>NC_053038.3:288313448-293495464 GCF_002575655.3 Aegilops tauschii subsp. strangulata
GCTCGGGACTCCGTCCTAAGCTTGGGGACGAGTGGGGCGCGGCGTTGGGCTGGCTGGGCCGCGGCCTGGCGACTGGGCCGGCCCGGTCCGGTCGGTCCTAACTTTTTTTAAACTGACTTTACAGAAAATAAAAATAAAAACCAAATAAAATAAATAAATACTATAGGCATATAATATATCAAAATTTTCAGAAAAAGATTTTCTACAACGTAAACATTTTTCTAATGTTAAATAAAATATACAAAAATTCAAATAAAGCAAAGAGTTCTACTGCTGCAGTAAAACCCAATAAAAATCATTTTAAAAATACCAAAATAATTTCAAATTTATTTTTCTCCAATTTTCTACTGTAGGGAATCATTTTACCCTAGTTTCCATATATTTTATTTTTGGAGAAAAATAATTGGAATAAAACCCAAATAACTCCAAATTGAAAAATAATTTCCAAAAGGACTTTAAATTTATTTCTTTTAAAACTTCCAACTCATATTTCATATGTTTTGAAGAAGTCATTTTATCTTCTCTCATGAAAATTATTGAGTTGCATAAAGTTTTTTAGTCTGAAATATTTCCAAATCAAATTCAAATATTTTCAGAACCCTTTTCATTTTTTTAAATGGAAGAAGTCATGCCATCTTCTCTCTAGGGTTTTGTATCTGAAAAGAATTTGAATTCACGGAGATCATAAATGCAAAAATGAAAGTTTGGGAAAGTCCTTTTATTCCCTCTCATTTAACTTTCAAAAGTTTCAATTTCACTCACTTTCAGTAAATCAATCACACAACAAACAAACAGTCAACCAAAACTATCTATTTAATATAATATTCCAAAATTTAGAATTTTGGGATGCTACAAACCTACCACCCTTAAAATGAATCTCGTCCTCAAGATTCGGAGAGGCTAGAAAGAAATAGGTTAGGTTCAGGGGTCTTCTCAAAATCCATCATTCGTCACAAGCGGTCTGGGGTGCTACGACCCTTAGAAGCATGGTTACGGTTCCATCAAAACTCATGTACTCCATCCATATTCTTGACAGTGTCGGTCTTCTCAGATTCTCGGGAAAATTCCTTCTCTGGGCTCTTCCGGTAGTGGCATAACCTTGACCGCAATTCTTCTGTCCTTCCATCTTGGTAAGGTTCTACTATGATCGGGTCTTCTTAGCAGACGGGTCTGGCGTGAATACTAAACAACTATCAATATCTCACGGTGGTCATCAATTTATGGTTTCTCCTGCAGGAAATGGGTCTGGGCTGAACCTCACCGTTTGTCCTACGATTTGGCAACAACTACCTTGTACAAGGGAAAATTGTCATACCATTCTAAGGTTCAAACAAGGTTTAATATCGTCGTCTCTCTACTATAGGTAAGTCACTCAGATTTACCATCCCATATAGCAAGCCGAATAATAAGAGTAAGTCGGTATGGTGATCAATCCATCCCACACCCAAATCATTACCTTGTATACGGTTTAGTGAATCTCGCATTCTAACACTCGGTCATCCTCACAAGCATTGCAGAATTTCTCTTGTCGACGACCTAAGTTCAGATAAATCCATTGATTCTACAAGCCAAATGAACATCTATCGTTCATTCACAACTCTCAGGTTTTGCGTTACTCCTATAAAATCGTCGGTGGGTAAGGTCGAAATCTCTTCCAGGGTTTTTCCTTCAACAAGAATATGCTTACCTCTTGGTAGGTCTTGGAGCCTGTGGGTTATGGCCCATCTCATCACTTGTAAACCTTAAACTCATCATCGGCGAAAACTGATCATTATTCCAACATCCAGCTTCCTAGCATTCTTAAATCCATCCAATTGTACTGTCTCCCTTCCTTCTATTTGTACCAAACTAAAATGTGATTACTCAGATCCATCCTGGAGTTACAATTGTTCCATATTACCAATATTATTCCTCCTTTATATCCAGTAGTACTTCATCCCTTCATACTTCTTTGGGTGTCCCACATATCGAGGTAAAACTCATACTTATTTTGTCCAAGGTCCACTCCGTGGAATATCATAATCCTTTCCAGGGGTCAAGGGTCCTCACAGGGTACTACCACCCTTAAAATGCACAACTTCATCCATAGACCATATTTCTCATATCCTCGAAAATGGTCAAAAATCATTCTTCATAGAGTAACAACTCATAAAATCCAAATCAGTACCCATGAAAATAACTTTATTGATTCTCCAATGATTACAATCTCTTGTGTTTCCATTACATGCCTCAGTTCAACACCTCAATATAAAGGAAATGTTCTCACTACTACGACTATATTTCTCGTTGCAACTCAACTATTTATCACAAGTATCCTTCTCCTTGGGACATTCTCTGGCAAAGTGCCCTGCTTCATCCCAACGGAAACATATTACTTCTGACAAGTCTCGAGGTTTTCTTGTGATTACATAGCCTCCTTGGGTCCTCGGCTTCCTTTTTGGGCAACTGCTGAAGTAGTGCCCTGATTCCTTGCACCTGAAACAGGTGATATGACTTAGGTTCTTCCTGGAATCCAATCTATTTCTCTTCCTGGACTTTTCTGTTTCAATCAGGGCTTCTATTTCCTGTGGGTCATACTCTACTTCCTCTGTCGGGAATTCTACTAGATCCCCATTCAGACAATTTTGGGAGATGTGTCCTTCTTCTCCGCATGAATAGCATGACTTAGTGCATGGTTTAATTGGTCTTCTTCGGGTGTGTCCTCCACCTCTTCCTTCATCACGAGTTCTTCTAAAATTTCCATAAGGGCTCCTTTCTTTACTTCTTTCTTCAGCTGTACGGTTCTTTGTACCATGGGGTAAATGTGATACTGAGTAGGGTAGTGGGTAGTCCCTTCACACAAGAAACAAGTAATCTGCCTAGTTGGGCATTCTTCAGCTGCGTGACTTCCTTCACAATTAGGGCATTCACCCTTCTGTTCCTTATGGTTGTGTCCTATTCCTCCACAGAGCTTGCTTGCACAAGGCTTCTTCATATCATTTCCATAAGGCTTCAATTTCTGGGACACAAGCCAAGACTTTAGCAGAGTCAACTTAAATTCTTTCCAAGTGGTTACTCCTTGCCATCCATTGATGGTTTGGTACATTCTCCACCAAGTAGCAGCACCTCTTTCAAAGCACTGAAGAGCATGCTGGGCCATATCCTTTCCGGCTATAGTGTTATTCTTCATATGATCTTCCATGTTCTGAATCCATCGGTCCGTCTCCAATTGAGTCATCGGTCCAGAAAATATGGGTTCATCTCCATTCATCCTCTGTTGGTTCCAAGGGTTTTGGGGTGGGATAAGAGAGATAGAGAGGAATACACACAATGCAAACAATAGTTTTGAAAAGACAAATTTTATTGTGGCTGTCGGAAAAACATCAAACAAATGACAGCTCACAAACGTCACATCTAACGTGGGTATATATTAGGGGTTTGGTCTTCTAAAGGTCAATAAATCTTCAAAGTCGCCAAACTCTTCAAGTCTTGTTCATGTCTCCGGTGGCTTCTTCCGATCGTGCTTGTCCTTCTCAAGTTCTTTTGCCAGATCATCTCTGTTGACGCAAAGTCTCTCATGACGTCCTTCAACATTTCTGGAGTTGCGTTCCAAACTTCTGGGTTTCAACATCCTTGACATGAACCATGGTCCTACTGTCCTTCAGTTCCTGATGAATCTCTGGTATCTCAAGGTTTTGCTCCTCCAGTTTGGCTACTTTCAGCTTCTGGGTCCTGAGTTCTTCACGAAATGCTTCCTTATCAAATACAGCTTCCTGAAGGTTCATCTTAAACTTCCTGATGTAATACACCAGATCCTGGCGATACACCAGCTAAGGTTAAAACTGCATCCTTGGTTGATAGATGCTCCATCAGCCTTCTACCATCCAATCCTTCAGAAGAAATGCATGCTTATCTCAGCACGGAGACAATAGCATAAGCGGGCGATAACATCATGGATAGCCGTGTTTCTGCTCTTGTCATTTCCATGAGCTATCATTCCATAGTTGATATCTCCTGCCTTAGGATTTTCTTGACCAAACTTTGAGTTCTAATGCTCCATGTTCCGGTCTTTCTCCGATACACCTTGATCTCGGGTATTGACAGATTCCATAGTCTGCCAAGTTCCATAAGGGTAGCCTTCCTAGGTCATACAAATCTGGGAATTCTTCAGAGCCTTCAAATTCTCCAAGTCTTCGGAGTCTTAAACCGTTTCAGTTTCCATTATTATAATGCACGGTAAAATCCTTTTCATTCCGAAGTGGTCTTAGTTGTCCGATATCTTGTACTTCTTGGAGTGGACTCATCAGTCGAATCTTCGAGTGGTCAAAAGGGAAAAGGGGTATGGTCTCACTAAAAGGGAATATTTGAATAAGCTCAGAAGATAAGAGAGGTAAAAGATCTTTTTGAAAATGAAGTTGTAGAGAAAATCTTCCTATGGGCTTGCCAGTTTCTAGGGGTCACGTCCTATAGTCAACATGTGCTCTGATACCATCTTGTAGCGACCCGACTTCAGACGGTCAAGTCTCTGTGCTTAAGTGTCATCCCTAGATCGGTATGCTAACACACACAGTACTCGAGGATTTATAACAGAGGTAAATCACATGTATAAATAACGTAAATACTATTACCTCAATCCAAATAGCGGAAGTAACAACAAGGTTGTGGATTCCCATCAACACCAACGGCAAAGTTGAGTGTAGAAATCGTAACCCTAACGTATCACTTACTCGTCGTAAGATTCCTGCAACATGAGACGTGCAGCCATAAAGGGTCAGTACATTGAATGTACTGGCAAATTCACACCATAGAGAAATGATGAATAAAGGCTATCACTACATGCATATATGGCTGGTGGAGGCTCTGGGTTTATTTTTGCATAAAGCCAATTTTTTCCTACATCAAAGGAATAAATTTTATTTAACTACCAAGTTGGTTGAAAATTATTGAGAAGGTTCCTCCAACTCAATCCCAATTAAAAGTTAACAACCCAACAAATTAATTAAGTAAAGTGATAAACCAGATACTCAAGATGTCCATAACCGGGGACACGGCTAATCATGATTAGTTTGTACACTCTGCAGAGGTTTGCGCACTTTTCCCCACAAGACTCGATCTCCTCCATTGTATTTCTCGCACTGCATGGTGTTTGAGAAACGGATGATCGAGACACAGTCTTTCCGAAGCATTAACTCTTTACTCTGGGTAGACACTTACGCCTACTTTCCCCTACATCTGCTAGCCTACCACTGAGAGAGGTCACACAACATACTCAACTATGCCAGAGCCCATAATGGCTTGTGGCTGCACATGGAAGTTTCCAGCATGAATAATCTTATGATCCCTTTGAGCCTGGGTGGCATTCGATAGGATGATCGCACGGGTTCCCCGGGATCTCCTAGGACAACACTGGTATATCCCCAAGTGTCCGGGCAAGCCACTGGTATATCCCCAGGGTGCCCCAACCAATCCACCCAGATGTGTATTAAAGTAGCCACCTTAAGTTTCCCTTAGATAATATTACTCTCGCAACTTTCATGAATTCTCTCAAACCAATCCACGTCTACAAGAATAGCATAGCAGTATAAGCATAATGTAGAATTAACTCCTAGGGGTTTGATATAAAGGACAATAGGTTCTACCTCATCAACTACTTCCCAAAACCCACATATTAATCAGATCCTACTCATGCAATGTTTGAGGCTGAAACTAATGCACAAAAACTGGGTATGAAAGGGATATCATCAAAGTGTGAACTTGCCTCGTACTGTTGATCAAGATGATTCGCACTCATAACTCCTGATAGTTCTACTCGTCACACTCCGGTCAATCTATCGTGAGCAAGCAATTGCATACATAAGCACTCATGCCAAAGATTCGAAGAAAAGATCTCGGAAAACTTTGAAAACAAGCAATTAACTCTTGCAACAGAAACAAATTTCTAAAAGTACCAAAATTGGGTGAATTTGGACTTATCAGAAAGTTTAGGTCAAGTGCTTCGATTTGCAAAAAGAATCAATTAAATCAGAATTATAAAACTCAAGTTACGATCAAACGAAGTTCAAATACAAATCTGTTTGAATTCAAATTTTAAAACTTTCAAAAACATGTTGAAGTTGTTTTACTTGATAGAGGGGATCCTAACGAAGAAGTGGGTGTTGGTTTTGTTGGATTTGGATAAATGGGTAAAAAGTAGCGAAGGTTTGAAGATCAGCGGCTAAACTGTAAGAAAACTTATTTGCAACTGGGTCCCTGGCCACGTGACAGCAAGCTAACGGACGAACGTCCACTACAGAAGCTTACTAGATGAAAACGTTCTCTTGAAGAGGCTAAACAGCGAACGTTCGATAAATAAAACAAAACGTTTCAAAAAGAAAAAAATAAACGCGATCTAATCTACAACGTTAAACACGATCTAACGGAGGAGAGTGGCTCCGGTGCTCACCGCGGTGGAGGTGGACTCCGGCGAGGTCGTCGGTGGCGATCCTGGCTCGGGTTCAACGCGGGCGATGCCTCCGGTTCTCGGCGACGCCGGTGGAGTAGACGGGGAGGGGCGGCTCGGCGAGGCGGATCCGAAGGTGGTGGCGGCTTCGGGCGAGGGCGGCGGTGGAGCGCGGGGCGGTGCGGCGGATCTCGTCGGAGTTTTTGAACTCCGGCGAGTGGGGGCGGCGCGATGCGAAGGAGAGAGAGAGGGGGTGCCGGGCGGCGGCTTTATAGTAGGGGCGCGGAGCGGGAGGCGTGGGGAAGGGGCAGGGGCAAAGACGGCGGGGCGGGGCGTCCGTGAAGGACACGGCGGCGGCGCTGTCGTGGCGGCTCGGGACTCCGTCCCAAGCTCGGGGATGAGAGGGGCGTGGCGTTGGGCAGGCTGGGCCGCGGACGGGCGACTGGGCCGGCCCGGTCCGGTCGGTCCTAACTTTTTTTTAAATTAATTTTACAGAAAATAAAAATAAAAAACAAATAAAATAAAAAAATACTATAGGCATATAATATATCAAAATTTTCAGAAAAAGATTTTCTACAACGTAAACATTTTTCTAACGTAAAGTAAAATCTACAAAAATTCAAACAAAGCAAAGAGTGTTACTGCTGCAATAAAACCAAATAAAAATCATTTTAAAAATACCAAAATAAGTTCAAATTTATTTTTCTCCAATTTTCTACTATAGGGAATCATTTTACCCAAGTTTCCATATATTTTATTTTTGGAGAAAAATAATTTGAATAAAACCCAAATAACTCCAAATTGAAAAATAATTTCCAAAAGGACTTTAAATTTAATTCTTTTAAAACTTCCAACTCATATTTCATATGTTTTGAAGAAGTCAATTTATCTTCTCTCATGAAAATCATTGAGTTGCATAAAGTTTTTGAATTTGAAATATTTCCAAATGAAATTCTAATATTTTCAGAACCCTTTTCATTTTTTTAAAATGGAAGAAGTCATGTCATCTTTTCTCTAGGGTTTGTATCTGAAAAGATTTTGAATTCACAGAGATCATAAATGCAAAAATGAAAGTTTGGGAAAGTCCTTTTATTCCCTCTCATTTAACTTTCAAAAGTTTCAGTTTCACTCACTTTCAGTCAATCAATCACACAACAAACAAAAAATCAACCAAAACTATCTATTTAATATAACATTCCAAAATTTAGATCTTTGGGATGTTACAAAAGTACAGGCATTGATAGCACTGCCATCGGGAAGGAAGGATATAACAAAACCAATCAAAAATATAAGATTAAATATAAAGAACTTGGAGTCTGCAGATACTGTGGGGGCAGGTGGTTCTTTGGCCACAAAAGTGCCCAATACAAAACACTTAATCTCATGGCCACTAAAGAAACCAAGGATAAAGACAATCCTGATGCAATCCTACAAGAAAAAGGTTCTGACGAAGAGGCTGATACATCTATTAATAGCCCCACAAAGGAGGAACAACTCATGCAAATTTATCTCCAGGCCCTGGCGAAAAAGCCAACTATGCCACATTCACATTTCAAGTCCACATTGGAGGTAAATGTGGCATGGCTCTAGTAGACTCTCGCAGTTCACACACATTTATGGACATGCACTTTGCTGCTAAAACATCATGTACTAATGTTCCACACCCAATGGAAACTGTTCTGATAGCTGGAGGTGGGCAACTGCAATCTGGATCACACATAGCAGACACACAATATACAATTGAGGGCCATAAGTTCTCCAACTCATTTAAAATCCTTCCCCTCAATAAGTATTACATCATCTCGGGTTGTGGTTGGCTCAGCAAACACAGTCCTATCACTATGGACTTTGATAATAGGAAGATCATCATTAACTTGGATGGCAAAAGAATAGTGCCCATCAAACATAGTAACAGAAAGAAGACTATTCCAGTGATCTCTCTACATATAATGGAAAAATTAACCCCGAAAGGTGTATCTGGCTACTGTTTACTTCTCGCTCCTGATTTGAAACATACAATGCAACAACAATGTGTAGAAGTTGAGGACCTGCTCCAAGAGTACAAAGACGTCTTTGCTGAACCTAAGGAAATGCCACTTGTAAGATCTTCCCATCCCTGTGATTGAGGACTTATTTGATGAACTGCATGGGGCCAACTACTCACAAAGCTGGATCTTAGAGCAGGTTACCATCAAGTTAGAATGAAAGAAGAAGATAGACACAAAACAACTTTTAGAACATACTTTGGACACTTTGAATACTTGGTAATGCCCTTTGGGTTCACAAATGCACCTGCGGGATTTCAATCACTCATGAACAAGGTGTTTGCCCATCTGCTGAGGAAATTTATTCTGGTGTTCTTTGATGATCTACTCGTCCACAACAGAACCTTGTTAGATCATCTCATTCATTTGAGAGAAGTGTTGGACCTACTCAGGCAACACAAATTATTTGCCAAGGCTAGTAAATGCATCTTTACTGCACCACAGGTGGAGTATTTTGGGCACATTATCTCTGGCAAAGGAGTTGAAACTGATCCCAAGAAGATTGAGGTTGTTAAGGACTGGTCAACACCCAAGAACCCCACACAACTCAAAGGAATTTTAGGCTTAGATGGCTATTAGAGAAGATTTGTACAAAACTATGGCCTCATCTATAGAACCCTTCATGACATCCTCAAGAAAGACTCATTTAATTGGGGAGAACAACATCATCTAGATTTCAACAAGCTCAAAGTCAGTCTAACTACTGCCTAGTCCTTGCTCTCCCAAAAATTTCTCAATCTTTTACTGTGGAGACAAATGCTAGTGGAATAGGCATAGGTGATGCCCTCATGCAGCAAGGCAGGCTCATTGCTTTCTATAGCAAAATCTTAGGCCCTAGATCTGCTGCCCTTTCAACATATGAAAAAGAGGCCATGGCCATCCTGGAAGCCCTAAAGAAATGGAGACACTACTTCATTGGAAGTGAGCTTCATCTGAAAACTAATCAAAAGATCTTGAAGTTTATCACATAGCAAAAGGTTTCTGAGGGAATTCAACACAAGCTTCTGCTGAAGCTTTTAGAATTCAATAACAAGATGGAATACAAAAAAGGACATGAAAACAAAGTTGTTGATGCATTGAGTAGAAGAGATATGTCACTCATGGCAACCACTCTCATCACTCCTACATGGATAGAATCTGTAGAGAAGAGCTACCAGGACGATGCCCACTACCAATCATTATTACAAAAGTTGTTCATAACACCACAAGCTGAGAAACATCACTCCCTCAAAGTTGGTATCCTCAAATATAAGGGCAAGATAAACATTGGGAAGGATGAAACACTAAGACACCAATTGATAGATTCCTTACATGCTTCTACCATTGGGGGGCACTCTGGGATAGTGGCTAACTCTCAAAGAACTAAGGGGTTGTTCTACTGGCCAGGACCAAAGAAGGATGTAGAAAAATTCATCATTGAATGTGTTGTGTGCCAAAGAAAAAAGGCTGAGCACTGCCAGTATCTAGACCTCTTGGACCCTCTTCCCGCTCCTAACATGGCATGGACACACATTACAATGGATTTCATTGAGGGACTCCCCAAATATAATGGGAAGGAGGTCATATTGGTTGTGGTCGACAGATGTACCAAGTATGCCCACTTCATTACCCTCTCCCATTGTCGGTGTCAAAACCGGCGGATCTCGGGTAGGGGGTCCCGAACTGTGCGTCTAAGGTCGATGGTAACAAGAGGGGGGGACACGATATTTACCCAGGTTCGGGCCCTCTCTATGGAGGTAATACCCTACTTCCTGCTTGATTGATCTTCATGGATATATGTATTACAAGAGTTGATCTAACACGAGATCGTAATAGCTAAACCCTAGAAGTCTAGCCTGTATGGCTATGGTAATGAGTCCCTCCCTCTGGACTAAGTCCTCCGACTTATATAGACACCGGGAAGATCTAGGGTTACACCAGGTCGGTTACAAAGAAAGGAATCTACATATTCGGTCGCCAAGCTTGCCTTCCACGCCAAGGAGAGTCCCATCCGGACACGGGTGCAGCCTTCGGTCTTCGTATCTTCACGGCCCATCAGTCCGGCCCATGGCTAACAGGCCGGACGCCCGAGGACCCCTTAATCCAGGACTCCCTCAGTAGCCCCCGAACCAGGCTTCAATGTTGAGGTGTTCGTCGCAAAGATTGTCTTCGGCATTGCAAGGAGGGTTCCTCCGACGACGACTTCCAAGTAATGTATTCAGCTTATAATTCAATGTTGCACCCCTCGGCTTCTGTGCATCTATGACTTCAGCTTCCACGTGTCGGGCGAATGCAGACGGTCAAGGTATTTTCGCAAATAACACCCCGGCCATGCAAGAAAGAGCGTCTATTTAAAGAGATGGGGTCTCAGATCCATTCGGCACCACGCAGAGAAAATCCTCGGAGATTGCCAGGAAAGACCATTCCAACATGGCTAACATTCCCAGCTCCTCCTCCCGTTCCGACCCAGAGAAAGGCAAGTGGGAGAGGTGCTCTGTGTCCCACAATCAATTGGAGAAGTTGCAAACGCAGGGATTTCTCCCTCCTGCAGATCTGGTCCATGTTCGAGCGGGAGTAGCCTCCTTCAACAGCAAAACCCAGGCGGAGGATTTCCCCGATCCATCTGCGGGGGAACGAGTGTGCCTCGTCCCCTATTTGCTAAGGGGCATGGGATTTCCAATTCACCCATTCCTCCGAGGGCTTCTGGAATATTATGGCCTCCAGCTGCACAATTTTACCCCAGCTTCCATCCTGCATATCGCAGGCTATGTCGCCTTATGCGAACTATTCCTGGGTTGTGAGGCCCATTTTGATCTGTGGAGAAGGTTATTTTGTCTTGTCCCGCGCAACCACGAGGGATCGATTTTTGAAGTGGGCGGAGCCGAAATATGGCGTATTGCTGAGACCGGATACCTATCCGGCACGCCGAAGAAAGCTTCCGAAGAGTGGACCTCTGAATGGTTTTACATCGAGGACGCGGTACTTCCAGATCCAGTCCGGAGGGGTCTCCCCGAGTTTTCAAGTGTTCCTCTGAAGAAACGCCACAGTTGGCGCCCTCGGAGCCTCGAGGAGGAAGATAGTGTGGAAGTCCGCCAACTCCTGAACAAGATCAGGACGCTTGCCCAGTCCGGATACACAATAGTCGAAGTGATGGCGACCTCCATAGTGCGGGGGATCCAACCACTTCAATACAGAGGACTTCCCATGTGGAACTACAATGGGGAAGATGACGCCTCCCGCTGCGGCAGGAAAGGTCCGGACACCCCTGCCGCCCTAGCCAAAATATTGGCCGAACTATTCAAGGGTGAGGAAGAGGAGTTCCTGCGCATCACGCACAGAGAAGGATATTCCATGTACAGTCCTCCTAGCTGGGTAAGCCCCCAACTCTTCTACTCTACTCACCCCACTCCCTGAGCTTTGCTTCAATGAATATTAACCCGTCCATTTGTAACAGCATTGGCAAAAGATTTCCGAGGGGCTTCACAGCCCCGCCCCGTAGCCCGAGGGCCACAATCGGGACCTTGACCCTGGATTCGAAGAGGATCTGGATATATTCGTGGTACTCGAGAATGGCGTGTTTTACCAGGTGAGCTACGACGGCACCGAAGTGCTCATCATCGCCGATTACCCTGGTCTTCTCCCCGCTTCGCACGTAAGTAGTCACGAGATATCTCCCCCGAAAGGTTTCCCTCGTTCCGCCTCACCCACCGCACTGTATCGTGCTTCGAAGGGGAGGCGTTCTACATACCGTGCTACTCCAGGAGCGACTCCGAAGAGAGCGGCTCCCGCACCGGGCAAGCCTTCAAAGACACGGTCGGGCCCTCGTCAAAGAGGTATGGGTTTGCAAATACGTTTTCTTAATAGTCGCATCCAACCGTGACTTTCATGTTCGTCTTGCATCAGGAAAAGAGTCCGCCGGACTGTGTCTGTGGGTCCGGTCAGTAATACTCCCAACAGCCAGGATCCAGCCTCAGCCGAGGGGATGGGGGCCAATATGGGAGTGACGCCGGACTGTCCTTCGGCCGAGGGCTCGGAGAATATGTCCGTCACCAACTCGGAAGTGGAGAGCGCCATGAATCATCTGCACCGAAGGGCCATTTTACGAGACCCCTGCTTTTCGGAAGAGGCGTTTAATGCCTTCAGCTCAGCTGATGCATACATCCGAGCTGCTCGAGATGGGCTTAGCAGAGCCACAAAGCAGCATTTAAAAGATGTGCAGGTAAGTTTACTGTGTCTCAGTATGATAACCGTATGCCAGTAGTCCCCGAGACTTAAAGTAGTTGGAACAACTGATTTGAGGATCGCTGCATGATCAGGTTTTTTCGGAGAAGAATGACGTGCTAGCCCAAGAGCTAGAAAAGTGCCGGACGCAGTTAAATGCAGTGACCGCCGAACTAGAAAAATCCAAGGCGGCGTCTTCCAGTGATATGTCCCTCCATCAAGAAACAGTTAATGCATAGCGACCGTGTTAACACTGCGGCTTTATCTCATAACAGGATCATCAGATCAATTGGAGGAAACAGAGTCGAAAAGACTACATGCCACAGGCAAGCGGGTTTTGACCCGTGTCAGACAGGATAAAAACAAACTCCAAGATGCAAACACCCAGCTGGGCAAAGAGCTGAAGGATGTGTGGGCCCAGCTAGCCGACTCCGTGAAGGAGAACAAAAAACTGCGAGGCGGCATATTCAGTATGTGGCCGTATTTACCTTATAGCAGTTTGGAAGTAAAAGTAGCTGATATAGCTGTGATTGCAGGTATATTGACGGGCCGTCCCGAAGAGGAGGTGTCCGGATCATCAAGTGATCTTCTGCATGGGATGGCGCAGTTGCACGAGCAAGCTCGGTAGGCAATGCGGAGTGTAGCCAAGGCCTTATGGCCATCCGACTCCCCACCAGGGAGTATGGAGAAGCTTGTAGAGTTGTTCAAGGGAGTGCGGTGGCGTATCCGACTATGCAAGATATCGGCCTGCCGAGTGGGTGTGCGAGAGGCCTGTGCCATGGTAAAAACGCGGTATACCAAGCTGGATCTGAATCACAAGGCCCGGGTCGGACCGCTAGGGTCAAATGGGGAAGAGATTCCCGTTAGTTTAGTATATGACCAAGTAGACGTGGCTGCTAGATACTCCCAACAGGATTGTAAATTAGACCACCTGTTGGACGGTATAGAGGAGGAAGTTTTTAAGTCCTAAGTGACTATGTACTCTCCTTCTAGCTAGATTGTAAAATGATTGTCATGGCCGACCTTTTCGCTTTGACCTCTCGCCCGAAGGTGCGGAGTGTTTCCGTATACCTCAGCGGCAAAATAAACCGGGGTATGCGTGGAAACCAGGTGTAGGGGTCATAGTTGCTTGAACAGGCAAGTTGTATCCGGCTAGTTATGTTATATTAAATTAAAATTGTAAGAAACATCTTCTAGAGAGAATAGTTCCGTTAAGGGTTCCTTTCCCTGGGTGTGCATGCATTTATGTGCATGTCCGAACCGTGATGAAAAAATCACAGTGTGTATAACTTCTGGGGATTCACAATGGAACGAGTGCAAAGACATCTTTAGTTCACCGACCGAATATTCCCTTAAGAACGCTAGCTTTCGGCTTCACCCAATCTGAGGTACACATCCGGATGACCCGGCAGTAACAATCGCAGGGGTGCTCCCTTTATGCCCTAGCCGAACTAACGGGAACGTAGGGCATAAGCACAGGAGCCAGCCAACCCAGCTTGGCCAAAACTTAAGTCATATCGATGCATGTAATGGCAAAGAAAAGGTACATATGGGAGAAAACGCATATGTGATGAGCTTGATGCTTGGGAAATAGTAATAGCAAGCTTCTGTCAAGGAAGCCCCCAGGTATAAAGGATGTACATACTTGAAGATGTATGCGTCGGGGATGCATGGTCTAACCGCACAAAAGCTTTTAAGGCTAAAGAGAAAAAACGAAAAGAGAGAAAAATGATGAAAACAATAAGAGGAAGGAGACGAACAAGGAGTTCGGCGCTAGGCATAGAATCTTTGGAGTCTGGCCGCGTTCCAGGGCTTCGGCTCTAGTCGATTGTCTCACGCATCATGCAAGTGGTACGCCCCTCCGGTGAGAACTTTGTCGATGATGAAGGGACCCTCCCACTTGGGCTTGAGTTTGTCCTTTTTCTTCTCCGGTAGGCGTAGAACGAGTTCGCCAACGTTGTAAGTTTTGGCCCGCACTTCTCTGCTTTGATACCTGCGCGCCTGTTGTTGATAAAATGCAGAACGGGCTTTTGCAACATCGCGCTCCTCCTCCAGGGCATCTAAGCTGTCCTGCCGATCGAGCTCGGCCTCTCTCTCTTTGTACATGCGCACTCGAGGTGAGTCATGAATAATGTTGCAGGGTAATACTGCCTCTGCACCGTACACCATGAAAAGGGTGTGTATCCGAT
This sequence comes from Aegilops tauschii subsp. strangulata, assembly GCF_002575655.3. Taxonomy (NCBI): domain Eukaryota; kingdom Viridiplantae; phylum Streptophyta; class Magnoliopsida; order Poales; family Poaceae; genus Aegilops; species Aegilops tauschii. The sequence continues at coordinate 288,328,301 of NC_053038.3, forward strand.
AGTGCGATTGGGCGTGGTCCGCAGCCCCCAGAGTACGGAGTCGAGCTCCTCAACCCAGTGGTTGTCTGATTCCTTCAAAGACTGCACTAGTCTGGGCTTAATGCCGCTCATAATGAGACCATTGGCTCTTTTGACTTGACCATTTGTCTGTGGGTGATAGACAGAGGCGTAATCGAGCTTGATGCCTAGATTGGCGCACCAGGTTTTCACTTCATCGGCTGTGAAGTTGGAGCCGTTATCGGTGATGATGCTGTGCGGAACACCATAACGGTGTACAACGCCGGATATGAATTCTATCACCGGCACGGATTCGGCCATTTTAACTGGTATGGCTTCTATCTACTTAGTGAATTTATCCACCATGACCAGCAAATATTTTTTCTTGTGGCTTCCTCCTTTAAGGGGTCCAACCATATCCAGTCCCCAGACTGCAAAAGGCCAAGTGATGGGGATTGTTTGTAGGGCAGTGGGGGGCATATGGCTTTGGTTGGCGAAGAGTTGGCATCCGACGCAACGTTGGACAAGGTCATGTGCACCTGCTCGACCGTCAGCCAATAAAACCCTGTACGGAAGGCCTTGCTTACAAGGGCCCGGGCTGCGGCGTGGTGCCCGCCAAGACCGGCGTGAATCTCAGCCAGGAGCTGCTGCCCCTCCTCCTCAGAGATACATCTTTGAAGGACGCCGGTAGCGCTTTTCTTATAGAGTTCTCCGTCGTGAACCTTATAGGCCTTCGAACGCCGGACAATGCGACGGGCCTCAGTCTGATCCTCAGGAAGTTCCTTCCTATTAAGGTAGGCCAAGAAGGGTTCGATCCATGGGGCAATGACCTCCATAATGAGATGGGCCGACGGTGTTATTTCGGTGGCTGAGCCGTCGATGATATCTGTGTGTTCGGAATCTGGAGTTGTCTTCGGATCCGGACTAGTGTTGACGCTTTCCCCCTGCCACACCACGGATGGCTTAGAAATTCTTTCCAAAAGGATATTGGGTGGGACGGGGTTGCGCTTGGTGCCAATACGAGCGAGGACGTCTGCCGCTTAATTACTCTCTCGGGCCACGTGATGAAACTCGAGCCCCTCGAACCGAGCTGCCATCTTTGGATCCTTGGCATCGAAATCTCCATTTATTTGAGATATGGTCAGGTTTGAGTCCCCGCGCACCTCCAGGCGTTGTATGCCCCTGGAGACAGCCATCCGGAGACCATGCAATAAGGCCTCGTATTCGGCTGCATTGTTGGAATCTGTGTATAGTATTTGGAGTACGTACTGGACAACGTCTCCAGTAGGGGACATTAACACGACGCCCGCTCCTAGCCCCGCCAGCATTTTGGAACCATCGAAATACATAACCCAATTGGAATATGTGCCGAACTCTTTAGGGAATTTGGCCTCTGTCCATTCGGCGATGAAGTCAGCCAGTAGTTGGGATTTAATAGCTCGACGTGGTTTGTATGTAATATCGAATGGAAGGAGTTCAATGGCCCATTTGGCAATCTGACCCGTGGCATCGCGGTTGTTTATAATGTCGTTAAGTGGTACTTCGGAAGCCACCGTGATCGAACACTCTTGGAAGTAGTGTCGGAGCTTTCGGGATGCCATGAAGACCGCGTATGCTATCTTTTGATAATGGGGGTACCGGGATTTGCATGGTGTAAGGACAGTGGATATGTAGTATACTGGCTTCTGAAGCGGGAATTTGTGTCCGTCCTGTTCTCGTTCAACGACGAGCACGGCGCTCACCACCTGATGTGTTGCCGATATGTATAATAACATAGGTTCGCCGACGTTTGGCGCGCCAGGATTGGGTTGCTCGCTAGAAGGGTTTTTATCTCCTCCAGTCCGGTTGTTGCCGCATCTGTCCACTCGAAGTGATCGGTTCACCGTAGAAGGCGATAGAGTGGCAGTGGCTTTTCTCCCAATCTGGAGATAAAGCGGCTTAGAGCTGCCATGCAACCCGTGAGTTTTTGGACTTGTTTGAGGTCTGTTGGCGTGGCCAGTTGAGATAGAGCTCGAATTTTGGCTGGATTTGCTTCAATTCCTCTATTGGAAACGATGAAGCCCAGCAGTTTTCTAGGGGGATGCCGAAAACACATTTTTCTGGATTGAGCTTAATGTCATACGCGCGGAGGTTGTCGAATGTGAGACGTAAATCGTCTATTAGTGTTTCGACGTGCGTAGTTTTGATGACTACGTTGTCCACATAAGCTTGAACTGTCTTGCCGATCTATTTCTCCACGCATGTTTGAATCATGCGTTGGTATGTGGCACCGGCGTTCTTGAGCCCGAATGGCATGGTGTTGATGCAGAATGGCCCATATGGGGTAATAAATGCCGTTGTAGCTTGATCGAACTCCTTCATTTTGATTTGATGGTATCCGGAATATGTATCAAGGAAACACAGTGAGTCGTGTCCTGCGGTAGCATCGATGATTTGATCAATGCGGGGGACGGGAAGAGGGATCCTTGGGGCAAGCCTTATTGAGGTCTTTAAAGTCGACGCACAGGCGCCAGGATTTGTCCTTCTTTGGTACCATCACCAGGTTTGCCAGCCAGTCCGGATGTTTTATTTCTCTGATGAATCCGGCCTCGATTAGCTTGGCCAGCTCCTCCCCCATAGCTTGGCGTTTGGGTTCGGAAAAGTGCCGCAGTGCTTGTTTGACTGGTTTGTATTCCTTTAATATATTGAGGCTATGTTCGGCCAGCTCGCGTGGGATTCCGGGCATGTTAGAAGGGTGCCAGGCGAATATATCCCAGTTTTCACGAAGGAAATCCCGTAGTGCGGCGTTGACCGCGGGGTCTAGTTGTACTCCAATGGATGCTTTCTTCTTGGGGTCCGTTGGATGGACCTAGAATTTGACTATTTCTTCTGCCGGTTTGAAGGAGGTGGATTTGGGTCGTTTGTCTAAGATCACATCGTCCCTATCCACTATAGAGCGTAGTGTGGTTAATTCTTCGGCCGTGAGGGCTTCAGATAATGCCTCAAGGGCCAGGGGTGCGGTTTTGTTTTCGGCGCAGAGTGCTATGTCCGGATTACTGAAAAGAGTGATTATGCCATTTGGTCCGGGCATTTTGAGCTTCATGTACCCATAATCAGGTATAGCTTAGAAGCGTGTAAAAGCGTCTCGCCCCAACAGGGCGTGGTATCCGCTGCTGAAAGGAGCCACTTGGAAGGTGATTTCTTCAGACCGATAATTCTCCGGCATGCCGAATACCACGTCAAGTGTATTTTTCCCGCACACCGCGCCTCCTGACTGGGAATGATTCCTCAGAAGGTCGTGCTGCTTTGCTCGATGCGGCTTCTGTTTATTTCCATCTTGTGGAGTGTATCCTCATATATGAGGTTTAGTCCACTGCCGTCCATGAGGACCTTGGTGAGTCGAAAGCCGTCCACGATGGGACTGAGGACTAATGAGGCTGGTGCTCGGACTGTCCTGTATTTTGGTTCATCACCGGCATTAAAGGTTATAGCCGTGTCGTTCCAAGGGTTTATCGCGGCGATTGGACAGACTTCGGCGAGGTCGCGTAGTGCCCTTTTGCGCTTATTGTTTGAGGCGAATGTCTCGAAGACCGTCAATACTTTGGGGTCGTCGTCTTCTGGAGGGTGTTGCTCTGGGGTATTTTTGGTAGGGATGTCCTCGCCGTTCTTGGCTACCTGCCAGAGTATCCAACATGCTCTAAGGTTGTGGGTTGGCATGGTGTCCGGTGTTGTGTGTATTTTGCATGGGCCATCGAGCCATCCCTCCAGAACGGTCCCATGTCGCATAATGGGTTTATATTTCTTGGCTATTCGACTGGGCGCGTTGCGAGGATGCACCCTTTTCGCCTGGACCAGCGGTTGAGTTGGGACCAATGGCGCCCAACAAGCTGCCTGATCCTTCCAGGCGCTTTTCATTGCGATGTACTTCTGTACGGTAGTTGCCAAGTCAGCGAAGTGTAGTATGCGGTGACGATTAATGGTTTTGAGGATTCCTTTGTTCGTGCAATTGTTGTGGAATGCTGATATCGCGTCCTCGTCGCGGCAATCTTTAACCTTATCCTTGACAAGGAGGAATCTGGCCGAGAAGTGGTGGACCGTTTCCTGAGACTATTGTTGTATGCTCATGAGAGTGCTTATGTCTGGGTGGGTGGGTGGAATTGGATTCGGACCCTGACCCGATCGATGATCCGGAGACTGATGGTTTTCCAGACTTAACAGTTTGGGCCCTGGAGTATCTTCTGGTTGCTTATGCCCGCCGGCCGATCCTATGTTCGGAAGGCCAGTCACCTCCTTTTGTTGATGGTTATCCGGCTCTGCGGGGTCGGCGATCCGGACATAGTCCGTCTTCAGTATAGGGGAAGAGTCGCCGTCTTGCTCCTCGACTACCGCTATCTGGTGGGTGACCGGTGGAGATTTGATTTCTCTTTGGTCGGGTCTAAGCCCGATCCGATCGTAATCTGTGGCGATTCCCAGGGCGGCGATACGATCAAGGAGCTCATTTAAAGACGAAAACTCCGCCGGATCCATCTGCTTGGAGTGTTTGGGGTCGATACGAAGAGGATTTTTGATGGCCCGAGAGGTCATCATCGACTTAACGGCCGAACGGGCGGTCATGGTAAAGCCGCCCAGCCGGAGGGTTTGGCCTGGGGCCAGTTCTCCTCCGGCGGTGATATTGTCTTTAAGGACGAGGCGAGTCATCGATCCTGTCGTCGACGGCACAGTGGAACTCTCAATGAAAGCACCAATGTCGGTGTCAAAACCGGCAGATCTCGGGTAGGGGGTCCCGAACTGTGCGTCTAAGGTTGATGGTAACAGGAGACGGGGGACACGATGTTTACCCAGGTTCGGGCCCTCTCTATGGAGGTAATACCCTACTTCCTACTTGATTGATCTTGATGGATATGAGTATTAAAAGAGTTGATCTACCACGAGATCGTAATAGCTAAACCCTAGAAGTCTAGCCTGTATGACTATGGTAATGAGTCCCTCCCTCCGGACTAAGTCCTCCGGCTTATATAGACACCGGGAAGATCTAGGGTTACACCTGGTCGGTTACAAAGAAAGGAATCTACATATTCGGTCGCCAATCTTGCCTTCCACACCAAGGAGAGTCCCATCCAGACACGGGTGCAGTCTTCGGTCTTCGTATCTTCACAACCCATCAGTCTGGCCCATGGCTAACAGGCCGGACGCCCGAGGACCCCTTAATCCGGGACTCCCTCACCCATCCCTACTCAGTACACACTATGGCCCAGGCCTTTATGGACAATTCCTTTAAACTGCATGGCCCTCCCATTAGTATAGTGACTGACAAAGATAGAATTTTCACTCGCAACATGTGGCAGGCTATTATCAAAGCTCTGAAGATTAAATTGAGACTTAACTCTGCTTACCACCTAGAGAGTGATGGCCAGACAAAGAGGGTCAACTAGTGTCTTGAATCCTCCCTTAGTTGTATGGTATTTCCTAAGGAATGGAATTCCTGGTTGCCCTTAGAAAATGGTGGTACAACACCACTTATCACACTACCACTAAATACACTCCATCTCAAGCCCTCTACAACTACCCACCTCCTATGATAAGTGAGGTATCTGTTCCTGGACCTACTAACACTGAAGCAAGGGACTTCCTGTCAGAAAAACAACACATGCTCTCTAAGCTAAAAGGAAACCTAGCATAGGCTTAAGGCAGAATGAAGAAGTATGCTTACAAGAAAAGAACTGAGAAGCAATTTGACACATGGGACATGGTGCATTTAAGGATGCAACCATACAGAATGGCAGCTGTCCTGAGACAAGCAATCAAACTCACAACAAAATATTATGGCCCTTACATAACTCTGGAAAAAATTGGTAGTGTGGCTTACAAGTTATTTCTGCCACCCAATGTGGGCATTCATCCAGTGTTTCATGTCAGCCAACTGAAGAAACACTTGGGTAGCCATGTAGTTCCTTATGCAGGCCTTCCTCTGTCACTCCTTAAGGAAACAAGATTTTTTCCTCACAATGGTGTTCTTGTTACACAGTGGCTTGTAGAATGGGAGAACTTAACTCTAGAAGAAGCCACCTGGGAAGATGCTAACCTCATTAAGAAAGTTTTCCCAGCATTCTTCAAGAAAACAATCCAAGCTTGGTTCCTAGACAAATACACTTGAGGACCAGTATCGTTTCAGTGGGGAGCATTCTCAGTCCTAGACTGCAACTGTCACATATATTCAGTTATCTCCGTGCCAGTTCAGCCACAGAGAAGGTCCTACGGCCAGAAATGAAGATGTGGGATGGACAGTTCAGATCACAATGGCCACTTTACCGCCCACACGACACTATTTGATTCCTCTGCTTTTCGCCGTTCCTGTAAAGCTCCTTTCTAAGCTCGCCTACGTGTGAGAGAAGGGTATCCAATATAATGAGATAAACTCAACCCTAGTTCTTATCTTCTAGTAGCTCTTCTAGCCAAAATTCCCCAATTAATAGACGGGTCTTCGTATCGTGAGTTTATCTGTGGTTTATCTTGAGTGACTGGTATGTTATAAATTGTTGATCCTTAGTAGGATCTGACACGCGAGGATTAGAAACCTGGTTAATCGGCAGTTTTCATCCTAAATCCCAGCCTCGTACCTAGCATCAGCGCAAGAGCTGGTAGCGAGTGCTTGACTTTTTGTCATCCCATGCGAAGCGCCCGCCTAGCTTAATTAGCGTCTGCCATTGTAAGCTTAGGCCCTTAGGCATTTTTTTATGTTATGAATTTTTTTCCTCTATCAGCGCCTCCACAAATGTCTACCATTGTAGGTTCCCTTAGTGCTTGTCGTTTGATTCCGAAGGCGAAGAAATGCAAGCACTTGACGTAATTTGTCCCAAGATCAAGGGGACTTGGGCGTCTCTCGATCCTCGGTCGCTACGGCGACCCCATAGCCGACTCAGACCAGAGGCAAGGTAAGGGCGGCGCGCAAGGCATGGAATCTCATATGGGGAGAGGTATGGAGCGTCAGGGGTGAACGAGAGTCACCTTCTTATAGTCGCAGGCGGCTACGGCCAGGATGTTGCCGAAGGCCAGCCCTTGCTGTTTTGACTTCACCTCGTCCGGATCATCTCTTCTACTCACGCGGGTCCGCCGCTTCGGCTCAAGCTCGCTAGAGATTGGTCCGGTTCAGTGCAGGTGGCGACTGCGGTGCCGCCGCAGCAGCAACAGAATTATACTTTCCTCAGCCCATCAGAATCAGGCCCACTACTAAATTTGACCTGTAAATTTTTGGCAAAAACATGGAAACAAGGAGTTATTTTTCTTGTATAGAAAAAACAAATGATAAGGAACTCATGATCCTTCAGCTCGTTTCTCGTACACTGTCTGTGTCGTCGGATCGCACCATGAATCTTGGCATGGGGTATCGTTAGCACGTCATGTTCGCGAGCTGTTCGCGATAAATGGCAACCATGTAAACGCTCTAGCATAACCTTCTAGTTCCTTGCCCCACTCTTCCCCATGCGTCCACTCGATTATCTTTCCTCTCGCTCTCCGCACCACAGGCGATTCGCGTGGCGCTTTCATATTCTTCGCTGGCGATTCGTGCACCCTTGATCGTCGATGTTGGGTTCTCTATTTCCTCGCGGCCACATTTGCAAGGCGCTTGAGGCACACTGCTCGACTACCTACCTCCTGCTATTTTCTGCTACATTCTCCATCGCAGATTTCGTAGGGTATTATGCGATTTCTCATGGGGGTGGCGGCCGTTTTTGCTTCACTTTGCAGCGTGTTTGCATGTCTAGATAGGGGGGTTTGTTGGCGGGGGGAGGCGGTGCGACAGGGTGGTGGTGACGCGGTTGCTTTCGGGGGTAGGGACTCCTAGGTTTTTGCATCTTCTATTCATGGTGTCATGGCGGGAGGGGCCACAATGCTCGTCAGATTCAACGCAGTGAGCGGTGCAGCCACGACATCACGAGGATTATGGGCATCGGCGCGGTTCAATTTGGCGATGTTGGTGCTATGGTGTTGTTGGTTCATTGTGAACATTTTTACTTTAATAGGGGGAGGCAAATGTGGTTGGTATTGAGATGTATTGATTCGATGAGTTTTACTTTGTTTTGTTTAGCTAGTTTTTATTCTGTTTATTGGTGCAGTTATCATAATTTTTGCCATTTTCTCATTATTTAGTTAGTTCAGATTTGACATGGATTATCATACGTGTATCATATAGATTTTCCAGGGCCATGACGTGTGTGATGATGCTTTTTTATCATGCTTTTAATAACCTAGTTTGTTGGTATTAACCATGGACCATACTTTGTGATCTGCCTGCCATGCTCTCATGTTGTGATTTCTTCCATGCATACTGATCTTGTTGATACAAATTTTTCCATGGATCTTTTGTTCGTGTGTGTATGTGTGTAAGAGTGTCGAACCCAACGAGGAGCAGAAGGAAATGATAAGTGGTTTTCAGCAAGGTATTCTCTGCAAGCACTGAAATTATAGGTAACAGATAGTTTTGTGATAAGATAACTGGTAACGAGCAACAAGTAACAAAGGTAAATAAAGTGCAGCAAGGTGGCCCAATCCTTTTTGTAGAAAAGTACAAGCCTGGACAAACTCTTATATAGAGAAAAGCGCTCCCGAGGACACATGAGAATTATCGTCAAGCTAGTTTTCATCACGTTCATATGATTCGCGTTCGGTACTTTGATAATTTGATATGTGGGTGGACCGGTGCTTGGGTGCTTCCCTTACTTGGACAAGCATCCACTTATGATTAACCCCTATTGCAAGCATCCGCAACTACAAAAGAAGTATTAAGGTAAACCTAACCATAGCATGAAACATGTGGATCCAAATCAGCCCCTTACGAAGCAACGCATAAACTAGGGTTTAAGCTTCTGTCACTCTAGCAACCCCTCATCTACTTATTACTTCCCAATGCCTTCCTCTAGGCCCAAATAATGGTGAAGTGTCATGTAGTCGACATTCACATAACACCGCTAGAGGAGAGACAACATACATCTCATCAAAATATCGAACGAATACCAAATTCACATGACTACTAATAGCAAGACTTCTCCCATGTCCCCAGGAACAAATGTAACTACTCACAAAGCATATTCATGTTCATAATCAGAGGAGTATTAATATGCATAAAGGATCTGAACATATGATCTTCCACCAAATAAACCAACTAGCATCAACTACAAGGAGTAATCAACACTACTAGCAACCTACAGGTACCAATCCCAGACTTAGAGACAAGAATTGGATACCAGAGATGAACTAGGGTTTGAGAGGAGATGGTGCTGGTGAAGATGTTGATGGAGATTGCCCTCTCCCGATGAGGGGAGCGTTGGTGATGACGATGGCGATGATTTCCCCCTCCCGGAGGGAAGTGTCCCCGGCACAACAACTCCGCCGGAGCCCTAGATTGGTTCCGCCAAGGTTCCGCCTCGTGGTGGCGGAGTCTCGTCCCGAAAGCTTGCTTCTGATTTTTCTTCGGACGAAAGACTTCATATAGCAGAAGATGGCCATTGGAGGGCCAACAGGGGGCCCACGAGGCAGGGGGCGCGCCCAGGGGGGTAGGGCGCGCCCCCCACCCTCGTGGCCAGGGTGTGGGCCCCCTCTGGTATTTCTTCTGCTCAGTATTTTTTATTATTTCCAAAAATAACTTTCGTGGAGTTTCAGGACTTTTGGAGTTGTGCAGAATAGGTCTCTAATATTTGCTCCTTTTGCAGCCTAGAATTCCAGTTGTCGGCATTCTCCCTCCTTATGTAAACCTTGTAAAATAAGAGAGAATAGGCATAAGTATTGTGACATAATGTGTAATAACAGCCCATAATGCAATAAATATCGATACAAAAACATGATGCAAAATGGACGTATCACCGTCCATGGTGACGTCCGGTTCGTCGTGCTATGGTGAAGCTTATCCACAACGGTGATTTGTGCCGTCTCCTCTAGCACACCTTTGTCATCATTGTGTGGTTATCGTCCAAGACGAAGGCGGTCACGGCCTCGGCCCTAGAGCACTTGCGGAGCGCATGCTCACAGACAAGCATGTACGAAGTAACCATGACATAGCGTGTACCTGCCGAGCTGCCTCTATTCCTACCTCGCCTAGTGTTCACGTCTGATGATGGAGCAACATGTCAAGGTCGCACACACGCACGGCCACGCTACCATGCACACATACAACCACACATTAGAAAAAAACATGCATCATACGCTAACATGCACGCACTAACAAGTAGGCACGCACACGCACAATGCAAATGGAAAAAACTACACAAAACATAGACTAACATGCACGCAATAGCAGTCAACCTAGTACATTATGTATACTACTACTAAAGAGTAACCCTCGCCATATTGGCACAAATCGACGGTGTCCCATGTTGCTAGGGCATATCTCTCTCTAGTTGGTTTTGATGTTTGATGATAATGCGCTTTGCGGACTAATCGTATGCATTGAGCATTTCAGATATTCTTATATATGGCGTAAGACGATTTTATTCCCATCGGATAAGGAGAGAGCAAAGACGGGTTTTGCGGTGTTTCTTTTTGTTTGACTTGAATCGTAGGAAATCTGTACTACTAAGAGGGGGTACGCGTTGGAACGTACCGATGGAATCAACACATACGCACACCAAATGCACCCACATATCCTTCCCCCAACTTTGGAGCATTCATCCCTTGTGCCTTGGTTTTTTTTGGCAGGTGTCGGTGTCAAAACCGCGGATCTCGGGTAGGGGGTCCCGAACTGTGCGTCTAGGATCGATGGTAACAGGAGACGGGGGACACGATGTTTACCCAGGTGCGGGCCCTCTCTATGGAGGTAATACCCTACTTCCTGCTTGATTGATCTTGATGAATATGAGTATTACAAGAGTTGATCTACCACGAGATCTTAATGGCTAAACCCTAAAAGCCTAGCCTGTATGACTATGCTAATGTGTCCTTTCCGGACTAACCCCTCTGGTTTATATAGACACCGGGGGATCTAGGGTTTACATACCAGTTTTCCAGTCGTCGGCTTCAGCCCCCTCGTAGGAAGTACAGGGGTCTTCGGAAAAGCATTTAATCACTCTTTATCCAACGTCTTCGTCCATGAAGGAGGTGATAGTGCGGCGAACCAGGCAATCGGACTATAGGGCGTTAACACTTTCACTTAGCCATAGGAGTTTTATTGTGGGGCTACGACATAGCCCCTGGTATGTATGCGGCGTATGTTGCCTTACATATTTGACCTGAGAGAGATCCCTCGTGTGACACGGAGAATCGCTAAAGATTCTAAGAAGTCGCCAAGTGGTTGACCAGCTCTCGCCGCATCATGACAGTTAGTTTTCGGCTTTCTCTACTGAGGTGCTCATCCGGTTTAGACCAGGGCACAATCGCAGTAGTTCTCCCTTTACTACCCTAGCCGATAGAGCGGAACATAGGGTAGCAAGCACAGGAGCCGGGCAACCCAACTATTGACCCAAGACAATGATTCGGAGCTGATGCATATAAGGCCAAACTTGCGACGCCGAAGTGCGCTGTAGAGTTGTTCGGGCTTTTGCTGGCAACGCATTTTTTCCCATACCGAGCCCCTGGCAGGTTATGCCAAGGTATATTTGTGAAACAACCGTGGCAGCCGTATTCCGTGGCGAGACAACACGGATGATTAGTTTGGATATGTTTTACTGGGAACTGAGCTATATGCCAATGATTACTTATGATATATATAAAAGTCATCCTCCCAGCTATTTGACATGCTCGGGGTTGGAGGCGGAGGAACAGGCATAGTACAGGCTCATGAAATAGAGAGTGCGGTCTACAAAAATTTATTTTGGACCTCCTGTCGCACGTCTGCGCCGCCAGTCCGGTGGGGGGAATCCTTAATGGAAATAGCCCCTTATGTGAGTATACGGATCCGGACTCCGATAGAGCCAGTTTCAGATGTTTATCCTGTTCGTCACCTGTTTATAAAGGATAGCGAAGGAAGAAGAAAAAAATAAAAAGGAAAATAAATTTTTTTACTGGAGTGCTTGCAGGATTGTCCGTATTGTGCTTCCGCCAATGCCCATGGTATATTAAGTGCGTAATGATGTATGCGCGGTACAAATTTTGTAGGTGTACGGAGTGGGCGGCGGAAGCCGGGTTGCTATTTCTGTTTTGGGAGTAGTTGATCCTCGGGTGGAGGTTGCTTCTGACCCCTAGTGTTTCGTTGGTGAACCTTTTCGTCATCCCTGTCGCCTGGCAGCCTCCTCCCCCTGTGTTCGGCTTTGAGCTTGTCGGCCTGTTTAAGGACCCAACAGTTTCTGTTAGTATGACTAGCTGGTGTATCGAGGTGGCCATGAATCTGGCAGGGTCGGCCCAGTATCCTATCTAGGTTGGAGGGTTCGTCTCGATTCTCCTTGAATGGCTTCCTCCGTTGACCGGGCTTGGGGTTGCTAAATCCGGCGTTGACCGCTATGTCGCATGATCTTGCATTATCATTGCGACTGTTGTGTTTGATTCGTCGTGGCTTGCCATTGCCATCTCGGATTTCAGAAGTGCCCAGGTCGCTGGTGCTATTGCTTCTACGAGCGAGCTAGCTGTCTTCTCCCACGCAAAAGCGGGTCATCAGAGCAGTGAGGGCTGTCATGGATTTAGGTCCTTCTTGGCCGAGGTGACGTGCGATCCATTCGCCCTGGAAAACTGTGCCTGAAAGCCGCAAGGGCTTCCGCGTCTGGATAGTCGACAATTTGGTTCTTTTTGACTAAGAACCGAGTCCAGAGCTTCCTAGCTGACTCTCCGGGCTGCTGGACAATATGACTTAGGTCATCGGCATCCGGCGGCCGGACATATGTTCCTCAGAAGTTATCGAGGAAAGCCTCTTCCAAGTCCTCCCAGCTGCCTATGGAATTTTCAGGCAGGCTGTTTAACCAGTGCCGAGCTAGTCCTTTTAGCTTTAGTGGGAGGTATTTAATGGCGTGGAGGTCGTCTCCACGAGCCATATGGATGTGGAGGATAAAATCTTCTATCCACACTGCGGGATCGGTTGTTCCGTCGAATGATTCAACATTTACGGGTTTGAATCCTTCGGGGAATTCATGATCCATTACTTCATCAGTGAAGCAAAGCGGGTGTGTGGCTCCACTATGTTGGGCCACACTGCGACGTAACTCCGAAGGAGTCCCTTTGCGGTTTTCGGCTCGGGCATGGCGGGGTTTGATACGTCTGAATAGGTAGCCATCGCGGCGTGTCGAAGCATGCGTTCGCGATCCATAGATCGGTCTTGCGTATCCTGCTCTATTGTCCGAGTACCTCTGCAGGTCGTCTGGGTGATCGTGACCTACGTTGTTCTTGCCTTTACAGCGAGGTGGGGCGGTCTGGTGTTCGGCCTGAGTTGCCTCTTTATCCGGACAGAGTTGTCGGAAACCTGCCGCATTGTGTGACGATGGTATGGGCTCCAACGCCCCGTCATCGGACTAATATAGCTATATGTGCTTTGGGTAGCTTTTTGCTAGGCCACTAAGGCCGTATTCTTCGGCGACCAGGACTTCGGTCCATCTGTCGTTGAGTAGGACTTGGTCAGCTTGAAGCTGCTGCTGCTTCTTTTTTAGGCTCCTTGCCGTAGCTATCAGCCTGCGCTTGAAGCGCTCCTGCTCGAGGGGCTCTTCGGGTACGATGAAGTCTTCATCGCCGAGGCTTACCTCATCTTCGGAGAGCGGAAGGTAGTTGTCGTCCTCCAAATTGTCGCTGGGCAGGGCCTGTTCATCGGGGCTGGCTTGCGCGTTTTCCTGTTCCTCCTGTTTGGATCTTGCTCCAACAGGGTCTTCATTGTTTTCGGCGCCGTCTAGGGTGCTATTCTCTCCGGTCCCATCGTTGTTGTGGTGTGACTTGGAGCGGCGTTTGGGGCGCCGAAACTTAGACTGTGTCTCAGGAGTTTTATTTTCAACTAGATCTCCCTTGTCGTTGTCGCGAGATTTTTTGAGTGTATCGACCATGTACACGTCGTATGAAGGGGTGGCCATCCCACGCCTAATGACTGGCGGGTCTTGGCCTTGCTCCTTGTCGGCATCGTCGTCTATACCGTCAATGTCATCGGAGCCATAAGCGGGCATGTCGGTTAAGTCCTCGACAGTGGCTATGAAGTGGGTGACGGGTGGGAAGCGAAATTCTCCATTATCATCCTCTAGCTCGAACCGGATGTAGTTTGGCCGCGAGTCCCCCATAAGGGACAGGTTCTTCAATGAATTTAGCACATCGCCAACGGGCAAGTGTTGGAAGATATCTACGGCGCGGAACTCGAAAATTGATAACCGATCCAACTCGTTGTCCGGGAGCGTGCGAGGTTCAGAACTTGTAGCCGGAGACGAGTCCGGAATTCCGTTGACGCTGATATTGCTTGGTGTTGAGTCTGTGTGCGGTTCCAACACCGCGGACTATGTGGCTTTGGATAGTGCCAACTGCTCCGGATCTATTGGTCGTGGCAGTTACAGGGACCGTCTCCGGAATCTAGTCCATTGACAGATTCAAGTCATGTTCATCGGAGCGAAGGGGAGCGATCGTCGCGGTCTCAAATCCATTGAAGATCAAGTCTCCACGGATATCCGTGACATAGTTCAAGTTTTCAAACCTGACCTGGTGGCCAGGGGCGTAGCTATCGATCTGCTCCAGATGGCCAAGCGAGTTGGTCCGCAATACAAAGCCGCCGAATACGAAAATCTGTCCGGGGAGGAAGGTTTCTCCTTGGACAGCGTCATTATCGACGATTGAAGGGGCCATCAAACCTTTTGTCAACGGCACAGTGGAACTCTCAATGAAAGCACCAATGTCGGTGTCAAAACCGGCGGATCTCGGGTAGGGGGTCCCGAACTGTGCGTCTAGGATCAATGGTAATAGGAGACGGGGGACACGATGTTTACCCAGGTTTGGGCCCCCTCTATGGAGGTAATAACCTACTTCCTGCTTGATTGATCTTGATTAATATGATTATTACAAGAGTTGATCTACCACGAGATCGTAATGGCTAAACCCTAAAAGCCTAACCTGTATGACTATGGTAATGTGTCCTTTCTAGACTAACCCCTCTGGTTTATATAGACACCGGGGGGATCTAGGGTTTACATAGAGTCGGTTACATAAGAAGGAATCTTCATAGTTGGTCGCCAAGCTTGCCTTCCACGCCAAGTAGAGTCCAATCCGGACACGGGTACAGTCTTCGGTCTTCACGTCTTCACAGCCCATCAGTCCGGCCCAATGGATAACAGGCCGGACGCCCGAGGACCCCTTAGTCCAGGACTCCCTCAGCACGGACCAAGCAGTAGTATGGTTGGTACCCACAGTAGTACCGCTTATCCGGTACTTCCACTCATAGTACTGCGAGTACTTCCGCTAGGTTTACTGTTAGGGCTCAGGTAATTCATGGTAGTACCGCTTAAGCATTACTTCCACAAGTGTGCTGCGGGCACTACCGCGGATTTGTCTGTTAGCCCACCAGTAATTCACGATAGTACCGCTTGATGTGGTACTTCCGCTCTGGCGCCGCATGAACTACCGCAGGCTTCTCTATTAGCATGTTGACAATTCGCGGTAGTACCGCTTGCTGTAGCATGTAGTATTGTTACGGTGGAACCACCATGTGAGTACCGCTTTGGTACTCAATGGGCCTCGGTGAAACTACCGTGCTTAGCGGTAGTACTGCTCCTAAGAGCTTTATTACCGCTTGAGCACAACCAGTGCATAACGGTTGGATTTTTGCCCCCACTATATAAGGGGGTCTTCTTCCCCAAGAAGGCCAACCATCTTTTCCAATATTGCTCCATTGTTGCCCAAAGCTTAAACTCGCCCGATCTCCCTCCCTAGCCACCAAAACTTGATTATTCCCTAGGGTTTGGAGTAGAAGACCATGATCTACACTTTCACCAAGAGAAATTTGATTCCGCCTACTATCCCTTGTAGATCTTGTTACTCTTCGGTGTTTGAGCACCCTGGACGGAAGAGGTCACCTCGGAGCCACATTCAATTGTGGTGAAGTTACATGGTGGTGTTAGGAGCCTCCATTTAAGTAGTGGAGAGATCTGCAACCTTGTTTGTAAAGGTTTGGTTGTCGCCTTCAAGTGCACCGCTAGTGGAATCATGGCATCTTGCATTGTGCAAGGGCGTGAGGAGAATACGGTGGCCCTAGTGGCTTCTTGGGGAGCATTGTTCCTCCACACCACTCCAAGGGAGACGTACCTCCCCCAAAAGGAGGGAATTTTGGTAACACACCCTCGTCTCCATTGACTGCACTTGCGGTTACATCTTACCTTTACTATTTAACCAGTCAACTAGTCGTGAAGCGGGCGTACGGAAACGGATGTGAGGTGTATGCGAGATGTATCACAGGACTGGTTCACCAAGTTTAGAGACCGCATTGAGATTTGAGACAGTATTCTTAAGTTCTAGGACAATATTGAAGCAGATTCTGAGTTTAAGGACAATTGTGGACATCGCCTTCAAATTTTGGGGCCAAGCATGTGTTTTACTCGGGAATTAGAGAGTTGTTTTTGTGATTGAGACTTCCATTGACATTCACATTACTTTCCATGGGTTATTGTGTTCTGCTGATGCATATGTTCGCCTTGAAACTATTGAACATTTTTAATATGTTCTTCTTTTCGTATGTTTTGTTGGAGATTTTTGCATTTAAGTTTTCTTTTAAAACTCATATGGTAATTTTGGTGTGGATTTTGTGTTTGTCTTCATATAGAGATTTGAGTTCAAGATGGTTGTGTGGCTCACATTGATGACGATTGTGTCGACATAAGAGGCAAGGGGGTGGCTTCCTGCATACGGCCTCGAAGGGAATTGTATGCTAATTTTACATATCCACTCGTATCATGGAAAGTTCACTCCTCAATTTGTAGAAACAATGGCAAATCTTAACTTATTTTTCATCACTTTTTATTTTCTACATGTTCTTGGTTTTGTGCAGTTAATAAAACACATGTATTCTTGTTCACGGCAATTTTTAACCATGGATATGGAAATTTTGATCATTCACTTGCCATATCCCCATGTTTTCTTGTCCATGGCAATTTTTAACCATGGAGATGGCATTTTTTGCCATTGCCTTTGTGCTCCATTTTTTAATACTTTCAGTTGTATGATTATTTTACCTATCTAGTTATCCCATTATGCAATTTCACTAGGTTTTCTATATAAAAAATGGCGAACTTACTTCTGATTTTGTGTGTGTTTTGTATTGGCTTTAATCCTAACTCATGGCAACTTTATCTTCTCACCACTAGCAATCTAACCTTGATTTTATTAATTACGTATCTTCATCCAGGTTGCACAATGTCATAGGGGATCCCACGAATGTTTGTGTAAGTTGAACCAGAACTTCAATGATGGTCAAAAAAAGGTTGTCGCGAATATGAGGATGCTTTCCATGATGAATATCCGACCACCAATCTCCACAACCCCATATGCGACTAGCTTGCAAAGATATACGATAAGGATTCCCGAAGTTTTGTCATCCCCATGTGTGGCACGATCACACTAGTCGAGGAATCTAGGGTGGTTGGCCAGCTTTGCGTGCTCTTTAAAAGTCCATGTCTGGTGGCCTGGTGGGACGTGACAATATACCAGGCATGGCACCTTTTGCTCTACCCTTTTGATCAACAACGTCGGTTGCTTAATCATCATCGACTTGCGGCATGTTCTGGGGGTGCGAGCCCGTTCTTTGAGCTCTAGGGTCTGGCCAAACGACGCGTTCTAGGATGTCTGCCCGGGCTTGACCGCTACGGTTGGCCGGATGGTGCATTTCTCATTCTGCTTGGACTTTTGGCACTGCGGTCTGACCGGCTGACGTATTAGATGAACGTGCTTGCTAATTGCACTTTTCCTTGGATTTTAAGTTGTCTGGTCGGTTCGCGTGGTTTCCTTATGCTCATGTGGTCTTCCGTTCAAGTGCCCAATTATGATGGTTCGGGTCACTTGTCGTGCAAGTGTCGGCGGGTTTTCTGTTGACCCGGTTGGAGTAAGAAAACAAACTTAGCTTCAACTCACTAGCTCCAGTAAACAGCTTATGTATCGCCAAAGCAAGACATGGACAACGATAGTCGTCATCCGTCATTAGTAAATACAAGGCAAATATAGATGCAATATGGACATAATCAGTAGCAGATAATCCACGAAACAAGTTCTTCAAATAATTCGCCCAAGGTCTCGGTTGCATTCAAGCCACGGCCAACGCGCCCAGCCCCGTCACTGCCCCCATCCCCATTGTAGCCACCCACGCTGTGGCCTCAAAGCCAAAGAAGGAGCTCGCCCCGGAGAAGAGAGTAGCCGAGACAGTGAAGCGAGCCAACCGGAGGAGGAGGGGCAAGGAGAAACAAGACGTCCCAACCGCCACTCAGGCACAGGTCACCACTGCGGACACCGAGGAATTTGCCGCCAAGTCCGTGCAAACCGCCCTACTCTTACTAGGGTGGCGCAAGCCGACCATTCTTTCCGTTGTCGTTGCAGCGAGCACGGACTCGTCAGTGGCCCGCCTGCCCTGGCATTCAGAATGGCGTACGTGTCAATATCGATGTCGACATATGCATACCTTCCAGACATGCCTTGACAATGGCTTGCTTCTCTACCTCACCCCGGGACCGCTCGCCCGAAATGGGTGACTCCGTGTCAGTCGTCCCCTTGGTGCCTCCCATTGATCTCAATGCCTGTCTGTGGCCAGCCATGAAGGAAATATGCCCTAGAGGCAATAATAAAGTTATTATTTTTATTTCCTTATATCATGGTAAATGTTTATTATTCATGCTAGAATTGTATTAACCGGAAGCTTGATACATGTGTGAATACATAGACAAAACAAAGTGTCCCCAGTATGCCTCTACTAGACTAGCTCGTTAATCAAAGATGGTTAAGTTTCCTGACCATAGACATGTGTTGTCATTTGATGAACGGGATCACATCATTAGAGAATGATGTGATGGACAAGACCCATCAGTTAGCTTAGCATTAATGATCGTTTAGTTTTATTGATATTGATTTCTTCATGACTTATACATGTTCCTCTAACTATGAAATTATGCAACTCCCGAACACCAGAAGAACACCTTGCGTGCTATCAAACGTCATAACATAACTGGGTGATTATAAAGATGCTCTAAAGGTGTTTCCAATGGTATTTGTTGAGTTGGCATAGATCGAGATTAGGATTTGTCACTCCGTGTTTCGGAGAGGTGTCTCTGGGCCCTCTCGGTAATGCACATCACAATAAGCCTTGCAAGCAATGTGACTAATGAGTTACTTACGGGATGATGCATTACGGAACGAGTACAGAGATTTGCCGGTAACGAGATTGAACTAGGTATGATGATACCGATGATCGAATCTCGGGCAAATAATATACCGATGACAAAGGGAACAACGTATGTTGTTATGCGGTTTGACCGATAAAGATCTTCGTAGAATATGTAGGAGCCAATATGAGCATCCAGGTTCCGCTATTGGTTATTGACCGGAGATGTGTCTCGGTCATGTCTACATAGTTCTCGAACCCGTAGGGTCCGCACGCTTAACGTTCGATGATGATTTGTATTATGAGTTACGTGATTTGTTGACCGAAGTTTGTTTGGAGTACCGGATGAGACCACGGACATGACGAGGAGTCTCGAAATGGTCAAGAGGTAAAGATTCATATATTTGAAGGTTACATTCGGACACCGGAATGGTTCGGGTTGTTTCGGATGAGTTTCGGAGTACCGGGGGTTACCGGAACCCCCTCCCCCCCCCCCCCGGGGAGGTTAATGGGCCACCATGGGCCTTAGTGGAGAAGAGAGAAGGCCGGCCAGGAGGTGGCGCCCCCTCCCCTTGCCAATCCGAATTGGTCAAGGGGTGGGGGCGGCGCCCCCCCTTTCCCTCTCCTACTCCTCCTCTCTTTCCACCTTTGCAACTCCGAAAAAGGAAAAAGGAGAGGGAATCCTACTTGGACTAGGGAGTCCTAGTAGGACTCCCCACACCTGGCGCCCCCCCCTTGGGCCGGCCTCCTCCTCCCCCCTCCTTTATATACGTGGGAGGGGGGCACCCCAAAGACACACCAAGTCTTCTCTTAGCCGTGTGTGGTGCCCCCCTCCACAGTGACACACCTCGGTCATATCGTCGTAGTGCTTAGGCGAAGCCCTGCGCCGGAAACTTCATCATCACCATCGCCACACCATCGTGCTGACGGAACTCTCCCTCGTCCTCAACTGGATCAAGAGCTCATGGGACGTCATCGTGTTGAACGTATGCTGAACACGGAGGTGCCGTATGTTCGGTACTTGGATCGGTTGGATCGTGAAGACGTTCGACTACATCAACCGCGTTACTAAATGCTTCCGCTTTCGGTCTACGAGGGTACGTGGACACACTCTCCCGTCTCGTTGCTATGCATCTCCTAAATAGATCTTGCATAATCGTAGGTAAAAAATATTGTGTTCCCCAACAGTGGCATCTGAGCCAGGTCTATGCGTAGATGTTATATGCACGAATAGAACACAAAGAATTTTGGGCGATAATAGTCATACTGCTTACCACCAACATCTTACTTTTATTCGGCGGTATTGTTGGATGAAGCGGCCCGGACCGACATTACATGACCGCGTTCATGAGACTGGTTCTACCGACGTGCTTGGCACACAAGTGGCTAGCGGGTGTCTGTTTCTCCAACTTTAGTTGAATCGAGTTTGAGTATAGCCGGTCCTTGTTGAAGGTTAAAACAGCACACTTGATGAAAAATTGTTGTGGTTTTGATGCGTAGGTAAAAACGGTTCTTGCTAGAAGCCCATAGCAGCCACGTAAAACTGGCAACAACAAAGTAGAGGACACCTAACTTGTTTTTGCAGGGCATGTTGTGATGTGATATGGTCAAGACATGATGAGATATAAATTGTTGTATGAGATGATCATGTTTTGTAACCGTTATCGGCAACTGGCAGGAGCCTTATGCTTGTCACTTTATTGTATGAAATGCAATCGCCATGCAATTGATTTACTTTATCACTAAGCGGTAGCGATAGTCGTAGAAGCAGCAGTTGGCAAGACGACAATGATGCTACGATGGGGATCAAGGTGTCAAGCCGGTGACGATGGAGATCATGACGGTGCTTTGGAGATGGGGATCAAAGGCACAAGATGATTATGGCCATATCATGTCACATATTTTGATTGCATGTGATGTTTATCTTTTATGCATCTTATTTTGCTTAGTACGGCGGTAGCATTCTAAGATGATGCCTCGCTAAATTTCAAGGTATAAGTGTTCTCCCTGAGTATGCATGATACGTCCATTTTGCATCATGCTTTTATATCGATATTTATTGCATTATGAGCTGTTATTACACATTATGTCACAATACTTATGCCTTTTCTCTCTTATTTTACAAGGTTTACATGAAGAGGGAGAATGCCGGCAGCAGGAATTCTGGGCTGGAAAAGGAGAAAATATTAGAGACTTATTCTACACAACTCCAAAAGTCCTGAAACTCCATGAAAGTCAGTTTTGGAATATATTAAAAATATTGGGCGAAGAAAGCACCAGAGGGGGGCCACCCACCGTCTACGAGGGTGGAGGGCGCGCCCTACCCCCTGGGTGCGCCCCCTGCCTCGTGGGCCACCTGGAAGCCCCCCGATGCCCATCTTCTGGTATAATGTGTCTTTCGCCCTAGAAAAAATAAGGAGGAAGCTTTCGGGACGAAGCGCCGCCGTCTTGAGGCGGAACCTGGCAAAACCAATCTAGGGCTCCGGCGGAGCTGTTCTGCCGGGGAAACATCCCTCCGGGAGGCGGAAATCATCACCATCGTCATAACCATCAATCCTCTCATCGGGAGGTGATCAATATCCATCAACATCAGCACCAGCACCATCTCCTCTCAAACCCTAGTTCATCTCTTGTATCTGATCTTTGTCTCAAAACCTCAGATTGGTACCTATGGGTTGCCAGTAGTGTTGATTACTCCTTGTAGTTGATGCTAGTTGGTTTATTCGGTGGAAGATCATATGTTCAGATACTTTATGTGTATTAATACCCCTCTGATTATGAACATGAATATGATTTGTGAGTAGTTACGTTTGTTCCTGAGGACATGGTAGAAGTCTTGTTATAAGTAGTCATGTGAATTTGGTATTCGTTCGATATTTTGATGAGATGTATGTTGTCTTTCCTCTAGTGGTGTTATGTGAACGTCGACTAGATGACACTTCACCATTGTTTGGGCCTAGGGGAAGGCATTGGGAAGTAATAAGTAGATGATGGGTTGCTAGAGTGACAGAAGCTTAAACCCTAGTTTATGTGTTGCTTCGTAAGGGGCTGATTTGGATCCATATGTTTCATGCTATGGTTAGGTTTACCTTAATTCTTCTTTCGTAGGTGCAGATGCTTGCGGCGGGGGTTAATCATAAGTGGGATGCTTGTCCAAGGAAGGGCAGTACACAAGCACCGGTCCACCCACATATCAAATTATCAAAGTAACGAACGCGAATCATATGAGCATGATGAAAACTAGCTTGACGATAATTCCCATGTGTCCTCGGGAGCGCTTTCCTTTATATAAGAGTTTGTCCAGGCTTGTCCTTTGCTACAAAAAGGATTGGGCCACCGTGCTGCACCTTGTTTACTTTTGTTACTTGTTACCCGTTACGAATTACCTTGTCATAAAACTATCTGTAACCGATAATTTCAGTGCTTCTAGATAATACCTTACTGAAAACTGCTTGTCATTTCCTTTTGCTCCTCGTTGGGTTCGACACTCTTACTTATCTAAAAGACTACGATAGATCCCCTATACTTGTGGGTCATCAAGACTCTTTTCTAGCGACATTGCCGGGGAGTGAAGCGCCTTTGGTAGGTGGAATTTGGTAAGGAAAATTTTATATAGTGTGCTGAAATTTACTGTCACTTGTTACTATGGAAAATAATCCTTTGAGGGGCTTGTTCGGGGTATCTTCACCCCGGCCAGTAGAGCAAAGAGTTGCTCCTCAACCTACTGAACTTACTAAAAATGTTTACTTTGAAATTCCTTCGGGTATGATAGAGAAACTGCTAGCTAATCCTTTTATAGGAGATGGAACATTACATCCCGATATGCACCTAATCTTTGTGGATGAAGTTTGTGGATTATTTAGGCTTGCAGGTATGCCTGAGGATGTTATCAAGAAGAAGGTCTTCCTTTATCTTTGAAGGGAAAGACATTTACATGGCTTAGGCTATGTGATGATATTGGATCATGGAACTACAACCGATTGAAATTGCAATTTCATCAGAAGTTTTATCCTATGCATCTGGTTCATCATGATCGTAATTATATATATAATTTTTGGCCTCGCGAAGGAGAAAGTATCACTCAAGCTTGGGGGAGGCTTAAGTCAATGTTATATTCATGGCCCAATCATGAGCTCTCAAGAGAAATTATTATTCAAAAAATTTATGCTCGGCTTTCTCTCAATAATCGCTCCATGCTCGATACTTCTTGTACTTGTTCTTTCATGATGAAGAATATTGAATTCAAATGGGATTTATTGGAAAGAATTAAACCAAACTCTGAAGATTGGGAACTCGACAAAGGTAAGGAGTCAGGTATAACACCTAAGTTTGATTGTGTTAAATCTTTTATGGATACCGATGCTTTTCGTGAATTTAGCACTAAATATGGACTTGACTCTGAGATAGTAGCTTCTTTCTGTGAATCATTTGCTACTCATGTTGATCTCCCTAAGGAGAAGTGGTTTAAATATCATCCTCCCGTTGAAGTAAAAGTATTTGAACCTATTAAAGTTGAAGAAAAGACTATTACTTATAATGTTGATCCTATTGTTCCTACCGCTTATATTGACAAACCACCTTTCCCTGTTAGAATAAAGGATCGTGGTAAAGCTACAACTGTGGTTTGTAAGAGTAATGCTAGAACACCTACACCCCTGAGAAAATTAAAGTTGAACCTAGTATTGCTATGGTTAAAGATTTCTTGGTCGATAATATTGATAGGCTTGTTATTTACTTCTGTAACGAAGCTGCTAGACCTGATACTAAAAATAAACATAGACATGTTGTAGGCATGCCTGTTGTTTCTTTTAAAATAGGAGATCATTGCTATCATGGCTTATGTGATATAGGTGCTAGTGCGAGTGCAATACCTCATTCCTTATACGAAAAAATTATGCATGATATTTCACCTGCTGAGATAGAAGATATTGATGTTACAATTAAGCTTGCCAATAGAGATACTATTTCACCAATTGGGATTGTTAGAGATGCTGAAGTCTTGTGTGGGAAAGTTAAATATCCTACTGATTTTCTTGTTCTTGGTTTCCCACAAGATGAATTTTGTCCCATTATATTTGGTAGACCCTTCTTGAATACTGTTAATGCTAGGATAGACTGCGAAAAGGATATTGTTACTGTTGGTTTAGGGGATATGTCTCATGACTTTAATTTTGCTAAATTTCGTAGACAACCCCATGATAAAGAATTTCCTAGTAAAGATGAAATTATTGGTCTTGCTTCTATTGTCGTGCCTCCTAACGATCCTTTAGAACAATATTTGCTAGACCATGAAAATGATATGTTTATGAATGAAAGAAGGGAAATAGATGAAGTATTCTTTAAACAGGGACCTATTTTGAAACACAACTTGCCTGTTGAAATTTTAGGGGATCCTCCTCCACCCAAGGGTGATCCCGTGTTTGAGCTTAAACCATTACCTGATACTCTTAAATATACTTATCATGATGAAAAGAAGATATATCCTGTTATTATTAGTGCTAACCTTTCAGAGCAGGAAGAAGAGAAATTATTGAAAACTCTGAAGAAGCACCGTGCTGCTATTGGATATACTCTCGATGACCATAAGGGCATTAGTCCCACTCTATGCCACCACAAAATAAAATTGGAGAAAGATGCTAAACCGGTTGTTGATCATCAACGACGGTTAAATCCTAAGATGAAAGAAGTGGTAAGAAAGGAAATACTAAAACTTCTGGAGGCAGGTATAATTTATCCCATTGCTGATAGTCAGTGGGTAGGCCCTATCCATTGTGTCCCTAAGAAGGGAGGTATTACTATTGTTCCTAATGATAAAGATGAATTGATCCCACAAAGAATTGTTACAAGTTATAGAATGGTAATTGATTTCCGCAAATTAAATAAAGCTACTAAAAAGGATCATTACCCTTTACCTTTTATTGACCAAATGCTAGAAAGAGTATCCAAACATACACATTTTTGCTTTCTAGACGGTTATTCTGGTTTCTCTCAAATACCTGTGTCAAAAGAGGATCAGGAAAAGACCACTTTTACTTTCCCTTTCAATACCTTTGCTTATAGACATATGCCTTTTGGTTTATGTAATGCACCTGCTACCTTTCAAAGATGTATGACTGCTATATTCTCTGACTTTTGTGAAAAGATTGTTGAGGTTTTCATGGATGATTTTTTCATGTATGGAACTTCTTTTGATGATTGCTTAAGCAACCTTGATCGAGTTTTGCAAAGATGTGAAGAAACTAATCTTGTCTTGAATTGGGAGAAGTGCCACTTTATGGTTAATGAAGGTATTGTCTTGGGGCATAAAATTTCTGAAAGAGGTATTGAAGTTGATAAAGCTAAAGTTGATGCTATTGAAAAGATGTCGTGTCCTAAGGACATTAAAGGTATAAGAAGTTTCCTTGGTCATGTCGGTTTTCATAGGAGGTTCATTAAAGACTTCTCAAAAATTTCTAGGCCTTTGACTAATCTCTTACAAAAAGATGTTCCTTTTGTCTTTGATGATGATTGTGTAGAAGCATTTGAAATACTTAAGAAAGCCTTGATTTCTACACCTATTGTTCAGCCACTAATTGGAATTTACCCTTTGAAATTATGTGTGATGCTAGTGATTATGTTGTAGGTGCTGTTCTAGGACAAAGAGTTGATAAGAAATTAAATGTTATCCAATATGCTAGTAAAACTCTAGACAGTGCCCAGAGAAACTATGCTACTACTGAAAAGGAATTTCTAGCAGTTGTATTTGCTTGTGATAAGTTCAGACCTTATATTGTTGATTCTAAAGTAACTGTTCACACTGATCATGCTGCTATTAAATATCTTATGGAAAAGAAAGATGCTAAACCTATAATTATTAGGTGGGTTCTCTTGCTACAAGAATTTGATTTGCATATTACTGATAGAAAGGGAGCTGAGAACCCCATTGCAGACAACTTATCTAGGTTAGAGAATGTTCTTGATGACCCACTACCTATTGATGATAGCTTTCCTGATGAACAATTAGCTGTCATAAATGCTTCTCCTACTGCTCCATAGTATGCTGATTATGCTAATTACATTGTTGCTAAATTTATACCACCTAGTTTCACATACCAGCAAAAGAAAAAGTTTTTCTATGATTTAAGACATTACTTCTGGGATGACCCACACCTTTATAAAGAAGGAGTAGATGGTGTTATTAGACGTTGTGTACCTGAGCATGAACAGGAACAGATCCTACGCAAGTGTCACTCCGAGGCTTATGGAGGACACCACGCTGGAGATAGAACTACACATAAGGTATTGCAATCCGGTTTTTATTGGCCTACTCTTTTCAAAGATGCCCATCAGTTTGTCTTGTCTTGTGGCGAGTGTCAAAGAATTGGTAATATTAGACGTCAAGAAATGCCTATGAACTATTCACTTGTTATTGAACCATTTGATGTTTGGGGCTTTGATTATATGGGACTGTTTCCTTCCTCTAATAGGTATACACATATTTTAGTTGTTGTTGATTACGCTACTAAGTGGGTAGAAGCTATCCCAACTAGTACTGCTGATCATAACACCTCTATTAAGATGCTTAAAGAAGTTATTTTTCCGAGGTTTGGAGTCCCTAGATACTTAATGACTGATGGTGGTTCACATTTTATTCATGGTGCTTTTCGTAAAATGCTTGCTAAGTATGATGTTAATCATAGAATTACATCTCCATACCACCCACAGTCTAGTGGTCAAGTAGAACTGAGTAATAGAGAGATTAAATTAATTTTGCAAAAGACTGTTAATAGATCTAGAAAGAATTGGTCCAAGAAACTTGATGATGCATTATGGGCCTATAGAACTGCATATAAAAATCCTATGGGTATGTCTCCGTATAAAATGGTTTGTGGAAAAGCACGTCACTTACCTCTCGAACTAGAACATAAGGCATATTGGGCCATTAAAGAGCTCAATTATGATTTCAAACTTGCCAGTGAGAAGAGACTATTTGACATTAGCTCACTTGATGAGTGGAGAACCCAGGCCTATGAGAATGCCAAACTGTTTAAAGAAAAGGTTAAAAGATGGCATGACAAAAGGATACAAAAGCGTGAGTTTAATGCAGGTCATCATGTTTTGTTATACAACTCTCGTTTAAGATTTTTTGCAGGAAAACTCCTCTCTAAATGGGAAGGTCCTTACGTTATCGAGGAGGTCTATCGTTCCGGTGCCATAAAGATCAACAACTCCGAAGGTACAAATCCGAAGGTGGTGAACGGTCAAAGAATCAAACATTATATCTCAGGTAATCCCATAAATGTTGAAACCAATGTTATTGATACCATAACCCCGGAGAACTACATAAGGGACACTTTCCAGAACGTTTCAGACTCCGAAAAGGAATAGGTATGTGGTACGGTAAGTAAATCGACTCCAAAACAGTTCTAATAGCAATTTTTCTCCGTTTTGGAATATTTAAGAAAAAAGGAAAATAAGAAGTAGTCCGAAAGGGACACGAGGCATCCACGAGGGTGGAGGGCGCGCCTTACCCCCCAGGGCGCGCCCCCCTGCCTCGTGGGCACCTCGTGTGCCCTCCGAACTCTGTTTTCTTGCACGATACTTATTTTAGTCGGTAAAAATTCATTATATAAACTCCCGAAGGTTTTGACCACCGTACCACGCAAATATCCCCTGTTTTTGTTTTGAGCTGTTTCTGCCGCAGATTAGATCAAGATGCCTTCTCAAGAGTCAGTCGGGGAGAACCGGGATTCTCACCGGACACCGTGTCCAAAAGCAAACAGCGATGCCGATCACTTTGGGCCATCAACTGAAGAGATGGAGGCCCACTTGAAAAGGATAGATGCCATGGAGGAAGATCAAGAAGTTACCTCTCATCTCCAAACCAGATTTATGATGGAGGAACTCCAGAGCTCAGCAATTCCAAATTCGGTCATCCCTCCCAATGCTAGATTTCTTTATTATGAAAATATGAAAAAGAGTGTTACTTGTTCTCCCGCAGCTATGCAATATCCATGGGTGAAAGGAGCTTTAGCCGTCACGGGTAAGCTCTGTAGGGAAATAATGGATCTCAAGCAGCAAGTCAATAAGCTCGAAGAAGAGAATCATATCCTAAGGGGCATCATCGCCAAGAATATCACATCACCACCTCCAAAGAAAGAGACATAATCACATGGGTATGGGCACTCCCCTTGGCAACTGCCAAGCTTGGGGGAGGTGCCCCGGTATCGTATCACCATCACACTTCTATCTTTACCGTTTTTCTTAGTTTGATCCTTTTGGTTATATCTTGATCTAGTAGAATAAAGTTTAGTATGATCTAGCTTTGAGTTTTTGTGTTGATCCTTATCTATGTAATCGAGTCCGTGAGCTATATATAATAAAGATTAGTCTTGAGTCGAGGGCTTGGTTATCTGGCTATGATCTTGAGGGAATAATAAAAAGAAAAAATAAAAAGGAATAAAGAGATCATATTGATCTTATGGAGAGTAATGACTTCACATATAAAGAGTATGATGAATAAAAATTGTTAAGAGCTAACAAACATAGTTTTGGTCATCGTTGCAATTAATAGGAAGTAATAAAGAAAGAGAGGTTTTCACATATAAATATACTATCTTGGACATCTTTTATGATTGTGAGCACTCATTAAAATATGATATGCTAAAAAGTTGATGTTGGACAAGGAAGACAACGTAATGGGTTATGTTTTCTTACATCCGAAATAAATTATATTGTCATGGATCATCCAACATGTTGAGCTTGCCTTTCCCCCTCATGCTAGCCAAATTCTTTGCACCGAGTAGAGATACTACTTGTGCTTCCAAATATCCTTAAACCTAGTTTTGCCATGAGAGTCCACCATATCTACCTATGGATTGAGTAAGATCATTCAAGTAAGTTGTCATTGTTGCAAGCAATAAAATTGCTCTCTAAATATGTATGATCTATTAGTGTGGATAAAATAAACTTTATACAAGCTTGTGATATGGAAGAAATAAAAGCGACGGACTGCATAATAAAGGTCCTTATCACAAGTGGCAATATAAAGTGACGTTCTTTTGCATTAATATTTGTGCATCCAACCATAAAAGCACATCACAACCTATGCTTCGCTCTACAAGGGCCTATCTTTTATTTTTGTCTTATACCTTATACAAGAGTCATGGTGATCTTCACCTTTCCTTTTTTACACTTTATCCTTTGGAAAGCATTATATGTTGGAAAGATCTTGATATATATATATATATATATATATATATATAATTGGATGTGGGTTTTCATAAAGCATTATTGTTGACGTTACCTAAGGTTGGGAGGCAAAACTATAAGCCCCTATCTTTCTCTGTGTCCGATTAAAACTTCATACCCATAAGTACCGCGTGAGTGTTAGCAATTGTGAAAGACTAAATGATAGTTGAGTATGTGGACTTGTTGAAAAGCTCTTATATTGACTCTTTCCGATGTTATGATAAATTGCAATTGCTTTGATGACTAAGATTATATTTTGCTAGTTTTTCAATGAAGTTTCTGATTCATACTTTACATTGTGAATAGATTGTTACTTTAGCATAAGAAATCATATGACAATATATATATATATATATATGTTGCTATTCTAAGAATGATCATGATGCCCTCATGTCCGTATTTTATTTTATCGACACCTCTATCTCTAAACATGTGGACATATTTTTCGATATCGGCTTCCGCTTGTGGACAAGCGAGGTCTAAGCTTGGGGGAGTTGATACGTCCATTTTGCATCATCCTTTTATATTGATATTTATTGCATTATGGGCTGTTATTACACATTATGTCACAATACTTATGCCTTTTCTCTCTTATTTTACAAGGTTTACATGAAGAGGGAGAATGCCGGCAGCTGGAATTCTGGGCTGGAAAAGGAGCAAATATAAGAGACCTATTCTACACAACTCCAAAAGTCCTGAAACTCCATGAAAGTCAGTTTTGGAATATATTAAAAATATTGGGCAAAGAAAGCACCAGAGGGGGGCCACCCACCGTCCACGAGGGTGGAGGGCGCCCTACCCCCCTGGGCGCGCCCCCTTGCCTCGAGGGCCACCTGGAAGCCCCCCGATGCCCATCTTCTGGTATAAGGTGCCTTTCGCCCTAGAAAAAATAAGGAGAAAGCTTTCGGGACGAAGCACTACCGTCTCGAGGTGGAACCTGGTGAAACCAATCTAGGGCTCCGGCGGAGCTGTTCTGCCGGGGAAACATCCCTCCGAGAGGGGGAAATCGTCACCATCGTCATCACCATCAATCCTCTCATCGGGAGGGGGTCAATCTCCATCAACATCTTCACCAGCACCATCTCCTCTAAAACCCTGGTTCATCTCTTGTATCTGATCTTTGTCTCAAAACCTCATATTGGTACCTGTGGGTTGCTAGTAGTGTTGATTACTCCTTGTAGTTAATGCTAGTTGGTTTATTCGGTGGAAGATTATATGTTCAGATCCTTTATGCATATTAATACCCCTCTGATTATGAACATGAATATGATTTGTGAGTAGTTACGTTTGTTCCTGGGGACATGGGAGAAGTCTTGTTATAAGTAGTCATGTGAATTTGGTATTCGTTCGATATTTTGATGAGATGTATGTTGTCTTTCCTCTAGTGGTGTTATGTGAACGTCGACTAGATGACACTTCACCATTGTTTGGGCCTAGGGGAAGGCATTGGGAAGTAATAAGTAGATGATGGGTTGCTAGAGTGACAGAAGCTTAAACCCTAGTTTATGCGTTGCTTCGTAAGGGGCTGATTTGGATCCATATGTTTCATGCTATGGTTAGGTTTACCTTAATTCTTCTTTCGTAGTTGCGGATGCTTGCGACGGGGGTTAATCATAAGTGGGATGCTTGTCCAAGGAAGGGAAGTACCCCAAGCACCGGTCCACCCACATATCAAATTATCAAAGTAACAAACGCGAATCATATGAGCATGATGAAAACTAGCTTGACGATAATTCCCATGTGTCCTCGGGAGCGCTTTCCTTTATATAAGAGTTTGTCCAGGCTTTTCCTTTGCTACAAAAAGGATTGGGCCACCTTGATGCACCTTGTTTACTTTGTTAGTTGTTACCCGTTATGAATTACCTTATTATAAAACTATCTATTACCGATAATTTCAGTGCTTCCAGAGAAAACCTTACTGAAAACTGCTTGTCATTTCCTTCTGCTCCTCGTTGGGTTCGACACTCTTACTTATCGAAAAGACTACAATAGATCCCCTATACTTGTGGATCATCAATGCACTATTGCTACAGTTCGTCGTGCCGAGACACCACGTGATGATCGGGTATGATAAGCTCTACGTTCACATATAACGGGTGCAAGCCAGTTTTGCACGTGCAGAATACTCAGGTTAAACTTGACGAGCCTAGCATGTGCAGATATGGCCTCGGAACACTGAGACCGAAAGGTCGAACGTGAATCATATAGTAGATATGATCAACATAGTGATGTTCACCATTGAAAACTACTCCATCTCACGTGATGATCGGACATGGTTTAGTTTATATGGATCACGTGATCATTTAGATGACTAGAGGGATGTCTATCTAAGTGGAAGTTCTTAAGTAATATGATTAATTTAAATTTAATTTATCATGAACTTAGTCCTGATAGTATTTGCATATCTATGTTGTAGATCAATAGCTTGCGATGTAGCTCCCCGTTTATTTTTTTGATATGTTCCTAGAGAAAAATAAGTTGAAAGATGATAGTAGCAATGATGCAGACTGGGTCCATGATCTGAGGACTATCCTCATTGTGCACAGAAGAATTGTGTCCTTGATGCACCGCTTGGTGACGGACCTATTGCAGGAGCAGATGCAGACGTTATGAACGTTTGGCAAAGCTCGGTATGATGACTACTTGATAGTGTAGTGCACCATGCTTTACGGCTTAGAACAGGGACTTCAAAAATGTTTTGAACGCCAAAGAGCATATAAGATGTTCCAAGAGCTGAAATTGGTATTTCAGACTCATGCCCGAGTCGAGAGGTATGAGACCTCTGTCAAGTACTTTTCCTACAAGACGGAGGAGAATAGCTCAGCTAGTGAGCATGTGCTCAGAATGTCTAGGTACTATAATCACTTGAATCAATTGGGAGTTAAGCTTCCGGATAAGATAGTGATTGACAGAGTTCTCTAGTCACTATCACCAAGTTACTAGAACTTTGTGATGAACTATAATATGCAAGGGATGACGAAAACGATTCCCAAGCTCTTCGCCATGCTGAAATCAGCGAAGGTAGAAATCAAGAAATAGCATCAAGTGTTGATGGTTAACAAGACCACTATTTTCAAGTAAAAGGGCAAGCGAAAGAAAGGGAATATCAAGAAGAATGGCAAGCAAGTTGCCACTCCCATGAAGAAGCCCAAAGCTAGACACAAGCCTGAAACTGAGTGCTTCTACTGCAAAGGAAATGGTCGCTGGAAGCGGAACTGCCCCAAATACTTGGCGGATAAGAAGGATGGCAAAGTGAACAAAAGTATATATGATATACATGTTATTTATGTGTACTTACTAGTGTTCATAGTCGCCCCTGGGTATTTGATACTGGTTCAGTTGCTATGATTAGTAACTTGAAACATGAGTTACAAAATGAACAGAGACTAGTAGAGGGCGAGGTGACGATGTGTGTTGGAAGTGATTCCACGGTTGATAAGATCACCATCGCACACTCCCTTTACCTTTGGGATTAGTGTTGAACCTAAAATAAATGTTATTTGGTGTTTGCGTTGAGCATAATATGATTGTATCATGTTTTTGCAATACGGTTATTCATTTAAGTCAAAGAATAATTGTTATTCTGTTTACATGAATAAAACCTTCTGTGGTCATACACCCAAGGTGAATGGTTTATTGAATCTCAATCGTAGTGATACACATATTCATAATATTGAAGCCAAAAGATGCAAAGTTAATAATGATAGTGCAACTTATTTGTGGCACTGCCATTTAGGTCATATTGGTGTAAAGCACATGAAGAAACTCCATGCTGATGGGCTTTTGGAATCACTTGTTTATGAATCACTTGATGCTTGCGAACCATGCCTCATGCGCAAGATGGTTGTTCTCTGGAACAATGGAGCGACCAAGTGACTTGTTAGAAATAATACATACTGATGTATGCGGTTCGATGAGTGTTGAGGCTCGCGGCGGGTATTGTCGGTGTCAAAACCGGCGGATCTCGGGTAGGGGGTCCCGAACTGTGCGTCTAAGGCAGATGGTAATAGGAGGCGGGGGACACGATGTTTACCCAGGTTCGGGCCCTCTCGATGGAGGTAATACCCTACTTCCTGCTTGATTGATCTTGATGATATCAGTATTACAAGAGTTGATCTACCACGAGATCGTAGAGGCTAAACCCTAGAAGTTAGCCTATGGTATGATTGTTGTTGTCCTACGGACTAAACCCTTCAGTTTATATAGACACCGGAGGGGCTATGGTTACACAGAGTCTGTTACAAGGGAGGAGATCTACATATCTGTATTGCCAAGCTTGCCTTCCACGCCAAGGAGAGTCCCATCCGGACACGGGACGGAGTCTTCAATCTTGTATCTTCATAGTCCAACAGTCCGGCTAAAGTATATAGTCCGGCTGTCCGAGGACCCCCTAATCCAGGACTCCCTCTGTAGCCCCTGAACCAGGCTTCAATGACGATGAGTCCGGTGCGCAGATTGTCTTTGGCATTGCAAGGCGGGTTCCTCCTCCGAATATTCTATAGAAGATTTTGAACACAAGGATAGTGTCCGGCTCTGCAAAACAAATTCCACATACCACCGTAGAGAGAATAATATTTCCACAAATCTAATCTGCTGACAGCTTTTCTTAACGTGACGTTCGGCCGTGGTCTGGTCATGATGAACCGTTTTTCCGAGCCTGCCACTGCACGTGTTGCGAGGCGGTTTTGTTGGCACGTCTTGTCGAAGCAGAGATCGTGTCCCTCTTTTCACGGGATTCTCATCAATACGGGTGTGGGTAACCCAACCGCGCCATCAATTACGGCGCTTGGGGAATAAGTGAGTTTACCAGGCAGGTGGGGAGGCGCATAGTTCCTTCCGCCCTTATAAGAGATAAGGATTCATCTTTTTCACCCACGCCCTCTTCCTCCTTGCTCATCCATTCTTGCGCACTCGAGCTTCAGCACCCAAGTTCGCATTTTCTCCTCAAACCACTCCAAGCATGTCCGGAGCGGGAGGCAAGTGGATGGTCTCCTCCGTTACGGAGGAGGACATCACAAAGCTACGGGGAGCCGGATACCTGGCTGCAGATATCGCGCACCGGCTACCAGATGCGGGGCAGATCGTCCCTACTCCAGAACCCCATGAGAGGGTGGTATTTCTTACTCACTTCGTCCGCGGACTGGGATTTCCCCTCCACCCGTTTGTCCGCGGGCTCATGTTCTACTACGGGCTGGACTTTCACGATCTGGCCCCCAATTTCATCCTCAACATCTCGGCGTTTATCATCGTGTGCGAGGCCTTCCTCCGCATCAAGCCCCACTTCGGCATGTGGCTGAAGACCTTCAACGTTAAATCGAAGGTGGTGGTCGGCCAGCAAGCGGAGTGCGGAGGCGCCATGGTGGGCACAATGCCCAACGTCACCTGGCTCGAAGGCTCCTATTGAAGGAAATATGCCCTAGAGGCAATAATAAAGTTATTATTTATTTCCTTATATCATGATAAATGTTTATTATTCATGCTAGAATTGTATTAACCGGAAACTTGATACATGTGTGAATACATAGACAAACAGAGTGTCACTAGTATGCCTCTACTTGACTAGCTCGTTGATCAAAGATGGTTATGTTTCCTAGCCATAGACATGAGTTGTCATTTGATTAACGGGATCACATCATTAGGAGAATGATGTGATTGACTTGACCCATTCCGTTAGCTTAGCACTCAATCGTTTAGTATGTTGCTATTGCTTTCTTCATGACTTATACATGTTCCTATGACTATGAGATTATGCAACTCCCGTTTACCGGAGGAACACTTTGTGAGCTACCAAACGTCACAACGTAACTGGGTGATTATAAAGGTGCTCTACAGGTGTCTCCGAAGGTACTTGTTGGGTTGGCGTATTTCGAGATTAGGATTTGTCACTCCGATTGTCGGAGAGGTATCTCTGGGCCCACTCGGTAATGCACATCACTATAAGCCTTGCAAGCATTGCAACTAATGAGCTAGTTGCGGGATGATGTATTACGAAACGAGTAAAGAGACTTGCCGGTAACGAGATTGAACTAGGTATTGAGATGCCGACGATCGAATCTCGGGCAAGTAAGATACCGATGACAAACGGAACAACGTATGTTGTTATGCGGTCTGACCGATAAAGATCTTCGTAGAATATGTGGGAACCAATATGAGCATCCAGGTTCCGCTATTGGTTATTGACCGGAGAGGTGTCTCGGTCATGTCTACATAGTTCTCGAACCCGTAGGGTCCGCACGCTTAACGTTACGATGACGGTTATATTATGAGTTTATGTGTTTTGATGTACCGAAGGAGTTCGGAGTCCCGGATGAGATCGGGGACATGACGAGGAGTCTCGAAATGGCCGAGACGTAAAGATCGATATATTGGACAACTATATTCGGACTTCGGAAAGGTTCCGAGTGATTCGGGTATTTTTCGGAGTACCGGAGAGTTACGGGAATTCGTATTGGGCCTTAATGGGCCATACGGGAAAGGAGAGAAAGGCCCCAAAGGGTGGCCGCACCCCTCCCCATGGACTAGTCCGAATTGGACTAGGGAGGGTGGCGCCCCCTTCCTTCCTTCTCCTTCTCCCTTCCCTTCTCCTACTCCAACAAGGAAAGGAGGAGTCCTACTCCCGGTGGGAGTAGGACTCCCCCCTTGGCGCGCCCTCCTCCTTGGCCGGCCGCCTCCCCCTTGCTCCTTTATATACGGGGGCATGGGGCACCCCATGGACACAACAATTGATCTATTGATCTCTTAGCCATGTGCGGTGCCCCCCTCCACCATATTACACCTCGATAATATCGTAGCGGTGCTTAGGCGAAGCCCTGCGTCGGTAGAACATCATCATCGTCACCACGCCGTCGTGCTGACGAAACTCTCCCTCAACACTCGGCTGGATCGGAGTTCGAGGGACGTCATCGAGCTGAACGTGTGCTGAACTTGGAGGTGTCGTGCGTTCGGTACTTGATCGGTCGGATCATGAAGACGTACGACTACATCAACCGCGTTGTGTTAACGCTTCCGCTTTCGGTCTA
The DNA here is from genome assembly GCF_002575655.3 of Aegilops tauschii subsp. strangulata. Taxonomy (NCBI): domain Eukaryota; kingdom Viridiplantae; phylum Streptophyta; class Magnoliopsida; order Poales; family Poaceae; genus Aegilops; species Aegilops tauschii. Next base: position 288,364,757 of record NC_053038.3, read on the forward strand.
CGAGGGTACGTGGACAACACTCTCCCCTCTCGTTGCTATGCATCACTATGATCTTGCGTGTGCGTAGGAAATTTTGAAATTACTACGTTCCCCAACAGTGGCATCCGAGCCTGGTTTTATGCGTTGATGTTATGCACGAGTAGAACACAAGTGAGTTGTGGGCGATATAAGTCATACTGCTTACCAGCATGTCATATTTTGGTTCAGCGGTATTGTGAGATGAAGCGGCCCGGACCGACATTACGCGTACGCTTATGCGAGACTGGTTTCACCGTTGCGAGCACTCGTTGCTTAAAGGTGACTGGCGGGTGTCTGTCTCTCTCACTTTAGTTGAATCGAGTGTGGCTACGCCCGGTCCTTGCGAAGGTTAAAACAGCACCAACTTGACAAACTATCGTTGTGGTTTTGATGAGTAGGTAAGAACGGTTCTTGCTAAGCCCGTAGCAGCCACGTAAAACTTGCAACAACAAAGTAGAGGACGTCTAACTTGTTTTTGCAGGGCATGTTGTGATGTGATATGGTCAAAGCATGATGCTAAATTTATTGTATGAGATGATCATGTTTTGTAACCGAGTTGTCGGCAACTGGCAGGAGCCATATGGTTGTCGCTTTATTGTATGCAATGCAATCGCCCTATAATGCTTTACTTTATCACTAAGCGGTAGTGATAGTCGTAGAAGCATAAGATTGGCGAGACGACAACGATGCTACGATGGAGATCAAGGTGTCGCGCCGGTGACGATGGTGATCATGACGGTGCTTCGGAGATGGAGATCACAAGCACAAGATGATGATGGCCATATCATATCACTTATATTGATTGCATGTGATGTTTATCTTTTATGCATCTTATCTTGCTTTGATTGACGGTAGCATTATAAGATGATCCCTCACTAAATTATCAAAGTATAAGTGTTCTCCCTGAGTATGCACCATTGCGAAAGTTCTTCGTGCTGAGACACCACGTGATGATCGGGTGTGATAGGCTCTACGTTGAAATACAACGGGTGCAAAACAGTTGCACACGCGGAATACTCAGGTTAAACTTGACGAGCCTAGCATATAACAGATATGGCCTCGGAACACGGAGACCGAAAGGTCGAGCGTGAATCATATACTAGATATGATCAACATAGTGATGTTCACCGTTGAAACTACTCCATCTCACGTGATGATCGGACATGGTTTAGTTGATATGGATCACGTGATCACTTAGAGGATTAAAGGGATGTCTATCTAAGTGGGAGTTCTTAATTAATGTGATTAATTGAACTTGAATTTATCATGAACTTAGTCCTGATAGTATTTTTGCAAATTATGTTGTAGATCGATAGCTCGCGTTGTTGCTTCCCTGTGTTTATTTTTGATATGTTCCTAGAGAAAATTATGTTGAAAGATGTTAGTAGCAAAGATGCAGATTGGATCCGTGATCTGAGGATTATCCTCATTGCTGCACAATAGAATTATGTCCTTGATGCACTGCTAGGTGACAGACCTATTGCAGGAGCAGATGCAGACGTTATGAACGTTTGGCTAGCTCAATATGATGACTACTTGATAGTTTAGTGCACCATGCTTAACGGCTTAGAATCGGGACTTCAAAGACGTTTTGAACGTCATGGACCATATGAGATGTTCCAGGAGTTGAAGTTGATATTTCAAGCAAATACCCGAGTTGAGAGATATGAAGTCTCCAACAAGTTCTATAGCTAAAAGATGGAGGAGAATAGCTCAAGCAGTGAGCATGTGCTCAGATTGTCTGGGTACTACAATCGCTTGAATCAAGTTGGAGTTAATCTTCCAGATAAAATAGTGATTGACAGAATTCTCTAGTCACCATCACCAAGTTAGTAGAACTTCGTGATGAACTACAGTATGCAAGGGATGACGAAAGTAATTCCCAAGCTCTTCGTGATGCTGAAATCGACGAAGGTAGAAATCAAGAAAAACATCAAGTGTTGATGGTTGACGAGACCACTAGTTTCAAGAAAAGGGCAAAGGGAAGAAGGGGAACTTCAAGAAGAACGGCAAGCAAGTTGCTGCTCAAGTGAAGAAGCCTAAGTCTGGTCCTAAGCCTGAGACTAAATGCTTCTACTGCAAAGGGACTGGTCACTGGAAGCGGAACTACCCCAAGTATTTGGTGGATAAGAAGGATGGCAAAGTGAACAAAGGTATATTGGATATACATGTTATTGATGTGTACTTTACTAGTGTTTATAGCAACCCCTCGGCATTTGATACTGGTTCAGTTGCTAAGAGTAGTAACTCGAAACGGGAGTTGCAGAATAAACAGAGACTAGTAAAAGGCGAGGTGATGATGTGTGTTGGAAGTAGGTCCAAGATTCATATGATCATCATCGCACACTCCCTATACTTTCGGGGTTAGTGTTGAACCTAAATAAGTGTTATTTGGTGTTTGCGTTGAGCATGAATATGATTTGATCATGTTTGTTGCAATACGGTTATTCATTTAAATTAGAGAATAATTGTTGTTCTGTTTACATGAATAAAACCTTCTATGGTCATACACCCAATAAAATGGTTTGTTGGATCTCGATCGTAGTGATACACATATTCATAATAATGAAGCCAAAAGATGCAAAGTTAATAATGATAGTGCAACTTATTTATGGCACTGCCGTTTAGGTCATATTGGTGTAAAGCGCATGAAGAAACTCCATACTGATGGGTTTTTGGAATAAATTGATTATGAATCACTTGATGCTTGCGAACCGTGCCTCATGGGCAAGATGACTAATACGCCGTTCTCCGGAACTATGGAGAGAGCAACAGATTTGTTGGAAATCATACATACAGATGTATGTGGTCTGATGAATATTGAGGCTCGTAGCAGGTATCATTAATTTCTGACCTTCAGAGATGATTTGAGCAGATATGGGTATATCTACTTAATGAAACAGAAGTCTGAAACATTTGAAAAGTTCATATAATTTCAGAGTGAAGTGGAAAATCATCGTAACAAGAAAATAAAGTTTCTACGATTTGATCATGGAGAAAAGTATTTGAGTTACGAGTTTGTCCTTCAGTAAAAACAATGTGAAATAGTTTCACTACTCACGCCACCTGGAACACCACAGTGTAATGGTGTGTCCGAACATCGTAACCGTACTTTATTAGATATGGTGCAATATATGATGTCTCTTACCGATCTACCACTATCGTTTTGGGGTTATGCATTAGAGACAGCTACATTCACGTTAAATAGGGTACCATCTAGATCCGTTGAGACGACATCTTATGAACTGTGGTTTGGCAAGAAACCAAAGTTGTCGTTTCTTAAAGTTTGGGGTTGCGATGCTTATGTGAAAAAGTTTCATCCTAATAAGCTCAAACCCAAATCGGAGAAATGTGTCTTCATCAGATACCCAAAGGAGACAGTTGGGTACACCTTCTATCACAGATCCGAAGGCAAGACATTCGTTGCTAAGTATGGATCCTTTCTAGAGGAGGAGTTTCTCTCGAAAGATGTGAGTGGGAGGAAAGTAGAACTTGATGAGGTAATTGTACCTGCTCCCTTATTGGAAAGTAGTTCATCGCAGAAACCAGTTTCTGTGACGCCTATACCAATTAGTGAGGAAGTTAATGATGATGATCATGGAACTTCAGATCAAGTTATTACTGAACCTCGTAGGTCAACCAGAGTAAGATCCGCACCAGGGTGGTACGGTAATCCTGTTCTGGAGGTTATGTTACTAGACCATGACGAACCTACGAACTATGAAGAAGCGATGGTGAGCCCAGATTCCGCAAAATGGCTTGAGGCCATGAAATCTGAGATGAGATCCATGTATGAGAACAAAGTATGGACTTTGATTGACTTGCCCAATGATCGGCGAGCCATTGAGATTAAATGGATCTTCAAGAGGAAGACGGACGCTGATAGTAGTGTTACTATCTACAAAGCTAGAATTGTCGCAAAAGGTTTTCGACAAGTTTAAGGTGTTGATTACGATGAGAGTTTCTCACTCGTTTCTATGCTTAAGTCTGTCCGAATCATGTTAGCAATTGCCACATTTTATGAAATCTGACAAATGGATAAACAAAACTGCATTCCTTAATGGATTTATTAAACAAGAGTTGTATATGATGCAACCAGAAGGTTTTATCAATCCTAAAGGTGCTAACAAAATATACAAGCTCCAGCGATCCATCTATGGACTAGTGCAAGTATCTTGGAGTTGGAATATACGCTTTGATAAGTTGATCAAAGGATATAGTTTTATACAGACTTGCGATGAAGCCTGTATTTACAAGAAAGTGAGTGGGAGCACTACAACATTTCTGATAAGTATATGTGAATGACATATTGTTGATCAGAAATAATGTAGAATTATTCTGCAAAGCATAAAGGAGTGTTTGAAAGGAGTTTTTTCAAAGGAAGACCTCGGTGAAGCTGCTTACATATTGAGCATCAAGATTTATAGAGATAGATCAAGACGCTTCATAAGTTTTTTCAACGAGTACATACCTTAACAAGATTTTGAAGTGGTTCAAAATGGAACAGTCAAAGAAAGAGTTTCTTGCCTGTGTTACAAGGTGTGAAATTGAGTAAGACTCAAAGCCCGACCACGGCAGAAGATAGAAAAAGAATGAAAGTCATTCCCTATGCCTCGGCCATAGGTTCTATAAAATATGCCATGCTGTGTACCAGATCTATTGTATACCCTACACTGATTTTGGCAAGGGAGTACAATAGTGATCTAGGAGTAGATCACTGGACAGCAGTCAAAATTATCCTTACTGGAATAAGGATATGTTTCTCGATTATCGAAGTGACAAAAGGTTCATCGTAAAGGGCTACGTCGATGCAAGTTTTGACACTAATCTAGATGACTCTAAATCTCGGTCTAGATACATATTGAAAGTAGGAGCAATTAGCTAGAGTAGCTCCGTGCAGAGCATTGTAGACATAGAAATTTGCAAAATACTTACGGATCTGAATGTGACAGACACGTTGACTAAAATTATCTCACAAGCAAAACATAATCACACCTTAGTACTCTTTGGGTATTAATCACATAGCGATGTGAACTAGATTATTGACTCTAGTAAACCCTTTGGGTGTTGGTCACATGACGATGTGAACTATGGGTGTTAATCACATGGTGATGTGAACTATTGATGTTAAATCACATGGCGATGTGAACTAGATTATTGACTCTAGTGCAAGTGGGAGACTGAAGGACATATGCCCTAGAGGCAATAATAAAGTTATTATTTATTTCCTTATATCATGATAAATGTTTATTATTCATGCTAGAATTGTATTAACCGGAAACTTGATACATGTGTGAATACATAGACAAACAGAGTGTCACTAGTATGCCTCTACTTGACTAGCTCGTTGATCAAAGATGGTTATGTTTCCTAGCCATAGACATGAGTTGTCATTTGATTAACGGGATCACATCATTAGGAGAATGATGTGATTGACTTGACCCATTCCGTTAGCTTAGCACTCGATCGTTTAGTATGTTGCTATTGCTTTCTTCATGACTTATACATGTTCCTATGACTATGAGATTATGCAACTCCCGTTTACCGGAGGAACACTTTGTGAGCTACCAAACGTCACAACGTAACTGGGTGATTATAAAGGTGCTCTACAGGTGTCTCCGAAGGTACTTGTTGGGTTGGCGTATTTCGAGATTAGGATTTGTCACTCCGATTGTCGGAGAGGTATCTCTGGGCCCACTCGGTAATGCACATCACTATAAGCCTTGCAAGCATTGCAACTAATGAGCTAGTTGCGGGATGATGTATTACGGAACGAGTAAAGAGACTTGCCGGTAACGAGATTGAACTAGGTATTGAGATGCCGACGATCGAATCTCGGGCAAGTAACATACCGATGACAAAGGGAACAACGTATGTTGTTATGCGGTCTGACCGATAAAGATCTTCGTAGAATATGTGGGAGCCAATATGAGCATCCAGGTTCCGCTATTGGTTATTGACCGGAGAGGTGTCTCGGTCATGTCTACATAGTTCTCGAACCCGTAGGGTCCGCACGCTTAACGTTACGATGACGGTTATATTATGAGTTTATGTGTTTTGATGTACCGAAGGAGTTCGGAGTCCCGGATGAGATCGGGGACATGACGAGGAGTCTCTAAATGGCCGAGACGTAAAGATCGATATATTGGACGACTATATTCGGACTTCGGAAAGCTTCCGAGTGATTCGGGTATTTTTCGGAGTACCGGAGAGTTACGGGAATTCGTATTGGGCCTTAATGGGCCATACGGGAAAGGAGAGAAAGGCCCCAAAGGGTGGCCGCACCCCTCCCCATGGACTAGTCCGAATTGGACTAGGGAGGGGGCGCCCCCTTCCTTCCTTCTCCTTCTCCCTTCCCTTCTCCTACTCCAACAAGGAAAGGAGGAGTCCTACTCCCGGTGGGAGTAGGACTCCCCCCTTGGCGCGCCCTCCTCCTTGGCCGGCCGCCTCCCCCTTGCTCCTTTATATACGGGGGCATGGGGCACCCCATGGACACAACAATTGATCTATTGATCTCTTAGCCGTGTGCGGTGCCCCCCTCCACCATATTACACCTCGATAATATCGTAGCGGTGCTTAGGCGAAGCCCTGCGTCGGTAGAACATCATCATCGTCACCACGCCGTCGTGCTGACGAAACACTCCCTCAACACTCGGCTGGATCGGAGTTCGAGGGACGTCATCGAGCTGAACGTGTGCTGAACTTGGAGGTGTCGTGCGTTCGGTACTTGATCGGTCGGATCATGAAGACGTACGACTACATCAACCGCGTTGTGTTAACGCTTCCGCTTTCGGTCTACGAGGGTACGTGGACAACACTCTCCCCTCTTGTTGCTATGCATCACCATGATCTTGCGTGTGCGTAGGAAATTTTTGAAATTACTACGTTCCCCAACACCTATGTGGAGACCGTAAAGGGGTGGCAATTGGGGTGGTTCTGCATCACCGAGCCGCGCGACACCAACTGGCTGGCGGCCCCCAAATTTTGATCCGGAATCGCCATGCGGCTCACCTCCTGGAAAGAGAAGGGCCTATCCTGGGGTTCCTCGGTAGAGCTGACCGGACTCCAGACCTGCGTCAAAAACATGATGAGCAAGAAAATCAAGCTTGTCAACGTGGTCCAAGTCATGCTCTTCCGCTGGATCCTCCCATGTCAAAGACGGGCATTCAATTTGTGGGAGTTCGACCCGGCCGAGCACCAAACGCTGCGAGAGCTCTTCGACACGACGCACAAGGACGTACGGAAGGTGCTGTTCAAGGGCGCCGAGGTACCTCCTCCCCTTACCGAGGACCGCGGACTCAGCGCAAAGCGCCCTGCCAATCCGGTAAGTCTTCTATATCTCATAAGATATTCTTTTCCCCAGTATAACCACGCGCGGGATCTAAGCCTCCACGCCATTTAACAGGACTGGGTAGCGACGGCGGAGCAGATCGATTGTCCAGCCCCCTGCCCGAAGATCCAGCAGATGCTCTCCTAATGGAGATGCTGGTTCCGGCGCCTTATGAGTTGCCGGAGAAGAAGGCCAAGAAGAAGACCACGGGGACCAGGAAGGGTCTCCGATGCAAGTTTATATCAGACTCATCGTCCGAAAACACCGAGGCACACTCCTCCCACGAAAACGAGGAGGAGGAAGAGGAAAGTTCTCCCCCCCCCCCAGTCGGGGGGACAGGAAAATGAATGCCGCCCCATCAGGGGAGGCCGAAGGGTCCAAGAAGGGAAGGACCCTCCTCCCGGACTGCTCCACGACGGCCGCCTTCCGCGACAAGGAGTGGTTACCCAGGGACAAGCCCCTGGCGAAGTCGTGAGTATCCGAATACCATAATAATTCTTGGTACGTCTTATTGTACTGTTTCTTATCACGCCACGCATGATTATGCAGTCCATCCCGAGCCCATATCGACGTATCTTCGTCGGATGATTCTTTAGGCCCGTCAGACATGAACAGCGATTCACTCCCGACCGCCTCCTCCCCCCGCCCTACGGACGACGCCGAGGTGTTGTCTCAAAGGGAACTGAACCAAGGGGAGACAGTTCCGGAGGCGCCCCAAGGCGACATTCCAGGCGCTGGGCGCACGAGGGGCAAGACTCCCCTGGGCCCTAACGCCGGGGGCAGCAAGTCTAGCCCCAAGCCGAACACGGTGCTGGAGCCTCCAATGGTTCCGGATTCTGTCAGGCAACCCCTCGCTAAGGGGGGTAAGCCGTCTGTGCCGATGGCCTCTGTCCATCCAAAGGCATCGGACAACTTGCTGGAAGTGCTTCGCGGCGCTTCCATTGATGAAGAGCACCGCACTATTATGAGTGCGGTAGTCAAGAAGGTTCAGTCTGCTAAGAGCAGACTGACTGAAGCCTGTGCCAGCCTCCTAACCGGCTTTAAAGGAAGAAATCAAATTGTAAGAAAATGTTACAGCATAGACAGTAGCCCCTGATGCTCTGTTTGGCGTTCGCGAAGAAAGGCCGAATAGAGGATCAAATAATAATCGCAGGAGTCTAATCAGAATGTGTCTATGTGAATAAGCAGGCTTCACTGCTGGCCGCCGCCGCTCGTACTGCGGAGGTCGACGCACTGAAGCGGGACCTTGAGCGGTCCAAGGAAGATTTCGGCCTTACCAAGAGGCAGCTCGAAGAGAACAAAGGTAAGTGACACCCCGTCTGAATATTGATAAAAAAGATTTGGTTTTGGAATAATAGGATCATCATGAATTTTGCTAGGGGCCACGACCGAAGTGGCGACCCTACAGAAGGCGCTATCCGAGGCCGAAGACAAAATGGCCAAGGAGTGCATCGAGCGAGAGAAGCAAGAGGCCCGAGTAGGCGAGGTGCAGCAAGAGCTCCAGGCTCTCGTCAAGAAACACGAGTCCTTGGAGCTTGACTCTAAGACGCAAGGTTCCGAGCTTGCGAAGGCCCTCGAAAGTGCACAACATGCCAAGGCCGAAGCCCAAAAGGCCCTCCAGGAAATTGAGGCGGTTAAGAAGATAGCGGCGGGTAAGGCATTCATTATGCAAGGCAAGCATGTGAAGGAGACTTTCTTTTTACTTACCCGAGTTCGGAGCTCTCCAGGAGCGTTCGCAGATCTACCCCGCAGTGTGTCGGATGCCGCGGAGTTCTACCGGGCCGAGGAGGGGAGCTCGACGGAGAAGTTGTTCTGGTCTCAGTATACTGGGACCGAACACCCAATGCCCTTGAGCGACCAGTTGAAGCAACTGGTCGAGCTTCACAAGGCGGCCGAACAGGCCATGAAGGGTCTTATAGTCCGTATGTGGCCTGGCGAGCCCCTGCCTGGTAGCTACTTCGTTCTGGTGAGGCAGCTTGTAAATGCCTGCCCACAGTTTGAAGTCATAAAGCGATCCGTCTGCATCGAGGGTGCGCGCGGGGCTTTTGCCCGGGCGAAGCTGGACGCCGAAAAGCTGGTGAAGGAGGGGCCGCCGGAGGGCAAGGAGCATCGCCACCCCGAAAAGTATTATGACAGTGTCCTGAAGGGTGCTCACCTTGTGGCGGAGGAATGTGCTAAGGATGTAATATTTGAATGAATGTACTCATGTGATCCTATAATATGAAACGAGTTCATTTGCGCTATGCAACGCTTGTTAATTTAAAATATTACCTTCTGTGCGGCCGTTTATAAAATCTGAGAGTTGGCCAGTCGTCGCTTCTGCCCCCATGTAACTAGTACCGAGGTGTTCGGGATAAACCTGAGCACTCTTTATCCCAATTTTGGGTCCTTCGAAGGAGGTGTTCAGCACAACGAACCAGGCAATCGGACTATAAAGCTTTATCACTCTCACTTAGCCATAGAAGTCTACAATTTTAAATTTTGGCGAAGCCCCTAGTATTCGGAAGGCCGAATTTGGTGCGCTATATACGCCTAAGTCAGGCAAGGCCGACTCCTCGCCCGAAGCGGAAAAAGTCTTTAAGGACTTGAGACCTCTCGAACAGCGACCAGCTCTCGCCTCATCATGACAGTCAGTTTTCGGCTTTCTCTACTGAGGTGCTCGTCCGGAAGAACCGGGACACAATCGCAGTAGTTCTCCCAGTGCTACCTTAGCCGATATTGCGGAACGTAAGGTACCAAAACATGGGAGCCTGGCAAACCCAACTATTGACCCAAGACATGATTCGGAGCTGATGCATATAATGCTATAAGTTCGGGGTGTCGCCTGTCGAAAGTGTTCGGACTTCTCACGCCGTGTTATGGGGTATACTGAAGCCCCTGGCGCACTGGTCGTACCAGAATGTACGGGTGCAATTTGTCGTAAATAAGCAGACAAGGAAAAAGAAGAAAGGGGAATGCAATAATAGGCTAACACTATGCATTGTTATTAAATAATACGACAAAGCGTACGGATACAAGTAGTGCAATAAGCAAAAAAATAGGACTATTTGACATGTCCCATCCAAGGGCAAGCTGCGTATGGGTATGTAAAATAGGTATATCGATCATTATCAGAGACCACCTGGGGATTCCCTTGTACGTCAGAGCGTCTTGCTTCCTTGGTATTTCCTTACCACGATGGGTCCAACAATTAGACTGCCGGAAAGGGCTTCCAGAGAGTAAGGTCCTGAAAGAGAGAAAATGATAAAGGTATACGGCCCCTGGGGCGGTTGAGCCGCATTGTGGGACGTACCGTAGCGGTGCCTCCGCCTATGCCCATGGTATCTTGAGTGCGTAGTTATGTACGCGCGGCGCAAATTTCTCCACTTGACTGGGACTAGGACGGAGGCCGAATTGCTAGGCGACCTCAAAACGTGCCTGGCGATCCTCCTGCGGGGTACTTCGGACTCGCTTGAAGGTGTCCGGGGTCTTTTTCACTGAATTGGCGGTTTGCCTAATAAGGCTGCTTTGCGCTTCTGTTGTGAGGGCTGCAGTGTGCTCCTCCGTGTGGAGCGAGCGCTCTGTGTTTCCATTAACTGTTATAACCCCGCGTGGTCCTGGCATTTTGAGTTTGAGGTATGCATAATGCGGTACCGCATTGAATCTGGCAAATGCGGCTCGTCCGAGCAGTGCGTGATAGCCACTGCGAAAGGGGACGATATCGAAGATTAACTCCTCGCTTCGAAAGTTGTCCGGAGATCCGAAGACCACTTCCAATGTGATTGAGAACGTGCAACAGGCCTCTACACCTGGGATTACACCTTCAAAGGTGGTTTTGGTGGGTTTGATCCTCGAGGGGTCTATGCCCATTTTGCGCACTGTATCCTGATAGAGCAGGTTCAGGCTGCTGCCACCGTCCATAAGGACTCGAGTGAGGTGAAATCCATCAATGATGGGGTCAAGGACCAATGCAGCAGATCCGCCATGACGGATACTAGTGGGGCGGTGTAACGCCCCGGATCCGATGCGCCAGGTGTCTGCCAGTTATTCGCTGTCGTTGCCATGTCATTTGCTTGCGTGTTGCATTTTGCCATGTCATCATCTGCATTTCATATCATGTCATCATGTGCTTCACATTTGCATACGTGTTCGTCTCATGCATCCGAGCATTTTCCCCATTGTCCGTTTTGCAATCCGGCACTCCTATGTCACCCGGCGCCCCTTTTGTCTTCTTCTCGTGTGCGGATGTTAAACATTCTCGGAATGGACCGAGTCTTGTCAAGTGGCCTTGGTATACCACCGGTAGACCACCGGTCAAGTTTCGTTCCATTTGGAGGTCGTTTGGTACTCCAACGGTTAACCGGGTAACCGCAAAGTCCATTTTGGTATTGCAGCAAAAACCCCCTTCAAACAGCCCCAAAACCCCTCTAAGTCTCCGCCATGCTCTCGGTCGTTCGATCACGATCGCGTGGGCGAAAACCGCACCTCATTTGGACTCTCCTAGCTCCCTCTACCTATAAATAGGTGCCCCTTCCCGAAATTCGCGGATGAAACCCTAGTCATCTTCATCCTCGCGCCACCGGACATGTCCGCCCGCACCGGACGCGTCCACCGGCCACGTCGCCCCGGCCAATCGTGGATCGCCACGTCGCCTCCGCCGCCTCCCTCCACCGCTCACAGCGCGCCACCTCAGCCTCCGCCGCCGCCGGCCCGCGCGGCCCGCAGCCGGGCCCGCGGGGCCCATTCCGTCCCGCCGCCGCCTGGCCGCGCCATCCTCCGCCGCCGTCGCCTCCAGTGCCCGAGCCCCGCCGCCACCTGCCCTCGCCGCCGGCCTCCGGAGTGCCGCGCCGCCCCGCTCCTCCTGCCGGCGACCGGATCCCGCGCCGCCGGAGCCCTCCGCCGCCTTGGCGCCCGCGCCACCCCGCCGGTCCTCGGCTTCCGCGCCGGAGACCTCCTCTCCCGCCGCCGCGCCCCGCCTCGCCGGCGCGCCGCCCGCCGCCGCCGGCGTTCCCCTTCTCCTCCACCTCGCCCTCTCCCTCTCCTCCGGCAAGTCCCCGGCGAGCCCGAGCCCGTGCTCGAGCAAGAACCCCGATCCAGATCTACAGTGCCCGCAGGTTGACCCCGAAAATATTCGCAAGTCCCCAGTTTTTATTAATATGTGTGCATGTTCAACTGTGTGTAACTTCATGCATGTAGCTCCGATTCGCGCGTGTAATATGTCAGATTGTTCTTCTCGTGATGCTCTACATTTTGTTCAATTGCACCATGTTCATATGAGTCCAGTAATTGATCAATGCCTGCAATTGTTTGCAATTTTAGAGTGCCATAGCATGACTCAATCTTGCTCTACTTTTGCTATAAAATATTTCTGGAAGATTCTTAACATGAGATGCATTTTTACCAAGCTTATTGTAGTTGATCCATATATGCTATGCAATTGTTCTTGCCATGAATAGCTTCATAAGCATGCCATCTTGCTGTAGGTATGCTTGGTTTGTCATGCATTGCTCTGTAGTGAGTGCATCAAGCTCACAAAGAGGCCTACATATTAATATTTCTGCCATGCTCTGTTTTCTGCCAAGTCTGAAACCTGATAACGAAACTTGCTATGTTTACATGCTTGCCATCATATCTTCTTATCCTTTTTGGCTTATGGTCAGTAAGGAACTTCTGTTATATGCTTTGAGTAGATTCATGACATGCCTTTATTTGCTATGATAAGTTCCTTTAGCATGTTGATTTCGTGCTCTGAACATTGCAACCTAATGTTATTTCTGTCATGTCCAGTATTTCTGCCAAGTCTGTGAACCTGTTATTATTTGCAATCTTGCCATGTCCTTTTGAGCATGTTCTAGTGATTTCTGGAGATAGCTCAGTGTTCATGTTTTGTTGTGCTTTACCTGTACATCATGCCTATGCCTTTTGTTTTTCATGTTGAGTTGCTGTAGCTTATTGTTTTGATGCTTGCATTATGCCTAGTTGCTGTTTTCGTCAGATTGTTGCTATGTCTTGTTTGGAGTGTATGTGTTGCACCGTTGCTCCGTTTTGAGCATGCTCTATATGAAACTTGCTTAGTTTTGTATGTAGTCTCATATTATCATGTTTCATCCTTGTTTTGAGGTGTTTGCTTGATGTTTGTATGTATTTTGCATCAATGCCATGTTTATCTTGTTTTGCTCATATCTTCTAGGCCGTAGCTCCGAATCTAATGAACTTTATATGTAACTTGACTAGAATTTCGTGTAGATCATCTTGGTGCTCTTTAACTTGCTGTTTAACAACTTCAACTTAATGCTTATTCAGTTCTGGACCAATTTCGAAATTTGCATATGAGGACTTACCGGAATTGTTATGTGGTGTTTCCGGCCTCATTTAAACTTGCCTTGGTGTGTTGTTCTTGTATGCATCATTTCTTGCCGTGTGTAGCCTCATATTTCCTTGTCATGCATCATTCTTGTTTGAGCATCATGCCTTGTTCATGCGTGGCGTGTTTACCTTGTTGTGTGCTTCTTCTCGATAGTTCCCGTGTCGTTGCGATCGTGAGGATTCGTTCGTCTTCGTGGCTTCATCTTCTTCATGGATTCGTTCTTCTTCCTAGCGGGATTTCAGGCAAGATGACCGTCACCTTGGATCTCATTACTATCATTGCTATGCTAGCTGCTTCGTTCGATCGCTTTGCTGCGCTACCTATTCACTTGTTCCTCAAGCCTCCCATTTTTGCCATGAACCTCTAACCTTTGTCACCCTTCCTAGCAAACCGTTGTTTGGCTATGTTACCGCTTTGCTCAGCCCCTCTTATAGCGTTGCTAGCTGCAGGTGAAGATGAAGATTGCTCCATGTTGGATTATGTTTTGTTGGGATATCACAATATCTCTTATATTATTAATGCATCTATATATTTGGCAAAGGGTGGAAGGCTCGGCCTTATGCCTGGTGTTTTGTTCCACTCGTGCCGCCCTAGTTTCCGTCATACCGGTGTTATGTTCCCGGATTTTGCGTTCCTTACACGGTTGGGTGATTTATGGGACGCCCTTGACAGTTCGCCTGGAATAAAACTCTTCCAGCAAGGCCCAACCTTGGTTTTACCATTTGCCTAGCCTATTTCTTTTCCCTTGGGAGTCGCGCTCTCGAGGGTCATCTTTATTTACGCCCCCCCGGGCCAGTGCTCCTCCGAGTGTTGGTCCAACCCGTCAGTCGCCGGTGGCCACCAGGGGCAACTCTGGGCTGGCCTACCGGAAGCTTGGACAATCCGGTGTGCCCTGAGAACGAGATATGTGCAGCTCCTATCAGGATTTGTCGGCACATTCGGGCGGCTTTGCTGGTTTTGTTTTACCATTGTCGAAATGTCTTGTAACCGGGATTCCGAGACTGATCGGGTCTTCCCGGGAGAAGGAATATCCTTCGTTGACCGTGAGAGCTTATCATGGGCTAAGTTGGGACACCCCTGCAGGGTATTTATCTTTCGGAAGCCGTGCCCGCGGTTATGTGGCAGATGGGAATTTGTTAATATCCGGTTGTAGAGAACTTGACACTTGACCTTAATTAAAACGCATCAACCGTGTGTGTAGCCGTGATGGTCTCTTCTCGGCGGAGTCCGGGAAGTGAACACGGTTTCTGGGTTATGTTTGACGTAAGTAGGAGTTCAGGATCACTTCTTGATCATTGCTAGTTTCACGACCGTTCCTTTGCTTCTCTTCTCGCTCTTCTTTGCGTAAGTTAGCCACCATACATTGCTTAGTCGCTGCTGTAACCTCACCACTTTACCCCTACTTTCTCATTAAGCTTTGCTAGTCTTGATACCCATGGTAATGGGATTGCTGAGTCCTCGTGGCTCACAGATTACTACACCACCAGTTGTAGGTACAGGTTGTGCGATGATCATGACGCGAGAGCGATGTTTACTTGTTTGGAGTTCTTCTTCTGCTCCTTCTTCGTTCAGGGGATAGGTTCCAGGTCGGCAGCCTGGGCTAGCAGGGTGGATGTCGTTGAGTTTCTGTTCATGTTTCATCCGTAGTCGGATGTTGATCTTATGTATGTTGTATTGATGTATTCTTGTGGCACTTGTATGCCTTGTATGTATCCCCAAATATTGTAATGTTGATGTAATGATATCCACCTTGCAAAAGCGTTTCAATATGCGGGTCTATCCTTGGTGGGACCTTCGGTTCCTTTAGGATAGGGTCGCTTATTGGGCGTGACAAGTTGGTATCAGAGCCTCGACCGACCCTAGGAGCCCCCTTGATTGATCGTGTAGTTTGGCCGTTGTTGAGTCTAGAACAAATTCGGAGTCTAGTTATATCGGAGAGTCGGAATTCTTTTTACTCCTCTGCCCCTTCGTCGCTCTGGTGAGAAATCTTGACGTAGGTGTTTTGAACTACTTCTCTTCCCCTTCAAATTTTTTTTTAGGATCTCGTGGTTAGTTTTCGTTCGTTGTCCATCCTTTTTCAATCCGGCGCATTTCTCTTCGAGTGTTTTTGATCCTCGTCATCTTTTGCGAGATCAGTCCTTAGTTTTTTTTCTCTTCCGATGTTGTTTTCCTTGTCCGAAGTTGTCCTTGTTTTTCCCACCCACCCACCTTTTTTTCTTCTCGGAACCGGAGTCTGTAATCGAGTATCCATTCTACTCGTGCGAAATCTTTGCTTTCTCTCCTCAATGATTTCAACCGGTGCTTTTCCCTTCAAAGCTATTCGTCGATTTCCCCTTCCAAGTTGCCGTTGTTTTTTCCCGCCCTCCCACCCCTTTTATTCCCGGAGTCTGAGTCTCTTTCGGGCATCAATTTCATTCGTGCGGAGTATCTTCAGTCTTTCCTCAATTATTTCAACCGGTGAATTTTTTTTGCCTCGTTCGACATTCTTCATCTTTTTTCTTCTCAGGTGGATTCAATTCCAATTTTTCGGTAGTGATTATATTTTTCCTCGGCTCAAATGTTTCCCGTTGCTCGTTCCTCTCTCGTCATCTTATCGTTCCGGACGGATGAAGACATCTCAGGAGATTCGTCTGTGTTCGAATTAATTCGGGGTTGTCACCTCATTTAAATATTTAAATTGTCCCGGTGCATCATCTATCTGATCAACAATCTTTTTCCAACGGTGTTACTCTTGAGTGGGCCCTAACCCACAGGTCTTTTCCCAGGATCTTACCTGACTCTTCTAATTTTTCCTGGAGTTATTCTCAAATCCTTTTCGAAGTTTGACGTAAGTATGAATTTCATCAGTCAGACGCTTTCCAATTTCAAATTATTTTCATTCTTGGCTCAACCTCCTCGCTTTTCATTCTCCCGGAGTATCTCAACAATTTTGGTATTGTTTCTCGTCATATTTCTCAACATTCGAAGACCGAGAAGAATTTCTCTTAAATCTTGTCCGCTCTCCCGGTGATTCGCAGTGCTAACTCGATGTTAGCCTATCCAATTGTTTCTAGCCGTGCAATTATTTTCACCCATCCGGAGTTTTTCAGGAGTTGTTTTTCCGTCTCATTTATCCGGAGGTCTTCTTTTCAGAATATTTCTTCGTCCCAAGTTTTCTAATCCATTCTCCGATCATTCTATATTCGTGCCCCTTCGTTCGTCTCCATATTCTTCCGGTGCTGCGTTCAAGTATACTTCAATCAGTTCGCTATCCCTTCTTTCAATTGCATCTTGATTCCCTCATGTATATTCGTGCTTTTCCTATTTTTTTCCCGGTGAGTCATCCTCCTTCGTCAGTCAGTTTTGAATTCTAACGGTGGTTCGTTAAGATTCTTTCTGTCGCTATCATATCAATTAATTCGTTTTTTTTTTAAATCATACCGGTGGTTCACGAAGATTTTCTCAAGTTGTGCGCTATATCTCCCTTAATTCTTCCAACGCGAATAAGTGGTATGCAAATCCTTTGTTTCTCATCGATTTAATTGGTGGAGGACAAGCATAACGTAATTCTTATTCTTCTTTCTTCATGTGGATTAATCTTTTCTTTTCGGAGATTGATCATCTCATCACATTCTCGGTTCAAGTGTTTTCATCTTTTCTTTCCCGGCGTTCAAATTTCCTCGACCATCATCGTCGGAACCTCCATCTAAATCATCGCAAGACTCAGAGCTTATGCTATTCTTCCTTCTATTTTATCTCGTCATCCTTTTTGGTACCGGAGTTTCTTCACGATGGCTCGTCATGATTTAATTCTTCTCTCAAGTGTCCATCAAGATTCTTATCGAAGGAGCTCAAGTACCTTTCCTTTTTGTTTTCGAAGTGCAATTAAATTCTCCGTATTCTTTTGAAGTGGAGTTTTGCATTTCTTCGTTCTTCTCAGCTCTCCAATCTTTTCAGCTTGTGGTTGGTTATCACCTCATAATTTTGAGATAGTATCCATAAGTCCACAACAAGCTTATTCTTTTCATTGTTGATTTTTCTCAACAATCCTGTTCAATCCTTTCTTCTAAGGTTGCTTTCTATTTCATTCATGGCACAAGTGTCATTTTCTTCTCCGTTCTTTTCATTCAACTCTTCAATTCTTTCCGGAGGTCTGTATCGTGTCTTCATCAAGTATCATTTCATCTTCTCTAGTTCATGTTCGATCCTCTCCTTGTTCAGCCGGAGTGCTGCCTAAATACTTTCAGTCTTATTGGTTTCTTATCTCGTTCTAGCCGGAGTGGTTTCAGGGTCTATCTGATTCCGTGAGCATTCGATTCTCGTCGTTCTCGTCGTTCCTTTCCTTCTCGAGTGCTCGCGATTCTTTGATTTCCTGTTGCGTTCTTATTCCTTTTTTTTGTCTTCTCCCAACCAGAGTGGTTTCGAATTCAGGCTTATTCCTTGAGCTTTTGCCTCTTGTCTCATTCAACATTCCTTTTTCCTACTCGAGTGTTCTTGACTTTGTTCATCCTCTCTCTTTTGTTCTTATTTTACCTCATCCCCTTTTTCCCTTCCGTCTCGGTCCTAAGATCTCGGGACGAGATCTCTTGTTAGTGGAGGAGTGTTGTAACGCCCCGGATCCGATGCGCCAGGTGTCTGCCAGTTATTCGCTGTCGTTGCCATGTCATTTGCTTGCGTGTTGCATTTTGCCATGTCATCATATGCATTTCATATCAGGTCATCATGTGCTTCGCATTTGCATACGTGTTCGTCTCATGCATCCGAGCATTTTCCCCGTTGTCCGTTTTGCAATCCGGCACACCTATGTCACCCGGCGCCCCCTTTTGTCTTCTTCTCGTGTGCGGATGTTAAACGTTCTCGGAATGGACCGAGTCTTGTCAAGTGGCCTTGGTATACCACCGGTAGACCACCGGTCAAGTTTCGTTCCATTTGGAGGTCGTTTGGTACTCCAACGGTTAACCGGGTAACCGCAAAGTCCGTTTTGGTATTGCAGCAAAACCCCCCTTCAAACAGCCCCAAAACCCCTCTAAGTCTCCGCCATGCTCTCGGTCGTTCGATCACGATTGCGTGGGCGAAAACCGCACCTCGTTTGGACTCTCCTAGCTCCCTCTACCTATAAATAGGTGCCCCTTCCCGAAATTCGCGGATGAAACCCTAGTCATCTTCATCCTCGCGCCACCGGACATGTCCGCCCGCGCCGGACGCGTCCACCGACCACGTCGCCCCGGCCAATCGTGGATCGCCACGTCGCCTCCGCCGCCTCCCTCCACCGCTCACAGCGCGCCACCTCAGCCTCCGCCGCCGCCGGCCCGCGCGGCCCGCAGCCGGGCTCGCGGGGCCCATTCCGTCCCGCCGCCGCCTGGCCGCGCCATCCTCCGCCGCCGTCGCCTCCAGTGCCCGAGCCCCGCCGCCACCTGCCCGAGCCGCCGGCCTCCGGAGTGCCGCGCCGCCCCGCTTCTCCCGCCGGCGACCGGATCCCGCGCCGCCGGAGCCCTCCGCCGCCTTGGCGCCCGCGCCACCACGCCGGTCCTCGGCTTCCGCGCCGGAGACCACCTCTCCCGCCGCCGCGCCCCGCCTCGCCGGCGCGCCGCCCGCCGCCGCCGGCGTTCCCCTTCTCCTCCACCTCGCCCTCTCCCTCTCCTCCGGCAAGTCCCTGGTGAGCCCGAGCCCGTGCTCGAGCAAGAACCCCGATCCAGATCTACAGTGCCCGCAGGTTGACCCCGAAAATATTCATAAGTCCCCAGTTTTTATTAATATGTGTGCATGTTCAACTGTGTGTAACTTCATGCATGTAGCTCCGATTCGCGCGTGTAATATGTCAGATTGTTCGCCTCGTGATGCTCTACATTTTGTTCAATTGCACCATGTTCATTTGAGTCCATATTGATGCCCAAATCTCTGTTAGAAGAGGGCTAGTTGCTGTTATTCTCTGGTTCTTATCAGAACTTGCAGATTTGTCATTTTTGTATCATTTAATCTGTGCATCTTTTGGTCATGAGCTCTACATGTGTTTTGAAGTATGCTATGCCATCTTTCCAGTGGTGTAGTCCATGTATTTTTGTGATCTCTGTGGTGACTAGCACAAGCATGCAAAGTAGGCCCCGTAATATTTCTGATTCCAGGGACTTAGTGATTTCTCTAAGTCCTTGTCTGCTGTAATTTTGTTGCCATGTAAACTTGATGCTACAGAGAGATCCATGCATATTTTAGAGATATTCAGTAAGGATGTTTTGTAGATATAGTTATAACTGATCCATTCCTGCAATTGTTTGCAATTATGGAGTGACATAGTATGACTCAATCTTGCTCTACTTTTGCTATAAAATATTACTGGCAGATTCTTAACATGATATGCAATTTTGCCAAGCTTGTTATAGTTGATCCATACATGCTATGCTTATACTCTTGCCATGGTTAGCTTCATTAACATGCCATCTTGCTGTAGGTATGCTTGTTTTGTCATGAATTGCTCTGTAGTGAGTGCATCAAGCTCACAAAGAGGCCTACATATTAATATTTCTGCCATGCTCTGTTTTCTGCTAAGTCTGAAACCTGATAACGAAACTTGCTATGTTTACATGCTTTCCATCATATCTTCTTGTCCTTTTTGGCTTATGGTCAGTAAGGAACTTTTGTTATATGCTTTGAGTAGATTCATGCCATGCCTTTCTTTGCTATGATAAGTTCCTGTAGCATGTTGATTTCGTGCTCTGAACATTGCAACCTAATGTTATTTCTGTCATGTCCAGTATTTCTGCCAAGTCTGTGAACCTGTTATTATTTGCAATCTTGCCATGTCCTTTTGAGCATGTTCTAGTGATTTCTGGAGATAGCTCAGTGTTCATGTTTTGTTGTGCTTTACCTGTACATCATGCCTATGCCTTTTTTTTTCATGTTGAGTTGCTGTAGCTTATTGTTTTGATGCTTGCATTATGCCTAGTTGCTGTTTTCGTCAGATTGTTGCTATGTCTTGTTTGGAGTGTATGTGTTGCACCGTTGCTCCGTTTTGAGCATGCTCTATATGAAACTTGTTTAGTTTTGTATGTAGTCTCATATTATCATGTTGCATCCTTGTTTTGAGGTGTTTGCTTGATGTTTGTATGCATTTTGCATCAATGCCATGTTTATCTTGTTTTGCTCATATCTTCTAGGCCGTAGCTCCGAATCTAATGAACTTTATATGTAACTTGACTAGAATTTCGTGTAGATCATCTTGGTGCTCTTTAACTTGCTGTTTAACAACTTCAACTTAATGCTTATTCAGTTCTGGACCAATTTCGAAATTTGCATATGAGGACTTACCGGAATTGTTATGTGGTGTTTCCGGCCTCATTTAAACTTGCCTTGGTGTGTTGTTCTTGTATGCATCATTTCTTGCCGTGTGTAGCCTCATATTTCCTTGTCATGCATCATTCTTGTTTGAGCATCATGCCTTGTTCATGCGTGGCGTGTTTACCTTCTTGTGTGCTTCTTCTCGATAGTTCCCGTGTCGTTGCGATCGTGAGGATTCGTTCGTCTTCGTGGCTTCATCTTCTTCATGGATTCGTTCTTCTTCCTAGCGGGATTTCAGGCAAGATGACCGTCACCTTGGATCTCATTACTATCATTGCTATGCTAGCTGCTTCGTTCTATCGCTTTGCTGCGCTACCTATTCACTTGTTCCTCAAGCCTCCCATTTTTGCCATGAACCTCTAACCTTTGTCACCCTTCCTAGCAAACCGTTGTTTGGCTATGTTACCGCTTTGCTCAGCCCCTCTTATAGCGTTGCTAGCTGCAGGTGAAGATGAAGATTTCTCCATGTTGGATTATGTTTTGTTGGGATATCACAATATCTCTTATATTATTAATGCATCTATATATTTGGCAAAGGGTGGAAGGCTCGGCCTTATGCCTGGTGCTTTGTTCCACTCTTGCCGCCCTAGTTTCCGTCATACCGGTGTTCTGTTCCCGGATTTTGTGTTCCTTACACGGTTGGGTGATTTATGGGACCCCCTTGACAGTTCGCCTTGAATAAAACTCTTCCAGCAAGGCCCAACCTTGGTTTTACCATTTGCCTAGCCTATTTCTTTTCCCTTGGGAGTCGCGCTCTCGAGGGTCATCTTTATTTACCCCCCCCCCCCCGGGCCAGTGCTCCTCCGAGTGTTGGTCCAACCCGTCAGTCGCCGGTGGCCACCAGGGGCAACTCTGGGCTGGCCTACCGGAAGCTTGGACAATCCGGTGTGCCCTGAGAACGAGATATGTGCAGCTCCTATCAGGATTTGTCGGCACATTCGGGCGGCTTTGCTGGTTTTGTTTTACCATTGTCGAAATGTCTTGTAACCGGGATTCCGAGACTGATCGGGTCTTCTCGGGAGAAGGAATATCCTTCGTTGACCGTGAGAGCTTATCATGGGCTAAGTTGGGACACCCCTGCAGGGTATTTATCTTTCGGAAGCCGTGCCCGCGGTTATGTGGCAGATGGGAATTTGTTAATATCCGGTTGTAGAGAACTTGACACTTGACCTTAATTAAAATGCATCAACCGTGTGTGTAGCCGTGATGGTCTCTTCTCGGCGGAGTCCGGGAAGTGAACACGGTTTCTGGGTTATGTTTGACGTAAGTAGGAGTTCAGGATCACTTCTTGATCATTGCTAGTTTCACGACCGTTCCTTTGCTTCTCTTCTCGCTCTTCTTTGCGTAAGTTAGCCACCATACATTGCTTAGTCGCTGCTGCAACCTCACCACTTTACCCCTCCTTTCCCATTAAGCTTTGCTAGTCTTGATACCCATGGTAATGGGATTGCTGAGTCCTCGTGGCTCACAGATTACTACACCACCAGTTGCAGGTACAGGTTGTGCGATCATCATGACGCGAGAGCGATGTTTACTTGTTTGGAGTTCTTCTTCTGCTCCTTCTTCGTTCAGGGGATAGGTTCCAGGTCGGCAGCCTGGGCTAGCAGGGTGGATGTCGTTGAGTTTCTGTTCATGTTTCATCCGTAGTCGGATGTTGATCTTATGTATGTTGTATTGATTTATTCTTGTGGCACTTGTATGCCTTGTATGTATCCCCAAATATTGTAATGTTGATGTAATGATATCCACCTTGCAAAAGTGTTTCAATATGCGGGTCTATCCTTGGTGGGACCTTCGGGTTCCTTTAGGATAGGGTCGCTTATTGGGCGTGACAGGTGGTCCATGCGATCGAAGGTGATCGGACAAGAGGACCATGGGTTGAACTTTGGGGCGACTGGCTCCATTTCATAGAAGTCCCTTAGTGCACGCTTCCGTTCCCTCTTGGGAATATGGGTTGCGTATATCATGTTCACCGTTTTAACTTGTGGAGGGAACCTCTTTTGTCCTCCTGTGTTCGGCGGCCGAGGTTCCTCCTCGTCGTCGCTATGCAGCCCCTTGTCCTTGTTTTCGGCATTCAACTTGCCGGCCTGCTTGAATACCCAGCATTCTCTGTTGGTGTGATTGGCTGGCTTATCGGGGGTGCCGTGAATTTGACACGAGCGATCGAGTATGCGGTCCAAACTGGATGGGCCCGGATTGCATCTTTTGAACGGCTTTTCCGCTGAACGGATTTAGAGCCACTGAATCCGGCATTGACTGTCGTGTCTTCGGCGTTGTCGCCGTTGTTACGGCGCTTGTGTCTGTTGCGACGTGGTCTGCCGTTAGAATCTTTAGCATCTGAATTGCCAGGATTTCTTGATGTGCTGTTACTGCGAGCCAGCTAGCTGTCCTTGCCCGCGCAAAAGCGGGTCATGAGTGTCGTGAGGGCTGCCATGGACTTCGGCTTCTCTTGGCCGAGGTGTCGGGCGAGCCACTCGTCCCGGATGTTATGTTTAAATGCCTCTAAGGCCTCCGCATCCGGACAGTCGACAATTTGGTTATTTTTAGTTAGGAACCGAGTCCAGAATTTCCTGGCCGATTCCCCTGGCTGTTGGGTTATGTGGCTCAAGTCATCAGCATCTGGTGGTCGCACATAAGTGCCCTGGAAGTTGTCAAGGAATGCATCTTCCAAATTCTCCCAACTGCCAATCGAGTTTGCTGGCAGGCTATTCAGCCAATGTCGAGCTTGTCCTTTGAGTTTTAGTGGGAGGTACTTAATAGCATGTAGATCGTCACCGCGGGCCATGTGGATGTGGAGGAGGAAATCCTCGATCCATACTTCGGGGTCTGTTGTGCCATCGTATGACTCAATGTTCACGGGTTTGAATCCTTCTGGGAATTCATGATCCATTACTTCATCGGTGAAGCATAGGGGGTGTGCGGCGCCTCTGTGCCGGGCTATGTCACGACGCAGTTCATACGAGTCTTGTCTGCTGTATTCGGCCCGGCCGGATTTGCTTTTAGTAAATCCGGCGTGACGATCATCGTCACGCGTTGGGGCGCGACCCCGTGATCCGTAGATCGATCTTGTATGCCCTGCTTTGTTTTCCAATACGTCTCGCATGTCCCGCGTGTTGCCCCGGGCCTTGGTATTTTTGTTTGAATGGCGGCGGGGTGCGGGCTGGACTTCGGGCTGATATGCCACTCTGTCTCGGCCACGAGGTGGCCGAACAGCCGCATCATACGCTGGTAATGTAGGTTGTAATGCTTCCTCCTTGAGTTGGGGTAGCAA
Source organism: Aegilops tauschii subsp. strangulata (assembly GCF_002575655.3). Lineage (NCBI taxonomy): Eukaryota > Viridiplantae > Streptophyta > Magnoliopsida > Poales > Poaceae > Aegilops > Aegilops tauschii. The sequence goes on from NC_053038.3 coordinate 288,389,033, forward strand.
CCTGCGCTTTGGGTAGCTCTTGGTTGGGCGTTCGAGTTCGTATTCCTCGGCCGCCAGGACCTCGGTCCATCTATCCGCTAGCAGGTCTTGGTCAGCTCGAAGCTGTTGTTGCTTTTTCTTCAGGCTATTTGGTGTGGCTATAAGCCGGCGCTTGAAGCGCTCCTGCTCGACGGGATCCTCAGGCACGATAAATTCTTCGTCGCCGAGGCTCACCTCGTCTTCAGAGAGAGGCATGTAATTGTCATCCTCTGATTCTCCGTCTGCTGCCTGTTCCGGAGGGCTAGCTTGTTCATCCTCCTGCTCGAGGTCTGGCTGGAGGGGATTGTCGTCGTCTTCGGCACTATCCGGAGCGTTTTTGTCTCTTGTGCCGGTATCGCTGCTTTTGCTATGGCGGGACTTAGAGTGGCGCCGCTGACGTCGGTGCTTGGATTGCTTCTTGGAGGGATTATCGTCCGTTCTCTTATCTCCATCGCCTTCTTTGGGGGTGTCCACCATGTATATATCATATGATGAGGTGGTAGTCCAGCACCCTGTGGGCGGTGGTTCCTGTTCGTCTCCTGCATCGTCGTCCATACCGTCGATGTCTTCGGAGCCGAAATCGAGCATGTCGGTTAAATCGTCGACAGTGGCTACTAAGTGGGTGGTGGGCGGGAGCGAATTTCTTCGTCGTCCGTATCCCATTGTAGCCGGACATAGTTCGGCCAAGGGTCTCCTGACAAGGAGAGAGACCTCAATGAGTTTAGCACGTCGCCCAGTGGTGAGTGCTGAAAGATATCCGCGGAGGAAAACTCCATAATCGGTGCCCAATCGGATTCGATAGGCACGGACGCAGGCGGCTCAGAGCCCGTGGCCGGGGACGAATCCAAGTGTCCGGCAACACAGGTCTCATAGGAAGTGAAGTCAGCATTCGCCTCTATTGCTGCTAAGTGCGTGGCCTTCGTGGCGGGGTCCATCCACCCATCCTCGGACGGCGCAATCTGTTCCGGATTGAGGGCCGGAGTAGTTGCAGGTGTGATCTCCCAAACACTGTCCGACGGCAGAGCTAAGTCATGCTCGTCGTGACTGTGCGGCGCACCTGACATGGGCTCGAATCCGTCGAAGATCAAGTCTCCGTGGATGTCGGCAGTATAGTTCAAGTTTCCAAACCTGGCCAGGGGCGTAGCCCTCGATCTGCTCCAGATGTCCAAGCGAGTTGGCCCGCAGTACGAAGCCGCCGAATACGAAGATCTGTCCGGGGAGGAAAACCTCACCCTGGATCGCATCGTTGGCGATGATCGAAGGAGCCATCAAGCCTTTATCGCGACGGCACAGTGGAACTCTCAATGAAAGCACCAATGTCGGTGTCAAAACCAGCGGATCTCGGGTAGGGGGTCCCGAACTGTGCATCTAAGGCGGATGGTAACAGGAGGCGGGGGACACGATGTTTACCCAGGTTCGCGCCCTCTCGATGGAGGTATACCCTACTTCCTGCTTGATTGATCTTGATGATATGAGTATTACAAGAGTTGATCTACCATGAGATCGTAGAGGCTAAACCCTAGAAGTTAGCCTATGGTATGATTGTTGTTGTCCTACGGACTAAACCCTCCGGTTTATATAGACACCGGAGGGGCTAGGGTTACACAGAGTCGGTAACAAGGGAGGAGATCTACATATCCGTATTGCCAAGCTTGCCTTCCACACCAAGGAGAGTCCCATCCGGACACGGGATGGAGTCTTCAATCTTGTATCTTCATAGTCCAACAGTCCGGCTAAAGTATATAGTCCAGCTGTCCGAGGACCCCGTAATCCAGGACTCCCTCAGGTATCGTTATTTTTTGACCTTCATAGGTGATTTAAACAGATATGGGTATGTCTACTTAATGAAGCACAAGTCTGAAACATTTGAAAAGTTCAAAGAATTTCAGAGTGAAGTTGAGAATCATCGTAACAAGAAAATAAAGTGTCTACGATCTGATCGCAGTGGAGAATATTTGAGTTATGAGTTTGTCCTTCATTTAAAACAATGTGGAATAGTTTCACAACTCACGCCACCTGGAACACCACAACATAATGGTGTGTCTGAACATCGTAACCATACATTATTAGATATGGTGCGATCTATGATGTCTCTTATCGACTTACCACTATCGTTTTGGGGTTATGCATTAGAGACAGCTGCATTCATGTTAAATAGGGCACCATCTAAATCCGTTTAGACGACACCATATGAACTGTGGTTTAGCAAGAAACCTAAGTTGTCGTTTCTTAAGTTTGGGGCTGCGATGCTTATGTGAAAAAGCTTCAACCTGATAAGCTCGAACCTGAATCGGAGAAATGTGTCTTCATAGGATACCCAAAGGAAACTGTTGGGTACACCTTCTATCACAGATTTGAAGGCAATATATTTGTTGCTAAGAATGGATCCTTTCTAGAGAAGGAGTTTCTCTCGAAAGAAGTGAGTGGGACGAAAGTAGAACTTGATGAGGTAATTGTACCTTCTCCCGAATTGAAAAGTAGTTCATCACAGAAATCAGTTCCAGTGATTCCTACACCAATTAGTGAGGAAGCTAATGATGATGATCATGAAACTTCAGATCAAGTTACTACCAAACCTCGTAGGTCAACCAGAGTACGTTCCGCGCAGAGTGGTACGGTAATCCTATTCTGGAAGTCATGTTACTAGACCATGACGAACCTACGCACTACGAGGAAGCGATGATGAGCCCAGATTCCACAAAATGGCTTGAGGCCATGAAATCTGAGATAGGATCCATGTATGAGAACAAAGTGTGGACTTTGGTGGACTTGCCCGATGATCGGCAAGCCATTGATAATAAATGGATCTTCAAGAGGAAGACGGACGCTGATGGTAGTGTTACTATCTACAAAGCTCGACTTGTCGCAAAAGGTTTTCGACAAGTTCAAGGTGTTGACTACGAAGAGATTTTCTCACTCGTAGCGATGCTTAAGTCTGTCCGAATCATGTTAGCAATTGCCACATTTTATGAAATCTGCCAAATGGATGTCAACTGCATTCCTTAATGGATTTCTTAAAGAAGAGTTGTATATGATGCAACAAGAAGGTTTTGTCAATCCTAAAGGTCCTAACAAAGTGTGCAAGCTCCAGCGATCCATCTATGGACTGGTGCAAGCATCTCGGAGTTGGAATATACACTTTGATGAGTTGATCAAAGCATATAGTTTTATACAGACTTGCGGTGAAGCCTGTATTTACAAGAAAGTGAGTGGGAGCACTACAGCCTTTCTCATAAGTATATGTGAATGACATATTGTTGATCGTAAATGATGTAGAATTTTATGGAAAGCATAAAGGAGTGTTTGAAAGGAGTTATTCAAAGAAAGACCTCGGTGAAGCTGCTTACATATTGAGCATCAAGATCTATAGATATAGATCAAGACTCTTGATAAGTTTTTTCAATGAGTACATACCTTGACAAAGTTTTTTGAAGTAGTTCAAAATGGAACAGTCAAAGAAGGAGTTATTGCCTGTGTTGCAAGGTGTGAAGTTGAGTAAAGACTCAAAACCCGACCACGGCAGAAAATAGAAAGAGAATGAAAAGTCATTCCCTATGCCTCAGTCATAGGTTCTATAGAAGTATGTTATGCTGTGTACCAGACCTATTGTGTACCTCACTATGAGTTTGGCAAGAGGGTACAATAGTGATCCAGGAGTGGATCACTGGACAGCGGTCAAAATTATCCTTAGTGGAATAAGGACATGTTTTCTCGGTTATGGAGGTGACAAAAAGTTCGTCGTAAAGGGTTACGTCGATGCAAGTTTTGACACTGATCCGGATGACTCTTAAGTCTCAATCTGCATACATATTGGAAGTGGGAGCAATTAGCTAGAGTAGCTCCGTGCAGGGCATTGTAGGCATAGAAAATTTGCAAAATACATACGGCTCTGAATGTGGCAGACCCGTTGACTAAACTTCTCTCACAAGCAAAACATGATCACACCTTAGTACTCTTTGGGTGTTAATCACATAGTGATGTGAACTAAATTATTGACTCTAGTAAACCTTTTGGGTGTTAGTCACATGCAGATGTGAACTAATCACATAAGATGTGAACTATTGGTGTTAAATCACATGATGGTGTGAACTAGATTATTGACTCTAGTGCAAGTGGGAGACTGAAGGAAATATGCCCTAGAGGCAAGAATAAAGTTATTATTTTTATTTCCTTATATCATGATAAATGTTTATTATTCATGCTAGAATTGTATTAACCGGAAACTTGATACATGTGTGATTACATAGACAAAACAAAATGTCCCTAGTATGCCTCTACTAGACTAGCTCGTTAATCATAGATGGTTAAGTTTCTTGACCATAGACATGTTTTGTAATTTGATGAACGGGATCCCATCATTAGAGAATGATGTGACGGACAAGACCCATCAGTTAGCTTAGCATTAATGATTATTTAGTTGTATTGCTATTGCTTTCTTCATGACTTATACATGTTCCTCTGACTATGAGATTATGCAACTCCCGAATACCGGAAGAACACCTTGTGTGCTATCAAACATCACAGTGTAACTGGGTGATTATAAATATGCTCTGCAGGTGTTTCCGATGGTGTTTGTTGAGTTGGTATAGATCGAGATTAGGATTTGTCACTCCGTGTATCGGAGAGATATCTCTGGGCCCTCTCGGTAATGCACATCACTATAAGCCTTGCAAGCAATGTGACTAATGAGTTAGTTACGGGATGATGGATTACGGAGCGAGTAAAGAGACTTGCCGGTAACGAGATTGAACTAGGTATGATGATACCAACGATCGAATCTCGGACAAGTAACATACTGATGACAAAGGGAACAACGTATGTTGTTATGCGGTTTGACCGATAAAGATCTTCATAGAATATGTAGGAGCCAATATGAGCATCCAGGTTCCGCTATTGGTTATTGACCGGAGATGTGTACCGGTCATGGCTACATAGTTCTCGAACCCGTAGGGTCCGCACGCTTAACGTTCGATGTCGATTTGTATTATGAGTTATGTAATTTGATGACCGAAGTTTGTTTGGAGTCCTGGATGAGATCACGGACATGACGAGGAGTCTCTAAATGGTCGAGAGGTAAAGATTCATATATTGGAAGGTTACATTCGGACACCGGAATGGTTCGGGTTGTTTCAGATGAGTTTCGGAGTACCGGGGGTTACCGGAACCCACCCCCTCCCCCGGGCAGGTTAATGAGCCACCATGGGCCTTAGTGGAGAAGATAGAGGGCCGGCCAGGAGGTGGCACGCCCCCCCTTCCCTCTCCTACTCCTCCTCTCTTTCCCCCTTTGCTACCCCGGAAAAGGAAAAAGGAGAGGGAATCCTACTTGGACTAGGGAGTCCTAGTAGGACTCCCTACACCTGGCGTGCCCCCCTTGGGCCGGCCTCCTCCTCCCCCCTCCTTTATATACGTGGGAGGGGGGCACCCCAAAGACACACCAAGTCTTCTCTTAGCCGTGTGCGGTGCCCCCCTCCACAGTGACACACCTCGGTCATATCGTCGTAGTGCTTAGGCGAAGCCCTGCGCAGGTAACTTCATCATCACTGTTGCCATGCCGTCGTGCTGACGGAACTCTCCCTCGTCCTCAACTGGATCAAGAGCTCGAAGGGACGTCATCGTGCTGAACGTGTGCTGAACACGGAGGTGCCGTACGTTCGGTACTTGGATCGATTGGATCGCGAAGACGTTCGACTACATCAACCGCGTTACTAAACGCTTCCGCTTTCTATCTACGAGGGTACATGGACACACTCTCCCATCTCGTTGCTATGCATCTCCTAGATAGATCTTGCGTGATCGTAGGTAAAAAAATTGAAATACTGCGTTCCCCAACAGGCCAGGCCAGCGGGATGCAAAGGAAGCACCAGCGGGTGGTCTCCCAGCCAACTACCCCAATGCCCACCACCTATTTGATGGAATGCAGACCTCGATGTCCGATGACTCGAGGTACTACGATGATCTCATGGCGGACATGATCAATGAGGGTGGCCAAGGGGATGGTGGCCAAGAGACTCAAGGCAGAAAGACCGAAAACCAAGATACTCGAGGCCAAGAGACGAAAGGCCAAGAGAGTGTCGATATCGAGGAAGATCCATTGTTTGAGGAGGAACTATCTCATCAAGCCCGGTCATAAAAGAGGTAGCAAAGTGTGATGACCGGAGCATACACGGAGGAGGAGGACAAGTTGCTTTGCGAGGCTTGGATGAAAATTGTACAAGATCCCAAAACGGGCGCCCAGCAAAAAGGTTAAAAAATTTGGAAGAGAGTCCATGATTTGTTCCATGAACATAGGAAGTCTGAGCCCTACAAATCTGAGAGTGACCGAGGTGATGTGTCACTTCAAAAGAGGTTGAGCTTCATCCGAGTAGGCGCTGCCGAATCGATGGCCGGGGTGTAGGCGAAGGCGCCCCCACCGCCACCAGCCCCGCCCGCGTCAGAGCTTGTGAAGGAGGGCTGGAGGAGTCGTGGCAGTTGTAGCGGCAATCGTGGTAGTGGATGAGCATGGTGCCGGTGTATGTGTCATGCACGCTCGTGTGGATGAGCGCGACGAGGAGGCCGCGCAGGTGGCGCACCAGGACGCAACCTGTGAAGGAGGACCGGAGGAGCCGTGGCGGTTGCAGGGTCAATCGTGGTAGTGGACGAGCATGGTGCCGATGTATGTGTCATGCACGCCCGTGTGGCTGAGCGCAACCGACGAGAAGGCCGAGCGGCACGCCATGTAGGTGGCGCACCAGGACGCGGCATGTGAAGGACCAGAGGAGACATGATAGTTGCAGGGGCAATTGTGGTAGTGGATGAGCACGGTGTCGGTGTATGTGTCGTGCACGCCCGTGTGGCTGAGCAAGACCGACGAGGAGGCCGAGCGGTAGGCCACGCAGGTGGCGTACCATGATGCGGCTCAGCGTCGCAACGTCGGGCATTAACAGCCTTCCCGTGGATGTCGGTGCCGGTCTTCGTCGACCTGACCAAAGAGAACGATGTCGCGGCAGCCTGGCTGTCTTTAATTTAATATTTTTAGTTTTAACTAGCAAACATTACCCTTGCGTTGCAACGGGAGAAAAAAATGGCATGCCCCTAACCTAATAAGTGTTCCTCAAGTCCCCTACTGTGAGGGTTGTGGACGTCAGGACTCTAGTGAGGCCAAGGTCCAGTGGAATTGGAGGGTGATTGTGCAAGAAAATAATGTTGAAAGTTGTACGGGACCCTAGCTACCTGCTCAACCTCATAGGAGGAACCACCTGGTGCGTCAGCTAATCCAATTGATGTATCCGCCTTAATAGCTCTTCCTCGAGCTCTTCTGATGGCTTTCCCACGCGCACATCCATGCAGCCTTGCCCCACCATCGTTGCCCCTTGGTTCAATCTTTTTCAACCGTAGCAGTCGTGTGTGGCCCACATCCATCTTTTTTCCCTTTCTCCTTCTAGTAACTCTCACTTTTATGGGTGCATGCATCGACTGCAGAGGCTGGAGGTAATTAAAATCAACATGTTTAGCTTTGTTCTAAAAAAAAGTAACTCTTACTTTTACAGATGCGTTGATGGCATCGTCTCTATCCCCAAAATCAACATGTTTAGCTTTGTTCCAAAAATTTGCAATCCATAAACATAGGGATTTGCCTCAAATAAAACGACATAAAAATTCAAAATCAGACATGGGCACATGTAAAATGAGGAGAATTTGAGACCTCGGAAAATCCATTTAAAAAAGGAATGTTGAAGTAAATTCCCTTCAGAGCTTCTGAAAAGTCTCAATGTAAATTTAAAAGAATTTTGGATGGACAACCCTTTAAATATTTTCTTTAACGGTAAATGCAATTAAAATGCATCAAAGATCTATTAAAAAAGTATTTTGGATGGACAACCCTTTAAACATTTTCTTTAACAGTAAATGCAATTAAAATGCATCAAAGATCTATTAAAATGAGTATATTTCGCTTTATGAAATGTCTTATATTTTTTAATACTTCTAAAATGATAATAGGCAGTACTGTAAAAGTTCATCAAATTTGGGAAAATCAAATAATATACTTGTAGTCAGAACCTCTACTTGAATTTAAATTAAGTTTGTATGTTCAACGGGAAGATATAAGCTAAGTATACTATATAAATATTTTACTTGGATCTTTAATAATCCATCTAAGCCTCATAAAAATTACAATTGTTTGACATATAATTGAATATTCAGACAATTCAAAAGTTGTTGATTTAAAAATAAAAAGAAAAAATGATATAAAGGAATAGGAAAGAAACCTGGGCTTACGTTATTGGGCTATAGCCTAGCCCTACGTAAGCAGCTAGCCCAGAAGAGCTCATCCCTGAACCGGCTGTAGCTGCATGGCGATTGGCGAGCAGCTTCTTCCTCTCGCAGCTGCGTCGTACCCCTAAAAAAACACAGTTGCATGGCCTCGCAATGTTGCCCGTGGACACCTGATGCTGCCACCTCTGCTGGCCTACTCTTTTCGTCCGTCAACGTTTTCTATGGCCTCTCCGCGACTGTGTGCTCCGCCGTCCGTCGACATCGTCCATGGCCTCGTAGCTGTGCTCCTCATTTGCTATTGTCTGTATTTGTATTTTTCTGTTCACGGTGAGCTCCTCTTTCTTTCCCCTCTCTTCCCGAGCTTCGTGGTGCCCTTGCTATCCGATTCTCCCAAAGTATGAAACAGCTGCTGGCTGCTGCCTGCTGGACATGTGCAGGCGGGAACCGGCCAGGATGAGCGGCAGGTGGAGAAGAGGGTCTTGGCCTTATGTAATTCGTCGTGTGCTCGTCTAGCAGAGGTTACCGGACGCTGGGGCCACCAGCGACGCCTCGTAGAGCGAGGGGAAGCCATGCGCCTCCATCGTGATGGCTACGAGGAGCTTGCGCGGGGTGCAGTAGATTGAGACTGGCAGAGCAGGGGAATCGCTGGGCCGGGCTTTCAGCTGTCGTGGAAGGAAGCCGACAGACGCGTACTGTGAGTGTACGACGGACGCGGACAGCTCGCGAGGGGGTTGCTCGACGATGGCTGCTCCGCTGCCGGTGGCCGACGGGACCGAGGTGCTGGCGATGGGATTGCTGCACCTGGCCTAGGAAAGCGTCCACGCCATCGAACTCGGCGCCTCCGGCCGACGCCGTGAAGCTTCCACTCGTTCCTCGGCGGATCTTAATTCTTTGATCCGTTTGGATTGATTGTGTTCTTGCGGAAATCAATGGATTAGTCTATTTTTATAGCATCTCGCTAAGGAATTGGTTTCCTGAATCTGTACGATAAGTTTTCTTCTCTGACGATAGAAGTTGACACGGACACTTGGACGAACTAACGCCGGCCTACGACCAATCTGAAGGTAAATTTGACAATTTTAACCTGAAAACGAAATAAATTCACAGAATGAACTGGGTGCGAAACTATTTCACACCCCTAACCCTTTTGTGTAGCGCCCGTCACGCCGGCGCCACACCCTACGGTGCAGCGCCTAGCTCCGGGGAGTTGCACCTCTGTCCACCGTGGCAACCCACGGGCCCGCACCCAGGAGTGCAACGCCTCCGAGCTAGGCGCTGCACCTGTGATGTGCAGCGCCTAGCCGCTAGGCACTACACGTGTAATGTGCAGCGCCTAGTCGCTAGGCGCTGCACTGTGACTTATATGCAAACGCGCCAGCCCTCTCCTCCCCCACCCTCCCCATTGGCAGTTACAGAAAAACAGGGCGGCGGCCATCTGCACTCCCCCTCTCAATCCCCTCTCCCAAATCCTTCCGATCCGACGATTTGGTCCGTGCATTTGTTCATCAATCCATCGTAGACGGTACTCTCCTCCGATCCCCTTCTTTCTATCCATAGAAAATATTATATTTTGAAGATTTGGGGAACCCTTGTTTGAATCTTGCATGTATTAGATTTGGGCAACTTTTGTTTGAATCTTGCATATATTAGATTTGGGGAACCCTTGTTAGATTAGAATGTGGTTTGGATAGATAGGTTGACATGTTATTTATATAGTTTGGATACATAGATTGACATGTTATTTCTATGGAGAAGTAGATTGACATGTTATTTGTATGGAGAAGTAGATTGACATGTTATTTGTATGGAGAAGTAGATTGACATGTTATAGTTTGGATACATAGATTGACATGTTATTTGTATGGAGAAGTAGATTGACATGTTATTTCTATGGAGAAGTAGATTGACATGTTATAGTTTGGATACATAGATTGACATGTTATTTGTATGAAGTAGGCCCAAGTAGGGGGAAGCACCATATGCTTTGGATCTTGCATGTAGTAGGCCTACTTTAGTTTTTTTGAATTGAAAAGATAATCGTGTTGACAAGAATGCTTTGTTGAAATTGTTAGGATGGTTTGGCTTCTCGATGATCATTGGGACAAACAACACCGGTCGTACGCTATGTCGGTGGAGCAGCGGGTAATACTGAAAGTGGCCGGTGTTATGAATTTCGTATGTTTTTTCAAACACATATGCCCCATATGTAATGTTATGATTTTTTTGTTTGTAGGAGCTTGCATCTCTGAAGCTTCGGTCTCACGGGATCAGCCTTGGAGGGATGAGCTATGATGAGCGGTACACACCTTATGTTAGGGAGGCAGGACTTCTCCCTTTCATTAAGTTGGTCCGCCGGTCGACGCCACCCAACAATGCTGCAGCACTCACCGCGCTTATTGATCATTGGAGGCCGGAGACACACACTTTCCATCTTCGGACCGGGGAGATGACCGTGACGCTGCAGGATATCGCTATGATCACCGGTCTTCCTATCGATGGCAATCCTTTATGTATGAACACCGATTCTGAAGGGTGGCGCACGCAGATGCATGCCCTTATCGGTATGGTTCCTCCGAAGCCTCGGGAGCCAGTAAGGGAAGATAAGAAGAAGGAAAGAGTCGCAGCGGGCGCTACTTTCACGTGGATATCATCGAACTTCGCTCATTGCCCCGATGATGCTAATGAGGACATGGTGAAGACTTATGCTCGTGTCTACATGTGGTACGTGATATCGAGGACAATGTTTGCTGATGGCACAGGCAAGAATGCTCCATGGATGTGGCTGAAGGCGTTGACCGTCTTCGATAGCAAATGGAGTTGGGGTTCGGCGACACTAGCTTACTTGTATCGACAGGTATGAAGTTGTTTCCTTTTCACTTCATTGATACATTATCTGTAACACCCCGTATGTAACTTGCCATATTTGGAACTCCGACTCTTGCCATTTTCGGCTATGTGTTATGATTTTCCCTCCGTTGTCGGGTTTTGTCTTTCGTTTTGTATTTTGTCATGTCATGCATTTTCATATCATGTCATCATGTGCATTGCATTCGCGTACGTGTTCGTCTCATGCATCCGAGCATTTTCCCCGTTGTCCGTTTTCCAATCCGGCGCTCCTATCTCCTCCGGTGCACCCCTCTTGTTTTCTTTCGTGTGCGTGTGTCAAACTTTCTCGGAATGGACCGAGGCTTGTCAAGTGGCCTTATTATACCACCCGGTGTCTACCGGTCAAGTTTCGTTCCATTCGGAGGTCGTTTGGTACTCCAACGGTTAACCGGACATCCGCAAAGTCTATTTGAGTGTCCAGCAAAAACCCCCTCTAAAACCAGCCCAAAACCCACCAAACTCTCTTCCATGCTCTAGGTCGTTCGATCACGATCGTGTGGGCGAAAACCGCACCTCATTTGGAGTCTCCTAGCTCCCTCTACCTATAAAACTCCATCTCCCCCGAAAAACGAAATCGCAGACGAAACCCTAGAAACTCCCTCCGCGCCGCGCCGGACGCGTCCGCTCCGGCCGGACAACGTCCGCCGCGCGCCCGGCGAATCCACTGACGCCACGTGGCCCGCCTCTGGCCTCCCACCGCCGCGGCCCGCCCGGCCCGCCGGCCCGCACCGCGCCCGCGCTCCTCCGCCGACCCGAGCCGCCGCCTGTTCGCCGGCCGCCGCCGCGCGCCCTGGCCGCCGCCGCCCGGCGTCTCCCGCGGGGCGCCGCCGGCGCCGCCCGCACCGGCCACCGGCCCGCCGCCGCCGCCGCTCCTCTCCCCCCGGCGCCTTCCTCTTCCTCCGGCCGCTCGGCCCATCGTCTCTTCCGTCGCCGAGCCCGAGCTCGAGGAGCCGGCCAGATCCGATCGAAAACCACTGTACGTTGACTTTTCTCGCGACCCTCTAATTCCTCTAAGTCCTCAGAAATCTTTAGCAAGTGCCCTTATTCGTATAGCTATAACTCCATGCATGTAGCTCCGATTCGCGCGTGTAATATGTCAAATTGTTTGCCTCGTGATGCTCTACATTTTGTTCGATTGCACCATGTTCATTAGAGGTCATTTTGATGCCCAAATCTCTGTTGGAAGAGGGCTAGTTGCTGTTATTCTCTGGTTCTTGACAGAACTTGGAGATTTCTCATTTTTGTATCATTTATTCTGTGCATCTTTTGAGCATGAGCTCTATATGTGTTTTGAAGTATGCCATGCCATCTTTCCAGTGGTGTAGTCAATGTATTTTTGTGATCTCTGTGGTGACTATCACAAGCATGCAAAGTAGGCCCTGTAATATTTCTGATTTCAGGGACTTAGTGATTTCTCTAAGTCCTTGTCTGCTGTAATTTTGTTGCCATGTAAACTTGATGCTACATAGAGATCCATGCATATTTTGGTGATGTTCAGTAAGGATGTTTTATCGATATTGTTGTAATTGATCCATTCCTGCAATTGTTTGCAATTATGGAGTGTCATAGCATGACTCAATCTTGCTCTTCTTTTGCTATAAAATATTTCTGGCAGATTCTTAACATGATATGCATTTTTGCCAAGCTTATTGTAGTTGATCCATACATGCTATGCATTTGTTCTTGCCATTGCTAGCTTTATAAACATGCCATCTTGCTGTAGGTGTGCTTGATTTGTCATGCATTTCTCTGTAGTATTGCGATAACTCTGTGCATGTAGCTCCGATTCGCGCGTATAATATGTCAAATTGTTCGCCTCGTGATGCTCTTCATTTTATTCAATTGCACCATGTTCATTAGAGGTCATCTTGATGCCCAAATCTTCGTTGGAAGAGGGCTAGTTGCTGTTATTCTCTGGTTCTTATCAGAACTTGGAGATTTGTCATTTTTGTATCATTTATTCTGTGCATCTTTTGAGCATGAGCTCTACATGTGTTTTGAAGTATGCCATGCCATATTTCTAGTGGTATAGTCCATGTATTTTTGTGATCTCTGTGGTGACTATCACAAGCATGCAAAGTAGGCCCCGTAATAATTCTGATTTCAGGGACTTAGTGATTTCTCTAAGTCTTTGTCTGCTGTAATTTTGTTGCCATGTAAGCTTGATGCTACAGAGAGATCCATGCATATTTTGGAGATGTTCAGTAAGGATGTTTTGCAGCTATAGTTGTAATTGATCAATGCCTGCAATTGTTTGCAATTTTAGAGTGCCATAGCATGACTCAATCTTGCTCTACTTTTGCTATAAAATATTTCTGGAAGATTCTTAACATGAGATGCATTTTTGCCAAGCTTATTGTAGTTGATCCATATATGCTATGCAATTGTTCTTGCCATGAATAGCTTCATAAGCATGCCATCTTGCTGTAGGTATGCTTGGTTTGTCATGCATTGCTCTGTAGTGAGTGCATCAAGCTCACAAAGAGGCCTACATATTAATATTTCTGCCATGCTCTGTTTTCTGCCAAGTCTGAAACCTGATAACGAAACTTGCTATGTGTACATGCTTGCCATCATATCTTCTGGTCCTTTTTGGCTTATGGTCAATAAGGGACTTTTGTCATGTGCATTTAGTATAACACTGCCATGCCTTGTTTTCTATGTTAAGTTCCTGTAGCATGTTGATTTCGTGCTCTAAACATTGCTACTTGATGCTGTTTACTGCCATGTCCAGTTTTTCACCAAGTCTGTGAACCTGTTATCTTTTGCACTTTTGCCATGCTTGTTTGAGCTTGATATGTTGGGAACTAGCCGTAGCTCCGTGTTCATCTTTTGTCAAGCATCTCCTGTAGTTTACTGTCATGTGCTTTGTTGCTATGTTGGGGTGCTGTAGCATTGTTACTTGTTGCATTTTAAATGCTATCTTGCTGTTTATCGCAGATTAGTGTCATTCTTGTTTTGCTTGCCATTTGCAAACCGTGCATCCGTTTCCGGTGATCTTTATATCGATTTCGACCGAAATCATCTCATCTTTCCAGTGGCATGCTTGGTTTGCCAAGTTACTGCCATGTTCATCATTTTCCTTCCGGAGCACGCATATGCATCGCATATCATATCTTGCATATCATAGATGTTTTGCATCATGTTGCTTGCGCATTTCTCGTTGTTGATTGTGGTTCCGTTTGTTTGTGTTCTTGTCTTGGGTAGAGCCGGGAGACGAGTTCGTGAACGAGGAACCTGTCGAGTACGCTTACGAGGATCAAGTTTTCGACAACTCTGAGAATCTTGCAGGCAAGATGACCACCCCTCGAAATCACTTCTATCTTTGCTATGCTAGTTGTTCGCTCTATTGCCATGCTCCGCTACCTATCACTTGCTATATCATGTCTCCCATTTTAGCCATGTCAGCCCTAACCATCCTTTCCTAGCAAACCGTTGTTTGGCTATATTACCGCTTTTGCTCAGCCCCTCTTATAGCGTTGCTAGTTGCAGGTGAAGTTGAAGTTTGTTCCATGTCGGAACATGGATATGTTGGGATAACACAATATCTCTTATTTAATTAATGCATCTATATATATTTTGGTAAAGGGTGGAAGGCTCGGCCTTATGCCTGGTGTTTTGTTCCACTCTTGCCGCCCTAATTACTGTTATACCGGGATTATGTTCCTTGAGTTTGCGTTCCTTACACGATCGGGTGATTTATGGGACCCCCTTGACAGTTCGCCTTGAATAAAACTCCTCCAGCAAGGCCCAACCTTGGTTTTACCATTTGCTACCTAAGCCTTTTCCCCCGGGTTTTCGCGAGCCCGAGGGTCATCTTATTTTAACCCCCCCCCCCCGGGCCAGCGCTCCTTCGACTGTTGGTCCGAACTGAGCAGACTGCGGGGCCCCCTCTTGGAAACTCGAGGTCTGGTTTTACTCGTAGGATGTCTCATCCGGTGTGCCCTGAGAACGAGATATGTGCAGCTCCTATCGGGATTTGTCGGCACATTCGGGCGGCTTTGCTGGTCTTGTTTTACCATTGTCGAGATGTCTTGTAAACCGAGATTCCGAGACTGATCGGGTCTTTCCAGGAGAAGGTTTATCCTTCGTTGACCGTGAGAGCTTATGATGGGCTAAGTTGGGACACCCCTGCAGGGTATTATCTTTTGAAAGCCGTGCCCGCGGTTAGGAGGCAGATGGGAATTTGTTAATGTCCGGTTGTAGATAACTTGTCACTTGACCCAATTAAAATACATCAACTGCGTGTGTAGCCGTGATGGTCTCTTCTCGGCGGAGTCCGGGAAGCGAACACGGTCTGAGTTATGTAGGATGTAAGTAGGTGTTCAGGATCACTTCTTGGTCATTGCTAGATGACGTCCGTTCCGTTGCTTCTCTTCTCGCTCTCTTTTGCGCAAGTTAGCCACCATATATGCTTTTGCCGCTGCAGCTCCACCTTATTACTCCTCCTTTTCCTATAAGCTTAAATAGTCTTGATCTCGCGGGTATGAGATTGCTGAGTCCCCGTGACTCACAGATTCTACCAAAACAGTTGCAGGTGCCGACGATGCCGGTGCAGATGATGGCGTCGATCTCAAGTGGGAGTTCGACGAGGAACGTGGTCGTTACTATGTGTCTTTTCCTGATGATCAGTAGTGGAGCCCAGTTGGGACGATCGGGGATCTAGCATTTGGGGTTATCTTATTTTTCATCTGGATTTTGACCGTAGTCGGTCTATATGCTTGTATTCTGGATGATGTATGAGTAATATTTATGTATTGTGTGAAGTGGCGATTGTAAGCCAACTCTTTATCCCATTCTTGTTCATTACATGGGATTGTGTGAAGATGACCCTTCTTGCGACAAAACCACTATGCGGTTATGCCTCTAAGTCGTGCCTCGACACGTGGGAGATATAGCCGCATCGTGGGCGTTACATTATCAATGCGCTCTTGCGGCAAATTTGACCATGTTCTTTTTTATGTGCAGTTGGACGATGCCAGTTGTAGGCACACTGGAGGTATTGGTGGTTGTCTGCTCGCACTTTCCATATGGAGCTGGGAGCGTTTGCCGGTTGGACGACCTAAGACCGTGAAGTACGAGGATTGGGACGATAAAGACGACCCACTACGGCTCCCCACTTGGGCTTACAAGTGGGATGTGTTAAATGAGACGACGGATGATCCCTCTGTAATGTACAAGTTGTACAAGAGCGAGCTGGACGCGATCACGCCTGAGCAGGTGAACCGACCTTGCATAAGTGATTATCATGCTTGTATCTTCACTCGATATCAATTTTGCATTCAATCCCATTTTGCAGGTGGAATGGGAGCCGTATGGAAAAGGAGAGAGTTTTGGTAACCCTATAGAGTTCAGGCTTAATCCGATGTGCATTAGGGATAGGGATCTCTGGCATATGCGGTGCCCACTGATATGCAACTGGGCGGTTGAGCTTCACCTGCCACATCGGGTGTTCCGCCAGTTTGGTTTGTTCCAGCCACACCCGCCGGAGTGGGAGGACACGGACAAGTTGCTACACGCGTAAGATATAATTAACCTTGAGCACTTAGCAGCTTCTCGACGGTTTCGATGATGCTAATATTCTATTTCTAACTTGCAGGTTGGATAGGAAAAAGCAGCGGAAGATCAAGGATTGGGCCAGCCATCACAGGAAGTATGTCGTGCAGTTCGCTCTTAGTGTGGAGCAAGCAAGGGCTGGAAAACGAGCCCAGCTTCGTGAGCACTGCCCGATCGCGTTCAACAACTATCTCGCATGGTTTCTTGCAAGTACCCGTGTGGAGGTATGCCAGCCGGCGTATGCTGAGGAGATTCTGGAAGAACCCACCGTTTTTGATGAGGTAGCCCAGCACCAGTACAACGCATTAGTCAGGAAAGGCAACTCGGTGATCCCTTCAGCTCCAATGATGAACTTTGTGGTTAGCCCTTTTTGCTTTTCCATTCGCACTTTTCACATCTTCGCTTGCCTAACACTTTGATACCGTTTCTGTTCATAGCGTGCCCAGATCAAGAAAGCAGCTGACGAGACCGAGACTATTCTGGAAACAACCCCGGCTGGCAAAAGCGATGGGGAAGGTGCACTTCGAGAATTCATTAAGGTTCACATCTCCTTTAAACTAGCACTTAACATTTGTTGGTACGTTCCATGTCTCATTCACTTGTACATGTTGCAGCGCCAGGGCCAAAAGTTAAGGCGGCTATCAAACCTTTTCGGTTGTCGTGACCCCGAGTATGTATCACCAGAACGGTCTAGGTCGGCGACACCATCAGATCCCGCTTCGGGGCAGAGGCATGGTGAACCTTTCCAGGATGAGGATGTGGGTGTGGTCACCCAAGAGGTATGTCATGACGATATATATCCATTTGTTGATGCATTGCTAACTATATCCTCACACACGGTCTTTCCATATCTTTTGTTGATGCATAGGTTGCCGATGATATGACCTTGGGGACGTACCGGGCTCGGTCTGCATACGAGTTGAAGCCTAGGAGGGGAATCAACAAGTACACACCTGAAGACTTCACCCAAAGAGGCAAAAGGACGGTCGGCACCTCGCGGATGGCGGCTTTGGATGACTATTTGGATGACGATGTCGAACCGGAGGCGGAGCCGGAGCCGGAGCGGGTTCCTCTTCCTAGGAAGGTGAAGAAGATAAGCGTCA
Organism: Aegilops tauschii subsp. strangulata; assembly: GCF_002575655.3. Lineage (NCBI taxonomy): Eukaryota > Viridiplantae > Streptophyta > Magnoliopsida > Poales > Poaceae > Aegilops > Aegilops tauschii. Next base: position 288,406,849 of record NC_053038.3, read on the forward strand.
AGAGGGGGGGAGGACCCAGCAAGCGTGGAAAGCACTAGTCATCTTAGTTTTTTTATAATGTTGAACTTCGAGTGCGATTTGTTATGTCGTTGAACTTGGAGTGGTCGTACCTTTTATGTCGTTGAACTTGGAGTGGTGGTAGCTCTATGGTAAACTGGAACTTATTGTGATGGTCCTTTCTATGAAATGATGTCTTTTGTGAACCCTTTGTTTGTTATACTAATTGTTATACTTGGAGAAATGATGTCGTACCTGAATGTTTGTTATACTAGTTGTTGAACTGTGGCTGAAAAAGACCCAGTAGAGGGGGGAGGAGGCACAGTAGGTAGGCCTCAAGTTTCAGGCAAAAAAATTGCTAAGTGTTTGTGCAGCGCCTAGCTTGGAGGCGCCGCACTCTACAGTGCAACGCCTAGCACGCAGGCGCTGCACTATAGAGTGTGGCGCCTCCGTGCTAGGCGCTGCATATGTCTGTAACTAGCCAAACTTCTGTTGCTTTCTGGATAGCTATAGACATATGCAGCGCCTAGCTTGGAGGCGCCGCACACTACAGTGCAACGCCTAGCGCGCAGGCGTTGCACTATAGAGTGTGGCGCCTCCGTGCTAGGCGCTGCATATGTCTGTAACTAGCCATACTTCTGTTGCTTTTCTGGATAGGTACAGACATGTGCAGCGCCTAGCCTGGAGGCGCCGCACTCTAGAGTGCAACGCCTAGCACGCAGGCGTTGCACTATAGAGTGTGGCGCCTCCAAGCTAGGCGCTGCATATGTCTGTAACTAGCCATACTTCTGTTGGCTACCACCTGGTTGCCTTGGCACTTGTTGGCTACCACTAGGTTGTCTAACACTTGGTTGGCTAGGCACTTGTTGGCTACCACTTGGTTGCCTTGGCACTTGTTGGCTACCACTTGGTTGGCTTGGCACTTGTTGGCTACCACTAGGTTGGCTACCACTAGGTTGGCTCCCTTGTGTAGCTCCATGTTGGCTTGTGCTTGCATCATTTTTCTTGGACCTTTTCCTTGGTTTGGTACATTTTCTTTTGTTGTGGCCATGACCTTTGCACTCCCCACAACGGGAGCTCTCACAAGGCTCTTGGAATTGGTCGTTGCCCGCTTCGCAGCGCCCACCATGGCCCCATCCGTCCATGTCGCCTCTAAGACGCTTTGTCTTACGTCTACCCCGTTTAACAACCTTCAACTCCGGATCCGGCCATAGTTGAACTCCATGATACTCCAGCCATTGTGATTGGTCAAAGTATGGGTGAAAGCGGGGAGCCCATGTTTTCTTGACCGTCATGATTGAGAACTCCGACTCCCTCACGGTGCGTGGGTGATTGATGTCCACATTCCTAACGCGGCCGGCGGCATACAAATGTGAGCATGGGAGATGAAGCAACAATGGCCTCCCGCAAGAGCAATCACATTGTGTTAACGACACCTTGAAAGCCCGACCTCCATGTTGCCGGCCATCATTTGTGGTTCCTCCTGGCTCTTTCACTTCGTACTTCCACTCTTCATTGTCATATAATATAGCTTCTTCTGAGTCCGCCTTCCGTGATTGAAATAGCAACCATTCATCAACTTTGGGTGGGAACTTGTACTTGTACTTCCGTGGGTTCTCACCCGCTATCTGTGCATCGGTTTCCATCGAGTACTTTACAAAGTACGCATTCATCTTGTCAAATGTGTATTGAACTATTGCCGTCACGGGTAATCCACGTGCACCTTTGAGCACCCTATTGAAGCATTCGGCCATATTGCTTGTCATTTGACCGTATCTCCGGCCATCTTCATCAAAAGCATGTGCCCACTTGTTCCGGTATTGAATGTGCCTATTGAGAAACTCTTGACCCCCGGGATCAAGTTTTTTGTGTGCGAGCAATTTGTTGTACAAAGTGGCGAAGCGCTTATCAGAGAAAGCGAGACAACAATCTTGAAGATCATCGGCCAACTCCTTAAGGCCACATGCCCTATAGAAGTTCGAACAAAAGTGCCTCATGCACCAACGATGGTGCAACGGAGCATGCCCGGGAATGTCAATCTCCACGGCGTTAAGAATTCCTTGATTCCGATCCGATATGACACAAATTTCCCTTTGAGCGGGTAACACCTTCGTCCTCAAAAGATGCAGAAACCACTCCCAGTTGTCATTGTTTTCCACCTCAACCAAAGCAAATGCCAATGGCAACACCCGGTTATTGGCATCACTTGCTATCGCAACCAACAAGGTGCCCTTGTATTGTCCGGTCAAGAACGTGCCATCAATTGCGATGACCGGCCTACAATGTTCGAAAGCCCTCACACATTGCTTGAATGCCCAAAAAGCACGGTCAAATACTCTGACTTTCCTTCCTTCATGAACCGTTGTTTGGTGCCCATGAGGCTCGACCACATGAACCATGCCCGGGTTTGTCGCGGCCATGGCTAACAACAACCTAGGGATTCGGTTGTATGCTTCCTCCCATGTACCATACAACATCTTAAATGCGGCTTGCTTCGCCTTCCATGCCTTGCCGTATTTCACCTTGTAATGAAAGATGGCTTTCACAAGGTCAATGACATGTTGGACGCTCATTGTTGGAAGTGTGGATATTGAGTTGGAGAGCCTGTAAGCGATGAACTCGGACGTGAGTTGTTTGTGGTCTTCGGACACAATCTTGCCATCCACCCTTTTGCCTTGGCACATGTGAGTTGGCACACAACTCACTACATGCCAAGTAGGACCTCCTTTCCATGGTCTTGCACGCACAATCCACGGACAACCGCCACGGCGTCTTGCCACTCCTTGTTGGACCTCCTTTCCACGACCTCTACCACCACCACGGCCTCTTGTAAGTCCAAGTTGGACCTCCTTTTCATCTTCACATGCACATGCAACCGTGTAGCGCACATTGACGTCCGAGTGCACCACCTTGTGTGGACGATAATGCGTAACTGAGTAGTTGTCGAGCCACATCTTCAAATCCAACAAGCTGTCGAACTTAGAACCTTTAGCAATCCGGTTCTTGTCGTCTACCAAATCACGGTGAGAGCTTGGCCTAACCCCAAGAGGTACACATTGGCCACCATCTACCACGGCTTCATCCGCGAGACTAACATCCTTGAACAATGTAGTCCGATGATCCCGACCAAATACCTTCTCGAAAGCTTCGGCCTCCTTCACCGTGAACCCCTCCGCATCAACTTGTTCATCGGGACCATCGTCATCCGAGTCCGATGCATATGCACGGGAAAAAGGGATGGAATGGTCCATTGTCTCTTGCAAATGATATTTGTCGAGATCACCCACATTGTTGTCATGGAGATCAACTTCATTGTCATCGTCCGCATACTCATCATTGTCCTCTTGCAAAGATTCATCTTGGTTGTTTCTATACGGGCTCAATGTTGGCCTCACTTCTTGGGTCAAAAGAGGTTCAACAATTTCATCTCGCTTCAAGGATGGGGGGCTACTAGCAACCAAAGGGGAGGGGTTCCGGTTCAAGTCCAAATGCAAACTTGAATCAACCTTCTTCGTTGCAAATAACTCAAGAGCCTTGTCTAGTGATTCGGCCACCGTCTCCTTGTATGCAACCCAACGTTGCTCCGAGTTTACACGCATTGTCTTCCAACGGATGTGCATTCCAAAACCAACATTATGCCTTCCCTCCAACTCAATGATATGACTAGGGTCCATCCAATTCAAATCTTTCCTAACTTGTTGCAAGAGCTCCGCATAGCTAGGACTACTATCAAACACCATGTCAAACTCATCCGGGTCCGGTTCTTTATTGCCTTTCAAAAAGGCGTCTTTGTCCCCATGATGAACAAACACACATGTTCTTCCCATCCCTATAAGCAATGAACACAAGGTAACATTGCTTCCATGAGTACTAATCCATGGACTAACACCGAATACAAACCCTAATATATATATGAAACAACAACCCTAACCCTAACCATAACCCTAACCCTAACCATAACCATAACCCTAACCATAACCCTAGCCCTAAACCTAACCCTAGCACCAACATAAGAACACCCATAAGAATAACCCTAGCATACTAACAAAGCCTAATCATAGATATTGGCAAACAAACATCTCACATCTCCATGCAAATCTCTAGATCCAAACAAAACTAGGGTTTCCCCAAACTACCAACAAATGAGCAATGGGAGAACTTTACTTCGATCAAAAAAAGGGGATCGGAGATTATTACCTTGAGGGAGGGTTTGACTTCGAAATCCACGGACAAATTCTTCAAATTTGCAAGATTTGGAAGAAGATTTGAGAGGGGGGAGAGTGGGAGAGGGGGCAAAGCTCGGGGAGAGAGTGAGAGAGTGTGTGGTTGGGGGGGGCCCAGCCAAGTGGCTGGATAAGTCACAGTGCAGCGCCTAGCGGCTAGGCGCTGCACATTACACGTGTAGCGCCTAGCGGCTAGGCGCTGCACATTACTGGTGCAGCGCCTAGCTCGGAGGCGTTGCACTGCTGGGTGCGGGCCCGTGGGCTGCCACGGTGGACAGAGGTGCAACGCCCCGGAGCTAGGCGCTGCACCGTAGGGTGTGGCGCCGGCGTGGCGGGCGCTACACAAAAGGGTCAGGGGTGTGAAATAGTTTCGCACCCAGTTCATTCTGTGAATTTATTTCGTTTCCAGGTCAAAATTGTCAAATTTGCCCAATCTGAAAGCGTAAATTCATAGGAGAATTAGACTTTTGCTGGCCATTTTTTTTAATTCTGAAATCTGGCACCAGAATTAAAAAAGGAAAACCGGCACAAATGTGAAATACGCCGTCCGCAATTTTTTTTTGAACAAAGCAAGGCACCTAGAAGGTGTCCAATTTCCATTGACAGCTTAAAGAGTCATTACAAGGTTCAGAGGTCAGAGAATACAGAGCAGAAGATACAGCCAGGAAAAGAAGCTGAATGGAATAGCAAAGATAGGTTGAAAACAAGTCAACCAATTGATCTGCAGCTAAAAGTTGTGGAGATACAGCCACATGCACTTAGGAGATCTATCTTCAAAGTAAGAAGTAGCGTGAAGGTGTCCCCCAATCCTCAAGAAAGCTTTGAAGAAGAAATATAGTTTGGCAGCAAGCTCCTTGAACCTACATATCACACCCTTATGGCCATAGCTTATCCTGTACAGAAAGCAAACCTGCAAGGAACATTAAAAGAGGAAGAAGACCAGCGCTTTCTGCAAAAGATAAAGAGAAAAACCTGCCCGTAGGCGCATGAGAGCTAATAGCAGTGAATAGTATGCAGATTTATGCCTTGAATCTGAAAGTGAGACAGAAGAGAAACCATAGGGCAAGACTGATGGGAATGAGCATGAGCAAAGCAACAGATTTGAGTGGTAGTATTAGATCTAAAAACCTGTTGTGCAAGATTGTGAGCAATACCATTTATATCCCTAGAAATGTGGAACACTTGGGCATTCAAATTAGATGTGACTTTGAAGAAATGAGCAAGATCATTCCTGATATTCCAAGGAGTGGCCGAAGTATTTCTTAAGGCAGCAAAAGAGGCTAAAGACAGAGAATCCATGAGGAAAGTGGAGTAAATGAGGAAAGAGGCCTCAAAGCTAGTCGTGCAGCACATGAGAGAGCCAGAGCTTCAGCCTGGAAAGGAGTAGAGGTAGGAGGGGCCGAAGCCTGAATCTGTAAATTGAGCTTGCCCTGATCCGAAGGTATGGAAATAAAGACACCTATACCTGTACCCACTAGGCCTTGTGCGAGACCTGGGATTTTTGACGACCTAAATGCTGCATCAGAGAATATTTTAGCCCCAGGAACTAACAAGTCAGACTTAAGCGTTTTGCCCTGCAAAGGAAGAACATGAGCTTCAAGAACATCATTAGAGTGAGATTGCTTAGTAGGGAGACAAGAAGGATCAACAAGTGGCTCAGAGTCCAGAGTTGTAGCAGCAATATTAACCTGATAAGGAAGATGCTTTTTCGTATCAAAAAGAAAATCATTTCTAGCTTTTTAAAGGCACCACAAAAAATTTAAAACATTCTTAATGGAAGCATGAGGATGGCCCATTCGAATAAGCGCAATGAGAATGGAATGCATAGTAGAGTGCCCTTGGTGAGAACATCCGAGCGAAGAAACCAGGGCGAAGAAAACCAAGCTGCTCTCGCAAAGTTGCAAAGGAAAAAAGGTGAAATTCATCTTCCTGCTGGCCACATCTACAACAAGTCTGAGCAATATGAATAGAAAAACGACCAGCCCACATACCCGTAGGCAAAGCCCTTCGAAGAAGTCTCCAAGCAAAAGTTTGAACTCAAGGGAGCAAATTTTTTTGTTTCCAAATGAATTTAAGAAAATCTTTCAAGTCCAAAGAAATATCCAGAGGAGCATTTCTTGGATTACTATGAAGCTCTTGCAAGCAAAGTTTGTAAGCAGATTTTGAAGAGCAAATACCATTTGGGGTGAGGTCCCAACACAGCAAATCTGGACCATCATCATCTAAAATTTGAGTATTAACAATGTGAGAGGCTAAAGGCTGCTGAAAAAGAGAAAATATGAGTGGATGATTCCAACTTTTCAAACCAGGAAGCCAAAGATCTCTCACATGAGACGGGTAAACAAAACCAGCTTGTTGTGGAACAAGATGATCATAAATAGAATACCAAAGATTACACAAAGGCATGCTCCACAAAGAAATGTTACCCTGGGTGAGTTGATAAAAAGCATGATCTCTCAGTTTAGGCAACATTTTCAAGATAGAAGCGCAAAAAGCAGATTTGGGTGGGGTAGTAGTGGCTCTCCAAATTGAAGTATCAGGAAAGTACTTAGCTTTTAGCACAAGGTACAAATGAGAAGGAGCATTGGCTAACCTCCAAGCAGTTGTGAGGATGAGACTTTCATTAATGGCTTTTAGATTCCTTATGCCCAAGCCACCTTCTGTCTTAGAAGTACAAATATTCTTCTATGCCCTAAGGCAGAGACTTTTCTCTGAGTCGGTCTCTCTAACACCTGTCCACCAGAAATTTCTAATGACAGTTGTGAGCTTAGCAATGAATTTCTTAGAAAACAAGAAGTGGACAAAACTTCTGTCAGGTTGAGTCGGTCAGTTGAAGTTGCCGTGTTACTCCACCCCACTACTGCTCCACCCCACCGCTCGTAGACGCCGCTGCTCGCCTCCCTTGACGCACGAACAACTCCGCACGCTGCTAGCCTCGAGCTCAACCCGCCGCCGGCTGCCCAGCATGACACCCATGGTAGGCAGTGCCAAGCTCAGGAGAGTGCTCGACTCTGGGAGCATCTCCAACCGCACCCCCAACGGGACCCTCAGGCGACTTTTTTCGCGTCTGCACCGAAATAACACCCGTCTGCACCGAAGTAACACCCCTCAGGCGACTTTTTTCGCGTCTGCACCGAAATAACGCCCCAGCCGCGTCCCCAATAGGCTGTACCCACATCTCCGCCGGCCAGCCTCACGCTTGCTGAGCGAGGGCGACATCGTCAGCTCGTCGGACGCTGGAGGCCATTCCTGGCTGGTCGCTGATGCTTACTAGTATTATCCCTGGTGAGCTCCTCCTGCCGACGGCGCATGCGGCAATGATGCGCGCACAACGTCAGCGTCATTGGCAAAATGGCACACACGCATTGTCTTTGACAACAAAGATGGCAGCAAAATATAGCACTACATCACCTATGATGCCCTTGGAACTGCCGCATCTGTCTGTGCACGAGACCAGTGAAAGAACGAAGAGCAGTAACTTTGCACAATACGGGCACGAGTTGACTCGTTTGTATAAAAATCAAGGTGTAGTCAGTTTCCCTGTTACAATATACAAAAAGGACCGATGATATCGCACCATGTTGGGCTGTGCAAATTGCGGATACAAGAGATGCCTGCCATCGGCTTAGTATGTGCTTCCTGTACAGCTGGGGCAGTCCGTGGTGCTGGTCCTCAACTTAAGATCATCATCAACAGCCATCAGCTCCATGTCATGGGCTATAGGAGTCCCAGGGATTTGAGCTGCTGGACGTGCTCAGCAGGGAGTGGCGTCGGAGACCAATCTGCACGTTCAACGTCAACATCTTCCACAACGTACTCCTGGAGAACACCAAATTGGGGTTATAAACAGGAGGAAAAACCATGATTGATCAACTCAGGGATAGCAGTGCTCGCCTTTGTTAGCATTCGTTTCGCAAGGATGTGGTAGTGTCTTTGCCAGATCCTCTGCCCTACCATAGTTGCCACCAGAACGCTATAGAAGATGCCGACAACCGTGAACAGCCCGAGCACGATTACTCCCATGATGAGGAACAATGGTAACCCTGCTTCCCCTGCACCTCCCAAGCAACCACCACACTCCCCGGCTGTAGTTGCACAGCCTTCAAAGCATGTGGTGCAGTCAGTCCACATGCAAAGTGTGCCAGGAAGATGGCAATCTGCACACATCCTGAAATGAAATAGGAAGGTGAGCGTACAACATACAGATGACCAAGCATGCAGCATTAACAGCTTAACTAATATAATATAGTCATTGAATTAATCGAAACATACCCTGGCTGGCAGCAACAGAGGCATAGTTCTCGACAAGGCTGAGCCAAGTCACTCCGTACTCTTCGGTCATAACAAGTTATGAAGCATCCTGATAACCCGAGTAAAGCAAAAAACAACAAAGCTCCTGTAAAAAGAATAAGAGAGATGCTCAACTCAGTTCAGAATTCAAATCAAATGGGCAACATAAGTGCATCATATATCTCAGCAACGTAGCCTCCATATATATTTAGGGACTACATAGTGCACGCCACATAGTGTAGATCATAACATGATACCCTAGTATTAGTCCATCACAGCATAAATATAACAAACTAATGAATAGGTCTGGTAGGAATGAAAGAGCAACTACAATCATTGACATGCATGTAAAAGATAAAGACAGCTGCTAGGTCATACATCTTTCATCTACTTTGTAGTGTATACTGTTAACAAAATACATTTCCCCACACATGTTTTCTTTTGCACACTGATAAACTCTTATAATTATAACAGAGATTGGCCAGATAGAATCTAATGTATATTTTACTTTGTAAACCGTACAGCTCCCGTGCACTTGAGTCCTAAGGATGAACAGGGACTTGTGTTGTCTGGGCAAGGATTGAACTCCACCCCACGCATTCAGACAAGGGCAAAACATATAAATTCATTGTCAAACAATCATGCAAAACAGGTACAAGTAATAACAAAATGTGCAAATGATTAAGTTGTTTACCACATATATAATAAAAAGTAACTTCGTTATCAAAACCCCAGGCCGTCCTCAACCAATATTGCTGGTACCCATCAATAAAATGTACCAAATAAGCCAATGCAGAGATAACCTGAACAAAGGAGTGAGAAATACTGTTTATCACTCAATACATCATTAGACAAAGAATAGTGACACGGATATCAAAGACTTACAAACTGGACTAGAGCAAAGATGAATAATATATCTCTAGTAACAAAGAAACGAAACTTTAGCGTTCGCCATTTCCTGTCAGTGTGAACATGAACCCTCAAGTAATAAGGAGCCTTGCAGGTGGTGCAATGAGAAAATGCAAACCCCTCCTGTATGTGACAAAGCATCAAGCACTATTAGTATCTCGCAAGAAAGACACAATTTCATTAAGGCAAGCTACAAATAGCTCAGACAAGTTGACAACAAAATGCAAAGAGACAGATGACTGAATGCTTTTGCATATGCAACAGGAAGAGGTTATATTTAACTTTTTGTTGAACAAATAGAATTCATATTCCCAACAATTGAAAGAGAAAATGTGTATCATACAATGTTCAGGATATCGGTAACTGGTACCATATCAGTCAGGTGGTGAGTAGGGATAAATGGGCGAATTTTCCAGTTAATCAGCCGGTAAATCAGCTATTCGGACTCACCAAGTAGTGATTAACTGATCGAGATGCCGATTAACTGGCCGATATTTGGACTAATGGTATCATACATCATTTCTACTCTAAACTATTGGATCCATCCTTAGAAGAGCATGGTTTATGTCATATCCAAGCCAACAACCTCCATATAACCTTACCAAACAGCACAACTTCATTTTGATGTAGACATCCCAACATCCTAACAGAAAGCAGAGTTTCCAATGCTAAATACCATAACTGGACCTAGGAACATCTGCCTGATAAACTGGAACCATATTACAAAATTCCATAAGAGTGCATTGTCAGACAAGGAAAGATCTGACCTACTACTGCATCTTAAATCAAAATTTCAAGGTACAGAGAGAGGATCAGTATATTCAGAATGTTCATGCAATACAGAACTTTTTGTTTTGACCTGAAACTGTGCCAAAGGTCCGCATAGCAAATTTGTTAAATGATAGTGGAATACTTATAGGTGGTATTTACTAGTAATACAAACCTTGATTAACGCATTTTCAGAAGCATGTCTCTTTGGGCCAACTATGGCAATATCATGTCAATCATGGATCTACCTGATAGTGCAAGTTTTTTATATATTTTTTAGTTACTGAATTCCTAGTTACAACAGAATGCAGTTGCATAGCGTTCATCCATATGATGCATTGTTGTTGTAAAACTTTTATAAAATTTTCTTCCGTTTAGACTGTCGACATACATGAATGTCCAAGCAATCTGGAGTTGCTCTCTAGTCTCTACAATCACGTTCGTAAATGGCATAACTTAGACACGAAAAACAGGGTTGTCACTTGTCACACAAAACTCTAATCAACAAAATAGAAGAAAGACACAGGCAGGATCGACTCCAACAGCAGGTCAAGAGCTATAGGCCTACATGTTGAAGGCGAAACTTGATGAACTTACCATATGTATTCTAGTTGTCTGTGCTCTATGTGATCCATGAATGAATTGATTGATTATTATTAGTACAATGCAAGGCAGTCATTCCTAAATGGCTACAACTCTATCTATAAGCACATACACGGAGTATAGCTTCCACACATTGACATAATTAAGCTAAGAAACCACAGTTGTAACCCTGGGTGGATCCATCACACAATCACATCGCTTCGGAGCTCCCTGATAGCACCAGGGCATCAGCGGAATGAGAGCGCCTACCTTGACCGCTCTCCAGTGGTCGAGGCAGTCGCGGTGCACGTACTTGGATGTCCCCTTGCACTTGCAGGGCGCGATGAAGTCTCTCCCTACACCGAGAGAAGCAGTCAACCCCTGCCAAAACAAAGAAAACACGGCCAAGGATAACGGCGGGCAGCGGCGGGAACAGCTCGCGCAGGACGGATCCAGCCGTACGTACCGTCGGTCTCGAGGCAGATCCGGCACTGGAGCTGGTCCCCGGCACCGGCCTCGAGGTCGATCTCCGGGGATGTCGGCGGGATAAGCGACGAGGCCGCCGAGGACAACCCCCTGGCCTTCTCCTCCTCCATCAACCACCGCAGCGCACCGCCCGCAGCCCTCCCAACGAGCGTACGCTTCTAGAACCTTCTAGTATCGTCCATTCGGAACCCTAACCTCTACTCTTTTTTTTCCTCGCCTCGATGGATTCGACGGGGCGAGGAGGGGGTTGGAATCCAGTTGTTGGGGAATAGGCAGGTGCGTAGCGAAGCGCCGAAGCGAGGGTATATGTGGGACCGAAACTTTTGCGACGCGACTTTTGCGAGCGACTGGTGTGTACGTGCGGGTGGATGACCCGTTGGCCCCACTGGCGGTAGGTGCGGTGCGGATGACAATTCCCGGGGCCACTGCTACCCGTAAATCGGCTGATGGTAGGGATTTTTAAATCGCCTCGACAGCCGTTGATTTGCGTTGTTTGGGCCGCTTGATCTCTGGAGTCTGGACCATAATATCACTTCCGTCCCAATAGGCCTATTTCTCTCGCACAGCGACTCCAACCAGCCATACGTGCTAAACATTCTCGTTTCCAGGTTGCAGCAGCACCAGCAGCCCCGTCACTAGTCACTGGTCATCTCGGAGCAAAACTCGGACGAGCTCGCCATGCACGGTCACGGCTGCATCGCCGGCTTGCAGCAACGACGTTGCTGCGACCATCCCTTGAAACATAGGCGGACACTCCGCGCGGTTCGGCAATGCTCCAACACAAGACCGGTGATGCTTCGTTGCAGCACCGACGATGCTTCGGCGGCCCGGCAAAGCTCCAACACAACACCGTTGATGTTTCATTGCAGCACCGGCGATGCTCCGGCGGCCCGGTAAAGCTCCAACACAACACCGATGATGCTTCGTTGCAGCACCGGCGATGCTCCGACGGCCCGGCAATGCTCCAACACAACACCAGTGATTCTTCGTTGCAGCACCGGCGATGCTCTTGCGGCCCGGCAATGATCCAACACAACACCGGTGATGCTTCGCTGCAGCACCGACGATGCTTCGGCAGGCCGGCAATGATCCAACACAACACCGGTGATGCTTTGTTGTAGCACCGACGATGCTTCGGCATGCCGGCAATGATCCAACACAACACCGGTGATGCTTCGTTGCAGCACCGATAATGCTCTGGCGGGTCGACAATCACCCAACACAACACTGGTGATGCTTGGTTGCAGCACCGACGATGCTCCGGCGGGCCGGCAATGATTCAACACAACACGGGAGATGCTTCGTTGCAGCACCGACGATGCTCTGGCGGGCCGGCAATGCTCCAACACAACACCGGTGATGCTTTGTTGCAGCATGGACGATGCTCCGGCAGCCTGGCAATGCTCCAACACAACAACGGCGATTCTTCGTCGCAGCACGGGCGATGCTCCCGCGGCCCGGCAGTGCTCCAACACAGCACCGGTGATGCTCCATTGCAGCACCCTGTGAGGTTTCGCCAGCCCGACGAAGCTTCATTGCCGCACTGGTGATGCTCCGGTGGCCGCTAGCGATGCTTTGTTGTAGCACCGACAGCCGCCAATGGGTGGTGTGTCGCAGCACTGAGTACGCCAACGATTGATGGAGCAAGGCACGTTGCTGGTGGGTTCGCAGTAGAGGCATTTCCCACCGCCAACCCTTCGCACCGCTCGGAGTGAACAACGGTGACCTCGATGCATCACTTGCAGGAAGCTGCATGCAATGCCGCGAGCACCCGACCTTGCACCCCCGCTCGTAGTAGGCACCCACCAGCTTTCAGCTATGCATCGCCGAGCATGGCCAAGTTGCCCCGCACCGACCAGACCATGCAGCGGCTGCGTCTGGGAGAGCTCACAGCAGCTACGCCAGAGGAGAGCTAGCAGCAGCTCATGGCCAACGTTGAAGACCGAGAGCACGAAGCGTCCCACATGAGGGAGGACCGAAGGATGTTGGGGAGGAAAGGGAAAATGAGGTAGATGCTCCCAGGGAGTTGCAGTAGGAGGAGGGACTGAGCCCGTCAGGGGAGGGGTGAGAGAGAGGAGAGAGTCGCCGCGTTGGGGAAGAAGACGGATCACGTGCGATCCCAAGGGAGGGGAAAAGGACGAGGGAGGAAGCAGCGCTTGGGTCCATAGGACACGTGTCAGGCCAACGACACGACTTACGAAAGAGGAGATATCAGTCGGTTGAAACTAAGACTTTTCCAATTCCTGGTGCATGGCCGGTTGTGTTTTCCATCTCGACGTGCTTTTTTAGCCAACCTTCGCGGCAGTTCTTTTTAACAGAACCTCGTTACATACTCACATACACTCTTTTTGATTGTTTGGATTACTTACCATATGCGTCATACTCACATACACTCATCCCTACAAAGACACATAAGCAACTCCCAAGGCGCGTTCGGTTACCTGCATCGTATTTTGCCATTTTGCATACTTGTCCCAGTTGGGCCTTGCTGAGCATATACATGCTAAAAACCAACATCTACATGTTGATTGGTTGTCTGCATCCCCTCTAGCCTGAATGTGCTAAAACGAAAGGCTTGTTGTTTGGTTGCGGACTTGTTTGAGGGGAAACATAAGTCCGGTTGTTTGGTTACATCCAGGACAGTTGTGTGGTAACCTCCTACTCGATGTGGTGATGGTGACCTAGTAAGAACTAGTAAGAACTAAAGTAGTACCAACAACACAATCTTAGGCACAAACATAACTCTTAACCACGAAGAACAAGTTTTAAACCAACACAGTACAATAAGTTCTAAACGAAACCGAAGTCTTGAAGTAAGAACAACCAGGACTGGACCACGGGAGCTCAGGCGGTTGCGGCGAAGGCATTGTCGTGCTCCTTGCACTTGGTGATCACCTCCACGCCCTCGTCGTTGAAGACGATCACCTTCATGGTGTCGGGGGACAGTGTCTTGAACGTCAGCATGTACCCGATCATGATCTGGTGAACAGCGGCGAAGATGGCCCAACCCTGATCAAGGGTGACCCTGCCGTCGATCACCCTCACTGTTACCCTCCATGCACATCCAGTGTTCGTCTTCAGCTTGAACTCTATAGGGATGGCAGGGAAGTGCTTTGTGAAGTCTAGAGGCAATGGCAGACTCTCCAGCTTAGGAGCAAGGATAACCTTGCAGAAGTGGTTTGGTCCTGACTCTTGATGGAAGTGGCCATAGTTCCTCCGCTTGGGGCTTGGGTGATCCAGCACTTGCACTTCGTCCAATGGAGGCACAACCTCCTGCCCTTCTCCAATGGTGGCACGACATCATTGCCCTTGTCCATCTGCATTATAAACGACACGCAGTTCAATGGTCAGCATTCATTCATATCGGCCTAACACTCATATATTAACCCACCCTACTAACCCAGCACCGCACTCAAAACCCCTCTGCTTCACCACCTCTCCTCTTCCACCGCTCTGTTTCACCACCTCTCTCTCGCCATGAACTCCCACTCCAACCCCAACCCTTTCTCCTGGGGCATTGGATGGAGGCCTTCTTCCTTGGGTGCTCGCTCGGTGACCGCAAGAAGTTCGAGCACACCATGGAAGTGTGCTCAAACTTCAGCAGCATTGATGACATGCACAAGGAGGCCGATGTTGTGATGAAGAAGGCTACGCCAGATGAGCTGAAGACACTGGTCCCTAACTGTCCTGGACTTAACACGGCAGATGTCCTAGCAAAAGGACTTAAGTGTGGAGCCATCACACTAGGTTAGCTTAAAGGGGTTGTGTAAGTGCATCTAGTGCCCCTTAGTGATTTTGGTGTATTGAAGACTTATAGGTTAAGGGACTAATGCGTTTATGAGTGTACACATGTCTATAAGTCTATGAGGAGTTTGATATTTACAGAGAAAGTCGACCCCTAAAAATGAAGTTCTTCGACTGAAGACTTTGGATTTCTAAAGACTTTCTGAAGACTTTGAAAGTGAAGAAATTGGTGTGACCTTGAAGACTTGGTATTCATTCGAGGAACATGAAGCGTGAAGACTTTTGTTTTTGTAGTTTCATTTTATCTTTCTTGAGTCATAGGAAACACCGTACTGCTAAAGGGGGTCGAGGAAATGCTAAGGAAAAATGTCCATGTGATGCTCAACTCAAAATCCTACACCTACCAATCCCTTCGAGTGAAGCCATTGGAAATCTCATACAGTTCAGTCATATTCTTCAGTGACAGAGACGAAGTTCTTCTGGTCTCTGAGGAATTTGTTCTGACAGAGGAGTTAGGAATTCGCCAGTGCGGATTGCCTACACAGTGAGGAACATGATAGCCCTGAGGAATTTGATACTAAAATTTCCGACCGTTGCTGTGCTACGCGCCAGCTGTCCCAAAATATCTACCCACCTAACGGTCATATTATTGAAGGGCATTTATGTCTTATCATGTCGGGCTGCTCCCTAGGCTATAAATAGCCGCCCCCTACAACCACTAGCTGGTTGGCTGCTCCGAGAGAAACTGGCACTTGTCATTTGAGAGCATCCCATCCTCCGAGGACTTTGAGCGAAAATCATCGAATGAGGAAAATCCAAACCCAAACACCTACAAACCCAAAGTGATTGAGCATCACTAAAGAGATTGATCCTGCGTGGATCCGATGCTTGTTACCTTTGAAGATTGTGCTTCTTCCAGATGGTTAGGCGTCATGGTCTAGAGCATCCAAGAGGAATTGTGGATCGTCGAGTGACCGAGTTTGTGAAGGTTTGGAAGTCGCCTGAAGACTTACCATGAGTGATTGGGCGAGGTCTGTGTGACCTTAGCTCAAGGAGAATACGGTGAGGACTGTGTGTCCGGGACTGTGTGTCCTCAGGTTTAAATACCTAGCCACTCCAACCAGATGTACAACTGAGACAACAGTTGGAACTGGTCTACCAAATCATTGTCTTCACCAAGCCTACTAGTTCTATTTCCTCAAATCCTTCATTTCCTCATTACAGTTGTTGTGGGCTTGTTCATATCTGTTTGAAGACTTTGACTGAAGACTTTCTTAATTTCCTCAGTTCAATTTCTTCAGTCTGTTTGTCTTCATCCTGTGTTATCCTGTGATTATGCTTTCTGTACTCTGTGCTTGTCTTCATTTCATCATGATGACCATGCTTGTGTTCTATTATGTTTACTTTTGAGTACTTATTCCGCTGCTAGTAGTTCTTCGCTAAGGAATTTCCTCACCTGCAAATTCCTCAGTGAAGAATTCATAAAAATCACCTATTCACCCCCCTCTAGTCGATATAACGCACTTTCAATTGGTATCAGAGCAAGGTACTCCCTTGTTCTGTGTGATTTTGGTTTAACCGCCTGGAGTTTTAGTTATGTCGACCGCAGGTATAATCAAGGTCTCTGCTGGGTGACCTACCTTTGATGGGATGGACTACCCCTATTGGAAGAATAAGATGCGAATGCATCTTGAGGCAATTGATAACGATCTCTGGTATGTTGTGGAAAATGGTGTTCCCTCAGTCACACCTTCTCCGAATGCTGCTGATGTGAAGAGATTCAAGCAACTCGATTCTCAAGCGAAGAATATCATATGTGGCCATCTGAGCAAAGGACAGTATTGAAGAGTGAGTGCTTTGGAAACTGCTAAGCTTATCTGGGATAGGCTGTCCAAAGTCAATGAAGGAGTGTCAACACAGCGTGACTCTCGTGTTGATGTTCTTCGCAATCTCTTCAGCCGCTTCAAAAGACTCGACAATGAAAATGTTCAACAAACCTTCGATCGCCTCACTGACATCTCAAATGAGCTTCAAGCACTTGGTGCCACTGACATCACCGACCATGAGGTGGTGAAGAAATTGCTGAGATCGCTTGATTCCTCATTTGATACTCAGGCATTGATGATACAAGAACGTGCTGATTACAAGTCACTTGATCCCGTTGATATCCTTGAGAGGCTAAATACTCATGAGTTCTAGCTTGCTGAAAAGAGAGATCTCTATGGTTCGAGCTATGGCAGATCACGTGCCCTGAAGGCCAAGGCAGTGTCTGAATCTGAAGATGAAGATTCTAGCAGCAGCCTTGGTGATCCTGAAGAACTGAGCCATGAACTAGCACTGCTCGTGAAGAAATTTCAGAAGTTATCAAGACGTGGTCGCTTTGGAAAACCCTCAAGGAGCAATGATTCCTCATCTAGTGACTACAAGAAGAGGCTTTTCCACAAATGCAAGAAACCTGGTCACTACATTCAAGATTGTCCTCAGTGGGAAAAGGAATCAAAGAAGAAGAAATACAAGGATTACAGTTCTGATGATGCGAAGAAAAATAAGAAATCCTCAAAATCTTCATCATCAAAATCGTCGAAGTCTTCGTCTCACAAGAAGAGCAGCTCCAAGAAGGCTCGGGCATTCATTGGCAAGGAAATGGACTCTGAGGCTGAATCTGAGGAACATGAGGAAGATGAGGCATCTGAGGAGTCCGAGTCTGGTGTGGCGAGTCTAGCTCTCGCTACTGCATTCGTCAGCAAGTCTATCTTCAACTCTGAAGAAAATGGCTTCACCAACAAGGCTGATGAAGGCAATGATGACTACGCTCCCACCTATTGCTTCATGGCAAAGGGTGCCAAGGTACTCAAATATACCTCCTCTGAATCAAGTGAGAATGAATCCGATGAAAACCTCAAGCCCAGCTACTCTAAACTTGCTAAGATTGCTGTGAAACAACAAAGGGCTTTTGAAAAGGTTCAAAACATGCTAGACAAAAGTGATGATATGTTGGGTGAAGAAATGGATCACACTAAAACCTTGACTGAAAATCTTCAAAGACTTCAGACTAGGTTTGACAACCTTCAAGGTCATCATAACACTCTCTTATCTGATCATGAGAAGCTTTCTTATGAATTTCTTCAGAGAAAGCAAGATCTTGAAAAGCTAAGAGTGAGTTATGAAGATCTTCAGAAGGAGCGCGATTCAGTACTTGCTCAACAAATCAGCGCTTCTCAGGAAGAATTTGTTCCTCCATGTCTGAAATGCATTGAACGTGAATCTGCTAATTCTTCACCTGAATGTTCAAATGCTTCTAATGCTACAAATTCTTCAACTGTCTCTGCTATCACTAATTCTTCATCTGAGGACATTGGTAGTATCACTGATGATGCAGGGCTGAAGGAATTGTACATGACAGGCATGTACAAAAGCCTCAAAGGGCATCAGACTCTTTGTGATGTGCTTAAAAAGCAGATCCTCAATAGGAACCCTAGGAAAGAGGGTATTGCCTTTGAGAGGAAACTCAATGTTGATGGTACATATTGGAAGCCTGATGTAATGCCCACAATGCGGCTATATCTCTCACGTGTCGAGGCACGACTTAGAGGCATAACCGCATAGTGGTTTTGTCGCAAGAAGGGTCATCTTCACACAATCCCATGTAATGAACAAGAATGGGATAAAGAGTTGGCTTACAATCGCCACTTCACACAATACATAAATATCATTCATACATCATCCAAAATACAATCATATAGACCGACTACGGTCAAAATCCAGATGAAAATAAGACAACCCCAAAAGCTAGATCCCCGATCGTCCCAACTGGGCTCCACTACTGATCATCAGGAAAAGACACATAGTAACGACCACGTTCCTCGTCGAACTCCCACTTGAGATCGACGCCATCATCTGCACTGGCATCATCGGCACCTGCAACTGTTTTGGTAGAATCTGTGAGTCACGGGGACTCAGCAATCTCACACCCGCGAGATCAAGACTATTTAATCTTATAGGAAAGGATGGTGCAAGGAGGTGGAGCTGCAGCGGCAAAAGCATTTATGGTGGCTAACTTGCGCAAATGAGAGCGAGGAGAGAAGCAAAGGAACGGACGTCATCTAACAATGACCAAGAAGTGATCCTGAACACCTACTTACGTCATCCATAACACAGACCGTGTTCACTTCCCGGACTCCGCCGAGAAGAGACCATCACGGCTACTCACGCAGTTGATGTGTTTTAATTGGGTCAAGTGATAAGTTATCTACAACCGGACATTAACAAATTCCCATCTGCCTCATAACCGCGGCACGGCTTTCGAAAGATAATACCCTGCAGGGGTGTCCCAACTTAGCCCATCATAAGCTCTCACGGTCAACGAAGGATAAACCTTCTCCTGGAAAGACCCGATCAGTCTCGGAATCCCGGTTTACAAGACATCTCGACAATGGTAAAACAAGACCAGCAAAGCCACCCGAATGTGCCGACAAATCCCGATAGGAGCTGCACATATCTCGTTCTCAGGGCACACCGGATGAGACATCCTACGAGTAAACCAGACCTCGAGTTTCCAGGAGGGGGCCCTGCAGTCTGCTCAGTTCGGACCAACACTCGAAGGAGCACTGGCCCGGGGGGGGGGGTTAAAATAAGATGACCCTCGGGCTCGCGAAAACCCGGGGGAAAAGGCTTAGGTAGCAAATAGTAAAACCAAGGTTGGGCCTTGCTGGAGGAGTTTTATTCAAGGCGAACTATCAAGGGGGTCCCATAAATCACCCGACCGCGTAAGGAACGCAAACTCAAGGAACATAATCCCGGTATAACAGTAACTAGGGCGGCAAGAGTGGAACAAAACACCAGGCATAAGGCCGAGCCTTCCACCCTTTACCAAAATATATAGATGCATTAATTAAATAAGAGATATTGTGATATCCCAACATATCCATATTCCGACATGGAACAAACTTCAACTTATCCTGCAACTAGCAACGCTATAAGAGGGGCTGAGCAAAAGCGGTAACATAGCCAAACAACGGTTTGCTAGGAGAGGATGGTTAGAGGCTGACATGGCTAAAATGGGAGACATGATATAGCAAGTGATAGGTAGCGAGCATGGCAATAGAGCGAACAACTAGCATAGCAAAGATAGAAGTGATTTCGAGGGGTGGTCATCTTGCCTGCAAGGTTCTCAGAGTTGTCGAAAGCTTGATCCTCGTAAGCGTACTCGACAGGTTCCTCGTTCACGAACTCGTCTCCCGGCTCTACCCAAGACAAGAACACAAACAAACGGAACCACAATCAACAACGAGAAATGCGCAAGCAACATGATGCAAAACATGAATGATATGCCAGATATGATATGCGATGCATATGCGTGCTCCGGAAGGAAAAAGATGAACATGGCAGTAACTTGGCAAACCAACCATGCCACTGGAAAGATGGGATGATTTCGGTCGAAATCGATATAAAGATCACCGGAATCGGATGCACGGTTTGCAAATGGCAAGCAAAACAAGAATGACACGAATCTGCGATTAACAACATGATAGCACTTAAAATGCAACAAGTAACAATGCTACAGCACCCCAACATAGCCACAAAGCACATGGAAGTAATTTACAGGAGATGCTTGACAAAAGATGAACACTGAGCTACAGCTAGTTCACAACATATCAAGCTCAAACAAGCGTGGCAAAAGTGCAAAAGATAACAGGATCACAGACTTGGTGAAAAACTGGACATGGCAGAAAACAGCATCAAGTAGCAATGTTTAGAGCACGAAATCAACATGCTACAGGAACTTAACATAGAAAACAAGGCATGGCAGTGTTATACTAAATGCACATGACAAAAGTCCCTTACTGACCATAAGCCAAAAAGGACCAGAAGATATGATGGCAAGCATGTACACATAGCAAGTTTCGTTATCAGGTTTCAGACTTGGCAGAAAACAGAACATGGCAGAAATATTAATATGTAGGCCTCTTTGTGAGCTTGATGCACTCACTACAGAGCAATGCATGACAAACCAAGCATACCTACAGCAAGATGGCATGCTTATGAAGCTATTCATGGCAAGAACAATTGCATAGCATATATGGATCAACTACAATAAGCTTGGCAAAAATGCATCTCATGTTAAGAATCTTCCAGAAATATTTTATAGCAAAAGTAGAGCAAGATTGAGTCATGCTATGGCACTCTAAAATTGCAAACAATTTCAGGCATTGATCAATTACAACTATAGCTGCAAAACATCCTTACTGAACATCTCCAAAATATGCATGGATCTCTCTGTAGCATCAAGCTTACATGGCAACAAAATTACAGCAGACAAAGACTTAGAGAAATCACTAAGTCCCTGAAATCAGAATTATTACGGGGCCTACTTTGCATGCTTGTGATAGTCACCACAGAGATCACAAAAATACATGGACTATACCACTAGAAATATGGCATGGCATACTTCAAAACACATGTAGAGCTCATGCTCAAAAGATGCACAGAATAAATGATACAAAAATGACAAATCTCCAAGTTCTGATAAGAACCAGAGAATAACAGCAACTAGCCCTCTTCCAACGAAGATTTGGGCATCAAGATGACCTCTAATGAACATGGTGCAATTGAATAAAATGAAGAGCATCACGAGGCGAACAATTTGACATATTATACGTGCGAATCGGAGCTACATGCACAGAGTTATCACAATATGAACAGGGGCATATGCTGATGAAACTTTATGACTTGGGAAAAAAACGGACGCGAGGGAAGTCAACGGGGGGCTGTACCAGATCGGATCGAGGGCTGGCTCCTCGAGCTCGACGATGGCGGTCGCCGGCGGGAGGAAGAGGAGCCGGAGGAAGGGGAGGAGGCGGCCGGAGGAGGGGCGGCGGAGGGCGGCGCCGGCGAGGCGCGGGCGCGCGGCGGCGGAGGAGCCCGGCGGGGCCGGCCGGTGGCGACGGCAGGCGGCGGGGGGGGGGGGGTGCGCCGGCGAGGGCAGGCGGCGGCGGGGTCGCGCCGGCGAGCCACGGGCGTGGGCAGGCGCCTCGGGCGGCGGTGCGGGATTCGGGCCGCGGGGGCCGGCGTCGGGCCTGCGGGCCGCGGCGGCGGGAGGAGCCCGGCGGCGACACGTGGCGGCTCCGGACTGGACGGGGCGCGGCGGCGGACGTGTCCGGTGAGGTACGGACGCGTCCGGCGGCGCGGAGGGATTTTTTTAGGGTTTGGACTGCGGATGTATTTCGGGATGCCCACATATTTATAGGTAGAGGGAGCTAGGAGGCTCCAAATGAGGTGCGGTTTTCGCCCACACGATCGTGATCGAACGACCTAGAGCATGGAAGAGAGTTTGGTGGGTTTTGGGCTGGTTTTGGAGGGGGTTTTTGCTGGACACCCAAATGGACTTTGCGGATGCCCGGTTAACCGTTGGAGTACCAAACGACCTCCGAATGGAACGAAACTTGACCGGTAGTCTCCGGGTGGTATATTAAGACCACTTGACAAGCCTCGGTCCATTCCGAGAAAGTTTGACACACGCACACGAAAGAAAACAAGAGGGGTGCACCGGAGGAGATAGGAGCGCCGGATTGCAAAACGGACAACGGGGAAAATGCTCGGATGCATGAGACGAACACGTATGCAAATGTAATGCGCATGATGACATGATATGAAAATGCATGACATGACAAAATACAAAACGAAAGACAAAACCCGACAACGGAGGGAAAAACATATCACATAGCCGGAAATGGCAAGAGTCGGAGTTACAAATATGGCAAGTTACATGCGGGGTGTTACACCTGAGCAGTACCCCAAAACCTCATGGGTTGCTGCAAAGGGACCTCCAGTTGATCCATCTAATTTATCTGGCTTTACATGTGAATCTCCTCATTCTTTTGATGAGTCATTTGACTCCAACTATAAACTGTTCAAAAATCAGAATGGTGAAGTATTTGCTAGATATGTTGGTACTAACTGCAGGAAGGGTTCCCCTATGAAGAAAATCTGGGTTCCCAAAAGGTGCCTTGAAAGTCTTCAGGTGAATGTCCTCATGACACCAATTGTGAAGAATAGGAACCTCAGATCAAATTCTTCATGTGGACCAAATGCTTCATATGGATCCAAGTCCTCATACGGACCAAATTCCTCACGTGGATCATATTCCTCAAAAGGATCAAAGTCCTCATATGATTATCATCGTGCTAACAACTCTGTTTCGCTGGGAAGAGCTAAGGGCTATGAATATGAGCATTATTCTTCTAACCATTATGTTCATAAGTCCTCGAAGAATTTCTCTGCTTATTCATATGCTTATCCTAACTCTTCTTATGTGAAACGAAATGGGCTGGCTTCTATGCCACCTTTCTCGTATGGAGCTCGCAGAGTGATGAACTCTTTGCCACCCCTTCAGATGTGGGTGGTGAAGAAAAAGAACTAATCTCTTCTGCAGGGTCAGGTCTCCAGACGTGCGTAAACGTCTGAAGAATTTTCTGGAGACCTGAAAGTGCCTGAAAGGATGCAGGCTAATCATGAAGAAATGAACTCTCATTTCTCACGTCCTCATACTGCTTTATCTATTGCATTGCTTGATGAAATTGATCTGATGAATTGATGTCATATTCTTCACTAATGAAGTATATGAAGTTCGTAAGCTGCACTAATTCATCTGCAGGATGATCAACCCAAAGCCACTGAGTGGGCCCAAGATAGTGGATGTACAAATCACATGACTGGTGACAAGAATATATTGATGGATGCTCCCTTATCTCCATCGCCTCTGAAGCATATCATCTTTGCTGACAAAGGCAAAAGTCAGGTATTGGGTCTAGGTAAGGTTGCGATCTCAAAGGATCGACACATGGACAAAGTCATGCTTGTCGAGTCCTTAGGATACAACCTCATGTCTGTCTCAATGCTTTGCGATCTTGATATGGTTGTTGTCTTTGGCAAGTATCGTTGTGTTGTGATCATGGAAGCTGACAATTCCAAAGTATTTGAAGGCTTCAGGAGAGGAGACTTGTATATTATTGATTTCTCTACAGGACCTCAACCAGCCGTGTGCCTACTTGCAAAAGCTTCAGAAGGTTGGCTATGGCATCGACGACTTGGTCATGCAGACATGAGGAATTTGCACACGCTTGCGAAGAAGAAGCATGTCATTGGCATTGAGAATGTCAAATTCCTCAAGGATCACTTATGCGGAGCCTGTGAAGCTGGAAAGATGACAAAGGCTAAGCATCCAGCGAAGACTATCATGACCACTACTCGACCATTTGAATTGCTTCACATGGATCTCTTCGGTCCTAACCATTATTCTGCAGTTTCAAATGATGCATCTCAATATGGCTTTGTTATTGTTGATGATTACTCTCGATACACATGGGTACACATTGTTACTTACAAACATGAAGTGCAGGAAGTCTTCAAACAATTTTCCTCGAGGGCTTCAACCAAATTTGGTGTGAAGATCAAGCACATCAGAAGTGACAATGGAACTGAGTTCAAGAATTCTGGTCTTGATGACTATCTTGATGAACTTGTATCTGCTCCTTATACTCCTCAGCAAAATGGCATCGTGGAGCGCAAGAACAGGACTCTTGCTGAGATGGCTCGCACTATGCTTGATGAATACAAAATGCCTCGTCGTTTCTGGATTGATGCAATTGATACTGCGTGCCACATCATCAACAGAGTATATCTTCAAAAATTCTTCAAGAAGACTGCCTATGAACTCTCACTGACAAGAAACCCAATGTGAGTTATTTCAAAGTCTTCGGTGCTAAATGCTGGATTAGAGATCCTCATCCCAACTCAAAATTAGCACCGAAAGCACATGAAGGTTTTATGCTTGGTTACGAAAAGGACTCGCACACCTACAGAGTGTTCAACAACGTTCTTCACAAGGTTGTTGAAACTGTAGATGTGCGGTAGAAACTAATGGCTCGCAAAGAGAGCACCTACCTTCTGTGATAGATGAACCAGCACCTGAGGAATCTATCAAGTTCAAGGCTACTGAGGATGTCATTCCGACCGAAGAATCTGCTGAAGAATTCATTCCAGAACGTAAAGAATGTCGAGCTAATGCACCTGAAGAAAATGCTGAAGAAAATGGTGCTGAAGAAAATGCTAATCAAATTCCTCGACGACAACCAGCTCATCCTCACGTTGCAAAAGAAGTGCAAGTTGAAAAGATCATCGATGACATTGAAGCAACAGGTCCTCTCACATGCTCAAGAGCTTCACATTTATCTAAATTTTGTGGGCACTTTGCTTTTGTCTCTATCACAGAGCCCACTAAGGTAGATGAAGCATTTATGGAGCATGAGTGGATTCAAGCTATGCAAGAAGAATTACATCAATTCAAGCTCAACAACGTCTAGGAACTGGTCAAACGTCCAGATCCTCGCAAGCACAATATCATTGGCACAAAGTGGATCTACCGCAACAAGCAAGATGAAAATGGCCTTGTGGTGAGGAATAAGGCTCGACTTGTAGCTCAAGGCTACACACAGGTTGAAGGAATTGATTTCGATGAAACTTTTGCACATGTTGCTGGACTTGAGGCTATTCGCATATTACTTGCTTATGCTAACCATCATGATATCACTTTATATCAAATGGATGTGAAAAATGCATTCCCCAATGGTAAGCTTGAGGAAGAAGTATATGTTGCTCAACCCCCAGGTTTTGAAGATCCAAAGCATCCTGACAAAGTCTTCAGACTCAATAAGGCCCTCTATGGCCTCAAGCAGGCCCCTCGGGCGTGGTATGATACTTTGAAGGAATTCCCCATGAAGAAAGGCTTCAAACCCGGTTCACTCGACCCTACTCTTTTCACTAAATCTTATGATGGTGAATTGTTTGTGTGCCAAATATATGTTGATGATATTATCTTTGGTTGTACTGACCAACGTTATAGTGATGAATTTGCCTATATGATGAGTGAAGAATATCAAATGTCTATGATGGGAGAATTGAAATTCTTCTTAGGTCTTCAAATTCGTCAACAATGCAATGGCATATTCATATCTCAGGAGAAATACCTCAAGGATGTACTGAGGAAATTCGGCATGCAAGATTGCAAAGGCGTCAAAATTCCTATGCCCACAAATGGCCATCTGTGCGCTGATGAAAATGGTATTGACTTCGATCATAAGGTATACCGCTCCATGATTGGTTCTTTATTGTACTTATGTGCATCTAGGACAGATATAATGCTTAGTGTTTGCATGTGTGCCCGTTTTCAAGCTACACCAAAGGAATCACACCATAAGGCTGTCAAGCATATTCTTCGATATCTAGCTCACACACCAACACTTGGATTATGGTACCCCAAGGGCTCGACTTTTGATCTCATTGGATATTCAGACTCTGACTATGCTGGTGATCGTGTGGACCGCAAGTCAACATCTGGCACATGCCATTTCCTCGGACGATCTTTGGTCTGTTGGTCCTCGAAGAAACAGAACTGTGTATCACTGTCTACTGCTGAAGCTGAGTACATTGCTGCTGGTTCTTGCTGCGCTCAATTTCTGTGGATGAAGCAAACTCTCAAGGACTACGGCGTCAACGTGAAGAATGTGCCTCTCTTCTATGACAATGAGAGTGCCATGAAGATTGCTCACAACCCAGTTGAGCACTCGAAGACAAAGCACATTCAGATTCGTCATCATTTTCTTCGTGATCATGTGTTGAAGGGCGACATTTCTATTGAGCATGTGAAGACTGAAGAACACCTAGCCGATATCTTCACAAAGCCCTTGGATGAGAAGAGATTTAGCAAGTTGCGGTGTGAGCTAAATATGTTAGAATCTTCGAATGTTCTTTGAAAAGGACACTCATCCTAACACTTATGCAAAATTAATGACTTAGATGTGCAACACATGAAGAAACGTTTTTCTTCAATCAATGAAGAATAACACTCTAAGTGTGAAGAAATTAACGAAGAATTTGATTCTCAGAACACTACGACAATTGTACGCGGTGTCTGAAATCATCATTCTTATACGGTGGGTCACGCCACCACCAAAGTCGAAAATCTTCAATTTGAGTTTTTCCTCAGTTTTGAAGTTCCTCAGTTGTTCATTTTCTTCAACTTTGCATTGTCTTCACCATTTCCGTTGTTTTTCTTCATTGGCTATATATATATATATATATATATATATATATATATATATATATATATATATATATATATATATATATATATATATATATATATATATATATATATATGAGTTTATGTCCTCCACAACATTCACTTATTGCTATTTCTTCAAGTTGCTTTTTCTGCTAAGTGAATGTGATCGGACCCTTCCCCCTCTATGCTAAACTAAACCCAATCTATTCACAAATTCTTCATGTCCGTTCTATTTGAAACTCGTTCAAAATCTTGACTGTGTCCTTGTCAGTTGAAGAATTTGCGAACGCAATGTTAAAACTTATCTTATCCAAAATTTTCGGTTTTTGCCGCTCAAACCGTTTCGAATCCCACGATAATACTTATCTATTCACCCACGATCTCACACGATCTCCACTTCTCAGTACGTGGGTGACACATGTCAAGCGAATGAGAAGGGTCAGGGGCACGTTCGTCCAAATTCTTCGGGCGAACAGTTTTTTCATCGTGGCTATAAATACCCCTTCCCTTCCTCACTTCTCCTTTACTCCGCTCGACCTCACTCCCGCTCGAGCTTCTTAAACCCTAGCGCCGCCGCTACTTCATCGTGGCCGGTGAGGAAGAGCTTCACTGCCTCGACCTCGTCGCCGTCGTACTCGTGCCGGCCATGGATTTTTTCACTCCGCGGCCGCCGTAGCGGTCTTCCTCTGCCGAGTTAGGGCGTGGAAGATCTGAACTGACGAACTTCACATCTCCACATCCCAGTTCGCCGTGTTCTTCGTCTAGGGTAATTAAAAGTTACTTTTACTGCCCTCTTTGATTCAAATGATTTCTACAAAATCCTCAAAGGTGTTTTTTTTTCAAATCTTCACACACTAAACACCTCACATGTCATCTGTTCTTGATTCATTTCTCTAAGCTATGTTTTTCTTCAAGATTCCTCAATTGTGTGGATTCTCAATCTATACAAATCCGGAACCTAAGACAAAGAACACTTAGTGAAATTCTTCAAGACTCATCTGGTCAAATTCTTCAAACTTGTTCTTTTTGAAAAACCTCTCAGAACGCATATGACCTCTCCAAATTCCACGCAACTATACTCTGTTCATAGGTACTCATGTCCGTTGCTGAATCACTAGGTTCTCATCAACTTAACTCATTTGCAGCATTCTTCGAAGAAAAGTTGCATACTTCTTCAGAGAATTCTATTGTTCAAATTCCCCATCTGAAGAAAATGGCTGACGGTAAGAAGCCACAGAAAGGAGGAAAGAGGCCTGAGGTCAACACTGCTTTTGAAATCCCTGAGGACATCTATGCTGGGTACTGCACACCCCCTGAGGAAGATAAAAATCAGCGCAAGGTGCGCATCCAAAAGATTGAGAGGAGATGGGCAAGAGAGTGGAGGGAGTACAGATATGTTACTCCAAAATACATGAAGAAATTCACACTCAATTCTCCATGCCCAAGACCTCCATTGGCACCTGGCCAAGAAGTAGATCCCACTAGCCTCAAGCGCGGTGAGGATTATCCTGATGAATGGGCCAAGCGCCAGGCCAAGTTGGCTAGACAAGCCAGAGAAGCAGTGAGGAAATTCAATGAAGACTCTGCTGCTGCTGCTGCCACTGCTGAGGCCTCTGCTAGCAAGCCTAAGAAGGCCATGGCAAAGAAGCCTGCGCATAAGCCAAGTGCTTCACCTTCAATGCCCTCAAGGCCAAGTTCCTCAGCAATGCTTTCACGGCCAGATTCCTCAAAGCCCTCACGGCCAGCTCCTCAAACTGCTCCTGCTCCTCCCAAGTCCTCAACTCCTCCGCCAAAGTCTTCGGCTGCTCCGACCAAATCCTCTGCACCTGTGCATCTCGCCACGTGCCAAAGGACTACAGGCATATCTATTTCCTCAGGAGCCTCTGCAAGTTCCTCAGCTGCTCCAAGTTCCTTAGCTGGCCCCTCTCCGCTGAAGAAGAAGACCACTGCTGGACGAGGTCCTCGACCAAGTCCTCACAAGAAGCAGGTTGCTTTCCAAGTTCCCTTTGATGATGATGAGGCTGATGATGAAGAACTAGCCGAAATCATCAGAGACAGACAAGTCAAGGCCGCTAGTGCCAAAGGAAGAAATGTGCCACTGCTTTTGGATCCGAAGCTGATCCTAGACTTCATTGACTTATGGCACAAGGATCCCAACACTCCTTTGCCGGAGATGAACCTCACACCAGGTCAAAGTCATGTTCTGACTGCCTTCATTGAAGAAGAAAAATGGAAATTTGAGAAGGCTAGGCAGCTAAAGAAAGCTCAGTACAGGAAGGAGCGCTTCCTGAAGAAAAACGTTGTCTCTATGACAACTGAAGATCTAGTGAAGATCCAGGCTGAAATCAAAGGCCTCAGCGATGAATTCAATGCTTACTATGCTGATTGGCAAGGAGCCAAGGTCAGGTTTGTCAAACTGACTGAGAAATTCACTTCAAAGGTTGCAGCTCCATCGCAACCAGAAATTCCTCAAGCTGAAGCATCTGCTCAACCAACTGAAGAGCACGCTAGCACCACTGATGAAAATCAGGCTGCTGAAGAAAATGTGAGTTCCAGGGCTGATGACTGCATTCCAGCCGCTGAAGAAATTGCCAGTGCATCCACTAGTGGTGCGCCTGAAGAAAATGAAGAACTCAGGGCAACTGCATCAGTTGTGCCTGAAGAAATTCAACCAAATTCCTATGCTCCTCCTGCGCCTACCCCAACTCTGATCCTTCCATCTGCATCAGATGTGAAGAAAACCAAGGCTGCAGAGCGTGCAGCTGTGAAGAAGAGGAAAGCATCAACTTCATCAGATTCTTCAGCTTCGAAGAAGATGAAGCCTTTGACCAGTTTGTTTGCAAATCCGATT
Source organism: Aegilops tauschii subsp. strangulata (assembly GCF_002575655.3). Lineage (NCBI taxonomy): Eukaryota > Viridiplantae > Streptophyta > Magnoliopsida > Poales > Poaceae > Aegilops > Aegilops tauschii. The sequence goes on from NC_053038.3 coordinate 288,436,820, forward strand.
GATGTTGTTCGTGTTTCTAGCATGCCATCAAAGGAAATCGTCCCTTTCGATGAAGAATATGTGATCCCCAGCGGATCTGATGAAGACATTCCCTCAGCTGCTTCCTCAGAGCAGATGGATGAAGAAATTGAAGCGGATGCAATCCCTTCAACTCCAATTGTCTCCTCGCCCATGCCTCAGTTTACTGCTGAAGAGGCCGGCGTTAAGGAATTGGATGAACAAAATTCTGACGTGGACATTGGGAGTACTACTCCATTAATGAATGATGATTTTTGGGAAAGTCAGCATCCCAACTCTCCTCTGTTTACGCCATTGCAACAAATCCCTCAGTCCCTTGCACAAACTGTTCAAATGGGCTCTGAAGAAAATCAACCCACTGCATCTGTTCATGAAGAAATTCCAGCCACTAGTGCTGAAGAAACTGCTGTTGCTGAATCTTTGAAGACACAGACTGCCACTGAAGAGGAACCAGAAATTCCTCAGCCTGAAGAACCTGAGATTGCGATTCCAGAGGTTGTGATGCAACTGACTGACACTCCTCAACCCAAGCTAAAGGATCCATTCTCACGGAAGCAAAAATTCAAAACTGATGATTTCTTCGGCGAGCACGTATTCTTCACTGATTACAACCCCTATGACTCTGCTCGCATTAGGAAGAGGCGTTTCTGGATAGCCAGCCAGGCAAATTTTTATTCCTGAGTGCTGTTCAACAAAGACAAAGTCTTCGATCATGATCACATTCCTCGCGTGGATATGGAATCTCTGCCATGCTTCGTGTCAGTCCTCAGTGTTCTTCACGACGATGGACTGTTAAATTTTTGCACTGACATCTGTGATTGGAATGAAGAACTCATTCTTCAATTCTATGCAACGCTGCACATCACCGGAGACTCTGAAGATGTGAATTCATGGGTGCTGGACTGGATGACTGAAAATACTCACTACAAGGCACCAGCTACTGAATTGCTTCGTGCTTTACTTCTCAGTCCTCCCCTTGAAGCTGCTCGTTGCATGTACCAAGAGCCTGAGCTTACAGATCATTATATGCAAGTGCTGATGAAGCCATTGAAGCCAGGCCAGGCCCCAAGGACCAAATTCCTCGTGAAGGAATTGTTATATGTGCCTCGGACTGTCTATCACATTCTAACGAAGACATTGAGTCCTATCAAGGGCCACGACTCGAATGAAGAAGAAGTCGTTGGCATCATGAAGAATCTGCTTTTCAATATCATGCATGGCGTTCCCATCAACTTCCATGATTTCTTCATGAGGAGCCTGGCAAATGTTGCAATGTCACCATTTGAGTTGAAGCCTTATGCTCTGTTGATTATGAGATTCATCAGAACAAGGTCTTCACTCAACTACAAAGCTGATTTTCAGAATCACCTCAGCTACTTGCCCCCAATCGAAGTCCTCAAGCAGACGTATTCCTCAGCTGATGACAAGGGCAAGGCTACTGCTGTTATTGATGAAGGCATTCGTCCATTGGATGGTCAATTTCGCAAGGCTGCATCCTACTCCACCAATGACGACTCTGCCACTCATGACTGTGCCGCCAACGCACCCAAGCAAAATCCTCAAGGCACAGCTCCCAGGGTGATGACTGATCGTGAGCTTCTCCTCAGTCTTCACCAGAAGGTTGATCGCAATCACAAATGGGTCAAGCGTCAATTTGGTTCAATTGTTCACAACATGACTGCTACCCACAATGCAGTGAAGAAAAACTATTACTACCTTCATGAAACCCTCAACCGCACCTGGGCTGTTCTGTCTCACATTTATAGCGCAGAAGATCTGAAGAAAATGGGTCTCAAGGAAGATTTTGACTGGTCTGCTCCTCCACCGAAGAAATACAAGAAGGTCAAGGTTCCTTCCTTGGTGGCCAGCTCCTATTCTTCATCGCGTGACACCAATGAGCATGAAGACTTGGACGACACTGCGACAGGCCCTACATCAACAGACGACCCGAACAACGCTGGCGCTCCTTCATCAACTTGAGATTCTTCAGGGGCGTTAGTCCTCATTTTCAACCCTTTTGGTCATTCGATGACAAAGGGGGAGAAATTTGAGTTAGTCTTCAAGCGGGTCTATCTTATATGGGCGTTTTTTGCTAAGTTACAACTCTCGTTCTTCTGATGACTTTGCTGGATCGAGTTGTAAACTTAAGCTCTATGGTGACCTGATACTTTTGCTGTTTTTTTCTACATGCTTATTCCTCATTAATGTTTATGCATGCATGCTGAATTACATCAGTCACCATATTTCATCATGCATTTCAAATTCTTCATATTATATGTCAAATGCGTGTATGAATTACAAGACATAGGGGGAGATCTCCATGATTCTACTCTTCAAGTGTGCATTGCTTCAAAAGCAAATTCCTCACTACGCACATCTTCAGGGGGAGTTCTTCTATATCTTGCAATCAAATTCCTCAATATCAGTATTTACACTTCATATGTTTATCCCTGTTGAAAACTTAACCTATATTGTCATCAATCACCAAAAAGGGGGAGATTGTAAGTGCATCTAGTGCCCCTTAGTGATTTTGGTTTATTGAAGACTTATAGGTTAAGGGACTAATGCGTTTATGAGTGTACACAGGTCTATAAGTCTATGAGGAGTTTGATATTTACAGAGAAAGTCGACCCCTAAAAATGAAGTTCTTCGACTGAAGACTTTGGATTTCTGAAGACTTTCTGAAGACTTTGAAAGTGAAGAAATTGGTGTGACCTTGAAGACTTGGTATTCATTCGAGGAACATGAAGCGTGAAGACTTTTGTTTTCGTAGTTTCATTTTCTCTTTCTTGAGTCATAGGAAACATCGTACTGCTAAAGGGGGTCGAGGAAATACTAAGGAAAAATTTCCATGTGATGCTCAACTCAAAATCCTACACCTACCAATCCCTTCGAGTGAAGCCATTGGAAATCTCATACAGTCCAGTCATATTCTTCAGTGACAGAGACGAAGTTCTTCTGCTCTCTGAGGAATTTGTTCTGACTGAGGAGTTAGGAATTCGCCAGTGCGGATTGCCTACACAGTGAGGAACATGATAGCCCTTAGGAATTTGATACTAAAATTTCCGACCGTTGCTGTGCTACGCGCCAGCTATCCCAAAATATCTACCCACCTAACGGTCATATTATTGAAGGGCATTTATGTCTTATCATGTCGGACTGCTCCCTAGGCTATAAATAGCCGCCCCCTACAACCACTAGCTGGTTGGCTGCTCCGAGAGAAACTGACACTTGTCATTTGAGAGCATCCCATCCTCCGAGGACTTTGAGCGAAAATCATCGAGTGAGGAAAACCCAAACCCAAACACCTACAAACCCAAAGTGATTGAGCATCACTGAAGAGATTGATCCTGCGTGGATCCGACGCTTGTTACCTTTGAAGATTGTGCTTCTTCCAGACGGTTAGGCGTCATGGTCTAGAGCATCCAGGAGGAATTGTGGATCGCCGAGTGACCGAGTTTGTGAAGGTTTGGAAGTCGCCTGAAGACTTACCATGAGTGATTGGGCGAGGTCTGTGTGACCTTAGCTCAAGGAGAATACGGTGAGGGCTGTGTGTCTGGGATTGTGTGTCCTCAGGTTTAAATACCTAGCTGCTCCAACCAGATGTAGAACTGAGACAGCAGTTGGAACTGGTCTACCAAATCATTGTCTTCACCAAGCCTGCCAGTTCTATTTCCTCAACTCCTTCATTTCCTCATTACAATTGTTGTGTGCTTGTTCATATCTGTTTGAAGACTTTGACTGAAGACTTTCTCAATTTCCTCAGTTCAATTTCTTCAGACTGTTTGTCTTCATCCTGTGTTATCCTGTGATTACGCTTTCTGTACTCTGTGCTTGTCTTCATTTCATCATGATGACCATGCTTGTGTTCTGTTATGTTTACTTTTGAGTACTTCTTCCGCTGCTAGTAGTTCTTTGCTAAGGAATTTCCTCACCCGCAAATTCCTCAGTCAAGAATTCATAAAAATCGCCTATTCACCCCCTCTAGTCGATATAACGCACTTTCAGGTTGAATGGGACAAAGGACACACAGAGTTTACCCAGGTTCGGCCCCTCTCGTCGAGGTAAAAGCCTACGTTCTGCTTCTAGTTGTATTGCTTGAGTTTCGATTACAAGGGAGTGAATACGCTTTACCTAGTACTCGATCGATTTTTTCTTGAGCTAACCCACCGCCGGGTCACCCCTTTATATACAGGTTGATGCCCGGCGGCTTACAGAGTCCCGGCCGACTCACACAAACATGACCGGCTCGGTTTCTAACTAAGCCTTCCTTACAGAACAAGTCACCACACGGCAGTTCACACCTTTGGGCCTTAGGTCACCTCCGGGCCTTTGGCCTTTAAACATCTTGGGCCTTCTCACCTTAAGCCGCCAACGGTGTGACCCGGCCCCTCCTGGGTGGGTCATACCTTGGAATTATATCCCCAACATTAGGCCTCAGGTTGATTTGAACTCGTTCACGTCAATCTTCATTACTTGTCTTAGTAGAATTTTCCACTATCCATTCCTTACCAATCCACTGTAACCTGCCATGACGTCACATAGCAAAACCACTGTAACCTGCCATGACGTCATGCGTATTAGCTCTGCACAAGGCCCAGGATACCTCAACAGATCTTTATCTTAATGAACCTCCCAAAAATCAAGGCGTCCGCTTTGCCAGAATAATCATTTTGCCCCCTCGATTCTCGCGCCTGCCATCTTATCATTTCCTTATAAATAGGGACAGGGGTCATCCCTTTTTACCCTTTACCCTGCCTCCTCCTCTTCGTCTCCTTCCTTGCGACACCGCTGCAACCCGAGCTCCGCCGCCGCCGTCTTCCTCCAATGGCATTCACTCCGGCCTCTGCATCAACCTGAACGGAGCAAAAAAACGCAGCGCACCTCCGCTGTCCATCAACGTAAGTACTCACATCTCCCCATAGCAGATCTGCATTAGGGTTTCGGCCGTCCGTCGGCGTTCGTCGGCCATTCTTTGGAGTTCTTCGACATACCTCCGCTGATGCCTTATTTGATCTCTCTTCAACACAAAAACGGTGTGATTCTTGTTTGTAACATCCATATGCACTTGTAGATGCCTCCCCTCTGTTTCAGATTAAACTTTGGTGTAGTAGTTCATCCACTGTACGCTAGGTTTAACAATTGTCGTCTATTTTTCGAGCTGCGGTAGATCCAAAATCATAGAACTGATCTGTGGAACTTGTTTGTTCAGTACTTAGTGAAATCTTTACCTGCCTTGATAGGCTACTCGACTCGCCATTTACTCACTCGGCGACTTAACCATTAACCTTCTATGACCCGACATAGCTTCATCCGGTTCACCAGCTGAATGACCACCACCTTTTATATAAAACTGCCGACTTAACCATGAACCTTGAAGATATTGGGGAATTCTTCCTTTCAATATTAATCCATCGTGTCGTATTCCTCAGGCGTTCGTTGTTAAACATGACCAAGTCTGTCACCTCATGCGACTGGGTCGCTTCCACTATCACAGAACAAACTCTCACAGAGTACGTTCAAGTGGGCTTTCTGTCCGCCAAAGAGGTTATTCAATGGCGAGCTCCAGGAATAGAGGTGAGACCAGAACCTAAGGAGGGCGAGGTCATGGTCTTTGCTGACCATATTAACCGCGGCTTCTCTCCGCCCGGCTCAAAATTCTTTCGCGACGTGCTGCACCTTTTCAACCTACATCCTCAGGACATCGGACCCAATTCCATCTCCAACATCTGCAACTTTCAAGTCTTTTGCGAAGTCTATCTTCGAGAGGAGCCCAGTGTCAATCTGTTTCAAGAATATTATTATCTAAACCGCCAGACTGAATTCACAGATGGACCTTGCCTGGAACTTGGGGGCATTTCAATCCAAAGGCGAAGAGACACCATCTTTCCTGCAGCCTCACTTCCCAGTCATCCTAAGGACTGTAATCAAACCTGGTTCTACTGCCAGGATACTTCTCCATCTGACAAAAATCCTTTGCCGGGTTTCCGCGACCGCCGGCTTAGCCCGAAGCATCCACATCCAGACCGGCTCACCACTGCTGAATGTGCCACGTATATGCCTACCTTCTCAAAGGTGAGGGCTTTGCTTGCCAATGGATTGACCGGAGTGGACTTAGTTCGATGCTAGGTCGCCTGGAGAATCATACCTTTAAGCCGCCGCTCCGGTTTAATGTGTGAATATACCAGCGATGTCAAAGACCCGCTGTGTTACTCTCCAATCCATCTGGAAGATAAAGAGATAAATGATATGACTAAGACTCTACTCAACGAGAGTTTGGAGACTTGTAGCAAAGCGGGGCTGAACCCCTTCTGCACACTTAACCCGACTCCAGCCGTAAGTACCTTATCCCGATTTTCTTATAATCATTATCCATATTGAATTGCACATTTTTCATCTTGGTTTGCTTCCTTTTCAGGCCGACGCTCCCTTTTGGAGCAAGAAATTGCAAGACAGGCCGACCAAGAAGGCTACAGATAAGACGAAAGCTCCCAAGAAAACCGCCAAGATGAAGGCAAATACATAAGAACTTTTTGCACCGAACGATGATGAGTCGGAGGTAGAACTTGATTCCCTTGGCTCATTTTTGTACACCTTATTGACGCTGACCCCTCTCAGGACGACGCGGAGACCAGCCAGGCTGAGGCTGCAGAGGTAAATATCATTTCCTCCAACTTAGAGCCTTTACCAGGACAGAAAGCTCGCGAGCGACCCGGAAAGTAAGGTTTTCTCACGCTTTGGCTTACTTGGATCCAAACTTTATTTTGAAGAAACAACAGCATGAAGCTCGGCGCACAACCTGGAACAGTGGGGAGGAGATCTACATGCCGGCTTGCCCAATACAGCGATCCCTCGCGAACGCCGAGCAGAGGTTTCACAGATTTCCAACTTAGCTTTTCCAAAGGCGGGTCTTATTCGACAACCCCTTAACCCTTCTGACTCAACCTATCAAGGAACCTCTCACTCCTCATTTGGTGACTCCACTGGGACTCAGATCCCCCTCTTCAAAATTGCTCCTGGGTGAGAACTTTAAATTTCTTTGCCTTTAAATACTTTACAAATTATCATGCTAACCTCTTTATATGTCTTATTTCCAGTGGCAAAGCCAAGCCAAGCAAAAAGGTGAAGATAAACCAGTCGGCTGAAGACCCCAAGGTTGCTGAACCAACCATATCTGTAGCTTCACACCATACTCATGTTGATGACCCGCCGCTAAAAACTCTCAATACCTTAGCGGATCCCATGGACGTTGAGCCGCCTCATGCTAAACCGCCAAGTCCTGCCAAGCCTGCTGAAGAAGAGGCTGAGGATGTCGTAGTTACTGGGACTAGTTATACAGAGCCAGGCCATCCCACCGTTTTATCAAAACACAGTGCCAAAGAGGAATTCTCTGCTGCTGATAAGGGAAAATGGAAATTGGACTTAGAAAGCTATGCCAGCTTCAGCGCCAGTGAGATTCACTCAGGCTACTTAAGCCGCCTGCATACCAGCCGAGACATGGAAGCCGGCTTAGTTAATCTGGTGAAGGAACGCTTTGAGGTAACCATTGGAACCCTTCTCATATCAATATATATAGGGGTGGGTCTATTATGATAACACCCCTTAAGAGTCTTATTCTGATAACACCCACCTTATTCTGCACATCCACCACCAGATCGCCGCCGCCCCTCCCCTCCCGACTTTCTTCTGCGGCAACGACCTGGGAGCGCCGCCGCCCCTCCCCTCCCGGCCATCTTTCGCGGCAGCGGCCTGGGAGCGCCGCCGCCCCTCCCCTCCTGGCCTTCTTCCGCAGCAGCGGCCTGGGAGCGCCACCGCCCCTTCCCTCCCAGGCTTCTTCCGCGGCAGCGGCCTGGGAGCGATGCCGCTCCTCCCCTCCCTGCTTTCTCCCGCGACGGCGGGCTCGGAGCGCCACCGCCCCTCCCCTCTCGGCCTTCTTCCGCGATGGCGGCCGACAGCGACGCCGCCCCTCCGCTCTCAGCGTTCTTTCGCGGCAGCGGCCAAGCAGCGACGCCGCCCGTTACCTCTCGGCCTTCTTCCGCGGCAGCAACCGAGCAACACCTCCCCCGCTAGCATATCGGCCTTCTTCCACGGCAGCAGCTCGGTAGTGCCGCCATCGAACTCCTCTGGGCCTTCAATTACCTGTACTTCATCAGATGTGGATTGGTGCTGCCTCGACATCAAACCAATTTGAGCAAGGAGGACTATGCGCAAGGTTCCTTCATCCACGACAGCTTCTTGGATTAAGCCTGCAACAACCTTCAAAGCAATTCCTCCGTCACCACTCACCTTGAGCAACGTCCAGACCGCTCATGAACTTCTGAAGGGCAAGTGGACTGCACGGGTGACCGCAAAAGTTCTGCAGACGAACAAGAAGGGGGCTTCTTCCTGCAAACGCAAGAAAGCACTACAACACGAGGTAAGCAGTACACTCCCTCAACTATCTCAGTTTACTTATTCCAGACAAAGCAGTACACGCAGTACATTACGCCTCCAAAAACGATGCAGTGCGATTACTTCAGTTCGCCGTGAAAAAAATGCAGCGCACTTGCTCGGTTATGCAGTACACTTGCAGGGTTATGCAGTACGCTTGTATAGGTTCATTACGGACAACTATGCAGTGTGGTTGCTTCAGTTCACCTTGCGGGGTGATGCAGTCAGCGTGCATTAGTTTGCAGTACCCTTTCAAACACATTGCAGTTCGCATGATTCAGTTCATTTAACTTGATAATGCAGCTCGGCCATTTTGTGCAGGAAATGACGTTCAGCAGATACAAAATGCCATGCATAATTGACAACACTGAGAACAAGAACTTTCAATATGCTCCTGCTGGCCATGGGAGGCAGGAGCAGGCGGCACGACCGGCGCTGGTTTGGGCGGCTAGAGCAAGAAGACCAAAGGTTGAAGAAGCACTACGGCCGTTGGATGGACATCGTACGGCAACTGGAGCTATGATCGTTCATATTGACTAAGTTGACAAAGCCCTCTGTCTGCCTCAACATAGTAGGCCCACAAGTCAGCCTCCCACTATGGTGGGTCCCAGCTAGCAGGGGAGTATTCATTTTTTTGTGCGTAATAAGGAGGCACTTCCTTGCGTGCGAAGATATAGCTGGTGGGTCTGAGCTCTCAGAAGGAGGAACTTTTGTTTCGCGAAATACAGAGGCCCTTCCGGTGGGTCCCAGCTGTCAGGAGGTGGAATCATTATTTTGCGCGTAATAAGGAGGCACTTCCTACACGCAAAAAAGGAGCCACTTCCTTGCGTGCGCCACTGGACCCAGTTGTCATCCTCTCCACATATATTCCTCTTCCGATGGATGTCGTTCGCTGACCACGCCGTGCCGAGAGCACCAAGGCAGTGGATGACGGCGTGGCCAAGTAAGGGAGCAACCCGGAGCTGAGGAAGACTCGGCAGTTGTTTTCCATGCGGAGTGGGTACGAGGGTTTACTTGTTCGGCCGCAGTGTGAGGCTGTCGTAGCCGGAGAATATAACATAAGGTGTGGGTGAGTAGAGGGATAGCTAGGCGAGGGATGCGAGTATGGTGGGGCCGTGAGGCCTACCCGGCAACACAGCCGGCCACGGGAGGTAGGAGCAGGCGGTTCCGCCGACGCTCGTTTGGGCGACTGGAGCAGGAAGATCAGATACTGAAGAAGCACGATTGACGTTAGATTGACATCTAACGGTTTGACGCTGGTAGAGTCGATTTTTGACTAAGTTTCTTTTTTTGAGAAACCTTGTGTACGCATGAACTTAGTAGGCCCACAAGTTAGCCTCCAAATCCGTGGCAGACAACATAGAGCCCATTTGCTATTTTTTTTAATAATTTGCATTCCATTTGCTAATTCTTAAGGAATTTATTACAACCCATTTTCTTCCCAGGACCACGGTCAAAAAGTTCAACCTTATTTTGCAAATTCCGGTGGAGTTCGAACTGTTTTAATCCAGAAATGATAAACATTTATTTTTTAAGAACTTATTGATTTGCCAAAAAAATTGTTTTTTTAAGCAAATAAGACGTGGGACAATTGAGTTGGTTTAAGGGAAAACCAGTGGTAAAAAAATCAGCGCTGGGAGGGAAAAAAATAAGGATGTAAATATGAAAAGGGAACTTTATGCATTTTTAATATAATAATACGTGTATATGAACTAGTAAAACTATAGGTAGAGATTATAAAACGGAAGTAGGACGTGGCGTTTCAAGAGGAAAATAGAATTAGGTTGTGTGTTTGATTCAGTAAAAAAACTGCCTGCAGATGTTCTAAGACAAAATATAACTAACGCTGGCAGGCCAGAGGCCAGTAGATACCTGCTGGATCTTTGTGTCCCGTTGTCGTCATGGGCTGGGCCTGTTAAAAACAAAACCAAGCCTGGGCAGTCTATAGCCCAGTTGAAACTCGCTCGACCTGAAAAAAAATATACCTGCTGGATCCTAGTTATCAATCTGTACTTGTAGAATTCTCTCGTTTATTGAGTACGTTGAAGACTTCATGGGTTTCACCGTCTCGGACGTTAGCATTATTTTTCCATGGTGATAATAAGTGCATGCACTTGCTTGCGTACGGCCATGGACCTGCTGGTTCCTTATGGTTAGGCTCTATATGGGCAACCGTCTTGTGGTTCCACGCACGAATTTCATGCAAATCGGATGGTTTTCAGTGTAAGCGGACTAAATTAATTGCATTTTACATATTTATTTTAATTATGGAATATTTTACAGACTTCAACTAATAATAACGTATTAGGCCTTTTTTTAGTCCATGGGAGGCGCTTCCCGATCAAGGTCGCGACACTTAACTGTTCTGGAAGGCCCAAATCCATCGCTCCTCTCTTTTAACAATTTGCAGCTGGGCTTGGCATGCCACAACCCAGTTCCGACATGCTGTGTCCAACTATCAGCCTGTGAAACCGGATGGATCCCCTGCGTACTTTGAAGATGTAAAAAATTTGGAGAACTGGGAATTCGAATGACAGGTGCTTACGCTACCCATCAAATAAAAATCAGGTGCCTGAAAATCCATTTTGAAACAAATGATTCAGCTTTATATCCACATCGACCCTCGACATGATGGTTGGAAGCAAATGCCAAGTTCATACCGAAAGATCGTTAATAATAATACCAACTTGCAGACGACCTGGTAGTACAAGTGCCAATACCAAACTAACTTATAATCTTTTTAGTCCTGGCCCTAGTGTTCGTCTTGTAGAAAATCTTGCATAGTACCAGCTCCCGCTGCTTCTCTTGCTCCAGGTCCCTGAGGTGGTACTGGTGCATCACCCAGTTGGTCCTCTGCTGGTCGAAGTTCTTGTTGGTGTGCAGCACCAGAACCTTTTTTCTGCCCGTCTGTCGGCCGTTGACCATCACCGGCAAGGTATTGCCGGTCTTGTGCCACATCGCGTGCATGCCAAACTCCAACTATATCTTGCGACGCGTCCATGTGCCCCTTTTGAACGCCCTGGAGTTGCGCTGGAAGAAATGCCTGCTTAGGCCACTCAGTGTGATACCTGCAGTATTGTCGAATACAGGTTTTAGTGTACGTAGTTGGCATTTTCATAATATCTTTGGCATGTTGCAGTCACTTGTTTCACTTTTTATTAACTGTCAAATTGTAATTGCTTCACTAGGTCTGCGTCTAAAAAGAAAAATAGAGCTATAAACAAAGGAATATGTTTGTGCAAGTAGACGGCCGATCGGTGTCTCGCCTGGAAGTTTCTCAGGATGGGTGTAGCATATGCCGTGCTCGTTGTCGATGGTTGGTATGAACAAATTGATGAGGGTGTGAGATCTCGCACTATCAGCATGCACTTTGGCCTCAAGGTGCTCGATCAGCTCCTGATCCATGGGATCGAACTTGACGCCAGCCGGCAGCATCGGCCAATCCTTCTTGGACTTGCATCAGTTAATTCAGTTATATGGTACTCAATGTATGATCAATCGACTCTTAAAGTGAATCATGAAAGATTTCGATAGATAAGTGGTACTCCAAATCTGATGTCCACAATACCCGAACACGCCGCTGGGACTCTTGTGTCACCTCAGGCGCAGCCTGTTGTCACATCAATTCAACGTGAGGACATGATGAATAATTTGACCGATGTATACTAGTACTACTACTGTACTACTTACTAGTCGTATTTAGTGTCACATTTTAACAATAGGTTTAACTAACAAAATGTCAATGCATGTCACCTAAAATTATACCATTGGAATCTATGTTCAAATACGAATCAAACGATATAATTTTTTGTGACATGCATTAACATTTAGTTAGTTAAATTTATGGTCAAAATTTGACACAAATTATGAAGGGGACCAATAAACCAGGAGGGAGGTAGTAGTACGAGTAGCGCAATGTACGGTATAGAGGACTGATACGTCTTCGTCGTATCTATAATTTTTTATTGTTTCATGCCAATATTATACAAGTTTTACATACTTTTGGCAACTTTTTATATGATTTATTGGACTAACCTATTGATCCAGTGCCCAGTTCCTGTTTTCTGCATGTTTTTTGTATCACAGAGTATCCATATCAAACAAATTCCAAATGAAATAAAATTTTACGGAGAATTATTTTGGAATATATGTGATTTTTGGGAGTTGGAATCACCCTAAACGGAGGCCCACACAGCCACAAGACACCAGGGCGCGCCAGAGGCCCCTGACGCGTGGTGGTGTGTTGTGCCCTCCTCGAACGTCGGTTGGAGCTCTACTTCGGGCCCAAGGAAGCTTATATCCTAAAAAAATCGTGTTAAAATTTCAGCGCAATCGGAGTTACGGATCTCCTGGAATATAAGAAACGGTTTTCGGCAAGATCTGGGGAACGTGAAACAGAAGAGAACAGAGAGGGAGATCCAATCTCAGAGGGGCTCCCGCCCCTCAGGTGCCATGGAGGCCATGGACCAGAGGGGGAAACCTCCACCTATCTAGGGGGAGTCCAAGGAAGAAGAAGGAGGGGGTCTCTCTCCCCCTCTCTCCCGGTGGCGCCGGAGTGCCACCGGGGCTAGGATCGTGACGGCGATCTACATCAACAATCTTGCTACCGTCAACACCAACTCTCTCCCCCTATATGCAGTGGTGTAACATCTCTTCCCCCTGCTGTAATCTCTACTTAAACATGGTGCTCAACTCCATATATTATTTCCCAATGATCTATGGTTATCCTATGATGTTTGAGTAGATCCGTTTTGTCCTATGGGTTAATCGTGATCTTGGTTGGTATGGTTGTATATTTTATTTGTGGTGTTGTCCTACGGTGCCCTCTGTCTCGCGCAAACGTGAGGGGCCCCCGCTGTAGGGTGTTGCAATATGTTCACGGTTCGCTTATGGTGGGTTGCGAGAGTGATAGAAACTTAAACCCGAGTAACTAGGGTATGACGTATGGGAGTAAAGAGGACTTGACACTTAATGCTATGGTTGGGTTTCACGACCTTAATGATCTTTAGTAGTTGCGGATGCTTTCTAGGGGTCCAATCATAAGTGCATATGATCCAAGTACAGAAAGTATGTTAGCTCATGCCTCTCCCTCATATAAAATTACAAGAATGATTACCGGTACTTGTTATCGATTGCCTAGGGACAAATAACTTTCTTGTTGACAAAAGCAATCCACTTTTATTACCTTGCAATTTATTCATAGTTTTATTCTCGCAAAGTACTCATAGTTTTATCCTTGCAAAATAGTTTCATACTTGTTTCTGGTAAAGCAAACATCAAGTGTGCGTAGAGTTGTATCGGTGGTCGATAGAACTTGAGGGAATATTTGTTCTGCCTTTAGCTCCTTGTTGCGTTCGACACTCTTATTTATCGAAGAAGGCTACAAACGATCCCCTATACTTGTGGGTTATCAAGGACTAGTACAAATTTGGAAATGGAGTAAGAAGTTACAAGGATGTGCGACAGACTTTGTAGGCTACATGAGTAATACAAAATATAATTCCCATTGGACAACACTTTCACCAACAAGTACGCACTTAAAGCCTAATTGATATATATATATATATATATATATATATATATATATATATATATATGAGAAATTTTATCTACCACGAGTGGTAGTTACCACCACTTGAGTTTTGTATGTAGTATGTACTATCTATCAAATCGAGAGTATGTACGCGTAGTATGTAGTATATAAAAATGCTTAGGTAGTGTATATATACTATTTTCTAGTAGTATGTATCATATTTTGAGTATGCTCTCTTTTACGTACAAATATGTACGTATTTCACAAATATAATAAAAATCATGGGCCAACTTGCAATTTTTTCATGTAACTCACTTTGGAGTATCTTATATATAGTATATGAACATACTTAAAATGATAAACTTGGATATATACTACCACATGGTAGTATATGAGACATGTGGGGTAAATTCTGATCACAACCTAAACTGCCAGAGTAACTAGCTTGAACTTCCCTCTGTACGAACCCGACCTTCGGGCTATCTTCGCAACCGTGCCTTCTACCGCGACTCTTTCTGATCATTCGTGTTGTTTGCGATGTAAGTGTAATGTGGACACTTTTTTAGAATCTAAATGCTTGTTTTGATTCGGAATCTAGCTCGTTGGCGGATTTGCTCTCGGGCGGTGATGAACATGGGTTTGTTACAAGTTTGTTGCATGTACTAGATGTTCCAGAATCTCTAACACGATGAGAATTGGGTTTAGGTACCAGTTTACTGTATGTTTTGTTGTTATTTTCAAACGAACTCGATTTGCTGTTCCGCTGCCTCTGTTCTTCGTCCCCGGGAGTGGTTTCGGCCGCTGTTGTAGATTTGTAGTTTTGCTGTTCAAATTGGCGGCGGATTTGCGTGCATTAGTGAGACTGAACCCTGCCCATGTTGTTAATTTCATTATGCGGGCTCATACAAATCAAAATCCAGAGATTGGATCTTCTGCCTCCCGCCGTGGTTTTGTGTTTGAGGGACAACATGATGAGAATCATTTTCAAGTTTATCTGGAGCATGGTGACGTTCAAAATGGCAGCTGAATCCTTTCCCGCGTTGTTAATTTGATTTGGCTGGCTCATTCCTTCGGAAATTGTGGATTGGACCTTCTGCCTCCGCTGTGGTTCGTTGTTCGAGCGAACAGCTTGATGGCAGATCATTTTTGATGTTTTATCTAGAGTATGATGACGTTCGAAATGGCTGTTGATGTGTTGGAATTGACCCAAACGATTAAATCTGGGAACAAAATTTGACCAGGGTTGTTTTTTGAATCATTTTACGTTCTGTTGTACAAGCTGGACTGCTATAACATTCGTACTTGAACTTCTGTGCTCTTTACGCGTGCTTTTAGGAGATGAGGCAATACGATCTACTCTGTTGCTGTTGTTATATAAAAAATCAAGTATGTTTAATGTTGTTGATTGTCGTCATGTGTGTAACTGTGGAGCTAGACCACAGGCACATGCATCCTCTTTTCCTTTAATATATGTTTTGGGATAGTTTTTTGATCATCCACTATCTTCAGTAAAAGCTGGACTTCTTTTTTATTAATGGTTGAACTTCTGGCTTTCCACATTGCATTCCACATTTGCAAGGCCAAGGTGCATTGTGTTCTATATTTTCTTTGTTTCTTTTTTTGTAATGTTAATTCTTGGGATGTTTTTTTATACTTTGTCTCGTGAGCAATCATGGGATTAGCCCAAGTATGCATGCACTTTTTCTAGATCATCTAAGGGTCGTTGTACAAGCTGGACTTCTATGTTGTTCATACGTGAACTTCTGTTTTTCCTTCTTTGCAAGGTAACGCAGCAAGGTGTAACATCCCAATTTTCAATTTCGATGTTATACATAGGTCATCATATGCAAATCATATTTTATTTGCATTTTGGTTGAGATCCTAGAAATCTTAAGCAACTCAAGGACCCAAGGAGAGAGTTGGAGGTTTCACATATTTTCATATTTGATTTTTCTCAAATTTGAAAAGAGGATCAATTTAATTTTAATGTTTTCTCTCCAATTATTTTCAATAATAAAAATAAAGGAGAGGAGATAAAATGACTTCTTCGATAAAAATAAACGGAAAAACTAACGCCCACACGTGTGGGCGTTTGCATATCGCCCACACGCCTCCATTACCACTCATTTTGCCACGTATGAACAGATGACATCAGCAGAAATCTTTTTGGTTTTTGGCTTAAAAATGTTTTATCTCCTAATTAAAAAATCAAATTAAAAATCCGTTTTCACCATTAAATCCGTCTCGACGAGATCTTCAAAACTAGACCCCATGTTGATATGTTTCGACGAATTTTTTTGCCCAAAAGTTGCCATGATATTTACACTGTAGTTGCCATAGTGCTTAAACTAAAGTTGCCATGTGGCAATTTTAGTTTTTTGATGATGGCAATTCCAGTACTTAGACCATGAAAATATTTTGTTATTAACCATGGCAATTTTAAGTGCATGTATCAGGACGCGGATTTAGTGAATATGGGTACGCGCGCACCTTTTATGAATAGTAAATTCAAAAAATGCTAGAAAAAATCAAAAAATCTGAACTTATTCTTGTATATACATAGTCAACCGGTATACTCGCATATGAAGTTTCACGAAGAAATCACATCCGTGGTAATCTGGGCAAAAATGACAAAATCGAAGCTAATCGAAGCTATATTAAAAAACACTGTTTAATGAATAGTATGGTCGCATTTGTATTTTCTTCACTAAGAATACCATGGGTGTCAATACATCATGAAACTTCACACGTGAGTAGAATGATCGACTAAGTTTCATACCGTGAAATTTTAGATTTTTTTATTTTTCTACTATTTTTTATGAATTTACTATTCACGTGGGTGCCCACGCACCCATGTTCACCTTTGTATTTTCGCATGTATCATGGCAATTTTAGTTTATGTTGCATGTCAAGTCTAGTTTCTTAATTCTCCGTTTTATAATATGTCAAAATTTTACTTTTAAATGTAGAAGAAAATAGTTGAAAATATCATGGCAATTTCAGTGTAAACATCATGGCAATTCATGTGCAATAGACATGGCAACTTTTAAAAAAAATTCGTCGAAATATATTGATACGAGATCTAGTTTCGAAGATCTCGTCGCGAGGGATTTAATGGTGAAAACGGATCTTCAATCGGATTTTTCATTTAAGAGATAAAACATTTTGTAAACTGAAAATCCAAAAAGATTCCCACATGCATGCATGCAGTGACATGGCGTAGTTTGTGTGTTATAAGGCGTGTGGACGGGTTTGGCTCCCACCACACGTGTGGGCGTTAGCGTTGTCCAAAATAAATGAGAGGAGATAAAATGACTTCTTCAAAAGAAAGGAATATTGGAGAAGAAATTTTAAAATCAAATTATTATTTTATTTGTATTTTATTTGAATTAGAAAAAATATGCATTTTTTGAAAATTGCATTTTAGGCCAGAAAAATGTTCAGCTTGTCCTAAATATTAGGTTTGCACGGTGAAAAATATTTCTGGTATTTTTAGAATTTTTTTAATATTTTATTAGGATTTTTCTTTCGGGCGAAATTTATTAAAAGACAAATCTTCGCCCAACTGGGCCGAAGGCCCAGCAGAGCCGGCCCAACAGCCCGCGGCGCCGCCGCCTCCCGCTCGGAGTCCCGGTCGCCACCGCTATGGAGTCCGAGCCGGACTCCACTTCGTCGCCGCCCGTCCCTCAAGCAAGCACCCCCCGGCCCCTTTATAAGCCGCCCACCCCCGCCGCCTCCTCCACTTCGCCAGCCGCCGCCGCCGCCTGCTGCTGCGGCCCGCTGCAGCCGCCGCCTTCCACCGCGCGCCGCCGACGCCGCCGGAGCCCTGCCTCGCCCCGCCGACGCCGCCGGATCCCGCCGCCCCCGCCGGATACCGCCACCCCGCCGTTGACCTCGCCGCCGCGGTTGACCGGTAAAAACCGCTCGGTTTTCCCCGGTTTTTCTTTCGATTTTTTTCGGTTTAGACTAGATCTTTTTTTTATTTTATTAGGTTAAATAGCGAGCGTTCTTCGGTTAGATCGTTTTAACAAACGAATTCGTTCGTTTAGTTCTGTTAGCGAACGTTCGTTCGTTAGGTTTTTCTTTTTCTGTTTATTTTTTGGCCAGGGACCTATCCGCGAATACTTTTATCACAGATCAGTCCCTGAACCTCAAACACTCGCTACTTTTTGCTCGTTTGTCCAAATCCAGTGAAACCAACGCCAAAATCTTCGTCTTGTTCCCCTCTTTCCAGATAATCAACTTTAACATGGCTTTGACAAATTTAAAATTTGGTTTCAAGCAGATTTGTCTTCATACTTCTTTTGATCGTAGTTTTAGTTTTGTAACTCCAATTCGATTGATTCTTTTTGCAAATCGAAGCTTTTCTCTTGTACTTTCAGTTTGGATCTTTTCTGTTGAGTTTTACCCTTGCATATTATGCTGGAGTGCTTATGTATGTTATTGTTTGTTCACGATAGTGTTTTCGGAGTGCGAGGCTTGCTATACGATTCACTAGGGTTTTCAGATCGTCAGCAAGGCAAGTAACACTTTGATTATACCCCTTTTATTACCCAGTTTTTATGCATTAGCTTCAATCCTCAAACACTGCATGGTTAGGATCTGATTAACATGTGGGTTTTGGGAAGCACTTGATGAGGTAGAACCTATTGTCTTATATCAAACCCTAGGAGTTATTGCGTTATGCTTATATTGTTATGCTATGCTCGTAGACGTGGTTTGGTTTGAGTGATCCACGACAGATGTGAGAGTTGTTATTTACCAATGGTTAAACTTAAGGTGGCTACTTTAATACACATCTGGGTGGATTCGTTGAGGCACCCTGGAGCACCCAGTGGTTGTCT
The DNA here is from genome assembly GCF_002575655.3 of Aegilops tauschii subsp. strangulata. Taxonomy (NCBI): domain Eukaryota; kingdom Viridiplantae; phylum Streptophyta; class Magnoliopsida; order Poales; family Poaceae; genus Aegilops; species Aegilops tauschii. Next base: position 288,455,645 of record NC_053038.3, read on the forward strand.
AGGCACCTGGAGCAATCCAGTGTTGTCCTGGGATATCCCGGAGTACCTGTGTGATCATCCTATGGAATGCCACCCAGGCTCAAAGGGATCATAACGTTATTCATGCTAGAAACTTCGGTGTGCAGCCACAAGCCATTATGGGCTCTGGCATAGTTGAGTAAGTTGTGGGAATCTTTCCATGATGGGCTAGCAGATGTAGGGGATTGTATGTGTACCGGCCTATCTATCGGTTAAGGGGACCTCTTCGGAAAGACTGTGTCTCGGTCATCCGTTTCTCAAACACCGTGCAGTGCGAGAAATTCAACGGAGGAGATCGAGTCTTGTGGGGAAAAGTGCGCAAACCTTTGCAGAGTGTATAAACTAATCATGGTTAGCCGTGTCCCCGGTTATGGACATCTTGAGTATCTGGTACTTGAATTATTGATTTGATCTCATCACGTTACTTAATTAATTTGTTGGGCTGATAATTATTATTTTGGGATTGAGTTGGAGGAACCTTCTCAATATTTTCAACAAACTTTGTAGTTAAATAAAATATATTCCTTTGTTATAGGGAAAAACTAGCTTTATGCAAATGATAACCATAGAGCCTCCACCAGCCATATATGCATATAGTTATAGCTGTTACTTGTTCTTTGCTCTATAGTGTTATCTTGCGAGCATATTCCATGTGCTGACCTACACAGGCTGCAACGTATTATGTTGCAGAGTTTTCAGACGAAGAGTAAGGTGCGCTAGGTCGTTGTCGTGCACTCAGCTATGCCATTGGAGTTGATGGACTTATTTATCTCCGAAGCTTCCGCTGTTATCTTATTTAGATGGCCTTAAGCCACATTATTGTAATAACTTCTCTTTTAAGACATTCGATGTAATAAGTGTGTGATTGAACTCTGTTATAAATCCTCGAGTACGGTGTGTGTCAGCATTACCGATCCAGGGATGACACGTATGCACAGAGATTTTACCATCTGAGGTTAGGTCGCTACAAGATGGTATCAGAGCACAGGCTGACTGTAGGACGCGACCACTAAGAAATGCCATAGGACACTCTTCTCTACTCATTTCTGACTCTTCTCCATTTTCTACTCAATAGATGGCGGACCCAAGGAACAAGTTTGCTCAACCGGATGAAGACACACCTTTTGGACGACACTTGAAGGAAGCCACTAGATACCTGAACATCAGAATACCAAGTTTCACCGGAACCTACACCGCCACTTTACCAGAAGAGGAGCGCTGTATGATTCAAGTTCATGTTCCAGGAAGTACCTTCACACCAGTTACGGAGCCCATAGAGTTTTCCTTTGATGGACCAACCTGGAGTCTAGGAAAGAGCATGGCAGCCCACATCGCCATCGGACGCATCGGCGAGGTATACCACAAGGATCTTAAGGACATCATCTACCAGATATGTGGATGCCGAGATGAGCAATGGGAGATGAGTTGCACCAGGAGGAATAAATCCATTGCAGCCTACATCCAGGAGTTAAACCAACACATTCGTCGTCAAGAGAACCAGATGTGCGCTAGCATGATCGACATGAAGAAGATGATGACCAGGAACATGGAGCTAGAAGAGGAACTCAAGTCTACATGCGATGGATATGAAGAGGAGATTGCAATACTACTGGAGAAGAATGAAGACCTGAAGAAGAAGCTAGGAATATTCATGGGAGATCTCGCGCCAGAGGAGGACAACCACCCAGAAGACTACAACATCATCGACGACACCGACTCCGACCCCGATAGTGATGATGATTATGAAGACGAAGCTGGAGCGGATATCATGGAATCTTCCACCGATCAAAATTTCTAGTCGACCACCAAATTATTAGTAGTATTTCCCCATGTATATAGTAATAGTCCGAGTATTTTGTAATGGTAGTTAGATCGTTTGTATGCCCTTGTTTGAATTGAGTGGTGTGATATGAATGTGTTTGTCTCATGTGCATATGGGTAGTGATTTCTCTTTAGAACTCACTCTATTCTAATCTCTCCCCTCTAAACCCATCAGATGCCTCCGAGACGTGACCTCGGATTTGTCTTCCCACCGGAGCTCACTCAGTTGATCCAACAGCAGAATGCCTTGTTGCAGTTGCTAGTCCAGAACCAAGGCAACAACAACAACAACCCGCCGCCACCACCCCTAGTTGACAACTTAGCTTGTTTTCTGAGGTTGAATCCGCCGGTGTTTTCTAGTAGCACCGAGCCGATTGTTGCTGATGACTGGCTCTGCAGGATTGGAAGGGAGCTAACCACCGCAGGTTGCACAGATGCTGAGAAGGTGCGCTTTGCTGCACACCAACTGGATGGACCCGCAGCCTCATGGTGGGAGAATTATACAGTCACTTTCCCCATAGCAAATGTCACTTGGGATCAGTTTCAGCAAGCTTTTCGCACATCCCATGTCTCAACTGGAGCAATGAGCATGAAGAAGCATGAGTTTCGCAACTTATGCCAGGGAAATCGTACTGTGGCGCAGTACATGGATGAGTTTAGCAAGTTAGCCCGCTATGCCCCGGATGATGTGGCCACAGATGTCGCAAAGCAGGAGAAGTTTATGGAAGGGTTAAATGATGAACTGAGTATGCAGTTGATGGTGGCAACGTTTGCTAACTACTAGGAGTTGGTAGACAGGGCCCTTATGATCGAAGGCAAGCAGCAGCAGATAGAGAGCCGCAAAAGGAAGTATGGAAAGGGGAAGTACAATTCTAGAGCTCAACAAAAGCCTCGTTTTACCCTGAACTTGAGAGGACATACCCATCATAACCATGGAGGCCATACTCAAAATGGAGGAATCTCACACAACCATAGTGGCCCTAAGAATGGTAATGGGAATGGAGGAAACAACGGACATAACTGTCTCAACCCCACTACACCCGCCAAGAAGGATCTAAGTCACGTTACTTGTTTCAAGTGCGGGAAGACTGGACACTAGGCCACCGAATGTCCTGAAACAAAGAATGGAAATGGCAATGGAAGTTCTGGGAAGAAGCCCAACCCTTTCAACAGAGGACAGGTGATCCTTTCAATAGAGGACAGGTGAACCACGTTAACGTGGAGGAGGTTGAAGAACAACCAGATGCAGTTATAGGTAAGTTTTTGATTAATTCATTTACTGCAATTGTTCTTTTTGATACTGGTGCATCGCATTCATACATATCGAGGGGATTTGTGGATAAGTATAAGTTGCCCACCAAAGTTCTTAAGACACCTATGTTAGTAAGCTCGCCAGGAGCGGAGTATATGGCAAGCATAGGATGTTTTCAGATGCCATTGACCATAGGTAGGCATGTTTTCCCCTCAGACCTAATAATTTTGGAGTCACAAGGATTGGATGTGATACTAGGCATGGATTGGCTATCGATGTATAGAGGGAACATTGACTGTGCTAGTAAGTCAATTTTTCTCACCACCCCAGAGGGTAAACGGATCAAGTATGTGTCCCGGCATGCGCTAAGGAGGACTCAAGTAAATTCTCCCTCGGGAGTTGTTCAGGAAGAAGTGCCCGTAGTGAAGGATTGCCCGGATGTATTTCCAGAGGAATTACCAGGCATGCCACCAGATCGAGACATAGAATTTTTAATAGAGCTATTGCCAGGTACCAGACCAATATCGAAGAGACCATATTAGATGCCCGCGAATGATCTGGAGGAGATTAAGAAGCAGATTAAAGAGTTATTGGAGAAAGGTTACATTCGACCAAGTTCATCACCGTGGGGAGCCCCAGTGCTCTTAGTTGAGAAGAAGGATGATCTTTGAGAATGGTTGTTGATTATCGGGCTTTGAATGAAGTGACGATCAAGAACAAGTACCCACTACCGATGATCAATGATTTGTTTGACCAGCTGCAGGGAGCCAAAGTATTCTCCAAGATCGATCTTCGATCAGGATACCACTAGCTGAAGATCCGAGAACAGGATATACCCAAGACAGCTTTTACCACAAGGTACGGGCTATATGAGTACACGGTCATGTCTTTTGGATTGACTAACACCCCCGCCTATTTTATGAGTCTGATAAACAAGGTGTTCATGGAGTTCTTGGATAAGTTTGTTGTGGTGTTCATTGATGATATTTTGGTGCACTCAAAGAATGAAGAGGAACACAAGGATCATTTGCGTTTAGTTCTCGAGAAGCTCAGGGAACATCGGCTATACGCCAAGTTCAGCAAATGTGAGTTTTGGTTGAAGGAAGTTGGATTTCTTGGACATGTTATATTAGGAGAAGGTATAGCAGTAGACCCTACCAAGGTTCAGTCTGTCACTGAGTGGTTGGCACCCACCTCAGTAGGAGAGATTCGGAGTTTTCTGGGACTCGCAGGATATTATATGAGGTTCATTGAGAATTTGTTCAAGATTGCGAAACCCATGATAGAGTTGTTGAAGAAGGACAACAAGTTCAAATGGACCGAAGAATGTGAAGCCAGTTTTTAGGAGTTGAAGAAATGTTTGGTTACAGCCCCAGTGCTAATTCTTCCGGATATACGCAAGGATTTCCAAGTTTACTGCGACACTTCTCACCTAGGACTTGGAGGTGTACTTATGCAATACGGAAGAGTGGTTTCATATGCTTCACGTCAGCTTCGACCTCACGAGTTGAATTATGCCACACATGATTTGGAGTTAGCAGCCGTAGTGCATGCGCTCAAGACCTGGAGACATTTTCTTATTGGAAACCGTTGTGATGTATACACGGATCATAAGAGTTTGAAGTATATTTTCACACAGAAGGAGCTGAATCTCAGACAGAGGAGATGGTTGGAGCTCATAAAGGATTATGATATCAAGTTGCATTATCATCCCAGAAAGGCCAATGTTGTAGCAGACGCTTTGAGCCGCAAGAGTTATGTCAATACCCTCGTAAGCGGAGGATTACCGCAGGAGTTAGTCGACGATCTCAAGGAACTTCGTTTGGAGATAGTTCCAAGAGGTTTTGTTGCAGAAATGGAAGTTCAGTCTACATTATTGGGAAAGATTCAAGAAGCTCAGAAAGAGGATAAGGAAATTGCTAAGATAAAGGAGAAAATGAGCAAAGGAAAAGCCAAGGGTTTTCGTGAGGATGAGCACAAAACTTTATGGTTTGAGGATCGTGTATATGTGCCCAATAATGCGGAGATCAGGAAGTTAATACTTCAGGAGGCCCATGACTCGCCATACTCGATTCACCCCGGAAACACCAAGAAGTATTTGGATTTGAAGGAGCATTCTGGTGGACAGGTATGAAGAAGGATATTGCCGAGTATGTAGCAGTATGTGATGTATGTCAGAGAGTGAAAGCAGAACATTAGAAGCCAGCAGGATTACTGTAACACCCCAAGAATCATGCTACAGTAATCCCCTTCTAACGATGCCTTGTCATCATTGTTACTGTTGCTAATCTCACTTTGATTCTAATCCAACCCAGATCTCAAATTCAAATTAAAGTCAAAATTCAAACGTCTCAAATATGCAAACTAAAATGTTCATTTTGTGGCAAATTTTTCATTTGCTAATATTGGTTGTGAACCATATTTTTGCAAAGTGGTTAATGCCCGAATCTAAAGAAAACAGGAAAGGTTAAATAAAAAATAAAAAGAAAGAAACCCCCCACTACTCTTGGGCCTCGGCCAACTGGCCGGCCCGGCTGGCCACCGTACCCATCCCCCCTTGGCCAACCAAGCCATCGGCCCACCTCTCCTTATCGCCCGGACCCCGTGACCTAAAACAAGCGACCCCCACTCCCCCACGACCCCCACTCTCTCCCTCGTCTCTTCCCCCCACTCGTCTGGATCTGGATCGGGGAGGGGGCCGAATCCGCGCCGCCTCGTGCCCCCGCCACCTGCGCCCATCCCCAGCACCGCCCGACTCTGTCAACACCGTCGCCCCGACCCGAGCCGCCACGACGCGACCGGACTTCGTCGGATCGCTTCCCCGGCCTCACCCTCACTGGAGCCACCTCGCGGAGCTGCCCCGCCGTCCTCCTCCTTGCTGGAGTCCATCGTCGCCGTCGTCTTCGTCAACGCGGCCGTCCTCGTCTTCCTCCCCGAGCACCGCTGCCCCCGAACCCCTACAACCGCCGTGAGCACCGCACCGCACCTTTCTCCCTCTTACCCTCTGCCCTCCGCCCTCACAGGTCGCTAGCTGCGTCGCGGCCCCGCTCGCCCCGCTTCGTCCCCTCCCCCCCCGCGCGCGCTCACTGCGTTCGCAGCATCGGCCGCGCGCCCCACCAGGCTCGGCCGCGCCTGCTGCCAGTCCGAGCGCCGGCCGCCGCTCACCTCGCCCCGTCCGCCCCGTTCCCGCCGTTGGTCATGCTCGGCTCGTCTGCTCCTACTGCCGCCACGCCTGCGCCCATCGCCGTTGCCTCCCGTGCTCGCCGGCTCACATCGCCGCACCCGCGCGCCCCGCGGCCCCATGCTCGCCGCTGCGCTGTTGCGCGCCCCGACCACCTCTACGCCTTGCCGTGCCTCCGCGCGATGCGCCCGACCCCGCCCCACTTGTCGCTAATGCTGTCGGCGGCCTTGCCGTGCCCTGGCCTCCGGCCAGTGGCTGCGCTCACGCCCATCCGCCCCTGTGGCTAGCCCGAATGGGCCGCTGACGAACAGGGCCCGCGCCCCTGTTAAAACGGAAAATAGCTATAAAAGTAAAAGATAAAAGGATTGTTAATTAATTAATTAATTAACTTAACTTAACATTAACTAACCTGCTAATTAAAACGTTAAGAATAACTAACCTAGACACTAACATCGGGCCCCACCGCTTAATTAACCTTTGATGAATAAATAGTCCATGACAGGTGGGTCCATGCCACCATTTACCTGGATAAGGTTGAATCTTCAGCCTGCTGACTCAGCAGGGGACCCACCAGTCAGCCTCTGCTGACTGGACTGTTGACCCAGTCAATTGGCCCACTGGTCAGCCCATGTGTGGCCTGTCTGGGTACAAAACTGGGTACACATAGCAATTGCATTTAGTATATTTTCGAATTAAATTAAATTCAGAAATTCCAGAAATTCCAGAAATCATTTAAAACTTTGGGAATTAATATAAAACAATCCGTAACTTGGATGAAAATACTTTGTACATGAAAGTTGCTCAGAACGACGAGACGAATCCAAATTCGCAGTCCGTTCGTTGACCACACGTACCTAGCATAGCGAACGTGCAACAAACGTGCAACAATCCACCTCCGGATTATCTATCCGAAAACGTCAAACACCGGGGATACTTTCCCGGATGTTTTCCCCTTTCACCAGTATCGCCTACTACCACGTTAGGTCACCCCTAGCACCGCGTATTGCCTTGTTATATTTTGTGATGCTTGTTTGCTCCGTATTTACTGTTTCTTCCCCCCTCTTCCTCTCCGATAGACCCCGAGACCGGCGTTGATGCGACTGAGTACGACTACGTCACCGACCACGCCTCCTTGCCAGAGCAACCAGGCAAGCCCCCCATTTGATCATCCCGATATTGCCCATTCCATTCTCTCATGCTTGCATTAGATTTTGCTATTGTAATTGGTTTCTCCTATTCTGATGCATAGCCTGCTTTTGTAACCTGCTTATTGCTACCTACCTACTTATCCTAAACTGCTTAGTATAGGTTGGTTAGTGATCCATCGGTGACCCCCACCTTGTCCTTGTTGCCCCCGCTTCATCATCGAAGACCCGGTCAACGGGATTGAAGACCAGGCCCCGGCACCGCACATCACTTTCCCCTTAGTTGCTCGACACTACTGGGTTACTATCCAGTGCCGAGGGTGAGACCTCTACAGCACTTCTGATGTTAACCCTGTAGTGTAGCTATTCGGTCGTGGTCATCGAGGGTGATTCCGCCTTAACCTCTTCCGATACGACTCTGTCGTGCAACCCCTCAAGTGTGAACCTCGGGGGTGGTTCCTCTTACGTTCACCTTGATGATTACATCGAGTGGAATTCACTGGGGGTGATTCCTCGGGTTCCCCTTGATGTTTGGACACACAGTTACTATGGTTACTATGACTTTACAATGAACCATGTTACTAAAGACGGGTCGGCCCTGAGGGGTACCCGCGCGAGCTTAATTGCGAGTGATGTGGAGACGGGTTGACCTGGAGGGTGCCCGCGAGATAATTACGAGGCGTGGCCGGGCATTCCTAGCCCTTGCCGCAAGTCCTCGAGACGGGGCAATGGGGTCACATCTTTCGTGAGTCTCTACTTGTTACCGCGCGTTCCTAATCCACTACGATTTGGATATTTGATCCGTGGGGCCTCTGGCCTCATAGCACTAACCATCACGTGGGCAAAGTATGGGCGTTCTGCGTCGTATGCATCAGCCGAAGCTTAATAGACGTCAGCGACTGAGCAGCGCGTGCCGGGTTGGACTGGTAAACACCTGCCTTTTTATAAGGAGGTAGCTAGGTCTGCTCACCAGCCGCCCTCGCAATGTGCAGGAGTTCCTGGGGAGATGGCCCATGACCCCTGGGGGCATAGGTTTAGTCCAGCATGCTGACCTCTCTATTAAGCCTAAGTCGGGTTGCGGTGTATTGTTTGGCCGAGGCCGGGCATGACCCAGGAAAGTGTGTCTGGCCGGAGTTAATCGAGGGTGGTGGGTAAGTTGGCGCACCCCTGCAGGGAAGAAAACATCTATCGATAGCCTGTCCTACGGTAACGGACACTTGGAGTTGTATCCCAATCGATACAACTAGAACTGGATACTTGAGATGGGACTTGGATATGAGATGATAACTGGATAGTATGGCTCTGGGATTGCTTTCTCGTAGGGAGTCGAGAAAGGACCTCTCTAGCCGAGGTTGATAACACTACTACTACTTTACTTTATGCTACTCTACTCCCTCCTGTGCTGCAAGATGGTGGTTTCCAGAAGATGCTAGTCTTCTATAGGCTGGGTTTCCCCCTTCTCTTCTAGCATTCTGCAGTCCAGTCCACAGATACAACCCCTTTCTTTGATACCAATGCATATGTAGTGTAGATCCTTGCTTGCGAGTACTTTGGATGAGTACTCACGGTTGCTTTGCTCCCCCTTTTCCCCTTTCTTCTTCTTTCCGGTTGATGCAACCAGATGTCGGAGCCCAGGAGCCAGATGCCACCGCCGATGCATACTACTAGGTGGAGACCGCCGACGACCAGGAGTAGTTAGGAGGCTCCCAGGCAGGAGGCCTTGCCTCTTCGATCGTGTTGCTTTTGTGCTAGCCTTCTTAAGGCAAACTTGTCTAACTCATGTCTGTTCTCAGATATTGTTGCTTCCGCTGACTTTTGTGTTTTCGAGCTTATGTATTCGAGCCCTCGAGGCCCATGGCTTGTAATATAAAGCTTGTATTATTTTATTTGTGTCTAGAGTTATGTTGTGATATCTTCCCGTGAGTCCTTGATCTTGATTGTACACATTTGCGTGTATGATTAGTGTACGATTGAATCGAGGGCGTCACAAGTTGGTATCAGAGCCGACTGCCTATAGGTAGCCCCCTTTCCAACTCCTTGGCCTAAGTTGATTCTAGTCAATGAAAAACTTTTACTAACTTGGTTGTGTGGCTTACGGGCCCATGTCGCCATTGGGTAGTATTATGATATTTTATTCCTCATCTATACTCTGGGACTCTGATCTCTCGTCTATTCGAGTTAAACATTTTACTAACTCTGACATTAGGTTCCCGTAACCACTTCATCCAGAAGAGCCCCTTCACCACAGATGATCGGCTGTTTCATCAGAAGACTCTGAAGATACTCCTCGATGAGTCCCGAGATCCTGTGCCCACTGCTTTTAGTTCCTGACCACCGATAAAATCCGATGGATAACTACTTACACTCTCGTTCATATATTCATTTTAGTTACTCTCGAGTTCCATCCGACATATCGAAATACTATCCGACATTTCGAGAATTCTCTGAGCCTACTACCTTGCAGCTTCTTTCACACTGCGAATAATTCCTCACATTTTCCGGGGATCCGTCCACCCCCAGTTGTTCATGTGTTTCAAAAAATTCTTCGAAATACTATTCGACCCCCGAAATCCTCAGTAGCTTATTGCTCTTGTTCTTCACTACATGCTTGCATTATGGTTAATTCCATATGTCTAGCAATATCCATTTGAAATCCGTTGTGGTTGACTTCCTGATCCTATTGATTCAACATGTGTGTGAATGCACACAATCATCAGTTGATCCTTATTGAAATTCTTCCTTTTTGCTCAGATGTCACTTCAAACATGAGCTGGTTCTCGGCAAATCAAACCTTGATTGATTGCCGAGCTATGTCGATTCAACTCAACTGTCTTTTGATCAGAGCCTCTGCTTCTGATCCCCCGATTTGGAAATCATAATTCCTTTGCATTTAAGCTTTGTAATATCCATATAATTCTATATTTCGATGCCTTTGCACTGTTTCTTCCTCTGGTGAAGCATCGATAACATCAGATTCCTTGTGGTCCGCCATATCCTTTGGCGAATTATTATCTGACCGTTCCTACCTATTCTCGAAGCCTTGAGTTTTTCCCCTGATACGTAATGCCTTTGGTAAATTGTATCCCCTTGCTTTTTGCTAGCCATGCTCTACTTCCGAGCTTGAGTAATTTACTCCTCAAGTTTGTGGAATAGGTTCCTAAAATGCCCTGATGGGTTGAACTTATGCCTTCCATAATCCGTGTGAACCCAAGAGTTCTCACGAGTCTTACTCTTCTGGTACTTCGCCAGATAAATCCTCTGCACTACAATTTCTTTGAAAACGAGGAGTGAATGAAAGGTTATGCATTGAAGAAGTGGGAGTCGACCTTGAACCTTTGTGTTCATGCCCATGGACCCAATGTAGAACTTACCGTGGAAGCTGCTCGTAAAAATAATTACCCCTTGTTATAAGTTCATCTGGTATCGGTGAATTGATCCTTCGCAACCGTGGTTCCGACCATGATCGTTCTTCTTTGGTCCCATTTCTTGGACAAGTTAAATCACTTGTCTTCTACAGGTCAATACGCCTGCCCAACCTCTATTATGAACTACCTTCGAGTATTACCCCTGGTATCTCGAGGATATCATGCCATTGAACCAAATCTTATGAACTTTTGATGAACACTACCTTTCCCTGTCATTGTCACTTCATGGGTTCTCGGTTGTTTGTCAACCGATCACACTGATAAGTGAATCGATCCCGCACTCTGATTCAATGACTCTAAGTAAATTTACATTGCTTACGAGTTTAATAATACTTCGAGCCATTCCTAGCCTAATCGGCTATATCATTATCGTGGTAAATTTTAACTGTGCTACCTAGTCCTTCCCGGAGCACAATTTTCGACGATGAGCTAAGCTTACGTCGATCTTCCTCGTCATATCATTTCACCTTGAAAAGCAAGCCTGATTCCGAGATTGTGTCATATTCGTGGTTCCGATAACCTTCGCCTCAAAATTCCTTTGACTTGATGTCATCACCGATCGATTACATCTTCATGAAACCTCTCAACAAATTTGTCATGATCATCATCAACATTCTGAGCTCTTCCAAGATATCAATCGAATTCTTGAGGAGAAATACCATCCTTCCCATTGATGATTCGTGTTGTCATCGACACCATCCTTGACTTCCTGCCAATACAGACTTGGTCATGTTTTGATTATATCTTACATTCCTTGACATTCTTGGAATTGTTCCTTTGTACTTCTTGTGACCTTCAGATTCAATCTTGCTTGAAACACCATGTTAATGTTACCTCGAAGCATGACTGTGGTACGCCGAACAACAACAAGAACATTGGAAGTGCATTGCCAAATGTTTCTTGCTCTATTATCCAAACACCGTTGTATGGATAACATCATGAATTCCCTTGCCCCTTTACCCAAATGGTGATGTACTTGTTGATCTAACATGTATATCATGCTCTACTTTTCCTTGGGAAAAGTTACACTCATAAATCTTGTGTATAAACACATTTTCCTTTCCATTGGTTTGCTTAACCTTTCTTGTGATCTATATATGTTATAAGCAAAAATAATTCCCTGCTTATGGAAACACCTCGGTTTACAACTCTGTCAGTGTGACACTGTTACTATTGCTGACGACATCCTAGTAACCCCCGATGGACGAAAATTTTGCCTATTGGTCCGCCTTGTTCAACGAGTAGGAAAATGGTTCTCTTCGTCCCTCGCCCTTGGTACCAACGTGTTGCCAAAATAACTGACATGCTATCCTTTGCCATGCCTTGCTACCATGACCGTGCAATATGTCGGTGTCCTTCCTACTTTTGCACCACATGGTGGGCCCATAACCCACAGTTCCACAGGATCAAAACCTGACCGTCCTGTACACCCTTGTTTCTAAGGTTATTTCTCATGCTTGGCTTCATATGAAAATCCCGAGCCGGCTTCCGAGTGGCGATCTATTCTTGTATCAGACGCAATACTTATTACCATTTCTCCGAACCCCTTTCACCCCTTGTTTCAGGCAACAAACGATTGCCTACCCGGTTGGAGCTTCTTATTGCACCTCACTTTGCTCTCGATGACTTCCTTGAATTTCAACTCGAGAGATGCCTCTTTGCAACGTTCACAGAGATAGTCTCCAGGTAACTATCTTGTGTTGAGCTCCGTCCTTCCCGAGTCTTTCCCCTTACTCCAAACTCGAGAGATGCCTCTTTGCAATGTTCACAGAGATAGTCCCCAGGTAACTATCTTGTGTTGAGCTCCGTCCTTCCCGAGTCTTTCCCCTTACACCACCCCTTAAATCTCGGGACGAGATTTCTTGTAGTGAAGGAGATTTGTAACACCCCGAGAATCATGCTACAGTAATCCCCTTCTAACGATGCCTTGTCATCATTGTTACTGTTGCTAATCTCACTTTGATTCTAATCCAACCCAGATCTCAAATTCAAATTAAAGTCAAAATTCAAACTTCTCAAATATGCAAACTAAAATATTCATTTTGTGGCAAATTTTTCATTTGTTAATATTGGTTGTGAACCATTTTTTTGCAAAGTGGTTAATGCCCTAATCTAAAGAAAACAGGAAAGGTTAAATAAAAAAATAAAGAGAAAGAAACACCCCCACTACCCTTGGGCCTCGGCTAACTGGCCGGCCCGGCTGGCCACCGTACCCATCCCCCTGGGCCAACCAAGCCATCGGCCCACCTCTCCTTATCCCCGGGACCCCGTGACCTAAAACGAGCGACCCCCACTCCCGCACGACCCCCACTCTCTCCCTCGTCTCTCCCTCCCACTCGTCTGGATCCGGATCGGGGAGGGGCCCGATTTCGCGCCGCCTCGCGCCCCCGCCACCTGCGCCCATCCCCAGCGCTACCCGACTCCGTCAACACCGTCGCCCCGATCCCGTCGCCCCGACCCGAGCTGCCACGACGCGGCCGGATTTCGTCGGATCGCTTCCCCGGCTTCACCCTCACTGGAGCCACCTCGCGGAGCTGCCCCGCCGTCCTCCTCCTCGCCAGACTCCATCGTCGCCGTCGTCTCCGTCAACGCGGCCGTCCTCGTCTTCCTCCCCAAGCACCGCTGCCCCTAACCCCTACAACCGCCGTGAGCACCGCACCGCACCTTTCTCCCTCTTGCCCTCCGCCCTCCGCCCTCACGAGTCGCTAGCCGCGTCACGGCCCCGCTTCGTCCCCTCCCCCCGCTCGCGCTCATCGCGTTCGCAGCATCGGCTGCGCGCCCCGCCTGGCTCGGCCGCGCCTGCTGCCAGTCCGAGCACCGGCCGCCGCTCACCTCGCCCCGTCCGCTCCGTTCCCGCCGTTGGTCATCCTCGGCTCGTCTGCTACTACTGCCGCCACGCCTACGCCCATCGCCGTTGCCTCCCGTGCTCGCCGGCTCGCATCGCCGCACCCGCGCGCCCCGCGGCCCCATGCTCGCCGCCGCGCTGCTGCGTGCCCCCGACCACCTCTACGCCTTGCCGCACCTCCGCGCGATGCGCCCGACCCCGCCCCACTTGCCGCTAATGCTGCCGGCGGCCTTGCCGCGCCCTGGCCTCCGGCCAGTGGCTGCGCTCACGCCCATCCGCCCATGTGGCTAGCCCGAATGGGCCGCTGACGAACAGGGCCCGCGCCCCTGTTAAAACGGAAATAGCTATAAAAGTAAAAGATAAAAGGATTGTTAATTAATTAATTAATTAACTTAACTTAACATTAACTAACCTGCTAATTAAAACATTAAGAATAACTAACCTAGACACTGACATCGGGCCCCACCGCTTAATTAACCTTTGATGAATAAATAGTCCATGACAGGTGGGTCCATGCCACCATTTTACTGGATAAGGTTGAATCGTCAGCCTGCTGACTCAGCAGGGGACCCACCAGTCAGGCTCTGCTGGCTGGACTGTTGACCCAGTCAACTGGCCCACTAGTCAGCCCATGTGTGGTCTGTCTGGGTACACATAGCAATTGCATTTAGTATATTTTCGAATTAAATTAAATTCAGAAATTCCAGAAATCATTTAAAACTTTGGGAATTAATATAAAATAATCCGTAACTCGGATGAAAATACTTTGACCATGAAGGTTGCTCAGAACGATGAGACGAATCCAAATACGCAGTCCGTTCATTGACGACATGTCCCTAGCATAGCGAAAACGTGCAACAATCCACCTCCGGATTATCTGTCCGAAAACGTCAAACACCGGGGATACTTTCCCGGATGTTTTCCCCTTTCACCAGTATCGCTTACTACCGCGTTAGGTCAACCCTAGCACCGCGTACTGCCTTGTTATATTTTGTGATGCTTGTTTGCTCCGTATTTACTGCTTCTTCCCCCCTCTTCCTCTCCGGTAGACCCCGAGACCAGCGTTGATGCGACTGAGTACGACTACGTCACCGACGACCCCTCCTTGCCAGGGCAACCAGGCAAGCCCCCCCTTTGATCATCCCGATATTGCCCATTCCATTCTCTCATGCTTGCATTAGATTTTGCTATTGCAATTGATTGCTCCTATTCTGATGCATAGCCTGCTTTTGTAACCTGCTTATTGTTACCTACCTGCTTATCCTAAACTGCGTACTATAGGTTGGTTAGTGATCCATCAGTGACCGCCACCTTGTCCTTGTTGCCCTTGCTTCATCATCGAAGACCCGATCAATGGGATTGAAGACCAGGCCCCGGCACCGCACATCACTTTCCCCTTAGTTGCTTGACACTATTGGGTTACTATCGAGTGCCGAGGGTGAGACCTCTACAACACTTCTGATGTTAACCCTGTAGTGTAGCTATTCGGTCGTGGTCATCGAGGGTGATTCCGCCTTAACCACTTCCGATACGACTCTGTCGTGCAACCCCTCAAGTGTGAACCTCGGGGGTGGTTCCTCTTATGTTCACCTTGATGATTACATTGAGTGGAATTCACCGGGGGTGATTCCTCAGGTTTTCCCCTTGATGTTTGGACACACAGTTACTATGGTTACTATTACTTTACACTGAACCATGTTACTAAAGACGGGTTGGCCCTGAGGGTTACCTGCGCGAGCTTAATTGCGAGTGATGTGGAGACGGGTTGACCTGGAGGGTGCCCTCGAGATAATTACGAGGCGTGGCCGGGCATTACTAGCCCTTGCCGCAAGTCCTCGAGACGGGGCAATGGGGTCACATCTTTCGCGAGTCTCTGCTTGTTACCGCGTGTTCCTAATCCACTACGATTTGGATATTTGATCCGAGGGGCCTCTGGCCTGATAGCACTAACCATCACATGGGCAAAGTATGAGCATTCTGCGTCGTATGCATTAGCCGAAGCTTAATAGACGTCAGCGACTGAGGGGCGCGCGGCGGGTTGGACTGCTAGGCACCTGCCTTTTTTAAGGAGGTAGCTAGGTCTGCTCACCGGCCGCCCTCGCAACATGCAGGAGTTCCCGAGGAGATGGCCCATGAACCCTTGGGGCATAGGTTTAGTCCGGCGTGCTGACCTCTCTATTAAGCCTTGGTCGGTTGCGGCGTATTGTTTGGCCGAGGCCGGGCATGACCCAGGATAGTGTGTCCGGCCGGAGTTAATCGAGCGTGGTGGGTAAGTTGGTGCACCCCTGCAGGGAAGAAAACATCTATCGATAGCCTGTCCTACGGTAACGGACACTTGGAGTTGTATCCCGATCGTTACAACTAGAACTGGATACTTGAGATGGGACTTGGATATGAGATGATAACTGGATAGTAAGGCTCTGGGATTGCTTTCTCGCAGGGAGTCGAGAAAGGATCTCTGGCCGAGGTTGATAACACTACTACTACTTTGCTTTATGCTACTCTACTCCCTCCTATGCTGCAAGATGGTGGTTTCCAGAAGATGCTAGTCTTCGATAGGCTAGGTTTTCCCCTTCTCTTCTGGCATTCTGCAGTCCAGTCCACAGATACAGCCCCTTTCATTGATACCGATGCATATGTAGTGTTGATCCTTGCTTGCGAGTACTTTGGATGAGTACTCACGGTTGCTTTGCTCCCCCTTTTCCCCCTTTCTTCTTCTTTCCGGTTGATGCAACCAGATGTCGAAGCCCAGGAGCCAGATGCCACCGCCGATGCATACTACTAGGTGGAGACCACCGACGACCAGGAGTAGTTAGGAGGCTCCCAGGCAGGAGGCCTTGCCTCTTCGATCATGTTGCTTTTGTGCTAGCCTTCTTAAGGCAAACTTGTCTAACTCATGTCTATTCTCAGATATTGTTGCTTCCGCTGACTTTTGTGTTTTCGAGCTTATGTATTCGAGCCCTCGAGGCCCATGGCTTGTAATATAAAGCTTGTATTATTTTATTTGTGTCTAGAGTTGTGTTGTGATATCTTCCCGTGAGTCCTTGATCTTGATTGTACACATTTGCGTGTATGCTTAGTGTACGATTGAATCGAGGGCGTCACAATTACTTCAGCCTATGCCGATACTTGAATGGAAGTGGGATAAACTTGGCATGGATTTTATCACCAGATTAACCAGGACACGATCGGGATATGATTCTATCTGGGTAGTAGTTGATCGCTTGACCAAAGTGGCTCACTTTATCCCCGTGAAAACCACTTACACGAGCGCAAAGTTGGCCAAGATATATATGACCAGGATCGTATGTCTGCATGGAGTTTCGAGGACCATCATATCAGATGGAGGAACACAGTTTACCTCGAAGTTTTGGAATCAGCTGCACCAGACTTTGGGTACCAGGCTAGAGTTCAGTACAACCTTTCATCCACAGACAGATGGACAAACTGAGAGAGTCAATCAGATTCTGGAGGACATGTTGAGAGCTTGTGCGTTAGATTATGGATCAAGTTTGGATGATAATTTGCCTTATGCAGAGTTCTCATACAACAACAGTTATCAGGCTAGTTTGAAGATGGCACGTTTCGAAGCTTTGTATGGAAGAAGGTGCAGGACACCGTTAATGTGGGATGAAGTAGGAGACCGCCAGTTGTTTGGACCAGATTTGATCAAAGAGTCTGAAGAGATGGTTAAGTTGATCCGAGATAGACTGAAGGTAGCTCAGTCCAGGCAGAAGAGTTATGCCGATACTAAACGCAAGGCGGTAGTCTATTAAATTGGAGATAAAGCGTATCTTCGTGTGTCACCACTCCGAGGAGTTAAACGATTTGGAGTTAAGGGAAAGTTAGCCCCTAGATTTGTTGGACCATACCGAGTTTTGGAGCGTATGGGTGAAGTGGCCTACAAGTTGGAGTTACCCGAAGGATTGTCAGGAGTTCATGATGTGTTTCACGTTTCCAAGTTGAAGAAGTGCCATGCTGAGATGGCCGATATTCCTCTGAGAGATATAGTGCCCCTGGAAGCAATTCAGTTGGATAGTGATCTAACCTACGAGGAAAAACCAGTCAAGATTCTTGAGTTTGCTAGCCGAGTTACACGCAGCAAGGTTACCAAGTTTTGCAAAGTTTAGTGGAGTCACCATACCGAGGATGAAGCCACCTGGGAGCGAGAAGAAGACCTACTGAAAGACCACCCACACCTATTTTCTAGCCTACCCGAATCTCGAGGATGAGATTCATCTTAAGGGGGGTAGGTTTGTAACATCCCAATTTTCAATTTGGATGTTATACATAGGACATCATATGCATATCATATTTTATTTGCATTTTGGTTGAGATCCTAGAAATTTTAAGCAACTCAAGGACCCAAGGAGAGAGTTGGAGGTTTCACATATTTTCATATTTGATTTTTCTCAAATTTGAAAAGAGGATCAATTTGATTTTAATATTTTTCTCTCCAATTATTTTCAATAATAAAAATAAATGAGTGTTGGTGGGAAACAACAACTATGGGATCACAAGAATCCCTACTACGGTTGCCGGGGCGCGGGGTTGTGAGAAGAGCAGGATTAGCAGTCAACACAAGGATCGTTTACCCAGGTTCAGAACAACGCGGATGCGTAATACCCTAGTCCTGCTTTGGTGTGTATTTGAGAGAGTTCTTGAGCTCTCAAACTAGCTATGGTGGCTGCCTAGTTCAAGCCGAATCCCTCTCCAGTATGCCATGGGCCTCCTTTTATAGTCGAAAGGGGCTGCCACAGTGGCACACAGGAGGTGGAAAGGTCTACAGTGCTGCGAGCTTATCGCTCGTGTTATAGGACAAGACACATTTAATGCGTAGCTTAGGTGTCCCTTAGCTTTATTGGGGACGGGAACAAGGCCCGTCCCGTCTGTTGCCGCCTCGCCTTGCTTCGACATGCGCCCAGGCCAGTGGCGCATGCGGCGCCATGTAGGCAGGCAGGCAGCTGAGGTGGCGCGGTGGTAGGGTCTTCACGAAGATCTGCATGCCACCGCACAGGTGCTTGCTGAGTCGGCGTAGGGGCCACCCGTCGCCACGCAGGTGCCTGCCCAGCTGGTTGAGCTAGCAGCTGCTTGGGGACTATGGTGGAGTCTTGGTTGACGCGGGCCTGGCTGTGGCCCTGCTGACCCCCTCGGCAGGGGCCTTGCCGGGGCCCCGACAAGGGTCTTGCCGTGGCGTTGCAGTTGTCCCCGGCAAGGCGCTTGCCGAGGGTCTTGTGGATCTCCTCGGCAAGGATCCCGCCGAGGGTCGCCGTCTTCTGGTACTCATCTGATCTCACATGTTTATGATCTTGACAAAGATCTGCATGCCACCACGGAGGTGCCTCCCGAGCCCTAGTTCCAACGCAGTTGGTTGGGTTGGAACCTGTGGGCTCAAGGGTGGCTCACTCTGCTAGCGTCAGGCAAGTTGCCCCGGCAAGGGCCTTGCCGGGGAAGTCCACCTCGCCCTCTTGCTTTTCGGTGTTTCTGGTCTTGGCGTTGCCTTGGCCATCTTGTGCTTCGGCTTCTCTCCGGCTCCCCTCCTCTGCCCTGCTTAGTGTGGTCGTGGCGCGTGGCTCTGACTGCCCGTGCACGAGTAAAGGGGTCAAAAGGAGAGCCCCTATTTTTGTACACCGACAGGAGCCCACGGGCCTAGGCCACACATAAGCGCGACACGTTGTTGGGTCAGGCCTAGAACGGTGCGCGGGCAGGCGGAGCGGATCTTACCGCAGTAACTCTCCGTCTGCTGCGCCTCCCCACGACCCGCGTTGGACGCGCGTCGTGGAGGATCGTGCGTGACATGGGCGGCATGCGTGGGGCGTTTTTCACATGCATGCGTCACATCATGGTAAAGAGGCGGCTCACGCCTTCCCCATAAAAAGAGGGAGGCGTGGAGGCGCGGCTCATTTACTGGATGGACTTGGGTCGCAGTTTTCAAGACGCCCCCGCCCCCTGATCATGGGGCAGGGAATGGTCGTCTCACCCGTCCTTTCGACCCTGCTCGCTCGCCACGCATCCTTCATGCAAGTTGCGGGCGGAGGCGGGAAACCGGGCCATCGCTGATTGGGGCAGCGGGTCGGTCCTGATTCCCTGCACCTCCGACGGCTGGATTGGCTGAGTGGGGCGACCGAGCCTCGACCCCGCCCCTTTATAAGGAGGGGGGAGGGGGGCCTCGTCCCACATTCCTTCAGCCTCCATCTTCCTCCACCCCGCTTCTTTCTTCCACCTGCCATGGAGAGAGGAGGCGCTGGGCCTTCGACGGTGGCGGCGAGGGTTGCTGCTCGTCAGCGCATCCCTCCTTCCCATGAACCCATGGCGGCAGAGCCAGCCATGAGAGGAAGGGGGAGGGGGCGTGGCCGAGGTCGCCGCGGCGGTCGGGGGAGAGGGGGATGAGGCGGCGCGACGGCCGTGCCTCCGCCAGCGGTGCCTCCCGCGGCGGAGGGTCACGTCGGGGACCAGCCCTGCGAGTTCTTCATCAGGCTGCGCCGGCCACCGCGTCGTCGTCTCCGTCTCCCCACCCCCTTTGCCCAGGAGATGGAGCTCAATCCGCCCCAGACCCACAGATTGCACATGAGGGGCTGCGGGACCGGCGGCACGCGGGTTGATGTCGACTTCCCCGCTCCTCATGTTATGTATCTCCGTCGTGGATGGAAGACATTTGCTCGCTTCCACAGCCTGACGGTGGGGCTCGTCCTATACTTCAAGTTAATGGAGGGCGGCCTACTCTCCGTCAAGGTCTTCGGAGATCTTGGAACTCGCCTGAAGTGCTGTGTGGAGAGCTCCTCCGACGATGAAGATTCCTCCTCAAGCGAGAGGGACGAGGAGGAAAGCGACAACGACGACGAGGGACTCGGGCGGCAGGACGCCGACCCCGACTTCGACTGATCGTGTCGCCCCTCCCTCGGCCTCGCGCCCTGCCGAGGGCCTTCATCGTCAAGCTCTCCATCGGCGCGTTCCCCATCACCTCCTTGGGCGGCGGGCGTAGGAGGGCCGGAGAAGGTGAAGAAGGCGGGCGGCGGCCGTCAACTCGGAGTACGTGGGCACCGACGCCTTCGTCGCGTATTGTCGGGCCGTTGCCTCATCTTCCAGCCCCTCCGCCGGCACCAGGATGCCCTCTTGGCGCCTTCTGCTTCTCGCACCTCGCCTAGGTGCTCCTTTCGCCCTCCTGCTGTCTTGTTTCACCTCATGAGGAGAGGGACAAGAAAGGGATTACGGGCACCTTATCTCTTTTTAGTTTGTAAGCCTGCGGGCACTTGTTAGATTTGAAACTTGTAATCCCCTTGCTCATGTTTTTCTTTCCGTACGAACTGTACCTGTATGGGACGTTTTTAATGAAAAAGGGTGTTTGCAGGGTTCTTTGTGCGTGAGCGAGGCCCATGCCAAGGAACGAATCCTTGTTATTTTTAATATGAACAGTGTCACCTGGCAACAGGCCTTGCCATCCCCCCGCTTTGGTCGACCGTTCTCACGCTCTCGGCGGAGGCAGGGGCGAAGCAGGATTAGGCCCCTCGTTCATTTCTCTTGCCACCGCGACTACGACCAAGTTCCGACACAGGGTACGGGAAAAGGGGAGCACGGTGGTTTTAAGAATATAAACGAGGTTTCATATGTCCCAGCTCTATACGGAAGTGCATAACAGGGGATAACAGACTTATCTGAATCCGCAGCCCCCGGCAACCTTGGCTTGCCGTGGTTGGATCCTTGTGTCTTCAGCCCCCGGCGGTCTGGCTTGCCGGGGCCGGAGCGCCGGTCCATCCTCTTTCTCCCAAGCGGCTCAGGAGATATGTCCACGTGCCCTGTGAACCAAAGAGGACAGAAAGACGCACACTCGACCTCTAGGCTAGGGGTTAGTCAACGCTAAGCACTATCAACCCTAACCGAGGAAGAGACTTAACCTAGCATGCATGCTATAACTTAGGGCGCCAGCGCTTTGTTTATTTATGCTCAGGGTCTGTGCGTGGCTTTGTACAGAGGGTTACATGCCTTGCCGGCAAAGCTTTTACAAAAGGTGGCTTGCCCGGGGGCCCGGCAAGCCGCGCCTTATGGGTAAAACTTGGGAAGATGCTCAATGTTCCAGGAGTTGCTCACTGGGACAACATCTTCGGTCTCCAGGCGGACTGCGCCGGGCCTGGTGACTCGTATTACCCGATAAGGGCCTTCCCACTTCGGCGTCAACTTGTTGGAATTCTTGGCCGACTGAATGCGCCGAAGAACAAGGTCGCCTTCCTCAAAGCGTCGGGCATGGACCTTGCGGCTATGGTAGCGGCGCAAGGCCTGCTGGTAGCATGCTGCTCTCATAGCCGCCCGAAGACGATCTTCCTCAAGGAGGGTTGCGTCATCTTGCCGCAACTGCTCTTGCTCAAGCTCATCATAAGCGAGCACTCGAGGTGACCCGTATATGAGTTCCGGGGGGAGAACTGCTTCTGCCCCATATACTAGGGCAAAGGGTGTCTGGCCGATGGCTCGATTTGGCGTCGTCCTGATCGACCAAAGAACCACCGACAACTCATCAATCCAGCGCCTTCCGCTCTTGTGCAGCTTGTCAAAAGTCTTTGTTCTCAGGCCTCGCAAGACTTCAGCATTTGCACTCTCCGCTTGGCCTTTGCTCCGGGGGTGGGCCACGGAAGCAAAACCGACCTTGCTGCCGAGGTCTTGAATGTATTGCATGAAGGTGTGGCTTGTGAACTGCGTGCCGTTGTCGGTGATGACTCTGTTTGGCACACCAAAATGGCAGACTAGTCCCTTGAAGAACTTGACGGTTAACTGTGCTGTCACCTTCCTCACCGGTTCCACCTCTGGCCACTTTGTGAACTGGTCGATTGCAACGTACAAGTACTCAAAGCCCCCGACAGCACGGGGGAAGGGGCCTAGTATGTCGAGCCCCCAGACCGAAAATGGCCAGGAGAGAGGGATTGTTTGAAGGGCTTGAGCTGGTTGATGAAGCTTCTTTGAATGGAACTGACACGCTTCACACTTGGTTACTAGTGCCGTTGCATCCTAAAGGGCGGTGGGCCAGAAGAAGCCTTGCCGGAATGCCTTGCCGGCAAGGGCCCTTGACCCTATGTGGGAGCCACATATGCCTCCATGTATCTCTGCCAACAGCTCCAGTCCTTCCTCCCGGGGGATGCACTTCAATTTCACACCGTTCGGTCTTCTTCTATACAGGACGTCATCGACGAACTGGTACAAGGCAGACCGACGTGCTACTTTTTCTGCTTCTTCCTGCTCCTTAGGAAGTTCCCCTGTCTGGAGGAAATGGACGGTGCCCATGCTGGAGCCTGGGGCTCGACGGCAAGGACCAAAGGCATCTCTTCCGCCATGGGGGCATCCATCTCTACGGCCAGGGCTTGGCGCCCTGCCGGAGCCAGCTGTCCCTTGGTAGGCTCAGGATCCGCGACAACACCCTTGCTGGCAGCCCCTGGGGGCTCGGCGGGAAAGTACATGCTGGGGCCTGACTTCCTCTGTTTGTTCTGCACTGTTGATGGCTCGACGGATGGTTGAGTTAACCGAGGCAAAAAGGTACCTGGTTCCACAGGTAGCTTGAATGCAGCGCGCTTTGACAGGTAGTGAGCGATGTCGTTCTCCGCTCGGGGAACGTGCTCCGCTTGTATACCGTTGAAGCGCTCCTCCAGTTTCCTCACCTCATCTACGTAGGCCTCCATCAACAGACTCTGATAATCCTTGTTAACTTGTTTGACGACAAGCTATGAATCACCCCTGACGATGAGCTTTTTACCCCCGAGGTCCGCCGCGATCCTGAGACTGGCAAGCATCCCCTCGTATTCAGCAGTGTTGTTTGTGGACATCTCCCTGGGAAAGTGCATCTGGATCACATACTTGAGGTGCTCTCTGGTGGGTGCGACAAGCAGAACACCGGCACCGGCGCCTTGCAGCGAGAAAGCCCCATCAAAGTACACGATCCAGTCGCGGCTTGCTTCCTTGCCGGGGAGAGCGGTCTCCTGGATTTCTTCGTTGGGCGTTGAGGTCCATTCTGCAATGAGGTCTGCCAAGACTCTGCTCTAGATTGTCGAGGTACTTTCAAACTTCAACCCAAAGCTCGACAACTCCAAGGCCCATTCCACAATCCTTCCGGTCGCATCTGGGTTGTGCAGTATCTGTTGCAACAGGAGGCGAGTGACGATAGTGATCTCGTGGGCTTGGAAGTAATGACGTAGCTTCCTCAAGGCCATAAGGAGGCCGAGAGCAATTTCTGCACACCGGAGTACCTCGACCTAGCCCCCTGCAAGAGGGAGCTGAAAAAGTAAACCGGGTGCTGCATCATCTTCTTCTTCTGCACCACTTCACTTGACTGCGCGGGGACTGCTCCGATGGCGTCAGACTCTGCCGGGGGCCTCGCCTTGCTGGCACCAGGCCCTGCCGGGGGAATCTCTGGCTTGCCATTCGCCGGTCCTGCCGTTGCCACTGCCTCCTCGTTGACCTCCCTCTGTGCTACCAGTGCGGCGCTGACCACTTGATTCGTTGCTAGATACAACAGCAACGGCTCTTGTGGTTTAGGCGCATCAGTATTGGCGTGGAGGAAAGGTATTTCTTCAGATCCTGCAACGCCGCCTCGGCTTCTGGGGTCCACTCCATTGGGCCTGCCTTCTTCAAGATTTTGAAAAAGGGGAGGGCGCGCTCGGCGGACTTGGAGATGAATCGGCTCATGGCGGCAACGCACATCCTTGATCCGCTTGGGTGCCTCAATCTGTTCAATAGCCTTGATCTTGTCTGGGT
The DNA here is from genome assembly GCF_002575655.3 of Aegilops tauschii subsp. strangulata. NCBI lineage: Eukaryota > Viridiplantae > Streptophyta > Magnoliopsida > Poales > Poaceae > Aegilops > Aegilops tauschii. The sequence goes on from NC_053038.3 coordinate 288,480,063, forward strand.
TTGCATCGATCCCGCGCTATGACACAAAGAACTCGAGAAGCTTGCCGGACGGAACGCCGAAGACACACTTCTCAGGGTTCAGCTTGAGGTTGATCTTGCGCAGGTTGGCAAACGTCTCTTCCAGGTCTTGTACAAGAGTTGCCCTGTCCTTGGTTTTGACCACTATGTCATCCATGTATGTTTCCATATTTCTATGGAGCTGGGGCTCAAAACCAATTTGGACAGCTCTTGCAAACGTCGAGCCAGCACTCTTCAACCCGGAAGGCATCCGTAAAAAGCAATACATACCACATGGGGTGATGAATGTTGTCTTCTCTTCATCTTCTCTTGTCATGAAGATCTGGTGGTAGCCCGAGTAGGCGTTGAGGAATGACAACAGATCGCACCCGGCCGTGGAGTCAACAATCTGGTCGATGCGCAGCAACGGGAAGGGGTCCTTGGGACAAGCCTTATTGATATCTGTGTAGTCAATACACAGCCTCCACTTCCCATTTGCCTTGCGCACCACCATCGGATTGGCCAACCACGTCGGATGGAGCACTGCTCTCACCAAACCTGCCGCTTCCAACTTCCTGATCTCCTCTGTGATGAACTCCTGCCTTTCTAGAGCCTGCTTCCTGACCTTCTGCTTGACGGGTCGCGCATGGGGACAGACAGCAAGACGGTGCTCAATCACTTCCCTGGAACGCCGGGGATGTCAGATGCTTGCCATGCAAACACATCGACATTCGCCCACAGGAAAGTAACGAGCGCGCTTTCCTATTTTCTATCGAGGGTGGAGCTTATGGTGAAAGCCCCTCCCGTGCCATCCTCCCTGACGGACACCCTCTTGGTCTCTGGTGGTGTAGCTTTGGATTTCTTGCTCTTGCCAGTGGAGCTCTCTGGCACGTCCTTGATGGTAGCACAACACTCCAAAGAGGTGCGCTTGCCGGAGTGGGTGCGAGAGGTCTTGCCGGTCTTCTTCTTCCCTCCCGGGGCTTCAGCGGCAGGAGCAAGTGCCTTGGCGGTAGCTGCTGCAACTGCTTCCCTGTAGAGTAGGTTGGCGCAGATCAGCACGTCCTTCTTGTCAGAGGGGACGGTGATGATGTTCATCGGCCCAGGCATCTTCAGCGTGTTGTAGGCGTAGTGCGCCGCCGCCATGAACTTGGCCAGTGCCGGGCGGCCGAGGATCCCGTTGTAGGGCAAGGGGATCTCGGCTACATCGAAGACAATCCTCTCCGTCCTGTAGTTCAATTTTGCTCCAAACGTCACGGGCAGTGTGACCTTCCCCTTCGGCTGGCTCCTCCCCAGATTGACCCCTTGAAACGTGCCCGTTTCCTCGAGGTCTCCATCAGGAATTTGCACCTTTTGATCACGACGGGCGAGATCAAGTTCAGACCGGCCCCGCCGTCAACCAACATCTTGTTCACCTTGAGGTTGCGTATCGTTGGCGAGACCAACAACGGCAAACACCCGACCGCGGTTGTGCGGTCAGGGTGGTCCTCGGCGTCAAAGATGAGGGGCGTGCTGGACCACTTCAGCGGCTTCTGAGCGCCGAACGACGGCTCCGCTGTTGTAATCTCACGCGCCCACTGCTTGAGCTGGCGGTGAGAAGTATGCAGCGAGGCGCCACCATCGACACACATGGCCTCCATAGCCTTCTGGAACTCTTGCTCGCCGGACTCGTCGTCCTCGTCATGATCATCGTCTTCTTGCTGCTTGTCACGGCCCCGGGCTGGCCTCTCTTGCTGGTTGTCCTTCCCGCGGCGGCCTCCTTGGCCGCCACGCTTCTTGCCGGATCCCTCAGCACTGTCCCGACCCTTCTCCTTGTCCCGCCTCTCATACTCGGCCTTTTGCTTCTCAGCAAGCAGCTCGACTTGCCCACAGTTCTGGAGGTCGTGGCCCTTGGTGCGGTGGATCTTGCAGTACTGCTTGTCGGAGCCCCCTGGCTTGTCGGCAGCCGCCAAGGCCCGGCAAGTGGCGCAACCAGCGATTCCTTTGCCGGGGTCGTCTGCCTTGGCCTTCTCACTACTAGGAAAAGGCCTGTTAGTGGCGCACCTGTTTTGGCCATTAATGGCACACTACAGGTGCGCCACTATCATCACGCTATTAGTAACTAATACTAATGGCGCACCCCTGGTGCGCCATTAGTATACCAGACAGTAGTGGCGCACCAGGCAGTGCGCCATTAGTATGTCCCCTGGTGCGCCATTAGTATGCCTCCCACGGGGCCATATTTACCTTGTGCTCTGGGTTACTAATGGCGCACTAACAAATAATGCGTCACTAGTATTTTTTACAGCAGTGCGCTACTAATGTGCTGTATGGTGCGCCACTTGTATGAATATTAGGATTTTTTTCTTTTCTGGTATTTGCACAGGTTACAAATATATTACTGCACAGAATATAGATAGCAAAACATATAAATAGCAGATTCATCGAATACAATAGAAGATTAGTCTCTGAATACAATTCATCATATTAGCTAGTCTCCGAATTAAAAATACCGAACAAAGTTAGAACATTACAAGTCTCGAGACCGCGAGTAGCAAGTTTGTCTTCACATTACAAGTCAATATCGATCATCTAAACTAGCATCACATAGAAGAGAGCTACGGTCATCACGATGAAACTGGTCTTCATCCGGTTCCTCCTCCGCTCCCTCCTCTCTCCCGCTAGATAGCGCGCGTATCTAGCTTCCGCCTCCGCCCTAGTGGTGTACCCTTTGTAACTGTTACCGCTGAAACGGTGAACCTGTCTCCGACACTCCTCCCAGTCGTCGTAGACTCCGGGAACCTTACCCTTGTACACAACATACGACGACATCTCTATGCACTAGCCAAACAAAACGTTAGTAGCAATTCATAGACAATACATAAGCAATATATAAGTATGCAACAAAAGGAGCAGAAGAGAAAAGCAAGACATTAATAGCACGATTCATGGTCCTACTAATAAATAGCATTGATTACATATAAGTTGAGCGACTGTCCAAACCAAAGAGACATACAAGTTCATTAAAGTTTAATTACAACATGAGCTAATCGATATTTCAGAACTACATAGCATCACTACTTTCGACTCGACTCAGGGACCAGAGCGTGGATGAAGCCGCTATTTGTCGTGATGGTCATGAAATCGCGGGTGTTGTCAGCCTGCATTTGTAGCGTTGTTTCTATCTCACTGTTGGATGGTTGATATCTGAGGTAGAACTACCCCGAGGTACGAAGGACATCTTGATGGATGATTTCCGCAAACTCCGACTGGATGCGTAAGAATTCTTGTCTGATGTCCGCGTCCTGGATTGCCGACAAGCGTGCGGCCCAATCTTTGAGATTATTTGGTAGCAGAAGGTGATTATGGTCCCGTACGATCGCCCGCATGTGATGGAGGGCGTAGTAGGCATCCTTCTGACCGCCAGGCGGCTGCTTGACGCAGGGGAACGTCGTATTGTGGGTGAACACGTGCTTGCCGTACCTACGAACTGGCCTGCTGAAGGTGCCTCCAGATCTGGCGTAGCCGGGGAGAACATCATCAAGAACTTTCTTGATATTTGTGTAGTCTCTCTTCGACTGACGGTCCGAGTCGAAACACGTGGCGATGGAATATTTCGGGCTTAAGAGGATGAGTGTGCAATGTGTGTCACTGCACAAAACACGGAATGTTAGAAAAAAAAGAACGATCGAAATCTAAGAAATCGTATGTTACGGGGCGGTGAGGGGATGACTTACTCGGGAAAGTAAGGCACGAGGAAGTTATCCTTATCTGGGTTTGCCAGAATGACACCTTCGAGGTATGAACTCGCGACTTGCCGGTCCCCAGCGCTGCCCAAGATCTTGGCACGCATGTAGAAGGGGTCGACTATCACGATGTCCGGGGTCTTGTCTCTAATGATCCGCATCTCCATACTCAGCGAAAATAGCCGAACGAAGGTGTAGTGTAGCGGATGAAGGTTAAACATAGCGAAGATGTCATCAAACCGCAGGACGATCGTACCCCCGATGGCGTTATCCACAAAGCCCTTGACCTCTGGCACCTTGGCCACGAAAACCGGGTATGCCACATCATTCTCGGAGAGACACCGCTTCTCCAAAGAAAGAACACTGTCATGCAGACTCCGCATAGCACCGGTTGCAGCATTGAGCAGATTAGTCGGTAGCATCGGCCTACCCGCCACATGCACCCTCCTCGAGATATCCTTAGGTGAAGGTGGACCGTCCTGAGCACCCTTGTTAGTCTTTCTTTTCCATCCCTTCTTCTTCTACTGTAATGGGATCGAGTTCTGCTTAGAGACCGCCTTCTTGAGTGTGTTGGGGCTAATAATATTTCGCACCTCGGCTATCTGAGGCTCGGTGAAGGCGGCAGCTGGAGGCGTCTCCTGAGAACTGAACGCCAGACGATGCCTGTTGCAATTGGGTTTCTCTGCGGTACCAGCTAGATCATCTTTTGCAGGGTTGGGTTCTTGAAAAGGAGGCCCCAAGAATTCGTCATCGTACCCATGTTCGTTGAAGTACTTATCGACGTTGGTAAATGTACCGTCGTCGTCGTCCAGATCCTGTGCCATATGCATGTCCGGATCCTGTGCCATATGCATGTCCGGCATGTCCGGTAGCGTTGCTGGGGTCTTGCCATGGCTTGGCGCCGGCACGACTGGCGGTGTTGTCTGTGGGGTGGTGTCCCCCGCCCCCAAACGAATCTGGCTCTTCGGCCAAAGCATGGGCCAGCTTATGCAGGCGCTGAGGGTCATCACATCATCTTCGTCGGCCCCATGGGGTCGATACGGAGGTAACATGTCATCGAAGCCCGGCAGCACTCGAACCAGTTGAACCCTATAAACGGTGGGTGGCATCGGATTATCGTGGAACACGCGGCTGCCCGGTTGAATGATTCTGCCCTTGGCGACATCGACCAACTCGTCGTTCACGAAGTGCAGGAGAGTGCACGGAACGTCGGCGGCGCCCTGCGAAAACATGTAAGGAGATGAAGTCATCAGCCGAGAGGCTTAATTAGTTACCGTGATGGCGTCGAGCTCGGCTAATGTCGAGGCACCGCCAACGGCGGGCGTGCAATTGACGGAGGGGCCGCTTGCTGCCGAGGTGCCGGCCGGCGTATTCTTCCCACACCCGGGTGCATTAAGCTGCCATGCCGGCACCACCGCGGGAGACACCAATGCCAACTCCGCCGGAGACACCAATGGCCCCGCCGCGGGATACACCAATGCCGCCTCTGCCGGAGACACCAATGACACCACCGGCGCGTTGCGCGAGTTGCTGCCTGTGAAGCTGGGAATCGGGGGTGGCCCCTGTTGGCCGCCCGCCACCCACACCTGCAGCCCAGAAACCAAGGTAGGTATAATGGCGGTGATCGTCGCTCCCAGTTGGTCTCGCACTTGCTCTTGGACCATCTCCGGAATCCGCGCCACTTGTGCCTTGAGTTGTTCAACCTCGCGCCGCTGGCTTTCTGAGCTGGTCTTTCTCTCCTTTCTCCCAGCGGTATAGTATTCCGACCATTTCGTGGACAAGCCTTTGCCGGCCACACGACCAGCTGACGACGGCTTACTGAGCTTATCCTTGTTTTTCATTATGTTCGACGCCCTATTTAAAGGGGTGTCGAAAGGGGAGCTCTGAGACGACCCCGTGCTACTGCTTTCAGTGTCCTGCGGAAGGAACGTGAACCATTTAGAAATTTGGCTTCATTAACTAGAATGCAACCATATATGGAGCTAATTACGCGGGGGTGTATTCCTTACCAGAACACGCTCAAGCACCTTGGTATTCGGATCCGTGGTAAGCTCCTTGGTAATCGGGTCAATCTTGTACCGGGCCCTGACATAGTTCCTGGTCTGCTTGTCACAGTATTTCTCGAAGCGGGGCGGTAGGCCTTGCTCGGAACGCTCCGCGTCCTCCTTGTCCCATATAGGTTCCGCCACTTTGTAACTGCCAGGACCGAGTTTGTGAACCCCTAAGTTCAAGTCCCGCATATCTTTCCCCCACTGACTTGATTCCTCGGATGCGTTGCTCTCGCACTTGATCTTGAACTTCCGGTAGTCATCTTCGCTGATCGAAGGATTTTTCTCCTTAATCTTCTCATAACTATCACCTTTTTCAATCATGCTCTTCACCGCGCCTCTCCAAGTAGCCAGGGCCTTGCTCATCTTCGTGAGGGCGGCATTGTTCACTTTATTCCTTGAGAGGCATGTGTTTGTGAAGTCACCGGGGAACTTGTATCATTCGTGCAGCTTCGTGAAGAGGAGGTTGCGCAAATTCCCTCGGTCACGATGCCTTAGGTTCTTAGTGTTGATCGAGACGGTGCTCCGGAGAATGCACTCGAGCTGTCCCGCGTACCCCTTGACTATTTCTTTGGGCGCCGTTGGATGACCCTCGGAGGACACTTCACTAAATTCCTCCTTGACGGTGCCGAGCACGTTCGGGCGCCGGTCCTTCCGTTGCCTCTTCGGTTGGATGCCATCTGTGCGTGCGCCGCCATCATCAGTGGTGGCATCCTCGGCGACACCATCAGTGGTGTCATCCCCGACGCCACTAGGGGTTGTGTAGTCGGGATCGGTGTCTTCCGCGGCGTCCTCATAGCGGTGAGGTTCTTCCTCGCTCTAAATAGGAAAAAAAATTGGTCCAAAAGTTGGTTATTGTAAAGGAACAAGATCATGGTCTCATCATTTAGGGTTTGTCGGCACCGAGGCATCCTAAAAGCTAAGCTTTTATCATTTAGGGTTTGTCAACGCCGAGGCACCCTAAAAGCCTAAGCTTTCATCAGTTAGGTTTTTATTGACACCGAGGCACCCTAAAAGCCAAGGTTTTATCATTTAGGGTTTGTCGACGCTGAGGCACCCTAAATGCTAAGTTAAGTTTTCATCATTTAGGGTTATCGATGCCGAGGCACCCTAGGTTGACTCATATATATGGGTACTCTAAATGGCAGATCGCATTGGCAGCACTGCCTACTCGAGTGCCTAGGAAAAGAGCGCTGGTGCTTCCGATCATGCTACCCCCTCACAGCCAAAGAAACAGAGAGGCAGTTGATCCTACTTAATTAAGTACTAAGATACCCCGGCCCATGTATTAGTCGCAAGTACCCCATATGTCCTATTTTTAGCAAAGTCATGCTAAAATTCACGGAAAATTTCAGCATGACCTTTGCTGAAAATAGGACATATGGAGTACCCAAATTTGCCGGCACGGAAGTTAATCGACATTCCGGCAAACTCAAGGGCCTCTCGGGGTACCTGCAAAATCATCACGACACGATGGTCGGAGACAAAACCCAGCAAACTAGCACCACATTGTGCCTCTACTTTCATATAGATGAAAAGGCCATAGACCATATGGTCCTTTGCTTTCATACGGACAAAAATCAGCTCAACTTATGTGAGATTCCATTCCAGATCTAATAGGTCACCCAACAAAAAATCATCAATAGTTTAGCAAGTCTGTACCCTCAAGAATGAACATATAGCAATATCTGTTGTCCCCCCATAACATACATAAATCAAAATCAGCTCAACTTAGATGAAAATTGCCTTTGCTGCATGGAATAGAACATAACGTAAGGACCCTAATTCGTATACAGTATTAGTGTGATGTATTCCAATGCAGGACAACAAATTATGCTATTATATGTTGACTGTGAGCAAACTACCTATTGAAGCAAAGGCAAATATCTCTGAAGTCTGAACTAAAGCACGGTTTCCTTGCTAATGATCCACAGTCCCACACTACTAAATGGGTTTTTGCAGAACCAAAACAGACATCACAGGAGAGAAGTCCCAGTGGACAAGTCAGAATGGCATAAAAACATGACTGCATACATTAGGGCAGATGTGATTTTGGTACAGCTACAGTACTGCAGGCTGCATACATTCAGTCATTCTAAAATTTATTTTAGTCTACTCCTAAAATTCAGCACTAGCAGATCTTCAACACTCCAATTTCTTTCAGTTTTGGCAGTTTATTTCTAGCTTCAAAATGGAAAATACACATCTTCAATACTGTAATTTTACAAACTGGAAATTATGACAGTACAGTACATCACACTAAATAATGACAGTACAGTACATCACACTTGACATCCAGTTTTGTCATAAATAAGAACTCTGTCTAGACATGAATAAGAACTCTGCCTAGCATGGCTGCTGACCTGTGGATGGCATCTAGACAACACACACACACACAGTCGTAGAAGGAGATAAGAGGTGGAGCCAACGACCCACTAAGACTCACGTATCTACAACTACATTCCCGAGCGGCAGTCAAACGGAGGCGTGAATGCAAGATGCCAGCGGAATGATCAACCGGCTCTCCGGTGGAAATGAACCACGAGAGACTAAGCCCTGCCGATAGCAGTAGAAGCGTTAGCCACAGAGTGACTTTTTAATTGACACCCTTACAGTTTACTAAATTAGAACCCACAAAGACACATGGGCACTTTCTTTGTCAACTGAATTTTGACGGTAGTAAAAATGAAAATTTCAGACTTCACCCAATGCCACAATATAGTCCATGATTCAGTACTGCACAACAATGAGCAGATCTTATTGAACTTTGAGACAGTACTAATTTCAGAGTTCAGAGTTCATGGGTGAATTTTGAGACAGTACAAATCTTACTAAAATGTTGGATTTGGGTCGCCTATGTGTCCTGGATGTACAATCATCTTTTTTAAAACTTAACAAGGTTCATGATTCAGAAATTCCAATGGTTCAGAACTTAAATGATTCAGAACATGAGTTAAATTCCAATGGTTCAGAACTTAAATCCAGTAACAAGGGAGAGCAAAAACCTTTTGCTGCTGCTCGAGGAGAACGGAGAAGGCCGGTTGTTTGGTTGCAGAACGTGACCAAATCTCCAGGCCCGTGCTGCTGCAATTGCAACCGCAACTTCAATTTTTCAGTTTTACTCAAATTTTTCAGTCAAACATTACAGTTTGGATCCTCACCTTTGCTGGGTGGCGAAGGCGGGGATGGTTGCTCCTGCCAACGGGGGAAAGTAGAGAGCTTCTGCTGGCTCGAGGGAGGTGCGCCGGAGAGCGAGGTGGAGGAGGTTGGCGGCGAGGCGGGGCCGGCGGCGGCGCTGGAACCCTAGCGCTAGCCCTGCTCGAGTTTGAGCTGAGCGAAGGAGGGTTGTTCGCCAGTTCGGTTGGAGCACGTCGTCAGAGCGGGCGCGGCGGTCGTCGGAGCGGGCGCGGGGGTCGTCAGAGCAGGTGTGGAGCGGGCGCGGGGGTCGTCGGAGCGGGTGTGGCGAGGGAGGGAAGGGGGATCTAGCGAGGGAGAGGGAAGGGGGATCAGTCGAAGGGGTATCTAGCTAGAGAGGGGGGAAGGTTAGTAATGGCGCACCATCTAGGGGTGCGCCATAAAAACACTGATAGCAATGGTGCACCATCCTTTGGTGCGCCATTAGTAACTTTTTTTTCTGATAGCAATGGCGCACCCTCCTCTGGTGCGCCATTAGTAACTATTTTTTTCTGATAGCAATGGCGCACCCTCCTCTGGTGCGCCATTAGTAACTTTTTTTCATTATTTTTTGTTGCATCTAATAATTTGTTTTTTATCAAATTTGTTATTTTCATGAGGACTAGAACAGAAGATATCATCAAATATCATCAAATTTGATTTTTTTAAATATCATCAAATTTGTTTTTTATTTTTAATTGAAAATATCATCAAATTTGTTATTTGAAAATATCATCAAATTTGTTATTTAAAAATATCGTCAATAATATTTTTGGATTTTTAGTTGCATTCATTTGTGAATTGGTAAAACATTTATGAATATGAAAAAATATCAACAAATTTGAAAAAATATTCATGAATTCAAAAAGTGCCCATGAAATTTAAAAATATTCATGAGTTCAAAAAATATTAACAAATTCAATATTCATGAGGACTAGAACAGAAGAATTATCATTTCAAAATGTCGAAATACAATCGAGAAATGAAGACTACGATTTAAATACAATCGATCTTAGCTAGCTATCTTTTCACAATCTTCTTGCCCTTCTTTTTCGCAAATGGAGTTCTTCTGTTGAACGTACGTTCTTTAGGTAGGGTGGTCCTGCTTCTTCTTGTGGTGTATGGCACTTCATCGTCGTCGTCATGTTCCATCTTCGGGTTGCCGTACTTGTCGAAGTCTTGCTCATTGGCGACTCCATCCATTCCGATGATCTTCCTTTTGCCTCTCCTCACGACAACACGACTGGGCTTTGACGGGTCGGTAATGAAGAAGCATTGGTCCACATGGGAAGCCAGTACCCATGGCTCATTTTTCGCGGTGACGTTTGCGCCCGCGTCCTTGGATTTGGCTTCGGGTATAACCATAGTGGTGAAATACCGGTCTTCTTTTATGACGCTCTTGGCCCATCTGACACGGAACATCGGGACCTTCTCTCCAGCGTAGCTCAGCTCCCAGATCTCCTCTATCCTTCCATAGTATCTGTCCTTGTCGTTACCGGTGTAGGATTCCATCGTTACCCCGGAGTTCTGATAACCATCGCTCTTCATGTCCTTGTCCTCGGTGTAGAATGTGTAGCCGTTGATATCGTACGCCTCATAGGTCATCAGGTTGTGCTCGGCGCCCTGTGACAAGGCGAATATGAGTTTTTCTTCCGCGGAAGAATCCTCATGTAAAGGGTACGACAGAAGCTTCTCCTTGAACCAACGCGTGAAACATGAGTTGTGCTCTTTGATTATATCTCCGTCCGTCCTCTGTTGGCCTCGGTCATTGTACGTCTTCTCAATAAAGGTTTTGTGCTCTACCTCCCAAGGATCGACCACGTCTATGTGTTGTAGCGCGACTAGGTTTGCTCTTTCAAAGTCGGCGAGTCGACCCTCGAAGTTCACATGCATTTCGCGGCGACCCTCGCGGTGACCCCATCCAGCGAGCCTGCCGAGGTGCCTGTTGACGGGCAGACCAACGGGGTTCTCGATGCACTCTTTGGTCAGAAAGCCCCTGGCTATGCTTCCCTCTGGACGTGACATGTTGCGAACGTATCCTTTGATGACACCATTCATCCTTTTGAACGGCATCATTCTGTGCAGGAACGTCGGCCCGAGTTGGATGATATCCTCCACGATATGGACCAGCAGATGCACCATAACATCGAAGAATGCAGGCGGGAAGTACATCTCAAACTCGCATAGTATCACCACGATCTCTTCCTGTAGCCTTCTGAGTTGCCTCACGCCAACCGACTTCCGAGAGATGACGTCAAAAAAGTTGCATAGGCCAAATAGCGTTTCACGGACGTGCGCGTCCATGATCCCATGGATTGCAACTGAAAGTATCTGCGTCATCAGCACGTGCCAGTCGTGAGACTTCATCCCGCTGAACTTCTGCTTCGCTGAGTCTAGGTATCTTCTTATCTTCCCCGCGTAACTGTATGGAAGTTTTACTCCTATGAGGCAGGTGAAAAACTGCTCGATCTCCTCCTGACTTAGAGTGAAGCACGCGGGAGGGTAGTCATTTCCGGTCTTCTTGGTCTTTTTTGCCTTTGCGACGACTTTCCGTGTCCTACTTCGCCTCATCATCATCATCATCATCATTAGCGTGAAGCTCCTCCTTGATGCCCATTGATTTCAAGTCTGCCCTTGCTTTCGGCCCATCTTTGGTCCTCTCTGTCATGTTGAGCAGGGTACTAAGCAGACTCTCACACACATTCTTCGTGATATGCATGACATCAAGGCTGTGAGGCACACGGTGGATCTTCCAGTACGGCAAGTCCCAGAAAACAGACCTCGTTTTCATACCTTCAGCAGCGGCTCTGCCGCCTTTCGCTTCTTTCCCGGCTCTGGCGCCTTTTGCTTCTTTCCCGGCAGTCGGCAATCTTTCCAATTTTTCAACAGCTCGTCTATTTCCTCGCCACTCCTTGTACGCGGGCGTCTTTGGGGTTCGGTTTCACCATCGAACAGATCCTTGCGTTTTCTCCATGGGTCATCGTCGCGAAGCCACCTTCGATGTCCCATGAACACGGTTTTCGAAGACCCGGGATCTCTATCTAGCTGGCGATACGTTGTGTCATCCATGCACCTGACGCATCCAGAAAATCCGTGGACCACGTGCCCTGCGAGATATCCGTAACCGAGATAGTCATGCACCGTCGTGAGCAGTGTGACTCTCATAGGGAAATATTCTTTCTCTGCGGCGTCCCACGTATTGGCTAGCGTTTTCCACAGTGTGTCTAGCTCCTCTTTCAGCAGCCCCAGATACAGATTGATGTCGTTCCCTGGTTGTTTCGGCCCTTCAATTAGCATACTCATGTGAATGTACTTCCTCTTCATGCACAACCAGGGGGGAAGGTTGTACATCCACACAAACACAGGCCAGGTGCTATGTGTGCTTCTCTGGCTGCCAAACGGATTTACTCCATCGGTGCTCGCGCCCAGCACGATGTTCCTTGGATCGTCCCCAAATTCCGGGTGTTCGAAGTTCAACGCTTGCCACTGGCTCGCATCCTTAGGGTGACTCAGCATCTTTTCTTTTTTATTTATCTCCGGATCATTTCCGTCATCTTCTCGCTTCTTCTCCTCCCTATCCGCGTGCCAACACAGGAGCTTTGCTAGCTTAGGGTCCGCGAAATACCGCTGCTGACGAGGAGTGATCGGAAAGTACCACACCACTTTTCGAGGAGCTTTCTTCCTCTTCTTGTATCGAGTGACGCCGCACACCGGACATATGGTAGACTCCGCGTGCTCGTCCCGATAAATGATGCAATTGTTCATGCACACATGGTATTTCACGTGCGGTAAATCCAGAGGACACACGATTTTCTTCGACTCCTCGAAACTGGTCAGGCACTTGTTCCCCTTGGGAAGACGTTCGTGCCAGAATGACATGTTCTCGTCGAAGCATGCATCGGTCATTTTGTGTTTTACCTTCATCTCCAGAGCCATGAGCGTTATGTTCAGGCGGGTATCCTCGGGCCTGCATCCTTCATACAATGGAGTAACCGCGTCTATCTCCAATTGATCCAGCTTGGCTTTCTCTCGGGCGGCAGCTCTTGAATATGAGGGTCCTGCACCCAGCCCATCGATGGTCCATCGTCGCCTGCTCTGGCATCTTCATCTTCATGATCATGCCCTTCGTCTTGATCTTCCTCATCATCATGTCCGGCATCTTCTACATGATGACTGTGTACAGCATCACCGTCGTGATCATGTCCTGGAGATTCTTCGTCTTCTTGCCCGCCCTCGCCACGGTGGTTGTCTTGCTGCCCTTCCTCATTTCTTGCCCGGCCCCCATGGACGACTTCATAGTCATCTTCATCACCCTGCCACCGATAGCCATCCATGAAACCACGCAAGAGCAGGTGGCCCCGCACCTGCCCGGAATCCGGGTTCACAATAAGGCTCTTCAGCTTGCATCTTCGACACGGACATCTTATCTCCGTCTCGTTCTTTTGAAGCATCTCGGCCTTCGCGGAGCTGAAAAACCTATTCACGATGCCTTCGGTCATCGTGCGGACCATGTCGCCTGTGGGGTAGAGCAAAACAATATTTTAGAACCAAGAAAAAATTTGGCATGACTTTGCCTAAAAATAGGACCAAAAAGAATGCATAGTGCCAAATTCTGGCCGAAACGGAAATGAATCAACAGTCCGGCAAAATATTGGCAACTATCGCATTTCAAATACCGGTACCTGCAAACACAAACATATATGCAACACCACAAACATATGCAACACCACAAACATACGTAGATCTAGCTAGGCCATAAAAAGTGCATGTGGACGTTGTTGGAGGGAGAAAAAAGTAGATCTACAACATAAAGAAAGCTTTCCCCTTACTTACCTATCAAAAAAGGTAATTTAACCACTTAATTTGGGTGAATCTATGGTGCAAATGAGGTGAGGAGGAGGAGGCAGCCGAGACAAGCTTGGAGGAGGAGGTGGAGAGAATGAAGTGGGGAAAGTGAGTGTGGTAGGTGGCTGTCCAAAATATCTAGCTGGTCTCAGGTTACTAATGGCGCACCACCTAAACATGCGCCATTAGTTACCCTGGTTACTAATGGCGCACCAGTTAGGGGTGCGCCATTACTAGTTTTGCAAAAAAATAATATAATTGTCAGTAGTGGCGCACCGTGGTTGTGGTGCGCCATTACTAGTTTGAACTAGTAATGGCGCACTTCACCCAGGTGCGCCATTACTACTTTAAAAAAAAGTAAAAAAATTGTCAGTAGTGGCGCACAGAGCGTGTGGTGCGCCATTACTAGTTAAAACTAGTAATGGCGCACTGTGCCCTGGTGCGCCATTAGTAGTTTTGGAAAAATAAAAAAATAAAAATTGGCTAGTAATGGCGCACCGTGTGTCTGGTGCGCCGTTAGTAATGAGGACACTAGTGGCGCACCTGTATCTGGTGCGCCACTGCTATATAGCAGTGGCGCACCACATACATGGTGCGCCATTAATGTCCATATCAGCTATAGCCCTTTTCCTAGTAGTGTCTTGGCGGCACCGGTGCTATCGGATCCCTCGACGGCTGTCGGGACCCCGATTCCAAGTCACATCGATCTAGCCTGTAACACCTCATATCACTTTGCGGCCTCACGCACGGTGCTCCCACGGGTGTCGCCTTACCATGGCCCGGGACCGTTTGCGCCCTTTTGGCTCACGTATATGACAGTGTCGCTAGCATCCATATGACAGAGAACCCGGGCCGACATGGCTAGTCGTGAACCCAAAGCGGCACTAACGTATGGGGACAGGCATACATGAATCAACATCGAACGTGTCAGTCAGCAGCGTGCGAATCCGGGCTGTAGCACTGGGCTAACAGGACTCCGGGAACCCGGGCTGTAGCAGGCTAGGCAGGACTCCGGATGTCACCGCGTGACATTTCCCCGAAGGGACAGACACAGGAACGATATGAAACACATGCCGGCCAGTCAAGTGTCCAGAGCAGTAGTGCTGGGCTAGCAGGACTCCGGTGAACCGGGCTGTAGCGGACTACTATGGCTCAAGGAGGCACTAGACTACATCTCCCCATAAGAGAGGCTACTAAGGATAGACAACTAGATTGTCGGATCCCACACATACCAAGCATTTCAATCATACACACAATATGCTCGATATGTGCAAATACAACATGGCATCACAACAAGACTCTACGACTTAGAGTATTTATTCATTAGGCTCCGAAGAGCCAGATATTACAAACATGGGTCTCATGACCCAACATTCAGAGCATACAAGTCAAAGCACATGCGGAAGCTTAACATGTCTGAGTACAGACATCTATAAATGAAAAGGCTGAGAAGCCTGACTATTTACTAGATCCTGCCGAGGGCACAAGATCGTAGCTGAGGTATCAAGCTAAACGTTGAAGTCCACACGGAACTACTAGCGAGACTGACGTCTCTCTGCAAAACATAAAATAGGCAAACGTGAGTACAAATGTACCCAGCAAGACTTACATCAGAACTATCTACATATGCATCGGTATCAACAAAGGGGGTAGTGGAGTTTAACTGAAGCAAGCCAGCTTTGACTCAGTGGCTAACCTAACTACGACTGCAAGTAACTCTTTTGAGGTGGCGCACACGAGTCCACATATTCACCATATCAATACTCCACCATGGATCCGCTCCCGTCTCCCTACGAGAACGCCATCCATAGCACTCACGCTTATCTTGCGCATTTTAGAGTATCCACTTTCACTTGTCTATGAACTGTTATAGGCAACCCAGAAGTCCATTTCCGCGGACACGGCTATTCGAATAGATGATGTTAACCCTGCAGGGGTGTACTTCGACACACACGCTCTCACCACTTACCGCCGTTTACACGACATGTACTCGGCAACCTTCAAGCGGAGGCCCAGCGAGGGTGTCGGCCATAGCCTACCTAAACACTCAAGTCTCTAGTCCAGGTTTATTGCCTATTCAGGTTCCATCCGCAGGGAGTCCGGCCGAGGTTTCCACATATGGCCCCGAACGATGTGTGCAGGGTTCCCGGTCACCAAACGGGCGACTCGGTACACCGGGCCACGTGCCTACCGCATCACAGCCCACCCCTCCGGCCAGCGCTGTCCACGGCCTCCAGCATACTACAGACACCAGAAACTACTTGCAACTCCTGGACAGAGGACAAGGGTGATTAAGAAGCCGAGAGGGTCCATTGGTTTTGGGCCCAATGCGTGGTAGTAACTGTATCATGGATCACAAACACAGCACTCAGTTCCTGAGGACGGCTTCAATGAGACAACCCACCATGTACTCCTACATGGCCTCTCACCGCTACCTTTACCAAATCGTGTTCACACACTTAGCTCACACACAGTAGGACATGTTCATCACCATTCCAACTCATCCCCGATGAATCAGACCCGACTCAACTCTAAGCAGTAGCAGGCATGACAAACAAGCATGAATGAGTAGGCACATCAGGGCTCAAACAACTCCTACTCATGCTAGTGGGTTTCATCTATTTACTGTGCCAATGATAGGTCATGCAGAGGATAAGGGGTTCAACTACCGCAACAAGTAACAGTTGAATCGTTGTTGTCCTAATGCAGTAAAGAGAGCAGGAGCGAGAGAGTGGGATTGTATCGGAATGAACAAGGGGTTTATGCTTGCCTGGCACTTCTGAAGATATTATAGTTCTTCATCGGTGTCATCGAACTCATCGTCGGAATCACAGCTATCGAGAGGGGGACAATCACCGGCAGACAAGGAAGAACACAATCAATGCAATGCAACAATTATGATGCATGATTATGACATGGCAATATGACGTGATTTGGCCTAATGCAACTAGCAACAGAAAGGTTTGGGTTGATTTGAACTCAAGGTTCAAATTCAAATTCAAACTATGAATTCAAATAGTGCATTATCATGTTTTCACCTATACAGCAGGTATAACTTAGTTTCACAGGCATGAAAATGGTACAGATGGATAGATTGCATTTTTCTGATAATTTTTCATATATAAATTATTTGATTTGGAGCTACGGTTGAATTTCTATGAATTTTAGAAGTTTGCACTATTTTCTGGAATTCCTGGATTATTTTAAATCCAGAAAAGGATTAATTGCGTCAGCACTGCGTCATGCCTGTGTCAGCAGGTCAGCAGCGCTGACCAGGGTCAAACCTGACGTGTGGGGTCCACACGTCAGTGACACCTGGTGCTAACCCGCGTTGATTAGCACATCGACCTGCTGCGGGGCCCATTGTCAGTGGCTAAGGGCGGCTGAGCTGGCAGGGATTAGCGCTAATGACTGCGCCACGTCGGTCCTCGCCGGAGTTGATCGCCGGCGAGCACATCCGACGAAGGATGCTCCTCGGGATCGAGCTACGGGCAACCATTTGCCTCGCCGTTTGCTTCTACGGGTTCCTCGGGTTCGCGCGCATCCAAAGGAGCAAGCGAGAGGAGATGGGGTGAGCTGTGGCGTCGGCGGTGGCGAGCGAGGCGGCGGCCGGAGTTCGGCGTTCGTGAGTTTTGCTGCTGCGGCTCGTGGTCGAGCGAACCAGTGCGCTAGGGATGCACTACGCGAGGTTGCGAACGCGTTGCGCACCGACGGATGACCAAATGGCCACCGAAGTGACGCCGGCGTCGAGCTCGTGCGGCGGGGCGTTTCTGTCAGCGCGGAATCAACGGCTACAGGTCGCGAACGGTGTCGGGGTAAGAGGGAAACGGCGTAGGAGCTCACATGGAGGCTGTAGGGATGCTTAGCGCGCTCGGGGACGGCTCGGAGGTGTCGAATCGGCGGTGGCGATCTCCGGTGCCCGAGGTTGAAGACGAGGGCAAAGGCGGCGTTGTGGGGCGTCCGGCGTGGCGTGGCTCGGTGTGGGGGTCGAGGATGAAGCGGCGGAGCTCTTGGGCATGTCCAGGGGGCGAGGGGGAGGCAGTGGCCGCGGTGGTGCTTGTCGGCGGCGACGGTGGCACTCGAACCGCGCGAGAGAGAGAACAGAGGAGGGGAGGGGCACGGGGAGAGTGAGAGGGCGGTCGGGGGCTGCGTGGCGACTCCAGGGTCGTCCAGGCCGCCGAGGGGGCACGCAGGCAAGGTGGAGGTGGCACGGGCGCGTGCCGGCGCACGGTGGCCACACGCCCGGCGTCCTTCTGTCACGAGGAAGACGACAGGGGGGGCTAGCTGGGCTGGGCCGCCACAGTGGTGGGCTGGCCTAGCCACTTGGGCTGCAGGTAAGGCCCAGGTATCTCTCTTATATTTCTGTCTTTAGTTCTTGTCTTCTATTTTCTTTCTCTGTTTTGGATTAGTAAAAATACTAATTCATTCTGTAAAATCCTGAAAATAATTGTGGGCACTTTTGAAAATATTTCCAACAGCCCTCAACTAGTTTCAAAATTATTAGAGCATTTAAAATATTTATAGCCATTAAATGCTCCAATTCAAATACTTATGACTTAATCCAAAAAAATCCAGAAATGACCTAGAAATATGTTTATCATTTTTGGCAGAGGTTTTTACCTTTATCAAAAATCATGAACTTTTCTAAAGGGCATTTGGGCTCATTGAAAATGTTTTTAAGTTGAACCTAGTTGAGTTCTTTTGGGTGCTAGGGATTGATCACCCCTATTTCAAGTTTAAGCAAAATTTAAACATGATGCATGAGGAACAAGCAAAGTCAGACAAGGGCTGATCTGGGGCTGTGACAACGGCAAGCACGGTCTTGCCCTTGCGTTTCCTGCTGCGACGCCGGCCCTTCTTCGTCGGGGCGGCGGTGTCTTCATCAGTAGAGTCGGTTTCCGCGCCGGCGTCCTCGCCAGGGTACTTCCTTCCCTCTTCAGCCCGGGCGCACCTATCGGCCAGAACATAGAGTTCGGCCACATCCTTAACCTTGGTCATCGCCAGCTCTTCGCGCATCTTGCGGTTGCGCACGTTCTGATGGAACGCGCTGATCACGCCGGCAGGATGAACATCGGGGATGTTGTACTGCACCCGGCTGAACCTCTGGATGTACTTGCGGAGGGTTTCCCCTTCCTTTTGGGGAATGATATGCACTTCACTGGCCTGGCCATGAGCTTGGTGGCCTCCAGTGAAGGCGCCAACGAACTCATGGCACAGATCCGACCAAGAAGAAATGGAATCCGCCGGCAAGTGCATCAACCAAGACATGACATTGGGCTTCAGTGCCAACGGGAAGTAATTGGCAAGCACCTTGTCGTCGCGAGCTCCGGCAGCCTGCATCGCGATGGTGTAGATGCTGAGGAACTCTGATGGATGGGTCTTGCCAGTGTACTTCTCGCCAACGTCGGGTTTGAATGTGCGGTGGGACGGCTACTGGAACTGCCGCAACTCACGGGTAAAGGCTGGGCAGCCCACCTCGTAAGATAGGCCGCCGGAGCCCCCCGGTGCTGTGTGGTCCATAGCGGGTCCCGCCTACTTGTCCGACTGGTGGCGTGTATCACGCCGGCGCTCGATAGTGGTTCGAGCATCTTCGTGAGCTCGTTCTCAAAGAACTTGGCGTTGGTCGCGGTGGGTCCGTGGGTCAGACGATGCTATGGAAATATTATCACAAGCATCATCGCGATGGACCGACACCCGTGGTGGCTGGCGTGGAGGAGGAGAATGCACCGTGGCCGCAGCACCCCCGGCCCCTCCATCGCTGGCATGCGGTGGTTCGACAGAGCGCCGGCCCGAAGGCCCCGCCGGTCGCGGATCATCTTTATTGGCGACGGCGACGAGGCTCCGGATGGTGGCTCTCCACTCGTCGAGTTTCTCCACAGCAGGAGGGAAGTCGAGGAGCAGCTGTGCGCATGCCAAAGCTTCCGCTGGCGTGGGTGGTGGTGACAGCTGCGTGGACCGTGGCGTGCTTCGACTTCTAACTACGTTAGAAGGAGCTCTACCACGACCCAGCGGTTGCGTGCCACTTTCGCTAGCACATCGGCGAGCATGCTGGACACCTTCGTCCCGCGGACGATGCACATGGCTCTTCCCACGGCAGTGTCCGGGGTCTCCAGCGTGGTGGCGCTGCTCGCCGCACGCACCCTGGGAAGAGCGCGCTGTGGGCACCGGCGTGGGCGTCTTGGAGGTTGCTGCGCCGCCCATGGGTGGCACAACGACACTCCTGGAGGGCCCCACGCCGCCTGCGGGGGCCCCATCTCCGTCTTTGGATTTGGCGGCGTGCGGCCCGTCTCCTGGCGCATGAACGACGCCGCTCACCAGGCTCTAACCGCAAGAACGATGCTGGTGCTCGCAGACTGCGGCCCGGGTCCTGTCCGCGACCGGCCCGCTGCTCGTCCGCACTGGCATGGGCCGTTCGGCTCCCGACGAGCCGATCGCCATGATCATCTTCTTCTTGGGAGCCATGGCGATGAAGAACTGCTTGGCCAACTACTAGGCCAAATTCTCACAATTGCGCCCCCTACCTGGCGCGCTATAGATGTCGGTGGGAAACGACACCTATGGGATCACAAGAATCCCTACTACGGTTGCCGGGGCGCGGGGTTGTGAGAAGAGCAGGATTAGCAGTCAACACAAGGATCGTTTACCCAGGTTCGGGACGCGAGGATGCGTAATACTCTAGTCCTGCTTTGGTGTGTATTTGAGAGAGTTCTTGATCTCTCGAACTAGCTATGGTGGCTTCCTAGTTCAAAAGAGCCGAATCCCTCTCCAGTATACCATGGGCCTCCTTTTATAGTCGAAAGGGGCTGCCACAGTGGCACACAGGAGGTGGAAAGGTCTACAGTGCTGCGAGCTTATCGCTCGTGTTATAGGACAAGACGCATTTAATGCGTAGCTTAGGTGTCCCTTAGCTTTATTGGGGACGGGAACGAGGCCCGTCCCGTTCGTTGCCGCCTCGCCTTGCTTCGACACGCGCCCAGGCCAGCGGTGCATGTGGAGCCATGTAGGCAGGCAGGCAGCTGAGGTGGTGCGGTGGTAGGGTCTTCACGAAGATCTGCATGCCACCACGCAGGTGCTTGCTGAGTTGGCGTAGGGGCCGCCCGTCGCCACGCAAGTGCCTGCCCAGCTGGTTGAGCTAGCAGCTGCTTGGGGACGACGGTGGAGTCTTGGTCGACACGGGCCTGGCTGTGGCCCTGCTGACGCCCTCGGCAGGGGCCTTGCTGGGGGCCCGGCAAGGGTCTTGCCGTGGCGTTGCAGTTGTCCCTGGCAAGGCGCTTGCCGGGGGTCTTGTGGATCTCCTCGGCAAGGATCCCGCCGAGGGTCGCCGTCTTCTGTTCCTCATCTGATCTCACATGTTTATGATCTTGACAAAGATCTGCATGCCACCACGGAGGTGCCTCCCGAGCCCTAGTTCCAACGCAGTTGGTTGGGTTGGAACCCGTGGGCTCAAGGGTGGCTCACTCTGCTGGCGTCGGGCAAGTTGCCCCGGCAAGGCTCTTGCCGGGGCCGCGGAGGCCGCCCCGGCAAGGGCCTTGCCGGGGAAGTCCACCTCGCCCTCTTGCTTTTCGGTGTTTCTGGTCTTGGCGTTGCCTTGGCCATCTTTTGCTTCGGCTTCTCTCCGGCTCCCCTCCTCTGCCCTACTTAGTGTGGACATGGCGCGTGGCTCAGACTGCCCGTGCATGAGTAAAGGGGTCAAAAGGAGAGCCCCTACTTTTGTACACCGACAATGAGAGGAGATAAAATGACTTCTTCAATAAAAAGAAATGAGAGGAGATAAAATGACTTCTTCAAAAAAAGAATATTGGAGAAGAAATTTTAAAATCAAATTAATATTTTATTTGTCATTTCTTTGACTTAGAAAAAATATGCATTTTTTGAAAATTGCATTTTAGGCCAAAAAAATGTTCATCTTGTCCTAAATATTAGGTTTGGACGGTGAAAATTATTTCTGATATTTTTAGATTTTTTATATTTTATTAGGATTTTTCTTTCGGGCGATTTTTTTTTAAATTCTTCGCCCGACTGGGCCGAAGGCCCAGCCGATCCGGCCCAGCAGGCCGCGCCGCCTGCCGCTCGGAGTCCCGGTCACCGCCGCCATGGAGTCCGAGCAGGACTCCACTTCGCCGCCGCCCCTCCCTCAAGCAAGCACCCCCCGGCCCGCACCACCCCCGCCGCCTACTCCACCTCGCCAGCCGCCGCCGCTCGCCGCCGCCGTTGCTCCCAGCCACCGCGCGCCGCCGACGCCGCCCGCCACCGCCGCCAGCCACCGCGCGCCGCCGACGCCGGAGCCCTGCCTCGCCGCGCCCGCGCCGCCGGATCCCGCCGCCCCGCCGTTGACCTCGCCTTCGTGGTTGACCGGTAAAAACCGCTCAGTTTTGTAACATCCCAGATTTTCAATTTGGAATGTTATACATTAGAGCATCATTGCATATCATATTTTATTTGCATTTTGGTTGATCCTAGAAATTCTACGCAACTCAAGGACCCACGGAGAGAGTTGGGGATTTCGTTATTTTCATATTTGAGTTTTCTCGAATTTTGAAAATAGGATCATTTGATTTTATTTATTTTATCTTCAATTATTTCATTTATAAAAATAAGAGAGAGGGAATAAAATGACTTTCCCAAAAATAAGAAATATTGAGGATTTAATAAAAAAATCATATTTTATTTTATTTGGTGTTTTGGCTATTTTATTTGAATTTAGAAAAAATGCACGTTTTTCAAAATTGCATTTAGGGCCAAGAAAATGTTCATCTCGTTCTAAATATTTTATTTAGTTGGTGAAAATTTATTTTGGCATTTTTAGAATTCTATTTTATTTTCTAAATTTTTTTAGTTCCAGCGGAATTGTCTTTAAAAAAATGCGCCCGCACCTGATTGGGCCGAAGGCCCAGCTGAGCCAGGCCGGCCCGCCTCTGCGCCGCAGCCTCCGCGCCGCGCGTCGCCGCTGACCTGGACTAGGAGTCCGAGCCGGACTCCTCTCCGCCGCCGCCTTGGCCCCTCCCACAAGCCGCCGTCTCCCCCCTTTAAAAGCCACCCTGGGGCCCCCCTGGAGCCCCAAGTCGCCGTCGCCGCCTCCCGAGCCGCCGCCGCCTTCGCCCGCCGCCGTCGGAGCCCCTCACCGCCGCCGCCGGAGCCGCCGCCGCCGCAGCCCCGCCACCCCACGCCGTCCCGCCGCCGCGCCGGAACCCCGCCGGAGCCGAGCCGAGGTAGCCGCCCCACCGCCCCGGTTTTTCTAAAGAAACCGATCCGGTTTTTTTGAAAACCCTAGGTTCTTTTCTTAGATCGGTTCGTTTTGGTTTTTTTTCGGTTTTCTTATTTAGCGAGCGTTCGCTCGTTCGTTCGTTTTAACGAACGCCTTCTTCATTTAGTTACAGTTAACGAACGTCCGTTCGTTAAACTGTTCGTCAGTTTTATTTTTCTCGGATTTTCTGCGATTATTCCAGATCGCGATTTCAGATCCGATTTTCGTTTTCGTTTTTCATTTTCGCTCGTTTATCAGAATCAGGCGATTCAAGCGCCTAGAGTTTCGTCTTGAAGCCCTCTTTCCGTTTAACCAACTCAAAGAAGTTTTTGCTTCAGTAAAATTTGACTTAGGTCCAGATTAGTAAACGAAGCTTGTTTCTTTCGCCGTTTGATTTTTGCTGCTTCGTTTGATTTGATTCTTTTTGCAAACCGGAGTTCTTAAGTTGAACTTTCTGGTTAAATCTTGTATTTGAGTTTTACCTGTGGATTAGATAAGTACTTATTGTATGCTTGTTTGTTTGCAATAGAGTACCCGGAGTGCGCCGCTTGCTACTTCGAATCGCTAGGTTTCCCGGATCATCAGCAAGGCAAGTAACACTTTGATCATACAACTTTTACTACCTATTGCATGATTAGGATATAATTAAATTGTGGGATCTGGGAAGTAGATGAGGTAGTACCTATTGCGCTGTTTATTATCAAACCCTTGGGAGTTACTTCTACGTTTGCTTATATTGTTATGCTATGCTAGTAGACTGGATTGGGTTTGAGTGTTACCATGACAGATGTGAGATTTTTAATTAATAGTTAAACTTAAGGTGGCAACTAAAACACACATCTGGGTGGATTGAGGTACCTGGGTATTCCAGGATTGCCTATTTTTCTTTTGGACCGCCATCTAGGCTCAAAATGATCATGGGATTATTCATGCTAGAAACTTCCGTGTGCAGCCACAAGCTATTATGGGCTCTAGCATAGTTGAGTAGGTTGTGTGAGCTCTTGAAGAGGTAGACTAGCATATGTAGGGGATGTAGGTGGTACTGTCTACCCGGAGTAGAGAGTTAACGTTCTGAAAGACTGTGTCTCGGTCATCCGTTTCTCAAACACCATGAAGTGCGAGATCCCAACGGAGGAGATCGAGTCTTGTGAGGAAAAGTGCGCAAACCTCTGCAGAGTGTACAATCTAATCATGGTTAGCCGTGTCCCCGGTTATGGACAACTTGAGTATCTAGTATCTGGATTTTCATGTGAATCTCATCATGTTACTTTAATTAATTTTGTTGGGTTTGATGATGATACTTAATTGGGATTGAGAATGCTGTCAACCATTCTCAATGTTTAACAACCACCATGATAGTTAAATAAAATTTATTCCTTTGCAGTAGGGAAAAATTGGCTTTTCGCAAAACTGTAACCATAGAGCCTTCTCCCAGCCATATATGCATGTAGTATAGATTTATTCTGTTCATTACTCTCTATGTGTTACATTGCCAGCATATTCCATGTGCTGACCCATTTTCGGGCTGCAACGTCTCATGTTGCAGACTTTTCAGACGACGAGTAAGGTGCCTTAGGTCGTGGTTCGATACTCAGTGATGCCGTTGGAGTTGATGGACTCACTTATCTTCCAAGCCTTCCGCTATTATCGTTATTAGATGGCCTTAAGCCATATTTATTGTAATAAGTTCTCTTTTGGAGACATTCGATGTAATAAGTGTGTGATTGCTACTCTGTTATAAATCCTTCGAGTACTGTGCGTGTCACCATTACTGATCCAGGGATGACACTGATGCACAGAGACTTGACCATCTGAGGTCTGGTCGCTACAGGTTTTTCCCGATTTTCTTTCATTTTTTTTGGTTTAGACTAGATCATTTTTTATTTTATTAGGTTAAATAGCGAGCGTTCTTTGGTTAGATCGTTTTAACGAACAAATTCGTTCCTTTAGTTCTGTTAGCGAACATTCATGTGATAGATTTTTCTTTTTCTGTTTATTTTTCGGCCAGGGACCTATCTGCTAATACTTTTATCACAGATCAGTCCCTGAACTTCAAACACTCGCTACTTTTTGCTCGTTTGTCCAAATCCAGTGAAACCCACGGAAAAATCTTTGTCTTGTTCCCCTCTTTCCAGATAATCAACTTTAACATGGTTTTGACAAATTTAAAATTTGGTTTCAAGCAGATTTGTCTTCATACTTCTTTTGAACGTAGTTTTAGTTTCGTAACTCCGATTCGATTGATTATTTTTGCAAATCGAAGCTTTTCTCTTGTACTTTCAGTTTGGATCTTTTCTATTGAGTTTTCCCCTTGCATCTTATGCTTGAGTGCTTATCTATGTTATTGTTTGTTCACGATAGAGTTTTCGGAGTGCGAGGCTTGCTCCTACGAGTCACTAGGGTTTTCAGATCGTGAGCAAGGCAAGTAACTCTTTGATCATACCCCTTTTATTACCCAGTTTTTATGCATTAGTTTCAATCCTCAAACACTGGATGGTTAGGATCTAATTAACATGTGGGTTTTGGGAAGTAGCTGATGAGGTAGAACCTATTGTCTTATATCAAACCCTGGGAGTTATTGCGTTATGCTTATATTGCTATGCTATGCTTGTAGACGTGGTTTGGTTTGAGTGATCCACAACAGATGTGAGAGTTGTTATTTACCAATGGTTAAACTTAAGGCGGCTACTTTAATACACATCTGGGTGGATTGGTTGAGGCACCCTGGAGCACCCAGTGGTTGTCTGGGCACATGGAGCAATCCGGCATTGTCCTGGGATATCCCGGAGTACCCGTGTGATCATCCTATGGAATGCCACCCAGGCTCAAAGGGACCATAAGGTTATTCATGCTAGAAACTTCCGTGTGCAGCCACAAGCCATTATGGGCTCTGGCATAGTTGAGTAAGTTGTGGGAATCCTTTCCATGATGGGCTAGCAGATGTAGGGGATTGTAGGTGTACCGACCTATCTATCGGTTAAGGGGACCTCTTCGGAAAGACTGTGTCTCGGTCATCCGTTTCTCAAACACCGTGCAGTGCGAGAAATTCAATGGAGGATATCGAGTCCTGTGGGGGAAAGTGCGCAAACCTCTGCAGAGTGTATAAACTAATCATGGTTTGCCGTGTCCCCGGTTATGGACATCTTGAGTATCTGGTACTTGAATTATTGATTTGATCTCATCATGTTACTTAATTAATTTGTTGGGTTGATAATTATTATTTTGGGATTGAGTTGGAGGAACCTTCTCAATATTTTCAACAAACTTTGTAGTTAAATAAAATATATTCCTTTATTGTAGGGAAAAACTAGCTTTATGCAAATGATAACCATAGAGCCTCCATCAGCCATATATGCATATAGTTATAGCTGTTACTTGTTCTTTGCTCTGTAGTGTTATCTTGCCAGCGTATTCCATGTGCTGACCTACACGGGCTGTAACGTATTATGTTGCAGAGTTTTTAGACGAAGAGTAAGGTGCGCTAGGTCGTTGTCGTACACTCAGCTATGCCGTTGGAGTTGATGGTCTCATTTATCTCTGAAGCTTCCGCTGTTATCTTATTTAGATGGCCTTAAGCCATATTATTGTAATAAGTTCTCTGTTGAGACATTCGATGTAATAAGTGTGTGATTGAACTCTGTTATAAATCCTCGAGTACTGTGTGTGTCAGCATTACCGATCTAGGGATGACACATGTGCACAGAGATTTTACCATCTGAGGTCAGGTCGCTACACAAGTCCTCTATTTCTTTCTTTTTGTATGTTATTTTTCATTATTTGCATTGGTTTGAATTGGCCGACGGATATGCGTATATTTTTATTTTTTTTCTAGTATGTTTTTTGTACTTATAATAGTTGTTGGTCTTCACTGAATAAATATCCTGAACTTCTCTATGATAATCCTTTTTAACATGCTAATTTGAGTTTTTACAAAACCCCGAACTTCTATATCTTCAGTATTTCAACTTCTTATTTATAATTTTTTTTGTTATTTTTGGATTTAAATATTTGTAGACATTGAAATCGGCATTGGGCCTATTGATAAATGCGGTAGCGCGAGGCCGAGCACGGGGGAGGGGGGTCGGGACCCCCCTCCCCTCCCCCTGCGAGGCTAAGACAGGAACGAGCCGGAGCAGGCGATGACGCAGCGTGCCACGTCGTCGCTTGCGGAGGCGAGTC
The DNA here is from genome assembly GCF_002575655.3 of Aegilops tauschii subsp. strangulata. Lineage (NCBI taxonomy): Eukaryota > Viridiplantae > Streptophyta > Magnoliopsida > Poales > Poaceae > Aegilops > Aegilops tauschii. The sequence continues at coordinate 288,507,272 of NC_053038.3, forward strand.
CGTCACATCCGTGACCCCACTATCTATCTTAGGGGTGTGGCTCTGGGGTGTGTGCGGTGGGGGTGGAAACAGAATAACCGCATTGCGTCCTGTCAAAACCTAGCGCGCAGCAATGCGGTAGCGCAAGGCCGAGCAGGGGAGGGGGGTCGAGACCCGACCCCCCTCCCCTCCCCTTGCGAGGCCGAGACAGGAACTAGCCGGAGCAAGCGACGACGCGGCGTGCCGCGTCGTCGCATGCGGAGGCGACTCCGTCACATCCGTGACCCCATTACCTATCTTAGGGGTGTGGCTTTTGGGTGCGTGCGGTGGGGGTGGAAACAGAATGACCGCACTGCGTCCTGTCAAAACCTAGCACGCAGCAATGCGGTAGAGCGAGGCCGAGCCGCATGTGTACTTTGTGTGTATTTGAATTTTGAACTTCTATATTGTTTTTAAGTTGTGTCTTTTAGTTAGATATGGACTTCATCTGTTTTTGTATTTGAACTTCTTCTTTTTGTTTCTTAGTGTTTATTTATTCATATGCCTTTACTTCTCTGATTAGTGTACTTGAACTTTTGTTCTTTTATTTTTTGAACTTCTTTCTCTTGTTTGTAGGTGCTTATTTGTGTATTTATTTTTCTTCCCTTGGTAGAGTACCTGACCTTTCTGCTTGCAATCAATTTTTGTTTTAACGATACCAGCATATTTGTTATGTGATCTTAACTTTTAAAAATAGATGCATTCAAGTGGTGCATTCATTTATCAATAGATGCATTTACTTTCTTAGTCGTTGGGGGGGGGGGTAAACTGTAATTAGCCCGGCGCTCCAACACCCCACTACAGGGAGGCATTAAGTGCCCGACTCCCTCGCCACCACCTGTCAAAAATCCCCCCCTGTCACTCGCTCTCTTCTCCCTCTCTGACGCTCCGCTGCTCTCGTCTCCTCCAACCTTCCCCGACTTCTCCGCCGCTGTCCCCTGCGCTCGTGTGTGGAGTAACCGCCGCGCGCCACGCTCCAATTTCTCCCCCACGCCCCGCTCTCCCTCGCCCAGTCCGCGCTCTTCTCCTCTGAAGTGAAGCCACAACTGCCTGCGCGGTTCCAAAGTGCGCGTGGCGTCGTGGGGGTGGAAGAACCGCCGCGGATTCGTGCGTGCGGGGGTCGTTTGGAGAGGTACAAATGCTGCCTCCCCCTAATGCTTGCTCTTAGTTTCGCTAGATCTGTCGAGGCATGTCTGTTTCTTCTGTGTGCTCTTGCATCCGCCTCCTACCCCTTCTTCTGATGGTTGGGTGGGAGATTAGGTAGGGTTCTTATGCGTGTGGTGGGTGGATTCCATTCCCCCATGGTCAGATTTGTCTGTGAGATGCTTGTGTGTGCTATTTCTCACTTCAGACTTGAGTGGATTTCATTTCCCCTTTGGTGATTTCAGCAGTCAGATGCAGGTAAGAGAGGGTGCAGTGTGATGGTTGATGCTGGATCTGATGTATCTAATTGACTTAGTGTTGTTGATTTAAAAGTCTAGATTCTGTATGTCACATGCTAGTTAGTTTATGGATACTTTTTTTGTTGTGCTTGCCTAGATGTGCTACTATTCATCTTTTCATACTTGTTGATACGTTCTAGTTTGTTTCATCCTATGGTTTGATTTAGTTGCTTTTCGTATTTGTCGCATGATTTTCTACTTGCTAACTATATGCAATCTATCCCCTATTTTTAGTAGGTTGTTCTAGGGTTTGGAGTTCCATTCATCAAGGGGTTGTGTTGTCATGGCTTCAAAACATTCTCCAGGTATTTTATTGTAGTTGGATCTTGTATTTTAAATAGCAGTTTTCTTATATATGTTTGCCCATATCTTCACTTAGTTGTCTTGTTGGACTACCCTTTCTTAAAAGTGTGAACTTCTAACGAAGGTCATGTGTATGCATTTTACCCTTAGTTTAAGTTAATAGAGTGTTGCTTAATTTTTATTTGATGAATTGTTGGTGAACTATGTCACCAAGTGTTGTTGGACTTCCCAAATGTTTTCATATTTGTTTTTTCGTGTGATCATTTTCATGGTATTGATATTTAGTTTGCCTGTGAAAATAGTATTTCTGCTCATGCTACATCTTTTTTTTGTGCTACTTGCTTGGGTCACATAGTTGAACTTCTGGTTTTAATTATTGTTTGTTTATAATGAAATTTGGTTGAACTTCTGTTCTGCACATTTGTTCTACTGCTTTGTTATATATTGTTGAACTTCTGGACATTCATCTTATATGTAGTAGCCCCTCTGGTGTAGATTGTTCTATATTTAGTATGTAAATTGTAGATTGTTCATTGTGTTTACTGCTTTGTTAGGTATTGTTGAACTTCTGGGTATTGGACATTGATGTAAAAGTAGAACTCCCTTTGGTGTTGGATTGCAGATTAGAACTCAACTGCCTTTTTACTTGCATTTTTTTGTAGTTGGTGATGAATTGAATAGTTCTGAAAAAATGCTTGCAATCAAGATGGAGCTTCAGAAGTTAATACTGATGCTCCAATATCTGATGGGCTAAATCACCCATTATTCCTTCGACTTTGATTGTTGAGGTTGCTTCGAGCCTTGAGAATAATTCAAGCCTCGAGGATCTTGCTTTTGCAGCTCTTGCTTCACCTAGTATGTGCAACTCCTTTTCTTTTCATTTTAAATTCTCGAGCCATGTGTTTTAAACTTGTTCCTGTCAGGTGTTTTTGTTTTTGTTCCAGACTTTTTTTATTTTTGCTTTGCTCTTTTGTGTTCTTGCAGATGTGTCCACAGAGGAGGAAGCTGTGAACACCATCAACGATGTTCTATCTGAGTTGGATTTATCAGAAAACACTGCTGCTACCGAGCAAGGGGCTCCGTTAGTCGAAGGTTGTGATTCCGTTCCGGATCCTTTGTGCTCTCTTCAGGTGTCAGAGACACAGTCGTAGTTTGTTGACAGCACTGAACCTGTCACACAACCTGAGGATGTGCCTCTTCAGCTTCTTCTGGAGGACCAACGCAAGAGGAAGAAGCAAGAAGATTTTGACAAGAAGAGGGCGGCCCGCCTTCCGAAAGGTTCTGATGTTCCTGAATCTGTTGATGTTGCTGAGCCCATGGTTGGGCATTGCTCTGTTGCTGAGGAAGACGTGCCGTGTGGCACTGATGGCACGGTTGTCCATGTTAAGAAGAAAATCAAGAAGACCGTTGCGAGGAAGCATTTAGTTGGTGAAGTTACTCCTCGGAGGAGCCCACGTGTTTCAAGGCATGTAGAAGTTGCTGAAGATGAAGGGCTAGGCCTCGATGGTACGCCACGCGGTAGTCCTCGTGTGCTTGCCAATTCCACGCCTACACCTTCTCCGCTTGGTGCTGGTGCATCTGGTAAGGGGAAGAAATGCGGCATTAAGCGCAAGGTTGCACATGCAAAGGTCAACAAGGGTGACAAGAAGCGTTCTCGTGTTAATCCAGAGGACAAGGATGATGCTGATTTCAACGCTGATGATGAGGACGACGATGATGATGATGCTGCCGCTAATCAGGTATGAATGTCTCATGTTTACCGCTTTTAGAGCATTTGTCGCTATTGTTGTAGTTTTTGTGTTTTTAGCACTGCCTTGGCGTACATAGCTGACCTTCTGCTTCATAGATACGAATAAATTAGCTGAATTGCTTTGCTTATATGGTATTGCCTTTGTGTACACAGTTGGACTTCTGGATATATACATGAAGAAATTAGCTTAACTTGTTGGTATACATGTTTTATTACTGCCTTGGTGTACATGGTTGAACTTCTGCTATGTAAATTTCTAACATTTTGAAAGCATGTTAATTTCTGGTCATACATGGTTGTACTGCCTATGTAGACATAGTCGGACTTCTGAAATACATGTTTTATTAGTGCCTTGGTGTACATGGTTGAACTTCTGCTATGTAAATTTCCAACATTTTGAAAGCAACTTTACTTCTGGTCATACATGTTTGTACTGCCTTTGTGTACATAGTTGGACTTCTGGAATGTACTGCGTATGTAGGCATTAGTGGAATTTTGGTGTAGCTTGTGTATCTCATTGTTCTGCCTTTTTTCCTTGTCATTGTATTTTTTCAGTATCAGCTTGTGGAGCGGCCTGAGAGGAGGAAGAGAGGAGGCAAAGCGGCCGAAGAAGGTGGCCAAGGAGGATATGAGGCGAAACGTTTTAACAAGACGGTTCGTTGCTCACTGAAAGAGGTCAAGATGTGTGCGAAAATGCTACAACTTAGGCACAAGATGAGGGTTATCAAGGCTGGTTTTGGTTGTGTGTTTGACTTGAAGGTTATTTCCAACATTTCTCGTCCTTTGATGGGCAACATCTACACGAGAATTGACCCTACAACCATGATTCTGGATATGGGTGAGGCGAACAAGATTCTGCGTATTACAAGTGATGCTATTCACCATCTATTTGGATTGCCTCAAGGTAATCGTACCCCTCCTAGGCCCTCGAATGATGGGTTTGATGATGCTGTTATGAGGCTGAAGGGGAAGCTTGGGTACGCTAGGAGTGACGACATCAAGACAAAGGATCTGCGGAATATCCTCGGGGAACTTGTGAAGGATGAGACGAAGGATGATCTTGCTCTGCAGGTGTTTTACCTGATTGTTTTCATGAAGGTGGTTATTCCTGGAACGTCTACACGAGTGTCTAGGGAGGCAGCAATGGCTGTGAATCTTGTGTTTGAGGATATGGCAGATATGGACTACTGCCAGTTGGTTGTTGATGATATTCGAAGTGCTGTTGTTAGGTATCAGCAAGGTACTAGCAGAGGAAAAGCTTTCACAGGCTGTGCCATCGCACCACTTCCTATGTATCTGGACTGCCTTATCATTGGCAAGACGCCTAATTCTGACTTGAGGACCCCTCGCATCAATTTCATGGATCAGGACAAGCTTCTTGAGCTTGCTGCGGCTGACTTGGTCAAGAAGGGTGATGATGACCCAGCCAACTGGGTGTTTGGGAAACTGCCTGTGAGTGTTCCTATGCATCATTCTTCCCTGAGTAGTTTAACCTGAACTTCTGGTACTGTCTTCTATATTTTTTGTTTCCATGTTCCTTCATTTGTTTTCTGACGCGTTGAATTTTGTTTTTGTATGCAGTGGAAGACACAGGCTGAGGTTGTGTTCTTTAGGCGTATCGAACGTCCTGTTCTTACTATGCCTCGTGGCGCCGGCCTAGGGAGTGGAACTTCACCAAGATTTGAATTCTCCCGGGATGTTAATACTTGTGCCGCCTGTAGATCCAGGAGGTTCTTCTGCCCGTGTGAGTGCTGCAGGTGGCTTGTCTTCCGAGAGTTTGTTTGAAGCTACCAATGTTTCCCTGGCTAGGATTGATGGTCTTCTTGAAACTGTTTGTGGGGAGTTGGCCCGTGTTCCGTCAACTGTTGAGCGTCTTAGTCGCGTTGATGGGATTCTTCCTCCCGGAAACGGTTTTGATGCTGAGTCTTCGAAGGAGGTTTTGTCAATTGAAGCTAGATTTCTTGAAGAGCTTTCATCAGAGCACTTCCCACCTCCGGGCTAGCTTTGGGCTGTTCAAGTAAATGTAGGATGCTCGTTGCAAGCCTTTTGAAGATTAGGCAAGTGTTGTTGTGAGACAGATTCAGAGGCAGGATTATGTTCGTTTGGGTCGTGAAGGAGGCCACGTGGATCATACTGAAGAGGTTTGTTTATGTTGGCTTTTGATATTTCTTTGCACTAATGTTCATTGTTAGCTTTCAGTTATTACTATTTTTAGTCATAGGTGACCCTTATTGATTTCATGTGTCCTAAACTTTTTCTTTTTAGTACTAGTGTTTCCTAGTTGACCTTCTCTGTTTATAGTACCTGAACTTCAAGTGCTACAACACCTGAACTTCTATGACTTCGATAACTGGCCCTTTTTGTTCCCTTTTGTATTAGAGTAGTTTGATATCTGACCTGCTATGTTTACTGTATTTGGACTTCCATTATGTGTCAGTTGTCATAGCTGACCTTCTTTGATTATGTAATGTGCACTTCTGCTGATTAGGTATTTGTGTTCTACATGTTTTTTTATAGGCTGTTGATGATGGTGCTAGGGTTGAGGAGGATGTTTTACCTGTGCATGAACCTGCTCCCGTGAGTGATGTATTAGTTGATGAGGTTCATGGCAGTGAAAATAAGATACCATTTTTCTTGTTCATTTGTCTCATTTTTTTATTTTACTTGTTTGTGCATTTTATCACTATGTGGCCCTTTGTAATGACTTTATGTTCTTGCTGCAGAATGATGATGCTAGTGTTCCTCCAGAGAAGGTTGCAGACAAGTCCGTGTCAGGCACCGGCTGCTCCGACGGGGTGGACCCAACTAAACCTCAGTCGTCCATTGGCGCTGAGGTTTCTGATGCTAAGCAGGGCAAGACAGCTGAGGTTTCTGATGCTGAGCAGGGCAAGACAGCTGGAGATATCATTTTGGAGAAAGATCCCGTCGAGGCTGCTGTTGAGACTGGTGGTAGTGCTGCTGCAGGCCCGGAGAAGTCTGCTGCAGCAGAGCCATCATTTGCTGTTGATGCTAGTTCTCCAGCTCTTCCTAGTGCAGGAGAACCAACCGTTTTTGTTGTTTCAGATTCTCCAGCTGCTCTAGCTGCTGTTGGTGTCCTTCCGAACGACCCTGCAATGTCTACTGGAGATGACGATGAAGAGACCAAAAGCGATAGCCATGGAGAGGAGGTTGATCATTCCAGTGCTGCCACTTGTCTAGGCAAGAATCCATAAATAGAGGAGCATGCTTCTCTCTTCTTTCCCCATCTCTGTCCCTTTTGTTGTTTGCTTTTGTCCATGATATCCGCGTGGTGCAAGTTGAACTTCTGGTTTGTGCTTTGTCATGTGGTTTGTAAATAAAGTTAAGTGAACCTGTTTCTATGTGGGGGAAGGTTTGTAATGCATGGGTTGTGATGTTTATAATCCCGTGGTTTTATCTTTTCTGGTGTAGCAGCTGAGATGTGCTTGTGTTTGAATGTTGTGCTTGAATGTTGCTCTTAAGTAAACTGTCGTGAATCTATGTGCTTGAATGTTGCTCTTAATTTCTATTTCTTTTGCTAAGCAGATAGTGACCTTGTTGTCGTCCGAAAGAAGGTTTATGAGTTTTATTCAGTGTCACTAGGATTAAGAATGATCGTTCCAAGAGGTGAGTGCAGCTAGTCAATATTTACATCCATCTACCCCCTGTGAACTGCCTGTGGTTTCGCACCTGAACTTCTTTACTCTATGTTGCTGAACTTCTATTTTACTTCTCTGGTGCTAAACTTCTGGCCTTTTTGTACTGCCTGTTGTGATGTAGCTGAACTTCTATGCTTAGATGTGTTATGAACTTCCTGAGTTCCTGATGCTGAACTTCTTTTACTTTCTATTGCTTGTTTTAGATCAATGATTATGTTCCAAAACAATGAGTGTGAAGCTTCTTTTGAAGATGTCGCAATATCTTTTGCTCCTCGCGGAATGCTTCGATCTAATGTGGCTGAGGTTGCACTCTACAGTCTACTTGCGAAGTACCAGGGATCAGACAAACTCATCCTGCCGTATTGGGTTTGTGTAAGTCAACCATATAGTGATTTCTTTTCTGTTTTGTTCCTTACCATTTTAGTTAAAACTTGTTTGTCTCATTCTGTATTTTCATATGTTGGTGTTTTGTGCATTATTTTAGGACAAGATTTTCAGAGGTCAATTTGATTCCCGTGTGAGGCAGTACTTCTTGGCGATTGGTCCAGATAGGATGGATGCACATGATTCTGTATGCAATATCTGGTTCTTTGCCTCTGTATTAGTTTTGCACTGCGATCCATTGTGTTTGTATTGTTTTATTTTTCTTTGTACCGTTTGATATTAATTTTCAGTTTTTAATGATTCATGTGTTTATGTTGCTTCAGGTTGTTTTCCCCACTTTTGACCCGCCTGAAATTCCTACTCACATGGGTGGTGTTGGTCATTGGGTTTTGATATTTCTTAGCCTGAAGAATTCAAGGTTCTAGCTTTTCGGCTCCCACTACGGACAAGACGATGACTGTGCGGTACGCCTTTTTCAGCGGATGACTGATAACATCAAGAAGCTTTCGAGCGATGCTAGCAACGACAGGGAGACACCCTTCAGTCCACTTACTATCAACCATTTCCTTTTGGATTGGATTGATGTCCCCCAGCAGAATAACAAGTATGAGTTCCACTTTTCTCTCTATCACTTGTGTTTAACTGTAGTTGTACGTAGGCTGCGACGTCTTTTATTCGTCGTCTATCTTTTTTGTTCTAACACTGTTCTTTTTTGTGTTTGATGGCAGTGTCGACTGCGGATTGTTCATGCTTATGAATGTTAATTCGTTTCATGATGGGTTCTTGCTAATTATTCCCATGAAAATATCGCGGATATCAGGAAAACATGGTTGTACTCAATTGCTTCTTCTAACCTGTTTGAGACAGACTTCCAAGCTCTGTTTGGCTACTATACATGTAAGTCTTGAAACATGGACTGCTTACCTGTACTGCATCTTTTGTTCTACATGAACTTCATTTTTTCTTGAACTTGAACTTCTGCTTGAGATCTGGCTGGGTTGCTGGTTTCAGATGGAGAGGAGCATTTCTTCTACATGAACTTCATTTTTATCTTTTTTTATTTTGCTTGTGTATTTACTTTCAGTATTTTTTCCCTTCCATTGCTTACTTGGATATAAGCATTTCTTCTACTTGAACTTCAGAGATGATGCCTTTCCATGCTTTTTGTTAGCTATTGTTGAATGTTTTCCAGTTCATCGGTTTATCTTGAACTGTGCCTTGGGTTGTGCCTAAACTTCATTTAGTTTTTAAAAAGCAACACATCTTTTAGGTCAGCTTGAGTATTAACCATGTCATCTATATTAGTTGGATTGCACGTTGTGCTGTACCTAAACTTTAGTTATATTTAATGGTCTTTTTTCTGTTCCTTTTCTTTTACAATGGAGCCGTTGGACTTGACTGATTACCACTACTCATTCCTCGGGTCACAAGAATACCAGCCTAGGGCGGAATCGATGAGTACAGCTTCGAGAGAAGATGATAGCTCTCGAACCCTTATTCCTTCCAAGTTGGGGAAGCAGACTGTTGGTATTTGTGGTGCTCCAAACACCCCTTGCTCCAGGAAGGTTGGTGAAGTTGAAGCAGTCGAAGCAGAGGTGATTTCGTCGGATGATGATTTTGAGAAGATTGCTTACCCGAAGGATGGTAAATCTGCTGCTGGTACTGTTGCTGGGAGAGGTCGGAAGAATGCTGTCATCACCAGGAGGAAACCGACAGTTGAGTCTGGCAACATAACTTCCTCCAAGAGAGCATCAAGATTGCCTCTGAAGTGGCGTTCTGCTGTCGCTCCCCTAAAGAAATACTGTTACCCTCATCTATCCGAGGCGGAGGTTGACACAGTATGTGCTTAGTGAAGACCGTCTGAATAAGTATTCTGAGTGAGTTTTCTTCTTCTTATTTTTGTTGCTGCCAGAGATTCTACTTTGTTCTGAACTTCTGTTGTTACAGTATGTGAACTTCTGCTCATTTCTCCTTGCCTTGGAGTTATAGTGTCTGAACTTCTGCTGTTGTAGTATCTGAACTTCTGTTCATCTCTCCTTGCCTTTGAGTTATAGTATCTGAACTTCTGTTCGTTATTGTACCTGAACTTCTAATATTTTTTCCCATCCTTTTAAATCTACAGCACAAGCTACTGCATGTTTGCCATCCCTGGGAATGTGATTGACCTCACAGGACGTGTCCTTTATACTCTTTTCGGTGAAGGGCAGCAGATGGAAGGAGAGATAATGGATTATCTCATAAACTTGTGGAAGGATAAGCCGGAGACCTCTGAGATATTCTCTTGTGCTGACAGGGTTGTACTTAGTCCCTACTTCAGACAGGTTTTAGTTCTTTGCACCCCTATCTCCCTTTTTTGCTCTAGTTTTGTTGTAGTGGCATTTGGGAGGTGTCTCAATTGTGTTTTTGTGAATGCACAGTACTGCCTGGAGTATGATTTTTTGGTGCAACAGTTCCAAAGTTCGATGCAAAAAAATCTGCTGATCTCCTCCGAATGTTTGTTTGCAAGGAAGAAGACCTTCTTAACGCAAAGCTGGTTTGTTTTGTTTTGACAGATGAAAAAATGAGAGTCCCACCTCCCATCCCACCAGCGCCCTAGGCTCTCCGGCGATCTCCCTCTCTAACCAGTAAATCTTGTTCTTTCTCCATCCATCTTCTCCGGCGTTCTCTGATCTATCACCCTATACCCATCTCACATGGGTCCTCATGGTGGATCAACTTTGGATCTGGACTTTTCCAAAGGAGTGGCTTTTGCGGAGGAGGTTTTTAGATCTTGTGGGAAATGCATTCACCCTTCGGACGACACAGGCCATTTCATTATGGTCGTGTCTTTTAGCAGGCACATCTTTCGTCTTGATGATGATTTGGTGGCGGCGGCATTGGAATCAGCAAGTGGAGGATCAGCAATTGATATGTCTATTCAACTCATTAAAGACAAGGTATTCTCATTTATTGTCTCTTGCAAACGTGTTGGTCTTCTTATACTTCAATTGCGATCTTTTGCGTGTCCGCAATTCAAATGCTTTTTCCATCTATGGGGTAATGGTGGCCCTAATTGGAAACGTGAGTTTATTATTTGGAAGAAAGAATGTGATGCTAAATGGATCTTAATCAGTCCCTCTAAGAGGCGTGCTTCTCGCGGTATGATTGCCATGCATAAGCCACCTTCCAAGTCTGCTTTGCGTTCGGGTTCTGGATCATCGAAGAAGATCTCGTTTGCCACTTTCCAACAGTATGATGTTTGCAAGGGATATAGTTATCCAGCCTTGCCAGGTCTGGTTGATGCATTCTCTGATGCTGGGTATTCAGTTCTTCCTCGTGAGAGAGTAATTTTGCCTCCGCCACCGGCGACTGATCTCCGATGGACGGTGGCCGAACCACCCATCATTTTCGGAACAGTTAACGTTCACGCGAATTCTTCGGCTGGGTTTTAAGTGGACACCCCAAGTAGTTTGGACGTCAATATGCATGTGCATGGGGGGGGAGCTGGTTGGACCAGCTTTGTCTCCGGCCCAGGTTGTTTCCCCGGCCCAGGTCGATACACCAGACCTGGTTGTTCTCATGGCCCAGGTCGATTCCACGTCTCCGGTTGCTTCTCCGGCCCTATCAAATCTGGACTCTTCTGATATTTCTCCAACTGATTTTGGCAATGAGGCGAATATAGATATTCGGCCAACGGACTCACTTGGAGATTCTGCTAAGTTAAATGATCTTATTGATGACATGGTTTTTAATGTGTGGAAATGCCAGAATTGTTTGTCCATGGTGCATTTAACCAACGCGTGCACTAGCCGGGTGAGGTATCGTAGATGCTTTCGTTTGGGGCACCGGGCAAAGGGCTGTTCGGATTCTACTCCTCCTCCCTCTTACAAGTGGGTCCCGCGGATCAAATCTGGTGAGTCCAACCGGTCAGCATGAATTTCTACGCTGGACGCCTCGATTCCCTCCATAGCTAGTCCTGCTGGGTCTATGCCCAGTCCCGTCGAGCCTGCCACCTCATCTATTCCACCATTGCCCGCAGAGCCACCGCCCATAACGCCTCCTCCGCCTCCCTCATCGCCGCCTGCATCGCCCACCTATTGCATCACCATCGATCCGTGCTACTCTCCTTCCTCGGCGCCGGCAATGGCCAACTTTGCGCTGGATCCCATGGAGTTCATCCCGCAAGGCTTTGACATCATCGATGGCGGAGAGCTGCGTCTGCCCCGCACCTTCTTCATGCCAGCGGTGGCCCCGGACTGGCAGCATGAGGATTACGCCATCGCCATCGTCGAGCTAGCTCCTCTGCCTGAAGAAATTGCCATCTTTCGGAACATGGTCAGTGATTTTGTTGTCAATGATCTGGGAAGAGCTGTTCTGGATGCTCAACCTTGGATTCAAGGGGTTGGGTTATTTCGCTTCCGTAGTGCTCTGGCTCATCAAGCATTAGTTGATCATCCACCCTTCGATCTGGGCAATGATAGATTTGTTCGGTTTATTCCGCATGATGAGGGTATAAATTACAGAGCAACGCAGGGTTTTCCCCATGGATGGGTCATGTTGCTTGGTGTTCCTCTGGACTATAGGCGCACACAGTACCTTGCGGATGTCATCAGCACGTTTGGTCGATTCCACCATTGGCACCAAGATGATCCGATGCTGGTCCGCTCACTGGCTTATGTTTCTTTCCGTGCACGAACCTTAGTTCCACAATCTGTGGCTTATAGAGAGCATGCAGACTTTGGTGGGGCTAGGATCTCTTGGACTGCACCTGTCTACATCCTTTCACCGGATTTTGCAGATATCTTGCCAGCTGATGAAGATCCCATGCCCTTCAATGGCAATCCGCACCCCCTCCCTGGCAATATGCAGTTTGATAATCACAATTGGGTCATGCCTGAATTTCCAGAGCTGGGTTGGAATGACGTGCCACACCCTGTCAATGAGCAACAACAGAATGTACCCCCACCATTCCAGGAAGCAGTACAGCAAGATGATGTTGAGGAGATTCAGTCTCAGGAGTCCATTGTTCTGCAACTTTCTGAGGATTCAGTCAACAATGTGGACAATGCTGTGGAGGTGGCTGTCTTCCAGCCCCTAATGGGACCACAACAACCTCCTCTTTTGATTGGGCAAGTGTTCACTGTCTTTGGACCGATCTTGCCCCCTGTGATGCAGTGGCAGCGTACTTTTGAGAAGATGCTGCCGTTTATGTGGTCTTCTGACATTCCCCAGTTTGTCTTCAAGTCTGAAATTGGTGCTTTGCTGAACAAGCAGTCCTGGGAGTCTCTCTACAATGCTCCAACCCCCATTCTTCAGTTGCTGCCTGCACCTGTTTCCTCTCTCAGCCCGGTGCAGGATGTGCCACCTGCACCTGTTAGAAGGCCAGTAGCTCGGGCTCTTTGCTTTGATGATCTTGATGAACCAGTTTCTGAAGCTTTTGAATTCTCGGCAGTTCCTGAAGTCTCTTTGAAGCGTGGAAGAAAGCCTAAGGCCTCAAGAGTTATTGTTGACACTGATGTTCGGCGCAGTGCACGTCTCAGCGCTCTACGCGACGGCTACCGCAATGTTACACGTGGCACTCCATCTAAGAAGTATCACACTCTGAAGAAGCGCAAGACCAACAAATCCCAGTCTGAAGATACCTCTTCTGTGCCTCCACCAACAGCTATAGCTGACCTATATCGCATTGGTGCTCGACTTCGCATTGCGCCCGAGAAGATTACTGCGGATAAGCTTGTTGTTGATCCTGCCAAGTCCAACAGCAGCATGGGTTCTGATGATTAGTTACATCATGCAGGGTTCAGGTCCATGGTGTACCGTAATCGCCATTTATCTTTCTTTCTCTGTTTGGAACTATGTGATGCTTGTCTGCTTAGTGGGTCAGTGTAGGTCATTGCGTGGCCTACTTTTAATGCTTTTACTTTTGGTTTGTAATGAATCAGACAAGGTTTAAGGATTGGAAAGTTCTATGTTGGAACGTTCGGGGCCTCAATTCTGAAGCACGTCAGCTTGCGGTTAGGCAAAAGATTGATGAAAGTGGTTGTTCTGTCGTTTGTCTTCAGGAAACTAAATGCATGCATATTGATCAACGTTTCATTAGGAAGTTCTGCCCGAGGCGTTTTGATAATTTTGTTTATGTTCCCTCGGCTGGCGCGTCTGCTGGGATGGTGGTTATTCGGAATTCATATTTTTTCATAGGTAAATTAATTGAGGCAAAACCCTATGGGATTATTGTGGAGTTTAAGTCTAAGCACACTTCTGAAACCTGGTCTCTAGTCTCGATATATGGCCCATGTCAAGGTTCTGCCCGTGATGAATTTGTGCAGTGGTTATATAATCTTGATATTCAGTTTGGTGAGAATTGGCTAGTTTTGGGTGATTTCAACTTTATGCGATCGCTTGAGAACCGTAATCTTCCGGGTGGTGATGTCAACGATATTTTCTTGTTTAATGAAATAATTGGTCATTTGGGTCTTGTTGAGCTGCCAATCAAGGGTCATCAATATACATGGTCCAATATGCAAACTTCACCGCTTCTCGAGCAGATTGACTGGTTTTTCACATCGGTTGCTTGGACATCTGATCACCCCAACACGATGGTTTTTCCTCTTGCACGCACTGCCTCTGACCACGTTCCGTGTGTGGTCTCTATTGCCACATGTATTCCCAAGGCAAAAGTTTTTCGCTTTGAGAATTATTGGGTTGATTTGCCTGGCTTTGCTGATTGTGTTTCTCAGGTTTGGAACAGGCCAGTGGCAAAATCTTCGATTGCCTTAACAATTTCTGCTAAGTTTAAATCCCTCCGATATGCTCTCAAGAAATGGCATCTCAACCTGTCCACAGTCAAAGCTCTCATTGCTGATTGCAATAAAGTGATTATTTTTCTTGATGATATTGAGGAAATTAGGCCCTTGAGTTGGCCGGAGTTCAATTTTCGTAGAATTGTTAAATTGCACCTTGAGGATATCTTACATTGGCAGTTTATCTATTGGAAACAATGTTGCACGATCAGAAACATCAAAGTTGGCGAGGAAAATTCAAAAAATTTCCATGCTATGGCTACGGAAAGGTATCGGGGGAACACAATCTCCTCGATCAAGTCAGTTGACGGTGATGTGATCACTGACCATCAGCAGTTGGCGGGGATGTTTTGGTCTGACTTCAATCAACGAATGGGCCAATCAAAAGGCATTCAAATGGGTTTTGATCTAGACACATTAATTTCCCGGATTGATGGTCTAGAGGAGTTATCTTTACCGTTCATGGACTCTGAGGTGGATGCGGTAATTAGGAACGTGCCTACTGATCGTGCTCCAGGACCGGACAGGTTTACTGGCCTATTTTTAAAGAGATGTTGGTCTATTTTGAAAGAGGATTTTATGAAACTTGTCCAAGAATTCTATGATGGGAAATGTAATTTGGAGTGTCTCAATACATCTCTTATCACCCTCATTCCTAAGAAGTTGAGCCCTGAATATGTTGGTAATTTCTGGTCCATATCATTGACAAATACTTGCTTGAAGTTTTTAACCAAGCTTTTGGCTAATCGTCTCCAGGGTGTGATTTTGAAATGTATCCACCGCAACCAATATGGCTTTCTTCGGTGTCGATCCATTCAGGACTGCCTGGCGTGGTGTTTTGAGTACATCCACCAATGCAAAGTTTCCAAGAGGCCTATCATTCTTCTTAAGCTTGACTTCACAAAGGCATTTGACACCATTGAGCATGATCTGTTTCTCTGGATTCTGAAATGTAAGGGTTTTGACAATCGTTGGACAAGTTGGATTGAGAGCATTTTGTCCACGGGCCCCTCTTTGGTTCTCTTAAATGGAGTGCCTGGTAATCATTTCGTCTGTCGTTCGGGTGTTCGTCAAGGAGATCCACTATCTCCTTTGCTCTTTGTGATTGCCGTGGACTTACTTCAATCGGTTTTAAATGAAATGTGCTCAAGGAACATTCTCACCTTACCTATCCCAACATCTTCAATGGATTATCCGATTGTTCAGTATGCGGACGACACACTCATTGTTCTTCCTGCTATTGATAGCCAGCTCATTGCTTTCAAAGAAATGCTTGAGGTCTTTGCTAAATCAACCGGACAGAGGGTCAATTTCGGTAAGTCCTCCTTGATACCAATCAATATGAGTGATGATGAGGGCAAGCGTGTTGCTAGTTTGCTTGGGTGTGATGTTGGTTGCATGTCGTTCACTTACCTTGGCTGGCCCATGGGTACCTCCCGGCCAACAATTTATGATCTTTTGCCTTTGGTGGGTCGTATTGAGCGACGATTATCTACGTCTTCTTGTCTGTTGAATCAAGGGAGCCGGCTACAACTCTTGCAATCTGTTCTTAGTTCTATGCCAATTTATTTCCTGTGCACTCTTTCGCTGCCACAGGGCATTTTGAAACAGATTGAGTGTATCATGCGGCAGTGCTTGTGGAGAGGGAACACGGATACGCCCCGGCAATCATTGGCGGCTTGGGATTTGGTCTGTCGTCCTAAAACCTTGGGAGGGCTAGGCGTTCTAGACTTGAGCATTCAGAATGATGCCTTGTTGATCAAGCATCTTTTCAAGTTCTTTAATAAGATGGACGTGCCATGGGTATCACTTATTTGGGACACATATTATGCCGCAGCGCCACCCCAAGTCACTCAAAGCTGCGGTTCTTTGTGGTGGAGGGATGTACTGAAGCTGTACGATAGGTTTTGCAAGTTGGCGGTAACACACGTGCGTGCGGGAGACACGGTGATCTTCTGGCTGGACCGTTGGCAACTTGGTAACAATACGGTTCTCATGCAACACCGGTTTCCGAGGCTTCACTCTTTTGTGATTGATGACACTCTCACCATTAAGGATATGATGGAACTATCGGACCCAACCGACAATCTCCATCTGCCACTGTCTGCTGAGGCCTTTGAGGAATTTAATCAGCTTCAGGCGGTGCTGCCTTTGGTCAACCTTCGGGAGGGGGAAAGGATGTCTGGAAATGGCCATCCAAGTCTGGTGATTACCAGTGAAGGATTTACTACATGTCATGCTTTTCGGACACTGTGGTTGATCCCATATTCAGGTGGATCTCGAAATGTTCTTGCACCCTTAAGTTTAAGGTGTTTGGCTGGCTTCTTTTGATGGATCGCCTTAACACTAGGGACATGATGCAGCGGCGGCATTGGATTATCCAGGATGACACTTGTGTTCTGTGTCACTCTGCCTCTCATGAGGACGGAGCGCATCTCTTCTTCGCTTGCAACTTTAGTCAACGTGTCTGGAATTACCTGGGCATTTCATGGATTATTCAACCTAACCAGACTACTTATGAGATGGCTTCAACTGCTAGGAGGGATTTTGGTTTCCCATTTTTCTCAGAGGTAGTCTTCACTGCTAGTTGGAATATTTGGACACAAAGAAATGGGAAGATTTTCATAACTGAGTTACCTTCTTTTAGATCCTGGAGGAGAAATTTTCTTCATGACATTTCTCTTTTAGCTCATAGAATCAAATGTAAATATAGGAATAGCCTAATTTCTTGGATAGCTGCCTTACCTTAAACTCTCTTTGTAAGTAATCTCTCCTCTCTTTCCTTGCCTTTAACTTGTAACTTTGTAAACTCTTTGGTTCTTTGGTTTAATAAAGGACTGTGAGGCTGTTGCCTTGCAGTATATAGTCAAAAAAAGCTGGTTTGTTTTTCATAACTCTTGCTTTTTTAAATTTTATGTACATCCTTTTGCTGAGTTTGTCAAGAAGTTTTTGTTCATCCTGGTTGTTTAATACCTATGATTTATAGTTTGTGTTCACCGTTTCTTTCATACTTGGCAGGTTTTTTGATACTATTGAAGCCAATTGACACAATGGCGCACTACAGTGTGTATGTGCTGAATAGATATCGTGGGAGCATTGAAATCCTTGACTCACTTCCTTACAGTAATAAGGGAACGTCACGAACAAGTTTCCACGGAGACTGCCAAAATATCGTGAGTGTTTCTTAGCCTGAACCTCCTTTCATATTTGCTTGTTTTACATGAAGTTTATTATGCCTTGTGTTGAAAAAATATGTTTCTGTCTCTGTTTTGGTAATACTGCTTGAACTGACTATCATTTGACAGGTGAACTTCTGGTATTTGTTTAGCTGGATCTGATGCAAGTGTCCCTTTTATGTACCTGAACTTAACTATTTTGGTTAACATGTTTTTGACTTCATCTTATTTGTCATTTCTGGCAGATCAAGAGATTTGTTGGGTTGCTCGAGGAGGTGTACGGCAAGGCTGCGTACAAAGCGAGCAAGCAACCTAAATGGGCGAATATTGCAAAGAGGCCGACTTTTATCGATGTTCCAAAGCAAGTGAATAATGATTGTGGTTTCTTTGCCATGAAGTTCTGCTCTACATATGATGGCGATGAGCTTGTTGATGATTTTGGTGATGTGAAGGTATGTTTTGTCCTAGTTCTTGTCTCATCACCCTTTCATTTTTCTTGTGTGTTTTTGCTGAGACGCTCCTGCTGTGGTTTTAGTTATCCTTTACTAAGCCATCATTTCATTTCTTGTTGGCAGGCTGCTGCAGATGATTGGAAGGCCGAGTTCATGCACACTCTAATCTTTAGCGAGAAGAATGAAATCTTGCGTACAAAGCTTCCTAAAGAGATCCGGTCCTTGGGCCCGTGAATTCAAAGCATTAGTTTCAGTGTAGATTTGATTTCGTAAAGATTTCAGTTTGATAATGATTGGAACGATTCTGTAAAGATTTGGTTGTAAGAATTTTTTAGTAATTTGTGTATCTATAGCTGTAGCACTATTACTTATGATATTGAGGACAAATGTATTTGGTGTGAAGAATGATTTGGCTTGTGAATTTCAATGTACTGCATCGTTTTCAGTATCCATGTGTTGTATGTTTTTTCCCCAACAGATGTACTTGAACTTCTCAATGGGCTATGGTTGAACTGCAGGTTTTTTGTGTTGTTTAATTTTGGGCCCCAACATATGATCGTAGACTTGAACTTCTGCTTTGAGATGTGGCTGGGCTACTGGTTTCAAATGGAGAGGATTTTCTGTGTTGTGTAATGTATTGGTATTTTTCAACCCAACCAATATGTAGCCTTTTGCATAGAATCTATATGTGTTTTTTGTGTTTTTTCAACTGCGAATGGATTTCAACTGTAACTTTGTGCAAAAATATTCTCATACACTCCTTTATGTTTCTTTATCTTTTGTCGGCATTGTACATGAACTTCTGCATCTATCCAAACAGAACTTCATATCTGAACGCGTTGTCTTAGGCTTGCTAACCTTAGTTCATACGGCAATACTTATTTTTTTAAGCATATTTTTTCCTACATCGATTTATATACCAAAACTTCTTCTATAAGCTGACTTGAACTTCAAACTGTATATTTTTTCATTTTATTGCTGCTTGCTCTTTTATGGAACACAACACCAGCACCTCCTGTCATAATATACCAGAAGTTCTACTGTAAGCTTACTTGAACTTCATAGTGTATAATTTCATTTTTATTCTTGCTTGTACTTTTATGGAATACATCACCAGTACAACACTTCCTCTCATAATATACCAGGACTTCTGCAGTAATATTACATGAACTTCACAATGTATATTTTCATTTTATTACTGCTTGCTCTTTCATGTAATACATCACCAGCACCTCCTCTCATACTATACTAGGACTTCTGCAGTAAGCTTACTTGAACTTCTACTGTATAATTTCTTTGAAACTTCAACAATAGAAGTTCAAGTAAGCTTCTCCTAAAATACTGTTTCAAAAGTGGAATAACATTCTGCACATTGACATGACATAAGTTTGCTTTGTTTAATTGACCTAGTCTAACTGTTCATCAACCTTGCACTCCTCCTAGGCTTTGCTTGTAGTGGTTTTTGCTTGACATGTACCTCTCTTCATCTTCCTCTTCCTCTTCCTCTTCATCATCCTCTTCCTCTTCCTCTTCGCATTCCATTTCCTCTTCCTCTTTGTCTTCCTCTTCTTCGATGGTGTCTTCATATTCGTCTTCCTCTTCATCTTCCACCACTTTCTTGTTGCTGGCTCTAGGTTTTGCTTTCTGTTTCTTCTCTGGCTTTTTGCTTGTCTTTTCAGCATCCGCGCGCTTTAGGCATGTTCTTGCATTATGTGGTTCATACTCCTTGCATATGCTACAAAGTCTGCTGCTTGCTTTATGTGGGTGTGGTCCGTTGTTTTGTTCTATGACTTTGGGCTGCTGTTTTTGAACTTTGGGTTGCTTGACCTCCTCGGCATCGTTTCTTTCTAAGAGTGTTGGACAGGTGAGCTTGTTGTGTCCTGCAACCTTTTTGCACACACTACATTGCCTGTGTCCAAGTGGCACTCCGTTCTCATCGAGCACGACGACTCTTCCTGCAAGTGGTGCCTTTCTTTGAGCTCTCTTGTTACTTTTCTTTGCTGCAGAAATTTTCTTCCTACCCTTTGTTTCAGAGTACATCGGCAGTTTCATCGTCTCTTGCTGCCGCTGCTGCATTAATTGGTCAACACCCTGCTTGCACTGGTTGGCTTGAGCAGCGGCCTGGAGCATTTCAGTTGCATAATAATGAAGGTCATCTTCAATTTCAGCAGCCTCTTCAGCTATCCTTTCGTCAGCATCAGCTCGATTTGCTGAATGTATTGCATCAAGCTCTTCCACGAGCCTCTTGAGAACATAGAAGGCTCTGCCATATTGCTGGTCACATCTCATCGCTTTCTTGTTAACCATCAAATTTAGCTGCAGCAAGATGTCTTGCTTCGATAGTCTTGAGCTGCCATCCGATGCAGTTGTGTTGTAGTCCCTTGTATCAAAGGTTGGTTGTGATTTTGCCATCTTTGTGTACCATTTGAGGATATATTTGTCTGGAAATTTGTCAGGCTTCAGGTAGTCCAGTATGTTCATGATGTGAAGGCAGAACAGGCCTGCATTTTGTGATGAATGCACAATACATAGTTTGTGAGCCAGCAATGAGTTTCATATATTTGATATGACACTACTAGTTTAGCTATTTAATGAGTTTGTTTCTCTGCTCACCTGTGTGTGTCCAAAGCTTGCATTCACACTCATATATTTCATTCTCTGGGTCAGCTACAACCTAGAATTCATGCTTTGACCAGGCAAATCTGTTTTCATCATCATGGCCAGCCTTGTTGTGATAGTACACAAGGTACTTAGTGGGCTCTGCTGTAGGCTTTGCGTGAAACATCGTGGCTTTTCTCATCCTAGTACTCATCTCGGTGTACACGGCTCTCATGTACTTGATAGCCATGTCTTCCTCATAGCTGTAGGTTGTTTTTGTCATAGGATTGGTCTGCACATGTCAAAAAATAAGATATTAGTCGAGGCAGAGTCATGGGTTTCATTTTTTTAAATACAGTGTGTACATGTTGAAGGAAGTAACAATATGATGGGGTTTTTTTTGTCTTAATACCATGCTGGTCATTGTTTGCTCGTTCTCCTTCTGCATTCGAGTTTGTATGCAAGCATTTACCTGCCTAGCAAACTTGTGTAGGTTCTGGGTCCCCTTGACAAACCCTCTCTTGAGCACGTGATTCATGCTCTCGCTTTGTTGTGTGGAAGTCATTCTGGCACATAAAATGTTCTTGTAAAATGCTGAAATCCACATTTTCCTATCACTCCACAGCTGCATCATCATCTGGTCGTTCTCCAGGTTGTACTTGTGCACGAGTTCAGCCCAGGCAGCTTCAAACTCCGTTGGCATCAGCGGCCAGTTTCATATAGCTGCGAACTCCTCTTTGAATGTTTTACACTTTTTGTACAGCAACACGAGGTATTCCTTGTACTTCTTTAGGATGTGCCAACGGCATAGCTTGTGGACGGTGTTTGGGAATGATTGTGGTATAGCTTTCGCCATCGAGGGGCACTGGTCTGCATGAATTAAAAAATAAAACTTGCTTCTTTTTGCACTGATAGTGAACTTATGATGTACAAGTACTTGAACTTCACAGGTAGCACTAGGTGAAGGAAATATGCCCTAGAGGCAATAATAAAGTTGTTATTTATATTTCCTTATATCATGATAAATGTTTATTATTCATGCTAGAATTGCATTAACCGGAAACTTAGTACATGTGTGAATACATAGACAAGCAGAGTGTCACTAGTATGCCTCTACCTGACTAGCTCGTTGAATCAAAGATGGTTCAGTTTCCTAGCCATGGACACGAGTTGTCATTTGATTAACGGGATCACATCATTAGAGAATGATGTGATTGACTTAACCCATTCCGTTAGCTTAGCACTTGATCATTTAGTATATTGCTATTGCTTTCTTCACGACTTATACATGTTCCTATGACTATGAGATTATGCAACTCCCGAATACCTGAGGAACACTTTGTGTGCTACCAAACGTCACAACCACAACTGGGTGATTATAAAGGTGCTCTACAGGTGTCTCCGATGGTACTTGTTGAGTTGGCATAGATCAAGATTAGGATTTGTCACTCCGATTGTCGGAGAGGTATCTCTGGGCCCTCTCGGTAATGCACATCACAATAAGCCTTGCAAGCAATGTGACTAATGAGTTAGTTGCGGGATGATGCATTACGGAATGAGTAAAGAGACTTGCCGGTAACGAGATTGAACTAGGTATTGAGATACCGACGATCGAATCTCGGGCAAGTAACATACCGATGACAAAGGGAACAACGTATGTTGTTATGCGGTTTGACCGATAAAGATCTTCGTAGAATATGTGGGAGCCAATATGAACATCCAGGTTCCGCTATTGGTTATTGACCGGAGACGTGTCTCGGTCATGTCTACATAGTTCTCGAACCCGTAGGGTTCGCACGCTTAACGTTCGGTGACGATCGGTATTACGAGTTTATGTGTTTTGATGTACCGAAGATAATTCGGAGTCCCGGATGTGATCACGGACATGACGAGGAGGCTCGAAATGGTCGAGAAATAAAGATTGATATATTGGACGACTATATTCGGACACCGGATGAGTTCCGGGGGTCACCGGATATTTATCGGAGTACCCGGGGGTTATCGGAACCCCCGGGGGAACGAAATGGGCCTACATGGGCCTTGTGTGAGAGAGAGAGGAGGGGGCCTAGGGCTGGCCGCTTGGCTCCCTTGGGAGTCCGAGTTGGCAAGGAGGGGGGGGGGCGCCCCCTCTTTCCTACCTCTCTCCCTCTCCTTCCTTCCTAGTTGGACTACGAAAGGGGGAGTCCTACTCCTACTAGGAGGAGGAGTCGCCCCTCTCCTTGGCGCGCCCCAAGGCCGGCTGGCCTCCCCCTTGGTCCTTTATATACGGGGGCAGGGGGCACCCTAGAACACACAAGTTGATTGTTTCCAGCCGTGTGCGGTGCCCCCCTCCACCATAATGCACCTCGGTCATATCGTCGTAGTGCTTAGGCGAAGCCCTGCGCCAGTAGCTTCATCATCACCGTCATCGTGTTGACGAAGCTCTCCCTCGACACTCTGCTGGATCGTGAGTTCGTGGTATGTCACCGAGCTAAACGTGTGTAGGTCGCGGAGGTGCCGTATGTTCGGTACTAGGATCGGTCGATCGTGAAGATGTACGACTACATCAACCGCGTTGTCATAACGCTTCCGCTTACGGTCTACGAGGGTATGTGGAAAACACTCTCCCCTCTCATTGCTATGCATCACCATGATCTTGCGTGTGTGTAGGAATTTTTTTGAAATTACTACGTTCCCCAATAGTGGCATCCGAGCCAGGTTTATGCGTAGATGTTATATGCACGAGTAGAACAAAAGTGAATTGTGGGCGATAATAGTCATACTGCTTACCAGCATGTCATACTTTGATTCGGCGGTATTGTTGGATGAAGCGGCCCGGACCGACATTACGCGTACGGTTACGCGAGACTGGTTCTACCGACGTGCACACACAGGTGGCTGGCGGGTGTCAGTTTCTCCAACTTTAGTTGAATCGAGTGTGGCTACGCCCGGTCCTTATTGAAGGTTAATACAGCACATACTTGGTTTTGATACGTAGGTAAGAACGGTTCTTGCTCAGCCCGTAGCAGCCACGTAAAACTTGCAACAACAAAGTAGAGGACGTCTAACTTGTTTTTGCAGGGCATGTTGTGATGTGATATGGTCAAGACATGATGCTAAATTTTATTGTATGAAATGATCATGTTTTGTAACGGAGTTATCGGCAACTGGCAAGAGCCATATGGTTGTCGCTTTATTGTATGAAATGCAATCACCATGTAATTGCTTTACTTTATCACTAAGCGGTAGCGATAGTCGTAGAAGCAATAGTTGGCGAGACAACAACGATGCTACGATGGAGATTAAGGTGCTGCACCGGTGACGATGGTGATCATGACGGTGCTTTGGAGATGGAGATCAAAGGCACAAGATGATGATGGCCATATCATATCACTTATATTGATTGCATGTGATGTTTATCCTTTATGCATCTTATTTTGCTTAGTTCGACGGTAGCATTATAAGATGATCTCTCACTAAATTTCAAGGTACAAGTGTTCTCCCTGAGTATGCACCGTTGCGAAAGTTCGTCGTGTCAAGACACCACGTGATGATCGGGTGTGATAAGCTCTACGTTCACATAAAACGGGTGCAAGCCAGTTTTGTACATGCAGAATACTCGGGTTAAACCTGACGAGCCTAGCATATGCATATATGGCCTCGGAACACTGAGACCGAAAGGTCGAGCATGAATCATATAGTAGATATGATCAACATAGTGATGTTCACCATTGAAAACTACTCCATCTCACGTGATGATCGGACATGGTTTAGTTGATATGGATCACGTGATCACTTAGATGATTAGAGGGATGTCTATCTAAGTGGGAGTTCTTTAGTAATATGATTAATTGAACTTTAATTTATCATGGACTTAGTACCTGATAGTATTTTGCATGTCTATGTTGTTGTAGATAGATGGCCCGTGTTGTTGTTCCGTTGAATTTTAATGCATTCCTAGAGAAAGCTATGTTGAAAGATTTTGGTAGCAACTACACTGACAGGGTCCGTAACTTGAGGATTATCCTCATTGCTGCACAGAAGAATTACGTCCTGGAAGCGCCGCTAGGTGCCAAACCCGCAGCAGGAGCAACGCCAGATGTTATGAACGTCTGGCAGAGCAAAGCTGATGACTACTCGATAGTTCTGTGTGCCATGCTTTACGGCTTAGAACCGGGACTTCAACGACGTTTTGAACGTCATGGAGCATATGAGATGTTCCAGGAGTTGAAGTTAATATTTCAAGCAAATGCCCGGATTGAGAGATATGAAGTCTCCAATAAGTTCTACAGCTGCAAGATGGAGGAGAATAGTTCTATCAGTGAGCATATACTCAAAATGTCTGGGTATAAAAATCACTTGATTCAACTGGGAGTTAATCTTCCTGATGATAGTGTCATTGACAGAATTCTTCAATCACTGCCACCAAGCTACAAGAGCTTCATGATGAACTATAATATGCAAGGGATGGATAAGACAATTCCCGAGCTCTTCGCAATGCTAAAGGCTACGGAGGTAGAAATCAAGAAGGAGCATCAAGTGTTGATGGTCAACAAGACCACTAGTTTCAAGAAAAAGGGTAAAGGGAAGAAGGGGAACTTTAAGAAGAATAGCAAGCAAGTTGCTGCTCAAGTGAAGAAACCCAAGTCTGGACCTAATCCTGAGACTGAGTGCTTCTACTGCAAAGGGACTGGTCACTGGAAGCGGAACTGCCCCAAGTATTCGGCGGATAAGAAGGATGGCAAGGTGAACAAAGGTATATGTGATATACATGTTATTGTTGTGTCCCTTACTAATGCTCGCGGTAGCACCTGGGTATTTGATACTGGTTCTGTTGCTAATATTTGCAACTCGAAACAGGGACTACAGATTAAGCGAAGATTGGCTAAGGACGAGGTGACGATGCGCGTGGGAAATGGTTCCAAAGTCGATGTGATCGCGGTCGGCACGCTACCTCTACATCTACCTTCGGGATTAGTTTTAGACCTGAACAATTGTTATTTGGTGCCAACGTTAAGCATGAACATCATATCTGGATCTTGTTTGATGCGAGACGGTTATTCATTTAAATCAGAGAATAATGGTTGTTCTATTTATATTAGTAATATCTTTTATGGTCATGCACCCTTGAAGAGTGGTCTATTTTATTGAATCTTGATTGTAGTGATACACATATTCATAATATTGAAGCCAAAAGATGCAGAGTTGATAATGATAGTGCAACTTATTTGTGGCACTGCCGTTTGGGTCATATTGGTGTAAAGCGCATGAAGAAGCTCAATTATGATGGACTTTTGGAATCACTTGATTATGAATCACTTGGTACTTGCGAACCATGCCTCATGGGCAAGATGACTAAAACTCCGTTCTCCGGAACAATGGAGCGAGCAATAGATTTGCTGGAAATCATACATACTGATGTATGTGGTCCGATGCATGTTGAGGCTCGCGGCGGGTATCGTTATTTTCTCACCTTCACAGATGATTTAAGCAGATATGGGTATATCTACTTGATGAAGCATAAGGCTGAAACATTTGAAAAGTTCAAAGAATTTCAGAGTGAAGTGGAAAATCATTGTAACAAGAAAATAAAGTTTCTACGATCTGATCATGGAGGAGAATACTTGAGTTACGAGTTTGGTCTTCATTTGAAACAATGCGGAATAGTTGCGCAACTCACGCCACTCGGAACACCATGGCGTAATGGTGTGTCCGAACATCGTAATCGTACTTTACTAGATATGGTGCGATCTATGATGTCTCTTACTAATTTACCACTATCGTTTTGGGCTTATGCTTTAGACACGGCTGCATTCACGTTAAATAGGACACCATCTAAATCTGTTGAGACGACACCTTATGAACTGTGGTTTGTCAAGAAACCAAAGTTGTCATTTCTTAAAGTTTGGGGTTGCGATGCTTATGTGAAGAAACTTCAACCTGATAAGCGCGAACCCAAATTGTAGAAATGTGTCTTCATAGGATACCCAAAGGAGACTGTTGTGTACACCTTCTATCATAGATCCGAAGGCAAGACATTCGTTGCTAAGAATGGATCCTCTCTAGAGAAGGAGCTTCTCTCGAAAGAAGTGAGAGGGAGGAAAGTAGAACTTGATGAGTTAACTATACCTGGTCCCTTATTGGAAAGTAGTTCATCACAGAAATCTGTTCCTGTGACTCCTACACCAATTAGTTAGGAAGCTAATGATGATGATCATGTAACTTCAGATCAAGTTACTACGAAACCTCGTAGGTCAACCAGAGTAAGAACCACACCAGAGTGGTACGGTAATCCTATTCTGGATGTCATGTTACTTGACCATGACGAACCTACGAACTATGAGGAAGCGATGATGAGCCCAGATTCCGCGAAATGGCTTGAGGCCATGAAATCTAAGATGGGATCCATGCATGAGAACAAAGTATGGACTTTGGTTGACTTGCCCGATGATCGGCAAGCCATCGAGAATAAATGGATTTTCAAGAATAAGACTGACGCTGACGGTAATGTTATTGTCTACAAAGCTTGACTTGTTGCAAAAGGTTTTTGACAAGTTCAAGGAGTTGACTACGATGAGACCTTCTCACCCGTAGCGATGCTTAAGTCCGTCCGAATCATGTTAGCAATTGCTGCATTTTATGATGCTGAAATTTGGCAAATGGATGTAAAGACTGCATTCCTGAATGGATTTCTGGAAGAAGAGTTGTATATGATGCAACCTGAAGGTTTTGTCGATCCAAAGGATGCTAACAAAGTGTGCAAGCTCTATCGATCCATTTATGGACTGGTGCAAGCATCTCGGAGTTGGAATAAATGTTTTGATAGTGTAATCAAAGCATATGGTTTTATACAGACTTTTGGAGAAGCCTATATTTACAAGAAAGTGAGTGGGAGCTCTGTAGCATTTCTAATATTATATGTGGATGACATATTGTTGATTGGAAATGACATAGAATTTCTGGATAGCATAAAAGGATACTTGAACAAGAGTTTTTCAATGAAAGACCTCAGTGAAGCTGCTTATATATTGGGAATCAAGATCTATAGAGATAGATCAAGACGCTTAATTGGACTTTCACAAAGCACATATCTTGATAAAGTTTTGAAGAAGTTCAAAATGGATCAAGCAAAGAAAGGGTTCTTGCCTGTGTTACAAGGTGTGAAGTTGAGTCAGACTCAATGCCCGACCAATGCAGAAGATAAAGAGAAAATGAAAGGTGTTCCCTATGCTTCAGCCATAGGCTCTATCATGTATGCTATGCCATGTACCAGACCTGATGTGTGCCTTGCTATTAGTTTAGTAGGGAGGTACCAAAGTAATCCAGGAGTGGATCACTGGACATCGGTCAAGAACATCCTGAAATACCTGAAAAGGACTAAGGATATGTTTCTCATTTATGGAGGTGACAAAGAACTCGTCGTAAATGGTCACGTCGATGCAAGCTTTGACACTGATCCAGATGACTCTAAGTCACAAACTGGATACGTGTTTATATTGAACGGTGGAGCTGTCAGTTGGTGTAGTTCTAAGCAAAGCGTCGTGCTGGATCTACATGTGAAGCGGAGTACATAGCTGCTTTGGAAGCAGCAAATGAAGGAGTCCGGATGAAGGAGTTCATATCCGATCTAGGTGTCATACCTAGTGCATCGGGTCCAACGAAAATCTTTTGTGACAATACTGGTGCAATTGCCTTGGCAAAGGAATCCAGAGTTCACAAGAGAACCAAGCAGATCAAGAGACGCTTCAATTCCATCCGCGATCAAGTCAAGGAGGGATACATAGAGATTTGCAAGATACATACGGATCTGAATGTTGCAGACCCGTTGACTAAGCCTCTCTCACGAGAAAACATGAGCAGCACCAAGACTCCATGGGTGTTAGAATCATTACTGTGTAATCTAGATTATTGACTCTAGTGCAAATGGGAGACTGAAGGAAATATGCCCTAGAGGCAATAATAAAGTTGTTATTTATATTTCCTTATATCATGATAAATGTTTATTATTCATGCTAGAATTGTATTAACCAGAAACTTAGTACATGTGTGAGTACATAGACAAGCAGAGTGTCACTAGTATGCCTCTACTTGACTAGCTCGTTGAATCAAAGATGGTTATATTTCCTTACAGCAGTGTCCTTGAACTTCTATGGTTCCTCTATTTGAACTTCACATCCAGAACTACATTTTTTCTAAACATGTGACATATAATTTTGCTTCTTATACTATTTTTGTTGGACTTCTGTGCTAACTGTGGTTGAACTGCTTGCTTTACATTATTTTCAGATAAAACCAATGTACCCACTACAGACCCATAGACTGAAAAGATGATGAAACTTGTAGATTTTTTATGAACTCACCTGTTAGAATGCAAGTTGGGTGCTTGTTGTTCATGCACCGTACAAATGTATCGAACAACCACTTGAATGACTTTGTATCTTCGTCTCCGATCAGGGCAACAACAAATATCGTTGACTGCAAGTGATGGTTTGTTCCAACAAACACTCCCAGAGGCATATGAAATCTGTTGGTCTTGTAAGTCGTGTCGAATGTTACGCAATTGCCAAAGTATTGATACCCTCCTCGGCAGCTTGCATTGGACCAGAAAATGTTTTTAATTGACTTGTCCTTGTCTACTTGTATGTCATAGAAAAACTCATCATTGATTGCCTTCATGTCTTTGAAGAATGATACAAGTTTCAGTAGATCATCCAAATCATCTTTCTTTGCATTCGTGGCTTTCCTGAAAATTATATGCAAACATGCATTTGTTATTTTTGCTAGCAAAGGGTGGTGACTTAGGATGCTATGTACATTTGCAGTATGTGAATTTTTGAATACTTACTGGTTTAGTAGGTCTTGATACGTCCATTTTCAATCATGCTTTTATATCGATATTTATTGCATTATGGGCTGTTATTACACACTATGTCACAATACTTATGCCTGTTCTCCCTTATTTTACAAGGTTTACGAGAAGAGGGAGAATGCCGACAGCTGGAATTCTGGGCTGGAAAAGGAGCAAATATTAGAGTCCTATTCTGCACAACTCCAAAAGTCCTGAAACTCCACAAAAGTCAGTTTTGGAATATATAAAAAATATTGGGCGAAGAAAGCACCAGAGAGGGGGCACCCACCATCCACGAGGGTGGGGGCCGCGCCCTACCCCCTGGGCGTGCCCCCCTGCCTCGTGGCCCCCCTGGCAGGCCTCCGGTGCCTATATTTGGCTATGCGAAGTCTTTCGCCCTGGAAAAAATAAGAAGGAAGCTTTCGGGATGAAGCGCCGCCGTCTCGAGGCGGAACTTGACGAAACCAATCTAAGGCTCCGGCGGAGCTGTTCTGTCGGGGAAACATCCCTCCGGGAGGGGGAAATCATCACCATCGTCATCACCATAGATCCTCTCATCGGGAGGGGGTCAATCTCCATCAACATCTTCACCAGTACCATCTCCTCTAAAACCCTAGTTCATCTCTTGTATCCAATCTTTGTCCCAAAACCTCAGATTGGTACCTGTGGGTTGCTAGTAGTGTTGATTACTCCTTGTAGTTGATGCTAGTTGGTTTGTGTGGTGGAAGATCATATGTTCAGATCCTTTATGCATATTAATACCCCTCTGATTATGAACATGAATATGATTTGTGAGTAGTTACGTTTGTTCCTGAGGACATGGGAGAAGTCTTGCTATAAGTAGTCATGTGAATTTGGTATTCGTTCAATATTTTGATGAGATGTATGTTGTCTTCCCTCTAGTGGTGTTATGTGAACGTCGACTACAAGACACTTCACCATTATTTGGGCCTAGAGGAAGGCATTGGGAAGTAATAAGTAGATGATGGGTTTCTAGAGTGACAGAAGCTTAAACCCTAGTTTATGCGTTGCTTCGTAAGGGGCTGATTTGGATCCATATGTTTCATGCTATGGTTAGGTTTACCTTAATACTTCTTTTGTAGTTGCGGATGCTTGCAATAGGGGTTAATCATAAGTGGGATTCTTGTCCAATGAAGGGCAGCACCCAAGCACCGGTCCGCCCACATATCAAATTATCAAAATAACGAACTAGAATCATATGAGCGTGATGAAAACTAGCTTGACGATAATTCCCATGTGTCTTCGGGAGCGCTTTCCTTTATATAAGAGTTTGTCTAGGCTTGTCGTTTGCAACAAAAAGGATTGGGCCACCTTGCTGCAACTTATTTACTTTTATTACTTGTTACACATTACAAATTACCTTATCACAAAACTATCTGTTACCGATAATTTCAGTGCTTGCAGAGAATACCTTAGTGAAAACCGCTTGTCATTTCCTTCTGCTCCTCGTTGGGTTCGACACTCTTACTTATCGAAAGGACTACGATAGATCCCCTATGCTTGTGGGTCATCAAGACTCTTTTCTGGCACCGTTGCCGGGGAGTGAAGCGCCTTTGGTAAGTGAAATTTGGTAAGGAAAACTTTATATAGTGTGCTGAAATTTACTGTCACTTGTTACTATGGAATATAATCCTTTAAGGGGCTTGTGCGGGGTATCTTCACCCCGACCAGTAGAGCAAAGAGTTGCTCCTCAACCTGCTGAACCTACTGAGAATGTTTACTTTGAAATTCCTTCGGGTATGATAGAGAAATTGGTAGCTAATCCTTTTACAGGAGACGGAACATTGCATCCCGATTTGCACCTAATCTATGTGGATGAAGTTTGTGGATTATTTAAGCTTGCAGGTATGCCCGAGGATGTTATCAAGAAGAATGTCTTCCCTTTATCTTTTTAGGGAAATGCATTGACATGGTTTAGGCTATGTGATGATATTGGATCATGGAACTACAACCGATTGAAATTGGAATTTCATCAGAAGTTTTATCCTATGCATCTGGTTCATCGTGATCGGAATTATATATATATAATTTTTGGCCTCACGAAGGAGAAAGCATCGCTCAAGCTTGGAGGAGGCTTAAGTCAATGTTATATTCATGCCCCAATCATGAGCTCTCAAGAGAAATTATTATTCAAATTTTTTATGCTCGGCTTTCTCTCAATAATCGCCCCATACTCGATACTTCTTGTACTGGTTCTTTTATGATGAAGACTATTGAATTCAGATGGGATTTATTGGAAATAATTAAACTCAACT
Organism: Aegilops tauschii subsp. strangulata; assembly: GCF_002575655.3. NCBI lineage: Eukaryota > Viridiplantae > Streptophyta > Magnoliopsida > Poales > Poaceae > Aegilops > Aegilops tauschii. The sequence goes on from NC_053038.3 coordinate 288,538,933, forward strand.
CTGAACATTGGGAACTCAATGAAGGTAAGGAGTCAGGTATAACACCTAAGTTTGATTGTGTTAAATCTTTTATGGATACCGATGTTTTCCGTGAATTTAGCACTAAATATGGACTTGACTCTGAGATAGTAGCTTCTTTTTGTGAATCATTTTCTACTCATGTTGATCTTCCTAAGGAGAAGTGGTTTAAATATCATCCTCCCATTAAAGTAAAAGTAGTTGAACCTATTAAAGTTGAAGAAAAGACTATCACTTATAAAGTTGATCCTATTGTTCCTACCGCTTATATTGAGAAACCACCTTTCCCTGTTAGAATAAAGGATTATGCTAAAGCTTCAACTGTGGTTCGTAAGAGTAATGCTAGAACACCTACACCCTCTGAGAAAATTAAAGTTGAACCTACTATTTCTATGGTTAAAGATCTCTTGGTCGATAATATTGATGCGCATGTTATTTACTTCTGTGATGAAGCTGCTAGAATAGCTAGACCCGATACTAAAAATAAACATAGACCTGTTGTAGGCTTGCCTATTATTTATGTTAAAATAGGAGACCATTGCTATCATGGCTTATGTGATATGGGTGCTAGTGCGAGTTCAATACCTCATTCTTTATACGAAGAAATTATGCATGATATTACAACTCCTGAGTTAGAAGGTATTGATGTTACAATTAAGCTTGCCAATAGAGATACTATTTCACCAGTTGGGATTGTTAGAGATGTTGAAGTCTTGTGCGGGAAAGTTAAATATCCTACTGATTTTCTTGTTCTTGGTTCCCCACAAGATGACTTTTGTCCTATTATATTTGGTAGACCCTTCTTGAATACTGTTAATGCTAAGATAGATTGCAAAAAGGATGTTGTTACTATTGGCTTAGGGGATATGTCTCATGATTTTAATTTTGCTAAATTTCGTAGACAACCCCATGATAAAGAGTTGCCTAGTAAAGATGAAATTATTGGTCTTGCTTCTATTGCCGTGCCTCCTAATGATCCTTTAGAACAATATTTGTTAGACCATGAAAATGATATGTTTATGAATGAAAGAAGGGAAATAGATGAAGTATTCTTTAAGTAGGGACCTATTTTGAAACACAACTTGCCTGTTGAAATTCTAGGGGATCCTCCTCCACCCAAGGGTGATCCCGTGTTTGAGCTTAAACCGTTACCTGATACTCTTAAATATGCTTATCTTGATGAAAAGAAGATATATCCTGTTATTATTAGTGCTAACATTTCAGAGCAGGAAGAAGAGAAATTATTGAAAACTCTGAAGAAGCACCGTGCTGCTATTGGATATACTCTAGATGATCTTAAGGGCATTAGTCCCACTCTATGCCAGCACAAAATAAAATTGGAGAAGGACGCTAAACCGGTTGTTGATCACCAATGACGGTTAAATCCTAAGATGAAAGAACTGGTAAGAAAAGAAATACTAAAGCTTCTGGAGGCAGGTATAATTTATCCTGTTGCTGATAGTCAGTGGGTAAGTCCTGTCCAGTGTGTCCCTAAGAATGGATGTATTACTGTTGTTCCTAATGACAAAGATGAATTGATCCCACAAAGAATTGTTATAGGTTATAGAATGGTAATTGATTTCCGCAAACTAAATAAAGCTACTAAAAAGGATCATTACCCTTTAACTTTTATTGATCAAATTCTAGAAAGATTATCCAAACATACACATTTTTGCTTTCTAGACGGTTATTCTGGTTTCTCCCAAATACCTGTGTCAAAAGAGGATCAAGAAAAGACCACTTTTTCTTGCCCTTTCGGTACCTTTGCTTATAGACGTATGCCTTTTGGTTTATACAATGCACCTGCTTCCTTTCAAAGATGTATGACTGCTATATTCTCTGACTTTTGTGAAAAGATTGTTGAGGTTTTCATGGATGATTTTTCCTTATATGGAACTTGTTTTGATGATTGCTTAAGCAACCTTGATCGAGTTTTGCATAGATGTGAAGAAACTAATCTTGTCGTGAATTGGGAGAAGTGCCACTTTATGGTTAATGAAGGTATTTTCTTGGGGCATAAAATTTCTGAAAGAGGTATTGAAGTTGATAAAGCTAAAGTTGATGCTATTAAAAATATGCCGTGTCCTAAGGACATTAAAGGTATAAGAAGTTTCCTTGGTCATGCCGGTTTTTATAGGAGGTTCATTAAAGACTTCTCAAAAATTTCTTGCATTCTGACTAATCTTTTACAAAAAGATGTTCCTTTTGTCTTTGATGATGATTGTGTAGAAGCATTTGAAATACTTAAGAAAGCCTTGATTTCTGCACCTATTGTTCAGCCACCTGATTGGAATTTACCCTTTGAAATTACGTGTGATGCTAGTGATTATGCTGTAGGTGCTGTTCTAGGACAAAGAGTTGATAAGAAATTAAATGTTATCCAATATGCTAGTAAAACTCTAGACAGTGCCCAAAGAAATTATGCTACTACTGTTGGGAATATTACCACTAGGCGTAAACCGGCCAGGAGAGGTCGGGTTAACCCCATAAGTAGTTCATCTGTATCTGAAGTCCATGAAGACAGACGGTGACGCTTCATGAAGGCCCAGGGCCCAAAGCCGGTTTAAGGCCTGTAGACATAAACCGACATATATATGTAAATTTGTGTTGTAAGATAGAAGTAGCGGAGACCGAGCCGGACACGATTATGAGCCGGCCTCAGGATTCTATAAACCGACGGGCGTCAACCCATGTATATAAGGGGACGACCCGGCGGCGGTTCAAGGACAACAGACAACAACTCGAGACCCAGGCAAAGCGTATTCGCTCCTTGGTCATCAAAACCCCATCAATTCCACCACAACTAGACGTAGGATTTTACCTTCATCGTAAGGGGCCGAACTAGTATAAAACCCTCTTGCGTCCCTTGTCCGCTTTAACCCCTTTAAGCTAACCCGTAGCGATGGCTCCACGACTAAGTCCTTTCTCTAGGACATCTGCCATGACAAAACCACGACAGTTGGCGCCCACCGTGGGGCTATCGCACGATGGTTTCAAGTTCTTGGAGGGCAACTTCAAAGGACTCAAGGGTTACGCTGTGGGCCGGATGACCAAGAGTCGTCGCGGCAAGCTCTACATCGATGATGCAGGCTGGGGCCCCGAGGCCGGCTCAATCGAGTACGGGTACCGGGTCCCCTTTGGTGGCATACATGTTTTCATTGGCAAGATCGGCGAACCGGGCCCTGAGCCGGACATCTGCACCAACCTCGTCGAAACGGCTCAGCGTGCGAGATCTGCCCTGGTCAAGCCTGTCATGAAGCGTGCCTTCGTGGGAGTTATCCATGGAGGGGAATCTGAGGATAGATCGGAATCTGGTGGTGAGACCGTCGTTTATTCCGGCGACGAGTCATCGACCGAAGAGACCGAGTCGTTATATTAGTTACAAGATGGCCAGATTGGGGGCTGTTCCGATGGCGATAGTATTCCGGACCCCTCTGATCTGCCAAACCAGGTGGCGATCTTCATGGCCCTCATGCAAACGGCGCTCCACTCTTCGACCGCAGCGGCGATGATTTCCGGATCGGCAGCGGCGGTAGCGGTCGTGGCAGGAGGCCCTGTGCGACTGCCAGCTCAGGTTCTATCTGATTTGTTTGACGCTTTGGCGACGCTGATGGCGGAGGTTAACCCGGCGGATCAGGATGCACACAATGCGGAGCGAAAGTGAAAGATCAGACCACCCAGGCCAAAGCCGACTTAGCAGCTGAGGATACCAGGATAGCCGCAGAGCGGGCCGCTTTGGATGCACAAGCATACCGGATTATGTTGGATCAGAGTGCATCGAACGAAGTGCTGAAGAGGAGGCACCGATCTCGCCTGCCGCCAGTTTATGATGCTAGAAATCTCTTTAACACCCCAGGAGCAGGGACCAGTAATCCGCCGGTGGTAAACCGGGCGGAGGCACCTGGAGCAGGGGCGCCGGTTCAGCCACGTTTGGTGGATCCGCCTCGTCAGAACAACATTGTAGTACCGCATGTCCCCATGCCAGCGGGTCATTATTCTAACCCAATGGATAACATTGTCGTTGCCGCTTCACGGCTGGCGGCCATCCCGATCGAAGGCAATTCTCCGGCGGCGGTCGAGAAGCGTCGGGTTAAGGAGCTTCTTCAGACAGCCTTCGTTCAACAGGAGGCTTATTCATATAGTCGCGATCGGATTCATTCAACTCCCCGTCCAAGCCGGAGTTACAGCAGGCGTATGAATGAACCAACAGTGTTAAGCAATGCGCGGAACTGTGATCCGCCCCGTGGCAATAACCCGGCGGGTGGTGCTGGTGATGCTCAGGAGGTGGTGGACCGGGCTCAGGCACGCAGAGAGGCCGAGTTAGTGGCGCAGCATGAAGCCCATCAGCTTACTCCGGTTCATCCAACAACATCGGTGGAACCAGGAGTTACCTCTAGTTCTTTGGGAGTGCCGTGTCTCGTCCCGGCGTTACGCAATGTCCGCCTGCCCAAGGATTTCAAGGGCCCGCGCAAGGTGCCGAATTACACCGCCGATTTATCCCCTGAAACATGGGTCGAAAGCTATGAGATGGCCATGGAGATGCTGGATGTGGATGATGCGGCATGTGCGAAATACTTCACCATGATGCTAGAAGGGACAGTCCGCACTTGGTTAAAGAGCTTACCGGCTAATTCTATCAGGTCATGGGCCGAGTTGAGAGCCCGGTTCATTCAGAATTTCAAGGATACATGCAAGCAACCCACGTCAATTGTGGACTTAGCTGCCTGTGTCCAGGAGGAAGGAGAGTCAACAACCCATTGGGTGCGCCGGGTTTCGGAGATTTTGCATTCATCGGACCGCATCAACACTGACACCGCAGTTTTAACATTGGAAGGCAATTGCCAGTTTGAACCCCTGAAGTTGAAGTTGGGATGGCTCAAACGTCGTTGTAATGACATGGGAACCCTCATGGCTGCACTGGTGAAGTATGCCGACTCTGATAGTACCAAGGATCCCGACTCTGACGATGATAAGATAGGGAAGGGAAAGAAGAGCAGCAACGCCAAGGGGCAGCACCACAACCCGACGGGTCATGGAAACGGCGGCAAGCGTAAAGCGGACCACGGTTTAGACTTTGTGGCTAACACTAATACACATGATAAGGGCCAGCGGCGTAAGGGTAAACCGCCCCAGCGCGGTGGAAAGCCAAGTCCTAATCCAGACAGTTTGTCTTATCTGTTGAACCAGCCCTGTCCAAAGCATGGGACGAAGGAGGACCCGTCCACGCACCTCTGGAAAGATTGTTACATCATGCAAGAGTTCAAAAATTATGATTCTTTCCAGTATGATCATGGACCAGGAGGCGGTTCGGGCCCCGGTTCTCATGGGCCGGGTTATGGCGGAGGAAATTCTGGTTCAGGCTTCCACGGCAATCAGGGTGGACATAACAATCAAAGTAATCAGGGTAACCAAGGTGGCTATAATCATCTGGGCAATCAGCAGCAGCAGCAGTCGGGTTACCAGAGCAACCTGAAGCAATTGAATGGCGGACAGTATCATGTCTTCATCACTAGCTTAGACAAGCGCGATCAGAAGCTTCATATAAGGGCGGTGAATGCTGTTGAACCGGCGGTGCCCTGCTATTTGTGCTAGTCCGAGCAGCCGATTGTGTGCAGTAGAGAGGATCATCCACCCCGGGTTGATAATCTGGGTCATCTGGCTCTGGTGGTGGCACCTCAGGTGGGAGGTTATAAGTTCACCAAGGTACTCATGGATGGAGGGAGTAGCATTAATATCATGTATCATGAAACTTTCCGTCGCATGGGGTTAACAGATAAAAATCTTAAACCGTCCAATACAGTGTTCCATGGTGTGGTGCCTGGTAAGTCGGCATATCCTGTATAGCTCTGGAGGTGACTTTTGGAGATGAGCATGACTCGAGATCCGAAACCTTGACCTTTGAAGTGGTGAAAATCAGAAGCCTGTATCATGCCCTATTTGGACGGCCAGCTTATGCTAAGTTTATGGCACGGCCTTGTTATGTCTATCTGCAGCTCAAGATGCCGGGTCACAAGGGAACTATAACCATGCATGGGAGCCGCAAGATTGCTATGGATTGTGAAGAAGGTGATGCGGCTTATGCTGAGTCAGTTTGTGCAACAGAAGAGTTGAAGTTTTACAAAGACAATGCTGATCTGGCAGATATGACTTCGTTGAAGAAACCAACTACAGAGCATGATCCGGCCCTGAAATTTAAATCGGCTGATGAGACTAAGCTTGTTGACTTCGTGCCTGGCGATTCGTCCAAGCAGTTTAGCATCAGCGCTAACTTGGATTCGAAATAGGAAGACGCGCTCATCGAGTTCATCTGTGAGAATCGGGACATCTTTGCATGGAAGCCTTCTAACATGCCTGGTGTACCATGAGAACTCGCTGAGCACACTCTCAATGTTGATCCTAAGTATAAACCAGTCAAGTAGTTTCTCTGCCGATTCAATGAAGAAGGACGCAAAGCTATTGGAGAAGAAGTAGCCAGGCTCTTGGCGGCTGGATTGATCATTGAAGTATTCCATCCTGAGTGGTTGGCTAATCCGGTGCTGGTCCTCAAGAAGAATGGCACTTGGCGTATGTGTGTGGACTACACAGATCTCAACAAAGCTTGTCCAGCAGATCCTTTTGCCCTTCCCCGTATTGATCAAATAATTGATGCTACGGCGTGTTGCGAGCGTTTAAGCTTTTTGGATGCATATTCTGGTTATCATCAGATCAAAATGGCAGTTAAGGACCAGGAGAAGACAGCCTTCATAACTCCCTTTGGAGCCTTCTACTATGTGTCCATGCCCTTTGGGCTCAAGAGTGCCCAGGCGACTTATCAACGGTGTGTGCAGAATTGTCTTTATAAACAGATCGGCCGCAATGTTCACGCTTAAGTGGATGATATTGTGGTAAAATCAAGGAAGAAGGAGACATTGATTGATGCCTTGAAGGAAACCTTTGATAACCTGCGGGTTTATAAAATGATGCTTAATCTGGCCAAGTGTGTCTTTGGTGTACCTACAGGCAAGCTCTTGGGCTTTTTGGTGTCTAACAGGGGCATTGAAGCTAATCCGGAAAAGATCAAAGCCATCACCTCCTTGGCTAAACCGAAGTGTATCAATGATGTTCAACGCCTGGCAGGCCGGATTGCCGCGTTGAGCCGGTTTGTCAGTCGCCTTAGCGAGAAGGCCATCCCTTTGTATCAGATGCTGAAGAAAACGGATAACTTCATCTGGAGTGACGCCGCTAATGAAGCATTTGAGGACTTAAAGCGGCAGCAGGCTAATCCGCCGATTCTCGCTGTCCAGTGGATAAAGAACCATTGTTGCTATATGTGGCAGCTAATGCTCGGGTTGTTAGTGTGGCTATTGTGGTGGAGCACAAGGAGGCAGGAAAGGAATATCCGGTTCAGCGGCCGGTTTACTATATCAGTGAGGTACTTATTGAGTCCAAGCAGAGGTACCCGCATTGGCAAAAATTGGTGTATGGGGTTTTTATGGCAAGCCGAAAGCTTAAGCAGTATTTCCAAGGTCATCCCGTCACGGTGGTCAGCTCTGCTCCTTTGGGGGATATAATCCAGAACAGGGAAGCAACTGGCCGGATTGCTAAGTGGGCTATCGAGCTCGGGCCTCACGGGTTGAAATACATACCCTGAACGGCGATCAAATCTCAGGCACTTGTGGATTTCATCAATGATTGGACAGAATTACAAGCGCCAGAGGAGAAGCCGGATCATACTTATTGGACTATTCATTTTGATGGGTCCAGGCAATTGGAGGGCTCGGGGGCTGGAGTCGTATTAACTTCCCCACGAGGTGATAAGTTTTGTTATGTTCTCCGTTTAATGTTCCCTTGCACTAACAATGCAACTGAATATGAGGCTTTACTCCATGGTCTTCGGATGGCTAAGGAGATGAACCTAAGACGAGTTAAGTGCTTCGGTGACTCGGATCTGGTGGCTCAACAAGTGTCCGGCACTTGGGATTCCAAGGACCCACTAATGGCAGCATATCGTCGTGAGGTGGATATTGTTGCAGGTCACTTTAAAGGTTATCAGGTGGATCACGTGGACCGGCGGAAGAATGAAGCGGCGGATGCTTTAAGCCGCCTGGGTTACCAGCTTAAACCGGTTCCACCTAATGTCTTCCTGGATGTTTTGCGTAATCCGTCCATCAAGCTCCCTGCTGAAGAGGATTTGGCTGTTCCTGATCCGGAGGCTCAGTTTGTGGCAGCCCTTCATGTTATCCTAGATTGGACGGTTCCGTATCTGGCGTATATGAACCGGGGCGAGTTACCAGAGGATGAAATTCTGGCCAAGCAGATAATCTGGCGGTCCAAGTCCATGACTATTATCAATGGAGAGTTACATCATTGCAGTGTGACAGGGGCGTTTCAACTCTGTGTGTCTCCTGAGGAAGGCCGTGAAATTTTGCGTGAGATCCACGAAGGAGATTGTGGTCACCATGCCGGTTCAAAATCTTTGGTGGCCAAGGCGTTTCGTCACGGTTTCTATTGGTTGACAGCTCATGCTGATGCCGAGGACTTGGTCAAAAGATGTGATGGCTGTCAGAAATTCTCAAGACGCGCTCATGTACTGGCTCAAGAATTAAGGATGATTCCAATCACCTGGCCGTTTGCAACTTGGGGGCTGGATATGGTTGGGCCTTTCAAGAGGTCCAAGGACAAGAAGACCCACCTTTTGGTGGCGGTTGATAAGTTCACGAAGTGGGTGGAGGAAGAGCCAGTTAGTAAGTGTGACGTTGTAACGCCCACGATGCGGCTATATCTCCCACGTGTCGAGGCACGAGTTAGAGGCATAACCGCATAGTGGTTTTGTCGCAAGAAGGGTCATCTTCACACAATCCCATGTAATGAACAAGAATGTGATAAAGAGTTGGCTTACAATCGCCACTTCACACAATACATAAATATCATTCATACATCATCCAAAATACAAACATATAGACCGACTACGGTCAACATCCAGATGAAAATAAGACAACCCCAAATGCTAGATCCCCGATCGTCCCAACTGGGCTCCACTACTGATCATCAGGAAAAGACACATAATAACGACCACGTTCCTCGTCGAACTCCCACTTGAGATCGACGCCATCGTCTGCACTGGCATCGTCGGCACCTGCAACTGGTGTTGGAAGTATCTGTGAGTCACGGGGACTCAGCAATCTCACACCCGCGAGATCAAGACTATTTAAGTTTAAAGGGGGAATGGTGCAAAGAGGTGGAGCTGCAGCGGCAAAAACATATTTGGTGGCTAACTTGCGCATATGAGAGCGAGAAGAGAAGCAAAGGAACAGACGTCATCTAGCAATGACCAAGAAGAGGTCCTGAACGCCTACTTACGTCATACATAACACAGACCGTGTTCACTTCCCGGACTCCGCCGAGAAGAGACCATCACGGCTACACACGCACTTGGTGTATTTTAATTGGGTCAAGTGACAAGTTATCCACAACCGGACATTCACAAATTCCCATCTGCCTCATAACCGCGGGCACGGCTTTCGAAAGATAATACCCTGCAGGGGTGTTCCAACTTAGCCCATCATAAGCTCTCACGGTCAACGAAGGATAAACCTTCTCCCGGAAAGACCCGATCAGTCTCGGAATCCCGGTTAACAAGACATCTCGACAATGGTAAAACAAGACCAGCAAAGCCTCCCGAATGTGCCGACAAATCCCGATAGGAGCTGCACATATCTCGTTCTCAGGGCACACCGGATTGTCCAAGCTTCCGATAGGCCAGACCAGAGTTGCCCCTGGTGGCCACCGGCGGCTGACAGTTTGGACCAATACTCAGAGGAGCACTGGCCCGGGGGTTTAAAATAAAGATGACCCTCGGGCTCTAGAAAACCCGGGGGAAAAAGGTATAGGTCGCAAATGGTAAAACCAAGGTTGGGCCTTGCTGGAGGAGTTTTATTCAAGGCGAACTGTCGAGGGGGTCCCATAAATCACCCGACCGCGTAAGGAACGCAAACTCAAGGAACATAATCCCGGTATAACAGTAACTAGGGCGGCAAGAGTGGAACAAAACACCAGACATAAGGCCGAGCCTTCCACCCTTAACCAAAATATATAGATGCATTAATTAAATAAGAGATATTGTGATATCCCAACATGTCCATGTTCCGATATGGAACAACTTCAACTTCACCTGCAACTAGCAACGCTATAAGAGGGGCTGAGCAAAAGCGGTAACATAGCCAAACAACGGTTTGCTAGGAAAGGATGGTTAGGGGCTGACATGGCTGAAATAGGAGACATGATATAGCCAGTGATAGGTAGCGAGCATGGCAATAGAGCGAACAACTAGCATAGCAAAGATAGAAGTGATTTCGAGGGGTGGTCATCTTGCCTGCAAGATTCTCAGAGTTGTCGAAAGCTTGATCCTCGTAAGCGTACTCGACAGGTTCCTCGTTCACGAACTCGTCTCCCGGCTCTATGCAAGACAAGAACACAAACAAACGGACCCACAATCAACAACGAGAAATGCACAAGCAACATGATGCAAGACATGTATGATATGCAAGATATGATATGCGATGCGTATGCGTGCTCCGGAAGGAAAATGATGAACATGGCAGTAACTTGGCAAACCAAGCATGCCACTGGAAAGATGAGATGATTTCGGTCGAAATCGATATAAAGATCACCGGAATCGGATGCACGGTTTGCAAATGGCAAGCAAAACAAGAATGACACTAATCTGCGTTAAACAGCAAGATAGCACTTAAAATACCACAAGTAACAATGCTACAGCACCCCAACATAGCAACAAAGCACATGGCAGTAATCTACAGGAGATGCTTGACAAAAGATGAACACTGAGCTACGGCTAGTTCACAACATATCAAGCTCAAACAAGCATGGCAAAAGTGCAAAAGATTACAGGTTCACAGACTTGGTGAAAAACTGGACATGGCAGAAATCAGCATCAGGTAGCAATGTTCGGAGCACGAAATCAATATGCTACAGGAACTTAACATACCAAAACAAGGCATGGTAGTGTTGTACTAAATGCACATGACAAAAGTCCCTTACTGACCATAAGCCAAAAAGGACCAGAAGATATGATGGAAAGCATGTAAACATAGCAAGTTTCGTTATCAGGTTTCAGACTTGGCAGAAAATAGAGCATGGCAGAAATATAAATATGTAGGCCTCTTTGTGAGCCTGATGCACTCACTACAGAGCAATGCATGACAACCCAAGCATACCTACAGCAAGATGGCATGTTTATGAAGCTATCCATGGCAAGAACAATTTCGTAGCATGTATGCATAAACTACAATAAGCTTGGCAAAAATGCATACCATGTTAAGAATCTGCCAGAAATATTTTATAGCAAAAGTAGAGCAAGATTGAGTCATTCTATTGTACTCTAAAATTTAAAACAATTGCAAGAATGGATCAATTACTGAACAACTCCAAAATATGCATGGATCTCTCTCTAGCATCAAGTTTACATGGCAACAAAATTACAGCAGAAAAAAACTTAGAGAAATCACCAAGTCCCTGAAATCAGAATTATTACGGGGCCTACTTTGCATGCTTGTGCTAGTCACCACAAAGACCACAAAAATACATGGACCATACCACTGGAAAGATGGCATGGCATACTTCAAAACACATGTAGAGTTCATGCTCAAAAGATGAACAGAATAAATGATACAAAAATGACAAATCTCCAAGTTCTGATAAGAACCAGAGATTAACAGCAACTAGCCCTCTTCCAACGAAGATTTGGGCATCAAGACGACCTCTAATGAACATGGTGCAATTGAACAAAATGTAGAGCATCACGAGACGAACAATTTGACATATTAAACGCGCAAATCGGAGCTACATGCCCAAAGTTATCGCATCGGGAACAGGAGCATATGCTGAGAAAATTATCAGACAGCAAAACGGAGAGGGGGTTTCGGGTCAACCTTTGACCAGATCTGGATCGCGGTCAACGGGAGCTCGAGCTCGCCGGCTCGGGCCGGAGGAGGAGAGGGGGCCGGCGGGCGAGGGGCCGGAGGCCGGTGGCGAGGCGGCGGCACCGGAGGAGGGGGCCGCCGGCGGGGGCGGCGCCGGAGGAGGCGGTGGCCGGCGCGGCGGCGGAGTCGGCGGCGGGGCCCGCGGCGCGGCGGCGGAGGCGGCTGGCCGGCCGGCGGGCGGGCGCGGCGGCGCGCTGCGGCGGCGGAGTCGGCGGCGGCCAACGGGAGGCGCGGAGGAGCGGGCCGAGGGGGCCGGCCACGGGCCCGGCGGGCCGGCGCGGTCCGGGCGGCGGCGGAGATGACGTGGCGCGCTCCGGTTGGCCGGGCGCGCGGCGGACGTTGTCCGGCCGGAGCGGACGCGTCCGGCGCGGCGCGGAGGGAGAGGGTTAGGGTTTCGTCTGAGATTTCGTTTTTCGGGATGCCCACTCATTTATAGGTAGAGGGAGCTAGGAGACTCCAAATGAGGTGCGGTTTTCGCCCACACGATCGCGATCGAACGACCTAGAGCATTGAAGAGAGTTTGGTGGGCTTTGGGCTGGTTTTGGAGGGGGTTTTTGTTGGATACTCAAATGGACATTGCGGAGGCCCGGTTAACCCACGATGCGGCTATATCTCCCACGTGTCGAGGCACGACTTAGAGGCATAACCGCATAGTGGTTTTGTCGCAAGAAGGGTCATCTTCACACAATCCCATGTAATGAACAAGAATGGGATAAAGAGTTGGCTTACAATCGCCACTTCACACAATACATAAATATCATTCATACATCATCCAAAATACAAACATATAGACCGACTACGGTCAACATCCAGATGAAAATAAGACAACCCCAAATGCTAGATCCCCGATCGTCCCAACTGGGCTCCACTACTGTCATCAGGAAAAGACACATAATAACGACCATGTTCCTCGTCGAACTCCCACTTGAGATCGACGCCATCGTCTGCACTGGCATCGTCGGCACCTGCAACTGGTGTTGGAAGTATCTGTGAGTCACGGGGACTCAGCAATCTCACACCCGCGAGATCAAGACTATTTAAGTTTAAAGGGGGAATGGTGCAAAGAGGTGGAGCTGCAGCGGCAAAAACATATTTGGTGGCTAACTTGCGCATATGAGAGCGAGAAGAGAAGCAAAGGAACGGACGTCATCTAGCAATGACCAAGAAGAGGTCCTGAACGCCTACTTACGTCATACATAACACAGACCGTGTTCACTTCCCGGACTCCGCCGAGAAGAGACCATCACGGCTACACACGCACTTGGTGTATTTTAATTGGGTCAAGTGACAAGTTATCCACAACCGGACATTCACAAATTCCCATCTGCCTCATAACCACGGGCACGGCTTTCGAAAGATAATACCCTGCAGGGGTGTTCCAACTTAGCCCATCATAAGCTCTCACGGTCAACGAAGGATAAACCTTCTCCCGGAAAGACCCGATCAGTCTCGGAATCCCGGTTAACAAGACATCTCGACAATGGTAAAACAAGACCAGCAAAGCCTCCCGAATGTGCCGACAAATCCCGATAGGAGCTGCACATATCTCGTTCTCAGGGCACACCGGATTGTCCAAGCTTCCGATAGGCCAGACCAGAGTTGCCCCTGGTGGCCACCGGCGGCTGACAGTTTGGACCAATACTCAGAGGAGCACTGGACCGGGGGTTTAAAATAAAGATGACCCTCGGACTCTAGAAAACCCGGGGGAAAAAGGTATAGGTCGCAAATGGTAAAACCAAGGTTGGGCCTTGCTGGAGGAGTTTTATTCAAGGCGAACTGTCGAGGGGGTCCCATAAATCACCCGACCGCGTAAGGAACGCAAACTCAAGGAACATAATCCCGGTATAACAGTAACTAGGGCGGCAAGAGTGGAACAAAACACCAGACATAAGGCCGAGCCTTCCACCCTTAACCAAAATATATAGATGCATTAATTAAATAAGAGATATTGTGATATCCCAACATGTCCATGTTCCGATATGGAACAACTTCAACTTCACCTGCAACTAGCAACGCTATAAGAGGGGCTGAGCAAAAGCGGTAACATAGCCAAACAACGGTTTGCTAGGAAAGGATGGTTAGGGGCTGACATGGCTGAAATAGGAGACATGATATAGCCAGTGATAGGTAGCGAGCATGGCAATAGAGCGAACAACTAGCATAACAAAGATAGAAGTGATTTCAAGGGGTGGTCATCTTGCCTGCAAGATTCTCAGAGTTGTCGAAAGCTTGATCCTCGTAAGCGTACTCGACAGGTTCCTCGTTCACGAACTCGTCTCCCGGCTCTACCCAAGACAAGAACACAAACAAACGGACCCACAATCAACAACGAGAAATGCACAAGCAACATGATGCAAGACATGTATGATATGCAAGATATGATATGCGATGCGTATGCGTGCTCCGGAAGGAAAATGATGAACATGGCAGTAACTTGGCAAACCAAGCATGCCACTGGAAAGATGAGATGATTTCGGTCGAAATCGATATAAAGATCACCGGAATCGGATGCACGGTTTGCAAATGGCAAGCAAAACAAGAATGACACTAATCTGCGTTAAACAGCAAGATAGCACTTAAAATACCACAAGTAACAATGCTACAGCACCCCAACATAGCAACAAAGCACATGGCAGTAATCTACAGGAGATGCTTGACAAAAGATGAACACTGAGCTACGGCTAGTTCACAACATATCAAGCTCAAACAAGCATGGCAAAAGTGCAAAAGATTACAGGTTCACAGACTTGGTGAAAAACTGGACATGGCAGAAATCAGCATCAGGTAGCAATGTTCGGAGCACGAAATCAATATGCTACAGGAACTTAACATACCAAAACAAGGCATGGTAGTGTTGTACTAAATGCACATGACAAAAGTCCCTTACTGACCATAAGCCAAAAAGGACCAGAAGATATGATGGAAAGCATGTAAACATAGCAAGTTTCGTTATCAGGTTTCAGACTTGGCAGAAAATAGAGCATGGCAGAAATATAAATATGTAGGCCTCTTTGTGAGCCTGATGCACTCACTACAGAGCAATGCATGACAACCCAAGCATACCTACAGCAAGATGGCATGTTTATGAAGCTATCCATGGCAAGAACAATTGCGTAGCATGTATGGATAAACTACAATAAGCTTGGCAAAAATGCATGCCATGTTAAGAATCTGCCAGAAATATTTTATAGCAAAAGTAGAGCAAGATTGAGTCATTCTATTGTACTCTAAAATTTAAAACAATTGCAAGAATGGATCAATTACTGAACAACTCCAAAATATGCATGGATCTCTCTCTAGCATCAAGTTTACATGGCAACAAAATTACAGCAGAAAAAAACTTAGAGAAATCACCAAGTCCCTGAAATCAGAATTATTACGGGGCCTACTTTGCATGCTTGTGCTAGTCACCACAAAGACCACAAAAATACATGGACCATACCACTGGAAAGATGGCATGGCATACTTCAAAACACATGTAGAGTTCATGCTCAAAAGATGCACAGAATAAATGATACAAAAATGACAAATCTCCAAGTTCTGATAAGAACCAGAGATTAACAGCAACCAGCCCTCTTCCAATGAAGATTTGGGCATCAAGATGACCTCTAATGAACATGGTGCAATTGAACAAAATGTAGAGCATCACGAGACGAACAATTTGACATATTAAGCGCGCGAATCGGAGCTACATGCACAAAGTTATCGCATCGGGAACAGGAGCATATGCTGAGAAAATTATCAGACTTAGCAAAACGGAGGGGGGGGTTTCGGGTCAACCTTTGACCAGATCTGGATCGCGGTCAACGGGAGCTCGAGCTCGCCGGCTCGGGCCGGAGGAGGAGAGGGGGCCGGCGGGCGAGGGGCCGGAGGCCGGTGGCGAGGTGGCGGCACCGGAGGAGGGGGCCGCCGGCGAGGGCGGCGGCGGAGGAGGCGGTGGCCGGCGCGGCGGCGGAGTCGGCGGCGGGGCCCGCGGCGCGGCGGCGGAGGCGGCTGGCCGGCCGGCGGGCCTGCGCGGCGGCGCGCTGCGGCGGCGGAGTCGGCGGCGGCCGACGGGAGGCGCGGAGGAGCGGGCCGAGGGGGCCGGCCACTGGCCCGGCGGGCCGGCGCGGTCCGGGCGGCGGCGGAGATGACGTGGCGCGCTCCGGTTGGCCGGGCGCGCGGCGGACGTTGTCCGGCCGGAGCGGACGCGTCCGGCGCGGCGCGGAGGGAGAGGGTTAGGGTTTCGTCTGAGATTTCGTTTTTCGGGATGCCCACTCATTTATAGGTAGAGGGAGCTACGAGACTCCAAATGAGGTGCGGTTTTCGCCCACACGATCGCGATCGAACGACCTAGAGCATGGAAGAGAGTTTGGTGGGATTTGGGCTGGTTTTGGAGGGGGTTTTTGTTGGATACTCAAATGGACATTGCGGAGGCCCGGTTAACCGTTGGAGTACCAAACGACCTCCGAATGGAACGAAACTTGACCGGTAGTCTCCGGGTGGTATATTAAGACCACATGACAAGCCTCGGTCCATTCCGAGAAAGTTTGACACACGCACACGAAAGAAAACTAGAGGGGTGCACCGGAGGAGATAGGAGCGCCGGATTGGAAAACGGACAACGGGGAAAATGCTCGGATGCATGAGACGAACACATATGCAAAAGTAATGCGCATGATGACATGATATGAAAATGCATGACATGACAAAATACAAAACGAAAGACAAAACCCGACAACGGAGGGAAAAACATATCACATAGCCGGAAATGGCAAGAGTCGGAGTTACAAATATGGCAAGTTACATGCGGGGTGTTACAACACTCCACCACCACGAGAGGATCTCGTCCCGAGATCTAGGACTGAAAGAACTCCGGATATTCGGAACGGAGATGGTCCTCACGTTCCCAGGTGGCTTCCCGGTCGGAATGGTGCGACCACTTCACTTTGAGGAATTTGATAGACTTGTTGCGAGTCTTGCGCTCAGTTTCTTCAAGAATAGCAACTGGGTGCTCATGATAAGACAAATCTTCTTGGAGGTCAATCTCTTCGAAGTCGATAGTGCGCTCAGGCGTCTTGAAGCACTTGCGGAGCTGTGACACATGGAACACATCGTGCACGTTTGCGAAGTTGGAAGGAAGCTCAAGTTGATAGGCGAGGTCGCCTCTTTTGCCAATGATCTTGAAAGGACCCACGTATCTCGGGGCAAGTTTCCCTTTGATACCGAAGCGACGAGTGCCTTTCATTGGAGAGACGCGGAGGTAGACATGGTTTCCGATCTCGAAAGCCAAATCACGATGCTTACTATCATAGTAACTCTTCTGGCGCGATTGCGCGGCTTTGAGATTATCACGGATGACTTTACACATTTCTTCAGCTTCAGTGATTAAGTCATTGCCAAGAAGTTGGCGTTCACCAGTCTCTGACCAATTGAGAGGAGTACGGCACTTTCTGCCATAGAGAATCTCGAATGGGGCTTTGCCCGAACTCGCTTGGAAGCTATTGTTGTAGGAGAATTCAGCATATGGCAGACAATCTTCCCATTTCATGCCAAAAGAAATGACACAAGCCCTGAGCATATCTTCAAGAATTTGATTGACTCGCTCGACTTGGCCACTAGTTTGAGGGTGGAAAGCTGTGCTGAAGCGAATATTAGTGCCCATGGCCTTCTGGAAGGAGTCCCAGAACTTAGAGGTGAAGATGCTTCCACGATCCGAAGAAATCAATTGTGGAATGCCGTGCAAGGAGACAATTCTGGAGGTGTAGAGCTCTGCCAGCTGAGCTGCTGTGATGGATTCTTTGATAGGAAGGAAATGAGCCACTTTAGAGAGCTTGTCAATGACAACGAAGATAGCATCATTTCCGCGCTTGGATTTGGGAAATCCAGTCACGAAGTCCATTTCGATATGATCAAACTTCCATTCCGGAATAGCAAGAGGTTGGAGGAGACCAGCTGGTCGTTGGTGTTCTGCTTTCACTCTTCGGCAGACATCACATTCATTCACGAATTGAGCAATTTCTCGCTTCATTCGAGTCCACCAATACGACTGCTTGAGATCATGATACATCTTCGTACTTCCAGGATGAATAGAAAGGAGAGAATTGTGCGCTTCGTTCATTATGACTTTCCTTAGATCACCTTTCGGAACCACAATTCGGTCCTCGAAGAACAAAGTGTCTCTGTCATCAATGCGATAGCACTTGTATTTGGAAAGACCCTTGTCGATACCACGTTTCACCTTCTTCACCATGGCATCAAGGAGTTGTGCCTCACGAATTTGATCTTCCAAAGTAGGAGATACTATGAGGTTGGCAAGAACGCCTTGAGGAACAACTTGGAGATTCAGCTTGCGGAAAACTTCACAAAGATCCGGTTGTAACGGCTTGAGAATTAAGCTGTTGCAATAAGCTTTCCTGCTTAACGCATCTACAATGACATTAGCCTTGCCTGGAGTATATTCGATACTCGGATTGTACTCTTGAATCATTTCGACCCATCGAGTCTGCCTGAGGTTGAGATTGGGCTGAGTGAAGATATACTTGAGACTCTTGTGATCAGTGAAAATGTCCACTTGTCTTCCCAACAAGAGATGTCTCCACGTAATCAATGCATGGACAACTGCCGCCAACTCAAGATCGTGAGTGGGGTAGTTCTTCTCGTTGGGCTTCAACTGCCGAGAGGTATAGGCCACAACTTTCTTCTCTTGCATTAACATAGCACCGAGACCTTGGAGAGAAGCATCACAGAAAACTTCATACGGCTTGGATTCATCAGGAGGAGTCAAAACAGGAGCTGTGACTAGTTTCTGTTTGAGAGTGTTGAAAGCAACGTCACACTCAGGAGACCAGACATACTTCACATGCTTCTGTAGGAGGTTGGAAAGAGGCTTTGCAATCTTGGAAAAATTCTCAACGAATCTTCGGCAATAACTTGCAAGACCCAGAAAACTGCGGAGCTGCTTGACATTTTGAGGAGGTTCCCAATCCAGAACTGCGGACACCTTCTCGGGGTTAACAGCGATGCCTTTGGCGGAGATGATGTGACCAAGGAAAAGAACTTCATCAAGCCAAAACTCACATTTGGAGAACTTCGCATAGAATTGATACTCTCTGAGCTTGTCGAGCACCAATCGCAAATGTTTGGCATGATCCTGCTTATTCTTGGAGAAGACCAAGATATCATCGAGATACACCAAAACGAATTCATTGGTATAGGGGTTGAAGATGGAATTCATCATCCGAGAGAACACCGGAGGAGCATTGACAAGGCCGAAAGACACGACAGTATATTCATAGGAACCAAAGCTTGTTCTGAATGCTGTCTTGGGAATATCTTCTTCACGAATGCGAATCTGATGATAACCCATACGAAGGTCAAGCTTCGAGAAAACTTTAGCGCCCTTGAGTTGCTCAAATAGCTCATTGATGTTGGGAAGTGGGTACTTGTTCTTGATTGTCTTCTTGTTCAATGGACGGTAGTCGACGCAAAGTCGGTCCGTGCCATCCTTCTTCTTGACAAAGAGAACACCACAACCCCAAGGAGAAGAACTCGGTCTGATCAAACCCAGACGTTCTTGTTCATCGAGCTGCTTCTTCAATTCCTTCAGCTCGTTTGGTCCAAGCTTGTATGGACGCTTGCAAACGGGTACAGTACCAGGCTCTAGTTCGATAACGAACTCAACTGGCCGGTGCGGAGGCATACCCGGAAGCTCTTCTGGGAAGACATCTTGATACTCGCAAACGACTGGAATTTGAGAGATGGCATCCAATTCGCCCTTCTCGTTGAGAGAGAAAAACCGAATGGTTTCATTACGAGCGGCAAAAACAATCACATCCTCAGACGAGTGTGTCAATTGAATTTCTCTGGCAGCACAATCAAGTTGAGCCTTGTGCTTAGAAAGCCAGTCCATCCCGAGAATAAGATCAATATCCTAGTCACCAAGAACAATTGGAGAAGACTGGAATGCATAATCGCCCAACTTGATGGTAACATTCGGAACCATGGAACTTGCATTCATGCATTTGCCTGGAGAGACAACTGCTAACGGCCTAGGCAATCCTTGGAAATGCAATTCATGCTTGGATGCAAAAGGTCTTGATATGAAAGAAAGAGATGCACCAGTATCAAAAAGAACTTTTGCAGGAATATCGTTAACAGGAAGATTACCCATTATCACATCAGTAGATTCCTCCGCTTGAGCTGCATTCATCATGTTCACCTTTGCAAACTTTGGATTATGCTTGACCACTGCATTGCTGGAAGATCTGACAGGAGGAGGAGGAGGAAGACGCCTCTGGTTGAAGCACTTGTTAGCATAGTGACCTTTCTGCTGACATTTGTTGCAAGTCACCTCTGAGAGTGGACGGTGATAAGGAGCATTGGACTTTGGAGCTTGGTTCTGAGACTTGTTCTGATAGCCAGAGTTGGAAGAGTTGTTAGAACCATGGCCACCTTTGTTCTTCTGCTGGTAAGGCTGACGAAACGGAGGAGGAGGAGGCAACCAAAACTTCTGTTGCTTAGCTGACACAAGTGAGGAAGAAGAAGACTGAACTGCGTCCCTGACTCTTTTCTTAGAAGCCTCACACTTGAGCTGAGCAGCCTCTTGCTTCAGTGCCATATTGTAGAATTGATCAAACTGAGTAGGCTCAACAAGAACGAGAGCTAACTGCAGGTCCTCTTTAAGACCACCTCGGAAGTGATAGATCATGCTCTTCTCATCAGGAACGTCTTGTTTAGCGAAGCGAGCAAGTTTCTGAAACTGAATGTTATATTGATACACAGACATGTTTCCTTGCTTGAGATTGCGGAACTCCTCACGCTTGCTCTCAACAACACTTTGTGGAATGTGGTGCGCTTTGAAGTCCCGACAGAAGTCAGTCCAAGTGATCACACGACCTCCTCTGGAATCTTTGTATTGCTGAAACCAATCAGCAGCTTGGTCCTTGAGCTGGAAAGAAGCGAACTTGACAAAGTCCTCAGGCCTGACATTGCTACATTCAAAATGCTTGTTGATGTCCACGAGCCAATCATCGGCATCCGTGGCCTCGGCACAGTAGCTGAAAGACTTGGGCTGATTTGCGAGAAACTGGTTGAGAGTGGCAAAGTGAAACTGATTGTTGCCTTGACCTTGATTGCCTTGATTGCCTTGCCCTTGAGTACGTTCTTGCAAGAGTTGCATAATCATCTGAGCATTGGCGTTGGTGGCTGCCATGATTGATTGCCATGCCTCCGGAGGTGGAGGTGGTGGCGGAGGGTTCGCTTGACTCCCTTCATTGCGATCCGGATTCTGACGCGTTGGCGGAGCCATCCTGAAGAGGGTGACATCCGTTAGCATCTTGATAGACAAAAGATAAGTAGAATCAACGGATAGAAATTGCAACATATAATCTTCACAATAAACATTCGAACGAAGATGAACGAATGAATTCCGTAGTAAACCATCACACTTCCATAAGTTGGGAAGCCACTTGAAAAAGATATGGAATGAGCATATGAATTCGAAGCAACTCGAATACCACAATACAAAATAAAACAAAGTATTGGCTTGCAGAATAAGCCGGAACAAACATATGATAGATATTTCGTCCGAAGTTTTCGTGGTGGGGCCCACACGGGCTCAATCGTACAGCACCATCATGTACAAGGCTGTGCACATGACATACGAAGCGTCCCCGAGTCGGCAAAGCCATGGACCCTTTAAGACACAACGAGACCACTGTAAAATCAACCGTATACAGGCGGACCACTAGACGTCGAACCCCAATCTCATATCATGCGTCTGTCGGAAAGATATCCTAAGGCTACTAGAATTCCCACTTATAAACTCCCGAAACTTTCTGGTTATGCAATCTGGTGTAGGGGATACAGGGGACACAAATATATATCACCCAAACTAGCAATCCCTAGATCCAGCTGTATCCATCCGTCAACACATAACCAAGAAACCTTCGGAAATCGTTTACCTCAACCTTCGAAAAACATCCGTTATACAAGTTATGGCAATACTCCCGAACTCCCGCCCCAGTACTGGGTGGCGTCGAGGTGATCTCACCAACAACTGCATAAAAAAGATTTCGATGTCGGCGAAACTCAGGTATTCCAGAACTGCAACGATAAAATTGTGACGACAACACCTCGGAGCTCAACTCCCCGGGACACTGCCACAACCCCTAAATGACAGGAGGCACCAAGAACAATGTTCTTGTCACAAATCGATCGGAACGATTCCAAGATACCCGCGTGATCCTAAAAATTTTTTTAGTGAAATTTGAGGAGAGAATAGTCAAAACTTCTACGTCAGGAGACCTCACCAGAGCGACGAAGGGACTGAGGAGTAAAAAGAATCCTACTCTCCGATATATATAATCCTAAGACTCAAAACTTTTTTTCTAGACTCAACAACGTCAGCGATTCGATCAAGCAGGGGGCTCCTAAGTCGGGGATGGCTCTGATTACCAACTTGTAACGCCCACGATGCGGCTATATCTCCCACGTGTCGAGGCACGACTTAGAGGCATAACCGCATAGTGGTTTTGTCGCAAGAAGGGTCATCTTCACACAATCCCATGTAATGAACAAGAATGGGATAAAGAGTTGGCTTACAATCGCCACTTCACACAATACATAAATATCATTCATACATCATCCAAAATACAAACATATAGACCGACTACGGTCAACATCCAGATGAAAATAAGACAACCCCAAATGCTAGATCCCCGATCGTCCCAACTGGGCTCCACTACTGTCATCAGGAAAAGACACATAATAACGACCACGTTCCTCGTCGAACTCCCACTTGAGATCGACGCCATCGTCTGCACTGGCATCGTCGGCACCTGCAACTGGTGTTCGAAGTATCTGTGAGTCACGGGGACTCAGCAATCTCACACCCGCGAGATCAAGACTATTTAAGTTTAAAGGGGGAATGGTGCAAAGAGGTGGAGCTGCAGCGGCAAAAACATATTTGGTGGCTAACTTGCGCATATGAGAGCGAGAAGAGAAGCAAAGGAACGGACGTCATCTAGCAATGACCAAGAAGAGGTCCTGAACGCCTACTTACGTCATACATAACACAGACCGTGTTCACTTCCCGGACTCCGCCGAGAAGAGACCATCACGGCTACACACGCACTTGGTGTATTTTAATTGGGTCAAGTGACAAGTTATCCACAACCGGACATTCACAAATTCCCATCTGCCTCATAACCGCGGGCACGGCTTTCGAAAGATAATACCCTGCAGGGGTGTTCCAACTTAGCCCATCATAAGCTCTCACGGTCAACGAAGGATAAACCTTCTCCCGGAAAGACCCGATCAGTCTCGGAATCCCGGTTAACAAGACATCTCGACAATGGTAAAACAAGACCAGCAAAGCCTCCCGAATGTGCCGACAAATCCCGATAGGAGCTGCACATATCTCGTTCTCAGGGCACACCGGATTGTCCAAGCTTCCGATAGGCCAGACCAGAGTTGCCCCTGGTGGCCACCGGCGGCTGACAGTTTGGACCAATACTCAGAGGAGCACTGGCCCGGGGGTTTAAAATAAAGATGACCCTCGGGCTCTAGAAAACCCGGGGGAAAAAGGTATAGGTCGCAAATGGTAAAACCAAGGTTGGGCCTTGCTGGAGGAGTTTTATTCAAGGCGAACTGTCGAGGGGGTCCCATAAATCACCCGACCGCGTAAGGAACGCAAACTCAAGGAACATAATCCCGGTATAACAGTAACTAGGGCGGCAAGAGTGGAACAAAACACCAGACATAAGGCCGAGCCTTCCACCCTTAACCAAAATATATAGATGCATTAATTAAATAAGAGATATTTTGATATCCCAACATGTCCATGTTCCGATATGGAACAACTTCAACTTCACCTGCAACTAGCAACGCTATAAGAGGGGCTGAGCAAAAGCGGTAACATAGCCAAACAACGGTTTGCTAGGAAAGGATGGTTAGGGGCTGACATGGCTGAAATAGGAGACATGATATAGCCAGTGATAGGTAGCGAGCATGGCAATAGAGCGAACAACTAGCATAGCAAAGATAGAAGTGATTTCGAGGAGTGGTCATCTTGCCTGCAAGATTCTCAGAGTTGTCGAAAGCTTGATCCTCGTAAGCGTACTCGACAGGTTCCTCGTTCACGAACTCGTCTCCCGGCTCTACCCAAGACAAGAACACAAACAAACGGACCCACAATCAACAACGAGAAATGCACAAGCAACATGATGCAAGACATGTATGATATGCAAGATATGATATGCGATGCGTATGCGTGCTCCGGAAGGAAAATGATGAACATGGCAGTAACTTGGAAAACCAAGCATGCCACTGGAAAGATGAGATGATTTCGGTCGAAATCGATATAAAGATCACCGGAATCGGATGCACGGTTTGCAAATGGCAAGCAAAACAAGAATGACACTAATCTGCGTTAAACAGCAAGATAGCACTTAAAATACCACAAGTAACAATGCTACAGCACCCGAACATAGCAACAAAGCACATGGCAGTAATCTACAGGAGATGCTTGACAAAAGATGAACACTGAGCTACGGCTAGTTCACAACATATCAAGCTCAAACAAGCATGGCAAAAGTGCAAAAGATTACAGGTTCACAGACTTAGTGAAAAACTGGACATGGCAGAAATCAGCATCAGGTAGCAATGTTCGGAGCACGAAATCAATATGTACAGGACCTTAACATAGCAAAACAAGGCATGGTAGTGTTCTACTAAATGCACATGACAAAAGTCCCTTACTGACCATAAGCCAAAAAGGACCAGAAGATATGATGGAAAGCATGTAAACATAGCAAGTTTCGTTATCAGGTTTCAGACTTGGCAGAAAATAGAGCATGGCAGAAATATAAATATGTAGGCCTCCTTGTGAGCCTGATGCACTCACTACAGAGCAATGCATGACAACCCAAGCATACCTACAGCAAGATGGCATGTTTATGAAGCTATCCATGGTAAGAACAATTGCGTAGCATGTATGGATAAACTACAATAAGCTTGGCAAAAATGCATGCCATGTTAAGAATCTGCCAGAAATATTTTATAGCAAAAGTAGAGCAAGATTGAGTCATTCTATTGTACTCTAAAATTTAAAACAATTGCAAGAATGGATCAATTGCAACTATATCTACAAAACATCCTTACTGAACAACTCCAAAATATGCATGGATCTCTCTCTAGCATCAAGTTTACATGGCAACAAAATTACAGCAGAAAAAAACTTAGAGAAATCACTAAGTCCCTGAAATCAGAATTATTACGGGGCCTACTTTGCATGCTTATGCTAGTCACCACAAAGACCACAAAAATACATGGACCATACCACTGGAAAGATGGCATGGCATACTTCAAAACACATGTAGAGTTCATGCTCAAAAGATGCACAGAATAAATGATACAAAAATGACAAATCTCCAAGTTCTGATAAGAACCAGAGATTAACAGCAACTAGCCCTTCCAACGAAGATTTGGGCATCAAGATGACCTCTACTGAACATGGTGCAATTGAACAAAATGTAGAGCATCACGAGGCGAGCAATTTTACATATTAAACGCGTGAATCGGAGCTACATGCACAAAGTTATCGCATCGGGAACAGGAGCATATGCTGAGAAAATTATCAGACTTAGCAAAACGGAGGGTGGGTTTCGGGTCAACCTTTGACCAGATCTGGATCGCGGTCAACGGGAGCTCGAGCTCGCCGGCTCGGGCCGGAGGAGGAGAGGGGGCCGGCGGGCGAGGGGCCGGAGGCCGGTGGCGAGGCGGCGGCACCAGAGGAGGGGGCCGATGGCGGGGGCGGCGCCGGAGGAGGCGGTGGCCGGAGCGGCGGCGGAGTCGGCGGCGGGGCCCGCGGCGCGGCGGCGGAGGCGGCTGGCCGGCCGGCGGGCGGGCGCGGCGGCGCGCTGCGGCGGCGGAGTCGGCGGCGGCCGACGGGAGGCGCGGAGGAGCGGGCCGAGGGGGCCGGCCACGGGCCCGGCGGGCCGGCGCGGTCCGGGCGGCGGCGGAGATGACGTGGCGCGCTCCGGTTGGCCGGGCGCGCGGCGGACATTGTCCGGCCGGAGCGGACGCGTCCGGCGCGGCGCGGAGGGAGAGGGTTAGGGTTTCGTCTGAGATTTCGTTTTTCGGGATGCCCACTCATTTATAGGTAGAGGGAGCTACGAGACTCCAAATGAGGTGCGGTTTTCGCCCACACGATCGCGATCGAACGACCTAGAGCATGGAAGAGAGTTTGGTGGGATTTGGGCTGGTTTTGGAGGGGGTTTTTGTTGGATACTCAAATGGACATTGCGGAGGCCCGGTTAACCGTTGGAGTACCAAACGACCTCCGAATGGAACGAAACTTGACCGGTAGTCTCCGGGTGGTATATTAAGACCACATGACAAGCCTCGGTCCATTCCGAGAAAGTTTGACACGCGCACACGAAAGAAAACTAGAGGGGTGCACCGGAGGAGATAGGAGCGCCGGATTGGAAAACGGACAACGGGGAAAATGCTCGGATGCATGAGACGAACACATATGCAAAAGTAATGCGCATGATGACATGATATGAAAATGCATGACATGACAAAATACAAAACGAAAGACAAAACCCGACAACGGAGGGAAAAACATATCACATAGCCGGAAATGGCAAGAGTCGGAGTTACAAATATGGCAAGTTACATGCGGGGTGTTACAGACGTAGCCACAGCAGTTCAATTCATCAAAAAGGTGATCTTCCGGTTTGGCTTTCCACATAGCATTGTAACAGACAATGGTACCAATCTGTCCAAAGGTGCCATGAAGGAGTTCTGTCAACGTGAGCACATCCGGCTTGACGTGTCATCAGTGGCTCACCCATAGTCTAATGGTCAATCGGAGAGGGCCATTCAAGATATCTTGAGAAGCATCAAACCCCGGCTTATGGTTCCTTTGCAACGGACGCCGGGTTGTTGGGTTGAGGAGCTACCTTCAGTGTTATGGAGCATCAATACCACACCCAACAGATCGACAGGATACACACCGTTCTTCATGGTTTATGGAGCGGAAGCGGTTCTTCCTAGTGACATCCTTCATGACTCACCTCGTGTAGCAGCATACGTTGAAGCTGACAATGAGAAGGCACGGCAGGAAGCTCTTGACCTGTTAGATGAGGAGCGTGACATGGCGACAGCCCGTTCGGCGATTTATCAGCAAGATCTGCTTCGTTATCATAGCCACCGGGTTAGAACCAGAACCTTTCAAGAAGGAGATTTGGTGCTTCGACTCATCGAGGATCAGACGGATATGCACAAGCTATCCCCCCCTTGGGAAGGACCTTTTGTGGTCAGCAAGAATCTGCACAACGGGTCATACTACCTAATCAATGTTCGAGAGTGCAAGGACTCACGTAAATCGGAGGAGGAGACCAACCGACCATGGAATATTGCTCATCTTCGGCCCTACTATACTTGAGCTACAGATTCTGCTTATGTACATATTATGACATTGTATATATTATGATCAATATAATAAACCGGAACCTCAGCTAAAGCGGGGTATCTGTTGTTTTCTTACATCATGCGTGGTTACATGGAGCTTACAAAGCGGCCTCCAGTTTACCCCTTGATTTAGCTTCTCAAAGCTTGATATTAGATCACTTGGGGGCTTGGTCGTATCCGAACCATAGCTACACCTCTTGAACGACGTAATGCCACAGCATCACTTGGGGGCTTGGTCGTATCCGAACCATAGCTACACCTCTTGATCGGCGTAATGCCACAGCATCACTTGGGGGCTTTGTCGAACCCGAACCACAGCTACACCTCTTGATCGGCGCAATGCCACAGCATCACTTGGGGGCTTGGTCGAACCCGAACCATAGCTACACCTCTTGCTCGGCGCAATGCCACAACATCACTTGGGGGCTTGGTCGAACCCGAACCATAGCTACACCTCTTGATCGACAAAATGCACAGTATCACTTGGGGGCTTGGTCGAACCCGAACCATAGTCACACCTCTTGATCGGCTCAAAGCCACATCAATCCGGGGCCAAAGAGAGTGTTGTAAAACAACAACTCAAACATAGGCACCCACTGAGCACAGCTCACAATGTTGTTTGGAGGTTTTTTGCTGTCGAATTTAGGTCCTGGCAGCCCGTGAAAAGCCTCGACTACAACGGTTTTATTTGCCTTTTGCTAAGTTTCTCTTTCTCTTGATAAGATTTGTGATGTTTTAAAACCGGTGTTTATCAACCCGGTTAGGCTGTCAACTACAAGTTGTCAGTACACGATCAAATTATAAATCCGGAGACTATCAGCCCGGTCTGGTTTTGACTCGAAGTCACCAGTATGGAATAAACCGATGTTTATCAGAGCCCGAAACGGTTTTCTGATAAACCGGCATCATATAACAGGAATTACTTCTACTCTGGATTAGGGTTATTACCCTCATTACAAAGTTGGTCAGCCAGCACTATGCCTAAAGTCACAGGTATCATATATTTCCATATTTGGTTATCATTTACAACCTTGGTTATATATGTATTTGGGTATCATGACCCGCCTGGTAGTAAACCGCCAGGGCGTTTTAAGCTTCTTATCTGCAGGAACAACTTGAATAAATAGCTATGGATTATAAACATCATATCTTAAAGCATGGCGGTTTAACACGCATCAGTTGCAGATAAATATGCACGAAGGCATAATAGACCAACTGTTTTAACTAGCCTATTACAAGGCATTTCAGTGCCCGAAGGGATAATTGTTTCCCAATAAGTATTGCAGCATGTGGACGACTAAACCGGCCCCTGGATTATGCTTGCTTATCAGCTTGACCTGACGGCTGCGGATCAGCTTGCACCGGTTCATCTTCTTTGTCTCTACCCAGCGGCTGGAAGTCAACAGTTGTCCAGTCGATCCCAGTTAAAGCTTGGAACACAGCTTCGTCGCTTATAAGGGTTGACGGTTCAATATCAGGGCCATAAGTGTGCTTACGGATTGGAGGGATCAGGTTTTGAGCCTCAGGAGTTGGTGCAGCAACTCGTTTGTTATTGGTATCATAACTCGCCTGGTAAAATGAAAGATCAGCCTCTTCAGCAAGTTGACAAGCCAGTGGACGTACTTCCTGGTTTATGGCACGGAGATCTTCAGTGCCAAATTCTAATCCGTCTTCTTTTAAGCTTGGGTAGCCTTTGGCCACGTCCGTCGGATCAAGGTCAGGCACCCATGCTTTTGCCCGAGTTAGGGCGGTCAGAGCGCCAGCCCTTGCAGCAGACCTCTTTAGCTCTTCTACCCGGGCAGGCAGCATAGATAGCCTGTCTAAGGTATCCTTGATTAATGTCGGGGGCGGCTTATTGTGAGAAGCGGTGCAGATAATTCGTTGTGCGCCGGTATATAGTTGTTCTATCAGCGTGTAGGCAGCCTTCAGCTTCTTCTGAACATCAGAGCCCAGATGACTAATGCGAGTTCCTGCATCATTACAAACATCAGTAAACCGGCAACGCATGGGAAGATATGTTGAAAGTATAAAGCAAGCATGCTTACCAAACACAGCAGCGGTCATAGCATGTACTTGCCGCTTTACACCAGTCAGCTCGTCTACCACCGGTTTGAGAGCAGCTTCTACGTCTTCAGCTCTTTTCTGCAAAGCGGATTTCTTTGTGTTCCAATCCGCCCGCTCCTTGGCAAAGCTCTCCTTTAGCTTTTCCATAGAGGCTAAGGCGCTCGTCAGCTCATCTTTAGCTTTGGAAGTTTCGGCCTGTTGGGACTTGATGTTCTCTTGCAGATCAGCGGTTTGGCTTTCCTTCTTGCTCAGTTCAGCCTATATAGAGACAGATACATAATGAGTTGACAGTACATATTTGAAGTACCAAGCACATAACAAGTTATGCCCTTGATACTTGGGGGCTAATGCATATTTGCTCCTTGTCAGAAATTTCTACAAGTCCCAAGCACAATACAAGTATTAATCTTGGCACTTGGGGGCTAATGTGTGTTTGCTCAAAAACTGTTGGTATGGGAATTCTTATACAGTCCCGGTTCATCTTTATAAAGTTAAACCGGCCCTTGGGGGCTATACCGGTGAAAGAGCAGTATGGCAAATTTTAAGGAACTGGTTCATCCTTAAGAGGTAATCCGGTCCCTGGAGGCTAATTATGCAAAATTAAATCATGACAGAAGTCCCGGTTTAGATTGGTATCATAAACCATAACTTGGGGGCTATTAGGAGTTGATAAGCTGCAATTGGACAAAAGAGAAAAATAGTAGTTACCTCATATCACTCCTTCATCAAGTTTACCAAACTAGCTTCATAGTCACGGCTGGTATACAGACGGTTCAAGAAGCCAGAGTGAATGTCTTGAGCATTGAGATGGGCGTAGCTTGATAAATCGACATTCCATTTGCCTTTGCCGTTGCAGAGAAACGTCCTTGGCAGTATGCTTTGACAAAGCGACAGGGTTGCCAGGAGTGGTGTGGCCAGTGCCAGTACTCATAATGTCATCATCTTGGTCATCAGCAGCCTTCTCTGGAGTTGGCGGTTTGTCAGTATCCTTAACTGGACTGACCGGTTTGTCATCAGTTTGGACAGGGCTGGTTGGCCGGTCTGCATGCCTGGTAGTGTCAACTTGCACTTGTTCGGCAAGGAAGTCATGGTCTTGAGGCGGCGGATCATTAAGCATGTCGTCAGTGTCGGTTTCATCTGGATCTGGCGTTTTTTCTGGTTCAACAGCTACATTATCATCAGCCGGTTTGCTTAACCGAGCCTTCTTGCTGGGTCTCGGCTTGGCGCTGAGAAAAGATAGACATGAGAATCAGTACAGTATGAAAAGATAACACATCAAGAATAAAGACACGTGCATAGCTTATCCAGGAACTGCTTTGAGAGGTGGAAGCTGTGTGGCCGATGACTCGCCAGAAGATGAGTCAGAAGTACCCTGATAATTTGAATCAGACGGGTTAAGAGGCTGGCGGAAACAACCTCCTTTGGGGTATGAAGTATCAATAGGATAAGAGTCCTCTGAACGATGTTTCCGAACCGGACTGTTCGGTAAACCGACGGAGGTAACTACCTGGCCGCTGTGCCGGGTTGTACGGCGAGCCTCGTGCTGCTACGTCTTCAAAAGAAAGTTTGGGTCCAAGTAAGCAAGAGGGTGAGAAAATTTTACTTTCCGGTTTGCTTGATGGATTTTTTATGTTGGCAGAGGATCTGAATCGGAGGAAAGAATGGTTACCTCTATGTCCTCAGCATGACTGCCTTCAGCGTCATCCTGATAATAATCATTGTCAATGAGATGTACGAAAAATGAACCAAGAGAGTCAAGTTCTACCTCTGGTTCCGGATTACCCACATCGTCATCAGCTGGTAGATCGGAGGATGCAGTGGTCCTTTTCTTGGCAGGTTTTTTAACAACCTTGGTTTTTGGACGAACTGGCTTGACCGGTTTGTCTTGCGGCTTCGCCGGTTTGTCTTGTGATGGTTTCTTGTTCCAGAACGGATCATCACCCTGTCGGAAAATAATCAGACTTTCAGAAAAAAATTGGACAGAAGCAACTTCAGATAAAAAGATTATATGATTCTTACAGCTGGTGGTTTGTTGAAGGTGCAAAAAGGGATTAGTCCGCTTTGGGCACAGACAGCCTCCGGTTCGTTCAATATCCTTTTTATAGCCTCAGTGACTTCTGCATCTGTAAGCTAAATGTCAATGTGTTGTTGAGCATCCTTCAAACTCCCCATATACTCACACATCAAACCGGAGCGCCGGCTTAAAGGCAGTATACTCCAACTTATCCAACAACGAGCAAGGTCAACTCCGGTCAAACCATTTGCCATGAAGGCTCTAAGCTTTGATAATTGTGGGGCATAGTTGGCCCTTTCTCTTGCAGTCAACCTCTGAGGAAAAGGATGTGTGTTGCTCAGGCGTTCAGGGCGGTAACCCGGTAGGGGGTTTTCATCAGATGGAGAGGTATCCATGCAATAAAACCAAGTCTGGTCCATTCTTTGGGGTGACTGTGGAGTTTGGGATGAGGGAAGGTGACTTCTTTCCTTTTCTGAACCGCCATTTCGCCTAGTTCCGTATTGGGTCCATCCGAGAATTCTATGTGATGGTTTAAGTGAAAGAAATCCCTAAACAGTTCGACTGAAGGTTCCTCTTGCAGATAAACCTCACAAAAGACTTGGAAGTGGCAGATATTGGTCACAGAATAGGGACCGATGTCTTGAGGGCGCAGTTGAAAGCTGGCCAGTACATCCCGGAAATTCTTTGAACCGGGATGGCTAAAACCTCGTCCGAGATGATCAGCAAACACGAATACCTCTTCGTCCTTGGGTGTAGGAGGATTTTCCGGGCCAGGGACCCTCCAGTGGATGACATCTTTTTTGGCTAAAGCGCCCGTTTTAACAAGATTGCTTAACTGCTCTTCGGTTACTCGAGAAGGAGCCCAATTGCACTCATAGACTTGCTTGGCCATGACAATGGAAGTCTGAAACATGATTATTGCCGGTTTAAGATTCATAGTGGACAATTATACAGCGGTATAAGGATAACAAGCATATTGATAAACCGGATTTGGTTATTCGTAAACCGGAATCTGACAATGGAAACAGTGTAATGCATTGGCGGTTCAATAGGGGACTAATGGTATCTACTGGGTCATCATTTTGTATATGAAGTTAAACCGCCCAATCTAGTACTAAAGATGTATAAGTGAAGGGAAAAACAGGTTTCACAAGTTGGCATTATAATTTTGGATTTACCGCATGCCAGAAAATGACAATATATTCAGACCTAAATATTGGTACCGAAGCAGTTGATGAAGGTTCAGATGGGATTTTCCACTTAAACGAGATGCATGGATGGAAAAGAAGGGCTACGGCTATAGCCGTACGGGATAAATATCAAGGTTTGAATCAAAGAGCTATTGCACAACGACGAACGCCGACGAACACCGATGAACACTGAAACCCTAATGACAGATATATGGCAGAAGGAAAGAAGGCTTACCGATGTTGATGGAAGAGTGGAGAGGCGCCGCGATTCTCTGGTGCGTTCAGGGTGATGCAGCGGCCGGAGTTGAGGCAGAAGCGAAGGTCGACGGTGGCGGCGGAGCTCCAAAGGTCGGGCAGCGCGAGGAAGAAGACAATGCGAAGAGGCACGAGGGGGAAAAAGTGAAAAGAACTCCTCGGCCTTATTTATAAGGTGTATGGATAAGTGGCAGGTGCGAGAATCGAGGAGCCCAAAAAATGGGATATGAGGCGGAGTTGTCGCCTCAATTGTCGGAGGCTCGTTAATGACAAGCGACGTCACGACGGTTTACCATGATCCTAGAAGATGATGTCACGGCGGTTTATAAGATTATGTGAAATGTTGAAGAAGAAATTTTCTTAAGTATTGAGGATTGACATGAACCAGTTCAAATCAATCTAGGGCCTAATGTTGGGGATATTACCACTGGGTGTAAACCGGCCAGGAGAGGCCGGGTTAACCCCATAAGTAGTTCATCTGTATCTGAAGTCCATGAAGACAGACGGTGACGCTTCATGAAGGCCCAGGGCCCAAAGCCGGTTTAAGGCCTGTAGACATAAACCGGCATTGATATGTAAACTTGTGTTGTAAGATATAAGTAGCGGAGACCGAGCCGGACACGATTATGAGCTGGCCTCGGGATTCTGTAAACCGACGGGCGTCAACCCATGTATATAAGGGGACGACCCGACGGCGGTTCAAGGACAATAGACAACAACTCGAGACCCAGGCAAAGCATATTCGCTCCCTGGTCATCAAAACCCCATCAATTCCACCACAACTAGACGTAGGCTTTTACCTTCATCGTAAGGGGCCGAACTAGTATAAAACTCTCTTGTGTTCCTTGTCCGCTTTAACCCCTTTAAGCTAACCCGTAGCGATGGCTCCATGACTAAGTCCTTTCTCTAGGACATCTGCCGTGACAAAACCATGACAACTACCGAAAAAGAATTTTTAGCAGTTGTATTTGCTTGTGATAAGTTCAGCCCTTATATTGTTGATTCTAAAGTAATTGTTCACACTGATCATGCTGCTATTAAATACCTTATGGAAAAGAAAGATGCTAAACCTAGACTTATTAGATGGGTTCTCCTACTACAAGAATTTGATTTGCATATTATTGATTGAAAGGGGGCTGAGAACCCCGTTGCAGACAACTTATCTAGGTTAGAGAATGTTCTTGATGACCCACTACCAATTGGTGATAGCTTTCCTGATGAACAATTAGCTATCATAAATGCTTCTCGTACTGCTCCATGGTATGCTGATTATGCTAATTACATTGTTGCTAAATTTATACTACCTAGTTTCACATACCAGCAAAAGAAGAAGTTTTTCTATGATTTAAGACATTACTTC
This sequence comes from Aegilops tauschii subsp. strangulata, assembly GCF_002575655.3. Taxonomy (NCBI): domain Eukaryota; kingdom Viridiplantae; phylum Streptophyta; class Magnoliopsida; order Poales; family Poaceae; genus Aegilops; species Aegilops tauschii. The sequence goes on from NC_053038.3 coordinate 288,573,271, forward strand.
TGGGATGACCCACACCTTTATAAAGAAGGAGTAGATGGTGTTATTAGACGTTGTGTACCTGAGCATGAACAGGAACATATCCTACGCAAGTGTTACTTCGAGGCTTATGGAGGACACCACGCTAGAGATAGGACTGCACATAAGGTATTGCAATCCAGTTTTTATCGGCCTATTCTCTTCAAAGATGCCCGTAAGTTTGTCTTGTCTTGTGATGAATGTCAAAGAATTGGTAATATTAGTAGACGTCAAGAAATGCCTATGAACTATTCACTTGTTATTGAACCATTCGATGTTTGGGGCTTCGATTATATGGGACCGTTTCCTTCCTCTAATGGGTATACACATATTTTAGTTGCTGTTGATTACATTACTAAGTGGGTAGAAGCTATTCCAACTAGTAGTGCTGATCATAACACCTCTAATAAGATGCTTAAAGAAGTTATTTTCCTGAGGTTTGGAGTCCCTAGATACTTATTGACTGATGGTGGTTCACATTTTATTCATGGTGCCTTTCGTAAAATGCTTGCTAAGTATGATGTTAATCATAGAATTGCATCTCCATACCATCCACAATCTAGTGGTCAAGTAGAACTAAGTAATAGGGAGATTAAATTAATTTTGCAAAAGACTGTTAATAGATCTAGAAAGAATTGGTCTTAGAAACTTGATGATGCATTATGGGCCTATAGAACTGCATATAAAAATCCTATGGGTATGTCTCCGTATAAAATGGTTTATGGAAAAGCATGTCATTTACCTCTCGAACTAGAACATAAGGCATATTGGGCCATTAAAGAGCTCAATTATGATTTCAAACTTGCCGGTGAGAAGAGACTATTTGATATTAGCTCACTTGATGAGTGGAGAACCCAGGCTTATGAGAATACCAAATTGTTTAAAGAAAAAGTTAAAAGATGGCATGACAAAAGGATACAAAAGCGTGAGTTTAATGTAGGTGATTATGTTTTGTTATACAACTCTCGTTTAAGATTTTTTGCAGGAAAACTCCTCTCTAAATGGGAAGGTCCTTACGTTATCGAGGAGGTCTATCGTTCCGGTGCCAAAATAATTCATTATATAATCTCCCGACTCCAAAACAGTTCTAATAGCAATTTTTCTCCGTTTTGGAATATTTAAGAAAATAGGAAAATAAGTAGTCTGAAAAGGACACGAGGCATCCATGAGGGTGGAGGGCGCCCCCTACCCCCTGGGCGTGCCCCCTGCCTCGTGGGCACCTCGTGTGCTCTCCAGACTCCGTTTTCTTGCACGATACTTCTTTTGGTAAGTAAAAATTCATTATATAATCTCCCGAGGTTTTGACCACCGTACCCCGCAAATATCCTTTGTTTTTCGTCTTGAGTTGTTGCACCGCAGATTAGAGGAAGATGTCTTCTCAAGAGTCAGTTGGGGAGAGTCGGGTGTCTCATCCGACACCGGGACCAGGAGCAAACAGTGATGCTGACCACTTTGGGCCATCAACGGAAGAAGAGATGGAGGCCAACTTGAAAAGGATAGATGCCATGGAAGAGGATCAAGAAATTACTTCTCATTTCCGAGCCGGATTCACGATGGGGGAACTACAGACCTCAGCTATTCCAAACTCAGTCATCCCTTCCAATGTTAGATTTCTTTCTTATGAAAATATGAAAAAGAGTGTTACCTGTTCTCCCGCAGCTATGCAACATCCATGGGTGAAAGGAGCTTCAGCCATCACGGGTAAGCTCCGTAAGGAAATAATGGACGTCAAGCAGCAAGTCAATAAGCTCGAGGAAGAGAACCGTATCCTGAGGGGCATCATCGCCAAGAATATCACATCACCACCTCCAAAGAAAGAGACATAAACACATGGGTATGGGCACTCCCCTTGGCAACTGCCAAGCTTGGGGGAGATGCCCCGGTATCGTATCACCATCACACTCCTATCTTTACCGTTTTTTAGTTCGATCTTTTTGCTAATATCTTGATCTAGTATAATAAAGTTTTAGTATGACTTAGTTTTGAGTTTTGCTTTATGATCCTTCTATGTAATCGAGTCCGTGAGCTATATATATATAATAAAGATTAGTTTTGAGTCGAGGGCTAGGTTATCTTGCTATGATCTTGTGGGAATAAAAGAAAGAATAAAAAGAATTAAAGAGATCATAATGATCTTATGGAGAGTAATGACTTCACACATAAACAGTATGATGAATAAAAGTTGTCTAGAGTTGACAAACATAGTTTGGTCATCGTTGCAATTAATAGGAAGTAATAAAGAAAGAGAGGTTTTCACATACAAATATACTATCTTGGACATCTTTTATGATTGTGAGCACTCATTAAAATATGACATGCTAAAAAGTTGATGTTGGACAAGGAAGACAACGTAATGGGTTATGTTTTCTTATATCCGAAATAAAGTATATTGTCATGGATCATCCAACATGTTGAGCTTGCCTTTCCCCCTCATGCTAGCCAAATTGTTTGCACCAAGTAGAGATACTACTTGTGCTTCCAAACATCCTTAAACCCGGTTTTGCCATGAGAGTCCACCATATCTACCTATGGATTGAGTAAGATCCTTCAAGTAAGTTGTCATTGTTGCATGCAATAAAAATTGCTCTCTAAATATGTATGATCTATTAGTGTGGAGAAAATAATCTTTATACGATCTTGTGATAAGGAAGCAATAAAAGGACAGACTGCATAATAAAGGCCCCTATCACAAGTGGCAATATAAAGTGACGTTCTTTCGCATTAAGATTTTGTGCATCCAACCATAAAAGCACATGACAACCTCTCCTTCCCTCTGCGAAGGGCCTATCTTTTATTCTTGTCTTATACCTTATGCAAGAGTCGCAGTGATCTTCACCTTTCCTTTTTACACTTTATCCTTTGGCAAGCACTATGTGTTGGAAAGATCCTGATATATATATATATATATATATATATATATATATATCCAATTGGATGTAAGTTATCATAAACTATTACTGTTGACATTACCCTTGAGGTAAAAGGTTGGGAAGCAACACTATAAGCCCCTATCTTTCTCTGTGTCTGATTAAAACTCCATACCCATAAGTATCACGTGAGTGTTAGCAATTGTGAAAGACTAAATGATAGTTGAGTATGTGGACTTGCTGAAAAGCTCTCATATTGACTCTTTCCGACGTTATGATAACTTGCAATTACTTCAATGACCGAGATCATAGTTTGTTAGTTTTCAATGAAGTTTCTGATTCATACTTGACATTGTGAATAGATTGTTACTTTAGCATGAGAAATCATATGACAATATATATACATGTTGCTGTTATAAGAATGATCATGATGCCCTCATGTCCGTATTTTATTTTATCGACACCTCTATCTCTAAACATGTGGACATATTTTTCGATGTCGGCTTCCACTTGAGGACAAGCGAGGTCTAAGCTTGGGGGAGTTGATACGTCCATTTTGCATCATGCTTTTATATCGATATTAATTGCATTATGGGCTGTTATTACACATTATGTCACAATACTTATGCCTATTCTCTCTTATTTTACAAGGTTTACACGAAGAGGGAAAATGCCGGCAGTTGGAATTCTGGGCTGGAAAAGGAGCAAATATTAGAGACCTATTCTGCACAACTCCAAAAGTCCTGAAACTCCACGAAAGTCAGTTTTGGAATATACAAAAAATATTGGGCGCAGAAAGCACCAGAGGGGGGCCACCCACCATCCACGAGGGTGCGGGGCGCGCCCTACCCCCCTGGGCACGCCCCCTGCCTCGTGGGCCCCCTGGCAAGCCTCCGGCGCCCATCTTTGGCTATATGAAGTCTTTCGCCATATAAAAAATAAGAAGGAAGCTTTCGGGATGAAGCGCCGCCGTCTCGAGGCGGAACCTGGCGAAACCAATCTAGGGCTCCGGCGGAGCTGTTCTGCCGGGGAAACATCCCTCTAGGAGGGGGAAATCATCACCATCGTCATCACCATCAATCCTCTCATCGGGAGGGGTCAATCTCCATCAACATCTTCACCAGAACCATCTCCTCTAAAACCCTAGTTCATCGCTTGTATCCAATCTTTGTCCCAAAACCTCAGATTGGTACCTGTGGGTTGCTAGTAGTGTTGATTACTCGTAGTTCATGCTAGTTGGTTTATTTGGTGGAAGCTCATATGTTCAGATCCTTTATGCATATTAATACCCCTCTGATTATGAACATGAATATGATTTGTGAGTAGTTACGTTTGATCTTGAGGACATGGGAGAAGTCTTGCTATAAGTAGTCATGTGAATTTGGTATTCGTTCGATATTTTGATAAGATGTATGTTGTCTTTCCTCTGGTGGTTTTATGTGAACGTCAACTACATGACACTTCACCATTATTTGGGCCTAGAGGAAGGCATTGGGAATTAATAAGTAGATGATGGGTTGCTAGAGTGACAGAAGCTTAAACCCTAGTTTATGCGTTGCTTCGTAAGGGGCTGATTTGGATCCATATGTTTCATGCTATGGTTAGGTTTACCTTAATACTTCTTTTGTAGTTGCGGATGCTTGCAATAGGGGTTAATCATAAATGGGATTCTTGTCCAATGAAGGGCAGCACCAAAGCACCGGTCCACCCACATATCAAATTATCAAAGTAACGAACGCGAATCATATGAGCGTGATGAAAACTAGCTTGACGATAATTCCCATGTATCCTCGGGAGCGCTTTCCTTTATATATGAGTTTGTCCAGGCTTGTCCTTTGCAACAAAAAGGACTGGGCCAGCTTGCTGCAGCTTATTTATTTTATTACTTGTTACCCGTTACAAATTACCTTATCACAAAACTACATGTTACCGATAATTTCAGTGCTTGCGGAGAATACCTTACTGAAAACCGTTTGTCATTTCCTTCTGCTCCTCTTCGACACTCTTACTTATCGAAAGGACTACAATAGATCCCCTATACTTGTGAGTCATCAGGTCTCGTCCGGTCATGCTTAGGAAGTAGCTTCCATCTTCATTTTCTGATAGCATGGACATGATTGTTGTATGCTTGACATCGTGATATTGCAGGAGCTTTACGTACTCCAGAATAGTGGGGTCATAATTCTTGTGTGAGTGCAAGAATACCAGCATATCATCAGTTTGCATGAGTTGGTGATTATGATTGTACTCAATGTCTACTACCACACATGTGTTATCCTACTGCACCTTCACCCTCATTCTTGCATTGCATCCTGTCCTCTGCGATGTTTTATTTCGCTTCCTATTAGCCTCTGAAACAGAAGTTGTGTGTTTCCCTCGGAACATGCAAACAAAATTCTTGTGGTTGTCATTCCCCCCGTCTTCCTGATTCCAAAACCAGCGTGTCTAGCGTGTCTGTTATAAAATTCCCTTGCTTTCTCTACATCTTGGAATCGCATCTTTAGTCTTGGTATTAGATAATCCGGGAGATCCGGCATGTGCAAAAAAATAAAAAATAATCCAAACGGCACGTTAAAATGCAGTTTATGAACTCTTTATCCTGGAGGGAGTAGAAAATTTGCAGATAATACAAGATGCATATATAAATACCTAAATATTTGTTTCACTTACGTGCGTGTATGATCGCAACTCCACCGGAGTCTGCTGATGTCCCTCTGGGATGGGGTATGGCAGAGTAATCATAGGAGGATGCAGGAGTGGATCACGAGGAGGAAGGAGGGCTGAAGATGGCCTCTCTCTTGTTTGCATCCTTTTTGCTTGAGGTGGTTGTGGAGGTATTGCGATCCTAGATTTGGTTTGCTCTCTTGTTTTGTGAAGCGATCCATCTACCTTATGTCCCGTACACTTCTGACTTGTAGCAGTAGCAGGATCCAACGGTGGTAGTGTGCAGAGCACTCTCCTCCGTGTGTGTGTTCCTGTTGGATTTGTCCTGGGATCCGGTTTAGGTGCTTCCCTTTGGCATTAACGAGGCACACTAGAATAACCTCCAGAGTTACACGCAGGACTTGAGCTAACCCCCTCCTCCATCAGCGTGCTTGGGAGTCTGCTGGTGGATATGAAGAATCTGCGGGGGATTTCAGGCGTCGCCCAATTAGGTGGAGGCGCAAAGTTGTGCGGATAGGGCTGTGACCTAGCATCTTGAAGTCTCCATGTGTTTCGGGTGTCATCCATTTTTGGTCTGGAGTGGGTTGGTAATGTTGTTGGTGCATTTGTGGAAGTGCGTTAAGTCGACTAGAGGGGGGTGAATAGGTGATTTTTATGAATTCTTCAATGAGGAATTTGAGGGTAAGGAAATTCCTAAGTGAAGAACTACTTGCAGCGGAATAATACTCAGATGCATACATGACATAACATAAACATGGACATCATGATGAAAGGAAAACAGACACAGAGTACAGAAAGCGTAAGCACATGATAAAACAGGATGAAGACAAACAGATTGAAGAAATTGAATTGAGGAAATTGAGAAAGTCTTCAGTCAAAGTCTTCAAAAAATAATGAACACGCACACAACACAGTAATGAGGAAATGAAGGGTTGAGGAAATAGAACGAGTTAGTTCGGTGAAGACAATGATTTGGTAGACCAGTTCCAACTGCCGTGACAGTTGTACGTCTGGTTGGAGCGGCTAGGTATTTAAACATGAGGACACACAGTCCTCACCGTATTCTCCTTGAGCTAAGGTCACACAGACCCCGCCCAATCACTCGTGGTAAGTCTTCAGGTGACTTCCAAACCTTCACAAACTCGGTCACTCGGCGATCCACAATTTCCTCTTGGATGCTCTAGACCATGACGCCTAACCGTCTGGAAGATGCACAGTCTTCAAAGGTAACAAGCGTCGGATCCACTCAGGAACAATTTCTTTAGTGATGTTCAATCACTTTGGGTTTGTAGGCGTTTGGGTTTTCCTCACTTGATGATTTTCGCTCAAAGTCCTCGGAGGATGAGATGCTCTCAATGACAAGTGTCAATTTCTCTTGGAGCAGCCAACCAGCTAGTGGTTGTAGGGGGCGGCTTTTTATAGCCTAGGGAGCAGCCCGACATGATAAGACATAAATGCCCTTCAATGATATGACCGTTAGGTGGGTAGATATTTTGGGACAGCTGGCGTGTAGCACAACAACGGTCAGAAATTTGAGGCTCAAATTCCTCAGGGCTATCATGTTCCTCACTTGTAGGCAATCCGCACTGGAAAATTCCTAACTCCTCAGTCAGAACAATTCCTCAGAGACCAGAAGAACTTCGTCTCTGTCACAGAAGAAATTGACTGAACTGTATGAGATTTCCAATGGCTTCACACGAAGGGATTGGTAGGTGTAGGATTTTGAGATGAGCATCACTTGGAAACTTTTCTTTAGTTTTTCCTTGACCCCCTTTAACAGTACGGTGTTTCCTATGTCTCAAGGAAGAGAAAATGAAACTACGAAAACAAAAGTCTTCACGCTTCATGTTCCTTGTATGAATATCAAGTCTTCACGGTCACACCAATTTATTCACTTTCAAAGTCATCAGAAAGTCTTCAGAAATCCAAAGTCTTTAGTAGAAGACATGCATTTTTAGGGGTCGACTTTCTCTGAAAATATCAAATTCCTCATAGACTTATAGACCTATGTACATGATAACCCACAAGTATAGGGGATCGCAACAATTCTCGAGGGTAGAGTATTCAACCCAAATTTATTGATTCGACACAAGGGGAGCCAAAGAATATTCTCAAGTATTAGCAGTTGAGTTGTCAATTCAACCACACCTGGAAAACTTAATATCTACAGCAATGTATTTAGTAGCAAAGTAGTATGGAAGTAACGGTAACGGTGGCAAAAGTAATAGTAGCAGTTTTGTAGTAATTGTAACAGTGGCAACGGAAAAGTAACTAAGCAAAGATCAATATGTGAAAAGCTCGTAGGCATTGGATCAGTGATGGATAATTACGTCGGATGTGATTCCTCATGCAACAGTTATAACATAGGGTGACACAGAACTAGCTCCAGTTCATCAATGTAATGTAGGCATGTATTCCGAATATAGTCATACGTGCTTATGGAAAAGAACTTGCATGACATCTTTTGTCCTACCCTCCCGTGGCAGCGGGGTCCTATTGAAAACTAAGGGATATTAAGGCCTCCTTTTAATAGAGTACCGGACCAAAGCATTAACACTTAGTGAATACATGAACTCCTCAAACTACGGTCATCATCGGGAGTGGTCCCGATTATTGTGACTTCGGGGTTACCGGATCATAACACATAGTAGGTGACTATTGACTTGCAAGATAGGATCAAGAACTCACATATATTCATGAAAACATAATAGGTTCAAATCTGAAATAATGGCACTCGGGCCCTAGTGACAAGCATTAAGCATAGCAAAGTCATAGCAACATCAATCTCAGAACATAATGGATACTAGGGATCAAACCCTAACAAAACTAACTCGATTACATGATAAATCTCATCCAACCCATCACCATCCAGCAAGCCTACGATGGAATTACTCACGCACGGCGGTGAGCATCATGAAATTGGTGATGGAGGAAGGTTGATGATGACGACGACAACGGATACCCCTCTCCGGAGCCCCGAACAGACTCCAGATCAGCCCTCCCAAGAGAGATTAGGGCTTGGCGGCGTCTCCGTATTGTAAAACGCGATGAATCCTTCTCTATGATTTTTTTCTCCCCGAACATGAATATATAGAGTTGGAGTTGAGGTCGGTGGAGCACCAGAGGGCCCATGAGGCAGGGGGCGCGCCCAGGAGGGTAGGCACGCCCCACCCTCGTGGACAGGGTGTGGGCCCCCTGGTCTTGATTCTTTCGCCAGTATTTTTTATAAATTCCAAAAATATTCTCCGTGAAGTTTCAGGTCATTCCAAGAACTTTTATTTCTGCACAAAAATAACACCATGGCAATTCTACTGAAAACAGCATCAGTCCGGGTTTGTTCCATTCAAATCATGTAAATTAGAGTCCAAAACAAGGGCAAAAGTGTTTGGACAAGTAGATACGATGGAGACGTATCAACTCCCCCAAGCTTAAACCTTTTCTTGTCCTCAAGCAATTCAGTTGATAAACTGAAAGTGATAAAGAAAAACTTTTACAAACTCTGTTTGCTCTTGTTGTAATAAATATGTAAAGCCAGCATTCAAGTTTTCAGCAAAGATTATGAATTAACCATATTCACAATAACACTTAGGTCTCATATTTACTCATATCAATGGCATAATCAACTAGCGAGCAATAATAATAAATCTCGGAGGACAACGCTTTCTCAAAACAATCATAATATGATATAACAAGATGGTATCTCGCTAGCCCTTTCTGAGACCGCAAAACATAAATGCAGAGCACCTCTGAAGATCAAGGGCTGACTAAACATTGTAATTCATGGTAAAAGAGATCCAGTCATAGTCATACTCAATATAAACTAATAGTAATGGATGAAAATGATAGCAGTGCTCTCCAACTGGTGCCTTTTAATTAGAGGAGGATGACTCAACATTAAATTAAATAGATAGGCCCTTCGCAGAGGGAAGCATGGATTTGTATAGGTGCCAGAGCTCGATTTTGAAATAGAGATAAATAATATTTTGAGCGGCATACTTTCATTGTCAACATAACAACCAAGAGATCTCGATATCTTCCATGCTACACACATTATAGGCGGTTCCCGAGCAGAATGGTAAAGTTTATATTCCCCCACCACCAACAAGCATCAATCCATGGCTTGCCCGAAACAACGGGTGCCTCCAACTAACAACAGTCCTGGGGGAGTTTTGTTTGCAATTATTTTGATTTGGTTTGAGCATGGGACTGGGCATCCCGGTGACCAGCCATTTTCTCGTGAGTGAGGAGGGGAGTCCACTCCTCTTGAGAATAACCCACCTAGCATGGAAGTTACAGACAACCCTAGTTGATACATGAGCTATTCGAGCATACAAAACAGAATTTCATTTGAAGGTTTAGAGTTTGGCACATACAAATTTATATGGAACCGCAGGTAGATACCGCATATAGGAAGGTATGGTGGACTCATATGGAATAACTTTGGGGTTTATGGAAGTGGATGCACAAGCAGTATTCCCGCTTAGTACAAGTGAAGGCTAGAAAAAGACTGGGAAGCGACCAACTAGAGAGCGACAACAGTCATGAACATGCATTAAAATTAATAAACATTGAGGGCAAGCATGAGTAGGATATAATCCACCATGAACATAAATATCATGGAGGCTATGTTGATTTTGTTTCAACTACATGCGTGAACATGTGCCAAGTCGAGCCACTTGAATCATTCAAAGGAGGATACCACCCTATCATACCACATCACAACCATTTTAATAGCATGTTGGCACGCAAGGTAAACCATTATAAACTCCTAGCTAATTAAGCATGGCATAAGCAACTATAATCTCTAATTGTCATTGCAAACATGTTTCATTCATAATAGGATGAATCCGGAATGATGAACTAATCATATTTACAAAAACAAGAGAGGTCGAGTTCATACCAGCTTCTCTCATCTCAATCAGTCCATCATATATCGTCATTATTGCCTTTCACTTGCACGACTGAACGGTGTGAATAATAATAATAGTGCACGTGCATTGGACTAAGCTAGAATCTGCAAGCATTTAATACAAGGGAGAAGACAAGGTAATATGGGCTCTTGGTTAAATCAACAATAATGCATATAAGAGCCACTCAACATTTTCATTATGGTCTTCTCCTCTCGACCCCCAAAGAAAAGAAAAGAAACAAAACTACTTACACGGGAAAGCTCCCAACAAGCAAAAGAAGAACAAGAAATCTTTTTGCGTTTTATTTTAATTACTACTACTACAAGCATGGAAAGTAAACTAGCTAAAAGCTACAACTAATTTTTTGGTTTTTCTTAAGGTTTTTCAAACACACAAGAAGAAGACTTAGAAAAGAAAATAAACTAGCGTGGATAGTACAATGAAAAAGTATGAGCACCGACAACTAGAATGAGTGTGTGAACATGAATGTAATGTCGGTGAGAAATGCGTACTCCCCCAAGCTTAGGCTTTTGGCCTAAGTTGGTCTATGCCCATGGATGGCCTGGCGGATATCCGAAGTTGTAACTGGGGTCGTACTGAGATGCAGCAGCTACTGCCTCAAGAGCTACAACTTGGAGGCGAGATGCCTCCGTCCTCCTCTCGTACTCGTTCGCCTCCTCCCTGGTTATAACATATCTCCTTTTTGCCTGAAAGTCAAAGAAAGCAGGAGCAGGGAGAGCAACATGGATAGTGCGGCGCCTGTCAAAGATTAGTCGGTATTGGAGGAACTGTTCATTCCTCTCAACAAACTGATGATGAACCATAGCAATATAATCTAAATAAGCAGGATGCAATTCCATATCATTTTCATGTATGGGTATCTCAAGATAATTAGCTACACGGGTTGCATAAATTCCACCAAACAAATCTCCACTAATAATGTTATGATGCAACCTTCGTGCAACAATAGCCCCCAAGTTGTATTGTTTATCTCCTAATACAGCACTCTTGAGAACACTAAGATCGGGAACACACATGTGACATGCCTCGTCCTTGTCGTTAATGCATCTACCTATAAAGAGAGCAAAATAATGTATGGCAGGAAAGTGAATGCTCCCTATGGTAGCTTCTGTTATTTCTCTAGATTCCCCCAATGTGATACTAGCAGGAAAATCTTTAAATTCAGATTTGCGAGGTTCACTAACATTACCCCACTGCGGGAGTTTACAAGCAGTATTAAAATCTTCTGAGTCCATGGTATAAGATATATCATAAAGATCAAATAGGACAGTGTGAGAATTGCGTGAGGATGTAAATTTAAACCTTCTCACAAAGGAATAAGTTAGGTAATAATATTGGGGGCACTTATCTGACACGAAGCCCTAAAGTTCAGCATTACGCACATATGCGTCTAATTCCTCCTTAATTCCTGCTTGGACCAAAAAATCTTCTGACGGCCATTCCTCGGTAGTTCATAGGCCGGCTCACGTATCGCGAGCCTGGGTCCTTGCTTCTTTGAGGAACCACCTTGGTACATTTTCCTAAACATATTTCTTCCTCTGAAAAAATTCTGAAATTTGTAGTGACTCAAAATAAAAGTGAACCAAACTCAACAAGATTGATAGCAACTACTCCCACAAGTGCCTAGAGGCCATATAGAGCATTAGAACTACTTTGGACCATATATATTTGACATGCAAGCTTAAGAACAGGGTCACCTAAGCAACAAAAATTTGCAATAAATAAAGCACTAGAACAAAAACTAATTGGACCAGTGGAGGAGTCACATACCGAAGAACAATCCCCCAAAGCAGTTTTGTGAGTGGAGCTTTGAGCAAGGAGATCGAAAATGGTAGCAACATGAGCTTAGAACTCGTGTTTGAGCTGGTTGGTGATTTTTTCTGGAGAAAGAAGGAGTGTGTGGGTGCTGGAATAAGTGGAGGGGGCCACATGGGGCCCACGAGGCAGGGGGCGCACCTAGGGGGGTGGGCGCGCCCTGGACCCTCGTGGCCAAATGGTGGGTCCCCCTGGTGTGTTCTCAGTGCCAGGTATTCTTAAATATTCTAGAAAAAAAATCATATTTCATTTTCGGGACATTTGGAGAACTTTTATTTTTGGGGTATTTTTTATTGCAAGGATAATTCAGAAAATAGACAGAAAATACTATTTTGCTGTATTTAATCTAAATAACAAAAAGTAAAAGGAGGGTACAGATGGTTGTGCTTTCTAACTTTATCCATCTCATGCTCATCAAAAGGAATCCACTAACAAGGTTGATCAAGTCTTGTTAAAAAACTCATTCCGAATTGCATGAAACCAGAGAATTTTCGAATAGCACTAGGTTACCTCAACGGGGATATGCACGTCCCCAACAATAAGAATATCATATTTCTTCTTGAAAGTAGGAAGAGGAAATTCAAAACCTCAAATAATAATCGATGAAAATTTTCCAATAGAATTGATACTGTGGACTTGAGGTTGTTTACTCAGAAAGTGTACTGTATGCTCATTGCCATTAACATGAAAAGTGACATTGCCTTTGTTGCAATCAATAACAGCCCATGCAGTATTCAAAAAGGGTCTACCAAGGATAATCGACATACTATCGTCCTCAGGAATATCAAGAATAGCAAAGTCCGTTAAAAAAGTAACGTTTGCAACCACAACAGGCACATCCTCACAAATACCGACAGGTATAGCAGTTGATTTATCGGCCATTGCAAAGATATTTCAGTAGGTGTCAGCTTATTCACATCAAGTCTACGATATAAAGAGAGAGGCATAACACTAACAGTGGCTCCATAATCACACTACTAGAAAAAGGCCTACTAATGGCGCACCTAATCTGGCCATTAATGGCGCATCAGTGGTGCGCCATTAGTAGCACGCCATTAGTATATTTTACTAATGGCGCACCACTGGTGCGCCATTAGTATCTGGTATACTAATGGCGCACCCCAGATGCGCCATTAGTATATACTACAGTGCGCCATTAGTATGCCTCCCAGGGGGCCATGTATACCAGGTGCTTTGGCATACTAATGGCGCACTGCAGATGGATGCGCCATTAGTAACTTCGGCATACTAATGGCGCACTGTTTAGTGATGCGCCATTAGTATCCTTTGGCATACTAATGGCGCACTGTGATGTGATGCGCCATTAGTATGAATATTAGGTTTTTTTTATTTTTTTATTTTCTGTTTTTTGCACAGGTTACAAAATGTATAATTGGACAAAATATAGACAGCACACATCAACAACAGATTCATCGAATACAATAAAAGATTAGTCTCTGAATACAATTCATCATTTTAGTCTCCGAATACAATTCATCATATTAGTCTCCGAATTGAAAAGACCGAACAAAATGTATAAGTATGAATCATTATACTACAAGTCTCGAGACCGCGAGTTTGTCTTCACATTACAAGTCGATATCGATCATCTAAAGTACCATCACATAGAAGAGAGCTGCGGTCATCACGATGAGCATCATCACGATGAAACTCGTCTTCATCCGGTTCCTCCAACGCTCCCTCCCCTCTCCCACTAGATAGCGGGCGTATCTAGATTCGGCCTCGGCCCTAGTGGCGTACCCTTTGTAACTGTTACCGCTGAATCGGTGAACCTGTCTCCGACACTCCTCCCAGTCGTCGTAGACTCCGGGAACCTTACCCTTGTACACGACATACCATGGCATCGCTATGCAGTAGCCAAACGAAACGTTAGTACCAATTCACAGACAATACATAAGCAATATATAAGTATGCAACAGAACGATCGGAAGAGAAAAGCAAGACATTAATAGCATCGATTACATCTAAGTTGAAGGACTCTCGAAACCAAAGAGACATACTACAAGTTCATTAAAGTTTAATTACAACATGAGCCAATCGATGTTTTAGAACTAGACACAGCATCACTGCTTTCGACTGGACTCAAGGGACTGGAGCGTGGATGAAGCCGCCATCTATCGTGGGAGTCATGAAACCACGGGCGTTGTCAGCCTGCATTTGTAGGATTGTGTCGATGTCATTGTTGGACGGTTGATTTCTGAGGTAGAACTGCCCCGAGGTACGAAGGACATCTTGATGGATGATTTCCGCAAACTCCGACTGGATGCGAAAGAATTCTTGTCTGATGTCCGCGTCCTGGATTGCCGACACGCTCGCGGCCCAATCTTTGAGTCTACTCGGTAGCAGTAGTTGATGATGGTCCCGTACGATCGCCCGCATGTGATGGATGGCGTAGTAGGCACCCTTCTGACCGCCAGGCGGCTGCTTGACGCAGCAGAATGTCGTGTTGTGGGAGAACACGTGCTTGCCGTACTTACGAATAGGCCTGGTGAAGGTGCCTCCAGATTTGACGTAGCCGGGGAGAACATCATCAAGAACCTTCTTGACATTTGTGTAGTCTACGTTCGACTGACGGTCCGGGTCGAAATAAGTGGCCATGGAATATTTGGGGCTTAGGAGGATGAGCGTGCAATGTGTGTCACTGCAGAAAACACGGAATGTTAAAAGAAAAACGATCGAAATCTAAGAATTCATATGTTACGGGGCGGTTGAGGGGAGGACTTACTCGGGAAAGTAAGCCACGAGGAAGTTGTCCTTATCTTGGTTTGCCAGAATGACGCCTTCGAGGTAAGAACTCGTGACTTGCCGGTCCCCAGTGCTGCCCAAGATCTTGGCACGCATGTAGAAGGGGTCGACTATCACGATGTCCGGGGTCTTGTCGCGAATGATCCGCATCTCCATACTCAGCGAAAATAGCCGAACGAAGGTGTAGTGCAGCGGATGAAGGTTCAACATAGCGTGGATGTCATCAAACCGTAGGACGATCGTACCCCCGATGGAGTTATCCACAAAGCCCTTGCCCTCTGGCACCTTGGCCGCGAAAACCGGGTATGCCACATCCTTCTCTCGGAGACACCGCTTCTCCAAAGAAAGCACACTATCATGCAGACTCCACATAGCACCGGTTGCAGCATCGAGCATATTTCTCGGTAGCATCGGCCTACCCGCCACATGCACCCTCCTCGAGATATCCGCACTTGAAGGTGGCCTGTCCTGAGCACGGATCGTACTCAGTGCCGGCTGGCCCGCACCCTTGTTAGTCTTTCTTTTGCGTGCCTTCTTCTTGATCTCCTGTAATGGGACCGAGTTCTGCTCACAGACCGCCTTCTTGAGTGTGTTGGGGCTAATCATATTTCGCACCTCGCCTATCTGAGGCTCGGTGAAGTCGGCAGCTGGAGGCGTCTCCTGAGAGCTGAACTGCAGACGACGCCTGTTGCAACTTGGCTTCTCCGCGGTACCAGCTAGATCGCACACATCTTTTGTTGGGTTGGGTTCTTGAGAAGGAGGCCCCATGAAGTCGCCACCATCCCCATGATCGGCAAAGTACTGATCGACGTTGGCAAATGTATCGTCGTCGTCGTCGTTCTGATCCTGTGCCATATGCATGTTTGGATCCAGTGGCATAGGCATGTCCGGCACCGTTGCGGCGGTCTTGCCATGGGGCCGACTTGGCGCCGGCACGACTGGCGGTGTTGTCTTTGGGGTGGTGTCCCCCGCCCCCAAACGAATCTAGCTCTTCGGCCAAAGCAGGGGCCAGCTCAGGCAGGCACTGAGGTTCATCACGTCATCATCGTCGGCCCCCATTGGTCGAATCGGAGGTAACACCTCGTCGCAGCCTGGCAGCACCCGAACCAGTTGAACCCTAAACAAGTTGGGTGGCATCTGGGTACCGTGGAACAAGGGGTTGCCCGGTTGAACGATTTTGCCCTTGGCGACATCGACCAACTCGTTGTTCACGAAGTGCAGGAGAGTGCACGGAACATCGGCGGCGCCCTGCGAAAACATGTAGGGCGTTAGGGATGCCCAGTCAAAGGCAAGGAGATGAAGTCCTCGGCTGAGAGAGGCTTAATTAGTTACCGTGATGATGGCGTCGAGCTCGGCTAATGTCGAGGCACCGCCAACGGCGGGCGTGCAGTTGACGGAGGGGCCGCTTGCTGCAGAGGTGCCGGCCGGCGTACACCCGGGTGCATTAAGCTCCCGTGCCGGCGTCGGAGACACCAATGTCGGCTCCGCCGGAGACACCAATGGCCCCGCCATCGCGTTCTGCGAGTTGCTGGCCGTGAAGCTAGGAATCGGGGGCGGCCCCTGTTGGCCGCCCGCAATCCACGCACTAATCCCCTGGATCAAGGTAGGCACAATGGCGGTGATCGTCGCTCCGAGTTGTTGTTGCACTTGCTCTTGGACAATCTCCGGAATCCGCGCCACCTGTGCCCTGAGTTCTTGAACCTCGCGCGCCTGGCTTTCCGAGCTGGTCTTTTTCTCCTTTCGCCCAGCAGTGTCATAGTATGACGACCATTTTGTCGACAAGCCTTTGCCGGCCACACGACCAGCTGACGTCGGCTTACTGACCTTATCCTTGTTCTTCATTACATTCAACGCCCTATTTAGAGTGGTGTCCCAAGGGTTGCTCTTAGTCGACCCCGCGCTACTGCTTTCAGTCGCCTGCGGAAGGAATGTGAACCATTTAGAAATTTGGCTTCATTAATTAGAATGCAACCATATGGAGCTAATTACAAGGGGGTGTATTCCTTACCAGAACAATCTCAAGCGCCCTGGTCTTCGGATCCGTGGTAAGCTCCTTTGTTTTCGGGTCCTTCTTGTACCGGGCCCTGACAAAGTTCCTGGTCTGCTTGTCACCGTATTTATCGAAGAGGGGCGGTAGGCCTTGCTCGGCACGGTCCGCCTCCTCCTTGTCCCATATAGGCTCCGCCACTCTGTAACCGCCGGGACCGAGTGTGTGTTCCCCTAAGTTCAGCTCCCGCATTTCTTTCCCCCACTTACTTGAGTCGGAGTTTGCGGTGCTCGAGCAATTGATCTTGAGGTCATTGTAGTCATCTTCGGTGATCGAAGGATTTTTCTCCTTGATCTTCTCATAACTCTCACCTTTCTCGACCATTCTCTTCACATTGCTTTTCCAAGTAGACAGGGCCTTGCTCATCTTCGTGAGGGCAGCATTGTTCACTTTATTCCCTTTGAGGCTTGTGTTTTCAAATTCAGCGGGGAACTTGTATCGTTCGTGCAGCTTCGTGAAGAGGAGGTTGTGCAAATTCCCTCGGTCAGGATGCCTCAGGTTCTCGGTGTTGATCGAGACGGTGCTCCGGAGAATGCACCCGAGCTGAAGCGAGTACCCCTTGACTATTCGTTCGGGCGCCGTTGGATTCCCGTCGGAGTCCACTTCAGTAACTTCCTCCTTGAGGGTGCGGAGCACGGTCGGGCGCCGGTCCTTCCGTTGCCTCTTCGGTTGGCTGCCATCTGTGCGTGCGCCCCCATCATCAGTGGTGGCATCCTCGGCGGCACCATCAGTGGTGGCATCCTTGGCGGCACCATCAGTGGTGGCATCAGTGGGGTCATCCTCGGCAGTACCATCAGTGGTCTCAGGATCGGTGGGGAAGGCGGCGTCCTCATACAAGTGAGGTTGTTCCTCCATCTCCTGGGACAGCATCCAGAATGGCTTGACGCTCGAACCCCCGGCCTCATCGTTGTTGGCCATGTTTCTCTCTAAATAGGAACAAAGTTTGGTCAAAAAGTTGGTTATTGTCAAGGAACAAGATCATGGTCTCATCATTTAGGGTTTGTCGACACCGAGGCATCCTAAAAGCTAAGCTTTTATCATTGAGGGTTTTTCGACGCCGAGGCACCCTAAAAGCCTAAGCTTTCATCCTTTCGGTTTTTATCGACACCGAGGCACCCTAAAAGCCATGCATTAGTCACAAGTACGCCGGGGCACTTGATCCTACTTAATTAACTACTAAGATACCCCGGCCCATGCATTAGTCACAAGTACCCCATATGTCCTATTTTTAGCAAAGTCGTGCTAAAATTCACGGAAAATTTCAGCATGACCTTTGCTGAAAATAGGACATATGGAGTTCCCGAATTTGCCGGAACGGAAGTTAATCGACATTCCGGCAAACTCAAGGGCCTCTTGGGTGGACAAGGCAAAAAAGGCCTCCATCACAACATGGAAAATACACCAAGCAGTATCATCTCCAAGCAGTATCATATTTGTAATGACTGAAAATATTTACTTCAGGAAATATTTACTACTGTAGTTTCTGTTACAAACAAAAAAAAGACTGAAGTTTGTCCTAGCTATATTTCAGGATGATTTTTCAGTTGCTCATGCTTTTTACAAATTGTAGCTACTGTTTTTTATACCTAAACAAAATTGCCCTAGCTATATTTGCTACTGTTTTTATACCTAATTTTTTCCTACTGTTTTTTTAATTTGCTACTGCTTTTTTTATTTGCTACTATTTTTTTATACATACACCACCAAAGTCCAAAGAGTAACCACTTATTAGCTACCAGGAGTAAGTAAGTAACTAAATACACTTGTATAACAAAATAAATCAGAAACTTAGTTTTCAGTGTAATGAAACTAGTTTTCAGTTTTAATTTTCTGTTTTTTGCACAGGTCACTAGCTTCAGATTTTTTCCTCACGTATAAGTTGATGCTTTTCTTCATATTTGCCATATGAAAAAATTAGGATGCTATCATCCTATATTTTGCCATGCTAAAAGATTGTGCCATGTAGAAAATTGCCATGCTACACAAACATCAATGAACTGTAAATTTCATCAGAGTTGGATTACCCATAAAAGAAGCTCACAGCACTATTCATTTTAGATTTTTTTATGATCATCTAAATCGTAGTACTCAGTAAACACTGTTGCACAAAGAAGTCCACGGTGGCCTTACAAAATTTATAAGTAGCAATGCACTTTCACTGTTCACTAGCACACAAACAAAACATAGGACATGTGACTACATTTAGATTTCTGACACTCCCAGCAAGGCAGAAATGCAAAGTTCCCAATATGGTTTCTCTAGCGAGGGAAGAAAACTCACCAAGCTGTTTCAGATCCCGCAACCTGGATGAAATGATGCAATGAAATGAACACATAATTAGGCCAACTAGAAAGTTAAAATAGGCAAATGTGCAGCGGCGATTTGGGAAAACTCAAGTCACCTCTGAAATTCCTCTGTATCCACAAATTCACGGGCCAACTGCACATCAGAGGAAGTAATTGTTAGTGAAGAAAAGTGAATAGCTTAAGGAATGGAAATTACCAGAGAAAGTGACTCTTATTACAGATGATGAATAGTTGGGAGTAGAAATTATCTACAGCTTCTATTTCTCAGTAGACATACAGAAAGTTAGTAATAAAAGTTGAACTAATTTTCCATATATATGAAATAGAGAATTAGTGTGATCATTATATACTGACTGATGACTGACCACGCATCCAAGTTACATAAAGCAATTATTATTCATAACAAGAAACAGCAGCTGTGGTGTTCTACTTGCAACGCATGCAGAGCACTGAAGCTTAAAATGGAAAACCACTTGGCCAACAGCAAGAGGACAAGGGAAGTTATGCATGATCATTAAATACTGTAGGACATAGAGAACTCCCAACAGAATCCTCAGTGGTTGAACACATTTAAGTTTTTAAAAAAGGAATGTACATATGTGCAGTATGAGATCCTGTTAACTGGTTGCAAGACTGAAGATATTCATGGCCATAAACAGAATTGACACATCACCATCTTCTTCTTCTTCCAAAATGGCATCCAACCCACTTCTCATCAACAAGAACAGAGCCTATGACTCTCACCCATGTACTGGTTAGTCAGGTCTATATTCCAAGTTCTAACTGCTATTCTAGACTTACCGTTGCCTTGCATTACAAGTACAAGATTGAGTTCTTGATCTTATGTGCAATCTAGGTGATCAACTGCATGCACCTGCACTATTATGTTCATTCTAAAAAAACAGTATGATCAGCTACTAGTTCGGCAAAGTATTTGCAAAGTCAAACACCAGTCCAGCAAAAATATGTGAACATATGCATCTATAAATAGCAGCTACAAATTGTGTCAGGAACTTATATATGCAAAGTACATCTTAAGTTCTTAGCATCAACAGTGCGCTGCAAAGCACATCCTCATGATACAGTGGAGCTTATATTGTTTTATTACCTTAGATTGCTTGCATTTGAACACCCTCTGACATGGAACAATATTATGCTTCTGTTTCTGAAGGTTGAAAAGATGATTCTAAAGCTGAGGCAGGAGAGCAGGCTGAAAATGGGTTTTAGCATTTAACTTACAAGTAGAAGTAGAACAAACAAATAGAGGGGCACAACGGTCAGTTCAAGGCCAATGTGGTGGAGGGAGAGGAAGGAGGAGGCCGGAGGGGGAGGGAGAGGTGGGGCAGTACCTGAGGAGGCGGAGGAGGCCGGAGGGGACAAGGAGGAGGTCGGAGCGGCGCGGCGGTGGCGCGGACAAGGAGGAGGGCGAGGACGAGGACGACGGGGCGGCGTCGAGGCGTCGGGGCGTCGGGCGGAGACGAGGACGACGGGGCGAAGAGGGGAAGGGGCAGCGGCGTCGGGGCGTCAGGGCGGAGACGAGGACGACGGGGCGGCGTCGAGGCGGCGGGCAGCGGCGTCGGGAGAGGAGAGGGGAAGGGGATCGAGGGCGAGGGCGAGGGAGAGAGAGGGGATAGGTTTGGGCCGGGGATAGGCGAGGGCGAGGGCACAATACTAATGGCGCACCACCCCTCGGTGCGCCATAAGTACATCCACACTAATGGCGCACCTCACCCTGGTGCGCCATTAGTATCTTTTTTTTTCTGCTCGAGCCAACAGGTTATCTTCCACCTTACCTGATCCACACCAAGTCCCCTCTACTAGCTCGACTGGTCAGCAGCCAGTTCTCACACCAGGAGGTCCTGGGTTCGATTCCCAGGCTCCACAATTTTTTTATAATACAGTAATAATTTTTTATAAGACAGTAATAATTTTTTATAAGACAGTAATAAATTTTTTATAAGACAGTAATAATTTTTTTATAAGACAGTAATAATTTTTTATAAGACAGTAATAATTTTTTTAAAATATCATCAAACAGTAATGCCGGTGGAGCGGGGGAGGGTGCGCGGGGTGCGGGGGGGCGGTGGACCGGGGGGTGCTCGGCGGCGAGGGGGACCGGATCTGGCGAGGTGGGATAGCTAGCGATCGAGATGGAGGGGGGTCGAGATCGAGTGTCCATGAAATTTAAAAATATTCATGATAGTTCAAAAAGTGCCCATGAAATACAATCGAGAAATGAAGCTACGATTTAAATACAATCGATCTTAGCTAGGTATCTGTTCACAATCTTCTTGCCCTTCTTTTTCGCAAATGGAGTTCTTCTGTGGAACGGACGTCCTTTAGGTAGGGTGGTCCTGCTTCTTCTTGTGGTGTATGCTGCTACTTCATCATCGTCGTCAT
The DNA here is from genome assembly GCF_002575655.3 of Aegilops tauschii subsp. strangulata. NCBI lineage: Eukaryota > Viridiplantae > Streptophyta > Magnoliopsida > Poales > Poaceae > Aegilops > Aegilops tauschii. The sequence goes on from NC_053038.3 coordinate 288,595,082, forward strand.
GTTTGATTCTCGGGTCGCCGTACTTGTCGAAGTCTTGCTCATTGGCTACTCCATCCATTCCGATGATCTTCCTTTTGCCTCTCCTCACGACAACACGACTGGGCTTTAACGGGTCGGTAATGAAGAAGCATTGGTCCACTTGGGAAGCCAGTACCCATGGCTCATTTTTCGCGGTGACGTTTGCGCCTGCGGTCTTGGATTTGGCTTCGGGTATAACCATGGTGGTGAAATACCGGTCTTCTTTTAGGACGCTCTTGGCCCATCTGACACGGAACATCGGGACCTTCTCTCCAGCGTAGCTCAGCTCCCAGATCTCCTCGATCCTTCCATAGTATCTGTCCTTGTCGTTACCGGTGTAGGATTCCACCGTTACCCCGGAGTTCTGATAACCATCGCTCTTCATGTCCTTGGCCTCGGTGTAGAATGTGTAGCCGTTGATATCGTACGCCTCATAGGTCATCAGGTTGTGCTCGGCGCCCTGTGACAAGGCGAATATGAGTTGTTCTTCCACGGAAGAATCCTCATGTAAAGGGTACGACAGAAGCTTCTGCTTGAACCAATGCGTGAAACATGAGTTGTGATCTTTGAGTATATCTCCGTCCGTCCTCTGTTGGCCTCGGTCATTGTACGTCTTCTTAATAAAGGTTTTGTGCTCTACCACCCAAGGATCGACCACGTCTATGTGTTGTAGCGCGACTAGGTTTGCTCTTTCAAAGTCGGCGAGTCGACCCTCGAAGTCGACATGCATTTCGTGGCGACCCTCACGGTGACCCCATCCAGCGAGCCTGCCGAGGTGCCTGTTGACGGGCAGACCAACGGGGTTCTCGATGCCTAGATAATTCGTGCAGTAGGAGATGCACTCTTCGGTCAGAAAGCCCCTGGCTATGCTTCCCTCTGGACGTGACATGTTGCGAACATATCCTTTGATGACACCATTCATCCTTTCGAACGGCATCATGCTGTGCAGGAACGTCGGCCCGAGTTGGATGATATCGTCCACGATATGGACCAGCAGATGCACCATAACGTCGAAGAATGCGGGCGGGAAGTACATCTCAAGCTCGCATAGTATCACCGCGATCTCTTCCTGTAGCCTTCTGAGTTGCCTCACGCCAACAGACTTCCGAGAGATGACGTCGAAAAAGTTGCATAGGCCAAATAGCGTTTCACGGACGTGCCCATCCATGATCCCACGGATTGCAACTGGAAGTATCTGCGTCATCAGCACGTGACAGCCGTGAGACTTCATCCCGCTGAACTTCAGCTTCGCTAGGTCTAGGTATCTGCTTATCTTCCCCGCGTAACCGTAAGGAAGTTTTACTCCTACGAGGCAGGTGAAAAACTGCTCGATCTCCTCCTGACTTAGAGTGAAGCACGCGGGAGGGTAGTCATTTTCGGTCTTCTTGGCCTTTTTGCCTTTGCGACGACTTTCCGTGTCCTGCTTCGCCTCATCATCATCATCATATATAGCGTGAAGCTCCTGCCTGATGCCCATTGATTTCAAGTCTGCCCTTGCTTTCGGCCCATCTTTGGTCCTCTCTGGCATGTTGAGCAGGGTACCAAGCAGACTCTCGCACACGTTCTTCGTGATATGCATGACATCAAGGCTGTGAGCCACACGGTGGATCTTCCAGTACGGCAAGTCCCAGAAAACAGACCTCGTTTTCCATACCTTCAGCAGCGGCTCTGCCGCCTTTCGCTTCTTTCCCGGCTCTGGCGCCTTTTGCTTCTTTCCCGGCAGTGGGCAGTCTTTCCATTTTTCAACAGCTCGTCTATTTCCTCGCCGCTCCTCGTACGCGGGCGTCCTCGGGGTTCGGTTTCACCATCGAATAGATCCTTGCGTTTTCTCCACGGGTCATCATCGTGAAGCCACCTTCGATGTCCCATGAACACGGTTTTCGAAGACCCGGGATCTCTACCTAGCTGGCGATACATTGTGTCATCCATGCACCTGACGCATCCAGAAAATCCGTGGACCACCTGCCCTGCGAGATATCCGTAATCGAGATAGTCGTGCACCGTCGTGAGCAGCGCGGCTCTCATAGGGAAATATTCTTTCTCTGCGGCGTCCCACGTATTGGCTGGCGTTTTCCACAGCGTGTCTAGCTCCTCTTTCAGCAGCCCCAGATATAGATTGATGTCGTTCCCTGGTTGTTTCGGTCCTTCGATTAGCATACTCATGTGAATGTACTTCCTCTTCATGCACAACCAGGGGGGAAGGTTGTACGTCAACACAAACACAGGCCAGGTGCTATGTGTGCTTCTCTGGCTGCCAAACGGATTGACTCCATCGGTGCTCGCGCCTAGCACGATGTTCCTTGGATCGTTCCCAAATTCTAGGTCTTCGAAGTTCAACGCTTGCCACTAGCTCGCATCCTTAGGGTGACTCAGCATCTTGTCTTTTTTATCTATCTCCGGATCATTTGCGTCATCTTCTCGCTTCTTCTCCTCCCTATCCGCGTGCCAACGCAGGAGCTTTGCTACCTTAGGGTCCGCGAAATACCGCTGCAGACAAGGAGTGATCGGAAAGTACCACACCACTTTTCGAGGAGCTTTCTTCCTCTTCTTGTATCGAGTGACGCCGCACACCGGACATATGGTAGACTCCGCGTGCTCGTCCCGATAAATGATGCAATTGTTCATGCACACATGGTATTTCACGTGCGGTAAATCCAGAGGACACACGATTTTCTTCGCCTCCTCCAAACTGGTCGGGCACTTGTTCCCCTTGGGAAGACGTTCGTGCCAGAATGACATGTTCTCGTCGAAGCATGCGTCGGTCATTTTGTGTTTTACCTTCATCTCCAGAGCCATGAGCGTTACTTTCAGGCGGGTATCCTCGGGCCTGCATCCTTCATACAATGGAGTAACCGCGTCTAACTCAAGTTGATCCATCTTGGCTTTCTCTCGGGCGGCAGCTCTTGCGTTATCCGTCTGCTTGAGAAGCAGCTCTTGAATATGAGGGTCCTGCACCCAGCCCATCGATGGTCCAGCGTGGTCTGCTCCGCCGGCATCATCATCTTCATGATCATGCCCGTCGTTTGCTCCGGCATCTTCCTCATCATCATGTCCTGCATCTTCTACATGATGACTGTGTACAGCATCACCGTCGTGATCATCTCCTGGGGATTCTTCGTCTTCTTGCCCGCCCGAGCCGCGGTGGTTGTCTTGCTGCCCTTCCTCATCATTTCTTGCCCGGCCCCCATGGACGACTTCGTAGTCATCTTCATCACCTTGCCACCGATAGCCATCCATGAAACCACGCAAGAGCAGGTGGTCCCGCACCTGCCAGGATTCCGGGTCCGCAATAAGGCTCTTCAGCTTGCATCTTCGACACGGACATCTTATCTCCGTCTCGTTCTTTTGAAGCATCTCGGCCTTCGCGGACCTCAAAAACCTATTCACGATGCCTTCGGTCATCATGCGGACCATGGTCGCCTGCGGGGTAGAGCAAAACGATATTTTAGAAGCAAGAAAAAATTTGGCATGACTTTCCCTAAAAATAGGACCAAAAAGAATGCTTAATGCCAAAATTCTCGCCGAAACGGAAATGAATCAACATTCCGGCAAAATATTGGCAACTATCGCATTTCAAATACCGGTACACCTCCAAACACAAACACATATGCAACACCACAAACATATGCAACACCACGAACATACATAGATCTAGCTAGGCCATAAAAAGTGCATGTGCACATTGTTGTAGGGAGAACAACATAAATATAGCTTCCCCCCTTACTTACCTATCAAAACAAGGTAATTTAACCACTTGAATTGAATGAATCTATGGTGGAAATGAGGTGAAAAAGAGGAGGCACCCGAGACAAGGAGGAGGTGGAGAGAATGAAGTGGGGAGAAAGTGAGTGTGGGTAGGAGAGGCTGTCCAAAATATCTTGTTGCTGCCCACTTACTAATGGCGCACCAACTCTAGATGCGCCATTAGTAATCCAGGTTACTAATGGCGCACCTCCTGGTGGTGCGCCATTAGTATGTTTGGACAGGCGCACTAGTTAAAAAAAAACTTTTTATACTAATGGCGCACCCTGGGCCTGGTGCGCCATTACTAGTTACAACTAGTAATGGCGCACCGTGTGCAGGATGCGCCATTAGTATGTTTGGACAGGCGCACTAGTTAAAAAAAAATTTGATACTAATGGCGCACCCTGGTCCACGTGCGCCATTAGTAGTTTCAACTACTAATGGCGCACTGTCTCTGGATGCGCCATTAGTATGTTTGGACAGGCGCACTAGTTAAAAAAAATTTGATACTAATGGCACACCCTGGGCCTGGTGCGCCATTAGTAGTTTCAACTACTAATGGCGCACGGTGTCTGGATGCGCCATTAGTATGTTTGGACAGGCGCACTAGTTAAAAAAAATTTGATACTAATGGCGCACCCTGGGCCAGGTGCGCCATTAGTAGTTTCATCTATAATGGCGTATCAGAAGGTGGTGCGCCATTAGTATATACTAATGGCGCACGGCTTGTCTGGTGCGCCATTAGTGTCAATCCCATCTATAGCCCTTTTTCTAGTAGTGTCACATCAAGCAGTTTTAACATAGTTTGTTTTAATGGAGCATGGTATAGTTGGTACTCCTGGATCTCCTAGTTTCTTAGGTATTCCACCTTTAAAAGTATAATTAGCCAGCATGGTGAAAATTTCAGCTTTCGGTATCTTTCTTTTATTTGTAACAATTTCTTTCATGTACTTGGCATAAGGATTCATTTTAAGCATATCAGTCAAACGCATACGCAAAAAGATAGGTCTAATCATTTCAGCAAAGCGATCAAAATCCTCATCATCCTTTTTCTTGGATGGTTTAGGAGGAAAAGGCATGGGTTTCTGAACCCATGGTTCTCTTTCTATACCGTGGTTCCTAGCAACGAAGTCTCTCTTATCATAACGTTGATTCTTTGATTGTGGGTTATCAAGATCAACAGCAGGTTCAATCTCTACATCAATGTCATTACTCGGTTGAGCATCAACATGAACATCATCATTTATATTATCACTAGGTTCACGTTCATTACCAGATTGTGTTTCAGCATCAGAAATAGAAATATCATTGGGATTCTCAGGTGTGTCTACAACAGGTTCACTAGAAGCATGCAAAGTCCTATCATTTTTCTTTTTCTTCCTCTTAGAAGGACTAGGTGCGTCAACATTAGTTCTTTGAGAATCTTGCTCAATTCTCTTGGGGTGGCCCTCAGGATACAAAGGTTCCTGAGTCATTTTACCCCCTCTAGTCATAACTCTAATAGCATTATCATTTTCTTATTATTTAATTCATTGAGCAAATAATTTTGAGCTTTAAGCACTTGTTCTACTTGAGTGGTAACCATAGAAGCATGTTTACTAATAAGTTTAAGTTCACCCTTAACTCTAGACATATAATCACTCAAGTGTTCAATCATATAAGCATTACGTTTCAATTGTCTACCAACATAAGCATTGAAGTTCTCTTGTTTAACAATAAAATTATCAAACTCATCTAAGCATTGGCTAGCAGACTTATAACAAGGAATATCACCTTCATCAAATCAATAGAGAGATACCTGTACTACCTGTGTCGGGCTATCAAGACCATGTATTTTCTTCAATAGGTGGTAAATTCTTAACATCTTCAGCTTTAATACCCTTTTCTTTCATAAATTTCTTTGCCTATTGCATATCTTCAGGACTGAGAAATAGAATACCCCTTTTCTTGGGAGTTGGCTTAGGAGTTGGTTCAGGAAGTGTCCAATTACTTTCATTAGTCAACATATTATCCAATAGCAATTCAGCTTGATCAACCGTTCTTTCCCTGAAAACACAACCAACACAACTATCCAGGTGGTCTCTGGAAGCATCGAGTAGTCCATTATAAAAGATATCAAGTATTTCATTTTTCTTGAGAGGATGATCATGCAAAGAATTAAGTAATTGGAGAAGCCTCCCCAAGCTTGTGGGAGACTCTCTTCTTCAATTTGCACAAAATTATATATTTCCCTTAAAGCAGCTTGTTTCTTATGAGCGGGGAAATATTTAGCAGAGAAGTAATAAATCATATCCTCGCGACTATGCACACAACCAGGATCAAGAGAATTAAACCATGTTTTAGCATCACCCTTTAATGAGAACGGAAATAATTTAAGGATATAGTAGTAACGAGTTTTCTCATCACTAGTGAATAGGGTGGCTATATCATTTAATTTAGTAATATGTGCCACAATAGTTTCAGATTCATAGCCATAAAAGGGATCAGATTAAACCAAAGTAATTATCTCAGGGTCGACAGAGAAATCATAATCCTTATCAGAAATACAGATAGGTGAAGTAGGAAAATCAGGGTCATATTTCATTCTAGCATTCAAAGATTTTTCTTTCAGCTTAGCTAATAATTTCTTAAGATCATATCTATCATTGCAAGCAAGAAAATCTCTAGCAGTTTCTTCATCCATAACATAACTCTCAGGCACAACAGGCAATTCGTATCTAGGGGGAGAATCTTCATCATCACTTTCATCAATATTATCAGTTTCAATATTTTCATTCTCCCTAGCCCTAGCAAGTTGTTCATCAAGAAATTCACCTAGTGGCATAGTAGTATCAAGCATAGAAGTAGTTTCATCATAAGTATCATGCATAGCAGAAGTGGCATCATCAATAACATGCGACATTTTAGAATTAATGGCAGAGACAGGTTTAGGTGTCACAAGTTTACTCAAAACAGAAGGATAATCAAGTGCAGAGCTAGATGGCAGTTCCTTACCTCCCCTCGTAGTTGAGGGATAAATTTTGGTTTTCTGGTCTTTCAAGTTCCTCATAGTGATCGGCAGATATAAATCCCAAGTGACTCAAAGAATAGAGCTATGCTCCCCGGCAACGGCGCCAGAAAATAGTCTTGATAACCCACAAGTATAGGGGATCGGAACAGTTTTCGAGGGTAGAGTATTCAACCCTAATTTATTGATTCGACACAAGGGGAGACAAAGAATATTCTCAAGTATTAGCAGTTGAGTTGTCAATTCAACCACACCTGGAAAACTTAATATCTGCAACAAAGTATTTAGTAGCAAAGTATTATGGAAGTAACGGTAACGGTGGCAAAAGTAACAGTAGCAGTTTTGTAGTAATTGTAACAGTGGCAATGGTAAAGTAACTAAGCAAAGATCAATATGTGAAAAGCTCGTAGGCATTGGATCAGTGATGGATAATTATGTCGGATGCGGTTCCTCATGCAACAGTTAGAACATAGGGTGACACAAAACTAGCTCTAGTTCAGCAATGTAATGTAGGCATGTATTCCGAATATAGTCATACGTGCTTATGGAAAAGAACTTGCATGACATCTTTTGTCCTACCCTCCCGTGGCAGCGGGGTCCTATTGGAAACTAAGGGATATTAAGGCCTCCTTTTAATAGAGTACCGGACCAAATCATTAACACTTAGTGAATACATTAACTCCTCAAACTACGGTCATCGCCGGGAGTGGTCCCGATTATTGTCACTTTGGGGTTACCGGATCATAACACATAGTAGGTGACTATTGACTTGCAAGATAGGATCAAGAACTCACATATATTCATGAAAACATAATAGGTTCAGATCTGAAATCATGGCACTCGGGCCCTAGTGACAAGCATTAAGCATAGCAAAGTCATAGCAACATCAATCTCAGAACATAATGGATACTAGGGATCAAACCCTAACAAAACTAACTCGATTACATGATAAATCTCATCCAACCCATCACCGTCCAGCAAGCCTACGATGGAATTACTCATGCACAGCGGTGAGCATCATGAAATTGGTGATGGAGGAAGGTTGATGATGACGACAGCGACGGATTCCCCTCTCCGGAGCCCCGAACAGACTCCAGATCAGCCCTCCCGAGAGAGATTAGGGCTTGGTGGCGGCTCCGTATCGTAAAACGCGATGAATCCTTCTCTATGATTTTTTTCTCCCCGAACTTGAATATATAGAGTTGGATTTGAGGTCGGTGGAGAACCAGGGGGCCCATGAGGCAGGGGGCGCGCATAGGGGGGTAGGCGCGCCCCCACCCTCATGGACATGGTGTGGGCCCCTTGGTCTTCATTCACCAATATTTTTTATAAATTCCAAAAATATTCTCCGTGAAGTTTCAAGTCATTCCGAGAAGTTTTATTTCTGCATAAAAATAACACCATGGCAATTCTGCTGAAAACAACGTCAGTCCGGGTTTGTTCCATTCAAATCATGCAAATTAGAGTCGAAAACAAGGGCAAAAGTGTTTGGAAAAGTAGATACGATGGAGACGTATCAGTACACTCACAAACGCATTAGTCCCTTAACCTATAAGTCTTCAATACACCAAAATCACTAAGGGGCACTAGACGCACTTACAATCTCCCCCTTTTTGGTGATTGATGACAATATACGTTAAGTTTTCAACGGGGATAAACATATGAAGTGCAAATACTGATATTGAGGAATTTGATTGCAAGATATAGAAGAACTCCCCCTGAAGATGTGCATAGTGAGGAATTTGCTTTTGAAGCAATGCACATTTGAAGCATAGAATCATGGAGATCTCCCCCTATATCTTGTAATTCATACACACATTTAACATATGGTATGAAGAATTTGAAATGCATGATGAAATATGGTGACTGATGTAATTTAGCATGCGTGCATTAACATATATGGGGAAATAGCATGGAGAAGAACATAGCAAAAGTATCAGACCACCATCGGGTTTAAGTTTACAACTCGATCCAACAAAAGCTTTAAAAGAACGAGAGTTGTAACTTAGCAAAAAAACGCCCATATATAGAGACCCGCTTGAAGACTAACTCAAATTTCTCCCCCTTGTCATCAAATGACCAAAAGGGACGAAAAGTGAGGACTAACGCCCCTGAAGAATATCATCATGAAGTCGATGGAGGAGCACCAGCGTTGTTGGGGTAGGTTGTTGAAGTAGGGCCTGCCGGTCGTCCAAATCTTCATGCTCATTAGTCTCGCGTGATGAAGAATAAGAGCTCGCTACCAAGGAAGGAACTTTGACTTTCTTGAATTTATTCGCCGGTGGCTGAGACCAGTCAAAGTCTTGCTTGAAGCCCATCTGCTTCAGATCTTCTTCACCATAAAGATGAGACAGAACAACCCAGGTGCGATTGAATACTTCATGGAGGTAGTAGTGGTTCTTCTTCACTGAATTGTGTGTAGCAGTCATGTTGTGAAGAATTGAACCAAACTACCTTTTTGCCCATTTATGGTTGCGATCAACCTTCTGGTGAAGACTGAGGAGAAGCTCACGATCAGTCATCACCCTTGGAGCTGTGCCTTGAGGATTTTGCTTTGAGGCATTGGCGACAGAGTCATGAGTGGCAGAGTCATCATTGGTGGAGTAAGATGCAGCGTTGCGGAACTGACCATCCAATGGACGAATGCCTTCATCAATAACAGCAGTAGCCTTGCCCTTTTCATCAGCTGAGGAAAATGTCCGTTTGAGGACTTCAATGGGGGGCAAGTAGCTGCCATGGTTGAGTGTGTCAGCCTTGTAATTGATTGAAGACCTTAATCTGAGGAATCTCATAATCCAGGGAGCGTAAGGCTTCAATTCAAAAGGGGACAATGCAACATTGGCCAGAGTCCTTATGAAGAAATCATGGTAGTTGACAGGAACGCCATGAATGATGTTGAATAGCAGATTCTTCATGATACCAACGACCTCTTCTTCATTACAGTCGTGGCCCTTGATTGGACTCAAAGTCTTGGTCAAGATGCGATAGACAGTCCGTGGCACATACAACAATTCCTTCACGAGGAATTTGGTCCTTGGGGCTTGACCGGGCTTCAGCGGCTTCATCAACACTTGCATATAGTGGTCAGTGAGTTCAGGTTCATCATATATACAACGTGCACCTTCAAGGGTAGGACTGATAGGCAGGGCATGAAGTAATTCAGAGGCCGGTGCTTTGAAGTGAGTATTGTCTGTCATCCAGTCCAACACCCAAGAGTTCACATCTTCATCATTGCCAGTGATGTGCAATGTTGCATAGAACTGAAGAATTAGTTCTTCATTCCAATCACATATATCTGTGCAGAAGTTGAGCAGTCCAGCATCGTGAAGAACACTGAGGACTAGCGTGAAGCAAGGCAGTGATTCCATGTCCACATGAGGAATATGCTCATGGTCGAAGACTCTATCCTTATCAAAAAGCAGTGAAGAATAGAAGTTTGCTTGGCTGGCAGTCCAAAAACGCTTCCTTCTCAGACGAGCAGAGTCATATCGGTTGTAATCTGTGAAGAACACATGCTCGTTGAAGAAGTCATCACCCTTGAAGGTTTGCTTCTTAGAGAAGGGATTCTTCGGCTTGGGCTAGGGAGTATCAGTCAAAGGCATCACAGCCTCAGGAATCACATTCTCAGGCACCACAGGCTGAGGAATTTCAGTTTCAGCTTCAGTTGCAGCCTGGGTCTTCATTTCTTCAGCAGCATTTTCATCAGCACTAGTGGCTGGAATTTCTTCAGGAATGGACGGAGTGGTGCGAGGTTCTTTAGAGCCCATTAGAACTTCAGTGTGCACTGGGGACTGAGGGATTTGTTGCAGTGGCATGAACAAAGGAGAGTTGGGGTGCTGACTTTCCCAAAATTCATCATTCATCACAGGTGTTGTGCTCCCAATGTCCACGTCTTCATCTTCTTCACTTAATTCTTCAACGCCTGCCTCTTCAGTTGTGAACTGAGGCATAGGCGATGAGATGATTGGGGTTGAAGGGATATCATCCGCTTCAATTTCTTCGTCCAACTGCTCTGAAGAAGCAGCAGAAGGGACGTCCTCATAATCTTCACCAAAAGGAACGAGTTCCTTTGATGGCATACTAGAGATAGGAACAACATCAATGGGATTCTCAAAAGAGCTTGTCAATGTCTTCATCTTCTTTGGTGCTGAAGACTAAGATGAAGTAGATGCTTTCCTCTTCTTCACTGCTGCTCGCTCTGCAGCTTTTGTTTTCTTCGCTTCTAATGCAGAAGGAAGAACTGGACTTGGTGTTGGTGCAGGAGGAGCAGAGGAAATTGGTTCGGTTACCTCAGGCACAACTGTTTTAGTTTGCCTGGTTGGTTCAGATTCTTCAGGCTCAGCGGTTGATGCCTCAGCTGGCCTGGCTTGTTCTTCAGGCGCAACACTAGTGGTTGCCCTGGCAATGTCATCAGCGGCTGGAATGCAGTCATCAGCCCTGGTACTAGCAGTTTCATCAGCAGCCTGATTTTCATCAGCGGTGATGGCATGTTCTTCAGTCGGCTGTGTAGATGCTTCAGCCTGAGGAGATTCAGCTTTTGAAGTGAATTTTCAGTTAACTTCACAAACCTGACTTTGGCTCCAAGCCAGTCAGCATAGTAGCGATCAAATTCATCACTGAGATTCTTGATCTTAGACTGCAGAGCTACAAGTTCATCAGTTGTCATTTTGACAACATTCTTCTCTTCATGAGGAGGAGTGCAGTACCCTGCATAGATGTCATCAGGAATCTCAAAAGCATTGTTGACTTACAACTTCTTTCCTCCCTTCTGATGTTTCTTGCCATCTGCCATTTTCTTCAGCTGAGGATTTTGACTATTGAGTTCTCTGAAGAGGTATGCAACTTTTCTTTGAGGAACTCTGCAAATGAGTTAAGTTGATGAGAACCTAGTGATTCGGCAGCGGACATGTGTACCTGTGAACAGAGTATAGGTGGGAAGAATTTGGAGATGTCATATGCGTCCTCAGAAGATTTTTGCAAAAGGAACAAGTTTGAGGAATTTGACCAGATGTGTCTTGAGGAATTTCACTAAGCGTTCTTTGACTTTGGTTCCAGAGTTGTATAGATTGGAAATCCACACAATTGAGGAATCTTGAAGAAAAATGTTGCTTAGGGAAACAGATCAAGAACGGATGTTTGTGCGAGGTGTTTAGAGTGTGAAGATTGAAGAATAAACACCTTTTGAAGATCTTGTGGAAATCATATGAATCAACAAGGGCAGTAAAAGTGGCTTTTAATTACCCTTGACGAAGAACACGACGAACTGAGAATTAGTAGATTTGAAGCTCGTCGGTTCAGATCTTCCACGCCCTAACTTGGCTGAGGAAGACAGCTACGGGGGCGGCGGAGTGAAGAAATCCGCGGCCGGCGCGAGTACGACGGTGACGAGGTCGAGGCAGCGAAGCTCTTCCTCATCGGCGACGATGGAAGTAGCAACGACGCTAGGTTTTGATAACTCGAGCGAGGGAGTGAGGTCGAGCGGAGTAAAAATAGTCTAAGGAGGGTGAGGGGTATTTATAGCCGAGGTGAAAAACCGCTCGCCCGAGGAAAATGGACGAACGTGCCCCTAACCCTTCTCATTCGTGCGACATGTGTCACCCATGTACTGTGAGGTGGAGTTCGTGTGAGATCGTGGGTGAATAGATAATCATATCATGGAATGTGGAACGGTTTCGGCGGCAAAAGCCAAAAATTCAGATTAGGATATTTTAAGGTTTCGTTCGCAAATTCTTCAGCTGTCAAGGACACAGTGAAGATTTTGAACGGGTTTCAAATAGAATGCACATGAAGAATTTGTGAACAGACTGGGTTGAGTTTAGCATAGAGGGGGAAGGGTCCGATCACATTCACTTAGCAGAAAAAGCAACTTGAAGAAATAGCAATAAGTGAATGTTGTAGAGGACACAAACTCATATATTTATATAGCCAATGTAGGAAAACGACGGAGAGAGTGAAGATAATGCAAAGTTGAAGAAATTGAACAACTGAGGAATTTCAAAAAAGAAGAAAAACTCAAATTGAAGATTTTTAACTGTTGTTGGTGGCGTAACGCACCGTATAAGAATGTTGATTTGAGACACCGCGTACAATTGTCGTAGGGCTCTGAGAATCAAATTCTTCGTTAATTTCTTCACACTTAGGGTGTTAGTCTTCATTGATTGAAGAAAAACGTTACTTCGTGTGTTGCACATCTAAGTCATCAATTTTGCGTAAGTTTTAGGATGTGTGTCCTTTTCAAAGGACATTCGAAGATTCTAAGATATTTAGCTCACACCACAACTTGCTAATTCTCTTCTCATCTAAGGGCTTTGTGAAGATATCGGCTAGCTGTTCTTCAGTCTTCACGTGCTCGATAGACATGTCGCCCTTCAACACATGATCACGAAGAAAATAATGACGAATCTGAATATGCTTTGTCTTCGAGTGCTGAACTGGGTTATGAGCAATCTTGATGGCACTCTTATTGTCACAATAGGGTGGCACATTCTTCACATTGATGCCGTAGTCCTTGTGGGTTTGCTTCATCCATAGCAGTTGAGCACAGCACGAACCAGCAGCAATGTACTCAGCTTCAGTAGTAGAGAGTGATACGCAATTCTGTTTCTTCGAGGACCAACATACCAAGGATCGTCCGAGGAAATGACATGTGCCTGATGTTGACTTGCGGTCCACACGATCACCAGCATAGTCAGAGTCTGAATATCCAATGAGATCAAAAGCCGAGCCCTTGGGATACCATAGTCCAAGTGTTGGAGTGTGAGCTAGATATCGAAGAATATGCGTCACAACCTTATGGTGTGATTCCTTCGGTGTAGCTTGAAAGCGGGCACACATGCAAACACTAAGCATAATATCCGGCCTAGATGCACATAAATAAAATAAAGAACCAATCATGGCGTGGTATACCTTTTGATCGAAGTGAATACCATTTTCATCAGTGCATAGATGGCCATTTGTGGGCATAGGGATTTTGACGTCCTTGCAATCTTGCATGCCGAATTTCCTCATTACATCTTTGAGGTATTTCTCATGAGATATGAATATGCCATTGCGTTGTTGATGAATCTGAAGACCTAAGAAGAATTTCAATTCTCCCATCATAGACATTTGATATTCTTCACTCATCATATAGGCAAATTCATCACTGTAACGTTGGCCAGTACAGCCAAAGATAATATCATCAACATATATTTGGCGCACGAATAATTCATCATCATAGGTTTTGGTGAAAAGAGTTGGGTTAAGTGAACCGGGTTTGAAGCCTTTCTTCATGAGGAATTCCTTAAAAGTATCATACCACGCCCGAGGGGCCCGCTTGAGGCCATAGAGGGCCTTATTGAGTGTGAAGACTTTGTCAGGATGCTTTGGATCTTCAAAACCTAGTGGTTGAGCAACATATACTTCTTCCTCAAGATTACCATTGAGGAATGCACTTTTCACATCCATTTGATATAAGATGATATTATGATGGTTAGAATAAGCAAGTAATATCCGAATAACCTCACGTCTAGCAACAAGTGCAAAAGTTTCATCGAAATCAATTCCTTCAACCTGTGTGTAGGCTTGAGATACAAGTCGTGCCTTATTCCTCACCACAAGGCCATTTTCATCTTGCTTGTTGCGGTAGATCCACTTTGTGCCGATGATATTGTGCTTGCAAGGGTCTGGACGTTTGACAAGTCGCCAGACATTGTTGAGCTCAAACTGATGTGATTCTTCTTGCATAGCTTGAATCCACTCAGGCTCCAGAAAGGCTTCATCTACCTTAGTGGGCTCTGTGATAGAGATGAAAGCAAAGTGCCCACAAAAGTTAGACAAATGTGAAGCTTCTGAGCATGTGAGAGGACCTGGTGCGTTGATGTCGCTGATGATTTTCTCAATCTGCACTTCATTTGCAACTCGAGGATGAGTGGGTTGGCGACGAGGAAATGGATCAACATTTTCTTCAGAGCCATTTTCCTCAGGTGCACCAGCATGATGTTCTTCACGTTCTAGAATAACTTCTTCAGCAGATTCGTCGGTGGGAATGACATCTTCAGAAGCCTTGAACTTGATGGTTTCCTCAGGACACTGCTCATCTAGCACAGGAGGTAGGTGCTCTCTTTGCGAGCCATTAGTTTCATCGAACCGCACATCTACAGTTTCAACAACCTTGTGGTGAACGTTATTGAAGACTCTGTAGGTGTGTGAGTCCTTTCTGTAACCAAGCATAAAACCTTCATGTGCTTTCGGTGCAAATTTAGAATTGTGATGAGGATCTCTAATCCAACATTTAGCACCGAAGACTTTGAAATAACTCACATTGGGTTTCTTGTCAGTGAGGAGTTCATATGCAGTCTTCTTGAAGAATTTGTGAAGATATACCCTGTTGATGATGTGGCATGCAGTATCAATTGCCTTAGTCCAGAAATGACGAGGTGTCTTGTATTCATCAAGCATAGTGCGAGCCATCTCAACAAGAGTCATGTTCTTGCGCTCCACGACGCCATTCTGCTGAGGAGTATAAGGAGCAGATAACTCATGAGTAATACCAAGTTCATCAAGATAGTCATCAAGACCAGTATTCTTGAACTCAGTTCCATTGTTACTTTTGATGTGCTTGATCTTCACACCAAAGTTGGTTGAAGCCCTCGAGGAAAATCGTTTGAAGACTTCCTTCACTTCACGTTTCTAAGTGACGATATGTACCCATGTGTAATGAGAGTAATCATCAACAATAACAAAGCCATATAGAGATGCTTCATTGGTGAATGGAGAATAATGGATAGGACCAAAGAGATCCATGTGAAACAATTCAAATGGTCGAGTGGTAGTCATGATTGTCTTTGTCGGATGCTTGGCCTTGGTCATCTTTCCAGCTTCACACGCTCCGCACAAGTGATCCTTGAGGAATTTGACATTCCCAATGCCAATGACATGCTTCTTCTTCGCAAGCGTGTGCAAGTTCCTCATGCCAGCATGACCAAGTCATTGATGCCATAGCCAGCCTTCTGAAGCTTTTGCAAGTAGACATATAGCTGGTTGTGGTCCTATAGAGAAATCAACAATATATAGATCTCCTCTCCTAAAGCCTTCGAGGACTTTGGAATGGTCAGCTTCCATGATCACAACACAACGATACTTGCCAAAGATAACAACCACATCAAGATCACAAAGCATTGAGACGGACATGAGGTTGAATCCTAAGGACTCGACAAGCATGACTTTGTCCATGTGTCGATCCTTTGAGATCGCAACCTTACCTAGACCCAGTACCTTGCTTTTTTCCTTTGTCAGCGTAGGTGATATGCTTCAGATGCGATGGAGATAAGGGGGCATCCATCAATAGATTCTTGTCACCAGTCATGTGATTTGTACATCCACTATCGAGGACCCACTCAGTGGCTTTGGGTTGATCATCCTGCAGATTAATTAGTGCAGCTTACGAACACATATACTTCATTAGTGAAGAATATGACATCAATTTCATCAGATCAATTTCATCAAGCAATAGAAAAGATAAAGCAGTATGAGGACGTGAGAAATGAAAATTCATTTCTTCATGATTAGCTTGCGTCCTTTCAAGCATCTTCAGGTCTCTAGCAAATTCTTCAGACGTTTAAGTATCTCTGGAGACATGACCCTGCATAAGAGATTAGTTCTTTTTCTTCACCACCCACATCTGAAGGGGTGGCAAAGAGTTCATCATTCTGCGAGCTCCATAAGAGAACGGTGGCATAGAAGCCTGTAAGTGCATCTAGTGCCCCTTAGTGATTTTGGTGTATTGAAGACTTATAGGTTAAGGACTAATGCGTTTGTGAGTGTACACAGATCTATAAGTCTATGAGGAGTTTTATATTTAGACAGAAAGTCGACCCCTAAAAATGAAGTTCTTCGACTGAAGACTTTGGATTTCTGAAGACTTTCTGAACACTTTGAAAGTGAAGAAATTGGTGTGACCTTGAAGACTTAGTATTCATTTGAGGAATATGAAGCGTGAAGACTTTTGTTGTTATAGTTTTCATTTTGTCTTTCTTGAGTCATAGGAAACACCGTACTGTTAAAGGGGGTCGAGGAAATACTAAGGAAAAATTTCCATGTGATGCTCAACTCAAAATCCTACACCTACCAATCCCTTCAAGTGAAGCCATTGGAAATCTCATACAGTTCAGTCATATTCTTCAATGACAGAGACGAAGTTCTTCTGGTCTCTGAGGAATTTATTCTGACTGAGGAGTTAGGAATTCGCCAGTGCGGATTGCCTACACAGTGAGGAACATGATAGCCCTGAGGAATTTGATACTCAAATTTCTGACCGTTGCTGTGCTATGCGCCAGCTGTCCCAAAATATCTACCCACCTAACGGTCATATCATTGAAGGGCATTTATGTCTTACCATGTGGGCTGCTCCCTATGCTATAAATAGCCGCCCCCTACAACCACTAGCTGGTTGGCTGCTCCGAGATAAACTAACACTTGTCAATTGAGAGCATCCCATCCTCCGAGGACTTTGAGCAAAAATCATCAAGTGAGGAAATACCCCAAAACCAAACACCTACAAACCCAAAGTGATTGAGCATCACTGAAGAGATTGATCCTGCGTGGATCCGACGCTTGTTACCTTTGAAGACTGTACTTCTTCCAGACGGTTAGGCGTCATGGTCTAGAGCATCCAAGAGGAAATTGTGGATCGCCGAGTGACCGAGTTTCTGAAGGTTTGGAAGTCACCTGAAGACTTACCACGAGTGATTGGGCGAGGTCTGTGTGACCTTAGCTCAAGGAGAATACGGTGAGGACGGGACTAGGTGTCCTCAGGTTTAAATACCTTGCCGCTCCAACCAGACGTACAACTGAGACAGCAGTTGGAACTGGTCTACCAAATCATTGTCCTCACCAAGCCAACTGGTTCTATTTCCTCAACTCTTTCATTTCCTCATTACTGTGTTGTATGCTTGTTCATATCTGTGTTTGAAGACTTTGACTGAAGACTTTCTCAATTTCCTCAGTTTAATTTCTTTAGTCAGTTTGTCTTCATCCTGTGTTATCCTGTGTTTACGCTTTCTGTACTCTGTGCTTGTTTTCATTTCATCATGATGACTATGCTTGTGTTGTGCTATGCATACTTTTGAGTACTTATTCCGCTGCAAGTAGTTCTTCGCTAAGGAATTTCCTCACCCACAAATTCCTCAGTGAAGAATTTCTAAAAATCGCCTATTCACCCCCCCCCCTCTAGTCGATATAACGCTCTTTCAATTGGTATCAGAGCAAGGTACTCCCTTGTTCTATGTGATTTTTGTTTAACCGCCTGGAGTATTAGTTATGTCGACCGCAAGTATGAAGGAAGTGACATGTCCCATCTTTGACGGTCATGATTATCCCAAGTGGAAGGCCATGATAAAAAAGCGCCTCATGGCGATGAACAGCGAACTATGGACCGTCACTGAGATTGGTCTTACCGATCTGTGCAAGACGGCGGAAGCTGATGACATTCGCAAGTACACTCTTCTCAACCGCACGGCGAAGAGCGTCATCTGCTCCTGTCTGTCTCAAAATCAGTTCAGGAACGTCATGCATCTCGATCAGGCGAAGCTTATCTGGGACCGTCTCTCTGATGTCTATGAAGGTCATCGAACCCATCATGATCCTTGGTTTGAGGACTTCAAGGAATCTCTCAAATCAATGACATTTGAACCAGAATCATCATCCTCCTCACCATGCCTTATGGCAGATGGTGAAAAGGTAACTGAATGCTATCTGTCTGAATCTAGTGATGATGAATTAGGACCAAGTTATGCCAAACTTGTTTCCCTTGCTGCTAAGCAACAAAGAGCTTTGGAAAGGGTTCAAAACATGCTTAGTAAGAGCGATGATATGTTGGGTGAAGAAATGGATCAGTCAAAAGCTTTGGCTGAAAGTCTTCAGAGACTTCATACTAAGTATGACACCCTTCAAGGTCATCATAACACTCTTTTGTCTGATCATGAGAAGCTTTCTTATGAATTTCTTCAAAGAAAGCAAGATCTTGAAAAGCTAAGAGTGAGTTATGAAGATCTTCAGAAGGAGCGCGATTCATTACTTGCTCAACAAATCAGCGCTGCTCAGGAAGAATTTGTTCCTCCATGTTTGAAATGCATTGAACGTGAATCTGCTAATTCTTCACCTGAATGTTCAAATGCTTCTAATGCTACAAATTCCTCAACTGTCTCTGCTATCATTAATTCCTCATCTGAGGACATTGCTAGTATCACTGACGATGCAGGGCTGAAGGAATTGTACATGACAGGCATGTACAAAAGCCTCAAAGGGCATCAGACTCTTTGTGATGTGCTTAAAAAGCAGATCCTCAACAGGAACCCTAGGAAAGAGGGTATTGCCTTTGAGAGGAAACTCAATGCTGATGATACATATTGGAAGCCTGAGCAGTACCCCAAAACCACATGGGTTGCTGCAAAGGGACCTCCAGTTGATCCATCTAACTTATCTGGCTTTACATGTGAACCTCCTCATTCTTCTGATGAGTCATTTGACTCCAACTATAAATTGTTCAAAAATTAGAATGGTGAAGTATTTGCTAGATATGTTGGCACTAACTGCAGGAACGGTTCCCCTATGAAGAAAATCTGGGTTCCCAAAAGGTGTCTTGAAAGTCTTTAGGTGAATGTCCTGATGACACCACCTGTGAAGAATATGAACCCCAGATCAAATTCTTCATATGGACCAAATTCTTCATATGGATCCAAGTCCTCATACGGACCAAATTCCTCACATGGATCAAATTCCTCAAGAGGATCAAAGTCCTCATATGAACATCATCATGCTAACAACTCTGTTTCGCAGGGAAGAGCCAAGGGCTATGAATATGAGCATTATTCTTCTAATTATTATGTTCATAAGTCCTCGAAGAATTTCTCTGCTTATTCATATGCTTACCCTAACTTCTCTTATGAGAAACGAAACGGATTGGCTGCTATGCCACCTTTCTCATATGGAGCTCGCAGAGTGATGAACTCTTTGCCACCCCTTCAGATGTGGGTGGTGAAGAAAAAGAACTAATCTCTTCTGCAGGGTCAGGTCTCCAGACGTACTTAAACGTCTAAAGAATTTGCTGGAGACCTGAAGTATGCGTGAAAGGACGCAGGCTAATCATGAAGAAATGAACTTTCATTTCTCTCGTCCTCATACTGCTTTATCTGTTCTATTGCTTAATGAAATTGATCTGATGAACTGATGTCATATTCTTCACTGATGAAGTATATGAAGTTCGTAAGCTGCACTAATTCATCGGCAGGATGATCAACCCAAAGCCACTGAGTGGGTCCTCGATAGTGGATGTACAAATCACATGACTGGTGACAAGAATCTATTGATTGATGCTCCCTTATCACCATCGCATCTAAAGCATATCATCTTCGCTGGCAAAGGCAAAAGTCAGGTATTGGGTCTAGGTAAGATTGCGATCACAAAGGATTGACACATGGACAAAGTCATGCTTGTCGAGTCCTTAGGATACAATCTTATGTCTGTCTCAATGCTTTGTGATCTTGATATGGTAGTTGTCTTTGGCAAGTATCGTTGTGTTGTGGTTTTGGAAGCTGACAATTCCAAAGTCTTCGAAGGCTTTAGGAGAGGAGACTTGTATATTGTTGATTTCTCTACAGGACCGCAACCAGCCGTGTGCCTACTTGCAAAAGCTTCAGAAGGGTGGCTATGGCATCGACGACTTGGTCATGCAGGCATGAGGAATTTGCACACGCTTGTGAAGAAGAAGCATGTCATTGGCATTGAGAATGTCAAATTCCTCTAGGATCACTTGTGTGGAGCTTGTGAAGCTGGAAAAATGACCAAGGCTAAGCATCCGGCAAAGACTATTATGACCACTACTCGACCATTCGAATTGCTTCACATGGACCTCTTTGGTCCAAACCATTACTCAGCTGTCACAAATGACGCATCTCTCTATGGGCTTGTTATTGTTGATGATTACTCTCGATACACATGGGTACACATTGTTACTTACAAACATGAAGTGCAGGAAGTCTTCAAATGATTTTCCTCGAGGGCTTCAACCAACTTTGGTGTGAAGATCAAGCACATCAGAAGTGGCAATGGAACTGAGTTCAAGAATTCTGGTCTTGATGAATATCTTGATGAACTTGGTATTACTCATGAGTTATCTGCTCCTTACACTCCTCAGCAAAATGGCGTCGTGGAGCGCAAGAACAGAACTCTTGTTGAGATGGCTCCCACTATGCTTGATGAGTACAAGACGCCTCATCACTTCTGGATTGAGGCAATTTATACTGCGTGCCACATCATCAACAGGGTATATCTTCACAAATTCTTCAAGAAGACTGCCTATGAACTCCTCACTAACAAGAAACCCAATGTGAGTTATTTCAAAGTCTTCGGTGCTAAATGTTGGATTAGAGATCCTCATCACAATGCTAAATTTGCACCGAAAGCACATGAAGGTTTTATGCTTGGTTACGGAAAGGACTCGCACACCAACAGAGTCTTCAACACCGTTCTTCACAAGGTTGTTGAAACTGTAGATGTGCGGTTCGATGAAACTAATGGCTCGCAAAGAGAGAACCTACCCTCTGTGATAGATGAACCAGCACCGGAGGAAACTATCAAGTTCAAGGCAACTGAGGATGTCATTCCTACTAAAGAATCTGCTGAAAAATTCATTCCAGAACGTGAAGAACGTCGAGCTAATGCACCTGAAGAAATTGCTGAAGAAAATGGTGCTGAAGAAAATGCTGATCAAATTCCTCGACGACAACCAACTCATCCTCGCGTTGCAAAAGAAGTGCAAGTTGAGAAGATCATCGATGACATTGAAGCACCAGGTCCTCTCACACGCTCAAAAGCTTCACATTTATCTAACTTTTGTGGGCACTATGCTTTTGTCTCTATCTCAGAGCCCACTAAGGTAGATGAAGCATTTCTGGAGCCTGAGTGGATTCAGGCCATGCAAGAAGAATTACATCAGTTCGAGCTCAACAACGTTTGGGAACTGGTCAATCGTCCAGATCCTCGCAACCACAATATCATTGGCACAAAGTGGATCTACCGCAACAAGCAAGATGAAAATGGCCTTGTGGTGAGGAATAAGGCACGGCTAGTAGCTCAAGGCTACACACAGGTTGAAGGAATTGACTTCGATGAAACTTTTGCACCTGTTGCTAGACTTGAAGCTATTCGCATATTACTTGCTTATGCTAACCATCATGATATCACTTTATATCAAATGGATGTGAAAAGTGCATTCCTCAATGGTAAGCTTGAGGAAGAAGTATATGTTGCTCAACCCCCAGGTTTTGAAGATCCTAAGCATCCTGACAAAGTCTTCAGACTAGATAAGGCCCTCTATGGCCTCAAGCAGGCCCCTCGGGCGTGGTATGATACTTTGAAGGAATTCCTCATGAAGAAAGGCTTCAAACCCGGTTCACTCGACCCTACTCTTTTCACTAAATCTTATGATGATGAATTGTTTGTATGCCAAATATATGTTGATGATATCATCTTTGGTTGTACTGACCAACGTTATAGTGATGAATTTGCCTATATGATGAGTGAAGAATATCAAATGTCTATGATGGGAGAGTTGAAATTCTTCTTAGGTCTTCAAATTCGTCAACAGCGCAATGGCATATTCATCTCTCAGGATAAATACCTCAAGGATGTACTGAGGAAATTCGGCATGCAAGATTGCAAAGGCGTCAAAATTCCGATGCCCACAAATGGCCATCTGTGCACTGATGAAAATGGTATTGACTTCGATCAAAAGGTATACCGCTCCATGATTGGTTCTTTATTGTACTTATGTGCATCTAGGCCAGATATTATGCTTAGTGTTTACATGTGTGCCCGATTTCAAGCTACACCGAAGGAATCACACCATAAGGCTGTGAAGCATATTCTTTGATATCTAGCTCACACACCAACACTAGGATTATGGTATCCCAAGGGCTCGACTTTTGATCTCGTTGGATATTCTGACTCTGACTATGCTGGTGATCGTGTGGATCGCAAGTCAACATATGGTACATGTCATTTCCTCGGACGATCTTTGGTCTCTTGGTCCTCGAAGAAACAGAACTGCGTATCACTGTCTACTACTGAAGCTGAGTATATTGCTGCTGGTTCTTGCTGTGCTCAATTGCTGTGGATGAAGCAAACTCTCAAGGACTACGGCATCAACGTGAAGAATGTGCCTCTCTACTGTGACAATGATAGTGCCATCAAGATTGCTCACAACCCAGTTCAGCACTCGAAGACAAAGCACATTCAGAATCGTCATCATTTTCTTCGCGATCATGTGTTGACGGGCGACATTTCTATTAAGCATGTGAAGACTGAAGAACAGCTAGCCGATATCTTCACAAAGCCCTTGGATGAGAAGAGATTTAGCAAGTTGCGGTGTGAGCTAAATATCTTAGAATCTTTAAATGTTCTTTGAAAAGGACGCTCATCCTAACACTTATGCAAAATTGATGACTTAGATGTGCAACACATGAAGAAACGTTTTTCTTCAATCAATGAAGAATAACACTCTAAGTGTGAAGAAATTAATGAAGAATTTGATTCTTAGAGCCCTACGACAATTGTACGCGGTGTCTGAAATCATCATTCTTATACAGTGGGTCACGCCACCACAAAAGTTGAAAATCTTCAATTTGAGTTTTTCCTCAGTTTTGAAATTCCTCAGTTGTTCATATTCTTAAACTTTGCAAAATCTTCACTGTTTCCGTCGTTTTTCTTCATTGGCTATATATATATATATATATATATATATATATATATATATATATATATATATATATATATATATATAAGTTTATGTCCTCTACAACATTCACTTATGGCTAATTCTTCAAGTTGGTTTTTCTGCTAAGTGAATGTGATCGGACCCTTCCCCATCTATGCTATACTCAACCCAATCTATTCACAAATTCTTCATGTGCATTCTATTTTAAAACTCGTTCAAAATCTTCACCGTGTCCTTGACAGCTGAAGAATTTGCGAACGGAACTTTTCACTTATCTTATCCAAAAATTTCGGCTTTGCCGCTCAAACCGTTCCGCTTCCCACGATATACTTATCTATTCACCCACGATCTAACACGATCTCCACTTCTCAGTACATGGGTGACACATGTCATGCGGATGAGAAGGGTCAGGGGCACGTTCGTCCAATTTCTTCGGGCGAACAGTTTTTCACCGTGGCTATAAATACCCCCTCTCCCCTTCCTCACTTCTTTTACTCCGCTCGACCTCTCTCCCGCTCGAGCTTCTCAAACCCTAGTGCCACCGCTACATCATCGTCGCCGGTGAGGAAGAGCTTCACTGCCTGGACCTCGTCACCGCCGTACTCACACCGGCCGCGGAAATCTTCACTCCGCCGCCGCCGTAGCCGTCTTCCTCCGCCAAGTTAGGGCGTGGAAGATCTGCACAGACGAGCTTCACTTCTCCACACCTCAGTTCGTCGTGCTCTTCGTTCAGGGTAATTAAAAGTTACTTTTACTGCCCACTTTGATTCAAATATTTACTACAAAATCTTCAAAGGTGTTTCTCTTCAAATCCTCACACGCTAAAACACCTCACATGTCATCTGTTCTTGATTCGTTTCTCTAAGCATCATTTTTCTTCAAGATTCCTCAATTGTGTGGATCTTCGATCTATACAACTCTGGAACCTAAGACAAAGAACGCTTAGTGAAATTCTTCAAGACTCATCTGGTCAAATTCCTCAAACTTGTTCTTTTTGAAAAACCTTCTGAGAACGCATATGACCTCTCCAAATTCCTCGCAACTATACTCTGTTCACAGGTACTCATGTCCGCTGCTGAATCACTAGGTTCTCATCAACTTAACTCATTTGCAGCGTTCCTTGAAGAAAAGTTGCATACTTCTTCAGAGAGTTCAATTGTTCAAATTCCTCAACTGAAGAATATGGCTAGTGAAAAGAGGCCACAGAAAGGAGGAAAGAGGCCTGAGGTCAATACTGCCTTTGAAATCCCTGAGGACATTTATGCTGGGTACTGCACACCCCCTGAGGAAGATAAAAACCAGCGCAAGGTGCGCATTCAGAGGATAGAAAGGAGATGGGCAAAGGAGTGGAAGGAGTACAGGTATGTGACTCCAAAATACATGAAGAAATTCGTTGTTACTCCTCCATGCTCAAGACCTCCATTGGCACCTGGCCAAGAGGCAGATCCCACTAGCATCAAGCGCGATGAGGAATTTCCTGAAGAATGGTCCAAGCGTCAGGCCAAGTTGGCCAAACAGGCTAAAGATGCAGTGAGGAAATTCAACGAAGATTCCACTGCTGCTGCTGCCGAGGCCTCTGTAAGGCCGAAGAAATCCATGGCAAAGAAGCCTGCACATAAGCCAAGTGCCTCATCTTCAATGCCCTCACGGCCAATTTCCTTAGCCAAGCCCTCACGGCAAATTCCTCAAGCCGCTCCTGCTCCTCCAAAGTCCTCAGCTGCTTCGACAAAATCCTCAGCACCTGTGCATCTTGCCACGTGCCAAAGGACCACAGGCATCTCCATTGCCTCAGGAGCTTAACCTAGTTCCTCAGCCGCACCACATTCTTCAACAGGACCCTCTCTGCTGAAGACAAAGACCACTGCTGGACGAGGCACTCGCCCAAGTCCTCAGAAGAAGCAGGTCGCCTTCCAAGTACCGTCTGAAGAAGTCGAAGCTGATGATGAAGAACTTGCTGAGATCATCAGAGACAGACAAGTCAGGGCCGCTAGAGCCAAGGGCACAGAAGTGCCACTGCTTTTGGATCCAAAACTGATCCTCGACTATATTGATCTCTGGCACAAGGACCCAAACACTCCTATGCCTGATTTCAAGTTAACTCCTGGCCAAAGTCACATGCTGACCCATTTCATCAGTGAAGAAAAATGGAAATATGAGAAGGCCAGGCAGCTCAAGAAAGCACAGTACAGGAAGGAGAAGTTCCTGAAGAACAACGTTGTCTCTATGACAATTGATGAACTTGTAAAGCTCCAGTCTGAAATAAAAGTCCTCAGTGATGATTTCAACGCTTACTATGCTGATTGGAAAGGAGCCAAGGTCAGGTTCGTCAATCTGACGAAGACACTCACTTCAAGTGCTGCTGCCCTTGTGCACATTGAAGTCACTCAGGCTGAAGCATCTGCTCAGCAAACTGAAGAACATGCCAGCACCGCTGATGAAAATCAGGCTGCTGAAGACAATGTGAGTTCCAAGGCTGAAGACTGCATTCCAGCCACTGAAGAAATTCCCAGGGCACCCACTAGTGGTGCGGCTGAAGAAAATGAAGAGGTCAGGGCAACTGCATCAGTTGTGCCTGAAGAAACTGCACCAAATTCCTCTGCTCCTCTTGCGCCTACTCCAACTCCAATCCTTCCATCTGCATCAGATGCGAAGAAGACCAAGGCTGCAGAGTGTGCAGCTGTGAAGAAAAGGAAAGCATCAACTCCTCCAGATTCTTCAGCACCGAAGAAAATGAAGCCTATGACCAGCTCTTTTGCAAACCCGATTGATGTTGTTCCAGTCTCAACCATGCCATCAAAGGACCTTGTTCCTTTTGATGAAGAATATGTGATCCCTAGTGGATCTGATGAATAAACTCCTTCTACTGCTACGTCAGAGCAGATGGATGAAGAAATTGAAGTGGATGAAATCCCTTCAACCCCAGTTGTTTCCTCGCCGATGGCTCTGTTTACTGCTGAAGAGGCCGGCGTTGAAGAAATTGAAGATGAAGATGTGGACATTGGCTGTACCACACCTGTAATGAATGATGACTTTTGGGAAAGTCAGCACCCCAATTCTCCACTCTTCACTCCACTGCAGCAAATTCCTCAGTCCCCAGTCAGTACAGTTCAACTGGGATCTGATGAAGCTCATGAAGACATTCCAGTCGCTAGTGCTGAAGAAAATGAAAATGAAGAACCAGGTTGCCACTGAAGAGGAACCAGAAATTCCTCAGCCTGAAGAACCTGAGATTGCGATTCCTGAGGTTGTGATGCAACTCACTGACACTCCTCTGCCCAAGCCAAAGGATCCATTCTCCAGGAAGCAGAAATTCAAGACAGATGCCTTCTTTGGCGAGCATGTATTCTTCACTGATTACAACCCTTATGACTCTGCTCGCATAAGGAAGAGGCGTTTCTGGACTGCAAGCCAGGCAAATTTCTATTCCTCAGTGTTGTTCGACAAAGACAAAGTCTTCGATCATGAGCACATTCCTCACGTGGATATGGAATCTCTACCGTGCTTCAAACCTGTCCTCAGTGTTCTTCACGACGCTGGATTGATAAACTTTTGCACTGACATTTGTGATTGGAACAAAGAACTAATTCTTCAATTTTATGCAACACTGCACATCACTGGAAATTCTGAAGATGTGAATTCATGGGTGCTGGACTGGATGTCTGAAAACACTCATTACAAGGCACCAGCTTCTGAATTGCTTCGTGCCTTACCTCTCAGTCCGCCCCTTGAAGGTGCTTGTTGCATCTACAATGAACCTGAGCTCACTGATCACTACATGCAAGTGCTGATGAAGCCTTTGAAGCCAGGTTAGACCCCAAGAACAAGATTACTTGTGAAGGAATTGTTGTATGTGCCTCGGACTGTCTATCGCATTCTGACGAAGACATTGAGTCCAATCAAGGGCCACGACTCAAATGAAGAAGAAGTCGTTGGCATCATGAAGAATCTTCTTTTCAATATCATTCATGACATCCCCATAAACTTCCATGATTTCTTCATGAGGACTCTGGCCAACATCACCATGTCACCGTTTGAGCTGAAGCCTTATGCACCTTGGATTATGAGATTCATCAGGACAAGGTCTTCACTCAACTATAAAACTGATACACTGAACCATTGCAGCTACTTGCCCCCAATTGAAGTCCTCAAACAGACATTTTCCTCAGCTGATGAAAAGGGCAAGGCTACTGCATCCTACTCCATTGACGAAGGCATTCGTCCATTGGATGAAGGAATTCATCCATTGGAGGCATTCGTCCATTGGATGAAGGCATCCTACTTGCCCCCATCAACTATAAAGCTGTAATTGATGAACGCATTCGTCCATTGGATGGACAATTTTGCAAGGCTGCATCCTACTCCACCAATGATGACTCTGCCACCCATGACTCTGCCGCCAACGCTCCCAAGCAAAATCCTCAAGGCACAGCACCCAGGCTGATGACTGACCATGAGCTTCTCCTCAGCCTTCACCAGAACGTTGATCGCAATCATAAATGGGTCAAGCGTCAGTTTGGTTCAATTCTTCACAACATGACCGCTACCCATAATGCAGTGAAGAAAAACCACTACTACCTTCATGAAATCCTCAACCGCACCTGGGATGTTCTGTCTCAAGTATATAGTGAAGAAGATCTAAAGACAATGGGTCTCAAGGACGATCTTGACTGGGTTGCACCTCCTCCGAAGAAGTACAAGAAGGTCAAGGTTCCTTCCTTGGTGGCCAGCTCCTATTCTTCATCATGTGAAACTGATGAACATGAAGATTTGGACGACACTGCGGCAGGCCCTACATCGACAAACGACCCCAACAACGCTGACGCTCCTTCATCACCTTGATATTCTTCAGGGGCGTTAGTCCTCATTTTCAACCCTTTTGGTCATTTGATGACAAAGGGGGAGTGAGTTAGTCTTCAAGCGGGTCTATCTTATATGGGCGTTTTTTTTCTAAGTTACAACTCTCGTTCTTTTGAAGACTTTGCTGGATCGAGTTGTAAACTTAAACTCTATGGTGACCTGATACTTTTGCTGTGTTCTTCTGCATGCTTATTCCTCATTAAAATATTATTGCACGCATGCTGAATTACATTAGTCACCATATTTCATCATGCATTTCAAATTCTTCATATATTATGTCAAATGTGTGTATGAATTACAAGATATAGGGGGAGTTCTCCATGATTCAATTCTTCAAGTGTGCATTGCTTCAAAAGCAAATTCCTCACTATGCACACCTTCAGGGGGAGTTCTTCTATATATTGCAATTAAATTCCTCAATATCATTATTTACACTTCATATGTTTATCCCCGTTGAAAACTTAACCTATATTGTCATCAATCGCCAAAAAGGGGGAGATTGTAAGTGCATCTAGTGCCCCTTAGTGATTTTCGTGTATTGAAGAGTTATAGGTTAAGGGACTAATACGTTTGTGAGTGTACACAGATCTGTAAGTCTATGAGGAGTTTGATATTTAGACAGAAAGTCGACCCCTAAAAATGAAGTTCTTCGACTGAAGACTTTGGATTTCTGAAGACTTTCTGAAGACTTTGAAAGTGAAGAAATTGGTGTGACCTTGAAGACTTAGTATTCATTTGAGGAATATGAAGCGTGAAGACTTTTGTTTTTATAGTTTTCATTTTCTCTTTCTTGAGTCATAGGAAACACCGTACTGTTAAAGGGGGTCGAGGAAATACTAAGGAAAAATTTCCATGTGATGCTCAACTCAAAATCCTACACCTACCAATCCCTTCGAGTGAAGCCATTGGAAATCTCATACAGTTCTGTCATATTCTTCAGTGACAGAGACGAAGTTCTTCTGGTCTCTGAGGAACTTGTTCTGACTGAGGAGTTAGGAATTCACCAGTGCGGATTGCCTACACAGTGAGGAACATGATAGCCCTGAGGAATTTGATACTCAAATTTCCGACCGTTGCTGTGCTATGCGCCAGCTGTCCCAAAATATCTACCCACCTAACGGTCATATCATTGAAGGGCATTTATGTCTTATCATGCGGGCTGCTCCCTAGGCTATAAATAGCCGCCCCCTACAACCACTAGCTGGTTGGCTGGTCCGAGAGAATCTGACACTTGTCAATTGAGAGCATCCCATCCTCCGAGGACTTTGAGCGAAAATCATCAAGTGAGGAAATACCCCAAACCCAAAAACCTACAAACCCAAAGTGATTGAGCATCACTGAAGAGATTGATCCTGCGTGGATCCGACGCTTGTTACCTTTGAAGACTGTGCCTCTTCCAGACGGTTAGGCGTCATGGTCTAGAGCATCCAAGAGGAAATTGTGGATCGCCGAGTGACCGAGTTTGTGAAGGTTTGGAAGTCACCTGAAGACTTACCACGAGTGATTGGGCGAGGTCTGTGTGACCTTAGCTCAAGGAGAATACGGTGAGGAATGTGTGTCCGGGACTGGGTGTCCTCAGGTTTAAATACCTAGCCGCTCCAACCAGATGTACAACTGAGACAGCTGTTGGAACTGGTCTACCAAATCATTGTCTTCACCAAGCCAACTGGTTCTATTTCCTCAACTCTTTCATTACCTCATTACTGTGTTGTATGCTTGTTCATATCTGTGTTTGAAGACTTTGACTGAAGACTTTCTCAATTTCCTCAGTTCAATTTCTTCAGTCTGTTTGTCTTCATCCTGTGTTATCCTGTGTTTACGCTTTCTGTACTCTGTGCTTGTTTTCATTTCATCATGATGACTATGCTTGTGTTCTGCTATGCATACTTTTGAGTACTTATTCCGCTGCAAGTAGTTATTTCCTCACCCACAAATTCCTCAGTGCAGAATTTCTAAAAATCGCCTATTCACCCCCCTCTAGTCGATATAACGCACTTTCAAAGCCAGTCCACTTCATTTCACGTTAGAGGAGTTAGGGTAAGCATATGAATAAGCAGAGAAATTCTTCGAGGACTTATGAACATAATGGTTAGAAGAATAATGCTCATATTCATAGCCCTTAGATCTTCCCTGCGAAACAGAAGTGTTAGCACGATGATGTTCATATGAGGATTTTGATCCTTTTGAGGAATTTGATCCACGTGAGGAAGTCGGTCCATATGAGGACTTGGATCCATATGAAGAATTTGGTCCATATGAAGAATTTGATCTGGGGTTCCTATTCTTCACAGGTGGTGTCATGATGACATTCACCTGAAGACTTTCAAGGCACCTTTTGGGAACCCAGATTTTCTTCATAGGGGAACCGTTCCTGTAGTTAGTGCCAACATATCTAGCAAATACTTCACCATTCTGATTTTTGAACAACTTATAGTTGGAGTCAAATGACTCATCAGAAGAATGAGGAGATTCGTATGTAAATCCAGATAAAGTAGATGGATCAACTGGTGGTCCCTTTGCGGCAACCCATGAGGTTTTGGGGTACTGCTCAGGCTTCCAATATGTTCCATCAGCATTGAGTTTCCTCTCAAAGGCAATACCCTCTTTCCTAGGGTTCCTATTGAGGATCTGCTTTTTAAGCACATCACAAAGAGCCTGATGCCCTTTGAGGCTTTTGTACATGCCCGTCATATACAATTCCTTCAGCCCTGCATTGTCAGTGATACTAGCAATATCCTCAGATGAGGAATTAGTGATAGTAGAGACAGGTGAAGAATTTGCAGTAGTAGAAGCATTTGAACATTCAGGTGAAGAATTAGCAGATTCACGTTCAATGCACTTCAAACATGGAGGAATAAATTCTTCCTGAGCAGCGCTGATTTATTGAGCAAGTAATGAATCACGCTCCTTCTGAAGATCTTCATAACTCACCCTTAGCTTCTCAAGATCTTGCTTTCTTTGAAGAAATTCATAAGAAAGCTTCTCATGATCAGATAAGAGAGTGTTATGATGACTCTGAAGATTGTCAAACTTGGACTGAAGTCTCTGAAGATCTTCACTCAAGGTTTTGGTGCGATCCATTTCTTCACCCAACATATCATCCCTCTTGTCTAGCATATTTTGAACCTTTTCAAAAGCCTTTTGTTGTTTCACATCAATCTTAGCATGTTTAGAGTAGCCGGGCTTGAGGTTTTCATCAGATTCATCCTCACTTGATTCAGAGGGGGGATATTGGAGTACCTTGGCACCCTTTGCCATGAAGCAATAGGTGGGAGCATAGTCATCATCATCGTCATCAGCCTTGTTGTGGAAGCCATTTTCATCAGTGTTGAAGATGGACTTGCTGACGAACGCAGTAGCGAGGGCTAAGCTCGCCACACCAGATTCTGACTCCTCAGATGCCTCATCTTCCTCATGTCCCTCAGATTCAGCTTCAGAGTCCATTTCCTTGCCAATGAATTCCCGAGCCTTCTTAGAGCTGCTCTTCTTGTGAAATGAAGACTTCAAGGATTTTGATGATGAAGACTTTGAAGATTTCTTCTTCTTCTTTGAGTCATCAGAACTGTAATCATTGTATTTCTTCTTCTTTGATTCCTTTTCCCACTGAGGAAATTCTTGAATGTAGTGACCAGGTTTCTTGCACTTGTGGCACAGTCTCTTCTTGTAGTCACGGGATGAGGAATCATCACTTCTTGAGGATTTTCCAAAGCGACCACGTCTTGAGAACTTCTGGAATTTCTTCACGAGCATTACTAGCTCCTGGCTCAGTTCCTCAGGATCACCAAGGCTGCTACCAGAATCTTCACCTTCAGATTCAGACACTGCCTTGGCCTTCAGAGCACGTGATCTACCATAGCTCGATCCATAGAGATCTCTCTTCTCAGCAAGCTGGAACTCATGAGTGTTTAGCCTCTCGAGGATATCAGCGGGATCAAGTGACTTATAGTCTGCACGTTTTTGTATCATCAATGCCAGAGTATCAAATGAGGAATCAAGCAATTTCAGCAATTTCTTCACCACCTCATGGTCGGTGATGTCAGTGGCACCAAGTGCTTGAAGCTCATTTGAGATGTCAGTGAGGCGATCGAAGGTTTGCTGAACATTTTTATTGTCGAGTCTTTTGAAGTGGTTGA
Source organism: Aegilops tauschii subsp. strangulata (assembly GCF_002575655.3). Classification (NCBI taxonomy): domain Eukaryota; kingdom Viridiplantae; phylum Streptophyta; class Magnoliopsida; order Poales; family Poaceae; genus Aegilops; species Aegilops tauschii. The sequence goes on from NC_053038.3 coordinate 288,627,594, forward strand.
ATAGATTGCGAAGAACGTCAACTCGAGAGTCACGCTGTGTTGAGACTCCTTCATTGACCTTGGACAGCCTATCCCAGATAAGCTTAGCAGTTTCCAAAGCACTCACTCTACCACACTACCCTTTTCTCAGATAGCCACATATGATATTCTTTGCTTGAGAGTCGAGTTGCTTGAAACTCTTCACGTCAGCAGCATTGATGGTAGGAGTGACAGAGGGGACACCATTCTCCACAACATACCGGAGATCGTTATCAATTGCCTCAAGATGCATTCGCATCATATTCTTCCAGTAGGGGTAGTCTGTCCCATCGAAGGTAGGACACCCAGCAGAGACCTTGATCATACCTGCGATCGACATAACTAAAACTCCAGGCGGTTAAACCAAAATCACACAGAACAAGGGAGTACCTTGCTTTGATACCAATTGAAAGTGCGTCTTGTCAACTAGAGGGGGGGGTGAATATGCGATTTTTATGAATTCTTCAATGAGGAATTTTAGGGTGAGGAAATTCCTAAGTGAAGAACTAATTGCAGTGGAATAAGTACTCTGATGCATACATGACATAACATAAACATGGACATCATAATGAAATGAAAACAGACAGAGAGTACAAAAAAAGAAAGCGTAAGCGCATGATAAAACAGGATGAAGACAAACAGACTGAAGAAATTGAATTGAGGAAATTGAGAAAGTCTTCAGTCAAACAGATATGAACAAGCACACAACACAGTAATGAGGAAATGGAAGGGTTGAGTAAATAGAACCTGTTAGCTCGGTGAAGACAATGATTTGGTAGACCAGTTCCAACTGATGTGAAAGTTCTACGTCTGGTTGGAGCGGCTAGGTATTTAAACCTGAGGACACACAGTCCCGGACACACAGTCCTCATAGTATTCTCCTTGAGCTAAGGTCACACAAACCCCGCCCAATCACTCGTGGTAAGTCTTCAGGTGACTTCCAAACCTTCACAAACTCGGTCACTCGGCGATCCACAAATTCCTCTTGGATGCTCTAGACCATGACGCCTAACCGTCTGGAAGATGCACAGTCTTCAAAGGTAACAAGCGTCGGATCCACTCAGGAACAATTTCTTCAGTGATGCTCAATCACTTTGGGTTTGTAGGTGTTTGGGTTTGGGTTTTCCTCACTTGATGATTTTCGCTCAAAGTCCTCGGAGGATGGGATGCTCTCAATGACAAGTGTCAGTTCCTCTTGGAGCAGCCAACCAGCTAGTGGTTGTAGGGGGCGGCTATTTATAGCCTAGGGAGGAGCCCGACATGATAAGACCTAAATGCCCTTCAATGATATGACCGTTAGGTGGGTAGATATTTTGGGACAGCTGGCACGTAGATAAGCAACGGTTGGAAATTTGAGGCTCAAATTCCTTAGGGCTATCATGTTCCTCACTTGTAGGCAATCCGCACCGGCGAATTCCTAACTCCTCAGTCAGAATAAATTCCTCCGAGAGCAGAAGAACTTCATCTCTTTCACTGAAGAAATTGACTGAACTGTATGAGATTTCCAATGGCTTCACTCGAAGGGATTAGTAGGTGTAGGATTTTGAGAAGCATCACTTGGAAACTTTTCCTTAGTTTTCCCTCGACCCCCTTTAATAGTACGGTGTTTCCTATGTCTCAAGAAAGAGAAAATGAAACTGCAAAAACAAAAGTCTTCACGCTTCATGTTCCTCGTATGAATATCAAGTCTTCATGGTCACACCAATTTCTTCACTTTCAAAGTCTTCAGAAATCCAAAGTCTTCCGTTGAAGACATTCAGTTTTAGGGCTCGACTTTCTTTGTAAATATCATACTCCTCATAGACTTATAGACTTGTGTACACTCACAAACGCATTAGTCCCTTAACCTATAAGTCTTCAATACACGAAAATCACTAAGGGGCACTAGATGCACTTACAGTTTGAGGTGTGACCCATTGAGGGGGTGGTGCAACGCGTACTGGCTTAGGATTGTGTACTTGCTGCTGGGAACTTCTAAGCTTCTTCATGCGTCTCTCGTCTTGCTGACATAAAAGAAAAAAATGTTTATTAGCACACAAGTTACATCTGCCTATACCTTTGTAACTGAACTGAGCATTATTGACAGCCTAAACTTCTCATATAAAAGTGGTGTCCATGTACATATTTTTTCCCTAGGACAGGCATCACACTCTGCACTGAGCTGAGCATCTGCCAATAATTTTGTACCTGAACTGAGCACCCTTCACAGAATGAACCTCACATTGTGTTAATTCTGTGCTATTTGATTACTTATATGTACCTGAAATGAGCACTCTCCACAACCTGAACTTCTTGTTTGCATGCAAAGGGGAAATACTGTCTACAGTTAAAAAACCTGAACCTTCATGAGTTTGCATGGTTGAACCACCAGTGCATACCAACCTGACCTTCATGTGATCACATGCATGTTTTATTTTCCTTTTATTTTTGGCACACAACCTTGTACATACCAACCTGAACTCTAGCACACTTAATAGTTGAACTTCACATTGCTTTTCACATGTGAATGCAGGCAGATTTCCAAATGTTTTGCAGCCTGGACTGGGGCTCACACACTACCTAAACTTCACATGGCTGTAAGCATGCATATTTTAAAATGCTTTTTGTAGCCTGGACTAAGGCTCACACACTACCTGAACTTCACATGGCTGTAAGAAAATGACAAACAGAAGGAATTTCAACCATACCTTGGCTAGAAGTTCGGCCAATCTTTTTCCAGCAGCTGATAGGCCACCTTGAGAGCAATTCGTCGGGGAGGTAGCAGAGGAATTCCATGGCAATCCATGTCTTGCAGAGGGCGCGAACTTCATCTGCACGAAGCAAGAAGGTCAGGCAAGGCAAGATTGAAGACGAAGGCAACAAGTGGGAGGAAGTTCATGTACCGTTGCTGGATTTGAAGGCGCCGCCGATGCCGCCTCCGCTGCGGAGTTGCTCCGTTCGCCGCGCCGTTCGCTGTAGCTTGTGTAGGGGCCACCATCTACTCTGCCAAGGCATCGGGCGGTGAAGATGGAAGGAGGATGAGGCTTCCGAAAGTCCATGGCGGCAGCCGCATCCAGGCGACGCGGGCTCCCTCGCGCCGGCATCCGCCGTCGCGCGCTCGCCCGCGCCGGTGGTCGCCTAGGAGGTGGCGACGGAGGGGTGGCGCCGGATCCGGTCGACCAGGAGCTGGAGACGGAGGGGAGGCGCCGGATCCGGTCGGACAGGAGATGGAGATGGGGGGAGGCGCCAGATCCGACGAAGTTCGACGGCGAACAACGGGGGGAGGACGGGGATCGAGGGGAGGAGCGGCGAGGAGGGGGGTTGGGCGGCTCGGGATCGGGACCGGGGTCAGGTGTATCTTGTCGGGGCGGCTCGGGATCAGGTGGAATTCCGTCAGGCCGAGTCGGCAGTTCAGGGAAGTTCGGGAGGGCTTCTGTAGGGCCCTTATAGGGGTTCCTGTCCTATATATATACAGCCGGTCTATTCTGCTAATATTAGCAGAATAACTATTCTGATAACACTTCCGCACTGCACGCTCAACGCAAGTGCACGTCATTGTTTGAACCAAGTGCGCTGCAGTACTCAAGCGAGTGAACTTCCGTCGCAAAAAACTGCGCGCGGGTGTTTTCTCGGTACTATTTTTGCTTCAGTTTTTAAACCGTTTGTCGAAACGAGGCATGTAACATATTGTTGAAAAGCTATGGATTAGGCGCAACTTCTCCATGTTGAAAGTTTTCCGAGATTCATCACGGTTTAAGAGCAGTTTCTAAAACGGTGCGGCGCATGACGAGTTGCAGCGAGTGTTTTTTTCGCTTTTTTCTAAAACCCTTGTCGGAATGAAGCGAATGATATACCGTTGGAAAGATATCGTCGAGGCGCATCATTTTGATATCTATTATTTTCTCTAATTCGTTACGGTTTAAGAGCAGTTTCAAAATTACTAAATCGCGGAATTCTATTTTTCAAGTTTTTTCAATTTTTTGTTACTGTTTTCGCTTCAGTTTTTTAACCGTTTGTTGAAACGAGCCATGTAATATACCGTTGAAAAGCTATGGACAAGGCACAACTTTCATATGTTGAATGTTTTTTGAGATTCCTTACGGTTTTAAGTTAATGTTGAAAATCGTGCGGCGGATGACGAGTGACAGCGGCCGTTTTTTCATAATTTTTTTCAAACCGCTCGTCGGAATTATCCAAATGATACGCCGTTGGAAAGATAGCATCGAGGCGCAAGTTTTACATGTGGAACGCTCTCTCTAATTCCTTACGGTTTAAGAGCAGTGTTAAAAAAACCGAAACGTGAACACTTTGTTTTTTCGCGACACCCTAATCTTCGTGTGTACTTCATGAGACAGAAGAACGCACTGCTTCGGACTAAAAACTGCACTGCGTCAGACGGGCTACCGAACTTCATTTTTTTTGTTAGACGTAAAATTCTTATGCGAGGAACTGGAGTGTGCTTCACACCGGGCATAAGTGAACCGCAACACTATCGAGAGCTGAGCCGCATGAGATTACAAAGTGAGCTTCACATCGGATCGGGCATAAGTGAATCGCAACACTATCGAGAGGTGAGCCTCATGACATTACAAAGTGAGCTTCACCTCGGGCGTAAGTGGACCGCAAAACTATCGAGAGGTGAGCCACATGACATTACAAAGTGAGCTTCACCTCGGGCGTAAGTGGACCGCAAAACTATCGAGAGGTGAGCCACATGACATTACAAAGTGAGCTTCACCTCGGGCGTAAGTGGACCGCAAAACTATCGAGAGGTGAGCTACATGACATTACAAAGTGAGCTTCAAAAACCCGCACTTCATCAGACGGAGAAGTGCACTGCATGATTTTATTTTTTGTGCGACGTAATTTTTCCCAAACGAGTTGGAGTGCACTTCATGTCAAGCGTTGGTGAACCGCAATCCTATGAAAAGTGAACCTCGAGACTACTGTAAATGGGCCGCAACACTACCGAAAGTGAACTGCGTGAGTTTTTTCCAAACTCAATTTCTTTTACGTGCGTAGATCCAGCAAGTGGACCGCATGGATTGAGCGAGTGAACTACATCTAATAAGAAGCGAGCTTTTTTTTAGATGTTTTTGTTTTCTGTTTACCAATGAACCACGGAGGATTTTATAGCGAACAACATGAGATTACAAAGTGAGCTTCAAAATTTTACATACCAGACACTTTTTCTGTTTACCAAGTGGGTGCCTCTGATGTTTTTGTTTCTAATGGGAATTACTTTTTCCTATTTTTTCATAAAGTGGAGCACCAACCACCACAAAATGAACTAGACACCTTTTGTAGAAATAAAAAATACCTAAAAAACTTCACAGACGAACCGCGCGAGCCGCAAGCAGTGCACCAACGGACTGCATCTTTTTTTAATAATTTTTTACATTTTCTCTCTAACACATTCAAGAAGAAAGTGAACTTAAAAAAAAAAAATCCTTTTTCTTCTGTAGTTTCCCGGCGGACTGAACGCTTGTACACGCATGCTACTGCTCTTTCCCTGTAGGGGATTCGAATCACACTAGAGCGCACTGAAGCTAACTGAACGCATAGGTGGAGCAGAAGGCATCGGCCAAGTAAACACCTGGGAGTAACTGAAATGCACTGCATGCCCGCTTGTACCAGACTACATGCCACACACTCCGACCACGGCAAGTGGACTGCACGCGCGTGGACTCCATCGCCAGCGACGGTGCTCAGCAAACGCGCGAGCCGCGCGTAACGCATGCCGTTCGTCGCCAAACTACACAATACATACATGCACCAAACTGCATCTCACTAGATAGCCGCGCTTAACGTATGCTGTTCGTCGCGCTCGCTGTCACATGTGGTGGTAGCCTCCTCTAGACTGGAGAGGACATGCCCTGATGCAGTGCGCTGGTGGCGGCTGACGGAAGAGGAGGGAAGCAACGGGGCCATCCATCAAAATCAGAACTCACCAACCACGGCTTCAGATCAGAGTCGGGCGGGGAGAGAGCCGCTTCTGGCAGGTAGTCGGCTGGGGGTGGAAGAGCAACCACAACTGTACTGCTCACGCGCGCATGTCGTGCTGCCCCACCTTGGATCCATGGCAGAGCTGCCTTGCAGCCACAGCCGTACTGCACGGACGCTCATGCCGGACTGCATGGTCGCGCTACCCCTCCATGGTTCCAGGCAGAGGGGCCACTGGTCTGCCGTGCTGCGGAAGAGCAAGGGGCTCGGGGGAGGAAGGTTGCTGGCGGAGTCACGGGGCCGCGCAAGGTCCAGAGTGGTGGAAGGCGGGAATATGAAGAAGAAAAACTGCACAACTGAGGCATCCACAAGCGAACAACACGATTACAGATTTTGGGCTGCTACGGCCCACGGGGTGCACACACGCGAGGTTGGAGACGACGTGGCAGGCGCTGCGCTGTATCCCGTCGAGCAGCAGGGCGCCGGTGACGACGACCCTCGCCGGCTGCGGGGCTTGCTGCGGGCGAACTGCATCGGGTTTGCAGGGGATCTGAAGTAGAGGAGGGGGGCTATAGAGCAGCGCCAGGCATCCAGCCCCAACCACCGCACGTCACCGCCGCCCTCCTTGCGCCACCAAGCCGGACGCTACTCCAGGAGTCTGCCGCCGTGCCCACCGTCGCACGAGCCCCCGTGTTCGTTACCTCTTGAGAGAGAGAAACTGACTGCAGCGTCACCGATGAACGGGGCGAGGAACGACGAGATGGTGGTGGCCGGGATCACCCCGGCGAGACAACGCTTGATGAGGAGGGGGGAGGAAGGGCCGAGAAGTGAAGCCGCAGCCAATTCCGCTCCCCTGCGACGGGATCCGGCGGCCCTCATTGCTGGTCGGAGGAGGATGCGCCATAGGAAGGGGAAGAAAAAAGCCAGCGTTGCCATGGTTGACCGGACCCAGTTGCAGCGCATCGCGCAGGACCACGCCGGAGAGCACCTTGCCCTGGCCATTGGAGGTGAGGGGCTCAAAGAATAGAGGATCCGTGGACGGGGTGGCCGGATCCATGGACGGAGTTGCCTCCTCGGGCTGGATCAATAGGGAGGAGGCATGAGGAAGGAGGAGGTTCGACGACGCATGGGTGGGAGGTGGAGCGGCGGTGCGGGGGAGGGAGGTGGTGGCGCGGCGCGGTGGAGGGAGGTGGCGTGGCGGCGCGGGGGAGGGAGGTGGTGGTGTGGCATGTGGAGGGAGGTGGCGCGGCGGTGCAGGGGAGGGAGGTGGTGGTGCGACGTGGTGGAGGGAGGTACTGCGGGGTGGGGTGGACGCGACCCTGGCTGAAGGAAGGACGTGGAGGGAATGGGAGCGGGTGGTGCCGGCGGAAGAACGTGGAGTCGGATTATTCTGTTTCGCTACCTGAATACCGATGATTTTCTTTACGTTGAACTGATCCTCTTTTTTTTTTTGTCGGAACGGGGCGTGTAATATATCATTGGAAAGTACTTGACATCTAGATTGCAATAATATAGAACTTTTTTTACAAAATCATCATGGTTTAAGAGCAGTTTTGAAAGAGCTATCTTTTTCGAAACGGTTTTGAGGAAAACGGTTTTTTCAAAACTGCTCTTAAACTATGATTATTTTGCAAAAAAGTTATATATTATTGTAATCTAGATGTCAAGAGCTTTTCCAATGATATATTACACGCCCTGTTCTGACGAAAAAAAATCGAGGAGGACCAGTTCGACGCCTGGATTTTTATCAGTACAGCCGCCTGAAACCGTCAGTTCAAGTAGCGAAACAGAATAATATTCTGTTACGCAAAACAGAATATATACACACACACACCGTATTACAAGCAAAAATAACCCCCTCCTAAGTCAAATTAACCTCTCTCGTTGTCAGGCAAAAAGTAGTGACGGACCAAGCGGGCCCATAGATGGAAAGCATCGATATCATTGATAACCGCTTAAGTGGGTGCGAGAGAACAACCACCATCGCTTTGCATGTGGGCCAAACATATATATGTTGAATACCCAAAATGCACAACTTTGATGTGCCACATGCCTCAAAAACCGTAAACCTCCTCCATGAACGAGGTTTTGAACCCACACAGAGCGAGGTTCATGAAGCATACTACATATGATGGTCCCCTTGCCCCCTCTTCGACGCTACTATATGCCTAATACGTACAACCCAAAAAGAATCCTGATCGATGGTGAAATTAATTAACCTCTCCCGATGTAGGTCAAAGTGATGCATGCATGCATCGACGATGGCCTCATGGGCCCACAGATGGAAGCATCACACGTGAGTGTCCTAGCTAGGATAACCACCGCCTGCATGCATGTGGCCCAAAGAGCTGTTGTGTGATGTTTGAATAGCCAATTTCACAATTTTGATGTGGCACGTGCCTCGGAAACCGAAAGTACCGACACTGAGTGAGGTGTACTTGTTCATCGACGTGTATGTATAGTATATATGCTAGTCCCTTCCCACCACTTCGACGCGTACTATATACCACCATAACACAAACAAAAAAGATTCTACCTTGCTGGTCAAATTAACCTCACTACCGGCTGTTCGTCAAAGTGATGGACGACGACCTCGCGGGCCCACAGAAAGCGTCACACGCGAGTATCGAGTGTCGTGTAGGACAACCATTGACTGCATGTGGCCAAAACATATATGTATGAACGGGTTGTGTAATGTTTTAAATAACGAATTCACGACTCTGATGTGGCACCGGCCTGCCTAACAAAACGGCCAACCCGCATGGTGGCTCACAACTCGTAGTGTACTGCGAGCCACCCACCACCCCCCAGACGCACACACCCCCACACACACCGCGAATCCACCGCAACTACTATGCATGTTAAATTAATTATCCCGCGGTGAACTTATGTTGCCAAAGGAGGGAAGTTTTAATTTAAAAAAACAGAGATCATTAAGACGTTTTAGTACATTAATTGATTGATTTTCTATGGGTATAATGTGCAAAAATCAAATTTGAGCTACATGCACACGTGACAGTGCACCTAAATGGATTGCAAAAACACATGTGTCTCACTGGGTGCATGTTTACTCCCCGTGCAAAAAAATTCAAACATTGAGAATCTTGATTTTTAAATTCTAGTACGTCCAAAACTTATTTGAAGTTCATGAAACTCATCATGTTGTCATATGGACACCAATACAAAGTGGCATTGTACTTTTTTTGTCAAATTTGACACCAGTTTTGATGTAATCTTTATCTAATTACAAATGGGAGATTATTAATAATTGGGAACCAATATCCCAAACGGATTATTTATTCGAACTGTGAGCGTTAGAACAACAATGGATACGTGACATGCTTCGGTTAAGCAATAAAGCGACAACATTAATCATCCAAATAGAAAAACAATATACGTCCTGTCGCGGGACCCGTGTGTCGTGCGAGCAGGCGTGAGTTGATGGGACGCATGCGAGCAGTCCGCCTCGCAGGAAGACCGGGAGGCGTGCATGCAGGTGTGTGAATTGATGGAGGCGTGCTCGCTGCGCAGTGTCATCGGGAGGCGTGCGAGTAGCTGTGTGAAACGACGGTAGGCATGCTAGCAGTCCGGTGTGCAGGCTCATTGGGAGGCGAGCCATCGGTTTGACCGCCGCCCACCTCTCTCCCACTACTCCCACTACTCCATATTAATGGTGCGCCCGAGCGGCCGCACCCCCCATCCACGCCACACACACAATCCTCTCTCTCCGCTTGCATCCTCGACAATGCTCTCAGTCCTCAAAGCCGTCAGTGTATTAGGATGCCGCCGAAGCTCCCCATCGGTGGGAATGGCGATGCCGGGGCTGCTAAAGCACCGGAGCATGGCGTGGAGATGGAGACAGAGGTTGCCGTCACTGCCGGTGAGTTATCGCTGCACCCTCACGTCATCGACAACATCGAGCTTCCACAGCCGGAGGCGGAGTTCCTCACCGACTCTAGTTACAACCCCGGCGAGGACTCCGATGACCACTCCGACGACGACTCCGACGACAACGGACAGCTGGTTAGTCATCTATACCCATTTATGTGTCAAATAGATCATAGGGTTTCTCTGGTTACTCCTGCCTCCCCCTTTTTGGAATAGAAATCCTATGGTTCTGTTCTCCTAATCCATGAAATCTGAGTAAGTTTTGTTAGATCATGTAGAGTATTGATTGTTTGAATGGTACAAGTGAAAAGTGATTAGTTGTTTCATCTATGCAAATGATTTCTACTAGTAATCCGACTAGGGTTAGTGTTTGTGCTAATAATTCCTAGCCAGGACTTGACAATTGATTTTGAATGACCTACATATGTTTGTGCCATTATTTCTTCAAGATTTGTCTGTACATAGACGACTGTGCTTAAAAATCAAACCATAATCTCTGGATATGTATCACGGCATGTAAACATTGATTTGATGCCAAATTTGTCTTACTATTTGTATAGGTGCTGTCTGATGATGTGGACATCTAGGATGAAGATAGACAAAGGAGGTACAAGAGGCAAATCCTGAGGGAGCTTTATGCGGGAAAGCATAACAGGCGTATTAGGACCTGAAATGGCGGCTATCAATGCCCATTTTGCAACCACAAGCTTCATGGCGCGTATCTAAGTGTTCTGGCGCATGCAAGAGGACGGGCCGTTGGCTCCTTCAAGCAGAAGTATTCTCGCAGGGTGGCGCATGGTGCATACGCCGAGTACCTGGAGAAGCTTCAGGATCGTGCCGGCATGTGAGATGAGTTGTGGGATCGAACTATGTACGCTTAAATATGCTTAATGACGGTTGAACTATGTACTTATGGTTGAACTATGCTTGTGTATGTGTATGCTTATTATCTATGTCTGAGTATGTTTAATCCATGTTTACTTATGTCTAACCGTGGGATATGGATGCAATCAGTTCGGTTGATGGAATCTACCTCCGTCTTGGTTTATTGATCCCCTTTGTAATTTGTGTTAAATTTTGACCAAAGGTTTACCTGACAAAATGTTAGTGCTGGTCAGCAAAAAATATATCGTCGGATGGGTATTTGAGCATAGTGTTCAATGATATAATTCTTGGTTACATGCATAAACATTTCTTAGTTAAATATTTGGTCAAAATTTGGTAAAAATTACAAAGGGGACCAATAAACCAAGACGGAAGTAGTACGTTTTTTGAGGAACAATGGACAGTGAGGGCACCCCCTCACCGACTTTTATATTTATGCCAGGAACACAAAGTTACACAAGGGAGCTTACATGGGTATAGAGAAAGGGAGAGACCCTATACACAGGTATAGGGAGGGGTACAAGTGCATTGTGACAGCGCACTACACAGAAGGGTCGATTAGGCCGACCACTAGTTCTATAAAAGGCCATAGGGCTTCCTTCACGCGATGCTTCATCATTCCAAAATCACTTCGAAATCTCTGGCGCCATCCATTCCTCGTGGGGGCGATCCCTCTAAAGTGCTTGTTATTACGCTCTTTCCAGATGCTCCAAGCTGCCACAATGAAGATTTCCATGAACATGGGTTGCGTCCAGACTTCCTTCGCCGCATGTAGCAGCTGCAGCCTGTTGCCACTCGCCGGCCACGTGATCCCCAACTCCCCCCAACACAGCTTACTGAAATCACACTCGAAAAAAAGATGTTCAACCGTTTCCTCCAGGCTGGTTGAGCAAAGCAAGCAAGAGTAGTCATCGTCTCTGAGCTTCATGCTTTTCCTCTTCAATAAGTTACGTGTGTTCAACCTGTCAGCCAGCAGGAGCCATGCAAAGACTTTCCATTTGGTTGTGCACATGGATTTCCATATCCACTCGAAACCCTTATCCGCCACTTCATCACGAAAGCAGTGGAGGTAAAATTTGCTTGACTGAAAGCCTTCAGCACCCCAAACACATCTCCAGGCGTCTCTGTTGCCTGACAGTTCCATATTAGCCAGGCTATTTTGAAGATCACGTAGTTCGTCTCTGGCCTGGATCGAAAGTGGGAGACTGAATTTTTGTCCAAGGGCAGGCGCCGTCAGAAGTTCACGCACAGACACATCCTCATTTATCGCAAACGAACACAAACGGAAGTAGTACGTTAATCACACACGGTTCCCAAAATTGGAATCGTGTGCCGTGACTTTTATTTTGCCTGTTGCGTCAATCACACACGGTTGACTCTAGCAAACCGTCGCCTCCAAAATTCTTTGTGGGACAGAAAACCCTCACCACCCTATTCAAAAAAGAAAAAAGAAAACCCTCACCATCCCCATGTCACAAAAACCGTCACCCCGCCCACCACCCCCTCCGGTCCCCATTCACACCTGCACAAGCTCCTCCACGTCTATGCATGGCACCACCTATCGCGATGGTAACCACTTTGCTCGACGCTTGCCGCCGCCGCCGCCAGGCTGCTGGCAAACCCACCGCATTTCGCCACTTCCGCTTGCCGCCACCTATCTCCATTGACTTTCTCGACGCTGCTCGCGGTCGACCCAGCTTCGCTCGGTTGGGGAATCTACCGTACTGAGGGTTCTTTCTCATGGACAACAAGGTAACTAATTTAATGAGATATTATCTCATCTCTTATCCCAGTTCATCTCCCTCCTTTAATGACCCGGCCGAAATCGTCGTGAATTCATTTTTATTCAAGCTGATTTGAGGGTTTTCTTCCGTTAATAGAGTGTACAGTGCACGGACACATCAGGACCTTGCGGCCTCCGACAGACATTCCATCTCACCGTACCAGATGACTTGAGGATGCGCGCGGTATGTTCAATCTCACCCTAAATCGGCTGGCATGGCCTACTTTCCTGGACATATTCTAAATATTACTACATTTGGATAAAAGGTGCCACATGCAGCATATATGTCAAAGGGGATTTTTTCCCCTCTTCTTTCTATATTAGGTAAATTAATGATGTATTGTTCTTTTGATTAATCTCATATTTCCATGACATCATGTTTACCCTCTCTGTTTTATTATAGATTTTTGTCCTTCGATTTCGGCTTCTGTACAGTTCTTTCAATTTGGGCCCACATTTGCATGTTACCATATTTTCTTTAACAATCCTACCATTTTTTTGCAGCGCGTCCCTTACTATGCAACATAATCTGTAGTGCACAATCTTTCCCTTTACATAAATCAAGACTGCAGGGATGTCATACTGCACACAAACCATTGATTTACAATCGTTGCTACTATAAGACTTGATGAACGCGGTGACTCCTATTTTGGCACTCACTTTTGGAAAGAAATTTATAAGTTTTATGAACGGAAAGCTGGCACTAGAATTGCACTGCACATAAAAGGGCCTGGTCATGCGATATATGCTAACTTCCCTGACGATATCATCCGTCCAGACTTTGTTCGAAGTAAGTTTTCCTTTCAACTATATGCATGTTGACTTACCAAGCAATATCAAATGAATTGTGTAGTATTTAAGCAACCAATTGTTATTCCCTTTTCTTACTATATTCCTACCTAATAACTTCTAGTTACCAATACACTTTTCTATTGCCCTGTTTTAACTAAATATTCCCTGTACAGGTTGGAAAAAGCGGTAGGCGTAAGCGAGGCGGTTGGCCTTCGCCTAGTGCCTAGGCGGTTCCTAAGCGCCTTAGGCGAGGCCTAGGCGGTAATATAGTTTTTACTCGTAGTGTATTTGTGATTATTATATGGGTGATGATATTAGTTTAGGGCATATAAATAAGTTAGTTACTATCTACTGCCATTGGAATATAACCCGTTTGGCATATTAGTGAAGTATGTGGCATGATTTCTTGCTTGGGTAGGCAATTCCTTGCTTGCCCTGCCTAGGCCTCCATTTATTGCCTAGGCGAGGTGTTTGGCCATTGCCTAGCGCCTAGGCGTGCCTAAGCGCCTCCTAGGCACTGCCTTTTCCAACAGAGCCTGTACTCCTATTTCTATCAGAAAGTGCCGCTGACAAGGAGACTCCGGAGGTGGAGAATGGGGCTGCCGACAAGCAGAGGCGGGGCGAGCTAGAACCACTAATGACTCCAGCAGGCCTAGACTTCATCAGCAACCTCCTCGATTATATGTTGACAGTCATCATCTCCCTCCTCCCAATGAAATATGGGGCGCGGACAACCGTCCTTTCCCGGCGGTGGCGCCCCTTATGGAACTCCAGCCCTCTCGACTGCATCGACACCCACGAGCTCTGCCATGGCTATCGCAAAAGCTTGGATGCATTCTCCAAGATCCTCGGCAGTCACCTTGGCCCAACCAAAGGCCTTAGAATGGGCAAGTTCCGTTCCAATGGCAAGGACCGAGCCAAGCTTGACGACTGGCTCCGATCCCCTGCCTTATATCAGCTCGAGGAGCTCACTTTGATGATGGGCATATGCGCTCGCTGCCAACGTCCGCGCTCCGCCTCGCGTCCGCTCTTATTCTACCACGGCTGAAGCACCTCGAGCTCGTCGTCATCTTCCTCTCAAATGGTGACATGGAGCGCGTGCTCCGTGGCTGTACTGCACTCGAGTACCTTTGTCTTCAGGCGATCAATGGGTTGAGTACCTTCCACATCACCTCGATGACTCTCCAGGCTATTTATGTGTGTTGCTGGTGCGGTAGGAAGACATCACAAGATGTGTACCACAATATGGTCACCGAGGACACACCTGCACTTGAGACATTAGTTGTAGTTGATCAAGAAGGTCCAACAAGAATCAATGTCATTTCTGCGCCGAAATTGATAGTGGTGGGCTACTCGTCTGACAAATACTCCGAACTTGTTATTGGATCCACACCCGTTCAGGTACAATAGCCGCCTTCTACCTCTCCTTCTACAAATTAACATTATTTCTAATTTTGAAGATGTTTGTTCATCTGTGATTCAGAAAATGATTCTGACAAGCTTGACCCCGAAACTGCACATAGTGAAGGTCTTGGCACTAGAATCTATCGGCCCCAACCTGGAGCAAGTTGTCAGTTTCCTGAGATGCTTTCCTTGCCTGGAGAAGCTATATATCGAGGTGATGTTCCTTTCCTGTTAAATGTTAACCATAAGGGAGTTCAATTTGTGACACCTTTTTCCAAATTTACAATGACAATGTACTACGATTTCTGAAGGATTCTTTTGGAGGATTTTAGTACATACATGTCCCCTCCCCATATTGGTTGCTTGATCCATATGGTTACAATCAATAAGCGTTTCTCCTTTGGATTCATCTGTACTAGTTTTCTTAGGGAACTTTTCATCCACTCCAACCTCTTGTGAAGAAGGCTACATTTTTCTAGAATGTAATCAAATGCCCATGTTAATCATGTCAGATCGAAGATGGCATGTTAGTGCATTTTACAAATCCTGCAAACCAAATAGGCCTATAGTAGTGTTCAAAACTGCATGTAGGCACTAACACGTTTTCTACTTTTGCAGATAAGATTAGGCCCAGTGGTGGATAATGTGATACAATATAGCAATCACGTCGAATGCCTAGATCTGCATCTCTCAGAAATTACTTTGAACTCCTACCGAGGGACCTTACCGGAGATTGTATTCGCTAGGTTCTTTGTTGTCAGAGCAAGGGTGCTGAAGGTAATGAGGTTTGCCCTACATTTATTTCGCACAAAGGAATGGTTTGTTGATCAGTGCCAGCGCCTACGGCAGAATGGAATAGGCTCCAAAAATGTTGAATTTCTTTTTGGAACTTTAGATGACAGAGTAATCGGAAGTCATCATGTCAACCCCATACATGACTTCTCAGTGGCTGACCCCTTTGCAAAAATTGTGAGGTTTCGAGACCAGACTTAGAAGTTGTAATATTAGTTTAAACCTCTCTGATATCCATGTTCAGCGGATCAGCGCGAGCGTTTGCAGCTGATGAGCTGAATTTCATTTCTAATATCAGTTTGAACCTTGTAATCTTCGAATTTGAGCCATATAACTCTAGAATTGGAACCTTGTAATATTTTGAGCTTTTGTGGTACAATCGTTGAAATGGCATCGTATGAGACTCGTATATTGGTAGCACTATTTTGACCTTAATATGCAATGGTCTTAGATTTTATTAACCATTCTCGAATCTATTTACCTTGCCGATCTCATAGCACACGATCTGTATAGCTAACTCGACTATGATCTTCGACATTATTGCACACAGTTGGTTTCTTCCACTATGTGCCCTGTAGAGAGCAGAATTAACTATCGCACTCGAGTGTCCATCATCACCATTCTGTGTAACTTTGACCTCATCACCCACGTGTAAACTTATGACCAAAGTCGTTCCACACACTTCGTTTTTACAAAGCTTTTTGCTGATAAACGCCCATGATTTGTCCCTCTTCTAGCCGATGCGTGGCCAAACTAGCCGGGCGGGAAGCTTGCGCGGTAAACTGCGCAGTAGCGCGGGAACATGCTCACCGACAATATATTTGGCACCTCTTCGAGCCCACGCGTGGTCAAACAAAACACGTGCAGTCTAGCGTTGTCAAGTGTGCACTGGAATCGTCCGCTATGAACGTCGTGACAAGAAGTGACGATTATAGGCCGGCCGGCCCCCATTTATTACAGCGGACATTTAACCCTTGTGTCTCTTCAACCTTTCGATCGCGCCCCACCATTGCAAGAAGCACACCCACCACGAGAAATTCTTAGAGGGTATCCTGCGCGGCTCCAATGGCGCTCGGAGCGGCTGCCGACGACAAGCAGCAGTTCACCATGCGTGCCGCGGTGGACACCCACAGAAGGTTCATATACCTCTCAGTGGTGTACACCAATGACCCGGTCTGGGTGGAGCACTCCATCCACATCATGGAGCTGTTGCTTGACGAGGAGAAGTCGACCTCAAGTACACCTGCGCTCGTGCCGGGTCTCATCCTAAGGTCGCCATCACCCAGATGTGTGTGCTCCACCACGTCCTCATCTACCACTACTGCCTGGCCACAAGGCCTTGCAAGCATTACGCCAGGTTTGTCAACAGCCCCCATTACATGTTCGCTACGGTGGACATCACCAACGATGTAAAGGAGCTCGAGAATTTGGGCATCGCCTGCCAGAATCTTGTCGACATCTAGGGCTAATACAAGATCAAGGGCAGCAAGGAGCATGAGAAGGACTCACTGGTTCTCCTCGCCGAGGCCATCATCGACCCCTGCTACAGAGACATGAGGGATTTGTGCAACATGGACAAGCGTGCCTGGCACTCGGCCTGGATGGAGAAACTCGACAAAGCTCACGTCGTGTACGCGGCCAAGGAGGCGTACACGAGCTACGACATGTACAGGCGAATCGTTGACATGAGGAAGTGCCTCCTTGCCCAAAACGGCCAAGGATCCAGTCGGAAGCAGAGAAATGGCAAGCATCATCGCAACAATAAGTAGATCATTAGATCCTCGTTTCTCCTAGTTTAGTATGCATGTAATTGCTTACTTTTGTGTGTGGAAATGTTATGTGTGTAGTCACTTGTGTAATTGTATGCTTAATTTGGTTATGCAATGCTGTCTTTTTAAGTATATATGTTGATGCTCTGTAGGCAGAGCGTAGACGTTGTGCGTACAAAGAAAAACACATCGCACACAGACTAAACAATGGAATCCATCGGTGATGTTTTCATCAATCACTCACAATTG
This sequence comes from Aegilops tauschii subsp. strangulata, assembly GCF_002575655.3. Lineage (NCBI taxonomy): Eukaryota > Viridiplantae > Streptophyta > Magnoliopsida > Poales > Poaceae > Aegilops > Aegilops tauschii. The sequence goes on from NC_053038.3 coordinate 288,645,096, forward strand.
TATACCAGCAATCGTTTGCTCACAACACACATGGCTTGTTAGCAGCAATCGTCTGTGTTGTTATCGGTCTTCGCACACATTTCCGATTACAGACATGTTTGCCGCGTATCGGAAACATCTTGTTAAGTTGAACCGTTTCTGTTCTCTTGTCCCAACGCAAACAGTTCATCCGAGTGAACCGCATGCCGTATATCGCACATACCTTGATCTGGTTGACCGTTTCTTTTGTGTTGCCTAATCACAAATAGTTCATCCGAGTGAACCGTATGCTGTATATCGCACACACCTTCATCTGGCTGCTCGTTTCTTTTGTTCCTCCTCATCGCAAGCAGTTAATTGAACTGAACCGTATGCCCTGCATCTCACACGCAACTAAAATCTGAACCGTGTTTGATGCATCCTCCATCGCAAACGTTTTGCACCATTTTGACGGTTTTTTACACCACCATTTGCGATTATTGGATCGCACACAGTTTCATCGAAGGGTCTCTAATCGTAGTGTCGCGTTAGCAGCATCCTCCAGTAGTGCTTGTCTATCTCACCATGGCCATCCCCCACGAAGGACTTGCCTCACTTGGGTAGATCTGCACGAAGTAGGCGATCTCCTTGCCCTTACAAACTCCTTGGTTCAACTCCACAATCTTGACGGAGGCTCCCAAGTGACACCTAACCAATCTAGGAGACACCACTCTCCAAAAGGTAATAGATGGTGTGTTGATGATGAACTCCTTGCTCTTGTGCTTCATATGATAGTCTCCCCAACACTCAACTCTCTCTCACAGATTTGGCTATGGTGGAAAGATGATTTGAGTGGAAAGCAACTTGGGGAAGGCTAGAGATCAAGATTCTTGTGGTTGGAAAGGAATGTCTTGGTCTCAACACATGAGTAGGTGGTTCTCTCTCAGAAAAATGAATGCTGGAAGTGTAGGCACATTCTGATGGCTCTCTCACTTGTGCAAAGGAGGGTGGAGGGGTATATATAGCCTCCACACAAAATCTAACCATTACACACAAAAGAGGCAACTTGGTCAGACCAAATGTATGAACTCGGTGAGACCGATTCAGTCCAGAATGTGAACGTTAGGATTTTCGGTGGGACCGACATGATCAACTCGGTGGGACCAATGTGCTAGGGTTAGGGTAAAACCTAAACTCGGTTTGATCGATTACACAAACTCGGTGAGACTGACTGCATATCTCGGTGAGACCGAAATAATTGCAACAGGCAAAGAGAGTTTGCAAGCCCATCTCGGTGAGACCGAGATCGCACCGGTGAGACCGAACTGATTAGGATTTCTGGCAGTGGCTATTTCAAGTGAACTCGGTGGCGCCGGATGGATCAAATCGGTGGGGCCGAGTTTGACTTTAGGTTTAGGACACATTTGTATATGAGAAAGTGGTTGAGGGTTTTGGAGCATATCACTAAGCATTTTGAGCAAGTAGACCATTAAGCAACACCTCATCCCCTTTTAATAGTATTGGCTTTCCTATGGACTTAATGTGATCTTGGATCACTAAAATAGAAATGAAGAGTCTTGAGCTTTTGCCAATATTTATCCTTAGCATTTTGAAGGGGTTCCATATCCTCTTGTCCATGCCACGCCTTTGCTAAACTTACTGAAATATACTAGATGGAAATATTAGTCTAACAAGAGATATGTTGACATTAATTACCAAAATCACCCAGGGAGCACTTGTGCTTTCAATCTCCCCCTTTTTGGTAATTGATGACAACATACATCAAAGCTTTAGATAAAGATATGAAGAACAACATGTATGTCTTTGGAAAGACATGTAACATGCATAGGCTCCCCCTACATGTATGCAATCATGTAAATATAGAATGTAAGAGCATGTGAATGCATAAGCATGTCAGAGCAAGCAATGAGTTACATGTATCTTGGCTATATGCCTCAAGGCAAATGATGTGAATATAGGAAATGTACCTCCATGTTCATGAGTCCTTCTTGCAAACAATATGTACATCAGCAAGATATCATCATGCACATGTGTGTGATGCATATACTTACCTTGTGGTCTTGAGCTGGCTTTGGAGGAGGTGAACTTGAGAAAACAGGGTTAGATAACACAAGAACACCTACAAAACAAAGCACATTGAGAAAACCACAAAAGTACCAAGATTGGGATGACATGTAGTGAGTGAGTACTTAGTACTCTATTTGGATATAGACATGTTCCCAAAGAATAAAGATATGCAATGAATTCCAAAGATTTTCCTCCCTTAGATATGAGCTCTTTCTCCCCCTGAATCTAATATTGGATAATGGGAGAAGATAGGGGAAAATAAAATCTGGACAAGGCAACATAACAACTACTTAACATGTCTTTCCCCTCTTAAAGACATGTGACTTCTCTCCTCTATTATTGATAAGCATCTGGAGAAGCTCAGATGTGCTTTCTCTCTTATGTGATAAGCTTTCATGTGCTCTCTCTCCCCCTTTGACATCAATTTCCAAGAAGGGATCTCCTAGAGCATGAGTCAAGTAGGTTTGGTCCTTGAGTCATATTTACAAAGCAGCATGTAATTTAAGATGCTAGTAGAGGACAAGAATCATTGAGTGGAGCTGGAAAGGAAATGACAATGGCAATGGCAAAATGCTTTCTCCATAGTGAAATCGGTAGCGCGGAGTTATTTTCATCGGTGACACCGAGTTGGCAGTGTCATAGATGATGCATATCTGTTAGAACGGGTTTGTCCTTGTCGGTTGAACCGATGAACAATCTACAATGTAGCATTGTAGTTCGGTCTAGCTGGGATGTAATAATCGGTGAGACCAAGTTCAATACAGAAGAAAATATTTTGTCATCTCAGCTCACTAGGCAAATAAGATCTCACAAAGATTTGCAGGGAATTAACTGAAAGATTTGCAATGAATTGGATGCGGGGAATGCAGAATCTAACAGACAAAGAAACGATATCTAGATGAAATGAAAGGGAAACATGCTAGGCACAAATGCAAGAACTCGAAGAAACACTAGAGACCTTCATCTAGAAAGGGTCAGCGACAAAGTCATCTATTTTAGAGTATATTGACTGAGGAGTCAAGTGAGAACACTTGGTCGTAGGTCATACTCATCGTTTAAGCTCAAAATGGGTTACCATTTTTTGTTTAAGCATTTGATGTATTCACATCTTATTGAGCTGCTTTGACCCATGTCTTCCGGTAAAGCTTCTCTAAGATGGAATGACATTCCTTGTGTGGTGGTGTTGATCTTGATCATGTAGTCGAACTTGTGTAGGATGCTCAAGGTTGATGTAGCTCATCAAGAGTTGGGAGCACCAATTGTATTTTGAGTTCATCTACCTACATGGGTTAGTCTTGCAAGGAAGAGCACTTGTGTATCCAAAATGACAAGCATGAAGTTTGATACCAAATGAAATTTGATATATAGAAATTGTCAAAGGATATGTTGACAGGATTTATGCTTCCTTGTCTTCAACCACCATATTGTAGAGACTTGGTCATGTAGAGATTGATCAATAGTTGCAATCTATAGATTTAGATTCATCCAAGTACCTACAAGGATTAGATAGCATGCAAGGGTACAAGTATAGATCCAAGACATCTGATCATTATCATAAGAGAGATATCAAGGATTAGTCAAAGGCTCATGCCTTGCATGTATCCAAATGGAGTCTCTACTCCAAGTTTGAAGCATCAATGATGTTCAATTCACCTCTCAAACGGAAAAATACTTTCTCATCAAGCGGTTTGGTGAATATATCCGCCAATTGCTTATCGGTGCGAACATGCTTAAGATCGATGTCTCCTTTAGCAACATGATCTCGAATGAAATGATGACGAACTTCAATATGCTTAGTTCAAGAATATTGCACGGGATTGTGAGCAATCTTAATAGCATTTTCATTATCACAAAGCAATGGAACATGTTTCACGCACATATATCCCATAATATTTAAGAGTTTGGGTCATCCAAAGTAATTGAGCACAACATGAACTGGCGACAATGTATTCCGCTTCGGTTGTGGATAAGGATACCGAGTTTTGTTTCTTGGCGGACCAAGATACAAGAGATCTACCAAGAAATTGAGAAGTACCCGAAGTGGACTTTCTATCAACCTTGTCACTGGCATAGTCCGAATTGGAGTAGCCAACAAGATCAAAGGAAGACCTCTTAGGATACCAAATGCCAAAGTTTGGTGTATGAATTAGGTATCTCACTATCCTTTTCACAGCCTTAAGATGACATTCCTTAGGGCCCGCTTGATATCGTGCACACATGCACACACTTAGCATAATATCGGGACTGGAGGCACATATATATAACAATGAACTAATCATAGAACGATAGACATTTTGGTCAACCGGTTTGCCATCCTTTGTCACGTTAAGATGTCAACTAGTAGGCATAGGTGTTTTCATTCCTTTGCTTTCTTGCATGTTGAACTTCTTGAATAAGTCCTTGGTATACATTGTTTGAGAAACAAAGGTGCCCTCCTTAGTATGCTTGATTTGCAAACCAAGAAAGAACTTGAGCTCACTCATCATATACATCTCAAACTTCTCCGACATTAGCCTTCCAAACTTTTCACTAAAAGAGGGTTAGTCGAACCAAATATGATATCATCCACATAAATTTGGCACACAAATAATTCTCCATTAACCCTTTTAGTAAAATGAGTAGAATCGATCTTTCCAACTCAAAGCCTTTTTTTAATAGGAAACTTGGTCAAGCATTTATACCACGCTCTAGGAGCTTGTTTAAGACCATAAAGAGCTTTGTGAAGTTTGTAAACATGGTCGGGTTTCTTAGGATTAACAAAGCCGGGAGGTTGTTTAACATAAACTTCCTCCTCAATTTCACCATTTAGAAAAGCTTTTTTAATGTCCATTTGATACAAAGTAATGTTATGGTGATTGGCATAAGAAAGTAAGATGCGTATGGACTCAAGTCTAGCAACGGGGGCATATGTCTCACCGTAGACCATACCTTCGACTTGAGTGTAGCCTTGAGCAACGAGACGGGCCTTGTTGCGTACAACTTGTCCATCTTCATCTTGCTTATTCCGAAACACCCATTTGGTTCCAATGACATTTTGGTTGTTGTCCGGCTTCTCTACCAATGTCCACACTTGGTTCCTCTCGAAGTTGTGTAGCTCTTCGTGCACGGTGTTCACCCAATCCGGATCATCAAGCGCTTCTTCAACCTTCATAGGTTCAATACTAGAGATGACTGAATAAAGTTCACAAAAATTTGCCAAACGAGTTTTAGAGCGAGTAATTCTCCCGGTTTGGATAACGTTAAATTTTTGTTCAACGGGATGGTCTCTTGAAACTCTTGCTCTAACACGTGAGAACTTTTGTTTGGGTCGGGGTGGAACATGTTCTTCATCATCTTGTTCATCCTCTTGGCCTTCTTTGTTGTTGGTGTTGTTGTTCTCTTGTGGAGGTGGAGAAGGAGGTTGATGCGGTTCATCTTGGCGTACTTCCACGTTTTCTTCATCTTGGCGTGCCCACTTGTGGATGCTGATACGTCTCCAACGTATCTACTTTTCCTAACACTTTTCCTCTTGTTTTGGACTCTAATTTGCATGATTTGAATTAAACTAACCCTGGACTGACGTTGTTTTCAGGAGAACTACCATGGTGTTGTTTTTGTGCAGAAATAAAAGTTCTTGGAATGGAACAAAACTTTGCGAGGAATTTTCATATAATAAATAAGAATTTCTGGAGCCAAGACCTACCAGAGAGGGGCACCTGGGTGGGCAAAACCCACCAGGGCGCGCGCCCTCTCCTAGCGCGCCCAAGTGGGTTGTCCCCACCTAGTGGCCCCGCAGACCCTGAAACCGACATTATAAAATCCTATTTTTCCAGAAAAAACGAGGGAGAAAGAATTATCGCGATACACGAGACGAAGCTGCCTTCACCTCCTATTCTTCATCGGGAGGCCAGATCTGGAGTCCGTTTGGGGCTCTGAAGAGGGGGATCTTCATTCTTTATCATCGCCAACCCTTCTCCATCGCCAATTCCATGATGCTCCCCACCAGGAGTGAGTAATTCCTTCGTAGGCTCACTGGTCGGAGAGGAGTTGGATGAGATTCATCATGTAATCGAGTTAGTTTTGTTAGGGCTTAATCCCTAGTATCCACTATGTTCTAAGATTGATGTTGCTATAACTTTGTCATGCTTAATGCTTGTCACTTTGGGCCCGGGTGCCATGAACTCTGATCTGAACCGTTTATGTTATCACAATTATATCCATGTTTTAGATCCGATCTTGCAACTTATAGTCACCTACTACGTGTTATGATCCGGCAACCCCGGAGTGACAATAGTCGGGACAAGTCCCGGTGATGACCGTAGTTTGAGGAGTTCATGTATTCACTATGTGTTAATGCTTTGTTCCGGTTCTCTATTAAAAGGAGACCTTAATATCCCTTAGTTTCCAATATGGACCCCGCTGCCACGGGAGGGTAGGACAAAAGATGTCACGCAAGTTCTTTCCATAAGCACATATGACTATTTACGGAATACATGCCTACATTATATTGATGAACTGGAGCTAGTGCTGTATCGCCCTAGGTTATAACTGTCTCATGATGAATATCATCCAACAAGTCACCGATCCAATGCCTACGAATTTATCTTATATTGTTCTTGCTAAGTTACTACTGTTATCATCACTGTTACACTTGCTACAAAATTACTGCTATCACCGTTACCGTTACCGTTACTGTTGCTACTGTTACTATTATAAAAACTATCATATTACTTTGCTACTGATTACTTGCTGCAGATAATTAATCTCCAGGTGTAGTTGAATTGACAACTCAGGTGCTAATACGTTCAAATATTCTTTGGCTCCCCTTGTGTCGAATCTATAAATTTGGGTTGAATACTCTACCCTCGAAAACTGTTGCGATCCCCTATACTTGTGGGTTATCAAGACCTTTTTCTGGCACCGTTGCCGGGGAGCATAGCTATATTTGTTGAGTCACTGGGGATTATTATCATATTATCACTACGAAGAATCTGAAGAATGCTAAGACTAAGATATTTCCCTCAAAGACGAGGGGAGGTAAGGAACTGCCATCTAGTTCTACTTTAGATTCACCTTCTATTATAAGTAAACTTGCAACAACACCACATGCTATCAATTCTAATATGTCGCAAGTTATTGATGATGCTACTTCTACTATGGATAATGGTTATGATGATGCTAGTACCTTGCTTGATAATGATGATGTGCCACTTGGTGAATTTCTTGATGAACAAATTGCTAGAGTAATACAACATGATGTTGTTGAATCTGATGATGAGCTTGAAACTGAAACTCCTGAAACACCTGCTAGAACTAGCCTTCCTAGATATGAATTGCCTAAGGTACCGGAAGGTTATGTTATGAATGAGGAGACAACTAGAGATATTCTTGCTTGTAAGGATAGAGATGATCTAGAGAAATTATTGTGCAAGTATAAAGAAAAATCTCTGAATGCTAGAATGAAATATGATCCTAAGTTTGCTACTTCAACTATCTTTATTGATGATAAGGATTATGAATTCTTTGTTGACCCAGAGTTAATTACTTTGGTTGAATCTGATCCTTTTCATGGTTATGAAACTGAAACTGTTGTGGCACATCTTACTAAGTTGAATGACACAACCACCCTTTTTACTCATGATGAGAAAACTCGCTATTACTTTATTCTCAAATTATTTCTGTTCTCATTAAAGGGTGATGCTAAAGCTTGGTACAATACTCTTGCTCCTGGTTGTGTGCGTAGTCCCCAGGATATGATTTATTACTTCTTTGAAAAATATTTCCCTGCTCATAAGAAACAAGGTGCTTTACAGGAAATATTTAACTTTGTGCAAACTAAAGAAGAGAGTCTCCCACAAGCTTGGGGGAGGCTTTGCCAGTTACTTAATGCTTTGCCTGATCATCCTCTTAAGAAAAATGAAATACTTGATATCTTCTATAATGGACTAACCGATGCTTCTAGGGACTTCCTAGATAGTTGTACTGGTTGTGTTTTTAGGGAACGAACTATTGGACAAGCTGAATAATTATTGAATAATATTGAAAATTATGTTGATTGGACTCTTCCTGAACCACCGGTTAAACCCACTCCGAAGAAGAGGGGTATATTATATCTCAGTCCTAAAGATATGCAAGAGGCAAAGAGATCTATGAAGGAAAAAGGTATTAAAGCTGAGGATGTTAAAAATTTACCTCCTATTGAAGAAATACATGGGCTTAATACACCACCACCACCCAAGGTGGTAGAGGTAAATTCTCTAATGAAGTTCAATGATAATGAAAATCCTCACAATATGCATCCTAGCCAATGCCTTTATGAGTTTGAAAATTACATTAGAAAACAAGATCACTCAATGCAAATGTTATGAAACAATTGAAATACAATTCTGATATGATTGCTCACTTGAGTGACTTGTATTTAGAATCTCAAATGATGTTACATGTGTTGGAAAACATGCTTCTATGGTTCAAACTCAGTTAGAACAAGTTGCTAAATCACAAAGAGAATTACTTGATGAAATGAATAACAATATACATGCCTTTGTTGTTAGAGTTGCAACTAGAGGAGGTAAAATGACTCAGGAACCACTTTATCCTGAGGGACACCCAAAAAGAATTGAACAAGTTTCACAAAGAGTTAAAGCTGATGCACCTAGTCCTTCTAGAAAGAAAAAGAAGAAGAAAAATGATAGGACTTTGCATGCTTCTAGTGAACCTGAAATAGAAAAACCTCTTGATGATGATAGTGAATGTTCTATCTCTGATGCTGAAACTCAATCTGGTAATGAACACTCACCTAGTGATAATGAAAAAGATAATGATGAGGTTCATGAAGACACTCAAACAAATAATAAAGAACCAGATAATGATGTTGAGATAGAACCACCTGTTGATCTTCATAACCCACAGCCTAAGAATAGAAGATATGATAAGAGAGAATTTGTGGCTAGAAAACATTTTAAAGAAAGAGAACCATGGGTTCAAAAACCTATGCCTTTTCCACCCAAGTCAACTAAAAAGAATGATGATGAAGAATTTGAACGCTTTGCTGAAATACTGAGGCCAGTCGTTTTGCGTACTCGCTTGATTGATATCTTGAAATGCCTCCTTATGCAAAGTATATGAAAGACATCATCACTAATAAGAGAAAAATACCGGAAGCTGAAATCTCCACTATGCTTGCTAATTATACTTTTAAAGATGGAGTACCTAAAAAACTTGGAGATCCGGGAATACCAATTATACCTTGCTCCATCAAAAAGAATTATGTGAAAACTGCTTTGTGTGATTTAGGAGCTGGTGTTAGTGTTATGCCTTTCTCTTTATATAAAAGACTTGACATGAATAAACTCACACCTATTGAAATATCTTTGCAAATGGCTGACAAATCAACTGCCATACCTATCGGCATCTGTGAGGATGTGCCCGTTGTTGTTGCTAATGTTACTATTTTGAATGACTTTGTTATACTTGAGATGCCCGAGGACGACAACATGTCGATTATCCTTGGTAGACCCTTCTTGAATACTACAGGGGCTGTTATTGATTGCAATAAAAGCAAGGTCACTTTTCATATCAATGGTAATGAGCATACAGTGCACTTTCCGAAGAAACAATTCCAAGTGAATGGTATTAATGTTATTGAAAAATCTCCGACAATCACTATTGGAAGTTTTCAAATACCTCTACTGTAACGCCCACGATGCGGCTATATCTCCCACGTGTCGAGGCACGACTTAGAGGCATAACCGCATAGTGGTTTTGTCGCAAGAAGGGTCATCTTCACACAATCCCATGTAATGAACAAGAATGGCATAAAGAGTTGGCTTACAATCGCCACTTCACACAATACATAAATATCATCATGCATCATCCAAAATACAATCATATAGACCGACTACGGTCAAAATCCAGATGAAATAAGACAACCCCAAATGCTAGATCCCCGATCGTCCCAACTGGGCTCCACTACTGATCATCAGGAACAGACACATAGTAACGACCACGTTCCTCGTCGAACTCCCACTTGAGATCGACGCCATCATCTGCCTGGCATCGTCGGCACCTGCAACTGTTTTGTTAGAATCTGTGAGTCACGGGGCCTCAGCAATCTCACACCCGCGAGATCAAGACTATTTAAGCTGGTAGGAAAGGATGGTGCAAAGAGGTGGAGCTGCAGCGGCAAAAGCATATATGGTGGCTAACTTGCGCCAATGAGAGCGAGAAGAGAAGCAACGGAACGGACATCATCTAGCAATGACCAAGAAGAGGTCCTGAACACCTACTTACGTCATACATAACTTAGACCGTGTTCACTTCCCGGACTCCGCCGAGAAGAGACCATCACGGCTACACACGCAGTTGATGTGTTTTAGTTGGGTCAAGTGACAAGTTATCTACAACCGGACATTAACAAATTCCCATCTGCCTCATAACCGCGGGCACGGCTTTCGAAAGATAATACCCTGCAGGGGTGTCCCAACTTAGCCCATCATAAGCTCTCACGGTCAACGAAGGATAAACCTTCTCCCGGAAAGACCCGATCAGTCTCGGAATCCCGGTTTACAAGACATCTCGACAATGGTAAAACAAGACCAGCAAAGCCGCCCGAATGTGCCGACAAATCCCGATAGGAGCTGCACATATCTCGTTCTCAGGGCACACTGGATTGTCCAAGCTTCCGATAGACGAGCCCAGAGTTGCCCCTGGTGGCCACCGGCGACTGACAGTTTGGACCAATACTCAGAGGAGCACTGGCCCGGGGGTTTAAAATAAAGATGACCCTCGGGCTCTAGAAAACCCGGTGGAAAAAGGTATAGGTCGCAAATGGGAAAACAAAGGTTGGGCGTTGCTGGAGGAGTTTTATTCAAGGCGAACTGTCAAGGGGGTCCCATAAATCACCCGACCGTGTAAGGAACGCAAACTCAAGGAACATAATCCCGGTATAACAGTAACTAGGGCGGCAAGAGTGGAACAAAACACCAAGCATAAGGCCGAGCCTTCCACCCTTTACCAAATATATATAGACGCATTAATTAAATAAGAGATATTGTGATATCCCAACATATCCATGTTCTGACATGGAACCAACTTCAACTTCACCTGCAACTAGCAACGCTATAAGAGGGGCTGAGCAAAAGCGGTAACATAGCCAAACAACGGTTTGCTAGGAAAGGATGGTTAGGGCTGACATGGCTAAAATGGGAGCCATGATAAAGCAAGTGATAGGTAGCGAGCATGGCAATAGAGCGAACAACTAGCATAGCAAAGATAGAAGTGATTTCGAGGGGTGGTCATCTTGCCTGCAAGGTTCTCAGAGTTGTCGAAAGTTTGATCCTCGTAAGCATACTCAACAGGTTCCTCGTTCACGAACTCGTCTCCTGGCTCTACCCAAGGCAAGAACACAAGCAAACGGAACCACAATCAATCATGAGAAATGCACAATCAACATGATGCAAAACATGTATGATATGCAAGATATGATATGCGATGCATATGCGTGCTCCGGACGGAAAAATGATGAACATGGAAGTAACTTGGCAAACTAAGCATGCCACTGGAAAGATGGGATGATTTCGGTCGAAATCGATATAAAGATCACCGGAAACGGATGCACGGTTTGCAAATGGCAAGCAAAACAAGAATGACACGAATCTGCGATTAACAACATGATAGCAGTTAAAATGCAACAAGTAACAATGCTACAACACTCCAACATAGGAACAAAGCACATGGCAGTAATCTACAGGAGATGCTTGACAAAAGAGAACACTGAGATACGGCTAGTTCACAACATATCAAGCTCAAACAAGCATGGAAAAAGTGCAAACGCTAACAGGTTCACAGACTTGGTGAAAAACTGGACATGGCAGAAAACGGCATCAGGTAGCAATGTTCAGAGCATGAAATCAACATGCTACAGGAACTTAACATGGCAAAACAAGGCATTTTAGTGTTCTTCTAAATGCACATGACAAAAGTCCCTTACTGACCATAAGCCAAAAATGAACAGAAGATATGATGGCAAGCATGTAAACATAGCAAGTTTCGTTATCAGGTTTCAGACTTAGCAGAAAACAGAGCATGGCAGAAATATTAATATGTAGGCCTCTTTGTGAGCTTGATGCACTCACTACAGAGCAATTCATGACAAACCAAGCGCACCTACAGCAAGATAGCATGTTTATGAAGCTATCCATGGCAAGAACAAAAGCATAGCATGTATGGATCAACTACAATAAGCTCGGCAAAATAGCATATCATGTTAAGAATCTGCCAGAAATATTTTATAGCAAAAGGAGAGCAATATTGAGTCATGCTATGGCACTCCATAATTGCAAAAAATTTCAGGAATGGATCAATTACAACTATAGCTACAAAACATCCTTACTGAACATCACTTTTCATGCAGGAGCATGCGGTGGTCACATTAATGGACATGCGCTAGCTAAGAGAACTTCTTAAGTTAGGGTACTTACTATTGGCTGGCTTACTATGGGGAAGGGGAGAAGGCAAGCCGCGTATGGATTGATCCCTAATTCAGTTCTTTTTTCGTGGTTTTCTTTCCATCTCACAACTTCCATTTCTTGAGCCGACCGTGCCCGCTGGAGGTATGATTCCGATCTTTGAATCGAATTGGATTTTTTGTCTTAAAGTGAGGGCGATGAGTGGGGAAGGAAGCTGAGCAGACGAGGACTTAGAGAAATCACTAAGTCCCTGAAATCAGAAATATTACGGGACCTACTTTGCATGCTTGTGCTAGTCACCACAGAGATCACAAAAATACATGGACTACACCACTGGAAAGAAGGCATGGCATACTTCAAAACACATGTAGAGCTCATGCTCAAAAGATGCACAGATTAAATGATACAAAAATGACAAATCTCCAAGTTCTGATAAGAACCAGAGAATAACAGCAACTAGCCCTATTCCAACAAAGATATGGGAATCAATATGACCTCTAATGAACATGGTGCAATTGAACAAAATGTAGAGCATCACGAGAAGAACAATTTAACATATTACACGCGCGAATCGGAGCTACATGCACGGAGTTATCGCATCTCAAACAGGAGCACATACTGAGAAATCTTAGTGACTTGGAGAAAAAAACGGGTCGCGAGAAAGTCAACGTACAGAGGTTTCGATCGGATCTGGGAGAGCTCGAGCTCGGGCTCGGGCAGCTCGCCGGCGGGAGGAAGGAGGGCGGCGCGACGGAGAGGAGGCCGGCGCCGGCGGAGGAGAGGGAGGCCGGAGGGGCGGCGCCTCGGGCGGCGGCGAGGGACGCGGTCGCCGGCGCGGGGCCACGGCGGCGGCGCGGCGAGGAGCAGGCGGCGGGCGCGGGGCCCGAGCGGCGGCGAACGGGCCGGCGGGCCCGCGGCGGGCTTCGCGGGCCGGCGCGGTGGAGAAGGCGGCGGCGACACGCGGCGCGCTGCGATTGGCCGGGCGGCACGGCGGACGTTGTCCGTCGCGCGCGGACGCGTCCGGCGGCGCGGTGGGAAAATTTCTAGGGTTCGTCTGCGAATCCGTTTTTGGGATGCCCACATATAAATAGGTAGAGGGAGCTAGGAGGCTCCAAATGAGGTGCGGTTTTCGCCCACACGATCGTGATCGAACGACCTAGAGCATGGAAGAGAGTTTGGTGGGTTTTGGGCTGGTTTTAGAGGGGGTTTTTGTTGGATACTTAAATGGACTTTGCGGATGCCCGGTTAACCGTTGGAGTACCAAACGACCTCCGAATGGAACGAAACTTGACCGGTAGTCTCCGGGTGGTATATTAAGGCCACTTGACAAGCCTCGGTCCATTCCGAGAAAGTTTGACACACGCACATGAAAGAAAACAAGAGGGGTGCACCGGAGGAGATAGGAGCGCCGGATTGGAAAACGGACAACGGGGAAAATGCTCGGATGCATGAGACGAACACGTATGCGAATGCAATGCACATGATGACATGATATGAAAATGCATGACATGACAAAATACAAAACGAAAGACAAAACCCGACAACGGAGGGAAAAACATATCACATAGCCGGAAATGGCAAGAGTCGGAGTTACAAATATGGCAAGTTACATACGGGGTGTTACAACACTCCACCACTACGAGAGGATCTCGTCCCGAGATCTAGGACTGAAAGAACTCCGGATATTCGGAACGGAGATGGTCCTCGCGTTCCCAGGTGGCTTCCCGGTCGGAATGGTGCGACCACTTCACTTTCAGGAATTTGATAGACTTGTTGCGAGTCTTGCGCTCAGTTTCTTCAAGAATAGAAACGGGGTGCTCATGATAAGACAAATCTTCCTGGAGGTCAATCTCTTCGAAGTTGATAGTGCGCTCAGGCGCCTTGAAGCACTTGCGGAGCTGTGACACGTGGAACACATCGTGCACGTTCGCGAAGTTGGAAGGAAGGTCAAGTTGATAGGCGAGGTCGCCTCTTTTGCCAATGATCTTGAAAGGACCCACGTATCTAGGGGCAAGCTTCCCTTTGATACCGAAGCGACGAGTGCCTTTCATTGGAGAGACGCGGAGGTAGACATGGTCTCCAATCTCGAAAGCCAAATCACGGTGCTTACTATCATAGTAACTCTTCTGACGCGATTGCGCGGCTTTGAGATTATCACGGATGACTTTACACATTTCTTCAGCTTCAGTGATTAAGTCATTGCCAAGAAGTTGGCGTTCACCAGTCTCTGACCAATTGAGAGGACTACGACACTTTCTGCCATAGAGAATCTCGAATGGGGCCTTGCCCGAACTCGCTTGGAAGCTGTTGTTGTAGGAGAATTCAGCATAAGGAAGGCAATCTTCCCATTTCATGCCAAAGGAAATGACACAAGCCCTGAGCATATCTTCAAGAATTTGATTGACTCGCTCGACTTGGCCACTAGTTTGAGGATGGAAAGCTGTGCTGAAGCGAATGTTAGTGCCCATGGCCTTCTGGAAGGAATCCCAGAACTTAGAGGTGAAGATGCTTCCACGATCTGAAGAAATCAATTGTGGAATGCCGTGCAAGGAGACAATTCTGGAGGTGTAAAGCTATGCCAGCTGAGCTGTTGTGATGGATTCTTTGATTGGAAGGAATGAGCCACTTTAGAAAGCTTGTCGATGACAACGAAGATAGCATCATTTCCGCGCTTGGACTTTGGAAATCCAGTCACGAAGTCCATTTCGATATGATCAAATTTCCATTCTGGGATAGCAAGAGGTTGGAGGAGACCAGCTGGTCGTTGGTGTTCTGCTTTCACTCTTCGGCAGACATCACATTCATTCACGAATTGAGCAATTTCTCGCTTCATTCGAGTCCACCAATACGACTGCTTGAGGTCATGATACATCTTCGTACTTCCAGGATGAATGGAAAGGAGAGAATTGTGCGCCTCATTCATAATGACTTTCCTTAGATCACCTTTAGGAACCACAATCCGGTCCTCGAAGAATAAGGTGTCTCTGTCATCAATGCGATAGCACTTGTATTTGGAAAGACCCTTGTCGATACCACGTTTCACCTTCTTCACCATGGCATCAAGGAGTTGTGCCTCACGAATTTGATCTTCCAAAGTAGGAGATACTATGAGGTTGGCAAGAAAGCCTTGAGGAACAACTTGGAGATTCAGCTTGCGGAAAGCTTCACAAAGATCCGGTTGGAAAGGCTTGAGGATTAAGCTGTTGCAATAAGCCTTCCTGCTTAAAGCATCCGCAATGACATTTGCTTTGCCTGGAGTGTATTCGATACTCGGATTGTACTCTTGAATCATTTCGACCCATCGAGTCTGCCTAAGGTTGAGGTTGGGCTGAGTGAAGATATACTTGAGACTCTTGTGATCAGTGAAAATGTCCACTTGTCTTCCCAACAAGAGATGTCTCCATGTTATTAATGCATGGACAACTGCCGCCAACTCAAGATCGTGAGTGGGGTAGTTCTTCTCGTTGGGCTTCAACTGCCGAGAGGTATAGGCCACAACTTTCTTCTCTTGCATTAACACAGCACCGAGACCTTGGAGAGAAGCATCACAGAAAACTTCATACGGCTTGGATTCATCAGGAGGAGTCAAGACAGGAGCTGTGACTAGTCTCTCTTTGAGAGTGTTGAAAGCAACGTCACACTCAGGAGACCAGACATACTTCACATGCTTCTGTAGGAGGTTGGAAAGGGGTTTTGCAATCTTGGAGAAATTCTCAACGAATCTTCGGCAATAGCTTGCAAGACCCAGAAAACCGCGGAGCTGCTTGACATTTTGAGGAGGTTCCCAATCCAGAACTGCGGACACCTTCTCGGGGTTAACAGCGATGCCCTTGGCAGAGATGATGTGACCAAGGAAAAGGACTTCATCGAGCCAAAACTCACATTTAGAGAACTTCGCATAGAATTGGTACTCTCTGAGCTTGTCGAGCACCAATCGCAAATGTTTGGCATGATCCTGCTTGTTCCTTGAGAAGACCAAGATATCATCGAGATACACCAGAACGAATTCATTGGTATAGGGGTTGAAGATGAAATTCATCATCCGAGAGAACACTGGAGGAGCATTGACAAGACCGAAAGACACGACAGTATATCCATAAGAACCAAAGCTTGTTCTGAATGCTGTCTTGGGAATATCTTCTTCACGAATGCGAATCTGATGATAACCCATACGAAGGTCAAGCTTCGAGAATACTTTAGCACCCTTGAGTTGCTCAAATAGCTCATTGATGTTGGGAAGTGGATACTTGTTCTTGATTGTCTTCTTGTTCAATGGACGGTAGTCGACACAAAGTCGGTCCGTGCCATCCTTCTTCTTGACAAAAAGAACACCACAACCCCATGGAGAAGAACTCGGTCTGATCAAACCCAGACATTCTTGTTCATCGAGCTGCTTCTTCAATCCCTTCAGCTCGTTAGGTCCAAGCTTGTATGGACGCTTGCAAACGGGTTCAGTGCCAGGCTCCAGTTCAATAACGAACTCAACTGGCCGATGAGGAGGCATACTCGGAAGCTCTTCTGGAAAGACATCTTGATACTCGCAAACGACTGGAATTTGAGAGATGGCATTCAATTCGCCCTTCTCATTGAGAGAAAAAACCGAATGGTTTAATCACGAGCGGCAAAAATAATCACATCCTCAGACGAGTGTGTCAATTGAATTTCCCTGGCAGCACAATCAAGTTGAGCCTTGTGCTTAGAAAGCCAGTCCATCCCGAGAATAAGATCAATATCCGAGTCACCAAGAACAATTGGAGAAGACTGAAATTTATAGTCGCCCATCTTAATGGTAACATTCGGAACCATGGAACTTGCATTCATGCATTTGCCCGGAGAGACAACTGCTAACGGCCTAGGCAATCCTTGGAAATGCAATTCATGCTTGGATGCAAAAGGTCTTGATATGAAAGAAAGCGATGCACCAGTATCAAAAAGAACTTTTGCGGGAATATCATTAACAGGAAGATTACCCATTATCACATTAGTAGATTCCTCCGCTTGGGCTGCATTCATCATGTTCACCTTTGCAAACTTTGGATTATGCTTGACCGCTGCATTGCTGGAAGATCTGACTGGAGGAGGAGGAGGAAGACACCTCTGGTTGAAGCACTTGTTAGCATAGTGACCTTTCTGCTGACATTTGTTGCAAGTCACCTCTGAGAGTGGACGGTGATAAGGAGCATTGGACTTCGGAGCTTGATTCTGAGACTTGTTCTGATAGCCAGAGTTGGAAGAGTTGGAAGAACCATGGCCACCTTTGTTCTTCTGCTGATAAGGCTGACGAAACGGAGGAGGGGGAGGCAACCGGAACTTCTGTTGCTTAGCTGTCACAAGTGAGGAAGAAGAAGACTGAACTGCGTCTCTGACTCTCTTCTTAGAAGCCTCACACTTGATCTGAGCAGCCTCTTGCTTCAGTGCCATATTGTAGAATTGATCAAACTGAGTAGGCTCAACAAGAACGAGAGCTAACTGCAGATCCTCTTTAAGGCCACCTCTAAAGTGATAGATCATGCTCCTCTCATCAGGAACGTCTTGTTTAGCGAAGCGAGCAAGTTTCTGAAACTGAATGTTGTATTGATACACAGACATGTTGCCTTGCTTGAGATTGCGGAACTCCTCACGCTTGCTCTCAACAACACTTTGTGGAATGTGGTGCGCTTTGAAGTCCCGACAGAAGTCAGTCCAAGTGATCACACGACCTCCTCTGGAATCTTTGTATTATTGAAACCAATCAGCAGCTTGGTCCTTGAGCTGGAAAGAAGCGAACTTGACATAGTCCTCAGGCCTGACATTGCTACATTCAAAATGCTTGTTGATGTCCATGAGCCAATCATCGGCATCTGTGGCCTCAGCACAGTAGCTGAAAGACTTGGGCTGATTTGCGAGAAACTGGTTGAGAGTGGCAAAGTGAAACTGATTGTTGCCTTGACCTTGATTGCCTTGATTGCCTTGCCCTTGAGTACGTTCTTGCAAGAGTTGCAGAATCATCTGAGCATTGGCGTTGGTGGCTGCCATGATTGCTTGCCATGCCTCCGGAGGTGGAGGTGGTGGCGGAGGGTTCGCTTGACTCCCTTCATTGCGATCCGGATTCTGACGCGTTGTCGGAGCCATCCTGAAGAGGGTGACATCCGTTAGCATCGTGATAGACAAATAGATAAGTAGAATCAACGGATAGAAATTGCAACATATAGTCTTCACAATAAACATTCGAACGAAGATGAACGAATGAATTCCGTAGTAAATCATCACACTTCCATAAGTTGAGAAGCCACTTGAAAGAGGTAAGGAATGAACATATGAATTCGAAGCAACTCGAATACCACAATACAAAATAAAACAAAGTATTGGCTTCAAGAATAAGCCGGAACAAACATATGATAGAGGTTTCGTACGAAGTTTTCGTGGTGGGGCCCACACGGGCTCAATCGTACAGCACCATTATGTACAAGGCTGTGCACATGACATACGAAGCGTCCCCGAGTCGGCAAAGCCATGGAATCTTTAAGACACAACGAGACCACTGTAAAATCAACCGTGGAAAGGCGGACCACTAGACGTCGAACCCCAATCTCATATCATGCGTCTGTCGGAAAGATATCCTAAGGCTACTAGAATTCCCACTTATAAACTCCCGAAACTTTCTGGTTATGCAATCTGGTGTAGGGGATACAGGGGACACAAAATATATCACCCAAACTAACAATCCCTAGATCCAGCTGTATCCATCCGTCAACACATAACCAAGAAACCTTCGGAAATCATTTACCTCAACCTTCGAAAAACATCCGTTATACAAGTTATGGCAATACTCCCGAACTCCCGCCCCAGTACTGGGTGGCATCGAGGTGATCTCACCAACAACTGCATAAAAGAGATTTCGATGTCGGCGAAACTCAGGTATTCCAGAACTGCAACGATAAAATTGTGATGACAACACCTCGGAGCTCAACTCCCCGGGACACTGCCACAACCCCTAAATGTCAGGAGGCACCAAGAACAATGTTCTCGTCACAAATCCATCGGAACGATTCCAAGATACCCGCGTGATCCTAAAAAAATAATTTTAGTGAAATTTGAGGAGAGAGTAGTCAAAACTTCTACGTCAGGAGACCTCACCAGAGCGACGAAGGGACTGAGGAGTAAAAAGAATCCTACTCTCCGATATATATAATCCTAAGACTCAGAACATTTTTGCTCTAGACTCAACAACGCCAGCGATTCGATCAAGCAGGGGGCTCCTAAGTCGGGGATGGCTCTGATTACCAACTTGTAACGCCCACGATGCGGCTATATCTCCCACGTGTCGAGGCACGACTTAAAGGCATAACCGCATAGTGGTTTTGTCGCAAGAAGGGTCATCTTCACACAATCCCATGTAATGAACAAGAATGGGATAAAGAGTTGGCTTACAATCGCCACTTCACACAATACATAAATATCATCATGCATCATCCAAAATACAATCATATAGACCGACTACGGTCAAAATCCAGATGAAATAAGACAACCCCAAATGCTAGATCCCCGATCGTCCCAACTGGGCTCCACTACTGATCATCAGGAAAAGACACATAGTAACAACCACGTTCCTCGTCGAACTCCCACTTGAGATCGACGCCATCATCTGCACTGGCATCGTCGGCACCTGCAACTGTTTTTGTAGAATCTGTGAGTCACGGGGACTCAGCAATCTCACACCCGCGAGATCAAGACTATTTAAGCTAGTAGGAAAGGATGGTGCAAAGAGGTGGAGCTGCAGCGACAAAAGCATATATGGTGGCTAACTTGCGCAAATGAGAGCGAGAAGAGAAGCAACGGAACGGACGTCATCTAGCAATGACCAAGAAGAGGTCCTGAACACCTACTTACGTCATACATAACTCATACCGTGTTCACTTCCCGGACTCCGCCGAGAAGAGACCATCACGGCTACACACTCAGTTCATGTGTTTTAATTGGGTCAAGTGACAAGTTATCTACAACCGGACATTAACAAATTCCCATCTGCCTCATAACCGCGGGCACGGCTTTCGAAAGATAATACCCTACAGGGGTGTCCCAACTTAGCCCATCATAAGCTCTCACGGTCAACGAAGGATAAACCTTCTCTCGGAAAGACCCGATCAGTCTCGGAATTCCGGTTTACAAGACATCTCGACAATGGTAAAACAAGACCAGCAATGCCGCCCGAATGTGCCGACAAATCCCGATAGGAGCTGCACATATCTCGTTCTCAGGGCACACTGGATTGTCCAAGCTTCCGATAGACGAGCCCAGAGTTGCCCCTGGTGGCCACCGGCGACTGACAGTTTGGACCAATACTCAGAGGAGCACTGGCCCGGGGGTTTAAAATAAAGATGACCCTCGGGCTCTAGAAAACCCGGGGGAAAAAGGTATAGGTCGCAAATGGTAAAACCAAGGTTGGGCCTTGCTGGAGGAGTTTTATTCAAGGCGAACTGTCAAGGGGGTCCCATAAATCACCCGGCCGTGTAAGGAACGCAAACTCAAGGAACATAATCCCGGTATAACAGTAACTAGGGCGGCAAGAGTGGAACAAAACACCAGGCATAAGGCCGAGCCTTCCACCCTTTACCAAATATATATAGATGCATTAGTTAAATAAGAGATATTGTGATATCCCAACATATCCATGTTCCGACATGGAACCAACTTCAACTTCACCTGCAACTAGCAACGCTATAAGAGGGGCTGAGCAAAAGCGGTAACATAGCCAAACAACGGTTTGCTAGGAAAGGATGGTTAGGGCTGACATGGCTAAAATGGGAGACATGATAAAGCAAGTGATAGGTAGCGAGCATGGCAATAGAGCGAACAACTAGCATAGCAAAGATAGAAGTGATTTCGAGGGGTGGTCATCTTGCCTGCAAGGTTCTCAGAGTTGTCGAAAGTTTGATCCTCGTAAGCGTACTCAACAGGTTCCTCGTTCACGAACTCGTCTCCCGGCTCTACCCAAGGCAAGAACACAAGCAAACGGAACCACAATCAATCACGAGAAATGCACAATCAACATGATGCAAAACATGTATGATATGCAAGATATGATATGCGATGCATATGCGTGCTTCGGACGGAAAAATGATGAACATGGAAGTAACTTGGCAAACCAAGCATGCCACTGGAAATATTGGATGATTTCGGTCGAAATCGATATAAAGATCACCGGAAACGGATGCACGGTTTGCAAATGGCAAGCAAAACAAGAATGACACGAATCTGCGATTAACAACATGATAGCACATAAAATGCAAGAAGTAACAATGCTACAGCAAACCAACATAGCAACAAAGCACATGGCAGTAATCTACAGGAGATGCTTGACAAAATATGAACACTGAGCTACGGCTAGTTCAGAACATATCAAGCTCAAACAAGCATGGCAAAAGTGCAAACGATAACAGGTTCACAGACTTGGTGAAAAACTGGACATGGCAGAAAACAGCATCAGGTAGCAATATTCAGAGCACGAAATCAATATGCTACAGGAACTTAACATGGCAAAACAAAGCACGGTAGTGTT
Source organism: Aegilops tauschii subsp. strangulata (assembly GCF_002575655.3). NCBI lineage: Eukaryota > Viridiplantae > Streptophyta > Magnoliopsida > Poales > Poaceae > Aegilops > Aegilops tauschii. The sequence goes on from NC_053038.3 coordinate 288,667,125, forward strand.
CTACTAAATGCACATGACAAAAGTCCCTTACTGACCATAAGCCAAAAAGGACCAGAAGATATGATGGAAAGCATGTAAACATAGCAAGTTTCGTTATCAGGTTTCAGACTTTGCAGAAAACAGAGCATGGCAGAAATATTAATATGTAGGCCTATTTGTGAGCTTGATGCACTCACTACAGAGCAATTCATGACAAACCAAGCACACCTACAGCAAGATAGCATGTTTATGAAGCTATCCATGGCAAGAACAAAAGCATAGCATGTATGGATCAACTACAATAAGCTCGGCAAAATAGCATATCACGTTAAGAATCTGCCAGAAATATTTTATAGCAAAAGTAGAGCAATATTGAGTCACGCGGCGGCACTCCATAATTGCAACCAATTTCAGGAATGGATCAACTACAACTATAGCTACAAAATATCCTTACTGAACATCACCAAAATATGCATGGATCTCTCTGTAGCATCAAGTTTACATGGCAACAAAATTACAGCAGACGAGGACTTAGAGAAATCACTAAATCCCTGAAATCAGAAATATTACGGGACGTACTTTGCATGCTTATGCTATGGGGAAGGGGAGAAGGCAAGCCGCGTATGGATTGATCCCTATTCAGTTCTTTTTTCGTGGTTTTCTTTCCATCTGACAACTTCCATTTCTTGAGCCGACCTTGCCCGCTGGAGGTATGATTCCGATCTTTGAATCGAATTGGATTTTTTGTCTTAAAGTGAGGGCGATGAGTGGGGAAGGAAGCTGAGCAGACGAGGACTTAGAGAAATCACTAAGTCCCTGAAATCAGAAATATTACGGGACCTACTTTGCATGCTTGTGCTAGTGACCACAGAGATCACAAAAATACATGGACTACACCACTGGAAAGATGGCATGGCATACTTCAAAACACATGTAGAGCTCATGCTCAAAAGATTCACAGATTAAATAATACAAAAATGACAAATCTCCAAATTCTGATAAGAACCAGAGAATAACAGCAACTAGCCCTATTCCAACAAAGATTTGGGAATCAAGATGACCTCTAATGAACATGGTGCAATTGAACAAAATGAAGAGCATCACGAGGCGAACAATTTGACATATTACACGCGCAAATCGGAGCTACTTGCACGGAGTTATCGCATCTCGAACAGGAGCACATACTGAGAAATCTTAGTGACTTGGAGAAAAAAAGGGTCGCGAGAAAGTCAACGTACAGAGGTTTCGATCGGATCTGGGGAGAGCTCGAGCTCGGGCTCAGGCTGCTCGCCGGCGGGAGGAAGGAGGGCGGCGCGAGGGAGAGGAGGCCGGCGCCGGCGGAGGAGAGGGAGGCCGGAGGGGCGGCGGCGAGGCCCACGGCCGGCGGCGAGGGACGCGGTCGCCGGCGCGGGGCCACGGCGGCGGCGCGGCGAGGAGCAGGCGGCGGGCGCGGGGCGCGGGGCCCGAGCGGCGGCGAATGGGCCGGCGGGCCCGCGGCGGGCTTCGCGGGCCGGCGCGGTGGAGAAGGCGGCGGCGACACGCGGCGCGCTGCGATTGGCCGGGCGGCGCGGCGGACGTTGTCCGGCGCGGGCGGACGCGTCCGGCGGCGCGGTGGGAAAATTTCTAGGCTTCGTCTGCGAATCTGTTTTTCGGGATGTCCACATAGAAATAGGTAGAGGGAGCTAGGAGGCTCCAAATGAGGTGCGGTTTTCGCCCACACGATCGTGATCGAATGACCTAGAGCATGGAAGAGAGTTTGGTGGGTTTTGGGCTGGTTTTAGAGGGGGTTTTTGTTGGATACTCAAATGGAGTTTGCGGATGCCCGGTTAACCGTTGGAGTACCAAACGACCTCCGAATGGAACGAAACTTGACCGGTAGTCTCCGGGTGGTATATTAAGGCCACTTGACAAGCCTCGGTCCATTCCGAGGAAGTTTGACACACGCACACGAAAGAAAACAAGAGGGGTGCACCGGAGGAGATAGGAGCGCCGGATTGGAAAACGGACAACGGGGAAAATGCTCGGATGCATGAGACGAACACGTATGCGAATGCAATGCACATGATATGAAAATGCATGACATGACAAAATACAAAACGAAAGACAAAACCCGACAACGGAGGGAAAAACATATCACATAGCCGGAAATGGCAAGAGTCGGAGTTACAAATATGGCAAGTTACATACGGGGTGTTACATCTACCTACTGTCAAAAAAAATATGAAATGCTTATTGTTGGGGACATTCATATCCCCATTGAGGTAACTTAGTGATTTATGAAAGTTCTTCGATTTCATGCTAATTGAAAGTGGTTGTTAATAAGACCTGATCAACCTTATTAATGAATCATTTTTGAGAGGTATGGAGTTGATGAATTTACTAAGCACTACCTTCTGTCCCTATATTTTGTTCTCTGTTTTTATTAGTTAAATAAAATAAAATGCCATGTTTTGTCTATTTTCTGAATTTCCCGTGCAATAAAAAATGACCCAAAAATAAAAGTTCTCGGTATGCTCTGAAAATTTAATACGATTTTTCTGAATATTTGTGAATTTCTGGTGCAAATAATATTAGAGGGAGGTGCACCAGGTGGGCACAACCTACCTGGGCGCGCCAGGACCGCCAGGCATGCCCTGGTGGGTTGTTGTTCCCATGTGGGCCCCCTCACTTATCCCTTCACACCACATCATCACTTACCTCCAGAAAAAAATCTCCATTGCTCTCTCTCCCGTGCTCTTGCTCTCAAACCCGCGAATTTCGATCTCTTTGCTCGAAGCTCCATTTCTGAAACTGTTTCGGGGGATTGTTGCGTGGTATGTGACTCCATCGTTTGTCCAATTAGTTTTTGTTTTAGTGGTTTATATTTGGAATTATTAGCTACTCTTGGTGCTTCTGTAGATGAGCTTGCAGGTTAAATTTTTAGAGTTCTAAGTAGTTTCAATGCTTGCTATGGACTCTATGTATCCCTATGAGTAGTTTCTATCGATTTTGTGAAGTTTTGTTGAGAAAATTTTGTGGACTAAAAATTTCAGAATTTTTGTTCATAGGAAAAAGATGAATATCTTTAGGAAGTTTACTTCTAAGAAGAACTCCAAGGGTGTTATTGGGGAGTCATCTGACAGTGATCTCCATCCATGGAGGTTGGCGGATGTACGGCCGTGCGAATGGCCGCATACCCTGTTCATGGAAGATGCTGTTGTCGGTGTACAAAAGGAGGGGCACACTTTTGTACCCCTTTACCTGTGCACGGGCAGTCGGAGCCGCGCCCACGGCCACACCAAGCAGAAAAGGGGAGGTGAGCCAAGGTAAGACCTAAGCCCAAGATAACCAGAGCAACACCAAGGCCAAGACCACAAAGAGCAGAGGGACGAAGTAGGTTCCCCAGGCAAGACCCTTGCCGGGGCAGCTCGCCCCACACCAACAGAGCGAGCCACCCTTGAGCCCACGGTCTCCAACATCACGTTGGGCCAGGGCTCGGGAGGCACCTCCATGGTGGCATGCAGATCTTTGTGAAGACAAGGAACACTCAAGATCAGATGAGGATTAGAAGACGACGATCCTCGGCAGGATCCTTGCTGAGGAAGGCCACCAGACCCCCCGGCAAGGTCCTTGCCGGGGACGACAGTGCGCCTCGGCAAGACCCTTCCCGGGCCACCCGGCAAGGCCCTCACCGAGGACGCCAGCAGGGCCACTATGAGGCCCGCACCAACCAAGTCTCCACCACCGTTCACATGCGGCTGCCAGCCCAACCAGCTGTGTGGGCACCTGCGTGGCAACATGCAGCTCCCAGGCCAACTCATCAAACGCCTGCGTGGCGGCATGCAGATCTTCGTGGAGGATCCACTACCGCGCCACCTCAGCTGCCTGTATGCCTACGTGGCGCCGCATGCGTCGCTAGCCAGGGCGCGTGTCGAAGCAAGGAGGAGCGGTGACGGACGGGACGGGCCTCGCCCCCGTCCCCGATAATGCAAGGGGACACCTAAGCTACGCATTAAATGCGTCTTGTCCTGTAATACGAGCGATAAGCTCATAGCACTGTGCGCCTTTCCACCTCCTGTGTGCCACTGTGGCAGCCCCTTTCGACTATAAAAGGAGGCCCATGGCATACTGGAGAAGGATTCGGCTCTTTCGAACTACACACTCACCACAGCTAGTTCGAGAGCTCAAGAACTCTCTGAAATACACCCACCAAAGCAGGACTAGGGTTTTACGCATCCTCGCGGCCCGAACCTGGGTAAACGATCCTCGTGCTGGTTACTAATCCTGCTCTTCTCGTAACCCCGCGCCCCGGCAACCGTAGTAGGGATTCTTGTGATCCCATAGGTGTCGTTCCACACCGACATAGGGGGCGCAATTGCGAGAATCTGGTCTAGTAGTTAGCCTAGCAGTTCTTCGTCGCCATGGCTCCCAAGAAAGAGACAACCAGGAGAAGAGAGTGCCGCCTGCAAACGCGGAGGACGCCAGTGCGGCGACAGAAAAGCTAAGTCATTCAGAGCTTTGAGTTATTCCCTTTTATACATAAGGTTATCATCCTTGGAGATCATGCCTATGTATGGAAAATCTGCACGCGAAGGGGCCCTCCCGCGATTGGCAACACCCTTGTTCTGTTTCGAGTCCGCTCAACAGCTCAAAGCGGCCGTGTCGAGAGTGGTGGGGTAGCCTTCCGCACTTGGCAACGCTCCCGACTCTGACTCGAGTCAAGCTCGACAGTTCGGGCGGTAGCACTAAGGGCGGTAAGGTGGTTCGCCCGGCAGCAAGCACGCCCGGTAGGCCAATGGGGATCCGTCCCCAAGACGCCGCCCTGGGTTTACGCGCCGGCAAGCCTACCCAGTTACGTAGGGTGGACATACAAGGAAAAATTGAACAGGAAAATAACATGCATGATACTAAAAGTGCTGCAGAGTCATATTACATCAAATTGTTGTTGCAGTTCTAACTAGAGATAGCAATTGTCTTGGTTGTGAACCTGCAGCGGCGATAAGAAACGGGGTGCCTAATCCCGGCGCTGGCCCTCCACCCTCAGAATTCCACCGACACGGCTGATGATGGCGCCCTGGCAAAGCCTCCGGGCCTCGTCGGCCAGCGAGGCTGCCCGGTTGGCGTGAAGCTGCTCCAGGGCCCCGAGAACACACTCGAAGAACAAGGTCAGCTTGGCGTTGGCGGTCCCGCTGCACTCTGGGGCGTACCTCACGCTTGGCATCCCCATGGTAGCCAGCTGCGCGGTAATCCTGCCGGCGACGTCTTCGAGGCGGCCGATCCAGCGGTTCACGCCCTCCTTGAAATCCTTATGCTCGGTGGCCTCGTCCCTCCGCAGCTGCTTCTCGGTCTCCAGCTTCTTGGCCAGGGTCCCCTCCCGGGCTTTGGCCTCCGTGAGCATCCCCTTGAGGCCCTCCAGCTTCAGCGTGAGGTCCTTGAGGGACTTTCTGGCCTCGGAGAGCTCCCCGGCCTTGCTGATGGCCGCGTCCTGCGCCTCCGTCAGGGAGCTGTTGAGCGTGTCCTTCTCCTGGGACAGCTTCAGGGCCTGCTCCTTCAGCTCGTCCCGCTCCACCTCCAGCTCCTTCACCTTGTCGGCATGCACCTGGGCTTGGGCATCGAGTGCCTCCTTGTGCCTCTGCTCCAGCTCACGGGTCCGCTGCAAGACAAGCTTCCCCACCTCTTCATCCTTGCCGCGGAGCGTGGCGGCAAGCTTCTCCTCGCGCGCAGCAAGGTCCTCCTCCTGGGAGTTCAGTGTGGCCTAGTGCTGAGTCCGGGCGGCCGCGGCTACCCTGGCCAAGCCCTCCGCCGTCTCCTGGGCCTTCTTGATGTCGGCCAGCTTCATGGCGAGCTCCACGTCGCGCTTGGCCAGCTCGCCCTGGGCGGCCTTCAGCTCCTCATGAGCCTGGCGGAACCAGTCCTGCGTCTCGGCGACGCGCTTCTAGAGGTCCGCCTCCGCTTTCTCCACCACAGCCGTCCTGGACCTGACTTTGTCCAGGCGGGCATGGTGGAGCGCCTGGAGCCTCCGGAAGTTGGCACCCATGGCTTGGAGCAGCCGCTCCTCCTGGGAGCCGTCGCCACCGACGCTCGGCTCGTGGACAACCTCAAGCCCGGCGGCGGCAAGCACTTCGTCGTCGAACACCTCTCCCTCGACGGGTGTCCTGGTGCTCGACGCACCTGGAAGGTGGACGAACAAGTCGTCACCCACCCTCAGGTACTTGCCGGATCCGGAAGCAGCGGAGAAGGAAGGCTGGTCATCAGCCACCACCTCCTCCTCCTCGGCAGCGGCCCCGCCGGCCTCCCCGGCAGGCCCCTTGCCGATCTCCTCAGCGGCGGCCTTGCCGGCCTCCCCGGCAGGCCCCTTGGCGGCATCCTCAGCAGCGCCCTTAGCGGCCTCCTCGGCGGCGACCTTCTCGGCGTCCGCCTTGGCGGCCTTGGCGACATCCTCGATGACGGCGTCCACGTCCTCTGGGTTCACTGAGGAGGGATCTAGACACCAAAGAAGGGAGTGAGGCAAGGCCAAGACCAAGAGCCAGAAAGAAAAAGGAACAGGGACAAACGGCGAGCGACTTACCAGCGCCAGTACCAGGCTGGGAAACGGAAGTCCCCTCCCCGCCAACATTTGGTGTCGAGGCGAAGCCGCCAGCACCCAAGTTCTCCTCCTCCTCATCCTCCATGTGTGTGGGCTCGGTGCTTGGCGCCTTTACCGGGGACGCCCCCGGGGCGGTGTGGTCGATGGGGGCGGCGTGTTGGGAGTAGCCCTCTGTGGCTCCTGCTGCTGCCGCTCTCCTCCTACATACCCGGCAAGGTCAGCACCAAACTCGTACCCCTGACACATGTCGACGAGGGGAGGGTAGTGAGCTTACACTGGGGGTTGGGCCGGGGGCTGCTGTTCGGGCTACTCAGTACCACCAGTGGCGCCCTTGAAGTACCAGCCGGGGGCTGGCCGCCCGCCGAGGGTTTGGCCCTCTTCACCCTCTGGGCCAGCGTCTCCACGTCCCTGCCAAGATGAAAGCGAGTCAAGACAAGCGACACAGATTGAAGAGGCAGAGATGACGGGAAGGAGCCAGATACTTACTCGTCGTCGGCCTCCTCCTCTGTTGCTTTCCTCTTCCTCCTCGGGCTGAGGGATCCGTAGTCAAAAGTGACACCTGCGTCGGCATCTGCCGGAGGAGGAGAGGGCATGCGCCTGGGCGGAGAAGAAGCAGATGCCTTCTTCCTCGCTGCCACGGCCTTCACCACCTTCTTCGCTGCCGCGGCCCTCGTCTAACGCGCGGCCTCCTCCGGGGACTTTGGCCACCCGCCACAGGACTCGCCCTCTCCCCGTGGCCGGAGGGTCAACGGCCCCGGACTCCTCTTCCGACGACTCGTCGACCGCTTCCTCAACTAGAGGAGCCTCAGGGCCGGCGCTGCTGGCTTCCCCGGCGGCCGCCGCCCATAGGGCGAGCTCCTCCTCCTCCGCAGCTGTCGCAGCCCTGTCCTCCACACCACCAGCATTGCCGGCCTCCTCGGCGAGCTGCGCCTCCCTCGCCCTGGTGGCGATGTAGTCCAGTTCCGCCTGGTTGGTGTCCTGGACGAGCAGCTGCTCGGCGTCGGCGTTGACGTACCCCTCGTGCAGAGTGTCAAAGAACTGCTGCACCTCGGCGTCCCTCGGCTCCTTCCAGCTCGGGTTAGGGCCATGCGCGTTGCAGTCTGGCATCATGGCGATGATATCGGACCGGTGTGATTTATTACACAATGGGACCACCCCCGTCGGCAGCTTGAGCAAAGACCCCTTGAAGACCTTGCCGGCCTTCGTGGCGGCCCTCGCGACCTTGCCGGTCCGCTCGACCTCGCCGTCGCGGACTACATCGAGCTGGAAAAGCCGCTGGCAGAAATGGGCACGTCCCATCACTGTGAAGTTGTGGTCGAGGCCGGGGCGAAGCCGCATGATGTCGGCGGGGTTCGTGAAGAGCCAGGCTGGCCTCCCCTTGTTATGAAGTGGAGCGATCCGGCGGCGGATGAAGTCCACCCCGATCATCTCAAGGGTGAGACCGGCCTCGGTGAGCCGGAGGATCCTGGTGGTGGCGACCGTGAGCTTCTCGTCGTCAGCGTCGACGTCACTCCAATCGCTTCTGCGGACCGGCGGCGCCCGGCGAACTTCGCAGAACGCCGGCGGGTCTTTCTATTCGATCCAGCACCACCGTCCCCGCCATTCTTACCACCTCTCCTTCATGGTGCCCTCCGGATACGCCCCCTTGGACCTTGAGATCCAGGCGATGCAACCGGAGATGGCGCCCCCTGGTTGGATCCGAGGGGAGAAGTAATGGCGAAAGAGCGCCGTGTTGGGGTGCACCCCGACGAAGCCTTCACAGAGGTGCACAAAGAGGGCCATGCACGCCACGGCATTTGGGGTAAAATCCAAGAGGCGGAAGCCAAAAGTGTGCATGATGTCGCTGAAGAAATCGGAGAAGGGAGGACAAAGCCCGCTAGAAAAATAGTCGACAAAGAAGGGGTACCAATTTGGGGCAGCCTCGGCGCAGTTGGTGGGGATGACGCGCGTAGCTGGATGCCCCGACTTCTCTCCCCCTATCTTCACCCCCCACAGGGGCCTGAAGGCTTCCCGAAGCTCGAAAACGTCAATTGTCGAGGGGAAGAAGGCGGACTGCATCCGCTGCACCGCCAGCGCACTCTCCGGCGTCTCTGCCGCTCTGGCATCCTTGGCCACCCCCTTGCCCTTGACGGATTTCAGCGCCATGGCGGCTGGGGGAGAAGGGCAAGGCAGAGGGCGGCGGAAACACAACGGCGGCGAGCAGGGGCAAAGCTTGGGGAAGAAGAAGAAGACAAGCGGAAGCTTTCGAGATTGGGATTGTGCGAAGGGTGAAAGGAACAGTGCGCTCGTGGTTATCCCTTTTTATGGGGAAGCCGCGGGTCGCGCTGCCCATTTACTGCGATGTGACGCATGCGTGCAGGAACCGCCCCACGCACGCCACCCACGTCACGTGCACCCCTCCACGCCACGCCGCGCGCGGGTCATGGGAAGCGCAGCGTGCGAAAAGTTTTACCGCGGTAAAAACCGCCCCGCCTGCCCGCGCACCGTTTTGGGCTTGGCCCAACAACGTGTCGCGCTTATGTGTGGCCCAGGACCGGGGGCTCCTGTTGGTGTACAAAAGGAGGGGCGCGCTTTTGTACCCCTTTACCTGTGCACGGGCAGTCGGAGCCGCGCCCACGGCTGCACCAAGCAGAACAGGGGAGGTGAGCCAAGGTAAGACCGAAGCCCAAGATAACCAGAGCAACGCCAAGGCCAAGACCACAAAGAGCAGAGGGACGAAGCAGGTTCCCCCGGCAAGACCCTTGCCGGGGCAGCTCGCCCCACACCAACAGAGCGAGCCACCCTTGAGCCCACGGTCTCCAACATCACGTTGGGCCAGGGCTCGGGAGGCACCTCCATGGTGGCATGCAGATCTTTGTGAAGACAAGGAACACTCAAGATCAGATGAGGATTAGAAGATGATGATCTTCGGCAGGATCCTTGCCGAGGAAGGCCACCAGACCACCGGCAAGGTCCTTGCCGGGGACGACAGCGCGCCACGGCAAGACCCTTGCCGGGCCACCCGGCAAGGCCCTCACCGGGGACGCCAGCAGGGCCACTACCAGGCCCACACCAACCAAGTCTCCACCACCGTTCACATGCGGCTGCCAGCCCAACCAGCTGGGCGGGCACCTGCGTGGCAACATGCAGCTTCCAGGCCAACTCATCAAACGCCTGCGTGGCGGCATGCAGATCTTCGTGGAGGATCCACCACCGCGCCACCTCAGCTGCCTGCCTGCCTACGTGGCGCCGCATGCGTCGCTAGCCAAGGCGCGTGTCGAAGCAAGGAGGAGCGGCGACGGACGGGACGGGCCTCGCCCCGTCCTTGATAAAGCAAGGGGACACCTAAGCTACACATTAAATGCGTCTTGTCCTGTAATACGAGCGATATGCTCATAGCACTATGCGCCTTTCCATCCCCTGTGTGCCACTGTGGCAGCCCCTTTCGACTATAAAAGGAAGCCCATGGCATACTGGAGAAGAATTCGGCTCTTTCGAACCACACGCTCACCACAGCTAGTTCGAGAGCTCAAGAACTCTCTGAAGTACACCCACCAAAGCAGGACTAGGGTTTTACGCATCCTCGCGGCCCGAACCTGGGTAAACGATCCTCGTGCAGGTTACTAATCCTGCTCTTATCGCAACCCCGCACCCCGGCAACCGTAGTAGGGATTCTTGTGATCCCATAGGTGTCGTTCCACACCGACAGCTGGAATCCTTCAGGAGTTCACACAATATGCTGCTAATGCCAGCCTCACCGACTTCATCGCAGATGAGTGTGAACAACATCAAATCCTCACAAACATCTTTGTTCAAAGTTTTACTTTCCTTCCTAGGAATAATCCTCATGAAGTGAGTTTTGATTTATATGCTGAAAACCATTAGATACCACTTACTGAATTTTGTAACATATGCATGATCCCTTCTGATGGGAGCTTTGCCGAGCCTAGGCCGGCTGAGTATGAGGCCTTTTATCGTACTTTGACAGTGGGAGATGAGAGAGGGGTGTCAGCTATCACTACCGCTGGCTTGCATTTTCCAGCTGTTCATTACTTTGCTCTTTTCATTGCAAAATGCTTGGTTCCTAGAGAGAAGGTGGGTGCACTCAATTCACTAGACCTTGCTATTCTACGTCGTGCACTGGAGGGCGACAACACTTATAGCTTGGGAGCTATTATGGCTCGTCGCCTCCACATTAATAAATCCAAGGGTAAAATACATGGTGGGATTTTTGCTACTCGTTTGTATGCTCACTTTAATGTTGAGATACGCCATCATGATTACCCTTTGACAAAAGTTTACCTAGACCGCACAGCCATGGATCACCACCATTTCACTGATAAAGATTCTCCTGACATTACTTTTCCCTATAACCGGGTTTTTAGCATTGAAACTCGTGATATTATTCCATTGCCTGCTCCTGCTTTGTTTGATGCTGTTGCCAGGGGCGGATCTAGGACTATGCCTGCGGACATTGTCGCCTACCGGAACGCTCAGGCTGCTGCAGAGGCAGCCGAGGAACCTCAGCAGTGGGATGACTGGATGCCCGCTCGTCAGTACCCCTACTACCATCCAGACTACTGACTATTTACCAAGTTAGGCCAAAAGCCTAAGCTTGGGGGCGTACGTATTCTCACCGACATTACATTCATGTCCACTTATTTTCATTTATCGGTGTTCACACTTTTTGATTGTATCATCCATGTTTAGATTTATTTTCTTGCTTTCTTCTTGTGTGTTTGAAAAACCTTAGAAAAACAAAAAAAAGTTGTAGTTAATTTACTTGCTATGCATGCTTAGTAGTAATATTAAAAAGAAAATCCAAAAATATTTCCTTGTTCTTCTTTTGCTTGTTGGGAGCTTTCCCGTGTAAATAGTTTTTGTCGTTTTTGCTTTTCCCTTTATTTGCTTGTTCAAGAAAACTAGAACTCCAAAAATATTTCAGTGTGTTTCTCTGAATTTCTTTTTCTTTTTATTCGAGTCATGCCGAGGAGAAGACAATGAAAATGTCGAGTGGCTCTCATATGAATAATTGTTGATCCAATAAAGAGCCCATTTTACCTTGTCTTCTCCTGTTGAATAAAATGTTTGCAGATTCTAGCTTAGTCCACAATACTCTTGCACTATAATTATTTTCGTATTGTTCGGTCGTGCAAGTGAAAGGCAATAATGACGATACTCGATGAACTGGTCGTGGCAGAGAGAAACATGTATGAACTCGACTTGTTCTGTTTGTGTAAATATGTTTAACCTAGTATCCATGATTCAGCCCATTATGATTAAACATGTTTGCAATGACAATTAGAGATTATAGTTTCTCATGCCATGCATAAGCAGCTAGTAGTGGATAATGATTTATCTTGGATATCAACATTGCGTCAAAATGATTGTGATGTAGTATGATGATATGGTATCCTCCTTTGAATATTCGAGTGGCTTGACTTGGCACATGTTCATGCATGTAGTTGAATCAAAACCAACATAGCCTCTATGATATTTATGTTCATGGTGTTCATATCCTACTCATGCTAGTGTCCAATGTTACTTATGCATAATGCATGTTTATGACCATTGTTGCTCTCTAGCTGGCCGCTTCTCAATCTAATTGCTAGCCTTTGCGTGTACTATGTGGGAACTCTGCTTGCACATCAAAAACCTTGAACCCAAAATTATTCCAAATGAGTCCACCATACCTACCTATATACGGTTCCCTGCCATCCTAAGTAAATTTGCATGTGCCACCTCTAAAAAACTACTAATAAATATCCTTTTTGTGTGCCTGGATCATTCATGGAACGACATGAGGTGGTCGGTATCTTCCATGCTAAGCGGGTTATTCTTAGGTCGAGTGTTTAGTCACTCGCCATCGCACGAGAAAAGGGCGGTAATAGGGATGCCCAGTCCCAAACTGCAAAAGAAATGATCTCTCAAATAATCAAACAAAAACTCCCAATGGAGTCAAAACCTTTACTTTTATCGCTTGGGAACCGCCACTAGCGTGCTTAGCATGGAAGATATTGATAACTGAGGTCATGAAGTAAATGAGCAGGGTGCATGTCTCAAAATATCATTTACCTCTGTTTTAAAACTTGAGCTCTGGCACCTCTGCAAATCACTGCTTCCCTCTACGAAGAGACTATCTATTTACTTTTATGTTGTGTAATCACCTTCTAAAACAAGCGCTAGAACCTGAGAGCACAACTTTCATTACTTATGCATTGTGTGTAGCTAATGTTGGGTGCATCATGACTGGATCTTTTCTACCATGAATTACAATGTTTAGTCGCTGCTTGAACTTTGGAGGTGCTCTGCATTTATGTTTTGTGGTCTCAGAAAGGGCTAGCGAGATACCACTATTGTCATATTATATCATGGTTGTTTTGACAACGTGTTGCTATTTGAGATATCTTATTATTGCTTGCTAGCTGATTATGTCATTGATATGAGTTAATATAATCTTTAAGAGTTATTGTCGGCATGGTTAGTTATAATGTTGGCTGAAAACCTGGGTGCTGTTTAAGCTTATTTATGCAAACAAGAGCAAAAGAGTTCGTAAAAGTTTTTCTTTTTCGCTTTCAGTTTATCAACTGAATTATTTGGACAAGCAAAGGTTTAAGCTTGGGGGAGTTGATACGCCTCCAACGTATCTACTTTTCCTAATGCTTTTCCTCTTGTTTTGGACTCTAATTTGCATGATTTGAATGAAACTAACCCCCGTCTGACGCTGTTTTTTAGCAGAACTACCATGGTGTTGTTTTTGTGCAGAATAAAAGTTCTTGGAATGGAACGAAACTTTGCGAGGAATTTTTATATAATAAATAAGAATTTCTGGAGCCAAGACCTACCGGAGAGGGGCACCTGGGTGGGCACAACCCACCAGGGCGCTCTCCCCTCTTATGGCGCGCCCAGGTGGGTTGTCCCCACCTGGTGGCCCCACAGACCCTGAAATCAACGCTATAAAATCCTATTTTTCCAAAAAAATGAGGGAGAAAGAATTATCGCGCTCCACGAGACAAAGCCGCCATCACCTCCTGTTATTCATCGGGAGGCCAGATCTGGAGTCCGTTTGGTGCTCCGGAGAGGGGGATCTTCATTCTTTGTCATCACCAACCCTTCTCCATCGCCAATTACATGATGCTCCCCACCGGGAGTGAGTAATTCCTTCATAGGCTCGCTGGTCAGTGAGGAATTGGATGAGATTCATCATGTAATCGAGTTAGTTTTGTTAGGGCTTAATCCCTACTATCCACTATGTTCTAAGATTGATGTTGCTATGACTTTGCCATGCTTAATGCTTGTCACTTTGGGCCCGGGTGCCATGAACTCAGATCTGAACCGTTTATGTTATCACAATTATATCAATGTTTTAGATCCGATCTTGCAATTTATAGTCACCTACTACGTGTTATGATCGGGCAACCCCGGAGTGACAATAGTTGGGACCACTCCCGGTGATGACCGTAGTTTGAGGAGTTGATGTATTCACTATGTGTTAATGCTTTGTTCCGGTTCTCTATTAAAAGGAGACCTGAATATCCCTTAGTTTCCAACATGGACCCCGCTGCCACGGGAGGGTAGGACAAAAGAATGCATGCAAGTTCTTTCCATAAGCACGTATGACTATTTATGGAATACATGCCTACATTATATTGATGAACTGGAGCTAGTGCCGTATCGCCCTAGGTTATAATTGTCTCATGATGAATATCATCCAACAAGTCATCGATCCAATGACTATGAATTTATCTTATATTGTTCTTGCTAAGTTACTATTGTTATCATCACTGTTATACTTGCTACAAAATTACTGCTACCACTGTTACCATTATCATTGCTACTGTTACTATTATCAAAACTATCACATTACTTTGCTACTGATTACTTGCTGCAGATAATTAATCTCAGGGTGTGGTTGAATTGACAACTCAGCTGCTAATACCTTCAAATATTCTTTGGCTCCCCTTGTGTCGAATCTATAAATTTGGGTTGAATACTCTACCCTCGAAAACTGTTGCGATCCCCTATACTTGTGGGTTATCAGATGCCTCCGAGTCAATTCGTGGTTCACCTTGTCGTGAGGTCGAAGCTTCCACTTGGACAGACGAGGTACTCTCCTTCACCTCCGTTGTGTGAATCTTGCCTATAGACATGTCTTGGATTGCTTCCGAAGGCTCTTTGTCTCCTACATCAATTGGCAACTGCTCTACTTGCGAGCCATTAGATTCATAAAACTTCACATCTACCATCTCTTCAACCTCTCAAGTGAAATTGTTATAGACACGGGAGGTGTGAGAGTTTGAGCCATGACCGAGTAGGAAACCCTCATGAGATTTAGGAGCAAATTTAGAACGACGATGCTTATCAAGAATATAGCACTTTGAGCCGAATACTCAAAAGTATCCAACTTGGTGTTTGTTACCGGTGAGAAGCTCGTATGCCATCTTGCCGAGTAGCTTGTAAATATATAGACGATTTGTTGCATGACAAGCTGTCTCAACCGCTTCCGCCCGAAAGTGTTTTGGCGTCTTGTACTCATCAAGCATCGTTATCGCCATCTCAACAAGAGTGCGGTTCTTCCTCTCAACAACTCCATTTTGTTGAGGTGTGTACGTAGCCAAGAACTCATGTGAAATCCCTTCTTCGTCAAGAAAGGTGTCCACATTTGCGTTCTCGATCTCCGTTCCATTATCGCTGCAAACCTTCTTGATCTTCACTTCAAATTGATTTTGGGCCTTCCTGGCGAAGTTCTGGAAGATCGTTTGGACCTAAGATTTGCCATCTAGAAAGAACACCCACGTAAATCTTGAAAATCATCGACTATGACTAGACCGAACGAATTACCACCGATACTTTTATAGGCGTTGGGACCAAAAAGGTCCATATGAAGCAGCTCGAGCGGTCTTCTCGTGCTCATGATGTTCTTCACGGGGTGACTTCCTCCAACATGTTTTCCTGCTTGACAAGCACTGCACAATCTATCTTTGTCAAATATAACATCTTTCACTCCATGGATATGATCACCTTTAATAAGCTTATCAAGATTTCGCATGCCCACATGACCTAACCTTCTATGCCACAACCAACCTTTAGATGATTTAGCAATAAAGCAAGTTCTAGGTTGAGCCTTTTTAGTGAAGTCAACAATGTATAGATCACCTCTATGTATATCGGTAAAGACCATATTATGATTATCTGTTCGAAACACTTGGCAATCTACTTCAGTAAATAAAACATTGAATCCAAAGTCAGCTAGTCTAGATACGGAAAGTAAATTATAGCCAAGAGATTCAACGAGCATAACATTTTGGATGGAGCTGTCATGTGAGATGGCCACCTTACCAAGGCCAACCTCCTTACCCTTTGAGTTATCACCAAAAGTGACATACTTTCGAGGGCCGTCATTTTCAGCAAGCTCACTAAACATGTCCTTGTCTCCGGTCATGTGATCGGTACATCCACTATCAAGAATGCATTCCTTTCCTCCAGACATGTAGCCGCGAAGGTTTGCCATAAGACCAAAGTGTCTCATAGACTCATCGAGATCAAATTCACTATCATCATCCTCATCATAGTATCCATGTTCAACATCATCTTGTGATTCACCATTACCTAGAGAGAGTGATTCATTAGATGTATGACTATGGCAATGGTCATCTTTATGAATTCTAATGACTTCCGAGATAATGTTACTAATGATTCCAACATCTCCTTTGGCACACATAAGGTCACGAAGCTCAAATAAACAATCACCAAACTTAGGATCATTAGGATTCATCTTATTTAAAGCAATGGACTTTTGAAGAATCACATCTAGATTTTTCAAGGAATAGTTTGGGAACCGTTCCTCGAGAAATCTTCATATGGTGTAAGCACATTCAAGAGTAGGCAAGTAACCAATCAAATTTCTAGGCAATCTTCTAATGATAAGATTGATAGTTCTAAGATTGCGGATCATGTCAAGTGACTCATCGGGGGTAGAATGCAAGGGGTCAACAAGGGGTGCATACATGCTAGTAATGCACTTGTTCAAATGATATTCATTGAAAATCTCAAGCATCTCATTTTTCCAAGCATTAAAGAACTCTCCATCAAGCATAGGCAATCTACGTCTAAAACTCCCCATCGTAGACTCATCCATCTTCCTCCAATGGTGATTAAACCAAAGCAATGGAGACCAATGCTCTGATACCAATTGAAAGGATCGAGAAGAGG
This sequence comes from Aegilops tauschii subsp. strangulata, assembly GCF_002575655.3. Lineage (NCBI taxonomy): Eukaryota > Viridiplantae > Streptophyta > Magnoliopsida > Poales > Poaceae > Aegilops > Aegilops tauschii. Next base: position 288,683,860 of record NC_053038.3, read on the forward strand.
TGTCTAGAGGGGAGAGGGTGATTAGACCCTCAACAAGCAAAATTAGCAGTTTTTAAGTTCTTCAAGTTCAGGTGGAGTTCTAGCACAAGTTTTAACATTCACAATACATTTCAAGCAAGCATGGCAAGAGTATATGAGAAGTGGAAAGTAAAGCATGCAAGTTTCAAGAAAGTAAAGGGATGGGATTGGAATGTGCAAACGCAATTTTAGACACGAAGATTTTTGGCATTGTTCTGATAGGTGGTGCTATCGTACATCCACGTTGGTGGAGACTTCAACCCACGAAGGGTAACGGTTGCGCGAGTCCACGGAGGGCTCCACCAACGAAGGGTCCATGACGAAGCAACCTTGTCTATCCCACCATGGCCATCACCCATGAAGGACTTGCCTCACTTGGGTAGATCTTCACGAAGTAGGTGATCTCCATTCCCTTACAAACTCCTTGGTTAAACTCCACAATCTTGATGGAGGCTCCCAAGTGACACCTAACCAATCTAGGAGATAAAACTCTCCAAAAGGTAATAGATGGTGTGTTGATGATGAATTCCTTGCTCTTGTGCTTCAAATGATAGTCTCCCCAACACTCAACTCACAGATTTGGCTATGGTGGAAAGATGATTTGAGTGGAAAGCAACTTGGGGAAGGCTAGAGATCAAGATTCGTGTGGTTGGAATGAAATATCTTGGTCTCAACACATGAGTAGGTGGTTCTCTCTTAGAAAAATGAATGCTGGAAGTGTAGGCACGTTCTGATGGCTCTCTCACTTGTGCAAAGGAGGGTGCAGGGGTATATATAGCCTCCACACAAAATCTAACCGTTACACATAAAAGAGCCAACTCGGTTATACTGAATGTATGAACTCAGTGAGACCGATTCAGTCCAGAATGTGAACATTAGGATTTTTGGTGGGACCGACATGATCAACTCAGTGGGACCGATGTGCTAGGGTTAGGGTAAAACCTAAACTCGGGTTGACCGATTACACAAACTCAGTGAGACCGATCTTGGTAATAAGCAAATAGAGAGTTGGCCAAGCAAAGTCGGTGGGACCGACCGCATATCTCGGTGAGACCGAAATAATTGCAACAGGCAACAAAGAGTTTGCAAGCCCATCTCGGTGAGACCGAGATCCCATTGGTGAGACCAAACTGATTAGGGTATCTGGCAGTGGCTATGTCAAGTGAACTTGGTGGCGCCGGATGGATCAAATCGGTGGGGCCGAGGTTGACTTTAGGTTTAGGACATATTTGGATATGAGAAAGTGGTTGAGGGTTTTGGAGCATATCAGTAAGCATTCTGAGCAAGTAGACTATTAAGCAACACCTCATCCCCTTTTAATAGTATTGGCTTTCCTATGGATCAATGTGATCTTCGATCACTAAAATAGAAATGAAGAGTCTTGAGCTTTTGCCAATATTTGTCCTTAGCATTTTGAAGGGATTCCATATCCTCTTGTCCATGCCACGCCTTTGCTGAACTTTCTGAAAGATACTAGATGAAAATATTAGCCCAACAAGAGATATGTTGACATTAATTACCAAAATTACCCAGGGAGCACTTGTGCTTTCAGGGTCTTGTGTTATTGCTGCTGAAGATGGGACGTACCAGGCCGTCAATGGAGCCATACAGTGGGCCGCATGCAGGCAAGTCTGGGTACCCCGGTTCCCAGAACATCGACAGTAGCCCCCGGGCCCAAGGCGCGCTTCGACTTAGCTTCGAGGCAAAGCCAAAGGGCAAGGGCGAAGCACCACGGCCCCTAACCACCTGTGGCCCCGGTCGACATGTGGCGCTTGATGGGACGTGGGCTTCTCCGCTTGCCCACGCTGCCTCGTCAACCGCCCTGGGATGACAAAAAGGCTGGCGCCTGCCGCCGAGCCTTCATTGCCTTCCCTTCGTCTTGCTCCAGATCCCCTTCTCTCCCTGCTTAGAGCGCCTCCAGATCTGCCGAACCTTTCCCCAAGCTTGCCACTGATGGCCACCAGGAAGACAAAGCCCACAACCTCTTCCGCACGTTCCGCCCCCGCGCTCGAGCCAGCCCTCAATGTTTCCACCATCACCGAGGAGAAACACCTCGTCGTCGTGCTCCCGCTGACGGCGAGCAACAACAACGAGGGGAGGGAGACGGTGCGGTGGGTCGGCTATGCCGAGCAGGACGCTTTGGGGAAACCATCTACCCCTTCTTCCTGCATAGTGACTTTGCGGGGCTCGTCCCCCCTTTCTCCAATTTCTTCTTTGCTGTCCTTAACCATTACTAGGTCTGCGCCCTTCATCTCCATCCCAACTCCATCCTCCTCCTGTCGATCGTCGCCTTCTACTGCGAGGCATTTGTGGGGGTGACGCCCTCTGTTGCACTGCTCCGCCACTTCTTCTATCTCCGGATGCGCAGCACCGACCAATGCTCCGGGTGCGTCTGCCTCATCACATCCTATGGTAGCAACGCGATCTTGATTGCCGGGAAGAAGGTGGATGACTTCCGGCGCAAGTGGATCTTCATGGACGCCAAGCGCCCCCATGCCCGGCTGGAGCTGCCGACTGCGCTGTCGGCGAAGCTGGACCGGTAGGCTCACAAGAAGCTCACCGACCCTCGGGTGGAGCAGTTGCTGGAGAAGATGATGGCGTACCTGGAGGCGGGGAAGCTAACAGGGGCCATGCTTGTCAAGGAGTTCCTGATGTAGCGCCTAGCCCCGCTCCAGGTGCACTCGCGCCCCTTGTGGATTCTCAAGGGCGCGGACGACGGCCTCCGGTTGCGCCCGGAAGACCTGGCCGACGAGGAGCTTAGCAAGGCCTTGCGCACCTTGCTCGAGAAGGACCCGGGCGGCCTTCAAGAGGCCTACCTCCCGCTGTACTTCCGCGACGACGGGGCGGATGTTGCCGCCGCCATGCCCGTCTTCCATGCACGGGAGCTCGTTCCGTCGATGCTCCCCAGCCCCCGAACTCCCTGGTGCCAGTGTCCTCCGGCGAGAGCTCCAGGGAGGAGGGGAAGGAGGACTCGAAGGCGACCCTGGAGGGGGCGGGGAGACCTCTCCTCCGCGACAGAGTTATCTGCTCTGTGGTCTCTCCAATGATGACGACGTCGGCGAGCATCTGGTCGAGGGTTCCCCGCGCCCTGCCGGGGTCGGCACCAGGTCCAAGGGCACTCCTCTGTGGCAGAAGCAGGGGACCCCGAAAAAGAGCGAGGTGGCGCTGCTTCCTTTGGTTGACGCCCCCGCCTTGTCGCTGACCATCGCCGTTGCAGAGCCGGCTGTCGCACACTCATCCTCTCCTGAGATCGCGGTGAAGCCCATGCCCAAGAAGGTCGGGGGCGCCGCGCTCCTGGCCAAGAGGAGGGCGTACATTGCTACCGACGAGTAATTTTTTACTTGGTTTCTGCTTATCAGCTTTGATGTCATGCTCACGACGTCCTTCTCCTTGCAGCCAGGCTACAGCCGGTATTGAAGAGAAGAAGGAGGAGGCCAGGACCTCCGAGGCCAAGCGGCCTGCCGTGGCCACGGCGACTCTGGTGCGGGAAGAAGAGGCCGCCTCGCGCCCTCCTACGACGGAGCTGGCCTCTTGAGGCTCGGGGGCCCAGTCTTAGGAGGAGACCGCCTCCGTGGCTAAGCCGACTCCAGAGGTGCCCGTCTCCACCGCACCCGCTGGGGGTCCGGGGGCTCCGAAGCCCCCTGTCGTCCTTGCTATTGTTGCTTCGCTAGACCTGGCACCGGTGCCACCTCCTCCCCACTCCATCAAGCTAGAGGACCATGGCTCCTCCACCATGCCTGGCGCTCTGGAGGATGCCTTCGCCACACTGGATCGTGTCGGGGCTGATCTTCATGGCGTCGATTGGCGCATGGTGACGGGGCGCCTGGGGCTGGTCTCGGGGTGGCTCCAGGCCGATTCGTCTGTTAGGACGGCTTGGGGCCAGGCCCAGGCCACCGCTGAGGAGGGCAGGAAGGTGGCCGGCGTGGCTGCAGCGGCTCGCGATGAAGCGCTGGCCGACGCAACGGCTGCTGAGAAACGCCGCCGCACGGCGGAGGCCGAGCCGAAGGCCCTCCGTGACGAGCAGGCTGCCCGCACCCGTCAGCTCGAGGAGTAGGAGAAGGAGCTGAAGGCTCGGGAGGCTATGCTCGCCAACCGCAATGCTGAACTGGAGTAGGCTGCCGAAGAGCAGGCTACGTAGCAAAGCTGCCTGGGAAGCCGAAGGAGAAGCTGGAGGCTGCCCAAGCGTCCCACACCAAGCACGCCTCGTCGAATGCCAAGACCCGCGGGGAGCCATACTTGATCTCAAGTGCAAAGACCGCTTCGGCGCTGTAGCCGAGCAAGAACGGGGTCTCGCCAGTGGCTTAGTCGCGGTGGTGCGGATGGACCAAAACACAGACTGTAGCTCATCCAACCAACTCCTCCCGCGAGCCTCAAGCCTCCTCTTGAAGTTTCTAGTCTTGAGGCCCCTGAGGACCTCCGCGTTGGTGCGCTTGGCCTGGCCGTTGCTTCATAGGTGCGCCACCGGACCATAGTATATCTGCGTTCCAAGGTTAGGACAATATGACTAGAAGAAGTTGCTTGTAAATTGGGAACTGCTGTTGGTGATGATGCGGTTAGGGACGCCAAACCGGCTCGCGAGGCCCTTGATGGACTTGACTGCCGAGCCTATTGGGATGGTGCGTACGGGTTCCACCTCCGCGCACTTGGTGAATTTGCCGACAGCTACATAAAGGTAACGGTAGCCGCTGGCCACCCGAGGAAAAGGCCCCAGTCTGCCTAGCCTCGAGACCGCAAAGGGCGATGGGGGCAGGATCGTCTGGAGCCCCTGCCCCGGTTGGTGAATTTGCTTGGCGTGGAACTGGCAGGCTTCGCAGGACAAAACCAATTCGGTGGCGGTGCACAGTGCCATGGGCTAGTAGAACCCGTTGTGGGGCATCTTGCCCATGAGAGCACGCGACGAAGAATGGTGCCCGCAATCTCCCCCATGGATATCCGCCAGCAACTCCCATCCTTGATCTTCTGAAATGCACCTGAGTGAGACGTCGTCAGGGCGCCTCCGGTACTACTTGCCATCCTGCAAGCAGTAAGCGGTGGCCTGTTGGTTCATGCTCCGCGTCCTCCTACTTCTTAGCCAGGGTGCCGTGGAGCAGGTACGTCAAACTCCTGGGTCCAACGGCCCTCCCGAGGCGTCAGTGCACATAGTAGGTGGGCTCCTGAAGTCGGGCCACAGGCCGGGGCGCCTGCGGGTTGCGTGGGAGGAAATTCCTCCTGAGGCAACATAGTTCTTGATGTCGGGGCGCGGCTGACGGCCTAAAGAGCCTTTCTTCAAAAGACACTAGGGCTTTGGGGCTTGCGGCACGATGCTCGCTTGTGATATCGTCTGCTTCTTTGTTCACGCCCCTCGGGACATGCCGCAATCCCAAGTCCGAGAATTGCATTTTGATTTTACGTACCTCCTCCAGGTATGTCGCCATGTGCTCATCCTTTGGCTTGTACTCCCTGTTGAAGTTGACGAGGAGCCGTTTGGAGTGGCGGCCGCGGGCCGGCACCTGAGATCAGCCCCCGGATCCATACTCTTATCGACCGTCGCCGCCCCCGCTGGACCGTGATGACCAAGACACGGCCCGCCACAGCAGCTTTCGCGGTGGGTTACCATGGCTTACCCTGACCGGAGCCCGGGGAAGCGCCTCCCGGGCCGGAGGAGGAGCCCCGGACCCAGCCTCGCCACTTCAGGGCCCTCCAGGTCCGCCTCGGAAGGACGAGTAGACGTAGTAGGGGCAAGCACGAAGCTACGGTGAGGACCGCTACACAGGAATAAAGCGAAAGGGCTCCAAGCCCCTCCAAGTGGCGTCGAGAATCTCGGGGATACGGTCGAGCTAGGCATCGTAGTCATCGTTGGCAGGATGGTAGCACAGCAACTCACGCACCATGAGGAGCGCGGCTTGGGCGTCCGCCGGCCCACGACGAGTGTCGGAGGACGACACCGTGGCAGGGGTGAAGGAAGGCGTGGCGGTGCGGCCGTCATACTGCACGAAGGGTGGCAGCGATGAGTCCTACTGCTCATGAGCAGCAGGGGCGGTGGCAGCGTTAGCTGTGGGAGAAGCGGAGGGGCGTGAAACACCGTCGCCCACGGGCGCCGTTCGGGCGACGCGAGCGGACCGGCTCTTGGCGCGAACTCGGCGAGTGTCAGCCATGCGAGCAACGAAGCAAAGACGAAACAAAGTGGAAGGGAGAGCTTCGACACGCCCCTACCTGGCGCTCCAAATATCGAAATCGGGGCTCCGCGGACCCAAACAAGGTTCGAACTCTGCGGCGTGTGCGAAGATCTAACCTAGATACAGCCATACATCGACCATCTGGTCTTGTCCCGAAGCTTCTAGGGTCTCTCTTGTCTAGAAAATAATCGTCAAAAAGTTTCATATCATTTGGACTCCGTTTGGTACTGATTTCCTGGAAAACCAAAAACAAGTAGAAAATAGCAAGTAGCACTAGGCACTAGGTTAATAGGTTAGTCCCAAAAAATGATATAAAATAGCACAAGTTATATAAAATATCAAAGATTTATACTATGATAGCAAGGAACAATAAAAAAATTATAGATACATTGGAGACTTATTAGGGCACCAGCCCCTACAAGGCTCATGCGCCTAGGAGTGGAAACCCCTAAACGAGAGGGCCCTCCACTTGGCTTGGAGGGCACTCCTCCCCTCCTTGGCCACCACCTCCTCCCTTGGAGGAGGCACAAGGGCTACCATGTCCCTCCCCCTAGATTAAAAGAGAGGAGGCGCAAGGGGTAGCCCATCCCTTGACCATGGCGGCTGCCCTCTAGCTCTACCTCCACTTCTCGTCCGTGTAGCACTTGGCAAAGCCCTGCTAGATTTCTGCTACCACCACCACCACCATCACGCCGTCGTGTTGGATCAGATCTCGTCTACCTCTTCTCCGTCACTTGCTGGATTAGGGAGGAGGAGACCTCACCAAGTCATACATGTGCTAAACTCGGAGGTGCTGCAGGTGCTTGGATCGGATTGGATCGCGACGCGAGCACGACTATGCCAACCACGATTTCTAGTTCGTCAATGCTTTTCGCTACAACGGTATGTAGACACACTCCCCTCTTGTAGCTATGCATCTCCTAGATTGATCTTGGGAGTTTGTAGTATTTTTTTTATTTTCATGCTTCGTTCCCCATTAAAAGGGAGAATCATGAATCATATAGAAAACATATTTAAGCCTAACCACTTCCTATGCATAGGGATTTTGCAAGCAAACAATTTATGGTGGCAAGAATCAACTAGCATAGCAAGGCAAAATAAGCATAACTTAAAATTTTCAACACATAGAGAGGAAACTTGATATTATTGTGATGCCTACAAGCATATGTTCGTCCCTCTCCCCCTCGCAATAATGTTCAGTAGGATCATGAGTAAATTCAACAATATATCCATCACATAAAACATTCTTTTCATGATCCATAAGCATAAATTTTTTATTACTCTTCTCGTAAGCAATTCTCTTCTCATTCATAATAGTGGGAGTATCATATGAAACTCGAATACTATAAATAGTTTCCACATTAAAAGAGTAATGTTCCGTAAAAGGGTAATCATAATTATGACAAGTTTTATAAAGATAATTAACAGTAGTTCTTATAACATAAGTATCATCACCATAAGTAGCAATTTTGTTCTCATCATAATCAATTGAAACGTCTTTTGGAATAGTGGATTCAACATTAAATAAAGTCATGTCCTCTCCAAATCTACTTCCATCATTATGATAAGATTCAACACCATCGAAAATAGTGGAATAATTATTACCTAAAGTTGACACTCTTCCAAACCCACTTTCATAATTATTGCAATCATTAGAAATAGAAGGCATGCTATCATCATAATAAATTTGATCATAAAAAGTACGGGGACTAAAAAGATCATCTTCATTAAGCATAGCATCCCCAAGCTTAGAATAATTATTATTTGCAGCAAATACATTCTCAAACATGTCATTCTCATCAAACATAGAATCCCCAAATTTGTGGTTTTGCATATCTTTAGCATGGTCACTCTTATCATTAATAGTATGAATAGCACCAATAGTATAACAATTATTATCATCATAATTTTCCAAATTAGTGCCAAAATTATTTCTGGATTATAAGAAGTATCATTATCTTCCCAATCATAATTATCACAACAAGTAATAGGCATAACAAAATCATCCTCAATAGTTCCTTCGGACTTTGTGCCATAAGACATAAAGACGATATCAACTTCATCATCTTCCACAATACCTTTTGATTCATTCTCATGAGGCACAACCATAATGGGAGCAACATTATTTGGGGGATATATATTTTTACCTTTGGTTTTCCTTCTTCTCTTCTTCTTCTGCACCACATTCTGTGTGGGTTTAATTAATTTTTACGAGCTTCTTATTGAAGAGATTGGTTGGATTGGAAGCACCTCTTTGTTACCCGATTCATCATGAGGGAAAATAGGAGGGAATTGGAAATCTTTTCCCTTTCATTAGTGTTCCTTTTATATTCTATTGGTTTTCCCATCTTTCTATAATTGGCTATATAAGCATTCTCATTGCAATTTACCACCCAAAACATATAGATTTCTTGTATATTAATTTCAGCATGGTTTGTGAATATGAATACTTCAAACCAACTATTTTATGTGACAATTCTTCACACCCCGAAAATAGACAAAGTTCATTATAAAATTCTAGGGTGATGAAGTTATTTCAATATTTGGCCATGATTCGATCATGAAAAAACATGCATTGGAAATTGAGATCACCAACTTCATTGCAATGTTCACAAGTAATGGTATGAAGAGAACATTATTTGTTAGCAAAATCATATATCACTTTAACCCACCATTTAGTTTTGTCATGTTTATGGTTCTTGCAAAATCTATCATCCCTAATTGGCATATTTTGACAAAGTCTATGCACTCCACAGAAATTGACATGATTATAAGAAACCTCATTTCTAGAAATTTTTATCATGACTAGTGCAGTCTTCATTAGCTTTCTGGATATTCATAGAAATCATACTAACAAGATTGGAATCATGCTTATCATTCAAAGATTTTACGCCAAACATTTTATTGAATTCTTCTTCTAACACTTTGGCACAATTTTTTTGATCCATCATTTTCAAGAAAGACTATATAAAGATAGGCAATTTGGCACAACTTCACTTCTATTTTTTGTAGTTTTGTTTTATAGACCAAAGTATTCAAAAACAAGAAAATAAAAGATTAAATTGCAAGATCTAAACATACACCTTCAAGCACTCACCTCCCCGGCAACGGCGCAAAAAAATAGCTTGATGTATACTATGCAACTTTTATTCTTGTAGACTCTGTTCGGCCTCCAAGAGCAGTGTTTTGTAGCATAGCAACAAATTTCCCTCAAGTGGATGACCTAAGGTTTATCAATTTGTGGGAGGTGTAGGATGAAGAGGAGGGGTGAAGCGGTACAGTAGAGATAAGTGTTCCCTCAATGAAAATCGAGGTTATCGAACCAATTGGAGAACCACACAAACCTTCTCTAGCAGCACCTACACACACTAACGCAAATACTTGCACCCAACATAAGAAAGAGAGTTTTCAATCCCCTTGAACACGTTACTTGCAACGATCAATTCTGATAGTGATAGATCGATAAATAAATTGCAAAACAAAATAAAAGGAAATAAACTTCAGCAAGGTATTTTGGGTTTTAATAATATGTAAAGGTAGACCCGGGGACCATAGTTCTCACTAGAGGCTTCTCTCTGGAACACATAGCATATGATGGGTGAACAAATTACTGTTGGGCAATTAATAGAAAAGCGCATAGTTGCGATGTATTCATGGCAATGATCGTGTATATTGGCATCATGTTTGTGACAAGTAGACGGACTCCTGCCTGCATTTACTACTATTACTCCACCAATCAACTGCTATCCAGCAAGCATATATGGTATTAAGTTCATGACAAATAGAGTAACGCTTTAATCTAGATGACATGATATATACAAAGTAAACCTTATCAACATGAATGAACCCCGGAGTTTTACAAATGGCAACAACACTATACGTGCCTCGCTACCCCTACTGTCATTGGGTGAGGACACCACAAGATTCACTACTCCAGGATGCTGCTAACGTGACACGACAATCAGAGATCATTCGACGAAACTGTGTGTGATGCATTAATCGCAAATTTTGTTGTAAGAAAACCGTCAAAAATGATACAAACTATTTGCGATGCCGGATACATCAAACATGATTCATATTATAGTCCCATGTGTGATACGTGGCATACAGTTCACTTGAATGAATTGTTTCCGCTGAGCATATAGAAACAGTAGCCAGATGAAGGTGTGTGCGATATACAGCATACAATTCACTCTGATGAACTGTTTGTGATTTGGTAACACAAAAAAATGGTCAGCAAGATCAAGGTGTGTGCGATAGAGGGCATACAATTCACTTCGATGAACTGTTTGCATTGAGCCAAGAGAATAGAAACACTTTAACTTAACAAGATGTCTGTGATACATGGCAAATAGGTTCGTAATCAGAAATGTGTGCGAAGACCGATAATAACACAGACGATTGCTACTAATAAGTCGTCTACTTCTTCTTGCGAAGACAAGATTACATAACCAAATTAAACATCCAATTACATAGGTGGCTAGTACACACATGACATTTGCGCACACAAAAGAAAACTAGTACATGCACAATTAACTAGGATAAATGATCATCTAATCATCATCTACTTCTTCTTGTAATGCCTGCCGCCACTGCTCTACTGGTGGCTCGATCCCTCGTTGATTACTGGAAGAAGGCACTCCCTCATGTCAACGATCCGCATGTGCATCTCGTAGCATGTGTACACATTCTTCACAACGAACTTGAGGCGAGCTTCATCCAATTTCCGCATCTAGGCCCCATGCCAGGATTCGGGATTTCTCTTGGTATCCTCCTTCATCTTTTCATAGTAGTGTTCGATGATGGCCGAGGTGAGTTCAACCAGAGAGTCCTTCTTCGTGCTTCCCCAGACCTTGTAGTGGCCATGGATTTCTACAATGTTCTTGTAGGCCAAGCCCGTAACCTTGAGCTCTTTTACATCATCGGTGGTTTCCACCGTAGCGAACTTGTATTCGGTGCTATTGACAAACCTGGAAAAATGGTCTCAAGGCTTTGTGGCCATGCAGTAGTGGTAGATGAGGACATGATGGCGCACGCACAACTGGGCGATGACAACCTTCTGATCTATCCCAGGATGACCGCTGGTGTACTGAAGGTCGATGCCTACCACTTTGTACTTGTCTCCAGCAAGCAAGTGCTCCACAATGTTAATGTAGTCCTCCACCACAGTCGGGTTGATGGTGTACACCACCGAGAGATCTGTCTTCCTCGCATGGGTCTCCACTTGATGCATGCCAAACTCCACTGGAGCACCGCTAGACATCCTCTCTGTATGTGTCATCGTGGGTGTCCTTGTTGTGTTGTGGGGCGCGATCAAAAGGTTGAAGAGACTAAGGTTATAATGGCCACGGGAATTAATGGGGAAGCCAGATGGCGTGGAATATCGGCATGCCCGGATTGTAGTTTTTGCAGCACGTAACTCCATCATGCTACATGTAACTGCATCGTGGCGATGCGTGTGGTGCAACCGCATGCATATGGGGGCCCCAACGTGATCCTGCACCGGCCCCTACCACTACAGAGCACTCACAGAGGGATGCGCACAGAGCGCTCCATGGCCGCCTGGCGAGCAATGATATGCATATAGCAGTTGAACACGCAGGGAAAAGACATCCACAAACCAAGCACATGGAGGGATACGAGCAGAGCGTGCTGCGGCGCCTAGTGGCAAGCACAGTGAGCTAATGGACGCGAGTAGAGATCGGCATGGTGAGGTGAACACGGGCAACGGACAAGGGTGCACCGGCTAATTGTGTGGCAAGACTGATAATAATAAAGACATTCCCTGTTAATAAGTTGTGTGGGTTCTTGGCAAACAACGCTTACTGGTAAATTATTGTCTGCCATTCTTGAAATCATCATCGACCTGTTCCTTAGTTTAATTATTTGCCATGATTTTCTCAGTCTACACAACATCTATGCTCTCTGTGTACAGAACTATATTCTTTATTGTGAATAGTGTGCTCTATTGGGCACACAAGTATATGGATCATAGCCTTGGGCGAGCAATGTGCCCGCACACGTCGTGCTAGATCAGGGTTCCTTCTATGCTAAGTTTCCATTAATTGATGGAGTTTTATGAACACCCCACCATTTCCTCATTGGTTTCCCGCCTCCACCCAACGATATTGCGCATAAACCTAGGCGGCGCATGACACGCCGAGGCAACAAGCGCAGCCCATAGCCCATCTTCCTTTTCCAAGCATACAAAAAACCGAAGTGGTGCCTCTACAATCAACCTCCTCGACGAGGAAAACGAGAAGGCGCCACGGCTCATCGAGGCCGAGGGTGTCCTCGGCAATACGATGGACTATGTAGTGCCGCATGTCATCGCCAGGGTTGAGCAGACCCTCAGCGCACGGCGCTCTAGTGCCAAGGATCAAGATTGGCATGTCATCACCGAGAGGCTGCAGCTCGCCGCACAACATGATCGGTGGTTCCCCGCAGAGCAAGCTAGGCGCATCCGCGCCTATACGCTGGGGCGCGCTGCACAGCGAGACTGTTGGAGCACCGCAGAGCGAAAGGCGCGGCGCGCCGCACAGCAAGAGCGGATCCATCGGTGCTTGCCTGCTGTCGACAGGGCGTCGTAGCTGGGTACACGGCCCGTCAGTAGCCCCATTCCTCACTAGGAGTGGGAAGAGGCCGTCTGCGTCATACTTCCACTAGAGTCCGGTTGCGCCGTACTTGCACCGGATGCCCGCCGCACTCTTCGCATGGTCGCGTCGTTCTCCTTTTTCGCGGACCACTCGATGCCAATGCGTTGGTCACTAGGCTCGACTGCCTCCTTGGCCTAGGTGTCCACCTAGGCGCAGTAGGGGAACATGGCCATCACATCCTCGAGCTGGTGATCTCCAATGAAATAGCCAACTTGGAGCTCGAGATCGCGCTCCAGATGTACCGCGAGTGTGTTGACCGCTTGGACGAACGCCTGCACAAGTTTAGGCAGAGCCCAGAGCTGCTGGTCATGGATGCGTTTTATTTTGTTGAGTCCTTTTGAAGTGGATCGCTATATATTCACAACAATCATAATATTGCATTGTTTCAATGTGTGTACTCTATTTTAAGTTCTTATATATTGTTCAATTTCAATGTGTATATATATGCTTTCCATTCTGTATATGTGGATGATAACAACCAGATACAAATTAGTATACGAAAACAGGTAGAAAAATTGAATTCACAATATATATTAATTTTTCATTAGTTCATCACATAATATATATAATATCATCACATATACGTGATGATACTAAACTACTATGTACAATGCACAAAATTGAAAACGAAAAAAATACTAAAACTAATAATTCCTCCTTAGGGGGCAGTATTTCCGGCAGCCCCTTGCTAGCAGCTCCCTGGTGCGCGACGGCTTCCCAGCACGGAGGCAGTACTTCGCCTCCTCCGCCTCACAGCGCTTGACATGCCGACCTGCCTCTTGTTGGTGGACGAGAGCGAACGTTCTTGCCATTTCGTTGGGTGCCCACCATAGCTCCTCGTCGGTAGTACGCTGGAGCTTATCGTCCCACCTCCATGAAGCGATGAGGTGCCTAGCGCCTTTGGCCTTCCTGGCAAAGTATTGGCCGTCTTTGTAGACATCCTCCGCACATCGACGCGCCTGCGCCCAATGTTCCACCGCCTCCTTTTCCCAGGCGGCCTTACGGGCTTCATGGGACACCTAGTACCTGGCTTCCTCCTCCACCATCTCCTTCTTGAACGCCACTTGCCTGGCTTTCTCAGCCGGCCGCAACGCCTTCCACAAACAAAGATTGTACTAGCCCCAAAACTACTCGAAAGTTGGGGAGTCTAGTGGAACCTCATCCGGCGGCACGTAGGGGTCCTCCTCATCGCTGCTCTACGACTGAACGTCCTTGGGGGCGCTGCCTCCTCGTTGGCACGTGGACAGATTGAGGACGCCATGCCAGAGTTTTGTGAGAGAGAGGGAAGGGGGAGGGGCGGGCGAGGAGAGGATGTAGATGAGAATGCAGGAGGGACGACATGAGCAGGGTAGTATTTATTGGTAGCCGGAATCTAGAGCGACGGGAACATTACACACGCCGGTCGCCGGAATTTACAAGTTCTGTAGCTTGAATTGGACATGATTCCCACAACAAAAGCCATGTGTGGAATTAACCGCTAACAGTTTCCAATACAGAACCGTGTCTAATTAATAACCCGCGTCAGGCGCCCCTCACATTCCAAACCTCGAGGCGCAAAATAGAGTGCCAATCTTGTGAGGCCTAGTTGTCTTGCCAGGTATTTACATTTTCCTTCCAAACGTAAGGCACGAATGCTTATTTTGTGTTACCATGATATTATTGTATAATGTAATGTAATACATAAATAATTTTTTGAACACATGATGGTTTGTTGTTGCATGTACATGTGCTTGAATTTGAATTACGGCCATTAATTGGCTAGAAAATCACTTAAATCTCTTAAAAGGGTCAAACACCGCCCTCAAAATTTCAAAATTTAAACATGACAGTTGTATTAGTCCATTTTAACGGTACAAAAAGTTTCGAGGCCATACGGGGATGCTACCGCCAGTTCGTCATCAAACATGCGTTGTTCCCTCTCGGAATGACCATGAGTCTTCTCGTGAGAAGCTCTAGTTTGTGAGGGGTGTGTGTCTGAACTTTCGTCAAACATACCAATTTTTTATATCATGGCATCTTCGTGCCATGCCATTACATCAAGCAAGGTTCCGTGTATTTCTGATCATTTTTGAATTTTTTGGAATTTAAAAGGCATGGCACCCAATGCTTGTGTCCAAGTCGTGACACCAATATATTTGAAATTCCATCAATTTACTGCACAGGGCATCAAGACGCACATGAGGGCACAAGTATGATTTACCAAACCATTATGGTTAGTTTTTGCATGTATATGTAGTTAAAATTTCAATTATGGTCAATACATTGCTAGAAAATCACTTAAATGTCTTTAAAAGGTCAAAGGACTCCTGAAATTTTCCAAATTTTAACATGGTAGTTCTATTAGTGCATGTTAACCACACAAAATGTTCCAGGCCATAAGAGGAGGCTACCGCCAGTTCATCATCAAACATGCATTGTTCCCTCTCGGTACCACAAGCACTAAAAAGTACACTTCCGTGATGATACATGTTTGTCACAGTAGGTCACGTTTTCTGTCATGCATGTACATCCATGACGATTTTATGATAGAATCAAGATAGTCATACTTGTGTTCTCGTAGAAGGGTTCCATGACATTACCAAAATTATCATCACAGAAGTGTCCACTTCCATGACGATAAATGGCGCATTATGGAAGTGCTTTCGTCAAGGGTAACCGACATGTGGCATCCACCATAACAGGTCGCCGTTAAGCTATCGGGTCCGGATTTGGATCCGATAAGCCGCTAACAGCCCGGACCAATGGGGATTTTCCACGTGTAAAATTCTCAATGGCCAGAGGAACCACGTGCCGGCTCACCATTGGGACAGATGTTATCCACTCTTTGGACAGGAGGCACCTATGATACGTCGACACGTGGCATGGCCCAATAGAGGCCCATTCCGGTGAAAAGGCTGGCTCGTTTGACTTGTTCAAAGGTAGCGGGCCGGCCCACAGAAAGCCTGTTAACAGCCTACGCGTATATAGCCCATTTACGGCCCGCTAACTCATGGCCCGTTACGACCTATACGAATTAAGCCAAGTAGCTTCATCTGGGCCGTCCAATATGATTCCAGCCCGTTGTAACTTCCAGCCCATGTATGGCCCATGACGTCTTTCGGCCCATATGAGGCCCTTTGTAACTCTTGGACCATTAATGGCCCGTGGTGAAACTGGCCCGCAATGAACAGTGTATCGATTTATACCCATTAACGGCCCATTATTCCATTGGGCCGTTTCAAGCCCCTGTTATCTTTCGGCCTTCTTAGGGCCCCACTTGTTCTTGGGCTCATTTCTAGCATTTGGTTAGTTACGGCCCGTTACTAGCCTTTTTTGCTTGTGGGCCAAATTCAGCCCATGGTTACAGTCGGCCCATTTGTGGCCCGTTAATCCGTTGGGCCGTTTTTTTAGCATCATCAATACAGCCGATTAACGACGACCCGTTATGGTCGGCCCATTAATGGACGATTACAACTCTAGCATGTTTATGGCCCATAATGCGGTCTGTTATTGGCCCATGTTTGGCCAATCGATCATACGGCTCGTAGAAGGCCCATTGATGCTATGGCCCGTAGAAGGCCCATTGTTTCTACGGCCCGTAGGAGGCCCATGGTCACTACAGTAAATATGTAGCCCATGGTTATTGTGGCCTAGCTTTAAAAAATAGGTTATTACGACCACTAGCAAACTGCGGAAAAAGAACTACACTGACTACAAGCAAACAAGACAACAAGGAGATAAATAAGCAAGCAACTTACGCTAGGCTATCACGGCTACTACACATATTACATCCACTAGACATCAAAGTTCGCCACCAGTGCAAACATGAAAGAATTCCTTATATAACACTATAAAATCATCTTCCCTATTTAATGCTGATACAATATTTCTTCCCTATCTAACCCCGACTCTAAACTTTGTTCCCAATATAACACTTCCATCCGTTGTGTGAGCTAACAGTGTTAACTTGCACATGAAATGACAATATTACCCCTATAACTTACTCTACTATATGACATTTTTTACTCCTCTTTCCCATGCATGTGTTTTATTTTGTTTGAAGTGGTTTTGTACGAGCTATGTCAAAATACTTATACTTGGCATTGTAGAAAAAGTAGAAGAAGAAAAAAATACAATGTCGAGCATACACACATGTACTAGCACATTAGTTAGTGGTTCATTCATGCATGTGGGTGCTCCTTCACGTACCCATCCATGGATGCATTGTGAGCAAGTACACAGTGATGACATGATCATGGCCATCCGATACATATCATCTTTACATACCTGAATATCTGCGGCGGCTGAAGACACACGTATACGTACTCGAATACCCATGCGCGTACAGGCAAGCACACATACATACCCGAATACTCATACACCTGTGTATGTACGGTTAAAGAATTTTTTTTGCACGCGTGTTGATAAGCAGCCGATCAACTTGGACGTGGGGCAAGGAAAGGCACCAATGGTCTAGAATATCCGGGACTGCTGCGATGCGTCTGACCTTCTACACTCAGGAATCGCAAGGGGAACTTACTCACCCATCATACACGGACGAAGCATTAGGGAGAACTCACGCACTAACATAAGGTACAAGGGAAAGGAGAGGGCGCAGCAAGATAATGAATGTTTGAGGGCAAAAATGTCATTTCATGTGCCACGTAACACCGTTACCTCAGAAAATGGATGAAAGTGTTATATTGGGAACAAAAATTAAAGTTGGAGTTAGATAGGGAAGAAATATTTTCCCAGTGTCAAATAAGGCATCTTATTTTATGATAGTGTTAAATAAGGAATTCTATCTACAAATATAGGGAACAAAGCAGCATATCACATACACTGGTTGTCAAAGTTGGCAACCAGTGCAAATAAACGCCGCAGCAAAACAAGTCCATAACTGAAACCACTTCAGAAGAGCTCAAGAAACAATATCCTAGGTACGCATAATGGTGGCAAGATGGTTAGCAAGCTTATTAACTTTCTCTTGTTCGACGCTTAAATCCTCCAGCGCTTGCTGTTGCAAATATGCATCTGAATTCTGCACGGATTTCCTTGGTCCTTCGGCTTCCTATCGCAGCACATCTAATCGATGTCTTTCAACTTGAAGTTGAGACTGAAGAAGACGAACTGATTCATGCAGCGAGTTCGAAGAGCTTGTGCGAGCAGTAGTGGCCAGTAACTCGAATACTACATCAAGACAAGACTTTTGGGTTGTTTCACTGTCGTCAAGATAGTTTTTATCAGCTTTCTTGGAGACCAATAGGGATGTCTCACTATCTTAAACCTTCTCTGCATTACTTCGTTTACCATTGGATAACAGGGTACTCTTATCCAATATTTTGTCCGCATTCGAGAAGAGAAACAAGGAGACACATCACAGGTTTACCATGTTGTATATGAAACTCATTTTGGTAAATCAGTTTAGTAGTAAAGTGGACAGGATAACAACATGAAACAAACATATATCTAGGTACCATGGTCACTGTATGGTCTATATCATTCTAGTTTTTGTTGCCAAATCAAGATAGAGACACAGTTCAAATAATATATGTTTAAGACAAAGCAGAATAGACATAATATAAGTGTGGGAAACTACAAAGCAATAACTACACTTGTAATGTGCATGCCATGAGAACATAAATGTTTATTCAATTGAAACTGAAATCAACATAGAGCAAGTTACAATAGCAAACTAGTTAAAGAAACAGGTTTAAAACATACCTGTTGCGCCATTGGAGTTTCAATTCCATCCTTCAAATTTGAAAATAGTTGGTATGAGTAAATACAGTGATGCAAGAGCAAAGGAGTATGAACCATAGCTACAGAACCTGACCTAAGAACAATTCTTCTTCTGCTTTAAGCGTTGAGTTGGGATTCAGAGTGGTGGTCCTCGTGCTTTGGGCACTACAGTTCCCTTCTAACTGCTCGTGTTTGTGTGCTCTGTGGTGGAGACAGTGTTGTGTCAACTGGAACTGGGTTACTATCTGCTGGGGTTGGGGTTAGAAGGGGTGTAGCTGGTTCTCTGTCCAACTGGGTAGGGGTACAATCTGCGAGAGTCTAGGTTATGTGTGGTTGGGCTGGTTCTTGGGCAAGTACAACCGTGGTTCTATCTGCATCGACTGGTAGCACTATCTTTTCTGAAGACCGTGTTGTTACTCCCTTAGATACTGCCTTCACCCTCTCCAATTTAAATGGTTGATAAACAAGAAAATTAATTGAATGTACAGACAATGAATGATAGACTGGTGCCATGGATAGTGGGGAATAAAAGAGGGCATGAAATAATTCGCATTTATGTTGTCTAACCAAATAGGATAGCATGACACAATTTCACATATATGATGGCTAACTAAACAGGATAGCATGACAGAATTTCACATATATGATGGCTAACTAAAAATGATGGATAGACATAGTTCAAAATATGATGACTATGTAAACAGGATGACATGATATAACTATATAATGTACTTATTAAATAGGTTGGCATGCCATAATTCACATACATGCCGCCTATGGAAACATGATAGCATGATATAATTCACAGATAGAGTGACATAATTCAAAATATGATGACTGTAAACACTAAACAGGATGAGATGATATAACTATATGATGTCTTCATTAAATGGGTTGGCATGCCATAATTCAGATAGATGCTGTCTATGTAAACATGATGGAATGATATAATTCAAATATATGATTCATATACTAAGCAAGTAAGCATATGGCAATCGCATATATGATGTAAAAACTAAGCAATGCAAGACAACATGCATGGCATGAGTAATATAACCCTGCCAAGTTTGAGCATACACCTCAGGGGGGAAATAGAACTGGTCATGTGTCTTTGAATCCTCCTCCGAGGAGCTATGTGTAACCAGCAAGATGTCTACTTCAGCAAGTAGCATTGTCTGCTCTGAATACCTTGTTTTCACTCTAGACACTTCCATCACCGCTTCAAATGGCTGATGCACATCAAGAGTAGTTGAATATACAAACGTTGTCGACAAATGGAACACGTAATACAAAAAAAAGGATAACATGATATAATTCACATATATGATGATTGGCTAAACAACATGGCATTTGATAATTCACATATATAATGCCTTGCAACAAGATAGCATTGCATAATTCACATATATAATGTCTGGCAACAAGATGCCATTGCATAATTCACATATATGGTAATTAGACACTGAACAGGTGGCATTCACACAAAGCATGTCTAAACTAATCAAATGACATAGCAATGCACGACACCATACGCACAATATGAGCAAGAAAACCCTGCCAAATTAGAGCATTATCGCGGGATATCCGCGGCCACATATGGGACCGGTTGGTCCCCTGCTGGTTCGGTGGGGGGACGTCGCGTTGCACAAAGAGCAGATCAACGCACGGCAGCATGGCAGAGAGCACACAAGCAATTTACCCAGGTTCGGGCCGCCGCGAGGCGTATGACCCTACTCCTGCTTTGGTGGATTGATGGTGGAATGAGCGTGGTGATGCGTAGTACACTTGCCCGGCAAGGTTTGCCTCGGGGCCGCAGCGACTATGTGCGTATGGTGGCTTGGGTTCATCAACTTTCTAACCCTCTCGCCCCTTCTACGAGTGCCATGGGCCTCCTTTTATAGATTAAGGGGTCACCACAGTGGCAAAGTGGTCATTATCCTCTGATATGATAGTGAATAGTGCTATCATACCTAACTATGTGGGCTGACAGGTTGCATTTAATGCACCGCTTAGTGTCACATCACTGGTTGCCCAGCAAGGCCTGCCGGGCTATCTTGCCAGCTCCACACCTATTCCATTGACACATCGCATGATGGGTGTCATCTGTGGGTTTCTTCTGTAGGAAATGGCTGCCAAGTGGCAAATGGCTGCCACTTAATCATCTTGAGGCTTGACACCGCACTGATTGACGACGTGAGTCGTGGTTGAGTAGCTGGTGGGGTGGTTCTGCCCCCGTGAGCCCCGGCAGGCTCTGCCGGGGAGTCTTGGTTGCTTGTTTCTAGTGGTGGTGTCGGGTGGTTGGTGCGACATATGCCAATGGATGGCTTATCATTGTAGGAGCCAATAAGACGTCGCCGGTGCCTGGAAACGGGATGAGGCGAAGACATGCACGCCGGCGGATCTTACCCAGGTTCGGGGCTCTCCGAGGAGATAACACCCCTAGTCCTGCTCTGCGGGGTCTCCGCATGATCACTAGATCAAGGAAAGGTAGCTACAATTGCTCCTAGAGCTGTTGGGTTCAAGGGAGAAGAAGAACAAGGCTAGCTCTTGCTTCTCTCTATCTCTATTGTGTGTGTGCTGTGTTCAGAAGCTAACCCTTTGCATGGGTGCTCCGGGGGGTTCATATAGGCCTACCCCCCGGGGGTACAATGGTAATCCGGCTGGGCACTGGTCCCAGCCGTCAGTGTCTACGCTCGCCGGCTTCTCCGCCGGCTGTTGGGTCCCGCCGGCTGCCGGCTTCTTAGTCGACAGGCCGGCCCCACCGCCCAGGGTCTTGTCGGCGGCTGCTCACTGTAGCCTCGCCTCTGATGACGAGGGCTTCGTCGAGGTAAGCGTGGCTACAGTGGGTCGCCTCGGGGGCTCTCACAGTAGCCTTACCTCGTCTTGTCTCCTTAATGGGGCTCCTGCTTCGAGGAAGGGGGTAGCCGGCTTCTGGGGGCCGGCTACGCCCTTGGCCGACTGGGGGAGGCCGGGCCGCCTCCGCGCCTCTCTCTGGCGGAAGGGGCCCGCCGCCCGCGGGCCATACAGGAGTCGGTCGTGGATGACGTTGAGGCTGGCATGGCTACAGTGCCGAGCCGAACAGGAGATGGTCATCCCGTACGGCCTCCGCGGCCATGCCTGCCTCGGGCCTCGGGGGTAGTGGGCCGCACTGTGGCCACACCCCGTCTTGTCACCGTTATGTGGGTGTAGCTTTGGTGGTTGTGGTCTCGGCCGGCTTCTTGGAGTCGGCGTCCTTCTTGGCCGGCTTCTTGGAGTCTACCACCCCGTAGTCGCCCTGGGGAGGGGTTGCGGAGGCTGGGTCGCCTTCCGGGAGTCGGCTTCAGAGGTAGCCGGCCAGGGAAGGCGGCCCAATGCTTGGAGTGCTTGGAGGCCCGAAGGCCTGATAATTTTTCAGAAGAACCAGGGGCAGTCGGTTAGGCTACCCGTAGCCATTTACTCCGACAGTAGTCCCCGAAGTTGATTGGGTTTCGAGGTGGAGTAGGGGTTGAGAAGCTCGATCAGCTTCCTATCTTGACAAGTCGGCAGCTGGGAGCCGGCTTTAGTTAGGCATGCCGCCTTGGTCGAAAATTCCGGAGTCGGAGGGCGGGAGCTCGTCAGCGTGTGCTCCGGGCCGCGGGCCGGCCACTTGCCGTCTGCGAAGCACGTGGCCTCCCTCGGCCAGAAAGCCTGCCAGCCCACGCGTGTGACAGGACGTCGCCGCAGGGCGGGGGCCCGCCACGTCCGCGCCCGGGCCCAGGCGCGGATTCTCTGCATCTCGAAACCGCCCGCACGTCTCCTTGCAGCAGTTTCGGCTCGCCTTTAAGGCGCAATAATTGTGGGACGTGGGGGGAATGGGTGCAGTTAATCCCACGTCTCCCCCCACGTCCGGCCTCTTCGGCCTCGCCTCACGAAGCTATAAGTAGGGGGAGGTGGAGGGCGGCAGGCCCTCGCACGCTCCTCCTACTTCCACCATCTTCTTCGCTCGCCATTTCTTGCAACAGCGCCTCGCCGCCGCGCTCTTCCACCGCACGTTCCTCCGCCGCCGCGCTAGTTTTTGCCATGCCTCCCGCCACGGAGCAGTATGGCGGGGATTGGGACGGCTCCAACATGCACGAAGACCACGTCGAGTTCCTCCGCAAAACTCGGCGGCTGCCGGCCACGGACAAGGTGGAGGTCCGCCTTGCGCCGGCGAGGAAGATTACGCCGGAGCCGCGGGAGGGCGAGCGGGTGGTCTTCCACTCGCACTTCTTGCGCGGCATCGGTCTGCCAGCGAGCGCCTTCTTCTGCTCCTGGCTCGACTTCTATCAGCTCCAGCCGCACCATCTCACCCCAAACGCGGTGGTGCTGCTGTCCGCCTTCGTCACCCTGTGCGAGGGCTACCTCGGCATCCTCCCCACCCTTGAGCTCTGGGGGAGTTCTTCCAATCGAAGCTGGGCACGTGCATGCGGGGCGTGCCGGCTCAGACTGGCGCCTTCATTGCGTCGCGGAGATCGGTCGCCGACAACCCCTTCCCCGTCATCACGCTGATCCAATCGGTGAAGAAGTGGCAAAAATCTTACTTCTATGTGCGGAACATCGCCCCGCGGGGCGACTACATCAACCCGCCGGCTTACGTAGCTGGCCCACCAGAGGGCAGGCGGCCCCAGTGGTCCTTCCGGGCCGTGACTCTGACGCCGGCTGGGTCCGCCGCCGTCGCCTGCGTGCGGGAGCTGACCCAGGCAGAGGGCTTGACGGGGCCCGACCTTCTGGCCGCGTTCGTCATGCGCTGGGTTCTTCCGCTCCAGAGCCGGCCTCATCTGATCTGTCAGATGAGCGGCCAGCTCGATCCGAGCCGAATGTGTACCAAGGAGATGCCGCGCGAGGAGGTCGCCTATATGGTGAACTACCTTGCGAACTGCAAACTCACCGAAGAGTGGCAGTTCGGCAAGGAACCGTATAGCCGAGCCATTCCGCCGCCTACGGTATGTTCTCCTTGTCTCTTTCTCTCTCTCTTTGCTTTGTTGCCGAGTTCCTCTTAGCCGATTCTGACTTAGTCGGTTTGCTTTTCGACAGAGCCCTCTGCTTCGGCCGGCCGGCGGGTCAGACTCGGAGCGCCGATTCGTCCCCGACCGGACCGAACACGATCAGGAGGACCCCGACCTGGCGGCGGCCGGTATGGACGACGACGTCGAGCCGGGTGGTGGCCAAGCCGGCGGCGAAGCAGGCGGCTCCGGGCTCGGAGTTACCTTTGACGACTGGCCGGACGACGATGAGGCCGAAGTCGTCCCGCGCCGCCAGCCGGCATCTGGACGCGGCGCGGGTTCCTCCGCCGCACCGCCTGCTCGGGGCAGAGGTCAAAAGCGTCGCGCCGCCCAGGGTTTGTTCCGTAGTCAGACGAAGAAACCCAGGGGCGGGGCGGCAGCCACCAGGCGGGAGGAGGCGGCCGCGAAGGCGGCTCGCTTCCGGAAGACGGTGAAGCAACCGCAGACCGTGTCGGCGTAAGTTCACTTTCTTTCGTATACTCTTTTTCTTTCTTTTCTCTGGTGGTTCCTGAACCCTTGTCTTTTTCTCCAACGATCGGAGCTCCGCTGTCGCTTGAGCGGGCGGCTGCCGCCTCCGTTGTTGAGTCGCCGAGGGGCTCTGGGAGCACCACCCGCCGCGTGGACCCCCGTGCCGACCTCCAGGAGGCGACAGAAAGGAACGCGCGGGAGGCGCGGGCGGAGCGAGAGGCGCGGGAGGCGGAGGCACGGAAGGCGGCCGCCGCCCAGGCGACACGGGAGGAGGAGGCGGCGAAGGCACTCGCCGATGCCGCAGCCAGGGCCCAAGCAGAGGCTGCGGCCGCGGCGGCGGCGGGGGAGGTTTTGATGGTCACCCCGCTGCGCGTCATGGCGCCTGGGGACATGGAGCCTTTGCCAGAGGGAGCCAGCGGCGACCAGCCAGGGCTGGGGGGAAGCGACGACGTCATCATCCTGGAGAGGGCGCCGGTGCCGACCCCGCCAACTGGGGCGGCTCAAGGCGGCCGGCCTGATCCGCCGCCTGCACAGTCGGCGGGGGGCGAGCCGGCCGTGAGGGCTGAGACGGTGGTCCGGATTCCGTCGAGCCGGCGCGCGGGGAAGGCCGCGTCGGAGCCACAGAAGGCCGCGTCGGAGCCGCAGCCGGCCATGGGCTCCAGCTCGTCGGCCCGGGATGCGGAGGCGGCCAGCGCTACCTCGGGGTGGACGCCAGGCGGAGGGACGGCCCTGGTGAACGTGGCTGCACAGGACGTCCGGACCCGGCTCCAGGGCCAAGCTGCGGCGCTGAGGCAGTTCACCGACGAGTTCCTCGCGATGCGGGCGGCCATCCGGGTTAGTATTCCCATCTTGCTTCTTCTTGATCTTGACTTCTTCTTGATCTTGATTTCTTCTTGATCTTGATTTCTTCTGTGGGGGCGCGTCAGCGCACCCACTTGGTGTAGTCCCCGAGTTCCGAGTCGGCTGCTGAGCAGGCGGCTTGGAACTTCTTGGTGGATTTGCCTTTGCTATTTTTGTTCTTACTTCGGTCTTTGTCCATCTTGCAGGACTACCACAACCTTCGAGCGGCCGCCTTCAACTCCCAGGCTCGGGAGCTGACTCAGAAGACCGCCGACCTTACTGAGAGCCGAGGTACGTGCTTTGTTCTTTATCTCGTGTGGGGGCGCGTCAGCCCACCCACTGGGTGTAGTCCCCGAGATTCGGGCCGACTGCTGAGCAGTCGGGTCGGATCTTCCTTGACGATCTCTTACTGTTCTTCTTTTCCTGCCGTCTCTGCAGCGGCCAACGCCAGTCTGAGGGCACAGCTGGGAGAGTCTCAGACTGCCCTTCGTGCCAAGGATGCCGAGCGCGACCGCCTGGTCAAGAAGCTGGTCGACCAGGAGGAAGGCCACAAGGCGGCCCTGAAGGTGGTGCAGGACCGCGAAGCCGCCCTCCAGGCCGAGTACGAGACGGAGGCGGCCGGCTGGGCTGAGGCCAGGCAGACTCTGGTCTCTGGCTATGGCCAGATCGAGGATCTGGTTGACGGTAAGCCGCCTACCTCTTCGTCCTTTCTTGCCATCTGCCACTTTGGCTCTTTTCCTGATTTGGTGCTCTTTTCTCCTTTCCTTCTTCTTGCTTGCGCAGAAATTTCCCTGGCTATTCTACTGCCGCCAACCAGACCATCGAGGCCCGCCGCCAGGCGCGAAGGCAGGCTGGCTTTGAGATCTCGCCAACCGTCGGCCGTTCGTTGGAGGAGCAGCTCTTGGCGATCCAGGCCCGCATCCAGCCGGCTCACCGACTGCTCCGCCGTCTTCAACGTGCCGGGGTGCAGGTCTTGGCCGCCCTCTAGCCCCGCCAAGTGGTTCCTCGAACCCCCAGTCGGACTTTCGACTGGCTGGAGGTGGCAGTCGGCCGCTTCGAAGCCTGGAAGGCCTCGGCGGCTCACTCCGGTGCCAGGCGGGCGCTGGAGTTCGTCAAGGCCTGGTATCCCGGCCTGAGCCTGGATCAGTTGGCTACCTGGCGGCAGCAAGCCGACACAGAGCTGGAGCCAGCGCGGCCGGCCATCATCCGGCGGGCTTCGGTGATCGCCGACTACACCGACACCAGCGTCTTCGCCCCCGAGGTGGACGACAATGGTGTCGCTCAGCCGGAGGAGTGGTTCGGTCTGAACCCGAAGTATGGCGAAGACTCGGCGGAGGAGATCGACTCCAGCGACGAGGGCGAAGAGGAGGAGTAGGGTGAAGACGCCGAGCCGGCTGGTGGAGCAGCCGGCCAGCCTCAGCCTGACCGCGCCTCCAGCACTACGTCGCGCGCGAGTGCGTCTCCTGCCGTAGGTGGTGGTCAAGCCGGGACCCGCTAGTCGGCCACTCCTTCAGCCGGCGAGGCCGCTTTCACCGACCAGCTCGGCCTCCGCAGCGCGCCTTAGTCTGCCGTCTTTTGTTTCCCTGTCTAGTTACTTTTGGAACAATGTTTTGGTTAAGTCTGCACAATTCCACCCACTGGGTGTATTCGAACTTAAGTCTGTTGCCAGCCTGTTGGGGGCTTTATGTGTGTATATAACTTATGCATGTGGCCTTTCCTTGTACTTTGCTCTTTATCCTTCTGCTTTTTCCTTTGCCGCCCTCCCTTGGTTGCCGCCTCCCCAGTCAAACAGTTGCTCTGCAATCTGTAGCCGGAGGAGTGCCTGGCCGATTAGGGGGGGGGAAGTACTCTAGCTCTGCTGGACTAAAGCTAAGTTTTTCAAGAAGCCGGCCAGCCGGCTGTTCTGGCAGCCGGCAGGCGTGTTTGGAGGCCGTCTCTTTGCTATATAGGTTCGTTGTTCCTTAGCCATTTTTCGTGTGGGCGTCCTTTCTGTCTTGCCTCTTGCTAGTCGGACAGTCAGTTCTTTGAGCTGCGACTTTCAACAAGAGGGGACTTGGGAGCCGGCACACTACTTTTCTGACTTCAGGTAGAACTTTCAATATAGCTCAAGGCGGCCAGTCCCCGGGCTGACTAGTCGAACCCGGTGCCAGACAAGAATTCAAAATGTAATAATACATTCATGGATATGACACTTGTCATTCATAGATAAACAAGGGCAGTCCCCGAGTACTGCTCGGGGGGCCTGTTGGTTTGTACTTAATACAAAAAAGGGTAGCATGATACATACTGCTTTCAACTGTAAAATCGTCTCAGGAGGTTTGCGTTCCATGGTCGCTCCAACTCCTTGCCGGAGTCGTCTCTCTTGCGTGCTCTTGGTTTTTGTGCGTCGATCAAGTAGTAGGAGTCGTTGCCGAGTGCCTTGCTGACGATGAAGGGGCCTTCCCAAGGGGCCGAGAGCTTGTGCTGGCCGGCTGTTCGCTGGATCAGCCGGAGCACAAGGTCGCCCTCTTGGAAGGATCTTGGCTTGACCTTGTGGTTGTAGTAGCAGCGCAGCCCTTGCTGGTAGATGGCGGACCGGCTGAGTGCTAGCAGCCGGCCTTCTTCCAGTAGGTCCACGCCGTCTTCTCTTGCTTCTTTGGCCTCCTCCTCCGTGTACATGGTGATCCGAGGCGAGTCGAACTCGATGTCTGTTGGGATGACAGCCTCGGCACCGTACACGAGAAAAAATGGAGTGAAGCCGGTTGACTTGTTGGGTGTAGTACGCAGGCTCCAGAGGACAGCCGGCAGCTCTTCGAGCCAGCAGCCAGCCGACCGCTCCAGTGGTGCAACCAGTCGGGGCTTGATGCCGGAGAGGATGAGTCCATTTGCTTGCTCGACCTGGCCGTTTGACTGCGGGTGGGCAACGGACGCTAAGTCCAGTCGGATGCCCTGCGTCGCGCAGAAACGTGCCAGTGCTCCTTTGGCAAAGTTCGTGCCGTTGTCGGTGATGATGCTGTGCGGCACGCCGTACCGAGTAGTGATGTCGGTGATGAATGTCACGGCAGTCGGCCCATTGAGCTTCTTGATTGGCTTTGCTTTAATCCACTTTGTGAACTTGTCCACAGCAACAAGTAGATGTGTCAGGCCGCCGCGGGCTGTCTTGAAGGGGCCCACCATGTCCAGTCCCCAGACGGCAAAAGGCCAGGTGAGGGGAATGGTCTTGAGTGCAGAAGCCGGCAGATGTTGCTTAGAACTAAAAACTTGGCATCCTCTGCAGCTCTTGACTATTTCTTTAGCATCCTCCAAGGCAGTCGGCCAGAAGAAACCATGGCGGAAAGCCTTGGCCACAAGTGATCTTGAGGCTGCGTGGTGGCCGCATTCGCCTTGGTGGATGTCTCTGAGGATTGGCACTCCTTTTTCTGGCTCGACACAACGCTGGAAGACTCCAGTGACGCTGCGCTTCACAAGCTCTCTGTTGATTATTGTATATGCTGCGGCTCGTCGTTGCACTAGTCTTGCTGAGATCTCATCAGCCGGCAGCTCTCTGCTAACTAGGAACTTGAGGATGGGCTGGGCCCATGAGGGAGCTGTGACTTCTTCTTCTGTTAATATAGCCACCATGACTCGGGTGGGTGGGTTGGGTGAGTCGGCCACTGCTTCTTGTGTCGTTGTAGTCCCCGGGCCGACTGTTGCAGTCCCCGGGCCGGGTTCTGAAGTCCCCGGGCCGGGTGCGACTACGGCAGTCCCCGGGCCAGATGTCAGAGTCCCTGTGCCGCCTGCGGGGTTTCTCCAGTCGGATCCGGCTGTATCTGGCGCAGGTGGTACGAAGATGGAATCCGACTCTGGAGACGGCTTGATGGACGGCTTGAGGAGGCGCTGGAGGGAGACGCCGGTCGGTATGGCTTGTCGGGTGGAGCCGATCCGTGCTAGGGCATCTGCTTGGTC
This sequence comes from Aegilops tauschii subsp. strangulata, assembly GCF_002575655.3. Lineage (NCBI taxonomy): Eukaryota > Viridiplantae > Streptophyta > Magnoliopsida > Poales > Poaceae > Aegilops > Aegilops tauschii. The sequence goes on from NC_053038.3 coordinate 288,712,642, forward strand.
GTTGTCGGCCCTTGGCACGTGGAGGAACTCGCACCCCTCGAAGTATCCGCTGATCTGCTGGACGAGGAATCGATAACTCGCCATGTTCGCGTCCTTGGCGTCTTAGTCGCCAGACGATTGCTGGACCACCAAGTCTGAGTCGCCGTAGCACAGGATCCGGCGTATGCCAAGCTCTTTGGCTAGCCGGAGCCCGTGTATGAGCGCCTCGTACTCGGCCACGTTGTTGGAGGCGGCGAAGTGGATCTGCAGCGTGTACTTGAGCTTGTCGCCTTTGGGAGAGGTGAGGACGATGCTGGCTCCCAAGCCGGTGCGCATCTTGGACCCGTCAAAGTGCATCCGCCAATGGGTAGAGTCGGCGGTAAGTACTGGGTCTCGGCCCAGTCGACGAGGAAGTCGGCCAATGCTTGCGACTTGATGGCGGTGCGGGGTTGATAGTAGATCGTGTAGGGCGCCAATGCAATGGCCCATTTGGCCACCCGGCCGGATGCATCCCGGCTGCCTATGATCTCGGCGAGCGGGGCAGTGCATACGACCGTGATGGGGTGCTCTTGGATGTAGGGCTTCAGCTTCTTGGCAGCGAAGTACACCCCATAGCACAGCTTCTGGTAGTGCGGGTAGTTTTGCTTTGAGCTGGATAGCACTTCGCTGAGATAGTACACCGGCCTCTGGACTAGCTGGGCTCGGCCTTCCTCCGGGCGCTGGACCACGACAACAGTGCTGACGACTCGGCTAGTCGCGGCGATGTAGAGGAGCATGGGCTCCTTCTCAGTCGGCTCAGCCAGGACAGGCGGAGTGGTCAACATTTTCTTCAACTCATGGAAGGCTTGGTCGGCTTGATCATTCCACTCGAAGTGAGTGGACTTCTTCATGAGTCGGTACAAGGGGAGAGACTTTTCTCCTAGTCGGCTGATAAAACGATTCAGGGAGGCTAAGCAGCCAGTGAACTTCTGCACATCTCGCAGCTTGGTGGGAATCTCCATCCTCTCGATGGCCTTGATCTTGACGGGGTTGCACTCAATGCCGCGTTCGGAGACCAGGAAGCCTAGCAGCTGGCCGGCTGGCACTCCGAACACGCATTTCTCGGGGTTGAGCTTGATCTGGAATCGGCGCAAGTTGGCGAATGTTTCTTTCAGGTCTTCAAGCAAGGTACCGCGCTTCTCTGTCTTCACCACAATGTCGTCTACATAGACGTGGGCATTTCTGCCGAGTTGTTTCAAGAGACATTTCTGCATGCAACGCTGAAAAGTGGCACCGGCATTTCTCAAGCCGAATGTCATAGTCAGGTAGCAGAAGGCTCCAAAGGGTGTGATGAAGGCAGTCTTCAGGCAGTCAGCTGGGTCCAACTTGATCTGATGGTACCCTGAGTACACATCCAAAAAACTTAACAGCTCGCATCCGGCTGTGGAGTCTATCACTTGGTCAATCCGTGGCAGAGCAAACGGATCCTTTAGGCAGGCCTTGTTCAGACTGGTGTAGTCTATACACATACGCCACTTGTTATTCTTCTTCAGAACCAGAACTGGGTTGGCAAGCCACTCTGGAAAGAACACTTCCATGATAAAGCCAGCGGCAAGGAGCCGGGATATCTCTTCTCCCACAATTCTTCGTTTCTCTTCTGATAGTCGGCGGAGGGGCTGCTTGACCGGCTTCGCATCAGCTCGGACATGTAACTTGTGCTCGGCGAAATCCTTCGGGACACCCGGCATGTCCTTTGGGGACCATGCAAAGATGTCTCGATTCTCACGGAGGAAGTCGACGAGCTCGCCTTCCTATTTACTGTCCAAGTTCGCCCCAATGACAGCGGACCTTTCCGGGTTCTCCGGGTCCAGAGGTATCTTCTTCGTCTCTTTGGCAGGCTGGAAGGAGCCCTGCGCATCACAATCCTTGGGGTTGGGGGACAAGGCCGGCTGCTTGCCGGCCATGGCCACAACCCGTTCCAACATCTTCTTCTCTTCTGCCACCACGAGGGACTCGGCCAGCCGGCTACTGGCCATGGCGCACTCGATGGACTTCTTGTAGTCGCCGGCTACCGTGATGATCCCCTTCGAGCTCGGCATCTTCATCTTCAGGTAGGCGTAGTGGGGCACAGCCATGAACTTGGCCAGGGCAGGTCGGCCGAGCAGCGCATGATAGGGGCTCTCCAAATCCACTACCTCGAACCATATTGCTTCTCGGCGAAAATGATCTTTGTCTCCGAAGAGAACATCCATTTTGATCTTGCCGATTGGGGAGCAAGACGGGCCGGGTACGATACCATGGAAGACGGTGCGGCTCGGCATGAGCTGCTTCGCTTTGATGTTCAGCTTCTCCATGGTATCCCGGTATAGTATGTTGATACTGCTTCCGCCGTCTATCAGGACACGAGAAAATCTGGCAGCTCGCCTCTCCGTCGTGAGGGTGACGTCCAAGACCATTGCATAGGAGCCAGGCGAAGGCATCACCTCTGGGTGGTCAGCCTGGCTCCAGCTGATTGGCTTTTCTGACCAGTGCATGAACTCGGGGGCGCTGGTGGCGACTGCATTCACTTCTTGGTGCTGTCGGCGTCGGCTGCGCTTGTCGTCGGCTTGACTAGTGAAGACGACGTAGGCGGCGTGCTCTTCGGGAAATTCGTCTTGGATGGCGCCGACTGCCGGCCGAGCCGCCGGCTGCTGGGGGGCTGGAGGCGGCGGGCCGGGAGGCGGAGGCGGCAACATCCCCTCGCCCTTGGTGATGCGGGTGAGCCAGTGGCATTTCCGGGTTGTGTGGTTGGACGGCTTCGCGCCGCTGTGGAATTTGCAGGGGGCGTCGAGAGCTTGCTCGTAGGAGAAAGACGGCTGCCAAGCCGGCCTTCCACCCTTCTTCTTAGGAGCGGGCCGTTCTTCAGGCTGCTCGTCTTCAACTGTGGCCACCTGCCGACTGGAGGAAGTCGGCATGGGGGCCTTGCGCTTGTGGTCGTTCTGGTAGGGGCGCCGATTAGGGTCGCCAGCCGGCGTCTTGGGAGCCGGAGCAATCACCTTCCCAGAGGCGTCTACTCTCAGCTCGGTCTTCATCGAGGAGTCGGCCGTGGCATATTTGTCCGCGATGATTAGTAACTCGTCGAGGGTGGCCGGCTCGTCGCAGAGGAGTCGGTGCTTGAGGAGGGTGCCCTCTCGGCACCTGGCGGTGAAGTACTCGATGGCCTGGACCTCGTGCAAGCCCTCGCAAGAGTTGCGGAGCTCGGCCCATCGCGTGAGGTAGTCGCGGGTCGACTCGTTGGGCCCTTGGACACAGAGGGAGAGCTGGCGAGGCTTGGGAGGCCGCTTGTAGGTGCTGGTGAAGTTGCGGACGAAGACTTCGGTGAAGTCCAGCCAACTATTGATGCTGTAGGGCTTGAGGCTATTGAGCCATGTGCGCGCCGTGCCTTGCAGCATGAGGGGGACGTACATCACGGCGACGCGCCGATTGCCGTTGGCTATGCTGACGGCCGTGGAGTAGTCGATGAGCCAATCTTCCGGCTTCACCGAGCCGTTGTACTTGGGCGTGTCTCTGGGGAGTGAGAACCCTTTGGGGAAGGGCTCGTCGCGGATGCGGGGGCCAAAGCATGGCGGGCCGACATCTTCTTCTTCTTCTAACGCCAAGGATCGAGCAAGGTGATCGATCCTGTGGCGGGCGTCGTTCTCGCCGACTCCTTCTCGGCGGCCGAGTCGGTCGCCAAGAGTCGGGTGTGTGATAGGCGGCGGAGTGAGGCGTCTTTCTCTTCAAGGCGGGGGAGGAGGCAGATTTCCTTGGTGTTCAACCGCTCTAGAGTGGCCTTCCGCGTCGCGCTCAATGGTAATGCGAGTCCGGCTGCGACTGGCAGCCGGCTCCTTGTCTTTCTTCTGGCGTGCGCCGCTCGCAGTCGGCGAGCGGGATGTTGCGTCGTGCTCTCGGCGCGGGGGATGACTATCAGCACGGGCGTCGGCTTCGTGCCGTTCTGCAGCCGCGTCGAGCAGCTGCTGGATCCGTCTCGTCATGTAGGGGAGCTCATCGGCTCCCAGCCCATTGAGCTCTTCTGCGGCCGCCTGAGCGGCTCGTAGATTCTTGAGCGGGGTGGCGTAGACGGGGCGATCTGCGCCCAGCATGCTGGCGACGGCCGCGCCGCGCTTCTGGACGAAGCCGGCTCGGCTCGGGCCGCTAGGTGGCGGCGTGCCGAAGGCGGCGCGGTCGACTTCGCGGTGGTGGGCCTCGGTGAGGCGTCTCATGGAGGCTATCTTCTGGCCCTCCGCGATGAGGGCAAGGCGGCGTGCCTCCAGGGTCTCGGTGTCGGCGTCGGCCGGGATGGGGGCGGAGAGGTCGTGCATTGCCGCTTGCAGGGCGTCGTGGGCATTCTCGCCCGAGTTGGCGACGTGGCTGATGACCAGCACTTCGGTGATAGCGCTGCTGCCACTGTCAGCTCGAGGGAGGGGGTCGTCGAAGACCACCACGTCGGAGGGGTAGGCGTCAAGCGATGCTGTGTCAGAGTCGACGAGCATCGGGTCGGTGGAGCCGACCGACTCCATGTCTGCAGCGGGCCCGCTGTAGACGTGAAGCTGGTTGAGGAGGCTGACGAGGCGGTTCTCGGGGTAGTCGGTGCCTGCGTCGGACGCAGGCTCGTCGGAGATGCGAGTCTCGCCGAGCAGATCGGCGAGGCGGCTCGCTGCGCAGGCGTCGTCGACGCCTTGCAGCGCGTCGAGGCAAGCGCCATCGGGCGCAGCAGGCTGGCTACGCTCGCGGGGGAGGAAGAAGGTTCCCGTCCAGAACAGGTCTCCGGATGACGGTGCACCTTGCCCCACGGTGGGCGCCAAATGTCAGGTGGTTGGTGCGACATATGCCAATGGATGGCTTATCATTGTGGGAGCCAATAAGACGTCGCCGGTGCCTGGAAACGGGATGAGGCGAAGACATGCACGCCGGCGGATCTTACCCAGGTTCGGGGCTCTCCGAGGAGATAACACCCCTAGTCCTGCTCTGCGGGGTCTCTGCATGATCACTAGATCAAGGAAAGGTAGCTACAATTGCTCCTAGAGCTGTTGGGTTCAAGGGGGAAGAAGAACAAGGCTAGCTCTTGCTTCTCTCTATCTCTATGGTGTGTGTGCTGTGTTCAGAAGCTAACCCTTTGCATGGGTGCTCCGGGGGGTTCATATAGGCCTACCCCCCGTGGGTACAATGGTAATCTGGCTGGGCACTGGTCCCAGCCGTCAGTGTCTACGCTCGCCGGCTTCTCCGCCGGCTGTTCGGTCCCGCCGGCTGGTGGGTCCCGCCGGCTGCCGGCTTCTTAGTCGATAGGCCGGCCCCACCGCCCAGGGTCTTGTCGGCGGCTGCTCACTGTAGACTCGCCTCTGATGACGAGGGCTTCGTCGAGGTAAGCGTGGCTACAGTGGGCCGCCTCGGGGGCTCTCACTGTAGCCTTACCTCGTCTTGTCTCCTTAATGGGGCTCCTGCTTCGAGGAAGGGGGTAGCTGGCTTCTGGGGGCCGGCTACGCCCTTGGCCGACTGGGGGAGGCCGGGCCGCCTCCGCGCCTCTCTCTGGCGGAATGGGCCCGCCGCCCGCGGGCCGTACAGGAGTCGGTCGTGGATGACGTCGAGGCTGGCATGGCTACAGTGCCGAGCCGAACAGGAGACGGTCATCCCGTAGGGCCTCCGCGGCCATGCCTGCCTCGGGCCTCGGGGGTAGTGGGCCGCACTGTGGCCACACCCGTCTTGTCACTGTTATGTTGGTGTAGCTTTGGTGGTTGTGGTCTCGGCCGGCTTCTTGGAGTCGGCGTCCTTCTTGGCCGGCTTCTTGGAGTCGGCCACCCCGTAGTCGCCCTGGGGAGGGGTTGCGGAGGCTGGGTCGCCTTCCGGGAGTCGGCTTCAGAGGTAGCCGGCCAGGGAAGGCAGCCCAATGCTTGGAGTGCTTGGAGGCCCGAAGGCCTGATAATTTTTCAGAAGAACCAAGGGCAGTCGGTTAGGCTACCCGTGGCCATTTACTCCGACAGGTGGCCTCGCCCCTTGCCGGGCTTCGCCTGCCGAGCAAGGGAGGTCCTTCTCTTGCCGATATCTTGCTCCTCTGGTTGGATCTTGGTCTCTCTGAGCTGCATCTTGGTTCTTCAAATCTCTTGGTTCTTCAATCTCTGGCTTGCCCTTGGCTTGTCTGTGCACGAGTCAGGGGAAAATGTATACCCCTGTATATTTTCCCCAACATAAGCTCCTAGGCCAGAGCCACACATGTCGCGTGGCACGTTGGGTTAGGCCCCAAACAGTGCACGGACACGTTGCAGGAGAGGGCTGTGCGTGACGGATTGCCACGATGACTAGTCAATCCAACGTCCAATTTTGCATAATTATTGCCTGCCACTTCTCCCCCTCTTGAGAGCAGGCTAAATCGGAGTGGCATGATTCATCTGTCTCTCGTGCCGCTCCCTTCTTCTTCCTTTGCAAGCCAAGCGACAGCTCCCCATCTCGCTTCTCCTTCCGTCGCCACCCAACGAATTCCCCCCTCTCCGAGTGGCTGTAGCAATGGGGAAGAAACCCGCGAAGAAGTCAACGACCGTGGTGAAGGAGATCGCCGCCGAGGGGAACAAAAGGTCGGCGGAGTCGAACAAGAAGCAGAGCGAGGATGTCGTATTTGTTCCGTCCAACTTGAGCGGCCCCGTCCTTCAGGCAAAGTACGGGTATCTGTGGGGGCGGCCCGTTGAGAAAGGGCACGGAGTGCCCGTGGTCTACGAAGCGGGTGAGGTGAATCCCCTGATTCTTATCGGTTCTTTGCTGCTTATTTCATCTGCGGTCTGTGCCCTCCTTTTTCTAAGTTCTTTGAGGCAATCATGAACATCTATGGATTTCACCTCCTTGATTTTGGGCCTTCCAGGCGAAGTTCTTGAAGATCGTTTGGACCTAAGATTTGCCATCTAGAAAGAACACCCACGTAAATCTTGAAAATCATCGACTATGACTAGACCGAACGAATTACCACCGATACTTTTATAGGCATCGGGACCAAAAAGGTCCATATGAAGCATCTCGAGTGGTCTTCTCGTGGTCATGATGTTCTTCACGGGGTGACTTCCTCCAACATGTTTTCCTGCTTGACAAGCACTGCACAATCTATCTTTGTCAAATATAACATCTTTCACTCCAAGGATATGATCACCTTTAATAAGCTTATCAAGATTTCGCATGCCCACATGACCTAACCTTCTATGCCACAACCAACCTTTAGATGACTTAGCAATAAAGCAAGTTCTAGGTTGAGCCCTTTTAGTGAAGTCAACAATGTATAGATCACCTCTATGTATATCGGTAAAGACCATATTGTGATTATCTCTTTGAAACACTTGGCAATCTACTTCAGTAAATAAAACATTGAATCCAAAGTCAGCTAGTCTAGATACGGAAAGTAAATTATAGCCAAGAGATTCAACGAGCATAACATTTTGGATGGAGCTGTCATGTGAGATGGCCACCTTACCAAGGCCAACCTCCTTACCCTTTGAGTTATCACCAAAAGTGACATACTTTCGAGGGCCATCATTTTTAGCAAGCTCACTAAACATGTCATTGTCTCCGGTCATGTGATCGGTACATCCACTATCAAGAACCCATTCCTTTCCTCCAGCCATGTAGCCGCGAAGGTTTGCCATAAGACCAAAGTGTCTCGTAGACTCATCGAGATCAAATTCACTATCATCATCCTCATCATAGTATCAATGTTCAACATCGTCTTGTGATTGACCATTACCTAGAGAGATTGATTCATTAGATGTATGACTATGGCAATGTTCATCTTTATGAATTCTAATGACTTCCGAGATAATGTTACTAATGATTCCAACATCTCCTTTGGCACACATAAGGTCACGAAGCTCAAATAAACAATCACCAAACTTAGGATCATTAGGATTCATCTTATTTAAAGCAATGGACTTTTGAAGAATCACATCTAGATATTTCAAGGAATAGTTTGGGAACCGTTCCTCGAGAAATCTTCATATGGTGTAAGCACATTCAAGAGTAGCAAAGTAACCAATCAAATTTCTAGGCAATGCTCTAATGATAAGATTGATAGTTCTAAGATTGCGGATCATGTCAAGTGACTCATCGGGGGTAGGATGCAAGGGGTCAACAAGGGGTGCATACAGACTAGTAATGCACTTGTTCAAAGGATATTCATTGAAAATATCAAGCATCTCATTTTTCCAAGCATTAAAGAACTCTCCATCAAGCATAGGCAATCTACGTCTAAAACTCCCCATCGTAGACTCATCCATCTTCCTCCAATGGTGATTAACCAAAGCAATGGAGACCAATGCTCTGATACCAATTGAAAGGATCGAGAAGAGGTGTCTAAAGGAGGGGGTGATTAGACCCTCAACAAGCAAAATTAGCAGTTTTTTAGTTCTTCAAGTTCAGGTGGAGTTCTAGCACAAGTTTAAACATTCACAATACATTTCAAGCAAGCATGGCAAGAGTATATGAGCAGTGGAAAGTAAAGCATGCAAGTTGCAAGAAAGTAAAGGGATGGGATTGGAATGTGCAAACGCAATTGGAGACACGAAGATTTTTGGCATGGTTCTGATAGGTGGTGCTATCGTACATCCACGTTGGTGGAGACTTCAACCCACGAAGGGTAACGGTTGCGCGAGTCCACGGAGGGCTCCACCAACGAAGGGTCCATGACGAAGCAACCTTGTCTATCCCACCATGGCCATCACCCACGAAGGACTTGCCTCACTTGGGTAGATCTTCACGAAGTAGGTGATCTCCATGCCCTTACAAACTCCTTGGTTAAACTCCACAATCTTGATGGAGGCTCCCAAGTGACACCTAACCAATCTAGGAGATAAAACTCTCCAAAAGGTAATAGATGGTGTGTTGATGATGAATTCCTTGCTCTTGTGCTTCAAATGATAGTCTCCCCAACACTCAACACTCTCTCACAGATTTGGCTATGGTGGAAAGATGATTTGAGTGGAAAGCAACTTGGGGAAGGCTAGAGATCAAGATTCGTGTGGTTGGAATGAAATATCTTGGTCTCAACACATGAGTAGGTGGTTCTCTCTCAGAAAAATGAATGCTGGAAGTGTAGGCACATTCTGATGGCTCTCTCACTTGTGCAAAGGAGGGTGGAGGGGTATATATAGCCTCCACACAAAATCTAACCGTTACACATAAAAGAGCCAACTCGGTTATACTGAATGTATGAACTCAGTGAGACCAATTCAGTCCAGAATGTGAACATTAGGATTTTCAGTGGGACCGACATGATCAACTCAGTGGGACCGATGTGCTAGGGTTAGGGTAAAACCTAAACTCGGTTTGACCGATTATACAAACTCGGTGAGACCGATCTTGGTAATAAGCAAACAGAGAGTTGGTCAAGCAAAGTCGGTGGGACCGACCGCATATCTCGGTGGGACCGAAATAATTGCAACAGGCAATAGAGAGTTGGCAAGCCCATCTCAGTGAGACCGAGATCCCATTGGTGAGACCAAACTGATTAGGGTTTCTGGCAGTGGCTATGTCAAGTGAACTTGGTGGCGCCGGATGGATCAAATTGGTGGGGCCGAGTTTGACTTTAGGTTTAGGAGATATTTGGATATGAGAAAGTGGTTGAGGGTTTTGGAGCATATCAGTAAGCATTTTGAGCAAGTAGACCATTAAGCAACACCTCATCCCCTTTTAACAGTATTGGCTTTCCTATGGGCTCAATGTGATCTTTGATCACTAAAATAGAAATGGAGAGTCTTGAGCTTTTGCCAATATTTGTCCTTAGCATTTTGAAGGGATTCCATATCCTCTTGTCCATGCCACGCCTTTGCTAAACTTTTTGAAATATACTAGATGAAAATATTAGCCCAACAAGAGATATGTTGACATTAATTACCAAAATTACCGAGAGAGCACTTGTGCTTTTAGGGTCTTGTGTTATTGGTGCTGAAGATGGGACGTATCAAGCCGTCGATGGAGCCACGCAGTGGGCTGCATGCAGGAAAGTCTGGGTACCCCGGTTCCGAGAACATCGACAGTAGCCCCCGGGCCCAAGGTGCACTTCGACTTGGCTTCGAGTCAAAGCCAAAGGGCCAGGGCGAAGCACCACGGGCCCTAACCACCTGTGGCCCCGGTCGACATGTGGTGCTTGATGGGACGTGGGCTTCTCCGCTTGCCCACGCTGCCTCGTCACCCGCCCTGGGCGGACAAAAAGGCTGGCGCCTGCCGCCGAGCCTTCATTGCCTTCCCTTCGTCTTGCTCCAGATCCCCTTCTCTCCCTGCTTAGAGCGCATCCAGATCTGCCGAACCTTTCCCCAAGCTTGCCACTGATGGCCACCAGGAAGACAAAGCCCACCGCCTCTTCCGCATGTTCCGCCCCCACGCTCGAGCCAGCCCTCAATGTTTCCACCATCACCGAGGAGAAACACCTCGTCGTCGTGCTCCCGCTGATGGCGAGCAACGACAACGAGGGGAGGGAGACGGCGCTGCGGGTCGGCTACGCCGAGCAGGACGCTTTGGGGAAACCTTCTACCCCTTCTTCCTGCATAGTGACTTTGCGGGGCTCGTCCCCCTTTCTCCAATTTCTTCTTCGATGTCCTTAACCATTACTAGGTCTGCGCCATTCATCTCCATCCCAACTCCATCCTCCTCCTGTCGATCGTCGGCTTCTACTGCGAGGCATTTGTGGGGGGTGACGCCCTCTGTTGCACTGCTCCACCACTTCTTCTATCTTCGGATGCGCAGCACCGACCAATGCTCTGGGTGCGTCTGCCTTGTCACATCCCACGGTAGCAATGCAATCTTGATTGCCGGGAAGAAGGTGGACGACTTCCGGTGCAAGTGGATCTTCATGGACGCCAAGAGCCCCCATGCCCGGCTGGAGCTGCCGACTGCGCTGTCGGTGAAGCTAGACCGGTGGGCTCACAAGAAGCTCACCGACCCTGGGGTGGAGCAGTTGCTGGAGAAGATGATTGAGGACCTGGAGGCGAGGAAGCTAACAGGGGCCATGCTTGTCAAGGAGTTCCTGATGCAGCGCCTAGCCCCGCTCCAGGTGCACTCGCGCCCCTTGTGGATTCTCAAGGGCGCGGACGACGACCTCCGGTTGCGCTCGAAAGACCTGACCGACAAGGATCTTAGCAAGGCCTTGCGCACCTTCCTCGAGAAGGACCCGGGCAGCCTTCAAGAGGCCTACCTCCCGCTGTACTTCCGTGACGACGGGGCGGATGTTGCCGCCACCATGCCCGTCTTCCATGCACGGGAGCTCGTGCCGCCGATGCTCCCCCAGCCCCCGAACTGCCCGGTGCCAGTGTCCTCCGGCGAGAGCTCCAGGGAGGAGGGGAAGGAGGACTCGAAGGCGACCCTGGAGGGGGCAGGGAGACTTCTCCTCCGCGGCAGAGTGATCTGCTCCGTGGTCTCTCCGACGATGACTACGTCAGCGAGCATCTGGTCGAGGGTTCCTCGCGCCCTGCCAGGGTCGTCACTACGTCCTAGGGCACTCCTCTGTGGAGGCAGAAGCAGGGGACCCCGAAAAAGAGCAAGGTGGCGCTGCTTCCCTTGGTTGACGCCCCGCCTTGTCACCGACCATTGCCGTTGCAGAGCCGGCCGTCGCACACCCGTCCTCTACTGAGATCGCGGTGAAGCCCATATCCAAAAAGGTCGAGGGCGCCGCGCTCCTGGCCAATAGGAGGGCGTACGTTGCTAACGACAAGTAATTGTTTTACTTGGTTTCTTCTTATCACCTTTGATGCCGTGCTCACGATGTCCTTCTCCTCGCAGCCAGGCTACAACTGGTGTTGAAGAGAAGAAGGAGGAGGCCAGGAGCTCCGAGGCCAAGCGGCCTGCCGCGGCCACGGCGGCTCTGGTGCAGGAAGAAGAGGCCGCCTCGCACCCTCCTATGATGGAGCTGGCCTCTTGAGGCTCGGGGGCCCAGTCTTAGGAGGAGACCACCTCCGTGGCTAAGCCGACTCCAGCGGCGGCCGTCTCCACCGCACCCGCTGGGGGTCCGGGGGCTCCGAAGCCCCATGCCGTCCTTGCTATTGTTGCTTCGCTAGCCCTGGCACCGGTGCCACCTCCTCCCCACGCCATCAAGCTAGAGGACCATGGCTCCTTCGCCATGCCTGGCGCTCTGGAGGATGCCTTCGCCACACTGGATCGTGTCGGGGCTGATCTTCAGGGCGCCGATCGGCGCATGGTGACGGGGCGCCTGGGGCTGGTCTCGTGGTGGCTCCAGGCCGATTCGTCTATTAGAACGACCTGGGGCCAGGCCAAGGCCGCCGCTGAGGAGGGCAGGAAGGTGGCCGGCATGGCCGCAGCTGCTCGTGATGAAGCGCTGGCCGATGCAACGTCTGCTGAGAAACGCTGCCGCACGGCAGAGGCCGAGCCGAACGCCCTCCGTGACGAGGAGGCTGCCCGCACCCGTCAGCTCGAGGAGCAAGAGAAGGAGCTGAAGGCCCGGGAGGCTACACTCGCCAACCGCAACGCTGAATTGGAGCAGGCAGCCCAAGAGCAGGCTATGTAGCAAAGCTGCCTGGGAAGCTGAAGGAGGAGCTGGAGGCGGCCCAGGCGTCCCACACCAAGCACGCCTCGTCGAATGCCAAGAACCGCGGGGAGCCATACTTGATCTCAAGTGCAAAGACTGCTTCGGCGCTGTAGACGAGCAAGAACGGGCTCTCGCCAGTGGCTTAGTCACGGTGGTGCGGATGGACCACAACACGGACTGTAGCTCATCCAGCCAACCCCTGCCGCGAGCCTCAAGCCTCCTCTTGAAGTTTCTAGTCTTGAGGCCCCTGAGGACCTCCACGTTGGTGCGCTCGGCCTGGCCGTTGCTTCATAGGTGCGCCACCGGAGCGTAGTATATCGGCGTTCCAAGGTTTGCCCAATATGACTAGAAGAAGTTGCTTGTAAACTGGGAACCGCTATTGGTGATGATGCGGTTAGGGACGCCAAACCGGCTCGCGATGCCCTTGATGGACTTGACCGCCGAGCCTATTGGGATGGTGCATACGGGTTCCACATCCGTGCACATGGTGAATTTGCTGACAGCTACATAAAGGTAACGGTAGCGGCTGGCCACCCGAGGAAAAGGCCCCAGTCTGTCTAGCCCCTAGACCGCAAAGGGAGATGGGGGCAGGATCGTATGGAGCCCCTGCCCCGGTTGGTGAATTTGCTTGGCGTGGAACTGGCAGGCCTCGTAGGACAAAACCAATTCGGCGGCGGTGCACAGTGCCATGGGCTAGTAGAACCCACTGTGGGGCATCTTGCCCATGAGAGCGCGCGATGAAGAATGGTGCCCGCAATCTCCCCCATGGATATCCGCCAGCAACTCCCATCCTTGATCTTCTGAAATGCACCTTAGTGAGACGTCGTCAGGGCGCCTCTGGTACTGCTTGCGATCCTGCAAGCAGTAAGCGGTGGCCTGGCGGGCCACGCTCCGCATCCTCCTCCTTCTTAGCCAGGGTGCCGTGGAGCAGGTACGTTAAACTGCTGGGTCCAAAGGCCCTCCCGAGGCATCAGTGCACAGAGTAGGTGGGCTCCTGAAGTCGGGCCACAGGCCGGGGCGCCTGCGGGTTGCGCGGGAGGAAACTCCTCGGCAGCATAGTTCTTGATGTCGCGGCGCGGCTGACGGCCTGAAGAGCCTTTCTTCAAAAGACACTAGGGGTTTGGGGCTCGCGGCACGATGCTCGCTTGCGATATCGTCTGCTTCTTTGTTCACGCCCCTCGGGACATGCTGCAATTCCAAGGTCAAGAATTGCATTTTGATTTTACGTACCTCCTCTAGGTATGTCACCATGTGCTCGTCCTTTGGCTTGTACTCCCCGTCGAAGTTGACGAGGAGCCGTTTGGAGTGGCGGCCGCGGGTCGGCACCTGAGATCAGCCCCCGGATCCATAGTCTTATCGACCGTCGCCGCCCCCGCTGGACCGTGACGACCAAGACACGGCCCGCCACGGCAGCTTTCGCGGTGGGTTACCATGGCTTACCCTGACCGGATCCCGGGGAAGCACCTCCTGGGCCGGAGGAGGAGCCCCGGACCCAGCCTCGCCACTACAGGGCCCTCCAGGTCCGCCTCGGAAGGACGAGTAGACGCAGTAGGGGCAAGCACGAAGCTGCGGTGTGGGCCGCTACACAGGAAGAAAGCGAAAGGGCTCCATGGCCCCGTAAGTGGCGTCAAGAATCTCGGGGATACGGTTGAGCTAGGCATCATAGTCATCGTTGGCATGATGATAGTGCAGCAACTCACGCACCATGAGGAGCGCGGCTTGGGCGTCCGCCGGCCCACGACGAGCATCGGAGGATGACACCGTGAAGGAAGGCGTGGCGGTGCGGCCGTCATACTGCACGAAGGGTGGCAGCGATGAGTCCTGCTGCTCATGAGCAGCAGGGGCGGTGGCAGCATTAGCTGCTGGAGAAGCGGACGGGCGTGAAACACCGTCGCCCACGGGCGCCGTTTGGGCGACGCGAGCGTCCTGGCTCTAGGCGCGAACTCGGCGAGCGTCAGCCATGCGAGCAACAAAGCAAAGACGAAACAAAGTGGAAGGGAGATCTTCGACACGCCCCAACCTGGCGCTCCAAATGTCGGAATCGGGGCTCCGCGGACCCAAACAAGGTTCGAACTCTTGGGCGTGTGCGAAGATCTAACCTAGATACAGCCATACATCGACCATCTGGTCTTGTCCCGGAGCTTCTAGGGTCTCTCTTGTCTAGAAAATAATCGTCAAAAAGTTTCATATCATTTGGACTCCGTTTGGTACTGATTTCCTGGAAAACCTAAAACAAGTAGAAAACAGCAAGTAGCACTAGGCACTAGGTTAATAGGTTAGTCCCAAAAAATGATATAAAATAGCACAAGAAGTTATATAAAATATCAAATATTGATACTATAATAGCAGGGAACAATAAAAAATTATAGATACATTGGAGACTTATGAGGGCACCAGCCCCTACAAGGACCATGCGCCTACGAGTGGAAACCCCTAAACGAGAGGGCCCTCCACTTGGCTTGAGGGCACTCCTCCCCTCCTTGGCCGCCACCTCCTCCCTTGGAGGAGGCGCAAGGGCTAGCCATGTCCCTCCCCCTAGATAAAAAGAGAGGAGGCACAAGGGGCAGCCCATCCCTTGACCATGGCGGCTGCCCTCTAGCTCTACCTCCACTTCTCATCCGTGTAGCGCTTGGCAAAGCCCTGCCAGATTTCTGCTACCACCACCACCACCACGCCGTCGTGTTGGATCAGATCTCTTCTACCTCTTCTCCGTCACTTGCTGGATTAGGGAGGAGGAGACCTCACCAAGTTGTACATGTGCTAAACTCGGAGGTGCTGCAGGTGCTTGGATCGGATTGGATCGCGACGCGAGCACGACTATGCCAACCACGATCTCTAGTTCGTCAATGCTTTTCGTCTACAACGGTATGTAGACACACTCCCCTTTTGTAGCTATGCATCTCCTAGATTGATCTTGGGTGTTTGTAGTATTTTTTTATTTTCATGCTTCTTTCCCCATTAAAAGGGAGAATCATGAATCATATAGCAAACATATTTAAGCCTAACCACTTCCTATGCATAGGGATTTTGCAAGCAAACAATTTATGGTGGCAAGAATCAACTAGCATAGCAAGGCAAACTAAGCATAACTTAAAAATTTCAACACATAGAGAGGAAACTTGATATTATTGTGATGCCTACAAGCATATGTTTGTCCCTCTCCCCCTCGTAATAATGTTCTGTAGGATCATGAGTATATTCAACAATATATCCATCACATAAAGCATTCTTTTCATGATCCATAAGCATAGAATTTTTATTAGTCTTCTCGTAAGCAATTCTCTTCTCATTCATAATAGTGGGAGTATCGTATGAAACTCGAATACTATAAATAGTTTCCACATTAAGAGAGTAATGTTCAGTAAATTGGTAATCATAATTATGACAAGTTTTAGAAAGATAATTAACAGTAGTTCTTATAACATAAGTATCATCACCATAAGTAGCAATTTTGTTCTTATAACATAAGTATCATCACCATAAGTAGCAATTTTGTTCCAAATCTACTTCCATCATTATGATAAGATTCAACACCATCCAAAATAGTGGAATAATTATTACCTAAAGTTGACACTCTTCCGAACCCACTTTCATAATTATAGCAATCATTAGAAATAGAAGGCATGCTATCATCATAATAAATTTGATCATAAAAAGTAAGGGGACGATCATCTTCATTAAGCATAGCATCCCCAAGCTTAGAATAAATATTATTTGCAGCAAATACATTCTCAAACATGTCATTCTCATCAAACATAGAATCCCCAAATTTGTGGTTTTGCATATCTTTAGCATGGTCACTCTTATCATTAATAGTATGAATAGCACCAATAGTATAACAATTATTATCATCATAATTTTCCAAATTAGTGCCAAAATTATTTCTGGATTATAAGAAGTATCATTATCTTCCCAATCATAATTATCACAACAAGTAATAGGCATAACAAAATCATCCTCAATAGTTCCGTCGGACTTTGTGCCATTAGACATAAAGACGATATCAACTTCGTCATCTTCCGCAATACCTTTTGATTCATTCTCATGAGGCACAACCATAATGGGAGCAACATTATTTGGGGGATATATATTTTTACCCTTGGTTTTCCTTCTTCTCTTCTTCTTCTTCACCACATTATGTGTGGGTTTAATTAATTTTTACGAGCTTCTTATTGAAGAGATTGGTTGGATTGGAAGCACCTCTTTGTTACCCGATTCATCATGAGGGAAAATAGGAGGGAATTGGAAATATTTTTCCTTTCATTAGTGTTCCTTTTATATTCTATTGGTTTTCCCGTCTTTCTATAATTGGCTATATAAGCATCTCATTGCAATTTACCACCCAAAACATATAGATTTCTTGTATATTAATTTCAGCATGGATTGTGAATATGAATACTTCAAACCAACTATTTTATGTGACAATTCTTCACACCCCGAAAATAGACAAAGTTAATTATAAAATTCAAGGGTGATGAAGTTATTTCAATATTTGGACATGATTCGATCATGAAAAATATGCATTGGAAATTGAGATCACCAACTTCATTGCAAAGTTCCCAAGTAATGGTATGAAGAGAACATTATTTGTTAGCAAAATCATATATCACTTTAAGCCACCATTTAGTGTTGCCATGTTTATGCTTCTTACAAAATCTATCATCCCTAATTGGCATATTTTCACAAAGTCTATGCACTCCACATAAATTGACATGATTATAAGAAACCTCATTTCTAGAAATTTTTATCATGACTAGTGCAGTCTTCATTAGCTTTGTGGATATTCATAGAAATCATACTAACAAGATTGGAATCATGCTTATCATTCAAAGATTTTATGCCAAACATTTTATTTAATTCTTCTTCTAACACTTTGGCACAATTTTTTGATCCATCATTTTCAAGAAAGACTGTATAAAGATAGGCAATTTGGCACAACTTCACTTCTATTTTTTTGTAGTTTTCTTTTATAGACCAAAGTATTCAAAAACAAGAAAATAAAAGATTAAATTGCAAGATCTAAACATATACCTTCAAGCACTCACCTCCCCGGCAACGGCGCAAAAAAATAGCTTGATGTATACTATGCAACTTTTATTCTTGTATACTCTGTTGGGCCTCCAAGAGCAGTGTTTTGTAGCATAGCAGCAAATTTCCCTCAAGTGGATGACCTAAGGTTTATCAATTTGTGGGAGGTGTAGGATGAAGAAGAGGGGTGAAGCAGTACAGTAGAGATAAGTGTTCCCTCAATGAAAACCAAGGTTATCGAACCAATTGGAGAACCACACAAACCTTCTCTAGCACCACCTACACACACTAACGCAAATACTTGCACCCAACATAAGCAAGAGAGTTTTCAATCCCCTTGAACACGTTACTTGCAACGATCAATTCTGATAGTGATAGATCGATAAATAAATTGCAAAACAAAATAAAAGTAAATAAACTGCATTAAGGTATTTTGGGTTTTAATAATATGTAAAGGTAGACCCGGGGACCATAGTTCTCACTAGAGGCTTCTCTCCGGAACACATAGCATATGATGGGTGAACAAATTACTGTTGGGCAATTAATAGAAAAGCGCATAGTTGCGATGTATTCATGGCAATGATCATGTATATGGGCATCATGTTTGTGACAAGTAGACCAACTCCTGCCTGCATTTACTACTATTACTCCACCAATCAACTGCTTTCCAGCAAGCATCTATGGTATTAAGTTCATGACAAATAGAGTAACGCTTTAATCAAGATGACATGATATATACAAAGTAAACCTTATCAACATGAATAAACCCCGGAGTTTTACAAATGGCAACAACACTATACGTGCCTCGCTACCCCCACTGTCATTGGGTGAGGACACCACAAGATTCACTACTCCAGGATGCTGCTAACGTGACACGACAACAGAGATCATTCGACGAAACTGTGTGTGATGCATTAGTCGCAAATTTTGTTGTCAGAAAACCGTCAAAAATGATACAAACTATTTGCGATGCCAGATACATCAAACACGATTCATATTATAGTTCCATGTGTGATACGTGGCATACAGTTCACTTGAATGAACAGTTTCCACTGAGCGTACAGAAACAATAGCCAGATGAAGGTGTGTGCGATATACAACATACAATTCACTCTGATGAATTGTTTGTGATTTGGCAACACAACAGAAACGGTCAGCCAGATCAAGGTGTGTGCGATAGAGGGCATACAGTTCACTCCGATGAACTGTTTGCATTGAGCCAAGAGAATAGTAACACTTTAACTTAACAAGATGTCTGTGATACATGGAAAATAGGTTCGTAATCAGAAATGTGTGCGAAGACCGATAATAACACAGACGATTGCTACTAATAAGTCGTGTGTGTTGTGGACAAATGCGTGCTAGTATACAATTGTAAGCAATTGATGAATTCATCACCGACGGTTTCCTTAGTATGGCCCATGTGCGATGTGATTGCATACAGAACAACAAAATATATACTTTATAAAGACAAGATTACATAACCAAATTAAACATCCAATTACATAGGTGGCTAGTACACACATGACATTTGCGCACACAAAAGAAAACTAGTACATCCATAATTAACTAGGATAAATGATCATCTGATCATCATCTACTTCTTCTTGTAACGCTTGCCGCCACTACTCTACTGGTGGCTCGATCCCTCGTTGATTACTGGAAGAAGGCACTCCCTCATGTCAACGATCCGCATGTGCATCTCGTAGCATGTGTACACATTCTTCACAACGAACTTGAGGTGAGCTTCATCCAATTTCCGCATCTAGGCCCCATGCCAGGATACGGGATTTCTCTTGGTATCCTCCTTCATATTTTCATAGTAGTGGTCGATGATGGCCGAGGTGAGTTCAACCAGAGAGTCATTCTTCGTGCTTCCCCTGACCTTGTAGTGGCCATGGATTTCTACAATGTTCTTGCAGGCCAAGCCCGTAACCTTCAGCTCTTTTACATCGCCGGTGGTTTCCACCGTAGCGAACTTGTAGTCGGTGCTATTGACAAACCTGGCAAAACGGTCTCAAGGCTTTGTGGCCATGCAGTAGTGGTAGATGAGGACATGATGGCGCACGCACAACTGGGCGACGGCAACCTTCTGATCTATCCCAGGATGACCGCTGGTGTACTGAAGGTCGATGCCTACCACTTTGTACTTGTCTCCAGCAAGCAAGTGCTCCACAATGTTAATGTAGTCCTCCACCACAGCTAGGTCGATGGTGTACACCACCGAGAGATCTGTCTTGCTCGCATGGGTCTCCACTTGATACATTCCGAACTCCACTGGAGCACCGCTAGACATCCTCTCTGTATGTGTCGTCGTGGGTGTCCTTGTTGTGTTGTGGGGCGCGATCAAAAGGTTGAAGAGACTAAGGTTATAATGGCTGCGGGAATTAATGGGGAAGCCAGACGGCGTGGAATATTGGCATGCCCGGATTGTAGTTTTTGCAGCGCGTAACTCCATCATGCTACATGTAACTGCATCATGGCGATGCGTGTGGCGCAACCGCATGCATTTGGGGGCCCCAACGTGATCCTGCACCGGCCCCTACCGCTGGCAGAGCACGCACGGAGGGACACGAACAGAGCGCTCCATGGCCGCCTGGCGAGCAATGATATGCATATAGCAGTTGAACACACAGGGAAAAGACGTCCACAAACCAAGCACATGGAGGGACACGAGCAGAGCGTGCTGCGGCGCCTAGTGGCAAGCACAGTGAGACAAGGGCCGCGAGCAGAGGTCGGCACAGTGAGGTGAATATGGGCAACAGACAAGGGTGCACCGGCTAATTGTGTGGCAAGACCGATAATAACAAAGACATTTCCTGTTAATATGTTGTGTCGGTTCTTGGCAAACAATGCTTGCTGGTAATTTATTGTTTGCCATTCTTGAAATCATCATCGACCTGTTCCTTAGTTTAATTATTTGCCATGATTTTCTCAGTCTACACAACATCTATGCTCTCTGTGTGCAGAACTATATTCTTTATTGTGAATAGTGTGCTCTATTGGGCACACATGTATATGGATCATAGCCTTGGGCGAGCAATGTGCCCGCACACGTCGTGCTAGATCAGGGTTCCTTCTATGCTAAGTTCCCATTAATTGATGGAGTTTTATGAACATGCCACAATTTCCTGCCACTTCCTCATTGGTTTCCCGCCGCCACCCAGCGATATTGCGCATAAACCTAGGCGGCACATGACACACCAAGGCAACAAGCGCAGCCCATAGCCCATCTTCCTTTTCCAAGCATACCAACCAACCAAAGTGGTGCCTCCACAATCAACCTCCTCGACGAGAAAACGAGAAGGCGCCACGACTCAGCGAGGCCAAGGGTGTCCTCGGCAATACGATGGACTATGTAGTGCCGCGCGTCATCGCCAGGGTTGAGCAGACGCTCGGCGCACGACGCTTTAGTGCCACGGATCAAGATAGGCATGTCATCACCGAGAGGCTGCAGCTCGCCGCACAACATGATCGGTGGTTCCCCGCAGAGAAAGCTAGGCGCTTCCGCGCCGATACGCTGTGGCTCGCCGCACAGCAAGACTGTTGGAGCACCGCAGAGCGAAAGGTGTGGCACGCCGCACAGCAAGAGCGGATCCATCGGCGCTTGCCTGCTGTCGACAGGGCGTCGTAGCTAGGTACACGGTCCGTCGGTAGCCCCATTCCTCACTGGGAGTGGGAAGAGGCCGTCTGCGTCATACTTGCACTAGAGGCTGGTCGCGCCGTACTTGCACCGGATGCCCGCCCCACTCTTCGCATGGGTCGCGTCGTTTTCCTTTTCCGCAGACCACTCGATGCCAATGCGTTGGTCGCTAGGCTCGACTGGCTCCTTGGCCCAGGTGTCTACCCAGGCGCTGTAGAGGAACATGGCCATCGCATCCTCGAGCTGGTGATCTCCAATGAAATAGCCAACTTGGAGCTCGAGATCGCGCTCCAGATGTACCGCGAGTGTGTTGACCGCTTGGACGAACGCCTGCATGAGTTTAGGCAAAGCCCAGAGCTGCTGGTCATGGATGAGTTTTATTTTGTTGAGTCCTTTTGAAGTGGATCGCTATATATTCACAACAATCATAATATTGCATTGTTTCAATGTGTGTACTCTATTTTCCGTTCTTATATATTGTTCAATTTCAATGTGTATATATATGCTTTCCATTCTGTATATGTGGATGATAACAACCAGATACAAATTAGTATACGAAAACAGGCGAAAAAATGGAATTCACAATATATATTATTTTTTCATTAGTTCATCACATAATATATATAATATCATCACATATACGTGATGATACTTAACTACTATGTAATGCACAAAATTGAAAACGTAAAAATACTAAAACTAATAATTACTCCTTAGGGGGCAGTATTTCCGGCAGCCCCTTGCTAGCAGCTCCCTGGTGCGCGGCGGCTTCCCAGCACGGAGGCAGTACTCCGCCTCATATCGCTTGACATGCCGACCTGCCTCTTGTTGGTGGACGAGAGCGAACGATCTTGCCATTTCATTGGGTGCCCACCATAGCTCCTCGTCGGTAGTACGCTGGAGCTTATCGTCCCACCTCCATGAAGCGATGAGGCGCCTAGCGCCTTTGGCCTTCCTGGCAGAGTATTGGCCGTCTTTGTACACCTCCTCCGCACGTCGACGCGCCTGCGCCCAATGTTCCACCACCTCCTTTTCCCAGGCGGCCTCACGGGCTTCATGGGCCACCTAGTACCTGGCATCCTCCTCCGCCATCTCCTTCTTGAATGCCACTTGCCTGGCTTTCTCAGCCGGCCGCAACGCCTTCCACAGACAAAGATTGTACTGGCCCCAAAACTACTCCAAAGTTGGGGAGTCCAGTGGAACCTCATCCAGCGGCGC
The DNA here is from genome assembly GCF_002575655.3 of Aegilops tauschii subsp. strangulata. Taxonomy (NCBI): domain Eukaryota; kingdom Viridiplantae; phylum Streptophyta; class Magnoliopsida; order Poales; family Poaceae; genus Aegilops; species Aegilops tauschii. The sequence goes on from NC_053038.3 coordinate 288,735,012, forward strand.
GTAGGGGTCCTCCTCATCGCTGCTCTACGACCGAATGTCCTTGGGGGCACCGCCTCCTCGTTTGCGCGTGGACAGATTGAGGACGCCATGCCAGAGTTTTGTGAGAGAGAGGGAAGGGGGAGGGGCGGGCGAGGAGAGGATGTAGATGAGAATGCAGGAGGGACGACATGAGTAGGGTAGTATTTATTGGTAGCCGGAATCTAGAGCGACGGGAGCATTACACACGCCGGTCGTAGGAATTTACAAGTTCTGTAGCTTGAATTGGACATGATTCCCACAACAAAAGCCATGTGTGGAATTAACCGCTGATGGTTTCCAATACAGAACCGTGTCTAATTAATAACCCGCGTCAGGCGCCCCTCACATTCCAAACCTCGAGGCGCAAAATAGAGTGCCAATCTTGTGAGGCCTAGTTGTCTTGCCAGGTATTTACATTTTCCTTCCAAACGTAAGGCACGAATGCTTATTTTGTGTTACCATGATATTATTGTATAATGTAATGTAATACATAAATAATTTTTTGAACACATGATGGTTTGTTGTTGCATGTACGTGTGCTTGAATTTGAATTACGGCCATTAATTGGCTAGAAAATCACTTAAATGTCTTAAAAGGGTCAAACACCGCCCTAAAAATTTCAAAATTTTAACATGACAGTTGTATTAGTGCATTTTAACGGTACAAAAAGTTTCGAGGCCATACGAGGATGCTACCGCCAGTTCGTCATCAAACATGCGTTGTTCCCTCTCGGAACGACCATGAGTCTTCTCGTGAGAAGCTCTGGTTTGTGAGGGGTGTGTGTCCGAACTTTCGTCAAACAGGCCAACTTTTTTATCATGGCATCTTCGTGCCATGCCATTACATCAAGCAAGGTTCCGTGTATTTCTGATCATTTTTGAATTTTTTGGAATTTAAAAGGCATGGCACCAAATGCTTGTGTCCAAGTCGTGACACCAATATATTTGAAATTCCATCAATTTACTGCACAGGGCATCAAGTCACACACGAGGACACAAGTATGATTTACCAAACCATTATGGTTAGTTTTTGCATGTATATGTAGTTAAAATTTCAATTATTGTCAATAAATTGCTAGAGAATCACATAAATGTCTTTAAAAGGTCAAAGGACTCTTGAAATTTTCCAAATTTTAACATGGTAGTTCAATTAGTGCATGTTAACCATACAAAATGTTCCAGGCCATAAGAGGATGCTACCGCCGGTTCATCATCAAACATGCATTGTTCCCTCTCGGTACCACAAGCACTAAAAAAATACACTTCCGTGATGATACGTGTTTGTCACAGTAGGTCACGTTTTCTGTCATGCATGTACATCCATGACGATTTTATGGTAGAATCAAGATAGTCATACTTGTGTTCTCGTAGAAGTGTTCCATGACATTACCAAAATTATCATCACAGAAGTGTCCACTTCCATGACGATAAATGGCGCGTTATGGAAGTGCTTTCGTCAAGGGTAACCGACACGTGGCATCCACCATAATAGGTCGCCGTTAAGCTATCGGGTCCGGATTTGGATCCGATAACCCGTTAACAGCCCGGACCAATGGGGATTTTCCATGTGTAAAATTCTCAATGGCCAGAGGAACCACGTGTCGGCTCACCATTGGGACAGATGTCATCCACTCATTGGACAGGAGGCGCCTATGATACGTCGACACGTGGCATGGCCCAATAGAGGCCCATTCCCATTAAAAGGCCGGCCCGTTTGACTTGCTCAAAGGTAGCGGGCCGGCCCACGGAAAGCCTGTTAACAGCCTGCTCGTATATAGCCCATTTACGGCCCGCTAAGTCACGGCCCGTTACGGCCTATCCGAATTAAGCCAATTAGCTTCATCTGGGCCGTCCAATATGATTCCAGCCCATTGTAACTTCCGGCCCATGTATGGCCCATGACGTCTTTCGGCCCATACGAGGCCCTTTCTAACTCTTGGACCATTAACGGCCCGTGGTGAAACTGGCCCGCAATGAACAGTGTATCGATTTATAGCCATTAACGCTCCATTATTCCATTGGGCCGTTTCAAACCCGTGTTATCTTTCGGCCTTCTTAGGGCCCCACTTGTTCTTGGGCTCATTTCCAGCATTCGGTTACTTACGGCCCGTTACTGGCCTTTTTTGCTTGTGGGTCAAATTCAGCCCGTGGTTACAGTCGGCCCATTTGTGGCCCGTTAATCCGTTGGGCCATTTTTGTAGCATCATCAAATACAGCCGATTAACGACGACCCATTATGGTCAGCCCATTAACGGACGATTACAACTCTAGCCTGTTTATGGCCCATAATGCGGTGGACTTGCCACAAATACGATGTCAACTACATGATCATGCAAGACAATATGACAATGATGAAGCGTGTCATAATAAATGGAACGGTGGAAAGTTGCATGGCAATATATCTCGGAATGGCTATGGAAATGCCATAATAGGTAGGTATGGTGGCTGTTTTGAGGAAGATATAAGGAGGCTTATGTGTGATAGAGTGTATCATATCACGGGGTTTGGATGCACCGGCGAAGTTTGCACCAACTCTCGAGGTGAGAAAGGGCAATGCACGGTACCGAAGAGGCTAGCAATGATGGAAGCGTGAGAGTGCGTATAATCCATGGACTCAACATTAGTCATAAAGAACTCACATACTTATTGCAAAAATCTACAAGTCATCAAAACCAAGCACTACGCGCATGCTCCTAGGTGGACAAATTGGTAGGAAAAGACCATCGCTCGTCCCCGACCGCCACTCATAAGGAGGACAATCAAAGAAACACCTCATGCTTGAAATTTGTTACACAACGATTACCATACGTGCATGCTACGGGACGCAAACCTCAACACAAGTATTTATCAAATTCACAATTACTCAACTAGCACGACTCTAATATCACTATCTTCATATCTCAAAACAACATCAAATATCAAACTTCTGATAGTATTCAATGCAATATATATGGAAGTTTTTATTATACCCATCTTGGATGCCTATCATATTAGGACTAATTTTATAGCCAAAGCAAATTACCATGCTGTTCTAAAAGACTCCCAAAATAATATAAGTGAAGCATGAGAGATCAATAATTTCTATAAAATAAAACCACCACCGTGCTCTAAAAAGATATAAGTGAAGCACTAGAGCAAAATTATCTAGGTCAAAAGATATAAGTGAAACACATAGAGTATTCTAATAAATTCCGATTCATGTGTATCTCTCCCAAAATGTGTGTACATAAAGGATGATTGTGGTAAACTAAAAATCAAAGACTCAAATCATACAAGACGCTCCAAGCAAAACACATATCATGTGGTGAATAAAAATATAGCCTCAAGTAAAGTTACCGATAGACGAAGATGAAAGAGGGGATGCCTTCCGGGGCATCCCCAAGCTTAGGCTTTTGGTTGTCCTTGAATTTTACCTTGGGGTGCCTTGGGCATCCCCAAGCTTAGGCTCTTGCCACTCCTTATTCCAAAATCCATCAAATCTTTACCCAAAAACTTGAAAAACATCACAACACAAAACTTAAACAGAAAATCTCATGAGCTCTAAGAAAACAAACCACCACTTTAAGGTACTGTAATGAACTCATTATTTATTTATATTGGTGTTATACATACTGTATTCCAACTTCTCTATGGTTCATACCCCCCGATACTAGCCATAGATTCATCAAAATAAGCAAACAACACAGGAAAAACAGAATCTGTCAAAAACAGAACAGTCTGTAGCAATATGTATCAAACTAATACTTATGGAACTCCAAAAATTATGAAATAAATTGGTGGACGTGAGGAATTTGTCTATTAATCATATTCAAAAAGAATCAACCTAAAATCCCTCTCCAGTAAACAATGGCAGCTAATCTCGTTAGCGCTAAAGTTTCTGTTTTTTACAGCAAGATCGCAAAGACTTCACCCAGGTCTTCCCAAAGGTTCTACTTGACACAAACATTAATTAAAACATAAAACCACATCTAAACAGAGGTTATATGAATTATTTATTACTAACAGGAACAAAAAGCAAGGAAAAAAAATAAAATTGGGTTGCCTCCCAACAAGCGCTATCGTTTAACGCCCCTAGCTAGGCATAAAGCAAGAATAGATCTAGGTATTATCATCTTTGGTATTTATCTTTTGAATGGAGTTATGCTTGGATCCGGGAGGTTCCTTACATTTCCCTTCATACCTGGAGATCTTTAGATCTAGAGCATCCAACCGCTTATTGCGAAGAGTGATCAACATATTCATGCGGTGGAGGTTCCCACTAACATTTTTAAGAGGCTCCAGAGATTTTTGCAAAATTTTAGTTACTTAGCATATATTCTCAAAAAATTGGTTCCTTCTTGAGTATGATGAAGTCCCTTATGTGGGGGTATTACTCCTACTATCCCCTCTATAATCTCATATGCAATACTAGGATCAATTTCAATAAAACTCCCTTTAGCGACAAAATCCAAGAATTTTCTACGGGACATGGTTAGCCCAACATAAAAATTACAAAGTAAAATCTAGAAATCTCCCTCTATAGTGCAATTACGATAGGATTCATTCATCCTATACCAAGCATCTTTTAAGTTTTCTCCTTGCCTTTGTTTGAAGTGAAGAACTTCAAAATCGGGAGAGAAAGGAAGAGGGCCAGCCATGATGGCGAAACAAACTATCTAACACACGGACACACAAGAAGCAAGCAAAAAGAGACGAACGAAAAAGGGTGAATAAAACGGCAAAGGTGAAGTGGGGGAGAGGAAAATGAAAGGCAAATGGAAAATAATGTAATGCGAGGGATAAGAGTTTGTGATGGGTACTTGGTATGTCTTGACTTGAGCGTAGATCTCCCGGGCAACGGCGCCAGAAATCCTTCTTGCTACCTCTTGAGCATGTGTTGGTTTTCCCTTGAAGAGGAAAGGGTGATGCAGCAAAGTAGCGTAAGTATTTCTTTCAGTTTTTGAGAACCAAGGTATCAATCCAGTAGGAGACTACCCGCAAGTCACCTAGTACCTGCACAAGCAATCAAGAACCTTGCAACCAACGCGACAAAGGGGTTGTCAATCACTTCAGGCCACTTGCAAAAGTGAGATCTGATAAAGATAATAAGATAAATATTTTTGGTATTTTTGTTGCATAGATTGGAAAGTAAAGATTCCAAAATAAACGGCGACAGAAATTGGCAAGTTGACAGGAAACTAATATGATGTAAAATAGACCCGGGGGCCATAGGTTTCACTACTGGCTTCTCTCATCATAGCATATATTATGGTGGGTGAACAAATTACTGCCGAGAAATTGATAGATAAGCACATAGTTATGAGAATATCTAGGCATGATCATGAATATAGGCATCACGTTCGTGTCAAGTAGACCGAAACGATTCTGCATCTACTACTATTACTCCACACATCGACCGCTATCCAGCATGCATCTAGAGTATTAAGTTCATAAGAACAGAGTAATGCATTAGGCAAGATGACATGATGTAGGGGGATAAACTCAAGCAATATGATACAAACCCCATCTTTTTATCGTCGATGGCAACAATACAATACGTGCCTCGCTGCCCCTACTGTCACTGGGAAAGGACACCGCAAGATTGAACCCAAAGCTAAGCACTTCTCCCATTGCAAGAAAGATCAATCTAGTAGGCCAAACTAAACCGATAATTTGAAGAGACTTGTAAAGATATCAAATCATGCATATAAGAATTCAGAGAAGAATCAAATATTGTTCATAGATAATCTTGATCATAAACCGTTAACAGCCATATGGCATCCACCATAACAGGTCGCCGTTAAGCTATCGGGTCCGGTTTTGGATCCGATAACCCGTTAACAGCCCAGACCAATGGGGATTTTCCACGTGTAAAATTCTCATTGGCTAGAGGAAACACGTGTTCACTGACCGTTGGGATAGATGTCATCCACTCATTGTACAGGAGGCGCCTATGATACATCGACAGGTGGCACGACCCAGCAGAGGCCCATTCCGGTGAAAAGGCCGGCCCGTTTGACTTGGTCAAAAGGTAACGGGCCGGCCCACGGAAAGCCTCTTAATGGCATGTTCGTATATAGCCCATTTACGGCCCGCTAACTCCCGGCCCGTTACGGCCTATCGGAATTAAGCCCAGTAGCTTCATATGGACCATCCCAATATGATTCCAGTCCATTGTAACTTCCGGCCCATGTATGGCCCATGATGTCTTTCAGCCCATAAGGCCCTTTGTAACTCTAGGCCCATTAAAGGCCCAAGATAAAACCGGCCCATAATGAATAGTGTGTCACTTTATACCCATTAACGGCCCATTATTCCGTCGGCCGTTTCCAGCCCGTGTTAACTTTCGGCCTTCTAAGGGCCCATTTATTCTTGGGCTCATTTCTAGAATTCGGTTAGTTACGGTTCGTTACTCGTCTGTTCCGTTTGTGGGCCAAATTCAGCATGTGGTTACATTCGGCCCGTTTCTGGCCCGTTAACCCGTTGGGCTGTTTTCATAGCGTTCTCAAATATGGCCTATTAATTGCCCGTTATGGTCCACGAATAGTACGGACCATGTTTGGCGAAATGATTATATGCCACGTAGAAGGCCCATGGATCCTACAGCCCGTAGAAGACCAATGGATCCTACGGCCCGTAGATGGCCCATGGATCATATGGCCCGTTGAAAGTCCATGGATCCTACGGCCCATAGAAGGCCCATGGATCCTACGGCCCGCAGGAGGCCCATGGTTACAACAGTCCGTGTGTTGCCATGATTATTGTGGCCTAGGTCTCAAAAATAGGTTATTGTGGCCACTAGAAAAACACGAAAAAAGAACTGCAGTGACTACAAGCAAACAACTAAACAAGACAATAAGGAAATAAATAAGCAAGCAACTAACGCTAGCCTATTATAACTATTACACATATTACATCCACAGGGCATCAAAGTTCGCCACCAGTGCAGATATAGGGAACAAAGCAGCATATTACATACACTGGCCGTCAAAATTGGCCACCAGTGCAAATAAACGCGGCAGCAAAACAAGTCCATAACTGAAACAACTTCAGAAGAGCTCAAGAAACGTTATCCTGGGTATCCTCCAACGCTTGCTGTTGCACCAGAAAGTATGCATCTGAATGCTCCAGGGACTTTCGCAGTCCTTCCGCTTCTTGTCGTAGCACAGCTGATCGATGTCTTTCAGCTTGTAGTTGACACTCAAGAAACCGAACTGATTCAGACAGTGAGTTTGAATAGCTTGTGCAAGCGGTAGTGGCCAGTAACTCGAACTGTAAACCAAGACAGAACTTTGGGGTTGTCTTACTGTCTTGAATATAGTTTTCCTTAGTTGTTTTATCAACAAAGTTGGAGTCCAACAAGGATGTCTCACGATCCTGAACCTTATATGCATTACTTCCTTTACCATTTCTTAATAAGGCACACTTCCCCAATATTCTGTCAGCATTCTAAAAGAACAAACAAGCAGACACATAACAGGTTTAGCATGTATATGAAACTCATTTCAGTGAACCAGTTCATTAGTAAGGTGGACAAGATTAAACTAAAAGGTCTTCTATTGCCAAGTAGTACATTATAAAAGCATCAAACAAACATATATCTATTTCCTATGGTCACTGCATTGTCTTGCCAAATCAAAATAGAGACATGGTTCAAATCATATTAGTTCAAAAGAAAGCAGCACTAAAAGAATACAAAGCGTGGGAAACTACAAGGCACAACAAGATTTCAGATGGGTACCACGGGTCTGCATGTACAACAACACTATAGGCCCTATTGTGTTGCTAGTAATGTGCATGATATGAGAAGTCAACTATATACACAATTGAAATTGAAATCAACAGAGCTATTTAGAAGAGCAAACCTGTTAAAGAAACATGCGTAAACATACCCGTTGTTCCATTGGAGTTTCCATTGGATGGTTCAATTTAAAAATAAGTTTGTATGAGTAAATACAGTGATACAAGAGCAAATCAGTATGCATGATTGCAATGGAGTCTTAAATGAGAACAATTGTTCTTCAGTTTAAGCACTTGTTCTACATGAACAGAGTACAGTAAGACGCAAGCATATAGTACTTAAAAATAAAATGAGCTCATAGACCTTACCACATTCTTGGTTCGGGACCAGTACAGAACAAGACGTTCCCAGTCATCGTCCAATAAATGTGTCTCAGGAGAACGTAAGGGAATTTGATGAGTTTCTTTGCCAGTGAAATACGTTTTCTTCAGGTAATTCTGATACTGCCACCAAGCATTCTTGAAGATAGCAGAGGTATTAGCACAGGTTACCTCATCCTTAGTTTCCAAATCAGTCCTTCTCTATAGAGAAAATTGGGAAAAATTGGTGTATTATAACCATCATGGAGGTAGAATGTATGGGACAAAGCAAAGTAGTTGCCATGATTAACATTACTTACACATAACTCCTGGACAAACACCTGCAACTGGTATTTTCCTTCATCTTCAGTATAATATTTCCATGATGGGAAGATACACACATAGGATTTAACAACATCAAATGCGATAGATGCTAAACTATGAATGGCTGGTTGTGCTTCCTCCACAGGAATAGGTGTACTAACTGGTGGAGTTGGGGTTCGCTGTGGTAGTACTGGTGCTTTGGGCACTGGAGCTGCCTTACTAACTGCTCTTGTTTGGGAGCTCTGTGCTGGAGATGGTGTTGTGTCAACCGGAACTGTGTTACTATCTGTTGGGGTTGGGGTTAGATTGGGTGAAGCTGGTTCTCTGTCCATCACAGTAGGGTAAAATCTGCGAGAGTCTGGGTTATGTGTGGTAGGGTTGGTTCTCGTGCATGTACAACCGGGGTGCTATCTCCACCAAGAGGTAGCACTGTTTTATTTGAAGACCGTGTTTTTACTCCGCTAGATACTGCCATCACCCGCTCCAATTCAAATGGCTGATAAACTAGAAACACAGTTGAATGTACAGAAATTGTATGAGAGACAGATGCAATAGATAGTGTGGAAAAAAGAGGGCATGCAATAGTTGACATGTATATTGTTTAACTAAAATGGATAACATGACATAATTTCACATATATGATGTCTATCTAAACTGGATAGCATATCATAACATAATTCAAAGATATGATGACTAACTAAACAGGATCGCATGTCATAATTCACATACATGTTATCTAAGTAATCAGGATCGCATGATTTATTTCACATATGTGATTTATATGCTAAGCAGAGGGCATTCGCATATATGATGTCTGAACTAAGAACATGTTGTTGAATATTGTGTATATGATGTCTAAACTATGCAATGCAAGACACCATATGCATGATATGAGCAGTATAACCGTGCCAAGTTAGAGCATACACCTCAGTGGGGGAATAGGACTGGTCATCTGTATCTGAATCCATCTCCGAGGAGCTATCGGGACCCATCAAGAGATCTGCTTCGACAGGTAGCACTCTCTTCTCTGAAGGCCTTGTTTTCACTCTAGATTTTTCTATAACCCACTCAAATGGTTGATTCACAGGAAGAGTAGTTTAATGTACAAAAATTGTCGACAAATGGAAATGTAATGAAGAAAAGGATGGGCAAGATATCATTCAAATATATGATGCCTGGTTAAACAAGATGGCATTGCACATTTCACATATATTATGGCTGGCTAAAAGACATGAGACTGCATAAATCCCATATATAATATTGAAACTAAACAAGTGGCATTATAGAACATGTCTAAACTAAGCAGATGACATATATACGTCGAAAGTATGCACTGCAAGGCAACATATGCATGATATGACTAACATCATCATGCCAAGTTAGAGCAAACACCTTGGGGGTAAGTAGGAGTGGTCAGCTGCGTCAGAATCCGCCTCAGAACAGATATCTTCCTCTGGATTACAATCTGGAGAGGGGGAGGGAGGGTTTGCCATTGAACCCACCATGGAGGGATGTCTGCATGACATTGTATTGCCGCGCAAAACTCTTCTATTTTCTCTACATGTTCAGCATGAATGTGTACAATATCTGACATGCATACAAAAATATATAGTGAGATTATGTAAGGAGAGCATGCAGAAATCTAGAGTAATGGTAACAACCAGTGGATGGATCCAAAAATAATGATAGCAGGCTGATGATTGCTTTAATTTGATAAAAAAACAGATTGTGATTGCTTTACTATTTGTTTCCCACCCAAGATGAACAACATAGGCATACACTAGGTGAACCAGATATTAGACAGAGATACTATTCATTCCTGCCTCTATATGTGCCCCACAACTAATTTAGAACTCTAGTTTGAACATCAATTTGGACCTGACTTGGAGTCTAAGAGGTGAACAGGACAATAAAGTAGCAAGTAATATTAAGCAATGCATAACATAAGCAGAAACAAAAGAGTGCGACCTCTCCTGTGCACCCATGTACTCCTCAGGTTCATATGCTGAGTCGACGATGGTGATGCCGTTGCGGTGGGTGCCGGCGGCAGGGAAGGAGATCTATGTCGGATCACGGGTTCCGACAAAGCCCTTAAGGTTCGAACTCCGGGGTGCGCGCGAAGTTCTTTCCCTCGTAACGATCCACGCCCTAGCTTGCTAAGATCTCGCGGACGAACTCGACGAACTCACAACACAAGACACACAAGATTTATACTGGTTTGGGCCACCGTTGTGGTGTAATACACTACCCCAGTGTGGTGGTGGTGGTGGATTGCCTCTTGGGCTGATGATGAACAGTACAAGGGGAAGAACAGCCTCCTGAGGTTGAGGTGTTCTTGTGCTTGGTGTGTGGCTAAGGATAAGATGAGATGTCTCTGAATGAGTTATCTCCCCATCAGTTGTCTCCTACGGTGGTGGCTAGTTCTACTTATATAGGCCCTGGTCCTCTCCCCATATATTGAGCGGGAAGGGAGCCAACAACGGCCAATTTGAAAGGGGACAGCTAGTACAGCTTATCCTGACAAAAGCGGTCTTCGCCTGCAAAAGGCTCTGGTGGTGACGCCGCCTTGGGCTCCATGGTGACCTCCTTCTTGCCGTCCTGCTGGTCTTGGTCTCATTGCACCGATATGGAAACCTTTGCTTGACACCGCGGTACTCCGCGCCTGTGCTTGTCTCCTTAGCACCAAAGAGGAAATAAGGACGCTGCACGCTCTGGCGCCCACCTGGCGCCCGCCTGGTCTTGATCGTCATGGCTCACGTCACGAGAACCTCGCGAGGTTTGCCTTGCCTTGATCTCTCCGCCCCTCACGAGCCAACCTGGCAAGGCCGCTCCTGAGGAGGTCTTGTGTCGTCCGCCTCGTGAGGCTTGGCCCCTCGCGAGGGTCTTGAATGCCTTGTTGATGAAGATGGCCCGTACATGCCTGCTAGCACAGCCACGCCATGGGCCGCAGGCAGGCAAGTCTGGGGACCCCTGTTCCCAGAACGCCGACAATCTGAGGCGGCGAAAGACGGTAAGGAGTCATGATGTCTGGTTTGGTGGATGCTTCTGTCGATGGAGCAGCTCATGTGAGGTGGACTACGTCGCGGCAGGAGCAGGACAAACCACACAAAGTTTTCTTCGACACCTACCTGTAACTGATGTAATTCTTTAAGGGCTCATTTGGCTTGCATGATTCTAAAAACGGAGGGATAGGAAAAACACCGGAATAGGATAGGAATGCACATGGGAAATAGAGCATTTGTGAACATAGGATTTCTGTGAACTTGGGTGTTTGGTTCACGGGAATTGGAGGAGCAGATGAATGCAAAGAAAAATGGCCAAAATAAAGTGAAACCATATGAAAGCATGTACAGTTAGAATGTTATTCTGCCACTAATGCACTTGGTCTTGTTTTCATGCATAGGATTTTGAAAAGTAGGTCAAGGTGGATGTTTCGGTCCATTCCTTTCAAGAAAATGCATGAATAATTGAATAGTAGAGTGCCATAGGAAAATTTCCTATTGCTATGTTTTTCTGTTGAACCAAAATAGCCCTAATGGATCGACATGAATGTAGAATAATAAGTGATGCGACAAGTGTAGAACCTCTTTGCTGTAGCCATGTCGACCTCAGCATCATTGGGTTGGTTGTAGAAGAAGTTGAGGCATAGGTGGCTGTCGAAGGTGTGGAGGAAGATCTGAGGAACCTGTAGACGGCGTCCAGGGCACTGCTCTGTTGTGATGGATCGTTCCGTCGTTTGAGCAGCTCCGGTGAGCCGTAATACGTCGAGGCTGAAGCAGCACAAGACAGACATCATTAATCTCAAGTGGGATTCTAATAGCATCTCCTATAGATGATGTAAAATACATTACCAAAAAGTTATAGATGTAGAGCATGATTGGTTTGCTGCCAATATTTGGCTAGCCAAATGTTGGAATTGCCAAATATTGGCAATACCAAGACTTGCCAAATATTGGCAATACCAAGACTTGCCAAATATTGGCAATACCAAGACTTGCCAAATATAGGCAATACCAAGACAACTCGGTAACCAACCAAGTAGTAGCCAATATTTGGCACAATGCCAAACATCGGCATGCCTATTTTTGGCACCAAACCAATTATGCTCGTAAAATTTACATCACAAAAAACCACCTGACTACAACAGGTGAGGTAAAAACTATCGACCCTGAACTTAACTGTCGAAACTGAAATTTACTATGGAATCTGAATGTTATTGTCGAAACTGAACGAAATGGTAGCAAAGAGGCACTTCACATGTAGTTTAGGGAGGGCCTGCAGTTCATCTTCAACTTGCACCCCCCTGAGCCACACGCCACCGCCGGCCGAACCGCCGACCCCCGCGCACCCTCGCCGCCCCGAAACAACTCCCCACCGCGGGTCCGCCGCCGCCTCACCGCCCCGAAACAACTCCCCACCGCCGGTCGGCTGCCGCCCCGGCCAACCCTCTAGGCCACCGCCCCACCACCATGCCGCCCACCGCCGGCGACCAACGCCCCACCCTGAACCCTAAGATAGATAGCAGGGTACCTCTCTGGCGAGCCCCCCTCTCCGCTGCGGGTGGTTCTTCCTTAACTCCGGTGAGCCCCCCACCCCCTGAAAATCGACTGACCCAAAAGTCGATTCAGTCGACTTAAGTGTAGCTAAATCAGAACAGAGTAGCAACACGAGCGAGGGGGAGAGCAGCAGCAGCAGCGCGAGTGAGAACCAGAGCAGCAGTTGCAGATCTGGCTGGTATGGACTCCGTCCCCGAAGGGGCCTCACTCTGGGGGAGAGCCGCCGTGGAGATGTCACTCGCAGCACTGGCTTCGAGGTAGCCGCTCCATGGGGGTGCAAGATGGAGCACCGTCGGCGCTGGGAGGTCGAGTTAAGGAGAAGGTGCCATGCGATGAGTGTACAACCTCTTTAGTGGCGTCGAGTAGGCCTCGGCTTCGTCCGAGGAGTCGGTGAGCATGTTGCGGTTCCGGTGGAGCAGGTTAAGGCCGCGCTATGGGGATGGAGCAGCCGCGATAGAAGAGGCGATCATCCGAGAAGCTCCTTGGAGGTGGAGGACGGGGCGGCTGAACAGGCGGGACAACAAGATGGACGACGGATCCTCATCCGGGGAGGTGGATGAGGAACGTCGAGTTGTTGCGGTGGACGACGTCGTTGGGGAAGAGGCTGCAGCTGGGCAGCGGTGAGGTGGCGGACAAAGGAGGGTGGGGTTTCGCGGCTAGAGCGGAGAGGTTATGGCGGCCTGGGATTTTGAATGGCGAAAAGGAGGCGATGGGAGGGGGAACCATGACTTAGGGACGTGCTTGTCCAAAATGTAGGGTGTGTTACAAAAGTACCCCCATCGATTTGAACTAGTGGCCCTTTCGGCTCAGGGTTAGAAGGGGGATTTTGCGTGTCGTGATTTGGCAGCTGGAGGGAGTTTTTGCGCGCGGTGTAATTTCGGGATAGCAAGGGGCGGGTTGTGAAGGCGCGAGTTTTGGGAGCACGTTATCTGAATTTTCGGGATATATCAAGGCGCGGATTGAATTTTAGGGACAAGCCTAATGTGTAATATTGTACTTGTATGTACCAAATCATTTCGCACTTCCATCAACGAAAAAACGAAAAAAAAACTATTCACACCACACAAAGAGAGAGTCTTGTCCCGTTTTACTATACAAATGCTATTCAAAGCTATGAATCCATGTTATGTCCAATTAAAATATTTCATTGGCTGTATAATGCATGTAACCTACTGATACCAACATTTTAGTGCATTCAAAATGTCTATACTACCGCTGCAATTCGAACTAAATTTGAATTTGTTTCTCTATTTGAATAAGAATCTACAATCATGATTGTTGCCAAATTCAACCATCATTCGTGTATTACCTTAACAACACACCGCATGATTACTATAGAGATAGATATGAACTATGTGTACTATATGAACTCGAATTCAATTTTTTTAATACACTTGATGTTGATTCCAAATAATAGTACATTTGATGTACTAACTAGATATTCATAATCTAAACCATGTTCCATACATACACTGTGTTTATCACACAAAGTATAGTGCCCCGGCCCCTACATTATGACAAGTATTTAGCCATGAGCTGCAAAAGCCACACATTAGCCCAAATTATAATCAATGTTCTATATATTATATGTAGTACTGGCAAGATGCCCATGCGTTCCACGGAACATCAAGATGATCAAGGGGAGGCCTTATTTGCAAATGTGGAGAGGGGTCTGGGTATCTTTTTTCAAAATCCCCATAGTTTCCTTCGTATCCGTCAGATATAAATAAGACGGCCTATATTGCAGGATGGCAGGCACACCATCATCAACAACTCTTTTTTTATAAGAGTATAGATAAAATATATTATAAGTAGTATATCATGTTCATAACCACACCATGTGTATCACCATTATATATATTCACGCATGCGTCAGTTTAAAACAATATGATAAATTCTCCAAATATCCGAATTCACTTTTTATAATAAATTATGATCTCTATTCGTCCTTTACACCCACACAATCCCCTTATCTTTGTAGTTCGTGCCAACTTTCTCTCATGCATGCACACGCCCGCATCCGTCTCACCCGCCCTCGGCATTCTCTAGCTCCATCTCGCAAATTCGTCTTTTCACTTTAGGTCGTTCACCCATGATGTGTGTAGGCCCCCCCAGCTCCTTCTTTATGGCACACATCGATCGATATTCCTCTCTAGCCAGGTGTGCCTACCACAAACACAAGCTTTCCCCCTTCTCTTCTTACCGTCCATGCCTCATTCCCACCCCTCTTTTATCGATCTCATACTCGCACACTCCTTCCCCTCGATATAGTATGCCTCTCGCACCACCTCCTAGCTGCACCCCTCTCTCTCTATCCTTCTCCCCGTGCCTTATTTTCGTCTAACACATACATGCATGTATACCGATTGATCTCCCGACATATACCTAGGTTGACTAACTATTTTCCCCCACCCATCGATCGACGTACCTCACAAGTTATGTCTCTCCTTTCTCTCACAAAGGAAAATTGATCTTCCTATGTAGTTACGTCTACTTACCACACCCATGTTATCCCCCCTCATAATTCGTGCATGCCTCCTGACCCATCTCTCACACACACATGCACAGACAGGAAGCCATCCCCTCTCTTATTGATATTGCAGGCATGCCCTCTGTTTGTCTAGCAAGCCTCTCCCACCATTTGTTAGAAGCAACTCCACCACCAACCCCTCCGACACTCTAGCTCTGTGTCTCTCCCAACCTTATTCCTCTCCTACATATATGCATGGATGCCGATCGATCTCCCTCAATACATAAGGTAGGCCTCTCTCCTCATCCACACATATACCAGCCATTGTACCTCTATTGTTAATTAGGTCTCCCCCAACTCCCTACCACACACCGATAGTCGAGCGCTGTAGGTAGGTATCCATGCCATAGAGACAAACTGCACCTGTCCCCTCTCACGCTCCAGTAGGCCAGCCACCCTATATCTTTGACGTGGGCACAGATAAATTCGATGGCAATCTTTATCGATCGCGCGCGCACACACACACACACATCATCCCTCTCTTCGATTCTATGGATATCTCAAGCCGATGATACCTCCACTCTCTTCTCGTGGATCATCCCCTCCATATATATGATATATCCAGGACTCTATTTCACAGACATTGCATATGTTACATTTTTTGATTGAAATATCATCCACATATATTGGTTATCTATTTCTCAACCCCACCCCCCCAAAATCACTGATGAACCCACACACTATATCTCTCTACGTTTGTATCTCTCTCACACAACCCCACGTAGGTGGTTTAGGTACAGGAAGAGAATAGGCGCACGTACTCATGCTTCGTGCCCAGCCACACCCGCGCGGGTACACGGTAGAGCTTATTTCTGTACGAAATGGCAGCCCACGTGCTAATTTGAATGCATGTAGCAGTTGTTTACCTACGGAGGTCGTGTACCACTTGTGCACGAAACAAAGTTCGACTTGATGCATTGGCGCGTTATTTTTAAATAAAGTTATATCGCTTAATGGCACGTACATAGAATATGAAACGATTTTATGGAGAAAAAGGTAGTCCGCTCCACTATATACAATGGATCCTGCCTGCCGGGGTTTGTCTCTCTTCAGTGTATCTCACACAAGGCGGTGGTGGCCTCTCTCTCTCTCACCGTTGGTCACTGATCCGGCCGCATTCCGTCCGCCGGCGGAAAGGGAGGATGTGCATCGTTTCTCCATTTGATGACACCATGGCAGCATGTCCCGATCTGCGGTACCCGTTGTTCTCTCTGACCAAGCTCCAGCGCGGTAGGGCCTACACCACCTACTCGCTGCCGCGGTATGGGCAGATCCCGCCCGCCGCCGCTCTCCTAGTTACATCCCGACGACCCCAGGTATCCCCTCCGGCCTTGCTCGAATGTCCGTCTTCCCACGTCGCTGCATGCGGAAAATCTTGTATGTGGATCTTCCATAGGTCATTGCCCAAAACGCAGCTCGTCCGGCGTACTTTCCATATGGCAATCTCGTCCTCACACCGTTTTAGACAAACACAACTGTGTTGTTATCTTCCCTTAGGACAAGGAATATGCTTCTTTTTTGTCATCGTATGTGTCATCAACTTTTATTGGCCAGTAATTGTTTCCTTTCTACCTCTTTTTGCAATAAGGGCTATCCATTTCACCTCGTTGCTATTGCGACCTTTTGGTGAACTGCACAAATCACTTTTTTCTTAAGAGTGTTTTGTGCAGTTGTACTAAAATGTCACACGGGCAACGTCTCTACATTTCAGTGCGACTGCACAAAGGGAGATTGGTTTTTCTCTATCCTCCTCATCCAACTCCGAGCCTAATCTTCTCCAATTATTTGCTTAATCTTGTCCAACTAGTTAGTCTTAAGAGAGACTGCAAAGGTGACCAGCTTCTATTTGTGTATTTATTGTTTCATGAACAGTCCTCTATTATTGTAATCAGACTTAATATCTTTGGAACAGGGACGCTTGGCTCTAATTTAGTGGAACTGCACAAAATGATCGGAATGTTGCATGCTCCAGACAGCTACTTTTTTTCCAACATGCCCTGTTGATTTAGACAGAGTTGGGGGGACGTTCCTGCCAATGAAAGCATGGATCAATTTTAATTTAACACCTCACAACTTTGTCTTCAGTTGTGATGTAAATATTAGCTCTAATCTGCTAATCATTGAGATGCATTAGCAAGGAAGTTAGTTTTTTATTGTTTCTGAAAGAACATGGATGGCAAGACACACGAAACAAAAGTTGAAAGCTTAGAGCATTGTACAATTTCATGTCGCTAGAAAATTATTTGTATAGTACGTCAATTATGTAAACAAATGTTGTAAGCTTGATAGCATTGCCAGAAGCCTCTTCAGCATCCGGGTCCATGTGCCATGCACAAAATTATACTTCCTCCGTTCCTAAATATTTATCTTTTTACAAATTTCAAATGGACATATTTTAGAGTGTAAATTCACTCATTTTGCTTCGTATGTAGTCACTCATTGAAATCTCTAGGAAGACAAATACTCCGTAGTATATTTAAGAACGGAGGGAGTAGTGCACAACCGCATGGAAGACTCAGCCCGGTCGTTGCGCCGCACTAATAGTGAGTAATGAGCAGTCAAATCATAAGCCCCACCCTTCCCACTGTAAGTTGCTTGGAAGAAGCAACCATCAATACGCTCTTCCTTGAATCCGCTCGTACTACTCCCTCATTCACTGTTTATAGAGCGCGCTTAAAAAAACAATCTCTGGGACCAAGGCGACTAGCGATCGGCCTGAAAAATAGCATTGGTAGTTATAGCACGTCGTCTATTACTAAAGGAAATAATCCGCACACACATGCATGCAGTGCTTCCACCCCGGGTACACACATGCATGCACTTACTCCACTCCGTAGTACATCGAGAGAAAATCGTGGACTTGATTGCGGTTACCACACCGTAATTAATTGAGCATTAAACCAAACGCGTCTAAAGTCTCTCTGGTGGTGGAAATGCATGGAGAGAAATGCATTAGAATGAAGCGCGCCCTGTAAACTGTGACGGAGGGAGGAGTATTATGAAGGTGCAAAACCAAGTACGCGTATGGCCAGTCGGTTAACGCACTTCCTCTTGGCATATCACTGACATGTGGGACCAGAGTGTGAGGAAACCGATCTCAATTGACGGCAAAATGGCCAACCCACCGTTCCTTGAGAGAGGCGAGGAGCGAGAACACACAGACATGCTCGCACAGAGGCCAAGATATATTCGAACATGGTTGATCGATATCATCATTACATGTTCGATGCTTTTTAATACTACTATTGGGCTGTCGTTTTCCGCCCTTCTCTCGAATAAATGTGTACTTTATTAGAGATTAAAATAAAATAAGAGTATAGACGCTCCACCATGCGGTTCTAGTGGTAGTACTACTCGTACTACTAAACCTTGCGCTTGGCTCTTCGCCTCTTCGTGAAGTCGAACAATGATGGTATTCCGCATGTTGGGTACTATAGTGTATGCCTCTAGCAATCTGACACCAAATGAACTGTTGCATGTCCACCGCCTGGGCGAGGGTAGGTTGCATTAGTCAAGAGGCGTAAGCGAGCTTCACCTTGTCCTGCAAGCTTCTCCTCATTCTGCGAGTTGATGGGACACACCAAAAAGTAGTGCTAGTCCATACTCCCTCCTTTCCGGTTAATATGGCTTAATCTTTTTTGCGGGTAAATGAGAGAGCTTTATTCACATATAAGCATTCTTAGGACGAGCAGCCAAGAGACTGGTCACTAGGAACCGAGGTACCCCGCAAAAAAAGAAGGAAGCGAGGTGTTTCACCAAGCCAGCTCTCGGTCACATTCAAAGTGCAGCAAGCACGGTTCGCATAAAGATGCGCCGCAAGGTTTGCTGACCTGTTTACATGCTGAATAACAAAAAAAGAGAAAATATTACCGAGCGCTCCTATTTGTAACAGGATATGAGCCAGAATTAAGCGAGAATTGTGGCGAGTGTTCCATGCAATCAACTTCCATTATCACATGCGAGAACCCTCGAAGAGAATGAAATGTGTTGGAGATTGCTTTATCACATTTTAAAATAAAATAAGAGCGGAGATGCTCTTCCATCCGGTTCCTAGTAGTAGTACATACCTCTATAGTAGTAGTACTAGTACTAGTAAACTTTGCGCTTGGCTGTTCGCCTCTTCGGGAAGTCGAATAATAATGGTACTAGTACAGTGTATGCTTTTGGCAATCTGACAGCGAATTAACTGTTGACAGTGATGGAGAGCTTGCATTAGTCAAAAGTTTCTCCTTGTCCTGTGAGCCACCGCGCGCAAGCTTCTCCAGTCCTGCAAGCTTCTCCTCATTCGGCAAGTTGACGGGACACGGCAAAGTAATGCTAGTCCATACTGCCTCCTTTCTGGTTAATATGGCTTAATTTCAAACGATATAAATACACTGTCTGTCACTATATATTTGTTAAAATACGGTCAGTGGACTTCATAATACGCTCATTGCGCTCAATATATACATTTTCCGGTGTTTATACAGTCACTAGCTCACCCTGGCTGAGTATGTGTGTGCATGCACGTGTAGGTTGAGCACTTGAGCGTGACCGTTTGTGTTCTGTCGTGTGCTCGGACATGCATGCATTAGGGTGTCGCGCGCGTTTTTGCGTTCATGTGCACGTGTGACTGTTGCATGCATGCACGAGGTTGTAGTCCCTCACATTCACATGTTCATAAGTCAACGCTTTGTCAAAATGTTGCATGCAAGGTTTAATCATTCATTGTTCATGCATGCATTCCCGATATTAATACGTTGGTAAAGACAATTTCTTGAGGAAAACGAGCCCATGAATTGAGTACAAAGGGGACCAATAAGCCAGGACGGAGGGAGTACCAGTAGTGAATCAGAAGGAGGGAGTAGGTACTAGTAGTACTACGTAACAATGTGTAGTAACAAAATTCCTCTATGCGGAGCATGTATACGTATCATGCAAGAAAATAGAGATAAGTACAAGTGAGACTCAGGAACGGTCATACACGTAGGGGGAGTACGTGTAGGGGCCACTAAGGAGCAGTTAAATCACACAGTAAGTTAGTCAGAAGAAGCAACCATCATTTCACTCTTCAATGACATGTACGCAATATAAAATGGTTGATATGGAGAGAAAAAGAAAACCACTATATATACACTAGCAGGAGCCTAAGCTACAAGCCTGCTCTCTTCACAAGCATAGAACGATGGTGGCCACACCGCTGGTCACAGATCCGGCCTGATCCCGCCGCTGGGGGAAGGGAACGATGTTCTTCGTAGACGCGGTCGACATCGGCGAGGGAGAAAACCCACAGTCGGTGCGTCCCAATCGGGGGTCCCCGCTGTATGGGCTGATTCCGCCTCCCAACTGTCCTTCTAGCTACAGCCCGACGTCCTAGGTACATCTTCCTTTTGGAGTCGGCTTGCTCCACTGCCGCAGCTCCCCACATAGCTCCATCTCCATGTCGATCTTTCTCTACTTCTACTGGCTTCTATTTGTGATGAGTTTATGTCTCATGAACTAGTGCCATCGGGGATGCTCAGCTCGATTTTAGTGGAACTGCACAAAAGCATCGTATGATCCGAGGGTGCCAGCCATCTTTCCTTCGACTTGTTCTACCTAGCCATGAAATTAATTCCTGTTTAGGGTTTAGGGTTTAAGTCGTAGTGACCCCATCGGTAGTTTTTCTTTTGTACACACTCTCACAACTTTTGTCTTTAGTTGTGAAGTAAATATTGGCTATGATCTGTCAATCATTGAGATGCATCAGCATGCGTGTTAGTTTTCCTTTGTATTTGATGGAATGTTGTAACGGGGCAACCTTGGAGAAGGAATGAAAATGGAGTGGAAAGTTTCCGTTTTTCTGGAGAAAAAATGGAAACCGAGACAAACCAACGTTTCGTTTAGTTTGATTTCACCATCTAGCAAAACTAACGTTTAAATCACGTATGTCACGTGCGTGTCTCACCTCCTCCACGGCTGCACCCCACATGATCGCTCGGCATGCCACTCACTTCAAACCGAGTATACGATAACTTTCCCGCCTGCTTGTCAACGGATCGTGCCATGGAGTACTAGCACTATTGGAAGAGATTGACAAGTTGGGGGAGGACAGCTAGCTGTAGCACAGACTCCCAAGAACATTTTACATGGATGTTGTCGCCGGCTATTGCGACCTTTCAACGCGGAGCAGTCGCGTGCATCGGGAAGCGGTGCGGGCGACCGTCTCTCGACCGGCGCGCTGCTTCAATGCTGGTGCCAGTGAGAGGTCGCGTCCGCTTTGGCCAGGCATGAATGCGGCACCGACCGTTTCGGGCGGGAAGCGCGCGCGGGTGATGAAGAGGGTTCGGGTTGGTCAGGAGCGGGCGTGGCAGTGGTCTAGACGCCAGCAAACAAGAGATATTGTACGTTAATATTGCTGCGTATATAATTAACAACGTAAATAATGTGCCAGTTGGACAAATATGATTGGAGATGGAGATGGAGGTGGAATTTTACGTAAACACGGATATGCATGTATATGTCTATGTGTGTGTGTGCGCGCGCGCGGCGACTCTCGCGACCTGGAAGCGGGGGCGTGTTTTTGATCGAGTTTTCTTTCTTGGTACGTTAAAAAAATTGTCCGCTAGTTTTCGTTTCTTTTTTCTGGGAACACGCGTATTCTATTTAAAACCACTGCTATGGAGAGAATTTTTTTACTCCATTGTATATATAGGCTCTTGTTTTATAGGGTTTCTCGCGTCTCGCTCTCTCACCCTCTCCATATCAAAACAAGATGACAATGTCCACTCTATCTCTCTCCTCGCCGGTGGTCACAGATCCGGCCGAATCCCGTCCGCTGCGGGAGGTGAGGAGGTGTAGCGTTGACGTTGTCGCCGTCGGTGATGGAGGAAGCCGATGTGCACCATCCTCTCGGAGCCGGCGCTGGCGTAGATGAAGGTCCTCCGCGCCCTTGTTCGCTGCCGTCGTGTGGGCAGATCCCGCCCGCCCGCCTAAGAGACATCTCACCCACCTGAGGTATAACTTCTTGTACTGGTCCAGCTCCCAAGGTTGCTGCATGCGGGTTTTGTTCTATGCGACTACTCCCAAGCTCCCCAGGTACAGTAGCTAGGATTCGTCAGCTGGTCCAACATCACCTACTATTATAGAGGAAATGCCACTCGAAAAGTTGTCCTGGTTTGTGCCTCAGTGGAGGTAGACATGTTGTTTTGACAAAGAGTACATGGTGGTTGTGCGGTCATTGTCCATATGCTCCTATTGCTGCTGCTAATCTAATACTATCACTGGTTAAATGAAGAAATGCTTTTTTCTCGGGTATCCTGGTTTAGTTCCCATCAAGATAATCATGATGCTTCTGTCTGTTGGTGTACTTTTCATTAATTCTTATTAAAAATTGAGATGTCATTGTTAATCTTGTACCACTGCCAAAACAAAGTAACAACACTATATCCCTTTTTTATATTTTTGTAAACAGCGATGCGTATCTCCATACCCAGGCATGTCTTCCTCAATTTTAGTGGAACTACACAAAATTGGATGGCCATTGTTGTTCCGCCTCACTATCCTCTGCCACGTGGTTCTTCCTTCCTTGAGCTTGATTGCTGAGAAGAAACAGACCACAGTGAGGATTTGTTGAACTTCATAGGTGCCTCACCCAAACTTGATGCCAAATGGATGATGCATCACCACGATGACCTATCGATGCTCATGGTTGCGCCTCATGGTTGCATCGGCTGGTGAAGCTGATCGATTTTCAATGAAAAACAAGTTGTCTTGCATCAGTGTTGTTTGCTTGTTATCCACAAAGATGATATCCTTCATCAATTCACCTTGGTTGCGTTGGAGACGCAGTCGTCTTTCACGTTGGAGCAATTTTATCACACAATTGTCTATGAACCAAATGTTTCCTTGAAGAAGGATCGACGTTGGTACTAAGAGCATAAGTTTTGTATTGATTTCTAAGCATCCTCACAACTTTGTCTTCAGCTCCCACGTAATTTTATTTGTCCAGCTATTAACTTTGATTAAAAAATGGTGTTGACTAAAAACCCGGATGGACGTAGTAACCCTCCATTTTTATTTACTCTGCATATTAGATATGACTGAAGTCAAACTTTGTAAAGTTTGACCAAGTTTAGGCCGAACACAACAAACCATAATTATTGAGAGAGGGCAAACTGTACATACTCTTAAACCTTTCCGATAATTGAAATTAAAAATCTTTATTTGTACACACTCTCACACGTTTCCGATAATTTGGCGCATGTGTGGTTGTTCACTTAAGGAAGGGTAGTGTACCGCACGTGAAGGATAGGAAGTGTGACCAGGACGCGTGGATCGTTAGTTCATCGGAAGTAGTAGTTTTGTTCACTGGTATGTTAAATAAAGACTTTCGTTTCGTACTTACACAATTTAAACGATTGTTATGGAGAGAATAAGAAAACCACTCCACTATATATTAATAGTATACACGAGTACTATATGGACGCAGCTTCATTGACTTAGTGCACCTGCCTTTGGGTGAATGACAGGTGGGCCCAAAATGTGGGTGGCCCACCTATCATACAGCCAAAGGCAGGTGCAGTTAAGGCACCGGATCTCAGTCCGTACTATAGTATATATGTAGTACTATATAAGCTGGAGCCTCAGCGCTTGTTCACTAGGGTTTGCACTCTCCACACTCTCGCCGCACTACATATATATATACACGCTGGAGGCTCTGAGTTCCTTTGCTAGGGTTTGCTATATTCACAGTCTCTCACCCTCTTCACCATATCTAAACAAGACTGCATTGGCCTCTGTCTCTCTCTCTCACCCCTCACAGCTGGTGAAGGAGGCCTTGTAACATCCCAAAATTCTATATTTTGGAATGTTATATTAAATAAATAAATAGGATTGTTTGTTTGATTGTTGTGTGATGGATTGTGTGAAATTATTTTATTTTCACGAGAATTAAAACCTTTTGAGTTCTTCTTTAAAACTTTTCCTAATCATGTTATAAAAGTAGGAAAACATTTTGTCCAATAAAGAAAACTATGGTTGGGGAAGTTTATTCAAGAAATCAAAGGGCTTTAATTTCCGTTTGACTCTTATTGAAATATTGGAAACCACAATCACAATTTTGGAGTGAGAATACGATGACTTTCTCAAATGTGGTGGAGGAATATTTCATATGGAGTTTGTTCGGATTTTGGAGTTCCAATTGAAATATGATATTATTTGGAGTTTTACTGTCGTTTATATATTTCCAAATTAATCAAATAAAATTTATGAGGGGAGATAACATGACTTCTCCAAAATTATATTTGGAAATGTTTAATATGGCTCAATTATTAATTTTCAATTGAGAATTTATAAAAGAGAACATTTTTGGGGATAATTATAATACAGTTATTGAATAATAAGAGCAGGATAACTATTTAATTTTGGCTAAAACTATTTTTGAAATATATGAATGTTATTTAGGTTCATTTGAACATTTATTAATAAAACTTTATTTGTTGTTTATACAAACATTTTGCACACTTAAATTAAAAATAAATGTGAACATTTATTTTATTTGCTATTTTAAAACTTTTGCACAAAAAAAATTATTTTGTAATTATGTCCTAAGCCTATTTGGACCATGCCCACTTCTATTTTTTTTGTTTCTCCCTTTCCATTTTCCCCTTGGGCCTGGTTCCCCACTAGGGCCCATCTTATTTTTTCCTTAGCCCAAGTCCAGGAACGCCTTATTCCTCCTCTGTACGTTTCAATCTTGAGGAGAACAGAAACAGCCATGGCAACTGTACATCTTCCTCTCCCTCTAGCACTTGAAACGTTCGCTCTTTCCACTTCTTATCAACACGAAAGATCTTTTGTATTGCATGGAGAACCCATTCAGAGGATTAAAATTCCACTTTGATGTCTTAATTGTTCCGGAATCAATCCGTCATTAGAGGCCACAATGAGCTCATTTGATCTCCCTGTACCGGATCCCTAGTCCACTATAAATAGGACCCCTAGGTGCGCCTCGAAGCCCTCATCCCTCTCCCTGAAAACCCCTCTTTATATCGCTCTATCCCGAGAGGAATTGCTCGCCGGGATTTACCAGTTTTCGCAACTCCGGCGGCTTCTCCACCGTGCCCGAGGACGAGGACGATCTCACCTCTGCATCTCTCAAGTTCGCCTCGGCCTCCTCTCCGTCGTTCGGCCATTCATTGACGACGGGACCTTTTCTTCTCCAACTCCGACGAGTAAATCCCGTAATTGTTATTCAGAAAAATACTCATACTTCGGAAATTAATATCTCCAAGACCGTAAGTCTGAATTCGACAAATTTTATATCCACGGATTCGTTGAAACACGAAGTTTATCATGAGATAAACATATTAAATTTTGGTAAATTAAATTTGACACAAATTTAAAATTTTATTTGAGTATTTCTGCTATATTTGTTAATCTGCAATTCTTTTGAAAATGTTTCCTTCAGCAAAATTGATCCTTCGGCCCATATCTTGCTGTTAGAATTTTTTTCCTAATTGTTCATCTATGTCTAGCCACTGTTTCAACCTTAACACTTCATATAGTTTTTATTTATCGTAATTCAATTTCATCATTAGTTTAATTTGATTCTTGATTCAGCTTTCTTAAGAAGATCATTAGGAACCTCTCTGGTCATATGCTATCATTATACAAATTTAGACTTCACGAGATGTTACATACATTTTGTAACATAAACCTTTATGCCACAAACTCCATCTACCATTTTTATTATAGAGTTTGTCGTAGAACCTTGCCTCACAACTCTTCAACCCGTGATCTTCACTTTGGCCCAACCCTAGAACAAAACCTATATCATATTTTCATTCTTGATCTTATCTCAACCCGTAACCAAGTCCTAACAACTTATGTAGGAATGTTATTTTTCTTATTTTACATTGTAATTTGAATATTTTATTTGGATCTTTATTTGGGTGTTGTTGTGTGTTAAAGTACTTTCTTTTATCATTAGGTATATCGTAACGAGAAGGAGAGACGACTCAATAGAATATTTCATCTTCATCAACAGTACAAGGCAAGTTACATCTTGATCATGCCCTTTTATACCTATGTTTTATATAGGAATTTAGTCCTTTGATGTAGGGTTTGCATGAATATGTTAGTTGGCTATCTTATAAACCCAGTAGTGCAATGAGGTAGGTCTGAGCCTTTACTTCTTTGTCGCCAACGTTGTAGGGATTTTGCTATGCCATTGTAGATGGGGATTGGTATGTGAGATCATGAAAGTTGCGAGTGGTATAATAATTAAGGGTAACCTTAAGGTGGGAACATTAACACACATCTCGGTGAATTGGTAAGGGGCACCCTGGAGAAACAAGTGGACTTGCCCGGGCACCCTGGAGAAACCAGTGGACTTGCCTAGGGGATCCCGGAGTACCCGTGTGATCACCCTATGGACTGCCACCCAGGCTCAAAGGGATTCATCAATTTTTCATAACTAGAAGCTTACCTGCACAGCCACAAGCTATTATGGGCTCTTGCTTAGTTGAGTACGTTGGGTGACCTCTTACAGTGGTAGACTAGCAGATGTAGTTATATATGTAGGTGTACCGGTCTACCCAGGGTTAAGAGGGAACACTTCAGAAAGACTATGTCTCGATCTTCCGGCTCTCAAACACTAGGCACTGCGAGGACTACAAAGGAGGTGATTGATTCTTGTGGAGAAAAGTGTGCAAAACTCTGCAGAGTGTAAAACTAATCGATTAGCGGTGTCCCCGGTTATGGACAATTTGAGCATATGGAAAGTGGGAATTGCGCGATCTCATCACTCTTAATTGATTTAATGGGTTTTAATGAATTTGGGTATAGATTGAATGGAGCAACAATCTCAATCATATTATGATGAATTATGTAGTAACAATATGATATTCTTTTGATGACAGGGAAAAATCAGCTTTATGCAAATTAAATTTAGATCCACCAGCCATATGGCATGTATAAATAGGACATTTATTCATCTCTTGTGGTGTGACTTGCCAGTACATTCAACGTACTGACCTACACGGCTGCAACATATTATGTTGCAGGTATTATCCGACGAGTAAGTGATACGACAGCGTTACGGTCCGCACTCAACTTGCCGATGGTGTTGATGGGACTCCACACCCGTTTGCCTGTTTTCGCTGAGATTCTTAAGGTACATATCAGTTTTTCATTACTTATACATGTGATTGCACTTTCATATGTACATTGATGTACTGTGTGTGCTAGCATACCGATCCAGGGATAGCACAGATACACAGAGACTTGACCGTCTGAGGTCGGGTCGCTACAGGCGTCCGGATCCCGTCGCACCGGGAATGGGAGGAGGTGCAGCGTTCACTCTATCACCTTCAGCGAGGGAGGCAATCCACTGTCGGTTGCGCTGTTCTCTTTCACCCAGCGCCTGTGCGGGAGGGCCACCGACCCCTTCTTCCTCGCTGTCGTACGTAGTGTGGGCAGATCCGGCCTCCCGCCGCACGCCTAGCCACATCCCGACGACCCTAAGGTATAAGTTTCTTTGAAACCGTCATTGCTCTAACTGCATGCGGATCTTTTTTGATTCTATAGTCGAATCTAGGTCTTGGTTCAAAGAGGAAAGAAGGGCGCGGTGGGGTGGAGCATGAATCTAGGACGTGGTTCAATGAAGAAAGGAGGGAGGGAAAGTAGTATAGACTGGCTATCCAGCTGCTTTGTTGGTCGAAAAGGGAAAACCGGGGTAACCCAGTACACACATCTGTAAGGAACCGATCTCTTTGTTGAAAAAGGAAAGAAACTCGGGGGGGGGGGGGGTCGGGTAGTTTGTGCAGGACTAGATTTGCTGCCCTCACATAGGAAAAAGGTTCAAAGAGAACAAATATGGGACCAACACAGATATGCTGCTTGGCAACATACTCTACATCACCCATTTATACATGTGGACGCACATGGTGCTGGCATGTCCCATGTCCCATATAACTATTTTGCTGTTGTTAATCTAAGAATGCCGCACGAAAATTGAAGCAATGCCACTTTTAAATGTAAATTACATTTTTAATGAATGTTGTTTTAAGAGAATGTATCTGTTAATATGAATCAACACAGCCGTTTTAGGAATGCTACTGTCCTCTTTGTTTTCCATCAAGGTAAGTTAGATGCTTCTTTTTGTCGCCGTTTGTTTCATCCTCCTTTATTAGCCAGTAATTGTTTCCTTTTTTGCCTCTGTTAAAACATGGATAACTATTCAACTTGTTGCTATAGCAAACTTAAATGTCACATCGGCAACTTTGCTTGATTTCAGTGCAACTGCACAAAACGATATTGGATTTCCTATTCGTGTTGGTAGATTCGTATTTTATCTTGTTCATCCCATGAAAGGTCAGTACAGGCCTTCATCCACATGATTGTGCAGTGTGATTGGACATGCTGTGCCACTTGTATTGGTACTCTTTTAAATAAATGTTGAATTGAAGCTATTGTATTGCTGTCTTTTCCCATTAAGTAGTGAACAAAAATGGGACCAACCCAGACATGATGCTTGTTGCTTTGTTACAACAAACTCTGCATCACCCCCTTTATAAGTAGACGGAAACACATGGTGTTGTTGCGCCCACTCTCCCCTGGAACTGGTTATGCTTTTTGTTAATCTAATGCCGCTGGTAAAATTAAGCAATGCCACTCTCAGAATTAACTACTAAATCTTAGTTTAAAACTGCAACACTTGTTAAGGATTGGCGGGATTACCATTTTTGTGGCCGCATGTTTCATCCTCCTTTATTGGCCAGTAATTGATTCCTTTTTTACCTCTGTTAAAACAGGGATATCTATTCAACTTGTTGCTATTGCGACATTTTGCTTCGCTACGTGGAACACTTTTGCTTTAAGAGTTTTTTGTGCAGTTCAACTTGAATGTCACAACCGGCAACTTTGCTTAATTTTGGTGGAACTGCACAAAAGGAGATCGGATTTCCGTACATCTGTTGGGATTTGTTTCAAGTCCTCCTCGCGAGTTGTTTCAAATCTTGGTCAAGAAAGGTCAGTACTGACTTTCATCCACATGATGTTGCAGTGTGCTTTGAGATGTTGTGCTACTTGTATTGGTACTGTTTTGGATAAATGTTGAATTGAAGCTATTGAACTGTTGTCTTTTACCATTAAGTGAGCAAAAATTGTTCCAACCCAGACATGATGCTTGTTTCTTTGTTACAACAAAACTCTGCATCATCCCCAAAGTAGATGGAAGAACATGTTGTTGTTGCGCCCACTCTCCCTTGGAACTGTTTATGCTTTTTGTTAATCTAATGCCGCTGGTAAAATTAAGCAATGCAACTCTCAGAATTAACTATTGAATCTTAGTTCAAAACTGCTACACTTGTTAGGGATTGGCGGGATTACCATTTTTGTGGCCGCATGTTTCATCCTCCTTTATTGGCCAGTAATTGATTCCTTTTTTGCCTTTGTGAAAACAGGGATATCTATTCAACTTGTTGCTATTGTGACATTTTGCTTCGCTTAATTTTGGTGGAACTGCACAAAAGGAGACCGGATTTCCATATATGTGTTGAGATCTCTTTCCGGTCTTCCGCACGAGTTGTTTCAAATCTTGGTCTTGAAAGGTCAGTACCGACTTTCCTCATAATTAACTACTGAGTCTTAGTTCGGAACTGCAACACTTGTTAGGGATCGGGGGGAGTACCATTTCTGTTAGGAATCGGCTGGAGTACATGTTTAAGAAATGTATTGTTCAGATAATGTCTCTGTTATTATATATCGGGGATACGGTCGAGCTAGGCATCGTAGTCATCGTTGGCAGGATGGTAGCGCAGCAACTCACGCACCATGAGGAGTGCGGCTTGCGTGTCTGCCGACCCACGACGAGCGTCTGAGGACGACACCGTGACGGGGGTGAAGGAAGGCGTGGCGGTGTGGCTGTCACACTGCACAAAGGGTGGCAGCGATGAGTCCTGCTGCTCGTGAGCAGCAGGGTCGGTGGCAGCGTTAGCTACGGGAGAAGCGGAGGGGCGTGAAACACCGTCACCAACGGGCGCCGTTTGGGCGATGCGAGTGGCATAGCTGTAGGCGCGAACTCGACGGGTGTCGGTCATGCGAGCGATGAAGCAAAGACGAAACGAAGCGGAATGGAGAGCTTTGACACGCCCCTACCCGGCGTGCCAAATGTCGAATTCAGGGCTCCGCGGACCCAAACAAGGTTCAAACTCTGAGGCGTGTGCGAAGATCTAACCTAGATACAACCATACATCACCCATCTGGTCTCATCCTGAAGCTTCTAGGGTCTCTCTTGCCCAGAAAAAAATCGTCAAAAAGTTTCATATCGTTTGGACTCCATTTGGAAAACCAAAAACAAGTAGATAACAGCAAGTAGCACTAGGCACTAGGTTAATAGGTTAGTCCCAAAAAATGATATAAAATAGCACAAAAATTTATATAAAATATCAAATATTGATACTATAATAGAAGGGAACAATAAAATATTATAGATACGTTGGAGACTTATCAAGGCACCAGCCCCTACAAGGCCCATGCGCCTAGGAGTGGAAACCCCTAAAGGAGAGGGCCCTCGAGTTGGCATGGAGGGTGTCGGTGTCAAAACCGGCGGATCTTGGGTAGGGGGTCCCGAACTATGCGTCTAAGGTCGATGGTAACAGGAGACAGGGGACACGATGTTTCCCCAGGTTCGGGCCCTCTCTTTGGAGGTAATACCCTACTTCCTGCTTGATTGATCTTGATGAATATGAGTATTACAAGAGTTGATCTACCATGAGATCGTAATGGCTAAAACCCTAGAAGTCTAGCATGTATGATTATGATTGTCACTATGGACTAAACCCTCCGGTTTATATAGACACCGGAGGGGACTAGGGTTGTACAAAGTCAGTTACAGAGAAAGGAATCTTCATATCCAGACGCCAAGCTTGCCTTCCATGCCAAGGAGAGTCCCATCCGGACACGGGTGAGAGTCTTCGGTCTTATATCTTCACAGCCCATCAGTCCGGCCCAGGTCAAATAGGTCGGACACCCGAGGACCCCTTAGTCCAGGACTCCCTCAGTAGCCCCTGAACCAGGCTTCAATGACGAGGTGTCCGGCGCGTAGATTGTCTTCGGCATTGGAAGGCGGGTTCCTCCTCCGAATACTACAAAACAGCCTTCAAACACAAAGAACGTGTCCGGCTCTGCAAAACAAGTACCACACAGAACCGTAGAGAGTATAATATTTCGTGAGTCCAATCTACTGATAACCCACAAGTATAGGGGATTGCAACTGTTTTCGAGGGTAGAGTATTCAACCCAAATTTATTGATTCGACACAAGGGGAGCCAAAGAATATTCTCAAGTATTAGCAGTTGACTTGTCAATTCAACCACACCTGGATAACTTAGTATCTGCAGCAAAGTATTTAGTAGCAAAGTAGTATGGAAGTAACGGTAACGGTAGCAAAAGTATTATTTTTGGGTTTTGTAGTGATTGTAATAGTAGCAACGGAAAAGTAAATACGCCGGTGAAAAGCTCATAGGAATTGGATCGGTGATGGATAATTATGCCGGATGCGGTTCGTCATGTAACAGTCATAACATAGGGTGACACAGAACTAGCTCCAATTCATCAATGTAATGTAGGCATGTATTCCGAAATTGTCATACGTGCTTATGGAAAAGAACTTGCATGACATCTTTTGTCCTACCCTCCCGTGGCAGCGGGGTCCTAACGGAAACTAAGGGATATTAAGGCCTCCTTTTAATAGAGTACCAGACCAAAGCATTAACACATAGTGAATACATGAACTCCTCAAACTATGGTCATCACCGAGAGTGGTCCCGATTATTGTCACTTCGGGGTTGCCGGATCATAACACATAGTAGGTGACTATAGACTTGCAAGATAGGATCAAGAACTCACATATATTCATGAAAACATAATAGGTTCAGATCTGAAATCATGGCACTCGGGCCCTAGTGACAAGCATTAAGCATAGCAAAGTCATAGCAACATCAATCTCAGAACATAGTGGATACTAGGGATCAAACCCTAACAAATCTAACTCGATTACATGATAAATATCATCGAACCCATCACCGTCCAGCAAGCCTACGATGGAATTACTCACGCACGGCGGTGAGCATCATGAAATTGGTGATGGAGGACGGTTGATGATGACAACGACGACGGATTCGCCTCTCCGGAGCCCCGAACGGACTCCAGATCAGCCCTCCCGAGGGAATTTAGGGCTTGGCGGTGGCTCCGTATCGTAAAACGCGATGACTCTTTCTCTCAGATTTTTTTCTCCCCGAACACGAATATATGGAGTTGGAGTTAAGGTCGGTGGAGCTCCAGGGGGCCCATGATGCAGGGGGCGCGCCCCCACCCTCGTGGAAAGGGTGTGGGCCCCTGGCCTTGATTCTTTCGCTAGTATTTTTTATTATTTCCAAAAATAATCTCCGTGAAGTTTCAGGTCATTCCGAGAACTTTTGTTTCTGCACAAAAATGACACCATGGCAATTCTTCTGAAAACAGCGTCAGTCTGGGTTAGTTCCATTCAAATCATGCAAGTTAGAGTCCAAAACAAGGGCAAAAGTGTTTGGAGAAGTAGATACGACGGAGACGTATCAACTCCCCCAAGCTTAAACCTTTGCTTGTCCTCAAGCAATTTAGTTGACAAACTGAAAGTGATAAAGAAAAACTTTTACAAACTCCATTTGCTCTTGTTATTGTAAATATGTAAAGGCAGCATTCAAGTTTTCAGCAAAGATTATGAACTAACCATATTCACAATAACTCTTAGGTCTCATGTTTACTCATATCAATGGCATAATCAACTAGCGAGCAATAATAATAAATATCGGATGACAACACTTTCTCAAATCAATCATGATATGATATAACAAGATGGCATCTCGCTAGCCCATTCTGAGACTGCAAAACATAAATGCAGAGCACCTTTAAAATCAAGGACTGACTAAACATTGTAATTCATGGTAAAAGAGATCCAGTCATAGTCATACCCAATATAAATTAATAGTAATGGATGCAAATGACAGTGGTGCTCTCCAACTGGTGCTTTTTAATAAGAGGATGATGACTCAACATAAAAGTAAATAGATAGGCCCTTCGCAGAGGGAAGCGGGGATTTGTAGAGGTGCCAGAGCTCGATTTTGAAATAGATATAAATAATATTTTGAGCGGCATACTTTCATTGTCAACATAACAACCAAGAGATGGCGATATCTTCCATGCTACACACATTATAGGCAGTTCCCAAACAGAATGGTAAAGTTTATACTCCCCATCCACCAACAAGCATCAATCCATGGCTTGCTCGAAACAATGAGTGCCTCCAACTAACAACAGTCCAGGGGGAGTTTTGTTTGCAATTATTTTGATTTGATTTGCATAAAGCATGGGGCTAGGCATCCCGGTGACCAGCCATTTTCTCGTGAGTGAGGAGCGGAGTCCACTCCTCTTGAGAATAACCCGCCTAACATGGAAGATACAGATGGCCCTAGTTGGTACATGAGCCATTCGAGCATACAAAACAGAATTTCATTTGAAGGTTTAGAGTTTGGCACATACAAATTTGCTTGGAACGGCAGGTAGATACCGCATATGGGAAGGTATAGTGGACTCATATGGCATAACTTTGGGGTTTTAAGGGATTGGATACACAAGCAGTATTCCCGCTTAGTACAAGTGAAGGCTAGCAAAAGACTTGGAAGCGACCAACTAGAGAGTGACAACAGTCATGAACATGCATTAAAATTAATAAACATTGAGTGCAAGCATGAGTAGGATATAATCCACCATGAACATAAATAGCGTGAAGGCTATGTTGATTTGTTTCGACTACATGTGTGAACATGTGCCAAGTCAAGTCACTTGAATCATTCAAAGGAGGATACCACCCCATCATACCACATCACAACCATCTTAATAGCATGTTGGCACGCAAGGTAAACCATTATAAGCTCCTAGCTAATTAATCATGGCATAAGTAACTATAATCTCTAATTGTCATTGCAAACATGTTTATTCATAATAGGCTGAATCAGGAACGATGAACTAATCATATGTACAAAAACAAGAGAGGTCGAGTTCATACCAGCTTCTCCCATCTCAATCAGTCCATCATATATGGTCATAATTGCCTTTCACTTGCACGACTGAATGATGTGAATAATAATAATAGTGCACGTGCATTGGACTAAGCTGGAATCTGCGAGCATTCAACAAACAGGAGGAGACAAGGCAATATGGCTCTTAGTTAAATCAACAATAAATGCATATAAGAGCCACTTCCACAATTTTATTATGGTCTTCTCCTATTGACCCCCAAAGAAAAGAAAATAAATAAAAACTATTTACACGGGAAAGCTCCCAACAAGCAAAAGAAGAACGAGAAATCTTTTTGGGTTTTCTTTTAATTATTACTAGTACAGCAAGAAAGGTAAACTAGCTAAACGCAACAACTAAGTATTTTTTGGTTTTCTTAAGAATTTTCAAACACACGAGAAGAAAGCAAGAAAAAGAAAATAAACTAGCATGGATATTATAGTGAAAAAGTATGAGCACCGACAACTAGCAATGAGTGTGTGAACATAAATGTAATGTCGGTGAGAAATACGTACTCCCCCAAGCTTAGGCTTTTTGTCCTAAGTTGGTCTATGGCCACGGCTGGCCTGGCGGATATCCAAAGCAGTAGCTGGGGTCGTACTGAGAAGAAGCCTCGGATTGCCACTGGTTGGCAATCACCTCCGGATCCCACTGGTAATCAGACTGTCGTGGAGGATCAAATTGTGGTTCCGGCTCTGGCTCTATAGCTGATGTAGGGTTCCGGGAGGCGTGGATGGCCGCCAGCGGAACGAGATACTTGCCTGCAGATAAATCAAACAAGGAAGGAGCAGGCAAGGTAATAGTCTCAGGGTGATTTTTATCAAATAACAGTTTGTATTCAATCGCCCTTTCCCTATTCTTAACAATAAAATCATGCGCTACCATACTCTTATAGTCTAGAAAAACAGTAGGCAACAATTTTTCTTCTTGCTCATAATGCCTAATAGGTATGTTATAGTATGCAGCGAGGCACGAGGCGAAGATGCCTCCCAAGATAGGGCCCTTAGTACGGTTAAGATTTAACCGCTTTGCAACAATAACGCCCATACTAAATGTGTCATCACGAAACAAGGCATGGAACAAAATAATAATATCAGGGACACTTAGGTTTCCACAGTTTCCACGACTAATTAAGCACCTACTAGCAAATATAGCAAAGTAACATAGAACAGGAAAGTGTATGCTAGTGATTCGTGCGTCGGAAACCTTCCTCGTTTCCCCTACAGCCATTGTATCAATAAACCCCTCCACATCGTTACGATGTGGTTCCGCTATGAAACCCGGAAAAGGTAACTTGCAAACCTCACAGAATTCGCGAAGGGTCATCTCCTTATACTCATCATATAAATAAAAAACCACCGTAGGTGGTGACCTCCTAGAATGGAAATGAAAATTTTGCACAAAGGTATTATTGAGTAAGAGATACTTTTCGCGTTGGTCGCGGAGGAAGTCAGTGAGGCCTGCATTCTCAGCCAATTCATAAAAATCATCATAAATCCCAGCTGCTCTCAAGAAATCATCACAAGACCATTCACACGGCCAATCTTCCGTGGTGCGAGGGAGATTATACTTGGGCCTCTCTTCTTATTCACTCTGCTTTTTGTTCGAGCTTCGGCTCGAAGAGCCTCTCAAAAATCTCTTCATCATTTTATGAAAATTTCTGAAATTTTGGGTAACTTCAAATAAAAGTGAACCAAGCTCAACAAACTTGATAGCAACTACTCCCACAAGTTCCTAGAGACTATATCATGAATTAGAACTACTTCGAACCATATAAATTTGACATGCAAGCTCAAGAACATGGTCACCTAGGCAGCACAAATTTGCAATGAATAAAGCACTAGAAAAAAACTAATTGGACCATTGGAGGAGTCACATACCAAGGAACAATCCCCCAAAGCAGTTTTGTGAGAGGTGCTTTGAGCAAGGAGATCGAAAATCGCAGCAAAATGAGCTGGAACTCGTGCTTGAGCTGGTTGGTGATTTTTTTGTGAGGAAGAAGGTGTGTCTGGGTGCGGGGGAGACACCATGGGCCCACGAGGCAGGGGGCGCGCCCTGGACCCTCGAGGCCAGGTGCCAGTGATACGTCTCCAACGTATCTATAATTTATGAAGTATTCATGCTATTGTATTATCCATCTTGGATGTATATGGGCTTTATTAAACACTTTTATATTTTTTTTGGGACTAACGTATTAACCCAGAGCCCAGTGCCAATTCCTGTTTTTTCCCTTGTTTCAGTGTGTCGAAGAAAAGGAATATCAAACGGAGTCGAAACGGAATGAAACCTTCTGGAGAAGTTATTTTTTGAAAGAAACTAACCCGGGAGACTTGGAGTCCACGTCAAGAAAGCAACGAGGAAGGAACGAGGCAGGGGGCGCGCCCACCCCCTGGGTGCGCCCCCACCCTCGTGGGCCCCTCGTGGCTCCCCTGACGTATTTCTTCCTCCTATATATACCAATATACACTAAAACCATCGGGGAACAGAACAGATCGGGAGTTCCGCTGCCGCAAGCCTCTGTAGCCACCAAAACCCAATTGGGACCCTGTTCCGGCACCCTGCCGGAGGGGGGAACCCTCACCGGTGGCCATCTTCATCATCCCGGCGCTCTCCATGACGAGGAGGGGGTAGTTCACCATCGGGGCTGAGGGTATGTACCAGTAGCTATGTGTTTGACCTCTCTCTCGTGTTCTTGAGGTGGTACGATCTTCATGTATCGCGAGCTTTGCTATTGTAGTTGGATCTTATGATGTTTCTCCCCCTCTACTCTCTTGTAATGGATTGAGTTTCCCCTATGAAGTTATCTTATCGGATTGAGTATTTTAATGATTTGAGAACACTTGATGTATGTCTTGCGTGGGATACCCGTGGTGACAATGGGGTTTTCTATTGATCCACTTGATGTATGTTTTGGTGATCAACTTGCGGGTTCCGCCCATGAACCTATGCATAGGGGTTGGCACACATTTTCGTCTTGATTCTCCGGTAGAAACTTTGGGGCACTCTTTGAGGTTCTATGTGTTGGTTGAATAGATGAATCTGAGATTGTGTGATGCATATCGTATAATCATACCCACGGATACTTGAGGTGACATTGGAGTATCTAGGTGACATTAGGGTTTTGGGTGATTTGTGTCTTAAGGTGTTATTCTAGTACGAACTCTTGAATAGATCGATCCGAAAGAATAACTTTGATGTGGTTTCGTAACCTACCATAATCTCTTCGTTTTTTCTCCGCTATTAGTGACTTTAGAGTGACTCTTTGTTGCATGTTGAGGGATAGTTATATGATCCAAGTATGTTATTATTTTTGAGAGAACTTGCACTAGTGAAAGTATGAACCCTAGGCCTTGTTCCCTAGCATTGCAATACCGTTTTGCTCACTTTTATCATTAGTTACCTTGCTGTTTTTATATTTTCAGATTACAAAAACCTATATCTACCATCCATATTGCACTTGTATCACCATCTCTTCGCCGAATTAGTGCACCTATACAATTTACCACTGTATTGGGTGTG
This sequence comes from Aegilops tauschii subsp. strangulata, assembly GCF_002575655.3. Lineage (NCBI taxonomy): Eukaryota > Viridiplantae > Streptophyta > Magnoliopsida > Poales > Poaceae > Aegilops > Aegilops tauschii. Next base: position 288,773,117 of record NC_053038.3, read on the forward strand.
TTGGGGACACAAGAGACTCTTTGTTATTTGGTTGCAGGGTTGGTTGAGAGAGACCATCTTCAACCTACGCCTCCAACGGATTGATAAACCTTAGGTCATCCACTTGAGGAAAATTTGCTATTGTCCTACAAATCTCTGCACTTGGAGGCCCAACAATGTCTACAAGAAGAAGGTTGCGTAGTAGACATCAAGCACTTTTCTGGCGCCGTTACCGGGGAGGCTAGGTAAGCGGCACTCACACCCCGTCAACTAAGCTCTTTTCTGGCGCCGTTGCCGGGGAGGTGAGTGCTTGAAGTTATATCTTTAGATCTTGCAATGGAATCTTTTAGTTTCTTGTTTTATCACTAGTTTAGTTTATAAAAGAAAACTACAAAAAAATGGAATTAAGGGTGCCTCATATGCTTCATCTTTTTAATGTCTTTCGTGAAAATAAGGATCCCAATAATTGTGCTCAAGTGCTAGAAGAAGAATGCATTAGAATGTTTGGCACTAAATCTTTGTATGATGAGCATGATTGCAATGTTGTTAGCATGAATTCTTTGAGTATCCATGATGCTAATGATATGCAAAGCCACAAGCTTGGGGATGCTATGTTTGATGAAGATGATATTTTTTCTCCCCCAAGTTTTGATGAGAAAATTTATTATGATGAAAGCATGCCTCCTATCTATGATGATTATTGTGATCACACGTATGCTATAAAGAATAAAGATAACCATGAAACTTGTCATCATGATTTTAATTTTCAATTGGATTATGCTTCACATGATAGTTATTTTGTTGAGTTTGCTCCCACTACTATTCATGAGAAGAAATTTGCTTATGTGGAGAGTAATAAAACTTCTATGCTTGTAGATCCTGAAAAGAATGCTTTATGTGCTAGTTATATGGTTGAATTCATTCATGATGCTACTGAAAATTATTATGAGAGAGGATCATATGCTTCTACATATTGCAATAATATCAAGTTTCCTCTCTATATGTTGAAAATCTTGAAGATTTGCTTGTTTTACCTTCCTATGCTATTTGATTATTGTTCCCAAAAGTTGTTTTCTCACAAAATCCCTATGCATAGGAAGTGGGTTAGACTTAAATGTGCTTGCCATGTGTTTCATGATGCTCTCTTTATGTTTCAATTCTTATCTTTTATACGAGCATCATTGAAATCATCATGCCTAGCTAGAAAGGCATTAAAGAAAAGCGCTTGTTGGGAGACAACCCAATATTTACCCCTACTGTTTTTGTGTGTTCAGATGATTAAGCTACTGTAGTAATCATGTTTTATAGCTTTTGTTTCAATAAAGTGCCAAGTAAAACCTATAGGATCTTCTTGGATGATAGTTATTTGATCTTGCTGAAAAAGACAGAAATTTTCTGCGCACAAAAACAATTGTTAAAAATCACCAGAAAGTGATAAAATACTGATTCCAATTGCAGTAGATCAATAATCAAATTATCTAGGTCGTCCTTTTTTGGCAGATGTTTCTGAGTTCCAGAAATTTGCGTTTGATACAGATTACTACAGACTGTTCTGTTTTTGACAGATTCTGTTTTCTATGTGTTGTTTGCTTATTTTGATGAATCTATGAGTAGTATCGGAGGGTACAAACCATACAGAAGTTGGAATACAGTAGATATTACACCAATATGAATTTAGAATGAGTTCACAACAGTACCTAAGTGGTGGTTTTATTTTCTTTTACTAACGGACCTTACAAGTTTTCTGTTGAGTTTTGTGTTGTGAAGTTTTCAAGTTTTGGGTGAAGATTCGATGGACTATGGAATAAGGAGTGGCAAGAGCCTAAGCTTTGGGATGCTCAATGCACCCCAAGGTAATATTCAAGGACAACCAAAAGCCTAATTGGGGATGCCCCGGATGGCATCCCCTCTTTCATCTTCGTTCATCGGTAACTTTACTTGGAGCTATATTTTTATTCACCACATGATATGTGTTTTGGTTGGAGCGTCATTTTCTTTTGTTAGTATCTGCTTGCTGTTATTTAGAATAATTTTTTGCATTTCTAGTTTCAATAAAAATGTCAAGGATAGCTTTTACCATACTTATTTACAAGTCTACATATTGCTGTTTGAAAACAGAAAGTTTACCGCTGTTGCAAAAATTCCCTTAAAAAGTCAGAATGTGATAAAATGTTGAAACCTTTTGCATATTAAGCTCTGATAAATTCACTACAGTAGTAATTTTCTTTCATAATGTTTGGAGTTAGGGAAGTATTGATACTTTTGCATTCTTTACAGATTGCTGTTATGTTTGCATTGTTTGCATATGTTTGCTTGTTTAATGATTCTATTTGAGGATAGGAGTGTTAAATATGCAGAGGCATTTAGTATGCAATGTTGAATAATAATTTTAGTGGTTTGCTACAGTAGAGTATGATAAGGTTTTTGCATTGGTTTATACTAACTTATCTCACGAGTCCTTGTTGAGTTTTGTGTGGATGAAGCTTTTGAGATTTAGGGAGACCGTGATATGAGAGGAATTAAGGAGACACAAAAGCTCAAGCTTGGGGATATTTCAAGAAGTCTCAAGCATCTAAGCTTGTGGATGCCCCGGTAGGTATCCCACCTTTCTTCTTCAACAATTATCGGTTAGTATCGGTTGAGCCTAAGTTTTTGCTTCTTCGCATGATGAGTTCTATCCTTGAAATGTCATTTTATTTTGTTTTGCTTTCTGTTTGAATAATATCCCAAGATCTGAAATTCTTAAGTGAGAGAGAGTCTTCACATAGCTACATAATTATTTAACTACTCATTGATCTTCACTTATATCTTTTTGGAGTAGTTTTTCATTTACTCGTGTGCTTCACTTATATCCTATGAGTAAATGGTTGAATGATTTGAATGTCATAAATCTGAAATTATATATGTTTCATATGCCTTTCCCATGGGGAGTAATGACTTCACATATAAGAAGTAGAGGTGGTAAATTTATTGAAGGTTAGCAAACGTTGTATTAGTCACTTGAACAATTCATGAAAGAATATTGAAGGAAGAGAGATTTCACATATAAATATAGTATCTTGGACATCTTCTATGACTGTGAGCCCCATTAATTATTTTCTAACTTGAGAAAATTAGTTGAAGTTGGACAAGGAAGACAAAATAATGAGTTATGCTTGGGTATATTTGTATAGAAGTTATATTGTTATGGATCCTATAACGTGTGGTGCTTGCTATTTAGAATCCTTTGCTAGCCAAAATATATGTACTAAGCGGGAATACTGCTTGTGCATCCAAATTCCTTGAACCAAGTTTCTTCCATGAGTGTCCACCATATCTACCTATATGCGGTATTTACCTGCCGTTCCAAGTAAATTTGCATGTGCCAAACTCTAAACCTTCAAATAATAATCTGTTTTGTATGCCCGAATCGCTCATTTAGCGACTACGGGTTAGCGGTATCTTCCATTCTAGGTGGGTTATTCTCACGATGAGTGGACTCCGCTCATCATTCACGAGAAAATGGCTGGTAACTGGGATGCCCAGTCCCATGATCAAAAGATTGAAATCAAATCAAAAATAATTGCAAACAAAACTCCCCCAGGTTTGATGTTAGTTGGCGGCACCCGTTGTTTCGGGCAAGCCATGGATTGATGATTGTTGGTGGAGGGGGAGTAAAAATCTTTACCTTTCTGTTTGGGAACCGCCTATAATGTATGTAGTATGGAAGATATTGGGAACTCTTGGTCGTTATGTTGACAATGAAACCATACCTCTCAAAATTATTTTCATCTCTATTTTTGCTTCGAGCTCTGGCACCTCTGCAAATCCTTGCTTCCCTCTGCAAAGGGCCTATCTTTTACATTTATGCAAGAGTCAGTAGTATTCCTTCTCATTCCAACCTACTCTTTAGTTGGCAAGCATCATGTGATGAAAAGATCTAGGCATATATGGCCATTCAAATATATTTGAACATGAATTATTACTGTTGACATTACCCTTGAGGTAAAAGGTTGGGAGGCGAAACATTAAGCCCCTATCTTTCTCTGTGTTCGATGAATACCATTTGTTCTAAAAAAATATGCTTTGAGTGGTAGCAATCATGGAAGACTAAATGACAGTTGAGTATGTGAAGTTTGCTAAATCAAAGCTCTGACATAGGCTCTTCCTGAAAATAAGATGAATTATAATTGTTTGATGACTAATAACATGGTTTCTTAGTTTTCAAGAATGTTTATGATCTATACTTTAACATGTGAATAGTTTGTTACTTGATCATGAGAAGCTTTATGATATGAGCTACTGTTATGACATATAATGATGCTAGAAAAGGTGATTGAAATTATCATTGATCAAACTTGTGCACCTGCGAGCATTCACACTTCATAAATTCTTTCTTTTATCATTTACCTACTCGAGGACGAGCAGGAATTAAGCTTGGGGATGCTGATACGTCTCCAACGTATCTATAATTTATGAAGTATTCATGCTATTATATTATCCATCTTGGATGTATATGGGCTTTATTAAACACTTTTATATTATTTTGGGACTAACCTATTAACCCAGAGCCCAATGCCAGTTCCTGTTTTCCCCTTGTTTCAGTGTTTCAAAGAAAAGGAATATCAAACGGAGTCGAAACGGAATGAAACCTCCTGGGCGCGCCCTCCACCCTCGTGGGCCCCTCGTGGATCCCCTGATGTATTTCTTCCTCCTATATACACCAATATACCCTAAAACCATCGGGGAACAGAATAGATTGGGAGTTCCGCCGCCGCAAGCCTCTGTAGCCACCAAAACCCAATCGGGACCCTGTTCTGGCACCCTGCCGGAGGGGGAACCCTCACCGGTGGCTATCTTCATCATCCCGGCGCTCTCCATGATGAGGAGGGAGTAGTTCACCCTCGGGGCTGAGGGTATGTACCAGTAGCTATGTGTTTGACCTCTCTCTCTCTCTCTCGTGTTCTTGAGGTGGTACGATCTTGATGTATCGCGAGCTTTGCTATTGTATGTGGATCTTATGATGTTTCTCCCCCTCTACTCTCTTGTAATGGATTGAGTTTCCCCTTTGAAGTTATCTTATCGGATTGAGTCTTTTAATGATTTGAAAACACTTGATGTATGTCTTGCGTGGGATACCCGTGGTGACAATGGGGTATTCTATTGATCCACTTGATGTATGTTTTGGTGATCAACTTGCGGGTTCTGCCCATAAACCTATGCATAGGGGTTGGCACACGTTTTCGTCTTGATTCTCCGGTAGAAACTTTGGGGCACTCTTTGAGGTTCTATGTGTTGGTTGAATAGATGAATCTGAGATGTTGTGATGCATATCGTATAATCATACCCACGGATACTTGAGGTGACATTTGAGTATCTAGGTGACATTAGGGTTTTGGTTGATTTGTGTCTTAAGGTGTTATTCTAGTATGAACTCTTGAATAGATCGATCCGAAAGAATAACTTTGAGGTGGTTTCGTACCCTACCATAATCTCTTCGTTTGTTCTCCGCTATTAGTGACTTTGGAGTGACTCTTTGTTGCATGTTGAGGGATAGTTATATGATCCAAGTATGTTATTATTGTTGAGAGAACTTGCACTAGTGAAAGTATGAACCCTAGGCCTTGTTCCCTAGCATTGCAATACCGTTTTGCTCACTTTTATCATTAGTTACCTTGCTGTTTTTATATTTTCAGATTACAAAAACCTATATACCATCCATATTGCACTTGTATCACCATCTCTTCGCCGAACTAGTGCACCTATACAATTTACCATTGTATTGGGTGTGTTGGGGACACAAGAGACTCTTTGTTATTTGGTTGCAGGGTTGGTTGAGAGAGACCATCTTCAACCTACGCCTCCCACGGATTGATAAACCTTAGGTCATCCACTTGAGGGAAATTTGCTACTGTCCTACAAACCTCTACACTTGGAGGCCCAACAACGTCTACAAGAAGAAGGTTGCGTAGTAGGCATCAGCCAGCTCCCCCTGATGTGTTCTCAGTGCAAAATAGTCTCAAATATTCCAGAAAAAAATCATATTTCAATTACGGGGCATTTGGAGAACTTTTATTTTCGGGGTATTTTTTATAGCACGGATAATTTAGAAAACTGACAGAAAATACTAATTTTACTTTATTTCAACTAAATAACAGAAAGTAGAAGGAGGGTACAGAAGGTTGTGCTTTTTAACTTCATCCATCTCATGCTCATCAAAAGGAATCCACTAACAAGGTTGATCAAGTCTTGTTAAAAAACTAACGGGGATATGCACATCCCCAATAATAAGAATATCATATTTCTGCTTGACAGTTGGTAGAGGAAATTCAAAACCTCCAAAAATAATCGATGGAAATTTTCCAATAGAGTTGATACTATGAACTTGAGGTTGTTTCCTCGGAAAGTGTGCCGTATGCTCATTTCCATTAACAAGAAAAGTGACATTGCCTTTGTTGCAATCAATAACAGCCCCTGCACTATTCAAAAAGGGTCTTCCAAGAATAATAGACATACTATCGTCCTCGGGAATATCAAGAATAACAAAGTCCATTAAAATAGTAACGTTTGCAACCACAACAGGCACATCCTCACAAATACCGACGGGTATAGCAGTTGATTTATCAGCCATTTGCAAAGATATTTCAGTAGGTGTCAACTCATTCAAGTCAAGTCTACGATGTAAAGAGAGAGGCATAACACTAACACCGACTCTAAGATCACATAAAGCAGTTTCAACATAGTTTCTTTTAATGGAGCATGGTATAGTGGGTACTCCTGGATCTCCTAGTTTCTTAGGTATTCCACCCTTGAAAGTATAATTAGCAAGCATGGTGGAAATTTCATCTTCCGGTATCTTTCTTTTATTAGTAACAATTTCTTTCATATACTTAGCATAAGGATTCATTTTTAGCATATCAGTCAAATGCATACGCAAGAAGATAGGTCTAATCATTTCAGCAAAGCGCTCAAAATCCTCATCATCCTTTTTCTTGGATGGTTTGGGAGGAAAAGGCATGGGTTTTTGAACCCATGGCTCTCTTTCCTTACCGTGTTTCCTAGCAACAAAGTCTCTGTTATCATAACGTTGATTCTTTGATTGTGGGTTATCAAGATCAACAGCAGGTTCAGCTTCTACATCATTATCATTGCTAGGTTGAGCATCAACATGAACATTATCATTAACATTATCACTAGGTTCATGATCATCACCAGATTGTGTTTGAGCATCAGAAATAGAAATATCATTGGGATTCTCAGGTGTGTCTACCACAGGTTCACTAGAAGCATGCAAAGTCCTATCATTTTTCTTTTTCTTCTTTTTAGAAGGACTAGGTGCATCAATATTATTTCTCTGAGAATCTTGCTCAATTCTCTTAGGATGGCCTTCAGGATACAAAGGTTCCTGAGTCATTTTACCAGTTCTAGTAGCCACTCTAACAGCAAAATCATTATTCTTACTATTCAATTCATTGAGCAAATCATTTTGAGCCTTAAGTACTTGTTCTACTTGAGTGGTAACCATAGAAGCATGTTTATAATGAGTTTAAGTTCACCTTTAACTCTAGACATACAATCACCCAAGTGTTCAAGCATATAAGAATTGTGTTTTAATTCCTACCAACATAAGCATTGAAGTTTTCTTGTTTGACTATAAAATTATCAAACTCATCTAAGCATTGGCTAGCAGGCTTATAACGAGGAATATCACCTTTATCAAATCTATAAAGAGAATTTACCTTTACTACCTGTGTTGGGTTATCAAGACCATGTGTTTCTTCAGCAGGAGGTAAATTAAGACCATGTATTTCTTCAATAGGAGGTAAATTCTTAAGATCTTCAGCTTTTATACCCTCTTCTTTCATAGATTTCTTTGCCTCTTGCATATCTTCACGACTGTGAAATATAACACCCCTTTTCTTCGGAGTTGGCTTAGGAGTTGGTTTAGGAAGTGTCCAATTATTTTCATTAGTCAACATATTATTCAATAGAATTTCAGCTTCATCTGGTGTTCTTTGCCTGAAAACAGAACCAACACAACTATCCAGGTGGTCTCTAGAAGCATCGGTTAGTCCATTATAAAAGATATCAAGTATTTCATTTTTCTTAAGAGGATGATCAGGCAAAGAATTAAGTAATTGGAGAAGCCTCCCCCAAGCTTGTGGGAGACTCTCTTCTTCAATTTGCACAAAATTATATATTTCCCTTAAAGAAACTTGTTTCTTATGAGCGGGGAAATATTTAGCAGAGAAGTAATAAATCATGTCATGGGGACTACGCACACAACCAGGATCAAGAGAATTAAACCATATCTTAGCATCACCCTTTAATGAGAATGGAAATATTTTAAGGATATAATAGTAGCGGGTTTTCTCATCATTAATGAACAGGGTGGCTATATCATTTAATTTAGTAAGATGTGCCACAACTGTTTTAGATTCATAGCCATAGAAAGGATCAGATTCAACCAGAGTAATTATATCAGGGTCGATAGAGAATTCATAATCCTTATCAGTAACAAAGATGGGTGAAGTAGTATAAGCAGGATCATATTTCATTCTAGCATTCAGAGTTCTTTGTTTCAGCTTAGCCAATAATTTCTTAAGGTCACTTCTATCATTGCAAGCAAGAAAGTCTCTAGCAGTTTCTTCATCCATAACATATCCCTCAGGCACAACAGCCAATTCATATCTAGGGGAGAATCTTCATCATCACTTTCATCAATATTATCAGTTTCAATAATTTCATTCTCTCTAGCCCTAGCTAGTTGTTCATCAAGAAATTCACCAAGCGGCACAGTAGTATCAAGCATAGAAGTAGTTTCATCATAAGTATCATGCATAGTAGAAGTGGCATCATCAATAACATGCGACATATCAGAATTAATAGCAGAAGCAGGTTTAGGTGTCGCAAGCTTACTCAAAACAAAAGGTGAATCAAGTGCAGAGCTAGATGGCAGTTCCTTACCTCCCCTCGTAGTTGAGGGATAAATTTTTGTTTTCGCATCTTTCAAGTTCTTCATAGTGACCAGCAGATATAAATCCCAAGTGACTCAAAGAATAGAGCTATGCTCCCCGGCATCGGCGCCATAAAATAGTCTTGATAACCCACAAGTATAGGGGATCGCAATAGTTTTCGAGGGTAGAGTATTCAACCCAAATTTATTGATTCGACACAAGGGGAGCCAAAGAATATTCTCAAGTATTAGCAGTTGAGTTGTCAATTCAACCAGACCTGGATAACTTAGTATCAGCAACAAAGTATTTAGTAGCAAAGTAGTATGGAAGTAACGGTCATGGTAGCAAAAGTAATATTTTTGGGTTTTGTAGTGATTGTAATAGTAGCAACGGAAAAGTAAATAAGCTAAGAACAATATGTGAAAAGCTCGTAGGCATTGGATCGGTGATGGAGAATTATGCCGGATGCGGTTCATCATGTAACAGTCAAAACATAGGGTGACACGGAACTAGCTCCAATTCATCAATGTAATGTAGGCATGTATTCTGAATATTGTCATACGTGCTTATGGAAAAGAACTTGCATGACATCTTTTGTCCTACCCTCCCGTGGCAGCGGGGTCCTAACGGAAACTAAGGGATATTAAGGCCTCCTTTTAATAGAGTACCGGACCAAAGCATTAACACATAGTGAATACATGAACTCCTCAAACTATGGTCATCACCGGGAGTGGTCCCGATTATTGTCACTTCGGGGTTGCCGGATCATAACACATAGTAGGTGACTATAGACTTGCAAGATAGGATCAAGAACTCACATATATTCATGAAAACATAATAGGTTCAGACCTGAAATCATGGCACTCGGGCCCTAGTGACAAGCATTAAGCATAGCAAAGTCATAGCAACATCAATCTCAGAACATAGTGGATACTAGGGATCAAAACCTAACAAATCTAACTCCATTACATGATAAATCTCATCCAACCCATCACCGTCCAGCAAGCCTATGATGGAATTACTCATGCACGGCGGTGAGCATCATGAAATTGGTGATGGAGGACGATTGATGATGACGACGGCGACGGATTCCCCTCTCCGGAGCCCCGAACGGAGTCCAGATCAGCCCTCCTGAGAGAGTTTAGGGCTTGGCGGCGGCTCCGTATCATAAAACGCGATGAATCTTTCTCTCTGATTTTTTCTCCCCGAACACGAATATATGGAGTTGGAGTTGAGGTCGGTGGAGCTCCAGGGGGCCCACGAGGCAGGGGGCGCGCCCAGGGGGGCAGGCGCGCCCCCACCCTTGTGAAAAGGGTGTGGGCCGCCTGGCCTTGATTCTTTTGCCAGTGTTTTTTATTATTTCAAAAAATAATCTCCGTGAAGTTTCAGGTCATTCCGAGAACTTTTGTTTCTGCACAAAAATAACACCATGGCAATTCTGCTGAAAACAGCGTCAGTCCGGGTTAGTTCAATTCAAATCATGCAAGTTAGAGTCCAAAACAAGGGCAAAAGTGTTTGGAAAAGTAGATACGATGGAGACGTATCATCTACTGACAACTTTTTTGTAGCGTGACACCCCGTCGCCACCCGGTCATTATTTCAAACCGTTTTTCGGCCTGCCGCTCCATGTTTTGAGATGCGGTTTCATTGGCACGTCTTGTCAAAGCAGAGATCGTGTCCCCTTATTACGGGATTCTCATCAATACGGGCGTGGGTAATCCAACCGCGCCATCTGCGCGGCCCTTGGGAAACATGCGAGTTTTAAGGCGAGTGGGGAGGCGCTTGATATTCGCTGCCTTTATAAAGGGATAAGGATTCACCCCCCTTCACCCACGCCTTCTCTCTCTCTGCCCACCCATTCTCGAGCTCCAGCGCCTAAGTTCTCATCTCTTCTGCCTCAAGAAAGCACTCCGATCATGTCCGGATCCGGAGTGCAGGGCAAGTGGATGGTCTCCTCGTCAAGGAGAAGGACATCACCCAGCTCCGGGAGGCCGGATATTTGGCCAAGGAGGTCGCCCACCAGCTTCTGACCGAGGGACGGATCTTCCCTACCCCGGAGCCCCATGAGAGGGTAGTGTTCATCCCCAACTTCGTCTGCGGGCTGGGATTTCCACGATCTCTCCCCCAACTCCTTCCTCAACACCTCGGCATTTATTGTCGTGTGCGAGGCCTTCCTCCGCATCTCACCCCACTTCGGATTGTGGCTGAAGATCTTCAATGTGAAGCCGAAGGTGCTGGACGGCCAACATGCAGAGTGCGGAGGCGCCATGGTGAGCAAGATGCCCAACGTCGTATGGCCTGAAGGAACTTTCGTGGAGACTGTCAAAGGGTGGCAAAAACAGTGGTTCTATGTCACAGAGCCCCGCGACACCACCTGGGCCGAGGCTCCCGAGTTCAGGTCCGCGACCCTAATGCGGCTCACCTCCTGGCTAGAGAAGGGCCTAGCCTGGGCCTCGTTGGACGAGCTGACAGTGCTGCAGACGCGCATAAAGAGCATGGTCGACAAGAACATCAAGCTTGTTAATGTGATCCAGGTGATGCTCTTTCGTCGGATCCTTCCATGCCAAAGCCGGACCTGCAATTTGTGGGAATTCGATCCGACCAAGCACTAGACCCTGCAACACTTCTTCCGCGTTATGCGCGAAGGTATTTGGAAGGTGCTCTTCAAGGCCGACAAGACATGGCCGAAGGAGGTCGAAGACCGTGGGTACAACCTGACCCAGCCTGCCAGTCCGGTAAGTTTTCCCATGTTTTCAAGGTGTATCATTTACTTACATACGGAGCTGATCAAGAGTCCGGCTCCGCTGCCCGAGGACCCGGCAATTCCTCTTCTGACGAAGATGCTGGTTCCGGCGCCCTACCAGGCCGGAGAAGAAGGCCAAGAAGAAGGCCAAGGGGGCCAGAGGTGGCCTCCGTCACAGGGGAACTTCGGACATGACGTCCGAAGACGCCGAGACCCAGTCCTCACCCACCACCGACAACGAGGAGGAGGAGGAAAAAGCAACTCCCCCGCCTGCGAGGGGAATGAAGAAAAGGGTGGCCTCCACGTGTCTGGAGGCTCAAGCGTCCAAGAGGGGGAGAGCCTCCCTCACGGACGACACCGCGCCGGACACCGACAACAGCTTGGAGTGGCGCCCAGGGAGAAGCCCCCGGCCAGATCGTAAGTATTCGAAGGATCTGACGCACTTATATGACCGACTCCCTTATTTCATAATTCTGATGCGTTGAATCACGTGCTATAGTCCGGCCCATGACAGCTCCCAGCGATCCTCATCGGGGGGTTCACTGGATCTGAAGGCCATGGATAGTGATTCACTGCCGACGGCCAGCTCTCCCAAGGCCACGGATGACGCCGAAGCGGTGTCCTGAAGGACTTTCACAGGCCATGGAGAGGTGTGAGAGGCCATCAAAGCGGCGCCAGAGGGTAAAACCTCGGCTGCCAAAAACCTGGGGGAGCGGATCCCCCTGGAGACTGGCGATGGGGGCCATATCCAACTCGGCCCCCAGCCAAATACTGCTCCGGAGACCCATAAGGCTCCGGAATCAGGCAGGCAGCCTCCTTCAAAAGAAGGAGGTGCACCTATCCCCTCGGTGACCTCTGTCCATCCAGAGGCACCGGGTACTTTAATGTAAGCGCTGCAAGGCGCTTCTAGCGTGGAAGAACACCGCACCCTTATGGGTACAGTGATTGAGAGGGTTTAGTCCGTCAAGAGCGGACCGACCGAAGCCTGCACCAGCCTTCTGACAGGCTTTGAGGTAAGCAACGTAATTGTATAGAAAGTCACAGTATAGACTGTTGCCCCTGAGACTCTGTCCGGTGTTCAGAAAGAAGAGCCGAACAGAGGATCAAATAGATTTTCGCAGGATACTAACCATATGTGTCTATGTGAATAAGCAGGCATTGCTGCTAGCCGTGACTTCTCATGCTGCCGAAGTCTCTGGACTGAAGTAGAGGCTAGAGCAGGCCGAGGAGGAGCTCGGCCAAGCAAGGAAACAACTGGAGGATAAGCAAGGTATGTAATGACCTTCTGTATATCAGAAAGGATTGATAATTTATGTTGACTATAGTGCCATGCTATTTGTAGGAGCGGCGACCGAGGTAGAGACCCTCAAGAAGGCGCTGGCCGAGGCCAAGGAGAGAGCGGCCAAGGAACAAGCCGCCCGCGAAAAGCACGAGGCCAGGGTCGGTGAGGTCCAGCAAGAGCTCCAGGGCGCCATGAAGAAATGCGAGTCCTTGGAGCGCAATATTGTGGATCAAGAGACCGAACTCACCAAGGCTCGCAAAAGTGCACAAGATGCCCGGGTTGAAGCCCAGGGCGCTCCCCAGGAGATTCGAGAGGCCAAGAAGATTGTGGCGGGTAAGGCCTTCATTATGCAGAGCAAATATGTGAAGAAGAGGTATCTCTTACTAACCCGGATTTGGAGTTCTCCAGGAGCGTTTGCGGATTTGCTACGCAGTGTAGCCGACGCTGCAGAGTTCTTCCGAGTCGAAGAGGGGAGCTCGACGGAGAAGCTATTCTGGTCGCAATACCTTGCGCTAGAACATCCGGTGCCCTTTGGCGACCAGCTGAAACAGCTGGTCGAACTGCATAGGGTGGCCGAACTAGCCATGAAGTATTTAACAATCCGGCTGTGGCCTGCCGAAGCTATACCCAGCAGCTACTTCGAGCTCATGAAGCGGCTGGTCAATGCCTGCCCCCGGCTTGACGTCATCAAGCGGTCAGTCTGCATCGAGGGTGCGCAGATGGCCTTCGCCCGCGTCAAGGTGCAGTGGGCGAAGATGAACGCCGTCATGCTCGCGACCGAGGAGCCGCCCGCTGGCAAGGAGCACCGCACGCCAGAATGTTATTTTGATGATGTCCTGGAGGGATTCCGCACTCTGGCGGAGCAATGTGTGAAGGACATTATCTTTGAATGAATACATTCATGTTATCCTGTCCTGTATGGTGAAACAAAGCTGATATGTAATATAATGCTTGTTATTTTTAAAATTTTACCCCATGTGCGGCTGTTTTTATTAGATCTAAGAGTTGGCCAGTCGTCGGCTTCATCCCCCATGTAGGTAGGATGGGGGTGTTCGGGATGTAATCTAAACTCTCTTGATCCAAAAATTTGGTCCTTGAAGGAGGTGTTTAGCGCAACGAACCAGGCAATCTGACTATGTGGATTTATCACCCTCACTTAGCCATAGCAGTTCGACAATAAAAATGTAGGCGCAGCCCCTAGTGAGCATTTAATCCGGGCTAGGGTGCTATAAACACCTGATCGGACTGAGGCCAATCCGTCGCATAATGCAGAAAAAATCGCAAAAGATTTGTAACCTCCGAACAGCTGACCGGCTCACGCCGCATCATGCCAGTCAGTTTTCATCTTTCTCTACTGAGGTGCTCATCTAGATAAACCAGGACACAATTGCAGTAGTTATCCCTTTACTACCGTAGCCAATAGAGCGGAACGTAGGGTAGTAAGCACAGGAGCCGGGCAACCCAACTATTGACCAAAGACATGATTCGGAGCCAATGCATATAATGCTGAAATTCGGGGCGCTGAACTGTAGTGTAAAAGTGTTCGGACTTTGTTGCCATAGCATGGAGCGTAGTGAAGCCCCTGGCCAATTAAAGCATACCAAAGTGTACGTTTGCAATTGATAAGAATAACGAAATAAAATGAAATTGTAAGCTAGCGCCACATAAGTTTGGCCGCGAACAGTTCTTGTTATAATTTGACTGATATGTCAAAACATATTTGTATAAATAGTGCGATAAGCAACCTGGCTATTTAACATGCCAAGACCAAGGGGGAGCTGCGTGCGGTCCTGAAAACAGGTAGGACGATCATCGAAGAGAACGTCTGGAGATTCCCCCGCACGTCTGTGCCGCCCTCCTCTTTGGTGTATCCGTCCTTCGAAAGGACTAATGATCAGACCACTGCTAGGGGCCTATGGAAAAAGAAACCTGAAAAGGATAAAAAGAAAAGTGAAAGTATGTGTGTCCGGAGAAGGTCGAGCCGTATTGTGGACCACAATCTGGTTATGCCTTCGTCTCTGCCCATGGTATTTTCAGTGCGTAGTTATGTACGCGTGGTACGTATGCCGCCACTTGGTCGGGACTGAGACGGAGGTCGAATTGCTAGCCTAGCTCCTGATGAGCCGGATTGTCATGCTGCGGAGTAGTCCAGACTTGCTTGACAGTGTCCGGGAGCTTGGCGTTGAATTAAAATTCTGTCTTAGAAGGCCGCTCTGTACTTCCGCTACCAGGGCCGTGGTGTGCTCCTCAGTACGGACGGAGCGCTCTGTGTTTCCATTGACTGTTATGACGCCGCGTGGGCCAGGCATCTTGAGCTTGAGATAAGCATAGTGCAGCACCGCATTGAATCGAGCGAATGCGGTTCGTCCGAGCAGTGCATGATATCCACTGCGGAAGGGGACAATATCGAAGATCAACTCTTCGCTTCTGAAGTTGTTCGGGGATCCGAAGACGACCAATGTGATTGAGCCCGTGCAGCGGGCCTCTACACATGGTATAACTCCTTTAAAGGTAGTTTTTGTGGGCTTCATCCTCGATGGGTCGCTACCCATTTTGCGCATTGTATCCTGATAGAGCAGGCTGAGGCTGCTGTCACCATCCATGAGGACTCGCGTCAGGTGGAATCCATCAATTATTGGGTCGAGGACCAGTGCGGCTGAACCTCCATGACGGATACTGGTCGGATGATCCCTGCGATTGAAGGTGATCGGGCATGACGACCATGGATTAAATTTTGGGGCGACTAGCTCTATCGCATAGACGTCCCTGAGCGCGCGCTTGCGCTCCCTCTTAGGGATATGGGTAGCATATATCATGTTCACCATTTTGACCCGAGGGGGAAACTTCTTCTGTCCCCCTATGTTCGGTGGACGGGGCTCCTCATCATCGTCCTTGCTTTGCGACCCTTTCTCCTTGTTCGCGGCATTTATCTTGCCGGCCTGTTTAAAAACCCAGCAACTCCTGTTGGTGTGATTGGCTGGTTTATCGGGGGTGCCGTGTATCTGGCATGGACGATCGAGTATGCGGTCCAAGCTGGAGGAGCCCGAATTGTTCCTTTTGAACAGCTTCTTCCGCTGGCCGGACTTGGAGCCACTGAATCCGGCATTGACCGCCGTGTCGTCGGTATTATCACCGTTGCTTCGACGCTTGTGTCTGTTGCGTCGGGGCTTGCCGTTGTTATTTCTGGCTTCCGAAGTGCGAGGTTTGCTTGCATTGTTATATCTACGGGCTAGCCAGCTATCTTCACCCACGCAAAAGTAGGTCATAAGCGCCGTGAGGGCTGCCATGGACTTTGGCTTTTCTTGGCCGAGGTGTCGGACGAGCCATTCGTCCCGGATGCTATGTTTAAAGGCCGCTAGGGCTTCGACATCCTGACAGTCGATGATCTGGTTCTTTTTGGTTAAGAACCTAGTCCTGAATTTCCTGGCTGAGTCGCTGGGCTGTTGAATTATGTGACTTTAGTCGTCGGCATCCGGAGGTCGAACATATGTACCTTGGAAGTTGTCAAGGAAGGCTTCTTCCAAGTCCTCCCAGCTGCCAATGGAGTTTTCGGGCAGACTGTTCAACCAGTGCCGAGCTGTTCCTTTGAGTTTTAGTGGGAGGTATTTGATGGCATGGAGATCATCACCGCGGGACATATGAATATGCAGAAGAAAATCCTAGATCCATATCGCGGGGTCTGTTGTCCCATCATATGATTTGATGTTTATGAGTTTAAACCCTTATGGGAATTCGTGCTCCATTACATCGTCAGTGAAGCAAAGGGGGTGTGCGGCGCCTCTATATCGGGCCACGTCACAACATAGCTCGGATGTAGTTCGTCTGCGGTTCTCGGCCCGGGCATGATTATGATTCTTGCGTCCGGCTAGATAGCCATTGTCGCGTGTCAGGGCAAGAACCCGCGATCCATAGATCGATCTGTTCTGACCTGCTCTACTATCGAAGTCCTACCGCAGGCCATATGTATGTCCCCGAGCTGTTTTATCTCTGCCTTTACGGTGAGGTAGTACGGGCTGGTGTTTGGCTTGAGTTGCCGCTTTGTCCCAGAGACGGCGGAGGTGCTCGGAATCACAGCTCAGGCGACCAAATGAGCGGCGGAGAGGCTCTACGGGGAGCTGGCGATCGCGCGCATCTAATGGGGCAAGCGGAAGCAGCCGGGGTGGACCGAGCTCGTCGGAAGCGAGCTCGCGGCGGCGGACGGAGTTCGGCCAACGGCGGTTTGCGCATTGCGGGGCATGTCCGGAGCCGTGGATGGTCGTGATCGACTCGCGGGAGTGCAGCGAGTGCAGCGGTGGGCTCGGACGCGTGCTTGCACGGCCGTAGCGCGATGGCGACATGACCGGCGGCGAGGGGCTGTCGGCTCCGACGGCCACGGTGGTTAGAAGGCGCGGACGAGCACGGGTAGAGAGGGGAAGGGGCAGGGGCTCACGGTGAATCCAGCAGAGGCAACGGCGAGGCCGGGGAGGGCTGGAGCTCGTGAATCCCCAGTGAGTTCGCCGGCGGTCAGAGGTTGAAGATGAGGTCGGGGACGACGTTACAGGGCTTCCGGCAGGGCATGGCTCGGTGGGGAGGAAGAGGGGGTCGAGGCGGAGCTTCTGAGCACTTCGGCGAGGCGAGGCAGTGGCAGTGGCCACGGCAACAGCGAGCGGCAGCGACGGCGATGCTCGGGCACGGGAGGAAAGAGAGCAGAGGAGGGGGAAAGCTCGGGAAGAGTGAGAGAGAGGTCGGGGGCTGCGTGGCGTCACCCGAAGAGGCCATGGCATAGCGGCAAGCAGGAGGTGGCCGCACGACGGTGCGCGCGCGTCGAGCACACGCTCGTCCTCCTGGCAGAGGAGGAAGACGACAGGGGAGGGGGCCAGGTGGCTGGGCCGACCACTTGGGCCGCCAGGTGGCTGCATAGGTGAGTTGGCCCAGGTAAGTTTCTGTTCTTACCATTTATTTCTCTTTTCTATTATTCTGTAACTTGATGGCTTTATTAAAAATGCCAGAGCGCTTTCAAAAATCATGAAACTGTTTGTGGGCACTGTTTGGAATATTTCCAGCAGCCCTCATTTCCTTTCATGATTATTTGGACATTTAAAATTATTTATAGCATTTAAATGTCCAAGTACAAATATTGTATGATTTAATTCAATAACCCAGAGCGTCCTACAACAGTGTGCACCATTTTTGGCAGAGGTTCTGGACCAAACAAAAATGATGAACATTTATGATGGGCATTTCAGGTTCATTGAAAATATTTTCAGGTTGAACCTATTTGAATTCCATTTGGTGCTAGGGTTTGGACATCCCCATTTCAAGTTCATTTGAAATTAAACATGATGACATGGATGCAGATGCAACTAATTACAAGCAAAGATCTAGGGTTGTGACATGATAACTTTTGGCTGGGTGCTCGAGGCCATATTCCTTGGCTGTCAGGACATTAGTCCATCTATCGTTGAGCAGATCTTTTTCAGGCTCCTTGCAGTGGCTATTAGTTGGCGGTTGAAGCGCTCCTGCTCGAGAGGTTCCTCAGGCACGACAAAATCCTCTTTGCCAAGGCTCACCTCATCCTCGGAGAGCGGAAGATAATTACTGTCCTCCGAGTCTTCGTTTATGGCCTGTTCATGAGGGCTAACTTGCCCGTCTTCCCGTTCGTCCTGTTCGGAAGTTGGCTCAATGGGGTCTTCATTGTCTTCGGCATCGTCCGGAGTATTGTTTTCTCCTATGCCGATACTGTTGTCTTTTCCACGACGTGACTTGGAGCGGCGCCGCTAACGTCGGCGCTTTGGTTGTATCTCAGGAGGTTTATCCTCGACTGGGTCTTCCTTGTCGTCGCCACTATTCTCTTTGGGTGTATCCACCATGGATACGTCATACGAAGAGGTGGTCGTCTAGCGTTCGGTAAACGGCGGGTTTTTGGGCCTCCTCTTCTCCAGCATCGTCATGCATACCATCGATGTCTTCGGAGCCGTAATCGAGCATGTCGGTTAAGTCCTCGACAGTGGCTATGAAGTGGGAGGTGGGTGGGAAGTGAAATTCCCTGTCATCAACCCCTAGTTCGAACCGGATATAATCCGGCTGTGAGTCCCTGCTAAGGAGAGGGGTTTTAATGAGTTTAGCACATCGCCTAAAGGTGAGTGCCGGAACATGTCCGCGGCGCTGAATTTGACGTCCGACGCCTGATCGGGCTCGATGGACGCAGGCGCGCGTGGATCGGAACCTATGGACGGAGACGAATCTAAGGTTCCGGTGATGCAAGTCATGCTAGAGGTTTGGTCTGTGTGCTGCTCCAGCGCCGCTGAGTCTGCGGCTCCCGTGGCGAGGTTGAGGTTCCCGTCCTCGGATGGCGCAATCTGCTCCGAATATAGGGCCGGAGCACTTTACAGGTGCTATCTCCTGGGTATGGTCCGATGACAGATTTAGGTCATTACTCATCGCAGTGGCAGGGAGCGGCTTCTGTGGGCTCGAATCCGTCGAAGATCAAGTCTTCACGGGTATCAGCAACGTAGTTCAAGCTTCCAGACCTGACTTGATGGCCAGGGGCGTAGCTGTCGATCTACTCTAGATGGCCTAGCGAGTTCGCCCGCAGTGCGAAGGCACCGAATACGAAGATCTGTCCGGGGAGAAAAACTTCCCCCTGGACAGCATTGTTGTAGATGATTGACGGGGCCATCGAACCTCTTGAAGACAACGCAACGGAACTCTAAATGAAAGCACCAATGTCGGTGTCAAAACCGGCGGATCTCGGGTAGGGGGTCCCGAACCATGCGTCTAAGGTCGATGGTAACGGGAGACAGGGGACACGGTGTTTACCCAGGTTCGGGCCCTATCTATGGAGGTAATACCCTACTTCCTGCTTGATTGATCTTGATGAATATGAGTATTACAAGAGTTGATCTACCACCAGGTCGTAATGTCTAAAACCCTAGAAGTCTAGCCTGTATGATTATGATTGTCCCTATGGACTAAACCCTCCAGTTTATATAGACACCGGAGGGGACTAGGGTTGTACAAAGTCGGTTACAGAGAAAGGAATCTTCATATCCGAACGCCAAGCTTGCCTTGCACGCCAAGGACAGTCCCATCGGGACACGGGTGAGAATCTTCGGTCTTGTATCTTCACATCCCATCAGTCCGGCCCATGTCAAACAGGCCGGACGCCCGAGGACCCCTTAGTCCAGGACTCCCTCAGAGGGCACTCCTCCCCTCCTTGGCCGCCACCTCCTTCCTTGGAGAAGGGGCAAGGGCTGGCCATGTCCCTCCCCCTATATAAATAGAGAGGAGGTGCAAGGGGCAGCCCATCCCTTGACCATGGCGGCTGCCCTCTAGCTCTACCTCCACTTCTCGTCCATGTAGCGCTTGGCAAAGCCCTGCCAGATTTCCGCTACCACCACCACCACGCCATTGTGTTGGATCAGATCTCGTCTACCTCTTCTCCCTCACTTGCTGGATCAGGGAGGAGGAGACCTCACCAAGTCGTACATGTTCTAAACTCGGAGGTGCTGCAGGTGCTTGGATCGGATTGGATCACGACGCGAGTACGACTATGCCAACCACGATCTCTAGTTCGTTAATGCTTTTGGTCTACAATGGTATGTAGACACACTCCCCTCTTGTAGTTGTGCATCTCCTAGATTGATCTTGGGTGTTTGTAGGATTATTTTATTTTCATGCTTCGTTCCCCATGAAAAGGGAGAATCGTGAATCATATAGCAAACATATTTAAGCCTAACCACTTCATATGCATAGGGATTTTGCAAGAAAACAATTAATTGTGGCAAGAATCAACTAGCATAGCAAGGCAAAATAAGCATAACTTCAAAATTTCAACACATAGAGAGGAAACTTGATATTATTGTGATGCCTACAAGCATACGTTTTTCCCTCTCCCCCTCGTAATAATGTTCAGTAGGATCATGAATAAATTCAACAATATATCCATCACATAAAGCATTCTTTTCATGATCCATAAGCATAGAATTTTTATTACTCTTCTCGTAAGCAATTCTCTTCTCATTCATAATAGTGGGAGTATCATATGAAACTCGAATACTATAAATTGTTTCCACATTAAAAGAGTAATGTTCAGCAAAAGGGTAATCATAATCATGACAAGTTTTATAAAGATAATTAACACTAGTTCTTATAACATAAGTATCATCACCATAAGTAGCAATTTTGTTCTCATCATAATCAATTGAAACATCTTTCGGAATAGTGGATTCAACATTAAATAAAGTCATGTCCTCTGTAATCTAGTTTCATCATTATGATAAGATTCAACACCATCCAAAAATGTGGAATAATTGTTACCTAAAGTTGACACTCTTCCAAACCCACTTTCATAATTATTGCAATCATTAGAAATAGAAGGCATGCTATCATCATAATAAATTTGATCATAAAAAGTAGGGGGACTAAAAAGATCATCTTCATTAAGCATAGCATCCCCAAGCTTAGAATAAACATTATTTGCAGCAAATACATTCTCAAACATGTCATTCTCATCAAACATAGAATATCCCCAAGCTTGTGGTTTTGCATATCTTTAGCATGGTCACTCTGATCATTAATAGTATGAATAGCATCAATAGTATAACAATTATTACCATCATAATTTTCCAAATTAGTGCCAAAAATATTTCAAGATTATGAGAAGTATCATTATCTTCCCAATCATAATTATCACAACAAGTGATAGGCATAACAAAATCATCCTCAATAGTTCCTCGGACATTTTGCCATAAGACATAAAGACGATATCAAGTTCATCATCTTCAACAATACCTTTTGTTTCATTCTTATGAGGCACAACCATAATGGGAGCACCATTATTTGGGGGATATATATTTTTACCTTTGGTTTTCCTTCTTCTCTTCTTCTTCTTCACCACATTATGTGTGGGTTTAATTAATTTTTACGAGCTTATTATTGAAGAGATTGGTCGGATAGGAAGCTCCTCTTTGTCACCCGATTCATCATGAGGGAAAATAGGAGGGAATTGGGAAATATTTTCCCTTTCATTAGTGTTCCTTTTATATTCGATTGGTTTTCCCGTCTTTCTATAATTGGCTATATAAGCATTCTCATTGCAATTTACCATCCAAAACATATAGATCTCTTGTAGATTAATTTCAGCATGGTTTGTGAATATGAATACTTCAAACCAACTATTTTATGTGACAATTCTTCAAACCCCAAAAATAGAAAAAGTTCATTATAAAGTTCAAGGGTGATGAAGTTATTTCAATATTTGGCCATGATTCGATCATGAAAAAACATGCATTCGAAATTGAGATGACCAACTTCATTGCAAAGTTCACAAGTAATGGGATGAAGAGAACATTATTTGTTAGCAAAATCATATATCACTTTAAGCCACCATTTAGTTTTGTCATGTTTATGCTTCTTACAAAATCTATCATCCCTAATTGGCATATTTTCAGAAAGTCTATGCACTCCACAAAAATTGACATGATTATAAGAAACCTCATTTCTAGAATTTTTTATCATGACTAGTGCATTCTTCATTAGCTTTCTGGATATTCATAGAAATCATACTAACAACATTGCAATCATGCTTATCATTCAAAGATTTTATGCCAGGCATTTTATTGAATTCTTCTTCTAACACTTTGGCACAATTTTTTGATCCATCATTTTCAAGAAAGACTGTATAAAGATAGGTAATTTGCCACAAATTCACTTCCATTTTTTTGTAGTTTTATTTTATAGGCCAAACTATTGAAAAACAAGAAAATAAAAGATTAAATTGCAAGATCTAAACACATACCTTCAAGCACTCACCTCCCCGGCAACGGCGACAAAAATAGCTTGATGTATACTATGAAACTTTTATTCTTGTAGACTCTGTTGGGCCTCCAAGAGCAGAGTTTTGTAGGATAGCAGCAAATTTCCCTCAAGTGGATGACCTCAGGTTTATCAATTTGTGGGAGGTGTAGGATGAAGAGGAGGGTGAAACAGTACAGTAGAGATCAGTTTTCCCTCAATGAAAACCAAGGTTATCGAACCAATTAGAGAACCACACAAACCTTCTCTGGCAGCACCTACACACACAAAAGCAAATACTTGCACCCAACAGAAGCAAGAGAGTTTTCAATCCCCTTGAACTCCTGACTTGCAAGGATCAATTTTGATAGTGATAGATAGATAAATAATTTGCAAAACAAAATAAAAGTAAATAAATTGCAGCAAGGTATTTTGGGTTTTAATAATATGTAAAGGTAGACCCGGGGACCATAGTTCTCACTAGAGGCTTCTCTCTGGAACACATAGCATATGGTGGGTGAACAAATTACTGTTGGGCAATTAATAGAAAAGCGCATACTTGCCACGTATTCATGGCAATGATCATGTATATGGGCATCATGTTTGTGACAAGTAGACCGACTCCTGCTTGCATCTACTACTATTACTCCACCAATCAATTCTTATCCAGCAAGCATCTATGGTATTAAGTTCATGACAAATAGAGTAACACTTTAAGCAAGATGACATGATATATATGAAGTAAACCTTATCAACATGAACAAACCCCGGAGTTTTACAAATGGAAACAATACTATACGTGCCTCGCTACCCCTACTGTCATTGGGTGAGGACACCACAAGATTCACTACTGCAGGATGCTGCTAACGCGACACTACAATCGGAGACCCTTTGACGAAACTGTGTGTGATGCATTAATCGCAAGTTTTGTTGTTAGAAAACCGTCAAAAATGATACAAACTATTTGCGATGCCGGATACATCAAACACGATTCATATTATAGTTCTATGTGTGATACATGGCATACAGTTCACCTCAATGAACTGTTTGCGATGAGCATACAAAACCAACAGCCAGATGAAGGTGTGTGTGATATATAGCATACAGTTCACTCTGATGAACTGTTTCTGATTCGCAACACAACAAAAACGGTCAGCCAGATCAAGGTGTGTGAGATAGAGGGCATATAGTTCACTCCGATGAACTGTTTGCGTTGAGCCAAGAGAATAGAAACGGTTTAACTTAACAAGATGTCTGTGATACATGGCAAACAGGTTCGTAACCAGAAATGTGTGCGAAGACCGATAATAACACAGACGATTGCTGCTAATAAGTCGTGTGTGTTGTGGACAAGTGCTTGCTAGTATACAATTGTCAGCAATTGATGAATTCATCACTGACGGTTTCCCTAGTATGGTCCGTGTGCGATGTGATTGCATATAGAACAACAACATATATACTTTATAAGGACATGATTACATAACCAAATTAAACATCCAATTACATAGATGGCTAGTACACACATGACATTTGCACACACAAAAGAAAACTAGTACATGCATAATTAACTAGGATAAATGATCATCTGATCATCATCTACTTCTTCTTGCAATGCTTACTGCCACTGCTCTGCTAGTGGCTCGATCCCTCGTTGATTAATGGAAGAAGGCACTCCCTCATTCAACGATCCGCATGTGCATCTCGTAGCATGTGTACACATTCTTTGCAGCGAACTCGAGGTGAGCTTCATCCAATTTCCACATCTAGGCCCCATGCTAGGATACGGGATTTCTGTTGGCATCCTCCTTCATCTTTTCATAGAAGTGGTCGATGATGGCCGAGGTGAGTTCAACCAGAGAGTCCTTCTTCGTGCTTCCCTAGACCTTGTAGTGGCCATGGATTTCGACAAGGTTCTTGCAGGCCAAGCCCGTAACATTGAGCTCTTTTACATCGTCGGTGGTTTCCACCGTAGCGACCTTGTAGTCGGTGCTATTGAAAAACGTGGCAAAACGGTCTCAAGGCTGTGTGGCCATACAGTAGTGGTAGATGAGCACATGATGGCGCACGCACAACTGGGCGACGGCAACCTTCTGATCTATCCCGGGATGACCGCCGGTGTACTGAATGTCGATGGCGACCACTTTGTACTTGTCTCCAGCAAGCAAATGCTCCACAGTGTTGATGTAGTCCTCCACCATAGCCGGGTCGATGGTGTACACCACCGAGAGATCTATCTTCCTCGCATGGGTCTCCACTTGATGCCAAACTCCATTGGAGTATCGCTAGACATCCTCTCTCTATGTGTCGTCATGGGTGTCATTGTTGTGTTGTGGGGCGTGATCAAAAGGTTGAACAGACTAAGGTTATAATGGCCGCGGAATTAATGGGGAAGCTAGACGACATGGAATATCGGCTTGCTCGGATGGTAGTTTTTGCAGCGCATAACTCCATCGTGCTACACGTAACTTCATGGTGGCGACGCCTGCGGTGCAACCGCATGCATACGAGGCCCCCAACGTGATCATGCACCAGCCCCGACCACTGGCAGAGCATGCACGGAGGGATGCGAGCAGAGCGCTCCGTGGCCGCCTGGCGAGCAACGATATGCATATAGTAGTTCAACACGCAGGGAAAAGCCGTCCACAAACCAAGCACATGGAGGGACGCGAGCAGAGCGTGCTGCGATGCCTAATGGCAAGCACAACGAGCCAAGGGACGCGAGCAGAGGTCGGCACGATGAGTTGAACACGAGCAACGGACAAGACTGCACCGGCTAATTGTGTGGCAAGACCGATAATAACAAGGACATTTCCTGTTAACATGTTGTGTGGGTTCTTGGCAAACAACGGTTGCTGGTAAATTATTGTCTACCATTCTTGAAATCATCATCCACCTGTTCCTTAGTTTAATCATTTGCCATGATTTGCTCAGTCTACACAACATATATGCTCTCTGTGTACAGAACAAATTCTTTATTGTGAATAGTGTGTTCTATTGGGTACACAAGTATATGGATCATAGCCTTGGGCGAGCAATGTGCCCGCACACGTCGTGCTAGATTGGGGTTCCTTCTATGCTAAGTTTCCATTAATTGATGGAGTTTTATGAACCCACCTCCATTTCCCGCCACTTCCTCATCGGTTTCCGGCCGCCACCCAATGATATTGCGCATAAATCTAGGCGGCGCATGACACACCGAGGCAACAAACACAACCTATAGCCCATCTACCTCTTCCAAGCATACCAACCAACTGAAGCGGTGCCTCTACCATCAACCTCCTCAACGAGGAAAACGAGAAGACGCCATGGCTCATCGAGGCCGAGGGTGTCCCCGGCAATACGATGGACTATGTCGTGTCGCGCGTCATCGCCAGGGTTGAGCAGACCCTCGGCGCACGGCGCTTTAGTGCCACGGGTCAAGATCGGCATGTCATCGCTGAGAGGCTGCAGCTCGCCGCACAACATGATCTGTGGTTCCCCGCAGAGCAAGCTAGGCGCGTCCACGCCGATACGCTGTTGCTCGTCGCACATCGAGACCGTTGGAGCACCGCAGAGCGAAAGGCGCGGCGAGCCGCACAGCAAGAGCGGATCCATCCACGCTTGCCTGCTGTCAACAGGGCGTCGTAGCTGGGTACACGGCCCGTCAGTAGCCCCATTCCTCACTAGGAGTGGGAAGAGGCCATCTGCGCCATACTTGAACTAGCTGCCGGTCTGTAACATCCCAAATTTTCAATTTGGAATGTTATACATTAGATCATCATTGCATGGCATATTTTATTGCATTTTTGGCAAATCTTCGAAAAATCCTAAGAACCTCAAGGACCCTCGGAGAGAGTTGGGGATTTTCTTGACTTTCCTATTTGATTTTTATCAAATAAGGAAACAAAGATTTTGGTTTTAATTATTTTCTCTCCGAAAGATATTTCATATTAAAATAAATGAGAGGAGAAAATATGACTTCTCCAAAATAATTGAAATATTGGAGGAAAAATATTACTATCAAATATTTGATTTTATTCGGATTTTATTTGCAATTTTGTTTGCATTAAAAAAAATTGCACGTTTTCAAAACTTCATTTTTGGACCAAGAAAAATGTTCATCTCGTTCTAATTACTTTAATTAGACGGGGAAAATTTGTTTTAGCATTTTGGATTTTTACTTATTTTTCTGCGATTATTTTTAGATTCGGCGAATTATTTATAAAAAAAACGCCGAGCGCCGCCTGGGCCGAAGCCCAGCCGCGCGGCCCAACCAGCCCGCGCCTCGTCTCCCTCCTGGAGACCGAGACGGAGACGCCACCGCCCGTGTGCCTCCCGGACTCGTCGCCGCCGCCGCCTTGCCCCCTCCTCCACGGCACCCCCCTCCTTTTATACCCCGAGCCCCCCCCCCCCCGTCCTTCTCCTCACCTCGCCGCCCCGACCCGCACCCGTCCCCGCCGCCCGCCCCGCCGCCCGTAGGAGGAGCCGCCGGACCGCCGTACGCCGCCGCCCGCCGCCCGTTCGTCGCCCCCGCCGACGCCCGAACCCCGCTGCCCCTCGCCGCCCTCGCCTGACCCGCCGAAGCCCCGCCAGAGCTGCCGACAAGGTAGCCGAGCCGCCACCGCCGCCGTGCCGGTTTTCTTTAAAAAACCGTTCATTTTTTTTCTTTCTAAACCCTAGTTCGGTTTATTTTTTTCGGTTTAATGATCTAGTGAACGTTCACCGACCCGTTCGTTTTAACGAACGTGTTCGTCGCATTGACGCTGTTAACGAACGTCCGTTCGTTTAACTGTTCGTCAGTTTTCTTTTTCGACGAATTTTCCGTGATTATTCCAGATCGCGATTTCTGATTAGATTTTCGTTTTAGTTTAACTTTACGCTCATTTATCGGAATCAGGCGATTGAAGCGCCTAGAGTTTCGTCTCGAAATTCTCTTTCCGTTTAACCTACTCAAACAAGTTTTTGCTACTGTAAAATTTGATTTAGATCCAGATTAGTAAACGAAGCTTGTTTCTTTCGCCGTTTGATTTTCGTTGCTTCGTTTGATTGATTCTTTTTCCAAACCAGAGTTCTTAAGTAGAATTTCTGGTTAGTTCTCTTATTTGAGTTTTACCTATGCATTAGATGAGTACTTATTGTTTGCTTGTTTGTTTACGATAGAGTACCCGGAGTGCGCCGCTTGCTACTTCGAATCGCTAGGTTTCGCGGATCATCAGCAAGGCAAGTAACACTTTGATCATACCCCTTTACTACCCAGTTTTGTTGCATTAGATCAACCCTCAAACATTGCATGGTTAGGATCTAATTAAATTGTGGGTATTGGGAAGTAGTTGAGGTAGTACCTATCACCTGTTTTATTATCAAACCCTTGGGAGTTACTTCTACGTTGCTTATATTGCTATGCTATGCTTGTAGACGTGGATTGGGTTTGAGAGATATCCATGACAGTTGTGAGATTGTTAATATATGGTTAAACTTAAGGTGGCAACTAAAACTCACATCTGGGTGGATTGACGTCCCTGGGTATTCCAGGATTGCCTGTTTTCTTTTGGACCGCCACCCAGGTTCAAAGGGATCATGAGATTATTCATGCTAGAAACTTCCGTGTGCAGCCACAAGCTATTATGGGCTCTAGCATAGTTGATTAAGTTGTGTGAACTCTTACAGTGGTAGACTAGCAGATGTAGGGGATGTAGGTGTACCGGTCTACCCATCGTAAGGTGCTAACGCTTCTGAAAGACTGTGTCTCGGTCATCCGTTTCTCAAACACCATGTAGTGCGAGAAATCCAATGGAGGAGATCGAGTCTTGTGGGGAAAAGTGCGCAAACCTCTGTAGAGTGTACAATCTAATCATGGTTAGCCGTGTCCCCGGTTATGGACATCTTGAGTATCTAGTACTTGGATTATCATGTGAATCTCATCATGTTACTTTAATTAATTTTGTTGGGTTAATGATGATACTTAATCGGGATTGAGATGCTGTCAACCATCTCAATGTTTAACAACCACCATGATAGTTAAATAAAATTTATTCCTTTGCCGTATGGAAAAACTGGCTTTTCGCAAAACTGTAACCATAGAGCTTTCTACCAGCCATATATGCATGTAGTATAGCATTATTATGTTCATTACTCTCTATGTGTTACATTGCCAGCATATTCCATGTGCTGACCCGTTTCCGGGCTGCAACGTTTCAGGTTGCAGACTTTTCAGACGACGAGTAAGGTGCCTTAGGTCGTGGTCTTATACTCAGTGATGCCGTTGGAGTTGATGGACTCACTATTCTTCCAAGTCTTCCTCTGTTATCGTATTAGATGGCCTTAAGCCATATTTATCATACTTATTCTCTTTTGAGATATTCGTTTTAATAAGTGTGTGATTGCTACTCTGTTATAAATCCTCCATTTGTACTGTGCGTGTCAGCATTACTGATCCAGGGATGACACTAGTGCACAGCAGCACAGACTGTTTGAGGTCTGGTCGCTACAAAGGTGGTATCAGAGCACACGTTGACTGTAGGACATGACCACTAAGCTTAAACCCTAGAACACTACTCTCTTCTCATTTCTAACTCTTCTCCACTTTCTACTCTTTTAGGAATGGCGAATGCAAGGAACAAGTTCATGCAACCAGATGAAGATACACCTTTTGGACGACACTTGAAGGAAGTCACTAAGTACCTGAACATTGGAATACCAAGCTTCACCGGAACCTACAACGCCACACTACCAGAAGAGGAGCGCTGGAAGATTCAAGTTCAAATTCCAGGAAGGACGTTTACGCCAGTCACTGAGCCTATAAAATTTTCTTTTGAAGCACCAACCTGGAGTTTAGGGAAGAGCATGGCAGCCCACATCTCTATGGGACGCATCAGAGACGTTTACCACAGGGAGCATAAGGACACTATTTATCAGATTTGTGGACGTCGAGACTAGCAATGGGAGATGATCAGCACCAAGAAGGATGGATCAATTGCAGCTTTCATCCAGGAGCAAAACCAGCACATTCGTCGCCAGGAGAACCAGATGTGCTCAGACATGATAGATCTGAAGAAGGCATTGACCAAGATCACGGAGTTGGAGGCAGAACTCAAGGCTACACGCGAGGATTATATGGAGGAAATCGTCGCACTAGTAGGGAAGAATGACGACCTGGAGAAGAAGATTGGAGTATTCATGGGAAATCCAGCATCAAAAGGAGAAGATGATGAATGCGCTTGCCCGGATAACTACATCATCATTGACGATACCGACTCGGAACAAAGTGAAGATGACTTTGTTGATGAAGCTAGAGCAGATATCATGGAGTCTTCGACTGATCAAAAGTTCTAGTAGACCACCATATCAGTAGTAGTATTCCCCCATGTATATAGTATAGTCCGAGCACTTTTGTAACGCTAGTTAGATCGATTGTATGCCTTGTTTGATTTGATTGAGTGATATTGATTGTGTTTGTCTCATGAGCATATGGGTAGTGTTTTCTCTCTAGACTTCATTCTATTCTAAATTCTCATCTTTTCTAAACCTATCAGATGCCTCCGGGACGCGACACCGGATTTGTTTTCCCACCGGAGATCACTCAGTTGATTCAGCAGCAGAATGCCCTGATGCAAGTGTTAGTACATAACCAAGGCAACAACAACAACCCACCACCACCACCTGTTGATCACTTAGCCCGTTTCTTGAGGCTAAATCCGCCGGTGTTTTCCAGCAGCACCGATCCGATTGTTGCAGATGATTGGCTCCGCAAAGTTGGAAGGGAGTTGACCACTGCAGGATGCACAGATGCGGAGAGAGTGCGTTTTGCCGCACATCAACTTGATGGACCCGTAGCATCATGGTGGGAGAATTACACAGCCACACACCCTATTGACACCGTCACATGGGACCAGTTTCAGCAAGCTTTCCGTACTGCGCATGTTTCAGCAGGAGCTATGGCTATGAAGAAGCGTGAATTTCGCAACCTACGCCAAGGAGGACGTACCGTAGGCCAATATGTGGAGGATTTCAGTAAGTTAGCACGTTATGCTCCAGATGACGTTGCTACAGATGTAGCCAAGCAGGAGAAGTTTCTGGAAGGACTGAATGATGAGCTGAGCATGCAGTTGATGGTAGCAACCTTCAACAACTACCAGGAGTTGGTAGATAGAGCTCTCATGATTGAAGGGAAGCAACCGCAGATTGAAAACCGTAAGAGGAAGTATGGACAAGGGAAGTATAATTCTGGAGCTCAGCAGAAGCCACGTTTTACCCCGAAATCGGGAGGACAGTTTCAGCATACACATGGAGGAGGTAGTTTGCACAACCATAATGGCTCCAAAAATGGTAATGGGAACGGAGGAAGCAACGGACAGAACCGTACCAACCCTTCAACCCCAGCAAAGAGAGACCTGAGCCTAGTCACTTGCTTTAAGTGCCAGAAGACTGGACATTATGCCAATGAATGTCCTGAAGCCCAGAATGGTAATGGAAATGGAAGCTCTAGGAAGAAGCTGAACCCTTTCAACAAAGGACATGTGAACCACGTTTACGTGGAGGAGGTTGAAGCATAGCCTGATGCAGTAATAGGTAAGTTTTTGGTTAAGTCATTTACTGCACTCGTTCTTTTCGATACTGGTGCATCGCATTCATACATATCAAAGGGATTTGTGGATAAGTATAAACTGCCCACCAAGGTTCTTAAAACACCTATGTTAGTAAGTTCACCAGGAGCAGAGTATATGGCAAGCCAAGGATGTTTTCAGATGCCATTGGCCATAGGTAGGCATGTTTTCCCCTCAGACATGATAATCTTGGAATCGCAAGGTTTGGATGTAATTTTGGGTATGGATTGGCTATTGATGTACGGAGGAAACATCGATTGCGCCAGTAAGACGATTTCGCTTACCACCCCAGAAGGAAGAAGGATTAACTATGTATCCCGGCATATGCCGAAGAGGACTCAGGTGAATTCCTTATCAGGAGTTGTACAGGAGGAAGTACCAGTGGTGAAGGATTACCCGGATGTATTTCCAGAAGAGTTGCCAGGCATGCCACCGGATAGAGACATTGAGTTTCTGATTGAACTTTTGCCAGGCACAGGACCAATATCTAAGAGACCGTACAGGAAGCCCGCAAAAGATTTGGAGGAAATTAAGAAGCAGATTAAGGAGTTACTGGATAAAGGCTATATTCGCCCAAGTTCGTCACCTTGGGGATCACCAGTACTTCTAGTGGAGAAGAAAGATGGATCGTTGAGGATGGTTGTTGATTATCGAGGATTGAACGAAGTGACCATCAAGAACAAGTACCCACTGCCGATGATCAATGATTTGTTTGACCGCTTACAAGGAGCTAAGGTATTTTCCAAGATTGATCTACGATCAGGATACCATCAGTTGAAGATTCGAGAGCAGGATATACCTAAGACGGCTTTTACCACCAGGTATGGGCTGTATGAGTATACCGTTATGTCATTTGGTCTGACTAACGCACCTGCCTGTTTCATGAACCTAATGAACAAAGTGTTTATGGAGTTTTTGGATAAGTTCGTCGTGGTGTTCATTGATGATATTTTTGTCTACTCAAAGAATGAAGAGGAGCATAAGGAGCATTTGCGTTGGGTACTTGAGAAACCCAGAGAACATCAGTTATACGCCAAATTCAGCAAGTGTGAGTTTTGGCTGAAGGAAGTTGGATTCCTCGGACATGTTATATCCGGAGAAGGAATAGCAGTAGACCCCGCCAAAGTTGACACAGTAACAAGTTGGGAATCACCCACGTCAGTTGGAGAGATCCGGAGTTTTCTTGGACTTGCAGGATACTACCGGAGGTTCATTGAGAATTTCTCAAAGATTGCAAAACCCATGACTGAGCTATTGAAGAAAGACACCAAATTCAATTGGACTGAGGAATGTGAAGCTAGTTTCCAAGAGTTGAAGAAACGTTTGGTTACATCAACAGTGTTGATTCTGCCAGACCAACGCAAGGATTATGAAGTTTATTGTGACGCTTCACGTCGAGGACTTGCAGCAGTGCTTATGCAGGAAGGAAGAGTTGTTTCATATGCTTCACGACAACTTAAACCCCATGAGAATAATTATGCCACGCATGATTTGAAATTAGCAGCCGTAGTGCATGCGTTGAAGACATGGAGACATTTTCTCATCGGAAACCATTGTGAGGTGTACACGGATCACAAGAGTTTGAAGTACATTTTCACGCAGAAGGAGTTGAATCTCAGGCAGAGGAGATGGTTGGAGCTCATTAAGGATTATGATATGAGATTGCATTATCACCCAGGGAAGGCTAACGTAGTAGCAGATGCGTTGAGCCACAAGAGCCATGTCAACACACTCATGACCGGAGAGTTACCGAAAATATTAGCCGAGGATCTTCGCGAGCTATGTTTGGAGATAGTTCCAAGAGGCTATTTAGCAACATTGGAGATTCAGTCTACTTTGATGGAAAAGATCAGAGAAGCTCAGAAGACAGACAAGGAAATTAACGATATAAAGGAAAGGATGAGGAAAGGAAAAGCCAAGGGATTTCGTGAGGATGAGCAGGATACCTTATGGTTTGAGGACCGCGTTTATGTGCCCAATGATCCGGAGATCAGGAAGTTGATCTTGCAAGAGGCCCATGATTCACCGTATTCGATTCACCCAGGAAATACCAAGATGTATTTGGATTTGAAGGATACTTTCTGGTGGACCGGAATGAAGAAGGATATTGCGGAGTATGCAGCAGTTTGTGATGTATGTCAGAGAGTGAAGGCAGAACATCAGAAGCCAGCAGGATTGGTACAGCCATTGCCGATACCCGAATGGAAGTGGGATAAACTAGGCATGGATTTTATCACGGGATTGCCCAGGACTCGTTTAGGCTATGACTCAATATGGGCTGTAGTCGATCCTTTGACGAAAGTAGCTCATTTCATTCCAGTGAAGACCACTTACACCAGTGCTAAGTTGGCAAAGATATACATGACCAGAATCGTATGTTTGCATGGAGTTCCGAGGACCATTGTATCAGATAGAGGAACCCAGTTTACCTCGAAGTTTTGGAATCAGTTACATGAAACTTTGGGAACCAGGCTAGAATTCAGTACAGCCTTCCATCCATAGACAGATGGACAGACCGAGAGAGTCAATCAGATTTTGGAAGACATGTTGAGAGCTTGTGCGCTAGATTATGGATCAAGTTGGGACGACAATTTGCCATATGCAGAGTTTTCTTACAACAACAGTTATCAAACCAGTTTCAAGATGGCCCCTTTCAATGCTTTATACGGAAGGAGGTGTAGAACACCATTGTTATGGGACGAAGTTGGAGACCGTCAGTTGTTTGTACCAGATTTGATTAAAGAGTCTGAACAGAAATTGAGGTTGATTCGCGATAGGCCCAAGGTAGCCCAGTCCAGGCAGAAGAGTTATGCGGATTCTAAATGTAAGGAGACAGTTCACGAAGTCAGAGACAGAGTTTATCTTCGAGTATCACCACTTCGAGGAGTGAAGCGCTTTGGAGTTAAGGGAAAGTTAGCGCCACGTTTTATCGGACCATACAGAGTTTTGGAACGTATGGGAGAAGTTGCTTACAAGCTGGAATTGCCTGAAGGATTCTCAGGAGTTCATGATGTATTTCATGTTTCCCAGTTGAAGAAGTGCCACGCAGAGATGGCTGAGATACCACTGAGAGATACAGTGCCACTAGAAGCGATTCAGTTGGAAAGTGATTTGACCTATGAGGAGAAACCAGTTAATATTCTTGAGTATGCCAGCCGAGTCACCCGCAGCAAGGTTATCAAGTTCTGCAAAGTTCGGTGGAGTCACCACACTGAGGATGAAGCCACCGGGGAGCGAGAGGAAGATCTACGGAAGAACCACTCTCACCTATTTTCTAGCCAACCCGAATCTCGAGGGCGAGATTCATCTTAAGGGGGTAGGTTTGTAACATCCCAAATTTTCAATTTGGAATGTTATACATTAGATCATCATTCCATAGCATATTTTATTGCATTTTTGGCAAATCCTCGAAAAATCCTAAGCAACTCAAGGACCCTCGGAGAGAATTGGCGATTTTCTTGACTTTCCTATTTGATTTTTATCAAATAAGGAAACAAGGATTTTGGTTTTAATTATTTTCTCTCGAAAGATATTTCATATTAAAATAAATGAGAGGAGAAAATATGACTTCTCCAAAATAATTGAAATACTGGAGGAAAATATTAAAATCAAATATTTGATTTTATTCGGATTTTATTTGCAATTTTGTTTGCATTAAAAAAAATTGCACGTTTTCAAAACTGCATTTTTGGGCCAAGAAAAATGTTCATCTCGTTCCAATTATTTTAATTAGACGGGGAAAATTTGTTTTAGCATTTTTGGGTTTTTATTTATTTTTCTGCGATTATTTTTAGATTCGGTGAATTATTTATAAAAAAAATCCTGAGCGCCGACTGGGCCGAAGCCCAGCCGCGTGGCCCAACCAGCCCGCGCCTCGTCTGCCTCCTGGAGACCGAGACGGAGACGCCACCGCGGCCCGTGTCCCTCCCGGACTCGTAGCCGCCGCCGCCTTGCCCCCTCCTCCACGGCACCCGCCCCTCCTTTTATACCCCGAGCCCCCCCCATCCTTCTCCTCACCCCGCCGCCCCGACCCGCACCCGTCCCCGCCACCGGAGCCGCCCGCCCCGCTGCCCGAAGGAGGAGCCGCCGGAGCCGCCGTACGCCGCGCCCACCGCCCGTTCATCGCCCCCGCCGACGCCCGAACCCCGCCGCCCCTCGCCGCCCTCGCCCGACCCGCCGGAGCCCCGCCGAAGCTGCCGACAAGGTAGCCGAGCCGCCGCCGCCTCCATGACGGTTTTCTTTAAAAACAAACCGTTCGTTTTTTTCTTTCTAAACCCTAGTTCGGTTTTTTTTCGGTTTAATGATCTAGTGAACGTTCACCGACCCGTTCGTTTTAACGAACATGTTCGTCGGATTGACGCTGTTAACGAACGTCCGTTCGTTTAACTGTTCGTCCGTTTTCTTTTTCGATGAATTTTCCGCGATTATTCCAGATCGCGATTTCTGATCAGATTTTCGTTTTAGTTTAACTTTTCGCTCGTTTATCGGAATGAGGCGATTCAAGCGCCTAGAGTTTCGTCTCGAAATTCTCTTTCCGTTTAACCTACTCAAACAAGTTTTTGCTACTGTAAAATTTGATTTAGATCCAGATTAGTAAATGAAGCTTGTTTCTTTCGCCGTTTGATTTTCGTTGCTTCGTTTGATTGATTCTTTTTCCAAACCAGAGTTCTTAATTTGAATTTCTGGTTAGTTCTCTTATTTGATTTTTACCTGTGCATTAGATGAGTACTTATTGTTTGCTTGTTTGTTTATGATAGAGTACCCGGAGTGCGCCGCTTGCTACTTCGAATCGCTAGGTTTCGCGGATCATCAGCAAGGCAAATAACACTTTGATCATACCCCTTTACTACCCAGTTTTGTTGCATTAGATCAACCCTCAAACATTGCATGGTTAGGATCTAATTAAATTGTGGGTATTGGGAAGTAGTTGAGGTAGTACCTATCACCTGTTTTATTATCAAACCCTTGGGAGTTACTTCTACGTTGCTTATATTGCTATGCTATGCTTGTAGACGTGGATTGGGTTTGAGAGATATCCATGACAGTTGTGAGATTGTTAATATATGGTTAAACTTAAGGTGGCAACTAAAACTCACATCTGGGTGGATTGAGGTACCTGGGTATTCCAGGATTGCCTGTTTTCTTTTGGACCGCCACCCAGGTTCAAAGGGATCATGAGATTATTCATGCTAGAAACTTCCGTGTGTAGCCACAAGCTATTATGGGCTCTAGCATAATTGATTAAGTTGTGTGAACTCTTACAGTGGTAGACTAGCAGATGTAGGGGATGTAGGTGTACCGGTCTACCCATCGTAAGGTGCTAACGCTTCTGAAAGACTGTGTCTCGGTCATCCGTTTCTCAAACACCATGTTGTGCGAGAAATCCAATGGAGGAGATCGAGTCTTGTGGGGAAAAGTGCGCAAACCTCTGCAGAGTGTACAATCTAATCATGGTTAGCCGTGTCCCCAGTTATGGACATCTTGAGTATCTAGTACTTGGATTATCATGTTAATCTCGTCATGTTACTTTAATTAATTTTATTGGGTTAATGATGATACTTAATTGGGATTGAGATGCTGTCAACCATCTCAATGTTTAACAACCACCATGATAGTTAAATAAAATGTATTCCTTTGCAGTAGGGAAAAACTGGCTTTTCGCAAAACTGTAACCATGGAGCTTTCTACCAGCCATATATGCATGTAGTATAGCATTATTATGTTCATTACTCTCTATGTGTTACATTGCCAGCATATTCCATGTGCTGACCCGTTTCCGGGCTGCAACGTTTCAGGTTGCAGACTTTTCAGACGACGAGTAAGGTGCCTTAGGTCGTGGTCTTATACTCAGTGATGCCGTTGGAGTTGATGGACTCACTATTCTTCCAAGTCTTCCGCTGTTATCGTATTAGATGGCCTTAAGCCATATTTATCATACTTATTCTCTTTTGAGATATTCGTTGTAATAAGTGTGTGATTGCTACTCTGTTATAAATCCTCCATTTGTACTGTGCGTGTTAGCATTACTGATCCAGGGATGACACTGGTGCACAGCAGCACAGACTGTTTGAGGTCTGGTCGCTACACGGTCGCGCCGTACTTGCATTAGATGCCCGTTGCACTCTTCGCATGGGTCGCGTCGTTCTCCTTTTTCGCGGACCACTCGATGCCAATGCGCTGGTCGCTAG
This sequence comes from Aegilops tauschii subsp. strangulata, assembly GCF_002575655.3. Classification (NCBI taxonomy): domain Eukaryota; kingdom Viridiplantae; phylum Streptophyta; class Magnoliopsida; order Poales; family Poaceae; genus Aegilops; species Aegilops tauschii. The sequence continues at coordinate 288,810,601 of NC_053038.3, forward strand.
GCTCGACTGCCTCCTTGGCCCAGTTGTCCACCTAGGTGCAGTAGAGGAACATGGCCATCGCATCCTCGAGCTGGTGATCTCCGATCAAATAGCCAACTTGCAGCTCGAGATCACGCTCCAGATGTACCGCGAGTGTGTTGACCGCTTGGACGAACGCCTGCTCGAGTTTAGGTGGAGCCAAGAGCTACCGTAGGCAAGGCTGTTGGTCATGGATGCATTTTATTTTGTTGAGTCGTTTCGAAGTGGATCTCTACATATTCACAACAATCATAATATTGCATTGTTTAATTGTGTGTACTCTATTTTTTGTTCTTATATATTGCTGTATTTTAATGTGTATATATATGCTTTCCATTCCATATATATGTGGATGATAACAGCCAGATACTAATTAGTATACGAAAACAGGTAGAAAAATGGAATTCACAATATGTATTAATTTTTCATTAGTTCATCACACAATATATATAATATCATCACATATACGTGATGATACTTAAATACTATGTACAATGCACAAAATTGAAAACGAAAAAAATACTAAAACTAATAATACCTCCTTAGGGGGCAGTATTCCAGCAGTCCCTTGCTAGCAGCTCCCTGGTGCGCGGCGGCTTCCCAGCGAGGAGGCAGTACTCCGCCTCCTCCGCCTCGCAGTGCTTGACATGCCGACATGCTTCTTGTTGGTGGACGAGCGCGAACTATCTTGCCATTTTGTTGGGTGCCCACCAAAGCTCCTCGTCAGTAGCACGCTGGAGCTTATCGTCCCACCTCCATGCAGCGATGAGGCGCCTAGCGCCTTTGGCCTTCCTAGCAAAGTATTGGCCATCTTTGTACACCTCCTCCGCACGTCTACGTGCCTGCCCCCAATGCTCCACCGCATCCTTTTCCCAGGTGGCATCACGGGCTTCACGGGCCACCTAGTACCTACCTTCCTCCTCCGCCATCTCCTTCTTGAACGCCACTTGCCTGGCTTTCTCAGCCGGCCGCAGCGCCTTCCACAGACAAAGATTGTACTGGCCCCAAAACTACTCCAAAGTTGGGGAGTCCAGTGCAACCTCATCTGGCGGCGCGTAGGGTCCTCCTCGTTGCTGCTCTACGACTAAACATCCTTGGGCGCGCCGCCTCCTCGTCGGCGCCTGGACAGATTGACGACGCCATGCCGGAGTTTTGTGAGAGAGAGGGAAGGGGGAGGGGCAGGTGAGGAAAGGATGTAGATGAGAATGCATGAGGCACGAAATTTGCAGGGTAGTATTTATTGGTAGCCAGAATCTAGAGCGACGGGAACAGTACACACACCGATCGCCGGAATTTACAAGTTCTGTAGCTTGAATTGCACATGATTCCCACAAAAAAAGCCGTGTGTGAAATTAGCAGCTGACGGTTTCCAATACAGAACCGTGTCTGATTAGTAACCCGCATCAGGCGCCCCTCACATTCCAAACCTCGAGGCACAAAATAGAGTGCCAATCTTGTGAGGCCCAGTTGTCTTGCCAGATACTTACATTTTCCTTCAAAACGTAAGGCACGAATACTTATTTTGTGTTACCATGATATCATTGTATAATGTAATGTAATACAGAAATAATTTTTTGAACCCATGATGGTTTGCTGTTGCATGTACATGTGCTTCAATTTGAATTACGGGCATTAAATGGCTAGAAAATCACTTAAACGTCTTAAAAGGGTCAAACGCCGCCCTGAAAATTTCAAAATTTTAAGATGACAGTTTTATTAGTGCATTTTAACGGTAGAAAAAGTTTCGAGGCCATACGAGGATGCTAACGCCAGTTCGTCATCAAACATGCACTGTTCCCTCTCGGAACGTCCATGAGTCTTCTCGAGAGAAGCTCCGGTTTGTGAGGGGTGTGTGTCCGAACTTTCGTCGAACAAGCCAATTTTTTATCATGGCATCTTCATGCCATGCCATTACATCAAGCAAGGTTCCGTGTTTTTCTGATCATTTTTGAATTTTTTGGAATTTAAAAGCCATGGCACCCAATGCTTGTGTCCAAGTCGTGACACCAATATATTTGGAACTCCATCAATTTACTGCACAGGGCATCAAGTCGCACACGATGACACAAGTATGATTTACCAAACCATTATGGTTAGTTGTTGCATGTATATGTAGTTCAAATTTCAATTATGGTCAATAAATTGCTAGAAAATCTCCTAAATTTCTTTAAAAGGTCAAAGGACTCCTGAAATTTTCCAAATTTTAACATGGTAGTTCTATTAGTGCATGTTAACGATACAAAATGTACCAGGCCATAAGAGGAGGCTACCGTCGGTTCATCATCAAACGTGCATTGTTCCCTCTCGGCACCACAAGCACTACGAAAAAAATACACTTCCATGATGATATGTGTTTGTCACAATAGGTCACGTTTTCAATCATGCATGTACATCCATGATGATTTTATGATAGAATCAAGATAGTCATACCTGTGTCGTCGTAGAAGTGTTCCATGACATTACCAAAATTATCATCACAAAAGTGTCCACTTCCATGACGATAAATGGTGCGTTATGGAAGTGCTTTCCTCAAGGGTAACCGACACGTGGGATCCACAGCAAGAAGGTCGCCGTTAAGCTATTGGGTCCGGTTTTGGATCCGATAACCCATTAACAGCCCGAACCAATTGGGATTTTCCACGTGTAAAGTCCGCAATGGCCAGAGGAACCACATTTCGGCTCACCGTTGGGATAGATGTCATCCACTCATTAGATAGGAGGCGCCTATGATACGTCGACATGTGGCACAGCCCAATAGAGGCCCATTCTGGTGAAAAGGTCAGCCCATTTGACTTGCCCAAAAGGTAGCGGGCCGGCCCATGGAAAGCATGTTAACAGCCTGTTCGTATGTAGGCCATTTATGGCCCACTAACTCACGGCCCATTACGACCTATCCGAATTATGCCTAGTAGCTTCATCTGGGCCGTCCAATATGATTCCAGCCCATTGTAAGTTCCGGCCCATGTATGGCCCGTGACGTCTTTCGGCACATATGAGGCCCTTTGTAACTCTTGGACCATTAACGGCCCGTGGTGAAACTGGCCCGTAATGAACAGTGTATCACTTTATACCCATTAAGGGCCCATTATTCCGTTAGGTCATTTTCAACCCGTGTTATCTTTCGGCCTTCTCAGTGACCATTTATTCTTGGGCTCATTTCCAGCATTCCGCTACTTACGGCCCGTTACTGGCCTTTTTTGCTTGTGGGCCAAATTCAGCCCGTGGTTATAGTCGTCCCATTTGTGGCCCGTTAATCTGTTGGGCCGTTTTCATAGTGTCATAAAATACGGCCGATTAACGACGGCCCGTTATGGTCGGCCCATGAACGGACGATTCCATCTCTTGCCCGTTTACGGCCCATAATGTGGTATGTTATTGGCCCATGTTTGGACAATCGATCATACGGCCCGTAGAAGGCCCATTGATGCTACGGCCCGTAGAAGGCCCACTGTTTCTATGGCCCATACAGGGCCCATTGTTTTTACGGCACGTAGGAGGCCCATGGTCACTACAGTAAATATGTAGCCCATGGTTATTGTGGCCTAGTTTTAAAAAATAGGTTATTGCGGCCACTAGCAAACCGCGGAAAAAGAACTGCACTGACTACAAGCAAACAAATAGCCAAGACAATAAAGAAATAAATAAGCAAGCAACTTACGCTAGGCTATCACAACTATTACACATATTACATCCACTGGGCATCAAAGTTCGCCACCAGTGCAAATATGAAAGAATTCCTTATATAACACTACTCTAAAATCATCTTCCCTATTTAACACTGATAAAATATTTCTTCCCTATCTAATCCCGACTCTAAACTTTGTTCCCAATATAACACTTCCATCCGTTTTGTGAGCTAACGGTGTTAACTTCCACATGAAATGACAATATTACCCCTATAACTTACTCTAGTATATTACATTTTTTACTCCTGTTTCCCATGCATGTGTTTTATTTTGTTTGAAGTGGTTTCGTAGGAGCTATGTGAAAATACTTATACTTGGCATTGTAGAAAAAGTAGAAGACGAAAAAAATACAACGTCAAGCATACACACGTGTACTGGCACATTAGTTAGTGGTTCATTCATGCATGTGGGTGCTCCTTCATATACCCATCCATGGATGCATTGTGAGCAAGTACACGGTGATGACATGATCACGACCATCCGATACATACCGTCTTTACATACCTGAATACCCTCGGCGGCCGAAGACACATGTATACGTACTCGAATACCCACGCTCGTACAGGCAAGCACACATACATACCCGAATACTCATACACCTGTGTATGTATGGTTAAAGAAAAAAATTATTTGCAGGCGTGTTGATAAGCAGTCGATCAACTTGGACGTGGGGCAAGGAAAGGCACCAATGGTCCAGAATATCCGGGACTGCTGCGATGCGTCTGACCTTCTACACTCAGGCATCACAAGGGGAACTCACTCAACCATCATACACGCACGAAGCATTAGGAAGAACTCACACACAAACATAAGGTACAATGGAAAGGAGAGGCTGCACCAAGCTAATGAATGTTTCAGGGCAAAAATGTCATTTCATGTGCCACGTAACACCGTTACATCAGAAAATGGATGAAAGTGTTATATTGGGAACAAAAATTAAAGTTGGAGTTAGATAGGGAAGAAATATTTTCCCAGTATCAAATAAGGCATCTTATTTTATGATAGTGTTAAATAAGGAATTCTCTCTACAAATATAGGGAACAAAGCAGCATATCACATACACTGATTGTCAAAGTTGGCGACCAGTGCAAATAAACGCCGCAGCAAAACAAGTCCATAACTGAAACCACTTTAGAAGAGCTCAAGAAACAATATCCTGGGTACCCGTAATGGTGGCAAGATGGTTAGCAAGATTATTAACTTTCTCTGGTTTGGCGCTTAAATCCTCCAGCGCATGCTGTTGCACCAGAAAGTATGCATCTGAATTCTGCAGGGACTTCCTCAATCCTTCGGCTTCCTGTCGTAGCACATCTTATCGATGTCTTTCAACTTGAAGTTGAGACTCAAGAAGACGAACTGATTCAGGCAGCGAGTTTGAAGAGCTTGTGCCAGCAGTAGTGGCCAGTAACTCGAACACTACATCAAGACAGGACTTTTGGGTTGTTTCACTATCGTCAAGATAGTTTTTATCAGCTTTCTTGGAGACCAACAGGGATGTCTCACTATGTTGAACCTTATTTGCATTAATTGCTTTACTATTGCATAACGGGGTACTCTTCTCCAATATTTTATCCGCATTCTAAAAGAGAAACAAGCAGACACATCACAGGTTTACCATGTTGTATATGAAACTCATTTGGGTAAATTAGTTTAGTAGTAAAGGGACAAGAAAACAGCATGAAACAAACATATATCTATGTACCATGGTCATTGTATGGTCTATATCATTCCAGTTTTGTTGCCAAATCAAGATAGAGACACAGTTCAAATAATATATGTTTAAGACAAAGCGGAATAGACAGAATATAAGTGTGGGAAACTACAGAGCAATAACTACACTTGTAATGTGCATGACATGAGAACATAAATGTTTATTCAATTGAAACTGAAATCAACATAGAGCAAATTACAACAGCAAACCAGTTAATGAAACAGGTTTAAAACATACCTATTGCGCTATTGGAGTTTCAATTCCATCCTTCAAATTTGAAAATAGTTGGTATGAGTAAATACAGTGATGCAAGAGCAAAGGAGTATGAACCATAGCTACAGAACCTAACCTGAGAACAATTCTTCTTCTGCTTTAAGCGTTGAGTTGGGATTCAGAGTGGTGGTCCTCAGGCTTTGGGCACTGCAGTTCCCTTACTAACTGCTCGTGTTTGGGTGCTCTGTGGTGGAGACAGTGGTGTGTCAACTGGAACTGGGTTACTATCTACTGGGGTTGGAGTTAGAAGGGGTGTAGCTGGTTCTCTGTCTGGGTAGGGGTACAATCTGCGAGAGTCTAGGTTATGTGTGGTGGGGTTGGTTCTTGGGCAAGTACAACCGTGGTTCTATCTGCATCGACTGGTAGCACTATCTTTTCTGAAGACCGTGTTGTTACTCCCTTAGATACTACCATCACCCTCTCCAATTTAAATGGCTAATAAACAAGAAAAGTAATTGAATGTGCAGACATTGTATGATAGACAGGTGCAATGGATAGTGGGGAATAAAAGAGGGCATGAAATAATTCACATTTATGTTGTCTAACCAAATAGGATAGCATGACACAATTTCACATATATGATGGCTAACTAAAAAGGATGGAAAGACATAGTTCAAAATATGATGACTATGTAACATGATGACATGATATAACTATATAATGTATTTATTAAATAGGTTGGCACGCCATAATTCACATACATGCCGCCTATGGAAACATGATAGCATGATATAATTCACGGATAGAATGACATAATTCAAAATATGATGACTGTAAACACTAAACAGGATAAGATGATATAACTATATGATGTCTTTATTAAATGGGTTGGCATGCCATAATTCAGATAGATGTTGTCTATGTAAACATGATGGCATGATATAATTCAAATATATGATTTATATATTAAGCAAGTAAGCAGATGGCAATCGCATATATGATGTAAAAACTAAGCAATGCAAGACAACATGCATGACATGAGTAATATAACCTGGCCAAGTTTGAGCATAGACTGGTCATCTGTCTCTGAATCCTCCTCTGAGGAAATAGGACTGGTCATGTGTCTCTGAATCCTCCTCTGAGGAGCTATCTATAACCAGCAAGATGTCTGCTTCAGTAGGTAGCATTGTCTGCTCTGAATACCTTGTTTTCACTCTAGATACTTCCATCACCGCTTCAAATGGCTGATGCACAGGAAGAGTAGTTGAATATAGAAACATTGTCGACAAATGGAACACGTAATGCAAAAAAAGGATAGCATGATATAATTCACTTATATGATGATAGGCTAAACAGCATGGCATTGCATCATTCACATATATAATGCCATGCAACAACATAGCATTGCAAATTAACATATATAATGTCTTGCAACAAGATGGCATTGCATAATTAACATATATGGTAATTAGACACTGAACATGTGGCATTCACACAAAGCACGTCTAAACTAAGCAAATGACATAGCGATGCAAGACACCATACGCACGATATGAGCAACATAACCCTGCCAAGTTACAGCATACACCTCTGGGGGTGGATAGGACTGGTCATCTGTCTCTAAATGCTCCTCTGAGGAGCTATTCGTAACGAGCGAGATATGTGCTTCGTTAGATAGCATAGTCTGCTCTGAAGACCTTGTTTTCACTATAGAATTTTCCATTACCGTGTCAAATGGCTGATGCACACGAAGAGTAGTTGAATATACTAACATTGTTAACAAATGTAATACGTAATGAAAAAAAGGATGGCATGATATTTGTTCACATATAAGATGACTGGCTAAGCAGGATGGCATTGCAAAATTCGCATATATGATGCCTGGCTAAACAAGATGGCATTGCATAATTCACATATACGATAAAGAAACTAAACAGATGGCATTCACACAAAGCATGTCTAAACTAAGAAGATGACATATTTGATGTAGCAATGCAAGGCACCATATGGATGATATTACCAACATCAGTATGCCAAGTTAGAGTGAAGACCTCAGGGGTAAATAGGAGTGGTCTTCTTCTTCTGAATACCCCTCAGAACAGTTATCTTCCTCTTGATTACAATCCGAAATGGGTGGAGGGGGGTTGCCTTTGCGCCCACCATGGAGCGACGTCTGCATTAAATTTTATTGCCACGCAAGGCTCGCCTCTTTTGCTCTACATGTTCAGTTCTATTGTGTACAATAACTGACATGCATAGGAATAAAACATAGTGAGATTACGTAAGGAGTGCATGTAGAAATCCAGAGTGATGGTAGCAACCTGTGGATAGACCCAAAACCAATGATAGCAGGCAGATAATGGCTTCAGTTAAAAAATATAGATAATGGCTTCTTTACTGTTTGTTTCCCACACAACATGAAACTCATAGTACACACCAGAGATTAGCCAGATAGTAGATAAATACTATTGATTGTGGCCTCGATATGTACCCCACAACCATTTAAAATCTCAAGTTTGAGCATTAGTTTGGAGCTGACTTGGAGTCTAATTGGTGAACAGGACGATTGCTATATTAAGCGATGCATAACGTAAGCAGAACCAAAAGAGTGCGACCTCTCTTGCAGACCCGTGTAGTCCTCGAGGTCATCTGCTCGGTCGATGATGGTAATCCAATTGTCGTGGCTGTCGGCGGGGGGGGGGGGGGGAGAAGATCTGAGGCGGCGAAAGAAAGTCTGGAGGCCGGATCCCTACTGTGGTGTACCCTTCTGTCGTTGGAGCAGCTGAGCTGGGGTGGACAATGGCGCAGCAGGAGCGGGACAAACCACACAAGGTTTTCTTTGACAACGATCTGTAAGAGAAGTAATTCTGTAAGGGCTCGTTTGAATTGGAGGATTCTAACAACGCAGGGATAGGAAATACACAGGAGTAGGATAGGAATGCACGTGCAAAACAGACAATTTAAAAACCTAGGATTTCTGCCAATCTGGGTATTTGGTTCACAAGAATTGGAAGATCACAGAATGCAAAGAAGCATGTTGAGATTAAGTCAAACCACAAGAAAATGTACGGTTATAATACTATTATGCTACTATCTCTTAGTCTTGTGCTTCATGAATAGGAATTTGAAAAGGTGGACAAGTGGATACTAAAATTCCTATGGTTTTTCTTTAAGGAGACACTAAAGGAACAAATCCTACAGTTTTCCTTTGCTCCATTCCTTTGTACCAAATGCATGAATAGTAGTACCATAGGAAACATTCCAATTCCTATGTTTTTCCTTCACTTTTCCTTTCAAGAACTGGCGATTCTAGTAGGCAGGCTTGAGCAGGGAAAAGCCTACACTCAAAAAATGTTTCTATGCTACTTCTACTACTTTGGACCTAGGCCACTGCCCTACTTCAACTCCCAGGCCCATCTACAAATGCACAGCTTAAATGCGCAGAGATAAATAATGATGGCGTTCAAGAGAGTCCATCACGGGTAGCTAAGCTGCCTCCTACCTCAGTGCTTGTCATATAGTAGGACAAACTAATCATGTTTCACGTTACTATGTGTGCTTAGTGGAAAATATGTATAACTTGTAGAGTAAAAAGGAGATGCAACAAGTGTACAACCTCTTTGGTGAAGCCATTTCGATCTCAGCGTGATTTGGTTGGTCGGTGAGGATGCTCTGGCTGATTTGGTTGTCGGAGGAAGGGAAGAAGATCTTAGGCGTCTGGAGATGGAGCCCGAGGTACTGCTCCACTATGATGGAGGGTTTTGTCGTTGGAGCAGCTCCGGTGAGTTGTACAATGGCGAGGCAGAAGTACGACAAGAGAGACAATGTTAACCTGAGTGGAATTCTAATAGCATCTCCAATAGATGACGTAAAATACACAAGCACAAAGTGCTAGATGTAAAATACATCAGCCGCTTATCTCTGAACTTAACCCTCGAAACTGAATTTAACTGTCAAAACTGAATTTAACTGTCAAATCTAAATTTTGCTATCGAAACTAAATTTTACTATCGAAACAGAACACACTAGTAGCAGAAAAGCAGTAGCAGCGCATGCGAGAGCCGGGGCAACTGGTCGTGTAGCAGCATCTCGCGTAGCAGCTGTAGGATCTGCTGCTCGTGCAGCAATAGCAGCGCGCGCAAGAGTAGAGCAGCAATGCAAGCAAGAGCAATAGCGAGAGCAGCAGCGCAAGAAAGAGCAAGAGCGAGAGCATCCGCGCGAGCAAGAGCAAGAGTAGACCGGGCAGGGGACCGAGAGCAAGAGCAGAGCAGCAGCACGAGCGAGAGCCATAGCAGCAGCAGCTCCTACTGATGTGGATGTCGCCGCCGAGGGAGCGACGTCGTGGAGGAACTGGCCGGCGACGACACCGTGGATGGAGCCGCGGCATGTCGGCTCGGGACCGAGCATCGGCAGCACTGTGAGATCGAATCAAGAAGAAAATGCGGGGATTAGTGTAGAACCTCTTTGGTGGCGCCGATTAGGCCTCAGCTTCATCCGAGGAATCGACGATGATGCTTCTCTTTTGGTGGTGCAGGTGACGATGGCGGTGTGGGAATTGAGGTGGTGTGAAAGATGGGGCAAACATCGAGGCAACTCCTTAGAGGTGGAGGACGGGGTGACTGAACCGGCGGGACGACGAGATCGACGACGAATCCTCATCCGGTGTGATGGATGAGGGACGTCGAGGTGTTGTTGTGGACGACATCGTCGAGGAAGAGGCTCCGGCTGGGTAGCTGAGGGAGGAGGGTGTGGGGCTTCGCGGGTTTTCATGGCCTTGGTGTATGAATGGGTGGGCGGATGGGATGGGAGGGGGAACCATGGCTTAGGGATGTGCTTGTCCGAAATGTGGGGTAATTTATGAAAGTACCGCCACCTATTTGAGCTAGTCTGTTCTTTCGGTCAGGGGTATCACGGGCATCGCGTGTCGGGATTTCGCGGGAGGTGGGAGTTTTCGCGCGTGATGTAATTTTGGGATAACAAGGCACGGGTTGAGATGGAGGGAGCTTTTGGAGCACAACAAGACAAAGATATATCTTAAATATTTCAGGGTAACAAGGCGCGGGTTGAAATTTCCGGACAAGCCTGACGTGTACTATACCAAATCAATTCACACTTCCCTCGACGAAAAAACAAAAAGAAATCAATTTGCACCACACAAGAGAGCCAAGTCCCGTTTACAGTACCAAATCAATTCGCACTACAAATGCCATTCAAAACTTTGAATTCATGTTATGTTCAATTAAAATATTTCGGTACGTGTATAATGCATGCCACCTGCTACTCAAATGAACGTTTTACTGCATTCCAAACGTATATACTACCGCTTCAATATGAACTAAATTTGAATTTGTTTCTCTATCTGAATAAGATCTACAATCATGATTGTTATCAAGTTAAACCATTTGAGTTCGTTTCTCTATTTTAATAAGATCTACAATCATCATTATTGTCAAGTTAAACCATCGTTGTATATTATCTTCACAGCACACCACATGATTACCGTCGAGTTATATATGAACTATGTGTAGTATATGAACTTGAACTCGATTTTTTGAATCCACTTTATGTTGATTTCAAATCACAGTACATTTCAAGCTCTAGCTAGATATTCATAATCTAAACCATGTCTCATATGTATAATGTGTTTATCACATAATGTATGGTGCCCCGCCCCCTACGCCTACAAGTATTTAGATGTGAGTTGAAAACGCCACACATTATCACAAATTCAAATAAAATGTGAGATTGTTCGATATATAGTATGGTTTAGATTGTTTGATATTTAGTTGTGAGCTGCAAATGCCACACATTATCACAAATTCAAATAAAATGTGAGATTGTTCGATGTATAGTATGGTTTCGATTGTTTGATATTTAGCTGTGAGTTGCAAACGCCACGCATTATCACATTATGGTATAACATGTCCAAAACCACACCACGCATACCACCGCTATATTCATGCATGCATATGTTTATAACACTATGATCTCCTAATCAAATATATGAATCCACTTTCATATCGAATTATGATCTTTGTTAGTCTCTTACACCCACACAATCCTCTAACCTTTGTAGCTAGCAATAACTTTATCTCGTGCATGCACACGCCCTCCTCGCCCTCCCCCTCCCTCAGCATTCTATCCATCGCGCACGTTCATTTTTTTGCTTTTGGTTGTTCTCCCACGGTCTCCACAACTCCTTTCCGACACACACTGATCGATAAACCTCTCCAGCGATGTCTGCCTACCACATACACACGCACCTTCCATCTCCTCCTTTTTGTGTCCATGCCTCGTGTCTCTCATACGGTCCCGCACACATGTAAACTCTCGCCCCTCTTTTCATCGATCTCACAATCACACACTCCTCCCCCTATCTAGCTAGCAGCTAGGCCTCCCGCAGCACCTCCTAGGTCCATTCTGTCTGCCTATCCGTCTCGCTGGGCCTTATTTGCCTCTAACAAATAGATGTACACCGACCGATATCTTGCTATACATATAGCTAGCTAGGTCGTTATAACCCAATTTACCCACGTGTCAATCGATCTACCTCATTAGTTATGTCTCTCTCTTCCCCCGACACACTACAATTGATCTACTGATCTAGTTAGGTTTGTTTACCAAACACATGGCCCCACCTTCATCATCCATGCAGGCCTCCCGACACATCTATCATGCACACGCACACACAGAAACACATCCCCACTCTTATTAATAATATTGTAGTTCTACCCTCAGTTTGTCTAGTAGGCCTCTCCCACCATCTTCGAGAAGCAACTCCACCGTCCATCCAGCACTCTACCCCTCTCCCTCCCTCTCCTCTCTCTCTCTCTCTCTCTGTCCCGACCTATTTCCCATCTTTCACTTATGTATGGATGTCGACCGATCTCCCTCAAGACATAGCTGGGTCTCTCCTTCTCAACACATATACGAGTCGATCTACCTCTCCAGTTGGTCTCCGCCTCCCCCCTCTCCCCCCACACACACCGACACATCGAGCGCTCTAGTCATGCCTCCCTGCCACACACAAACTTGCCATGTGCCCTATAACGTTCCGGTAGGTCAGTCGCCCTATATCTTTGACTTGCACACACACAATTTTGATGGATCTCTTCATCGATCTCGCACCCACCCACTTGATCTCTCTTCGACTACTCTACGATATCTATGACCCCTCCCTCTCTTCTCGTCGATCGCCCCTCTATATATGATATAGACAGGCCTCTATTTCACACACATTACGTGTGTCAAAATTTGGTTTGAGATATCATCGACACATATTCCCACAAATACATTCTCGAAATCACCCCCACCCTAACAAAAAACACTCACGAACATACACACCATTTGTCTAGGTTTGTATCTCTCTCACACACACCCATTTAGGTGGGGGACATGCACGAAGAGAAGAGATGCACGCACGGCACACGTACTCCCGTCTCTTTCCCAACCACACCCACGTGGGTACACGGTGGAGCTCATTTCTGTAAGAAAAGGCAGCCCACGTGGTAATTTGACACGTGTACTAGTTGTCCACTCGATGGAGGATCGTGTACCATGGGTGAACAAACAAATTGCGACTTGACGCGTTATGTTAAAAAAGAGGCAAACCATGTGGGGCCTACCTTAGAGGCAAGGCTCTATACACTGGAGATGCTCTGTACGTATTACTTTCGATGTGTCCCAGCAACTCGCAGAACGAGGAGAAGCTTACTTAGTATGCCGTCTCCCCCTCCAACGAGAGCAGTGGCTCGCAGAGTCACAGGACGAGGAGAAGCTTGCTTACTACGCCTACGCCCGCTCCCTCGCCCACCCGCGCGGTGGCTCGCAAGACAAGGAGAAAATTTTACTACTTCCTCCATTACTCCTCGTCCCTACCTTGGTTAGAGAGATTATCATATTGTTTGAAATATATGTCTTTTACTAGTAGATTTCAATATGAACTACTAGTACATACTCCAAACGCTGATGTATATAGACGTATTTTAGAGTGTAGATTCACTCATTTTACTCCGCATGTAGTCCATATTGAAATGGGCGTACTAGTACGCACTCTCCCTCGCCCCTCGCCCGACCCTCGCCCATGTGGTGGACGTGCAGCAATTCATTCGGTCTCAGATAGCCAGAAGGATATATTGTATTACCATAATTGCTGGACTTCCCGAAGAGGCGAAGAGCCAAGCGCAAGGTTAATATTTTTGAGATGCCAAGCGCAAGGTTTATAGGAGAACGAGTACTAGTAGTACTAGTAGTATGTACCAGTGGTACATACTGTATGAGGAAGAAGGCAACACGATGTATGTTTTGCGTGATAGTCTCTTCTTACAGGACGTGCTAGACTTAGTGGACCTCATTGTTGCAATGGGAGTACTATCATAGATGGCACGATTCAGAGTGGTGGGCAACGGGAATATATTGGAGGTGCTTAGTCTTAAACCCCATGAATAATTCCCATCGAAAGGAATAACCATCCTATACATGTGGTCCTATGTAAAATGAGTAAATGAGACAAAAATAGAAAGAGACAAAGTAAAAAAAATCACCAGCCTTAGAGCCAGCCCTCTTGTATTAGTGAATGATATTTCTACATCGCGATTGACATGCATGGCTATATTATTAACCATGCTGCGGAGGTAAAAGCGGATTTCTATTTATTTCTGGAGGTAGCAGCGGATGGATATTAAACAAGGAGTGAAATGATGGCTGCTTCCTCGGTCAAACATAGAGAAAGGTGGGCCTCCTGATTTGACGGCTTATTAGTCATTAGTACTGCCTATACTCTTTGCCCATATAATAATCGCGTGGTAGAGTAGTGGTCTATACTTTTAATAACCATGCTTGAAGGGAAGAGGTGCACGCACCCACGCACATAGTACTAGTAGCACTCTTTGCGTCTCCCCCAACCACACACGTGACATGGTGGAGCTCATTTCTGTACGATGATGCAACCCACGTGATAATTTGACATGTCTAGTAGTAGTTACTCACTTATAAATAATGGAGGGTCAGGAACCACACATGAACGGTGCCGCGTCATATATAAATAAAGTTATTCTCCTTCAGTGGCACGTACGCAATATAAATAATTTCATATGGAGAGAAAAATAAACCGCTCGACAATACATAGCCACACTACAAAAAAACACACTTCTGTGATGATACGTGTTTGTCACAGTAGGTCACGTTTTCTGTCATGCATGTACATCCATGACGATTTTATGATAGAATCAAGATAGTCATACCTGTGTTGTCGTAGAAGTGTTCCATGACATTACCAAAATTATCATCACGGAAGTGTCCACTTCCATGACGATAAATGGTGCGTCATGGAAGTGTTTTCGTCAAGGGTAATCGACATGTGGCATCCACCGTAACAGGTCGCCGATAAGCTATCGGGTACGGTTTTGGATCCGATAACCCGTTAACAGCCTGTACCAATGGGGATTTTCCACGTGTAAAATTTTCATTGGCCAGAGGAAACACGTGTTGGCTCACCATTGGGACAGATGTCATCCACTCATTGGATATGTGGCGCCTATGATACGTCCACACGTGGCACGGCCCAACAAAGGCCCATTCCGGTGAAAAGGCTGGCTCGTTTGACTTGGTCAAAAGGTAACGGGCCGGCCCACGGAAATCTTGTTAATGGCATGTTCGTATATAGCCCATTTACGGCCCGCTAACTCCTAGCCCATTATGGCCTATCGGAATTAAGCCCAGTAGCTTCATATGGGCCATCCAATATGATTCCAGACCATTGTAACTTCCGGCCCATGTATGACCCATGATGTATTTCGGCCCATATGAGGCCCTTTGTTACTCTGGGCCCATTAAACTCCCGAGATTAATCTGGCCCATAATGAATAGTGTATCGCTTTATACCTATTAACGGCCTTCCATCGGTCGTTTCCATCCCGTGTTAACTTTCGTCCTTCTAAGGGCCCATTTATTCTTGGGTTCATTACTAGAATTCGGTTAGTTACGGTCCGTTACTGGCCTATTCCGTTTCTGGCCCAAATTCAGCCCGTGGTTACATTCGGCCCGTTTGTGGCCTGTTAACCCGTTGGGATGTTTTCATAGCGCTATCAAATACGGCCTATTAATAGCCCGTTATGGTCCATGAATAGTACGGCCCATGTTTGGCGAAATGATTATACGCCCCGTAGAAGGCCCATGGTCCTACGGCTCGTATAATACCAATGGATCCTACGGCCCGTAGAAGGCCCATGGATCATACGGCACGTAGAAAGTCCATGGATCCTATGGCCCATAGAAGACCCATGGATCCTACGGCCCGTAGAAGGCCCATGGATCCTACGGCCTGCAGGAGGCCCATGGTTACAACAGCCCGTGTGTTGCCATGATTATTGTGGCCTAGTTACCAAAAATAGGTTATTGTGGCCACTAGAAAAATGCGAAAAAAGAACTGCAGTGACTACAAGCAAACAACTAAACAAGACAATAAGCAAGCAATTAACGCTGGCCTATTACAGCTATTACACATATTAAATCCACTGGGCATCAAAGTTCACCACCAGTGCAAATATAGGGAACAAAGTAGCATATTACATACACTGGCCATCAAAATTGGCCACTAGTGCAAATAAACGCGGCATCAAAACAAGTCCATAACTGAAACAGCTTCAGAAGAGCTCAAGAAACTTTATTCTAGGTATCCACCATGCTGGCAATAAGCTTAGCAAGCTTATTAGCTTTGTCCTGTTTGGCGCTAAAATCCTCCAATGCTTGTTGTTGCACCAAAAAGTATGCATCTGAATGCTCCAGGGACTTCCACAGTCCTTCCACTTCTTGTCGCAGCACAAATGATCGATGTCTTTCACCTTGTAGTTGAGACTCAAGAAATCGAACTGATTCAGACAGTGAGTTTGAATAGCTTGTGCAAGCGGTAGTGGCCAATAACTCGAACAGTAAACCAAGACAGGACTTTGGGGTTGTCTCACTGTCTTCAAGATAGTTTTCCTTAGCTATTGTATCAGCTTTGTTGGAGACCAACAAGGATGTCTCACGATCCTGAACCTTATCTGCATTACTTCCTTTACCATTGCTTAATAAGGCACTCTTCCTGTAACGCCCACGATGCGGCTATATCTCCCACGTGTCGAGGCACGACTTAGAGGCATAACCGCATAGTGGTTTTGTCGCAAGAAGGGTCATCTTCACACAATCCCATGTAATGAACAAGAATGGGATAAAGAGTTGGCTTACAATCGCCACTTCACACAATACATAAATATCATTCATACATCATCCAAAATACAAACATATAGACCGACTACGGTCAACATCCAGATGAAAATAAGACAACCCCAAATGCTAGATCCCCGATCGTCCCAACTGGGCTCCACTACTGATCATCAGGAAAAGACACATAATAACGACCATGTTCCTCGTCGAACTCCCACTTGAGATCGACGCCATCGTCTGCACTGGCATCGTCGGCACCTGCAACTGGTGTTGGAAGTAGCTGTGAGTCACGGGGACTCAGCAATCTCACACCCGCGAGATCAAGACTATTTAAGTTTAAAGGGGGAATGGTGCAAAGAGGTGGAGCTGCAGCGGCAAAAACATATTTGGTGGCTAACTTGCGCATATGAGAGCGAGAAGAGAAGCAAAGGAACGGACGTCATCTAGCAATGACCAAGAAGAGGTCCTGAACGCCTACTTACGTCATACATAACACAGACCGTGTTCACTTCCCGGACTCCGCCGAGAAGAGACCATCACGGCTACACACGCACTTGGTGTATTTTAATTGGGTCAAGTGACAAGTTATCCACAACCGGACAAAAAATTTAGTGAAATTTGAGGAGAGAATAGTCAAAACTTCTACGTCAGGAGACCTCACCAGAGCGACGAAGGGACTGAGGAGTAAAAAGAATCCTACTCTCCGATATATATAATCCTAAGACTCAAAACTTTTTTTCTAGACTCAACAACGTCAGCGATTCGATCAAGCAGGGGGCTCCTAAGTCGGGGATGGCTCTGATTACCAACTTATGGAAGTGTGATGGTTTACTACGGAATTCATTCGTTCATCTTCGTTCGAATGTTTATTGTGAAGATTATATGTTGCAATTTCTATCCGTTGATTCTACTTATCTTTTGTCTATCAAGATGCTAACGGATGTCACCCTCTTCAGGATGGCTCCGCCAACGCGTCAGAATCCGGATCGCAATGAAGGGAGTCAAGCGAACCCTCCGCCACCACCTCCACCTCCGGAGGCATGGCAATCAATCATGGCAGCCACCAACGCCAATGCTCAGATGATTCTGCAACTCTTGCAAGAACGTACTCAAGGGCAAGGCAATCAAGGCAATCAAGGTCAAGGCAACAATCAGTTTCACTTTGCCACTCTCAACCAGTTTCTCGCAAATCAGCCCAAGTCTTTCAGCTACTGTGCCGAGGCCACGGATGCCGATGATTGGCTCGTGGACATCAACAAGCATTTTGAATGTAGCAATGTCAAGCCTGAGGACTTTGTCAAGTTCGCTTCTTTCCAGCTCAAGGACCAAGCTGCTGATTGGTTTCAGCAATACAAAGATTCCAGAGGAGGTCGTGTGATCACTTGGACTGACTTCTGTCGGGACTTCAAAGCGCACCACATTCCACAAAGTGTTGTTGAGAGCAAGCGTGAGGAGTTCCGCAATCTCAAGCAAGGAAACATGTCTGTGTATCAATATAACATTCAGTTTCAGAAACTTGCTCGCTTCGCTAAACAAGACGTTCCTGATGAGAAGAGCATGATCTATCACTTCCGAGGTGGTCTTAAAGAGGACCTGCAGTTAGCTCTCGTTCTTGTTGAGCCTACTCAGTTTGATCAATTCTACAATATGGCACTGAAGCAAGAGGCTGCTCAGCTCAAGTGTGAGGCTTCTAAGAAAAGAGTCAGGGACGCAGTTCAGTCTTCTTCTTCCTCACTTGTGTCAGCTAAGCAACAGAAGAATTGGTTGCCTCCTCCTCCTCCGTTTCGTCTGCCTTACCAGCAGAAGAACAAAGGTGGCCATGGTTCTAACAACTCTTCCAACTCTGGCTATCAGAACAAGTCTCAGAATCAAGCTCCAAAGTCCAATGCTCCTTATCACCGTCCACTCTCAGAGGTGACTTGCAACAAATGTCAGCAGAAAGGTCACTATGCTAACAAGTGCTTCAACCAGAGGCGTCTTCCTCCTCCTCCTGTCAGATCTTCCAGCAATGCAGTGGTCAAGCATAATCCAAAGTTTGCAAAGGTGAGCATGATGAATGCAGCTCAAGCGGAGGAATCTACTGATGTGATAATGGGTAATCTTCCTGTTAACGATATTCCTGCAAAAGTTCTTTTTGATACTGGTGCATCTCTTTCTTTCATATCAAGACCTTTTGCATCCAAGCATGAATTGCATTTCCAAGGATTGCCTAGGCCGTTAGCATTTGTCTCTCCAGGCAAATGCATGAATGCAAGTTCCATGGTTCCGAATGTTACCATCAAGTTGGGCGATTATGCATTCCAGTCCTCTCCAATTGTTCTTGGTGACTCGGATATTGATCTTATTCTCGGGATGGACTGGCTTTCTAAGCACAAGGCTCAACTTGATTGTGCTGCCAGAGAAATTCAATTGACACACTCGTCTGAGGATGTGATTGTTTTTGCCGCTCGTAATGAAACCATTCGGTTTTTCTCTCTCAATGAGAAGGGCGAATTGGATGCCATCTCTCAAATTCCAGTCGTTTGCGAGTATCAAGATGTCTTCCCAGAAGAGCTTCCGGGTATGCCTCCGCACCGGCCAGTTGAGTTCGTTATCGAACTAGAGCCTGGTACTGTACCCGTTTGCAAGCGTCCATACAAGCTTGGACCAAACGAGCTGAAGGAATTGAAGAAGCAGCTCGATGAACAAGAACGTCTGGGTTTGATCAGACCGAGTTCTTCTCCTTGGGGTTGTGGTGTTCTCTTTGTCAAGAAGACGGATGGCACGGACCGACTTTGCGTCGACTACCGTCCATTGAACAAGAAGACAATCAAGAACAAGTGCCCACTTCCCAACATCAATGAGCTATTTGAGCAACTCAAGGGCGCTAAAGTTTTCTCGAAGCTTGACCTTCGTATGGGTTATCATCAGATTCGCATTCGTGAAGAAGATATTCCCAAGACAGCATTCAGAACAAGCTTTGGTTCCTATGAATATACTGTCGTGTCTTTCGGCCTTGTCAATGCTCCTCCGGTGTTCTCTCGGATGATGAATTTCATCTTCAACCCCTATACCAATGAATTCGTTTTGGTGTATCTCGATGATATCTTGGTCTTCTCCAAGAATAAGCAGGATCATGCCAAACATTTGCGATTGGTGCTCGACAAGCTCAGAGAGTATCAATTCTATGCGAAGTTCTCCAAATGTGAGTTTTGGCTTGATGAAGTTCTTTTCCTTGGTCACATCATCTCCGCCAAAGGCATCGCTGTTAACCCCGAGAAGGTGTCCGCAGTTCTGGATTGGGAACCTCCTCAAAATGTCAAGCAGCTCCGCAGTTTTCTGGGTCTTGCAAGTTATTGCCGAAGATTCGTTGAGAATTTTTCCAAGATTGCAAAGCCTCTTTCCAACCTCCTACAGAAGCATGTGAAGTATGTCTGGTCTCCTGAGTGTGACGTTGCTTGCAACACTCTCAAACAGAAACTAGTCACAGCTCCTGTTTTGACTCCTCCTGATGAATCCAAGCCGTATGAAGTTTTCTGTGATGCTTCTCTCCAAGGTCTCGGTGCTGTGTTAATGCAAGAGAAGAAAGTTGTGGCCTATACCTCTCGGCAGTTGAAGCCCAACGAGAAGAACTACCCCACTCACGATCTTGAGTTGGCGGCAGTTGTCCATGCATTGATTACGTGGAGACATCTCTTGTTGGGAAGACAAGTGGACATTTTCACTGATCACAAGAGTCTCAAGTATATCTTCACTCAGCCCAATCTCAACCTCAGGCAGACTCGATGGGTCGAAATGATTCAAGAGTACAATCCGAGTATCGAATATACTCCAGGCAAGGCTAATGTCATTGCAGATGCGTTAAGCAGGAAAGCTTATTGCAACAGCTTAATTCTCAAGCCGTTCCAACCGGATCTTTGTGAAGTTTTCCGCAAGCTGAATCTCCAAGTTGTTCCTCAAGGCGTTCTTGCCAACCTCATAGTATCTCCTACTTTGGAAGATCAAATTCATGAGGCACAACTCCTTGATGCCATGGTGAAGAAGGTGAAACGTGGTATCGACAAGGGTCTTTCCAAATACAAGTGCTATCGCATTGATGACAGAGACACTTTGTTCTTCGAGGACCGAAGTGTGGTTCCGAAAGGTGATCTAAGGAAAGTCATAATGAACGAAGCGCACAATTCTCTCCTTTCTATTCATCCTGGAAGTACGAAGATGTATCATGATCTCAAGCAGTCGTATTGGTGGACTCGAATGAAGCGAGAAATTGCTCAATTCGTGAATGAATGTGATGTCTGCCGAAGAGTGAAAGCAGAACACCAACGACCAGCTGGTCTCCTCCAACCTCTTGCTATTCCGGAATGGAAGTTTGATCATATCGAAATGGACTTCGTGACTGGATTTCCCAAATCCAAGCGCGGAAATGATGCTATCTTCGTTGTCATTGACAAGCTCTCTAAAGTGGCTCATTTCCTTCCTATCAAAGAATCCATCACAGCACCTCAGCTGGCAGAGCTCTACACCTCCAGAATTGTCTCCTTGCACGGCATTCCACAATTGATTTCTTCGGATCGTGGAAGCATCTTCACCTCTAAGTTCTGGGACTCCTTACAGAAGGCCATGGGCACTAATATTCGCTTCAGCACAGCTTTCCACCCTCAAACTAGTGGCCAAGTCGAGCGAGTCAATCAAATTCTTGAAGATATGCTCAGGGCTTGTGTCATTTCTTTTGGCATGAAATGGGAAGATTGTCTGCCATATGCTGAATTCTCCTACAACAATAGCTTCCAAGCGAGTTCGGGCAAAGCCCCATTCGAGATTCTCTATGGCAGAAAGTGCCGTACTCCTCTCAATTGGTCAGAGACTGGTGAACGCCAACTTCTTGGCAATGACTTAATCACTGAAGCTGAAGAAATGTGTAAAGTCATCCGTGATAATCTCAAAGCCGCGCAATCGCGCCAGAAGAGTTACTATGATAGTAAGCATCGTGATTTGGCTTTCGAGATCGGAAACCATGTCTACCTCCGCGTCTCTCCAATGAAAGGCACTCGTCGCTTCGGTATCAAAGGGAAACTTGCCCCGAGATACGTGGGTCCTTTCAAGATCATTGGCAAAAGAGGCGACCTCGCCTATCAACTTGAGCTTCCTTCCAACTTCGCAAACGTGCACGATGTGTTCCATGTGTCACAGCTCCGCAAGTGCTTCAAGACGCCTGAGCGCACTATCGACTTCGAAGAGATTGACCTCCAAGAAGATTTGTCTTATCATGAGCACCCAGTTGCTATTCTTGAAGAAACTGAGCGCAAGACTCGCAACAAGTCTATCAAATTCCTCAAAGTGAAGTGGTCGCACCATTCCGACCGGGAAGCCACCTGGGAACGTGAGGACCATCTCCGTTCCGAATATCCGGAGTTCTTTCAGTCCTAGATCTCGGGACGAGATCCTCTCGTGGTGGTGGAGTGTTGTAACACCCCGCATGTAACTTGCCATATTTGTAACTCCGACTCTTGCCATTTCCGACTATGTGATATGTTTTTCCCTCCGTTGTCGGGTTTTGTCTTTCGTTTTGTATTTTGTCATGTCATGCATTTTCATATCATGTCATCATGCGCATTACTTTTGCATATGTGTTCGTCTCATGCATCCGAGCATTTTCCCCGTTGTCCGTTTTCCAATCCGGCGCTCCTATCTCCTCCGGTGCACCCCTCTAGTTTTCTTTCGTGTGCGTGTGTCAAACTTTCTCGGAATGGACCGAGGTTTGTCATGTGGTCTTAATATACCACCCGGAGACTACCGGTCAAGTTTCGTTCCATTCGGAGGTCGTTTGGTACTCCAACGGTTAACCGGGCCTCCGCAATGTCCATTTGAGTATCCAACAAAAACCCCCTCCAAAACCAGCCCAAAGCCCACCAAACTCTCTTCCATTCTCTAGGTCGTTCGATCGCGATCGTGTCGGCGAAAACCGCACCTCATTTGGAGTCTCCTAGCTCCCTCTACCTATAAATAAGTGGGCATCCCGAAAAACGAAATCTCAGACGAAACCCTAATCCTCTCCCTCCGCGCCGCGCCGGACGCGTCCGCTCCGGCCGGACAACGTCCGCCGCGCGCCCGGCCAACCGGAGCGCGCCACGTCATCTCCGCCGCCGCCCGGACCGCGCCGGCCCGCCGGGCCCGTGGCCGGCCCCCTCGGCCCGCTCCTCCGCGCCTCCCGTCGGCCGCCGCAGCGCGCCGCCGCGCCCGCCCGCCGGCCGGCCAACCGCTTCCGGCGCCGCCCCCGCCGGCGGCCCCCTCCTCCGGTGTCGCCGCCTCGCCACCGGCCTCCGGCCCCTCGCCCGCCGGCCCCCTCTCCTCCTCCGGCCCGAGCCGGCGAGCTCGAGCTCCCGTTGACCGCGATCCAGATCTGGTCAAAGGTTGACCCGAAACCCCCCCTCCGTTTTGCTAAGTCTGATAATTTTCTCAGCATATGCTCCTGTTCCCGATGCGATAACTTTGTGCATGTAGCTCCGATTCGCGCGTTTAATATGTCAAATTATTCGTCTCGTGATGCTCTACATTTTGTTCAATTACACCATGTTCATTAGAGGTCATCTTGATGCCCAAATCTTCGTTGAAAGAGGGCTAGTTGCTGTTAATCTCTGGTTCTTATCAGAATTTGGAGATTTGTCATTTTTGTATCATTTATTCTGTGCATCTTTTGAGCATGAACTCAACATGTGTTTTGAAGTATGCCATGCCATCTTTCCAGTGGTATGCTCCATGTATTTTTGTGGTATTTGTGGTGACTAGCACAAGCATGCAAAGTAGGCCCCGTAATAATTCTGATTTCAGGGACTTAGTGATTTCTCTAAGTTTTTGTCTGCTGTAATTTTGTTGCCATGTAAACTTGATGCTAGAGAGAGATCCATGCATATTTTGGAGTTGTTCAGTAAGGATGTTTTGTAGATATAGTTGCAATTGATCCATTCCTGCAATTTTTTGCAATTTTAGAGTACAATAGAATGACTCAATCTTGTTGTACTTTTGCTATAAAATATTTCTGGCAGATTCTTAACATGGTATGCATTTTTGCCAAGCTTATTGTAGTTTATCCATACATACTACGCAATTGTTCTTGCCATGGATAGCTTCATAAACATGCCATCTTGCTGTAGGTATGCTTGGGTTGTCATGCATTGCTCTGTAGTGAGTGCATCAAGCTCACAAAGAGGCCTACATATTTATATTTCTGCCATGCTCTATTTTCTGCTAAGTCTGGAACCTGATAACGAAACTTGCTATGTTTACATGCTTGCCATCATATCTTCTGGTCCTTTTTGGCTTATGGTCAGCAAGGGACTTTTGTCATGTGCATTTAGTAGAACACTACCATGCCTTGTTTTGCTATGTTAAGTTCCTGTAGCATATTAATTTCGTGCTCCGAACATTGCTACCTGATGCTGATTTCTGCCATGTCCAGTTTTTCACCAAGTCTGTGAACCTGTAATCTTTTGCACTTTTGCCATGCTTGTTTGAGCTTGATATGTTGTGAACTAGCCGTAGCTCAGTGTTCATCTTTTGTCAAGCATCTCCTGTAAATTACTGCCATGTGCTTTGTTGCTATGTTGGGGTGCTGTAGCATTGTTACCTGTGGTATTTTAAGTGCTATCTTGCTGTTTAACGCAGATTAGTGTCATTCTTGTTTTGCTTGCCATTTGCAAACCGTGCATCCGATTCCGGTGATCTTTATATCGATTTCGACCGAAATCATCTCATCTTTCCAGTGGCATGCTTGGTTTGCCAAGTTACTGCCATGTTCATCATTTTCCTTCCGGAGCATGCATACGCATCGCATATCATATCTTGCATATCATACATGTCTTGCATCATGTTGCTTGTGCATTTCTCGTTGTTGATTGTGGGTCCGTTTGTTTGTGTTCTTGTCTTGGGTAGAGCCGGGAGACGAGTTCGTGAACGAGTAACCTGTCGAGTACGCTTACGAGGATCAAGCTTTCGACAACTCTGAGAATCTTGCAGGCAAGATGACCACCCCTCGAAATCACTTCTATCTTTGCTATGCTAGTTGTTCGCTCTATTGCCATGCTCGCTACCTATCACTGGCTATATCATGTCTCCTATTTCAGCCATGTCAGCCCCTAACCATCCTTTCCTAGCAAACCGTTGTTTGGCTATGTTACCGCTTTTGCTCAGCCCCTCTTATAGCGTTGCTAGTTGCAGGTGAAGTTGAAGTTGTTCCATATCGGAACATGGACATGTTGGGATATCACAATATCTCTTATTTAATTAATGCATCTATATATTTTGGTTAAGGGTGGAAGGCTCGGCCTTATGTCTGGTGTTTTGTTCCACTCTTGCCGCCCTAGTTACTGTTATACCGGGATTATGTTCCTTGAGTTTGCGTTCCTTACGCGGTCGGGTGATTTATGGGACCCCCTCGACAGTTCGCCTTGAATAAAACTCCTCCAGCAAGGCCCAACCTTGGTTTTACCATTTGCGACCTATACCTTTTTCCCCCGGGTTTTCTAGAGCCCGAGGGTCATCTTTATTTTAAACCCCCGGGCCAGTGCTCCTCTGAGTATTGGTCCAAACTGTCAGCCGCCGGTGGCCACCAGGGGCAACTCTGGTCTGGTCTATTGGAAGCTTGGACAATCCGGTGTGCCCTGAGAACGAGATATGTGCAGCTCCTATCGGGATTTGTCGGCACATTCGGGAGGCTTTGCTGGTCTTGTTTTACCATTGTCGAGATGTCTTGTTAACCGGGATTCCGAGACTGATCGGGTCTTTCCGGGAGAAGGTTTATCCTTCGTTGACCGTGAGAGCTTATGATGGGCTAAGTTGGAACACCCCTGCAGGGTATTATCTTTCGAAAGCCGTGCCCGCGGTTATGAGGCAGATGGGAATTTGTGAATGTCCGGTTGTGGATAGCTTGTCACTTGACCCAATTAAAATACACCAAGTGCGTGTGTAGCCGTGATGGTCTCTTCTCGGCGGAGTCCGGGAAGTGAACACGGTCTGTGTTATGTATGACGTAAGTAGGCGTTCAGGACCTCTTCTTGGTCATTGCTAGATGACGTCCGTTCCTTTGCTTCTCTTCTCGCTCTCATATGCGCAAGTTAGCCACCAAATATGTTTTTGCCGCTGCAGCTCCACCTCTTTGCACCATTCCCCCTTTAAACTTAAATAGTCTTGATCTCGCGGGTGTGAGATTGCTGAGTCCCCGTGACTCACAGATACTTCCAACACCAGTTGCAGGTGCCGACGATGCCAGTGCAGACGATGGCGTCGATCTCAAGTGGGAGTTCGACGAGGAACGTGGTCGTTATTATGTGTCTTTTCCTGATGATCAGTAGTGGAGCCCAGTTGGGACGATCGGGGATCTAGCATTTGGGGTTGTCTTATTTTCATCTGGATGTTGACCGTAGTCGGTCTATATGTTTGTATTTTGGATGATGTATGAATGATATTTATGTATTGTGTGAAGTGGCGATTGTAAGCCAACTCTTTATCCCATTCTTGTTCATTACATGGGATTGTGTGAAGATGACCCTTCTTGCGACAAAACCACTATGCGGTTATGCCTCTAAGTCGTGCCTCGACACGTGGGAGATATAGCCGCATCGTGGGCGTTACACTTCCCCAATATTCTGTCAGCATTCTAAAAGAAGAAACAAGCAGACACATAACATGTTTAGCATGTACTAGTATAGGAAACTCATTTCGGTGTACCAATTCATTAGTAAGGTGGACAAGATTAAACTACCAAGTCTTCTATTGCCAAGTAGTACATTATAAAAGCATCAAACAAACATATATCTATGTCCTATGGTCACTGCATTGTCTTGCCAAATCAAAATAGAGACACGGTTCAAATTATATCAGTTAAAGAGAAAGCAACACTGAAAGAATACAAAGCGTGGGAAACTACACGGCACAACAAGATTTCAGATGGGTACCACGGGTCTACATGTACAACAACACTATTGGCCCCGTTGTGATGCTAGTAATGTGCATGATATGAGAAGTCAACTGTATGCGCAATTGAAATTGAAATCAACAGAGCTATTTATAAGAGAAAACCTGTTAAAGAAACATGCGTAAACAGACCTGTTGTGCCATTGGAGTTTCCATTGGATAGTTCGATTTAAAAATAAGTTTGTATGAGTAAATACAGGGATACAAGAGCAAAGCAGTATGCACGATAGCAATGGAATCTTAAATGACAACAGTTGTTCTTCAGGTTTAAGCACTTGTTCTACATGAACAGAGTACAGTAAGATGCAAGCATATAGTACTTCAAATAAAATGAGCTCACAGACCTTACCACATCTTGGTTCGGGACCAGTACAGAACAAGCCGTTCCCAGTCATCATCTAGTAAATGCGTCTGAGGAGAGCGTAAGGGAATTTGATGAGTTTCTTTGCTAGTGAAGTACTTTTTCTTCAGGTAATTCCGGTACTGCCACCAAGCATTCCTGAAGATAACAGAGGTATTAGCACAGGTTACCTCATCCTGAGTTTCCAAATCGGTCCTTCTCTATAGAGAAAAATGGGAAAAATTGATGTATTATAACCATCATGGAGGCAGAATGTATGGGACAAAGCAAAGTAATTGCCATGAATAACATTACTTACAAATAACTCCTGGACAAAAACCTGCAACTGGCATTTTCATTCATCTTCAGTATAATATTTCCATGATGGGAAGATACACACATATGATTTAACAACATAAAATTGGATAGATGCTAAACTATGAATAGCTGGTTGAGCTTCCTCCACAGGAATAGGTGTACTAACTGGTGGAGTTGGGGTTCGCCGTGGTAGTACTGGCACTTTGGGCACTGGAGCTACCTTACTAACTGCTCTTGTTTGGGAGCTCTGTGATGGAGATGGTGTTGTCTCAACAGGAACATGGTTACTATCTGCTGGGGTTGGGGTTAGATTGGGTGAAGCTGGTTCTCTGTCCATTGCAGTAGGGATAAAATATGTGAGAGTCTGGGTTATGTGTGGTTAGGCTAGTTCTCGTGCATGTACAACCAGGGTGCTATCTCCACCAAGAGGTAGCCCTGTTTTATTTGAAGACCGTGTTTTTACTCCGCTAGATACTGCCATCACCCGCCCCAATTCAAATGGCTAATAAACAGGAAACATAGTTGAATGTACATACATTGTATGAGAGACAGATGCAATAGATAGTGTGGAAAAAGAGGGCATGAAATAGTTGACATCTATATTGTTTAACTAAAACGGATAGCATGACATAATTTCACATAGATGATGTCTATCTAAACTAGATAGCATAGCATAGCATAATTCAAAGATATGATGACTAATTAAACAGGATCGCATGACATAATTCACATACATGTTATCTAAGTAATCAGGATCGCATGATTTAATTCACATATGTGATTTATATGCTAAGCAGAGGGCATTCGCATATATGATGTCTGAACTAAGAACATGGTGTTGAATATTGTGTATATGATGTCTAAACTATGCAATGCAAGACACCATATGCATGATATGAGCAGATAATCGTGCCAAGTTAGAGCATACACCTCGGTGGGGGAATAGGACTGGTCATCTATCTCTGAATCCATCTCTAAGGAGCTATCGGGACCCAGCAAGAGATCTGCTTCGACAGGTAGCACTGTCTGCTCTGAAGGCCTTGTTTTCACTCCAGATTTTTTTCAGCGCCCACTCAAATGGCTGATTCACAGGAAGAGTAGTTTAATGTACAAACATTGTCGACAAATGGAAATGTAATGAAGAAAAGGATGGGCAAGATATCATTCAAATATATGATGTCTGGTTAAATAGGTTGGCATTGCACATTTCACATACATTATGGCTGGCTAAAAGACATGAGACTACATAATTCCCATATATGATATTGAAACTAAATAGGTGGCATTACAGAACATGTCTAAACTAAGCAGATGACATATATGATGTCGAAAGTAGGCACTGCAAGGCAACATATGCATGATATGACTAACATCATCATGCCAAGTTAGAGCAAACACCTTGTGGGTAAATAGGAGTTTTCAGCTGCGTCTGAATCCGCCTTAGAACAGATATCTTCCTCTGGATTACAATCTAGAGAGGGGGAGGGAGGGTTTGCCATTGAACCCACCATGGAGCGATGTCTGCATGACATTGTATTGCCGCGCAAAACTCTTCTCTTTTTCTCTACATGTTCAACATGACTCTGTACAATATCTGACATGCATACAAAAAAATATAGTGAGATTATGTAAGGAGAGCATGCAGAAATCTAGAGTAATGGTAACAACCACTAGATGGATCCAAAAATAATGATAGCGGGCTGATGATTGCTTTAATTTAATAAAAAAACATATGATGATTTCTTTACTATTTGTTTCCCACCCAAGATGAACAACATAGGCATACCCTAGGTGAACCAGATATTAGACAAAGATACTATTCATTCCTGCCTCGATATGTGCCCCATAACTAATTTAGAACTCAAGTTTGAACATCAATTTGGACCCGACTTGGAGTCTAAGAGATGAACAGGACAATAAAGTAGCAGGTAATATTAAGCAATGCATAACATAAGCAAGAACAAAAGAGTGCGACCTCTCTTATGGAC
The DNA here is from genome assembly GCF_002575655.3 of Aegilops tauschii subsp. strangulata. Taxonomy (NCBI): domain Eukaryota; kingdom Viridiplantae; phylum Streptophyta; class Magnoliopsida; order Poales; family Poaceae; genus Aegilops; species Aegilops tauschii. The sequence continues at coordinate 288,840,028 of NC_053038.3, forward strand.
CCGTGTACTCCTCAAGTTCATCTGCTGAGTCGATGATGGTGATGTCGTTGCGGTGGGTGCCGGCGGCAGGAAGGATATCTGAGGCGGCGAAAGATGGTCAGGAGTTGTGATGTCTAGTTTGGTGGATGCTTCTGTCGATGGAGCAGCTCAGGTGAGGTGGTCGACGTCGCGGCAGGAGCAGGACAAACCACACAAAGTTTTCTTAGACACCTACCTGTAACTGAAGTAATTCTGTAAGGGCTCATTTGGCTTGCATGATTCTAAAAATGCAGGGATAGGAAAAACACTGGAATGGGAGAGGATCGCACATGGGAAACAGAGCATTTGTGAACACAGGATTACTGTCAACTTGGGTGTTTGGTTCACAGGAGTTGGAGGAGCAGAGGAATACAAAGAAACATGGCCAAAATAAAGTGAAACCATATGAAAGCATGTACAGTTAGAATGTTATTCTGCCACTAATAGACTTGGTCTTGTTTTCATGCATAGGATTTTGAAAAGTAGGTCCAGGTGGATGTTTTGCTCCATTCCTTTCAACAAAATGCATGAATAATTGAATAGTAGAGTGCCATAGGAAAATTTCCTATTGCCATGTTTTTGCGTTGAACCAAAATAGTCCTAATGGATCGACATGAATGTAGAATAATAAGTGATGCGACAAGTGTAGAACCTCTTTGTTGTAGCCATGTCAACCTCAGCATCATTGGGTTGGTCACTGAAGAAGTTGAGGCAGAGGTGGCTGTCTGAGGTGTGGAGGAAGATCTGAGGAATCTGTAGACGGCGTCCAGGGCACTGCCCTATTGTGATGGATCGTTCCATCGTTGGAGCAGCTCCAGCGAGCCGTAAGACGTTGAGGCTGAAGCAGCACAAGACAGACATCATTAATCTCAAGTGGGATTCTGATAGCATCTCCTATAGATGATGTAAAATACATTACCAAAAAGTGATAGATGTAGACCATGATTGGTTTGCTGCCAATATTTGGCTAGCCAAATGCTGGAATTACCACATATTGACAATACCAATACTTGCCAAATATTGGCAACTTTATGTGAGATAGGCAAGACAACTCGGTAACCAACCAAGTAGTAGCCTATATTTGGCACAATGCCAAACATTGGCATGCCAATTTTTGGCACCAAACCAATTATGCTCGTAAAATTTACATCACCAAAAACCACCTAACTACAACAGATGAGATAAAAATTGTTGACTCTGAACTTAACTGTCGAAAATGAAATTTACAGCGGAATCTGAATGTTACTATCGAAACTGAACGCAATGGTAGCAGAGAGGCAGTTCACATGTAGTTTAGGGAGGGCCTCCAGTTCATCTTCAACCAGCACCCGCCTGAGCCGCAAGCCACCACCGGCCGAACCGCCGGCCCCCTCGCCGCCCCGAAACACCTCCCCACCTCCGGTCCGCCGCCGCCTCGCCGCCTAGAAAGAACTCCCCATCGCTGGTTCGTCGCCACCCTGGCAAGCCCTCTAGGCCCGCGCCGAGCTTTTTCTCCGGCAATCCCCACGCCACCGCCCCACCACCGCGCCCCCACTGCCGGCAACCACCGCCCCACCCTGAACCCTAAGATAGATAGTGGGATACCTCTCCGGCGAGCCAGCCTGCCCGCTACAGGTGGTTCTTACATAACTCCGGCGAGCCCACCACCCCCTGAAAATCGACTAACCCAAAAGTCGATTCAGTCGACTGAAGTGTAGCTAAATCGAAGCAGAGTAGTAGCACGAGCGAGGGGGAGGGCAGCAGTAGCAGCGCGAGCGAGCGAGAGCCAGAGCAGCAGCAGCAGCGCGAGTGAGCGAGCGAGAGCCGGAGTAGCAGCAGCAGATCTGGCTGGTATGGACGCCGCCGTGAAGGGGCCTCGCACTTGGGGAGAGCCGCCGTGGAGATTTCGCCCGCGGCGCTGGCTTCGAGGTAGCCGCTCCATGGGGGTGCGGGATGGAGCACCGTCGGCGCCGGGAGGTCGAGTTAAGGAGAAGGTGCGATGCGATGAGTGTACAACCTCTTTGGTGGCGCCGAGTAGGCCTCGGCTTCGTCCGAGGAGTCGGTGAGGATGCTGCGGTTCCGGTGGAGCAGGTTAAGGCGGCGCTGTGGGTATGGAGTAGCCACGATAGACGAGGCAATCGTTGGAGTAGCTCCTTGGAGGTGGAGGACGGCACAGCCGAACCGGAGGGACGACGAGATGGACGACGGATCCTCATCCGGGGAGGTGAATGAGGGACGTCGAGCTGTTGCGGTGGACGACGTTGTCGGGGAAGAGGCTCCGGCTGGGTAGCGGTGAGGTGGCGGACGGAGGAGAGTGGGGTTTTGCGGATGGAGCAGAGAGGTTATGGCGGCCTGGGATTTCGAATCGTGAAAAGGAGGTGATTGGAGGGGGGAACCATGACTTAGGAGCGCGCTTGTCCAAAATGTAGGGTGTGTTACAAAAGTACGCCCACCGATTTGAACTAGCGGCCCTTTCGGCTCAGGGTTAGAAGAGGGATTTCGTGTGTCAGGATTTGGCAGCTGGAGGGAGTTTTCGCGTGTGTTGTAATTTCGGGATAGCAAGGGGTGGGTTTTGAAGGCGCGTGTTTTGGGAGCACGATATCTGAATTTTCGGGATATAACAAGGCGCGGGTTGAATTTTAGGGACAAGCCTAACGTGTAATATTGTACTTGTACGTACCAAATCAATTCGCACTTCCCTCAACGAAAATAATGAAAAAAATAAAAATATTCACACCACACAAAGAGAGAGTCTTGTCCCGTTTTACTATACAAATGCTACTCAAAGCTATGAATCTATGTTATGTCCAATTAAAAAAATTCGCTGGTTGTATAATGCATGTAACCTACTCATACCAACATTTCAATGCATTCCAAATGTCTATACTACCGCTGCAATTTGAACTAAATTTGAATTCGTTTCTCTATTTAAATAATAATCTACAATCATGATTGTTGCCAACTTCAACCATCATTCGTGTATTACCTTAACAACACACCACATGATTACTATAGAGATAGATATGAACTATGTGTACTATATGAACTCGAATTCAATTTTTTGAATACACTTGATGTTGATTCCAAATAATAGTACATTTGATGTACTAACTAGATATTCATAATTTAAACCATGTTCCATATGTACACCGTGTTTATCACACAAAGTATAGTGCCCCGCCCCCTACATTTTGACAAGTGTTTATCCCTGAGCTGCAAAAGCCACACCTTAGCCCAAATTATAATCAATTTTCTATATATTATATGTAGTACTAGCAAGATGCCCATGCGTTCCACGAAACATCAAGATTATCGAGGGAGGCCTTATTTGCAAATGTGGAGAGGGGTGTGGTTATGTTATTTCAAAATTGCCATAGTTTCCTTACTATCCGTCAGATATAAATTGGACGGCCTATATTGCAGGCTGGTAGGCATACCATCATCAACAACTCTGTTTTTTATCAGAGTAGAGATAAAATATATTATATGTACTATAAAATGTTCATAACCACACCATGTGTATCACCATTATATATATTCACGCATGCGTCGGTTTAAGACACAATGATAAATTCTTCAAATATCTGAATTCACTTTTTATAATGAATTATGATCTTTATTCGTCTTTTACACCCACACAATCCTCTTATCTTTGTAGCTAGCGCTAACTTTCTCCCGTGCATGCACACGCCCGCATCCCTCTCACCCTCCCTCAGCATTCTCTAGCTCCATGGCGCAAATTTGTCTTTTCACTTTAGGTCGTTCACCCACGGTGTGTGTAGGCCCCCCAGCTCCTTCTTTACAGCACACATCGATTGATATGCCTCTCTAGCCAGGTGTGCCTACCACAAACACAAGCTTTCCCTCTTCTCTTCTCACCGTCCATGCCTCACTCCCACCCCTCTTTTCATTGATCTTGTACTCGCACACTCCTTCCCCCTCGATATAGTATGCCTCTCGCACCACCTCCTAGCTGCATCCCTCTCTCTCTATCCTTCTCCCCAGGCCTTATTTGCTTCTAACACATACATGCATGTATGCCGACCGACCTCCCTACATATACCTAGGTCGACTTTAACTATTTTCCCCCACCCATCGATCGACGTACCTCACAAGTTATGTCTTTCCTTTCTCTGACAAAGGACGATTGATCTTCCTATGTAGTTACGTCTGCTTACCACAGCCATATTGTCCCCCCTCATCATTCGTCATGCCAGTCGGTCGGTCAACACACTTCCTCTTGGCATATCACTGACATGTGGGACCGGAGTGTGAGCAACCAATCTCAATTGACGGAAAAATGGCCGACCCGGCATTCCTTGAGAGAGACGAGGAGCGAGAACACACAGACGGGCTCGCACGGAGGCCAAGATATATTCGAGCATGGTTGATCGATATCATCATTACATGTTCGATGTTTTTTAATACTACTATTGGGCTGCCGTTTTCCGCCCTTCTCCCGAATAAATGTGTACTTTATCAAAGATTCAAATAAAATAAGAGTACAGACGCTCCACCATTTAGTAGTAGTACTACTCGTACTACTAAACCTTGTGCTTGGCTCTTCGCCTCTTCGTGAAGTCGAACAATAATGGTACTCCGCATGTTGGGTACTACAGTGTATGCCTCTGGCAATCTGACACCGAATGAACTGCTGCATGTCCACCGCCTGGGCAAGGGTAGGTTGCATTAGTCAAAAGGCGTAAGCGAGCTTCACCTTGTCCTGCAAGCTTCTCCTCATTCTGCGAGTTGACGGGACACACCAAAAGTAGTGCTAGTCCATACTCCCTCCTTTCCGGTGAATATGGCTTAATCTTTTTTGCGGGTAAATGACAGAGCTTTATTCATATATAAGAATTCTTAGGACGATTAGCCAAGAGACTGGTCACTAGGAAGTGAGGTACCCCGCAAAGAAAGAAGAAGGAAGCGAGGTGTTTCATCAAGCCAGCTCTCGTTCACATTCAAAGTGCAGCAAGCACGGTTCGCACAAAGATGCGCCGCAAGGTTTGCTGACCTGTTTACATGCTAAATAACAAAAAAAGATAAAATATTACCGAGCACTCCTATTTGTAATAGGATATGAGCTAGAATTAAGCGAGAATTGTGGCGAGTGTTCCATGCAATCAACTTCCATTATCATGTGCGAGAACCCTCGAAGAGAACCAAATGTGTTGAAGGTTGCTTTATCACATTTTAAAATAAAATAAGTGTGCAGAAGCTCCTCCATCCGGTTCATAGTAGTAGTACATACCTCTATAGTAGTAGTACTAGTACTAGTAAACTTTGCGCTTGGCTGTTCGCCTCTTCAGGAGTCAAACAATAATTGTACTAGTATAGTGTATGGTTCTGGCAATTTGACAGCAAATTAACTGTTGCACGTCCACCACCTGAGCGAGTAGAGCTTGCATTAGTCAAAAGTTTCTCCTTGTCCTGCGAGCCACCACGCGCAAGATTCTCCCGTCCTACAAGCTTCTCCTCTTTTGGTAAGTTGACGGGACACATCAAAGTAATGCTAGTCCATACTGCCTCCTTTCCGGTTAATACAGCTTAATTTCAAACGAGATAAATACACTGTCTATCACTGTATATTTGTAAAAATACGGTCAGTGGACTTCATAATACGCTCATTGCGCTCAATATATACATTTTCCGGTGTTTATACGGTCACTAGCTCACCCTGGCTGAGTATGTGTGTGCATGCACGTGTAGATTGAGCAGTTGAGCGTGACCGTGTGCATGCATTAGGGCGTTGCGCGTGTTTTTGCGTCCATGTGTACATGTAACTGTTGCATGCATGCACAAGGTTGTAGTCCCTCACATTCACATGTTCATAAGTCAATGCTTTGTCAAAATGTTGCATGCAAGGTTTAATCAATCATTATTCACACATGCATTCCCGATATTAATACGTTGGTAAAGACAATTTCTTGAGGAAAACGAGCCCATGAATTGAGTACAAAGGGGACCAATAAGCCAAGACGGAGGGAGTACCAGTAGTGAACCGGAAGGAGGGAGTAGGTACTAGTAGTACTACGTAACAATGTGCAGTAACAAAATTCCTCTATGCGCATCATGTCTACGTGTGATGCAAGAAAATAGAGATAAGTACAAGTGAGACTCAGGAACGGTCATACACATAGGGGGAGTACATGTAGGGGCCACTAAGGAGCAGTCAAATCACATAGTAAGTTAGTCAGGAGAAGCAACCGTCATTTCACTCTTCGATGACACGTACGCAATATAAAATGGTTGATATGGAGAGAAAAAGAAAACCACTATATATACACTAGTAGGAGCCTAAGCTACAAGCCTGCTTGCTTGGGTTGCTCTCCTCACAAGCATAAAACGACGGTGGCCACACCGCTGGTCACAGATCCGGCCCGATCCCGCCGATGGGGGAAGGGAACATTGTTCTGCGTAGACGCGGTCGATGTCGGCGAAGGAGAAAACCCACAGTCGTTGCGTCCCAATCGGGGGTCCCCGCGGTATGGGCTGATAGTGCCTCCCAACCGCCCTTCTAGCTACAGCCCGACGTCCCAGGTACATCTTCCTTTTGGAGCCGGCTTGCTCCACTGCCGCAGCTCCCCACGTAGCTCCATCTCCATGTCGATCTTTCTCTACTTCTATTAGATTCTATTTATGATGAGTTTATGTCTCATGAACTAGTGCCAGTACTATTATTCTAATCACACTTCTTCAATATCTTTGCCATCAGGGATGCTCAGCTCGATTTGAGTGGAACTGCACAAAAGCATCGTATGATCCGAGGGTGCCAACCGTCTTTCCTTCAACAGGTTCTACATAGCCAGGAAATTAAATCATGTTTAGGGTTTAGGGTTTAAGTCATAGTGACCCCATCAGTAGTTTTTCTTTTTTACACACTCTCATAACTTTTGTCTTTAGTTGTGAAGTAAATATTGGCTATGACCTGTGAATCATTGAGATGCATCAGCATGCGTGTTAGTTTTCCTTTGTATTTGATGGAATGTTGTAACGGGGCAACCTTGGAGTAGGAATGAAAATGGAGTGGAAAGTTTTCATTTTCCTGGAGAAAAAATGGAAACGGAGAGAAAACAACGTTTCGTTTCGTTGGATCGCGCCATCGAGAAAAAACAATGTTTAAATCACGTCTGTCACTTTCGTGGCTCACCCTCCTCCATGGCTCTACCCCACACGGTCGCTCGGCATGCCACTCACTGCAAACCGAGTATACATAACTTTCCCGCCTGCTTGTCGATGGATCGCGCCATGGAGTACTAGCACTACTGGAAGAGATTGATGAGTTGGGGGAGGACAGCTAGCTGTAGCATGGACTCCCAAGAACTTTTTACATGCATGTTGTGGCCGGCTATTGCGACCTTTGAACGCGGAGTAGTCGCGTGCACCGAGAAGCGGCGCGGGTGACGCTCTCTCGGCTGGCGCGCTGCTTCAATGCCGGCGCTAGTGAGAGGTCGCGTCCGCTCTGGCCGGGCATGAATGCGGCACTGACCGTTTCGGGAGGGAAGCGCGCGCGGGTGAGGAAGAGCGTTCGGGTTGGTCAGGAGCGGGAGTGGCAGCGGTCCAGACGCCAGCAAACAAGAGATGTTGTACGTTAATATTGCTGCGTATATAATTAACAACATAAATAATGTGCCAGTTGGACAAATATGATTGGGGATGGAGATAGAGATGGAATTTTACGTAAACACGCATATGCATGTCTATGTCTGTGTGTGTGTGTGTGTGCATGGCGACTCTCGTGACCTGGAAGCGGGGGAGTGTTTTTGATCGAGTTTTGTTCCTTGGTACGTCAAAAAAATTGTCCACTAGTTTTCGTTTCTTTTTCCCGGGAACACGCGTATTCTATTTAAAACCACTGCTATGGAGAGTATTTTTTTTACTCCATTGTATATATAGCCTCTTGTTTGATAGGGTTTCTCGCGTCTTGCTCTCTCACCCTCTCCATATGAAAAAAAGATGACAGTGTCCACTCTATCTCTCTCCTCACCGGTGGTCACAGATCCGGCCGAATCCCGTCCGCTGCGGGAGGTGGGGAGGTGCAGCATTGACGTTGTCGCCGTCGGTGATGGAGGAAGCCGATGCGCACCGTCCTCTCGGAGCCGGCGCTGCCACAGATGAAGGTCCTCCACGCCCTTGTTCGCTGCCGTCGTGTGGGCAAATCCCGCCCGCCCGCCTAAGCGACATATCCCCCACCTGAGGTATAACTTCTTGTACTGGTCCAACTCCCCAGGTCGCTGCATGCGGGTTTTCTTCTATGCGACTAATCCCCAGCTCCCCATGTACAGTAGCTAGGGTTCGTCAGCTGGTCCAACATCACCTACTATTATAGAGGAAATGCCACTCGAAAAGTTGTCCTGGTTTATGCCTCAGCGGAGGTATACATGTTGTTTCAACAAAGAGTACATGGTGGTTGTGCGGTCATTGTCCATATGCTCCGATTGCTGCTGCTAATCTAATACTATCAATGGTTAAATGAAGAAATGCTTTTTTTCTCGGGTATCCTGGTTTAGTTCCTATCAAGATAATCATGATGCTTCTGTTTGTTGGTGTACTTTTCATTAATTCTTATTGACAATTGAGATGTCACTGGTAATCTTGTACCACTGCCAAAACAAAGTAACAACACTATATCCTTTTTTATATTTTTGCAAACAGCGATGCGTATCTCCATACCCGGGCATGTCGTCCTCAATTTTAGTGGAACTGCACAAAATTGGATGACCATTGTTGTTCCGCCTCACTGTCCTCAGCCACGTGGTTCTTCCTTCCTCGAGCTTGATTACTGAGAAGAAACAGACCATAGTGAGGATTTGTCGAACTTCATAGGTGCCTCACCCAAACTTGATGCCAAATGGATGATGCATCACCATGATGACCTATTAATGCTCATGGTTGCGCCTCATGGTTGCATCGGCTGGTGAAGCTGATCGATTTTCAATGAAAAACAAGCTGTCTTCCATCAGTGCTCTTTGCTTGTTACTGATGACTCCCTAGCAGTGGTGCCAGAAAGTTCATGTCTGCTAGAACTACGTCGGTATTTCCCCAAAGAGGAAGGCATGATACAGCACAGCGACGGTAGGTATTTCCCCCAGTGATGAAACCAAGGTTATCGAACCAGTAGGAGAACCAAGCAACACAATGTAAACAGCCCCTGCACACAGATAAAAAATCCTCGCAACCCGACGTGTTAAACGGGTTGTCAATCCCTTCCGGGTAACGGCGCCTCAAGACAGGCAAACGAACGGGAGATAAATTTGTAGTAGATTGAAAGATAGATCGCAAATAAAATAAATAGAAATAAAACATAGCAGGGTATTTTTTTATTTTTGGTTTAATAGATCTCAAAATAAATGCAAGGAAAAGAGTAGATCGCAAAGGCAAATATATGAGAAAGCAGACCCGGGGGCCGTAGGTTTCACTAGTGGCTTCTGTCACAACCCTAGGTTAATGCTTGCAGTTAGTGGCATTGCATCAATGCATCATGTTTAAATTCCATTTAAATTTGAAATGGGGATGTTCAACCCTAGTACCAGATGAATCTCAACTAGGTTCAAATTCAAATATTTTCAATGAACCCAAAGTGCCTCCAGATGATTTTTGATGAAGGGGAATACCTCTACCAAAAATGCTGAACATATTTCTAGGACATTCTGGATTTTTGAATTAACCCATATTGTATTTTAATTGGGGCGTTTAAATCCTATAAATATTTTAATTAATCTAATAATTCTGAAACTAGTTGAAGGCTGTTGGGAATAATTTCAACAGTGCCCACAAATATTTTCAGGAGTTTTAAAAATGGTTTAGTATTTTCACTAAATCGAAACAAACTAGAATAAATAGAAAACAGAAAATAAAAGAGAGAGAGACAGAGAGAGAGAGAGAGGCTACTAACCTGGCCTCACCTGGCAGCCCAGCCCACTGGCCTCCCCCCTGTCATCTTCTTTCCCGGCCACGAGGACGAGCACGTGGCCGCAGCGCGCTGGCACGCGCCCCGGCCACCTCTTGGTTTCTGCTTCGCCCTGGGCATCTCCGGATGAAGCCATGCACCGCCGGGCCCCTCTCACTCTCTCTCGTGCTCATCCCCTCCTCTGCCGCCCTCTCTCTTCTGCGACCGAACGCTGTCGTCGCCGCCGCTCGTCGTTGCCGCGGCCACAGCCAACCCCTCGCCCCCACGTCATTCCCACGAGCTCCGAGACGTCGTCCTCATCATCTCCACCAAGTCAAACGAGTCAGGACGCGCCGTAGCGTCGTCATCACCACCGTCATCCACCTCGGGAGCCGATCACCGCCGCCGTCGATTCACCGCTGACAGGACTCCCCGAGCTCATCATTTGCCCCATCCGACCCCTTGTGAGCTCCTCTCCGTTTCCCCACCACCCCCTTGCTCGAGTTCGTGCGGCAGCTGCTGCCCCCGCGAGCTCCAGCGCCGCCGTCCGCCATTGCCGTTGCATGCGTCATCTCCGAGCTCCTCCGCTTGTACTAGTTACCTTGGCGTGCTCCTGGTGATCCCAGGAACCCGTGGAGCCTCTTGTCTGCTCACGCCGTGCTCCGTAGCCCCGTCCCCGTGCATGCCCGAACTCCAGCCACCGCCGCGAGCTTGCCTCCGCCGAGCTTGGGCCACATCAGCCCTTGCCGTTTGCATAGATGGATGCGGGCGAGTCCCAGCTCCGCATAGATGCCCTCATCCGCCCTTTTGGTCGCCTGAGATGCAAACCCGGGCATCTCCCCCGCCTCTGGCTTCCCCGGCGATGAGCCGCGGGTCAACTCCGGCAGGATTGACTCGTTTGACCAGGGGTTTGACCTCCCCTGGGTCAATGACAGGTGGGACCAGAGCCTGGCTAACTTTAGCTTAGTGCTAATTAACGTTTACTTAACACTAAGTCACTGACATGTGGGCCCATGTCCCTAACTAATTTAGGCTTAGTATTAGTTTAGTGTTAATTAATTCTGTTAGATAGATGGACACTGACACGCGGGTCCCATAGGTCAGGTTTAACCTACACCACCCAGTTGACTTGCTGACGTCATCCTGACCTAGTGCTGACATAGTAAAGGTTTTCTGGAATTTAAAATAGATCAGAAATTATTTATGAATTTTAGAAAATAACCTAAACTTCTAAAAATCACAGAAAATCAACCGTAGCTCAGATTGAAATAATTTATATATGAAAAATGATCAGAAAAATCCAATCTATCCATCATTACCATTTTCATGCATGTTAAAACAACTTATGGCTGCTGTTTAAGACAAATCATATAAAGGGCATTTAAACCTTCACATATGGAGTTTGAATTTGAAACTAAGGTTCAAACCAACTTCGTTTAACTTGTTGCTAGTTGCATTAGCTCAATCAACAGCATATTGCCATGTCACATTCATGCATCATAGTGTTACATTGCATTGTTGTGTTCCCTCTTGTTTGTCGGTGTTTGTTCCCTCTCAGTGGACGTTGTTCCGACGTTGTGATCATTGACACCGATGAAGAGCTATTACTATCTTCAGAAGTGCCAAGCAAGCAAAACCCCCTTGTTCATTCAGATACAAACCCACTCTCTCGCTTCTGATCTCTTTTACTGCATTAGGACAAAAACGATTCAACTGTTACATGCTGTGGTAGTTGAACACCTTTCCTCTGCATGACCTGTCATTGCCACAGTAAATAGATGAAACCCACTAGCATGAGTAGGTTTTGTTTGAGCCCTGACGTGCCTACTCATTCATGCTTGTTGTCATGCCTGCTACTGCTTAGAGTTGAGTCAGGTCTGATTCATCACGGATGAATTGGAATGTCGTGAACATGTCCTACTGCTGAGAGCTAAATGTGTGAACACGATTTGGTAAAGGTAGCGGTGAGAGGCCATGTAGGAGTACATGGTGTTTGTCTCATTGAAACTATCCTCGGGAACTGAGTTCTGTGTTTGTGATCCATGAACAGCTACTACCACACATTGGGCCCTAAAATATGACCCCGCTCGACTTATTGACCCCCCTGTCCTCTGTCCCGGAGTTGCAAGTAGTTTCTGGTGTTTGTAGTATGCTAGAGGCCGTGCGCAGCGCTGACCCGAGGGGTGGGCTGCGCTGCAGTAGGCATGTGGCCCGGTGTACCGAGTCGCCCGTTTGGTGCCTTGGGAACCCTGCACACATCGTTCGGGGCCGTAGAGGAAACTCGGCCAGACTCCCTGCGGATGGAACCTAAATAGGTGATAAACCTGGACTAGGGACTTTTGTGGTTAGTCAGGTCATGGTCTACACCCACATCGGCTTTCGGTTGAAGTCTGCCGAGCACATGTCGTGTGCAGACGCTAAGTGGTGGAAACATGTGTGAAGGAGTAAACATCTGCAGGGCTATAAATGATCTATTCAAATAGCCGCGTCCGCGGTAAAGGACTTCTGGGTTGCCTATACAGCTCATAGGCAAGTGAAAGTGGATACTCTAAAATGCGCAAGATAAGTGTGAGTGCTATGGATGGCATTCTCGTAGGGAGACGGGAGCGGATCCATAGTGGTGTATTGATTGGTGAATAGGTGGACTCGTGTGCGCCACCTCAAAAGAGTTACTTGTAGACGTAGTTCAGGATAACCACTGAGTCAAAGCTGGCTTGCTGCAGTTAAACCCCACCATCCCTTTGTTGATACTGATGCATATGTAGCTAGTTCTGATGTAAGTCTTGCTGGGTACATTTGTACTCATATTTGCTTAATTTATGTTTTTGCAGAGAGACTTCAGTCTCACTAGTAGTTCCGCGTGGACTTCGACGTTTAGCATGTTACCTCAGCTACGATCTTGTACCTTGGGAGGGTCTTGTAGATAGTCAGGCTTCTCAGCCTTTTCCATTTGTAGTTGTCTGTACCCATACATGTTTATGCTTCCGTTGCTTGTATGCTCTGTATGTTGGGTCATGTGACCCATGATTGTAATTCTTACTATGTATGACTCCTCGGAGCCTTCTGAATAAATACTTTGATTCGTAGGGTTTTGTTGTGATGCCATGTTGTATTTGCACACATCGAGCATATTGTGTGTATGATTTTGAAATGCTTCGTATGTGTGGGATCCGACAACCTAGTTGTTTATTCTTGGTAGCCTCTCTTATGGGGAAATGTCTCCTAGTGCTTCCACTGAGCCATGGTACCTTGCTACTGCTCTGGAACACTTAGGCTGGCCGGCATGTGTCCTTCTTCGTTCCCGTGTCTGTCCCTTCGGGGAAATGTCACGCATTGTTCCTTTAAGTCCTTGTAGCTTGCTACGACTTGGGTTCATACGTTGATGATCAACACGTTCGTTGCTGGGTCATGTATGCCTGTCCCTGTAAGTTAGTGCCACCTTGGGTTTACGACTAGTCTTGTAGGCCCGGGTTCTTTGTCATATGGATGCTAGCGACACTATCATATACGTGAGCCAAAAGGCGCAAATGGTCCCGGGCCAGGTAAGGTGGCACCCGTGGGAATACCGTGCGTGAGGCCGCAAAGTGATATGATGTGTTACATGCTATATCGGTGTGACTTAGGATCAGGGTCCTGACAGCTTTGGTATCAGAGCCTGACTGCCTGTAGGATTACCAAGCCAAACTGGTCGAAGTCGAGTCTAGAAATGCTTTAGTTATATAAGGGAATTGATTGTGGAAGGGAACGTAAGGCTCTTTTTACTCCTTTACCTTATGCCCTTCTGATCTGAGTCATCCTCTTCTTTTCTATGGGGTTAAGTAACTAGGCCTTCTCATCTATCTATCAGGATGACGAGTTACTATGCTAGAGAGTTATAGGTATGATGGATTCGAGTCTCAGTTCAGTTTCTAGTACTTCAGTGTGTTAACAGTTGGTCTCAGAACCTTGATATTATGATATTGAGTGGTTATGCTACCAATTTGCAGGATGTCTCAAATCTTTTTGAACAGTTACAGCCGTTATGCTGTCCAAGTCATCCCAAGTTTCCAAATAGTCTGATTCACTTGCAAATGTTTCCTTCATGTTCTCGATGTCCTTTTGGGTCAGTTTAAGCACACTAATTGATGTGTTGAGGTACTCCATTGCCTCAACATATATGTTGAAGCTATTATTAGGAACACTAGGATGTCTTAGAGAACCACCCAGTAATATGGCCATGTTTTGTGTTCCCAGTGTGATGATTTTGGCCGCCATTCTCGAAAGCATCCCATGATGCCATTTAGTTAGTAGGCCTTCTATTTCTGGGTTCCTGAACCCGAGATTCACCCTACTTACTTCATGTTGATAGTGTTTTCTAGTTCCTTTAGGATATTAGTAACCTTTGCGATAGTCCTCGAGGTCCATGGTATTTTCCTCTTCCAAATACCATGAACTACTTATGGCAAAAGTTCCTCGTTAAACCAAAAGATCACAACCAGAGTGCTCTTGATAAGTTCTCGACTCTATGCTGTGACTCTGCCAGTCCTACATCTCTACATGGATTATCCGGAAGAAACCTGTTGAACTTGGTTCAACATATTAATCTATGCATCACAACTCAGAAAGTTATATGCTCATTTGAGTTGTCTCTCTTTAGTTGTCTTCTAACCTCCATCAATCAGTTGATAGTCAAGAGTATGTGTGCATGCTCATCGATGCCTATTATTCTTGTAGTCTGTCAAGCCGTTCTATTTCAGAATGACTAGGAGAAACAAACTCCAGTACCTCATCCATATCTAGGATTGGGTCAAAGCAGTTGTGTTCCGCAAATCAAGATATAATCCAGCTTTTGTTATGTTCTACCTTGGGGCATTACCATCTTTATGTCAAGAATATCATGGGAATTGCACCACCTCCTATGAACTCTTGATACATTGATACTTCTCCCCATCATCGTTCATTCCTCGGTCTCCGTGTTGTTGTAACCGGAATACCGACAAATGAATTGTGATGTGTGAAATCAATACTCCGGGAAACCCCGTTGCTTGGTAGTAAATGGACAATAATCTCATTCTTAGCATGTTGGTTATTGAATTATCATTCTAAGATTCATTGTGCTACCTAGTCCATATTTCTGGTGCACTCTTTGATCAGTGGGTTAGGATTGTGTTAATCCCTCACTCTTTTGATCATATCGTGTTGCCCTGAAAAGCAAGATTGCTCCCAAGCTTAGAGACATGTCGCTAGTTTGTGATTTTCCGGATATCTTCTCGGAAGTATTACCAGGTTTCCCCCTGACTATTATGTTGAGTTCGTGATCAAGTTGGTTTCTTGTAAACCACCCCTTCTCCAAGAATCTGTGTTGGATGCCCTGGCTAGTTGGTTAAGATAAACTACAAATTGGAGAGTTGTAAGATGAAAGCTTGTCCGACCTAGTTCATCACTAAGGTATATATTTTTGTGTGTGTGTTGAAGAAAGATGATATCTTCATCAATTGGTCCTCGTAAACAGTTGTTGGATTTATGGTCTTGACAAAACTTTGATTTGAGTGTGGTCTATCGTCAAATCAAATCAGAACTGACGATATTCGTAATGTTGTCTTACTCGTGGTTATTCCTCGAGCACACAACATTATATTATTTTGGTCTGACCAATGCTATTACTTTGTTCACCTAGTTATGGAATTACATCGAAATCTCGATAAATTGTTGTTGAGCCCATTGACAACATTTTCATCATCTCCATTATTCATGTTGAACATCAAGCTAGTGTTGTAAACTTTTGTAAGCATTATCTTCATGTCCCGTTCATGAAGTATATGTTGGATGAAAGAAGTGACTTCCTCTAATTCACATGTATTTGATGTAAGTTGCCACCGTGAGTTCGAGAAAGCTTGTTTTTCTTCCTCTAGAATCATCCCAAGTCAATCATGCACGTGCGAAGTATTCTATGGTCTGATAGACTGATAATCTTCATTCCATATGCATCCCTAGCACACCAAGCCACTTATTGATTTGTTCAAGATAAAGGAGTCTGTTCTAAGTTGAATTCTTCGAACTCCCACGTGTGGAGACTTTGATGTCACTAACGATGGTTCCCCACCAGAACTCGGTAGCGTTTTGTTGTAAGACTACTATGTGGTCCTGCTTGTCTTGGACAACGTGTTCACCTGTATGTAGCAGAACCAGATCATGTTTTGGAGCTTCCTATCATAGTTCATTTCCCGAGAATCTCGCAACATCATCTCCTTGATTAGTGTTGCAAACTTTCTTTCCAGACATGCTGTCTAAAATATCTCGTTCCCAACCAGATCTGAACCTCAGGCAGATATGATGGTTGGAACATTCTCAACATTTGCATTTTGTCCCCAGCTTGCACCGCCATCATGCCAATTTCCCATGGGCTGCCTTCTCAGCAGTTGCTGTTCAGGATCATCTTCAAAAGTGAACTTACCATGGGTCCCATCCATTTCTGATGATAAGAAAAAATCATCCATTGCGTTGTCTTCAACAAGGTAGTCCACATCATCCATTCTAGTCCGGGTATGCCATTCCTTTGAACTCCGCCAAGCAATTGTTGGTGAATTGCCTTAGGCTGATATGAAGAGTTTCAATGATCTATGTATCAAAGTAATTCTTTTTGCCACTTAAGGGAATAATTCTACAAGTCACCTTCCCTAAGGTGTCACGTTATGGAATTAGGGCAGTTAGCTCCTCGCTACCTTGACCTCGCCCACCATCTTCTTTAAGCATGGAATGGTTGCCTACCAATTTGAACCCTTGTCATCTACTTCTTCCATTGCTCCTGGTGTGTGTTTTGTGTATCAACTCAAGAGGTGTTCTTACGTCTCACTCCGTGAGTTGATCTTGAGTGTTCGATCTTCGCGGAGATTGTTTTCTATATAGTTTTCTTCTGTCATCGTCGTGTTGGATAAAGATCTCGAAAGCAAAGACGTCAAGATCAATTTGAAGCAATGAATCAACGTTTTTTTGAGGTGCAACCTGGATCATGAAGATTGTGATAGTTTTGTGACCCCCATTCCTCTTACCTCACATCTTGAATCTCGGGACGAGATTCTTATTTAGTGGGGGTGAGTTGTCATAACCCTAGGTTAATGCTTGTAGTTAGTGGCATTGCATCCATGCATCATGATTAAATTCCATTTAAATTTGAAATGGGGATGTTCAACCCTAGCACCAGATGAATCTCAACTAGGTTCAAATTCAAATATTTTCAATGAACCCAAAGTGCCTCCAAAAAAGTTCACGATTTTTGATGAAGGTGAAAACCTGTACCAAAAATGCTGAACATATTTCTAGGACATTCTGGATTTTTGAATTAACTCATATTGTATTTGAATTGGGGCATTTAAATCATATAAATATTTTAAATACTCTAATAATTCTGAAACTAGTTGAGGGTTGTTGGGAATAATTTCAACAGTGCCCACAAATATTTTCAAGAGTTTTAAAAATGGTTTAATATTTTACTAAATCGAAACAAGACAGAATAAATAGAAAACAGAAAATAAGAGAGAGAGAGAGAGAGAGGCTACTAACCTGGCCTCACCTGGCACAGCCCACCTGGCAGCTGTGACGCCCTCGATTCAATCGTACACTAATCATACACGCAAATGTGTACAATCAAGATCAAGGACTCACGGGAAGATATCACAACACAACTCTAGACACAAATTAAAACAATACAAGCTTTATATCACAAGCCAGGGGCCTCGAGGGCTTGAATACATAAGCTCGAATACACAAGAGTCGGCGAAAGAAACAATATCTGAGTACAGACATGAGTTAAACATGTTTGCCTTAAGAAGGCTAGGACAAAAGCATCTACAATCGAAAAGGCAAGGCCTCCTGCCTGGGAGACTCCTAACTACTCCTGGTCGTCGACGGTCTCCACGTGGTAGTAGGCACCCTCGGGGTAGTAGCAGTCGTCGTCAAAGGTGGCGTCTGGATCCTGGGATCCACCATCTGGTTCTGACATCCGAAAAGAATGGAAAGACGTGGAAAAAGAGGGAGCAAAGCAACCGTGAGTACTCATCCAAAGTACTCGCAAGCAAGGATCTACACTACATATGTAACATTATCAAAGAGAGGTTGTATATGTGGACTGGGCTGCAGAAATGCCAGAATAAGGGGGGAGAAGCTAGTCCTATCGAAGACTGGCATCTTTGGGAAACCACCATCTTGCAGCAACAGGAGGGATTAGAGTAGCATAAAGTAAAGTAGTAGTAGTGTTATCAACCTCGGCCAGAGATCCTTTCTCGACTCCCTGCGAGAAAGCAATCCCAGAGCCATACTATCCAGTTATCATCACAATCCAATTCTCATCACAAGTATCCAGTTCTAGTTGTATCGATCGGGATACAACTCCAAGTGTCCGTTACCGTAGGACAAGCTATCGATAGATGTTTTCTTCCCTGCAGGGGTGCACCAACTGACCCACCACGCTCGATTAACTCCAGCCGGACACACTTTCCTGGGTAATGCCCGGCCTCGGCCAAACAATACGCCGCAACCCGACCTAGGCTTAATAGAGAGGTCAGCACGCCGGACTAAACCTATGCCCCCAGGGTTCATGGGCCATCTCCCCTGGAACTCCTGCACGTTGCGAGGGCGGGCGGTGAGTAGATCTAGCTACCTCCTTCAACAAGGCAGGTGCTTACGCAGACCAACCTGGCGCGCGCTGCTCAGTCGCTAACGTCTATTAAACTTCGGCTGATGCATACGACGCAGAACGCCCATACAATGCCCACGTGATGGTTATTGCTATCAGGCCAGAGGCCCCTCGGATCAAATATCCAAATCGTAGTGGATTAGGAACGCGCGGTAACAAGCAGAGACTCACGAAAGATGTGACCCCGTTGCCCCGTCTCGAGGACTTGCGGCAAGGGCTAGGAATGCCCGGACACGCCTCATAATTATCTCGCGGGCACCCTCCAGGTCAACCCGTCTCCACATCAATCGCAATTAAGCTCGCGCGAGTACCCCTCAGGGCCGACCCGTCTTTAGTAACATGGTTCAGTGTAAAGTCATAGTAACCATAGTAACTGTGTGTCCAAACATCAAGGGGAAAACCCGAGGAATCACCCCGGGTGAATTCCACTCGATGTAATCAACAAGGTGAAAGTAAGAGGAATCACCCCCGAGGTTCACACTTGAGGAGTTGCACGACAGAGTCGTATCGGAAGTGGTTAAGGTGGAATCACCTTCGATGACCACGACCGAATAGCTACACTACAGGGTTAACATCAGAAGTGTTGTAGAGGTCTCACCCTCGGCACTCGATAGTAACCCAGTAGTGTCGAGCAACTAAGGGGAAAGTGAGGTGCGGTGCCGGGGCCTGGTCTTTGATCCCGTTGATCGGGTCTTCGATGATGAAGGAGGGGCAACAAGGACAAGGTGGGGGTCACTGATGGATCACTAACCAACCTATACTAAGCAGTTTAGGATAAGCAGGTAGGTAACAATAAGCATGTTACAAAAGCAGGCTATGCATCAGAATAGGAGCAAACAATAATAGTAGCAAAATCTAATGCAAGCATGAGAGAATGGAATGGGCGATATCGGGATGATCAAAGGGGGGGCTTGCCTGGTTGCTCTGGCAAGGAGGTGTTATCGTCGACGTAGTCGATCACAGGGGCAACATCGGTCTCGGGGTCTACCGGAGAGAAGAGGGGGAAGAAACAGTAAATATAAAGCAAACATAGCATCACAAAGCATAACGTGGCAATATGTTGTGCCGGGTGTGACCTAACGCATGGCTACACGATATAGGTGAAGGGGGAATTCAACCGGGAATGTATTCCCGGTTCCAGACCTGTGTCAGATAGATGACCGGAGGGGGAATGTTCCATGTTCAGATAGTTAGAGGCATCTGACAGGTAAACGGACCGCGTATCCGGATTCGTCTCGTTGTTCTGAGCAACTTTCATGTATAAAACTTTTTCATCCGAGTTACGGATTATTTAATATGATTTTTCAAAGATTTAAATGATTTTCTAATTTTCTGGAATTTGTTTAATTCGAAAACAAAGGATTAAAAGCTATGAGTACAGATGAAATGTATCCAGAATGTTGCTTATCCGGCTGACAGGTGGGGTCATTGACTGAGTTGACCCGGTCAAAAGGGGAATAGTGTTGGGGTCCCACTTGTCATTGTCTCTGGCTTTATTAGATTAACCATTTTTCTTTAATTTATAGTGGGGCCGTTCTGTCATGGAGTCATTAACTTAACAGATATTAGTTAACTGAAATTAATTGTTTTTTAACTAGGGATTAGGGGTTAGTTAATCTGTCGGACCCACGCGTCAGTGGGTCAACCCACTGGCTAAACTTGCGTGCGCACGTGCCCGCGGCGAGCACAGAAGACGGCAGCGGTGTTCGGGACTCGCTGTCCGGTGGCCAAACCGCACGCGGTTGGCCATGTCTGAACGTGGGCGCCGAGCCGCGTCCAGTGGGCGGTGAAGGCAGGCGCGGGGGTTGCCGAGCGCATCGAGGATGACAACGCTCTGCGGCAGTTGCGGGCAGCGCCCGGTGCCGCAGTCCTGCAGGACGCAGAGGCGGGCGAGCACGGGGCTGCGCGAGGGGCGTGGCCGGCGAGCGAGCAGGCGGGGCAGAGCCGATAAGGGGAAGCAGGGCGGGGGGCTATGGCGAGAGGAGCTGGCGAGGCCTGGGCGAAAGCAAGCGTGAGCGGTTCCAGGGCCGGACGCGCGCGCTGGGCGCGGCCAGTGCGGGCGCCACGGCCAGGGCGCGGGCGGACGTGCGAGTGGCGATGGTGACGGGCGCACTGAGCGGGGCAGAGACGAGAGGGGGGTCGCTCACATCGTTGGAGAGAGGAGGAAGGTGAGGCCTGGGGAGGTCCGGCGAGGGAGAGGCGGGGACGAGCCAGTCCGGCGGTGAGGCGGCGCCGACGCGGCCGGTGACGGCGGGTGTTGGGGCGGCGCGGGGTCAATCCCGATCTTGTTCGGGTCGAGAGGGGACCGGGCACCATGCGGGACGAGAAGGAGGGCGTCGTCGAGGTGTGTAGCAGGGCGCGGTGGCGGCGCGCTAAGGGTGGGGCTGCGTTCGTCGGTGGGGTCAGGTTGATCTCCTCGATCCCGATCAGAACAGAGGAGGGGTGGGGAGAGTGGGGGATCGAGGGGATTGGGGTAGCGGTTTAGGGTTTCGGGGGATATGGCCATATAGGCCAGGGGAAGTGCGGGGTGGGCCGACTGGCTGGCTCGAGGCCCAGCTAGGCCGGGGGGCTCCCCTTTTAATTTGCTTTTGTCTTTTCCTTTTCTTTGCTCTTTTTCTTTTTACAGAAAAAATGCTATGCAATATTTGAGCTGCCAAAAGGAGTTATGTAAAATGTGGGACTTGGCCAAATAAATACATTACAATATTTGGCACCTGCCACAAAAAGTTTGGGAGGAATTTCAATTGATTTGGATTTTTTACAAATGGAAAAGCATTAAAAATACTGATTTGGAACTGCTTTAATTCCTAGGGGAAATTGGCTATCTCAAATGATGTTGAATCACTCATGACATTTAGTTAGTGAATATTTTCAACCCAGCGAACATTTTTGTTTTACTGTTTGGAGAAATAATTTATTTGAATTTATTTTAAAATTGAATTTGAATTGGTTTTGAATCAAAGTGAGATTAGCAACAGTAAAAGTGATGACTTGGCAGCATTAGTAGGGGATTACTGTAGGTTTATTATTCAGGCATTACAAATCTCCTCCACTACAAGAAATCTCGTCCCGAGATTTAAGAGGTGGAGTAAGGGGGAAGCTGTAAGGACGAATGTCTGAAAGGATCAGCATCCGGTAGTTATCTCAAGGAAGGAGATTTTAGAAGCACCAGGACGTATCGAGACTGCTATACAGAGATTCAACTAGTTTTAACCAGGTAGGCATCCAGCTGATGCCTAAAATAGCTGATGAAGGGGTTCAGAGCAAAGAAGAATAATGTTGCCTCTAATACCGAAAAGAAACATGGTGAGGAAGTTGGCTCGTGTATTACATACGAAGCCGAGTGCCAAGAATATTTTGAAATCATGGTTGTACAGGAGAGTCAGATTCCTATCCCGTGGAACTGTGAGGGGGGTATCGATCAAAAGTAGGGAGATCGGTGGCATCTTACCGGTCACGACAACAAGGTATGCCAGAGGATAGCCTATCAGTTATGTCGGCGACAACAACGGTACCAAGGGCGAGGGACGAAGAGAACCATTTTCCTGCTCGTTGAACGAGGCGGACCAATCGGCAAGGTTCGCGTCCATCGGTGGTTACCGAAATGTCATCAACAATAGTAACAGGGTCTCACTGACAAGGTTGTACATCGGGGCGTTTTATAAGCAGGGAATTATTTCTGCTTATATCATATAGATCACAAGAAGGTTAAACAAACCAATGGAAAGGAAAATGAAATTATCAGATTAATCGGACCAATGGGAAGGAAAATGTGTTTACACACCAGAATTGGGAGTATATCCTTCCCAAGGGGAAGCGGAGCAGGATATACATGATATGACAGCAAGTTCAAAAGCATTTAGATAAAGGGCGCGAGGGAACAATCATGATATTACCCATACAACGGTGTTTGGATAATAGATCAAGAAACATTCGACAATGTGCTTCCAATGTTCTTATTGATATTCGGAAAACCTCAGTCATGCTTCGAGGTAGCATTAACATGGTGTTCCAAGTAGGGGTTGGGGTTGAAGATCACAAGAAATACTCAAAGAACAATTGCAGGAATAGCAAGGAGTCCAAGGTATAACCAAGACATGATCAATCATGTATTGGAAATAAGACAAGGGGGGTAGTCGATGATAACTCAAATCATCGTAGGTCAAGGATGGTATTTCTCACCATGAATTCAATTGTCATTTTAACAGAAGTCAAAATGTTGATGTTGATCACGACGCCTTTGTCGAGAGGCTCTATGAAGATGCCATCGAGGAGCGATGCCATCAAGCAACAGGAAGGACGAACTGAAAGGCTATTGGAACCATGAGTACGACACAAAGTCGAAATCAAACTTGCTGTTCAAGGTGAAATGATATGACGAGAAAGATCAATGTAAGCTTATCTTACCATCAAAAATTATGCTCCGGGAAGAAGGACCAGGTAGCACAGTTAAAATTTAGCACGATAATGACATAGCCTGCCAGGCTAGGAATGACTAGAAGGATTATTAAACTCGTAAGCAATGAAAATTACTTAGAGTTATAGAATCGGAGTGCGGAACCGATTCAACCGTTTCACTTAGGAGTGTCCTCGAATGATTAATTAACTCAGATCCCGGGGGAAGTCTGAAATCGGTGAGAAGCAATACTAGATGGAGACTCATAGGAAGCAACACAGTTCTTTGATATTCTCGAGGTACCGGAGGGTAATACTTGAAGGAAGATCAAAATAGAGGTTGCGGAGATGCATTAATCTGCAGAAGACAAGTGCTTTAACTTGTCCAAGAAATGGAATTAAAGGGGAACAATCATGGTCAGAACCACGGTTGCCAAGGACCAAACATAGATACCGTAAGAACTAAAATAAGGGGATTATTATATCACAAGAAGCTTCCATGATAAGATCCACATTAGGTCAATGGGCATGAACACAAAGTTCAAGGTCGACTCCCACTTCTCCAATGCATAACCTTTCATTCACTTCTCGCGTTCAATGAAGTTGTAGGGTCGAAATGTTAGCTGGCAAAACACCAGAAGAGTAAGACTCGTTAAAACTCTCGGGTTCAAACGGATTATGGGAGGCATAGGTTCAACCCATAGGGGCATCTTAGGAACCTATTCCACAAACTTCAGAAGTAAACAACACAAGCTCGAAAGCAGAGCATGGTTGACAAAAGGAGAGGATACAATTACCAAAGGCATTATGTATTTGGGAAAGAACTTCACGAGGTTCTTTGAATATGAAGGACACTGTCGGATGACAATCCAATAATGGATCCGGCGATCCACAACGGAGCTGATGTGAGTATCGATATTCAATCAGAAGAAGAAATAATGCAGAGGCATCGGATTTTGGAAATATCTGATAATTCCAAAGCTTAAATGCAAAGGAATTAGGATTTCCAATTCGGGGGATCCGGAGCAGACGTTCTGATAAAGGATGGGTAAGTAGAATAGACCTAGGGGCACAATCGATGACAAATAGATTGGTCGAGAACCAGCTCATGTTCAAAATGACGTCTGAGCCGGAAAGATAATTTAGAAGGATCAACTGATGATTGCGTGCTTTCACACACATGTTGAATCGATAGGATCAAAATGATGGTGTCAAAGGATACTAATGAATATTGCTACACATATGGAAAACATCCATAATGCAAGCAGACAAGTATTTGTAGAGCAATAGTTTGAAGAGGATTCTCGGAAGATCGGATAGTATTTACAAGTATTTTGAAAAGCATATGAACAACTGGGGATGAGCGGACCCCGGTTAAGTGAATTATCCTTAGTGCAAAAAGAAGCTGCAAAGCAGAAGGCACAAGGATTCTCGGAACAACGGAGAGTCCTAGGGGTATCTTGTAACAACATGAGCAACTGGGGATGAAGGTACAAGCGACAAGGAGGTTATTCATGAGGATTACCGGTGGTCAGAAACTGTAAGGCAGTGGGCACAGAGTCTCGAGAAACATCGAGTATCCGCAGAATCTTCTGGCGAAGCAGGCGGTCATCTGTAACGTCGAGGCTCTCCGGGAGGAAGTGGGTACGAGAACCTAATGTCGGACTTAGTAAAATGTTTAACCTGAATAGAAGAGAGGTCAGAATCCCAGAGTATAGACGAGGAATAAAAGATCCTAGTACCACCCATCGGCGACGTGGGCCCGTAAGCCACACATCCAAGTTAGTAAAACAGTTTGGGATGACTAGACTCAACTTCGGCCAAGGAGTTGTAAGGGGGGCTACCTACAGGCAGTCGGCTCTGATACCAACTTGTGGCGCCCTCGATTCAATTGTACACTAATCATACACGCAAATGTGTACGATCAAGATCAAGGACTCACGGGAAGATATCACAACACAACTCTAGACACAAATTAAAACAATACAAGCTTTATATTACAAGCCAGGGGCCTCGAGGGCTTGAATACATAAGCTCGAATACACAAGAGTCAGCGGAAGCAACAATATCTGAGTACAGACATGAGTTAAACAGGTTTGCCTTAAGAAGGCTAGCACAAAAGCATCTACGATCGAAAAGGCAAGGCCTCCTACCTGGGAGACTCCTAACTACTCCTCGTCATCGTTGGTCTCCACGTGGTAGTAGGCACCCTCGGGGTAGTAGCAGTCATCGTTGAAGGTGGCGTCTGCATCCTGGGCTCCACCATCTGGTTGCGACATCCGAGAAGAATGGAAAGAGTGGAAAAAGAGGGAGCAAAGCAACCGTGAGTACTCATCCGAACTACTCGCAAGCAAGGATCTACACTACATATGCAACATTATCAAAGAGAGGCTGTATATGTGGACTGGGCTGCAGAAATGCCGGAATAAGGGGGGAGAAGCTAGTCCTATCGAAGACTGGCATCTTCTGGAAACCACCATCTTGCAGCAACAGGAGGGAGTAGAGTAGCATAAAGTAAAGTAGTAGTAGTGTTATCAACCTCGGCCAGAGATCCTTTCTCGACTCCCTGCGAGAAAGCAATCCCAGAGCCATACTATCCAGTTATCATCACAATCCAATTCTCATCACAAGTATCGAGTTCTAGTTGTATCGATCGGGATACAACTCCAAGTGTCCGTTACCGTAGGACAGGCTATCGATAGATGTTTTCTTCCCTGCAGGGGTGCAGCAACTTACCCACCACGCTCGATTAACTCCAGCCGGACACACTTTCCTGGGTCATGCCCGGCCTCGGCCAAACAATACGCCGCAACCCGACCTAGGCTTAATAGAGAGGTCAGCACGCCGGACTAAACCTATGCCCCCAGGGGTCATGGGCCATCTCCCCGGGAACTCCTGCAACAAGGCAGGTGCTTACGCAGTCTAACCCGGCGCGCGCTGCTCAGTCGCTGACGTCTATTAAACTTCGGCTGATGCATACGACGCAGAACGCCCATACTATGCCCACGTGATGGTTAGTGCTATCAGGCCAGAGGCCCCTCGGATCAAATATCCAAATCGTAGTGGATTAGGAACGCGCAGTAACAAGCAGAGACTCACGAAAGATGTGACCCCGTTGCCCCATCTCGAGGACTTGCGGCAAGGGCTAGGAATGCCCGGCCGCGCCTCGTAATTATCTCGCAGGAACCCTCCAGGTCAACCCGTCTCCACATCAATCGCAATTAAGCTCGCGCGGGTACCCCTCAGGGCCGACCCGTCTTTAGTAACATGGTTCAGTGTAAAGTCATAGTAACCATAGTAACTGTGTGTCCAAACATCAAGGGGAAAACCTGAGGAATCACCCCCGGTGAATTCCACTCGATGTAATCATCAAGGTGAACGTAAGAGGAATCACCCCCGAGGTTCACACTTGAGGGGTTGCACGACAGAGTCGTATCGGAGGTGGATAAGCCGGAATCACCCTCGATGACCATGACCGAATAGCTACACTACAGGGTTAACATCAGATGTGTTGTAGAGGTCTCACCCTCGGCACTCGATAGTAACCCAGTAGTGTCGAGCAACTAAGGGGAAAGTGATGTGCGGTGCCGGGGCCTGGTCTTCGATCCCATTGATCGGGTCTTCGACGATGAAGCAGGGGCAACAAGGACAAGGTGGGGGTCACTGATGGATCACTAACCAACCTATACTAAGAAGTTAGGATAAGCAGGTAGGTAACAATAAGCAGGTTACAAAAACAGGCTCTGTATCAGAATAGGAGCAAACAATAACAGTAGCAAAATCTTATGCAAGCATGAGAGAATGGAATGGGCGATCTCGGGATGATCAAAGGGGGGGGCTTGCCTGGTTGCTCTGGCAAGCAGGGGTCGTCGTCGACGTAGTCGATCACAGGGGCAGCATCGGTCTCGGGGTCTACCGGAGAGAAGAGGGGGAAGAAACAGTAAATATAAAGCAAACATAGCATCACAAAGCATAACGTGGCAATATGATGTGTCGGGTGTGGCCTAACGCATGGCTACACGATATAGGTGAAGGGGGAATTCAACCGGGAATGTATTCCCGGTTCCGGACCTGTGTCAGACAGATGACCGGAGGGGGAATGTTCCATGTTCAGATAGTTAGAGGCATCTGACAGGTAAACGGACAACGTATTCAGATTCGTCTCGTCGTTCTGAGCAACTTTCAGGTATAAAACTTTTTCATCCGAGTTACAGATTATTTAATATGATTTTTCGAAGATTTAAATGATTTTCTAATTTTCTGGAATTTGTTTAATTCGAAAACAAAGGATTAAAAGCTATGAGTATAGAGGAAATGTATCCAGAATGTTGCTTATCCGGCTGACAGGTGGGGTCATTGACTGAGTTGACCCGGTCAAAAGGGGAATAGTGTTGGGGTCCCACTTGTCATAGTCTCTGGCTTTATTAGATTAGCCATTTTTCTTTAATTTACAGTGGGGCCCTTCTGTCATGGAGTCATTAACTTAACAAATATTAGTTAACTCAAATTAACTGTTTTTTAACTAGGGATTAGGGGTTAGTTAATCCGTCGGGCCCACGCGTCAGTGGGTCAACCCACTGTCTAAACTTGCGTGCGCGCGTGCCCGCGGCGAGCACAGAAGACGGCGGCGGTGTTCGGGACTCGCCGTCCGGTGGCCAAACCGCACACAGTTGGCCATGTCTGAACGTGGGCGCCGAGCCGCGTCCAGGGGGTGGTGAAGGGAGGCGCGGGGGTTGCCGAGCGCGTCGAGGACGACAACGCCCAGTGGCATTTGCGGGCAGCGCCTGGTGCCGCAGTCCTGCAGGATGCAGAGGCGGGCGAGCGCGAGGCTGCGCGAGGGGCGTGGCCGGCGAGCGAGCAGGCGAGGCAGAGCCGAGCAGGGGAAGCAGGGGCGGGCGGCTATGGCGAGAGGAGCTGGCGAGGCCTGGGCGAAAGTAGGCACGAGCGGTTGCAGGGCCGGACGCGCACGCTGTGCACGGCCAGCGCGGGCGCCACGGCAGGGCACGGGCGGACGTGCGAGTGGCGACGGTGACGGGCGCACTGAGCGGGGCTGAGACGAGAAGGGGGTCGCTCACATCGTTGGAGAGAGGAGGAAGGCGAGGCCTGGGGAGGTCCGGCGAGGGAGAGGCGGGGACGAGGCAGTCCGGCGGTGAGGCGGCACCGGCGCGGTCGGTGACGGCGGGCGTTGGGGCGGCGCGTGGTCGATCCGATCTTGTTTGGGTCGAGAGGGGACCGGGCACCATGCGGGACGAGAAGGCGGGCGCCGTCGGGGTGTGCAGCGGGGCAAGTTGGCGGCGCGCTAAGGGTGCGGCGGCGTTCGTCGGCGGGGTCGGGTTGATCTCCTTGATCCCGATCGGAACAGAGGAGGGGTGGGGAGAGTGGGGATCGAGGGGAGTGGGGTAGCGGTTTAGGGTTTCGGGGGATAGGGCCATATAGGCCAGGGGAAGTGCGGGGTGGGCCGACTGGCTGGCTCGAGGCCCAGCTAGGCCGGGGGGCTCCCCTTTTAATTTGCTTTTGTCTTTTTCCTTTTCTTTTGCTCTTTTTCTTTTTACAGAAAATTGCTATGCAATATTTGAGCTGCCAAAAGGAGTTATGTAAAATGTGGGACTTGGCCAAATAAATACATTACAATATTTCGCACCTGCCACAAAAAGTTTGGGAGGAGTTTGAATTGATTTGGATTTTTCACAAATGGAAAATCATTAAAAAATGCTGATTTGGAACTGCTTTAATCACTCATGACATTTAGTTAGTGAATATTTTCAACCCAGCGAACATTTTTGTTTTACTGTTTGGACAAATAATTTATTTGACTTTATTTTAAAGTTGAATTTGAATTGGTTTTGAATCAAAGTGAGATTAGCAACAGTAACAGTGATGACTTGGCAGCATTAGTAGGGATTACTGTAGCTTGATTATTCGGGCATTACGGCAGCCCACCTGGTGGCCCAGCCCACTGGCCTCCCCCTCTCATCTTCTTTCCCTGCCAGGAGGACGAGCGCATGGCCGCAGCGCGCCGGCATGCGCCCCGGCCACCTCCTGGTTGCCACTTCGCCCTGGGCCTCTCCGGATAAAGCCATGCACCCCCGGGCCCCTCTCACTCTCTCCCGTGCTCATCCCCTCCTCTGCCGCCCTCTCTCTCCCACGACTGAACGCTGCCATCGCCGCCGCTCGTCGTTGCCGCGGCCATAGCCACCCCCTCGCCCCCGCATCGTTCCCACGAGCTCCGAGACGTCGTCCTCATCATCTCCACCGAGTCAAACGAGCCGAGACGCGCAGTAGCGTCGTCGTCACCACCGTCATCCACCTCGGGAGCCGATCACCGCCGCCGTCGATTCGCCACCGACAGGACGTCCCCGAGCTCATTGTTTGCCCCATCCGACCCCTTGTGAGCTCCTCTTCGTTTCCCCTCCACCCCCTTTCTCGCGGTTGTGCCGCAGCTGCTGCCCCGCGAGCTCCCGCGCCGCCGTCCGCCATTGCCGTTGCACGCGTAGTCTCTGAGCTCCTCCGCTTGTAGTACTTACCCTGGCGTGCTCCTGGTGATCCCGGGAACTAGTGGAGCCTCTTGTCTGCTCATGCCGTGCTCCGTAGCCCTGTCCCCGTGCATGCCCGAACTCCGGCCACCGCCGCGAGCTTGCCTCCGCCGAGCTCGGGCCACCTCAGCCCCTGCCGTTTGCATAGATGGATGCGGGCGAGTCCCAGCTCCGCGTAGATGCCCTCGTCCGCCCTTTTGGTCGCCGGAAATGCAAACCCGAACGTCTCCCCCGCCTCTGGCTCCGCTGGTGACAAGCCGCGAGTCAACTCCGGCGGCATTCACTCGTTTGACCAGGGGTTTGACCTCCCCTGGGTCAATGACAGCTGGGACCAGAGCCTGGCTAACTTTAGCTTAGTGCTAATTAACGTTTAGTTAACCCACTAAGTCACTGACATGTGGGCCCATGCCCCTAACTAATTTAGGCTTAGTATTAGTTTAGTGTTAATTAATTATGTTAGATAGATAGACATTGACACACGGGTCGCACAGGTCAGGTTTGACCTGGACCACCCAGTTGACTCACTGACGTTATCCTGGCCTAGAGCTGACGCAGTAAAGGTTTTCTGGAATTTAAAATAAATCAGAAATGATTTATGAATTTCAGAAAATAACCTAAATTTCTAAAAATCACAGAAAATCAACCGTAGCTCAGATTGAAATAATTTATATATGAAAAATGATCAGAAAAATCCAATCTATCCATATTTACCATTTACATGCATGTTAGAACAACTTATTACTGTTGTTTAGGACAAATCTTATAAAGGGCATTTAAACCTTCACATATGGAGTTTGAATTTGAAACTAGGGTTCAAACCAACTTCATTTAACTTGTTGCTAGTTGTAGTAGCTCAATCAACAGCATATTGCCATGTCACATTCATGCATCATATTGTTACACTGCATTGATTGTGTTCCCTCTTGTTTGCCGGTGTTTGTTCCCTCTCAGTGGACGTTGTTCCGACGTTGTGATCATTGACACCGATGAAGAGCTATTACTATCTTCAGAAGTGCCAGGCAAGCAAAACCCCCTTGTTCATTCAGATACAATCCCACTCTCTCGCTTCTGCTCTCTTTTTCTGCATTAGGACAACAACGATTCAACTGTTACATGCTGCGGTAGTTGAACCCCTTTCCTCTGCATGACCTGTCATTGCCACAGTAAATAGATGAAACCCACTAGCATGAGTAGGATTTGTTTGAGCCCTGATGTGCCTACTCATTCATGCCTGGTGTCATGCCTGCTACTACTTAGAGGTTAGTCAGGTCTGATTCATCGGGGATGAATTGGAATGTGGTGAACATGTCCTACTGCTGAGAGCTAAGTGTGTGAACACGATTTAGAAAAGGTAGCGGTGAGAGGCCATGTAGGAGTACATGGTGGGTTGTCTCATTGAAACCGTCCTCAAGAACTGAGTTCTGTGTTTGTGATCCATGAACAGCTACTACCACATGTTGGGCCCTGAAATATGACCCCGCTCGACTTATTAACCCCCCTGTCCACTATCCAGGAGTTGCAAGTACTTTCTGGTGTTTGTAGTATGCTGGAGGCCGTGCGCAGCGCTAACCCGAGGGTGGGCTGTGATGCAGTAGGCACATGGCCCGGTGTACTGAGTCGCCCGTTTGGTACCTCGGGAACCCTGCACACATTGTTCGAGGCCGTAGTGGAAACCTCGGCCGGACTCCCTGCGGATGGAAACTGAATAGGCGATAAACCTGGACTAGGGACTTGTGTGGTTAGTCAGGTCGTGGTCTACACCCACGTCGGCTTTCGCTTGAAGTCTGCTAAGCACATGTCGTGTGCAGATGCTAAGTGGTGGAAACATGTGTGAAGAAGTACACCCCTGCAGGGTTATAAATGATCTATTCGAATAGCCGCGTCCACGGTAAAGGACTTCTGGGTTGCCTATATAGTTCATAGACAAGTAAAAGTGGATACTCTGAAATGCGCAAGATATGTGTGAGTGCTATGGATGGCGTTCTCGTAGGATGACGGGAGCGGATCCATAGTGGTGTATTGATTGGTGAATATGTGGACTCGTGTGCGCCACCTCAAAAGAGTTACTTGCAGACGTAGTTCAGGATAGCCACTGAGTCAGAGTTGGCTTGCTACAGTTAAACCCCACCATCCCTTTGTTGATACTGATGCATATGTAGCTAGTTCTGATGTAAGTCTTGCTGGGTACATTTGTACTCACGTTTGCTTAATTTATGTTTTTGCAGAGAGACTTCAGTCTCACTAGTAGTTCGGCGTGGACTTCGACATTTAGCTTGTTACCACAGCTACGATCTTTTACCTTGGGAGGGTCTTGTAGATAGTCAGGCTTCTCAGCCTTTTCCATATGTAGTTGTCTGTACCCAGACATGTTTATGCTTCCGTTGCTTGTATGCTCTGTATGTTGGGTCATGTGACCCATGATTGTAATTATTACTATGTATGACTCCTCGGAGCCTTCTGAATAAATACTTTGAGTCATAGAGTTTTGTTGTGATGCCATGTTGTAGTTGCACATATCGAGCATATTGTGTGTATGATTTTTGAATGCTTGGTATGTGTGGGATCCGACAACCTAGTTGTTTATTCTTGGTAGCCTGTCTTATGGGGAAATGTCTCCTAGTGATTCCACTGAGCCATGGTAGCTTGCTACTGCTCCGGAACACTTAGGCTTGCCGGCATGTGTCCTTCTTCATTCATGTGTCTGTCCCTTCGGGGAAATGTCATGCGTTGTTCCTTTAAGTACTTGTAGCTTGCTCCGACTTGGGTTCATACGTTGATGATCGACACGCTCGGTGCTTGGTCATGTATGTCTGTCCCTGTAAGTTAGTGCCACCTTGAGTTTATGACTAGTCATGTCGGCCCGGGTTCTCTGTTATATGGATGCTAGCGACACTATCATATACGTGAGCCAAAAGGCGCAAACGGTCCCGGGCCAGGTAAGGTGGCACCCGCGGGAATACCGTGCGTGAGGCCGCAAAGTGATATGATGTGTTACATGCTAGATTGGTGTGACTTAGGATCGGGGTCCTGACAGCTTCTCTCGAGAAAAATAGCAAATGGTGGGTAAAGAAATTATTGTTGAGAAATTGATAGAACTTCGAATAATCATGACGATATCAAGGCAATGATCATTATATAGGCATACGTTCAAGATTAGTAGACCGACTCCTGCCTACATCTACTACTATTACTCCACACATCGACCGATATCCAGTATGCATCTAGTGTATTCAGTTCATGGGAAAATGGAGTAATGCAATAAGGATGATGACATGATGTAGACAAGATCTATCTATGTAGAGATTGGCCCCATCGTTTTATCCTTAGTAGCAACGATACATACGTGTCGTTTCCCTTTCTGTCATTGGGATCAAGCACCGTAAGATGGAACCCACTACAAAGCACCTCTTTCCATTGCAAGATAAATAGATCAAGTTGGCCAAACAAAACCCAAATATCGGAGAAGAAATACGAGGCTATAAGCAATCATGCATATAAGAGATCAAAGAAACTCAAATAACTTTCATGGATATAAAAAGATATGACTGACCATAAACTCAAAGTTCATCAGATCCCAACAAACACACCACAAAAAGAGTTACATCATATGGATCTCCAAGAGACCATTCTATTGAGAATCCAGTGAGAGAGAGGAAGCCATCTAGCTACTAACTACGGACCCGAAGGTCTACAAAGAACTACTCACGCATCATCGGAGAGGCACCAATGGAGGTGGTGAACCCCATCCGAGATGGTGTCTAGATTGGATCTGGTGGTTCTGGACTCTGCGGTGGCTGCATGAATATTCCGTCGATGCTTTTAGGGTTTCTGGAATGTTGGGGTATTTATAGAGCAAAGAGGCAGTCTGGCGGGCACCCGAGGTGGGCACAACCCACCAGGGCGGGCCTTGGCCTCCTGGCGCGCCCTCGTGGGTTGTGCCCCCCTCGGGGCACCCCCCAGGCGCAGCCAAGACCCATTGTGTTCCTTCCGGCCCATAAAAATTATCTGTAAAGTTTCATGGCATTTGGACTCCCTCTGATATTGTTTTCATGTGATGTAAAAAACATGCAGAAAACAGCAACTGGCACTTGGCACTATGTCAATAGGTTAGTACCAAAAAATGATATAAAATGACTATAAAATTATTATAAAACATCCAAGATTGATAATATAATAGCATGGAACAATCAAAAATTATAGATACATTGGAGACGTATCAGTTACCCACAAAGATGATATCCTTCATCAGTTCACCTTGGTTGCGTTGAAGACGTAGTCGTCTTTCACGTTGGTACTAAGAGCATAAGTTTTGTATTTATTTCTAAGCCTTCTCACAACTTTGTCTTCAGCTCCCCTGTAATTTTATTTGTCCAGCTATTAACTTTGATTAAAAAAATGGTGAAAACCCAGATGGACGTAGTAGCCCTCCATTTTTATTTATTCTGCATATTAGATTTGACTGAAGCCAAACTTTGTAAAGTTTGACCAAGTTTAGGCCGAACACAACAAACCATAATTACTGAGAGAGGGCAAACAGTACATACTCTCAAACCTTTCCGATAATTGAAATTAAAATTCTTTATTTGTACACACTCTCACACGTTTCCGAAAATTTGGCGCATGTGTGCTTGTTCACATAAGGGAGGGTAGTGTACCGCACGTGAAGGGCAGGAAGTGCGACCGGGACGCGTGGATCGTTAGTTCATCGGAAGTAGTAATTTTCTTCACTGGTACGTTAAATAAAGAGTTTTGTTTCATACTTACACAATTTAAAACGATTTTTATGGAGAGAATAAGAAAACCACTCCACTATATATTAGTAGTATACACGAGTACTATATGGACGCAACTTCATTGACTTAGTGCACCTGGCATTGGGTGTATCACATGTGGGCCCAAAATGTGGCTGGCCCACCAGTCATACAGCCAAACGCAGGTGCAGCTAAGGCACCGGAGCTTAGTCCACACTATAGTATATATGTAGTACTATATAAGTTGGAGCCTCAGCGCTTGTTCGCTACGGTTTGCACTCTCCACACTCTCGCCGCACTACATATATATATACATGCTGGAGGCTCAGCGTTCCTTCGCTATGGTTTGCTATATTCACAGTCTCTCACCCTCTTCACCAGATCTAAACAAGACTCCTCACAGCTGGTGAAGGAGGCGTCCGGATCCCGTCGCACCGGGAAGGGGAGGAGGTGCAGCGTTCACTCTATTGCCTTCGGAGAGGGAGGCAATCCACTGCCGGTTGCAATGTTCTCTTTCACCCAGCGCCTATGCGGGAGGGCCACCGACCCCTTCTTCCTTGCTGCCGTACGTGGTGTGGGCAGATCCGGCCTCCCGCCGCACGCCTAGCCACATCCCGGCGACCCTAAGGTATAAGATCCTTTGAAACCTTCATTGCTCTAGCTGCATGCAGATCTTCTTTGATTCTGTAGTCGAATCTAGGTCCTGGTTCAAAGAGGAAAGAAGGGTGTGGTGGGGTGGAGCATGAATCTAGAACGTGGTTCAATGAGGAAAGGTGGGAGGGAAAGTAGTATAGACTGGCTATCCAGCCGTTTTGTTGGTCAAAAAGGGAAAAAGGGGGTAACCCAGTACACACACACTACAGGAAACAGCTACTTTGCCGTCTGCCATGGCAGACGGCAAAGGCTTGAAAGGTGGACGACAAAGACCTTTGCCGTCAGCCGCGGACGGCAAAAGGCTCCGGCAAAGAAGGCTACGGTAAACAGCTGCTTTGCCGTCTGCTTCCTGGCGGCGGACGGCAAAGGCTCTTTGCCGTCTGCGGCGGACGGCAAAGAGGGCGGACGGCAATATTTGCACTGTCAGTCCGTTAAGTGGCTAACGGCAGACCTTTGCCGTCCGCCACAGACGGCAAAGAGCCTTTGGTCTTTGCCGTTCGCCTTATGATGTCATCTACACGTCACTAGATGCCAGGTTCTTTGCCGTCTGCCACTGATGGCAAAGTGCAGGTTCTTTGCCGTCTGCCACGGACGGCAAAGTCTTTGTCGTCTGCCACTGTAGGCAAACTGACCAAATGGGTCAGCTCCCAGGAAGCACAGTTGGCTGCCACGTGGCTTCTTT
Organism: Aegilops tauschii subsp. strangulata; assembly: GCF_002575655.3. Classification (NCBI taxonomy): domain Eukaryota; kingdom Viridiplantae; phylum Streptophyta; class Magnoliopsida; order Poales; family Poaceae; genus Aegilops; species Aegilops tauschii. Next base: position 288,875,600 of record NC_053038.3, read on the forward strand.
GCCGTCCGCGGCAGACGGCAAAGAGCTCTTTGCCATCAGTGGCAGACGGCAAAGAGCCTGCATATTGTCTGTTTTTTCTGTTTTTTATTAAATCCCACAATTTGCAGCACATATCACATATATAAGTTTCATATCCAGCACATATCCAACACATATCTAGCACATAAGTTTCATATCACATATCACATCAGTTTCATCCATACACATTGTTCATACATAAGGAAGTTCCATCCATACACATTGTTCCATCCATATATATATTACAATGCAAAGTGTCATGAAGATAGCAAGCTAGATACAATGCAAAGTTTCATCAAAGGAAAAGCAAGCACTCCATCATAGCAAGCTAGCTTCCATCAAGTGAATGAAATCTGCAAAATGGTAAATAAGAAAGTTAGAAATCGGTGACTAGAACAAGAAGAAGACTAGAACAAGAAGAAGACTAGAACAAGAAGTATATGTCATTTATGAGCTAACTTAGGTGAAATGGATCATATATGAGCTAACTAAGTTGAAATGGGTTGTTTATGAGCTAACTTAGTTGAAATGGATCATTTATGAGCTAACTTAGTTGAAATGGGTCGTTTATGAGCTAACTAAGGTGAAGGGCATCGTTTTTGAGCTAAGTAAGGTGAAATGGGTCATTTTGGAGCTAACCTAGTTGAAATGGATCGTTTTTGAGCTAACTTAGTTGAAATGGATCGTTTTTGAGGTAACTAAGGTGAAATGGATCGTTTTTTTAGCTCACTTAGGTCAAATGGATCGTTTTTGAGCTAACTTAGTTGAAATGGATCGTTTTTTAGCTAAATTTGTTGAAATGGATCATTTTTGAGCTAATTTAGTTGAAATGGATCGTTTTTGAGCTAACTTAGGTGAAATGGATCATTTATGAGCTAATTTAGTTGAAATGGATCTTTTTGAGCTAACTTAGGTGAAATGGATCATTTAAGAGCTAATTTAGGTGAAATGGATCGTTTTGTAGCTCACTTAGGTCAAATGGATCATTTATGAGCTAAATTAGTTGAAATGGATCGTTTATGAGATAACCTAGGTAAGATGGGTCATTTTGGAGTTAACCTAGGTGAAATGGGCCATTTTAAAGCTAACGTAGGTAAAATGGATCATTTAGGAGCTAATGTAGGTAAAATGGGTCATTTTTGAGCTAACTTGGATGAACTGCATCATTTATAAGCTAACCTAGGTAAAATGGGTCATTTTGGAGGAAAATAAGCTAACTCTAGGTCATTATGGTAAGCATATTGGAGGAAATAAAGCTAAGTCTAGGTCTTTATGCATTTGTTAAGCAAAACACTAGAGAAACTTACCGTGATCAGGGAGGTGTAGGAGCGGGGTGGCTAGTGCCGCTACCTGGAGAAGGATCGTGCGATGCGTTTCTAGAGTTAAGCTGCACCAAAGATCATTTCCAATGTCTCGTTAGCATTACGACACTCAAATGTTAAGACTACCAAGTAATGTCCATTCAAACTAAACTCACCGTGCTCCCAGGAGCAAACACTGGCATCGGCGGAGCGGGCTGACCGGACTTCTCGCACACAGACTGCACATTTGGTTTTCAGAACAGAGTCATACTAGTTAGTAATGAGACTCAAATGTTAAGACTAGCAAGTAATCTGCAGAAGAAACTTACCACAAGGAGCTCGTACATGGCCCTTGCCTGCATGTCATTCCGTGCCCTCTCCTCCTCCATCATCTTTCTCGTCCTCTCCTCCATCTCCCGCTGCCTCTCCGCCGCCTCCGCCAGAAGTTTCTCCGTTCTATCTCTCTCAGTCTGTATAGCAGCCTGCAACACCACTCACATGACCATTTGTAATCATTGATGGAAGCGCACACAATGTAATGGAGAAAGATAACTGAGTACGTATCACTAACCTTGATGGCGAGTTGCACTGGCCGTTCACGAGGCCTTATCTCAGGAGCGGAGCTCGACTGGCGCGCCTTGATCTCCGGGAGAGTGCTAGGACAACGGATAAGTCCATCTCCAATGGCTATGGAGCCATGGGACCTCCCGCCACCAGATATCATCACCAGCTCTGGATCAATGGGACCCTGGCTCGGGTTAAAGTCCTCCCCTTTCCTCGCCTTCCCCTCATCTCTATATCTCACGAGCTTGTTGTGGGAGGAGATGTTGGTGAAGTTGTTTGCATCATCGAGGTCAGACTGAGAGAAAGCCTTGACTTTCTTGTAAGAGCCAGTGTGGGCCATGGCATACAGGTCGTACACCTCTGGCACCTTATCCGCCTTATTGTGGCGTGCCTGAAAGAGAGAAACAATGAAAATTAGTAATTAAAGGGCTCAAGCTAGCATGATGAATGAATTGCATGAATCATGAAGCAAACCACATACCCAGTTGCGCCCGAACTGATATAAGTTGGAGCTGCCTTGATGGTGTGGCACACCTTCCATTTGGGCACGTTTGTCCTTGGCCTGGTTGTGGAGGGCTAGCCATTCTTGTGAGCACCACTCATCGACCAACACCTCCCAACAATCCATCCGATCCGCACACCATCTCGGAGGCGCCTAAGTTAGCAAATAGAAACTTGAGCGCTACGGCTAAGAATTACTAAATGAAGGAACTTAAGTAGAAGGCCTTAAGAATTACCTTCATGTACTGCTCCTTACTCAGGAACTTATCGCGGCACGCCGGCTTGGTCTTCTTGATACCACGCAAGGCGTAGTAGTCTCGAACAGCCTGCACCCGAGCCTCGTGCCGTAAGTTCTGGAGTAGGCGCTTGCAGACGTTCTGGATAACATTTGTGCACTCCTCCTCGTATCCCTCCTCACACCTGTAGAATGTCTGCAACCAAATGAGACAATATTGATTAGTACAATTAATAACTAGCTAGTTGAAGATTTTGAAATGTGTAAAGGAGAAATTACCCAGAACGTCCTGATCACCATGTCTGCCCTCGTGTCGCACACGACACCGTCGATAATGACATCCGGCGGGGCCGGGGCAGCCACGTAGTGCTCCCAGCTCAACCCAAGCTCTGGAAGCCGACCCTCACCAGGCAATGTGACAAACCCCGGGAAGTTTTGCCGGCAAAGAACTCCAAGGACGGAGTTGGGCCGGCGGACACTATGATGGTGGTCCCAACCCCTGCAGCATGACAAGGCCAATGCATTAGTTATTTGAAGAACGTGAATGCAGAAGGTACAAAAATATTAAATGCACTTACGTACCTCTCCCCATCAGGGAAGATCAACCACCTCTGCTCGCGGGTCGCCGGCACGGACGGGAGCCGTGTAGCACCACGCTGGTAGACGGTGCCACCCTCCTCCTCAAGATCAGTCGGCTCCCCGCCATCATCAGCATGGCCACTCGGCTCCTCGGGCTGATCCGGCCAGGTACCCCATCCGGACGTGTGCTCCTCCGGGGTCTCGTTTGCCGAACTCTCGTGGGCTGAAGGCCAGTCGACCCGAGGCTCGTGGGCCCAAGACCCGTGGACCAGAGGCTCGTGGACCGGAGTCCGTGTAGCCTCCTCCTCGGACGAGTCCACCCTAGCAGTCACGTGCTCGGGTGAAACAGCTGGGGGTGGCGGCGAGGAAGGCTCCCTAGCAGTCACCCTACCTCCTCTCCCGCGACCACGTGCCCCACTTCCTCTCTTCCTACCTCGTCCCCTGCTGGGCACCGTGGTGGACGAAGAAGGGCCCGGCGGTGTGGACATACTGTCCAGCAACGCTCGGCGAAGAGGTACGTCTGGAATCGAAGACCTCAGACCACGCGCCGAGGAAGAAGGGGCCTTGGCGCGCTCCCGACCAGCGCCCACCATCTTTCAACACCTGCCATGACAAACAGTAAACGAAATTAGTACAACATAAAAAAAAGACCGACATGAATAATAATATGTGTATCACTTAAGTGTATCATCATCAAGTACAACATTAAAAAATTTAATACCTGACACTACTAATAATCTCGATCAGTATCATCAATAAATGCATAATCATCATCATCACTATAATCAATGACGGGCTCATAGGGTTCAGTGGCATCAACATGTGCAAGGCCACCTTGATGTAATCGGTCAAGCAATGACAGGTCATCCGCAGCAGTAACCTCTTCTTGTTCCGGCTCTTCTTGTTCCTCCTCTAGGGTGATGTCGGATTCACTATCACTGTCTACTTCAATGTTTTGGGGTGAAGTATAGCGGTTCTTGAAACGCTTTTTGGAAAGACGTGTCTCTTGGAAGAATTCTCCGTCATATGTGTCTGGGTTAATGTGAGGTTCATAATCCTCTTCCTTTGGGGGAGATAGTCTAGCACGTGGGGGCACTTCATAAACGACATCCCAACCTTTCAGATTTGGATTAGTTTGGCAGGCCCACGGTAGATAGAATACTTGGGTCGCCTGTTGAGCCGTAATATAGACATCAGGAACATCTAAATGGGTGCTTTGGTTGATTTCAACTAGCCCTATATGTTCATGAGTTCTTCTAGTCTCCTTCGGCTGAAACCAATAACATTTGAAGACTACGACATTCGGTGGGTTTTCACCATAGAATAGAAGTTCATAAATTGCTTCAACTCTCCCATAATACTCGGTACCTCCTTCGCCGATAGCAGATACACAACAATTTGTAGACTTTCGGTCGGCCATAGATAGCTCTTTGCCATAGGTACAAAAGCGATACCCGTTGATGTCGTATTTGTCAAATGAACGGACCTTATAGTCAAAACCATTAGCGACTTGTCTCAATTCGGCGTCCATAGACTCTGAATTAGCCTACAAGTTTAATATGAAAGGATTGTTGCATTACGCACAAACCATGTAATTCATCAAACTTTTTCCACGCAACACCATCCGATGTGTGTACAATCATCAGATTCCCATCTGCATCTAGTTCGGTTCTTTTGCCCGTTTTGTGCCATGTCATCTGTCTGGCCGTCTCTTCGACCATGAAAAGACGTTGAAGTCTTGGTACGATTGGCATATACCGAAGAACACTAACGGGGATTTTGGTCTGTGTCTTCTCACCCATACCGTTGTCTACCACAACATACCTGGAAGACTTGCAAATGGGACAACAGTTCAAGTCCGCATAGTCAAGCCTAAACAAGACACATCCTTTCTCACAGGCATGTATCTTATCATAGGGCATCTTCAGTGCACGGAGGATTTTGTCCGACTGGTATAGGTTTGCAGGCATTACACGGCCTTTGGGTAGAAAGCGTCCAAATACTGTCATCATTGCATCGTAGCATTCTCTGCCCAAGTTGAACTGAGCCTTCAGAGCCATTACTTGTGAGATGGCATCCAACTGACAAAGCTCAATGTGCTCATGGAGCGGACGTTTTGAAGACTCCAACATTTCATTGAAGGCCTTTGCAGATTCCTCCATCTCCTCGTCCGAATCCCGAGCATCATCAAAGTCTTGCACCATGTTTTCCATACTGGTACCATGCTCGTCGGTGCGACGACGATCCACCTCAGCTCGGTCACGTTGGGCAGACTCACCATGAAATGTCCACACCGTATAATCGGGCGTAAAACCACTCTTCTGCAGGTGTTTGCCCATTTCAGCCTTTGTCCTCTTTTCCCAATTGCCGCACCGTAAATAGGGGCATCAGGTTTTCCTCTGGCCATTTGCAAATGCAGCTCGCACAAACCCCTTGGTTTTTGTGAACCATTCAGTGCTCCATTTGTTCTGACCAGTGTGACCGGTGTACATCCACGCACGATCACTCATCTTGACTTTCAGAGCTACTAGACACACAACAAATATATATATAATTCACCATGTATGTATTCATCAGTTGATCTACTTTGTCAATTTTATTACGTCCATGCAACCTACACTCTAATAGGTAATGATAGGTCCTAATCCCACCCGAGTATGTTTAGATTGGGTTCATTTTCCCATGCTATGCCCCGGATCCTACGCAAAATTTCGGCAGCACCTCCCCGCTGTTCTCCTGATACACGTCTCTGCAATAAACAGAGAGGATGTGTACCCGGAGAACAACAGGGGAGGCACTGACGAAATTTATGCGTCGGATCCGGAGCAAAGCATATGGGAAAACGAACCCAATCTAAACATACTTGGGCTGTCCATGGATAGCGTTGGACAATTCGAAAGAATCAAGGTTATCAATATGCAAATGCATGCATATTTATAACTATGACGCTTTCGAACGGGAGACACATATTGGTTACGCATACTGATGATTCAAGACACATATATATCTAGCTATCAAGTTTCATCGGAATAGATCAAATAATTAATGGGGGAGGAGGACATGTCATTTGTGCTCACCCACGAACGAAGGGGCAGAGCTCGTCAAACGCACGGCGAGGTCGTCGAACACCAAACCTCGCAGCGATGAAGCAACTGCACATTTAAAACTACCCGATCAACACAATTATATATGATGTTTTTCATAACAAAATCGAAAGATATATGACCTAACTAATAATTCACAAATATATGACCCCGTCGGCTTCTGGAAGGCCAAAGAACACCTTTTCGGGGTCGGGGTCTCGGGGTCGGGGTGTCGGGTCGGGGTGCCGGGTCGGGGTCGGGGTGCCGTGTCGGTGTCGGGGTCGGGGTGTCGGGTCAGGCTCGGGGTCGGGGTGTCGGGGTCGGGGTCGGGGTCTCGGGGTCGGGGTGTCGGGGGTGTCGTGTCGGGGGTCGGGGTGTCGTGTCGGTCTCGGGGTGCCGTGTCGGGGTCGGGGTGTCGTGTCGGTCTCGGGGTGCCGTGTCGGGGTCGGGGTCTCGGGGTCGGGGTGTCGGGTCGGGGTTGGGGTGCCGTGTCGATGTCGGGGTCGGGGTGTCGGGTCAGGCTCGGGGTCGGGGTGTCGGGGTCGGGGTCGGGGTCAGGGTCGGGGTCGGGGTCTCGGGGTCGGGGTGTCGGGGTGTCGGGGGTGTCGTGTCGGGGGTCGGGGTGTCGTGTCGGTCTCGGGGTGCCGTGTCGGGGTCGGGGTGTCGTGTCGGTCTCGGGGTGCCGTGTCGGGGTCGGGGTCTCGGGGTCGGGGTGTCGGGTCGGGGTGCCGGGTCGGGGTCGGGGTGCCGTGTCGATGTCGGGGTCGGGGTGTCGGGTCAGGCTCGGGGTCGGGGTGTCGGGGTCGGGGTCGGGGTCGGGGTCGGGGTCTCGGGGTCGGGGTGTCGGGGTGTCGGGGGTGTCGTGTCGGGGGTCGGGGTGTCGTGTCGGTCTCGGGGTGCCGTGTCGGGGTCGGGGTGTCGTGTCGGTCTCGGGGTGCCGTGTCGGGGTCGGGGTCTCGGGGTCGGGGTGTCGGGTCGGGGTGCCGGGTCGGGGTCAGGGTGTCGTGTCAGTGTCGGGGTCGGGGTGTCGGGTCAGGCTCGGGGTCGGGGTCGGGGTCGGGGTCTCGGGGTCGGGGTGTCGGGGTGTCGGGGGTGTCGTGTCGGGGGTCGGGGTGTCGTGTCGGTCTCGGGGTGCCGTGTCGGGGTCGGGGTGTCGTGTCGGTCTCGGGGTGCCGTGTCGGGGTCGGCGTGCTGTTTCGGGGTCGGGGCTTCGGGGTGTCTCCTCCTCCTCCTCCTCCTCCTCTTCTTCTTCTTCTTCTTCTTCTTCTTCTTCTTCTTCTCCTCCTCCTCCTCCTCCTCCTCCTCCTCCTCTTCTTCTTCTTCTTCTTCTTCTGCTTCCCCCTTCTACTTAACCTAAACCTAAACTAACCTAAACTAAAAACCTAAACTAATTAAAACTAAACTATTTAAACTAATTAAACCTAAACTTAAACAGAAAAAAAAAACAAAAAAACAGAAGAAAAAAAAAGGGAGGAGGGGCTCACTGTGGGGGCGGCGATGGGTCTGGGAGGGGCCGGCGACGGAGGGCCGGGGCGGGGCGGTGGAGGAGGCGGGGCGGCGGGGGCCCGGCCGGCGGGGGGCCGGGGCGGGGCGGTGGAGGAGGCGGGGCGGCGGGGGGCCGGGGCGGCGTGGGGATGGGGGGCGGGGGGCCGGGGCGGGGCAGTGGAGGAGGCGGCGGGGGGCGCAAGGCGGCGGGGGGCCGTGGCGGCGGTGGGGCGCGGGGCGGCGGTGGGGCGCGGGGCGGCGGGGGGCCGGGGCGGGGGGGCGACAGGGCGGGGGGCGGTGGGGAGCCGGGGCGACGGGGCGGCGGGGGCGACGGGGCAGCGGCGCGCGGCGGGCGGCGGCGGCGGGCGGCGGCGTGGGAGGAGAGAAACGGCGAGGGAGAGGGAAGAAGTGAGTAACGGGCGGGGGGTACGGGCCGTTAGGTAGTAGGCTCTTTGCCGTCCGCCCCGCTTTGCCGTCCGCTTTTTTTGCCTCTTTGTCGTCTGCTAGCGGACGGCAAAGAGGTGGCCCGTTAAGTTTTTCAAAAACGGGCGGGGGGTGGGGGCCACCTCACTCTTTGCCGTCCGCCAGCGGACGGCAAAGATTCTTTACCGTCCGCTGGCCGACGGCAAAGAGCTGGCAGACGGCAAAGAGCTTCTTTGTCGTCTGCCCTTTCTTTGCCGTCTGCTTTCGGGTAGCTGATGGCAAAGAGCTTCTTTGCCGTCAGCTAGCAGACGGCAAAGAGCTGGCAGATGGCAAATTAGCTGATTCCAGTAGTGACATCTGTAAGGAACCGATCTCTTTGTTGAAAAAGGAAAGAAAATGGGGGGTCGGGTAGTTTGTGCAGGACTAGATTCGCTGCCCTCACATAGGAAAAGGTTCAAAGAGAACAAATATGGGACCAACACAGATATGCTTCTTGCCAACTTACTCTGCATCACCCATTTATACGTGTGGACGCACATGGTGCTGGCATGTCCCATGTCCCATACAACTATTTTGCTGTTGTTAATCTTAGAATGCCGCTGGAAAATTGAAGCAATGCCACTGGTAAAAGTAAATTACATTTTTAATGAATGTTGTTTTAAGAGAATACCTCTGTTAATATGAATCAATGCAACCATTTTAGGAATGCTACTGCCCTACTTTGTTTTCCATCAAGATAAGTTAGATGCTTCTTTTTGTCGCCGTTTCATCCTTCTTTATTGGCCAGTAATTGTTTCCTTTTTGCCTCTATTAAACCAGGGATATCTATTCTACTTGTTGCTATAGCAAACTTAAATGTCACACCGGCAACTTTGCGTGATTTCAGTGCAACTTCACAAAATGAGATTGGATTTCCAATTCGTGTTGGTAGATTCGTATTTTATCTTGTTTGTCTCATGAAAGGTCAGTACAGGCCTTCATCCACATGATCGTGCAGTGTACTTTGAGATGCTGTGCTACTTGTATTGGTATTATTTTAAACAAATGTTGAATTGAAGCTATTGTATTGCTGTCTTTTCCCATTAAGTAGTGATAAAAAATGGGACCAATCCAGACATGATGCTTGTTGCGTTGTTACAACAAACTCTACATCACCCCCTTTATAAGTAGATGGAAGCACATGGTGTTGTTGCGCCCACTCTCCCCTGGAACTGTTTATGCTTTTTGTTAATCTAATGCTGCTGGTAAAATTAAGCAATGCCACTCTCAGAATTAACTACTGAATCTTAGTTCAAAACTGCAACACTTGTTAGGGATTGGCGGGATTACCATTTTTGTGGCCGCATGTTTCATCCTCCTTTATTAGCCAGTAATTGATTCCTTTTTTGCCTCTGTTAACACAGGGATATCTAGTCCACTTGTTGATATTGCGTCATTTTGTTTCGCTACGCGAAACACTTTTGTTTTAAGAGTGTTTTGTGCAGTTCAACTTGAATGTCACACCGGCGACTTTGCTTAATTTGGGTGGAACTGCACAAAAGGAGATCGGATTTTCATATATGTGTTGGGATTTGTTTCAAGTCCTCCTCGCGAGTTGTTTCAAATCTTGGTCAAGAAAGGTCAGTACCGACTTTCATCCACATGATGCTGAAGTGTGCTTTGAGATGTTGTGCTACTTGTATTGGTACTATTTTGGATAAATGTTGAATTGAAGCTATTGAACTACTGTCTTTTACCATTAAGTGAGCAAAAATTGTTCCCACCCAGACATGATGCTTGTTTCTTTGTTACAACAAAACTCTGCTTCACCCCCTTATAAGTAAATGGAAGCACATGTTGTTGTTGCGCCCACTCTCCCCTGGAACTGTTTATACTTTTTGTTAATCTAATGCCGCTGGTAAAATTAAGCAATGCCACTCTCGGAATTAACTATTGATCTTAGTTCAAAACTGCAACACTTGTTAGGGATTGGCGGGATTACCATTTTTGTGGCCGCATGTTTCATCCTCCTTTATTGGCCAGTAATTGATTCCTTTTTTGCCTCTGTTAAAACAGAGTTATCTATTCAACTTGTTGCTATCGCGACATTTTGCTTCACTTAATTTTGGTGGAACTGCACAAAAGGAGACCGGATTTCCATATATGTGTTGACATCCCTTTCAGGTCTTCCTCACGAGTTGTTTCAAATCTTGGTCTTCAAAGGTCAGTACCAATTTTCAGTATCGACTTTCCTTATAATTAACTACTGGATCTTAGTTCAAACCTGCAACACTTGTTAATGATCGGCGGGAGTACCATTTCTGTTAGGGATTGGCTGGAGTACATGTTTAAGAAATGTATTGTTCAGATAATGTCTCTGTTATTATATATATGAGTTACAGTGTTTTACAAGTGGTACTATCCTACTTTGTAGTTCTTTCTACATGTTTAACCAAGGTATTGTTAAGATAATGTCTCTGTTAAAATGAATCAGTCGCATTGTTTTAGGAATGGTACTTTTCTGCTTTGTCATTCTTTATACATGTGGAAACAAGACATTGTTAAGATAATGTCTCAGTTAATATGAATGAATCACACTGATTGAGAATTGCTACTCACCTGATTTGTTTCCCATTAAGATAAGGTAGATCAGTAGATGTTTTTCTTTTGGGAGTACAAGTCATCAACCGTTATTTCTCAGTAATTGTTTCCCTTATACCTATTGTTGCTGACAAGGATATTAAAATTAACGCTCGGTGTTATTTCGACTTTGATTTTAGTTGAACTGCACAAAAGGAGCCAATGTGTCTAAGGCAAACTGTTGCATTAGTGGGTCCAGTTGGTCTTACCACTTTGCAGAAAGAAGCAGTCACTGTATGCGCTACATTACAGAAGGAATGATCGAGAAGCTTTACAGAGTATTAGTAGACGTTGGTGACATGACTAGTCTACAGAGATCATAGGCAACTCTACAACACGTGGAGTGCACTGGGCAAAAAGTGCCCAGACAAGTATAAGAAGCCAGGACAGGACTCCAAGTCTGTCAATGTCATTCTAAGCAACAATGATGGGGCATCTGGGTATGGTAATCTGTTTACCTTACTTTCAGTTTGTTAGTCCAACGATTGGTGGGTTGACATAGGGGCCAATATTCATGTGTGTGCTGATGTGTCTTTGTTTTCTTGCAGCATATAAATACGAAATCCACAGGGATGCTCAGCTTGATTTAAGTGGAACTGCACAAAATGTTCAGATGGTTCGTGTCGTCCATAATACTTCATCATGCACAATACATCGAATGGTTCTCTAATCGTTCGTTGTCACCTTGAGCCACCGGACTATCAGATGACAAACCCTGCCTGTTCCACAATCATAGGCATTACATATTTTGAATGGGAAAAGCTTGTCAAAGTTTAATCACTAATGTTAGCAAGAAGACATTAGTTTAATATATTGGAATTGGAATACCTTGTCAAATTTGCTCATTGATGTTAGCCAGAAGATATGCATTTGATATTTTTGAGTGGGACGCCCTTTGCTGTGAGCAACGTCGATCATTTTTTCCTATTCCTGTCTTCAGTTCAGAAGTAAATATTTACTCTGCTGAGATGCGTAGTCACATGAATGTTGACTTATGTAAGGTATTTTAAGAGTTTTTTCTGAATGTTTTCTATGTAATGCCAGGCCTTGTGACTTTGATTGCAAAGTTGAGCTTGGAATGATGTGGCATGCGGCATCACGAGCTATTCACCGTGCCTCCTGAGAATAATGCTTCATATTGTTTTGCATGTTGAGCTAATGCCTGTGATTTGCATGTTAAGAAAGCATCCTCTTCTGTTGTTTCTGTCCTTAAGAAGTTCATTATCGTATGTTTCATTCATAGCCTATACGACAACTCGGGTAGGTTAGAGGTGAAACCATATGATCTTTCGACCAACTCATCATCTGAGGCCGTGATTGAATCGTCGTTTTCCAACCAAAACCGCTTGTAAAACTGACGCTTGTAAATAAAAGCAGATGGTCTCGGGCAAAGAGCTTGGTTGGTCGATTTCGACTAGTAAAATATATACTAGTCTCTCAAATTACATGTGTAACACACCGGTTTTCGTTACTGACCTCGGGGCCTCGGTTTCGTTACGCATGTATTTTGCGCGTTGTTTCCAATGACGAGTAAATTACACTTGTATCTTAATACAGGTGTGGAATAAACCAGAGCTCCCAAGCGCGGCCTTACCGTTTCATGCCGTCTCAGTCTCTCGGAGGTGCTCATAGGTGTCTGATGATCCTGGCTTCGTGAATGAGCAGCGGGCGTTGTATCAGACCATCCGTAGGGCCCGCCAGGACCTCTCTGTTGTCCTTCGAGTTGTTGCGCTCGCTGTGGCGCCGAGCATTGTCAACATGGTCAACGAACATGAGGATTCAGGAGATGACTTTATTTTGACTGGATGACAGTAGGGACCCACTAGGGCCATAGCAGTACATACGCAAGTTCCTCCTTATTATATACAACTATAATTTTTTTGCTTCCTCCTGGTTTCCTGACATCACGGTCCCACACCATCGCCAGCCTATATAGTCAATAAACAAGAGAATTGCACAAGGAGCGGCCGACAGTTGGGACCCAGCAGCTCGAGCAGTATTTTTTTAGGTGTAAGCGGAGTTTTTCTTGAGCGATGTTTTTGTTGTTGTTCAGAGGAGCAGGGTATCAACTGGGCGGGCTGTAGCCCGTCTAGCCTAGGCTATTATTTGATGTCAACCAAATATCCAGCCCAGATATTATTTTTTCATGGTGAAAATGGCTAGCCCGGCTATATTTTTTTGGGGAATACCCAACCGAGGTCAACTTGTTATTCTCCGCCCCGCTGCGCTGTAGATCTTTCCTATTATGCCTAACAAGAAAATGGGATTTAAGAAATAATAAATGGGATGTAATTATAAAAACTTGGCTATAAATATACAAAAAATGCACCAAGCAGGTAATTAGTTTCAAAAATATTATTGTTTGAATTTGGAAATTTTCATTTCATTACTTATTGCGCGTGCAGTATTTTTTAGATTTTTACCTAATAAAAATTCATTTTGAAATTATATATAATCCGACACAAAATTTCGGGATAATTTTTTTCGGATCCCATCAAAATGTGGGATTTTTGGTTGAGTTCTATTTTGAGAGGTTGGTTTAAATTATTAATTGTTGTCCTGGCTAGAAAATGGGTTGTAATTTTAACAGACTGTAAATGGGTTGTAGTAAATTCCATTCGAATTCAAAAATGGGTTACACTATTACAAATCACAAATGGGCTATATGTTCTCTGCCACAGATGTGATGCTCACTTGTGTGCCTACTATTTTTTTGAGAATTATAGTCAGTGACGCGTACGGAAGGCTTGTGGGCCTACTAAAGCGTACGAAAGCCTTTGTAAACTTATAGTCAAGACACGATTCTTGCAGCAGTGGCCATTGGATGTCCATCCAATGACTGTAGTGCTTCTTGAATCTCGGATATTATTGCTTCAACCGCCAAAACAATCACCGGCAGTACCGCCTCCCGTGGCGGGTTGTGCTGCCGCGCAAGCTTCACTGGCCCACTCTAGTCCCAAACGCCGTCCAGGCCATTCCTCTACTCACCAACACCTCATGTTCTTCACCGGCGACGGCAGCCTTACACCGCAGCCGAACCAGTGAACCCTCGTACTCCCCTCCACGTGGGCATCAACTGCTATGTCTTTGACGGCTCCGGGTCGTTCCCTTCGTAATACTCGCCATCGTTCACTACGTTGGTTCTCTCGGCGCGGTGTGGTCAACTTTGTCAACAAACGACAGCCATCGGGGACAGAGATCCAGTGCCTTGCCCATAGCAAGGCACGGGGTAACTAGCGGCCAGCCAGCCGTTGGATCAGGGGGCCGGCTCAGATGAGGCATGTACGTGGATTGGCTGATAGTAGGGACGCACATGGCCCATGGCCGCACGCAACAAGTGCCCCCGTATTATGCAAAAACAAATAATTTCTCCCCCTGACAGGTTTGACCCACCAGCTACGTCTTCGCACACAAGGAAGTGCTTCCTTTATTATGCGGAAATAAAAAGTTTCCTCTCCGTGGTAGCTGGGGCCCACCAGCTTTATTATGATCCTTTTCATGAAAATATAGATTATACCAAAGATCCTAAATTGTTTTCTTTTTATTCTAACTCGAAAAGGAAGAAATAAAAAAAACAGAAAACATCTTCGCACGCAAGGAAGTGCCACCTTATTACGTGAAAAAAATTGATCCCCCCTGCTAGCTGGGACCCACCAGATTTGTACGCTGACTTGTGGGCCTACTAAGTTAACGCGTACGCAGGGCTTTGTTAACTTAGTCAATAAACGATTCTAGATGCACTGACCGTTCGATGTTAATCCAACGACCAAGCTGCGTCTTCAACCTCTGGTCTTGTTTCTCCAGCCGCCCAAACCTATGACCGCCGTACCGCCTGATCCAACCTCCCCTGGCCGGCTGTGCTGCTGCGCAGGCCTCACCGCTCGACCATACTACTACGGGCCATGCCTTCCCCCTACTCACCCAGACACCCTGTTATTCTCCGGAGACGGCAGCCTCAAAATGCAGCCGAAGCAGTCAACCCTCGTACTCCGCTCCGCGTGGGCATCCACTGCTACATATTCCCCGGCCCCGGGTCGTTCCCTTCCTAGGTCGCTGTGACGCCCCCGATTCAATCGTACACTAATCATTCACGCAAATGTGTACGATCAAGATCGAGGACTCTCGGGAAGATATCACAACACAACTCTAGACACAAATTAAAATAAAACAAGCTTTATATTATAAGCCAGGGGCCTCGAAGGCTCGAATACATAAGCTCGAAAACACAAGAGTCAGCGGAAGCAATAATATCTGAGTACAGACATAAGTTAAACAAGATTGCCTTAAGAAGGCTAGCACAAAAGTAGCAACGATCGAAAAGGCAAGGCCTCCTGCCTGGGACCTCCTAACTACTCCTCAAAGCCGAACTCCACGTAGAATCATCCTCGGGATCTCTAGCTCCTGGACTCCAGCATCTGGTTGCGACAACCAGGTATAGAAAGGGGAAAAGAGGGAGAAAAGCAACCATGAGTACTCATCCAAAGTACTCGCAAGCAAGGAGCTACACTACATATGCATGGGTATATGTGTAAAGGGCCATATCGGCGGACTGAACTGCAGAATGCCAGAATAAGAGGGGGATAGCTAATCCTGTCGAAGACTATGCTTCTGGCCACCTCCATCTTGCAGCATGTAGAAGAGAGTAGATGGTAAGTTCACCAAGTAGCATCGCATAGCATAATCCTACCCGGCGATCCCCTCCTCGTCGCCCTGTTAGAGAGCGATCACCGGGTTATATCTGGCACTTGGAAGGGTGTGTTTTATTAAGTATCCAGTTCTAGTTGTCATAAGGTCAAGGTACAACTCCGGGTCGTCCTTTTATCGAGGGACACGATTATTCGAATAGATAAACTTCCCTGCAGGGGTGCACCACATAACCCAACACGCTTGACCCCATTTGGCCGGACACACTTTCCTGGGTCATGCCCGGCCTTGGAAGATCAACACGTCGCAGCCCCACCTAGGTAAAACAGAGAGGTCAGCACGCTGGTCTAAATCCTATAGCGCAGGGGTCTGGGCCCATCGCCCATTGCACACCTGCACGTTGCGAGGGCGGCCGAAAGCAGACCTAGCCTAGCAGGCGTTCCAATCCAATCCGGCGTGCGCCGCTCAGTCGCTGACGTCACGAAGGCTTCGGCTGATACCACGACGTCGAGTGCCCATAACTGTTCCCGCGTAGTTGGTTAGTGCGTATAGACCAAATGGCCAGACTCAGATCAAATACCAAGAACTCGTTAAGCGTGTTATTTTGAAGTAACAGCGGACACCGACCAGGGCCAGGCCCACCTCTCACCTAGGCGCTCTCAACCTGCCCTGTCGCTCCGCCACAAAGATCCACCCAGAGGACCGTCGGGACAAAGGTCCTTTCAGCCCCCAATCCGTGAATCACTTGCGGGTACTCCTCGAGCCGACCCGACTTTAGTCACCACATGTATCATGTATAAAGTATATAAGTATATACCCGTGATCACCGGCCACGTGATCACGACCCGATAGTATAGCACAGCAGACGGACAAGAATGTAGGGCCACAGATGGAATACTAGCATCCTATACTAAGCATGTAGGATTGCAGGTAAAGGTAACAACAATAGTGGCAAAGACAAGCTATGCAGCAGAATAGGATTAACGGAAAGCAGTAACATGCTACACTAGTCTAATGCAAGAGTATAGAGAAGAATAGGCGATATATGGTGATCAAGGGGGGGGGCTTGCCTGGTTGCTCTGGCAAGAAGGAGGGGTCATCAACAGCGTAGTCAGTCGGGGCACCAGCAGTGACGTCGGTCTCGTAGTCTACCGGAGAGAAGAGGGGGAAGAAACAATGAATATAATGCAAACATAAGCATGACGATGGAAGACATGACAATGTGCGGTGCTAGGTGTGCCCTAACGCGGTAGGAGGTGGTACCGGCGAAGGGGGAAAACATCCGGGAAAGTATTCCCGGTGTTTCGCGTTTTCGGACAGATGAATCGGAGGGGAAAAGTTATGAGTTTGCTACGCTAGGGATGTGTGGCGGGCGAACGGGCTGCGTATCCGGATTCGTCTCGTCGTTCTGAGCAACTTTCATGTACAAAGTATTTTCATCAGAGCTACGGTTTATTTTATATTGATTTTAAAAGATTTAAATCACTTTTTAGCATTTATTTAATTATTTTAATCCAACATTATCCAGAATAGTGTTTGCTGACGTCATCATGACATCAGCCTGACGTCAGCAGTCAACAGAGTGTTGACTTAATCAAACTGACGTGTGGGTCCCGCATGTCATACTCTGTTAACTAATTAACCAAATTAATTAGTTTAATTAACATATTAGTTTGGTTAGTTAATTAATTATGTTAATTAAAAAGGATTAGTTAAGTTAATTAGTTTAGTTAATTGATTAATTAAATTTATATTCATTATTATTATTTTTATCTCTTTTTTTAAGTCGTTCTGGGGTGGGGTCCCACTGTCATAGGCCCTATGGGCCTTAACGGGCACGGGCACACGTTAACGGCCACTGGGGCGTGCCGGTGCGGGCGCCCGAACTGGGCCACGACGAGGGGGAAAACGCCGGCGTGGCAGCGGCAAGGCCACGGCGGGGCAAAAGGTGATGAGCAGGGCAGGCGCCGGAGCGCCGGATGTGGTCACGGGCGTGGCGTCACGGGTCAGGCGATGCGGGCGCGGGAAGGGGTCGCGATGCGCGGTCGAGCAGGCGCGGCCGGGGACGTGGTGGCCGCGAGCACGGCGCGGGCGGCGCGCCGGCGCGGAGCTGCGGGACGCGGCCGGGCACGGTGAGGGCGGCCCGGACGCGGTGACGGCCGCGCGGGACAGAGAGGGGAAGGGAGGGAGCTCACTACGGGCGTAGGGTACGGGGCAGTGGGCTTGAGGAGGAGGACGGGGACGAGCGGCGGAGAGGAAGCAGGCCGGCGGGGTGGCTTCGGCGTCGAGGCGCCGACGAGGTGCGACGGGGTCGGGGTCGATGATGAGGCGAGGCCGCAGCGTTATGCGCGCGCCGCGGGAGGGAGAGGAGGGGGCGCAGAGGAGTCCCTGAGGGGCGGCGCCGAGCCCGGCTGGCGGTGGCCTTAGCGGCGCGGCGACTTGCGTCGGGCGCGGCCGTGCGGGAGGAGGGGATCGAGCAGAGGCGCCCCTCCCCAGGCACGATGCGTGCGTGTGCGTGTGCGCGTGTATTGCGTGTGGTGGCGGCGGTGTGAGAGGACGGGAGAGCGGGTGGGGATCGTGGGGGGTAGTGGGGATCGGGGGTTAGGGTTTGGGGGTTATGGGGGTTATGGGGGTGCTAGATGGGCCGGCCTGGTTGGCCCGGTGGCCATGTGGGCCGAAGCCCAGTGAGAGGGGGGTTTGCTTTTCTCCTTTTCTTTTGTTTTAGTCTTTTCCCTTTTCTTATTTTTCTTTTCTGTTTTCTTTTAGTTCCTAATTATTTTAGTTTTATAATCTATAAAAGTAGTCCCTAATTTTTTCTAAATAATTATACTACTGCGACATAAGTTTGGGCAACTAAATAGAATAGTTTAGGAATTTATTAACTGTAGAAAGCATTTAATTAATTCTTTTGCTACTATCTTATTTACTTTAGGACAATCAAACACTTTCAAAGAGGTTGGTTTCTCCACCATTATTATTTATGCATTATTTGGCTCTCTCCGAACATTTTAGATTCAAGATTGGAAAACTTTTATTGTTTGTTTGATTTTGAATTTGGATTTGAATCGGTTTCGAACTACCGCGAGATTAGTAACCGTAATAGAGGTGACGTGGCATCATTAGTAGAGAGTTACTGTAGCTTAATTATCCGGGCGTCACAATTCTCCTCCACTACAAGAAATCTCGTCCCGAGATTTTAGGGGGTGCAGTAACGGGGAAAGATCTGGTTACGAAATTCTAATGAATCTTCTCAATCTTGGTTGCTTTTCTCGAAGAGGTCGATCCATTACGTTGATGTCTTCATTCCTCTGCTTTAGGTCATCGTGATGAAGTCGGCATCCTTCCTTCGGGAACTCCATCGTACTTACGAAAGAATAAAGGGTGGGTATTCCGGGAGAACGAACCTCGGCAAGGTTGACTATCGGGTCGATAACATCGGGGAAGGTGGCGGGAAGTAAATCTCGAATTGAAATTTAAGAAAATATCGAGAGCAAAGTAAGGAGGTATCATGGAAAGTTTTGAGCAGGCAGGCAATCGTTCGATGCCTGAAATAGGGCGTGAAAGGGGTTCAGAGCAACGGATTACATATTGTGTCAGATACCAGAATTGATGATCTCTAGGAATGTGGCTCATGATCTGCATACGAAGCCAAGCGTGAGGAATAACTTTGACAACAGGGTGTACAGGAGAGTCAGGTTTCGATCCTGTGGAACTGTGGGTTATGGGTCCACCATGTGGGTGAAAAGTAGGAAGGGCGCTGACCTCTTGCACGGTCATGATAGCAAGGCATGTCAGAGGATAGCCTACCAGTTATGTCGACAACAACATCAATACCAAGGGCGAGGGACGAAGAGAACCATTTTCCTGCTCGTTGAAACGAGGCGGACCAGTAGGCAAAGTTCTCGTCCATCGGCGGTTACCGAAATGTCATCAACAAAAATAACGGGGTCTTACTGACTTGGTTGTACGCCGAGGTGTTCACATAAGCAGGGGATTAATACTGCTTAGATCATAATGATCACCAGAAAGGTTAAAGAAAACAATGGAAAGGAAAAGGTGTTATCAGATTAACAGAACAATGGAAAGGAAAATGTGTTTAAACACATATTTCAGGGGTATATCCTTCCCAAGGGTAAGCAGAGCATGATATCCATGATTGGATAGAAGTAGAAAACCCTTTAGGTAAGGGGAGAGAAATTTCATGACATCACCCATACAATAGTGATTGGATAATGGACAAAGAAAATTTAGCATTGTTCTTCAAATGCTCTAATGTAAAATCGGAGTACCACAGACATGCTTCGAGATAGCATTGACATGGTCATCAGGTAAAGGTTAGATCTTCGATACTCAAGGGATCCATCAGGAACAACTTGTAGAATAAGCCTTACAATTTCCTCAGGGAATAATGGATAACCTTGCTAAAAAGGAAACTATAATAATAGGTCCTACGGCCAGGTGTACTCGGCATGACACCACCTTACCGGGTCATCAAAGGACCAACATCATAACTCCTGGAAAGTTGTCCCAACCATCATATCTGACCGAAATTCAGATCCCATTGGTGTCATGATACCTCAGACTTAGGATGTCCGAGAAGAAAAGGTGCAACACAAATCGATGAAATGACATTGCAAGATTCTCAGGAAATGAACTATGGGAGCGGTTTCCTGAAACAATAGTTCATAATTAAACCAAGGAGAGGATGAGGAGGTGGCTGAGGGACTCGGCGACAATTCATCGAGATCTCTGACAAGATGGATTTCCACAATTATGTGAACAAGGAGATAACATTAGTCAGAGCAAATGACATAATGGTGTGTGCTTGAGGAAAACATACATAATTAAACACTGGTTGAAAGGTGCACCCGAAATGTGGGATTAGATAGCGTGATCAATGTTAGAATGGTGATTCGTTATCCAATATTCTAAGGATGAACTATCGACCATTAACTCCAAAGCAATAGGGTTGCTAAGGAGTACAGAATCCAAGCAGCACCGTTCACTTGTTGGCATTCCGGATAGAATCAACATTGGCGCCAAGAAAAAATGGTGATGGTGAGAAGTATCACTATACCAAGAAATTTTAAGAGGCGGAGCAATTCTCACGACCTTCTTGACATAAAAGATGGTAATACTCCAAGGTGAAGATATGCTGGATAGCAAGGAACTCAGGATTCAATCCAAAACATGAACACGTTCGGTATTGAGGGAAGACAAGGATGTGGTCGATGGTAACACAAATCATCGAGGGCAAGGCTGGTATTTCTCACCATGAATTAAATTGATATCATGGAAGAGCTCAGAATGCTGATGATGATCACGACACATTTGTCGAGAGATTTCATGAAGATGTAATCGATCGGCGATAACATCAAGTCAAAGGAATTATGAAGCAAAGGGTTATTGGAACCATACGTACGACACAAACTCAAAAATCAAGCTTGTGGTTCAAGGCGGAATGATATGACGAGGAAAATCGACGTAAGCTTAGCTCATCGTCGAAAGTGGTGCTGCGGGAATAAGGACCAGGTAGCACAGTTAAAATCACCACGACAATGATATAGCCATACAGGCTAGGAATGGCGTGATCGGGTAGAAACTCGTAATTAAAGAAGATTATCAAGTGTCGTTGAACCGTAGTGCAGACTCGGTTCAGTTATCGGTGTCTTTGAGTGTTTAATAACTCAGAGCCCATGAATTTTTTTTAATCAATGAGAATGTAGTACTTCATGGAGATCTCATAAGAAGTTATGCACTTCTGTGATAATCTCGAGATACCAGGGTGTAATACTCGACGAAAGATCAAAGTAAAGGTTGGACTGGTGTATTGCTCCACAGAAGACAAGTGCTTAAACTTGCCCGAGAAATGGGATCAAAACAAGAACATATGGTCGGAACCACAATTGCAAAGGATCAATTCTCCGATACCAAAGGATATTATAACAAGGAAATAGCTATTATTACAAGAAGTTCCCATGATAGGATCTACATGGTGTCCATGGGCATGAACACAGGGTTCAAGGTCGACTCCCACATGTTCAACGCATAACCTTTCATTCACCTCTCGTATTTCGAAAATGACATTAGTTGTTGAAAGTTTTTACCTGGTGCAAAACCAGATAAGTATGACCCGTGTAATCTTTTGGGTTCACACAGATTAGGGAAGGCGTAGGTTCAACCCATCAGGGCATTTTAGGAACATATACCACAAACTCTGGAGTAAATATTACAAGCTCGAAAGTAGAGCATTATTCAAAAGCAGATGATACAATTTACCAAAGGCATTATATAACCCATGGAAAGGCTCACAAGGTTATTCAATATGAAGGACACTGTCGGATAAAATCCAACAAAGGAACCGATGGTCCACAAGGGATCTGATGTGAGCATCGGTACTCAACCAGAGGAAGAAGAATGCAAGGAGATCTAAGTATAGAAACAACTGACTAATTCCAAGTTCAAATGCAAAAGAATTATGATTTCCAAATCAGGGGATCAGAAGCAATGCTCTGATCAAGGATGGATAAGTTGAGTAGGCTTAGGGGTACACTCGATGGCAATTTGCTTGGTCGAGATCCAGCTCACGTTTAAAATGACGTCTGAGCCGGAAGGATGAATTCTAGGATCTGATTGAGGATCTCAAGCATTCGCAACAAATTGAATCAACGGACTCAAAATGATAATGACAAGAGATGCCAATAAGATTATAGACTTATGGGATTAACCATAATGCAAGCAAGTAAGAATTTCAAGAGCAATAGGCTACTCAGGATTTCGGAAGTTCAAATAGTATTTTGAAGACTTTTGTGAAATACATGAATCAACTGGGGAGTAGCAAATATCCGGTGAGTGCTAGAAATTATCCATAGTGGTATTCATGTGGCAAAGAACAGCAAGGCAGTAAGCTCAAAGGATTCTCGGAGCAACAAAGAGAATTTCGGGGTATCTTGTAATAACAAGATCAACTGGGAAGCATTGTATGAATGGCGATTGTACGTGGTTATCCACAGGGGTTTATCGGTGGAAGGGAATTGCAAAAGCGACGCCATAAAGTCTCAAGAGAACATCGGAGAGTATCTTCGGATTCTTCTGGTGCAGCAGACGATCATCTGTAATAAGGGGCTCTCCGGGAGAAAGTATTATCGAGAACCTAGAGTCAGAGTTAGTAAAATCGTTTAACCCGAATAGAAGAGATGTCAGAGTCCCAGAGTATAGGTTGAGCAATAAAAGATCCTACTACCACCCAATGGCGACGTGGGACCGTAAGCCACACAGCCATGTTAGTAAAACAATTTTCACTGACTAGACTCAACTTCGGCCAAGGAGTGTGGAAGGGGGATTCCTATAGGCAGTTGGCTCTGATACCAACTTGTGACGCCCCCGATTCAATCGTACACTAATCATACACGCAAATGTGTACGATCAAGATCGAGGACTCACGGGAAGATATCAACACAACTCTAGACACAAATTAAAATAAAACAAGCTTTATATTACAAGCCAGGGGCCTCGAAGGCTCGAATACATAAGCTCGAAAACACAAGAGTCAGCGGAAGCAATAATATCTGAGTACAGACATAAGTTAAACAAGATTGCCTTAAGAAGGCTAGCACAAAAGTAGCAACGATCGAAAAGGCAAGGCCTCCTACCTAGGACCTCCTAACTACTCCTCGAAGCCAAACTCCACGTAGAATCATCCTCGGGATCTCTAGCTCCTGGACTCCAGCATCTAGTTGTGACAACCAGGTATAGAAAGGGGAAAAGAGGGAGAAAAGCAACCGTGAGTACTCATCCAATGTACTCGCAAGCAAGGAGCTACACTACATATGTATGGGTATATGTGTAAAGGGCCATATCGGTGGACTGAACTGCAGAATGCCAGAATAAGAGGGGGATAGCTAATCCTGTCGAAGACTACGCTTCTGGCCACCTCCATCTTGCAGCATGTAGAAGAGAGTAGATGGTAAGTTCACCAAGTAGCATCGCATAGCATAATCCTACCCGGCGATCCCCTCCTCGTCACCCTGTTAGAGAGGGATCACCGGGTTATATCTGGCACTTGGAAGGGTGTGTTTTATTAAGTATCCAGTTCTAGTTGTCATAAGGTCAAGGTACAACTCCGGGTCGTCCTTTTACCGAGGGACACGGCTATTCGAATAGATAAACTTCCCTACAGGGGTGCACCACATAACCCAACACGCTTGATCCCATTAGGCCAGACACACTTTCCTGGGTCATGCCCGGCCTCGGAAGATCAACACCTCACAGCCCCACCTAGGCATAACAGAGAGGTCAGCACACCGGTCTAAATCCTATAACGCAGGGGTCTGGGCCCATCGCCCATTGCACACCTGCATGTTGCGAGGGTGGCCGAAAGCAGACCTAGCCTAGCAGGCGTTCCAGTCCAATCCGGCGCGCGCCGCTCAGTCGCTGACGTCATGAAGGCTTCGGCTGATACCACGACGTCGAGTGCCCATAACTATTCCCGCGTAGATGGTTAGTGCGTATAGACCAAATGGCCAGACTCAGATCAAATACCAAGAACTCGTTAAGCGTGTTATTTTCAAGTAACCACGGACACCGACCAGGGCCAGGCCCACCTCTCACCTAGGCGGTCTCAACCTACCCTGTCGCACCGCCACAAAGATCCACCCAGAGGGCCGTCGGGACAAAGGTCCTTTCAGCCCCCAATCCGTGAATCACTCGCGGGTACTCCTCGAGCCGACCCGACTTTAGTCACCACATGTATCATGTATAAGGTATATAAGTATATACCCGTGATCACCGCCCAAGTGATTACGGCCCGATAGTATAGCGCAGCAGACGGACAAGAATGTAGGGCCACAGATGGAATACTAGCATCCTATACTAAGCATGTAGGATTGCAGGTAAAGGTAACAACAATAGTGGCAACGACAGGCTATGCAGCAGAATAGGATTAACGGAAAGCAGTAACATGCTACACTACTCTAATGCAAGACTATAGAGAAGAATAGGCGATATCTGGTGATCAAGGGGGGGGCTTGCCTGGTTGCTCTGGCAAGAAGGAGGGGTCGTCAACAGTGTAGTCGGTCGGGGCACCAGCAGCGACGTCGGTCTCGTAGTCTACCGGAGAGAAGAGGGGGAAGAAACAATGAATATAATGCAAACATAAGCATGACGATGGAAGATATGACAATGCGTGGTGCTAGGTGTGCCCTAACGCGGTAGGAGGTGGTACCGGCGAAGTGGGAATACATCCGGGAAAGTATTCCCGGTGTTTCGCGTTTTCGGACAGATGAATCAGAGGGGAAAAGTTACGAGTTTGCTATGCTACGGAGGTGTGGCGGATGATCGGGCTGCGTATCCGGATTCATCTCGTCGTTCTGAGCAACTTTCATGTACAAAGTATTTTCATCTCAGCTACGGTTTATTTTATATTGATTTTAAAAGATTTAAATCACTTTTTAGCATTTATTTAATTATTTTAATCCAACATTATCCAGAATAGTGTTTGCTCACGTCATCATGACATCAGCCTGACGTAAGCAGTCAACAGAGTGTTGACTTAGTCAAACTGACGTGTGGGTCCCGCATGTCATACTCTGTTAACTAATTAACCAAATTAATTAGTTTAATTAACAGATTAGTTTGGTTAGTTAATTAATTATGTTAATTAAACAGCTTTAGTTAATTAATTAATTAAATTTATATTCATTATTATTATTTTTATCTCTTTTTTTAAGTCCTTCTTGGGGCGGGGTCCCACTGTCATAGGCCCTATGGGCCTTAACGGGCACGGGCACGCGTTAACGGGCACTGGGGCGTGCCGGTGCGGGCGCCCGAAGTGAGCCACTGCGAGGGGGAAAACGCCGGCATGGCAGCGGCGAGGCCACGGCAGGGCAAAAGGGGATGAGCAGGGTAGGCGCCGGAGCGCCGGAGGTGGCCGCGGGCGTGGCGTCACGGGTCAGTCGACGCGGGCGTGGGAAGGGGTCCCGATGCGCGGTCGCGTGCGCGGTCGAGCAGGCGCGGCAGGGGCCGTGGTGGCCGCGAGCACGGCGCGGGCGGCGCGCCGGCGCGGAGCTGCGGGACGCGGCCGGGCACGGTGAGTGCGGCTCGGACGCGGTGATGGCCGCACGGGACAGAGAGGGGCAGGGAGGGAGCTCACTGCGGGCATAGGGTACGGGGTAGTGGGGCTTGAGGAGGAGGAGGGGGACGAGCGGCGGAGAGGAAGCAAGCCGGCGGGGTGGCTCCGCCGTCGAGGCGCCAATGAGGTGCGACGGGGTCGGGGTCGGTGATGAGGCGAGGCCGCGGCGTTAGGCGGGCACCGCGCGAGGGAGAGGAGGGGGCGTAGAGGAGTCCCTGAGGGGCGGCGCTGAGCCCGGCTGGCGGTGGCCTTAGCGGCGCGGCGACTTGCGTCGGGCGCGGCCATGCGGGAGGAGGGGATCGAGCAGGGGCGCCCCTCCCCAGGCACGATGCGTGCGTGTGCGTTTGCGCGTGTGTTGCATGTGGTGGCGGCGGTGTGGGAGGACGGGAGAGCGGGTGGGGATCGTGAGGGGTAGTGGGGATCGGGGGTTAGGGTTTGGGGGTTATGGGGGCGCTAGCTGGGCCGGCCTGGTTGGCCCGGTGGCCATCTGGGCCGAAGCCCAGTGAGAGGGGGGTTTGCTTTTCTCCTTTTCTTTTGTTTTAGTCTTTTCCCTTTTCTTATTTTTCTTTTCTGTTATCTTTTAGTTCCTAATTATTTTAGTTTTATAATCTATAAAAGTAGTCCCTAATTTTGTCTAAATAGTTATACTACTGCCACATAAGTTTGGGCAACTAAATAGAATAGTTTAGGAATTTATTTGTTGGGGAACGTAGTAATTTCAAAAAAAATCTACACACACGCAAGATCATGGTGATGCATAGGAACGAGAGGGGAGAGTGTTGTCCACGTACCCTCGTAGACCGACAGCGGAAGTGTTATCACAACGCGGTTGATGTAGTCGTACGTCTTCACGATCCGACCGATCAAGTACCGAACGCACGGCACCTCTGAGTTCTACACACGTTCAGCTCGATGACGTCCCTCGAACTCCGATCCAGCCGAGTGTTGAGGGAGAGTTTCGTCAGCACGACGGCGTGGTGACGATGATGATGTTCCACCGACGGAGGGCTTCGCCTAAGCTCCGCAACGGTATTATCGAGGTGTAATATGGTGGAGGGGGGCACCGCACACGGCTAAGAGATCTCAAGGATCAATTGTTGTGTCTCTGGGGTGCCCCCCTGCCCCCGTATATAAAGGAGCAAGGGAGGAGGAGGCCGGCCCTAGGAAGGGGCGCACCAAGTGTGGAGTCCTACTAGGACTCCCTGGTCCTAGTAGGATTCCACCTCCCATATGGAATAGGAAAAGAGGAAGGGAAAAAGAGAAGGAAGGAAGGGGTGCCCCCCTTACCTAGTCCAATTCGGACCAGACCAAGGGGAGGGGTGCGGCCACCCTTGAGGCCCTTTTTCTTCTTTCCCGTATGGCCCAATAAGGCCCAATACGTATTCCCGTAACTCTCCGGTACTCCGAAAAATACCCGAATCACTCGGAACCTTTCCGAAGTTCGTATATAGTCGTCCAATATATCGATCTTTACGTCTCGACCATTTCGAGACTCCTCGTCATGTCCCCGGTCTCATCCGGGACTCCGAACTCCTTCGGTACACCAACATACATAAACTCATAATAAAACTGTCATCGTAACTTTAAGCGTGCGGACCCTACGGGTTCGAGAACTATGTAGACATGACCGAGACACGTCTCCGGTCAATAACCAATAGCGGGACTTGGATGCCCATATTGGCTCCCACATTTTCTACGAAGATCTTTATCGGTCAGACCGCATAACAACATACGTTGTTCCCTTTGTCATCAGTATTTTACTTGCCCGAGATTCGATCGTCGGTATCTCGATACCTAGTTCAATCTCGTTACTGGCAAGTCTCTTTACTCGTTCCGTAATACATCATCCCGTAACTAACTCATTAGTCACAATGCTTGCAAGGCTTATAGTGATATGCATTACCGAGTGGGCCCAGAGATACCTCTCCGACAATTGGAGTGACAAATCCTAATCTCGAAATACGCCAACCCAACAAGTACCTTTGGAGACACCTGTAGAGCACCTTTATAATCACCCATTTACGTTGTGACGTTTGGTAGCACACAAAGTGTTCCTCCGATAAACGGGAGTTGCATAATCTCATAGTCATAGGAACATGTATAAGTCATGAAGAAAGCAATAGCAACATACTAAACGATCGAGTGCTAAGCTAACGGAATGGGTCAAGTCAATCACGTCATTCTCCTAATGAGGTGATCTCGTTAATCAAATGACAACTTATGTCTATGGCTAGGAAACATAACCATCTTTGATTAACGAGCTAGTCAAGTAGAGGCATACTAGTGACATTCTGTTTGTCTATGTATTCACACATGTATTATGTTTCCTAGTTAATACAATTCTAGCATGAATAATAAACATTTATCATGATATAAGGAAATATATATAATACTTTATTATTGCCTCTAGGGCATATTTCCTTCAGTCTCCCACTTGCACTAGAGTCAATAATCTAGTTCACATCGCCATGTGATTAACACCCATAGTTCACATCTCTATGTGATCAACACTCAAAGGGTTTACTAGAGTCAATAATCTAGTTCACATCGCTATGTGATTAACACCCAAAAAGTACTAAGGTGTGATCATGTTTTGATTGTGAGATAATTTTAGTCAACGGTTCTGTCACATTCAGATCCGTAAGTATTTTGCAAATATCTATGTCTACAATGCTTTGCACGGAGCTACTCTAGCTAATTGCTCCCACTTTCAATATGTATCTAGACTAAGACTTAGAGTCATCTAGATTTAGTGTCAAAACTTATATCGACGTAACCCTTTACGACGAACCTTTTCTCACTTCCATAATCGAGAAACATATCCTTATTCCACTAAGGATAATTTTGACCGCTGTTCAGTGATCTACTCCTAGATCACTATTGTACTCCCTTGCCAAAATCAGTGTAGGGTATACAATAGATCTGGTACACAGCATGGCATACTTTATAGAACCTATGGCCAAGGCATAGGGAATGACTTTCATTCTCTTTCTATCTTTTGCCGTGGTCGGGCTTTGAGTCTTTACTCAATTTCACACCTTGTAACACAGGCAAGAACTCTTTCTTTGACTGTTCTATTTTGAATTACTTCAAAATCTTGTTAAGGTATGTACTCATTGAAAACTTTATCAAGCGTCTTGATCTATCTCTATAGATCTTGATGCTCAATATGTAAGCAGCTTCACCGAAGTCTTCCTTTGAAAAACTCCTTTCAAACACTCCTTTATGCTTTGCAGAATAATTCTACATTATTTCCGATCAACAATATGTCATTCACATATACTTATCAGAAATGCTGTAGTGCTCCCACTCACCTTTTTGTAAATACAGGCTTCACCGCAAGTCTGTATAAAACTATATCCTTTGATCAACTTATCAAAGAGTATATTCCAACTCCGAGATGCTTGCACCAGTCCATAGATGGATCGCTGGAGCTTGCATATTTTGTTAGCACCTTTAGGATTGACAAAACCTTCTGGTTGCATCATATACAACTCTTCTTTAATAAATCCATTAAGGAATGCAGTTTTGTTTATCCATTTGCCAGATTTCATAAAATGCGGCAATTGCTAACATGATTCAGACAGACTTAAGCATAGATACGAGTGAGAAACTCTCATCGTAGTCAACACCTTGAACTTGTCGAAAAACCTTTTTGCGACAATTCTAGCTTTGTAGATAGTAACACTACTATCAGCGTCCGTCTTCCTCTTGACGATCCATTTATTCTCAATTGCTTGCCGATCATCGGGCAAGTCAACCAAAGTCCATACTTTGTTCTTCATACATGGATCTCATCTCAGATTTCATGGCCTCAAGCCATTTTGCGGAATCTGGGCTCACGATCGCTTCTTCATAGTTCGTAGGTTCGTTATGGTCTAGTAACATAACCTCCAGAACAGGATTACCGTACCACTCTGGTGCGGATCTTACTCTGGATTACCTATGAGGTTTGGTAGTAACTTGATC
The DNA here is from genome assembly GCF_002575655.3 of Aegilops tauschii subsp. strangulata. Classification (NCBI taxonomy): domain Eukaryota; kingdom Viridiplantae; phylum Streptophyta; class Magnoliopsida; order Poales; family Poaceae; genus Aegilops; species Aegilops tauschii. The sequence continues at coordinate 288,905,150 of NC_053038.3, forward strand.
TGAAGTTACATGATCATCATCATTAACTTCCTCACTAATTGGTGTAGAAGTCACAGGAACAGATTTCTGTGATCCAATAAGGGAGCAGGTACAGTTACCTCATCAAGTTCTACTTTCCTCCCACTCACATCTTTCGAGAGAAACTCCTTCTCTAGAAAGGATCCATGCTTAGCAACGAATGTCTTGCCTTTGGATCTGTGATAGAAGGTGTACCCAACTGTCTCCTTTGGGTATCCTATGAAGACACATTTCTCCGATTTGGGTTTGAGCTTATCAGGATGAAACATTTTCACATAAGCATCGCAACCCCAAAATTTTAAGAAATGACAACTTTGGTTTCTTGCCAAACCACAGTTCATAAGGCGTCGTCTCAACGGATTTTGATGGTGCCCTATTTAACGTGAATGCAGCTGTCTCTAATGCATAACCCCCAAAACGATTAGTGGTAAATTGGTAAGAGACATCATAGATTGCACTATATCCAATAAAGTATGGTTATGAGGTTCGGACACACCATTATGCTGTGGTGTTCCAGGTGGCATGAATTTGTGAAACTATTCCACATTGTTTTAACTGAAGGCCAAACTCGTAACTTAAATACTCTTCTCCACGATCAGATCGTAGAAACTTTATTTTCTTGTTACGATGATTTTCTGCTTCACTCTGAAATTATATGAACTTTTCAAATGTTTCAGACTCTTGTTTCATTAAGTAGATATACCCATATCTGCTCAAATCATCTGTGAAGGTCAGAAAATAATGATACCTGCTACGAGCCTCAATATTCATCGGACCACATACATCTGTATGTATGATTTCCAACAAATCTGTTGCTCTCTCCATAGTTCCGGAGAACAGCGTTTTAGTCATCTTGCCCATGAGGCACGGTTCGCAAGCATCAAGTGATTCCAAAATCCCATCAGTATGGAGTTTCTTCATGCGCTTTACACCAATATGACCTAAATGGCAGTGCCACAAATAAGTTGCACTATCATTATTAACTTTGCATCTTTTGGCTTCAATATTATGAATATGTGTATCACTACGATCGAGATCCAACAAACCATTTTCGTTGGTGTGTATGACCATAGAAGGTTTTATTCATGTAAACAGAACAACAATTGTTCTCTAATTTAAATGAATAACCGTATTGCAATAAACATGATCAAATCATATTCATGCTCAACGCAAACACCAAATAACACTTATTTAGTTTCAACTCTAATCCCGAAAGTACTGGGAGTGTGCGATGATGATCATATCAATCTTGGAACTACTTCCAACACACATCGTCACCTCGCCTTTTACTAGTCTCTGTTTATTCTGCAACTCCCATTTCGAGTTACTACTCTTAGCAACTGAACCAGTATCAATTACCGAGGGGTTGCTATAAACATTAGGAAAGTACACATCAATAATCTGTATATCAAATATACCTTTGTTCACTTTTACTAGTCTCTGTTTATTCTGCAACTCCCGTTTCGAGTTACTACTCTTAGCAACTGAACCAGTATCAATTACCGAGGGGTTGCTATAAACACTAGTAAAGTACACATCAATAATCTGTATATCAAATATACCTTTGTTCACTTTGCCATCCTTCTTATCCACCAAATAGTTGGGGTAGTTCCGCTTCCAGTGACCAGTCCCTTTGCAGTAGAAGCACTTAGTCTCAGGCTTAGGACCAGACTTAGGCTTCTTCACTTGAGCAGCAACTTGCTTGCCGTTCTTCTTGAAGTTCCCCTTCTTCCCTTTGCCCTTTTCTTGAAACTAGTGGTCTCGTCAACCATCAACACTTGATGTTTTTCTTGATTTCTACCTTCGTTGATTTCAGCATCACGAAGAGCTCGGGAATTACTTTCGTCATCCCTTGCATACTATAGTTCATCACGAAGTTCTACTAACTTGGTGATGGCGACTAGAGAATTCTGTCAATCACTATTTTATCTGGAAGATTAACTCCCACTTGATTCAAGCGATTGTAGTACCCAGACAATCTGAGCACATGCTCACTAGTTGAGCGATTCTCCTCCATCTTTTAGCTATAGAACTTGTTGGAGACTTCATATCTCTCAACTCGGGTATTTGCTTGAAATATTAACTTCAACTCCTAGAACATCTCATATGGTCCATGACGTTCAAAACGTTTTTGAAGTCCCGATTATAAGCCGTTAAGCATGGTGCACTAAACTATCAAGTAGTCATCATATTGAGCTAGCCAAACGTTCATAACGTCTGCATCTGCTCCTGCAATAGGTCTGTCACCTAGCGGTGCATCAAGGACATAATTTTTCTGTGCAGCAATGAGGATAATCCTCAGATCACGGATCCAATCCGCATCTTTGCTACTAACATCTTTCAGCATAATTTTCTCTAGGAACATATCAAAATTAAAACAGGGAAGCAACAACGCGAGCTATTGATCTACAACATAATTTGCAAAATACTATCAGGACTAAGTTCATGATAAATTTAAGTTCAATTAATCATATTACTTAAGAACTCCCACTTAGATAGACATCCCTCTAATCGTCTAAGTGATCACGTGATCCATATCAACTAAACCATGTCCGATCATCACGTGAGATGGAGTAGTTTCAACGGTGAACATCACTATGCTGATCATATCTACTATATGATTCACGCTCGACCTTTCGGTCTCCGTGTTCCGAGGCCATATCTGTTATATGCTAGGCTCGTCAAGTTTAACCTGAGTATTCCGCGTGTGCAACTGTTTTGCACCCGTTGTATTTGAACGTAGAGCCTATCACACCCGATCATCACGTGGTGTCTCAGCACGAAGAACTTTCGCAACGGTGCATACTCAGGGAGAACACTTATACTTTGATAATTTAGTGAAGGATCATCTTATAATGCTACCGTCAAACAAAGCAAGATAAGATGCATAAAGGATAAACATCACATGCAATCAATATAAGTGATATGATATGGCCATCATCATCTTGTACTTGTGATCTCCATCTCTGAAGCACCGTGCTCGTGATCTCCATCTCCGAGGCACCGTCATGATCACCATCGTCATCGGCGCGACACCTTGATCTCCATCGTAGTATCGTTGTCGTCTCGCCAACTAATTGCTTTTACAACTATCGCTACCGCTTAGTGATAAAGTAAAACTATTACATGGCGATTGCATTTCATACAATAAAGCGACAACCATATGGCTCCTGCCAGTTGCCGATAACCCGGTTACAAAACATGATCATCTCATACAACAAATTATATCACATCATGTCTTGACCATATCACATCACAACATGCCCTGCAAAAACAAGTTAGACGTCCTCTACTTTGTTGTTGCAAGTTTTACGTGGCTGCTACGGGCTTAGCAAGAACCGTTCTTACCTACGCATCAAAACCACAACGATAGTTTGTCATGTTGGTGCTGTTTTAACCTTCGCAAGGACCGGGCGTAGCCACACTCGGTTCAACTAAAGTGTGAGAGACAGACACCCGCCGGTCACCTTTAAGCAACGAGTGCTCGCAACGGTGAAACCAGTCTCGCGTAAGCGTACGCGTAATGTCGGTCCGGGCCGCTTCATCTCACAATACCGCTGACCCAAAGTATGACATGCTGGTAAGCAGTATGACTTATATCGCCCACAACTCACTTGTGTTCTACTCGTGCATAGCATCAACGCATAAAACCAGGCTCGGATGCCACTGTTGGGGAACGTAGTAATTTCAAAAAAAAATTCTATGCACACGCAAGATCATGGTGATGCATAGCAACGAGAGGGGAGAGTGTTGTCCACGTACCCTCGTAGACCGATAGCGGAAGTGTTATCAACACGCGGTTAATGTAGTCGTACGTCTTCACGATCCGACCGATCAAGTACCGAACGCACAGCACCTCCGAGTTCTACACACGTTCAGCTCGATGACGTCCCTCGAACTCCGATCCAGCCGAGTGTTGAGGGAGAGTTTCGTCAGCACGACGGCGTGGTGACGATGAGGATGTTCCACCGAAGCAGGGCTTCGCCTAAGCTCCGCAACGGTATTATCGAGGTGTAATATGGTGGTGGGGGGCACCGCACACGGCTAAGAGATCTCAAGGATCAATTGTTGTGTCTCTGGGGTGCCCCCTGCCCCCGTATATAAAGGAGCAAGGGAGGAGGAGGTCGGCCCTAGGAGGGGGCGCACCAAGTGTGGAGTCCTACTAGGACTCCCTAGTCCTAGTAGGATTCCACCTCCCATATGGAATAGGAAAAGAGGAAGGGAAAAAGAGAAGGAAGGAAGGGGGCGCCCCCCTTCCCTAGTCCAATTCGGACCAGACCAAGGGGAGGGGTGCGGCCACCCTTGAGGCCCTTTTTCTTCTTTCCCGTATGGCCCAATAAGGCCCAATACGTATTCCCGTAACTCTCCGGTACTCCGAAAAATACCCGAATCACTCGGAACCTTTCCGAAGTTCGTATATAGTCGTCCAATATATCGATCTTTACGTCTCGACCATTTCGAGACTCCTCGTCATGTCCCCGATCTCATCCGGGACTCCGAACTCCTTCGGTACACCAACATACATAAACTCATAATAAAACTGTCATCGTAACTTTAAGCGTGCGGACCCTACGGGTTCGAGAACTATGTAGACATGACCGAGACACGTCTCCGGTCAATAACCAATAGCGGGACTTGGATGCCCATATTGGCTCCCACATATTCTACGAAGATCTTTATCGGTCAGACCGCATAACAACATACGTTGTTCCCTTTGTCATCAGTATTTTACTTGCCCGAGATTCGATCGTCGGTATCTCGATACCTAGTTCAATCTCGTTACTGGCAAGTCTCTTTACTCGTTCCGTAATACATCATCCCGTAACTAACTCATTAGTCACAATGCTTGCAAGGCTTATAGTGATATGCATTACCGAGTGGGCCCAGAGATACCTCTCCGACAATTGGAGTGACAAATCCTAATCTCGAAATACGCCAACCCAACAAGTACCTTTGGAGACACCTGTAGAGCACCTTTATAATCACCCATTTACGTTGTGACATTTGGTAGCACACAAAGTGTTCCTCCGATAAACGGGAGTTGCATAATCTCATAGTCATAGGAACATGTATAAGTCATGAAGAAAGCAATAGCAACATACTAAACGATCGAGTGCTAAGCTAACGGAATGGGTCAAGTCAATCACGTCATTCTCCTAATGAGGTGATCTCGTTAATCAATTGACAACTTATGTCTATGGCTAGGAAACATAACCATCTTTGATTAACGAGCTAGTCAAGTAGAGGCATACTAGTGACATTCTGTTTGTCTATGTATTCACACATGTATTATGTTTCCTGGTTAATACAATTCTAGCATGAATAATAAACATTTATCATGATATAAGGAAATATATATAATACTTTATTATTGCCTCTAGGGCATATTTCCTTCATTATTAACTGTAAAAAGCATTTAATTAATTGTTTTGCTACTATCTTATTTACTTTAGGACAATCAAACACTTTCAAAGAGGTTGGTTTCTCCACCATTATTATTTATGCATTATTTGTCTCTCTCCGAATATTTTAGATTCAAGATTGGAAAACTTTTATTGTTTGTTTGATTTTGAATTTGGATTTGAATCGGTTTCGAACTACCGCGAGATTAGTAACCGTAATGGAGGTGACGTGGCATCATTAGTAGAGAGTTACTGTAGCTTAATTATCCGGGCGTCACAGTCGCGCCGTCGTCCACCACCTTGGTGCCCTCGGGCGGTACGGCGTCGTCAACGCGGTCAATGAACGACAGCCATCAGAAGAGGACTGTAAGTGGAGAGGCTGACAGCTGGGTCCATGGCCGCACGCAAGGAAGTGCCTCCTTATTACGCGCAAAATAATGATTCCTCCACCTGACACCTTGGACCTACCGGAAGGGCCTCTGTATTTCGTGAAAAAAAGTTTCCCTCCTGACAGCTGGGAGCTAATGGCTTTATCTTTGCACGGAAGGAACTTCCTTCTTACCCCCTGGCAGCTGGGACCCACCAGGTTGAAGCGAAGGTAGCGTTATCTGTCCGTCCGCGAACGTGTATGTACATAGCGGTCGATCGGTGTCTCTGCAGCGACGTACCATGGCCGAGTAAGGAGTGGCACGTCTTGAAATAGAGGCGCCGACCTAGCATGTCGCACAGTCCCGTCTATATCGTGTACATGTACGTACGGCCACGCTGCAACATAGTAAATACGGCTACGTATGCACATACGGGCGGGGTCTTTAACGCGTACAACGACTAACCCTGTTCATCAGAAGCCAACCGGTTGGGTCGGAACGAAGAAACTGCGTCGTGTTCATGGGGAGACAACAGAATGCATCGTGTTCATCGGGAGGCAACGGAATACGTCATGTTCATCAGGAGACAACCGGCTTGGACGGAACAACCGATCGAAACGAGGCCTAGCGTACCGCAGAACGGAGGAAACGGCCTTGTGTTCGACCGGGCATGGTCGAAATGGGATCCTGTTCATCGGGATAGGTCTGGTGTACCGCAAAACGGAGGAAACAGACTTCTCTTGGACCTCCTATGGTCGAAACGGGGTCCTGTTGATCGGGAGGGGTGTTACGTACCGCAAAACAGAGGAAACAGACTTGTGTTTGGAGCGCTACGGTCGAAACGGGGGTCCTGTTCATCGGGAGGGGTGTGGCGTACCGCAAAACGGGACTCCACGAGATACTGTTCATCTCCACTATCAACTGCCTCCACGGGCTACTATTCATCCACCATCGACCTCCTCCAGCCTCCACCTGCGACAGTTCATCCACGGGCTCATGTTCATCTAGCCTCCACCGCTCCTCCACTGGCTACTATTCAACCAGCCCTCTCCACGGGGTCCTGTTTAACCACCCTCCACGGGCTACTGTTCATCCAGCCCTCCATCGGCTACTGTTCAACCAGCCCTCCACAGGGTCCTGTTCATCCCGCCCTCCACGGGGTCCTGTTCATCCACCCCCAACCGGCTCGATCGATTGGGGTCCTATTCATCTAGCGGCAACGGCCTCTACTGCCACAGGGTCCTGCTCATCCAACCCCCAACCGAGAACTATTCATCCAACCCCCCCCCCAACAACGCTCACTGTTCATCAAGAGGCAGCAGGTTCAATCGGCTTCAGTTAGCAGCAGTAGCGAAGGAATCGCTCGATCGCTTCAGCTAACATCTAGGGATCGATCGATCGCTCGGGTTCAGTAACACGTAGCCTTGAGTACAATTGCTCGGGTTCAGTAGGCGAACGCCTCGCTCGGGTTCAGTTAGAGCCCAACGCCTGCACCCACGCACGTACGTGTACGAGAGAAACGTGCATCGTTCGACCCCCGACCACCCACCATAACAGGGAACTCCCCGATATTTTCCTCGCCCTTGCTTCTAACATGGTTTTTTCCGTCATGGATGGCCCAAAGAATGTCATGCAGCTGCGTCTCCAGCCCGCCTAGGACGAAAAGCCCATTTTCTATCATGATATTTTGTCATCGAAGTAGGAGCGCACCACATCTATGATCATACCAGGTTTTGTCACAATTATCGTCATAGAAGTGTCATAAGCATGACAGAAAAAAATTCGTTCGGACCAAAATGTCATGGATGTGTCTTTTTTTTTGTAGTGCCAGGACGAGCCTACACAGTTGCTTGCTGGGGTTGCTCCCTTCACACTCTCTCGCACAAACCGATTGTGGCCACATCTCTAACATCCGGGCAAATCACGCCCGCCGAGGGAAGGGGTGGATGCTTTGTGTAGATGCGATCACCGTCGCCGACGGCGAAAACCCACTGTCGGCACGTCCCGATCAGGGGTCTCCACTGTTCTCTCTCACAAAGCCGGTGCGGTTGCCTTCATCCGTTGCTCACTACCGTGACGTGGGCAGTTGCCGCCTCCCGTCGCCCTCCTCTAGGTTGAGCTACGTCCCGACATCCCTCGGGTACAACTTCCTTTACAACCGGCTTGCACCACTGCCCCAGCTGGCCATGTCGCTCCATGTGGATATTTCTCTACTTCTTTGCTCCACACGTACCTCTACTGGCTTCTACTATATTTGTGATAAGTTTATGTCTCATCAACTAGTCCCGGTAATCTTATTCTAATCACGCTTCTTCAATTTCTTTGCCATAGGGATGCTCATCTTGATTTTAGTGAAACTGCACAAAATGATATGATGGTCAAAGGGTTGCAAACCTCATTTCATCGGAAGGTTCAACGTCGCCAGCAAATTAAATCCTGGTTATGGTTTAGGTTACAAGGGCTAGGGACTGCATGGATCGTTTTTTTCTTTAGTTGTCTCTATTCCAAAATAAGTGTCATCTTTAGTAGTAGTACAACTTTGGACTAAAGTTTTCATAAAGTTGAGACACTTATTTTGGAACGGAGGGAGTACATATTGACTATGATCTTTCATTGAGATGCAATAGCATGCACGTTAGTCTCCTTTGTATTTGATGAAATGTGGCAATGGGGCAACCTTGGACGCAAGATAGAAGCTGGAAGCTTCATAGCATTGTACAAATTTATCTCGCTGAGAAATTACAGTACATACTATACTACTATGTAAAGAGTTAGGTGTCGCACGTGTCCAGAAAATATGGTGATAGTGTGAGGTGGGCCATGTAATCACTGAGCTTGCGTGTTTTCACTGGTTTCGCACTCCTCTGCTGTAAGAATGGATAAAATTGTAATCTACCTCCTTTCGCCGAAACGTGGGACATCCAGCAGTCGTACCACCTCAGTAATAATGACCAACGAGCCGTCAAATCACATGGAACTGGCAGTAAGTTGGACGGACGAAGCAACCATCACTCTTGAATCCGCTTCTCCCCTCAATGCAGGCGCCAGTGAGAGGTGGCGTCCGCTCTGCCCGGGCATGAATGCGGCACCGATTCTCTGGAGCGGCGCTAACTGTTTCAGGCGGGAAGCATGCACGGGCGATGGAGGGGCTTTGGGTGGGCCAGGCTGGTCAGGAGCGGGTATGGCAGTTGTCCCGACTGGACGCCCGGAAACGAGAGGATGCACCGACTCCCGCGGCTAAATCATACAATACACACCATTTCTCTATAGGAGTAGGTCGATGTATCACTCTCTCTAACACACACACACGTTGTTAAAACACGCACACACACACACACACACGCACGCACACACAGGTTCATCGAATAGGAATATCGTGCGAGTGGGAAGCCACAGGAAGTGAGATAAATGGAGTACGTACGAGAAGAGAAGAGGTGATGAATATTCCATCAAACCTGGACTGAGGAGTAGCACTCCCTCCGTGTAGGTGTTAAGTCATCTTACGAAAATCAGATATTCCCAAAATGTTTAGGCGTCGTCCATTAACTTCACATCTCAATCCCCTCCTAGCCTCGTTGCTAGCGAGCGTTGTTACTTACTCTGCCTTGTTATCTCCCCTGTAAACCCAATGCATGGAGCGCAACTACGCGTTGATCAGTCAAGGAATCAAAGTTGGCTTGCATGCGAGTTAATACGTGGCCCTGCATGGTAGCTAAAATGGCATCTCTTAATTGTTGGGATTAATTGTTGCGTTTAGAGACAGAAATCAGGGCTTTGATTGGAGGAAGGACCGGACAAGTTTCTCCTTCTCCTCCAATCTGCTTGCACCTTGGTCCCGCTGCACCTTCTAACATGACTTACACCTAGACGGAGGGAGTAGTATGAGATACGGTGGCACACTGACTTCGGCCGAATACAAGTGCCCAAAATTATTGGAAGAGAGCAAATTGTACAAACTAAATAATTAAAATTGAATTTCTCGCTTTTTTCGAAAAGGAGGCAAAAGATTTGCGTGAGTTTCACAGTTTGCAAGTGACCCTACAAATAAAAGGCATGGCAATTAATGTCAATATGCCCTAGTTTCTTAGCACCCCATGTAACCCTTAGTACATACGGTGGCATACTGACTTAGGACGAATACAAGTGCCCAAAATATTTAAAATTGGAGGATGTTGCAGGCCACCTTTCTGATATTTTGACCATGTGTGGTTCAGTTGTTGTTCACTTCGGAGGGTCGTGAACCACACGTGAACGTTAGTAAGTGCCACCGGGAGGCGTGCAGCGTCAATTGCGGGTTGACTCCTTCGAGTGTTAAATTTTCTTAACGTACTAGCATTGCCCCTAGTATTTTTCATCACTATGTTAAACAAAGAGTTCCGTTTCATGCACAATTTAATAAGATTTTTACCGAGAGAAAAAGGAAACCACTCCATCTATATAGGCTGCAGCCTCGACGCTTGTTTTTCTAGGGTTTGCTCTATTCACACTCTCTCTCCACTATATATACACGCTGGAGCCTCAGCGTTTGTTGTTGCTCTCTTCACACTCTCTCACCCTCTCCAGATCTAAATAAGACTTCATTGGCCTCTCTCTCTCTCTCCCGTCTCTGCCGGTCAAAGAGCGGGTAGTATCCGTCCACCGGGAAGGGAAGGAGGCTTAACACTGTCGCCTTCGGTGAGGGAGGGAATCCACTACCGGCGCAGTTGTTCTGTTTCACCCAGCGGCGGTGTGGGAGGGCCTCCGACCCCTTCTTCCTTGCTGACGTACATAGTGTGGGAAGATCGGCCTCCGGCCGCCCACTGAGCCACACCCCGAGAACCTTAAGGTATAATTTACTTATTTCACATGCATTGCTCTAGCTGCATGTGGGCTTTTTCTGCTTTTGCACTCGAATCTAGGTGTTGGATCAAACCGGAAAGTAGTGGGGAAAGTTCTATAGCATGATTCTAGGACGTGGTTCAAAGAGGAAAGGAAGGGGGAAAGTAGTATAGACTGGCTATCCGGCACATACGTTGGTCGAAAAGGGAAAACAATGACAAATGCACTACGCACATCTGTAACAAACTGATCTTTCTGTTTTGGGGCACAAGGCTATAGAGTTTGAGTAGGACTAGATTTGCTGCCCTCACATAGGGAAATGTGTGTAAAGATAAGAAAACTGGGACCAACACAAATATGCTCCTTGGTTGTTTGTTCTTTATTGCAACAGACTGTGCATCACCCCTTTATACATCAGTAGATACACATGGTGCTGGTGTTCACTGTCCCGTACAACTCTTTAGCTGTTGTTAATCTAAGGCCATGTTTGCTTAAAAAGTCCTAGGACTTTTTTTAGTCCCAACTAAAAAGTCCCTAGTCCCTACCTGTTTGATTCCATGGACTAAACATGGACTAGAGGTTATTAAATGACATGCTAAAAGACCATGTTACCCCTAGTAATGAACTAATAGAGATAAGGTGAAATGCGGGGCAGGGGCAACTATTGGAAAAAGTCCCAAAAAGACTCTCCCTCAGGGTCTTCTTTGTTTAGTCCCAAATGCCCACTTTTAGTACTTAAAAGTCCCTCTTGTTTGGTTTAGATGGGACTAAAAGGGACTTTTTTTAGTCCCTACACCAAAAAGTCCCTGTATACAAACACCCTCTAATAATGCCGTTGGAAAATTGAAGCAATGCCACATTTAAAGCAAATTACATGTTTAACAAATTTTATGGTTAATATAATCTCTCTGTTAATATGAATCAATGCCAATGTTTGAGAAATGCTACTGTCTTGCTTTCTTTCCCATTTAGATAAGTTAGGTGCTTCTTTTTGTGGGCTTTTGTGTCATCCACCGTTATTGACCAGTAGTTGTTTCCTTTGCACCTCTTTGTAAAAAGGGTTATCTACTTCACCTCGTTGATATTGCGACCTTTTGTTGCACTGCACAAAACACTTTTGTTTTAAGAGGGTTTTGTGCAGTTTAACCAAAATGTCACACCGACAATGTTGCTTGATTCATTGATCTTAGTGGAACCGCACAAGAGGAGATCTGACTTCCTATCCATGTTGGCAAATTTGTTTCAGATCTTCTTCTTGTGAGTTGTTTGAATTCCGCGTCATGAGAGGTTAGTACTAGCCTTCTTTCACATGATTGTGCAGTGTGCTATCATATGTTGTGCTACTTATACGGTAATGTTGCTTGATTTTAGTGAACTGCACAAATGGAGACAAGACTTCCAATCTGTATGTTCACCATAATATCCCATTGAGGTAAGATAATGATATTTCACAACTGTTTGCCTGTATTTTGCTACTGTCATCAGAAAATTAATGTCGTTGTTTAGTGTTATACTTGTGCTCCCTAATTGACATGCCAAATCTTACATTGAAGGTGAAGCTTGTCTGTTATTGAACCAAGTGATGCAGTGGAAGAACAAGCGAAAGAAAAACAAAAATCAACTCCTGGTGCTGTAGTGACGCACTGGAACTGTGATGACACAAGTAATGATATAGTTTAGCATCTTAATTTGTTGTTATGGCTGGAACGAGCAATTCTTTTGCCACTGATTTGATGCCACTCTTAATGTAATATGTAATTATCTCTATTTGTGCAAAGAGGGATCTTCTTTGAAGATAACATATATTTTAGTGGAACTGCACATGAAGATGTTGGAAACATTAAACTAATCGAGGAGTGTATATTAAGCATGGCAACCACAGTAGATAACAACAGATGGTTTCGGAGAAGTGCTTCATCTGTATGCTCTACACAATAAGCCTCCTGACAAAGGTTGGCAGTGGCCCATGGATTTCATCCATATGATTGAGCTTCGTCATCTCTATTGGTGGTGTGCTACTGTTTAGATACTGTCATGAGAAAGTGGTATTGTCCTCGAGAAGTACTTCATCTGTGTTGTTTTAATTATTTCCTTTCCTTTTTTTCGAGCAAACAGGGATGCAGCATTTAGATGTTCTCTTGCATTTGCACAACAGGATCATCCTCTTCATAACAGAAGGAAGCAGTTGAAGGATGGTTATATTACTGCCCACAAGAACAAACTAACTTCAGCTCATAAGGACTCACTGATCTCCATCTTTGTTGTTGTGATGGCTAATTGTTGTTTTAGGATTATTCCCGGTGAGTTCCATTTTTTAAATGTGTGATCTGCATGGATGATGTAGGTTGCCTGTTTAAACCGTCAATTCATAGTATAGTTTGCTTTATACTAATCACTTCTTTTGTATTTATGCAAGCAAGGGTACTCAGCTTGATTTCAATGGGAACTGCACAAAATGTTCTTGAATACATCAAATATTCTCGAATCATTCATTTCCACCACAAGAAAGGAGGTGCCGATATGTTCAAGGCATTGCGACATATAAAAGGCGAAATCATAAAAGCTACGTGCGAATTTGGTTGATTTTGGTGGAACTGCACAAAAAGAACAGCTGGTTTATTTAGCACGAGGTGCCATGTGAATGCCCGAACTGATGGCAAACCCTGCTCATTCCACAATCGTAGTCATATTATATTTTAGAATGCGAAAACCTTGTCAAAGTTTGCTCACTGATGTATGCAAAACAACACGCATTTGACATTTTGGAATGGGACAACCTTGTCAAATTTTGCCCATTGATGTTAGCAAGAAGACACGTGTTTGATATTTTTGAATGGGATGCCCTTTGCTGTCAGCAGCATCGATCGATTTTTCTTTATTCTTTAGTTGTGAAGTAAATATTGGCTCAGACATGTGAATTGGTGAGATGCATAATCATCGATTGTTTTGAATGTTCTCTATGAATTGCCAAGCCTGTGTGTTTGATTGCAATGTACAGGAACGCTAAAAAGCTGGTCAAACTTTTTGTACTCCCTCTGTTCCTTTTTACTTCGTATATTAGATTTCTTTCATGTCAGTTGATTTTACATTGTGAATGTTGATACTTTTTCTATAAGATTTGTCAAAGTAGAGATACTTTGACTTCAGACAAAACTTATATGCAGACTAAAAAGGACCGGAGGGAGTACGTGTGAAACTGCTGCAAACGAGGTGATCAATGCTAGTACGTATTGTTTTGCATGTTCATCCAATGCCATTGATACAAGAATTCGAACTAATCAAACTAAATTCATTCATACACGGCCGGATTTAATATAAACATGTCGGATTTCATTACATTTCATACATTCATCAACTAAAAAGGGGTGCACTGGAGGTATAATTAATAACCGAAGCTACCCACCCGTGTCCGGCTCAGCCGAACAGAAGCTTCAGTGACTTAACTGCTGTTGCAGTTGGGTCACTGACATGTGGGCCAGATGCCGGTTGGGCCCACATGTCAGTGACCCAACTGCACTGTAGTTAAGTCATTGAAGAAGCGTCTTTCTCCAGCACAGCTCTCTGACTCCACGTTGCCGCCAAGAAGCTAATCGGCCGTCAATGGTCAACCCGCCAAGCTTGGCTTCACCCGTAGGGTAGCAGCGGTGGCCTTACTTGGACCCAAGCGGCGGCGACGTACCGTGTTCTACTCTTCCCCGTTTTCTGTGTGGCGCGGCCTCGTTGGCAGCGGGGCGGGGCCTCGACAGAGCCGGTGATGTCCTCTATGTCGTTGCCGGCGGAGCGGCACCTCGGCGGAGCAGGGGAAATCCTCCCCTCCTTGCCGGCAGAGCGGGACCTCGGTGGAGCCGGCGATTACCTCTGCCTCGTCATTTGCGGGGTGGGGCCTCAGCGGAGCAGGGACTCGCCAAAGTCAGCAAAGTCCTCTACCTCGGTGCCGGCGGGGCGGGGCCTTGGTGGAGCCAGCGGTGTCCTCTCCCCTTTTGTTGGAGTGGCGGGGCCCCAACGGAGCAGGGCCTTGTCGGCGCCAGCGGAGCGAGGACTCAGCGGAGCTGGCATTGTCGTCCGCCTCGTCGTCGGTCTCACGAAACAGCGCCTCGCCCGCTTCATCGCCCTCTTTGTAGGCGGCCACAAGCTCCGCCACCCGCATGCGGTACCGCCAGTGCGCGAGGCGGCTTTCACGGGCGGAGCGGTATGACTCGAGCAGCGCCTCCTACTCCGCCCACTCCGCGTTGATCTGCTCCTACGCCTGCAGGTGCTCCTGGAGGAGATGGTGGTTGTAGGCGGCGGCGGCCTGCGCCTCCCGGAACTGCTCCTGACGCTTCTGCCTCACCGTGTCCATGTATTAGGAACAGGCCTCACCGATGGTCATGGTGCAATGCACCGGCGAGGATGGAGCGGAGGAGGGGGTTGGCGCCGGATCGTCGACTACCATGTTCTCCATTGGGACGTCATCGTCCTCCGGCTGCCTGTCGGCCAGCCAGTCGGCAGCAATGGCTTCCATCTCCTTGTGGTCCGTCGTCCGCCCGTCCCGAAGAGCACTGGAGCGCGAGGAAACCATGGTGAGCAGTAGTGGTGTGGATAGGAGAAAGGGAATGGAGGCGGATGACTGCGGCTATGGCCGGCGCAGCAGTTTATATAGCAATGGTGGGTGGCGGAGGGATGGACGGGTGGTGCCGGAGTAGCTGCCTCAGCAACCGCGTATCATTAATGTGGGCGGCAGATGAATGGAAGGACGGCACTTGTGTCGTTTGAACGCGGAGCAATAGCCTGCACCGAGAAGCGGCGCGGGTGGCGCTGACCATTTCGGGTGGAAAGCGTGCGCAGGCGATGGAGGTGGTCTGGGTGGGCCAGGGCGGTCAGACTCGTGCTTGGCAGCAGGTCGGTCCAGCAGCCAGACATGCTGGCTCGCAGCGACGACAATCAGACAATGGACATAGCATCCGACCAGGAGCCGGTGCCACCGTCCAAGCCGGTTCATGCCATGTTGATCAGGGTGTGCAAAACCAAACCGAAAACCGAACCAAAATAACCAAACCGAACCGAAATTTCGGTTTTTTCAGTTTCTGGTTTCAGTTTCCAATTCTAGAAACCATTTAGCATTTGGTTTTTTCGGTTAGAAATTGAAAACCATTCGGTTAAACTGAAATAACGGAAGTCTGATTTAATAACCTATGATACGAGTCCAAACCTTCAGGGACCCCATCTTTTATAGCTCTCAGCCCACTGCACTACTGCTCGAGTGGCGAGGTGGTACTAATCTCAGCAGCTCCAACCGACCAGAGCACCTCTTATCGCATGCAGTGCTTGTTTGGGCCTCAAACTATCCGGCCCATTAGGCAGCTTTTGTCAAGCGAGCCATGCGCGGAGTGCTTCGTTTCATCTCCTCCAGGCAGCCGATCTATTATTTCTCAAAAAACAGGCAGCCGATCTATTTTGTCACCTTTAAAAACAAATGTTGAACAATTTTGTCAGGACTTTGGAGGATCGGCCTGGCGAGGGTCCACCAGGTGGGTCATGGCCTCGTGGCCATTGAAGATGCGCTGGATTTTCTCTCTTTCCTCTTTTTGCTGCTTCCTCTTTCCTTCTTGTAATCAGTCTTACTAGATCATTGATGGTGCGCGTTGCTGCGCCCGTCCATTTTGAATGTTATTGATAGTATTAGAAAGTTATGTAACAATATGAGGTTTCTTTTTTATTTGAAATGAGGGATTGCAGAAGAGAGGTTGAGATGTTGTTGTCCATTTTTATTTTTGATTAAATTTTAGAAGAACTGCGAACATAACATATACTACAAAATGGCCAGTAAGTGGAGACCAAAGGTTATGCTAATCTAACATTTTGTTTGCAGTGGCAAAGTATATCCCTAGCTCCGTAAATGGCCGGTAAGTGGAAACTAAAGGGACATTACAAAATTTTAGAACACAATGATGTGGCGTGTTGCTGCGCCCGTCTATTTGTACAATACAAATAATAGGAATTTTCTTGAATAGATGACTACATGAAGCACAATAAATTCCAATAAACATAACTAAATATTAGCCAGTGATCAAAGAAATCTCATATATAATCGATAAAAGCAAGGTTTACACATAGAAATATGATTGGTACGACAAAATACACAATATTGTATGGAGTAAATACAAGTAATCAATACTACCAAGAAAAATAATAAGTAGCAGATTGTTTACATGGAGCATTAATGAAATCTTCAGATGCCTCTCCAGAAGAGCCACCGTGTTTGGAAACAGAAAAAATAGGCGAGCCTAATGCAACAGCCCTTTTCTTTTCAGAACTGCAATACAGATAGAAAATAGAAACTAAAAAGTATCTTAGGAGATACCGATGGGCAACAACAATAAAAAATGCATGCAAATGTCCAGACTCTGTAAACCCTCAGTGGCAAGTATTAGAAAAAGGAAAGCATGTAATGTTCTCATCTGAGCTTGCACATTACTCTAGTCAACATGAGTTCAGAGACTATTTGTTTTAGCAAATACATAATTGAGAAAATAAGGACAAGTTCTGATAACAGAAAGTTCAGAACATCACTGACCTATCAAGTGACATAACAGAAATTGAGAGACCTCATCATTATGAATTAATAGGCAGGAAATTGGATATGAAGTATTACACAATGCTCACACTCAACATCTTATTGTCCGACTTAAGATAGAAAACCTAGTCCAGGAAATAGTATGTACATCAGAGCTCTTTCTGGTCAGCTTTCTTTTATCTACATACCTTTCCATTACTCGTACAACAATGCCATGGGAGGCACACTTAAATAGGTCTATACCCTTGATGTAATGTCATTCTATAAAGTTATGGGCATGTGTGGCCCCAGCCAAATCACTAACATTTAAAAATGATCAGAAATATAGTCATTAGCCTACCAAAATAACTGTAGAGAGATTTTAGAGATCTTTCTAGTCAGCTTTCTTTTATCTACATACCGTGCCATTACTCGTCCAGCAATGCCCAGTGGACACTTGACTGTTTAGACTTTGAGTCTCTTCAACTTTGTAAGGTAGGCCCAAATCCTTCCATGTCTTAGTTTGAAGCTTCGATAACAGAGTACCATGCATACTAAGCCATAGCCTAGTGGAGAAGGTGAGGGACGCGACCGAAGCAGCGAGGACAGGTAAGATAGCAAAGAATCCAAGAGCTGCCGAGGGCCAGCGAGATTGCTTTCTTATCCTACATCTGTGACACCATGAAAAACTCAGTGTCCGAACAAAAAAAGTACGGCTGGATTTGTGATGCGGATTCAAGAAGATGCCTACAGACGAGAAGATTAAGGTGATGGTTATGAACACCACCAAGGATGTCCCCGCTGCCCTGTGGTTCGTCGTCTCGGCCGCCAATGACCGGCATCTGCCCGACAGCCGGTGACCTGGCAGGTTCGTGAGCGTTAATATGCCGCTCCGCCCACGCTAATCATTTAAGATTTTGGCTACAATAGGAGGAAGACGTGGGTGTGAGGAGGAGCATATGCACCTTGCCGTTGTCTAGACAACACTGTACATGCATATACAGTACATATAATTATTAGAATTGACAGCTGAGTAGCAAATTCAGTTAGAATTTCATGTCGACATAAAATCCCAATGTAATCAGATTAAGAAAATTCTATTTATCAAATCTAATGAACACAATGGCTAGACAAAATAATAGTTGTACTTGGATAAAATTTACAAATGCACATGACCAGATCCACACGAATAGAGCCAAGGGTTTAATCGGGAACCTCACCATCATCCTGAGATCGTTGCTATCCATCTGGAGGTGAATCCATCAGCGCTATGGAGTAGGGCTATAGGAAATATTGAGTCATATCGCAGTTTCCAGAGAATCCATTCATGGAGCAGGGGAAGGGGCACAGGACAGTAACAGGGTGAGGAGCAGAGTGGGAGGAGCTCCAGGCCGCCGTCGCCATGGATATGAAGCCTCCGCCGCATCTGGGAAGGTGATGTGACCCCGCCATGGAGTGGCAGCGCTCGTGGCTAGGGCGAAGAGGAGGGCCGGCGCATGGCCGAAGAGTCAGAGCAGTGCTCTCCTGGAGCGGCGGGAGGCAGCGACATCGGTGGGGAGCGACGGCAGCGTGGGAGAGAGGGCCGACGGGGTGGAGGTGGTCGTGCCCTCATGGGAGAGGGGCGGCGGTTTGGATGAGCTGGGCTGTGGTTGGTTAGCTAACTGGGCTGCGAGAGGCGGCCCAATTTACCAGAGGGCTCAGATTTGGCTATGGGAGCAGCAGCCCCTAGGACAGTTGGGCTACTAATCTGCGTAGTTAGCCTAGGCGGAAGTGCATTCAGATCTGACGGCCAGGAACTCCCAGATCACGAAAACGGACGGCCGAAATTCAAATCGATGTGAGGGCTCGTTTAAGGTGCGGTTATACTGTCCTTAATGTGCTGCCATCTACTAGTAATGCCTAGGAAAAAGTCACATGGACCTCCAAAACCTGCCTAATCTCTCATATTTGTTGCCACCTAATGCTTATTACTAAATCGTGTCCATCATGTAACGATCCAATCTACGTACACAGTGCACACAAGAAAAAATCTATCCTACATACATGAACTGAATCATGTGACCAAAAAAATATTTGTCGTTCAAAAATTCACGTCAACTTTGGTTATTTTGGTTATTACCGAAACCAAACCGAAATTAAATGATTATTACCGAAACCGAACCGTATCTATGTATAAAATCGTATAAACCGAAGTATAAAAACCATATAAACCAAAAACCATATAAACCGAACCGAATCAAACCGAGAAAACCGAATGCACAGGGTGACGTGTTGACCATAGAGCAGGTGCAGCCGCACTTCGATGCCCTAATGGCAGAAGAGCTACCAGCGCAGGAGGACCTGTGCTGCAACCTCCGTCTCCTCATCGAGCACCGGCGAACAAGCGAACGACAATATCGTCGCGGACATGTGGCCCTATGATCTTGGCTTCCTGAAAGAGCAGCGGGCACTGTATCAGACCATCCGTAGGGCCCGCGAGGCCCTCTCCGTCATCCTTCGAGTTGTTGCGCTCGTCGCGGTGCCGCTGTCTCGTGTTGTTAACATGGTCAACGGACATGAGGAATGAGGAGATGACTTTACTTGGAGAGGATGACAGTGGGGACCCACCAGGGCCATAGTCACACGTACGCAAGTGCCTCATTAGTATATACAACTATAATTTTTTTTATTCCTCCTGGTTTCTTTACATCACAGTCTCACACCATTTTCAACCTATATAGTCAATAAACGAGAGAAATGCACAAGGAGCGGCCGACAGCTGGGACCAAGCAGCTCGAGCAGTATTTGTGTTTTTGAGGTGTGAGCAGAGTTTTTCTTGAGCGATGTTTTTGTTGTTGTTCAGAGGAGAGCAGGGTATCAACTGGGTGGGCTGTGGCCCATCTAGCCTAGGCCAGATATTAATTTTTGCAAGCTGAAAATGGCTAGCCCAGCTATACTTTTTTTAGGAATACCCAGGCAAGGTCAACTTCTTATTCTCCGCCCCGCAGGGCTGCAGATCTTTCATATGAGGGATGCATTAGGCTTACCAAGAAATTGGGCTTGACGAAATAATAAATGGGATGTAATTATAAAAACTAGGTAGTAATTATAAAAAAATGCACCAAACACGTGATTACTTTAAAAAATTATTATTATTGGCTTTTGAAAATTTTAATTCCATTACTTGTTGCGCGCGCAATATTTCGTTGAATTTTTACGTAATACACATTTATTTATATTTAATCTGACTATAAATTTCGGGATAAAAATATTTCGGATCCCATCAAAATGTGGGAGATTTTATTGAATTCTATTTTGAGCGGTTGGTTGAAATTATTAGTTGTTGTCCTAGCTAGAAAATGGGCTGTACTTTTAACAAACTGTAAATGGGCTGTAAATTCCATTAGAATTCAAAAATGGGATGTACATTCTTACAAAACGCAAATGGGCTATATGTTCTCTGCCACACACTTGTGGGCCTACTAAGTTGACGCGTACGCAAGGCTTTGTCAACTTATAGTCAACACACAGTTCTAGCAGCAGTGGCTCTTGGATGTCCATCCAACGGATGTCATGCTTCTTCCTCAATCTCGGATATTCTTGCTTCAGCCACCCAAAAAATGATTCCTCCCCCTGACATCTGGGGTGCACCATTTCAGAGGCTGGCCTATGGGCCTACTAAGTTGACGCGTACCAAGGGCTTTGTCAACTTAGTCAATATAAATGATTCTAGCTACAGTGACCGTACAATGTCCAACCAACGGCCGTCGTGTTTCTTCAACCTCTGGTCTTCTTGCTCCAGCCGCCCAAACCAGGGCCGGCCTTGCCGCCTGCTCCTGCCTCCCGTGTCCGGCTGTGCTGCCAACACTACCCATGCTATCCCTCTATACTCACCCACACCTCCTGTTATTCTCCGGTGATGGCAGCCTCACACCGCAGCCGAAGCAGTCAACCCGCATACTCCCCTCTGCGTGGGCATCCACTATCGCGTCTTCCTTGGCTCTGTGTCGTTCCCTTCCTAGGCCTCTCCGTCGTCCACCGCCTTGGTGCTCTCGGTGCAGTGTGGTCAACATGGTCAATGAAGGACAGCCATCGAAAGAGGACTTTAGGCGGTGAGGCTGACAGCTGGACCCACTAGCTACATCTTCGAACACAAGGAAGTGCCTCCTTATTACTCGCAAAATAAAAACGATTCCTCCCCCTGACAGCTGGGACCGACCAGCTATATCTTCGCACCCAAGGAAGTGCATCCTTATCCTCCCTGACCCCTGGGACCCGCCCGGTCAAAGCGTACGTAGCGTTGTCTATCTGGTAGCGAACGTGTACGTACATACTGGTCGATCGGTCTCTCTCCAAGTATGAACCGTGGCCGAGTAAGTAGCGGCAGGTGTCGTTGTAGAGCACTTGACATATCAGTTCACGCAGTCCCGTCTAAGTCCTGTACACGTACGTACAACCACAGGGAAAAAATGCGGCCACGTACATACATACGGGCGGGATCTCGAGCACGTACTCGCGCCTATATACGGACGGCCAGGGCTTGTGTACATGGAGAGGCAACGACCGGTAGCAACGGCGTCATGTTCATCGGGCAGCGAACCGGCTGGGTGGGAATAGAGAAACAACCTCCTCTTCATTGGGAGGCAACCGACTGGGTCGGAATGCGTCCTGTTCAACGGGAGCCAACCGACTTGGACAGAACAGCCGAAACGGGGTCTGGCGTACCGCAGAATGGAGGAAACGGCCTTCTGTTCGACCGGCCACGGCCGAAACGGGATCTTGTTCATCGGGAGGGGTCTGGCGTACCGCAAAATGCAGGAAACAGACTTGTGTTCGAGTGCCTACAGTCGAAACGGGGTCCTGTTGATCGAGAGGGGTGTGGTGTACCACAAAAAGGAGGAAACAGACTTGTGTTGGATAGCCTAGGGTCAAAAAAGGGGTCCTGTTCATTCACCGTCTATTGCCTCGCTCTAGCCTCCACGGGCTACTGTTCATCCACCGCCGACCTCCTCCAGCCTCCACAGGCTACTATTCATCCACGACAATTGTTCATCCAGCCTCCACTGGCTGCTGTTCATAGAGCCTCCACGGGGTCCTGTTCATCCACCCCCAACCGGCTGGGGTGCGGCGGCCTCCTCGGGGTCCTGTTCATTGAGCGGCAATGGCCTACTACCACGGGGTCCTAGTCATCCAACCCCCACCGGGAACTGTTCATCCACAGCAAACCAACTGGCTCGACTCACCACGTCTCGACTCGTTCTACATACCGCGCGCATGTTAGCAACGGTCACTGTTCATCGAGAGGCAACCCAACACCGGTTGGCTACGTCTCGCACGGGGGCTCGATCGGCTTCAATAAGCAGCATCAATGATCGATCGCTCGGGTTCAGTTAGCCGCAGCTACGAAGGAATTGCTCGTGTTCAATCAACAGTGAATGAATCGCTGTGGTTTAGTTAATAGGCAAGGGATCGATCGCTTGGGTTCAGTAACGTGCGATCGCTCGGGTTCAGTTAGCCAACGCCTCGCACACACGCGCGTACACGAGAGACACATGCAAACCAAAGTGCATCGCTCGCCCCGACCACCCATCGTAACCGGGAAATCCGTGATATTTTGCTCGCCCTTGCTTCTACCATGATTTTTTCTGTCATGGACGGCCCAAAGAATGTCATGCAGCTGTGTCTTCGGCCTGCCCAGGACAAAAAGCCCATTTTCTATCATGATTTTTGTCATAGAAGTAGGAGCCCACCACATCTATGATCATACCGTGTCTTGTCACAATTATCGTCATAGAACTGTCATACGCATGACAGAAAAAAGTCCGTTCGGCCCAAAATGTCACGGACGTGTCTTTTTTTGTAAACTTTCGTCGAACAGGCCAATTTTTTTACCACAACATCTTGGTGCCATGCCATTACATCAAGCAAGGTTCCATGTATTTCTGATCATTTTTGAATTTTTTGGAATTTAAAAGCCATGCCACCTGATGCTTGTGTACATGTTGTGACACCAATATGTTTGAAAATTCTTTCCAATTTACTGCACAGGGCATTAACTCGCACACAAGGACACAAATATGATTTTCTAAACCATTATGGTTAGCTGTTGCATGTACATGTATTTCAAATTTGAATTACGGTCATTAAATGGCTAGAAAATCACTTAAATGACTTAAAAAGGCCAAATGACCTCTGAAATTTTCCAAATTTTAGCATGCCAGTTGTATTAGTGCACGTTAACGGTACAAAAAGTTTCAAGGCCAAAAGAGGAAGCTACCACCGGTTCATCATCAAACATGCATTGTTCCCTCTCAGAACCACGAGTCTTCTAGTGAGATGCTCCGATTTGTGAGGGGTGTATGTCCAAACTTTCGTCAAACAGCCCAATTTTTTATCACATCATCTTGGTGCCATGCCAGTACATCAAGCAATGTTTCATGTATTTCTAATCTTTTTTTTGGAATTTAAAAGGCATGCTACTCAATGTTTGTGTCCAAGTTGTGACACCGATATGTTTGAAAATTCCTTCCAATTTACTACACATGGAATCAACTTGCACACAAGTACACAAATATGATTTTCCACCCCATGATGGTTTGCAGTTGCATGTACATGTAGTTCAAATTTGAATTACGGCCATTAAATGGCTAGAAACTCACTTGATGTCTTAAAAAGGTCAAATGAACCCTAAAAATTTCCAAATTTTAACATGACAATGGTATTAGTGCATGTTAACGGCACACAATTTTCTCGTACATTTAAAAAACCATCCGTTGCAACTGTACTCCAAATTCGTCTTCCGCAGCTAATACAAAAAATCAATTACATTACACACAGTTGGTTATAGGAATCGTTAGCGATGAAAATTCATGGGTCTATTAATGTCTTCCTCCATAAGCTTCGTCAGCTTCGTCTGCTCAAGTGTCGGCCGCCCCTTAATCCACGAGTCCCCGATCCCCATTCCCCAACCGCTTCTTGCAAAGAATGACGTCATGGAGATGCTTTGTGAGGGCCCGTAAGACCGTGTCCTCCTCGAGCACGGCCACCTAAGCCGAGAGCGCGGTCGCATCTGCATTGAGCGTGACCGCATCTGCCGAGAGGGCGTCTGCAATAGCCGACAGGGCAGCTGCACCAGCCGAGGCGGCTGCAGCAGCTACTCTGACGGCAAATACGCCAAGAGCGCTCGAGCAGCCTTCCATGTCGCCGGTGTTGCCCTGGCTCGGGTCGAGACCATCCACACCAATATCTAGGATGCCCACGCCAAGATATTCCATGCCACCTCAGAATCTAGCATGCACCCCACATCCAAAAATTTGGCAGAGGCCATGGAGTCTTGCTTCCTCATGAGATCACCGAGAGGGAGCTGGAGATGCATGAGGCGTCGGAGAACGAGGGGCGCCAGGAGGAGGAGTTCTCTCCCTCTCTCTCTCGGTGGCGCCAGAACACCGCCGGGGCAATCATCGTGATGGCGATCTACCCCAACAACTTCGCCACCGTCATCACCAACTGTCTCCCCTTCTATGCAGCGGTGTAACATCTCTTCTCCCCGCTGTAGTCTCTACTTGAACATGGTTCTTACTGCTATATATTATTATCCAATGATATGTGGCAATCCTATGATGTTTGAGTACATTCATTTTGTCCTATGGGTTGATTGATGATAGTTATTGGTTTTAGTTGTATGTTTTTTTGGTGATGTCCTATGATGCCCTCCATGTCACGCAAGCATGTGTGATTACCGCTGTAATGTGTGGCAATACATTCATAAAGGGTTGCGTGAGTGACGGGAACAGAGACCCGAGTATGGGGTTGTTGCATATGGGAGTAAAGAGGACTTGTTAATTAATGCTATGGTTGGGTTTTACCTTAATGATCTTTAGTAGTTGCGAATGCTTGCTAGAGTTTCAATCATAAGTGCATATGATCCCAGTACGGAAAGTATGTTAGCTCATGCATCTGCCTAGTATAAAATTGCAATAATAATTACCTATCTAGTTATCAATTGCCTAGGGACACATCCTTCTCTTGTGTTACAAAAAGCTTTCTACTAAACAACTAACTTTTATTATCTTGCAAATTACTCGTAGTTATATTCTAGCTAAGTACTTCTAGTTTTATTCTTGCAAACTTATCCTATTACACGTACAAAGTAGTTTTATTCTTGTTGTAGGTAAAGCGAACGTTTAGTGTGAGTGGAGTTGTCTCGGTGGTCGATAGAACTTGAAGAGAATATAAATTCTACCTTTAGCTCCTCGTTGGGTTTGACACTCTTACTTATCAAGAAAGGCTACAATTGATCCCCTATACTTGTGGGTTATCAGGCGGCGAGGAGGCGCAGCCCGGTTGGGCCTTGGTGCTGGTGAGCACCAGCACTGTGCTTAAGCGTGGGGCAATCAGCAGCGCCAAGGCGGCCCTCGACACGTTCAAGGAAGACCTCCGGGCAGAGGAGGCATGCATCATGGAGGAGCGCCAGCGCCTAGCGGATGGGTGGCGCCAGCTTAACGTGACCATGAAGCTGGGCCATCTGTAGGACGAGGCCACGCGGGAGAAACGAGACAAGATCATGAAGTACACCAAGGAGCTCTTCGAGGGAGCCCTTGAGGATGCCACAGAGGTTGGGCAGTGGCGAGACGATGCTAAGGCCCGCGGGGAGGTGCTCTAGGAGCAGACGGAGGTCAAGGAGCAGGTGCTCTGAACGTGGGAGGAGGCCTGCAAAGGCCAACTCACTTCCTGCGAGTAGGAGCTCACCAAGCGTGAGGAGGCCCTCGCGGCTTGTGAGGGGGGCCTAGAGATCCAGGAGCGGGAGCTCGCAAGGACCACCTCGGAGCAGGAGGCCGAGCACGAGCGCTTGGCAACGTTGGACGCCAGGTGGCGGCTACCCAAGCCTCCTACGACTCCCGCATGGCCAAGGCCAACGCCCAGCTCGAGGAGTGGGAGAAGAAGTACAAGGCGGACACTGGCGCCAAGGTCAAGACGGAGCGTGAGGCTCTTGTCAAGGACCGTCGCGAGAAGCTGAAGTTCTAGCAGGATAGCTTCATGCAGAAGCAGAGCGAGCTCAAGGCTAAGAACTCTCGCCTTGCGAAGGAGCTGGAGGACACGGAGGCCGCGCGGCAGTTGGCGCTGTCGGCTAAGGCAGACCTGGAGCGGGAGCTGGCTCCCACTGGATGTAGGTGGGCGGCGTATCCAGGCCGTCGAGAGGGCCAGGGACGACCGCGTGTGGTAGCAGGGCAGCAGCATGCGCGCAACAAGATGTTCCCTACCCTCATGCAGCGCGCGTGCACGGCTGTTGCGCGCTTCACCAACGAGAAGACCTTGGAGCCCCTTGACGAAAACAACACTAGCTACCTTGAATTCTATACCAAGCTCGTGGAGAAGATGGAGGAGGAGGCTGCGAAGGTGAACGAGACCCTCGAGGAGGAGAGCCGCGACCTCCTGAGCCAGGCGAGGGATCTTCAGCAACCTCTTCCGAAGTGACGCCGACTTTGACTTCAAGAGGGTGATGGCCCATGTCCCGCCGGAGCTGTGCGGTGGGCTCAAGAAGGAGGTGCGGGACCATGTGGTGGCCCACATCTAGCGATTCGTGCCTGTCAACGACGACTCTTAGGAGGATGCCAATGACGGTAGCAATGACGATGACGACAGTGCCTCCTCCACCAAGGCCCTCCCTCCTTTTATCCTATTTATCAAGTAGATGCGACCCTGTGGGGTTTGCAAACATTGCTATGTTTTCTAATAACATTGCCAGTATATGTTTCCTGCCATTTTCATTTCCTCGTGAGGCCTTCTTTCCTTTTTGCGTGCCTTCGTGCTCTATGTCTCTAGGACCTAGCCCCCAAGCATGCCAGGACCGTCGCTGGTATGTTAGAGCATGCGCTTAAAAAGGCCGGAGGGTTTAGGGCTCAGCGAGGTGGAAAGGGATCCTGAGGCACGATCCTCAGGGAGCCCACCCCCCTTTGACATGCAAGTGTCTTGTGTCTAGGAAAGAAGGGCACCTAGCGAGGTCACGAGGCAAAAAGTGCTCGCAAGGCGCTAAGAAAAGCTCATGAAGCAATTATGACTTACCTTTCTCTAAGTATACGACTTGACGTGCCGCCGCCCGCATGATGAGCCTCACAAGGGGTGTCTACTCGTGAAGCCCCTTGTGGATACTTGGTGGAGACGGCACGATAGGCTACCTCACGAGGAGGAGTGCTTGTGAAGCCTTCATGTGCCCTGCGTCACTGACAGCGATTGCCAGCAGCTTTGTAAGTAATGCGGCAGAGCACCCTCGTGAGGTCGCTTGCAGGTGTCACGCAAGGAGACAAAAGTGCCAAGGACCTTGGTGAGGTGACGTGAACGAGAGCAGGCCCACGAACCACAACTCAGTCACTTGGGTTTACCGGTGCCGCCAGGACTGACCCAGGCCCAGGCACTGTGTCTAGCCCCCACTCGGGTGATACGCACAAGGAGATCGCGAGCGCGCGTGCCTCATGAAGCAAATTCCTGACCAAGTACACAATACTTAGGAAATAAAGTTTTACTGATGCCTGAAGAGGTCTTATTACATAATCAAAAAGATACATGTTGTCGTGATGCGCACGGGTCAGCTTGACGATGTGATGGCCAAACGGCCCCTGAGGTAATCAGTCTACCATGTCTGAGCATGGGGCCCCACTAGGTTGTGGGTGGGAGCCCTCGCAGCCAGCAGCAACGCGGAAAGAGAGGCCCCGGAGCCTGTACAGCTCCACTTCGTTCGTGCCTGTGAGTTCATGGGTAGAACTTGCGGAGGTGCTGGATGTTCCAAGTGTTTGGTACCGAAACACCCTCCTATGTTTCCAGTCGTGCTATGCTAGGCTGGGAAACGTGCACCACCCTGAAAGGGCCTTCCCACATGGGTGAGAGCTTGTGGAATCCTTCCCTGGAGAAGATCTGTCGCAGGACAAGGTCGCTAGCTTCAAGGGTACTCGGCGTATATTGTGCCTGTTGTAGCGACGTAGTGCATGCTGATATCTGGCTACCCGGACGATAGCTTGGTCACGTGCTTCCTCGAGGAGGAGTAGATTAGCCTCACGCTGGCCATTCTGGCGGATCTCGTCGAAGTCTAGGTCCAGCGGGGACCCGTGCTTGAGCTCGGCGGGGAGGACTGCTTCTACCCCATGGAAGAGAAAGAAGGGTGTTTTGCCCGCAGGCTTGGTGGTTGTCATGTGGATCGAGCACTGCACAGACTGGAGCTCATCGAGCTAGCCTTTGCCATAGGTCGTGAGCTTTTCCTTGAAGCTTCTTCTCTTGAGGTACTTGAGGACCTCAACGTTGGCGTGCTTGGCATGCTCGTTGCTTCGCGGGTGAGCCACAGAGGCGTAACAGATCTGCGTGCCAATGTTGGCGCAGTAAGACTTGAAGAGGCCGCTGGTGAACTGTGTGCCATTATCGGTGATGATGCGGTTCAAGATGCCAAAGCAGCACACCAGACCCTTGATGAACTTGACAGCTGAGCATGCCGGGATGTTGGAGGCGGGCTCCACCTCCGCCCACTTGGTGAACTTGTTGATGGCATAGAGGTAGCGGTAGCCGCCAGGCGCGCGAGGGAAGGGGCCCAGGATATCCAGCCCCCGTACCATGAAGGGCCATGAGAGGGGAATGGTCTAGAGCCCTTTGCGTTGCCTGGTGGATCTGCTTGGCGTGGAACTAGCAAGCCTCGTGGTACTGGACCAGATCCTCAGTGTCATGAAGCACAGTGGGCCAGTAGAAGCCGTTGTGGAAGACCTTGCCGGCGAGGGTGTGCGACGAAGAGTGGTGGCCGTAGTCTCCTCCGTGTATGTCAGCAAGCAGCTCGCGCCCTTGCTCTACCGGGGTGCAGCATAGCACGACTCCATTGGGGCACTTGCAGTAGAGGTTGTCTTCCCTCAATCAGTAAGGCCCAGCATGGCATGCCATTCGCTCCGCTTCTGTGTCGTCCTCGGGAAGGGTACCACTCTCCAAGTAAGGCTTGATGTTCGTGGCCCAGTTCTCAGTTTGCGGCTTGAGCGCCTGAAGGTGGGCCGCAGTCTAGTGCGCCTGAGGAGGGTGTGGGTGGGAGCACTTCATGAGGCACCATGGTGCTGGCTTCGGGAGGTGTTGCAGATGGCCTCAGGAGCCTCTCCGCGAAGACGCCAGGGCTCTGGGGCTCACGATGAGATGCCCGCTTGGCGATGTTGTCAGCTTCCTTGTTGTCGCAACGAGGGATGTTTTGGAGCTCCATGCCAGGAAGCACTTCTCGAGCTTGCGCACCTCCTCGAGGTACGTGGCCATGTGCTCGTCCTTCGGTTTGCAGCTCTTGTTGGAGAAGTTGATGAGGAGCTGCAAGTCTCGCTTGATGAGGAGGCGCTTGATACCAAGGGGACCCTTTGAGGCCAGCCATGAGGCCCTCATACACTGCGATGTTGTTGGAGACCTTGTCATCATGCCTGAAGCAGAGTTGTATAGCGTAGTATAGCTTGTCTCCTGCTAGTGAGGTGACCATGATGCTAGTCCCCATGTCTTGTCGTGGGAACACGCTGTCGAAGTGCATGATCCAGCCGCCAGGGGTGTTTTTTCCAGACGGAAGGGATTATTCCTCGCGAGATTCCTCTTGGTGCGGATTCGTCCATTCCGCCGTGAAGTCTGCGAGTGTAGCGCCCTTGATCGTCCTCGTGGTGAGGAACTCCAGCTCAAAGGGTTGCAGCTCAGTGTTCCATTTGGTGACGTGGCCAGTGGAGTTGGAGCTCGCAGGATCAGTGAGGGGGTCCTGGATTAAGGGTTCCTTGGGCGTCCGACCTATTGGACATGGGCCGGACTAATGGGCCGTGAAGATACAAGGCAGAAGACTCTCTCCCATGTCCGGATAGGACTCTCCTTGGCGTGGATGGCAAGCTTGGCGTTCGAATATGAAGATTCCTTTCTCTGTAACCGACTTTGTACAACCCTAGTACCCTCTGGTGTCTATATAAACCAGAGGGTTTAGTCCGTAGAGGCAATCATAATCATACAGGCTAGACTCCTAGGGTTTTAGCCATTACGATCTCGTGGTAGATCAACTCTTGTAATACTCATATTCGTCAAGATCAATCAAGCAGGAACTAGGGTATTACCTCCATAGAGAGGGCCTGAACCTAGGTAAACATCATGTCCCCTCTCTCCTCTTACCATCAACCTTAGACGCACAGTTCGGGACCCCCTACCCGAGATCCGCCGGTTTTGACACCGACATTGGTCCTTTCATTGAGAGTTTCGCTGCGTCGTCACCAGAAGGTTCGATGGCTCCATCAATCATCTAGAACAATGCTACCCTGGGGGAGGTTTTCCTCCCCGGCCAGATCTTTGTGTTCGGCGGCTTCGCACTGCGGGCCAACTCGCTAGGCCATCTAGAGTAGATCGACAGCTACGCCCCAGGCCACCAGATTAGTTTTGGAAATCTGGACTATGTCGCGGATATCCGAGGAGACTTGATCTCCAAGGATTTGCGCCCCAACCTCCGCTCTGTCCTTAGATCTGGAGCGTGTCGCTAGATCCGAAGACGGGCTCCCTGAGCTCGCCGGACCATCTGCGGCCTCTAGACCCAGTACGAAGAGGCGGAGGAAGTAGTGTCACTGACATCCATCGTGAAGCCGGACCCTTCCCCGGATACTGGCTGTGAATCCTTAGGACCAACATCGTGTGAGTTCGACCAGGGGGTCTCCCTCCCGCTGTACTCCACGGACTCTATTCTCTCTGATCAAACCTTGCCTTTGAGCGAGGATCTGGACTTAATGCAATCCCTTATCATTACAGGGGAGCAACATCCGAGCTATGCCCAGCCCGGGCTAGGGGCTGAGAGCAGGGAATTTTACGTCCCACCCACCACCCACTTTATAGCCACTGTCGAGGACTTAACAGACATGCTCGATTATGACTCCGAAAACATCGACGGTATGGACGACGATGCCAGAGAAGAGGAGGCCCAAAACCCGCCGTTTACCGGACGATGGACGGCCACCTCTTCATATGACGTATACATCGTGGATACACCCAAAGAGAATAGCGGCGATGACAAGGAAGATCCAGTTGAGGATAATCCTCCTGAGATATAGCCAAAGTGCCGACGACAGTGGTGCCGCTCTAAATCACGCCGTGGAAAAGACAACAATACCGGCACAGGAGACAACAACACTCCGGATGATGCCGAAGACAGAGAAGACCCCTTCGAGCCAACTTCTGAAAAGGACGATCGGGAAGATGGGCAAGTTAGGCCTGATGAACAGGCCATAAACGAAGACTCGGAGGACAGTAATTATCTCCCACTCTCCGAGGATGAGGTGAGCCTCGGTGATGAAGACTTCATCGTACCTGAGGAACCTCTCGATCAGGAGCGCTTTAAACGCCGGCTAATAGCCACTTCAAGGAGCCTGAAAAAGAAGCAGCAGTTGTTGGATTTCGGGTTCCAGCAAAACCCTTGAGGTTCGAACACTGGGGTGCGCACGAAGATCTATCCCTACCTAATCATGCCCTCACTCTCACCGTGATCTCAAAGCCTAGCTCGACGAACCCACAAAAAGAGAGACACCAGGGTTTATACTGGTTCGGGCCACCGATGTGGTGTAATACCTACTCCAGTGTGGTGTGGTGGATTGCCTCATGGGCTGAGGATGAACAGTTACAAGGGAAGAACAGCCTCCTGAGGAGAGGTGCTCGTGTGCTTGGTGAACTTGTGTGGTTGAGGGTGATTTGAGTGATCCGTGATCAGTTGCCTCCTACTGTGGTGGCTAGACCTATTTATAGAGGCCCTGGTCCTCTCCCCAAATATTGAGCGGGAAGGGATCCAACAATGGCCAAATTCGAAGGGAGACAACTAGTACAAGTTATCCTGACTAAAGGTGGTCTTCGCCTACCAAAGGCTCTGTTGGTGACGCCGTCTTGGGCTCCATGGTGACCTCCGTCCTGCCGTCCTGCTGGTCTTGGTCTCGTTGCACCGATATGGAAACCGTTGCCTGATGCCTCGGGACTCCTGGCCTGCACTTGCCTCTTTAGCACCAAAGAGGAAGCTAGGACACTGTGCGCGCTAGCGCCCGGCTGGCGCCTGCTTGTCTCCAGTCATCATGGATTGCATCACTGAAACCTCGCGAGGTGCCCCTTGCCTTGATCTCTCCGCCCCTCGCGAGCCATCCTGGTGAGGCTGCCCCGGAGGAGGTCTTGTGTCGTCCGCCTCGCGAGGCTTGGCCCCTCGCGAGGGTCTTGAGTGTTTGCTGGTGAAGATGGGCTAAACAGGGCTGCTGATGGAGCCACGTTGTGGGCCCCAGGCAGGCATGTCTGGGGACCCCTGTTCCCAGGACGTCGACAGTAGCCCCCGGGCCCAAGGTGCGCTCGGACTTGGCTTCGAGGTGAAGCCAAAGGGCAAGTGCGGAGCGCCGCGGGCCCCAACAGCATGCGGCCCCGCTTGACGCGTGGCGATTGATTGGACGTCGGCGTCTCCGCTTCCCCACGCTGCCTCGGCAACTGCCTGACTTGATGAGTCCCTGCTGCATGCAGAGAAAAATCATCATTAGCTGTGATCGTGGGGATCGCCGGTTGGCCTTCTCCTGCTATAAATGAGGAGGGGACGGAGGCCCCGTCGCTCATCTCTTCCTGCTCCGCTTGCTTCTTCTTCCTCGCTTCATTGCTAGTACTGACTCCCATGGCGCCTATTCGGAGGTTCTCGGCCGCAGAGAAGGGAAAAACCCCCCCGCGACGAGCCTGGGCCACATCCGCCGAAGAAGAGGTCGAGCCACCGCCGCGACATGGTCGTGAATCCGGAGGTGTCAAGGCCTTGGTACGAGTGGCCTCCTCCCGGGTACCCGCTGCCTTTGTACGCCCAGGCTGAGTGCTCCGGAGGAAGAGGGTCCAAGCCTCGCGAGGTGGACGATGCAAGACCTCCTCTAGAGTGGCCTAGCCAGGCAGGCTCACGAGGAGTGGAGATATCAAGGCGGGGAAAACCTCACGAGGTCTCGTTACATGAGCCATGACGAACGACACCAGGCGGGCACCAGGCAGGCACCAGCGCGCGCAGTGTCCTTGTTTCCTCTTTGGTGCTAAGGAGGCCAGCGCAGACGAAGAGTACCGAGGGATCATGCAAAGGTTGCTATATTGGTGCAACGAGACCAAGACCAGGAGGACGGCAAGGCAGAGGTCATCGTGGAGCCCAAGACGGCATCGCCCCAGAGCTTTTCGCAGGCGAAGACCACTTTTGTCAGGATAGCTTGTACTAGTTGTCCCCCTTCAAATTCGCCCGCCGTTGTTGGCTCCCTTCCTGCTCGATATTTGGGAAGAGGACCAGGGCCTATATAAGTAGAGCTAGCCGCCATAGTAGAGGCATCTCATCTTAGCTTGATCCAACCCGATCGAGAGAGCCACAAGAACACCTCAAGCTCAGGAGGCTGTTCTTCCCTTGTACTGTTCATCATCAGCCCAAGAGGCAATCCACCACCACCACACTGGAGTAGGGTATTACACTACAACGGTGGCCCGAACCAGTATAAACCTCGTGTCTCTCTGTGTTGCGAGTTCGTTGAGTTCGTCCACGAGATCTTCGCAAGCTAGAGCGTAGATCGGTAGGAGGAAAAGGCTTCGCGCGCACCCCAGTATTCGAACCTTAAGGGTTTGCCGGAACCCCACATCCAACATTTGGCGCGCTAGGTAGGGGTGCGCCGGAGCTTCTTCTCCACCAACCAGCTCGCCGACGCTCCACAGCCACGATGTCCGGCGACCCGAGGGCCGGCTCCGATCGCTGGGCAGCCTGGCCAGCCCGGCCAGTGCCGCCTGCCCATGAAGATCACGACCCCGCACTCCAGGAGGCGCGAGCACCGCAAAACTCTGCCAGGCGCGGACAGCGCGGCCAGGCGTCATCCACCCTCACCTCGCGGCAAGTACGAGCCGCGGCAAGAGCGGCGAGTCATGTCGCAGCAACGGCGCCGCACTCACGGCGAGAGCAGGCAAACATGCGGGCAGCGCTCACCGTGGCAAGGGAGCTGCTGCGGTGTAGGCTGATGGAAAGCGGCCGGGACACGCTGCTGGAACGTGTTGCTGAGCTGTTGGATGCAGCGGCGTCGGGAGCACCACCCTTCTGCTATCGGCTTCCTCCCCAGGCCACTGCAGGGCCGCGCGGCGAACCTCACCACATCCGCGCGC
The DNA here is from genome assembly GCF_002575655.3 of Aegilops tauschii subsp. strangulata. Lineage (NCBI taxonomy): Eukaryota > Viridiplantae > Streptophyta > Magnoliopsida > Poales > Poaceae > Aegilops > Aegilops tauschii. Next base: position 288,939,400 of record NC_053038.3, read on the forward strand.
CATCAACTACGCTTGGGGGCTTCATCAACATCAGCACGGCCGGCGGCATAGGGGGGCTCCGACTCCCCCATGCCGCCCTCGACAAGCACGAGTGCAAGCGTCGCCCTTCATGGTCCCAGCCGGATGCCGCGCTACCATCCTCAAGACGCCACCTTGGGCCAAGCAACATGGAGCGTGGGGCACCACGGCGAGGTGTTCGGGTGACGGCCCCGGAAGCCTACGTGCCCCGCATGATGGATCAAGGATACGCACCAGAGGACGACCTTGGCTCATTCATTGGAGAAGATTGGGGAGAGGGGGCGCTAGGAGCCGAAGCCTTCCAAGAACCAACGGAGAACCACAACGATCGCGCCGGCAACGACAACTACAGGGTACCGCTAGTCTCTCAGGAACAGGCTTACGCTAACCATGGACTACAGATGAATGAGGTTGCAGCATCGATCGACGACCCAGGCACGGCGGCACCCGCTCCAACAAGGGAGACACACTGGGGGCCACCGAGAGGGAGCCAGAAGCAAGGCCCCTCCCCGCAGCACGCGACGCCTGACGACACCCGAAGGTAGGCTCTCTGCCGGGGAGGCCTTGACAACCCTTCCCCCGGCAGAGGACCTGTGGTCGCCGAGGGAACCGCTGGCGTCCTCTTTCCCTCCTCTATGTCGTCCTAGTGACCGGTCGGCTCAGAGGAGGTCGAGGGTGGTGCAAGGCGGGGCCCTCGTCTGGCGATATGAAGCAAGGCCGGTAGCAGTGAAGAAGGCCCAGTGCCTGTGAAGCTCGCCGCCCGTGACACTCCCACGTAATAATGAGTTGGGGCTGTACACGCCCCGGAGTCGCAGGGGTGCCGGCCTCAGGCCCTGGGGCTCCCTCCCACGCCTAGTGGCAGCACTTAGCTCCGCGCTAGTGAGAAGACTTGAAGACCAGAAGACTAGACTAGGTGCCAGACGCGGCCTTTTGCTTTGGATCTCTCTCTTTCTGTAGCTTTGCTTTCTGGATCTGGATTTGAGTTGAAGCTGAGTTTTATTGATGCGCGCGGGGGAGCCTTTTCTCGTTTGAGAAATTTCTTGCCTTTTGAATCTTGTTTTGTCTGGGACTCATGTCCGTCGCCTTTCCCTCACGAGCTCCTCGCGAGCGAGACTGCGCGAAGCACGCGCACGCCAAGCGCGCGCTAGCACTGCAACTGGTGCTCACCTCTCGTGGGGCCCCTTCCGACGGGGCGACGAGCTCTGCAAGGTTCTCAGGAACTCGACACATCGCAGCTCAGCTCAAAGCTGGCGCTGACTAAGGTAAACCAAGGCAGAAAACTCGCATCAGGATTCACAAGTTCACGAGGACACAAACTCACATCGCATGGGAAAGTACAAACTGCAATTTGCTTACATGAGGGGCTCCCCCTCTCAAAATGCTCTTACAAGTTTCCAAGGGCCACGCCTGAGTTTGTGCGCAGAAAGAAATGACAGGAGAACAAGGGATCAGCCAGAAATGTCGCTCGCTGCGTCATCCGCAGACGCGTCACTCGCGTCGTCGTCGTCTTCATCGGCATCATCGCCGCCATCGGCAACGCCCCCGTCACCATCGTCGACCACGTCGCCTTCGTCTGTGACGACCACCACCGCGTCATCCTCTGAAGCGATGGCCCTGACCAACGCGTCCACATTGTCCTCAACCCAGTGCGCTAGGTCGCCCCGGACAGCCGTGGGTACGGGGGCGATGGCAGCGTCAAAGTCAAAGTTTGGGTCGGCATTCAGGAGGTGGCTAAAGACACGGGAGAAAATGCGCTCGAGCAGGCCACGCCCCCTTTCCTCCACAAGCTGGCGAGCTCTGGTAGATCGAGCCTCCAGGCGCGTCACCACCTCGGTGAAGAAGGTCAGGTGGCTGGCATAATCATTTGAGTGATGGGTCGGCGCCTCCACGTCGCAAATATGGCCCAGGGCGATATTGGCCCTGTTCCAGAGATCCTGAAGCATAGGGGCATGCTCACGCTCCAGCGTTCGACGTTGGAGCACCTCCTCCGTGTTTTGCCTCGCGACGGCCTCTGCGTCGTCAACCCGCCTCCGGAGGGAACGTAGCTCGGCGCGGGTGGAGGCCAAGTCCGCCTGTGCCGTGACCAGGGCAGCGGCCGTGGCTTCCGCGCGCCTCTCAGCCTCGTCCAACCTGGGCCTGAGAGCAGCGGCCCTGCCCTCATCCTCCACGCCTGCGAGCTTCAGCTTCAGGTCATACCTGCCCTCTAGGTCCGCGCGAACCTCGGCCACCCGGCGGTTCACCTCGTCCTCAACTCCAGCATCGCGAGCCCCGACGATGTCTTCTGCTTGGGCAACTTGATGCTCCCTCGTCTCCAGTTGCTCGAGCTCGCGGCTACGCTCCATGGCCTCAAGGACTAGCGCCTCCTCACGCTTCCGGACCTCCTCCTCCTCCGCGGGCGTCCCCCTCAGCGACGCAAGAGCGGCCCTGCGCGCCTCCACCTGCGGCTCAAGAGACGCGCCCCAGGCCTGGAGCTCCCACGCGTGCTTCTCCACAACCTCGCGGCGGCGATCAGCCTCGCGAGCCTCTTCCAAGGCTCGTGAGCGGGCTTCATGGGAAACCTTGAGAGACGCCTCGGCCTTCGTGTTCTCAAGGTCACGCTGATAGCGGCCGAGGTTGATGGCCACCTTTAGCTTGTGCCGCTCCTCCGCCAACCGGAGATCTCCAGCCTCAAGACGCGAATTGACACTCGTGAGCTCTTCACCAAGTCGGCTCATCGCGTTCACCGCCTCCTGGAAGAGTTCATGGCGAACGACGCTCCGCTCGCGCTCAAGCTCGAACACCCAACCCTCTTCGCCCTCCACCTCAGGGGCTGCGGGCGGGGTGCCAAGCGGCGCGCCACCCCTCGGCAGGGGGCTGGGGGCTGGCGCCACACCCGACACCAGCCCATCCTCGCGAGAAGCCCAAGCCGGCTGGGGCTCGCTGCTTGAAGAGGAGCCAAAGATCGAAGCCAACAAGTTGCCTTCAAAGACCAGCGGAGGAGTCTTGGGCACGCCTGCCAAGCTCCACGCCAGACCAAGGGGGAGGAGCGACGAGGCCGCAGGTTCAGCGCGCCAGGAAGGCAGGAGTGCCCCTTCAACCAACCCTGCTCCAGAGGCAACCAGCGGACTCGGAGCGCTCGAGGCCGGCGGAAGAGTTAAGAAAGGAGGAGGCCGTTTCTCAGGAGGCGCAGCCGCCTCGACGGAAGGAGCCCTGAAGAACTGACTTCAGGAGACGAAGAACAGCACACAAGGAGCCACAGTAGTACGATACTTACACGTCAACGGCGATGTACTTCCTCCGCTTCAGCGGTCCAAAGATGTTGCTGGCACTGGGAGATCCTTTCCTCTTGCGGAGCTCCTCGAAGGCCACACAAAGACGACCAAAACGCTGGACGTGACGGCCGGTGCGCAGCGGGGCCGAAGAGGAGCCCGGAAGAATATCTTCAGGGGTGCCCGGTCGCGGCAAACAGCCGGGCACCATTTCACCACGACCTCCCGAGGCTCCTGGAGCCTGGCCTCGGGAGTCGCATGCAGCATCTCCTCAGCAACCGACGCCTCAGGAGGGGAGTGGCAGGCTCCTGAGGACGAGGCCCCAGGATCACCACTCAGCACGTGCTCCTCAGCACTCGAGCCACCGGCCTCCGCTGGAGCTCACCCACCTGCACCGTCACTTGGGGCGAGCTCAGCATCAGGGGCAAGGAAGGGAACCATGACAACGGGGTTCTCACGAGGCCCCTCCAGGCCGTTCAGCCGCGGCCCCCATTCACCGAAGAGAGGCATGTTCTTTACAAATTCATCCTTGTTCTTGCAGCAGTACAGCAAACAGTTCTTCCCAGGCAGTTCGGCCGGCAGGAAGACACCCGTCAGGACCTTGAGCACTATTCGCCCCATACCGAGGAGGAGCCTGGACTCCTGCACCTCATGTGGTCCTGGCTGCTGAGCAAGGTCCACATTGGGCGAGAATGGCGCTGAAGCGGAGCGACCCGACATTGGACGAATTCCTTCACCACCATCGGAGTAGTTACGCCGTGATCTTTCAGCAACCTGAACCTGAGCGAGACGTGGGCAAGGCCGGGGCTCGTGAGCCGCTGATGGCTCCAGCCGGAGTTAGGAACAGCGGGCCCCGACGGAGCACGGAGCAGAGGACTGAGCACACCGGCATCAAGGAACACCCATCGTATCCGGAATTCGCTCGTGGATGGAGGAAGTTCAGAGTCGATCCCCTCGCCCGCTGTCACAGCCACGGCCTGGAAGCTCACGCATCCCGAGCATTGCCAGGGGTCAGCCAGATGCAATGAGAAGAAGTGACGGAGGAGGGCCACTGAAGGAGCGATGCCCACCATGGCTTCGCACACGAAGGCGAAGACAGCAAGAAGAGTCACAGACTGAGGGTCGAGATGCAGCATGTGGATCTGATAATGCTCAAGCACCGCATTGAAGAAGGCGGAGAAGGGAGGAATCAGGCCAGCACAGAGGGCATCTATGAAGATTGGGACCTCGGTGGCCGTCTGAGCCGTGCGAGTGCGAGATGTGGGCCAAGCCACCATCTCACCCCACTCGTTGAAGCTGGAAGCAAGCATCGGACGCACCTTGTCCATGGCCTCATCGTTGAGCACCCGAGACCGGCCGAGCGCCGGCGCGAAGGATGGAGGCGCAGCTGGCAGAGACAGAGGTCTCTTCCCCTTCTCAGCTTGTTTCGGCGCCATGGCAGTGGAGCAGGCGGCGCGCAAGTCAGATTGGAGAAGAGAAACAGAGTCTCAAGGAAGCATGGGAACTGGGGAAGCAAGGCGCAGGCGACGGAGGAATAACTGTGTAGGCTGCAGGGGCCACATAGCCAGGCGGATTCAAAGGCAGCATGGGGAAGCGGAGACGCCCACGTCCAATCAACCGCCACGCGTCAACTGAGGCCGCAGGCTTTTGGGGCCCGCGGTGCTCCGAACTTGACCCTTGGCTTCGCCGCCAAGCCAAGCCCGAGTGCACCTTGGGCCCGGAGGCTACTGTCGGCGTTCTGGGAACGGGGGTCCCCAGACTTGCCTGCCTGCGGCCCATAGCGTGGCTAAGCAAGCAGGTCGTACGGCCCATCTTCATCAACAAGGCATCCAAGACCCTCGCGAGGGTCCAAGCCTCACGAGGCGGACGACACAAGACCTCCTCTGGAGTGGCCTAGCCAGGCAGGCTCACGAGGAGCGGAGATATCTAGGCGGGACAAACCTCACGAGGCTCTCGTGACGTGAGCCATGACAAACGGCACCAGGCGGGCGCCAGGCGGGCGCCAGCGCACGCAGCGTCCTTGTTTCCTCTTTGGTGCTAAGGAGGCCAGCGCAGACGAAGAGTACCGAGGCATTAGGCAAAGGTTGCTATATTGGTGCAACGAGACCAAGACCAGGAGGACGGCAAGGAGGAGGTCATCGTGGAGCCCAAGACGGCGTCACCCCAGAGCTTTTCGCAGGCGAAGACCACTTTTGTCAGGATAGCTTGTACTAGTTGTCCCCCTTCAAATTCTCCCGCCGTTGTTGGCTCCCTTCCTGCTCGATATTTGGGAAGAGGACCAGGGCCTATATAAGTAGAGCTAGCCGCCATAGTAGAGGCATCTCATCTTAGCTTGATCCAACCCGATCGAGAGCCTAGCCACAAGAACACCTCAACCTCAGGAGGCTATTCTTCCCTTGTACTGTTCATCATCAGCCCAAGAAGCAATCCACCACCACACTGGAGTAGGTTATTACACCACAACGGTGGCCCGAACCAGTATAAACCTCGTGTCTCTCTGTGTTGCGAGTTCGTCGAGTTCGTCTGCGATATCTTAGCAAGCTAGAGCGTAGATCGGTAGGAGGGAAAGACTTCGCGCGCACCCCAGTGTTCGAACCTTAAGGGTTTGCCGGAACCCCACATCCGACAGTCGCTGGTATGCCAGGTCGCAATGCTGTGGTCAAGGCCAGGAGGTGAGCGGCCCGAGGTACAGTAAGAGCTCCTGAGGCGCGATGCTCAAGAGGTCCCCTTTAGCGCTCAAGCAACTACCGAGAGGCAGGAAAGGGTGGCGACGTTCCCGTAACAAGGCTGCCACAGGTGGGGATCCTATGCGGTAGTGCTGGGTTGATCCAGGCATGAAACTTATTTTGGCGGTCCAGAGCAGGTTCCTTGTGTTGTGCCAGACTTGAGTGTCGGCTACTGTATGGTAGCTAGGTTAGGCCCATGCGAGCCTCCCCCTCTCCACCACGCTCTTCTGTGTGCTCTACGTCCTCAGGTCCCGGCCCTCGAGCAATCTCAGCCATCGCTGGTATGCCAGGTCGCGATGCCGTGGTCATGGCCAGAGGGTGGGTGCTGGAGAGCCAGTAGGAGCTCCTGAGTCGCGATGCTCAGGAGCCCCCATTTTAACACGCAAGCGAATCGCATGGGAGAAGAAGGAGCCCGTAGTACCGCCCGCTGTCGTCCTCCGGAGGTTCTTGCAGGTTAGCGCGAGGAGGGACATGGATTGCCATGATGATTGCCAGTCTGCCGCAGGTCGCTCTTCAAGAAGATGAAGGCACTGAGGGCCTGGTGAGGTGACGTGCGCGGGGCGTGCCGTGAGCCAGAGCTCAACTGCTCAGATTTGTTGACGTTGCAGGGATGGACCCGAGCACAAGCGCTGTGCCAGCGTGTGCAGCTCCCGTGGTGGGTGACAATCACGCGGTGATAACCATAGACAGATTATGCATGTAAAGCAGACTAGCTCAGGTAAATGCAAGAACGATACATGCCACTAGGCCGGACCAGAGCGGCTTGGGGATGATGCAGCCCAAGGGGTGCCCCCAGCAGAGCAATGCTAAAGACGTAAAAGGATACATGACGCAGGGACAGGCCCATGCGGCCTGGGAATGTTGCAGCCCGGGGGGCGCTCCCAGCTAAATAAACTTGGAAAATGTCACCTGGTTCCGTTGTCGAAGGGGTGTTGGGGCAGCTGAAGATGCGTGGCGAAGGGGATCCTCTTCATGAGCCACCGGGGCCCTGAGCCTCGGGAGGCTCTGGGAGTTCGGGCGATTCCTTTAGGACCGTCTGCATCTCCGCCAGGGCTGCGTGATGCCTAGCCTCCTGAGCCACCAGGACGCTCTGCAGGTTGCGCTGGAAGGCAGCTGCCATGCTCGGCAGGCCGAATGGCATGCGAACATAGCTGTGAGGTGGTCCCTCGCAGCGTCCCACGCGCGAAGGCCAGAAGAGCTCATGAGATGCGGCCCTGTTGAGCCCTGGGATGTCCACACAGATGCGTAGACCGCCATCCTTGCCTGGATGAGGAGCTGCGCCAGGTGGGCGGCGGTCGCCGCGCATGGCTCTTGCATCCTGCAGCTCCTGAGCGGCCTTGTTGATGAACTCCTGAGCCCTAGGCGTTCCTCGCCTGGTGTCCTTTTGAGGGAAACATGTCGCGAAGCATGCCTCCAAGTGGTGCCCAAGTGCCTCCCTCGTGATGTGGGCTAGGTCTGAGGCCCTCCAGAAGAGGGCCCCCGAGCCCTGCCCGAAGAGGGCGCCAGGCGCGCCTTCCTATGCGAGGGAGGGAGGCGCGCCAGGCGCGGGCGTCGATCCTGATGTTGCACCGCCTGAGGCGCCGTCCCCCTGAGGCCCTATGTGGAGTAGCTGCTTCTTCTTCTTGGGGATGGCCTCAGGAGGGTACTGCCCTGCATTGTTGTCGGGGTCTTCGATTGATACAGCTTGGAAGGCGCGCTTGAGGGAACACACTGTATCTCTTTCTTCGCAGGGGATGGTGATGATCCCGCCCCTTCCTGGCATCTTGAGGACGTTGTAGCCATGGTGTGTCACCGCCATGAACTTGGCTAAGGCTGGATACCCGATGATGGCATTGTACGGCAGACGGATGTGGGCAACGTCAAAGTCGATGTGCTCGATGCGGTAGTTGTCGCGCTGTCCGAAGGTGACAGGGAGGCGGACCTGCCCTATCGGTGTGGTGGAGCCGTCGGTCACTCCTGAGAAAGGCTTGGTAGGCTGAAGCTGATCGTATGGCACTTGGAGGCTGTCGAACGTCTCGATGGACAGGACGTTAAACCCTACACCGCTGTCGATGAGGCTCTTGAGGACTCGTACAGTGCTGATGACGGGTGAGCAGAGTATCGGGAGGGCGCCAGCAGTGGCCGCGCACTTGAGTTGGTATGCTGAGCTGGAAGTGATGGCGCACTTGGACCACCTGAGCGGGTGCGTGGCCTCGAGCCTGGGAAGGGTTGCGTTCACCTCGCGAGCAAACTGCTTGAAGATGCGTTGAGAAGCTGGGGCCTGAGCTCTGCCCAAGATGCAGGCGATAGCACGTGGTTCCTGGAAGCCCCCAGTCCCCTCGTCCCGATGGTGGTCGTCGTTCCTTCTTGGCGGTGGCGGCAGCGGAGGAAGGCCAGCGTTCCCCTGAGGGCGGTCCTCATGAGGCTGGTCCCTCCATGTGCCCTTACGAGGCTGGTCCTGCCAGCGGTCCTCGCGAGGCCGGTCGCGCCACTCTTGGTGAGGGCCGTGGTCGTCCCAGCGTCCTCTGCCACGTCCTCCTCGGCTATAGCCCCGGTCGTTGCGCTCGGGGCATCAACTGAGGCGTCCATCTCGAATGGCCCTGAGCTATTGACAGTCATTGGTGTTGTGGTTGTGTACGTTGTGGAAGGCGTAGAACGGTCGGCTGCTCTTGGATGACTCGGGATGGTCTTGGCCGCGCTTCGTGTCTGGCTCCGCCACGAGCACGGCTACTCCCTTGCACTTCACGTCCTTGGGCTTGGCTTTCTTCTCTTCCAGGTCGGCAGCCGGGAGCTCGAGGAGGGAAAGGCACCCCTCCTCAGCTCTTGCGCACTTGGTCGCCAGGTTGAACAGCTCCAAGGGCGTGCATAGCTCCTTGTGGATGGCGAGCTCCTCCTTCATCTTGACGCCGCGGACGCCATCAGAAAACGCGGAGATGATGACCTCGTCCGTCACCATGGGGATCTTGAGACGAACATTGTTGAAGCGCTGGATGTACTTCTGCAGGGTCTCTCCTGGCTGCTGCTTTATGCGGCGCAGGTCACCCACGGCCGGAGGGTGGTCGCGAGTGCCCTGGAAGTTGGCGACGACGCGGTCGCGCATCTTGTTCCAGGAGGAGATCGAGCCCAGAGGCAGGTTCACAAGCCACGAGCGAGCGCCATCCTTGAGAGCAATGGGGGAAGCAGTTCGCCATGACTTTTTTGTCGCCGTTGGCCGCCTCGATGCTCATCTCGTAGAGCTGCAAGAACTCCGCGGGGTCAAATGCTCAGCTCGTAGCGAGGAGGTAGGTCTGGCTTGAACTTGCCCGGCCAGGCGACGCTACGCAACTCAGGAGTGAAGGCGCGGCAGCCTGCGGTGGCCACCGGGACCCTTTCCTGATGCGGAGCCTGCCCTTGATGCCCGCACACTGCCGCCGCAGGCAGCACGCGGTCTTGTCGCAGTGGTGCTGGGAGTGCGGGCGCATTCTCCTGCGGCCGGGGAACTTCTTGGCAGCTTCCTTCTTCTCGCGCGGGCGCCCGGCGAGGTGGGTCACACCGGGGGGCCGCACGCCTTGGCGCCAGAACGCCGTCTTGGTGCAGAGGTGGTGGAGGCGCTCCTGAGCCACGTCGCCTGCAGCTGGCGGAGGGCGATGCAGCGAGAGGGATGGCGCAGGGGAGCCCCCTGCGGCACTGACGAGCTCGGCGATGAGGTTGAGCCAGTCCTCGTAGAGGTCGTCGACTGGACGGTAGCGCAGGAGCTCGCGTGCCATGAGCAGCGCGGCCTGCGCGGCCGTGGGAGCGCGACGAGCATGAGACGACGAGCCGGCTGGGGTTAGCGATGGAGTGGCGGTGCGGCCGTCCCGCCGCACCGACGGGTGGAGCGAGAACGCCTGCTGCTCGTTTCCCGCCGGGCCGGTGGCGGCGTTGGCGGCGGGCGACGGAGAACGGCGGGGAGGCCCGCCGACAGGAGCGGTCTGAGCGACGCGGGCGGCCCGACGCTCAGCGCGGGCTCGGCGAGCATCCGCCATGGATGCGATGAAGCGACGGGACGCGGATCGACGGAAGGAAAGCATTGGCGCACCCCCTACCTGGCGCGCCAAATGTCGGATTTCGGTTTCCGGCGAAACCCTTGAGGTTCGAACACTGGGGTGCGCACGAAGATCTCTCCCTACCTAATCACGCCCTCACTCTCACCGTGATCTCAAAACCTAGCTCGACGAACCCACAGAAAGAGAGACACCAGGGTTTATACTGGTTTGGGCCACTGATGTGGTGTAATACCCTACTCCGGTGTGGTGTGGTTGATTGCCTCTTGGGCTCAGGATGAACAGTTATAAGGGAAGAACAGCCTCCTGAGGAGAGGTGCTCTTGTGCTTGGTGAACTTGTGTGGTTGAGGGTGATCTGAGTGATCCCTGATCAGTTGCCTCCTACTGTGGTGGCTAGTCCTATTTATAGAGGCCCTGGTCCTCTCCCCAAATATTGAGCGGAAAGGGATCCAACAACGGCCAAATTCAAAGGGAGACAACCAGTACAAGTTATCCTGACTAAAGGTGGTCTACGCCTGCCAAAGGCTCAGGTGGTGACGCCGTCTTGTGCTCCACGGTGACCTCCGTCCCGCCGTCCTGCTGGTCTTGGTCTCGTTGCACCGATATGGAAACCATTGCCTGATGCCTCGGGACTCCTCGCCTGCGCTTGCCTCTTTAGCAGCAAAGAGGAAGCAAGGACACTGTGCGTGCTAGCGCCCGCCTGGCGCCCGCCTGGCTCCAGTTGTCATGGCTTGCATCACTGAAACCTCGCGAGGTGTCCCTTGCCTTGATCTCTCCGCCCCTCGCGAGCCAACTTGGTGAGGCTGCCCCGGAGGAGGTCTTGTGCCGTCCGCCTCGCGAGGCTTGGCCCCTCGCGAGGGTCTTGAGTGTTTGCTAGTGAAGATGGGCCGTACAGGGCCGCTGATGGAGCCACGCTGTGGGCCGCAGGCAGGCAAGTCTGGGGACCCCCGTTCCCAGGACGCTGACAGCAGCAGCTTCAAGCTGATCAAGACCTGCTCAACGATAGATGGATAATCTCCTAGCAGTCGAGGAATACGGCCTCGAGCGCCCAACCAAAAGTTACCCGAAGCACAAATTGCTACCTCAATTCGATGACGAGGTGCTGGAGCCCGTACCATCAGTGTGTAATGCGGCTGACCGACCACCACATGGCCGGGACAAAGCGGCAACTCAAGCCGAACACCAGCCCGTACTACCTCACTGTAAATGCAGAGATAAAACAGCTCGGGGATATACATATGACCTGCGGCAGGACCTGGACAGTAGAGCAGGACTGACCAGATCGATTTACGGATCGTGGGGGCATGCCCCGACACGCGACGATGGCTATCTAGCCAGACGTGACAAGCATAATCACGCCCGGGCCGAAAACCGCAGACGGACTCCATCTGAGCTACGTCACGGCGTGGCCCGATATAGAGGCGGCACACCCCCTTTGCTTCACTGATGAAGTAATGGATCACGAATTCCCAGAAGGGTTTAAACCCGTGAACATCGAATCATATGATGGGACAACAGACCCCGCGGTATGGATCGAAGATTTTCTTCTCCATATTCATATGTCCCGCGGTGACAATCTTCATGCCATCAAATACCTCCCACTAAAGCTCAAGGGACCAGCTCGGCACTGCTTCAACAGCCTGCCTGAAAACTCCATTGGCGGCTCGAAGGACCTAGAAGACGCCTTCCGCGATAACTTCCAAGGTACATACGTCCGACCCGCGGATGCCGATGACCTAAGTCACATAGTCCAACAGCCCGGAGAGTCAGCCAGGAAGCTCTAGACTAGGTTCTTAATTAAAAAGAACCAAACTGTTGATTGTTCGGACGCCGAAGCCCTCACGGCCTTTAAACATAGCATCTGAGATGAGTGGCTCGCCCGCCACCTCGGTCAAGAAAAACCAAAATCCATGGCAGCCCTTACCGCTCTGATGACCCGCTTTTGCACGGGAGAGGACAACTAGCTCGCTCGTAGAAGCAACAGCACCAGTGATCCGGGCACTTCCGAAGTTCGAGACGGCAACGGCAAGCCACGACGCAATAAACAAAAGCGTCGAAATAACAATCAAGAAACGCAAGACACGGCGGTCAACGCCATATTCAGCGACTCCAAACCCGGTCAACGGAAAAAGCCATTTAAGGCAAACAAAGACAGACCATCCAATTTAGACACGATACTAGATCGACCCTGCCAGATTCCTGGCACCCCCGATAAACCGGCCAATCATACCAACAGAAGTTGTTGGGTCTTTAAACAAGCCGGCAAGCTTAATGCCGAACACAAGGGGAAGGGGCCTCCCAGTGACAGCGACGACGAAGAGACTCGCCAACTGTCGTGGAATTGTCACGGCAGATGTCCTTAAGCTTGGACTTAGTCGTGGAGCCATCGCCGCTAGGAAGCTTGAAGGGGTTAACGGGACAAGGAACACGAGGGTTTATACTGGTTCGGCCCCTTACGGTGAAGGTAAAAGCCTACGTCCAGTTGAGGTGGTATTGATTAGGGTTTCGATGACCAGGGAACTTAACTGCTATGCCTGGCTCTCGATTAGATCTTTCTTGTCCCTAAACCACTGCCGGGTCGTCCCTTTATATAGGGAGGCTGACGCCCAGCAGCTCTCAGAGTCCCGGCCGGCTCATAAGAGTGTCCGGCTCGGACTCTCAACTATTCTTGCCTTACACTACAAGTTCTACCATAATAATGATTATAACTATGGGCCTTAAGCCATATCCGGGTCTTAAGCCCATCTTTGGCCCACCGTCTTCAAGCTTGGCGCCGGGCTTCTGGCAATGACCATTATGAGTAACCCGGCCCCTCCTGGCGGGTGACTCTAAGGTCTATATCCTCAACATTAGGCCCCAGATTGATTTGAGCCGGCTCATGTCAATCTTCAATCCTTTCGACAGAAAAATCTCCGGCTTATAATTGTGTGAAGGCCATAACCCGGCGTGACGTCATCCTCTGGACTCCGGGTAATCCGCCGTGACATCATCTTCCATTAAGTACGTTTTTTACTCCACCTGATCCGCAACGGATCTTATCTTTACTGCCATCCCGAAAATCGAGGCGTTGCATGGGGAGATAACCATGCCGTCGTCTCCTCATTTCTCGCGCCACTTATGAGCTCGCCCTTATAAATAGCCCGGTCCCTCGGTCCTTCAGCCACCCGTTCTTCCACCTCGCGCCACTGTTCCTCCGCTCAAGCTCTGTTGTCGTCGCCGCCGCGGGTCTCCTCCTCCTCACCAACTCCGGCCGCTGCATCAACCTGTTGTGTCCAGAGAAAACGGCGGCGACCTCCGCGACTCACCAGCACCTGTAAGTTCTGACTACCCCGTAGAACAGATCTGCAGTAGGTTCATCCTGTTCTTCCGTGTTCTTCGCCACCGCCCGTGAGTTCTTGGTAGTTTTCCTTTTTACTGCCTCTTTTTGATCTTAGGATAGTATAGAACCAGTGTGGCGGCTGTTTAGTACTCATTTCAAATGCAAGTAGACCTCTTTTTACTGCATAAAGGCCTCGTTCGAGCTCAAGAACTCCCCTGCGTCTGTTTTTTAGGTCTAGAAACTTTCCTTTTGACCGACCATTTTGATCCAAATTATTTACTGCAATGTGTGAAACTTGTTTTCACCACACTTAGTAAAAAACTGCACTCATTGAGTCATGGCGGTTTACATTTCCGGTTTAAAGAAACCACGCGCCGTAGAACCTTCCGACTCAAAGGAGACCATGTGCCATAGTATTTTCCGGCTCATCTGTGATAAGGCCGTAGACAATCGAATTACTCTCAATACTTCGGGCGGCTCAAATAACCCGGTGCACTTAGATATATGTCATTAGTCCCCTTCATAAGCCGCCACTTTAACATTGAACTATAAATTTCCTCTGGCTTATAATTAAACCGGACGTTTCCTTTTATCATAGGCTGCCGACTTTCACCATGCCTCCCAAAGCTCCTAAAGCCTCCATCACTTGCAATTGGATGAGGCCCAATGTCACCAACGAGACTTTAGCGGAGTTTGTCAAGTCAGGTTACCTGCCCAAGAAGGACGTCATGTCCTTCCGTGCCCCCGACCCATCAGAGGAGAGACCACAGCCAAGGGACGGGGAGGTGGTCATTTTTGCGGATCACATGAGCCGGGGCTTCGCACCGCCCGGCTCAAAGTTTTTTAGAGACGTGCTGAACTTCTTTGACCTGCGGCCACAAGATATAGGACCCAACTCGGTGTCCAACATATGCAATTTCCAAGTGTTCTGCGAGGTTTATCTTGGAGAAGAGCCTAGCCTGCTGCTCTTCAGAGAGCTCTTCTACCTGAACCGCCAGAATGAGTGCGCCAACGGGCCAAGTTTGGAACTCGGCGGAATCTCCATTCAGCGAGGGAGAGACTGCCTCTTCCCTTACGCCGAGCTGCCGAGTCACCCAAAAGACTGGAACCAGACGTGGTTCTATTGCCAAGACACATCGCCGGCTAACGAGAGCCCGCTGCCCGGCTTTCGCCCTTCACGTCTGGAACCAACTCACCCTCTGTCTGACAAGTTGACTCAGGCGGAGCGCCAACCTCTGCTCCCCACCATAAACAAGATCAAGGCTCTCCTGGGCAATGGTCTCAACGGAATCGATCTGGTCCGGGTCTGGATCTCGTGGCGGGTGATCCCATTGAGCCGCCGCCCCGGCTTAATGTGCGAATACACGGGCCGAAAGGATGACCCCCTGAGACACAACCGCAACGATCTTCCTGAAGACGTTGCTGAGGATATGACCAAGGCTCTCTTGAACGAGAGCTTGGCACACTGCGGGAGGACCGGGTTAGCCCCCTTCTGCATGATCAACCCAGCCCCAGCAGTAAGCCGCTGATTCGAACATTTTATCTTCGTCCGCAGATAACCTTCATCTGAATCTTTAAGAAATCGTCATTGTATTTTTCAGGCTGATGATAAATTCTGGAAGGTCAAATATGACCATGAGGCGGCCAAGAAGGCCAGAAAGGCGAAGAAAGCCGCCAAGAGAGCCGCTCCCCGCAAGAAGGGAAGTAGGCCTTCTGCTTCAGAGCTGATGCAACTAAGCGACAACTCCGAGTCAGAGGTAACCCCTGAACCTGCAAACTCTTGTTATATCTGTTATTTATTTCTGTCCACCTTATCAATACTTATTCATCAACAGGATGACACCGGCGCAAGTAACCCGGTGGTTGAACAGGTAATGTCACTTTCCTCCGACTCGGAGCCCTTGCCAAGGCTGAAAGTCCGAAGGGTAACCCGGAAAGTAAGCTTTTCACATCCTTTAGCTTATCAAGATCCTCAATTTATTTTGAAGCGACAGGTTCATGAAAGCCGGCGGCACACCCGGACCAACAAAGGCACTGACCTCTCCTCCGGGTTACCTGACGCATCGAGGAAACGCCGGACAGAGGTGATCTCAAAGTTGTACCCTTTTCATCCTTTGGCGGGTGTTATACGTCAACCGCTCAATTCTTCTGACTCCAATTATCAGGAAACATCCCCTTCCTCCGGCGACTCTATGCAGTCGAATCTGCCGGCTTTCAAGACCGTGCCCGGGTAATGATGATCATCTCATGTTGTACTTTGTCTTTATTTACACTATTGTGCTTAATCTTTCTGTCTTTTCAGTGCCCAAGCAAAACTCAGCAAAAGGGCGAAGAAGAACAAGCCGGCCGATGAGCCGGACTTGCCTGAGCCGGAGGTAGCCGCTCAAGAACCGCCAGCTGCCTCTGGTCCTGAGGCTGCCGCTCCAGCCAACAAACCCATAGCAGAAGCTTCTGCTAACCCGGAGGCCTCCAGCTCGGCTCAACCAGCAGATGACCCGGATGTGGTAATCACCCGGACGGAATTGGTTGAGCCGGGGAGACCTACTGCGCTGGCCAAGTGCTCCGCTAAGGAGGAGTTGCTAGGGCGCCACCGGGCCAATCTGGACCTCACCGACTATGCCAATCTGAGCATCGGAGAGGTCATCTCCGGCTATATCAACCAAGTGCACAAGAGCCGGGACTTAGAGATCGCCATGGTGAACCAGATTCAGCAGAAGTCTGAGGTATCACTCTTCTGTCTTCTTACTTACTGCATAGTTACCTTTACCATGCTAGCCCCCAAGTCGACGACTTATGATTGAATATGTTGTAGACTTAAGTTCCGGCTTACTTCCATGAACCGGAAATTTGTAGATAGGAACATTCGATACGCATTAGCCCCCAAGTGCCAAGTGTCTTTGCTTGGAAAACGCTTGGGACTTTTAAATTTGCATAGTAACTGTTCATGCTATAACCCAGAAATTATGTAGGTTGTTGGCAAAAAGTTTGAAGCTGACATCGCTGATCTCAAGACCCGTCTGAAGACGCAAGAGACGGAGACCCGGAAAGCAAACGCCAAATTTGTGTCCAGCATTGCCGCGCAAGAAAAGCTGAAGACAGACTTTGATGCTGAACGGAGAGCCTGGGCCGAAGAGAAGGCCACTCTGGTGAGCCGGGCCGAACAGGCGGAGAAGGCTCTCTCAGAGAAGACCGCCGAACTCTCCGGCTTAAAGCGCCAAGTGTCCCAGATGGTTGCCGCAATCTTCGGTAAGTCATCTCACTAGCTTTCATCAAGTTTAGAATCTTTATATCTCATAACTCATCCTTGTCGGCGGTTTATCTTATTCTGTTAAACAGGTCCCAGAAGCACCAACCTCAACCAAAGCGTGGTAACCAAGTTGAAAGCCGTGTACACCCTGGTGGAGCAACTCTACACCGGGTCACAGCGTGCTCTGGCTGTGGTGGCCCTATCCAACGAGATGCCGACTCACCTGGCTGAGGTTCTTCGCCGGCTCGCCGTTCTTCCTCAATGCATCCAAGAGCTGCGACGGGCCTCTGCAAGAGCCGGAGCCATAGCGGCTCTAAGCCGGGCTAAGGCGTTCCTTCCAGAGCTAGACCCGGCGGACATCGCTCTGGGCTACCCCAGTTTGAAGGAAGACGGCACCGCCTTCGACCAGAAGGACTTCGCAGCTTGCGTGAAGATCGTACGCCTGGTGGCCACTCTGATTGGCAATGATACAGACCTGACTAAGTATCAGCCGGGTTACGATGCAGAGAATCAGAGGATCCCCACTCCGCGCTATGAAGCCATCAGCTTAATCCCGCCGACTCGCAAGCACACCTTCGCCCCGGAGATTGACCCGGCGGGGTTAATTGACGAGGAAGCTCAATTTGAAGCTCTAAGCGGCATCGACTAGAAGTCGTCGACTTTCCAGGTCTTGGGAACAGCCGGAGGAGAAGAGAGGGATGAGCCGGAGACTTCAACCCAGCAAGCGTCGTAACTCTGTAGCCGGTTTATGTGAAACACTGCTTCACCCTTTTGGACTCAACGAGTCTTGTAATAGAATAGGGTCAACACTTTAAATGTGCCGTGCCATCGTGCACGTTTTGAATGCTGAATCCTTATGAAAGTTGCTTCCTCATATGTCTCTGGGTTACAGTTGATCACTCATTTTCCTTAAGCTCAAAATAATTGCCCTTAACTATCCTGCATAAAAGGACAAATCACAAGTCTCGAGGTGGCTTACCGCACTGAGAAGCATAGTTTTAAACATATAACCCGGAATATGAATCAAAAAAGACTGGTCCTCAGTTATGCCCTTGATATAACCATAACAACACACTTACCAGCCTGCAAGCACACTACCGGCTTATATCACCCGGGATATAAGGTTGGCACCTCAATTCCGGTTTACCAGTCTTAATGACACCGGTGGTATTCAACTAGCACTCTAAATCAAAGTTAAGCCGGCAAAGTGAGACCCGGCCGTTCATACTTGAAATAATCAGAAGAAACTTGCTATAAATCAGAAGAACTTAGGGGCTTCCAGTTCGAATACGACCAGAGACCCGTCCCAAAGGGGTTATGCTAAGATTCGAATACGACCATATAGCCCCTAGTGGGTGTGGCGATGCCAATCAAGAGGGTATCGACAGCTATGTTCTCTTTGGTTCAAATACAACCCATGTTTGAACAGGAAGCCCCCAAGTGATTTTAAGAATTGTTTAACGACGCTGATTCGAATACGATCCACGTCGGTTCCCAAAGGGGTAAACTAATATTCAAATATGATCAAAGAAAATTCCCCAATGAGCTCGGCACTTTGCCAATCAAATGGGTATCGACAGCTATGCTCTCTTTGGTTCGAATACGACCTATGTTTGAACAGGAAGCCGCCAAGTGACCTTATTGCCTACGGCTAGATTCGAATACGATCATAAGCCGGATCCTCCTTCAAATTATCATGTAATCTTGCGATGAAAACAACACGCGCACATTTGGAGGAGAAAAAAGGACAGAGGTCCTGCTTTATTGCTTATCATAATATATATATGGCTTAGAGAAATATGTACATTATGAGAGCCGGTGGCTCAAGTGTAGTAAGGCCGAAGCTGAGCTATGTTCCACGGCCGACGGGTCTCTTCCTCCGACTTACGTGAATCTTTGTGCTCCCGAATGTCAATGAGGTAATATGACCCGTTGTGCAAATTCTTGCTGACCACAAAGGGCCCTTCCCAAGGTGGAGATAACTTGTGCGCATCGGTTTGATCTTGGATGAGCCGGAGCACGAGATCACCTTCCTGGAAGACCCGGGATTTAACCCGGCGACTATGATAACAGCGCAGGTCTTGTTGGTAAATCGCTGAGCGAGCTGCTGCCACATCACGCTGTTCGTCCAACAAGTCAAGAGCATCTTGGCGCGCCTGTTCAATATCCGCCTCAACATAAGCCGCCACTCGAGGCGAGTCATGACGGATGTCACTGGGGAGGACTGCTTCTGCCCCATAAACCATGAAGAAAGGCGTGAAACCTGTAGACCTGTTAGGAGTAGTGTTGATGCTCCATAACACGGAGGGCAACTCCTCCACCCAACAACCCGGTGTCTGTTGCAAAGGGACCAAAAGCCGGGGCTTGATGCCCTTCAGAATCTCCTGATTAGCTCTCTTAGCTTGACCATTGGATTGAGGATGAGCCACCGAGGAAACATCAAGTCGGATATGCTCTCGTTGACAAAACTCTTCCATGGCACCTTTGGACAGAATGGTGCCATTGTCAGTTATAATGCTGTGCGGAAAGCCAAAGCGAAAAATCACCTTTTTCATAAATTGAACCGCCGTGGCTGCATCACACTTGCTAACTGGCTCCGCTTCAACCCACTTGGTAAATTTGTCAACTGCCACCAAGAGGTGGGTCTTCTTATCCTTGGACCTTTTAAAAGGCCCAACCATATCAAGCCCCCAGACCGCAAAGGGCCAAGTAATTGGGATCATCCTCAGCTCCTGAGCCGGCACATGAGCCCGTCGTGAGAACCTTTGGCAACCATCACATTTACTGACCAAGTCCTCCGCATCAGCATGAGCCGTCAGCCAATAAAAACCATGACTAAAAGCCTTGGCCACAAGAGATTTTGAGCCGGCGTGATGGCCACAATCCCCTTCATGAATCTCACGCAAGATCTCTTGACCTTCCTCAGGGGAGACACAACACTGGAATGCTCCCGTAACACTGCGGTGATGCAACTCGCCATTGATAACAATCATTGACTTAGCCCGCCGGGTTATTTGTCTGGCCAAAGTTTCATCCTCAGGCAACTCTCCCCGGGTCATGTAAGCCAGATAGGGCATTGTCCAGTCCGGTATGATGTGGAGAGCCGCCACCAGTCGTGCCTCCGGGTCGGGGACAGCCAAGTCTTCCTCTGTAGGCAACTTAACAGAAGGGTTATACAGGACATCCAGGAAAGTATTAGGCGGCACCGGCTTTCGCTGAGAGCCCAGCCGGCTTAAAGCATTAGCCGCCTCGTTCTTCCTGCAATCAATGTGCTCTACTTGGTAACCCTGAAAGTGCCCAGCAATGGCATCAACTTCGCGGCGATAAGCCGCCATGAGAGGGTCCTTAGAGTCCCACTTGCCTGACACTTGTTGAGCCACCACGTCTGAGTCACCGAAACACCTTACCTAGCTCAAGCTCATCTCCTTAGCCATCCGAAGACCGTGGAGCAAGGCCTCGTATTCAGCTGTGTTGTTGGTACAAGGAAACATCAATTGTAGCACATAATGGAACTTATCACCCTTAGGGGAAGCCAACACGACTCCAGCCCCCGAGCCCTCCAACTGCCTGGACCCATCAAAGTGAATAGTCCAATATGTGTTATCCGGCTTTTGCTCGGGCACTTGTGACTCTGTCCAATCATTGATGAAATCCAGCAAGGCCTGAGCTTTAACAGCAGTGCGTGGCACATATTTCAGACCATGAGGTCCGAGCTCTATGGCCCACTTAGCCACTCTTCCTGTGGCCTCTCTGTTTTGAATGATATCACCAAGAGGGGCAAAACTGACCACAGTGATGGGATGACCCTGGAAATAATGCTTAAGCTTCCGGCTAGCCATGAACACACCATAAACAAGCTTCTGCCAATGTGGATACCGCTGTTTGGACTCGATGAGCACTTCGCTGACATAATAAACCGGCCGCTGAACCGGATGCTCCTTACCCTCTTCCTTGCGCTCCACCACCACAGCCACACTGACGGCTCGTGTGTTCGCCGCCACATATAGTAATAAGGGCTCCTTATCAACCGGAGTAGCAAGGACTGGGGGCTCTGCCAACTGCTTCTTCAAATCCTCAAAAGTAGTATTAGCTGCATCATTCCAGACAAAGTTATCAGTTTTCTTCATCAACTGATATAATGGCATGGCCTTCTCACCCAAACGGCTTATAAACCGGCTTAAAGCAGCGATGCGACCCGCCAAGCGTTGAACGTCATTTAAACACGCCGCCTTATCCAGTGAGGTGATGGCCTTGATCTTCTCCGGGTTAGCTTCAATGCCTATGTCAGAAACCAAGAAACCCAAAAGTTTGCCTGCAGGAACACCAAAAACACACTTGGCTGGGTTAAGCATCATCTTGTAGACCCGGAGATTATCAAAGGTTTCCCTCAAATCATCTATCAGGGTTTCCTCCTTTATGGATTTAACCACAATATCGTCCACATAAGCATGAACATTACGCCCAATCTGGTTATGAAGACAGTTCTGCACGCAACGCTGATAAGTCGCCTGTGCACACTTGAGCCCAAAGGGCATAGACACATAGCAGAAGGCTCCAAAGGGAGTGATGAACGCCGTCTTCTCCTGGTCCTTAACTGCCATTTTAATCTGATGATATCCGGAATAAGCATCCAAGAAACTTAAGCGCGCACAACCCGCCGTAGAATCAATAATTTGATCAATACGGGGAAGGGCAAAAGGGTCAGCCGGACACGCCTTGTTTATGTCCGTGTAGTCCACACACATCCGCCAAGTGCCGTTCTTCTTGAGTATGAGAACTGGGTTAGCTAACCATTCTGGGGGAAAGACTTCAACGATAAACCCGGCCGCCAAGAGCCGGGCCACCTCTTCACCAATAGCTTTCCGCCTCTCTTCATTAAACCGCCGAAGGAACTGCCTGACCGGCTTAAATTTCGGATCAACATTGAGAGTGTGCTCAGCGAGTTCTCTAGGTACACCTGGCATGTCAGAAGGTTTCCATGCGAAGATGTCCCTATTCTCATGGATGAACTCGATGAGCGCGCTTTCCTATTTTGGATCCAGATTGGCACTGATGCTAAACTGCTGAGATGAGTCACCTGGAACGTAATCAACAAGTTTAGTCTCATCAGCCGACTTAAATTTCATTGCCGGCTCATGCTCCATAGTCGGCTTTTTCAGAGAGGTCATATCTGTTGGGTCAACATTGTCTTTGTAAAACTTCAACTCCTCCGTTGCGCAAACAGATTCTGCATAAGCTGCATCACCCGCCTCACACTCCAGGGCCACCTTCCGACTGCCGTGAACCGTAATGGTCCCATTATGACCCGGCATCTTGAGCTGTAAATACACGTAACACGGCCGTGCCATGAACTTGGCGTAAGCCGGCCGCCCAAATATGGCATGGTATGGACTTCGTATCTTGACCACCTCAAAGGTCAATTTTTCCACCCTGTAGTTGTGCTCATCTCCAAAGGCCACTTCCAACTCGATCTTGCCGACTGGATAAGCCAACTTACCAGGTACCACACCGTGGAAAATAGTGTTTGACTGGCTGAGGTTCTTATCAATCAACCCCATACGACGGAAAGTCTCGTAATAGAGGATGTTGATGCTGCTGCCTCCATCCATGAGCACCTTAGTGAACTTATATCCTCCCACTTGAGGAGCCACCACCAAGGCCAAGTGACCCGGGTTATCCACCCGGGGAGGGTGATCCTCCCTACTCCACACTATAGGCTGCTCAGACCACCGCAAGTAGCGTGGAACCGCCGGCTCAACAGCATTCACAGCCCTCTTATGAAGCTTCTGATCTCGCTTACACAGACTGGTGGTAAACACATGATACTGTCCACCGCTAAGCTGCTTTGGATTGGTCTGATAACCCCCCTACTGCTGTTGATGACCCTGGCCAGACTGCTGATTGAAGCCCCCTTGACCATTCTGAGGATTAGAAGTTGAGCCGCCGCCCGGGCCATGAAAGCCGCCGGCGCCTGAGCCGCCGCCCGGGACATTGTAATTCTTAAAGGCCTTCATGATTGCACAATCTTTCCATAGATGGGTAGCTGGCTTCTCTCTAGAGCCATGCCTTGGACAAGGCTCATTCAACAGCTGCTCCAGCGTCGGGCCTGACCCGCCGGCTCGGGGAGGGGGCCCCCTCCCCTTGCGTCGCTGGTTATTACCTTGTGAGCTGGCGTTGGCTACGAACTCTAGGCTGCCATCGGCCTTGCGCTTGCCACCTCCTTGGTTCCCCGGGTTATGCTGAGGACCCTTGCCATTGTCGTTCTTCTTTCCCTTCCCTGTCCTTTCATCATCTGAAGCGGGGTCCTTGGTACCATCAGAATCGGCGTACTTGACAAGAGCCGCCATCAGTGTACCCATATCATTGCAGTCGCGCTTAAGCCGCCCGAGTTTCATCTTCAGGGGCACAAAACGACAATTCTGTTCCAACATTAAGACTGCAGAGCCGGCATCCATCTTATCAGAGGAATGTATTATCTCCTTAACCCGGCGAACCCAATGTGTCGTAGACTCACCCTCCTGCTGCTTGCAGTTAGTCAAATCCACAATTGACATAGACTGCCTACAGGTATCCTTGAAGTTTTGGATGAACCGGGCCTTCAGCTCAACCCAAGACCCAATGGAATTCGGTGGTAGCCCTTTCAACCAAGTGCGGGCAGTCCCATCCAACATCATGGTGAAGTATTTGGCCATTGCCGCTTCACTGACCTCCAGTAGTTCCATGGCCATCTCGTAACTCTCGATCCAGGCCGCGGGTTGTAAGTCGGCCGTGTAATTAGGCACCTTCCTAGGGCCTTTGAAGTCCTTGGGTAGACGTTCATTGCGGATAGCTGGCACTAAACAAGGGACACCCCCAGTCCTGGTAGGGATACCCACGTCGACGGACGTCGTCGGATAAGCCGGGGGAGTCTGGTAAGCCGTCAACTGAGGCACCTGATCCGCCTCTTGCCGCGCTCTGTCTTGGTCTGCTGCGTGAAAGGCTCCGTTATGAGCCAGGCCATGGCCAGGGGGCGGGTCATGGCGTCGGACGTTACTTGAGCCGGTCGCTGAGACCATGTGTCTGCTGTAACTCAGGCTCTGGCCTGGACGAGGGGTCGAGTGGATCCTGTCCCGGCTGTAGGAGTACGCCTCTTGCTGCGCCAGTGCTGTCTGAAGGAGTTCCCTGACCCGGCGGGTTTCAATAGCCGTCGGAGAGTCGCCATCAGTTGGGAGAGCCGCCAGCCGTGCTGCCGCGGCGACCATGTTCTCCAGTGGGTTAGCATAATGACCCGGTGGTATTGGCACGTACTGAGGCGGGGCAGGGGGCACCTGGGGAGGCCCCATCACTTGTGGCTGAATAGGGGTCCCAGACCCGGGCACTATGACCCTTGGCGGGTTACTAGACCCTGCGCCTGGCGTGTTGAAGAGGTTTCGTGGATCGTAAACCGGAGGGAGCCGAGATTGGGCCTTCTGATGCCTCCTTCTCATGACCTCATTGGACGCGTTCTGATCCATCGTGAGCCGGAAGGACTGCGCCTGGATCAACTGAGTTTGGGCGTCGAGAGCCGCCCTCTCCGCAGCCATCCTGATCCCTTCCGCTGCCAGGTCCTCCTTAGCTTTCACTAGATCTAACTTTAATTGCGCCACCTCCGCATCATGCTGAGCTTGATCCGCCGGGTCAACCGCCGCAGTTAACAGGGCCGTCATCTTGTCCGTGAGATCCATCAGCATCTGAGCCGGCGCGGGCACCGGGTTTCCCGCTTCAGCAGCAGGGTCTTGAATAGGCTGTGCACCGGCCATAAAGACTCCAACCTGACTTGACGGCTCAAACGGGTCCGGAATACTATCACCATCGGAACAACCCATGAGCCTGCCATCTTGAAGTTGATACAACGAGTTTGACTCATCTATGGACGACTCGCCATCGGAGCCGGCGGCCGTCTCATCACAAGATCCAGATCGATCAGAGAGCCCTCCATGGATACATCCCACAAAAGCATGCTTTAAGGCAGGCCGGACCCAGGCGGGTCGTGCGCGCTGAGCCGTCTCGATGAGATCGGCGCAGAGATCTGGCTCAGGGCCCGGCTCACCAATCTTGCCAATGAAAACATGAATTCCGCCAAAGGGGACCCGGTACCCGTACTCAATTGAGCCGGCGTCGGGGCCCCAGTTTGCATCATCGATGTAGAGCTTGCCGCGACGACTCTTGGTCATCCGGCCCACAGCGTATCCCTTGAGCCCTTCGAAGCTGCCCTTCAAGAACTCAAATCCACCGTGCGCTGGCCCCACGATGGGCGCCAACTGTCGTGGAATTGTCACGGCAGATGTCCTTAAGCTTGGACTTAGTCGTGGAGCCATCGCCGCTAGGAAGCTTGAAGGGGTTAACGGGACAAGGAACACGAGGGTTTATACTGGTTCGGCCCCTTACGGTGAAGGTAAAAGCCTACGTCCAGTTGAGGTGGTATTGATTAGGGTTTCGATGACCAGGGAGCTTAACTGCTATGCCTGGCTCTTGATTAGATCTTTCTTGTCCCTAAACCGCTGCCAGGTCGTCCCTTTATATAGGGAGGCTGACGCCCAGCAGCTCTCAGAGTCCCGGCCGGCTCATAAGAGTGTCCGGCTCGGACTCTCAACTATTCTTGCCTTACACTACAAGTTCTACCATAATAATGATTATAACTACGGGCCTTAAGCCATATCCGGGTCTTAAGCCCATCTTTGGCCCACCGTCTTCAAGCTTGGCGCCGGGCTTCTGGCAATGACCATTATGAGTAACCCGGCCCCTCCTGGCGGGTGACTCTAAGGTCTATATCCTCAACACCAACCGAACACCGGGGGTCAGAAGCAATTTCCCCCCGAAGTAAAAATAGTAAACATCGTATACATGACGCACATCCCTACAGGGGAGCGCAAGCACGCACTACAGGATGCCTACGCCATAGAGTCAGTCGCCCCAAAATTTAGCCAATGGGCGGCCTGCCTGATCACTTTTGATCGCAGGTACCACCCAGCCAGTATCCGTCATGAAGGATCGGCAGCTCTGGTCCTCGACCCAATTATCGATGGGTTCCATCTCACAAAAGTCCTTATGGACGACGGCAGTAGCCTCAATCTACTCTACCAAGACACTGTCCGCAAGATGGGCGTTCATCCCACAAGAACCAAGCCCACCACAACTACCTTCAAGGGAGCAGTACCCGGCATAGAAGCTCACTGCACGGGCTCAATTACATTGGAAGTCATTTTCGGCTCACTAAAAAACTTCCGAAGCGAAAGCTTGACCTTCGATATCATCCTGTTCCGCAATAGCTACCATGCACTGCTCAGGCGTACCGCTTTTGCTCGTTTTAATGCGGTCCCACACTACGCCTATCTAAAGCTTAAGATGCCCGGTCCACATGGCGTCATCACGGTAAACGGAAATACGGAACGCTCCCTCCGTATAGAGGAGCATGCTACGGCTACGGCAGCCGAAGCACAGAGCGGCCTCATCAAGCCGCGTATCTCATCGGCCATGAAGCCGTCGGTCTCTATTAAACAGGACCGATCAATCTCAAAGCTGGATTAGCAGTTCGGCCTCTGTCATTCGCCTCATACAGCCGCGAAGTTTGTACCGCGCATACATAATTATGCACTTAAAATACCCTGGTCATCGGCGGAGTCACAATACGGACATGCCTACAATACGGTCCGCACTTGCATCGCCTTTTCCCCTTTTTCTAACTATTTTTTATCTTTTACCACAGGTGACTCAAAGCCTAGTCATCTTACGGACTCTTTCTGAGTTGGGCTTCGTATAGATAATCAAAGGCTATTCCTACCAAGGAGTCCTTTCGCTGAGGCAAGGCAGCGCAGACGTGCGACAGGAGGCATGTTAAATAGCCCGGGTAGCAGTGTTATAATCTGCAAGATCGCGTTTGACGTGTCAATCAGATTCCAGTGAACATAGTCCGTATTCAGTATTTGCTTTTTCTAAAAACTGATTTTTGATTCTTCGGCTGTTTCATGCATGCACCTCGGCACATATTGCCAGGGGCTCGATTTGGCAACATATGAGTTGCCGACAATTCCAAACAGCTTTATAGCACACGTCGGCGTCACGAGATTGGCCTTATATGCATCAGTTCTGAATCATGTCTTTGGTCAATAGTTGGGATGCCCGGCTCCTGTGCTTACTACCTTACGTTCCGTCCTATCGGCTAAGGTAGTAAAGGGAGAACTACTGCGATTGCGTTTCCGGTTCATCTGGTCAAGCGCCTCAGTAGAGAAAGCCGAAAACTGGCTGTCATGATGCGGCGAGAGCTGGTCAACCACTTGATGACTTATCAGAATCTTTTGCGATTCCCTCCGTATTACACGAAGGACCATTCTTCTGGTCACCTATGTAACGCACCGTATTCGAATAACCGCGTACATACCAGGGGCTATATCATAGACCAACCGTCAAACTCCTATGGCTAAGTGAAAGTGTTAAAGCCCTATAGTCCGGTTGCCTAGTTCGCTGCATTCACACCTCCTTCACGGACCAAGACGTTGGGTCAAGAGTGGTCACGTGCTTTTCCAAACACCCCCGTATTATATGCGAGGGGGCCGAAGACGACGACTGGTAAACTTTCAGATTATACAAAAAACGGCCACACAGGAGGAATCAAAAATGTCAGGAAAAAAAACATAGCCTGTAATATATCATAATATTGTTTTTACAATTTCGGTCCATTCACTCTAATATCATATCCTTCGAGCACTGACCCTCTATCAAGAGGGCACCCTCTAGGACATCTTCGAAGTAATGCTCCAGCGTGTGATGGTCCTTTCCCCCGGGTGGGCTCTTTGCTGCAATATCGGTGGCCTTCATCTTCGCCCAGTACGTCTTGACGCGGGCAAGGGCCATCCGTGCACCTTCAATGCACGTTGACCCCTTAACAGCGTCGATACGCGGCACCGCATCAACAAGTCACTGCACCAAACCAAAATAACTTTTCAGAATTGGCTCAGTCGGCCACAGCCGGACCACGACGTCCTTCATGGCAGATCCGGATATCTTGTGGAGCTCGGCCCACTGGGCCATCTGTTCGTTCAGCAATAGTGGACGCTTTGGCATGCTGAATTGCGACCAGGAAAGCTTCTCTGTTGCATGTCCTTCTTGCGCTTGATAAAATTGCGCCGCATCGGAGACATTCTTTGGCAAATCCAAGAATGCGTTTGGAGAACTCCACATTTGATTAAGTGAGGCATACTTCGGATCGCCGAATTTAGTCTATAATAAGAAGGGCTTACTAGCTGCTATCTCCCCAGCTTGCCGGATCTCCTCCCGAGCCACTCTAGACTCGGACCGTGCTTCTCTCGCCTCTTTTAAGGCCTTGTCGATATCGGCCGTTTTGGCTTTGTTATCCTTATCGAGGAATTAGCATCCGACAGTGGCATCCTTTAGCTCGAGCGCCATGGTAGTTATTCTCTCCTCGCACTTGCGCCGAGCAGCCTGCTCGGCCTTTAACTCAGCAGCTGCCTTCTCGGCAACCGCACTACTCATCCTGGCTTAGTATATAATTCTCAGCTTCGTGCGAGCTCAGCCCGAAGGGTCTCAACCGCGGCAGCACTATCTACAGTTATGCATATCTTAGTATATAATTCTCAGCTTCGTGCTCATGTTATTATAGATACATATACTGACTGCCCCAAAACATACCTTGCGCCTCGTCGAGCCGCCTGTTAATTAGCATGATGTCGTCATCCACCACATCAAGTTTCTGCTTCAGACCTGCAACCTCTGTAGCATGGGCAGTCGCCATGGATGTAACAACCTGTGTTCTAGTTAATTAGATTATTTCCTGGACATTTCTTTTTTGATCCTCTGATCGCCTCCCTTTGGACGCCAACCACAGTCTCAGGGGCTACTATCTATACACAGGTGCATTTTTGCACGTACAGTGCAATTGAAGATATTACATTGCATACCTCGAAGCCTCTTAGGAGGCCCGTGCAGGCTTCATTCAACTCACTTCTCGCGGATAGAATCCTCTTGACTACCGTACCCATTAAGGTACGTTGTTCCTCTGAGATGGACGCATGTTGCAACATGTCCATCAATGTATCCGGCGCCTCCGGATTCCTGGAAGCGGCTGCGGGAGTACGGACTCCCTTCGAAGGGATATGTTCACTCGACCCTAGAGTCATCTCTAGCTGTAAACCAGATAGTTCGGGGCCTTTAATGTTGGTCCCCGAAGGGGCCGCACGCCCTGGACCCTGGACTACCGAAGTATCACCTTTGGGCGTGGTCTTCATCGCCCCTCACACCACTTGTGGATCGGAAGAGATCCTCTGGGACGACACCTCGAAGTCGTCTGCCCTATTGGGCGAGAAGGTCTGTGGGGGCGTCTCGCTTTCCATCATCTTCGGAAGAAGATCCCCCAAGGAGGAAGACTGTTGAGGAAGACTGCGTGCCAGACTGCAAACATATATTTTAGATGTTACCCTTGTATTCGGAAAGGAACGGGATATGTTTAAGACACCCTTGTTCACTTAATATTCGGCTAAGGGCTTGTCCTTACGGAGGAACTGCGCGACAACGTCGTGTTCCGAGCCCGAACCACCTGACAGGGACATTTTCCCTCGCTTAGGAGCCTTTACCTCCAAATCTTCGGAGGCGATCCTTTTCTTCCCATAGGGGGAAGGGATGTTAGCTTCTTCTTCTGTTTTGTCTTCTGAAGAGGGAGTTCCAATCTCCCTGAACATAGTGTCAGGTGTGCCTTTGGAATGGACGCCACCTTTGGCCTTCTTGCTCTCCTCCTTGTTCTCCTTCGCCGGCACTTGATATGGCGCTGGAGCCAGCATCCTTGTTAACACAGGATCAGCTGAGTCTTCGGGAAGAGGGGCCAAACACCTAATTCGTTCCGCCTTGTTTATCCAGCCCTGTTCAAAGATTGTTTTATCAGTATCTTATTATTATGGGATATTTAACTAAGCTGTGTTCGGGAGTCGAGTGCTTACCGTGGTATCCGGATGGTTGCAGTCGAGGCCGATGTCTTCGGTGGTATCCGGCCACTGTTTTCGTGTCCTGAAGAATAACTTCCACATTCCTCTGTGCGTCATGCCGAAGAAGTGCTGAAGGGTCCGTGGTCCTTCCGGATTGAACTCCCACATGCGAAGGGGCCTTCGCTGGCACGGTAGGACCCGGCGGACTAGCATTACCTGGATTACATTGATAAGGTCGGTGTCCTTTTCGAGGAGGCTCCGCATGCAGCTTTGTAGCGTCTACACTTCATCAATTGATCCCCAGTCCAGCCCCTTATTAATCCATGATGCGAGCCATAGTGGAGGGCCAGATCGAACGCAGGTGTAGGTGACCACTTGGTACCACGGGGTTCGGTGATGTAAAACCACTCCCGCTGCCATAGGTTGGAAGTTTCCGTGAAAGAATCTTTTGGCCAAGGAGTACTGGTGAGCTTGCTCACCGTAGCACCGCCACACTCCGCTTGCTTCCCCTCGATTACCTTCGGCTTCACATTAAAGGTCTTGAGCCATAAGCCGAAGTGTGGGGGAATGCGGAGAAATGCCTCGCACATGACAATGAATGCTGAGATGTGAAGAAAGGAGTCCGGAGCTAGATCGTGAAAGTCTAGCCCGTAATAGAACATGAGTCCGCGAACGAAGGGGTGGAGAGAGAACCCTAGCCCCCGGAAGAAGTAGGGGATGAATATGATCCTCTCGCCGGATCTGGGAGTAGGACTGACCTGCCCTTTAGCAGGGAGCCTGTGGAGGATTTCTGCGGTCAGGTATCTTGCCGCCCAGAGCTTCGCGATATCCTCCTCTGTGACAGAGGAGGCTACCCACCGGCCTTGAGGGCTGGGTCCAGACATGGCTGGGAGGCACGGAGCAATTAAGTTGAAACCTGAGTGCTAGAACTTGAGGTTGGAAAGGCTGAGGAAGAGGTAAGCGTAGAGGAGACAGACGGGTCCGTGCCCCTTTATAAAGGCGATGAATATCAAACGTCTCCTCATAGGCCTTAAAGCCTGCCTATTTCCAAGGGATCATGCCAACGGAATGGTTGGGTTACCCACGCCCGTATTGATGAGAATCCCGCAATAAGGGGACACGATCTCTGCTTTGACAAGACGTGCCAATAAAACCGCATCTTGAAATATGGAAGCGGGAGGCTAAAAAACTGTTTGAAATAATGACTGGGCAAGGACGTGATTTCATGCTACAAAAGTTGTCAGCAGATTGGACTCGTGAAATATTATACTCTGTACGGTAATGTGTGGTACTTGTTTTGCAGAGACGGACACGTTCGAATGATACTTTGGAGTAATCGGAGGAGGAACCCGCCTTGCAATGCCGAAGACAATCTGTGCGCTGGACACCTCGTCATTGAAGCCTGGTTCAGGGGCTACTGAGGGAGTCCTGGATTAAGGGGTCCTCGGGCGTCCGACCTATTGGACATGGGCCATACTAATGGGCCATGAAGATACAAGGTAGAAGACTCTCTCCCGTGTCCGGATAGGACTCTCCTTGGCGTGGATGGCAAGCTTGGCGTTCGTATATGAAGATTCCTTTCTCTGTAACCGACTTTGTACAACCCTAGTCCCCTCCGGTGTCTATATAAACCGGAGGGTTTAGTCCGTAGAGGCAATCATAATCATACAGGCTAGACTCCTAGGGTTTTAGCCATGACGATCTCGTGGTATATCAACTCTTGTAATACTCATATTCATCAAGATCAATCAAGCAGGAAGTAGGGTATTACCTCCATAGAGAGGGCCCGAACCTGGGTAAACATCATGTCCCCTGTCTCCTGTTACCATCAACCTTAGACGCACAGTTCGGGACCCCCTACCCGAGATCCGTTGGTTTTGACACCGACAATCGGCTCCAGCAGGAAGGATGTGACCCCCTTGATGGGGTGACCCTGAAAGTAGTGGTGCAGCTTCCTGGAGGCAATGACGAGCGAGAGGAGAAGCTTCTGCTGCATGGGGTACCGCTCGCGAGCATCTCGCAGCACCGTGCTGACGAAGTATACATGGTGCTCGACGAGGCATGTTGCTGCAGGAGCTTGTGCCTTGGGAGGCCCGTCAGGTGGCTCGCTAGGGGCCTCCGGAGGCGGGGCCTCGGCAGGCGCCAGCGCGGGCTCCGCAAACTCGAAGGTGGTCTCGACAGGTGCAGGCGCCGGAGGCTTCTTCTTGGCGGGGAGGTGCTCTTCCCGTTCCACCACGAGGGTCGCACTAGCGGTTTGGGGGTGGCTGCCAAGTATTGGAGCAAGGGCTCACGAGGCTACGAGGTGACCATGATAGGAGAGCTCATCAGGTACTTCTAAAGGTCCTCAAAGGCTACATCAACTTCAGGAGTCCACTTGAAGGGGCCTGATCTATTCATGAGCTTGAAGAACGGTTGGGCTCACTCGCGAAACTTGGAGATGAAGCTCCCAAGCTAGGCCATGCATCCTACCAAGCGTTGCATTTCCTTGAGGTTCCGCGTGGGCCACATCTCCTCAATGGCCTTGATCTTCTCGGGGTTGGCTTCAATGTCGCGGTGGGAGACCAAGAAGCCGAGTAGCTTGCCTGAGGGGACTCCGAAGACGCACTTGTCGGGGTTGAGCTTGAGGTTGACCTTGTGCAGGTTGGCGAAGGTTTCGTCGAGATCCACGATGAGGGAGCGCACTTCGCGAACCTTGACGACGATGTCATCGATGTAGGCATCGGCATTTCTTCCCATCTAGGGCCCCAGGGTGATACGCATCAGCCTCTGGAAGGTAGCCCCTGTGCTCTTCAAGCCGAAGGGCATGCATATGTCATTGCCACAAACATCTTCATCTACCTCAGATCCAATGTTAACTAAATTAAGGGAGGATTTGCATAAGATGTTTCCAGAAACTTTCGGAAACGAGCCAAAATAAAAGAGTCGTGTGTACCAAAAGCCTTATCCTGAACACTTTAATGCAGTTTTGTACCCTCAAGGTTATAAGGTTCCCGATGTTGTCAAATTTAGTGGAGAGGGCACAAAAACAACATGGGAGCATGTTAGTCAGTATCTAGCGCAATTGGGTGAAGCATGTTCCGTAGAAGAATTGAAAGTGCGTTTGTTTCCATTATCTTCAACTGGTATAGCATTTTCATGGTTTGTTGCTTTACCACATGGTTCAATTCTCTTATGGTCACCATAAGAGCAAAAGTTCAATGATCACTTTTATAGCGGTGATAATGAGCTTAAGTTGTCACATCTTACATCGGTTAGGCAAAAACATGATGAATTGGTCACCGATTATGTCAAGAGATTTAGAGATATAAAAAACCAATGTTATAACTTAGTGATAGGCGAGAGAGACTTGGCGGATCTTGTTCTTAATGGCTTAAAAACTCACATTAAAGAGAGGCTAGAAAGTTATGAGTTTCTGAAAATTAACCAAGTCTTGCAAAAAGCTTTGGCTCAAGAGAGTCAAAGTAAAGAGGTTCATAGATCTACAACTGATCGTCCTAGAATGTATATGGTTGAATACAATGATGATAATTCACAGGATGAGGTTGATGTCTATACTACTGAATTTATTTTGTCCTTAAAGGCCAAACCCTATACATGCAATGCTCTTAAGCCGATTCGCAAGAATCGTGATGAGGAGACGAAGTTTACTTTTGATATATCTAAGTGTGATAAAATATTTGATGCTCTCTTGCAAGATAAGATGATTAGAATATCACACAACATACCGCCGTTTGAGGAGCTAAAACGGCGTGCTTATTGTAAGTATCATAATTCATTTTCTCATGCTACTAACGATTGCAATGTTTCGATGACAGATACAATAAGCCATTAATGATGGACGATTGAATTTTTCTGATATGCAAGTTGATAAACAGGCCTTCCCGATAAACACCATGGACTTGGAGGGAAAGAAAATATTAATTTGGCCTACAATAGCTGAATCTGCTAATAAAGATAATGTTGTTATTGGTGAACCCAGGAAAGGCAAGGAGGGCGACAAAGTCTTGGGAAGAGAGGTTGTGCTTGATAAGCAACCCAATGGCAAGGAAGTATTGAAGATCACCATAAAAAAATCCCGCACTCGGGGGGCCACCACAACTACAAGAAGATACTTATTTTAAATTTATCAATCCCAAGAATTCAGACGTTGGCAAGCAGGAAAAGAGTGAAGCTAAGCGCAAGCGAATCAAGCCAACTTTTGATATGTTGCTATCCAAATATGCAAGTCACACGGCTGGTCTAGCTCTAATCGGCCATCACATTCAAAGCGTTCAAGATCCCCTCCGAAGCAAGAGTTTCAACGCTATGCAAGGCCATATGGGTCATGGACACCGACACCTTGGATGTCACAACACCCGTATGCGCCATATTACATGAGAGACTTCAATGGAGGATGGGGCAGCCCCCAATCGTTCCTTATGCTTTTCATATGGGGTGGACAGCACCTAGAGGGCCTGCTCGTGAGAGGCTTTATTATCCCACACAAGGTCATTTGATCTATGGTGCTAATCGTCCAACAAAAATTGCTCCAAGCAAGGCCAATAAAAAAGTGTGGCGAATTAAGTCCTTATGCGGAAATTTCAGAATGCGACAAGCAAAAGGAGATCAAAAGGCCGATTGTTGGTAATCTGGCTAATTCTAATTGTGATATTGTTATTGTTCAGCAGGGATCATGAGGTTAGCACAAGCAAGGCCAAACCTAGGGATCCCAAATATACCCAACCTAAGTGGTGTCCTCTCGGTTTAACTAAGACCATGAAAAGGAGATTACAACATATGAGGAACCACGAGAAGGTAGAGCGCAAAGAAGAGAAGCAAAGGGATGAATTGTTCCATGAAATTTGGCCTATGGCGCTCACAGAACAAGTGTGGAGGCCTAAACAAAAAGAAAAGACAGATGCTTCTACATTAGCTATAGAAACACCTTCATCACCAAAAGAGGATGATGCAACCCCTATTACATCGTCTACACCACCTGAAACATCCCATTCAAGTGAGGAAACTTTAAGCCCAATATACACATTGAGAGATGAAGATGAGATGGTGGATTACAGATCTACGCCTGTTCGGGAAGGTATGGATATTCATATGGTGTATTACTTACCTGCTGAGTTTCGTGATATAGGTGAAGAAGAGGAGGTGGCCTAGATGGATTTTGGTCCAAAGAATGCTATCTTCGAGAAGCCCAAAGAACCGGTGAAACACTTGAAGCCATTGTACCTCAAAGGTCATATTAACGGATCACCGGTTACTAGGATGCTCATTGATGGTGGTGATGTGGTAAATCTTATGCCCTATTCGGTCTTCAAGAAGTTGGGGTTAGATGATGATGCATTGGTGAAGACCAATATGGTACTTACTAGATTTTAGGGTAAAGAAAAGACAGAGGCCAAAGGTGTGATGTGCATGGAACTCACTGTGGGAAGCAAAACTTTGGCCACCACATTCTTCATCGCCGAGGTGCAAGGTAACTATAGTGTTATATTAGGCGACGATTGGGTTCATGCTAACCAATGTGTGACATCACCATGAATCAATTCTTAGTACAATGGGTCGATGATGAGGTAGAAGGCATTCACGCGGATAATTCGGCTTGTGTTGCTTTGGCCGATGCATCGGTGGATTGGAATCATCCCGATGTTACTTGCTTAATAGGGCGTGACCTCTCGAAGTTTGATTTCCTTAGTGTCACATGGAACGGGTTCATTCCTACCTCTTTAAAGCCGATTGGTGGTAATCGGTTCCAAGGTATGATGTAAACAAGAAGTTAAAATCAATGGCCGATAGAATTATCGCCCTAAGCATGAACATGGCCGATATAGAATTATCGCCCTAAGCATGAACATGGCCGATATAGAATTATCGCTCTAAGCATATAAATGGCTGATGGAGTGTTGACATCTTCCTTAGAGCAAACATGGTAAAATATATATTTTGGCACGCTACCTTTGCCAAAAAACAGGGGGGCATGTGTTGACACCAGATTTTGCATGGTCAAAACCCCAATTAAGATGGCCTCAAATGGAGAAGTGATCTACATGAAAATGTTTCATATTATTGACATGAACATCTGTGAAGTTTGGGTCATCGCCATCCGATCTCATCTCAAGGGCCGAAGTTGCGCTCAAAGTATTAGTATTTTGTGTTCAGATCACTATTCGGCTGATTACGCCCCCAGGACAGCCTCATATAGAAAACTGTTCTACATGAAATATCTTCGCCTCATCGAATCGGTTGATTTTGATATAAAAAACGTCTCAATCCGAGTTCGTATGCAAAAGTTAGAGCCGAAAATGTGCAGCTATATCTGGATGGCCGGATACTCCGGGGACAACTACTCGGGTTTCAGATTTCTCTGCTGCAGATTTCGGAAAACAGCCAAAAACCGCCTCAAGATGGCTTCTGATAAAACAACATTCAACATGAAAGTTGTTCACCTCGTCGAAACGGTTAGAATTTGTCGGTGTACAAAAGTAGGGGCCTTTTCTGTACCCCTTTACTTGTGCACGGGCAGTTGTAGCCGCGCTCACGGCCACGCTTGGCGGAGCAGAGGAAGCAAAGATACAAGACCACCAAGGCAGTGCCCGAGCCAGAGGCATAAAGAGTGAAGGGGCAAGGTGGATTTCCCCCGGCAACATCCTTGCCGGGGGCGACTTGCCCAACACCAGCAAGACCACCACCCTTGAGCCTGGGAGTTCTGACACCATCGACAACATCGGAACCAAGGCTCAGGAGGCGCCTCATGGTGGCATGCAGATCTTTGTGAAGACCAGAGGCCTGCAAGACTAGATAAGAACTAGAAGACGACCCCCGGCAAGACCCTTGCCAGGGACGCCCACGAGAACTCGGCAAGGCCCTTGCCGGGGCCCCGGCTGCGGGACCGAGGCCAGGCCGCACTTGCCAAGGTTTCGCTGCCCCGCGCCCGTTCCGACGTAGCGGCTAGCCCACCAACTAGGCGAGTGTCTGCGTGGCAGCATGCAGCTTCTAGGCCAACTAGTCAAGCACCTGCGTGGTGGCATGCAGATCTTCGTGAAGACCCTGCCACCACACCAGCTCAGCAGCCAGCCAGCGCGGTGCTGCATGCCTCGTCACCCTGGACGCACGTCGAAGCAAGGCGAGGTGGCGATGGACGGGACGAGCTTCTTTGTCGTCCCCGATAAAGCAAGAGGACACATAGGTGGTGCATTAAATGTGTTTGTCCTATGATGTCAGAAGATAAACTTGTACACTGTAGACACTTTCCACCTCCTGTGTGCCGCTGTGGCAACCCCTTCGGCGTATAAAAGGAGGCCCGAGGTGTACTGGAGAAGGATTCGAACCTTTTGGACTGGGCTTGCACCGCAGCTAGTTCAAGAACTCAAGAACACTAAATACACACAAAGCAGGACTAGGGTTTTACGCATCGTTTCCGCCCTGAACCTGGGTAAAAAATCCCCCAGTGTTGATCTTCCAGAGCCACTCTTTGCGCAGCCTCACGCCCCGCTAACCGTAGTAGGGATTCCCTGTGATCCCATAGGTGTCGTCCCTGAGCACCGGCAGAATTACTTTTGGGCTCCTTTCCATCTGTGGTCGTTTACCACCACAAAAAAGACCCACAAGGTGCAGCCAGTTTTAAACCGAACAGTTTTGGAAAGTCCGGAAAAAACCATCCGAATTTGACTAGCGTTTTGGACGTGAATCCAAACCTTTTCCTTGTACTGGAAGTCCAGCCGCCTCTTATATACCTAAGGGGTGACGGCCGATTGAACAACAACATACAATCGCAAAACTCATCTACTTTTTACCCTAGTTTTACATCTCTCCCTTGTTCTTTCTCACTCGTTTTTTGTTCATCCTTCGTATTGAAGGGCAATGATCCTCGAGGCTCTAGGGGCAAGCAAACCGACCTAGGGCAGCCCATAGCCTCCGTGTGTCCAGACGGGGTCCCTCTCGGGCGCGTGGGGTTTCGGTTCCTGAAAAGCACACGCCGGATTGCTTGCGTACCGCGCTTCCAGACAGGTCTCGTTCGACGTGAGCTGCGGTGCATCACCCTCGGTGTTGGAGGTATACGGTGACGTGTTCATGTGCGTACAGTAGGCTGATGTGCACCACGTCGAAGTCGATGAGCTCTGTGTGGTAGTTTTTGCGGAAGCCGAAGGTGACAGGAAGGCGCACTTGCCCTAGGGGGTCCGTGGAGCCATCGGTCACATCCGAGAAGGGCCTTGTTGGCATCAAGCGGTCGTAGGGCAGCTGGAGCAGCTCGAAGGTCTCCACAGAGATGACGTTGATGCCCGCGCTACCGTCAATGAGCATCTTGGTGACGACAACATTGTCGATGGTGGGCCTGCACAACAAAGGGATGGTGCCCACTGACTTCATGGACATGGGGTGGTCGGTGTAGTCGAAGGCGATCGGATACTACGACCGCTTGAGGGGCCTAGAGTCTGCGAGCTCCGGGAGGGCCGCGTTCACTTCGCATGATAACTTCTTGAAGTGATGGTTTGATGGGAGAATCTAAGCCCCACCGAGGATGCAGGCCACCGCGTGAGGATCCTGATAGCCCCCAGCGTCTTCCTCAGGTAGGTTGTCATTGTTTCTGTTGGGGTGTGGCAGGGCTGCGTTGGCCTGCTGAGGGTTGGCCTGCTAAGGCTGGTTCTACCAACCCTGCCAAAAGTTGTTGTTGCCATTGTTGTTGTCATCGTTATCCCTCCAGCGGCCCCCATTGCGGTTGCCTCCACGGCCCGAGTCACGCTCGCTGCAATCACCGCGCTTCTCCTGCTGGCCTTCGCGAAGCAGCTTGACCTCGTGACAGTCCTCGGTGCTGTGGGAGTGCAAGTTGTGGTAGGTGCAGAAGGGGCACCCATCTTTCTTGTCCTCATCGCGGTCACGGGCGCGCTTCTGCTCAGGCTCCGCCACAAGCACAGCGGGGCCTTTGCACTTGACGTACCTGGCCCTAGGTTTGGGGCATCGGGCTCCGCGTTGGGGTCATTGTGGGTGAAGAGGCGACTTTCCTCAGCCTTGGCATACTTGTCGGCGAGGTCAAACAGCTCAACCACAATGTTAAGCTCGTCGTTTATGGTGAGCTTCTTGCGCGTCCTGACGTCCATTACGCCTGAGGAGAACGCAACAATGATCGCGACATCGGGGGCAACCGGGATCTTGTTGTTCGGAATCGTTCCATGGAAAACAAAAAAAATTCTACGCACACGCAATGATCCATCCATGAGATGCATAGCAACGAGGGGGAGAGTATGTCTACGTACCCTTGTAGACCGTAAGCGGAAGCGTTTCGCAACGCTGTTGATGTAGTCGAACTTTCTTCGCGCTCCAACCGATCTAGTACCAAACGCATGGCACCTCCGCATGCTGCACACGTTCAGCTTGGTGACGTCCTCCGCCTTCTTGATCCAGCAAGACAGTGAGGTTGTATATGAGTTCTGATAGCACGACGGCATGGTAACGGTAATGGCGATGTGATTTCCGCAGGGCTTCGCCTAAGCACTATGGAAATATGACCGAGGGAGTAAATGGTGGATGGGGGCGCCGCACACGGCTGAGACAATGTTGTGTCCTTGTATGGCGCCCCCTCCCCATGTATATATAGGTGGGAGGGGAGGAGGCATCCCCTAGGGTGCCCCAAGAGACCTGGCGGCAGCCCTAGGGCTGCTACCTTGCCCTGCGCCCCCCTTTCCTTATATGAAGAAGGGGGGAGGAAAGAGGGGGGAGAGGGAAGGAAGGGGAAGTCCTACTCCAAACTTTCCTTTCCCTCCCCTCTTTCCTTATCCTCCTCATAGGTCCGGCCTCTATAGGGGCATACCAGCCCCCTCTCTTGGCCCATAAGGCCCATATCTTTGCCGGGGGTGCCCACAACTCCTTTCCGATGACCCGGTAAGTACCCGGTACCCTCCGAAACACTTGTGGTGTCCGAATACCATCATCCTATATATCAATATTTAACTCTCGACCATTTCGAGACACCCCGTCATGTCTGTCATCTCATCCGGGTCTCCAAACAACATTTTGTCACCAAATCACATAACTCATATAACACTATATCGTCAACGAACGTTAAGCGTGCGGACCCTACGGGTTCGAAAACTATGTAGACATGACCAAGACACCTCTCCGGTCAATAATCAATAGCAGAACCTGGATGCCCATATTGGCTCCTACATATTCTACGAAAATCTGTATCAGTCGAACCGTTATGACAACATATGTAATTCCCTTTGTCCATCGGTATGTTACTTGCCCGAGATTCGGTTGTCGGTATCTCTATACCTAGTTCAATCTCGTTACCGGCAAGTCTCTTTACTTGTTCCATGATACATCACCTCGTGACTAACTCCTTAGTCGTTTGCTTGCAAGATTATGATGTGTATTACCGAGAGGGCCCAGAGATACCTCTCCGATACTCGGAGTGACAAATCCTAATCTTGATCTATGCCAACTCAACAAACACCTTCGATGATAACTGTAGAGCATCTTTATGATCACCCAGTTAAATTGTGATGTTTGATAGCACACAAGGTATTCCTTCGGTATCCGGGAGTTGCATAATCACATGGTCGAAGGAATATGTATTGGACATGAAGAAAGCAATAGCAATAAAACTGAACGATCATTATGCTAAGCTAACAGATGGGTCTTGTCCATCACATCATTATCCTAATTATGTGATCCCGTTATCAAATGACAACTCATGTCCATGGTTAGGAAACCTTAACCATCTTTGATCAACGAGCTAGTCTAGTACAGCTTCACTAGGGACACAGTATTTGTTTATGTATCCACACATGTATTTAAGTTTCCGATCAATACAATTCTAGCATGAATAATAAACCTTTATCATGATTTAGGAAATATAATAATAACCATTTTAATATTGCATCTAGGGCATATTTCCATCAGTCTCCCACTTGCACTAGAGTTAATAATCTAGTTTATATTGCCATGTGATTAACACCCATAGTTCACATCGCCATGTGACCAATACCCAAAGTGTTTACTAGAGTCAATAATCTAGTTCACATCGCCATGTGATTAACACCCAAAGAGTACTAAGTTGTGATCATGTTTTGCTTGTGAGATAAGTTTAGGCAACGGGTCCGTCACATTCAGATCCGAATGTATTTTGCAAATTTCTATGTCTACAATGCTCTGCATGGAATTGCTCCCACTTTCAATATGTATCCAGATTGAGACTTAGATTCATCTGGATCGGTGTCGAAGCTTGCATCGATGTAGCCCTTTACGATGAACTCTTTATCACCTCCATAACCGTGAAACATCTCCTTAGTCCTCTTTAAGGTACCTAAGGGTAATTTTGATCGATGTCCAGTGATCTACTCCTGGATCACCATTATAGCTCCTTGCCAAACTCATGGCAAGGCACACAATATGACAGGTACACAGCATGGCATACTTTATAGAACCTATGGCTGAGGCATAGGGAATGACCTTCATTCTCTCTCTACCTTCTGCCATGGTCGGGCTTTGAGTCTTACTCAACTTCACACCTTGCAACACAAGCAAGGACTCTTTCTTTGATTGATCTATTTTGAACTTCTTCAAAACTTTGCCAAGGTATGTACTTTGTGAAAGTCATATTAAGCGTCTCGATCTATCCCTATAGATCTTGATGCCTAATATGTAAGCAGCTTCACCGAGGTCTTTCATTGAAAAATCTTATTCAAGTATCCTTTTATGCTATCCATAAATTATATATCATTTTCAATCAACAATATGTCATCCACATATATATGAAAAATGCCACAGAGCTCCCACTCATTTTCTTGTAAACACAGGCTTCACCATAAGTCTATATAAAAAACCATATGCTTTTATCACCTCATCAAAGCGTATATTCCTACTCCGAGATGCTTGCACCAGTCCATAGATGGATCGCTGGAGCTTGCACACTTTGTTAGCACCTTTAGGATCGACAAAAACATCTGGTTGCATCATAAACAACTCTTCTTTAATATCCATTAAGGTTTGACATCCATTTGCTAGATTTCATAATTATAAAATGCGGCAATTGCTAACATGATTCGGACGGACTTAAGCATCGCTACAGGTGAGAAAGTCTCATTGTATTCAACCCCTTGAACTTGTCGAAAACACTTTTGTGACAAGTCGAGCTTTGTAGACAGTAACATTACCATCAGCGTAAGTCTTCTTCTTGAAGATCCATTTATTCTCAATGGCTTGTCGATCATCGGGCAAGTCCACATTTTTTTCTCATACCTGGATCCTATCTCAGATTTCATGGCTTCAAGCCATCTGTCGGAATCTGGGCTCATCATAGCTTCTTCATAGTTCATAGGTTCGCCTTGGTCTAGTAACATGACTTCCAGGACAGGATTATCGTACCACTCTGGTGCGGATCATGCTCTGGTTGACCTACGAGGTTCATTAGCAACTTGATCTGAAGTTTCATGATCATTATCATTATCTTCCTCTCTAGTTCATGTAGGCATCACGGGAACGTATTTCTCTGATATGCTACTTTCCAATTCGAGAGAAGGTACAATTACCTCATCAAGTTCTACTTTCCTCCCACTCACTTCTTTCGAGAGAATCTCCTTCTCTAGAAAGGATCCATTCTTGGCAACAAAGATCTTGCCTTCGGATATGTGGTAGAAAGTGTACCCAATTGTTTTATTAGGGTATCCTATGAAGACACACTTCTCCGATTTAGGTTCGAGCTTATCAGGTGATACTTCTCCAACGTATCTATAATTTTTGATTGTTTCATGCTATTATATTATCTGTTTTGGATGTTTAATGGGCTTTAATATGCTCTTTTATATTAATTTTCGAACTAACCTATTAACTGGAGGCCCAGTGCCAGTTTCTAATTTTTTTGCCTATTTTAATGTTTCGCAGAAAAGGAATATCAAACGGAATCCAAACGGAATGAAACCTTCGCGATGATCTCTATCTTGGACCGAAAGCAAACCAGAAGACTTGGAGATGAAGTCGGAGACGCAACGAGGCGGCCACGAGGCAGGAGGGCGCGCCCGGGGTGGTAGGCGCGCCCCCACCCTCGTGGGCCCCTCGTAGCTCCACCGACGTACTTCTTTCGCCTATATATACTCTTATACCCTAGAAACATCAGGGGGAGCCACGAAACAACTTTTCCACCACCGTAACCTTATGTACCCATGAGATCCCATCTTGGGGCCTTTTCCGGCGATCTGCCGGAGGGGGAATCGATCACGGAGGTCTTCTACATCAACACCATAGCCTCTCCGATGAATCATGAGTAGTTTACCACAAACCTTCGGGTCCATAGTTATTAGCTAGATGGCTTCTTCTCTCTCTTTGATCCTCAATAAAAAGTTTTCCTCGATGTTCTTGGAGATCTAGTCGATGTAATACTCTTTTGCGGTGTGTTTGCCGAGATCCGATGAATTGTGGATTTATGAACTTGATTATCTATGAATATTATTTGGTTGTTCTTTGAAGTCTTATATGCATGATTTGATATCTTTGCAAGTATCTTCGAATTATCGGTTTAGTTTGGCCTACTAGATTGATCTTTCTTGCAATGGGAGAAGTGCTTAGCTTTAGGTTCAATCTTGTGGTGTCCTTTCCTAGTCACAGTAGGGGCAGCAAGGCACATATTGTATTGTTGCCATCGAGGATAAAAAGATGAGGTTTATATCATATTGCTTGAGTTTATCCCTCTACATCATGTCATCTTGCCTAATGCGTTACTCCGTTCTTATGAACTTAATACTCTAGATGCATACTGGATAGCGGCCGATGTGTGGAGTAATAGTAGTAGATGCAGAATCGTTTCGGTCTACTTGACACGGACGTGATGCCTATATTCATGATCATTGCCTTATATGTCTTCATAATGATGCGCTTTTCTATCAATTGCTCAGCAGTAATTTGCTCACCCACCATAATACATGCTATCTTGAGAGAAGCCACTAGTGAAACCTATGGCCCTCGGGTCTCTTTCTTATTATATTGCATCTCTTTTATTTACATCGCATCTCATTTACTATTTTGCAATCTTTACTTTCCAATCTATACAACAAAAATACCAAAAATATTTACTTTACTATCTTTATTAGATCTCACTTTTGCGAGTGACCGTGAAGGGATTGACAACCCCTTTATCGCGTTGGTTGCAAGGTTCTTGATTGTTTGTGCAGGTATTAGGTGACTTGTGCGTTGTCTCCTATTGGATTGATACATTGGTTCTTAAAAACTGAGGGAAATACTTATGCTACTTTGCTGCATCACCCTTTCATCTTCAAGGGAAAACCAATGTATGCTCAAGAGGTAGCAAGAAGGATTTCTGGCGCCGTTGCCGGGGAGGTTTATGCCA
This sequence comes from Aegilops tauschii subsp. strangulata, assembly GCF_002575655.3. Lineage (NCBI taxonomy): Eukaryota > Viridiplantae > Streptophyta > Magnoliopsida > Poales > Poaceae > Aegilops > Aegilops tauschii. The sequence goes on from NC_053038.3 coordinate 288,983,239, forward strand.
AGTCAAGTCAAGATTTGATCTCTTGTCAACTTGCCAATTTCTGGCGCCATTGCCGGGGTGATCTACGGCAAGTCAAGACATACCAAGTACCCATCACAAGCTCTTCTCCCTCGCATTACATTATTTGCCATTCGCCTCTCGTTTTCCTCTCCCCCACTTCTAAAACGATTTTTGAAAACCTTTGTCTTTGCCTTTTCTCCGCCCCTTTTACGGTCGTCTCTTTTTGCTTGCTTCTTGTGTGCTTGTGTGTTGGATTGATTGTTTGTCACAATGGCTCAAGATAATACTAATTTGTGTGACTTTTCCAATACCAACAACAATGATTTTATTAGCACTCCAATTGCTCCTACTACCGATGCTGAATCTTGTGAAATTAATACTGCTTTGTTGAATCTGGTTATGAAAGATCAATTTTTTGGCATCCCTAGTGAAGATGCCGGTACCCATCTAAACACCTTTGTTGATTTGTGTGATATGCAAAATAAGAAAGATGTGGATAATGATATTGTTAAATTGAAGCTATTTCCGTTTTCGCTTAGAGATCGTGCTAAAACTTGGTTCTCTTCTTTGCCTAAAAATAGTATTGATTCATGGAATAAGTGCAAAGATGCTTTTATCTCCAAGTATTTTCCTCCCACTAAGATCATCTCCCTTAGGAATGATATTATGAATTTTAAGCAACTTGATCATGAGCATGTTGCACAAGCCTGGGAGAGGATGAAATTAATGATACGTAATTGCCCTACACATGGTTTTAATTTGTGGCTGATTATACAAATTTTTTATGCCGGATTGAACTTTGCTTCTAGAAATCTTTTAGATTCGGCCGCGGGAGGCACTTTTATGTAAATCACTTTAGGAGAAGCTACTAAACTCCTAGACAATATTGTGGTTAATTATTCTCAATAGCACACCAAAAGATTCACTAGTAAAAAGTTCATGTGATTGAAAAGATTAATGTTTTGAGTGGAAAGATGGATGAACTTCTGAAATTGTTTGCTAATAAAAGTGTTTCTTATGATCTTAATGATATGCCTTTGTCCACTTTGATTGAGAATAATAATGAATCTATGGATGTGAATTTTGTTGGTAGGAATAATTTTGGTAATAACGCATATAGAGGAAATTTTAATTCTAGGCCGCTTCCTAGTAATTCCTCTAATAATTATTGTAATTCCTACAACAACTCTTATGGGAATTTTAATAAGACGCCCTCTGATTTTGAGACTAGTGTTAAAGAATTTAGGAATTCGCAAAAGAATTTCAATGCTTTGCTTGAAGAAAAATTGCCTAAGATTGATGAGTTGGCTAGGAACGTGGATAGAATTTCTCTTGATGTTGATTCTTTGGAACTTAGATCTATTCCACCTAAGCATGGCATCGATGAATCTCTCAAAGCCATGAGAATTTCCATTGATGACTGCAAAGAAAGAACCGCTAGGATGCGTGCTAGAAAAGATTGCTTCATGAAAGCGTGTTCTTCTAGTTTTCATGATAATAACAATGAAGATCTAAAAGTAATTGATGTGTCTCCTATTAAATCTTTGTTTCCCAATATGAATCTTGATAAAGATGGGACTGGAGATGAGTCAACTTTAGTTAAAAGGTGTCCCAACGATTCGGAGTTTTTATATCTTGATGCAAAAATTGATAAAAGTGGGAATGAAGAGGTCAAAACTTTACATAGCAATGAACCCACTATTTTGGATTTCAAGGAATTTAATTATGATAATTACTCTTTGATAGATTGTATTTCCTTGTTGCAATCCGTGTTAAATTATCCTCATGCTTATAATCAAAATAAAGCTTTTACTAAACATATCGTTGATGCTTTAATGCAATCCCATGAAGAAAAGCTTGAACTAGAAGTTTCTATCCCTGGAAAACTTTATGATGAGTGGGAACCTACTATTAAAATTAATATTAAATATTATGAATGCTATGCTTTATATGATTTGGGTGCTAGTGTTTCCAAGATTCCAAAAACTTTGTGTGATGTGCTAGGTTTTCGTGAATTTGATAATTGTTCTTTAAATTTGCATCTTGCGGATTCCACCATTTAGAAACCTATGGGAAGGATTAATGATGTTCTTATTGTTGCAAATAGGAATTTTGTGCCCGTAGATTTCATTCTTCTTGATATAGATTGCAATCCTACATGTCCTATTATTCTTCGTAGACCTTTCCTTAGAACGATTGGTGCAATTATTGACATGAAAGAAGGAAATATTAGATTCCAATTTCTGTTAAGGAAAGGCATGGAACGCTTTCGTAGGAAGAAAATTAAATTTCCTTATGAATCTATTATGAGAGCCACTTATGGATTGCATACCAAAGATGACAATACCTAGAACTATCCTTGCTTTTATGCCTAGCTAGGGGCGTTAAACGATAGCGCTTGTTGGGAGGCAACCCAATTTTATTTTTGTTCCTTGATTTTTGTTCCTGTTTAGTAATAAATAATTCATATAGCTTCTGTTTAGATGTGTTTTTATGTTTTAATTAGTGTTTGTGCCAAGTAGAACCTTTGGGAAGACTTGGGTGAAGTCTTTGCGATCTTGCTGTAAAAAACAGAAACTTTAGCACTCACGAGATTAGCTGCCATTTCTTAATGGAGAGTGATTTTAGGTTGATTATTTTTTCATATGATTAATAGATAAATTACTCACGTCCGCCAATTTATTTAAGAAATTCTGGAGTTCCAGAAGTATTCGATTAAGTCAGATTGCTACAGACTGTTCTGTTTTGACAAATTCTGTTTTTCGTGTGTTGTTTACTTATTTTGATGAATCTATGAGTAGTATCGGGGGGTATGAACCATAGAGAAGTTGGAATACAGTAGGTTTAACACCAATATAAATAAAGAATGAGTTCATTACAGTACCTTAAAGTGGTGGTTTATTTTCTTTTACTAACGGAGCTCATGAGATTTTCTGTTGAGTTTTGTGTTGTGAAGTTTTCAAGTTTTTGGGTAAGGTTTGATGGATTTTGGAACAAGGAGTGGCAAGAGCCTAAGCTTGGGGATGTCCAAGACACCCCAAGGTAAAATTCAAGTACAACCAAAAGCCTAAGCTTGGGGATGCCCGGAAGGCATCCCCTCTTTCGTCTTCATCTATCGGTAACTTTACATAAGGCTACATTTTTATTCACCACATGATATGTGTTTTGCTTGGAGCGTCTTGTATGATTTGAGTCTTTGATTTTTAGTTTACCACAATCATCCTTGCTGTACACACCTTTTGGGAGAGACACACAAGAATTGGAATTTATTAGAATACTCTATGTGCTTCACTTATATCTTTTGAGCTAGATAAATTTGCTCTAGTGCTTCACTTATATCTTTTTAGAGCACGGTGGTGGTTTTATTTTATAGAAATTATTGATCTCTCATGCTTCACTTATATTATTTGAGAGTCTTTTAAAACAGCATGGTAATTTGCTTTGGCTATAAAACTAGTCCTAATATGATGGGCATCCAAGATGGGTATAATAAAAACTTTCATATAAAGTGCGTTGAATGCTATGAGAAGTTTGATGCTTGATGATTGTTTTGAGACATGAGGATGGTGATACTAGAGTCATGCTAGTGAATTAATTGTGAATTTGAGAAATACTTGTGTTGAGGTTTGCATGTCCCGTAGCATGCACGTATGGTAACCGTTGTGTAATAAATTTGAAGCATGAGGTGTTTATTTGATTGTCTTCCTTGTGAGTGGCGGTCGGGGACGAGCGATGGTCTTTTCATACCAATCCCCCTAGGAGCATGCTCGTAGTGCTTGGTTTTTGATGACTTGTAGATTTTTGCAATAAGTATGTGAGTTCTTTATGACTAATGTTGAGTCCATGGATTATACGTGCTCTCACCCTTCCACCATTGCTAGCCTCTCTAGTACCGCGCAATTTCGCCGGTACCATAAACCCACCATTTACCTTCCTCAAAACAGCCACCATACCTACCTATTACGGCATTTACATAGCCATTCCGAGATATATTGCCATGCAACTTTCCACCATTCTGTTTATTATGACACGTTCCATCATTGTCATATTGCCTTGCATGATCATGTAGTTGACATCATATTTGTGGCAAAGCCACCTTCATAATTCTTTCATACATGTCACTCTTGATTCATTGCACATCCCGGTACACCGCCGGAGGCACGCATATAGAGTCATATTTTGTTGTAAGTATCGAGTTGTAATCCTTGAGTTGTAATGTGGTGATCATCATTATTAGAGCATTGTCCCGTGCGAGGAAAAACAGAGAAGCCAAAGAAGCCCAACAATATATATATATATATATATATATATATATATATATATATATATATATGTATATAATAATAATAAAATGAGAGAAAAAGAGAGAAGGGACAATGCTACTATCCTTTTTCCACACTTCTGCTTGAAAGTATGTAACATCCCAATTTTCAATTTGGATGTTATACATAGGTCATCATATGCATATCATATTTTATCTGCAGTTTTTTGTGATCGTAGAAATCTTAAGCAACTCAAGGACCCACGGAGAGAGTTGGGGATTTCATTTATTTTCATATTTGAATTTTCTCAAATTTCAAAAGAGGATCATTTTGATTTTAATAATTTTTCTCTCTGAAATATTCCGATATTAAAATAAATGAGTGGAGATAAAATGACTTCTCCAAAATAAGAGGGGAATATTGGAGGAAAAACATTAAAATCAAATAAATATTTTATATGGTATTTTATTGGTATTTTATTTGAATTCGAAAAATATGCATTTTTCAAAATTGCATTTTTAGGCCAGAAAAATGTTCACCCTGTTCTAAATATTTTATTTAGACGGTGAAAATTGTTTTTTGCATTTTTAGAATATTTTAATATTTTATTAGGATTTTTGTTTTTGGCAGAATTTATTTTAAAAAAACGTGCGCCGAACTGGGCCGGCCCAGCTGGGAGCCAGGCCTTGGCCCAGCGCCGCACCGCCTAGCGCCCCCTCGCCCAAGTCGGACCCCCCGGGGCCCCTTTATATACAGCCGACCCCGGCCCCTCCTCTCCAAGCCGCCGCCACACCCTGCAGGCCCCGCCGGAGCCGCGCCGCCGCCGCACTTGCTCGCCGCCACCGCCGCTAGCTGCCACCGCCGCACCCCGCAGCCCTCGCCGGAGCTGCCACCCCGCCCGACGCCGCCGCCGTTGACCGGTATAGAAACCGCCCGGTTCGCCAGTTCATTCGGTTTTAGATCTAGATCGGTTTTATTTTTAGGGTTAGGGTTTTCTTGGTTTTTTCGATCGGTTTTATTTAGCAGACGTTCGCCCAAACGCCTCTGTTTGTGAACGCATTCGTTCGTTCGTCTTTGATAACGAACGTTCGTTCGTTAGTCTTTTCTTTTTATTTTATTTTCGGCCAGGGACCTATCTGCGATTATTTTTTATCGCAGATTAGCCCTGATCTTCAAACTCTCGCCACTTTTCAACCGTTCGTCCAAATCCAGTGAAACCAACGCCAAAATCTTCGTCTCAAACCCCTCTTTCCAGTTAAAAACTTGAACATAATTTTTAAAATTTAAAATTTGGTTTCAAGCATATTTGAATTCGAATTTCTTTTAATCGTAGTTTGAGTTTCGTAGCTCCGATTCGATTGATTCTTTTTGCAAATCGAAGCTCTTCAGTTGAATTTTCAATTTGGACTTTCTCATCTGAGTTTTACCCTTGCATCTATGCTTGAGTGCTTATGTATGCTATTGTTTGTTTGCGATAGAATTGCTGGAGTGCGAAGCGTGCTACTACTAGTCTGTAGGGTTTGCAGATCGTCAGCAAGGCAAGTAACACTTTGATCATATCCCTTTATTACCCAATTTTTATGCATTAGTTTCAACCCTCAAACATTGCATGAGTAGGATTGATAACATGTGGGTATTGGGAAGTAGATGATGAGGTAGTACCTATTGCCTTTTTATTTCAAACCCTGGGAGTTAGTTCTACGTTATGCTTATACTGCTATGCTATGCTCGTAGACGTGGATTGGTTTGAGTGATTCATGACAGATGTGAGAGATAGTTATGAACCAAGGGTTTATTTAAGGTGGCTACTTTAATACACATCTGGGTGGATTGTTTGTGGGCATCTGGGGAATTCGGTGTTGTCCAAGGAGATCCCGGGGAATCCGTGTGATCATCCTATGGTTCGCCACCCAGGCTCAAAGGGATCATAAGATTATTCATGCTAGAAACTTCCGTGTGCAGCCACAAGCCATTATGGGCTCTAGCATAGTTGAGTATGATGTGTGACCTCTTTCAGTGGTAAACTAGCAGATGTAGGGGATGTAGGTGGTACGGTTTACCCGTCGAAAGAGTTAATGCTTCCGAAAGACTGTTTCTCGGTCATCCGTTTCTCAAACACCATGTAGTGCGAGAAATTCAATGGAGGAGATCGAGTCTTGTGGGGAAAAGTGCGCAAACCTTTGGAGAGTGTACAAACTAATCATGGTAAGTCGTGTCCCCGGTTATGGACATCTTGAGTATCTGGTTCTTGAATTATTATGATGATCTCAACACTCTCAATTAATATTGTTGGGTTGTGAATTACTTTTAATTGGGATTGAGATGGGGTTTCCATTCTCAATGTTTTCAACCAACTTTGTAGTTAAATAAAATATATTCCTTTGCAGTAGGGAAAAATTGTCTTTTCGCAAAAACATGATAACCGTAGAGCCTCCACCAGCCATTTATGCATGTACTGTTAGCATTTATCTTGTTCATTGCTCTACAGTGTTATTTTGCCAGCATATTCCATGTGCTGACCCGTTTCGGGCTGCAACGTATTATGTTGCAGACTTTTCAGACGAAGAGTAAGGTGTGCTAGGTCGTTGTCGTGCACTCAGCTATGCCGTTGGAGTTGATGGACTCATTTACCTTCGGTGCTTCCGCGGTTATCTTACTTTAGATGGCCTTAAGCCATATTATTGTAATAAGTTCTCTTTTGAGACATTCAATGTAATAAGTGTGTGATTGCACTCTGTTATAAATCCTTCAAGTACTGTGTGTGTCAGCATTACCGACCCAGGGATGACACTTCTGCACAGAGATTTGACCGTTTGAGGTCGGATCGCTACAAGATGGTATCAGAGCACACGCTGACTATAGGACATGACCACTAAGATAAGCCATAGGTCACTCTTTTCTACTCATTTCTGACTCCTCTCCATTTTCCACTCTATAGATGGCGGACCCGAGCAACAAGTTTGCTCAACCGGATGAAGACACCCCATTTGGATGACACTTGAAGGAAGTCACTAGGTACCTGAACATCGGAATACCAAGCTTCACCGGGACCTACACCGTCACTTTACCAGAAGAGGAGCGTTGGTTGATTCGAGTTCATGTTCCAGGAAGGACATTCGCGCCAGTTACTGAGCCCATAGAGTTTTCCTTTGATGCACCAACCTGGAGTCTAGGAAAGAGCATGGCAGCCCACATCGCCATGGGACGCATCGGCGAAGTTTATCACAAGGATCTTAAGGACACCATCTACCAGATATGTGGGCGCAGAGATGAGCAATGGGAGATGATCAGCACCAGGAGGGAAAACTCCATTGCAGCCTTCATCCAGGAGTTAAAGCAGCACATGCGCCGCTAGGAGAACCAAATGTGCACCAACATGATAGATCTGAAGAAGGTGATGACCAGGAACATGGAGCTTGAAGAGGAACTCAAGTCTACACGCGATGGATATGAGGAGGAAATCATAGTACTACTAGAGAAGAATGAAGACCTGACAAAGAAGTTAGGAGTATTCATGGGAGACCCCGCGCCAGGAGGAGATGACGACCATCCCGAGGACTACATCATCATCGACGACACCGACTCCGACCCCGACAGTAGTGATGATGATTACAAAGACGAAGCTGGAGCAGATATCATGGAGTCTTCCACCGATCAATATTTCTAGATGACCACCATATTATCAGTAGTATTCCCCCATGTATATAGTAGTAGTTCGAGTATTTTGTAACGGTAGTTAGATCGTTTGTATGCCCTTGTTTGAATTGAGTGGTGTGATATGAATGTGTTTGTCTCATGTGCATATGGGTAGTGCTTTCCCTTTAGACATCATTCTATTCTAATCTCTTCCCTCTAAACCCATCAGATGCCTCCGAGACGTGACACCGGATTTGTCTTCCCACCGGAGCTCACTCAGTTGATCCAACAGCAGAATGCCTTGATGCAGCTACTAGTCCAGAACCAAGGCAACAACAACAACAACCACCGCCATCACCTCCAGTTGACAACTTAGCCCGTTTTCTGAGGTTGAATCCGCCGGTGTTTTCCAGTAGCATTGAGCCGATTGTTGCTGATGACTGGCTACACAGGATTGGAAGGGAGTTGACCACCGCAGGTTGCACAGATGCTAAGAAGGTGCGTTTTGCCGCACACCAACTGGATGGACCCGCAGCCTCATGGTGGGAGAATTACACAACCACGTTCCCCATAGCCAATGTCACATGGGATCAGTTTCAGCAAGCGTTCCGCATAGCCCATGTCTCAACTGGAGCTATGAGCATGAAGAAGCAAGAGTTTCGCAACTTACGCCAGGGAAACCATACTATGGGGCAGTACGTGGATGAGTTTAGTAAGTTAGCTCGCTATGCCCCGGATGATGTGGCCACAGATGCCGCGAAGCAGGAGAAGTTTATGGAAGGGCTGAATGATGAGCTGAGTATGCAGTTGATGGTGGCAACATTTTCTAACTACCAGGAGTTGGTAGACAGGGCCCTTATGATTGAAGGGAAGCAGCAGCAGATAGAGAGCCGCAAAAGGAAGTATGGACAAGGGAAGTTAATTCTAGAGCTCAGCAGAAGCCTCGCTTTACCCCAAACTCGGGAGGATATACCCATAACCATGGAGGCCACACCCACAATGGAGGAAGTTCGCATAATCGCAGTGGCCCCAAGAATGGAAATGGGAATGGAGGAAGCAGCAACCAGAACCATTCCAACCCAGCAACACCCGCTGAGAAGGATCTGAGTCATGTCACTTGTTACAAGTGCGGGAAGACTGGACACTACGCCAACGATTGTTCTGAGTTGAAGAATGGCAATGGCAATGGAAGTTCTGGGAAGAAGCCCAATCCCTTCACCGGAGGTCAGGTGAACCACATCAACGTGGAGGAGGTTGAAGATCAGCCTGACGGAGTGATTGGTAAGTTTTTGGTTAAGTCGTTTACCGCTCTTGTTCTTTTTGATACTGGTGCATCGAATTCATACATATCAAGGGGATTTGTGGACAAGTTTAAGTTACCCACCTTAGCCCTTAGGTCACCCATGTTAGTAAGCTCACCAGGAGCGGAGTATATGGCCAGCCGATGGTGTGATCGGTTACCCTTAACCATTTGTAGCCATGTTTTCCCCTCAGACCTAATAATTCTGGAGTCACAAGGATTGGACATAATACTAGGCATGGATTGGCTATCGAAGTATGGAGGGAATATTGACTGTGCTAGTAAGTCAATTCTGCTCACCACCCCTGAGGGAAAAAGGATTAAGTATGTATCCAGGCATGCGCCAAGGAGGACTCAAGTGAATTCCCTCTCAGGAGTTGTTCAGGAGGAAGTGCCTGTAGTGAAGGATTACCCGGATGTTTTTTCAGAGGAACTACCAGGCATGCCGCCGGATCGAGACATTGAGTTTTTGATAGAGCTGTTGCCAGGCACCGGACCAATATCAAAGAGGCCATACCGGATGCCCGCAAATGATCTGGAGGAAATTAAGAAGCAGATTAAGGAGTTATTGGAGAAAGGTTACATACGACGAAGTTCGTCACCGTGGGGAGCCCCGGTGCTCTTGGTTGAGAAGAAGGATGGATCTTTGAGAATGGTTGTTGATTATCGTGCATTGAATGAAGTGACAATCAAGAACAAGTACCCACTACCGATGATCAACGATTTGCTTGACCAGCTGCAAGGAGCTAAAGTATTCTCCAAGATCGATCTGCGATCAGGATACCACTAGCTGAAGATCCGAGAACATGATATACCTAAGACAGCTTTCACCACAAGGTACAGGCTATATGAGTACACGGTTATGTCATTTGGACTGACAAATGTCCCTGCCTATTTCATGAGTACGATGAATAAGGTGTTCATGGAGTTTTTGGATAAGTCTGCCGTGGTGTTCATTGATGATATTATGGTATACTCGAAGAATGAAGAGGAGCACAAGGAACATTTGCGTTCAGTTCTCGAGAAGCTCAGGGAACATCAGCTATATGCTAAGTTCAGCAAATGTGAGTCTTGGTTGAAGGAAGTTGGATTTCTTGGGCATGTTATATCGGGAGAGGGTATAGCAGTAGACCCTACCAAGGTTCAGTCAGTCACTGATTGGTTGTTACCCACCTCAGTTGGAGAGATCCGCAGTTTCCTTGGACTCGCGGGATATTATCGGAGATTCATTGAGAATTTTTCCAAGATTGCGAAGCCCATGATGGAGTTGTTAAAGAAGGATACAAATTTCAAGTCGACCGAAGAGTGTGAGGCCAGTTTTTAGGAGTTGATGAAATGTTTGGTTTCAGCCCCAGTGCTGATTCTTTCAGATATATGCAAGGATTTCCAAGTTTATTGCGACGCTTCTCGCTTAGGACTTGGAGGAGTACTTATGTAGGACGAAAGAGTTGTTTCATATGCCTCACGACAGTTTCGACTGCATGAGTTGAATTATGCCACGCATGACTTGGAGTTAGCAGCCGTAGTACATGCGCTCAAGACCTGGAGACATTTTCTTATTGGAAACCGTTGTGATGTCTACATGGATCACAACAGTTTGAAGTACATTTTCACGCAGAAGGAGATGAATCTCAGGCAAAGGAGATGGTTGGAGCTTATAAAGGATTATGATATGAAGTTGCGTTATCATCCAGGAAAGGCCAATGTCGTAGCAGACGCTTTGAGCCAGAAGAGTTATGTCAATACCCTCGTAAGCGGAGGATTACGGCAGGAGTTAGTTGACGATATCAAGGAACTTCGTTTGGAGATAGTTCCAAGAGGTTTTGTCACAGCTATGGAAGTTCAATCTACATTATTGGGAAATATTCGAGAAGCTCAGAAGGATGATAAGGAGATTGCTGAGATAAAGGAGAAGATGAGTAAAGGAAAAGCCAAGGGTTTTCGTGAGGATGAGCACAAAACTTTATGGTTTGAGGATCATGTATATGTACCCAATAATGCGGAAATCGGGAAGTTAATACTTCAGGAAGCTCATGACTCGCCATACTCGATTCACCCCGGAAACACCAAGATGTATTTGGATTTGAAGGAGCGTTTCTGGTGGACTGGTATGAAGAAGGATATTGCCGAGCATGTAGCCGTTTGTGATGTATGTCAGAGAGTGAAGGTGGAACATCAGAAGCCAGCAGGATTACTGCAGCCTAGGTCGATACCCGAATGGAAGTGGGACAAGATTGGCATGGATTTTATCACCGGATTACCCAGCACTCGATCAGGATATGACTCTATCTGGGTAGTAGTGGATCGTTTGACCAAAGTGGCTCACTTTATCCCAGTGAAAACCACCTATACGAGTGCGAAGTTGGCCAAGATATATATGACCAGGATCATATGTCTGCATGGAGTTCCGAGGACCATCGTATCAGATAGAGGGACACAACTTACCTCGAAGTTTTGAAATCAGCTGCACCAGACTTTGGGTACCAGGCTAGAGTTCAGTACAGCCTTTCATCCGCAGACAGATGGACAAACCAAGAGAGTCAATCAGATTCTGGAGGACATGTTGAGAGCCTGTGCATTAGATTATGGATCCAGTTGGGATGATAATTTTCCTTACGCAGAGTTCTCGTACAATAACATTTATCAAGCTAGTTTGAAGATGGCACCTTTCGAGGCTTTGTATGGGAAAAGGTGCAGGACACCGTTGATGTGGGATGAAGTTGGAGACCGTCAGTTGTTCAGACCGGATCTGATCAAGGAGTCCGAAGAGAAGGTTAAGTTGATTTGCGACAGACTTAAGGTAGCTCAGTCCAGACAGAAGAGTTATGCCGATACAAAACGCAAGGAGGTAGTCTATGAGATCGGAGATAGAGTATATCTTCGTGTGTCACCTCTACGAAGAGTTAAACCATTTGGAGTTAAGGGAAAGTTAGCCCCGAGATTTGTAGGACCATACTGAGTTTTGGAACGTATGGGAGAAGTGTCCTACAAGTTGGAGTTACCCAAAGGATTGTCAGGAGTTCATGATGTGTTTCACGTTTCCCAGTTGAAGAAGTGCCATGCAGAGATGGTCGATATTCCTCTTAAGAGATACAGTGCCCTTGGAAGCAATTCAGTTGGACAGTGATCTAACCTACGAGGAGAAACCCATCAAGATTCTCGAGTTTGCCAGCCGAGTTACGTGCAACAAGGTTATCAAGTTTTGCAAAGTTCAGTGGAGCCACCATACCGAGGATGAAGCCACCTAGGAATGAGAGGAAGACCTACGGAAAGACCACCCTCACCTATTTTCTAGCCAACCCGAATCTCGAGGGCGAGATTCATCTTAAGCGAGGTAGGTTTGTAACATCCCAATTTTCAATTTGGATGTTATACATAGGTCATCATATGCATATCATATTTTATCTGCATTTTGTTTGTGATCCTAGCAAATCAATGACCCACGGAGAGAGTTGGGGATTTCATTTATTTTCATATTTGAATTTTCTCAAATTTGAAAAGAGGATCATTTTGATTTTAATAATTTTTCTCCCCGAAATATTCCGATATTAAAATAAATGAGTGGAGATAAAATGACTTCACCAAAATAAGAGGGGAATATTGGAGGAAAAACATTAAAATCAAATAAATATTTTATTTGGTATTTTATTGCTATTTTATTTGAATTAGAAAATATGCATTTTTCAAAATAGCATTTTTAGGCTAGAAAATTGTTCACCCTGTTCTAAATATTTTATTTAGACGGTGAAAATTGTTTTTGGCATTTTTAGAATTTTTTTCAATTTTATTTGGATTTTTGTTTTCGGCGGATTTTTTTTTAAATATCGCGCGCCGAACTGGGCCGGCCGAGCTGGGAGCCAGGCTTCGGCCTAGTGCCGCACCGCCTAGCGCCTTCTCGCCCAAGTCGGACCCCCCGGGGCCCCTTTATATACGGCCGACCCCGGCCCCTCCTCTCCAAGACGTCGCCGCACCCCTCAGCCCCCGCCGGAGCCGCGCCGCCGCCGCACTTGCTCGCCGCCACCGTCGCTAGCTGCCGCCGCCGTCGTGCCACGCCGCCGCCACCTCCCGCACCCCGCGCCGCGCCGCCGCACCCCACAGCCCTCGCCGGAGCCGCCGCCCCGCCGGATGCCGCCGCCATTGACCGCCGCCCCTTGACCGGTATAGAAACTGCCCGGTTTGCCGGTTCGTTCATTTTTTCGGTTTTAGATCTAGATCGGTTTTATTTTTAGGGTTAGGGTTTTCTCAGTTTTCTTGGGTTTTCCGATCGGTTCTATTTAGCGGACGTTCGCCCGAACGCCTCTGTTTGCGAATGTGTTCGTTTGTTCGTCTCTGATAACGAACGTTCATTCGTTAGTCTTTTCTTTTTTTTCGGCTAGGGACCTATCCGTGATTATTTTTATTGCAGATTAGCCCTAATCTTCAAACTCTCGCAACTTTTCAACCGTTCGTCAAAATCCAGTGAAACCAATGCCAAAATATTCATCTTGAACCCCTGTTTCCGTGTAAACAACTTGAACATGATTTTGACAATTTAAAATTAGGTTTCAAGCAGATTTGAATTCAAATTTCTTTTGATCGTAGTTTGAGTTTCGTAGCTCCGATTCGATTGATTCTTTTTGCAAATCGAAGCTCTTCAGTTGAATTTTCAATTTGGACTGTCTCATTTGAGTTTTACCCTTCAATCTATGCTTGAGTGCTTATGTATGCTATTGTTTGTTTGCGATAGAATTTCCGGAGTGCGAAGCGTGCTAGTACGGGTCTCTAGGGTTTGCATATCGTCAGCAAGGCAAGTAACACTTTGATCATATCCCTTTATTACCCAGTTTTTATGCATTAGTTTCAACCCTCAAACATTGCATGAGTAGGATTGATAACATGTGGGTATTGGGAAGTAGATGATGAGGTAGTACCTATTGCCCTTTTATTTCAAACCCTGGGAGTTACTTCTACGTTATGATTATACTGCTACGCTATGCTCGTAGACGTGGATTGGTTTGAGTGATTCATGACAGATGTGAGAGATTGTTATGAACTAAGGGTTTATTTAAGGTGGCTACTTTAATACACATCTGGGTGTATTTTTTGTGGGCAACTGGGGAATCTAGTGTTGTCCAAGGAGACCTCAGTGAATCCGTGTGATCATCCAATGGTTCGCCACCCAGGCTCAAAGGGATCATAAGATTATTTATGCTAGAAACTTCCGTTTGCAGCCATAAGCCATTATGGGCTCTGGCATAGTTGAGTATGATGTGTGACCTGTTTCAGTGGTAAACTAGCAGATGTAGGGGATGTAGGTGGTACGGTTTACCCGTCGAAAGAGTTAATGCTTCTGAAAGACTGTGTCTCGGTCATCCATTTCTCAAACACCATGTGGTGCGAGAAATTCAACGGAGGAGATCGAGTCTTGTGGGGAAAAGTGCCCAAACCTCTGCAGAGTGTAGAAACTAATCATGGTTAGTCGTGTCCCCGGTTATGGACATCTTGAGTATCTGGTTCTTGAATTATTATGATGATCTCAACACTCTTAATTAATATTGTTGGGTTGTTAATTACTTTTAATTGGGATTGAGATAAGGTTTCCATTCTCAATGTTTTCAACCAACTTTGTAGTTAAATAAAATATATTCCTTTGCAGTAGGGAAAAATTGGCTTTTCGCAAAAACATGATAACCGTAGAGCCTCCACCAGCCATATATGCATGTAGTGTTAGCATTTATCTTGTTCATTGCTCTACAGTGTTATTTTGCCAGCATATTCCATGTGCTTGCCCGTTTCGGGCTGCAACGTATTATGTTGCAGACTATTCAGACGAAGAGTAAGGTGCGCTAGGTCGTTGTCGTGCACTCAGCTATGCCATTGGAGTTGGTGGACTCATTTACCTTCGATGCTTCCGTAGTTGTCTTATTTTATATGGCCTTATGCCATATTATTGTAATAAATTATCTTTTGAGACATTCGATGTAATAATTGCACTCTATTATAAATCCTTCAAGTACTGTGTGTGTCAGCATTACCGATCCAGGGATGACACTTATGCACAGAGATTTGACCGTCTGAGGTCGGATCACTACAAAGTAGCACCATGATCTTCCTGATAGAGAGTCTCTTATTTTGTTACTGTCATATACTAGTGGGAAATTTTCATTATAGAACTTGGCTTTTATATTCCAACGATGGGCTTCCTCAAATGCCCTAGGTCTTCGTGAGCAAGGATGTTGGATGCACACCCACTTAGGTTCTTTTGTTGAGCATTCATATATTTATAGCTCTAGTGCGTCCGTTGCATGGCAATCCCTACTCACTCACATTGACATCTATTGATGGGCATCTCCATAGCCCATTGATATGCCTAGTTGATGTGAGACCATCTTCCTCCTTTTTTGTCTTCTCCACAACCACCACTCTATTCCACCTATAGTGCTATGTCCATGGCTCACGCTTATGTATTGATTGAAAGTTGAAAAAGTATGAGAATACTAAAGTATGAAACAATTGCTTGGCTTGTCATCGAGGTTGTGCATGATTTGAGCATTTTGTGTGACGAAGATGGAGCATAGCCAAACTATATGATTTTGTAGGGGTGAACTTTCTTTGGCCATGTTATTTTGAGAAGACGTGATTATTTTGTTAGTATGCTTGAAGTATTATTATTTTTATGTCAATATTAAACTTTTTTCTTGAATCTTTTGGATTTGAACATTCATGCCACAATAAATAAAATTACATTAATAAATATGTTAGGTAGCATTCCACATCAAAAATTCTGTTTTTATCATTTACCTACTCGAGGACGAGCGGGAATTAAGCTTGGGGATGCTTCATACGTCTCCAACGTATCTATAATTTTTTATTGTTCCATGCTATAATATTATCTTTTTTGGATGTTTAATGGGCTTTAATATGCTCTTTTATATTATTTTTGGGACTAACCTATTAACCGGAGGCCCAGTGCCAGTTTTGGTTTTTTTGCCGATTTCAATGTTTCGCAGAAAAGGAATATCAAACGGAATCCAAACTTAATGAAACCTTCGCGATGATCTTTCTTGGACCGAAAGCAAACCAGAAGACTTGGACATGAAGTCAGAGACGCAACGAGGCAGCCACGAGGCAGGAGGGCGCGCCCGAGGGGTAGGCGCGCCCCCCACCCTCGTGGGCCCCTCATAGCTCCACCGACGTACTTCTTTCGCCTATATATACTCTTATACCCTAGAAACATCAGGGGGAGCCACAAAACCACTTTTCCACCGCCGTAACCTTATGTACCCGTGAGATCCCATCTTGGGGCCTTTTCCGGCGATCTGCCGGAGGGGGAATCGATCACGGGGGGCTTATACATCAACACCATAGCCTCTCCGATGAAGTGTGAGTAGTTTACCACAGACCTTCGGGTCCATAGTTATTAGCTAGATGGCTTCTTCTCTCTCTTTGATCCTCAATACAAAGTTCTCCTCGATGTTCTTGGCGATCTATTAGATGTAATACTATTTTGCGGTGTTGTCGGTGGGAAACGACACCTATGGGATCACAAGAATCCCTACTACGGTTGCCGGGGTGCGGGGTTGTGAGAAGAGCAAGATTAACAGTCAACACAAGGATCGTTTACCCAGGTTCGGGCCGCGAGGATGCGTAATACCCTAGTCCTGCTTTGGTGTGTATTTCAGAGAGTTCTTGAGCTCTCGAACTAGCTATGGTGGCTGCGAAGTTCCCCCTCCAGTACGCCGTGGGCCTCCTTTTATAGTCGAAAGGGGCTGCCACAGTGGCACACAGGAGGTGGAAAGGTATACAGTGCTGCGAGCTTATCCCCGTATTACAGGACAAGACGCATTTAATGCGTAGCTTTGGTGTCCCTTAGGTTTATCGGGGACGGGAACGAGGCCCGTCCCGTCCGTTGTTGCCTCGCCTTGCTTCGACACGCACCCAGCCCAGCGATGCATGCGGCGCCATGTAGGCAGGCAGGCAGCTGAGGTGGCGCGGCGGTAGGGTCTTCACGAAGATCTGCATGCCACCACGCATGTGCTTGATGAGTTGGCGCGGAGGCTGCCCGTCTCCACGCAGGTGCCTGCCCATCTGGTTGAGCTAGCAGCTGCTTGGGGACGGCGGTGGAGTCTTGGTCGACACGGGCCCGGCCGTGGATCTGCTGACGCCCTCGGCAAGGGCCTTGCCGGGGGCCCGGCAAGGGTCTCGCCGTGGCGTTACAGTCGTCCCCGGCAAGGCGCTTGCCGGGGGTCTTGTGGATCTCCTCGGCAAGGATCCCGCCGAGGGTCACCGCCTTCTGGTTCTCATCTGATCTCACATCTCTATGGTCTTGACAAAGATCTGCATGCCACCACGGATGTGCCTCCCGAGCCCTAGTTCCAATGTAGTTCGTTGGGTTGGAACCCGTGGGCTCAAGTGTGGCTCACTCTGTTGGCGTCGGTCGTGCCGCCCCGGCAAGGGTCTTGCCGGGGCTACCGAGGTTGCCCCGGAAAGGGTCTCGCCAGGGGAGCCTGCTTCGCCCTTCTGTCCTTTGTGTTCTTGGCCTTGACGTTGCCTTGGCCATCTTGTGCTTTGGCTTCTCTCCAGCTCCCCTCCTCTGCCCTGCTTAGTGTGGCCGTGGCGCGCGGCTCCGACTACCCGTGCACAAGTAAAGGGGTACAAAGGGGTGCCCCTACTTTTGTACACCGACAGTAGCCCCCGGGGCTGGGCCACACATAAGCGCGACACGTTGTTGGGCCAGGCCCAGAACGGTGCGCGGGCAAGCGGGGCGGATTTCCACCGCAGTACTGTTCCGTCCGCTGCGCATCCCCATGACCCGCGTTGTACGCACGACGTGGAGGGGCGTGCATGACGTGGGGGTCATGCTCGATGCGGTATCCGCATGCATGCGTCACATCGTGGTAAAGAGGCAGCTCGCGCCTTCCCCATAAAAAGAGGGAGGCCCGAAGGCGCGGCTCATTTACTGGATGGACTCGGGTCGCAGTCTTCAAGGTGCCCACCCGTCCTTGGATTTGGCGATGTGCGGCCCGTCGTTTGGCACACGAACGACGCCGCTCGCCATGCTCTGTCTGCCAGAGCGACGCTGGTGCTCGCGGGCCGCGGCTCGGGTCCTGTCCGCGACCGGCCCGCTGCTCGTCCGCACCGACACGGGTCGTTCGGCTCCCGACGAGCCGATCACTGTGATCGTCTTCTTCTTGAGAGCCATGGCGATGACGAACTGTTAGGCTAACTGCTAGACCAGATTCTCACAACTACGCGCCCCCTACCCGGCGCGCCGAAGATGTTGGTGGGAAACGACACCTATGGGATCACAAGAATCCCTACTACGGTTGCCGGGGCGCGGGGTTGTGCGAAGAGTAGGATTAACAGTCAACACAAGGATCGTTTACCCAGGTTCGGGCCACGAGGATGCGTAATACCCTAGTCCTGCTTTGGTGTGTATTTGAGAGATTTCTTGAGCTCTCGAACTAGCTATGGTGGCTGCGTAGTTCAAAAGAGCCGAATCCCCCTCCAGTACGCCATGGGCCTCCTTTTATAGTCAAAAGGGGCTGCCACAGTGGCACACAGGAGGTGGAAAGGTATACTGTGCTGCGAGCTTATCGCCCGTATTACAGGACAAGACGCATTTAATGCATAGCTTAGGTGCCCCTTAGCTTTATCGGGGACGGGAACAAGGCCCGTCCCGTCCGTTGCCGCCTCGCCTTACTTCGACACGCGCCCAGGCCAGCGATGCATGCGGCGCCATGTAGGCAGGCAGGCAGCTGAGGTGGCGCGGCGGTAGGGTCTTCACGAAGATCTGCATGCCACCACGCAGGTGCTTGCTGAGTTGGCGCGGAGGCCGCCCGTCGCCACGCAGGTGCCTGCCCATCTGGTTGAGCTAGCAGCTGCTTGGGGATGGCGGTGGAGTCTTGGTCGAAGCGGGCCCGGCCATGGCCCTGCTGACGCCCTCGGCAAGGGTCTCGCCGTGGCGTTGCAGTCGTCCCCGGCAAGGCGCTTGCCGGGGGTCTTGTGGATCTCCTTGGCAAGGATCCCGCC
This sequence comes from Aegilops tauschii subsp. strangulata, assembly GCF_002575655.3. NCBI lineage: Eukaryota > Viridiplantae > Streptophyta > Magnoliopsida > Poales > Poaceae > Aegilops > Aegilops tauschii. Next base: position 289,002,448 of record NC_053038.3, read on the forward strand.
GAGGGTCGCCGTCTTCTGTTTCTCATCTGATCTCACATCTCTATGGTCTTGACAAAGATCTGCATGCCACCACGGAGGTGCCTCCCGAGCCTTAGTTCCAATGTAGTTGGTTGGGTTGGAACCCGTGGGCTCAAGGGTGGCTCACTCTGTTGGCGTCGGGTGTGCTGCCCCGGCAAGGGCCTCGCCGGGGGATCCTGCTTCGCCCTTCTGTCCTTTGTGTTCTTGGCCTTGGCGTTGCCTTGGACGTCTTGTGCTTTGGCTTCTCTCCGGCTCCCCTCCTCTGCCCTGCTTAGTGTGGCTGTGGCGCGCGGCTCCGACTACCCGTGCACAAGTAAAGGGGTACAAAGGGGTGCCCCTACTTTTGTACACCGACAGGTGTGTTTGCCGAGATCTGATGAATTGTGGATTTATGAACTTGATTATCTATGAATATTATTTTGTTCTTCTCTGAAGTCTTAATACTCTAGATGCATGCTGGATAGCGGTTGATGTGTGGAGTAATAGTAGTAGATGCAGAATCGTTTTGTTCTACCTGACACGGACATGATGCCTATATTCATGATCATTGCCTTAGATGTCTTCATAATTATGCGCTTTTCTATCGATTGCTCGGCAGTAATTTGTTCACCCACCGTACTACATGCTATCTTGAGAGAAGCCACAAGTGAAACCTATGGCCCCGGGTCTCTTTCTTATTATATTGCATCTCTTTTATTTACATCGCATCTCGTTTACTATTTTGCAATCTTTACTTTCCAATCTATACAACAAAAATACTAAAAATATTTACTTCACTATCTTTATTAGATCTCACTTTTGCGACTGACCATGAAGGGATTGACAACCCCTTTATCGCGTTGGTTCCAAGGTTCTTGATTGTTTGTGCAGGTACTAGGTGACTTGTGCGTTGTCTCCTACTGGATTGATACCTTGGTTCTCAAAAACTGAGGAAATACTTATGCTACTTTGCTGCATCACCCTTTCCTCTTCAAAGGAAAACCAACGCATGCTCAAGAGGTAGCATCAGGCTGAAGCCTTTTAATATAAGCGTCGCATCCCCAAACTTTAAGAAACAATAGCTTAGCTTTCTTGCCAAACCACAGTTCATACGGTGTCATGTCAACGGATTTCGACGGTGCCCTATTTAACGTGAATGCAGTTGTCTCTAATGCATAACCCCAAAATGATAGTGGTAAATCGGTAAGAGACATCATAGGTCGCACCATATCTAATAAAGTACGGTTACGACGTTCGGACACACCACTACACTATGGTGTTCTAGGTGGCGTGAGTTCTGAAACAATTCCACATTGTTTTAAATGAAGGCCAAACTCATTACTCAAATATTCGCCTCTGCGATCAGACCGTAGAAACTTTATTTTCTTGTTACGATAATTCTCCACTTCACTTTGAAATTCTTTGAAATTTTCAAATGTTTCAGACTTGTGTTTCATTAAGTAGATATACCCATACCTACTCAAATCATCTGTGAAGGTCAGAAAATAACAATACCTGCCACGTGCCTCAACACTCATCAGACCGCATACATCGGTATGTATTATTTCCAATAAGTCATTAGCTCGCTCCACTGTTCCGGAGAACGGAGTTTTAGTCATCATGCCCATGAGGCATGGTTTGCAAGTATCAAATGATTCATAATGAAGTGATTCCAAAAGTCCATCCGCATGGAGTTTCTCCATGCGCTTTACACCAATACGACCTAAACGGCAGTGCCACAAGTATGTTGCACTATCGTTATCAACTTTGTATCTTTTGGCATGAATATTATGAATATTTGTATCACTACGATCGAGATTCAATAAACCATTTACATTATTGGGTGCATGACCATAGAAGGTTTTATTCATGTAAACAGAACAACAATTATTCTCCGACTTAAATGAATAATTGTATTGCAATAAACATGATCAAATCATATTCATGTTCAACGCAAACACCAAATAACATTTATTTAGGTTTAACACTAATCCCAAAGGTAGAGGGAGTGTGCGATGGTGATCATATCAACCTTGGAATCATTTCCAACACACATCGTCACCCCGCCCTTAACAAGTCTATGTTTATTCTGCAACTCCTGTTTCGAGTTACTAATCTTAGCAACTGAACCAGTATCAATTACCCAGGGGCTACTACGAATACTAGTAAGGTACCCATCAATAACATGTATATCAAATATACCTTTGTTCACTTTGCCATCCATCTTATCCACCGAGTATTTTGGGCAGTTCCGTTTCTAGTGACCATTCCCTTTGTAGTAGAAGCACTCAGTTTTAGACTTAGGTCTAGCTTTGGGATTCTTCACGGGAGTGGCAACTTGCTTGCCATTCTTCTTGAAGTTCCCTTTCTTTCCCTTGCCCTTTTTCTTGAAACTAGTGGTCTTGTTAACCATCAACACTTGATGCTCTTTCTTGATTTCTACCTTCACCGATTTCAGCATCGCGAAGAGCTTGGGAATCATTTTCGTCATCCCTTGCATATTATAGTTCATCATGAAGTTCTAGTAGCTTGGTGATATTGACTAGAGAACTCTGTCAATCACTATCTTATCTGGAAGATTAACTCCCACTTGATTCAAGCAATTGTAGTACCCAGACATTCTGAGCACATGCTCACTGGCTGAGCTATTCTCCTCCATCTTGTAGGCAAAGTACTTGTCAGAGGTCTCATACCTCTCAACACGGGCATAAGTCTGAAATACCAATTTCAGTTCTTGGAACATCTCATATGCTCCGTGGCGTTCAAAATGTTTTTATGTCCGTAAAGCATGGCGCACTAAACAATTAAGTAGTCATCACATCGAGCTTTGCCAAACCTTCATAACATCTGCATCTGCTCCTGCAATAGGTCTGTCACCTAGCAGTGCATCAAAGACATAATTCTTCTGTGCGGCAATGAGGATAATCCTCAGATCATGGACCCAGTCTGCATCATTGCTACTATCATCTTTCAACTTATTTTTCTCTAGGATATATAAAAAAGGGAGCTATTAATCTACAACATAGATTTGCAAAAACTATCAGGACTAAGTTCATGAAAAATTTAAGTTCAATTAATCATATTACTTAAGAACTCCCACTTAGATGGACATCCCTCGAGTCATCTAAATGATCACGTGATCCATATCAACTAACTGATGTCCGATCATCACGTGAGATGGAGTAGTCATGAATGGTGAACATCTGTATGTTGATCATATCTACTATATGATTCACGTTCAAACTTTCGGTCTGCAGTGTTCCGAGGCCATGTCCGTACATGCTAGGCTCGTCAAGTTTGACCCATGTATTCTGCATGTGCAAAACTATCTTGCACCCGTTGTGTGTGAACATAGAGTCTATCACGCTCGATCATCACGTGGTATCTCAACATGACGAACTATAGCAACGGTGCATACTCAGGGAGAACACTTTTACCTTGAAATTTAGTGAAGGGATCATTTTATGATGCTATCGTCGTACTAAGAAAAATAAGATGCATAAAAGATAAACATCACATGCAATCAAAATATGTGACATGATATGGTCATCGTCATATTGTGCTTTTGATCTCCATCTCCAAAGCATCGTCATGATCTCCATCGTCACCGGCTCGACACCTTGATCTCCATCGTTGCGTCGTTGTCGTCTCGCCAACTATTCCTTCTACAACTATCACTAACGCATAGTAATAAAGTAAAGCAATTACATGGTGTTTGCATTTCATCCAATAAAGAGACAACCATAAGGCTCCTGCCGGTTGCCGATAACTTTTACAAAACATGATCATCTCATACAATAACGTATATCACATCATGTCTTGAACATATCACATCACAACATGCCCTGCAAAAACAAGTTAGACGTTATCTACTTTGTTGTTGCAAGTTCTACGTGGCTGCTACGGGCTTCTAGTAAGAACCGTTCTTACCTACACATCAAAACCACAACGATGTTTCGTCAAGTGTGCTATTTTAACCTTCCACAAGGACCGGCTGTAGTCAAATTCGATTCAACTAAAGTTGGAGAAACAGATACCCGCCAGCCACCTTTATGCAAAACAAGTTGCATGTCTGTCGGTGGAACCGGTCTCATGAACGTGGTCATGTAAGGTTGGTCCGGGCCGCTTCATCCAGCAATATCACCGAATCAAAATAAGACGTTGGTGGTAAGCAGTATGACTATCATCGCCCACAATTCTTTGTGTTCTACTCATGCATATCATCTACGCATAGACCTGGCTCGGATGCCACTGTTGGGGAACGTAGCATGCAATTTCAAAAAAATTACTACGATCACGCAAGATCTATCTAGGAGATGCATAGTGACGAGAGGAGGAGAGTGTGTCCACGTACCCTCGTAGACCGAAAGCGGAAGCGTTAGTATAACACGGTTGATCTAGTCGAACGTCTTCGCGATCCAACCGATCAAGTACTGAACGTACATCACCTCCGTGTTCAGCACACGTTCAGCTCGATGACGTCCCTCGAACTCTTGATCTAGCAAAGTGTCAAGGGAGGGTTTCGTCAGCACGACGGTGTGGTGACGGTGATGGTGATGTGATCCGCGCAGGGCTTCGCCTAAGCACGACGACAATATGACTGGGGGAGTAAACGATGGAGGGGGCACCGCACACGACTAAGAAACAATTGATGTGCTTTGGGGTGCCCCCTGCCCCCATATATAATGGAGGGAGAGGGAGGAGGCCGGCCTAGGCGCGCCCACAAGGGGGAGGAGTCCTACAAGGACTCCAAGTCCAATTCGGCCCCCCTTCCTTCTTACAAAGGGGGAAAGGGGAAAGGAGAGGGAGACGGAGAAGGAAAGGGGGGCCGCGCCCCCTCCCCTTGTCCAATTCGGACTCCCCATTCGGGGGGGCGCCACCCCCTTGTGGGCTGCCCTCTCTCTCCCCTATGGCCCATGAGACCCATTACTTTCCCCGGGGGGTTCCGGTAACCCCTCGGTACTCTGATAAATACTCGAATCACTCCGAAACAATTCTGGTGTACGAATACTATCGTCCAATATATCAAACTTTACCTCTCGACCTTTTTGAGACTCGTCGTCATGTCCGTGATCTCATCTGGGACTCTGAACAATCTTCAGTCAACCAAACATATAACTCAGAATATAAATCATCATCGAACGTTAAGCGTGCGGACCCTACGGGTTCGAGAACTATGTAGACATGACCGAGACATATCTCCGATCAATAAACAACAGCGAACCTGGATGCTCACATTGGTTCCTACATATTCTACGAAGATCTTTATTGGTCAAATCGTAATGACACCATACGTCATTCCCTTTTTCATCGGTATGTTACTTGCCCGAGATTCGGTCGTCGGTATCTTCATACCTAGTTCAATCTTGATACCGGCCAGTCTCTTTACTTGTTCCGTAATGCATCATCCTGCAACTAGCTCATTATTCACATTGCTTGCAAGGGTTATCATGATGTGCATTACCAAGAGGGCCCAGAGATACCTCTCCGATACTCGGAGTGACAAATCCTAATCTCGATCTATGCCAACCCAACAAACACCTTCAGAGACACCTATAGAGCATCTTTATAAGCACCCAGATATGTTGTGATGTTTGATTGCACACAAGGTGTTCCTCCGGTATTCGGGAGTTGCATAATCTCATAGTCAAAGGAATATGTATAAGTCATGAAGAAAGGAATAGAAGTAAAACATAATGATCATTATCCTAAGCTAACGGATGGGTCTTGTCCATCACATCATTCTCCTAATGATGTGAACCCGTTCATCAAATGACAACACATATCTATGGTTAGGAAACTTAACCATCTTTGATTAACGAGCTAGTGAAGTAGAGGCATACTAGGGACACTTTGTTTTGTCTATGTATTCACACATGTGCTAAGTTTCCGGTTAATACAATTCTAGCACGAAGAATAAACATTTATCATGATATAAGGAAATATAAATAACAACTTTATTATTGCATCTAGGGCATATTTCCTTCAATTGGCTCCTACATATTCTACGAAGATCTCTATCGGTCGAACTGTCATGATAACATACGTAATTCCCTTTGTCCATCGGTATGTTACTTGCCCGAGATTCAATCGTCGGTATCTCTATACCTAGTTCAATCTCGTTACCGGCAAGTCTCTTTACTCGTTCCGAAATACATTACCTCGTGACTAACTCCTTAGTCGTTTGCTTGCAAGCTTATGATGTGTATTACCGAGAGGGCCCAGAGATACCTCTCCAATACTCTGAGTGAAAAATTCTAATCTCGATCTATGCCAACTCAACAAACACCTCCGGAGATACCTGTAGAGCATCTTTATGATCACCCAGTTACGTTGTGACGTTTGATAGCACACAAGGTATTCCTCCGGTATTCGGGAGTTGCATAATCTCATAGTCGAAGGAATATGTATTTGACATGAAGAAAGCAATAGAAATAAAACTGAACGATCATTATGCCAAGCTAACGGATGGGTCTTTTCCATCACATCATTCTCCTAATGATGTGACCCCGTTATGAAATGACAACTCATGTCCATGGTTAGGAAACCTTAACCATCTTTGATCAACGAGCTAGTCTAGTAGAGGCTCACTAGGGACATGGTATTTGTTTATGTATCCACACATGTATTTAAGTTTCCGGTCAATACATATCTAGCATGAATAATAAACCTTTATCATGATTTAGGAAATATAATAATAACCATTTTTTGATTGCCTCTAGGGCATATTTCCATCACTTATTGCGCACCTGGCTGAAGCGCTGGATGTACTTGCGGAGGGTTTTGTCAGGGCACTGTTAGACGGTGCACAGGCTGCTGAGCGTGAGGGGGTGGTCATGTGTGCCCTTTTACTTGGAGACGAACTGCCAGCACAGTTAGGCCCACAAGGAGATGGAGGCATCGGGGAGGTTCATCAGCCACGAGCGAGTGGTGTCCTTGAGGGACATGGGGAACTAGCTCGCCATGATCTTGTTGTCACCTTCTGTGGCCTGGATGCTCATGGTGTAGAGCTATAGGAACTCCATGGGGTTGGCGGTGCCGTCGTAGCGAGGAGGCAGCTCGGGCTTGAAATTCACGGGCCACACCATGGGGCGTAGCTCGCGCGTGAAGGCGAGGCATGCCCCGCTATAGGAGATGAAGCCGCTAGCGAGGGCGGCGCGGTTTTGGCGACCAGCCAAAGTGACATCCTGGATGATGTAGTTATGGTGGTCGCGCTACTTCTCGATGAGGCCGCATGCGTTGGGTGGCGCATGCTGGATGATCTAGCGGCTAGGGCTGCCGTCGTGCTACAGGGATGAGCCATGGGATGGCACCGGTGCACATGCACCACTGTGGCGGTCTGCGTCGTCGTTTGCCAAAGGAGGTGGAGGAGGCACGTCGCACCCTGCCCATGCATCGTACAGCGATGGAGGCGGCGGGGGCGGGAAGGTGCCAGGGCGTCTCTGGCGGCGTTGACGAGCTCGGTGAGGCGTGCGAGCCAGGTGTCATAGCCTCCCTCGATGGGGCGGTAGCGCAGCAGTTCTTGCGCCATGAGCAGCGCGGTTTGTGGAGCTGGCGGATCGCGGCGGGTGAGCAAAAACGCGACAGCAGTGCGGGCAGGCGGATGCTGCTGTGGCTGCTCATGTACCCGGACAGACGGGTGGTTGGAGGTAGCGTGCACCTTCCACGTCATGCCCTTGGTGGTCGCGCAAGCTCGATGGCGGCGGTTGTCGATGATGGGCTCCGTCTGGACCCGGGTGGCCCTACGCAGGGAGCGCTCGCGTCGGGCTTCGGCCTTGTCGATGTCGAGGTTGAAGGCGCGAAACCAAGACCCCTACCTGACGCGCCAAATGTAGGGGGATTGATTCTGATCTATGGGAAATCCACCAAAACCCTTGTTTGAACTCTAGGGCCCTGGTTCGTGGCCTAGCAACTAGATGGTGATCTTGGCGAGGCTACAGCGAGCTTGCACGATGGAGGGACGCAAGGCACAAAAGAGACACTGCAAGCTTCCCAAGTTCTGGCCACTGCGCGGTGTAAAACCCTACTCCTGCTTGGTGAGATTGCTCAAGTAGACAGAGCTCGGGAGCTACAAGGTGAAGCTTGCTGGGGTCTAATGCATGAGCCGCCTCTATGGTGGCAGCACTGCCCCTTTTATAGGCGCTCATGTCCTCTTCCCCCGAAAACATTGACAGGAAGGGCTACCACATGGCGGCAATTCAAAATCGGACAGGTCCCCAGGGTTATCCTGACAAAAGGTGACATTCTCCTGTTAAAGTTGTTATCCATGACGCGCTACAGGCTCCACGATGACCTCCATCCTGGCGCGCCGCACCGTCCTGGTCTTCTTTCACCAAAGCGGAAGGCTTTGGGACTAGCTTTGGGGGAGGCAGACGCCACTGCCCCCTTATCATCAATGAGGAAATTGTCCTGGCTGCGCCTGCTAGCATGGCCCTCTGTCGTCACCTGCTGAGGCGACTTCTTCCACGTGACGATCACACACCCGTGCTACCCACGCCGCATGGGCCCCCCGAGCAGGAGCGCACCTCGCAAGGGAGGAGCCTCGGGAGGCCGCTTGCCACTTGATGTTGCCTTATATAGATTCTCGCCTCGTGGCGGGGGTCCTTGCGAGGCATGGTCCTCGTGATGTGACTTGCTTCATGGTGCCCACGGTTGGGCCGCCTCTTGTGTTTGGGTCGGGGTCGCTTCCTGGGCCGCAGGCAGATGGCCTGTGCTACCCTGGTTCCCACTGGGCCGACAATCGTGTTCACCCTCTTGGTGGTGGCTCTTTCAACATGCCATTGGGCATGGTTTTCTTGCATACTGTCAAGTAATATCTTGACATCATCTATGGGCTTTCCCATGATTGCTCCTCTTCCATCTATATCAAGCATAGTTTTTGACATATGATTTAAACCATTATAAAACATATGAAGTAGTAACCACTCCTTCCATGATTAGGGCAATTCCTCATATCTTATTTCATTCTATCCCACGCAAGCACTAGTGTCTCACGTTCTTTCTTCTTGAAATCTGTAATCTGAGAACATAATTGCATAATTTTTGCAGGTGGAAAAAGCTTAGGTAAAAAATTGCTGCAACAATCATCCCAAGAAGTAATACTGCCTCTAAGTAGAGCTAGAAGCCATTCTTTTGCTTTTCCTCTCAAAGAGAAAGGAAATAGACGCAACTTTAAAGCGTCAGGGTCATAATCTCTAATGCGTGTCTGTTGCACAATTCAATAAAATTATGCAAGTGCATACCGGTATCTTCAGAAGCAGAGCCTCCAAATTGGTCCTGTTGAACTATGGAAAGTAAGTTCGCTTTGATCTCATACTCAGCCGCTACAACCTCAGGTTGTGCTATTGGTCCAATCATGAAGTTCTTGTTGCGAGTGGCAAAACTTCCATGATTACAAGCCATAGTAATCTTTTTGGTTTCTCAACTAACAAGACTTCCAAAAAATAAAACTTAAACTAAAAATAGAAAACTGAAAACTAAAACTAAAACTTAACTTTAATAAAAACTCTAAACACAAAGATTAGGAATACTAAACTCCTTCCTCGGCAATGGCGCCAGAAAAAGGGCTTGATACCTCCTTTTAGTGATCTAGTAATGGAATACAAAAGTGTATTCCGCACCTATTTCCCTAGAGGTGACCCTGGGTTATCTAACCCATGAGAGGAAGATTCCCTTGAAGTGATGGTCTCTAGCAAGCCATTGTTAATGGATCAATTCCAGCTTTTGACCGGAGCAATCAAGCAAATAGTGATTCAAACAATTATAATAAAAAGAGGTACGGGTATGAGGTCTTAATGCTTACAACCATGTATTTGTGTTGGACCAGATATGATCTTAATTTGTGCGCTGGAAGTTAACAATCGAGATGTGCTCGTTACAAACCAAAGTGGGGGATGTGTCCAAATAACATCTTGACCGGCGTCCTACATCAAGAATCAGCTGTCCTACCAAAGGCCCTATCCGTCGTGTGGGGTTTCTTCGATAATTAAGATAATAAAATCAGACAAGAGCTTTGGGCGTTTAATGACTACACCTCATGAATCCCCAAGGATAGGATCGGTGTTATCATACTGAACCTTACTATCACCAGTGTTTTGTATAACACTTCATAGTCTCCTTGTTCCTAGCCTCGTTATGGCTCGATCTCCATGATCCTGGCTACCTCAGGGATGAAGATTGTGGAAAAGACAAGTGACATCAATGGAACAACTTTATTTCACACATTCGGGGTGTTAATTCAAAGCCCTTCCATTGATCCCCACAACAAATACAAAGGGTTGCAAGGCATATGCCTCAACCCATACCTTGCCAAACAACTCACACATGGAGATTAGATCGCGAGAAGAAAATATTGAAGAACATGTCTTGAAGATTGATTGATTGCAAATATGTCTTACAATGAATGCCTTGTGCGATGCATGATTACAAGTATGAACTAGATGAGGAAGCACTATGGTCGTGATGGTGGCTATCGAGATGGAAATGGCGGTGGCTAGGGTTTGGGGATGAAGATGATGATGTTCTGGTTTCTGTCGACGCTCCTGTGTTGACATTTTGATGGGGTCCCCTTTATAAAGTTGTTTAGGTGGACGATCTGCCTAGGTTTCCATGCCATACGGGTGCTTGGAACATCGTCTTTTGTGTTGTCTTCGCAGACACGCCTCTTGTTGATTCCTTCTTTCTTCATTTTCCTTCCTTTCAATTTCCACACGTGATTTCTTCCCTTTTTAGCCCATTTCCCGTGGAAACACATCAAAGAGAGGATTTGTGGAATATTTTGCATTCATTAGTCATTAGTAGAAATATTGGAGCGAATATCTCTCTTTAAATGAAATATCTCGGTTTAAACTAAGGTAGATGGGATCTGGCGGTATTTTGGACCATCAGTTAGCGCACCAGGCACGGGCGGCGCCGGCTGGAGACCGATCCCAGATTGGGTCTTCTTTGTCTCTCGGTGACTTCTCGCTAGGATAAAGCCTGATCTTCAGCTCTCTCACCTTCGCCGAAGACGGGATGGACTGGGTCAACATCAACCCACCAGCACACCCAGACACTACGACCCAGGTGAACCTGAAAGTTGCCACGATCACCGGCAACAAAGGCCTCTGTCAGCGGAGGCCCCAAGACCAATAGATCACGGGGTGCCATCGGTCTTAACATTGGCGCCACCTGCCTTTGTATGATCTGGCCCCCAAACTCTCTTGCCAAGGGCATCGGAACCTGACAATGGCAACAAGAGGGCAACGCCCTTCCCTTAGATAACGGGGGTGTGGGGTTGCTCTGACTTCGCGTGCCCAGAGCAGCCCACGCAAACCTCTCAGCTCTCATGATGTTCTGTGGAACTGCCTCATCACCCTTACGCTGGAGGACTGCATCGTCACTGGCTTCACCACCAGCGGCAATACAAACCTGGTCAACATTGTGTCGATCTCGGATGATGAGAGCAGCATCGGTGAACCGATCTACTTCACGAATGATGACGAAAATGCTGGCCTACCAGTTATCCAAGAGGTCACCTACTTCGTCCCTTGGAGCGAATCAACATCATCAGATGAGACTGGGAGCTACCATACCTCCTCTGAGTTGACCTCCAGTCTGAGGCTCCACAAGAAATATCATTACAAGTTCCATCGGGGCCTATAGGTCCATAGTAGCATCTAGATTACTCTCTCTATTTACATCTTCAATACCATGTTCCCGTGAGCTTTCTCACATGATCAGGATCAATTTGATTGGCGATGTGTTTGTTTGGACATGATGAATTTCCACTTTATGATCATATTGGTTATTGAAATCAACTGAATTTTTGAGGCTTTATTTGTTGTATAATTAAATAGCTTTGCACGCTCTTCGATCTATATGTCTTCTTTGGCCAAGTTCAATGGGTTTTTCTTCAGGGGCAGTGGTGCTTTGTAGTGGGTTCAATCTTTTGGTGATCGAGCCCAGTGAAAAGAAGAGCCAATGCACGTATTTTACTGTTGACACTAAGGGTAAAACGATGGGGGTTTGTCATATTGATTGAGTTCTTCATGTCCATATTATGTCATCTTGCTTATTGCGATATTTTGTTTCTTGCAAACTTAATACCTTGAGATGCATGTTGGATAGCAGTTTTGGGCTGGAGTATTAGTAGTAGATGCAGTTAGATTAATGGCCTACTTATCACAGAGTAATGCCTATATGAGATTATACCATGAATGATCATAGTCATAAATATTGCAATCTTTTCAACTATAATGTGTTTACTATGCTACTTGTTGTTTTCGACAGAGATGTCACCAGTGAACCTATGGCCCCCGGATCTATTCTCCATTGCTTAATTCTTCGACAAAAATTGCTCTTTTTATTTGCCGTTTCACTTTACAATTATCTATCCCCATCAGTTGTGTTTGACCTTGCAACTAGCAAGACAAGGGGCTTGACAACCCTCTTGCCATGTTGGGGACAAGTTTTGTTTGGGTTTTGTGTGCACGTGTTGTTCACATATGTATCTTAGAAACTTCTCTAGTTTGATAAACCATGATTCTTAACTGAGGGAAAACTTGCTACTTGCTGCTTCACCCTTCTCTTGGGGGAATCCCAATGACTCGTGTGGGAGTAGCAGTGTGCACCCTGCTCGAGCATGAGCGTCGGTGATTTGTTGTTGGATTGTCAGGTCCGCACAACCAGAGTGTCGTTTTGTAGTAGCTGGGAGGCCGGTTTGCCTCCCACTACCCTTGCCCTAGGTGAGATCTATTTGGACCGCGTCCTCACGCGTGCCTGGGATGCCCATTTACCCAGGCTTTTCCCACCTAATTGTTCCACCCAAAGGACCACTGGCAAGGGATGCGCCGCGGAGCCGGTGTCTTGTGCGTCGAGTGCACACGGTTGATTTGCTTGTGCGTTTTTGCATTCGGAGAAGGCCAAACCGGCATGAAGGGTAGCACGGTCAAAACCGATGCAAACACCGCTAAAGGTTGTGCTGCAGCTGATAGATTGTTGAGAAATTAAGCAATTGTTCGATTAATTTCTATAATCCAATAATAAATCATGAACATGACATAGGCAATGCTAATGACATACTGAATTTTGATGATATACGCACATACTAGGCAGATAGTAGAAACATGTACGCAAACCACTAGTACTACACACATGAAAATAAACTGGAGCGGGGTAAATGTGTTATACCCTCCAGTAGGCCAGTCGGCCGTAGCATCAGCGGAGGCGGTGGCCTCGTTGGTAATCCTCTTGTCAGCAGCGGCCTTCTCGGCAGCCACACAGTCGGCGTCAGTGCTCATGTTGAAGACGAAGGTGACGCGGAAGTAGTCGATGTAGAGGAAGTAGTTGAACAAAGGCGAGCAGTCGTGTAGGAGACGCTCCCCAAAAACCTAATCGCCTCTCTCCCGTACAGGATCTGGAGAGACGGGGTTTCGGAGGCCTGCTCTCCCGTCAACCATGTACGCAGTAGCCGGGATGGGATCACCGAAGGCAGCAGCAGGGAAAGGAACGACCGAGAGCAGTGGATGTGTGATGCGTTGTGTGTTTGGCTGAGCTGCGATGCCTCATATATATAGCCAGTCGGGTAGGAGAACGGTCCAGCAATAAACACGTTTAATTACAGACGTCTGATCTCCATAATAAGCATGTTTAATTACAGATGTTTCCATCTCCACAATAAAACGTATTTATTATGGACGTTTCCATTTCCGCAATGAATATGACGTCTCATATTCATTTTGTGTCTCTAATGGACTCTCCAATTTTGACCGGCAAAACATTGCATCGGCTTGGCTCATTCCCGCAACCCGCGGCGCGTGTCGTGACGAGGCGAGCGGCGGAGGAGGAAGAGGAGGAGCGCGCGTGTGGAATACCTCTCCTTCCTTCAAACCAACTCATACTAGTGGGAGAAGAGCTCACCTTATAAGTTTGTGTACATCTCTCTCAACTAGCCATGTGGGACTAAACATCCCACCACTCCCTTGACAGCATGGGCCCTTAGGGATTTTCTGAAATTGTTAAATGGGCCTATAGCCAACTAATATTCAACAATCCGCCACTAGATCCCGAAGGCCCATGGTGTTGTCCTCTGTTCCAAACTCTGTTTTGATGTACCAGTATTTTCAGTGGAGACCCGTTAAGTTTGAACATCCACCTAGCAAAAATAGCTACACTCCTCCACAAATGAACAATGGACTAGGCCTTGAATTGTCAATTTGGCTTGAAGGGTTTTCACCAAGTGTCTTAATTGTACTAGGCTACCGAAGGCTAACCCCTCGGGTGGAGCATATTGGTAACTCCTGGCCTGTTCGTGAACTTACTAGAGATCACCCTAATCTCATAGACTGTGACTAGCAGTCGGGCTCATATAGGTGTGTTCCTCAAAAGATTGCTCTGTAGGATAGCATCTTGCTTTTACAAGCCTTGGAACACATTAAGACAAAAGTCAACCTGCCATACAGTTACCGAGAGTTGTGCATCTCCAACGGAGCGGGTTACTTAAAATACTCTCCTCGGTTAACCACTAGCTTGTTTTCCCAGGTCCTACTTCATGGGATCTCCAGTCACATAGGTTGGGTTACCACCATGGCAACTCATGTGGGTCTCATACCCATCTCCCTCGATGCATTATCTATCACACACGTGATAGCCCTTTTGTAAAGGGATCTGCCAGATTCTTAGCCGTTTGGACATACTCCAACGCTATCACTCCGGAGTTTCTTAGTTTTCTGACACCTTTTAGTCTCATTCTTATGTGTTTGTTGAACTTCATGTTGTACTTGAATTCTTCACCTTAGTGATGAAAGTCTAATTGTCACAGTTCATAAGGATAGCCGGAACCGGTTTATCAACCAATGGCAAGTCCATCAAAAGATCTCGAAGCCATCCTGCTTCGACACCAGATGTGTCTAATGTTGTTAATTCTACTTCCATTGTGGATCTCGTTAAGATTGTTTTCTTGCAAGACTTCCAGGAAACAGCGCCACCTCCAAGAGTAAACATATACCCAGTTGTGGCGTTCATCTCATTGGCATCAAAGATCCAATTCGCGTCACTATACCCTTCAAGTACCGATAGGTATCCGGTATAGTGAAGTCCATAGTTCATAGTACCCTTCAGATAGCGCATAACTCTTTGAACAGCATGCCAATGTACATCACCCGGTTTTGAAACAAACCAACTTAGTTTGCTCATAGCAAAAGCGATGTCAGGCCTCGTAGCGTTTGCTAGGTACATAAGTGAACCAATTATTTGAGAGTATCTTAATTGATCTATAGCCATACCTTTGGACTTTTGAATCAAAATGCTAGGATCATATGGTGTTTGAGATGGCGTGCAGTCCGCATATCCAAAACAACTCAACACCTTCTCAACATAATGGGATTGCAGAAGTGTAATCCCACCCTCAATATCTCTCAGTAGCTTGATGTTCAAGATAACATCAGCCACACCAAGGTCTTTCATCTCAAAGTTCTGAGATAGAAACGACTAGACCTCCTCAATGACTTTGAGGTTGGTTCCGAATATCAGTATGTCATCAACATACAAGCACAGTATAACTCCTTTGCCCCCACCACGGCGATAGTATACACATTTATCAGCTTCATTAAAAACGAAACCAACAGATGTCAGAGTTGTATTAAACTTATCATGCCATTGCTTAGGCGCTTGTTTCAGGCCATACAAAGATTTCAGCAACCTACATACTTTTCCTTCCTGACCATCTGTCACAAAGCCCTACCATATGAAACTAAGGGTCGCCAAAAAATGGAGAGCTCCACCCCTCCCACCCCACCGTAACCCTAGCCGCCACCCACCGGTGATCTCCACCTCCAACCATGGAAATCATCATCCAACCCAACCATTCTATCCGGAGCTCTAGTTTTTCCCCTTGGGGTTTCATCTCCATGGCGGTTCAGGCTTCCATTGCTCTTGGTTTTGACTTTTCTCATGGGATGGGTCTCTCGCAAGAGATCCGGCGATCCATGAGGTGCACGGTGCACCCCAATGATGGCTCTGGTCATTTCATCATGGTGGTTTCTTTAATTTTCGCCCGACTGAGGAAAATGTTGCCCTAGCTCTTGAGGCGGCGATCGGTGGCTATTGTTCTTCATTGAAGGTATCATGTTTACGTGATCGTGTTTTCTCCTTTCATGTCTCGTGCAAAGAGGTTGGTTTTTTCATCTTGCATCAACGCAACCATGTCTGCCCTCAATTCAAGTGCCACTTTCATCTTTGGGGTCATGGAGGACCAGATTGGACTAAGGAGTTTAGATCTTGGCAAATTGAATGCAATGGTGAATGGATTCTAGTTAGTCTAGGGCACGTCTAGGCCTAGCTACCATGTTGCATGCCCCTGTTAAATCATCTTTGCGTTCTAAGGATGCTAATCATCCTCGCAAGAGTTTGCGTTTTGCTACTTTTCTTAATTATGATGCATGCAAGGATATCATTATAATGCTACTGCTAAAGACATCCTCACAGTCCAGCAAGATGCGGGTTATTATCCCAATCCACAAGAGTTGATAATTTCTAATAGCAGTTCTTTAGATCATGAGCATGTTTCAAATGTTGCTTGCTCACCACCGGTGGCCTCCTTGCCGGCGACGGAGTTGGGTCAATAGTTTGGATCTGTCTCGCCAGCTGCCCGCCCTTCTCAGGATACGGTTCCTGATAATAACCATAGGATAATCTTGTTGCCAGATATTGTTGCAACCACGTTGCCTTCTATGGGTTCTATGCAAAACCCCTTAATCCTCTCCGATGATGACTCTGATGATGGGCTTTGCACTACCCCTCCTAGTACCTTATTGGTCCCTGCGCCCTCAGGCAGCCTGGTTCATTCGCAATGCAAGTTTCCTGTGGAAATCATTCGAGATTTACAAGGTTTAGATGAATTGGTTGAAGAGATGGCAGCACAGGTTTGGGACTGTCCACGTTGTTTGGGAATGGGACATACCCTAGATCGATGCATGAACAAAGTCCGGTATCGTCGGTGTTTCAGGCTTGGTCACGTTAAAAAAGGTTGCACAAGGTCACCTCCTAATTTAAAGATTTGGGTTCCCAAACGCAGTAGCCCAACTACCAACCTCGAGCCCGGCGCATTCAAGCATACCCCAGACTCTTCATGCTCCCAAACAGTGCAATAATCCCCTGCAAAAAACCCTGCCCCCTCTGCTCTGCCGCTTGGTTATTCCCCATCTTCATCGTCAAGCCGCTCGTCTCCCAATAGCTCTGCTCCATCACCCCTGCCATCATCCATGGCGAACTATGAGCTTGATCCACGCCGCTTTTTGCCGGTGGGTCGCGATATTGTGGATGCCGGTCCGCAGCGGCTGCCGCGCATGTTCTACACACCGGCTCGCTCCCCTCCCCGCCGCCATGAATCTTAGATGGTGGGGATTGTTGAGCCCATACCACAGCCGGAGAATGTGCCTCTTCTCCGTTAGTAGGTCAGAGACTTCATCATCGAGGAGTTGCACTTGCCAGTTTTATCTTCCCAGACTTGGTTTCAAGGTATCGGGCTATATCAGATGCAAGACCCAGTTATTCATAGTGCACTTGTTAATCACGCACCCTGGCCACTTGGTTTAGATCAGCATGGGGAGGAGATTTTTGTTAGATTCATTAACCATGATGATGGAGAGGGTTACCGTGCACTACAGGGACATATAACTGGCTGGCTCATGTTTATTGGTGTCCCCTTGGATTATCGCAATGAGGAGATTCTTTCCAAGGTTGTGGGCACTTTCGGCCAATTTCATTATTGGAACCATGCAGATGATCGTGTAGTTCGTTCCCTGGTTTATGCATCCTTCCCTGACAATTTGCTGGTACCAAGAGATGTGGTTTTTGAAAGTTTGCTAATGTGGGAGGTGCTATTGTTTCCTGGACTGCCTCTTGCCACATTCTCACTGCCGCTTTTGGAGAACAATTGCCACAAGATGAAGATGTTATGCCCATTGATGGTAATCCCCATCCCATGCCAGGGCAGCTACAACCTGTTGAGAATTTCTGGGCAGTGCCACCATATCCAGCCCTTGGCTGGAATGATATACCCTAGCCCTTGCATCATGATCAACCACAGCATCAGCAGCCTGAGCAACAGGATGGATGGGGGCCATGGGAGGCACCAGTGGGGGAACCAGCCGTCTAGCAGCAACAGGTGCAGCAAGACCAGGCTTCTATGGTTTTAAATCCTTCAATGGGCTCCAACGACTCTTCTCAGCACAACCAGTTTGTAGTTCATGGGCCCCCAATGGGCCATGTTCAAATGATTGAGCCTGTGTGGGAGGGAGTTGGGCATGTGGGCCCAATTGTTCAGATTCAAGAAGAAGAGCCTGTTGCACTAGAGGACCCAATGGGCCCATTGCATCTCCACAATGAGCCTATTGTTGAAAATTTTGTTGAGAATGTGCAGATTGCCAATGTTGCTGCTGTTGTTGAGCACTTTGTTGAGGATTTTCAGATTGACAATGTTGCTGCAGTTCATATAGATGACAACCAGGTTTTGGAGGACCCTGTTTTTGCCTGAGCAGAATGACAATCTTGCCATTGTCCCTTACCAGCCACCTCTTCAGCCACCTCTCTTTGTTGGAGCTGCCAGGATTATATTTGGCCCTGTTCTACCACCTGCAATGATCTGGCAGAGGAGTTTTGAGTCATTGATGCCTTTTTTCTGACCTCATCCCTACCCAAAGAATTGCCAATCATGGTGGATAGTACTTCTTTGAAGAGATCTTGGCTGCAAGCTTTCTCTGAAGATCTGGCCCTTTCTTGGCCACCTGCTCTGTTGCAAAGTCAAGAACAGTCTTTGACAAGGTTGCCCTCTCCCTCTAGACTTGTGGAATGAAAGCTGACTTTTGGAGATGATCTCAGCAATCTCCCTATGCCATCTGTGTGTGCTGATAAGGTTCAGACTACACTTCCATTTGCATGTGTGTCTGCTGTTGCAAAGAAGAGAGGCAGGAAGCCTAAATCCATTGTAGCCCCAAAGGCTGATTTCTCGGACAGAAGAATGACCCGCAGTGCTGCAAAATTACAGGGTTTCAAGCCTGCTTCTGCGGTTCCAGTTAAGCCAAAGCCACCAAGGCAGCCACGTGCAAAGAAGCCCAAGCTCCAGGAGGACAAGGATAATCATCCTAACCCCAAGACGGCCGATGATGGCCCTGCTCCCACTCCTATTCATGTTGTGCAGAATCTTGGCGCATCTTTGGGCATCCCACCTAAGAAGCTTTCACTGGAGCAGCTTATGGCTGATCCAAAGGAGACTCCATACAATGATGTGCCTAATGATGAGTAAACTTTGTTATCATAATTCAGGGAGGCGGGCCCTTTGTCCTGGCAGTTGTTTTCTTTTGGGGTTGCTTTCTATTTTACTAGACTTCTGTGACTACTCAGTGGGCCTTGTGGATCATCTGAACTATATTTTGCACTGTTATGGTTATGTTGTGTGCCAGTATTATTATGTGATATTGTGTTTCTCCTATTATCCTATAGTGTTTTATAATGAGTGCACATGTTAATAAGGATTGGAAGGTGCTTTGTTGGAATGTTAGATGGCTTAATTCTGAAATTAGGCAGCGGGCTGTTAGAGCCAAAATTGAGGAAAGTCAATGTTCAGTTGTTTGCTTACAGGAAACAAAGTGTGATTTCTTTGATCAAAGATCTATCAGGAAATTTCGCCCTAAAAGATTTGATAATTTTTCATATTCTCCTTCTGTGGGTGCTTCTAGAGGAATTATTGTCCTTTGGTGTTCCTCTGCTTTAACTGGTACTTTGGTTGAACTGCAAAGTTTTGGCATCATCATTAATTTCACCTCAACCCAAAATAACCAAACTTGGACCTTGGTTAATGTATATGGGCCTTGTCAGGGAGAGCTTAGGGATGCTTTTGTGCACTGGCTATATCATATTCAAATTCCTCAGGATGATCTCTGGTTATTTCTAGGGGACTTTAACTTTATCAGATCCTTGGATAATAGGAATTTTCCTAGAGGTGACATTAATGATATGTTCATTTTTAATGAAATTATTGGCCATTTGGGCCTAATTGAGCTTCCTTTAAAAGGAAGGTCCTACACTTGGTCAAACATGCAGGAAACACCTCTTCTGGATCAGCTTGATTGGTTTTTTACTACACCAACATGGACTGGGGAGTACCCTAATACAATGGTGTATCCTCTTGCTAAGACTAGATCTGATCATGTCCCATGTGTGATCTCCATCTCCACTTCCATACCCAAAGCAAAGATTTTTTGTTTTGAAAATTACTGGGTGGACATGCCTGGGTTTCTGGAGTGTGTGGAGCTTTCTTGGTCTGCCCCCACTATAAAGTCTAATTCTGCTGCTATTCTGACCGAGAAATTCAAAAGGTTGAGGACTGATCTTAGAAAATGGCAGACTAGCCTTTCTAGGTTGAAGTTGCTGATGAATGCTTGTAATGGAGTTATTCTGGCATTTGACAATTTGGAAGACCAGAGGCCTTCATCTAGGCCAGAATTTAATTTCAGAAAAATTGTCAAGCTGCACCTTGAAGAGTTGCTCCATCTTCAGTATATTTATTGGAAATAGAGATGCACCATAAGATGGATAAAAGTGGGGGAAGAAAATTCCAAATTCTTTCAAGCCATGGAAACTGAGAGATTTATAAGGAATACTATCTCTAGTTTAATTAATGCTGATGGTTTGTCTCTATCCTCACACAATGAAATGGCTGGTATTCTTTGGTCTTCTTATAAAGATAGAATGTGAGTTTCCTGTGGGATTGACATGTTATTTGATCTGGAGAATTTGATCCAACCTGTCCCTGTCCTTCAGTGTTTGTCTGAACCTTTCTCAGATGAGGAGATCAATGAGGTACTGAAACATCTGCCTCTTGACAGGGCACCTAGACCTGATGGGTTTACTAGTCTATTTGTCAAGAAGTGTTGGCACATCATCAAAGATGATTTCCTAAAGTTAATCTCTGATTTCTATGAAGGAAGAATTTCCCTGTAGAGCATAAATGGTTCCCTAGTGACCCTAATTCCCAATATCTTGTCTCCTGAAGGGCCCAATATAGGCCAATCTCCCTCACAAATACATGCCTCAAATTCCTCACTAAACTCCTGGCAAATAGATTGCAGAAGGTTATCCTCACATGCATCCATAAGAACAAGTATGGTTTTCTAAAGTCAAGGTCCATCCAGGATTGCATTGCATGGAGTTTAGAATACATTCATGAGTGTCATCAGTCCAAGAGACCAATCCTCATCCTTAAGCTTGACTTTGCCAAAGCTTTTGACACTGTGGAGCATGGTCTGATCTTGCTTATGTTGAAATATAAGAGTTTTGATGCAAAATGGATTGGTTGGATTAAAGAGCTTTATTCTGGATCTTCTTCCATCCTTCTAAATGGTGTTCCTGGTAAGCAGTTTAATTGCAAAAAAGGTGTAAGACAAGGAGATCCTCTCTCACCACTCCTCTTTGTTATTGCTGTTGATCTCTTGCAATCCATGGTTAATCAAATGCTCCAACAAGGTTTACTGTCACTTCCAATACCTTCTAATGATCATGACTTCCCCATAGTCCAATATGCAGATGATACCTTGTTGATTGTTCAAGCTGATGAATTCCGACTGCTAGCTCTCAAGAATATGTTGATTGCCTTCTCGAAATCAACTGGTCTAAAAGTTAATTTCCATAAGTCTTGCATCTTGCCCATCAATGTTACACAGGAGGAAACAGTTAGATTGGGTGCTATTTTTGGCTGTTAGGTTGGGTCCCTTCCTTTCACATACCTGGGTTTGCCTGTGGGTACCACAAAGCCCAGAATTCAAGATCTGGTGCCTGTTGTTGACAGAGTTGAGAGGAGGCTCTCTGCTAGCTCCTCTCTGCTTTCCCAAGGTGCAAGGCTACAACTCTTGCAGTCAGTTCTCTCCTCTATGCCCATTTATTTCCTTTGCAGTCTGAGTTTACCAGCTACTATTATTAAGCGGCTGGAAAGAATAATGAGGCAATGTTTATGGAGAGGAAATTCTGATACCCCAAAACAATCTCTAGCTGCCTGACCAATGGTT
Organism: Aegilops tauschii subsp. strangulata; assembly: GCF_002575655.3. NCBI lineage: Eukaryota > Viridiplantae > Streptophyta > Magnoliopsida > Poales > Poaceae > Aegilops > Aegilops tauschii. The sequence continues at coordinate 289,024,485 of NC_053038.3, forward strand.
TGTAAGCCAAAAGATAAAGGGGGCATGGGGATCATTAATCTTGCAGTTCAAAACAAGGCCTTGCTCACAAAGCACTTGCATAAGTTCTATAATAAAGCAGATATACCTTGGGTCTCCTTGATTTGGGACACTTACTACAATGGAGTGGTTCCTCATGCAACTGTCCGGTGTGGATCTTTTTGGTGGAGAGATATAATGAAGTTAAATGAGGTTTGTAGATCACATACTATTATCACCATCAATGATGGCAACAACTCTTTGTTTTGGCATGATGCTTGGAACTTGGGTGGAAGCCATTTGCCTACTAAGGAGAGATTCCCCAAACTCTTCTCCTTTGCTCTGGATGACAAGATTTCTGTCAAGGACTTTATTGAAGATTTTGATATTGGTACTTATTTTCAGTTACCATTATCTCATGAAGCAATGATGAGTTGGTTTCCCTTAACTCTGCTTTAAGTGGATTACAAAGATGCCCCCAGGAACATGACTCTTGGTCATGGACACCTGGCAAAGGATCATACACTGCTAAGAGTTACTATACTCTGGCTCATGCACATCTGCCAGATGTTGATCCTTGTAAATGGATTTGGAGAAGCAAATGCATAATGAAAATCAAGGTTTTTGCATGGTTAATGCTGAATGATAGGCTCAACACTAGAGATATGCTTGTAAGAAGGCATTGGAGATCTGAGGATGAGGATAACTTATGCCCTATGTGTGTGGCTAATATACATGAGGACAGAGATCACCTGTTCTTCAAGTGCATCTTCAGCACTAGAGTTTGGAATTATCTTCAGATTACCTATTATGTAGGGCTATCTCCTAAAGAATGTATCCTGGCAGCCAAGAGGAGTTTCAATCAACCTTTCTTCTTTGAGGTAGTTTACCTTGCTGCTTGGAGCATCTGGACCACGAGGAATGACAGAATCTTCACACATATCAGGCCAACCTATGGGGGGTGGAAGGCCAAATTCATCCATGACATCACCCTGCATTCCCATAGGATGAAGGCTTCGATCAAGCGATTGCTTCTTTAGTGGATTAATGCTCTTCCATGATCTATGTGGCATGACCCTCTATTGTACATTTGTATATATGTTGTTGTTGTATCTTCATAGGTAGGTCTGTTAAAACTCCTAGATAGCTTTTATTCAGTTCTTTCTTTTTCGTAAGACTTGGGGCCTTATTTTAATAAATGGTTGTGGGGCTTTTGCCTCATGGTGTTCAGTCAAAAAAAAATCTATCACAAAGCCATTTGGTTGTTGCATGTAGATTTCCTTGTTTCCCTCTCCATTCAGGAAAGCCGTCTTAACATCCATCTAGTGGACGAGAAGACCATGCGAGGCCGCCAATGAGAGTAATACTCGAATGGTGGTCAGTCTCGCCACAGGTGAATAAGTATTGAAGAAATCTTCCTCTTCTTTCTATTCATAGCCCTTGGCCACAAGCCTAGCCTTGTACTTTTCAATCATACCATCAGGCCTAAGCTTCTTTTTGAACACCCATTTACATCCCAATGGTATACACCCATAGGGGCGTTCAGTGATTTCCCATGTCCTGTTAGCCATGATGGAGTCCATCTCGCTACGGACCGCTTCTTTCCAATAGTCTACATCCGGAGACGCATAAGCTTCTGAAATAGAAGTGGGAGTATCATCCACAAGGTATACAAGGAAATCATCACCAATTAAAAGACTTCGCATTCCTCTGTCTCTTGCCCCTATCAAGGGTTTCCTTGTCATCCTCCTCATGATTTCCATCATGTGTCTGTTCATAATATTCTGTTCGGCAGCCCCATTTGACTGAGGTGAATAGGGAGGCGTCCTCTCATGAATAATTCCATGTTCCGCAAAGAAAGAATCAAACTCGTTAGAGAAATACTCTCCACCATGATCACCGGACTCATTTTGTTTTCTTTTCAAGTTGATTCTCAACTTCTACCTTATAGATTTTAAAGTAGTGTAGAGCCTCATCTTTAGAGTTTAAAAGATATACATAGCAATATCTAGTAGAATCATCTATCAGCGTCATGAAGTATCTTTTTCCACCTTTAGTAAATACACAGTTCATCTCACAAAGATCCGAATGTATGAGTTCTAACGGTGCCAAATGTCTCTCCTCCGCAGCCTTATGGGGCTTGCGAGGTTGCTTTGCTTGCACACACGAATGGCACTTAGAACCTTTGGCTAAAGTGAAACTTGGGATTAAATTCAATTTTGTTAACCGAGTCATACTACCAATACCAATGTGAAAAAGACGTGAATGCCAAACTTCTGTTTCATTAACACTCGAATGAATATTGTTCAAACTTTATTACAAAAATCAACAAGGGAAAAGCGGAATAGACCTCCGCATTCATAACCTTTTCCAACAAACAGTCCATATTTCGTAACAACTACTTTATTAGACTCGAATACCAACTTAAACCCTTCTCTACGTAGAAGGGAACCACTAACGAGATTCTTCTTGATGGCAGGGACATGCTGCACGTTCTTCAGTTGCATGATCCTTCCCGAAGTAAACTTCAGATCGACCGTGCCAACACCATGAACAGAAGCACTCGCGCCGTTCCCCATCAGTACGGACCTGTTCCCTGTGGCCTGATAAGAAGAAAACAATGAAATGTCAGCACACACATGAATATTTGCACCTCTGTCAATCCACCAATCGGTAGACTGACAACATGAAAATACAGTTAACAAATTACCGTACCCAGATGGCCCACTCTCATCGTTGCTCACAATCATGTTAACAGTCTTGGAGTCCTGTCCTGGTTTCTTGAACTTGTGTGGGCACTTGGCAGCCCCTCTTCTTATCTTTCTTGAAGGTCTTCTTGCCCTTCTTCTTAAACTCGGTATTCTGTTGGACACCAGTCTTCCCCTTGGGCTTGTGGGGATTGAAGTTCTTCTGCACCACATTGGCGACAGAGGTCCCTTCGGTCCCTTTTCCATGCGAGTCCTTGATACGTCTCCAACGTATCTATAATTTTTTATTCTTCCATGCTATTATATTATCTGTTTTGGATGTTTAATGGGCTTTATTATGCACTTTTATATTATTTTTGGGACTAACCTACTAACCAAAGGCCCAGCGCAAATTGTTGTTTTTTGCCTATTTCAGTGTTTCGCAGAAAAGGAATATCAAACGGAATCCAAACGGAATGAAACCTTCGGGAGAGTTATTTTTGGAACAAATGCAATCTAGGAGACTTGGAGTGGACGTCAAGGAAGCAACGAGGCGGCCACGAGGTAGGGAGGCGCGCCCCCCACCCTCGTGGGCCCCTCATGGATCCACCGACCTACTTCTTTCGCCTATATATACTCATATACGCAGAAAACATCTGAGAGCACCACGAAACCCTATTTCCACAATGATTTCGTACCCATGAGATCCCATCTTGGGGGCCTTTTTCGGCGCTCCGCCGGAGGGGGAATCGATCATGGAGGGCTTCTACATCAAGACCATAGCCTCTCCGATGATGTGTGAGTAGTTTAACATAGATCTTAGGGCCCATAGTTATTAGCTAGATGGCTTCTTCTCTCTCTTTGGATCTCAATACAAAGTTCTCCTTGATCTTCTTGGAGATCTATTCGAAGTAATTCTTTTTGCGGTGTGTTTGTCGAGATCCGATGAATTGTGGGTTTATGATCAAGATTATCTATGAACAATATTAGGTTCTTCTCTGAATTCTTATATGTATGATTTGATATCTTTGCAAGTCTCTTCGAATTATCAGTTTGGTTTGGCCTACTAGATTGATCTTTCTTTCCATGGGAGAACTGCTTAGCTTTGGGTTCAATCTTGCGGTGTCCTTTCCCAGTGACAGCAGGGGCAGCAAGTCACGTATTGTATTATTGCCATCAAGGATAAAAAGATGGGGTTTATATCATATTGCTTGAGTTTATCCCTCTACATCATGTCATCTTGCCTAATGTGTTACTCTGTTCTTATGAACTTAATACTCTAGATGCATGCTGGATAGCGGTCGATGTGTGGAGTAATAGTAGTAGATGCAGAATCGTTTCGGTCTACTTGTCGCGGACGTGATACCTATATACATGATCATGCCTAGATATTCTCATAACTATGTGCTTTTCTATCAATTGCTCGACAGTAATTTGTTCACCCACCGTAGATTATGCTATCTTGAGAGAAGCCACTAGTGAAACCTATGGCCCCCGGGTCTATCTTCCATCATATTATTTTCCTATCAATTTGCTATTTCTGCCACCGTTTATTTTGCAATCTTTACTTTCCAACCTATATCATAAAAATACCAAAAATATTTATCTTATTATCTTTATCAGATCTCACTTTTGCAAGTGGTCGTGAAGGGATTGACAACCCCTTTATCGCGTTGGTTGCAAGGTTCTTATTTGTTTGTGCAGGTACAAGGCGACTTGCGTGTAACCTCCTACTGGACTGATACCTTCGTTCTCAAAAACAGAGGGAAAGACTTATGCTACTTTGTTGCATCACCCTTTCCTCTTCAAGGGAAAACAAACGCATGCTCAAGAGGTAGCAAGAAGGATTTCTGGTGCCGTTGCCGGGGAGGCTTACGCCAAGTCAAGTCAAGATTTGATCTCCCAGCAACTAGCCATTTCTGGCGCCGTTGCCAGGGAGATCTACGCTCAAGTCAAGACATACCAAGTACCCATCACAAACTCTTATCCCTCGCATTACATTATTTGCCATTTGCCTCTCGTTTTCCTCTCCCCCACTTCTAAAACGATTTTCGAAAACTTTTGTCTTTTCTTCGCCTTCTTCCCGTATGTATCTTTGTTTGTGTTTCCATGTGCCTTCTATTTGCTTGCATCTTTGCTTGCTAAAAATCTATTGATATGGATCCACTTAAAGTGTTCTACTTGGATCATCTTCGATCCTTATGCGCTCGTGCTGAAACCCCAACTAGCCTAGTTGATGGGAAATCTTTAGATGAGCATGCTCATTTTGTGCGTCACCGTTTGTCTAAAAAAGGGAGACACTTATGGGATCAAATAAACAGATTGTTGTGTTATGCTTGGAATCTTTGTGAAATTTATGACTTTACTTGTTGCTCTAAGAACCCTAAAAAACACCTCCCCTACCTATGTGAGTTTAATGATAATGAAATCTTATTTTCTTATGCAAAGGGTGTTTATAATTACTACGATATCGAACAAATTGAAGAATTTGTTGCTTTTAAGGGTGCTTATGAAGTTGCTTCTTTGATTGAAAAGTATGATATTACTCTCTACGAATCTGAAAATTTTACATACTTAAATAATGCTATGAAAACTATGCTCATAATGTCTATGTCAAAGAATTTATTGAAAGAATGACCGTTGCTTCTGAAGAAAATAGTGATATGCATGAATCTATAGATAATTATGGTTCCGATGATTTGATTGAAATATCCCTTGATGAACATGATGCTTGCTATTCTTGTGGCCATGATGCCAATATGTATGAAGATGAGTTTGCTATAGTTCCTTATGTTAAACATGAGATCGTTGCTATTGCACCCATACTTGATAGTTCCTTCGATGAAAAGCATGATTGCAATGATGTTATTATAAATTCTCTTAATTTCAATTGTGTTAATGATATGCAAAACCTCAAGCTTGGGGATGCTAGTTTTGCTATGACTACTTTTTGTTGCAATGATCATGATTGGGGTGATTCTTCTTATGATCATGAAAATTTATTTAAGCCTCATGATGAATATGAGATTGATAATAATGTTTGCAATAATATTGAAAGTGGGTTTGGAAGAGTGTCAACTTTAGATCCCACACATTTGGAGAATGTTCAATCTTATGAAGTTTTTGATAAAAGTGGGTTTGGAGAGGTCATGACTTTAGTTAATGATATTCCCACTATTTTGGAAGAGTGTCAACATTGCATGCATGTGGATCATGTAGAGAAAATTTTATGTGAGAGCTATATTGTTGAATTTGATTATGATCCTACATGTAACTATTATGAGAGAGGAAAATATTGTTCTAGAAATTTTCATGTCACTAAATTTCCTCTCGTTATGTTGAGATTGCTATTATTTCTTTCTCCTTCCTTGCATATGCTAGATCTTGCTTGTCTTGCTAATTCGTTTTCATATAAAATGCCTATAATAAGCACATTTAAATACAGACGTTTCCATCTACACAATAAAATGTATTTATTATGGACGTTTCCATTTCCGCAATGAATATGACGTCTCATATTCATTTTGTGTCTGATAATGGACTCTACAATTTTGACCGGCAAAAAATTGCATCGGCTCGGCTCATTCCCGCAACCCGCGGCGCATGTCGTGACAAGGCGAGGCGGGCGGCGGAGGAGGAGGAGCGCGCGTGTGGAACACCTCTCCTTCCTTCACACCAACTCATACTAGTGGGAGAAGAGCCCACCTTATAAGTTGGTGTACATCTCTCTCAACTAGCCATGCGGGACTAAACATCCCACCACTCCCTTGGAGCATGGGCCCTTTTGGATTTTCTGAAATTGTTAAATGGGCCTATAGCCCAACTAATATTCAGCAATCCCCCACCAGATCCCGAAGGCCTGTGGCGTTGTCCTCTATTCCAAACTCTGTTTTGATATACCAGTATTTTCAGTGGAGACCCGTTAAGGTTGAACATCCACCTAGAACAAATAGCTACACTCCTCCACAACTGAACAATGGACTAGGCCTTGAATTGTCAATTTGGCATCAAGGGGTTTCACCAAGTCTCTTACGAGTACTAGGTTGCCGAAGGCTGACCCCTCGGATGGAGCATATTGGTCACTCCTGGCCTATTCACGAACTTACTAGAGATCACCCTAATCTCATAGACTATGACCAGTAGTCAGGCTCATATAGGTGTGTTCCTGCAAAGATCGCTCTGTTGGATAGCATCTTGCTTTTACAAGCCTTGGAACACATTAAGACAAAAGTCAACCTGCCATACAGTTACCGAGAGTTGTGCGTCTCCAACGGAGTGGGTTAGTTAAAATACTCTCCTTAGTTAACCACTAGCTTGTTTTCCCAGGTCCTACTTCACGGGATCTCCGATCACATAGGTTGGGTTATCACCATGGAAACTCATGTGGGTCTCATACTCATCTCCCTCGATGCATTATCTATCACAACACACGTACCCCTTGTGTAATGGGATCAGCCAGATTCTTAGTCGTTTGGACATACTCCAACGCTATCACTCCAGAGTTTCTTAGTTTTCTGGCAGCTTTTAGTCTCATTCTTATGTGTTTGTTGGACTTCATGTTGTCCTTTGAACTCTTCACCTTAGTGATGACAGTCTGATTGTCACAGTTCATAAGGATAGCCGGAACCGGTTTATCAACCAATGGCAAGTCCATCAAAAGATCTAGAAGCCATCCTGCTTCGACACCAAAGGTGTCTAATGCTATTAATTCTGCTTCCATTGGCGATCTTGTTAAGATCATTTGCTTGCAAGACTTCTAGGAAACAGCACCACCTCCAAGATTAAACATATACCTAGGTTTGGCCTTCATCTCATCAGCATAAGAGATCCAATTCGCGTCACTATACCTTCAAGTACCGACGGGTATCCGCTATAGTGAAGTCCATAGTTCATAGTACCCTTCAGATAATGCATAACTCTTTCAACAGCACACCAATGTATGTCACCCGGTTTTGTCACAAACCGACTCAGTTTGCTCACAGCAAAAGCGATGTCAAGCCTCGTAGTGCTCAGTAGGTACATAAGTGAACCAATGATTTGAGAGTATCTTAATTGATCTATAGCCGTGCCTTTGGACTTTCGAATCAACACGCTAGGATCATATGGTGTTTGAGATGGCGTGTAGTCCTTATATCCAAAAGGACTCAACACCTTCTCAACATAATGGGATTGCAGAAGTGTAATCCCACCCTCACTATCTCTCAGTAGATTGATGTTCAAGATAACATCAGCCACACCAAGGTCTTTCATCTCAAAGTTCTGTGATAGAAACGACTTGACCTTCACAATAACTTTGAGGTTGGTTCCGAATTGCAGTATGTCATCAACATACAAGCATAGTATAACTCCTTCGCCCCCACCATGTAGATTTTTGCAATAAGTATGTGAGTTCTTTATAACTAATGTTGAGTCCATGGATTATACGCACTCTCACCTTTCCATCATTGCTAGCCTCTTCGGTACCGTGCATTGCCCTTTCTCACATTGAGAGTTGGTGCAAACTTCGCCGGTGCATCCAAACCCCGTGATATGATACGCTCTTAACCACATAAACCTCCTTATATCTTCCTCAAAACAGCCACCATACCTACCTATTATGGCATTTCCATAGCCATTCCGAGATATATTGCCATGCAACTTTCCACCGTTCCGTTTATCATGACACGTTCATCATTGTCATATTGCTTTGCATGATCATGTAGTTGACATAGTATTTGTGGCAAAGCCACCGTTCATAATTCTTTCATACATGTCACTCTTGGTTCATTGCATATCCCGGTACACCGCCGGAGGCATTCATATAGAGTCATACTTTGTTCTAGTATCGAGTTGTAATCATTGAGTTGTAAATAAATAGAAGTGTGCTGATCATCATTTTCTAGAGCATTGTCCCAAGTAAGGAATAAAAAAAGAGAAAGGCCATAAAAAAGAGAAGGCCGAAAAAAATGAGAGAAAAAGAGAGAAGGGACAATGTTACTATCCTTTTACCACACTTGTGCTTCAAAGTAGCACCATAATCTTCATGATAGAGAGTCTCTTGTTTTTGTCACTTTCATATACTAGTGGGAATTTTTCATTATAGAACTTGGCTTGTATATTCCAACAATGGGCCTCCTCAAGTGCCCTAGGTCTTCGTGAGCAAGCAAGTTGGATGCACACCCACTTAGTTTCTTTTGTTGAGCTTTCATATATTTATAGCTCTAGTGCATCCGTTGCATGGCAATCCCTACTCCTTGCATTAACATCAATTGATGGGCATCTCCATAGCTCATTGATTAGCCTCGTTGATGTGAGACTTTCTCCTTTTTTGTCTTCTCCACATAACCCCGATCATCATATTTTATTCCACCCTAGTGCTATATCCATGGCTCACGCTCATGTATTGTGTGAAGGTTGAAAAAGGTTGAGATTACTAAAGTATGAAACAATTGCTTGGCTTGTCATCGGGGTTGTGCATGATGAGAGCATTCTTGTGTGACAAAAATGGAGCATGACTAAACTATATAATTTTGTAGGGATGAACTTTCTTTGGCCATGTTATTTTGAGAGGACATAATTGCTTAGTTAGTATGCTTGAAGTATTATTATTTTTATGTCAATATTGAACTTTTATCTTGAATCTTTCGGATCTGAATATTCATACCACAATTAAGAAGAATTACATTGAAATTATGCCAAGTAGCATTCCACATCAAAAATTCTGTTTTTATGATTTACCTACTCGAGGACGAGCAGGAATTAAGCTTGGGGATGCTTGATACGTCTCCAACGTAATCATGCGATATTATCTTCTGTTTTGGACATTATTGGGCTTTATTTTACACTTCTATATTATTTTTGGGACTAACCTATTAACCGGAGGCCCAACCCAAAATTGTTGTTTTTTTGCCTATTTTAGAGTTTCGCAGAAAAAGAATATCAAACGGAGCCCAAACGGAATGAAACCTTCGGGAACGTGATTTTCGGAACGAACATGATCCAGAGGACTTGGACCCTACGTCAAGAAAGCTACCAGGAAGCCACGACGTAGGGGCACGCCCTCCACCCTCGTGGGCCCCATGTTGCTCCACCGACGTACTCCTTCCTCCTATATATACCTACGTACCCCCAAACGATCAGATACGGAGCCAAAAACCTAATTCCACCGTCGCAACCTTCTGTACCCGTGAGATCCCATCTTGGGGCCTGTTCCGGAGCTCCGCCGGAGGGGGCATCGATCACGGAGGGCTTCTACATCAACACCATAGCCTCTCCGATGAAGTGTGAGTAGTTTACCTCAGACCTTCGGGTACATAGTTATTAGCTAGATGGCTTCCTCTCTCTTTTTGGATCTTAATACAATGTTCTCCCCCTCTCTTGTGGAGATCTATTCAATGTAATCTTCTTTTGCGGTGTGTTTGTTGAGACCGATGAATTGTGGGTTTATGATCAAGTTTATCTATGAACAATATTTGAATCTTCTGAATTCTTTTATGTATGATTGGTTATCTTTGCAAGTCTCTTTGAATTATCAGTCTGGTTTGGCCTACTAGATTGATCTTTCTTGCAATGGGAGAAGTGCTTAGCTTTGGGTTCAATATTGTGGTGTCCTTTCCCAGTGACAGTAGGGGCAGCAAGGCACGTATTGTATTGTTGCCATCCAGGATAACAAGATGGGGTTTATATCATATAGCATGAGTTTATCCCTCTACATCATGTCATCTTGCTTAAAGCGTTACTCTGTTCTTATGAACTTAATACTCTAGATGCATGCTGGATAGCGGTCGATGTGTGGAGTAATAGTAGTAGATGCAGGCAGGAGTCGGTCTACTTGTTTCGGACGTGATGCCTATATACATGATCATGCCTAGATATTCTCATAACTATGCTCAATTCTGTCAATTGATCAACAGTAATTTTTTCACCCACCGTAAAATACTTATGCTCTCGAGAGAAGCCACTACTGAAACCTATGGCCCCTGGGTCTATTTTCCATCATATTAATCTTCCAACACTTAGCTATTTCCGTTGCCTTTTATTTTATTTTGCAACTTTATCACAAAAATATCAAAAATATTATCTTATCATATCTGTCAGATCTCACTCTCCTAAGTGATCGTGTAGGGATTGACAACCCCTTATCGCGTTGGTTGCGAGGATTTATTTGTTTGTGTAGGTGCGAGGGACTCGTGTGTAGCGTCCTACTGGATTGATACCTTGGTTCTCAAAAACTATGGGAAATACTTATGCTACTTTGCTGCATCACCCTTTCCTCTTCAAGGGAAAACCAACGCAGTGCTCAAGAGGTAGCAAGAAGGATTTCTGGCGCCGTTGCTGGGGAGGTCTACGCAAAAGTCAACATACCAAGTACCCATCACAAACCCTTATCTCCCGCATTACATTATTTGCCATTTGCCTCTCGTTTTCCTCTCCCCCACTTCACCTTTGCCATTTTATTCGCCCTCTCTTTTCCGTTCGCCTCTTTTTCCGCTTGCTTCTTGTTTGCTCGTGTGTTGGATTGCTTGTTTGTCTCGATGGCTCTACCAAGATTTGGTGATCCCCACCTTAAAAGGCTAGAAGAGATCGAAAGCAACGTTAGGAGTTTCATGGTCTTACAGTTTGAACATAACAGTTTCTTTAGAAACGAGCTTAAGGAACAAAAAAGCTTTATGAGTTATATGAATAAAGAGCTCGATGATATGTCTAAAGAATTTGATGGTTTGAGATCCCAAATTGCTCATCTTCAGAAGTTAATAACTGAAATATCGGATAAGCAGGCCACCTTAGTTAATAAGATGGCTGCTAAGCCGGAAAACTTTGAAAATAAAGATGAAGATCTAAAAGTTATTGATGTGTCCCCTATTAAATCTTTGTTTTGCAATATGAATCTTGATAATGATGGGACTGAATATGATCCACCTTTACCTAGAAGGCGTTCCAAAAATCCGGAGTTTTTAGATCTTGATGCTAAAATTGATAAAAGTGAGATTGAAGAAGTCAAAACTTTAGATCTCAATACACCCACTATTTTGGATTTCAAGGAATTTAATTATGATAATTGCTCTTTGATAGATTGTATTTCCTTGTTGCAATCCGTGCTAAATTCTCCTCATGCTTATAGTCAAAATAAAACTTTTACCAAACATATCGTTGATGCTTTGATGCAATCTTACGAAGAAAAGCTTGAGTTGGAAGTTTCTATCCCTAGAAAACTTTATGATGAGTGGGAACCTACTATTAAAATTAAGATTGAAGATCATTAATTCTATGCTTTGTGTGATTTGGGTGCTAGTGTTTCCACGATTCCAAAAACTTTGTGTGATTTGCTAGGTTTCCGTGATTTTGATGATTGCTCTTTAAACTTGCACCTTGCGGATTCCACTATTAAGAAACCTATGGGAAGAATTAATGATGCTCTTATTGTTGCAAATAGGAACTATGTGCCCGTAGATTTTATTGTCCTTGATATAGATTGCAATCCTTCATGTCCTATTATTCTTGGTAGACCTTTCCTTAGAACGATTGGTGCAATTATTGATATGAAGGAAGGGAATATTAGATTCCAACTTCCAGTAAAAAAAGGCATGGAACACTTCCCTAGAAAGAAAGTTAAATTACCTTATGAATCTATTATGAGATCCACTTATGGATTGCCTACCAAAGATGGCAATACCTAGATCTATCCTTGCTATTATGCCTAGCTAGGGGCGTTAAACGATAGCGCTTGTTGGGAGGCAACCCAATTTTATTTTTTAGTTTTTTGCTTTTTGCTTCTGTTTAGGAATAAATATTTGTTCTAGCCTCTTGTTATATGTGTTTTTATGTTTTAATTAGTTTTTGTGCCAAGTTAAACCTGTAGGATCTTCTTGGATTATAGTTATTTGATCTTGCAGAAAATTCCAGAAACTTTCTGTTCACGAAAATAATTGTTAAAAATCACCAGAACCTGATAAAATATTGATTCCAATTTCTTCTGATCAATAAACAAATTTTCTAGGTCTTCCTATTTTGGCTGATTTTTTGGAGTTCCAGAAGTTTGCGTTAGTTACAGATTACTATAGACTGTTCTGTTTTTGACAGATTCTGTTTTTCGTGTGTTGTTTGCTTATTTTGATGAATCTATGGCTAGTAAAAGAGTTTATAAACCATAGAGAAGTTGGAATGAAGTAGGTTTAACACCAATATAAACAAAGAATGAGTTCATTACAGTACTTTGAAGTGGTCTTTTGTTTTCTTTCGCTAACGGAGCTCACGAGATTTTCTGCTGAGTTTTGTCTTGTGAAGTTTTCAAGTTTTGGGTGAAAGATTTGATGGATTATGGAACAAGGAGTGGCAAGAGCCTAAGCTTGGGGATGCCCCGGAAGGCCTCCCATCTTTCTTCTACTACTTCCATCGGTAACTTTACTTGGAGCTATATTTTTATTCACCACATGATATGTGTTTTGCTTGGAGCGTCTTGTATGATTTGAGTCTTTGCTTTTTAGTTTACCACAATCATCTTTGCTGTACACACCTTTTGAGAGAGACACACATGATTCGGAAATTATTAGAATACTCTATGTGCTTCACTTATATCTTTTGAGTTATATAGTTTTTGCTCTAGTACTTCACTTATATCTTTTAGAGCACGGTGGTGGATTTGTTTTATAGAAACTATTGATCTCTCATGCTTCACTTAGATTATTTTGAGAGTCTTAAATAGCATGGTAATTTTCTTAAATAATCCTAATATGCTAGGTATTCAAGAATAGTAAAAACTTTCTTATGAGTGTGTTGAATACTAAGAGAAGTTTGATGCTTGATGATTGTTTTGAGACATGGAGGTAGTGATATTAAAGTTGTGCTAGTTGAGTAGTTGTGAATTTGAGAAATACATGTGTTGAAGTTTGCAAGTCCCGTAGCATGCACGTATGGTAAACGTTATGTAACAAATTTGAAACATGAGGTGTTCTTTGATTGTCCTCCTTATGAGTGGCGGTCGGGGACGAGCGATGGTCTTTTCCTACCAATCTATCCCCCTAGGAGCATGCGCGTAGTGCTTGGTTTTTGATGACTTGTAGATTTTTGCAATAAGTATGTGAGTTCTTTATGACTAATGTTGAGTCCATGGATTATACGCACTCTCACCTTTCCATCATTGCTAGCCTCTTCAGTACCGTGCATTGCCCTTTCTCACATTGAGAGTTGGTGCAAACTTCGCCGGTGCATCCAAACCCCGTGATATGATACGCTCTTTCACACATAAACCTCCTTATATATTCCTCAAAACAGCCACCATACCTACCTATTATGGCATTTCCATAGCCATTCCGAGATATATTGCCATGCAACTTTCCACCGTTCCGTTTATCATGACATGTTCATCATTGTCATATTGCTTTGCATGATCATGTAGTTGACATAGTATTTGTGGCAAAGCCACCGTTCATAATTCTTTCATACATGTCACTCTTGGTTCATTGCATATCCCGGTACACCGCCGGAGGCATTCATATAGAGTCATACTTTGTTCTAGTATCGAGTTGTAATCATTGAGTTGTAAATAAATAGAAGTGTGATGATCATCATTTTCTAGAGCATTGTCCCAAGTGAGGAATAAAAAAAGAGAAGGCCCAAAAAATCAGAGAAAAAGAGAGAAGGGACAATGTTACTATCCTTTTACCACACTTGTGCTTCAAAGTAGCATCATAATCTTCATGATAGAGAGTCTCTTGTTTTGTCACTTTCATATACTAGTGGGAATTTTTCATTATAGAACTTGGCTTGTATATTCCAACAATGGGCCTCCTCAAGTGCCCTAGGTCTTCGTGAGCAAGCAAGTTGGATGCACACCCACTTAGTTTCTTTTGTTGAGCTTTCATATATTTATAGCTCTAGTGCATCCGTTGCATGGCAATCCCTACTTGCATTAACATCAATCGATGGGCATCTCCATAGATCATTGATTAGCCTCGTTGATGTGAGACTTTCTCCTTTTTTGTCTTCTCCACATAACCCCCATCATCATATTCTATTCCACCCATAGTGCTATATCCATGGCTCACACTCATGTATTGCATGAAGGTTGAAAAAGTTTGAGATTACTAAAGTATGAAACAATTGCTTGGCTTGTCATCGGGGTTGTGCATGATGAGAGCATTCTTGTGTGACGAAAATGGAGCATGACTAAACTATATAATTTTGTAGGGATGAACTTTCTTTGGCCATGTTATTTTGAGAGGACATAATTGCTTAGTTAGTATGCTTGAAGTATTATTATTTTTATGTCAATATTGAACTTTTATCTTGAATCTTTCGGATCTGAATATTCATACCACAATTAAGAAGAATTACATTGAAATTATGCCAAGTAGCATTCCACATCAAAAATTCTGTTTTTATGATTTACCTACTCGAGGACGAGCAGGAATTAAGCTTGGGGATGCTTGATACGTCTCCAACGTATCCACAATTTTTGGTTGCTCCATGCTATTATATATATTCTGTTTTGGATGTTTAATGGGCTTTATTATACACTTTCATATTATTTTTGCGACTAACCTATTAACCGGAGCATAGAACAACATGCCCCAAATGGAACAAAATTTGGGTATATGCTCACCCAAAATGTTGTTTTCTTGCCTATTTCAGTGTTTCGAAGAAAAGGAATATAATTTGGAGTCCAAACGGAATGAAAGCTTTGAGAGAGTTATTTTTTGAACGGAAGCAACCCAGGAGACTTGGAGTACACGTCAAGGAAGCTTCGAGGAAGCCACGAGGCAGGGAGGCGCGCCCTACCCCCCTGGGCGCGCCCCCACCCTCGTGGGCCCCTCGTGGCTCCCCTGACCTACTTCTTTCGCCTATATATATCCATATACCCTAAAAACATCGGGGAGCACAATAGATCGGGAGTTCCGCCGCCGCAAGTCTCTGTAGCCACCGAAAGCCAATCTAGACCCGTTCCGGCACCCTGCCGGAGGGGGGAATCCCTCTCCGGTGGCCAGCTTCATCATCCCGGCGCTCTCCATGACGAGGAGGGAGTAGTTCACCCTCGGGGCTAAGGGTATGTACTAGTAGCTATGTGTTTGATCTCTCTCTCTCTCTCTCTCTCTCGTGTTCTTGATTTGGCACGATCTTGATGTATCGCGAGCTTTGCTATTATAGTTAGATCTTATGATGTTTCTCCCCCTCTACTCTCTTGTAATGGATTGAGTTTTCCCTTTGAAGTTATCTTATCGGATTGAGTCTTTAAGGATTTGAGAACACTTGATGTATGTCTTGCATGTGCTTATCTGTGGTGACAATGGGATATTCACGTGATCCACTTGATGTATGTTTTGGTGATCAACTTGCGAGTTCCGTGACCTCGTGAACTTATGCATAGGGGTTGGCACACGTTTTCGTCTTGACTCTCCAGTAGAAACTTTGGGGCATTCTTTGAAGTTCTTTGTGTTGGTTGAATAGATGAATATGAGATTGTGTGATGCATATCGTATAATCATACCCACGGATACTTGAGGTGACATTGGAGTATCTAGGTGACATTAGGGTTTTGGTTGATTTGTATCTTAAGGTGTTATTCTAGTACAAACTCTATGATATATCGAACGAAAAGAATAGCTTCGTGTTATTTTACTACGGACTCTTGAAAGATCGATCAGAAAGGATAACTTTGAGGTGGTTTCGTACCCTACAATAATCTCTTCGCTTGTTCTCCGCTATTATTGACTTTGGAGTGACTCTTTGTTGCATGTTGACGGATAGTTATATGATCCAATTATGTTATTATTGTTGAGAGAACTTTCACTAGTGAAAGTATGAACCCTAGGCCTTGTTTCCTAGCATTGCAATACCGTTTACGCTCACTTTTACCACTTGTTACCTTGCTGTTTTTATATTTTTCAGATTACAAAAACCTATATCTACCATCCATATTGCACATGTATCACCATCTCTTCGCCAAAGTAGTGCACCTACACAATTTGCCATTGTATTGGGTGTGTTGGGGACACAAGAGACTCTTTGTTATTTGGTTGCAGGGTTGTTTGAGAGAGACCATCTTCATCCTACGCCTCCCACGGATTGATAAACCTTAGGTCATCCACTTGAGGGAAATTTTCTACTGTCCTACAAACCTCTGCACTTGGAGGCCCAACAACGTCTACAAGAAGAAGGTTGTGTGGTAGACATCACTATTTACATCCCAATGGTATATAGCCATAGGGGCGTTCAGTTACTTCCCATGTCCCGTTAGCCATGATGGAGTCCATCTCGCTACGACCGCTTCTTTCCGGTAGTCAGCATCCGGAGACGCATAATCTTCTGAATTTGAAGTGGGAGTATCGTCCACAAGGTATACAAGGAAATTATCACCAAAAGACTTCGCAGTCCTCTGTCTCTTGCCCCTACCAAGGGTTCCCTTGTCACCCTCCTCAAGATTTCCATCATGTGTCTGTTCATAATATTCCATCGAATGGCAGGTTCAGGAGTCTCATCAGATTCCAGCCTAGAAGTGTTTTGCATATCTCTCATAGGAAAAATATCCTCAAAGAATGTAGCATATTTAGACTCCATAATCGTACTGACCTTCACGTCACGTACCTCAGATTTCACTACCATAAATCTATAGCCAACGCTATTCTTAGCGTAGCCCAAATTAACACAATCCACGGTCTTTGGTCCAAGCTTACGCTTTTTGGGGATTGGCACATTAACTTTCGCCAAGCAGCCCCAAGTATGTAAGTATGAGATTGTCATTCTTCTATTTTCCCATTGTTCATAGGGAGTGATCTCATTGTCTTTTGTCAGAACTTTGTTCAGGACATGACATGATGTCAATATAGCCTCTCCCCACCATGCCTGGGATAAACACCATGTATCTAACATGGCATTAACCAAATCTGTCAGTGTACGGTTTTTCCATTCGGCAACCCCATTTGACTAAGGTGAATAGGGAGGCGTCCTCTCATGAATAATTCTATGTTCCGCACAGAAAGAATCAAACTCATTAGCGAAATACTCTCCACCACGATCTGACCGGACTCGCTTTATTTTCTTTTCAAGTTGATTCTCAAGTTCTGCCTTATAGATTTTAAAGTAGTGTAGAGCCTCATCTTTAGTGTTTAAAAGATATACATAGCAATATCTAGTAGAATCATCTATCAGCGTCATGAAGTATCTTTTTCCGCCTTTAGTGAATACACTGTTCATCTCACAAAGATCAGAATGTATTAGTTCTAACGGTGCCAAATGTCTCTCCTCTGCAGCCTTATGGGGCTTGCGAGGTTGCTTTGCTTGCACACACGAATGGCACTTAGAACCTTTGGCTAAAGTAAAACTTGGTATTAAATTCAATTTTTCTAACCGTGTCATACTACCAAAACCAATGTGACAAAGACGTGAATGCCGAACTTTTGTTTCATTAACACTCGAATGAATATTGTTCACGACTTTATTACAAAAATCAGCAAGGGAAAAGCGGAATAGACCTCCGCATTCATAACCTTTTCCAACAAACAGTCCATATTTCATAACATCTACTTTATTAGACTCGAATACCAACTTAAACCCTTCTCTACATAGAAGGGAACAACTAACGAGAATGTTCTTGGTGGCGGGGACATGCTGCACGTTCCTCAGTTCCATGATCCTTCCCGAAGTAAACTTCAGATCGACCTGCCAACACCATGAACAGAAGCACTCACGTCGTTCCCCATCAGTACGGACCCGTTCCCAGTGGCCTGATAAGAAGAAAACACTGAAATGTCAGCACACACATGAATATTTGTACCTGTGTCAATCCACCAATCGGTAGACTGACAAACTGAAAATACAGTAAACAAATTACCGTACCCAGATGGCCCACTCTCATCGTTGCTCACAATCATGTTGACAATCTTGGAGTCATGTCATGTCTTATTGAACTTGTGTGGGCACTTGGCAGCCCAATGTTCATCTGAACCACAAGTGAAACAGCCACCCTTCTAGGTATTCCTTTGGACACCAGTCTTCCCCTTGGGCTTGTGGGGATTGAAGTTCTTCTGCACCACATTGGCCACAGAGGTCCCTTCTGTCCCTTTTCCATGCGAGTTCTTTGCCCTCGAATTCTGCTCGACACTCAGATGGCCAATGACATCCTCAACTGAGAATTCACACCTCTGATGTTTTAGAGTAGTGGCAAAGTGAAAGTGCGTTATATGGACTAGAGGGGGTGAATAGGCGATTTTTACAAATTCGTCACTGAGGAATTTCAAGGTAAGGAAATTCCTAAGTCACGAACAACTCGCAACGAAATAAGTACTTAGATGCAAGCATAACAGAGCAGTAGCACAGTCATCATGATGAAATGAAAACAAGCACAGAGTACAAGTATCGTAAACACAGGATAAGCAGGCTGAAGACAAACTGACTGAAGAAATAGGATTGAGGAAATTGAGAAAGTCTTCAGTTAAAGTCTTCAAACAGTAACGATCAAGTACAACAGTATATGAATGAGGAAATGGAACGGTTGAGGAAATAGAACCAGTAGCTTGGTGAAGAAAGTGATTTGGTGTAACACCCCGGATGTAACTTTCCATATTTGTAACTCCAACTCTTGCCATTTTCGGCTATGTGTTATGATATTCCCTCCGTGGTCGTGTTTTGTCTTTCGTTTTGCATTTTGTTCATGTCATGCATTTCATATCATGTCATCATGTGCATTGCATTTGCATACATGTTCGTCTCATGCATCCGAGCATTTTCCCCATTGTCCGTTTTGCAATCCGGCGCTCCCATCTCCTCCGGCGCTCCCCTCTTGTTTTCTTTCGTGAGCGGGTGTCAAACGTTCTCGGAATGGACCGTGTCAAGTGGCCTTGGTATACCACCGGTAGACCACCGGTCAAGTTCCGTTCCATTTGGAGGTCGTTTGGTACTCCAACGGTTAACCGGGTAACCGCATATGCCTTCTGTGTGTTGCAGAAAAAACCCCTCTCTAAACAGCCCCAAACCCACCAAACTCTCTTCCATGCTCTAGGTCGTTCGATCACGATCGTGTGGGCGAAAACCGCACCTCATTTGGACTCTCCTAGCTCCCTCTACCTATAAATAAGTGCCTCTCCCGAAAATCTCGCAGTCCCCGAAACCCTAGCCTCTCCCTCCGCGCGCCGGACGTGTCCGCCCAGCGCCGGACGAAACCCGCGCCGCCGCCTCCAGCCACTCACGCGCTGCCACGTCAGCAGCCCGTACGCCGCCGCCGCCGAAGCCCGCGGGCCCGTCCGCGGCCCTCCCGGCCCGCGCGCCCGACGTCCTCCTCCTCCCGCGCGCCTGCCCCGCCGCCTCGCCGCGCCGCCGCCCTGTTCGCCGCCGCCTCGCCGTCCCCGCGGCGCCCTGCTCCTCCTCCCTCCGGCAGCCTCCTCATCCCATGTATGCCATGTATTTTTGTGATCTCTGTGGTGACTAGCACAAGAATGCAAACTAGGATCCGTAATGTTTCTGATTTCAGGGACTTAGTAATTTCTCGAAGTCCTTGTCTGCTGTTATTTTGTTGCCATGTAAACTTGAAGCTACAGAGAGATTCATGCATATTTCGGAGATGTTCAGTAAGGATGTTTTGTAGATATTGTTGTAATTGATCCATTCCTGCCCTTGTTTGCAATTATGGAGTGCCATAGCATGACTTTACTTTTGCTATAAAATATTTACAAGGTTGTTTACGTGTTATTCAATTTTTGCTCTACTTTTGCTATAAAATATTTCTGGCAGATTGTTTACATGTTATTCAATTTTTGCCAAGCTTATTGTAGTTGATCCATACATGCTATGTATTTGCTCTTGCCATGGATAGTGTAATAAACATGCCATATTGCTGTAGGTATGCTTGTTTTGTCATACATTGCTTTGTGGTGAGTGCACCAAGCTCACCAAGATGCCTTCATATCATTATTTCTGCCATGCTCTGTTTTCTGCCAAAGTCTGAAACCTGTTAACGAAACTTGCTATGTTTACAAGGTTGCCATCATATCTTCTGGTCCTTTTTGGCTTATGGTCAGTAAGGGGCTTTTGTCATATGCATTTAGTAGAATACTCCCATACCTTGTTTTGCTATGTTAACTTCCTGTAGCATGTTGATTTTGTGCTCTGAACATTGCTACCTGATGCTGTTTCAGACTTGTCCAGTAATTTCACCAAGTCTGTGAACCTGTTATCTTTTGCACTATTGCCATGCTTGTTTGAGCTTGTTATGTTGTGATCTAGCCGTAGCTCAGTGTTCATCTTTTGTCAAGCATCTCCTCTAGATTACTTTCATATACTTTGTTGCTATGTTGGAGTGCTGTAGCATTGTTACTTGTTGCATTTTAAGTGCTATCATGCTGTTAATCGCAGATTCGTGTCATTTTTGTTTTGCTTGCCATTTGCAAACCGTGCATCCGTTTCCGGTGATCTTTATATCAATTTCGACCGAAATCATCTCATATTTCCAGTGGCATGCTTGGTTTGCCAAGTTACTGCCTTGTTCATCATTTTCCTTACGGAGCACGCATATGCATCGCATTTCATACCTGTTTTGCATCATGTTGCTTGTGCTTTTCTCGTGATTGATTGTGGTTCCGTTGCTTGTGTTCTTGTCTTGGGTAGAGCCGGGAGACGAGTTCATGAACGAGGAACCTGTTGAGTACGCTTACGAGGATCAAGCTTTCGACAACTCTGAGAACCTTGCAGGCAAGATGACCACCCCTCGAAATCACTTCTATCTTTGCTTTGCTAGTTGTTCGCTCTATTGCCATGCTGCGCTACCCATCACTTGCTATATCATGCCTCCCATATTGCCATGTCAGCCTCTAACCATCCTTTCCTAGCAAACCGTTGTTTGGCTATGTTACCGCTTTTGCTCAGCCCTTCTTATAGCGTTGCTAGTTGCAGGTGAAGTTGAAGTTTGTTCCATGTTGGAACATGGATATGTTGGGATATCACAATATCTCTTATTTAATTAATGCATCTTTATATTTGGTAAAGGGTGGAAGGCTCGGCCTTATGCCTGATGTTTTGTTCCACTCTTGCCGCCCTAGTTTCTGTCATACCGGTATTATGTTCCTTGAGTTTGCGTTCCTTACGCGGTTGGGTGATTTATGGGACCCCCTTGACAGTTCGCCTTGAATAAAACTCCTCCAGCAAGGCCCAACCTTGGTTTTACCATTTGCCGCCTAAGCCTTTTCCCCCGGGTTTTCGCGAGCCCGAGGGTCATCTTTATTTAAACCACCGGGCCAGTGTTCCTCTGAGTGCTGGTCCAAACTAGAGCCACTTGCAGCGCCACCTTGGGGAAACTCGAGGATTGGTTTTAGCTGTACGTAGTGTTCATCCGGTGTGCCCTGAGAACGAGATATGTGCAGCTCCTATCGGGATTTGTCGGCACATTCGGGCGGCTTTGCTGGTCTTGTTTTACCATTGTCGAAATGTCTTGTAAACCGGGATTCCGAGACTGATCGGGTCTTTCCGGGAGAAGGTTTATCCTTCGTTGATCGTGAGAGCTTATGATGGGCTAAGTTGGGACACCCCTGCAGGGTATTATCTTTCGAAAGCCGTGCCCGCGGTTATGAGGCAGATGGGAATTTGTTAATGTCCGGTTGTAGAGAACTTGTCACTTGACTTAATTAAAATACATCAACCGTGTGTGTAGTCGTGATGGTCTCTTCTCGGCGGAGCCCGGGAAGTGAACACGGTTTGAGTTATGAATGACGTAAGTAGGAGTTCAGGATCACTTCTTGGTCATTTCTAGATGACGACCGTTCCGTTGCTTCTCTTCTCGATCTCTTTTGCATATGTTAGCCACCATATATGCTTATTGCCTGCTGCAGCTCCACCTCACTACACCATCCTTTCCTTTAAGCTTAAATAGTCTTGATCTCGCGGGTGTGAGATTGCTGAGTCCTCGTGACTCACAGATTCTACCAAAACAGTTGCAGGTGCCGACGATGCCAGTGCAGATGATGGGATCGATCTCAAGTGGGAGTTCGATGAGGAACGTGGTCGTTACTATGTGTCTTTTCCTGATGATCAGTAGTGGAGCCCAGTTGGGACGATCGGGATCTAGCATTTGGGGTTATCTTATTTTCATCTGGATCTTGACCGTAGTCGGTCTATGTGTGTATTTTGAATGATGTATGAATTATATTTATGTATTGTGTGAAGTGGCGATTGTAAGCAAACTCTTTATCCCATTCTTGTTCATTACATGGGATTGTGTGAAGATGACCCTTCTTGCGACAAAACCACTATGCGATTATGCCTCTAAGTCTTGCCTCGACACGTGGGAGATATAGCCGCATCGTGGGCATTACAAGTTGGTAATCAGAGCCAGCCCCGACTTAGGAGGCCCCTGCTTGATCGAATCGCTGGCGTTGTTGAGTCTAGAACAAAAATGTTTTGAGTCTTAGGATTATATATATCGGAGAGTAGGATTCTTTTTACTCCTCAGTCCCTTCGTTGCTCTGGTGAGGTCTCCTGACGTAGAAGTTTTGACTATCCTCTCCTCAAATTTCACAAAAAAATAATTTAGGATCACTTGGGTTTCTTGGAATCGTTCCGATGGTTTTGTGACGAGAACATTGTTCTTGGTGCCTCCTGACATTTAGGGGTTGTGGAAGTGTCCCGGGGAGTTGAGCTCCGAGGTGTTGTCGTCACAATTTTATCGTTGCAGTTCTGGAATACCTGAGTTTCGCCGACATCGAAATCTCTTTTATGCAGTTGTTGGTGAGATCACCTCGACGCCACCCAGTACTGGGGCGGGAGTTCGGGAGTATTGCCATAACTTGTATAACGGATGCTTTTCGAAGGTTGAGGTAAACGATTTCCGAAGGTTTCTTGGTTATGTGTTAACGGATGGATACAGCTGGATCTAGGGATTGCTAGTTTGGGTGATATATTTTGTGTCCCCTGTATCCCCAACACCAGATTGCATAACCAGAAAGTTTCGGGAGTTTATAAGTGGGAATTCAAGTAGCCTTAGGATATCTTTCCGACAGACGCATGATATGAGATTGGGGTTCGACGTCTAGTGGTCCGCCTGTACACGGTTGGTTTACAGTGGTCTCGTAGTGTCTTAAAGAGTCCTTGGCTATGCCGACTCGGGGACGCTTCGTATGTCATGTGCACAGCCTTGTACATGATGGTGATGTACGATCGAGCCCGTGTGGGCCCCACCATGAAAACTTCGGACGAAATATCTATCATATGTTTGTTCCGGCTTATTCTGCAACCCAATACTTTGTTTTGTTTTCAATTATGGTATTCGAGTTGCTTCGAAGTCATATGTTGATTACATATCTTTTTCAAGTTGCTTCTCAACTTACGGAAGTGTGATGATTTACTATGGAATTCATTCGTTCATCTTCGTTCGAATGTTTATTGTGAAGACTATATGTTGCAATTTCTATCTGTTGATTCTACTTGTCTATTTGTCTATCAAGATGCTAACGGATGTCACCCTCTTCAGGATGGCTCCGCCAACGCGTCAGAATCCGGATCGCAATGAAGGGAGTCAAGCGAACCCTCTGCCACCACCTCCGCCTCCGGAGGCATGGCAAGCTATCATGGCAGCCACCAACGCCAATGCCCAGATGATTCTGCAACTCTTGCAAGAACGCACCCAAGGGCAAGGCAATCAAGGAAATCAAGGTCAAGGCAACAATCAGCCTCACTTCGCTACCCCAGTTTCTCGCAAATCATCCCAAGTCTTTCAGCTACTGTGCCAAGGCCACGGATGCCGATGATTGGCTCGTGGACATCAACAAGCATTTTGAATGTAGCAATGTCAGGCCTGAGGACTATGTCAAGTTCGCTTCTTTTCAGCTCAAGGACCAAGCTGTTGATTGGTATCAACAATACAAAGATTCCAGAGGAGGTCGTGTGATCACTTGGACTGACTTCTGTCGGGACTTCAAAGCGCATCACATTCCACAAAGTGTTGTTGAGAGCAAGCGTGAGGAGTTCCGCAATCTCAAGCAAGGCAACATGTCAGTGTATAAATTCAACATCCAGTTTCAGAAACTTGCTCGCTTCGCTAAACAAGACGTTCCTGATGAAAAGAGCATGATCTATCACTTCAGAGGTGACCTTAGAGAGGATCTGCAGTTAGCTCTCGTTCTTGTTGAGCCTACTCAGTTTGATCAATTCTATAATATGGCACTAAAGCAAGAGGCTGCTCAGCTCAAGTGTGAGGCTTCTAAGAAGAGAGTCAGAGACGCAGTTCAGTCTTCTTCTTCCTCACTTGTGGCAGCTAAGCAACAGAAGTTCTGGTTGCCTCCTCCTCCTCCGTTTCGTCAGCCTTACCAGCAGAAGAACAAAGGTGGCCATGGTTCTCCCAACTCTTCCAACTCTGGCTATCAGAACAAGTCTCAGAATCAAGCTCCAAAGTCCAATGCTCCTTATCACCGTCCACTCTCAGAGGTGACTTGCAACAAGTGTCAGCAGAAGGGTCACTATGCTAACAAGTGCTTCAACCAAAGGCGCCTGCCTCCTCCTCCTCCTGTCAGATCTTCCAGCAATGCAGTGGTCAAGCATAATCCAAAGTCTGCAAAGGTGAACATGATGAATGCAGCTCAAGCGGAGGAATCTACTGATGTGATAATGGGTAATCTTCAAGTTAATGATATTCCTGCAAAAGTTTTATTTGATATTGGTGCTTCGCTTTGTTTCATGTCAAGACCGTTTTTTGCCAAGCATGAATTCACTTGTTCACATCTGGGTAAACCCATGTATGTCGTTTCTCCGGGTAAACGTTTGAGCTCTAGTATGATGGTTCCGGGTGTTTCCATCAAGATGGGAAACTATAAATTTCCGTCTTCTCCAATGGTTCTGGGTGACTCGGATATTGATCTAATTCTCGGGATGGACTGGCTTTCCAAGCACAAGGCTCAACTTGATTGTGCTGCCAGGGAAATTCAATTGACACACTCTTCTGAGGATGTTATCATTTATGCCGCTCGTGATGAAACCATTCGGTTATTTTCTCTCAATGAGAAGGGCGAATTGAATGCCATCTCTCAAATTCCAGTCGTTTGTGAGTACCAAGATGTCTTTCCAGAAGAGCTTCCGGGTATGCCTCCTCACCGGCCAGTTGAGTTCGTTATCGATCTTGAGCCGGGCACTGAACCCGTTTGCAAGCGTCCATACAAGCTTGGACCTAACGAGCTGAAGGAATTGAAGAAACAGCTCGATGAACAAGAGCGTCTGGGTTTGATTAGACCGAGTTCATCTCCTTGGGGTTGTGGTGTTCTTTTTGTCAAGAAGAAGGATGGCACGGACCGACTTTGTGTCGACTACCGTCCATTGAACAAGAAGACAATCAAGAACAAGTATCCACTTCCCAACATCAATGAGCTATTCGAGCAACTCAAAGGTGCCAAAGTATTCTCCAAGCTTGACCTTCGTATGGGTTATCATCAGATTCGCATTCGTGAAGAAGATATTCCCAAGACAGCATTCAGAACAAGCTTTGGTTCTTATGAATATACTGCCGTGTCTTTCGGCCTTGTCAATGCTCCTCCAGTATTCTCTCGGATGATGAATTTCATCTTCAACCCCTATACCAATGAATTCGTCCTGGTGTATCTCGATGACATCTTGGTCTTCTCCAAGAATAAGAAGGATCATGCCAAACATTTGCGATTGGTGCTCGACAAGCTCAGAGAGTATCAATTCTATGCGAAGTTCTCCAAATGTGAGTTTTGGCTTGATGAAGTTCTTTTCCTTGGTCACATCATCTCTGCCAAGGGCATCGCTGTTAATCCCAAGAAGGTGTCCGCAATTGTGAATTGGGAACCTCCTCAGAATGTCAAGCAGCTCCGCAGTTTTCTTGGTCTTGCAAGCTATTGCCGAAGATTCGTTGAGAATTTCTCAAAGATTGCAAAACCTCTTTCCCACCTCCTCCAGAAGCATGTGAAGTATGTCTGGTCTCCTGAGTGTGACGTTGCTTTCAACACTCTCAAAGAGAAACTAGTGACAGCTCCTGTCTTAACTCCTCCTGATGAATCCAAGCCATTTGAAGTTTTATGTGATGCTTCTCTCCAAGGTCTCGGTGATGTGTTAATGCAAGATAAGAAAGTTGTGGCCTATACCTCTCGTCAGTTGAAGCCCAATGAGAAGAACTACCCCACTCACGATCTTGAGTTGGCGGCAGTTGTCCATGCATTAATAACGTGGAGACATCTCTTGTTGGGAAGACAAGTGGACATATTCACCGATCACAAGAGTCTCAAGTACATCTTCACTCAGCCCAACCTCAACCTCAGGCAGACTCGATGGGTCGAAATGATTCAAGAGTACAATCCGAGTATTGAATATACTCCAGGCAAGGCCAATGTCATTGCAGATGCTTTGAGCGGGAAGGCTTATTGCAACAGCTTAATCCTCAAGCCATTCGACCCGATCTTTGTGAAGCTTTCCGCAAGCTGAATCTCCAAGTTGTTCCTCAAGGCTTTCTTGCCAACCTCATAGTCTCTCCTACTTTGGAAGATCAAATTCGTGAGGCACAACTCCTGGATACCATGGTGAAGAAGGTGAAACGTGGTATCGACAAGGGCCTTTCCAAATACAAGTGCTATCGCATTGATGACAGAGACACTTTATTCTTCGAGGACCGGATTGTGGTTCCTAAAGGTGATCTAAGGAAAGTCATTATGAACGAGGCGCACATTTATCTTCTGTCCATTCATCCTGGAAGTACGAAGATGTACCATGACCTCAAGCATTCGTATTGGTGGACTCGAATGAAGCGAGAAATTGCTCAATTCGTGAATGAATGTGATGTCTGTCGAAGAGTGAAAGCAGAACACCAACGACCAGCTGGTCTCCTCCAACCTCTTGCTATCCCAAAATGGAAGTTTGATCATATCGAAATGGACTTCGTGACTGGTTTTCCCAAGTCCAAGCGTGGAAATGATGCTATCTTCGTTGTCATCGACAAGCTTTCTAAAGTGGCTCATTTCCTTCCAATCAAAGAATCCATCACAACAGCTCAGTTGGCAGAGCTATACACCTCCAGAATTGTCTCCTTGCACGGCATTTCACAATTGATTTCTTCAGATCGTGGAAGCATCTTCACCTCTAAGTTCTGGGACTCCTTCCAGAAGGCCATGGGCACAAACATTCGCTTCAGCACAGCTTTCCATCCTCAAACTAGTGGCCAAGTCGAGCGTGTCAATCAAATTCTTGAAGATATGCTCAGGGCTTGTGTCATTTCCTTTGGCATGAAATGGGAAGATTGTCTTCCATATGCTGAATTCTCCTACAACAACAGCTTCCAAGCAAGTTCGAGCAAGGCCCCATTCGAGATTCTCTATGGCAGAAAGTGCCGTACTCCTCTCAGTTGGTCAGAGACTGGTGAACGCCAACTCCTTGACAATGACTTAATCACAGAGGCTGAAGAAATGTGTAAAGTCATCCGTGATAATCTCAAAGCCGCGCAATCGCGCCAGAAGAGTTACTATGATAGTAAGCATCGTGATGTGGCTTTCGAGATCGGAGACCATGTCTACCTCCACGTCTCTCCAATGAAAGGTACTCATCGCTTCGGTATCAAAGGGAAGCTTGCCCCTAGATACATGGGTCCTTTCAAGATCATTGGCAAAAGAGGTGACCTCGCCTATCAACTTGAGCTTCCTTCCAACTTCGCGAACGTGCACGATGTGTTCCACGTGTCACAGCTCCACAAGTGCTTCAAGACGCCTGAGTGCACTATCAACTTCGAAGAGATTGACCTCCAAGAAGATTTGTCTTATCATGAGCACCCCGTCGCTATTCTTGAGGAAACTGAGCGCAAGACTCGCAACAAGTCAATCAAATTCCTGAAAGTGAAGTGGTCGCACCATTCCGACCGAGAAGCCACCTGGGAATGCGAGGACCATCTCCGTTCCGAATATCCGGAGTTCGTTCAGTCCTAGATATCGGGACGAGATCCTCTCGTAGTGGTGGAGTGTTGTAACACCCCGGATGTAACTTTCCATATTTGTAACTCCAACTCTTGCCATTTTCGGCTATGTGTTATGATATTCCCTCCGTGGTCGGGTTTTGTCTTTCGTTTTGCATTTTGTTCATGTCATGCATTTCATATCATGTCATCATGTGCATTGCATTTGCATACGTGTTCGTCTCATTCATCCGAGCATTTTCCCCGTTGTCCGTTTTGCAATCCGGCGCTCCCCTCTTGTTTTCTTTCGTGAGCGGGTGTCAAACATTCTCGGAATGGACCGAGGCTTGTCAAGTGGCCTTGGTATACCACCGGTAGACCACCGGTCAAGTTTCGTTCCATTTGGAGGTCATTTGGTACTCCAACGGTTAACCGGGTAACCGCAGATGCCTTCTGTGTGTTGCAGAAAAACCCCCTCTCTAAACAGCCCAAAACCCACCAAACTCTATTCCATGCTCTAGGTCGTTCGATCACGATCGTGTGGGCGAAAACCGCACCTCATTTGGACTCTCCTAGCTCCCTCTACCTATAAATAAGTGCCTCTCCCGAAAATCTCGCAGTCCCCGAAACCCTAGCCTCTCCCTCCGCGCGCTGGACGTGTCCGCCCGGCGCCGGACGAAACCCGCGCCGCCGCCTCCAGCCACTCACGCGCTGCCACGTCAGCAGCCCGTATGCCGCCGCCGCCGAAGCCCGCGGGCCCGTCCGCGGCCCTCCCGGCCCGCGCGCCCGACGTCCTCCTCCTCCCGCGCGCCTACCCCGCCGCCTCGCCGCGCCGCCGCCCTGTTCGCCGCCGCCGCCCTAGTTTTGTTCCACTCTTGCCGCCCTAGTTTCTGTCATACCGGTATTATGTTCCTTGAGTTTGCGTTCCTTACGCGGTTGGGTGATTTATGGGACCCCCTTGACAGTTCGCCTTGAATAAAACTCCTCTAGCAAGGCCCAACCTTGGTTTTACCATTTGCCGCCTAAGCCTTTTCCCCCGGGTTTTCGCGAGCCCGAGGGTCATCTTTATTTAAACCCCCGGGCCAGTGTTCCTCTGAGTGCTGGTCCAAACTAGAGCCACTTGCAGCGCCACCTTGGGGAAACTCGAGGATTGGTTTTAGCTGTACGTAGTGTTCATCCGGTGTGCCCTGAGAACGAGATATGTGCAGCTCCTATCGGGATTTGTTGGCACATTCGGGCGGCTTTGCTGGTCTTGTTTTACCATTGTCGAAATGTCTTGTAAACCAGGATTCCGAGACTGATCGGGTCTTTCCGGGAGAAGATTTATCCTTCGTTGACCGTGAGAGCTTATGATGGGCTAAGTTGGGACACCCCTGCAGGGTATTATCTTCGAAAGCCGTGCCCGCGGTTATGAGGCAGATGGGAATTTGTTAATGTCCGGTTGTAGAGAACTTGTCACTTGACTTAATTAAAATACATCAACCGTGTGTGTAGCCGTGATGGTCTCTTCTCGGCGGAGCCCGGGAAGTGAACACGGTTTGAGTTATGAATGACGTAAGTAGGAGTTCAGGATCACTTCTTGGTCATTTCTAGATGACGACCGTTCCGTTGCTTCTCTTCTCGCTCTCTTTTGCGTATGTTAGCCACCATATATGCTTATTGCCTGTTGCAGCTCCACCTCACTACACCATCCTTTCCTTTAAGCTTAAATAGTCTTGATCTCGCGGGTGTGAGATTGCTGAGTCCTCGTGACTCACAGATTCTACCAAAACAGTTGCAGGTGCCGACGATGCCAGTGCAGATGATGGGATCGATCTCAAGTGGGAGTTCGATGAGGAACGTGGTCGTTACTATGTGTCTTTTCCTAATGATCAGTAGTGGAGCCCAGTTGGGACGATCGGGATCTAGCATTTTGGGTTATCTTATTTTCATCTGGATCTTGACCGTAGTCGGTCTATGTGTGTATTTTGAATGATGTATGAATTATATTTATGTATTGTGTGAAGTGGCGATTGTAAGCCAACTCTTTATCCCATTCTTGTTCATTACATGGGATTGTGTGAAGATCACCCTTCTTGCGACAAAACCACTATGTTGTTATGCCTCTAAGTCGTGCCTCGACACCTGGGAGATATAGCCGCATCATGGGCGTTACATTTGGTAGACCAGTTCCAACTACTGTGACAGTCGTACGTCTAGTTGGAGCAGCTAGTTATTTAAACCTGAGGACACACAATCCCGGACACACAGTCCTCACCGTATTCTCCTTGAGCTAAGGTCACACAGACCTCGCCCAATCACTCGTGGTAAGTCTTCAGGTGACTTCCAAACCTTCACAGACTCGGTCACTCGGTGATCCACAATTTCCTCTTGGATGCTCTAGACCATGACGTCTAACCATCTGGAGGATGCACAGTCCTCAAAGGTAACAAGCATCGGTTCCACACAGGAACAATCTCTTCAGTGATGCTCAATCACTTTGGGTTTGTAGGTGTTTGGGTTTGGTTTTTCCCCACTTGATGTTTTTTGCTCAAAGTCCTCAGAGGATGGGATGCTCTCAATGACAAATGTCAACTTCTCTCGGAGCAGCCAACCAGCTAGTGGTGGTAGGGGGCGGCTATTTATAGCCTAGGGAGCAGCCCGACATAATAAGACATAAATGCCCTTCAATGATATGACCGTTAGGTGGATAGATATTTTGGGACAGCTGGCGCGTAGCACAACAACGGTCGGATATTTGATCTATCAAATTCCTCAGGGCTATCATGTTCCTCACTTGTAGGCAATCTGCACTAGCGAATTCCTAACTCCTCAGTCAGAACAAATTCCTAAGAGACCAGAAGATCTTCGTCTCTATCACTGAAGAAATTTACTGAACTGTATGAGATTTCCAATGGCTTCACTCGAAAGGATTGGTAGGTGTATGATTTTGAGATGAGCATCACTTGGATACTTTTCCTTAGTTTTAAATCGACCCCCTTTAACAGTACGGAGTTTCCTATGACTCAAGAAATAGAAAATGAAACTACGAAAACAAAAGTCTTCACGCTTCATAATCCTTGCATGTATATCAAGTCTTCACGGTCACATGAATATCATGTCTTCACGATCACACCAATTTCTTCACTTTCAAAGTCTTCAGAAAGCCAAAGTCTTCAGTTGAAGACATTCATTATTAGGGGTCGGATTTCTTTGTAAATATCAAACTCCTCATAGACTTATAGACATGTGTACACTCACAAACGCATTAGTCCCTTAACCTATAAGTCTTCAATACTCCAAAATCACTAAGGGGCACTAGATGCACTTACAATCTCCCCCCTTTTTGGTGATTGATGACTATATAGGTTAAGTTTTCAACGGTTATAAACATATGAAGTGTAAATACTAATATTGAGGAATTTGATTGCAAGATATAGAAGAACTCTCCCTAAAGATGTGCATATGTGAGGAATTCTCTTTGAATAGCAATGCACATTGTAGAGTAGAATCATGGAGATCTCCCCCTATATCTTGTAATTCATACACGCATTTAACATATGATATGAAGAATTTGAAATGCATGATGAAATATGGTGACTGATGTAATTTAGCATGCGTGCATTAATATCTATGAGGAAATAGCATGCAGAAAAACAGAGCAAAAGTATCAGACCACCATAGGACTTAAGTATACAACTCGATCCAACAAATACTTCAGAAGAACAAGAGTTGTAACTTAGCAAAAATGCCCATATATAGAGACCCGCTTGAAGACTAAGTCAAATTTCTCCCCCTTTGTCATCGAATGACCAAAAGGTACAAAAAATGAGGACTAACGCCCCTGAAGAATATCATCATGATGTCGATGGAGGAGCGCCAGCGTTTTTGGGGTTGTCCGTTGATGTAGGGCCTGGCGCGGTGTCGTTCAAGTCTTCATGCTCATCAGCCTCGCGCGATGAAGAGTATGAGCTGGCCACCAAGTGAGGAACTTTGACCTTCTTGAATTTCTTTGAAGGTGGCTGAGACCAGTCAAAGTCCTGCTTGAAGCCCATTTGCTTGAGATCTTCATCACCATAGAGGTGAGGCCATACAGCCCAGGTGCGATAAAAAACTCCATGCAGATAGTAATGGTTCTTCTTCACAGTGTTTTGTGTGATCGTCATATTCTGAAGAATTGAACCAAACTGTCGCTTGACCCATTTGTGATTATGATCGACCTTCTGATGAAGACTAAGGAGAAGCTCACGATCAGTCATCACCCTTGGAGTAGTGGCTTCAGGAAATTGCTTTGAAGCATTTGCGGCAGTGTCATGTGTGGCAGAGTCATCGTTGGTGGAGCAGGATGCAGCTTTGCAAAACTGTCCATCCAATGGACGAGTGCCTTCATCAATAATAGCAGCCTTGCCCTTCTCATCAGCTGAGGAAATAGGCCGTTTGGGGACCTCAATTGGGGGCAAGTAGCTGTGATGATTTAGTATGCCAGCCTTGTAGTTGATTGAAGACCTTGATCTGATGAATCTCATGATCCAGGGAGCGTAAGGCATAAATTCAAACTATGACAGAGCTACATTAGCCAAAGTCCTCATGAAGAAATCATGGTGGTTGATAGGAATACCATGTATGATGTTGAAAAGCAGATTCTTCATGATGCCAACAACCTCTTCTTCATCAGAGTTGTGGCCCTTGATAGGACTGAGGGTTTTGGTCAATATTCTATACACAGTCCTTGGCACATAGAGCAATTCCTTGATGAGGAATTTGGTCCTTGGAGCTTGGCCAGGCTTCAAAGGCTTCATCAGCACTTGCATCAGATGGTCTGAGAGTTCAGGGTCAGCATGGATAAGCCCTGCACCTTCAACGAGAGGACTGACTAGGACGGCATGAAGCAATTCAGAGGCCGGTGCTTTGTAGTGAGTATTTTCTATCATCCAGTCCAATACCCATGAATTCACATCTTCAACATTGCCAGTGATGTGCAGCGTGGCATTGAACTGAAGAATGAGTTCTTCATTCCAGTCGCAGATGTCGGTGCAGAAATTGAGCAGCCCAGCATCATGAATAACACTGAGGACTAGGGTGAAGCAAGATAGAGACTCCATGTCCACATGAGGAATTTGCTCATGGTCAAAGATCTTGTCCTTATCAACAGCAGCGAGGAATAGAAGTTCATCTGGCTAGCAGTCCAAAAACACCTGCGTCGAAGACGAGCAGGGTCATAAGGATTGTAGTCAATGAAGAAAATGTGCTCATTGAAGATGTCTTCAGCCTTGAACTTCTACTTTTTGGAGTGAGGATTCTGTCGCCTGGGATGAGGATTAGCAGTTGAAGTCACCACAGCCTCTTGAATCACAAACTTTTGAGCCGCAGACTGAGGAATTTCAGGAGCAATGTCATCAACAGCAGCCTGGGTCTCCATTTCTTCAGCAACATTATCATCAGCTCTAGGGGCTGGAACTTCTTCAGGAATAGTGAGAAGAGAAGCTTGATGTCCTTCAGAGCCCGTGTGAATTTCTTCAGTTTGGACAGGGGACTGAGGAACTTGTTGAAATGGGGTGTAAAGTGGTGAATTGGGGTGATGACTTTCCCAGTAGTCATCATTCGGAATTGGCGTTGAACAACCAATATCCACATCTTCATCTTCATCATCTATTTCTTCAACACCTGCCTCTTCAGCTGTGAACTGAGGCATGGGCGATGATACCAGTGGAGTTGAAGTGACATTGTCCACTTCAATTTCTTCATCAATCTGCTCTGACGTAGCAGCAGAAGGATCTTCTTCGTCGGATTCACTTGGAATCATATAATCCTCACCAAAGGGAACAATCTCCTTTGATGGCATGCTTGATAGAGGAACAACATCTATGGGATTTGCATAGGAGCTTGTCAAAGTCTTCACTTTCTTTGGAGCTGAAGACTCTGCGGGTGCAGTCGCTTTCCTTTTCTTCATAGCTACTCGCTCCGCAGCTTTGGTTTTCTTCGCTTCTGATGCAGAAGGAAATGTAGGACTTGTCGTTTGTGTAGGAGGAGCAAAGGAAATTGGTGCAGTTTCTTCAGGCGCAACTGATGCAGTTGCCCTGGCTTCTTCTTCAAGCGCAGCACAAGAGGTTGCCCTGGCAGTTTCTTCAGCGGCTGGAATTTCTTCATCAGCCCTGGTGCTTTCAGAATCATCAACAGCCTGATTTTCATCAGTTGTGCTTGCATGTTCTTCAGTTGGTTGTGCAGATGCTTCAGCATGAGGAATTTCATGGTGCGTTGAGGCTGCAACAATTCAGGTGAATCCCTTCGCCATTCTGACGAATCGGACCTTGGCTCCTAGCCAATCTGCACGGTACGCGTCAAATTCATCACTGGGTGCTTTGATCTCAGCTTGCATGGCCACAAGTTCATCAGTTGTCATTTTGACAACATTCTTCTTCAGAAATCGCTCCTTCTTGTACTGAGCTTTCTTCAGTTGCCTGGCCTTTTCAAACTTCCATTTTTCTTCGCCTATGAATGTTGTCAACATGTGACTTTGGCCAGGTGTGAGATTGAAATCAGGCATAGGAGTGTTGGGGTCCTTGTGCCAGAGAACAATGAAGTCGAGGATCAACTTGGGATCCAGCATAAGAGGCACATTGCTGTCTTTGGCTCTAGCAGCCCTTTGTTCTCTGTCTCTGATGATTTCTGCTAGTTCCTCATCATCAGCTTCGTCTTCACTAGACGGCACATGGAAGGCAACCTGCTTCTTGTGAGGACTTGGCCTTGTGCCTCGTCCAGCAGTGGCCTTTGTCTTCAGGAAAGTCAGGCCCGTTGAGGACTGAGGAGGAGTTGAAGAACATGCAGATGCTCCTGAAGAATAGAGATACCAATGGTCCTTTGGCAAGAGGCTAGATGCGCAAGTGTCGAGGACTTTGCAGCAGCTGAAGGTTTTGTAACAGTGGGAACTGGAGCTGCTTGAGGAATATGCAGTGAGGGCTTTGATGAGCTTGGTCGTGAGGGCATTGCTGAGGAACTGGGCTTGTGCGCAGGCTTCTTGGGCATAGCCTTCTTGGCTTGCTAGCAGAGGCCTCAGCAGCGGCAGCAGCAGAGTCTTCATTGAATTTTCTCACTGTTTCCTCGGCCATTTTGGCCAACTTGGCTTGCTGTTTGGCCCCTTCATCTGGATAGTCCTCACAGTGCTTGAGGCTAGTGGGATCAGCTTCTTGGCCTGGTGCCAATGGAGGTCTTGGGCAAGGAGGGTGTAAAGCGAATTTCTTCATGTATTTTGGAGTAACATATCTGTACTCCCTCCATTCCCATGCACATCTCCTTTCGATGCTCTGAATGCGCACCTTGCGCTGATTTTTGTTCTCCTTGCCATGTTTGGCTTCATCAGGAGTACAGTATTCTGCATAGATATCATCAGGTATCTCAAAAGCACTATTCACTTCTGGTATCTTGCCTCCCTTTTGAGGTTTCTTGCCATCAGCCATTTTCTTCAGCTGAGGATTTTGAACAATGGAATTTTCTGATGAGGTATGCAATTTGTCTTCGAGGAACGCTGCAAATAAGTTAAGTTGATGAGAACCTAGAGATTCAGCAGCGGACATGTGTACCTGTGAACAGAGTATAGGTGCATAGAATTTGGAGAGGTCATATGTGTTCTCAGAAGTTTTTCGAATGAAACAAGGTTGAGGAATTTGACCAAGAGTGTCTTGAGAAATTTCACTAAGCGGTCTTTGACTTAGGTTCCAGAGTTGTATAGATTTGAGAATCCACACAATTGAGGAATCTTGAAGAAAAATGTTGCTTAGAGAAACAAATCAAGAACAGATGCATGTGTGGTGTTTAAGAGTGTGGAAGTTGAAGAATAAACACCTTTTGAAGATTTTGTGGAAATCATCAGAATCAACAAGGGTAGTAAAAATAGATTTTATTTACCCTTGACGAAGAACACGACAAACTGGGAGTGGAAGTTGAGAAGTTCGTCCGTTCAGATCTTCCACGCCCTAACTTGGCGGCGGAAGACAGCTACGGCGGCGGCGGAGTGAAGATTTCCATGGCCGGCGCGAGTACGATGGCGACGAGGTCGAGGCAGTGAAATTCTTCCTCATCGGCAACGATGGAAGGTAGCGGTGGTGCTAGGTCAAAGATATCGAGCAAGGGGAGTGAGGTTGAGCGGGGTAAATGCGGTCTGAGGAGGGTGATGGGTATTTATAACCGAGGTGAAAAACCGCTCCTCCAAGGAAAATGGACGAACGTGCCACTGATCCTTCTCATCCTAGCGACATGTGTCACCCACGTACTGTGAAGTGGAGATTGTGTGAGATCATGGGTGAATAGAACAATCATATCGTGGGATGGGAACGGTTTGAGCGGCAAAAGCCAAAAATTCAGAAAATAATGTTTTAAAGTTTCATTCGCAAATTCTTCAGCTGACAAGGACACAGTGAAGATTTTGAATGGGTTTCAAATAGAATGCACATGAAGAATTTGTGAACAGATTGGGTTGAGTTTAGCATAGAGGGGGACGGGTTCGATCACATTCACTTAGCAGAAAAGTCAACTTGAAGAATTAGCAATAAGTGAATGCTGTAGAGGACAGAAAACTCAAATATATATATAGTCAATCAAGAAAAACTAAGGAAAGAGTTAAGACAACGCAAAGTTGAAGAATTTGAACAACTAAGGAATTTCAGAAACCAAAAAAACTCAAATTGAAGATTTTCAACTTTTGTTGGTGGCGTGACCCACCATATAAGAATGAAGATTTCAGACGCTGCGTACAATTATCGTAGGGCTCTGACAATCAAATTCTTCGTTAATTTCTTCACACTTAGAGGGTTAGTCTTCATTGATTGAAGAAAAATGGTACTTCGTGTGTTGCACATCTAAGTCATCAATTTTGCATAAGTGTTAGGATGTGTGTCCTTTTCAAAGGAAATTCAAAGATTCTAAGATATTTAGCTCACACTGCAACTTGCTAAATCTCTTCTCATCCAAGGGCTTTGTGAAGATATCGGCTAGTTGTTCTTTAGTCTTCACGTGCTTGATCGAGATGTCGCCCTTCAACACATGATCTCGAAGAAAATGATGACGGATCTGGATGTGCTTTGTCTTCGAGTGCTGAACTGGATTATGAGCAGTCTTGATGGCACTCTCATTGTCATAGTAGAGAGGCACATTCTTCACATTGATGTCGTAGTCCTTGAGGGTTTGCTTCATCTATAGCAATTGAGCACAGCACGAACCAGCAGCAATGTACTCAGCTTCAGCGGTAGAAAGTGATACGCAGTTCTGCTTCTTCCAGGACCAACATACTAAGGATTGTCCGAGGAAATGGCATGTGCCTAATGTTGACTTGCGGTCCACACGATCACAAGCATAGTCAGAGCCTGAATATTCAATGAGATCAAAAGCCGAGCCTTGGGATACCATAATCCAAGTGTTGGAGTGTGAGCTAGATATCGAAGAATATGATTCACAGCCTTATGGTGTAATTCCTTCGGTGTAGCTTGAAATCGGGCACACATGCAAACACTAAGCATAATATCTGGCCTAGATGCACATAGATACAATAAAGAGCCAATCATGGAGCGGTATACCTTTTGATCGAAGTCAATACCATTTTCATCAATGCATAGATGGCCATTGTGGGCATAGGGATTTTGACGCCTTTGCAATCTTGCATGCCGAATTTCCTCAACACATCCTTGAGGTATTTCTCGTGAGATATGAAGATGCCATCGCGCTGTTGACGAACTTGAAGAACTAAGAAGAATTTCAATTCTCCCATCATAGACATTTGATATTCCTCACTCATCATATAGGCAAATTCATCACTGTAACGTTGGTCAGTACTGCCAAAAATAATATCATCAACATATATTTGGCACATGAATAATTCTTCATCATAGGTTTTGGTGAAAAGAGTTGGGTCAAGTGAACTGGGTTTGAAGCCTTTCTTCATGAGGATTTCCTTCAAAGTATCATACCACGCCCGAGGGGCCTTCTTGAGGCCATAGAGGGCCTTAGTCTGAAGACTTTGTCGGGATGCTTTGGATCTTCAAAACCTGGGGGTTGAACAACATATACTTCTTCCTCAAGCTTACCATTGAGGAATGCACTTTTCACATCCATTTGATATAAGATGATATTATGATGGTTAGCATAAGCAAGCAATATGCGAATAGCCTCAAGTCTAGCAACAGGTGCAAAAGTTTCATCGAAATCAGTTCTTTCAACCTGTGTGTAGCCTTGAGCTACAAGCCGTGCCTTATTCCTCACCACAAGGCCATTTTCATCTTACTTGTTGCGGTAGATCCATTTGGTGCCGATGATATTGTGCTTGCGTGGGTCTGGTCGCTTGACAAGTTCCCAGACATTGTTGAGCTCAAATTGATGTAATTCCTCTTGCATCGCTTGAATCCACTCAGGCTCCAGAAATGCCTCATCTACTTTGGTGGGCTCTGTGAAAGAGACAAAAGCAAAGTGTCCACAAAAGTTAGACAAATGTGAAGCCTTTGAGCTTGTGAGAGGACCTGGTGCGTTGATGTTGCTGATGATTTTCTCGATCTGCACTTCATTTGCAACGCGAGGATGAGCGGGTTGACGACATTGAGTTGGCTCAGCATTTTCTTCAGAACTATTTTCCTCAGGTGCATCAGCATGATGTTCTTCACATTCTGGAATGACTTCTTCAGCAGATTCTTCGGTAGGGATGACATCCTCAGTAGCCTTAAACTTGATGGATTCCTCAGGTGACATTTCATCTAGCACAGGAGGTAGGTGCTCTCTTTGCGAACCATTAGTTTTATCGAACCGCACATCTACAGTTTCAAAAACCTTGTGGTGAACGGTGTTGAAGACTCTATAGGTGTGCGAGTACTTTCCGTAACCAAGCATAAAACCTTCATGTGCTTTCAGTGCAAATTTAGAATTGTGATGAGGATCTCTAATCCAACATTTAGCACCATAGACTTTGAAATAACTCACATTGGGTTTCTTGTCCATGAGGAGTTCATATGAGGTCTTTTTGAAGAGTTTGTGAAGATATACCCTGTTGATGATGTGGCACGCAGTATCAATTGCCTCAAGCCAAAAATGACGAGGCGCCTTGTGTTCATCAAGCATAGTGCGAGCCATCTCAACAAGAGTTCTGTTCGTGCGCTCCACGATGCCATTCTGCTGAGGAGTATACGGAGCAGATAACTCGTGAGTAATACCAAGTTCATCGAGATAGTCATCAAGACCAGTATTCGTGAACTCGGTCCCATTGTCACTTCTGATGTGCTTGATCTTCACACCAAAGCTGGTTGAGGCCCTCGAGGAAAATCATTTGAAGACTTCCTGCACTTCATTTTTGTAAGTGATGGTATGCACCCATGTATAAAGGGAATAGTCATCAACAATAACAAAGCCATATAAAGATGCAGCATTGGTGAATGTGTCATAATGAGTAGGGCCAAAGAGATCCATGTGAAGCAATTCAAATGGACGAGTGGTAGTCATGATAGTCTTTGAGGGATGCTTGGCCTTGGTCATCTTTCCAGCTTCACAAGCTCTACATAGGTGGTCCTTGAGGAATTTGACATCCTCGATGCCAATGACATGCTTCTTCTTCGTGAGAGTGTGCAAGTTCCACATTCTAGCATGACCAAGTCGTCGATTCCATAGCCAGCCTTCTGAAGCTTTTGCAAGTGGACATGTAGCAGGTTGTGGTCTTGTAGAGAAATCAATAATATACAAGTCTCCTCTCCTAAAGCCTTCAAAGACTTTGGAATGGTCAGCTTCCATGATCACAACACAATGATACTTGCCAAAGACAGCAACCATATCAAGATCACAAAGCATTGAGACAGACATGAGGTTGAATCTTAAGGAATCGACAAGCATGACTTTGTCCATGTGTCAATCCTTTGAGATCGCAACCTTACCTAGACCCAATACCTTGCTTTTGGCTTTGTCAGCGTAGGTGATATGCTTCAGATGCAATGGAGATAAAGCAGTGTCCATCAATAAGTTCCTGTCACCAGTCATGTGATTTGTACATCCACTGTCTAGGACCCACTCAGTAGCTTTGGGTTGATCATCCTGCAGATGAATTAGTGCATCTTACGAACTCATATACTTCATCAGTGAAGAATATGACATCAAATTCATCAGAACAATTTCATCAAGGAATAGAACAGATATAGCAGTATTAGGACGTGAGAAATGAAAATTCATTTCTTCATGATTAGCTAGCGTCCTTCCAAGCATATTCAGGTCTCCAGCAAATTCTTCAGAAGATTAAGTTCATCTGGAGACCTGACCCTGCATAAGAGATTAGTTCTTTTTCTTCACCACCCACATCTGGAGTGGTGGCAAAGAGTTCATCATTCTGTGAGCTCCATACGAGAAAGGTGGCATAGAAGCCAGTTGTCGGATTTTGGGTTTCGGCAAAACCCTCAAGGTTCGAACACTGGGGTGCGCACAAAGATATCTCCCTCCCCTAGCTCGCACACTCGCCACGATCTCAAAGCCCAGCACGTCGAACTCGAAGAACAGGAGACACAAGAGTTTATACTGGTTCGGGCCACCGATGTTGTGTAATACCCTACTCCAGTGTGGTGTGGTGGATTGCCTTGTAGGCTGAGGATGAACAAGTACAAGGGAAGAGCAGCCTCCTGAGGAGAGGCGTTCTAGAGCTCGGTGAGCTTGTGTGGTTGATGGTGATCTAAATGATCCTCTCCCTTTGCTAAGGTGGTGGCTAGTCCTATTTATAGAGGCCCAGGTCCTCTCCCCAAATATTAGGCGGGAAGGGATCCCAAAATGGCCAATTTGAAGGGGGACAGCTAGTACAAGCTATCCTGACAAAAGGTGGTCTTCGCCTGCCAAAGGCTCTGGTGGTGACGCCATCGTGCGCTCCGCGATGACCTCCGTCCTGCCGTCCTGCTGGTCTTGGTCTCGTTGCACCGATATGGAAACCTTTGCCTGATGCCTCGGGACTCCTCGCCCATGCTTGCCCCTTTAGCACCAAACAGGCAACGGGTACTCTGCGCCCGCTGGCGCCCGCCTGGCCTTGGTCGTCACGGCTCACGTCACGGGAACCTCACGAGGTGCCCCTCGCCTTGATCTCTCCGCTCCTCGCGA
Source organism: Aegilops tauschii subsp. strangulata (assembly GCF_002575655.3). Lineage (NCBI taxonomy): Eukaryota > Viridiplantae > Streptophyta > Magnoliopsida > Poales > Poaceae > Aegilops > Aegilops tauschii. The sequence goes on from NC_053038.3 coordinate 289,066,083, forward strand.
GCCAGCCTAGTGAGGCCGCCCCTGAGGAGGTCTTGTGTCGTCCGCCTCGCGAGGCTTGGCCCCTCGCGAGGGTCCTGAGTGTTTGTTGGTCAAGATGGGTTGTACCAGGCCGCTTGTGGAGCCACGCCATGGGCCGCAGGCAGGCAAGTCAGGGGACCCCCGTTCCCAGAACGCCGACAGTAGCCCCCGGGCCCAAGGCGCGCTCGGAGTTGGCTTCGAGGCGAAGCCAAAGGGCAAGTGCGGAGCGCCGTGGGCCCCAACCTCCTGCGGCCTTGATTGACGCGTGGCGACTGATGGGACGTGGGCATCTCCGCTTCCCCATGCTGCCTCGGATCCTGCCCGACTTGACGAGTCCCTGGTGCATGCAGAGAAAACCATCATTACCTGTGATTGTGGGGGTCACCGGTTGGCCTTCTCCTGCTATAAATGAGGAGGGGGCAGAGCCCCCGTCGCCCATCTCTCCCCGTTCCGCTTGCTTCTTCTTCCTTGCTTCGTTGCTAGCATCGACACCCATGGCGCCGATACGGAGATTCTCGGCCGCTGAGAAGGGAAAAGCCCCCCGCGACGAACCAGGGTCGCTTCCGCGAAGAAGAGGTTGGCCCGCCTCCATGATGTAGTCGTGAGGCCGGAGGTGTCGAGGCCTTGGTATGAGCGGCCTCCCCCCGGGTATCCGCTACCCTTGTACACCCAGGCCGAGGGCTTTGGAGGAGGAGGCGGTGACCAACACCGTCTGCGCCACGGCCATGGTCGCCGTGCCGTGGTGGCGCACGCCGTCGCCCCAGGAACCCACGCCGAGGTCTCCTCGCGCGAATTGGTGATGTGGGCGGCGATGCCTCCGCGCTCTTGGATTTGCTTCCCGCAGTTCTTCTCCGCCGAGATGCCGCCGAGAGGTCCCCACGAGCTATGGCTGCAGCACGCCGAGTGCGATGCCCTGGCGACAGGGGCGGGGTTGAGGTCGTCTCCCCGGGCAAGATCTTCATGACCCGCGGCTGGGGTGAGGTCGCCCAAGTTTGCCGTACGGAGGGCGTCCTCGCCATCCACTTCGAGTACGACGGCGTCTCCACGATGTTCTTCAAGGTCTTCGACAAGGAAGGCCACCGCTTGGAGTGCTGCCCTGGAGGGGGTCGCCGGGACGACACGGCGGCAGGAGCCGAGCTAGCCGCCGGCTTCGCCAGCGGTTCCTCCAGCAGCAGCGACGGTGCTTGGGAGTCCAGCGACTCTCCCGAGCCCTACGAGACTTCGGAGACGAGCGACGACAGCTGCGTGCCCCCGAGCTCTCGCCGTGCCCGAAGCACAGCAGCGGCGTCCACCCGCCGCCGACGTTGATCTAGATGGGGTTGGCGCCGGCCTCTCGTCGCCCACTATTGCTGATGGCGCCGGCGGCGTTGGCGCGTGTAGATAGGGCTCCTAGAAACCTTCTTCTTTTGTTCCCTGCGAGGAATCGAGACGAACCCCATGGGGGCCGTGTAAAGGGTTTGTAATGCCTTTTGTTGATATCATCCTTATTATGAAGATTTATGAATGCATGTCCTGCTTTGGCTCGGTCTCCCCTTTCCAACTTCGCGGTAGCTTGGTGCTCTACGCCCCAAGGTTCGAACACTGGGGTGCGCACGAAGATCTCTCCCTCCCCTAGCTCGCACACTCACCACGATCTCAAAGCTCAGCACGTCGAACTCGAAGAACAGGAGACACAAGAGTTTATACTGGTTCGGGCCACCGATGTGGTGTAATACCCTACTCCAGTGTGGTGTGGTGGATTGCCTTGTAGGCTAAGGATGAACAAGTACAAGGGAAGAACAACCTCCTGAGGAGAGGCGTTCTAGAGCTCGGTAAGCTTGTGTGGTTGATGGTGATCTGAATGATCCTCTCCCTTTGCTAAGGTGGTGGCTAGTCCTATTTATAGAGGCCCGGGTCCTCTCCCCAATATTAGGCGGGAAGGGATCCCACAACGGCCAATTTGAAGGGGGGCAGCTAGTACAAGCTATCCTGACAAAAGGTGGTCTTCGCCTACCAAAGGCTCTGGTGGTGACGCCATCGTGGGCTCCGCGATGACCTCCGTCCTGCCGTCCTTCTGGTCTTGGTCTTGTTGCACCGATACGGAAACCTTTGCCTGATGCCTTGGGACTCCTCGCCTGCGCTTGCCCCTTTAGCACCAAAGAGGCAACGGGTACTCTGCGCCCGCTGGCGCCCGCCTGGCCTTGGTCGTCACGGCTCATGTCACGGGAACCTGACGAGGTGTCCCTCTCCTTGATCTCTCCACTCCTCGCGAGCCAGCCTAGTGAGGCCGCCCCTGAGGAGGTCTTGTGTCGTCCACCTCACGAGGCTTGGCCCCTCGCGAGGGTCTTGAGTGTTTGCTGGTGAAGATGGGCTGTACCAGGCCGCTCGTGGAGCCACGCCGTGGGCGGCAGGCACGCAAGTCTGGGGACCCCCGTTCCCAAAACGCCGACACCAGTCCACTTCGTTTCACATCAGAGGGGTTAGAGTAATCATATGAATAACTAGAGAAATTCTTCGAGGACTTATGAACATAATGATTTGAAGAATAATGCACATATTCATAACCCTTAGGCTTTCCCGCAAAACAGAAGTGTTAGCACGATGATGTTCATATGAGGACTTAGATCCATGTGAGGAATTTGGTCCATATGAGGACTTGGATCCATATGAAGACTTTGGCCCGTATGAAGAATTTGATCTGGGGTTCCTGTTCTTCACAGGTGGTGTCATGATGACATTCACCTAAAGACTTTCAAGGCACCTTTTGGGAACCCAGATTTTCTTCATAGGGGGACCGTTCCTGCAGTTAGTGCCAACATATCTAGCAAATACTTCACCATTCTGATTTTTAATAGTTTATAGTTGGAGTCAAATGACTCATCAGAAGAATATGAAGATTCACATGTAAAGCTAGATAAAGTGGATGGATCTATGGGAGGTCCCTTTGCAGCAACCCATGAGGTTTTGGGATACTGCTTAGGTTTCCAGTAGGTCCCATCAGCATTGAGTTTCCTCTCGAAGGCAATACCCTCTTTCCTAGGGTTTCTGTTGAGGATCCGCTTTTTAAGCACATCACAAAGTGCTTCATGCCCTTTGAGGCTTTTGTACATGCCTGTCACATACAATTCCTTCAGCCATGCATTGTCGGTGATACTAGTAGCATCCTCCGATGAGGAATTTGTGATAGCAGAGACAGTTGAAGAATTTGCAGCAATAGAAGCATTTGAACTTTAAGGTGAAGAATTAGCATATTCACGTTCAATGCATTTCAAACATGGTGGAATGAATTCATCCTGAGCGGCACTGGTCTGTTGAGAAAGCAATAAATCACGTTCCTTATGAAGGTCTTCATAACTCTCCCTTAGCTTTTCAAGATCTTGCTTTCTTTGAAGAAATTCATAAGAAAGCTTCTCATGATCAGATAAGAGAGTGTTATGATGACTTTGAAGGTTGTCAAACTTAGACTGAAGTCTGTGAAGATTACCAGTCAGAGTTTGAGTTCGATCCATTTCTTCACCCAACAAGTCATCGCTTTTGTCTAGCATATTTTGAACCTTTTCAAAAGCCTTTCGTTGTTTCACAGCAATCTTAGCAAGTTTAGAATAGCTAGGCTTGAGGTTTTCATCAGATTCGTCCTACTTGATTCAGAGGAGGGATATTTGAGTACCTTGGCACCCTTTGCCATGAAGCAATAGGTGGGAGCATAGTCATCATCGCCGTCGTCAGCAATGTTGGGGAAATGATTTTCCTCAGAGTTGAAGATGGACTTGCTGACGAACGCAGTAGCGAGGGCTAGGCTTGCCACACCAGAGTCTGACTCCTCAGATGCCTCCTCTTCCTCATTTTCCTCAGATTCAGCTTCAGAGTCCATTTCCTTGCCAATGAATGCCCGAGCCTTTTTGGAGCTGCTCTTCCTGTGAGATGAAGACTTTGAAGATTTTGACGATGAAGTCTTTGAAGATTTCTTCTTCTTCTTTGCGTCATCAGAACTGTAGTCCTTGTATTTCTTCTTCTTTGATTCCTTCTCCCACTGAGGACAATCAGTAATGTAATGACCAGGTTTCTTGCATTTGTGGCAAGTTCTCTTCTTGTAGTTACGGGATGAGGAATCTGATCTTATGTCATCACTTCTTGAGGATTTACCAACGCGACCACGCCTTGACAACTTCCGGAATTTCCTCACGAGCATTGCTAGCTCCTGGCTTAGTTCTTTAGGATCACCAAGGCTGCTACCAGAATCATCACCTTCAGATTCAGAGACTGCCTTGGCCTTCAAAGCGCGTGATCTTCCATAGCTCGATCCATAGAGGTCTCTCTTCTCAGCAAGTTGGAACTCATGAGTGTTTAGCCTGTCGAGGATATCAGCGGGATCAAGTGACTTGTAGTCTCCACGTTTTTGTATCATCAGTGCAAGAGTGTCAAATGAGAAATCAAGCGATCTCAGCAATTTCTTCACCACCTCATGGTCGGTGTTGTCAGTGGCACCAAGTGCTTGAAGCTCATTTGAGATGTCAGTGAGGCGATCGAAGGTTTGCTGAACATTTTCATTGTCGAGTATTTTGAAGCGGTTGAAGAGATTGCGAAGAATGTCAACCCGAGAGTCACGTTGTGTTGAGACTCCTTTGTTGACCTTGGACAACCTATCCCAGATAAGCTTAGCTATATCCAAAGCATCACTCTGCCATACTGCCCTTTGCTCAGATGGCCACATACGATGTTCTTCACTTGAGAGTCGAGTTGCTTGAATCTCTTCACATCAGCAGCGTTGATGGTAGGAGTGACAGAGAGAACACCATTTTCCACAACGTACCAGAGATCGTTGTCAATTGCCTAAAGATGCATTTGCATCTTATTCTTCCTGTAGGGGTAGTCCGTCCCATCGAAGGTAGGACACCCAGCAGCGACCTTGATCATACCTGCACTCCACATAACTAAAACTCTAGGCGGTTAACCAAAATCACATAGAACAAGGGAGTACCTCGCTCTGATACCATTGAAAGTGTGTTATATCGACTAGAGGGGGTGAATAGGCGATTTTTACAGATTCATCACTGAGGAATTTCAAGGTGAGGAAATTCATAAGTCACGAACAACTAGCAGTGGAATAATTATTCAGATGCGAGCATAACAGAGCAGTAGCACAGTCATCATGATGAAATGAAAACAAGCACAGAGTACAAGTAGCATAAACACAGGATAAGCAGGCTGATGACGAACTGACTGAAGAAATAGGATTGAGGAAATTGAGAAAGTCTTTAGTCAAAGTCTTCAAACAGTAACGATCAAGTACAACAGTATATGAATGAGGAAATGGAAGGGTTGAGGAAATAGAACCGGTAGCTTGGTGAAGACAGTGATTTGGTATACCAGTTCCAACTGCTGTGACATTCGTATGTCTGGTTGGAGTGGCTAGGTATTTAAACCTGAGGAAACACAGTCCTCACCGTATTCTCCTTGAGCTAAGGTCACACAGACCTCGCCCAAATCACTCGTCGTAAGTCTTCAGGTGACTTCCAAACCTTCACAGACTCGGTCACTCGGCGATCCACAATTTCCTCTTGGATGCTCTAGACCATGACGTCTAACCGTCTGGAGGATGCACAGTCCTCAAAGGTAACAAGTGTCGGTTCCACACAGGAACAATCTATTCAGTGATGCTCAATCACTTTGGATTTGTAGGTGTTTGGGTTTGGGTTTTCCCCACTTGATGATTTTTGCTCAAAGTCCTCACATGATGGGATGCTCTCAATGACAAGTGTCAGTTTCTCTCAGAGCAGCCAACTAGCTAGTGGATGTAGGGGGCGGCTATTTATAGCCTAGGGAGCAGCCCGACATAATAAGACATAAATGCCCTTCAATGATATGACCGTTAGGTGGATAGATATTTTGGGACAGCTGGCGTGTAGCACAGCAACGGTCGGATATTTGATCTATCAAATTCCTCAGGGCTATCATGTTCCTCACTTGTAGGAAATCCGCACTAGCGAATTCCTAACTCCTCAATCAGAACAAATTCCTCAGAGACCAGAAGATCTTCGTTTGTGTCACTGAAGAAATTTACTGAACTGTATGAGATTTCCAATGGCTTCACTCGAAAGGATTGGTAGGTGTAGGATTTTGAGATGAGCATCACTTGGATACTTTTCCTTAGTTTTACCTCGACCCCCTTTAACAGTACGGAGTTTCCTATGACTCAAGAAAGAGAAAACGAAACTACGAAAACAAAAGTCTTCACGCTTCATAATCCTCACAAGAATATCAAGTCTTCACGGTCACACCAATTTCTTCACTTTCAAAGTCATCAGAAAGCCAAAGTCTTCAGTTGAGGACATTCATTATTAGGGGTCGACTTTCATTGTAAATATGAAACTCCTCATAGACTTATAGACCTGTGTACACTCACAAACGCATTAGTCCCTTAACCTATAAGTCTTCAATACACCAAAATCACTAAGGGGCACTAGAGGGGGTGAAAAGGCGATTTTTACAAATTCGTCACTGAGGAATTTCAAGGTGAGGAAATTCCTAAGTCACGAACAACTAGCAGTGGAATAAGTACTCAGATGCAAGCATAACAGAGCAGTAGCACAGTCATCATGATGAAATGAAAACAAGCACAGAGTACAAGTAGCGTAAACACAGGATAAGCAGGCTGAAGACAAACTGACTGAAGAAATAGGATTGAGGAAATTGAGAAAGTCTTCAGTTAAAGTCTTCAAACATTAATGATCAAGTACAACAGTATATGAATGAGGAAATGGAAGTTCCTACACATATTAGGTTTTTGCCCTCGAATTCTGCTCGACACTCAGATGGCCAATAACATCCTCAACTGAGAATTCACGCCTCTGATGTTTTAGAGTAGTGGCAATTCCTCCAGGAATTGGGTAACTTAGCGTAATGCAACCCGCGACTAATTTTCCAGGCAGCACACACTTGAGAAGCTCAAGCTTCTTAGCGATGCACTGTATCTCATGAGCCTATTGTAATACAGAGCGGTTTTCGACCATTCTGTAAACGTGGAACTGCTCCATAATATACATCTCGCTCCCAGCATCCGTTGCACCGAATTTAGATTCGAGCGCCTCCCACAAGTCCTTGGCAACCCGCATATGTAAGTATGCATCAACCAGCTTATCTCCGATCACGCTCAGAACGCATCCAACAAAGATGAAAGTGGCCTCCCTGAATGCCTTCTCCTATTCAGGAGGGAACGTTCCCGTGGGAGTAACACCGGCGACCCAGAACACGTTCATCGCCGTGAGCCATAAGACGATTTTGGTCTGCCAACGCTTAAAGTATGTCCCCGTAAACGGGGCTCTTTCAGTGCAGCAGCAAAACCATGGATCGAAAATTTCCTACACATATTAGGTTTTTGGATTGTTGAGAAATTAAGCAATTGTACGATTAATTTAATCCAATAATAAATCATGAACATGACATAGGCAGTGCTAATGACATAGTGAATTTTGATGATATACGCAGGTACTAGGCAGATAGTAGAAACATCTACCCAAACCACTAGTACTGCACACATGAAAATAAACAGGAGTGGGGTAAATGTGTTATACCCTCCAGTAGGCCAGTCGGCCGTAGCATCAGCGGAGGCGGTGGCCTCATCGGTGATGCTCTTATCAGTAGCGGCCTTCTCGATAGCCATGCGGTCAGTGTCAGTGCTCATGGTGAAGACGAAGGTGACGCGGAAGTAGTCGATGTAGAGGAAGGAGTTGAACAGAGGCGAGCAGTCGCGTAGGAGACGCTCCCCAAAAACCTAGTCGCCTCTCTCCCGTACAGGATCTGGAGAGACAGGGTTTCGGAGGCCTGCTCTCCCTTCAACCATGTACGCGGTAGACAGGATGGGATTACCGAAGGCAGCAGCAGGGAAAGGAGCGACCAGAGAGCAGTGGAGGTGTGATGTGTTATGTGTTTGGCTGAGCAGCGATGCCTCATATATATAGCCAGTCGGGTAGGAGAACGGTCCAGTAATAAACATGTTTAATTACAGACGTTTCATATCCATAATAAGCACGTTTAATTACAGACGTTTCCATCTCCAAAAATAAAACGTATTTATTATGGATGTTTCCATTTCCACAATGAATATGACGGCTCATATTCTTTTTGTGTCTGATAATGGAGTCTCCAATTTTAAATGGCACAACATTGCATCAGCTCGGCTCATTCCCACAACCCGCGGCGTGCGTCGTGACAAGGCGAGGCGGGCAGTGGATAAGGAGGAGCGCGCGTGTGGAATACCTCTCCTTCCTTCACACCAACTCATACTAGTGGGAGAAGAGCTCACCTTATAAGTTGGTGTACATCTCTCTCAACTAGCCATGTGGGACTAAACTTCCCACCACTCCCTTGACAGCATGGGCCCTTAGGGATTTTCTGAAATTGTTAAATGGGCCTATAGCCCAACTAATATTCAGCAATCCCCCACAGAATCCCGAAGGCCATTGGTGTTGTCCTCTGTTCCAAACTCTGTTTTGATATACCAGTATTTTCAGTGGAGACCCGTTAAGGTTGAACATCCACCTACAACAAATAGCTACACCCCTCCACAACTGAACAATGGACTAGGCCTTGAACTGTCAATTTGGCTTGAAGGGGTTTCACCAAGTGCCTTACCAGTACTAGGCTGCCGAAGGCTGACCCCTCGGGTGGAGCATATTGGTCACTCCTGGCCTGTTCATGAACTTACTAGAGATCACCCTAATCTCATAGACCGTGACCAGTAGTCAGGCTCATATAGGTGTCTTCCTCCAAAGATCGCTCTGTAGGATAGCATCTTGCTTTTACAAGCCTTGGAACACATTAAGGCAAAAGTCAACCTGCCATACAGTTACTGAGAGTTATGCATCTCCACCGGAGTGGGTTACTTCAAATACTCTCCTCAGTTGACCACTAGCTTGTTTTCCCAGGTCCTACTTCATGGGATCTCCAATCACATAGGTTGGGTTACCACCATGGCAACTCATGTGGGTCTCATACCCATCTCCCTCGATGCATTATCTATCACAACATGCGATAGCCTTTTGTAAAGGGATCTGCCAGATTCTTAGCCGTTTCGACATACTCCAACGCTATCACTCCGGAGTTTCTTAGTTTCCTGACAGCTTTTAGTCTCATTCTTATGTGTTTGTTGGACTTCATGTTGTCCTTTGAACTCTTCACCTTAGTGATGACAGTCTGATTGTCACAGTTCATAAGGACAGCCGGAACCGGTTTATCAACCAATGGGAAGTCGATCAAAAGATCTCGAAGCCATCCTGCTTCGACACCAGATGTATCTAATGCTATTAATTATGCTTCCCTTGTCGGTCTCGTTAAGATCGTTTGCTTGCAAGACTTCCAGAAACAGCGCCACCTCCAAGAGTAAACATATACCCAGTTGTGGTCTTCATCTCATCAGCATCAAAGATCCAATTCGCGTCACTATACCCTTCAAGTACCGACGGGTATCTGCTATAGTGAAGTCCATAGTTCATAGTACCCTTCAGATAGCGCATAACTCTTTCAACAGCACGCCAATGTACATCACTCCGTTTTGAAACAAACCGACTCAGTTTGCTCACGGCAAAAGCGATGTCAGGCCTCATAGCGCCCGCTAGGTACATAAGTGAAACAATGATTTGAGAGTATATTAATTGATCTATAGCCGTGCCTTTTGACTTTCGAATTAGCGCGCTAGGATCATATGGTGTTTGAGATGGCGTGCAGTCCGCATATCCAAAGCGACTCAACACCTTCTCAACATAATGGGATTGCAGAAGTGTAATCCCACCCTCATTATCCCTCAGTAGCTTCATGTTCAAGATAACATCAGCCACACCAAGGTCTTTCATCTCAAAGTTCTGAGATTGAAACGACTTGACCTCCTCAATGACTTTGAGGTTGGTTCCGAATATCAGTATGTCATCAACATACAAGCACAGTATAACTCCTTCGCCCCCACCATGGCGATAGTATACACATTTATCAGCTTCATTAACAACGAAACCAACAGATGTCAGAGTTGTATTAAACTTATCATTCCATTGCTTACATGCTTGTTTCAGGCCATACAAAGATTTCAGTAACCTACATACTTTTCCTTCCTGGCCATCTATCACAAAGCCATCTGGCTATTGCATGTAGATTTCCTCGTTTAGCTCTCCATTCAGGAAAGCCGTCTTAACATCCATCTGGTGGACGAGAAGATCATGCGAGGCCGCCAACGAGAGTAATACTAGAATGGTGGTCAGTCTGGCCACAGGTGAATAAGTATCGAAGAAATCTTCCTCTTCTTTCTGGTCATAGCCCTTGGCCACAAGCCTAGCCTTGTACTTTTCAATTGTACCATCGGGCCTAAGCTTATTTCTGAACACCCATTTACATCCCAATTGTATACAGCCATAGGGGAATTCAGTGATTGCCCATGTCCCGTTAGCCATGATGGAGACCATCGTGCTATGGACCACTTCTTTCCATTAGTCAGCATACGGAGACGCATAAGCTTCTAAAATAGAAATGGGAGTATCATCCACAAGGTATACAAGGAAATCATCACCAAAAGACTTCGCAGTCCTCTGTCTCTTGCCCCTACCAAGGGTTTACTTGTCACCCTCCTCAGGATTTCCATCATGTGTCTGTTCATAATATTCCGTCAGAATGGCAGGTTCAGGAGTCTCATCAGATTCCAGCCTAGAAGTGCTTTGCATATCTCTCATAGGAAAAATATCCTCAAAGAATGTAGCATCTTTAGACTCCATGATCGTACCGACCTTCACGTTAGGTACCTCAGATTTCACTACCAGAAATCTATAGCCGACGCTATTCTTAGCGTAGCCCAAATTAACGCAGTCCACGGTCTTTGGTCCAAGATTACGCTTTTGGGGATTGGCACATTGACTTTCGCCAAGCATCCCCAAGTACGTAAGTATGAGAGTGTCATTCTTCTATTTTCCTTTTGTTCATAGGGAGTGATCTCATTGTCTTTTGTCGGAACTTTATTCAAGACATGACATGATGTCAATATAGCCTCCCCCACCATGCCTTGGATAAACCCGATGTATCTAACATGGCATTAACCAAATCTATCAGAATACGGTTTTTTCGTTCGACAACCCCATTTGACTGAGGTAAATAGGGAGGCGTGCTCTCATGAACAATTCTGTGTTCCGCACAGAAAGAATCAAACTCATTAGAGAAATACTCTCCGCCACGATCTGACCGGACTCATTTTATTTTCTTTTCAAGTTGATTCTCAACTTCTGCCTTATAGATTTTAAAGTACTGTAGAGCCTCATATTTAGTGTTTAAAAGATATACATAACAATATCTAGTAGAATCATCTATTAGTGTCATGAAGTATCTTTTTCCACCTTTAGTCAATACACCGTTCATCTCACAAAGATCAGAATGTATGAGTTCTAACGGCACCAAATGTCTCTCCTCCGCAGCTGTCGGATCTCGGGTTCCGGCAAAACCCTCAAGGTTCGAACACTGGGGTGCGCACGAAGATCTCCCCCTACCGATCCATGCCCTTAACCTCGCTACGATCTCTAAGGCTAGCTCGGCAAACTCGCAACACAAGAGACACAAGATTTATACTGGTTCGGGCCACCGTTGTGGTGTAATACCCTACTCCAGTGTGTGGTGCTGGATTGCCTCTTGGGTTGAGGATGAACAGTACAAGGGGAAGAACAGCCTCCTGAGGTGAGGTGTTCTTGTGCTTGGCGAGCTTGTGTGGGCGAGGATGATCTAACTCAGTTGCCTCCTATGGTGGTGGCTAGCCCTATTTATAGAGGCCCTGGTCCTCTCCCCAAATATTGAGCGGGAAGGGAGCCAACAACGGCCAATTTGAAAAGGGATAGCTAGTACAGCTTATCCTGACTAAAGGTGGTCTTCGCCTGCAAAAGGCTCTGGTGGTGACGCCGCCTTGGGCTCCACGGTGACCTCCATCCTGCCGTCCTGCTGGTCTTGGTCTCGCTGCACCGATATAGAAACCTTTGCTTGATGCCACGGAACTCCTCGCATGCGCTTGCCTCCTTAGCACCAAAGAGGAAACAAGGACACTGTGCGCGCTGGCGCCCGCCTGGCGCCTGCCTGGCCTTGGTCGTCACGGCTCACGTCACTGGAACCTCGTGAGGTTTGCCTTGCCTTGATCTCTCCACCCCTCATGAGCTAGCCTGGTGAGGCCGCTCCCGAGGAGGTCTTGCGTCGTCCGCCTCGCGAGGCTTGGCCCCTCGCGAGGGTCTTGAATGCTTGTTGGTGAAGATGGGTTGTACGGGCCCGCTCGTAGAGCCACGCCGTGGGCCGCAGGCAGGCAAGTCTGGGGACCCCCGTTACCAGAACGCCGATAGTAGCCCCGGGCCCAAGGCGCGCTCGGGCTTGGCTTCGAGACGAAGTCAAAGGGCAAGTGCGGAGCCTGCGGGCCCCAATAGCCTGCGGCCTTGGTCGATGCATGGCGGTTGATTGGACGTGGGCGTCTCCGCTTCCCCACGCTGCCTCAGCAACTGCCCGACTAGACGAGTCACTGCTGCATGCAAGGAAAAAAACATCATTACCTGTGACCGTGGGGGGCGCTGGTTGGCCTTCTCCTGCTATAAATGGGGAGGGGGCAGGGCCCCCGTCTCCCATCTCTTCCCATTCTGCTTGCTTCTTCCTCCTTGCTCCATTTCTAGTAGCGACGCTAATGGCGCCGTCGAGGAGGTTCTCTGCCGCGGAGAAGGGGAAGGCCCCTCGCGAGGGGCCCGTCTCTCCGGCGCCCAAGCGTGGACACGGCCGTCCCCGCAAGCACACCGCGTCCCCCGCCGCGGCCCCCGTTCCCGCGGTGGCGCCGCTGCGCGTGGCAGGGGTCGCTCCGGTCGTGGCAGCCCTGTCGATGAAGGGAGACGTGCCATGGTTGCGCGGCCTCCCGGGCCGCGCTTCCACTTGGCGGAGGTGCTGCCGGAGTTCGCCGTCTAGTCGGAGAACCCGGCCGGCAACTGGCTTCAGCTCCCGCGCTTCTTCGCCGACAAGCTTCCAGCCTCTGGTCCAGGCGGGCTCTGGCTGCAGGCGGACGGTTGCTGCAGCAGGGCTTCTTGGGTTGCGGTCGAGGTCTCCGTCGCGGGCAACATAGCTCTGGCCCGCGGTTGGCAGACGTACGCCCGCGCACGCGGCCTGGGCAGGCGGTGCACCCTCCATTTCAAGTATGACGGTGGTACGACCCTCTACATGAGGGTGTTTGCGGAAGATGGTCGCCGCGCCGGGTGCTGCCCCGAGGTGAACAACGGTGAGGAGGTGCTCGGCCTTGGCGACGGTCGTGACGAGGATGAGGGCGAACCCGCCCTTGGTGCCGACCACGTCTCGTCCAGCTAGACGGCTCTTCCCCCGGTGACAGCTCCAGCAGTGGTGGCTACGACACGCCGTTGCGCCCGCTTTGAAGGCGGTGACGGGTCGTCTCGTCGCCGCGCCTCCGTGAAGCGCGAGGAGGGGTCTGGCTCAGCTCAGGACGACGCCAAGAGCCCGCCCCCGTGGACCGTTGTAGGGGCAGGCGCCACTTTTATTTTGTTCTTCCTTTCCTTCCTGCATCGATAAAGAAACCAGTATGGGCCCCGGAGGGGCGTGTATCGAACTATGATTTCTCAATCACTATGCTATGTTTATCGTTTCTGTGCTGTGTCGTTATTTTGTGTAGAGATAACTTAACTTGGCACGTTCGGGGTAGTCTCCTCTTCACGAGGCACTTGCTTCCTGGTGCCTGTCAAGGCCTTCCTTGACTTGGAGGGCGCTTAGGAACTGCAAAAAAATTCGTTAGGAGGCTCGCTAGGAGGCTTATTGTTCATCCGAGCCTTGACCCAGCGTTTCATATCGCGATACCCGAGGGGCACGGATTAGGAGAGGTGCGCCAGCTTGTGGGCTCGAATGAGGCTGCCTCGCGAAAAAGCAGACGAAAGGCAGAGAAAGGAAAAACGCTCACGAGGGAAAAGTAGACGAAAGGCAGAGAAAGGAATAACGCTCACGAGGGCGCCTGCCTAGCCCCCTCGCGAGGTATGCGAGAGAGGGTGCAGGCTAAACTGGAGCCAGGAACAGCGGTAAAAGGTGACAGCACCAAATCAGCAAAGAACTCCAGAAGCAAACTTCAATAAAAAAGAGGGCGAGCCAACTACGGAAAGAAAATGAAAAGCCGCGTCCGGCACCTAGTCTAGTATTCAAGTCTTCTCACTAGTCCGGAGCTAAGTGCTGCCACTAGGACGTGGGAGGGAGCCCCCGAGGCCCGAGGGCAGCACTCCTAAGACTCTGGGGCATGTACAGCCCCACTCATTATTACGTGAGAGTGTCACGAGCGGAGACCTTCACAGGCAATGGGCCTTCTTCACAGGCGTTGGGCCTTTCTTCATGGGTAGAACTTCCGAAGGTGCTGGATGTTCCAGGCGTTCTAGATGGGTACCCCGTCCTGCGTCTCCAGGTACGCGGCGCCAGGCTTGGAGACATGGGCGATCTTGAATGGGCCCTCCCACATGGGTGAGAGCTTATGCAGCCCTTCCCTGGAGAGCACCCGCCTCAGGACGAGGTCACCCACCTCGAGCGTCCTGGAGCGGACGCTGTGACAGTGGTACCGCCGCAGCGCCTGCTGGTATCTTGCCGCCCGTAGTGCAGCTTCACGGCGGCGTTCCTCCCCCAGCACGAGGTCCATCCCCCGCGTGGCGTCCTTCTGCGTCTCATCAAACGCCAGGACACGTGCGGAGCGATGCTTGACCTCGTGAGGGAGAACTGCTTCCGCTCCGTAGATGAGGAAGAACGGGGTCTCGCCCGTTGGCTTGGTGGTGGTGGTGCGGATTGACCACAACACGGACTGGAGCTCGTCGTGCCAGCCCCTGCCGCAGGCTTCGAGCTTCTTCTTGAAGGTCCTGGTCTTGAGGCCTCTTAGGTGTTGGGGAACGTAGTAATTTCAAAAAAATTCCTACGCACACGCAAGATCATGGTGATGCATAGCAACGAGAGGGGAGAGTGTTGTCCACGTACCCTCGTAGACCGACAGCGGAAGCGTTATCACAACGCGGTTGATGTAGTCGTACGTCCTCACGATCCGACCGATCAAGTACCGAACGTACGGCACCTCCAACTTCTACACACGTTCAGCTCGATGACGTCCCTCGAACTCCGATCCAGCCGAGTGTTGAGGGAGAGTTTCGTCAGCACGACGGCGTGGTGACGATGATGATGTTCCACCGACGCAGGGCTTTGTCTAAGCTCCGCGACGGTATTATCGAGGTGTAATCTGGTGGAGGGGGGCACCGCACATGGCTAAAATATCGTATATCAAGTGTGTTCTTAGGTGCCCCCTGCCCCCGTATGTAAAGGAGCAAGGGGGAGGCCGGCTGCCCTAGGCGCGCCAAGGAGAGAGGGGGAGTCCTCCTCCTAGTAGGAGTAGGACTCCTCTTTCCTAGTCCTACTAGGAAAGAAGGGGGGAGGAAAGAGAGGGAGAGGGAGAGGGAAAGGGGGCTGCGCCCCCCTCTCCTAGTCCAACTAGGACTCCCCTTGGGAGGGGGCGCGCCACCTCCTAGCTGCTGCCCTCTCTCTCCCCTCAAGGCCCACCAAGGCCCAATACTTCCCCGGGGGGTTCCGGTAACCCTCCGGCACTCCGGTTTAATCCGAAACTTCTCTGGAACACTCCGGTGTCCGAATATAGTGGTCCAATATATCAATCTTTACGTCTCGACCATTTCGAGACTCCTCGTCATGTCCGTGATCACATCCGGGACTCCGAACAACCTTCGGTACATCAAATCACATAAACTCATAATATAACTGTCATCGTAACTTTAAGCGTGCGGACCCTTTGGGTTCGAGAACTATGTAGACATGACCGAGACACCTCTCCGGTCAATAACCAATAGCAGGACCTGGATGCCCATATTGGCTCCCACATATTCTACAAAGATCTTTATCGGTCAGACCACATAACAACATACGTTGTTCCCTTTGTCATCGGTATGTTACTTGCCCGAGATTCGATCGTCGGTATCTCGATACCTAGTTCAATCTCGTTACCGGCAAGTCTCTTTACTCGTTCCGTAATACATCATCCCGCAACTAACTCATTAGTCACAATGCTTGCAAGGCTTATAGTGATGTGCATTACCGAGTGGGCCCAGAGATACCTCTCCGACAATCGGGGTGACAAATCCTAATCTCGAAATACGCCAACCCAACAAGTACCTTTGGAGACACCTGTAGAGCACCTTTATAATCACCCAGTTACGTTGTGACGTTTGGTAGCACACAAAGTGTTCCTCCGGTAAACGGGAGTTGCATAATCTCATAGTCATAGGAACATGTATAAGTCATGAAGAAAGCAATAGCAACATACTAAACGATCGGGTGCTAAGCTAACGTAATGGGTCATGTCAATCACGTCATTCTCCTAATGAGGTGATCCCGTTAATCAAATGACAACTCATGTCTATGGCTAGGAAACATAACCATCTTTGATTAACGAGCTAGTCAAGTAGAGGCATACTAGTGACACTCTGTTTGTCTATGTATTCACACATGTATTATGTTTCCGGTTAATACAATTCTAGCATGAATAATAAACATTTATCATGATATAAGGAAATATATAATACTTTATTATTGCCTCTAGGTATATTTCCTTTAGTCTCCCACTTGCACTAGAGTCAATAATCTAGATTACATAGTAATGATTCTTACACCCATGGAGTCTTGGTGCTTATCATGTTTTGCTCGTGGAAGAGGCTTAGTCAACGGGTCTGCTACATTCAGATCCGTATGTATCTTGCAAATTTCTATGTCTCCCACCTGGACTAAATCCCGGATGGAATTGAAGCGTCTTCTGATGTGCTTGGTTCTCTTGTGAAATCTGGATTCCTTTGCTAAGGCAATTGCACCAGTATTATCACAAAAGATTTTCATTGGTCCCGACGTACTAGGTATGACACCTAGATCGGATATGAACTCCTTCATCCAGACTCCTTCATTCGCTGCTTCCGAAGCAGCTATGTATTCCGCTTCACACGTAGATCCCGCCACGACACTTTGCTTGGAACTGCACCAACTGACAGCTCCACCGTTCAATGTAAATACGTATCCGGTTTGCGATTTCGAATCGTCCGGATCAGTGTCAAAGCTTGCATCAACGTAACCCCTTACGATGAGCTCTTTGTCACCTCCATATACGAGAAACATATCCTTAGTCCTTTTCAGGTATTTCAGGATGTTCTTGACCGCTGTCCAGTGATCCACTCCTGGATTACTTTGGTACCTCCCTGCTAAACTTATAGCTAGGGACATATCAGGTCTGGTACACAGCATTGCATACATGATAGAGCCTATGGCTGAAGCATAGGGAACATCTTTCATCTTCTCTCTATCTTCTGCAGTGGTCGGGCATTGAGTCTTACTCAATCTCACACCTTGTAGTACAGGCAAGAACCCTTTCTTTGCTTGATCCATTTTGAACTTCTTCAAAACTTTGTCAAGGTATGTGCTTTGTGAAAGTCCAATTAAGCGTCTTGATCTATCTCTATAGATCTTAATGCCTAATATATATGCAGCTTCACCGAGGCCTTTCATTGAAAAACTCTTATTCAAGTATCCCTTTATGCTATCCAGAAATTCTATATCATTTCCAATCAGTAATATGTCATCCACATATAATATCAGAAATGCTATTGAGCTCCCACTCACTTTCTTGTAAATGCAGGCTTCTCCAAAAGTCTGTATAAAACCAAATGCTTTGATCACACTATCAAAGCATTTATTCCAACTCCGAGAGGCTTGCACCAGTCCATAAATGGATCGCTGGAGCTTGCACACTTTGTTAGCTCCCTTTGGATCGACAAAACCTTCCGGTTGCATCATATACAACTCTTCTTCCAGAAATCCATTCAGGAACGCAGTTTTGACATCCATTTGCCAAATTTCATAATCATAAAATGCGGCAATTGCTAACATGATTCGGACAGACTTAAGCATCGCTACGGGTGAGAAGGTCTCATCGTAGTCAATCCCTTGAACTTGTCGAAAACCTTTCGCAACAAGTCGAGCTTTATAGACAGTAACATTACCATCAGCGGCAGTCTTCTTCTTGAAGATCCATTTATTTTCAATGGCTTGCCGACCATCGGGCAAGTCAACCAAAGTCCATACTTTGTTCTCATACATGGATCCCATCTCGGATTTCATGGCTTCAAGCCATTTTGCGGAATATGGGCTCACCATCGCTTCTTCATAGTTCATAGGTTCGCCATGGTCTAGTAACATGACCTCCAGAACAGGATTACCGTACCACTCTGGTGCGGATCTTGATCTAGTTGACCTACGAAGTTCAGTAATAACTTGATCTGAAGTTTCATGATCATTATCATTAACTTCCTCACTACTTGGTGTAGGTGTCGCAGAAACTGATTTCTGCGATGATCTACTTTCCACTAAGGGAGCAGGTACAGTTACCTCATCAAGTTCTACTTTCCTCCCACTCACATCTTTCGAGAGAAACTCCTTCTCTAGAAAGGATCCATTTCTAGCAACGAATATCTTGCCTTCGGATCTGTGATAGAAGGTGTACCCAACGGTCTCCTTTGGGTATCCTATGAAGACACATTTCTCCGATTTAGGTTCGAGCTTATCAGGTTGAAGTTTCTTCACATAAGCATCGCAACCCCAAACTTTAAGATACGACAACTTTGGTTTCTTGCCAAACCATAGTTCAAAAGGCGTCGTCTCAACGGATTTCGATGGTGTCCTATTTAGAGTGAATGCAGCCGTCTCTAAAGCATAACCCCAAAACGATAGCGGTAAATCAGTAAGAGACATCATAGTTCGCACCATATCTAATAAAGTACGATTACGACGTTCGGACACACCATTACGCTGTGGTGTTCCGGGTGGCGTGAGTTGCGAAACTATTCCGCATTGTTTCAAATGTAGACCAAACTCGTAACTCAAATATTCTCCTCCACGATCAGATCGTAGGAATTTTATTTTCTTGTTACGATGATTTTCAACTTCACTCTAAAATTCTTTGAACTTTTCAAATGTTTCAGACTTATGTTTCATTAAGTAGATATACCCATATCTGCTCAAATCATCTGTGAAGGTGAGAAAATAACGATATCCGCCACGAGCCTCAATATTCATCGGACCACATACATCTGTATGTATGATTTCCAACAAATTTGTTGCTCTCTCCATAGTTCCGGAGAACGGTGTTTTGGTCATCTTGCCCATAAGGCACGGTTCGCAAGTACCAAGTGATTCAAAATCAAGTGATTCCAAAATTCCATCAGTATGGAGTTTCTTCATGCGCTTTACACCGATAGGACCCAAACGGCAGTGCCACAAATAAGTTGCACTGTCATTATTAACTCTGCATCTTTTGGCTTCAACATTATGAATATGTGTATCAGTACTATCGAGATTCATTAAAAATAGACCACTCTTCAAGGGTGCATGACCATAAAAGATATTATTCATATAAATAGAACAACCATTATTCTCTGATTTAAATGAATAACCGTCTCGCATTAAACAAGATCCAGATATAATGTTCATGCTCAACGCTGGCACCAAATAACAATTATTTAGGTCTAAAACTAATCCCGAAGGTAGATGTAGAGGTAGCGTGTCGACGGCGATCACATCGACTTTGGAACCATTTCCCACGCGCATCGTCACCTCGTCCTTAGCCAAACTTCGCTTAATCCGTAGCCCATGTTTCGAGTGGCAAATATTAGCAACAGAACCAGTATCAAATACCCAGGTGCTACTGCGAGTATTAGTAAGGTACACATCAATAACATGTATATCACATATACCTTTGTTAACCTTGCCATCCTTCTTATCCGCCAAATACTTGGGGCAGTTCCGCTTCCAGTGGCCAGTCTGCTTACAGTAGAAGCACTCAGTTTCAGGCTTAGGTCCAGACTTGGATTTCTTCTCCTGAACAGTAACTTGCTTGCTGTTCTTCTTGAAGTTCCCTTTCTTCTTCCCTTTGCCCTTTTTCTTGAAACTAGTGGTTTTACTGACCATCAACACTTGATGCTCCTTTTTGATTTCTACCTCCGCTGCCTTTAGCATTGCGAAGAGCTCGGGAATCGTCTTATCCATCCCTTGCATGTTATAGTTCATCACGAAGCTCTTGTAGCTTGGTGGCAGTGATTGAAGAATTCTGTCAATGACGCAATCATCCGGAAGTTGAACTCCCAGTTGAATCAAGTGATTATTATACCCAGACATTCTGAGTATATGCTCACTGACAGAACTATTCTCTTCCATCTTGCAGCTATAGAACTTATTGGAGACTTCATATCTCTCAATCCGGGCATTTGCTTGAAATATTAACTTCAACTCCTGGAACATCTCATATGCTCCATGACGTTCAAAACGTCGTTGAAGTCCCGGTTCTAAGCCGTAAAGCATGGCACACTGAACTATTGAGTAGTCATCAGCTTTGCTTTGCCAGACGTTCATAACTTCTGGCGTAGCTCTTGCAGGAGGCCTGGCACCTAGCGGTGCTTCCAGGACGTAATTCTTCTGTGTAGCAATGAGGATAATCCTCAAGTTATGGACCCAGTCCGTGTAATTGCTACCATCATCTTTCAACTTAGCTTTCTCAAGGAACGCATTAAAATTCAACGGAACAACAGCACGGGCCATTTATCTACAATTAACATAGACAAGCAAGATACTATCAGGTACTAAGTTCATGATAAATTTAAGTTCAATTAATCATATTACTTAAGAACTCCCACTTAGATAGACATCTCTCTAATCATCTAAGTGATTACGTGATCCAAAGCAACTAAACCATGTCCGATTAACACGTGAGATGGAGTAGTTTCAATGTTGAACATCACTATGTTGATCATATCTACTATATGATTCACGCTCGACCTTTCGGTCTCTGTGTTTCGAGGCCATATCTGTACATATGCTAGGCTCGTCAAGTTTAACCTAAGTATTCCGCGTGTGCAAATGTTTTGCACCCGTTGTATTTGAACGTAGAGCCTATCACACCCGATTAACACGTGGTGTCTCAGCACGAAGAACTTTCGCAATGGTGCATACTCAGGGAGAACACTTTTGTCTTGAAATTTTAGTGAGAGATCATCTTATAATGCTACCGTCAATCAAAGCAAGATAAGATGCATAAAGGATTAACATCACATGCAATCAATATAAGTGATATGATATGGCCATCATCATCTTGTGCTTGTGATCTCCATCTCCGAAGCACCGTGCTCGTGATCTCCATCTCCGAAGCACCGTCATGATCACCATCGTCACCGGCTCGACACCTTGATCTCCATCGTAGTATCGTTGTCGTCTCGCCAACTTATTACTTTTACGACTATCACTACCGCTTAGTGATAAAGTAAAACTATTACATGGCGATTCCATCTCATACAATAAAGCGACAACCATATGGCTCCTGCCAGTTGCCGATAACTCGGTTACAAAACATGATCATCTCATACAACACATTATATCACATCATGTCTTGACCATATCACATCACAACATGCCCTGCAAAAACAAGTTAGAGGTCCTCTACTTTGTTGTTGCATGTTTTACATGGCTGCTACGGGCTTCGCAAGAACCGTTCTTACCTACGCATCAAAACCACAACGATAGTTTGTCAAGTTGGTGCTGTTTTAACATTCGCAAGACCGGGCGTAGCCACACTCGGTTCAACTAAAGTGAGAGAGACAGACACCCGCCAGTCACCTTTAAGCAACGAGTGCTCCGAACGGTGAAACCAGTCTCGCGTAGCGTACGCGTAATGTCGGTCCGGGCCGCTTCATCTCACAATACCGTTGAACCAAAGTATGACATGCTGGTAAGCAGTATGACTTATATCGCCCACAACTCACTTGTGTTCTACTCGTGCATAGCATCAACGCATAAAACCAGGCTCGGATGCCACTGTTGGGGAACGTAGTAATTTCAAAAAAATTCCTACGCACACGCAAGATCATGGTGATGCATAGCAACGAGAGGGGAGAGTGTTTTCCACGTACCCTCGTAGACCGACAGCGGAAGCGTTATCACAATGCGGTTGATGTAGTCGTACGTCTTCATGATCTGACCGATCAAGTACCGAACGTACGGCACCTCCAAGTTCTACACACGTTCAGCTCGATGACGTCCCTCGAACTCCGATCCAGCCGAGTGTTGAGGGAGAGTTTTGTCAGCACGACGGCGTGGTGTCATGATGATGTTCCACCGACGCAGGGCTTCGCCTAAGCTCCGCGACGGTATTATCGAGGTGTAATCTGGTGGAGGGGGGCACCGCACACGGCTAAAATATCGTATATCAAGTGTGTTCTTAGGTGCCCCCCTGCCCCCGTATATAAAGGAGCAAGGGGGAGGCCGGCTGCCCTAGGCGCGCCAAGGAGAGAGGGGGAGTCCTCCTCCTAGTAGGAGTAGGACTCCCCTTTCCTAGTCCTACTAGGAAAGAAGGGGGGAAGGAAAGAGAGGGAGAGGGAGAGGGAAAGGGGGCTGTGCCCCCCTCTCCTAGTCCAACTAGGACTCCCCTTGGGAGGGGGCGCGCCACCTCCTGGCTGCTGCCCTCTCTCTCCTCTCAAGGCCCACCAAGGCCCAATACTTCCCCGGGGGGTTCCCGTAACCCTCCGGCACTCCGGTTTAATCCGAAACTTCTCCGGAACACTTCCGGTGTCCGAATATAGTCGTCCAATATATCAATCTTTACGTCTCGACCATTTCGAGACTCCTCGTCATGTCCGTGATCACATCCGGGACTCCGAACAACCTTCGGTACATCAAATCACATAAACTCATAATATAACTGTCATCGTAACTTTAAGCGTGCGGACCCTTTGGGTTCGAGAACTATGTAGACATGACCAAGACACCTCTCCGGTCAATAACCAATAGCGGGACCTGGATGCCCATATTGGCTCCCACATATTCTACGAAGATCTTTATCGGTCAGACCGCACAACAACATACGTTGTTCCCTTTGTCATCGGTATGTTACTTGCCCGAGATTCGATCGTCGGTATCTCGATACCTAGTTCAATCTCGTTACCGGCAAGTCTTTTTACTCGTTCCATAATACATCATCCCGCAACTAACTCATTAGTCAAAATTCTTGCAAGGCTTATAGTGATGTGCATTACCGAGTGGGCCCAGAGATACCTCTCCGACAATCGGAGTGACAAATCTTAATCTCGAAATACGCCAACCCAACAAGTACCTTTGGAGACACCTGTAGAGCACCTTTATAATCACCCAGTTACGTTGTGACGTTTGGTAGCACACAAAGTGTTCCTCCGGTAAACGGGAGTTGCATAATCTCATAGTCATAGGAACATGTATAAGTCATGAAGAAAGCAATAGCAACATACTAAACGATCGGGTGCTAAGCTAACGTAATGGGTCATGTCAATCACGTCATTCTCCTAATGAGGTGATCCCGTTAATCAAATGACAACTCATGTCTATGGCTAGGAAACATAACCATCTTTGATTAACGAGCTAGTCAAGTAGAGGCATACTAGTGACACTCTGTTTGTCTATGTATTCACACATGTATTATGTTTCCGGTTAATACAATTCTAGCATGAATAATAAACATTTATCATGATATAAGGAAATATATAATACTTTATTATTGCCTCTAGGGCATATTTCCTTCATTAGGACCTCCGCGTTGGCGTGTTCGGCTTGACCATTGCTCCGGGGGTGCGCCACCGAAGCGTAGAAGATCTGCGTTCAAAGGTCAGCACAATATGTTTTGAAGAGATTACGAGTGAACTGCGAGCCATTGTCAGTGTTGATGCAGTTGGGGACCCCGAAACGGCTCACGAGACCCTTGATGAACTTGACCGCAGAGCCGGTTGGGATGGTGCAGACGGCTTCCACCTCCGCCCACTTGGTGAACTTGTCGATGGCAACGTAGAGGTATCGGTAACCCCCTGGCGCTCAAGGGAATGGGCCCATGATGTCCAGTCCCCGGACTGCGAACGGCCACGAGTGTGGGATGGTCTGGAGGCCCTGAGCTGGCTGATGGATTTGCTTGGCGTGGAATTGGCAGGCCTCGCAGGACCTCACCAGCTCAGGTGCGTCGTTGAGCGCCATAGGCCAGTAGAATCCACTGCAGAATGCCTTGCCGATGAGGGTTTGCGACGACGAGTGGTGCCCGCAGTCCCCGCCACGTATGTCGACTAGCAGCTCTTTCCCCTGTTCCCTGGAGATACAACGCAGTGAAACGTCATTTGGTCACTTTCTGTATAACTCACCGTCCCGGATACAGTATGTCGTGGCTTGCCGGGCCACACACTCCGCGTCCTCCTCCTTCTCCGGCAGCATCCCTTGCATCAGGTATTCCTTGAATTCCTTGGTCTAGCATCCCTCCTGGGGCTCGAGCGCCAATAGTAGGCGCGCTCCCGAGGTCGGGCCACAGGCTGGGGCTCCTGTGGCAGGCGGCTGCGGGAGTTCCTCCCGAGGCTGAGCTGTCCTTGAAAGCGGTGGTGTCGCCTATGGCTTGAAGAGCCGCTCCACGAAGATGCCAGGCTCTTGGGTTTGCCGCTTGGATGCCCTTCTGGCGATGTCGTCAGCTTCCTTGTTGGTGCCACGGGGCACGTGCTACAGCTCCAGGCCCAGGAACTGCTTCTCCATCTTGCGCACCTCCGCGAGGTATGCCTCCATGTGCTCGTCCTTCGGCTCGTATACCTTGTTGGAGAAGTTGACGAGGAGCTGCGAGTCGCCCCTAACGGTGAGGCGCTTCACCGCCAGGGCTGCCATAGCTTTCAGGCCAGCTATGAGGCCTTCGTACTCTGCGATGTTGTTTGAGACCTTCTCGCCCTGCTGAAAGCAGAGCTGCACAGCATAGTAGAGCTTGTCCTGAGTGGGCGAGATGAGCACTGCTCCAGCCCCCGCGCCCTGGTGTGCGAAGGCACCATCAAAATACATGACCCAACCTCCAGGCGACTCACTTCCCGGCGAGTGGGACTGATCCTCGCCTATTTCAAGCGCCGGGGCGTCCGTCCATTCTGCCATGAAATTAGCGAGTGCGGCTCCCTTGATGATCCTGGTAGTGCTGAAGTCCAACTGGAATGCTTGCAGCTCAATTTTCCACTCAGCGACCCTTCCGGCAGAATTGGGGCTCCTGAGCACTCTCTCCAATGGGTAGGCTGAGATGACCTTGATGGGGTGGCCCTGGAAGTAGTGCCGCAACTTACGCGAGGCCACCAAGAGCGCGAGCAAGAGCTTCTGAGGCATGGGATATCATGCCCTTGCATCCCGCAACATCGTGCTGACAAAATACACCGGGTGCTCGACGAGGGCTGGTGCGCTGATGAGGCTCGTGTCTTGCGGAAGTTGGGGCGTCTCCCGAGGTAGTGGAACCCCCAACGCTTGATCGCTTGTCGGGGTCTCGGTGGTGTCGTCCTGCTAAGCTTGATCCTCTTCTGATGCTGCTACGGCCCTTGCGGCACCTTCCTGACCTTGCGTCGTCTCGGCTGGCGGCGTAGCTCGGCGCGATGCGCCTTTGGCTTGGTGCTCTTCCCGAACCACCACTAGAGTCGCGCTGGCGGAGTACGGGGTGGCGGCAAGATAAAGCACTAGGGGCTCGAGAGGTCGTGGCGCCACCATCACTAGAGGGCTGGTCAGGTACCTCTTGAGGTCTTGAAATGCTCGGTCGGCCTCCGGGGTCCACTCGAATGGGCCCTTCATCTTCATCAGCTTGAAGAAGGGTAGGGCGCGCTCTCCTCGCTTGGAAATGAAGCGCCCCAACGCAGTCACCCGACCAGCCAGCTTCTGCATTTCCTTGAGGGTTTGCGGTGGGCTCATGTCTTCAATGGCCTTGACCTTCTCTGGCTTGGCCTCGATCCCCTGTGAGACACAAGGAAGCCCAGCAGCTTGCCGGAAGGGACGCCAAACACGCACTTCTCCGGGTTGAGTCGCAAGTCCACCTGGCGGAGGCTTTCAATGGTTTCCTCCAGGTCCTGGATTAAGGTCCTCGCTTCTCGAGACTTCACCATGATGTCATCCACGTAGGCTTCAGTGTTTCTCCCGAGCTGTCAGCCCAAGGCGGTGTGCATGAGCTGCTGGAAGGTTGCGCCTGCGTTGCGCAGCCCGGAAGGCATGCAAGTGTAGCAGTACAACCCACATGGGGTCAGGAAGGCTGTCTTCTCCACATCTTCTACCGCCATCTTGATCTGGTGATACCCTGAGAACGCATCCAGGAAGCACAGCAGGTCGCACTCGGCGGTGGAGTCGATGATCTGGTCGATGCGTGGAAGCGGGAACGAATCTTGGGGGCAGGCCTTGTTGAGGTTGGTGAAGTCGACACACATTCGCTCCTTTCCACCTTTCTTGGGCACGACGACGGGGTTTGCCAGCCACTCAGGGTATCGAACCTCGCGAATGACACCCGCCGCCTCCAACTTACGGGTTTCTTGGACGATGAAAGCTTGCTTCTCCGTGAACTGCCGCCTCGCCCTCTGCTTCACGGGGCGTACGTTGGGGCACACCTTCAGATGGTGCTCTATCACCCCTCTCGGGACCCCTACCAGTTGGTCGGGCTCCCAAGCGAACACCTCCTTGTTTGCGCGCAGGAACTTCACCAGCGCCTCCTCCTGGTCAGGCTCGAGGTTGGCGCCTATGGTAAAGGTTGCCCCCGAGGATCCGTCCTCCTCGACTGGCACTTGCTTGGTTTCCGCCTTGTCTTGAGTGAAAAACTGCTTCTTCTTGGTTGGTGCGGCCCCCTTGGCCTTGGCGGTGTCCGCGTCGGTGGGCTGCACTGTCGCGGCGGTCTTGAGGGCGAGCCTGAGCGTCATCAAGGCTTCCTTGGTGTCCCCCACTACTGTGAGGACGCCCTTGCTCCCGGGCATGTTCATGAGGTTGTAGGCCGGATGGGTCGCTGCCATGAACTGAGCTAGGGCCGGGTACCCAAGGATGGTGTTGTACGGGAGGCCGATGTGGGCGATGTCGAAGTCGACCATCTCGGTGCGGTAATTGTCGTGCGTGCCGAAGGTTATGGGGAGGCAGATCCGCCCCAAGGAGTGGGCGGAGCCTCCAACAACCCCTGAGAAAGGCTTGCTAGGGCAGAGCCGCTCGAGTGGTACATGCAGAAGGCTGAAGGCCTCAGCTGAGAGCACGTTGAGGCCGGCACCGCCGTCGATGAGCGTCTTGGTGATGAACACGTTGCAGATGGTGGGCGTGCAAAGCATTGGGAGCATGCCTGAGCCAACGGTAGAGATGGGGTGATCCCCTGCGTCGAAGGTGAGGTCGGCCTCGGGCGCGGCCCAGCCCGGTGGAGCCCCCGAGCGCTTGGAAGCGGCGCCGATCTGGCGAAGGAACGGCTTGATATGGCGATTTGAAGGCGGTGCTTGTGAGCCGCCTAGGAGGGCCGCGACCGCGTGATGCACCGGTGCCGCGTAGCGCGCAGTGAAGAGGCCGCGCAGCTCCTCCCAAGATGCCACCGTGGATCCGGGAGGTTGAGCAGCCAGGCGCGCGGTGCGCCAGTGAGGGCCATGGGAAGCCAGTTGGCCATGACCTTGTCATCGCCCCCGGCCTCGAGGACGGCCTCCTCGTACGCCAGTAGGAAAGCTGACGGGTCCGCCACGCCATCGTAGCGTGGCGGCATCTCCGTCTTGAACTTGGGCGGCCACTACACATGCTGTAGGGTGGGGGCCAAGGCTCGGAGCCCCCTGGCCCCGTCGTCAGCATCAGTCGTCGGAGCCGGGAGCGAGACGCCTGCCATGAGGGCGAAGCGCGGTGGTGGTGGAGCGTAGATCGACGGAAGGAAAGCTACGGCGCACCCTTACCTGGCGCGCCAAATGTCAGATCTTGGGTTCCGGCAAAACCCTCAAGGTTCGAACACTGGGGTGCGCACGAAGATCTCCCCTACCGATCCACGCCCTTAACCTCGCTACGATCTCTAAGGCTAGCTCGGCGAACTCGCAACACAAGAGACACAAGATTTTTACTGGATTCGGCCACCGTTGTGGTGTAATACCCTACTCTAGTGTGCGGTGGTGGATTGCCTCTTGGGCTGAGGATGAACAGTACAAGGGGAAGAACAGCCTCCTGAGGTGAGGTGTTCTTGTGCTTGGCGAGCTTGTGTGGGCGAGGATGATCTGAATCGGTTGCCTCCTACGGTGGTGGCTAGCCCAATTTATAGAGGCCCTGGTCCTCTCCCCAAATATTGAGCGGGAAGGGAGCCCACAACGGCCAATTTGAAAGGGGACAGCTAGTACAGCTTATCCTGACTAAAGGTGGTCTTCTCCTGCAAAAGGCTCTAGTGGTGATGCCGCCTTGGGCTCCACGGTGACCTACGTCCTGCTGGTCTTGGTCTCGTTGCACCGATATGGAAACCTTTGGTTGACGCCTCGGTACTCCTCGCCTGCGCTTGCCTCCTTAGCACCAAAGAGGAAACAAGGACACTGTGTGCGCTGGCGCCCGCCTGGCCTTGGTCGTCATGGCTCACGTCACTCGAACCTCGCGAGGTTTGCCTTGCCTTGATCTCTCCGCCCCTCGCGAGCTAGCCTGGTGAGGCCGCTCCCGAGGAGGTCTTGCGTCGTCCGCCTCGCAAGGATTGGCCCCTCGCGAGGGTCTTGAATGCTTGTTGGTGAAGATGGGCCGTACGGGCCCGCTCGCAGAGCCACGCCGTGGGCCGCAGGCAAGCAAATCTGGGGACCCCCATTCCCAGAACGCCGACAGCAGCCTTATGGGGCTTGCGACGTTGCTTTGCTTGCACACACGAATGGCACTTAGAACCTTTGGCTAAAGTGAAACTTGGGATTAAATTCAATTTTGCTAACCGCGTCATACTACCAAAACCAATGCGACAAAGACGTGAATGCCAAACTTCTGTTTCATTAACACTCAAATGAATATTGTTCACGACTTTATTACAAAAATCAGCAAGGAAAAGCGGAATAGACTTCCGCATTCATAAACTTTTCCAACAAACAGTCCATATTTCGTAGCAACTACTTTATTAGACTCGAATACCAACTTAAACCCTTCTCTACATAGAAGGGAACCACTAGCGAGATTCTTCTTGATGGTGGGGACATGTTGCACGTTCTTCAGTTGCATGATCCTTCCCGAAGTAAACTTCAGATTGACTGTGCCAACACCATGAACAGAAGCACTCGCGTCATTCCCCATCAGTACAGACCTGTTCCTTGTGGCCTGATAAGAAGAAAACAATGAAATGTCAGTACACACATGAATATTTGCACCTGTGTCAATCCACCAATCGGTAGACGGACAAACTAAAAATACAGTAAACAAATTACCGTACACAGATGGCCCACTCTCATCGTTGCTCACAATCATGTTGACAGTCTTGGAGTCCTGTCCTGGCTTCTTGAACTTGTGAGGGCACTTGGCAGCCCAATGTTCATCTGAACCACAAGTGAAACAGCCACCCTTCTTCTTATCTTTCTTGAAGGTCTTCTTGCCCTTCTTCTTAAACTCGGTATTCTGTTGGACAGCAGTCTTCCGCTTGGGCATGTGGGGATTGAAGTTCTTCTGCACCACATTGGCGACAGAGGTCCTTTAGGTCCATTTTCCATGCGATTCCTTTGCCCTCGAATTCTGCTCGACACTCAGATGGCCAATAACATCCTCAACTGAGAATTCACGCCTCTGATGTTTTAGAGTAGTGGCAATTCCTCCAGGAATTGGGTAACTTAGCGTAATGCAACCCGCGACTAATTTTCCAGGCAGCACACACTTGAGAAGCTCAAGCTTCTTAGCGATGCACTGTATCTCATGAGCCTATTGTAATACAGAGCGGTTTTCGACCATTCTGTAAACGTGGAACTGCTCCATAATATACATCTCGCTCCCAGCATCCGTTGTGCCAAATTTAGATTCGAGCGCCTCCCACAAGTCCTTGGCAACCCGCATATGTAAGTATGAATCAACCAGCTTATCTCCGATCACGCTCAGAACGCATCCAACAAAGACGACAATGGCCTACCTGAACGCCTTCTCTTGTTCAGGTGCGATCTTGTGGGAGTAACACCGGCGACCCAAAACATGTTCATCGCCGTGGGCCATAAGACAGTTTTGGTCTGCCAACACTTAAAGTATGTCCCCGTAAACGGGGCTGGTTTCAATGCAGCAGCAAAACCATGGACCGAAAATTGCCTACACATATTAGGTTTTTCGATTATTGAGAAATTAAGCAATTGTTTGATTAATTTAATCCAATAATAAATCATGAACATGACATAGGCAGTGCTAATGACATACTGAATTTTGATGATATAGGCATGTACTACGCAGATAGTAGAAACATCTATGCAAACCACTAGTACTGCATACGTGAAAATAAATAGGAGCGGGGTAAATGTGTTATACCCTCCAGTAGGCCAGTCGGCCGTAGCATCAGCGGAGGCGGTGGCCTCATCGGCGATCCTCTTGTCAGCAGCGGCCTTCTCGGCAGCCACGCGGTCGGCGTCAGTGCTCATGGTGAAGACGAAGGTGACGCGGAAGTAGTCGATGTAGAGGAAGTAGTTGAACAGAGGCGAGTAGTCGCGTAGGAGACGCTCCACAAAAACCTAATCGCCTCTCTCCCGTACAATATCTGGAGAGACGGGGTTTGGAGGCCTACTCTCCCTTGAGCCGTGTACGCAGTAGACGGGATGGGATCACCGAAGGCAGCAGCAAGGAAAGGAATGACCAGAGAGCAGTGGAGGTGTGATGCGTTGTGTGTTTGGCTGAGCTGCGATGCCTCATATATATAGCCAGTCGGGTAGGAGAACGGTCCAGCAATAAACACGTTTAATTATACACGTTTCATCGCCATAATAAGCATGTTTAATTATAGACGTTGACATGTCCACAATAAAACGTATTTATTATAGACGTTTCCATTTCTGCAATGAATATAACATCTCATATTCATTTTGTGTCTGATAATGGACTCTCCAATTTTGACCGGCAAAACATTGCATCAGCTCGGCTCATGCCCGCAACCCGCGGCGCCCGTCGTGACAAGGCGAGGCGGGCGGCGGAGCAGGAGATGCACGCATGTGGAACACCTCTCCTTCCTTCACACCAACTCATACTAGTGGGAGAAGAGCTCACCTTATAAGTTTGTGTACATATCTCTCAACTAGCCATGTGGGACTAAACTTCCCACCACTCCCTTGACAGCATGGGCCCTTAGGGATTTTCTGAAATTGTTAAATGGGCCTATAGCCCAACTAATATTCAGCAATCCCCCACAGAATCCCGAAGGCCATTGGTGTTGTCCTCTGTTCCAAACTCTGTTTTGATATACCAGTATTTTCATTGGAGACCCGTTAAGGTTGAACATCCACCTAGAACAAATAGCTACACTCCTCCACAACTAAACAATGGACTAGGCCTTGAATTGTCAATTTGGCTTGAAGGGTTTCACCAAGTGCCTTACCAGTACTAGGCTGCCGAAGGCTGACCCCTCGGGTGGAGCATACTGGTCACTCCTGGCCTGTTCATGAACTTACTAGAGATCACCCTAATCTCATAGACTATGACCAGTAGTCAGGCTCATATAGGTCTGTTCCTCCAAGGATCGCTCTGTAGGATAGCATCTTTCTTTTACAAGCCTTGGAACACATTAAGACAAAAGTCGACCTGCCAAGTTACCAAGAGTTGTGCATCTCCAACGGAGTGGGATAGTTAAAATACTCTCCTCAGTTAACCACTAGCTTGTTTTCCCAGGTCCTACTTCACGGGATCTCCGATCACATAGGTTGGGTTACCACCATGGCAACTCATGTGGGTCCCATACCCATCTCCCTCGATGCATTATCTATCACAACACGCGATAGCCCTTTTGTAAAGGGATCTGCCAGATTCTTAGCCATTTGGGCATACTCCAAGGCTATCACTCCGGAGTTTCTTAGTTTTCTGATAGCTTTTAGTCTCATTCTTATGTGTTTGTTGGACTTCATGTTGTCCTTTGAAATCTTCACCTTAGTGATGATAGTCTGATTGTCATAGTTCATAAGGATAGCCGGAACTGGTTTATCAACCAATGGCAAGTCCATCAAAAGATCTCGAAGCCATCCTGCTTCGACACCAGATGTGTCTAATGCTATTAATTCTGCTTCCATTGTCGGTATCGTTAATATCGTTTGCTTGCAAGACTTCCAGAAACAGCGCCACCTCCAAGAGCAAACATATACCCAGTTGTGGCCTTCATCTCATCAGCATCGGAGATCCAATTCGCGTCACTATACCCTTCAAGTACCGACGGGTATCCGGTATAGTGAAGTCCATAGTTCATAGTACCCTTCAGATAGCATAACTCTTTCAACAACACGCCAATGTACATCACCCGGTTTTGAAACAAACCGACTCAGTTTGCTCACAGCAAAAGCGATGTCAGACCTCGTAGCGCTCGCTAGGCACATCAGTGAACCAATGATTTGAGAGTATCTTAATATCCAAAACGCTAGGATCATATGGTGTTTGAGATGGCGTGCAATCCGCATATCCAAAACGACTCCACACCTTCTCAACATAATGGGATTGCAGAAGTGTAATCCCACCCTCATTATCTCTTAGTAGCTTGATGTTCAAGATAACATCAGCCACACCAAGGTCTTTCATCTCAAAGTTCTGAGATAGAAACGACTTGACCTCCTCAATGACTTTGAGGTTGGTTCTGAATATCAGTATGTCATTAACATACAAGCACAGTATAACTCCTTCGCCCCCACCATGGCGATAGTATACACATTTATCAGCTTCATTAACAATGAAACCAACAGATCTAAGAGTTGTATTAAACTGATCATGCCATTGCTTAGGTGCTTGTTTTAGGCCATACAAATATTTAAGCAACCTACATACTTTTCCTTCTTGACCAACTATCACAAAGCAATCTAGTTGTTGCACGTAGATTTCCTCGTTTAGCTCTCCATTCAGGAAAGCCATCTTAACATCCATCTGGTGGACAAGAAGACCATGCGAGGCCGCCGCCGACAGTAATACTCGAATGGTGGTCAGTCTGGCCATAGGTGAATAAGTATTGAAGAAATCTTCCTCTTCTTTCTGGTCATAGCCCTTGGCCACAAGCCTAGCCTTGTACTTTTCAATCGTACCATCGGGCCTAAGCTTCTTTTTGAACACCCATTTACATCCCAATGGTATACAGCCATAGGGGCGTTCAGTGATTTCCCATGTCCCGTTAGCCATGATGGAGTCCATCGTGCTACGGACCGCTTCTTTCCAATAGTCAGCATCCGGAGACGCATAAGCTTCTGAAATAGAAGTGGGAGTATCATCCACAAGGTATACAGGAAATCATCACCAAAAGACTTCGCAGTCCTCTGTCTCTTGCCCCTACCAAGGGTTTCCTTATCATCCTCCTCAGGATTTCCATCATGTGTTTGTTCATAATATTCCATCGGCATGGCAGGTTTAGGAGTCTCATCAGATTCCAGCCTAGAAGTGCTTTGCATATCTCTCATAGGAAAAATATCCTCAAAGAATGTAGCATCTTTAGACTCCATAATCGTACCGACCTTCACGTCAGGTACCTCATATTTCACTTCCAGAAATCTATAGCCGACGCTATTCTTAGCGTAGCCTAAATTAACGCAGTCCACGGTCTTTGGTCCAAGCTTACGCTTTTTGGGGATTGGCACATTGACTTTCGCGAGGCAGCCCCAAGTATGTAAGTATGAAAGTGTTGTTCTTCTCTTTTCCCATTGTTCATAGGGAGTGATCTCATTGTCTTTTGTCGGAACTTTATTCAGGACATGACATGATGTCAATATAGCCTCCCCCCACCATGCCTTGGATAAACCCAATGTATCTAACGTGGCATTAACAAAATCTGTCAGAATATGGTTTTTCCATTCGGCAACCCCATTTGACTGAGGTGAATAGGGAGGCATCCTCTCATGAATAATTCTGTGTTCCGCACAGAAAGAATCAAACTCGTTAGAGAAATATTCTCCACCACGATCTAACCGGACTCGTTTTATTTTCTTTTCAAGTTGATTCTCAACTTCTGCCGTATAGATTTTAAAGTGGTGTAGAGCCTCATCTTTAGTGTTTAAAACATATACATAGAAATATCTAGTAGAACCATCTATCAGTGTCATGAAGTATATTTTTCACCTTTAGTCAATACACCGTTCATCTCACAAAGATCATAATGTATGACTTCTAACGGCGCCAAATATCTCTCCTCCGCAGCCTTATGGGGCTTGCGAGGTTGCTTTGCTTGCACACACGAATGGCACTTAGAACCTTTGGCTAAAGTGAAACTTGGGATTAAATTCAATTTTGCTAACCGCGTCATACTACCAAAACCAATGTGACAAAGACATGAATGCCAAACTTCTGTTTCATTAACACTCAAATGAATATTGTTCACGACTTTATTACAAAAATCAGCGAGGGAAAAGTGGAATAGACCTCCGCATTCATAACCTTTTCCAACAAATAGTCCGTATGTCGTAACAACTACTTTATTAGACTCGAATACCAACTTAAACCCTTCTCTACATAGAAGGGAACCACTAACGAGATTCTTGTTAATGGCGGGGACATGCTGCACGTTCTTTAGTTGCACGATCCTTCCCGAAGTAAACTTCAGATCGACCGTTCAAACACCATGAACAGAAGCACTCACGCCGTTCCCCATCAGTACGGACCCATTCCCTGTGGCCTGATAAGAAGAAAACAATGAAATGTCAGCACACACACGAATATTTGCACCTGTGTCAATCCACCAATCGGTAGACTGACAAACTGAAAATATAGTAAACAAATTACCGTACCCAGATGGCCCACTCTCATCGTTGCTCACAATCATGTTGACAATCTTGGAGTCATGTCCTGGCTTCTTGAACTTGTGTGGGCACTTGGCAGCCCAATGTTCATCTGAACCACAAGTGAAACAACCACCCTTCTTCTTATCTTTCTTGAAGGTCTTCTTGCCCTTCTTCTTAAACTCGGTATTCTGTTGGACACCAGTCTTCCCCTTGGGCTGGTGGGGATCCAAGTCACTTGTGTGGGAACTTGTGGGGATCCCTGACAAGAGGATCGCCAATGAGGCCACCACCCTCAATTTGTCTTTTTTGCTGAGAACTGCTCATATGTCCAAATGACTTGAAATTTGAAGCGGGCCTCACGCATCAAATTGTCTACCACACAAATTTTATTTGGAATTTTTTGAATTTGTTTTGAATTTTTTACGAATTTTTTTCTAACCGGGTGCAGACGAGCCTGGGCACCAAAACGCCCTACTCTTCAACTACCTTTTTGGTTGCATTTGTTTTTTGCGTCAACGGTCAAACAATTAGATGTTCTTTATCAAAGTCAAATAATAATTAAACTGCTGAACATGCACTCTTTGCATGTACGTGTATATAGGTCTGTGTTTTGTACATTGTACTTGTCACATCTCTCTCCCCTCTGTAACTTGTTATATCTTGGGAGATAAGACATTAGGTGCACCCCCTTGTATTATATGTGTGCCTAATGCACGATCAATGGAAATTATCGATGCACACAATCCCTCTCCTCCTAACTTACATGATATCAGATAGCGCGTCGATCCTTGCCTAACTTCCGCTGCCCTAGCCGCCGCCCCGGGCCGCCGCCACCGTCGCCGTTGCCCCTCTACCTCGCAGCCGCACCACCTCCTCCCAAAGCTGTCGCGCTGCCCCCATCTTCTCCCGCCGTGCCGCCGCTCCCTTCCCTCTCATCTCCAACCACCGCGCCGCCGCATCCTTCCCCTACCGCCGCCATGCTACGACCCTCCTCCTACCACCATGTCCCTCAACTCATCCATCTCTGGTGCCACCAACCCCTTTGCCGGTCCGGATCTCGCTGACATCCGCAATATCAACATCCATTAGCGTGTTCCTGTGATTCTCGACCCGAACGACTCCACGTACTATGCGTGGAAAACCTACTTCTCGCTTCTCTTTCGCGAGAACAATCTCGGGGATCATGTCGACGGTTCCGTCGACTCGCACGCCATGAAGGATGACTCCGAGTGGATCGCGATCGACGCCACGCTCATCCGATGGTTCTTCCTCACCATCTCGAAGGACATGTTTCACACGGTCATGAGCGATGATGATGACGCACGCGCCGTGTGGGTGAAACTCAACGGCCTCTTCACCGACAACCACTTCAGCGTCGCATTTTTCTGCAGCAAGAATTTTTTGGTTGCCATCAAGATGATGAATCAATTGATGATTATTGCTGCCGTCTCAAGATGTTTTCTGATGAATTCCGTGACATTGGCGCCAAGATTGATGATGATCTCATCCTCAGCATGCTCATGGCCGGCCTCAATGAGGACTTCGGCAATGCCGCTACCAATCTCACCTTGATGCCAGAGCCCTCCTTCCCCAAGTTTGTGGCATACTTGCGGTTGGAGGAGCGTCGGGTGAAGCGGGTGAAGAAGCGGTGCAGCACACCGCCCTCGCCGCCAGCACCTCTCGCGGCGCCCCAGCGTCGCGGAACCCGGTGCTGCCCACGCCCCTGGGGTACTACCCCCTCCCGCCCACGCCACCTGCCCCTTCCACACCTCACCAGCAGCAGGCAGGCGGCCGCCGCCGCCACAACCGTGGCGGGGAAGGCCGCCCGAAGCAGCAATAGCAAGCGCACGGGGAGGCGCCTCGGCAGCAGCAGCCTACGCCGCCCTGGACCTACGGCACCAACTCGTGGACCGGCGGTGTCCATGCATACTCGATGCCGGTCCCACGGCCGCACGCGCCTGGCATCCTTGGGCCTCGTCCGGCGGGCCATCAGGCCTATGTCGCCGCGCCCGGCGCCGCCGGCTATGCGGCCCTGCCTGCACCATAGATGGCTGGAGGCTATCCCGCCGCCCCGGCACCACCCTATGGCGGGTCCTACCCGTCGCAGGTTCCGCCGCTGTGGGACCCAGCCCTCCTGTTTGCTCTGCACTCGGCTCCGTCACCCAGTAACTATGGTGGCGGTGGAGACTAGTACATGGACTCGGGCGCGACCGCTCACATGACATCTCATCCCGGTAACCTAGCCTCTTCCACTCCAGTTCATACTCCCACTCACATCTACCCCTATCACCATGTCTAATGTTCTTGTTTCTCCTGACCTAGTCACGAACCTTGTATCTGTTCGTCGCCTTGCTCGTGAAAATCCCATTACTGTTGAATTTGACGATGTTGGTTTTTTCTGTGAAGGACGCCCGTACCCGGATGGTTCTCCATCGATGTGATAGCCCTGACGAGCTCTACCCGGTGCACTCCTCCGCCACCACCTCCACCCACCCAGTCGCCCTCGCCGCCAGTGTCGACCTTTGGCATGCTCGTCTCGGACACCCCAACTCCACCGTTTTGCGTCAAATTCTTCAGAGTTTTTCGTTCTCATGTAATAAGGTTGACAACCCATACTTGTGAGGCTTGTCGTCTTGGCAAGCACGTTCGTCTCCCCTTTAGCGCGTCTACAACTATTTCCACTTTTTCGTTTCAGTTACTGCATAGTGACGTTTGGACATTCCCGGTTGCAAGCAACACGGGCTACCTATAATATTTGGTGATTTTAGATGATTTCTCTCATTATGTGTGGACATTTCCTCTTCGTCGCAAGTCCGACGCCCTTTCCACACTCACCGCCTTTTATTCCTACGTCGCCACATAGTTCAGTCGTCCTATCCTTGCACTACAAACTGATAACGGAAATGAGTTTGACAACGTCGCTGTTCGTAATCTCATAGCCTCCCACGGCACTATCTTCCGCCTCACTTGTCCCTACACATCCCAAAAAAATGGCCGCGCCGAGCGTGTCCTACGCACTCTTAATGACTGCGTCTGAATGTTGCTCTTTCACTCTAACATGCCTCCCCAGTTTTGGCCGGACGCCCTCGCCACCGCCACCCTTCTCATCAACATCCGCCCGTGTCGCCCTGCTGGAACTATGCCCCTCACCAACTTCTCTTTGGTGCACCTCCATCTTATGATGGTCTTCGCATCTTCGGGTGTCTCTGTTATCCTAGCACCGCGTCCACCGCTCCTCACAAACTCGCTCCACGGTCGGTTCCTTGCTGTAACACCCCGGATGTAACTTTCTATATTTGTAACTCCAACTCTTGCCATTTTCGGCTATGTGTTATGATATTCCCTTCGTGGTCGGGTTTTGTCTTTCGTTTTGCATTTTGTTTTCGTCATGCATCTCGTATCATGTCATCATGTGCATTGCATTTGCATACGTGTTCGTCTCATGCATCCGAGCATTTTCCCCGTTGTCCGTTTTGCAATCCGGCACTCCCACCTCCTCCGACGCACCCCTCTGTTTTCTTTTCATGAGCGGGTGTTGAACATTCTCGGAATGGACCGAGGCTTGTCAAGTGGCCTTGGTATACCACCGGTAGACCACCGGTGAAGTTTCGTTCCATTTGGAGATCGTTTGGTACTCCAACGGGTAACCGGGTAACCGCAAAGTCCGTTTGTGTGTTCTAGCAAAACCCCCCTCTAAACAGCCCAAAACCCCTCTAAGTCACTTCCATGCTCTAGGTCGTTCGATCACGATCGTGTGGGCGAAAACCGCACTCCATTTGGAGTCTCCTAGCTCCCTCTACCTATAAATATGTCTCTCCCGAATCCTCCCTGTAACACCCCGGATGTAACTTGCCATATTTGTAACTCCGACTCTTGCCATTTTTGGCTATGTGTTATGATATTCCCTCCGTGGTCGGGTTTTGTCTTTCGTTTTGCATTTTGTTCATGTCATGCATTTCATATCATGTCATCATGTGCATTGCATTTGCATACGTGTTCATCTCATGCATCCGAACATTTTCCCCGTTGTCCGTTTTGCAATCCGGCGCTCCTATCTCCTCCGGCGCACCCCTCTTGTTTTCTTTCGTGTGCGGGTGTCAAACATTCTCGGAATGGACCGAGGCTTGTCAAGTGGCCTTAGTATACCACCGGTAGACCACCGGTCAAGTTTCGTTCCATT
Organism: Aegilops tauschii subsp. strangulata; assembly: GCF_002575655.3. Lineage (NCBI taxonomy): Eukaryota > Viridiplantae > Streptophyta > Magnoliopsida > Poales > Poaceae > Aegilops > Aegilops tauschii. Next base: position 289,105,017 of record NC_053038.3, read on the forward strand.
TGGAGGTCGTTTGGTACTCCAACGGTTAACCGAGCATCCGCAAAGTCCATTTGAGTGTCCAGCAAAAACCCCCCTAAAAACCAGCCCAAAACCCACCAAACTCTCTTCCATGCTCTAGGTCGTTCGATCACGATCGTGTGGGTGAAAACCGCACCTCATTTGGAGCCTCCTAGCTCCCTCTACCTATAAATATGTGACCCTCCCGAAAAACGAACTCAGTCCAACCCTAGCTCCGTCCACCTCGCGCCGCCGGACAAAGTCCGCCCGCGCCGGACACGTCCGCCGCGCCGCCCGGCGAATCGGCACGCGCCACGTGTCGCCGTCGCCGCCTCCACCGCGTCGGCCCGCCCGGCCCCCCGCGGGCCCCGCGGCCCGACGCCTGCCCGCGCCGCCGCCGCAGCCACCGCCGCCTCGGGCCGCGCCTCCCTCCACCGGAGCCCCGGCCGGCCTCCCTCTCCTCCGGCCGGCGCCGCCCTCCCCCGCCGTGCCTCGCGCCTCCCCGATCCCCGGCCTCCCTCTCCTCTCCTCCGCCTCCCTCGCCCGAGCTCCGGCGAGCTCGAGGAGCAGCTCCGGCAACCACCCCGATCGGATCTGGAGCAACAGTACCTAGGTTGACTTTTTTCCTCACCCCCGAAAATCCGAAGTCATTCGATTTTTACAGCATATACCCCTGTTCAACATTGCATAACTCCTTGCATGTAGCTCCGTTTCGCGCGTGTAATATGTCAAATTGTTCACTCATGATGCTCTACATTTTGTTCAATTGAACCATGTTTATTAGAGGTCATCTTGATGCCCAAATCTCTGTTGCAAGAGGGCTAGTTGCTGTTATCTGCTGGTTCTTAACAGAACTTGGAGATTTGTTATTTTTGTATCATTTAATCTGTGCATCTTATGGGCATGAGCTCTAGATGTGTTTTGTTGTATGCCATGCCATCTTTCCAAGGATGTATTCCATGTATTTTTTTTATATCTGTGGTGACTAGCACAAGCATGCAAAGTAGGCTCCGTAATGTTTCTGATTTCAGGGACTTAGTGATTTCTCTAAGTCCTTGTCTGCTGTTATTTTGTTGCCATGTAAACTTGATGCTATAGAGAGGTCCATGCATATTTTGGAGATGTTCAGTAAGGATGTTTTGTAGATATTGTTGTAATTGATCCATTCATGCCCTTTTTTGCAATTATGGAGTGCCATAGCATGACTCAATCTTGCTCTACTTTTGCTATAAAATATTTCTGGCAGATTGTTTACATGATATTCAATTTTGCCAAGCTTGTTGTAGTTGTTTTCATACATGCTATGTATTTGCTCTTGCCATGGATAGCTTCATAAACATGCCATCTTTCTGTAGGTATGCTTGTTTTGTCATGGGTTTCTTTGTGATGAGTTCATCAAGCTCACTAAGATGCCTTCATATTATTGTTTCCGCCATGCTCTATTTTCTGCTAAGTCTGAAACCTGATAACGAAACTTGCTATGTTTACATGCTTGCCATCATATCTTCTGGTCCTTTTTGGCTTATGGTCTGTAAGGGACTTTTGTCATATGCATTTAGTAGAACACTGCCATGCCTTGTTTTGCTATGTTAAGTTCCTGTAGCATGTTGATTTCGTGCTCTGAACATTGCTACCTGATGCTGTTTTCTGCCATGTCCAGTTTTTCACGAAGTCTGTGATCCTGTTATCTTTTGCACTTTTGCCATGCTTGTTTGAGCTTGATATGTTGTGAACTAGCCGTAGCTCAGTGTTCATCTTTTGTCAAGCATCTCCTGTAGATTACTGTCATATGCTTTGTTGCTATGTTGGAGTGCTGTAGCATTGTTGTTTGTTGCATTTTAAGTGCTATCATGCTGTTAATCGCAGATTCGTGTCATTCTTGTTTTGCTTGCCATTTGCAAACCGTGCATCCGTTTCCGGGGATCTTTATATCGATTTCGACCGAAATCATCTCATCTTTCCAGTGGCATGCTTGGTTTGCCAAGTTACTGCCATGTTCATCATTTTCCTTCCGGAGCACGCATATGCATCGCATATCATATCTTGCATATCATACATGTCTTGCATCATGTTGCTTGTGCATTTCTCGTAATTGATTGTGGTTCCGTTGCTTGTGTTCTTGTCTTGGGTAGAGCCAGGAGACGAGTTCATGAACGAGGAACCTGTTGAGTACGCTTACGAGGATCAAGCTTTCGACAACTCTGAGAACCTTGCAGGCAAGATGACCACCCCTCGAAATCACTTCTATCTTTGCTTTGCTAGTTGTTCGCTCTATTGCCATGCTCCGCTACCTATCACTTGCTATATCATGCCTCCCATTTTGCCATGTCAGCCTCTAACCATCCTTTCCTAGCAAACCGTTGTTTGGCTAAGTTACCGCTTTTGCTCAGCCCTTCTTATAGCGTTGCTAGTTGCAGGTGAAGTTGAAGTTTGTTCCATGTCGGAACATGGATATGTTGGGATATCACAATATCTCTTATTTAATTAATGCATCTATATATATTTTGGTAAAGGGTGGAAGGCTCGGCCTTATGCCTGGTGTTTTGTTCCACTCTTGCCGCCCTAGTTTCTGTCATACCGGTATTATGTTCCTTGAGTTTGCGTTCCTTACGCGGTCGGGTGATTTATGGGACCCCCTTGACAGTTTGCCTTGAATAAAACTCCTCCAGCAAGGCCCAACCTTGGTTTTACCATTTGCCATCTAAGCCTTTTCCCCCGGGTTTTCGCGAGCCCGAGGGTCATCTTATTTTTAAACCCCCGGACCAGTGCTCCTTCGAGTGCTGGGCCAAACCGAGCGATGTCCAGCGCCCCCTGGGCAACCAGGGTCTATGCCAACCCGACGTCTGGCTCATCCGTTGTGCCCTGAGAACGTGATATGTGCAGCTCCTATCAGGATTTGTCGGCACATTCGGGGGCTTTGCTGGTCTTGTTTTACCATTGTCGAAATGTCTTGTAAACCGGGATTCCGAGACTGATCGAGTCTTTCCGGGAGAAGGTTTATCCTTCGTTGACCGTGAGAGCTTATGATGGGCTAAGTTGGGACACCCCTGCAGGGTATTATCTTTCGAAAGCCGTGCCCGCGGTTGAGGCAGATGGGAATTTGTTAATGTCCGGTTGTAGAGAACTTGTCACTTGACCCAGTTAAAATACATCAACTGCGTGTGTAGCCGTGATGGTCTCTTCTCGGCGGAGTCCGGGAAGTGAACACGGTCTGTGTTATGTATGACGTAAGTAGGAGTTCAGGATCACTTCTTGGTCATTGCTAGATGGCGACCGTTCCGTTGCTTCTCTTCTCGCTCTCTCTTGCGTATGTTAGCCACCATATATGCTTATTGCCGCTGCAGCTCCACCTCACTACACCATCCTTTCCTATAAGCTTAAATAGTCTTGATCTCGCGGGTGTGAGATTGCTGAGTCCCCGTGACTCACAGATTCTACCAAAACAGTTGCAGGTGCCGACGATGCCAGTGCAGACGATGGGGTCGATCTCAAGTGGGAGTTCGATGAGGAACGTGGTCGTTACTATGTGTCTTTTCCTGATGATCAGTAGTGGAGCCCAGTTGGGACGATCGGGGATTGTCGTGGAATTGTCACGGCAGATGTCCTCGAGCTAGGACTTAGTCGTGGAGCCATCGCTACTAGGAAGCTTGAAGGGGTTAAGCGGGACAAGGAACACAAGGGTTTATACTGGTTCAGCCCCTTACGGTGAAGGTAAAAGCCTACGTCCAGTTTGAGGTGGTATTGATTAGGGTTTCGATAACCAGGGAGCTAAACCGCTATGCCTGGCATTCGATCAGATTGTTCTCTGCCCTAAACCGCTGCCGGGTCGCCCCTTTATATAGAGAGGCTGACGCCCTGCAACTCTCAGAGTCCTGGCCGGCTCATAAGAATGTCCGGCTCGGACTCTCAACTATTCTTGCCTTACACTACAAGTTCCACCAGGATAATGATTGTAACTACGGGCCTTAAGCCATATCCGGGTCTTAAGCCCATCTTTGGCCCACCGTCTTCAAGCTTGGCACCGGGCTTCTGGCAATGACCATATGAGTAACCCGGCCCCTCCTGGCGGGTGACTCCAAGGTCTATATCCTCAACATTAGGCCCCAGATTGATTTGAGCCGGCTCATGTCAATCTTCAATCCTTTCGACAGAAAATCTCCGGCTTACAATTGTGTGAAGGCCATAACCTGGCGTGACGTCATCCTCTGGATTCCGGATAATCCGCCGTGACGTCATCTTCCATTAAGCCCGTTTTTTACTCCGCCAGATCCGCAACGGATCTTTGCATTTACTGTCATCCCGAAAATCGAGGCGTTCCGTGAGGAGATAACCACGCCGCGGACTCCTTGATCCTCGCGCCCACTCATGAGCTCGCCCTTATAAATAGGCCGTCCCGACGGGCTTTTCTCACTCTCCTTCCTCTGTCGTCTCCTTCCTCTCACTGTCCCGTGCTGCTCGAGCTCCGCCGCCGTCGCCGTCGCGGGTCTTCTCGTCGTCACCAGCTCAGGCCGCTGCATCACCCTGATCGGACCAGAGAAACGCGACAACCTCCGCGGCTCTCCAGCTCCTGTAAGTCCTGCTTGTCCTGTAGAATAGATCTGCCGTAGGGTTCGTCCGCGTTCTTCGTGTTCGTCGCCATTGCCACAAACTCCGATAGTTTTCTTTCTTACTGCTCCTTTTGATCTTAGATCTGCATAGAACTATTGCGGTGACTGTTTAGCACCCATTTTACACGCAAGCAGCTCTCTTTTTACTGCATAGGAACTTTGTTCGAGCCCAAGAACTCCCTCGCTTCTGTTTCTAGGTCTAGAAATTTTTCTTTTGCCCGACCATTTTGATCCAAAAAAGTTACTGCAATGTGTGAAACCTGTTTTACCACACTTAGTAAAAAACTGCAATCATTGAATCTCGGCGGTTTATAGTTCCGGTTTAAAGAAACCACGCGCCGTAGAACCGTCCGGCTTAAAGAAAGCCATGCGCCATAAAAATTTCCGGCTTAGCTGTGATAAGGCCTGTAGACGATCAAATTACTCTCAATCCCTCGGCGGCTTAAATAGCCCGATGCACTTAAGTGTATACCATTAGTCCCCTTCATAAGCCGCCACCTTGACATTGAACTGTAGATTTCCTCCAGCTCATAATTAACCCGGACATTTTTCCTTTTATCATAGACAGCCGACTTTCACCATGCCTCCCAAAGCTCCCAAAGCTTCCATCACTTGCAACTGGATGAGGTCCAACGTCACCAGTGAGACACTAGCAGATTTTGTTAAGTCCGGATACCTGCCCAAGAAGGACGTCATGTCCTACCGTGCCCCCGATCCGTCAGAAGAGAGACCACAGCCAAAGGACGGGGAGGTAGTGATTTTTGCGGATCATATGAGCCGGGGCTTCGCACCGCCCGGCTCAAAGTTTTTTAGAGACGTTCTAAACTTCTTCAACTTGCGGCCTCAGGACATAGGACCCAACTCAGTGTCCAACATCTGCAACTTCCAAGTATTCTGCGAAGTTTACCTTGGAGAAGAACCTAGTCTGCTGCTCTTCAGAGAGCTTTTTTACTTGAACCGTCAGAATGATTGCGCCAATGGGCCAAGTCTGGAGTTAGGTGGCATCTCCATCCAGCGGCGTAGGGACTGCCTTTTCCCTTACGCAGAGCCGCCCAGCCACCCGAAGGACTGGAATCTGACGTGGTTTTACTGCCAAGACACGTCGCCGGCTGATGAGAGTCCGTTGCCCGGCTTTCGCCCCTCGCATCTGGAGCCGACTCACCCACTGTCGGACAAGCTGACTCAAGCGGAGCGCCAGCCTCTGCTCCCCACTATCAACAAGATCAAGGCTCTCCTGGGCAATGGTCTGAACGGAATCGACCTGGTCCGGGTCTGGATCTCATGGCGGGTGATCCCATTGAGCCGCCGCCCCGGCTTAATGTGTGAGTACACGGGCCGAAAAGATGACCCTCAGAGACACAGCCGCAACGATCTTCCTGAAGACGTTGCAGAAGAAATGACCAAGGCTCTTTTAAACGAGAGCCTGGCAGACTGCGGAAGGACCGGGCTAGCCCCCTTCTGCAAGACCAACCCAGCCCCAGCGGTAAGCCGCTGATCTGAACATTTTATCTGTACATGACTTTCAAATTGTTTTAAGAAAACCTCATTGCATTTTTCAGGCTGATGATAAGTTCTGGCGGGTCAAATACGACCATGAGGCGGCCAAGAAGGCCAGGAAGGCGAAGAAAGCCGCCCCTCGCAAGAAAGGAAGCAGGCCTGCTGCCTCCGAGCTGATGCAATTAAGCGACAGCTCCGAGTCAGAGGTAACCCCTGAGCCTTTAAGTCCTTGCTATATTTGTTGTTTGTTGCTGTCCGCCTTATCAATACTTGCTCATTGACAGGATGACACCGGCGCAAGTAACCCGGTGGTTGAAGAGGTAATGTCACTTTCCTCCGACTTGGAGCCCTTGCCAAAGCTGAAAGTCCGAAGGGTAACCCGGAAAGTAAGCTTTTCACATCCTTTACCTTATCAAGACCCTCAATTTATTTTGAAGCGACAGGTTCATGAAAGCCGGCGTCACACCCGGACCAACAAGGACACCGACCTCTCCTCCGGGCTACCTGACGCATCAAGGAAGCGCCGAACTGAGGTTATTTTCCACTTGTACCCTTTTCATCCGTTGGCGGGTGTTATCCGTCAACCACTCAACTCTTCTGACTCCAATTATCAGGAGACCTCCCCCTCTTCGGGCGACTCTATGCAGTCGAGTCTTCCGGCTTTCAAGACCGTGCCCGGGTAATGACAACCCTCTTATATTTGTTCTGGTCCTTTGCCATACTTTTATACTAACCTTTGTTGTTCTTTCAGTGCCCAGGCAAAGCTCACCAAGAGGGCGAAGAAAACCAAGTCGGCCGGAGAGCCGGATTTGCCTGAGCCGGAGGTGGCGGTCCAAGAACCGCCAGCTGCCTCCGCCCCCGAAGCCACCACTCCAATGGACACGGCACCTGTAGAAGCTTCTGCTGACCCGGAGGCCTCCGGTCGGCTCAACCAACAAATGACCCGGACGTGGTAATCACCCGGACGGCATTTGTTGAGTCGGGGAGACCTACCGCACTGGCTAAGTGCTCCGCTAAGGGGGAGTTGCTGCAGCCCCACCGAGTGAACCTAGATCTCTCCGACCACACCAACCTGAGCATTGGAGAGCTCGTCTCTGGCTACATCAGCCAAGTGCACAAGAGCCGGGACGCACAGGTTGCGATGGTGAACCAGATCCAGCAAAAATCTGAGGTATCCTTCCGCTATCCTCTTATTTACTGCATTGTTACCTTTATCATGCTAGCCCCCAAGTCGGCGACTTATGATTAAATATGTTGTAGACTTGGGTTCCGGCTTACTCAACTGAGCCGGCAGCTTGTAGATAGATACATTCAATATGCATTAGCCCCCAAGTGCCAAGTGTCTTTGCTTGGAAAACGCTTGGGACTTTAAAATTTATATAGTGACTGTTCATGTCATAACCCGGAAATGTATGCAGGCTGCCGGCAAGAAGCTAGAGGCTGACATGGCTGATCTCAAGAGCCGGCTGCAGATGCAAGAGATGGAGACCCGGAAGGCAAATGCCAAGTTTGTGTCCAGCATCGCCGCTCAAGAAAAGCTGAAGACAGAGTTTGACGCTGAGCGGAAGGCGTGGGCCGAAGAGAAGGCCGCATTGGTGAACCGGGCGGAACAGGCGGAGAAGACTCTCTCCGAGAAGACCGCCGAGCTCTCCGGCCTAAAGCGCCGGGTGTCCCAGATGGTGGCCGCCATCTTTGGTAAGTCGCCGCACCGGCTTTCATCAAGTTTGGAATTTCTATATCTCATAATTCACCCCTGTCGGCGGCTTATCTGATTCTGTTAAACAGGTCCCCGAAGTGCCAACCTCAACCAGAGCGTGGTAACCAAGCTGAAGGCCGTGTATACCCTAGTGGAGCATCTCTACACCTGGTCACAACGTGCCTTAGCTGTGGTGGCCCTATCCAACGAGGTGCCGACTCACCTGGCAGAAGTCCTGCGCCGGCTCGCCGTTCTGCCTCAGCGGATCCAAGAGCTGCGACGGGCCTCTGCGAGAGCCGGAGCGATCGCTGCGCTGAGCCGGGCCAAGGCGTTCTTGCCAGAGCTAGAGCCGGCGGACATTGCCCTCGGCTACCCAAGTCTGAAAGAAGACGGCACCGCCTTTGATCAGAAGGACTTCGCAGCTTGCGTGAAGGCTGTACGCCCGGTGGCTACTCTCATTGGAAACGATACAGATCTGACCAAGTACCAGCCGGGTTACAATGCGGAGAATCAGAGGATCCCGACCCCTCGCTATGAAGCCCTCAACTTGATCCCGCCGGCTCGTCAGCACACTTTCGCCCCGGAGATTGACCCGGCCGGGTTAATTGACGAAGAAGCCCAATTCGAAGCTCTCAGCGGCATCGACTGGAAGTCATCAACTTTCCAGGTCTTGGGATCAGCCGGAGGAGAAGATAGGAACGAGCTGGAGACTTCAACTCAGCAAGCGTCGTAACTCGGCTGGCGGTTTACCAAACAATGCCTCGCCCTTTTGGACTCAACGAGTCTTGTAATAGAGTAGGACCAACACTTTATTTTTGCCGTGTCATCATGCACGCCTTGAATGCTTGAAATTTTATCGAAGTCATCTCTTGTATATTTCTCCGGGTCATTCTTTCCCCTTAGTCGCAAATAATTGCCTTTAACTATCCTGCATAAAAAGACGGATCACAAGTCTCCAAGCGGCTTACCACCCTGAGAATCATATGTTTCAGATATATAATCCGGAATATGAATCAAAAAAGACTGGTTCTCAGGTATGTCCTTAATACAGCCGTAATAACACAATTAGCGGTCTGCAAACATACTTCCAGTTTAGATAACCCGGATAATAAGGTTGATACCTTAATGCCAATTTACTTGTCTTAACGACACCCATTGTATTCAACTATCATTGTAACGCAAAGTTAAGCCGGGAAAGTGAGACCCGGTCGTACACACTTGGAAATAATCAGACGGACCTTGCTTATAAGGCAGAGGAACTTAGGGGCTTCCGGTTCGGATACGACCAGAGACCCGGCCCAAAGGGGTTATGCTAAGATTCGAATACAATCATGTAGCCCCCAGTGGGTGTGGCGATGCCAATCAAGAGGGTATCGACAGCTATGTTCTCTTTGGTTCGAATACGACCCATGTTTGAACAGGAAGCCCCCAAATGACTTTAAGAATTGTTTAACGACGTTGATTCGAATACGATCCACGTCGGTTCTCACAGGGGTTAAACTATGATTCAAATATGATCAGAGAAAACCTCCCAATGAGCTCGGCACTTTGCCAATCAAATGGGTATCGACAGCTATGTTCTCTTTGGTTCGAATACGACCCATGTTTGAACAGGAAGCCCCCAAGTGACCTTATTACCTGCGGCTAGATTCGAATACGATCATAAGCCGGATCCTCTGTAACATCCCAAATTTTCAATTTGGAATGTTATACATAGATCATCATTGCATATCATGTTTTGTTGCATTTTTGACAAATCCTCGATAAATCCTAAGCAACTCAAGGACCCTCGGAGAGAGTTGGGGATTTTCTCAAATTTTCATATTTGATTTTCATCAAATAATAAGACGAGGATTTTATTTTAATTATTTTCTCTCCGGAAAAATATTTCAATTTTAAAAATAAACGAGAGGAGAAAATATGACTTCTCCAAAACAATTGAAATACTGGAGGAAAAATATTAAAATCATTTATTGGATTTTATTTGCAATTTTTATTGCATTAAAAATATTGCATGTTTTCAAAATATTTATTTTGGTTTAAAAAAATGTTCACCCTATTCTAGATTTTCTAACTAGACGGGGAAAATTTATTTTATATTTTTCTGATTTTTATTTATTTTACTACGAATTTGTTTTCCGCGGAACTTATTTTAAAAAAAAAGATCCGCCCGCGCGCCGGCTGGGCCAAAGGCCCAGCCGACGGCCCGCCTCGCGCCTTCCTCTTCCCGCACGGGAGCTCGCCGCCGCCATGACCGAATCCGTCCGCCGCACGCCTCCCCTCGCCCGACCCCTTCCCCAAGCCGCCGCACCCCCCCTCCTATATATATAGGCCCCCCCCTCTCTTTCCTCACCACCGCCGCCGCCCGCAACACGCCTCGCCGCCGCCGCCGCGTTCGCCCGCCGGAGCCGCCGCCCCTCGCCGCCGCACCCCCCCCCCCCCCCCCGAGCCCCGCACCCCGTCGCCGAGCCCGGAGCCCGCCGGAGCTTCGCCGGAGCCCGTCCCCGTGGTACTGCCGCTGCCCGTTCTTTGCCGGTTTTCGTTTCTAAAAAAACCTTTGTTTTAAAAAAAAACCTAGATCGGTTTTTTTTTGTTTTATTATTTTGCGAGCGTTCACCGAACCGTTCGTTTTAACGAACGCGTTCGTCGGTTTTTCTCTGTTAACGAACGTCCATTATTTAACCGTTCGTCCGTTTTTCTTTTTCGTCGGATTTTCTCGTTATTTTCTCATATTCGATTTCTGATCGAATCTTCGATTCTGTTTAACTTCTCGCTCGTTTATCGGAATCAGGTGATTCAAGCGCCTAGAGTTTCGTCTCGAAATTCTCTTTCCGTTTAACCTACTCAAACAAGTTTTTGCTACAGTAAAATTTGACCTAGATCCAGATTAGCAAACAAAGTTTCTTTCTTTCGCCGTTTGACTTTCGTTGCTTCTTTCGAGTTGATTTTTTTGCAAACCGGAGTTCTTAAGTTGAACTTTCTGGTTGGATCTTTCATTCGAGTTTTACCTGTGCATTAGATGAGTACTGATTGTATGCTTGTTTGTTTGCGATAGAGTACCCGGAGTGTGCCGCTTGTTACTTCGAATCGCTAGGTTTTGCGGATCATCAGCAAGGCAAGTAACACTTTGATCATATTCCGTTCATACCCAGTTTTTATTGCATTAGATCTGTTTTCCTCACACATTGCATGATTAGGATCTAATTAAATTGTGGGTATTGGGAAGTAGTTGAGGTAGTACCTATTACCTGTTTTACTTTATCAAACCCTTGGGAGTTACTTCTACGTTGCTTTTATTATTGCCATGCTATGCTCGTAGACGTGGATTGGGTTTGAGAGATATTCATGACAGATGTGAGATGTTTATTAATGGTTCAACTTAAGGTGGCAACTAAAACTCACATCTGGGTGGATTGAGGCACCTGGAGAACCCAGTGTTGTCTGTATGTATAAGGTCCGCCACCCAGGCTCAAAGGGATCATAAGATTATTCATGCTAGAAACTTCCGTGTGCAGCCACAAGCTATTATGGGCTCTAGCATAGCTGAGTAGGTTACAGGATCTCTTGAAGAGGTGGACTAGCAGATGTAGGGGAAAGTAGGTGTACCGGTCCATCCAGAGTAAAGAGTGATTGTTTCTGAAAGACTGTGTCTCGGTCATTCGTTTCTCAAACATCATGCAGTGCGAGAATCAAGCGGAGGCGATCGAGTCTTGTGGGGAAAAGTGCGCAAACCTCTGCAGAGTGTACAAACTGATCATGATTAGCCGTGTCCCCGGTTATGGACAACTTGAGTATCTAGTACCTGGATTATCATTTGAATCTCATCACCGTGATACTTATAATTAATTTTGTTGTGGTAATGATGATACTTAATTTGGATTGAGTTGGAGGTACCTTCTCAATGTTTCAACCACCATGATAGTTAAATAAAATTTATTCCTTTTGAAGTAGGATAAAATTGGCTTTTCGCAAAACTGTAACCATAGAGCTTTCCACCAGCCATATATGCATGTAGTATAGCATTGTTATTGCTCATTATTCTCTATGTGTTACATTGCCAGCATATTCTATGTGCTGACCCGTTTTCGGGCTGCAACGTTTCATGTTGCAGACTTTTCAGACGACGAGTAAGGTGCCTTAGGTCGTGGTCTTATACTCAGTGATGCCGCTGGAGTTGATGGACTCACTTATCTTCCATGTCTTCCGCTGTTATCGTTATTAGATGGCCTTCTGCCATGTTTATCATACTTAATCTCTTCGGAGATATTCGATGTAATAAGTGTGTGATTGCTACTCTGTTATAAATCCTCCATTTGTACTGTGCGTGTCAGCATTACTGATCCAGGGATGACACTGGTGCACAGCAGCATAGGCCATTTGAGGTCTGGTCGCTACAAAGTTGGTATCAGAGCACACGCTGACTGTAGGACACGACCACTAAGCTTAAGCCCTAGAAAGCTTCTCTCTTCTCATTTCTGACCCCTCTCCACTTTCTACTCTTTTAGGAATGGCGAATGCAAGGAGCAAGTTCATGCAACCAGATGAAGACACGCCGTTTGGACGACATTTGAAGGAAGTCACCAAGTACTTGAACATAGGAATACCAAGCGTCACCGGAACCTACAACGCCACATTACCTGAAGAGGAGAGCTGGAAGATTCAAGTTATCATTCCAAGAAGGACGTTTGCGCCAATTACTGAACCCATGAGATTGGTTTACGAAGCACCAACTTGGAGTTTAGGGAAGAGCATGGCCGCACACATCGCCATGGGACGCATCGGAGAAGTCTATCACCAGGAGCTTAAGGATACAATTTACCAAATTTGTGGACGTCGAGACGCGCAATGGGAGATGATCAAGACCAAGAAGGATGGATCAATTGCAGCTTTCATCCAGGAGCAGAACCAACATATTCGACGCCAGGAGAATCAGATGTGCACGGACAAGGAAGAACTGAAGAAGGCATTCACGAAGATCAAGGAACTCCAAGAAGAACGCAAGGCTACACGCGAAGATTACTTGGAGGAAATCAACGCGCTAGTAGGGAAGATTGACGACCTGGAGAATAAGATTGGAGCATTCATGGAAAATCCAGTGCCAAAAGCAGAAGTCGACGAATGCACTTGTCCGGATAATTACATCGTCATCGACGACCCCGACTCGGAACCAAGTGAAGACGAATGGATTGATGAAGCTGGAGCAGACATCATGGAGTCTTCAACGGATCAGAATTTCTAGTAGACCACCATATCAGTAGTAGTTTTCCCCCATTTAATAGTATAGTTCAAGCACTTTGTAACGCTAGTTAGATCGATTGTTTTGCCTTGTTTGGATTGATTGAGTGTTATTGATTGAATTTGTCGCATGAGCATATGGGTAGTGTTTTCTCTCTAGACCTCATTCTATTCTTAATTCTCGTCTTTTCTAAACCTATCAGATGCCTCCAAGACGCGACACCGGATTTGTTTTCCCGCCAGAGATCACCCAGTTGATTCAGCAACAGAATGCCCTGATGCAAGTGTTAGTGCAGAACCAAGGCAACAACAACAACAACAACCCACCGCCACCACCACCTGTTGATCACTTAGCCCGTTTCTTGAGGCTAAATCCGCCGGTGTTTTCCAGTAGCACCGAGCCGATTGTTGCAGATGATTGGCTCCGCAAAGTTGGAAGGGAGTTGACCACTGCAGGATGCACAGATGCGGAAAGAGTGCGTTTTGCCGCACATCAGCTTGATGGACCCGCAGCATCATGGTGGGAGAATTATACAGCCACGCACCCTATTGACACTGTCACATGGGACCAGTTTCAGCAAGCTTTCCGTACAGCTCATGTTTCAGCAGGAGCTATGGCTATGAAGAAGCGTGAGTTTCGCAACCTACGCCAAGGAGGACGCACCGTAGGCCAGTATGTGGAGGATTTCAGTAAGTTAGCACGTTATGCACCAGATGACGTTGCTACAGATGCAGCCAAGCAGGAGAAGTTTCTGGAAGGATTGAATGATGAGCTGAGTATGCAGTTGATGGTAGCAACTTTCAACAACTACCAGGAGCTGGTAGATAGAGCTCTCATGATTGAAGGGAAGCAACAGCAGATTGAAAACCGTAAGAGGAAGTATGGACAAGGGAAGTACAATTCTGGAGCCCAGCAGAAGCCACGATTTACCCCGAAGCCGGGAGGACAGTTTCAGCATACCCATGGAGGAGGTAGTTCGCACAACCATAATGGCTCCAAGAATGGTAATGGGAATGGAGCAGGAAACGGACAGAACCGCACCAACCCATCTACCCCAACCAAGAGAGATCTAAGTCACATTACTTGTTTCAAGTGCCAGAAGACGGGACATTATGCTACTGATTGTCCCGAAGCCCAAAATGGAACTGGCAATGGAAGCTCTGGGAAGAAGCCGAACCCGTTCAACAAAGGACATGTGAACCACGTGAGCGTGGAGGAGGTTGAAGCTCAGCCTGATGCAGTAATAGGTAAGTTTTTGGTTAAGTCATTTACTGCAACCGTTCTTTTCGATACTGGTGCATCGCATTCATACATATCAAGGGGATTCGTAAACAAGTTTAAGATGTCCACCCAAGTTCTCAAAAGCCCCATGTTAGTAACCTCGCCAGGAGCAGAGTATATGGCCACCCAAGGATCTTTTCAGATACCGTTGGCCATTGGTAGGCATGTTTTCCCCTCAGACCTCATTGTTTTGGAATCGCAAGGTTTGGATGTGATCTTGGGAATGGATTGGCTATCGTTGTATGGAGGAAACATCGATTGTGCCAGCAAGATGATTTTGCTTACCACCCCGGAAGGAAAAAGGATCAAGTATGTATCCCGGCATATGCCGAAGAGGACTCAAGTGAATTCCTAATCAGGAGTTGTACAGGAGGAAGTACCAGTGGTGAAGGATTATCCGGATGTATTTCCAGAAGAGTTGCCAGGCATGCCACCGGATAGAGACATTGAGTTCTTGATTGAACTTTTGCCAGGCACAGGGCCAATATCTAAGAGACCGTACAGGATGTCCGCAAAGGATTTGGAGGAAATTAAGAAGCAGATCAAGGAGTTACTGGATAAAGGCTATATTCGCCCAAGTTCGTCACCTTGGGGATCACCAGTACTTCTAGTGGAGAAGAAAGATGGATCACTATGGATGGTTGTTGATTACCGAGGATTGAATGAAGTGACCATCAAAAACAAGTACCCACTGCCGATGATCAATGATTTGTTTGACCGCTTGCAAGGAGCTAAAGTATTTTCCAAGATCGATCTACGATCAGGATACCATCAGTTAAAGATTCGAGAACAGGATATACCCAAGACGGCATTTACCACCAGATATGGATTGTATGAGTATACCGTTATGTCATTTGGACTGACTAACGCACCTGCCTATTTCATGAACCTGATGAACAAAGTGTTTATGGAGTTTTTGGATAAGTTCGTCGTGGTGTTCATTGATGATATTTTAATATTTTCCAAGGATGAAGAAGAGCATGAGGAGCATTTGCGATTGGTACTTGAGAAGCTCAGAGAACATCAGTTATATGCCAAGTTCAGCAAATGTGAGTTTTGGCTGAAGGAAGTTGGATTCCTTGGACATGTTATTTCTGGAGAAGGAATAGTAGTAGACCCTGCCAAGGTTGACACAGTGACAAGTTGGGAATCACCCGCGACAGTTGGAGAAATCCGGAGTTTTCTTGGACTTGCAGGATACTACCGGAGATTCATCGAGAATTTCTCAAGGATTGCTAAGCCCATGACTGAGCTATTGAAGAAGGACACCAAATTCAATTGGACTGAGGAATGTGAAGCTAGTTTCCAAGAGTTGAAGAAACAATTGGTTACATCACCCGTGTTGATTCTGCCAGATCAACGCAAGGACTATGAAGTTTATTGTGACGCTTCTCGTCGAGGACTTGGAGCAGTGCTTATGCAGGAAGGAAGAGTTGTGTCGTATGCTTCACGACAACTTAAACCCCATGAGAAGAATTATGCTACGCATGATTTGGAATTAGCAGCCGTGGTGCATGCTTTGAAGACATGGAGACATTTTCTCATCGGAAACCATTGTGAGGTGTACACGGATCACAAGAGTTTGAAGTACATTTTCACGCAGAAGGAGTTAAACCTCAGACAGAGGAGATGGTTGGAGCTCATTAAAGATTATGATATGAGATTGCATTATCACCCTGGAAAGGCTAACGTAGTAGCAGACGCGTTGAGCCGCAAGAGTCATGTCAACACCCTCATGACAGGAGAGTTACCTCAGGAGTTAGCCGAGGACCTTCGCGAGCTATGTTTGGAGATAGTCCCTAGAGGCTATTTAGCGACATTGGAGATTCAGTCTACCTTGATGGAAAGGGTCAGAGAAGCTCAAAAGTCAGACAAGGAGATTGAAGAGATAAAGGAGAAGATGAGCAAAGGAAAAGCCAAGGGATTTCGTGAGGATGAGCACGATACCTTATGGTTCGAGGACCGCGTATATGTGCCAAATGATCCGGAGATCAGGAAGTTGATTTTGCAAGAAGCCCATGATTCACCATACTCGATTCACCCAGGGAATACCAAGATGTATTTGGATTTGAAGAATACTTTCTGGTGGACCGGAATGAAGAAGGATATTGCGGAATATGTAGCAGTTTGTGATGTATGTCAGAGAGTGAAGGCAGAGCATCAGAAGCCAGCAGGATTGCTACAACCATTGCCGATACCCGAATGGAAGTGGGATAAAATAGGCATGGATTTTATCACGGGATTACCCAGGACTCTTTCAGGCTATGACTCGATATGGGTTGTAGTCGACCGATTGACGAAAGTGGCTCATTTCATTCCAGTGAAGACCACTTACACCAGTGCTAAGTTGGCAAAGATATACATGACCAGGATCGTATGTTTGCATGGAGTGCCAAGGACCATTGTATCAGACAGAGGAACCCAATTTACCTCGAAGTTTTGGAAGCAGTTACATGAAACGTTGGGAACCAGGCTGGAATTTAGTACAGCTTTCCACCCACAGACAGATGGACAGACCGAGAGAGTCAACCAGATTTTGGAGGACATGTTGAGAGCATGTGCACTAGATTATGGATCTAGTTGGGACGACAATTTGCCATATGCAGAGTTTTCATATAACAACAGTTATCAAACCAGTTTGAAGATGGCCCCTTTCGAAGCTTTGTACGGAAGGAGGTGTAGAACACCGTTGTTATGGGACGAAGTTGGAGATCGTCAGTTGTTTGGACCAGATTTGATTAAGGAGTCTGAACAGAAAGTGAGGTTGATTCGCGATAGGCTCAAAGTAGCCCAGTCCAGGCAGAAGAGTTATGCTGATTCTAAACGAAAGGAGACAGTTCACGAAGTCGGAGACAGAGTGTATCTTCGAGTATCACCACTTCGAGGAGTGAAGCGCTTTGGAGTTAAAGGAAAGTTAGCGCCCCGTTTTATCGGACCATACAGAGTGTTGGAACGTATGGGAGAAGTTGCCTACAAGCTGGAATTGCCCGAAGGATTGTCTGGAGTTCATGATGTATTTCACGTTTCGCAGTTGAAGAAGTGCCACGCAGAGATGGCTGAAATACCACTGAGAGATACTGTGCCACTGGAAGCGATTCAGCTGGAAAGTGATTTGACCTATGAGGAAAAGCCAGTTAAGATTCTCGAATATGCCAGCCGAGTTACCCGCAGCAAGGTTATCAAGTTTTGCAAAGTTCAGTGGAGTCACCACACAGAAGATGAAGCCACCTGGGAGCAAGAGGAAGATCTACGGAAAAACCACTCCCACATGTTTTCTAGCCAACCCGAATCTCGAGGGCGAGATTCATCTTAAGGGGGGTAGGTTTGTAACATCCCAAATTTTCAATTTGGAATGTTATACATAGATCATCATTGCATATCATGTTTTGTTGCATTTTTGACAAATCCTCGATAAATCCTAAGCAACTCAAGGACCCTCGGAGAGAGTTGGGGATTTTCTCAAATTTTCATATTTGATTTTCATCAAATAATAAGACGAGGATTTTATTTTAATTATTTTCTCTTCGGAAAAATATTTCAATTTTAAAAATAAACGAGAGGAGAAAATATGACTTCTCCAAAACAATTGAAATACTGGAGGAAAAATATTAAAATCATTTATTGGATTTATTTGGATTTTATTTGCAATTTTTATTGCATTAAAAATATTGCATGTTTTCAAAATATTTATTTTGGTTTAAAAAAATGTTCACCCTATTCTAGATTTTCTAACTAGACGGGGAAAATTTATTTTATATTTGTCTGATTTTTATTTATTTTTCTACGAATTTTTTTTCCGCGGAACTTATTTAAAAAAAAGATCCGCCCGCGCGCCGACTAGGCCAAAGGCCCAGCCGACGGCCCGCCTCGCGCCTTCCTCTTCCCGCACGGGAGCTCGCCGCCGCCATGACCGAATCCGGCCGCCGCACGCCTCCCCTCGCCCGACCCCTTCCCCAAGCCGCCGCACCCCCCCCCCTCTCCTATATATATAGCGCCCCCCCTCTCTTTCCTCACCACCGCCGCCGCCCGCAACACGCCTCGCCGCCGCCGCCGCGTTCGCCCGCCGGAGCCGCCGCCCCTCACCGCCGCACCCCCCCCCCCGAGCCCCGAGCCCGCCGGAGCTTCGCCGGAGCCCGTCCCCGTGGTACTGCCGCCGCCCGTTCTTTGCCGGTTTTCGTTTAAAAAAAAACCTAGATCGGTTTTTTTTGGTTTTATTATTTTGCGAGCGTTCACCGAACCGTTCGTTTTAACGAACGCGTTCGTCGGTTTTTCTCTGTTAACGAACGTCCGTTATTTAACCGTTCGTCCGTTTTTCTTTTTCGTCGGATTTTCTCGTTATTTTCTCAGATTCGATTTCTGATCGAATCTTCGATTCTGTTTAACTTCTCGCTCGTTTATCGGAATCAGGTGATTCAAGCGCCTAGAGTTTTGTCTCGAAATTCTCTTTCCGTTTAACCTACTCAAACAAGTTTTTGCTACAATAAAATTTGACCTAGATCCAGATTAGCAACCGAAGTTTCTTTCTTTCGCCGTTTGACTTTCGTTGCTTCTTTCGAGTTGATTCTTTTTGCAAACCGGAGTTCTTAAGTTGAACTTTCTGGTTGGATCTTTCATTCGAGTTTTACCTGTGCATTAGATGAGTACTGATTGTATGCTTGTTTGTTTGCGATAGAGTACCCGGAGTGTGCCGCTTGTTACTTCGAATCGCTAGGTTTTGCGGATCATCAGCAAGGCAAGTAACACTTTGATCATATTCCGTTCATACCCAGTTTTTATTGCATTAGATTTGTTTTCCTCACACATTGCATGATTAGGATCTAATTAAATTGTGGGTATTGGGAAGTAGTTGAGGTAGTACCTATTACCTGTTTTACTTTATCAAACCCTTGGGAGTTACTTCTACGTTGCTTTTATTATTGCCATGCTATGCTCGTAGACGTGGATTGGGTTTGAGAGATATTCATGACAGATGTGAGATGTTTATTAATGGTTCAACTTAAGGTGGTAACTAAAACTCACATCTGGGTGGATTGAGGCACCTGGAGAACCCAGTGTTGTCTGTATGTATAAGGTCCGCCACCCAGGCTCAAAGGGATCATAAGATTATTCATGCTAGAAACTTCCGTGTGCAGCCACAAGCTATTATGGGCTCTAGCATAGCTGAGTAGGTTACAGGATCTCTTGAAGAGGTGGACTAGCAGATGTAGGGGAAAGTAGGTGTACCGGTCCATCCAGAGTAAAGAGTGATTGTTTCTGAAAGACTGTGTCTCGGTCATCCGTTTCTCAAACATCATGCAGTGCGAGAATCAAGCGGAGGCGATCGAGTCTTGTGGGGAAAAGTGCGCAAACCTCTGCAGAGTGTACAAACTGATCATGATTAGCCGTGTCCCCGGTTATGGACAACTTGAGTATCTAGTACCTGGATTATCATTTGAATCTCATCACCATGATACTTATAATTAATTTTGTTGGGGTAATGATGATACTTAATTGGGATTGAGTTGGAGGTACCTTCTCAATGTTTCAACCACCATGATAGTTAAATAAAATTTATTCCTTTTGAAGTAGGATAAAATTGGCTTTTCGCAAAACTGTAACCATAGAGCTTTCCACCAGCCATATATGCATGTAGTATAGCATTGTTATTGCTCATTATTCTCTATGTGTTACATTGCCAGCATATTCTATGTGCTGGCCCATTTTCGGGCTGCAACGTTTCATGTTGCAGACTTTTCAGACGACGAGTAAGGTGCCTTAGGTCATGGTCTTATACTCAGTGATGCCGCTGGAGTTGATGGACTCACTTATCTTCCAAGTCTTCCGCTGTTATCGTTATTAGATGGCCTTCTGCCATGTTTATCATACTTAATCTCTTCGGAGATATTCGATGTAATAAGTGTGTGATTGCTACTCTGTTATAAATCATCCATTTTTACTGTGCGTGTCAGCATTACTGATCCAGGGATGACACTGGTGCACAGCAGCACAGGCCATTTGAGGTCTGGTCGCTACATCCTCCTTCCAGTTACTATGTTAATCTTGCAAAGAAAACAAACACGCGCACATTTGGAGGAGAAAAAGGACAGAGGTCCTGCTTTATTGCTTATCATAATATATACATGACTGAGAGAAATATGTACATTATGAGAGCCGGTGGCTCAAGTGTAGTAAGGCCGAAGCTGAGCTATGTTCCATGGCCGACGGGTCTCTTCCTCCGACTTACGTGAATCTTTGTGCTCCCAAATGTCAATGAGATAATACGACCCGTTGTGCAAGTTCTTGCTGACCACAAAGGGCCCTTCCCAAGGCGGGGATAGCTTGTGCGCATCAGTTTGATCTTGGATGAGCCGGAGCACAAGATCCCCTTCCTGGAAGACCCGGGATTTAACCCGGCGGCTATGATATCGGCGCAGGTCTTGTTGGTAAATCGCTGAACGGGCTGCTGCCACATCACGCTGTTCGTCCAACAAGTCAAGAGCATCTTGGCGCGCCTGCTCATTATCCGCCTCAACGTAAGCCGCCACTCGAGGTGAGTCATGACGGATGTCACTGGGGAGGACTGCTTCTGCCCCATAAACCATGAAGAAAGGTGTAAAACCTGTAGACCTGTTAGGAGTAGTGTTGATGCTCCATAACACGGAGGGCAACTCCTCCACCCAACAACCCGGCGTCCGTTGCAAAGGGACCAGAAGTCGGGGCTTGATGCCCTTCAGAATCTCCTGATTAGCTCTCTCAGCTTGACCATTGGATTGAGGATGAGCCACTGAGGAAACATCAAGTCGGATATGCTCTCGTTGACAAAACTCTTCCATGGCGCCTTTGGAAAGATTGGTGCCATTGTCAGTGATAATGCTGTACGGAAAACCAAAGCGAAAAATCACCTTTTTCATAAATTGAACCGCCGTGGCTGCATCGCACTTGCTAACTGGCTCAGCTTCCACCCACTTTGTGAATTTGTCAACTGCCACCAAGAGGTGAGTCTTCTTATCCTTGGACCTTTTAAAAGGCCCAACCATATCAAGCCCCCAGACTGCAAAGGGCCAAGTAATTGGGATCATCCTCAGCTCTTGAGCCGGTACATGAGCCCGTCGCGAGAACCTTTGGCAACCATCGCACTTACTGACCAAGTCATCTGCATCAGCATGAGCCGTCAACCAATAAAAACCATGACGAAAAGCCTTGGCCACAAGAGACTTTGAGCCGGCATGATGGCCACAATCCCCTTCATGGATCTCACGCAAGATTTCTTGACCTTCCTCAGGGGAAACACAACGCTGAAACGCTCCCGTAACACTGCAGTGATGCAACTCCCCATTGATAACAATCATTGACTTAGCCCGCCGGGTTATTTGCCTGGCCAAAGTTTCATCCTCCGGCAACTCGCCCCGGGTCATGTAAGCCAACTATGGCATTGTCCAGTCTGGTATGATATGGAGAGCCGCCACCAGTCGTGCCTCCGGGTCAGGGACAGCCAAGTCTTCCTCTGTAGGCAACTTAACAGAAGGGCTATACAGGACATCCAGGAAAGTGTTAGGCGGCACCGGCTTTTGCTGAGAGCCCAGCCGGCTTAAAGCATCCGCCGCCTCGTTCTTCCTGCGATCGATGTGCTCCACTTGGTAACCCTGAAAGTGCCCAGCAATGGCATCAACCTCGCGGCGATAAGCCGCCATGAGAGGGTCCTTGGAATCCCACTTTCCTGATACTTGTTGAGCCACCAAGTCTGAGTCGCCGAAGCACCTTACCCGGCTTAAGCTCATCTCTTTAGCCATCCGAAGACCATGGAGCAAGACCTCGTACTCAGCCGCGTTGTTAATGCAAGGAAACAGCAACTGTAGCACATAATGGAACTTGTCACCTTTAGGGGAAGCCAACACGACTCCAGCCCCCGAGCCCTCCAACTGCCTGGACCCATCAAAGTGGATAGTCCAATATGTGTTATCCGGCTTCTGCTCGGGCACCTGTGACTCTGTCCAGTCATTGATGAAATCCACCAAGGCCTGAGATTTAACAGCAGTGCGTGGCACGTATTTGAGACCATGAGGTCTGAGCTCTATGGCCCACTTAGCTACTCTCCCTGTGGCCTCTCTGTTTTGAATGATGTCACCAAGAGGGGCAGAACTGACTACGGTGATGGGATGACCCTGAAAATAATGCTTAAGTTTCCGGCTCGCCATAAACACACCATACACAAGCTTCTGCCAATGCGGATACCGCTGCTTGGACTCAATGAGCACTTCGCTGACATAATAAACCGGCCGCTGAACCGGATGCTCCTTACCCTCCTCCTTGCGCTCCACCACCATAGCCACACTGACGGCTCGTGTGTTCGCCGCCACATATAACACTAAGGGCTCCTTATCAACCGGAGCAGCAAGGACTGGAGGCTCTGCCAGCTGCTTCTTCAAATCTTCAAAGGCAGTATTAGCTGCATCATTCCAGACAAAGTTATCAGTTTTCTTCATCAACTGATATAATGGCATGGCCTTCTCACCCAAACGGCTTATAAACCGGCTTAAAGCAGCGATGCGACCCGCCAAGCGCTGAACATCGTTTATACACGCCGGCTTAGCCAGGGAGGTGATGGCCTTGATCTTCTCCGGGTTAGCTTCAATGCCTCTGTCAGAAACCAAAAAACCCAAGAGTTTGCCTGCAGGAACACCAAAGACACACTTGGCTGGGTTAAGCATCATCTTGTAGACCCGGAGATTATCAAAGGTTTCTCTCAAATCATCTATCAGGGTTTCCTCCTTTATGGATTTAACCACAATGTCGTCCACATAAGCATGAACATTACACCCAATCTGTTTATGAAGACAGTTCTGCACGCAACGCTGATAAGTCGCCTGTGCACACTTGAGTCCAAAGGGCATGGATACATAGCAGAAGGCTCCAAAGGGAGTGATGAACGCCGTCTTCTCCTGGTCCTTAACTGCCATTTTAATCTGATGATATCCGGAATAAGCATCCAGGAAACTTAAGCGCGCACAACCGGCCGTAGCATCAATAATTTGATCAATACGGGGAAGGGCAAAAGGATCAGCCGGACATGCTTTATTTAAGTCCGTGTAGTCCACACACATCCGCCAAGTGCCATTCTTCTTGAGTACGAGCACCGGGTTAGCTAACCATTCTGGGTGGAAGACTTCAACAATAAACCCGGCCGCCAAGAGCCGGGCCACCTGTTCACCAATAGCTTTCCGCCTCTCCTCATTGAACCGCCGAAGGAACTGCCTGACCGGCTTAAATTTCGGATCAACATTGAGAGTGTGCTCAGCGAGTTCTCTAGGTACACCTGGCATGTCAGAAGGTTTCCATGCGAAGATGTCCCTATTCTCACGGATGAACTCGATGAGCGTGCTTTCCTATTTTGGATCCAGGTTGGCGCTGATGCTAAACTGCTGAGATGAATCTCCTGGAATGAAATCGACAAGTGTAGTCTCATCAGCCGACTTAAATTTCATTGCCGGCTCATGCTCCATAGTCGGCTTTTTCAGAGAGGTCATATCTGTTGGGTCAACGTTGTCTTTGTAAAACTTCAACTCCTCTGTTGCACAAACAGATTCTGCATAAGCTGCATCACCTTCTTCACATTCCAAGGCCACCTTCCGGCTGCCGTGAACCGTAATGGTCCCATTATGACCCGGCATCTTGAGCTGCAAGTAAACATAACATGGCCGTGCCATGAACTTGGCGTAAGCCGGCCGCCCAAAAATAGCATGGTACGGACTTCTTATCTTGACCACCTCAAAGGTCAATTTCTCCACCCTGTAGTTGTTCTCATCTCCAAAGGCCACTTCCAACTCGATCTTGCCGACTGGATAAGCCGACTTACCAGGTACCACACCATGGAAGATAGTGTTTGACTGGCTGAGGTTCTTATCAACCAATCCCATACGGCGAAAAGTCTCATAGTAGAGGATGTTGATGCTGCTGCCTCCATCCATGAGCACTTTAGTGAACTTATATCCTCCCACCTGAGGAGCCACCACCAGAGCCAAGTGACCCGGATTATCAACTCGGGGAGGGTGATCCTCCCTACTCCACACTATAGGTTGCTCTGACCACCGCAAGTAGCGTGGAACCGCCGGCTCAACAGCGTTCACAGCCCTCTTATGAAGCTTCTGATCTCGCTTGCACAGGCTGGTGGTAAACACATGATACTGCCCACCGCTAAGCTGCTTTGGATTGGTCTGATAACCTCCCTGCTGCTGTTGATGACCCTGGCCAGACTGCTGATTAAAGCCCCCTTGACCGTTCTGAGGGTTAGAATTTGAGCCGCCGCCCGGGCCATGAAAGCCGCCAGCGCCTGAGCCGCCGCCCGGGCCATTGTAGTTCTTAAAGGCCTTCATGATTGCACAGTCCTTCCATAGATGAGTCGCTGGCTTCTCTCTAGAGCCATGCCTTGGACAAGGCTCATTCAATAGCTGCTCCAGCGTCGGGCCTGACCCGCCGCCTCGGGGAGGGGGCCTCCCCTTGCGTCGCTGGTTATTACCTTGTGTGCTGGCGTTGGCTACAAACTCTAGGCTGCCATCAGCCTTGCGCTTGCCTCCTCCTTGGTTCCCCGGGTTATGCTGAGGACCCTTGCTCTTAACCTTGTGGTCGTGGGTTCGAGCCCCACGGTGGGCGCCAACTGTCGTGGAATTGTCACGGCAGATGTCCTCGAGCTAGGACTTAGTCGTGGAGCCATCGCTACTAGGAAGCTTGAAGGGGTTAAGCGGGACAAGGAACACAAGGGTTTATACTGGTTCAGCCCCTTACGGTGAAGGTAAAAGCCTACGTCCAGTTTGAGGTGGTATTGATTAGGGTTTCGATAACCAGGGAGCTAAACCGCTATGCCTGGCTTTCGATCAGATTGTTCTCTGCCCTTTCATCATCTGAAGGGGGATCCTTGGTACCATCAGAATCGGCGTACTTGACAAGAGCCGCCATTAGTGTACCCATATCACTGCAGTCGCGCTTAAGCCGCCCAAGTTTCATCTTCAGGGGCACAAAACGACAATTCTGCTCCAGCATTAAAACTGCTGAGCCGGCATCCATCTTGTATGACGAGTGTATGATCTCCTTAACCCGGCGAACCCAATGTGTCGTAGACTCACCCTCCTGCTGCTTACAGTTAGTCAAATCCACAATTGACATAGACTGCCTATAGGTATCTTTGAAGTTTTGGATGAACCGGGTTTTCAGCTCAGCCCAAGACCCGATGGAATTCGGTGGTAGCCCTTTTAACCAAGTGCGAGCTGTCCCATCCAACATCATGGTGAAGTACTTAGCCATGGCCGCCTCACTGACCTCCAGTAGCTCCATCGCCATCTCATAACTCTCGATCCAGGCTGTAGGCTGTAAGTCTGCCGTGTAATTAGGCACCTTCCTAGGGCCTTTGAAGTCCTTGGGTAGACGCTCATTGCGGATAGCTGGTACTAAACAAGGGACACCCCCAGTCCTGGTAGGGATACCTACGTCGACGGAAGTCATCGGATAAGCCGGGGGGGTCTGGTAAGCCGTCAGCTGAGGCACCTGCTCCGCCTCTTGCCGCGCTCTGTCCTGGTCTGCTGCGTGAAAGGCTCCGTTGTGAGCCGGGCCATGGCCAGGGGGCGGGTCATGGCGTCGGACGTTACTTGAGCCGGTCGCTGAGACCATGTGCCTGCTGTAACTCGGGCTCGGACGAGGGGTCGAGTGGATCCTATCCCGGCTGTAGGAGTACGCCTCTTGCTGCGCCAGTGCCGTCTGAAGGAGTTCCCTGACCCGGCGGGTTTCAATAGCCGTCGGAGAGTCGCCGTCAACTGGGAGAGCCGCCAGCCGTGCAGCCGCAGCGACCATGTTCTCCAGCGGGTTATTATAATGACCCGGGGGTGTTGGCACATACTGAGGCGGGGCAGGGGGCACCTGGGGAGGCCCCATCACTCGTGGCTGAATAGGGGTTCCAGACCCGGGCGCTATGACCCCTGGCGGGTTACTAGACCCTGCACCTGGCGTGTTGAAGAGGTTGCGTGGATCGTAAACCGGCGGGAGCCGAGATTGGGTCTTTTGATGCCTCCTTCTCATGACCTCATTGGACGCGTTCTGATCCATCGTGAGTTGGAAAGACTGCGCCTGGATCAACTGAGTTTGGGCATCGAGAGCCGCCCTCTCCGCAGCCATCCTGATCCCTTCCGCAGCAAGGTCCTCCTTAGCTTTCACTAGATCCAATTTTAATTGCGCCACTTCCGCATCATGCTGAGCTTGATCCGCCGGGTCAACCGTGGCGGTTAATAGGGCCGTCATCTTGTCCGTGAGATCCATCAGTACCTGAGCCGGGGATGGCACCGGGTTTCCCGCTCCAACCGCGGGGTTCTGAATAGGCTGTGCACCGGCCATAAAGATTCCCACCCGGCTCGGCGGCTCAAATAGGTCCGGAATACTGTCACCATCGGAATAACCCATGAGCCTGCCATCTTGAAGTTGATACAACGAGTTTGACTCATTGGTGGCCGACTCGCCGTCAGAGCCGGCGGCCGTCTCATCACCAGATCCAGATCGATTAGAGAGTCCTCCGTGGATACACCCCACAAAAGCATGCCTTAAGGCAGGCCGGGCCCGGGCGGGTCGTGCACGCTGAGCCACCTCGATGAGATCGGCGCAGAGATCCGGCTCAGGGCCCGGCTCACCAATCTTGCCAATGAAAACATGAGTTCCGCCGAAGGGGACCCGGTACCCGTACTCAATTGAGCCGGCGTCGGGGCCCCAGTTTGCATCGTCGATGTAGAGCTTGCCGCCACGACTCTTGGTCATCCGGCCCATAGCGTATCCCTTGAGCCCTTCAAAGCTGCCCTTCAAGAACTCAAATCCACCGTGCGCTGGCCCCACGGTGGGCGCCAACTGTCGTGGAATTGTCACGGCAGATGTCCTCGAGCTAGGACTTAGTCGTGGAGCCATCGCTACTAGGAAGCTTGAAGGGGTTAAGCGGGACAAGGAACACAAGGGTTTATACTGGTTCAGCCCCTTACGGTGAAGGTAAAAGCCTACGTCCAGTTTGAGGTGGTATTGATTAGGGTTTCGATAACCAGGGAGCTAAACCGCTATGCCTGGCTTTCGATCAGATTGTTCTCTGCCCTAAACCGCTGCCGGATCGCCCCTTTATATAGAGAGGCTGACGCCCTGCAACTCTCAGAGTCCCGGCCGGCTCATAAGAATGTCCGGCTCGGACTCTCAACTATTCTTGCCTTACACTACAAGTTCCACCAGGATAATGATTGTAACTACGGGCCTTAAGCCATATCCGGGTCTTAAGCCCATCTTTGGCCCACCGTCTTCAAGCTTGGCACCGGGCTTCTGGCAATGACCATATGAGTAACCCGGCCCCTCCTGGCGGGTGACTCTAAGGTCTATATCCTCAACAGGGATCTAGCATTTGGGGTTGTCTTATTTTCATTTGGATCTTGACCGTAGTCGGTCTATATGCTTGTATTTTGGATGATGTATGAGATATATTTATGTATTGTGTGAAGTGGCGATTGTAAGCCCACTCTTTATCCCATCCTTATTCATTACAAGGGATTGTGTGAAGATGACCCTTCTTACGACAAAACCACTATGCGGTTATGCCTCTAAGTCGTGCCTCGACACGTGGGAGATATAGCCGCATCGTGGGCGTTACACTCCCGCAGTCCAAAACCCTAACCCTCTCCTTCCGCACGCCGGACACGTCCGCCTGGCGCCGGACGTTTCTCCACTGCCGTTCCGCAGCCAGTCCGCGCCTGCCACGTGGCAGCCCGCCGCCGCCCGTACGCCGCCGCCCGGAGAGCCCGCGTCCGGCCCCCGCGGGCCCGTGCCTCGCCCGCGCGCCCGTCGCCTCCATCGTCGCGCGCCGCCGCCTCGCCCGCGCCTCGGTCGTCGCGCCGCCGCCTCGCCGCCGCCGCCGTGCGCCATCACCGCCGGCCGCCGCGCCACCTCGTCGTCGGTGCCGCCCGGGGCCGCCGTCCGCCGCCGCCACGCGGGCACCCGCGGCACTCCGGCCGCCCCTCCTCGCCGTCCTCCCCTTCTTCCCCGTCGGCCGCCGGCCCTCTCCTCCGTCCTTCGTCTCCGGCAGCCCTCCGGCGAGCTCGGCCGATCTGGATCCCGATCCAGTCAACGCCAAGGTTGACTCTCCCCTCTCCCGAAAATCCAAAGTCCTGAGATATTTACAGTACATGCCCATGTTCATCGCATCATAACTCTCTGCATATAGCTCCGTTTCACGCGTGTAATATATCGAGATGTTCGTCTCGTGATGCTCTACATTTTGTTTCATTGCATCATGTTCATTTGAGTCCATCTTGATGCCCAAATCTCTGGTGCAAGAGTGCTAGTTGCTGTTTTCTGCTGTTACTTATCAGAACTTGAGGATTTGTTATTTCTGTTGCATTTAATCTGTGCATCTTATGGGCATAAACTCTACATGTGTTTTGTTGTATGCCATGCCATCTTTACAGAGGTGTATGCCATGTATTTTTTTTATCTCTGTGGTGACTAGCACAAGCATGCAAACTAGGCTCCGTAATGTTTCTGATTTCAGGGACTTGGTGATTTCACCAAGTCTGTGACTGCTGTTATTTTGTTGCTATGTATTCATGTGGCTACAGAAAGATCTATGCTCCTTTTGGAGATGTTCAGTAAGGATGTTTTGTAGATATTGTTGTAATTGATCCATTCATGCCCTTTTTGCAATTATGGAGTGCCATAGCATGACTCAATCTTGCTCTACTTTTGCTATAAAATATTTCTGGCAGATTGTTTACATGATATTCAATTTTGCCAAGCTTGTTGTAGTTGTTTTCATACATGCTATGTATTTGCTCTTGCCATGGATAGCTTCATAAACATGCCATCTTTCTGTAGGTATGCTTGTTTTGTCATGGATTTCTTTGTGATGAGTTCATCAAGCTCACTAAGATGCCTTCATATTATTGTTTCCGCCATGCTCTATTTTCTGCTAAGTCTGAAACCTGTTAACGAAACTTGCTATGTTTACTTGGTTGCCATCATATCTTCTGGTCCTTTTTGGCTTATGGTCAGTAAGGGACTTTTGTCATATGCATTTAGTAGAATACTTCCATGCCTTGTTTTGCCATGTTAAGTTCCTGTAGCATGTTGATTTCGTGCTCTGAACATTGCTACCCGATGCTGTTTCAGGCATGTCCAGTAATTTCACCAAGTCTGTGAACCTGATATCTTTTGCACTTTTGCCATGCTTGTTTGAGCCTGTTATGTTGTGCCGTAGCTCAGTGTTCATCTTTTGTCAAGCATCTCCTGTAGATTACCTCCATATGCTTTGTTGCTACGTTGGAGTGTTGTGGCATTGTTACTTGTTGCATTCTAAGTGCTATCATGTTGTTAATCGCAGATTCGTGTCTTTTTTGTTTTGCTTGTCATTTGCAAACCGTGCATCCGTTTCCGGTGATCTTTATATTGATTTTGACCGAAATCATCTCATCTTTCCAGTGTCATACTTGGTTTGCCAAGTTACTGCCTTGTTCATCATTTTTCCTTCCGGAGCACGCATATGCATCGCATATCATATCTTGCATATCATTCATGTTTTGCATCATGTTGCTTGTGCATTTCCCGTGATTGATTGTGGTTCCGTTGCTTGTGTTCTTGTTTTGGGTAGAGCCGGGAGACGAGTTCGTGAATGAGGAACCTGTTGAGTACGCTTACGAGGATCAAGCTTTCGACAACTCTGAGAACCTTGCAGGCAAGATGACCATACCCTCGAAATCACTTCTATCTTTGCTTTGCTAGTTGTTCCTTCTATTGCCATGCTGCGCTACCTACCACTTGCTATATCATGCCTCCCATATTGCCATGTCAAGCCTCTAACCATCCTTTCCTAGCAAACCGTTGTTTGGCTAAGTTACCGCTTTTGCTCAGCCCTTCTTATAGCGTTGCTAGTTGCAGGTGAAGCTGAAGTTTGTTCCATGTTGGAACATGGATATGTTGGGATATCACAATATCTCTTATTTAATTAATGCATCTATATATTTGGTAAAGGGTGGAAGGCTCGGCCTTATGCCTGGTGTTTTGTTCCACTCTTGCCGCCCTAGTTTCCGTCATACCGGTATTATGTTCCTTGATTTTGCGTTCCTTACGCGGTTGGGTGATTTATGGGACGCCCTTGACAGTTCGCGTTGAATAAAACTCCTCCAGCAAGGCCCAACCTTGGTTTTACCATTTGCCACCTAAGCCTTTTCCCCCGGGTTTTCGCGAGCCCGAGGGTCATCTTTATTTAAACCCCCGGGCCAGTGTTCCTCTGAGTGCTGGTCCAAACTAGAGCCCTTTGCAGCGCCACCTTGGGGAAACTCGAGGATTGGTTTTAGTTGTACGGACTGCTCATCCGGTGTGCCCTGAGAACGAGATATGTGCAGCTCCTATCGGGATTTGTCAGCACATTCGGGCGGCTTTGCTGGTCTTGTTTTACCATTGTCGAAATGTCTTGTAAACCGGGATTCCGAGACTGATCGGGTCTTTCCGGGAGAAGGTTTATCCTTCGTTGACCGTGAGAGCTTATAATGGGCTAAGTTGGGACACCCCTGTAGGGTATTATCTTTCGAAAGCCGTGCCCGCGGTTATGAGGCAGATGGGAATTTGTTAATTCCGGTTGTAGAGAACTTGTCACTTGACTTAATTAAAATACATCAACCGTGTGAGTAGCCGTGATGGTCTCTTCTCGGCGGAGTCCGGGAAGTGAACACGGTTTGAGTTATGCATGAACGTAAGTAGGAGATCAGGATCACTTCTTGATCACTCCTAGCTTCTCGACCGTTGCGTTGCTTCTCTTCTCGCTCTCTTTTGCGTATGCTAGCCACCATATATGCTTAGTGCCTGCTGCAGTTCCACCTCATTACACCATCCTTTCCTATAAGCTTAAATAGTCTTGATCTCGCGGGTGTGAGATTGCTGAGTCCTCGTGACTCACAAATTCTACCAAAACAGTTGCAGGTGCCGACGATGCCAGTGCAGATGACGCAATCGACCTCAAGTGGGAGTTCGATGAGGAACGTGGTCGTTACTATGTTTCTTTTCCTGATGATCAGTAGTGGAGCCCAGTTGGGTCGATCGGGGATCTAGCATTTGGGGTTATCTTATTTTCATTTGGATTTTGACCGTAGCCGGTCTATATGTGTGGATTTTGGATGATGTATGAATTATATTTATGTATTGTGTGAAGTGGCGATTGTAAGCCAACTCTCGTTATCCCATTCTTGTTCATTACATGGGATTGTGTGAAGATGACCCTTCTTGCGACAAAACCACAATGCGGTTATGCCTCTAAGTCGTGCCTCGACACGTGGGAGATATAGCCGCATCGTGGGCGTTACACTTGCATTTTTCTCGGCTACCCTCCCAATACCAAAGGTTACCGGTGCTATGATCCAGTGTCCCACCGTGTATATACATCACGACATGTGTACTTCGATGAGATGGTGTTCCCTTTCCAGCAAGTACCACCCTCCGCCGAGCTACCCGCGGCTCCTCTCGTCGCGCCTCTGCCCTAGCGTAGCACTCGGCCGCGGCCCGCCCCTGCCACCACACTTGGCGGGCCGCCCCCTTCGCCGAGTCCCGTCTCGGCCTCGCCCCTGAACCCGACGCCTTCTACCTCGGCGGTCCCATCGGACGCCACTGGCGCGGCCGCCTCCTCTGGCGGTGCCCCCGGGTGCGACCTCCTCCAGTCAGGCCTCTGGCTCTGGCTCGGCCGCCTCGGACGCGGCCACCTCTCCGACCGCCACGACGGCCTCGCTGGACGCCTCTGGCATGACCCCTCCGGCTCGGCCGCTTCGACCTCGGGGTCCTATGAGACTGGCTCGACTTCATCATCGCCTGTCTCCCCTCCGATTCATCAGGAGGGTGCCGCAACCCCCTCTGGTGTGGTCACCCGGGCTCGCACTGGGACGTTCCGGCCTAGCACGCACTACACCTCCGACGAGTACGTGTGTGCTGCATCAACCTCGACACTGTCTCCTCTACCTTCCTCCGCTCGTGCAGCCCTTCGGGATCCGAACTAGTTTGCTGCGATGCACAAGGAATTCCATGCCCTACGGCAGAAGTGAAACGATTACCAAAGCCCACCGAATCATTCAACTAGCTCTGGCTTAATTTCTCGGTTTTTGGTTCTTGTACTAATGACACGGCGATGCATAGTTATTTCCATTATGGTTTGGCTAAAAAAGGTTTTAATGTTTTGTAAGTTAAGCGAGTTATATGCCAGATGCAACAGATAAGTTAGGCAGGTCATGTGAAACAACTTTCATATGATATCATCATTTCTCCACGCACCACAGGCTCTTTGTGGATCATTCATAAAACGTGTTGTTCATGAGTTGCTTTGCTTCTTGGTTCTTTGCGCCAAGGGCACGTGTGTCATCTAGTTTCTAGGTGTAAAATGGCATATGTACTCATGTGAAGCATACCAACAGCCTCCACATTATCATAGTTACGGTTGTTCAGGTTTGCATATCGCTCTTGATCTCGCATGAACATTGAGACATGTGTTATAGCAGGCGTGTTGCGTGCAATAGACCTCCTAATAGACTTTATTTTCGAAAACAAAACATCCCCTTTATTTATTAGAAATAACAGTTACATCGGTAGTAAGTAGATTTACAATTTCATTCATAGGCTCCTCAAACCAGTCCCTAGTCTTAGAAAATTTAGCTAACCTAGCAAGTTCGTCGGCTACTTTATTTGCTTCCCTATTACAATGTTCAAATCTAATAAGCGTAAAATCGCACGCCATAAAATAACAATCATCAAACACTGTCGCTGCCGCTCCCGCTGAATATCCTCCATTCTTCATTATGTCAATTACTTCCATATTGTCGGAGTTAACGATGATACAGTTGCATCCCGTCTTCTGTGCAAGTAATAAGCCATATCTCAGAGCCAAGGCTTCAGCTGTTAATGCATCTGCACACCAATTCATCCTCCAAATCCCCCCCCCCAAATGAATCCTCCTTTGTCATCTCTAAGTACAGCCCCCGTTGTTCCTCTAAGCATGTCTTGATCGGAAGAAGCATCAACATTTAATTTCACAAAACCTCTAGGTGGTCTTGTCCACCCCTCTCTTTTATTGGTTGCCCTAGGGGATTGGGCAATTACATAATTTGTCGTTATAGCACGGGCTCCCATCGAAATTTGGTATGCGTCTTGTGATTTTCCCTGATGAACTAGCGTACGTCTGTCCCACCATAAGTACCAAGCTATTGGCGATCAATTCACGTACATTTTCTGGGTGTCCACTATAGATAGCTCATGATTTGGCATAAGAAGAAGGAACTCAAGGACCGTCTTTCCCGCACGGTCAATTGCACAGGCTTTCTCAATGGCCTCATGCAGACCCAACCTTTCCCACACTTCTTTCACCTTTTTACATAAAAATAACAAGTGTTTTGTATCTTCCAGCCCGTTAGAACATGATGGGCATATGGGCGAAACCTTCATATGTCTATTTGCAAATGTAACATGACACGGAAGGGTTCCGTGTAAAGTGGGCCAAATAAAAATCTTCACCTTTGCTGGACAAGATAACTTCCAAATCTTAGACCATATCGTATTGACATTTGTTCTACCCATGCCATTTCTGTATTACAATTTTCTCCCATATTGTTTGTTCCATTCCTCCAAATAAGTCGAGCGAACTGTGAAACATCCGTTCTTTGTAAAACTCCAAGCAATGAAGTCTGACCTCCGATAGGAAAAACTGAATCTCAGCAGCAAAGATCAAATACATGCTTCCCTGTTCGAGGTATAAATATGTGTAATTCTTAATTGACATGCTAGATGGTATCTTCTCATCCAATTATAGAAGAACTTGTAATTGTAAGAAAATATGACTATATTCCATCAAACTCTAAAATCCTATGAGGGCGGGATAACAACAAGAGCATCAAATTATAAAATAAAAACTTGTCTCGACATTTTAGGAACAATTAATATTTTTCTCACAGCAAATGTCTATTTGTGAGTTGTACACTAAACATGGAATATGTTGATCTATTTGTTGAATGCTTAGTTTAAGAAGTTCATATGCAACTTCAGATTTGCTCTTGGCAAAGAATGAGCAACTATCGTTTGTCGAATAGAGCTTCATATACCTTTTTTGCTGGTTGGTGATAACCTGGTGGTGATCTATTATCGATGCTCTTCTTTCAGTTGATTGAATAAAGAAGAGCATCACATACAAAATCTTATGCAGGTTCTGACAAGAACAAGTGAGATAGACTACTGATTCTACCATGTCAGTATGCAGTCCAATGATATTTGGCAACGTATTTTTCTGCTTCTGTCATCTATGAGCTCATTACTAAGTGTTAAAAACAATAAAGATGATCAAATGTGCTCTAAGCCATTTAATATGTGTTTGAAAAAGCCGCCCTTCCACACCCACAACATTTGACTAAATTCTCAGCAAATTTCAATCAAAAACATTGAAAATTTAATGCACGAGTTTCAGGGTACACCTTTGAATTATTTTATTTTAGTATTTATATATCATCACTAACTGCTTGCAATGATGAGTCAACAACCTACAACCAATTTACGCAAGATTTCAGAGGATAGAGAAAAAATATGAGTTTTATGATTTTACAACATGTAAATGCACATGTTTATTGAACATCAACTTGAAGCAGGTTAAGTGGTTCCTAGATATTAGCAAGTAGAATTGAAGTTGCAGCATTGTCATATAAAAAGGCATAAATCACTTGTCTTACTGGGAGCTATTTGTATATTATTTAAAAAGGAAACGTAAAACCATCTAGATGGATTAGCTATTGGGGGCTATAGTTAATGAATGGAGCAGCACTACCATCATTCCATTCCATGGAGATGAACATGAACATCTTTTCGTTTGACCAGTAACATGAACATATTTGACTGACCTTGATTCCAGGAAGAAGAAATAAAGAGCATATAGTAATGTTTGTTAATGGGTAGTCATCATTTATGCCTTTTTTAGATTATACCTATAGCCTCGTTTCCTTATATATGCTCAATGCACACGTTGAGTTGTTACTTGAAGCACTAAATGACAACATTTGTTCCTGGATTCAAAGATCAATGGAATTTGCATCAGCAATCATAGCACGGCAATAAAGAAAATATATACTTAATTATATACAGGAAAATTTAAAGAAAGATATAAGAATCTTGGTATACTCACACAAATAAACATCTTTCATTTTTTAGACTCACAAACCGGTATTTTCCAAGGTCTTGATTTCCCCGGTGGCATCGGTCCAGGATGAGGCTTTCGTGCAAATCGTTCCTCGGTGCGCCGGCGCTATCGTTCAGTAGGGGTGCCAGCGAGGATTGGGGTGTAACCGTCGATTGCTGCCTCCAGTGATGCGGAGCATCCTACGGTCATCCCCATGGACCTACCATCGTCTCATCAAGAGCCAAGAGGACCCATGACACGAACACGAGCTAGAGCTCTCGAGACGGAGGTGACTTCTTTCCTTAGTGATATCACATATGATCCACTCGAGACATGGCTACTACCTAAGTCCGAGATGTTGTGCATGATTAGGTATCAAGAGGACCCTCCTGAAGATGCACGTGAAGCCGGACAAGTCCCCAAGTTCATGGACGAGGAGAACCAACGGAAGGAGTCAAGGACGGCTCCTAGGACCCGGACATCCGGCCCCTGGAAGTGTCACCATCAGCAAGGAGCCAGCGGCCAAGTCTACAGGGCCCGGACATCCGGCGGCCAACCCGGACATCCGGACAGGCCTATCCAGAGAACAGAAGACCTGGCCCTTCAGCCCGGTCATCCGGCCAAAGGACCGGACATCCAGCCGGTCCCGAGCTCCCGGACATCCGGCCCATCGCCCGGACATCCGGACCCCGCCTATCTAGAGAGCATCAAGGCCAGCATCGACCGCCCGGACATCCGGCGCCTCGCGAAGGCCCAGACATCCGGCCTCCCCTGTCTGCGCAAAGTGTAGGGGCCCGAGGCCCATGTACCCCTTCGCCCACCTAGACTATATATACTCCTCCTCCCCCCTCTTTCTAGGGTTAGCGTTGTGATAGCTCATTTGTGGGATAGAGCCTCGCTCATCCATACGGATCTACTCCTTGCGAGAGACCGCGGCCCCTCTTCAGAGAAGATCCACGTTGGATTCAAGACCCCCTCTTGGGTGGCCCCATCAAGACCTCCTCATGGAGAAGAACCGGTTACCTTGGATCTTGTATCTCCTCTCATGTTCCAAGGATCTAGCATATGTGTGACTATATCTTGTTGGTTTGAGTGATTCTCTCGTGTTTTCCCTCGTGTACTTCGTGTTCTTAGTTGGGATCTGCTCCTTTCGTGAAAGATCGGCCGTATAGGGTTCCACCCTATATCATCTTGGTATCATGAGCCACGTTGATCATGATTTCGGAGCCCCCCTCTTTGTTTTCTAGCCTAGTTTTGTTGATTTTGTTCCTAATTTAAAAATTCCCCACAAAAATAGCCCCAAATTTTATTGTGGTTTGTTGGTGTGATGAAGTTTTGTTGGATTTGATCCGCGGATTTTGTGTGTTGCAGGTAGATCTACCTTTCCACCATCTTTTCCCCAATTTCCATCCACAAAATCTCTCGAATCTTGCCCCGATTTTGCCTCTTCCACGCGGAGTTCTTCGAGTTCGTCCTCGGATCCAGAGCCCAGACATCCGACCCGACAGCCCGGACATCCGGCCCTCAAGCCCGGACATCCGGCCCCTGACAGCAGCACTTCCATCCACCGCTCCGTTTCCCACCTAACCTTCGTCAAATTTTGATCCGGTGCCCACATACACTTCCGCATACCACCATCACTTCCGCATACCACTACCATTTTCCACAAACACCACCACCGCTTACCCACTATCTATCCCGACAATTTCTACACGTTTTGCTTTGAGAATTTGAGTTGCGGTTCCTGTGTCCTATTGTGTTTCGGCTATTTAGGTACGGTTCAACATCAACATCACCGCCGCTCATCTTCGCCATGGACTCGTCATCAACAATGGTAACCTCATTTTGGTATCGTGATATCATTCTACATTCTTGCCATTGCATTGATAACCCCATAGGCTTACTTTTGCGTACCTTACCCATCAAGACTAGCCTTTGAGTATTGCCGGCAACGTGACTTGTGCACATTAGTGATCATACTTTCCATAGCATACATACCATACCATCGTGGTGCATATCTTGGTATCATCTCTTGTGTCACAAGGTTGTCATCGCATACACAATTGCTATCTTGGTTCGTGAAGTTTTGCATGAGAAAAGAGCTCAAACGACAAAGAGCCAAACAAGCTTTTAAGCAAAAGGGAAAGATAAGCAAAGAGCTTATAAGCAAGAACCATAGCATCATACCACATTAAGATTGTCATACTCGATCATCTTCGATCATATCATCGGAATACCATACATATAGCATACTTGGGATAGAAGTCGTTGCATTTTTGCTTAGTAGGTTGTGCACAAGTTTCGTATCCGCCTATTGTGCAATCGTGCTAGCGTCTTTCTAGTGTTGTGCAACAAGAGCATTTTCGTGGATTCCACATTTTGGCTCACTCCTTGGTTGCACGACCCCACTTATCTATTTGCGTGTGTGTTTCCGTGTATCATATCTTGCTATTGGTCTACTTGTTGCATTTGCAAATTTGTGAATCTTTTCCAACATTATTGAAGCTCACTAACAATTGCATCCAATTTTGTGCCACCATCCTAACCAAGCTTCACTAGAAGCTTTTACTTGTGTAGGTGTGAGAAACTGACAAGAATTAGTACCAATTGTGATATTTCCTTGTTACACATTGGAGTGATCATTGATCCATCTTCAACTTGGGTCAAGGTACATTTGGTATAAGTTCTTCTCTTTCTCCCACTCACATATTTGTTTGGAATGATGGATAGACCAAGTACTTCTACCAACCCACTCTTCCTTGAGCAAGATGATGACCCGAACAACTACGTCACCAAGCTACACCTCTTTGGTACACAATGAGCTTTGCATCAAGAGCAACAAGCAATGAGCGACCGCATCGACCATCTCGCCACCGACTTGCGAATCTCCGAGCAACGTACAAGAGACTACTTCGACAACAAGCTCGACGAACACAAATAAGAGAATGACGCAAGAATGAACGAGATTCGTGCCTTGTTAGTCAACCGCTCTTCTACCACTTCGTCCTACTCAAGACGGAGCCGCTCGAGTCGACACTCCGACGACACTATCTCCGGCTCAAGTACTCCGACATCGAACACTCTTCGTCGTGCCGCGCGACAAGACCGTCACGCCAACCGCAATCCGCTACACGACACTGACTCTCAAGAGCAAGCTCGCATGCAAGAACATCGACACCGTCAAAACCAAGCTACTTTCGCGCAAGCACAAGAACGGCAACGTCTACGCCAACAACAAGAGGAAGAGCATGCGCGACAACACCAAGATACACAAGATGGCGAGGCACAACGTCAAGAACAACAACTACGAGAAGCTCAAGCACTTGAGGCGCAATGTGCCCTTCGAGATTCAACTCGAGCCGTAGCCACGCGCAACCGACAAGCTCGTGAGCAACAAGAAGTGTTTCGTGATGAAGTTCAAGAACGACTATATCAAGCTCGCGTGCATCGTCAAGTTCGTCAAGCTCCTCCACAAGCTCGCCAAGAACATCAAGTTCAACATGAGCAAGATGAAAATGGAAATCCTCCAAGACAAGATCAAGTTGAGGGAGACAATCCTCCTCGTCAAGGACGTCATCATCCCCGACCCCAACACAATAAAGAGCAACGATACGGCAAGCTAAAGTTCACCATGCCCAAGTTTTCCGGAAGCAATGATCCCGAAGAGTACCTATCATGGGCATTGAAGGT
This sequence comes from Aegilops tauschii subsp. strangulata, assembly GCF_002575655.3. Classification (NCBI taxonomy): domain Eukaryota; kingdom Viridiplantae; phylum Streptophyta; class Magnoliopsida; order Poales; family Poaceae; genus Aegilops; species Aegilops tauschii. Next base: position 289,144,187 of record NC_053038.3, read on the forward strand.
TGACAAAATCTTCCGCTTGCACAACTATGAAGAAGAGAAGAAGATCGCGATGGCATCCCTCGAGTTCCAAGACTACGTCCTCATTTGGTGGGAACAAGTCACTGAGCGCCGAGCGGCCAAAGGTGAACCACCCATCATAACTTGGGCGCAAATGAAGGATGTCATGAGAGCACGTTTCGTGCCTACCTACTACAACCGCGACCTATTCAAGAAACTCCAACTCCTCAAGCAAGGAACCAAGAGCGTTGAAGAGTACTATAAGGAAATGGAGATTGCCATGATACGAGCCAATGTCACGGAAGATGATGAACAAACTATAGCACGTTTCTTGAATGGACTCAATCATCCTATCAAGAAGATCGCCGACTTCCAACCATACTCGAACCTCATTGAGATAGTGCATCAAGCTACCAAAGCGGAACGCCAAGTGCAAGATGACTTCAAGTACGCCAAGTTCTCGTCCAAGTCCTATGGCTTCTCCAACAATCAAGCTTCAACGACTCCAACACCTTCTACCTCAACCAAGCCATCTACAAGCAACGGCGACAAGTCAAGTTACAAGAAAACTTCGACAACCTCAAGTCGTCCTCCTACTTCAAGCAACTTCAAGCCGAGAGCTTCATCATCATCTACTCCAACCGATGAGACCATCAAGACAAGTTCCTTCAAATGCTTCACATGCGGCAGCCGAGGCCACAAGTCCTTTGAGTATACAAACAAGCGCACCATGATCCTCAACGACGATGGAACCTATGACTTCATGAGTGAAGGAGAAATGGAAGCCCTTGAGCAAGTGGCCATGCACCGGCAAGTGAACGACGATGAAGATGATCAAGTCTTTTGTGACAAAGATTCGAGCGCCGCTCTCGTTGTCTCCAAGGTCTTGACTCTTCAACATCAACAAGAACAAGACCAACGATGCCATATCTTCCACACCAAGGCCGGCATCAATGGAAGGTCCGTCAAGGTCATCATCGATGGAGGGAGTTTCCATAACCTAGCAAGTGAAGAACTATGATCCAAGGTCCAATTGGACAAGATGAAGCACCCGCACCCATACAAAGTTCAATGGCTAAGCGACTCCAGCACTATCCAAGTCGAGCATAGGGTACAAGTTTCTTTAAAGATCGGAGCTTACGAAGACACTTTGGAGTGTGATGTCGTGCCGATGACCGTTTGCCACCTCCTTCTTGGACGGCCATGGCAATTTAACCGAGGCGTCACCCACAACGGGCGTACAAATCACTATAGTTTCAAGATGAAAGGAAAGGAGTATGTGCTACGACCTATGTCTCCAAGCCAAGTGATCGCCGACAAGCAAGCCACCCATCATGGAGAGAATAGTGAGAGAGCGAACCACCAAAAAGAGAGTGAGCGCCACAAGCCCAAATTGAGTGCCTCCACGATGAGCAACAAGAAGAATTTAGTCCTCTTTGCCACCAAACGTGAGATGAGAGAAGTGTGTGAGAACCCATCAAGTGCCATGCACTACGTCCTATTGCGCAAAGACGAGGCACCAAAAACTAACACCTCTCACAATCTACCTTTGGTGTTATCTTCTCTATTGCAGGAATTCTAAGATGTTTTTTCCGACGAGCTACCTCCGGGTCTACACCTCATCGACCTCATCCCCGGAGCACCACTTCCAAACAAGGCTCCCTACCGAGTCAACCCCGAAGAAACCAAATAAATACAAAGGCAAGTAAAACATCTCATAGACCATGGACATGTGCGTGAAAGTTTGAGTCCTTGTGCCGTACCGGTCATTCTTGTGCCAAAAAGAGACGATAGCTTTCGCATGTGTTCCGATTGTAGACCTATCAATGCTATCATCGTTCGCTATAGGTACCCCATTCCACGCCTTGATGATATGCTAGATGAACTTAGCGGTGCCATTATTTTTTCCAAAATCGATCTCAAAAGTGGTTACTATCAAATACGCATACAAGAGGGTGATGAAAGGAAAACCGCTTTCAAAACAAAGTTTGGTTTGTATGAGTGGTTAGTCATGCCTATGGGTTTATTGGAAGCACCCGGTACTTTCATGTGTCTTATGCATTATGTGCTTCGCCCTTACATTGGTGAGTTTGTTGTGGTCTACTTCGACGATATCCTTGTTTTTAGCAAATCTCTCAAAGATCATGTCACCCACCTTCGAATCGTGTTGCAAACTCTTCGAAAAGAGCGTATTTATGCTAATATGGACAAATGCCTTTTTGGTGTTGATAAGCTTGTTTTCTTGGGTTTTGTAGTATCTTCTAAGGGTGTTCATGTTGATGAATCTAAGATCAATGCTATTAAAACTTGGCCCCAACCAACCAATTTGCAACAAGTGCGTAGTTTCCTTGGTTTAGCCGGTTTCTACCGTAGATTTGTGAAGGACTTTAGCACTATTGCGTCTGATTTACATGCTTTGAGCAAGAAGAATGCACCCTTTGTTTGGGGACCATCTCAAGATAGCCCATTCAATGAGCTTAAGAATTTGCTTACTCATGCTCCCGTGCTTGCATTACCCAACTTTGACAAACCCTTTGAAATTCATTGCGATGCTACGGTAATGGCATAGGAGGTGTGTTAACGCAAAAGAAGCGCCCCATAGAATACTTTAGTGAGAAACTCTCCGGAGCGCAACTCAATTATCCCATCTATGACAAAGAGCTATATGCTTTAGTGCGAGTTTTGCGTGAATGGGAACACTATCTTCGCCCTCATGAATTTATCATCCATACCGATCATGAAACGTTTAAGTATCTCAAGGGTCAAACTAAGTTGAACAAGCATCATGCTAAGTGGAGTGAGTTCATTGAGTCATTTCCTTATGTCATCAAGTATATTAAATGTAAGGAAAATGTTGTGGCAGATGCACTTTCCCGTATATGCATGCTTGTTACTAAACTTGGATTAAATGTCATTGGCTTTGAGCACATAAAAGACTTGTATGCGCATGATCCTACTTTTGCTATTCCTTATGCCAAGTGTTTGACGCATACATCTTGGGAACGCTATTACATCAAAGATGATTATCTTATGAGAGCTAACAAACTTTGCATCCCCGAGTCTTCTCTTCGTTTGTTGCTTTTGCAAGAATCTCATGGAGGAGGACTAATGGGACACTTTGGACGCGACAAGACATTTGCTACGCTCTCCAAGAAATATTTTTGGCCCAAGATGTTCCGTGACGTCTCACGCTTCACTACTCGGCGCTCTGCATGTCGCAAAGCTAAGTCTAAGCTCAATCCCATGGACTTTATATGCCCCTTCCAATTCCATATCACCCATAGGAGGATATTAGCATGGATTTTGTCCTTGATTTGCCTAGAACTATAAATGGAAAGGATTTCGTCTTTGTTGTTGTGGACTGATTCTCTAAAATGGCACATTTCATACCATGCAACAAGATAGACGATGCTTCACATGTTGCAAATCTTTTTTGTAGGGAAATCTTGCGACTACATGGAGTGCCAAAGACGATTGTCTCGGACCACGACGTCAAGTTCTTGAGTTTCTTTTGGAAGACCTTGTGCGCCAAGCTCAGAATCAAGCTCTTATTCTCTTCGGCATACCATCCTCAAACCGACGGCCAAACGGAGGTGGCGAACCGTACACTCTCCACTCTACTACGCGTGTTGATAAAGACGAACATCAAGGAGTGGGAGGAGTGCCTACCTATCGCCAAGTACGCCTACAACCGTGCAAGACATTCGACTACCGGTAAATCCCCCTTCGAGGTCGTCTACGGCTTCAACCCGTTGTCCCCATTGAACATTCTTCCTCTACCACTACAAGAGCGCACAAACATGGACACGAGTGCCCGAGTCAACTATCTCAAGAAGATGCATGAAGATACAAGGCACACCATCGAGCGCCAAGTACAACGACTCACGACCAAGCTCAACGTCAACAAGCAACCCATGATATTCAACATTGGAGATCTTGTGTGGCTACACCTTCGCAAGGACCGCTTCCCCAACGAACGCAGGTCCAAACTTCTACCACGAGCCGATGGACCCTTCAAGGTGCTTGCACGCTACAACAACAACGCCTACAAGATCGACATTCCACGCGACAAGTACTCCGTGAGTGACATCTTCAACGTCAAAGATCTCTCCCCGTACCATGGTGATGAGGATTTCGATCCGAGGTCGGATCTTTCCCAAGGGAGGGGAGATGATGCGGAGCATCCTACGGTCATCCCCATGGACCTACCATCGTCTCATGAAGAGCCAAGAGGAACCATGACACGAGCACGAGCTAGAGCTCTCGAGACAGAGGCGACTTCCTTCTTTAGTGATATCACAAATGATCCACTCGAGACATGGCTACTACCTAAGTCCGAGATGTTGTGCATGATTAGGTATCAAGAGGACCCTCCCGAAAATGCACGTGAAGACGGACAAGTCCCCAAGTTCATGGACGAGGAGAACCAACGAAAGGAGTCAAGGACAGCTCCCAGGACCCGGACATCCGGCCCCTGGAAGTGTCACCATCAGCAAGGAGCCAGCGGCCAAGTCTACAGGGCCCGGACATCCGGCGGCCAACCCGGACATCCGGCCCGGAAATCCGGCCTTCTTCGCGAACATCCGGACAGGCCTATCCAAAGAACAGAAGACATGGCCCTTCAGCCCGGACATCCGGCCGGTCCCGAGCTCCCGGACATCCGGCCCATCACCGGACATCCGGACCCCGCCTATCCAGAGAGCATCAAGGCCAGCATCGACCGCCCGGACATCCGGCACCTCGCGAAGGCCCAGACATCTGGCCCGATGCCCGGACATCCGGCCTCCCCTGTCTGCACACAGTGTAAGGGCCCGAGGCCCATGTACCCCTTCGCCCACCTAGACTATATATACTCCTCCTCCTCCTCCCTCTTTCTAGGGTTAGCGTTGTGATAGCTCATTTGTGAGATAGAGCCTCGCTCATCCATACGGATCTACTCCTTGAGAGAGACCGTGGCCCCTCTTCGGAGAAGATCCACGTTGGATTCAAGACCCCCTCTTGGGTGGCCATATCAAGACCTCCTCACGGAGAAGAACCGGTTACCTTTCTATCATCCTTTGTTGATCGTGGATCTTGTATCTCCTCTCGTGTTTCGAGGATCTAGCATATGTGTGACTATATCTTGTTTGTTTGAGTGATTCTCAAGTGTTTTCCCTCGTGTTCTTCGTGTTCTTAGTTGGGATCCGCTCCTTCCGTGAAAGATCGGCCGTATAGGGTTCCACCCTACATCATCCAGGCTGTCTCGTCCGTCGATAATGGTGCGGCGTCGGCCTTGGCAGTCATAAACACAACTTCCACATGCTTGCGAAACTGTTTTTCTTATCGTAAAACAGCAGAAGGATGACAATAACAAGATACTAAAATGATACTAATTATTATTATTATTTATCATAACAGAAAATTGTCCAAAGTAAGAACAAGTCCAAAAAACATATTACCTCATCAAAGACATTCATGGAATCCACTTGCTGCAACGTTTCCATATATGCGAAGAGGTATGTCTGAAATTGATCATCGGGTTGTAACATGAAAGATGATGTCGTAACAAAGGGGCTACCAAAAGAAAAAAAAACAAGCGATGAACCTTCAAGATGCTCAAAATCTAGAAATAAAAAAAAGAAACTACTTCCAGTATCAATGAGATCCCTTGGGAAGTTCCTTCTAAGCAGAACATGTCTTTCCTCGAAGATTTCCCCTTTCCTTTTCCAACCAGTTGTACTTGGCCTCATCACCAGTTGTACTTGGCCTCGATTGGTGTATTAGATAGTGGCGGAGGACGGAGGAAAATCAAGGTGGGGCTGACTCTAAACTCTAGAGCACAAAAAGAAATGGTTTGATGCAAAGCAAAAACAAAGTATTTGACACCTTGACCAGTACTATCAATTGACCACTACTATGCACGATCTGCAGTTGACACTTTGACAAAAATTCAGAAACTTATAATGCATCGCTATAAATCAGAAAAAACAAATTAACAACTCTGATGACCCCTGCCCTTTTGTGTTTTCTGACCCCTGCCTCTTCCCTTCATGTCCAACTTCCGCTAGCAGCTAGGCTAATGCCAAACTTAGCCAAACTTGGCCATCGCCTGCGGGTAACTTCGGTGACGTCGTGCAGCTGTTGTCGCCCTGCACTGCTAGAGGCTGATGTCCTTCATGCAGAAGACAGGAGTACAGGCTCCGGCATGTAGGCTGGAGCAGAGCCGTCTTCTTGTGCGGTCTGATGCTGACCGTCACACTAATTACTGCGGTACATGCCTGCCGGAGTACCGGTTGCCAGCGATCGCTTCCTCAGCCAAACGCACGACGATTCAGCTAGTGAACGACCGACCAAGCCACACCCACAACGCGCCCTAGTGCCTCGACCCATGCTAAAACAGACATGTTTCGCTCCAGCACGCCGGCCAAGCCCATGATTGCTCCTTGTCCAATCCCCCTTTCTTCTTACTCGATGAATGACGCAGCCGCAGCCGCCACGAACTCACTATGGCCAGCGATTGATTCTAGGTGGGCGTCCACCCCACCTTGCCCTACGGGTCCTCCGTCACTGGTATTAGGAACTGGGTAGCACAATGGATCTGATTATCTACACGCGGAATTAGACACTGGAGCAGATCATCTAGTATCCAAAGCCAAGACAGGCAATAGCGAAACTGAACGGCACCATTTACCTTTGAATGGCACACATCCTCTCTCGAAAGAGCTGATCCAAGTTCAGGTGGCCCAAGAATCCACATGTGCCGACCGGGTTGAATAGGAGGTAGGCTGGCAGCCCCATCTCCTTGGACACGTCCACTGCAGATCCGATGGCACCGTCAGCGAGAACACGGATTACCGCCGGGACTGCCTAGCGTCGGCGCGTAGCGTGGTGCTCGGAACGAGGGTGCTGGGCAGCGGCCTATTTCTCATCTCCCACGACAGCGGCTCTGCATGTCGGGCCCGTGTGATCCATCCCTGTTGGGGACGAGGGGGGGTTCGATTCGTCGGTCATTGGAATTACGGTGGCGCTGCGGCGCTTGGCATTGGCAGCGGCGCCTGGCGATGCCTGGCGATGCATAGAGTTTACGGCTCGCGGGTGCGTGCGTGGATGGTTGCGTCTGGCTATTTCTTCGGTTCTCTTGCGTGGGGTATTCTGTGTGATGGGAGGAGGGGTTTGTGTGTGTGCGAGGTCGTTCTTTTGTACGTGAAAACAAATCGGTGGAATCGAAGGAAGGACAAACAACGTACAAACTGCTCCGAGTAGAGATATGCCGCCGGTTTTTTCTACTACGAGGGACAAAAAATCGGTGGGAGGAGGTGGGACGAGGGGGTGATTTCCTTCGATCGATCGGTGGAGCTAACGAGACCAAACGGACTCCTCCTTTGGAGTAGAGATAGTTCTTCCCCTCACTCAAATTCGCCACCAACATGACGAGAATTGTGCATTTATCAAAAAATAAAAGATCATAAATGGGCAATTTCCAAAATAAAATGCCACTAATTTCTCTTTTCTCCTTTAAAGTATAGATAATGTTCATTCCCTGATTTCTCTCTTCCTCTTTCATACTCAGAGAAAGAATCTCTGTAATCCAGAGCAATAATACTAGTTTCCATACTACTAGCAGCCAAAATCGGACCACCTACCCGGGACGGGATCAAATCCTGAGAAACAAGGTCCCTGTTATATGGAAGTACCTCCAATTTGTTGTCGTTGTAGCCGCCGGCCTTCCCACTCCCCGCCAGATCAGTAGGGATCCTCGCTAGATTCGTGCGCATCATCTCCTCTGCCCTCCTCTTCATCCACTTCCAGCACCTATTCCGGTTTGGAGATCGCCGGAGAATCCGCCTTGATGTGGCCTTGATTTCTTCCCAATCCAGCGGGCCCCCGACGGAATCCCCCGCCCTACTGGGAACGCGAGGCTCCGTGGTCTCCGCCTGGGACGCCGTTGTTGCCCGCCCCTTCCCGTTGGGGTCACGAGCCGCCGGGGCCTCCGCCGGATTCCCCTTCTCCATCACTCCCCTTTCTCTATCTCCGTCGCCGCCAGATCGCCAGGCGATCACCGGAGCTTCGGGTTTTTTGTTTTTTTTGCAAAACTCCCCTGTCCAGCGGTCTTCTGCTTTGAAGATACCTCCTAATAGACTTATAAGCCCCTAATAGACATAACTGCTTGAACGGTGACTCCTAGTGCTACCTCTTGAAAGGCGTGTACCAAAGGGTCAAACAAATCTCGTTGTCATATTAACGTGGCAAAGTGGTGGCTCCCAAATAGAAGGAAACGACCCAAAGGAGACATCACACCATGACGACAACAAGTGGAGACAGCTCGCAGGGGCTTGTAGCTAATTTCACATGCGGTTATTACAGCAATCAAAGTGATACAAGGGTTTTATTAAATCGCCCTATGGCATGGCATGGCATGGCCTAGTTCAAGTCTAAATGCAGGGAACCAAAAAACCTCTAAAAAATCCAAAAGATGCATCTTGCTGGATTAGTTCAACCTAAAAAATGGATCTTGCTGGATAAGTTCAACCTCGCAAGAAAAACAAAAGATGCATCTTGATGGATTAGTTCAACCTCACGGACCTCATCATGAGCAACCTAACACCACACAAGCCTGTACTACCGCAAGTAATAATCAACAAAATTCAACTTGAAAACGATAATTCTGGAACACTTGCAGAATATCAGAAACAGCTAGTAGAAAATATCAACTCTGATGTACTCCCTCCCTCCGTCCCAAAATTCTTGTCTTAAATTTATCTAGATACAAATCTAAAACAAGAATTTTGAGACGGAGGGAGTATGATCATTTCATTTGTACAAAATGTTGACTGCCGATGCAGAATGTCAGTTCTTTGGGGCACGGTCGAACTCAATATCTACAGATTCTGCAAACACGTGACTGACAGGCATTACAAAATGGAATCCAACTTGGTCCCCTCTTAAGATACAAACATCAAATAAAATTGTAGAACGACAATCATAGCTAGCTGGCCCCCTCTCATCCAAAAGTCAAATCGAACAAAACTGGGTGCAGATTGTTTGGCAGTGACGGCTGAAATCAGTAGCGGTACACTGCTGCGAAAACTGCGTTAACATTTTGTAAAATTCTTTTGGATCAAAACCTATGTGGGCAACTGAAAGGGGGAGGACGACTATGGTCAATTAAATGAAGAGTCACCAACAGATTGTGTTGACAACAGATGGCTCACTACATGACATCCTTTGTGAGGTATTTCACGACTGTGCCATCCTTGCATTTAAGCAGGCTTATGCTTACGGTCAGCCAGCCGATTCTTCACCTGAATATATTGGTAACAGAGAGAAGGACATGTTAGTTCAAATTCAAACAATGATCGGGTAAAAAAAATCAAACAATGGGGTCACCGCATGATTTTAAGTTCAGAGATATATTCATTAAAAACTAGGGTTCTACCGGGTCCCCGCGATTAGAATAAATCCGAGGCACTCCGTTGATCTACCGAAAACCAAGCAATCACACAAGCACGACACCGAGATTTGTTAACGAGGTTCACCATCATAGCTACATCCCCAGGACCTGACTACGGGTACTCCTCCCCATGACACCGCTACAATACCGCACCCCGGGCGCCGGCACACGCCGCCGGCTCCCCCCGCGTGCTTGTGCTATTATGTTGGCATAGGTTATATCGTGTGTCTACCCTTGCTATATATGAGAGGCCTAGGATACAAGTGTCCTACTTGGACACGACTCCATATCCTGTCTACACACCGTATGACTCCAAGTCCAAGTGTAACCTAACTTGTACAATAATATTCGACACAACTCTAACAAACTCCACCTTGGCGAATATTCTTCACCACCTTGAATTCATCCATGCATCAAACCCCCATGTACATTGAGATACACCTTGAGCACCGCTGCTACTCCCAGACTCCATGTGACTCCACCTGCAACTGTAGTCCCTTCTCGTCTTCTTCACAGTCAATACTTGAGCAAAATTAAGTTTCTCACTACTCTACTTTGTACTGCCAACTTCTGGAGAATCCGTTCAACGCCATCACACACCGACCCCTGTCTGCGTGAAAGTGAACAACTCACATATTGGACGCCACATATAAGAGTTACCTGAACTCAATGTCACCGGTCTTTCTTGACTGCTTGTCTAAAACTTAAAGGAATTTCACCGTCGCCCTGTGTCACCCTGAGTCAAATTTGCAGTTGTCTCAACCTTGTTCCGGATAGTCTCTGGCATGTCCCCCAGCTATAGCACTCCGCCTCCTTCTGTATTTGTCATCCGCACTTTGCCATGTGCACTGAACACCACAGAATATACGGCCATGTACTGTCTTAGCTTTTGACAATTTTAGACTTTCCCCCACTTTCTCATATTCTCCATGGTCAATTCCTGTCCATCAACCGGCACCGATAGACCCGGTCACCAACTTGAATCTGGTACTCGTCAACACTGCTTCAGCACCCTCTGCACAATTTGCCTGACCACATGTCTGACCACCAATGCCTTGGCACGTCGCTGTGTCCCGTGCTTACCTCACGCCTCACCGCTATCACCGCGTCTAGCCTCTGCTGTCCTGGTCGAATCTCTAGGGCCACGGACCCACACCACTCAAACCCCTACTGCAGAGAACCACCGATCATCACCGACCGATGTCGAGTATCACGTCTCCATCAGACCACTGGGCCCCAGTCCGATCCACGTTCTCTCGCTATCCCGCTGAAATAGGCTTCGACTCTCCATGCATTTACGCCATAGCCCCTCCATCAGCACAGTGTAGTCATCCATCAGACTCCAGCTCCACCTTCAACATGACTCCATTGTGGTTGTACAAGCCACCCCGCGCCCTGTCGACTTCAAGCTCTCATGTGTACACAAACCTTGAATCAACCCTGCGCCATTGTCTTGTCGAAGCCGCACAAGCCCTCAGGCCTGCACCACGTGTTTCCACGCCCCAGAAGTCGACCTCCATCAGCATCACGCTCCTATGTCGTCGACGCTGAAATCACTGTTGTCTTCTGCTTTTGACCAACATCCATGTCGATCCATCAGACTATCCTGTCTGACCCAGCCAAAATTATCTGACTGCAACCATGCTTCATCCTGCGTCATGTCTGCCAGCACATCTCTCCGTGCATTGCTTAACGCCCTGTGTATGCATGATCCTTGCACAACGCACTCTAGGCTCCCAAATCATCTTCCGCGAATTTTCATCCACATGATACTTTCATCTTAGTTGTCCTGGCCTCTGCAACACCTTCAAACGTCACTGATATGCTGAACAAGCTACTCCACTCCTGACGTAAAATCTAACCAGGAAATATCCTTTGGTCTTCACGTGGTGGTGCTTCTCTTGGCACAATCTCCTACGCTTGATGTTGCTTTTCCAGCCAACGTACTGCTACCATATGCAAAGCTATCCATGTGGTTTTTTTTCCTTCGCTGATTAATTTGCTGCTAGCCTCCACGATACATGCTTTTTTTCAACAACACCTCGTGTCCAGCTTCTGCGGCTCCAAGCACCTTGCCTCCGGATGCATCGCGCGTACCACCAGACTTCCCACGAACGAGCATCTTCCGTGCACCAGCCAAACCCCGCCATGGCCAGCCCACACACCGCCAACTGGGTTTGCCGCCCGAGATGGCCGCCACTAACCAACGTGGGCCTTAAATCCCACACTTGGGACTGCTAGCAATGGGCCTCCAGCCATGTTGCTCGGCTGCTACTCGCACCACAGGCCTGTCGCTCGCCACGCCTCGAGGACTCCTGCAGCACGCACGTTGCACCGCTGCCGTATCCGATCTCGCACCACCACCAGGACACGACCAATCTCGATCCGTTGTCGCTGTGTCATCCGACACACGAACCACCAGCCGCGCGCGCCTTCACCGGCAGGGCCGCCTGCCCTAGCGCTTTGCTTGCGCGCCCTTGCTGCTACGTGTTACGTATGCCGCTGCCGCACGCTTCCGATCTCGCCGAGATTCCGTGCCTGTGTGCCACGCGCGCCCCGCCAGCCACCAGCCTGCGGCGCTGACGATCCAGTCTTGCAATGCTGTTTCTGATTGATTTATACGTGATGATCTCCGATCGCTACCGCACGTCGCCGAGCCTCCGCAGCCGCCGGTCTTCATCGCTATCCTCTAAATCAACTTCTGCTGCCTCTTCGAACTTTGCTCATGATACCACTTGTTAGAATAAATCCGAGGCGCTTCGTTGATCTATCGAGAACCAAGCAATCACACAAGCATGACATCGAGATTTGTTAACGAGGTTCATCATCATGGCTACCCATGTGCCAGAGCCATGAGTTGGTTGCGAGATCTTATGGGTTTCACCTCTAGCCTACCCCAACTTGTTTGGGACTAAAGGCTTTGTTTTTGTTGTTGTTGTTGTTGTTGTTGTTCACCATCATGGCTACATCCCCGGGGCCTGACTACGGGCGCTCCTCCTCATGACACCGCTACAATACCGCACCCCGGCCGCCCGTGCGCCGGCTCCCCCCGCGTGCCTGTGCTATTATGTTGACATAGGTTACATCGTGTGTCTACCCTCGCTATATATGAGAGGCCTAGGATACAAGTGTCCTACTTGGACACGACTCCATATCCTGTCTACACACCGTACGACTCCAAGTCCAACTGTAACCTAACTGGAACAATAATATTCGACACAACTCTAACACCCGCTACCGGCTTGGTTGACCGAGTCGTCGTCTCAGCCGGTCTACACGATGGCCTCTGGACCGCCGCACGTGCCGTCACAACAGGCGCAGTACGGCGGGTCCTCCAGCTCCGCGGGCCCCAACGTTGGCCTCGACGCGCCGCCGTTCCACGTGGGGGGGCGTGTGATCACCGACCCGGCGCCGCTGCTCCGCACCGCCGAGCCGTACTCAGACGGCTCCCGCTTCGCCAAGCTCACCTTCGCCACCTACGACGGCACCGAGGACCCCCTCAACTGGCTTAACAGTGTGACCAGTTCTTCCGGGGGCAACGCACGCTCGCGTCGGACCGCACCTGGCTCGCTTCATATCACCTCTGAGGCGCCGCACAGACGTGGTATTACGCTTTCGAGCAGGACGAGGGCGGCATGCCTCCATGGGAGCGTTTTCGCGAGCTCTGCCTCCCTTCGCTTCGGACCGCCGATACGCGGGGGCCAGCTGGCGGAGTTGGGTCGTCTTCCCTTCACCTCTACGGTGCAGGACTTCACCTACCGCTTTCAGGCCATGGCGTGCCACGCGCCCGGCGTGACGGCAGCGGGCCGAGCTCTTCTTCGGCGGTCTACCGGATCATATCCGCGTGGACGTGGAGCTGCGGGGACCCCAGGACCTCCAGACGGCCATGTACTACGCCCGCGCGTTCGAGCGCCGCGCGGTGGCATCCAGCAGGTGTCACCGTCCCGGGCCGCTGGGCTGCCACCCTGGCCGGACGTTCCCGCGCAGGGTCGGTCTGCTCAGGCTTCCGCGGCACCCCTCGCCGCGACCGTGGCACGCCCGTTCCGCCGGCTCACCCCAGCCGAGCAACTCGAGCGTCGCCGTCAAGGGTTGTGCTTCAACTGCGACGAGCCCTACGTGCCCGGCCACGTCTGCCCACGACTCTTCTACCTGGAGGTTGTGGACTACATTGAGGAGGCAGCCGCCGCCACCGGGCTCGGCGCCCTGCCCGCCCCAGCGGCCACAAAGGTGTTTGGCGACGGTTGATCACCTCGAGGAGTTCCGCAAGCGCTTCCCCGCCTTCCAGCTCGAGGACGAGGTGTTTGTGCAGGCGGGGAGAAATGTTATGACCGGCATATTAGGTGTTTAGCCCAGTTAGTTGTGGCCCAGTCTATCTTATCTTTATTAGGGGCTTAGCCCAATTATCTTAGTAGGAGGATTATATAAACTCGTGTAAGGATCTGTTTTGGAATTAAGCAAGAAGCAATCATATTTGCTCGGCTTCCTTAGGGAGCCGGGAGACCTAACCCTAGCCGCCGCCTCCCCTACGCCATCTCCCTCTCAGCCGCCGCCTCCTCGCGCATGACGGCGGCCAGCCGCCGGCGGCTGCGAGTGCGTCCACGACCAGCTCCCTCCTTCCCCTACAACCTCCGGCCTAGACCCGGTAGAACCCTAGTTTCTAACAGTTACACTCTTTGTGTTTAGACCACCACTTCCTTTATTCTTCAGACATTTTAGATTCCACTTTATTTTAGACCAGGAAACATATTATTTAAAGAAAGTGGAATCTAAACATATTATTTAGATTCCACATGTCTTTGAATACAAATTAATCTTTCTGTTTATAATCTTAGCTCCCTAAACCAAAGATAACATCTAGAGTAAATGACTAGAGGCCAGTAATATACATGGCGCAATCTACTTTAGAGCAGAGTACCATGCTCTAAGGATGGTTCATCAAGAGAACCAGTGAGGCGCAGATTTATGATGTAAATGAGGGGCGATCATCCGGGTTGAACCCACCAAGTGCAAACGGTGATGCACATATATACGTCTGGAGTTCACCCATTTAACACTTCTCTGAAACCATTTTGAATGGTTTCTCTAAACCTTATTTCGAATACCCCTAATGTAGGCTGGTCGGTCCCAACGCTACTCTCAAATGGCAGGATCTGTTGGTTTTAAAGGATTTCCATAGGAATTCTGGAGGATTGTAATCCTTATGAACTTTTCCTTTGTGGGTTGTTTGATTTGTAGGATTATAATCCATAGCACTTCTTCCTGTGGGCTCATTTGAATTAATTTTCACAGGAAAACTTTCATTGACTCGTACAAAACAGAGAGGCTCACCCCTTTCCTGATTCCCACTGCAATCCTATGTAACTTTTTTCCTATTCCCACATTTTTGGAATCCTACAAAACAGAGAGGCTCACCCCTTTCCTGATTCAAGAAACTTCTTGTCCTTTCTAATGTGCATAGGCTTGTACCCAAAAACCGAAAAGAAACACTTTTAGAATCCATAATAAAACTAAATAAAATGCACTGGTTTTTAGGGATGAAATTTTACCGCATTTACATACTTCAGCTGCTTTAAGACTTCATCTGTATCCAACTCCTGCAGAAAACGATAATATTTCAAGAAATTAAAAGGCATCACTTTGAAGTAACATGTGTACGATCAACTCTACAGCATTTCGGGACGTATAATAGGTTAACCAAATTTTGTGTACTAGTAGATGACCAGAAACCAGCAGGATTTCCTGAGTTATCGGCTATACATTGTATATTCGAAGCAGAAGCAGTTTCTAACGAGTATTCAAAACAAGCTCAACGAACAAAAACAAGAGAACAATGCAAGAATGGATGAGATTCGTGCCTTGTTGGTCAACCGCTCTTCTAAAGCGAAGCGACAAGTGCAAGATGACTTCAAATATGCCAAGTACTCTTCCAAAACATATGGCTCATACAATCAAGCTTCAACGCCTACCAATTTCTACCTCAACCAAACCTTCTACAAGCAACAGCGACAAGTCAAGTTACAAGAAAACTTCGACAACTTCAAGTCGTCCTCCTACTACAAACAACTTCAAGCCGAGAGCTTCATCATCTACAACACCATCGGATGAGACCATCAAGACAAGTTTCATCAAATGCTTCACATGCGGCGGCCGAGGCCACAAGTCCTTCGAGTGTACCAACAAGTGTACCATGATTCTCAACGACGACGGTACGTACGACTCCATGAGTGAAGGAGAAATGGAAGCCCTTGAGAATGTGGCTATGCACCAGCAAGTGAATGAAGATGAAGATGACCAAGTCTTTTGTGACGAAGATTCAAGGCCCGCTCTAGTTGTCTCCAAGGTCTTGACTCTTCAACATCAACAAGACGAAGACCAAAGATGTCATATCTTCCGCACCAAGGCGGGCATCAATGGAAGGTCCGTGAAGGTCATCATCGACGGAGGAAGTTGCCATAATTTGGCAAGTGAAGAACTATGCTCCAAGCTCCAATTGGTCAAGATGAAGCACCCGCATCCCTACAAGGTCAATGGCTTAGCGACTCCGGCACAATTCCAGTGGAACACATGGTCCAAGTCTCCTTCAAGATCGGAGCATACGAAGACACATTGGAGTGTGACATTGTTCCTATGTCCGTTTGCCACCGCCTACTTGGACGACCTTGGCAATTTGACCGTGGCGTCATCCACAACGGGCGAACCAATCACTATAGCTTCAAGATGAAAGGGGAGGAGTACGTGCTACGACCTATGTCTCCAAGCCAAGTGATCGCCGACAAGCAAGCAACACACCATCGTGGAGAGAATAGTGAGAGCGAACCACCAAAAAGAGAGTGAGCGCCACAAGCCTAAATTGAGTGCCTCCACGATGAGTGACAAGAAAAACCTAGTGCTATTCGCTACCAAAAGTGAGATGAGAGAAGTCTGTGAGAACCCATCAAGTGTTATGCGCTATGTCCTATTATGCAAGGACGAGGCACCTAAAACTAACACCTCTCACAATCTACCTTTAGTGTTATCTTCTCTATTGCAGGAATGCCAAGATGTATTCCCCGACGAGCTACCTCTGGGTCTACCTCCTCTTCGAGGCATCGAACACCGCATCGACCTCATCCCCAGAGCACCTCTTCCTAACAAGGCTCCCTACCGCGTCAACCCCGAGGAAACCAAGGAGATCCAACGGCAAGTACAACAACTCATCGACAATGGCCATGTACGAGAAAGTTTGAGCCGTCCCGGTAATTCTTGTTCCCAAGAAAGATGGTACATTTCGCATGTCTTCCGATTGTCGTCCTATCAATGCTATCGCGGTTAGATATCGCTACCCCATTCCACGCTTAGACGACATGCTAGATGAGCTTAGCGAAGCCACAATTTTCTCTAAAATTGATCTTAAAAGTGGCTACTATCAAATACGCATCCAAGAAGGTGATGAATGGAAAACCGCTTTTAAAACCAAGTTTGGCTTATATGAATGGCTGGTCATGCCAATGGGTTTATCCGAAGCACCCGGCACCTTTATGCGTGTGATGCATTTCGTCCTTCGCCCATACATTGACGTATTTGTTGTGGTCTATTTCAACGATATTCTTGTCTTTAGCAAATCTATCAAAGACCATGTCAAACATCTTAGAACCGTTTTGCAAACTCTTAGAAAAGAGCGCCTTTATGCTAATATGGACAAATGCCTTTTTGGTGTTGATAAGCTCGTTTTCTTGGGTTTCGTTGTGTCTTCTAAGGGTGTTCATGTCGATGAATCTAAGATCAATGCTATTAAAACTTTGCCTCAACCAACCAACTTGCAACAAGTGCGAAGTTTGAATCTTGTATCACTCTTTATGTTTCCTCTCGTTTTCCCCTCGTGTTCTTCGTAGGATCCGCCCCAATCGTGAAAGATCGGCCCTAGGGTATCCACCCTACATCAGAAAATGTAATCGCAGCCACAAAAATAGTGGAAGCATGGGGGTATGCTTAAATATTGGCTTCTTTTGCTCTAGAATACCAAGGAAAAGTATTGTATAGCATGTGTTGAGTCGCGGGCTCACCCTGTCTGTGGCTGTGTCGTGTGTGTATGGCGGCTCACACAGGAACGGGAGGACTGGATGCTCCCTTCTAGGTCAGCACCTCCACATGGGCTTGGGCCCTAAGTGACAAAGCTAGATGGGCTGGGGCCCATACCGGTTCAACACTCCCCCTCAAGATGGGTGGTGGATGTCTATCATTCCCATCTTGTCACATGCTAAGTTACAGTTCTTTGTTCCCAGTCCCTTTGTCAAGCAATCTGCAAACTGCTGTCCGGTGCTGACATGAGTAAGGCTGATGATCCACGCATCAAGTTTCTCCTTAATGAAGAAGCGATCAATTTCCACATGTTTTGTCCTATCATGTTGAAATGGGTTATTAGCAATGGCTATAGCTGACTGATTGTCACACCACACCTTCAAGGGTCCCTTCCTCAGAAGTTTCAACTCGCTCAGTACATACTTCACCCAAAGCATCTCACCCAAACCTTGAGATAATGCTCTATACTCAGCTTCTGCTGTTGATCTAGACACAACCGTCTGTTTCTTGCTTCTCCATGACACCAAATTTCCTCCCACAAACACACAGTAGCCAGAAGTTGATCTTCTATCATCTTGACAACTGGCCCAATCAGAGTCACTATAGACATCCACCTCAAGATGTCCACTTTTCGCAAACCACAACCCTTTACCCGAAGTCTCCTTCAAGTATCTCAGAATTCTGTGCACAATATCAAGATGCCCACTCCTTGGTTCATGCATGTATCTGCTCACCACACCCACAGCATACGTAATATCAGGCCTGATATGACACAAGTACAATAACCTCCCAACCAGTTTCTGATAATCTTCGTTATTCAACAGTTCTCCTGATTGTGCTATCACTTGATGATTTTGTTCAATCGGAGTAGGGGCTACACGACATCCCATCATGCCCATGTCACTCAAGAGATCCGAGGTGTATTTTCGTTGGCACAAAGATATTCCCTTCTCTGTCCGGGCCACTTCAATACCAAGGAAGTATTTTAGGTTGCTCAAATCCTTTACCTCAAACTCCTTACTCAGACACCCCTTCAATCTCTCTATTTCCTCCTTATCATCTCCAGTGATGATAATGTCATCCACATAAACTGCAAGAATGGTGATCTTCCAACCAGAGTGTCTGTAGAACATTGTGTGGTCACCGTTACACTGACGGTACCCCATACCACGGACAGCACGCCTAAATCTATCAAAACCATGCCCTTGGTGATTGCTTCAGTCCATACAAGGATTTCTTCAGCCTGCATACCTTCCCCGTGGTTTCTTAAGTACCAAAACCTGGTGGTATCTCCATGTACACTTCTTCCTGCAACTCACCATGCAAGAAGGCATTTTTGACATCTAATTGATGCAACTTCCACCCAAAGTTTGCAGCACAGGAAACCAATATTCTTACTGTGTTCATCTTTGCCACTGGAGCAAACGTCTCGTCATAGTCAATTCCATAAGTTTGACTATATCCTCTGACGACCAATCTGGCCTTATACCGTTCTACCTTCCCCTTAGGATTCTGCTTCACTGTATAGATCCACTTACAACTAACTGCTTTCTTTTCTGCCGGCAACGTGGTTAGCACCCACGTCTTGTTTTTCCTCAGTGCTTCCAACTCTTCTATCATCGCTTCACGCCACTTCGGATCTTGCTTTGCAGTCTTCCAGTCCTTTGGGATTGACACGGTTTGAAGAGACGCCACATACGCTCTATAGGAAGGAGACAGAGCCTCATAACAGACATTTCCAATGTCATGATCATCAAAAACATCCGATGGTAAAGCCTTTTGTGCCGCTTCACGTGTCCCCTTTCACAACGCAATAGGCAGTTCCACTGTGTCAGATGAGCTTGCATCACTGCCTTGCTGCTCCCCCTGCACTTGTGGCTGCCGCCGAGAATATACCAGATGAGTGTCAGGTGAGTCATGCACTTGTGGCACTTGTTGCTGTCGTCGAGAGTACACTAGGGGAGTCGTCTGCCATCGATCTCGAACAGGGAGCTGGAGATTACCAATCTAAATGGAACCCACTGTTGGCTGGACCTGAACCTGCACATCACCATCAGTGAGAGTACCAGTCTGAATTGTACCACAATTGGCTGGATACGAGCCTGCACATCACCATTAGTGTTAGTACCCTCAGGATCACCATGAGTGGCCTGCTCCCCCTCTTGACCATCTTCCACAGGGTGCAGGTGGTCAAGCTCTGCAAACAACAGACTCAGGTATGTTGGCTCACCATAGAATGGCTCAGATTCCTTGAAAGTGACATCCACACTTACAAATCTGCGTCTTAGAGGGACACCAACATTTGTATCCCTGCTGACTAGAAGCATAGCCCAGAAAAACACACTTCACTGCCCGCGGATCTAGCTTCCCAACAGAAGGTCGGTGATCACGAACAAAGCAGGTACTGCCAAACAACTTTGGGCGAACAACAAACTTATTTTCTCCAAGAAGCAACTCACACGGAGATTTCATGTTGAGTATCCTTGAAGGTGTCCAGTTGATTAGGTATGTGGCTGTCATAATTGCTTCACTCCACAAAAACTTGGGCACATTCATGGTAAACATCAATGACCGGGCAACCTCAAGGATATGTCGGTTATTTCTTTCTGCCACTCCATTCTGAGGGGGGGTGTCTGGACAAGAAGTTTGATGAAGAATCCCTTGGTCAGACAAGAAGGCCCCAAAGATATTGTTCACATACTTTGTGCCACTGTTAGTCCTGATCACCTGCACCTGCACCTTAAATTGATTCTTCACCAAGGCATGGAAATCTTGAAAACATCTAAACACGTCGTCCTTGTGACGCATCAAATAAATCCAAGTCATACGAGTATAGCAGTCGATAAAGGTAACAAAGTACTTCATTCCATGCATTGAGACGACCGGGCTTTTTCATACATCCGAATGAACAAGCATAAAAGGAGATATGCTCCTAAGTCCCTTACTCGCATACGAGGCTCTTGTGTGTTTAGCATATTTCTAACACCCCCGATGTAACTTTCCATATTTGTAACTCCAACTCTTGCCATTTTCGGCTATGTGTTATGATATTCCCTTCGTGGTCAGGTTGTCTTTCGTTTTGCATTTTGTTCATGTCATACATTTCATATCATGTCATCTTGTGCATCTCATTTGCATACGTGTTCGTCCCATGCATCCGAGCATTTTCCCCGTTGTCCGTTTTGCAATCCGACACTCCCACATGCACCAGCGCACCCCCTCTTGTCTCTTTTCGTGAGCGGGTGTTAAACGTTCTCGGAATGGACCGAGTCTTGCCAAGTGGCCTTGGTACACCACCGGTAGACCACCTGTCAAGTTTCATTCCATTTGAAGGTCGTTTGACGCTCCAACGGTTAACCGGGTAACCGCAAAGGCCTTTTTATGTGTTGCAGCCAAACCCCCCTCCAAACAGCCAAATAACCCATCTAAGTCCCCTCCATGCTCTCGGTCATTCGATCACGATCGTGTGGGCGAAAACCGCACCTTATTTGGACACTCCTACCTCCTCCTACCTATAAATATGTGATCCCGAAATTTTCGGGCAAAACCCTAGTCTCCCCCTTCCTCCGTGCGCCGGACACGTCCGCCCGGCGCCGGACGCATCCGCCGCCGCACCCGAGCCAGCCAGGAGCCGCCACGTGGCGCGCCTCCGTCGCCGCCGGCCCGCCTGGCCCGTGGTCGGCCCTCCCGGCCCGCGCCTCCGCCGGCCGAGCCCGAGCGCCGCCGCCCGCTCGGCCCCGCGCCTCCGCCGCCGGCCGCCGTCCGCCGCCGCCGCCCCGGGCTCCGCGCCCAGCCGCCGCGCCCGTCTCCGGCTCCCGCGCCGCCGGCCCCCGTCGCCCCCTCATCGTCCGGCCGGCCAGATCCGGCAAGCCCCCACCTCCGGCCGCCCTCTCCCTCTCCTCCGGCGGCTACTCCGGCGGTCCTCGAGAGTCGTGCTAGAACCCTAGATCTGGGAAATAAGGTTGACCCCGAAATCTTCTAAGTCCAGAGTTTATCACTTTATGTTGCCCTGTTCATCGCATCATATCTCATTGCATACTGCTCCGTTTCATGCGTGTGATATATCAAAATGTTCATCACGAGATGCTCTTCATTTTGTTCCATTGTGCCATGCTCGTTTAAGTTCATCTTGATGCCCAAATCTCTGGTGCAAGAGTATTATATGATGTTTACTGCTGTTACTTATCAGAACTTGATGTTTTGTTATTTTTATTGCATTTGATGTGTGCATCTTATAGGCATGAGCTCTACAGGTGTTTTGATCTATGCTATGTCATCTTTACAGAGGTGTATGCCATATATTTTTGTGATCTATGTGGTGACTAGCACAAGCATGCAAACTAGGCTTCGTGATGTTTCTGTTTCGAGGGACTTAGAATTTTGCTAAGTCTTTTA
Source organism: Aegilops tauschii subsp. strangulata (assembly GCF_002575655.3). Lineage (NCBI taxonomy): Eukaryota > Viridiplantae > Streptophyta > Magnoliopsida > Poales > Poaceae > Aegilops > Aegilops tauschii. Next base: position 289,166,067 of record NC_053038.3, read on the forward strand.
CCTGCTGTTATTTTGTTGCCATGTATCCATGTGTCTACAGTGAGATCCATGCTTCTTTTGAGTATGTTCAGTAAGGATGTTTTGTACATATAGTTGTCCTCTATCCATCCATGCCCCTGTTTGCAATTATGGAGTGCCATAGCATGTCTTAATCTTGCTCTATTTTTGCTATAAAATGTTCCTGGCAGAATGTTAACATGATATTCAATTTTGCCAAGGTTGTTGTAGTTGATCCTTACATGCTATGAACTTGCTCTTGTCATGGTTAGCTTCATGAACATGCCATCTTGCTGTAGGTATGCTTGTTTTGTCATGCATTGCTTTGTGATGAGTGAATCGAGCTCACAAAGATACCTTCATAATTCTGTTAATGTCATGCTCTGTTTTCTGCCAAGTCTGAAACCTGTTAACGAAACTTGCTATGTTTACATGGGTGCCATCATATCTTCTGTGCCTTTTTGGCTCATGATCAGTAAGGGACTTTTGTTCTATGCATTTAGTAGATTCATGCCATGCCTTGTTTTGCTATGATAAGTTCCTGTAGCATGTGTTTTGCTTGCTCTGAACATTGCTTCCTGATACTGTTTCAGCCATGTTCAGTATTTTCACTGTCTGTGAAGCTGATATCTTTTGCACTTTTGCCATGCTTGTTTGAACCTCTTATATTGTGATCTAGCCGTAGCTCAGTGTTCATCTTTTGTTAAGCATCTTGAGTACATCACTGCCATATGCTTTGTTGCTATGTTGGAGTGCTGTAGCATAGTTACTTGATGTATTCTAAGTGCTATCCTGCTGTTAATCGCAGTATTATGTCATTCTTGTTTTGTTTGCCATTTGCAAACCGTGCATCCGTTTCCGGTGATCTTTATATTGATTTCGACCGAAATCATCTCATCTTTCCAGTGGCATACTTGGTTTGCCAAGTTGCTGCCTTGTTCATCCTTTTTCTTCCGGAGCACGCATACACATCGCATATCATATCTCGCATATCATGCATGTATTGCATCATGTTGCTTGTGCATTTCCCGTGATTAATTGTGGTTCCATTGCTTATGTTCTTGCTGTGGGTAGAGCCGGGAGACAAGTTCGTGAACGAGGAACCTATTAAGTACGCTTATGAGGATCAAGCCTTCGACAACTCTGAGAACCTTGCAGGCAAGATGACCATACCCTCGAAATCACTTCTATCTTTGCTTTGCTAGTTGTTCGCTCTATTGCTATGCTGCGCTACCTACCACTTGCTATATCATGCCTCCCACATTGCCATGTCAAGCCTCTAACCATCCTTTCCTAGCAAACCGTTGTTTGGCTAAATTATCGCTTTTGCTCAGCCCTTCTTATAGCGTTGCTAGTTGCAGATAAAGTTGAAGTTGGTTCCATTGGAACATGAATTTTTTTGGAATATCACAATATCTCTTATTTAATTAATGCATCTATATATTTGGTAAAGGGTGGAAGGCTCGGCCTTATGCCTGGTGTTTTGTTCCATTCTTGCCGCCCCAGTTTCCGTCATACCGGTGTTATGTTCCTTGAGTTTGCGTTCCTTACGCGGTTGGGTGATTTATGGGACCCCCTTGACAGTTCGCCTTGAATAAAACTCCTCCAGCAAGGCCCAACCTTGGTTTTATCATTTGCCTACCTAAGCCCTTTTCCCTTGGGTTTTCGCGAGCCCGAGGGTCATCTTTATTTAACCCCCCCGGGCCAGTGCTCCTTCGAGTGTTGGTCCGAACCGAGCAGCCTGCGGGGCCACCTCGGGGAAACTCGAGGCCTGATTTTACTCGTAGCTTGACTTATCCGGTGTGTCCTGAGAACGAGATATGTGCATCTCCTATCAGGATTTGTCGGCGCATCGGGCGGCTTTGCTGGTCTTGTTCCATTGTCGAAATGTCTTGTAAACCGGGATTCCGAGACTGATCGGGTCTTCCCGGGAGAATGTTTATCCTTCGTTGACCGTGAGAGCTTATAATGGGCTAAGTTGAGACACCCCTGCAGGGTATTATCTTTCGAAAGCCGTGCCCGCGGTTATGTGGCAGATGGAAATTTGTTAATGTCCGGTTGTAGAGAACTTGACACTTGACTTAATTAAAATACATCAACCGTGTGTGTAGCCGTGATGGTCTCTTTTCGGCGGGGTCCGGGAAGTGAACACGGTTTGAGTTATGAATGAACGTAAGTAGTTTCAGGATCACTTCTTGATCATTTCTAACTTCGCGACCGTTGCGTTGCTTCTCTTCTCGCTCTCTTTTGCGTATGTTAACCACCATATATGCTTAGTGCTTGCTGCAGCTCCACCTCATTACACCATCCTTTCCTATAAGCTTAAATAGTCTTGATCTCGCGGGTGTGAGATTGTTGAGTCCTCGTGACTCACAGATTCTACCAAAACAGTTGCAGGTGCCGATGATGCCAGTGCAGATGACGCAACCGAGCTCAAGTGGGAGTTCGACGAGGAACGTGGTCGTTACTATGTTTCGTTTCCTGATGATCAGTAGTGGAGCCCAGTTGGGACGATCGGGGATCTAGCATTTGGGATTATCTTATTTTCATTTGGATTTGACCGTAATCGGTCTATGTGTGAATTTTGGATGATGTATGAATTAATTTATGTATTGTGTGAAGTGGCGATTGTAAGCCAACTCTCGTTATCCCATTCTTGTTCATTACATGGGATTGTGTGAAGATGACCCTTCTTGCGACAATACCTACAATGCGGTTATGCCTTTAAGTCGTGCCTCGACACGTGGGAGATATAACCGCATCGTGGGCGTTATAATATTCGCAAGCATCACATGTCAACTTGCCCTTGCCTATGCCACACATAACATCCGGAAATATTCTACTCATCTTATCAAAAGATACATGCCCCATCCTACAGTGATGAATCATCGCCTGCTTCTCCTTGTTCTCCATGGTCCCAGCACACACCAAGTCCGGTTGCACCTCCTGGTCCATATACCAGAGCCCCCTACGCTTGGTGCCAGTACCAACCGTCTGCCTCGTTTGTTGTCAAGAATCACACGACAGTCTATTTGATCAATGAGAGTACTCATCGAGACCAAGTTGACAGGAAAAGCTGGCACATGTAAAATTGAGGATAGGGAGATGCTCGAAGTACATTGTACTTTGCCAACCCCTATGACAGGCTGCTTTGTACCATCGGCAGTTTGTATAGTGCCCTTGTGAGTAGGAGGTTGCTTATTGTAAGAGTCAAACACACCGGATTTACCCGCAACATGCTTAGATGCTCCAAAGTCTAGAACCCATTTTGGACCATTTTCATTAGTGGCAAGAGATGCCTTTTCCGGATTATCTTCATCAGTGGAGGCCCAGTGAGCAATCTCCATAGGCAGCAGCATCTACTCCTCTGCCTCTGCCTCCAAACTTCATGCATGATATTGAAAGCATGGAGCTCCTCCAACTCAGCCCTCAACTTAACGGTCTGAGCATCCTTCTCACGTGTCACCCCCTCGGTTGTTTACTTGTCAGCCTGGATTTCCTCCACCTTCCTCTTGAGGCTCTCCAATTCCTTCACCATTTCAGTTTCTGCCACAGACATGTTGTATTTCTCCTCTACTTCTGCAACCACCTCCAGTCGCTACCTCTTTCTCCCTCTCATTTCTGCTTCTGCAACCACCTCCAGTCGCTTTTCTCCCTTTCATTTCTGCTTCTGCAACCACCTCCAGTCACTGCCTCTTTCTCCCTCTCATTTCAGTCACCGTCCCCTTTTCTCCCTCTGGCTAGCAGCAGCTCCACGCAGCACACAACAGAATCAGATCAATAGCAAGCACCAGCCACACTCCTCCAGCAGAACAGCAGCCTCCACTTCCCCTTTCAATCAGCGGCACAACACTGCACCACTTTTCCTTCCTCAGCAGCAGGACAGCAGACCAACAGCAAACTCAGCTTAGGCAGCTACAGTCTTCTTTTCTCCCCTTCTCCTCTGCCACAGCGCCACAGCAACGAAGCAGCAGCTCTCTCCTTCTCCTCTCACCACCAACAGCAAGCAACATCAATTCAGCGCAGTCCCAGGCTCCCAGCTGCCTCCTCTTCCCTTTCCAATCAGCAGCAGCACCAAATCAGCGCAGCACAGCAAGCAGCAAGCAGCAACGAGCAGCCCCCGCAAAAAAAAAGGAAAAAAAAAAGAGCAGCCTCCACAGCCTTCCTTCTAGAACGACCTTCCTCTCCTCTGCATACAGCAGCAGTTCGTCCCCTCTCCTTCCTTTACCAATCTGCAGCAATCAGCAACCGCAGCCAGCCGCACCTCCTCTGCTCCAGCAGCCGCACTCAAGTGCGAGCAAGCAACAGCAGTAGGACCCTTCTTCTCTCCCTTCGCGCAGCGCAGCAGCTCCTTTCTTCTTTCCTCTCCTACCAAGCTCGCTGCCCCCAGCTCGCAGGAACCAACCAGCCGCCGTGTTATGAACGGCATATACTACAGCCCAGGCAGTTAGGGGCCTGGCCCAGTTATCTTATCGTTATTAGGGGCTTAGTCCAGTTATTGTATTTGGAGATTATATAAACTCATGTAGGACTCGTTTGAAGTTAAGCAGAAGCAATTATATTTGCTCGGCTTCCTGAAGGGAGACGGGAGACACTAACCCTAGCCGCCGCCTCCTGCGCCATCTCTCTCTCTCGCGCGCGCGACGGCGCCCCAGCGCCGGCGACCTCGCCTTCCTCCACGCCAAGCCCCCTTCCACCCCTATAACCTAAGAGGTCGTCCTGGTAGGGACTCGGTTCCTATCAATCTGGTATCAGTTGTCTCGGGATCGATCATGTCCGCTCCTCCGCCCAAGGCATCTGCACCTTCCTCGCGGGGCAATATGGGCTGCAGCCGCCCGCCCCCGTCACCACCATCACGGGTCCGCAGCAGCTCCCGTGGCAGCCGCCACCACCGGCGACCTCCGTCGCATCCATCATGCCGCTGACGCAGCAGCAGCCGCCGCCGCCACCGGCGATCTCGGGGCCGGGCCTTACGACGACGGCCCGCACACTCGGACCCATCCACCAGGTCCGGTTCCCCCCGTCGCCCTCTTTGCTACCGGCCTGGCTTGCCGGGTCCATCGAGCCAGTCTACACGATGGCCTCGGGACAGCCGCACGTGCTGTCACCGCCGCGCCGCCCCCGACCGTGCAGCTCGGCGGGTCCTCGGGTGCCGCGGGTCCCTACGATGGTGTGGACAGGCCCCTTTTCCATGGCGGTACTCTGCAGCCCGCACACTCGGCGCCGTCGCCCTGTCTGTTCCGCGCGGATGGCACATACCCGCCCGTCGTCCACGCCAGCCACCGCCAAGATTCTCCAAGCTGGAGTTCGCGACCTACGACGGCACCGTCGACCCCCTGAATTGGCTCAACCAATGCGACCAATTTTTCAGGGGGCAGCGCACGCTTGCGTCCGACCGCACCTGGATCGCCTCCTATCATCTACGAGGCGCCGCCCAGACGTGGTATTACGCCCTCGAGCAGGACGAGGGCGGCATGCCACCATGGGAGCGTTTTCGCGATCCGTGCCTCTTGCGCTTCGGTCCGCCTATACGCGGGAGCCGTCTGGCAGAGCTTGGGCGCCTTCCGTTCCTCACCACAGTGCAAGACTTCGTCGACAGCTTCCAGGCACTGCCGTGCCACGCCCCCGGCGTTTCGGCTCGTCAGCGGGCTGAGCTCTTTGTCGGCGGCCTACTGGACCACATCCGCGTGGACGTGGAGATGTGCGGGCCACAGGACCTCCAGACGGCAATGTACTACGCCCGCGCGTTCGAGCGCCGCGCGGTGGCCATCCAGCAGGCGTCACCGCCCCGGGCCGCTGGGCCGCCACCCTGGCCGGAAGTTCCCGCGCAGGGTCGGCCTGCTCAGGCTTCCGCGGCGCGCCCGTTCCGCCGGCTCACCCCGCCGAGCAACACGAGCGTCGCCGCCAAGGGTTGTGCTTCAACTGCGACGAGCCCTACATGCCCGGCCACGTCTGCCCACGACTCTTCTACCTGAAGGCTGCGGACTACATTGAGGAAGACACCGCCGCCGCCGGGCTCGGCGACCTGCCCACCCCAGTTGATGCGGAAGTGCTTGGCGGCCGTTGATCCCTTCGAGGAGTTCCGCAGCTCGAGGACGAGCTGTTTGTGCAGGCGGGAAGAGATGTTATGACCGGCATATACTACAGCCCAGGCAGTTAGGGGCCTGGCCCAGTTATATTATCGTTATTAGGGGCTTAGCCCAGTTATCGTATTTGGAGATATAAACTCATGTAAGGACTCATTTGAAGTTAAGCAGAAGCAATCGTATTTGCTCGACTTCCTGAAGGGAGCCAGGAGACCTAACCCTAGCCGCCGCCTCCTGCGCCATCTCTCTCTCTCCCTCTCTCTTTCACGCGCGCAACGGCGCCCCGCGCCAGCGACCTCGCCTTCCTCCACGCCAAGCCCCCTTCCACCCCTATAACCTAAGAGCTCGTCCTAGTAGGGACTCGGTTCCTATCACGCTGTGACGCTCAGCTGCATGTGCGCGCACACACAGCCACGCCCGCCCAGATGCGCCGCCGCCTCCTCGCCGGTCTCCGCCGCCGGCCGACGACTAGGCCACCGTCGCCGTCGTCCCCAGCACCTCGCCTCCGTCTGATACCATGTTGAGTCGCGGGCTCACCCTGTCCGTGGCTGTGTCGTGTGTGTATGGCGGCTCACACAGGAACGGGAGGACTGGATGCCCCTTCTAGGTCAGCACCTCCACATGGGCTTGGGCCCTAAGTGACAAAGCTAGATGGGCTGGGGCCCATACCGGTTCAACAGCATGTTTAAGAACAAGGCAGCCGCTAGAGCATCCTTGAAAAAGTAGAGTACCTTCTAACAATAAAACCATTACACAAAATACAATGGAACTACAGACGTATAATTTTCTGTGTAGAAGTAATTTGCACTAAGTTAAATAATAATTTACAATATCACAAACCTAAAACAATTATAGAGACTATAGACTAAGAACTTAAAGTTGTTCTTCTCAAGATACTTTCAATCGTACAAATATCCAGGGGTGGAGCCAGGATTTAGACATAGGGGGGCCAAAGCCGACAATCCAAAAAAAACATAACGTCGCAAATATATTAGGTGATTTTGATAGTTAAACATGGATCTCATTGTTTTCTCAAAGAATCAAATAGACTGTTTTTTCTCATCACGACTATACACACCCATGCACAGTTAACAAGTTAAATCTAAATGGTAGAATCATTGCATCATTCTAATTTGCGGTATCAAATCGCGAGGATAAAACAAGAAATTGTTGCGTGTGATTAATTTCATCTAAATCATAGAAATTGCAGCTACTGATCCATCTATATCGATAAATCCTAGCGCCGACGAAGGAGCGACTGACCATAAATTGTATCGCACGGAACAAATAAACGAATATTGACGACCAGGAACATATGAACAAACTTGAAATTGCAGCAATACTTGAAATTGCAGCAATACTGATCCATCTATATCGATAAATCCTAGCGCCGACGAAGGAGCGACTGACAGCATAGAACAAATAAACGAATACTGACGACCGGGAACATATGAACGAACCTGGAGCAATTGATGCTTGGCCACTTATCCATCTAAATCTTATCGCACAAAACAAATAAATGAAGGAGCGATTGACCGCAAATTTTCTAGGGTGTCCTCGTGGTTGCCGGGTGCGGCCTAACAACTTTGGCCGTCGGTGTTGATCGGCTGCGAGGCTCGGCGCTGCCCCACCATTTGCCAACCGGCAAACTGCCCGCCGCTGCGAGAAGTGCGTTGGGATCGAAATAAGCGATAATCTGTCATTAGTATCATGGACCAAGCAGCCTGTTTGTCTTCGATAGTGGTGGGTGGACTACAAAGGTTCAATACTGGGCTGGCTAGTATATGGGCTGAGTTGTTGGGTTGGGCTACGTTATTGCTTGCCTCGCTGCAGCCCTTGAGCGCATGTATTGGGGGGGGGGGGGGGGGGGGGGGTATGCCTAAATGGCCTGGCCCCTGCTCGTCCCCCCTTGGCTCCGCCACTGCAAATATCCGTTACATACAACAGGTTGATGATATTTTGGACCTTACATGCAAAATAATTACACCTTGAACTCTCGATAACACTATACAAGTCTAGAATTGGTGACGAATGACTTCTTAACTACAGAAATAAAGAATATTCGTTTGTACATATGTTTGTAATTTCTTATATATTCTAGGAACTAAGACAATATTTCATAGTAACACCTTAGAAATTACATTACGGTAGCTGCCACTAAGTACTAAGTTCGCTAAGATGCTATACGTTACTTAAAAAAATCAAGAAATAATTACCTGTGGAACAGCACAATCAGCATGAGCTGGATCCCAGAGAAGACAACAAAAACAATCCCAATCATCTGACTGACCAACATATAGGGGTGCCCTACAGGAGATCCCAATGATAAAATTGTAAGAGATATTACAAAGATACGTAAGATATGAACAAGGGAAAGCGAAATTTGTTAAATTTGTATCAAATATGTTTATGGGGTATAAGCGAGAGAGTTAGGTGTTGTAGTCAAACAATTGTAACCTGGGCCTAATATATAAAGGCACCACAGGGTAACCAAAACAGAATAGACAAAATAGGTAGGTTTAAACAGAAGATCGCAAGAGGGACGGACAGGCCACGCATGGCAGGGGCAGCTAGACCAGCCGTGGCAGGTGGTCAGAACCTCGGCAAACTTCGTCTTTTCGTGTATCTTGATTTAATACAACAGGGAGGAACACCCCAGCAATGGCTCCTGAGATGTAGACTTCTGCCAAAACCTGTCATCAAACATAGTTCGCCATCGTCTACTTTCTGCAATGTTCTTGGAAGACCAAGCATTATGAGTCTAACAACTAGTCTTGACTAGTCGCGCGACTAGTCTAGTAGTCTCAATCTGATTGTCGGCTAGGTTCTTCGTGTGGACTAGCTCTGTGAGTCGAGAAGTGGAGCGACTAGTCAGCGTGTTTGAGTCGACCAACTGAATTTGAAGGGATAAGTGAGCAGCCCACGGAAGGGAAAAATTGCAACCCTAGCTTTTCAGGCTCCTCCACAACGAGCCGCCTGCCCGCCTCACCTGGGACAAGGCCGCCGCCACCACCCACTGACCCGCCATTGCCGGCGGTGGTGGCCAGGAGCATTCTGCTCCTCTTCCTCTGCTGGATCCGCCCCTACTGTTATGCTCCTCCCCTGGATCCGCCCCTCTGCTGCTATGTTCCTCCTGGATCCGTCGGAGGTGGCAAGCAAGCACTCCTCTGATGTTGTAGCAAGTAATTTCTCCCTTCACTCCTTCCCTTCTTGGGTTTGATTTCTCCCCTGCGGCCCTGGCCATTGGATATTACAATTGGCCCAGCCTCGGGTTCTTCATTCACTTCCCATGCATTCAATTTTTATTGTATGCTGTACGGTACTATACAATGTATGCTACATACTATGCATTAGTAGCTGAGTACTGTAAGTTGAGTACTACAGTACCATGTCGACTAGTCCGGTAGTAGTCTAGAGTAGTCACGATTAGTCTATGAGTCTCAGGGCTCCTTTGATTCAAAGGAATTCCATGGGATTTTTAAAGGGTTAGAACCCTTAGGATTTTTTCCTACATTGGTTGTTTGATTCATAGGATTGAATCCTATAGGAATTTTTCCTATGGAATCATGTGTACTACTCCCTCCGTTCCTAAATATTTGTCTTTCTAGAGATTTCAACAAGTGACTACATAAGAAGCAAAATGAGTGAATCTACACTCTAAAATATGTCTACATACATCCGTATATGATAGTCCATTTGAAATATCTAAAAAGACAAATATTTAGGAACGGAGGGAGTAGATTTCATTGGAAATCTAGCATCCACTCCCACCCCTTTTTTCACTTCCTTTGATTTTCCTATGGCATCAAACACTCTGTGCTAATCCTATGGGATTCAAGTGGGCAATGCTACTTCAATCCTTTATTTTTCCTATTCCTGCGTTTTGAGACGAATCAAAGAGGGCCTCAACCTCGGCTCGACTCGTCAACTCGTAATTCTTGTGGAATACCCAACGTCTATTTCTAACAAAACTTATGTGGGGTTCAGATCTTAAAGTCTATTTCTAGCAAAAACGTATGTCGGGTCAAAATCATAAGTTTAAACATGTCACTTTTTGTGCTACGTGCCTGCTTCAGACCAGAAATCAAGCAAGTGTGGCTAGTTTATAGTTCAGATGTGCGGCTATATATCTAGCAAACAGTTGAACCAATACAAACAACCTTGAGGTAGTATGGAAAAGATAGTTCTAGGCTTGTAGCTTCTACACACTAAAGAATGTTTAGGGAATTTGTACAAAAGCAAATCATAAGTAACAAGCATGCAGTAACTCAGATGAGAGAGGCTGACATGGCAATTTGATATTTGATATTTCCACTAATTGAGCTGTTATAAAATCAAAGTTAATAGAAATACCTATCAAATAAAAAACTGCAAAGTTCTTTACCTTCTCCACTTGCCACAGATTACTGGCTTGTTAGGATCTCCTGTGCTCAAGACCTCACGGCATTGTACCCAATTACCAGTTGAACTTGAAGATTTGTTGTGATTATTCTTTGAACAGAACTACGCAAGCAAGAAACCAGCTTAAGAAACTGTATGTGGGAATTACTACTAACTCAAAAATAGAAATCTTACATTCAGTTTCATGAGTTCAGCAGGATCAAATTCAGAGGGCGCTGTGAAATAACCATCGCTACTACACAAAACGAAGTAGAATAAATTGTTTAAAAAACGAAGCATAATAAACATGAAACAAGAGCATTAAGAATATAAGCAAAACTAAACAGGAACCACTCATACCACAAGATAACACATTATGAGTTCAAATTTATTTGTTGGACTACACCAACACTAAGGGCTCCTTTGATTCAAAGGAATTCCATGGGAATTTTAAAGGGTTAAGCAATGTGAAATGTCATAGCTATAAAGCCCATATAAGTGAAGGAAGTATAGAAATTATCAGATTATTTTCAGTTGTCAGTCACTTACACAGAGAAGTACATATAAATAACTAGAACCTGGTAGATCCATAACCACAAAAAACTAATCAAAGGCAATGTAGCATGTGTGAAATTAAAATAAAATCTATGAATCATGAAAAATGATGTATTTCATTCTGCTACCACTTAACATGACATCATTATAATCTATGACCGAGTAGGAACAAAATTTTGCACAAAAGGGGGAAAAAACAGCACTACTAGAGTAGAACCCTTAGGATTTTTTCCTACATTGGTCGCTTGATTCATAGGATTGAATCCTATAGGAATTTTTCCTATGGAATCATGTGTACTTGATTTCGTTGGAAATCTAGCATCCACTCCCACCCCTTTTTTCACTTCTTTTGATTTTCCTATGGCATCAAACACTCTGTGCTAATCCTATGGGATTCAAGTGGGCAATGCCACTTCAATCCTTTATATTTCCTATTCCTGCGTTTTGAGAATCCTACGGATCAAAGAGGGCCTAAAGCATTGAATAAATTAGATACTAGTTCGGAACTAGGGTATACGGTACCATAAGTTTGCAACAGAGAAGCCATCTGATTGCACTATATTCCAACCAGCCAGTCATGAGTGCAGGCAACTTTGTTCTCAAACCTTTAGTTTTATTTTGGACTTTCAAAATTTACTATTTTCCTGACATGTATAGGTCTTCCATATCTTCTATGATATTTTAAGTTCCTATTACTTGACTGATCAATAACAATACAAACATAAATATTACTGGTAAATATTTTTAAAATATCAAACTTTGCAATGAAAACAGAATCAGCGTTCAAGATTAAAAGCACAAAACACCTCTTGTCCAATGGCAAGTAGCAGCCTAATACCACTACCAACAACAATAATGACCACAACAAAGCCTTTCAGTCCCAAACAAGTTGGGGTAGGCTAGAGTTGAAACCCATAAGATCTGAAAACCAAGTCATGGTTCTGGCACGTTGATAGCTAACATCCACACACCTATGTCCATGGCTAGTTCTTTGGTGATATTCAAGTCCTTCAGATCTCTCTTACGGACCCTCCCATGTCAAGTTTGGTCTACCCCGACCTCTCTTGACATTATTAGTGCGCTTCATCTGTTCGCTAAGCATTGGCGCTTCTGGATACCTGTGTTGTATATGCCCAAACCATCTCAGACGATATTGGACAAAATTCTCTTCAATCTGAGATACCCCAACTCTATCACGCATATCATCATTCTGGACCCAATCCTTTCTTGTGTGGCCACATATCCATCTCAGTGTGTGCATCTCTGCTACACCCAACTGTTGGACATGTTGCCATTTTAGTTGGCCAACATTCTGTGCCATGCAACATCATAGGTCGAATCGCCATCCTACCTAGCCTTTAGCTTTTGTGGCACTATCTTGTCACAGGGAACACAAGAAACTTGGCACCACTTCAGCAATCAGGCTTTGATTCGATGGCTCACATCTTCAGCGATATCACCATCCTTCTGCACCATTGACCCCAAATATCGAAAGGTATCCTTCTGAGGTACCACCTGCCCACCAAGGCTAACCTCCTTCTCCTCGTGCCTAGTAATACTGAAACCACACCTTGTGTACTCAGTTTTAGTTCTACTAAACCTAAAATCTTTTGATTCCAAAGTTTGTCTCGGCAGCTCTAACTTTCTATTAAACTCCGTCTGACTATCATCGACTAGCACCACATCATCCGCAAAGAGCACACGCCATTGGATGTCTCCTTGTATATCCCTTGTGACCTCATACATCACCAAAGCAGAAAAGACAAGGGCTCAAAGTTGACCCTTGGTGCAGTTCTATTTTAATTGCAAGTCATTAATGTCGCCATCATTTGTTCGAACACTTGTCACGACATTATCATACATGTCTTTGATGAGGATAATGTATTTCGTTGGGACTTTGTGTATCTCCAAGGCCCACCACATGACATTCTGCGGCATATTATCGTAGGCCTTTTCCAAGTCAATGAACACCATGTGCAGGTCCTTCTTTTGTTCCATGTATCTCTCCATAAGTTGTTGTACCAAGAAAATGGCTTCCATCGCCGACCTCCCAAGCATGAAACCAAAATGATGTTTGGTCACACGTGTCATTCTTCTTATGGGTGCTCAATGAGTCTCTCCCATGGCTTCATTGTATGGCTCATCAGCTTAATTCCACGGTATTTGTACAACTTTGAACAACCCCATTGTTCTTGAAGATTCTTGAAGATTGGTACAAATAATATACTCCGCCTTCATTCTTCGAACATCTTGTCTCACCAAAATGAGATTGAAAAGCTTAGTTAGCCATAATATCGATATGTCTCCCAGGCCTCTCCACACCTCAATGGGGGATCTTGACCATCGTATAGATGTCCCTTTTGCCTTTCTTCGTGTTTAAACGTTGGTAGAGGGTCCTCGTACGCCCAATCCCTAGCTTCACTCACAACTCACTTCGTGGTCTTCTTTGCCACCTTGTACTCTCTATGTTGTCTGCACTCATATCCAAGTGTGGGCATTTGAATCAACCTTTCTTTTCCTTAATAGCCTTCTGGACAGCATCGTTCCACCACCAGGTATTTAGCTTTGCTTCTACTTTCCCTTCCTCTTAAGCCACCTTCCAAACGCAAGTCGCTACCTCTCTCTCTCTCCCTCTCTCTCCCTCTGTCCCCCTCTCTCCCTCTCTCTCCCTCTCTCTCCCTTTCTCTCCCTCTCTCTCCCTCTCTCTCTCTCTCTCCCTCTCTCCCTCTCTCCAAGTATCACCTTACAATCTAGGCAAGCACGCATGTCTTCTCTTCTCGAGAGGATGGAATCAATCTGGCTAGATCGTTGATCACTACTAAAAGTCACTAGATCAGATTCTCTCTTTCTGAATGTGTTAGCTACGATCATGTCATAGGCTAAAGCAAAGCTTAAGACATCCTCTCCTTGATTCTTGCTGCCATAACCAAAGCCATCATGCACCCTTCAAAACATGTGTTAACATACCGACGTGGCCAATGAGGTCTCCTCTTATGAAGAGCTTGTCGCCAATAGGTACACTCCTAACCATGTCCAGGCTTCCTAGAACTCCCTATTGATGCTCTCAGTGTGGCCTATTTGCGGGGCATACACGCTGGTAGCACTGAGAACTAAGTCCCCAACAACCAGCTTGACTAGGATATTCCAGTCCCCAACGATGTTCTTCTGAGTTTAGAATTTAGAATACACTTGGGCACATGCACAATTTAAAAAGTTTGATTAGTATCTAAGATGATGATTTAGCTATGAATTTGAACCAAGGATTAGGAAGAGCATATCTTATAAAGATTATGGTGAATGCAAAAAAAAAGAATAGTCATTTAATTAGCTATCTTCAGAAATTTATGTTTACTCCACCAAAATTACATGGTACTATTCCTATAACTAATGCAAATGTGTTTTCTCATAGTTAACCAATGCAAATGTTATTCCTAACTAATGCAAATGTGTTTTCTCAGAGTTAACCAATGTGAATGTGTTTTCTCAGAGTTAACCAATGCAAATGTTAGAACTACAAGCAATTGTGTCAACACACCTGGAAATGGGACCAGACCATTCTGGCACTTCAGCTTGGAAATCTCCACCAAGTCGAACCCCAGTAACGTATGATTCAGCATCTTTGAACATGTACTCTATATGACTCATGCCATGAGGCCTTTGGTCCATATTCCCAGAAGACCTGACCTTGCCCTCTAACAGTTGACCATAAAGACTCTTAGGTTTCTTCTTCAAGCATGGCTGACAATACCATTCACCAGCTGGTACCACCTTAATACAAGGGATGCAACAAGGCAAATGGAATGCTGCTTCACAAGAATCACATATAAGCATCTTTAGTGGAACATCCAAGCTTCCACAAGTATTGCATGTCACCAAGTGGTTGGCATTACAATCAGTGGATTCCTCTGAAATGATTCTAGTTTGTGACTCAGTTATGAGTCCATCTTTCCTCAGTATAGCAATGCATAGATCCCTTGCTGATGTGAGCTCTGTTATCGATTCTGTAGGGCGTATATTTGATGAGGACCGTACAGAAGCATCCTTTTTGTCTAGTATAACGGAAGATGGTGGCATACTTGACACTGAACATCTTTTGTTCACACCAGAATTTGGCTCCAATGAAACTCCAGCAGGCTCTTCAAGCTCTACGACAGGGTCTATCTTACCTGCCGTCAAATTTGAAAATACTGGATATGAGGGATTCATAACAAGGAGCAGTAGTGAAGAGTGATCTTCAGAGGTAGTGCAACTTTGAATTGTCAGTTCTTTGACTTCTTCATCTGCTACAAGGGAATTTGAATCTTTATCCATCTTTCTCCTTTTATAAACATTGCCATCCTTATTTTCTGCAGATATTGAGCACATTCTGTTATAGCCAGTTAACTAACATAACTTGCGGACAAGAAGGGTGTTCTGTTAAGGATAGACTGCACTCACCATTTTCATGCAAAGATAGTTCTCTGTGACTATTTGAAGGGCACTCACTCCATTTTGGAGTCATCTGTTAACCAAATACAACCATATGCAGCATAAATTTGGATGTCAAATATATCTACACTGGAATTAAGAAGAAAATTCATACTTAAGTAGCCATATATAAGAAGTCATGAGATTATACCGGTCTACTGCAGGTATACTTAAAAAGCCGACCCTCAAACCTAATGTAGTCCAATCCTCCGATTCCAGTGAATAGCCTGGATCATGAATTAATAAACATTCAAATAACAACTGGTGAGGTCACAACTCTATGTAAATGAGGTCCAGAAAGTCAGAACTACATCTAATAAGATCGAACTTAACTAGCAAATCTGTGGGGCATGCAGATAGGTCCCTCCGATCCATTTTTCTGGTCTCATCTCCAAATTTTGGTTATTTCAATTTCTAAGCCCACCACTATTAGTTCCCTCCTTGCCTGTGCAGCCATCCTCTCCGTTGGTCCTTGATGATTTGGTTTCTCACCAACTAATGCTAAGTGCACATGCAGACATGCATGTATGGTTTCTCACTAATTAATGTGGAACTAAGGAAAAAAGAGGAATTTTACGGGTAAATATTCACATCTATTGGTCTAGGTTTTTTTAGAACCTCTACGCTGGAAGATATTATAGGATGGGGCTAATAAAATGAATGAGAGGGAGGATGATATATGGTTGGGTAGATGCGGATTACCACCGTCGCTGTTCCTCCTTCCAACAGAAAACCATGCAAGCATATAGTGTTACATGCTACTGATTTTTTTTCCGCAAAATACGCACGGTGTGTATCATTCCATTTATAGAGGGGTGAGAAATTACAGTGTGGGCAACCTCCTAGCCACATACACAGAGGCATGGAGGAAGTTGCACAGGAGCAGAAGACGAAGAGGGGTTGCTCAGCCCCGATAGCATACATGTCTACGTTACAGGGATCAGATTATTCAGGCCCTTGGCACCTGCCTTCGCCCACGTGAGTGCTTCGTCCTGGATAGTGTACCAGGTTCGGGAGGAACAGTTGTCGGTTATCAAAGGTGCAGGCATTGCGATGTTTCCAGATAGAGCAAGTGCAGAGAGCGATGATCAAGGTTAGACCTTTGCAGAGGCCCG
The DNA here is from genome assembly GCF_002575655.3 of Aegilops tauschii subsp. strangulata. Classification (NCBI taxonomy): domain Eukaryota; kingdom Viridiplantae; phylum Streptophyta; class Magnoliopsida; order Poales; family Poaceae; genus Aegilops; species Aegilops tauschii. The sequence goes on from NC_053038.3 coordinate 289,182,667, forward strand.
GAGGGCATGATTTTGTCGCCGATGCCCACCAGTTAAGGAAGCACTTGGAGCCGTCCGGTGAAGTAGTGGTCAGGCCGCACCACGCCAGGATTTGATGCCTTGGCAGGAGATCACGCAACCCACGAGGAGGCGGTGCATGGTTTTGGGCTCTTGATCGCAGAGCATGCAGCATGAAGAGTGAGGGAGGCCTCGGCGACCTCGGCGAGCCAAGTCCTCAGCTGTCCAACATTTGTCCTGTTCGGCAAGCCATAAGAAGAATTTGACACTCGTCGTGCCCAGCTTTTCCAAGTTAGCCACCAATGTGGATCAGGGATGGAGCCATTGAACAGCGCAAGGTGGCACGATCTGGCAGTGTAGACTCCATTGTCAGTCCAGCGCCAATGAATGGTATCCGACACAGATGAAAGAGTGACATTCTGCAGGCACCGCTACACATCGAGGGCGATCCCAGTGCGTAGAAGATCACGGACGTCAAGGCCTCCAAGAGCGAGAGGGAGGCACACACTAGGCCAAGTGACGAAGCAATTGCCGGCACTAGCCTCCTTCCGGTCATGCCAAAGGAAGTCCCTAATAATGCGAGTCACCTTCTTGAGGCTCGCCAAACGGCTCCAGTGGTGGGGGACCTTGAAGAGGAGTTGGATGGGCTCATCGCCGGCCAGACGGCTCTAGGGGTGGAGGATGAGGCGGAAACACGGCGAGCGAACGTTATCGGCCGCAACCATGGTGAGCAGCACACGCGGGAGGGAGACCTCGGCCGCCACAATATCCGAAAAGCGTGGGAGGAAGCATAACACTCTCGAAAGGCGAAGACAAGGGTGGCCGGACATGGTTGTGACTGTGCGACGGGACGAGAGTGCCTTGGAGGTGGACACGAACAAACGAGGCAAGATGGAAGATCCTGACTACGGCGGTCCAAGGGGTGAGGGAGGCACGGACTCAGACCCAGGGGCATGGGGCTGCTGGGTCCTACCCCGGATGTAGTGGCGTGGGCGGGTCCGCACTAGACGCAGATGACCCGGATGAATGCGAGCATGGGCGCTTGGCCCGCGTGGAAGCGCTAGGAGGAGGTGCGTGGGAGCATGCAGGCCCGGGCAATATGAACATAGAAGCAGCAGCGCTTGCAACGCACATCATGCCCGCACTCAACCCGAGGATGGCAGGGAAGGAGCGGCAGAGCGCTGCGCTCCAAGCTAGCAATGAGGTAGCACTCACAGGTCGTCGTGGCTGGCAGTTGCGCACCATCTCCCAAGGGGGGTGTGGGCTCCTCATGCGGCGGAAACCAATGGATCTCGAAGCGAAGGCCGCGGCGAGGGGCCACGGTGTGAGAATCTGGCTCGGGAGACGTGAGATCCTCTCTGCATAGGACCTCGCAAACGACAGACCACGGAGGCCGCCAGAGCCAGCAAAGGAAGGGCTGGACTCCATCCAGCTGGCCTCGCGGGGTCGACCTCCACCGGAAGCGGTTGGGGAGGCTAGGATTTTTCATGTATCTGGTATCATCGTTTTTGCCCGCTCCAGATGTAATGGTTGACCAACTATTATTACTGTTTCTACGATGGTAAGTCAATATTATCTGCAATTGGTAAGAAGTAACACACACAAATTTGGCATGGATGCTACTCAACATCAGGCAATAGAGTGGCGGTCTAGCAACGGTAGCCAGCGATAAGAGAGTCAGGCTAAAGTGGGGCTCTTGCGTTTGCTTTATTTATAAAGCGGGGCGAAAGCTTTTTTGGGTAAGTGGGGCTCTTGCACAGGTGGATTAGGTCAACTAATTGAGTTCAACTACTAACCTTATGGGCTCAGGAATGGTAAATATAACGTCCTGATGTATTAGACTCATTTCACCCTTCAATTCTAGTCATGCATCTCTGAGAGTAATGGCATAAAGTAGCTATGTAACCCAGCAACCAAGCACACACAAGAGGGAGGCACAAGTAAAGCAAAACCTATATTTTTGCCCCAATTCTTATCTATATTTCTACCTCCAATCATCGAACTCCCATCGGAAACACGGTGGTTGCCACTCATCAGAGACGTAGCAGTAGGTCCATCACAAAATTCACAAAATGCTCCAGGTATGGTGCAAAGACAACATCATTATTTGAAAAATCGGGACAACAAATAATCCCAGATGTAGCAACAAACTAATCTCACACCGTTAATAAAGTATTTACCTGGAATAAATCCCTAGTCTGACATTGGAATAAATTAAAGTGCAGCATGAAGGTAGGGCAAGAACAACATGTTTGGATAAAACATGGTAGGGATAGGCCAGAGGGTAAAGAGGGATACTACGACTCTAGGAGGGCAAAGGATTCTGGGAGAAGTCGCTTACTCCAGAAACATAAAATGTGTTAGACTAGCCATAGTGGAGACTAAACATAAAATACGTTACTACCTCTATAGTGGGGAGTAACATATGTGTGGTGTCATGCAACACTTCATTTATTATGTTGTAGACTCATCTTGTCTTCGTATGTGTGATGTTACTCAATTTGTCTCTCTCCTCATTAATTAGCTGCCACATCATCTATTTTACATAGATATGTGTGATGTTACCACTCATGTTACTCCCACTGTGGGTAGTCTTAATGCTAACCATGATTTCATCTTTTGCAGCCTACCACAAACTTACATCATACCTGATATGGCACTAAAACTCACAAAGCTGTCCATACATGATTAAAATAAAATCACCAGGGTACGTCTAGAAGATTGGGCCAAATAAATCTGAAAAGGAACAGTAACAGCTGCAATAGATTGCGCCATTCAATCATTGCAAAAATGAAACAATAACAAACTTGAAATAACATTTATGATTGTGCTTTTCTGGTCCACAGTTTCTTGGGCTAGAAGTTCCATGAATATAAAAGAACATGTCCAATTAGTTTTGATGTAAACTTGACACAATTATTATCCTATAGAGTGACATGGTATATTGTCCAATTTTCTTCTGTTTGGCAACTATAATTAAGATACCACTTATGACTGCACGTGACTGAAGTAATCAGGACGAAATAACGAGTTGCCTGCCATACGCACAGTTATATTTAACTTCTAAATTATTCAATTTAATTTTCTAAGTACGAGCTGTCATTTTTTCTTCACATTCTCGCAGAATACACTGCTACTAAAAAGTTATCAACACTCCCAGATGCCAGGTATTACCCTCAACTAGGGTTATATTAGCCTGAATTGTTGTCCTAGTATTTTCTCTAATTTAGTGTCCTATATGATGAAAATCCAAAGATGGTACGACGCTAAACAAGTTCTCTTTGGTAACATACCCGCAATAGATGTAATCCATAAATTCTTGCCAAAACAGCCTACACTTAGGAAGTTAAAAGGGGCCTGCAAGTGGATGCTACCACCTCTAATTACTGCTGAGGCCTATTACGAGTGCACGCCCTTTCTCCCGTGAACCACCTGCTGAGGGTAGCTGCCTTTCACCCTACCCCGTCGCACCCACCCAACCTAACATTTCAACTCGGGATGCAAATGAGTTGAATTCAAGCGAGTGACACTAGGCTCAGCTCAGCTCATACTAAAATTTGAGCGGGCTCAGAACTCATATTGAGTGGGGCTAAAGGCCGGGCCATAGAAATGGCTTATACTCAGCTAGTAACGATCTCGAGCCAGTTGCGAGCCAACTAAGACGATGAAAATTCTGTAGTCTAAGGCAATTTTTTCAACTAGGTAGACCACATGAACAAACATTTAGTCCAGGGCTTGACCACGTACCATATTAATGCCTAAATTTGCTATCTTCTTAGTTAACCTTCCATGTTTGCTTGCAGACATTAGGAAGAAAAATCACATACACGGCGTAGGGTAATGAAGTATCCTATTTCCTTCTAATATATACCATGATCATTATCCATAGTTATACTATGTCGAGTTGTCAAGCTAAAATCGAGCGAGCTACATAAAACGCTCATACTCAGCTCATTTCCTTTCGATTCGGTCTCGAGTGAAGCCAAAAAATGAGTCAATCTCGAGCGTCTCATGAGCCTCGAGCTTTTCTTGTAGCCCTAATTTCAACGGGTTGTCATTGTCGCCGCCTACCACCCCTCCATCTACATCTTGTAACACTACAAACCTGTCATCAGTGACAGGAAAGCATCCACGCTCTGACAACCAAAAGTTATCAACATACAAATTGTGAATCTCTTGCCGCAGGCTTATCTAACCACTACAGCGCTGCGAGAATGTTCCTTGTTCTCTTCTCCACTTAATTTCTAAGGAAGAACAACGATTCAACTGCCATGAAATGGCTCGTAGCTGCAATCAGGGGCGGACGCAAGTTGAGATGAGTGGGGGCCCAGGACCCCACTCGAGTTCCTGTCGTCCCGGTATAAATGTCTCATGCCAGCCAGCAGGCCCCCAGTCAGGCTAGAGCTGGTGCCCCTACTCCCTTCGGCCGTTCTCCAAAAGCCCATAAAAAAAAAAGCAAACCAAATGCATGTTTGTCCTCCAACACAGCGATAAACGCGAGGAGAAGCTGGCTGCTGCTTGCCTCTTCAATCTCTAGGAGATTTAATAGCAAGAAAATTGATTAAACCAAGAAGCGAACCGTCAGCCACCGCCCAACACCTGCTTCGAGGATGGGTTGATCGTGGCTCGGTGGCTGCTCACTCGCTTGTCGGCCGATGCCCGCCCCACCGCCTGGTCGCCGGCCACCGGCAGCCGCGGCGCGACCGCTAGTCTACGTAGGTCCGGTCTGCAGCAGCAGCAACCTCTGCTCAAGTGCCCATCCCCAACCTTTATTCATCTCAATCCCATCCCAACTCCTAAACTGCCGTAGGTAAACAGAAACTCAGGTACTTCTCGATTTGGTTTGCCTGGACCTCTCTGGTCCTTATTTTTCAGTTGATTTCTTTGTGTTTTCTGTCAAATCAAGTGAAAATATGCAATCCCGTCCGTACTAGTACTCTATCAGACTGCAGACATGTACTGTTGGTTCTAACAATAAATTATAGGATTAGTGTGGCACACTAATAGTAGCTTAATTTGTAGGGTTTGGGAATTCTCTATGCAATTCAATCCGGCAAACCATTCTATTAGAAGTACTTGTGTGCTGGCCTGATAGTACTTGTGATAGCATGCTTTCTCTGTGAATTTTTACAATTAGTCCTTCAATTATTTGACAGGGAGGAAGAAAGATAATGGATAAGTATTTGATAAAGAAAGAAAGAGATGACAACACCACCACCAATAGGTCTGCTTTGAGCCCAAGTGGTTTACTTTGTTATTTTGACAAGGAAAAGTTGTTGAAATTAGCTAAGCTTTATCCTGATGATTTTAATCACAAAAATATGGTGACTCTTGAGCGTGAACTTGGTCTCTACATAGATAATATACTCCATGATACATGGATTTCTTGCTTTGGACAAAATGGGTGATTTTGCTAAACGGGCGGTGGATACAAGGAAGCATCTCCCCTATCATTAGTATATAGCCTAATTTTCTTCGTGGAAAGGGACTGCTGGACAAAATTACTGATAAAGTGATTGTTGATAGTTTCCACAAGATGAAAGATCCCTGTGGGAGAAATGAAATGTAATGATCCAATACCTTACACCTCTTGTGTGTTTACCATTTCCATTAGTATTTTAATTGCTAACAATAATATGGGTTTTTTCTTCACAGAAAATGGCATTTATGTTAGGGATAAATATTATCTTTTTTGCAAAATATGAACTATTTGGATTTAAAGTCTTTTTATAAGGTATGTTCAATTTAGTGATAACTTGCTGTGTTATTGTAGGATAAAGTATCTCTTTTTAGAACTTGAATAAAATTATCTTATAACTTGCAAGAAAATATCTATATATAGCATATTTAGACGTTTATAAGCCCGTGTAAAAAAGATCGAGAGTTTTCTATAGCTGGGTCCCCCCCCCCCCCCCCCCGGTTTTTATCCTGATACCAATACTAATAAACTAACTAATAGAGAGATAGAGGAAGCCATTGGTATCATTGCTCGCAACAAAGTAAAGATTCTCTAAAGCCTAACAATCCATCCAAGCAAGTTAGGGTTCCAGGTTCCTTATAACAGGAAAAGAAACGAACCCCGAGTTTGATGGATCTCCGCTCCACGCCAGTCCAATACCAGTAGAGGGGAGCAGGAGAACCACGACGAAGACGATCAAAGAGTTCCTTCGAAGTGGAAGGAGGCTACAGGCGTATTCGGCGGCGCGTGTGCGAGCGGCGGGGGGGGGGGGGGGGGGGTGGGGGGGGCTGACCTGCTCGGTGGTTTCGGAGGGAGAGGTCGGTGAGCAGGGAGCGGTGCGTTTGGGCGGAGGGAAGGCGGGGAAGAACCGGCGGGCTTCGCCGCAGCGGCGGGCGGATTATGCGGGGATCGCTTTTCAGCGACAGAAGTCCACATACCCCCCCTGAACTCTCAGATTTCGAGCACATCACCCCCCAACCGTGAAACCGGATTCTTAATCCCCTGGACTGTCCAATACCACACAAATCACCCCGTGATGGCGTTTTGGGTGGTTTGAGACGCCGGTTTTGCAGACGTGGCGGCCACGTTGTTAATAGTTTGTGGACGCGGTCTACTGCACCCCCTCGCCTTGCCTCGAGCGCTCCGCGTTGCCTTTTCACCTCCCGCTCCCCTCTCCTCTGCCTCTGACGAAACGGCGGCGACTGGGGCGACCACGGCGACGCGGGCGATGATCAGCGACATGTGCTGAATAGCTCGACCGGCGGCGACGATCAGGTCTGTGCGCTCAAACTTTGTGCTGAAAATCTTGCTTTTTTGCCCACATTAGGGCCATCATTTGGGGTTTTCAGGGGATTTAATTTGGGGACTAGGGTTTAGTTCAAATTTTTTAGAGAATGGTGGAAGTAGTTATTAGATGGCCTCTTTTTAGGGCCTTCTGTAGTTCAGATCGCTGTGCATATGCTTTTATATGATGAGATGGTCTAGGGTTTTGTTGATCTGAAGAAAAAGACAGTTTTTTTTAGAGAAGTTCAGAAAAGTTCAGTACATTAGACTTGTTAGTAATTGACCTATGCTTGTTACTGACTTAGGCTTGTTAATTGTCTCTTGTTTTGTTTAGGGTACAGCCATGGATCCTCTTGACTACCTTTCTGTCAGATTTCACTACAGAGGTGACTTTGAGCATGATGGAAATGATTGGGTTTATGTTGGAGGAAAAACTGGGTTGTCCACAATTGAATTTCCAGAGCTGTCAGTATCTGGGCTGAAGAAGAACCTTCCAGATTTTATTACATGTTCTGATTTAGCCCTACAAAATACTAAACTGCATTGGAAATATCCAGATGGTGACTTGGCAAATGCTTTGCTTGTACTGGATGATCAAAAATCGATGGAGATGATGGCTAAACATGTAACTGATGCTGGTGTTATTGATATATATGTTGTCATTCCTGCTGATGAAAGTCTTGAAGGCATTGATTGGGAGTTTGAATTTGCAGAGCAGTTTCAGGCAGAGCATTGTTATGCAGAGCAAGTTCATGTAGATGAAGGGCATGCAGAGGAGGTGCAGGCAGAGCAAAGAAATGCAGAGGATGTACAATGTAGGGCCAAAATGCCAGTGTTCAGGGCAGCAAGTTCAGTTTCTGACAGAGGAAAAGGGGTTCCAACTGAGGAGATGCAGTTTTCAGGTGAATCTGACAGTGACAGTGACTATGTTGTGCCTCCTGCAGAGAGCAACAGTTCAGCTGAAGATGAAGAAATCATTGAGTATAGAAAATATGCCAAAGAATTCAAGGAGAAAAGGAGAAAGAAGATGCTAGGGGAGGAAGAAGCACAAGCTTGCAATGTTACTGATGATTTCATTGTACCAGAAACATGTAAGTTGGATGATGATGCAGATGACACCCCCTACTTTGAGAGTGATGATGATCTTTCTTATGATGAGGCTAGTGATGGAGAGGTCAATGTTGTCAGAAGGAGAAAGACCACTCATAAAGTGTATGATGACAGTACAAATAACCCACAGTTTGAAGTTGGGATGGCTTTTACTAACAGCGGAGAATTCAAACAAGCACTAGTGAAATATGGATTAAAGAATTTCCATCACTTGTTATTTCCCAAGGATGAGAAAAGAAGAGTGAGTGCCAAGTGCAGCTGGACTGGATGCCAATGGAGCATTTATGGTTCAATAAATAGCAAGTCTGACTGGTTGTTGGTGCAAAGGTACAACAATGTCCATACATGTGTGCCTAGGAGAGATAATAAACTCGTGACTAGTTCTATCATTGCAAAGAAATATTTCAGACAGATCAGAGACAATCCAACATGGAGGGTGGAGAAGATGCAAGAAGCAGTACTAGAAGATTTGCTAGCAGATGTGACCATATCCAAATGCAAGAGGGCAAAGAAACTTGTGATGGAAAAGCTCATAGATTCAACTAATGGTGAATATTCTAGAGTATTTGACTACCACCTTGAGTTAATTAGGAGCAATCCTGGTAGTACTGTTGCAGTTACATTAGACCCTAATGAGCATAATGTGTTTGAAAGGATGTATGTTTGTCTAGATGGTTGCAAGAAGGGGTTTATAGCTGGATGTAGAAGAGTTGTTGGGTTAGATGGTTGTTTTTTGAAGGGTGGTGTGCATGGACAAATATTGTGTGCAATTGGGAGAGATGCCAACAACCAGATGTACCCCATTGCATGGGCAACTGTTGAGGTTGAGAGTTATGATAGTTGGTACTGGTTTCTATCATTTTTTATAAAGCTAGGACACATTCCATTTTTTATAATGATAAATACCTTTCCATCTTGACATGTTGCACTATGATGTCCTCAGGAAAGAATCTTGCACTATGGACATATTCACTCAAAGGACCATTGCACTGTTGATGTTTTGTAGGATCAACCAGCAAAAACAACCAGGAAAAAAGGCAAGAACACACCTCAGCAAGCAGGGCCATGCTCTCAGCTCCAAGGGCACAAGCAGCTCCAAGGGCACAAGCAGCTCCAAGGGCACCAACAAGGGCTCCAGCAGCTACAAGGGTACCAACACCTCCAAGAGCTCCTGCAGCTACAAGGGCACCAAGGCCATTTAGGGCACCAAGGACTTCAAATTCTCAGCCAAGCACATCTTCATCACAAGTTCCAGCTTATGGTGATGGGAGGTTCGAGTGGCTTCTAACAGGAAGGAGGGGATAGTGTGCTTATGCTTACTTATGAGCAGTGGTGATGTGTAGCATCAGTGACAAGCTTGAGCTTTTGTTGATGTAAAACATCATCTTAAATTATGTGTTTTGGTCATGTTAAACCTAGCTCTAGTGGATGATGAATGACAGTGCAAAACTACTGGATTTTGTGCTTTTGGTCATGTTGAACTTTATTCTAATGGATGATGAATGAAAGTGCCAAATGATATGGTCAAATTTATGCAATTCAGACATATATTCAGGTTTCAGACATATATTCAGGTTTATGTGTTTTTATATTTTTATAGTGAGATTGCTGCCAGTTTCAGACATATATTCAGGTTTATGCAATTCGGACAAAATCCATGTACCCCTGTTGCTTTGCAAGTGTTCCCTTTTAGACAAAATTTTAGCTTTGCACGTGTTCACTCATAAACAAAACTGTTGCTCTGCATATGTTCACTTCTGGACAAAATTCAGACAAACAGATACAGTAGTACTAATTTCAGAAAAATATTCAGACTTAGTAACCTCATTGCCGATTCCCGCGCGAAACAGAGGCCTTGGTCAATCCTACCTGGCAAAGCATCTGCCACGTCTGCAAAACCAGCATCTCAAACCACCCAAAACGCCATCAGGGGGTGATTGTGTGGTATTGGACAGTCCAGGGGATTAAGAACCCGGTTTCACAGTTGGGGGGGGGGGGGGGGTGATGTGCTCGAAATCTGAGAGTTCAGGGGGGTATGTGGACTTCTTTCCTTTTCAGGAGTTCGGGCAGACGTGCGCTCGGGTTGGGGTCGGACCGTCGGACAAGAATGTGCATGAAAAAAATGCGAAATAAAAAAATCATGTAGTATTTTTTTCTAATAATAAAGTTCACGGCTCATAAATGGATGCTATCCCTAAAAAAATTCTCTTTATCTCTCTCTATATCTTGGGGCATCGGACCCCTAAAACGGACACCGCATTTGTCCGTGGATCGGTCCGGACATTGATACGGAGCTCATCATTCAAAGCTATCCGCAAATGTCTGGCCACATTTTGAACGGAATTTAACCAAAAGAAATAAATTTAAACAAACTGGACAACTTTCATTCAAAATTAGATAATTTTTACATAAAATCAGACGACTTTCATCTAAACTGGAGCATATTCATTACATTTTTTATATATTTCAACATAACTATAACGAACTAGGCTATCCTAAACTAGTCTAACTGGTCGTCGGCCGCCCGTTTCCCACGACATGTCTTTCCCATGTCCGACAACAAGCTCACTGGCCGGCCATGAACCCCAGAAACTGAAGGTTCGGCGGGAGGGAAGAATAGTGGTCTCCGTCTCCGTGAAGCGGGCAAGCTCACCGGCTGTGAGTCCCGGTAAGACGGTGGTGGCGGCCTTCCTGGGACCCAAGTGTCTGCGGCCTCCCATGTTCTATCGGCGGCTGTGGTGGATGTGTCGGCCTTGTCGTCATAGCGGAGGGATGCAGACAGCGGTGGGGGCACGGCCGACGCGGAGCCGGCGATGTCGTCAAATTTCTCCGTTGTCGAGTCGATGTCCATGAACCGAGCGTCTTTCTCCGCCCGCAAGATGCGCATCTGCCATTGCTTGTGGAGGATGTCACAGATGGCACGGAGCATCACCTTCTGCTCATCCACGTCCGTCACCATGCCTATGACGGCTTTATCATTCGCCTGGTCGTGGACGATTTGCTCCTCTGCGTGTCGGTGCTCGTCGAGGAGCCAGAGGTTGTACCTCTGGTCGGCCTGCGCTTGCCAGAACGCCGCCTCCCGCTCTTCCACCACCATGTTTGTGAAGTGTGGGCCTTGCCAGCGTGGTGAGGCTGGCGCTACACTGCATCAAACTATGTGTCCTGCGGAAGCACTATCGACCAGCTTCTTCGGCCTCCTGGCTCGGCTGCGGGTGGCCGACCCGCAAGTGGATTGCTGGAAGTGATTTGCATGCCTGGAGGGAGCACGGCGAGCGTACGCTTGCGTGAAGACGCATTTCCGAAAGGTGCGCACGGCGATTGCTGCTGTGCCCCCCCGGAAGGGAAGGTGCGTACCGCAGAGCAGTTCTTCGTTCAAGTGAAAGAGTGCGCCCGGGCTACCGAGGCCATGTGTCCAAAAGACACTTTGTATTTCTAGTTGACACTTCGGAATGCCGAAGTATGTGGTGTGTATAAAAACTATCTTTTGTTTCAATGAATATGGCTTTAAAATTCCCTCATATGATTGTGTTGTTTGATATTTAATATCCCTCCTGATTGATTGTTTGACCTGAAAGTGGCCAGTCGTCGGCTTCTACCCCAATGTAGAGTATACAGAGGGTGTTCCTTGAGGCAGCTTCGACCCTTAGCCGATGTCTCGGTACCTGGAGGCGGTATGTGCTCATAGGAACTAGGCAATCGGACTATAACGGCTTTATATCTTTCACTTAGTCATAGGAGTTTGACAATGGGGGCTGATGACGAGCCCCCGGTGTGTGAAGTGGTCGACTTAGGTAGCCGAGGTCTACGCCATCGCCCACTTCAGCTCATGCTATGAAGAACCCCTTCATTTAACACGAGTGATCTCTAACGACACGTCGCTTAACACGGTCTTCGGATTGGCGACCAGTTTTCGCTTACCTAGATAGTCAATTTTCGGTTTTCTCCACTGAGACACTCTGCCAATTAAACCGGCGGCACTATCGTAGTGGTTCTCCCGTTACACCCTTAGCCGAATTTGTTGGGAATGTAAGGGGTACACATAGGAGCCAAGCAACCCAACTATTAACCAAAATCTAGATTAAAAAATGATGCATATAATGCAACATCCGAGACGCCGAATACTTCGGACTTGTATTTCAGGACAGGGAAACAAAGCCCCTTTAGCCATTGTATCTAAAAGATATTATTGTAGCTTACAAGCAATGCTTGTACAGAAATGCATTAAGACCTTAAAAGGTATGATTTCTTTATTTTATAGAGGTCAAGCTTTACATGTCAAGCTGTAACGAGAGGAACTAAAAAGATACAATGCTATTAAAGGTAGTGAAGGAGTTAAAAAACAGGGCGGATCTTGTCATCAGGTTTATGAGCCCGGGCAGCTCCCTGCCGCACGTCCGCGTCTTCATGCTGTTGACCAACTCGTCTTCGTTGATGGCGAAGAGTAATACAGACTGTATGCAACCTCGGCCCTGCATGTGCTTGAAGTGTTCGCTGGCCGAGTCCTTTTAAGAGGTCTGCAGATGTCCATTGTACAGTTGAAGCCACGTGGATATGCTTTTGCTGGCTAGTTTTTTGACAGAACCTAGTAGATGGGAAAGCTCGAGGCTCCGTCGCTCCTCGGTCTAGCCGTTCCGACGTTTCCATAGTTTTGGCTCCTCAATGGCCTCGGGAATTTTTAGTGTGAAATTGTGCACCCTAGGGACGTAGTGCCCCTTCCAGGGGGAGCGCGCAAGGAGCACATACCCCTATTTAGGGTGTGGGGGTACGTGTCCTAGGTCATCTAGTGTGGCTCGTGTACGCTTCGAAGAGTTGGGGTTCGTTTACCGCAACGGGTTGCCTCCTTGGATGCCTGCACTTCGGCTGCGAAGGCTGCGATCTACTCCTCCGTCCGGAGGAAGCATTCTGTGTCACCATTAACTATGATAACACCATTAGGCCCCTCAAATTTTAAGCTTGAGGTAAGCGTAATGCGGAACTGCATTGAAGCAAGCAAATGAGTTGCGCCCTAGGAGCACATGGTATCCGCTTCGGAAGGGGACGATGTCGAAGATTAACTCCTCCTTCCTGAAGTTCTCGGGTGATCCGAAAACTACCTCAAGTGTCACAGTTCCGGTATAGCGGGCCTCAACGCCTGGTATGACACCTTTACAGGTGGTGCTAACTTGGCTTGACCCGAGGTGAGTCGATGCCCATCTTCATAACCGTGTCCTCGTAGATTAAGTTGAGGCTGCTTCCTCCGTCCATAAGGACGCGTGTCAGATGGAAACCATCGACGATTGGGTCCAGGACGAGTGCGGCTGATCCGCCATGCTTGATGCTGGTTAGATGGTTAGATGGTCATGTTTATTGAATGTGATCGGGTAAGCCGACCACGAGTTAAACTTCGGGGCAACTGGCTCTAGTGCATTGATGTCCCGAAGTACGCACTTCCTCTCCATTTTGGGGATGTGGGTAACATAAATCATGTTTACTTCTGTTACCTTGTTAGGAAACTTCTTTTGTCCTCCATTGTTAGGCCGCCGAGGTTCATCCTCGTCTTCACCGCGATTTTTGGGTTTTACCTTGACCCTCTGTCGCCACCTTGCCAGCTTGTTTGAAGACCCAGCAGTTCTTGTAAGTGTGGGTTGCTAGTTTGTCTAGAGTGCCATGGATTTGGCACGGTCGATCTAGGATACTGTCTAGCTGGCTAGGTCCATCCTTGTTCCCTTTGGAGGGTTTTCTTTTCTGACCGGATCTAGGTCCGGTGAACCCTGCATTGACTGCGGCATCCTCGTGTCGCTTCCGCCATTTTTATGCATGTGCTTGTTTTTATTACGTCGAGGCTTTCCATTGGCGTCGCGCGTCTTCGAGGTGCCTCCTCACCGTCATGGGTGCTACAGGCAAGCCAACTGTCCTCTCCCGCGCAAAAGCGGGTCATTAGCGAGGTAAGAGCTACCATGGTCCTCGGCTTATCCCGGCCGACCTGGCGGGCAAGCCATTCATCTCGGATGTTATTCTTAAATGCAACAATGGCCTCGGTGTTCGAACAGTCTATGATCTAGTTCTTTTTAGTGAGGAACCGGTTCCAAAATTTCCGAGAAGATTCTCCGGGCTGCTGAGTGACACGGCTGAGGTCATCGACGTCCGGAGGTCGGGCGTAAGTCCCCTGGAAATTTGCCCGGAAGGCATCCTTGAGGGCTTCCCAACTGTTGATAGAATGAGGAGGCAGGCTATTGAGCCAATGCCTCGCCGACCCCCTTAATTTGAGAGGCAAGTATTTGATGGCATGGAGGCCATCTCTGTTAGCCATGTGTATACGAAGAAGAAAGTCTTCGATCCATACGACTGGGTCCGTTGTGCCATCATATGATTCTATATTGATGGACTTAAACCCTTCTGGGAACTAGTCTTCCATAAGACCATAACCCTATCGGTAAACCAGATCGGGTGGGCTGGACCTCGGAACTGAGGTGTGTCACGTCGGAGGTTGGGGGAGTGCCGTGTGTAGGCTTGAGCTCGGGTGCCGCCGTTCCTGTCTAACCAGGCATCATAGCCATCAAGCCCGTTGGGACGCGCATCCTCTTGATCCATAAATGGACCGAGGAGGCACTCATTTTGCCTCAATGTGACGTCGAACACCATGAGGGTCTAGGTAGTTGACAGGGTCTTTGCCATGACGGCGTGGTGCCATTTGAGTGCTGAAGTCTTCCCGTGTTGGCCTATCCTGCTGATACGTCTCCAACGTATCTATAATTTATGAAGTATTCATGTTGTTATTTTATCATTGTTGGATGTTTTACAATCATTTTATAGCAACTTTATATCATTTTTTGGGACTAACCTATTGACCCAGTGCCAGTTGTTGTTTTTTGCTTGTTTTTAACATCGCAGGAAATCAATACCAAACGGAGTCCAAATGCAACGAAACTTCACGGAGGTTTTTTTGGACCAGAAGACCAACAGTGGGCCAAAGAAGCACCTGGGGGGTGCCCCAAGGGGGGCACAACCCACCAGGGCGCGCCTGGGCGCCCAGGCACGCCCTGGTGGGTTGTGCCCTCCTCGGGGCACCCCCGAGGTGCTTCTTTGGCCCACTGGATGTCTTCTGGTCCATAAAAAATCCACAAAAAGTTTTGCGGCGTTTGGACTTCGTTTGATATTGATTTCCTGCGATGTAAAAAACCAGCAAAAAACAACTACTTGCACTGGGCACTGGGTCAATAGGTTAGTCCCAAAAAATGATATAAAGTTGCTATAAAATGATTTTAAAACATCCAAGAATGATAATATAACAGCATGAATACTTCATAATTTATAGATACGTTGGAGACGTATCAGCATCCCCAAGCTTAATTCCTACTCGTCCTCGAGTAGGTAAATGGTAAAAGAAATAATTATGATCAATGATAATTTCAAGCACTTCTCCTAGCATCATCATAGCAATTCTTTCTCATAAAACTCATCATGGTAAAGTAGCAACCAATTCACATATTAAGGTTCAAATAATGAATTCTCTTGAAACTCAACAACCTATATTCTCAGTCACCAAGCAATTGCAATTCAACTTATTCAACAGAGTCTAAGCAAGAGCTCCACATAGTGAACCATCATATAGTCTTCTATGATTGCTAACACTCACCGCATACACATGAGAAAAACGTTTCAACCAGACACATAGAAAGATAGGGGCTTCTAATTTCGCATCCCAACGTATTTACCTCAAGGGTGATGTCAACAATAATAACTCATGCTACCCGTATCCAACTGGATATATGTGCCTAGACCGTTCCTCACCACATGATGCTTGCCGAAATAGAAAAATAAAAAGGAATAGAGAGAAAAACTTTGACTCTTGCATGAAAGTAAAAGGCAGGCCATTCGCAGAGGGAAGCAAAGGTTGCCATGCACTTTTTGTTTGTATGCTCAATCCCTTAGTGCAAGAGAACATCATGTTATATTGCCCCTTATGATAGCAACCTTTATCATGCAGTCTGTCGCTTTTATTCTTTGCCATCACAAGTTCGTACAACGCTGAATTTTCTCTTACACTAAATGATCTAACACTTTTAGAAGCAATTTTTATTGCCTTATTGCACTGATGACAACTTACTTGAAGGATCTTATTCAATCCTTAGATTGGTATGATGGACTCTTGAAAATAAGATTTGGGTTAAGGGTTTTTGGATGCACAAGTAGTATGTCTACTTGGTGCGGAATTTTTCGCTAGCAAAAATGGGTGGCAAGCACCACATGTTGAAGGATCTATGACAATATAACTTCTATGTGAATATGAACAAACATAAATCATTATGTTGTCTTCCTTGTCCAACGTCAACAATTTTGGCATATAATATTTTGATGGGGGCTCACAATCACAAAAGATTTCCAAGATAGTGTATTTACATGTGAAAGTTCTCGTCCTTATAGTAATCATTCATGAATTGCTTGTATGACCAAAATTGTGATTGTCAAGCTTCAAAAGATTTCACTTTCTAAACCCAATGTGAAGCTACCACTGGGCATGATATAATTTCAACTTCATGATATTTAATTCATTCAACAATTTATTCATCGGATATAAGTGAAGCACAAGAGTAAATGACAAGCTACTCCAAAAAGATAAAAGTGAAGATTAATCGAGTAGTTAAGTAAATAGACATCTATGTGAGGGCTCTCTCTTATTTAAAACTTTCAGATCTAAGTATTTTATTAAAACAGCAAGCAAAATGAAAATAAAATGACATTTCAAGGATAGCACAACTCATGTGAAGAAGCAAAAACTTAGGATCAACCGATACTAACCGATAATTGTTGATGAAGAAAGGTGGGATGCCTACTGGGGCATCCCAAAGCTTAGATGCTTCAGACTTCTTGAAATATTATCTTGGGATGCCTTGGGTATCCCCAAGCTTGAGCTTTTGTGTCTCCCTAATTCCTTTTATATCATGGTTTCCCTAAATCTTAAAAACTTCATCCACACAAAACTCAACAAGAACTCGTGAGATTAGTTAGTATAAACCAATGCAAAAACCTTATCATTCTCTACTGTAGAAAATCACTAAAATTATTATTCAACATTGCATACTGAATGCCGCTGCATATTTAATACTCCTATCCTAAAAAAGAATCATTAAACAGGAAAACATATGCAAACAATGCAAACATAATAGCAATCTGCCAAAACAGTATAGTCTGGAAAGAATGCAAGAGTATCAATACTTCTTTAACTCCAAAAATTATAAAAATTCACCATGTTGTAGAAAATTTATCAGAGCTTACTGTGCAAAAAGTTTCAACATTTTATCACATTCTTAATTTTCTCGGAAATTTTTGCAACATCGATAAACATTCTGTTTTGAAACAGCAACATGTAGACTTGCAAAATAAGCATGGTAAAGGGCTATCCTTGACATTTTTATTGAAAATAAAGATGAAAAACATTATTCTAAATAACAGAAAGCAAATCCTAACAAAAGAAATTGACGCTCCAAGCAAAACACATATCATGTGACGAATGAAAATATAGCTCCAAGTGAGGTTACCGATAATGTTGGAGACGAAAGAAGGGATTCCTTCCGAGGCATCCCCAAGCTTAGTTGCTTGGATCTTCCTTGAATATTAACTTGGGGTTCCTTGGGCATCCCCAAGCTTAGGGTCTTGTCACTCCTTATTCTCCTCATATCGACATCTCACCCAAAACTTGAAAACTTCAATCACACAAAACTTAACAGAACTTTGTGAGATAGGTTAGTATGATAAAGACAAATCATTCACTTTTGTACTGTCAAAGACATGATTCATAATTGTTTCCATACAATTCCTACTGTAGCATATCATTTCCACAATTTATATTGTGCAATATAAGCCATAGAAACTAGGAAACAAGCAAACTATGTATTGAAAACAGAATCTGTCAAAAACAAAACATTGTGTAGTAATCTGTACTCAAACCATACTTCTGCTACTCAAAAAATTATGAAAAATTAGGACAACGTAGGAATTTTTTATCTCAATCGTTTGTAAAAAAAATCAGAATTTTATCACTTTCCAGTGAATTTAAACAATTCTGTTTCTGGAAGCAAACGTTTTTGTTTTTGCACAGAATGAAGTCAACTATCATCCACACTATCCCAAAGGCTTTACTTGGCACTTTATTGAAACAAAGGCTATAAAACATGATTACTATAGTAGCTTAATCATGTGAACACACAAAGACAGTAGGATAAATGTTGGGTTGTCTCCCAACAAGCGCTTTTCTTTAATGCCTTTTAGCTAGGCATGATGATTTCAGTGATGCTCACGTAAAAGATAAGAATTGAAACACAAAGAGAGCATCATGAAGCATATGACTAGCACACTTAAGTCTAACCCACTTCCTATGCATAGGGATTTTGTGAGCAAACAACGTATGGGAACAAGAATCAACTAGCATAGGAAGGCAACATAAGCATAACTTCAAGATTTTCAACACATAGAGAGGAAACTTGATATTATTGCAATATGTAAAAGCATATGTTCCTTTCTCATAATAATTTTCAGTAGCATCACGAATGAATTCGACAATATAACTATCACATAAAGCATTATTTTTGTGATCCACAAGCATAAAAATTTTATTACTCTCCACATAAGCAAATTTATTCTCATGAATAGTAGTGGGAGCAAACTCAACAAAATAACTATCATGGGATTGAAAATTAAAATTGTTATGTAACGTAGTAATTTCAAAAAAATTCCTACGCACACGCAAGATCATGGTGATGCATAGCAACAAGAGGGGAGAGTGTTGTCCACGTACCCTCGTAGACCGACAGCGGAAGCGTTATCACAACGCGGTTGATGTAGTCGTACGTCTTCACGATCCGACCGATCAAGTACCGAACGCACGGCACCTCCGAGTTCTACACACGTTCAGCTCGATGACGTCCCTCGAACTCCGATCCAGCCGAGTGTTGAGGGAGAGTTTCGTCAGCACGACGGCGTGGTGACGATGATGATGTTCCACCGACGCAGGGCTTCGCCTAAGCTCCGCAACGGTATTATCGAGGTGTAATATGGTGGAGGGGGGCACCGCACACGGCTAAAATATCGTATATCAAGTGTGTCCATGGGGTGTCCCCCTGCCCCCGTATATAAAGGAGCAAGGGGAAGAGGGCCGACCAAGGGGAGGTGGCGCGCCCAAGGGGGGAGTCCTACTCCCACCGAGAGTAGGACTCCTCCTTTCCTTGTGGGAGTAGGAGAAGGGAAGGGGAAAGGAGAAAGAAGGAAGGGGCCGCCCCCCCTCCCTAGTCCAATTCGGACTAGCCCATGGGGAGGGGTGCGGCCACCCTTTGAGGTCTTTCCCTCCTTTCCCGTATGGCCCATTAAGGCCCAATACGAATTCCCGTAACTCTCCGGTACTCCGAAAAATACCCGAATTACTCGGAACCTTTCCGAAGTCCGAATATAGTCGTCCAATATATCGATCTTTACGTCTCGGCCATTTCGAGACTCCTCATCATGTCCCCGATCTCATCCGGGACTCCGAACTCCTTCGGTAAATCAAAACTCAATAAAACTGTCATCGTAACGTTAAGCGTGCGGACCCTTCGGGTTCGAGAACTATGTAGACATGACCGAGACACCTCTCCGGTCAATAACCAATAGCGGGACCTGGATGCCCATATTGGCTCCCACATATTCTACGAAGATCTTTATCGGTCAGACCGCATAACAACATACGTTGTTCCCTTTGTCATCGGTATGTTACTTGCCCGAGATTCGATCGTCGGTATCTCGATACCTAGTTCAATCTCGTTACTGGCAAGTCTCTTTACTCGTTCCGTAATACATCATCCCGCAACTAACTCATTAGTCACAATGCTTGCAAGGCTTATAGTGATGTGCATTACCGAGTGGGCCCAGAGATACCTCTCCGACAATCGGAGTGACAAATCCTAATCTCGAAATACGCCAACCCAACAAGTACCTTTGGAGACACCTGTAGAGCACCTTTATAATCACCCATTTACGTTGTGACGTTTGGTAGCACACAAAGTGTTCCTCCGGTAAACGGGAGTTGCATAATCTCATAGTCAGAGGAACATGTATAAGTCATGAAGAAAGCAATAGCAACATACTAAACGATCAGGTGTTAAGCTAACGGAATGGGTCAAGTCAATCACGTCATTCTCCTAATGAGGTGATCTCGTTAATCAAATGACAACTCATGTCTATGGCTAGGAAACATAACCATCTTTGATTAACGAGCTAGTCAAGTAGAGGCATACTAGTGACACTCTGTTTGTCTATGTATTCACACATGTATTATGTTTCCGGTTAATACAATTCTAGCATGAATAATAAACATTTATCATGATATAAGGAAATATATAATACTTTATTATTGCCTCTAGGGCATATTTCCTTCAGTCTCCCACTTGCACTAGAGTCAATAATCTAGTTCACATCGCCATGTGATTTAACATCAATAATTCACATCACCATGTGATTAACACCCATAGTTCACATATCTATGTGACCAACACTCAAAGGGTTTACTAGAGTCAATAATCTAGTTCACATCGCTATGTGATTAACACCCAAAGAGTACTAAGGTGTGATCATGTTTTGATTGTGAGATAATTTTAGTCAATGGGTCTGTCACATTTAGATCCGTAAGGATTTTGCAAATTCCTATGTCTACAATGCTCTGCACGGAGCTACTCTAGCTAATTGCTCCCACTTTCAATATGTATCTAGACCGAGACTTAGAGTCATCTAGATTTAGTGTCAAAACTTGCATCGACGTAACCCTTTATGACGAACCTTTTGTCACTTCCATAATCGAGAAACATTTCCTTATTCCACTAAGGATAATTTTGACCGCTGTCCAGTGATCTACTCCTAGATCACTATTGTACTCCCTTGTCAAAATCAGTGTAGGGTATACAATAGATCTGGTACACAGCATGGCATACTTTATAGAACCTATGGCCAAGGCATAGGGAATGACTTTCATTCTCTTTCTATCTTCTGCCGTGGTCGGGCTTTGAGTCTTTACTCAATTTCACACCTTGTAACACAGGCAAGAACTCTTTCTTTGACTGTTCTATTTTGAACTACTTCAAAATCTTGTTAAGGTATGTACTCATTGAAAAACTTATCAAGCGTCTTCATCTATCTCTATAGATCTTGATGCTCA
This sequence comes from Aegilops tauschii subsp. strangulata, assembly GCF_002575655.3. NCBI lineage: Eukaryota > Viridiplantae > Streptophyta > Magnoliopsida > Poales > Poaceae > Aegilops > Aegilops tauschii. The sequence continues at coordinate 289,203,675 of NC_053038.3, forward strand.
ATATGTAAGCAGCTTCACCGAGGTCTATCTTTGAAAAACTCCTTTCAAACACTCCTTTATGCTTGCAGAATAATTCTACATTATTTCTGATTAACAATATGTCATTCACATATACTTATCAGAAATGCTGTAGTGCTCCCACTCACTTTCTTGTAAATACAGGCTTCACCGCAAGTCTGTATACAACTATATGCTTTGATCAACTTATCAAAGCGTATATTCCAACTCCGAGATGCTTGCACCAGTCCATTGATGGATCGCTGGAGCTTGCATATTTTGTTAGCACCTTTAGGATTGACAAAACCTTCTGGTTGCATCATATACAACTCTTCTTTAATAAATCCATTAAGGAATGCAGTTTTGTTTATCCCTTTGCCATATTTCATAAAATGCGGCAATTTCTAACATGATTCGGACAGACTTAAGCATAGATACGAGTGAGAAACTCTCATCGTAGTCAACATCTTGAACTTGTCGAAAACCTTTTGCGACAATTCTAGCTTTGTAGATAGTGACACTACTATCAGCATCCGTCTTCCTCTTGAAGATCCATTTAATCTCAATGGCTCGCCGATCATTGGGCAAGTCAATCAAAGTCCATACTTTGTTCTCATATATGGATCTTATCTCAGATTTCATGGCCTCAAGCCATTTCGTGGAATCTGGGCTCACCATCGCTTCTTCATAGTTCGAAGGTTCGTCATGGTCTAGTAACATAACCTCCAGAACAGGATTACCGTACCACTCTGGTGCGGATCTTACTCTGGTTGACCTACGAGGTTCAGTAATAACTTGATCTGAAGTTCCATGATCATCATCATTAACTTCCTCACTAATTGGTGTAGGAGTCATAGGAACAGATTTCTGTGATGAACTACTTTCCAATAAGGGAGCAGGTACAGTTACCTCATCAAGTTCTACTTTCCTCCCACTCACTTCTTTCGAGAGAAACTCCTTCTCTTGAAAGGATCCATACTAAGCAACGAATGTCTTGCCTTCGGATCTGTGATAGAAGGTATACCCAACTGTTTCCTTTGGGTATCCTATGAAGACACATTTCTCCGATTTGGGTTTGAGCTTATCAGGATGAAACTTTTTCACATAAGCATCGCAACCTCAAAATTTTAAGAAACGACAACTTTGGTTTCTTGCTAAACCTCAGTTCATAAGGCGTCATCTCAACGGATTTTGATGGTGCCCTATTTAACGTGAATGCAGCTGTCTCTAATGCATAACCCCAAAACGATAGTGGTAGATCGGTAAGATACATCATATATCGCACCATATCTAATAAAGTACGATTACGACGTTCGGACACACCATTACACCGTGGTGTTCCAGGTGGCGTGAGTAGTGAAACTATTTCACATTGTTTTAACTGAAGGCCAAACTCGTAACTCAAATACTCTTCTCTACGATCAGATCATAGAAACTTTATTTTCTTGTCACGATGATTTTCCACTTCACTCTGAAATTCTTTAAACTTTTCAAATGTTTCAGACTTATGTTTCATCAAGTAGATATACCCATATCTGCTCAAATCATCTGTGAAGGTCAGAAAATAATGATACCTGCTACGAGCCTCAATATTCATCGGGCCACATACATCTGTATGTATGATTTCCAACAAATCTGTTGCTCTCTCCATAGTACCGGAGAACGGCGTTTTAGTCATCTTGCCCATGAGGCACGGTTCGCAAGCATCAAGTGATTCATAATCAAGTGATTCCAAAATCCCATCAGTATGGAGTTTCTTCATGCGCTTTACACCAATATGACCTAAACGGCAGTGCCACAAATAAGTTGCACTATCATTATTAACTTTGAGTCTTTTGGCTTCAATATTATGATTATGTGTATCACTACGATCAAGATCCAACAAACCATTTTCGTTGCTGTGTATGACCATAGAAGGTTTTTATTCATGTAAACAGAACAACAATTGTTCTCTAACTTAAATGAATAACCGAATTGCAAAAAACATGATCAAATCATATTCATGCTCAACGCAAACACCAAATAACACTTATTTAGTTTCAACACTAATCTCGAAAGTATAGGGAGTGTGCGATGATGATCATATCAATCTTGGAACTACTTCCAACATACATCATCACCTCGCCTTTTACTAGTCTCTGTTTATTCTGCAACTCCCGTTTCAAGTTACTACTCTTTAGCAACTGAACCAGTATCAAATACTGAGGGGTTGCTATAAACACTAGTAAGTACACATCAATAACATGTATATCCAATATACCTTTGTTCACTTTGCCATCCTTCTTATCCACCAAATACTTGGGGTAGTTCCGCTTCCAGTGAACAGTCCCTTTGTAGTAGAAGCACTTAGTCTCAGGCTTAGGACCAGACTTAGGCTTCTTCACTTGAGCAGCAACTTGCTTGCCGTTCTTCTTGAAGTTCCCCTTCTTCCCTTTGCCCTTTTCTTGAAACTAGTGGTCTCGTCAACTATCAACACTTGATGTTTTTCTTGATTTCTACCTTCGTCGATTTCAGCATCACGAAGAGCTCGGGAATTACTTTCTTCATCCCTTGCATACTATAGTTCATCACGAAGTTCTACTAACTTGGTGATGGTGACTAGAGAATTCTGTCAATCACTATTTTATCTGGAAGATTAACTCCCACTTGAGCGATTGTAGTACCCAGACAATCTGAGCACATGCTCACTAGTTGAGCGATTCTCCTCCATCTTTTAGCTATAGAACTTGTTGGAGACTTCATATCTCTCAACTCGGGTATTTGCTTGAAATATTAACTTCAACTCCTGGAACATCTTATATGTTCCATGATGTTCAAAACGTCTTTGAAATCCCGATTCTAAGCTGTTAAGCATGGTGCACTAAATTATCAAGTAGTCATCATATTGAGCTAGCCAAACGTTCATAACGTCTGCATCTGCTCCTGCAATAGGCCTGTCACCTAGCGGTGCATCAAGGACATAATTTTTCTGTGCAGCAATGAGGATAATCCTCAGATCACAGATCCAATCCGCATCTTTGCTACTAACATCTTTCAACATAATTTTTCTCTAGGAACATATCAAAAATAAACAGGGAAGCAACAACGCGAGCTATTGATCTACAACATAATTTGCAAAATACTATCAGGACTAAGTTCATGATAAATTTAAGTTCAATTAATCATATTACTTAAAGAACTCCCACTTAGATAGACATCCCTCTCATCATCTAAGTGATTACGTGATCCAAATCAACTAAACCATGTCCGATCATCACGTGAGATGGAGTAGTTTCAATGGTGAACATCACTATGTTGATCATATCTACTATATGATTCACGCTCGACCTTTCGGTCTCTGTGTTCCGAGGCCATATCTGTATATGCTAGGCTCGTCAAGTTTAACCTGAGTATTCCGCGTGTGCAATTGTTTTGCACCCGTTGTATTTGAACGTAGAGCCTATCACACCCGATCATCACGTGGTGTCTCAGCACGAAGAACTTTCGCAACGGTGCATACTCAGGGAGAACACTTTTATCTTGAAATTTTAGTGAGAGATCATCTTATAATGCTACCGTCAATCAAAGCAAGATAAGATGCATAAAGGATTAACATCACATGCAATCAATATAAGTGATATGATATGGCCATCATCATCTTGTGCTTGTGATCTCCATCTCCGAAGCACCGTGTTCGTGATCTCCATCTCCGAAGTACCGTGTTCGTGATCTCCATCTCCGAAGCACCATGTTCGTGATCTCCATCTCCGAAGTACCGTGTTCGTGATCTCCATCTCCGAAGCACCGTGTTCGTGATCTCCATCTCCGAAGCACCGTGTTCGTGATCTCCATCTCCGAAGCACCGTCATGATCACCATCGTTACCGGCGCGACACCTTGATCTCCATCGTAGTATCGTTGTCGTCTCGCCAACTAATTGCTTTTACGACTATCGCTACCGCTTAGTGATAAAGTAAAACTATTACATGGCGATTGCATTTCATACAATAAAGCGACAACCATATGGCTCCTGCCAGTTGCCGATAACTCTGTTACAAAACATGATCATCTCATACAACAAATTATATCACATCATGTCTTGACCATATCACATCACAACATGCCCTGCAAAAACAACTTAGACGTCCTCTACTTTGTTGTTGCAAGTTTTACGTGGCTGCTACGGGCTTAGCAAGAACCGTTCTTACGTACGCATCAAAACCACAACGATAGTTTGTCAAGTTGGTGATGTTTTAACCTTCGCAAGGACCGGGCGTAGCCACACTCGGTTCAACTGAAGTGAGAGAGACAGACACGCGCCAGTCACCTTTAAGCAACGAGTGCTCGCAACGGTGAAACCAGTCTCGCGTAAGCATACGCGTAATGTCGGTTCGGGCCACTTCATCTCACAATACCGCTGAACCAAAGTATGACATGCTGGTAAGCAGTATGACTTATATCGCCCACAACTCACTTGTGTTCTATTCGTGCATAGCATCAACGCATAAACCAGGCTCGGATGCCACTATTGGGTAACGTAGTAATTTCAAAAAAATTCCTACGCACACGCAAGATCATGGTGATGCATAGCAACGAGAGGGGAGAGTGTTGTCCACGTACCTTCGTAGACCGACAGCGGAAGCGTTATCACAACACGGTTGATGTAGTCGTACGTCTTCACGATCCGACCGATCAAGTACCGAACGCACGGCACCTCTGAGTTCTACACACGTTCAGCTCGAGGATGTCCCTCGAACTCCGATCCAGCCGAGTGTTGAGGGAGAGTTTCGTCAGCATGACGGCGTGGTGATTATGATGATGTTCCACCGACGCAGGGCTTCGCCTAAGCTCCGCAACGGTATTATCGAGGTGTAATATGGTGGAGGGGGGCACCGCACAGGTCTAAAATATCGTATATCAAGTGTGTCCATGGGGTGCCCCCTGCCCCCATATATAAAGGAGCAAGGGGAAGAGGGCCGGCCAAGGGGAGGTGGCGCGCCCAAGGGGGGAGTCCTACTCCCACCGGGAGTAGGACTCCTCCTTTCCTTGTGGGAGTAGGAGAAGGGAAGGGGAAAGGAGAAAGAAGGAAGGGGGCGCCCCCCTCCCTAGTCCAATTCGGACTAGCCCATGGGGAGGGGTGCGGCCACCCTTTGAGGTCTTTCCCTCCTTTCCCGTATGGCCCATTAAGGCCCAATACGAATTCCCGTAACTCTCCGGTACTCCGAAAAATACCCGAATCACTCGGAACCTTTCCGAAGTCTGAATATAGTCGTCCAATATATCTATCTTTACCTCTCGGCCATTTCGAGACTCCTCGTCATGTCCCCGATCTCATCCGGGACTCCGAACTCCTTCGGTACATCAAAACTCAATAAAATTGTCATCGTAACGTTAAGCATGCGGACGCTTCGGGTTTGAGAACTATGTAGACATGACCGAGACACCTCTCCGGTCAATAACCAATAGCGGGACCTGGATGCCCATATTGGCTCCCACATATTCTACGAAGATCTTTATCGGTCAGACCGCATAACAACATACGTTGTTCCCTTTGTCATCGGTATGTTACTTGCCCGAGATTCGATCGTCGGTATCTCGATACCTAGTTCAATCTCGTTACTGGCAAGTCTCTTTACTCGTTCCGTAATACATCATCCCGCAACTAACTCATTAGTCACAATGCTTGCAAGGCTTATAGTGATGTGCATTACCGAGTGGGCCCAGAGATACCTCTCCGACAATCGGAGTGACAAATCCTAATCTCGAAATACGCCAACCCAACAAGTACCTTTGGAGACACCTGTAGAGCACCTTTATAATCACCCATTTACGTTGTGACGTTTGGTAGCACACAAAGTGTTCCTCCGGTAAACGGGAGTTGCATAATCTCATAGTCAGAGGAACATGTATAAGTCATGAAGAAAGCAATAGCAACATACTAAACGATCGGGTGCTAAGCTAACGGAATGGGTCAAGTCAATCACGTCATTCTCCTAATGAGGTGATCTCGTTAATCAAATGACAACTCATGTCTATGGCTAGGAAACATAACCATCTTTGATTAACGAGCTAGTCAAGTAGAGGCATACTAGTGACACTCTGTTTGTCTATGTATTCACACATGTATTATGTTTCCGGTTAATACAATTCTAGCATGAATAATAAACATTTATCATGATATAAGGAAATATATAATACTTTATTATTGCCTCTGGGGCATATTTCCTTCAAAAATCACGAGGATAAGTTTCATGGTTATCATTATTCCTCATAGCATATATGTCATCACCATAATCATCATAGATAGCAACTTTGTTGTCATAGTCAATTGAAACCACTTTTAAAGTAGTGGATTCATCATTAAATAAAGTTATGACCTCTCCAAATCCACTTTCATCATTATAATCATCATAAATAGGAGGCATGCAATCATTATTACAAATTTGCACATCAAATCTTGGGGGACTAAAAGTATCATCTTCATCAAACATAGCTTCCCCAAGCTTATGGTTTTGCATATCATTAGCATCATGAATATTCAAAGAATTCATACTAACAACATTGCAATCATGCTCATCATTCAAAGATTTTTTATCAAACATTTTATAAAATTCTTCTTCTATCAATTGGGCACAATTTTCCTTTCCATCATTTTCAAGAAAGACATTATAAAGATGAATAATATGATGCAACCTCAGTTCCATTTTTTAGTTTCTTTTTAACACCGAACTAGTGATAAAACAAGAAACTAAAATATTCGATTGCAAGATCTAAAGATATACCTTCAAGCACTCACCTCCCCGGCAACTGCGCCAGAAAAGAGCTTGATGTCTACTATGCAACTTTATTCTTGTAGACACGTGTTGGGCCTCCAAGCGCAAAGTTTTGTAGGACAATATCAAATTTCCCTCAAGTGGATGGCCTAAGGTTTATCAATCCGTGGGAGGCGTAGGATGAAGATGGTCTCTCTCAAACGACCCTGCAACCAAACAATAAAAAGTCTCTTGTGTCCCCAACACACCAAATACAATGGTAATTTGTATAGGTGCACTAGTTCGTCGAAGAGATGGTGATGCAAGTGTAATCTCGATAGTAGATATTGATTTTTGTAATAAGAACAATAGAAAACAGCAAGGTAGCAATGGATAAAACGGAGCACAAACGGTATTGCAATGCTTGAAAATGAGGCCTAGGTTACGTACTTTAACTAGTGCAATCTCTCAACAATGCTAATATAATTGGATCATATAACCATCCCTCAAAGTGCGATGAAGAATCACTCCAAAGTTCCTATCTAGCGGAGAACATAAGAAGAAATTATTTGTAGGGTATGAAACCACCTCGAAACTATTCTTTCCGATCGATCTATCCAAGAGTTCGTACTAAAATAACACCAAATAATTTCAGATTCATAATACTCAATCCAACACAAAGAACCTCAAAGAGTGCCCCAAGATTTCTACCGGAGAAACAAAGACAAGAACGCGCATCAACCCCTATGCGTAGATCACCCCAATGTCACCTCAGGAATCCAAGAGTTGAGTGCCAAAACATATATCGAGTGAATCAATATGATACCCCATTGTCACCACGAGTATTCATATGCAAAACATATATCAAGTGCTCTCAAATCCATAAAAGTATTCAATCTATGGTGGCAAGTCCATCAAAGTCCACACCTTGTTCTCATACATGGATCCTATCTCAGACTTCATGGCCTCAAGCCATCTGTCGGAATCTGGGCTCATCATAGCTTCTTCATAGTTCGTAGGTTCGCCATGGTCTAATAACAGGACTTCCAAGACAAGATTATTGTACCATTCTGGTGCACAACGTGCTCTGTTTGACCTACGAGGTCCAGTAGTAACTTGATCCGAAGTTTCATGATCATCATCATTAGCTTCCTCTCTAGTTGGTGTAGGCATCACGGGAACGGATTTCACTGATGTGCTACTTTCCTATTCGAGAGAAGGTACAATTACGTCAACAAGTTATACTTTCCTCCCACTCACTTCTTTGGAGAGAAACTCCTTCTCTAGACAGGTTCCATTCTCGGCAACAAAGATCTTGCCTTTGGATCTATGGTAGAAGGTGTACCCAATTGTTTCCTTAGGGTATCCTATGAAGATGCACTTCTCCGATTTGGGTTTGAGCTTATCAGGCTGAAGCCTTTTGACATAAGTGTCGCAACCCCAAACTTTAAGAAACGACAGCTTAGTTTCTTGCCAAACCACAGTTCATACGGTGTTGTCTCAACGGATTTAGACGGTGCCCTATTTAACGTGAATGTAGCTGTCTCTAATGCATAACCCCAAAATGATAGTGGTAAATCGATAAGAAACATCGTAGATAGCACCATATCTAATAAAGTATGGTTATGACATTCAGACACACCATTACGCTATGGTGTTCTAAGTGGCATGAGTTGTGAAACTATTCCACATTGTTCAAATGAAGGCCAAACTCGTAACTCAAATATTCACCTCCGCGATCAGATCGTAGAAACTTTATTTTCTTGTTACTATGATTCTCCACTTCACTCTGAAATTCCTTGAACTTTTCAAATGTTACAGACTTGTGTTTTATTAACTAGATATACCCATATCTACTCAAATCATCTGTGAAGGTCAGAAAATAACGATACCCACGGCGTGCCTCAACACTCATTGGGCCGCATACATCGGTATGTATTATTTCCAATAAGTCATTGGCTCGTTCTATTGTTCCGGAGAACGGAGTTTTAGTCATCTTGCCCATGAGGCATGGTTCGCAAGTATCAAATGATTCAATATTATGAACAGCAGTGCTACAAATATGTTGCACTATCATTATCAACTTTGCATCTTTTGGCATCAATATTATGAATATGTGTATCACTATGATCGAGATTCAATAAACCATTTACATTGGGTGTATGACCATAGAAGGTTTCATTCATGTAAACAGAACAACAATTATTCTCTCACTTAAATGAATACCCCTATCGCAATAAACATGATCCAATCATGTTCATGCTCAACGCAAACACCAAATAACATTTATTTAGGTCCAACACTAATCCTGAAGGTAGAGGGAGTGTGCGATGGTGATCTTATCAACCTTGGAATCACTTCCAACACACATCGTCACCTCGCCCATAACTAGTCTCTGTTCATTTTGCAACTCATGTTTCAAGTTACTAGTCTTAGAAACTGAACCGGTATCAAATACCCTAGGGTTACTATGAACACTAGTAAAGTACACATCAATAACATGTATATCAAATATACCTTTGTTCACTTTGCCATACTTATTTGCCGCCAAGTATTTGGGGTAGTTCCGCTTCTAGTGACCATTCCCTTTGTAGTAGAAGCACTCAGTTTCAGGCTTAGGTCTAGCTTTGGGCTTCTTCATGGGAGTGGCAAGTTGCTTTGTCATTCTTCTTGAAGTTCCCTTTATTTTCCTTTGCCCTTTTTTCTTGAAACTAGTGGTCTTGTTAATCACCAAAACTTGATGCTCTTTCTTGATTTCTACCTTCGCCGATTTCATCATCGCGAAGAGCTCAAGAATCTTTTTCGTTATCCCTTGCACATTATAGTTCATCACGAAGTTCTAGTAGCTTGGTGATAGTGACTAGAGAACTCTGTCAATCACTATCTTATCTGGAATATTGACTCTCACTGGATTCAAGTGATTGTAGTACCCAGACATTCTGAGCACATGCTCACTGGCTGAGCTATTCTCCTCCATCTTGTAGGCAAAGTACTTGTCAGAGGTCTCATACCTCTTGACATGGGCATGAGTCTGAAATACCAATTTCAGCTCTTGGAACATCTCATATGCTGCGTGGCGTTCAAAATGTTTATGAAGTCCCGGTTCTAAGCCGTAAAGCAGGTGCACTAAACTATCAAGTAGTCATCATACCGAGCTTGTCAAACGTTCATAACGTCAGCATCTGCTCCTGCAATCGGTCTGTCACCTAGTGGTGCATCAAGGACATAATTCTTCTGTGCAGCAATGAGGATAATCCTCAGATCACGGACCCAGTCTGCATCATTGCTACTATCATCTTTCAACTTATTTTTCTCTAGGAACAAAAAATGAATGGGGAGCTTTATAGCGAGATATTGATCTACAACATAGATATGCAAATACTATCAAGACTAAGTTCATGATAAATTAAGTTCAATTAATCAAGTTACCGAAGAACTCCCACTTAGATAGACATCCCTCAAGCCAGCTAAATTATACGTGATCCAAATAAACTAAACCATATCCGATCATCACGTGAGATGGAGTAGTCATCAATGGTGAACATCTCTATGTTGATCAAATCTACTATATGATTCACGTTAGACCTTTCGATCTCAAGTGTTCCGAGGCCATGTCTGTACATGCTAGGCTCGTCAAGTTTAACCAAAGTATTCCGCATGTGCAAAACTGTCTTGCACCCGTTGTATGTGAACGTAGAGTCTATCACACCCGATCATCATGTGGTGTCTCAACACGACGAACTGTCGCAATGGTGCATACTCAGGGAGAACACTTATACCTTGAAATTTAGTTAAGGGATTATCTTATAATGCTACCACCGTACTAAGCAAAATAAGATGCATAAAAGATAAACATCATATGCAATGAAAAAATGTGACATGATATGGCCATCATCATCTTGTGCTTTTTGATCTCCATCTCCAAAGCATCATCATGATCTCCATCGTCACTGGCTCGACACCATGATCTCCATCGTTGCGTTGTGGTTGTCTCGCCAACTATTGCTTCTACAACTATCACTAACACATAGTGATAAAGTAAAGCAATTACATGGCATTTGCATTTCATACAATAAAGAGACAACCATAAGGCTCCTGCCAGTTGCCGATAACTTTTACAAAACATGATCATCTCATACAAAAACATATATCACATCATGTCTTAACCATATCACATCACAACATGCCTTGGAAAAACAAGTTAGACGTCCTCTACTTTGTTGTTGCAAGTTTTACATGGCTGCTACAGGCTTCTAGAAAGAACCGTTCTTACCTACGCATCAAAACCACAACGGTGATTTATCAAGTTTGCTATTTTAACCTTCAACAAGGACCGGCCACAGTCAAATTTGTTTCGACTAAAGTAGGAGAAACAGACACCCGCCAGCCACCTTTATGCAAAACTAGTTGCATGTCTGTCGGTGGAACCGGTCTCATGAACATGGTCATGTAAGGTTGGTCCGGGCTGATTCATCCAACAATACCGCCAAATCAAAATAAGACATTGGTGGTAAGCAGTATGAAAATCACCACCCACAACTCTTTGTGTTCTACTCGTTCATATCATCTACGCATAGACCTAGCTCGGATGCCAAAGTTGGGAAACGTAGCATGCAAATTCAAAAAAATTCCTAAGCTCACGCAAGATCTATCTAGGAGATGCATAGCAATGAGAGGGCGAGAGTGTATGTAGGTACCCTCGTAGACCGAAAGCGGAAGCATTTGACAATGCGGTTGATGTAGTCGAACTTCTTCTAGCTTCGACCAATCAAGCACCGAACGTATGGCACCTCCGAGTTCTACACACGTTCAGCTCAGTGACGTTCCTCGCCTTCTTGATCCAGCAAGACGTCGAGGTAGTAGATGAGTTCCGTCAGCACGAATGCGTGGTGACAGTGATGGTGAAGTGATTCACACAAGGCTTCGCCTAAGCAATACGAATATATGATCGTGGGAGCAAATAGTGGAGGGGGCACCGCACGCGGCTATGCAATAGTCTGAGATGTGCTAGAAGCGCCCCACATATATATAGGCGGGGGGGGGGGGGGGGGGAGGGGAGGCAGCCAAGGGGCACCTGAGGGTTGGCCGCTGTCGGTTCTATATCCGGTGTATCTCGTAGTAGGGGTCCTAAGCTAGGCGTCTTGAAGCGATGATTACACGGACACGGGATTTTACCTAGGTTCGGGCCCTCTTGATGGAGGTAAAACCCTACGTCCCGCTTTTGATGTATTCATATGGGGTGTAGTACATGGTACATGTATCTGCCACGAGACTGTTCTAATGAATATGAGCCCCTCTATTGACTAGCTCGGCCTCGGTTTATATAACACCATAGGCCTAGGGTTTAGGAGAGTCCTTGGCTTGGGCGCCAAGTCTTGTGGAAACCTCCTTGTATGCGGCATGGGCTGCCCGAAGTGGCCCATGAGTGAACCGCCATGGGGGTCCTTGCCCCAATCCAACTGTTCGGGAGACGACGTGGTGAGTACCCCCTAGTCCAGGACACTGTTAGTAGCCCCCTGAACCAGTCTTCAAGTCGGGGACGCTCCTTGATTCTTCCGAACTGTTCTTCATCTTCGGTCTTCGGTCTTGAAAACTGGTTCAACAAATCTTTTCATTTCAATCTTGAGGATCGCCGAAGTGAATCCGAAGAGTTTACATGTCGGGTATCCGAGGAGCCCCTTTAAGTTCTCGAACTTTTCAATGCCTTGTTATTTTTACGCCACACCTCGGGTTTGAAGTTGTTCCCGTGCGGCGGTGTCCTCTTGCATCCGAGCTCCAACGCTGGACTACATCTGAGCTCCAATGCCGGACTATGTCCAAGCTCCAACATCGGACTATATCCGAAGTCCAACGCCAGACTATATTCGAAGTACAACGCCAGACTATATCCGAGGTGTCATAGATCACCTTGGCTCAAAAAAGTCAAAGGAGTTTAGCCGAGCTTTAATGCTGGACTGCATGCGAGGTGGTGCACCACCTCGACCGTGGGCTGATTGTTTACGGATTTTATTTTTGATTGGTACAATTTGTTGGCTGACGAGATGTATAGCCAGTAGCCCTCAAGGTGCGTTGATATGTCCATTTTGCATCATGCTTTTATATCGATATTTATTGCATTATGGGCTGCTATTACACATTATGTCACAATACTTATGCCTACTCTCTCTTATTTTACAAGGTTTACATAAAGAAGAAGAATGACGGCAGCTGGAATTCTGGGCTGGAAAAGGAGCAAATATTAGAGACCTATTCTGCACAACTCCAAAAGTCCTGAAACTCCACGGAAGTTGTTTTTGGAAATAATGAAAAATACTGAGCGGAAGAAATACCAGAGGGGGCCCACACCCTGGCCACGATGCTGGGGGGCGCGCCCTACCCCCCTGGGCGCGCCCCCCTGCCTCATGGGCCCCTTGTTGGCCCTCCGGTGCCCATCTTCTGCTATATGAAGTCTATCGTCCGAGAAAAAATCATAAGCAAGCCTTCAGGACGAGACTCCGCCGCCACGAGGCGGAACCTTGGCGGAGCCAATCTAGGGCTCCGGCAGAGCTGTTCTATCGGGGACACTTCCCTCCGGGAGGGGGAAATCATCGCCATCGTCATCACCAATGCTCCTCTCATCGGGAGGGGGCCAATCTCCATCAACATCTTCACCAGCACCATCTCCTCTCAAACCCTAGTTCATCTCTTGTATCCAATTCTTGTCTCCAAGTCTGGGATTGGTACCTGTAGGTTGCTAGTAGTGTTGATTACTCCTTGTAGTTGATGCTAGTTGGTTTATTTGGTGGAAGATCATATGTTCAGATCCATTATGCCTATTAATACCCCTCTGAGTATGAACATGAATATGCTTTGTGAGTAGTTATGTTTGTTCCTGAGGACATGGGAGAAGTCTTGCTATTAGTAGTCATGTGAATTTGGTATTCGTTCGATATTTTGATGAGATGTATGTTGTCTCTCCTCTAGTGGTGTTATGTGAATGTCGACTACATGACACTTCACCATTATTTGGACCTAGAGTAAGGCATTGGGAAGTAATAAGTAGATGATGGGTTGCTAGAGTGACAGAAGCTTAAACCCTAGTTTATGCGTTGCTTTGTAAGGGGCTGATTTGGATCCATATGTTTCATGCTATGGTTAGGTTTACCTTAATACTTCTTTTGTAGTTGCGGATGCTTGCAATAAGAGTTAATCATAAGTGGGATGCTTGTCCAAGTAAGGACAGAACCCAAGCACCGGTCCACCCACATATCAAATTATCAAAGTACCGAACGCGAATCATATGAACGTGATGAAAACTAGCTTGACGATAATTCCCATGTGTCCTCGGGAGCGCTTTTCTCCATATAAGAAATTGTCTAGGCTTGTCCTTTGCTACAAAAAGGATTGGGCCACCTTGCTGCACTTTATTTACTTTTGTTACTTGTTGCTCGTTACGAATTATCTTATCACAAAACTATCTGTTACCTATAATTTCAGTGCTTGCAGAAAATACCTTGCTGAAAACCGCTTATCATTTCCTTCTGCTCCTCGTTGGGTTCGACACTCTTACTTATCGAAAGGACTACGATAGATCCCCTATACTTGTGGGTCATCAAGACTCTTTTCTGGCGCCGTTGCCGGGGAGTGAAGCGCCTTTGGTAGGTGGAATTTGGTAAGGAAAAATTTATATAGTGTGCTGAAATTTATTGTCACTTGTTACTATGGAAAGTAATCCTGTGAGGGGCTTGTTCGGGGTATCTTCACCCCGACCAGTAGAGCAAAGAGTTGCTCCTCAACCTACTGAACCTACTGAAAATGAAAATGTCTACTTTGAAATTCCTTCGGGTATGATAGAAAAACTGCTAGCTAATCCTTTTGCAGGAGATGAAACATTACATCATGATGAGCACCTAATATATGTGGATGAAGTTTGTGGATTATTTAAGCTTGCAGGTATGCCCGATGATGTTATCAAGAAGAAGGTCTTCCCTTTATCTTTGAAGGGAGATGCATTGACATGGTATAGGCTTTGTGATGATATGGGATCATGGAACTACAAACGATTGAAATTGGAATTTCATCAGAAGTTTTATCCTATGCATCTTGTTCATCGTGATCGCAATTATATATATAATTTTTGGCCTCGCGAAGGAGAAAGCATCGCTCAAGCTTGGGGGAGGCTTAAGTCAATGTTATATTCATGCCCCAATCATGAGCTCTCAAGAGAAATGATTATTCAAAATTTTTACGCTCGGCTTTCTGATAACAATCGCACCATGCTCGATACTTCTTGTGTTGGCTCTTTTATGATGAAGACTATTGAATTCGAATGAGATTTATTGGAAAGAATTAAACGCAACTCTGAATATTGGGATCTCGACGAAGGTAAGGAGTCAGGTATGACACCTAAGTTTGATTGTGTTAAATCTTTTATGGATACCGATGTTTTCCATAAATTTAGCACTAAATATGGACTTGACTCAGAGATAGTAGCTTCTTTCTGTGAATTTTTTGCTACTCATGTTGATCTCCCTAAGGAGAAGTGGTTTAAATATCATCCTCCCATAGAAGTAAAAGTAGCTGCACCTATTAAAGTTGAAGAAAACACTATCACTTATAATGATCCTATTGTTCCTACTGCCTATGTTGAGAGACCACCTTTCCCTGTTAGAATAAAGGATCATGCTAAAGCTTCAACTGTGGTTCATAAAAGCAATATTAGAACTTATACACCCCCTGAGCAAGTTAAAGTTGAACCTAATATTGCTATTGTTAAAGATCTCTTGGCTGATAATATTGATGGGCATGTTATTTATTTCTGTGATGAAACTGCTAGAATTGCTAAACCTTGTGCTAAAGATAAACATAGGCCTTAGACCTGTGGTAGGCATGCCTGTTATTTCTATTAAAATAGGAGATCATTGTTGTCATGGCTTGTGTGATATGGGTGCTAGTGCTAGTGCAATACCTATTGACTTATACAAAGAAATTATGCATGATATTGCACCTACTGAGTTAGAAGATATTGATGTCACAATTAAACTTGCCAATAGAGATACTATTTCACCAATTGGGATTGTTAGAGATGTTGAAGTCTTGTGTGGGAAAACTAAATATCCTGCTGATTTTCTTGTTCTTGGTTCCCCACAAGATAGCTTTTGTCCCATTATATTTGGTAGACCCTTCTTAAACACTGTTAATGCTAAGATAGATTGCGAAAAGGATGTTGTTACTATTGGTTTAGGTGATATGTCTCATGCGTTCAACTTCTCTAAATTTCGTAGAAACACCGTGAAGAGGAACTGCCTAGTAAAGATGAAATTATTGGTCTTGCTTCTATTGCCGTACCTCCTAGTGATCCTTTAGAACAATATTTGCTAGACCATGAAAATGATATGTTTATGAATGAAAGAAGGGAAATAGATGCAGTGTTCTTTAAACAGGGACCTATTCTGAAACACAACTTGCCCGTTGAAATCCTAGGGGATCCTCCTCCACCCAAGGGTGATCCCGTGTTTGAGCTTAAACCATTACCTGATACTCTTAAATATGCTTATCTTGATGAAAAGAAGATATATCCTGTTATTATTAGTGCTAACCTTTCAGAGAAGGAGCAAGAAAAATTATTGAAAACTCTGAAGAAGCACGGTGTTGTGATGTCTACTACACAACCTTCTTCTTGTAGACATTGTTGGGCCTCCAAGTGCAGAGGTTTGTAGGACAGTAGCAAGTTTCCCTCAAGTGGATGACCTAAGGTTTATCAATCCGTGGGAGGTGTAGGATGAAGATGGTCTCTCTCAAACAACCCTGCAACCAAATAACAAAGAATCTCTTGTGTCCCCAACACACCCAATAAATGGTAAATTGTATAGGTGCACTAGTTCGGCGAAGAGATGGTGATACAAGTGCAATATGGATGGTAGATATAGGTTTTGTAATATGAAAATATAAAAACAGCAAGGTAACTAATGATAAAAGTGAGCGTAAACGGTATTGCAATGCTAGGAATCAAGGCCTAGGGTTCATACTTTCACTAGTGCAAGTTCTCTCAACAATAATAACATAATTGGATCATATAACTATCCCTCAACATGCAACAAAGAGTCACTCCAAAGTCACTAATAGCGGAGAACAAACGAAGAGATTATGGTAGGGTACGAAACCACCTCAAAGTTATTCTTTCCAATCAATCCGTTGGGCTATTCCTATAAGTGTCACAAACAGCCCTAGAGTTCGTACTAGAATAACACCTTAAGACACAAATCAACCAAAACCCTAATGTCACCTAGATACTCCAATGTCACCTCAAGTATCCGTGGGTATGATTATACGATACGAATCACACAATCTCAGATTCATCTATTCAACCAGCACAAAGTACTTCAAAGAGTGCCCCAAAGTTTCTACCGGAGAGTCAAGACGAAAACGTGTGCCAACCCCTATGCATAGGTTCATGGGCGGAACCCGCAAGTTGATCACCAAAACATACATCAAGTGAGTCACGTGATATCCCATTGTTACCACAGATATGCACGGCAAGACATACATCAAGTGTTCTCAAATCATTAAAGACTCAATCCGATAAGATAACTTTAAAGGGAAAACTCAATCCATTACAAGAGAGTAGAGGGGGAGAAGAAACATAAGATCCAACTATAATAGCAAAGCTCACGATACATCAAGATCGTGCCAAATCAAGAACACGAGAAAGAGAGATAGAGATCAAACACATAGCTACTGGTACATACCCTCAGCCCCGAGGGTGAACTACTCCCTCCTCATCATGGAGAGCGCCGGGATGATGAAGATGGCCACGGTTGAGGGTTCCCCCCTTTAGCAGGGTGCCGGAACAGGGCCCCGATTGGGTTTTGGTGGCTACAGAGGCTTGCGCCGGCGGAACTCCCGATCTATTCTATTCCCCAAAGGTTTTAGGGTATATGGATATATATAGGCGGAAGAAGTACGTCAGGGGAGCCACGAGGGGCCCACGAGGGTGGAGGGCGCGCCCAGGGGGTGGGCGCGCCCCCTACCTCGTGCCTCCCTCGTTGCTTTCTTGACGTGGACTCCAAGTCTCCCGGGTTGCTTTCCTTCCAAAAATAACTTCTCCAGAAGGTTTCATTCCGTTTCGACTCCGTTTGATATTCCTTTTCTTCGAAACACTGAAACAAGGGGAAAAACAGGAACTGGCACTGGGCTCTGGGTGAATAGGTTAGTCCCAAAAATCATATAAAAGTGCATAGTAAAGCCCATAAAACATCCAAGATGGATAATATAATAGCATGAATACTTCATAAATTATAGATACGTTGGAGACGTATCAGCATCCCCAAGCTTAATTCCTGCTCGTCCTCGAGTAGGTAAATGATAAAAGAAATAATTTATGAAGTGTGAATGCTAGCAGGTGCATAAGTTTGATCAATGATAATTTCAATCACCTTTTCTAGCATCATTATATGTCATAACAGTAGCTCAACTCATAAAAATTTTCATGAACAAGTAACAAGCTATTCACATGTTAAAGTATATATCATAAACCTTCTTGAAAACTAACAAACTGTGTTATTAGTTGTAACGCCCGGATAATTAAGCTACAGTAATCCCACGCTAATGATGCCATGTCACCACGGTTACTGTTGTTAACCTCGCCATGATTCAAAACCGTTTAAAAATTTAAATTCAAATTAATGTCAATAATAAAAGTTTTCAAAAATTTAAACAAAAATGTTCGGTGGGTGCCAGATACTGCACTGATAATTATTGTGGAGAAAACATATTTTTAAAAAATGCCTAACTATTTTAAAATGATGTAAAACAGAAAAGAAAGTAAATAAAAAGAAAAGAAAATGCAACAGAGAAAGCAAACAGAAAAAAAAGAAGAAAGGAGGAACCCCCTCCCCCCACTGGACCCTGGCCCAACAGCCCCCCCTGCTGGACCGCGGCCCAGCTGGCCATTGGGCCAACCAGGCCGGCCCAGGTCGGCCCCCACCCCTCTCACCTTATCCCCTCACCCCCACCCACTCACCGACAGCCACCCCCACTCCCCCCGAAATATCTCCTCCTCCCTCCCCCGATCCAGAACGGGATCGAGAGGAGACCACCGTCGCCGACCGCCCCGTTGCCGTCGCCGCCCAGAGCTCGCCCTCGCCGGAGCAACCCCCCCACCGGCCTGCTTCCTCCTTCCCCCGCCAGCCTTCTTCCCCTCCGCCGCGACGTCCTCGACCTCCTCCCCGAGCCCCACTGCCGTGACCCTACACCCCTGGTGAGGCCACGGCCTCGTCCTCCTCTCTCCCTCGCCCCCGCGCTCACCGTGGCCCTCGCGCCCGTTGGCCGCGCCTGGGCTCGCCCTGGGCACGCCCCCGACCGCACACACGCGCGCCCGCACGACCATCGCCCGCGCGCGCCCCGACCGCGCGCCCGCGTCGGCCACGCCCCGCCTGCCCCCCTCGTCGCGCTAACCCCCGCCGTCGTTTCGGGCCTCTGCGCGCCGTGCCTCCGCCCGCACACCGCACCGTCGCGCCACGGCCGTGCTCATCGCCGTCGTTTGCCTCGCCTCCGCAGATCTCCGCCCTGTCGCCACGGTGGCCTCGCCCCTCTGCACCACCTCCGGCGGCTGGCCCCGCACCACCGCGGCCTCGCCCCGCTCCGGCCATGGCCGGCGCCGTGCCCCGCCGTGGCCACCAGCGCCCACGCCCGCGTGCCCCTGGGCGTGCGCCCGAACGGGGCGCGCCCGTAACCCGCACCCGCAGTGCCCTCTGGGCCACTGCCAGGTGGGCCTCGCCCCCCCCTGAGCCACTGCCCCCAGGGCCCGAATCCCCCTGGCCCAATGACAGCCGGGGCCCACGCACAGAACAAAAAGAAAAAGAAAAAAATGAATGATTTAAAAGAAAATAATAAATAAAATAATAATAATAATAAATTAATTAATAAATAATAATAAATAAATAAATAAAGAAAATAAAAATAAAATAAATTTAATTAATTAATTAACTAAATTAATTAAGTTAATTAATCCTGTTTAAACTAATCTAATTAGTTAATTAAATTAACCTAAACAGAGAATGACAGGTGGGTCCCACTGGACCCACATGTCAGTTTGACTTAGTCAACCCCAGTTGACTGCTGATGTCAGCATGACATCATGCTGATGTCATAAATCCATTTTCGAATTAAATTAAATAATTAATTAAATTCCAGAAATTAATAAAATCTTTAGAAAATCATATCTTTTAATCCGTAACTCGGATTAAAATATTTTCAACATGAAAGTTGCTCAGAACGACGAGACGAATCCGGATACGCAGTCCGTTCGTCCACCACACCTCCCTAACCTATCGAACTCGCAACTTTCCCCCTCCGGTCCATCTGTCCGAAAACGCAAAACATCGGGAATACTTTCCCGGATGTCCCCCCCTTCGCCGGTACCACCTACTGTCGCGTTAGGACACACCTAGCACCGCTTGTTGTCATGTCACGCGTCATCATGCTTATGTTTGCATTGTATTTACTGTTTCTTCCCCCTCTTCTCTCCGGTAGACTACGAGACCGACACTGCTGCTGCCCAGTTCGACTACGGAGTTGACGACCCCTCCTACTTGCCAGAGCAACCAGGCAAGCCCCCCCTTGACCACCAGATATCGCCTATTCTTCTCTATACTGCTTGCATTAGAGTAGTGTAGCATGTTACTGCTTTCTGATATCCTATCCTGATGCATAGCCTATCCTTGCTACTACTGTTGTTACCTTTACCTGCAATCCTACATGCTTAGTATAGGATGCTAGTTTTCCATCAGTGGCCCTACATTCTTGTCCGTCTGCTGTGCTATACTATCGGGCCGTGATCACCTGGGCGGTGATCACGGGTATATACTTATATACTATATACATGACACATGTGATGACTAAAGTCGGGTCGGCTCGTAGGAGTACCCGCAAGTGGATCTTTGTGGCGGAGCGACAGGGCAGGTTGAGACCGCCTAGGTGAGAGGTGGGCCTGGCCCTGGTCGGCGTTCGCGGTTACTTAACACGCTTAACGAGATCTTGGTATTTGATCTGAGTCTGGCCATTTGGTCTATACGCACTAACCATCTACGTGGGAGTAGTTATGGGTATCCCGACGTCGTGGTATCAGCCGAAGCTCTTTTGACGTCAGCAACTGAGTGGCGCGCGCCGCATTGGACCGTAAGCTCGCACTTGTATTAAGGGGGCTAGGTCTGCTTCCGGCCGCGTACGCAACGTGCAGGTGTGCATAGGGCGATGGGCCCAGACCCCTGCGCGCATAGGTTTAGACCGGCGTGCTGACCTCTCTGTTGAGCCTAGGTGGGGCTGCGACGTGTTGATCTTACGAGGCCGGGCATGACCCAGAAAAGTGTGTCCGGCCAAATGGGATCGAGCGTGTTGGGTTATGTGGTGCACCCCTGCAGGGAAGTTTATCTATTCGAATAGCCGTGTCCCTCGGTAAAAGGACGACCCGGAGTTGTACCTTGACCTTATGACAACTAGAACTGGATACTGAATAAAATACACCCTTCCAAGTGCCAGATACAACCCGGTGATCGCTCTCTAACAGGGCGACGAGGAGGGGATCGCCGGGTAGGATTATGATATGCGATGCTACTTGGAGGACTTCAATCTACTCTCTTCTACATGCTGCAAGATGGAGATGACCAGAAGCGTAGTCTTCGACAGGACTAGCTATCCCCCTTTTATTCTGGCATTCTGCAGTTCAGTCCACTGATATGCCCCTTTACACATATACCCATGCATATGTAGTGTAGCTCCTTGCTTGCGAGTACTTTGGATGAGTACTCACGGTTGCTTCTCTCCCTCTTTTCCCCCTTTCCTTTCTATCTAGTTGTCACAACCAGATGTTGGAGTCCAGGAGCCAGACGCCACCGTCGACGACAACACCTACGACACTGGAGGTGCCTACTACTACGTGCAGGCCGCTGACGACGACCAGGAGTAGTTAGGAGGATCCCAGGTAGGAGGCCTGCGCCTCGTTCGATCTGTATCTCAGTTTGTGCTAGCCTTCTTAAGGCAAACTTGTTTAACTTATGTCTGTACTCAGATATTGTTGCTTCCGCTGACTCGTCTATGATCGAGCACTTGTATTCGAGCCCTCGAGGCCCCTGGCTTGTATTATGATGCTTGTATGACTTATTTATGTTGTAGAGTTGTGTTGTGATATCTTCCCGTGAGTCCCTGATCTTGATCGTACACATTTGCGTGCATGATTAGTGTACGGTCAAATCGGGGGCGTCACATTAGTCATCAAACAATTACAATTCATCTTATTTTTAGGAAGAGTCTATGTCAGAGCTTTGATTCAGCAAACTTCACATACTCAACTATCATTTAGTCTTCCATGATTGCTACCACTCAAAGCATATTTTTAGAACAAATAGCATCCATCGAACACAGAGAAAGATAGGGGCTTAATGTTTCACCTCCCAACTTATTTATCATATAGATAATTGTCAACAATAATAATTCATGATCAAATATATTTGAGTGGCCATATATGCTTAGATCTTTCCATCATATGATGCTTGCCAACTAAAGAGTAGGTTGGAATGAGAAGGAATACTACTGACTCTTGCATAAAAGTAAAAGATAGGCCCTTCGCAGAGGGAAGCAGGGATTTGCAGAGGTGCCAGAGCTCGAAGCAAAAACAGAGATGAAAATAATTTTGAGAGGTATGCTTTCATTGTCAACATAAATACCAAGAGTTCCCAATATCTTCCATACTACATACATTATAGGCGGTTCCCAAACAGAAAGGTAAAGATTTTTACTCCCCCTCCACCAACAATCATCAATCCATGGCTTGCCCAAAACAATGGGTGCCTCCAACTAACATCAATCCTAGGGGAGTTTTGTTTGCAATTATTTTTGATTTGATTTCGATCTTTTGATCATGGGACTGGGCATCCCAGTTACCAGCCATTTTCTCGTGAATGATGAGCGGAGTCCACTCATCGTGAGAATAACCAACCTAGCATGGAAGATACTGCTAACCCGTAGTCGCTACATGAGCGATTTGGGCATACAAAACAGATTATTATTTGAAGGTTTAGAGCTTGGCACATGCAAATTTACTTGGAACGGCAGGTAAATACCGCATATAGGTAGATATGGTGGGCACTCATGGAAGAAACTTGGTTCAAGGAATTTGGATGCACAAGCAGTATTCCCGCTTAGTACAAATATTTTGGCTAGCAAAGGATTCTAAATAGCAAGCACCACATGTTAGAGGATCCATAACAATATAACTTCTATACAAATATACCCAAGCATAACTCATTATGTTGTCTTCCTTGTCCAACTTCAACTAATTTGCTCAGGTTTGAAAATAATTAATGGGGCTCACAATCATAGAAGATGTCCAAGATAGTATATTTATATGTGAAATCTCTCTTCCTTCAATATTCTTTCATGATTTGTTCAAGTGACCAATACAATGTTTGCTAACCTTCAATAAATTTACCACCTCTACTTATTATATGTGAAGGCATTACTCCCCATGGGAAAGGCATATGAAACATATATAATTTCAAATTTATGACATTCAAATCATTCAACCATTTACTCATAGGATATAAGTGAAGCACACGAGTAAATGACAAACTACTCTGAAAAGATATAAGTGAAGATCAATGAGTAGTTAAATAATTATGTAGCTATGTGAAGACTCTCTCCCATTTAAGAATTTCAGATCTTGGTATTTTATTCAAACAGCAAGCAAAGCTAAATAAAATGACATGACGCTCCAAGCAAAACACATATCATGTGGTGAATAAAAATATAGCTCCAAGTAAAGTTACCGATGAACGAAGACGAAAGAGGGGATGCCATCCGGGGCATCCCCAAGCTTAGGCTCTTGGTTATCCTTGAATATTACCTTGGGGTGCCTTGGGCATCCCCAAGCTTAGGCTCTTGCCACTCCTTATTCCATAGTCCATCGAATCTTTACCCAAAACTTGAAAACTTCACAACACAAAACTCAACAGAAAACTCGTAAGCTCCGTTAGCGAAAGAAAACAAAACACCACTTCAAGGTACTATAATGAACTCATTCTTTATTTATATTGGTGTTAAACCTACTGTATTACAACTTCTCTATGGTTTATAAACTCTTTTACTAGCCATAGAGTCATCAAAATAAGCAAACAACACGCGAAAAACAGAATCTGTCAAAAACAGAAGTCTGTAGTAATCTGTAACTAACGCAAACTTCTAGAACTCAGAAAAATCTACCAAAATAGGACGACCTAGATAATTTGTTTATTGATCTGATGCAATTGGAATCAGTATTTTATCACGTTCTGGTGATTTTTAACAATTGTTTTCGTGAACAGAAAGTTTCTGGAATTTTCAGCAAGATCAAATAACTATCATCCAAGAAGATCCTATAGGTTTAATTTGGCACAAACACTAATTAAACCATAAAACCACATCTAAACAGAAGCTGGAAGGATTATTTATTACTCCCTCTGTCCCAAAATATAAGAACGTTTTTCACACTACACTAGTGTTAAAAAAGTTCTTATATTATGGGACGGAGGGAGTACTAAACAGAACCAAAAAGCAAGAAACTAAAATAAAATTGGGTTGCCTCCCAACAAGCGCTATCGTTTAACGCCCCTAGCTAGGCATGATGATTTCAATGATGCTCGCATAAAAGATAAGAATTGAAACATAAAGAGAGCATCATGAACAATATGACTAGCACATTTAAGTCTAACCCACTTCCTATGCATTGGGATTTTGTGAGCAAACAACTTATGGGAACAATAATCAACTAGCATAGGAAGGCAAAACAAGCATAACTTCAAAACTTTAAGCACATAGAGAGGAAACTTGATATTATTGCAATTCCTACAAGCATATGTTCCTCCCTCATAATAATTTTCAGTAGCATCATGAATGAATTCAACAATATAACCAGCACCTAAAGCATTCTTTTCATGATATACTTGCATATAATTTTTACTACTCTCCACATAAGCAAATTTCTTCTCATTCGGAATAGTGGGAGTATCATAAGAGACTTGAATACTATAAATTGTTTCCACCTTAAAAGAGTAATGTTCAGAAAAAGGGTAATCATAATCATGACAAGTTTTATAAATATAATCATCACTACTTTTTATAGCATAAGTTTCATCACAATAATCATCATAAGTAGCAACTTTGTTCTCATCATAATCAATTGAAACCTCTTCCAAAATAGTGGATACATCACTAAATAAAGTCATGACCTCTCCAAATCCACTTTCATAAATTTTATAAGATTCAACATCCTCCAAAATAGTGGGATCATTACTTCCTAAAGTTGACACTCTTCCAAACCCACTTTCATCAATATAATCATCATAAGTAGGAGGCATGCTATCATCATTATAAATTTGCATATCAAAACTTGGGAGACTAAAAATATCATCTTCATTAAATGTAGCATCCCCAAGCTTGGGCCTTTTCATATCATAAGCATAATCACTCTCATCATTAATAGTATGGATAGCACCAATAGTATAGCAATTATCATATTCTTCCAAGCAAGTGCCAAAAAGATTTTCAAGATCATAAAAAGTATCATTATCTTCCCAATCATAATCATCACAACAAGCAATAGGCATAACGAGATCATCATCAAGTGCATCATCTTCCACAATTATTTTTGATTCATTTTCATGAGGCACAACAATAATAGGAGCAACATTATTTGGGAGAGATATCTTTTTACCTCTCCTCCTTTTTGTTTTCTTCTTCTTCACCACATCATGTGTGGGTTCAATCCTCTTTTTGAAGCTCCTTATTAATGAAATTGGTTGAATAGAAGGCTCCTCCTCGTTACCTGATTCATCATAAGAAATAATAGGAGAATATTGGGGAGTCTCTTCCCTTTCATTAGTATTCTCTTAATCTCCTATTTGTTTTCTTTTCTTTATGTAATTGGCAATATAAGTATTTTCAATGCAATTCACCGCATAATACATATAAATTTCCTCTAGATCAAAACCAAGAAGTTTGTAACCGGCAAATTCTGGAAGATAGTTAGTTATACATTTCATTTCTTCATAACCCATAAGCAAACTAAGTTCATTATAATGTGCAAGGGAAATCAAGTCATCACAATTTTTGGACACGATTAGATCATGAAACAATTTGCATCGGATAGTTAAATGACCCCGTTCATTGCGAAGTTCACAAGTATGGCCAAGAAAATTTAATTTTTCAACACAAACATCTAGCCTTTCTTGCAACAATTTAGTTTCTAAATGCTTATGCCTCTTGCAATATCTATCTTCCCTATTTGGTGTGTACTTGCAAACCCAATGCACTCCACAAAAATTGACATGTTTATAGGAGGCATTTTCATCATAACTCGTGCAAACATCATTAGTACTATGGATATTCAAGGAGTTCATACTAACAACATTGCAATCATACTCATCATTCAAAGATTTAGTGCCAAACATTTTAATGCATTCTTCTTCTAACACTTTGGCACAATTTTCCTTTCCATCATACTCACGAAAGATATTAAAAAGATGAAGCGTATGAGGTAAACTCAATTCCATTTTTTGTAGTTTTCTTTTATAGACTAAACTAGTGATAAAACAAGAAACAAAAAAGATTCGATTGCAAGATCTAAAGATATACCTTCAAGCACTAACCTCCCCGGCAACGGCGCTAGAAAAGAGCTTGATGTCTACTACACAACCTTCTTCTTGTAGACGTTGTTGGGCCTCCAAGTGCAGAGGTTTGTAGGACAGTAGCAAGTTTCCCTCAAGTGGATGACCTAAGGTTTATCAATCCGTGGGAGGCGTAGGATGAAGATGGTCTCTCTCAAACAACCCTGCAACCAAATAACAAAGAGTCTCTTGTGTCCCCAACACACCCAATACAATGGTAAATTGTATAGGTGCACTAGTTCGGCGAAGAGATGGTGATACAAGTGCAATATGGATGGTAGATATAGGTTTTGTAATATGAAAATATAAAAGCAGCAAGGTAACTAATGATAAAAGTGAGCGTAAACGGCATTGCAATGCTAGGAAACAAGGCCTAGGGTTCATACTTTCACTAGTGCAAGTTCTCTTAACAATAATAACATAATTGGATCATATAACTATCCCTCAACATGCAACAAAGAGTCACTCCAAATTCACTAATAGCGGAGAACAAACGAAGAGATTATGGTAGGGTACGAAACCACCTCAAAGTTATTCTTTCCAATCAATCCGTTGGGCTATTCCTATAAGTGTCACAAACAGCCCTAGAGTTCGTACTAGAATAACACCTTAAGACACAAATCAACCAAAACCCTAATCTCACCTAGATACTCCAATGTCACCTCAAGTATCCGTGGGTAGGATTATACGATATGCATCACACAATCTCAGATTCATCTATTCAACCAACACAAAGTACTTCAAAGAGTGCCGCAAAGTTTCTACCGGAGAGTCAAGACGAAAATGTGTGTCAACCCCTATGCATAGGTTCATGGGCGGAACCTGCAAGTTGATCACCAAAACATACATCAAGTGAGTCACGTGATATCCCATTGTCACCATAGATACGCACGGCAAGACATACATCAAGTGTTCTCAAATCATTAAAGACTCAATCCGATAAGATAACTTCAAAGGGAAAACTCAATCCATTACAAGAGAGTAGAGGGGGAGAAGAAACATAAGATCCAACTATAACAGCAAAGCTCGCGATACATCAAGATCGTGCCAAATCAAGAACACGAGAGAGAGAGAGAGATATCAAACACATAGCTACTGGTACATACCCTCAGCCCCGAGGGTGAACTATTCCCTCCTCGTCATGGAGAGCGCCGTGATGATGAAGATGGCCACCGTTGAGGGTTCCCCCCTTCGGCAGGGTGCCGAAACAGGGTCCCGATTGGGTTTTGGTGGCTACAGAGGCTTGAGGCGGTGGAACTCCCGATCTATTCTGTTCCCCGAAGGTTTTAGGGTATATGGATATATAGAGGCGGAAGAAGTACATCAGGGGAGCCACGAGGGGCCCACGAGGGTGGAGGGCGCGTCCAGGGGGGTGGGCGCGCCCCCTCCCTCGTGGGCCCCTCGTTGCTTTCTTGACATGGACTCCAAGTCTCCCGGGTTGCTTTCCTTCCAAAAATAACTTCTCCAGAAGGTTTCATTCCATTTCGACTCTGTTTGATATTCATTTTCTTCGAAACACTGAAACAAGGGAAAACAGGAACTGGCACTGGGCTCTGGGTGAATAGGTTAGTCCCAAAAATCATATAAAAGTGCATAGTAAAGCCCATAAAACATCCAAGATGGATAATATAATAGCATGAATACTTCATAAATTATAGATACGTTGGAGACGTATCATGCTGCTATTGGATATACTCTTGATGATCTTAAGGGCATTAGTCCCACTCTATGTCAACATAAAATAAATTTGGAGAAAGATGCCAAACCAGTTATTGATCACCAACGACGCCTGGATCCTAAGATGAAAGAAGTGGTAAGAAAGGAAATACTAAAGCTCCTTGAGGCAGGTATAATCTATCACGTTGCTGATAGTCAGTGGGTAAGTCCTGTCCATTGTGTCCCTAAGAAGGGAGGTATTACTGTCGTTCCTACTGATAAAGATGAATTGATTCCGCAAAGAATTATTACAGGTTATAGGATGGTAATTGATTTCCGCAAATTAAATAAAGCTACTAAAAAAGATCATTACCCCTTACCTTTTATTGATCAAATGCTAGAAAGATTATCCAAACATACACATTTTTGCTTTCTAGATGGTTATTCTGGTTTCTCTCAAATACCTGTGTCAGCTGATGATCAAGCTAAGACCACATTTACTTGTCCTTTCGGTACTTTTGCTTATAGACGTATGCCTTTTGGTTTATGTAATGCACCTGCTACCTTTCAAAGATGCATGATGGCTATATTCTCTGATTTTTGTGAAAAGATTTGTGAGGTTTTTATGGACGATTTCTCAGTTTATGGATCCTCTTTTGATGATTGCTTGAGCAACCTTGATCGAGTTTTGCTGAGATGTGAAGACACTAATCTTGTCTTGAATTGGGAGAAGTGCCACTTTATGGTTAATGAAGGTATTGTCTTGGGGCATAAAATTTCTGAAAGAGGTATTGAAGTTGATAAAGCTAAAGTTGATGCTATTGAAAAGATGCCATGTCCCAAGGACATCAAAGGTATAAGAAGCTTCCTTGGTCATGCTGGACTTTATAGGAGGTTCATTAAGGACTTCTCAAAAATTTCTCGGCCTCTGACTAATCTATTACAAAAAGATATACCATTTGTCTTTGATGATGATTGTGTAGAAGCATTTGAAATACTTAAGAAAGCATTGATTTCTGCACCTATTGTTCAGCCACCTGATTGGAATTTACCCTTTGAAATTATGTGTGATGCTAGTGATTATGCTGTAGGTGCTGTTCTAGGGCAAAGAGTTGATAAGAAATTAAATGTTATTCAATATGCCATTAAAACTCTAGACAGTGCTCAGAGAAATTATGCTACTACTGAAAAAGAATTCTTAGCAGTTGTATTTGCTTGTGATAAGTTCAGACCTTATATTGTTGATTCTAAAGTAACTATTCACACTGATCATGCTGCTATTAAATATCTTATGGAAAAGAAAGATGCTAAACCTAGACTTATTAGGTGGGTTCTCTTGCTACAAGAATTTGATTTGCATATTATTGATAGAAAGGGAGCTGAGAACCCCGTTGTAGACAACTTGTCTAGGTTAGAATGTTCTTGATGACCCACTACCTATTGATGATAGCTTTCCTGATGAACAATTAAATGTCATAAATGCTTCTCGAACTGCTCCATGGTATGCTGATTATGCTAATTACATTGTTGCTAAATTGATACCACCTAGTTTCACATACCAGCAAAAGAAAAAGTTTTTCTATGATTTAAGACATTACTTTTGGGATGACCCACATCTTTATAAAGGAGTAGATGGTGTTATTAGACATTGTGTACCTGAGCATGAACAGGAACAGATCCTATGCAAGTGTCACTCCGAAGCTTATGGAGGACACCACACTGGTGATAGAACTGCATATAAGGTATTGCAATCTGGTTTTTATTGGCCTACTCTCTTCAAGGATGCCCGTAAGTTTGTCTTATCCTGTGATGAATGTCAAAGGATTGGTAATATTAGTAGACGTCAAGAAATGCCTATGAATTATTCACTTGTTATTGAACCATTTGATGTTTGGGGCTTTGATTATATGGGACCGTTTCCTGCCTCTAATGGGTATACTCATATTTTAGTTGCTGTTGATTACGTTACTAAGTGGGTAGAAGCTATTCCAACTAGTAGTGCTGATCATAACACCTATATTAAGATGCTTAAAGAAGTTATTTTTCTGAGGTTTGGGGTCCCTAGATATTTAATGACTGACGGTGGTTCACATTTTATTCATGGTGCCTTCCGTAAAATGCTTGCCAAGTATGATGTTAATCATAGAATTGCATCTCCATATCACCCACAGTCTAGTGGTCAAGTAGAATCGAGTAACAGAGAACTCAAATTAATTTTGCAAAAGACTGTTAATAGATCTAGAAAGAATTGGTCCAAGAAACTTGATGATGCATTATGGGCCTATAGAACTGCATATAAAAATCCTATGGGTATGTCTCCGTATAAAATGGTTTATGGAAAATCATGTCACTTACCTCTCGAACTAGAACATAAGGCATATTGGGCCATTAAAGAACTCAATTGATTTCAAAATTGCCAGTGAGAAGAGGCTATTTGACATTAGCTCACTTGATGAATGGAGAACCCAAGCCTATGAGAATGCCAAGTTGTTTAAAGAAAAAGTTAAAAGATGGCATGACAAAAGAATACAAAAGCGTGAGTTTAATGTAGGTGATTATGTATTATTATACAACTCTCGTTTAAGATTTTTTGCAGGAAAACTTCTCTCTAAATGGGAAGGTCCTTACGTTATTGAGGAGGTCTATCATTCCGGTGCCATAAAAATCAACAACTTCGAAGGCACAAAACCGAAGGTGGTGAACGGTCACAGAATCAAACATTATATCTCAGGTAATCCTATAAATGTTGAAACTAATGTTATTGAAACTGTAACCCCGGAGGAATACATAAGGGACACATTCCAGAACGTTTCAGACTCCGAAAAGGAATAGGTATGTGGTACGGTAAGTAAACCGACTCCAAAACAGTTCTAATGGCAATTTTTCTCCATTTTGGAATATTTAGAAAAATAGAAAAATAAGAAGCAGTCCGGGAAGGACACGAGGCCTCCACGAGGGTGGAGGGCGCGCCCCCTGCCTCGTGGGCACCTCGTGCGCTCTCCGGACTCCGTTTTCTTGCATGTTACGTATTTTGGTCGGTAAAAATTCATTATATAATCTCCCAAAGGTTTTGACTCCTGTACCACGCAAATATCCCCTGTTTTCATTTCGAGCTGTTTTTGTGGCAGATTTGGAGCAAGATGTCCTTCAGGATTCCGACGGAGAGAGCTATGTCTCACACCTCATTGCTGACCCAAAGACCTATGGGGATCTATCTCCTTGTGGTCGAACTACGGATGAGGAGGAGGATGCTCATTTGATGAGGATCAATGATTCAAGTTCGGAGGAGGAGGATGTCCCTCTACCTCAACCTGGGGATATGCACGTGAAGTTCAAGAAGTCTAGTCTCCCTAAGAGGGCTAAACTATCTAACAATCGATCTATTCCTTCTCGTTTTCGACAGAAAAGCAAAGGAGATTTATGTGACAAGATCTTGAAGCTGGAATCGGAGGTCGATGATTTAAAGGAGGAAATTGCTCTCCTCAATTACAATATGAAGAAGCTGAAAGCGCAATTTACTTCATCAACAACCCAATAACCACCACTTCCGAGAAAGGAGATATAATCACATCGGTATGGGCACTCCCCTTGGCAACTGCCAAGCTTGGGGGAGGTGCCCCGGTATCGTATCACCATCACACTCCTATCTTTACCGTTTTTCTTAGTTCGATCCTTTTAGTAATATCTTGATCTAGTAGAATAAAGTTTTTGGTATGATCTAGTTTTGAGTTTTGCTTTATGATTCCTCTATGTAATCGAGTCCGTGAGCTATATAATAAAGATTAGTGTTGAGTCAAGGGCTTGATTATCTTGCTGTGATCTTGAGTGAATAAAAGAAGAAAGAATAAAAAGAAATAAAAAGAGATCATATTGATCTTATGGAGAGTAATGACTTCACATAGAAAGAGTATGATGATTAAAAGTTGTTGAGTGTTGACAAACATAGATTTGGTCATTGTTGCAATTAATAGGAAGTAATAAAGAAAAAGAGAGGTTTCACATATAAATATACTATCTTGGACATCTTTTATGATTGTGAGCACTCATTAAAATATGGCATGCTAAAGAGTTGATGTTGGACAAGGAAGACAACGTAATGGGTTATGTTTTCTTATATCTGAAATAAAGTATATTGTTATGGATCATCCAACATGTTGAGCTTGCCTTTCCCCCTCATGCTAGCCAAATTCTTTGCACCAAGTAGAGATACTACTTGTGCTTCCAAATACCCTTAAACCCAGTTTTGTCATGAGAGTCCACCATATCTACCTATGGATTGAGTAAGATCCTTCAAGTAAGTTGTCATCGGTGCAAGCAATAAAAATTGCTCTCTAAATATGTATGATTGATTAGTGTGGAGGAAATAAGCTTTATACGATCTTGTGATGTGGAAGAAATAAAAGCGACGGACTGCATAATATAGGTCCATATCACAAGTGGCAATATAAAGTAACGTTCTTTCGCATTAAGATTTTGTGCATCCAACTCTGAAAGCGCATGGCAACCTCTGCTTCCCTTTGCGAAGGGCCTATCTTTTACTTTTATCTTCTAACTTATGCAAGAGTCATGGTGATTTTCACCTTTCCTTTTTACATTTTATCCTTTGGCAAGCACAGTGTGTTGGAAAGATCCAGACATATATATCTAATTGGATGTAAGTTAGCATAGACTATTATTGTTGACATTACCCTTGAGGTAAAAGGTTGGGAGGCGAAACTATAAGCCCCTATCTTTCTCTGTGTCCAATTAAAATTCCGTAACCACAAGTATTGCGTGAGTGTTAGCAATTGTGAAAGACTAAATGATAGTTGAGTATGTGGACTTGCTGAAAAGCTCTGACATAGACTCTTTCTGATGTTATGATAAATTGCAATTGCTTCAATGACTGAGATTATAGTTTGTTGGTTCTCAATAAATTTTCTGATTCATACTTTGCATTGTGAATAGATTATTACTTGAGCATAAGAGATCATATGACAATATCCATATATGTTGCTGTTTTGAGAATAATCATGATGCCCTCATGTCCGTATTTTATTTTATCGACACCTCTACCTCTAAACATATGGACATATTTATCGTTATCGGCTTCCGCTTGAGGACAAGCGAGGTCTAAGCTTGGGGGAGTTGATACGTCCATTTTGCATCATGCTTTTATATCGATATTTATTGCATTATGGGATGTTATTACACATTATGTCACAATACTTATGCCTATTCTCTCTTATTTTACAAGGTTTACATAAAGAGGGAGAATGCCGGCAGCTGGAATTCTGGACTAGAAAAGGAGCAAATATTAGAGACCTATTTTGCACAACTCCAAAAGTCCTGAAACTCCATGGAAGTTGTTTTTGGAAATAATGAAAAATACTGAGCGGAAGAAATACCAGAGGGGGCCCACACCCTGGCCACGAGGGTGGGGGGCGCGCCCCCTGCCTCGTGGGCCCCCTGTTGGCCCTCCGGTGCCCATCTTCTGCTATATGAAGTCTTTCGTCCGAGAAAAAATCATAAGCAAGCTTACGGGACGAGACTCCGCCGCCACGAGGCGGAACCTTGGCGGAACCAATCTAGGGCTCCGGCAGAGCTGTTCTGTCGGGGACACTTCCCTCCGGGAGGGGGAAATCATCGCCATCGTCATCACCAACGCTCCTCTCATCGGG
Source organism: Aegilops tauschii subsp. strangulata (assembly GCF_002575655.3). NCBI lineage: Eukaryota > Viridiplantae > Streptophyta > Magnoliopsida > Poales > Poaceae > Aegilops > Aegilops tauschii. The sequence continues at coordinate 289,237,394 of NC_053038.3, forward strand.
AGGGGGCCAATCTCCATCAACATCTTCACCAGCACCATCTCCTCTCAAACCCTAGTTCATCTCTTGTATCCAATTCTTGTCTCCAAGTCTGGAATTGGTACCTGTAGGTTGCTAGTAGTGTTGATTACTCCTTGTAGTTGATGCTAGTTGGTTTATTTGGTGGAAGATCATATGTTCAGATCCATTATGCCTATTAATACCCCTCTGATTATGAACATGAATATGCTTTGTGAGTAGTTACATTTGTTCCTGAGGACATGGGAGAAGTCTTGCTATTAGTAGTCATGTGAATTTGGTATTCGTTCGATATTTTGATGAGATGTATGTTGTCTCTCCTCTAGTGGTGTTATGTGAACGTCAACTACATGACACTTCACCATTATTTGGGCCTAGAGGAAGGCATTGGGAAGTAATAAGTAGATGATGGGTTGCTAGAGTGACAGAAGCTTAAACCCTAGTTTATGCGTTGCTTCATAAGGGGCTGATTTGGATCTATATGTTTCATGCTATGGTTAGGTTTACCTTAATACTTCTTTTGTAGTTGAGGATTCTTGCAAGGAGTTAATCATAAGTGGGATGCTTGTCCAAGTAAGGACATCACCCAAGCACCGGTCCACCCACATATCAAATTATCAAAGTACCGAACGCGAATCATATGAACGTGATGAAAACTAGCTTGACGATAATTTCCATGTGTCCTCGGGAGCGCTTTTCTCCATATAAGAAATTGTCCAGGCTTGTCCTTTGCTACAAAAAGGATTGGGCCACCTTGCTGCACTTTATTTACTTTTGTTACTTGTTGCTCGTTACAAATTATCTTATCACAAAACTATCTGTTACCTATAATTTCAGTGCTTGCAGAAAATACCTTGCTGAAAACCGCTTATCATTTCCTTCTGCTCCTCGTTGGGTTTGACACTCTTACTTATCAAAAGGACTACGATAGATCCCCTATACTTGTGGGTCATCATGCGTGTTGGCCTAAAATCCGAGATGCACATTTAGAGGAGATAGTGATCGGCGGACGGACCCTTGAGAGAGGGTCTCGAGAAGTCGCCGTAATATATCAGCTTAACGCCGGATAGGTCCTAGATAGTTCCTATTGTTATCCGAAGATGCGTTTGCCCATAGTTCGGTCAAGCTGAACACTAAGCACTTTGATTTTTCTGCATTGAATAGGCAATGCAGTAGCCCACGAGACACTGGTCGGGTGGCAACACCAGATCAGGGGATCGATGTGCCCCTTTAATATTTATAAATGATGAGCCCGAAGCCCAATAATCCCCAAGCCTTAATGTGGGCACGGGTGGCCAAATTAAGGATCGGTATCAAGAGTAAAATCACAAATTATCTGTAATGATTCTATGTATCCAAGTACTCTACGTCATTAATGCTCGGATACGCATTGTACAAAACTTTGTTGACCGACCATCGGCTTCAAACCTCCTCTGCCAGTAGCCGGGGAGTGTTTGTCCTACTTTATAAAGCCTTTATAAAGGCAACGATTTATGGTAAACAAGGCAATCAAGCCATATGGTTTTATAAACAAAGGTACGCAGAGAGATATGTTATATTACTATTGAACGTAAGAAATATTTTCCAAAGAAAATAGTCCCGCTATCGGTTCCTTTCTTTGGGTTGACATGTTGATCATGATCATGAAACCTCACCTCCGATCAATGTGGGAGGAAAGTATTGAGGATTTAGTGTGGGGAAAGTTCCCAAACTCTATGGTCTTAATGAACCAAAATTTTCACTTTGGTCGTTGCCGACCAATTATATTCTTAAGATAGCTAGCTTTCGGCTTCACCCAGTCTGAGGTACTAATCCGGATGACCCGGTAGTAACAATCACAAAGGTGCTCCCTTTACCTCCTAGCCGAACAATCAGGAACGTAGGGGTAATCACAGGAGCTAGGCAACCCATCTTGGCAAAAATCTTAAGTCAAATTCATGCATATTATGGCTTTATAACGATAAGTACGAAAGGTAGCGCTCGTATAATGAGTACAAACCCTGATGATATATGTTTATTTTCAGTCCGTTGAGACCGTTTATCATTTGAAAGTGGCCCATCGTCGGCTTCCACCCCTTTGTAGATGCTATGCAGGGTGTTTCTGCAATAACAAAACAACCGTTTGCTGACGTCTCGGTGCCCGGAGGCGTGTGTGTTAGCAGAAACAAGGCAATCAGATATGCGGGCTCTATAACTTTCACTTAGTCATAGGAGCTTAAAGTTGGGAGGCCAGTTACTCGCCCCCGATTAGTGTTCAGCATCAGCCGATGTCAAGCCGTTAACACTTCGACCAATGTTATGAACAGCCCGGCGATTAACACGGGGTGACCTCCATCGATCTTATAGTTTAATGCAGTCATCGGATCGCTGACCAGTTTACGCTTATTGTGAAAGTCAGTTTTTGGCTTTCTCCACTGAGGTACTTAACCAACTTAAATGGAAGTACAATCACAGTGGTTCTCCCTTTGCACACCTAGCCAAACAAAGCGGAACGTAGGAGGCAATCACAGGAGCCGGGCAATCCAACTATTGACCGAAGACACAATTCAAAACTGATGCATATAAAGCAATGTCCGAGGATGCTTTGCCGAGGACTCCATGGGGTACCTTGGTTTTGGTGGGTTCGGCTGTAGTCTCAGCCCCCGGTAATATTGCCAATGCTTTAAAGGCGTATGACATTGCACTGCTCGGGAACTAGTCCCGATGTGGCGTGTGTTTTGTCAACGCCAAGGTGTAGTTCGGCAGGAAAGATGCAAAGCTGTGGGTCGAAAAAGATCTCCTGAGTTGAATTAGAATGCTGGGCACCTCGGTCATGAGGATGTCCTACTTCCGGAAAGAAAAACATACAAATAGCTAAAAAGGTGCCATAAGCTCGAAAAGCCAAAAAACTTATGTAAAAGCTTGACGTCCGAATTAAATCAAGTCATTTGGTGCCGATCCGAAAATTGGTCTTAAAATTTTTGTGCCTCTGCCGTGCATTAATATGACACCTCCTTATCCCGAAGGCGGAGTGCTTCTCCGAGGCCAGTTTAGCGAACTAACCCGAGTGGCTTTAGAGAGAAGCCAGGCTATCCGGCTATTGACCATACACTCGAGTCGAGAAAGGAGTGGCAGAAAAAGACTTTGCAATGACTAAGAAGAATTTTTTTATTATAAAATGACTCAAATGAATTTTAAGAGCCCCCAGTTAACTTGGGTAAACTAAGTGTTAAATTTAATGCTTGGTTGAACCGAATAAAAATTTAAAAGTCTGAGCATTAAAGCGACTTAGCTGGTTAATATGCTCGGTGTTGATGACATGATCCGAGATTTCGGTGGGTTGAGGCCCCAACCCCCAAGCCCGTCCCGAGGTGACTGAGCGAGGAGCTCGATACTCAGAAGTGGTGACACAACACGGCTGCTGTGGTGAGGTGAAGCCCTCAGTCTAGTCGAGGTGACAGAGTAGGTCGGCGGGGTAACGCCGAAGTCCCCGGAGTAGGTTGGAGAAGTGATGGTGCGGTGATGCCGACAAAAAAGGTGTGTTATCTTACGCCAAAGTGGTAACACAATTTGGTTGACGAAGGCGGGACGATGACATCGGCACGCCGAGGTGACCGTGTGACGCAGTCAAATTTGAATACCTACACACGTAAAATAGTGCAAATAAAAGTAATAACGAATAATAATAATGATAAATCTCCTCTACTTAATTAATTTTAAGGAGGTATAGAATTAAAGAAATATAGCCTGGATGCCGAGGTCGGCTCGACAAAGTAACAGCATGTAGATGCCAACGCATGTCCCAATATGCGGGGAAATTACGCCGGCACAATGCAGTCCAAACTTGTTCTGGGAACGTGTCGACGCGGCTTGATGGTGGCCTAAAAAAGTCGGGGTCCCTGCGGCAACGATGTCGTCCTGCGCACACAAATTGTGCAAAAAAAATTGGAAACATTGCACCTGAACCGGAGTAATCGTGGGAGAAAAAACTGCACCAAAGTGCTCTAGAGCATTCACATGAGAGGTATCTATATTATACTAATTGCTCCATGGTTAGACTTAAACAGAAAATATTAGAAAACAAGAGTCGTCTAGTTGCGGGACTCTAAAAGGAAGAGGACAAGGAATCTTCCTGGACTCATGCCGCGAAGCTGAATTCATGTCAGCCCCGGTGCACTCTTCGTAATACTAGCCCTGCGCGCCACCTTGACTGGATCATTGCTGTTCGGATGGCTAACTTATTTCTCTGGTTTATTTGTTGTGGTGACCACACGACATAGTCTGAATTCATCTGACATGCCAGGCTACGGACGTGGTGTCCGCCGGACTATGGACAAAGCCGGCTGGCCAGAAACTGTACAGACCACCACATTGATGCACTCAACGGTCTGAACTGTAGCTGGTAGAGAAATCTACACAAAAAAATTCATGCAAACCAGCAGAAAAAAATGCTTGTGCGTATTAAACTTATTAAGTACAAGAAATTAGAAAAATAAAACCAGATGTTGTTTGCTCAGACGATGAGGCGTTAAAATCTGTGGTAGAAAGCCAGAACCAGTGTTGCCTTGTACGAAGACCAATCAATCCTCGAAAGATGTGATAACCAATTTGTATTTTTGGATGGAGTCCTCAGTGTGGTATTCCTAATGGACTTGTACTAGTGCAAGCCAGAAATAATAATAATAATAATTTTTAAAGAAAAAAATTGTGGCATAATTAATAATAATGAAAAAGTGAATAGTAAGAGAAATATGGCCCATGCGCCGAAGACCCGACGAGGTAGAGCTCTTTTGGTGATCCCGAAGTCCCCGAGGCAACCGAACCTGTCGGTATGGCAATTTTGACCAACAAGGTGATCCCGCAAGCTGATTTACGCCGATTTGGACGACGACGTCGGTTTGAAGAGGTGGCAGCATAGTGCACCACTATTAATTTTCCTACATACATAAGACAGTGCAGGATGGAAATAAAAAAAAATCCCTTTGTATAATTTATCTATACAAAATAAGTAATTTAAGGAGTACAGTATGTTCGTCAAGGTTCGCTTGTCAGAGTGGCAATGCGACGGTGTTGGCGCAACTCGGCCCTAATTCACTGGATGACGATGTTGCGTGATGCGATCCGAATTTGCAGGGCGACAATATTGTCCTGATGCAATGGCGCTATGACGAATTTGGCATGGATCATGCCGACGAGAAGCCTGCCAGGTCTGCGCGATGGAGCATCATGACATCTTATGGCGAGGAGGCTGGCCGAGTTAAGGACGCACTATCCACCGTACTATGGACATGAAAACAACCAAGTAGCGTACGAAGCACCTGAAAAGTAAAAAGCTGAAACGGAGCTTTTATGTAGATTAGTACTCCGTATAGCTTAGCCAACATGCACTATCAAACAATTAGTACACGCATGCTTTGACAAAAAATACTACTGTAGTAGCCAACCGCCTTGATACTTGTATAATTTAATGTAAAGTAAAGAAGCAAGAGGATCTCCCTGGTGGGTGAAGCCGAGCAGGGATTTTCTCAGCTCTGCATGCGATGTGCCCGCGCGAGTACTTGGAGCAACACACATCGGCTGGGTTGGACGGCATAGGAGCACACCAGATCAGTACCTCGGGAACGCCGCCATCGGCCAGCCTCGTGCGGTAGTTCCAACACACATCGGATTAGGCAATCGTCCATATATTTGTCCGGATCCAGGCCATGATCTGCAAGGAAAATGTGAAAGGATGGCAGAAAATATGGTATATTGTACGAAATTATTAGGAAGGACTTGACCTGATGTAACAATAGCGGATGAAGTAGCTATTAGTCATCAGATTAAAATCAATACAGCACAGGAGATCTTAGCATCTCACGCGAAGTTTAGCAAGTAGTATAGTACTACTCATGCTAGGGTCAAGGCGTCAAGCCAATCCAGTACGTGAAACATGCACGGGACAGACCACTAGCCGAAAAGCTGTTATAAAATAATATAAAAAGGGAAGGAAGGATGTAATCTCCCTGTGTGTCGCCGCCGCCGATCTGAATTCCTGTCGATCAGCCCACGTGCACTACTATGCACGGGTAGGAATTATGCGCGATCTCCTTGGCTGCCATGAATCTTCCAAGTCCGAGCTACCAACTGTATGAGCATGCTTCTTCGTGACCTTCCATGGCGTGCGGAAGTAGCCGCCGCAGAGCCCAAGAAGGTGCTTCCGTAAAGGTTGCGCCACCATCGATGCTCAGAATTTCTTGATCTTGATCTGACCGTGAACGAAGTTGCGCGGCGTGATAGCAACGATTTTGCAAAAGAGATAATTTATGCAGAACAAATCTATCTGAAAAAATATCACCTGATTGCCCATCGATCCGTGACGGTCACCCAGCAGCCTCTCAATGAAAGCACCAATGTTGGTTCTATATCCGACGTATCTCGCAGTAGGGGTCCTAAGCTAGGCATCTTGGAGCGATGGTAACATAGACATCGGATTTTACCCAGGTTTGTGCCCTCTTGATGGAGGTAAAACCCTACGTCCTTCTTTTGATTGTATTCATATGGGGTGTAGTACAGGGTACATGTATCTGCAACGAGACTGTTCTAATGAATATGAGCCCCTCTATTCACTAGCCTGGCCTCGGTTTATATAACACACCAGAGGCCTAGGGTTTAGGAGAGTCCTTGGCTTGGGCGCCAAGTCTTGTGGAAACCTCCTTGTATGCGGCATGGGCTGCCCAAAGTGGCCCATGAGTGAACCGCCATGGGGGTCTACGGCCCGATCCAGCTGGTCAGGAGACGTTGTGGTGAGTACCCCCTAGTCGAGGACATCGTCAGCCACCGCCCCCTAGGGACCCTGCCTTGCCCTGCGTCCCCCTTTCCATGTATACATGAAGGGGAAGGAAAGAGGGGGGTGAGGGAAGGAAGTGAAATCCTAATCCACACTTTGCTTTCCCTTCCCCCTGTCCTTCTCCTCCTCCTATAGCCTTATAGGGTGAGCTAGTCCCTTGTGGGCTGGTGTGTTCCTTCACAAGGCCCATATGGCCCATAGGATTGCCGGGGGTGCCCGAAACACCTTCCGATAACCCGATAAGTACCCGATACTCTTTGGAACACTTCCGGTGTCCGAATACCATCGTCCTATATATCAATCTTTACCTCTCGATAATTTCGAGACTCCTCGTCATGTCTGTGATCTCATTCGGGACTCCGAACAACATTCGGTCACCAAATCACATAACTCATATAATATTATATCGTCATCGAAAGTTAAGCGTGCGGACCCTATGGGTTCGAGAACTATGTAGAGATGACCGAGACACCTCTCCGATCAATAACCAATAGCGGAACCTGGATGCTCATATTGTCTCCTACATATTCTATGAATATGTTTATCAGTCGAACCATTATGACAACATACATTATTCCCTTTGTCTATCGGTATGTTACTTACCCGAGATTCGATCGTCGGTATCTTCATAGCTAGTTAAATCTCGTTACCGGCAAGTCTCTTTACTCGTTCCGTAATACACCATATTGTAACTAACTCAGTAGTCACTTTGCTTGCAAGGCTTCTTATGATGTGCATTACCGATAGGGCCCAGAGATACCTCTCCGATACTCGGAGTGACAAATCCTAATCTCGATCTATGCCAACCCAACAAACAGTTTCGAAGATACCTATAGAGCATCTTTATAATCACCCAGTTACGTTGTTATGGTTGATAGCACACAAGGCATTCCTCCGATATCCGGGGGCTGCATAATCTCATAGTCGAAGGAATATGTATTTGACATGAAGAAAGCAATAGCAATAAAACTGAACGATCATTATGCTAAGCTAACGGTTGGGTCTTGTCCATCACATCATTCTCCTAATGTAACATCCCGAATTTTTAATTTGGAATGTTTTACAATTATTAGCTAAGCATCTATGCATTGTGTTTGAATTGAGTGGCATTTGGAAATTTTCAGAGGCATTTGAGTTTTATTTGAATTTGAATTCAACTTGGTATTCGAAATTTGTTTCAAATATCCCTGACAAATACTTGTTTAAAAGTATGAGAGAAGATAACATGACACTCCAAAAAAAAGTCAGAAGAAAATATTGCCAAAAGGTTGAATTCAAAATTTGAATTTTATTTGGAATTTGCAGAAAATGTTTTTATTTTTGTTTCTGTTTTGCCTCTCGAAAAATGTTCACGTTGTAGGATTTATTTTTTCTGATTTTATTGATATATATTTCCTATATAAAAATATTATAGGTTTCTCTATAATTAGTTTTCTCTCTCTGCCTTAATTCAAAAAAAGGGGGAAAAGCCCCGAGCTAGCCAGGCCAACCGGCCCGCCAGCGCCGAGCGCAGCCCACCAGCGCCCGAGCCGGCTTGCCCCAGCGCCCCGCGTCCGACTCCTCTCCCCCTCGGTCGCCCACTTGCCTCCACCCCTCTCTCTCTCACCGACGCGTCGACCCCACCCCTTCTCGTTTCCCCTCGCCCACGTCTCGCCGCGCTAGAGCGCGACCGCCGCCGCCCGTCACCGCGATCTTCTCGGGATCGCAATCCCGCGTCGCCCCTCGCCCTAGACTATGCCCTATAAAAGGCCAAGCCCCTCCTCTCTCGATCCCCCCAAAACCCTAAGCTCAACTCCACCCGTAGCTCACGCCCTCACCGAACGCATCTCACCGCCGCCGCCTCGGTTCGCCGCCACTCCCGACGCCGGTGAGCACCCTCTGCCCCTCCAAGCATCTTCACCCGAACCTCAACTTCGTGACGCACCTCCTTGACATCATCTCCCTATCCAGGAGCCCCCGAAGCCGTCGCCCCTAAGCTCGTTCGCCGCCCGCCGGAGCTGCAGAGCACCGGGCTCTGCAACGCCTCGTCCCCACCGCTCCAGTCACCCCGAGCTCCACCAAGACCACCCCGATGACGCCCTCGCTCTGCCGCACCGCCCCGGCCACTCCTCCTTCCTCCCCGATCCCCGGAGCCGCCGTGCCGTCGTCTCCCGAGTCGCCGTCGCCGTCGAACTCTCGGTAAGTTGCCGGAGTTACCCGCAGCCGTCCGATCTCAAACCGACGCGTTAGATTAGATTAGATCTGCGAAGAGTTAGGTTTTTCTTTAGTAGACCAGTTTTAGTTTCGGTTTAGAACGGTTTATTTTAAGTTGCGGTTTAATTGGACCGGCCGATTGGTTTATTTCTTTTAGCCCGTGGACGCAATGGTTTATTAAACGCTTAGGCGCTGTTTAGTTTTAGAACGCTCACTGTTTCGGCCCGTTAGCGCGTTAGTTTTATTTTCATTTTATTTTCGTTTCTGTTCTAAAACAGAATAGTTCCAATCTTGAAAAATCTATATCTTTTAGGTTATTTATTATTTTTAGTTGATTCTTTTTTTGTTAGTCTACAAATTTCCTATAGTTTCTGTAGAAAATAGATTCGGCCATGTTTTAGTTTTTAAAAATTGGTTTACATTAGTTTTAGTCAGATTAGTATTTCTGTTATAGATTGAGCTAGGATTATTCCTTTTTAGTGATTCTTTTTGTCACTGCTTTGTTTTGACCTTGCCTAGCAGTAGGAATTTATCTGGGTATTTTTGTGTCTTTATTAAAATTATTTTTAGTCGAAATCAAGCCTTTCTAGTTTTATTTAGCTTGCTGCTGTTTTCTGCTGTTCTAGTTATTTTAAAATTTTATTTTACCTCTGTTATTATTAATTTTAGATTAGTTTCTGTAGTTTTAGAACGTGAACTTTTATTTACAGAAAAAGAAAATGTTTATTTTTTTCTTGCTAGTTGTTGGCTTGGAGTTCTTTGAGTTATCTTTGGTTTGGTTTGATTGTTTATGTGTGAATTACGTTAGCTTGCTGTTATGTTAATATAGTTGTATGCTTATGTGGTTATTCTTTGCTTCGAATAGAATTCCCAGAGTGCGAAGCCTGCTATTACGAGTCGCTAGCTTTCGAAGACCGTGAGTCAGGCAAGTCATTTGATCATGTTTTTACAATACCTATGATTTTATTGCATTAAAATTATACCTCCCCACCATGCATGCAGTAGGAGAATTTTAAGTTATGTTCTTGAGTAGTATCATGAGGTAGGATGAACCCAATTCCCCTTGTTACCATTGCCCGGGACGATGTAGTTCATTTTGCTATGCTCTAGACGGGGTTGGTTGAGAGATTCATAAGGGATATGTGAGAGTCAAGATGATGACAACCCCATGACTTCAAGCTCAAGATGGACTTCAAATTCACTACTGGGTGGAGGACGGTTGACGGGCACCGGAGAAACCAGCGGATGGCCGAGATGCATGGAGAAGCGCCATGACATCTTGCGGAAAGCTTCACCCAGCCACGAAGAGACGGATGGATACCCCATTGACCGGAAGCTTACCTGTGCAGCCGCAAGCCATTATGGGCTCTGGCTTGGTCGACCCTAGGCGTGACTCTGGCCGGACGGTGCTACGAGATGTAGAAGAACAGTAGGATTGGATGGACACCGGCAGTGGCCCAGAGGAACTCTTCGGAAGACCCTGTTTCGTTCGTCCCATCTTCAAACACTAGGCAGTGCAAAGACTTAAAAAGGAGGGAACGATTCTTGCGGGTAAAGTGCACAAACCTCTGCAGAGTGAAGACCTAATCGATTAGCCATGTCCTCGGTTATGGACAATTTGAGCCTCTGGAACGTGGAGTATTTCGGAAATCTCAACACCGAACTTAATAAACTAATTGAGGGGTTATTTAATAATTGGGAATGAGACATTGGTTGGCGGAACCATCTCAATAACAACCAACATTTTGTAGTAATTGCAAGCAAGTCCTTTGTTGTAGGAAAAAACTGGCTTTTTCGCAAAAACATAAAACTTAGAGCCCCGCAGCCAAATTGCATATAGTGTTAGCATTATTATTGTTGTTCTCTCTATGACTTGCCGGCATATTCAAAATGCTGACCTACACGGCTGCAACGTCTTATGTTGCAGAGGAGTTTTCCGACCAAGAGTGAGGCTACGATCCATGCTTGGCGATTGTGATATGGAGTCGGATGGACTCGCTATTCGTCTACGCTTCCGCAGCTTTATTTAGTTTATTTTCTCATGAGTTGGCATTTGGCCGAATTTATTATGATGTAATAAAGACTCGATATGAGAATCGTGTAATAAATTCAGGTGTGATTGAACTTTGAATCTTTTCATCAATGTACTGTGTGTGCCAGCATGATCTTGGGATGGTACAACTACACAGAGACTTGACCGATTTCAGGTCGGGTCGCTACAGAGATGGTATTCAGAGCACACGCTGACCGTAGGACGTAACCCCTAGGATCGGAAAGCCATAGGAACAGACTATTTTATTTTGTATCCTTATCATTCCGTAATTCTCCCCTGTTCATTTCTGACTTCTCTTCGATTTTCAACATTCTAGATGGCTGCCGAGTTCACCCCAGTTCTGCTACCAGAGTTTTGCCAGCCAGATGAGACGATGCTTCTCGGCAAGAAGCTGGTTCAGATCATGAAGAAGCTAAAGATTGCTCTGCCCTCAATCACCGGGAAGCCTACCAATGCACTTCCGACGGATACCTGCTACAGGATTAAGGTGCACATTCCAGGGAGGACCTTCAGAGGACATTCAGAGCCCATTGACTTTGAGTTTACCGATTTCACTTGGATCCTCGGAAGAGACATGGCGATTTATCGTGCACTTGGACATCTCCGAGAAGAGTACAGGGCCGAGCTCGACCCATCAGACCTCGCCATGATTTCTCGCAGAGCTAGGAATGGAGATATCATCCGTACCGTAGAGGACGACTCCATTCTTTCATATGTCCAAGACTTGGAGAGTCTCATCAGGAACCGAGAAATCCAGACACGCCGAAACTCGAAGCTACACAGGAGGTTGTTGTTCCGTGAACTGGAACTGGAGGAGAAGGCACGCGCGGACTTCCTTGAACATGAAGAAGAAGTCAAAGATTTTATGGATAGAATCAAGGACCGGGATAAATATATTGCCACACTGGAGGAGAAGATGGACCTGGGAGAAGACCTTTTTCCGAGTGGAGATGATGGACCCCTCGTGAGCAATGACCAGGATTATGAAGAGAGCTCCACCGAAGGAAGCCGCAAGAGGAGACGCCGCACTAGAGGATGACGCACCAGAGGACTCCGCACCGGAGGACGCAAGGATAATTGATAAAGACATTTAGTCGACCGCCATGCTATATTTTTTTTTCGTCGATCAGTTAGGCCGTTATTTTCGATTAGTCGCGAGATTTTGTAATCCGAGATGGAACCTTGTTTGAGATGAATGAATAAATGATTGGTGTGATTATGATTGTGCATTCATATGGGTAGTGCTATTTTCTCATTAGACCCTTGTTCTATTCTAATTTCTCATCCACTCCAAAACACCAAATGCCTCTGAGACGTGACCCCGGTTTCAACTCTCCGCCGGAGCTCACCCAGCTGATCCAGCAACAGAATGCCCTGATGCAGATGCTCATCCAGAACCAGAACAACAACAACAACAACAATAATCCACCGCCGCCCCCCCCTGTTGACAACTTGACCCGCTTCCTAAGGCTGAATCCGCCAGTGTTCTCTAGCAGCACTGAGCCGATTGTGGCCGATGATTGGCTCCGCAAGGTCGGAAGGGAGTTAGCCATTGCTGGGTGCACAGATGCAAAGAAGGTGCGCTTTGCCGCACATAAGCTTGATGGACCTGTAGCCTCTTGGTGGGAGAACTACATCGCCACTTATCCGGTCGCCACCATGACATGGGATCAGTTCCAACAGGCTTTCCGCACCGCTCATGTCTCAGCTGGAGCCATGAGTCTGAAGAAGCGTGAGTTCCGCAACTTACGCCAGGGGAACCGTACTGTGGGGCAGTACGTGGATGAGTTCAGCAAATTATCTCGCTATGCCCCAGATGATGTGGCCACAGATGCCGCAAAGCAGGAGAAGTTTCTCGAGGGACTCAATGATGAGCTGGGAATGCAGCTAATGGTGGCTACCTTCAACAACTACCAGGAGCTGGTAGACAAGGCCACCATACTTGAAGGCAAGCAGCAGCAGATTGATAGCCGCAAGCGGAAATATGGCCAGGGAAAATACAACTCCGGAGCTCAGCAAAAGCCCCGCTATGCCCCATACTCGGGAGGACATACCCATCACACCCATGGAGGACATAATCATGGAGGACATAACCATGGAGGGAATGGGAACAATCGCAACCATGACAACAACTCCAAGTCAGGCAATGGAGGCAATGGCAACCAGCACCGGCATGCTCCTGCTAAGAAGGATCTGAGTCATATCACCTGTTTCAAGTGCCAGAAGACAGGACACTATGCCACCGATTGTCCGGAGGCCAAGCAGAGGAATGGAAACGACAATGGCAATGGAAGCTCAGCAAAGAAGCCCAACCCTATTCCTCGTGCTCAGGTGAATCACCTTGACGTGGAGGACGTCTATGATCAGCCTGACACTGTGGTTGGTAAGTTTTTATTAAATTCACATCCAGTATTGGTACTCTTTGATTCCGGTGCAACGCATTCATTCATATCAAGGGTAGTTGTGGAAAAGTACGGGTTGCCCACTAGAACCCTTAGAACCCCGCTTCAGGTCACTTCCCCAGGAGGAGAGATGACGGCAGGCTTAGGCTGTCATTCGACCCTCACCATTGGAAATCATGATTTTCCCGCATACCTCATAGTATTGGAATCCCAGGGATTGGACGTAATCCTAGGCATGGATTGGTTGACCAAGTTTGAAGGAAACATCGACTGTGCCTGCAAGACGATTTTGCTCACCACCCCGGAGCAGAAGAGGATCAAGTATGTATCCAGACGCACACCGATGAAGAATCGGGTGAATTCCCTCATGGGTGTTGTTCAGGAGGAAGTGCCCGTAGTGCAAGATTTTCCCGATGTGTTTCCAGAGGAATTACCAGGAATGCCACCAGACAAAGACATTGAGTTTTTGATTGAGTTATTGCCCGGCACAGCCCCAATATCCAAGAGACCCTATCGGATGCCCCCGAATGATTTGGAAGAGATCAAGAAGGAAATTAAGGAGCTATTGGAGAAGGGATATATTTGGCCAAGCTCGTCACCTTGGGGAGCCCCAGTTCTTTTGGTAGAGAAGAAGGATGGAACCCTGAGAATGGTTGTGGATTATCGTTCATTGAACGATGTGACCATCAAGAACAAGTACCCTCTGCCAATGATTAATGATTTATTTGATCAGCTAGTTGGAGCCAAGGTATTCTCCAAGATCGATCTTCATCAGGGTATCATCAGTTGAACATTCGTGAACAAGATATACCCAAAACAGCTTTCACCACCAGGTATGGTTTATATGAGTATACCGTCATGTCATTCGGATTGACTAATGCCCCTGCGTATTTCATGAGCATGATGAACAAGGTATTTATGGAATATCTGGACAAGTTTGTCGTGGTGTTCATCGATGACATATTGGTTTTCTCCAAGAGCGAGGAAGAGCATAAGGAACATCTGCGTCTAGTTCTGGAGAAACTCCGAGAACATCAGTTATATGCCAAGTTCAGCAAATGTGAATTTTGGCTGAAGGAGTCGGATTCCTCAGACATGTTATTTCAGGAGAAGGAATAGCAGTCGACCCCACCAAGGTCGAATCGGTCACCAACTGGCAGTCCCCCACCTCAGTCAAGGAGATCCGTAGTTTTCTCGGACTCGCAGGATATTATCGGAGGTTTATTGAGAATTTCTCCAAGATTGCCAAGCCCATGACTGAGCTGTTGAAGAAGGAAGCCAAGTACATTTGGACCGAGGATTGTGAAGCCAGTTTCCAGGAGCTGAAGAAACGTCTGGTTACAGCCCCAGTGCTCATTTTGCCAGACATACACAAGGATTACCAGGTATATTGTGATGCTTCTCGTCAAGGACTCGGAGGAGTGCTCATGCAGGAAGGAAAAGTTGTAGCTTATACCTCCAGACAGCTATGACCTCACGAGATGAATTATGCCACACACGATTTGGAGTTAGCAGCCGTAGTGCACGCACTCAAGACCTGGAGACATTTCCTTGTCGGAAACAGTTGTGATGTTTACACGGATCATAAGAGCCTGAAGTATATTTTCACGCAGAAGGAATTGAACCTCAGGCAGAGGAGATGGCTTGAATTGATCAAGGACTATGACATGAGATTGCATTATCACCCAGGGAAGGCAAATGTTGTAGCAGATGCCTTGAGCCGTAAAAGTTATATGAACACCCTCATAGCTGGAGGATTACCTCAGGAATTAGCCAACGATCTCAGAGAGCTCCGACTAGAGATAGTACCGAGAGGATTTGTCGCCACCTTGGATATACAGTCCACTCTGACCGAAAGAATCCGCGAAGCCCAGAAGACAGACAAGGAAATTGCAGAGATAAAGGAAAAGATGAGTAACGGAAAGGCTAAAGGTTTTCGTGAAGATGAGCATGGAACTTTATGGTTTGAGGATCACATCTATGTGCCTAATGACCCAGAGGTCAGGAAGTTAATTCTTCAGGAGGCCCATGATTCACCGTACTCGATTCACCCAGGCAACACCAAGATGTATCTGGATTTGAAGGAAAGTTTCTGGTGGACAGGTATGAAGAAGAATATTGCCGAGTACGTAGCAGTATGCGATGTTTGTCAGCAAGTAAAGGCGGAACATCAGAAGCCGGCAGGGTTACTTCAACCTTTGCCGATACCCGAGTGGAAATGGGAAAAACTTGGAATGGATTTTATCACATGATTACTGAGGACCCGTTCAGGTTATGATTCTATCTGGGTAGTGGTTGATCGCTTGACCAAGGTAGCTCATTTCATTCCCGTGAAGACCACATATACCAGCGCTAAGTTAGCCAAGATATACATGACCAGGATCGTATGTCTGCATGGAGTTCCGAGGAGTATCGTATCAGATAGAGGAACGCAATTTACCTCAAAGTTTTGGAATCAGTTGCATGAAACTTTGGGTACGAGGCTGGAGTTTAGTACAACTTTTCATCCGCAGACAGATGGACAGACCAAGAGAGTCAACCAGATTCTGGAGGACATGTTGAGAGCTTGCGCGCTAGACTATGGATCTAGCTGGGATGACAATCTGCCATACGCAGAGTTCTCGTACAACAACAGCTATCAGACCAGTCTGAAGATGGCCCCTTTCGAAGCTCTATACGGAAGGAGGTGTAGAACACCATTGCTATGGGATGGTGTTGGAGACCAAATTTTTTTGGTCCCGATCTTATCAGAGACTCCGAAGAGAAGGTCAAGCTGATTCGAGATAGACTCAAGATAGCCCAGTCGAGACAAAAGAGTTATGCCGATCTGGTTAGGAGATAACGTATGAAGTTGGAGACCGAGCATATCTCCGTGTGTCCCCACTTCGAGGAATCAAGAGGTTCGGTGTTAAAGGAAAGTTAGCACCCCTGTTTACAGGCCCCTACAAAATCCTCGAACGCAGAGGAGAAGTTGCATACAAGCTGGAATTGCCAGAAGGATTGTCAGGAGTTCATGATGTCTTCCATGTTTCCCATCTGAAGAAATGCCATGCTGAGATGGCCGATATTCCTTTGAGAGACACAGTGCCCCTAGAGGCCATACAGCTTGATAGTGATCTGACTTACGAGGAGAAACCCGTCAGAATTCACGAGACTGCGAACAGAGTTACCCGCAGCAAGATCATCAAGTTTTGCAAGTTCTGTGGAGTCATCATTCCGAGGGGGAAGCCACCTGGGAGCGAGAAGAAGATCTCCGCCGAGACCACCCGCACCTATTTGCTAGCCAACCCGAATCTCGAGGGCGAGATTCATCTTAAGGTGGCTAGGTTTGTAACATCCCAAATTTTTAATTTGGAATGTTTTACAATTATTAGCTAAGCATCTATGCATTTTGTTTGAATTGAGTGGCATTTGGAAATTTTCAGAGGCATTTGAGTTTTATTTGAATTTGAATTCAACTTGGCATTCGAAATTTGTTTCAAATATCCCTGACAAATACTTGTTTAAAAGTATGAGAGGAGCTAACATGACACTAAAAAAAATGTCAGAAGAAAATATTGCCAAAAGGTTGAATTCAAAATTAGAATTTTATTTGGAATTTGCACAAAATGTTTTTATTTTTGTTTCTGTTTTGCCTCTGAAAAAATGTTCACGTTGTAGGATTTATTTTTTCTGATTTTATTGATATATACTTCCTATATAAAAATATTATAGGTTTCTCTATAATTAGTTTTCTCTCTCTGCCTTAATTCAAAAAAAGGGGGAAAAGCCCCGAGCTGGCCAGGCCAACCGGCCCAGCCAGCGCCGAGCGCAGCCCACGAGCGCCCGAGCCGGCTTGCCCCAGCGCCCCGCGTCCGACTCCTCTCCCCCTCGGTCGCCCGCTCACCTCCACCCCTCTCTCTCTCGCTGACGCACCAGCCCCACCCCTTCTCGTTTCCCCTCACCCATGTCTCGCCGCGCTCGAGCGCGACCGCCGCCGCCCGTCACCGCGATTTTCTCGGGATCGCAATCCCGCGTCGCCCCTCGCCCTAGACTACGCCCTATAAAAGTCCAAGCCCCTCCTCTCTCGATCCCCCCAAAACCCTAAGCTCAACTCCACCCGTAGCTCGCGCCCTCGCCGAACGCATCTCACTGCCGCCGCCACTCCCGACGCCGGTAAGCACCCTCTGCCCCTCCAAGCATCTTCACCCGAACCTCAACTTCGTGACGCACCTCCTTGACATCATCTCCCTGTCCAGGAGCCCCCGAAGCCGTCGCCCCTGTGCTCGTTCGCCGCCCGCCGGAGCTGCAGAGCACCGGGCTCTGCACCGCCTCGTCCTCGCCGCTCCAGTCGCCCCGAGCTCCACCAAGACCACCCCGACGACGCCCTCGCTCCGCCGCACCGCCCCGGCCACTCCTCCTTCCTCCCCGATCGCCGGAGCCGCCACGCCGCCGTCTCCCAAGTCGCTGTCGCCGTCGAACTCTCTGTAAGTTGCCGGAGTTACCCGCAGCCGTCCGATCTCAAACCGACGCGTTAGATTAGATTAAATCCGCGAAGAGTTTGGTTTTTTTAGTAGACCGGTTTTAGTTTTGGTTTAGAACGGTTTATTTTAAGTTGCGGTTTAGTTGGACCGGCCGATTGGTTTATTTCTGTTAGCCCGCGGACGCAATGGTTTATTAAACGCTTAAGCGTTGTTTAGTTTTAGAACGCTCACTGTTTCGGCCCGTTAGCGCGTTAGTTTTATTTTCGTTTCTGTTCTAAAACAGAATAGTTCCAATCTTGAAAATCTATATCTTTTAGGTTATTTATTATTTTTAGTTGATTCTTTTTTTGTTAGTCTACAAATTTCCTATAGTTTCTGTAGAAAATAGATTCGGCCATGTTTTAGTTTTTAAAAATTGGTTTACATTAGTTTTAGTCAGATTAGTATTTCTGTTATAGATTGAGCTAGGATTATTCCTTTTTAGTGATTCTTTTTGTCACTGCTTTGTTTTGACCTTGCCTAACAGTAGAATTCATCTGGGTATTTTTTTGTCTTTATTAAAATTATTTTTAGTCGAAATCAAGCCTTTCTAGTTTTATTTAGCTTGCTGCTGTTTTCTGCTGTTCTAGTTATTTTAAAATTTTATTTTACCTCTGTTATAATTTATTTTAGATTAGTTTCTGTAGTTTTATAACGTGAACTTTATTTACAGAAAAAGAAAATGTTTATTATTATTTTTCTTGCTAGTTGTTGGCTTGGAGTTCTTTGAGTCCTCTTTGGTTTGGTTTGATTGTTTATGTGTGAATTACGTTAGCTTGCTGTTTTGTTAATATAGTTGTATGCTTATGTGGTTATTGTTTGCTTCGAATAGAATTCCCGGAGTGCGAAGCCTGCTATTACGAGTCGCTAGCTTTCGAAGACCGTCAGTCAGGCAAGTCATTTGATCATGTTTTTACAATACCTATGATTTTATTGCATTAAAATTATACCTCCCCACCATGCATGCAGTAGGAGAATTTTAAGTTATGTTCTTGAGTAGTATCATGAGGTAGGATGAACCCAATTCCCCTTGTTACCATTTCCCGGGACGATGTAGTTCATTTTGCTATGCTCGTAGACGGGGTTGGTTGAGAGATTCATAAGGGAGATGTGAGAGTCAAGATGATGACAACCCCATGACTTCAAGCTCAAGATGGACTTCAAATTCACTACTGGGTGGAGGACGGTTGACAGGCACCCTGGAGAAACTAGCGGATGGCCGGGATGCATGGAGAAGCGCCATGACATCTTGTGGAAAGCTTCACCCAGCCACAAAGAGACGGATGGATACCCCATTGACCGGAAGCTTACCTGTGCAGCCGCAAGCCATTATGGGCTCTGGCTTGGTCGACCCTAGGCGTGACTCTGGCCGGACGGTGCTACGAGATGTAGAAGAACAGTAGGATTGGATGGGCACCGGTAGTGGCCCAGAGGAACTCTTCAGAAGACCCTGTTTCGTTCGTCCCATCTTCAAACACCAGGCAGTGCGAAGACTTAAAAAGGAGGGAACGATTCTTGCGGGTAAAGTGCACAAACCTCTGCAGAGTGAGGACCTAATCGATTAGCCGTGTCCTTGGTTACGGACAATTTGAGCCTCTGGAACTTGGAGTATTTCGGAAATCTCAACACCGAACTTAATAAACTAATTGAGGGGTTATTTAATAATTGGGAATGAGACATTGGTTGGCGGAACCATCTCAATAACAACCAACATTTTGTAGTAATTGCAAGCAAGTCCTTTGTTGTAGGGAAAAACTGGCTTTTTCGCAAAAACATAAAACTTAGAGCCCCGCAGCCAAATTGCATATAGTGTTAGCATTATTATTGTTGTTCTCTCTATGACTTGCCGGCATATTCAAAATGCTGACCTACACGGCTGCAACGTCTTATGTTGCAGAGGAGTTTTCCGACCAAGAGTGAGGCTACGATCCACGCTTGGCGATTGCCCTATGGAGTCGGATGGATTCGCTATTCATCTACGCTTCCGCAACTTTATTTAGTTTATTTTCTCATGAGTTGGCCTTCGGCCGAATTTATTATGATGTAATAAAGACTCGATATGAGAATCGTGTAATAAATTCAGGTGTGATTGAACTTTGAATCTTTTCATCAATGTACTGTGTGTGGCAGCATGATCTTGGGATGGTACAGCTACACAGAGACTTGACCGATTTCGGGTCGGGTCGCTACACCTAATGATGTGTTCCCATTCATCAAATGGCAACACATGTCTATGGTTAGGAAACTTAACCATCTTTGATTAACGAGCTAGTCTAGTACAGGCTTACTAGGGACACAGTGTTATGTCTATGTATCCACACATGTATCGAGTTTCCAGTTAATACAATTCTAGCATGAATAATAAACATTTAACATGATATAAGGAAATATAAATTAACAACTTTGTTATTGCCTCTAGGGCATATTTCCTTCATCAAATAACTTTCATGGATAAATAAATCTGATCATAAACTCAAAGTTCATCGGATCCCAACAAACAGACCGCAAAAAGAGTTACATCAAATAGATCTCCAAGAGACCATTGTATTGAGAATCAAAAGAGAGAGATGAAGCCATCTAGCTACTGCCTAAGGACCCGTAGGTCTATGATGAACTACTCACGCATTATCGGAGAGGCACCAATGAGGATGATGAACCCCTCCGTGATGGTGTTTAGATTGGATCTCGTGGTTCTGGAACTTGCGGCGGCTGGAGTTGTGTGTCATCGACTCTCCTAGGGTTTCTGGAATATTTGGGGATTTTAGGGCGAAGAGGCGGCGCGGGAGGCCACCGAGGGGGGCACAACCCCCCAGGGTGCGCTTGGGCTCCTGGGCGCGCCCTCGTGGGTTGTGCCCACCTCGCGCATCCCGTCTGGTACTTCTTTGGCCAATCCTGGGTCTTCTAGTCCATAAAAATTCTCCAAAAAGTTTTGCTCCGTTTGGGCTCCGTTTGGTATGGATTTTCTTCGAAGTAAAAAACTAGCAAAAAACAACAACTGGCACTGGGCACCATGTCAATAGGTTAGTACCAAAAAATGATATAAGTTGCTATAAAATGATTGTAAAACATCCAAGCATGATAATATAACAGCATGGACAAGCAAAAATTATAGATGCATTGGAGATGTATCAGCATCTCCAAGCTTAATTCCTACTCGTCCTCGAGTAGGCAAATGATAAAAATAGAATTTTTTATGTGGAATGCCGCCTAACATGTTCATCACATATTCTTTTCTTTTGTAGCATAGACATTTGGACTTTTATATGATTCAAAGCAATAGTCTAGTTTTGACATGAAGATTTAAATACTCAAGCATATCAACAAGCAACCATGTCTTTCAAAATATCAACACTAAAGCAAGTTATCCCTAGCCCATCATGCTCAATCATTGATCCATTCATGAAGCACACTAGCATATTTCCTACACCCAATGCTCAAGTACGATCATAGTGCCCCTTAGTTGGTGCTTTATAAGAGAAGATGGATACTCAAATAAAAATAAAAATTGCATAAAGTAAATAGAAAGGCCCTTCGCAGAGGGAAGTAGGGATTTGTAGAGGTGCCAGAGCTCAAAGCTTAAATTGAGGATAAATTTTTTGAGAGGCATACTTTCCCGTCAACAAAAACGACCGAGTAATTCCAAACACTTTCCATGCTAGATATATCATAGGCGGTTCCCAAATAGAAAATAAAGTTTATTCATTTTTCCAGCGTTCTTTCACATTCCACAGCTAGCCGTATCCACGGGTACCGTCCATACCAACACTTTCCAAGGACAACATAAAGTAAATTTCTTTTTATTTTGGGACTGGGCATCCCTATTACCGCCGTACTCTCATGCAATGACAAATGAATAAGCACTCATCTTGAGAATAACACATCTAGCATGGAAAATATTGACCACCCCCTGCCGCTTCATGAGCGGTACGAGCACACAAAAAGGAAAATTATTTTGAAAATTTAGAGATGGCACATACAAATTTGCTTAGAACGGCACGGGAATACCGCATATAGGTAGGTATGGTGGAATTATATGGCAAAACTGGGTTTAAAGATTTTGGATGCACAAGTACTATTTCTAGTTAGTACAAGTGGAGGCTAGCAAATAGATTGAGAAGCATCCAACCAATAAACGAAAAATCACATAAGCGAGCATTAAGCATGACTAACACCGAATAATGCACCACAAGTAGGATGTAATTTAATTGCATAACTATTGACTTTCGTGCTTGCATAGGGAATCACAAACCTTAACACCAATATTCTTACTAAAGCATAATTACTCACCAACATGACTCACATATCACTATCATCATATCGCAAAACTATTACAAGTGATCAAGTTTATTTTGTATGATGATCTTCATGAAAGTTTTTATTGTATCCCTCTTGAATATCAATCACTTTGGGACTAATTTTGTATGTTACTTTTGATAGCTCAATCAAATTTAAGTGAAGAACATGAGAATAATTTTTTTCATCTCTCAAAATAATATAAGTGAAGCATGAGAGAATTTATTCAAAAACGTACTAACTCTCAGATAAATCTAAGTGAAACATGAGAGCATTTCTTCAAAAATATTAAAGCACACCGTGCTCAAAAAGATATAAATGAAGCACTTGAGCAACTCCATAGCTCAAAAAATTTAAGTGAAGCATAGAGAGCAATTCTAACAAATCATAGCATAATTTTGGCCCTCTCAGATAGGTGTGTCCAACAAGGATAGATGACACAAACTAAAAAGCAAAACAAGCAAAGACTCATATAATACAAGACGGTCCAAGCAAAACTCATGATACACAACAAAAGAATACACTTCCGTGATGATATGTGTTTGTCACTAGGTCACGTTTTCTGTCATGCATGTACATCCATGATGATTTTATGACAGAATAAAGATAGTCATACCTATGCTGTCATAGAGATGTTCCATGCCATTACCAAATTTATCATCACAGAAGTGTCCACTTCCATGACGATAAATCGCGCGTCATAGAAGTGCTTTCGTCAAGGGTAACCGACACGTGGCATCCACCATAACGGGTCGCCGTTAAGCTATTGGGTTCCGGTTTGGATCCGATAACCCGTTAACAGCCTGGACCAATGGGGATTTTCCATGTGTAAAATTATCATTCGTCGGCAGATCCACATGTCGGCCGGGCGTTCGGACAATTATCATCCAACGAATGGACGGAACACGCCTATGATACGTCGGCACGTGTCTCTATCCAAAAGTGCCCCATTCAGGTTAAAAGGCCGGGCCTGTCAAAATAAGCGGGCCGACCCATTAGCGGCCTACTTGAGTCAGGCCCATTCACAAGCACGGCCCATACAAGTTACATAGAATCAGCCCATCAAAGGCCCATTCTAGATTTGACAATTTCCAGCCCATTGTCAGTTTCAACCCATTAAAGGCCAGGTACGTCTTTGGGCCCGATTACGGCCCGAGCTTCTTTTGGCCTGTTAGCAGCCCATCGTCAGTTCTAGCCCATTAAAGGCCCGAAACGTCTTTTGGCCTTTTCTCGGCCCATTATGCAGTTGGGCCAATTCTAGCCCGTTGTGACTTTAGGCCTGTCCTCGGCCCATTCGGTAAATGGGCCAATTCCTAGCCCATTTTGTCTTTCGGCCTATTAACGGCCCGCACAACAGTTCGGCCTTTGACTTTGGGTCCATTAGGGGCCCATGTTCAGCAGGGCAAAATTTCAACCCGACGCGACTTTCGGCCTGTTAAAAGCCTAGTTTGCAAATTGGGCCTCCTCTGGCCCATAACACTTTCGGCCTCTTACTGGCCCGTAAAGTAAAAGGGCCGAGACAAAATTGACATTTATTTCGGCTTGCTAGAGGCCCGCGGGCCATTTCCATGTATACATTCCTATCGAGCTTTCGGCCTATTAACGGCCTGCTAAGAGCCGTTGTTACGGTGGGCCACATCATTTGGGATCCACTAAATATTATTTTGACCAGCCCAATTAAGGCCCGCTTTGACACCAATGTTTGTTCGTTTGTATGGCGTCAAGGAAATGTTTGGGCATGTTGGCCCCCATTTCAACGATATAGCATATTCAAAGAATTATCCTACTCTATACTATCGCCTCTAAAAAACATACACTATACAATATAAAGACTAAGGCATAGAAACGTAGAATAATCCTACACTATACAATAAAGGAATTACAGCAGATTATACCCACTTGGCATTATTGTTCGGCACCAGTGATAATAAAGCTTACACGAACAGCAAATTACATACACTGGACAAATAAAGCTCATACATCATGGACGCACATCAACAAAACTTACCATTTGAATTATAATCTCTTCAGAAAATAGGATTGGCCGGATTCAGATAGCACAAATTTCAGTCTGCAAAATCTCCAATTCCTTCATGGTAACCTCGGTGTCTCGTTTCATTTTTTGACTCCTGCATCTAATACCTGCAAGTCCAGTCTCAACTTGTTGATTGCAAGTTGAGAATCATGTATACGTTGTCTTGACACCTCAAGTTGATGCTCGAGAACGTTAGCACATTCCAATTCCAATCCATAATCATTTGGTAACGGCCATGCCGCACTACTCGCAGATCTTTGTGTTGATGTCACTTCATCTTGAAATGTTTCTATAAGTACACATGACTAGGGCAGAAATATAGTTACAACAATGAAGCGAGCAAGACATACTATTTTGTACATGGCAGAACATGGCTAACAATAATGTTACACGTCATGAAGCATAAGCAGGTGATATTTTAAAAATTATAAAAATGGTAGTATGTGCAGCCCGCATACAAAAATCTCTCTTAGCTCACCAGAGGAGCATGATGTTGGGGCCAAATCTAAAACACAGACATGTTACAAATTTAGACAACACGTTTCATATAAGTAAGCAAGCAGTTGGCCATTCTATAGCTCAATTAAAGTCTTAGGGAGCATAATGAACAACAGAGGGACTCATACAAACCTACTACAACAAGCAAAACTATGCAATCATTAGCCTAGTATAAACTAGATTGTGAGCCTCATGCAGTAATAGTTGGTTAATAGACTTCAAAACTTCAGGCACACTTCGCCAGAGTAATTAAATGGTAAGGCCTTTAATTATGTCAACTAATAGTTATACAAGTACCCAACATCAGGCATCATTGTTTGGGCATCTCATTAACTGAGGACAAATAAAGCAATTGAAAAGAGCAATTTAGCTATGCCTGAAACAAACAAGCAATTGAATTGTTGAGTTCGATACAGTGACTTACATTAACTGGTTGAACAGGCTCAGCGCTGCTCCTCCTTCTCTTGCAAGGCTCCTTCCTAACATCTTGTACTTGGAAATCCTCAATCTTATCTTCATTGCACGCCCTCTGCAAGGTGACACAAACTAGTTACTCGTCTCCTTGGAAGTTAAATATGCATACTTTCTAGTCTGTGAACAACACAAAAGGATGAGATTATAACAAAACAACACCACATAATGAAACATGCCACATCTCTTGCACACAATGAAATGACAATTTACTATGTGTGCACTATGTAAAAACTATGCATACCTTTGAACTAGATCTCCAGGTATTCTTGGAGAGCCTACTTTTGTGTACAACCAAACCTTTATGTCACCTATGAGTTAGACAAGCCCCCACTACAGCAGCCCTTAGTATTTAAATCGTTGACAAGCTTTGTTAGAGTGTTAGGTCAAGAACACCAAGTAATCAAAGCAAACAGTCCTAGTATGGCCGGCTGATACAAACAAGCAATTGAGCAGATGTGTGAGCAAATCTTACATATATAGAAAAGAAGCAAAGAAGGAGGCTTAAAGACCATCACTTGACTGACCGGATTTAAGGGGCATTTAAACATCATGTGCAATGTATGAACGAACATAAACATTGCATATTTCAGATTCTATAATGAAATGCACATGTATTAGGTTATGCCATGTATGATGATGCCTAAATGTACACTATAGCTGGCAGGAGTGATTCATCATTGCACGCACAATTGAATTGCAGGTTAAGGGCCAGTTCTATTTTGTCTTTTCAGAGCTTATTGTCAAAATAAGCAATAAAAGATGTGAAGAAGTCATTTTTGAGTTATGGGGTTGGGCTTAACTTATTTCTCTTTGGAGGGGGTATTTCAGGTAGAAGCTCACTAAAAATTGAAGGGAAGGGGAATAGTGAAATGACCCTGTTGTCTGCCTATATTACACTCAAAATGACACTGCTCACGCCCGCGTCACACCTGACCCTCAAGTAAAAACAAACACGCAAGCGTTCATTGACCCGCCCGCTTGCATGTCCTCTCCCCTTTCCCTCTACCTCGATCCCCTGTGTGCAGCGGTAGGGTTCCTCCAGCGAGTTGTCGCCACTGGTCCATCTGGCCTGGTCCTCGACGATGCTCTATCCAGCTAGGCTACATGGCCAGCGGGTAGGGCCAAATCCCCCTGGCGGCTTCTCCCTCTGGCGCCGCCCCTCATTCTCATGGTCTCCAGCAGCTTCTCCGCTGTTGTCCGTCCAACGCACTACTCTGGCGGGCGCCGCACAACTATGGCTGATGCCACACTGCGGCAGAAGGCACCTCATTCCCCCTCCCCTCCTCCCAGGCCGTGGCCTTGAGGTGCTGTTGAAGGATGAGCTCATCCAACACGGTGAGGATCTCCTCTGATTTTTTTGCCAAATTTTCATTCTGGTCCGCCATACGATGAATTGCTATGAGCTCCTTCTGCTGCTGCTATATGATGCATTGCTATGAGCTGCTCCTGCTGTTGCTATATGATGATTGCTATGAGTTGCTGCTGCTATATAATGAATCGCTATGAGCTACTGCTTCTGCTACATGATGAGTTGCTATAAGCTGCTCCTGCTGCTGCTATATGATGAATTGCTATGAGCTACTCCTGCTACTGCTATATGATGAATTGCTATGATCTGCTCCTGCTGCTGCTATATGATGAATTGCTATGAGCTGCTGCTGGCATATGATGAATTGCACACTGCTGCTGCTGCTGTATGATGAGTTGCCATGAGCTGCTGCTACTGCTATATGATGCTTTCAGGTGGTGCTACTATATGATAATAACCAACCACTTGGACCATCGAATTTCGATAATAATTGTTCTTCATTTAAATTTGGGTCATGCGTTCTTCGTTTAAATTAGGCAATGGGATCTCTATGGAAGACATTGACCAAAGTAGATTGTGCCAAGTAGATGGTTTGTTTTCCTATCATATTAATTACTGCACTGGGTTCAATTTGTGATGTTTGCAAGTCAAATTAATTTTCATATGGGCAGCAAAATGACAAAATATAATGCAATCTAGAATTTTCACTGATCATACCAAAGATAAGCTCAAAAGGCAGGCAATGAAAAGAACTGGTTGGCTTATTACCTGGAGCTTATATTCACAGGTGCTTATTTTCTTAGGATAACTCGTAATAACTGTCCCTAAGAAACTTGGCCAATAGAACTGACATACATATAACATGTCACGATGATTGCAATGGAGGCCCAGTTCTTTTGCTAGATTTTCCCAGAATCTGACCCCTACCCAGTTTCTCTCAGAATCTTTGAGCCCCATTTGTTTTACAATCCTATCTAGTTAGGGTCTAATTAGGTAGGGTTGTAAAATCAAAGGGGGGTCAAAGATTCTAGGAGAATCTAGAGAGGGGCAGATTCTGGGAGAATCCTGCAAAAAACTGGGCCGAAGTGACCTACCATAGCACACTGTATAGGCCCACCATCGCCTCTCCTTTTTTTGTGATGTTCCATGAAATTGCCACATACATCTTGTACTTTTTCATTGCATAACCCTATCTGCAAGTTGACACGGCTAATTTCAGACATCTCTACATGATAATACGTTGCATATCCCTTGCGCATATTTAAACCACCAATTAACGATTGTGTGCATAGCATAAACTAGCCATGACTCTGTGTGCCGGACTAGCAGGCACTCTAAGGGAGCGTAATGTAGTGCACTGGAATTCCTACATGCCACCTACAATTCTGTTCCTAAATATATGTCTTTGTAGAGATTCCTGTATGGACCACATACAGATGTATATAGATGCATTTTCGAGTGTAGATTCACTCATTTTGCTCTGTATGTAGCCTATAGTGGAATCTCTAGAAAGACTTATATTTAGGAACTGAGGGAGTATCATGTATGACATCTACATATCTAATTTAGCAGCCAGTAGTAGAAATCATAGTCTGCACAAAGGGATTACTCATCGAAAATCCTAGCAAAGGACGTTGGCAGGCACACAACAATACAAGAGAGAGAGAGACGCACTTGCAAGATCATAGCAATGCCTCAGTCCTGGATCTTGGTCGGCCAAGCTGTTAGATCCAGAAGAAACATTGTCCTTGTAGTTTTTGCCAGCTGCATAACATGTAACAGCGACCTGTTAGTATATTTGAAGTACATTGGGCAGGTGATGCTGGACGGGTTTAAAGGTGACAAGTACCTAGGACGTGGCGGGTGCTTGGCATCTTGCCAGACGGTGGGAATCAGGTTAGAAACGTGAAGGGTGATGAAGCTGCACTGGCTATCGAGGTCCGCTAAGCAGATCTAGAACCATCGAGTAGGGTGTTTGCGGAGCGGCTCTGGTAGGGTGGACTACGGTGTGGGCGAAGCGGATCTGAGGCTGTGGACGAGGGCATCAGTGAAGCTGCTCCGGTGGTTGGGTTCAGGATGGTGTCGACGATGCGGATCTGCGGCCGTGGGCGGAGTGTCAGAAGCTGCTCCGGTAGGTTGGACGAGGGTACGACAAAGCGGATCTGAGGCCGTGGACTTGTGAGTTGGCAAAGCGGCCCCGGTAGGGTTGAGAATGGTATAAGTGAAGCTACTTCGGTGGGGTTTATGTTGGTGTTGGTGAAGCGGCTCTGGTAGGGTTGAGGAACATGTCGGCGAAGAGGATTAGAGGCCATCGATGGGGGCATCGGTGGGGCGGTTCCGGGGGGTGTGGACGAAGCGTCTCCGGTGGGGAGTAAGAAGGAGCCACTGCAGATGCGCTGCGGTTGACGTGAGTACCGGCGA
The DNA here is from genome assembly GCF_002575655.3 of Aegilops tauschii subsp. strangulata. NCBI lineage: Eukaryota > Viridiplantae > Streptophyta > Magnoliopsida > Poales > Poaceae > Aegilops > Aegilops tauschii. Next base: position 289,266,397 of record NC_053038.3, read on the forward strand.
AGCAGATCCGGCGCAGTGGACAAGGCCGGCACTAAATGGGCTGTGGTACAGTGGTGGATGAGCAGTCTACTTGTTTCTACGGGAGGTGGGAGGGGTAGATGCGGCCACAGAAGCAGATCCGGTGAGGTGGACGCCGCTAGTAGTGAATGGCTCTGGTACACCGGTGGATGAGTAGTCTAGGGTTTCAAGAGGGGAGGGGTAGAAAGGTCGATGAAGTACGGACAACGTGATGTAAGATGCTCTGGTGCTGTGGAGTTAGTCATTTTTGCGGGAGGGGGACAGGAAATGGGGGTGCCGTGTGGTGGGGGGAACCAGAAGTTACCAAAGCAGCCCCGACCTATTATGTAAATGAGGGCGGTATTGTAACTGTTGTTCTCCGTGCACCAAGGACAAAAGGGGAATTTCACATGCTAAAGACTAGGTGGCGGAAATTTTAGAAGGAGGCGGGAGATTTTGCCGCCCGTGGGATCGTTCGTATCCAGTTTCAACTAATTCTGAACAGTGCTAGCGGGAAGGTCATGTGAGACTGTGTACACGGGGCACACGTCAGCAGTTAATAACTGGTGTGAAGTCCACCCGAGAAAAAAGACAATAACCCGGGATGATGCACCGATAACTTGGATGTTCACACGGGCGCGACCAATCGTACGGGTGTAGAGGCGCTTTCACAAAAAAAGGGATCAAACGACCAGCCTATGTATTTCTTGTGTAAATAGATAATTTAGTGCCATTGGGTATTTATTTTAAACATAATGCATTGACGTGTTATTGTAGAGGCGTACAAAAAGAAATGGATATTGTAGGAACACAAAAGAACTGGATATTGTAGTCCGCTACTTAAAAGTGTTACCTCATATGATTACATAGCCTCCATTTCATAAATTGCATACCCGTTGAATTCATATATGAATATTACATATATTACTTCATAATAGAACCTTAAATCATCCAAGACTAATGAATTTGAATGCAAGACTAACAATGGTGCATGTACATGATAGCTACAGTGGTTGTTTGAAGAAACATCACTGTAACTTTGGCATGCACAATTGAAAATGGTTATTTAGAAAAAATGTGATATGTGAGTGTCCAATCTTTATAGCATTGAATCGATATTGTATATTTGGCCACGATACGAAGTAAATATTGATTTATGTTCAAGCGATGCATGTCCACGATCGCTAGATAGTGATACGTGAATGAATTGTGCAATCTCTTTCACACGCATACATATCTCATTTCTCCGTGGGCATCAGAATCACACACGCGCACTTCATGTATTTCTCTCCCTCCATCAAGGTTAGAATTCGTCTTTCTACCCCGTCCTACAAGTCTCTCACCTAGAAACACATATGCTCTCTCTGTCGAACACACCCACCCCTTTAATTCCGCCCACCCACCGCCACTAATGTCTCAAAGTATAATTGTCTCTCACACATATGCCTAAGGTTAACTCGAGTCCCAGAACCATATGAATAAATACAATGGGATTCCAGCAGAGTACCTTTTGTTTTGAGATTTCGCTCTCTCTCTCTCTCTCACACACACACACACACATGAGCGCGCGCGTGCGTAGACATTGTTTCTCTCTTCATTTTTTCCGGCACTTGCATGCACACCACTTATTTATCCCAGTGATGCTTTAAGTATGCCTCGCACACATGCTATCTACCTATCCCTTAATATAGATATGTGTCACACAAACTCCTTCTCCATATATCTAAGTGTCGCTGCCCCCCCCCACACCCACACACACACTTCCCGACACCGAAGGAGTAGGGTGACACCTCGATCTTGATACTAGTCTATCTACTGGCTTCTCTCTCAAACACACACACACACACACACACACACACACACTACCCGACACCAAAGGAGTAGGGTGGCACCTCGATCTTGATAGTAATTTATCTACTGGCTTCTCTCTCAAACACACACACATACACACACACTCACTACTTGTGCCTCTGTGCCTACCGCGCGTACACTCTCGGTAGGTCTTTCTCTCCCTCCCCCTCCCCACCCCCCAACAATGACAGCAGAAGGGTGATAACTCGATCTTGATCTTAATGTATCAATTGGTTTCTCTCTCAAAGACACACACACACACGCAGACACACACACGCTAGTTGTGTCTCTGTGTCTCGCTCACACACACTCGATACATCTTTCTCTCCGTATCCCCCTTGATATGTAGACTTCTCGCGCGCGCACAACTGTAGTGACGATGACGCTGAACCCATTGTGCCTTGTTTTCACCGGCCTCATGAGATAGTTTTCACCCTGTTTTATGTAAATTAACAAGGCAACCTTTTCTTTGTTACTACTAGTGAATCTGAAATCATTCGAGGCAGACATAAATATATCACTTCAACCCAGTTATCGCAGTAACTATTTTGAAAGAAACTAGCTAGATGCCCGTGCGTTGCACGGAACATCAAGATGCATTTGTATGAGTAGTTTATCTTGTGAGAGAAAAGGATGAACGAGGGAAGGCCTTATTTGCAAATGTGGAGAAGGCTGTGGGTACCATTTTGCAAAATTGCCATAGTTTCCTTCCTATCTGTTAGATATAAATCTGACGGCCTATATTGCAGGATGGCAGGCACACCATCATGACCAACTCTGTTTTCAACTCCCTCTGTTCCTAAATATTTGTTCTTTTTAGAGTTTTCAACACTGACTACCTATGGAGCAAAATGAGTGAATCTACACTCTAAAATATGTCTATATACACATCCGTATGTGGTAGTCCATTTGAAATCTGAAAAAGACATATTTAGGAACGGAAGAGTATAAGAGTACACATAGAGATATATCTCCAGCATGGTCCACAACGAAAATGTGCTGGACTGGTTAGCGCCGGATGCTCGCAACGCGATGACCTGAGTTCGAATTCTGCCTTTAACTTTAGATTTTTATATTATATATTATTTAATATATACTTCTTCGCTACCGTACTGACAGTGGAACCCACAGAGTACTTAGAATACAAGATTAAGGATGGATTTGTTTCTTTTTAACTTTTTGTATGAAGCTGTAGCCACCCTACAAGTCATGTGTACACTATACATGCAATTAACTTTTTATAGAGAGAGAACCATACACGCAATTAACTCAAATGGATTGGATATGACTATTATTTCCAGCATAAGAGCATCTCCAACGGCAGCCGGCAAATTTCCTCCTGCTTCCTTCCGCAGAGGACGACATCCAATGCCAGCGGCATACATTTTCACAACTCTAACCAACCAGAGGAAATTCGTGCAAACATGGACTGATTTTATATAAGCATGAAGGATTTCGTATAAAAAGCTGGATCTTCATGTAAACATGATGGATTTCATTATATTTACATGAACTAAGTGGTGCTAATCCGGCTCTCATGGTATAATTAAAACCTAATATAAAATGGCCGCCCACGGATCCCTTTGTCTTCCTCATGTCCGGCAGACACTTGCGGGGTCGACGAAGGTCCTCGGAAGAGATGAAGCAGCAAAGAGACCACCTGGATACGCAGTCGTCGCCTTGGCGGTGGCCTTCATGGGACCCAAGTGGCGGCGGCCTCCCGTGTTCTAATTCTCCTCGATGATGGCGGCGGACATGGAGAAGCTGGCCACCGACTCGTCGCTCTCCACGCACCTGGCTTCTGTCTCTTCCTGCATGGCGCTGCCGCAGGCACGGGAGGCGCGCCCACAGACACGAAGGCATGGCCACCGTGGACACTGGTGGCGCAGTACGACGTGGCAGCGACGACGCCCATGCCGCCGTGCCGGCGTGGAGCAACTCACCACTCCTCATCGAGCTAAACTGGAGCGGCGAGTTGCTGAACCACACACCGGCTTGGGGCGGCAATTGGCTCCGTCGGGCCAAGCAAGGTTGGTGAAGCACCGAGCGGCCTCGCTCGTATTCGGAGGGCTCAGCAGGCCACCCAGACGGGTAGTATGCCGGAGAACAACTGCTCGGAAGCCATCGGAAGAGTGAAGAAAATGGTGAAGGAGGAGATGGGGGAGCGGCGAAGGGGTGTGATTCTTGCCCGCTGTCTATCTGGCGACATTTAAATAGAGGGCGGATGGTAGGAGCTTGGCCGGTGTCTGGCCTCGTTTAAACTGAGGGCGGACGGGAGGAGCTCGGCCGACGTTGCATTTAATTCCGGCCGGCTCATGAACGAACGTGTGCCGGAGTAGGTTTCTCGGTTTGCATGCGGGTTTAACAGAGGAGTTTGATGGAGGCGAGGAGGCATGTTCAGCAGGGCATGCAACGGGCGGCACAATACTATTCGATTTGATAGCTACTAGTAAACCAGGACAGTCCCGATACGGATTTAATGCAGATGAGGGAGAGGGTAGCGGTTCCCGAAATGTTGAACGACCAATGATGCATCCTCCTTCAATTAGCATCCTGAATGCATGAGTGAAGTAATGGGAGGAGGACGGGGAAAAGAGGAAGCACGATGTGAATGCAACGCAGTTTGCACTCATATAAAGGCGCCCCTCCCTTCCAATGCATCTACCACATCGTACGCACCTAAGCACCTACACTAAGTGCAAAAGTGCTCACGCCATCGCGCGAACAGCCAGCGGCTGTGCCAGATCATCCACGATGCCGGCCTATGGCATGGCACCAAAGATCGTCTCCGGACGGTGTTGGCGACCGGCTGATTCATGGCCATCGTCAACGCCAGCTACGACGCTCAATTGGACCAGACGATCGTTGCCACCATCAACAAGTTCACTGTCGTCAAGAAGCTCGCGGACAACATCGCTGTACTCCTCCAGCCCGCGCGCCCGAGCTCTACATTGCCTGCCACCCTAATCGGGCTCCCTGGCAAGAACCTCTTTCAAGCACTGGTGGCCCTGCGACTGCCCGCCGACGTAACGAGGAATGTCAACTTGGAGGTCGCGCTCATCGCGAGGAGCCTCGCCCCGCAAGAATTCGTCGACCTACACAACCACGTTTATGAGCAAGTCGTGTACATAGGTATCTACAAGGCCGGTGAGGATGATGCGACGTTGGCCTTCACCAACAGGCTCGAAGCATTGGACGCCTTTGTTCAGAAGCACCTTGACCTAGCCACAAAAGCCGCAGCTCCTAAGCCGCCGGTCGGTGGCCCGGCACACCGAGTCAAGGAGGAGGAGGTTGTACGTTGATGGATGCATCTTTCTTCTTGCCTCCCATAACCACCACTGCGATTGAATCATCGTGGCCTTAATTCTTATTGCGCTAATGCATTCTCATTCTACTCAATAAAGACATGTGTGATCCCTTTGCTCACATTTGGAGGCAATTATATGCGTCGCTGTAACTAGTACTCCATCCTTCTATTTATAAGTTGTGCTTACCTTTTCCATCAACTTCGTGCAACACACATCAATCTTGCTAGAAACACTACAACATGTCGAACCGCATGTGACCAAACCGACGATGCGCCAACCTAGCTACTACCCTGCTTATCTGGCGGAAAAAGGCCCACCCTAGTGTTTCCAATCTCTATTACTATCTCTTGGTCGTGCCAAGGATCAGAACCAAATGATAAAATTTATACATGTTTCTCTATCTCTACTCTTATAAAAAACAGAGTTGGTGATGATGGTGTGCCTGCCATCCTGCAATATAGGCCGTCTGATTTATATCTGACGGATAAGAAGGAAACTATAGAAATTTTGCAAAAAGATACCCACACCCCTCTCCACATTTGCAAATAAGGCCTTCCCTCGTTCATTCTTTTCTCCTGCAAGATAAACTAGTCATACAAATGCATCTTGATGTTCCATGCAACGCATGGGCATCTTGCTAGTCTCCTATAAAAGACTCAGTTGGTGATGGTGGTGTGTCTGCAATCTGTCATTTCTGACCATTAGATCTGCATCTAACGGTTGTGAGGTAAGTTGTGGCATTTTTGCAACAATAGCCCACTTCTCTGCTCCAATTTGCAGAAAGCCCCTTATTATCTTGAAAGCAACCACATCCCTCCCTCACCTCATCAAAACAACCTGAGAAATATATTTTGAGTGAAAAGTAATATATTTTTAGTGGTATATATGTATATGAAAACAAGAGTGTTTTCTTTTAAGTTTGTGAAGAAGTAATATTCTACTTTGGATCCATCACAATGCACGGGCACATTGCTAGTAAAAGAAAAAGGCATGCCGCGTTCGCGTCGCACCCCCACACGCCCGGGAATCGGGAGTACTCCACGGCCCATCCGGCATGTGACATAGCTAGGGAAGGCGTGTTGCCTAGCATTTTCACTTTCATGTGGGACCGCAGTTGAGCAAACCGACTATAGGCAAACCGCACCCCGCCCGCCGCGTTGGAAAACATAAACGAGGAGGGGAAGATCTAGCTGTTGCATGGAAGCCAAGAAATTTGGTGTCGGATGGGGCTCGTTGAGAGCATGGTTAATAATACAGCCAACAGTCGGCTATAAGAAGTGGCCATATCATCTAGAGCCAATCTCTTAGCCAGCATGTACAATAGTAAGTTTTTTAACATGTACTATTTTATCAATAGTTGGTCCACCTTACGTCCTCACAAAGCATCTTGGGTCTCGTGTTGCAGCTGGCTACTAATCAAGAGCCCGCTTCTCTTCTCTCCCCTCTTCTCTCTCCTCCAACTAAGAAAAGATATATTATTCTATTCCTTATAGTCTGCTTATGTCACCCTATTATACTTGCTCTGATAGAGTAGGAGCACTCCGTACTACTACTCCTACTAGTACAAAGTTTTTACTACAACTAGTACTACCACTATGCAACTAGGTACGTGCACGGCACAACATCATAGGAACAAAAAAGGGAAGATCTTGTTTTGGGTGATTTATCTTTTTTTTTCCAGTCAACTTAGTATGAATAATATGATGTGGGGGGCACCCATGAAGCTTATGTGGCTTGGTTGCATGGCTAGGAAAGGCTAGAGAAAACTAAATAGATAATGTGTTTAGAGTGCACTCCACTAAATAGATACTTTGGATCCACTGCAACACACGGGCCAGCACGTTGGTAGTAGTAAGAAACAAATTCCGGGTTTGGCATGAGTTCGTACTGTGGGAGCACCACAAGGCCTGGCGCATGAGTTACATTTCCCTCGCGGGGCCCACAGGACCAAGCTTCAGTGGCTGAGTGCACCGGCCTATGGGTCAATGACATGTGCACCTAAAATGCAGCTGGCCCACATGTCGTTCTCATTAAATCAGAGTGGCGGTGGGACCGAGAGGGGTGAGGCGCAGGTCGGCGGACGAGGCTTGCCTGCTCCCCTCCCATACTCCCGCACCACTAATTTTTCATCCAACAGTTATAATAGATTTCCTCGTGTGGGTCATCTGTATCCTCAAAGAAAGGTGCCGTAATTCTAGGAAATAATTTCCTGCATGAATCTGTACACGCATGCAAGACCCTTTCCTTTCCTGCTCATCCTCCTCCGGATCATCAGCTGCGTTGATAATGCTGGTGCCAATGCTAGAGCGTCGCAATAGGTGCCTAGCTAAGCCATGTAGCACGCTGCGGCGCCAGCGAGTACCACCTCCTCCACGGCAACATCGGCGTCTGGGCCATGGACATGCAGCTGCTCCCGTAGTATTTTACCCGCATGTTCGAGTGCAGTACTACACCGATCTTGGATGAGACCATGGAGCTTGTGGCCAAGAAAAGTATCTGCCCGGCCGACGCATGTCGAGGTGCTTGACTGTTGTGATGTGCCGCACGACGTTTACTAGCTCGCGCTCCGGATGAGCGGCAGGGTGCTGCTCCCGATCGTCAGTGGTGCAACGGCAACGACGGCCGGGAGGGAGCTCGGCCGGGAGCCAGTGATCTACCCGGGGCACATAGCTCGACTTGGGCTCGAGATTCCGACCGCTTGCACCATCCAGAGGATGTACCACTCAGTGACGAGGCTGGAATGCTGGATACGTATAGGCGTGTGCTCGTGCGCGGGAGCAACCTGCTCAACGGATACCGGTTTGCGAACATGATGTAGTCGACATAGTTGAGCCAGTGAGCCTGGAGGCGTTCCTGCCGTCGTACGTTGACGCACGGCTCAATGGTGTGTGGCCATGTGCCAGCATAGGTCGGCTACGGGGAAGCGGCATCGGTGTGGTTCGAGATGCCTAGTTGGCCGTTGTCGCGACGGCGTTCGCGACTCACTCTTCCGAGTTGAACCAGCCGGTGGTGGCCTGGCCGTGGCGAGGGTGCCACAGCTGGATGTCGGGGCGTTATGAGGCGTAGTAGATGTCCATGGAAGGAAACTATGGCAATTTTGCAAAAAGATACCCACACCCCTCTCCACATTTGCAAATAAGGCCTTCCCTCGTTCATCCTTTTCTCCCACAAGATAAACTACTCATACAAATGCATCTTGATGTTCCATGCAACGCACGGGCATCTTACTAGTAAGAAACAAATCTCGAGTTTTGGACGAGTTCATGCAGCGGTAGCACCACAAGGCCTGGCGCAGGAGTTACATTTCCCTCTCGGGGCCCATGGGAGTGACCTTCATTGGACCCAATAGGTGGCTGGTCCACATGTCATGCTCCCAAAGGCAGAGGGGTGGTGGGGCCGAGAGGGGTGAGCCACAGGTCGGGGATGTGTGGTGTCATGGGTTCGAGCGGCGTCGTGGGAATCGCGTGTGGCTATGGTAGAAACTTGATGCTCGCCGCATTTCAGCTGGTCCACATGTCATGCACACAAAGAGAGAGGGGCGGTGGAGCTGAGAGGGGTGGGGCAGACGTCAGGGGATGTAGTGCTGTGGGTTGGGGCGGCGTCGCGGGAATCCCGAGTGGTAGTGTATGGAACGTGATGGTCGTCGTAGTTCAACTTCCATGGACAAGCTGTCATGTCTACTGACACATGCATTGCATACCGACCACTTGAAGGAGTAGTAGAGAAAGCTAGGCGGATAAATAGTTCCTTATAGTCAAGCGGACCTACGCTGCTACTTGTTCCAAAGACATGCACACCATCGAAATAGTTCATCTATATCAATATACACAGTGCTCAGAGTATATCTCCTTTTTTTCAAGTTATAATTTGAGCTCAGTGTCTTTTTGATGATGTACACTTGTTTGGGCCAGTGAGGTGTCGTTGAATATGGGCCGAGTAGTAACGCAATGCCAAACAGGTCAATTATGACTGTCAGGCCGGGCTCTGAAAAGATCCTCAAAAAAGGCCGGGCTCTTAAAGAAAGAATGAATAAGGACTCTTAGGCCGACATGTGGGCGCCACCGGTGTTTTCGTGCGCTTGCGCGCCGAGAGCATATTGGCGTGTGTTCAAAATTCATGCTACCTTTTCATCCCCAATCTCCCGCCCCTCTGGAATCTCGATTCCTACTCCAGTTCCCCCAAATCCCCCTCTGGTACTGTAACGCCCTGGACACACCCGCCGATGGTCGTTACTCCTGGAGGGATCTAGACTAGCCCCACAGATCAATACTAGTCTTCTGTGCGCACTTTGTCCTCACTCTTGCGCACCCGGGAGCAACTTCCCGGTCGGTCACCCATCCTGAAACTACTCCAAGCTGAGCATGCTTAACTTTGGATTTTTGTCCGAATGGGCTCCCGGAAAAGAAGGAATTCCTTATTGATATGAGTAGTCTATCATCCCTAATAAGCCAGGCTATCACATACACCGCCACTAAGAGGAACGATGTCCTCGTCGGGCTACATGAACGTTCCCTCTTGGCACATACGTCTGTGCATCTAGTCTGGTACATGTGCCATGCCGTGTGCCACGACGGGTCACAAATGTCGTGAACAACATGACCGCACACCTGTCCGCAAACATCCGTGTAACTGCGAGGGTCGGCTCTGATACCAACTTGTAACTCCCCGGACACACCCGCCGGTGTTTGTTACTCCTGGCGGGATCTAGACTGGCCCCACAGATCAATACTAGTCTTTTCTGTGCACTTTATCCTCACTCATGCGCACCCGGAAGCAACTTCCCGGTCGGTCACCCATCCTGAAACTACTCCAAGCTGAGCATGCTTAACTTTCGAGTTTTACTCGAATGGGCTCCTGGAAAAGAAGGAATTCCTTATTGATATGAGTAGTCTATGATCCCTAATAAGCCAGGCTATCACAGGTACTACCTGTACTCAAGCGCACTATCATGTTGCCGGTCAATGCGGATCTCCGAGCCGGAGATCCTGAGGTTCGTCCTGCCTTCGGGCGCTGTGTGCTATCGCTCAACAGTGGCATGGCGGCGCTTGACGACCAGTTTGCCGGCAAAGTGCTGGTGGTAACCATCAACGGCGACCGGCCTCCTGTCTCGCCAGACGACCTTGTCAAAGCTCTTGGAATTGTGCACGACATCCAAATAAGTGACTTGCTCGTCGAAGTCTGTCCGCCACCGGCTGATTTCTTCATCAGGTTCCGGACAACTTTCGACTACAATCGTGTGTTCGAATCTTCCCGGCATTTGTTCTGCGATGGCGCACTGGTGAGCTTTGATCGGTGGCACCCAGGATGGGTCTCGGTGCCCTTTGAGCTTTAGTTTTTAACAAAGCTTACCTTCCACGGCATGCCTCGACGTGCTTGGAACAGCGAGTCCATGAATGAGCTTATCAACGACCTTGGAGGTGAGATCGTAAGTATGTTTGTTCCTCCAGACAGCTGGGCTCTGACGGTTATGGCATGGATGAAGAAGCCGTCCACCATACTGAAGGTGATTTGTGTTGAGATATCGGTGCAGGAACCGGGGTTGTACTATTCATCGCCACCAAGGCCGCCGCGGACCCCGTTAGGGATGTACCCGTATCGAGTGTTCGTGCATGTCGAAGAAGTGGTCAATCCATCAATCGAAGTCCTGCCGCCACCGCTGGTGCCAGTTTCCGTCGACGACGTCCATTACAGGAGTCAACGTCAGACTTTCCCTGTGTTGCTCGTAATGATGGATGGCACAGGGCCTACTCCATCGCGTGGCGGAGGCCACTGCTTCTATAGGAGAAGAGGCAGGGTTTGCTTCCTGGATGTGCTCTAATTTGAGGTAACAACTGAATCTTATCAGATATTAGTTAAATCCGAGCTATCGGTGTGAAGCACTGATGTGCTAGCACATTTGATTGTGACCTGTTTTATTTTTGTACCTGATTTTTTTAGAAAGGGTTGTACATCAACTTAATGTGCTAGCAGAACTTATTGTGTTGTCTGTCTGTTTTCTTTGCACATCATTTAAGATATTTCCCCGTCATTGATAAAGACGATGAACCGTTATGTACGAGTTCCTTGGTTTCAACATAGCCCTACCCATAGTGATCCACTGCTTCCACCCTGATTGTGCCGCCTGCGTGAAATTTTTGTATGCAAGTTCAGTGTGCTATGATGTTCCATATGCTTGTGTCAACAATATAAGTTTTTAGTGAGCATCAGCCATGCATATGACTGAATGATGTAGTTACAAGCATTGACCGATGGGCCTCTCTCTCTCTCTCTCTCTGTCACACACACACACGCACAAGTGGGACCTCTTGAATTATTTCTTCGCTCGTGACAACTTTTAATTAGGTTCCACTATACTCTAACTTTTTTCTTAAGTTATTAATTGAGCTCGGTGACTTCAAAAAGTTGTACATAAGCCTTGTTTGGGCCTTTCCAGCGTCGCTGAATATGGGCTGAGTAGCCATGTAAAGTTGTACTGTACTACACATGCCTTTTTTGAACATCAATAATGCAACTGGGCCGACAGTTGTACACAATATCCGGGTCAACATGTTATTCTCCGCCCCGCTGGGCTGCACATCTTTCCTAAGAGGGATGCATTAGGCTTAACAAGAAAATGGGCTTTAAGAAATAATAAATGGGATGTAATTATAAAAACTGGGCAGTAACTATGAAAAATGCACCAAACACGTAATTAGTTATAAAAATATATTATTTTCGATTTTGAAAATTTTAATTTCATTACTTGTTGCGCGCGCAATATTTTGTTGGATTTTTACGTAGTACAAATTTATTTTGAAATTATATTTAATCTGACTTGAATTTTCAGGATAAAAATATTTCGGATCCCATCAAAATGTGGGAAATTTTATTGAATTCTGTTTTCAGTGGTTGGTTGAAATTATTAATCATTGTCCTAGCTAGAAAATGGGCTGTACTTTTAACAAACTGTAAATGGGATGTAGTAAATTCTATTAGAATTCAAAAATGAGATGTACGTTCTTAAAAATCGCAAATGGGCTATATGTTCTCTGGCACACACTTGTGGGCCTACTAAGTTGACGCGTATGCAAGGCTTTGTTAACTTATAGTCAACACATGGTTCTAGCAGTAGTGGCCGTTGGATGTTCATCCAATGGATGTCGTGCTTCTTCTTGAATCTCAGGTATTCTTGCTTCAGACGCCCAAAAAATGATTCCTCCCCCTGACATCTGGGGACACCATTTCGGAGGCTAACCTATGGGCCTACTAAGTTGACGCGTACCAAGGGCTCTTGGTCAACTTAGTCAGTATAAACGATTCTAGCTGTAGAGACCGTACGATGTCCATCCAACGACCATCGTGCTTCTTCAACCTCTCGTCTTCTTGCTCCAGCCACCCAAGCCAGCGCCGGCTGTGCCGCCTGCTCCTGCCTCCCGTGTTCGGCTGTTCTCCCACCGCTGGTCTTGCCATCCCTCTATACTCACCCACACCTCCTATTATTCTCCGGCGATGGCAGCCTCACACCGCAGCCGAAGCAGTCAACCCATGTACTCCCCTCCGCGTGGGCATCCACTTTCATTTCTTCCCCGGCTCCGCGTCGTTCCCTTCCTAGGCCTCGCCATCATCCACCGCCTTGGTGCTCTCGGCGTGGCGTGGTCAACGTTTTCAACGAAGGACAGCCATCGGAAGAGGACTTTAGGCGGTGAGGCTGACAGCTGGACCCACCAGCTTCATCTTCGAACACAAGGAAGTGCCTCCTTATTACTCGCCAAATAAAAATGATTCCTCCCCCTGGCAGCTGGGACCGACCAGCTATATCTTCACACGCAAGGAAGTGCGTCCTTATCCTCCCTGACCACTGGGACCCACCTGGTCAATGCGTATGTAGCGTTCTGTGTCTGGTCGCGAACGTGTACGTACATACTGGTCGATCGGTCTCTCTCCAAGTATGAACCATGGCCGATAAGTAGCGGCACGTGTAGTTGTAGAGCACTTGACATAGCAGTTCACGTAGTCCCGTCTAAGTCCTGTACACGTACGTACAGCCACAGGGCAAAAAATACGGCCACGTACATAGAAACGGGCGGGGTCTCGAGCGCGTACTCGCACATATATACGGACGGCCAGGGCTTGTGTACATGGAGAGGCAACGGACGGCAGCAACGGCATCCTGTTCATCGGGCAGCGAACCGGTAGGCACTACAAAAAAATACACTTCCGTGATGATACGTGTTTGTCACAGTAGGTCATGTTTTCTGTCATGCATGTACATCCATGACAATTTTATGACAGAATCAAGATAGTCATACCTGTGCTGTCGTAGAAGTGTTCCATGACATTGCCAAAATTATCATCACGGAAGTGTCCACTTCCATGACTATAAATCGCGCGTCATGGAAGTGCTTTCGTTAAGGTGACCGGCACATGGCATCCACCATAACGGGTCGCCGTTAAGCTATCGGGTCCGGTTTTGGATCCGATAACCCGCTAACAGCCCGGACCAATGAGGATTTTCCACGTGTAAAATTCTCATTGGCCGGAGGAAACACGTGTTGGCCCACCGTTGGGATAGATGTCATCCATTCATTGGACATGAGGCTCCTATGATACGTCGACACGTGGCACGGCCCAACAGAGGCCCATTCCGATGAAAAGGCCGGCCCGTTTTACTTGGTCAAAAGGTAATGGGCCGGCCCACGGAAAGCCTGTTAACGGCATGTTCTTATATAGCCCATTTACGGCCCGCTAACTCACGACCCGTTACGGCCTATCCGAATTAAACCCAGTAGCTTCATCTTGGCCTTCCAATATGATTCCAGCCTGTTGTAACTTCCGGCCCATGTATGGCCCATGATGTCTTTCAGCCCATACGAGGCTGTTTGTAACTCTTGGCCCATTAACGGCCCGTGGTGAATCTGGCCCGCAATGAACGGTGTACCCCTTTATACCCGTTAACAGCCCATTATTCCATTGGGCCGTTTCCAACCCGTGTAACCATTCGGCCTTCTCAGGGCCCATTTATTCTTGGGCTCATTTCCAGCATTCAGTTACTTACGGCCCGTCATTGGCCCTTTCTGCCTGTGGGCCAAATTCAGCCCGCGGTTACAATCGGCCCGTTTGCGGCCCGTTAATCCATTGGGCCGTTTTCATAACGTCATCAAATACGGCCGATTAACGATGGCCTGTTATTGTCGGCCCATGAACGGACGATTCCAAATCTAGCCCATTTACGGCCCATAATGCGGTATGTTATTGGCCCATGTTTGGCCTATCCATCATATGTCACGTAGAAGGCCCATTGATACTACGGCCCGTAGAAGGCCCATTGTTTCTATGGACCTTAGAAGGCCCATTGTTTCTACGGGCCGTAGGAGGCCCATGGTAACTACAGTAAATATGTAGCCCATGGTTATTGTGGCCTAATTTTAAAAAATTGGTTATTGCGGCCACTAGCAAACCGCAGAAAAAGAATTGCACTGACAACAAGCAAACAAATAAACAAGACAACAAGGAAATAAATAAGTAAGCAACTTACGCTAGGCTATCACGGCTATTACACATATTACATCCACTGGGCATCAAAGTTTGCTACCAGTGCAAATATAGGGAACAAAGCAGCATATCATATACACTGGTTGTAAAAGTTGGCGACCAGTGCAAATAAACGCTGCAGCAAAACAAGTCCAGAACTGAAACCACTTCAGAAGAGCTCAGGAAACAATATCCTGGGTACCCATAATGCTGGCAAGATGCTTAGCAAGCTTATTAACTTTCTCTTGTTTGGCGCTTAAATCCTCTAGCACTTGCTGTTGCACCAGAAAGTATGCATCTGAATTCTGCAGGGACTTCCTCATTCCTTCGGCTTCCTGTCGCATAACATCTATCGATGTCTTTCAACTTGAAGTTGAGACTCGAGAAGCCGAACTGATTCAGGCAGCGAGTTCGAAGAGCTGGTGCCAGCAGTAGTAGCCAGTAACTCGAACACTACATCAAGACAGGACTTTGGGGTTGTCTCAGTGTCTTCAATATAGTTTTTATCAGCTTTCTTGGAGACCAACAGGGATGTCTCACTATCTTGAACCTTATCTGCATTACTTCCTTTACCATTGCATAATGGGCTACTCTTCTCCAATATTTTATCCGCGTTCTAAAAGAGAAACAGACAAACACATCACAGGTTTACAATGTAGTATATGAAACTCATTTTGGTAAACCAGTTTAGTAGCCAGGTGGATAGGATAACTGAAGGAAATATGCCCTAGAGGCAATAATAAAGTATTATATATTTCCTTATATCATGATAAATATTTATATTCATGCTAGAATTGTATTAACCGGAAACATAATACATGTGTGAATACATAGACAAACAGAGTGTCACTAGTATGCCTCTACTTGACTAGCTCGTTAATCAAAGATGGTTATGTTTCCTAGCCATAGACATGAGTTGTCATTTGATTAACGGGATCACCTCATTAGGAGAATGACGTGATTGACATGACCCATTCCATTAGCTTAGCACCCGATCGTTTAGTATGTTGCTATTGCTTTCTTCATGACTTATACATGTTCCTATGACTATGAGATTATGCAACTCCCGTTTACCGGAGGAACACTTTGTGTGCTACCAAACGTCACAACATAAATGGGTGATTATAAAGGTGCTCTACAGGTGTCTCCAAAGGTACTTGTTGGGTTGGCGTATTTCGAGATTAGGATTTGTCACTCCAATTGTCGGAGAGGTATCTCTGGGCCCACTCGGTAATGCACATCACTATAAGCCTTGCAAGCATTGTGACTAATGAGTTAGTTGCGGGATGATGTGTTACGGAACGAGTAAAGAAACTTGCCGGTAACGAGATTGAACTAGGTATCGAGATACCGACGATCAAATCTCGGGCAAGTAACATACCGGTGACAAAGGGAACAACGTATGTTGTTATGCGGTCTGACCGATAAAGATCTTCGTAGAATATGTGGGAGCCAATATGGGCATCCAGGTCCCGCTATTGGTTATTGACCGGAGACGTGTCTCGGTCATGTCTACATAGTTCTCGAACCCGTAGGGTCCGCACGCTTAATGTTACGATGACAGTTTTATTGAGTTTTGATGTACCGAAGGAGTTCGGAGTCCCGGATGAGATCGGGGATATGACGAGGAGTCTCGAAATGGTCGAGACGTAAAGATCGATATATTGGACGACTATATTCAGACTTCGGAAAGGTTCCGAGTGATTCGGGTATTTTTCGGAGTATCGGAGAGTTACGGGAATTCGTATTGGGCCTTAATGGGCCATACGGGAAAGGAGAGAAAGGCCTCAAAAGGTGACCGCACCCCTCCCCATGGTCTGGTCCGAATTGGACTAGGGAAGGGGGGCGCACCCTTCCTTCTTTCTCCTTCCCCCTTCCCTTCTCCTACTCCCACAAGGAAAGGAGGAGTCCTACTCCCGGTGGGAGTAGGACTCCCCCCTATGGCGCGCCTCTCCCCTTGGCCGGCTGCCTCCCCCTTGCTCCTTTATATACGGGGGCAGGGGGCACCCCAGAGACACAACAATTGATCCTTGAGATCTCTTAGCCGTGTGCGGTGCCCCCCTCCACCATATTACACCTCGATAATACCGTTGCGGAGCTTAGGCGAAGCCCTGCGTCGGTGGAACATCATCATCGTCACCACGCCGTCGTGCTGACGAAACTCTCCCTCAACACTCGACTGGATCGGAGTTCGAGGAACGTCATCGAGCTGAACGTGTGTAGAACTCGGAGGTGCCGTACGTTCGGTACTTGATCGGTCGGATCGTGAAGACGTACGACTACATCAACCGCGTTGTGATAACGCTTCCGCTGTCGGTCTACGAGGGTACGTGGACAACACTCTCCCCTCTCGTTGCTATACATCACCATGATCTTGCGTGTGCGTAGGAATTTTTTTGAAATTACTACGTTCCCCAACAATAACAGCATGAAATAAACATATATCATTGTAGTATGGTCACTGTATGGTCTATATCATTCTAGTTTATGTTGCCAAATCAAGATAGATACAGTTTGAGTCATATATATTTAAGACAAAGCAGCATAGGCGGAATATAAGTGTGGGAAACTACATAGCAATAACAACACTTGTAATGTGCATGGCATGAGAACATAACTGTTTATTCAATTGAAACTAAAATCAACATAGAGCAAGTTACAACAGCAAACACGTTAAAGAAATAGGTTTAAAGCATACTTGTTGTGCCATTGGAGTTTCAATTGCATCCTTCAAATTTGAAATTAGTTGGTATGAGTAAATACAGTGATGCAAGAGCAAAGTAGTATGAACCATAGCTACGGAACCTGACCTGAGAGTGATTCTTCTTCTGCTTTAAGCATTGACTTGGGGTTCGGAGTGGTGGTCCTCCTGCTTTGGGCACTGCAGTTGCCTTACTAACTGCTCGTGTTTGGGTGCTCTGTGGTGGAGATGGTGCTGTGTCAACTGGAACTGGGTTACTATCTACTGGGGTTGGGGTTAGAAGGGGTGTAGCTGGTTTTCTGTCCAACTGGGTAGGGGTACAATCTGCGTGAGTCTGAGTTATGTGTGGTGGGGCTGGTTCTTGGGCAAGTACAACCGTGGTTCTATCTGCATCGACAGGTAGCACGATCTTTTCTGAAGACCGTGTTTTTACTCCCACAGATACTACCATCACCCCCTCCAATTGAAATGGCTGATAAACAAGAAAAGTAATTGAATGTATAGACATTGTAAGATAGACATGTGCAATGGATAGTAGGGAAGAAAACATGGCATGAAATAATTCACATTTATGTTGTGTAACCAAACGGAATAGCAGTACATAATTTCACATATATGATGGCTAATTAAACTGGATAGCATGACACAATTCAAATGTATGATGGCTAACTAAACATGATAGAATGACATAATTCAAAATATGATGACTATGTAAACAGGACGAGATGATATAACTATATTATGTCCTTAGAAAATGGGTTGGCATGCCATAATTCAGATACATGTTGTCTATGTAAATATCTTGGCATGATATAATTCAAATATATGATTTATATACTAAGCAAGTGAGTAGAGGGCAATCGCATATATGATGTGTCAACTAAGGAGATGGCATTCAATATTGTGCATATGATGTAAAAACTAAGCATTACAATACAACACATGCATGATATGAGTAATATAACCCTGCCAAGTTTGAGCATACACCTCAGGGGGATAATAGGACTGGTCATCTGCCTCTGAATCCTCCTTTGAAGAGCTATCTGTAACCAACAAGATATCTGCTTCAGCAGGTAGCATTGTCTGCTCTGAAGACCTTGTTTTCACTCCAGATTTCTCCATCACCAATTCAAATGGCTGATGCACAGGAAGAGCAGTTGAATATACAAACATTGTCGACAAATGCAACAAGAAATACAAAAAAAGGACGGCATGATATAATTCACATATTGTCGGCGTCCTGGGAACGGGGGTCCCCAGACTTGCCTGCCTGCGGCCCACGGTGTGGCTCCACCAGCGGCCATGTATGGCCCATCTTCACCAGCAAACACTCAAGACCCTCGCGAGGGGCCAAGCCTCGCGCGGCGGCCGACACAAGACCTCCTCGGGGACGACCTCACCAGGCCGGCTCATGAGGGGCGGAGAGATCAAGGCAAGGGACACCTCGCGAGATTCTTATGATGCAAGCCATGATGACTGGAGCCAGGCGGGCGCCAACGCGCGCAGTGTCCTCGTTTCCTCTTTGGTGCTAAAGAGGCAAGCGCAGGTGAGGAGTCCCGAGGCATCAGGCAAAGGTTTCCATATCGGTGCAACGAGACCAAGACCAGCAGGACGACAGGACGGAGGTCACCGTGGAGCCCAAGACGGTGTCACCACCAGAGCCTTTGGCAGGCGAAGACCACCTTTGGCCAGGATAACTTGTACTAGTTGTCTCCCTTTGAATTTGGCTGTTGTTGGATCCCTTCCCGCTCAATATTTGGGGAGAGGACCAGGGCCTCTATAAATAGGACTAGCCACCACCGTAGGAGGCATCTCATCTTGGATCGGAGCCATTCCATCCATAGCCCCACACAAGCTCACCAAGCACAAGAAGACCTCTCCTCAGGAGGCTGTTCTTCCCTTGTAACTGTTCATCCCCAGCCCAAGAGGCAATCCACCACACCACACTGGAGTAGGGTATTACACCACATCGGTGGCCCGAACCAGTATAAACCCTTGTGTCCTCGTTCTTTGGGTTCGTCGAGCTAGGCATTGTGATTGTTGTGAGAGCGATCTAGGGAGAGAGATCTTCGTGCGCACCCCAGTGTTCGAACCTCAAGGGTTTTGCCGGAACCCGAAATCCGACATTTTACGCGCCAGGTAGGGGTGTGCCGAAGCCTCTCTTCCATCAGCAGACCTGCCAATACTCTGCACCGACGATGACCGGCGACCTGAGGGCCAACGCCGACCACTGGGCTCCCTGCCCAGCCCGAACGGCGTCAACCACCCAAGAAGACCTCAACCTCGCTCCACGGGCGGCACGCGCGCCGCCAAGCACTGCGGGGCGCGGGCGGCGCGGCTCGGCGCCGTCCACCCTTACCCCGCGGCGCACGCGGGCCGCCGCGAGAGCCTCCAGCTACGCCGTGGCGACGGTGCCGCACACCCGGCGGGAACATGCGAACATGAGGGCCGCACTCACAGTGGCAAGGAAGCTGCTGCGGTGCCGACTGATGGAGAGCGGCCGGGATGCATTGCTAGAGCGCGTCGCCGAGCTACTGGACGCCGCGGCCACAGGAGCACCGCCCTTCTGCTCCCTGCTTACGCCCCAGGCCGCGGCCGGATCACATGGCGGGCCTCGCCGTGCTCGCGTGCCCCCGGGCGCGCCAGGAGGTTTCATCGACACCGGCGCGACCAGCAGCGCCGGACGCCCAATAGCACCCGCGCCATCTCTGATGAGCGCGGGCACGAGCGTTGCCTCCCACGGCTCTAGCGGGATGCCGCCCTACCATCCTCAGGGCGGCGCGTTGGGCTGGGCAACATGGAGCGTGGGGCACTTCAGCGAGGTTTTCGGGGCGACAGCCTCGGAGGCTGATACGTCTCCAACGTATCTATAATTTTTGATTGTTCCATGCTATATTATATTCTGTTTTGGACATTATTGGGCTTTACTATACACTTTTATATTATTTTTTGGGACTAACCTATTAACCGGAGGCCCAGCCCAGATTTGCTGTTTTTTTGCCTATTTTAGAGTTTCGCAGAAAAAGAATATCAAACGGAGTCCAAACAGAATGAAACCTTTGGGAACGTGATTTTCGGAACGAATGTGATCCAGAGGACTTGGACCCTACGTCAAGACATCAACCAGGAGGGCACGAGGTAGGGGGGCGCGCCCTCCACCCTCGTGGGCCCCATGTTGCTCCACTGATATACTTCTTCCTCCTATATATACCTACGTACCCCCAAACTACCACATACGGAGCCAAAAACCTAATTCCACCGCCGCAACCTTCTGTACCCGTGATATCCCATCTTGGGGCCTATTCCGGAGCTCCGCCGGAGGGGGCATCGATCACGGAGGGCTTCTACATCAACACCATAGCCTCTCCGATGAAGTGTGAGTAGTTTACCTCAGACCTTCGGGTCCATACTTATTAGCTAGATGGCTTCTTCTCTCTTTTTGGATCTCAATACAATGTTCTCCCCCTCTCTTGTGGAGATCTATTTGATGTAATCTTCTTTTGCGGTGTGTTTGTTGAGACCGATGAATTGTGGGTTTATGATCAAATTTATCTATGAACAATATTTGAATCTTCTCTGAATTCTTTTATGTATGATTGGTTATCTCTGCAAGTCTCTCTGAATTATCAGTTTGGTTTGGCCTACTAGATTGATCTTTCTTGCAATGGGAGAAGTGCTTAGCTTTGGGTTCAATCTTGCGGTGTCCTTTCCCAGTGACAGTAGGGGCAGCAAGGCACGTATTTTATTGTTGCCATCGAGGATAACAAGATGGGGTTTATATCATATTGCATGAGTTTATCCCTCTACATCATGTCATCTTGCTTAAAGTGTTACTCTGTGCTTATGACCTTAATACTCTAGATGCATGCTGGATAGCGGTCGATGTGTGGAGTAATAGTAGTAGATGCAGGCAGGAGTCGATCTACTTGTCTCGGACGTGATGCCTATATACATGATCATACCTAGATATTCTCATAACTATGCTCAATTCTGTCAATTGCTCAACAGTAATTTGTTCACCCACCGTAAATACTTATGCTCTTGAGAGAAGCCACTAGTGAAACCTATGGCCCCCGGGTCTATTTTCCATCATATTTAATCTCCCGACAACAAGCTATTTCTGACGCCATTTTTATTTTGTTTACTTTACTTTGCATCTTTATCATAAAAATACCAAAAATATTATCCTATCATATCTATCAGATCTCACTCTCGTAAGTGACCATGTAGGGATTGACAACCCCTTATCGCGTTGGTTGCGAGGATTTATTTGTTTGCGTAGGTGCGAGGGACTCGTGCGTGGCCTCCTACTGGATTGATACCTTGGTTCTAAAAAACCGAGGGAAATACTTACGCTACTTTGCTGCATCACCCTTTCCTCTTCAAGGGAAAACCAACGCAGTGCTCAAGAGGTAGCAAGAACAATTTCTGGCGCCGTTGCCGGGGAACCTACGCAAAAGTCAACATACCAAGTACCCATCACAAACCCTTACCTCCCGCATTACATTATTTGCCATTTGCCTCTCGTTTTCCTCTCCCCCACTTCACCCTTGCCGTTTTATTCGCCCTCTCTTTTCCGTTCACCTCTTTTTCGCTTGCTTTTCGTTTGCCCGTGTGTTGGATTGCTCGCTTGTCACGATGGCTTACCTAGATTTGGTGATCTTCACCTTAAAAGGTTAGAGGAGATCGAAAGCAATGTCAGGAGTTTTATGGTCTTGCAATTTGAGCATAATAATTTCTTTAGAAACAAGCTTAAGGAACAAAAAAGCTTTATGGGTTATATGAATAAAGAGCTCGATGATATGTCTAAAGAATTTGATGGTTTGAAATCTCAGATTGCTCATCTTGAGAAGTTAATAGCTGAAGTTTCAGATAAACAGGCCACCTTAGTTAATAAGATGGCCGCTAAGCCGGATTTTTTTTGGGAGAATAAAGATGAAGATCTAAAAGTTATTGATGTGTCCCCTATTAAATATTTGTTTAGCAATATGAATCTTGATAATGATGGGACTGAATATGATCCACCTTTACCTAGAAGGCGTTCCAAAAATTCGGAGTTTTTAGATCTTAATGCAAAAATTGGTAAAAGTGGGATTGAAGAGATCAAAACTTTAGATATTAATGAACCCACTATTTTGGATTTCAAGGAATTTAATTATGATAATTTCTCTTTGATAGATTGTATTTCCTTGTTGCAATCTGTGCTAAATTCTCCTCATGCTTATAGTCAAAATAAAGCTTTTACTAAACATATCGTTGATGCTTTGATGCAATCTTATGAAGAAAAACTTGAGTTGGAAGTTTCTATCCCTAGAAAACTCTATGATGAGTGGGAAACTACTATTAAAATTAAAATTAAAGATCATGAATGCTATGCTTTGTGTGATTTGGGTGCTAGTGTTTCCACGATTCCAAAGACTTTGTGCGATTTGTTAGGTTTCCGTGATTTTGATGATTGCTCTTTAAACTTGCACCTTGCGGATTCCACCATTAAGAAACCTATGGGAAGAATTAATGATGTTCTTATTGTTGCAAATAGGAACTATGTGCCCGTAGATTTTATTGTTCTTGATATCGATTGCAATCCTTCATGTCCTATTATTCTTGGTAGACCTTTCCTTAGAACGATCGGTGCAATTATTGATATGAAGGAAGGAAATATTAGATTCTGATTTCCGTTGAGGAAAGGGATGGAACACTTTCCTAGAAAGAAAATAAAATTACCATATGAGTCTATCATGAGAGCTAATTATGGATTGCCTACCGAAGATGGCAATACCTAGATCTATCCTTGTTTTTATGCCTAGCTAGGGGCGTTAAACGATAGTGCTTGTTGGGAGGCAACCCAATTTTATTTTTAGTTTTTTTTTGCTTTTTGCTTCTGTTTAGGAATAAATCTTTGATCTAGCCTCTGGTTAGACTTATTTTTATGTTTTAATTAGTGTCTGTGCCAAGTTAAACCTATAGGATCTTCTTGGATGATAGTTATTTGATCTTGCTGAAAATTCCAGAAACTTTCTGTTCACGAAAATAATTGTTAAAAATCACCAGAACGTGATAAAATATTGATTCCAATTTCTGATGATCAATAAACAAATTGTCTAGGTCGTCCTATTTTGGCTGAAATTTTGGAGTTCCAGAATTTTGCGTTAGTTACAGGTTACTACAGACTGTTCTGTTTTTGACAGATTCTGTTTTTCGTGTGTTGTTTGCTTATTTTGATGAATCTATGGCTAGTAAAATAGTTTATAAACCATAGAGAAGTTGTAATACAGTAGGTTTAGCACCAATATAAATAAATAATGAGTTCATTACAGTACATTGAAGTGGTGTTTTGTTTTCTTTCGCTAACGGAGCTCACGAGAATTTTCTGTTAAGTTTTGTGTTGTGAAGTTTTCAAGTTTTGGGTAAAAGATTTGATGGATTATGGAACAAGGAGTGGCAAGATCCTAAGCTTGGGGATGCCCATTGAACCCCAAGATAATATAAGTACACCAAAAATCCAAAGCTTGGGGATGCCCCGGAAGGCATCCCCTCTTTCGTCTACTTCCATCGGTAATTTTACTTGGAGCTATATTTTTATTCACCAGATGATATGTATTTTGCTTGGAGCCTCGTGTATGATTTGAGTCTTTGCTTTTTAGTTTACCACATTCATCCTTGCTGTACACACCTTTTGAGAGAGACACACATGATTCGGAAATTATTAGAATACTCTATGTGCTTCACTTATATCTTTTGAGTTACATAGTTTTTCTCTAGTACTTCACTTATATCTTTTAGAGCACGGTGGTAACTTTTGTTTTATAGAAACTATTATTCTCTCATACTTCACTTATATTATTTTGAGAGTCTTAAAACAGCATGGTAATTTGCTTAAATAATCCTAATATGCTAGGTATTCAAGACTAGTAAAAACTTTCTTATGAGTGTGATGAATACTAAGAGAAGTTTGATGCTTGATGATTGTTTTGAGATATGGAGGTAGTGATATTAAAGTTGTGCTAGTTGAGTAGTTGTGAATTTGAGAAATACTTGTGTTGAAGTTTGCAAGTCCCGTAGCATGCACGTATGGTAAACGTTATGCCACAAATTTGAAACATGAGGTGTTCTTTGATTGTCCTCCTTATGAGTGGCGGTCGGGGACGAGCGATGGTCTTTTCCTACCAATCTATCCCCCTAGGAGCATGCGCGTAGTGCTTGGTTTTTGATGACTTGTAGATTTTTGCAATAAGTATGTGAGTTCTTTATGACTAATGTTGATTCCATGGATTATACGCACTCTCACCTTTCCATCATTGCTAGCCTCTTCGGTACCGTGCATTGCCCTTTCTCACATTGAGAGTTGGTGCAAACTTCGCCGGTGCATCCAAACCCCGTGATATGATACGCTCTTTCACACATAAACCTCCTTATATCTTCCTCAAAACAGCCACCATACCTACCTATTATGGCATTTCCATAGCCATTCCGAGATATATTGCCATGCAACTTTCCACCGTTCCGTTTATCATGACACGTTCATCATTGTCATATTGCTTTGCATGATCATGTAGTTGACATAGTATTTGTGGCAAAGCCACCATTCATAATTCTTTCATACATGTCACTCTTGGTTCATTGCATATCCCGGTACACCGCCAGAGGCATTCATATAGAGTCATACTTTGTTCTAGTATCGAGTTGTAATCATTGAGTTATAAATAAATAGAAGTGTGATGATCATCATTTTCTAGAGCACTGTCCCAGGTGAGGTGAAAAAAAGAGAAAGGCCATAAAAAAAAGAGAAGGCCCAAAAAAAATGAGAGAAAAAGAGAGAAGGGACAATGTTACTATCCTTTTTACCACACTTGTGCTTCAAAGTAGCACCATAACCTTCATGATAGAGAGTCTCTTGTTTTGTCGCTTTCATATACTAGTGGGAACTTCTCATTATAGAACTTGGCTTGTATATTCCAACAATGGGCTTCCTCAAATGCCCTAGGTCTTCGTGAGCAAGCAAGTTGGATGCACACCCACTTAGTTTCTTTTGTTGAGCTTTCATATATTTATAGCTCTAGTGCATCCGTTGCATGGCAATCCCTACTCCTTGCATTAACATCAATCGATGGGCATCTTCATAGCTCATTGATTAGCCTTGTTGATGTGAGAATTTCTCCCTTTTTGTCTTCTCCACATAACCCCCATCATTATATTCTATTCCACCCATAGTGCTATATCCATGGCTCACGCTCATATATTGCGTGAAGGTTGAAAAAGTTTGAGATTACTGAAGTATGAAACAATTTCTTGGCTTGTCATCGGGGTTGTGCATCATGAGAGCATTCTTGTGTGACGAAAATGGAGCATGACTAAACTATATGATTTTGTAGGGACGAACTTTCTTTGGCCATGTTATTTTGAGAGGACATAATTGCTTAGTTAGTATGCTTGAAGTATTATTATTTTTATGTCAATATTGAACTTTCATCTTGAATCTTTCGGATCTGAATATTCATACCACAATTAAGAAGAATTACATTGAAATTATGCCAAGTAGCATTCCACATCAAAAATTCTGTTTTTATCATTTACCTACTCGAGGATGAGCAGGAATTAAGCTTGGGGATGCTTGATACGTCTCCAACGTATCTATAATTTTTGATTGTTCCATGCTATATTATACTGTTTCGGACATTATTGGGCTTTATTATACACTTTTATATTATTTTTTGGGACTAACCTATTAACCGGAGGCCCAGCCCAGAATTGCTGTTTTTTGCCTATTTCAGAGTTTCGCAGAAAAAGAATATCAAACGGAGTCCAAACGGAATGAAACCTTCGGGAACGTGATTTTCGGAACGAACGTGATCCAGAGGACTTGGACCCTACGTCAAGACATCAACCAGGAGGGCACGAGGTAGGGGGGAGCGCCTACCCCCAGGCGCACCCTCCACCCTCGTGGGCCCCGCGTTGCTCCACCGACGTACTTCTTCCTCCTATATATACCTACGTACCCCCAAACTACCAGATACGGAGCCAAAAACCTAATTCCACCGCCGCAACCTTCTGTACCCGTGAGATCCCATCTTGGGGCCTGTTCCGGAGCTCCGCCGGAGGGGGCATCGATCACGGAGGGCTTCTACATCAACACCATAGCCTCTCTGATGAAGTGTGAGTAGTTTACCTCAGACCTTCGGGTCCATAGTTATTAGCAAGATGGCTTCTTCTCTCTTTTTGGATCTCAATACAATGTTCTCCCCCTCTCTTGTGGAGATCTATTCGATGTAATCTTCTTTTGCGGTGTGTTTGTTGAGACCGATGAATTGTGGGTTTATGATCAAGTTTATGTATGCACAATATTTGAATCTTCTCTGAATTCTTTTATGTATGATTGGTTATCTTTGCAAGTCTCTTCGAATTATCAGTTTGGTTTGGCCTACTAGATTGATCTTTCTTGCAATGGGAGAAGTGCTTAGCTTTGGGTGTCACATCCCTAGTTTTGGTATGACCTAGACTAGCTAGTCATGTGTGCATCATGTTTAAATTTCAATGAATTTGAAATGGGGACATGTGAAAGCCTCAGAAATCATTTTTGAAAATGACCGAGATAAAATTACTTCAACTAGGTCCAAGAAAATGTTCATGTTTCTCTCTAAAAATATTGGCCAGAGAAAAAAATACAAACCAATATTTTTAGGAGCTCATAAATATTTATTTTGGGCATATGGAGTTAATGCAATAACTATTTGCAATGGATTTATATTTGCTATATATAAAATATGAATCCAATAATCCTGAAAACCTGTGAGTGGCTTTGAATATATTTTATCAAGCCACATAAATATTTTCAGAAGCTACTAAAATGATTTGGTCTGCGAATCAAATCAAAACAGAAATGAAGTATTAGAAAACAAAAACAGAAATGTGGAAAAGAAGGAACTAACCTGGCCCAGCTTACCTGCACCTGTAGCAGCCCAACACCGTTGCTGGCCCAGCCCACCAAGGACGACGTGGTCATCTTCCACCTCTGCCAGTAGGCAGAGGCGAAGTCGCACGCGCGCACGCAGAGTCCTCCACCTCCTGCTTCGCCGTGGCAGCCTCCTGGGCCTTCGAACCGCGCCACAGAGACGCCCATCACCTTCCCCCTCACTCCCCCATCTCTCTGCTGCCTCTCTAGCCCTGCTCCATGCGCAGCCCGAGCACCACTGAGAGCACGCCGCAGCCGTACGCGTAGCCACCGTCGATGAACCACCGCTGCAGCGTGTTCCAAAGCTCCGCCGCTGAGCACTACTTCACCAGGTCAAAGATCAAGCCCTCGGACGCCCTCAGGCGACGCCATCGGGCTCTCCTTCATCACCTCTGCCCGCTGCTCGCCGCCGTGGGTTTGCGGGCTCCAGTGCGTCCCCGCCCTTGCCGCTGGCTCCGTCCGAAGCGCTGTGAGCTTCTGCTCCTCCCTATATGCTTGCCCCCTCCGTTCCTGGCCGCTAGCTGCCGTCCCCGTGACCCGTACCCCGGCCGCCGCGGTTGTCATCGTCGCCGTCATTCCCGGCCTCCCTGCGCCCAACCGCCTGCACCACTGGACGCGACACACTCCCAGCCTTCGAACGCACCTTTCCGCGCGTCGATCCGACGCCGGACGACGATTCCTGAAGCCCTCCGCCCTGGCCTTTGGTCACCGGCGGCTAACCGCCAGTGGGTTTGACCCAAACCCACCGGGTTTGACCTCCCCTGGCTCACTGACATGCGGGTCCAGCCCGCCTAATTAACCGGGGATTAGCTTAAGTTAAAACGCTAACTAACCCAGTTAGTTAGGTTAGTCACTTACACGCGGGACCCACTGGTCAGTTTGACCTAGGCCGCCCGTTGACCTGATGAAGTCAGCATGCTGTCATGTTGGCGTAGTAAACTCTTTTCTGGAATTAGTTTAATTCTAAAATAACCAGGAAATTCCAGAAAATAGTTAAAACTTCCAAAAATCATAGAAATTCAACCGTAACTCCAAAAGAAATAAATTATATATGAAAAATGATCAGAAAAATATGAGGAATCTGTTTATGGCTTTGTCATGCATGTTTGACCAACCTAAAGTTGCTGTATATGACAATTTTATTAAATGGCATTTGAAATGCCTTGCATGGAGTTTGAATTTGAACCCTTGGTTGAAACCAACTTTATTTAAACTGGCTGCTAGTTGCATTAGCTCAAACCACAACATATTGCCATGTCATGATCATGCATCATATTGTGCATTGGATTGATCGTGTTTCTTCTCTGTTTGCCGGTGTTGCTCCCCCTCGGTAGACGTTGTTCCGACGTTGTGATCGTTGACACTGATGAAGACTCAATGCTATCTTCAAAAGTGCGAGGCAAGCAAAACCCCCTTGTTCATTCCGATAGAATCCCACTCTCTCGCTCCTGCTCTCTTTTACTGCATTAGGACAACAACGATTCATCTGTTACTTGCTGTGGTAGTTAAACCCCTTATCCTCTGCATGACCTGTCATTGCCACAGGAAATAGATGAAACCCACTAGCATGAGTAGGAGTTGTTTGAGCCCTGATGTGCCTACTCATTCATGCTTGTTTGTCGTGCCTGCTATTGCTTAGAGTTGTGTCAGGTCTGATTCATCGGGAATGAATTGGAATGTGGTGAACATGTCCTAATGTTGAGAGCTAAGTGTGTGAACACGATTTGGTAAAGGTAGCGGTGAGGGGCTATGTAGGAGTACATGGTGGGTTGTCTCATTGCAGCCGTCCTCAGGAACTGAGTTCTGTGTTTGTGATCCATGAACAGCTACTACCATGCATTGGAATGCTTAAGTGCCCCTCTCGACTTATTAATCGCCGAGATCTCTGTCCAGGAGTTGCAACTAGTTTTTGGTGTTTGTAGGATATGTGTTGGGGGCCATGCGTAGCGCTGGCCCTAGGGGTGGGCTATGTTGCGGTAGAGACACGAGGCACAGTGTACCGGGACGGCCGTTTGGTGCCTCGGGAACCCTGCTCTCATCGTTTGGGGCCGTGAGCGACACCCCGGCCGGATCACCTTGCGGATGGAACCCGAATAGGCGATAAACCTGAACTAGAGACTTGTGTGGTTAGTCAGGTCGTGGCCGACTCCCTCGCCAGGCTTTCGCTTGAAGGTTGCTGAGATACACGACGTGTACATGGTGGTAAGTGGCGAGAGCGTGTGTGAAGAAGTACACCCCTGCAGGGTTAACATCATCTATTCGAATAGCCGTGTCCACGGAAAAGGACTTCTGGGTTGCCTGTACAGTTCATAGACAAGCGAAAGTGGATACTCTAAAATGCGCAAGATACGCGTGAGTGCTATGGATGGCGTTCTCGTAGGAAGACGGGAGCGGATCCATAGTGGTGTATTGATATGGTGAATATGTGGACTCGTGTGCGCCACCTCAAAAGAGTTACTTGCAGTCATAGTTCAGGATAGCCATTGAGTCAAAGCTGGCTTGCTGCAGTCAAACTCCACCACCCCCTTTGTTGATACCGATGCATATGTAGATAGATCTGATGTAAGTCTTGCTGGGTACAGTTTTACTCACGTTAGCCTATTTTATGTTTTTGCAGAGAGACGTCAGTATCGCTAGTTGTTCTGCGTGGACTTCGACGTTTAGCTTGTTACCTCAGCTACGATCTTGTGCCCTCGGCAGGGTCTTGTAG
This sequence comes from Aegilops tauschii subsp. strangulata, assembly GCF_002575655.3. Classification (NCBI taxonomy): domain Eukaryota; kingdom Viridiplantae; phylum Streptophyta; class Magnoliopsida; order Poales; family Poaceae; genus Aegilops; species Aegilops tauschii. The sequence continues at coordinate 289,296,423 of NC_053038.3, forward strand.
ATAGTCAGGCTTCTCAGCCTTTTTCATTTGTAGTTTTCTGTACTTAGACAAGTTAAGCTTCCGCTTGTGCTTGTTGCTTGTATGACTTGAATGCTGGGTCATCAGACCCATGTTTGTAATATCTGGCTCTTCGGAGCCGAATGAATAAATACTTGAGTTGTAGAGTCATGTTGTGATGCCATGTTGTATTTGCGCATATCGAGCATATTGTGTGTATGATTGAAATGCTTGGTATGTGTGGGATCCGACAACCTAGTTGTTTATCCTTGGTAGCCTCTCTTATGGGGAAATGTAGTCTTGTCTTCCATGAGCCATAGTAGTCCGCTACAGCCTGGTTCACCGGAGTCCTGCTAGCCGAGCACTACTGCTCCGGAACACTTGACTGGCCGGCATGTGATTCACTTTGTTCCTGTGTTTGTCCCTTCGGGGAAATGTCACGCGGTGACATCCGGAGTCCTGCCTAGCCTGCTACAGCCCGGGTTCTCGGAGTCCTGTTAGCCCAGTGCTACAGCCCGGATTCACACGCTGCTAACCGACATGCTCGATGTTCATTCATGTATGCATGTCCCCGTAAGTTAGTGCCACTTTGGGTTCACGACTAGTCATGTCGGCCCGAGTTCTCTGACATATGGATGCTAGCGACACTATCATATACATGAGCCAAAAGGCGTAAACGGTCCCGGGCCATGGTAAGGCGACACCCGTGGGAATACCGTGCGTGAGGCCGCAAAGTGATATGAGGTGTTACCGGCTAGATCGATATGACTTGGAATCGGGGTCCTGACAGTTTTGGTATCAGAGCCTGACTGCCCGTAGGATTACCAAGCCAAACTGGTCGAAGTTGTGTCTAGAAATGCTTTAGTTATATAAGGGAATTGATTGAGAAGGGAACGTAAGGCTCTTTTTACTCCTTTACCCTATGCCCTTCTGATCTGAGTCACCCTGTTCTTTTCTGTGGGGATTAAGCACTAGGCTTTCTCATCTTCTATCAGGATCACGTGTTACTAATCCATAGACTTATAGGATTGATGGATTCAGGTCTCAGTTTAGTTTCTACTACTTCCGTATGTTCATAGCTGGCCTCAGAACCTTGTTGTTGTGATGTTAAGTGGTTACGCCACTATTTGCAGGATGTGTCAAATATTTTTGAGCATTTACAGCCGTTATGCTGTCCGAGTCATCCCAGGTCTCTAAATAGTCTGATGCATTTGCAAATCCTTTCTTTCCGTTCCCGATGTCCTTTTTGGTCAGAATAAGCACACTAACCGGTGCGTTGAGGTACTCTATTGCCTCGGTATATATGTTGGAGCTACTATTATGACCCTAGGTGTCTTAGAGAACCACCTAGTAATCTAGCCATGTTTTGTGTTCCCAGTGTGATGATTCTGGCCGCCATTCTTGAAAGCATCCCGTGATGCCATTTAGTTAGTAGGTATTCTACTCCTGGGTTTTTGAGCCCAAAATTCACCCTACTTAATTCATGTTGATAGCGTTGCTCGTACCTTTAGGATATTAGTAACCTTTGCGATAGTCCTCAAGGTCCGTGGTAAATCCTTCTTCCAATACCATGAACTACTTATGGTAGAAGTTCCTTGTTGAACCAAAAACATCACAATAAGAGTGCTCTTGATGAGTTCTCCATTCTGCACTGTGAATTTGCCAGTTCTACCTTTCTGCATGGGTTATCCGGAAGAAATGTTGAGCTTTGCTCAACACACTAATCTATGCATCCACAATTCAGAAAGTTATATGTTCCTTTGAGTTGCCCCTCTTCAATTGAATTCTAACCCTCATCTATCAATTGATAGTCAGGACTAGTTGTGCATTCGTGTTATCGATGCCTATTATTCTTCTGGTCTGTCAAGCCATTCTATTCCAGAATGACTAGGAGAAACAAACTCCAGTACCTTATCCATTTCTAGGATTTGGTCAAAGTAGTTGTATTCCGCAGATCAAATGCCAAACCAGCTTTTGTTCTGTTCTACCTTGGAGCATTACCCTATTTATGTCAAGAATATCATAGGAATTGCACCATCTCTTATGAATTTTGACACAGTGATACTTCTTGCTATCATTGTTCATTCCTCGGTTCCCATGTTATTGTAACCGGAATGCCGACAAGTGAGTCATGATGTGTGAAATCAATACTCCTAGCAACTCCGTTGCTTGGTAGTTAATAGACAATATTCCCATTCTTAGTGCGTTGGTTATTAAATCATCATCCTAAGATTGAGCGTGCTACCTAGTCCTTATTTCTGGTGCACTCTTCGATTAATGAGTTAGGATTGTGTCAATCCCTCACTTTTTTTAATCATATCATCTTGCCCTGAAAAGCAAGGTTGTTCTCGAGCTTAGTAACATATCGGTGGTTCGTGATTTTTCGAATATCTTCTCGAAAGTATTACCAGGTTGTCACTTGACCGCTATGTTGAGTTCGTGATCAGGTTGGTTTTCTCATAAACCACCCCTTCTCCAAGAATCTGTGTTGGATATCCCTGAGCTAGTTGGTTAAGCTAAACAACAACTTGGAGAGTTGGAAGATAAAAGCTTGTCTAACTTAGTTCACTTCCAAAGGGATATCTTGTGTTTGTGTGTTCATTGTAAAAGGATAATTTCTTCATCGATTGCTCCTCATGGTCAGTTGTTGAACCTATCGTCTTGCCCAAACCTTGATTTGAATGTGGGCCATCGTCAAATCAAGTTAGAACCAACGATATTCGTAATGTTGTCTTACTCGTGGTTGATTCCTCGAGCATACACCATTACATCTTTTGGTGTGACTAATACTATCACATTGTTCACATAATGGTGGAAGTCCAGTGATATGGAAATTCTGATGAGTTGCTGTTGAGCCCATCAGCAGCATCTTATCTCCTCCATGATTCATGTTGAACATTGAGCTAGTGTTAGAAATTTTTGTAAGCATTTCCTTCATGCTCCGTTCATGAGGTATATGTTTGGGTGAAAGAAGTGACTTTCTCCAAGTTCACGTGCATTAGGTGTAAGTTGCCCCATGAATTTGAGAAAGGTTTGTTTTGTTTCCCCTGGAGTCTTCCCAAATCAGTCATGCATATGTGCGATGTATTCTATGGTTTGGTAGATTAATTACCTCCACTCCATTCGTATTCCCTAGCACACCAAGCCACTGATTGATTTGTTCAAGGAGAAGAAGTTCCTTCATAAGAATCATGACTTATGTTAGGACTTCGCTACCCTCGTTAATGGTTCCCCTCCGGAACTCGATAGCGTTTTATTGTAAGACTACTACGTGGTCATATTTGTCTCGGACAATGTGTTCACACGTATGTAGCAGAACCGGCTTATGTTTTGGAGCTTACTATCGTAGTTCATTTCCCGAAAATCTTGCAACATTATCTCGTTGATTTCTGTTGCAAACTTCCATTTTCTTCCTAGACATGATGAGTCTGGAATATCCGGTTACCAACCAGATCTGAATCTCAGGCATATAGGATGGTTGGAACTTCTCCAAGATCTATGATGTAGGTCCCGACAAGGTTGATGTTCTAGCCGTCACACCTAGCCGGAAGATCTATCATTATAGTATCTTAATTGGGCATTTTATCCGCCTTCTCCATGAGGATCTTGTGCGACTTATTCTAGGAGTTGTTCCTTAGGGGTCCTTGTGCTATTAGTATTCCTCGATTATGCTATAACCATTCAAACGATGGAATTACTCTCGATTGTTGAGTTATTTCCTAGTTACCAGAATCATTCCCAGCATTAGCATTTTGTTCCTAGATTGCACCGCCATTGTGCCATTCAATCATGGACTACCCTTCTCAGTAATCTCTGGTCAAAATCATCTCCAACAGTGGTCCTACCGTGGGTCCCATCCATTTTCGATGATAAGAAAAATCATCCATTGTGTTGCCTTCAACAAGGTAGTTCACATCATCCATTCTAGTCCGGGTACGCCATCCCTTCGTATTCCGCCAAACGATTGTTGTGATTGCCTTAGGCTGGTATAAGGAGTTTCAATGATCTCCGAATCAAAAGTAATTCTTTTGCCACTTAAGGGAATAATTCTACGAGTCACCTTCCCTAAGGTGCCCCGTTATGGAATCATGGCAATTTTTCCTTGCTACTTTGAAACCCTCGTCAATTGTTTCTTCCGTCCTTTTTAAGGTGTGTTTTGCCTCTCAGCTCAAGAGATGCTCAACGTCTCATTCCGCGAGTTAATCTTGAATAGGTCAATCTTCGAGAAGATCAATCCTGTAGAGTTTCCTTCCGTCGTCATCGTGTTGAATGAAGATCTCGAAAACAAAGACGTCAAGATCAATGTGATGCAATGTATCGGTATCTTTGAGAAGGGCAGTTGGATCGAGAAGACTGTGATAGTTTTGTGACCCCTCTATCTTCTTACTTCACTTTTTGAATCTCGGGACGAGATTCTTGTTTTAGTGGGGGTGAGTTGTCACATCCCTAGTTTTCGTATGACCTAGACTAGCTAGTCATGTGTGCATCATGTTTAAATTTCAATGAATTTGAAATGGGGACATGTGAAAGCCTCAGAAATCATTTCTGAAAATGACCAAGATAAAATTCCTTCAACTAGGTCCAAGAAAATGTTCATATTTCTCTCTGAAAATATTGGCTAGAGAAAAAAATCCAAACCAATATTTTTAGGAGCTCATAAATATTTATTTTGGGCATATGGAGTTAATGCAATAACTATTTGCAATGGATTTATATTTGCTATATATAAAATATGAATCCAATAATCCTGAAAACCTGTGAGTGGATTTGAATATATTTTATCAAGCCACATAAATATTTTCAGAAGCTACTAAAATGATTTGGTCTGCGAATCAAATCAAAACAGAAATGAAGTATTAGAAAACAAAAACAGAAATGTGGAAAAGAAGGAACTAACCTGGCCCAGCTTACCTGCACCTATAGCAGCCCAACACCGTTGCTGGCCTAGCCCACCAAGGGCGCCGTGGTCATCTTCCACCTCTGCCAGTAGGCAGAGGCGAAGTCGCACGCGCGCACGCAGAGTCCTCCACCTCCTGCTTCGCCGTGGCAGCCTCCTGGGCCTTCGAACCGCGCCACAGAGACGCCCATCACCTTCCCCCTCACCCCCATCTCTTTGCTGCCTCTCTAGCCATGCTCCACGCGCAACCCGATCACCACCGAGAGCACGCCGCAGCCATACGCGTAGCCACCGTCGATGAACCACCGCTGCAGCGTGTTCCAAAGCTCCGCCGCTGAGCACTACTTCACCAGGTCAAAGATCAAGACCTCGGACGCTCTTAGGCGACGCCATCGGGCTCTCCTTCATCGCCTCTGCCCACTGCTCGCCGCCGTGGGTTCGCGGGCTCCAGTGCGTCCCCGCCCTTGCCGCTGGCTCCGTTCGAAGCGCTGTTAGCTTCTGCTCCGCCCTATATGCTTGCCCCCTCCGTTCCCGTCCGCTAGCTACCGTCCCCGCGACCCGTACCCCGGCTGCCGCGGTTGTCGTCGTCGCCGTCATTCCCGGCCTTCCCGTGCCCAACCGCCTGCACCACTGGACGCGACACACTCCCAGCCTTCGAACGCACCTTTCCGCGTGTCGATCCGACGCCGGACGACGATTCCCTCCGCCCTCCGCCCTGGCCTTTGGTCACTGGCGGCTAACCGCCAGTGGGTTTGACCCAAACCGACCGGGTTTGACCTCCCCTGGCTCACTGACATGCGGGTCCAACCCGCCTAATTAACCGGGGATTAGCTTAAGTTAAAACGCTAACTAACCCAGTTAGTTAGGTTAGTCACTTACACGCGGGACCCACTGGTCAGTTTGACCTGGGCCGCCCGTTGACCTGTTGACATCAGCATGATGTCATGTTGGCGCGGTAAGCTCTTTTCCGGAATTAGTTTAATTCTAAAATAACCAGGAAATTCCAGAAAATAGTTAAAACTTCTAAAAATAATAGAAATTCAACCTAACTCCAAAAGAAATAAATTATATATGAAAAATGATCAGAAAGATATGAGGAATCTGTTTATGGCTTTGTCATGCATGTTGGACCAACCTAAAGTTGCTGTATATGACAATTTGATTAAATGGCATTTGAAATGCCTTGCATGGAGTTTGAATTTGAACCCTTGGTTGAAACCAACTTTATTTAATCTGGCTGCTAGTTGCATTAGCTCAAACCACAACATATTGCCATGTCATGATCATGCATCATATTGTGCATTACCTTGATCGTGTTTCTTCTCTGTTTGCCGGTGTTGCTCCCCCTCGGTAGACGTTGTTCCGATGTTGTGATCGTTGACACTGATGAAGACTCAATGCTATCTTCAAAACTGCGAGGCAAGCAAAACCCCCTTGTTCATTCCGATAGAATCCCACTCTCTCGCTCCTGCTCTGTTTTACTGCATTAGGACAACAATGATTCATCTGTTACTTGTTGTGGTAGTTGAACCCCTTATCCTCTGCATGACCTGTCATTGCCACAGTAAATAGATGAAACCCACTAGCATGAGTAGGAGTTGTTAGAGCCCTGATGTGCCTACTCATTCATGCTTGTTTGTCGTGCCTGCTATTGCTTAGAGTTGTGTCAGGTCTGATCCATCGGGAATGAATTGGAATGTGGTGAACATGTCCTACTATTGAGAGCTAAGTGTGTGAACACGATTTGGTAAAGGTAGCGGTGAGAGGCCATGTAGGAGTACAAGGTGGGTTGTCTCATTGCAGCCGTCCTCAGGAACTGAGTTCTGTGTTTGTGATCCATGAACATCTACTACCACACATTGGAATGCTTAAGTGCCCTTTCGACTTATTAATCGCCGAGATCTCTGTCCAGGAGTTGCAACTAGTTTCCGGTGTTTGTAGGATATGTGTTGGGGGCCGTGCGTAGCGCTGGCCCTAGGGGTGGGCTATGTTGCGGTAGAGACACGAGGCACAGTGTATCGGGGCGGCCGTTTGGTGCCTCGGGAACCCTGCTCTCATCGGTTGGGGCCGTGAGCGACACCCCGGCCGGATCACCTTGTGGATGGAACCCGAATAGGCGATAAACCTGGACTAGAGACTTGTGTGGTTAATCAGGTCGTGGCCGACTCCCTCGCCAGGCTTCCGCTTGAAGGTTGCGGAGATACATGACGTGTACATGGTGGTAAGTGGCGAGAGCGTGTGTGAAGTACACCCCTGTAGGGTTAACATCATCTATTCGAATAGTCGTATCCGCGGAAAAGGACTTCTGGGTTGCCTGTACAGTTCATAGACAAGTGAAAGTGGATACTCTAAAATGCGCAAGATAAGCATGAGTGCTATGGATGGCGTTCTCGTAGGAAGATGGGAGCGGATCCATAGTGGTGTATTGATATGGTGAATATGTGGACTCGTGTGCGCCACCTCAAAAGAGTTACTTGCAGTCATATTTCAGGATAGCCACCGAGTCAAAGCTGGCTTGCTGCAGTCAAACTCCACCACCCCCTTTGTTGATACCGATGCATATGTAGATAGATCTGATGTAAGTCTTGCTGGGTACATTTGTACTCATGTTTGCCTATTTTATGTTTTTGCAGAGAGACGTCAGTCTCGCTAGTTGTTCCGCGTGGACTTCGACGTTTAGCTTGTTACCTCAGCTACGATCTTGTGCCCTCGGCAGGGTCTTATAGATAGTTAGGCTTCTCAGCCTTTTTCATTTGTAGTTGTCTGTACTCAGACTAGTTAAGCTTCCGCTTGTGCTTGTTGCTTGTTGCTTGTATGACTTGAATGCTGGGTCATCAGACCCATGTTTGTAATATCTGGCTCTTTGGAGCCTAGTGAATAAATACTTGAGTTGTAGAGTCATGTTGTGATGCCATGTTGTATTTGCGCATATCGAGCATATTGTGTGTATGATTGAAATGCTTGGTATGTGTGGGATCCGACAACCTAGTTGTTTATCCTTGGTAGCCTCTCTTATGGGGAAATGTAGTCTTGTCTTCCATGAGCCATAGTAGTCCGCTACACCTCGGTTCACCGGAGTCCTGGTAGCCCAGCACTACTGCTCCGGAACACTTGACTGGCCGGCATGTGATTCACTTCGTTCCTTTGTCTGTCCCTTCGAGGAAATGTCACTCGGTGACATCCGGAGTCCTGCCTAGCCTGCTACAGCCCGGGTTCCCGGAGTCCTGTTAGCCCAGTGCTACAGCCCGGATTCACACGCTGCTGACCGACATGCTCGAGGTTGATTCATGTATGCATGTCCCCGTAAGTTAGTGCCACTTTGGGTTCACGACTAGTCATGTCGGCCCAGGTTCTCTGACATATGGATGCTAGCGACACTATCATATACGTGAGCCAAAAGGCGCAAACGGTCCCGGGCCATGGTAAGGCGACACCCGTGGGAATACCGTGCGTGAGGCCGCAAAGTGATATGAGGTGTTACCGGCTAGATCGATGTGACTTGGAATCGGGGTCCTGGCATTGGGTTCAATCTTGCGGTGTCCTTTCCCAGTGACAGTAGGGGCAGCAAGGCACGTATTGTATTGTTGCCATCGAGGATAATAAGATGGGGTTTATATCATATTGCATGAGTTTATCCCTCTACATCATGTCATCTTGCTTAAAGCGTTACTCTGTTCTTATGAACTTAATACTCTAGATGCATGCTGGATAGCGGTCGATGTGTGGAGTAATAGTAGTAGATGCAGGCAGGAGTCGGTCTACTTGTCTCGGACGTGATGCCTATATACATGATCATACCTAGATATTCTCATAACTATGCTCAATTATGTCAATTGCTTAATAGTAATTTGTTCACCCACCGTAAATACTTATGCTCTTGAGAGAAGCCACTAGTGAAACCTATGGCCCCCGGGTCTATTTTCCATCATATTTAATCTCCCGACAACAAGCTATTTCTGACGCCGTTTTTATTTTGTTTACTTTACTTTGCATCTTTATCATAAAAATACCAAAAATATTATCCTATCATATCTATCAGATCTCACTCTCATAAGTGACCGTGTAGGGATTGACAACCCCTTATCGCGTTGGTTGCGAGGATTTATTTGTTTGTGTAGGTGCGAGCGACTCGTGCGTGGCCTCCTACTGGATTGATACCTTGGTTCTCAAAAATTGAGGGAAATACTTACGCTACTTTGCTGATCACCCTTTCCTCTTCAAGGGAAAACCAACGCAGTGCTCAAGAGGTAGCAGAGGCCTACGTGCCCCGCATGATGGACCAGGAGTACACGCTGGAAGACGACCCTGGCTCGTTCCTCGAGCCAGGCTGGGAGGAGGAGGCGCTAGAAGCTGAGGCCTTCCAGGAGCCGCCCGGGAGCCTCACCGACCATGCCGACAACAGCTACAGGGTAGCACTAATCTCTCATGAGCAAGCTTATGCTAACCATGGGTCGCAGATGGAGCAGGTCACAGCGGCGGATGGCGGCCCCCCTTCCGCCAGGAGGAGCGCACTGGGGGCCGCAGGGAAGGAGCCGGGAGCAAGGCCCTTGCCCGCATCATGCGGAGCAGGGCGTCACCCGGAAGTAGGCCCTCTGCCGGGGAGGTGCTGGTGAGACTTCCCCCGGCAGAGGACCCGTGGTCGCCAAGGGCGCCACTGGCATCCCCTTTGCCCCGTGGCATCGTCCTGGTTTCCGAACGCCCCAACGGTGGTCGAGGGTGGCGCAAGGCGGGGTCCTCGTCTGGCGATATGAAGTAAGGCTCGCGCCTGTGAAGGTCTCTGCTCGTGACACTCACGTAATAATGAGTGGGGCTGTACATGCCCCGGAGTCTCCGGAGAGCCGCCCTCGGGCCTCGGGGGCTCCCGCCCACGTCCTAGTGGAGGCACTACGCTCTGCGCTGGTGGAAGACCGGAAGACTAGACTAGGCGCCGGACGCGTCCATTTGCTTTTAACCACTTTTTTGTAGCCCTATTTTCTGGCTTTGGATTTAAGTTTGAAGTTGAATTTTCATTCGTATGCGTGGGGGTGTCTTTTCTCGTTCATGCAATTTCTTGCGATCTGGTTCCTTGCCTTGATTCGGAGTTTGCACCTGCTGCCTCCCCCTCGTGAGCCCCTCACGAGTGGGGGCTGGGCACAGCGCACGCACGCTGCACACACGTCCTGCCATGGCTGGCGCTTGCTTCTTGCGAGGCCCTCTTGGACGGATCGGTAGGCCCCTAGAAACTCACGACCTCATGAGCCGGTTCAGAACCTGTCCTGACTAAGGTAAATTACAGCAGCAAACCCGCGGCAGGACTCGCGGGCTCATGAAAACACATATCCAGCTTGGCCTAAGGAATAGAGGCAGTAATCTGTTTACATGAGGGGCTCCCCCTCCCAAAATGCTCTTACAACTTCCACGACCGTGCCCGAGCTTTCGCATGCAGGGTCAACGACGAGGAAGCACGGGCTCAATCAGACATGTCGCTCACTGCGTCCTCGGGGCCGCCCTCGGACGCTTCGCTGGCATCATCGTCACCATTGCCGGTGTCGCCCTCACCATCGTCGACCACGTCACCTTCATCCGCCGCGACCACCACCGCGTCGTCCTTGGAGGTGAAGGCCCTGACTAGAGCAACCACATTGTCTTCCACCCAGCGCGCCAGGTCACCCCGGATGGCCTCGGGCACAGGGGCAATGGCGGCGTCAAAATCGAAGTTGGGGTAGGTGTTCTGGAGGTGGCTGAAGACGCGGGAGAACGTGCGCTCGAGCAGGCCACGACTCCTCTCTTCAACAAGCTCGCGAGCCCTCTCGGTTTGATTCTCCAGATGTGTCACCACGTCGGTAAAGAAGCGGAGGCGACTGCCATAATCATTCTCGTGTGGGCGAGGGGCATGTTCGTCGCAGATGGTGCCCAGCACCGCATTGGCTCTGATGCTGAGGCCTTGAAGTATGGGGGCGTGCACGCGCTCCAGCATCTGCCGCCGAAGCGCTGCCTCCCTGCTTTGCTGCGCGAAGGACTCGGCGCTGGTGACCCACTGTTAAAGAGAAAGCAGCTCGGCACGGGCAGAGGCCAGCTCTGCCTGTGCTGAGACCAGGGCGGCTGCGGCGGCTTTCTCGCGCTGTTCCGCCTCAGCCAGCCCTGACATGAGGGCAGCAGTCCTACCCACAGCTTCGGCTTCCACGAGCTTCAGCTTCAGGTCGTACCTGCCAGCAAGACCCGCGTGAGCCTCGGCCACCCAGCGGTCGACCTCCTCCTGTGCCCTGGCCTCGCGCGCACCGACAACGTCCTCCGCTTGAGCGACCTGACGCTCCCTCATCTCCAATCGCTCGAGCTCGAGGCTGTGCTCTATGGCCTCCAGTAACAGTGCCTCCTCACGCCTCAAGATCTCCTCCTCGTCGGCCGGTGCACCCTTCATCGACGCCAAGGCGGCCCTGCGCACCTCCACCTGCTGCTCCAAGGAGGCGTTCAGGGCCTGGAGCTCCCGCTTGCATTCCTCGGCGATCGCACGGTGACGGTCGACCTCCCTGGCTTCCTCCAAGGCTCGGGCGCTGGCCTCGCGTGAGGTTGCCAGGGACGCCTCGGCCTCCGCGTTTGCATGCTCACGCTGAAGGGCGCCCGAAGTTGATGGCCAACTTCAGTTGATGCCACTCCTCCACCAGCCGAAGACCCTCGGCCTCAAGGCGCGCGTCTACATCCACAAGTTCTCCGCCGAGCTGACTCATCATGCTCATTGTCTCGTTAAAAAGCTCGTGGCGGACGACACTCCGCTTGAGCGCAGCCTTAAGCGCGCGACCAGGTCCGTCCTCCACGGCAGGGGTTACTGGCGGGATCCGAAGTGGCTCACCCCCTTCCAGCATGGGGCTGGGGGTTGGCGCCTCCCGAGTCGTCGACCAGGCTTCGGCCGGGGCCCGGGCAGCCGGAGGCTCGTTGCTCGAATAAGCTAGAATCGAAGCCATCCAGCCGCCGTCCACGACCAGAGGAGGGGCCCTTGGCATGCTTGCCGCACCCCGGGTGAGGCCGCGAAGGAGAGACGGCGAAGGCGCGGGCCCAAGGCGCCAGGCCAGCGAGGTTGCCTCCCCGGATGGCCTCGCGCCGGGGACGGCAAGCTAGCTCGAGACGCTCAAGGCCAGCGGAGGACTCGAGGCAGGAAGAGGTTGCTTCTCGGGAGACTTTGCAGCCTTAGCAAGAGGGACCCTGAGGAGCCACTGTCAGGAGGGGAGCAGCACTCGAGAAATTACAAAAATAAGGTACTCACTCGTCTATGGCGATATACTTCCTCTGCTTCAACGGCCGGAAGGCATTACTGCTGTAGCTTGGGGATCCTTTCATCTTACGGAGCACATCGAAGTCCAAACGGAGCCGGCCAAAGCGCTGGATACGGCACCCAGCACAGGGCGCGGCTGGTGAGACTCCCGAGGAGGTGACCTCGGGAGTACAGAGCTGAGGAGAGCCCTCGGGCTCCGCCTCACGACTGCCTGCTGAGGCCTCGGGGGCTTCGGCCTCAGGAGCAGCGGATTGTGTCGCCCCCTCAGCTGTCACCCCAGGGCAAGAGTCGTGGGCTCCCGGGGATGACACCTCAGGAGCCTCGAGCGACGTCGACGCTTCAGCACCCGCGCCTCCGGCCTCCAGCGGTGCTTGCCCCCCTACATCCACTCTTGGGGTAAGTTTGGCGCTGACGGCGAGGAGGGGGACCACGAAGACAGGGTTCTCACGGGGCCCCTCATGGCCGACTGGACACAGCCCCCATTCATCGAAGGGGGGCATCTGCCTCGCGAACTCCACCCTGTTTGAGCAGTAGTACAAGAGACAGCCCTTCGGTGGCATGTCGGCTGGCGAGGGGTCGCCCGTCAGGACCCCGAGCACCGTTCTTTGTGCCTCGAGCGGAAGCCCTGACTCCTGAAGCCTCATGCGATCCTGGCCGACGGACAGGGCCCACATCGGCTGAGAATGGCGCTGGAGTGGGGCGACGCGGAGTCGGAGGAACTCCTTCATCACCATGGGTGTAGTCAAGCCAAGATCTTCCAGTCTCTTAAACCGGAGCCAGACGAAGGCGAGGCGGGGGCTCGCAAGCTTCTCATGGCCCTAGCCGGAGCTGGGGACGGCGGGCACCAACGGAGGCAAGAGCAAGGGGCTGAGCACTCCGACATCCACATACACCCAGCACATCCGGAACCCGCTCGTAGACGGCGGGAGTTCAAAGCAATCCCCGAGCCGGCCGTCGCTGCCACGGCTTGGAAGCTCAGGCACCCCGAGCACTGCAGGGGGTCGGTAAGGTGCAGCGAGAAGAAATGGCGCAGGAGGGCCACGAAGGGGCAATGCCCACCATGGCCTCACAGACAAAGGCAAAGACGACAAGAAGGGCGACGGATTGGGGATCTAGGTGCAGCATATGGACCTGGTAATGGGAAAGCACGCCGTTGAAGAAGGCGGGGAAGGGGGGAACCAGGCCGGCCCACAGGGCGTCGATGAAGAATTGGACCTCGGTGGCTGTTCTATCAACAAAAGCTCGGGACGCAGGCCAGGTCACTGTCCCTCCCCATTCGTTGAAGCTGGTGCCGAGTGCAGGGCGGACCTTGTCCATGGCCTCCTGATTGAGCACCAGGGTGGCATTGCAAAATTCACAAATATGATGCCTGGCTAAACAAGATGGCATTGCATGATTCACATATACGATAAAGAAACTAAACAGATGGCATTGACACAAAGCATGTCTAAACTAAGCAGATGACATATTTGATGTATACAGTAAGCAATGCAAGGCACCATATGCATGATATTACCAACATCAGCATGCGAAGTTAGAGCGAAGACCTCAGGGGGTAAATAAGAGTGGTCTTCTCCTTCAGAAGCCCCCTCAGAACAGTTATCTTCGTCTTGATTACAATCCAAAATGGGTGGAGGGGGGGCTGCCTTTGCGCCCACCATGGAGCGATGTCTGCATGAAATTTTATTGCCACGCAAGGCTCGTCTCTTTTGCTCTACATGTTCTGTTCCATTGTGTACAATAACTGACATGCATAGGAATAAAACATAGTGAGATTATGTAAGGAGTGCATGCACAAATCCAGAGTGATGGTAGCAAACTGTGGATAGACCCAAAACCAATGATAGCAGGCAGATAATAGCTTTAGTTAAAAAATACAGATAATGGCTCCTTTAATGTTTGTTTGCACCCAACATGAAACTCATAGTAGACACCCAAGATTAACCAGATAGTAGACAGATAGTACTGATTGCTGCCCCAATATGTACCCCAAAACCATTTAAAAACTCAAGTTTCAGCATTAGTTTGGACCTGACTCGGAGTCTAATAGGTGAACACGACGATAAAGTAGCATGTCATCATATTAACCGATGCATAACGTAAGCAGACACGGAAGAGTGTGACCTCTCTTGCGGACCCGTGTAGTCCTCAAGGTCATCTGCTCAGTTGATGATGGTAATGCAGTTGTCGTGGCTGCCGGCGGCGGGGAAGAAGATTTGAGGTGGCGAAAGACAGTCTGGAGAGCGGATCCTTGCTGTGGTGAACCGTTCCGTCGTTGGAGCAGCTGAGCTGGGGTGGAACACAGCGCAGCAGGAGCAGGAAAAACCACACAAGGTTTTCTTTGACACATATCTGTAACAGAAGTAATTGTCTAAGGGCTTGTTTGAATTTGAGGATTCTAACAATGCAGGGATATGAAATAGACAGGAATAGGATAGGAATGCACGTGCAAAACAGAGAATTTAAAAACACATGATTTATGCCAATCTAGGTGTTTGATTCACAAGAATTGGAAGATCACAGGATGCAAAGAATCATGGTGAGATTAAGTCAAACCACAAGAAAATGTACGGTTATAATGCTATTATGCTACTATCTCTTAGTCTTGTGCTTCATGAATAGGAATTTGAAAAGGAGGACAAGTGGAAATTAAAATTCCTACGGTTTTTCTTTCAAGGAGACACTAAAGGAACAAATCCTACAGTTTTCCTTTGCTCCATTCCTTTGAACCAAATTCATGAATAGTAGTACCATAGGAAACTTTCCAATTCTTATGTTTTTCCTTCCAAGCACTGGCGATTCTAGTAGGCAGACTTGAGCAAGGAAAAGCCTACACCAAAAAATGTTTTTGTGCTACTTCTATTACTTTGGACCCTACTAGCTCAACTCCTAGGCCCATCGACAAATCCACACTCAAACGCGCAGAGATAAATAATGATGGCGTTCAAGAGAGTCCATCACGGATAGCTAAGTTGCCTGGTACCTCACTGCTTGTCATATAGTAGGATAAAATAATCGTATTTCACGTTACTATGTGTGCTTAGTGGACAATATATATAACATGTAGAGTAAAAAAAGAGATGCAACAAGTGTACAACCTCTTTGGCGAAGCCATGACGATCTTAGCATGATTGGGTTGGTCGATGAGGATGCTCCGACTGACTTGGCTCTCGGAGGAACGGAAGAAGATCTTAGGTGTCTAGAGATGGAGCCCGGGGTACTGCTCCGCTGTGATGGAGGGTTTCATCGTTGGACCAGCTCCGGTGAGTTGTACGATGCCGAGGCTGAAGCAGGACAAGAGAGACAACGTTAACCTGAGTGGAATTCTAATAGCATCTCCAATAGATGACATAAAATACATAACCACAAACTGCTAGATGTAAAATACATTAGCCGCTCATCTCTGAACTTAACTGTTGAAACTAAATTTTACTGTCAAAACTGAACTTAACTGTCGAAACTGAATTTTGCTATCGAAACTGAAATGCACTGTCGAAGCTGAATGCACTAGTAGCAGAAAAGCAGTAGCAGCAGCAGCATCGCGTGCGAGAGCCGGGGCAGCTGGTCGTGTAGCATCATCAAAGCAAGGTGAGGCTACACATTAGTCGACTGACTTTTTTTTATCTCTGGTCAGTCAATTTTCCAGCTGTTGGATACGAAATCAAGGGCCTGTAGTTCATCTTCAACCTCCACCCCCTGAGCCGCCAGCCACCACCGGCCGAACAGCCGCCCTCGCCGCTCGCGGCCGGCGGTACGCTGCCCCGCCTGCCCTGAAACCACTCCCCACCGCCGGTCCGCCGCCGCCCTGGCCACCCCTCTAGGCCCCCCCCGTGCCGAGCTTTTTCTCCGGCGATCCCCACGCCATTGCCCACCACCGCCGGCGACCACCGCTCCCACCCTGAACCCTAAGATAGATAGTGGGGTACCTCTCCGGCGAGCCCTCCTCCCCATTGCGGCAGGTTCTTCCTTAACACCGGCGAGCCCCCGCCCCCCCACCCGCTGAAAATCGACTGACCCAAAAGTCGATTCAGTTGACTGAAGTGTAGCTAAATCGGAGCAGCATCGCAAGCAAGAGCAAGAGAGAGAGAGAGCAGCAACGCGAGCAAGAGCAAGAGCAATAGCAAGAGCAGACCAAGTAGGGGACCGAGAGCAAGAGCAGAGCAGCAGCGCGAGCAAGAGCTAAAGCAGCATCAGCTCCTACTGATGTGGGCGTCGCCGCCGAGGGAGCGACGCCATGGAGGAAGTTGCCGGCGACGCCGCCGTGGATGGAGCCGCGCCGTGTCAGCTCGGGACTGAGCGCCGGCAGCACCGTGAGATCGAATGAAGAAGAAAATGCGGCGATTAGTGTACAACCTCTTTGGTGGCGCCGATTAGGCCTCAGCTTCATCTGAGGAAACGGTGATGATGATGCTCTTCTAGTAGTGCAGGTGAAGACAGCAGTGTGGGAATGGAGGTGGTGCAAAAGATGAGGGGAACGTCGGGGCAGCTCCTTGGAGGTGGAGGACGGGGTGGCTGAACCGGCGGGATGACGAGATCGACGACGGATCCTCATCTGGTACGGTGGATGAGGGACATCGAGGTATTGCTGTGGAGGACGACGCCGGGGAAGAGGCTCCGGCTGGGTGGCGGACGGAGGAGGGTGTGGGGCTTCGTGGGTTTTCGCGGCCTCAGTGTACGAATGGGTGGGAGGATTGGATGGGACTTGGGAACTATGGCTTAGGGACGCGCTTGTCCGAAATGTGGGGTAAGTTACGAAAGTACCCCCACCGATTTGACCTAGGCGTTCTTTCGGTTCAGGGGCATCACGGGCATTTTGCGTGTCGGGATTTCACAGGAGGTGGGAGTTTTCGCGCGCGTTGTAGTTTTGGAATAGCAAGGCGCGGGTTGAGATGGAGGGAGTTGTCGGAGCACAATGAGACAAAGATATATCTTAAATATTTCGGGGTAACAAGGCGCGGGTTGAAGAGGCGGGAGTTTCGCAGCACGATAGACAGAGACTCTAGCTTGAAATTTCGGCACAACAAGGCGCGGCTTGAAGTTTCGAGAGAACTTGCTTAACGTGTGCCCAAAAAATACAATTCGCACCTCGTCACTAGAGAGAGCTATGTCCCGTTTTACTATATTACTAGAAATGCATTCAAATACAACAAAAAACTAAAAAAATCAGGACAACAAACATAACGTGTACAGTACCAAAACAATTTGCACTTCCCTCAACAATAAAAAAACAATGTGTGTTGTCTAGCATATGGACTAAATTTGAGTACATTTTCCCTGTTTGAATGGGATTGTACGTTAGTTATACAACAATCTAAATATTATCTTCACAACACATGACATGAATATAGGAGAAGTAAATTCCTATATGAATACGAACTACATGTACATACGATCTCAAATTCAAATATATGTATGCATTTTATGTTGAATTCGAATCATAGTACATGTATGCTCTAGCTAGATGTTCGGAATCTAAACCATGTATGATATACTACGTACAATGTGTTTAACAAGCACAACACACACACAAACACCATTTAGACTAGTAAAGTACACGTGCATTGCACGCATGAGATTTGGCAACCAAATTATAAATAAATACCATATTATAGAATGTACGCTTTGAGTCATATATGCATGATGTAGATGTTCGTTTAATTCTTATAGTTCATTTCATTCAAAATCATCTAGTTTTTATAAGAAAGCTAATCTATTTTTAGATTCATGAAATTGTGCGTTGTAAGGCATAAAGTAAAAACAAATAATGGCAAATCATGTAGAAAAACATTTGGGCAATTCTGATATGGAAGATTCTAGAACAAAGAAGAAGTGCTTGTGTTTTGAGGTTTGTGCATTATGCTTAAGTTCAACCATGGAGTCTTCTAGATTGTACATGTGGCAAAATCTGGTGGAATCTAGATGATATCCAACAGCCAGTTGTGCTCAAATTTTCCATATCTGCACGATCGGATTGGCCTCATCCAACGACCATCTTTCAAAGTTAAAGTTATCCGCACACTATATAAAAAAATATAAAATATAAAATATATATATATAGGGGTATATATATAGATATGTGATGGGAAAGCCACCCATCATCTCCAATTAGAATAGTGTGTCCATGCACGGATGCAAAGTGGCCAAACGATGTCTGCCATCGATATCTCAAATACAAATCAGTCTGACCTTGTTCAATGTGTATACAGTACAACATGCTCATTTCCAAACCACACCATGCATATCTCAGTTATATTCATGCATGCATGGGTTTCAAACATCATTATCTCTTATTCAAATATTTGATTTCTACTTTACATTGATTATGACCTCACCTAGTCTTTTACACTCACACAGTCATCTTCTCTTTATAATTGTACCACTAACTTTCTCTTGTGCATGTATGCACACACAGTACCAGTCGGCATTATCCATCACACACATGCAATCTTTTTCTTCAGGTCGGTCTCCCATGCATGCACACACACACACACCTCCCCCTCTCCATCATATCGTGCATTCTTTATCTCTCGTGCATGCGCAACGATCGATGTTCCTCTATGTGTGTGTGTATATAGCTAGGTCTTTCACAGTTTTCCACACAAACCGATCAATCTATATATCTAGTGAGGTCTCACCCTCTTTCCCACATCCACATCGATCAAATATACCTCTCTATATTGGATTACATAGCTAATACACCCACATTACTTATATATCCAACGTCCCCCTCTCATCATCCATGCCTTCCGCTTCATCTCTCAGACGCGTGCACAGTGGCGAAGACAGGGGCAGCAAGGGCCCTGCCCCCCCTAACATCACTATATATCGAGGCAAATATGAATGTGATCATTAGAAAATTGCTGGTAAAATGTTTTAAGTTGATGAATTGGCCCTCCTCATAAAGGATTAGCAATGCTTGGCCCCCTAGCTCATTTATTTTTCATGGCTCCGCCACTGCGCGCAACAGTGCACGTTCTCGCCCCCTCTCTTCAAATATCGATCTCGCACTTGTGCACTCCTTCATAGTCTCCCTCCACTTGGCCCCTCGCACCATCTTCTAGCCCCCCACCGGATTTTGCCACATGTACAATCTAGCAGACTCCATGGTGGAACTTAAGCATAATGCACAAACCTCAAAACACAAGTGCTTCTCCTTTGTTCTAGAATCTTCCGTATCATAACTGCCCAAACTTTTTTCCTAGTTGAATTACCATTATTTGTTTTTACTTTATGCTTTACAATGCACAATTCCATGAATCATAAAATAGATTAACGGCTTCTTTGATTCAAAGGATTCTCAAAGGAATTTTGGAGGATTCTAATCCTTAGGATTTTTTCCTATCTTGGTTGTTTGATTCGTAGGATTGTAAACCATAGAAATTTTTCCATAGGATTCATTTGCACTAGATTTCATAGGAAACATCCCATCCACTCAAACCACTATGAAAGAATCCTGCGCTTTTTCTATGCACAATCAAACACTCGTACAATCCTCTAGGATTCAAGACGACATTCCACTCTAATCCCATGTTTTTACTATTCCCGTGTTTTGGAAATCCTACGAATCAAAGAGGCCCTAGATTTTTTTATAAAAACTAATTTATTTTGAATGAGATGAACTATAAGAATTAAACAAAGGTCTACATCAGGCATATATGACTCAGAGCTTACATGCTATAGTGTGGTATTTATTCATAATTTGGTTGCCAAATCTGATGCGTGCAATGCACGTGTACCTTACTAGTACTTCGAGTATGTGTAAAACACGTAAATTAGAATTCCAGTGGCACGCTACACAGTGTCTCTCTTACAGGTCATGAAGCTATGTGGCACATGTGGAGGCGTTGTCGTGACCTCCTTGTGTGGATTGATCACAATGACGTGATGCTGCTTCCAGAAGAATGTACTCGTCCTCTCTGAGCCACACTGGCGGTACATGCACGAAGCAAAGATGTGCACGCACGCCACACATGCACTCATTCCCTTACACGCACATGCGGGTACACGGGGGGACGCATTTTTGTATGAAGATCCACCCAATGTGATAATTTGACGCGTGTAAAGTCCTTCATTTCATTGATGGTCAATTAATACGGCGCATGCAAATTGAGTGGACGTGAGGGGGGAAGAAAGACATTACTACTCCACTGCGCGCATGCGAGTAGTTAAATCATGGGGTGCCAGTACTTCCATTGGTCTCCTTCGTATTTTGTGCCAATTTTGACCATATTTGTAAGTAACATAATATTTATGCATGTCATAAAAAGTGGCACAAAAAAGGGGGCCAATAAACCAGGACGCAGGCAACATGATCAATTTTTGCCAGGGTTACTGTTGGTGGCCTTTGTATTTAAATATGGACGGAGTGGAGTAGTACCATATTTATCTTAGCCTCGTAGGCCTCTCCCAGTGCCTAGGCTTGCCTCCCTGCCTTGGCCACCGGATCCCGCCATGGAGGATCCCGCCATGGATAATCCCTTAGATCCCAGGATCCCGCGGGCTACCCTCTCGCTGCGGCCCGCAGCACTACCAGCTTTGAGCGAAACCCACATGTGTTTTAGAGGGGATCCATTGCTCTGGAATCACAAATCGGTGGCGCCGGATGACATGCCAGGGATGCGTTTCAGGTGGTGGGCAGCAACGGCAAATCAGATCGAGGACGCGTCGCATCAATTGGAGAGAAGTTCCAAGGAGCTGCGCCTGGCGCAGCACAAGGTGGAGGCACAAGTCGATCTCAGGGAAGAGATGCTGAGGGATGTCATCATCTGGCAGCGTCGCGTTGATTTTGAGCTAGGGCTAATGGCAGAGATCATATTCACGGAGTCGACTGCGGAGGAAAGAACGCGCATGCCTGTGCAATGGCATGAGCAGCCTGTGCAACTGTTCAAATGGGCGGTAGGAGAAGCCAAATCCTGGGACGAGTTGCGGCGGCGCCACGAGGCATGCATCGTAGGCGAGGTGACACTACAAAAAAACACACATCCGTGACATTTTGGGCCGAACAATTTTTTTTTCTGTCATACTTATGACACTTCTATGACGAGAATTGTGACAAAACCCGGTATCATCATAGATGTGGTGGGCTCCTACTTCTATGACAAAAAATCATGACAGAAAATGGGCTTTTCATCCTGGGCGGGCCGGAGACACGGCTGCATGACATTCTTTGGGCCGTCCATGACGGAAAAAACCGTGGTAGAAGCGAGGGCGAGGAAAATATCGGGGTGTTCCCGGTTACGGTGGGTGGTCGGGGCCGAGCGATGCGCGTTTCTCTCGTACATGCATGCGCGTGGGTGCGAGGCGTTGGGCTCTAACTGAACCCGAGCGAGGCGTTGGGCTCTAACTGAACCCAAGCGAGGCGTTGGGCTCGAACTGAACCCGAGCGATTGCACTGCAGGCTACGCGTTACTGAACCCGAGCGATCAATCGATGCCTGTTAACTGGACCCGATCGAGCGATTCCTTCGTTACTGCTGCTAACTGAAGCCGATCGATGCTGCTTCTAGATGAACAGTGAGCGTTGCTGGGGGGTTTGGATGAACAGTTCCGGGTGGGGGTGGATGAATAGGACCCCGTGGTGTTGCCTCTGGATGAACAGGACCCCGATCGATCGAGCCGGTTGGGGCTGAATGAACAAGACCCCGTGGAGGGCTGGATGAACAGGACCACCCCGTGGAGGGCTGGATGAACAATAGACGGTGGAGGGCTGGATGAACAGTAGCCCGTGGAGGCATGGTTGAACAGGAGCCCATGGAGAGTGCTGGTTGAACAGTAGCCGGTGGAGTAGCGCGCGGTGGAGGCTGGATGAACAGTAGCCCGTGGATGAACAGTCGCACATGGAGGCTAGAGGAGGTCGATGGTGCATGAACAGTAGCCCGTGGAGGCTGGAGGGAGTCGACGGTGGAGATGAACAGTATCCCGTGGAGTCCCGTTTTGCGGTACGCCACACCCCTCCCGATGAACAGGACCCCCGTTTCGACCGTAGCGCTCCAACACAAGTCCGTTTCCTCCGTTTTGCGGTACGCCACACCCCTCCTGATGAACAGGACCCCCATTTTGACCGTAGGAGGTCCGTTTCCTCCGTTTTGCGGTACGCCAGACCCCTCCCGATGAACAGTACCCCGTTTCGAACGTGGTCGGTCGAACACAAGACCGTTTCCTCCATTCTGTGGTACGCCAGGCCTCGTTTCCATCGGCTGTTCCATCCAAGCCCTCCCGATGAACATGACGACGCATTCCGTTCCGACCCAGCCGGTTGGCTCCCCATGAACACGACGACGATGCAATTTCTCCGTTCTGACCCAGCCATGTACACGAGCCCTGGCCGTACGTATGCGCGAGTAGGCGTTCGAGACCCCGCCCATATGTACGTACGTGGCCGTATTTTCTTTCTTGCACACTGGCCGCTGTACGTTCGTGTACATGCTACGTGCGCGCCTCTACCTCGACCAGTATGTACGTACATGTTCGCGACCAGAATGACAACGCTACGTACGCTTCGACCAGGTGGGTCCCGACTGTCACGCACTTCCTTGCATGCGAAGATGTAGCTGGTGGGTCCCAGCAGTCAGGGGGGCGAATCATTTTTTTTTGCTCGGACGCACTTCCTTGAGTGCGAAGATGTAGCTGGTGGGTCCCAGCAGTCAGGGGGGAAACATTTTTTTCACGAAATACGGTGGCCTGTCCGATTGGTCCCCGCTGTCAGGTGGAGGAATAATTATTTTGCGCGTAATAAGGAGGCACTTCCTTGCTGCGGCTGTGGAACCAACTGTCAGCCTCTCCAGGTACAGTCCACGTCCGATGGAAGCCGTTCCTTGACCAGGTTGACCACGCCGCACCGAGAGCACCAGGGCGGTGGATGATGGCGAGGCCTAGGAAGGGGATGACGCGGAGCCGGGGAAGACGCGGCAGTGGAAGCCCGCGTGGAGAGGAGTATGAGGGTTCACTGGTTTGGCTGGAGGGATGGCCTGGCTAGCGGTGGGAGTAGTAGGGGGCGGTGAGGCCTCCGCGGCAGCACAGCCGACCACGGGAGGCAGGAGCATGAGGCATGACCGGCGCTGGTTTGGGCGGCTGGAGGAAGAAGACCAGAGGTTGAAGAAGCACTACGGCCGTTGGATGGACATCGTACGGTCACTGGAGCTAGAATCGTGCATATTGACTAAGTTGACAAAGCCCTCCGTCCCCGTCAACTTAGTAGGCCCACAAGTCAGCCTGCCTCTATACTGGGTCCCAGCTAACAGGGGGAGTATTCATTTTTTTGTGCATAATAAGGAGGCACTTCCTTGCGTGCGAAGATATAGCTGGTGGATCCGAGCTGTCAGCGGCGGTAATGTTTTTTCGCAAAATACAGAGGCCCTTTTGGTGGGTCCCAGATGTCAGGTGGAGGAATCATTATTTTGCGCGTAATAAGGAGGCATTTCCTTCCGTGCGGCCCTGGACCCAGCTGTCAGCCTCTCCACGTACAGTCCACTTTAGATGCATGTCGGTCATTGACCACGTTAACCAGGCCGCGCCGAGAGCACCAGAGCGGTCGACGACGGCGAGGCCTAGGTAGGGAACGACACGGAGCCAAGGCAGACTCGGCAGTTGTTTCCCATTCGGAGGGGAGTACAACTGTACGAGGGTTTACTGGTTCGTCGGCCATCGCCGGAGAATAACAGCAGGTGTGGGTGAGTAGAGGGATGGCTAGGCAAGCGATGGGATTACGGTGGGGCGGTGCGGCCTGTGCGGCAGCACAGCCGGCCGCGGGGAGGAGGAGCAGGCAGTCCCGCTGGCGCTTGTTTGAGCGGCTGGAGCAGGAAGAGCAAAGATTGAAGAAGCATGACGGCCGTTGGATGGACATCCAACAGTCACTGCTTGTGCGTCAACCTTTTTTATTAGGAAAGCCTCAAATCTGTGGAAAACAGCATACAACCCATCTGCCATTGTTTCTAATAATTTACAGCCCATTTGCTAGTTCTTAAGGTTTTTTTGGAGCCCATATTCTTTTTGTTAGCAGTACAGCCCATATTGTGGCCACAGTTAAAAAATTGTACGAAATTTTGCATATTTCGGTGCAGTCCGAACTGTTTTAATCCCAAAATTTCGAATCACATTCAAACTGATTTTAAAAATAAATGTATATCAATATAAAATCCAACAAATTATCCATGCATAAATATCAATGCAATTTAAAATCTCAAAATGAAAAAAAGAAATTTGAAACTAATTGGCGGTTTGATGTGTTTTAAAAATGTACAGCCCATTTCTCATTACTGATAGGCCATTTTCTCGGCCAGGCGAATGAAGCTCTCCTCGTCTTGAAAGATTTTTAGCCCAACATGCCTGACAAAGCGACTTACTTTGCAAATCACAAAAAAACTGGGCTGTGGCCGTGGACCCAGCTGTCAGCCTCTCCACGTACAGTACTCTTCCGATGGAAGTCGGTCGTTGACCACATTGACCACGCCATGCCGAGAGCACCAACGGGTGGCCGACGGCGAGGCATAGGAAGGGGACGACGTGGAGCCGGGGTAGACGCGGCAGTGGATGCCCACGTGGAGAGGAGTACGAGGGTTCACTGGTTCGGCTGCGGTGTGAGGCTGCCGTCGCCGCAGAATAACAGGGGGTGTGGGTGAGTGGAGGGATGGCTTGGCCACCGGTGGGAGTAGTATGGGGGCGATGAGGCCTCTGCGGCAGCACAGCCGGCCACGGGAGGCAGGAGCAGGCGGCACGACCGGCGCTGCTTTGGGCGGCTGGAGCAAGAAGACTAGAGGTTGAAGAAGCACTATGGCCGTTGGATGGACATCGTACCATCACTGGAGCTAGAATCATTCATATTGACTAAGTTGACAAAGCCCTCCGTCCCAGTCAAGTTAGTAGGCCCACAAGTCAGCCACCCACTATGGTGGGTCCCAGCTAGCAGGGGGTATTCATTTTTTTGTGCGTAATAAGGAGGCACTTCCTTGCGTGCGAAGATATAGCTGGTGGGTCCGACCTGTCAGCGGGGGGAACATTTTTTTTGCGAAATACAGAAGCCCTTCCCATGTACAGTCCACGTACAGTGCGTAATAAGGAGGAACTTTCCTTGCGTGCGACCATGGACCTCGTGGGTCCCAGCCGTCAGGCTCTCCACGTATAGTCCTCTTTCGATGACTCTCGTATGTTGACCTCGTCATGCCGAGTGCACTAAGGTGGTGGACGACGGCGAGGCCCCAGACTGGAACAACCCGGAGATGGGAAGACGCGACAGTGGAGTTGCAGACGGAGAGGAGTGGGAAACTTGACTGGTTCGGGTGCGGGGTGGGCCTACACTCGGCAGAGAATAACAGGAGGTGCAGAGTGGAGGGATGGCCTGGCCGTTGGCGGGGTAGCGTTTCGCTGAGGAGCGCAAAACAACGCCGCTGGACGCCGAAGGCTGGAGCAGGCGGTCCCGGTAGCGCTGGGTGAAGAAGACGAGAGATTGAAGAAGAATGCCGGCCGTTGGATGTAAATCCAACGCCTTCTTAGGCTTTGACCTACTGGCCCACATGCCAGCCAGTCCATTTGTTTTAGTCCATTTGGTGGGCTGGGTGAAACAATGATGTAGCATCTATGCAGCCCGTTTATGTATAGGTTAGAATTTAAAGCCCATTTGCATTTTTCTCGAAATCCGCGGACTTGCTGGGCTGGGTGAAAATATCATGTTGGGCTAGACGGAGAAATGTTATAAAAACATGAACACATGATTGCACGTCTATTACTGCATTGGTCAGTAAAATCTTTGCAAGCTTTTGTACGCAATCACTAGGAGTTAACTTGCCAAGTTATATATAAACAATTATTATTATTATTTTGTAAGAACTTTCAACTTACGAAATAAAATATCATTTTAATTTGATGAGTTAATAGTACGTGGGGTATTATTATTTTTAGGCTAGACGTGGGACAGTTGAGTTGGTTCTAGGGAAAAGTACTGGGAGAAAACTCAGTTTACATGGAAAAAGAAAGTGGGAGAAAATTCAGATATAGGATTAATGAAAACGAAAAATAAAGGAAGTGGGAAGGTCTATAAAATGGTTGGACGAACGACAGGTTTAACGGAATCTTATGTTGTTTCTAATATATATATATATATATATGTAATAAAATAAGATATAAATATAGGTTCAGTTTTGCACTCTTATAGAAAACAGGTTCAGTTTTGCATTCTTATAGAAAAATAGAACTGAGTTGTGCGTTGTCTTAAAAAAACAAACATAACTTGGGCTGCTGATGTTATAGACAAGCTAGGTTGGGAGGCCCTGAGGCCGCTTGATACCTGCTAGATCCAAAAAATGTTGAAACATGTCGTGGGCTGCCCATGTTAAACAACAAAACCTAGGCCATGGACCTAGTGGGCCCGGGACTGTCAGCCTCTCGACGAACAGTTGTCTCCCGATTCCTCTTGTTTTGCTGACCATATTGGGAACGACAGACGGCGGCACCGCGGCTAGAGCACCAAGGCGGAGGACGACGTCGAGACCTCAGACCGAACAAACTGGAGCAGGGGAAGACGCAGGCGGAGGGGAGTACGAGGGTTGACTTGTTCGGGTGCAGGGTGGGCCGGTGGAGCTGACGCTGCCGAACAATGTGTGGTAGTAGAGGGATGGCCTAGCCAATGCCATAGGCTATGATGGCCAGCCGCTGTATAGGAAGAGGACGAAAGATTGAACAAAATAAAGAAATACAAATGGATAGGTGGTTGGTCCCATATGTCTGTGTACGAGACCTGCTGGGTCCACCTGAGGAGGGGAATATGTTGGGAGGAAGGAGATTCAAAGCACGGCAGCCGAGTGAACTGGTTTTTTTTAAAGGACAAGTGAACTAGTTACATACATAAGCAAATAGTTCTAAAAAAGCAAACAGGTTAATGGGTTCTTAAAAGAAATATTTCAGACAAAACAGATAATTACGACACATAGGCTAATGCATGAAACACTCAGATGATAAAGGTGCTTATAAACTGATAAAGTACAACATCTAGACCTTCCTGGCACGCTTGATCATGACGCTGCGGCTGTCCGTGTACTCGTCGGTTACGGGAAGCAGACATGCCCTCATGTCCAAGATCTGCCTGTACATGTCGTAGCATGCGTATGCGTCCTTGGCTGCATAGGTTATGTAGGCTAGATTCAGAGGTACCTCCCACGTGTTCAGGTCCTTGGTATTGTTATCTTCTTTCATGTTGGCGCATCAGGGGTTGATGATGGTCTCGGCGAGGTCAACCATGGAGTCCTTCTCCTGCCCGTTGTTGATGATCTTGTATTGCTTCTGGATGTCGACAAGCTTGTTGCACCAGATGGCCGAATCATCGCGTTCTTCCTTCTCTCCACCGTAGCGAAGGTGCAGTCGGCGCTACCGATGAAACGGGCGAATGCACCAGAACCTCTGATGGCCCTACAGAAGTGGTAGATGAGAACCTCATCCCGCACACATACCTGGGCGACGGCGATCCACTGGTCCCTGTCAGGAGACGAATGGATGGGCACAAGGTCTAGTCCTGCAACCTTGTGCTTTCTCGTCCTGTAGGTACTGCTTGAACTCGGCGAGGCAGAGCTTCACCATGTCCGGATCATTGGTGTACATCACATTCAACTTGGTGCAGCCATAGGACTGAACAGCGAACTCAAAGGGGAACTCCTTGCTGAAGTCCATATCCAGCATGCTCACCCCTCGGATCGCCATTGGAGTCTCTTCAAGTGAACGAGTGTGTAGGCGGCGGCAGCAGTTCGTTTTTCAGCTCTTGGGGAACTGGATTCAATAGTAAACTGAGTTTGTACAGGCAACAACAGTTACTACCCCTCCCTCGTCCGCTACACGCCCGGCAGAAGATGCACCCTCGGCGCATTCAAACGCCTCCGTTAAGAAACCTACTCCGGCCACACGTCGGTTCACGAGCGGCTCTGTATTGGTACTGTAATAACAGGAGTTAGTGGTCACTTTACTTAAATTTAATTAGCTTTAATAGAAGTTTATACTTAAAACAAGCAATGCATTGGCTCGTTCTATCAGTGCCACAGGATCAACATGCATAAAAATTAGAATTATTATTCTCAGGACGCACATGATCAAAACATTTGTCTCACTTTCACAAAGATAATACTACCAAGTTTGAACTGTTTGTTATGGTTGTTGTCCTCTGCATCATCATGCCGTGTTTCCCAGCTTGCAAGATTCAGAACCAACAAATAAGATCCAAATAATAAGTACAACAAAGATTCCTACGCATCTCATTGATTCCCAGCTTGCAAGATTCAGAACCAACAAATAAGATCCAAATAATAAGTACAACAAAGATGCCTACACATCTTATTGATTCCTAGCTTGCAAGATTCAGAACCAACAAATAAGATTCAAATAATAAGTACAACAAAGATGCCTACACATCTCATTGATTCCCAGCTTGCAAGATTTAGAACCAACCTATTAGAGCCTTTTGATAAAGTGAATATCGGGATTAAATCCATCTTGGCTAGACATGTCATACAATCGAAGAACATGGCGAATGCTCTTGACCGTCACGACATCTGTAGTTGAGTATTCCTGTTTGCACAACACAAACAAGAAGAGCATGATTTCACTTTAATAGTGGCCTCCTTGAACTCAACCTGCAGCTCCACTCGGATGAGGCCTGCCTGGAGTTCCATGATTCAATTCATGTGCCTTTTTCTGCAGTTCACCTGAAATGAAGCAAAGATTGCATCATTCAACTAGCAAGAAGTACTTGCTCTCGTGAGCTGGCAGGTTCTTCTTTAGTAGTTGCACTAAAATTGAGGAACATTAAGGTTGGCTGTCCGGCTCATGTAAGGTGCAACTATAATTTTCTTATCCTTTTGTGCAGTTCCACTAAAATAAAGTGCCATTGTGGTGACAGTGACGGCTCATCTTACAAAGGCTAATAAAATGTTGCATGAGATTACCAGCAGAACTTGACGGAGATTTTGGAAACTCCAATCACCATTTTGTGCAGTTCCACCAAAATTGAGAGATGTTGCCCACGTGACATTTTAGTTGAACTGCACAAGACACTCATTCCAAAAAAAAGTGTTTTGTGCAGTTCACCAAAAGGTCACAATAGCAACAAGGTGAAATGGATATCCCTATCTGCACAAAAAGATATAAAGTAAACAGTTGCTGGTCAATAAGAATATACAAAACATATACGAAATGAAAAGAAGCATCTTAATTATGTTCATGGCAATCACGCAAGGGCAGTAGAAATTTTAAAACATTAGCAATGCTTCATGTTACCAGAAGCATTACGATCAACAATGAGATTCCTCAAATATGGGATTACTTTAATGGTGGCATTGCTTGTTTACCAGATATAGTAAATCAACAGCAGCTAAAGAGTTGGTTTAAGGGCATGGGACCGTGGGGACACCAGGACACTCAGTAGCGTAATGGAGCAACTTACTTATCATACTGGGGAAAACAGCAGGAGTACCATTTGTAACACAGTTTAATTGCATCTTATCACTGAAGGCATTTGATTAACAATAACACTGGTTAGACATGTCCCTAAGGTAATAGTGTGATCGCTTCATTTTACATGCGCCCTTACATTAACAACAGCAAAAGGTTGGTATAAGGACATGCGACAGTGGACGCATCAGCACAATGTACCTACAAGGAGGCATAAAGTGGTGATGCCAAGTTTGTTCATGCTATGTGAGGGCAGCAAATCTAATCCTGGAGACCTTTTACTATGTGAGGGCAGCAAACCTAATCCTGGAGACCTTTTACTATGTGAGGGCAGCAAATCTAATTCTGGAGACCTTTTACTATGTGATGGAAGCAAATCTAATCCTGGAGACCTTTTACTATGTGACGGCAGCAAATCTAATCCCGAGACCTTTTACTATGTGAGGGCAACAATTCTAATCCTGGAGACCTTTTACTATGTGAGGGCAACAAATCTAATCCTGGACATACTCTGTTGACTTGTCCACCAGCCGCCACTTTCTATCCTTTTTTCAACCAATAATAGATCTGTTCCTTATCCAGTTTGTACTATGTTTTCCCATTATTTCCCTTTTCAACCAAGAGACCGGTTGGGTATCCGGTCTCTACTACTTTCACCATATTATTTCCTCTTTGAATCAAGTCCTAGATTCGTGCTACAACTTCCCCCCTTTCTTCGTTGTTTGAAAAAAGCCCTAGATTCGAATGCATGAAGTAGCTTCACCTCTAATAATACTAAAAATTTAGGTGGCTTTGGAAGAGCTGATGGGAATAGAAAAAGATGCACATGCAGACACGTGGGGAGCTGGGGCAATAGAGCAAGGCCGCTTTCGAAGAACTTATACCTGAGGGTCGTCGGGATGTCAGCGGCGGCAGGTCGGATCTGCGGACAATACGGCAGGGAGAAAGAAGGGTCGGAGGACCTCCCGAGCCGACGCTGTGTCGGAGAGAACGACATGGGCAGAGGATCGGGCCCCTCCGGTAGCTGTGGGTTTCCTCCCTCGCCGGCGATGACCGCGTGAACGATGCACCTAGTCCTCTACACATACCAGCTGAAGGGATCCGGCCGGATCTGTGACCAGCGGTGAGCAGAGAGAAAATGTCGCTACTGCTGTCTTGTTTATATCTGGAGAGGATGAGAGAATGAAGAGAGCAACCCTAGTAAAGCAAGCACTCAGGCCCCTACGTATATATATAGTGGAGTGATTATCTTTTTCTCTCCACAACAAGTGTTTCAATTTGTGTACGTGGCATTAAAGAAAAGAAACTCTCTATTTAAGGTGACTACCTGTACGACTCCTACTAACTACTACTGGTAGTAGTATTTTTCACTTGTGCTCCCCGGGCCTCCATTCATTAAACAACCCCACGGGTGAATAAACATACAGTACTAGTATTTATATAGAACGAACAAGCTCGAACTATTTTCGCGTAGTTAAAAGTTGAGGGCACGGCTTTTCCCGTGCAGTACGCGCGACAGTTTTCACGTAGGCGGTTTGACAGAGAGGCGAGGAGGGTGAGGGAGTAGCGGATTCAACTTACTTACTGCTGGAAAGGTCGGGCTGTGTGATTTGACGGCGCTTTACTGTCTGGATCCATGTGTTAGACTTAGTTTGGGTTAGTTTGAACTCAACTAACCCAAAAATATCCAAACAGGAGGGTTAGTTTGGGTTACTGTTTGGATCCATGTGTTAGAGTTAGTTTGGGTTAGTTTGAACTCAACTAACCCAAAATAAATCTAACCCACCCAAGAGGATCTTATTTGGGTTAGTTCTTCTCGGGACACTAAAAAACACATTTTTTCTCGCTCTCCCCGCAACAGATCCCTCCCCACTTCCTCGAAGCTTCCCATCCTCTCCTCCCTCCCTCTCGCACCGCCCATGAAGGCACCTCGCCGTATCCACGCTCCATCTAACCCTATCATCCAAACACCTCTTTTGCTAGAGTTACTTCAGGGTTAGTTCAGGATTAGAATCTAGCTCTAACCTTTAACTGAGTTAGAGTATCCGAACAGGGCCAGGCGGTACGACCGGGGTGATGCCCCCCTTCCGTTCCGCACTCTAATCTGGTGCATGACACATATTACGTTGACCCGGATGCTGCTGGCTCTCCCACATGTTGGCGAAGTAGTACGTAGTAGTAAGAAGGAGCAAAGAATCATGCGGTATAAGTCTTTCTAGAGATTCCAACAAGTGTCTAGACTACACCCCGTGCAGTATCTCAAATCTCAAATCTCCCTTCCGGTTTATAGGGCTCAAATCTCAAATCTCATCAACCAAGGCATTTTGCGATTGGAGGAATGTATCTCGTACTTCACAAAACTACCCTAATTAAACTCATGCATTAATTACGTAGTTCTCTCGTTTTCCTCTCCGCCTTGGTCGCGGTGCACAATATTGAGCACTCCTATATGACTAGCCGCTCTATCTACATGCGGGACATCAAAGCATCTGGGCCCGTGTGCCATCCACCAAATCACAGCGAGGTGCTACAGTCGAAACTCACCGGTCACCCCGGTGTGGCCGTCATGACCCGTCATATCACAAAACCCACACCTTTACCAGTAGTGGTAAAGTGGCCTCGAAGTTGCACTGGACGAAGCAACCATCATTTCACTGGAGCACTCGTTGAAGCCCTTTCTCCCCTTTCTTGAAGAAAACCTCACTCCAGGCTACTCACTTCTGCCATTTCTCTTCTGTACCGACGAAGTAAAGGTGGGCGAATCAGTGCTGCTGCTATATTTTCATTCCAAGAATCTTCTTTTTGCGAAGCACCGACCGATTCTCACAGCCAATTCGTTTCCCGTTTTCATTGCGATTGTGGTTTCCTTTCGACTGCTTTTTGTTTGTCAGTTCATTGATGGATCCTGGAGCACTAGGCAAAGAGTTGCCGGTGGACAACCCACTGGAGACAGCGATCTCCAGGAAGCGAGCACCGACCAACGAGTTGACCATGTTGGCGGGCCAACCCATGGAGACGAAGAACTCCAAGAAACAAGCACTGGCCAAAGAGTTGACGACGTTGGCGGACGAACTGCTCAAAGAAAGTTGGGAGAACAGTAAGGGCCCCACCGTGCCTACCCAGAAACTCTGATGGCCACATATGCAAGGCTCAAGGCCGAGTTTGAGGAGATAGTTGCCGTTGAGAAGCAGTATTCCCCTGGCAAGGTGATGGCCCCCATCGAGGACGAGGAGATGGTCCCCGGAGGGATGGGATCCCCCGGTGAGCTGCACAAGGTAAAAAATAATGGCTTATTACCATAGTTGTGGTTTTTGATTATTTGCAATGTGCTTGCTAATATGTTAGGGTTGTGCAGGTGCCGGTGGACGTCCTTGCTGATTTCGATGTCGCGGCCCGTCCTGTGGACAACACCCCAGAGATCGTTTTCGATGTTGCGGTCCGTCCTGTTGGCATCGCCCCGGAGATCGATTCCGATGCCGCTGTCCATCCTGTGGACATCGCCCCAGAGATCGATTCCGATGTCACGGTCAGTCCTGTGGACATCACCCCAGAGATCGATTCCCATGCCGCTATCCGTGCTGTGGTCATTGCCCGAGAGATCGATGACAAGAAATAGTTGGTCGCGCTAATACTTCAGGGTAGTTTGCATTGCGCTATGTTTAATTGCCAGAACGATGCGTGTTATCAAACCATCTTAGGGCTAGTGCACTGTCTTGTGTGGGCGGTACTTGCTACTTTTGTTTGATAGTGAATCATGCGAACCCTCTCCGAGTTATGGAAGCAGAAGTATCCTCACCAGCTTTTGATGTAATATATGGCATGCTTAGATGTAAGTTTGAACTGTTTATCATATCAGCAGGGCTTATTTGATGATTCTTGGTGTTAATAGGCTAAATACTTTGCGAGCTATAGTACTTGCAAAACACTCACCGAAGAGAAATGTTGGGGCTGATGAGCTCGTGGTACGCTTATACTGATCCGTCGTCGATCGGCCAATAGCCCAAGCTCCTAAAATTGTAGGCTTAGCGATTGATCAGACAATAGTCGACACAGATACATTCAGGCCTCATTTGGTTCATAGGGTAGGAAAATCGTAGCAATAGTACAGAGACGTACAACACAAAATCATAGCAGTACAGAGACGTCCCTCCGTTCCAAAATAGACGAGTCAACTTTGTACTACTAACTTTGAAATGGAGGGAGTACAAATCCTAGGCGGGCTTGTTTGGCCTAGTGGGTTTTAGTGATATGACGTGGTACAGTGCCGTCCAGTCTTCGCGTGTGGTAGCAGTACTGCGGGTAGAGTAAGTTTTCATGAAGAAGCGGAATTCAATGAAGTCATGATGGTTCCTTCGTCCGACTAACTTTGTGCATGGCAGGTGGACCAGGATAATTTTGTGCATGGCAGGTGGACCAGGATGGTCGACGTCCCACATGTCGGCGAATGAAAGTATTCTTTCCGATATAGTGGACGAGCAACGAGTATTCATTGTTTATTTTTGATGAAACCTATTGTCTCCACTGTTATGACGGAGGAGTGTGAAACACGGCAGCCCAGTGAACTTGACATGTGCACCACTCCCTCCTTCCTCATGTAATACTACCATAGTGTTGACTATAAGGTTACAACTTTTTCTCACTTTTTCTCTATCTATTTCCTCTCAAATGTTTTTTACCTTTCTTTTTTAGACACAATTGTTTTTTATGCCTCTTTTTTTAGAATTAGTTTTTTATACCTAGGAGCACGTGTAGAGATGGGCTCCTGCAGATCCCACTCCTTGACTTTGTCAATGCCTCTCTCTCCTCCACATAAGCGGGCTTGTCGAGAAGACAAGAGATGATCTCTTAGCACAATATGTTTCACCATGTTTTTAGGAATAACTAGTTATTGAAGATAAGGCTAAGAGATGATCCATTGTACACATGTTTTTTTGTCATCTCTAAATTACATGCAAGACTTATGCTAAGACTATCTTATCAACCATTGTACATGCCCTTTATAGCCCAGAATTTTACTGGTACTACTTGCTATGAATGCGGGCAGCTGTCCTCTGAGGGGGGAGCGCGCGCGGGGAGGTGGTGGGGTGGGGGAGGGGTTCTGGTGGGCTAGGGCAGTAAGAAGCGGGCTTGGAAGCGGTGCGGACTCCCGCATGGCCCTCTTGCTCCATTTTTATGTAAGCAAGAGTCTACACTCTTACGTGGGAGGAGTGCGAAACACGGCGGATCTGATTTTGATCGGGGGATAACTGTTCCCTGCGAAATAATGGAGCACTGTTAGCGATTATAGCATGAAAGTTAGGGCATCTCCAGCGCTGGCCCTCAAATTTACACCGGCATCTGGCTGAGGACACTGATGGATGCCATCCAATGCTGCCCGCATACCTTTCGACAACTATATGAACTAACCGGACGAAATTCGTGCAAACAAAGCAAATTTCAAATTGACCCGATGAAATTCATTACATTTCGAGAACTTTTCCTATAAACTGGATGAAATTCATTACATATTTCGCCCAAACCGTACTAAAACCTACTGTAAACCTAATCTAAACGATCGCTGGGCCCCGACCACCATGTCCGGCCATGAACCCGAGAAAGCCGGCTATTGCCTTTGCCTCCTCCTTATCCGCCTTGATAACCTCCTCCTCCGGAGCACAAGGTTATGAAGGTTTCTGCCTTCATGTCGCCATCAAGCGGCTAATCGGCCGCCGATTTTTATCCCACCAAGCTTGGCGTCGACTGAGTGGAGGAGCGGTGGCCTTCCTAGGACCAGAGCGGTGGCGACCTACTGTGTACTACTCTTCCTCGCTGCTGGCTGCGCCCGCGCATGCGCGCCGGCTTCGTAGTCGTGGCGGCGGAGGGCGGTCGAGGGGGGGGGGGGAGCCGGCGATCTCCTTCGTCTGCTCCTACGAGAGTACGTCCAAGAGAGCTTTGGAGCACGCCCGGAACGGAGCCACCGATGTCCTTCGTCTGCTCCTGCGACAGTACGTCCAAGAGAGCTTTGGAGTGCCCGGAGGCCATGGTTGGAGTGGTGCCAACAGAAGGAAGGGACCGAAGTAGAATGAGTGTGGGTCTTTGGCTATGGCTGGGAGCTGGGGCTCAAGTTAATATAGCGGGCGAATGGCAATGAGCCAAGGCAGACGGATGGACGGCTAGCACCGGAGTAGGTTCGTCGGCAGCCGCGTGTCATTAATGTTGGCGGCGGACGGAAGGATGGCCGTGGTGTCATTAACGCGGAGCAGTCGCTTGCACCGGGATGCTGGGCGGGTGGCGCTCTCTCGGCCGTCGCGCTGCTGCAAGGCCGGCGCCAGTGAGAGGTTGCGTCGGGCGTGAATGCGGACGCTGCTTCAGTGACTTAACCGCAGGTGCGTTGTCTCACTGACATGTGGGCCCAACGGGCATCTGGCCCGCTGTCAGTGACACACCAACTGCACCTGCAGTTAAGGCTGGTGAATGCGGCATTGACGTTCTGGAGAGACGGTGATCGTTTCAGGTGGGAAGCGCGCGCTAGCGATGGAAGGGGTTTCGGTAGGCCAGGGCGGTCAGACGCTGGCGTGGTGGTAAAATGTGAACTCATGGATGACGAGCCTTTGAAGCGTATACGGCACGTATTGACAACCAGGCGTCCATGCAACTGCTCTTGTCGCCAGCTAGCATTCGACGACCACCATTAGACACCACAAAACCATACATAACTTACGAATAATGGACGAATCGATCAGACACACACTCGTGTGCAGTGGCACTATGATCGGTTGCTCACAATAGTACATACTCCGCACCATAGTACCCTCTCTAGCTGGGCTGTTTTATAGATTGTCGTTGTGATGTACGATATACATGAGCAAGGCGCCGAGTCACGAGTATGACTATTGGTGTTGAGCCAGGTGAATACATGCTCGGTGTTCGCGGAGGCCTCCAGCAAACATCTAAACAGTAATGTCACATACGCATAATTTTGGTTTTTATTACTTTCTCCACTGACAGGTAGGCCCGCATAGATAGATAGATAAAGAACACGAGCTAATGAGGCGCATGCGGACTGTTTGACTGGTCAACCAGATAAATACGGAGCTATACGCTGAGCCAATGACCGTATAATCACCATATCTCGTATACAATGATCAAAGTGAGCTATCAAGACAAGTTCAATGACCGCCAATGCATTTCACTCGGTAATAAATGACCAGGATTGAAGGGGAATCCAAATTTCCTTCGTCTTCTGTCCTTGAGCTCTTGACAAACCAATGCACTTTACGGTTGTCCGGCCACTCCACCCCAGAGCTGTCACCAAGCGTCGTTCATGCCACCGCGCCGCACACTAACCGGTAAGGAAGCAATGGCATCCCGCTGCGCCGAGTTCCTCGCCGCCCATGACCGCACACAGAATGGTAGGGAAGCGGTGGCATCCCGCCGTGCCGAGTTCATCGCCGCTCGCGACCTCACCCCTATGTGGGCGGAATTTGAAGCTACCAAGGCCGAATGGGTGGTAGAGCAAGAGGCAGCCAAATCCGCACAGAGGGAGTGGAAAAGTCAGAAAGCACTCAAGAAAAGAGAGGCCTGCCACCGCAAGAAAGAAGAGGACGCACGCGCTGCTGCAAAGAGGTCGGCGGAGATCCAAGCACGGTGGGGTGTCGCCGACAAAGCCGGGAAGGAGAACGACGGCGTCTGGCCAGCATGTCAGAAGTAGTAGTACTAGTAGTTAGTGTGTGTGTTTGTGTCGCCCGTACGTTTGTTTAATTAATTATGAGCATGTAACAATACTACTAGTTACTACTGCAGTTTTTAGAGCAAATTACCAGTACATTAGCCTAGACTCAATGGAAAAATTCCTATCCTATGCATCAAATGGCATCTCTTTCTCCATAGGAATTGAGGTGCATGTCATCTCACTTCCTATGATTTTCATATTCCTATAAAATTCCTATCCTATGAACCAAAGGAGGCCTCTGCTGGAGTAACTACTGTAGCTAGCAGTACTGCTGGTACAATAGTTTTCTTCAAGAAGCGGAATTCAACGAAGTCATGATGGTTCCTTCGTCCGAGCAACTTCACAGTGGGTAAGGTTGGGCCTGTAATTTGATGGCTCATTAGTAATTACTGCGGCGCGACGACCGGGGTGACTCTCCCTTGGAGTTCTGCGGGCATGGCAAGTGGACCAGGATGGTCGACGTCCCACATGTCGGCGAGTGGAAGTATTCTTTCCGATATCGAGGAGCAAGGAAACCGCGTGGTATAGTATCACTGGTGATTTATATTTATTTTGTATTTCTAATAAATGCTAGCGTTTCAACTCTTACGACGAAGGAGTGCCAAACACACGGCATGTGCTGGATGTCCCACACGTCAGCGAAAGGAGTGGGACATGAACAGCGTGGTAGAGCGTCTCCACTTCTGGGTCGGAGACCACACGTAGTAGTACTACCGTACTAGTGGTATGAATGATACAAAGTGCGACCCGGAGAGAAAGACACGCCTAGTTGGAAGGTCTCGGGGCATACACGTAAACAAATATAAAACCTAATATGTGCCTCCAATTAATATAGTAGTAGTAGAGTACTTAGTCACGTACTCCATAACATCACCGGGCATTGCACGTGCAACATTTAGTGGTAGTAAGAGACAAATGCCTATATGCCATGCATGTTCATACTATTTGTGCCTTTCTACTTCACTTACTGCGCTACATTACACAGGTTCGCACGTCCACTCCTGGGTACATGTCCGTCTCGTAGTTCCAGTCCCACGTGTTCTTCATATAGATAGAACGATCCTTGCATGACACGTGCACCTTGATGCTAGTAGATGTTTCGCGTGTTGGCAAAAGGATGAACAAAGCTCACGTAAAAAAATAGAGTGGAAGAACATAGATTCCTGACGACCGAGAAGGAGCAAGGAACCTCGGGGTGGAGCATCTGCACTCATAATATTTTATATTATTCAGCGATATAAAATCAACCAAACATCTCCACAGTGGACTGGAAGAGTACGAAACACGGCAGCCCAGTGTAGTTACATCATACTAGTATACATGGTTACCCATGCTATCACCATATTTCTTGGCTTCCGTGCGACACCTATCTCTAGTAATCCAGCAGACCGTATCGCTTTTTGTGACGCCCGGATAATCAAGCTACAATAAACCTTTGCTAATGATGCCACGTCACCTCGATTACTGTTGCTAATCTCGTGTTAGTTCGAAACCGATTATAATTCAAAATTCAAATTCAAGCAAACAATAAAAGTTTTCAAATATTAAAACTAAAAAGTTCAATAAATAGTAGATAAATCAGAGGCTATGATAAAATTGTAAACAACATTATTGAAATTTGATAAGTGACTTAAACAACCTCAAACAGTAGCGAAAACTATTAATTAAATACTTTTAAATATTAAATAATTACGAAACTAATTTAGATTGGTTAGCAAGTTAGTGTGGCAATGGCATATTTGGTAACATCAAATTAGGTGCCATTTTGGTATTTTGCTAAAACAAATTAAAAAGAGAACTAAAAGAAACAGAAAGTAAAATAAATAAAAGAAAAAGGATAAAACAAAAAGAAAAGGAATAAAAAGCCCCCCGACCCAACTGGGCCACGGCCCAGCCAGGTCGGCCCACCTAACTGGCCTACTTAGGCCTCCCCACCACCAAACGCTAGCCCACACCCCACTACCCCACGATCCCCACCCGCTCTCCCGTCCTACCACACAGCCGCCACCACGCGCGCACACACACACACGCGCATCGTGCCTGGGGTGAGCGCCCCTGCTCGATCCCCACTCCCCCCGCACGAATCCCTCTCCCCTCGTCCCCCACCACTCCCCTCCGACCGGATCTGGGCGAACGCCCGATCCCGCGCCCCTGACTACACCGCCCCCCCGCTCGATCTGGACCCCGCCGAGTGCTGCTCGACGCCGTCTGCCTCGCCATCCCCGGCGCCACCTCCCTGACGCTGCCGTCGCTCCGTCGCCTCCCTGACACCGAGTCGGCGCCCCATCCGCAACCGCGCCGTCGCCGGACCTCTTCGACCTCCTCCCCGATGGCCTCACCAAGCCACCATGCGCCCCGTCGCAGCTCGCCGTCTCTGGTGCCACCTCGCCGGCGCCGCCTCCCCGCCTCGCCCCGACGTCGCCCCGCGCCTCGCCCTGCGCCCTGCCGCCGCCCTGGCTCTGTGCTCGAGTCCCGCGCCGCCCGGCGACCCTGCTGCGGTGGACGAGCCACCCGCCGGCGACGACCTCCCTCCCTCGCGCCCGTGCCACGGCCTCCTCCTCACCGGACCCCACCACCGCCCGTCGCCTCGTCCTCCTCGTCTCCTCCTCGCCGACGATGCATCCCTGTCCTCCTCCCCAAAGGCTCCACCGAGCCTCGCCGCCCCTACTCACCAACGCAGGTGAGGACCCCAGTCCTCCTCCTCCCCGTGCCCTCACGCCGGCGCTCGCCCGCGCCACCGCACCATCCGCTTGCTGCCGGGAGCCGCCGAACCGCGCGTCGCGCTCGCCGACGCTTCCCGCACTCGCCGCCCTCGCTCCGCGGCCTCGCCCCCTTGCTCCCGCTCCGCCGCAACCGCTGCCGGCTGCTGCTCCGGCTGGCGAGCCTCGCCGTGGTTGGCCTGGCCAGTGCCCAGTCGGGCTAGCGCCCGTGTGCCCGTGCCCGCTATGGCCAGGGCCACTTACCACTGGACCAGTTCCCCCTGGCCCTATGACATGTGGGGCCGCACCCCTCAGAACGTATACAAAAAAAAGGGATTTAAAAAATAAATAAAATAAAAATAATAAATAAATAAATAAATAAATAAATAAGATAATTAATTAACTTAATTAATCCTGTTAATATTAACTAATTAAGATTAATTAACCTAATAACTAATTAACTACTGTTAATTAGCTAACAACCCCTGACAGGTGGGACCCACCTGTCAGGTTGACCAGGTCAACAGTCAACGTTGATTGCTGACGTCATGCTGACGTCATGCTGGTGCATTAATTAAATTTCGAATTAAATTAATTTATTAAAATCTAGAAAATGTTTAA
The DNA here is from genome assembly GCF_002575655.3 of Aegilops tauschii subsp. strangulata. Lineage (NCBI taxonomy): Eukaryota > Viridiplantae > Streptophyta > Magnoliopsida > Poales > Poaceae > Aegilops > Aegilops tauschii. Next base: position 289,337,017 of record NC_053038.3, read on the forward strand.
ATCTTTATAAATTAATATAAAATAATCCGTAGCTCGGATGAAAATACTTTGTACATGAAAATTGCTCAGAACGACGAGACGAATCCGAATACATAGTCCCTTCGTTCACCACATGTCCCTAGCATAGTGAACCTGCAACATTTCACCTCCGGTCCATCTGTCCGAAAACGCGAAACATCGGGAATACTTTCCCGGATGTTTTCCCCCTTCGCCAGTAGCACCTACTACTACGTTAGGTCACCTCTAGCACCGCGTAATGCCATGTTACACTTTGTGATGCTTTGATTGCTCTGTTATTTATTGTGTTCCCCCTTCGTTACTTCTTTCCGGTAGACCCCGAGACTGTCGGCGACCCCAGTTCGACTACGGTGTTGACGACCACTCCTTGCCAGAGCAACCAGGCAAACCCCCCCTTGATCACCAGATATCGCCTATTCTTCTCTATACTGCTTGCATTAGAGTAGTGTAGCATGTTACTGCTTTCCGTTAATCCTATCCTGATGCATAGCCTGTCCTTGCTACTACTCTTGGTACCTTTACCTGCAATCCTACATGCTTACTATAGGATGCTAGTTTTCCATCAGTGGCCCTACATTCTTGTCCGTCTGCTGTGCTATACTATCGGGCCGTGATCACTTGGGCGGTGATCACGGGTATATACTTATATACTATATACATGACACCTGTGGTGACTAAAGTCGGGTCGGCTCGTAGGAGTACCCGCGAGTGGATCTTTGTGGTGGAGCGACAGGGCAGGTTGAGACCACCTAGGCGAGACGTGGGCCTGGCCCTGGACGGCGTCCGTGGTTACTTCAAAATAACATACTTAACGAGTTCTTGGTATTTGATCTGAGTCTGGCCATTTGGTCTACACGCACTAACCAGCTACGCGGGAACAGTTATGGGCACTCGACGTCGTGGTATCAGCCGAAGCCTTCGTGATGTCAGCGACTGAGTGGTGCGCGCCGGATTGGACTGGAACGCCACTAGGCTAGGTCTGCTTCCGGCCGTGTTCGCAACGTGCAGGTGTTCAATGGGCGATGGGCCCAGACCCCTGCGCCATAGGATTTAGACCGGCGTGCTGACCTCTCTGTTGTGCCTAGGTGGGGCTGCGACGTGTTGATCTTCCGAGGCCGGGCATGACCCAGAAAAGTGTGTCCGGCCAAATGGGATCGAGCGTGTTGGGTTATGTGGTGCACCCCTGTAGGGAAGTTTATCTATTCAAATAGCTGTGTCCCTCTGTAAAAGGACGACCCGGAGTTGTACCTTGACCTTATGACAACTAGAACCGGATACTTAATAAAATACACCCTTCCAAGTGCCAGATACAACCCGGTGATCGCTCCCTAACAGGGCGACGAGGAGGGGATCACCGGGTAGGATTATGCTATGCGATGCTACTTGGAGGACTTCAATCTACTCTCTTCTACATGTTGCAAGATGGAGATGGCCAGAAGCGTAGTCTTCGACAGGACTAGCTATCCCCCTCTTATTCTGGCATTCTGCAGTTCAGTCCACTGATATGGCCCTTTACACATATACCCATGCATATGTAGTGTAGTTCCTTGCTAGCGAGTACTTTGGATGAGTACTCACGGTTGCCTCTCTCCCTCTTTTCCCCCTTTCCTTTCTACCTGGTTGTCGCAACCAGATGCTGGAGTCCAGGAGCCAGACGCCACCGTCGACGACGACTCCTACGACACTGGAGGTGCCTACTACTACGTGCAGCCCGCTGACGATGACCAGGAGTAGTTAGGAGGATCCCAGGCAGGAGGCCTACGCCTTGTTCGACCTGTATCCCAGTTTGTGCTAGCCTGCTTAAGGCAGACTTGTTTAACTTATGTCTGTTCTCAGATATTGTTGCTTCCGCTGACTCGTCTGTGATCGAGCACTTGTATTCGAGCCCTCGAGGCCCCTGGCTTGTATTATGATGCTTGTATGACTTATTTATGTTTTAGAGTTGTGTTGTGATATCTTCCCGTGAGTCCCAGATCTTGATCGTACACATTTGCGTGCATGATTAGTGTACGGTCAAATTGGGGGCGTCACACTTTTCCCTCCTTGTCTCTCTCAAAGTGCGGCGGGATGGCGTTTTTGCCATCTATTGAGGTCGGTTAACTCATCACATGTTAGCGACATGCCAAGAGCATTCTAAAAAAATTCCTTTCACGTTCCGTTTTCAAAAAGAAAAAAAATCCTTTCACGTACGAATTTGACTGTATGCTTTGAGCAACTTGCATGTCCTATACTGCTCCTGTTTGGAGACTCTAACTTAGCTAGAGGTTAGACTAACTCATGACTAACCCTGAACTAACTGTAGCCAATTAGGTGTTTGGGTGACAGGGTTAGATTGACAATATATGCACTTGATGGAGGGAGAAAAGTGATTTTTCAGTGGTCCCAATGAGAACTATCTCCAGTTAGCACCTCTTGGGTGGGATAGTTTTTTTGGTGGGTTCGGTGCAACTTGATCCAATTTAAACCCTCATGCTTGGATACTTTAGGGCTATTTGAGCCCCAACTAGCTCAAACTAACTCTAACCCATGGATCCAAACAGGGCCTATGGCCAGCCTCGACGCGGAGCAGTCGCGTGCACCGGGAAGCGGCGCTCTCTCAGCCGTTGCGCCGCTTCAAAGCCTGCGCCAGTGAGAGGTCGCCTCCGCTCTGGCCGGGCATTAATGTGGCACTGACGCTCCAGGGCAACGCTGACCGTTTCACGCAGGAAGCGCGCACTGGCAAGGGAGTACTATAGGTTTTGAACCGTTTCAGGTGTAGGACTGGTAGTTTGCAAAACTACTCAATTATTGCACTCAGTTTCCTAAGAAATTGTGGTAAATAACGTTACTCCACAACCCTCTTCCCTTCTCCTTCCTCTTCCACCACCCACGCACGTCCACGGGAAGCGACCGGTCAACCCTTATATAGGAGTGCTAGCACAAAAAATGCATGCATGACCACTAAAATTTCCAGATTAAAGCGCCGCTCCGGCGGGAGTATGGCGTATGTTGTTACCTTTGGCCGGGCCATGGCTACCGGGCGACGGCGACCAGAGAAGAGGCGGCGGGAGGGGAATGAATGTGGCTACTGTTTGGGTTCGCCATCCGGCTTAAATAAATGCGCAACATCACGTGTCCCCGCGGGTGCACAAATTGTAACATACGTGTCTGCTTAGTGGGCGTCACATAACTGGTGTGCGTGTGTGAGAGATTCTGAGAGACAGAGTGCGTGTGTGCGACTCTACTCTTTGGACATGTACTCAACCTTTTGCATCGGGATATAAGTATAATGGTATTTACTTTAGCTAGTGATTTACGTGGCCATGTTAACGTGGTTGTGTAAAAAATGTCACTTCCTGCTCGTGAATTGCGTTATATAATTACAAGCAAGATGCTCGTGCATTGCACGGAACATCAATATGGATTTTTTTACAAAACACCTGTTGTGATTTACCCATGCAGGAGTAATCCCATGTGTAAAAACTAATGATATTTCGAGAATTTTATCGGAAAACTGGTGTCTCGAGAATGTCATCGAAAAAATGAAAGATGAGAGATAAGGTGAGGAGGAGTGGAGCGTGGTGGTGACTGGTGGTCGGAATGGGCGGAGGCATGGGGATGGATGGCACCGGCAGGCGGCTGCAGCCACCATGCTAGATTGTTCCAGAGACTTTCTTTTTTAATTGCTCAGCAATGAGGTTGTGGGAGATAAGGATGTGGAGAGAGGTGCGGCTATATTTTGTAAAATTATCATAGTTTGCTTTCTATCCGTCAGATATAGATCAGACGGTCTATATTACAAGATGGCATGCACACCATCATCGCCAACTCATTTTTTTATAAGGGTACAGATGATAAGTTTGCTAACTACTAAAGTAAAGTGGAATTTGTCCATGTTATACAAGTAAATTAAGGTGATTGTTTATCATATGGGTAAGGGTGGATGAAGGGTGGTAGGAACAAATGCTCCGCCTAGAGCATGTTTGTGTGAGATGGAGTCTCAGTGTGTGTGTGTGTGTGTGTTTGTGTGTGTCAGAGAGAGATGGAGTCTTAGTGTGTGTGTGTGTGTGCGTGTGTGTGATGGAATCTTAGTGTGTGTGTGTGTTTGTTTGTGTGTGGGTGGGTGGGTGAGTGCGTGTGTGTGTGTGTGTGTGTGTCGCGGGGTCCTCGGTGGCGGATGTAATTTAAGTATGCATGGCTTCATCATAGAGAGGTGATGTGTATGGCAGAGGCCACCAACGATGGGGTGCGAGAGAGAAAATGCCCGTAGAGAGGGAAGATAAGGTGTGTGCGCGTGAGAGTAGTCGACATCGAGAGAACGTGTTTGTTCGAGAGACACCGAGGAAGACTACTATATATCGTTGGTGCATGTAGGCGGGAATTAAACGAAGGGATGGTCTTATTGGTTTCGGGGATATAGGGGAAGAGCGAGAGGGGGGGGGTAGCTAGAAGGAGATTGTTAAGTGTGAGTGTGTGTTTTACCCATCCAGGCGGAAGTTATGTGCACACAAGAAGAGAACGATTCGATGTGGCGTTAGGGTTGAGGGTAATTAACTACGTATGGAGACATAGAGACCTTCAACGTGCATGTGTGAGAGGTATACATGTATACGTGGGATGTGTGTGTGTGTGCGCCCGCATGATCGAGATAAAAGAAAGAAGACATAAGTCATAAGATCAACGACATGGGAGAGACGGATCAGTACGACAATATGCATGCATGCACGTGAGAATGCAGGGAAGAAGGCCCGATAATTGAGCATGTGTTTTTGTCTTTAAGAGATAGTGGCGTGGGCTGGAGCATGCATCTATGGCGAGCAGAGGGAGTGAGGCACAACGATTGTACAAAAGCGATCAACCTATAAATGAAAGAAGGTTGACGAAGAAACAGATAAATAGAAAGATAAAGATGCTAGCTAGTGTATGTTAGAGATAGGAGTCGAGTGGATCAAAAGGCTGAGTTATGGGTGTGGGTGTGAGAGAGATGAAGAAATGGTGCATGTGACTCACATACAAACAAATATCAGAGAGAAATGAGATCCCGAGAGACAGAGTTTTGTGTCTGCGAGAGAGAAAGATATTTCAAAACGTGAGTGATAGCTAGAGAAACATATGAGGGAACACAAGATATCTCTAGGGAGAGAGAGTGTGTGTGAGCAACATACAAGAGAACAGTGGAGAAATATGAGACCCTGGGAGACAGAGTTTGTGTTTGTGTGTGAGAAAGAGATATTTAAGAGGAAGAGTCGTAGGTTCTCATACCTAAGGAGCAAAAGACATCTCTGTATGAGGGGTGTGCGAGTGGCACACAGGGTAATAGTAGAGAGAAATGAGACCCCGGGAGACAAAGTTTTGTGTTTGTGTGAGAGAAAGAGATTCCACATGGAGAATCATAGTTAGAGAAACATAGCAGGGAACGAGATATACTTAGAGAGAGATAGAGTGATGAAGGTCGAGGGAGAGAGTACCGTCAGTGTGTTACGAAGATAAAAGATCATTGTCGACATACACGTTGCACGAGAGATACCTGAGAGACGATGAACGTGTATAGGTCTAGAGAGATAGTCCTATATAAGCATGAGTGATAGTTATATGAGACGAATATCTAGATTAAATGGGATTCAAACATTTAAACTGGAGATCACGACATCGATAATATCATAACGCAAATTGGTGTATCAAACATGCATATTCATTTGAATTTGGGGACACGTGTAATGTTATATAGTTTATCAATATTGGTGATCCATAGATTCTTTAATTAGAAACAATGCATGGTTTATATGCAATTAATGTCTAAACGGGATTACACTATATGTTGCGTGTGTGAAACACATTATACATGTTTGAGAAGTAAAAAAACCCGCATGAAACACACATTAATTGGAGACAGTTAGCGAGGAATGCGTACATTGGATTTCAACATAAAGTGGTTTCAAATATTTGAAAATCCAAATTGATGGATACAACCTTATGAACCTGAGATCATGCCATTTGTAAACCATATTTATGTATAAAGGGTGTTGTGCTTTTGAAAGTATATATAAAAAATGATGTATATAGAATTTTATTCCAATTGAAAATGTATCCCGCCCGAAAAAAATAGAATACAAACGGGATTCAAATTGAGTTGGCACGGTAAACGTGCACTCTGCAAAATTTGAACAAAGCGGGGAAAGTCACAGTAACCGCCCGAAACCAAAATCTGCGAGATGGAAATTACTACTGCCTATCCCTGCCACACAAAGCCTATCTGCTCGATTTCTATAGGTTTCGATAGGGGTAGGTTTGTAATTTCACTCAAACGTGACATAATCGCCTCTCACCCGGATTCATACATGGTGAGCGCCAAAACACAATGTGTCCTCGGCCGAAATCGACTGCTTCCCCGATTCATACACGGTGGGCGCCAAAAACAAACTCTCGTCGGCAAATATTCGGTGTATGCGAGATTACCGTCCTATCCCCAACCGACTAATATTGCTGTGATGTAGGAAATTTGAAATGGGGGCTAACCTCTCCACCCCAGCCTCCTCCGTCCGCCACCCCATCCACCGCCGTCCTCCTCCACCATGCTGGAGCTGATACCCCGACGCCGCCGTCCATTCCAAGAGATCGACCACTCTCATCCACGGCTTCGGACCGGGATCCTTGCATCCCGTCCTCTCGCTTCATCCCCGCCATCGTCCACCTTGCCGGCGCTGCTCCTACGACCGTCTCGTCCACCATGCCCCGCCGCCACTGTCTACCCTCCTAGATCTGCTTCCACGCCGCCGACATCCATCGCTACCGCAGCACCGTCAAATTCTCAGCAGATGCATACACGGCGCCACACTAGAGGCGGTACTCTTTTCTATATGCTCAACTTATTTATCGCAGCAAGAAAATAGATCGCCACTGCTTTACTTTGATTTCTTGTCCATCACTTACTTGCTAGTTGAAAGCAAACATTGGTTGCGAAGTTGCCTTTGTCCAGTTTGCACCTTCAGATCCGCCATGGCACACTCAACACTATACTCCCAATGCTTATGGTTTTCCCCTTTTATATTCCACACTAGTTAGATCACAGTAGACTAAATTTCAAAATTGGGTCAGTCGATTTTTCAGAGCTCGTCAGAGTTCGCCGGTGCGAACGAAGGGGCTCAGGTGGGGACTTTGGTTGTGGGGGCAGGGCGGTGGTGGGGCCTCGCCGAACGAAGAAAACTCGATGCGGGTGGGGGTGGGGTGGCGGAGGAACACAGGCGGTGGGGGCCGGTGGTCCGGCCGGCGGCCCGTGCGGTGTTCTGTATGGGAAGAATCAGAGACGAGGAAGAAGAAGGGTTAGGAGACGTACGATCTTCATCCAACAGCCTGGAATGGTCGACTGACCCAAATGACAAAAGTCACGCGACTTGCATGCAGACATGCCTTTATATTCAGTACCATCATCGTACCTGCTTAGCACGGCTCCTAAATCCATCAAGCTAAACAACGTGCCACTCATAATTCCAAACTTGTTGCTCAAGTACGAATCTGATATGATGCTGATATTACTAAAATAGATAACATTTAATTGGTCAGCTAATGTTCCAACTTTACTTTCAAAAAGCACATGCACCACATATAGAGAGACATCAGGGAGTTGCTTTCTTAATGCGCTCTGGTTCATCATGTGTGGGCACTGCGCAACGAACATTTTATTATCCAAAATCTGCTTGCTCTTCTTTAGCATGTTCCTCTTCCGTTCTTCTTTAATAAGTACTCTCTCTCTTCCTAAATACAAGTCTTTGTATAGATTCCACCATGGACTACATACGGAGCAAAATGAGTGAATCTACACTCTAAAATGTATCTGGATACATCTGTATGTGATCCATAGTGGAAATCTCTACCAAGACTTATATTTTGGAACAGAGGGAGTATGATAGTAGTATAGTATGTTCCTTGTAGTGAAGTTGAGCAGGGACATTTGCAGTGTAGAGGTCTATACGGTCGGTTGGTATGGACACTTTGAACTCTTCGGGCCTCTTTGATTCGTAGGATTTTGTAAACATGGGATTAGGATTTGTAGTGGCCTGCCCACTTGAATCCTATAAGAATAGCAAGGAAATGCGGGGAGCTGGGTCGCCTTTGAGAGTTACAGTAATATTAACAGTACCGCACCTGCAGTTGAAGAGAGCTGGTATCCGAAGCCTTTCTAGCCGTACCGGCAATACTAGCACATATATTCCAGCAAGTTCCACTTTGCTGATTTTACTTTGATGCTTACGGTTTTCCCGTTATATCTACACTATGATCTATGTAGCTGCTTTGTGTTGCACTAGCAGCAGTCCACTCTTGAAGCTAAACACCGCAATGACTTACAAAATTGGCACCAAGGCATTGAGTGCCATTCTAGATGCAATGAAACTCATATGCTCCCCACCTGTTGATTCTTGTTCAGAATATGATCCTAATGACTATTCTAACCTCGAGGAGTCAAAGGCAGATGGCCTGTCCTGTTCACCCATCAAGGTGCCTGTTCTAATTTGGCAAGGTTTTATTGATTGCGCGTATCTTGCATATGTTGTCTTGCATTTATTCTACTTTGTTGCACCGCCATCTGCTTAGTTTACTCACCATATATGTCGAGAGGCCATGCCCATCCATTATCAATACATATTCCATCTGTCATCATACCATGTTTTTCCACTCAAATGCTGTTCTTGTGCATCAGACATCAAAAAGGAAGAGGGTGATTGCCGAACCTGAAGGAGCACCAGCAAATTCCTTGAAAAACGTGGTTGCGCTGGAGAAATCAGACATCACCCCACTTATATTGGTTGTACAACCAGTGACACAAAATGTAGGACCGACTCTAGCAGACTGTACCCATACTTCACTGGCCACACCACTAGCCGCACCACACAGGACCTGCACTCCAGCAAAAGGTATGCCGATTTCAGTTGCCATAGCACCAGCCGTACCACAGACAAATCCCACTCCAGCAAAAAGTACAGCAAGTCCACCAGCCGAAGACCCATCCCAACTGCAGAGACGGCCAATTCCTGCAGATTGGAACCCCATTCCAGTTATTCCCAGTTTAAAAGACAATACTTTCAATGTTGTTAGGGACTACGTGCATATATTCCCATCATGGGAAGATTATAGTGAAGACAAACACCATTTTCACATCTTCCTGTCCCACTTACGTGTAAGTGCTATTATTCATGGTGATTATTTTCTTGTTTTCTGCTGATTGAACACATCAATGATTTACATTACATTGTTGTAAGTAGGTGAGGGCCAATCTGGATAGTCATGAAGAGCAAAGCTTGCTTGCGCTTTTCAAGGAAGCATTGCAGCAGTATTGGTGTTACGTGAGGAAATCACACTTTGATGGCAAGTCTATAAACGAATTTATAGTGAAGTCTCCTGTGCTAAATTTAGAAGACATTGAATGGAAAAACCTTGTTATGCACTGGTCTCGTTCCGAGGATGAGGTGCTGTCTATGATATCGCATGACAATTTGAACTTCTACTTTTTCGCATGTGCCTCACAGATCTTTTTTGCAGGAAATTTGCTCGAAAAAGAATTTCGGTTTGAAAAGAATGACAGGATATCGCAAATATGTTGCCCGCTGCTTTGCTCTTGTTAGTACCTGTTGTCCTGTATCACTGTACTTGCATACATACGTGGTTCATTATGTGACAGCAGTATGCATGATAGCTTGCTTATCAATTGTTCGCTCCAAATTATCTGATCTGTATGAATGGTTACATTAGTGTAGAATATATCCAATGCCAATGAATTTTTTAGCTCTGCATTGTTCTTGTAAGTACGTACCGTCCTTTATCGGTGTACTTATATTGACTGGTAGTTGTTCATGTACCATCACTCTGCAGCTTATTTTCCTTTGCCCTCCATTTTCTACACATAAGATCTATATTTACTCTTACCATAAGGTTGGATAACACCGATGGTACTGAAGAAGTTTAGCTCTGCATTGCTCTTGGCTGTACCTTTTGCCTGTATCGCTGTAGTTACATTTATAGCTACTTGGTTATGTAGCATCACTCTTCATCTTATCTTAAATATTCTCCATTTTTTCTTATATTGTCACATCTATAGTTACTCTTAACAAAATGTAGAATAAAGGCAATGCTTATGAAGAAGATTCTGTGGTAAACTTCTTGAATTGCCCCCCCATCAGCATGGACAAGGGCTTTATAGAGCCTGCCTTCACCAATAATGTAAGTTTGTACTTCTCAAGCCTTCAAACTTTGTTATTTATATTTGGTTAGGCATGACTACAACAGCTGTTTATTTTTGGTGTTTGCATCAAATTGCATGTTTAAAGTTTATTATGTACTCCCTCCGTCCCATAATATAAGAACGTTTTTGACATTAGTGTAGTGTAAAAAATGTTCTTATATTATGGGACGGAGGGAGTAGTTCATAAACAAAAGTTTGTCCTTCTCAATTTAAGTTTTCAGTTGTACAACCAAGTTCCTTCTTCATACCATGTAAATTAAACTATACAGAGCAAGTGATCTTATTTTGCCAACCTGAAATGGGATAAATTGACAGCACACTAATCATTGATACTTACGAGTTCTTGATATGTAATCCAATGGTGTCGTGAAGCTGCCAACTCCTTCACAATGTCATTTCCTGCCGTGTCTTGACTTGAACAATACCATATTGTGTTAATGCTATTTTAAACGGTGTCACTTTATTCGTCAGTAAGAAATGTGATGAATTGTCTGCACTGATAGTGCAAAACTTGTCATCTGTCTGCTTGTTTATCTTTCAGAGTGAGGAGGATGTATGTGTCAAACAAGTGCAGTCTCACCAGCTTGCTCAGCTGCTTGGGCTGAAGCTCCCGAGCAGGGCTAACCTTTCTTGAACTCTATTGAAGTGCTGTCAGCTTTGTATATTATTTTGTCGGCGTGTTTAATTGCACTGGTGGCGATCTTTGATGCCCAGTGTATGTAATCTGCTGTCTGCTTGTGCTTTATTATCATAGTGGCGAACTTTGATGCCCAGTGGATGTAATATGCCGTAATTTCTTTATTGTATAGTCTAGGTTTTTTTCTTATTCATGATGCTGCAGTTATTTTACTGTATATATATATATATCCTATCATCGCAGTAAACCGGCCAAACCGTAAAATTACGGTACATAATCGGGCCGTCATGCAAATCACCATGTATGATCCGCATCATGGGCCCCGTAATCTTGGTCCGTTAACAGGCCTAAATGTAAACTGGCCCACTAGTAGCTTCGGGCCTTTAATAGGCCGAGTAAACCACCGACCCTATTTTTCAAAGAAAACTCAATGGGCTTTTAGGAGGCTGAAAAGTAGGTTGGGCCTGAAACGTGCCGAACAGCTCACGGGCCGGCAGCATGCCAAAATAGACCCCGGCACATGATTGTGCCAATCAAATCATGGGCTTATAACAGGCCAAAATTGTCTCGGTCCTTGTTTGGCCGAATCAGATTATCGTCTGTGAGCAGGCCGGATGCAAACGGGGCCGTAGTTAGGCCCAACTATATGACGGGCTTTTAATAGGGCGAAATATATATAGGGCCGAAATGTTAAACGGGCCTTTAACAGGCCGAAACTAATATCATGCCAAATTACTAAATGGGCCTTTATCAAGTGGGCCCAAAAGGATAGCGTCCAGTTGACGGGCCGAATCTGATATGGGCCATAATTTAGCCCAAAGCCACTCAAAGGGCCGGACCTGATCTGGGCCGTAATTTGGCCCACAACGTGGTAGGCATTTAACTGGCCGGATCACATATGGGCCTTTATTAGGCCCGGAACGTGGCAGCCTGTTAATGGACCGGATGGGCCGGCATTTGGCCCAAAACATGGCAGCCTGTTAATGGGCCGGCCTACTAGTGTCATCAAAATCTTTTGGGCCTTCTGCTGGGCCGGCCCATTATGGTCGGCATAATCTCGTGGGCCTTTAGCTGGGCTGGCCCATTATGGTCCACAAAATCTTGTGGGCCTTTAGCTGGGCCGGCCCATTATGGTCCGCAAAATCTCGCGGGCCTTTAGCTGGGCCGGCCCATTATGATACGCAAAATCTCATGGGCCTTTTGCTGGGCCGGCCCATTATGGACCGCAAAATCATGTGGGCCTTTAGTTGGGCCGGCCCATTTAAACTTTATGGGCTGGTCCACGTGTCAACATTTCATAAGCGCATCTCGCCCATTGGATGAGTGACACCTGTCCCAACGGTGAGCCGACACGTGTTTCCTCCAGCCAATGATGATTTTACATGTGGAAAATCCCCATTGGTCGGGGCTGTTAACGGGTTATCGGATCCAAAACCGGACCCGATAGCTTAACGGCGTTCCGTTACGGTGGATGCCACATGTCGGTCACCCTTAACGAAAGCACTTCTATGACGCGCGATTTATCGTCATGGAAGTGGACACTTCCGTGATGATAATTTTGGTAATGTCATGGAACACTTCTATGACAGCACAGGTATGACTATCTTGATTCTGTCATAAATTTGTCATGGATGTACATGCATTACAGAAAACGTGACCTACTATGACAAACACGTATCATCACGGAAGTATATATTTTTGTAGTGTGAGCTGCCCTCCTTCCCCGCCAGCGATGCAGTGACCTAGTCGGTTGCTGCTACAGTGAACTTGCAACGCCATGTCGGTTTGCAACCTTGACAATCACACCATCTATATGTATTGTTTTCCTATGAAAAATACTTGGTCCTTTGGAAAAAGATGGTAACTGATTTATCACTAGTTTTAGAATGCTTGGTCGTGACAATCAACCGAAGCCACAACCAGAAGTCTCCGTCATGTAAGCACTTTACGGTCGGTCGCACCAACAGACGGTCCGTCAGACCCGCGTCTCACCGAAGGGACACGCATCGGCTTGGTCTGACATGTACGACCAGTTACATCACTGACTTGTGCGACCGCATTTGAGCAGTGTAGTACTCCCTCTATCTCAGTTTAGAAGTCTTGCACGTGTAGCTTGGTCGTTAATTTGACCAACTTAATAAGAGTCATACGTTAAAAATATATCATTACAAACTTCAAATATTCTATTTTTTAATGATATATTTTTTATGTTAAAGAATTTATGTTCTACTAGACTCATCGGGAGTACTTGAAATTTATGTTCCACTAAACTCATCGGGAGCCGTTTCAGGCCTCGAAACCAAAACCATCAATTAATCTTTACCTTGTTCCCATCACATTGCAAAGTACTAGTGCTACCATTAAGTGCAAGCCCGCTCACACCTACCAGTACGTACCAAACCTGAACGTGTTCCCACTATGCAGGTTTTAGTACTAGTGCTAGTACTTAGGTTATAAAAAGGGGAACTACCTAACAGAAAATTACTCCACCTTCCTCCTCATAAGTCCTCCTTCTTCGTCCGTCCTTGCCATGGCCGGTGTGCAGAGCTCTAGGTTGAGAACTACTCGTAACAAGGGAGCGGCAACCAAGGTTGCGGGAAAAAAAAGAGGGCTCACCGCCACACAGAGACCTCGAAAGATCTCTCACGGGCAGGCGATGGCTCCCAGGAGCGCCCTAGCCGCGGAGGCGAACATGCCGAGCTGGCGGCGCTGGAGTCGTTATCCCTCGATGGCATGCCCGATCAGCTCAATAAGCACCTCAATAAGCAGAAGGAGTTCATCCACGGCTTGGTGGAGCTCCTGAAGGAGAGCCTCGACGACATGCCCGCTAAGCTCAATGAGCAGGGGGAGTTGACCATCGGCTTGGTGATGCTGCTGAAGAAGAGCATTGCCTCGGAGAAGAAGGCGACCGGCAAAATCCTGGAACTTCAGGAGGACAAGGCGAAGCTCTGCCACGAGCTTGACCTGCTGAAGGAGGAGAACACCAGCTGGAAGAAGCTGCATGAGAATAGTAGTTCCTCGATGAAGATGCTGCAGGCCCTCGTCATGGAACAGAAGGAGGAGTTGGCGAAGCTCCGCATCGAGCACCCGGCTGCTGTCAAGGTACGTAATGCGGCCATGGAACAGATGATGAAGGCTCGCGTCGAGAAATCCCGTGTCATGGACACAATGAACAAGATGGCAGAGGAGACGCACAAGGAGATGGAGGTCGTGGAGGTGATGAAGAAGCAGTTATGACTCCGCGGCCAGCAACCCTTCATGTAGTGAGAGCAGCGCCCCAGACTTGTGTGTGCGTATTTCTTTTTTTTTTGGGGTGATAATCTTCCTTCTTCTTTTGCTCCTGTGTTTCTTCTTTTGCTTCGGGTGTTTCACCGCACGTGTCATGTTCTCTGCGAGGCATGAATAGAATAATGCTAAAAATGAGATGACTAGCAAATTAGATCATTCTTTATCGCCAATAAAACAATGCCTCTTGCTAGTAATATATAATAAGAGTAGAGAGTAGAGATATGGCACTGGGCTGCCGTGTTTCGTGCTCCTCCGTCGTACTCCGGTGGAAAACTTGAGTATGTCGCACGGTTCTTTGCTCCTCCTCAGGTTGTCAACACATTTATACGAGCAGTCAAATCACAAGGCCCCGCCATCTAGCAGTAATGAGCCGTCAAATCACAAAGGCCCTCGCCTCTCTTGAAACCGACCTAGCTAGAGTGCCCCGCCATCTAGCCCTTTAAAAAATGTATACTCGTGTGGAACTGCCGTAATGTGAAAGGACGGGACGACTAGGAGCGGTTGATCGATTGTAAAAATGCCGAGTGGGGGGGGGGGGCGTGCGAACGGCAGGGTAGTGGCTTGCCTGGCGGATAAATGGATTCATGCACAGTACTATGGGGGCCCAATTAGATGTCATGTCTACTCGATGCCCAATTAAATGGCTTTCGATGTCATGTCAAGCGTCGGGAAAATTACAGGTGATACGAAGCTTCCGAGAGCCCTTGGATCTGAGATCGAATGGTTGCATAGCACGATTCTAGACCTATGGGTGAATATCCTATCCTGGAGGGTTATTCTGCAAATTTTCAGCAACTTAGCATGCGGCCGTTCGATCTCACATCCAAGGGCTGCCAGCAGCCCGTATCATGGTCGCGCCTACCACGACCATCGCCTCGCTCGCGCCCTTGGAGATTTAACACGGTGCGTTAGGCTATCTGATGTTGGCATGCCATACATAGTCATCACTTAGTCACTCATACTACAACAAGGTTAGCTATATTGTTGGCTATAAGAGTATTTTTTGTTTACTTCTCTCTATCTCTTTCTTCGTAGTATTTATTGCATTTGCCAAGGAGTGACCTCTTCCAATGAAATGGTGCTTAGATGAGGTTCTATGGGCATTAAATGTATTAGCAACTCAAGTCCCCAATGCATAGGTGCTTAGTGTTTTGTTGCTAAGTTTGCTTCATCTAGGTACACGCGCTTAGCACCGTTTCTTCCTGGGGTCACCAAACTAGTCTCTCTCTTCTTAATTAACTTGCCACATCAGACTTTATGCCTATGTGGTAGGCTTAGCACTTGTAGGATCAAGTACAATAGTGGGATATATAAGCCCGCTTTACATGGCATTTTTGCATATGTGGGGGAAAGGGGCAAGGAAAAAGTGGATGAGTGGGCTCTCATGCAAGAGCCAACCTCTACATGGTGGAGCATCGGGAGAGGCACCTATATGGAGGTGGTCAGGAATCAGGAGACTCACGCTGGTCGTAGCACCGCTTTTAAAATGATAATGGCAAGTCAAATCACCGGCCCACCTGTCCAACAGTAACTCGCTGTCAAATCACACAGCCCTACGTTTGCAGCAGCCTACTCCCTCATCTTCTCGCGTCTCTGTCGAACCGGCTAGGCGGAACTGCCCCGCCTACCGCATGGGAAAAGCCCCGCCCTCGACTTTTAAATAGTAAAGTATACTAATTTTGTATCCATGGATTGCGCCATGGAGCAAAGCTTCAAGAAAATGGCGGTACACATTTACGGAGTACAGTATACAGCACGCCCGTCGCGTTCGCGTCGCACCCCAGGCGGTCGGCCGGTCTGGCACGCCGCTCTCCGAATGGAACGCGCGTCATATTGCGTTCGCACACACATGTGGGACCACAATTGGGAACCGACCATAGGAACACTCCCCGGCCCCGCAAGTCGGGTGAGTTAATAGAAGAGAGAGACGAGCGATAGTACTAGAGAAGTGTTGTACAGACGTTGGTGCCTGGACGATCCCTGCATGACACGGAAGATCAGTTCATCCATGCATGTGACCAGACTCCTACAGACATTCCTGGATTGGCTATCGTCTACATATCATGCAGGCTGTGTTTGACAGGGCTGTAGTTCTGGTGAGAAATCTAAAAAAAAGGTTTCTTGTCATCTCGCAAAATTAGGTGTCATGTTCTTCGGATCACTGCGAGGGTTAAATAGCGACAACTGAGTTCCTCCAAGGCGCTAGTCTTGGGGGCACATGCACGAAGACTACTCGGCTGCCATCTAGGTCAAGCCGGCTATGTTAATTAGGGCATCTATCGATGGACCCCTTTTCTACGAGTTTATCTTTAATTTGAGCTTTGATCCTCGTCTAGTTTGTCCGCCGGGATTCACGTTGTCTCCTTTGGGCAGTGAGGTTATGGTTTCTTGTCATGTGGCATTTTTTCATGCTATATGTTATAACCTGGTGCTTCAGATCAAAATGAGGACAACTGCGCCTCCGGGGCACGTGCATGAAGACTTCTCGATAGTCATTGACGAGGTCAAGCCGGCTCCGGTAGACAAAAGAAAACTAGTAGTACTCCACTATATAGGCAGGAGCCTCCGCGCTTGCTTGCTATTGTTGCTCTATTCACACTGTCTCGTCCTCTCCAGATCTAAACACGACAGCGGGGGCCACACACTCTCTCTCTCTGCTCACCGTTGGTCACAGATCCAGCCGGATCCTCTCCGCCGGGGAAGGTGAGAAGGTGCAACGTTCACGCGGCCGTCCTCGGCGACGGATCTTACCCACTACTGGTGCGTCCCGATCCACGTGCCTTGCCGTTCTCTCCCATGCACCGCAGGCTAGGGAGGGCCTCCGACCCCTTCTTCCTCGCTGCCGTAGTGTGGGCAGATCCGGCCTCCAGTCGCCCACCTAGCGACATCCGGCGACCCTCAGGTATAACTTCCTTCAAAACCGGCCTTGCTCTACTTCTCGAGCTCCTGGCGTCGATGCATTTGTATCTTTTACTATTTCTCAGGCCCCCTCGTAGATAGGATTGATCGGCTGTTCGAAAGCCACCTAAATTTTTACTGTTAAGAGGTAAAACTAGCTCATGCACTCGAATCTAGTACTATTTCGTTCAAACAAGGAAGAAAGGGGGTGGGGCTCGGGGGTGGGGGAAGATTTGTTACCTGAATCTAGGACTTAGTCGAAAGAGGAAATTATGGGGGCGAACAGTAGCAGAGACTGGCTATCCAACTGGTCTCTAGGTCTAATAGGGGAATAAAGGGAAACACAGTACAAACTCAATATAAACCCAATCTATTGGTTGAAAAAGGAAAGAAAGTGCGGACTGGGGGGCAAGTCAACAGAGTAAGTCCAGCACTAGATTTTCTAGCCTCACACAGTATAAGGTGGCTATACCGAACAAAAATGGGACCAACCCAGATATCATGTTCTGATGTTTGTTGCCCCGAGCCACTCTTATGTAATGCCACTGGTAAAATGTAGCAGTCGCACTGCTAAAAGTAAGGACACGTTAAACCAATGTTGTTTTTAATGTAATGCCTCCAGTAATATGAATCAATGGCACTTTTTTTCATGTCCTGCTAAATTTCCCATTAAGATAAGTTGCTTCTTTTCGTTAGAAATGCAACTGTCCTGGTCCGCCTACTCTCCCGTGCCCAAATACCCACTCTCTAGCAGCTATTAATGTAATGTTGCTGGTAAAATGAAGCAATGGCACCATTAAAGGAATGTCATATTTAACGGTAGTCATAGTTAATCCTGATGCCCACACTAATATCTAGCAATACCGCTGCTTTAGAAATTGCTACTGTCCATGTAGGATTGCCATTCAGATAAGGAACATGCTTCTTTTCATTTGATGTATGTTTCATCACTTGTTTGTCACCCTGCTTTCCACCTTTTTTGTGCAAATAGAGACATACATTTCATGCTTGATCTTAGTTGAACTGCACAAATGATATCCAAATTATAGTTGAACATTCCAGGAGCTTCACAACCAACCTTGATGTTGCTCAATTTTATTGCAACTAATGAAGAAGAAGCTCTGTTGGTTTCGTTTTCTGATGGAAATGGAACCGGGGCTGGAGCCCTTTTCTTAAAAAAAATTAACAAGAAGCTGCTAGCTCATGGGACATTGCTTCATTTTAGGTGAACTGCTCCAAAAGGTCCCATGAATTGAATCATCCATGTTGGTGACTGGTGTCATCCCTTCTACGATGGCGTTGACTTCAGACATGGTTCCCATCACGAGGTATGTTCCTTTTTGGTCTGACTATTTGCCAAAGATCCTGCATGTTGAGTCTGCTCTTGTGCTACTGTTTTGGCACTGCCATGATAACGCAGTAATGTTGTTATTTTGCACCTTAATCTAGTGGCACTGCTAGTGCCACTGATTTTTTTATAATCGAAAGAGGGGGTTTCCTCTGATTTCATTAAAGAAATCCAACCATAGAGAACCATTATCCGACAACATCTTAGTGTAAACGGGCAGTTATGCAACTACTACTAGAACGGACTGAGTACTAGCAGGAGACAAGTTCGCCACATAAGCTAGGCAGGTAGGGGGACGCAACACCAGCTCGACCAAGTTTGTATTACAAGCCAAATGCTACCACAGAAACATCAGAGGGGAAGATAGGGACTAAAAGAGCCAACTTCAGCATCCCACTCTAAGCACCCCCGGCCTCCATCCTTGCGACGCATGGTACACCTCGTTTGCCACCTGCTCGACCCTAGTGCCACTGATCAAATGAAGTAATATTACAATTAAAATAGAGCATGTGTCCTCTCTATCATTTCATTTCCAATGTAGATAAAGAAAGTGCTTCTCTTTGTTAGTATATGTTTCATCAACTAGTCCCATTGTTAATGTTTAAGCGTTTCTGCAAACTGGGGTGCTTAATTTTTGTAACATCCCAAATTTTCAATTTGGAATGTTATACATTAGATCATCATGCATATCATATTTTATTGCATTTTGATTTGCGATCGTAGAAATTTCACGCAACTCAAGGACCCACGGAGAGAGTTGGGGATTTCGTTATTTTCATATTTGGGTTTTCTCAAATTTTGAAAATAGGATCATTTGTTTTAATTATTTTTCTCTCCGAAAATATTTCATATAAAAATATATGAGAGGGGATAAAATGACTTCTCCACAAATAATGAAATATTGGAGGAAAAATATTAAAAACAAATATTTGATTTTATTTGATTTTATTCGAATTAGGAAAAATATGCGTTTTTCAAAATTGCATTTTAGGCCCAAATAAATGTTCATCTTGTCCGGCTTATTTTTAGAGGACGGGCAAAATTTATTTCGGGATGTTTGGAGTCGGTTTAGTATTTCTTTTCTTACTTTATCTGCACGTCCGAATTATTTAAAAAAAAAGTCAACCGCCTTACGGGCCGTGTCCGACCCGGACACCTCAGCCCGGCCGGCCTTTAAAGCCGCGGCCCGAGCCCCGCCTCAGCCCAAGTCGCCGCCACCCCGAAACCCTAGCCGCCACCGCCGCCCGCGCCGCCGCCGCCCCACGCCGCCGCCCGCGTCGCCCCGCCGCCCGACCCACCACCCGCCGGAGCCCCGCCGCCCGACCCGCCACCTGCCGGAGCCCCGCCGCCCGTCCCGCCACCTGCCGGAGCCCCGCCGCCGTCCGCCGCCGCCCGCCGGAGCCGCGCCGCCTCTCGCCCGACGCCGCCACACGCCGGAGCTGCTCGCCGCCGCCGCCGTCACGCGAACCGAGGTAGCCGCCAGTTTTTCGCGAGAAACCGTTCGGTTTTATTTCGAAACCGAGATGCGTTGTTTTTATATTAGATCGTTTTTTTTCCGGTTTAGTTAAATAGCGAACGCCCGTTCGTTCGTTCATTTTAACGAACGGTTTTCTTTTTTTTACAGACAGCGAACGTTCGATCGTTAGCCTGTTCGTCAGTTTTTCTTTTTCTCGGATTTTCCACGATTATTCCTGATCGCGATTTCCGATCTGTTTTTCGTTTTAGTATAACTTTTCACTCGTTTATCGAAATCAGGCGATTCAAGCGCCTAGACTTTCGTCTCGAAATTCTCTTTCGGTTTAACCAACTCAAACAAGTTTTTGCTACTGTAAAATTTGACTTAGATCCAGATTAGTAAATGAAGCTTGTTTCTTTCGCCATTTGACCTTCGTTGCTTCGTTTGAATTGATTCTTTTTGCAAACCGGACTTCTTAAGTTAAACTTTCTGGTTAGATCTCTTATTTTGAGTTTTCTTTCGTGCACCCTTGCTTGATTGCTTATGTATCTATTGTTTGTTTGTGATAGAGTACCCGGAGTGCGAAGCGTGCTACTACGAGTCTCTAGGTTTCATGGATCATCAGCAAGGCAAGTAACACTTTGATCATACTTTTCATCACCCAGTTTTATTGCATTAGATCAATCCTCAAACAGTTGCATGATTAGGATCTGATTAATATGTGGGTTTTGGGAAGTAGATGAGGTAGTACCTATTGTCTTGTTTACTATCAAACCTTTGGGAGTTACTTCTACGTTTGCTTATATTGCTATGCTATGCTCGTAGACGTGGATTGGGTTTGAGTTAATTCTTCATGAAAGATGTGAGATTATTAATTTATGGTTCAACTTAAGGTGGCTACTTTAATTTACATCTGGGTGGATTGAGGCACCTGGAGAAACCAGTGTTGCCTGTATTTTTGGATATCCCGGAGTACCCGTGTGATCATCCTATGGACCGCCACCCAGACTCAAAGGGATCATGAGATTATTCATGCTAGAAACTTCCGTGTGCAGCCACAAGCTATTTTGGGCTCTAGCATAGTTGAGTAGGTTACATGACCTCTTGAAGAGGTGGGCGAGCAGATGTAGGGGAAAGTAGGTGTAACTGTCCACCCGGAGTAAAGAGTAGTGTTTCTGAAAGACTGTGTCTCGGTCATCCGTTTCTCAAACACCATGTAGTGCGAGAAATCAAGCGGAGGCGATCGAGTCTTTTGGGGAAAAGTGCACAAACCTCTGCAGAGTGTACAAACTAATCATGATTAGCCGTGTCCCCGGTTATGGACATCTTGAGTATCTAGTTCTTGGATTATCATGTGAATCTCATCATCATGTTACTTAATTTAATTTGATTGGGTTAATCACGTTCTTAATTGGGATTGAGTTGGAGGTACCTTCTCAATGTTTAACAACCACCATGATAGTTAAATAAAATTTATTCCTTTGTGGTAGGGAAAAATTGGCTTTTCGCAAAACTATAACCATAGAGCTTTCCACCAGCCAAATATGCATGTAGTGATAGCATTATTCTGTTCATTACTCTCTATGTGTTACTTTGCCAGCATATTCCATGTGCTGACCCGTTTTCGGGCTGCAACGTATCATGTTGCAGACTTTTCAGACGATGAGTAAGGAGCCTTAGGTCGTGGTCTTATACTCAGTGATGCCGTTGGAGTTGATGGACTCACTTTATCTTCCAAGCCTTCCGCTGTTATCGTATTTTAGATGGCCTTAAGCCATATTTATTGTATTGAGTTCTCTTGAACTATTCGATGTAATAAGTGTGTAATTGCTACTCTGTTATAAATCCTTCAAAGTACTATGCGTGTCAGCATTACCGATCCAGGGATGACACTGATGCACAGAGACTAGACTATTTGAGGTCTGGTCGCTACAGAGATGGTATCAGAGCACACGCTGACTGTAGGACACGACCACTAAGCTAAAGCCCTAGATCACTACTCTCTTCTCATTTCTGACTCCTCTCCTTTCTTCCACTCTTTTAGGATGGCAGATGCAAGGAACAAGTTCGCGCAACCAGATGAGGATACACCTTTTGGACGACACTTGAAGGAAGTTACTAAGTACCTGAACATCGGAATACCAAGCTTCACCGGAACCTACAACACCACACTACCAGAAGAGGAGCGCTGGATGATTCAAGTTCAAGTTCCAGGAAGGACGTTCATGCCAATCACTGAGCCCATAGAGTTTTCCTTTGATGCACCAACCTGGAGTCTAGGAAAGAGCATGGCAGCCCACATCACCATGGGACGCATTGGAGAAGTGTACCATAATGATCTCAAGGATACTATCTATCAGATTTGTGGGCGCCGAGACGAGCAATGGGAGATGATCAGTACCAGGAAGGATAGATCTATTGCAGCTTTCATCCAGGAGTTAAACCAGCACATTCGTCGCCAGGAGAACCAGATGTGCGCAGACATGATAGAACTGAAGAAGGCAAAGACTAGGATCATGGAACTGGAGGAAGAACTCAAGGCTACACGTGAGGATTATATGGAGGAAATCGTCGCACTAGTGGAGAAGAATGACGACCTGACAAAGAAGCTAGGAGTTTTCATGGGAGACCCAGCACCAGGAGGAGATGATGACGATTCTACTTCCCCGGAGAATTACATCTTCATTGACGACACCGAGTCGGACCCCAGTGAGGATGGTTTGGAGGATGAAGCCGGAGCAGATATCATGGAGTCTTCGACTGAGCAATTTTTCTAGTAGACCACCAAATTAGTAGTAGTATTCCACCATGTATATATTATAGTCCAAGCACTTTGTAACGATAGTTAGATCGATTGTATGCCTTGTTTGAATTGATTGGAGTGATATGATTGTGTTTGTCTCATGTGCATATGGGCAGTGTTTTCCCTCTAGACCTCATTCTATTCTATTTTCTCATCTTTTCTAAACCATCACATGCCTCCGAGACGCGACACCGGATTTGTTTTCCCACCGGAGATCACTCAGTTGATTCTGCAGCAGAATGCCCTGATGCAAGTGCCAGTTCAAAACCAAGGCAACAACAACAACAACCCACCACCACCACCACCACCTGTTGATCACTTAGCCCGATTTCTTAGGCTGAATCCGCCGGTGTTTTCCAGTAGCACCGAGCCGATTGTGGCAGATGATTGGCTCCGCAAGGTTGGAAGGGAGCTGACCACTGCAGGATGCACATATGCGGAGAGAGTGCGTTTTGCCGCACATCAGCTTGATGGACCCGCAACATCATGGTGGGAGAATTACACAGCCACTCACCCCATTGACACTGTCACATGGGACTAGTTTCAGCAAGCTTTCCGTACTGCCCATGTTTCAGCAGGAGCTATGGCCATGAAGAAGCGTGAGTTTCGCAACTTATGCCAAGGAGGACGTACCATTGGCCAGTACGTGGAGGATTTTAGTAAGTTAGCACGTTATGCCCCAGATGACGTTGCTACGGATGCAGCTAAGCAGGAGAAGTTTCTGGAAGGACTGAATGATGAGCTGAGCATGCAGTTGATGGTGGCAACTTTTAACAACTACCAGGAGTTGGTAGATAGAGCTCTCATTATTGAAGGGAAGCAGCAGCAGATTGAGAGTCGTAAGAGGAAGTATGGACAAGGAAAGTACAGTACAGGAGCTCACCAGAAGCCTCGTTTTACCTCGAACTCGGGAGGACACCTTCAGCATAACCATGGAGGTCACAATCACAATGGAGGAAGTTCGCACAATCATAGTGGCCCCAAGAATGGCAATGGGAACGGAGGAAGCAACGGACAGAACCGTACCAACCCATCAACCCCAGCCAAGAGGGATCTAAGCCACATTACCTGTTTCAAGTGCCAGAAGACTGGACATTATGCCACTGATTGTCCGGAAGCAAAGAATGGAAATGGCAATGGAAGCTCGGGGAAGAAGCCGAACCCTTTCAACAGGGGACAGATGAACCACGTTAATGTGGAGGAGGTTGAAGCACAGCCTAATGTAGTAATAGGTAAGTTCTTGGTTAAGTCATTTACTGCAATCGTTCTTTTTGATACTGGTGCATCACATTCATACATATCAAGGGGATTTGTGGATAAGTTTAAGTTGCCCACCAAAGTTCTTAGAACACCTATGTTAGTAACCTCGCTAGGAGCAGAGTATATGGCAAGCCAAGGATGTTTTCAATTGCCATTGGCCATAGGTAGGCATGTTTTCCCCTCAGACCTAATAGTTTTGGAGTCACAAGGTTTGGATGTGATTTTGGGAATGGATTGGCTATCGATGTATGGAGGAAACATCGATTGCGCCAGTAAGACGATTTTGCTTACTACCCCAGAAGGAAGAAGGATTAACTATGTATCCCGACATGTGCCGAAGAGGACTCAAGTGAATTCCTTATCAGGAGTTGTACAGGAGGAAGTATCAGTGGTGAAGGAATTCCCTGACGTATTTCCAGAGGAGTTGCCAGGCATGCCACCGGATAGAGACATCGAGTTTTTGATTGAGCTTTTGCCAGGCACTGGGCCAATATCTAAGAGACCGTACAGGATGCCCGCTAAGGATTTGGAAGAAATTAAGAAGCAGATTAAGGAGTTACTGGATAAAGGATATATTCGCCCAAGTTCATCACCTTGGGGATCACCCGTACTTCTAGTGGCGAAGAAAGATGGATCGTTGAGGATGGTTGTTGATTATCGTGGATCGAATGAAGTAACAATCAAGAACAAGTACCCACTGCCGATGATCAATGATCTGTTTGGCCGACTACAAGGAGGTAAAGTATTTTCCAAGATTGATTTGCGATCAGGATACCACCAGTTGAAGATTCGAGAGCAGGATATACCCAAGACAGATTTTACCACAAGGTATGGGCTATATGAGTACACCGTTATGTCATTTGGCCTGACTAACGCACCTGCCTTTTTCATGAACATGATGAACAAAGTGTTTATGGAGTTTTTGGATAAGTTCACCGTAGTGTTCATTGATGATATTCCGGTCTATTCGAAGAATGAAGAAGAGCATAAGGAGCATTTGCGTTTGGTACTTGGAAAGCTCAGAGAACATCAGTTATATGCCAAGTTCAGCAAGTGCGAGTTTTGGTTAAAGGAAGTTGGATTCCTTGGACATGTTATATCCGGAGAAGGAATAGCAGTAGATCCCACCAAGGTTAACACTGTGACAAATTGGGAAGTACCCACGACAGTTGGAGAAATCCGGAGATTCATCGAGAATTTCTTGAAGATTGCAAAGCCTATGACGGAGTTGTTGAAGAAGGACACCAAATTCATTTGGACTGAGGAATGTGAGGCTAGTTTCCAGGAATTGAAGAAACGTTTGGTTACAGCGCCAGTGTTGATTCTGCCAGATCAACGCAAGGATTATGAAGTATATTCGACGCTTCGCGTCGAGGACTTGGAGCAGTGCTAATGCAGGAGGGAAGAGTTGTTTCATATGCCTCACGATAGCTTAAACCGCATGAGTTGAATTATGCTACACATGATTTCGAGTTAGCAGCCGTAGTGCATGCATTGAAGACATGGAGACATTTTCTCATCGGAAACCATTGTGAGGTGTACACAGATCACAAGAGTTTGAAGTACATTTTCACGCAGAAGGAGCTGAATCTCAGGCAAAGGAGATGGTTGGAGCTCATTAAGGATTATGATATGAGATTGCATTATCACCCAGGGAAGGCTAACGTAGTAGCCGATGCGTTGAGCCGCAAGAGCCATGTCAACACGCTCATGACCGGAGAGTTACCCAAGAAGTTAGCAGGGGATCTTCGTGAACTATGTTTGGAAATAGTTCCAAGAGGTTTTGTAGCAGCATTGGAGATTCAGTCTACTTTGATGGATAAGATCAGAGATGCTCAAAAAATAGACAAGGAAATTGCTGAGATAAAGGAAAGGATGAGTAAAGGAAAAGCCAAGGGATTTCGTGAGGATGAACACGATACCTTATGGGTTGAGGACCGCGTTTATGTGCCCAATGATCCGGAGATCAGGAAGTTGATTCTGCCAGAGGCCCATGATTCACCATATTCGATTCACCCAGGAAATACCAAGATGTATTTGGATTTGAAGCATACTTTCTGGTGGACCGGAATGAAGAAGGATATTGCGGAGTATGTAGCAGTTTGTGATGTATGCCATAGAGTAAAGGCAGAGCATCAGAAGCCAGCAGGATTGCTACAACCATTGCCGATACCCGAATGGAAGTGGGATAAGCTAGGCATGGATTTTATCACAGGATTGCCCAGGACTCGTTCAGGCTATGACTCGGTATGGGTTGTAGTCGATCGTTTGACAAAGGTAGCTCATTTCATCCCAGTAAAGACCACTTATACAAGTGCTAAGTTGGCAAAGATATACATGACCAGGATCGTATGTCTGCATGGAGTTCCGAGGACCATTGTATAAGATAGAGGAACCCAGTTTACTTCAAAGTTTTGGAATCAGTTGCACGAGACTTTGGGTACCATGCTAGAGTTCAGTACAGCCTTTCGTCCACCGACAGACGGACAGACCGAGAGAGTCAATCAGATTTTGGAGGACATGCTGAGAGCTTGTGCGCTAGATTATGGATCTAGCTGGGACGACAATTTGCCATATGCAGAGTTCTCTTACAACAACAGTTATCAATCCAGTTTGAAGATGGCCCCTTTCGAAGCTCTGTATGGAAGGAGGTGTAGGACACCGTTGTTGTGGGACGAAGTTGGAGACCGCCAGTTGTTTGGACCAGATTTGATTAAAGAGTCTGAACAGAAAGTGAAGTTGATTCGCGATAGGCTCAAGGTAGCCCAGTCCAGGCAGAAGAGTTATGCGGATTCTAAATGCAAGGAGACAGTTTACGAAGTCGGAGACAGAGTTTATCTTCGAGTAGCACCACTTCGAGGAGTAAAGCGCTTTGGAGTTAAGGGAAAGTTAGCGCCACATTTTGTAGGACCATACAAAGTTTTGGAGCGTATGGGGGAAGTTGCTTACAAGTTGGAATTGCCGAAGGATTGTCGGGAGTTCACGATGTGTTCCATGTTTCTCAGCTGAAGAAGTGCCATGCAGAGATGGCTAAGATACCACCGAGAGATACAGTGCCATTGGAAGCGATTCAGCTGGATAGTGACTTGACCTATGAGGAAAAACCAGTTAAGATTCTTGAGTATGCCAGCCGAGTCACCCGCAGCAAGGTTATCAAGTTTTGCAAAGTTCAGTGGAGTCACCATACCGAGGATGAAGCCACCTGGGAGCGAGAGGAAGATCTACGGAAGGACCACTCTCACCTATTTTCTAGCTAACCCGAATCTCAAGGGCGAGATTCATCTTAAGGGGGGTAGGTTTGTAACATCCCAAATTTTCAATTTGGAATGTTATACATTAGATCATCATGCATATCATATTTTATTGCATTTTGATTTGCGATCCTAGAAATTTCACGCAACTCAAGGACCCACAGAGAGAGTTGGGGATTTCGTTATTTTCATATTTGGGGTTTTCTCAAATTTTGAAAATAGGATCATTTGTTTTAATTATTTTTCTATCCGAAAATATTTCATATCAAAATATATGAGAGGGGATAAAATGAATTCTCCACAAATATTGAAATATTGGAGGAAAAATATCAAAAACAAATATTTGATTTTATTTGAATTAGGAAAAATACGCGTTTTCCAAATTTGCATTTTAGGCCCAAATAAATGTTCATCTTGTCCGGCTTATTTTTAGAGGACGGGGAAAATTTATTTTGGGATTTTTGGAGTCCGTTTAGTATTTCTTTTCTTACCTTTTCTGCACGTCCGAATTTTTTTTTAAAAAAAAGTCAACCGCCTTACGGGCCGTGTCCGACCCGGACACCTCAGCCCGGCCGGCCTTTAAAGCCGCGGCCCGAGCCCCGCCTCAACCTAAGTTGCCGCCGCCCCGAAACCCTAGCCGCCGCCGCCGCCCGCGCCACCGCCGCCCCGCGCCGCCGCCGCCCGCGTCGCCCCGCCGCCCGACCCGCCACCCGCCGAAGCCCCGCCGCCCGACCCGCCACCCGCCGGAGCCCCGTCGCCTTCCGCCGCCGCCCACCGGAACCCCGCCGCCTCTCGCCCGACGCTGCCACCCACCGGCGCCGCTCGCCGCCGCCGCCGTCACGCGAACCGAGGTAGCCGCCGGTTTTTCTCGAAAAACCGTTCGGTCTTATTTCGAAACCGAGATGCGTTTTTTTATATTAGATCGGTTTTTTTCCGGTTTAGTTAAATAGCGAATGCCCGTTCGTTCGCTCGTTTTAACGAATGGTTTTTGTTTTTTTACAGACACCGAAAGTTCGATCGTTAGCTTGTTCGTCAGTTTTTCTTTTTCTCGGATTTTCCGCGATTATTCCTGATCACGATTTCCAATCTGTTTTTCGTTTTAGTATAACTTTTCCCTCGTTTATCGGAATCAGGTGATTCAAGCGCCTAGTGTTTCGTCTCGAAATTCTCTTTCCGTTTAACCAACTCAAACAAGTTTTTGCTACTGTAAAATTTGACTTAGATCCAGATTAGTAAACGAAGCTTGTTTCTTTCGCCGTTTGACCTTCATTGCTTCGTTTGAATTGATTCTTTTTGCAAACCGGAGTTCTTAAGTTGAACTTTCTGGTTAGATCTCTTATTTTGAGTTTTATTTCGTGCACCCTTGCTTGATTGCTTATTTATGTATTGTTTGTTTGCGATAGAGTACCCGGAGTGCGAAGCGTGCTACTACGAGTCTCTAGGTTTCATGGATCATCAGCAAGGCAAGTAACACTTTGATCATACTTTTCATCACCCAGTTTTACTACATTAGATCAATCCTCAAACAGTTGCATGATTAGGATCTGATTAATATGTGGGTTTTGGGAAGTAGATGAGGTAGTACCTATTGTCCTGTTTACTATCAAACCTTTGGGAGTTACTTCTACGTTTGCTTATATTGCTATGCTATGCTCGTAGACGTGGATTGGGTTTGAGTGAATTCTTCATGACAGATGTGAGATTATTAATTTATGGTTCAACTTAAGGTGGCTACTTTAATTTACATCTGGGTGGATTGAGGCACCTGGAGAAACCAGTGTTGCCTGTATTTTTGGATATCCCGAAGTACCCGTGTGATCATCCTATGGACCGCCACCCAGACTCAAAGGGAGCATGAGATTATTCATACTAGAAACTTCCGTGTGCAGCCACAAGCTATTATGGGCTCTAGCATAGTTGAGTAGGTTACATGACCTCTTGAAGAGGTGGGCTAGCAGATGTAGGGGAAAGTAGGTGTAACTGTCCACCCGGAGTAAAGAGTAGTGTTTCTGAAAGACTGTGTCTCGGTCATCCGTTTCTCAAACACCATGTAGTGCAAGAAATCAAGCGGAGGCGATCGAGTATTTTGGGGAAAAGTGCACAAACCTCTGCAGAGTGTACAAACTAATCATGATTAGCCGTGTCCCCGGTTATGGACATCTTGAGTATCTAGTTCTTGGATTATCATGTGAATCTCATCATCATGTTACTTAATTTAATTTGATTGGGTTAATCACGTTCTTAATTGGGATTGAGTTGGAGGTACCTTCTCAATGTTTAACAACCACCATGATACTTCAATAAAATTTATTCCTTTGTGGTAGGGAAAAATTGGCTTTTCGCAAAACTATAACCATAGAGCTTTCCACCAGCCAAATATGCATGTACTGATAGCATTATTTTGTTCATTACTCTCTATGTGTTACTTTGCCAGCATATTCCATGTGCTGACCCATTTTCGGGCTGCAACGTATCATGTTGCAGACTTTTCAGACGATGAGTAAGGAGCCTTAGGTCGTGGTCTTATACTCAGTGATGCTGCTGGAGTTGATGGACTCACTTTATCTTCCAAGCCTTCCCCTGTTATCGTATTTTAGATGGCCTTAAGTCATATTTATTGTATTGAGTTCTCTTGAACTATTCGATGTAATAAGTGTGTGATTGCTACTCTGTTATAAATCCTTCAAAGTACTGTGCGTGTCAGCATTACCAATCCAGGGATGACACTGATGCACAGAGACTAGACTGTTTGAGGTCTGGTCGCTACAATTTTAGTTGATCTGCACAAAAATAGAGATTGGGATGTCTCAAGGCCCCTCCTTGTACTACAACTGTACACTGATGTTCATCACTGGCAGAAGGTGTATCGGGGAGACTTGGGTCGATTTGCAGTATGAGGCGTCGCAGGGCCCATCTCGCCCTCGCAGCATGGCATACTATGATACTATCGCAATATTTTCTTCTATTTATTAGTGTATGTTTCATCAACTAGTGCCACTATAATGTAATCATGCTTTTTCATTATCTGTGCAAACAGGGTTATTCAGCTGCATTTTGGTGGAACTGCACAAATGTACGGATGGAACCGGCATATATGCAGAGTGCGAGGTGCCAAGTAAAAATTACCGACACCAACCCTGCTCCATCTAAGCATTGGCATCCACCACCATCAGTGGGATGTGTGGCGCTCACTGTGGATGGATCTTTCTCGGTAGCAAATCCTCTAACCAAATACTAGTATCTTAGACTTCAAAAAACAATACTAGTAGCTTATATTGGCAGTTTTCTAGGGAGTACTCTTTTCTGAAAGAAGCACCAATCTATTTTTCTTTATTTGTACACAATGTCACAACTTTGACCCAAAGGTCCAGAGCTATTTTAGGGTGATTGGTGTAGTACTCGGAGACTAATTGTAAGCACGATTTTTATTAGCTGTCACACTGATTGTAAGCATGAGCAGATGGACGATTAGGTTAGTGCGAAGCTTACCTTAAACCCTACTGACGCCGTTGAAACGAGGCGAGCGTCAAGGGAACCATGGAGAACGGCGGGGAAGCGACGGCGCGCCATCCGGCCTCCTCTTGCGGTGGGAGAACGAATACTCTTGTGGCTCCGACTCGCTCTGCACCCTCACGAACGGCACACCGTACTCGATTGATTCGTTATCCTCTGGGTGCTCGACCTTCGACCTGCACGCCCACCACCTCCGCCTAACTTTTGCCTCGGGCGAATCTGTCTGCTCCATCGCCCAGATGAGATACTCGATGAACTCGAAGGACTACGGCATGACTACCGCCGAGGAGTACATCACCGCCGTCTTGCTCTTTCGCATACATTACCACATGGCCCTCACCGTCCTCGAAATCTCCCACTCATTGTCGAACCAAGTAAGGATCTCCTTCAACCTGGCTAACTTTGCCTGGTCGCCGCTAGCGATCTGCCTGATTCGCTGCTGCATCCTCTCCATAGATGTCCTTCTGAGAGGTCCGGTGCTAGCTTTGGAAGATGGGAGGAGAGATGGTGGTCTTGCAATAGAGAAGAGGGAGAGGCGAGACAGTGGTTTTGGAATGGAGATGATGGAGAGGAGAGGGGTGGTTTTGCAATGGAGAAGAGGGAGAGGCGAGACGGTGGTTTTGGAATGGAGATGATGGAGAGGAGAGGTTTCCCTGCCTTTCGGTCGCTGACAGGTGGGCTACGTCAGGGGATCCTCGTCCGATGAGAGAGGGGCTGGTTTTGCAATGGAGAAGAGGGAGAGGCGAGACGATGGTTTTGGAATGGAGATGATGGAGAGGAGAGGAGGTGGTTTTGCAATGGATAAGAGGGAGAGCAGCGTGCGACAGCGATTTAGGATTGGACGAGAGGGCCGGCGCGCTGTGACTGGATCAATATCAAAATCAATTTACCCTTCAATTAAGAAAGCGACCCCACATTAACTAGTCTCCCTTTTATTCTGGGTCATAATTGACCATCATTTTCACAAATAAAATATATGTTATACATTGCAAAAATAATATAATTTGAAAGTACATTCAGATACGAACCAAACGATACAATTTTTGGTGACATGCATTCACATTTTGCTTGGAAAATACAGTACGTGGTCAAACTTTGACCCAAAATATGCAAAACAAAAAAATACTTCCAGGACCAGCGCCACTCCTCTCCTCATAAACCACCGCCGCTCCTCTCCTGTTCCAATCTAAATCCAGCACCACTCCTCTCCTCTTCCATTTCAAAACCATCGCCCCTCCTCTCCTGTTCCAATCAAAACCAGCATCGCTCCTCTCCCGTTCTAATCCAAAACCAGCACTGCTCCTCTCCTCTTCTATTCAAAAACCACCGCTGGCGAGTGAAGGTGTTGTGGAGAAGTAGATCGATGGAGGAGTACAACCGATACATGAGGATCGCAGACGGCGACCCTATGAAGCAAGCTAGGATGTTGGAGATATAGTCTTGGTTTGACAACAAGGACCAACTAGTGGCGACGGCGACATCCATGGCCAAATATCTACAACAGAGTGAAAAGGCGGCGATACTCCCGAAGGGAGTCGCGTGGGAGTACATAGAGTTGCTCCTCTGGGCTATGGAGCAAACAGATTCACCGAATCCGACCGTGAGGGAGCGGTGGTGGTAGTATCGATCCCAGATGGAGCATCCACCAGAGATTGAAGGATCGAGCATCTACAGGGTGCCGTTTGTGAGGGTGTCGTGTCAGAGCGAGCCGGTGGAGTCTTCATCGACCGAACCCAGCTGTAAGAGGAGAAAAGCAGTTGGCCCGACGACGCTTCCCCGCCATCCTCTCCCTCGCCGTTCACATCGTCTCACAGGGCGGCTGTCTGCCACCGAGGAATAGGAGGGGACTGCCCCTAGCCCAATAGTCGGGCAGGTTGTGAATTGTCAGGAGGATCTTAGGGTTGTCAGTATTTGCAGGTTGTGAATTGTGTTTTGTGTTGTGTATTTTGTGAGTACTTTCAGATATGAATGTCTTTTGAATTTCAGATTTGCAGTATTGAGCATATGAAGTATTTTATGAATTCTAGAGATCTATTTATAGCACTTAAAATAATGTAGTTTCATAGGAGTATAAAAGTGCAGACAATGTGATTCTCATAGAAGAAACTGCAAGTTTCAGTTTCAGATAAGAAACTGCAAGTTCAGTTTCAGATAAGAAACTGCAACTTTCAGAGGCAGAGCATTTATATTAACATGGCCTTTTCAAACAGGGTTAACATCATGTTGGAAGTTTTATTCATGGTCGAAAATGGAACTAACAACCAGTTAACATCATGCTGATCAACATTCATGTATAGCACATCTTCATATGATGCAGAATCAAAAAGATATGCTACTTTCAAAATGCCCACACAATGTCGAGTGTGCGAAAAATAGAGAAAATGAGGGACAAACTTTTGGCAAGTGTTCGACGTGGTGTGCATACATGACAATGGGGACCCACATGTCAATAATGGCAGAGGCAAAAAATTGGAGATATTTTCCCTGCATCGGGTGGAATCGAACCCGGGCGGAACAGTTGTCGGGTAGTGTCACTTGGCCACTGGGCTAGTTCAGTACTTTTGTTACAAATAAGGCACTGCCTCAGGTGGTTCGTTCACCTCCTGCGCCTTTGTGCGTGTGACGCCCGGATAATTAAGCTACAGTAATCCCACGTTAACGATGCCATGTCACCCCGTTTACTGTTGATAATCTCACGTTAGTTCGAAACCGATTCAAATTCAAATTCAAAATCAAGCAAACAATGAAAGTTTTCCAATATTAAAACTAAAATGTTCAATAGATAGTAGATAAATCAGAGGCTAGGATAAAATTGTAAACAACATTATTGAAATTTGATAAGTCATTTAAACAACCTCAAACAATGGCTGAATACATTATTTAATAACCTTTTAATTAATCTAAATCTAATGTGAAATGGTATTTCACCCAGACTAGTTTTTGGTGCTAGGATCTAATGCACTGCAATTTATGAGCTAGCTCCCATATTTTATAAAAATCAATTAGGTGCTAAACATTTTTGAAAACAGAAAACAAAACAAAAGTGTAAAAAAAAGAAAGAAAGAGAGAAAGCCCCCTGGCCAACTGGATCAGATGGCCCAGTTGGCCGACCCACCTGGCCCAACCGACCAGCCCACCCACTCCCCTCCATAACCCCCCACTCTCCTCGGTCCAACCCTAACCGACACCCATTCCCCCCACGATCCCAACTCCCCCTGGATCCACTCCCCCTGGATCCACTCCCCCTCTCGTTCCCGATTTGGATCGGGAAGGGGAGCGATCCCACCCCCCCTTCGCCGTCACCATCGCCGCCGTCGTCATCGACCGCCGCCGCCGCACGAGGACCCGAAGCCGCCTGACACTGCCCCGCCGTCGCCGTGTCCCCGTCCTCCTCCCCATCGGACTGCGCCCGGCTCCTCGACGCCGCCCCGTCGTCCTCATCACCGTCACCGACCCGACCCCGGCCTCGTCGTCCCCGTCCTCCTCCCCGAGCTTGCTGCTAGTCCCCTACGAACCGCCGTGAGCGCCCCATTCGCCTTCCCCTCCTCTCCCTGCTCCCACACTCCGCGTCGCCCCGCCCGCGCTCACCGCGCCGTGCTTGCACCCCTGCTCCTAGTAGCTGCTGCTCAAACTGCCGCAGTCGTGGCCTGGCCGAGCGCCCGCGCCCCGCGCGTGGCCACGCCCCCTGCTCCCCTCGCCCCGCTCTACCGTGGCCTTGCTCCGCCGCGTGCCGCATTGGTTCCACCTCGCTGCTACTCCCCCTTCACCGTGCGCGCGCTCGACGCCGCCCTGCCTACCCCTACTGCTGCTCATGCGTTGCGCTGCTGTTGCGGCTGCAGCGGCGGCTGCTACTGCCGCACAGCCGTGCGCTCCTGCGTCGCCGGCCGTCGCCCATCTCACTCTGCTCCCTGTGCCGCCCGCCGCCCCTGCCGGGGCGCGCTCTGCCTCGCCGGCGCCGTGCCGCTGGCCGCGCCCGGGCTCGCCCCATCGGGCGCCTGCAACCGCGCCCGAGACCCGTGCCTGTTCGCCCGCTAGGGCTCCCCCTGAGCCACTGACCTTGGGGCCCCACGCCCAGAACTTATTAAAAAAAGGAATTAAAAATAATTAATTAACTAATAAAAATAATTAAAATATTAATTAATTAACTTAATTAACTTAATTAATCCTGTTAATATTAACTAATTAAGATTAATTAACCTAATTAACTATTGTTAATTAGCTGACAGCCCCTGACAGGTGGGACCCACCTGTCACGTTGCCCAGGTCAACGGTCATCGTTGACTGCTGACGTCATGCTGATGCATTAATTAAATTTCGAATTAAATTAATTTATTAAATTCTAAAAATGAATTAAATCTTTAAAATTTAATATAAAATAAACCGTAGCTCGGATGGGAAAACTTTGTACATGAAAGTTGTGAAGAACGACGAGACAAATCCGAATACGTAGTCCGTTTGTCAGCCACACATTCCTAGCATAGCGAACATGGAACTTTCCCCCTCCGGTCCGTCTGTCCGAAAACGCGAAACATCGGGAATACTTTCCCGGATCTTTCCCCCTTCGCCGGTACCACCTACTGCCGCGTTAGGGCACACCTAGCACCGCTCATTGTCATGTCACGCATCGTCATGCTTATGTTTGCATTTTATTTACTGTTTCTTCCCCCCTTCTCTCCAGTAGACTACGAGACCGACGCTGCTGCTGTCCAGTTCGACTACGGAGTTGACGACCCCTCCTACTTGCCAGAGCAACCAGGCAAGCGCCCCCCTTGATCACCAGATATCGCCTATTCTTCTCTATACTGCTTGCATTAGAGTAGTGTAGCATGTTACTGCTTTCGG
The DNA here is from genome assembly GCF_002575655.3 of Aegilops tauschii subsp. strangulata. NCBI lineage: Eukaryota > Viridiplantae > Streptophyta > Magnoliopsida > Poales > Poaceae > Aegilops > Aegilops tauschii. Next base: position 289,372,544 of record NC_053038.3, read on the forward strand.
TTAATCCTATTCTGATGCATAGCCTGTCATTGTTGCTACAGTTGTTACCCTTACCTGCTATCCTACTGCCCAGTATAGGATGCTAGTGTTCCATCAGTGGCCCTACACTCTTGTCCGTCTGCCATGCTATACTACGGGGCCGTGATCACTTCGGGAGGTGATCACGGGTATATACTATATACTTTATATACATGACACATGTGGTGACTGAAGTCGGGTCGGCTTGTTGAGTACCCGCAAGTGATTCTGATGAGGGGGCTGAAAGGACAGGTGGCTCCATCCCGGTAGAGGTGGGCCTGGGTTCCTGACGGCCCCCGACTGTTACTTTACGGCGGAGCGACAGGGCAGGTTGAGACCACCTAGGAGAGAGGTGGGCCTGGCCCTGGTCGGCGTTCGCGGATACTTAACACGCTTAACGAGATCTTGGTATTTGATCTGAGTCTGGCCATTTGGTCTATACGCACTAACCAACTACGCGGGAACAGTTATGGGCACTCGACGTCGTGGTATCAGCCGAAGATCTTCTTGACATCAGCGACGGAGCGTCGCGCGCCGGATTGGACTGGAACGCCTGCTAGGCTAGGTCTGCTTCCGGCCGCGTACGCAACGTGCAGGTGTGCAATGGGCGATGGGCCCAGACCCCTGCGCGCATAGGATTTAGACCGGCGTGTTGACCTCTCTGTTGAGCCTAGGTGGGGCTGCGACGTGTTGATCTTCCGAGGCCGGGCATGACCCAGGAAAGTGTGTCCGGCCAAATGGGATCGAGCGTGTTGGGTTATGTGGTGCACCCCTGCAGGGAAGTTTATCTATTCGAATAGCCGTGTCCCTCGGTAAAAGGACGACCCAAAGTTGTACCTTGACCTTATGACAACTAGAACTGGATACTTAATAAAACACACCCTTCCAAGTGCCAGATATAACCCGGTGATCGCTCTCTAACAGGGCGACGAGGAGGGGATCGCCGGGTAGGATTATGCTATGCGATGCTACTTGGTGAACTTACAATCTACTCTCCTCTACATGCTGCAAGATGGAGATGGCCAGAAGCGTAGTCTTCGACAGGACTAGCTATCCCCCTCTTATTCTGGCATTCTGCAGTTCAGTCCACTGATATGGCCCTTTACACATATACCCATGCATATGTAGTGTAGCTCCTTGCTTGCGAGTACTTTGGATGAGTACTCACGGTTGCCTCTCTCCCTCTTTTCCCCCTTTCCCTTTCTACCTAGATGCTGGAGCCCAGGAGCCAGACGCCACTGTAGACGACGACTCCTACGACACTGGAGGTGCCTACTACTACGTGCAGTCCGCTGACGACGACCAGGAGTTAGTTAGGAGGATCCCAGGCAGGAGGCCTGCGCCTCGTTCGATCTGTATCCTAGTTTGTGCTAGCCTTCTTAAGGCAATCTTGTTTAACTTATGTCTGTACTCAGATATTGTTGCTTCCGCTGACTCGTCTATGATCGAGCACTTGTATTCGAGCCCTCGAGGCCCCTGGCTTGTATTATGATGCTTGTATGACTTATTTTATGTTGTAGAGTTGTGTTGTGATATCTTCCCGTGAGTCTCTGATCTTGATCGTACACATTTGCGTGCATGATTAGTGTACGGTCAAATCGGGGGGTTCACAAGTTGGTATCAGAGCCAACTGCTTGTAGGAATCCCCCTTTCCAACTCCTTGGCCGAAGTCAAGTCTAGTCATTGAAAAACTTTACTAACATGGCTGTGTGGCTTATGGGCCCACGTCGCCATTGGGTGGTATTAGGATCTTTTACTCCTCAATCCTTACTCTGGGACTCTGATCTCTCTTCTATTCGGGTTAAATGATTTTACTAAATATGACTCTAGGTTCTCGTAACTACGTCTCCCGGAGAGCCCCTTATCACAGATGATCGCCTACTGCACCAGAAGATTTCAAAGTTACTCCCCGATACTCTTTCAAGACTTTGTGCTCGTTGCTTTTGCAATTCCCTACCACTGATCTATCCCTATGGATAAATACTTACAACCGTCGTTCTTAATTCTATTCCAAGTTGATCTTGTTAAGACAAGATGCCTCGAACCGCTCTCCGTTGTTCCAAGAATCCTTTGAGCTTACTGCTATACAGTTTTTGCCACCTGAATACCCCTAAGAATAATTTCTCGCACTTCCGAGTATCCGCTCATCCCCAGTTGTTCAGGTGTTTCACAAAAGTCTTTGAAATACTATTCAATCCTCCGAAAATCCTCAGGAGCCTTTTTGCTCTTGAAATTCTTGCTGACTTGCATTATGATTAATCTTAAGTCTCGTAATCTTATTGGCATCTCTTGTCATTATCATTTTGAGTCCGTTGATTCAATTTGTTGCGAATGCTCGCAATCCTCAATCAGAGCCTAGAATTTATCCTTCCGGCTCAAACGTCATTTTAAACATGAGCTGGTATCGACCAATCAAATTGCCATCGATTGTACCCCTAAGGCTATTCAACTTATCCATCCTTAATCAGAGCGTTTGCTTCTGATCCCTTGATTTGGAAATCATAATTCCTTTGCATTTGAGCTTTGAGTTAGCCAGTTGTTTCTATAATCTGATCCCCTTGCATTCTTTCTTCCTCTAGTTGAGTATCCATGCTCACATCTGATCCCTTGTGGACCACCAAATCCTTTGTTAGATTACTATCCGACAGTGCCCTCATATTTAATCACCTTGTGAGTTCTTTCCCTGATACATAATGCCTTTAGTAAATTGTATCCTCTCGTTTTGACACCCATGCTCTACTATCGAGCTTGACTTATTTACCCCTGAAGCTTGTGGTATATGTTTCCACAATGCCCCGATGGGTTGAACCTATGCCTTTCATAATATGTGTGAACTCAAAAGTTTTCATGAGTCATACTCTTCTGGTATTTTGCCAGATAAAATTTTTCAACACTGCAACTTCATCAAACGCGAGAAGTGAATGAGAGGTTATGCATTGAAGAAGTGGGAGTCGACCTTGAACTTTGCGTTCATGCCCATGGACACGATGTAGATCTTATCATTAAACCTTTTCTTAAATTAATTATCCCCTTGGTATAAGTTCATCTTATATCTAGGATCTGGCCTTTTGCAATTGTGGTTCCGACCACGTTCTCCTTTAAACACCATTTCTCATGCAAGTTTAAGCACTTGTCTTCTGCAGAGCAATACCCCAGTCCAACCTCTACTTTGGTTTGTCGTCGAGTATTACCCCCTGGTATCTCGAGATTATCATGGAACTGCATAACTTCTTATGAGTTCTTCATCAATTCCTACATTCTCACTGATCACAGTTTTTCACGGGCTTTGAGTTATTAAACACTCAAGGACATCGATAACTGAATCGAGTCCGCGTCGCGATTAAACAACTCTTAGTAATCTTCTTTACTTACGAGTTTGTACTCGATCACGTCATTCCTAGCCTGCTCGGCTATGTCATTATCGTGCCGATTTTAACTGTGCTACCTGGACCTTCCCAGCGCACAAATTTCGATAGTGAGCTAATCTTGCGTCGATCTTCCTCGTCATATCACTTCTCCTTGAACAGCAAACTTGATTTCGAGTTTGTGTCCTACCCGTGGTTCCAATAATCTTTCGCTTTCATCATTCATTTGACTTGATGTCATCGTCGATCAATTACATCTTCTTGAAAACCTCTCGACAAATTTGTCATGATCATCGTCAACAATTTGACTTCTTCCAAGTTGTGTGTAGAAATTCAGGATGAGAAATACCATCCTTGCCCCTCGATGAATTGTGTTATCATCGACAACATTCTTGCCTCCCCCCAATACAAACTTGTTCATATTTTGTGTTGTATCTTGATTTCCCTGCTATCCAACTTATGTTAAGTTCTACCGCGGAGTATTACCATCTTTGATGTCAAGAATGTTGTGAGGATTGCTCCACCTCTTAAGAATTCTTGCTATAATGATACTTCTCACCATCACCATTCTTTCTTGGTCCTCGTGTTGATTCCAACCGGGGTACCCACAAGTGGTTTGTGATGTGTAAATTCTAAACTTCTAGCAACCCTATTGCTTTGAAGTTATTGGTCTATAGTTTCATTCTACGTCTATGGCTTATTGAATTATCATTCGAACATTGATTGTGCTGCCTAGCCCATATTTCGGGTGCACCGTCAACCAATGTTCAATCGTGTATGTTTCCTCGAGCATACCTCATTATATCATTTGAACTGACAAAAGCTATCTCCTTGTACACATAATTGTGGAAATCCATCTTTTGGAAATCTCAATGGAATGTCGCTGAGTCCATCAGCCACCTCCTAACCCTCTCCTTGGTTTAATGATGAACTCTTGTTTCGGAACTTGCTTTCATAGTTCATTTCCCGAGAATCTTACAATGTCATCCCATCAATTTGTGTTGCACCTTTCTTCTCAGACATCCTGAGTCTGAGGTATCTTGACACCAATCAGATCTGAATCTCGGTCAGATATGATGGTTGGAACATATTTCCAAGAGTTATACATTGGTCTTTATATGACCCGGTAGGGTGATGTCATGCCTAGCACAAACTGGCCGGAGGACCTATTGTTATAGTTCTTCCTTTCAGCAAGGTTATCCATTCTTCCATGAGGAAATTGTAAGACTTATTCTATAAGTTGTTCCTGATGGATCCTTTTTGTTTCCAAAGTCTGATCTTCACCTGTTGACCATGTCAATGCTATCTCGAAGCATGTCTATGTACTCCGATTTTCAACAGGAACATTTGAAGCCCAATGCTAAATGTTTCCTGCTCAATTATCCAAACACCGTTGTATGGGTAATGTCATGAAATTTCTCTCCACTACCTAAAGAGTTTTCTACATTATATCCTGTCATGGATATCATGCTCAGCTTGTACTTGGGAAGGATATATCCCTGAAATATGTGCTTAAACACATTTTCCATTCCATTGTTCTGTTTACTCTGATAAACATATTTTCCTTTCCATTGTTTGGTTTAACCTTTCTTGTGATCTATATGATCTAAGCATTAATATTCCCTGATTATGTAAACACCTCGGTGTATAGTTCTGTCAGTAAGACCCTGATACTTTTGTTGATGACATTCCGGTAACGACCGATGGACGAGAACTTGCCTATTGGTCCGCCTCGTTCAACGAGTAGGAAAATAGTTCTCTTCGCCCCTCGCCCTTGGTACCGACGTTGTTGCCGACATAATTGACAGGCTACCCTTTGACATGCCTTGTTGTCATGACCGAGCAAGATGTCACCGCTCCTTCTACTTTTAACCCACATGGTGGGCCCATAACCCACATTTCCACAGGATCGAAACCTGACTCTCCTATACAACCCTGTTTCTAATGGTTATTCCCCACGGTTGGCTTCATATTTAATTCATGGGCCACCTTCCTAGTCATCTATTCTGGTATCAGACACAAAACTTATTCCCATTGCTCTGGACCCCTTTTACACTTTGTTTCAGGCATCGAACGATTGCCTACCTGCTTGAAACTTCCCATGATACCTCCTTACTTTACTCTCAATATCTTCTTAAAGTTCCAGTTCGAGAGTTACTTTCCGCCACCTTCCCCGATATTAGCTACCAGATAGTCAACCTTGCAGAGGTCCGTTGTCCCGGAATGCCCCTTATCCTTTCGTAAGTACGATGGAGTTCCTGAAGAAAGGACGACGACTTCATCATGATGTATTGGAATAAAGAATTGAATACATTAACTTCTTCGAGAAGATCCGTTAGAATATCGTAACCAGAACTTCCCCCTTTCTCCCCTCTTAAATCTCGGGACGAGATTTCTTGTAGTGGAGGAGAATTGTGACGCCCGGATAATTAAGCTACAGTAATCCCACATTAACGATGCCACGTCACCCTGTTTACTGTTGATAATCTCACGTTAGTTCGAAACCGATTCAAATTCAAATTCAAAATCAAGCAAACAATGAAAGTTTTCCAATATTAAAACTAAAATGTTCAATAGATTGTAGATAAATCAGAGGCTAGGATAAAATTGTAAACAACATTATTGAAATTTGATAAGTCATTTAAACAACCTCAAACAGTGGGTGAATACATTATTTAATAACCTTTTAATTAATCTAAATCTAATGTGAAATGGTATTTCACCCAGACTAGTTTTTGGTGCTAGGATCTAATGCACTGCAATTTATGAGCTAGCTCCCATATTTTATAAAAATCAATTAGGTGCTAAACATTTTTGAGAACTGAAAACAAAACAAAAGTGTAAAAAAAAAGAAAGAAAGAGAGAAAGCCCCCTGGCCAACTGGATCAGATGGCCCAGCTGGCCGACCCACCTGGCCCAACCAGCCAGCCCACCCACTCCCCTCCATAACCCCCCACTCTCCTCGGTCCAACCCTAACCGACACCCATTCCCCCCCCACAATCCCCACTCCCCCTGGATCCACTCCCCCTCTAGGGAGCGATCCCGCCCCCCCTTCGCCGTCACCATCGCCGCCGTCGTCATCGACCACCGCCGTCGCACGAGGACCCGAAGCCGCCTGACACTGCCCCGCCGTCGCCGCGTCCCCGTCCTCCTCCCCATCGGACTGCCCCCGGCTCCTCGACGCCGCCCCGTCGTCCTCATCACCGTCACCGACCCGACCCCGGCCTCGTCGTCCCCGAGCTTGCTGCCAGTCCCCTACGAACCGCCGTCAGCGCCCCGTTCGCCTTCCCCTCCTCTCCCTACTCCCGCACTCCGCCTCGCCCCGCCCACGCTCACCGCGCCATGCTTGCACCCCTGCTCCTAGTAGCTGCTGCTCAAGCTGCCGCAGCCGTGGCCTGGCCGAGCGCCCGCGCCCCGCGCGTGGCCACGCCCCCTGCTCCCCTCGCCCAGCTCTACCGTGGCCTTGCTCCGCCGCGTGCCGCATTGGTTCCACCTCGCTGCTGCTCCCCCCACACCGTGCGCGCGCGCTCGACGCTGCCCTGCCTACCCCTGCTGCTGCTCATGTGTTGCGCTGCTGTTGCGGCTGCAGCGGCGGTTGCTACTGCCGCACAACCGTGCCCTCCTGCGCTCGCCCGTCTCGCTCTGCTCCCTGTGCCGCCCGCCACCCCCGCCGCGGCGCGCTCTGCCTCGCCGGCGCCGTGCCGCTGGCCGCGCCCGGGCTCGCCCCATCGGGCGCCTGCAACCGCGCCCGAGACCCGTGCCCGTTCGCCCGCTAGGGCTCCCCCTGAGCCACTGACCTTGGGGCCCCATGCCCAGAACATTATTAGAAAAAGGAATTAAGTAATAAAAATAATAAAAATATTAATTAATTAATTAATTAACTCAATTAATCATGTTAATATTAACTAATTAAGATTAATTAACCTAATAACTAATTAACCTAATTAACTACTGTTAATTAGCTAACAGCCCCTGACAGGTGGGACCCACCTGTCACGTTGACCAGGTTAACGGTCAACGTTGAGTGCTGACATCATGCTGATGCATTAATTAAATTTCGAATTAAATTAATTTATTAAATTCTAAAAATGAATTAAATCTTTAAAATTTAATATAAAATAAACCGTAGCTCGGATGGGAAAACTTTGTACATGAAAGTTGTGAAGAACGACGAGACAAATCCGAATACATAGTCCGTTTGTCAGCCACACGTTCCTAGCATAGCGAACATGGAACTTTCCCCCTCCGGTCCGTCTGTCCGAAAACGCGAAACATCGGGAATACTTTCCCGGATGTTCCCCCCTTCGCCGGTACCACCTACTACCGCGTTAGGGCACACCTAGCACCGCTCATTGTCATGTCACGCATCGTCATGCTTATGTTTGCATTTTATTTACTGTTTCTTCCCCCCTTCTCTCCGGTAGACTACGAGACCGACGCTGCTGCTGTCCAGTTCGACTACGGAGTTGACGACCCCTCCTACTTGCCAGAGCAACCAGGCAAGCCCCCCCTTGATCACCAGATATCGCCTATTCTTCTCTATACTGCTTGCATTAGAGTAGTGTAGCATGTTACTGCTTTCGGTTAATCCTATTCTGATGCATAGCCTGTCATTGTTGCTACAGTTGTTACCATTACCTGCTATCCAACTGCCTAGTATAGGATGCTAGTGTTCCATCGGTGGCCCTACACTCTTGTCCATCTGCCATGCTATACTACGGGGCCGTGATCACTTCGGGAGGTGATCACGGGTATATACTATATACTTTATATACATGACACGTGTGGTGACTGAAGTCGGGTCGGCTTGTTGAGTACCCGCAAGTGATTCTGATGAGGGGGCTGAAAGGACATGTGGCTCCATCCCGGTAGAGGTGGGCCTGGGTTCCTGACGGCCCCCGACTGTTACTTTATGGTGGAGCGACAGCGCAGGTTGAGACCACCTAGGAGAGAGGTGGGCCTGGCCTTGGTCGGCGTTCGCGGATACTTAACACGCTTAACGAGATCTTGGTATTTGATCTGAGTCTGGCCATTTGGTCTATACGCACTAACCAACTACGCGGGAACAGTTATGGGCACTCGACGTCGTGGTATCAGCCGAAGCTCTTCTTGACGTCAGCGACGGAGCGGCGCGCGCCGGATTGGACTGGAACGCCTGCTAGGCTAGGTCTGCTTCCGGCCGCGTACGCAACGTGCAGGTGTGCAATGGGCGATGGGCCCAGACCCCTGCGCGCATAGGATTTAGACCGCGTGTTGACCTCTCTGTTGAGCCTAGGTGGGGCTGCGACGTGTTGATCTTCCGAGGCCGGGCATGACCCAGGAAAGTGTGTTCGGCCAAATGGGATCGAGCGTGTTGGGTTATGTGGTGCACCCCTGCAGGGAAGTTTATCTATTCGAATAGCCGTGTCCCTCGGTAAAAGGACGACCCGGAGTTGTACCTAGACCTTATGACAACTAGAACTGGATACTTAATAAAACACACCCTTCCAAGTGCCAGATATAACCCGGTGATCGCTCTCTAACAGGGCGACAAGGAGGGGATCGCCGGGTAGGATTATGCTATGCGATGCTACTTGGTGAACTTACAATCTACTCTCTTCTACATGCTGCAAGATGGAGATGGCCAGAAGCATAGTCTTCGACAGGACTAGCTACCCCCCTCTTATTCTGGCATTCTGCAGTTCAGTCCACTGATATGGCCCTTTACACATATACCCATGCATATGTAGTGTAGCTCCTTGCTTGCGAGTACTTTGGATGAGTACTCACGGTTGCCTCTCTCCCTCTTTTCCCCCTTTCCCTTTCTACCTGGTTGTCGCAACCAGATGCTGGAGCCCAGGAGCCAGACGCCACCTTCGACGATGACTCCTACGATGCTGGAGGTGCCTACTACTACGTGCAGTCCGCTGACGACGACCAGGAGTTAGTTAGGAGGATCCCAGGCAGGGGGCCTGCGCCTCGTTCGATCTGTATCCCAGTTTGTGCTAGCCTTCTTAAGGCAATCTTGTTTAACTTATGTCTGTACTCAGATATTGTTGCTTCCGCTGACTCGTCTATGATCGAGCACTTGTATTCGAGCCCTCGAGGCCCCTGGCTTGTATTATGATGCTTGTATGACTTATTTTATGTTGTAGAGTTGTGTTGTGATATCTTCCCGTGAGTCTCTGATCTTGATCGTACACATTTGCGTGCATGATTAGTGTACGGTCAAATCGGGGGCGTGACAGTGCGCTCGCCGTGGCGCCGCTGTCTGCCGTTGGGAACATGCTAAACAAACGAGAGGAATCTGGAGAGCACTATACGTGGAGAGGCGGACAGTCGGGACCCACCAGGTCTATGGCCGTACGCAAGCAAGTGCCTCATCAAAAAAATACTTCCTCCTAATGCTATACTGACGTTGGGGCCCATGGGTTTGTCAACATAGTTACATTTTTTTAGGTGCTTCAACGTAGGAGATAAGTTCACAACGAAGCTGTGGAGCTGGCGGGTAGTATCATTTATTATCACTGGGGCAGCAAGTATCCGCTGGGTTTTGGGCTGCCCCGTCTAGGCTTTCTTTTTTAACATGTGCAGCCCACGACATCCCGGTTTGTATTTTTTTGAGGGCCCTCATGTATCGACCGGCCTATGGACCTCCCATCCGAGGTTTTCTTTTTCCTGAAACATTGACAGCCCAATTTATGTATTTTTTTAAGAAGACGCAGAGGTCTGTTCTATTTTTCTATATAAGAATAGGAACGCCTGGTCCAACTTATGTTTCCCTTCTAACTATATTATATATATTTAAATTATTTTATATGTTATTATATATTATTGTTATTGTCATCATATATTTAACAGATACCTACATATGTAAGAAAACAATATCCTACATCCTATTAACTTATAAAATTAATTTCTTAACAATAAAATACTGGATTTTTTTGGCAACGAAAATCCTGACCAATGTAATAATAAATCACTTATTATTTAAATATATTTATAACAAAATGCTCAGCCCAACCCAACATTATAATTAGAATCAGCCCAGCAAAATCGTGTATTTTGGGAAAGTGCAAATGGCCTGTAGTTTTTTAGGAGAAAAATAAATGGGCCGCATGGACGCTACATTATTTCTTCACCCAGCCCAGCAAATGGACTGTAATTCTAAAAAAGAGATCAAATTGACTGTAAATTCTGAAAAAATGGGTTGAATACGTGCCACATTTTTGGAGGCTGAAATGTGGGCCAATAGGTCGAAGCCAACACATGTTGTTGTCAACTTAGTCAACAAATGATTTTGACATTGTTAGCCGTTGGATTTACACCCAACGACCTGCATCCATCTTCAATCTCTCGTCTTCTTCCTCCAGTGCCGCCGGGACCACCTGCTCCCGCCTCCTGCTGCTAGTAGCTCTGCTTAGCATGCTTCGCTGTGAAGCGCTACCCCACCGTTGGCCAGGCCATCCCTCCACCCCTTCACACCTCCTGTTCTTCTCCATCGACTGCCAAACCACACCGCACCAGAACCAATTAACCCTCATACACCTCTCCGTCTGTGACTCTACTCCCGCGTCTTCCCATATCCGGCTCGTTAGTGTCCGGGGCCTCGCCGTCGTCCACCACCTTGGATGCGCTCGGCACGGAGTAGTCAACGTGGTCAACGAACGACATCCATCGGAAGTAGACTGTGCGTGGAGAGGCTGACAGCTGGGTCCATGGCCGCATGCAAGGAGATGCCTCCTTATTACGCACAAAATAATGATTCCTCCACCTGACAGCTGGGACCCACCGAAAGGGCCTCTGTATTTCGCGAAAAAACCGTTCCCCCCGCTGACAGGTCGGACCCACCAGCTATATCTTCGCACGCAAGGAAGTACCTCCTTATTACGCACACAAAAATGAATACCCCCTGCTAGCTGGGACCCACCATAGTGGGAGGCTGACTTGTGAGCCTACTAAGTTGACGGGGACGGAGGGCTTTGTCAACTTAGTCAATATGAACGATTCTAGCTCCAGTGACCGTACGTGTCCATCCAACGGTCGTAGTGCTTCTTCAACCTCTGGTCTTGTTGCTCCAGCCGCCCAAACAAGCACCGGTCGTGTCGCGTGCTCCTGCTTCCCGTGGCCGGCTGTGATGCCGTGGATGCCTCACCGCCCCCTACTACTCCCACCGCTGGCCAGGCCATGCGGTGATGGCAGCCTCACACCGCAGCCGAACCAGTGAACCCTCGTACTCCTCTCCGTGTGGGCATCCACTGCCGTGTCTTCCCCGGCTCCGCGTCGTTCCCTTCCTAGGCCCCGCCGTCGTCCACCGCCTTGGTGCTCTCGGCGCGGCGTGGTCAATGTGGTCAACGAATGACTTCCATCGGAAGAGTACTGTACGTTGAGAGGCTGACGGCTGGGTCCACAGCCACAGCAAGGAAGTGCCTCCTTATTATGCGGAAAATAATGATTCCTCCACCTGACAGCAGGGACCCATCAGACGGGCCACCGTATTTCAGGAAAAAATGTATCCCCCCTGACTGCTGGGACCCACCAGCTACATCTTCGCACGCAAGGAAGTTCCTAACAGTCGGGACCCACCCGATCGAAGCGTACGTAGCGTTGTCATTCTGGTCGCGAACATGTACATACATACTGGTCGATCGGTCTGTCTGCATGCTGCAACGATGAACCGTGGCCGTGTAAGGAAGGGCACGTGTGGTAGTAGAGGCGCGCACGTAGCATGTACACGTACGTACAGCGACCAGGGTGCAAGAAAGTAAATACGGCCACGTACGTACATACGGGCAGGGTCTCGAACGCCTACTCGCGCATACGTACGGCCAGGGCTCGTGTACATGGGTGTGGCTGGGTCGGAATGGAGAAACTGCATCGTCGTCGTGTTCATGGGGAGGCAACGGAATGCGTCATGTTCATCGGGAGGCAACGGAACGCGTCCTGTTCATCGGGAGACAACCGGCTTGGATGGAATAGCCGATGGAAACGAGGCCTGGCGTACCGCAGAACGGAGGAAATGACCTTGTGTTCAACCGGCCATGGTGGAAATGGGATCCTGTTCATCGGGAGGGTTCTGGCATACCGCAAAACGGAGGAAACGGACCCCCTACGGTCGAAATGGGGTCCTGTTGATCGGGAGGGGTGTGGCGTACCGCAAAACAGAGGAAACGGACTTGTGTTGGAGGGCTACGGTCGAAACGGGGGTCCTGTTCATCAGGAGGGGTGTGGCGTACCGCAAAAACCGGACTCCACGGGATACTGTTCATCTCCACCATTGACTGCCTCCGCGGGCTACTATTCATCCACCGCCGACTGCCTCCACGGGCTCCTGTTCATCTACCGTCGACCTCGTCCAGCCTCCACCTGCGACTGTTCATCCACGGGCTCCTGTTCATTCAGCCTCCACCGCGCGCTCCTCCACCGACTACTATTCAACCAACCCTCTCCACGGGGTCCTGTTCAACCACCCCTCCACGGGCTACTGTTCATCCAGCCCTCCACCGGCTACTGTTCAAGCAGCCCTCCATCGGCTACTGTTCAACCAGCCCTCCACGGGGTCCTGTTCATCCAGTCCTCCACGGGGTCCTGTTCATCCACCAGCTCGATCGATTGGGGTCCTGTTAATGCAGCGGCAATGGCCTCTACTACCACGGGGTCCTGTTCATCCAACCCCCACCGGGAACTGTTCATCCAAACCCCCCAACAACACTCACTATTCATCAAGGGAAGGAGGCAGCAGTGTTCGATCGGCTTCAGTTAGCAGCAGTAGCGAAGGAATCACTCGGGTTCAGTTAGCAGCAAGGGATCGATCGATCGCTCGGGTTCAGTAACGCGTAGCCTGAAGTGCGATCGCTCGGGTTCAGTTAGAGCACAACGCCTCTCACATACACGCGTACGTACGAGAGAAACACGCATCGCTCAGCCCCCGACCACCCACCGTAACCGGGAACTCCCCCGATATTTTCCTCGCCCTCGCTTCTACCATGGTTTTCTCCGTCATGGACGGCCCAAAGAATGTCATGCAGCTACGTCTCTGGCCCGCCCAGAACGAAAAGCCCATTTTCTGTCATGATTTTTTGTCATAGAAGTAGGAGCCACCACATCTATGATGATACCGGGTTTTGTCACAATTATCGTCATAGAAGTGTCATAAGCATGACAGGAAAAAATTTCGTTCGGCCCAAAATGTCATGGATGTGTCTTTTTTTTGTAGTGTAGGTCGGAAGGGAGAAACAGCGTCCTGTTCATTGGGAGGCAACCGACTGGGTCGGAATGTGTCCTGTTCAACAGGAGCCAACCGGCTTGGACAGCACAGCCGAAACGGGGTCTGGCATACCGCAGAACAGAGGAAACGACCTTCTGTTCAACCGGCCACGGTCAAAATGGGATCCCGTTGATCAGGAGAGCTCTGGCGTACCTCAAAACGGAGGAAACGGACTTGTGTTCGAGTGCCTACGGTCGAAATGGGGTCTTGTTGATCGGGAGGGTGTGGCGTACCGCAAAACGGAGGAAACAAAATTGTGTTGGAGCACCTACTGTCGAAACGGGGTCCTGTTCATCCACCATCACGGGCTACTGTTCATCCAGCCTCCACTGGCTGCTGTTCATAGAGCCTCCACAGGGTCCTGTTCATCCACCCCAACCGGCTGGGGTGTGGCGGCCTCCTCGGGGTCCTGTTCATCCAGCAGCAACGGCCTACTACCACGAGGTCCTGTTCATCCAACCCCCACCGGGAACTGTTCATCCACAGCTAACCATCCGGCTCGACTCACCACATCTTGACTCGTTCTATGTACCGCGTGCACGGTAGCAACAGTCACTGTTCATCGAGAGGCAACCCAATACCGGCCGACAACTTCTTGCATGGGGGCTCCATCGGCTTCAGTAAGCAGCAGCAGTGATCGATCGCTCAGGTTCAGTTAGCAGTAGCAGCGAAGGAATTGCTCGGGTTTAGTCAGCACCGAATGAATCGCTCGGGTTTAGTTAACAGCCAAGGGATCGATCGCTCGGGTTCAGTAACGTGCGATCACTCGGGTTCAGTTAGCCAATGCCTCACACACACGCGCGTACATGAGAGAAACGCGCAAACCATAGTGCATCGCTCGGCCCCGACCACCCACCGTAACCGGGAACTCCGCGATATTTTTCTTGCCATCGCTTCTACCATGATTTTTTCCATCCTGGACGGCCCAAAGAATGTCATGCAGCTGTGTCTCTGGCCCACCCAGGACGAAAAGCCCATTTTTCTGTCATGATTTTTTGTCATAGAAGTAGGAGCCCACCACATCTATGATGATACCGGGTTTTGTCACAATTATCGTCATAGAAGTGTCATAAGCATGACATAATTTTTTTCGTTCGGCCCAAAATGTCACGGATGTGTCTTTTTTTTGTAGTGATATGTGACGAATAAAAATATAGTTCCAAGTAAAATACTGATGGTCGTTAGAAGAAAGAGGGGATGCCTTCCGGGGCATCCCCAATCTTAGTTGCTTGCTTCACTTTGGATAATAACTTGGGGTGCCATGGGGCATCCCCAAGCTTAAGCTCTTCTTACTCCTTATTCCTTCATCCATCGTGATCTCACCCAAAACTTGAAAACTTCAATCTCACAAAACTCAACAAAACCTTCGTGAGATCTACTAGTATAAAAAGCAAATCACTACTCTAAGTACTGTTGCAAACCCATTAATATTTTATTTTTTTATTAAATCTACTATATTCTAACTTTACCATGGCTTATGCCTCCTGATACAAACCATAGAATCATCAAAATTAGCACACAACACAAAGAAAATAGAATGTGTCAAAAACATAACAGTCTGTAGAAATCTAAAAACTTCGTATACTTCTATAACTCAAAAAATTCTGAACAATTAGGACAACGTAGGCAATTTTTATATAAATCTTGTGTAAAAAATTCAGAATTTTTTGTCGCTTCTATGAATTTAAACAATTATTTTACTGGATGCAAAAGTTTATATTTTTCAACAAGATCAAATCAACTATCACCAAACATAATCCTAAAGGCTTTACTTGGCACAAGCACTAATTAAAACATAAAAACACAATCATAACAGTAGCATAATTGTGTAAACACTCAAGAACAGAAAGAAAAAGGCAAAATGAAATTTATTCATTGGGTTGCCTCCCAAAAAGCGCTATCGTTTTATGCCCCTAGCTAGGCATAACGCATAAATTCAAGTGTTATCATCTTTAGTTTTTGCAACTTTTGTATGGTCCTTTTCAAACCCCGGAGTTTCTTTATGCTTCCCAAGATTTTCCGAAAAAGATACCATCTTGAGATCTAAAATATCCGAACGCTTATTACAAAGAGTACTCAAAGTAGTCATGCAATTGAGGTTTCCACTGATATGTTCAAGCGGTTCGTTATATTTTTGTAGCTCAACCAAATATTTATGTAAATCACTCAACTTGTCTAAAATTTGAGCCCTTCTTGAGTAAAAGAAATCCCTTTTTTGGTTGGTGGAATTCCCAAAATCCCCTCTAGGATCTCCTAAGCGGTATTAGCATCAAGCTCAATAAAATTCCCTTTAGCGGCAAAATCCAAAAGTTGTCTATGATGCAAAGCCAAACCTATATAAAAATTTCGAAGCAAAATCTTTGCATCCCCTTTAGATTGCTAACGTGATAGCACTCCATTAGCCTATACCAAGCACCTTTCAAATTTTCTCCCTGTTTCTGCTTGAAGTATAAAATTTCAAAATCAAATGACAAAGGAGGAGGATTCATGCTAGCCATAACGACAAAGCAAGCAAGATTGCAAAAAAAAAGACCTGACTAAAAAACGGCAAACGAAAAAGAGGGCGAATAAAACAACAAATTTTTGTGAAGTGGGGGAGATGAAAACGAGAGGCAAATGGCAAATAATGTAAATCGAAAGGAGATGAGATTTGTGATTAGGAACCTGATAGATGTTGGTGATGTCTCCCCGGCAACGGCGCCGGAAGTTCCTTTTGATGTCGCTTGAACTACGTCGGTATTTCCCCAAAGAGGAAGGGATGATGTAGCACAACTACGATATGTATTTCCCTCAATTATGAAACCAAGGTATCAATCCAGTAGGAGAACCAAGCAACACTATGTAAAGGGTACCTACACACAAAGGACAAATACTTGCAACCCGACGCGTATAAGGTGTTGTCAATCCCTTCTTCGGGTAAAGGCGCAAGAAATTGTCAAGTTGATGGGATAAATTTGTGATAGATTGGATAAATAGATCCCGATAAAACGCGAAATAAAATAAGTAACAAAAAAATGTAGCAAGGTATTTTTGGGTTTCTGGAATAGTAGATCTGAAAATAAAAGTAGAAAATAATAGATCGGAAAGCAAATATGATAAAGAATAGACCCGGGGGCCGTAGATTTCACTAGTGGCTTCTCTCAAGAAATAGCACATGGTGGGTAAACAAATTAATGTTGGGCAATTGATAGAACCCCAGATAATTATGACGATATCCAGGCAATGATTAATATATATATGCATCACATCCAAGATTAGTAGACCGACTCCTGCCTGCATCTTCTACTATTACTCCGCACATCAACCGCTATCCAGCATGCATCTAGTGTATTAAGTTCATGGAGAAACAGAGTAATGCAATAGAAACGATGACATGATGTAGACGAGATATATTCATGTAGGAATAGCCCCCATCTTGTTTCTCTTAATAGCAACGATACATGCCTGTATTGCTGCCCCTTCTGTCACTCGAAAAGAACAACACATGATCGAACCCATCACAAAGCTCCACTTCCCATGGCAAGAAAAATCTATCTAGTTGGCCTAACTAAACCAAATTTCATGGATAAATAGATCTGATCATAAACTCAGAGTTCATTAGATCCCAACAAACACACCGCAAAGAGTTACATCAAATAGATCTCCAAGAGACCATTGTATTGAGAATCAAAAGAGAGAGAGGAAGCCATCTAGCTACTTCCTATGGACCTGTATGTCTATGATGAACTACTCATGCATCATCAGAGAGGCGCCAATGAGGATGATGAACCCCTCCGTGATGGTGTTTAGATTGGATCTCGTGGTTCTAGAACTTGCGGCGGCTGGAATTGAGTTTTGTTAAATATCCTAGGGTTTCTGGAATATTTGGGGATTTATAGGGCGAAGAGGCAGTGCGGGAGGCCACTGAGGGGGCACAACCACCAGGGCACGCCTGGGCTCCTGGGCGTGCCCTGGTGGGTTGTGCCCACCTCGGGCCTCCCCTCTGGTACTTGTTTGGCCCATAATGGGTCTTCTGGTCCATGAAAATTCTCCAAAAAGTTTCGCTGCGTTTGGACTCCGTTTGGTATGGGTTTCCCGCGAAGTAAAAAACAAGCAAAAAACAACAACTGGCACTGGGCACTATGTCAATAGGTTAGTCCCAAAATTTATATAAAGTTGCTATAAAATGATTGTAAAACATCCAAAAATGGTAATATAACAGCATGGAACAAGCGAAAATTATAGATATGTTGGAGACGTATCATACGACCACGTTGATGGAGACTTCAACCCACGAAGGGCAACGGCTGCGCGAGTCCACGGAGGGCTCCAGCCACGAAGGGTCCACGAAGAAGCAACCTTGTCTATCCCACCATGGCCATCGCCCACGAAGTACTTGCTTTACTTGGGTAGATCTTCACGAAGTAGGCGATCTCCTTGCCCTTACAAACTTCTTGGTTCAACTCCACATCTTGACGGAGGCTCCCAAGCGACACCTAACCAATCTAGGAGACACCACTCTCCAAAAGGTAATAGATGGTTTGTTGATGATTGAGGGAGTCATGGATTAAGGGGTCCTCGAGCGTCCGGCCTGTTAGCCATGGGCCGGACTGATGGGCTGTGAAGACACAAAGATCGAAGACTTTACCCGTGTCCGGATGGGACTCTCCTTGGCGTGGAAGGCAAGCTTGGTGATCAAACATGTAGATTCCCTTCTTTGTAACCGACCCTGTGTAACCCTAGATCCTCCCAGTGTCTACATAAACCGGAGGACTTAGTTCGGAGGGGAGAGATTCATGACCATAGTCATACATGCTAGGCTTTTAGGGTTTAGCCATTACGATCTCATGGTAGATCAACTCTTGGAATACACATATTCATCAAGATCAATAAAGTAGGAAGTAGGCTATTACCTCCATAGAGAGGGCCCGAACCTGGGTAAACATCGTGCCCCCTGTCTCCTGTTACCATCAACCTTAGACGCAAGGTTCGGGACCCCCTACCCGAGATCCGCCAGTTTTGACACCGACATTGGTGCTTTCATTGAGAGTTCCACTTTGCCGTCCCCAAAAGGTTTGATGGCCCCTCCAATCGTCAACAATGACGCTGTCCAAGGAGAAACTTTCCTTCCCGGATAGATATTCGTGTTCGGCGGCTTCGCACTGCGGGCCAACTCGTTTGGCCATCTAGAGCAGATCGATAGTTACGCCCCTGGCCATCAGGTTAGATTTGGGAGCTTGAACTACGTCGCGGACATCCGTGGAGATTTGATCTTCGCCGGATTCGAGACCGCGGCGACCGCTCCTGGTCACCTCGACGAACATGACCTAAATCTGTCATCGGACCGCATCCAGGAGATAGCTCCTGCAACTGCTTTGGCCTTAGATCCGGAGCATACTGCGCCATCCAAGGACTGGAGTCTCAACCCCACCACGGAGGCCACATATTCCCTGGCGTTGGAGCCGCACATGGACTTAACCTCACACGATATCTGTGTCACCGGAACTCCGGACTCGTCTCTGGTTATAAGTTCCGAACCATGTGAGTCCGCGGACGCCGAACTTGATCGCTTATCGATCTTCGAGTTCAGCATCGCAGACATCTTCCAGCACTCGCCCTTGGGCGATATGCTAAACTCATTAAAGAACCTGTCCTTGGCGGGGGACCCACAGCCGAACTATGTCCGGTTCGAACTAGGGGCTGACGATGGAGAATTTTGCTTCCCACCCGCCACCCACTTCATAGCCACGGTTGAGGATTTAACTGACACGCTTGATTACGGCTCCGAAGACATTGACGGTATGGACGATGATGCTGATGAGGAGCAAAACCAAAATCCGCCATTTACTGGATGCTGGACGGCCACTTCTTCGTACGATGTGTACATGGTGGATACACCCAAAACAACCAACGACAATGACAAAGAAAATCCAGTCGAGAATAAACCTCCCGAGACACAGCAAAAATGCCGGCGTCCTCGGCGCCGCTCTAAGTCACGTCGTTCAAAAGATAGCAATGCTGGCACCGGAGAAAATAATACTCCGGACGATGCCGAAAACAATGAAGACCTTGCTGAGGTAGCATCCGAACAGGAGGAGCAAGAAAACAGGCAAGCTAGCCCCGACGAACAGGCCAGGCCCAACGACTCGGAGGACGGTAGTTATCGTCCGCTCTCCGAGGATGAGGAATGCCTCGGGAACGAAGATTTCATTGTGCCTGAGGAACCTCTCGAGTAGGAGCGCTTCAATCGCCAACTAATAGCCACCGCAAGGAGCCTGAAAAAGAAGCAGCAGCAGCTTCAAGCTAAACAAGATCTGCTCGTCGACAGGTGGACTGATGTTCTGGCAGCCGAAGAATAAGGCCTCAGACGCCCAGCCAAGAGTTACCCGAAACGAAGGTTGCTACCTTAGTTCGATGAAGAGGCGCCGGAGCCCATACCTCCCTCGCGTAATGCGGCTGATCGACCACTACGCGGTCGGGACAGTGTGGCGGACCGACCACCACATGATCGGGATAGAGTGGCAACTCAGGCCGAATAGCAGCATGTCCCACCACCACGTGAAAATAGAGACAAAACAGTTCGGGGTCATGCATACATACGACCTCCGGCGGACCCTGGATAGTAGAGCAAGATATACCCGATCGATTTACGGATCGCGAGGACGTTCCTGGACACGTGATGATGGCTACCTATTCGGATGTGACAAACCTAGTCACGCCCGAGCCGACAACCGCGGACGGAGTCCATCAGAGCTACGTCGCGATGCGGCCAGGTATAGAGGCGCCGCACACCCTCTTTGCTTCACTGATGAAGTAGTGGATCACGAATTCCCCGAAGGGCTCAAACCCGTGAATGTTGAATCATACGACGGGACAACTGATCCCGCGGTATGGATCGAGGACTTTATCCTCCACATCCACATGGCCCGCGGAGATGACCTCCGCGCTATCAAATACCTCCCACTAAAGCTCAAAGGACCAGCTCGGCACTGGTTAAACAACCTGCCTGAAAATTCTATCGGCAGCTGGGAGGACTTGGAAGAAGCCTTTCTCGACAACTTCCAAGGTACATATGTCCAGCCACCAGACGCCGATGACTTAAGCCACATAGTTCAACAACCTGGAGAGTCAGCCATGAAATTCTAGACTAGGTTCCTAACCAAAAAGAACCAGATCGTCGACTGTCCGGATGCCAAAGCCCTAGCGGCCTTTAAACATAGCATCCGCGGCGAATGGCTCGCCCGCCACCTCGGCCAAGAAAAGCCAAAATCTATGGCAGCCCTCACGGCACTCATGACCCGCTTTTGCGCGGGTGAGGATAGTTGGCTGGCTCGTAGTAAAAACACAGCCAGCGAGGCAGGCCCCTCCGAGGTCAAAAACAGCAACGACAAGCTCCGACGTAACAGACACAAACGCCGAAGCAATGGTGATAATACCGACGAAACTACAGTCAACGCTGGATTCAGCGGCTCCAAGTCCAGCCAGCGGAAGAAACCGTACAAAAGAAACAGTTAGGGACTAGCCAGCCTAGACCGCATACTCGATCGCCCGTGCCAGATACATGGCACCCCAGACAAACCAGCCAATCATACCAATAGAGATTGTTGGGTTTTTAAACAGACCGACAAATTAAACGTCGAGAACAGGGAAAAGGGATCACAAAGCGAGGACGACGATGAGGAGCCCCGGCAACCGAACACAGGGGGACAGAAGAAGTTTCTCCCTCAAGTCAAAACAGTAAGCATGATATATGCTACACACATCCCCGAAAGGGAGCACAAGCGCGCACTAAGGGACTTCTACGCGATAGAGCCAGTCGCCCCAAAATTCAATCCATGGTCGTCATTCCCGATCACCTTTGATCGTCGGGATTATCTGACTAGTATCCGTCATGGCGCTTCAGCCGCACTAGTCCTCGACCCAATCATTGATGGATTTCACCTGAGGCGCGTCCTTATGGACGGAGGTAGCAACCTCAATCTGCTCTATCAGGATACAGTGCAAAAAATGGGCATTAATCCATCACGGATCAAGCCCACAAAGACTACCTTCAAAGGAGTTATACCAGGTGTAGAGGCCCATTGTACGGGCTCAATCACGCTAGAGGTTGTCTTCGGATCTCCGGACAATTTCCGAAGCGAGGAGTTAATCTTCGACATCGCCCCCTTTCGCAGCGGCTATCACGCACTGCTCGGACGAACCGCATTCGCTCGATTCAATGCAGTACCACACTATGCTTATCTCAAGCTTAAGTTGCCCGGTCCACGCGGTGTCATAATGGTCAATGGAAACACGGAACACTCCCTCTGTACATAAAGCACAGAGCTGCCTTAGCAGCAGAAGTACAGAGCGACCTTCTCAAGCAGAACCTAAATTCGGCTGCCAATCCCACGGACACCGTTAAGAGGGTCCGAACTACCCCGCAGCAGGACAACTCGGCTTGTCGGGAGCTCGACTAGCAATCCGGCCTCCATCTCAGTCCCGATCAAGTGGTGGCATTCGTGCCGCGTGTACATAACTACGCACTCAAAATTCCATGGGCATCGATGGAGGCATAACTAGCTTGTGATCCACAGTACGGCTCAACCGGCACCGGATACACACATACTTTCACTTTTACTTTTTCCCTTTTTCAGGTCTCAATCCCGCAGGCCCCATCTGATGGCCTGATCATCGGTCCTCTTGAAGGACAAACACACCAAGATGGCAAGGAACACAGACATATGGGGGACTTTCTAGGTGGTTTCATTGACAATCACTCTACCTGTTTTTCAGGACCCACATGCAGCTCTCCCTTGGTTTTGGCATGTTAAATAGCCTGTTGCTCATCGCACTACTTGTATCAAATGCGCCTTGACGTATTAATCAAATTACAAATGGAAACAGTTCGCAACCTGAGCTGACTTCTCTGTTTTAGTACCGGCCAGGCCTGCTTCTTAAGTGAACTCATCCATTCCCTTGTGCCCGAGCTTTAGGGCCCTAGCTTATTATCTTTGCACCCTCTATGTTTTCCCTTTTTTTCTTTCCCTCCTGTGGGTAACCTTATCAAATAGCACCCGTACACTTTGGTACATTTCATATTTGCCAGGGGCTTCATAGCACCCCGCACTATGGCAACAAAAGTCCGAACACTTTTTATAGTATAGTTCGGCACCCCGAATTTAGCACTATATGCAATGGCTCCGAATCATGTCTTTGGTCAATAGTTGGGTTGCCCGGCTCCTGTGCTTGCTACCTTACGTTCCGCTATATCGGCTAAGGTAGTAAAGGGAGAACTACTGCGATTGTGCCTTGGTTTATCCAAAGGAGCACCTCAGTAGAGAAAGCCGAAAATTGACTGTCATGATGCGGCGAGAGCCGGTCAGCTCTTCGGAGGTTGGAAATCGTTGGAGATTTCTTCCGCATTACACGAAGGATCGGTACTTCCCTATCAGGCGCTTATAGCACTCTAGTCTGGATACTAGGGGCTGCGCCAACATTTTTATTGTCATACTCCTATGGCTAAGTGAGGGCGTTAAAGCCGCATAGTCTCATTGCCTGGTTCGTTGCGCTAAACAACTCCTTTAAGGACCTTATAATTGGATCAAGAGTGTTTAGATTCCATCTCGAACACCTCCATACTACCTACGTGGGGGCAGAAGCCGACGACTGGCCAACCCTCAGATTTCATACAACACGGCCGCACAGGAGGTAATTTTTTTAACATAACAAACATTATATTACAAACTCACTTTGTTTTATCATACAAGATAGAGGCAACTTGAATGCATTCATTCAAAGATAATGTCTTGCGAACACTGTGTCGCTACAATACGAGACCCCTCCAGGACGTCTCCAAAATACCGCTCGGGTGTGCGGTGCTCCTTGCCCTCGGGTAGCCCCTCGGTCACAATCTTGATGGCATCCATCTTCGCCCACTAGACCTTGACGCGGGCAAAGGCCATACACGCGCCCTCGATGCAGACGGATCGCTTGACGGCGTCCAGCCGAGGACATGCAGCCACCAGCCGCTTCACGAGGCCGAAGTAACTGCTGGGTATAGGTTCGACTGGCCAAATACGGATTATTAAATCCTTCATGGCCAGTTCGGCCACCCTGTGCAGCTCGACCAGCTATTTTAGCTGATCGCTGAAGGGCACCGGATGTTCAGGCGCAAGATATTGCGACCAGAACAGCTTCTTCGTGGAGCTCCCTTCTTTGGCTCGGAAGAACTCCGCGGCGCCGGACACACTATGTGGCAGATCAGCAAAAGCCCCTAGAAAACTCCGAATCCGGGTTAGTAAAAGATACTTCATCTTCACATGTTTGCTTTGCATACTAAATGCCTTACCTCCCGCGATCTTCCTGGCCTCCTGGATCTCCTGGATGGCGCCCCGGGCCTCATTCCGGGCCGTCTCCGCGCTCTGACGAGCCTTGGCGAGTTCGGTCTCTTGAGCCGACACATCGCGCTCCAAGGTCTCGCACTTCCTCACCGCGTCCTGGAGCTCTTGCTGGACCTCGTTGACCCGGGCCTTGAGCTTCTTACGGGCGGCCTGCTCCTTGAAAGCCTTCCCCTCGGCTTCGGCCAGGGCCTTTTTTAGGGCCTCGACCTCGGTCGTCGCTCCTATACATATCATGACACTTCGGTCAATATATATCATTTTACTCTTTTCGAATATATAACGGGTTATTACATACCTTGATTCTCCTGGAGCTGCCACCTCACCTGGCCGAGCTCCTCCTCGTCCTGCTCCAGTCTCTGCTTCAGTCCGGAGACTTTGGCAGTATGTGAGGCCGCGGTCAGCAGCGACGCCTGCGTATTCATTTCAGACATATTTAGTTAGTTTCCTGCAATAGGGGATTGATCCTCTGTCCGGCTCTTCTTTCCGAACACCGTGCAGTGTCTCAGGGGCTACTGTCTGTATTGGGATCTTCTCTTTTTGCATCGCTTACCTCAAAACCTGTCAACAGGCTGCTGCAGGCTTTGGTTAATCCGCTCTTGGTGGACTGAACCTTTTCAATTACCGTGCCCATAAGAACACGGTGCTCATCCACAATGGAAGCACCGCGCAGCGCTTTCAGTAGATTATCCGGTGCCCCTGGTTGGACAGGGGTCACCAGCGGAATAGGCATACACCCTTCTTTCGAAGGAGGTTGCGTGTTGGATTCTGGAGCCGCATCGGTCTCCGAAATTGAGTCCGGCTGAGGGCCAAACTGAATACGTTCCTCATCACTAGTCTCCATGGGGATTGGCTCCCCCTGGTGTCCGGCGACGGGGGTTTCGCCTTCTG
Source organism: Aegilops tauschii subsp. strangulata (assembly GCF_002575655.3). Taxonomy (NCBI): domain Eukaryota; kingdom Viridiplantae; phylum Streptophyta; class Magnoliopsida; order Poales; family Poaceae; genus Aegilops; species Aegilops tauschii. The sequence goes on from NC_053038.3 coordinate 289,397,423, forward strand.
GCACCTCCTGAACCTCTCCCTGGCCTGGGAATGTCCTTCGGGACAGTACCTCGATGTCGCCCTTGGTCTTGGGGAAGTGAGTAGTCGGCGGCGACTCACTGGCCATCGCCTTTGAATCCAACGAACCTCCTGACGAGGATCGCTGGGAGCTGTCGTGGGCCGGACTACAATAGCATGATTAACCATGTCAATACAACGAAGAGGAGAGGCTAGATTTATGGGCATGTATGAGTCTTAGTGCGGGGGCATCGCTCCGGACTGCTATCGACGTCCCACACGGAGTTATCCGCGAGGGAGCCCTTCCCTTTCTTGGACATCTCCGCCTCTAGGTTCGTGGAAGCCACCCTCTTCTTCTTTCCCTCATCAGGGGGAGGGTTTTTTCTCCTCCTCCTCCTCCTCGTCGTCCTCGGTGGCGGAGGAAAGGGTCACTTCGTCTTCGGATGTCACGTCCGAAGCACCCTTGCGACGGGGGCCACCTTTGGCCCCCTTGGCCTTCTTCTTGGCCTTCTTTTCCGGCGGCCTATAGGCTGCCGGAACAAGCATCTTCGCCAGGAGCGGGATGACTGGCTCTTTGGGCAGCGGAGCCGGACTATGGATCCGCTCCGCTCTCTCCGTCCACACATGAAAAAATACAGCAAATGTTAGGCATCCTCCTTGAATAAACAAGTAGAAGGTATGCCTTAAGGAAAGGAGAACTTACCATATTGGCGGTATGGGTGTGATCGTGCCCACGGTCTGAATCTATGACCGGCGGCTTCTCGTTGCCCTTGAAGAGCAACTTCTAGGCATCTTCGTGAGTAGTTCCGAAGAGCCCTCCCAGGGTCTGGTGCTTCTCCGGATCGAATTCCCATAAAGGGAAGCTTCGGCTTTGGCAGGGGAGAATCCGGCAAACCAACATCACCTGGATCACGTCGACGAGCTTGACGTTTTTATCCACCATACTCTGAATTCGTGTTTGCAGCACTATCAGCTCATCCGACGCTGACCAATTGGGGCCTTTCTCCTTCCAGGAGGTGAGCCGCATTGGGGCTCCGGCCTTAAACTCGGCAGCCGCCGCCCAAGTGGCGCCGCGCTGCTCTGTGATGTAGAACCACTGGTTCTGCCACTCCTTGACAGTCTCCACAAAAGTGCATGTGTGCCAAGTGACGTTGGGCATCTTGCTCACCATGGCACCTCCGCACTCTGCGTGCTGACCGTGCACCACCTTCGGCTTCACGTTGAAGACCTTGAGCCATAGGCCAAAGTGGGGATGGATGCGGAGGAAGGCCTCACACACGACAATGAATGTCGAGATGTTGAGGAAGGAGTTCGGGGCTAGATCATGGAAATCTAGCCCGTAATAGTACATCAGTCCATGGACGAAGGGGTGAAGTGGAAACCCCAATCCGCGGATGAAGTGAGGGAGGAAAACTACCCTCTCAGTAGGCTTCGGGGTGGGGATGACTTGCCCCTTGGAGGGCAGACGGTGGGCGATTCCTTTTGCCAGGTACCCGGCCGCCCGAAGCTGGGTGATGTCCTTCTCCTTCAAGGAGGAGACCATCCACTTGCCTTGGCCTCCGGATCCGCACATGATTGAGTGCTTCCTTGAGGTGGAAAAGATGGGAACTCGGGCGCTGGAGCTCGAGAATGGAAGGACGGAGAGGAAGAGGAGGCGTGGGTGAAGAAAGGGGATTCTTATCTCCTTATAAAGGTAGTGAATATTGAGCGCCTCCCCACTGACCTTAAAACTCGCCTGTTCCCAAGGGCTGTGTAAACGGCACGGTTGGGTTACCCACGCCCGTATTGATGAGAATCCCGCAATAAGGGGACACGTTCTCTGCTTCAACAAGACGTGCCAATGGCAACCGTGTCTCGAAACATGGAGCGGCAGACGAAAAATGGTTTGAAATTATGACCGGGCAGACATGATGTCATGTTGCAAAAAGTTGTGAGCGGATTGGACTCGTGGATTATTATATTCTCTCTGTGGTTGTGTGTGGTGTGTGTGTTACAGGTCCGGACACGTTCAGTATGTCCGAAGTCTATCTTGGAGTTCGGAAGGAGGAACCCGCCTTGCAATGCCGAAGACAGATCTACGCATCGGATACCTTGTCATTGAAGCCAGGTTCAGGGGCTACTGAGGGAGTCCTGGACTAAGGGGTCCTCGGGCGTCCGGCCTGTTAGCCATGGGCCGGACTGATTGGGCTGTGAAGACACAAAGATCAAAGACTTTACCCGTGTCTGGATGGGACACTCCTTGGCGTTGAAGGCAAGCTTGGCAATCAAACATGTAGATTCCCTTCTTTGTAACCGACCCTGTGTAACCCTAGATCCTCCCGGTGTCTATATAAACCGGAGGACTTAGTCCGGAGGGGAGAGATTCATGACCATAGTCATACAGGCTAGGCTTTTAGGGTTTAGCCATTACGATCTCGTGGTAGATCAACTCTTGTAATACTCATATTCGTCAAGATCAATCAAGCAAGAAGTAAGGTATTACCTCCATAGAGAGGGCCAGAACCTGGGTAAACATCATGCCCCCTGTCTCCTGTTACCATCGACCTTAGACGCACAGTCCGGGACCCCCTACCCAAGATCTGCCGGTTTTGACAGCGCCAATGATGAAATCCTTGCTCTTGTGCTTCAAATGATAGTCTCCCCAACACTCAACTTCTATCTCTAAGATTTGGCTATGGTGGAAATATATTTGAATGGAAAGCAACTTTGGGAAGGCTAGAAATTAAGATTCTTGTAGTAGGATTGGAATATCTTGATCTCAACACATGAGTAGGTGGTTCTCTCTCAGAAAATGTATGGTGGAAGTGTAGGAATATTCTCATGGATCTCTCACAGATGGAGAAGGGGGTGGAGGGGTATATATAGCCTCCACACAAAATCAAACCATTACACACATTTGACTCGCCTCGGTGGGACCGAATAGTTAAACTCGGTGGCACCGATCTGTTCAAAATATGAACATTAGGAATCTTGGTGGCACCTATTGGAACAACTCGGTGGGACCGATGTGCTAGGGCTTAGGGCAAACATTATCTCGGTGGCGCCGATTGCATCAACTCGGTGAGACCGAAGTGAAGCAATAAGGCAACAAAGAATCTGTCAATCCAACTCGATGAGACCGATTGCATAACTCGGTGAGACCGAAATAAATACAACAAGTCACACAGTGTTGGCAAGGCCATCTTGGTGAGACCGAGACCCGTATCGATGAGACTGAACTGTTAGGGTTTCTGGCTGTGGCTATGTCATAAGAACTCGGTGGCTCCGGATAGAAAGAATCAGTGGGGCCGAGTTGTAGTTTAGGGTTTTGACATATTTGGATGGAGAAAGTGGCTGAGGGTTTTGGAGCAATATCACTAAGCATTTGAGCAAGCAAGCCACTAAGCAACACCTCATCCCCTTTAATAGTATTGGCTTTCCTATGGACTCAATGTGATCTTGGATCACTAAAATAAAGATAAAGAGTCTTGAGCTTTTGCCAATATTTTTCCTTAGCATTTTGAGGGGTCCACATCTCTAGTCCATGCCATGCCATTCACTGAACTTCCTGAAATATTTATCTTGAATGGATATTAGTTCAATGAGCTATATGTTGTTATGAATTACCAAAACCACCCGGGGATTAGTTGCACTTTCAATCTCCCCCTTTTTGGTAATTGATGAAAACATATACATCAAAGCTTCGACAAATGATAAAATTAATGAAATACATCATTGCTTTGAGAAGTATGTGATAAGCAAGAGCTCCTCCTAAATTTGTGCATTATTTAAAATTTGCATTTGAATGCAAATGCACAATGGATAAGGATCATGGGTCACTCTTCCATGTCACATACATCTTGGTGGAGCACACAAAATGATAAGAGTGAAATAACATGCACGCATCACCAAATACATAAGTCAATGATCATACACAAATAATCATAGAGATAGGCATATATCACACGTTAAGCATAGTATGATCAATCACACAACCACACAAAGTATCTCACGAGCATAAAACAATAAGTAGCACAAATCAAACGGATGAAGTAGCAACTAGCAACAAAAACCAACGAGCAAAAGAGTGAGACACACTCTCTCTCTCTCGAAGCCTATGATCTATATATTTTCTCCCCCTTTGGCAGCAAGTTAACAAAAAGCTTGAAAAAGTACAGTGCTATACGGTACTCTAGGCACGATCTTCGGGAACTCCTAAAGGGATCTCCTGGCTTGTTGCTCCAATGTGCGTAGATGGCATTGAGAGAACTGCTTCTGCAAATGCCTCGGCTGATATCTGTTGAGCTGGTGGTGTTGACATTGGGGGTGGAACTGTTACAATGGCAGCAGGTGCAGAGTGTGTTGTCATGGTGTCTGCTAATGGCACAGCTGAAGACCCGGGTGCCCTTAGCACTGTCTGAAATCTCTTAGTGGTAGTGTCCTCATTGCTATCTTCAGCATCATCTCTCAGCTTCTCTACAATATATTGTATCTTAGTGACCTTGACATCAAGATTGTACATTTTGTCTTCAACTATCCGCTCTAGGCTCTCCTGGTTCTTGGCTAAGTTGGCCAGACTTTGCTCAATTCTCAGTGTTGCTTCTGGCAGATATGTCAGGTGGTCTTTGCTTTGATTTGAGATTGACTATTGATGCATTGCGTGCATTTGCTTCTTTTGGTACTTTTGCTGCCACTGCCTTCTCTTGAGCCTCAACTAAAGTTGGATGTGAAGCATCCATCACCACTTCATTATCTTCAAACTCTGGCTGAAGAGGAAGGTGCTCTTTCTCAAGTAGATGTGTTCTTGTACCAACCTTGGAGTTGATAAGCATCTGGATGTGTGGTGCATTTCCACATGACTTTTCTGATCAGCAGCAGTCCTTTTGATTGTCTCAACAATCAGGCTCATGACTTTGAATTTCTGTGGAGTATCAAACAAGTGGAGCAGGTTGATGGAGTGGCCAAGAATCATCCTCTCATCTCCAGATTTGGGCAACAAGGTATACCTCAAGATATAGTTTATGGTGGCCAAACCAGCAAGCAAATAGTATATGGAGCCAAACTTGTGTGTATCAAAAGCCTCATCAGGAATGGTCGTGTACATGTGTGGCATAGTGTCATGATCCATCCTGGGATTCCCATAGAAATCAATATCATTTTCATCTTCCTTTGGGGCATTGATGAGAGTGGCCCACTCAGAGATAGATGACTGGTATCTTGTGCCCTCAGTCATCCACACAATTCTGCCATCTGGATAAAAGTGTGATGTGGAGTAAAACTGCATCACCATCTCATGATTCCATTTTGTAAGCTTTTGTCCAACAAAAGCATCAACACCTGTAAGCCTGAAACTCTCACGAACATGGGGGAAGTAATCTTCATTTGCATCTATGTACTTCCAATCCACCCACTTCATGTTGCTTATGATGGGCTTCTTGCCAAGCAGCACTGTCTCATTAAAATATTTGTTGTTCACGTGTGGAAACAATAGTCGCAAGTTCACTACTAGGGAAAACCCTAGTAGCAACGCTTGAAATATGCATAGTAGTAGCGCTGGGTCCAGCGCTACTACTAGCGCGCTACAGCTAAGTTGTAGCAGTAGCTCGGTGTGCACCAAATAGTTGAGTCTTGGTGACGTAGGATGACATGTCGTCGTCTTGCTCCAAGAAGAGTTGATTGGTAGAAGTACTTGGCTTATCCATCATTCCAAACAAAGATATGTGAGTGGGAGAAAGAGAAGAACCAATACCAAATGTACCTTGACCGATGTTGAAAATGGATCAAAGATCAATCCAATGTGTAGCAATGAAATAGCACAATTGGTACCAATTCTTGTCGGTTCTCACACCTACACAAGTAAAAGCTTATGGTGGAGCTTGGTTAGGATGGTGGCACAAAATTTGATGCAATTATAAGTGAGACTCAATAATGTTGGAAAAGATTCACAAATTTGCAAATGCAACAAGTAGACCAATAGCAAGATATGGGATACGGAAACACACACGCAAATAGATAAGTGGGGTTGGGCAACCAAGGATGAGCAAAAATGTGGAATCCACCAAGATGCTCTTGTTGCACAACACTAGAGAGACGCTAGCACGATTGCACAATAGGCGGATACGAACTTGTTCACAACCTACTAAGCAAAAATGCAACGACTTCTATCCCAATTATGCTATATGTATGATGTTTCTATGCTTTTGATCCAAGAGGATCGAGTATGACAATCTTAATGTTCTATGATGCTATGGTTCTTGCTGATAAGCTCTTTGCTTATCTTTCTTCTTTTGCTTAAAAGCTTGTTTGGCTCTTTGTTGTTTGAGCTCTTTTCTCATGCAATGCTTCACGGATCAAGATAGCAATTGTGTATGCGAAGTCAACTTTGTGACATAAGAGATGATACCAAGATATGCAACACAATGATGGTATGTATGCTATGGAAGTATGAATACTAATGTGCACAAGTCACGTTGCCGGCAATACTCAAAGGCTAGTCTCGATGGGTAAGTTACGCAAAAGTAAGGCGATGGGGTTATCAATGCAAACGAAAGAGAGTATGATGATATCACAATACCAAGATGATATGAAGGTGAAGGTGATACCAAAGTGATGTAGCCGTTCGTAGTAGTCCTTGGCGAAGATGAGCGGTGGTGATGTTGATACCGAACCGTACCTAGATAGCCGAAACACAATAGGACATGGAAACCACAACTCAAATTCTCAAAGCAAAAATGGGTCAAAGTTGTCGGAGTTGGTAGCGGGAAAGGCTATGGTGGTGCTATGCGGAAGTGGTGGTGGTATGCGGAAGTGTATGTGGGCACCGGGACAAAATTGGACGAAAGTTAGCCGGTAAACGGAGTGGGGGATGGAAGAGTTGCTGTCAGGGGCCGGATGTCCGGGCTGATGGCCGGATGTCCGGGCCGGGCCGCATGTCCGGGCTCGGGATCCGAAGAACACCGCGTGGAGAGGTCAAATCTGGGGCAAAATTTGGAAGATTTTGTGGATGGAATTTGGGGAAAAGATGGGGAAAAGCTAGATCTACCTGCAACACACGAAATTCGCAGATCAAATTCAACAAAACTTCATCACACCAACAAATCACAAAAAATATTTGGGGCTATTTTTGTGGGGCAATTTTCGGATTAGGACGAAAAACAACAAAATCAAGCTAGAAAACAAAGAGAGGGGGCTCCAAAATCGTGATCAATGTGGCTCATGATACCAAGATGATGTAGGGTGGAACCTTAGATGGCCGATCTTTCACGAAAGGAGCGGATCCCTATGAAGAACGTGATGAACACGAGGGGAAACACGAGGGAAACACGAGGGGAACACGAGAGAAATCACTCAACCAATAAGAATAGATCACACATGCGCTAGATCGATGAACACAAAGGTTAGATACAAGATCCAAGTCCAACAAAGGACGATACAAAGGGTAACTGGTTCTTCTCCGTGAGGAGGTATTGATGGAGGTCTTCTCCATGAGGAGGTCTTGAATCCAAGGTGGATCGTCTCCGTAGAGGGGCCGTGGTCTCTCTCATGGAGTAGATCCGTATGGATGAGCAATGCTCTATCTCACATATGAGCTAAACAAATGCTAACCGTAGAAAAGAGGAAGGGAATGGAGTAAATATAGTCTAGGGGGCGAAGAGGTACATGGGCCTCGGCCCTTTACTGTGCGCAGACAGGTGGAGCCGGATGTCCGGGCGTCGGGCCGGATGTCCGGGCCTTCAGGAGGTGCCGGATGTCCGGGCTGGGGGCCGGATGTCCGGGCTGTTGTGGCCGCGTCCTGTGCTCTCTGGATAGGCGGGGCCGGATGTCCGGGCGAAGGGGCTGGATGCCCAGGGCTTCGGGGGGAGCCGGATGTCCGGGCAGACGGCGCAAGCTTCTGTAGGTTCTGGTGCGTGGCGCCGGATTTCCGGGCTTCTGGCCGGATGTCCGTGCTGGGCCCGGATGTCCGGGGCCTGTATATGTTGGGCGGCTGGGATGTGGCTGTAGTGGATGTCTCCAGCGGCCGGATGTTCGGGGCTGGGGCCGGATGTCCGGGCCCTAGAGCTGTCTTCTTCTCCTTCCGGCGGTTCTCTTCATCTGTGAACTTGGTGGCTTGTCCGTCTTCACGTGCATCCTCGGGAGGTTCCTCTTGACACCTAATCATGCATAGCATATCGGACTTAGGTAGTAGCCATGTCTCGAGTGGATCATATGTGATATCACTAAGGAAGGAAGTCACCTCGTTCTCGAGAGCTCTTGCTCGTGCTCGTGTCATAGGTCCTCTTGGCTCTTGATGAGACGATGGTCGGTCCATGGGGATGATCGTAGGATGCTCCGCATCAGTACGTGATAAAACTCAGCTCTGATTCAATGATCCGGTGTCCTTCCTATGCTTGTGGCCCAGCTGACAATCTCGGCATCGTTGGTAGCAGGTGACATGCGAAGGCGTTGATTATCCCTTTTGTACTCGAGCAGGTGATGCATGAGGTAGAATCCATCAGCCATACTGGTGTGCAGTTGCTGGATGTAGCAGAAGTCGGTCTTATGACTGAAAGCCAGCCCGCGATTCCTGTACTTTTTCACCTTGATATATCCACCAGACAGGCTGAAGGTTAATAGGGCACTATCTTGAACACTCTTTATGTGCTTGTAATCCTTTTTCCTGAGGTTCTTCGATGAGTCCAAGTACATCGCATGGGAGTATTCCGGGGACAGAACGATGAGGACGGCGCCCCCCCCCCCCCGGTTGCGCAAATTAAGTACACCTCAAATTAGCCTCCATGCTTGCAAAGGAATGATTAACACTTATGAAAGGATATGTGCGGATGACTTACGTGGGATGATAAGGCAAGAGAATCACTTCCTTGTCCTTATTATCGATCATGAACTCGCCGAGGTACTTGCTCGCATAGTCACGGTGCTCTTTGCAAACTGCCAAGAAGCTCTCGTGCATATAGAACGGGTCCGCGATGCAGATATATTTGATGTTCTTGACCCTGATGAAGTAGTTTAGATACAGCGCATACATGCGGATGAACTGGAAATCCTGCTTGGTCATGTGGATAATGTCATAGATGTAGTCAAATCGCAGGATGAACTTATTCGCGGGCCATTTCTCGACGTACAACCTCCCACCCGGCACCTTAGCCGCGTAAAGAAGGTATCCTGGCTTTTCCGTGACCAGAAGGCTTTTCTCTCTGGCCATGTCGGCGTTCTGGGAACGGGGGTCCCCAGACTTGCCTGCCTGCGGCCCACGGCGTGGCTAAGTCAGCAGGCCGTATGGCCCAGCTTCATCAACAAGGCATCCAAGACCCTCGCGAGGGGCCAAGCCTCGCGAGGCGGACGACGCAAGACCTCCTCAGGAGTGGCCTAGCCAGGCAGGCTCACGAGGAGCGGAGATATCAAGGCGGGGCAAACCTCACGAGGCTCTCGTGACGTGAGCCATGACGATCGGCCAGGACGCGCAACGTCCTAGTTTCCTCTTTGGTGCTAAGGAGGCAAGCACAGGCGAGGAGTACCGAGGCATCAAGCTAAGGTTGCCATATCGGTGCAACGAGACCAATACCAGAAGGACGGTAGGACGGAGGTCATCGTGGAGCCCAAGACGGGGTCACCACTAGAGCCTTTCGCAGGCGAATACCACTTTTGTCAGGATAGCTTGTACTAGCTGTCCCCCTTCAAATTTGCCCGCCGTTGTTGGCTCCCTTCCCGCTCAATATTTGGGAAGAGGACCAGGGCCTATATAAGTAGAACTAGCCACCACAGTAGGGGAAACCTCATCCTGATCTGATCTGATCGAGAGCCTACCCTAGACACAAGAAAACCTCAACCTCAGGAGGCTGTTCTTCCCCTTGTACCGTTCATCATCAGCACAAGAGGTAATCCACCACCACACACTGGAGTAGGGTATTACACCACAACGGTGGCCCGAACCTGTATAAATCTCGTGTCTTTCCGTGTTGCGAGTTCGTCGAACTCGTCCACGAAATCTTAGCGAGCTAGGGCGTGGATCGGTAGGAGGGAAAGACTTCACGCGCACCCCAGGTTCAAACCTTAAGGGTTTGCCAGAACCCCACATCCGAGATTTGGCGCGCCAGGTAGGGGTGCGCCGTAGCTTCCCTTCCATTAATTCGTTGCTCCGTCGTCTCCATGGCGGACGCTCGCCGCGCTCGAGCTGAGCGCCGGGCTGCCCTCACCGCCCGCGTTGCTCAGACGGCTCCCGTTGGCGGACCACCTCGTCGTTATCCGTCTCCCTCCACCAACGCTGCCACTGGCCCGGCGGGGAACGAGCAACAGGCGTCCTCGCTGCATCCGTCGGTGCGGCAGGACGGCCGCACCGCCACTCCATCGCTGACCCCGGTCGGTTCTTCGTCTCATGCACGCCGCGCTCCCATGGAGGTGCGGGCCGTACTCCTCGCGGCGAATGAGCTCCTACGCTACCGCCCAGTCGAAGACCTCTATGAGTAGTGGCTCCACCGCGTCGCCGAGCTCGTCCGCGCCACAGGGGGCTCCCCGGCGCCGTCCCTCGCTCTGCCTCACCCTCCGCCAGCCACAGGCGACGTGGCTCATAGCGCACCTTCACCGCCTTTGCCCCAAGACTGCGCCTTGGCGCCAAGGCGCGGCGGCCCCACGGCGAGATCCGCCACGTCCGGTGCCCGCGCGCGAAGAGAGAAGCTGCCAAGAAATCCCTCGGCCGCGAGAAGCTGCACCTGCGTTCCCCGCACCGCCTCGTCAAGACCGTGCGCCACCTGCGGTGGTGCCGCGCGGACCTCATCAAGACCAAGCTCCACCTCCAAGGCGGGCCCCGGCAACCACGGCTGGCTGCCGCGCCTTCACCCCCGAGCTGCGTAGCATCGCCTGGCCAGGCAATTTCAAGCCGGATCTGCCTCCCCGCTATGACGGCACCTCCGACCCCGCGGAGTTCCTGCAACTCTACAAGCTAAGCATCAAAGCGGCCAATGGCGACGAGAAAGTCATGGCGAACTGGTTCCCTATGGCTCTCAAGGATGGTGCCCGCTCCTGGCTCCTGAACCTACAGCACGGCTCGATCTCCTCCTGGGATGAGATGCGCGACCGCTTCGTCGCCAACTTCCAGGGCACCCGCGACCGCCCGCCGGCCGCGGGTGACCTGCGCCGCATCAAGCAACTGCCAGGGGAGACCCTCCAGAAGTACATCCAACGCTTGAACAACACTCGCCTCAAGATCCCCAAGGTCACGGACGAGGCCATCATCTCCGTGTTCTCAGACGGCGTCCGTGATGTCAAGATGGAGGAAGAGCTCGCTATCCATGAGGAGCTCTGCACCTCACAGGAGCTGTTCAACCTGGTGACCAAGTGCGCAAGAGCTGAGGAGGGGCGCCTCTCCCTCCTCGAGCTACCAGCCGCGGGCACAGAGGAGAAGAAAGCCAAGGCCAAGGACGTGTAGCGAAAGGAAGCGGCAGTGCTCGCAGCGGAGCCCGACACCAAGCGAGGCAGGGATCAGCCCGAATCGTCCAAGGGCGGCCGACTGTTCTGCGCATTCCACAACCTGAACACCCACAACACCAGTGACTGTCAAGAGCTCAGAGCCATTCACGAAGGACGTTTCGGTCGACGCCCCGAGCGCAGCGATCGGGGCTACGGCTGTGGAGGAGGACGTGGAGGCGGACGCGGGGACGACCGCGGCCCGTGCCAGGAGTGGCGCGATAGGCCTCGTGAGGACCGCTGGCAGGACCATCCTCGCGAGGGCGCCTGGAGGGACCAGCCTCGTGAGGATCGCCCCCAGGGCAACGCCGGTCTTCCCCCGCTTCCGCCACCAAGAAGGAACGACGATCACCATCAGGAGGAGGGGGCTGGGGGCTTCCAGGAGCCGCGTGCAATCACCTGCATCTTGGGCGGCGCGCAGGACCCAGCCTCTCAACGCATATTCAAACAGTTCGCTCGAGAAGTGAACGCGGTGCTCCCCAAGCTCGAGGCCACGCGCCCGCTCAAGTGGTCCCAATGCGCCATCACTTTCAACTCGGCAGATCAGCTCAAGTGCGCAGTCGCCACTGGTGCCCTCCCGATGATGTGCTCCCAAGTCATCAGCAATGAGCAGGTTACCAAGACCCTCATCGACGGCGGCGCAGGGCTCAACGTCCTGTCCGTCGACATGTTCGACAACCTCCTAGTGCCATATGAGCAGCTTCAGCCTACGAAGCCTTTCTCAGGAGTGACCGACGGTTCCACCACACCGATAGGGCAGGTCCGCCTGCCTGTCACCTTCAGAGAGTGCAAGAGCTACCGCACCGAGCTCATCGACTTCGACGTCGCGCACATCCTCCTGCCGTACAACGCCATCCTCGGGTATCCGGCCCTGGCCAAGTCCATGGCAGTCACCCATCACGGCTACAACGTCCTCAAGATGCCAAGAAGCGGCGGAATCATCACGGTCCCATGTGAAGAGAGAGATGCGGTGTGCACGCCTTCCAAGCTGCAGCAAGCCTTCCAAGCTGCAGCAATCAACGACCCCGACAGCAGAAGTGAGGGCCCTCCGGAGGCCATCCCCAAGAAGAAGCAGCTGCGCCGTGCCGGGCCTCAAGAGGGTGGCATCACAGCTGGAGCCTCGTTGGGATCAGCACCCGCTCCAGGGGTGCCTCCCTCCATCGCATAGGAAGGCGCGCTCGGCGCCCTCCTCGGCAGGGCTTGGGGGCTCTCTTCTGGAGGGCCTCAGACCTTGCCAACCTCACGAGGGAGGCGCTTGGGCACCACTTGGAGGCGCGCTTCGCGGCACGTTTCCCTCAGGAGAACACAGGGCAAGGAGTGCCCACCACTTAGGAGTTCATCACCAAGACCACTCAGGAACTGCAAGATGCAAGAGCCATGCGCGACGACAGCCGCTCATGAGGCACAACTCCCCATCCAGGCGAGGATGCTGGGCTGCGTGTCTGCATCGACATCCCAGGGCTCAACAGGGCCGCATCTCAGGAGCGTTTCTGGCCTTTGCGTGTGCGCCCTTGCGAGGGCCCGCCACATAGCTACGTTCGCATGCCCTTCGGCTTGCCGAGCATGGCGTCAGCCTATCAGCGCAACGTGCGGCGCATCCTGGCGGCTTAGGAGGCCAGGTACCACGCCGTCCTGGAGGAAATGGAGACGGTCTTCAAGGAACCTCCCGAGCCCCCAGAGCCTCCCGAGACTCAGGGCCCCGGTGGCTTGTGAAGAGTCATTCCTTCGACGCACGCCTTCAGCTGCACCAACTCTACTTCGTCTACAGAACCAGGTGACATTTTCCAAGCTCGTTTAGCTGGGAGCGCCCCTCGGGCTGCATTATTCCCAGGCCGCATGGGTCCGTCCCTGTGGCATGTATCCCTTTTGCTTATGTCTTTAGCTTACCTTGCTAGGGGCGCCCCTCGGGCTGCATCATCCCCAAGCCGCTCGGGCCGGACCCAGTGGCATGTATCTTCCTGCATTTACCCAAGCTGATTTGCCTTCCATGCTTAACCTGCCTACGGTTATCACCCGCCACGGGTCCATTCATCCCGTGCAATTTGCTTGCGCGTTAAAAGGGGGCCTCCTGAGCATCGCGACTCAGGAGCTCTTACCGGCTCTCCAGCCCTCACCCCCTGGCCTTGACCACGGCATCACAACCTGGCATACCAGCGGTGGCTGAGCTCGCTCGAGGGCCGGGACCTGAGGACGCAGAGTGCTTGCACCTAACCGCGTTGCAGGAACACACAGCAACCAAGACTCAAGACCAGGCGCAACCAGCCTTGAGGTAGGGCCTCGTGAGTCCCGTGCTGGCTCACGAGTGCCCAGATACACCTCGCAGCCCTGCCGTGCAAGCCACGTGTCAGGGCAGGGCTGTACACGCCCCGGGGCCTCCTCCCGGAGGGGCCCCCCCTCCCACGCACAAGTGGAAGCACCATGCTCCGCGCTGGCCGTCGACACTGCCGAGGAGCGGCTATGCCCGTGCACAAGCGGAAGTACTATGCTCCGCGCTGGTGATAAACAACTGAGGGCGGCTTCATGGTCATACCAACCTCAGGGAGCCCAGAGCTCAGCGTCCGGCCTGACCGCAACGCCTCCCCTCGGGAGAGCTGCGCGAGGGGGCTGGACACGGGGGCTGCGCGAGGCTCACGCCCAAGCGTACGCCACCCAACCAGGCCTCCCGGGCCTGGGGGCTGCTCTTGGGTCACGCCCAAGTGCGCCCCGCCCAAACAGGCCTCCCGGACCTGGTCGTCGCACACCCCTCCCGAGGCCTCGGCGAGGGAAGGTATGGAGATTGTTTGCGCGTCAAGGGGGACTCTTGAGCATCGCGATTCAGGAGCCTAACTGGTCACGTAGCCCCTCACTCCTTGGTCCGTCCTGGTCTCCGGTCAGCCCAACGGCGGTTGAGGTATGCGCGGGGCCGGGCTCTGCCGATGTAGAACATTAATCTATCCTCGCGTACTCTCCCTATAAGCTACTTGCGCGTCAAGGGGGATTCCTGAGCATCGCGACTCAGGAGCCTAACTGGTCACGTAGCCCCTCAATCCTTGGTCCGTCCTGGTCTCCGGTCGGCCCAATGGCGGTTGAGGTATGCGCGGGGCCGGGCTCTGCCGACGCAGAACAGAAAGCGGATAGGAAGAAAATCGCAAAATCTCGAAGCAAATATTACAAACATATTGTCCTCACAATATCAAATGAAAAGTCTAAACGCCTCCACGAGGCCTGATGTATGTTGCAGGAACAAAACAGGAAACTAGCCGCAGGTCACCCCTGGACACCGCCGTCGCCTGCAGAAGGTGCTCCATCCCGGGTAGCGACGCCTTCACCTGCACCGCCAGCCGGAGGGTCGGTGGCATCGCCGGACAAGGGTGAGGAGGCAAAGCCACGGAATCTCTCCAGGAGGGCCTCCACCTGACCTTGCACAGCTGCGGCGGTGGCTTCGCAGTGATCCTCAGCCACAGGCTCCAGCAGCTCGTCAAGGCAAGCATTGGGATCACGAAGGTGCAGGTGGCTGAAAACGTTGGTCAATGTAGCTGAAGACAGGACGCGAGCCTCTGCCTCCGCCATAGGACCGACGCCATCAATGACTTCCTCGAGTACCTTCACCAAGAGAGGAAGCAACTGGGCATGGCCGTCCTCATCAGTGGCCAGCGGCTTCTCCAGGCCGTGATCGTAGAGCGTCTTCAGCACCTTGCGAGATCTCTCCTCGAGGTCGGCAAAGGCCACGCGGTCTTCGGCCAGGACCCGCACCTTGGCATCAAGATCGGCCTCCTTTGCCTTCACCTTCCGCTCCAGCTCTTCCAACCGGTTTCGTTCGGCGACCTGTGTTTTCCCCAACTCCGCCAGCTCAGCATCGCGGTTCTTGACGGCGTCCTCCTATGCCTTCACCTCCTCCTCCTTTGCCAGGCGCCCGCGCGCTTCTTCGGCGTGCTTGTCGCGCAGGCTCCGCAACTCGTCCTCCAGCACTTGGCAGTGGTCATGGGCGGCCTTGGCGTCTTTCAGCGCCGTCTCACAATCGGCTGCAGCATTGGCGGCACTTTGCTTCTCCTTCTCGGAAGCCGCAGCGGCCTGGCTCAGCGTCGTGTGAACCGCCAGGTCGGAGTGAAGCCAGCCAGAGGCCAGCTCCAGGCGCCCGGCCACCAGGCACGGTTCCGCGCTCAGGAGATCTACCTGCAACTGGGTCATCTCCGAAAGAGCACGTTCCAGAACAGCAGCAAGAGCAGAAGAACCAGGGAGTGGAGGTGCAACAGTGGGAGGAGCCGACGTCGTCGCTAGGACCTGGGAGATTGTGGGTTCCGGAGCAGCGGGGACCTCATCAACCGCGCCAGACGCCGGCACTTCCGGAGCCAGCGGGGCCATGGGGGCATATTCCACACGGCGATGTTCCTCTTGGCCTCGCGAGGACGACCGGGTTGGGGAGGTGCGGGCGCTGCAGCCCCTTTTCTCTGCGGAGGAAGGCACGGCCGCCATATCCTCCTTCCTCTTCTTTGCTGAAGGCATCGGCCTGATCGACCGAGGGCGAACGTTAGGAAATAACAAGTACAAACAGGGACAAGGCGAAGCTTAAGACACTTACCGATCCACCGCGACATACTTCCGCTTGGGGAGCTTGAAGCCTGACAGCATCGGGACCTGAGGAGCAGGCATGCGGGCTCCGGCAGCAGCAGGTGGTGCGGAGGCAGGGCCGGAGCCAGCCCCAGGAGGTGTCGGGACGGAGGCGGCATCGGGAGGCACCAGCGACGACCTACCCCTTGTCGGGATGAGGGGCTGCCCCCTCTTCTCCTGGCAAGCGTCGGCCTCGGCGTCATCAGGCAGGGCGCGGAGGATCTCGGCCTTGCTCAAAGGAGAAGTCTCCCCCACCTCTTCAAGAGTCTTCTCCGAGTCCACCTCCTCCTCCTCCCCTCCGCGGGACTCGTCAGAGGACACCTCCACCGGCTTTGGTGCTGCAGGAGCTCCTGCGAGCGCCGGCGGCACCAGGCCGCGCGCGTCAAAGGTCGGCCTGGAGGCGACAAGTTCCTCCCAGTCCTTGCCGAGGAACAAAGGAACGAAGGCACTAGGCGGGTACTCCGGATTGTCCCCAACTATGAGGCACATGACAACATCCAATTCGTCGCCAGGAAGGGCCCCAGGCCTCAGACGGGTCTTGTTACCCTCTTCTTCAAGATCCCATAAGGGGCGCGAGCGCGCCTGGAGAGGGGCAACTCGCAGCATCACGAACTCCCTCAGGAGCATTGCCCCCATCACCTTGGCTGCCTTCGCGTTGCCCGGCTTCAAGTCAGTCATCATCTGTCCCAACACAGACAACGCCCGCTCATCGGCAAGCTCCGCCTTGGACCACCCCTTGTCGAGCTGGGGCGCCTCCATCGATAACACCAGGCGCGGACGGGCGCACTTGGCGTCCGTCATGACCCATTTGGATCGAATATTGTCGGCCCTCTTCCCGTTGCTCGAGATCGAGTTGGCCTTGCCAGATGCGACAAAGTTGGCGCATCTGGAGAGTGGCCCATCGGTGACGCGAAGGAAGAAAAAGTGGCGCAGAAGCGCCACAGATGGCAGCACGCCCAGGTACCCCTCGTAGTAGTAAGCGAAGATGGACAAGAGGAGGACAGAGTTGGGATGGAGGTGAAATGCCAGTAGCTCGTAGTGGTCGAGAACCTCATAAAAGAAGTCAGAGAAACGAGGGACCAACCCGATGGCGACGCTGCTTGAGAAGAAGGGGAAGAAGGTGCTTCCCTCAGGCTCCGGCACATCGGAGGCGAGCCGGAGCTCCGTCTTCCCCCACTCGTTGCACTCCCCCGCCGTCAGCAGGCGCACGGAGGCGAGGCTCTTCTCTGTAATGGTGGGCGCTTCGAGAGCCGGCTCATACCAAGCCGGCGCTGAGGAAGTCCTGACCTTGTGCGGCGCCATGGGTCGCTGATGCGGAGCGAGGTTGGAGCGGATCTGAGGTAGCGGTGGCGAGGAGCGAGAAAGGGAATCTGGAGCAAGGCGAGGAAGAAACAATGAAGGCAAGCGATGTCCGCGCCAACCTTTTGTCCAATCGAGCAGTTGCCAAGGCAGCATGGGGAAGCGGAGACGCCCACGTCCAATCAACCGCCACACATCAACTGAGGCCGCTGGCTTTTGGGGCCCGCGGCGCTCCATACTTGACCCTTGGCTTCGCCGTGAAGCCAAGCCCGAGCACACCTTGTACTCGGGGGCTACTGTCGGTGTTCTAGGAACGGGGGTCCCCAGACTTGCCTGCCTGCAGCCCACGGCGTGGCGAAGTCAGCAGGCCGTACGACCCATCTTCATCAACAAGGCATCCAAGACCCTCGCGACGGGCCAAGCCTCGTGAGGCGGACGATGCAAGACATCCTCAGGAGTGGCCTAGCCAGGTAGGCTCACGAGGAGCAGAGATTCAAGGCGGGGCAAACCTCACGAGGCTCTCGTGACGTGAGCCATGACGATCGGTGCCAGGCGGGCGCCAGGACGCGCAGCGTCCTAGATTCCTCTTTGGTGCTAAGGAGGCAAGCGCAGGCGAGGAGTACCGAGGCATCAGGCAAAGGTTGCCATATCGGTGCAACGAGACCAAGACCAGAAGGACGGCAGGACGGAGGTCATCGTGGAGCCCAAGACGACGTCACCACCAGAGCCTTTCGCAGGCGAAGACCACTTTTGTCAGGATAGCTTGTACTAGCTGTCCCCCTTCAAATTTGCCCGGCGTTGTTGGTTCCCTTCCCGCTCAATATTTGGGAAGAGGACCAGGTCCTATATAAGTAGAACTAGCCACCACAATAGGGGAAACCACGGCCTGATCTGATCTGATTGAGAGCCTACCCTAGACACAAAAACACCTCAACCTCAGGAGGCTGTTCTTCCCCTTATACTGTTCATCATCAGCCTAAGAGGCAATCCACCACCACACACTGGAGTAGGGTATTACACCACAACGATGGCCCGAACCAGTATAAATCTCGTGTCTTTCTGTGTTGCGAGTTCGTTGAGTTCGTCCGCGAGATCTTAGCGAGCTAGGGCGTGGATCGGTAGGAGGAAAAGACTTCGCGCGCACCCCAGAGTTCGAACCTTAAGGGTTTGCCGGAACCCCACATCCGACAGGCGAGCACATCTTCATGGAGTCTCCTTAGATCATTGTTAAGTATGTGTTCTAGCGCTTTCGCTGGTAGGATCGGCTAGCCGGCGACATGGAAGCATTGCGCACCTTTAACAGGTATTCTGTCTACCACCCGGGGCTCCAGAGGTGGCTGGCTGCTTTAAGCAGCTCTGGCTCCTTTAGGGCCTTTCTTGTCCGGTCTCCTCCTTTGCTTCTTGGTCGGTGGCGGTAGTGAGCCCACCATACCTTCCCTAACCACCACCCCTAGTGTCGTCGGGCTAATCAATGCACGGGCCTCGGGGGGTTGCTGGGTACAGGTGGCATCTCGAGGCGTCTCGTGCGAGGATCGCTTGAAGAGATACTTTTTGCATTCTGCCTTAGGACGTTCCGGCTCCGGCAAATCATGCAGCATCATGTCATCATCTCCACGCTCATAGCCCGAGTCTTCGCCGTCCTGAGCCATCAATTCTCCGTCATCATAGGCGGTATTGAAATACTTGTCCGGGTCATCATCATCATCCTCCATGTCATCATCAACATTTGCTTCTTTAACAACGGGGGCTACATCATCTGGCACTAATGGAGGCTCTCCCTCGCGTCGTCCGCTATCACTCGCCACGACAGGTGCAGGTAATGTGGTAGGTGGGGTGGTGTTCATACCATCTTGAGAAGGTGGCGTTGGCGTGATACTGGGAGCCTCGAGACGAAGAAGAGACTTGGTCCAAGGCAAAAACCAGCTCTTGCATGCGACAATCATCTTAGGGGTCTCGTCGTCATCAACTGGTACCGGAGGAGGCAAATCCTCGAAGCCCGCTAAGACACTGGCCACGTTAACCTTGAAGACGCCATCGGGCATCTCTCGGTTGTGGAACATGCGGTCCTTTGGCTTCACGATCGTTGCCTTTCCCACGGCCACCTTCTGGCCCTTGATGTCGTAGAGTAGGGTGCACGGGGTGTCGTCGGCCTACGAAGGAGACATGTCTGCGACGTCAAACATCCGAAAGGCAACTGAAACGGAAGACTATAGACATGCTAGTGAAAAGGGTATGACGCGTAATTACCGTGAGGGCGTCGACCTCACCCAGCGATGAAGGCCCACCGACCATGCAAGAGACGGAGGTCGGGCTGCTATGAACAGGAGCGGGACCTTTTGCGGTTGCTCGAGCAGGCGCTAGTGCTCTGGTGTTCACCGAATTGCTCCCGACAAAGCTGGGAAGGGGAAAGTCCTTCGGCCGTGCATTTGGATTGTTCTTCGTGAAATCCCATAGTGCTGGAAGCAAGCTGACCACCGCGTGAGTGACCGCTGCAGAGACAGCCCCGAGCAACTCTTCTTTGGTCTCAGCTTTGGTCTTATCGACCGCAATCTTGACCTTCTCGTCGATGCTCTGCTAAGTGATGACCGAGCGTCTCTTCCTTCTTTCCTCTAGCTCCTCGGGGTAGCACGTCTTCCACGAGGCGCCATCTCCGACACCATGCACACACCATAGGATGACGGCTTGTCCACCGGGACCTTCTGCAGTATGTTCAGGGCCCAGTTGAATGGGGTGTCCCACTTGGGCCTCGCCGACGACTATGACGACTCGTTGCTTTCGGCTGCCTTTTGGTGCTGCTCTTTCTGCAAAAGGAACGTGGATGGTTTATTAATGTGACAAAACTTGCATTCGAATTGATTGGAAGCTATAATATGATAATGTGGTAATATAACAATTACTAGAAGTCTCATGAACTCCCTCGTGTTCGGGTCCGTGTAAAAGAGCTTTTTTCTTTGTCCCACTTGTACCGGGCCCTGATCCAGTCATGCTCCAACGGGTCGGTGAACTCCGCCAAGGGGTCTGGGATTCCGTGACTTTCACATTTGGCATCCTCCTTGGCCCATACGGCCCTCTTCCCCTCGTTACCATGGCTTCCGAGGCGATGGGGAGGCGTGTTCCTGGCCTGGAGCGCCTTCATTTTCTCCGACTTTGCCTTGACACTTTCTTTAGCGCAATTCTCCTTAAATTTTGCAAAGTCCTCTTCCGTTATTGACGGATTGTCAGCATGAATCTTGGACCACGGTTCATTCTTCGCAATCGCTTTTTTCACCCGAACTTTCCAGGCGGACAAGTCGTTGGTGAACGTCACCATCGCCTTGTCGTTTATCTTTGTCATGGCGATGTCTTTCCACGGATCTTCATATTCTTTTTCATTGTGGCCGGGGAACAAGAACCTATTCTGCAACTTCATTAGGAGGATGTTCTCCATATGTGGTATGAGCCTCAACCTCTTGTCGTTGACATTGGCGGTTTCCCTGAGGATGCATCCAAGTTGATTGCCCCAGCACTTGCGTGCTTCCTCCGGCGCCATTTGCTCTAACTTCTTGGGGTGCATCTCCGTGACCACAATTTGTCCGATGCCAAGCTCGTTTCATCTTCGTGTCCTCTTCTTCTTCGGTGCCTTACCGGCTACGACAGCATCGTTGCCGGCCTCGGGGTGGTGTCGGTTCCGGTGCCAGTGCTGGTGTCGGTGTCGGGGTTGGTGCCACTGCCGCCACCATGCAACCCCATCTGGTGTTCGTCCAGGTAATCGAAATAGTGATTTGCTGCCTCGATGGGGTCTTCAAGGCGAGCAGAACAACCCGCGACTTCGGCATCGGTAGACATGTTTCCTATTCAACAGTTGTAAATAAAAGATATAATGAAACAAAAAAGGGGCCTATATTTGGTCGGAATGTTGATTCATTCCCCTTCTGGCAAATTCTGGGTACTCCATATGTCCTAGTTTCTAGCACAAGTCATGCAGAAAATCATGGAAATTTTTGGCATGACCTTTGCTAAAAAGTGGACATATGGAGCGCCTGAAATTTTCCGGAACGGAAATGAATCAACATTCCGGCAAAACATAGGCCACTCGGATATTCTTCGACAATTGGCACAAGTTCATATAACAGATTTGATGCTATCTCAAGAGAACATGGCAACATTATATGACAAATTTCCAAGACTTAGCAAATTAACCAAGTGTTAAAAAACAGCAACATTGTATAGGTTATTGCATTAGTTTTTATTTGCTACTGTTTTTCCTAAATGATCTCTCTCTCTCTCACTCACACACACACTCTCTCTCTATCTCTCTCTGCTACTGACCCTAATTAATTAGCTATTGCATTAGCTACTGCCCTAAACAAATTTTCCCTAGCTAAATTTGCTCATTTGCTAAAAAAAATTGGCCCTAGCTATATTTGCTACTGCCCTAATTAGCTATAGTTTTTTTATAAATTTTTGCTATTGTTTCTATAGCTAATTTATATACCTACAAAAACTAATTAGCTGATGTTTTTTATAAATTTTAGCTACTATTTTTTATACCTACAAAAACCAATTTGCTACTGTTTTTTATTTGCCCTAAACTAAATTGCACTAAACTAAATTTGCTAAATTGCCCTAAACTAAATTGCTCTCTCTCTCTGCTACATCTCCTAGCTAGGGTTCATACATCCAACACTTAGAGAGAGAGAGCAGGGAGCAGAGAGAGAGGAGGGCAGGGGAGAGGAGAGGCAGAGGCTTACAGGGCAGTGGAAAGGGTGGAGGCGTCGAGGTCGAGGGCGGTGGCGGCAAGGCCGTGGGCGGGCGCAGGGGCGCGGGCCGGCGAGGTCGAGGGCGGGCGCAGGGGCACAGGCCGACGAGGTCGAGGGCGGGTGCAGGGGCGCGGGCCGGCGAGGTCGAGGGAGGGCGCAGGGCGACGACCGGCGGCGGCGAGGTCATGATGGCGTCGACGGCGGGCACAGGGGCGAGGTGGAGAAGGGGGGGCATATGACTTGGTGAAATTTTGAGCCCGCGCGATGCGGGGGTAACTTAGCTATAGCGGTAGCGCTGGTTTGTACACAAGCGCTATAGCTATGTTAGCTATGGCGCTTGTTTACAAACCAGCGCTACCGCTATCTTTTCCTATTTTTTTTTAAATTCTAAAATACTTAGCTATAGCACTGGTCCACAGACAAGCGCTACTGCTATTTTCCTTTTCTAGTTTTTAGTTTTATTTTATTTTATTATTTTCCTTTTGTTTTTTTATTTATTATTTTCCTTTTATTTTTTGTTTACTTTTTTTGGTACTGCTTTCTCCCTTTTGTTTTTTGTTTTTCTCCAGACGACGGCGTCTCCCACTCCCCCACTGCGCGAATATCACCGGAATATTGCATGTGGTGGTAACATATCAGTTGACCGATAACGGTTACTTAAGTGCATACACAAAATAGATACATATATATAAATGTAGGTTTCTGATCAGCTGCGTCGACGACGTTTCACATTGAGCTTCTTCCCTTTCTTATTCGTTGCCGAGTAATTGAGCCCCTCCTTGTGACTTTTCCGTAGCCATGGATTACCATCTTTCTTAGGTAATGTAGTATTGATTCTTCTTTTCACATATGCTTCATCGTCATCGTCATCTTCCCTCATCGGGTTGCCGTATTGGTCGTAGTCTTCCTCGTTGGCTACTCCATCCATTCCGATGATGCTCCTTTTGGATCTCCTCACGACAACACGGCTGGGATTGGCCGGGTCGGTTATGAAGAAGCATTGTGTCACGTGCTTAGCGTGTACCCATTGCTCATTTTTGGCGCTGACGTTAACGTTCACGGGAGTTCTCTTCGCGTCGGGTATAGACATGGTGGTGAAATACTTGTCTTCTCATACGACGTCCTTGGCCCATGTGACACGGAACATCGTCGCATCGTGCATTCCAGCATAGTCAAGCTCCCAGATCTCTCGACCCTTCCGTAGAATCTCTCAGTTGTGCCGTTGGCGTCAGTCACGCATTGAATTGTCACCCTAGAGTTCTGGTAATCACTGTCCATGTCTTTGGCCTTCGTGTAGAACGTGTACCCATTGATATCGTAGGACTGATAGGTAGCGATCTTGGGTGTGGGGCCATGTGCTAAGGCGTGTACGAGCAATCCGTCTGAACTGCCCTCTTCCGGGGGATTTTCAAGAACTTGCTGTTTAAACCAGCGCAATAAAGTGGCGTTGTGCTCTACAGTAACTTCGTCGTCCGTCTTGAGAATCCCCTTATCACGGTACTTCTTTGCGATGGTTTCTTTGTGTTATGCCACATAATCATCTACCACATCAAGGTGTTGTAGCACTACTAAGTTAGCCCTGTCAAAGTCATTCCGTCTATCCGAGTAGTCCACGTGCAATTCCCTCCGGCCATTGTTGTGACCATCTCCTTCTAGCTTCCCATCCTGCTTCTTGACGGGAAAACCAACAACAGGGTCTCCGACGCTTATATAATCGCAAAAGGAGACGCACTCATACGTCAGAATCCCCTGGACGATGCTCCCTTCCGGACGGGACATGTTACGAACGAATCCTTTGATGAACACATTCATCCTCTCGAACGGCATCATGCTGTGAAGGAATGACAGCCCGAGGTCGATGATGTCGTCCATGATGTGGACACACAGATGCACCATGACGTCAAAGAACGCGGGCGGGAAGTACATCTCAAGCTCACATAGTATGACAATGATCTCTTCCTGTAGCATTCAGAGCTGCTTCACACTTATGGACCTTCGAGATATAACGTCGAAGAAGTTGCAGAGACCAGTAAGCATGTCACGGACGTTCTTCTCCATTATCCCTCTAATGGCAACCGGGAGTATCTGCGTCATCATCACGTGACAGTCATGAGACTTCATCCCGCTGAACCTTTTCTTCTTGGGGTCTAGAAATTTGCTTATCTTCCCACAGTAACCGGAACTGACTTTGATTCCCATAAGGCACTTGATGAATTGATCGATCTCCTTCGCACTTAGGGTGAAGCAAGAAGGGGGGGCAATAATTCTCCTCCTTCTTGTTGACTTTTCTGCCCCTTTCCCCCCTCCTCCGTCTCCTCCATCAACTTTTTACGGTGGAGATCTTTCCTGATCTTCAAATCTTCCAAGTCTTTCGTTGCCTTCGGCCCATCCTTGGTCTTCTCCGGCATGTTCATCAGTGTGCCAAGCAAGCTCTCGAGGACATTCTTCGTGATATGCATTGGATCAAGGCAATGAGGTGTGTCATGATTGGGCCAGTACTCGAAGTCCCAGAAAACAGACCTCGTTTTCCATACCTTCAGCAGCGGCTCCGGCGCCTTTTTGATCTTTCCCGGCGCGGGGCATTGTTCCCAGTTTCTCAACAGATCGTCGATTTCGGCGCCGCTCCTCTTACGTGGAGGTCCTCGAAGCTCAGCCAACCCATTGAATAGATCTCAACGCTTTCTCCACGGGTCATCCTTCTCGAGCCACCTATGATGCGCCATGTACACGATTTTCCCGGACCCGCCATCTTTCATTGACATAAGCTGGTGAGACATTGTATCATCCATGCACCTCGTGCATCCGCAGTATCCATTGCACACCTGGCCTGAGGTGTACCCATAACCGAGATAGTCATGCACCGTCGTCATCAGCGTGGCTCTCATATGGAAATATTCTCCTTTGCTGGCATCCCATGTCCATGCCGGTGTTTTCCATAACGTGTCTAGCTCCTCTTGCAGAAGCCCCATATAAAGGTTGATACTATTTCCTGGTTGTTTCGGCCCTTAAATCAGCATGCTCATGTGTATGTACTTTGTCTTCATGCACTAACATGGGGGGAGGTTGTACATCCATACAAACACGGGCCATGTGCTGTGGTTGGTGTTCTGGGTTTCAAACGGATTCATGCCATCGGTACTCGCACCAAGCACAATGTTCCTTGGATCTTCTACAGCAAATCCATATACGGCGTCGAATGCTCTCCACTGGCTACCATCTACGAGGTGTCTCAGCCTCGGATCATCTCCATCGTCGGGCTTCTTCCTCTCCGCGTGCCAGCGCATGAGCTTTGCTTCCTTAGGATCTATGAAATACCACTGCAGACGGGGAGTGATCGGAAAGTACCATACAACTTTCTGAGGAGCTTTCTTTCCTGCCTTCTTGTATCGAGAAGCATTGCACACTGGACAACTGGTTTTTCCCGCGTGCTCCCCCCGATAAATAAGGCAATTGTTGATGCATGCATGGTACCTAATGTGCGGCAAATCAAAAGGGAAAACGATTTTCTTGGTCTCCTCGACACTAGTAGGACACAGGTTCCCCGCGGGAAGAACTTTATTATGTAGAAACTTCAAATGCTCATCGAGGCTTTTGTCTGTCCATTTGTTTTTGGCCTTCATCTTTAGAAGTTCGAGCGTGAAACTCAAGCGGGTCACCTCGGGATTGCAACCATCATACAATGGAGTCCTCGAGTCTACTTCAAGTTGCACTAGCTTGGCCTCCTCTCTAGAAGCATCTCTCTCGCTAGTCGTACTCTTGCGCAGGGGGTCTCGAACATGAGGGTCCTGCACGACTGCACTTAGCAGCATCGAAGACTGCGGCGTGACCGCCACCTCTTCTCCGCCGTGTCTGGAATCTTCTCTGCCACCGTCATCATTTCCAGACTCTTCCCCACCGACATGTCCACCGCCATCGTCTTCTTGTCGATCAGTCATCTCTTCGTCTAGCCCCATGTCGTTATTTCCTGCCATGTGGACGTCCTCATCATCATCATCTTCTTCACTTGTCCATTGAGTATAGCCATCCATGAAACCATTCATCAGGTGCGCCTTCAAAGTGCCACGATCAAAAGGGTCCAAAAGGACTCCTTCCTTGCATCTTGCACACGGACATCTAATCCTAGTCCGATTATTTGCATACATGTCCATCACCGCGGATTGCATGTACCGCTCCACCTTCCATCCACTCACCTTCATGACCGACTGCACGGTATAACAAGCAAAAGGGTTATGAAATAAATAATGCATGCTTCAAAGTCATATATATTAAATTTTGGCATGACCTTGCCTAAAAATAGGACATATGAGTTTGCTCGAAATTCACCGAAACAGAGTGTTCCTTCTTCCTGTTCTTCAACACTTGGTGCTGATTTTGCTGGGCCTGCGGGTCGGATGAGGCCATCGACACTTCATCGGGCTCATCGACACCCTGGGTTTGCTGAGCCCGCCGTGGCCACCCTGGGTGGGTTGCTGCAGAGGGGACTACACCGTGGGCGTAGTATTCTTCGCATGGCCACCAGGATGAGCCGCCGGTGTCATCTGTGGGCATCGCGATGTTTCCACACGCGGTAACTTGTTGGCTTCAGGAAACCCAATAAGGCTTTGGATGGTAGTTCTCCACTCATCCATCTTGTCTGCTGCTGGAGGAAAGTTCAGCAGCAATTGAGCCCTTGCCATTGCTTCTGCCACCATTCTCTCCATGGCGTGGGAAGTAGAGCGCGACTCCGCTCGACTCCTGGATGAGCCAGAAGGATCGTTGCTTTGCTCTCTCTGTCTCGGACCATTTACGAGGGCGGTCTAGCGTGGCTGGGGCTGTACTTGGTAGCCAAGCTCCTGCTTAGCTGGGCCTTTTCCGTGCGGACGCGGTTGCTGTGGATCGACAATGCTACTCGGGGTCTTGTCACACTCGCTCGGCATGGGATGGAGCATGTCTTGACATCGCCCCCTCATCGGCGCGACCAGAGGATCTTGGCTTGTGCCGGAGCGGGCGTCGCTACTATGCTCATTGGAGCGGCGGGGAGGCCGAATCTGGTTGTCACCTTGACCTGCATCAGCGTGAGCATACTCTCCAGGGGGTTGAGGGAGCTGGGGAGCCCCGACGGCCCTAGTTTTTGTTCCAACTGCGGTAGGGGCGATGACCGCACTGCTCGCGGTTATCGTGCCACCCACGGTGCCCACTCCACCCGTCGTGGCTACGATGTCCGTGGCACCCGCAACCTTGGGTGAAGCGGCCTTCGAAGCGGAAGTGTGTGCCTCCGCACCGCTCTTCTTCGTGGGAGCCATGTATGACGTAGAAGACGATGAAGGTAGATGCGCTGGTTTTTGTCTCAGATTAGCACAAGTGAATCCCCCTACCTGGCGCGCCAAAGATGTCGTGGAGGAGCAAGAACACCGATGGGGTATGGATACCCCTCTACGGTTTTGGGGGGTTTATCACATCATACAAAGAGCAGAGACAGCAGGGTAGCGCGGCGAGGGACAACTCTCTTTTACCTAGGTTCGGGCCGCTTGGTAGCATAAAACCCTACACCTGCTTTTGTGGTTTGATTTGAAGGAACACGAAGACACGGAGCGCTCAAGCCCAGGAAGGATGCCTCGGGGAGAGCGGCTACCCGCGTGCAAGGGTTGAGGGATCAAAAGTTTGAATCCCTTGCTTGGTTGTCTCGGGCCTCCTTTTATAGCTTAAGGGGTGACCACAAGGGCAAAACAGTCATTATAGTATGATTAGATAGCTAACAGTGCTATCATACCTAACTCTGGCAGTTGAGATAAAGTTCAAGAAATACATTGCAAGGTGTCTTATGGAGAGGTAGCCCCGGCAAAGTTTCGCCACCTAGCCGCTCGAGAGCTTGACCCCGCACTGATTAGTGACTGGTATGAGATGAGGTGCAGCGGTGGCGTCTTGGAGGATGCCTGTCGGCACGGAGCCTGCCGAGATCTTGTCTTGGCCTTGACAGCCCCGGAGATCTTGCCGGGGCGGCTTGAGCTCGACCCCATGCGTAGTCTCGACCCTACCGGACTCGCCTGCCGGCAGGGGAGATCTTCCTGAGGGCTTCTCTGGTTGGTTTGTTCTTCTTAATGTGCTCCTTTATCTCACGAAGAGCAATTTGTCTGGTTTATCCCATGTTAAGCATTGATATTTGATGTATGATCCGCCGCACGCCTGCGCACAAGTCCGGGCGGCAAACACAAATGTTTGTTGCACTGATAATGTTTGTGTGGTGTACGAGCGAACGACATGGATCATAGCACACCGAGACGAGGCTAGCTTGTGTGAAGACGTTTAGAAATTCGATTTTATTTACAAAAATGTGACCAAAATTTGAAATTATGAAACTGTCAATAAATTTTGAATTTCCCAAAAATAGAACAAAATTTGAATATTTGAATATTTTTAGGTTTTTCTGAATATTTTTCAAATTCTGATCTGAACTTTTTGAAATTAAGTTTTTAAAATTTTTGAACAAATTTTAAAGTTTTGATTTTTTATTCTAAAGATCTTTTTTTCAAAAACACGAACAATTTTGAAAAGTGAACAATTGTTTAAATATTCTAGTCTATTAGAAAGTCTTATTTCTGAACATTATTTAGTAAACGTGAACAATTTTTGAAATTTTCTTTTTTTTGAATAATTGAACAAATTTTAAAAGACATTGTACATTTTGTTTTCCAAACTTTTGTATTTTTGAGAAATAAAAAATAGAAATTGATGTTGCTTGAAGCTACGTCGGTATTGCCCCAAAGAGGAAGGGATGATGCAGCACAACAGCGGTAGGTATTTCCGTCAGATATGAAAGGTTATCGAACCAGTAGGAGAACCAAGCAACACAATGTAAACAACCCCTGCACACGATAACAAATCCTCACAACCCGACGTGTGAAAGGAGTTGTCAATCCCTTCCGGGGTACGACGCCTCAAGTGGCAAACGGACGTGAGATAAATTTGTAGTAGATTGATAGATCGAACGCCAAATAAAATAAATAGAAATAAAACACAACAAGGTATTTTTTATTTTTGGTTTAGTAGATCTAAAAATAAATGCAAGGAAAAAGTAGACCGCAAAGGTAAATATATGAGAAAGAGACCCGGGGGCCGTAGGTTTCACTAGTGGCTTCTCTCGAGAATGGAAAACGGTGGGTGAACAAATTACCGTTGGGAATTGATAGAACTTCAAATACTCATGACGATATCCAGGCAATGATCATTATATAGGCATCACGTCCATGATTAGTAGACCGACTCCTGTCTGCATCTACTACTATTACTCCACACATCGACCGCTATCCAGCATGCATCTAGTGTATTAAGTTCATGGAAAAACAGAGTAATGCAATAAGAATGATGAGATGATGTAGACAAGATCAATCTATGTAGAGATAGACCCCATCGTTTTATCCTTAGTAGCAACGATACATACATGTCGGTTCCCCTTCTGTCACTGGGATCAAGCACCGTAAGATCGAACCCACTACAAAGCACCTCTTCCCATTGCAAGTTAAATAGATCAAGTTGGCCAAACAAAACCCAAATATCGGAGAAGAAATACGAGGCTATAAGAGATCATGCATAAAAGAGATAAAGGAAACTCAAATACTTTCATGGATATAAAAAGATAAGTCTGATCATAAACTCAAAGTTCATCGATCCCAAAAAACACACCACAAAAAGATTTACATCATATGGATCTCCAAGAGACCATTGTATTGAGTATTTAGAGAGAGAGAGATGAAGCCATCTAGCTACTAACTACGGACCCGAAGGTCTACAAAGAACTACTCACGCATCATTGGAGAGGCACCAATGGAGGTGGTGAACCCCATCCGAGATGGTCTCTAGATTGGATCTGGTGGTTCTCGACTCTGTGGTGGCTGGATGAATATTTTGTTGACTCCCCTAGGGTTTCTGGAATATTGGGGTATTCATAGAGCAAACAGTCAGTCCGGGGGCACCCAAGGTGGGCACAACCCACCAGGGCGCGCCTGGGCCTCCTAGCGTGCCCTGGTGGGTTGTGCCCCCTCGGCTCACCCCCCAGGCGCAGCCAGGGCCAATTACGTTCCTTCTGGTCCATAAAAAATCTCCGTGGAGTTTCGTTGCATTTGGACTCCGTCTTCTATTGATTTCATGCGATGTAAAAAACCATGCAAAAAACAGCAACTAACACTTGGCACTATGTCAATAGGTTAGTACCAAAAATGATATAAAATGATTATAAAACATCCAAGATTGATAATATAACATCATGGAACAATCAAAAATTATAGATACGTTGGAGACGTATTAGAAATCAAATAGCCGAGTTGCATGTTAACGGTGGAGTTGTAACTAGGAAAGAAATGCCAGCCCAGTTATGAGTCGATGATGGATTTGCAACAGGGATAAAAAAAGCTCAAGCCAATTTGCAAGTCCATAGTGGACTTGTAATGGTGGAGATGGGCATCAATGGTGGAGTTGCACTGGGACATTTGGTCTGGGCCCAATCAGCACGAGCACACTTGTCCTCCAACGCATAAAGTTCATTGACGGTCTTTGGTAGCCAAACATTCATCTTGGCACGCATCCTCCAATTGCCCACATTCGTGTGGAATGCGGCAATCACTTCGGCTGGATTTATCTTCGGGACATTGTGGTGAACTTGATTGAATCTTTGCAAATACTCCCGCAAGCTCTCACCCTCCTTCTGCAAGAGAGCCTATAGGTCCCTGGGCTGCTCGGGCTCTCGATGGCCGCTTGTAAAGCCACCAACGAACTCATTGCACACGTCTGCCCATGAGGAGATTGAATCCTCAGGCAGGTGCATCAACCAAGATCTCACATTTGGCTTAAGTGCCAATGGAAAATAATTGGCGAGCAGCTTTTCATCCCTTCCCCCGACAGCTTGGATGGCAATCGTATAGATGCCCAAAAACTCTGCTGGGTTCAATTTCCACCATATTTCTCTGGCATGTCAGGCTTGAAGGTACGAGAAGATGGCCAACGGACTTGCCGCAACTCACGAGTGAAGGCGGGGCACCCTACCTCGTAAGGCTAGTACCCACCAGCACTGGGCACGGGTTTGCCAATGTCTGGACCATTACGCCTATCTGATTGCTGGCGTGCCCTACGGTGCCGCTCGATGGTGACGCTGGCGTGTTCCTTCTTCCTATTCTTCAACACTTGGTGCTGATTTTGTTGGTCTTATGGGTCGGATGAGGCCATCGACACTTCGTCGGGCTCATCGACACCATGGGTTTGCTGAGCCCGGCGTGGGCACCCTGGGTGGGTTGCCGCAGAGGGGACTCCACCGTGGGTGTAGTCCTCTTCGCATGGCCACAAGCATGAGTTGTCGGTGTCGTCTTGAGGCGTCGCGATGGTTCCACATGCTCTAACTTGTTGGCTTGACCAAACTTGATGAGGCTTTGGATGGTGGCTCTCCACTCATCCATCTTGTCTACTACTGGAGCAAAGTTCAGCAGCAACTGAGCCCTTGCCATTGCTTCTGCCACCATTCTCGCCATGGCGTGGGAAGCAGAGTGAGACGCCGCTCGACTCCTGGATGAGCCAGAAGGAGCGTTGTTGTGCTCTCTTTGCCTCGTACCATTTACGACGGCGGTCTCGGGTGGCTGGGGCTGTACTTGGTAGCCAAGCTCCTCATTAGCTGGGCCTTTTCCATGTGGATGCGGTTGCTGTGGATGGACAATGCTACTCGGGGTCTTGTCACACTCGCTCGGCATGGGATGGAGCGTGTCTTGACATCACCCCCCTCGTCGGCGTGACAAGAGGATCTTGGCTTGCACCGAAGCGGGCGTCGCCACTATGCTGATTGCGCTCATTGGAGCGACGGGGAGGTGGAATCTGGGTGTCACCTTGACTTACATCAGCGTGAGCGTGCTCGCCAGGGGGTTGAGGGAGCTTGGGAGCCCCGAACGGCCCCAGTTTTTGTTCCAACTATGGTGGGGCCGACGGTCGCACCGCCTGCGGTGAACGTGCCACTCACGGTTCCAACTCCACCCGTCGTGGCTACGATGTCCGTGGCACCCACAGCCTTGGGTGAAGCAGCCTTCGAAGCAGAAGTGTGTGCCTCCGCACCGCTCTTCTTCTTGGGAGCCATGTACGACGTAGAAGACGATGAAGATACACGCACTGGTTGTTGTCTCATATTAGCAAAAGTGAATCCCCCTACTTGGCGCGCCAAAGATGTCGTGGAGGAGCAAGAACACCTATGGGGTAGGGATACCCCTTTGTGGTTTGGGGGGATTACCACATCATACAATGAGCAGAGGCAGCAGGGCAACACAGCGAGGGACAACTCTCTTTTACCTAGGTTCGGGCCACTTGGTAGCGTAAAACCCTACTCCTGCTTTGGTGGTTTGATTTGAAGGAACACGAAGACACGGAGTGCTCAATCCCGGCAAGGATGCCTCGGAGAGAGCGCCTACCCGCGTGCAAGGGCTGAGGGATCAAAAGTTTGAATCCCTTGCTAGGTTGCCTCGAGGCTCCTTTTATAGCTTGAGGGGCGACCACAAGGGCAAAACAGTCATTATAGTATGATTAGATAGCTGACAGTGCTATCATACCTAACTTTGGCAGTTGAGATAAAGTACATGAAATACATTGCTAGGTGTCTTATGGAGAGGTAGCCCCGGCAAGGTTTCTCTACCGCTTGCGTAACTAGCTTTATTTGCATGACACATGTCGGCGTTCTGGGAACGGGGGTCCCCAGACTTGCCTGCCGGCGGCCCACGGCGTGGCTCAGCGAGCGGGCCCGTATGGCCCATCTTCACCAACAAGCACTCAAGACCCTCGTGAGGGGCCAAGCCTCGCGAGGTGGATGGCGCAAGAACCCTTCGGGAGCGGCCTCACCAGGTTGGCTCGCGAGGGGCGGAGAGATCAAGGCAAGGCAAACCTTGCGAGGTTCTCGTGACGTGAGCCATGATGACCGAGACCAGGCGGGCGGCAGGCGGGCGCCAGCGTGCTAAGGAGGCAAGCGCAAGCGCGGAGTACCGAGGTGTCAAGCAAAGGTTTCCATATCAGTGCAACGAGACCAAGACCAGCAGGACGACAAGACGGAGGTCACCATGGAGCCCAAGGCGGTGTCAACACCAGAGCCTTTTGCAGGTGACGACTGCTTTTGTCAGGATAAGCTGTACTAGCTGTCCCCTTTCAAATTGGCCGCTATTGCCTCCCTTCCCGCTCAATATTTGGGGAGAGGACGAGGGCCTATATAAATAGGACTAGCCACCACCTTAGGAGATAACTCATTTAGAGGCATCTCATCCCAACTTGAGTGATCCTCACCCACTCAAGTCCACCAAGCACAAGAACACCTCGCCTCAGGAGGCTGTTCTTCCCCTTGTACTGTTTATCCTCAGCCCAAGAGGCAATCCACCACCACCACACTGGAGTAGGGTATTACACCACAACGGTGGCCCGAACCAGTATAAATGTTCTGTCCCGTGTGTTGCGAGTTCGTGGAGTTAATTCTTGAGATCTTAGTGAAGCTAGGACGTGGATCAGTAGGAGGAGATCTTCGTGCGCACCCCAGTGTTTGAACCTTGAGTGTTTTGTCGGAACCCGTGATTCGACATTTGGCGCGCCAGGTAGGGGTGCGCCGAAGCTTCTCTTCCGTCGCTCCGTGTCTCATTGCTTCATCATCTCCATGGCGGACGCACACCGCACTCGGGCTGAGCACCGGGCTGCCCTCGCCGCCCGCGTTGCTCAGACGGCTCCCGTCGGTGGGCCACCCCGTCGTTCTCCGACGCCTGCCGCCAACGCCGCCCGCCCGATGGGGAACGAGCAGCAAGCATCCTTGTGGCACCCCTCGGTGCGGCGGGATGGCCGCACCGCCACTCCATCATTGACCCCGGCCGGTTCGTCATCCCACACTCGTCGCGCTCTAGTGGACGCGCAGGCTGCACTGTGCATGGCGCGCGAGCTCCTGCGCTACCGCCCCGTCGATGACCTCTACGAGGACTGGCTCGACCGCATCGCTGAGCTTGTCAGCGCCGCAGGGGGCTCCCCTGCACCGTCCCTCTCGCTGCCTCGCCCTCCGCCGGCCGTGGGCGGCGCGGCCCATGGAGCGCCTCCACCACCTCTGCCCCAAGACGGTGTCTTGGCGCCAAGGCGCGTGGCCTCACGGGGCGACCTGCCACGTCCGGCGCCAGCGCAAGAAGAAAGAAGCTGCCAAGAAGTCCCTTGGCACGGGAAAACGCCCTCACGCTCCCTGCGCCACCACAGCAAGACCGCATGCCGCCTGCGGTGGCGGTGCACGGCCCCATCAAGGACAAGGTCCCCACCAGCACAGAGTCTCGGTGACCACGGCAGGCTGCCGCGCCTTCACCCCTGAGCTGCGTAGCGTCTCCTGGCCGGGCAAGTTCAAGCCAGATCTTCCTCCTTGCTACCACGGCACCCCCGACCCCACGGAGTTCCTACTGCTCTACGAGCTGAGCATCGAGGCTGCCAACGGCAACGAGAAAGTCATGGCGAACTGGTTCCCCATGGCTCTCAAGGATGGTGCCCGCTCCTGGCTCCTGAACCTGCCTCCAGGCTCGATCTCCTCCTGGAACAAGATGCGCGACCGTTTCATTGCAAACTTCCAGGGCACTCGCGACCGCCCACAGGCCGCGGGTGACCTATGCCGCGTCTAGCAACAACCAGGAGAGACCCTCCAGAAGTACATCCAGCGCTTCAACAATGTTCGCCTCAAGATCCCCAAGGTAACGGACAAGGCCATCATCTCCGCGTTCTTTGATGGCGTCCGCGACGTCAAGATGAAGGAGGAGCTCGCCATCTACGAGGAGCTGTGCACATCTCTGGAGCTGTTCAACCTGGCGACCAAGTGCGCAAGAGCTGAGGAGGGGCGCCTCTCCCTCCTCGAGCTCCCGGCTGCAGACCCGGAGGAGAAGAAAGCCAAGGCCAAGGACGTGAAGCGCAAGGGAGCAGCCGTGCTCGCGCGGAGCCAGACACCAAGAGCGGCAGAGACCAGCCCGAGTCATCCAAGAGCAGCCGACCATTCTGCGCCTTCCACAACCTGCATAGCCACAACACCAGCGACTCTCAAGAGCTCAGAGCCATTCGAGAAGGACGCTTCCGTCGTTGCCCCGAGCATCACGACCAGGGCTACGGCCGAGGAGGAGGACGTGGTGGCGGACGCTGGGATGACTGTGGCTCGCGCCAGGAGTGGCGCGATCGGCCTCGTGAGGACCACTGGCAGGATCAGCCTCGCGAGGGCGCTTGGAGGGATCAGCCTCGTGAGGATCGTCCTCAGGGCAATGCCGGTCTTCCTCCACTACCGCCACCACCAAGAAGGAATGACGACCACCATCAAGACGAGGGGGCTGGAGGCTTCCAGGAGCTGCGTGCTATCGCCTGCATCTTGGGCGGACCTCAAGCCCCAGCATCGGAGCGTATCTTCAACCAGTTTGCTCATGAAGTGAACGCAGTCCTCCCCAACCTCGAGGCCATGCGCCCGCTCAGATGGTCCAAGTGCGCCATCACGTTCAGCTCGGCAGACCAGCTCAAGTGCGCGGCTACCGCTGTCGCCCTTCCGATGCTTTGTTCACCAGTCATCAGCAACATGCAAGTCACCAAGACCCTCATCGATGGCGGCGCGGGGCTCAACGTCATGTCCGTCGACACGTTCGACAGCCTCCAAGTGCCGTATGACCAGCTTCAGCCCACCAAGCCTTTCTCAGGAGTGACCGATGGCTCCACTACTCCGATCGGGCAGGTCCGCCTTCCCGTCACCTTCGAACAGTGCGACAACTACCGTACCGAGGTCATCGACTTCGACGTCGCCCACATCCGCCTGCCATATAATGCGATCCTCGCGTACCCAGCCCTAGCCAAGTTCATGGCAGTGACCCATCATGGCTACAATGTCCTCAAGATGCCAGGAAGTGGCGGAATCACCACAGTCCCGTGCGAAGAAAGAGACGCGGTGTACTCCCTCGAGCGTGCCTTCCAAGCTGCAGCAATCGATGACCCCGACAGCAAGGGCCAGTGCCCTCCTGAGGCCACCCCCAAGAAGAAGAAGCAGCTGCTCCACGCAGGGCCCCAGGCAAGCGGCGCCTCGTCTGGATCGGCGCCCGCACCTGGGGCGCCTCCCTCCATCGCATAGGAAAGCGCGCCCAGCTCCCTTCTCAGGCAAGGCTCGGGGGCTCTCTTCTGGAGGGCCTCAGACCTTGCCATCATCACGAGGGAGGCGCTCGGGTAGCACTTGGAGGCGTGCTTCATAGCACATCTTCCTCAGGAGGACACAGGGCGAGGGGCGCCCACCGCTCAGGAGTTCATCACCAAGACCACCTAGGAGTTGCAAGATCCGAGGGCCATGCGCGGTAACCGCCGTTCACCTGGTGCGGCCCCCCATCCAGGCGAGGACGCTGGGCTGCGCATTTGCATCGATGTCCCAGGGCTCAACAGGGCCGTGTCTCAGGAGCCCTTCTGGCCTTTGCACGTGGGACGCTGCGAGGGCCCACCGCACAACTACGTTCGCATGCCTTTTGGCCTGCTGAGCGTGGCGTCCGCCTATCAGCGCAATTTGCGGCGCGCCCTGGCGACTCAGGAGGCCAGGCACCACACCGTCCTGACAGAGATGGAGACGGTTCTCAAGGAATCGCCTGGACCCCCGGAGCCTCCCGAGGCTCAGGGCCCCGGCGGCTCGGGAGGAGCGACCCCTTCGCCGCGTACCTTCAGTTGCCCCAACATCCCTTCATCAACATAACTAGGTGATATTTCCCAAGTTTATTTAGCTGGGAGCGCCCTCCGGGCTGCATCATTCCCAGGTCACGTGGGTCCGTCCCTGGAACATCGGCAAACCTGAGCGGTCGAGCTCTGACTCGCGGCACGCTCCGCGCACGTCACCTCACCAGGTCCTCAGTGCCTTCGTCTCTTCGCGGAGCAACCGGCGATAGACCGGCAACCATAATGGCAAACTGTGTCTCTCCTTGTGCTGGCTCGCAGGAATCTCCTGAAGACGCTGACAGGCGGAAATGCGAGCTCCCTCTTCTCCCATGCAATCCGCTTGCGCGTTAAAAGGGGGGCTCCTGAGCATCACGACTCAGGAGCTCCTACTGGCTTTCCTACCATCACACCCTGGCCTTGACCACGGTACGCAACCTGGCATACCAGCGGAGGCTGTGCTCGCTCGAGGGACGGGACCTGAGGACGTAGAGCATGAAGGAGAGCGTGGAGAAGGGGGAGGCTCGCATGGACATGGCTTAGCTGTGCTTCGGACGCCTATGCACGAATCTGGCGCATCATGAGGAATCGACCCCGGACCGTCAAGATAAGTCCCGAGCCTGGGTTGGCTAAACCGCTAAGGATTATGAACCATACTAACCGCAGCCCTGCTGCAGCAACGTCACCCCCCCTTTCTTACCTGTCGACGGCTGCTTGAGCACTAAAGGGGACCTCTTGAGCATCGCACCTCAGGAACTCTTACTGGACCTCGGGCCGCTCACCTCCTGGCCTTGACCACGGCACATGACTTGGCATGCCAGCGACGGCTGCAGCCTGCCTGGGGACCGGGACCTATCAGCGTAGAGCACCAAGTCGTCGCGAGGTCAAAAAGGGAGACTGAGTTGAAGCTGGACTCGCGCTCGTGCAAGTTCATAATAAGGACAATATCGACCAAAGGCATTACAAAACCTTTACACACCTCACGGGGCACTTCTTGATTCCTCGCAGGGAACAAAAGATGAGAACTTAGGGAATCCTCTCTACACGCGCCCCTGTGGATGATGCCATCATTAACAGTGGGCCACTAGAGGCCGACGCCAACCTCATCTAGATCAGCGGTGGCGGCCAGACGCTGTGGCCCTGCTCCGGGCTCGGCGAGAGCTTGGAGGCACGTAGCTGTCGTCGCTCATCTCCGGGGTCTCATAGAGCTCAGGAGAATCGCTGGACTCCCAAGTGTTGCTGCGGCTTCCAGAGGAGCCGCTGGCGACGCTGGCAGCAGACCCTGCCCCAGCTGCTGCACCCGCTTGATGACCCCACCTGGGGCAACACTCCAGACGGCGGCCTTCTGCGTCGAAAACCTTGAAGAACAGCGTGGAGGCGCCATCGTACACGAAATGGATCGCGAGGGCGCCCTCCGCATGGCACACTCGGGCGACCTCACCCCAGCTTCCGGTCATGAAGATCTTCCCCGAGGAGACGGCCTCAACTTCCGCTCCAGTCGCCGGCGTGTCGCAGTTGGCATGCTGGAGCCAAAGCTCAAGGGGCCCCCTCGGCGGCATCTCAGCTGAGAGAGAAGGAAGGGAAGCGGATCCAAGTGCTCGGGGGCATCACCGCCCACAGCACGAGCTCGTGTGAAGGAGTCCGTGGCGTGGACTCCAGGGCGGCGACGCGCGCCACCGCGGCACGGCGACCATGGCCACGGCGTGCGTGCCAACGCTCGTCGCCTCTCCGTCCTGAGCCCCCGGCTTGGGCGTACAGGGCTAACGGATACCCAGGAGGAGGCCGCTCGCACCAATGCCTCGTCACCACCTGCATCATCGCCGCGTCGCGGCGGTGGACCGGCCTCTTCTTCGGCGGGAGCGGCAGGGGAGTCTTTCCTTTCTCCGCAGCGGAAAACCTTTGAATGGGCGCCATTGGTGTCGGCGATGGAGCAGAGGAGGAGAAGCAAGCGGGATGGGAAGAGATGGGCGTCGGGGGCTCTGCCCCCCTCCCCATTTATAGCAGGAGAAGGCCAACCAGCGCCCCCGACGATCATAGGTAATGATGGTTTTTCCTTGCATGTGGCAGGGACTTGTCAAGTCGGGCAGTTGCCGAGGCAGCGTGGGGAAGCGGAGACGCCCACGTCCAATCAACCGCCACACGTCGACCAAGGCTGCAGGCTATTGGGGCCCGCGGCGCTCCGCACTTGACCTTTGGCTTTGCCTCAAAGCCAAGCCAGAGCGCGCCTTGGGCCCGGGGGCTACTGTCGGCGTTCTGGGAATGGGGGTCCCAAGACTTGCCTGCCTGCAGCCCACGGCCGGGCTCTGCGAGCGGGCCCGTACGACCCATCTTCACCAACAAGCACTCAAGACCCTCGCGAGGGGCTAAGCCTCGCGAGGCGGACAACGCAAGACCCCTTCGGGAGCGGCCTCACTAGGTTGGCTCGTGAGGGGCG
Organism: Aegilops tauschii subsp. strangulata; assembly: GCF_002575655.3. Lineage (NCBI taxonomy): Eukaryota > Viridiplantae > Streptophyta > Magnoliopsida > Poales > Poaceae > Aegilops > Aegilops tauschii. Next base: position 289,436,570 of record NC_053038.3, read on the forward strand.
GAGAGATCAAGGCAAGGCAAGCCTCGTGAGGTTCTCATGACGTGAGCCATGACGACCGAGACCAGGTGGGCGCCAGCGCGCACAGTGTCCTTGTTTCCACTTTGGTGCTAAGGAGGCAAGCGCAGGCGCGGAGTACCGAGGCATCAAGCAAAGGTTTCCATATCAGTGCAACGAGACCAAGACCAGCAGGACGGCAAGACGGAGGTCACCATGGAGCCCAAGATGGTGTCACCACCAGAGCCTTTTGCAGGCGAATACTGCTTTTGTCAGGATAAGCTGTACTAGCTGTCCCTTTCAAATTGGCCGCTGTTGGCTCCCTTCCCGCTCAATATTTGGGGAGAGGACGAGGGCCTATATAAATAGGACTAGCCACCGCCGTAGGAGATAACTCATTCAGAGGCATCTCATCCCAACTTGAGTGATCCTCACCCACTCAAGTCCACCAAGCACAAGAACACCTCGCCTCAGGAGGCTGTTCTTCCCCTTGTAATGTTCATCCTCAGCCCAAGAGGCAATCCACCACCACCACACTGGAGTAGGGTATTACACCACAACGGTGGCCTGAACCAGTATAAATCTTGTGTCCCGTGTGTTGCGAGTTCGTGGAGTTAGTTATTGAGATCTTAGTGAAGCTAGGATGTGGATCGGTAGGAGGAGATCTTCGTGCGCACCCAAGTGTTCGAACCTTGAGGGTTTTGCCGGATCCCGTGATCCGACAACACACCTCTGGGACGGGTGTCATTAAAGGTAATCTCTTCTCCCGCAGGTTGCCACGTGCTCAACAAGATCCACCTAGCTGCTCGAGAGCTTGACACCACATAGATTAGTGACTAGTGTAAGATGAGGTGGAGCAGTGGCGTCTTGGTGCATGCCTGTCGGCACAGAGCCTGCCGAGATCTTGTCTTGGCCTTGGCGGCCTCGGAGATCTTGCCGGGGCGGCTTGGCCTCGACCCGATGCGCAGTCTCGACCCTACCGGACTTGCTTGTCCGGCAGGGGAGATCTTCCTGAGGGCTTCTCTGGTTGGTTTGGTCTCCTTAATGTGCTCCTTTATCTCACGAAGAGCGATTTGTCTGGCAAATCCCGTGTTAAGCATTGATACTTGTTGTATGATCCGCCGCACGCTTGTGCACAAGTCCGGGCGGAAAACACAAATGTTTGTTGCACTGATAATGTTTGTGTGGTGTACGAGCGAACAACATGGATCATAGCACGCCAAGACGAGGCTAGCTTGTGTGAAGACGATTATAAATTCGATTTTATTTACAAATATGTGACCAAAATTTGAAATTATGAAACTGTGAATAAATTTTGAATTTCCCAAAAAGAGAACAAAATTTGAAAATTTGAATATTTTTAGGTTTTTGTGAATATTTTTGAAATTCTGAACTTCTTGAAAATTAGTTTTTAAAATTTTTGAACAAATTTTAATGTTTTGATTTTTTTATTCTAAAGATCTTTTTTTTAAAACACGAACAATTTTGAAAAGTGAACAATTGTTTAAATATTCTAGTCTATTGGAAAGTGTTATTTCTGAACATTATTTAGTAAACGGGAACAATTTTTGAAAATTTGATATTTTCTGAATGACTGAACAAATTTTAAAAGTCATTGTACATTTTGTTTTCCAAACTTTTGTATTTTTGAAAAATAAAACATGGAAATCAAATAGCCGAGTTGCATGTTAACGGTAGAATTGTAACTAGGAAAGAAATGTCAGCCCTGTTATGAGTCGATGATGGATTTGCAACGGGGATAACAAAGGCTCAAGCCAATTTGCGAGTCCATAGTGGACTTGTAATGGTGGAGTTGCACTAGGACATTTGGTCTGGCCCCGGTCAGCACGAGCACACTTGTCCTTCAACGTATAAAGATCATTGATGGTCTATGGTAGCCCAACATTCATCTTGGCACGCATCCTGTAATTGCCCACATTCTTGTGGAATGCAGCAATCACTTTGGTTGGATGTATCTTCGCATATTGTGGTGGACTCGACTGAATCTTTGCAAATACTTCCGCAAGCTCTCTCCCTCCTTCTTCAAGAGGGCCTGCAGGTCGCTGGGCTACACGGGCTCTCGATAGCCGCCTATAAAGGAACCAACAAACTCATTGCATAGGTCTGCCCATGAGAAGATGGAATCCTCAGGCAGGTGCATGAGCTAAGATCTCACATTTGGCTTAAGTGCCAATGGAAAATAATTGGCGAGCAGCTTTTCATCCCTTCCCCCGACAGCTTGGATGGGTGATCGTATAGATGCCCAAAAACTCTGTTGGGTTCAATTTTCCATCATATTTCTCTGGCAGGTCAGACTTAAAGGTTTGAGACGATGGACAACGGACTTGCCGCAACTCACGAGTGAAGGAGGGGCACCCTAGCTCATAAGGCAAGTACCCACCAGCACTGGTCGCGGATTTGTCAGTGTCTGGACCATTACGCCTATCTAATTGGCGGCGTGCCTCGCGGCGCCGCTCGATGATGACGTGGGCGTCTTCCTTCTTCCTTTCCTTCAACACTTGAAGCTGATCTAGCTGGGCCTGCGGATCGGATGAGGCCATCGATACTTTGTCGGGCTCATCAACACCTGGGGTTTGCTGAGCCTGTCGTGGCCGCCCCTGGGTGGGTTGCTGCGGAGGGGACTGCACCGTGGGTGTAATCCCCTTCGCATGGCCACCGGCATGAGTTGCCGGTGTCTTCTGTGGGCGTCGTGAAGGTTCCACACGCTGTGACTTGTTGGCTTCAGCAAAACCGATGAGATTTGGATGGTGGCTCTCCACTCATCCATCTTGTCCGCTGCTAGAGGAAAGTTTAGCAGCAACTGAGCCCTTGCCACTTCTTCCGCCACCGTTCCCGGCATGGCGTGGGAAGCAGAGCGCGACGCCGCTCGACTCCCAGATGAGCCAAAAGGAGCGCCGCTGTGCTTTCTCCAGCTCGGACCAATCATGAGGGCGGTCTAGCATGGCTGGGGCTTTACTTGGTGGCCAAGCTCCTGATTAGTTGGGCCTTTTCCATGTGGACGCGGTCAATGTGTATTGACAGGCGCCGCTCGGGGTCTTGTCATGCTCGCCTGGCGTGGGACGAAGCGCGTGTCTTGACGTCGCCCCATCATCGGCGTGGCCAGAGGGTGTTGGCTTGCGCCGGAGCGGGCATCACCACTTCGCTGATTGCGCTCACTAGTGCGATGGCGAGGCGGAAGCTAGGTGTCACCTTGACCCGCGTCGGCGAGAGCATGCTCTCCAGGGGGTTGAGGGAGCTGGGTAGCCCCAATGGCCCTAGTTTCTGTTCCAACTATAGTGGAAGCAACGGACGCACCACGCGTGGTGATCGCGCCACCCATGGTGCCCACTCTACCCGTCGTGGCTGCAATGCCCATGGCGCCCGCAGCCGTGGGTGAAGGGGCCTTTGAAGCGGAAGTGTGCCACCGCACCTCTCTTCTTCTGGGGAACCTTGTACGACGTAGAAGACGATGAAGGTTGACGCGCTGGTTGTTGTCTCGGATTCGCACAAGTGAATCCCCTACCTGGCGCGCCCAAAGATGTCGTTGAGAAGCACGAACACCAATGGGGCAGGGATGCCCTTTGTTTCTGGGCGGTTGATGATCACATTGTACAAAGAGAAGAGGCAGCAGGGCAAGGCAGCGAGGGACAACTCTATTTTTTTGACTATACACGGTAGGGCAAAACCCCACTTCAATTTTTATATTATATCAAAAAAGAGATGTCTAGCAGTACAAAGAGGCTTGAGAAAAGCCAAAAGAAAAAGAAGTAAAAAACTATAAGCTAATAAATTACGGGACAAGGCTGTCAAGCCAGAGACAGAAAGCTCTAGCATAGCTCTTTTTAATTCTAAACCTAAGCAAGTTGAGCTCCTCCAAGAAGATGGCTTTCCATCCCTGTATGCTTGGTTGAATGGCTTGAAAAATGAGATTTTTCCTAGAGATCCAGATGGCCCAGGATGCTAGGATGATGATTTCCATGAAGAAAGGCACATGAAGTTTTAGTTTTAAATCAGCAAAAGCTTCAAGCACTGAAACATTGGCCTGTCTAGAGGGACAAATCAGGTCCCAACACTGAGCAGCAAAAGGACATGTCCAAAAGAGATGGTGAAGTGTTTCCTCCTGCTGGCAATTATTTACAGCACAATTATAGTTACCCAACTGAAAAGATTTCCTTCGAAGGAGATTCTTAGTATTGAGCCTGTCATTTAATAACCTCCAAAAGAACACCTTGTGCTTAGGTTGACAAGAGCTATTCCAGATCCAGTTAAATTGCTAGGGCACTATTTTTACTCCCATCATCAGTTTATATGCCTTAGCAACCGAGAATTGATCATTTCCCCAAATGTAGCTCCAGGTATCTATACATTCCAGATATTCAGAACCCCTCAAAGTTATACAAATGTCTTCCATTGCTTCAAATTCTTGGAATGCTTGCACTGTCAAGGGTAAATGAAATAGATCCTCCAGAAATTCAGTGTGAATAATGGTGTGCACAGTGGAGTTCCTATTCTTCACAAAAGAGAAGAGATGGGGGAACATATCCTGCAAGCAAGCTGAGTGCCATAGGTCAGACCAGAAAAAAGCACTTTTGCCATCTCCAATGTGAAATCTGGCCAGAGATTTGAAGTTGTCAATGAGCTTAAGATTTGCCTTCCACCAAAATGATCCAATCCAACTATTGCCAGGCAGCAAATCACCATTATAATGTGTCTCCCAGATCAAATTAACCCATGGAATGTTATGTATGTTGTAAAACTTGTGCAGATTCTTAAGTAACAAAGCTTTGTTTTGGACAAAGATGTCCATCACTCCCAAACCTCCTTGGTCTTTTGGTCTACAAACAGTTCTCCAAGCCACCATGGCTGGCCTATGATCCTCCAAGTCAGAGCCACTCCAGAGGCAATGCCTCAACAATTTAATAGCTTGAGTTTTAATAGTGACAGGTACATCAAGGCATCCCATGAGGTAAATCAGTAGAGAGTTGAGCACAGATTTTACCAGCAGCAGCATTCCAGCCATGGTCATGAAGGAAGATAGACCCATAAGTTTCTTCTGCAGCCTTGTGACTAGAGGTAGGCATTGTTCAACAGTTGGTTTATGAATACCCAAAGGTGCACCCAAATATTGAATGGGGAAAAATTCCCTGTTACATTGAAAAGTATTAGTCAAAATCTCAACTTTATCCTCAGACACATTGAGTGGGATGAGGCTAGATTTGGAGTAATTAACTTGCAGACCAGTAGCATCTGCAAAAGTGTTGAGAGGGCTTTGAGGCAGTGGAGTTGCCTGGCATCTGCTTGAAGAAGGACCAAAGTGTCATCTGCATATTCTACTATAGGAAAATTAGGGCAGGAATTCACTTGCAAAGGTGGAGATAGTAAACCCAACTGCATGGCCTTGTTGAGGATTGATTGAAGAAGATCTGCAGCAAGCACAAACAGAAGTGGTGACAAAGGGTCTCCCTGCCTCACTCCTCTCAGACAGTAGAATTTTTTACCAGGAACACCATTAAGCAATATGGCAGATGAGGCAGAAGTGAACAGCATTTTGATCTAGTTAATCCATCTATCTCCAAAACCTTTAGCTTTTAGAATGTCCAGAATTGCCTGATGTTCAATGGTGTCAAAAGCTTTTTCAAAATCTAATTTCAGCACAATAATCTCTTCCTTGGATTTATGGCATTGATGTAGATATTCATAGGCCCAACCCAAGCAATCATGGATGGATCTCTCTTTGAGGAATCCATATTGGTTAATGTGGACCAATTTTAAGATCACCCTCTGTAACCTATTTGCCAACAATTTAGTGACTAGCTTGAGACAACAATTAAGGAGGGAGATTGGCGTGTAATCATTTGCTGTGAGGGGAGTACTTCCTTTAGGGATTAAAGTTATGAAAGAGGTGTTCAAACTTTCTAGAGAGATTTGTCCAGCATGAAAATCAGAAATGAATTTGAGCACATGTCCTTTAATTATGTCCCAACAAGCTTTAAAAAATTCATTATTGAAACCATCAGGGCCAGGTGATTTGTCCAGAGGTAATTCTTTTACTACAACATTGATTTCTTCCTCAGTGAAAGGCAATTCCAAGGTATCAAACAGTGTGGGATCTTGTCTCTGGCCAAACAATGATTCCAAAGCAAAATGCATGGTAGTTTTGTGAGAAGTCCCCATTCTTTTCTTATAAGTATCCCAGAGTATAGCAGCCTTCCCAGCATGATCAGATATATCAACTTGAGCCTCATTTTGCAAGACAGCTATATGATTGTGCCTGTGATTGATGGAAGCCTTGGTATGTAAGAATTTGGTGTTTTCATCCCCAAACTTTACCCCTTTAATTCCCCCCTGTTTCCAATAAATCTTTTGGTTCCTCAGAAGAATTAGCAAATGTTCTTTGAGAAGAATCCTACAATTCCACTCATAAGTGTCCAACTCTCTGAACTCCTCAAAAAAATCCCAAAGGAAAATGAGCTCATTGATTTTAGCAATTTGAGTTTTGAGACAAGATAAAGATCTGGCCCACAACTTCAGAGCTCTCCTTAAGTTTTGAAACTTAGCATTCAAACTTTTGACAGAATCAAGATTCCCCACTGGAATACTCCATGCAGCATTAACCACCTGTTTGAAATCAGAGTGATGCAACCAATAGTTCTCAAATCTAAAAACTCTTGCTTTGGGGATAGAAGTACCAACTTTGATGACACATGGTAAGTGATATGATATTGGTTTTGCAAGAGGTAGAACCATAGTGTTTGGGAATGTGGTCATCCAAGAGGCAGAAGTAAAAAACTAGTCAAGCTTGACCAGCAAAGGATTTTGCTGCATGTTACTCCAACTGAATTTCCTTCCATGGAAAGGTAGCTCAAGTAAACCTTGATTACTGATTGCTTCATTGAACATAAGCATCTCATTAACATCTCCACCAGGTCTGTTTCTGTCTGATGGAGCCCTCATGAAATTGAAATCTCCCATAAGAATCTAGTCCACATCATCAGGCATGTGAATATTCAAAAACCACTCAATGAACTCAATTTTGTCCTATGGGTCACATGGACCATATATATTGGTGAGAATCCAGGACTGATTGGAGAGCAAACTTGTGAACTGAATGGAAAGTGAAAATCTATTTTGGGCAATAACTTCTCCAGCAAATTGAGAGCCATTCCAAGCCACTAGGAGGCCCCCTGAAGCTCCAACAGAAGGGAGGAAAGCAAACTTATTGATTCTATTGGGACAGAATTTTTTTATGTATGCAGCATCAAAGTTCTCTCTCTTAGTTTCTTGGAAGCACAAAATATTGCAGTCACTCTCATCTATTTTCTGCCTTAAGGCCAACCATTTATCCTGTGAATTCATCCCTCTAATGTTCCAGTTAAGAATGTTCCAACTTCTATTTGTGCTATTCATGGAGACAAAGATGTATATTGCACCAGAAATCAGGCACCAGCACTTGATCCACAATTAAAAGTGAGAAAAGATTATCAAGGACTCTGAGCCACAGCACATGATAGGACCAGCAACACATCCAAAGGCCATACATCACAGAAGTTCCATTAAGATAGTACATCTCCAGACGAAATAGTTGCTTAAATTACCAGTATCCAATGATTACATCATAGAAAGAACTGTCCAAAAGAGAACATGGAGATCCAACCAAATTACCCCCCAACCACTATTCCAATTGGGTCCAGCAATCATCATGTAGATGTGGAAGTGTTTTCCTCTCCAGTAGCCAAGGGCACCTTGACCAACTCCTCAACAAGCTTTCTTCTTGGCTTCTTGGCCAGCTTGTCTTCCAGCTCCCCCTCAGCAACCTTACAGAAAGAGGCAGTGAGGTTTCTAACAACTGAATTTTGAATGACAGGAGGGACAGCATGACAAGGTAGACAACTATGATTTGAGCAGGAGTTTCTTTTATATCCATCATTATCTTTCTTAATTTTGTCACTCCTCCTTACCTCTGTTTCCACCAGGGGAGTTTTACCACTCCTTCTCTTCCTGAGGTTGTCAGAGCCAAAAGGCTGCAGTAGAGCCTGGGACTCCATGTCTTGCATGTTGGAGGCCACCTCAATATTCTCCTTGTCTTTATCCTTTGCAAGCTGTTCCTCCAGGTCAATGGCCTGACAAATGGGAGCATGTGAAGTAGGACACTTATCAGGTATATGAAACAGTATAGCTTGTTCCATATTCTCCACAGCAGAGAAAAGTTCCCACATTCCAGACTTTAGCATGTTGACAGTCCAATCAAACTTATGTGGAGTCAAGAGAAGGTGGACAATGAAATTAAACCAACTTACAGGAATGTTGGCACAGAAGGAGTTTTTGTTATCCACAGACTCCTCTTGAAAGTGTTTCTTCCACAGCAAGAGACCTTCTTCAGATACAGTATGCTCATTATTAGAAGTTGCAGCAAGCTGTATACATTTCAAACCAAGAAGAGAGGGTGCCATACTGAAATGCTCATTAATTTGATTTACCCAGTTACCTTGAAGACCAGACTGAAGATTCTCAATGTTTGTGACAGGCTCAAGCCCTCCTCTGGAGGTATTGATATGAACAGGACTGCACTGAAAGGCCTGTTCAGAAGAAACACCAACTTGAGCAGCCATGCCAGGCTCAGAACTGGGCACAAGATCTTCCTCTGCACCCCCAGCAAGGTTAATATCATCCATTTGTTGCAGCTCGCTTGCAATAACTTGAACAGGAAGATCCTCAGCATCAAATGCAGCAACCACATTTTGCTCATGCAACACGTTGGGCTCCTCATCATCAGATTGATATGCCTGAATAATGTTTTGAAGGCCATTTGCAACCACATTAGCAGGAGGAGGCAGAGCAATAGGTTCATTATCTCTGGGAAACACATTCCCAGCTAGCACTCTATTTTACTCAGGTTCAGGCCGCTTGGTAGCGTAAAACCCTACTCCGACTTTGGTGATTTCATTTGGCGGAACACGAAGACACGGAGTACTCAAGCCTGACAAGGATGCCTCGGGGAGAGCGGCTATGCGCGTACAAGTGTTGAGGGATCAAAAGTTTGAACCCCTTGCTAGGTTGCATCGGGCCTCCTTTTATAGCTTAAGGGGCGACCACAGGGGCATAACAGTCATTATAGTATGATTAGATAGCTAACAGTGCTATCATACCTAACTCTAGTAGTTGAGACAAAGTGCATTAAATGCACTGGCTAGGTGTCTTATGGAAAGGTATCCCCGGCAAGGTTTCTCCACCGCTGGCCTAACCACCTCTTATTTGCATGACACGCCTCTGGGACGGGTGTCATTAAAGGTAATTTCTTCTCCCGCAGGTTAACACGTGCCCAACAAAATCCACCTAGCTGCTCGAGAGCTTGACACCGCACTGATTAGTGACTGGTGTGTGATGAGGTGGGTGGGTGGCTTCTTGGTGGATGCCTGTCAGCACGGAGCCTGCCGGGCTCTTGTCTAGGCCTTGGCGGCCCTGGAGATCTTGCCGGGGCGGCTTGGCCTCCACCCCATGCGCAGTCTCGACCGTGTTGGACTAGCTTGCCTGGTAGGGGAGATCTTCCTGAGGGCTTCTCTAGTTGGTTTAGTCTTCTTAATGCGCTCCTTTATCTCACGAAGAGCGGTTTCTCTGGCTTATCCTGTGTTAAGCATTAATACTTAACGTATGACCCACCACACGCCTGAGCACAAGTCCGGGTGGCAAACACAAATGTTTGTTCCACCGACATTGTTTTTGTGGTGTACGAGCGAACGAAATGCATCATAGCACGCCGAAACATGGCTAGCTTGTGTACAGACGTTTAGAAATTCGATTTTATTTACAAAATGACCAAAATTTGAAATTATGAAATTCTGAATAAATTTTGAATTCCCCAAAAAGGGAACAAATTTTGAAATTTTGAATATTTTTAGTTTTTTATGATTTTTTTGAAATTCCGAACTTTCTAAAAATAAGTTTTAAATGTTTTTGAACAAATTTTAGAATTTTGAGCATTTTTGTATTCTAAACATTGTTTTTTTAAACATGAACAATTTTGAAAATTGAACAACTGTTTAAATTTTTTAGTCTATTGGAAATTCTTATTTCCGAACATTATTTAGTAAACGTGAACTATTTTTGAAATCTTGATTTTTTCTAAAAAAACTGAACAAACTTTAAAAGTCATTGTACATTTTGGTTTCCAAACTTTTGAATTTTTGAAAACTGAAAAATAAAAATCAAATAGCCAAGTTGCATCTTAACGTTGGAGTTGCAACTAGGAAAGAAATGTCAGCCCAGTTATGAGTCGATGATGGATTTGCAACTGGGATAAAAAAAAGCTCAAGCCGATTTACGAGTCGATAGTGGACTTGTATTGGTGGGGTTGTGCATCAATGGTGGAATTGCAACTGGGACATTTGGTTAGGCCCCGGTTGCGTACGGAGGGTGGACTCGCAACCGGGACAAAAATGGTGGGCCACCCAATTGCATGTCAGTGGTGTAGTTGTACTTGTAACTACAAGAAGAATGGGTTGGTCTGCAGTTGCGTGTTGATGGTGGACTTGCAACCTGGACAAGAAAAAAACGAAACTCCCAATTGCATGTCGTGGGTGGAGTTACAAATGGAGAAAAAATGGCCGACCGCCCAATTGCGTATCGAGGGAGGACTTGCAACTAGGACAAAAAATGGGTCGGGCCCAAGTTGCGTATCAATGATAAAGTCGCTACTAACACAAAATTGATTGGGCCCCACTTGCATACTGAGGGTGGAATTGCAATTGGAAAAAATTAGCCCCCATAGGGACAAAAAAGGGTAAAAAAATAGATAATAAATACAGTTACAATACATGTAGTTGGATGCCAAGTGATGAACAGAGATCCACCTCAGCCGCTGGCCTCTGATGGCTCTCCCCCACCGATGACTTCGGTTGTTGGTGGTGAGGAGGGTCGCGGGATCACTTTTAGTCTCTCGTAGTTTAGGTTTTTAGGTTGTTCATTATATTTACTTTGGCGGCGACGATGGTGGCGCTGAATAAAGTTTCTTCAGATCCTACTCCGATGAGGCGATCGGTCCTTTGGTTGGAGATGGATGTGGAAATCAGTCTGCTCAAGCAAGGTTGCTGCTGTGGCGGTGGCATCCTCGTGGTCGACCTCTATCATTGATCTCCACCGTATTGGCGACATTTTCTCCAGCACAAGCATGGAGCATGGGATGTAGTCCAGGAGTGGATGCAGATTGTGGTCTGCATTGACGGCCTCTGGAAGATGATGGAGCGTGTGCTGGGTTTGTGGTTCGTGGATGGCAGGTATTGTTTCCTCCTCCGATATCTTAGTCATGTGGGAGGTCAGATCTGAAGTTGCATGGCGTGTTCGGGTTATTGCGCTGGTTTGATTCATTCAATAGCAATGGAGGTCCGCAAAGCTGCATATCAGGGATGGAGCCACGTTGAGCTTGGCTGTAGAGGTGCCGTGATTTTTTTCCTTTGGTGGCTGTTGTGGTTGTGCCAGAGGTAGGTGACGGGCATTAGAGTCAAGCTATGAGGATTCTTCGGTCTTACTTATTGGCTGGTGTTCCTTTGTGCAAAGGCTAGTGTTCTAATATCTATTTAGTTTTACCAGATCGGTATGTATGTGGCTTGTACTATGATCCTTATGATATATAAATGATACATGTATTACTTGTAGGGAAACATACTAGGCAACAAAAATTTATGCTACACGGTCCCAACCAGGACCACTATGAAGACGGCAGTAACAACCAAACTCGCCGATGATGCAGAGTAGCAGAAGCAGTGACGTGTCAGTGCAGCTTAATGATCGCGCCGATTCTCGCAGCTAGGCTACACCTCCCAGCCACTAGAAGATTTCTCCAAGACGAGAGTCAAAGTAGGCGACCCCTCTGAGGTATCCACGTGTTTCGTGGTAGTGTTCTGACATAGCTTCAATGTCAAGGAAGAAGAACCACGAGAAAACTAGAGAGACATAAAGCCTAGTGGCGTTTCTCGTCTAATTAGGAGTTTAATTCACTTAGACAAATTGTACCGACATTAGAGCCCGTCTAATTAGGAATCCAAACACTTAGGCCAATTAGACCGGGAGAGCGCAGAGCTATGCCGAGAGAGGCCCTCCGATTTGATGTATCTCAAGAGGGCGGCCTCCCCGCATATATATAGGTGGGAGAGGAGGAGAGGCGAATCCAAGGAGGGCGAATCCTTCTCCCTATCCAATTCAGCCTAGGCCCCACCTTTGCCATGTGGTACTCCCTGTTGGCCCCTCGGGGTCCACTATGGGTCATCACATGACAGTCCTTCACAACTTTATTCCACAAATAAAATCTAGGATTCTACGGATGTCTCCAAAACCCATTCCGATGACCCCGAAAACTTTCCATATATAGATCCTGAATGTCTGAAATCTTGTTATACCTTTCAGGATTTATCAGAACCTTTCTGGAACCATTCGAAACACTTTCAAAACTATCCAAAACTCTTTTGGTGCTCTTTTAACTCATTTCTGATATCTCGAGTAATCATGACTAGAACTCGTTAAGCGTGTGACCCTACAGGTTCAAAAATTAGCGGACATGACCCCGGAACCCCTTCCGGTCAATAGTTAACATCTGGATTTGGATACCTTTATTAACTCACGCATATTCACGAAGTTCTCAAGCGAACCTTTGTTTACGAATACGATACACTTTGCTTTGCGACATGTTTATGAAAACCCGAGGAGATATTATCGATATTCTTGTGTTCAACTCCTTGATCACTATATCGGTTATCCTTGTTACTGATTTTGTTCTCTTTAGTATTGTCCTTGTTCTGGTATCTCATGATCATAATTACAAGTGTCTAGCTAGACAATAATCATATTTAAACACCGAATGAGCCTGGGAGTATCTATCGTGAGAGGAGCAAATCCCAGTCTTGAACTATCGCTGCCGAGACATACGTTTCCGGTATACCCGTAAGTCAACTGTATTCACATCCATTTATGGAGTTACATGTGGTAAACCCCGAAGTATCCATCCGGCATGTTGGTAGCAATATTCTCATGAGGTAATAACACCAGTGGTGTTTAAACTTGTCATCTATGTTCACATTGGTGTCTGATCTTGAAAAATACACCGAATTGGTTCTAAAACTTGACAGTACGGTGCATATACGGTTTAAATAACGTATAGATACGTATGTATTGTTGACTAGACATGCCAGCGTGGCGCGAGACCCACATGTAGTGTCGGGACAGACTAACATGTAGTGTATCTGTCTCAATGATCATCCGGTTCCACCTGTAAGTGTACTTGAGAAATAAACAAAAATAGGGCGCAACAAATATTCGAACTGGCTAACTCGCATAGAGGATTTCCTACGCTGACCTCCTTAGCCAGATAAGTTTCCTGTCAACTATGGAACACAATTATTTATTTAGTTAGGCGCCCATGGAGTTAAAGGCGCCGCTGACAGTGTGGCCCATTTTTCAAATATTAGTTATTTTTCCTTCTTTATATGTTACAAAAATATATACACTAAACTATAATCACAATAATAAAAAAAATGTACATGTAGTTGTAAATATTAACGTAATTAAAACAATACTTCAAAAATATTAAATGTTTTCATACTTTTTAAAAGCATTCACATATTTCATAAAATAATTTTGAAATATTGAAAAGTTTATATTTTCAAAATATTAATCTAAATATCAAAACATTCCTGCTTGTAAATAATATTCACGCGATCCTGTTTTAGAATGTTAGTTTTTTTCTCTTTACATGTCCCTTGCACATGTTTTTTTAGAAATTTTTTAATTTATGTAAATTATTGTATAGTAATAAAAATAAAGTTAGAATGTTCTTGTCTTAAAAATATCGCGCTTGCGAAAATAACTTACTTTTAAAATGTCTTAATGTAATTTTTAAAAATATTTATGTATTATTTTAGAAATCATGTAATAAAAATAATTATTAAATCTTAAAAGTGTATGTAAAGTTTAAGAAGTGTTCAGTTGAGTATCTATAATACTAGGGGCACGCTAGGCTATTAATATTTAAAAAAATTATTGTAAAATATATCTTTGGACAAACACATAAACTTTATTAAACATGTAAAAACTTTTAAAAACTAGAAATACATTTCCTAAAGCTGAACAATTTAGTTTAATATTTATTGTAATTTCTGAAATAAGGAAACAACTAACTTTCGGAAAATTGGCTGCCCTGACTGCAACCCATTTAAGTCCACGGGCGTGTTAGGTTGATAAAAAGCAGTGACGCTTAATGTCAGCAATCTTACCTAGCCCTGTAAGTGCATCTAGTGCCACCCCTAATTGGTTTGGAGTATTGACGACAAATTTGGTTGAGGGACTAATGAGTTTGTGAGAATTGCAGGATAACATAGGTAGTAGCCCTCATTGCTTCAGTTTACCTACCAGTGATGACCCCTAAAAATGTATGAAGATATTGAAGACAATGGTGGTTCGTGAAGGCATTCACGACGAAGATAATGACATGTGAAGATATTCACTTGAAGACTATGGTGTGCGAAGAAATAGTTGTTTCATAGTTTCCTTTTCTTCTTTATTGAGTCATAGGAACCACTGTACTATTAAGTGGGGTCCAAGTGAACAATGTCAGATGATCGATGTGATGCTCAACCAAAATCCTATGTATTCGAGCGAAGACAATGAGAGAAAATCTTATCGAGAGTAGGATGAGTCAGCTTTGCATGTAGCCCAAGCCAAGCTGCCGCGTGTGTTTGAAATCCGACCGTTGGACACGTGTTGGTTCCTTAGTGACTGTCGATGTACAAACGTAGGGGCCTTTTGTACCCCTTTACTTGTGCACGGGTAGTTGTAGCCACACCTGCGGCCACGCTTGGCGGGGCAGAGGAAGCAAGGAACAAGACTACCAGAGCAGCGCTGAAACCAGAGGCGTGAAGAGTGAAGGGGCAAGGGGGTTTCCCCCGGCAAGAGCCTTGCCGGGGACGACCTACGCTGCCCCGGCAAGAGCCTTGCCGGGGCAACTTACCCAACACCAGCAAGACCGCCACCCTTGAGCCTGAGAGTTCCGACACCATCGACAACATTGGAGCCAAGGCTCGGGAGGCGCCTACATGGTGGTATGCAGATCTTTGTGAAGGCTGGAGGCCTACAAGACTAGATGAGCAACCAGAAGACGAGGGCCCCCGGCGAGACCCTTGCAGGGGATGCCCACGAGACCCCGACAAGACCCTTGCCGGGGACATCTCCGGGGCCACAACCAGGCCCGCACTTACCAAGATTTCGCTGCCCCATGGCCGTTCCGACGCAGCAAGAAGCCTGCCAACTAGCCCCACCGCTGTCATTAGTGCATTCCATCAGAATGTGCGCAACCGCATGATGCGTTAAGAGATGGCGATGAACAAGGTCAAGGATGTAGCTGAGCTTTATGTTCTAGCTGACATATGTGCTCGGGCTGAAGAAGGAAGGAAGTACGCTGGCGAGGACGCCAGAGCGGAAACTGACTCCACAAACAAAGATGCCGCCGCCCGAACAAAGAAGGGCCGACGCTGCAATAGGAAGCGTAAGGGAAATACCGTGCTTGCCATTGAGGGATCCGGCGACCCCGGCGTCGCCAAGAAGGCCAAGTGTGACGCCCCCGATTCAATCGTACACTAATCATGCACGCAAACATGTACGATCAAGATCAGGGACTCACGGGAAGATATCACAACACAACTCTAAAAACATAAATAAGTCATACAAGCATCATAATACAAGCCAGGGGCCTCGAGGGCTCGAATACAAGTGCTCGATCATAGACGATTCAGCGGAAGCAACAATATCTGAGTACAGACATAAGTAAACAAGTTTGCCTTAAGAAGGCTGGCACAAACTGGGATACAGATCGAAAGAGGCGCAGGCCTCCTGCCTGGGATCCTCCTAAACTACTCCTGGTCGTCGGCGGCGGCCTACACGTAGTAGTAGGCACCTCCGGTGTAGTAGGAGTCGTCGTCGACGGTGGCGTCTGGCTCCTGGGCTCCGGCATCTGGTTGCGACAACCAAGTAGAAGGGAAAGGGGGAAAAGAGGGAGAAAATCAACCGTGAGTACTCATCCAAAGTACTAGCAAGCAAGGATCTAAACTACATATGCATGGGTATATGTGTAAAGGGTCCATATCGGTGGACTGAACTGCCGAATGCCAGAATAAGAGGGGGGGATAGCTAGTCCTGTCGAAGACTACGCTTCTGGAAGCCTCCATCTTGCAGCATGTAGAAGAGAGTAGATGGTAAGTTCACCAAGTAGCATCGCATAGCACAATCCTACCCGACGATCCTCTCCTCGTCGACTTGTGAGAGAGCGATCACCGGGTTGTATCTGGTATTGGAAGGGTGTGTTTTATTAAGTATCCGGTTCTAGTTGTCATAAGGTCAAGGTACAACTCCGGGTCATCCTTTTACCGAGGGACTCGGCTATTCGAATAGATAAACTTCCCTGCAGGGGTGCACCACATAACCCAACATGCTCGATCCCATTTGGCCGGACACACTTTCCTGGGTCATGCCCGGCCTCGGAAGATCAACACGTCGCAGCCCTACGTAGGCACAACAGAGAGGTCAGCACGCCGGTCTAAATCCTGTGGCGCAGGGGTCTGGGCCCATCGCCCATTGCACACCTGCATGTTGCGAGGGCGGCCGGAAGCAGACCTAGCCTAGCAGGCGTTCCAGTCCAATCTGGCACGCGCCCCTCAGTCGCTGACGTCACGAAGGCTTCGGCTGATACCACGACGCCGAGTGCCCATAATGTTCCCGTGTAGTTGGTTAGTGCGCATAGGCCAGTGGCCAGACTCAGATCAAATACCAAGAACTCGTTAAGGGTGTTATTTTGAAGTAACCATGGACGCCGACTAGGGCCAGGCCCACCTCTCACCTAGATAGTCTCAACATGCCCTGTCGCTCCGCCACAAAGATCCACACAGAGGGCCGTTGGGACAAAGGTCCTTTCAGCCCCCAATCCGTGAATCACTCGCGCGTACTCTTCGAGCCGACCCGACTTTAGTCACCACATGTATCATGTATATAAAATATAATATACCCGTGATCACCTCCCTAGTGAGCACGGCCCGATAGTATAGCATGGCAGACAGACAAGAATGTAGGGCCACTAATGGAACACTAGCATCCTATACTAAGCATTAGGATAGCAGGTAAAGGTATCAACAATTGTAGCAACAATGACAGGCTATGCAGCAGAATAGGATTAACCGAAAGCAGCAACATGCTACACTACTCTAATGCAAGCAGTAGAGAGAAGGAATAGGCGATATCTGGTGATCAAGAGGGGGCTTGACTGGTTGCTTTGGCAAGTAGGGGTCGTTAACAACGTAGTTGGTCGGGGCACCAGCAGCGTCGTCGGTCTCGTAATCTATCAGAGAGAAGAGGGGGAAGAAACAATGAATACAATGCAAACAGATGCATAACGATGCATGACAAAGCAAACAACGGTGTTAGGTTTGCCCTAACACGGTAGGAGGAGATACCGGCGACGGGGGAAAACATCCGGGAAAGTATCCCCGGTGTTTCGCGTTTTTGGACAGATGAACCAGAGGTGAAATGTTGCAGGTTCGCTATGCTAGGCATGTGTGGTGGGCGAACGAGCTGCGTATTAGGATTCGTCTCGTCGTTCTGAGCAACTTTCATGTAGAAAGTATTTCCATCCGAGTTACGGTTTATTTTATTTTAATTTTTCAATTTTAAATCATTTTTAGAATTTATTTAATTAATTTAACTCAACATTATCCAGAACAGTGCATGCCGGCGTCAGCATGACGTTAGTAGTCAACGAAGGTGATGACTGGGTCGCTAACGTGTAGGTCCCACTAGTCATTGACTTAGTTAACTAAACATGATTAGTTAATTTAATTAAAGTGATTAGGTTAATTAATTAGGCTTAATTAGATTAATTAACACGATTAATTAAGTTAATTAATTAATTAATTATATTATTATTTATTTTTATTTAATTCTTTTATTTTATAAAACGTTCTGTGGTCGGGGCCCCCTGGTCATAGGCCCATCGGAGCCTAGCGGATCGGGCGAGCAACGGGGCGGGGAGCCCGAACGGGCGCGACGGGCATCTGAGTAGGCGAACCCCGGTTGGCCCAAGGCCCCGGCCGGGGCGGAGGAGAGCGCCGGCCGCAACTGGGAGGAGGTAGCGGGCGACAGGGGGTGCGGAGGCAGAGGCTTGGCGGCAGCTACAGGAGGCGGCGACGGCGTTAAGCAGCGGCGGTGGCGGCATGTGCAGCGACAGGAGCAGCGACGATTGGTGGGAAGGCCGCGGCGCAGGTGGGCCAGGCAAGGCGCACCGGCGGGGCTCGCGTGCAAGCCGCAGCGAGGGGTGGCGAGGCCAGAGGGCGGCCGACGTTGAGTTGGCGATGCAGGGCGCGAACTGGGACAACGGTGAGCGACGCCGCAATGACGAGGCAGGGCGCGCACGCGAAGGGATGGGAACGTGGCCGGGCGCGTGCGACGCGGCCGAAGCGCGGGCAGCACGCGGCTGTGGGTGCTGGCGGGGAAGGGGACGCGCGGACGCGAGCCAGTGCGCGACAGGCATTTGCATAGCCAGGGGGAAAGGTGAGGTCGAGGCAGTGGCTACGCGAGCGGGACGACTGCCGGGTGCACGAGCGCGGGGTGAGCACATGGGGACGGGGGGAGAGGGAGGAGAGGCCGGGGCCTCATCGCGGGGCGCAGGGTCAAGGGCAGCGGGGCTCGGGGAGGTCGACGGGGACGACCGGGCGACGGGGAGGCGAGCGGCTGCGGCGCGGTGTCGAGGAGGAGGATGGCGAGGCGGAGGATGGCGAGGCGGCGTTGGTGCGGCACACGGCGACAGCGCCGTTGTCCAGGGCGGCGGGGCGTGGTGTGGGTCGAGCCCCCGATCTAGATCGGATCGGGAGGGGGAGGGAACGAGGGAGTGGGGGAAGTGGGTGGTCGGGTTAGGGTTTGCGGGGGTTGAGGGGATAAGGGAGTGGGGTGGTGCGCGGCTGGACCGGCCTGGTTGGTCTGGTTGGCCAACTGGGCCAACGCCCAGCAGGGGTTTTCTTTTTTGTTTTTCTTTTGTTTTCTCCTTTTATTTATTTTCCTTTCTGTTTTAATTCATCTTAAAATATTTAGGAATTTAAAAAAAGTATTTTCTTCACAATAATTACCTATGTAATATTTGGCATTAACCGAACATTTTTGTTTTAGCGTTTGAAAGCTTTTGATGTTTGCCTCCATTTTGAATTTGAATTTGAATCGGTTTCGAACTAACGCGACATTATCAAATGTAATCGAGGTGACGTGGCATCATTACCATAGGGTTACTGTAGCTTAATTACCCGGGCGTCACAATTCTCCTCCACTACAAGAAATCTCGTCCCGAGATTTTAAGAGGTGGGGTAAGGGGGAAAGTTGTGGTTCCGAAATTCTAACGGATCTTCTCAGTCTTGGTTGCTCTTCTTGAAGAGGTCGATCCATGCCGTTGATGTCTCCATTCCTATGCATCAATGCATCAAGATGAAGTTGTCGTCCTTCCTTCAGGATCTTCACCGCACTTATGAAAGGATAAGAGGGGAACTCCGGTATAACGGACCCTTGCAAGGTTGACTATCTGGTATATAACATCGGGGAAGGTGGTGGAAAGTAACTCTCAAATTGAAACTTATGAAATTATCGAGAGCAAAATGAGAAGGTACCATGAGAAGTTTCGAACCGGTAGACAATCGTTGGATGCCTAATCAGAAGGTGAAAGGGTTTCAGTGCATCGGAATAAGTATTGCGGCTGAAACTAGAATAGATCATCTCAAGGAAGGTGGCTCGTGAATTACCAACGAAGCCAAGTGCAAGGAATAATTTTGGTAACTGGGATGTACAGAAGAGTCAGGTTTCGATCATGTGGAACTGTGGGTTATGGGCCCACCATGTGGTTTAAAGTAGAAAGGGGGCTAACATCTTGCACGGTCATGATAGCAAGGCATGTCAGAGGCAAGCCTTTCCGTTATGTTGGCAACAACATCCATACCAAGGGCGAGGGACTAAGAGAACCATTTTCCTGCTCGTTGAACGAGGCGGACCAATAGGCAAAGTTCTCGTCCATCGGTGGTTACCGGAATGCTATCAACAAATGCAACATGGTGTTACTGACACGGTTGTACACCAAGGTGTTTACATAAGCAGAAGAATATTCGTGCTTAGATCATATGGATCACAAGGAAGGTTAAACAAATCAATGGAAAGGAAAATGTGATTATCAGATCAAACAGAACAATGGGAAGGAAAATGTGTTTGACACATGTACCAGGGGTATACCCTTCCCAAGGAAAAGCAATGATATCCGTGACAAGATATAATGTAGAAAACCCTTTAGGTAAGGGGAGAGAGAAATTTCATGGCATTACCCATATAACGGTGTTTGGATAATTGAGCAAGAAACATTTAGCATTGGGTTTCAAATGTTCTTGTTGAAAATCGGAGTACCACAGACATGCTTTGAGATAGCATTGACATGGTATTCAAGCAAAGGTCAGACTTTGGATACACAAAGGATCCATCAGGACAAACTTATTAAACAAGGCATTCAATTTCCTCATGGAAAAATGGTTAACCTTGTTAAAAAGGAAACTATAACAATAGGCCCTTCGGCCAGGTGTGCTAGGCATGACATCACCTTACCGGGTCATATAAAGACCAATGTTATAACTCCTGAAAGTATGTTCCAACCATCGTATCTGACCGAGATTCAGATCTGATTGGTGTTAGGATACCTCAGAGTCAGGATGCCTGAGAACAGAAAGGTGCGACACAAATTGTCGAGATGACATTGTAAGATTCTCGGGAAATGGACTATGGAAGCAGGTCCCGAAACTAGAGTTCAGCTTTAAACCAAGGAGAGGATGAGGAGGTGGCTGATGGACTTAGCGACTTATCATCGAGATTTCCAAAAAGATGCATTTCCACAATTATGTGAACAAGGAGATAACATTTGTCATATCAAATGATATAATGATGTATGCTAGAGGAAAAACATACATAATTAAACTTTGGTAGAAAGGTGCGCCCGAAATATGGGCATAGGTAGCCTGATCAATTGCCAGAATGGTGATCCAATAACCGATAGGCTAAGAATGAACTATCGATTATTAACTTCAAAGCAATAGGGTTGCTTGAAGTGCAGAATCCAAACAGCACCGTTCACTTGTTGGTACCCCGGTTAGAACCAACATGGGCACCAAGAAAGAATGATGATGGGGAGAAGTATCACTATACCAAGAATTCTTAAGAGGTGGAGCAATCCTCACAACATTCTTGATATAGGAGACAGTAATACTACAAGGTAGAACATAACCTAAGCTAGATAGCAAGGAAATCAAGATACAACACAAAACAAGAACAAGTTTCGTGTTGGAGGGAATGCAATAATGTTGTCGATGATAACCCAAATTATCAAGGGGTAAGGATGATATCTCTCATCATGATTTCGATTGATATCCTGGAAAAGCTCAAAATGTTGATGATATCACGACACATTTGTCGAGAGATTTCATGAAGATGTAATCAATCAGCGACGACATCAAGTCAAAGGAATGATGAAGCGAAAGGTTTTTGGAACCATGGGTACGACATCAACTCAGAATCAACCTTGCTGTTCGAGGTGAACGATAAGACGAGGCAGATCGTCGTGAGTTTAGCTCATCGTCGAAAGCTGTGCTCTAGGAATAAGGACCAGGTGGCATAGTTTAAAATTTAGCACAAGATGATAGCCGATCAGGCTAGTATTGACATGCTCGAGTACAAACTCGTGAGTAAAGGAGATTACTAAGAGTTGTTTAATCGTGGTCCGGACTCGGTTCAGTTATCGGTGTTTTTTAGTGTTTAATAACTCAGAGCCCATGAAAATTATAATCAGTGAGAATGTAGTACTTGATGAAGAACTCATAAGAAGTTATGCAGTTCCAAGATAATATCGAGATACCAGGGGGTAATACTCGACGACCGATCAAAGTAGAGGTTGGAGTGGGGTATTGATCCGCAGAAGACAAATGTTTAAACTTGCCCGAGAAATGGGATCAAAGAAGAACAATATGGTCGGAACCATAGTTGCAAGGGATCCAATTTAATGACACCGGAAGAATTGCCCATAGGATTAAATATTTTGCAAGAAGATTCCATGATAAGTTCCACATCAGGTCCATGGGCATGAACAAAAAGTTCATGGTCGACTCCCACTTCTTTAATGCACAACCTTTCATTCACTTCTCGTCTTCAACGAAGTTGTGGTGTTGAAATTTTATCTGACATAACACCAGTAGAGTATGACCCGTAGTAGTTTCCTGGTTCACACAGATTAGAATAGGCATATGTCCAACCCATCGGGGCCTCTTAGGAACATATACCACAAACTTCAGGAGTAAATAACACAAGCTCGAAAGCAGAACATGGTTGACAAAGCAGAGGATACAATTTACCAAAGGCATTATGTATCTGAGAAAAGAGTCACAAAGTTATTGAATATGAAGGACGTCGTCGGATAAAATCCAATAAAGGTTCTGGTGGTCTACAAGGGATCTGATGTGAGCATCGGTACTCAACCAGAAGAAGAAAGAAAGCAAGGTGATCGGATTATCAAAACAACTGACTAATTCAAAGCTCAAATGCAAAGGAATTATGAGCTCCAAATCAAGGGATCAGAAGCAAACACTCTGATCAAGGATGGATAAGTTGAGTAGGCTTAAGGGTACAATCGATGGCAATTTCATTGGTCGAGATCCAACTCATGTTTACTATGACGTCTGAGCCGGAAGGACAAATTCTAGGGTCTGATTGAGGATTGCGAGCATTCGCAACATATTGAATCAACAGACTCAAATGATAATGACAAAGGATGCCAATAAGATTACCAGACTTATAGGATTAATCATAATGAAAGCAAGCAGGAAATTCCAGAGCAATAGGTTGCTGAGGATTTCTGGAAGATCGAATGGTATTTCGAAGACTTTGAGAAACATACGGACACCTGGGGATGAGCGGATACTCAGCAAGTGCAAGGATTTATCCATAGGGGTATTCACGTGACAAAGTACTGCAAGGCAGTAGGCACAAAGTATTCTCGAAAAAATTAGAGAGTATTTCGGGGTATCTCGTAATAATAAGATCATCGAGGGATGATGGTATGAATGACAAATGTACATGGTCACCCAAAGGGGTTTATTGATGGAAGGTAATTGCAAAAGCGACGGGCACAAGCCCTCAAGAGAACATCACAGAGTATCTTCGAAATCTTCTGGGGCACTAAGCGATCATCCGGAGTGAGGGGCTCTCCAGGAGGAAGTAGTCACGAGAACATAGAGTCAGAGTTAGTAAAAATCATTTAACCCGAATAGAAGAGAGATCAGAGTCCCAGAGTATAGATGAGGAGTAAAAGATCCTAATTCCACCCAATGGCGACGTGGGCCCGTAAGACACACAGCCATGTTAGTAAAAGTTTTGCAATGACTAGACTCGACTTCGGCCAAGGAGTTTGGAAGGGGGATTCCTACAGGCAGTCGACTCTGATACCAACTTGTGACGCCCCCGATTCAATCGTACACTAATCATGCTTGCAAATGTGTACGATCAAGATCAGGGACTCACGGGAAGATATCACAACACAACTCTAAAAACATAAATAAGTCATACAAGCGTCATAATACAAGCCAGGGGCGTCGAGGGCTCGAATACAAGTGCTCGATCATAGACGAGTCAGCGGAAGCAACAATATCTGAGTACAGACATAGTAAACAAGTTTGCCTTAAGAAGGATGGCACAAACTGGGATACAGATCGAAAGAGGTGCAGGCCTCCTGCCTGGGATCCCCCTAAACTACACATGGTCATCGTCAGCAGCCTACACGTAGTAGTAGGCACCTCCGGTGTAGTAGGAATCATCGTCGACGGTGGCGTCTGGCTCCTGGGCTCTGGCATCTGGTTGCAACAACCAGGTAGAAGGGAAAGGGGGAAAAGAGGGAGAAAAGCAACCGTGAGTACTCATCCAAAGTACTCGCAAGCAAGGATCTACACTACATATGCATGGGTATATGTGTAAAGGGGCCATATCGGTGGACTGAACTGCAGAATGCCAGAATAAGAGGGGGGATAGCTAGTCCTATCGAAGACTACGCTTCTGGAAGCCTCCATCTTGCAGCATGTAGAAGAGAGTAGATGGTAAGTTCACCAAGTAGCATCGCATAGCATAATCCTACCCGATGATCCTCTCCTCGTCGACCTGTGAGAGAGCGATCACCGGGTTGTATCTGGCACTTGGAAGGGTGTGTTTTATTAAGTATCCGGTTCTAGTTCTCATAAGGTCAAGGTACAACTCCGGGTCGTCCTTTTACCGAGGGACACGGCTATTCGAATAGATAAACTTCCCTGCAGGGGTGCACCACATAACCCAGCACGCTCGATCCCATTTGGCCGGACAAACTTTCCTGGGTCATGCCCGGCCTCGGAAGATCAACACGTCGCAGCCCTACCTAGGCACAACAGAGAGGTCAGCATGCCGGTCTAAATCCTATGGCGCAGGGGTCTGGGTCCATCGCCCATTGCACACCTACACGTTGCGAGGGCGGCCGGAAGCAGACCTAGCCTAGCAGGCGTTCCAGTCCAATCCGGCGCGTGCCGCTCAGTCGCTGACGTCACGAAGGCTTCGGCTGATACCACGACGCTGAGTGCCCATAATTGTTCCCGCGTAGTTGGTTAGTGCGTATAGGCCAGTGGCCAGACTCAGATCAAATACCAAGAACTCATTAAGCGTGTTATTTTGAAGTAACCGCGGACGCCGACTAGGGCCAGGCCCACCTCTCACCTAGGTAGTCTCAACCTGCGCTGTCGCTCCGCCACAAGATCCACACAAAGGGCCATTGGGACAAAGGTCCTTTCAGCCCCCAATCCGTGAATCACCCGCGGGTACTCTTCGAGCCGACCCGACTTTACTCACCACATGTATCATGTATATAAAATATAATATACCCGTGATCACCTCCCTAGTGATCACGGTCCGATAGTATAGCATGGCAGACACACAAGAATGTAGGGCCACTGATGGAACACTAGCATCCTATACTAAGCATTAGGATAGCAGGTAAAGGTATCAACAATTGTAGCAACAATGACAGGCTATGCAGCAGAATAAGATTAACCGAAAGCAATAACATGCTACACTACTCTAATGCAAGCAGTAGAGAGAAGGAATAGGCGATATCTGGTGATCAAGGGGGGGCTTGCCTGGTTGCTCTGGCAAGTAGGGGTCGTCAACAACGTAGTCGGTCGGGGCACCAGCAGCGGTGTCGGTCTCGTAGTCTATCAGAGAGAAGAGGGGGAAGACACAATGAATACAATCCAAACAGATGCATAACGATGCATGACAAAGCGAACAACGGTGTTAGGTGTGCCCTAACACGGTAGGAGGAGATACCGGCGAAGGGGGAAAACATCCGGGAAAGTATCCCCGGTGTTTCGTGTTTTCGGACAGATGAACCAGAGGTGAAATGTTGCAGGTTTGCTATGCTAGGGATGTGGCGGGCAAACGAGCTGCGTATTCGGATTCGTCTCGTCGTTCTGAGCAACTTTCATGTAGAAAGTATTTCCATCCGAGTTATGGTTTATTTTATTTTAATTTTTAAAGTTTTAAATCATTTTTAGAATTTATTTAATTAATTTAATTCAACATTATCCAGAACAGTGCATGCTGACATCATCATGACGTCAGCAATCAACACAGGTGTTGACTGGGTCGCTAACGTGTGGGTCCCACTAGTCATTGACTTAGTTAACTAAACAGGATTAGTTAATTTAATTAAAATGATTAGGTTAATTAATTAGGCTTAATTAGATTAATTAATAGGATTAATTAAGTTAGTTAATTATCTTAATTAATTATATTATTATTATTTATTTTTATTTAATTCTTTTATAAAACGTTCTTTGGGCGGGGTCCCCTGGTCGTAGGCCCATCGGAGCCTAACGGATCGGGCGAGCAGCGGGGCGGGCGCCCGAACGGGCACGACGGGCGTTTGAGCGGGCGAACCCTGGTTGGCCCCAGGCGCCGGCTGGGGCGGAGGAGAGCGCCGACCGCAACTGGGAGGAGGTAGCGGGCGGCAGGGGGAGCGGAGGCAAAGGCTGGGCGGCAGCAACAGGAGGCGCCGACGGCGTTAAGCAGCGGCGGTGGCGGCATGTGCAGCGGCAGGAGCAGCGACGATTGGTGGGAAGGCCGCGGCGCAGGTGCGCGAGGCAAGGCGCACCGGCGGGGCTCGCGTGCAAGCCGCATCGAGGGGTGGCGAGGCAAGAGGGCGGCCGACGTGGAGTCGGCAATGCAGGGCTCAAACTGGGACGACGGTGAGCGACGCCGCAATGACGAGGCGGGGCGCGCACGCGAAGGGATGGGAACGCGGCCGAAGCGCGGGCAGCGGACGGCTGCGGGCGCTGGCGGGGAAGGGGACGCACGGACGCGAGCCAGTGCGCGACAGGCGTCTGCATAGCCAGGGGGAAAGGTGAGGTCGAGGCAGTGGCTACGCTAGCGGGACGACGGCCGGGCGCGCGAGCAGGACCACGGCCGGGCGCGCGAGCGGGACGACGGCCAGGCGCGCGAGCGCGCGGTGAGCACATGGGGATGAGGGGAGAGGGAGGAGAGGCCGGGGCCTCACCGCGGGGCGCAGGGTCAAGGGCAGCGCGGCCCGGGGAGGTCGACGCGGACGACCGGACGACGGGGAGGCGAGCGGCTGTGGCGTGGTGTCGAGGAGGAGGATGGCGAGGCGGCGTTCCGGTGGCGTTGGTGCAGCACACGACGACGGCGCCGTTGTCCAGGGCGGCGGGGCGTGGTGTGGGTCAAGCCCCCGATCCAGATCGGATCGGGAGGGGGAGGGAACGAGGGAGTGGGGGAAGTGGGTGGTTGGGTTAGGGTTTGCGGGGGTTGAGGGGATAAGGGAGTGGGGTGGTGCGCGGCTGGGCCGGCCTGGTTGGTCTGGTTGGCCAACTGGGCCAAGGCCCAGCAGGGGTTTTCTTTTTAGTTTTTCTTTTGTTTGTTTTATTTTCTCCTTTTATTTATTTTCCTTTCTGTTTCAATTCATCTTAAAATATTTAGGTATTTTCAAAAAAAAGTATTTTCTTCACAATAATTACCTATGTAATATTTGGCACTAACCGAACATTTTTGTTTTAGCGTTTGAAAGCTTTTGATGTTTGCCTCTATTTTGAATTTGAATTTGAATCGGTTTCGAACTAACGCGAGATTATCAACAGTAATCGAGGTGACGTGGCATCATTACCATAGGGTTACTGTAGCTTAATTACCCGGGCGTCACACCAGGGCTGACGACCCCGACAAGGAAGTTGCCGGGTGCGGCGCTTGCCGGGCCTTGGCGGCAGCCGACAAGCCAGGAGGCTCCGACAAGCAGTACTGCAAGATCCATCGCACCAAGGGCAACGACCTCCGGAACTTCCGATAGGTTGAGCTGCTTGCAGAGAAACAGAAAGCCGAATATGATAGGCGGGACAAGGAAAAGGTGCAGCACACCTATCATGTTTCTCACCGAGGATCACCCTAATCGCACAACTGCAGTCGGGTGTTTGTCGTTGTTGGTTTCACCAACAATATGCAACCTCAAGGTGATAAAGGTGCTAGTTGATGGTGGGGCCGGTCTGAACTTGATCTCGCCTGCTGTGATTGACATGCTGCAAATCCCCGATGGAGATCTCAGGATATAGACACTTTTCCAGGAGTCAACCCAGGAAGGAGTCAGCCGAATGGTAAAATCACGTTGCCTGTCACATTCATGGGCGAGCTAAACTACAGGACGGAGAAGATCATTTTTTATGTCGCCAAGATCCCCTTGCCCTACAATGGGATCATTGGCCTCCTGGCACTGGCCAAGTTCATGGCGGCATCACATTACGCCTACGACACGTTGAAGATGCCCGGGCCACTTAGCATCATCACCTGTAACGCCCATGATGCGGCTATATCTCCCACGTGTCGAGGCACGACTTAGAGGCATAACCGGATTGTGGTTTAGTCGCAAGGAGGGTCATCTTCACACAATCCCATGTAATGAACAAGAATGGGATAAAGAGTTGGCTTACAATCGCCACTTCACACAATACATAAATATAATCCATAAATCATCCAAAATACACACGTAGACCATCTACGGTCAAGATCCAAATGAAAATAAGATAACCCCAAATGCTAGATCCCCGATCGTCTCAACTGGGCTCCACTACTGATCATCAGGAAAAGACACATAGTAACGACCACGTTCCTCATCGAACTCCCACTTGAGATCGATCCCATCATCTGCACTGGCATCGTCGGCACCTGCAACTGTTTTGGTAGAATCTATGAGTCAGGAGGACTCAGCAATCTCACACCCGCGAGATCAAGACTATTTAAGCTTATAGGAAAGGATGGTGTAGTGAGGTGGAGCTGCAGCAGACACTAAGCATATATGGTGGTTAACATACGCAAGAGAGAGCGAGAAGAGAAGCAACGGAACGGTCGTCATCTAGCAATGACCAAGAAGTGATCCTGAACTCCTACTTACGTCATTCATAACTCAAACCGTATTCACTTCCCAGTCTCCGCCGAGAAGAGACCATCACGGCTACACACGCAGTTGATGTATTTTAATTGGGTCAAGTGACAAGTTCTCTACAACCGGACATTAACAAATTCCCATCTGCCTCATAACCGCGGGCACGGCTTTCCAAAGATAATACCCTACAGGGGTGTCCCAACTTAGCCCATCATAAGCTCTCACGGTCAACGAAGGATAAACCTTCTCCCGGAAAGACCCGATCAGTCTCGGAATCCCGGTTTACAAGACATTTCGACAATGCTAAAACAAGACCAGCAAAGCCGCCCGATGCGCCGACAAATCCCGATAGGTGCTGCACATATCTCATTCTCAGGGCACAACGGATGAGCCAGACGTCGGGTTGGCATAGACCCTGGTTGCCCAGGGGGCGCCGGACATCGCTCGGTTTGGGCCAGCACTCGAAGGAGCACTGGTCCGGGGGTTTAAAATAAAGATGACCCTCGGGCTCGCGAAAACCCGGGGGAAAAGGCTTAGGTGGAAAATGGTAAAACCAAAGTTGGGCCTTGCTGGAGGAGTTTTATTCAAGGCGAACTGTCAAGGGGGTCCCATAAATCACCCAACCGCATAAGGAACGCAAACTCAAGGAACATAATACCGGTAAGACAGAAACTAGGGCGGCAAGAGTGGAACAAAACACTAGGCATAAGGCCGAGCCTTCCACCCTTTACCAAATATATAGATGCATTAATATAATAAGAGATATTGTGATATCCCAACATATCCATGTTCCAACATGGAACAAACTTCAACTTCACCTGCAACTAGCAACGCTATAAGAAGGGCTGAGCAAAGCGGTAACATAGCCAAACAACGGTTTGCTAGGAAAGGATGGTTAGAGGCTGACATGGAAATATGGGAGACATGATATAGCAAGTGATAGGTAGGGCAGCATGGCAATAGAACGAACAACTAGCAAAGCAAAGATAGAAGTGATTTCGAGGGGTGGTCATCTTGCCTGCAAGGTTCTCAGAGTTGTCGAAAGCTTGATCCTCGTAAGCGTACTCAACAGGTTCCTCGTTCACGAACTCGTCTCCCGGCTCTACCCAAGACAAGAACACAAGCAACGGAACCACAATCAATCACGAGAAATGCACAAGCAACATGATGCAAAACATGTATGATATGCGAGATATGATATGCGAGATATGATATGCGATGCATATGCATGCTCCGGAAGGAAAATGATGAATAAGGCAGTAACTTGGCAAACCAAGCATGCCACTGGAAAGATGAGACGATTTCGGTCGAAATCGATATAAAGATCACCGGAAACGGATGCACGGTGTGCAAATGGCAAGCAAAACAAGAATGACACGAATCTGCGATTAACAGCATGATAGCACTTAAAATGCAAAAAACAACAATGCTACAGCACTCCAACATAGCAACAAAGCATATGACAGTAATCTACAGGAACTTAACATGGCAAAACAAGGCATGGCAGTGTTCTACTAAATGCATATGACAAAAGTCCCTTACTGACCATAAGCCAAAAAGGACCAGAAGATATGATGGCAAGCATGTAAACATAGCAAGTTTCGTTATCAGGTTTCAGACTTGGCAGAAAACAGAGCATGGCAGAAACAATAATATGAAGGCATCTTAGTGAGCTTGATGCACTCACCCCAAAGATATGCATGCTAAAACAAGGATACCAACAGCAACATGGCATGTTTATGAAGCTATCCATGGCAAGAACAAATACATAGCATGTATGGATCAACTACAACAAGCTCGGCAAAAATGAATATCATGTTAAGAATCTGCCAGAAATATTTTATGGCAAAAGTAGAGCAAGATTGAGTCATGCTATGGCACTCCATAATTGCAAACAAGGGCAGGAATGGATCAACTACAACTATATCTACAAAACATCCTTACCGAACATCTCCAAAATATGCATGGATCTCTCTGTAGCATCAAGTTTACATGACAACAAAATAACAGTAGACAAGGACTTGGAGAAATCACTAAGTCCCTGAAATCAGAAACATTACGGAGCCTAGTTTGCATGCTTGTTCTAGTCACCACAGACATCACAAAAATACATGGCATACACCACTAGAAAGATGGCATGGCAAACCACAAAACACATGTAGAGCTCATGCCCATAACATGCACAGATTAAATGATACAAAAATGACAAATCTCCAAGTTCTGCTAAGAACCAGCAGATAACAGCAACTAGCACTCTTGCACCAGAGATTTGGGCATCAAGATTGCCTCTAATGAACGTTGTGCAATTGAACAAAATGTAGAGCATCACGAGGCGAACAATTTGACATATTACACACGCGAAACGGAGCTACATGCAGAGAGTTATGCCATGATAAACACGGGTATGTAATGTGAACATGCAAAAAAACTTGGGAAAAATCGGGGGTCTCGGGTCAACCTCTGGCGTTGACCAGATCCAGATCGGCCGAGGGCTCGGGCTCGGGCTCGGCGTAGCCGGAGCTGGGGCTGCCCGCGGTGGCGACGGGAGGAGGTGGAGGAGAGGGCGACGAGCGGCGGGAGGCGCGGCGAGGCGGCGGGGCAGGCGCGGCGGCGCGGCAGCACGGCGAGGTGGCGGGGCAGGCGCGGTGGCGCGGCGGCTCGAGCTCGGGCCGGCGCGGAGGCAAACGGCGGCGGGGCAGACGCGTGCTCGCGGGGGGCCGACGTGGGCTTCCCGGGCCGCGGCGGCGGCGGGCGGCGGAGAGCCACGTGGCGGCCGTGGATTCATCGGGCGGAGGCGGCGGACACGTCCGGCGGCGGGGAAATTTGTCCGGACGCGAGGTGGAAGAGGGCTAGGGTTTGCCTGCGAACGTTTTTCGGGAGAGATGCATATATATATAGGTAGAGGGAGCTAGGAGAGTCCAAATGAGGTGCGGTTTTCGCCCACACGATCGTGATCGAACGACCTACAGCGTGGAGGTGACTTTGGTGGGATTTGGGCTGGTTTTGAGGGGGGTTTTGCTGCACACACAAATGGACTTTGCGGTTACCCGGTTAACCGTTGGAGTACCAAACGAGCTCCAAATGGAACGAAACTTGACCGGTGGTATACCAAGGCCACTTGACAAGCCTCGGTCCATTCCGAGAACGTTTGACACCCGCTCACGAAAGAAAACAAACAGGGTGCACCGGAGGAGATAGGAGCGCCGGATTGCAAAACGGACAACGGGGAAAATGCTCGGATGCATGAGACGAACACGTATGCAAATGCAATGCACATGATGACATGATATGAAATGCATGACATGAACAAAATGCAAAACGAAAGACAAAACCCGACCACGAGGGGAATATCATAGCGCATAGCCGAAAATGGCAAGAGTTGGAGTTACAAAAATGGAAAGTTACATCCGGGGTGTTACAACACTCCACCACTACGAGAGGATCTCGTCCTGAGATCTAGGACTGAAAGAACTCTGGATATTCGGAACGGAGGTGGTCCTCGCGTTCCCAGGTGGCTTCCCAGTCGGAATGGTGCGACCACTTCACTTTCAGGAATATGATTGACTTGTTGCGAGTCTTGCGCTCAGTTTCTTCAAGAATAGCAACGGGGTGCTCATGATAAGACAGATCTTCTTGGAGGTCAATCTCTTTGAAGTTGATAGTGCGCTCAGGAGTCTTGAAGCACTTGCGAAGCTGTGACACGTGGAACACATCGTGCACGTTCATGAAGTTGGAAGGAAGCTCAAGTTGATAGGCGAGGTCGCCTCTTTTGCCAATGACCTTGAAAGGACCCATGTATCTAGGGGCAAGCTTCCCTTTGATACCGAAGCGACGAGTGTCTTTCATTGGAGAGACGCGGAGGTAGACATGGTCTCCGATC
This sequence comes from Aegilops tauschii subsp. strangulata, assembly GCF_002575655.3. Lineage (NCBI taxonomy): Eukaryota > Viridiplantae > Streptophyta > Magnoliopsida > Poales > Poaceae > Aegilops > Aegilops tauschii. The sequence continues at coordinate 289,468,990 of NC_053038.3, forward strand.
TCAAAAGCCAAATCACGGTGCTTACTATCATAGTAACTCTTCTGGCGCGATTGCGTGGCTTTGAGATTATCACGGATGACTTTACACATTTCTTCAGCCTCTGTGATTACTGCCGAGAAGTTGGCGTTCACCAGTCTCTGACCAATTGAGAGGAGTACATCACTTTCTGCCATATAGAATCTCGAATGGGGCCTTGCCCGAACTTGCTTGGAAGCTGTTGTTGTAGGAGAATTTGGCATATGGAAGACAATCTTCCCATTTCATGCCAAAGGAAATGACACAAGCCCTGAGCATATCTTCAAGAATTTGATTGACTCGCTCGACTTGGCCACTAGTTTGAGGATGGAAAGTTGTGCTGAAGCGAATGTTGGTGCCCATAGCCGTCTAAAAGGAGTCCCAGAACTTAGAGGTGAATATGCTTCCATGATCTGAAGAAATCAATTGTGGAATGCCGTGCAAGGAGACAATTCCAGAGGTGTATAGCTCCGCCAACTGAGCTGCTGTGATGGATTCTTTGATTGGAAGGAAATGAGCCACTTTAGAAAGCTTGTCGATAACAACGAAGATAGCATCATTTCCACGCTTGGACTTGGGAAATCCAGTCACGATGTCCATTTCGATATGATCAAACTTCCATTCCGGGATAGCAAGAGGTTGGAGGAGACCAGCTGGTCGTTGTTGTTCTGCTTTCACTCTTCGACAGACATCACATTCATTCACGAATTGAGCAATTTCTCGCTTCATTCGAGTCCACAAATACGACTGCTTGAGGTCATGGTACATCTTCGTACTTCCAGGATGAATGGAAAGAAGAGAATCGTGCGCCTCGTTCATAATGACTTTCCTTAGATCATCTTTAGAAACCACAATCCGGTCCTCGAAGAATAAAGTTCTCTGTCATCAATGCGATAGCACTTGTATTTTGAAAGACCCTTGACGATACCACGCTTCACCTTCTTCACCATGGCATCAAGAAGTTGTGCCTCACGAATTTGATCTTCCAAAGTAGGAGAGACTATGAGGTTGGCAAGAAAGCCTTGAGGAACAACTTGGAGATTCAGCTTGCGGAAAGCTTCACAAAGATCCGGTTGGAATGGCTTGAGGATTAAGCTGTTGCAATAAGCCTTCCTGCTTAAAGCATCTGCAATGACATTGGCCTTGCCTAGAGTATATTCAATACTCAGATTGTACTCTTGAATCATTTCGACCCATCGAGTCAATCTGAGGTTGAGGTTGGGCTGAGTAAAGATGTACTTGAGACTCTTGTGATCGGTGAAAATGTCCACTTGTCTTCCCAACAAGAGATGTCTCCACGTTATTAATGCATGGACAACTGCCGCCAACTCGAGATCGTGAGTGGGGTAGTTGTTCTCATTGGGCTTCAACTGACGAGAGGTATAGGCCACAACTTTCTTCTCTTGCATTAACACAGCACCGAGACCTTGAAGAGAAGCATCACAGAAAACTTCAAATGGCTTGGATTCATCAGGAGGAGTTAAGACAGGAGCTGTGACAAGTTTCTCTTTGAGAGTGTTGAAAGCAACGTCACACTCAGGAGACCAGACATACTTCACGTGCTTCTGGAGGAGGTTGGAAAGAGGCTTTGCAATCTTAGAGAAATTCTCAACGAATCTTCGTCAATAGCTTGCAAGACCAAGAAAACTGCGGAGCTGCTTGACATTCTGAGGAGGTTCCCAATTCACAATTGCGGACACCTTCTCGGGATTAACAGCGATGCCCTTGGCAGAGATGATGTGACCAAGGAAAAGAACTTCATCAAGCCAAAACTCACATTTGGAGAACTTCGCATAGAATTGATACTCTCTGAGCTTGTCGACCACCAATCGCAAATGTTTGGCATGATCCTTCTTATTCTTGGAGAAGACCAATATATCATTGAGAGACACCAGGACGAATTCATTGGTATAGGGGTTGAAGATGAAATTCATCATCCGAGAGAATACTGGAGGAGCATTGACAAGGCTGAAAGACACGACAGTATATTCATAAGAACCAAAACTTGTTCTGAATGCTGTCTTGGGAATATCTTCTTCACGAATGCGAATCTGATGATAACCCATACGAAGGTCAAGCTTGGAGAATACTTTAGCACCTTTGAGTTGCTCGAATAGCTCATTGATGTTGGGAAGTGGATACTTGTTCTTGATTGTCTTCTTGTTCAATGGACGGTAGTCGACACAAAGTCGGTCCGTGCCATCCTTCTTCTTTACAAAAAGAACACCACAACCCCATGGAGAAGAACTCGTTCTGATCAAACCCAGACGCTCTTGTTCATCGAGCTATTTCTTCAATTCCTTCAGCTCGTTGGGTCCAAGCTTGTATGGATGCTTGCAAACGGGTTCCGTGCCAGGCTCTAGATCGATAACGAAATCAACTGGCCGGTGAGGAGGCATACCCGGAAGCTCTTCTTGAAATACATCTTGATACTCACAAACGACTGGAATCTGAGAGATGGCATTCAATTCGCCCTTCTCATTGAGAGAAAATACCGAATGGTTTCATCGCGAGCGGCATAAATAATCACATCCTCAGAAGAGTGTGTCAATTGAATTTCCCTGGCAGCACAATCAAGTTGAGCCTTGTGCTTAGAAAGCCAGTCCATCCCGAGAATTAGATCAATATCCGAGTCACCAAGAACAACTGGAGAAGACAGAAATTTATAGTTTCCCATCTTGATGGAAACATCCGGAACCATAGAGCTTGCGTTCATGAATTTACCCGGAGAGACAACTGATAACGGTCTAGGCAAATCTTGATAAACCAACTCATGCTTAAATGCAAATGATCTTGATATGAAAGAAAGCGATGCACCGGTATCAAAAAGAACTTTTGCAGGAATATCATTAACAGGAAGATTACCCATTATCACATCAGTAGATTCCTCCGCTTGAGCTGCATTCATCATGTTCAACTTTGCAGACTTTGGATTATGCTTGACCACTGCATTGCTGGAAGATCTGACAGGAGGTGGAGGCGGAAGGCGCCTCTGGTTGAAGCATTTGTTAGCATAGTGACCTTTCTGCTGACACTTGTTGCAAGTCACCTCTGAGAGTGGACGGTGATAAGGAGCATTGGACTTTGGGGCTTGATTCTGAGACTTGTTCTGATAGACAGAGTTGGAAGAGTTGGAAGAACCATGGCCACCTTTGTTCTTCTGCTGGTAAGGCTGACAAAACGGAGGAGGAGGAGGCAACCAGAACTTCTGTTGCTTAGCAGCCACTAGTGAGGAAGAAGAAGACTGAACTGCGTCTCTGACTCTCTTCTTAGAAGCCTCACACTTGAGCTGAGCAGCCTCTTGCTTCAGTGCCATGTTATAGAATTGATCAAACTGAGTAGGCTCAACAAGAACAAGAGCTAACTGCAGATCCTCTCTAAGGCCACCTCTGAAGTGATAGATCATGCTCTTCTCATCAGGAACGTCTTGTTTAGAGAAGCGAGCAAGTTTCTGAAACTGGATGTTGAATTGATACACAGACATGTTGCCTTGCTTGAGATTGCGGAATTCCTCACGCTTGCTCTCAACAACACTTTGTGGAATGTGGTGCGCTTTGAAGTCCCGACAGAAGTCAGTCCAAGTGATCACACGACCTCCTCTGGAATCTTTGTATTGTTGATACCAATCAGCAGCTTGGTCCTTGAGCTGAAAAGAAAAGAACTTGACATAGTCCTCAGGCCTGACATTGCTACATTCAAAATGCTTGTTGATGTCCACGAGCCAATCATCAGCATCCGTGGCCTCGGCACAGTAGCTAAAAGACTTGGGCTGATTTGCGAGAAACTGGTTGAGTGTAGCGAAGTGAGGCTAATTGTTGCCTTGACCTTGATTTCCTTGATTGCCTTGCCCTTGGGTGCGTTCTTGCAAGAGTTGCAGAATCATCTGAGCATTGGCGTTGGTGGCTGCCATGATAGCTTGCCATACGTCCGGAGGCGGAGGTGGTGGCGGAGGATTTGCTTGACTCCCTTCATTGCGATCCGGATTCTGACGTGTTGGCGGAGCCATCCTGAAGAGGGTGACATCCGTTAGCATCTTGATAGACAAATAGATAAGTAGAATCAACGGATAGAAATTGCAACATATAGTCTTCACAATAAACATTCGAACGAGGATGAACGAATGAATTCCATAGTAAAACATCATACTTCCATAAGTTGAGAAGCCACTTGAAAAAGATATGGAATCAACATATGCCTTCGAAGCAACTCGAATACCACAATTCAAAACAAAACAAAGTATAGGCTTGCAGAATAAGCCAGAACAAACATATGATAGAGATTTCGTCTGAAGTTTTCGTGGTGGGGCCCACACGGGCTCGATCGTACAACACCATCATGTACAAGGCTGTGCACATGACATACGAAGCGTCCCCGAGTCGGCATAGCCAAGGACTCTTTAAGACACTACGAGACCACTATAAAACCAACCGTGTATAGGCGGACCACTAGACGTCGAACCCCAATCTCATATCATGCGTCTGTCGGAAAGATATCCTAAGGCTAATTGAGTTCCCACTTATAAACTCCCGAAACTTTCTGGTTATGCAATCAGGTGTTGGGGATACAGGGGACACAAAATATATCACCCAAACTAACAATCCCTAGATCCAGCTGTATCCATCCGTCAACACATAACCAAGAAACCTTCGCAAATCGTTTACCTCAACCTTCGAAAAGCATCCGTTATACGAGTTATGGCAATACTCCCGAACTCCCGCCCCAGTACTGGGTGGCGTCGAGGTCATCTCACCAACAACTGCAGAAAAAAGATTTCGATGTCGGTGAAACTCAGGTATTCAAGAACTGCAACGATAAAATTGTGACGACAACACCTCGGAGCTCAACTCCCCGGGACACTGCCACAACCCCTAAATGTCAGGAGGCACCAAGAACAATGTTCTCGTCACAAAACCATCGGAACGATTCCAAGATACCCGCGTGATCCTAAATTTTTTTAGTGAAATTCGAGGAGAGAATAGTCAAAACTTCTACGTCAGGAGACCTCACCAGGGCGACGAAGGGACTGAGGAGTAAAAAGAATCCTACTCTCCGATATATATAATCCTAAGACTCAAAACATTTTGCTCTAGACTCAACAACGCCAGTGATTCGATCAAGCAGGGGGCTCCTAAGTCGGGGATGGCTCTGATTACCAACTTGTAACGCCCATGATGCGGCTATATCTCCCACGTGTCGAGGCACGACTTAGAGGCATAACCGCATTGTGGTTTAGTCGCAAGGAGGGTCATCTTCACACAATCCCATGTAATGAACAAGAATGGGGTAAAGAGTTGGCTTACAATCGCCACTTCACACAATACATAAATATAATCCATACATCATCCAAAATACACACATAGACCGTCTACGGTCAAGATCCAAATGAAAATAAGATAACCCCAAATGCTAGATCCCCGATCGTCCCAACTGGGCTCCACTACTGATCATCAGGAAAAGACACATAGTAACGACCACGTTCCTCATCGAACTCCCACTTGAGATCGATCCCATCATCTGCACTGGCATCGTCGGCACCTGCAACTATTTTGGTAGAATCTGTGAGTCACGAGGACTCAGCAATCTCACACCCGCGAGATCAAGACTATTTAAGCTTATAGGAAAGCATGGTGTAGTGAGGTGGAGCTGCAGCAGACACTAAGCATATATGGTGGCTAACATACGCAAGAGAGAGCGAGAAGAGAAGCAACGGAACGGTCGTCATCTAGCAATGACCAAGAAGTGATCCTGAACTCCTACTTACGTCATTCATAACTCAAACCGTGTTCACTTCCCAGTCTCTGCCGAGAAGAGACCATCACGGCTACACACGCAGTTGATGTATTTTAATTGGGTCAAGTGACAAGTTCTCTACAACCGGACATTAAAAATTCCGATCTGCCTCATAACCGCGGGCACGGCTTTCGAAAGATAATACCCTGCAGGGGTGTCCCAACTTAGCCCATCATAAGCTCTCACGGTCAACGAAGGATAAACCTTCTCCTGGGAAGACTCGATCCATCTCGGAATCCCGGTTTACAAGACATTTCGACAATGGTAAAACAAGACCAGCAAAGCAGCCCGATGCGCCGACAAATCCCGATAGGAGCTGCACATATCTCGTTCTCAGGGCACAATGGATGAGCCAGACGTCGGGTTGGCATAGACCCTTGTTGCCCAGGGGGCGCCGGACATCGCTCGGTTTGGGCCAGCACTCGAAGGAGCACTGGTCCGGGGGTTTAAAATAAAGATGACCCTCGGGCTCGCGAAAACCCGGGGGAAAAGGCTTAGGTGGCAAATGGTAAAACCAAAGTTGGGCCTTGCTGGAGGAGTTTTATTCAAGGCGAACTGTCAAGGGGGTCCCAAAAATCACCCAACCGCGTAAGGAACGCAAACTCAAGGAACATAATACCGGTAAGACAGAAACTAGGGCGGCAAGAGTGGAACAAAACACCAGGCATAAGGCTGAGCCTTCCACCCTTTACCAAATATATAGATGCATTAATATAATAAGAGATATTGTGATATCCCAACATATCCATGTTCCAACATGGAACAAACTTCAACTTCACCTGCAACTAGCAACGCTATAAGAAGGGCTGAGCAAAGCGGTAACATAGCCAAACAACGGTTTGCTAGGAAAGGATGGTTAGAGGCTGACATGGCAATATGGGAGACATGATATAGCAAGTGATAGGTAGCGCAGCATGGCAATAGAACAAACAACTAGCAAAGCAAAGATAGAAGTGATTTCGAGGGGTGGTCATCTTGCCTGCAAGGTTCTCATAGTTGTCGAAAGCTTGATCCTCGTAAGAGTACTCAACAGGTTCCTCGTTCACGAACTCGTCTCTCGGCTCTACCCAAGACAAGAACACAAGCAACGGAACCACAATCAATCACGAGAAATGCACAAGCAAGATGATGCAAAACATGTATGATATGCTAGATATGATATGCGATGCATATGCGTGCTCCGGAAGGAAAATGACGAATAAGGCAGTAACTTGGCAAACCAAGCATGCCACTGGAAAGATGAGATGATTTCGGTCGAAATCGATATAAAGATCACCGGAAACGGATGCACAGTTTGCAAATGGCAAGCAAAACAAGAATGACACGAATCTGCGATTAACAGCATGATAGCACTTAGAATGCAACAAACAACAATGCTACAGCACTCCAACATAGCAACAAAGCATATTACAGTAATCTACAGGAGATGCTTGACAAAATATGAACAAAGATAACATGCTACGGCTAGATCACAAGATAACAAGCTCAAACAAGCATGGCAAAAGTGCAAAAGATAACAGGTTCACAGACTTAATGAAATTACTGGACATGCCAGAAACAGCATCAGGTAGCAATGTTCAGAGACCAAAATCAACATGCTAAAGGAACTTAACATGGCAAAACAAGGCATGGCAGTGTTCTACTAAATGCATATGACAAAAGTCCCTTACTGACCATAAGCCAAAAAGGACTAGAAGATATGATGGCAAGCATGTAAACATAGCAAGTTTCGTTATCAGGTTTCAGACTCAGCAGAAAACAGAGCATGGCAGAAACAATAATATGAATGCATCTTGGTGAGCTTGATGCACTCTCCACAAAGCAATGCATGACAAAACAAGCATACCTACAGCAAGATGGCATGTTTATGAAGCTATACATGGCAAGAACAAATACATATCATGTATGGATCAACTACGACAAGCTCGGCAAAAATGAATATCATGTTAAGAATCTGCCAGAAATATTTTATGTCAAAAGTAGAGCAAGATTGAGTCATTCTATGGCACTCCATAATTGCAAACAAGGGCAGGAATGGATCAATTACAACTATATCTACAAAACATCCTTACGGAACATCTCCAAAATATGCATGGATCTCTCTGTAGCATCAAGTTTACATGACAACAAAATAACAGCAGACAAGGACTTGGAGAAATCACCAAGTCCCTGAAATCAGAAACATTACGGAGCCTAGTTTGCATGCTTGTTCTAGTCACCACAGAGATCACAAAAATACATGGCATACACCACTGGAAAGATGGCATGGCAAACCACAAAACACATGTAGAGCTCATGCCCATAATATGCACAGATTAAATGATACAAAAATGACAAATCTCCAAGTTCTGCTAAGAACCAGCAGATAACAGCAACTAGCACTCTTGCACCAGAGATTTGGGCATAAAGATGGCCTTTAATGAACATCGTGCAATTGAACAAAATGTAGAGCATCACGAGACGAACAATTCTACATATTACACGCGCGAAACGGAGCTACATGCAGAGAGTTATGCCATGATCAACACGGGTATATAATGTGAACATGCAAAAAAAACTTTGGAAAAATCGGGGGTCTCGGGTCAACCTCTGGCATTGACCAGATCCAGATCGGCCGAGGGCTCGGGCTCGGGCTCGGCGTGGCCGGAGCTGGGGCTGCCCGCGGTGGCGACGGGAGGAGGTGGAGGAGAGGGCGACGAGCGGCGGGAGGCGCGGCGAGGCGGCGGCGGCAGGCGCGGGGGCGCGACAGGCGGCGGGGCAGGCGCGGCGGCGGGGCAGACGCGGGCTCGCGGGGGCCCGACGTGGGCTTCCCGGGCCGCGGCGGCGGCGGGCGGCAGAGCGCCTCGTGGCGGCCGTGGATTCATCGGGCGGAGGCGGCGGACACGTCCGGCGGCGGGGAAATTTGTCCGGGCGCGAGGTGGAAGAGGGCTAGGGTTTGCCTGCGAACGTTTTTTGGGAGAGATGCATATATATAGGTAGAGGGAGCTAGGAGAGTCCAAATGAGGTGCAGTTTTCGCCCACATGATCGTGATCGAATGACCTACAACATGGAAGTGACTTTGGTGGGTTTTGGGCTGATTTTGAGGGGGGTTTTGCTGCACACACAAATGGACTTTGCGGTTACCCGGTTAACCGTTGGAGTACCAAACGAGCTCCAAATGGAACGAAACTTGACCGGTGGTATACCAAGGCCACTTGACAAGCCTCGGTCCATTCCGAGAACGTTTGACACCCGCTCACAAAAGAAAACAAACGGGGTGCACCGGAGGAGATAGGAGCGCCGGATTGCAAAACGGACAACGGGGAAAATGCTCGGATGCATGAGACGAACACGTATGCAAATGCAATGCACATGATGACATGATATGAAATGCATGACATGAACAAAATGCAAAACGAAAGACAAAACCCGACCACGAGGGGAATATCATAGCGCATAGCCGAAAATGGCAAGAGTTGAAGTTACAAAAATGGAAAGTTACATCCGGGGTGTTACAACACTCCACCACTACGAGAGGATCTCGTCCCGAGATCTAGGACTGAAAGAACTCCGGATATTCGGAACGGAGGTGGTCCTCGCGTTCCCAGGTGGCTTCCCGGTCGGAATGGTGCGACCACTTCACTTTCAGGAATTTGCGAGTCTTGCGCTCAGTTTCTTCAAGAATAGCAACGGGGTGCTCATGATAAGACAGAACTTCTTGGAGGTCAATCTCTTCGAAGTTGATAGTGCGCTCAGGAGTCTTGAAGCACTTGCGAAGCTGTGACACGTGGAACACATCGTGCACGTTCGTGAAGTTGGAAGGAAGCTCAAGTTGATAGGCGAGGTCGCCTCTTTTGCCAATGATCTTGAAAGGACCCACGTATCTAGGGGCAAGCTTCCCTTTGATACCGAAGCGACGAGTGTCTTTCATTGGAGAGACACGGAGGTAGACATGGTCTCCGATCTCGAAAGCCAAATCACGGTGCTTACTATCATAGTAACTCTTCTGGCGCGATTGCGTGGCTTTGAGATTATCACGGATGACTTTACACATTTCTTCAGCCTCTGTGATTAAGTCATTGCCGAGAAGTTGGCGTTCACCAGTCTCTGACCAATTGAGAGGAGTACGGCACTTTCTGCCATATAGAATCTCGAATGAGGCCTTGCCCGAACTTTCTTGGAAGCTGTTGTTGTAGGAGAATTTGGCATATGGAAGACAATCTTCCCATTTCATGCCAAAGGAAATGACACAAGCCCTGAGCATATCTTCAAGAATTAGATTGACTCGCTCGACTTGGCCACTAGTTTGAGGATGGAAAGCTGTGCTGAAGCGAATGTTGGTGCCCATAGCCTTCTGAAAGGAGTCCCAGAACTTAGAGGTGAATATGCTTCCACGATCTGAAGAAATCAATTGTGGAATGATGTGCAAGGAGACAATTCTAGAGGTGTATAGCTCCGCCAACTGAGCTGCTGTGATGGATTCTTTGATTGGAAGGAAATGAGCCACTTTAGAAAGCTTGTCGATGACAACGAACATAGCATCATTTACACGCTTGGACTTGGGAAATCTAGTCACGAAGTCCATTTTGATATGATCAAACTTCCATTCCGGGATAGCAAGAGGTTGGAGGAGACCAGCTGGTCGTTGGTGTTCTGCTTTCACTCTTCGACAGACATCACATTCATTCACGAATTGAGCTATTTCTCGCTTCATTCGAGTCCACCAATACGACTGCTTGAGGTCATGGTACATCTTCGTACTTCCAGGATGAATGGAAAGAAGGGAATTGTGCGCCTCGTTCATAATGACTTTCCTTAGATCATCTTTAGGAACCACAATCCGGTCCTCGAAGAATAAAGTGTCTCTATCATCAATGCGATAGCACTTGTATTTGGAAAGACCCTTGTCGATACCACGTTTCACCTTCTTCACCATGGCATCAAGAAGTTGTGCCTCACGAATTTGATCTTCCAAAGTAGGAGAGACTATGAGGTTGGCAAGAAAGCCTTGAGGAACAACTTGGAGATTCAGCTTGCGGAAAGCTTCACAAAGATCCGGTTGGAATGGCTTGAGGATTAAGCTGTTGCAATAAGCTTTCGTGCTTAAAGCATCTGCAATGACATTGGCCTTGCCCGGAGTATATTCAATACTCGGATTGTACTCTTGAATCATTTCGACCGATCGAGTCTGTCTGAGGTTGAGGTTGGGCTGAGTAAAGATGTACTTGAGACTCTTGTGATCGGTGAAAATGTCCACTTGTCTTCCCAACAAGAGATGTCTCCACGTTATTAATGCATGGACAACTGCCGCCAACTCGAGATCGTGAGTGGGGTAGTTCTTCTCATTGGGCTTCAACTGACGAGAGGTATAGGCGACCACTTTCTTCTCTTGCATTAACACAGCACCGAGACCTTGAAGAGAAGCATCACAGAAAACTTCAAATGGCTTGGATTCATCAGGAGGAGTTAAGACAGGAGCTGTGACAAGTTTCTCTTTGAGAGTGTTGAAAGCAACGTCACACTCAGGAGACCAGACATACTTCACGTGCTTCTAGAGGAGGTTGGAAAGAGGCTTTGCAATCTTAGAGAAATTCTCAACGAATCTTCGGCAATAGCTTCCAAGACCAAGAAAACTGCGGAGCTGCTTGACATTCTGAGGAGGTTCCCAATTCACAATTGCGGACACCTTCTCGGGATTAACAGCGATGCCCTTGGCAGAGATGATGTGACCAAGGAAAAGAACTTCATCAAGCCAAAACTCACATTTGGAGAACTTCGCATAGAATTGATACTCTCTGAGCTTGTCGACCACCAATCGCAAATGTTTGGCATGGTCCTTCTTATTCTTGGAGAAGACCAATATATCATCGAGATACACCAGGACGAGTTCATTGGTATAGGGGTTGAAGATGAAATTCATCATCCGAGAGAATACTGGAGGAGCATTGACAAGGCCGAAAGACACGACAGTATATTCATAAGAACCAAAACTTGTTCTGAATGTTGTCTTGGGAATATCTTCTTCACGAATGTGAATCTGATGATAACCCATACGAAGGTCAAGCTTGGAGAATACTTTAGCACCTTTGAGTTGCTCGAATAGCTCATTGATGTTGGGAAGTGGATACTTGTTCTTGATTGTCTTCTTGTTCAATGGACGGTAGTCGACACAAAGTCGGTTCGTGCCATCCTTCTTCTTTACAAAAAGAACACCACAACCCCATGGAGAAGAACTCGGTCTGATCAAACCCAGACGCTCTTGTTCATCGAGCTGTTTCTTCAATTCCTTCAGCTCGTTGGGTCCAAGCTTGTATGGACGCTTGCAAACGGGTTCCGTGCCAGGCTCTAGATCGATAACGAACTCAACTGGCCGGTGAGGAGGCATACCCGGAAGCTCTTCTGGAAATACATCTTGATACTCACAAACGACTCGAATCTGAGAGATGGCATTCAATTCGCCCTTCTCATTGAGAGAAAAAAACCGAATGGTTTCATCGCGAGCGGCATAAATAATCACATCCTCAGAAGAGTGTGTCAATTGAATTTCCCTGGCAGCACAATCAAGTTGAGCCTTGTGCTTAGAAAGCCAGTCCATCCCGAGAATTAGATCAATATCCGAGTCACGAAGAACAACTGGAGAAGACATAAATTTAAAGTTTCCCATATTGATGGAAACATCCGGAACCATAGAGCTTGCGTTCATGAATTTACCCGGAGAGACAACTGATAACGGTCTAGGCAAATCTTGATAAACCAACTCATGCTTAAATGCAAATGGTATTGATATGAAAGAAAGCGATGCACCAGTATCAAAAAGAACTTTTGCAGGAATATCATTAACAGGAAGATTACCCATTATCACATCAGTAGATTCCTCCGCTTGAGCTGGATTCATCATGTTCACCTTTGCAGACTTTGGATTGTGCTTGACCACTGCATTGCTGGAAGATCTGACAGGAGGTGGAGGCGGAAGGCGCCTCTGGTTGAAGCATTTGTTAGCATAGTGACCTTTCTGCTGACACTTGTTGCAAGTCACCTCTGAGAGTGGACGGTGATAAGGAGCATTGGACTTTGGAGCTTGATTCTGAGACTTGTTCTGATAGCCAGAGTTGGAAGAGTTGGAAGAACCATGGCCACCTTTGTTCTTCTGCTGGTAAGGCTGACGAAACGGAGGAGGAGGAGGCAACCAGAACTTCTATTGCTTAGCAGCCACTAGTGAGGAAGAAGAAGACTGAACTGTGTCTCTGACTCTCTTCTTAGAAGCCTCACACTTAAGCTGAGCAGCCTCTTGCTTCAGTGCCATGTTATAGAATTGATCAAACTGAGTAGGCTCAACAAGAACAAGAGCTAACTGCAGATCCTCTCTAAGGCCACCTCTGAAGTGATAGATCATGCTCTTCTCATCAGGAATGTCTTGTTTAGCGAAGCGAGCAAGTTTCTGAAACTAGATGTTGAATTGATACACAGACATGTTGCCTTGCTTGAGATTGCGGAATTCCTCACGCTTGCTCTCAACAACACTTTGTGGAATGTGGTGCGCTTTGAAGTCCCGACAGAAGTCAGTCCAAGTGATCACACGACCTCCTCTGGAATCTTTGTATTGTTGATACCAATCAGCAGCTTGGTCCTTGAGCTGAAAAGAAAAGAACTTGACATAGTCCTCAGGCCTGACATTGCTACATTCAAAATGCTTGTTGATGTCCACGAGCCAATCATCAGCATCCGTGGCCTCGGCACAGTAGCTGAAAGACTTGGGCTGATTTGCGAGAAACTGGTTGAGTGTAGCGAAGTGAGGCTAATTGTTGCCTTGACCTTGATTTCCTTGATTGCCTTGCCCTTGGGTGCGTTCTTGCAAGAGTTGCAGAATCATCTGAGCATTGGCGTTGGTGGCTGCCATGATAGCTTGCCATACGTCCGGAGGCGGAGGTGGTGGCGGAGGATTTGCTTGACTCCCTTCATTGCGATCCGGATTCTGACGTGTTGGCGGAGCCATCCTGAAGAGGGTGACATCCGTTAGCATCTTGATAGACAAATAGATAAGTAGAATCAACGGATAGAAATTGCAACATATAGTCTTCACAATAAACATTCGAACGAGGATGAACGAATGAATTCCATAGTAAAACATCATACTTCCATAAGTTGAGAAGCCACTTGAAAAAGATATGGAATCAACATATGCCTTCGAAGCAACTCGAATACCACAATTCAAAACAAAACAAAGTATAGGCTTGCAGAATAAGCAAGAACAAACATATGATAGAGATTTCGTCTGAAGTTTTCGTGGTGGGGCCCACACGGGCTCGATCGTACAACACCATCATGTACAAGGCTGTGCACATGACATACGAAGCGTCCCCGAGTCGGCATAGCCAAGGACTCTTTAAGACACTACGAGACCACTGTAAAACCAACCGTGTACAGGCGGACCACTAGACGTCGAACCCCAATCTCATATCATGCGTCTGTCGGAAAGATATCCTAAGGCTACTAGAATTCCCACTTATAAACTCCCGAAACTTTCTGGTTATGCAATCAGGAGTTGGGGATACAGGGGACACAAAATATATCACCCAAACTAACAATCCCTAGATCCAGCTATATCCATCCGTCAACACATAACCAAGAAACCTTCGGAAATCGTTTACCTCAACCTTCGAAAAGCATCCGTTATACGAGTTATGGCAATAATCCCGAACTCCCGCCCCAGTACTTGGTGGCGTCGAGGTGATCTCACCAACAACTGCATAAAAGAGATTTCGATGTCGGTGAAACTCAGGTATTCCAGAACTGCAACGATAAAATTGTGACGACAACACCTCGGAGTTCAACTCCCCGGGACACTGCCACAACCCCTAAATGTCAGGAGGCACCAAGAACAACGTTCTCGTCACAAAACCATCGGAACGATTCCAAGATACCCGCGTGATCCTAAATTTTTTTTAGTGAAATTCGAGGAGAGAATAGTCAAAACTTCTACGTCAGGAGACCTCACCAGAGCGACGAAGGGACAGAGGAGTAAAAAGAATCCTACTCTCCGATATATATAATCCTAAGACTCAAAACATTTTGCTCTAGACTCAACAACACCAGCGATTCGATCAAGCAGGGGGCTCCTAAGTCGGGGATGGCTCTGATTACCAACTTGTAACGCCCACGATGCGGCTATATCTCCCACGTGTCGAGGCACGACTTAGAGGCATAACCGCATTGTGGTTTAGTCGCAAGGAGGGTCATCTTCACACAATCCCATGTAATGAACAAGAATGGGATAAAGAGTTGGCTTACAATCGCCACTTCACACAATACATAAATATAATTCATACATCATCCAAAATACACACATAGACCGTCTACGGTCAAGATCCAAATGAAAATAAGATAACCCCAAATGCTAGATCCCCGATCGTCCCAACTGGGCTCCACTACTGATCATCAGGAAAAGACACATAGTAACGACCACGTTCCTCATCAAACTCCCACTTGAGAACGATCCCATCATCTGCACTGGCATCGTCGGCACCTGCAACTGTATTGGTAGAATCTGTGAGTCACGAGGACTCAGCAATCTCACACCCGCGAGATCAAGACTATTTAAGCTTATAGGAAAGGATGGTGTAGTGAGGTGGAGCTGCAGCAGACACTAAGCATATATGGTGGCTAACATACGCAAGAGAGAGCGAGAAGAGAAGCAACGGAACGGTCGTCATCTAGCAATGACCAAGAAGTGATCCTGAACTCCTACTTACGTCATTCATAACTCAAACCGTGTTCACTTCCCGGTCTCCGCCGAGAAGAGACCATCACGGCTACACACGCAGTTGATGTATTTTAGTTGGGTCAAGTGACAAGTTCTCTACAACCGGACATTAAAAAATTCCGATCTGCCTCATAACCGCGGGCACGGCTTTCAAAAGATAATACCCTGCAGGGGTGTCCCAACTTAGCCCATCATAAGCTCTCACGGTCAACGAAGGATAAACCTTCTCCCGGAAAGACCCGATCAGTCTCGGAATCCCGGTTTACAAGACATTTCGACAATGGTAAAACAAGACCAGCAAAGCCGCCCGATGCGCCGACAAATCCCGATAGGAGCTGCACATATCTCGTTCTCAGGGCACAATGGATGAGCCAGACGTCGGGTTGGCATAGACCCTGGTTGCCCAGGGGGCGCCGGACATCGCTCGGTTTGGGCCAGCACTCGAAGGAGCACTGGTCCGGGGGTTTAAAATAAAGATGACCCTCGGGCTCGCGAAAACCCGGGGGAAAAGGCTTAGGTGGCAAATGGTAAAACCAAAGTTGGGCCTTGCTGGAGGAGTTTTATTCAAGGCGAACTGTCAAGGGGGTCCCATAAATCACCCAACCGCGTAAGGAACGCAAACTCAAGGAACATAATACCGGTAAGACAGAAACTAGGGCGGCAAGAGTGGAACAAAACACCAGGCATAAGGCCGAGCCTTCCACCCTTTACCAAATATATAGATGTATAATAAGAGATATTGTGATATCCCAACATATCCATGTTCCAACATGGAACAAACTTCAACTTCACCTGCAACTAGCAACGCTATTAGAAGGGCTGAGCAAAGTGGTAACATAGCCAAACAACGGTTTGCTAGGAAAGGATGGTTAGAGGCTGACATGGCAATATGGGAGACATGATATAGCAAGTGATAGGTAGCGCAGCATGGCAATAGAACAAACAACTAGCAAAGCAAAGATAGAAGTGATTTCGAGGGGTGGTCATCTTGCCTGCAAGGTTTTCAGAGTTGTCGAAAGCTTGATCCTCGTAAGCGTACTCAACAGGTTCCTCGTTCACGAACTCGTCTCCCGGCTCTATCCAAGACAAGAACACAAGCAACGGAACCACAATCAATCACGAGAAATGCACAAGCAACATGATGCAAAACATGTATGATATGCGAGATATGATATGCGATGCATATGCGTGCTCCGGAAGGAAAATGATGAATAAGGCAGTAACTTGGCAAACCAAGCATGCCACTGGAAAGATGAGATGATTTCGGTCGAAATCGATATAAAGATCACCAGAAACGGAGGCAAAGTTTACAAATGGCAAGCAAAATAAGAATGACACGAATCTGCGATTAACAGCATGATAGCACTTAAAATGGAACAAACAACAATGCTACAGCACTCCAACATAGCAACAAAGCATATGACAGTAATCTACAGGAGATGCTTGACAAAATATGAACAAAGATAACATGCTACGGCTAGATCACAAGATAACAAGCTCAAACAAGCATGGCAAAAGTGCAAAAGATAACAGGTTCACAGACTTAATGAAATTACTGGACATGGCAGAAACAGCATCAGGTAGCAATGTTCAGAGACCAAAATCAACATGCTACAGGAACTTAACATGGCAAAACAAGGCATGGCAGTGTTCTACTAAATACATATGACAAAATTCCCTTACCGACCATAAGCCAAAAAGGACCAGAAGATATGATGGCAAGCATGTAAACATAGCAAGTTTCGTTATCAGGTTTCAGACTCAGCAGAAAACAGAGCATGGCAGAAACAATAATATGAATGCATCTTGGTGAGCTTGATGCACTCTCCACAAAGCAATGCATGACAAAACAAGCATACCTACAGCAAGATGGCATGTTTATGAAGCTATACATGGCAAGAACAAATACATATCATGTATGGATCAACTACGACAAGCTCGGCAAAAATGAATATCATGTTAAGAATCTGCCAGAAATATTTTATGGCAAAAGTAGAGCAAGATTGAGTCATGCTATGGCACTCCATAATTGCAAACAAGGGCAGGAATGGATCAATTACAACTATATCTACAAAACATCCTTACGGAACATCTCCAAAATATGCATGGATCTCTTTGTAGCATCAAGTTTACATGACAACAAAATAACAGCAGACAAGGACTTGGAGAAATCACCAAGTCCCTGAAATCAGAAACATTACGGAGCCTAGTTTGCATGCTTGTTCTAGTCACCACAGAGATCACAAAAATACATGGCATACACCACTGGAAAGATGGCATGGCAAACCACAAAACACATGTAGAGCTCATGCCCATAAGATGCACAGATTAAATGATACAAAAATGACAAATCTCCAAGTTCTGCTAAGAACCAACAGATAACAGCAACTAGCACTCTTGCACCAGAGATTTGGGCATCAAGATGGCCTTTAATGAACATCATGCAATTGAACAAAATGTAGAGCATCACGAGACGAACAATTCTACATATTACACGCGCGAAACGGAGCTACATGCAGAGAGTTATGCCATGATGAACACGGGTATATAATGTGAACATGCAAAAAAACTTTGGAAAATCGGGGGTCTCGGGTCAACCTCTGGCATTGACCAGATCCAGATCGGCCGAGGGCTCGGGCTCGGGCTCGGCGTGGCGGGAGCTGGGGCTGCCCGCGGTGGCGACGGGAGGAGGTGGAGGAGAGGGCGACGAGCGGCGGGAGGCGCGGCGAGGCGACAGGGCAGGCGCGGCGGCGCGGCGAGGCGGCGGCGGCAGGCGCGGCGAGGCGGCGAGGCCGGCGCGGCGGCGCGGTGGCTCGGGCTCGGGGCGGCGCGGAGGCAGACGGCGGCGGGGCAGACACGGGCTCGCGGGGGCCCGACGTGGGCTTCCCGGGCCGCGGCGGCGGCGGGCGGCGGAGCGCCACGTGGCGGCCGTGGATTCGTCGGGCGGAGGCGGCGGACACGTCCGGCGGAGGGGAAATTTGTCCGGGCGCGAGGTGGAAGAGGGCTATGGTTTTCCTGCGAACATTTTTCAGGAGAGATGCATATATATAGGTAGAGGGAGCTAGGAGAGTCCAAATGAGGTGCGGTTTTTGCCCACACGATCGTGATCGAACGACCTACAGCATGGAAGTGACTTTGGTGGGTTTCGGGCTGGTTTTGAGGGGGGGTTTTGCTGCACACACAAATGGACTTTGCGGTTACCCGGTTAACCGTTGGAGTACCAAACGAGCTCCAAATGGAACGAAACTTGACCGGTGGTCTACCGGTGGTATACCAAGGCCACTTGACAAGCCTCGGTCCATTCCGAGAACGTTTGACACCCGCTCACGAAGGAAAACAAACGGGGTCCATTCCAAGCGCGCCTCTTCGGAGTGCAGCGCTCCTGTCAGGGACGTGCCAGAGAGCTCCACCGGCAAGAGCAAGAAATCCAAGGCAGCACCACCAGAGACCAAGAAGGTGCCCGTCAAGGAGGACGGCACGGGCGGCGCTTTTACTATAAGCTCCACCCTTGACAGCAAATAGGAAAGCGCGCTCGTCACCTTCCTGCGGGTGAATGTCGACGTGTTTGAATGGCAAGCATCCGACATCCCCGGCGTTCCCAGGGAGGTGATTGAGCACCATCTTGCTATCTGTCCTCATGCGCGGCCCGTCAAGAAGAAGCTCAGGAAGCAAGCTTTGTAGCGGCAAGAGTTCATCATCAAAGAGATCAGGAAGTTGGACGCGGCAGGTTTGGTCAGAGGAGTGCTCCACCCCACGTGGATGGCCAATCCGGTGGTGGTGCGTAAGGCAAATGGAAAGTGGAGGCTATGTATTGATTACACAGATATCAATAAGGCTTGTACAAAGGATACTTTCCCTCTGCCACGCATTGACCAGATTGTGGACTCCAGTGCCGGGTGTGACCTGCTGTCATTCCTTGAGGCCTACTCAGGATATCACCAGATCTTCAGGATGAAGGAAGACGAAGAAAAGACCGCGTTCGTCACCCCATGTGGTACGTACTATTTTGTACGAATGCCTTTCGGGTTGAAAAGCGCTGGTTCGACGTTTGCCCGAGTGGTCCAAATTGGTTTTGAGCCCCAGCTGCATAGAAATGTGGAAGCTTATATGGATGATATAGTGGTCAAGGACAAGGCTACGCTCGTCCAGGATATGGAAGAAACATTTGCAAATCTGCGCAAGATCAACCTCAAGCTCAACCCAGAGAAGTGTGTGTTTTCAGTGTCCCATCCGGCAAACTTCTTGGGTTCTTTGTGTCTCAACGCGGGATCAAAGCAAATCCCGACAAGATCAAAGCAATTGAACAGATTGAGGTGCCGAGACGGGTCAAATACGTCTGTAGGCTCGCCGGCTGCGTTGCCTCTCTAAGTAGGTTGGTCTCCAAATCTGCTGAGCGCGCCCTCCCTTGCAAGATGCTGGTGCCGGCGTACTGCTCATCACGCCCACCGGAGAGCGCCTCAAGTACATGGTCCAGATGCACTTTCCTCGGGAAAAATCAACGAACAACACGGCAGAGTATGAGGGATTGCTTGCCGGTCTCAGGATCGCGGCAGACCTCGGGATCAGGAAGCTCATCATCAGAGGTGATTCGCAGCTCGTCGTTAAGCAAGTTAACAAGGATTACCAGAGCCCGTTGATGGAAGCTTATGTGGATGAAGTGAGGAAGTTGGAGGAGCGTTTTGACAGTCTACAAGCGGAGCATGTTCCCCGAGCAGAGAACAACATTGCCGATGACTTATCCAAATGCGCTTCCCTCAAGTTGCCCGTGGAACCAGGTACCTTTGTGCTTCAATTAACTCAG
This sequence comes from Aegilops tauschii subsp. strangulata, assembly GCF_002575655.3. Classification (NCBI taxonomy): domain Eukaryota; kingdom Viridiplantae; phylum Streptophyta; class Magnoliopsida; order Poales; family Poaceae; genus Aegilops; species Aegilops tauschii. The sequence goes on from NC_053038.3 coordinate 289,489,336, forward strand.
CCATCCGTTGAGCCATCAGCAGGACAGAACAATCGAAGGAAAGCAGGCCCGGGCAAGTATTTCCCGCTGAGCTCCGAGGAGCCGCCGGCAAGGACGTTGCCGGCTGTCCCAAGCTTGCCGGAGAACAGCAACCTCTGGCAGGACCTCAAGTCTTGACCGTAGAGGCGGTTGCCCTTACGGCCGAAGATGAGCCACTAGTTCTTGCCGTCGAGCCCCAGGCTCCAGCATGGGCGCAGGACACCGTCCATTTCCTCCAAACAGGGGAACTCCCTGAGGAACAGGAAGAAGCAGAGAAGGTAACCCGTCGGTCCAGCATGTACCAGTTTGTGGATGATGCCCTATACAGAAGAAGACCGAACGATGTAAAATTGAAGTGCATTCCTCGGAAGGACGGACTGGAGCTATTGGCAGAGATACATGAAGGCATGTGTGGCACCCACATAGTGTCAAGAGCCCTTGCCGGCAAAGCATTCCGGCAAGGTTTCTTCTGGCGCACCGCTCTCCAGGATGCAACTGCACTAGTAACCAAGTGTGAAGCATGGCAGTTCTTTCAAAGAAGCTTCATCAACCAGCTCAAGCTCTTCAGACAATCCCTCTTTCCTGGCCATTTTTGGTCTGTGGGCTCAACATACTAGGCCCCTTTCCCCGTGCTGCCGGGGGCTTTGAGTACTTGTACATCGCCATCGACAAGTTCACAAAGTGGCCGGAAGTGGAGCCGGTGAGAAAGGTGACATCACAGTTGGCCGTCAAGTTCTTCAAGGGGCTAGTCTGCCGTTTTGGTGTGCCCAATAGGGTCATCACAGATAACGACACACAGTTCACGAGCCACACCTTCATGCAATACATCCGAGACCTCGGCAGCAAAGGTTTGTTTTGCTTCTGTTGCTCATCCCAGAAGTAACGGCTAGGCCGAGAGGGAAAATGCAGAAGTGTTGCGAGGCCTCAAGACCAGGACTTTTGACAAGATACATAAGTGTGGAAGGCACTGGATTGACTAGATGCCGACGGTTCTTTGGTCGATCAGAACGACGCCAAATCGAGCCACCGGCCAGACACCCCTTGCCCTGGTATATGGGGCAGAAGCAGTTCTCCCCACGGAACTCATATACGGGTCACCTCGAGTGCTCTCTTATGCTGAGCTTGAGCAAGAGCAGTTGCAGCAAGATGATGCGACACTCCTTGAGGAAGATCGTCTTTGGGCTGTTGTGCGGGCCGCTCGCTACCAGCAAGCCTTGCGCCGCTACCATAGCAGCAAGGTTCATGCCTGAGGCCTTGAGGGAGTCGACCTTGTTCTTCGGCGAGTTCAATCCACCAAGAATTCCAACAAGTTGACGCCAAAGTGGGAAGGCACTTATCGGGTGATACGAGTCACCAGGCCCAGTGCAGTCCGTCTGGAGACCAAAGATGGGATTCCAGTGAGCAACTCCTGGAACATCGAACATCTTCGCAAGTTCTACCCATAAGGCGCGGTTGCCGGGCCTCTCCGCAGCCACCTTTTGTACAAGCCTTGCCGGCAAGGCATGTAATCCTTTGTACAAAGCCAGGCGCAGACCCTGAGCACTAGATAAATAAATGAAGCGCTGGCACCCTAGAATTTTGCATGCATGCTAGGTCGAGTCTCTCTCTCTGTTAGGGTTGATAGTGCTCGGCGGCAACTAACCCGTGGCATAGAGGTCAAGTGCGTGTCTTTCTGTCTCTTCCAGTTCTCTTTTGGTTCGCAGGCTGCGCAGGCGTTTCTGCAGAACCATTTGGAGAAAAGAAGATGGACCGACACCTCGACCCCGGCGAGCCAAGGTTGTCGGGTTGCTGCAGATTCAGATAAGTCTTTTCTCCCCCGCTGTGCAGTTCCATATGAAGCTTAAATGTACGGGACTTCGTTCACCCCTAGGCCACCGTGCTCCCTTCTTCCTATTCCCAAGGACTCTCCTTTGGGCTGGGACTTGGTTGTAGTCGCGGTAGAAAGGGGACGAGCGAGGGGCCTAATCCTGCTTTGCCCCTACCTCTGCCAAGGGAGTGAGTGTGGTCGGGTTATAAAGCGGGAGGACGGCAAGGTTTGTTGTCGGGCGACGTTGTTTGCTTATAATAACAAGTACTCGCTCCTTGGTGTGGGCCTCACTCACACGCAAAAGAACCCGGCAAGCACCCCTTTTCATTAATGCGTTGATTAAACAAGTACAATTCATACGGAATGTAAACATTAGCAAGGGGTTACAAGGTCTAAATTCGACAAGTGCCCGCAGGCTTAAGATCTGAAAGAAGATAAGTTGCTCGTAATCCCTTTCTTGTCCCTCTCCTCAGGGAGCGGATCAAGATAAGCAGGAGGGCAAAAGGAGTGCCTAGGCAAGGTACGAGCAGCAGAAGACACCAAGAGAACGTCCCGGCGGCCGCCTAGAAGAAGGCTGGTGATGATGGTGCCGGGGAAGAAGCTGGAGGATGACGCAGCGGGCCACCAATACGCGACGAAGGCATCGGTGCCATCGTACTCCGACTTGACGCCCCGCCACCCGCCTTCATCGTCTTCTCCGACCCTCCAGCGCCAGCCGCCAGGAGCAGCGGCCCCGAGAAGTTCAAGGAGCTGGCTCAAGGAGCCGCCGCCAAGAGCTACCTCTCCCCGGCAAACCACTCGGCCGGGGAGAAGGCCAGGTGCAGGTGGTGCTGCTGCCGGCGTCGCCTAGGGACGGGGCGTCCGACGTCTAGTCGGACCTGTCCCCGTCGTCCTCCCCACCAGTCCCCTCCTCGTCACCGTCGCTCGAGGAGGAGGTCTCATCATCAGTCGAGCTCTCCGTGCAACACCCTAACCTGTGTCCCGAGCGCCCGAAGACCTTGACGGAGAGCAGGTCGCTCTCCACTAACTTGAAGTAGAGAACGTGCCCCTTCATCAAGCAATGGGCACGTGCGAAGGTTTTCCAACCCCGACGAAGGAGCATCACATGAGGGATGGGGAACCCTGTGTTCACCCACATGTCGCCATTGCAACACCCCTTCATGTGGAGCCTCAACCTCGGTGGCTGGTCGATCTCTCGCACCCTCGCAAACGCCTCGGGAAGGCGAAGGCGGCTACGCGGCGGCTCGCGCAATTGCAGGATGAACTCCAGCGCCGTGTCCCCGATATGGCCCCTCGACGAAGCAGAAGGAGACGGTGGCGGAGATGGTGACGGAGATGGCGATGACGCGGGTGTCCCACTACCGCGCCCGCCTCTGCCTCGACCGCCTCGCTGACCGCGGCCGCATCTGGCACCTCCACCTCGGGCGTGGCCTTTGCCTTGGGCAGCTGGCTCTTCCTTGACCGCCACAGCTCTTTGGCGGGAGGAAGACCAGGCCGCCTCCGCGGAAGAACGGCCGCAAAGACGCCCTCTCGCCATGGCAGTGGATGGAGAATGGAGGCAAAGGGAAGACGCGAGAAGATGCCTCTCCTACTCCTCCTGAGTCCCCTTTTTTATAGCCAATCGGGCAAGGCTAAAGACTAGCTCTACGCCTCTGGAGAGCCCATTCACGTCCGGCTCATTAAGTTGGCAACGAGCGAGGTCATCGACCGCCCTCCCCGCCCAATCAAAGGCACATGAATATCGGCCATAGCGCGCCTTCCCACATCCCGTGCGTCTGTCACCTACCCCACGCCGTGCATGCGGCATACGTGGCGGAAGGGGCGGGCGTAGTGGGAAACATGGAACGACGGTTCCAACGCAGGGAGAATAAATGAGCAGCGGCCCTGCAGTTTTCCCTCTTTTATAGGAAAGACGCAAGCCGCCTCTTTACTCTTCACTGCGGGATGACGCAAGCATGCTGCGGTCACCCCAAGCACGACCCCCACGTCACACATTCAACGTGGGTCCTGGGGAAGCGCAACTGGCGAAGGGGTTACCGCAGTCAAGGCTCTGCCACACGTGACCACACATTGTTCTAGGCCCGGCCCAACAATGCTCCGGGCTTATGTGTGGCCTAGGCCCGGGGGCTCCTGTCGGTGTACAAATGTAGGGGCCTTCTGTACCCCTTTACTTGTGCACGGGTAGTTGTAGCCACACCTGCAGCCATGCTTGGCGGGACAGAGGAAGCAAGGAACAAGACTACCACAGCAGCGCTGAAACCAGAGGCGCGAAGAGTGAAGGGGCAAGGGGGGTTTCCCCCGGCAAGAGCCTTGCCGGGGACAACCTAGGCTACACCGGCAGGAGCCTTGTCGGCGCAACTTACCCAACACCAGCAAGACCGCCACCCTTGAGTCTGAGAGTTCCGACACCATCGACAACATTGGAGCCAAGGCTCGGGAGGCGCCTGCATGGTGGTATGCAGATCTTTGTGAAGGATGGAGGCCTGCAAGACTAGATGAGGAACCACAAGACGAGGGCCCTCGGCGAGACCCTTGCCGGGGACGCCCATGAGACCTTGGCAAGACCCTTGCCCGGGACATCTGCGGGGCCACAACCAGGCCCGCACATACCAAGGTTTTGCTGCCCCATGGCCGTTCCGACGCAGCAGCCAGCCTGCCAACTAGGCATGCACCTACGTGGCAGCATGCAGCTTCTAGGCCAACCAGGCAAGCACCTGCCTGGTGGCATGCAGATCTTCATGAAGACCCTGCCACCGCACCAGCTCAGCAGCCAGCTATCCAGCATGGCGCTGCATGCCTCCTCACCCTGGACGCGTGCCGAAGCAAGGCCAGGCGGCGACGGGCGAGACTAGATTCCTTGCCGTCCCCGATAAAGCAAGAGGATATGTCGGCAGTGCATTAAATGTGTTTTGTCCCACGAATTCAAGGATAGACTTGAACACTGTAAATACTTTCCACCTCCTGTGTGCCACTGTGGCAGCCCCTTTGAAATATAAAAGGAGGCCCGAAGCGTACTGAGGGAGGATTCGGACTTTTTGGGCTAGGCATGCACCGCAACTAGTTCAAGATCTCAAGAACACCAAATATACACCCAAAGCAGGACTATAGTATTACGCATCGTTTACGGCCCGAACTTGGATAAAATTCCCCCGCGTTGATCTTCTAAACCCGCTCTTTCCACAGCCCCGCGCCCTATCAACCGTAGTAGGGATTCCATGTGTTCCCATAGGTGTCATTTCCCCGACAGTGACCCAGGGTCATTTCGGACATATCACGTCGGGTTGCCTCCTGGCAATAAATAGCCCGCCCCCGACACCATAATATGGTGGCTGCTCAGAGTTAGTGCACGGCTTTTATCGTTTGAGAGCAACCCACCTCTGAAGCCTTTGAGAGAGAGATCCTTGCGAGGACAAAGCCCAAAACACCCAGATCCAAAGAGCGTTAGGCATCACCGAAGTCTTTCTGTCCGCGTGATCTGAAGACTTGTTACACTTGAGGAATGTGAATCCTCCAGCCGGTTAGGCATCACGTTCTAAGCATCCAAGAGCCATTGTGGATCACCGGTGAATGAAGTCTATGAATGTTTGGAAGTCTGCCTTCAAGACTTACCAGAGTGATTGGGCGAGGACTGGGCGTCCTTAGCTCAAGGGGAATAAGGTGAAGACACGGTCTTCTGAGTTCAATCTCAGCCTCCCTAACCAGACTTACAGTTGTCACAGCAACTAGAACTGGTCTACCAAATCCTTGTATTCACCAAGCAACTGGTTCTATCCCCTTCTTCCTTTACATTTCGGTTTGTCTTCGTGAAGTCATTGCTTGCTTGCCTGATTTGATTGACTTCACTGTGTGAATACTATTACCTGTTTGGCCTCATACTGTCTTCCATTCTGCTCCGTCTACCTAGCTGCTATTAGTCTTCGTACTTTCACTGTACTGCTTACTTGACTATGGCTAGTCTAGTGTAGTTCATCTTCCGCTGCATATCATATAGGTTCATTTCAATTGTTTGTCTTCAAAGACTTCGTGTTTTGAAAACTTTCATAAAAATCGCCTATTCACCCCCTCTAGTCGATAAGCACTTTCAATTGGTATCAGTGCAAGGTGCTCCCTTGTTCTGTGTAATCCGGTTTAACCACCTAGAGTTTTAGCTATGTCGACTACAGGGAAAATCAAAGTCTCCGCTGCGTGCCCAGTCTTTGATGGCACAAATTACCCCTACTGGAAGAATAAGATGCCCATGCATCCTGAAGCCATGGACGTTGACCTCTGGTATGTCATCAAGACATGCGTTCCCAAGATCGGTAAAGGTGTCACCACTGTTGATGTCAAGAGGTTCGCGCAACTCGACTCAACTGCCAAGAACATCAACTGTGGTCATCTGACCAAAGGACAATATTGCCGTGTGAGTGCACTGGAAACTGCAAAGCTAGTCTGGGACTGGCTGTCCAAGGTCAACGAAGGCGTCTCTACATAGAGAGACTCAAGGATTGATGTTCTTTGCAATTTCTTCAACCGCTTCAGGAGGAACGATAATGAGAATGTCCAGCTCACGTTCGATCGCCTCACTAATATCACGAATGAGCTTCGCGCTCTTGGCGCCACTGAGATCACCAAGCATGAAATCATGAAGAAGCTTCTGAGATCACTTGATAACTCATTTGACACCTTGGCCCTGATGATACAAGAACGTCCTGACTTCAGATAACTTGATCCGTCTGATATACTTGAGATGCTCAACACACATGAGTTCCAGCTATCTGAGAATAGAGACATCTATGGCCGACATCTATGGCCCCAACTATGGCCGAACCCGTGCTTTGAAGGCAAAGGTCGTTTCCTCATCCGTGGATGATTCTGACTGCAGCTCTGAGGATCCTGAAGACATTGGAAAGGAGCTAGCAATTCTCGTGAAGAAGTTCCAGAAGTTCTCCAAAAGGAATTACTTCGGAAAGTCTTCAAGATCCAGCTCAAGGAATGATGAGGCTTCCTCTCGTGACCACAAGAAGAGAACATGCCACAAATGCAAAAACTAGGCCACTACATCTCTGAGTGTCCTCAATGGGACAAGGAATCTAAGAAGAAGCAGAAGAGCAAGGAATATGATTTTGATGACAAGAAGAAGAAGAAATCCTGAAAGTTTTCTTCAAAGTCTTCGTCTCACAAGGAGAGCTCATCTGGTAGGGCTCATGCGTTTGTTGGCAATGAAATGGATTTAGAGGAGGAGTCTGCTTCAGAGGCAGAGGTGGAGTCTGATTCCGGCATGGCTAGCCTGGATCTAGCTTCGGCATTTGTCACCAAGTCCATCTTCAACACTGAAGACAATGGTCACGTCGCTGACGCTGAAGCCGATGATGAGGAAGAATCTGCTCCGACCTACTGCTTCATGGCACAAGGTGCCAAGGTACACTCACGCGATGCTTATTTTCAAACATCCCATGAAGATGACTTCGAGTGTGAATCCAGACCTAGCTATAAGACTCTTGCTAATGGCAACCGAACAACAAACCGCTATGGAACACATTCAAAAGTTGCTAGACAAAAGCGATGACCTGTTGGACGCGAAAATGAATCGAACTCAATCCTTAGTCGAAGACATTAAAAATCTTCATGTTAAGTATCAGGAACTTGATAGTCGTCATGAAGCACTCTCAGCTACTCATGAGAAGCGTTCCTATGATTATCTTCAAAGGAAGCAGGATCTAGAGAAACTGGGAGGGTCTCATGAAGATCTTCAAAAAGAGAACGATTCACTTCACGCTCAACAGATCAGTTCCGCTCAGGAAGACTTTGTGCCACCATGTTTAAAATGCCTTGAGTGTGATAACGCTGTCTCTGTTGCTGAATGTTCTACTGCTGATGTTGCAATATCGTCAACTGCTGATGTGGTGACTAACCCCTCTTCCGAGGATACCACTACTATTTCTGATGAGAATGCTAGGTTGAATACAGTACTTGAAACAGGCATGTAAAAAAGGCCTCAAAGTGCATCAGACACTATGTGATGTCCTCAAGAAATATATTCTAAACCGAAACCCTTGGAAAGAGGGTGTTGGGTTCGAGAGGAAAATGAATGTTGATGGTTCATACTGGAAGCCTGAGCAGTACCTCAAAACCACATGGGTTGCTGCAAAGGGCCCTTCAGTGGACCCATCCACCTTATCTGGCTTACTTATGCTAACCCCATTATCATTGATGAATCCTTTGACGCTAATTATAAGCTATTTAAGAATCAGAATGGTGAAGTGTTTGCCAGGTTTATTAGTGCTAACTGCATGAATGGACCACCTTTGAAGAAGATCTGGGTGCCCAAAAGTTGTCTTGAGAAGCTTCCCGTGAATATCATCATGACACCTCCTGAGAAGAAGACAAACCCCAGACCAAAGCCTTCATATGGTCCAAAGGCTTCATACAGACAGAGGACCTCACAAGGTCACCCTAACGCCAATGTTTTGCAGGGAAACCATACTCAGACTTACGAATATGAGCATGTTTCTTCAAACCGTTATGTTCATAAAACAAAGAACTTTTCTGCATATTCTTATGAGTATTATTCACCTCCTGCAAGGCTATTTGCTAGGGCTCCAAAGCCAAAGTTCTCAGATGCTGCACTTATACTCATTGCTTCTAAGCCACCCCTAAATATGTGGGTGGTTAAAAAGAATTAACTTTCTTTTGCAGGAAAGGTCTCCAGCTGAAAATCAAAGGCTTCTGGCACTAATGCTGGGGACCTAAAACATCTTCTCGGACGCAAGATAAAGTGCCAGAATGGTCTGACTATGTATTTCGTCCCAGGGTTTTTTGACAAACATCCTATCTTTCCTAACAAGGATCTGAACTTTTATAGTATGCTTGTTCGTCAAATGTTTGCGCTTCACACTTCTTTTTGTGAAGCCAATCCCCTAACTGCACTATAGGATACGGCCCCGAAGGATACTGAGTGGATTATGGACAGTGGATGCACTAACCACATGACTGGTGATCGAAGTCTTCTTATGGATTCAACCCTACGCCCGTCTGACAAGATTCACATCACGTTCACTGACACTAGTAAAAGCAAGGTATTGGGCCTAGGTAGAATTGCAATCTCAAAGGATCAGCACACGGATAAAGTGATGCTTGTTGAATCCTTTGGTTTCAACTTAATGTTTGTCTCAATGCTTTGTGATCTGAACATGATTGTGATATTTGGGAAATATCGTTGCCTTGTGCTTATGGAATCTGACAAATGTCTAGTCTTCGAAGGGTATCGAAGAGACGATCTGTATATGATAGATTTCTCCGCAGGACCACAACTTGCCGTATGTCTTCTAGCAAAAGCTTGAGAGTGCTGGCTCTGGCATCGACGGCTAGGACATGCTGGCATGAGGAACTTGCACACTCTCGTGAAGAAGAAGCATATCATTGGCATCGAGGGCGTCAAGTTCAAGAAGGATCATCTATGTGGTGCTTGTGAAGCCGGGAAGATGACGAGGGCCAAGCATCCCTCGCAGACAATAATGACTACATCACGCTCCTTTGAGCTGCTTCACATGGACTTATTTGGCCCTACTCATTAGTCCACCCTTACTACCACTGCATGTCTCTACGGCTTCATTATTGTTGATGATTACTCAAGATACACATGGGTGCACATAACTCTCTACAAGACTGAAGTGTAGGATTTCTTCAGATGCTTCGCCAACCGTGCCATGACCAACTATGGCATCAAGATCAAGCACATCAGAGTCACGGCACATAATTCAAGAACACTGGCCTCGACACTTATCTTGATACATTGGGTATCACACATAAGTTCTCGGCTCCATACACACCTCAGCAGAATGGCATCATGGAGCGCAAGAACAGAACCCTCATTGAGATGGCACATACGATGTTTGATGAATACAAGACTCCAAGGAAGTACTGGCCTGAAGCCATTGATACTGCTTGCCACATCATCAACCGAGTTTATCTTCATAAGTTCTTCAAGAAGACATCGAGCTCCTGACTGGTAAGAAGCCAAATGTTAGTTACTTCAAGGTCTTTGATGCTAGGTGCTGGATCAAGGATCCACATCACACTTCAAAATTTGCACCGAAAGCACATGAAGGTTTTATGCTTGGCTACGGAAAGGATTCGCACACGTACAGAGTCTTCAACCCCTTTCACTATAAAGTGGTTGAAACTGTGGATCTGCGGTTCGATGAGACTAATGGCTCGAAAAGAAAGCACCTGGCAAATGTGCTAGATGAAGCTTCACCAAGTGAATCTATCAAGCTAATGGGTACTGGAGAAATCATATCTACCGAGGAACAAGCTGAAGAGGAAATCATCATTTCTGCACCTAATCAGCATGAAGACAATGCTCAGCCTGAAGCCAATGTAGGATGAAGACAATGATCAGCAAGGGAAAAATCTTTGTCTGGTACATCCTCGGGTTGCAAATGAAGTCTAGATTGAGAAGATAATCGATAGTATCAATGCACCTGGTCCACTCACTCGTTCAAGAGCAACACAACAAGCAAACTTCTGTGGAAACTTTGCATTTGTCTCTATATCCAAACCCAAGAAAGTTGATGAAGCCTTCATGGAACCTGAATGGATACAAGCCATGCAAGAGGAGCTTCAACAGTTTGAGCTGAACAATGTATGGGAGCTAGTAAAGTGTCCTGATCCTCGCAAGCACAACATCATCGGCACCAAATGGATCTATCGCAACAAACAAGATGAGCATGTCAAGTTGTCACAAACAAGACTCGTCTCATTGCCCAAGGTTACACGCAAGTGGAAGGAATTGACTTCGACGAAACCTTTGCTCTTGTGGCTAGGCTTGAAGCCATTCGCATACTGCTAGCTTATGCCAACCACAACAACATTCTTCTGTACCAAATGGATGTAAAGAGCGCCTTCCTCAAAGGCAAACTTTAAGAAGAAGTGTATGTTGCACAACCACGTGGTTTTGAATATCCAAAGCGTCCTGACAAGCTCAAAGAAGGCACTGTATGGCCTCAAACAAGCACCTCGCGCTTGGTATGACACACTCAAAGACTTCCTGAAGAGCAAAGGTTTCAAACCTGGTTATCTAGATCCCACTCTCTTCACGAAGACATATGATGGTGAACTGTTTGTATCCAAATCTATGTGGATGACATTATGTTCAGTTGCATTGATAAGAGATACAGTGATGAGTTTTGGCATATGATGCAAGAGCAATATTAGATGTCCATGATGGATGAGCTGAAGTTCTTTCTTGGTCTTCAAATCCGTCAGCAAAGAAATGACATCTTCATATCACAAGAGAAGTACCTCAAAGATTGCCTGAAGAAGGTTGGAATGCAAGACTGCAAATGGCAAATGGTGCACGACGCCAATGCCAACCAAAGGCCAATTGGGCCCCGACGACAATGGTAAAGAGTTCGATCAAAAGGTATACGGCTCCATGATTGGTTCTTTACTGTACTTATGTGCATCTAGGCCAGATATAATGCTTAGCGTTTGCATCTGTTCTCGATTCCAAGCGGCACCAAACGAATCGCATCACCTAGCAGTGAAGTGAATTCTTCGATATTTGTCTCACACCCCAACACTAGGATTATGGTATCCAAAGGGCTCAGAGTTTGATCTAGTTGGATTCTCAGATGCTGATTATGCTCGTGACGAGGTTGATCGCAAGTCCACATCAGGCACATGTCAATTTGTTGGATGATCTCTTGTCTGTTGGTCTTCAAAGAAGTAGAACTGTGTATCACTCTACACTGCTGAATCTGAATACACTGCTGCTGGATCTTGTTGCGCTCGGCTTTTCTAGATGAAGCAAACTCTCAAGGACTATGGCATCAACATGAAGCATGTGCCACTCTACCGCGACAATGAAAGCGCCATCAAGATTGATCACAATCCAGTTTAGCACTCAAAGACAAAGCACATTCAAATCCATCATCATTTTCTCAGGGATCATGTGTTGACAGAAGACATTGATATCATTCACGTCAACACTGAAGAGCAATTGGCAGATATCTTCACTAAGCCCTTGGATGAGAAAAGGTTTTGCATGCTGCGGTGTGAGCTAAATATCTTAGAATCCTCGAATGTCCTGTGAACGGACACACATCCTAACGCTTATGCATGTTGATGACTTAGATGTGCAACACACGAAGTAACGTATATCTTCAACCCATGAAGACTTACCCTCTAAGTGGAAATACATTAATGTGGGGTTTGGCTTCGGAGCGCCACGATAATTGTGCGCTGTGTCTGGGTCTAATACTTCCTATAATGTGGGTAACGCCACCACCAAAGTTTCTTGAAGATTTTCATTTGGCGTCATGATTGCATTTTCTTCATATTTGGTTTGTCTTCGACATTCGTTTGACTTCAAAGCTTATCTTCGCAATGTTGATTTGGTCTTCACTAATATATATATTTATATGTTCTATCCTCTACAACATTCACTTATAGCTATGTTTTCAAACTTGCCATTTTCTGAACTAAGTGAATGTGATCGGACCCTACCCCCTCTGTGCTTATCCCTCAAATTCTCTCTGTCTCTTCATATGTATTCTATTGACACGTATCGAATGTCTTCACTGTGTATTTGTCAGCTGAAGATACACAGACACACATTTAAAACTGTTTTTAATGCATTATCTCTTTTGCCTGAAAACTGGAGAAGCCGGAATGACCACACTACAAACTAGGCGCACGTGGGAACATGCCTCAACTCTCAATAAGTTGCATGCACGCCACGTGTCCACCAGATGTGAACCGCCAGGGGCACCAGCGTAATTGCGCTACGCCGCCCTTCACCTTATAAATACTCCACCCGCGTGGTCATTATCTCCTCTCCCTTCCCTCGCCATCTCGCCCAAACCCTAGCGCCACCTCTAGCTCCAGTCGACGCCGGAGACGAAGCACTTAGCTGCCGCGACTTCTTCGACGCCGTCTTCACGCCGGCCGTAGACCTCGTCTTCTCCGCTGCTGCCATAGGTGTCTTTCGCCACCAAGTTAGGTCGCGGGAGATCGGACTGCTCGGCATCCTCTTTGCCTCGTCTAGCAGTTCCTCGAGTAGTAAATAAAACTCACTTTTTACTGCCTGTTTGATCCATTGAATCTGTCAACTTCTACCAAAATTGGTTTCTACACTTCCAGATGAACTTCTTTCTATTTCTGATCTCATATCTTGCAAGTATATTCACTTATGCATCCCCAACTAGTTAGATTCCTCACTTGTACTAATCTGGGTTCGTACTAATCTGGAACCAACTCACTTCAAATAAGTGAATGTCTTCTCACTATGAGGTCAATGTCTTCGAACTGATTTATCTTCAAAATCTTCTGAGAATGCATATGACCTCTTTCCCTTCCCTCGCATCTCTAATGTTGTCACAGGTACATGTCCGTGGGAGAATCCCTTGGTTCTCATAGTCTGCATTCATTTGAAGACTTCTTACAACATCATATTGAATCTCCTAAAGCTAGTTCTTGCCTGACAAGTCGTGTGAAGCCATTCACTGTCTTGAAGCCTTTCAATCTGAATACAATGGCTGTCGACATTCTGGGAATGGGGGCCCCAGACTTGCCTGCCAGCGGCCCACGGCGTGGCTGTGCTAGTAGGCCTGTACGGCCCATCTTCATCAACAAGGCATTCAATACCCTCGCAAGGGGCCAAGCCTCGCGAGGCGGACGACACAAGGCCTCCTCAGGAGCGGCCTCACCAGGTTGGCTCGTGAGGGGCGGAGAGATCAAGGCAAGGCAAACCTCACGAGGTTCTCGTGACGTGAGCCATGACGATCAAGATCAGGCGGGCGCCAGGCGGGCGGCAGCGCGCAGCGTCCTTGTTTCCTCTTTGGTGCTAAGGAGGCAAGCGCAGGCGCGGAGTACCGAGGCCTCAAACAAAGGTTTCCAGCACAGTGCAACGAGACCAAGACCAGCAGGACGGCAAGACGGAGGTCACCATGGAGCCCAAGGCGGCGTCACCACCAGAGCCTTTTCCAGGCGAAGACCGCTTTTGTCAGGATAAGCTGTTGTAGCTGTCCCCTTTCAAATTGGCCGTTGTTGGCTCCCTTCTCGATCAATATTTGGGGAGAGGACTAGGGCCTATATAAGTAGGACCAGCCACCACCGTAGGGGATAACTCGTTCAGAGGCATCTCATACGATCCTTAGCCACACACCCAGCACAAGAACACCTCAACCTCAGGAGGCTGTTCTTCCCCTTGTACTGTTCATCATCAGCCCAGGAGGCAATCCACCACCACCACACTGGAGTAGGGTATTAGACCACAACGGTGGCCCAAACCAGTATAAATCTTGTATCTCTTGTGCTGTGAGTACGTCGAGTTCGTCCGCGAGATCTTAGCAAGCTAGGGCGTGGATCGGTAGGAGGGAAAGAACTTCGCGCGCACCCCAGAGTTCGAACCTTAAGGGTTTTGCCGGAACCCGTGATCCGACATTTGGCGCGCCAGGTAGGGGTGCGCCGTAGCCTTCCCTTCGCCAATCTACGCTCCGCCTCCACCGCGCTCCGCCCTCATGGGAGGCGCCTCGCTACCGGCTCCGACGGCCGGCGCTGACGACGGGGCCAGGGGGCTCCGAGCCCTGGCCCCCGCCTTACGGCGGGTGCAGTGGCCACCCAAGTTCAAGCCGGAGATGCCACCGCGCTACGACGGCGCGGCGGACCCGACAGCTTTCTTGCTGGCGTACGAGGAGGCCGTCCTCGAGGCCGGGGGCGACGACAAGGTCATGCCCAACTGGTTTCCCATGGCCCTCACCGGCGCGCCGCGCGCCTGGCTGCTCAACCTCCCCAGATCCACGGTGGCATCTTGGAAGGAGTTGCGCGACGTCTTCACTTCGTGCTACGCGGCGCCAGTGCACCACGCGGTCGGGGCCCTGCTAGGCGGCTCTCAAGCGCCGCCTTTAGATCGCCATGTCAAGCCATTCCTTCGCCAGATCGGCGCCGCCTCCAAGCGCTTGAGGGCTCCGCCGGGCTGGGCTGCACCCAAAGCCGACCTCACCTTCAACTCAGAAGACCACCCCGTCACCACCGCCGGCTCGGGTATGCTCCCGATGCTCTGCACGCCCACCATCTGCAACGTGGCCGTCACCAAGAACCTCATCGACGGCGGCTCCGGCCTCAACATGCTCTCCGTGGAGGCCTTCAGCCTTCTTCATGTGTCGCTCGAGCGGCTCAGCCTCAGCAAGCCTTTCTCAGGAGTTGGCGGTGGCACCGCCCACTCCTTGGGGCAGATCCGCCTCCCCGTCACCTCCAGCACGCGCGACAACTACCGCACCGAACTGGTCGACTTCGACATCACCCGCATCGGCCTTCCGTACAACGCCATCCTCGGGTACCCAGCACTGGCCCTGTTCATGGTAGCAACCCATCCAGCCTACAACCTCATGAAGATGTCTGGAAGCAAGGGCGTCCTCACCCTCAAGGGGGACGCCAAGGAGGCCCTGGCAGCGCTCAAGCTTGCCTTCAAGACCGCCGCGGCGGCGCAGCGCGCCGACGCAGGCACCTCCGAGCCCAAGGGAGTGGCACCAACCAAGAAGAAGCAACTGTTCACCCAAGGCAAGGCGGAAACCAAGCAGGTGCCGGTCGATGAAGATGGATCCTCGGGAGCCACCTTCACCATAGGCGCCGACCTCGACCCAGACCAAGAGGAAGCGTTGGTGAAGTTCTTGCGCGCAAACAAGGAGATATTCGCGTGGGAGCCCAAGCAGCTGGTGGGGGTCCCGAGAGAAGTGATTCAACATCACTTGAGGGTGTGCCCCAATGTACGCCTGGTGAAGCAGCGGGCGAGACGGTAGTCCACGGAGGAGCAGGCCTTCATCGTCCAAGAAACCCGCAAGTTGGAGGCGGCGGGCACCATTCGCGGGGTTCGGTACCCCGAATGGCTGGCGATCCCCCTCGTAGTGCCGAAGAAAGGCAGGAAGGAGCGAATGTGCGTCGACTTCACCAACCTCAACAAGTCCTGCCCCCAAGATCCGTTCCCGCTCCCACGCATCGACCAGATCATTGAGTCTACCGCCGAGTGCGGCCTCTTGTGCTTCCTGGATGCTTTCTCAGGGTATCACCAGATCAAGATGGCGGTAGAAGATGTAGAGAAGATAGCCTTCCTGACCCCATGTGGGGTGTACTGCTACACCTGCATGCCCTTCGGACCGCGCAACGCGGGCACGATCTTTCAGTGGTTGATGCACATCACCTTAGGACGGCAGCTCGGGAGAAACACGGAGGCCTACGTCGATGACATTGTGGTGAAGTCTCGGGAGGCAAGAACCCTGATCCAAGACCTGGAGGATACCTTCGCGAGCCTGCGCCAGGTGAACTTGTGACTTAATCTAGAAAAGTGCGTGTTCGATGTCCCTTCCAGCAAGCTGCTGGGATTCCTCGTGTCCCACAGAGGGATCGAGGCTAACCCGGAAAAGATCAAGGACATTGAGGACATGAGCCCACCGCAGACCCTCAAGGAAATGCAGAAGCTGGCTGGTCGGGTAACTGCGTTGGGACGCTTCATCTCCAAGCTTGGAGGGTGCGCCCTACCCTTCTTCAAGCTGATGAAGAAGAAGGGCCCATTCAAGTGGACCCCGGAGGCCGACCGAGCTTTTCAAGATCTCAAGAGATACCTGACCAGCCCTCTGGTGCTGGTGGCGCCACGACCTCTCGAGCCTCTAGTACTCTATCTAGCCGCCACCTCGTATTCCGCCAGCGCGGTGCTGGTGGCGGTTCGGGAGGAGTTCCAAGCCAAGGGCGCGCCGCGCAAAGCTACACCGCCAACTGGGATGACGCAAGATCAGGAAGGCGCAACAAGAGCCGTAGCGGCATCAACATAAGACCAAGCTCGGCAGGATGACGTCGCCGAGATTCCCGCAAGCGATCAGGCGTCAGGAGTTCCACCACCTCAGGAGACGTCCCAGCTTCCGCAAGACATGAGCCTCACCGACGTGCCAGCCCTCGTCGAGCACCCAGTGTACTTCGTCAGCACGGTGTTGCGGGACGCAAGGGCACGATACCCCATGCCCCAAAAGCTCCTTCTCGCGCTCTTGGTGCCTCGTGCAAGTTGAGGCACTACTTCCAGGGCCACCCCATCAAGGCCGTCTCA
Organism: Aegilops tauschii subsp. strangulata; assembly: GCF_002575655.3. NCBI lineage: Eukaryota > Viridiplantae > Streptophyta > Magnoliopsida > Poales > Poaceae > Aegilops > Aegilops tauschii. Next base: position 289,506,240 of record NC_053038.3, read on the forward strand.
GCCTACCCTTTGGAGAGAGTGCTCAGGAGCCCCAACTCTGTTGGAAGGGTCGCTGAGTGGAACATCGAGCTGCAGGCATTCCAGTTGGAGTTCAGCACTACCAGGGTCATCAAGGGAGCTGCACTCGCTGATTTTGTGGCAGAATGGACGGATGCCCCGATGCTGGAAGTAGGAGAGGACCGGTCCACCTCGCCAGGAAGTGAGGCGCCCGACGGCTGGGTCATGTATTTCGATGGGGCCTTTCGCACCAGGGTGCGGGGGCCGGAGCAGTACTCATCTCGCCCACTCAAGACAAGCTCTACTACGCTGTATAGCTCTGCTTCCAGCAGGGCGAGAAGGTCTCCAACAACATCGCAGAATACGAAGGCCTCATAGCTGGCCTGATGGCCGCGGCAGCTCTGGGGGTGAAGCGCCTCACCGTTAGGGGCGACTCATAGCTCCTCGTCAACTTCTCCAACAAGATATCCGAGCCGAAGGACGAGCACATGGAGCCATACCTCGCGGAGGTGCGCAAGATGGAGAAGCAGTTCCTGGGCCTGGAGTTGCAGCACGTGCCCCGAGGCACCAACAAGGAAGCTGAGGACATCGCCAAGAGGGCATCCAAGTGGCAGCCCCAAGAGCTCGGCGTCTTCGAGGAGCGGCTCTTCAAGCTGTCAGCAACACCACCACTTTCGAGAACAGCTCAGCCTCGGGAGGAGCCCCCGCAGCCGCCTGCCACAGGAGCCCCAGCCTGTGGCCCGACTTCAGGAGCACGCCTACTCTTGGCGCTCGAGCACCAGGAGGGATGCTAGACCAAGGAATTCAGGGAATATCTGATGCAAGGGGCGCTGCCGGAGAAGGAGGAGGACGCAGAGCATGTGGCCCGGCAAGCCACAGTATACTGCATCCAGGATGTTGAGTTGTACAGGAAGCGACCGAATGATGTTTCACTGCGTTGCATTTCCAGAGACCAGGGGAAGGAGTTGCTAACTGACATACACGATGGGGAATGCCGGCACCACTCATCATCACGGACCCTCGTCGGCAAGGTATTCCGCAGCGGATTCTACTGGCCCATGGCGCTCAACGACGCGGCCGAGCTGGTGAAGTCCTGCGAAGCCTGCCAGTTCCACGCCAAGCAGATCCACCGGCCAGCTCAGGGCCTGCAGACCATCCCGCTCTCGTGGCCGTTCGCGGTCTGGGGGCTGGATATCTTGGGCCCGTTCCCTGGAGCGTCTGGGGGCTACCGCTACCTGTATGTCGCCGTTGACAAGTTCACCAAGTGGGCGGAGGTGGAAGCCGTCCGCATGATCCCCGCTGGCTCCGCAGTCAAGTTCATCAAGGGTCTCATGAGCCACTTCGGGGTCCCCAACCGCATCATCACCAACAACGGCTCGCAATTCACTAGTAACCTCTTCAAAACATACTGTGCTAACCTTGGAATGCATATCTGCTACGCTTCGGTGGCGCACCCCAGGAGCAATGGTCAGGCCAAACGCGCCAACGCAGAGGTCCTGAGGGGCCTCAAGACCAGGACCTTCAAGAAGAAGCTCGAGGCCTGCGGCACGGGTTGGCACGACGAGCTCCAGTCCGTGCTGTGGTCCATCCGCACCACCGCCACCAAGCCGACGGGCGAGACCCCGTTCTTCCTCGTCTATGGAGCCGAAGCGGTCCTCCCTCACGAAGTCAAGCATCGCTCCGCACGGGTCCTAGCATTTGATGAAACGCAGCAGGACGCCACGTGGGGGATGGACCTCGTGTTGGGGGAGGAACGATGCCGAGAAGCTGCACTGAGGGCGGCAAGGTACCAGCAGGCGCTGCGGCGATACCACTGCCGCAACATCCACTCCAGGACGCTCGAGGAGGGCGACCTCGTCCTGAGGAGGGTCCTCTCCAGGGAAGGGCTCGCTTAAGGTCGTCCATGTCTCCAGGCCAGGCGCCGCGCGCCTGGAGACGCAGGTCGGGGTGCCCATCCAAAACGCCTGGAACATCCAGCACCTCCAGAAGTTCTATCCATGAAGCAAGGCCCAGTGCCTGTGAAGAAGGCCCGATGCCTATGAAGAATCGCTGCCCGTGACACTCTCATGTAATAATGAGTGGGGTTGTACACGCCACGGAGTCTCAAGAGTGCCGCCCTTGGGCCTCGAGGGCTCCCTCCCACGTCTTAGTGGCAGCACTTAGCTCCGCGCTGGTGAGAAGACGTGATGACTAGACTAGGTGCCGGACACGGCTTTTTCATTTGCTTTCCGTAGTTGGCTCCCCTTCTTTTAATCGAAGTTTGCTTCTGGTGTTCCTTGCTGATTTGGTTCTGTCGCCTTTTGCCGTTGTTTCCGACTTAGTTCACTTGCGTTCTCTCTGTCTCGCGTACCACGCGAGGGGTCTAGGCAGGTGCCCTCGCGAGCGCTTTTCCTTCTCTCTGCCTTCCGTCTGCTTTCTTGTGAGGCACCCTCGTTCGAGCCCACAAGCTGGTGCATCTCTCCTAATCCGTGCCCCTCGGGTACCGCGATACGAAGCGCTGGATCTAGGCTTGGGTGAACGATAAGTCTCCTAGCGAGCTTCCTAACGAATTTTCTGCAGTTCCTGAGCGACCACTAAGTCAAGACGGGCATGAGGAAACAAGTGCCTCGTGAAGAGGAGGCTGCCCCGAACTCGCCAAGCAAGTTATCTTTGCACAAAATAACGACACAGCACGAAAACAAGAAGCATAGCATAATGATTGAGGAATCATAGTTTGATACACGCCACTCCGAGCCCATACTGGTTTCATTCTTGATGCAGGAAGGAAAAGAAGAAGAAAACAAAAGCGGCACTCGCCCTGCAGCGGTCCACGGGGGCAGGCCCCTGGCGACGTCCCGAGCTTAGCCGGATCCCTCCTCGCGCTTCACGGAGGCGCGGCGATGAGACGACCCACTACCACCTTCGAAGCGAGCGCGGCGGCGTGGGGGCTGGTCGTAGCCGCCGCTGCTGGAGCTGTCGCTGAGAGAAGAGCCATCATAGCTGGACGAGGCGCGGCCGGCGGGCTCGCCCTCGCCCTCGTCGCGGCCGTCGCCAAGGCCGAGCACCTCCTCGCCGTCGTTCACCTCGGGGCAGCACCCAACGCGGCGACCATCTTCCCCAAACACCCTCACGTAGAGGGTCGCATCACCGTCATACTTGAAATGGAGGGTGCACCGCCTACCCAGACCACGCGCGCGGGCGAACGTCTGCCAACCGTGGGCCAGAGCTATGTTGCCCGCGTCGGAGACCTCGACCACAACCCAAGAAGCCCTGCTGCAGTAACCGCCCACGTCCAATCAACCGCCACGCGTCGACCAAGGCCGCAGGCTTTTGAGGCCCGCGGTGCTCCGCACTTGACCCTTGGCTTCGCTTCGAAGCCAAGCCCGAGTGTGCCTTGGGCCCGGGGGCTACTGTCGGTGTTCTGAGAACGGGGGTCCCCAGACTTGCCTGCCTGCGGCCCATGGCGTGGCTGTGCTAGCAGGCCTGTACGGCCCATCTTCATCAACAAGGCATTCAAGACCCTCGCGAGGGGTCAAGCCTTGCGAGGCGGACGACACAAGGCCTCCTCAGGAGCTGCCTCACCAGGTTGGCTCGTGAGGGGCGGAGAGATCAAGGCAAGGCAAACCTCGCGAAGTTCTCGTGGCGTGAGCCATGACGATCGAGATCAGGCGGGCCGCAGCGCGCTCAGCGTCCTTGTGTTCCTCTTTGGTGCTAAGGAGGCAAGCGCAGGCGCGGAGTACCGAGGCATCAAGCAAAGGTTTCCATATCAGTGCAACAAGACCAAGACCAGCAGGACGGCAAGACGGAGGTCACCATGGAGCCCAAGGCGGCGTCACCACCAGAGCCTTTTGCAGGCGAAGACCGCTTTTGTCAGGATAAGCTGTACTAGTTGTCCCCTTTCAAATTGGAAGTTGTTGGCTCCCATCCCGCTCAATATTTTGGGAGAGGACCAGGGCCTATATAAGTAGGACCAGCCACCACCATGGGGATAACTCATTTAGAGGCATCTCATCTGATCCTTAGCCACATACCAAGCACAAGAACACCTCAACCATAGGAGGCTGTTCTTCCCCTTGTACTGTTCATCAGCAGCCCAAGAGGGAATCCACCACCACCACACTGGAGTAGGGTATTACACCACAACGGTGGCCCAAACCAGTATAAATCTTGTGTCTCTTGTGCTGTGAGTTGGTCGAGTTCGTCCGTGAGATCCTAGCAAGCTAGGGCGTGGATCGGTAGGAGGGAAAGAACTTCATGCGCACCCCAGAGTTCGAACCGTAAGGGTTTTGCCGGAACCCGTGATCCGACAATGGCAACTGACAAATCTGCAAGGAAAGGTGGCAGGCAACGTTGTGGCAAAACTACCTTGGATCTGCCCCCAGATCTGTATGAACTATACAAATCTGATCCAGAAGAAACTTATAATAAGCGCAAGTCCAGAATCCAATGGATCGGAAGATATTGGGCAGAGCAATGGTTCAAGTATAACTTCGTAACTCCTGAGTATGCTGAGACAAATGCTATCAAGCGCCCATGGGGCGACATTCTCTACAAGAAACTGCAAACTCCAGTCGAAGCCTGAAGCCATTGCTAAAGGCTTCTATCCTTGCCTGGTCTGAGGACCTCAGCCTGCCGATGCCGACCCATCATCTCTTCGATGGTGTCGTGACGATGATTTGTTCGAGCGAAACTTCTTGTTTGCAAAGGAGTCTGCTACTAAGAACAAGAAAGCCTTAGGACTCAACTTCAATCCAGGTCCTTCTGCTCCAAGGCCTGATGGCACTCGTGACGCCAATCCAAATGCCATTGGCCCCTTCAATGGCTTCGATGGGCTTCTCTCCCATATTGCAACATAGAGGGCCACTGCTGATCAATCTACTGATGATCCGGACTCTGAGGATGCTCCTGAGCCCCCGAAGCAGAAGAAGAAGAAGAAGAAGAAGACAAAAGCTTCCAAGCCCTCTGTTGCTCCAAAAGCTTCTACTGTGAAGCCATTGAAAACTGCACCTCCTGAATCCAGTGTGTAGTCTGAAGACCAATCTCGCGTCTCCAAAGAATACCAAGAAGCCCAAGAAGATTTCTGGGCATGACCTTACTCCTGCTAGCATTCTGCGTAATGAGGAAAATTCTATTGATCTGTCAACTGATCAAGATATCGCAGATGATGCTCTGGAGATGCTCATCAAGAGCAAGCAGGAGGCTGAAATTTTCAAAGATTTGCCTCTATTTGATACTGATATTCTCAATCAATTCATTGATGAATGGTTTGAAGACTCAACCATCAACATTGATGATCTGTAGCTGCCTGTTGACATAAGCGTCACATTTCAGGGCTGCATTGCCACGGAACTTGCCATAGCACAAAAGATTGTTGAGCTAAAAAACAAGATTGATTATGAGAAGGCACGGTTCAAGCAGCATATGGCCAAGCTCAGCGTGGTTGATGTCCAAAACTTCAAACAGATGATGACTGACCTCAAAGCTCAGTTTAGCAAGAAGCGTGAGGAAGCCAAATGTTCCTATGATCGCATGAAGTACTATGCTGAGAGGTGCGTGCAAGCTCACAATGAGGCTGAGAAGAGAAAGGTACCTGTGCGTCCAGGCATTGACCCTAAGCTTGCCGCCAAGAAAAAGAAGAAGTTTGCTGAAGCTGTACCCGAAGCTCTAAGGCAGGAATGACCAAGCATAGACTTCCCTGCCAGTATGACTGGCTCGAAGCCAAAGGTCCCATCAGCACCTTCAGAGCAAAAGAAGACAAGGCAAGCTGAGGCTAAGGCTCGGAAGAGGAAGCACCATGACACCTCTGATGCTGCTCCCTCCCAGAAGAAGTTGAAGACAAATCCTCCAAAGTCTTCAAGAAAAGAGCGTGCCGCTGCCCAAGAGCCGCTGAATGTTGAACCAATTTCTGTTGCTCTACCTGCCTCCACCAATCGCGGGCGCCGTCTCCTTGTCCATGAGCCTGCTCCCACAGAGGCTCCAGAATCTGAAGATATTCCAGCAGCTGACTCCAACGCAGCTGAAGACATGGGTCATGAAGACCATGTTGAAGATGATGAAGTCCTTCCTCAGCACGAGCCCAAACCGGTATCATCGCCTGCTCCTACGAGCAGTGAACTCATAAGCATCGGCAGTCCCACGATGCCAATTGCTCAAGATTAATTTTGGGAAGAGCAACACCCAAACAACCCCCTGCATGAAGTGATTCCCCACACTCCACCAGCTCATGTCACCACTTCGGTGCTTGAGACCCCAGAAGCAACCACTGATGACATGGAACAGACCACTGCTTCACCAAAGGCGTCGCCCTCTTTTCGAAGGCTTCACAGAGGCCCTAGGCCCCAGGTCTCCATGTCGAGTATTCCTGAAGAGGATATGCAACACACCAGCTCAGTAGCACGTCAAGTGTTCCTTGAAGCCATCCCTTCCGAGTCTGCTCATGAATCTTAAGCCGAAGCACCTGAAGACATTCCGGCTGCATCAGCCGACGAAGAAAAAGAAGAAGATCGAGAAGTCATTCCCCCTACTAGTGAAACTGTTGTGCAAGAAGAAGAAGATGTGATTGTGCCTGACCCCCCTGTTCTTGAAGCCATGCATGTTGAAGCAAATGAGGCTGCCACCACCATCACTACTGAAGCCAATGACGACGTCATGGCTAAAGACAATGTCGAGCCCAAAGTCAATACTACCCTTGAAGATAATGTGCAGCCAACCACTTTTGACGTAGCCGTTCCTCCACCAGTGCCTCACACTATGGACGCACTTACAACCATGGTGGTGATCTTAATTATTACTGTGAGATGGCCCATTCTTGTTCCACCCACTGCTCTAGGTCCAAAATATGATTATCATGTGGAGCAGAGGCCTCAAACCCAGAAGCCAAAGCCCAGACTGCCAAGGCTTCAAAGTGCTGCAACTGCCCAGGGCTCCTTCAAAGTGTTAAGCTTCAGAGAGCACAATACTTTCTTTGAGAGCGACAAGAACCCCTACAAGAAGCCAAAGATCACCTTAGATAGGTTCTGGAGTCATCAGGAACGAAGCTATTATTCTTGCATTTTGTACAATCAAGACATGATTTTTCCACATAAGCGTCTTGATTGCGATGCCATTGCTAGACTGCCATGCCTTGAGGAAGCTCTTGACTGCTTCAGAGATGTGCTCCCATTTGTAACTGACAAGGAGCATTGTAATGAAGAGCTTGTGCTGCAGTTCTATGCCACACTTCACATCAGAGGCTACAACAGGGATCCGAAGACTTGGATCCTTGAGGCGACGTCCATCATGAAGCCAAAGCTTAGGACATCATCAAGCTTACTTCCCTGCCCACTCCTGGTGAGTTATTTGAACCAGGTTGTCAGCTGCATCAAAATGAACTACAGAGCATCTTTCAGAATCCAGAGCCCAATATGAGCCAGATGCTGAGTATGATGAAGCCTTTGCCCCATGACGCGGAATATCCAAAGGAATTCTTTGTCAAGGACCTCGAGTACCTGCCCCGCATAGTATATCATATTCTGAGGCATACTCTGTGGCCAATCAAAGGCAACTATCCTAATGCCAAACTCGAAGGCGCCATGAAGACATTGGTCTTCCATATCATCAGTGGCATCTGATTCAACACTCAAGATTTCTTTATTCGTCAGCTTGCAGCTTCTGGAATTGATCTGTTTGGCCTCAAATTCTATGCACCATGGGTCATGCGTTTGATCAAGCTTCACTCAACTGTCCACTATCAATCTTTAGCGCGCAATCATGTTGTATTTTTGCCTGATGTTGACATGTCCTATGAAGCCATCTACCCTGAGCCTGCCAAGAAGCCACTCCACTTGCACAATGCTGAACATCAAAGTTTCACCCAACCCATTGAAGGTATTCATGTCCCAAATCCTTCTGTTTCTGATTATCCTCTTGCTGGTCATTTGCGTCTGCCGCATCGTGCCAACATCGATGCCACAACCAGCACCATGGCTCAAAGTCCTCAGAAGCGTCCTCATGTTCTCAACGAACGAGAGCTTCTAGTATCACTTCATCAGAAGCAGTATAGGCATCATAACTGGCTGAAGTGCCAAATGTAGAGTCTTCTGGTTGATGCTAATCGCATACGCAATCTGGCCACCAAGAATTCATTAGTTGCACATGAAGCCGGTCGACGGTCCTGGAAGAGCCTCACACTTCTCTGCTCTGAAGACGATCTTTGTGAAGATGGCTTCACCGAACAGTTCAAGTTTAACTCCAGGCCTCCACAATCTGCTAGATGGCGTCCAACTCCTTCCATTGAATATTCCGAGTATTCATCTTTGGCTGTGACTGTTGTTGCAAGAGTCTTAGATGAAGAGGACGGCGCCATTTCTCCAGCGATGGCTTTCACTGCACCACGACTCTGCACCAGGCCCGTCTGCACCTCCCAACACCAATGTCGACCCAGCTACTCCAACATCTTCATCACCTGAGCGCGATTAGACACTCTATGTCCTCAAACCTTTTTGGTCCTTACTGACAAAAGGGGGAGAAGCATATGAGTTGATAGTCTTCAAGCGGGTCCATATGGGGTGGTTGCCTATTTTTCTTAAGTTCTTACAACTCTCGTTTTGAAACTATTTGGATCTTAAGTTGTAACACTTAAACTTGATGGTCGTCTGCTACTTTTGCTGCTACTTTGTGATGCGATGATAAATTCTGCATTAAGTCATTCTACAAACGCCCATTTCTCATTATGCATTTCATTATCTTCATTATACTTATGTGTGCATGATGAATTGTCTTCATATGTTAAAAGGGATCTCCACAAAGTAAAACCTGCCATGTACATTTGCATTCAAAAGCAAACTACTTATATGCACATCTACAGGGGGAGCCTTTTACAACCTATGAAGACAATGCCTATTGTCGGTGTCAAAACCGGCGGATCTCGGGTAGGGGGTCCCGAACTGTGCCTCTAAGGCAGATGGTAACAGGAGACAGGGGACACAATGTTTACCCAGGTTCGGGCCCTCTCGATGGAGGTAATACCCTACTTCCTGCTTGATTGATCTTGATGATATGAGTATTACAAGAGTTGATCTACCACGAGATCGTAGAGGCTAAACCCTAGAAGCTAGCCTATGGTATGATTGGTGTTGTCCTACGGACTAAACCCTCTGGTTTATATAGACACCGGAGGGGGCTAGGGTTACACATAGTCGGTTACAAGATAGGAGATCTACATATCCGTTTGCCAAGCTTGCCTTCCACACCAAGGAGAGTCCCATCCGGACACGGGACGAAGTCTTCAATCTTGTATCTTCATAGTCCAACAGTCCGGCAAAAGGATGTAGTCCGGCTGTCCGAGGACCCCCTAATCCAGGACTCCCTTAGTAGCCCCCGAACCAGGCTTCAATGGCGATGAGTCCGGCGCGCAGATTGTCTTCGGCATTGCAAGGCGGGTTCTTCTCCAAATTCTGAATACTTGTTTCAGTAGTGTTCGGCTTCCCATAAATGTTGCACTCCTTGGCTTCCGCGCCTAATAATGGATATTCTCCACGCGTCGAGTGAATGCGAGAAGTCGGGGCATTTTTACAATTGCCACCCTAGCCATGTGGGTAAATCGTCTATTAAAGAGACGGGGATTCTCAGATCCAGATCACACCATCCTCCCACAGCGAGTATCCATCGGAGCGCGCCCGGAAAAAATCGATTCCAACATGGCCGATCGTCGCAGCTCCTCCTCTCGCTCCCGTAGCCCTAAGCCCGGCAATTGGAAGAAGTGTTCCGTCCCCCATAGCCAATTAGTAGAGTTGCAGACCCAGGGATTTCTCCCTCCAGCGTATATGGTCCCCATTCGAGCCGGGCACGCCACCTATAACGGCGGGGAGCAAGCGGAGATCTTTCCCAGCCCATCCATGGGGGAGCGGGTATGCCTCGTCCCTTACTTATTAAGAGGGCTTGGATTTCCAATTCATCCGTTCCTCCGCGGGCTCCTGGAGTTCTATGGCCTCCAGCTGCATAATTTCACTCCCGCCTCCATATTACACATTGATGGCTATGTCGCCCTTTGCGAGCTGTTTTTGGGCTGCGAAGCTCATTTCGAGCTAGCGAAGAGGCTATTCTTCCTCGTACCCCATACACAGGAGGGGTCATTGTATCAAGTGGGCGGAGCCAAAATATGGCGCATCGCCGGGACCGGATACCTGTCCGGTACTCCGAAGAAGATATCCGAGGACTGGCCTTCAGAGTGGTTTTATATGGAGGACGTCCCCTTCCGGACCCTATTTGGATGGGCCTCCCTGAGTTCGACAACGCTCCCCTGAAGAAACGCTGCAGCTGGCGCCCTCGGAGCCCTCAGGAGGAAGATAACGGAGAAGTCCTTTACCTGATGGGCCGGATAAAAATGCTGGCTATATCAGGACTGACAATAATCGAGGTTATGTCAATATGTATAATGCGGGGGTACAGCCACTTCAATATCGAGGGAACCCCATGTGGCACTTTAACGGGAAAGATGATGCCACCCGCTGCAGGCGTAAGGGACCGGACCCAGTTGCTGCTCTAGCAAAAATTCTGTCCGATTTGTACAAGGGAGAGGAAGAGGAGTTCATCTGCATTAAGCAACGGGATGGATTCTCCAAGTACAACCCTCCAAGCTGGGTGAGCTGTCACTTTTTACTCCCAGCCTTCCCGCATTCTTCGTCATAAGTACTTACCTTGACGTTTCATGGCAGGAACTGCGAAAAGCTGTAAGGAAGGTCAACAGCCCGCCTCCACAACCGGAGGACCCTGACCGGGCCCTCGATCCCGGACTCAAAGAGGATCCGGACATATTTGTGGAGTTGATCGATAGGACATTCTATTAATTGAGTTGCGATGATGCCATGGTGGCCATCATAGCCGACTATCCTGGGCTACTCCCTGCATCGCATGTAAGTAAAACCGGAGTCCCAACTTCCGAGAAGGATCCCCTTTTTGCACTTCACCTACCGTACACATATGGTATCTTACAGGGAAGGCCCTCGGGACGCCATGCCGAACCCGCAGTGACTCACCAACAAGGGGCACCGAAGCCGGGTAGGCTAAAAAGGAAGGCGGTCAGGACTGAGACGCCATCGCAGAGGTATGATACAGAACCTCGCTCAGTGGTTGTCGTCTTTTAAAATATAATAACGTCCACGTTTCCTAGTAGGAAAAACGCTCGCCGGACTATGTCCGAAGAGGTTGCCGATCACGCCTCCACCATCGGGCTCCAGGGCCGGACATAGAGGCGGAAGCTAACACGGGGCGAACACCGGATGCTCCTCCTACAGAGGATGCGGATAGATTATCCGCTACAAATTCCGAAGTGGAGAGCGCCATGAATCACAGGCGTCGCCGGGCCATACACCGTGACGCTTGTTTCTCCCAAGAGGCGTTTGATGCTTTCAACTCAGGAGACGCGTACATCCGTGCCGCTCAAAATGGTCTTGACAGAGCCACGGGCCAGTATTTAAAGGATATACGGGTAAGAAAATCTGATGATTATATATATCAGTAGCCCCTGAGACTTGAAACAGTTGACACAACTGATTTAAGGATCATTATTTGTGCAGGTTCTTACAGAGAAGAATACCCAATTGTCTCAAGAGCTGGAAGAGTGCAAAGCCCAGCTACGGGCCGCAGTTGCCGCGTTGAAGGAGTCCGAGAAGGCCTCCTCTGGTAACACTTGTTTCCATTGCAAAGAATGACAGGTACCAGATAGTATGCGGCATGCACGCAAATCTAACAATAGATGTTGCCGATGACTCCGGAGTGAATCCGGAGGCCGTGCCGGGGGATGCGCAACATGCTAATCGACAGCTAAATGCTGGCGAGCGCGTGCTTACGCGGGTTAGGCAGGAGAAAAATGATCTCCAAGACGCCAATATCCAGCTGGGCGTGGAACTGAAAGATGTTCGAGCCCAGCTTGCGGACTCCATGAAGGAGAATAAGCGGCTTCGATGCGGCATTTTCAGTAATTGCTTGAACGAACTTTTGAAATATTTCGGCTAAGAAGCCGGCTAACAGAGTTATGTCTGCAGGTATGCTGACGGGTCGTCCCGCGGAGGAGATGCCCGAGTCTGCGGGTGATCTTCTACCAGAGCTCTCACAACTGCACGAACAAGTTCGACAGGTGATGCAGGGTATTGCCCAAGCCTTGTGGCCATCCGCTTCCCTGCCAGGAGGCATGGGGGAGCTTATAGAGAAGCTCAAGGGAGCGCGGCGGCGCTTCCGATTATGGAAGATATCAGCCTGCCAACAAGGTGCAAGGGAAGCCTGGGCCATGGTGAAGACGCGATATACCAAAGCTGACCCAAACCACATGGCCGAGGTCGGACTTGTGGGGCCCGATGGGAAAGAGATCCCCGTCAGTTTGGTGTATGACCGAGTAGAATTAGCCGCAAAGTATTCCCAACAGGATTGTAGGCTAGACAGCCTGTTGGATGGTATAGAAGAAGAATTTAGTCAGTCTAAGTGACTGTGTACTTCAAGTGACATATATTGTCCCTAGCCGGATTGTAAATCATTTGTCATGGCGGACCTTTTCGATTCGACCTCTGGACCCGATAGTCCGGAGTGTATCCGAATACCCGCTCAGTTATGTAAAAAACGGGGTACGCGTGGAAACCAGGCGTAGGGGTCATAAGTGCTTGAACAGACAAGTACCCAACTAGCTATGTTATATTACATGGATAGTAAGAAACATCTTCCAGGGAGAATAGTTCCGTTAAGGGTTCCTTTCCCTGGGTACGCATGCCCTAATGTGCATGTCCAAACTGCGAAAAGAGACGCAGGCTATAAACATCTGGGGGCATGTATTAAAATAAATAAAAGTCATCTTTTGTTCATCGACCGAGTATTCCCTTAAGAACGCTGGCTTTCGGCTTCACCCAGTCTGAGGTACACATCCGGCTGACCCGACAGTAACAATTGCAGAGGTGCTCCCCTTATGCCCTAGCCGAATTAACGGGAACGTAGGGCATAAACACAAGAGCCAGGCAACCCAGCTTGGCCAAAACTTAAGTCATATCGATGCATATAATGGCGAAAAAGGTACATGTGGAAGAATAACACATGTGTGGGGCATAAAGCCCGGAAAATAGTTATATTAAGCTTCTGTATAAGAAGCCCCTAGGTATAATGAGCGCAGCTAGCGCGTCAAGATTGTGTAGTCAAGACACAATTTAGCCTTTTAAGGCCTTGAAGAAAAGGAAAAAAGAAGAGAGAAAGAGAGAAAAGACAGATAACGGATATGTAAAAAATTGACGGAGGTAAGGAGACAAACATAGAGTCCGGCACTAGGAGTAGAACCTTCGGAGTCTAGCTGCGTTCCATGGGTTTGGCTCGAGTCGATTATCCGATGCATCCCGCAGGCGGTACGCTCCACCGGTCAGAACCTGGTCAATAATGAAGGGACTTTCCCATTTGGGCTTGAGCTTGTTCTTTTTCTTCTCCGGTAGGCGTAGAACGAGTTGGCCAACGTTATAAGCTTTGGCCCGTACTTCTCTGCTTTGATACCTTCGATCCTGTTGCTGATAGAATGCGGAACGGGCTTTTGCCACGTCACGCTCCTCCTCCAGGGCGTCCAAACTGTCCTGCCGATCGAGCTCAGCCTCTTTTTCTTCATACATGCGCACTCGAGGTGAGTCATGAATTATGTCACAGGGCAGTACCGCCTCTGCACCGTACACCATAAAGAATGGTGTGTATCCGGTAGTGCGATTCGGCATGGTTCGCAGCCCCCATAGTACGGAGTCGAGCTCCTCTACCTAGTGCGTGTTTGATTCCTTTCAGGACCGCACTAATCTGGGTTTAATGCCGCTCATGATAAGACCATTTGCTCGCTCGACTTGACCGTTAGTTTGCGGGTGATAGACAAAAGCATAATCGAGCTTGATGCCCATGTTGCTGCACCAAAGTTTTACCTCGTCGGCTGTAAAGTTCGAGCCGCTGTCGGTGATGATGTTGTGGGGGATGCCATAACAGTGTACAACCCCAGATAGGAAGTCTATCACCGGTCTCGATTCAGCCGTTTTGACTGGGTTGGCTTCTATCCATTTGGTGAATTTGTCCACCATGACCAATAGGTATTTTTCCTTATGGGTTGCCCCTTTGAGGGGTCCGACCATATCAAGCCCCCAGACCGCAAAGGGCCAAGTAATGGGGATTGTTTGGAGAGCGGTAGGCGGCATATGGCTTTGGTTTGCAAAAAGCTGGCAACCGATGCAACGTTGAACAAGGTCCTGTGCTTCTACTCGGGCCGTCGGCCAATAGAAACCTGTATGGAAGGCCTTGCTTACAAGGGCCCGGGCTGCGGCGTGGTGGTCGCCGAGTCCAGCATGGATTTCTGCCAAAAGCTTCCGCCCTTCCTCTTCGGAGATGCACCTTTGAAGGACTCCGGTAGTGCTTTTCTTATAAAGCTCTCCCTCATGGACCTTGTAGGCTTTAGACCGCCGCACTATGCAGCGTGCCTCATTTTGGTCCTCGGGTAGTTCCTGCCTGGTTAGGTAGGCCAGGAATGGTTCTGTCCACGGGGCGATGACGGCCATTATCACGTGGGCTGAAGGTGTTATTTCGGTGGCAGAGCCTCCGATTGTGTCGGAGTGTTCGGTATCTGGTGTTGTGGCCGGGTCCGGACTATTGTTACCGGTGTCCCCTTCCCATACCACGGATGGCTTAAACACCCTTTCCAAGAAGATGTTAGGTGGGACAAGGTCGCGCTTAGCGCCGATACGGGCGAGGATATCCGCCGCCTGATTGTTTTCCCGAGCCACATGGTGGAATTCAAGCCCCTCGAACTGAGCTGACATTTTGAGGACGGCGTTGCGATAAGCCGCCATTTTCGGATCCTTGGCGTCGAAGTCTCCATTTATTTGAGATATTGCGAGGTTCGAGTCCCCACACACCTCCAGGCGTTGAATGCCCATGGAAACTGCCATCCGGAGACCTTGTAACAGGGCCTCATATTCGGCTGCGTTGTTGGAGTCTGTGTATAGTATTTGGAGTACGTATTGGACTGTATCTCCGGTGGGGGACGTCAGGACGACGCCAGCCCCCAGACCAGCCAGCATTTTAGAGCCGTCGAAGTGCATGATCCAATTGGAGTACGTGTCGTATTCTTTAGGGAGTTCGGCTTCTGTCCACTCGTCGACAAAATCGACCACTACTTGCGACTTAATGGCTCGCCATGGTCTATAAGTTATGTCGAACGGGAGGAGCTCGATAGCCCATTTGGCAATCCGGCCCGTGGCATCGCGGTTGTTTATTATGTCGTTGAGTGGTACTTCCGAGGCCACCGTAATTGAACACTCTTGAAAGTAGTGTCGTAATTTTCGGGATGCCATAAATACCGCATATGCTATCTTTTGATAATGTGGGTACCGTGATTTGCATGGAGTGAGGACAGTGGATACATAATATACCAGCTTTTGAAGTGGGAATTTATGTCCGTCCGTCTCTCGTTGGACCACGAGCACTGCGCTTACAACTTGGTGAGTTGCTGCTATATATAACAACATTGGTTCACCGACATTTGGCGCGGCCAAGATTGGGTTGGTGGCCAGGATGGCTTTTATTTCTTGCAATCCGGCTGTGGCCGCGTTCGTCCACTCGAAGTGTTCGGTGCGCCGATGAAGGCGATAAAGGGGTAGTGCCTTTTCTCCTAATCGGGAGATAAAGCGGCTTAAGGCCGCCACGCATCCAGTTAACTTCTGGATTTGCTTGAGGTCAGTTGGGATAGCCAACTGTGACAGAACTCGGATTTTAGCCGGATTTGCTTCAATTCCTCTACTGGAGACGATGAAGCCCAGGAGCTTTCCGGCGAGCACACCGAAAACGCATTTTTCCGGATTGAGCTTGATGTCGTATGTTCGGAGATTGTCGAACGTGAGCCGCAAGTCGTCTATTAAGGATTCGCCGTGTCTGGTTTTAACGACCACATCGTCTACGTATGCCTCCACTGTTTTCCCGATCTGTTTTTCCAGACATGTCTGAATCATGCGTTGATACGTTGCACTAGCGTTTTTGAGCCCGAAGGGCATTGTGTTAAAACAGAAGGGGCCGTATGGAGTGATAAATGTCGTTGCGGCTTGATCGGACTCCACCATCTTAATTTGGTGGTAACCGGAGTATGCGTCGAGGAAGCACAATGAGTCGTGTCCTGCGGTAGCGTCGATAATTTGATCGATGCGAGGGAGGGGGAAGGGATCCTTTGGGAAAGCCTTATGAAGGTCCTTGAAGTCGACGCATAGGCGCCAGGATTTGTCCTTCTTTGGTACCATCACCAGGTTTGCTAGCCAGTCTGGATGATTTATTTCTCTAATGAATCCGGCCTCCAGTAACTTGGCTAGCTCCTCTCCCATGGCTTGTCGCTTAGGTTCAGAGAAACGCCGAAGAGTCTGCTTGACCGGCTTGAATCCCTTTAGAATGTTAAGGCTATGCTTGGCCAGCCTGCGTGGGATTCCTGGCATGTCTGAAGGATGCCAGGCGAATATGTCCCACTTCTCGCGCAGGAACTCCCGTAGTGCAGCGTCTACAGCGGGGTTTAACTGTGCCCCGATGGATGCTGTTTTTGTAGGGTCCGTTGGGTGGACTTGGAATTTGACAATTTCATCCGCTGGTTTAAAAGAGGTGGACTTGGATCTTTTGTCGAGTATCACGTTGTCCCTGTCCACTATGGAGCGTAGTGTAGTTAATTCCTCGGCCGCGAGGGCTTCGGATAATGCCTCGAGGGCCAGTGCGGCTGTTTTGTTTTCGGCGCGGAGTGCTATGTCCGGATCACTAGCTAGAGTGATGATTCCATTGGGCCCGGGCATTTTGGGCTTCATGTACCCGTAATGGGGTATGGCTTGGAAGATCGTGAATGCCTCCCGCCCTAGAAGGGCGTGGTATCCGCTACTGAACGGGGCCACTTGGAATGTAATTTCTTCGGACCTAGAATTCTCCAGCGTGCCGAATACCACATCTAGTGTGATTTTCCCAGCGCATCGTGCCTCCCGACTAGGGATGATTCCTCTGAAGGTCGTGCTGCTTTGCTCAATGCGGTTTTTGTCTATTTCCATTTTTTGAAGAGTCTCCTCATAAATGAGGTTTAATCCGCTGCCGCCGTCCATGAGCACTTTAGTAAGCCGAAAGCCATCCACAATTGGACTAAGGACCAAGGCGGCTGGTGCTCGGACTGTTCGGAATTTAGGTTCTTCACTGGCATTGAAGGTGATAGCCGTGTCGCTCCATGGATTTATTGCTGCCACGTGGCAGACTTCGGCAAGGCTGCGGAGTGCTCGCTTATGCCTATTATTTGAGGCGAAGCCCTCGAAGACTGTCAATACTATATTGTTTTTATCCACGGGGTGGTGCTCTGCGGTATTTTTAACGAGGAGATCCTCACCGCTCTTGGCCACCTGCCGGAGTACCCAACATGCTCTAAGGTTGTGTGTTGGTATGGTATCCGCTGTACTGTGAATTTTGCATGGCCCATTAAGCCATCCCTCCAATACGGTTCCACACCCTATAGTGGGCTTTTGCTTCTTTGTAATTGAGTCGGGCGACTTATGAGAGTGCACCCTTTTTAGTTCGGATTGGGGGTTTTGTCAGAGCCAGATTATCCCAAAATTTTGTTTGGGTTTTCCAGGCGCTTTCCATCGCACAGTACTTCCATACTATGGCCGCCAAGTCAGCGAAGTGTGCTATGTCACGGCAACTTATGGCGTTGAGGATTCCCTTGTCCGTGCAATTATTGCAAAAGAATGAAATTGCGTCTTCCTCGCGACAGTCCTTGACCTTGTTCATTACAAGGAGGAATCTGGCCCAATAGTGATGTACTGTCTCCTAGGACTCTTGCCTAATGTGGGAAAGATCGTTTATATCTGGGTGGGTGGGTTGATTTAAGTCCGAACCTTGACCCGAACTAAGACCCAGGGGCGGAGGAGTTTCCGATCTTGGAAGTTCGGGCTCCGGCATGTTGCCTTGTGGGTCTGGCCCGCTGCCTGATTCTAGGTTCTGGGTTTGGGCGATGTCTTCCCGTAGATGGGTATCCGTCTCAGAGAGCTCGGGAATCCGGACATAGTTTGTCCTCTAGATAGAGGAAGAATCGCCGCATTGCTCCTCCACCACCGCTATCTGATGGGTGACCGGCGGAGAGTTAATCTCCCTTTGGTCGGGTTTAAGCCCAATCCGATCATAGTCCGTAGTGACCCCCAAAGCGGCGATGCGATCCAACAGCTCATTCAAAGAGAAGAGCTCCATTGGATTCATCCGCTCGGTAAGTTCCGAGCCGATGTGGAGGCTATTGTCGATGACCCGAGAAGTCATCGTCGGCGCAGCGGCCGAACGGGCGGTCATGACGAAGCCGCCTAGTCGGAGAGTTTGGCCTACAGCCAGGGCTCCCCCGGAGGTGATGTTGTCCCTGACAACGAGACGAGCCATCCTTCCTTATGATGACGGCACAGTGGAACTCTCAATGAAAGCACCAATGTCGGTGTCAAAACCGGCGGATCTCGGGTAGGGGGTCCCGAACTGTGCGTCTAAGGCGGATGGTAACAGGAGACAGAGGACACAATGTTTACCCAGGTTCGGGCCCTCTCGATGGAGGTAATACCCTACTTCCTGCTTGATTGATCTTGATGATATTAGTATTACAAGAGTTGATCTACCACGAGATCATAGAGGCTAAACCCTAGAAGCTAGCCTATGGTATGATTGTTGTTGTCCTACGGACTAAACCCTCCGGTTTATATAGACACCAGAGGGGGCTAGGGTTACACAGAGTTGGTTACAAGGGAGGATATCTACATATCCGTATTGCCAAGCTTGCCTTCCACGCCAAGGAGAGTCCCATCCGGACATGGGACGAAGTCTTCAATCTTGTATCTTCATAGTCCAACAGTCCGGCAAAAGGATATAGTTCGGTTGTCCGAGGACACCCTAATCCAGGACTCCCTCACCTATGATCTTTAATTTTCACATAGTTTTATCCCCGTTGAAAACTTCAACCAGTTTGTCATCAATCACAAAAAAGGGGGAGATTGTAAGTGCATCTAGTGCCACCCCTAGTTGGTTTTGGAGTATTGACGACAAACTTGGTTGAGGGTGTAATATGTTTGTGAGAATTGCAGGATAAGACATGTAGTAGTCCTTCATTGATTCGGTTTACCTACCAGAGATGACCCCGAAAAATGTAGGAAGATATTGAATTCAATGGTGCTTGGTGAAGACATTGACGATGAAGATAATGACCTATGAAGACATTCATTTGAAGACTATGGAGTGCGAAGACATAATTGTTTCGTAGTTTCCTTTTCTTCTTTATTGAAACATAGGAACCACCGTACTATTAAGTGGGGTCCAAGTGAACAAAGTCAGATGACTGATGTGATGCTCAACCAAAATCCTATGTCTTCGAGCGAAGACAATGAGAGCAAATCTTATCCAGAGTTGGATGAGTCACCTTTTCTTGTAGCCCAAGCCAAGCTGCCGCGTGTGTTTGAAATCCGACTGTTGGACACGTGTCGGTTCCTTAGTGACCCAGGGTCACTTCAGACATATCATGTCGGGTTGCCTCCTGGCTATAAATAGCCCACCCCCTACACCATAATTTGGTGGCTGCTCAGAGTTAGTGCACGACTTTTGTTGTTTGAGAGCAACCCACCTCCGAAGCCTTTGAGAGAGAGATCCTTGCGAGGACAAAGCCCAAAACACCCAGAGCCAAAGAGTGTTAGGCATCACTAAAGTCCTTTTGTCTGTGTGATCTAAAGACTTGTTACACCTGAGGACTGTGAATCTTCCAGCCGGTTAGGCGTCGCGTATTGAGCATCCAAGAGCCATTGTGGATCGCCGGTGAACGAAGTCTATGAAGGTTTGCAAGTCTACCTTGAAGACTTACCAGAGTGATTGGGCGAGGACTGGGTCTCCTTAGCTCAAGGGGAATAACGTGAAGATACGGTCTTCTGAGTTCTATCTCAGCCTCCCTAACCAGACGTACAGTTGTCACAACAACTGGAACTGGTCTACCAAATCCCTGTCTTCACCAAGCAACTGGTTCTATCCCCTTCTTCTTTTACATTTCAGTTTGTCTTCGTGAAGTCATTGCTTGCTTGCCTGATCTGATTGACTTCACTTTGTGAAGACTATTACCTGTTTGGCTTCATACTGTCTTCCATTCTGATCCATCTACCTAGCTGCTATTAGTCTTCGTACTTTCACTGTACTGCTTACTTGACTATGGCTAGTCTAGTGTAGTCCATCTTCCGCTGCATATCGTATAGGTTCATTTCAACTGTTTGTCTTCAAAGACCTTGTGTTTTGAAGACTTTCATAAAAGTCTCCTATTCACCCCGCCTCTAGTCTATAACTAGCACTTTCAAGCCCAAGTGGTTAGCGTAGGTCATCTGCTCTGCTACGTCGCCGGTTCAAATCGCAGCTACACCTTTTTTTGTTTATTTCTCCTATACATTGACAGGTGGGACCCGATGGTCACTAAGACATATATACTTCAAACCAGTCTGTCCTTGCACCGCATGTGGGCCACACGCCACACTGGCATGTCTAGTCGGCAATACATATGTATTTGGACGTGATTTGAATCATATTTGAACCATACTGACAAGTTTTAGAACCAGTTCGGTGTATTTTTCAAGTTCAGGCACCAAAGTGAACATCGATGGTAATTTTAAGCACCACTGGTGTTATTACCTCTATTCTCAGGGTCTAAGGAACAATGCAAACCTGAACAAGTTATATGAAGTACCGATAACATAGCAACGACAACATCTCTCAGTAATTCACAAGTTGGGTCTATCCAAGACCATTGTTCTAGTAACAATGTATTCTCATTTTTTGATAGCATCCTTGTTACAATAACAATGCTCATGATCAGGAAAACAAGATCATCATCAATACATGAGCTAGTCCTAGAGGCATGACTAGGGATCACTTGGTGTTTATATTTCCACATATGTAGTTGGGTTTTCCTCTGAATCTCGTAGTCAACAACCAATACAATTGTAGCTTAGAAATATAAACTTAATTATGAACATGGAAATATAATAATGCATTTATTATTGCCTCTAGGGAATATTTCCAACATTACAATGCAAAACGGAAAAACAACATTTCGTTGTATGCGTATACCATCGATAATAGAATAAAAAGTAAAAATGAATACTATAGCCCACAAAGATTTTTTTTGAAAAAGCTACAACCCAATACAACAAAAATACTAGTGGCCATGCACGAAACAACTCTCGTGCGATGCAAAAAAAGTGATACCGCACCGCGCGAGACACAATGATAACTAACAGAAAAATAAATTTGCACAAATGTTACAACTTTTAATCCTATGGTGGACAACTTAAATGTGACATAGTTGAAAATCATCTAGATGTGAATTAGCAAATCTTTTTAGTATAGCCGCTTCTCAAAACCCCATTTTCAGCAATAAACTTTCATCTTAATTCGCAACATCTAGATTGCAAATCTTGGTTGTTACTTATTTTTTGTTTGGTTGAAGATTAGACCTTCGTGGTCAGGTTGGTCATGGTCAGGTGTGGTCAATAATCTCTTGAAGTTGGTTTATGGATTGCTGAGGCGCGACGTCATCGTAGATTCATAGTCGGATCATCAAAGTCTACCCCACAAAAATGATTGTTACCACTCATCGAAAGATTCAGACACATTCTCCACTATCAAGTTGTATCAATTTTTCAGATTGCTCGGTGAGATTTTATTAGTTTCCCGTAGTCTCGATTGCATTTTTTTTCATACCATTAGTCCATGATAAGCCACAAAAAAATAGGCTAGATCCACACATCGAAGACAGTGTGACAATTTTGTCATTTTCTTTTAGTGATTTGCTTTGCTAAATTTGTGGTTATATCATTGTGAAAAATTGTTGGTCTTAGTTGTCTAGTCCCTTTGAGTTCTGATTTATTTTCACGCTCGTCGTGGCACCACATATCCGTCGTTCCAATATCATCCAGCACATACCCGCCACCAATATGAGTCCATGTACATCCAAACTGTATCCACCATCAATCTGGGTTTTACCTACATCAATATCCGCCATTAATCTGAGTCCAATTCTATCACGTCTTCAGTTTGATTTTGAGATCAATTTGTAGATAGATTAGTATTGCTTTGTCTAGGTAGGTTTCAGAATTCATCTATCTTATTCCATTGGTAGAAGTGGGTGATTTAAAAAAACAGGAGAAAGTTCCATTCTAGTGTGCCAAAAAGTTCCTTCAAAAACCCGGGAAAATCTTCGTTTATATCCAAAAAAGGTTCCGAAAATGTCTGAAAAATTCATGCTTATATTGTTTTTAGCCCTTGGGAAGCTTTTTGAGATACTCATTGTCATAGTGTTTTTGGGGTAAAAAAGAGCGCAAACAAAAACAAGAGTGCCAAAAATTAAAGCAGTGTGCTTCTTTCTTAATTATGTGTCACTAGTCGTCAACCCGTGCATTTGCACGGGCTAGCTTTATAAAAAAATTATCATTTTCTCACTTTATATTTCGCTTCATATTTTACGTGTATGTAATATAAGTGAATTATCTATGGTTAGATATTAATCTTTCCTATAGGATCCCACTTGCACATAATAATAATTGAAATGTATGGAAATGTATGGGAACACGCTATAGAAGGCATGAAAGTAACTTGGATCATTAGAGACACAAATACATGTGAGTGCCTAAGTGAATCAATGTGATTTCAACTATAAATATGTTTTGTTATAAAAAACGCGATAATTAATTAGGCTTCAATGGAAACGACTCACCAAGTAGATAGGTAAATATTTATTTGGAATATCACTAAAAGAAACATTATAAAATGTTTAGAGACAATGCCATCAGCATGAGGCACTAATCCAATTTACACTTAGTCAACATATTTTGCATATGCTGAAGATTTTTACTCATGCATCCAAAAGAAGCACCTTCCAACACATTATATTTTTAGCATTCAAGTTTAGAAGTCTGGTACTATATAAATTAATCATTTATGAGGAAAAAATATAGGTAAAAACATATTATAGACATAATTTAAATTCATATATTTTGTACAAATAATGGGCGTTAAAAAAGAGATAGACAATACAGTAGGGGAAAAGATGAATAAGACAGAGATTTGCAGTAGTGAGATGACCATCTTGCATTAACTTTTCTGCTAGATTATCCTTTTGAACAAAATTATGGTGCATGTGCCAAGTTGATCCAACATTCATTAAAAAAAGAACTATATAAAATCAGACATCAAGGTAATGCCTTCGAATAGTCATTGTGCAATGCAAGGCACATCTTGATCAGAAACATTATTGTTAAAATTTTCTCCTAGAACTATGTTTCTCTTAACATGACCAAAGGTAAACACTCTGCACATCTTGGCATAGAAGTTTTAGATCCTCTACCACATTAGTGGAACATTTTTTGCGAAGAACACATTACTGGAACATACGAAAACAAAATCATTGTTTTTGCTGAAACAACGAAACTCGGCTACCTACCTAAATACATGACCACATTCATTAAAATGTATTTCGCTCAGCATGAAAATACATCATTCTCGCAAAAAGAGATGACCATCAGTACAAACCTCTTACCTTGGCCAAAGCAACAAATTTAGTAGATCACTACTTTAGTATTCTAAACGCTCTTATATTAGTTTACGGAGGGATTATATTATGCTGAGAAGTACACTGTGATTTATATTGATCGCCTGAAGACACCACAATAACATCATTGACGTTCAGGTGGTCTTATTTCAAAAGATATGAACCATTTGAATCTATCTTATTCAGGAATCATGTAGTCACAAAAAGTGTATATGAAGAGTTCTTTTGTGTTGATGATAATATCAACAGAGTACAACTTCCCTTACCCTACCAATGCTATGACTCCTAGTTGATATCACCATGTATTTCACACGCCATCTACTGAATCTACAATTTAGTAGTTCTCACACACAATTGTCAGAAAATCGAAAGTGCAGTAGGAACAACACTCAATGCATTAGTAGTTCTCATGTGCCTTTGCATTTGCAAACCAATTGTCCACAAAAATAGATATTCAGATTCATAACAGAAACCCCAAATGTTTTAGTAGTTGACACAGAGCTTCAATGTCAAGTGTTTCACAGTCTAACTATCTGCTACAACCAATTCATGAGAAGTCAATTGTCTAACCTACAACAGTCAGAACATGACAGCTTGGCAAGTAACTTCCTTGAACAGGAGATTGTGGTGGACCAGCAAATCAAATCAACAACATCAGTAGTAACTGGAGACTGGGGCAGGCCATTGCCATGTTAACTCTCCCATAGAGGGTCTTGGACATGTTTTAACGATACAAAAATTGATTAGTAACTTGACCAGCGATGATGTTGACAACTGACATTAGGCTCCTTCATGATGTTGTCACCTGTTTAGACATCATGTTTAATTTATAAGCTCATCTGGTGAGCATAGTTATGCTCCGACTGATGTTCATTATGTATTCATAGGTTGTATACGTGAGAAAATTATGCTCCAATCAATCTCCATAAGGTATCCATAGGTTCTACGTGAGAAGAGCCTGAATTGCATTCCTGGAGAGAACAATATTATCCAAGCACGCGATACAAAACAAATTGAACCCAAATCCAAAGTTAGTGTGGATTAAAGTATAAACCTGCAAGAAAAAGTTTGAACGAAATATTGTGAGGAAATGAACCTGACACGGATGAGGAAAACAACTTTGATGCAATAAGATACTTTAGCACAGTGGATCCATGACCCAATTTTGTTTTGAAAGAGACATGGGTTAGCTTTCCATGGAGTGGCAGGTGTCGGGAGGCAGAGACATAGCGCAAGATTGCTTGCAGTTGTTTTTGAACCCGGAGAGGAAGACATGGTGGAGAAGCAGTGATCTCTTTCCGTCCTGGAGGAAGAAGTACAGGGCGTCATGTCCATCAACAATAGTGTTTAATCTTTCTGATAATACTGCCACCTAATGATGTTGTATCTTTTTCCTAGCATACTCTTGTTTTCATTCTTATTATCTAGTTCTGCAAATACCCTTTATCTATTCTGTTCAGTGAGCATGATAATAATTGACAAAAGGGAAGCATGTCGTGGACCACATATATAGCAATTAAGTGAGTCAATTACGAGAACTTGAGAAAACTGTACGTTCAATATGCAGCACTCCCAACTACACTTTGATAGAAAAATATATGCGAAAAGCATTCAGCGGATCCGCAAAGAAACTGAAGCAAGTATAACACATAGTTTAAGAACAGGGGACCCTCCCAATACTGCTATACCTGATTTTGTCAACAAAGATCATAATAGGTCGCTAGTGTCACGCCCAATATGCGATACTATCCTAAAGAGACTCGAAGGTCCCACCAAGGATAGAACCGCATATTGACACGCTTTTGCAAGGTGGATATCATTACATCAACATTACATAATAGTTGGGGATACATAAGAGAGGCATACAATGCCACATGAATACACCAATTCATCATACATAAGATCAACATCCGACTACGGATGAAACACAAACAGAAACTCAAACGACATCCACCTTGCTAGCCCAGGCTGCCGACCTGGAACCTATCCCCTGATCGAAGAAGAAGCAGAAGAAGAACTCCAAAACAAGTAACATCGCTCTCGCGTCATGATCATCGCAAAACCTGCACCTGCAACTGTTGTTGTAGTAATCTGTGAGCCACGAGGACTCAGCAATCCCATTACCATGGGTATCAAGACTAGCAAAGCTTAATGGGTAAGGAAAAGGATAGGTGGTGAGGTTGCCGCAGAGACTAAGCAATGTATGGTGGCTACCTTACGCAAATAAGAGCGAGAAGAGAAACAACGGAACAGTCGTGAAGCTAGCAATGATCAAGAAGTGATCCTGAACTCCTACTTACGTCAAACATAACCCAAAAACCATGTTCACTTCCCGGACTCCGCCGAGAAGAGACCATCACGGCTGCACACGCGGTTGATGCGTTTTAATTAAGGTCAAGTGTCAAGTTCTCTACAACCGGATATTAACAAATTCCCATCTGCCACATAACCGCGGGCACGGCTTTCGAAAGGTAATACCCTGCAGGGGTGTCCCAACTTAGCCCATTATAAGCTCCCAAGGTCAACGAAGGATATTCCTTCTCCCAGGAAGACCCGATCAGTCTCGGAATCCCGGTTACAAGACATTTTGACAATGTTAAAACAAGACCAGCAAAGCCGCCCGGTGCGCCGACATCCCGATAGGAGCTGCACATATCTCGTTCTCAGGGCAACACCGGATAGGTCAAGCTACGAGTAAAACCAGCACTCAAGTTGCCCCGAGGTGGCCCCGCAGGCTACCCGGTTCGGACCAACACTTAGAGAAGCACTGGCCCGGGGGGGGGGGGTTAAAATAAAGATGACCCTCGGGATGCACGACTCCCAAGGGAAAAAGGCTAGGTGAGGCAAATGTAAAACCAAGGTTGGGCCTTGCTGGAAGAGTTTTATTCAAAGCGAACTGTCAAGGGGGTCCCATAAATCACCCAATCGCGTAAGGGACGCAAAATCAAGGAGCATAACACTGGTATGACGGAAACTAGGGCGGCAAGAGTGGAACA
Source organism: Aegilops tauschii subsp. strangulata (assembly GCF_002575655.3). Classification (NCBI taxonomy): domain Eukaryota; kingdom Viridiplantae; phylum Streptophyta; class Magnoliopsida; order Poales; family Poaceae; genus Aegilops; species Aegilops tauschii. The sequence goes on from NC_053038.3 coordinate 289,532,799, forward strand.
AAACGCCAGGCATAAGGCCGAGCCTTCCACACTTTACCAAGTATATGGATGCATTAATTAAATAAGAGATATTGTGATATCCCAACATAAACATAATCCAACATGGAGCAATCTTCATCTTCACCTGCAACTAGCAACGCTATAAGAGGGGCTGAGCAGAGCGGTAACATAGCCAAATAACGGTTTGCTAGGAAGGGTGACAAAGGTTAGGGGTTCATGGCATTTTGGGAGGCTTGAAGAGCAAGTGATAGGTGGCGTAGCATAGTGATAGAACGAAGCAACTAGCATAGCAATGATAGTAATGAGATCCAAGGTGACGGTCATCTTGCCTGAAATCCCGCTAGGAAGAAGAACGATTCCATGAAGAAGAGGAAGCCACGAAGACGAACGAATCCTCACGATCGCAACGGCACGAGAACTATCGAGAAGAAGCACACAACATGGTAAACACACCACACATGAACAAGGCATGATGCTCAACCAAGTATGATGCATGACAAGGCTACATGAAGCTACTCATGGCAAGAGATGATGCATACAAAAGCAACGCATCAAAGCAAGTTTAAATGATGCCGGAAACAAGATATAACAATTCCGGTAAGTCCTCATATGCAAATTTCGAAATTGGTCCAGATTTGAATAAGCCTTATGTTCAAGTTGTTAAACAGCAAGTTAAGATGCACCAAGATGATCTACACGAAATTCTAGTCAAGTTACATATAAAGTTCCTTTAATTCGGAGCTACGACCTAGAAGATATGAGCAAAACAAGTTAAACATGGCATTGATGCAAAATGCATTCAAACATCATGTCAACCTCTCAAAACATGGATGCAACATGATAATATGAAACTACATGCAAAACTAAGAAAGTTTCATATAGAGCACACTCAAAACGGAGCCACGGTGCAACACATACACTCCAAACAAGATATAGCAACAATCTGTCCATAACAGCAACTAGGCATCTTGCAAGCATCAAAACAACATGCTACAACACCCTAACAAAAGGCATAGAAATGATGTATAGGTAAAGCATGACCAAACACGAACACTGAGCTATCTCCAGAAATCACTATAATATGCTCAAAAGGACATGGCAAGATTGCAAATAATAACAGTTTCACAGACTTAGCACAATTCCAGGACATGGCAGAAATAACATCAGGTTGCAAAGTTTAGAGCTATCAAACAACATGCTACAGGAACATATCATAGCAAACAAAGGCATGGCATGAATCTACTAATTGCATAGAACAAAAGTCCCTTACTGATCACGATCCAAAAAGGTACATAAGATATAATGGCACCAATGTAAACATAGCAAGTTTCATAAGCAGATTCAGACTTGGTGAAAATAACAGTTCATGGCAGAAATAACGACAAGTAGGCATGTTGGTGAGCTTGAACCATTCACCACAGAGCATTACATGGCATGTGAAGCTAACCAACAGCAAGAAGGCATATATATGAAGCTACGCATGGCAATAGCATAGTCATAGGATACATGGATATCTAGCAAAACACATGGCAAAACTGAACTTCATGTTAACAGGCTGACAGAAACATTATTTAGCAAATTTGGAGCATGATAACAACAAGCTACAGAAGGCTATAAATGCAAACAAGGGAATGGATGGATAGAGTATAATATATATAACGAAACATCCTTAGTGAACATCTCCACATTATGCATATAACTCTTGGTGGCAGCAGGTTTATATGGCAACAAAATATAACAGACTCAAGACAGCAGAAATGAGTCACAGAAACCAGCAACATCATGGAGGCAACTTTGCATGCTTGTGCTAGTCACCAAATAGATCACAAAAATACAAGACAAACACCACTGTAAAGATGGAATGATGTAGTTCAAAACACATGTAGAGCTCATGCGCATAGGATGCACACACAAAATGCAATAAAAAAGACAAATCACCAAGTTCTGTAAACAGACAGCAGTTAACAGCATATAGCACTCTTGCAACGATGATTAGGGCATCAACATGACCTCAAACAAGCATGGCACAATGTAACAAAATGAAGAGCACATCATGATGAACATTTTGATATATTATGCATGCAAAACGGAGCTATGTGCAAGAATCTACAGAAGGTCAAAGATGCACACATAAATATGGTTTTCTGGGGACGTAGTGCAAATATGGATGGGCACAGGATAGCTAAAGTGTGCACAGACAGAGGATAAGGGGTTGTTCACCATGGGCTCGGCCCAAGAAGCAGAGGAGGTTGGGCCTTGCTATTGTCCGCGGCTGGGCCTGGGCCGAAGCAGCGCTGTGGCTGGGCTGGCCGATGTGGGGCCCACGCGGGCGGACGCAGCGGTCAACGCGGGGCGCGGCGGCAGGGACGCGGCTTCCGGCGAGGTCGCCGGCAGAGGCGGCGGCTCGACAAGGAACAGAGGGTAGGCGGATCCGAGGCGGGGACGCCAGATCCGGCGAGCGCCGGTAGTCGGGGACGCGGTTCCCGGCGGCGAGGAGCTCTGGCGACGCGGTTCCTGCGAGAAGAACGGCAGCCATGGCCACGAGTGAGAGAGGGAAGGTGAGACGGGGTGGAAGGAGGAGACGGCGAGGGCGGCGTCCTGGGATCCGGCGGACGGTGGGGCGACAGAGGCGCACTCCGGCAGCGAGGTACAGACGGCGGGGTCGAGGCGCGGGAGGACGGCGGCGCTCCCCCGATCCCAAGCTGGATCGAGCGGGAGGCTTCGGGCGGCTCGGGCGCCCTGCGGCTGCGGGATCCGGGCCCCGGCGGGCTCGGCGGGCCCTAGATGGGTTCACAGGGCCGGCGGGGGTGGGAGGCGGTTGGGGAGACGTGGCGAGGCCACATGGCAGCGGGCGTTGGCTGCAGGGGCGCTGGGGGCTGATGTGGCAGCGCCCGGTTGGTCCGGGGCGCGGTTGCGGCGGCGCCAAGTGGCGGAGGTGGGATAGGCATAGGGTTGGTTTAGTCCTAAAATGGACTAGGGGAGGCTATACCCTAGCAGATTTGCTAGGGTTAGGGGAGTTTGAGGGGGGTTTCGGAGCCTCCGATCGCGATCCGACGGATCCGATCGAGAGAGGGGGTTAGGCAGGCCTAGTGGGCTGTGAGGAGGGGTTTCGGCTGAGGAGAGAGGGAAGAAATGCAGCCCCGCAAATGTTTCCGGAGAACGAAACGTCCTATGATTAAACCGGCAACGGTGCTGCTACGGATGACAGTTGGGCTATCAAACGGAGTCCGAATGCGATGAAATTTGGCAGGCGGCCTACCTACACTATAATAAGACCGCACGCCAACTTTCACCCCATTCCGAGAACATTTTTATGCCACTCATAAAATAATATTTCGGATGTGCCGCGGGTGCGTGCAAGTGTGGTTGGGCTCAGAACGGACAACGGAGAGAACCGGGGCAACCCGAACGGATGCAAGTTTTGAAAAACATGAGGATGCAATGCAGATGATGACATGGTCAAGTGGAACACGCAAGCAAATGACATGGCAACAACGACGAATAACTGAAGGACACCTGGCGCATCGGATCCGAGGCGTTACACCTAGTTTGCTACATCTTGAGGAAAGGAGCATATACACAATATTATTAGTTGAGGGTCTCTGCCACGCAATAATTTGACAAATTTGTTACCACGTTTTTTAAAACAAATTTACAGTTTTCAAGATAAAGAAAACTATTTGACAGCTTGCATGGAAGGAGTTTTTACCTTAAACTGTGAGTGTCTTCGATCAGGCCTTCTCGTGTGCTTGCTATTCCTGCACAATAGGCAAACATGACAGGCTTTGCATGAAACCAATCTGGATCAAGGTGCAAATCCATTGACGCAGCTAGTCACATAGAGGATGTGACGTTACTGAGTTGGTCCACTGATCAATGGATGCGACGGCACCATCTCGTCGACAACGACAACGTTAAGAAACAGCGTCGGCGTGGCATGCACTAATCAGTCCATGCGACAGCACAACCATTCTCATCGACAATGGCGGTAATAAGGAGCAGTGGGCATGGCATGCACTCACAGATCCTTGTTGCAGCACCACCATCTAGCGACAACAGCGGCATGGTATGTGTGTGTTGCCGTATATACCGACTCAAGAATAGTAGTATATATCGACTAAAATATTATGTCTATATACTGACTAAAAAAAGTAGTAAGCCGATTCACAAAAAGAATACTATGTATTGCCTTGCAAAAAATGTTGTATACACTGCATCTGAAAAAAAGTGTATACTTACTTCATTAAAAAGTATGTTATATACCCCCTTTGATTTAATTGCATATGCTATATACTGTCGTGCACAAAGAGCACTGTACATACTACTTGGTTGTAGATATATATAGACAAAATACAGTACAATAGTATATACTTGAAATTAGCACCTTATATACTACTTCTGATGGTAGCATATACCACAAGGAAAATATAAAAAATGACATCAGCTGTTCTAACCAATTCTAAAATGTGGTATAGAGTCCATGGTAAAAATGTGGTATATACTCCATTACGAGAAAGTTAGTATATACAATATCACAAAAATATTGTTCTGGTATATACTGATTATTGACGCCATACTCCGTCCAAAGCTCCCAAGGCACGGGAAAAAAAATAGAAGGACCGTATATTTTCAAGAGTTAGCAACTTGGCTTCTACTCTCATAGTCATAGGTGCAGTAGTATTTCCTCCGTGAATTAACATGCCTTTGCCAAAAGATGCTAATCATACATGTGACCTTGTTTCTGCAGCATAAATGGATGAAGCATCATTGATCAATACTTGGACGGGGAATGAATTGCTTCTTGTGGGAATCAGCAGAGACATTTTATTGGCAAATAAAGCTCAAATCCTGCATACTAAACTGCAGTACACTGGCAAATAGAAAGCAATGCATAGGGTATTAGGTAAATTAAAATATGGTAAGGTTCATTAGGTTAAAGCAGAACCCTTGCAATTAAAAACAAAATTGCATTGTCCTCTGTCAAATTCAATCCAATCGACCACTCTCGACTATTAGTATTAACTGAAGCACCTATTAACAAACTAACTAAACCACCATGATTGAAAAAAATATCTAAATCACCATTGTGTAGCCAGAGGATTGTACTATTGACCAAGTTCCTCGGCAAACCCAAGTTCGCGCGGTAGTGGAGATTATGCCCACGAACATGGAAATCTAGTAGTACTCCACCTAGAACACCCGTGAATTTATTCCAACCAAGTTCCATGAGAGAACTTTAGAGAAGAAAAATATGGAACTTTAGAGAAGAAAAATTACCTTGCCGAGCAACCACTGAGAACATGGTCGAATTTGCTACGCGTAGTGCGATCTTATCCGGAGACTTCCGCGCCTCGGCGGTCCAAAGTGTGGAGGGGCACAACAGGACACCATTGTTGTCACATATAGGCATCGCCGCAGGAGAGGAGAGAGTCATGTGTCATCGTAAATGCGGATGTGACGTTCGATCTGAGCGGAGGAGCAGGAGGTGGAGATAGATCAACGGACGGGACAGAGCCCGCCTCCTGCGCGGTTCCTCGACCAGCCGCATCACCGCCACACGACTGGAAGTAGCCATCGCCGCGTGCTGGTCCAAGGGAGAGGATCAAGGAGAGATATGGTTAAGGTGGCGATGGAGGTGGTGGGATGCTACAGAGGGTGGATGCGATGGGCAGTGGCGGCGGATGGGGCGGGGAGTGGAGACAATGATCTGGGCGGGGAGTGGCGGCGTGATCCATGGCAGGCGATGGGTGGGACACTGGGGATCGAGAGTTTTTTTAGATGGGGGTTTGGGATGTTAGCGATAAGAGAGGGTCATGGGCCTTTAAGAGTTTTTTCTTTGGCCTAATTAAGCACATAATTAAGTAAAAATTACATGGGTTGATCTGATGGTTTATTTTAGTATAAGTTATAAGATGGGAGTCATGATCGTGGCTTTTGTGGACTCTGCTTTTAGAGCCACTAAATATTTGAAGTACTTGGAAAGTTTTTTTAACAATTGAGCAGAATTGTAGTTAAGAATATTATGGTTAGATCTACACCGTAATAACTTGGTCCCACCAGATGAACGGTTCTTAATTACTGATTAACGTGGTAATTTCTTGGGAGTCTGTAATTAGTATAGGTATAGATAAATGTTGTGTTTTTGTTAGTGTTCTAGGCCCGCGTCTCTAGTATGGTCTAGTCTAAGACCAACACTGTACTGTCATTCAGTTTTTATTCAACTTTGTATCTCTATATTAATTATTGCTGACATTTTTCTACCATACTTAAGCCTTCCAACCTCCACATGCATCGGCTTAGTGCGTTTGACATCACCTGGTAATTGCTCTATTCAAGCTTTGAAAGTTTTAACAACAATGGTTGCTGATTGCCACCTTATGCTTGATAAGAATTGATAAGAATTTGTGACTGGGTTGTGGATTTGTGACATTCCACTACACCACCTTCCTAGTAGTTTGTAGGACCATATTCTTGTGTGTTTCTGTTTCTATTAAGTACTAACCATGACATGATCAAAAGCTGACGATGTCGACTGGGAGAACATAACAAACAAGGAGCTACACAATAAATTTGCGCAAATGGCGACTGAATAGGTGCATGACATTGAGAACAGATTGGAAAGGCCATGGAAAGGATAGATGGTTTTGAGCAAACTTTGAACACCAAGCTTGATGTCAAGTTCAATGAAGTGATTGCATCTCTGCCCCCACCTGATGCACCTCAGCAAAAACCACCACCACTTCCTGCATGTCGCCTCCCAGATCAACTTGGACGTGTAAAGCGTATTCCCACTGAGCAGGGACAAGGATCTACTATTGTTGTTGTTGCTGACAAGCAGGATGAGGTCCACGAGGGTGCAATACAAAAAAATACACTTCCGTGATAATACGTGTTTGTCATAGTAGGTCACATTTTCTATCATGCATGTACATCCATGACAATTTTACGACAGAATCAAGATAGTCATACATGTGATGTCATTGTAACACCCCGCATGTAACTTGCCATATTTGTAACTCCGACTCTTGCCATTTTCGGCTATGTGATATGTTTTTCCCTCCGTTGTCGGGTTTTGTCTTTCGTTTTGTATTTTGTCATGTCATGCATTTTCATATCATGTCATCATATGCATTGCATTTGCATACGCGTTCGTCTCATGCATCCGAACATTTTCCCCGTTGTCCGTTTTGCAATCCGGCGCTCCTATCTCCTCCGGTGCACCCCTCTTGTTTTCTTTCGTGTGCGTGTGTCAAACTTTCTCGGAATGGACCGAGGATTGTCAAGTGGCCTTAATATACCACCCGGAGACTACCGGTCAAGTTTCGTTCCATTCGGAGGTCGTTTGGTACTCCAACGGTTAACCGGGCATCCGCAAAGTCCATTTGAGTGTCCAGGAAAAACCCCTCCAAAACCAGCCCAAAACCCACCAAACTCTCTTCCATGCTCTAGGTCGTTCGATCACGATCGTGTGGGCGAAAACCGCACCTCATTTGGAGTCTCCTAGCTCCCTCTACCTATTTATACGTGGGCATCCAGAAAAACGAAACTGCAGACGAAACCCTAGCTTCTCCCTCCGCACCGCGCCGGACGCGTCCGCTCCGGCCGGACAACGTCCGCCGCGCGCCCGGCCAACCGGAGCGCGCCACGTCACCGCGCGCCGCCGCCCGCGCCCGCGGGCCGCCCGAGCCCGCGGCGAGCCCTCCCGGGCCCGAGCCGGCCGCCGCCTCCGCGCCATCGCCGCCCGCCCGCGCCGCCGCCGGCCGGCCCCGCCGCCGCCGCCATCGCCACCGGCCGGCCCCGCCATCTCCGCCGCCGGCCGACGCGGCCCCGCTGCCACCCGCCGCCGGCCTCCCCTCCGGTACCCGCCGCCGACCTCCACCGCCGCCCTCCTTCCTCCCTCCGGCGAGCTCCGGCCACCGGTGGCCGAGCTCGAGCTCTCGATCCAGATCCGATCGATTCAGTACGTGCCCGTTGACTTTCTCGCCCCCCCTTTTCTCTCCAAGTCCTGAAAATTCTTCAGCATGTGCCCCTGCTCTCGATGCTATAACTTTATTCATGTAGCTCCGATTCGCGCGTGTAAAATGTCAAATTGTTCGCCTCGTGATGCTCTTCATTTTGTGCAATTGCACCATGTTCATTAGAGGTCATATTGATGCCCAAATCTTCGTTGGAAGAGGGCTAGTTGCTGTTATTCTTTGGTTCTTATCAGAACTTGGAGATTTGTCATTTTTGTATCATTTAATCTGTGCATCTTTTGAGCATGAGCTCTACATGTGTTTTGAAGTATGCCATGCCATCTTTCTGGTGTGTAGTCCATGTATTTCTGTGATCTCTTTGGTGACTAGCACAAGCATGCAAAGTAGGCCCCGTAATATTTCTGATTTCAGGGACAGTGATTTCTCCAAGTCCTTGTCTGCTGTAATTTTGTTGCCATGTAAACTTGATGCTACAGAGAGATCCATGCATATTTTGGAGATGTTCATTAAGGATGTTTTGTAGCTATAGTTGTAATTGATCCGTTACTTCCCTTGTTTACAATTATGGAGTACCATAGCATGACTCGATCTTGCTCTACTTTTGCTATAAAATATTTCTGGCAGATTCTTAACATGATATGCAATTTTGCCAAGCTTTTTGTAGTTGATATATACATGCTATGCTTTTGTTCTTGCCATGGTTAGCTTCATAAACATGCCATCTTGCTGTAGGTATTCTTGGTTTGTCATGCATTGCTCTGTAGTGAGTGCATCAATCTCACAAAGAGGCCTACATATTAATATTTCTGACATGCACTGTTTTCTGCCAAGTCTGAAACCTGATAACGAAACTTGCTATGTTTACATGCTTGCCATCATATCTTCTGGTCCTTTTTGGCTTATGGTCAGTAAGGGACTTTTGTCATGTGCATTTAGTAGAACACTGGCATGCCTTGTTTTGCTATGTTGAGTTCTTGTAGCATGTTGATTTCGTGATCTGAACATTGCTACCTGATGCTGTTTACTGCCATGTCCAGTTTTTCACAAAGTCTGTGAACCTGTAATCTTTTGCACTGTTGTCATGCTTGTTTGAGCTTGATGTGTTGTGAACTAGCCGTAGCTCAGTGTTCATCTTTTGTCAAGCATCTCCTGTAGAGTACTGCCATGTGCTTTGTTGCTATGTTGGGGTGATGTAGCATTGTTGTTTGTTGCATTTTAAGTGCTATCTTGCTGTTTATCGCAGATTATTGTCATTCTTGTTTTGCTTGCCATTTGCAAACCGTGCATCCGATTCCGGTGATCTTTATATCGATTTCGACCGAAATCATCTCATCTTTCCAGTGGCATACTTGGTTTGCCAAGTTACTGCCATGTTCATCATTTTCCTTCCGGAGCACGCATATGCATCGCATATCATATCTTGAATATCACACATGTTTTGCATCATGTTGCTTGTGCATTTCTCGTTGTTGATTGTGGTTCCGTTTGTTTGTGTTCTTGTTTTGGGTAGAGCCGGGAGAAGAGTTCATGAACGAGGAACCTGTCGAGTACGCTTACGAGGATCAAGCTTTCGACAACTCTGAGAACCTTGCAGGCAAGATGACCATCCCTCGAAATCACTTCTATCTTTGCTATGCTAGTTGTTCGCTCTATTGCCATGCTCGCTACCTATCACTTGCTATATCATGTCTCCCATTTTAGCCATGTCAGCCCTAACCATCCTTCACTAGCAAACCATTGTTTGGCTAAGTTACCGCTTTTGCTCAGCCCCTCTTATAGCGTTGCTAGTTGCAGGTGAAGTTGAAGTTTGTTCCATGTCGGAACATGGTTATGTTGGGATATCACAATATCTTTTATTTAATTAATGCATCTATATATTTGGTAAAGGGTGGAAGGCTCGGCCTTATGCCTGGTGTTTTGTTCCACTCTTGCCGCCCTAGTTACTGTTATACCGGGATTATGTTCCTTGAGTTTGCGTTCCTTACACGGTCGGGTGATTTATGGGACCCCCTTGACAGTTCGCCTTGAATAAAACTCCTCCAGCAAGGCCCAACCTTGGTTTTACCATTTGCTACCTAAACCTTTTCCCCCGGGTTTTCGCGAGCCCGAGGGTCATCTTATTTTAACCCCCCCGGGCCAGTGCTCCTTCGAGTGTTGGTCCGAACTGAGCAGACTGCGAGGCCCCCTCCTGGAAACTCGAGGTCTGGTTATACTCGTAGGATGTCTCATCCGGTGTGCCCTGAGAACGAGATATGTGCAGCTCCTAACGAGATATGTCCGGTTGTAGATTACTTGTCACTTGACCCAATTAAAATACATCAACTGCGTGTGTAGCCGTGATGGTCTCTTCTCGGCGGAGTCCGGGAAGTGAACATGGTCTGTGTATGTATGACGTAAGTAGGTGTTCAGGATCACTTCATGGTCATTGCTAGATGACGTCCGTTCCGTTGCTTCTCTTCTCGCTCTCATTTGCGCAAGTTAGCCACCATATATGCTTTTGCCGCTGCAGCTCCACCTCACTACACCTCCTTTTCCTTCAAGCTTAAATAGTCTTGATCTCGCGGGTGTGAGATTGCTGAGTCCCCGTGACTCACAGATTCTACCAAAACAGTTGCAGGTGCCGACGATGCCAGTGCAGATGATGGCGTCGATCTCAAGTGGGAGTTCGACGAGGAACGTGGTCGTTACTATGTGTCTTTTCCTGATGATCAGTAGTGGAGACCAGTTGGGACGATCGGGGATCTAGCATTTGGGGTTGTCTTATTTTCATCTGGATTTTGACCGTAGTCGGTCTATATGTTTGTATTTTGGATGATGTATGATGATATTTATGTATTGTGTGAAGTGGCGATTATAAGCCAACTCTTTATCCCATTCTTGTTCATTACATGGGATTGTGTGAAGATGACCCTTCTTGCGACAAAACCACTATGCGGTTATGCCTCTAAGTCGTGCCTCGACACGTGGGAGATATAGCCGCATCGTGGGCGTTACTAGTTGGTAATCAGAGCCATCCCCGACTTAGGAGCCCCCTGCATGATCGAATCGCTGGCGTTGTTGAGTCTAGATTAAAAATGTTTTGAGTCTTAGGATTATATATATCGGAGAGTAGGATTATTTTTACTCCTCAGTCCCGTCGTCGCTCTGGTGAGGTCTCCTGACGTAGAAGTTTTGACTATCCTCTCCTCAAATTTCACAAAAAAATAATTTAGGATCACGCGGGTATCTTGGAATCGTTTCGATGGTTTTGTGACGAGAACATTGTTCTTGGTGCCTCCTGTCATTTAGGGGTTGTGGCAGTGTCCCGGGGAGTTGAGCTCCGAGGTGTTGTCGTCACAATTTTATCGTTGCAGTTCTGGAATACCTTAGTTTCGCCGACATCGAAATCTCTTTTATGCAGTTGTTGGTGAGATCACCTCGACGCCACCCAGTACTGGGGCGGGAGTTCGGGAGTATTGCCATAACTTGTATAACGGATGTTTTTCGAAGGTTGAGGTAAACGATTTCCGAAGGTTTCTTGGTTATGTGTTGACGGATGGATACAGCTGGATCTAGGGATTGTTAGTTTGGGTGATATATTTTGTGTCCCCTGTATCCCCTACACCAGATTGCATAACCAGAAAGTTTCGGGAGTTTATAAGTGGGAATTCAAGTAGCTTTAGGATATCTTTCCGACAGACGCATGATATGAGATTGGGGTTCGACGTATAGTGGTCCGCCTGTATACGGTTGATTTTACAGTGGTCTCGTTGTGTCTTAAAGAGTCCATGGCTTTGCCGACTCGGGGACGCTTCGTATGTCATGTGCACAGCCTTGTACATGATGGTGCTGTACGATTGAGCCCGTGTGGGCCCCACCACGAAAACTTCGGACGAAATATCTATCATATGTTTGTTTCGGCTTATTCTGCAAGCCAATACTTTGTTTTATTTTGTATTGTGGTATTCGAGTTTCTTCGAATTCATATGTTCACTCCATATCTTTTTCAAGTGGCTTCTCAACTTATGGAAGTGTGATGATTTACTACGGAATTCATTCGTTCATCTTCGTTCGAATGTTTATTGTGAAGACTATATGTTGCAATTTCTATCCGTTGATTCTACTTATCTATTTGTCTATCAAGATGCTAACGGATGTCACCCTCTTCAGGATGGCTCCGCCAACGCGTCAGAATCCGGATCGCAATGAAGGGAGTCAAGCGAACCCTCCGCCACCACCTCCACCTCCGGAGGCATGGCAGGCTATCATGGCAGCCACCAACGCCAATGCTCAGATGATTCTGCAACTCTTGCAAGAACGTACTCAAGGGCAAGGAAATCAAGGCAATCAAGGTCAAGGCAACAATCAGTTTCACTTTGCCACTCTCAACCAGTTTCTCGCAAATCAGCCCAAGTCTTTCAGCTACTGTGCCGAGCCCACGGATGCCGATGATTGGCTCGTGGACATCAACAAGCATTTTGAATGTAGCAGTGTCAGGCCTGAGGACTTTGTCAAGTTCGCTTCTTTCCAGCTCAAGGACCAAGCTGCTGATTGGTATCAACAATACAAAGATTCCAGAGGAGGTCGTGTGATCACTTGGACTGACTTCTGTCGGGACTTCAAAGCGCACCACATTCCACAAAGTGTTGTTGAGAGCAAGCGTGAGGAGTTCCGCAATCTCAAGCAAGGCGACATGTCTGTGTATCAATACAACATTCAGTTTCAGAAACTTGCTCGCTTCGCTAAACAAGACGCTCCTGATGAGAAGAGCATGATCTATCACTTCAGAGGTGGCCTTAAAGAGGATCTGTAGTTAGCTCTCGTTCTTGTTGAGCCTACTCACTTTCATCAATTCTACAATATGGCACTGAAGCAAGAGGCTGCTCAGCTCAAGTGTGAGGCTTCTAAGAAGAGAGTCAGAGACGCAGTTCAGTCTGCTTCTTCCTCACTTGTGACAACTAAGCAACAGAAGTTCTGGTTGCCTCCTCCTCCTCCGTTTTGTCAGCCTTTTCAGCAGAAGAACAAAGGTGGCCATGGTTCTTCAAACTCTTCCAACTCTGGCTATCAGAACAAGTCTCAGAATCAAGCTCCAAAGTCCAATGCTCCTTATCACCGTCCACTCTCAGAGGTGACTTGCAACAAATGTCAGCAGAAAGGTCACTATGCTAACAAGTGCTTCAACCAGAGGCGTCTTCCTCCTCCTCCTCCTGTCAGATCTTCCATCAATGAAGTGGTCAAGCATAATCCAAAGTTTGCAAAGGTGAACATGATGAATGCAGCTCAAGCGGAGGAATCTACTGATGTGATAATGGGTAATCTTCCTGTTAACGATATTCCTGCAAAAGTTCTTTTTGATACTGGTGCATCGCATTCTTTCTTGTCATACCCATTTGCATCGAAGCACAATGTTGACACAAAGATTTTATCCAAAGTTATGCAAGTTGTTTCTCCGGGAAAGCTTTTGTCTTCTAGTTTGGTTGCTCCCGATGTCTCCATCAAGATGGGCGACTACAAATTCCAGTCTTCTCCAATTGTTCTTGGTGACTCGGATATTGATCTAATTCTTGGGATGGACTGGCTTTCTAAGCACAAGGCTCAACTTGATTGTGCTGCCAAGGAAATTCAATTGACACACTCGTCTGAGGATGTGATTATTTTTGCCGCTCGTGATGAAACCATTCGGTTTTTCTCTCTCAATGAGAAGAGCGAATTGGATGCCATCTCTCAAATTCCAGTCGTTTGCGAGTATCAAGATGTCTTTCCAGAAGAGCTTCCGGGTATGCCTCCTCACCGGCCAGTTGAGTTCGTTATCGAACTAGAGCCTGGCACTGAACCCGTTTGCAAGCGTCCATACAAGCTTGGACCCAACGAGCTGAAGGAATTGAAGAAGCAGCTCGATGAACAAGAACGTCTGGGTTTGATCAGATCGAGTTCTTCTCCTTGGGGTTGTGGTGTTCTTTTTGTCAAGAAGAAGGATGGCACGGACCGACTTTGTGTCGACTACCGTCCATTGAACAAGAAGACAATCAAGAACAAGTATCCACTTCCCAACATCAATGAACTATTTGAGCAACTCAAGGGTGCTAAAGTATTCTCGAAGCTTGACCTTCGTATGGGTTATCATCAGATTCGCATTCGTGAAGAAGATATTCCCAAGACAGCATTCAGAACAAGCTTTGGTTCTTATGAATATACTGTCGTGTCTTTCGGCCTTGTCAATGCTCCTCCGGTGTTCTCTCGGATGGTGAATTTCATCTTCAACCCCTATACCAATGAATTCGTTCTGGTGTATCTCGATGATATCTTGGTCTTCTCCAAGAATAAACAGGATCATGCCAAACATTTGCGATTGGTGCTCGACAAGCTCAGAGAGTATCAATTCTATGCGAAGTTCTCTAAATGTGAGTTTTGGCTCGATGAAGTTCTTTTCCTTGGTCACATCATCTCTGCCAAGGGCATCGCTGTTAACCCCGAGAAGGTGTCCGCAGTTGTGAATTGGGAACCTCCTCAAAATGTCAAGCAGCTCCGCAGTTTTCTTGGTCTTGCAAGTTATTGCCGAAGATTCGTTGAGAATTTCTCCAAGATTGCAAAACCTCTTTCCAACCTCCTACAGAAGCATGTGAAATATGTCTAGTCTCCTGAGTGTGACGTTGCTATTCTTGAAAAAACTGAGCGCAAGACTCGCAACAAGTCTATCAAATTCCTGAAAGTGAAGTGGTCGCACCATTCCGACCGGGAAGCCACCTGGGAACGCGAGGACCATCTCCGTTCCGAATATCCGGAGTTCTTTCAGTCCTAGATCTCAGGACGAGATCCTCTCGTAGTGGTGGAGTGTTGTAACACCCCGCATGTAACTTGCCATATTTGTAACTCTGACTCTTGCCATTTTCGGCTATGTGATATGTTTTTCCCTCCGTTGTCGGGTTTTGTCTTTCGTTTTGTATTTTGTCATGTCATGCATTTTCATATCATGTCATCATGTGCATTGCATTTGCATACGCGTTCGTCTCATGCATCCGAACATTTTTCCCATTGTCCGTTTTGCAATCTGGCGCTCCTATCTCCTCCGGTGCACCCCTCTTGTTTTCTTTCGTGTGCGTGTGTCAAACTTTCTCGGAATGGACCGAGGCTTGTCAAGTGGCCTTAATATACCACCCGGAGACTACCGGTCAAGTTTCATTCCATTCGGAGGTCGTTTGGTACTCCAACGGTTAACCGGGCATCCGCAAAGTCCATTTGAGTGTCCAGCAAAAACCCCCTCCAAAACCAGCGCAAAACCCACCAAACTCTCTTCCATGCTCTAGTCGTTCGGTCACGATCGTGTGGGCGAAAACCGCACCTCATTTGGAGTCTCCTACCTCCCTCTACCTATTTATATGTGGGCATCCCGAAAAACCAAACTGCAGACGAAACCCTAGCTTCTCCCTCCGCGCCGCGCCGGACGCGTCCGCTCCGGCCGGACAACGTCCGCCGCGCGCCTGGCCAACCGGAGCGCGCCCCGTCACCGCGCGCCGCGGCCCGCCCGAGCCCGAGCCGGCCGCCGCTTCCGCGCCATCGCCGCCCGCCCGCGCCGCCGCCATCGCCGCCGGCCGGCCCCGCCATCTCCGCCGCCGGCCTCCCCTCCGGTCCCCGCCGCCGGCCTCCACCGCCGCCCTCCTTCCTCCGTCCGGCGAGCTCCGGCCACCGGTGCCCGAGCTCGAGCTCTCGATCCAGATCCTGCCCGTTGACTTTCTCGCCCCCCCTTTTTTCTCTGTCCTGAAAATTCTTCAACATGTGCCCCTGTTCCCGATGCTATAACTCTGTTCATGTAGCTCCGATTCGCGCGTGTAATATGTCAAATTGTTCGCCTCGGGATGCTCTTCATTTTGTGCAACTGCACCATGTTCATTAGAGGTCATCTTGATGCCCAAATCTTCGTTGGAAGAGGGCTAGTTGCTCTTATTCTCTGGTTCTTATCAGAACTTGGAGATTTGTCATTTTTGTATCATTTAATCTGTGCATCTTTTGAGCATGAGCTCTACATGTGTTTTGAAGTATGCCATGCCATCTTTCCGGTGGTGTAGTCCATGTATTTTTTTGATCTCTATGGTGACTAGCACAAGCATGCAAAGTAGGCGCCGTAATATTTCTGATTTCAGGGACAGTGATTTCTCCAAGTCCTTGTCTGCTGTAATTTTGTTGCCATGTAAACTTGATGCTACAGAGAGATCCATGCATATTTTGGAGATGTTCATTAAGGATGTTTTGTAGCTATAGTTGTAATTGATCCGTTACTTCCCTTGTTTACAATTATGGAGTACCATAGCATGACTCGATCTTGCTCTACTTTTGCTATAAAATATTTCTGGCAGATTCTTAACATGATATGCAATTTTGCCAAGCTAATTGTAGTTGATCTATAGTTGCAGGTGAAGTTGAAGTTTGTTCCATGTCGGAACATGGTTATGTTGGGATATCACAATATCTCTTATTTAATTAATGCATCTATATATTTGGTAAAGGGTGGAAGGCTCGGCCTTATGCCTGGTGTTTTGTTCCACTCTTGCCGCCCTAGTTACTGTTATAACGGGATTATGTTCCTTGAGTTTGCGTTCCTTACACGGTCGGGTGATTTATGGGTACCCCTTGACAGTTCGCCTTGAATAAAACTCCTCCAGCAAGGCCCAACCTTGGTTTTACCATTTGCTACCTAAACCTTTTCCCCCGGGTTTTCGCGAGCCCGAGGGTCATCTTATTTTAACCCCCCCGGGCCAGTGCTCCTTCGAGTGTTGGTCCGAACTGAGCAGACTGCGGGGCCCCCTCCTGGAAACTCGAGGTCTGGTTTTACTCGTAGGATGTCTCATCCGGTGTGCCCTGAGACCGAGATATGTGCAGCTCCTATCGGGATTTGTCGACACATTCGGGTGGCTTTGCTGGTCTTGTTTTACCATTGTCGAGATGTCTTGTAGACCGGGATTCCGAGACTGATCGGGTCTTTCCGGGAGAAGGTTTAACCTTCGTTGACCGTGAGAGCTTATGATGGGCTAAGTTGGGACACCCCTGCAGGGTATTATCTTTTGAAAGCCGTGCCCGCGGTTATGAGGCAGATGGGAATTTGTTAATGTCCGGTTGTAGATAACTTGTCACTTGACCCAATTAAAATACATCAACTGCGTGTGTAGCCGTGATGGTCTCTTCTCGGCGGAGTCCGGGAAGTGAACACGGTCTGTGTATGTATGACGTAAGTAGGTGTTCAGGATCACTTCTTGGTCATTGCTAGATGACGTCGTTCCGTTGCTTCTCTTCTCGCTCTTATTTGCGCAAGTTAGCCACCATATATGCTTTTGCCGCTGCAGCTCCACCTCACTACACCTCCTTTTCCTTCAAGCTTAAATAGTCTTGATCTCGCGGGTGTGAGATTGCTGAGTCCCCGTGACTCACAGATTCTACCAAAACAGTTGCAGGTGCCGACGATGCCAGTGCAGATGATGGCGTCGATCTCAAGTGGGAGTTCGACGAGGAACGTGGTCGTTACTATGTGTCTTTTCCTGATGATCAGTAGTGGAGACCAGTTGGGACGATCGGGGATCTAGCATTTGGGCTTGTATTATTTTCATCTGGATTTTGACCGTAGTCGGTCTATATGTTTGTATTTTCGATGATGTATGATGATATTTATGTATTGTGCGAAGTGGCGATTGTAAGCCAACTCTTTATCCCATTCTTGTTCATTACATGGGATTGTGTGAAGATGACGCTTCTTGCGACAAAACCACTATGCGGTTATGCCTCTAAGTCGTGCCTCGACACGTGGGAGATATAGCCGCATCGTGGGCGTTACAGTCATAGAAGTGTTCCATGACATTGCCAAAATTATCATCACGGAAGTGCTTTCGCCAAGGGTGACCGACACGTGACATCCACCGTAATGGGTCGCCGTTAAGCTATCGGGTCCGGTTTTGGATCCGATAACCTGTTAACAGCCCGGACCAATGGGGATTTTCCACGTGTAAAATTCTCATTGGCTGGAGGAAACACGTGTTGTCTCACTGTTGGGACAGATGTCATCCACTCATTGGACAGGAGGCGCCTATGATACATCGACATGTGGCACGGCCCAACAGAGGCACATTCCAGTGAACAGGACGGTCCCTTTGACTTGGTCAAAGAGATAGTGGGCCGGCCCACGGGAAGCCTGTTAATGGCCTATTAGCATATAGCCCATTTACAGCCCGCTAGGTCATGGCCCGTTACAGCTTACCCGAATTAGGCGCAGTAGTGTCATCTGGGCCGTCCTGTATGATTCCAGCTCGTTGTAACTTCCAGCCCATGTATGGCCCATGACGTCTTTCTGCCCTTATGAGGCCCTTTGTAAATCTTGGCCCATTAACGTCCGGTGGTGAAACAGGCCCGTAATGAACAGTGTATCGCTTTATACCCATTAACGACCCATTAGTCCGTCGGCCGTTTCCTGCCCGTGTTAACTTTCGGCCTTCTAAGGTCCCATTTATTCTTGGGCTCATTTCCAGAATTCGATTACATACGGTCCGTTACTGGACTGTTCAGCTTGTGGGCCAAATTCAGCCCGTGGTTACAGTCGGCCTGCTTGTGGCCCGTTAACACGTTGGGCTGTTTTCGCAGCATCATCAATTACGGCCTATTAACGGCCCGTTATGGTCGGGCCATAAAACAAACGATTTCCACTCTAGCCCATTTACGGCCCATTTTGCGGTCCGTCATTGGTCCACGAATAGTATGGCCCATGTTTGGCAAAACGGTTATACGGCCAGTAGAAGGCCCATAGATGAGACGGCCAGTAGAAGGCCCATGGATCCTACGACCCGTAGAAGGCCCATGGATCCTACGGCCCGTGGAAGGCCCATGTATCCTACGGCCCATGGAAGGCCCATGGATCATACAGCCCGTGGAGGGCCATGGTCACTACAGTAGGTAGCAGGACCATGGTCACAATAGTCCGTGTGTTGCCATGGTTATTGTGGCCTAGTTTATTGTGGCCACTAGAAAAACGCGGAAAAAGAACTACAGTGACTACAAGCAAACAACTAAACAAGACAATAAGGAAATCAATAAGCAAGGAACTAATGCTAGGCTATTACGGACATATTACATCCATTGGGCATCAAAGTTCGCCACCAGTGCCAATACAGGGAACAAAGCAGCATATTACATACACTGGCCGTCAAAATTGGCCACTAGTGCAAATAAACGCGGCAGCAAAACAAGTCCATAACCGAAACAACTTCAAAAGAGCTCAAGAAACGTTATCCTGGGTATCCACCATGCTGGCAATAAGCTTTGTGATAACCCACAAGTATAGGGGATCGCAACAGTTTTCGAGGGTAGAGTATTCAACCCAAATTTATAGATTCGACACAAGGGGAGCCAAAGAATATTTGAAAGTATTAGCAGCTGAGTTGTCAATTCAACAACACCTGGAGATTAATTATCTGCAGCAAGTAATCAGTAGCAAATTTAGTTTGATAGTTTTGATAATAGTAACAACAGTAACGGTAACAGTAACAGTGATAGCAGTAATTTTGTAACAAGTGTAACAGTGATGATAGTAGTAGTAAGTTGGCAAGAACAATATAAGGTAAATTCGTAGGCATTGGATCGGTGACTTGTTGGATGATATTCATCATGAGACAGTTATAACCTAGGGCGATACGACACTAGCTCCAGTTCGTCATTATATTGTAGGCATGTATTCCGTATATAGTCATATGTGCTCATGGAAAGAACTTGCATGACATCTTTTGTCCTACCCTCAAACTATGGTCATCACCAGAAGAAGTCCTGCTTATTGTCACTTCGGGGTTACCGGATCATAACACGTAGTAGGTGACTATAACTTGCAAGATCGGATCTAGAACATGGGTATAATGATGATAACATAAACGGTTCAGATCTGAGTTCATGGCACCCGGGCCCAATGTGACAAGCATTAAGCATGGCAAAGTCATAGCAACATCAATCTAGGAACATAGTGGATACAAGGGATCAAGCCCTAACAAAACTACCTCGATTGCATGATGAATCTCATCCAACTCCTCACCGACCAGGGAGCCTATGAAGGTATTACTCACTCCCGGTGGGGAGCATCATGGAATTGGCGATGGAGAAGGGTTGGTGATGATGAAGAACGGAGATCCCCCTCTCGAGAGCCCCAAACAGACTCCACATCTGCCCTCCCGAGGAAGAACAGGGCTTGGCGGCGGCTCTGTCTCGTGGATCGTGATAATTCTTTTTCCCTGATTTTTTTTGGAAAAATGTGATTTTATAGCGTCGGAATCAGGGTCCGCGGGGCCACCAGGCGGGGACAACCCACCTGGGCACGCGATGAGAGGGGGGCGCACCCTGGTCAGTTTTGCCCACCCAGGTGCCCCCCTCCGGTAGGTCCTGGCTCCAGAAATTCTTATTTATTATAAAAAAGTTCCTCACAAAGTTTCGTTCCAGTCTGAGAACTTTTATTTCTGCACAAAAACAACACCATGGTAGTTTTGCTGAAACAGCATCAGTCCGGGGTTAGTTTCATTCAAATCATACAAATTAGAATCCAAAACAAGAGGAAAAGCATTAGGAAAAGTAGATACGTTGGAGACGTATCAACTCCCCCAAGCTTAAAGCTTTGCTTGTCCTCAAGCAATTCAGTTGATAAACTGAAAGTGAAAAAGAAAAACTTTTATGAACTCTTTTGCTCTTGTTTGCATAAATAAGCTTAAACAGCACGCATGTTTTCAGCCAACATTATAACTAACCAGGCCGACAATAACTCTTAAAGATTATAATGACTCATATCAATGACATAATCAGCTAGCGAGCAATAATAAGATATCTGAAACGGCAACACGTTATCAAAACAACCATGATATAATATGACAATAGTGGTATCTCGCTAGCCCTTTTGAGATCGCAAAACATAAATGCAGAGCACCTCCAATGTTCAAGCAGCGACTAAACATTGTAATTCATGGTAGAAAAGATCCAGTCATGATGAACCCAACATTAGCTACACACAATGCATAAGTCATGATAGCTGTGCTCTCAGGTTCTAGCGCTTTTTTTAGAAGGTGATGACACAACATAAAAGTAAATAGATAGTCCCTTCACGGAGGGAAGCAGTGATTTGCAGAGGTGCAAGAGCTCAATTTTTAAAACAGAGGTAAATGATATTTTGAGACATGCACCCTTCTCATTTACTTCACGACCATCAGTTATCAATATCTTCCATGCTAAGGACGCTAGTGGCGGTTCCCAAGCGATAAAAGTAAAGGTTTTGACTCCATTGGTAGTTTTTATTTGTTTATTTGAAAGATTAACTCTTTTTCAGTTTGCAGTTTGCGACTGGGTATCCCTATTACCGCCCTTTTCTCGTGCGATGGCGAGTGAATAAACACTTGACCTAAGAATAACCTGCTTAGCATGGAAGATACCGAGCAGCTCCTGTCGTTCCATGAACGATCCAGGCACACAAAAAGGATATTTCTTTAGAAGTTTTTAGAGGTGGCATATGCACATTTACTTAGGACAGCAGGGTAATACCGTATATAGGTAGGTATAGTGGACTCATCTGGAATAACTTTGGGTTCAACGTTTTTGATGTACAAGTAGAATTCCCACTTAGTACAGGCGAAGGCTAGCAATTAGATTGAGAAGTGGCCAGCTAGAGAGCAACAACGGTCATAACCATGCATTATGCATAAGTAACATTGGACACTAGCATGAGTAGGATATGAACACCATGAACATAAATATCATAGAGGCTATGTTGGTTTTGATTCAACTACATGCATTAACATGTGCCAAGTCAAGCCACTTGAACATTCAGAGGTGAATACCATATCATCATACTACATCACAATCATTTTAACACTATGTTGATGTAACACCCCGCATGTAACTTTCCATATTTGTATCTCCGACTCTTGCCATTTTCGGCTATGTGTTATGATATTCCCTCCGTGGTCGGGTTTTGTCTTTCGTTTTGCATTTTGTTCATGTCATGCATTTCATATCATGTCGTCATGTGCATTGCATTTGCATACGTGTTCGTCTCATGCATCCGAACATTTTCCACGTTGTCCGTTTTGCAATCCGGCGCTCCTATCTCCTCCGCCGTATCCCTCTTGTTTTCTTTCGTGAGCAGGTGTCAAACTTTCTCGGAATGGACCGAGGCTTGTCATGTGGCCCTAGTATACCACACGGGGACCACCGGTCAAGTTTCGTTTCATTTGGAGGTCGTTTGGTACTCCAACGGTTAACCGGGCATCCACAAAGTCCATTTGTGTGTTGCAGCAAAACCCCCCTAAAAACCATCCCAAAACCCACCAAACACTCTTCCATGCTCTAGGTCGTTCGATCACGATCGTGTGGGCGAAAACCGCACCTCATTTGGAGCCTCCTAGCTCCCTCTACCTATTTATATGTGAGTACCCCGAAATTACATTCGCAGTCCCCGAAACCCTAATTTCCCCCGCCGCCACCGGACGTGTCCGGCGCCCGCCGGACATCTCCGCCGCCGCGTCCAGCGAATCGGGCGCCGCCACGTCACCCTCCGGCCTCCCACCGCCGCCGGCCCGGCGAGCCCGAGGAGGGCCCGCCCGAGCCCAGCCGCCGCCGCTCCTCCCGGCCCGCGCGCCCGCGCGCCTCTCCGCCGCCGGACTGCGCGCCGCCACCCTCGCGCCTCGTCGCCGGCCGCCGCTGCCGCCATTGACGGCACGCCGCCGCGCGAAGCTCCGCCGCCGCGGTCTCCTCCGGCCGGCGCCGTCCTCCCCCGCGGGCCCGGCGCCCCTCGTCACCCGAGCCCCCTCCAGCCTCTCCCTCCTCTGCCCCGACTCCGGTCGCCCTCCATCGCCGGCGACGAGCCCGAGCTCCTCTCGCCCGATCGAATCTGGGTACTGTGGCGTTGACTTTCCCGTACCCCTGTTTTTTTCCAAGTCTTTGTTTTTCACAGCAAGTACCCATGTTCATCAGTGCATAACTCTTTGCATGTAGTTCCGTTTCGCACGTGTAATATGTCAAATTGTTCGTCTTGTGATGCTCTACATTTTTTTAAATTGCACCATGTTCATTAGAGGTCATATTGATGCCCAAATCTCTGTTGCAAGAGGGCTAGTTGCTGTTATCTGCTGGTTCTTAGCAGAACTTGGGGATTTGTCATTTTTCTATCATTTAATCTGTGCATCTTTTGGGCATGAGCTCTACATGTGTTTTGTTGTATGCTATGCCATATTTCCAAGGGTGTATGACATGTATTTTTGTGATCTCTGTGGTGACTATCACAAGCATGCAAACTAAGCTCCGTAATGTTTCTGATTTCAGGGACTTAGTGATTTCTCCAAGTCTTTGTCTGCTGTTATTTTGTTGCCATGTAAACTTGATGCTACAGAGAGATCCATGCATATTTTGGAGATGTTCATTAAGGATGTTTTGTAGCTATAGTTGTAATTGATCCGTTACTTCCCTTGTTTACAATTATGGGGTACCATAGCATGACTCGATCTTGCTCTACTTTTGCTATAAAATATTTCTGGCAGATTCTTAACATGATATGCAATTTTGCCAAGCTAATTGTAGTTGATCTATACATGCGATGCTCTTCTTCTTGCCATGGTTAACTTCATAAACATGCCATCTTGCAGTAGGTATGCTAGTTTTGTCGTGAATTGCCTTGTGGTGAGTGCATCAAGCTGACCAACATGCCTTCATATTATTATTTCTGCCATGCTCTGTTTTCTGCTAAGTCTGAAACCTGATAACGAAACTTGCTATGTTCACATGCTTGCCATCATATCTTCTGTTACTTTTCGGCTTATGGTCAGTAAGAGACTTTTGTCATATGCATTTAGTAGAACACTGCCATGCCTTTTTTTGCCATGTTAAGTTCTTGTAGCATGCTGATTTCATGCTCTGGACATTGCTACCTGATGCTGTTTTCTGCCATGTCCAGTAATTTCTCCAAGTCTGTGATCCTGTTATCTTTTGCACTTTTGCCATGCTTGTTTGAGCTTGTTATGTTGTGATCTAGCCGTAGCTCAGTGTTCATCTTTTGTGAAGCATCCCCTGTAGTTTATTGCCATATGCTTTGTTGCTATGTTGGAGTGCTGTAGTATTGTTGCTTGTTGCATTTTAAATGCTATCATGCTGTTAATCACAGATTCGTGTCATTCTTGTTTTGCTTGCCATTTGCAAACCGTGCATCTGTTTCCGGTGATCTTTATATCGATTTCGACCAAAACCATCTCATCTTTCCAGTGGCATGCTTGGTTTGCCAAGTTACTGCCTTGTTCATCATTTTTCTTCCGGAGCACGCATATGCATCGCATATCATATCTCGCATATCATACATGTTTTGCATCATGTTGCTTGTGCATTTCTCGTGATTGATTGTGGTTCCGTTGCTTGTGTTCTTGTCTTGGGTAGAGCCGGGAGACGAGTTCGTGAACGAGGAACCTGTTGAGTACGCTTACGAGGATCAAGCTTTCGACAACTCTCAGAACCTTGCAGGCAAGATGACCATCCCTCGAAATCACTTCTATTTTTGCTTTGCTAGTTGTTCGCTCTATTGCCATGCTGTGCTACCTATCACTTGCTATATCATGCCTCCCATATTGCCATGTTAGCCTCTAACCATCCTTTCCTAGCAAACCGTTGTTTGGCTATGTTACCGCTTTTGCTCAGCCCCTCTTATAACGTTGCTAGTTGCAGGTGAAGTTGAAGTTTGTTCCATGTCGGAACATGGATATGTTGGGATATCACAATATCTCTTATTTAATTAATGCATCTATATATACTTGGTAAAGGGTGGAAGGCTCGGCCTTATGCATGGTGTTTTGTTCCACTCTTGCCGCCCTAGTTTCAGTTATACCGGGATTATGTTCCTTGAGTTTGCGTTCCTTACGCGGTTGGGTGATTTATGGGACCCCCTTGACAGTTCGCCTTGAATAAAACTCCTCCAGCAAGGCCCAACCTTGGTTTTACCATTTTCCACCTAAGCCTTTTCCCCCGGGTTTTCGCGAGCCCGAGGGTCATCTTATTTTAACCCCCCCCTGGGCCAGTGCTCCTTCGAGTGTTGGTCCGAACTGAGTAGACTGCGGGGCCCCCTCTTGGAAACTCGAGGTCTGGTTTTACTCGTAGGATGTCTCATCCGGTGTTGCCCTGAGAACGAGATATGTGCAGCTCCTATCGGGATTTGTCGGCACATCGGGCAGCTTTGCTGGTCTTGTTTTACCATTGTCGAAATGTCTTGTAAAACGGGATTCCGAGACTGATCGGGTCTTTCTGGGAGAAGGTTTATCCTTCGTTGACCGTGAGAGCTTATGATGGGCTAAGTTGGGACACCCCTGCAGGGTATTATCTTTCGAAAGCCGTGCCCGCGGTTATGAGGCAGATGGGAATTTGTTAATGTCCGGTTGTAGAGAACTTGTCACTTGACCAAATTAAAATACATCAATTGCGTGCGTAGCCGTGATGGTCTCTTCTCGGCGGAGTCCGGGAAGTGAACACGGTCTGAGTTATGTATGACGTAAGTAGGAGTTGAGGATCACTTCTTGGTCATTACTAGATGACGACCGTTCCGTTGCTTCTCTTCTCGCTCTCTCTTGCGTTTGTTAGCCACCATATATGCTTATTGTCGCTGCAGCTCCACCTCACTACACCATCCTTTCCTATAAGCTTAAATAGTCTTGATCTCGCGGGTGTGAGATTGCTGAGTCCTCGTGACTCACAGATTCTACCAAAACAGTTGCAGGTGCCGACGATGCCAGTGCAGATGATGGGGTCGATCTCAAGTGGGAGTTCGACGAGGAACGTGGTCGTTACTATGTGTCTTTTCCCGATGATTAGTAGTGGAGCCCAGTTGGGACGATCGGGGATCTAGCATTTGGGGTTGTCTTATTTTCATTTGGATCTTGACCGTAGTCGGTCTATATATGTTTGTATTTTGGATGATGTATGAATTATATTTATGTATTGTGTGAAGTGGCGATTGTAAGCCAACTCTTTTTCCCATTCTTGTTCATTACATGGGATTGTGTGAAGATGACCCTTCTTGCGACAAAACCACTATGCGGTTATGCCTCTAAGTCGTGCCTCGACACGTGGGAGATATAGCCGCATCGTTGGCGTTACACGTCGTATATCTCAGCTAGCAGCTCCTTCCCCTGCTCCATGGAGGTACAACGCATGGAAACGTCATTCAACCGCTTCCTGTATTACTCACCGTCCTGGATGCAGTACACCGTTGCCTGTCGGGCCACACGCTCCGCGTCCTCCTCTTTCTCCGGCAGCGCCCCTTGCGTCAGGTATTGCTTGAACTCCTTGGTCCAACACCCCTCCTGAGGCTCGAGCACCAAGAGTAGGCGCGCTCCCGAGGTCGGGCCGGAGCTCCCGAAGCAGGTGGTTGGGGGAGCTCCTCCCGAGGCGGCGCCGGCCTTGAAAGTGGTGGTGTTGCCGACAGCTTGAAGAGCCGCTCCTCGAAGACGCCAGGCTATTGGGGTAGTCGCTTGGATGCTCTCTTGGTGATGTCGTCGGCCTCCTTGTTGGTGCTACGGGGCACGTGCTGCAATTCTAGGCCCAAGAACTGCTTTTCCATTTTGCGTACCTGCGCGAGGTATGCCTCCATGTGCTCGTCCCTCGGCTCGTATACCTTGTTGGAGAAGTTGACGAGAAGCTGCGAGTCGCCCCTGATGGTAAGGCGCTTCACCCCCAGGGCCACCGCAGCATTAAGGCAAGCTATGAGGCCTTTGTACTTTGCTATGTTGTTGGAGACCTTCTCACCCTGCTGGAAGCAGAGCTGCACGGAGTAGTAGAGCTTGTCCTGACTGGGTGAGATGAGCACTGCTCCAGCCCCCGCGCCCTGGCGCGCAAATGCGCCATCGAAATACATAACCCAGCCGTCTGGCGCTTCACTTCCTGGAGAGGGATCGATCCTCGCCTATCTCAAGCTCCGGGGCGTCCGTCCGTTCTGCCACGAAGTCAGCAAGCGCGGCTCCCTTGATGACCCTGGTTGTGCTGAACTCCAGCTGGAATGCCTGCAGCTCGACATTCCACTCGGCGACTCTTCCAACAGCGTTGGGGCTGCCGAGTACCCTCTCAAGTGGGTAGGCCGAGACGACCTTGATTGGGCGACCTTGAAAGTAGTGCGGTAGCTTGCGCAAGGCCACCAAAAGCGCGAGCAAGAGTTTCTAAGGCATGGGGTACCATGCCCTTGCATCCCGCAGTACCGTGCTGACAAAATATACTGGGTGCTCTACGAGGGTTGGCGCGTCAATGGGGCCTACATCTGTCGGAGGTTGAGGCGCCTCCTGTGGCGATGGAACTTCCGGAGCCTGGTCAACCATTGGGGCCTTTGCAGGCCCAAGGGCACCGTCTTGCTGAGCCTGGTCATCAGTTGGCATTGCAGCAGCCCTTGCGGTGCCCTCCGGGTCTTGCATCGCCTCGGCTGGGGGTGTGGCTCGGCGCGACGCATCTTTGGCCTAGCGCTCTTCCCGGACCGCCACCAGAGCTTCGCTGGCGGAGTAGGGAGTGGCGGCGAGGTAAAGCACCGGGGGCTCGAGAGGGCGGGGCGCCACCATCATCGGAGGGCTGGTCAGGTATCTCTTGAGGTCTTAAAATGCTTGGTCAGCCTCCGGGGTCCACTCGAATGGGCCCTTCTTCTTCATCAGCTTGAAGAATGGTAGAGCGCGCTCTCCCAGCTTGGAGATGAAGCTTCCCAGCGAAGTCACGCAGCCGACGAGCTTCTGCACCTCCTTGAGGGTTTGTGGTGGGCTCATGCCTTCGATCGCCTTGACCTTCTTCGGGTTGGCCTCGATCCCCCTGTGGGACACAAGGAAGCCCAGCAGCTTGCCGGAAGATACACCAAACACACACTACTCCGGGTTGAGCCGCAAGTCCACCTGGCGCAGGCTCGCGAATGTCTCCTCTAGGTCCTGAATCAATGTCCTCGCCTCCCGAGACTTTACCACAATGTCGTCGATGTAGGCTTTAGCGTTCCTCCCGAGCTGCTGACCCAGGGCGATATGCATCAGCCATTGGAAGGTCACGCCTGCGTTGCGCAGACCGAACGACATGCAAGTGTAGCAGTAAACCCCTCATGGGGTCAGGAAGGCCGTCTTCTCCATAGCCTCTACCGCCATCTTGATCTGGTGGTAGCCTGAAAACGCATCCAGGAAGCACAGCAGGTCGCACTCGGTGGTGGAGTTGACGATCTGGTCGATGCGTGGAAGCAGGAATGGATCTTGGGGACAGGCCTTGTTGAGGTTCGTGAAGTCGACACACATGCGCTCCTTCCCGCCTTTCTTTGGCACAACGACGGGGTTCGCCAGCCACTCGGGGTACCGAACCTTGCAAATGACACCTGCTGCCTCCAGCCTGCGGGTTTCCTGTACGATGAAGGACCGCTTTGTAACGCCCACGATGTGGCTATATCTCCCACGTGTCGAGGCACGACTTAGAGGCATAACCGCATAGTGGTTTAGTCGCAAGAAGGGTCATCTTCACACAATCCCATGTAATGAACAAGAATGGGATAGAGAGTTGGCTTACAATCGCCACTTCACACAATACATGAATATAAATCATACATCATCCAAAATACAAACATATGGATCGACTACGGTCAAAATCCAGATGAAAATAAGACAACCCCAAATGCTAGATCCCCGATCGTCCCAACTGGGCTCCACTACTGATCATCAGGAAAAGACACATAGTAACGACCACGTTCCTCGTCGAACTCCCACTTGAGATCGACCCCATCATCTGCACTGGCATCGTCGGCACCTGCAACTGTTTTGGTAGAATCTATGAGTCACGGGGACTCAGCAATCTCACACCCGCGAGATCAAGACTATTTAAGCTTATAGGAAAGGATGGAGTAATGAGGTGGAGCTGCAGCGGTAAAAGCATATATGGTGGATAACTTGCGCAAATGAGAGCGAGAAGAGAAGCAACGGAACGGACGTCATCTAGCAATGACCAAGAAGTGATCCTCAACTCCTACTTACGTCATACATAACTCAGACCGTGTTCACTTACCGGACTCCGCCGAGAAGAGACCATTACGGCTACGCACGCAGTTGATGTATTTTAATTTGGTCAAGTGACAAGTTCTCTACAACCGGACATTAACAAATTCCCATCTGCCTCATAACCGTGGGCATGGCTTTCGAAAGATAATACCCTGCAGGGGTGTCCCAACTTAGCCCATCATAAGCTCTCACGGTCAACGAAGGATAAACCTTCTCCCGGAAAAACCCGATCAGTATCGGAATCCCGGTTTACAAGACATTTCGACAATGGTAAAACAAGACCAGCAAAGCCGCCCGAATGTGCCGACAAATCCCGATAGGAGCTGCACATATCTCGTTCTCAGGGCACACCGGATGAACACTACGTACAGCTAAAACCAATCCTCGAGTTTCCCCAAGGTGGCGCTGCAAGTGGCTCTAGTTTGGACCAGCACTCAGAGGAACACTGGCCCGGGGGTTTAAATAAAGATGACCCTCGGGCTCGCGAAAACCCGGGGGAAAAAGGCTTAGGCGGCAAATGGTAAAACTTAAGTTGGGCCTTGCTGGAGGAGTTTTATTCAAGGCGAACTGTCAAGGGGGTCCCATAAATCACCCGACCGCGTAAGGAACGCAAACTCCAGGAACATAAACCCGGTATATTAGTAACTAGGGCGACAAGAGTGGAACAAAACACCAGGCATAAGGCCGAGCCTTCCACCCTTTACCAAATATATAGATGCATTAATTAAATAAGAGATATTGTGATATTCCAACATATCCATGTTCTGACATGGAACAAACTTCAACTTTACCTGCAACTAGCAACGCTGTAAGAGGGGCTGAGCAAAAGCGGTAACTTAGCCAATCAACGGTTTGCTAGGAAATGATGGTTAGGGGCTGACATGGCAAAATGGGTGACATGATATAGCAAGTGATAGGTAGCGGAGCATGGCAATAGAGCGAACAACTAGCAAAGCAAAGATAGAAGTGATTTCGAGGGGTGGTCATCTTGCCTGCAAGGTTCTGAGAGTTGTCGAAAGCTTGATCCTCGTAAGCGTACTCAACAGGTTCCTCGTTCACGAACTCGTCTTCCGGCTCTACCCAAGACAAGAACACAAGCAAACGGAACCACAATCAATCACGAGAAATGCACAAGCAACATGATGCAAAACATGTATGATATGCGAGATATGATATGCGATGCATATGCGTGCTCTGGAAGGAAAAAGATGAACATGGCAGTAAATTGGCAAACCAAGCATGCCACTGGAAAGATGAGATGATTTCGGTCGAAATCGATATAAAGATCACCGGAATCGGATGCACAGTTTGCAAATGGCAAGCAAAACAAGAATGACACGAATCTGCGATAAATAGCATGATAGCACTTAAAGTGCAACAAGCAACAGTGCTACAGCACTCCAACATAGCAACAAAGCACATGGCAGTAAACTACAGGAGATGCTTGACAAAAGATGAACACTGAGCTACGGCTAGTTCACAACGTATCAAGCTCAAACAAGCATGACAAAAGTGCAAAAGATAACAGGTTCACAGACTTGGTGAAAAACTGGACATGGCAGTAAACAGCATCAGGTAGCAATGTTCAGAGCACGAAATCAACATGCTACAGGAACTTAACATAGCAAAACAAGGCATGGAAGTGTTCTACTAAATGCATATGACAAAAGTCCCTTACTTACTGTTGAGGATATAGACCTTGGAGTCACCCGCCAGGAGGGCCGGGTTACTCTAAGGGTCATTGCCAGAAGCCCGGAGCTAAGTTTCAAGATGATGGGCCAGAGATGGGCTGAGACCCGGATATGGCTTTAAAGCCCGTAGTTACAATCATTGTTATAATAGACTTGTAGAGTAAGGCAAGTATTATTTAGAGTCCGAGCCGGACGCTCTTATGAGCCGGCCGGGTCTCTAAGGACTGCTGGGCGTCGGCCTCCCTATATAAAGGGAGGACCCGGCAGCGGTTTAAGGGCGACAACAATCTCATCGAGAGTCGGGCATAGCTGTTTAGCTCCCTGGCGGTCCTAACCCTAATCAATAACACCTCAAACTGGACGTAGGCTTTTACCTTCACTGTAAGGGGCCGAACCAGTATAAATCCTCGTGTTCCTTGTCCCGCATAACCCCTTCAAGCTTCCTAGTTGCGATGGCTCCACGACTAAGTCCTAGCTCAAGGACATCTGCCGTGACAATTCCACGACAGTTGGCGCCCACCGTGGGGCCAGCGCACGGTGGATTTGAGTTCTTGAAAGGCAGCTTTGAAGGGCTCAAGGGATATGCTGTGGGCCGGATGACCAAGAGTCGTCGCGGCAAGCTCTACATCGACGATACGGACTGGGGCCCTGACGCCGGCTCAATTGAGTACGGGTACCGGGTCCCCTTCGGCGGATTCATGTCTTCATCGGCAAGATTGGTGAGCCGGGCCCCGAGCCGGATCTCCGCGCCGATCTCATCGAAACGGCTCAGCGCGCACGAGCCGCCCGGGCCCGGCCTGCCTTAAGGCGCGTTTTTGTGGGATGCATCCATGGAGGGCCCTCTGATCCATCTGGGTCCGGTGAGGAGGCGGCCGTCGGCTCTGACGGCGAGTCGGCCACCGATGAGTCAAACTCGTTGTACCAACTTCAAGATGGTAGGCTCATGGGTTGTTCCGATGGTGACAGTATTCCGGACCTTTTTGAGCAGCCAAGTCAGGTTGGAGTTTTTATGGCCGGTGCGCAGCCTGTTCTGAACCCCGCGGCTGGATCGGGAAACCCGGTGCCTTCTCCGGCTCAGATGCTGATGGATCTCACGGACAAGATAACGGCCCTGTTAACCGCCACGGTTGACCCGGCGGATCAAGCCCAGCATGATGCAGAGGTGGCACAGTTGAAATTGGATCTGATAAAAGCTAAAGAGGATCCTGCAGCGGAAGGAATCAGGCTGGCTACGGAGCGGGCGGCTCTCGACGCCCGGACTCAGCTGATTCAGGCGCAGTCCTTCCAGCTCACGATGGATCAGAACGCGGCCAACGAGGTCATGAGAAGGAGGCATCAGAAGGCCCAGTCTCGACTCCCGCCGGTTTATGATCCACGCAATCTCTTCAATACGCCGGGTGCAGGGTCTAGTAACCCGCCAGGGGTCATTGCGCCCGGGTCTGGACCTCTTATTCAGCCGCGAGTGATGGGGCCTCCCCAGGTGCCCCTTGCCCCGCCTCAGTATGTGCCAATACCCCCGGGTCATTATGATAACCCGCTAAAGAACATGGTAGCTGCGGCAGCACGGCTGGCGGCTCTCCCCGTTGACGGCGATTCTCCGGCGGCCATCGAAACCCGCCAGGACAGGGAACTCCTGCAGACGGCACTAGCGCAGCAAGAGGCGTACTCCTATAGCCGCGACAGGATCCACTCGACCCCTCGTCCAGGCCAGAGCCCGAGTTACAGCCGGCACATGGTCTCAGCAACCGGTTCAAGTAATGTGCGACGCCATGACCCGCCCCCTGGCCACGGCCCGGCTCATAAGGGAGCCTTCTACGCAACAGACCAAGCACGGCAAGAGGTGGAGCAGGCGCCTCAATTGACGGCTTATCAGACCCCCCCCGGCTTATCCGACGACGTCCGTTGATGTGGGAATTTCTACCAGGACCGGAGGTGTCCCTTGTTTGGTACCAGCCATCCGTAATGAACGTCTACCTAAGGACTTTAAGGGCCCTAGGAAGGTGCCCACTATACAGCGGACTTACAGCCTGCAGCTTGGATTGAGAGTTATGAGATGGCTATGGAATTGCTGGAGGTTAGTGAGGCGGCCATGGCCAAATATTTCACCATGATGTTAGATGGAACTGCCCGCACGTGGTTGAAAGGGTTACCGCCGAACTCCATTGGGTCTTGGGCTGAGCTGAAAGCCCGGTTCATTCAAAACTTCAAAGATACCTGCAGGCAATCTATGTCAATTGTGGATTTGACTAACTGTAAGCAGCAGGAGGGTGAGTCCACGACCCATTGGGTTCGCCGGGTCAAGGAGATCATACATTCATCAGATAAGATGGATGCCGGCTCTGCAGTCTTAATGTTGGAACAGAACTGTCGCTTTGTGCCCCTCAAGATGAAGCTCGGGCGGCTCAAGCGCGACTGCACCGATATGGGTACCCTGATGGCGGCTCTTGTCAAGTACGCCGATTCCGATGGTACCAAGGATCCCCCTTCAGACGATGAAAGGGCAGGGAAGGGAAAGAAGAATGGCAATGGCAAGGGTCCCCAGTTTAACCCGGGGAACCAAGGAGGAGGCAAGCATAAGGCCGATGGTAGCCTCGAGTTTGTAGCCAACGCCAACTCTCAAGGTAATAACCAGCGACGCAAGGGGAGGCCCCCTCCCCGAGGCGGCGGGTCAGGTCCAACGCTGGAGCAGCTGTTGAATGAACCGTGTCCAAGGCACGGCTCTAGAGAGAAGCCAGCGACTCACCTGTGGAAGGATTGCGCGATCATGAAGGCCTTTAAGAGCTACAATGGCCCGGGCGGCGGCTCAGGAGCCGGCGGCTTTCATGACCTGGGCGGCGGGTCAAATTCCGGTCCTCAGAACGGTCAAGGGGGCTTTAATCAACAGTCTGGTCAGGGTCATCAACAGCAGCAGGGGGGTTATCAAACCAACCCAAAGCAGCTTAGCGGTGGACAGTATCACGTGTTCACCACCAGTTTGTGCAAACGGGATCAGAAGCTTCACCAGAGAGCTGTTCATGCTGTTGAGCCGGCAGTTCCGCGCTACTTACGGTGGTCTGAGCAGCCTATAGTGTGGAGTAGGGAGGATCACCCTCCCCGGGTGGATAACCCGGGCCACTTGGCCTTGGTGGTGGCTCCTCAGGTGGGAGGCTATAAGTTCACAAAGGTACTCATGGACGGAGGCAGCAGCATCAATATCCTCTATTATGAGATTTTTCGCCGCATGGGATTGGTTGATAAAAACCTCAGCCAGTCAAACACTATCTTCCATGGTGTGGTACCCGATAAGTCGGCTTATCCAGTCGGCAAGATCGAATTGGAAGTGGCTTTTGGTGATGAGAACAACTACAGGGTGGAGAAGTTGACCTTTGAGGTGGTCAAGATAAGAAGTCCGTACCATGCTATATTTGGACGGCCGGCTTACGCCAAGTTCATGGCACGGCCGTGTTATGTGTACTTACAGCTCAAGATGCCGGGTCACAATGGGACCATTACGGTTCACGGCAGCCGGAAAGTGGCTCTGGAATGTGAGGAAGGTGATGCAGCTTATGCAGAGTCTATTTGCGCCACAGAGGAGTTGAAGTTTTATAAAGACAATGTTGACCCAACAGATATGACCTCTCTGAAAAAGCCAACCACGGAGAATGAACCGGCAATGAAATTTAAGTCAGTTGACGAGACTAAACTTGTTGATTTTGTTCCAGGTGACTCATCTCAGTAGTTTAGCATCAGTGCAAATCTGGACCCGAAATAGGAAAGCGAGCTCATCGAGTTCATCCGTGAGAATAGGGACATCTTCGCATGGAAGCCTTCTGACATGCCAGGTGTACCTAGAGAACTTGCTGAGCACACTCTCAATGTTGATCCGAAATTTAAGCCGGTCAGACAGTTCCTTCGGCGGTTTAATGAAGAGAGGCGAAAAGCTATTGGTGAAGAAGTAGCCCGGCTCTTGGCGGCCGGGTTTCTCGTTGAAGTCTTTCACCCAGAGTGGTTGGCTAACCCGGTGCTCATGCTCAAGAAGAACGGCACCTGGCGGATGTGTGTGGACTACACGGATTTGAACAAGGCGTGTCCGGCTGATCCTTTTGCCCTCCCCCGTATTGATCAAATCATTGATGCTACGGCAGGTTGCGCACGCTTAAGTTTCTTGGATGCTTATTCCGGGTATCATCAGATTAAAATGGCAGTTAAGGACCAGGAGCAGACGGCGTTCATCACTCCCTTCGGAGCCTTCTGCTATGTGTCTATGCCCTTTGGACTCAAGTGTGCACAGGCGACTTACCAGCGTTGCGTACAAAATTTTCTTCATAAACAGATCGGGCGCAATGTTCACGCTTACGTGGACGATATTGTGGTTAAATCCATCAAGGAGGAAACCCTAATAGATGACTTAAGGGAAACCTTCGATAATCTCCGGGTCTACAAGATGATGCTTAACCCGGCCAAGTGTGTTTTTGGTGTTCCTGCAGGCAAACTATTGGGCTTCTTGGTTTCTGACAGAGGCATTGAGGCTAATCCGGAGAAGATCAAGGCCATCACTTCCCTGGCTAAGCCGGCGTGTATAAATGACGTTCAGCGTTTGGCGGGTCGCATCGCTGCTTTAAGCCGGTTTATAAGCCGTTTGGGTGAGAAGGCTATGCCTTTATATCAGTTGATGAAGAAAACTGATACCTTTGTCTGGAATGATGCAGCTAATACCGCTTTTGAGGATTTGAAAAAGCAGCTGGCAGAGCCCCCCGTCCTTGCTGCTCCGGTTGATAAGGAGCCCTTGCTACTATATGTGGCGGCAAACGCACGGGCCGTCAGCGTGGCTATTGTGGTGGAGCGCAAGGAGGCGGGTAAGGAGCATCCGGTTCAGCGGCCGGTTTATTATGTCAGCGAAGTGCTCATTGAGTCCAAGCAGCGGTACCCGCATTGGCAGAAGCTTGTGTATGGTGTGTTCATGGCGAGCCGGAAGCTTAAGCATTATTTTCAGGGTCATCCCATCACTGTGGTCAGTTCTGCCCCTCTTGGTGATATTATCCAGAACAGAGAGGCCACAAGGAGAATTGCTAAGTGGGCTATAGAACTTGGACCTCATGGTCTCAAATATGTGCCACGCACTGCTGTTAAATCTCAGGCTTTGGTGGATTTCATCAACGATTGGACAGAGTTGCAAGTGCCTGAGCAAAAACCGGATAACACTTATTGGACTATCCACTTTGATGGGTCCAGACAGTTGGAGGGCTCGGGGGCTGGTGTTGTATTGGCTTCCCCTAAAGGTGACAAATTCCATTATGTGCTACGGTTGATGTTTCCTTGCACTAACAATGCGGCTGAATATGAAGCTTTGCTCCACGGTCTTCGGGTGGCTAAGGAGATGAGCTTAAGCCGGGTAAGGTGCTTTGGGGACTCAGATTTGGTGGCTCAACAAGTATCAGGCACCTGGGATTCTAAGGATCCTCTCATGGCGGCTTATCGTCGCGAGGTTGATGCCATTGCCGGGCACTTTCAGGGATACCAAGTGGAGCACATTGATCGCAGGAAGAACGAGGCGGCTGATGCTTTAAGCCGGCTAGGCTCTCAGCGAAAGCCGGTGCCGCCTAACACTTTTCTGGATGTCCTGTACAACCCCTCGGTTAAGTTGCCTACAGAAGAGGACTTGGCTATCCCTGACCCGGAGGCACGACTGGTGGCGGCTCTTCATGTCATACCAGACTGGACAATGCCATATCTGGCTTATATAACCCGGGGAGAGTTGCCTGAGGATGAAACTCTGGCCAGGCAAGTAACTCGGCGGGCTAAGTCAATGATTGTTATTGATGGCGAGTTGCATCATCGCAGTGTTTCAGGGGCGTTTCAGCGTTGTATCTCCCCTGAGGAAGGTCAAGAGATCTTGCGCGAGATCCATGAAGGGGATTGTGGCCATCATGCCGGTTCAAAATCTCTTGTGGCCAAGGCTTTCCGTCATGGTTTTTATTGGCTGACGGCTCACGCTGATGCAGAGGACTTGGTTAGTAAGTGTGATGGTTGCCAAAGGTTCTCACGACGGGCTCATGTGCCGGCTCAGAAGTTGAGGATGATCCCGATCACTTGGCCCTTTGCGGTCTGGGGGCTTGATATGGTTGGGCCTTTTAAACGGTCCAAGGATAAGAAGACCCACCTCTTGGTGGCCGTTGACAAATTCACGAAGTGGGTGGAGGCTGAGCCAGTTAGCAAGTGCGATGCAGCCACGGCGGTTCAATTTATGAAAAAGGTGATTTTCCGCTTCGGCTTTCCGCACAGCATCATAACTGACAATGGCACCAATTTATCCAAGGGCGCTATGGAAGAATTTTGTCAACGAGAGCATATCCGACTTGATGTTTCCTCAGTGGCTCATCCCCAATCCAATGGTCAAGCTGAGAGAGCTAACCAGGAGATTTTGAAGGGCATCAAGCCCCGGCTTTTGGTCCCTTTGCAACGGACGCCGGGTTGTTGGGTGGAGGAGTTGCCCTCCGTCTTATGGAGTATCAACACTACTCCTAATAGATCTACAGGCTTCACGCCTTTCTTCATGGTTTATGGAGCAGAAGCAGTCCTCCCCAGCGACATCCGTCACGATTCACCTCGTGTGGCGGCTTATGTTGAGACGGATAATGAACAGGCGCGCCAAGATG
The DNA here is from genome assembly GCF_002575655.3 of Aegilops tauschii subsp. strangulata. Classification (NCBI taxonomy): domain Eukaryota; kingdom Viridiplantae; phylum Streptophyta; class Magnoliopsida; order Poales; family Poaceae; genus Aegilops; species Aegilops tauschii. The sequence continues at coordinate 289,570,109 of NC_053038.3, forward strand.
CTCTGGACTTGTTGGATGAACATCGTGAGGTGGCAGCAGCCCGTTCAGCGATTTACTAACAAGACCTGCGCCGTTATCATAGCCGCCGGGTCAAATCCCGGGTCTTCCAGGAAGGCGACCTTGTGCTCCGGCTCATCCAGGATCAAACAGATGCACACAAGTTATCCCCACCTTGGGAAGGGCCCTTTGTGGTCAGTAAGAACTTGCACAACGAGTCATATTACCTCATTGATATTCGGGAACATAAAGATTCGCGTAAATCTGAGGAGGAGACCCGTCGGCCGTGGAATATAGCTCAGCTTCGGCCTTACTACACTTGAGCTGTCGGCTCTCGTGGTGTACATATTTCAGACATATATATATTATGATAGCAATAAAGCAGGGCCTCTGTCCTTTTTTCTCCCCCAATTATGCGTGTGTTATTTTTTACATGCTGATTTAAAGGAGGATCCGGCTTATGATCGTATTTGAGTCCAGCCGTAAGTAGTAAGGTCACTTGGGGGCTTCCTGTTCAAACATGGGTCGTATTCGAACCAAAGAGAACATAGCTGTCGATACCCACTTGGTTGGCAAAGTGCCGAGCTCGTTGGGAAGTTATCTTTGATCATATTTGAATCACAGTTTAACCCCTCTGAGAACCGACGTGGATCGTATTCGAATCAGCGTCGTTAAACAATTTTAAGAATCACTTGGGGGCTTCCTGTTCAAACATGGGTCGTATTCGAACCAAAGTGAACATAGCTGTCGGTACCCTCTTGATTGGCATCGCCACACCCACTGGGGGCTATATGATCGTATCCGAATCTTGGCTTAACCCCTTTTGGGCCGGGTCTCTGGTCGTATTCGAACTGGAAGCCCCTAAGTTCTGATTTATTACAAGTTTACTCTGATTATAACAAAGTGTGCATGGTCGGGTTTCACCTGCCGGCTTAATTGTGGGTTTATCTTGTTAATTGAACATCATGGATGTCATCAAGACAAGTCAATTAGAGTTAAGATACCAACCGTGCTACCCGGGTTATTTAATCCGGAAGTATGCTTACAGGCCGTTAAGTGTGTTATCACGGCTATGTTCAGAGTGTAACTAAGGACTAGTCCTCTTTGATTCATATTCCGGGTTATCCATCTCAAACACCTGCTTCTCAGGGTGGTAAGCCGCCTTGAGACTTGTGATTTGCCTTTCTATGCAGATACTTAAAGGCACCTTTTAAGGTTGAGAAGGACAAAGGGATAATTATGACCCGGAGGACACCAAAAGGATAACTTCAAGGGATTTCAGCATTCATTACATGCACGATGGCACGGCAGAGATAAATTGTTGCACCTATCCTATTACAAAATTCTTTAAATCTCAAGGATGGAGCGTTGTTCGGTGAACCGCCAGCCGCTTTATGATGCCTGTTGAGTTGAAGTCCCCGGCTTGTTCCAGTCTTCTGCTCCGGCTGATCCCAAGACCTCGAAGGTTGACGACTTCCAGTTGATGCCGCTGAGAGCTTCGAACTGGGCTTCTTCGTCAATTAACCCGGCCGGGTCAATCTCCGGGGCGAAGGTATGCTGACGAGCCGGAGGAATCAGACTGAGAACTTCATAGCGAGGGGTTGGAATCCTCTGATTCTCCGCGTTGTACCCCGGCTGATACTTGGTTAAGTCGGTGTCATTCCCGATGATGGTGGCCACCGGGCGTACAGCCTTCACACATGCCGCGAAGTCCTTCTGGTCGAAGGCTGAGCCGTCTTCCTTCAGGCTTGGGTAACCCAGGGCGATGTCTGCCGGGTCTAGCTCCGGCAAGAATGCTTTGGCCCGGCTCAGCGCGGCAATTGCTCCGGCTCTTGCGGAGGCTCGGCGTAGCTCCTGAATCCGCTGCGGCAGAACAACGAGCCGGCGCAGGACTTCGGCCAGATGGGCTGGCACCTCGTTGGATAGGGCCACCACAGCTAAGGCGCGCTGTGACCCGGTGTAGAGTTGTTCCACCAGGCTGTACACGGCCTTTAACTTGGTGACCACGCTCTGGTTGAGGTTGGCACTCCTGGGACCTGTTTAATAAAGATCAGATAAGCTGGTGACAAGGATGAATCATAACATATACAGACTTGATGAAAGCCGGCAAGGCGACTTACCGAAGATAGTAGCCACCATTTGGGAAACCTGGCGCTTTAGGCCAGAGAGCTCAGCAGTCTTTTCAGTGAGGGCTTTCTTCGCCTGTTCTGCCCGGGTCACCAGTGCGGCTTTCTCCTCAGCCCAGGCCTTCCGCTCAGCATCAAATTCGGTCTTCAGCTTCTCTTGAGCGGCGATGCTGGAGACAAACTTGGCGTTTGCCTTCCGGGTCTCCACCTCTTGTGTCTTTAGCCGGCTCTTGAGATCCGCAAGGTCCGACTCTAATTTCTTGCCAACAGCCTGCATATATTTCCGGGTTATTAACAGTCATTCTATAAGTCCCAAGCGTTTTCCAAGCAAAGACACTTGGCACTTGGGGGCTAATGCATATTGAACGTATCTGTCTACGTACTGCCGGCTTAGTTGAGTAAGCCGGGACCTAAGTCTACAACATATTCAAGTAGAAGTTGTCAACTTGGGGGCTAGCATGACAAGGGTCACTATGCAGAAAGTAAGAAGACAGCAGAAGAATACCTCAGATTTTTGTTGGATCTGGTTGACCATGGCGATCTCGGCGTCCCGGCTCTTTTGGACTTGGCTGATGTAGCCTGAGACGAGCTCTCCAATGCTCAAGTCGGTGTAGCTGGAGAGGTCCAAATTCACCCGGTGGGGTTGCAGCAACTCCCCCTTCGCGGAGCATTTGGCTAGCACGGTCGGCCTCCCCGGCTCAACATACTCCGTCCGGGTAATTACCACGTCCGGGTCGTTAGCTGGTGGGGCTGAGCCGGAGGCCTCCGGGTTAACCGACGCTTTGGTCATTCTCTTGGTGGTCGGGGCAGGGGCTTTAGGCGCCGTGTCCATGGGAATGGTGGCTTCGGGGGCGGAGGCAGCTGGCGGCTCTTGAGCCGTCGCCTCCGACTCAGGAAAGTCTGGCACTCCGGCTGACCTGGTCTTCTTTGCTCTTTTGGTGAGCTTTGCTTGGGCACTGAAAAGGCAGAAATGTTAGGCATACAAAGAATAAATACAGACAGATAATGTAAGGAGATTGTTATTACCCGGGTGCAGTCTTGAAGGCCGGCAGACTTGACTGCATGGAGTCACCCGAAGAGGGGGAGGTCTCCTGATAATTGGAGTCAGAAGAGTTGAGTGGTTGACGGATGACACCCGCCAACGGATGAAAAGGGTACAGGTGAGAAAGAACCTCAGTGCGACGCTTCCTTGTTGCGTCGGGTAACCCGGCGGAGAGGTCGGTGTCCTTGCGGGCCCGGGTGTGACGCCGGCTTTTGTGAACCTGCTGCTTCAAAAGAAATTGAGGGTCTTGATGAGCTAATGGATGAGAAAAGCTTACTTTCCGGGTTACTCTTCGGACTTTCAGCTGTGGCAAAGGCTCCGAGTCGGAGGAAAGTGATGTTACCTCTTCAACCACCGGGTTACTGGCGCCGGTGTCATCCTGTCAATAAGCAAAATGTTGATAAGGCGGACAGTAGCAAACAACAAATATGGCAAGAGTTTAAAGGTTTAAGGGTTACCTCTGACTCGGAGCTGTCGCTTAATTGCAGCAGCTCCGAAGCAGTGGGTCTGCTTCCCTTTTTGCGAGGGGCGGCTTTCTTGGTGGCTCTCTTCGCCTTCCTGGCCTTCTTAGCCGCTTCATGGTCATACTTGACCCGCCAGAATTTATCATCAGCCTGAGAAATACAGTAATGAACTCTTAAAATGGTTCAGGGCAAGGTGACATGTAAAAGAAGTTGAAAGGTTAAAGTCAGCGGCTTACCGCTGGGGCTGGATTGGTCTTGCAGAACGGGGCTAGCCCGGTTCTTCCACAGTCTGCCAGGCTCTCGTTTAACAGAGCCTTGGTCTCTTCTTCGGCAACGTCTTCTGGAAGATCATTGCGACTGTGCCTCTGCGGGTCATCCTTTCGCCCGGTGTACTCACACATTAAGCCGGGGCGGCGGCTCAATGGGATCACCCGCCATGAGATCCAGACCCGGACCAGGTCTATTCCGTTCAGACCGTTGCCTAGCAGGGCCTTGATCTTATTGATCGTTGGAAGCAGAGGCTGGCGTTCCGCGGCAGTCAGTTTGTCGGATAGCGGATGAGTCGGCTCTAGGCGTGTTGGGCGAAAGCCGGGCAGCGGGTTCTCGTCGGCCGGGGACGTATCTTGGCAGTAGAACCAAGTCATATTCCAGTCCTTGGGGTGGCTTGGCGGCTCTGCGTAAGGGAATAGACAGTCCCTGCGCCGTTGGATGGAGATGCCGCCTAATTCCAGACTTGGCCCGTTCGCACACTCGTTTTGGCGGTTTAAGTAGAACAGTTCTCTGAAAAGCAGCAAACTGGGCTCCTCTCCAAGGTACACTTCGCAAAAGACTTGGAAGTTGCAGATGTTGGATACGGAGTTGGGTCCTATATCCTGAGGCCGAAGGTCAAAGAAGTTGAGCACGTCCCGGAAGAATTTTGAGCCGGGCGGTGCGAAGCCCCGGCTCATATGGTCTGCAAAGATCACTACCTCCCCGTCCTTCGGCTGTGGTCTTTCTTCGGACGGATCAGGGGCACGGTAGGACATCACTTCCTTCTTGGGCAGATACCCGGACTTAATGAAGTTGGCTAGGGTCTCGTCAGTAACGTTGGATCTCATCCAGTTGCAAGTGATGGGAGCCTTGGGAGGCATGGTGAAGGTTGGTGGTCTATGTTAAAGAGAAAAGTATCCGGGTTAATTATAAGCCGGAGATTATCATTCAAACTACAATAGCGGCTTATGAAGGGGACTAATGATATATAAGCAGACACGGTGGGTTATCTAAGCCGTAGGGGCATTCAGAATAAGTTGGTCGTCTACGGCTTACCGCGGTTAAGCCGGAGGATTCTACAGAGCATGGTTCTCTATAAACCGGAAAGTTCTACGACGCGTGTTTTCTTTAAGTCGGAAATATAAGCCGCCAAGATTCAAGGGCTGCAGTTTTTACTAAGTGTGGTAAAACAGATTTCACATATTGCAGTAACTTTTTTGGATCAAAATGGTCGGGTGAAATGAAAATTTTCTAGACCTAAAAACAGAGGCAGGAGAAGTTCTTGAGGTGGAACATGGTTCTTATGCAGTAAAAAGAGGGTTTTTTGCAGGTGAAACGGATCTCAAACATCTACCGCACTAACTCTATGTGAGGTTAAGGATCAACCGAGTGCGGTGACTACAAGAGCTACTGAGGTTTGCGGCAATGGTGATGAACGAGAAGAACATAAGATGAACCCTACAGTAGATCCATCTGATAGGTTAAAGGAGACTCACCGGAGTTGGAAAGAGCGGAGGTCGCTGCCGTGAATCTGGTCCGAATCAGGGTGATGCAGCGGCCGGGTTGATGAAGACCAGGGGCGCGACGGCGGCGGCAGTGGCGGAGCTCGGGCAGAGGGGCGACGGTGCGAGGAGGAAGAAGGAGAGCGTGAGAAGAAAGCGTTGGGCCGGCCTATTTATAAGGCAGAGTCATAAGTGGGCGCGAGATTCAAGGAGACCACGGCGTGGTTATCTCCCCCTCACGGCGCCTCGATTTTCGGAATGACAGTAAAAGCAAAGATCCGTTGCGGATCTGGCGGAGTAAAAAATGGACTTAATGGAGGATGACGTCATGGCGGATTATCCGGAGTCCTGAGGATGACGTCACTCCGGGTTATGAACTTCACATGAATGGTAAGCCGGAGATTTTCTCTGTCGGCAGAGTTGAAGATTGACGCGAGCCGGCTCAAGTCAATCTGGGGCCTAATGTTGAGGATATAGACCTTGGAGTCACCCGCCAGGAGGGCCGGGTTACTCTAAGGGTCATTGCCAGAAGCCCGGAGCTAAGTTTCAAGATGATGGGCCAGAGATGGGCTGAGACCCGGATATGGCTTAAAGCCCGTAGTTACACTCATTGTTATAATAGACTTGTAGAGTAAGGCAAGTATTATTTAGAGTCCGAGCCGGACGCTCTTATGAGCCGGCCGGGTCTCTAAGGGCTGCTGCGCGTTGGCCTCCCTATATAAAGGGAGGACCCGGCAGCGGTTTAAGGGCGACAACAATCTCATCGAGAGCCGGGCATAGCTGTTTAGCTCCCTGGCGATCGTAACCCTAATCAATAACACCTCAAACTGGACGTAGGCTTTTACCTTCACTGTATGGGGCCGAACCAATATAAATTCTCGTGTTCCTTGTCCCGCATAACCCCTTCAAGCTTCCTAGTTGCGATGGCTCCACGACTAAGTCCTAGCTCAAGGACATCTGCCGTGACAATTCCACGACACTTACCATAAGCCAAAAAGGACCAGAAGATATGATGGCAAGCATGTAAACATAGCAAGTTTCATTATGAGGTTGATGCACTCACTACAGAGCAATGCACTACAGAGCATGGCAGAAATAATAATATGTAGGCCTCTTTGTGAGCTTGATGCACTCACTACAGAGCAATGCACTACAAACCAAGCACACCTACAGCAAGACGGCATGTTTATGAAGCTATCCATGGCAACAACACTTGCATAGCATGTGTGGATCAACTACAATAAGCTTGGCAAAAATGAATATCATGTTAAGAATCTGCCAGAAATATTTTATAGTAAAAGTAGAGCAAGATTGAGTCATGCTAAGGCACTCCATAATTGCAAACAATAGCAGGAATGGATCAATTACAACTATAACTACAAAACATCCTTACTGAACATCTCCAAAATATGCATGGATCTCTCTGTAGCATCAAGTTTACATGGCAACAAAATAACAGCAGACAAGGACCACTAGAAAGATGGCATGGCATACTTTGCATGATTGTGCTAGTCACCACAGAGACAACAAAAATACATGGACTACACCACTAGAAAGATGGCATGGCATACTTCAAAACACATGTAGAGCTCATGCCCACAAGATGCACAGAATTAAAGATACAAAAATGACAATTCTCCAAGTTCTGCTAAGAACCAGAGAATAACAGCAATTAGCCCTCTTCCAACAGAGATTTGGGCATCAAGATGACCTCTAATGAACATGGTGCAATTGAACAAAATGTAGAGCATCGTGAGACGGACAATTTGACATATTACACGCGCGAATCAGAGCTACATGCAAGAAGTTATGGAGTTATGAACATGACAAGATGCTGAGAAAAATTAATGACTCGGGGAAAAAAATGGGGGGGAGAGAGAAAAGTCAACGCCCAGATTACCAGATCGGATCGAGGGCTGGCTCGGTAGGGTTCGGCGCGCGGTGGCCGGAGCTCTCGCCGGAGGGGAGGAGGGAGCGGCGCCGGCGCGGTGGGGGAGAGGAGTCGGCGGAGGGAGGCGACGGCGGCGGCGCACGGTCGCCGACGGAAGGAGCGGCGCGGGCGCGGGCGGTGGTACTGTACCGCGGCGGCGAGGTCGGTGGGGCCGGCCGGCGAGCTCGGCGGCGGCGAGGCGAGCGCGCGGCTCGGGCGGAGCCAGGCGACGGGGTTCGGGCGCGCGGGCCGGGAGGGCTTGCCCCGGGCCCGGGCGGGCTTCGGCGGCGGCGGCGTACGGATGCCACGTGGCAGCCACTGGTTGGCCGCGGGGCGGCGGCGACTTCGCCCGGCGGCGCTGGACGCGTCCGCCCGCGGAGAGGCGATTTTTTATGGTTATGGGAGACTGCGAATGTATTTCGGGATTCTCACATATTTATAGGTAGAGGGAGCTAGGAGGCTCCAAATGAGGTGCGGTTTTCGCCCACACGATCGTGATCGAATGACCTAGAGCATGGAAGAGAGTTTGGTGGGTTTTGGGCTGGTTTTAGAGGGGGTTTTTGCTGGACACTCAAATGGACTTGCGGATGCCCGGTTAACCGTTGGAGTACCAAACGACCTCCAAATGGAACGAAACTTGACCGGTGGTCTCCAGGTGGTATAATAAGGCCACTTGACAAGCCTCGGTCCATTCCGAGAAAGTTTGACACCCGGATACGAAAGAAAACAAGAGGGGTGCACCGGAGGAGATAGGAGCGCCGGATTGCAAAACGGACAACGGGTAAAATGCTCGGATGCATGAGTAGAACACGTATGCAAAAGCAATGCACATGATGACATGATATGAAAATGCATGACATGACAAAATGCAAAACGAAAGACAAAACCCGACCACGGAGGGAATATCATAACACATAGCCGAAAATGGCAAGAGTCGGAGTTACAAATATGGCAAGTTACATGCGGGGTGTTACAACACTCCACCACTACGAGAGGATCTCGTCCCGAGATCTAGGACTGAAAGAACTCCGGATATTCGGAACGGAGATGGTCCTCGCGTTCCCAGGTGGCTTCCCGGTCGGAATGGTGCGACCACTTCACTTTCAGGAATTTGATTGACTTGTTGCGAGTCTTGCGCTCAGTTTCTTCAAGAATAGCAACGGGGTGCTCATGATAAGACAAATCTTCTTGGAGGTCAATCTCTTCGAAGTTGAAAGTGCGCTCAGGTGCCTTGAAGCACTTGCGGAGCTGTGACACGTGGAACACATCGTGCACGTTCGCGAAGTGGGAAGGAAGCTCAAGTTGATAGGCGTGGTCGCCTCTTTTGCCAATGATCTTGAAAGGACCCACGTATCTAGGGGCAAGCTTCCCTTTGATACCGAAGCGACGAGTGCCTTTCATTGGAGAGACGCGGAGGTAGACATGGTCTCTGATCTCGAAAGCCAAAACACGATGCTTACTATCATAGTAACTCTTCTGGCGCGATTGCGCGGCTTTGAGATTATCACGGATGACTTTACACATTTCTTCAGCTTCAGTGATTAAGTCATTGCCAAGAAGTTGGCGTTCACCAGTCTTTGACCAATTGAGAGGAGTACGGCACTTTCTGCCATAGAGAATCTCGAATGGGGCCTTGCCCGAACTCGCTTGGAAGCTGTTGTTGTAGGAGAATTCAGCATAAGGAAGACAATCTTCCCATTTCATGCCAAAGGAAATGACACAAGCCCTGAGCATATCTTCAAGAATTTGATTGACTCGCTCGACTTGGCCACTAGTTTGAGGATGGAAAGCTGTGCTGAAGCGAATGTTAGTGCCCATGGCCTTCTGGAAGGAGTCCCAGAACTTAGAGGTGAAGATGCTTCCACGATCTGAAGAAATCAATTGTGGAATGCCGTGCAAGGAGACAATTCTGGAGGTGTAAAGCTCTGCCAGCTGAGCTGCTGTGATGGATTCTTTGATTGGAAGGAAATGAGCCACTTTAGAGAGCTTGTCAATGACAACGAAGATAGCATCATTTCCGCGCTTGGACTTTGGAAAACCAGTCACGAAGTCCATTTCGATATGGTCAAACTTCCATTCCGGGATAGCAAGAGGTTGGAGGAGACCAGCTAGTCGTTGGTGTTCTACTTTCACTCTTCGGCAGACATCACATTCATTCACGAACTGAGCAATTTCTCGCTTCATTCGAGTCCACCAATACGACTGCTTGAGGTCATGATACATCTTCGTACTTCCAGGATGAATGGAAAGGAGAGAATTGTGCGCCTCGTTCATTATGACTTTCCTTAGATCACCTTTAGGAACCACAATCCGGTCCTCAAAGAATAAAGTGTCTCTGTCATCGATGCGATAGCACTTGTATTTGGAAAGGCCCTTGTCGATACCACGTTTCACCTTCTTCACCATGGCATCAAGGAGTTGTGCCTCACGAATTTGATCTTCCAAAGTAGGAGAGACTATGAGGTTGGCAAGAAAGCCTTGAGGAACAACTTGGAGATTCAGCTTGCGGAAAGCTTCACAAAGATCCGGTTGGAAAGGCTTGAGAATTAAGCTGTTGCAATAAGCCTTCCTGCTTAAAGCATCTGCAATGACATTGGCCTTGCCTGGAGTATATTCAATACTCGGATTGTACTCTTGAATCATTTCGACCCATCCAGTCTGCCTGAGGTTGAGGTTGGGCTGAGTGAAGATGTACTTGAGACTCTTGTGATCAGTGAAAATGTCCACTTGTCTTCCCAACAAGAGATGTCTCCACGTTATTAATGCATGGACAACTGCCGCCAACTCAAGATCGTGAGTGGGGTAGTTCTTCTCGTTGGGCTTCAACTGACGAGAGGTATAGGCCACAACTTTCTTCTCTTGCATTAACACAGCACCGAGACCTTGGAGAGAAGCATCACAGAAAACTTCATACGGCTTGGATTCATCAGGAGGAGTCAAGACAGGAGCTGTGACTAGTTTCTCTTTGAGAGTGTTGAAAGCAACGTCACACTCAGAAGACCAGACATACTTCACATGCTTCTGAAGGAGGTTGGAAAGAGGCTTTGCAATCTTGGAGAAATTCTCAACGAATCTTCGGCAATAGCTTGCAAGACCAAGAAAACTGCGAAGCTGCTTGACATTTTGAGGAGGTTCCTAATTCACAACTGGGGACACCTTCTCAGGGTTAATAGCGATGCCCTTGGCAGAGATGATGTGACCAAGGAAACGAACTTCATCGAGCCAAAACTCACATTTGGAGAACTTCGCATAGAATTGATACTCTCTGAGCTTGTCGAGCACCAATCGCAAATGTTTGGCATGATCCTGCTTATTCTTGGAGAAGACCAAGATATCATCGAGATATACCAGAACGAATTCATTGGTATAGGGGTTGAAGATGAAATTCATCATCCGAGAGAACACCGGAGGAGCATTGACAAGGCCGAAAGACACGACAGTATATTCATACGAACCAAAGCTTGTTCTGAATGCTGTCTTGGGAATATCTTCTTCACGAATGCGAATCTGATGATAACCCATACGAAGGTCAAGCTTCGAGAATACTTTAGCACCTTTGAGTTGCTCAAATAGCTCATTGATGTTGGGAAGTGGATACTTGTTCTTGATTGTCTTCTTGTTCAATGGACGATAGTCGACACAAAGTCGGTCCGTGCCATCCTTCTTCTTGACAAAAAGAACACCACAACCCCATGGAGAAGAACTAGGTCTGATCAAACCCAGACGCTCTTGTTCATCGAGCTGCTTCTTCAATTCCTTCAGCTCGTTGGGTCCAAGCTTGTATGGACGCTTGCAAACGGGTTCAGTGCCATGCTCTAGTTCGATAACGAACTCAACTGGCCGATGCGGAGGCATACCCGGCAGCTCTTCTGGAAAGACATCTTGATACTCGCAAACGACTGGAATTTGAGATATGGCATTCAATTCGCCCTTCTCATTGAGAGAGAAAAACCGAATGGTTTCATCACGAGTGGCATAAATAATCACATCCTCAGACGAGTGTGTCAATTGAATTTCCCTGGCAGCACAATCAAGTTGAGCCTTGTGCTTAGAAAGCCAGTCCATCCCGAGAATAAGATCAATATCCGAGTCACCAAGAACAATTGGAGAGGACTGAAATTTATAGTCGCCCATCTTGATGGAAACATCCGGGACACAATTATTAGATGTCATTTGCTTGCCCGGAGACACAACCTTCAACGGGATAGGGATCTTTTCCGTCACAAATTCATGCTTGGCAACAAAAGGTCTTGAAATGAAAGAAAGCGATGCACCAGTATCAAAAAGAACTTTTGCAGGAATATCATTAACAGGAAGATTACCCAGTATCACATCAGTAGATTCCTCCACTTGAGCTGCATTCATCATGTTCACCTTAGCAGACTTTGGATTATGCTTGACCACTGCATTGCTGGAAGATCTGACAGGAGGAGGAGGAGGAGGAAGACGCCTTTGGTTGAAGCACTTGTTAGCATAGTGACCTTTCTGCTGACATTTTTTGCAAGTCACCTCTGAGAGTGGACGGTGATAAGGAGCATTGGACTTTGGAGCTTGATTCTGAGACTTGTTCTGATAGCTAGAGTTGGAAGAGTTGGAAGAACCATGGCCACCTTTGTTCTTCTGCTGATAAGGCTGACGAAACGGAGGAGGAGGAGGCAAGTAGAACTTCTGTTGCTTAGCTGTCACAAGTGAGGAAGAAGAATACTGAACTGCGTCTCTGACTCTCTTCTTAGAAGCCTCACACTTGAGCTGAGCAGCCTCTTGCTTCAGTGCCATATTGTATAATTGATCAAACTGAGTAGGCTCAATAAGAACGAGAGCTAACTGCAGATCCTCTTTAAGGCCACCTCTGAAGTGATAGATCATGCTCTTTTCATCAGGAATGTCTTGTTTAGCGAAGCGAGCAAGTTTCTGAAACTGAATGTTGTATTGATACACAGACATGTTGCCTTGCTTGAGATTGCGGAACTCCTCACGCTTGCTCTCAACAACACTTTGTGGAATGTGGTGCGCTTTGAAATCCCGACAGAAGTCAGTCCAAGTGATCACACGACCTCCTCTGGAATCTTTGTATTGTTGATACCAATCAGCAGCTTGGTCCTTGAGCTGGAAAGAAGCAAACTTGACATAGTCCTCAGGCCTGTCATTGCTACATTCAAAATGCTTGTTGATGTCCACGAGCCAATCATCGGCATCCGTGGCCTCGGCACAGTAGCTGAAAGACTTGGGCTGATTTGCGAGAAACTGGTTGAGAGTAGCAAAGTGAAACTGATTGTTGCCTTGACCTTGATTGCCTTGATTGCCTTGCCCTTGAGTACGTTCTTGCAAGAGTTGCAGAATCATCTGAGCATTGGCGTTGGTGGCTGCCATGATTGCTTGCCATGCCTCCGGAGGTGGAGGTGGTGGCGGAGGGTTCGCTTGACTCCCTTCATTGCGATACGGATTCTGACGCGTTGGCGGAGCCATCCTGAAGAGGGTGACATCCGTTAGCATCTTGATAGACAAATAGATAAGTAGAATCAACGGATAGAAATTGCAACATATAGTCTTCACAATAAACATTCGAACGAAGATGAACGAATGAATTCCGTAGTAAATCATCACACTTCCATAAGTTGAGAAGCCACATAGAAAAAGATATGGAATCAACATAAGACTTCGAAGCAACTCGAATACCACAATTCAAAATAAAACAAAGTATTGGCTTGCAGAATAAGCCGGAACAAACATATGATAGATATTTCGTCCGAAGTTTTCGTGGTGGGGCCCACACGGGCTCAATCATACAGCACCATCATGTACAAGGCTGTGCACATGACATACGAAGCGTCCCCGAGTCGGCATAGCCATGGACTCTTTAAGACACTACGAGACCACTGTAAAATCAACCGTGTACAGGCAGACCACTAGACGTCGAACCCCAATCTCATATCATGCGTCTGTCGGAAAGATATCCTAAGGCTACTTGAATTCCCACTTATAAACTCCCGAAACTTTCTGGTTATGCAATCTGGTGTAGGGGATACAGGGGACACAAAATATATCACCCAAACTAGCAATCCCTAGATCCAGCTGTATCCATCCGTCAACACATAACCAAGAAACCTTCGGAAATCGTTTACCTCAACCTTCGAAAAACATCCGTTATACAAGTTATGGCAATACTCCCGAACTCCCGCCCAAGTACTGGGTGGCGTCGAGGTGATCTCACCAACAACTACATAAAAGAGATTTCGATGTCGGCGAAACTCAGGTATTCCAGAACTGCAACGATAAAATTGTGACGACAACACCTAGGAGCTCAACTCTCCGGGACACTGCCACAACCCCTAAATGTCAGGAGGCACCAAGAACAATGTTCTCGTCAGAAAACCATCGGAACGATTCCAAGATACCCGTGTGATCCTAAAATTTTTTAGTGAAATTTGAGGAGAGAATAGTCAAAACTTCTACGTCATGAGACCTCACCAGAGCGACGAAGGGACTGAGGAGTAAAAAGAATCCTACTCTCCGATATATATAATCCTAAGACTCAAAACATTTTTGTTCTAGACTCAACAACGCCAGCGATTCGATCAAGCAGGGGGCTCCTAAGTCGGGGATGGCTCTGATTACCAACTTGTAACGCCCACGATGCGGCTATATCTCCCACGTGTCGAGGCACGACTTAGAGGCATAACCGCATAGTGGTTTAGTCGCAAGAAGGGTCATCTTCACACAATCCCATGTAATGAACAAGAATGGGATAGAGAGTTGGCTTACAATCGCCACTTCACACAATACAAGATATTAAATCATACATCATCCAAAATACAAACATATAGACCGACTACGGTCAAAATCCAGATGAAAATAAGACAACCCCAAATGCTAGATCCCCGATCGTCCCAACTGGGCTCCACTACTGATCATCAGGAAAAGACACGTAGTAACAACCACCTTCCTCGTTGAACTCCCACTTGAGATCGGCCCCATCATCTGCACTGGCATCGTCGGCACCTGCAACTGTTTTGGTAGAATCTGTGAGTCACGGGGACTCAGCAATCTCACACCCGCGAGATCAAGACTATTTAAGCTTATAGGAAAGGATGGAGTAATGAGGTGGAGCTGCAGCGGTAAAAGCATATATGGTGGCTAACTTGCGCAAATGAGAGGAGAAGAGAAGCAACGGAACGGACGTCATCTAGCAATGACCAAGAAGTGATCCTGAACACCTACTTACGTCATGCATAACTCAGACCGTGTTCACTTCCCGGACTCCGCCGAGAAGAGACCATCACGGCTACACACGCAGTTGATGTATTTTAATTGGGTCAAGTGACAAGTTCTCTACAACCGGACATTAACAAATTCCCATCTGCCTCATAACCACGGGCACGGCTTTCAAAAGATAATACCCTGCAGGGGTGTCCTAACTTAGCCCATCATAAGCTCTCACGGTCAACGAAGGATAAACCTTCTCCCGGAAAAACCCGATCAGTCTCGGAATCCCGGTTTACAAGACATTTTGACAATGGTAAAACAGGACCAGCAAAGCCGCCCGAATGTGCCGACAAATCCCAATAGGAGCTGCACATATCTCGTTCTCAGGGCACACCAGATGAACACTACGTACAGCTAAAACCAATCCTCGAGTTTCCTCAAGGTGGCGCTGCAAGTGGCTCTAGTTTGGACCAGCACTCAGAGGAACACTGGCCCGGGGGTTTAAATAAAGATGACCCTCGGGCTCGCGAAAACCCGGGGGAAAAAGGCTTACGCGGCAAATGGTAAAACCAAAGTTGGGCCTTGCTGGAGGAGTTTTATTCAAGGCGAACTGTCAAGGGGGTCCCATAAATCACCCGACCGCGTAAGGAACGCAAACTCCAGGAACATAAACCCGGTATATCAGTAACTAGGGCGGCAAGAGTGGAACAAAACACCTGGCATAAGGCCGAGCCTTCCACCCTTTACCAAATATATAGATGCATTAATTAAATAAGAGATATTGTGATATTCCAACATATCCATGTTCCGACATGGAACAAACTTCAACTTCACCTACAACTAGCAACGCTATAAGAGGGGCTGAGCAAAAGCGGTAACTTAGCCAATCAA
The DNA here is from genome assembly GCF_002575655.3 of Aegilops tauschii subsp. strangulata. Taxonomy (NCBI): domain Eukaryota; kingdom Viridiplantae; phylum Streptophyta; class Magnoliopsida; order Poales; family Poaceae; genus Aegilops; species Aegilops tauschii. The sequence continues at coordinate 289,585,513 of NC_053038.3, forward strand.
CGGTTTGCTAGGAAAGGATGGTTAGGGGCTGACATGGAAAAATGGGTGACATGATATAGCAAGTGATAGGTAGCGGAGCATGGCAATAGAGCGAACAACTAGCAAAGCAAAGATAGAAGTGATTTCGAGGGGTGGTCATCTTGCCTGCAAGGTTCTGAGAGTTGTCGAAAGCTTGATCCTCGTAAGCGTACTCAACAGGTTCCTCGTTCACGAACTCGTCTCCCGGCTCTACCCAAGACAAGAACACAAGCAACGGAACCACAATCAATCACGAGAAATGCACAAGCAACATGATGCAAAACATGTATGATATGCGAGATATGATATGCGATGCATATGCGTGCTCCGGAAGGAAAATGATGAACAAGGCAGTAACTTGGCAAACCAAGCATGCCACTGGAAAGATGAGATGATTTCGGTCAAAATCGATATAAAGATCACCGGAATCGGATGCACGGTTTGCAAATGGCAAGCAAAACAAAAATGACACGAATCTGCGATAAACAGCATGATAGCACTTAAAGTGCAACAAGCAACAGTGCTACAGCACTCCAACATAGTAAAAAGCACATGGCAGTAAACTACAGGAGATTCTTGACAAAAGATGAACACTGAGCTATGGCTAGTTCACAACACATCAAGCTCAAACAAGCATGACAAAAGTGCAAAAGATAACAGGTTCACAGACTTTGTGAAAAACTGGACATGGCAGTAAACAGCATCAGGTAGCAATGTTCAGAGCATGAAATCAACATGCTACAGGAACTTAACAAAGCAAAAAAAGGCATGGAAGTGTTTTACTAACTGCATATGACAAAAGTCGCTTACTGACCATAAGCCAAAAAGGACCAGAAGATATGATGGCAAGCATGTAAATAATATGTAGGCCTCTTTGTGAGCTTGATGCACTCACTACAGAGAAATGCACTATAAACCAAGCACACCTGCAGCGATAAGGAATGTTTATGAAGCTATCCATGGCAAGAACACTTGCATAGCGTGTGTGGATAAACTACAATAAGCTTGGCAAAAATGAATATCATGTTAAGAAGCTTCCAGAAATATTTTATAGTAAACGTAGAGCAAGATTGAGTCATGCTAAGGCTCTCCATAATTGCAAAAAATTGCAGGAATGGATCAATTATAACTATAGCTACAAAACATCCTTAATGAACATCTCCAAAATATGCATGGATCTCTCTGTAGCATCAAGTTTACATGGCAACAAAATAACAGCAGACAAGGACACAGAAATCACTAAGTCCGTGAAATCAGAAACATTACGGAGCCTACTTTGCATGCTTGTGCTAGTCACCACAGAGATCACAAAAATACATGGACTACACCACTGGAAATATGGCATGGCATACTTCAAAACACATGTAGAGCTCATGCCCACAAGGTGCACAGAATTAAAGATACAAAAATGACAATTCTCCAAGTTCTGCTAAGAACCAGAGAATAACAGCAATTAGCCCTCTTCCAACAGAGATTTGGGTATCAAGATGACCTCTAATGAACATGGTGCGATTGAACAAAATGTAGAGCATCGCGAGACGAACAATTTGACATATTACACGCGCAAATCGGAGCTACATGCAAGAAATTATGGAGCTATGAACATGGCAAGATGCTGAGAAAAATTAATGACTTGGGGAAAAAAATCGGGGGGGAGAGAGAAAAGTCAACGCCCAGATTACCGGATCGGATCGAGGGCTGGCTCGGTAGGGTTCGGCGCGCGGTGGCCGGAGCTCTCGCCAGAGCGGAGGAGGGAGCGGCGCCGGCGCGGTGGGGGAGAGGAGTCGGCGGAGGGAGGCGACGGCGGCGGCGCACGGTTGCTGACGGGAGGAGCGGCTCGGGCGCGGGCGTTGGTACTGTACCGCGGCAGCGAGGTCGGTGGGGCCGGCCGGCGAGCTCGGCGGCGCCGGCGGCGGCGAGGCGAGCGCGCGGCTCGGGCGGAGCCAGGCGGTGGGGTTCGGGCGCGCGGGCCGGGAGGGCTTTCCCCGGGCCCGGGCGGGCTTCGGCGGCGGCGGCGTACGGATGCCACATGGCAGCCGCGGGTTGGCCGCGGGGCGGCGGCGACTTCGTCCGGCGGCGCTGGACGCGTCCGCCCGCGGAGAGGCGATTTTTTAGGGTTACGGTAGACTGCGAATGTATTTTGGGATTCTCACATATTTATAGGTAGAGGGAGCTAGGAGGCTCCAAATGAGGTGTGGTTTTCGCCCACATGATCGTGATCGAACGACCTAGAGCATGGAAGAGAGTTTGGTGGATTTTGGGCTGGTTTTAGAGGGGGTTTTTGCTGGACACTCAAATGGACTTGCGGATGCCCGGTTAACCGTTGGAGTACCAAACGACCTCCAAATGGAACGAAACTTGACCGGTGGTCTCCGGGTGGTATAATAAGGCCACTTCACAAGCCTCGGTCCATTCCGAGAAAGTTTGACACCCGCATATGAAAGAAAACAAGAGGGGTGCACCGGAGGAGATAGGAGCGCCGGATTGCAAAACGGACAACGGGTAAAATGCTCGGATGCATGAGACGAACACGTATGCAAAAGCAATGCACATGATGACATGATATGAAAATGCATGAGATGACAAAATGCAAAACGAAAGACAAAACCCGACCACGAAGGGAATATCATAACACATAGCCGAAAATGGCAAGAGTCGGAGTTACAAATGGCAAGTTACATGCGGGGTGTTACACGCTTCTCCGTGGACTGGCGCCGCGCCTTCTGCTTCACAGGGCGCACATTGGGGCACACCCTTAAGTGATGCTCGATCACCCCTCTTGGGACACCTACTAGCTGCTTGGGCTCCCAGGCGAATACTTCCTTGTTAGCGCGCAAGAACTTCACCAATGCCTCCTTTTGATCCTGGTCGGGGTTGGCCCCTATGGTGAAGGTGACTCCAGAGGACCCATCTTCCTCGACCGGCACTTGCTTGGTTTCTGCCCGATCTTGGGTGAACAACTGCTTCTTCTTGGCCGGCGCGGCCTCCTTAACTCCAGAGGTGGCCTTGTCGGCCGGTCGCGCCGTCGTGGCGGTCTTGAGGGAAAACTAGAGCGCCGCCAGAGCCTCCTTGGTATCTCCAACTACGGTGAGGACGCCCTTGCTCCCAGGCATCTTCATGAGGTTGTAGGTCGGATGGGTCGCCGACATAAACTGAGCTAGAGCCGGGTACCCGAGGATGGCGTTGTACGGAAGGCCAATGCGGGCGATGTCGAAGTTGATCAGCTCAGTGCGGTAGTTTTCGCGGGTGCCGAAGGTCACGGGAAGACGGATCTGCCCCAGGGGGCTGGCGGAGCTGCCGCCGACCCCGGAGAAGGGCTTGCTGGGGCGGAGCCGCTCGAGCGGTACGTGAAGAAGGCTAAAAGCTTCCACAGAAAGCACGTTGAGGCTGGCGCCTCCGTCGATGAGGGTCTTGGTGACGGCTACGCTGCAGATAGTGGGCGTGCAAAGCATTGGGAGCACGCCCGAGCCGACGGTGGTGATAGGGTGATCCCCCGAGTCGAAGGTTAGGTCGGCCTCGGGCGCTGCCCAACCCGGGGGAGCCCCCTGCTGCACGGCGGTGGCACCGATTTGGCGAAAGAACCACTTGGTGTGGCGGTCCGAGGGCGGCGCTTGCTAGCTGCCGAGGAGGGCCGCAATGGCGGGGGCGCCGGTGCCGTGAAGCGTGCAGCGAAGAGGCTGCGCAGCTCCTCCCAAGACGCCATCATGGATCCTGGGAGGTTGAGCAGTCAGGTGCGGGGTGCACCAGTAAGGGCCATGGGAAGCCAGTTGGCCAGGACCTTGTCGTCGCCCCCAACCTTAAGGACGGCCTCCTCGTACGCCAGCAGGAAAGCCGACCGGTCTGCCGTGCCGTCGTAGCGCGGCGGCATCTCTGGCTTGAACTTGGGTGCCACTGCACCCGCCGCAAGGCGGGGGCTAAGGCTCGGAGCCCCCTGGCCCCGCCACAGGCATCCATCGTCGCAACTGGGAGAGCTGCGCCGGACATGGGGGCGAAGCGCGGTGGTGGTGGAGCGTAGATCGAAGGAAGGAAGGCTTCGGCGCACCCCTACCTGGCGCGCCAAATGTCGGATTTCGGGTTCCGGCCAAACCCTTGAGGTTCGAACACTAGGGTGCGCACGAAGATCTCTCCTCCCTCTAGCTCTCACCCTCACCACGATCTCAAGGCTCAGCACGTGGAACCCACAGAACAAGAGACACAAGGTTTATACTGGTTCGGGCCACCGATGTGGTGTAATACCCTACTACAGTGTGGTGTGGTGGATTGCCTCTCGGGCTAAGGATGAACAGTTACAAGGGAAGAACAGCCTCCTGAGGAGAGGTGCTCTTTTGCTTGGTGAACTTGTGAGTGTGAGGGTGATCCCAATGATCCCCCTGGCTATTGTGGTGGCTAGCCCTATTTATAGAGGCCTTGGTCCTCTTCCTAAACGTTAGATAGGAAGGGATGCCACAACGGCCAAATTCGAAGGGAGACAACTAGTACAAGTTATCCTGACTAAAGGTGGTCTTCGCCTGCCAAAGGCTCTGGTGGTGACGCCGTCTTGGGCTCCACGGTGACCTCCATCCTGCCGTCCTTCTGGTCTTGATCTCGTTGCACCGATATGGAAACCTTTGCCGGGTGCCTCGGGACTTCTCGCCTGCGCTTGCCTCTTTAACACCAAAGAGGAAACGAGGACACTGCGCGCGCTGGCGCCCACCTGGCCCTGGTCGTCATGGCTTACGTCACAGGAACCTCGCGAGGTGCCCCTTGCCTTGATCTCTCCGCCCCTCGCGAGCCAGCCTGGTGAGGCTAGCCCCGAGGAGGTCTTGTGTCGCCTGCCTCGCGAGGCTTGGCCCCTCGCGGGAGTCTTGAGTGTTTGCTGGTGAAGATGGGCCGTACGAGGCCGCTGGTGGAGCCACACCGTGGGCCGCAGGGAGGCAAGTCTGGGGACCCCCGTTCCCAGGACACCGACAATTACATCAGAAGATGACTGTACGTGGAGAGGCTGACAGTTGGGTCCACGACCGCAGCAAGGAAGTGCCTCCTAATTATGCGCAAAATAATGATTCCTCCACCTGACAGCCGGGACCCACCGGAAGGGCCACCGTATTTTGCGAAAAAATGTTTCCTCCTGACATCTGGGACCCACCAGCTACATCTTCACACGCAAGGAAGTGCATCCATATTACGGGAAAAAATGATTCTTCCCCCTTACAGCTGGGACCCACCAGTTATATCTTTGCACGCAAGGAACAGCTGGGACCCTCTCGGTCAAAGCGTATGTAGCGTTGTCGCAAATATGTACGTACATGCTGGTCGATCGGTTTCTCTGCAACGATGAATCGTGGTCGAGCAAGCAGCAACACGTGTAGTAGTGGGGCCCTCGAAGTAGCAGTTCAGGTAGTCCCTTCTAAATTGTGTAAACGTACGTACAGCCACATGCCAAAACATACGGCCATGTACATACATAAGGGCGGGGTCTCGAACACCTAATCGTGCATACGTACGGCCAGGGCTCGTGTACATGGAGAGGCAACGGACGGTGGCAACGGCGTCCTGTTCATCGGGCAGCCAACCGGCTCGGTCGAAATGGAGAAACAACATCCTGTTCATCGGGAGGCAACAGACTGGGTTAGAATGCATCCTGTTCAACAGGAGCCAATCGGCTTGGATGGAACAGCCGAAACGGGGTCTGGTATACCGCAGTATGGAGGAAACGTCCTTCTGTTTGATCTGCTATGATCAAAACGGCATGCTATTCATCGCTAGGTGTGTGGCATACCGCAAAACGGAGGAAATGGACTTGTGTTGGAGCACTACGGTCGAAATGAGGGTCCTGTTCATCAGGAGGGGTATGGCGTACCGCAAAATGGGACTGCATGGGCTACTGTTCACCCACCGTCGACTTACTCCAGCCTCCACATACACTGTTCATCCACCGCGTCTTCCTCCTGCCTCCACAACCTACTGTTCATCCACGGGATACTGTTCATCCAGCCCTCCACCGGCTACTATTCAACCAGCCCTCCACTGGGTCCCTCCATCGGCTACTGTTCATCCCCCCACCTCCTCAATCGGGATCATGTTCATCCAGTGGCAACGGCCTCTACTACCACGGGATCCTGTTCATCCAACCCCCACCGGGAACTGTTCATCCAACCCCAACCACGTATGCCTCGACTCGTTCAAACAACCCCCACATTCACTGTTCAGCAAGAGGCAGCAAGTTCGATCGGCTTCAGTAAGCAGCAGCAGCAGCGATCAATCGCTCGGGTTCAGTTAGCAGCAATAGCGAAGGAATCGCTCGAGTTCAGTTAACAGCCAAGGGGATTGATCGCTCGGGTTCAGTAACGTAGCTAGTGCAATCGCTCGGGTTCAGTAAGCAAACACCTCACTCGGGTTCAGTTAGAGCCCAATGCCTCACACACACACGCGTACGTATATGAGAGAAACGCACATCGCTCGACCTCGTTCACCCACCGTAACCGGGAACTCCCCGAAATTTTCCTCGCCCTCTCTTCTACCATGATTTTTTCCGTCATGGACGGCCCAAAGAATGTCATGCAGGTGCGTACCCAGCCTGCCCAGGACGAAAAGCCCATTTTCTGTCAAGATTTTCTGTCATAGAAGTAGGAGCCCACCACATCTATGATGATATCGGATTTTGTCACAATTATCATCCTAGAAGTGTCATAAGCATGACAGAAAAAAATTCGTTCGGCCTAAATGTCACGTATGTGTATTTTTTTGTAGTGGTTGGTGTCTTTTATTTGAAATTTAGTGTCAAGTTCTCTACAACCAGATATTATAAATTTCCAAGTCGCCCATAACCGCGGGCACGACTTTTCGAAGATCTAACTCTGCAGGGGTGCTCCAAGTAGTCCATTATAAATTACCACACACATTCCATGGAACATCCTCACACCATGATAACATGATGCTTGTGCTAAGTAATCCCGATGGACAAGCCACTCCAAAGGTAAAACTAAACCAGAAGGACCTCCCGGTGTACCGACAATCCTGATAGGAGCCGCACGTATCTCATTCTCAGGGCACACCAGATGGGCCAGACGTCGGGTTGCCTGACACCCTGGTTGCCTTAGGGCCACCCGACATCGCCTAGTTTGGACCAACACTCATGAGGAGCACTGGCCTAGGGTTGTTGATTAATTATCCACTAGTACCGGTAAGTCCCTATGCAAGTTTTAGTTGTTATTAGGCAAATTTAAAACCAAAGTTGGGCCTTGCTGGAAGAGTTTTATCATAAGCGAATGATCAGGGGGGCCATAATACCCCACATGTGTTAGAAGCGCTCATCAAGGAACATAACACCAGTATGACGGAAACTAAGGCGGCATGAGTGGAACAAAACACCAGGCAAAAGGTTGAGCCTTCCATCAATTACCAAGTATATAAATGCATTAACTAAATAAGAGATATGGTGATATCCCATGATATCCATGTCCCAACATGGAACAACCTGCAACTGCACCTACAACTATCAACGCTACAAGAGGGGTTGAGCAAAGCAGTAACATAGCCAAACAATGGTTTGCTAGGACGGTGGAGGTTAGAGGCTTATCATGGCAATTGGGAGGCTAACAAACAAGTGGTAGGTAGTGAGACATAGCGATAGCATCGAGATGACTAGCAAGCAAAGATAGTAGTGATATCCAAGATAATGGTCATCTTGCATGGAATCCCGCCAGGAAGAAGATTGAATCCGTGAGGTAGATGAACAAGCATGGTCGAACAAATCCTTACAATCGCAATGTTGCCGGGAACTATCGTGAAGAAACAGAACCAGAAAGAAGAGCAAACAACACGGTAAACAAACAAGCATAAATATGGCATGATGCACAATCAAGTATGTTGCATGTCTAGTTTAATGAAGCATGGCATGGCAAGAGTGCAATGATCAAATACTACGCTTTAAGTGAAGATCAATATGCAACGAGTTGCATATTAATGAAACTTACAACAATTATTTAGTTCTCTCGCGTTTAAACTACTCATCAATATTAAATCTTGGTTAACATGGCAACAGGTGAAGCGTACGTAAACTACCTATCTAGGAAAGATTAAATGAGGCCGGAAACAACAAGCAACAATTCTAGAAAATCTCGTGTGCATATTTCGAATTTGGTACTGCTTTGCCTAAAACAAAATTTTAATGTTGTTAAACAATAAAATAAAGTGTATCATGTTAATCTACACATTTTTATACCCCATTTACATATATAGAACATTTAATTCGGAGCTACGCTTATTTAGTTATGAAATAAACCATTTTAACAAGTTATTAAGCAATTTTAATGCAAACAACAATTTTAAACATTTTATCATGGATGGACATTGTGAGACTACATGAAATTCTAAGCATTTTACATATATAGATCATTATCCGGTGCATGGGTTGTGAGTTATTATATGCATGAGGATGACATATTCAAGTTGATGAAAATTTTATGAAAATGTTGACATTAAGCATGATATGGAGCATTTGGTCGCCATGGCGTAAAGAAAGGGGTGCCACGACAGCAAAAACGGAAAAGGTGCCACGACATTGTTCCGACGATCTGGCAACTCGTTGAGGTACCACTGCAAAAGAAGTGTCAAGAGCGTGTCATGCAAAAGATGATGGGGTGATCCCGGTTACTCAGTTCCCACGTGTCGGTGGCATGACAAACAAGAAATGTGTACAAAACAATCCGGACACGATGCAAACACGGGCATCTCATACAACACACACATTTGTCTCATCTGCGGTCGACTCGGGGGTTATACCTTCGAAGCATGCATTCAGGGCGGTTCGAGTTCGGCAAGGGAAGTAGGCGTTGACGAGTCGTCATGGAAGTAGTGGTACTCACGAGAATAGTCGAACTTGACACTTGTGATCCATGGTTCTTTCAGCGATGATAGTTGTACATGTTCCGTAGATGTTTGAGGTCGTCGGTAGAGGTACTAGTGTTGTCGTGGGAACTTGACAAATCCGAGTCTCTTCGGGCGTAGTAGTACTCTATGAAATTCGAGAGGGTCTTGACGATACGACGTGGTTCGGGTGGTCTAAGTCCTGGCAGTCTTGGCAATCCAAATGGGAACATGGCGAAAACAACACACGCAGTGCTCGCGGACATCATGGTACTTGCGTCAACTCGAGAGCCAATGGTTGTGTTGCAGAAAGACGGAGGTAACGGCCATGGGTATTGGGGGTCTTTGAAAACATTGGTCGTTGAGGTACTTGGTGTCCAAGTGGGCTCTGGGAGACTTGCGTATCCATGTAGTCGTACATGTCTTTGTGGTGTAGCCGTTTGGTGGAGCTCAGGCAGGGAGATGGTGAAGATGAACATGGGAGGAGGTTCAGGAGGGGCAAACCACGGTCAAAGGTGGTGCTGCAAGGCACCTATGGAGGAGAGAACGGGCACCGCGCGATGGAGTAGCTCCTGAATCGATAGGTGCTCGAGGACAGGGCGCTCGGGGGAGTGGCTTGCGGGACACAGGCGGAGGGTTTGATGGTGATGGGTGGTGAGGTGGTGAAGGTGTGGTAGGAGTGAAGGATCTGTGGGGAGGAGAAGGCGGAGGACGAAAGGAAGAGGTGCCTCGCCGGAGTTTATGTTTGAGGCAAAGGCAGGGCACAGGGCGCCATGGTTTCACGAGCGCAGGGACGAAGCTGCAGGTGCGAGCAACCGAAGAAGAGGGCGTCATGCGGGAGGAGAAGCAGGGCGCGGCAGCAAAGCTGCAGGCCAGCACGGTGGCCACCATGGCTGGTGGCCGTGCGGGGCGCGTGAGGTGAAGGGGCGTCGCGGGATGGAGCCTGTGGAGAGAAGGAGGACCACGGGCTTCGCGACAGTGGCACACTAGGATGATGTTCATCGTCGGGTGGCTCCGTCAGCTCAGATCAACGCTTAGGAGGAGCAGAGGGCGGATGAACATGCGATTTCAGGCACTGGCACTCGCATGTGTGTGTTCCTGGTGTGGCGGCACATGAGAGAGACGAGAGGGTGAGGAGGAGATCGAGCGGATGGGGATCGAGGCTAGGGTTAGATAGGGGTGCGGCTGTTGTCGGTGTCAAAATCGGTGGATCTCGGGTAGGGGGTCCCGAGTTGTGGATCTGGGATCAATGGGGAACAAGGAATGAAGGACACGATGTTTACCTAGGTTCGATCCCTCTCGAAGAGGTAAAACACTATGTCCTGCTTGATTATATTGGAGTGTATAGGATTATTACACAGTCGATCTACCACGAGATCAGATGAACTAAACCCTAGTAGGTAGGATGATGGTTTTTCTTTTGGGATAATTAGATTTATGCCCCTAGTTGTGTCCCACTCGTCTGTTTTACCCCTAATTCCCAAAAGTCACCGGTTCTGTCCAAGTCACTTTGCTCCTCTTATGCTTTTGCCCTTTGACCATTTGACCGTCAGTTTGAAAAATTCATAACTAATTCATACTGAATCAGAAAAATGCAAATAAGATACCAAAATGTTCAGAAAAACATCACCTATATGTCAGTGTCATTTGCATTCATGAAAAAAGTGTTGGGAAGTGCACATCTGAGTTTTAGCTCTTTTGATACCACCATGAATAGTGAACTCTAAAAAAATTCAATAAAAATATGGTGGCGAAGAACAACAAATGTTCAAAGTGCTTGCCAAGTTTCATTAGGGAACGACATTCGTGGAAGTCGTGGCAAAAAAATCTATTTTGGAGTGCTGATTGTTTTTTTTGCCGCGACACCCACAAATGTTATTCCCTGATGAAACATGGCAGGCACTTAAAACATTTGTCATTCTTTGCCACCAATTTTATTTTAGTTTTTTTGAACTTTTTTAGATTTTACTATTCATGGTGGTAGCATAAGAGCTAAAACTCGGATGGGCACTTTCCAACACTTTTTTCATGAATGCAAATGACACTGACGTATAGGTGATGTTTTTCTGTTTGGTATCTTATTTGCATTTTTCTGATTTAGTATGAATTAGTTATGAAGTTTTCAAACTGATGGTCAAACGGTCAAAGGGCAAAAGCATAATAGGAGCAAAGTTACTTGGACAGAACCAGTGACTTTTGGGAATTAGGGGTAAAACAGACGAGTAGGACACAACTAGGGGCATAAATCTAATTATCCCTTTTCTTTTAGACTCTATGGACTAAACTCTCTAGTTTATATAGGCACCAAGGGCACTAGGGTTACACTTGGCCAGTTACAAGGAAGGAATAAACATGTCGATTCTTCTTATCTTGACTTGGAGGACACACCAAGGCATCCCCGGTTTCCTGTCCGGATACAAAGTCGCCTCATACCTCGGCCTTCAACTAGCTGTAGTATGGCCTACTTGTCCGACCCATTAGAGACAGGCCGTTAGCCAGAGGACCCCCTAGTCCAGGACTCCCTTAGTAGCCCCCCGAACTAGCCTCCAACTATCGTTGTCAAAACTGGCAGATCTCGGGTAGGGGGTCCCGAACTGTGCGTCTAGGGTCGATGGTAAAAGGAGACGGGGGACACGATGTTTACCCACGTTCGGGCCGTTTCGATGGATGTAATACCCTACTTCCTGCCCATGAGATCGTAATGGAGAAACCCTAGAAGTCTAGCCTATATGATTGTGATTGCCTCTACGGACTAAACCCTCCGGTTTATATAGACACCGGAGGTATCTAGGGTTGTTCAATAGGAGCCAACCGGCTTGGATGGAATAGCCGAAACGGGGTCTGGTATACCGCAGTATGGAGGAAACGTCCTTCTGTTTGATCTGCTATGATCGAAACGGCATGCGATTCATCGGGATGTGTGTGGCGTACCGCAAAACGGAGGAAATGGACTTGTGTTGGAGCACTACGGTCGAAGCGAGGGTCCTGTTCATCAGGAGGGGTATGGCGTACCGCAAAATGGGACTGCATGGCCTACTGTTCACCCACCGTTGACTTACTCTAGCCTCCACATGCACTGTTCATCCACCGCATCTTCCTCCTGCCTCCACAACCTACTGTTCATCCACGGGATACTGTTCATCCAGCCCTCCACCGGCTACTGTTCAACCAGCCCTCCACTGGGTCCCTCCATCGGCTACTGTTCATCCCCCCACCTCCTCAATCGGGATCATGTTCATCCAGTGGCAACGGCCTCTACTACCACGGGATCCTGTTCATCCAACCCCCACCGGGAACTGTTCATCCAACCCCAACCACGTATGCCTCGACTCGTTCAAACAACCCCCACATTCACTGTTCAGCAAGAGGCAGCAAGTTCGATCGGCTTCAGTAAGCAGCAGCAGCAGCGATCAATCGCTCGGGTTCAGTTAGCAGCAATAGCGAAGGAATCGCTCGGGTTCAGTTAACAGCCAAGGGGATTGATCGCTCGGGTTCAGTAACGTAGCTAGTGCAATCGCTCGGGTTCAGTAAGCAAACACCTCACTCGGGTTCAGTTAGAGCCCAATGCCTCACACACACGCGCGTACGTATACGAGAGAAACGCACATCGCTCGACCTCGTTCACCCACCGTAACCAGGAACTCCCCAAAATTTTCCTCGCCCTCTCTTTCACCATGATTTTTTCCGTCATGGACGGCCCAAAGATTGTCATGCAGGTGCGTACCCAGCCTGCCCAGGACGAAAAGCCCATTTTTTGTCATGATTTTCTGTCATAGAAGTAGGAGCCCACCACATCTATGATGATATCGGATTTTGTCACAATTATCATCCTAGAAGTGTCATAAGCATGACAGAAAAAAATTCGTTCGGGCCTAAATGTCACGTATGTGTATTTTTTTTGTAGTGGTTGGTGTGTTTTATTTGAAAATTAGTGTCAAGTTCTCTACAACCAGATATTATAAATTTCCAAGTCGCCCATAACCGCGGGCACGACTCTTCGAAGATTTAACTCTGCAGGGGTGCTCCAAGTAGTCCATTATAAATTACCACACACATTCCATGGAACATCCTCACACCATGATAACATGATGCTTGTGCTAAGTAATCCCGATGGACAAGCCACTCAGCAAAGGTAAAACTAAACCAGAAGGACCTCCCGGTGTACCGACAATCCTGATAGGAGCTGCACGTATCTCATTCTCAGGGCACACCAGATGGGCCAGACATCGGGTTGCCTGAGACCCTGGTTGCCTAGGGGGCACCAGACATCACCTAGTTTGTTCCAACACTCATGAGGAGCACTGGCTTAGGGTTGTTGATTAATTATCCACCAGTACCGGTAAGTCCCTATGCAAGTTTTAGTTGTTATTAGGCAAATTTAAAACCAAAGTTGGGCCTTGCTCGAAGAGTTTTATCATAAGCGAATGATCAGGGGGCCATAATACCCCACATGTGTTAGAAGCGCTCATCAAGGAACATAACACCAGTATGACGGAAACTAAGGCGGCATGAGTGGAACAAAACACCAGGCAAAAGGTTGAGCCTTCCACCCATTACCAAGTATATAAATGCATTAACTAAATAAGAGATATTGTGATATCCCATGATATCCATGTCCCAACATGGAACAACCTGCAACTACACCTACAACTATCAACGCTATAAGAGGGGTTGAGCAAAGTAGTAACATAGCCAAACAATGGTTTGCTAGGACGATGGAGGTTAGAGGCTTATCATGGCAATTGGGAGGCTGACAAACAAGTGGTAGGTAGTGAGACATAGTGATAGCATCGAGATGACTAGCAAGCAAAGATAGTAGTGATATCCAAGATAATGGTCATCTTGCATGGAATCCCGCTAGGAAGAAGATTGAATCCGTGAGGTGGATGAACAAGCATGGTCGAACAAATCCTTACAATCGCAATGTTACCAGGAACTATCTAGAAGAAACAGAACCAGAAAGAAGAGCAAACAACACGGTAAACAAACAATCATAAATATGGCATGATGCATAATCAAGTATGATGCATGTCTAGTTTAATGAAGCATGGCATGGCAAGAGTGCAATGATCAAATACTACACTTTAAGTGAAGAACAATATGCAACGAGTTGCATATTAATTAAACTTACAACAATTATTTAGTTCTCTCGCGTTTAAACTACTCATCAATATTAAATCTTGGTTAACATGGCAACAGGTGAAGCGTACGTAAACTACCTATCTAGGCCAGATTAAATGAGGCCGGAAACAACAAGCAACAATTCCAGAAAATCTCGTGTGCATATTTCAAATTTGGTACTGCTTTGCCTAAAACAGAATTTTAATGTTGTTAAACAATAAAATAAAGTGTATCATGTTAGTCTACACATTTGTATACCCCATTTACATATATAGAACATTTAATTCAGAGCTACGATTATTTAGTTATGAAATAAACCATTTTAACAAGTTATTAAGCAATTTTAATGCAAACAACAATTTTAAACATTTTATCATGGATGGACATTGTGAGACTACATGAAATTCTAAGCATTTTACATATATAGATCATTATCCGGTGCATGGGTTGTGAGTTATTATATGCATGAGGATGACATATTCAAGTTGATGAAAATTTTATGAAAATGTTGACATTAAGCATGATATGGAGCATTTGGTCGCCATGGCGTAAAGAAAGGGGTACCACGACGGCAAAAACGGAAAAGGTGCCACGACACCGTTCCGACGATCTGGCAACTCGTTGAGATACCGCTGCAAAAGAAGTGTCATGAGCATGTCATGCAAAAGATGATGGGGTGATCCCGGTTACTGAGTTCCCACATGTCGGTGGCATGACAAACAATAAATGCGTACAAAACAATCTGGACACGATGCAAACACGGGCATCTCATACAACTCACGCATTTGTCTCATCTGCGGTCGACTCGGGGGTTATACCTTCGAAGCATGCATTCAGGGCGGTTCGAGTTCGGCAAGGGAAGTAGGCGTTGATGAGTCGTCATGGAAGTAGTGGTAGTCACGACAACAGTCGAACTTGACACTTGTGATCCATGGTTCTTTCAGCGATGATAGTTGTACATGTTCCGTAGATGTTCCATGGTTCTTTGTGGTGTAGCCGTTTGGTGGAGCTCAGGCAGGGAGATGGTGAAGATGAACATGGGAGGAGGTTCAGGAGGGGCAAACCACGGTCAAAGGTGGTGCTGCAAGGCACCTATGGAGGAGAGAACGGGCGCCGCGTGATGGAGTAGCTCCCGAATCGGTAGGTGCTCGAGGACAGGGCGCTCGGGGCAGTGGCTTGCGGGACACAGTGGGAGGGTTTGATGGTGATGGGTGGTGAGGTGGTGAAGGTGTGGTAGCAGTGAAGGATCTGCGGGGAGGAGAAGGCGGAGGACGAAAGGAAGAGGTGACTCGCCGGAGTTTCTGTTTGAGGCAAAGGCGGGGCACAGGGCGCCATGGTTTCACGAGCGCAGGGACGAAGCTGCAGGTGCGAGCAACCGAAGAAGAGGGCGTCACGCGGGAGGAGAAGCAGGGCGCGGCAGCAAAGCTGCAGGCCAGCACGGTGGCCACCATGGCTGGTTGCCGTGTGGGGCGCGTGAGGTGAAGGGGCGTCGCGGGATGGAGCCTGTGGAGAGAAGGAGGAGCACGGGCTTCGCGGCAGTGGCATGCTAGGATGATGGTCACCGTCGGGTGGCTCCGTCAGCTCAGATCAACGCTTAGGAGGAGCAGAGGGCGGATGAACATGCGATTTCAGGCACTGGCACTCGCATGTGTGTGTTCCTGGTGTGGCGGCACATGAGAGACGAGAGGGTGAGGAGGAGATCGAGCGGATGGGGATCGAGGCTAGGGTTAGATAGGATTGTGCCTGTTGTCGGTATCAAAACCGATGGATCTCAGGTAGGGGGTCCCGAGCTGTGGATCTGGGATCAATGGGGAACAAGGAATGAAGGACACGATGTTTACCTAGGTTCGATCCCTCTCGAAGAGGTAAAACACTACGTCCTGCTTGATTATATTGGAGTGTATAGGATTATTACACAGTCGATCTACCACGAGATCAGATGAACTAAACCCTAGGTAGGTAGGATGATGGTTTTTCTTTTAGAATCTATGGACTAAACTCTCTAGTTTATATAGGCACCAAGGGCACTAAGCTTACACTTGGCCAGTTACAAGGAAGGAATAAACATGTCGATTATTCTTATCTTGACTTGGAGGACACACCATGGCATCCCCGGTTTCCTGTCCGGATACGAAGTCACCTCATACCTCGGCCTTCAAGTAGCTGTAGTATGACCCCCTTGTCCGGCCCATTAGAGACAGGCCGTCAGCCAGAGGACCCCCTAGTCCAGGACTCCCTCAGTAGCCCCCGAACTAGCCTCCAACTATCGTTGTCAAAACTGGCGGATCTCGGGTAGGGGGTCCCGAACTGTGCGTCTAGGGTCGATGGTAACAGGAGACGGGGGACACGATGTTTACCCAGGTTCGGGCCGTCTCGATGGATGTAATACCCTAGTTCCTGCCGACGAGATCGTAATGGCGAAACCCTAGAAGTCTAGCCTATATGATTGCGATTACCTCTACGGACTAAACCCTCCGGTTTATATAGACACCGGAGGGATCTAGGGTTGTACAAAGTTGGTTACAGAGAAAGGAATCTACATATCCGAACGCCAAGCTTGCCATCCGCGCAAAGGAGAGTCCCATCCGGACACGGGAGAGAGTCTTCTATCTTGTATCTTCATGGCCCATCAGTCCGGCCCACGTCACATAGGCCGGACGCCCGAGGACCCATTAATCCAGGACTCCCTCAGTAGCCCCCGAACCAGGCTTCAATGACAAGGTGTCTGGCGCGCAGATTGTCTTCGGCATTGCAAGGCGGGTTCCTCCTTCGATTACTTCAAAGCACCTGACTTAGATAGCTGTATTCGGCTTGTCAGTTAATGTCATGCCCCTCGGCTTCTGTGCCTCCATTGCTTCTGCCTCCACGTGTCCAGTGAATACGAAAGGGCAGGGTATTTTTTGCACATAACACCCCGGTCGTGTAACAAAGGCATCTATTTAAAGAGATTGGATCTAGATCCCATTCCACATCAAGCGAAAAAATCCTTAGAGCTTGCTAGGAGAAACCATTACGACATGGCTAGCGTTCCCAGCTCTTCCTCCCGCCCCGACGGCTCCGAAAAAGGTGACTGGGAGAGATGCTCAGTATCCCACGATTAGCTAGTTAAGCTTCAAACGCAGGGATTCCTTCCCCCCGCGGATCTAGAACCCTGTTCGGGCAGGATTGACCTCCTTCTCTGGCGAAGCCCTGGCGGAAAATTTCCCCAATCCAACCAGGGGGAACGGGTGTGCTTCGTTTCCTACTTGTTAAGAGGCATCGGATTTCCAATCCACCCTTTCCTCCGAGGACTCCTGGAGTATTATGGCGTCCAACTGCACAACTTCATGGTGGCCTCGATCCTACACATCGCGGGTTTTCTTGCTCTTTGCGAGCTATTCCTGGGCTTTGAGGCCCGCTTTCATTTATGGAGAAAGCTATTCTGCCTCGTCCCTCGCACCCAAGAGGGATTGGTATTCGAGGTGGGCGGCGCCGAAGCATGTCGAATAGCCGGGACCAGATACCTATCCGGCACACCGAAGAAGGCATCCGAAGAGTGGCCCTCAGAGTTGTTCTATATCGAGGACGTCGCTCTCCCCGATCCAATCCTCATGGGTCTTCCTGAATTTTCCAGTGCTCCATTGAAGAAACGCCACAGCTGGCGCCCTCAGAGTCTCAAGGAGGAGGATAATGTGGAAGTATGACAACTAATGGGCAAGATAAGGACACTCGCCTAGTCCGGAATAACAATAGTCGAGGTAACGGCCACTTCCATAGCGCGAGGGGCTCAGCCACTCAAATTTAGGGGGCTCCCAATGTGGCAGTACAATGGGGAAGATGATGCCTCACGCTGCGGACGAAAGGGTACGGATTCCCTCACCGCCCTGGCCATAATACTGGCCGATCTGTATAAAGGGGAAAAAGAGGAGTTCTGTCGGCTTAAGCGCCGAGAGGGATTTTCCATGTACAATCATCCTAGTTGGGTGAGTTTTAATCCCACCACTTTACTCAATCCTCTCCCTGAGTCGCTTTCAATTGACACTAACCCGTCCATTTGTAACAGGAATGGCGAAAGGTCGTCGAGGGGATCTATAGTCCCGCTCCACAGCCGGAGGACCATAACCGGGATCTTGACCCCGGATTCTAAGAGGATCCGGAAATATTTTTAGAGCTTGAGGAGGGAGTATTTTGCCAGGCGAGCTACGACGGCATAGAAGTGGCCATCATAGCCGACTATCCCGGCCTCCTTCCTGCCTCACATGTAAGTAATCAGGAGACATCTCCTCCAAAACAGCTTCCTTATTCTGCCTCACCCACCACACTGTCTCGTGCTCCAAAGGGGAGGCGCTCGGTGCGCCATGCTACACCAGAGGTGACTCATAAGAGGGTGACGCCAACGACGGGCAAACCTTCGAAGAGGAAGGCAAATGAAAATACAACCGAGCCTTCATCAAAGAGGTATATCTTTTTAAATACGCCCTTGGCAGTCACATCGACCTGTGACATTGTCCACGACGTCTTGTCAGGAAGAGCGTTTGCCGGACTATGTCCGGGGATCCTGTCGGTCGCGCCTCCACTAGCCAGGTTCCAGGCCCTGCCTTAAGGATGGAGGATAACAGAGGAGTGACGCCGAATTCTCCTTCCGTAGAGGATTCGGATGACGTGTCCGTCACGAACTCTGAAGTGGAGAGTGCCATGAATCATCGGCGGCGGAAGGCCGCTCTCTGCGACCCCGACTTTTCAAATGAGGCTTCAATGCCTTCAGGTCGGCCGATACATACATCCGAGCTGCTCAGGATGGGCTTGCCAGAGCCACGGACCAGCATTTAAAAGATATGCGGGTAAGTACAGATTTGGTAATCATATACCAGTAGCCCCCGAGACTTGAAGCAGTTGATACAACCGATTTAAGGATCATTGTATAATCAGGTACTCACTGAGAAGAACGGCCTGTTGTCTCAAGATATGGAAAAGTGTCAGACCCGGCTGGCTGCGGTTACCGCCAAACTAGAGAAATCCAAGAAGGCAACACGTGGTAATATTCCCTTCCATCTAGAAAAATGTAATCATATACCAGTAATGTTAATACAGTTGTGTTTCCGATGACCGGATCAGCAAATCAACTGGAAGGGGAACTGAAAGTCGCGCAGGCTGGCGAACAAGAGGCCAAAAGGCAACTGGCCGTGGGCGAACGTGTGCTGACATGAGTCAGAGATGATAAAAGCAAGCTGCAGGATTCCAACACCCTGCTAGGCGAAGAGCTAAAAGACGTACAAGCTCAGCTAGCTGACGCCGTAAAGGAGAATAGGAGGCTACGAGGAGGCATATTCAGTATGCTTTTGAACTCCCCTCCGTATATTTCAGCGAAGAAATGCTCTAATAGATTGATGTCTGCAGGTATGCTGACCGGCCGTCCCGAAGAGGAAATGTCCGGCTCTCAAGGCAACCTGCTGCAAGAGCTGTCCCAACTGCACGAATGAGCTCGGCAAGCAATGCGGAGCGTTGCGAAAGCTTTGTGGCCATCCACCTCTCCTCCAGGAAGCATGGAGGAGCTTGCAAAGCTATTCCAAGGAGCTCGGCGGCCCTTTCGACTATGGAAGATATCGACCTGCCGAGAAGGTGTGCGAGAGGCCTGGGCCATGGTAAAAACATGGTACACCAAGCTTGATCCAAATGATATGGCCCGGGTCGGACCGTTGGGGTCAGATGGAAAAGAAATTCTGGTTAGTTTGGTATATGACCAGGTAAAGATAGCCGCCAAATATTCCCAACAGGATTGTAAGCTAGATAGCCTGTTAGATGACATAGAGGAAGAAGTTTTTGAGTCTAAGTGACTATGTACTTCAATTAACAAATTTGTCCCTAGCCGGATTGTAAAACGATTGTCATGGCAGACCTTTTCGCTTCGACCCCTGGACCCGAAGGCTCGGAGTGTTTCCGAATACTGTAACGGTAATATAGACCGGGGTATGCGTGGAAACCAGGCATAGGGGTCATAGTTGCTTGAACAGACAAGGTGTATCCGACTAGCTATGTTATATTTCATTGAATTGTAAGAAACATCTTCTAGGGAGAATAGTTCCGTTAAGGGTTCCTTTCCCTGGGTGAACATGTGTTAGTATGCATGTTCGAACTATGATCGAAAAATCGCAGTATTCGTAACGTCTGGGGGTTCATAATGTAGTGACTGTAAAACATCTTTAGTCTGCCGACCGAATATTCCCTTAAGAACTCTAGCTTTTGGCTTCACCCAGTCTGAGGTACATGTCTGGATGCCCGTCTGTAACAATCGCAGAGGTGCTCCCTTTATGCCCTAGCCGAACAAACGGGAATGTAGGGCATAAGCACAGGAGCCAAGCAACCCAGCTTGGCCAAAACTTAAGTCATAACGGTGCATATAATGGCGGAGAAAAGGTACATATGAGAAAGAAAGACACATATGTAGGAAGCTTGACGCTCGTAAAATAATAATAATAATAATAATAATAATAATAATAATAATAATAAGCTTCTATAAGAGAAGCCCCTACGTATTATGAGTGTGTACATTTAAGGATGTCTACGTCGTAGGTGCGCGGGTGAGCCGCACCAGAGCTTAAAGCTAGAGAAAAAGTTAAAGATAGGAAATAAAATGGAGACAAAGGGAGAAGGAAACAAACAATGAGTCCGGCTCTAGGCATAAAATCTTCGGAGTCTAGCGACGTTCCACGGGTTCGGCTCTAAGCGATTGTCTGATGCATCACGCAGGCGGTATGCTCCTCCAGTGAGAACTTCATCTATAATGAAGGGACCCTCCCACTTGGGCTTGAGTTTGTCCTTTTTCTTTTCTGGCAAGCATAGAACGGGTTCACCAACATTATAATTCTTGGCCCGCACCTCTCTACTTTGATATCTGCGAGCCTATTGTTGACAGAATGCGGAACGGGCTTTTGCAATGTCGCGCTCCTCCTCCAAGGCATCTAAACTGTCCTGCTGATCCAACTCGGCTTCTCTCTCTTCCTACATGCGCCTCGAGGTGAGTCATGAATAATGTCGCAGGGCAAAACGGCCTCTGTGCCGTACACCATAACAAATGGTGTGTATCTGATAGTGAGATTGGGCGTGGTCCACAGCCCCCAGAGTACGGAGTCGAGCTCCTCAACCCAGTGCTGGCCTGATTCTTTCAACGACCACACTAGTCTAGGCTTAATGCCGCTCATAATAAGACCATTAGCTCGTTCGACCTGACTGTTTGTTTGTGGATGATATACCGAGGCGTAATCAAGTTAAATGCCCGATTTAGCACACTAGGTCTTCACTTCATCGGCCGTGAAATTGGAGCCGTTATCGGTGATGATGCTGTGTGGGACACCATAACGGTGCACAACACCGGATATAAAGTCGATCACCGGTCCGGCTTTGGCCGTTTTCACTGGTTTGGCCTCTATACACTTGGTGAATTTATCTACCATAACTAGTAGATACTTTTTCTTATGGCTTCCTCCTTTAAGGGGTCCGACCATATCAAGCCCCCAGACCGCAAAAGGCCAGGTAATGGGGATTGTTTGTAGAGCAGTAGGCGGCATATGGCTTTGATTGGCGAAAAGCTGGCAGCTGACACCACTCTCATCCTACCACACCATGGATGGCTTCGAGAGCCTTTCCAAAAAGATGTTAGGCGGGACGGGGTCACGCTTGGCGCCCATGCGAGCAAGGACATCCGCCGCTTGATTGCTTTCTCAAGCCACATGATGAAACTCGAGTCCCTCGAACCGAGCTGATATTTTGAGTATGGCATTACGATAGGCCACCATCTTCGAATCTTTGGCGTCAAAGTCTCCATTTATTTGAGATATGGCGAGATTTGAGTCCCCACGCACCTCCAGCATTGTATGCCCATGGAGCTAGCCATCCGAAGACCGTGCAATAGGGCCTCGTATTCGGCTGCATTGTTGGAGTCTGTGTATAATATTTGGAGTACGTACTTGATTGTGTCTCCAGTGGGGGATGTTAAAACGACGCCTGCGCCTAAACTGGCCAGCATTTTAAAGCCATCAAAGTACATGACCCAGTTGGAATATGTGCCGTACTCTTTAGGGAGTTTGGCCCCTGTCCATTCGGCGATGAAATTGGCCAATACTTGGGATTTAATGCCCCGGCGTGGTTTGTATGCTATGTCGAATGGTAGGAGCTCAATGGCCCACTTAGCAATCCGGCCCGTAGCGTCGCCGTTGTTTATTATGTCATTGAGTGGCACTTCGAAAGCCACCGTGATAGAGCACTCTTGGAAGTAGTGTCGTAGCTTCCGGGATGCCATGAAGACCGCATATGCTATCTTTTGGTAATGAGGGTACCGGGATTTGCATGGTGTGAGGACGGTGGATACATAGTATACCGGTTTCTGAAGTGGGAATTTGTGTCCGTCCTCCTCTCGCTCAACGACGAGCCCCGCGCTCACCACCTAGTGAGTTGCAGATATGTATAATAACATTGGTTCACCAACACTTGGCGCGGCCAGGATTGGGTTGCTTGCTAAAAGAGCCTTTATTTCTTCCAGTCCAGGTTGCCGCATCCGTCCACTCGAAGTGGTCAGTGTGTCGGAGAAGGCGATAAAGTGGCAATGATTTTTCTCCTAATCTGGAGATAAAGCGGCTTAAAGCTGCCACACATCTGACTAGTTTTTGGACCTGCTTAAGGTCTGTTGGTATAGCCAATTGCGACAAAGCCCAGATTTTGGCTGGATTTGCCTCAATTCCTCTATTGGAAACGATGAAGCCCAGCAGTTTTCCAGTGGGAATGCCGAAGACACACTTTTCCAGATTGAGCTTGATTTCATATGTACGGAGGTTGTCAAATGTGAGATGCAGGTTGTCTATTAGTGACTCGACATGCCTAGTCTTGATGACTACGTCATCCACATATGCTTCAACTGTCTTGCCGATTTGTTTCTCCAGGCATGTTTGAATCATACGTTGGTAGGTGGCGCCGGCGTTTTTTAGCCCGAAGAGCATAGAGTTGACGCAGAAAGGCCCGTATGGGGTAATGAATGCCGTTGCAGCTTGATCGGACTCCTTCATTGTCCTGCGGTAGCATTGATAATCTGATCGATGCGGGGCAGGCCTTGTTGAGGTCTTTGAAATCGACGCACAGGCGCCAGAATTTATCCTTCTTTGGTACCATCACCAGGTTTGCTAGCCAGTCCGGATGTTTTATTTCTCTGATGAATCCGGCCTCTATTAACTTGGCTAGCTCCTCCTCCATAGCTTGTCGTTTGGGTTCGGAAAAGCGCCGCCGTATTTGTTTGACCGACTTATATCCCTTCAATATATTGCAATTGTGCTTGGCCAATCTGTGTGGGATCCCTGGCATATCAGAAGGGTGCCAGGCGAATATGTCCCAGTTTTTGTGTAGGAACGCTCGTAATGCGGCGCCAACTGTTGGGTCCAGCTGTGCCCCGATAGAGGTTGTCTTCTTGGGGTCCGTTGGGTGGACCTAAAATTTGACGATTTCGTCTGCTGGTTTGCAAGAGGTGGATTTGGGCCGCTTATCAAGGATTACGTCGTCCTGCCACCGTGGAGCGTAGTGCGGTTAACTCTTCGGCCGCGAGGGCTTCGGACAGTGCCTCGAGGGCCAGGGATGCGGTTTTGTTTTCAGCGCGGAGGGCTATGTCCGGATCATAGGCGAGAGTGACAATACCGTTGGGCCCGGGCATCTTGAGCTTCATATACCCGTAGTGAGGTCTGGCTTGAAAGCGTGTGAACGCGTCTCGCCCCAACAGGGCATGATATCCACTATTGAAAGGGGCCACTTGGAAGGTTATTTCTTCGGACCGGTAGTTCTCTGGCATGCCGAATACCACGTCAAGTGGGATTTTCCCCACGCACCGCGCCTCCCGGCTGGGAATGATTCCTCGGATGGTCGTATTACTCTGCTCGATGTGGCTCCTGTCTATTTCCATTTTATTGAGTGTGTCCTCGTAGATGAGGTTTAGCCCGCTGCCGCCGTCCATGAGCACTTTAGTGAGCCGAAAGCCATCCGCAATTGGATTGAGGACCAAGGCAGCTGGTGCCCAGACAGATCGGATTCTTGGTTCGTCACTGGCATTGAAAGTTATAGCCGTTTCGTTCCAGGGGTTTATTGCCACGACTCGGCAGACTTCGGCGAGGTCACAGAGTACCCTCTTGCGCCGATTGTTTGAAGCGAAAGTCTCGAAGACCGTCAATACTCCGAATTTGCCGTGCTCGGGGGTGTCTTTGGTGAGGATATCCTCACCGCTCTTGGCCACTTGCAAGAGTATTCAACATGCTCTGAGGCTGTTGGTTGATTCGGTGCCCGGCGTCATGTGTATTTTGCATGGCTTATCGAGCCATACCTCCAGAACGGTTCCACGTCCCGTAACGTGCTTAGTTTTCTTCAATATGGGGCCGGGTGCCATGCAAGGGTGCACCCTTTTCGCCCGCCCGAGGGGTTGAGTGGAAACCGGGGGTTCCCAGTGAGCTATCTGAGTTTTCCCAGCGCTTTCCATTGCAAAGTACTTCTGTACTATAGTTTCCAAGTCAACGAAGTGTAATACGCGACGGCGGTTGATGGCGTTGAGGATTCATTCGTCCGTGCAATTATTGCAGAATACTGAAGTCGCGTCCTCGTCGCGGCAATCTTTAATCTCGTCTTTAACAAGGAGGAACCTGGCCCAAAAGTGATGGAATGTTTCCTGAGACTGCTCTCGTATGAACGTGAGGTCGCATATATCCGGATGACCGGAATTTCTTGGAGAATATTGCTTGTGGTGGGTGGGTGGCTTTAAATCCGAACCCTGACCCAGTTTGGAGTCCAGAGTCTGAAAATTTTCCGAGCTTAATAGTTCGGGCTCCGGGATGTCAACTGATTTTTTAGGCCCAACGTCCGACTCTAAGTTCGGAGGGCCGGGAGCGTAGTTCCGCAGATAGGTATCCGGCTATTCAAGCTCGGATATCCGAACATAGTTTGTCTTTAATATAGAGGAAGAGTCGTTGTTTCGGTCCTCTACGACCGCTATCTGATGGGTGATCGGTGGAGATTTAATTTCTCTCTGATCGGGTTTAAGCCCAATCTGATCATAGTCTGTAGCGACCCCCATGGCGGCGATGCAATCCAGGAGTTCGTTTAAAGATGACAACTCTGCCGGATCCATCCGTTTGGAGTATTCGGAGTCAACACGGAGGCGATTTTCGATGACCTGAGAGGTCACCATCGGCTTAACAGCCGAACAGGCGATCATGGTAAAGTCGCCTAACCAGAGGGTTTGTCCTGAGGCCAGGGCTCCTCCAGAGGTGATGCTATCCTTGATGACAAGGCGAGCCATCGATCCTGTCTTCGACGTCACAGTGGAACTCTCAATGAAAGCACCAATGTCGGTGTCAAAACCGGCAGATCTTGGGTAGGGGGTCCTGAACTGTGCGTCTAGGGTCGATGGTAACAGGAGACGGGGGACACGATCTTTACCCAGGTTCGGGCCCTCTCGATGGAGGTAATACCCTACTTCCTACTTGATTGATCTTGATGAATATGAGGGTTACAAGAGTTGATCTACCACGAGATCGTAATGGCGAAACCCTAGAAGGCTAGCCTGTATGATTGTGATTGCCTCTATGGACTAAACCATCCTGTTTATATAGACACCGGAGGGGTCTAGGGTTGTACAAAGTCGGTTACAGAGAAAGGAATCTGCATATCCGAACGCCAAGCTTGCCATCCACGCAAAGGAGAGTCCCATCCAGACACGCGAGAGAGTCTTCTGTCTTGTATCTTCACGACCCATCAGTCCGGCCCACGTCACATAGGCCGGACGCCCGAGGACCCCTTAATCCATGACTCCCTCACCAACGCTGGTGTCTCACAGCTCCTTGAGTCCTTAGTACAGTTGAACTCTCCGGCTTGCGGGGCGAGTTCCGCTCCTCCTCTATGATCGGAGTAGTTTCCCTTAGGAAAACCTTCAAGAGTCGCTTAGCTAAGTTCGACCATGTGTTAACCGGGTTATATCCAGAGTCGAATTGCTTAGCCTCGAAGGCCAACCACTCAAGTGCGAACATTACTTTTCCCTGACAACTTTTGGCGAAAGGTCATAGCTAGACATAAATGTTGAACAGTTGTAAAAACTCGACTTCACGGTTTGAGGCAGCTTCTCCATTTGCACGTCCCATAAATATGGATATTGTGCCCATTTTTAAGGCATATGATCAATGATTTTGGTGATCCCACCCGCACATAACATCACAATTATATCGGTAAGCAGCAAGGCCATCGACGCAGTAAAAGGGCTCTTAGCATTACAACCACTGCTTATCTGTGTATCCTTTCTCCTTCCTCTAGCAATTGCTTTCCCAATCTACAGAGCTCCAGCGCCCCGACCCATCCCTCCTCAAGAACTCCCTTTTAGCCACTCCCTCAATTCGGCCATGGCTGAATCTGGAGCGAAAGGCAAGTGGGAGGCCTCGATCATCACCAACTATGACATCGAGGATCTGAAGCACGCTAGTTACCTCCCGGGAAATGTCATTCAATGGGCTCTGATGTCTACTACGCAACCTTCTTCTTGTAGACGTTGTTGGGCCTCCAAGTGCAGAGGTTTGTAGGACAGTAGAAAATTTCCCTCAAGTGGATGACCTAAGGTTTATCAATCAGTGGGAGGCGTAGGATGAAGATAGTCTCTCTCAAACAATCGTGCAACCAAATAACAAAGAGTTTCTTGTGTCCCCAACACACCCAATACAATGGTAAATTGTATAGGTGGACTAGTTCGGTGAAGAGATGGTGATACAAGTGCAATATGGATGGTATATATACATTTTTGTAATCTGAAAATATAAAAACAGTAATGTAACTAGTAACAAAAGTGAGCAAAAACGGTTTTGCAATGCTTGGAAACAAGGCCTAGGGTTCATACTTTCACAAATGCAAGTTCTCTCAACAATGATAACATAATTAGATCATATAACAATCCCTCAACGTGCAACACAGAGTCACTCCAAAGTAACTAATAGCGGAGAACAAACAAAGAGATTATTGTAGGGTACGAAACCACCTCAAAGTTATTCTTTTTGATGGATCTATCGGGCTATTCATATAAGTGTCACAAACAGCCCTAGAATTCATACTAAAATAACACCTTAAGACACAAATCAACCAAAACCCTAATGTCACCTAGATACTCCAATGTCACCACAAGTATCCGCGAGTTTGATTATACGACATGCATCACACAATGTCAGATTCATCTATTCAAACCAACACAAAGAACTTCAAAGAGTGCCCCAAAGTTTCTAGCGGAGAGTCAAGACGAAAACTTGTGCCAAACCCTATGCATAAGTTCACAACATCACATAACACGCAAATTGATCACCAAAACATACATCAGGTGGATCATGTGAATATCCCATTGTCACCACAGATAAGCACATGCAAGACAAACATCAAGTGTTCTCAAATCATTAAAGACTCAATCCGATAAGATAACTTCAAAGGGAAAACTCAATCCATTACAAGAAGGTAGAGGGGGAGAAACATCATAAGATCCAACTATAATAGAAAAGCTCGCGGTACATCAAGATCATGCCAAATCAAGAACACGAGAGAGAGAGAGAGAGAGAGATCAAACACATAGCTACTGGTACATACCCTCAGCCTCGAGGGTGAACTACTCCCTCCTCGTCATGGAGAGCACCCGGTGCTACCTCTTGAGCACTGTGCTGGTTTTCCCTTGAAGAGGAAAGGGTGATGCAACAAAGTAGCATAAGTATTTCCCTTCGTTTTTGAGAACCAAGGTATCAATCCAGTAGGAGACTATACGCAAGTCGGCTCGTACCTACACAAACAATAAGAACCTTGCAACCAACGCGATAAAGGGGTTGTCAATCCCTTCACGACCACTTGCAAAAGTGAGATCTGATAGAGATAATAAGATAAATATTTTTGGTATTTTTATGATATAGATTGAAAGTAAAGATTGCAAAGTAAAAATAGATTGGAAACTTATACGATGGAAAATAGACCCGGGGGCCATAGGTTTCACTAGTGACTTCTCTCAAGATAGCATAAGTATTATGGTGGGTGAACAAATTACTGTCGAGAAATTGATAGAAAAGTGCATAGTTCTGAGAATATCTAGGCATGATCATGTATATAGGTGCTACCTCTTGAGCACTGCGTTGGTTTTCCCTTGAAGAGGAAAGGGTGATGCAGTAAACTAGCGTAAGTATTTCCCTCAGTTTTTGAGAACCAAGGTATCAATCTAGTAGGAGAACACGCTCGAGTCCCACGCACCTACACAAACAAATAAGAACCTTGCAACCAACGCAATAAAGGGGTTGTCAATCCCTTCACGGTCACTTACGAGAGTGAGATCTGATAGATATGATAAGATAATATTTTTGGTATTTCTATAATAAAGATAAATAAAGATGCAAAGTAAAATAAACGGAAATGGAAATAGCTAAGTGTTGGAAGATTAATATGATGGAAAATAGACCCGGAGGCCATAGGTTTCACTAGTGGCTTCTCTTAAGAGCATAAGTATTACAGTGCGTGAACAAATTACTGTCGAGCAATTGATAGAATTGAGCATAATTATGAGAATATCTAGGTATGATCATGTATATAGGCATCACGTCCGCGAAAGTAGACCAAAACGATTCGGCATCTACTACTATTACTCCACACATCGACCGCTATCCAGCATGCATCTAGAGTATTAAGTTCAAAAGAACAGAGTAATGCTTTAAGTAAGATGACATGATGTAGAGGGATAAACTCACGCAATATGATATAAACCCCATCTTTTTATCCTCGATGGCAACAATACAATACCTGCCTTGCTGCCCCTGCTGTCACTGGGAAAGGACACTGCAAGATTGAACCCAAAGCTAAGCACTTCTCCCATTGCAAGAAAGATCAATCTAGTAGGACAAACCAAACTAATAATTCGGAGAGACTTGCAAAGAAACCAATCATACATAAAAGAATTTAGAGGAGATTCAAATATTGTTCATAGATAAACTTGATCATAAACCCACAATTCATCGGTCACAACAAACACACCGCGAAAGAAGATTACATCGAATAGATCTCCACGAGAATCATGGAGAACTTTGTATTGAGATCCAAAAAGAGAGAAGAAGCCATCTAGCTAATAACTATGGACCCGAATGTCTGAGGTAAACTGCTCACACATCATCGGAGAGGCTACGGTGTTGATGTAGAAGCCCTCCGTGATCAATGCCCCCTCCGGCAGGACGCCGGAAAAGGCCCCAAGATGGGATCTCACGGGTACAGAAGGTTGCGGCGGTGGAATTAGGTTTTCGTGGATGCCTCTGATGGTTTGGGGGTACGTTGGTGTATATGGGAGGAAGAAGTACGTCAGTGGAGCAACGTGGGCCACACGAGGGTGGAGGGCGTGCCCAGGGGGTAGGCGCACCCCCTGCCTCGTGCTCTCCTGGTTGATTTTTTGACATAGACTCCAAGTCCTCTGGATCATGTTTGTTCCGAAAATCACGTTCCCGAAGGTTTCATTCCGTTTGGACTCCGTTTGATATTCTTTTTCTGCGAAACACTGAAATAGGCAAAAAACAACAATTTGGGTTGTGCCTCCGGTTAATAGGTTAGTCCCAACAATAATATAAAAGTGTATAATAAATCCCATTAAACATCCAAAACAGAATATAATATAGCATGGAACAATCAAAAATTATAGATACGTTGGAGACGTATCAATAGGCATCACGTCCGCGACAAGTAGACCGAAACGATTCTGCATCTACTACTATTACTCCACACATCAACCGCTATCCAGCATGCATCTAGAGTATTAACTTCAAGAACAGAGTAACACATTAGGCAAGATGACATGATGTAGAGGGATAAACTCAAGCAATATGATATAAAACCCATCTTTTTATCCTCGATGGCAACAATACAATACAATACGTGTCGTTTCCCTTTCTGTCACTGGGATCGAGCAACGCAAGATTGAACCCAAAGCTAAGCATTTCTCCCATTGCAAGAAAGATCAATCTAGTAGGCCAAACCAAACTGATAATTCGAAGAGACTTGCAAAGATAACAAATCATACATAAAAGAATTTAGAGGAGATTCAAATAATGTTCATAGATAATCTTGATCATAAACCCACAATTCATCGGATCTCGACAAACACACCACAAAAAGAATTACATCGAATAGATCTCCAAGAAGATCGAGGAGAAATATGTATTGAGATCCAAAGAGAGAGAAGAAGCCATCTAGCTAATAACTATGGACCCGAAGGTCTGTGGTAAACTACTCACACATCATCGGAGAGGCTATGGTGTTGATGTAGAAGCCCTCCGTAATCGATTCCCCCTCCGGAGGAGCGCCGGAAAAGGCCCCAAGATGGGATCTCACGGGTAGAGAAGGTTGCGGTGGTGGAAATAGGGTTTTGTGGTGCTCTCGGATGCTTTCGGGGTATATGAGTATATATAGGCGAAAGAAGTCAGTCAGGGGAGCCATGAGGGGCCCACGAGGGTGGGTGCGCGCCACCCCCTGGGCACGCCCTCCTGCCTCGTGGCCTCCTCGTTTCTTTCTTGACGTCCACTCCAAGTCTCCTGGATTGCGTTTGTTCCAAAAATAACTCTCCCGAAGGTTTCAATCCGTTTGGACTCCGTTTGATATTCCTTTTCTGCGAAACACTGAAATAGGCAAAAAAAACAACAATTTGCACTGGGCCTTTGGTTAGTAGGTTAGTCCCAAAAATAATATAAAAGTGTATAATAAAGCCCATTAAACATCCAAAACAGATAATATAGTAGCATGGAACAATCAAAAATTATAGATACGTTGGAGACGTATCACCCGGATGATGGAGATGGCCACCGGTGATGATTTCCCCCTCCGGCAAGGTGCCGGAACAGGGCCCCGATTGGTTTTTGGTGGCTACAGAGGCTTGCGTCTGAGGAAATCCCGATCTAGGTTTATTTCTAGGGGTTTTGGTATTTATAGGAATTATTGGCATCGAGAACAAGTTAGGGGGGTCAATGAGGAGCCCAGAAGGTCGGAGGGCGCGCCCTAGGGGGTGGGGCGCCCTCCACCCTTGTGGAGGCCTCGTGGCTCTTCTGGCCCAACTCTTTTGCTTTGGGGGCTTCTTCTGGTCCATAAAAAATCATCAGAAAGTTTCAGCTCGATTGGACTCCGTTTGATATTCCTTTTCTGTGAAACTCAAAAACAAGAAAAAAAAAAAACAAAAACTGGCACTGGGCTCTGGGTTAATAGGTTAGTCCAAAAAATCATATAAAATAGCATATAAATGCATATAAAACATCCAATATAGATGATATAATAGCATGGAACAATCAAAAATTGTAGATACGTTGGAGACGTATCAAGCATCCCCAAGCTTAATTCCTGCTCGTCCTCAAGTAGGTAAATGATAAAAACAGAGTTTTTGATGTGGAATGCTACCTAACATATTTATCAATGTAATTCTCTTTATTGTGGCATGAATGTTCAGATCCGTATGATTCAAAACAGAAGTTTAATATTGACATAAAAACAATAATACATCAAGCATACTAACAAAATAATTATGTCTTCTCAAAATAACATGGCCAAAGAAAGGTTATCCCTATAAAATCTGATAGTCTGGCTATGCTCCATCTTCCTCACACAAAATATTTAAATTATGCACAACCCTGATGACAAGCCAAGCATTTGTTTCATACTTTTGACATTCTAAAACTTTTTCAACTTTCACGGAATACATGAGCATGAGCCATGGACATAACACTATAGGTATAATAAACGGTGGTTGTGGAGAAGAAAAAAAGAAGGAGATAGTCTCACATCAACTATCGTATCAACGGGCTATGGAGATGCCCATCAATAGATATCAATGTGAGTGAGTAGGGATTGCCATGCAACGGATGCACTAGAGCTATAAGTTTATGGAAGCTCAAAAAGAAACTAAGTGGGTGTGCATCCAACTTGCTTGCTCATGAAGACCTAAGGCAATTTGAGGAAGGCCATCGTTGGAATATACAAGCCAAGTTCCACAATGAAAAATTCCCACTAGTATATGAAAGTGACAACATAGGAGACTCTCTTATAATGAAGATCATGGTGCTACTTTGAAGCACAAGTGTGGTTAAAGGATAGTAGCATTTCCCCTTCTCTCTTTTCTCTCTTTTTTTTTGTTTTTTCGCCCTCTCTTTTTTTGGCCTCTTTTTTTATTTTATTTTCGTCCGGTGTCTCATCCCGACTTGTGGGGGAATTATAGTCTCCATCATCCTTTTCTCACATGGGACAATGCTCTAATAATGAAGATCATCACACTTTTATTTACTTACAACTCAAGAATTACAACTCAATACTTAGAACAAAATATGACTCTATATGAATGCCTCCGGCGGTGTACCGGGATGTGTAATGAATCAAGAGTGACATGTATGAAAGAATTATGAACGGTGGCTTTGCCACAAATATGATGTCAACTACAGGATCATGCAAAGCAATATGACAATGATGAAGCGTGTCATAATAAACGGAACTATGGAAAGTTGCATGGCAATATATCTCAGGATGGCTATGGAAATTCCATAATAGGTAGGTATGGTGGCTGTTTTGAGGAATGTATATGGTTGGTTTGTGGTACCGACAAAAGTTGCGTAGCACTAGAGAGGCTAGCAATGGTGGAAGGGTGAGAGTGCGTATAATCCATGGACTCAACATTAGTCATAGAGAACTCATATACTTATTGCAAAAATCTATTAGTTATCGAAACGAAGTACTACGCGCATGCTCCTTGGGGGATAGATGTGTAGGAAAAGACCATCGCTCATCCCTGACCGCCGCTCATAAGGAAGACAATCAATAAATAAACCATGCTTCGACTTCATCACATAACGGTTCACCATACGTGCATGCTACGGGAATCACAAACTTTAACACAAGTATTTCTCAAATTCACAATTACTCACTAGAATGACTCTAATACCACCATCTTCATATCACAAAACAATCATAAGGAATCAAACTTCTCATAGTATTCAATACACTTTATATGAAAGTTTTTATTATATCCCTCTTGGATGCCCATCATCTTAGGACTAAATTTATAACTTAAGCAAATTACCATGCTGTTTAGAGACTCTCAAAATGATATAAGTGAAGCATGAGAGCTCAACAATTTCTTCAAAATAAAACTACCGCCGTTCTCTAAAAAGATATAAGTGAAACACTAGGGCAAATGACAAACTACTCCAAAAGATATAAGTGAAGATCAATGAGTAGTCGAATAATTATGTCACTATCTGAAGACTCTCTAACATTTAAGAATTTCCAATCTTAGGATATTATTCAAACAGCAAGAAAAACAAAATAAAATGATATTGCAAGGATAGAACATATCATGTGAAGAAGCAAAAACTTAGGCTCAACGAAAACTGACCGATCATTGTTGAAGAAGAAAGGTGGGATGCCTATCGGGACATCCCCAAGCATAGATACTTGAGACTTCTTGAAATATTAGCTAGGCATGCCATGGGCATCCCAATCTTGAGCGTTTGTGTCTCCATAATTCCTTTCATATCACGGTTTCCCTAATTCTTAAAAACTCAATCCACACAAAACTCAACAAGAACTCGTGAGATAGGTTAGTATAAATCCATGCAAAACCTTATCATTCTCTACTGTAGAAAATCACTAAAATTATAATTTAACATTGCATACCAAATGCCTCTGCATATTTAATACACCCATCCTCAAATAGAATCATTAAACAAGCAAACGTATGCAAACAATGCAAACATAACAGCAACCTGTCTAAACAGAACAGTCTGTAAAGAATGCAAGAGGAGTCATACTTCCCTAACTCCAAAGATTCTGAAAACTTACCACACTGTAGATAATTTGTTGTTACTTATTATGTAAAAAATTCAAGATTTTATCACATTCTGACATTTTTAAACAATTCAGACAATGATAGAAAACTTTATGTTTTCAAAATAGCAACATATAGACTTGTAAAATAACCATGGTAAAGGCTATATTTGACCTTTTTATAAAGATGCAAAAAATTACTCTAAATAACAACAAACAAATCATAATAAAAGAAAATGACGCTCCAAGCAAAACACATATCATGTGGTGAATAAAAATATAGCCCCAAGTAAAGTTACCGATGAACGAAGACGAAAGAGGGGATGCCATCTGGGCATCCCCAAGCTTAGTTGCTTGGGTATTCCTTGAATATTACCTTGGGGTGCCTTGGGCATCCGCAAGCTTAGGGTCTTGCCACTCCTTGTTCCATAGTCCATCGAAACTTCACCCAAAACTTGAAAACTTCAGAAACACAAAACTTAACAGAAAACTCATGAGCTCCATTAGTATAATAAAACAAATCCTTCACTTAGGTACTGTCAAGACCAGATTCATAATTTTTCTCACATGATGCCTACTGTACCCTATCATTTCTACAATTTATATTAAGCAATATAAGCCATATGAAATACAAAACAAGCAAAATATCCATCGAAAACAGAATACATCAAAAACAGAACAGTCTGTAAAGATCTGAACAACACCCATACTTCTGTTACTCCAAATATTCTTCAAATTTAGGAAAACATAGACAATTTGTATATCAATCATGTGTAAAATATTAAGAATTTTATCATGCTCTAGTGAATTTAAACAATTCTGTGACTGGGCACAAAAGTTTCTGTTTTTGGACAGAATTGAATCAACAATCATCCACACTATCCCAAAGACTTTACTTGGCACTTTATTGAAAGAAAAGCTATAAAACATGATTAATACAGTATCATAATATCATGTGAACACACAAAAACATTAGGGGTAAATGTTGGGTTGTCTCCCAACAAGCGCTTTTCTTCAATGCCTTTCTAGCTAGGCATGATAATTTCAATGATGCTCACGTAAAAGATAAGAATTGAAACATAATGGAAGCATCATGAAGCATATGACTAGCACTTTTAATTCTAACCCACTTCCTATGCCTAGGGATTTTGTGACAAAACAAATTATGGGAAT
This sequence comes from Aegilops tauschii subsp. strangulata, assembly GCF_002575655.3. NCBI lineage: Eukaryota > Viridiplantae > Streptophyta > Magnoliopsida > Poales > Poaceae > Aegilops > Aegilops tauschii. The sequence goes on from NC_053038.3 coordinate 289,620,511, forward strand.
AAGAATCAACTAGCATAGGAAGGCAAAACAAGCATAACTTCAAGATTTTCAACACATGGAGAGCAAACTTGATATTATTGAAATATGAAGAAGCATATGTTCCTCCCTCATAACAATTTTCAGTAGCAACATGAATGAATTCAACAATATAACCAACACATAAAGAATTATTCTCATGATGCACAAGCATAAAATTTTTACTACTCACCACATAAGCAAAATTCTTCTCATGAATAGTAGTGGGAGTAAACTCAACAAAATAACTATCATGTGAGGTATAATCCAATTGAAAATTAAAATCATGATGACAAGTTTCACGGTTATCATTATTATTTATAGCATATGTGTCATCACAATAATCATCATAATTAGGAGGCATGCTTTCATCATAATAAATATTCTCATCAAAACTTGGGGGACTAAAAATATCATATTCATCAAGCATAGCATCCCCAAGCGTGTGGCTTTGCATATCATTAGCATCATGGGTATTGAAAGAATTCGTACTAACAACATTGCAATCATGCTCATCATTCAAATATTTAGTGCCAAACATTTCATAGACTTCTTCCTCTAACACTTGAACACAATTTTCCTTACCATCATTCTCACGAAAGACATTCAAAAGATGAAGCATACTAGGCAACCTCAATTCCATTTTTTTGTAATTTCCTTTTATGAACTAAACTAGTGATAAAACAAGAAACTAAAAGAATCGATTGCAAGATCTAAAGATATACCTTCAGGCACTAGCCTCCCCGGCAATGGCGCCAGAAAAGAGCTTGATGTCTACTAAGCAACCTGCTTCTTGTAGACGTTGTTGGGCCTCCAAGTGTAGAGGTTTGTAGGACAGTAGAAAATTTCCCTCAAGTGGATGACCTAAGGTTTATCAATCCGTGGGAGGCTTAGGATGAAGATGGTCTCTCTCAAACAACCCTGCAACCAAATAACAAAGAGTCTCTCGTGTCCCCAACACACCCAATACAATGGTAAATTGTATAGGTGCACTAGTTCGGCGAAGAGATGGTGATACAAGTGCAATATGGATGGTAGATATAGGTTTTTGTAATATGAAAATATAAAAACAGCAAGGTAACTAGTAATAAAATTGAGCGAAAAAGGTATTGCAATGCTTGGAAACAAGGCCTAGGGTTCATACTTTCACTACTGCAAGTTCTCTCAATAATGATAACATAATTAGATCATATAACAATCCCTCAATGTGCAACAAAGAGTGACTCCAAAGTCACTAATAGCGGAGAACAAACGAAGAGATTATTGTAGGGTACAAAACCACCTCAAAGTTATTCTTTCTGATCGATCTTTCGAGCTATTCCTATAAGTGTCACAAACAACCCTAGAGTTCATAGTAAAATAACACCTTAAGACACAAATCAACCAAAACCATAATGTCACCTAGATACTCCAATGTCACCACAAGTATTCGCGGGTTTGATTATACGACATGCATCACACAATCTCAGATTCATCTATTCAAACAGACACAAAGAACTTCAAAGAGTGCCCCAAAAGTTCTACCGGAGAGTCAAGACGAAAACATGTGCCAACCCCTATGCATAAGTTCACAAGGTCACAGAACCCGCAAGTTGATCACCAAAACATACATCAAGTGGATCACGCGAATATCCCATTGTCACCATAGATAAGCACATGCAAGACATACATCAAGTGTTCTCAAATCCTTAAAGACTCAATCCGAGAAGATAACTTCAAAGGGAAAACTCAATCCATTACAAGAAGGTAGAGGGGGAGAAACATCATAAGATCCAACTATAATAGCAAAGTTCGCGGTACATCAAGATCGTGTCAAATCAAGAACATGAGAGGGAGAGATCAAACACATAGCTACAGGTACATACCCTCAGCCCCGAGGGTGCACTACTCCCTCCTCGTCATAGAGAGTGCCGGGATGATGAAGATGGCCACCAGTGATGATTCCCCCCTCCCGCAGGGTGCCGGAACAGGGTCCCAATTGGTTTTTTGTGGCTACAGAGGCTTGCGGCGGCGGAACTCCGGATCTAGGTTTATTTTTGGGGGTTTTGGTATTTATAGGAATTATTGGCTCCGAGAACAAGTTAGGGGGTCCACGAGGAGCCCACAAGGTCAGAGGGCACGCCCTGGGGGTGGGGGCGCCCTCCACCCTTTTGGAGGCCTCGTGGCTCTTTTGGCCCAACTATTTTGTTTCTGGGGCTTCTTCTGGTCCATAAAAATTCGTCGGAAAGTTTCAGCTCGATTGGACTCTGTTTGATATTCCTTTTCTGCGAAACTCAAAAACAAGTAAAAGACAGAAACTGGCACTGGGCTCTGGGTTAATAGGTTAGTCCCGAAAATCATATAAAATAGCATATAAATGCATATAAAACATCCAATATAGATAATATAATAGCATGGAACAATCAAAAATTATAGATACGTTGGAGACGTATCAGGCTCCAGAAGAGGGCCAGGTCATCCACACGCCCCAACCAGACGAGAGGGTGGTGTTCGTCCCCCATTTCATCCGGTGACTGGACTTCCCGCTCCACCCCTTCATCAAGGGATTGATGTTGTTCTACGGGCTAGATTTCCATGATCTGCCCCGAACTCCTTCATGCACATCTCGGCCTTCTTCATGCACGTCTCGGCCTTCATCGTCATTTATGAGGCCTTTCTGCGGGTCCAGCCACACTTTGGCCTGTGGCTGAAGATCTTTAGAGTTAAGCCGAAGATAGTCGACGAACAGCAGGCGGACTGTGGGGGGGGCAATGATTAGCAAGCTCGCCCGGGTCGAGTGGCAGAGGGCACATTCATAGACACCGTCAAGGTTTGGCAAAAAGAGTGGTTCTATATCACCAAACCATGCGACGCGGCCTAGACGACGGCTCAAGACTTTAGATCCGGACCACCCGCAAGGCTAACATCATGTACTAAGAAGAGCCTCGACTGGGGGTTACCCATGGAGGTTGAGTCGCTGCAGAAGCGTATCTCCAGTATGAAAAAGGCGGGCGCCAAGCTGACCAATGTGGTTTAGGTGATGCTTTGCCGCCGCCTCCTAACCTGCTAGCAACGGGACGCCCCAATGTGGGCTTACTAGCCTGAGGACCCCATCACCGTGCTCCGCTTCTATGGTACCACCCACGACAAGCTATGGAAGGTGCTATTCAAGCCCCAAAAGGAGTGGCTGGCCAAGGAGGAAGACATCGGTCTTGATGCCGCACACCCTCCTCGGGAGGTAATGAAGTTTCATCCTTTAATGTTTAGATTATTTCCCTTTAACAGGGAATTTGAGCTTTTTCTTCCCGCATTCGTAGAGCGAGCTGGGAAAAGCCACAAAGATCGACTATCTGGCCCCTCTGCCCAAGGGCCCCAGGTCAGCTCTGTTGGAGGAGATGCTGACCGTGGCGCCATACAAGGCGCCGGAAAAGAAAGAGAAGAAGAAGGCCGACCCGAGGGAGGCCCGAGAAGGCCTCCGGCCAAGGGGGCATCCGGACACTATGTCCGGTGAATCCCAGGCACCTTCCACCCACGAGGGGGAGCGGGAAGAAGATGAGGAGGAGAGCAACTCCTCCCGAACGAGGAAAAGGGCGGCGTCGAACGACGCCGAGGAGGAACAACCTCCTCATGCACAAAAGAAGCCACACGGGGCCAAGTTGGTCCTGCCCGAGGACAGCTCGGACTCCGGCAAGGAGTCTGCAGCTTCCGAAGAGGTTCCTCGGAGGAACCCCAGGGTCAAGCCCCCCGCCGAAAGGTACGAATCTGATGATTCCCTGGGCGTTTGTTTCATTAGTCTATTACTGATCGTATGCATGTACTTCCTATTGCAGCCCGCCGCGCGATCTCCCCACTGACCAGGTCTCAGAGGGGAACTCTCCACCCGCCGAGCTGGTGGAGAGGGGGGCTGTATCACGATCCATGTCCCTCCAGTTGTAGGGGACACCTGAGTGGTGTTCTCCCAAAAGACCCCTCCCTGACTGGACACGGGGAGCGGCGGTGATGACATCATAGCCGAGGTTAACACCCCAGTCACCATAGATTAGGAGGGGAGATACCTCCTGGTAAACAGAGAGGTGGATCTCGGTCAATCCGAGCCCTCCCCAAAGACAGTTCCGGAGCCCCAAGGCCCCCGGAGTCGTCCATCCCGCCCTCCACTGAAGGGGGAGCTAGGGCCCCGCCGCCAGCACCAAACACCTGAGATCGGGTTGCGGTCGGGTGGCCGGACATGATGGAGGAGGTTTTTGAATAGCTCCTCCATCATCGCGGAACACCGTGCCCTGATGGGCGTGGTTTTGCAAAGTATTCAATCCATTAACAGCAGACTGAAGGAAGCTTCTGGCGGCCTCCTGACAGGCTTCGAGGTAAGCCATGTAATATTCTTTCCATAAACCAAATTTTCTAAGTAAGGTTATGCAATCCTCGTATATAGAGCAGCCCCCGAGCCCTGGGTGAGTTTGAAAAAAAACTCGAACGGGGATCGAATAGTCAAAGAATGCCTGTGATAGTCATAGCCCCCGAGACTTCGTCGGGGTTGAAAAAACCTGGCGGAGGATCGAGAATCATTGAATCAGGAGTCTAAATGTTATGACCTTTTTGTGTTTAGGCCTAGTCTTCGGCGGCGGCAGGCAATGCCGCGGAGCTGGCCGAAATGAATCAGAAGCTCAAGAGCTCCGATGAGAAGCTCGAACGTGTCAACAAGCGGTTCCACGAAGTGCAAGGTTAGTCCGGTCAAGACTTTAATACTTCGGAATTTTGTATCCAGCAAGGTATTCGGGGTTATCCATAAGCAATAGTTGCTTGATTATGATTGCAGCTGTCGTTGCAGAGGTCGAGAACCTCAAGGCCGAACTGAAGAGGCCAAGCAAGAGGCTACCGAATAGAAGGCGGTGACCGAGCGAGCGGCCGCCGATCTATCAACGGTGAAAACCATCAGGAACAAGCACTAGGCTAGAGTGGCCGAAGTGCAGTAGGAGCTCAAGGATGCCGTCACTAAATGTGAGGACCTTGAGCAGAAAAATAAGGGTCAAGCCACCTAGTTGTCCAAGGTAAAGCAGGAGATCCGGGAGGCGAGGACAGAAACGCAACGCGCCCGAAAAGAGCTCCGACAAGTGAAGCTAATTGCATATGGTAAGCCATACTTACTGCAAAGTGTCTTTGGTGGTCATAGGTTCGCTTTCCTCACACGAGTGTGGCTTTCCTCAGGCGCATTTGCGGATCTTCTGAGGAGTGCGGCGGATGCGGCCAAGCACTCTGCGTCTCGGGAGGGTGATGCTGAACATAGGCTATTCTGGGCGCAGTTTCAAGCGCTCGAGCACCCTCCCCTCCTGAGTAATCAAATGAAGCAGCTGATGGAGTTGCACCGGATGGCAGAGCCGGCCATGAAGGACATTTGTGTCCAGTTGTGGCCCATGGATCCGATACCGAGCAGCTACTTTGGCATGGTGCAGAAGTTGTGCGACGTTGCGCCCCGGATTGACGCTGTGAAGCACTCCTTCTGCATCGAGGGAGCTCAGATGGCTTTGCGAGGACCATGGTGCACTGGCTGGAGATCAAGCCAGTAGAGATGGCCACCGGACTCCCGCCCACTAGGAAGGAGCGCAGGCACCCCGAGCAGTATTTCCCCATTGTAATGGATGGTGCTCGGGCGATAGAGGCTCCGTGCTCGAAAGATGTAATTTTCGGATGAAGTTGCTATCATGTATTGACTATGGAAACTTTTTCTTTATAACGTGATTGCTTTGTATTGTTGATCATACTTTGTCTGTTTTTGCTTATTTTGACTCATGTGCGGCAGTTTTAGTTTGGAAGTTATCAGACGTCGGCTTTAGCCCCCATGTAGATGCTACAGGAGGTGTTTCGGCCTCCGCACTATGACCTTTAGCCGACATCTCGGTGCCCGAAGGCAGTACTGTGGGAGGGAAATAAGGCAGTCGGACTATGTGGTTTTAGTGCTTTCACTTAGCCATAGGAGCTTGACTGTGCGGGCTGGTGACTAGGCCCCAGTGTTTTTGTGATGTTCGGATGAACCGAGGTATATGCCTTCATCACATGGTTTGTGTAAGGATGAAACCTTCGTATAACATGGTGTAACCTACTTCGATTTGTAGTTTGAAACTTGTCGTCGGATCGCCGACCAGTTCTCGCATATTATGATAGTTAGTTTTCGGCTTTGTCCACTGAGGTACTTAACCAGGCGAGCTGGAAGTACAATCGCAGTGGTTCTCCATTTACCCTCTTAGATGAACATGCAGAACGTAAGAGGGTAGACATATGAGTCGGGCAACCCAACTATTGACCCAAGACATAATTCAGAACCGATTCAGATAGTGCAATATCCGAGACGCCGAACACTAAGGAAAAAGATAGTGCCGGACTGATGCTTAGGGCCAGTTTTATGGTCGAGCCCCCGGTTTATTAGTCAATCACATTGAAAGAGAATGCGTACCGAACTAGTTTTATTTCGGCATCGAAGAGCGGGAAATGTTATGCGACATGACTGCAAGAGGACCGTAAAGAGTAGTCTTCTATTCCGATGAACTCGTGACTTCTAGACGTACAATTCGAACTACCGAAGCAACTATTACAGATACTTCGTAAAAAGATAAATTTAAAGAGGAGAGGTTTACACAGGGCCATTATGTGTTGTTTGACGTCCCTAATATGCCCCGCTGCACGTCTGCGCCTTTGCTCTTGAGGGGAGGAAGAACTCCTTGAAGGGTGTGATAATCGGCCGGTGGGCCTTTGAGAGAGGGTCTTGAGAAGTCACCGCACTGTATTGGCTTGATGCTAGATAGGTACTGGGTGGTACCTATGTATGTCCGAACACGTGTTTAGCCATAGCTCGGTTGACCCAAACACTTGGCTCATGCACATTTGGCCCCCACAGCTACCCATGGTATTTTTAGCGCGAAGTTGTGTACCCGAGGTACATACTTTGCGACAAGGATGGGTGTGTTGTGGGGTGCATGTCCCTATTTGCTATGAGCATAGGCAGGCTCCTCGAACCGAGATAGGGCTCAGGCCCGTTTGCTTGCTTCCCGTGCCTTGACGGCGGGCTGGTACTTTGACCCCTCGATGCCGGGTTGGACTTCGACTGCCAGAGCCGCTGTATGCTCCTCAGTCCGGAGTAAGCGCTCAGTGTTGCCATTGACTGTGATGACGCCCTTGGGTCCGGGCATATTGAGCTTCAGGTATGAGTACTGGGGGACGATGTTGAAACGAGCAAAAGCCGTCCAGCCCAGGAGTGCGTGATATCCACTTCGGAAAGGGACAATGTCAAAGATCAAGTCTTCTTTGCGGAAGTTGTCCGACGAACCGAACACTACTTCCAAGGTTAGAGTGCCCAAGCAGCGGGCTTCGACGCCTCGGATTACTCCTTTAAAGGTTGTATTACTCAGTTTGATCCTTCATGGATCGATACCCATCTTGCTCATTGTATCTGAATAAATCAGGTTGAGGCTGCTACCTCTGTCCATGATGGGGTATCCTCCATGACGGATACTGGTCAGGTGGTCCCTACGGTTGATGGTGATCGGACACGCCGACCATGGGTTAACTTTTAGGGCTACTGGCTCTACGGCATAGACATCCTGGATTGCGCGCTTCCTCTCCTTCTTAGGTATATGTGTGGCGTAGATCATGTTCACCGTTTTACCTTGGGAGGGAACTGCTTCTGGCCTCCATTGTTCGGCCCACCAGGTTCATCATCATCCTCTCTATGAGGGCCCTTGCCTTGCTCCTCGGCTGTGAGCTTGCCAGCCTGTTTGATCACCCAACAATTATGTTGGTGTGGTTAGCATGTTTATTCGAGGTTCCATAGATCTGGCAAGGCCTATCCAAATTTTTTTGAGTGCGGTCGGGTCGTCCCTGTACCCTTTAGAGGGTTTCTTCGGCATTCACTCTCGTATCCTCGGCTTCACCGCCATTGTGGCAACGCTTTTTTGTTGTGTTGTGGTTTCCCGTTTCCGTCCCGGACTTCCGAAGTACCGGGTCTTTGGGGTTGTTACTTCTACGAGCCAACTAGCTATCTTTGCCCGCGCAAAAGTGGGTCAGCAGTGAGGTAAGAGTCGACATCATCCTCGACTTGTCTTGGCTGAGCTGACGAGCTAGCCATTTGTCTCGGACGTTGTGTTTGAATGCGGCTATTGCCTCAGCATCCGAATAGTTGACGATTTGGTTCTTATTAGTCAAGAACCGATTCCAAAATTGTTGGGATGATTCTCTGGGATGTTTGACCACATGGCTCAGGTCATCGGTGTACGGAGGCTGAACATAAGTGCCTTGAAAGTTGGCTTGGAAGGCATCCTCGAGTTCTTCCCAGCTTCCTATGGAGTTTTCAGGGAGGTTGTTTAGCCAATGCCTGGCTGGTCCTTTGAGCTTTAGTGGCAGGTATTTTATGGCATGCGGATCATCTCCTCGGGCCATATGAATGTGGAGAAGGAAATCTTCGATCCACACGGCCGGGTCTGTTGTCCCATCATATTGTTCCATATTCACGAGTTTAAACCCTTCGAGGAACTAATGCCGCATCACGTCATCCGTGAAGCACATTGGGTGAGCGGCGCCTCTGACCCGGGCTACATTGCGTCGGAGATCGGCTGCCATCTCGGCTCGAGGCTGCTCCCGAGCTCTATCGTTTCGGTCGCGCCAAGCTTGGTATCCGTCCCATCCAGCGGGAGTGTACCCTCCAGATCCATATATGGATCTTGTGTGACCTGCTCTAGTGGCGAGGTCATGTTGTAGATCATATTCATACTCTGGCTGCGTCGGCTCCATGCCTCTACGATGAGGGGGAGTGGGTGGATATTCAGCCTCTAAAACCGGCCTATCCCATCCTCGAGGGGGCGGTCGGGATGATCTGCCTGAGCATGTCTCAAGGGTGCGGTCTCAAGAGCCTCATCATCGAATTGTGGCAGCAATTTATGCTTGGGGTAACTTTTCGTTTGCTGCTCATAGCCAGACCCTTCTTCGGCTGCTAGGACTTTTGTCCATCTATCATTGAGGGTGTCCTGTTCGGCTTTTAGTTGTTGCTTATTCTTCTTCAAGATTTGTGCGGTGGTGATACGTTGTCGTTTAAACCGCTCTTGGTCAAGTGGTTCACCGGGAACGATGAAATCCTCGACTCCAAGGATGACATCCTCTTCGGAGACGGGGCGGTAGTTACTGTCCTCGGAGTCATTGAGGTCCTCGGGATTATACTGATCATCGTGCTCCGTACAGTCCTCGGGTTGTTGCTCGGGGGCCGCGGGGTCGCCGAGGTCTTCCATATTGTTTGGGGTATCATTTTCTCTTGTGCCCGTGTTGCTTTCCCTGCCTGTATGGCCGTCCACCATCCAGCGACGGGAGGGGCAGTAGCAGTGTGGGCCATGGCCTCGATGTCTTCGGCCTCATCAGAAGCGTAGTCCAGTATGTCGGTTAAATTTTCGACATTGGCTACTAAGTGGATGGTGGGTGGGGCATAAAATTCCCCGTGACCCGCCTCAAGACCAAGCGGGACGTAGGTCGAGGATGGGCCATCCATGATGATCATTGTCTGGATCCGATCTAGCGTCTCGTTTAACACGGCGAGACTAGTCGGATCGGTATATGGGATTTCTTTGGAACCGACCTCCAGTATGATGGTGCAAGGGGCGAGTCCGGACAGGGTTGACTCCTAGTATTCGGACGCTGAAGTCGCATTCCGATTTGAGGTTGGATCTGTGACAAGAGAAACGAGTGCGGCCGAGGTTGACTCCCCGGTCTTCGGACACGGAAGTCACATACAGACTCAAAGATGGATCCGAGGAAAGCGAAGCGAGTCCTGCCGGGGTTGACTCCCGATCTTCGAACGTAGAGATCATTTCCAGGATTGAAGCCGGATCCGAGATGAGGGTCGACACAGGGATTGGGTCGGAAGGAGATTCCAAAGTGAAAGCTTCAGGGTCTTCCGGAGCCTCCGGCAAAGCTGCGAAGCTGGTGAAGGTCAGGTCACCCCAAGTGTCAGCAACGGACTCGAGATTACCAAAGTTGATCTTGCGCTCAGAGGTGAAGCTGTCGACCTAGTCAAGATGACCGTCCAGGTTGGCAATCAGAACGATGCTGCCGAACGCAAAAATTTGGCCGGGGACAAAGATGTCCCCGGTGTTGATGCCATCTCCGATGATCAGGCGAGTCGTCAATCCTCCGATGATCTCACATCAGAACTCTCAATGAAAGCACCAATGTCGGTGTCAAAACTAGCGGATCGCGGGTACAAGATCTCGAGCTGCGGATCTGGGATCGATGGGGAACAAGGAACGAAGGCCACGATGTTTACCCAGGTTCGGGCCCTCTCGGAGAGGTAAAACCCTACGTCAAGCTTGATTATATTGAAGTGTATGGGATGATTACAGAGTCGATCTACCACGAGATCAGATGAACTAAACCCTAGGTAGGTAGGATGATGCTTCTTCTTCTAGCCTCTACGGACTAAACCCTCTAGTCTATATAGGCACCAGGGGCACTAGGGTTACACATGGTCGTTTACAAGGAAGGAATAAACATGCTGATTCTTCTTATCTTGACTTGGAGGACACACCAAGGCATCGTCGGTTTCCTGTCTGGATACGAAGTCGCCTCATAGCTCGGCATTCTAGCAGCTGTGGAGTTGCCCACTTGTCCGGCCCATAAGAGACAGGTCATCAGCCCAAGGACCCCCTAGTCCAGGACTCCCTCAGCTGGGCCTAGGTTTTAGTGGAAGAAGTGGGCCGGGGAGAAGGAAGGAAGATGCCGGCCCAGTTCGAAATTGTTGAACATGTTTCCACTGTTCAGAAAAGAAAAAAGATAGAGAGGAAGAGAAAATAAAATATTTGAGTGTTCAAATATTTTCTAATTGAGCCGAAAATTAGAAGTAGCCACTTGGCATATTCCCAAAGTGCCACAACTTGAAATGGGCCATTCGGAGAAAAGATCATGGATTCAAAATATTTTAGAAACTAGAGGGATTTAAAATGCAAGTTTGTTATGGCGGATTCCAATAAATTGAATATTTTTTTATAGCCCCATAATAATATTGGGAGACTTTGGTATGTTTTAAGAGAATTCACCATGTGAATTTCCCTATATTTAAATGGATCGAAGACCCATACAATTTAATATATGAGTTGCAAAATTAATGACATGATGGTATGATGAAATGATGGTATGCAAAAACATGGAGCGAGCATTATCATAATAATAATAAACAAGGAAGGAATCGGTCTCGGGCTGTCACATTCCCTTTTTGAGACAAGTGATAATCCCTAAAGTGTTCTAGCTGATCCAAAGTATCTCCCGTTATCAAGTTGAATTGAGATTTGTTAGGATTATCAAAGTAGTATTTAATGTTTTCCACATAACCAGCATTGAGGGTTTTAGGAGGTTCCCCATCTCCATGAGTAGCAAGTACAACTAATTATGTTGGTATTTCGTGTTCCATATCCATAACTAAGGATAGATAACAACTTAACACAGAAAATAAAAACTACTTAGTGATAAAGAATACAAGCACATACAAGAATATTCACCCAACACTATTGCTCGCCGGCAACAACGCAAGAAAAAGGTATTGATGACCCTCAAGTATAGGGGATCAATTGTATCTTTTTTGATAAATAAGAGTGTCGAACCCAACAAGGAGCAAAAGGTAGAATTGGTATTCTCTTCTACTTCTATCAACCACCGATACAACTCTATGCACACTTAACATTCACTTTACCTAGAACAAGTATGAAACTAGAAGTACTTTGTAGGTGTAATGCTAGAGCTACTTTGTGAGAATAAAACTAGGATTACTTTGAGAGATAATAAAACATTGTTGTTTGATGTATACTACACAACTTACTCTTGTAGACTCGTGTTGGGCCGCCAAGCGCAGAGTTTTGTAGGACAGTAGCAATTTCCCCTCAAGTGGATGACCTAAGGTTTATCAATCCGTGGGAGGCATAGGATGGAGATGATCTCTCTCAAACAAACCTGAAATCTAATACAAGAAATCTCTTGTGTCCCCAATACATCAATGATAATTTCAATCACTTTTCCTAGGATCATAATAGCAACTCTTTCTCATAAAACTCATCAAGATAAAGTAGCAATTGAAAATGGAATTTTTGATGTGGAATGCTACCTATCATATTCATCATATACTCTTTTATTTTGTAGCATGGACATTTGGACTTGAAAGATTCAAAGCAGTAGTCTATAATTTGACATGAAGACATCAATACTCAAGCATACTAACAAGCAACCATGTCTTGCAAAATATCAACGCTAAAGAAAGCTATCCCTAGCCCATTATGCTCAATCATTGATCCATTCATGAAACACACTCAAATATTAGCTACATCCAATGCACAAGTATGACAATAGTGTTCCCTAGTTGGTGCTTTATAATAGAAGATGTAGACTCAAAAATAAAAATAATTGCATAAAAGTAAATAGATAGGCCTTTCACATAGGGAAGCATCGATTTGAAGAGATGCTAGAGCTCAAGGCTTAAATTGAGAGATACAATTATTTTGAGAGGCATGCTTTTCCTGTCAACGGAAACGACCGAGAATTCCCAATATCTCCCATGCTAGACAAATCATAGGCGGTTACCAAAAATAAAATAAAATTATCTCTTTTCCACCATTCCTTCACAATCCATGGCTAGCCATATCCACGGGTGCCTTCCATACCAACACTTTCCAAGGAATTTATCATTATCATCATATTAATTTTTTTTTCATTTCGGGACTGGGTATCCCATTTACCAGCCACACTCTCGTGCAATGACAAATGAATAAACACTCATCATCAAAATAACCCACCTAGAATGGAAAACATTGACCAACCCCTGCCGCTTCATGAGCAGTACGGCCACACAAAATAGAAAACTATTTTGAATGATTAGAGCTGGCTCATGCAAATTTACTTGGAACGACATGTAAATACCGCATATAGGTACGTATGGTGGACTCATTTGGCACAACTTTGGGTTTAAGGAATTGCATGCACAAGCAGCATTTTCGTTTAGTACAAATGAAGGCTAGCAAATAGATTGAGAAGCAACCAACAAAAAAAACTAAAACGGTCATAAACATGCATTAAACATAACTAACACTGAATAATGCACCACAGGTGGGATGTAATTTCGTTGCATAACTATTGACTTTATGTGCTTGTATAGGGAATCACAAACCTTAACACCAGTATTCTTACTAAAGCGCAATTACTCACTAACATGACTCACATATTATCATCTCCATATCGCAAAACTATTGCAAAGAATCAAACTTATCATATTCAATGATCTACATGAATTTTTTTAATATATCCTTCTTGGATATTCATTATATTAGGACCAATTTCATAGCGTGTGCAAATTGTCATCACTATTAATAATATCAGTGAAGCATGAGAGTGTCCGACAAACTACTCCAAAAAGATATTAGTGAAGATCAAATGAGTAGTTCAGTAAATCAGTAGCTATGTGAGGACTCTCTCTCTCCTTAAAAAATCAGATCTTAAGTATTTTATTCAAATAGGAAAGAAAACAAAGTAAAATGACATTTCAAGAATAGCACATCTCATGCGAAGAAGCAAAAACTTAGGCTCAACTGATACTAACGATAATTGTTCATGAAGAAAGGTGGGATGCCTACCGGGGCATCCCCAAGCTTAGATGCTTCAGACTTCTTGGAATATTTTCTTGGGATTCCTTGGGCATCCCCAAGATTGAGATTTTTTGTCTCCTTAATTCCTCTCATATCACGGTTTCCCTAAATCCTAAAAACATCATCCACACAAAACTCAACAAGAACTCGTGAGATAAGTTAGTATAAATCAATGCAAAAATCTTACCATTCTCTACTGTAGCAAATCACTAAAATTATTATTTAACATTGCATACTAAATGACTCTGCATATTTAATACTCATATCCTCAAATAGAATCATTAAACAAGCAAACATAACAGCAATTTGTCAAAATATGACACACTATAAAGGATGCAAGAAGATTCATACTTCTTTAACTCCAAAAATTCTGAAAATTTACCAAACTGTAGAAAATTTACCATAGCTTATTTTCTTATATTTCAAGATTTTATCGCATTCTGACTTTTCTGAGAAACTTAGACAATAATAGAAAACTTTATGTTTTCAAACAACAACATATGGACTTGCAAAATAAGTATGGTAGAGGCTATACTTGACACTTTTATTGAAAAAAAAGATATACAACATAATTATAAATAACAACAAGCAAATCAAAACAAAATAAAATGACGCTCCAAGCAAAACTCATATCCTGTGACGAATGAAAATATAGCTCCAACTGAGGTTACCGATAATGTTGAAGACGAAAGAGGGGATGCCTTTCGGGGCATCCTCAAGCTTAATTGCTTATGTATTCCTTGAATATTACCTTGGGCTGCATTGGGAATCTAGAAGTTTAGGTTCTTGCCACTCATTCTCCTCCTATCGATAAATTCACCCAAAACTTGAAAACTTCAATCACACAAAACTTAACGGAACTTCGTGAGATAGGTTAGTATGCTAAAACAAATCATTCACTTAGGTACTATCAAAGACAAGATTCATAATTCTTCTCACACAATGCGTACTGTACCTTACTATTTCCACAATTTATATCACTTAATATAAGTTATGGAAACACTAAAACAAGCAAACAATGCATTGAAAACAGAATATGTCAAAAACAGAACAGTCAGTAATGATCTGGACAATGACCATACTTCTATAAATACAAAAATTCCGAAAAATTAGGACAATGTAGGCAATTTTTTTATCAATCATGTGTAAAAAATTTGAATCCTCTCAACGTCAGCCTGGTACTATCCACATGCACTGGTGGGGGCTACCAATCATTTGAGTTTTCTCACGTATCAAGCAATGTATATCGGTTCAAAGTATGCTCTAAATATGTGGGTTTTTCCTGGTGCGGAAGATCCAGTTCACATCTGATCTATTCAAGTGTTATTTCCACCTTTGGAGTGGTGGTGGTCCAAACTGGTTATACTAGATGATGCCCCGCGCGTTGCTGCGGGACATTGGTGCAGGATACCATTATTTTTTCCTAAGCATATTAGCATGAAACATGTCAGATGAAAGGAGAATTAACAACTGGTACTTTCTAGTAACTGAAATATAACAACAAACCCTTAGTTTTTTCATGTCTGGCAAACATGGGGAACTATCTTCGTATCAATATATCATCAGATATAACTATATAAAACAAATAGACATATGAAGTTTATGCTAGGTTGAAAGATTGTATGTACATCTTAGTTAACGTACACACTCACGTATACATGCGCCCTTGCTTCAAACTTTGTCTCTAACAGTGAAAATTATCAGCTAAAAAGTTAGATAAAGACAGAACAAATAAGGGAATGGATAAAAATTGAGAGATGGGTATAGGAGAGAAAAGAGATACAACCACAGATTTAGGAGGGGAAAACTTAGGCTCAACTCGCTTTGTAGTGTATTCCGAAGATAGCACACAGAAAAATGTTTCTTTTGCAAGATGTTTACGATCTCCTTTGGCATGGTAATAAATGACATGTGATAAAAATTAGTACTAAAGCAGAATTATGTGTTAGGCCTAATAGGCCAGAATTACCATGAGATAATATCAGTAACAAATTAACAGAGAATGGAAATCATATTATCTTGGCGCAAACCTTAAGACTGTAGTTGGTCCAACATGCTATTAGACATTGTCACGACTTAAAACATTGAGGATGTTTATCATACAAAAATTCAGTACATACTGTCATATTGAGCAGTTCCTAGACATTCCAATAATCAACGAATCGAACATACAGTATTTGCTGCAAGATCAAATTTATTTCTATTATGCACCAACAATAATATATCAAGAAAAATATATGCAAAAAAGCAACCTAAAAAATTATAATAGTAGAGTCAAGATCTATTAGACGTAGACTTCTTTTGATGAATCGCACAGCCCTTTAGGGGTGGCGTGAGTTGTATATATATTGGTGTTACATAGGTACAAAGTACAAATTCTAACCATACACGGTTAGGTATACAGAAGCTATACGTAATACAATTACATAGTCTAACACCCTCCCTCAATCTTAACTGTAGCCTGAAGTACAAAGCAAGTTAAGATTGCGCCTACAACTTTCAAACTGAGGTTGTGGAAGTGGCTTCGTGAAGATGTCAGCAAGTTGATCTTTGGAGGAGATGAACTTGATATGAAGAAGCTTCTGTGCAACACGTTCCCTCACAAAATGATAGTCAACTTCGATGTGCTTGGTACGAGCATGAAATACAGGGTTAGATGAAAGGTACGTCGCACCAATATTATCACACCAAAGAACTGGTGGCTGCCCTTGAGAGACTCCCAACTCTCTCAACAGAGACTGTACCCAAATGAGCTCAGCCGTGGCATTGGCAACCGCCTTGTACTCTGCTTCAGTGCTACTCCGAGATACTGTGGCCTGCTTGCGCGCACTCCAGGCGATCAAGTTGCGACCAAAGAAGACAGCATAGCCCCCCGTTGATCGACGGTCATCCAGGCTCCCAGCCCAATCTGCATCAGAGAACGCAGAGAGAGCACTCGAGGAGGTAGACCGAAGATGCAAGCCATAGGTGACAGTATGAGAGAGATAACGCAGTATACAATTCACAGCTGACCAGTGTGATGTCCGAGGAGCATGAAGATACTGGCACACATGGTTAACCGCATAGGAGATATCCGGGCGTGTGATAGTCAAGTACTGCAGACCACCAACCACACTGCGGTACTCTGTAGCATCATCTGAAGAAAGCAAGGCACCATCCAAGGTTGATAACCGATCTGTCGCAGACATAGGGGTAGTAGCATGCTTGCAATGCAACATACCAGCACGTCGCAGCAGGTCCAAGGAGTACTTATGCTGAGTGAGAGTCAAACCAGCAGGAGACCGTGAAACCTCCAGACCAAGAAAGTAATGGAGGGCACCCAGATCCTTGACAGCAAAATGACCACCCAGAGCAGACAACAGACGATCAGCGGCGGCCTCTGAGGAGCTGATAAGAATAATGTCATCAACATAGACCAGCAGATACATAGTAACCTCGGGACGATGTAGCAGAAACAGAGACGTGTCAGCAGTGGATGGAACAAAGCCAAGACATCGAAGCACTGAGCCAAGTCGTGCATGCCATGCACGTGGAGCCTGTTTAAGTCCATAGAGTGCCTTAACGAGACGGCACAGATGATGTGGACGAGCAGGATCAACAAAACCCGGAGGTTGCCGCATATACACCTCTTCCTCCAAGACCCCATCAAGAAAAGCGTTCTGAACATCAAGCTGACGCAGAGACCACCCTTTGGTAACAGCCAAGGACAGAAGCAGACGGATAGTGGTAGGTTTGACAACAGGACTGAACGTATCCTCATAATCAAGACCGTACCTTTGCTTAAAGCCTTTCGCCACAAGTCGCGCCTTGTAGCGCTCGATAGACCCATCTGCATGCTTCTTGACCTTGAACACCCACTTGGAGTCAATAATGTTGACACCAGACATGGGAGGAACAACGCGCCAAGTATCATTCCGCTGAAGAGCCTGAAACTCCTGTTCCATGGCAGTACGCCAGTGAGGAATCCGAAGAGCCGCCTGAAAATGTCGAGGCTCAGCACTGGGGTCAGCCTCCGTCTGCGCCACACACGCCGCAATCCACACAACCGTGCCATCTCTGCGCTCTTTTGGGCGAAAAATACCACTCTGACTGCGTGTATGAGCACGTCGAGTAGCGGTAGGTGGCAAAGGTGGTGGCGGAGGTGGTGTCGGAGATGCAGTCGAAGAAGATGGTGACAACGACACAGACGAATTACCAGTCTCAGGCGCGTCATGTGGAGCAGAGGACCACGCAGGGGTCGATGGAGAGGCGGCCGAACCAGGCGAGCGAGGCAACACCTGGCCAGGCATGCGGTCTGGCGGGGCTGACCTGCCTGGGGTCGAAGCAGCAGCAGCCGGCTCAGCCAGCTCGAGCGGACTAGGACGCGCCCCGCGCGGAGCCAAAGCAGCAGCCAACTCAGCCGGCTCGGGTGCCAGGCCAGGGCACGGCCCGCACGAAGCAGCGACAGCTGGCTCAGCCGGCTCGGGTGCCAGCCCAGGTCGCGGCCCGAACAAAGCAGCGGCAGCTGGCTGGGCCTGCGCCAGCGAGCCAGCGGACGAGGGGCCAAAGGGAGGCGAAGGGGTGCTGATGCATGTGCCATGCACAGGAGAAACATCCCCTGAACACGCACCATCGAGTTCCCGAGCGACCACATGCGACGAATCATCCAGGAGCTCAAGTCGCGCTCCTCGCCCAATACCTGCACCATGGTTAGGTAGCAACGAGGGAGTATATGCAGCATCTACAAATTGAACAGGCAAAGGTAAAGTAGAGTTCTTAGGTGTAGTGGGAGTGGTGGAGGTGTCCGAAAGTGCAGAAAAAGGAAAAACATTCTCATCAAACACCACATCACGAGAGATGTAGACGCGGTTAGAGGGAACATGAAGACACTTGTACCCTTTATGAAGAGAACTATAACCAAGAAACACGCACTATTTAGACCGAAACTCCAACTTGCGTTGGTTATATGGACGAAGATGAGGCCAACACGCACACCCAAAGACCTTGAGAAAAGTATAATCAGGAGTTTCATTCAGCAAGAGTTCAAGTGGTGTTTTCATCTGACGGAGTCGTGTAGGAAGTCTATTAATAAGAAAGCATGCAGTGGAAAACGCATCACTCCAAAACCGGAAAGGAACGGAGGCATGGGCAAGCAAAGCAAGACCAGTCTCAACTATATGGCGATGCTTACGCTCGGCTACACCATTTTGCTGATGTGTATAAGGACAAGACACACGATGTGTGATTCCAAGCTTATTAAAGAATGCGTTGAGGTTGTGATACTCACCCCCCCAATCTGATTGCACGTGAATGATTTTGTGATTGAGCAGACGCTCAACATGCGCTTGGAATTGCAAGAAAACATTAAACACATCAGATTTGCGTTTAAGAAGATAAAGCCAAGTGAACCGACTGTAAGCATCAATAAAACTAACATAGTAATTATGGCCACTAACAGAGGTTTGAGCATGGCCCCATACATCTGAAAACACAAGTTCAAGCGGTTTATGGACTACACGACTCGACTCAGAAAACGAAAGCTGATGACTCTTGCCTTGCTGACAGGCATCACAAACTGCATCAACATGTTTAATGGACACAACTGGAAGCTCAAGACGATGAAGTACATGGCGAACGATGGGAGTGGCAGGATGACCAAGGCGTGCATGCCAATGTGATGGAGACACACGAACACCACTGAAGGCACTGGGAGCTGGTGGCACATCAAGCGCATAAAGACCATTATTGCGTAGTCGACCTCTAAGAAGTACGTCCCTCGTGTCCCGATCCTTAACAAAAAAATGAAAAGGATGAAATTCAGCAAGAACATTATTATCACGAGTAAGTTTAGGAACTGAAAGCAAACTACGTGAAACAGAGGGAACACGAAGGACATTAAGAAGACGTAATTGTTTGGATCGATGTGTAAGAAGTGATGCCTGACCAATATGTGAGATGTGCATACCTTCCCCATTAGCGGTGCGAACCTGATCGTGTCCACGGTACGGCTCCTGTGTAGAGAGCTTGCCCATCTCACTCGTCAGGTGATTGGTAGCCCCCGTGTCCATGTACCAAGATGCATCAACTGGGTAAGAAGGAGTATGCCCCTGCTCATGAGTCGCGAGGGCAGCCTGCTTCTCATTGCCCTTGCCATTGTTCCCAGGCCCCAAGAAATCCTGCTTGAAGCGACGATGGCAACAAGAAGCAAGGTGACCATCAAGCCCACATAGCTGGCAGGGAATCTGAGCACCACATGAAGGGCAACAGGCACGGACTCGACCTCCTGTCGAGGTAGTGGTGTTCCGCGAATTAGTCGCGGTCGGCGGAGGCTTACCACCCGTTGGTGGCTTGGAGGGCTTGCCCTTCCCACGTGTTGCAGCATTGGCGGAAGGAAAACTCGACGTAGACCGGCGAGCCTGGATGCGCTGCTCGGTAGCAAGGAGACGTGCGTACAACTCTCGTGGCTGGATGGGAGTGTCACGACCATTGATATTCTCCACCAAATTATCATAGTCGTCGCTCAGTCCGTTGAGTACATAGGAAGTGAACTCCTCCGGACCAAGCTCCTTGCCAATGGAGGCAAGTGTGTCAGCCATACCCCTCACCTTGTTGAAGTAGTCAGTGACGGTGAGATCATGAAGCTTCACCTCCCCAAGCGCAGTGCGAATGGCATGAGCCCGCGCCTGAGACTGCGAAGCAAAACTGGTGTGGAGAGCCGTCCACGCGTCCCGAGATGTAGAGGCGAAGATGACCAGTGACGAGACCCCCTCCGTAAGAGAGGACTGGATGGCGGAGAGGATGGCCTGATCCTGAGCCACCCACGCATGATGCCCTGGATGGTATGGCGGCGGGCACGGCAGAGTGCCATCAACAAACCCCTCCAAGTAACGACTGCGGAGAAGTGGTAAGACCTGAGCATGCCATGACAGATAGTTATCCGTTGTCAACTTCACCGGGATGAGATGCGCAAAGTAGAACGATGCATGAGATACACCATAATCCGAAGGCGGCGGCGGCGCATAAAAAACCGGGGGTGAAGGACCACTCGGCACGGCGGACGAAGCCACCAGCTCCGTCGATGCACCACCGTAGGGCGCTCCGTATGAAGCGGGCGCACCGTAAGGAGACGCAGGCACCGAGGTTGGCGGGTAGGCGCAGGCCAACGGGGCAGCGTGGCCATAGGACTGCTGCAGCGGAGAGGGAGCCGACCACTGACTAGCCGGCGCGACGCCGTAGGAGCCGGCCACCGGTGGCTGTTGCAGGGACAAAGCACCCTGATGTGGATGTGCCGCTCCGTAGGGCACATACGAGATGCCCTGGTGATGCACGTCCGAGTGCAGAGGCGGGACGCCACCCGAGCCGGATTGCTGATGAAGATACGGGGCAGCGCCCTGGTAATGTGTATACGGAGCGGCGCCGTAGGAGCCTGCTGGCGGGACTCCATACGGATGCAGGACAGTGCCCTGGTGACTGGCGGCTGGAGCGGCACCATACGGTGCAGACGGGACGGCGGCGCCATAGGAGCCCGCCGGCGGCTGAGCGGCGGAGTCGCCGACGACCGGCGACGGTGGCACGGCGGAGCCCTGGGCAGTGGCAGCCATGGAGGCGCCAGCCAGGGAAAGCAGCGGCGGAGAAGCCAAAAACGGAGAGGCCGGGACAGCCGGAGCGGCGGCTGATGCAGGAGGAATCGCAGCTGCGGCGGCCGGCACCGAGGCCATAGATGCGATCGTGGCGGCAGCAGAAGCAACGATCGTAACTAAGCTGATACCATATTAGACGTAGACTTCTTTTGATGAATCGCATAGCCCTTTAGGGGTGGCGTGAGTTGTATATATATTGGTGTTACATAGGTACAAAGTACAAATCCTAACCATACACGGTTAGGTATACAGAAGCTATACGTAATACAATTACATAGTCTAACAAGATCGGGCACAGACCTACGGGATCGTACACAATGACCATCAGGCATTCAGTCATGTCATGCTTGGCCACCATGCTGCTTCGTGGGCAGGGAGTCATTCAGATCGTTGCCACTCAATGCACCCTCCAGATGGGAAACTTCAATGTTTTAAGGCTTTGCGAAAAAACTAATTGAAACATAGATCATAGCATACAGATCATCCTCGTACATAGAGCATAGCAGCAGTGAAGGCTTTCCTGATTGGTAATCAAATAGGGAAAATGTAAACAGAAGTTGGTTCCCCAAAGGATAGAATCGAAGGGTGGCCTCTCCTTTGGCTTCTTGGCAAGTTCAGGAAGAAAATGAAGGGGTTGTGGTGTTGTTTGTATATCATGTTGTGCTGCAAAAAGAGATAAACAGGGAGGGGGGTCTGCAAACCTTAGATCAGATCCAATCGGGGCCAACCTAGGCATGACTGGAGGGACACGGGGGGACAGATACCTGTAGAGAATCACGAATCCTCAGAGCTGAACTGTGGCTCCAGCTTGCCCTCAAGGATGTTGATGTGGCTGAAGTATGGCTCCACCCATCCTCTAGATCGATTGCCTTGCGATCTTGCCGTGCCATCGCCGGCGTAGCCGCCAGTGCTACCTCCGATGGTGTTCGCAAACTCTAGATGAAGCTGCATTCTGTTGCATCCGTCGCCTCATGGGGTTATTTGTCGTTGGGGAGAGAGACAGATGGGGAATGGGAGATGGCGAGGAATTCTGAACGGAGGACGTTTCCACTGGAGGATGGTTCACATCTGTGCGCTTCCACTTCCGTGAGTCGAGGGAGGAGTCAACTCGATGGGCGTGACAGCATGAATCACCGAGATCAATTCGAGCTACAGATCTGAGCAATCTGTGGTGAATGAAATGGCCGAAAATAGAGCAAATCTGTGGGATTTTTCCTGGTGCTGAAGATCCAGCTCACATCTGATCTATTCAAGTGTTATTTCCACCTTTGAAGTGGTGGTGGTCCAAACTGGTTATATGAAGAAAAGAAATGGTATTTTGAACAAGATGCGGAGTGGACTATCATTCCTACACGACGCAAAGGTATGTCATCTTGTAATGTATCTATTACGCAAGTTTACCACAGAATGCTTGATCATATCACACCTTAGAACATGGGAATGCTACAGCTCAGTGCACAAATCATGCCTTGACTAGCGCTAATGCTATTTCAATCAGATCTGCTACCACATCGCTAGATCAAGCACACGATCGTGACAATCGCACATCTGTTGCACCCCCAACGGCCGCCATGCATAACGGATCGGCTGTTCCTGGGCCCAACCACCTTTCAAATGGCAGCGCGATCCCTTCAGATTTATCTGGGCCTCTAGAGCCCATGAACCTTCACTAGCCCATCCGATCGGAAGACAGATCGTCTTGACCCATTAAAGATGAGTATCCAATTAGTCATATTTTCTACTCTAAATGCCTTGGTTATGGTCACATGCGCAATCAATACAACAATAAAATTAGGTGCCATTCTTGTTATGGACATAACCACATTGTTGGATTCTGTTTTAACAACAATATCTCTAGTTGTGCTTATTGGATCAAACAAACCCTACGCCTGCAGCCTGTTATATCTGCTACCCTCATCTTCTTGCCTTCATCCACCCTCCCCTGCTCTGCCCGCTCACACAGCTCCGCCTGAAATGGCTTGCTACACCTGCAATCATCTACCCCACCTCCCACCCAGCACCACCATTATCCCCCAGCCCCCTTCGTGCTCATCGTGGCTATGTAGTACTCGGAGGAGAACGACCCATGGTATGTGATGAGTGGGCTATCGCCACCCTCGTCCCCGACGATTCTGCTGAGGAGTTCCATGGTGCCATTGCTTTGAGCACCACCTTCCTTGAAGGTCGTGGTTTGCGCATCAACTGCACTTCACGATGCGGTATGGGTACAGCTCTGATCTAGTTCACCACTGCTTTCTCTAGAGATACTTGTGATGCCCCTAATTCGACCATACACTAATCATACACGCAAATGTGTACGACCAAGATCAGGGACTCACAGGAAGATATCACAACACAACTCTAGACACAAATAAAAAATACAAGCTTTATATTACAAGCCCGGGGCCTCGAGGGCTCGAATACAAAATATTGACACACACAAGCATCAGCGGAAGCAACAATATCTGAGTACAACCATAAGGTTAAAAAAGGATACCTTAAGAAGGCAAACACAAAAGCAACAACAATCGAAGAGGCAAGGCCTCGTGCCTGGGATCTCCTAACTACTCCTGGTCGTCGGTGGTCTCCACGTAGTACTAGGCACCCTCTGGGTAGTAGTAGTCGACGGGGGTGGCATCTGGCTCCTGGGATCCACCATCTAGTTGCAACAACCGTAAAGAAGGAAGAAGAGGGAAAAGGGGTAGCAAAGCAACTGTGAGTACTCATCGGAAGTACTCGGAAGCAACAGATCTATACCAAGTATGCATTGGTATCAAATGGAAGAGTTGTATCTGTGGACTGAACTGCAGAATGCCAGAATAGAGGGGAAGGCCTAGCCTATCAAAGACTAGCATCTTCAAGCAGCTCCAAGCATGTAGAAGAGTAAAGAATAGCATTTTAATATTTAACAAGCATGCTGTAGCAAAAATTCCCAGAGATCCTTCCTCAACTCCCTGCGAGAAAGCAATCTCGGAGCCACATATCTCAAGTATCCATTTCTAGTTGTAATAGATGAGGATATAAGTCTGAACGTCCATTACCGTGGACACGGCTATTAATAGATAATCTTCCCTGCAGGGGTGCACCATGTCACCCAACACGCTTTATTACTTTGGCCGGACAAACTTTTCTGAGTCAATGCCCGGCCTCGGAAGATCAACATGTAGCAGCCCTACCTAGGCTCAGCAGAGAGGTCCCCGCCGGTCTACATCCTAAGCACTCCGGGGTCTTCGGCCCATCGCCCGTTTCACTCCGGGTCGTTGCGAGCAGGGCAGACCAGGCACCACCTGTGGGGTGCCGGCCCAGCTGTGCCGCAATGCTGAACTGGATGTCTGACAAAGCATCGGCTGATACTACGACGCCGAGGCCCATAACTATTCTCGCGTGGTGGTTACTGCGTAAAGGCCAGAGGCCAACTCACAACAAATACCCAAACCATTAGTGTATTAGTATCTTGTGGATACGAACAGAGACTCACGATAATGTGACCCCATCGCCCCGTCTCGTGGACTTACGGCAAGGGCCCAGAATGCCCAGCCGTGCCACGTAATTAACTTGCAGGTGCTCTCCGGGCCCGCCTGACTTTCACAAAGGTCTCAAGTAAAGTCAAGGTAACCGTGTGTCCAAACATCAAGGGGGAAACCCTGGGGAATCACCCTCGGTGGATTCCACTCGATGTAATCGTCAAGCTGAACTTAGGAGGAGCCACCCTCAAGGTTCAGACTTGAGGTGTTGCATGACAGAGTCATATCGGGGGTGGTGAAGGAGGAATCACCCTCGTTGACCACGACTGAATAGCTACACTACAGAGTTATCATCAGGAGTGTGTTATGAGGTATCACCCTCGGCACTCGATAGTAGCTCCGCAGAGTCGAGCAACAAAAGGGGCATGATGTGATGTGAGGTGTCGGGCTCTGGTCGTTAGTCACATTGATTGAGTCGTCGATGATGAAGAAGGGGCAACAAGGACAAGGTGGGGGTCACTGATGGATCACTGACCAACCTATACTAAGAAGTTTAGGATAAGCAGGTAAGTTACAACGACAGGTACAAAAGCAGGCTATGCATCAGAATAGGAGCAATCAACTACAGTAGCAAAATCTAATGCAATCATGAGAGAATGGAATGGGCGATACGGGATGATCAAAGGGGGGGGCTTTCCTGGAAGAAGGGTCGTCGTCGACGTAGTTGATCACAGGAGCAGCATCAGTCTCGGGGTCTACTGGAGGGAAGAGGGGGAAGAAACAGTAAATACAAAGCACACAGATGTATTACTAAGCATGACATGATGATATGTGGTGCTAGGGGTGTTCTAACGCAGTGCTACACGATAGTGGCGAAGGGGGAAAACATCCGGGAAAGTTTTCCCGAAGTTTGGCATTTTCGGACAGACGAATAGGAGGGGGACGATTGCAAGTTCACTATGCTAGGGACGTGTGACAGATTAACGGGATGCCTATCCGTATTCGCCTCGTCTTTCTGAGCGACTTTCATGTACAAAGTATTTTCATCTCACATACGATTTATGTTCTAAGAATTTCTAAAATTTTAACAATATTCTGAAATTATTATTAACTCAAAAATAATGATTAAATGCTAGGTGCACCCAGCTCTGCGTACACATAAGTGTACCCGAGGATGACATGTGGGTCCAGGGTGTCCCAGTTGACCAGTCAATGTTTGACTGGTCAACAGGGGGTCGGGCCCCCTGTCATACACTGATTTGCTAATTACCATTTTAAACTAGTTTAATTAGCAGGCTAATTAAACATAATTAGTGAACTAAACATGATTAATTAAGTTAATTAATTAATTAATTGACTATATTTTATTTATTATTATTTCTCAAATCCCTTTTTACAAAACAGGGGGTGTGGGCCCCTATGGTCAGTAGCCCATGAGGCGAAACGGGCGCGCGGGTGGCGGTTGCGGGCGACGGGGGTTTGCCTGCACGACCGAGGCCACCAGAGGAGGGGGCGCGGCCGCGGCAGCTGCCGGAGCAGGGTGGCACGGTAAGGTCAGGCGGGGCGGCACGGGGCATAGGGGGGCAGCGAGCGGCGCGTGAGTGGGCGAGCAGGCGCGGTGGCCATGGCGCGAGGCGGGCACCGGAGCGGGACGCGGACGGCGCGCAGCTGGAGCGGCGGCAAGGAGCAGCAGGGCGGCGCCCGGCCTGGAGCCGGAGGCGCGGGTGGGTGCGGGGGCCTACGGCGGCTTGAGCAGCAGTCGGGGCGAGTGGCTGCCGGCGAACGAGCGGGGCGGGGCGCGATCGCCGCGGTGTCCGAACAGGGGGTAGGAGGTGAGGAGTGGCGGCTCACCCTCGTTGCAGGGTAATGCCGGCGAGGCGCGATGGAGTCGTGGTAAAGCGGGACGACGGCGGGGCGGCAACGAGCGACGGGGGCGGCGTCAGCAGGCGTCGGCCGATGAGGGACAGGCGACGGAGGCGCGAGGGAGGAGTTGTCAGGCGTCCGGCGAGGGGGGGTCTCCAAGCGGCGACGACGATTGACGGGGCCAGTCTGGGTTTCTCCCCCGATCCACCGATCCAGATCGAGTCAGGTGGGGGAGAGGAGCGAGGGGGTCGAGGGGGGGGGGGAAGTGGGGTGGTAGCGCTTTGGGTTCGCCCGGGATAAGGGCGAAAGGTGGGCCGGCCTGCTTGGTTGGCCTAGGGGGTACGGTGGCCAGCTGGGCCGGCCAGTTTGCCGAGGCCCAAGGGCAGTGGGGGCGTGTTTTTCTTTTGTTTTTACTTTTCATTTTTGCTATTTCTTTCTATTTTTAAATTGTTTGGCTGCCAAAACATTTGTGAAAAATGTCCCACCAGGCCAAATAATTATGATGCAATACACTTCACTAATACAAAAAGTTTGGGAGCAATATAACCTCATTGGAATTTTGCATTGCGTTAAAAGAGTCAAAAATGGGTTGTTGGCTCTGTTTCAAGATGTTAGAGTCATCTAGGGACTTTACATGACGTTGATCCCCTGAACATAATTCACGGTGGATTATTTCCAAATTATGAACATTTTTTATTTACTGGATAGGGACAACTTTTATGTTCACCTCATATTGGAATTTCAATTGGAGCTGGAATTTGAAATGAGATATAATTCCAATGTGATCAAACACTGTTTAGCAACATGATTAGCTTAATCACAGAGGGTTACTGTAGCTTAATTATCCGAGCGTCACAATAATGCTGTCAGTAATAGTCTGTTTCAAATTGGAGACTCTGTTTTGAGGATCAGTAGGCAGGATAGAGGTCTGAACTATCGCAACATCACTTTTACTCATGATGTTTGGATCGTATTGATGAACTATCCACTAGAATGGTGGGATGTAGGGTGGTTAGTTGCACGGTCCCCCCCTATGGCAGATTTCTGATCTGGAACAAAGATCCTAGGGATAAGACTAGAATCATTATGAAGCTCCGAGTTATGTATGTTGATACTATCCCTATCAGTATTGTCGTGCTCCAAAATCTTGATGATGTTGGTTATGGGGACTCATGGACCTTCCTACATATGTTCTGTCTAGAGAACTGATCGGGCAGCAGGGTGGAGACGAGGATCCACTCCCTCCAGATGGTGGCAATGCTCATCCTCTGCCTCATGTTCATGGGGTTTTTGGCACGATGAGGTTCTTGATAATATTCCCATGGATCAGGTGTTTATCAATCCACACAATGAAAACTTGGGAGCTCCATATGAGGATGTGCATACTGTTAATAATGACAATGCCAATCATAATGCTGGGAATGTTGAGAATGTTACTAATGAAGATGATATGAATACAATTTCTAATGTTGTTGTGATAGAGGCTCATGTTGTCAGCATGAGTGAGGCTGCCAGGGTAGGACAAACTAATCACATGTAGGTAGCTCGTAATGGATCTATGGAACATGATCAAATCATGGTGCATGATACTCTCGGACCTGGTTATATCCCACTTGATTAGGAGATTTCACAATAGTCATTACCTGCTGATACTAGCCCTGTGTTCATTCCCAATAACTCTAGTATGAATTACAATGTTATACCATCTGCTAGTACCTCTCAGCCTATCCAGACTTGCAACATTTCAATGGAAGGTCTCTCTAAACATATTGATGTTCTCCAAGATTTAGTGGGCAACTTGGTCACTAATGCTCATGATATTGTCCCCAAACTTGGAGGAAGCAAGATCATCAATGCCAAATGCAATGTAGTTGATGTAATCGGCACTAATGGTTCTGATGTTATGGGCACTAATGGTTCTAATAAAAGGTGTTTCCTCCAGATCCAGACTGTCCAAGATCTGCCACATCAGTCCAGCTATGTCAGCATTGAGGAAATTAATAGCCAGGAGTTTGCTGAAATTCAGAAGCCCTGTAACAAAAAAAGAAAAGGCTAATCATTGATGAAACTCTTTGCAGGAGGAGTGAAAGAATTGCTCTCATAACCAAAGGATTTAAAGATAAAGCAGTTGCTGATGCTGCTAGTATGAAAGTGGCCAGCCCTGCAATCCAACAGAGCATGCAGCATAGTCCAAAGAAATAGAAGAGTTTTGTATCTGTCAACCTCGGTCCTCAATTTGATGCAATGGTTATAAACAAGCATGCTCCTCCACCTCCTGAACTGCCCATGGAAACACTCCAAGCTATTGGAACTGATCCATGCAAGATAGCACCTCATGAAATGTCATCTCAGGCCCTGAACTATGGCAGCTCTGATGATTAGGAGAGATTACACTCCCTGGGGCATCGGTGGCTCCCATGACATCCTCCTAGTTATCTTTTATCAGTTTTTTACTTTCCTTGCCTCATTTGGATGCCTGCGTGCATCAAAAACCACTATGGTCTGTAATAATTTGCACTATTGCTCCCCTGGCACTCTTGGAATGTTAGTCATCATTTGCTGTTATTATGATGTTTTCCTCTGTTATGTTGGAATCAATGCCTACTACATTCTACCTAGACCAGTTGTACTTAACAGCAATTATCTGAGTATGATTCACTATATATACCTCTATTTTCCTGATGGATTATCATGTTGTGCTAGTCATAGTATGATTATATCACTACTCCAAGATGTTAGTTATGAATAGGAGTTGGAATATTTTAAACTGGAATGATAGAGGGGTTAACTCTACTACTAGATGGAATGATATCAGACATAAAATTGATGAGAGTGCATGTTGCATTATGACCTTTCAAGAAACCAAAAGGGATAGTTTTGATCTTACATATATTAAGAATTTATGCCCCAAGAGATTCAACCAGTACTGCTTCTCACCATCTAATGGTAATTCTGGTGGCATTATTACAATATGGAATGGGAACATGTTCAAAGGAGAGATCATATCTCAAAATTATTTTCACATCACTACTAAATTTAGCTCCAACCTGGATAACAGTTGTTGGTATGTTATAATGTGTACGGTCCCAATTCTATGCAAGGTAAACATGAATTGGTGGCATGGTTGCAGAACATTAATATCAGTCAGTATAAGCTATGGATGATCCTGGGGGATTTCAACTTTATCAGAGAGCCAGATAATAGAAATAAGCTAGGTGGTGATCCAAACAATATGATGCTTTTTCAACAACATCATCATAAACCTTGATCTTGTGGAAATCCCTTTGAAGGGAAGATCTTTTAAATGGAGCAATAAACAAGACATGTCTCTTTTGGGAAAAACCGGATTGGGTGTTCACAAGTTCCCACTGGACTACTGTTCACCCATCAACTACGTCCATCCCATTGGCCAAGATAACATCTGATCATGTACCTATCAAAGTCATGATGGATAGCAATATTCCTAAATGCAACATTTTAAGATTTGAGGAATTTTGGACAGAATTTAATGGTTTTATTAAAACTATGGAAAATCATTGGTACAACTCTATACATTTTTTAGATCCAGCCAAACACCTAAATGCCAAGTTTAAATCTCTTAGAAGGGGTCTGAAAAAATGGAGCAAGCAATTCTCTTAGCTAAGTAAAACCATTGAAAATTGTTGTTTCTATGTGAAACTAATAGATGGCCTGGAAGACAAAAGAATGCTTACCTAGATTGAAAATAATTTCAGGAAAGTCCTCATCAATCACACAAACATATTACTGGAGGCTAAAAGAATATATTGGAGAATCAGAGCCAATATCAGATGGGCCAAGCTTGGAGATGAAAATACAAAGTATTTCCATGCCATTGCATCCTAGGTTTTTAGGCACAACTACATCACTTTCCTGCTATCTGCTGATGGTCAATACAACTATGATCATGATCAGAAGGCTGCCATCATTTGGGCACCTTTCAAAGAGATAATTGGCACACAGAATGACAGTTATAGGAACTTTGACATTTCCCACCTGAGCATGGATAATATCCCTCACGAGCTTGATAGGCCTTTTTTAAAGGAAATATGCCCTAGAGGCAATAATAAAGTTATTATTAATTTCCTTATATCATGATAAATGTTTATTATTCATGCTAGAATTGTATTAACCGGAAACATGATACATGTGTGAATACATAGACAAACAGAGTGTCACTAGTATGCCTTGAATTGACTAGCTCGTTGATCAAAGATGGTTATGTTTCCTAGCCATAGACAAAGAGTTGTCATTTGATTAAACGGGATCACATCATTAGGAGAATGATGTGATTGACATGACCCATTCTGTTAGGTAGCACTCGATCGTTTAGTATGTTGCTATTGCTTTCTTCATGACTTATACATGTTCCTATGACTATGAGATTATGCAACTCCCGTTTACCGGAGGAACACTGTGTGTGCTACCAAACGTCACAACGTAACTGGGTGATTATAAAGGTGCTCTATAGGTGTCTCCGAAGGTATTTGTTGGGTTGGCGTATTTCGAGATTAGGATTTGTCACTCCGATTGTCGAAGAGGTATCTCTAGGCCCACTCGGTAATGCACATCACTTAAGCCTTGAAAGCATTGCAACTAATGAGTTAGTTGCGGGATGATGTATTACAGAACGAGTAAAGAGACTTGCCGGTAACGAGATTGAACTAGGTATTGAGATACCGACGATCGAATCTCGGGCAAGTAACATACCGATGACAAAGGGAACAACGTATGTTGTTATGCGGTTTGACCGATAAAGATCTTCGTAGAATATGTGGGAGCCAATATGAGCATCCAGGTTCTGCTATTGGTTATTGACCGGAGAGGTGTCTCGGTCATGTCTACATAGTTCTCGAACCCGTAGGGTCCGCACGCCTAAAGTTCGATGACGATTATATTATGAGTTTATGTGTTTTGATGTACCGAAGGTTGTTCGGAGTCCCAAATGTGATCACGGACATGACGAGGAGTCTCGAAATGGTCGAGACGATCAATATATTGGACGACTATATTTGGATACCGGAATGGTTCCGGGTGAGATCGGGATAATACCGGAGTTCCGGGAGGTTATCGGAACCCCCCGGGAGGTATATGGGCCTTAATGGGCTTTAGTGGAAAGGAGGGGAAAGGAGCAAGGGAGGGAGCGCGCCCTTCCCAAGCCCAATCCAAATTGGGAGGGGGGCCGGCCCCCCCTTTCCTTCCTCCCTCCTTCCTCTTCCTTCCCTCTCCCTCTCCAAATAGGAAAAGGAGGAGTCCTACTCCTGGTGGGAGTAGGACTCCCCCCATGGGTGCGCCTCCTCCCCTTGGCCGGCCCTCTCCTCCCCCTTTATATACGGAGGAGAGGGGCACCCCATAGACACAACAATTGATCTCTTGGATCTTTTAGCCGTGTGCGGTGCCCCTCTCCACCATAGTCCACCTTGATAATATCGTAGCGGTGCTTAGGCGAAGCCCTGCGTCCGTAGAACATCATCATCATCACCACGCCGTCGTGCTGACGGAACTCTCCCTCAAAGCTCGGCTGGATCGGAGTTCGAGGGACGTCATCGAGTTGAACGTGTGCAGAACCCGGAGGTGTCGTGCGTTCGGTACTTGATCGGTCAGATCGTGAAGACGTACGACTACATCAACCGCGTTGTGCTAACGCTTCCGCTTTCGGTCTACGAGGGTACGTGGACATAGTCTCCCCTCTCGTTGCTGCATCACCATGATCTTGCGTGTGCGTAGGAATTTTTTTGAAATTACTACGTTCTCCCAACAGTGGCATCCGAGCCAGGTTTTATGCGTTGATGTTATATGCACGAGTAGAACACAAGTGAGTTGTGGGCGATACAAGTCATACTGCTTACCAGCATGTCACACATTGGTTCGGCGGTATTGTTGGATGAAGCGGCCCGTACCGACATTACGCGTACGCTTACACGAGACTGGTTCTACCGACGTGCTTTGCACACAGGTGGCTGGCGGGTGTCAGTTTCTCCAACTTTAGTTGAACCGAGTGTGTCTATGCCCGGTCATTGAGAAGGTTAAAACAACACTAACTTGACGAACTATCGTCGTGGTTTTGATGCGTAGGTAAGAACGGTTCTTGCTCAGCCCGTAGCAGCCACGTAGAACTTGCAACAACAAAGTAGAGGACGTCTAACTTGTTTTTGCAGGGCATGTTGTGATGTGATATGGTCAAGGCATGATGCTATATTTTATTGTATGAGATGATCATGTTTTGTAACCGAGTTATCGGCAACTGGCAGGAGCCATATGGTTGTCGCTTTTATTGTATGCAATGCAATCGCCCTGTAATTGCTTTACTTTATCACTAAGCGGTAGCGATAGTCGTAGAAGCAATAGTTGGCAAGATGACAACGATGCTATGATGGAGATCAAGGTGTCGCGCCGGTGACGATGGTGGTCATGACGGTGCTTCGAAGATGGAGATCACAAGCACAAGATGATGATGGCCATATCATATCACTTATATTGATTGCATGTGATGTTTATCTTTTATGCATCTTATCTTGCTTTAATTGACGGTAGCATTATAAGATGATCTCTCACTAAATTTCAAGATAAAAGTGTTCTCCCTGAGTATGCACCGTTGCCAAAGTTTGTCATGCCCAGACACCACGTGATGATCGGGTGTGATAAGCTCTACGTCCATCTACAACGGGGGCAAGCCAGTTTTTCACACGCAGAATACTCAGGTTAAACTTGACGAGCCTAGCATATGCAGATATGGCCTCGGAACACTGAGACCGAAAGGTCGAGCGTGAATCATATGGTAGATATCATCTACATAGTGATGTTCACCATTGAAAACTATTCCATTTCACGTGATGATTGGTTATGGTTTAGTTGATTTGGATCACGTGATCACTTAGATGATTAGAGGGATGTCTATCTAAGTGGGAGTTCTTAAGTAATATGATTTACTGAACTTAAATTTATCATGAACTTAGTACCTGATAGTATTTTGCATGTCTATGTTTGTTGTAGATAGATGGCTCGTGCTGTTGTTCCGTTGAATTATAATGGGTTCCTTGAGAAAGCAAAGTTGAAAGATGATGGTAGGAATTACACGGACTGGGTCCGTAACTTGAGGATTATCCTCATTGCTGCACAGAAAAATTACGTCCTAGAAGCACCGCTAGGTGCCAAACCTGCTGCAGGAGAAACACCAGATGTTATGAATGTCTGGCAGAGCAAAGCTGATGACTACTCGATAGTTCAGTGTGCCATGCTTTACGGCTTACAACCAGGACTTCAACGACGTTTTGAACGTCATGGAGCATATGAGATGTTCCAAGAGTTGAAGTTAATATTTCAAGCAAATGCCCGGATTGAGAGATATGATGTCTCCAATAAGTTCTACAGCTGCAAGATGGAGGAGAATAGTTTTGTCAGTGAGCATATACCCAGAATGTCTGGGTATAATAATCACTTGATTCAACTGGGAGTTAATCTTCCGGATGATAGCGTCATTGACAGAATTCTTCAATCACTGCCACCAAGCTACAAGAGCTTCGTGATGAACTATAACATGCAAGCGATGGATAAGATGATTCCCGAGCTCTTCGCAATGCTAAAGGCTGCGGAGGTAGAAATCAAGAAGGAGCATCAAGTGTTGATGGTCAATAAGACCACCAGTTTCAAGAAAAAGGGCAAAGGGAAGAAGAAGTGGAACTTCAAGAAGAACAGCAAACAAGTTGCTGCTCAAGAGAAGAAACCCAAGTCTGGACCTAAGCCTGAGACTGAGTGCTTCTACTGCAAGCAGACTGGTCACTGGAAGCGGAACTGCCCCAAGTATTTGGCGGATAAGAAGGATGGCAAGGTGAACAAAGGTATATGTGATATACATGTTATTGATGTGTACCTTACCAGAGCTCGCAGTAGCACCTGGGTATTTGATACTGGTTCTGTTGCTAATATTTGCAACTCAAAACAGGGACTACGGATTAAGCGGACACTGGCTAAGGACGAGGTGACGATGCACGTGGGAAACGGTTCCAAAGTCAATGTGATCGCCGTCGGCACGCTACCTCCACATCTACCTTCGGGATTAGTATTAGACCTAAATAATTGTTATTTGGTGCCAGCGTTGAGCATGAAAATTATATCTGGATCTTGTTTGATGCGAGACGGTTATTCATTTAAATCAGAGAATAACGGTTGTTCTATTTATATGAGTAATATCTTTTATGGTCATGCACCCTTGAAGAGTGGTCTATTTTTGATGAATCTCGATAGTAGTAATACACATACTCATAATGTTGAAGCCAAAAGATGCAGAGTTGATAAGGATAGTGCAACTTATTTGTGGCACTGCCATTTGGGTCATATTGGTGTAAAGCGCATGAAGAAACTCCATACTGATGGACTTTTGGAATCAGTTGATTATGAATCACTTGGTACTTGCGAACCATGCCTCATGGGCAAGATGACTAAAATGCTGTTCTCCGGAACTATGGAGCGAGCAACTGATTTGTTGGAAATCATACATACTGATGTATGTGGTCCAATGAATGTTGAGGCTCGCGGCGGGTGTCGTTATTTTCTCACCTTCACAAATGATTTAAGCAGATATGGGTATATCTACTTAATGAAACATAAGTCTGAAACATTTGAAAACTTCAAAGAATTTCAGAGTGAAGTTGAAAATCATCGTAACAAGAAAATAATGTTTCTGTGATCTGATCGTGGAGGAGAATATTTGAGTTACGAGTTTGGTCTACATTTGAGACAATGCGGAATAGTTTCGCAACTCACGCCACCCGGAACACCACAGCGTAATGGTGTGTCCGAATGTCGTAATCATACTTTACTAAATATGGTGCGATCTATGATGTCTCTTACTGATTTACCGCTATCATTTTGGGGTTATGGTTTAGAGACGGCTGCATTCACCTTAAATAGGGCACCATCAAAATCCGTTGAGACGACGCCTTATGAACTGTGGTTTGGCAAGAAACCAAAGTTGTCGTTTCTTAAAGTTTGGGGCTGCAATGCTTATGTGAAAAAGCTTCAACCTGATAAGCTTGAACCCAAATCGGAGAAATGTGTCTTCATAGGATACCCAAAGGAAACTGTTGGGTACACCGTCTATCACAGATCCGAAGGCATGACATTCGTTGCTAAGAATGGATCCTTTATAGAGAAGGAGTTTCTCTCGAAAGAAGTGAGTGGGAGGAAAGTAGAACTTGATGAGGTAATAGTACCTGCTCCCTTATTGGAAAGTAGTTCATCACAGAAACCGGTTCCTGTGACACCTACACCAATTAGTGAGGAAGTTAATGATGATGATCATGAAACTTCAGATCAAGTTGTTACTGAACCTCGTAGGTCAACCAGAGTAAGATCCGCACCAGAGTGGTACGGTAATCCTGTTCTGGAGGTTATGTTACTAGACCATGACGAACCTATGAACTATGAAGAAGCGATGGTGAGCCCAGATTCCGCAAAATGGCTTGAGGCCATGAAATCTGAGATGGGATCCATGTATGAGAACAAAGTATGGACTTTGGTTGACTTGCCCAATGATCAGCAAGCCATCGAGAATAAATGGATCTTCAAGAAGAGGACTGACGCTGACGGTAATGTTACTGTCTATAAAGCTCGACTTGTTGCAAAAGGTTTTCGACAAGTTCAAGGGATTGACTATGATGAGACCTTCTCACCCGTAGCGATGCTTAAGTCTGTCCGAATCATGTTAGCAATTGCCGCATTTTATGATTATGATATTTGGCAAATGGATGTAAAAACTGCATTCCTGAATGGATTTCTGGAAGAAGAGTTGTATATGATGCAACCGAAAGGTTTTGTCGATCCAAAGGGAGCTAACAAAGTGTGGAAGCTCCAGCGATCCATTTATGGACTGGTGCAAGCCTCTCGGAGTTGGAATAAACGTTTTGATAGTGTGATCAAAGCATATGGTTTTATACAGACTTTTGGAGAAGCCTGTATTTACAAGAAAGTGAGTGGGACCTCTGTAGAATTTCTAATATTATATGTGTATGACATATTGTTGATTGGAAATGATATAGAATTTCTAGATAGCATAAAAGGTATTGAATAAGAGTTTTTCAATGAAGGACCTCGGTGAAGCTGCTTATATATTGGGCATCAAGATCTATAGAGATAGATCAAGACGCTTAATTGGACTTTCACAAAGCACATACATTGACAAAGTTTTGAAGAAGTTCAAAATGGATCAAGCTAAGAAAGGGTTCTTGCCTGTGTTACAAGGTGTGAAGTTGAGTAAGACTCAATGCCCGACCACTTCAGAAGATAGAGAGAAAATGAAAGATGTTCCCTATGCTTTAGCCATAGGCTCTATCATGTATGCAATGCTGTGTACCAGACCTGATGTGTGCCTTGCTATTAGTTTAGCAGGGAGGTACCAAAGTAATCCAGGAGTGGATCACTGGACAGCGGTCAAGAACATCCTGAAATACCTGAAAAGGACTAAGGATATGTTTCTTGTTTATGGAGGTGACAAAGAGCTCGTCGTAAATGGTTACGTCGATGCAAGCTTTGACACTAATCCGGATGATTCTAAATCGCAAACCGGATAAGTGTTTTTATTGAACGGTGGAGCTGTCAGTTGGTGCTGTTCTAAACAAAGCATCATAGCGGGATCTACATGTGAAGCGGAGTACATAGCTGCTTCGGAAGCAGCAAACGAAGGAGTCTGGATGAAGGAGTTCATATCCGATCTAGGTGTCATACCTAGTGCATCGGGTCCAATGAAAATCTTTTGTGACAATACTGGTGCAATTGCTTTAGCAAAGGAATCCAGATTTCACAAGAGAACCAAACACATCAAGAGACGCTTCAACTCCATCCGGGATCAAGTCGAGGTGGGAGACATAGAGATTTGCAAGATACATACGGATCTGAATGTTGCAGACCCGTTGACTAAGCCTCTTCCACGAGCAAAACATGATCAGCACCAAGGCTCCATGGGTGTTAGAATCATTACTGTGTAATCTAGATTATTGACTCTAGTGCAAGTGGGAGACTGAAGGAAATATGCCCTAGAGGCAATAATAAAGTTATTATTTATTTCCTTATTTCATGATAAATGTTTGTTATTCATGCTAGAATTGTATTAACTCGAAACATGATACATGTGTGAATACATAGACAAACAAAGTGTCACTAGTATGTCTCTACTTGACTAGCTCGTTGATCAAAGATGGTTATGTTTCCTAGCCATAGACAAAGAGTTGTCATTTGATTAAACAGGATCACATCATTAGGAGAATGATGTGATTGACATTGAAAGTGCTAGTTATCGACTAGAGGGGGGGGGTGAATAGGCGATTTTTAGGAAAGTCTTCAAAACATGAGAGTTTCGAAGACAAACAATATAAATGAACCTATTGATATGCAGCGGAAGGTAAACTACACTAAGCAAGCCATAGTCAAGTATGCAATGAAGTGAAAGCACGAAGACTAATAGCAGCTAGGTAGTAAGGATCAGGATGGAAGATGGTATGAAGCCAAACAATGATAGTAGTCACATAGTGAAGACAAATAGTTACAGCAAACAGGCAATGACTTCACGAAGACAAACTATAAATAAAGAGAGGGAGACGATAGAACCAGTCACTTGGTGAAGAAAAGGATTTGTTGGACCAGTTCCAGTTGTTGTGACAACTGTACGTCTGGTTAGGGAGGCTGAGATTCAACTCAGAAGACCGCATCTTCACCTTATTCCCCTTGAGCTAAGGACACCCAGTCCTCGCCCAATCACTCTGGTAAGTCTTCAAGGTAGACTTCCAAACCTTCACAGACTTCGTTCACCGGCGATCCACAATGACTCTTGGATGCTCAGAACGTGACGCCTAACCGGCTGGAGGATTCACAGTCCTCAAGTGTAACAAGTCTCCAGGTCACGCAGACAGAAAGACTTCAGTGATGCCTAACAATCTTTGGCTCTGGGTATTTGGGCTCTGTCCTCGCAAGGATTTCTCTCTCTCAAAAGCTTCGAAGGTGGGTTGCTCTCAAACGACAAAAGCCATGCACTAACTCTGAGCAGCCACCAATTTATGGTGTAGGGGGTGGGCTATTTATAGCCACTAGGCAACCCGACCTGATTTGTCTGAAATGACCCTGGGTCACTAAGGAACTGACACGTGTTCCAATGGTCAGATTTCAAACACACGCGGCAGCTTGACTTGGGCTACAAGTAAAGCTGACTCATCCAGCTCTGGATAGGATTTGCTCTCATTGTCTTCGCTCGAAGACATAGGATTTGGTTGAGCATCACTTCAGTCACTCTGACTTTGTTCACTGGGACCCCACTTAACAGTACGGTGGTTCCTATGACTCAACAAAGAAGAAAAGGAAACAACGAAACAACTAAGTCTTCGCGCTCCATAGTCTTCACGCAATGTCTGCTCTTGTCATAGTCTTCAATGTGAATATCTTCACATACCACCATTGCCTTCAATGTCTTCATACATTTTTAGGGGTCATCTCCGGTAGGTAAACGGAATCAATGAGGGACTACTACCTGTGTTATCCTGCAATTCTCACAAACACATTAGTCCCTCAACCAGGTTTGTCGTCAATACTCCAAAACTAACTAGGGGTGGCACTAGATGCACTTACAATCTCCCCCTTTTTGGTGATTGATGACAAACTGGTTGAAGTTTTCAACGGGGATAACAGTATGTGAAATTGTAGAGGATTTAGGTATTGTCTTCATAAGTAGCAAAAGGCTCCCCATGAAGATGTGCATATAAGTAATTTACTTTTGGAATGCAAACGCACATGGCAGGTTGTACTTGTGGAGATCCTCTTCAACTTATGAAGACAATTCATCATGCATGATTTGACATAACGAAGATAATGATATCCATAATGAAAAATGGACGTCTGCAATATGACTCCGTGCGGGATTTATCATCGCACATGCGGAATTTATCATCGCGTCACAGAATAGCAAACAAGCAGTAGACGACCATCAAGTTTAAGTGTTACAACTCAAAGAACCAAATGTATCAAAAGCGAGAGTTGTAAACACTAGGCAAAATATAAAGCAACCGCCCATTTGGACCCGCTTGAAGACTATCAACTCATATGCGTCTCCCCCTTTTGTCAGTAAGGACCAAAACGGTTTGAAGACATCGAGCCTCTACTCGTTCCCAGAAGGAGTAGGAGAAGATGCAGGGTCGGTATCGGGGTTTGGCGGTGCAGAAGAACTTGGAGCAGTGTCCATACGCACTGAAGTTGGAGGTGGTGAAGTACCATCATCTTGATCATCTATCACTCTGGCATTCACCATTGCAGCAGAGGAGGAAAAATCAGAGTCTTCAAGAGACGGGGTTCGACGCAAGACATCATTCCTTGGAGGACTGGAGTCAAACTTGAATCTTTCAGTGAAGCCATCGTCTTGAAGATCCCCTTCAGCACTCAGCAATGTCAAACTCTTCCATGACCTCCGACAGGTTTCATGTGTAACAAAGGCATTCTTGGTGGCAAGATTGCGAATGCAATTCACGTCCACCAAGAGGCTTTGCATCTGCCGCTTCAGCCAGTAGTGATGCTTATCCTGTTTCTGATGCAGGGCAACGAGAAGTTCTTGGTCATTGAGAACACGAGATTTCTTCCAAGGCCTTTGAGCAATAGTGCTTTCAGTGGCTTCAGTTTGAGCACGGTGAGGTAAGCGTGTATTGCCAGCCAAAGGATAAACACGAGTGACTGCCTGGACTCCTTCAATGGGTTGCGTGAGCTTTGGTGATCAGCATTGTGAAGACAAACAGGCTCCTTGGCAGGCTCTGGGTATATGGCTTCAACTGACATATCAACCTCTGGTAGAAAGATCAGATGGTTGCGAGCAGAGGGCTGATAGTTGACAGCTGAATGTAGCTTGATGAGGTGCATGACTCATGGAGCGTAGAACTTCAGTCCAAAGAGATTAGAGCCTGATGCAGCCAACTGCCTGATAAAGAAGTCTTGAGCATTGAAGCTGATGCCGTTGAAGATATAAAAGACCAAAGTCTTCATTGCTCCTTCAAGTTTTGCTGCTGAAGAATGTCCTTTGACAGGCAATAGAGTTCGCCTGATGATATGATAAATAGTGCGGGGCAGATACTCTAGGTCTTCGACAAAGAACTCCTTTGGGTAATCAGCGTCATGTGGCAATGGCTTCATCATGCTCAGCATTTGGCTCATGTTGGGCTCTGGCTTCTGAAAGATGCTCTCCAAGGCATTGCGGTGAAGCTGACAACCAGGTTCATATAGTTCACCTGGAGTGGGCAGACCAGTGAGCTCAATAATGTCAAAAGCTTTAGCTTCATGGTGTACGTTGCCTGTCATCCACTCAAGGACCCATGTCTTCGGATCCCTGTTGTAGCCGCGAATGTGGAGGGTGGCATAGAATTGCAGCATGAGCTCTTCATTCCAATGCTCCTTATCAGTCACAAAATTCAGCAATCCAGCATCACGGAAGCAGTCAAGGGCTTCTTCAAGGCATGGCAGTCCAGCAATGGCTTCACAGTCAAGATGCATATGAGGGAAGATGCGCCCTTGATCATAAAGAACACAAGAATAATAACTGCACTGCTGATAGCTCCAGAACCGATCTGATGAAATCCTTGGCTTGGAATAGGGATTCTTGGCGCTATCAAAGAAAGTGTTGTGCGCAATGAAGCCATTTGCATTGAAGGACCCTGGTGAAGTGGCAGTACCTGGAAACCTGAGCAATCTTGGCTTTGGCTTCTGGACCTAAGGCCTGTGCTCGACATCACAATCAAATTGCGGACCAGTGGCAGGAGGAGGAACCAGAATAGGCCATATGACAGTGACCAGCTGACCATAGTTGTATGCTTGCTCAATAGTATGTGGCCTGGGAGGCGGTACAGGAGCAGTGGCAGTGGCAGTGACTTCAGGCTGCAGATTGGCATCAGGTGCAGCATTGACTTCAGGTGCTATCACTTTGGGCACCACATTGACTTCAGGCGCCACATTAGCTTCAGCCATGACAACGTCATTGGCTTCAGTGTTGGTGTTGGTGGTCGCCTCAATGTTGTTAACCTCCACTTCAGTAGCTGGAGGGTCAGACACGTTCTCCTCGAGAACAACTTTGTTGGTTGGGGGTGTAGCAACACGTTCTTCTTCTTCTCTTGGTTCTTCTTGGTCATCGGCTGATGCAGCCAGAATATCTTCAGCCATGTTGGCTTCAATCTCGGGGTTGTTCACAGTTGGAGAGGCTTCAGGAAAGACTTGGCGTGAAACAGATTGGCACTCTTCTCCTTCTGGAACACTTGACAGAGTGACCTGTGGCCTTGGTCCTTTGCGAAGCCTACGAAACGCTGGCGACGCTTGTGGAGATGGAGTTGGTTGGGCCACAAAGTCTTCATCTTCAATCACTGGAGTGGTGACTTGAGTTGGGGGAGTAACTGGTGTTTCTGTTTGACGGGGGGAGTCTTGTGGGTGATCAGCCCATGTGTCATCCTGAGAAATTGGCGTCAATGGACGACCAATGCTGATGAGTTCGCTGTTCGTAAGAATAGGCGATGATACCACATTGTGCTTGATCTGAGGAAGGACTTCATCATCTTCAACATTGTCATGATGACCAATGTCTTCAGTTGTGGTGGGGTCACCAGCCGGAATGTCTTCAGCTTCAGGAGCCTCTGTGGAAGCAGGCTCATGAACTATCATTCGACGTTCTTGTTGTGCAGATTTGGGATGAGCAACAGAAATCGGCTCGACGACAAGGGCTCTGTGGGAGCAGCGCGATCTCTCTTCTTGGTCTTGCGCTTCTTGGTGGATAGAGCATCATCAGTGGTGTTCTTGGTCTTGCGCTTTCTGGCCTTGGCTTCAGCTACCCTTGTCTTCTGAAGCTCTGAAGCCACTGTGGGGACCTTGGGCTTCATGCCTGTCATACTGGCTGGGAAGACAATGTGAGGTTCTTCCCGCCTAGATGGTTCAGCTTGGTCCACAGATGGCTTCTTCTTCTGCTTGGCAGCCATCTTAGGGTCGATGCCAGGACGCCCAAGTGCCTTGCGCTTCTCAGCTTCATTGTAAGCTTGAACACACTTGGGAGCGAGAATCTTCATGCGCTCACGAGAACCTTTGGCTTCATCACATTTCTTGTGAAACGCTTCCTTGAGCTCATGCAGCATGACCTAGAAGTTTTGGACGTCTGCCACGCTGAGCTTGGCCATGTGCTTCTTGAACTGAGCCTTTTCATAATCGATCTTGTGCTTCAGCTCAACAATTTTCTGAGCAAGAGCCAGCTTAGGAGCAATGGCGCCATGGAAGGAGACGCTTAGGCCAATGGGAAGTTGCAGATCGTCAAAGCTGAGATTGGGGGTGTCAAACCACTCATCAATGAAGTTGTTCCATACTTCCACGTCAAAGAGAGGCAAATCATTGAAGATTTCCGCCTCTTGCTTGCTCTTTATCAGCTGCTCAAGAGTGTCATCAGCAAGATCGTCGTCACTTGACAGATCAATGGCGTCATTCTAGTTCCTCAGAACAGTAGCAAGGGTTAGAGCTGGACCAGTGGTGTGCATGGGCTTCTCGTTCTTTTTCTCAGACTTGGAGATGCATGAGAGATCTTCAGACTGCACACTTGGTGCAGGAGGAGTAGTGGCCAGAGGCTTCACTCGCCAAGCTTTTGGTGCTGGGGAAGGCATCGAAGCCTTGGGTTTCTTCAGCTTCTTTGGCTTCGGTAGTGCAGGCGCTTCGTCAGATTCAGCGTCGTCTGGAGGTTGATCCACGTCTGTCCCTTGAACCATAATATGAGTGATGAGACCTTCTAGATTGTAGAAGGGCCCAACAAGATTGGGTTCAGCTTCGCGCCTGCCATCGGCACGAGGAGCAGAGGGACCTGGATTGAAGTCTAATCCCTGCGACTTCTTGTTTTCTTTGGCCGAGTTCTTGGCAAACTGGAAGTTGCGCTTGAACATATTGTCGTCACGACACCATAGCAATGAAGATGGGTCGGCATCTGCAGGCTGTGGTCCACAGACCATGCAAGGGTAGAAGCCTTGTTCAATGGCTTCAGCTCTGGACCTGGGAGGAAGATTTTTCTACAAGATGTCTCCTCAGGGTCGCTTGATGGCATTCTTCTCAGCATATTCCTTGGTCACGA
The DNA here is from genome assembly GCF_002575655.3 of Aegilops tauschii subsp. strangulata. Classification (NCBI taxonomy): domain Eukaryota; kingdom Viridiplantae; phylum Streptophyta; class Magnoliopsida; order Poales; family Poaceae; genus Aegilops; species Aegilops tauschii. Next base: position 289,664,228 of record NC_053038.3, read on the forward strand.
ACCTGTACTTGTACCATTGTTCTGCCCAATATCTTCGAATCCATTGGATTCGGGTTTTTCGCTGATTGTAGTCCTCCTCTGGATCTGTCTTGTATAGCTCATAGAGGTCAGGAGGCAAATCTCTTGATGTGTTCCCACATCGCTGTCTGCCACCCTTCCTTGCACACTTCTTTGTTTCCATGAGGTTCAGACTGAATGGCTTCAACACTGTCAAAGGCTTCCATCTGCTGGTCAGACAGGAACTGGCTTCGGGAGAGTTGATGTGATGCTGTAGGAATTGTGCAAATGAATGCAGACTATGAGAACCAAGGGATTCTCCCACAGACATGTACATGTGACAGCATTAGAGATGCGAGGGAAGGGGAAGAGGTCATATGCATTCTCAGAAGATTTTGAAGATAAATCAGTTTAGAAGACATTGACCTCATAGCACGAAGACATTCACTTATATGTTGGGAGTTGGTTCTAGATTTGTACGAATCCAAGAATAAGTACAAGTGAGGAATCTAACTACGTGTGAAGCATAAGTGAATATACTAGGCATCATATGAGATGCAGCCAGGATAGATCCAAATTTGTGGAGGCAGAAACCACTTTTGGTAGAAAGGATGAATCTATAGGATCAAAAAGACGTTAAAAAGAGGGTTTTAATTTACCACATGATGAACTGCTAGACGGAGTAGAAGATGAGGCCGAGCAGTTCGATCTTCCATGCCCTAACTTGGCAACGGAGGACACCTACGGCGGCGGCGGAGAAGACGATGTCCGCGGCCGGCGTGAAGACGGCGTCGGAGAGGTCGCGGCAGCTAAGCGCTTCGTCGCCGGCATCGTCGAGAGCTAGCGGTGGCGCTAGGGTTTGTCGAGGCCGAGAGGTGGAAGAAGGATTTTGACCACGATTGGATGTGTATTTATAGGAAAAGGGATGGCACAACGCAATTACGCAGGTGCCCCTGGTGGTTCACATCTGAGGGACACGTGGCGAACATGCAACACATTGGGAGTTGTCCCACGTTCCCATGCCCACCTGGTTTGTCGGATGGTCGTTCCGGCTTCTCCGGGTTTAAGGCAATAAGAATTGAACATTTATAACATATTTAATGTCTGCCTCTGTATCTTCTGCTGACAAGGACGCAGAGAAGACATTCGACAGTTTCAACAGAATGCATATGATTTGGATAGATAGAGTTTGAGGTAGAAAGCTTAGAGAGGTTAGGATCCGATCACATTCACTTAGTTCAAAAGATTCAAACGAGAAGACATAGCTATAAGTGAATGTTGTAGAAGACAGAACACTAATATATGTATATATATCAGAATACAACCAAATCAACATAGTGAAGATAATCATGAAGACATGTTGAAATTGAAGACAAACCAAATGCGAAGTCATAGCAAATGTAATGCCATGAGAAAAACACTTCAAACAGAAGAATTTGGTGGTGGCGTTACCCACCGTATAGGAAGTATTAGACCCAGACACGGCGCACAATTATCGTGGCGCTCCGAAGTCAAATTCCGCGTTAATGTATTCACACTTAGAATGTAAGTCTTCATTGATTGAAGATATACTTTACTTCGTGTGTTGCACATCTAAGTCATCAACATGCATAAGTGTTAGGATGTGTGCCTGATCACAGGACATTTGAGGATTCCAAGATATTTAGCTCACACCGCAACTTGCAAAACCTTTTCTCATCCAAGGGCTTTGTGAAGATATCTGCCAGTTGCTCTTCAACGTTGACGTGTATGATATCAATATCTTCCTTCATGACATGATCTCTGAGAAAGTGATGTCGGATTTCAATGTGCTTTGTTTTCGAGTGCTGAACTGGGTTGTTGGCAATCTTGATGGCGCTTTCGTTGTCGCAGTAGAGTGGTACTTGTTTCAGATGGATGCCATAGTCCTTGAGTGTTTGCTTCATCCATAGAAGCTGAGCGCAGCAAGATCCAGCAGCAATGTATTCAGATTCAGCAGTGGAGAGAGATACACAGTTCTGCTTCTTTGAAGACCAACAGACAAGTGATCGTCCCAGAAAGTGACATGTGCCTGATGTAGACTTGCGATACACCTTGTCACCAGCATAATCAGCATCCGAGAATCCAACTAGATCAAATTCTGAGCCCTTTGGATACCATAATCCTAATGTTGGGGTGTAAGCCAAATAACGAAGAATTCGCTTCACAGCTAAGTGATGCGATTCCTTTGGTGCCACTTGGATCGAGCACACATGCAAACACTAAGCATAATATCTGGCCTAGATGCACATAAATAAAGTAAAGAACCAATCATGGAGCAGTATACCATTTGATCGAACTCTTTACCATTGGCGTCAGGACCCAGAGGACTCTTGGTTGGCATTGGCGTCGTGTAACCTTTGCAGTCTTGCATTCCAAACTTCTTCAGGCAATCTTTGAGGTATTTCTCTTGAGATATGAAGATGCCATTTCTTTGCTGACGAATTTGAAGACCAAGGAAGAACTTCAGCTCATCCATCATGGACATCTGATATTGCTCTTGCATCATGTGTCCAAACTCATCACTGTATTTCTGGTTGGTGCAGCCGAAGATAATGTCATCCACATATATTTGGCACACAAATAGTTCACCATCATATGTCTTCGTGAAGAGTGTGGGATCCAAGGAACCAGGTTTGAAGCATTTGCTCTTCAGGAAGTCTTTGAGTGTGTCATACCAAGCGCGAGGGGCTTGTTTGAGGCCATACAGTGCCTTGTTTAGCTTGTACACCATATCATGATGTTTTGGATCTTCAAATCCAGGAGGTTGTGCAACATACACTTCTTCTTCAATCTTGCCGTTGAGAAATGCACTCTTCACATCCATTTGATACAGCAAGATGTTCTGATGGTTTGCATAGGCTAGCAAGATGCGAATAGCTTCAAGCCTAGCCACATGAGCAAATGTTTCATCGAAGTCAATCCCTTCAACTTGAGTGTATCCTTGAGCAACGAGACGAGCTTTGTTTCTGACAACTTGACCATGCTCATCTTGTTTGTTGCGATATATCCATTTTGTGCCTATTATGTTGTGCTTGCGGGGGTCAGGACGCTTGACAAGTTCCCAGACATTGTTCAGCTTGAACTGTTGAAGCTCTTCTTGCATAGCTTGAATCCATTCAGGTTCCATGAAGGCTTCATCAACTTTCTTGGGTTCAGATATTGAGACAAAAGCAAAGTGCCCACAGAAATTTGCTAGTTGTGTTGCTCTTGAACGAGTGAGTGGACCAGGCGCATAGATGTTATCAATTATCTTCTCAATCTGTACTTCATTTGCAACACAAGGATGAACTGGACGAAGATTTTGCTCTTGCTGATCATTGTCATCGTTGGGTGGATTGTCTTCGGGCTGAGCATTGTCTTCAGGTTGATTAGGTGCAGAAATGATAAGTTCCTCTTCAGGCTGTGCTTCAGACGGTATGATTTCTCCAGCTCCCATTAGCTTGATGGATTCACTGGGTGGAACTTCATCTAGCACATTTGGCAGGTGCTCTCTTTGCGAGCCGTTAGTCTCATCGAACCGCACATCCACAGTTTCAACAACTTTGTAGTGAAAGAGGTAGAAGACTCTGTAGGAGTGCGGATCCTTTCCGTAACCGAGCATAAAACCTTCATGTGCTTTCGGTGCAAATTTTGAAGTGTGATGTGGAACCTTGATCCAGCACCTAGCACCAAATACTCTAAAATAACTGACATTTGGCTTCTTACCAGTGAGGAGTTCATAGGATTTTTTTTCAGAAGCTTGTGAAGATAAACACGGTTGATGACATGGCATGCAGTATCAATAGCTTCAGGCCAGAACTTTCTTGGTGTCTTGTATTCATCGAGCATCGTCTGAGCCATCTCAAGGAGTGTTCTGTTCTTGCGCTCCACGATGCCATTCTGCTGAGGGGTGTACGGAGCTGATAACTCATGAGTGATGCCTAATGTATCCAAGTATAGATCAAGGCCGGTGTTCTTGAACTCTGTGCTGTTGTCACTCCTGATATGCTTGATCTTGACGCAATAGTTGTTCATGGCACGGTTGGCGAAGCGTCTGAAGACATCCTGTAATTCAGTCTTGTAGAGAATTATGTGCACCCTTGTATATCTTGAATAATCATCAACAATGACGAAGCCATAGAGACAAGCAGTAGTAGTGAGAGTAGAGTAGTGAGTAGGGCCAAATAAGTCCATGTGTAGCAGCTCGAAGGGTTGAGATGTCGTCATGATTGTCTTCGAGGGATGCTTGGCCCTAGTCATCTTTCCAGCTTCGCAGGCACCGCACATGTGATCCTTCTTGAACTTGACGCCCTCGATACCTATGACATGCTTTTTCTTTGCGAGAGTGTGTAAGTTCCTCATGCTAGCATGCCCTAGCCTCCGATGCCAGAGCCAGCACTCTGAAGCTTTTGCAAGAAGGCATACGACAAGCTGTGGCCCTGCTGAGAAATCTACCATGTACAGATCATCTTTCCGGTACCCTTCAAAGACTAGAGACTTGTCAGATTCCATTAGTACAAGGCAACGATATTTTCCAAATATCACAATCATGTTCAAGCCACAAAGCATTGAGACAGACATTAAGTTCAAACCAAGGGATTCAACAAGCATCACTTTATCCATGTGCTGATCCTTTGAGATTGCAACTCTACCTAGACCCAATACCTTGCTTTTACCAATGTCAGCAAATGTGATGTGACTCTTGTCAGATGGACGTATGGTTGATTCCATGAAAAGACTTTGATCACCAGTCATATGATTAGTGCATCCGCTGTCCATAATCCATTCTGAAGCATGAGGTGTCATACCCTACAGTACAGTTAGGGGGATAGGCTTCACCAAGAGTATTGTGAAGCATAAACATTTGACGGGCAAGAGGATTATCAAAGCTCAGATCAAGATTAGGACTGATAGGATGATTAGCAAACAATTCAGGAACAAAATACATAGTGAGACCATTTGGGCATTTGATCTTGCGCCCTACAAGATGTTTTATGTCCCCAGCAATAGCATCAAACGCCTTTGATTTCCGGCTGGAGACCTTTCCCTGCAAAAGAAAGTTAATTCTTCTTAACCACCCACATCTTCAGGGGTGGCTTAGAAGCAATGAGTCTAAGTGCAGCATCTGAGAACTTCGGCTTTGAAGCCCTAGCAAATAGCCTTGCAGGAGGTGAATAGTACTCATATGAATAAGCAGAATAGTTCTTAGTTTTATGAACATAGCGGTTTGAAGAAACACGCTCATATTCATAAGTCTGAGTATGGTTTCCCTGCAAAACATTGCCGTTAGGGTGACTCAGGTGAGTCCTCTATCTGTATGAAGCCTTTGGACCATATGAAGCCTTTGGTCTGGGATTTGTCTTCTTCCCAGGCGGTGTCATGATGACATTCTCAGGAAGATTCTCAAGACAACTTTTGGGAACCCAGAGCTTCTTCATAGGTGGCCCATTCCTGCAGTTAGTACCAATATACCTGGCAAACACTTCACCATTCTGATTCTTAAACAGTTTATAGTTTGCATCAATGGATTCATCAATGATAATAGGGTTAGCACAAGTGAAGCGAGATAAGGTGGATGGATCCACTGAAGGTCCCTTTGCAGCAACCCATGTGGTTTTGAGGTACTGCTCAGGCTTCCAGTAGGAGCCATCAACATTCATTTTCCTCTCGAACCCAACACCCTCTTTCCTAGGGTTTCGGTTCAGAATCTGCTTTTTGAGGACATTGCACAGTGTTTGATGCCCTTTGAGACTTTTGTACATCCCTGTTTCAAGCAATGTCTTCAACCTAGCATTTTCATCAGCAATAGTAGTGGCATCCTCAGCAGCTGATGATATTGCAACAGTAGCAGCAGTAGAACATTCAGCAACAGAAGTAGCGTTATCACGCTCAAGGCATTTTAGACAAGGTGGTTCAAATCCTTCCTGAGCGGAACTGATCTGTTGTGCGCGAAGTGACTCATTCTCTTTTTGAAGATCTTCATGACCCGCTCTCAATTTCTCAAGTTCTTGCTTCCTTTGAAGATAATCATAGGAGAGCTTTTCATGAGTGGTTGAGAGCGTTTCATGACGACTTTCAAGTTCCTGGTACTTAACATGAAGATTTTTTATGTCTTCAATTAAGGACTGAGAACGGGCCATTTTAGCTTCCAACAGGTCATCGCTTTTGTCTAAGAGTTTTTGAGTATGTTCCATAGCTTTCTGTTGTTCAGTTGCAATTTTAGCAAGTGTTTTGTAGCTGGGTTTGGATTCACAATCAGAGTCATCTTCACTTGAAGTTTGAAAGTAAGCATCGCGTGATTTTACCTTGGCACCACGTGCCATGAAGCAGTAGGTGGGAGCAGAGTCGTCCTTGTCATTAGCTTCAGCGTTGGTGACGGGGCCATTGTCTTCAGTGTTGAAGATGGACTTGGCAACGTAGGCTGTAGCTAGAGCCAGACATGCAACGCCAGGGTCGGACTCCTCCTCAGACTCCACCTCCGCCTCCTCAGAAGCAGACTCCTGCTCTGAATCCATCTCCTTGCCAACAAAAGCACGAACCTTGCCAGATGAGCTCTTCTTATGAGATGAAGACTTGGATGAGGACTTGGAAGAAGACTTTCATGATTTCTTCTTCTTCTTGTCATCAGAATCATATTCCTTGCTCGTCTTCTTCTTCTTGTTCTCAGTGTCCCACTGTGGACACTCAGAGATATAGTGTCTAGGTTTCTTGCACTTGTGACATGTTCTCTTCTTGTATTCATGAGTGGAAGCTTCATCATTTCTTGAGCTGGATCGTGAAGACTTTCTGAAGCCCTTCTTCTTAGTGAACTTCTGGAACTTCTTCACAAGCATAGCAAGTTCCTTTCCAATGTCTTCAGGATCATCAGAACTGCAGTCAAATTCTTCTTGAGATGAGGAAACAACTTTTGCCTTCAAAGCACGAGTTCCGCCGTAGTTGGGACCATAGATATCTCTTTTCTCAGATAGCTGGAACTCATGTGTGTTGAGCCTCTCAAGTATGTCAGACGGATCGAGTGTCTTGAAGTCAGGGCGTTCTTGTATCATGAGGGCAAGGGTGTCGAACGAGCTGTCAAGTGATCTCAGTAGTGTCTTGACGATTTCATGCTTGGTAATCTCAGTGGCGCCGAGAGCACGAAGCTCATTTGTGGTGTCAGTGAGGCGATCAAACGTGAGCTAGACATTCTCATTGTCATTTCTCTTAAAGCGGTTGAAGAGGTTGCGAAGAACACTGGTCCTTTTCTCTCTCTGGGTTGAGACGCCTTCGTTGACCTTGGAGAGCCAGTCCCAGACTAGCTTCGACGTTTCCAGAGCACTCACACGGCCATACTGTCCTTTGGCCAGATGACCACACATGATGTTCTTGGCAGTAGAATCCAGTTGAATGAACTTATTGACATCAGCAGGGGTGACTCCTTCAGCAGTCTTGGGAACGCCATTCTTGACGACATACCAGAGGTCGACATCAATGGCTTAAAGATGCATGCACATCTTATTCTTCCAGTAGGGATATTCAGTTCCATCGAAGACGGGGCAAGCAGCGGAGAATTAGATTATCCCTGTAGTCGACATAGCTAAAACTCCAGGTGGCTAAACCGAATCACACAGAAAAAGGGAGTACCTTGCTCTAATACCAATTGAAAGTGCTAGTTATCGACTAGAGGGGGGTGAATAGGTGATTTTTAGGAAAGTCTTCAAAACATGAGAGTTTCGAAGACAGACAATAGAAATGAACCTATTGATATGCAGCGGAAGGTAAACTACACTAAGCAAGCCATAGTCAAGTATGCAATGAAGTGAAAGCACGAAGACTAATAGCAGCTAGGTAGTAAGGATCAGGATGGAAGATGGTATGAAGCCAAACAACGATAGTAGTCACACAGTGAAGACAAATAGTTACAGCAAACAGGCAATGACTTCATGAAGACAAACTATAAATAAAGAGAGGCAGACGATAGAACCAGTCGCTTGGCGAAGACAAGGATTTGTTGGACCAGTTCCAGTTGTTGTGACAACTGTACGTCTGGTTAGGGAGGCTGAGATTCAACTCAGAAGACCGCGTATTCACCTTATTCCCCTTGAGCTAAGGACACCCAGTCCTCGCCCAATCACTCTGGTAAGTATTCAAGGTAGACTTCAAAACCTTCACAGACTTCGTTCACCGGCGATCCAGAATGACTCTTGGATGCTCAGAACGTGACGCCTAACCGGCTGGAGGATTCACAGTCCTCAAGTGTAACAAGTCTTCAGGTCACGCGGACAGAAAGACTTCAGTGATGCCTAACACTCTTTGGCTCTGGGTGTTTGGGCTTTGTCCCCGCAAGGATTTCTCTCTCTCAAAAGCTTCGGAGGTGGGTTGCTCTCAAACGACAAACGCCGTGCACTAACTCTGAGCAGCCACCAATTTATGGTGTAGGGGGTGGGCTATTTATAGCCACTAGGCAACCTGACCTGATTTGTCCGAAATGACCCTGGGTCACTAAGGAACTGACACGTGTTCCAATGATCAGATTTCAAACACACGTGGCAGCTTGACTTGGGCTACAAGTAAAGCTGACTCATCCAGCTCTGGATAGGATTTGCTCTCATTTTCTTTGCTCGAAGACATAGGATTTGGTTGAGCATCACTTCAGTCACTCTGACTTTGTTCACTGGGACCCCACTTAACAGTACGGTGGTTCCTATGACTCAACAAAGAAGAAAAGGAAACAACGAAACAACTAAGTCTTCACGCTCCATAGTCTTCATGCATTGTCTTCTCTTGTCATAGTCTTCAATGTGAATATCTTCACATACCACCATTGCCTTCAATGTCTTCATACATTTTTAGGGGTCATCTCCGGTAGGTAAACCGAATCAATGAGGGACTACTACCTGTGTTATCCTGCAATTCTAACAAACACATTAGTCCCTCAACCAGGTTTGTCGTCAATACTCCAAAACCAACTAGGGGTGGCACTAGATGCACTTACAGACATGACCCATTCCGTTAGGTAGCACTCAATCGTTTAGTATGTTGCTATTGCTTTCCTCAAGACTTATACATGTTCCTATGACTATGAGATTATGCAACTCCCGTTTACCGGAGGAACACTTTGTGTGCTACCAAACGTCACAACGTAACTGGGTGATTATAAAGGTGCTCTACAGGTGTCTCCGAAGGTACTTGTTGGGTTGGCATATTTCGAGATTAGGATTTGTCACTCCGATTGTCGGAGAGGTATCTCTGGGCCCACTCGGTAATGCACATCACTTAAGCCTTGCAAGCATTGCAACTAATGAGTTAGTTGCGGGATGATGTATTACGGAATGAGTAAAGAGACTTGCCGGTAACGAGATTGAACTAGGTATTGAGATACTGACGATTGAATCTTGGGGAAGTAACATACCGATGATAAAGGGAACAACGTATGTTGTTATGCGGTTTGACCGATAAAGATCTTCGTAGAATATGTGGGAGCCAATATGAGCATCCAGGTTCTGCTATTGGTTATTGACCGGAGACGTGTCTCGGTCATGTCTACATAGTTCTCGAACCCGTAGGGTCCGCACGCCTAAAGTTTGATGACGGTTATATTATGAGTTTATGTGTTTTGATGTACCGAAGGTTGTTCGGAGTCCCGGATATGATCACGGACATGATGAGGAGTCTCGAAATGGCCGAAACGTAAAGATCGATATATTGGACGACTATATTTGGATACCGAAATGGTTCCGGGTGAGATCGGGATAATACCGGAGTTCCGGGAGGTTATCGGAACCCCCCGGGAGGTATATGCGCCTTAATGGGTTTTAGTGGAAAGGAGGGGAAAGGAGCAAGGGAGGGGCGCGCCCTCCCCAAGCCCAATCCGAATTGGGAGGGGGGCCGGCCCCCCTTTCCTTCCTCCCTCCTTCCTCTTCCTTCCCTCTCCCTCTCCAAATAGGAAAAGGAGTGAGTCCTACTCCCGGTGGGAGTAGGACTCCCCCCATGGGCGCGCCTCCTCCCCTTGGCCGGCCCTCTCCTCCCCCCTTTATATAAGGAGGAGAGGGGCATCCCATAGACACAACAATTGATCTCTTGGATCTTTTTGCCATGTGCAGTGCCCCTCTCCACCATAGTCCACCTCGATAATATCGTAGCGGTGCTTAGGCGAAGCCCTGCGTCGGTAGAACATCATCATCGTCACCACGCCGTCGTGCTGACAGAACTCTCCCTCAAAGCTCGGCTAGATCAGAGTTCGAGGGACGTCATCGAGTTGAACGTGTGCAGAACTCGGAGGTGCCGTGCGTTCGGTACTTGATCGGTCGGATCGTGAAGACGTATGACTACATCAACCGCGTTGTGCTAATGCTTCCGCTTTCGGTCTACGAGGGTACATGGACACACTCTCCCCTCTCGTTGCTATGCATCACCATGATCTTGCGTGTGCGTAGGAATTTTTTTGAAATTACTACGTTCCCCAACATTTATCTACTGAGGAAATTGATTACATAATGAAACACATGCCTAATGATAAATCCCCCGAACCTGGTGGATTTAATGGACTATTCATGAAAAAATGTTGTCATATCATCAGACACTATTTCTACAAGTTCATTAATGACTTTTACCTAGAAACAGTTTCTCTGCAGCCTATCAATACTACATATATCACACTAATCCCTAAGAATGACAACCCTGAATCCCTCAATGATATCAGACCTATCTCCCTGGTAACCATGCCTATCAAAATTCTCAAAAAACTTCTTGCTAATAGAGCCCAGCTAGTCATTATATCTAGAGTTAGCAAGAATCAGTATGGTTTTATAAAAAACAGGAATATTAACGATTCTCTTGCATGGAGTTTTGAATACATCCATATGTGTCAAATCAAAAGAAGATATCATCATTTTCAAAATTGACTTTGTGAAGCCATTTCACAAGGTGAACTATAATTATATCCTTTTCATGATGAAACATCTGGGTTTTAGTGAGAAATGGGTCAGATGGGTCAATATGATATTGTCCACTACATCTACCTCTGTCATACTTAATGGTGTACCTGGGAAAAATATACATTGCAAATGTGGTGTTAGACAAGGGGACCCATTTTCACCTTTGTTATATGTTATGGTGCGAGAGCTACTGCAAATTATGGTTAATGATGCTTGGAGAACTGGTTCTCTCAAGTTACCTATTGATACCAACTTCACAGAATGCTACCCCATTATTCAGTATGCTGATGACACACTTATTATACTGCCTGCCAATGAGGAACAAATCAAGACCTTTACTGATATACTGGAGAGTTTTTCTAGGTTCACAGGGCTGGTTGTAAATTACAAAAAATCTTCCCTTGTTCTTATTAATATTTCTGATGACAGAGCACAAGAATTGGCAGACTTACTCAAATGCAAGAAGGAAACTATGCCCTTCACTTACCTAGGACTGCCTATGGGTTCCACTAGGCCCAAAGTAATTGATCTAATGACCATGGTATCAAGATTGGATAACAGGCTATCTGGCATTGCTTCCATGATGACATACTATGGTAGGCTCACACATCTTAAGGCTATTGTCTCTGCATTGCCCATATTTGCTATGTGTTGCATTAGAGTGCCTTTCACTATCCTAGACCACTTTGAGAAATCTGGGAGAAGTTTTCTCTGGTATGGTAAAGGTATCAACAAACATGGCAATTGTCTTGTTAAGTGGGAGAAAGTATAACTACCTGAAAAACAGGAGGACTAGTGCTAGATCTCAGAATGCAAACAGAGCACTTCTCACCAAATATTTGTTCAAATTCTTTAACAAAAAAGATATCCCCTAGGTGAACTTGATATGGAATAATTACTATGCTAATGGGGAACTACCAAGATTCCCCACAGCTGTGGGATCTTTCTGGTGGAGAGATTGTTGTTCTATTATCCAAGACTTTAAAAACATGACAGTTTGTGTTGCAGGGACGGGTAGTACAATTAGCTTATGGTATGAAAAATGGTGCTCACAACCATTGACCAACATGATGGCTCAACTATTTTCCTACGCAAAAAGCGCTCATATCACACTGGAAGCTCCGAGCAATCTAAATGATACCAACTTCTATGAGTTATTTCATCTACCAATGTCCAATATTGATGTCCAACAGAGTATCCAGTTGAGAGATTTAATAAATGACAGTGGGAATCAGATAGATAGATAGATTTGGACTCATGGCAATTCTACTGGGTTGGATCTAAATATTATGATAAAAGAATATACCTGGAATATATTGGAAATCCTGCAGATGCACACAAACCTTTCCATTGGATATGGAAATCCTGCACTCTATCTAAGCAAAAAAATCTTCTTCTGGTTACTACTATAGGATATGCTCAGTACTAGATATTTGCTTACCAGGAAAAGCTTCCATATAGAATCTATTAAATGTGTGTTATGTGAGGATGAACCAAAACATCTAACTCATATGTTCTTTAGCTGTGATTTCAGTCAGAACTTTTGGATGGCTATTGGTTTTCAATGGAACACAGATCATGAGCTTCTGGAGATGCTCTTGGAAGGAAAGAGGCATAACAATGTTGTCTGCTTCAAGGAATGCCTAATAGTAGGATGTTGGAGTATATGGAAGCATAGAAACAACATCATCTTTGATCACGAAACTAAGAGCATACAATACTATATCAGTACATTCAAGGAGCAATTTGAGATGATCATCAACAAGGCTAAACCAAGTCTAAAAGAAGGAATGCAGAGCTGGTTACACTATTTGTAGACCATTTATTTTATTGTTTGTAACTCTTGTACAGCCTTTGTAAGATGTGACACCATATTAATGAAAATCAGAGTTACAGTGGGGTCTTCCCCACTGTGTTTGCTCAAAAAAGTGTGTAAAATATTCAGAATTTTATCGCATCCCAGTGAATTATGGTAATTCCAGAACAAGGCGGAAAAGTTTCTATTTTTGCATAGAATCAAGTCAACTATCATCCACACTATCCCAAAGGCTTTACTTGGTGCTTTATTGAAACAAAATCTATAAAACATGATTACTATAGTAGCTTAATCATGTGAACATACAAAAATATTAGGTAATAGTATTGGGTTGTCTCCCAACAAGCGCTTTTCTTTAATGCCTTTTTAGCTAGGCATGATGATTTCAATGATGCTCACATAAAAGAGAAGAATTCAAACATAACAGGAGCATCATGAAGCATATGACTAGCACATTTAATCCTAACCCACTTCCTATGCATAGGTATTTGCTGAGCAAACAACTTATGGGAGTAAGAATCAACTAGCATAGGAAGGCGAAACAAGCATGACTTCAAGATTTTCAACACATAAAGAGGAAACTTGATATTACTGCAATGCCCGCAAGCATATGTTCCCCTCTCATAGTAAATTTCAGTAGCATCATGAATGAATTCAACAATAACTATCACATAAAGCATTCTTTTCGTGATCCACATGCACACAATGTTTGTTACTCCCCACATAAGCAAATTTATTCTCATGGATAATAGTGGGAGCAAACTCAACAAAATAACTGTATTGAGATACTTGATTGGCATAGCCCAATTGAAAATTAGAATCATGGTGACAAGTTTCATGGTTATCATTATTCTTTATAGCATACATGTCATCACAATAATCATCATAGATAGCAACTTTGTTTTCATAATCAATTGAAAACTCTTCCAAAGTAGCGGATTCATTACTAAATAAAGTCATGACCTCTCCAAATCCACCTTTATCAATATTGTAAAGAGATTCAACACCCTCCAAAATAGTGGGATCATTACCTAGAGTTGAGACTTTACCAAACCCACTTTCATCAACATAATCATCATAAATAGGAGGCATGTTATTATCATAATAAATTTGCTCATCAAAACTTGGGGGACTAAAAATATCGTCTTCATCAAATATAGCATCCCCAAGCTTATGACCTTGCATATCATTAGCATAATGGCTATCCAAAGAATTCACACTAACAACATTCCAATCATGCTCGTCATTCAAGGATTTTATGCCAAACATTTTATTGAATTATTTTTCTAATACTTTGGCACAATTTACCTTTCCATCATTTTCATGAAAGACATTATAAAGATGAATAATATGAGGCAACCTCAATTCCATTTTTTTGTGGTATTCTTTTATGAACCAAACTAGTGAAAAAACAAGAAACTAAAAGCTTCAATTGCAAGATCTAAAGATATACCTTCAAGCACTCACCTCCCGGCAACAGCGCCAGAAAAGAACTTGATGTCTACTACACAACTTATTCGTGTAGACTCGTATTGGTCCACCACGCGCAGAGTTTTGTAGGACAGTAGCAATTTTCCCTCAAGTGGATGCCCTAAGGTTTATCAATCCATGGGAGGCGTAGGATGAAGATGGTCTCTCTCAAACAACCCTGCAATCAAATACAAGAAATCTCTCGTGTCCCCAACACATCAAATACAATGGTAAATTGTGTAGGTGCACTAGTTTGGCGAAGAGATGGTGATACAAGTGTAGTATGGATAGTAGATATAGGTTTTTGTAATCTAAAAATAAAATAAAAAGCAGGGTAGCAAGTGATAAAACGGAGCACAAACGGTATTGCAATGCTTGAAAACAAGGTCTAGGGTTCATACTTTCACTAGTGCAATCGTTTAACAATGCTAACATAATTGAATCATATAACAATCCCTCTACGTGCAATAAAGAATCACTCAAAGTTTTTATCTAGCAGAGAACATAAGATGAAATTGTTTGTAGGGTATGAAACCACCTCAAAGTTATCTTTTCTGATCAATCTATTGAGCTATTCCTATAAGTGTCACAAGCATCCCTAGAGTTCGTACTAAAATAACGCCATATGATACACATCAACCAACTCTAATGTCACCTAGATACTCCAAATTCACCACAAGTATCCGTGAGTTGATTATTCGACATGCATCAAACAACTTCAGATTCATAATATTCAATCAAACACAAAGAACTTCAAAGAGTGCCCCAAGATTTCTACCGGGGAAAGTAGGACAAAAAAGTGCATCAACCCCTATGCATAGATTACCCCAATGTCACCTCGGGAATCCGCGAGTTGAGTGCCAAAACATACATCAAGTGAATCAATAGAACACTCCATTGTCACCACGGGTATCCATATACAAGACATACATCAATTGTTCTCAAATCCATAAAAGTATTCAATCCGATAATAGTGAAACCTCAAAGGTAAAAACTCAATTCATCACAACAAGATGGAGAGGGGAAAACACCATCTGATCCAACTATATTAACAAAGCTCGCGGTACATCAAGATCGTGCCAAATCAACAACACAAGAGAGGGAGATCAAACACATAGCTACTTGTACAAACCCCTAGCCTCGAGGGTGAACTACTCCCTCCTTATCATGGTGGTCATCGGGATGATGAAGATGGCCTCCGGTGATGATTTCTCCCTCCGGCAGGCTGCCGGAACAGGGCTCCTGGTGGTACTTCGAAGGTACAAAGGCATGCGGCGGCGGAGTCGAAGTTCTAAGGTTATTTATGGTAGTTTCTCTATTTAAAGGATTTTTTGGCATCGGTCTCACGCTAAGATGGGCCACAAAGTGCCCACTGCCACAAGCCCACGACCAAGGCCCCTGGCGCGCCCTGGTGGGTAATGGCCAGCTCCTTCACCTTCTGTCCTCCCACTAAGCTTCTAGTGCCTCTTTTGTTCCAAAAAAATTGTCAAAAAGTTTTCTTACATTTGGAGAACTTATATTTCTGCACAAAAACAACACAACAGTAGTTCTGCTAAAAACAACGTCAGTCCGGGTTAGTTCCATTCAAATCATACGAAAACCATATAAAATTGTTGTAAACATGGCATGGATACTTCATAAATTATATATACATTGGAGACACATCATTGTTTAGTAGAGAGCTTTTTGTAACACAAAGAGAAAGATTGTCCATAGGTAATTGAATATAACACGATAGATACTTATCATATGCCACGAGGGAGAGGCATATGCTAACATACTTTACGTACTTGGATCGTATGCACTTACTATTGGAATTCTAACAAGCATCTATAACTACTAAAGATAATTAAGGTAAAACCCAACCATAGCATTAAGTAACAAGTCCTCTTTACTCCCATACGCAACAACCCACTCTCGCTACCCACTATAAGAGAATTATGAACGTATTGCAAAACCCTAGAGCGGTAAACCCACACTCTTGCACAACACGGAGGGCACCATAGGACAACACCATATCAACATACAACTCATATCAATCACACCATACCAGAATTAATGCGTAGGACAAAAGGAATCTACTCAAACATCATAGGATTGCCACACATCAGTGGATAATAATATATATCATTAAGCACCGTGTTTAAGTAGATATTACAGTGAGGAGAAGAGGTTTTACACCACTACATAGAGGAGGAGAGAGTTGGTGGTTACGGCGACAAAGTTGTTGGTGTAGATCGTTGTCACGATGGTTGCCCCGGCGCCGTTCCAACGCCACCAGGAGAGAGGGTGAGAGAGCCCCCCTCCTTCTTCTTCTTCCTTGGCCTCCCCCTAGATGTGAGGAGAGTTTCCCCTCTGGTCCATGCCTGCCATGACTCCCAAAGGGTAGGAGCCCCTCCGAGATTGGATCTCTCTCTTTGTTCTCTTCTGTTTCTCTTTCTTGTTTTCTCGCCGAAAACTGTTTCTTAAATTCCCGAAGATCCGTAACTCCGATTGGGCTGAAAATTTCAGGCGATTTTTATCCGGATATTAGCTTCCTGGCGAAAGGACACCTCCAACCGACTTATAGGGGCGCCACAAGCCCTCTAGGCGCGCCTAGGGTAGGGGGCGTGCCCCTTGAGCTTGTGGGCCCCTCGAGCATCGTCTCGCGTTGATTCTTTTTCCCGAAAATCACATATGTTCCAAAATAAATTTTATCGTGTTTGGATTTTCTTTGATATGAATTCCCTGCAAAACAAAAACATGAAACAAACAGGAACTGCACTGGGCACTGAGTCAATATGTTAGTCCAATAAAACCATATAAATTGTTGCCAAAAGTATGTGAAAGTTGTAGAATATTGGCATGAAACAATAAAAATTATAGATACGACTGAGACGTATCAGCTCCTCCTTTCATAGATCGCCCGGTACTGTGTGTGCTATGCTTACTGCCAGTGTGTGCTATGATTGTAGGACATGACCACGTAGACCCAAGATCTTAGTAAGGCCCTTGTCCTGTTCAACAGCCTGTACGGTGCGTCCTATGTCGAGGACTCCTAGCCTGTACGGTGCATCCTATGCCGGCAATACTCAAAGGCTAGTCTTGATGGGAAGATAATGCAAAAATGGGCCATGATGGTTATCAATGCAATGGCAAGGAGTACACAAAGATGTCGTCAAAGTTATCATCCTTGCTTATGGTTGAGGGTCTCAAAATTGGTGAAGTTGTCGAGGTCGATGATGAGTCCGAGGCAAAGATGAGTGGCATTGATGTCGAAGCCGAAACGTACCTATATAGCCGAAACACAATAGGACACAGGAACCACAACTCAAATTCTCAAAGTAAAACGTGTCAAAATTGTCGGAGTTGGTGGAGGAAAAATGATGGTATGCAAGTGCATAAGGGGAAGTGGGTAATCGGAGTGTGCGAGTGCGGAAGTGGAAATGTATTGGCAATGCAGAAGTGTGGAAGTTCAGTTTCATCAGGATTTGTTGGACGTCCGAGGGTTGTCGGACGACCGGTCATCGGACATCCGATCGAGGTTGGAAGTCCAAGAGTTCGTCTCTGTTTTGGGTCACTGGATTTCCGGTATGTGTCGGATGTCCAGTGCGGCTGGCGATTTCGGGCTCGGGGAGAAGGGGATGAACTCGTGGATTGTGAAGAAATTGGGGCAAAATTCGGACGAATTTGTGGATGGAAAGGAGGAAAAAGATTGGGAAAAGCTACATCTACCTACCACACACGAAATCCACGGATCTAATCCAACAATATTCATCACACCAACAAATCACAAAAAAATGGGAGGGCTATTATTGTGGGGATTTTCTAATTTGGGAAGAACACAACAAAACAAGGCTAGAAAACAGGGGTAGGGGCTCCAAAATCATGATTAACCTAGGCTCATGATACCAAGATGATATAGGGTAGAACCCCAGGTGCCCGATCTTTCACGAAATGGAGTGGATCCTATGAAGAACACGAGGGGAAACATGAGAGAAATCACTCAAACCAACAAGATTCGATTACACATATGCTAGATCCTCGAAACACAAAGATATACATGATCCATGATGAACAAGGGGCGATACAAGTTGCAATTTTTTCTCCGTGAGGAGGTCTTGAAGGTCTTCCCGTTAGGGGTCTTGACTCCAAGGTGTATCTTCTCCGTAGAGGCCGCGATCTCTCTCGGTGGAGTAGATCCGTATGGATGAGCAAAGCTCTATCTCAAGTATAAGCTAAACCAATGCTAACCCTAGAAAGAGGGAGGATGAGGAGTATATATAGTCTAAGTGGGCGAAGGGGTACATGGGCCTCGGCCCAACACGCTGCCAACACACAGGGGTCGGACGTCGGACATCTACCGGTCGTTCAGTGGCTACCGAGGGCCCGGACATCCGATAATCGTTCCGTGGCTCGGGAGGGTCGGCGTCGGATTTCCGGCCGGCGTCGGACGTCTGGGGTGTCGGTCGTCCGGTGTTCTCCATACTTCTGACGCTTTGGCTCGGTGGTAGTGGCGTCGGTCGTCCGGTGGCTGGAGCATGTCGGACGTCCGGTCGCTGGAGCATGTCAGACATCCGACGAGTACCGGTCGTCCGGTGGCTGTAGATTCCTGGTAGCTCTTCCTCTTGGTCATTGTACTTGGTGTCCTTAACATCTTGGTTGTCGAGTGTAGCTTCTCCAAGGCTTCCCTCCAAGTACCTGATCACACATAGGGTTTCCGCTTGAGGTAGTAGCCATGTCTCACATATAGGAAAATGGTAGTTCGGAGAGGAGCAAGTTCACCTTATCTTCGATAGCCTTTGCTCGAGCTCTTGTGATAGGACCAAGTGGTGTCATGGGAGACGTAGGCCGGTCCATGGGGATGACCATAGGATGCTCCGCATCATCTCCCCCCCCCCCTTGGGAAAGATCCTACCTCGAATCGAAATCCTCATCACCATGGTAGGGCGAGAGATCTTTGACGTTGAAGATGTCGCTTACATTGTACTTGTCGCGCGGGAGATCGACCTTGTAAGCATTGTTGTTGTAGCGCTTGAGCACCTTGAAGGGTCCGTTGGCTCGTGGTCTAAGCTTGGACTTGCGTTCGTTGGGGAAGCGTTCCTTGCGAAGGTGTAGCCACATGAGATCACCAATGTTGAATATCATGGGTTGCTTGTTGATGTTGAGCTTGGTCGCGAGTCGTTGCACTTGGCGCTCGATGGTGTGCCTTGTATCTTCATGCATCTTCTTGAGGTACCTCACTCGTGCGCTTGCGTCCATGTTGATGCACTCTTGTAGAGGTAGAGGAAGAATGTCCAAACGGGACAATGGGTTGAAGCCGTAGATGCCCTCGAAGGGGGACTTGCCGGTAGTCGAGTGTTTTGCATGGTTGTAGGCGTACTCGGCGATGGGTAGACACTCATCCCACTCCTTGATGTTCTTCTTGATCAACACGCGTAGTAGAGTGGAGAGCATCCAGTCCATGACCTCCTTTGGCTGTCGGTTTGTGGGTGGTATGCTGAAGAGAACAAGAGCTTGATGCCGAGCTTGGCACATAGGGTCTTCCAAAAGTAGCTCAAGAACTTTAGAACGACGATGCTTATCAAGCTCGGCATCAAGCTCTTGTTCTCTTCAGCATACCACCCACAAACTTTAGAAACTTTAGAACGACGATGCTCTCCACTCTAGGGAACCCTCATGAGATTTAGGAGAAACTTTAGGGAACCCTCATGAGATTTAGGAGAAACTTTAGAACGACGATGCTTATCAAGAATGTAACACTTTGAGCCAAATACTCAAAAGTATCCAACTTGGGGTTTGTTACTGGTGAGGAGCTCGTGTCCCGTCTTTCCGAGTAGCTTGTGAAGATACAAGAGATTTGTTGCATGACAAGATGTCTCAACCGCTTCCGCCCAAAAGTGTTTCGGAGTCTTGTACTCATCAAGCATCGTTCTCGCCATTTCACTAAGAGTTCGGTTCTTCCTCTCAACAACTCCATTTTGTTGAGGCATGTACGTAGCCGAGAACTCGTGTGAAATCCCTTCTTCGTCAAGAAAGGTATCCACATTTGCATTCTTGAACTCCGTTCCGTTGTCGCTGCGAACCTTCTTGATCTTCACTTCAAATTGATTTTGGGCCTTCCTAGCGAAGTTCTTGAAGATCTTTTGTACCTGCGATTTATCATCAAGAAAGAACACCCACGTAAGTCTTGAAAAATCATCGACTATGACTAGACCAAATGAGTTACCACCGAGACTTTTGTAGGCATTGGGATCAAAAAGATCCATATGAAGTAGCTCAAGCGGTCTTCTCGTGGTCATGATGTTCTTCACGGGGTGACTTCCTCCTACTTGTTTTCCTGCTTGACAAGTACTGCACAATCTATCCTTGTCAAATGTAACATCTTTTACTCCAAGGATATTATCACCTTTAATAAGCTTATCAAGATTTCCCATGCCCACATGACCTAACCTTCTATGCCACAACCAACCTTTTGAAGATTTTGCAATTAAACAAGTTCTAGGTTGAGCCTTTTTAGTGAAGTTAACAATGTAAAGATCACCTCTACATATACCGGTAAAGACCATTTTATGATTATCTCTACGAAACACTTGGCAATCTACTTCAGGGAATAGGACATTGATCCAAAGTCAGCAAGTCTAGATACGGAAAGTAAATTGTAGCCAAGAGATTCAACGAGCATAACATTTTGTATGGAGCTATCATGTGAGATGGCCACCTTACCAAGGCCAACCACCTTACCCTTTGAGTTATCACCAAAAGTGACATACTTCCGAGGGCCGTCGTTTTCAGCAAGCTCACGAAACATATCCTTATCTCCGGTCATATGATCAGTACATCCACTATCAAGGACCCATTCCTTTCCTCCAGCCATGTAGCCGCGAAGATTAGCCATAAGACCAAAGTGTCTCATAGACTCATCGAGATCAAAGTCACTATCACCATCCTCATCATAATATCCATGTTCAACATCGTCTTGTAATTGATCATTTCCTAGAGAAGGTGATCCATTAGAAGTATGACCATAACAGTGTTCATCTCTATGGATTGTAATGACTTCGGAAATGATATTGCTAATAATTCCAACATCTCCTTTGGCACGCATGAGATCACGAAGCTCAAACAGGCAACCATCAAACTTAGGATCACTAGTACTCATCCTATTCAAGGCAAGAGATTTATGGACAATCTCATCTAAATTTTTCAAGGAATAATTTGGGAATCGTTCCTCTAGAAATCTCCATATGGTGTAAGCACAATCAAGATCAGGTAAGCTAGCAATCAAATTTTTGGGAAATCCTCTAACAATAAGATTGATAGTTCTAAGATTGCGAATCATGTCAAGATCCTCATGGGGAGTGGGATGCAAATGATCACTAGGGGGAATGCAAGGACTACTAATGTACTTGTTCAAGTGATATTCATTGAAAATCTCAAGCATCTCATTTTTTCACTCATGAAAGTACTCTCCATCAAGAATAGGCACTCTATGTCTAAGACTCCCCAACGTAGACACATCCATCTTCCTCCAAAGGTCTTTAAACCAAAGAAATGGAGACCAATGCTCTCATACCAATTGAAAGGATCGAGAAGAGGTGTCTAGAGGGGGGTGAATAGACTCTTAACAAGAAAAAGTTGCAGTTTTTATGTTCTTCAAGTTAAGGTGGAGTTTTAGCACAAGTTTGAACATTCACAATACATATCAAGCAAGCATGACAAGAGTATATGAGCAGCGGAAAGTAAAGCATGCAATTTACAAGAATGTAAAGGGATGGGATTGGAGTGTGCAAACGCAATTGGAGACGCAGAGATTTTTGGCGTGGTTCCGATAGGTGGTGCTATCGTACATCCACGTTGATGGAGACTTCAACCCATGAAGGGTAACAGTTGCACGAGTCCATGAAGAAGCAACCTTGTCTATCCCACCATGGCCATCGCCCATGAAGGACTTGCCTCACTAGGGTAGATCTTCACGAAGTAGGCGATCTCCTTGCCCGTACAAACTCCTTGGTTCAACTCCACAATCTTGACGGAGGCTCCCAAGTGACACCTAACCAATCAAGGAGACACCACTCTCCAAAAGGTAATAGACGGTGTGTTGATGATGAACTCCTTGCTCTTGTGCTTCAAATGATAGTCTCCCCAACACTCAACTCTCTCTCACAGATTTGGATTTGGTGGAAAGATGATTTGAGTGGAAAGCAAGTTGGAGAAGGATAGAGATCAAGATTTATGTGGTTGGAATGGAATATCTTGACCTCAACACATGAGTAGGTGGTTCTATCCCAGAAAATGTAAGCTGGAAGTGTAGGCATGATCTGATGGCTCTCCTCTCGAATGAAGAGTGGGTGGAGGGGTATATATGGCCTCCACACAAAATCTAACCGTTACACACAAATCACCAAACTCGGTGGGACCGAATCAGAAAACTCGGTCGGACCGATTCAGTTCATAATGTGACCGTTAGGCATTTCGGTGGGACCGATATGGTCAACTCGGTGGGACCGATGTGCTAGGGTTAGGGTAAAACCTCGTCTCGGTTTGACCGACTACACAAACTCGGTGGGACCGATTTTGGTAATAGGCTAGCCAGAGAGTTGGTCAGACAAACTCGGTGGGACCGATTACATAACTCGGTAAGACCAAATTTAATGCATCAGGATCCAGAGAGTTTGCAAGCCCATCTCGGTGAGACAGGGATCCCATCGGTGAAACCGAATTGACTAGGGTTTGTGGCAGTGGCTATGTCAAGTCAACTCAGTGGCGCCGGATAGAAAGTTTCGGTGGGGCCGATTTTGAATTTTGGTTTGGGACATATGTCGATTTGAGAAATTGGTTGAGGGTTTTGGAGCATATCACTAAGCACTTTGAGCAAGCAAGCCACTAAGCAACACCTCATCCCCTTTTAATAGTATTGGCTTTCCTACGGACTCAATGTGACATGGATCACTAAAAGTAAAATGTAGAGTCTTGAGATTTTGAGCTTGAGCCAATCCTTTATCCTTAGCAACTTGAAGGAGTTCCATATCCTCTTGTCCACGCCACTCCATCTATTGAACTTGTCTGAAATATACTAGATGAAAACCTTAGTCCAACAAGAGATATGTTGACATTAATTACCAAAACCACCCAGGGAGCACTTGTCCTTTCAGCAATCTTCTTCTCTTGCTCATAGTTGTGTAAATGGAAGATTTTGTCAACCTTAAATGCTCATGAAAGGTACTCTTCGGGATCATTGCTTTTGGAAAACTTGGGCATGGTGAACTTGAGTTTGCCGTAGCGTTGCTCTTCATTGTGTTGGGGTCGAGGCTGATGACGTCCTTGCCGAGGAGGATTGTCTCCCTCAACTTGCTCTTGGCGTCGATTATTTCCATTGTCTTGTTGCTCTTGGTGAACTTGAGTTTCTTGTTGAGCTTGTGGAGGAGCTTGTCGAGCTTGTGGAGGAGCTTGACGAGCTTGTGGAGGAGCTTGAGGAACTTGTCGGTGCAACTGTGGTTGATAAATTCTCTCTTGAACTTCATTGTGAAGTGCTTCTTCTTGCTCGCGCCTATGGCGGTTGCGTGCGGCAACGGCGCGACTTGTGTTGGGGAGGGCACGTTGCGCCTCAAGTGCTTGAGCTTCTCGCCATAGCTGTTCTTGACGTTGTGCCTCGGCATCTTGTACGTCTTGGTGTTGTCGCGCTCGCTCTTCCTCTTGTTGGCGTAGACGTTGTCGTTCTTGTGCTTGCGTGAATGTAGCTTGATTTTGACAATGTCGATATTCTTGCTCTTCAAGTTACTCTTTCGTATGATTGCCATGTAGAGGATTGCGGTTTGCTTGACGGTCTTGGCGCGCAGTTTGGCGAAGAGTGTTCGACGTCGGTGTACTTGAGTTCTCAGAGGAGTGTCGACTTGAGTGGCTTCGTCTTGAACATGATGAAGTGGTAGAAGAGCGGTTGATCAACAAGGCACGAATTTCGTCCATTCTTGCATTGTTCTCTTGTTTCTCTTCATCGAGCTTGTTGTCGAAGTAGTCTCGTGTACGTTGCTCAGAGAGACGCAAGTCGGTGGCGAGGTTGTCGATGCGGTCGCTCAATGCTTGTTGTTCTTCATGCAAAGCTCATTGTGCGCCAAAGAGGTGGTTCTTGGTGACGTAGGAGGTCGAGTCGTCGTCTTGCTCGATGAAGAGTGGGTTGGTAGAAGATCTTGGCATAACCATCATTGCAAGTAAATGTGTGAGTGGAAGAAGAAAAGAACTATACCAAATGTACCTTGACCGATGTTGAAGATGGATCAATGATCACTCAAATGTGTAACAAGGGAATAGCACAATTGGTACCAATTCTCTTCGGTTCTCACACCTACACAAGTAAAAGCCTTTGGTGGAGCTCGGTTAGGATTGTGGCACAAAATCTATGCAATTGTTTATGAAACTCAATAATGTTGAAAACGATTCGCACATTCGCAAATGTAACATGTAGACCTATAGCAAGTAGTGGTACACGGAAACAGACACGCAAATAGATAAATGGGGTTGTGCAATCCAAAAATGAGCAGCAAATGCATGAAAAATGCTCTTGTAGCACAACTCTAGAGAAACCCTAGCACAATTGCACGATAGGCAGATACGAGACTTGTGCACAACCTGCTAGGCAAAAATGCAACAACTTCTATCCCAAGTATGCTATATGTATGGTGTCCCAATGATATGATCCAAGATGATCGAGTATGACAATCTTAATGTAGTATGATGCTATGGTTCTTGCTTAAAAGCTCTTTGCTTATCTTTTCCTTTTGCTTAAAAGCTTGTTTGGCTCTTTCTCTTTTGAGCTCTTTCTCATGCAAAACTTCACGAACCAAGATAGCAATTGTGTATATGCTATGACAACCTTGTGACACAAGACATGATACCCAAGATATGTATGCTATGTGAAGTATGATCACTAATGTGCAAAATTTATGTTGCCGGCAATACTCAAAGGCTAGTCTCGATAGGAAGGTAACGCATAAATGGGCTATGGTGGTTATCAATGCAATGCCAAGGAGTAGACAAAGATGTCGTCGAAGTTAACGTCCTTGCATACGATTGAGGGTGTCAAAATTAATGAAGTTGTCGAGGTCGATGATGAGTCCGAGGTGAAGATGAGTGGCATTGATGTCGAAGCCGAAACGTACCTATATAGCCGAAACACAATAGGACACGTGAACCACAACTCAAATTCTCAAAGTAAAACGTGTCAAAATTGTCGGAGTTGGCGGCGGAAAAACGATGGTGGCTGCGGAATGCGGTGGTGGTATGCAAGTGCGTAAGCGGAAGTGGGTAATCGGAGTGTGCGAGTGCAGAAGTGGAAATGTATTGCTAATGCAGAAGTGTGAAAGTTCAGTTTCGTCAGGATTTGTCGGACGTCCGGGAGTTGTCGAAAGACCAGTCGTCGGACGTCCGGTCGGGGTCGGAAGTCCGAGAGTTGGTCTCTGTTTTGGGTCACCAGATTTCCGGTATGTGTCGGAGGTCCGGTGCGGCTGGCAATTTCTGGCTTGGGGAGAAGGGGATGAACTCGTGGATTGTGAAGAAATTGGGGCAAAATTCGGACGAATTTGTGGATGGAAAGGAGGAAAAAGATTGGGAAAAGCTTGATCTACCTACCACACACGAAATCCACGGATCAGATCCAACAATATTTCATCACACCAACAAATCAAAAAAATTGGGAGGGCTATTTTGTGGGGATCTTCAAATTTGGGAGGAACAGAACAAAACAAGGCTAGAAAATAGGGGTAGGGGCTCCAAAATTGTGATCAACCTAGGCTCATGATACCAAGATGATATAGGGTAGAACCCTAGGTGCCCGATATTTCAAGAAATGGAGTGGATCCTACGAATAACACGAGGGGAAACACGAGAGAAATCACTCAAACCAACGAGTTTCGATTACACATATGCTAGATCCTCAAAACAGAAAGAGATACATGATCCACGATCAACAAGGGACGATACAAGTAGCAAGTTCTTCTCCGTGAGGAGGTCTTGAAGGTCTTCCCATTAGGGGCCTTGAATCCAAGGCGGTCTCTCTCGGTGGAGTAGATACGTATGGATGAGCAAAGCTCTATCGCAAGTATGAGCTAAACCAATACTAACCCTAGAAAGAGGGAGGAGTGAGGGAGTCCTGGATTAGGGGGTCCTCGGATAGCCGGACTATATACTTTGGCCGGACTGTTGGACTATGAAGATACAAGATTGAAGACTTCGCCCTGTGTCCGGATGGGACTCTCCTTTGCGTGGAAGGCAAGCTTGGCAATTCGGATATGTAGATCTCCTCCCTTGAAACCGACTCTGTGTAACCCTAGCCCCCTCCGGTGTCTATATAAACCGGAGGGTTTAGTCTGTAGGACAAGAACAATCATAATCATAGGCTAGCTTCTAGGGTTTAGCCTCTACAATCTCGTGGTAGATCAACTCTTGTAATACTCATATCATCAAGATCAATCAAGCAGGAAATAGGGTATTACCTCCATTGAGAGGGCCCGAACCTAGGTAAACATTGTGTCCCCCGCCTCCTGTTACCATCCGCCTTAGACGCACAGTTCGGGACCCCCTACCAGAGATCCGCCGGTTTTGACACCGACATTGGTGCTTTCATTGAGAGTTCCACTGTGCCGTCACCATAAGGCTTGATGGCTCCTTCGATCATCGGCAATGGTGCGATACAGGGTGAGGTTTTACTCCCCGGACAGATCTTCGTATTCAGCGGCTTCGCACTGCGGGCCAACTCGCTTGGCCATCTGGAGCAGATCGAGAGCTATGCCCCTGACCATCAGGTCAGGTTTGGAAACTTAAACTATAATGCCGACATCCGCGGAGACTTGATCTTCGATGGATTCGGGCTCGTGTCAGGTGCACCGTACAGTCATGACGAGCATGACTTAGCTCTGCCGCCGGACGGTGTTCAGGAGATCACACCTGTGGCGACTCCGGCCCTCTATCCGGGGCAGATTGCGCCGTCCGAGGACGGGTGGATGGACCCCGCCACGGAGGCCGCACACTCAGCGACGATAGAGCCGAATACTGACTTCACCTCCTACGATACCTGCGTTGCTGGACTCTTGGATTCGTCCCCGGCCACGGGCTCCGAACCGCCTGCGTCCGTGCCTATCGAATCTGATTGGGCACCGATCATGGAGTTTTCCTCTGCGGATATCTTTCAGCACTCGCCCTGGGCGATGTGCTAAATTCATTAATGTCTCTCTCCTTGTCAGGAGTCCCTTGGCCGAACTGTGTCCGGCTTGAGTGGGAAGCGGACGACGAAGAAATTCGTTCCCCACCCACCACCCACCACCCACTTAATAGCCACTGTCGACGACTTATCCGACATGCTTGATTTCGGCTCCGAAGACATCGACAATATGGACAAAGATGCAGGAGAAGAACAGGAACCACCGCCCACAGGGCGCTGTACTGCCACCTCATCGTATGATATATACATGGTGGACACCCCCAAAGAAAGCGATGGCAATAAGGCAACGGAGGATAATCCCCTCGAGAAGCAATCTAAGCACCGGCGTCATCGGCGCCGCTCTAAGCCCCGCCATAGCAAAAGCAGCGATACCGGCACAAGGGACAATAACGCTGCGGATAGTGCCGAAGACGAAGACAATCCCCTCCAGCCAGGCCTCGAGCGGGAGGATGGGCAAGCTAGCCCTAAGGAACAGGCAGCAGACGTAGAATTAGAGGATGACAATTACATGCCTCTCTCCGAAGACGAGGTGAGCCTCGGCGACGAAGAATTTATCGTGCCTGAGGATCCCGTCGAACAAGAGCACTTCAAGCGCCGGCTTATAGCCACAGCAAAAAGCCTGAAGAAAAGGCAACAGCAGCGTCAAGCTGACCAAGATCTGCTAGCGGATAAATGGACTGAGGTCCTGGCAGCCGAGGAATACGAACTCGAACGCCCAACCAACAGTTACCCGAAGCGCAGGTTGCTACCCCAACTCGAGGAGGAAGCATTAAAGCCTACGCTTCCACCGTATGATGCGGCTGACCGGCCACCTCGTGGCCAAGACAAAGCGGCATATCAAGCCGAACTCAAGCCCGCACCCCGTCGCAAGTTAAACAAAAACACCAAGGCCCGGGGTAACACGCAGGACCTGCGAGACGTATTGGAAAACAAAGCAGGACATGCAAGATCGATCTACGGATCATGGGGGCGCGCCCCAACGCGTGACGACGACCGTCACGCCAGATATACTAAAAGCAAATCCGACCAGGCCGAATACAGCAGACAAGACTCGTATGAACTGCGTCGTGATATAGCCCGACACAGAGGCGCCGCACACCCTCTATGCTTCACTCATGAAGTAATGGATCACGAATTCCCAGAAGGTTTTAAACCCGTGAACATTGAATCATATGATGGTACAACAGACCCCGTGGTATGGATTGAAGATTTCCTCCTCCACATCCACATGGCCCGCGGTGACGATCACATGCCATCAAGTACCTCCCATTAAAAGTCAAAGGACCTGCTCAGCATTGGCTCAATAGCCTGCCGGCAAACTCCATTGGCAGTTGGGAGAATTTGGAGGACGCATTCCTTGACAACTTCCAGGGCACTTATGTGCGACCACCGGATGCCAATGACTTGAGTCACATAACCCAACAGCCAGGGGAATTAGCCAGGAAATTCTGGACTCAGTTCCTAACTAAAAAGAACCAAAGTGTCGACTGTCCAGATGCTGAGGCCTTAGCGGCATTTAAGCATAACATCCGCGACGAGTGGCTCGCCCGACACCTCGGCCAAGAAAAGCCGAAGTCCATGGCAGCCCTCACGACACTCATGACCCGCTTTTGTGCGGGTGAGGACAGCCGGCTGGCTCGCAGCAACAACACATCAAGAAATCTTGGCAATTCACATGCCAAAGATAGCAACAGCAGGCCACAGCGCAACAGACACAAGCGCTGCAACAACGGCGACAACGCCGAAGACACAGCAATTAATGCCGGATTCAGTGGCTCTATATCCGGTCAGCGGAAAAAGCCGTTCAAAAGAAGCAATCCGGGCCCGTCCAGCTTGGACCGCATACTCGATCGCTCGTGTCAAATTCACGGCACCCCCGATATACCAGCCAACCACACCAACAAAGAATGCTGGGTGTTCAAATAGGCCGGCAAGTTGAATGTCGAAAACAAGGAAAAGGGGCTGCATAGTGACAACGAGGAGGAGCCCCGGCCGCCGAACACAGGAGGACAGAAGAAATTTCCTCCCCAAGTGAAAACGGTAAACATGATATACGCAACCCATATTCCCAAGCGGGAACAGAAGCGTGCACTAAGGGACGTCTATGCGATGAAGCCAGTCGCCCCAAAGTTCAACCCATGGTCTTCTTGTCTGATCACCTTCGATCGCAGGGACCACCCCACCAGTATCCGTCATTGCGGTTCTGCCGCATTGGTCCTTGACCTCATCATTGACGGATTTCACCTCACTCGAGTCCTTATGGACGGTGGCAGCAGCCTGAACCTGCTCTATCAGGATACAGTGCACAAAATGGGTATAGACCCCTCGAGGACCAAACCCACCAAAAACACCTTTAAAGGTGTCATCCCAAGTGTAGAGGCCTGTTGCATGGGCTCAATCACACTGGAAGTGGTCTTCGGATCTCCGGACAACTTCTAAAGCAAGGAGTTAATCTTCGATATCGCCCCCTTCCGCAGTGGCTATCACGCAGTGCTCGGGCGAACCGCATTTGCCAGATTCAATGCGGTACCGCATTATGCATATCTCAAGCTCAAAATGCCAGGAACTCGTGGGGTTATAACAATTAATGGAAACACAGAACGCTCGCTCCACACGGAGGAGCACACTGCGGCCCTTGCAGCAGAAGCGCAAAGCAGCCTTATGAGGCAAACCGCCAATTCGGCGAAAAAGACCCCGGACACCTTCAAGCGAGTCCGGAGTACCCTGCAAAAGGATCGCCGGGCACGTTTAGAGCTCGCCTAACAATTTAGCCTCCGTCCTAGTCCCAGTCAAGTGGCGAAATTCGCGCCGCGCGTACATAATTACGCACTCAAGATACCATGGGCATAGGCGGAGGCACGGCCATGGAATGGCCCACAATGCGGCTCAACCGCCTCAGGAACCGTATACCTTTAACATTTTCTTCCTTTCAGGCCCCTATTATCTGCAGGCCCTCTCCGATCGTCTGATAATTGGACCCAACACGGGAAGGAAACACCAAGGAAGCAAGAAGCTTTGACGTACAAGGGAATCCCCAGGTGGTCTCTGGTAACGATCGATATACCTGTTTTGCATACCCACACGCAGCTTGCCATTGGATAGGACATGTGAAAGTGCAACTATCCCTGGGTGGTTTTGGTAATTCCTAACAACATATAGCTCATTGAGCTAATGCTATTCCAAGATAAACATTTCAGGAAAGCTCATTGATTGGCATGGCTTGGATTAGAAAGTGGACCCTTCAAATGCTAAGGACAAAGGATTGGCTCAAGCTCAAAGCACAAGACTCTACATTTTCTATTTTAGTGATCCAAGATCACATTGAGTCTATAGGAAAAGCCAATACTATTAAGAAGGGATGAGGTGTTTCTTAATAAGGATCTTGCTCAAAATGCTTAGTGATATGCTCCAAAACCCTCCACTACTTTCTCATATCCACATATGTCCTCAACCAAAAAGTCCAACTCGGCCCCACCGAAATTTTCATATCCGGAGCCACTGACTTCAGTTGTCATAGCCACTGCCAGAAACCCTAATCAATTCGGTCTCACCGATAGGGATCTCGGTCCCACCGAGATGGGGTTGTAATCTCTCTGTTTCCTTTTCGTAACATTTCGGTCAAACCGAGATGAGCGATCGGTCCCACGAGATTGCAATGCAAACTCTCTGTTTCCCTTTCGTAACATTTCGGTCCAACCCAGATGAGCGAATCGGTCCCACCGAGTTTGCCTGACCAACTCTCTGTTTGACTATTATCAAAATCGGTCTCACCGAGTTTGTGTAATCGGTCTCACCAAAATTACGTTATGCCCTAACCCTAATGACATCGGTCCCACCGAGTTGATCCAGTCGGTCCCACAGAGAATCCTAACGTTCACATTTTGAACTAAATCGGTCCGACCGAGTTTCATGATTCGGTCCCACTGAGTTTGGTGATTTGTGTGTAACGGTTAGATTTTGTGTGGAGGCTATATATACCCCTCCACCCACTCTTCATTCGTGGAGAGAGCCATCAGAGCATGCCTACACTTCCAACACATGTTTTCTGAGAGAGAACCACCTACACTTGTGTGGAGGTCAAGATATTCCATTCCAACCACATGAATCTTGATCTCTAGCCTTCCCCAAGTTGCTTTCCACTCAAATCTTCTTTCTACTAAATCCAATCCTATGAGAGAGAGTTGAGTGTTGGGGAGACTATCATTTGAAGCACAAGAGCAAGGAGTTCATCATCAACACACCATTTGTTACTTCTTGGAGAGTGGTGTCTCCTAGATTGGCTAGGTGTTACATGGGAGCCTCCGTCAAGATTGTGGAGTTGAACCAAGGAGTTTGTAAGGGCAAGGAGATCGCCTACTTCGTGAAGATTTACCGGAGTGAGGCAAGTCCTTCGTGGGCGACGGCCATGGTGGGATAGACAAGGTTGCTTCTTCGTGGACCCTTCGTGGGTGGAGCCCTCCGTGGACTCGCGCAACCGTTACCCTTCATGGGTTGAAGTCTCCATCAACGTGGATGTACGATAGCACCACCTATCGGAACCACGGATAAAAAATCTCCGTGTCAACATTGCGTTTGCTCCTTCAAATCATCCCTTTACCTTCATATGCAATTGTTTTACATTCCGCTGCTATACTCTTAGAATTGCATGTGTAGGTTGATTGCTTGACTTGTGCAAAGTTGCTAAAATCTGCCAAGAACTAAAAGTGGGAAAAGGCTAGATTTTTATTTGGTCAAGTAGTGTAATCACCCCCCCTCTAGACATACTTCCGATCCTACAAGTGGTATCAGAGCTTTGGTCTCCATTTGCTTTGATTTCCATAGCTTTTGGTGGTCATAGCCTTGGTTTCACAACCTAGGAGAGTATGGCATCTAGCGAGGGAAATTACCACCATAGAGGTCCTTACTTTGATGGTACAAATTTTGCTAGTTGGAAGTAGAAGATGAAAATGCGTATTCTTGGACATAACCCCGCCGTTTGGGCTATTGTGTGTATTGGCTTGCAAGGTGAATTCTTTGATGGGAGAGAACTGAACCGTGAAGCTACCGCGGAAGAATTGAAGATGCTACAATACAACGCTCAAGCTTGTGATATTCTCTTCAATGGATTGTGCCCCGAAGAATTCAACAAAATCAGCCGTCTTGAGAATGCAAAGGAAATTTGGGATACATTGATTGATATGCACGAAGGTACCGACTCCATCAAGGAATCCAAATTGGATGTGCTTCAAAGTCAACTTGACAAGTTCAAAATGAAGGATGGTGAAGGTGTCACCGAAATGTATTCTAGGCTTGCTCTCATCACAAATGAGATTGCCGGCTTGGGAAGTGAAGAGATGACCGACAAATTCATCATCAAGAAGATCCTAAGAGCCTTGGATGGAAAATATGATACCATGTGCACATTGATCCAAATGATGCCCAATTACAAAGATCTCAAGCCAACGGAAGTCATTGGAAGAATTGTTGCTCATGAGATGTCATTCAAGGAGAAGGAAGAGCTTCACAACAAGTCAAGTGGTGCTTACAAAGCCTTGTGTGATGCTCCCACATCGTCAAGTGAGAAGCAAACCTTCAATGAAGAATTGAGCTTAATGGTGAAGAACTTCAACAAGTTCTACAAGAATAGAAGCAAAGAAAGAAGCTCCAAGTCAAGGTCCTACAATGACAAAAGATCTTCTAGTCGTGAGCTAAATTGTTACAATTTTGGAAGACCCGGACACTACTCCAATGAGTGTACGCCCCCCTACAAAAGAAGAGAAGATTCTCCCAAAAGAATAAGTAGAAGAGAAGAATCACCACCAAGAGAAAGGAGGAGTAGAGATGATCGTTATGAACGAAGACCCTCTCGGAGAAGCAAGGATTCGAAAAGAAAAGAAAAGAAAAGAAAAGTCATCAAGGAGCTACACAAAAAGAAGACATCAAGCTCATGTTGGTGAATGGGTATCCGTCTCCGACTCCGACAATCCCTCTGAAAGAAGTTATCACTCCGACTCCGAATATACTCAAGATGAAGGTGTTGCCGGTCTAGCACTTGTGTCAACCAACTCCTACGACATATTTGACTCACCAAATGAAGGAATTGGAAGATGCTTCATGTCCAAAGGTCCAAAGGTAACACATCCCGAGTATGTTGATTTCAATAGTGATGAAGATGATTTGCTAGGTGATGATGATTTACTTGTTGACAACTCTAGTGATGAAAACTATTATGAAACGTCAGTTAATCATGCTAATCAAGATAAAACGAATGATGATGACAAGAAGGAGATTGAGCGTCTAACTAAAGAACTAAACACTCTTAAGTTAGCTCATGAAACTACCTTGGAAAATCATCGAGAACTTTTAAAGACTCATGATAAGCTACACTTTGAAAAGCTCAACCTTGAGCAAGAGCATGAGTTTTTAAAGGCAATCAATGATGATCTTCGCAAGAAAAGTTCTTCTTACATTGCCAAGCGTTTACTCTTGTCTACTTACATGCCACAAGTTAAATCTAGCAACAAGAACAAGAAAGATTCTTCATCTAGTAGTAACAACAATCATGCTAAATCCAATGTTGTTGCTTCTAGTAGTTCTCTTGATTCCACTAATGATTCTCTTAGCCAAGTTACACTTGAGCAAGAAAATAGCTTATTGAAGGGAATTATAGAGAAAGGTGTTTACAAGAGCCTTGCCGGAAGTAAGCAATTTGAGGAAATTGTACGCAAGCAAGGAAGACACCGGAAGAATCAAGGTGTTGGTTTTGAACGAAAGTTCAATGCCAATGGAGTTGAGTGGGAAGAAGATCAATACCCCAAGACGAAGTTTGTTCCTCAATAAGAGAAGTATGATCCTACTTCTTTCAAAGGAACACAAGCTCAAGATGATCTTGCACCACAAGACCACAAGCCAAAAGGGAAGGACAAGCTTCAAGAGGAAATTGATGCATTTGAAGAAGCACCTAAGGCTTTGGTCAAGTGGATTCCCAAGACGACATCAAGTTCTACTTCATCAAGCACAACTACGATTCCAAGGATTCCCATCAAGATGATGTGGATCCCGAAGAAGAAGAACTAGAGAGTTCTTGAGGGTGACTCCGCCAACATACTTCACTCTTATCATTTTGGCAAGGACAAGTGCAAACAACTTCCATATCTTGCACTAGTTCAAGGAGTCACAAACCCTCTTGTTGGTAAGACAAGGGACAAGGTAACCTAATGCTTTCATGGACATCATCTTGTGTGTGCATCACTCTATGTCTATGGATATCCTTGTGTGTTCCTTGTGGGACTAACCCATGTAGGTATTGAAAGTGTAACCCACTCCAAAGGATTGCTCCGAATGATCTACATCAACATTGAGCATCTACATCTTCAACACCTACATGAAGTCATCATCGACAAAACCCAAGGTTAGTTCATCCCTTTTAGGGGGATATCACATCTAGGGGGAGATTTACTCAAACCAATGAGCTAAAGAAACTCTAATGGTGTGATCACAACAATGCTTTATGTACAAGTGGTAACCCCACTTGTGCTTAAACGATGAGTATGACCTATGATCAAATGTTCTCATTTGACTCCTAAGTCAATATACTCATATATAGATGACCTAGTCATCGCCAATTGCTTGATAGATGCTAGAATGTTTGTGCATGCTTTGTCACATATTTCATTTGCCATTTTATTGTGTGAGCATGTTGGTTGCATACTTTACTCATTCGAGGACATCCATTTGTTGCTTTGATTGTTTGGCTTTGTCTCTTTTTGCCAAATGGATGGACAAGAATGCCTAAGAACACCCTCTAGCTATCTATGCTCTTCTCGTCTCAAACTCTATTCATGTACATCACAAAGTTTGATCAAGTCAGATTCGAACCACTCTGTGTGAGGAGCACTCAGAGATCTCGATTCATCATAGAGTTAAACCTCCAAAACCTCTTTGTGCATCTCGGCCTAACCGATTCATCCTTTTCGGTCCTACCGAGTCACCAAGTAGATCTAGGGTTTTCAATATCGGTGCAACCAATTAGAACTTTTCGGTCACATCGAGTTGCAGTAACTGCTTGCAGTTTTGCATCTCGGTGCCACCGAGTCGTTCCACTCGGTCACACCGACAGGGTCAGGTTATATATACCGCCGGGTCAAATTTTGGAAATTTCTCCGAAACCCTTCGCCCGCGCGTAACCTACTCTACCTCCTCTGGTCTCCGGATCGTCCTCTCGTCGCCAGCGACCTCTCGTCGCTGGTCTCCGTCGCCGTCAACGGAAATCTTCACCGCCGTTGCCGCCGTAGCAAGTTCGTCGCCGAACAAGAGTACGAACTTGATCATTGTGCTAACCCTTAACTCCGATTCTTAGCACATTGCTTTGCCATGATTCTTGCCATGATTGAAATCATCCTGTCCAGCGAAATCATCCCGCAGATTAGTTTTGATTTGAAAATTTAGGGTTAGATCTCCGCTGAATTCATCTCAGACCGACCGAGTTGTAGAAATCGGTCTCACCGATTTTGGTTTAGGCCAGAGCACACGCATTTTCATTCCGAACGAAAATTGAAAATCGGTGTGACCGAGTTCGATTCTCTATGAAACCCTAGGAGTCTCGGTACCACCGAACTGTGACTTGGTCTGACCGAGTTCACTAGTTCAGGTTCCCAAAGCTGCTTCGGTATCACCGAGTTTACAAATCGGTAGATCTGAAATGCTTTCTATGAAGAACTAAAACTAAGTTTTCAAGTCATCTTTTTGCAAAAAACTCCTATACTTTGTGATGCTCATCTACTCTACCTCATCTATAACCTATTCACCGGGTCTGCTGACAGTTTGCCTGCAAGATGTCTGACCAAAGTGACAGCCAGAACAAGTCAGAGGAATAGGTTCAGTTGAGTGAGGGCACTAGTCCCTCTAGCAGCTATGATGATGGCAGCAGGAGCACTCCAAGCAATCTGCCAAAGGCTGCCACCAGGACAAGGAAGAAGAGGAATTCTGACTCTGAAGATGAAGATTATGTGGCTGTTGAAGATGAAGCCACTTCAAAGAAGAACGTGCTTAAGAAAGAGTATGGCTCAGCTGCTGCAACTAAGCCAGGTCTGAAAACAAAGATGCCAGCAAGAAGACAGCCCATGTCTAAGCCAAGAAAAGTTGCCACAGGTGAAACCATGAAGTTCACCATTAAGTCTGAAGAAGAGGCATCTGGAGAAGATAAGAAGAAGAAGAGGGCAAGAACCACTACTACCAGAGTTCTTGGCAAGCCCTCAATGAGGAAAGATTCTGAAGAGGAAGAGGAAGAGGATGCTGCACCAGCACCCAAAGCTCAAAAGCTCATGGGAGATGCAATCAGATCAGAGGCTGCTCCATCTAAGCCCAAAGCTGCTCCCAAGGCTGCTGCTCCAGCTCCAATGCCAAAACCCAAGAGGAGCACTAGGAACATCCATGCCGAGGACAAGAACAAGGCCCCAGTGCCTCAAGCTGCTGAAGAAGAAGAAGAACATGATTCTGTTGTGTTGAGAAAGCTGAAGCCCAAGATCCCTGATCACAATGATGCACACCCAGTTGCAGAGAACATGGAAATCGGGAAGGATTCAGGATTGAGACTATGGAGAGAGTCTGATCCATATGCTACCAGGAGAAGGACTGCTATGGACTACAGAGTCCACACTAAGGAACAGCAGGACTTCTATGGGACAATTCTGCTTGACAAGAAGCCCATAGTATGTGACATGAGATGGGTTGACTGGGATTTCATCAAGGAGAATGAGGATCACTTCCCTAGAGTATATGACAGCTTCAAGGCATGTGGAGTTGATAAGTTTGTGGCTCAGAAGTTCACCAAGTGGAATGATGAACTCATTATGCAGTTTTACTCCACTGCCCACTTCTATCCAGATGGAAGGATTGTGTGGATGTCTGAAGGTACTAGGTACTAGTCTACAGTTGAAGAATGGGCTCAATTGATCAATGCTCCTGAAGAACATGAGGATGACTTGGATATCTATGCAAAGAAGAAGAAAGACCACAACTCTATGGCCAACATGTACAAAGAGATCCCAGATGATGCTTTGGAGACACATAAGTTTGGATCTGTACACTATTTGTTGTCTGGTCTGCCAACTATCAATTGGATTCTAAGGCACACACTGCTACCCAAGTCAGGTGATCACAAGATGATCAGAGGACATGCTATCAACTTGCTGCACATATTTGATGTCCCACAGAAGTTCAAGGTTATGAGCCTGATTGTGGAAACAATCAAGAGGACTGCAGCTGATCAGAAGAGAAGTTGTGGATATGCCCCACACATCCAGGAGCTCATCAACTCAAAGATGGACAAAGGCAAGTACATTTTGGACAAGGAGCACCTGCCCATCTACCCTGAATTTGAGGATAACACTGTTGTGATGACTGAGAATGAACCATGATCTGTGCAAGCACAAGAAAAGAGAGAGAAGGCTAAGGCTGAGAAGGCTGCAAATATGCCAACTATGGAAGAGGCATCTCAGATATTCTTGAAGAGCAAGCAAGACCAGCTTGGATATCTGATCCAATCCACTCTGAGGATTGAGCAGGGCTTGGCCACCCTGACCAAGAACCAGGAGAGATTGGAAAGGATTATTGAGACAAAATTCTATGACCTTGATGTCAAAGTAACTGAAATCCAAACTGCAGTTGACCAACTTCAGGAGGAAGCAGAGGAGAAGAAGGGGAAGTCTACCACAGATGCATTTGCTAGAGTGCCCAGAGGACAGAGGTCTGCTGCAGTGCTAGTGACTGACACCAGAGCTACAACATCAGCACCAGCAGCTACAGATCTAGTTCCAACTCCAACAGCTACTCCACCAGCTCCAACTACTTCATCAGAAGCCTTCGTCCTTGGAGTTCTCTCAACACCACCTCCCGAAGATCAAGCCTGAGAGTCATTTAGCACTATACTTTTTTGAACTTTTTGGTAACTTGTTGCTAAAGGGGGAGAAAAATGTATAGATCATAGGCTTCGAGAGAGAGAGTGTTGGTTTTTATCTCTCTTTGCACTTATTTGGTTTGGTTTGAAACTTTATTGCGTGCTTGTGTGAGCTACTTGTGAGATACTTGTTTGATCATGTGTTTGATCATATGCTACCCTTAATGCTTGATTGGATGATATTATCTCATATATTCTATTATGATCATTCACTTTGTTTGGTGATGAGTGCATGTTTTTAATCTCTATCATTTTGAGCGCTCCACCCAGATGTATGTGACATGGAAGAGTAACCCATGATCCTAATAGATTGTGCATTTGAATTCAAAAGCAAATCTTAAATAATGCACAAATTTAGGGGGAGCTCTTGCTTATCACATACTTCTCAAGGCGACAATGTTTTCTCAATCTTATTATCATTTGTCTAAGCTTTGATCTATATGTTGTCATCAATTACCAAAAAGGGGGAGATTGAAAGTGCAACTATCCCTGGGTGGTTTTGGTAATTCCTAACAACATATAGCTCATTGAGCTAATGCTATTCCAAGATAAACATTTCAGGAAAGCTCAATGATTGGCATGGCTTGGATTAGAAAGTGGCCCCTTCAAAATGCTAAGGACAAAGGATTGGCTCAAGCTCAAAGCACAAGACTCTACATTTTCTATTTTAGTGATCCAAGATCACATTGAGTCTATAGGAAAAGCCAATACTATTAAGAAGGGATGAGGTGTTGCTTAATGAGGATCTTGCTCAAAATGCTTAGTGATATGCTCCAAAACCCTCCACTACTTTCTCATATCGACATATGTCCTAAACCAAAAAGTCCAACTCGGCCCCACCGAAATTTTCATATCCGGAGCCACCGAGTTCAGTTGTCATAGCCACTACCAGAAACCCTAATCAATTCGGTCTCACCGATAGGGATCTCGGTCCCACCGAGATGGGGTTGTAATCTCTCTGTTTCCTTTTCGTAACATTTCGATCAAACCGAGATGAGCGATCGGTCCCACCGAGATTGCAATGCAAACTCTCTGTTTCCCTTTCGTAATGTTTTGGTCCAACCGAGATGAGCGAATCGGTCCCACCGAGTTTGCCTGACCAACTCTTTGTTTGACTATTACCAAAATCGGTCTCACCGAGTTTGTGTAATCGGTCTCACCGACATTACGTTATACCCTAACCCTAATGACATCGGTCCCACCGAGTTGATCCAGTCGGTCCCACCGATAATCCTAACGTTCACATTTTGAACTAAATCGGTTCGACCGACTTTCATGATTCGGTCCCACCGAGTTTGGTGATTTGTGTGTAACGGTTAGATTTTGTCTGGAGGCTATATATACCCCTCCACCCAGTCTTCATTCGTGGAGAGAGCCATCAGAACATGCCTACACTTCCAACACATATTTTCTGAGAGAGAACCACCTACACTTGTTTGGAGGTCAAGATATTCCATTCCAACCACATGAATCTTGATCTATAGCCTTCCCCAAGTTGCTTTCCACTCAAATCTTCTTTCTACCAAATCCAATACTATGAGAGAGAGTTGAATGTTGGGGAGACTATCATTTGAAGCACAAGAGCAAGGAGTTCATCATCAACAGACCATTTGTTACTTCTTGCAGAGTGGTGTCTCCTAGATTGGCTAGGTGTTACTTGGGAGCCTCCGTCAAGATTGTGGAGTTGAACCAAGGAGTTTGTAAGGGCAAGGAGATCGCCTACTTCGTGAAGATCTACCCGAGTGAGGCAAGTCCTTCGTGGGCGACGGCCATGGTGGGATAGACAAGGTTGCTTCTTCGTGGACCCTTCGTGGGTGGAGCCCTCCGTGGGCTCGCGCAACCGTTACCCTTCTTGGGTTGAAGTCTCCATCAACGTGGATGTATGATAGCACCACCTATCGGAACCACGGATAAAAAATCTCTGTGTCAACATTGCGTTTGCTCCTTCAAACTCATCCATTTACCTTCATATGCTATTGTTTTACATTCCGCTGCTATACTCTTAGAATTGCATGTGTAGGTTGATTGCTTTACTTGTGCAAAGTTGCTAAAATCTGCCAAGAACTAAAAGTGGGAAAAGGCTAGATTTTTATTTGGTCAAGTAGTCCAATCACCGCCCCTCTAGACATACTTCCGATCCTACAACATGTCAAATAGTCCTATTTTTTACTTATTGCACAACATGTATGCATACGCTTTGACGTATCATTTAAATAACAATGTACAACATTAGCTCATTATTGCACTCCTTTATCTTTTTTCCTGTCTGCTTATTTACGACAAATTGCACCCGTATATTCGGATACGTCCAGTGCGCCAGGGGCTACACGGCAAGAAAAGTCCGAACACTTTCGACAGTGCAGCACCCCGAACTTATATCATTATATGCATCAGCTCCGAATCATGTCTTGGGTCAATAGTTGGGTTTGCCCGGCTCCCATGTTTTGGTACCTTACGTTCCGCTATATCGGCTAAGGCAGCGCTGGGAGAACTACTGCGATTGTGTCCCGGTTCTTCCGGACGAACACCTCAGTAGAGAAAGCCGAAAACTGACTGTTATGATGAGGTGAGAGCTGGTCGCTGTTCGAGAGGCCTCAAATCCTTAAAGATTTTTTTCGCTTTGGGCGAGGAGTCGGCCTTGTCCGATTTAGGCGTACATAGCGCCCCAAGTTCGGCCTTCCGAATACTAGGGGCTTCGCCAAAATTTAAAATTGTAGACTTCTATGGCTAAGTGAGAGTGATAAAGCTTTATAGTCTGATTGCCTAGTTCGTTGTGCTGAACACCTCCTTTGAAGGACCCAAAACTGGGATAAAGAGTGATCAGGTTTATCCGGAACACCTCAGTACTAGTTACATGGGGTCAGAAGCCGACGACTGGCCAACTCTCAAATTTTATAAATGACCGCATAGAAGGTAATATTTTAAATTAACAAGAGTTACATAGCGCACATGAACTCATTTCATATTACAGGATCACATGAGTACATTCATTCAAATATTACATCCTTAGAACATTCCTCTACCACAAGGCGAGCACCCTTCAGGACACTGTCATAATACTTTTCGGGGTGGCGATGCTCCTTGCCCTCCGGCAGCCCCTCCTTCACTAGCTTTTCGGCGTCCATCATCGCCCAGTGCACTTTCGCCCGGGCAAAAGCCCTGCGAGCACCCTCAATGCAGACGGACCACTTTATGACTTCAGACCATGGGCAGGCGTTCACAAGCCGCCTTACCAGGCCGAAATAGCTGCCAGGCAAGGGCTCGCCAGGCCACATCCGGACTATAAGACCCTTCATGGCCAGTTCGGCCGCCTTGTGAAGCTCGACCAGTTGCTTTAACTGGTCGCTCAAGAGCATCGGATGTTTGGTCCCAGTATACTGAGACCAGAACAACTTATCTGTCGAGCTCCCTTCCTCGGCCCGGTAGAACTCCGCGGCATCCGACACACTGCTGGGTTGATCTGGGAACGCTCCTGGAGAGCTCCGAATTCGGGTAAGTAAAAGGAAAGTTTCCTTCACATGCTTGCTTTGCATAATGAATGCCTTACCCGCCGCTATCTTCTTGACCGCCTCAATTTCCTGGAGGGCCTTTTGGGCTTCGGCCTTGGCATTTTGTGCGTTCCCGAGGGCCTTCGCAAGCTCGGACCCTTGCGTCTTAGAGTGACGCCCCAAGGACTCGTACTTCTTGACAAACTCCTGGAGCTCTTGTTGAACCTCGCCGACTCGGGCCTCTTGCTTCTCGCACTCGGCGTGCTCCCTGGCCGCTTTGCCTTCGGCCTCGGACATCGCCTTCTTCAGGGCCGCCACTTCGGTCGTGGCCCCTAGCAAAATTCATGACGATCCTATGATCTAACAAACCACCTTCCTTTTTCTTTATCAATAAACAGACGGGGAATCAGTTACCTTTGTTCTCTTCGAGCTGCTTCTTGGTGAGGCCGAGCTCTTCCTCGGACCGGTCAAGGTCCCCCTTCAGTGCGGAGACCTCCGCCTGCTTATTCAGATAGACATATTCTGATTAGACTCCTGAGATTATTATTTGATCCTCTGTTCGGCCTTTCTTTGCGAACACCAAACAGAGCATCAGGGGCTACTATCTATGCTGTAACATTTTCTCATAATTTGATTACTCACCTCAAAGCCTGTTAGGAGGCTGGCACAGGCTTCAGTCAGTCCACTTTTGGCGGACCGAACCTTCTTGACCACCACACTCATGATAGTGCAGTGCTCTTCATCAATGGAAGAACCGCGAAGCGCTTCCAGCAAATTATCTGATGCCTCTGGATGGACAGAGGCCATCGGCACAGTGGCTTGCCCCCCTTGGCGAGGGATCGACTGACAGAATCTGGAACCACTGGAGGTTCCGACACAGTATTCGGCTGGGGGCTAAACTTGCTGCCCCCGGCATTAGAGCCCGTGGGAGTCTTGCCCCCCATGCGCCCAGCGCCTGGAACGTCGCCTTGGGGCGCCTCCGGAACTATCTCCCCTTGGTTCAGTGCCCTTTGAGACAACACCTCGACGTCGTCCGTAGGGCGGGGGGAGGAGGTGGTCGGGAGTGAATCGTTGTTCATCTCCGACTGGCCCAAAGACTCATCCGAAGAGGATACATCGATATGGGCTTTGGATGGACTGCATGATCATGTTTGGCATGATAAGAAGCAATAAAATAAAATATACCAAGAACTATTGTGGTATCCGGATACTTATGACTTCGCCAGGGGCTTGTCCCTGGGTAACCACTCCTCGTCGCTGAAGGCGGCCGCTGTGGAGCAGCCCGGAAGGAGACTCCTTCCCTTCTTGGACCCTTCGGCCTCCCCAGATGGGGCGGCCTTCCTTTTCTCGTCTCCCCCGGCTGGGGGGAGAACTTTTCTATTCCTCCTCGTTTTCGTGGGAGGAGGGCGCCTCGGTGTTATCGGACGATGAGTCCGATACAACCTTGCGCCGGAGACCTTTCCTGGTCCCCGCGGCCTTCTTCTTGGCCTTCTTCTCCGGCGCCTCATAGGAGAGCCCTTGCTGGATCTTCGGGCAGTGGGGCCGGACAATCGATCCGCTCCGCCGTTGCGACCGAGTCCTGTTAAATGGCGTGGAGGGGAAAGAAACATCTTATGAGATATAACGAGCTTACCGGATTGGGAGGGCGCTTTGCGCTGAGTCCGCGATCCTCGGTAAGGGGAGGAGGTACCTCGGCGGACTTGAACAGCACCTTCTAGATGTCCTGGTGCGTCGTGTCGAAGAGCTCTCGCAGCATCTGGTGCTTAGCCGGGTGGAACTCCCACATATTGAATGCCTGTCTTTGAAACGGGAGGATCCGGCGGAAGAGCATGACCTGGACCACGTTGACAAGCTTGATTTTATTGCCTATCATGTTTTTAACACAGTTCTGGAGTCCGGTCAGCTCCATCGATGAACCCCAGGATAGGCCCTTCTCTTTCCAGGAGGTGAGCCGCATGGGGATGCCGGATCAAAATTCGGGGGCCGCCAGCCAGTTGGTGTCGCGCGGCTCGGTGATGTAGAACCACCCCGATTGCCACCCCTTCACGGTCACCACATAGGAGCCGTCGAGCCAGGTGACGTTGGGCATTTTGACCACCATGGCACTTCCGCACTCCGCTTGCTGGCCGACCACCACCTTTGGTTTAACATTGAAGGTCTTCAGCCATAGGCCGAAGTGAGGCTTGATGCAGAGGAAGGCCTCACACACGACGATAAACGCCGAGATGTTGAGGATGAAATTAGGGGCCAGATCATGGAAGCCCAGCCCGTAGTAGAACATGAGCCCGCAGACGAATGGGTGGAGGGGAAATCCCAGCCCGCGGATGAAGTGGGTAAGGAATACAACCCTTTCGTGGGGTTCTG
This sequence comes from Aegilops tauschii subsp. strangulata, assembly GCF_002575655.3. Lineage (NCBI taxonomy): Eukaryota > Viridiplantae > Streptophyta > Magnoliopsida > Poales > Poaceae > Aegilops > Aegilops tauschii. The sequence continues at coordinate 289,708,404 of NC_053038.3, forward strand.
GAGTTGGGACGATCTGCCCCGCGTCTAGGAGCTGGTGCGCAATGTCTGCGCCCAGGTATCCGGCTCCCCGGAGCTTCATAATGTTCTCCTCCGTAACGAACGAGACCATCCACTTGCCTCTTGCTCCGGACATGTCTGGAGTGGTTTTGCGGAGAAAATGGGAACTTGGGCGCTGGAGCTTGAGTGCGCGAGAATGGATGGGCGGGGAAGGAGAAGGCGTGGGTGAAGAAGAGGAGTCCTTGTCCCTTTATAAGGGCGGAAGAAACTGTGCGCCTCCCCACCTGCCCGGTAAACTCGCTTATTCCCCAAGTGCCGTGATTGATGGCGCAGCTGGGTTACCCACACCTGTATTGATGAGAATCCTGTGATAAGGGGACACGATCTCTGCTTCAACAAGACGTGCCAAGAAAACCGCCTCGCAATATGTGCAGTAGCTCGTTGAGAAAAACGGTTCGAATAATGACCCGGCCATGGCGTGATGTCACGTTATGAAATTTGTCCGCAGATTAGATTTGTGGGATATTGTACTCTCTATGGTGGTATGTGGAATTTGTTTTGTAGAGCCAGACACGATCCTTGTGTTCAAAATCTTCTATGGAGTATTCGGAGGAGGAACTCGCCTTGCAATGCCGAAGACGATCTACGCGCCGGACTCATCGTCATTGAAGCCTGGTTCAGGGGCTACAGAGGGAATCCTGGATTAAGGGGTCCTCAGACAGCCGGACTATATACTTTGGCCGGACTGTTGGACTATGAAGATACAAGATTGAAGACTTCGCCCTGTGTCCGGATAGGACTCTCCTTTGCGTGGAAGGCAAGCTTGGCAATTCGGATCTGTAGATCTCCTCCCTTGTAACCGACTCTGTGTAACCCTAGCCCCCTCCAGTGTCTATATAAACCGGAGGGTTTAGTCCGTAGGACAAGAACAATCATAATCATAGGCTAGCTTCTAGGGTTTAGCCTCTACGATCTCGTGGTAGATCAACCCTTGTAATACTCATATCATCAAGATCATTCAACCAGGAAGTAGGGTATTACCTCCATTGAGAGGGCCCGAACCTGGGTAAACATTGTGTCCCCCGCCTCATGTTACCATCCGCCTTAGACGCACAGTTCGGGACCCCCTACCCGAGATCCGCCGGTTTTGACATCGACAAGGAGGACGAGTATATATAGTCTAAGTGGGTGAAGGGGTACATGGGCCTCGGTCCAACACGCTGCCAACACACAAGCGTCGGACGTCCGGCATCTACCGATCGTCCGATGGCACCTCGAGGGTCTGGACGTCTGGTACTCATCGGAAGTCCAACGTTTTGTCTCAGGAGTGTCGGAGTTGGATTTTTGCTCGGCGTCGGACGTCTGGGGCGTCGGTGGTCCGGTGTTCTCCATACTTCTGATGCTTTGGCTCGGTGGTGGTGGCGTCGGTCTTCTGAAGGTGCTCGGTCGTCTGTTGGCTGGAGCATATCGGACGTCCGGTCGTTGTCGGTCGTCCAATCACTGGACCTTGCGCAGGCTGGGACTTGGCTGGGCTGGCTGGAGCTCCCAGGCGTCGGATGTCCGACGAGTACCGGTCGTCAAGTGGCTGTAGATTCCTGGTAGCTCTTCCTCTTGGTCATTGTACTTGGTGTCCTTGTCGTCTTGGTTGTCGAGTGTAGATGCTCCAAGGCTTCCCTCCAAGTACCTGATGTAATGCCCCGAAACCGATGTCGGTGTCAAACCCGGCGGATCTCGGGTAGGGGATCCCGAACTGTGCGTTCAAGGTCGATGGTAACAGGAGACAGGGGACACGATGTTTACCCAGGTTTGGGCCCTCTCTATGGAGCTCATACCATTCTTCCTGCTTGATTGATCTTGATGGATATGAGTATTACAAGAGTTGATCTACCATGAGATCATGATGGCTAAGCCCTAGAAGTCTAGCCTGTATGACTATGGTAATGAGTATCTCCCTTTCCGGACTAAGTCCTCCGGTTTATATAGACACCGAGAGGATCTAGGGTTACATAAGGTCGGTTAAAAAGAAAGGAATCTACATATTCGGTCGCCAAGCTTGCCTTCCACGCCAAGGAGAGTCCCATCCGGACACGGGTGCAGTCTTCGGTCTTCGTATCTTCATAGCCCATCAGTCCGGCCCATGGTTAGCAGGCCGGACGCCCGAGGACCCCTTAGTCCAGGACTCCCTCAGTAGCCCCCAAACCAGGCTTCAATGACGAGGTGTTTGACGCTCAGATTGTCTTCGGCATTGCAAGGCGGGTTCCTCCTCCGACGGCTTCCGAGTAATGTATTCGGCTTTTAATTCAATGTCGCATCCCTCGGCTTCTGTGTATCTATGACTTCATCTTCCACGTGTCTGGCGAATGCGGACGGTCAGGGTATTTTTTGCAAATACACCCTAGCCCTGCATGAAAGAGCGTCTATTTAAAGAGATTGGATCTCAGATCCTTTCGGCACCATGCGGAGAAAATCCTCAGAGACTGCCAGGAAAGACCTTTCCAACATGGCTAATATTCCCAGCTCCTCTTCCCCTTACAACCTAGAGAGGGGCGAGTGGGAGAGGTGCTCTGTGTCCCACAGCCAATTGGAGAAGTTGCAAATGCAGGGATTTCTCCCTCCTGCAGATCTGGTCCCTGTTCGAGCAGGATTGGCCTCCTTCAACGGTAAAACCCAGGCGGAGGATTTCCCCAATCCGTTTGCGGGAGAACGAGCGTGCTTCATCCCCTATCTGCTGAGGGGCGTGGGATTTCCTATTCACCCATTCCTCCGAGGGCTTCTGGAATATTATGGCCTCCAGCTGCACAATTTTACCCCAGCCTCCGTCCTGCACATTGCGGGTTATGTCGCTTTATGCGAACTATTCCTGGGTTGTGAGGCCCATTTTGATCTGTGGAGAAAGTTGTTTTGCCTTGTCCCGCGCAACCACGAGGGATCGATATTCGAAGTGGGCGGGGCCGAAATATGGCATATTGCTGAGACCGGATACCTATCCGGCACACCAAAGAAAGCTTCCGAAGAGTGGACCTCCGAGTGGTTCTACATTTATGACATCATACTTCCAGATCCAGTCGGGAGAGGTCTCCCCGAGTTTGTGAGTGTTCCTCTGAAGAAGCGCCACAGCTGGCGCCCTCGGAGCCTCGAGGAGGAAGATAGTGCGGAAGTTCGCCAACTCCTCAGCAAGATCAGGACGCTTGCCCAGTCCGGGTATACGATAGTCGAAGTGATGGCGACCTCCATAATATGGGGATTTCAGCCACTCCAATATAGAGGACTTCCCATGTAGAATTACAATGGGTAAGATGACACCTCCCGCTGCGGCAGGAAAGGTCCAGACACCCCTGCCACCCTAGCCAAAATATTGGCCGAACTGTTCAAGGGTGAGGAAGAGGAGTTCCTGCGCATCACGCACAGAGAATGATATTCCATGTACAATCCTCCTAGCTGGGTGAGCCCTCAACTTTTTTGCTCCACTTATTCCCCTCCCTGAGCTTTGTTCACTGAAATATTAACCCGTCCATTTAGAACACCGAACAACGGGCAAAAAAGTGGACTCATATGTTCATTTTGTATCAGAAAAAAGGTTCGACAGACTATGTCTAGGGACCCGGCCAGTCGTGCTTCTAATAACCAAGATTCGCTTCTGGCCGAAGAGAAGGGGCCCGATATGGGAATGGCTCCGGACTGTCCTTCTGCCGAGGGTTCGGAAAATATGTCCGTCACCAATTCGGAGGTGGAAAGCGCCATCGATCACCGGCGCCGGAATGCCGTTTTACGAAATCCCCACTTCTCAAAAGAGGCGTTCGGTGCCTTCAGCTCGGCTGATGCATATATCCGAGCTGCTTGACATGGGCTTAACAGAGCCACTGAGCAACATTTGAAAGATGTGCAGGTAAGTTTACCTTGCCCGAATTTGATAACCATGAGCCAGTAGCCCCCGAGACTTGAAGCAGTTGGGACAACTGTTTAAGGATCGTTGTGTAACCAGGTTCTTATGGAGAAGAATGACTTGCTAGCCCAAGAGCTGGAGCAGTGCCGGACACAGCTAACTACTGCTACCACTGAACTGAAAAATCTCAAGAAGGCGTCCTCTGGTAACATTTCCCTCCATCGAGAAACAAAAACTGATACGCCAGCTATGTTAAAACTGCTGCTTGTCTCATAACAGGGTCATCAGACCAACTGGAAGAGGAACTGAAGGCCGCGCAGACGAGTGAGAGTGAGGCGAAGAGACAGTGTGCTGCGGGCGAGCGCGTCCTGACTAAAGTCAGAGAGGAGAAAAACAAACTCCAAGGTTCAAACACCAAACTGGGCGAAGAACTGAAAGATGTACGAGCCCAGCTAGCCGACTCCGTGAAGGAGAACAAAAAACTGCGAGGTGGCATATTCAATATGTGGCCGTATTTACCTTATAACAGTTTGGAAGTAAAAGTAGCTGATATAGCTATGATTGCAGGTATATTGACGGGCCGCCTCGAAGAGGAGGTGTCTGGATCATCAAGTGATCTTCTGCAAGGGCTATCGTAGTTGCACGAGCAAGCTCGGCAGGCAATGCGGAGTGTAGCCAAGGCCTTATGGCCATCCGACTCCCCTCTAGGGAGTATGGAGAAGCTTGTAGAACTGTTCATGGGAGCGCGGTGGCGTATCTGACTATGGAAGATATCGGCCTGCCGAGAGGGTGCGCGAGTGGCCTGGGCCATGGTAAAAACACGATATACCAAGCGGGATCTGAATCACATGGCCCGGGTCGGACCGCTAGGGTCAAATGGGGAAGAAATTCCCGTTAGTTTAGTATATGGCCAGGTAGAGGTGGCTGCTAGATACTCCCAACAGGATTGTAAATTAGACCGCCTGTTGGACGGTATAGAGGAGGAAATTTTGAAGTCCTAAGTGACTATGTATTTTCCTTCTAGCTGGATTGTAAAACGATTGTCATGGACGACCTTTTCACTTCGATCTCTTGACCCGAAGGTGCGGAGTGTTTCCAAATACCTGAGCGGAAAAACAAACCGGGGTATGCGTGGAAACCAGGCGTAGGGGTCATAAGTGCTTGAACAGACAAGTTGTATCCCGCTAGTTATGTTATATTACATTGAAATTGTAAGAAACATCTTCCAGAGAGAATAGTTCCATTAAGGGTTCCTTTCCCTGGGTGTGCATGCATCTATGTGCATGTCCGGACTGTGATGAAAAAAATCAGTGTGTATAACTTCTGGGGGTTCATAATGGAGCGAGTGCAAAAACATCTTTAGTTCACCAACCGAACATTCCCTTAAGAACGCTAGCTTTCGGCTTCTCCCAATCTGAGGTACACATCCGGATGACCCGACAGTAACAATCGCGGAGGTGCTCCCTTTATGCCCTAGCCGAACTAACGGGAACGTAGGACATAAGCACAGGAGCTAGGCAACCCAGTTTGGCCAAAACTTAAGTCAGATCGATGCATATAATGGCAAAGAAAAGGTACATATGGAGAAAACGCATATGTGATGAGCTTTATGCTCGGAAAAATAGAAATAGCAAGCTTCTGTCCAAGAAGCCCCCAGGTATGATAGACATACATACTTGAAGATGTATGCGTCGGGGGTGCACGGTCTAACCACACGAAAGCCTTTAAGGGTAAAGAGAAAAAAAACGAAAAGAGAGAAAAAATGATGAAAACAATAAGAGGAAGGAGACAAACAAAGAGTTTGGCACTAGGCATACAATCTTCGGAGTCTGGCCGCGTTCCAGGGATTTGGCTCTAGTCGATTGTCTGACGCATCACGCAAGTGGTATGCTCCTCCGGTGAGAACTTCGTCGATGATGAAGGGGCCCTCCCACTTGGGCTTGAGTTTGTCCTTTTTCTTCTCCGGCAGGCATAGAACGAGTTCGCCGACGTTGTAAGTTTTGGCCCGCACTTCTCTGCTTTGATATCTGCGAGCCTGTTGTTGATAAAATGCGGAACAGGCTTTTGCGACGTTGCGCTCCTCCTCCAGGGCGTCTAAGCTGTCCTGCCGATCGAGCTCGGCCTCTCTCTCTTCGTACATGTGCACTCGAGGTGAGTCATGAATAATGTCGCAGGGTAATACTGCCTCTGCGCCGTACACCATGAAAAAGGGGGTGCATCCGGTAGTGCGATTGGGCGTGGTCCGCAACCCCCAGAATATGGAGTCGAGCTCCTCAACCCAGTGCTTGTCTGATTCCTTCAAAGACCGCACTAGTCTGGGTTTAATGCCGCTCATAATAAGACCGTTGGCTCGTTCGACTTGGCCGTTTGTCTGTGGATGATAGACAGAGGCGTAATCGAGCTTGATGCCCAGATTAGTGCACCAGGTTTTCACTTCGTCGGCTGTGAAATTGGAGCCGTTATCAGTGATGATGCTGTGCGGAACACCATAACAGTGTACGACGGCGGATATAAAGTATATTACCGGCCCGAACTCGGTCGTTTTAACTGGTTTGGCCTCTATCCACTTGGTGAATTTATCCACCATGACTAGCAAATATTTTTTCTTATGGCTTCCTCCTTTAAGGGGTCCAACCATATCTATTCCCTAGACCGCAAAAGGCCACGTGATGGGGATTGTTTGTAGGGCGGTGGGGGGCATATGGCTTTGGTTGGCGAAGAGTTGGCATCCAACGCAACGTTGGACAAGGTCATGTGCATCCGCTCGGGCCGTCGGCCAATAGAACCCTGTACGGAAGGCCTTGCTAACAAGGGCCCGAGCTGCGGCGTGGTGCCCGCCGAGACCGGCATGAATCTCAGCCAGGAGCTGCCGCCCCTCCTCCTCGGAGATACATCTTTGAAGGACTCCGGTAGCGCTTTTCTTATAGAGTTGTCCGTCGTGAACCTTGTAGGCCTTTGAACGCCGGACAATGCGGCGGGCCTCATTCTGGTCCTCAGGAAGCTCCTTCCTGTTAAGGTAAGCGGGGAAGGGTTCGGTCCATGGGGAAATGACTGCCATGATGAGATGGGCCGACGGTGTTATTTCGGTGGCTGAGCCTCCGACGATGTCGGTCTTTTCGGAATCTGGGGTTATGTTCGGATCCAGACTAGTGTCGTCGTTTTCCCCCTGCCACACCACGGATGGCTTAAAAAGCCTTTCCAGAAAGATATTAGGCGGGACGGGGTCGCGCTTAGCGCCGATACGAGCAAGGACGTCCGCCGCTTGATTACTTTATCGTGCCACATGATGGAACTCGAGCCCCTCGAACCGGGCCGACATTTTTGTGATGGCATTATGATAAGCTGCCATCTTTGGATCTTTGGCGTCGAAGTCTCCATTTATTTGAGATATAGCAAGGTTTGAGTCCCCGCGCACTTCTAGGCGTTGTATGCCCATGGAGACAGCCATCCGGAGACCGTGTAATAAGGCCTCGTATTCGGCTGCATTGTTGGAGTCTGTCTATAGTATTTGGAGTACGTACTGAACGACATCGCCAGTAGGTGACGTTAAAACAACGCCCGCCCCTAGCCCTGCCAGCATTTTGGAGCCATCAAAATACATAACCCAATTGGAATATGTGTCGTATTCTTTGGGGAGTTCGGCCTCTGTCCATTCGGTGACGAGGTCAGCCAGTACTTGGGATTTAATAGCTCGACATGGTTTGTATGTAATATCAAATGGAAGGAGCTCAATGGCCCATTTGGCAATCCGGCCCATGGCAACGCGGTTGTTTATAATGTCATTGAGTGGTACTTCGGAAGCCACCGTGATCGAACACTCCTAGAAGTAGTGACGGAGCTTTCGGGATGCCATGAAGACCGCGTATGCTATCTTTTGATAATGGGGGTACCGGGATTTGCATGGTGTAAGGACAGTGGATACGTAGTATACTGGCTTCTGAAGCGGGAATTTGTGTCTATCCTATTCTCGTTCAACGACGAGCACGGCGCTCACCACCTAATGTGTTGCCGATATGTATAATAACATCAGTTCACCGACGTTTGGCGCGGCCAGGATTGGGTTGCTCGCAAGAAGGGTTTTTATTTCCTCCAGTCCGGCTATTGTCGCGTCCATCTACTCGAAGTGATCGGTTCGCCGTAGAAGGCGATAGAGTGGCAGTGCATTTTCTCCCAATCTGGAGATAAAGCGGCTTAGAGCTGCCATGCAACCCGCGAGCTTTTGGACTTGTTTAAGGTCTGTTGGCGTAGCCAATTGTGACAGAGCTTGGATTTTGGCTGGATTTGCTTCAATTCCTCTGTTGGAAACGATGAGGCCCAGCAGTTTTCCAGCGGGGACGCTGAAAATGCACTTTTCCGGATTGAGCTTAATGTCATACGCGTGGAGGTTATCAAATATGAGACGTAAATCGTCTATTAGTGTTTCGATGCGCCTAGTTTTGATGACGACATCATCCACATAAGCTTCAACTGTCTTGCCGATCTGTTTCTCCAGGCATGTTTGAATCATGCGTTGGTATGTGGCACCGGCGTTCTTGAGCCCGAAGGGCACGGTGTTGAAGCAGAATGGCCCATATGGGGTAATGAATGCTGTTGCAGCTTGATCGGACTCCTTCATTTTGATTTGATGGTATCCGGAATATGCATCAAGAAGCACAATGAGTCGTGTCCTGCGGTAGCATCAATGATTTGATCAATGCGGGGGAGGGGGAAGGGATCCTTAGGGCAAGCCTTATTGAGGTCTTTAAAATCGACGCACAACCGCCAGGACTTGTCCTTCTTTGGTACCATCACCAGGTTTGCCAGCCAGTTCGGATGTTTTATTTCTCTGATGAATCCGGCCTCAATTAGCTTGGCCAGCTCCTCCCCCATAGCTTGGCGTTTGGGCTCAGAAAAGCGTCGCAGATTTGATTGGTTTGTATCCCTTTAAGATATTAAGGCTATGTTCGGCCAGCTCACGTGGGATTCCGGGCATGTCAGAAGGGTGCCAGGCGAATATATCCCAGTTTTCGCGAAGGAAATCCCTTAGTGCGGCGTCGACCATTGGGTCTAGTTGTGCTCCAATAGATGCTGTCTTCTTGGGGTCCGTTGGGTGGACCTGGAATTTGAATATTTCTTCTGCCGGTTTGAAGGAGGTGGATTTGGGTCGTTTGTCTAAGATAACATCGTCCCTATCCACCACGGAGCACAGTGCGGTTAATTCTTCGGCCGCGAGGGCTTCAGATAATGCCTCAAGGGCCAGGGATGCGGTTTTGTTTTCGGCGCGGAGTGCTATGTCCGGATCACTGACAAGAGTGATTATGCTGTTTGGTCTAGGCATTTTGAGCTTCATATACCCGTAATGAGGTATAGCTTGGAAGCATGTAAAAGCATCCCGCCCCAACAGGGCGTGGTATCCGCTGCTGAAAGGAGCCACTGGGAAGGTGATTTCTTCAGACCGATAATTCTCCGGCGTGTCGAATACCACGTCAAGTGTGATTTTTCCCGCACACCGCACCTCCCGACTGGGAATGATTCCTCGGAAGGTCGTGCTGCTTTGCTTGATGCGACTCCTGTCTATTTCCATTTTGTGGAGTGTATCCTCATAGATGAGGTTTAGGCCACTGCCACCGTCCATGAGGTCCTTGGTGAGTTGAAAGGCGTCCACGATGGGACTGAGGACTAAAGCGGCTGGTGCTCGGACTGTCCTATATTTTGGTTCGTCGACGGCATTAAATGTTATAGCCTTGCCATTCCAAGGGTTTACTGTGGTGATTTGACAGACTACGGCGAGGCCGTGAAGTGCCCTTTTGCGCTTATTGTTTGAAGCGAATGTCTCAAAGACCGTCAGTACTCTGGGGTCGTCGTCTTCTGGAGGGTGTTGCTCTAGGGTGTTTTTGGTAAGGATGCCCTCGCCGCTTTTGGCTACCTGCCGGAGTAGCCAACATGCTCTAAGGCTGTGGGTTGGTGTGGTGTCCGGTGTTGTGTGTATTTTGCGTAATGGGTTTATATTTCTTGGCTATTGGACTGGGCGTGTCACGGGGATGCACCCTTTTCGCCTGGACCAGCGGTTGAGTTGGGACCGATGGCTCCCAACAAGCTGCCTGATCTTTCCAGGCGCTCTCCATTGTGCTGTACTTCTGTACGATAGTTGCCAAGTCAGTGAAGTGTAGTATGCGGCGGCGATTAATGGCGTTGAGGATTCCTTCGTTCGTGCAATTGTTGCAGAACACTGATATCGCGTCCTCGTCATGGCAATCTTTAACCTTGTCCTTGACAAGGAGGAATCTGGCCCAGAAGTGGTGGACCGTTTCCTCAGACTGCTGTTGTATGCTCATGAGAGCGCTTATGTCTGGGTGGGTGGGTGGGATTGGATCCGGACCCTGACCCTGACCCGATAGATGATCCGGAGTCGGAAGGTTTTCCGGGCTTAACAGTCCGGGCTCCGGAGTATCTTCTGGTTGCATATGCCCGCCGTCCGATTCTATGTTCGGAAGGCCGGTCACCTCCTTTTGCTGGTGGGTATCCGGTTCTGTGGGGTTGGCGATCCGGACGTAGTCCGTCTTCAGTGTAGGGGAAGAGTCGCCACCTTGCTCCTCGACTACAGCTATCTGGTGGGTGACCGGTGGAGATTTGATTTCTCTTTGGTCGGCTTTAAGCCCGATCCAATCGTAATCTGTGGCGATTCCTAGGGTGGCGATGCGATCAAGGAACTCGTTTAAAGACGAAAACTCCGCCGGATTCATCTGCTTGGAGTGTTTGGAGTCGATACGAAGGGGATTTTCGATGGCTCGAGAGGTCATCGTCGGCTTAACGGCCGAACGGGCGGTCATGGTAAAGCCGCCCAGCCGGAGAGTTTGCCCTGGAGCCAGTTCTCCTCCGGCAGTGATATTGTCTTTAAGGACGAGACGAGTCATCGATCCTGTCGTCGACGGCATAGTGGAACTCTCAATAAAAGCACCAATGTCGGTGTCAAAACCGGCGGATCTCGGGTAGGGGGTCCCGAACTGTGCGTCTAAGGTCGATGGTAACAGAAGACAGGGGACATGATGTTTACCCAGGTTCGGGCCCTCTCTATGGAGGTAATACCCTACTTCCTACTTGATTGATCTTGATGGATATGAGTATTACAAGAGTTGATCAACCACGACATCGTAATGGCTAAACCCTAGAAGTCTAGTCTGTATGACTATGGTAATGAGTATCTACCTTTTCGGACTAAGTCCTCCGGTTTATATAGACACCGGGAGGTTCTAGGGTTACACAAGATTGGTTACAAAGAAAGGAATCTACATATTCGGTCGCCAAGCTTGCCTTCCACGCCAAGGAGTGTCCCATCCGGACACGGGTGCAGTCTTCGGTCTTAGTATCTTCACAGCCCATCAGTCCGGCCCATGGTTAGCAGGCCGGACGCCTCAGGACCCCTTAGTCCAAGACTCCCTCAATCGATGCGCCAGATGTCTTCCCGTTATTCACCGTCATTTCCATGTCTTCCGCTTGCGTGTTGCACTTTGCCATGTCATCATGTGCATTTCATCTGCATGCTTTTCAAAACTTGCACCCAGTCATGTTCGGCATTTTCTCCTTTGTCCGGTTCGGATTCTGACACTCACACACGCACCCGTCGCACCTCCCAAATCTCATTTCGTGAGCGGGAGAAAAGCGTTCTCGGAATGGACCGAGAGTTGACGTGTGGTCTTGGTACATCACCGGTAGACCACCTGTCAAATTTCGTTCCATTTGAAGGCCGTTTGATGCCCCAATGGTTAACCGCGTTAACCACCGGACCCCTCTGTGTTTGTAGCCCACCAAACCTGCCCACTAACCCACCTAGCACCCTCCCTCCTCTCCGGGCCATCCGATGGCGACCGTATGGCTCCGAAAACCCCCCCTAAACCTTAGCTTTCCCTATATAAATCCCTTCCCCTTGCCATTTTGGGCATCCCCTAGCCTCCACCTACCTCTAGCCTCCCCACTCCTCAGAATCCACCCGCAGCCACCTCCCCGCCGCTACTCAGCGCGTTGCCAATGACCAGCCGCTGCCAGCGCCGGCGCCCCAGCCAACCGGGCACCGCCACATCACCCCTGCCTCCCTCCTCCCCCCGCAGGCCCGCCGAAGCCCATCTCAGGCCCGCCCGAGCCCATTTGGGCTCGGACGAGCCCGCGCCGCCGCTCGAGCACCCGGCTCCCCCGTTCGCTCGCCCTGCCCTCCAACGCGCGCGCCGCCGCCCGAGCTTCCCCTCGCCGCACCTCGCCGCCTCACACCACCCGCGCCACCGCGCCGGTCGCCACGCGCCCAAATCGCCTCGCCAGCACCCGCGCTCTAGCCCCGCTGCCGTCTCATGCCGCCGCCTCGTCGCCGCCACAACGCGCGCTATCTAGAGCTGCCCAGCGCCACCCGCGCCTCACTGCCTCCGCGAGACCCGCCACCGTCGTTCCGCGCCCCCACGTCGCCATCCCCACCGGCCACCGCGCCTCGCCGGAGTTCGCCGCCGCCCAGATCTGGTCAGGTGGACCAGATCCACCCATCTAGCCAACCAAACAAGACCCACGCGTCCCGGATCTCCTCGTCCTGCACCTCCTCGTCTATGTTTTTTGCGAGGGTATATTTCGTCTGTCCCAGATCTGCTTTATCATGTGTGCATCTTTGTCATGGCATAACTTTGTGTAGGTAGCTCCAATTTGCCTGTATGATATGTCAAATTGTTCATCTCTGAGTGGTATACATGATGGTGTAGTTTGCTTACATGTTACTGTTCATCTTGATGCCTTAATAAACGTTGCAAAAGTGCTAAGTGTTATAACCTACTGAAAACTGTTGTAACTTGCCTATTTGTCTTTTTCATAGTATTTTGTGTGATTTTCTTTTGAGCATCATGTCAATATGTTTTAGGGGAACACTCATGCCATCTTTACAATGGTGCAATTACATGTATTTTGTTATGCCCTGTGGTGACTAGCACACGCATGCAAAGTAGAGTACTTCCTGTTGTTGATTTCAGTGACTGTGTGATTTCTGCTATATTATGTTGTGTAAGTGCATCTAGTGCCATCCCTAGTTGGTTTTGGAGTATTGATGATAAACTTGGTTGAGGGACTAATGTGTTTGTGAGAATTGCAGGATAACACAGGTAGTAGTCCCATATTGATTCGGTTTACCGACCAGAGATGACCCCTAAAAATGTGTGAAGACATTGATGATAATGGTGGTATGTGAAGAGATTCACATTGAAGACTATGACATAATAAGACATGGCATGAAGACTATGGAGTGCGAAGACATAGTTGTTTCGTAGTTTCCTTTTCTTCCTTGTTGAGTCATAGGAACCACCGTACTGTTAACTAGGGTCCAAGTGAACAATGTCAGAGTGACTGATGTGATGCTCAACCAAATCCTATGTCTTCGAGCGAAGACAATGAGAGCAAATCTTATCCAGAGCTGGATGAGTCAGCTTTACTTGCAGCCCAAGTCAAGCTGCCGCGTGTGTTTGAAATCTGACCGTGGACACATGTCAGTTCCTTAGGGACCCAGGGTCATTTCAGACATATCAGGTCCGGTTGCCTCCTGGCTATAAATAGCCTACCCCCTATACCATAAATTGGTGGCTGCTCAGAGTTAGTGCACGGCTTTCATCGTTGAGAGCAACACACCTCCGAAGCATTTGAGAGAGAGATCCTTGCGAGGACAAAGCCCAAAACACCCAGAGCCAAAGAGTGTTAGGCATCACTGAAGTCTTTCTGTCCGCGTGATCTGAAGACTTGTTACACTTGAGGACTGTGAATCCTCCAGCCGGTTAGGCGTCACGTTCTGAGCATCCAAGAGTCATTGTGGATTGTAGGTGAACGAAGTCTGTGAAGGTTTGGAATTCTACCTTGAAGACTTACCAGAGTGATTGCGTGAGGACTGTGTGTTCTTAGCTCAAGGGGAATAAGGTGAAGATGCGGTCTTCTGAGTTGAATCTCACCCTCCCTAACCAGACGTACAGTTGTCAAAGCAACTGGAACTGGTCTACCAAATCCGTGTCCTCTCCAAGCAACTGGTTCTATCCTTCCCATCTCTCTACTTTACAGTTTGTCTTCGTGAAGTCATTGCCTGATTGCTTGAACTGATTGGCTTCACTGTGTAAAGACTGTTTGTTGTTTGGCTTCATACTATCTTCCATCCTGATCCATACTACCTAGCTGCTGATAGTCTTCGTGCTTTCACTTCATTGCTTACTTGACTATGGCTTGTCTAGTGTAGTCTACCTTCCGCTGCATATCAATAGGTTCATTTCTACAATTTGTCTTCAAAGCCCCCGTGTTTTGAAGACTTTCATAAAAATTGCCTATTCACCACCCCTCTAGTCGATAACTAGCACTTTCAATTGGTATCAGAGCAAGGTGCTCCCTTGTTCTGTGTGTTTCGGTTTAACAACCTGGAGTTTTAGCTATGATGACTGCAAGGATAGTCAAAGTCTCCGCTGTGTGCCTTGTCTTCGATGGCACTCATTACCACTACTGGAAGAATAAGATGCGTATGCATCTTGAAGCCATTGATGTCGACCTCTGGTATGTCGCCAAGAATGGCGTTCCCAAGGTCGGTGAAGGTGTCACCGCTGTTGATGTCAAGAGGTTCATTCAACTGGACTCGACTGCCAAGAACATCATCTGTGGTCATCTGACCAAAGGACAGTATAGTCGTGTGAGTGCTCTGGAAACTGTGAAGCTAGTCTAGGACTGGCTCTCAATGGTCAACGAAGGCGTCTCAACCTAGAGAGACTCAAAGATCAGTGTTCTTCGCAACCTCTTCAACCGCTTCAAGAGAAATGACAATGAGAATGTCCAACTCACATTTGATCGCCTCACTGATATCACAAATGAGCTTCACGCACTCGGCACCACTGAGATCACCAAGCATGAAATCGTCAAGACACTCTTGAGATCGCAACTCATTCGACACCCTGGCCCTGATGATTTAAGAACGCCATGACTTCAAGACTCTTGGTTCGTCTGATATACTTGAGAGGCTCAACACACATGAGTTCCAGTTATCTGAAAAAGAGATATCTATGGTCCAAACTATGGCCGAACTCGCGCTTTGAAGGCAAAGGTTGTTTCCTCATCTGAAGAAGAATCTGACAGTTGTTCTGAAGATCCTGAAGACATTGGAAAGGAGCTTGCTATGCTTGTGAAGAAGTTCCAAAAGTTCACCAAGAAGAAAGGCTTCGGAAAGTCTTCAAGATCCAGCTCAAGAAATGATGAAGCTTCCCCTCGTGATCACAAGAAGAGAACATGCCACAAGTGCAAGAAACCTGGTCACTACATCTCTGAGTGTCCACTGTGGGACAATGAGACCAAGAAGAAGAAGAAGAAGAAGAAGAGCAAGGAATATGATTCTGATGACAACAAGAAGAAGAAATCCTCAGAGTCTTCTTCAAAGTCTTCATCAAAGTCTTCATCACACAAGAAGAGCTCATCTGGCAAGGCTCGTGCATTTGTTAGCAAGGAGATGCATTCAGAGGAGGAGTCTGCTTCTGAGGAGGCAGAGGTGGAGTCTGAGGAGGAGTCTGATTCAGGTGTGGCAAGCCTGGCTCTAGCTACTGCTTATGTTGCCAAGTCCATCTTCAACACTGAAGACAATGGCCCCGTCACCAACGTTGATGCTAATGATGAGGATGACTCTACTCCCACCTACTGCTTCATGGCACATGGTGCCAAGGTAAACTCACGCGATGCTTACTTTCAAACATCAAGTGAAGATGACTCTGAATGTGAATCTAAACCTAGCTACAAAACACTTGCTAAAATTGCAACTGAACAACAAACTGCTATGGAACATATTCGAAAGTTGTTAGACAAAAGCGATGACCTGTTGGACGCGGAAATGACCCGATCTCAATCCTTAATTGAAGACATCAAATATCTTCATATTAAGTACGAGGAACTTGAAAGTCGTCATGAAACGCTCTCAACAACTCATGAAAATCTTTCCTACGATTATCTTCAAAGGAAGCAAGAACTTGGGAACGGCTCATGAAGATCTTCAAAAAGAGAACGAGTCACTTCGTGCTCAACAGATCAGTTCTGCTCACGAAGGATTTGAACCACCATGTCTAAAATATCTTGAGCGTGATAACACTGTCTCTATTGATGAATGTTCTACTGCTACTACTGTTGCAATATCTTCAACTGTTGATGTGGTAACTAACCCCTCTACTGAGGATACCACTACTATTGCTGAGGAGAATGCCAGGTTGAAGACATTGCTTGAGACCGGAATGTACCAAAGTCTTAAAGGGGACCAGACACTATGTGATGTCCTCAAAAAGCAGATTCTGAACCGAAACCCTAGGAAAGAGCGTGTTGGGTTCGAGAGGAAAATGAATGTTGATAGTTCTTACTGGAAGCCTGAGCAGTACCCCAAAACCACATGGGTTGCTGCAAAGCGACCTTCAGTGGATCCATCTACCTTATCTGGCTTCACTTGTGCTAACTCGATTATCATTGATGAATCCTTTGATGCAAACTATAAGCTGTTTAAAAATCGGAATGGTGAAGTGTTTGCCAGGTATATTGGTACTAACTGCAGGAATGGGCCACCTATGAAGAAGATCTGGGTTCCCAAAAGTTGTGTTGAGAATCTTCCTGTGAATGTCATCATGACACCGCCTGGGAAGAAGATAAACCCCAGACCAAAGGCTTCATATAGACAGAGGACTCACTAGAGTCACCCTAACGCCAATGTTTTGCATGGAAACCATACTAAGACTTATGAATATGAGCGTGTTTCGTCAAACCACTATGTTCACAAGACCAAGAACTATTCTGCTTATTCTTATGAGTATTATTCACCTCCTGCAAGGCTATTTGCTAGGGCTCCAAAGCCGAAGTTCTCAGATGCTGCACTTAGACGCAGTGCTTCTAAGCCACCACTGAAGATGTGGGTGGTTAAGAAAAATTAACTATCTTTTGCAGGGAAAGTTCTCTAGCCGGAAATCAAAGGCGTCTAATGCTTATGGTGGGGACCTAAAACATCTTGTGGGGCGCAAGATAAAATGCCCAAATGGTCTAACTATGTTTTTGTTCCAGGATTCCTTGACAATCATCCCGTTTATCCTAACCAAGATCTGAACTTTCATAATCCACTGGTTCGTCAAATGTTTATGCTTCAGAATACCCTTGGTGAAGCCTATCCCCCAAACTGCACTGTAGGGTATGACACCAAAGGCTTCAGAATGGATTATGGATAGTGGATGCACTAACCACATGACTGGTGATCGAAGTCTTCTGATGGATTCAACCCTACGTCCATCTGACAAGAGTCACATCACATTTGCTCACACTGGTAAAAGCAAGGTATTGGGTCTAGGTAGAGTAGCAATCTCAAAGGATCAGCAAATGGATAAAGTGATGCTTGTTGAATCCCTTGGTTTCAACTTAATGTATGTCTCAATGCTTTGTGACTTGAACATGATTGTGATATTTGGAAAATATCGTTGCCTTGTGCTTATGGAATCTGACAAATCTCTAGTCTTTGAAGGGTATCTAAAAGATGATCCGTACATGGTAGATTTCTCAACAGGATCACAGTTGGCCGTATGTCTTCTAGCAAAAGCTTCAGAGTGGTGGCTCTGGCATCGGAGGCTAGGGCATGTTGGCATGAGGAACTTGTACACACTCACAAAGAAGAAACATGTCGTTGGCATCGAGGGCGTCAAGTTCAATAAGGATCATCTGTGTGGTGCCTGCGAAGCTGGAAAGGTGACTAGGGCCAAGCATCCCTCGTAGACAATCATGACGACGACTCGTACCTTCGAGCTGCTTCACATGGACTTATTTGGCCCTACTGACTACTCTACCCTTACTACCACTGCTTTCCTCTATGGCTTCGTCATTGTTGATGATTACTCTAGATATACATGGGTACATATAATTCTCTACAATAATGAAGTGCAGGATGTCTTCAGACGATTTGCCAATCATGCCATGATGATCTATGGCATCAAGATCAAGCACATCAGAAGTGACAACGGCAGAGAGTTCAAGAACACCGGCCTCGATACTTATCTTGATACATTGGGCATCACTCATGAGTTCTCAACTCCATACATACCTCAACAGAATGGCATCATGGAGCGCAAGAACAGAACACTCATTGAGATGGCTCGGACCATGCTTGATGAGTACAAGACTCCAAGGAAGTTCAGGCCTGAAGCCATTGATACTGCATGCCACGTCATCAATTGTGTCTATCTTCACAAGCTTCCAAAGAAGACATCCTATGAGCTCCTAACTAGTAAGAAGCCAAAAGTCAGTTACGTCAGAGTATTTGGTGCTAGGTGCTGGATCAAGGATCCACATCACACTTCAAAATTCGCACCGAAAGCACATGAAGGTTTTATGCTTGGCTACGGAAAGGATTCGCACTCCTATAGAGTCTTCAACCTCTTTCACTATAAAGTGGTTGAAACTGTGGATGTGCGGTTCGATGAAACTAACGGCTCACAAAGAGAGCACCTGCCAAGTGTGCTAGATGAAGTCTCACCTAGTGAATCGATCAAGCTTATGGGTACTGGAGAAATCATACCTTCAGAGGCACAGGCTGAAGAAGAAATCATCATTTCTGCACCTAATCAACCTGAATACACTGCTCAGCCTGAAGCCAGTGCTGAAGACGAAGACAATGATCAGCAAGGGCAAAGTCTTCGTCCAGTTCATCCTCGTGTTGCAAATGAAGTACGAATTGAGAAGATAATTGATAGCATCAATGCACCTGGTCCACTCACTCATTCAAGAGCAACACAGCTAGCAATTTTGTATGGCCACTTTGCATTTGTCTCTATATCTGAACCCAAGAAAGTTGCTGAAACCTTCATGGAACCTGAATGGATTCAAGCTATGCAATAAGAGCTTCAACAATTCGAGCTGAACAATGTGTGGGAATTGGTTAAGCGTCCTAATCCTCGCAAGCACAATATCATAGGCACTAAATGGATCTATCGCAACAAACAAGATGAGCATGGTCAAGTTGTCAGAAAAAGGCTCGTCTCGTTGCTCAAGGATACACTCAAGTTGAAGGGATTGACTTTGATGAAACATTTGCTCCGATGGCTAATCTTGAAGCCATTCGCATACTGCTAGCCTATGCCAACCATCACAACATCCTCCTGTACCAAATGGATGTGAACAGTGCTTTTCTCAGTGGCAAGATTGAAGAAGAAGTGTATGTTGCACAACCACCTAGCTTTGAGGACCCAAAACATCCTGACATGGTATACAAGCTCAACAAGGCACTATATGGCTTCAAACAAGCCCCTCGTGCTTGGTATGACACACTCAAAGACTTACTGAAGAGCAAAGTCTTCAAACCTGGTTCCCTGGATCCCACTCTCTTCACGAAGACATACGATGGTGAACTGTTTGTATGCCAGATCTATGTGGATGACATTATCTTCGGCTGCACTGACAAGAGATACAGTGATGAGTTTTGACACATGATGCAAGAGCAATATCAGATGTCCATGATGGGTGAGCTGAAATTCTTCCTCGGTCTTCAAATCCGTCAGCAGAGCAACGGCATCTTCATATCACAAGAGAAATACCTCAAAGATTGCCTAAACAAGTTGGGAATGCAAGACTGCAAAGGGTACACGACGCCAATGCCAACCAAAGGTCAATTGGGTCCCGACGACAATGGTAAAGAGTTCGATCAAAAGGTATACCGCTCCATGATTGGTTATTTACTCTATTTATGTGCATCTAGGCCACATATAATGCTTAGTGTTTGCATGTGTGCCCAATTCCAAGCGGACCCAAAGGAATTGCATCACTTAGAAGTGAAGTGAATTCCTCGATATTTGGCTTACACCCCAACACTAGGATTATGGTATCCATAGGGCTCAGAGTTTGATCTAGTTGGATTCTCAGATGCTGATTATGCTGGTGACAAGGTTGGTCGCAAGTCCACATCAGGCACATGTCATTTTCTTGGACGATCTCTTGTATGTTGGTCTTCAAAGAAGCAGAACTGTGTATCCCTCTCCACTGCTGAATCTGAATACATTGTTGCTGCTTGCTGCGGTCAGCTTCTATGGATGAAGCAAACTCTCAAGGACTATGGCATCAACCTGAAGCAAGTGTGACTTTACTGCCACAATGAAAGCGCCATCAAGATTGCCAACAACCCAGTCCAGCACTCAAAGACAAAGCACCTTCAGATTCGTCATCACTTTCTCAGAGATCATGTCATGAAGGAAGATATTGATATCATTCACGTCAACACTGAAGAGCAATTGGCAGATATCTTCACAAAGCCCTTGGATGAGAAAAGGTTTTGCAAGTTGCGGTGTGAGCTAAATATCTTAGAATACTCGAATGTCCTGTAATTGGACACACATACTAACGCTTATGCATATTGATGACTTAGATGTGGAACACACGAAGTAACGTGTATCTTCAATCAATGAAGACATACACTCTAAGTGTGAATACATTAATGCAGAATTTGACTTCGGAGCACCACGATAATTGTGCGTCGTTTCTGGGTCTAATACTTCCTATATGGTGGGTAAAGCCACCACCAAATTCTTTTGAAATGTTTCAATTGGTGTCATAATTGCATAGTCTTCGCATTTGATTTGTCTTCAACCTTGATTTGACTTTACGTTTATCTTCACAATGTTGAGTTGGTCTTATGCTGATATATACCTATATTGATGTTCAGTCCTCTACAGCATTCACTTATAGCTTTGTCTTCATACTTGAATTTTTGATCTAAGTGAATGTGATCGGACCCTAACCCCTTCTGTGCTTCTACCTCAAATTCTATCTATCCAAATCATATGCATTCTATTGAAACCTGTCGATTGTCTTCTCTGCATCCTTGTCAGCAGAAGACAAAGAGACAAAAGTTGAAATCTGTTTTTGATGTTATATCCTTATTACCGGAGAAGCCAGAACGACCACCTGACAATCCAAGCGTGTGTGGGAACATGGAACAACTTCCAATAAGTTGCATGCATGCCACGTGTCCTTCAGATGTGAACTGCCAGGGGCACCTGCGTAATTATGCTGTGCTGTCCTTTCCTTATAAATATACACTCACCGCAGTCATTATTTCTTCTTCCACCTCGCACAAAGTCTAGCGCCTCCACTAGCTTGCGTCGACGCCGGAGACGATGCACTTCGCTGCCGCGACTTCTTCGACGCCGTCCTCACACCGGCCACGAACCTCGTCCTCTCCGCCACCGCCTTAGGTGTCTTCCGCCGCCAAGTTAGGGCGCGGGAGATTGAACTGCTCGGCCTCTCTCTCCACCTTGTCTAGCAGTTCGTCAGCGGTAATTAAAACTTACTTCTTACTGCCTTTTTGATCCGTCAAATCTATCCACTTTAATCAAAAGTGGTTTCTTCACTTTCAAATCTAGATCCTTCTTCATCTGAATCTCATATCATGCCAAGTATATTCACTTATGCTTCACAACTAGTTAGATTACTCACTTGTACTTATTCATGGATTCGTACAAATCAGAAACCAACTCTCATCAAATAAGTGAATGTATTCGCACTATGAGGTCAAGGTCTTCAAACTGATTTATCTTCAAAATCTTCTAAGAATGCATATGACCTCTTCCCCTTCCCTCGCACCTCTAATGCTGTCACAGGTACATGTCCGTGGGAGAATCCCTTGGTTCTCATAGTCTGCATTCATTCGCAGAGTTCTTACAGCGTTCTATTCACTCACCTGAAGCCAGTTCCTGTGTCACCAGCAAAAGGAAGCCATTCACTGTCTTGAAGCCGTTTAGTCTGAATATAATGGCAACTGAGAAATCAGCTAGAAAGGGCGGCAGGAAGCACCGTGGAGATACAGCTAAGGATTTACCTCCTGATCTGTTTGAAATGTACAAGACAGATCCTGAGGAAAGCTATGGCCAGTGCAAGACCCGAACCCAATGGACTCGAAGATATTGGGCGGAAGAATGGTTCAGGTACAGATTTGTGACTGCTGAATATGCTAAAAAGAATGCCATCAAGCGCCCATGGGGAGATATTCTATACAGAAATCTGCAGCCCAAGTCCAAGTCTGAAGCCATTGCTCAAGGCTTCTACCCATGCATGGTCCGAGGACCAAAGCTTGAGAATGCTGATCTGACATCAATGCTATGGTGTCGCGAGACAATCTCTTCAAGCGGAATTTTTAGTTTGCAAAGGAGTCAGCGGCTAAGAACGAGAAGGCATTCGGGCTCGACTTCAACCCTGCTCCGTCTGCTCCGAGGGATGATGGCACCCTTGATGCAAATCCCAATATCATCACCCCCTTTGACAACTTTGATGGCCTTCTCTCTCACATCGCAGCTCAGAGGGCCACCATGGATCAATCAGCCGATGACGCTGACTCTGAAGACGCGCCAGCACCACCAAAGTCGCAGAAGAAGAAGAAAATAAAGGCTTCGAAACCCTCTGCCTCACCAAAAGCTTCGCGTGTGAAGCCATTGGCCACTGCTGAAGGAAATATGCCCTAGAGGCAATAATAAAGTATTATATATTTCCTTATATCATGATAAATGTTTATTATTCATGCTAGAATTGTATTAACCGGAAACATAATACATGTGTGAATACATAGACAAACAGAGTGTCACTAGTATGCCTCTACTTGACTAGCTCGTTAATCAAAGATGATTATGTTTCCTAGCCATAGACATGAGTTGTCATTTGATTAACGAGATCACCTCATTAGGAGAATGACGTGATTGACTTGACCCATTCCGTTAGCTTAGCACCCGATCGTTTAGTATGTTGCTATTGCTTTCTTCATGACTTATACATGTTCCTCTGACTATGAGATTATGCAACTCCCGTTTACCGGAGGAACACTTTGTGTGCTACCAAACGTCACAATGTAAATGGGTGATTATAAAGGTGCTCTACAGGTGTCTCCAAAGGTACTTGTTGGGTTGGCGTATTTCGAGATTAGGATTTGTCACTCCGATTGTCGGAGAGGTATCTCTGGGCCCACTCGGTAATGCACATCACTATAAGCCTTGCAAGCATTGTGACTAATGAGTTAGTTGTGGGATGATGTATTACGGAACGAGTAAAGAGACTTGCCAGTAACGAGATTGAACTAGGTATCGAGATACCGACGATCGAATCTCGGGCAAGTAACATACCGATGACAAAGGGAACAACGTATGTTGTTATGCGGTCTGACCGATAAAGATCTTCGTAGAATATGTGGGAGCCAATATGGGCATCCAGGTCCCGCTATTGGTTATTGATCGGAGAGGTGTCTCGGTCATGTCTACATAGTTCTCGAACCCGAAGGGTCCGCACGCTTAACGTTACGATGACAGTTTTATTGAGTTTTGATGTACCGAAGGAGTTTGGAGTCCTGGATGAGATCGGGGACATGACGAGGAGTCTCGAAATGGCCGATACGTAAAGATCGATATATTGGACGACTATATTCGGACTTCGGAAAGGTTCCGAGTGATTCGGGTATTTTTCGGAGTACGGGAGAGTTACGGGAATTCGTATTGGGCCTTAATGGGCCATACGGGAAAGGAGGGAAAGACCTCAAAGGGTGGCCGCACCCCTCCCCATGGGCTAGTCCGAATTGGACTAGGGAGGGGGGGCGCCCCCTTCCTTCTTTCTCCTTTCCCCTTCCCATCTCCTACTCCCACAAGGAAAGGAGGAGTCCTACTCCCGGTGGGATTAGGACTCCCCCCTTGGGCGCGCCACCTCCCCTTGGCCGGCCCTCTTCCCCTTGCTCCTTTATATACGGGGGCAGGGGGGCACTCCATCGACACACTTGATATACGATATTCTAGCCGTGTGCGGTGCCCCCCTCCACCATATTACACCTCGATAATACCGTTGCGGAGCTTAGGCGAAGCCCTGCGTCGGTGGAACATCATCATCGTCACCACGCCGTCGTGCTGACGAAACTCTCCCTCAACACTCGACTGGATCGGAGTTCGAGGGACGTCATCGAGCTGAACGTGTGTAGAACTCGGAGGTGCCGTGCGTTCGGTACTTGATCGGTCGGATCGCGAAGACGTACAACTACATCAACCGCGTTGTGATAACGCTTCCGCTGTTGGTCTACGAGGGTACGTGGACAACACTCTCCCCTCTCGTTGCTATGCATCACCATGATCTTGCGTGTGCGTAGGAAATTTTTTGAAATTACTACGTTACCCAACAGTGGCATCCGAGCCTGGTTTATGCGTTGATGCTATGCACGAATAGAACACAAGTGAGTTGTGGGCGATATAAGTCATACTGCTTACCAGCATGTCATACTTTGGTTCAGCGGTATTGTGAGATGAAGCGGCCCGGACCGACATTACGCGTACGCTTACGCGAGACTGGTTTCACCGTTGCGAGCACTCGTTGCTTAAAGGTGACTGGCGGGTGTCTGTCTCTCTCACTTTAGTTGAACCGAGTGTGGCTACGCCCGGCCCTTGCGAAGGTTAAAACAGCACCAACTTGACAAACTATCGTTGTGGTTTTGATGCGTAGGTAAGAACGGTTCTTGCTAAGCCCGTAGCAGCCACGTAAAACTTGCAACAACAAAGTAGAGGACGTCTAACTTGTTTTTGCAGGGCATGTTGTGATGTGATATGGTCAAGACATGATGTGATATAATTTGTTGTATGAGATGATCATGTTTTGTAACCGAGTTATTGGCAACTGGCAGGAGCCATATGGTTGTCGCTTTATTGTATGAAATGCAATCGCCATGTAATAGTTTTACTTTATCACTAAGCGGTAGCGATAGTCGTAAAAGCAATTAGTTGGCGAGACGACAACGATACTACGATGGAGATCAAGGTGTCGCGCCGGTAATGATGGTGATCATGACGGTGCTTCGGAGATGGAGATCACGAACACGGTGCTTCGGAGATGGAGATCACGAACACGGTACTTCGGAGATGGAGATCACGAACACGGTGCTTCAGAGATGGAGATCACGAACACGGTACTTCGGAGATGGAGATCACGAACACGGTGCTTCGGAGATGGAGATCACAAGCACAAGATGATGATGGCCATATCATATCACTTATATTGATTGCATGTGATGTTAATCCTTTATGCATCTTATCTTGCTTTGATTGACGGTAGCATTATAAGATGATCTCTCACTAAAATTTCAAGATAAAAGTGTTCTCCCTGAGTATGCACCATTGCGAAAGTTCTTCGTGCTGAGACACCACGTGATGATCGGGTGTGATAGGCTCTATGTTCAAATACAACGGGTGCAAAACAGTTGCACACGCGGAATACTCAGGTTAAACTTGACGAGCCTAGCATATACAGATATGGCCTCGGAACACAGAGACCGAAAGGTCGAGCGTGAATCATATAGTAGATATGATCAACATAGTGATGTTCACCATTGAAACTACTCCATCTCACGTGATGATCGGACATGGTTTAGTTGATTTGGATCACGTAATCACTTAGATGATGAGAAGGATGTCTATCTAAGTGGGAGTTCTTAAGTAATATGATTAATTGAACTTAAATTTATCATGAACTTAGTCCTGATAGTATTTTGCAAATTATGTTGTAGATCAATAGCTCGCGTTGTTGCTTCCCTGTTTATTTTTGATATGTTCATAGAGAAAAATTATGTTGAAAGATGTTAGTAGCAAAGATGTGGATTGGATCCGTGATCTGAGGATTATCCTCATTGCTGCACAGAAAAATTATGTCCTTGATGCACCGCTAGGTGACAGACCTATTGCAGGAGCAGATGCAGACGTTATGAACGTTTGGCTAGCTCAATATGATGACTACTTGATAGTTTAGTGCACCATGCTTAACAGCTTAGAATCGGGACTTCAAAGACGTTTTGAACATCATGGAACATATAAGATGTTCCAGGAGTTGAAGTTAATATTTCAAGCAAATACCCGAGTTGAGAGATATGAAGTCTCCAACAAGTTCTATAGCTAAAAGATGGAGGAGAATTGCTCAACTAGTGAGCATGTGCTCAGATTGTCTGGGTACTACAATCGCTTGAATCAAGTGGGAGTTAATCTTCCAGATAAAATAGTGATTGACCGAATTCTCTAGTCACCATCACCAAGTTAGTAGAACTTCGTGATGAACTATAGTATGCAAGGGATGACGAAAGTAATTCCCGAGCTCTTCGTGATGCTGAAATCGACGAAGGTAGAAATCAAGAAAAACATCAAGTGTTGATAGTTAACGAGACCACTAGTTTCAAGAAAAGGGCAAAGAGAAGAAGGGGAACTTCAAGAAGAACGGCAAGCAAGTTGCTGCTCAAGTGAAGAAGCCTAAGTCTGGTCCTAAGCCTGAGACTAAGTGCTTCTACTGCAAAGGTACTGTTCACTGGAAGCGGAACTACCCCAAGTATTTGGTGGATAAGAAGGATGGCAAAGTGAACAAATGTATATTGGATATACATGTTATTGATGTGTACTTACTAGTGTTTATAGCAACCCCTCAGTATTTGATACTGGTTCAGTTGCTAAAGAGTAGTAACTTGAAACGGGAGTTGCAGAATAAACAGAGACTAGTAAAAGGCGAGGTGACGATGTATGTTGGAAGTAGTTCCAAGATTGATATGACCATCATCGCACACTCCCTATACTTTCGAGATTAGTGTTGAAACTAAATAAGTGTTATTTGGTGTTTGCATTTAGCATGAATATGATTTGATCATGTTTTTTGCAATTCGGTTATTCATTTAAGTTAGAGAACAATTGTTGTTCTGTTTACATGAATAAAAACCTTCTATGGTCATACACACCAACGAAAATGGTTTGTTGGATCTCGATCGTAGTGATACACATAATCATAATATTGAAGCCAAAAGATGCAAAGTTAATAATCATAGTGCAACTTATTTGTGGCATTGCCGTTTAGGTCATATTGGTGTAAAGCGCATGAAGAAACTCCATACTGATGGGATTTTGGAATCACTTGATTATGAATCACTTGATGCTTGCGAACCGTGCCTCATGGGCAAGATGACTAAAACGCCGTTCTCCGGTACTATGGAGAGAGCAACAGATTTGTTGGAAATCATACATACAGATGTATGTGGCCCGATGAATATTGAGGCTCATAGCAGGTATCATTATTTTCTGACCTTCACAGATGATTTGAGCAGATATGGGTATATCTACTTGATGAAACATAAGTCTGAAACATTTGAAAAGTTCAAAGAATTTCAGAGTGAAGTGGAAAATCATCGTGACAAGAAAATAAAGTTTCTATGATCTGATCGTAGAGAAGAGTATTTGAGTTGCGAGTTTGGCCTTCAGTTAACACAATGTGAAATAGTTTCACTACTCACGCCACCTGGAACACCACGGTGTAATGGTGTGTCCGAACGTCGTAATCGTACTTTATTAGATATGGTGTGATATATGATGTATCTTACCGATCTACCACTATCGTTTTGGGGTTATGCATTAGAGACAGCTGCATTCACATTAAATAGGGCACCATCAAAATCCGTTGAGATGACGCCTTATGAACTGAGGTTTAGCAAGAAACCAAAGTTGTCGTTTCTTAAAATTTTGGGGTTGCGATGCTTATGTGAAAAAGTTTCATCCTGATAAGCTCAAACCCAAATCGGAGAAATGTGTCTTCATAGGATACCCAAAGGAAACAGTTGGGTATACCTTCTATCACAGATCCGAAGGCAAGACATTCGTTGCTTAGTATGGATCCTTTCTAAAGAAGGAGTTTCTCTCGAAAGAAGTGAGTGGGAGGAAAGTAGAACTTGACGAGGTAACTGTACCTGCTCCCTTATTGGAAAGTAGTTCATCACAGAAATCTGTTCCTGTGACTCCTACACCAATTAGTGAGGAAGTTAATGATGATGATCATGGAACTTCAGATCAAGTTATTACTGAACCTCGTAGGTCAACCAGAGTAAGATCCGCACCAGAGTGGTACGATAATCCTGTTCTGGAGGTTATGTTACTAGACCATGACGAACCTATGAACTATGAAGAAGCGATGGTGAGCCTAGATTCCACGAAATGGCTTGAGGCCATGAAATCTGAGATAAGATCCATATATGAGAACAAAGTATGGACTTTGATTGACTTGCCCAATGATCGGCGAGCCATTGAGATTAAATGGATCTTCAAGAGGAAAACGGACGCCGATAGTAGTGTCACTATCTACAAAGCTAGAATTGTCGCAAAAGGTTTTCGACAAGTTCAAGATGTTGACTACGATGAGAGTTTCTCACTCGTATCTATGCTTAAGTCTGTCCGAATCATGTTAGCAATTGCCGCATTTTATGAAATATGGCAAAGGGATAAACAAAACTGCATTCCTTAATGGATTTATTAAAGAAGAGTTGTATATGATGCAACCAGAAGGTTTTGTCAATCCTAAAGGTGCTAACAAAATATGCAAGCTCCAGCGATCCATCAATGGACTGGTGCAAGAATCTCGGAGTTGGAATATACGCTTTGATAAGTTGATCAAAGCATATAGTTGTATACAGACTTGCGGTGAAGCCTGTATTTACAAGAAAGTGAGTGGGAGCACTACAGCATTTCTGATGAGTATATGTGAATGACATATTGTTAATCAGAAATAATGTAGAATTATTCTGCAAGCATAAAGGAGTGTTTGAAAGGAGTTTTTCAAAGATAGACCTCGGTGAAGCTGCTTACATATTGAGCATCAAGATCTATAGAGATAGATGAAGACGCTTGATAAGTTTTTCAATGAGTACATACCTTAACAAGATTTTGAAGTAGTTCAAAATAGAACAGTCAAAGAAAGAGTTCGTGCCTGTGTTACAAGGTGTGAAATTGAGTAAAGACTCAAAGCCCGACCACGGCAGAAGATAGAAAGAGAATGAAAGTCATTCCCTATGCCTTGGCTATAGGTTCTATAAAGTATGCCATGTTGTGTACCAGATCTATTGTATACCCTACACTGATTTTGGCAAGGGAGTACAATAGTGATCTAGGAGTAGATCACTGGACAGCGGTCAAAATTATCCTTAGTGGAATAAGGAAATGTTTCTCGATTATGGAAGTGACAAAAGGTTCGTCGTAAAGGGTTATGTCGATGCAAGTTTTGACACTAAATCTAGATGACTCTAAGTCTCGGTCTAGATACATATTGAAAGTGGGAGCAATTAGCTAGAGTAGCTCCGTGCAGAGCATTGTAGACATAGGAATTTGCAAAATCCTTACGGATCTGAATGTGACAGACCCGTTGACTAAAATTATCTCACAATCAAAACATGATCACACCTTAGTACTCTTTGGGTGTTAATCACATAGCGATGTGAACTAGATTATTGACTCTAGTAAACCCTTTGAGTGTTGGTCACATAGAGATGTGAACTATGGGTGTTAATCACATGGTGATGTGAATTATTGATGTTAAATCACATGGCGATGTGAACTAGATTATTGACTCTAGTGCAAGTGGGAGACTGAAGAAAATATGCCCTAGAGGCAATAATAAAGTATTATATATTTCCTTATATCATGATAAATGTTTATTATTCATGCTAGAATTGTATTAACCGGAAACATAATATATGTGTGAATACATAGACAAACAGAGTGTCACTAGTATGCCTCTACTTGACTAGCTCGTTAATCAAAGATGGTTATGTTTCCTAGCCATAGACATGAGTTGTCATTTGATTAATGAGATCACCTCATTAGGAGAATGACGTGATTGACTTGACCCATTCCGTTAGCTTAGCACCCGATCGTTTAGTATGTTGCTATTGCTTTCTTCATGACTTATACATGTTCCTCTGACTATGAGATTATGCAACTCCCGTTTACCGGAGGAACACTTTGTGTGCTACCGAATGTCACAATGTAAATGGGTAATGCACATCACTATAAGCCTTGCAAGCATTGTGACTAATGAGTAAGTTGCGGGATGATGTATTACGGAACGAGTAAAGAGACTTGCCAGTAACGAGATTGAACTAGGTATCGAGATACCGACGATCGAATCTCGGGCAAGTAACATACCGATGACAAAGGGAACAACGTATGTTGTTATGCGGTCTGACCGATAAAGATCTTCGTAGAATATGTGGGAGCCAATATGGGCATCCAGGTCCAGCTATTGGTTATTGACCGGAGAGGTGTCTCGGTCATGTCTACATAGTTCTCGAACCCGAAGGGTCCGCACGCTTAACGTTACGATGACAGTTTTATTGAGTTTTGATGTACCGAAGGAGTTTGGAGTCCTGGATGAGATCGGGGACATGACGAGGAGTCTCGAAATGGCCGATGCGTAAAGATCGATATATTGGACGACTATATTCGGACTTCGGAAAGGTTCCGAGTGATTCGGGTATTTTTCGGAGTACCGGAGAGTTACGGGAATTCGTATTGGGCCTTACTGGGCCATACGGGAAAGGAGGGAAAGACCTCAAAGGGTGGCCGCACCCCTCCCCATGGGCTAGTCCGAATTGGACTAGGGAGGGGGGCGCCCCCTTCCTTCTTTCTCCTTTCCCCTTCCCATCTCCTACTCCCACAAGGAAAGGAGGAGTCCTACTCCCGGTGGGATTAGGACTCCCCCCTTGGGCGCGCCACCTCCCCTTGGCCGGCCCTCTTCCCCTTGCTCCTTTATATACGGGGGCAGGGGGGCACTCCATCGACACACTTGATATACGATATTCTAGCCGTGTGCGGTGCCCCCTCCACCATATTACACCTCGATAATACCGTTGCGGAGCTTAGGCGAAGCCCTGCGTCGGTGGAACATCATCATCGTCACCACGCCGTCGTGCTGACGAAACTCTCCCTCAACACTCGGCTGGATCGGAGTTCGAGGGACGTCATCGAGCTGAATGTGTGTAGAACTCGGAGGTGCCGTGTGTTCGGTACTTGATCGGTCGGATCGTGAAGACGTACAACTACATCAACCGCGTTGTGATAACGCTTCCGCTGTCGGTCTACGAGGGTATGTGGACAACACTCTCCCCTCTCGTTGCTATGCATCACCATGATCTTGCGTGTGCGTAGGAATTTTTTTGAAATTACTACGTTACCCAACAACTGCACCTCCTGAACCCAGTGTGCAATCTGAAGATCTGTCTCGTGTCTGCAAGAAGTCCGAGAAGACAAAGAAAACCAAGAAGCCCAAGAAGATTTATGGGCATGAACTGAATCCTGCTGCCGTTCTCCGCAATGAGGATGACACCATTGATCTGTCCAGCGATGAAGATCTTGGTGATGATGCCCTTGAGCTACTGATCAAGATCAAGCAAGAGGCGAAGATCTTCAACGATATGCCCCTCTTTGATGTTGATATGCTAAACAACGTCATTGATGAGTGGTTCGACGACCAGAGCATTAGCATTGATGATCTTCAGCTTCCTGTGGACATTAGCGTCACATTTCACGGAGCCATTGCAAATGAGTTGGCCTTGGCTCAGAAGATTGTCGAGCTCAAGAATAAAATTGACTATGAGAAGGCTCACTTCAAGAAGAACATGGCCAAGCTCAGCGTGGCAAATGTTCATATCTTCAAGAAGATGTTGCATGAGCTCAAGGAACAGTTTCACAAGAAGCATGAAGAAGCAAAAGGTTCAAGAGAGCGCATGAAGTACTTTGCACAGAAATGTGTTGAAGCACACAATGTGGCTGAGAAGCGCAAGGCTCTTGGGCGTCCTGACATCGACCCCAAGATGGCTGCCAAACAAAAGAAGAAGTCGGCTGAAGCCCAAAGTGAAGCATCAAGGCAGGAAGAACCTCGCATTGTCATCCCTGCCAGCATGACAGGCTCGAAGCCTATGGTCCCCTCAGTTGCTTCAGAACTGAAGAAGACAAGGTCAGCTGAAGCCGAAGCCAAGAAACGCAAGAACAAGAATGCTTCTGATGATGCACCATTGAAGAAGAAATTGAAGACAAAGTCTTCAAAGAAAGAGCGTGTTGCGGCCTCTGAACCCCTTGTTGTTGAGCCCATTTCTGTTGCCCGTCCAGCCTCCACCAACCAAGAATGTCACCTTGTGATTCACGAGCCTGCTTTCACAGAGGCTTCTGAAGATGAAGAAGTTCCCGCTGTTGACCCCACCACGGCTGAAGACATTGGTCGTGCAGACAATGTAGAAGATGATGAAGTCCTTCCTCAACTTGAGCACCAAATGGTATATTGCCTATTCTTATGAACAACGAACTCATCAGCATTGGTCGCCCATTGATGCCAATTGCTCAGGATGATGCATGGGCCGATCGCCCTCAACAAGACACCACCATTCATGATGAGACACCCAGAACTCCACCACCTCAAATCACCACTCCAGTGCTTGAGGACGAAAACTACATGGTGCAGACCACTCCATCACCACAGGTGTCGCCAACTTTCCGCAGGCTTCACAAAGGCCCCAGAACGCAGGTCACCATGTCGAGCATTCCGGAAGGGGAAGCGCAACAAAGCTCAGTAGCACGTCAAGTGTTTCCTGAAGCCACCCCTACTGCGAACGTCTCTGAGTCTGAAGCTAAAGCTATTGAAGACATTCCGGCTGCATCAGCTGATGAAGATCAAGGAGAAAGAGAAGAAGAACGAGTTGCCACACCCCCTGCTACTGATCAAGTCATTCTCAGGGAGAATGTGACTGTGCCCAACCCTCCTTTCATTGAACGAACAGAGGTTAACACCACTGAGGCTGCCACAAACAATGATGCTGAAGCTAATTACATTGTCATGGTCGAAGACAATGTGGAGCCTGAAGCAAATGTGGTGTCTGAAGCTAATGTGCAGCCTGAAGCCAATATCAGCGCTGAAGCCACTTTTCCACCTCCTAGGCCTCACACCATTGAACAGGCATTTGATCGTGGGCAGCTGGTCACTATGAAATGGCCTATCTTGGTTCCTCCCACTGCTCTCCCGGACCACAGTATGACTACCATGTGGAGCAGAGGCCTCAGGTTCAGAAGCCAAAGCCAAGGTTGCCTAGGCTTCCAGGTGCTGCAACATCGCCAGGATCATTCAGCGTCACCAGCTTCAGAGCACACAACACCTTCTTCAACAACGCCAATAATCCTTACTCGAAGCCAAAGATCTCTTCTGATTGATTCTGGAGCCATCAGCAGCGCAGCTCCTACTCCTGCATCCTATACAATCAAGAGCGAATCTTTCCACACATGCGTCTTGATTGTGAAGCTATTGCTGGGCTGCCCTGTCTGGAAGAAGTCTTGATTGCTTCAGGGAGGTTGGTCTTCTACAGTTCGTCACTGACAAGGAGCACAGGAATGACGAGCTTCTGCTGCAGTTCTATGCCACACTTCACATTCGGGGCTACAACAGGGATCCGAAGACATGGATCCTTGAGTGGATGACAGGGGATGTGCATCATGAAGCCAAAGCTCAAGACATCATCGAGCTTACTTCCCTGCCCACTCCAGGTGAATTGTATGAGCCTGGTTGTCAGCTTCACCGCAATGAGCTACAGAGTATCTTTCAGAGGCCTGAACCCAATATGAGTCAGATGCCCAGTATGATGAAGCCACTGCCTCAAGATGCTGAATATCCCAAGGAATTATTCTTCAAAGACCTCGAGTACTTGCCCCGCACAGTTTATCATATTCTGCGGTGTACTCTATGGCCAATCAAGGTATGTTCTTCTGAAGCCAAACTTGAAGGAACCATGAAGACTTTGGTATTCTATATTGTCAATGGCATCAGATGCAACACCCAGGATTTCTTCATCAGACAACTTGCTGCATCTGGGATTGATCTGTTTGGCCTGAAGTTCTATGCTCCATGGGTGATGCGCCTCATCAAGCTCCACTCTTCTGTTGACTATCAGCCCTCAGCGCGCAACCACCTTGTATTTCTTCCCGAGGTTGATCTGTCCGTCGAAGCCATCTACCCGGAGCCTGCCAAGGAGCCACTATATCTTCATAATGCTGATCACCAAAGCTTCACATAGCCAATGGAGGGTATTCTTGTTCCCAATGCTGCAACTCGATCCTATCCTCTGGCTGGCAATATGCGTGTGCCCCATCGTGCAAACACCGAAGCCACTCACAGTACAATTTCTCAAAGGCCTCGGAAGCATTCTCGTGTACTCAACGACCGAGAGCTTCTTGTGGCCTTACATCATAAGCAGGATAAGCATCATGACTGGCTCAAGCGTCAGATGCAGAGTATCTTGGTGGATGTCAATCGCATTCGAAACTTGGCCACCAAGAACTCGTTTGTTGCCCATGAAGCCTGTCGGCGGTCCTGGAAGAGTCTCACACTACTCTGTCCTGAAGCTGATCTTCACGACGATGGATTCATTGGGGACTTCAAATTTGACTCCAGGCCTCCCCAAAATGCAAGTTGGCGTCGCACTCCCTCTATAGAAGATTCTGAGTATTCATCTTCGGCTGCAACTGTTGTTGCGAGGGTCATCGATAAAGAAGACGACCCCACTTCACCAACCATGGCTTCACTACATCTCAACACTGCATCAGGCCCGTCTGCACCACCAAACTTCAGCGTCGACCCTGAACCTACATCTACTCCTGATGGGAACGAGTAGGTACTCTATGTCTTCAAACCGTTTTGGTCATTACTGACAAAAGGGGGAGAAGCTTATGAGTTGATAGTCTTCAAGCGGGTCCTTATGGGTGGTTGCATTATTTTTGGCTAAGTTTTTTACAACTCTCGTCATTTGAAACATTTGGTTCTCTGAGTTGTAACACTTAAACTCGATGGTCGTCTGCTACTTTTTTGCCACTTTGTGATGCGATGATAAACCTCGCATGAAGTCATACCGTAGACGTCCATTTTTCATTATGCATGTCATTATCTTTGCTATCTTTCTATATGCTTGATGAATTGTCTTCATAAGTTGAAAAGGATCTCCACAAAGTAAAACCTTCCATGTGCATTTGCATTCAAAAGCAAACTACCTATATGCAAATCTTCAGGGGAAGCCTTTTGTTACTTATGAAGACAATGCCGTAATTCTCAACTTTCACATACTTTTATCCCCGTTGAAAACTTCAACCAGTTTTTCATCAATCACCAAAAAGGGGAGATTGTAAGTTCATCTAGTGCCATCCCTAGTTGGTTTTGGAGTATTGACGACAAACTTGGTTGAGGGTCTAATGTGTTTCTGAGAATTGCAGGATAACACAGGTAGTAGTCCCATATTGATTCGGTTTACCTACCAGAGATGACCCCTAAAAATTTGTGAATACCTTGAAGACAATGGTGGTCTGTGAAGAGATTCACATGAAGACTATGACATGAGAAGACATCGCATGAGGACTATGGAGTGCGAAGACATAGTTGTTTCGTAGTTTCCTTTTCTTCCTTGTTGAGTCATAGGAACCACCGTACTGTTAAGTGGGGTCCAAGTGACAAAGTCAGAGTGACTGATGTGATGCTCAACCAAATCCTATGTCTTTGAGCAAAGACAATGAGAGCAAATCTTATCCAGAGCTGGATGAGTCAGCTTTACTTGTAGCCCAAGTCAAGCTGCCGCGTGTGTTTGAAATCTGACCGTTGGACACGTGTTAGTTCCTTAGTGACCCAGGGTCATTTAAGACATATCAGGTCGGGTTGCCTCCTGGCTATAAATAGCCCACCCCCTATACCTTAAATTGGTGGCTGCTCAGAGTTAGTGCACGGCTTTTGTCGTTGAGAGCAACCCACCTCCGAAGCATTTGAGAGAGACATCCTTGCAAGGACAAAGCCAAAACACCAAGAGCCAAAGAGTGTTACGCATCACTAAAGTCTTTCTGTCCGCGTGATCTGAAGACTTGTTACACTTGAGGACTGTGAATCTTCCAGTCGGTTAGGCGTTGCGTTCTGAGCATCCAAGAGCCATTGTGGATTGCCGGTGAATGAAGTCTATGAAGGTTTGGAAGTCTACCTTGAATACTTACCAGAGTGAGTGGGCAAGGACTGTGTGTTCTTAGCTCAAGGGGAATAAGGTGAAGACGCGGTCTTCTGAGTTGAATCTCAGCCTCCCTAACCAAACGTACAGTTGTCACAACAACTGGAACTAGTCGATTACTAGCACTTTCATGTTGCCATGTTAACATGATGCTACTAGTGAAGCCATGCATATTTGGGAGATGCTCAGTAAGGATGTTTTGTAGATCTTGTCATGCTCTATCCGTCGATGCCCTTGTTTGCAATTATTCCCTGCTGTAGCTTGCCGTTACCATGCTCTAAAGTTGCTAAATAATGTTTCTGCCAGCCTTTTATCAGTAAGTTCAGTTTTGCCATGTGAATATCTGGTGTTCTATGCATCCTATGACCATGTTCTTGACATGAGTAGTTGCACAAATATGTCTTCTTGCTGTTGGTTATATTCACTTGCCATGATATGTGCTATGTTGTGTTAACCAAGCTTGCAAACATATCTACTTGTCATTGTTTCTACCATGTTCACTAAATTCCACCATGTCTGTGAATCTGTTATTATTTGCAATCTTGCCATGATGTTCTGAGCATATTATAGTGGTTTGCAACAGTAGCTCATTAATCATGTTTTGTAGTGCTTGACTCGTACATTAGTACCATAGTTTTGTTTGTGATGATCTTGCTCTGAGGCATGCTTGTTTCATGCCTCCAACTTGTCAACATGTTATTCCTTCTCATGTATGCCCTGTTTTTCACCGTCATAATCTGTGTTATAAAGTTGCCTTTTGCTTTGCTCATGTTGGATTAATCTTGACTCCTATGAACTTGAACACTAATTATATTTGAAGCACGTTACCTATACTTTAAGTGCATGTCAAGTTTGTGCTCATATGTTTCCTGTAGCATGTTGTTTCCTTGCTTACAAAGTGCCCAGTTGCTATTTAGGCAGATTGATGTTATATCCTGTCTTGAGTGTATGTGTTGATGCGTTGCTCCATTTTGAGCATGCTCTATATGAAACTTGCTTGGTTTTGCATGTAGATTCATCATGCCTTATTGCATCCATGTTTTGCAGTGTTTTTGTTTGTGTTTTGCTTGCATCTGCATCAATGCCATGTTTAACTTGTTGTGCTCATATCTTCTAGACCGTAGCTCCGAATTAAATGAACCTTATATGTAACTTGACTAGAAAGACGCGTAGATCATCATGATGCATTTTAACTTTCTATTTAACAACTTAAACATAATGAGATATTCAGATCTCGACCAATTCCGAAATTTGCATATGGGGAGTTTCCGGAATTGGTGTATGTTTATTCCGGCCTCATTTAAACTTGCGTGAATGTGTTGTTCTTGTATGCATCATCTCTTGCCATGAGTAGCATCATATAGAATTGTCATGCATCATACTTATGTGTTGGGTGTTTACCGTGTTGTTTTCTTCTTTCCGGTGTTGCGTCATCTTGATAGTTCTGGTAACGTTGCGATTGTGAGGATCCGTTCGACTACGTTGGTTCGTCTACTTCATGGACTCGATCTTCTTCCTAGCGGGATTTCAGGCAAGATAACCCTCAACTTGGATCTCACTACTATCTTTGCTATGCTAGTTGTCTCGATGATATCGCTATGCCGCGCTACCTACCACTTGTTTGTCAAGCCTCCCAAATTGCCATGACAGCCTCTAACCTTTTTCACCATCCTAGCAAACCGATGTTTAGCTATGTTACCGCTTTGCTCTGCCCTGCTTATAGCGTTGCTAGTTGGAGATGCAATTGCAGGTTGGTCCATGCTGGGACATGGATATTTTGGGATATCACAGTATCTCTGATTTAATTAATGCACATATATATTTGGTAATGGGTGGAAGTGTTCCACTCATGCCGCCATAGTTTCTGTCATACCGGTGTTATGTTCCTTGATTTTACGTTCCTAGCATGGTTGGGGTTTATGGGGCCCCCTTGACAATTCACTTTGAATAAAACTCCTTCAGTAAGACCCAACATTTGTTTTACCATTTTCTCAACTTAATAACTAAACATGATAATAAATTTGACGCATAGGGGTCGCGTCCCTGAGGTTCGTTAATCAACATAATACAGGGGGTAGTGCTGATGGTGTTGGTCCCAAACTAGAGCACTGTGCGGGGCCGCCCTAGGGAAACCTAATTTATTTTCTTTAGCACATGTACGCGTAGCTCATTCATCCTGGCCTGAGATGAGATACGCATGGGTACTATCAGGTTGTCGGCACGTCGGGAGGTCTTGCTGGACTTGTTTTACCATTGTCGAAATGTGTTGTAAACCGGGATTCCGAGTCTGATCGGGTTGTCCTGGGAGGAGGATTTTCCTCCGTTGATCGTGAGAGCTTGTGATGGGCTAAGTTGGGACACCCCTGCAGGGTTTGAACTTTCGAGAGCCAAGCCCGCAGTTATGTGGCAGATGGGAATTTGTTAATATCCGGTTGTAGTGAACTTGATCTAAACTCAACTAAAATACACCAATCGCGTGCGTAACCGTGATTGTCTCTTTTCAGATGCGTTCGAGAAGAGAACACGGTTGGGTTATGTTTGAACGTAAGTAGTTCAGGATCACTTATTGATCATTACTAGTTTGCGACCGTTTGTGTAGTTTCTCATCTTACTCTTGTACTCATAAGTTAGCCACCATATATTTCTTAGCCGCTTGCTGCAACCTCACCACTTATCCATTCCATACCCATTAAACTTTGCTAGTCTTGATACCCATGGCAATGGGATTGCTGAGTCCTCGTGGCTCACAGATTACTACAACAACAGTTGCATGTACAGGTAATGCGATGATCCGACGTGAGAGTGATGTTTACTTGTTTTGGAGTTCTTCTTCGTCGTCGATCTTGTTATAGCTTCCTGGTCGGCAGCCTGGGCTAGCAGGGTGGATGTCGTTTGAGTTTCTATTTGTGTTTCATCCGTAGACGGATGTTGTTCTCATGTATGTTCTATTGATGTATTCTTGTGGCATTTGTATGCCTTCGTATGTATCCCCAGCTATATTGTAATGGTACGATGTAATGATATCCACCTTGCAAAAGTGTTTCAATATGCGGCTCTATCCTTGGTGGGACCTTCAAGTTCCTCTCGGATAGGATCGCATATTGGGCGTGACAAGTTGGTATCAGAGCCTCGACCGACCATAGGAGCCCCCTTGATTGATCATAGTTTGTCGGCATCCTGGGAATGGGGGTACCCAGACTTGCCTGCCTGTGGCCCGTGGCGTGGCACCATCGATGGCCCGGTACGACCCAGCTTTGGCAAGCAACAACTCAGGACCCTCGCGAGGGGCCAAGCCTCCCGAGGCGGACGACACCAAGACCTCCCTGGGGGCAGCCACGCTAGGCTAGCTCCCGAGGAGCAGAGATATCTATGCAGAGCTCACCTCGCGAGGTTCACATGATGTGAGCCATGACGACCAAGGTCAGGCGGGCGCCAGCGGGCGCAGTGTACCAGTTTCCTCTTTGGTGCTAAGGACTCAAGCGCAGGCATGGAGTCCCGACGCATCAAACAAAGGTTTCCTTATATGTGCAAAGAGACCAAGACTGCCAAGACGGCAGGACGGAG
This sequence comes from Aegilops tauschii subsp. strangulata, assembly GCF_002575655.3. NCBI lineage: Eukaryota > Viridiplantae > Streptophyta > Magnoliopsida > Poales > Poaceae > Aegilops > Aegilops tauschii. The sequence goes on from NC_053038.3 coordinate 289,747,691, forward strand.
GTCATCGCGGAGCCCACTACAGCATCACCACCAGAGCCTTTTACAGGCGAAGACTACTTTTGTCAGGATAGCTTGTACTAGTTGTCCCCCTTCAAATTTGGCCATTGTGGGATCCCTTCCCGCGTGCATTTGGGAAGAGGACCAAGGCCACTATAAATAGGACTTAGCCGCCACCATAGAGGGGCATCTGAAAGGGGGGCCATTCCACCCTGACCACCTCACCAGCTCATCGAGCCCAAGAACACCTCACCTCCTAAGGCTGTTCCACCATTGTATTAGTTCATCCTCAGCCCCTCGAGGCAATCCACCACAAAGCTGGAGTAGGGTATTACACCGCAAGGTGGCCCAAACCAGGATAAATCCCTGTGTCTCTTGTTCTTTGGGTTCGTCTAGCTAGGCTGTGGGATCGTTGAGTGGGAAGACTGGGGAGAGAGTGTTCTTCGTGCGCACCCCAGAGTTCAAACCTCTCAAGGGTCTGTGGAACCCTGAATCTGACATTTGGCGCGCCAGGTAGGGGTGCACCAAAGCCTCTTTTCCGTCGGTCGACGCACCACCGCCCCACTGGTTCCATGGCTGATGCTCGTCGAGCCCGTGCTGAGAGCCGAGCCGCTCTCGCTGCTCGCGTTGCCTAGACGGCGCTCGTCAGCGGGCCTCCCCGTCATTCTTCGTCACCCGCCGCCAATGTCGCCACCGGCCCGGCGAGGAACGAGCAGCAAGCTTTGTCGTTGCACCCCTCCGTGTGGAGGGACGGACGCACCACCACCCCATCGCTGACTCCAGCCAGGTCATCGTCTCATGCTTGTCGCGGGCCCGCGGACGCGCAGGCTGCGCTGCTCATGGCGCGCGAGCTCCTTCACTACCGCCCCGTCGATGACCTCTATGAGGACTGGTTGAACCGCATCGACGAGGTCATCAGCGCCGCCGGGGGCTCTCCTGCACAGTCCCTCTCGCTACCTCGCCCGCCTCCCGCTGCGGGCGACGTAGCACATGGATCGCCTCCATCACCTCCCCGTCAAGATGTCGTCCTCGGACCAAGACGCGCGGCCCCACGGTGTGACACGCCGTGCAGGGCGCCCGCGCATGAAGAAGAAAGCTGCCAGGAGGTCCAGCGGCCGCAAGAGGATGCTCCTGCACTCCCGGCACCACCACGTCAAGACCGCGCACCGTCTGCGGCGGCGGCGCGTCGGTACCAAGACCAGGCTCCACCTGCATGACGAGCTCCAGTGACCACCGCGGGCTGCCACGCCTTCACCCCTGAGCTACGTACCGTCGTCTGGCCAGGCAAGTTCAAGCCTGACCTGCCTCTGCGCTACAATGGCACCCCCGACCCTATGGAGTTCCTGCAGCTCTACGAGCTGAGCATCAAGGCGGCCAGCGGCGACGAGAAGGTCATGGCGAATTCGTTTCCCATGGCCCTCAAGGATGGCGCGTGCACGTGGCTCCTGAATTTGCCCGGGGGATCGATTTCCTCCTGGGGCGTGATCCGCGAGCATTTTGTCACCAACTTCCATGGCACGCGCGATCGCCCGCCGGCCGCCGGTGACCTGCAGCGCATCAAGCAGCAGCGAGGGGAGACCCTGCAGAAGTTCATCCAGTGCTTCAACAGCGTTCGCCTCAAGATCCCCAAGGTTTCGGACGAAGCAATCATCTCAGCGTTCTCCGATGGTGTATGTGATGCCAAGATGAAGGAGGAGCTTGTCATCCATGAAGACCTGTGTACAGCTCTGGAGATGTTCAACATGGCGACCAAGTGCGCGAGAGTTGAGGAAGGGTGCCTCTAGCTCCCTCCTCGAGCTTCCAGCTGCCGACCCGGAAGACAAGAAGGCCAAGACCAAGCGCAAGGGGGCGGTCGTGCTCGCGACTGAGCCGGAGATGAAGCATGGCTGTGACCACCCAGAGTCATCCAAGGCCAGCCGCCCGTTCTGCGCCTTCCACAACGTACATAGCCACAAGACCAATGACTGTCAAGAGCACAGAGCCATCCGCGATGGACACTTCGATTGACACCCCGAGCGCAACGGTCAAGGCTACGATCGTGGAGGAGGTCGAAGTGGAGGGCACTGGGATGACCGCGGCCCCCGCCAGGAGTGGTGCGACCAGTCTCGTGAGGACCACTGGCAAGGCCAGCCTCGCGAGGGTGCCTGGAGAGACCAGCCTTGTGAGGATTGTCCTCAGGGCAATGCCGGCATCCCTCCGCTGCCACCGCCACCAAGGAGGAACAAAGACCACCACCAGGACGAGGGGGCTGGGGGCTTACCGGAACCTCGCACCATTGCCTGCATCTTGGGTGGCGCTCAGGACCCAGCCTCCCAGTGCATCTTCAAGCAGTTCCCTCACGAGGTGAACGCGGCCCTCCCCAAGATCGAGGCTACGCGCCTGGTCAGGTGGTCCAACTACAGCATCACCTTCAGCTCGTCCAACCAGCTCAAGTGCGCAGCAACTGCCGGCGCCCTCCCAATGCTCTGCTCGCCCATCATCAGCAATGTCCTTGTCACCAAGACCCTCATAGACGATGGAGCGGGGCTGAATGTTCTTTCCATCGAGACGTTCGACCGCCTCCAAGTGCCATATGATCAGCTGCAGCCCACAAAGCCATTCTCAGGAGTGACCGACGGCTCCACCACTCCGATAGAGCAGATCCGCCTTCCTGCCACCTTCGGCCAGCGCGACAACTACCGCACCGAGCTCATCGACTTCGACGTCGCCCACATCCACCTGTCGTACAATGACATCCTTGGATATCCGGCACTGGCCAAGTTCATGGCGGTGACCCACCACGGCTACAACGTCCTCAAGATGCCAGGGAACCGCGACATCATCACGATCGCTTGCAAGGAGAAGGACACGGTGTGCTCCCTCGAGCGCACCTACTAGGCCGCGGCAATTGAATACCCAGACAACGAAGGTGCCATCTACCCTCCTGAGGCAGTCCCCAAGAAGAAGAAGCAGCTGCTCCGTCAAGAGCCTCAGGAGAGCGGTATCTCTAGCGGCACCACCTCAGGACCTACGCCCATGGATGGGGCGCCTCCCTCTCTCGCATAGGAAGGCGCGCCCGGCGCCCTCCTGAGGCGGGGCTCGGGGGCTCTCTTCTGGAGGGCCTCTGACTTAGCCAATGTCACGAGGGAGGCGCTCGGGCACCACGTGGAGGCATACTTCATCGCACGATTCCCTCACGAGGGCACAAGGCATGGGGTGCCAGGTGCTCGGGAGTTCATCACAAAGACGACCGAGGAGCTTCAAGAGGCAAGAGCCATGCATGGCAACCGCCGCCCGCCACCTGGCGCAGCTCCTTGTCCTGGCGAGAACGACGAGCTGCGCGTCTGCGTCAACATCCCAGGGCTCAACAGGGCCATATCCCAGGAGCGCTTCTGGCCTTCGCGCGTTGGTCGGTGCTAGGGTCCACCTCACAGCTATGTTCGCATGCCATTCGGCTTGCCAAACACGGTTGTTACCTTCCAGCATCGCCTGTGGAGCGTTTTGGCGGATCAGGAGGCCAGGCATCAGGCGGTACAGGCGGAGATGGCGATGGTTCCTCGCAAGTCCCCGGGATCTCCAAAGCCTCCCGAGGTTCAAGACCCAGGCGGCTCGTGAGGAGTAACTCCTCCAGCGCGCGTCTTTAGCTGCTTCAACACCCCTCCAGCAATGGTGCCAGGTGACTCTTTCCGGTTCATTCAGTTGGGAGCGCCCCTCGGGCTGCATTATCCCCAGGTTGCATGGGCATGTCCCTGCGACGTGTATCCTTTGCATCTTTAATTTACTCTGTTGGGGGCGCCCCATGGGCTGCATCATCCCCAGGCCGCATGGGTCCGTCCCTGCGGCATGTATCATTCTTGCATTTACCTGAACTAGCTTGCCTCCTTCCATGAGTTGCTTCACGATTATTATATGCCTGTCCGGTACTTCGATACCATGAAGCTCGTACGCACTTGCAAGCCCGCCCACGACCGCCTCATGATTAAGCACTGGCATGTCGTCTATGCTCGGGTCCGTCCCTGCAGTGTCGCTAAACCCAAGAGGCTGAGCTCTGGCTCGCGGGCCAGCTCCCGTGTACGTCACCTACCATGGCCCTTGGCGGCTTGTTCTCGCATGAGCTAATCGCGGACGGACGAGCTAGGGCGCGTGAACCGGTGCCTCGCCATCACGGGAGCCGCGCGCCGGTTGTCTTTCCTCAGGATTATTCGCATGAGAAGACTGGACACGACGTCTGTTCTCGGGTTCGTCCCTGCAGCGTCGATAAACCCAACGACTGAGCTCTGTCTGGCGGGCCGGCCCCGTTCATGTCACCTCCTGGGGTCATTGGTGTTTGGCCTTCTCATGTGATCACCTCAGAAGATTCATTCGGCGTAGGTTGTCTAACCATCTCGCAGGACCACCACAGCTGTCAAGAATCAAATTCAGGCGCAACCCGCCTTGAGGTAGGGCCTCGTGAGTCCCGTGCTGGCTCGCGAGTGCCCAGACACACCTCGTCTAGCCCTGCCGTGCAAGCCACGTGTCAGGGCGGGGATGTACACGCCCCGGGGGCTCCACTCAGAGGGAGACCCCGCCCACGCACCAGTGGAACCACCATGCTCCGCGATAGCCGTCGACACGGTCGAGGAGCGGTTGTGCAAGTGCGGAAGCGCTATGCTCTGCACTGGTTATAAACAACTGGGGGCGGCCCCATGGCTGCATCAACCTCAGGGAGCCACCAGGCTCAATGTCCAGCCTCACCGCAACACTTTCACCTCAAGAGAGTCACGCGAGGGGGCTGGGCACAGGGGCGAAGCTCGGGTCACGCCTAGCGTACGCCACCCTGCCAGGTCCCTCGCACCTGGTCGTCACGCGCCCCTCCCGAGCGGGACCTCGGCGAGGACAGGTATGGAGGTCTATTTGTACGTCAAGGGGGACTCCTGAGCATCATGACTCAGGAGCCTAACTGGTCACGTAACCCCTTACCCCTTGGTCTCGTCCTGGTGATCCGGGCGACCCAACAGCGGCTGAGGCATGCGCGGGGCCGGGCCCTGTCGACGCAGAATGCTAAGGCCTACCTTCGCATTCCCTTCCCGAGGGTTGTTTGTGCGTCAAGGGGGACTCCTGAGTATCGCTACTCAGGATCCTAACTGGTCACGTACCCCCTCATCCCTTGGTCTCGTCCTGGTGATCCAGACGACCCAACGAAGGCTGAGGCATGCACGCGGCCGGGCCCTGTAGACGCAGAACACTAAAGCAACAGGAAGGAAATCGCGGGATCCTAACAAATTATTACAAGACATATTGTTTCTCCAAATACCAAACATAAGTTTTAACGCCTCCACGAGGCATGGTTCATGTTGCAGGAAGATAAAAATGCAAGGAAGCGCTACCAGCAAGCCTCTTCTTCAGCCTTAGGCGGTGCCATCGCCCGCGAGGGGTGCCCTGTCATCGACAACATCGCCGTCGCCTGTGCCAACAACTGTGGCTGCAGGTTCGGCGGCGCCGTCAGTCGGGGGTGCAGGATCGATGGCGAGGAACTTCCGCAGTAGGGCCTCCACTTGGTTCTTCACGGCTTCGGTGGAGGCGTAGTGCTCCTCGTCCATGGGCTCAAGCAGGGCTCCCAAGTCGGTGTTGGAGTCGCGAAGATGGAGGTGGCTGAAGACGCGCGTCATAGTTGAGGCAGAGAGCGCACGGGCTTCCCCTCCATCATGGGGCTGACTCCAGCAGCAACACCCTCGAGCGCCTCGACAAGCTGGGGGAGCATCTCGGCGGGGCCTTCCTCAGCAGTCACCAACGGCTCCTTCAACCCCCTTCTGTAGAGTTCCCACAATGCCTTGCGGGATCTCTTCTCAAGGGAATCGAAGGTGGCATGATCATTGGCAAGGATGTTTGCCTTGGCCTCCCGTAGGACCTTCTCCCCCTCCACCTCCTTCTTCAGCTTCTCCAGGCGATCGCGCTCCGCGGCCTATGCCCGCGCCGACTGCTCCAGTTCGGTGTCACGACCGACGACCACGTCTTCTCGAGCCTTCAGCTTCTCCTCCCACGCCTCGCGTTGACGAGCCTTGGTGGCGCGCTCGTGGCGAAGGATCTCCAGGTCGGCCTCCACCACCCGACAGTGCTCCTTGGCGGCCTCGACAGCCTTCAACGCCACCTCGCGGGAGGCCGCGGCCAGATCGGCAGCCTGCTTACCCTCCTCAGAGGCTGCCATGGCCTGGCTCCATGCTGCCGTCACGGACGCATCGGATCGCAGCCACCCCGAGACCAACTCCAGTCGCCCCGACGCCAGCCGACGGTCGGCACCTTGAAGGTCATCGCGAAGCTGGGCGAGCGCGAAAAGAGCGACCTCCTGAGCATCAGGCGAAGCAGGAGGATCACGGCCCAGCGGTACGGTGGAAGGGGGAAGAGGCAGCGTCGACACCAAGGCCTGGAGGTTAGCAGCAGCAGAAGGGGTCGGGGGCTCCTGAGCCTTCGCGACCTCAATAGGAGAGCTGGGGGCGGGCGCCTCAGGAGCCGGCTTGACTATGGAGATCGCCTTCTCCTGAGGGAGGACTTCCGGATCTCATGAGGATGACCCGGCCGCTGAGGCTCGGGAGCCATCGCCATCCTTCCGTGCCAGAGGTGGCACGGCCGCGGCAGGCTGCTGGGTCTCAGAGGTTGCGGTTGCCCCATTCTTCTTCACCACCGGCGTTGGCCTAGCAGTATAAGGGGAAGGCATCAAGAAACTATGGCAAGGACAGGAACAAAAGATCAAGGCGAAGCACTCCCTAGTCCACGGCGGCGTACTCCCTCACCCTCTTCTGAAACACCAAGCCTGAAGGCTTCGCGGGCTGGGGCACCCGTGCGTGAGCCCCAGGGGCAGATAAGGGTACGGCGGCGGATTTGCGGCGGCGCCGGCCAGCGATGAAGTGAAGGTGTCGTCTCGGGAGATCAGCATCGATCTGCTCTTCTTTGGGACCCTGGCCTGCAGATTCTTCAGGGGGTGCCCTTGGACCTCGTGGTGACCCCGGCGGGGTGCGGCGACTCCCTCACCGGATGCTCCTCGGCGTCATCGTTGTCAGGGAGGGTGCGGAGGAGATCTGACAGGCGCGGAGGAGAAGTCTCCCCCGCCCCCTCCCGGGTCGCCTCCGAGTCCGACCCCTCCTCCTGGCCGGACTTGCTGAAGGACAACACCACCGGGGCTCCCATGGGCAGCAGCGGCACAAGCCCGCGCTCGTTGAAGACAGGCATGGCGGCGGCGATCTTTGCCCCATCCGGGCAGCGGTATAGCGGAAGATGAGTATCTGGCGGGTACTCCTGGTCCTCCCCGACCAGGAGGCGGAGGGCCTTGTCCATCTCCTCGTCGGACAAGGTGTTTGGGCGCAGGCGGAGCTCGCCTCCCTCGTCCATGAGCTTCCACAAGGGGCGCGAGCGTGCCTGGAGCGGAGACAAGCGCTGCGCCAGAAACTCCTTGACAATCATGGCCCCCGTCAGCTTCTCCGCCTTCGGGTCATCTGGCTTCAGGTCGGCCACCATCCTCCCCATCATCTGCTCCGCCCGGGTGTGGGTGAGCTTCGTGCTATGCCATCCCTCGTGAGGTGCTGGCATCCCCATCGGCAGCGCCAAGCGAGGGTAGGAGCTCTTGGCATCCATGAAGACCCACTTGTTCCTGAAGCCCTCCACCTTCTTCCCGGCTCTTGATATTGCGTTACTTCCGTTGGCCATGACGAAGTTGGCGCACCCCGAGCATTGGCCCTCCTTGTTCCGGAGGTAGAAGAAGTGGCGAAGCAGCGCCACGGATGGCATCACCCCCACGAATGGCTTGCAGTAAAAGGCAAAGATCGACAGGAGGAGGACGGAGTTGGGATGAAGATGGAGGGCCTAGAGATTGTAATAGAGGAGGACGGCATAGAAGAAGTCGGAGAAAGGGGGACTAGCCCCGCGAAGACATTATGCATGAAGAAGGGATAGAAGGTACTGCCCGAGGCCTCCGGCTGGGCGGAGCCGGCGTGAAGCGTGGTCTCTCCCCCCTCATTGGTGCCGCCCACTGTCATTAGGAGTGCGGCGGCGAGGTTCTTCTCCAAGACCGTGGACGCGCTCAGGGTAGGATCGAACCAGGACGGCGAATGCACGGCCATCGCCTTGTCGGTGGCCATCGGCTGTGGGCTCGGGGAAGAGTTTTGGTGGATCTGGGGTCTCTCCAGGTGAGAAGGAGAAGGGGATCTCGAGCAAGACGAAGGAAGGGCAATGAAAGCTCTGTAGCGTGCGCCAGCCCTTTTTTCAGATAAGAACGGTTGCCGAGGCAATGTGGGGAAGCAGAGGCGCCCACATCCCATCGATTGCCACACGTTGACTGAGGCCGCAGGCAGTTGGGGCCCGCGGTGCTCCGCACTTGCCCTTTGGCGTCACCTCGAAGCCAAGTTCGAGCGCGCCTTGGGCCCGGGGCCTACTGTCGGCGTCCTGGGAACAGGGGTACCTAGACTTGCCAGCCTGCGGCCCATGGCATGGCTCCATCAACGGCCCGGTACGGCCCAGCTTCGGCAAGCAACAAAATCAAGACCCTCGCGAGGGGCCAAACCTCACAAGGCGGATGACACCAAGACCTCCCTGGGGGCAGCCTCACTAGGCTGGCTCCCGAGGAGCGGAGATATCTATGCAGAGCGCACCTCGCGAGGTTCACATGACGTGAGCCATGACGACCAAGGCCAGGCGCGCGCCAGCGGGCGCAGTGTACCAGTTTCCTCTTTGGTGCTAAGGAGGCAAGCGCAGGCCCGAAGTCCCGAGGCATCAAGCAAAGGTTTCCTTATCAGTGCAACGAGACCAAGACCGCCAAGACGGCAGGACGGAGGTCATCGTAGAGCCCACTGTAGCGTCACCACCAGATCCTTTTGCAGGCAAAGAGTACTTTTGTCAGGATAGCTTGTACTAGTTGTCTCCCTTCGAATTTGGCCGTTGTGGGATCCCTTCCCGCCTCCATTTGGGAAGAGGACCAAGGCCACTATAAATAGGACTTAGCCACCACCATAGAGGGGCATCTGAAAGGGGAGCCATTCCACCCTAACCACCTCACCAGCTCATCGAGCCCAAGAATACCTCACCTCCTGAGGTTGTTCCACCACTGTATTAGTTCTTCCTTAGCCCCTCGAGGCAATCCACCACAAAGCTGGAGTAGGGTATTACACCGCAAGGTGTCCCAAACCAGGATAAATCCCTGTGTCTCTTGTTCTTTGGGTTCGTCTTTGGGTTCGTCTAGCTAGGCCATGGGATCGTTGAGTGGGCAGACTGGGGAGAGAGTGTTCTTCGTGCGCACTCCAGAGTTGAAACCTCTCAAGGGTCTGCGGAACCCTGAATCCGACACAGTTGGCCGTTGTCGAGTCTAGAAAAAAACTGATTTCTTAGTCTAGTTATATCGGAGAGTAGGGATTCTTTTTACTCCTCAGCCCCTTCGTCGCTCTGGTGAGGAATCTTGACGTAGGTGTTTTGATTCTTCAACTCTTCCCATTCAAATTTTTCTTTAGGGTCATGCAGGTGTTTTTTTCGTTATCCATCCTTTGTTCAACCGGTGCACTTTCTCTTTGAGGTATTCCATCCTATTCCTCTTTTGTAACATCGATTCTGAGTTTCCCCAACGGAGTTTGATCCTTTTCAAGTTCAATCCTCAGTTCTTCTCAAAAGGTGTCCATTCCTTCCATCCCAAGTTTACTTTGTTTTTCCCACCCGCCCACCCTTTTTCTTCTCGGAGCCAGAGTCCTTAATCGAGTATCCATCCTACTCGTGTGAAGCCTTTGCAATCTTTCCTCAATTATTTCAACCAGTGTTTCTCTCTTCAAGTTATTCGCCGGTTCCCCATTCCAAGTTACCTTTTCCACCCTCCCACCCCTTTTCTTCCCGGAGTCTGAGCCTCTATTCTAGCATCAATTTCATTCGTGCGGAGCCTCTTCATTCTTTCCATAATTATTTCAACCGGTGAATTCTCGTCTAGTTCATCATTGTTCATCTCATGTTCCTTTCCGGTGGATTCAGTTCTAGCCATTTCGAATCGACCATATTCCATTCGTGCGGAGCCTCTTCGAATCGACCATATTCCTTTTGTTGACTCATGTGACTCCCCTTGCTCGTTCGCCTCTCGCCATTTAATCGATCCCGAGTGCTAAAGACATCTCAGAAGATTCGTGTTTGCGTTCAAATTAATTCAAGGGTGTCACCTCACTCAAGTCCTTCAATTGTTATGGTGCAATATCTATCTTCATCAATTGCTTTCAACGGTGTTTTCTCTTTTGTGGGCTCTAACCCATAGGTATTTTCCAAGGATCTTACCTGACTTTTCTATTTTTCTGGAGTATTCTCCCAATTCGTTTCAAGTATGACATAAGAATGAATTTTCATTAGTCAATTGCCATCTCCGAGATCGCTTTGAAATTCTTTTCAACTTCGGCTCAACATTTCTTGTATCCATTGTTCCAGAGCATCTCTCTAACTCCTCGCGGTATTTTCTCGTCGTCATTCTCAGCTGTGAAGATCGAAGAAGTTTTCCTCTTAAATCTTGTCCGTTCACGTGAAGATTCATGGTTCTACCTTCATGCCATCCTCATAATTGTTTTTGATTATGAGAATTATTTCATACTCATCCGCAGCATTTCATGAGTTATTTCCTTTTCAATTCTCCGGAGGCCATCACTTCAGAAGAATTGTTCATTCGCGACATTCTTTCGTGTTCTCAAATTCTTCCAGTGCTTCGTTCAAGTAGTCTTTAATCAGCTCGTGATCTCTTCATTCTCTTGTATCTAAATCCCATCAAGTATATTTGTTCTTTTACTTCTTCCCGGCGAGGAGTTCTCTTTCTTCATTCATTTTTAAATGCTCATGGTGGTTCGTCAAGATTTCTTCTCCTTTGTTATCATATCAATTCATCCGTTTCTTTCCAATCCTACCTGTCGTGGAATTGTCACGGCAGATGTCCTCATGCAAGGACTTAGTCGTGGAGCCATCGCAGCAAGGAAGCTTAAAGGGGTTAAACGGGACAAAGGACACGAAGGTTATACTGGTTCAGCCCCTTACGGTGAAGGTAAAAGCCTACTCCAGTTGAGGTGGAATTACTTGGGGTTTCAATGACCAGGGAGCTAAACCGCTATGCCTGGCTATCGATCTGATGTTACTTTTTCTGAACCGCCGCCGGGTCGTCCCTTTATATAGAAAGGCTAACGCCTTGCGGCTCTCAGAGTCCCGGCCGGCTCATAAACTGTGTCCGGCTTGGACTCTTAACTATTCTTGCCTTACACTATAAGTCATGCCACAACGGCGGTTTACCACTATGGGCCTTAAGTCGCCTCTGGGCCTTAGACCCATTACTAAACCGCCATCCTTAACCAGTCCTTGGGCTTCTGAATGAAGAGCTGTCGCAATGTAACCCGGCCCATCTTGGGCGGGTTACACCAGTAACTATATCCTCAACATTAGGCCCCAGATTGATTTGAACCGGTTCATGTCACTCTTCAATACCTTAAGAAAAAATCTTCCGGCTTTTGTTTGCGCAAAGGTTATAACCAGCCATGACGTCATCTTCTGGATTCTTGGTAACCCGCCTTGACGTCATCCGCCATTAATGAACGTTCTGTCCAACGTATCTCAACGGATCCTTATCTTAAAAACTATCCCGAAAATCGAGGCGCCTCTGCAGCTGGATAATCATGTCTTTAGCCTCCTCGTTTCTCGCACCCACTCATCAGCCGTCCCTTATAAATAGGCCCGACCGGGTCCTCTCTCACCCTTCCCTTTCCATCGTCTTCCTCCTCTCGACGCCCCAGAACCCGAGCTCCGCCGCCGCCGCCGCGCCTCTGGTCTTCTTCAGCCTCGGCCGCTGCATCAACCTGAGCTAGTCCAGAAAACGGCGGCGACTCTCCGCAGTGAACCTGCAATCATAAGTCTTCTTCTTCTCGAACGTCAGATCCGCATTAGGGTTCCGCGCTTTCTCTGTGTTCTTCGTAGTTCATCTCGGTTCCTTCATAGTTCTTCCACCACGAGTTCTTTTGATTCAAAAAACAGTACAAACCTCCTGCGGTAGTTGTTTCGCACCCTTTTTCAACACTAGTAGACCCCTTTTACTTGCAAAAAGACCTCACTGGAGCTTATGAGCTTCTCTGTACCAGTTTTTAGGTCTAGAAATTTTTTCTTTTCTGGATGACCGTTTGATCCAAAATAATCACTGCAATCTGTGAAACTTGTTTGTGCAACACTTAGGCAAAAATTGCATCTGTTAGCTATGGCGGCTCATATCTCCGGCTTTTAAAAAAGGCAATGCTTCATGAATACTCCGGCTCATTCATAATAGATTCAAATAACTTAATTGCTCATGATATCCATAGCGGCTTAAATAATCTGACACAATTAGCCATATATCATTAGGCCCCTTCATAAGCCGCCACCTTAAATACTAAACTGAAACTTTCCTCCGGCTTAAATTTGAATCGGAAATTTTATTTTGTCATAGGCTTCCATCCTTTACAATGCCGCCCAAGGCTCCCAAGGCACCCATTACATGCAACTGGGTTAGATCTAACGTTACCGATAGCACCTTAGCTGACTTTGTGAAAACAGGTTACCTGCCCAAGAAAGAGGTCATGTCATATCGTGCTCCTGACCCATCTGAAGAGAGACCACAACCCAAGGACGGAGAGGTTGTCATATTTGCTGATCACATGAGCCGGGGCTTTGCTCCTCCCGGCTCAAAATTCTTCAGAGATGTTCTGCACTTTTTCGACCTGCGACCTCAAGACATTGGACCCAATTCCGTGTCAAACATTTGTAACTTCCAAGTGTTCTGTGAGGTGTACCTTGGAGAAGATCCCAGCTTGCTACTCTTTAGAGAGTTATTCTATCTGAACCGCCAAAATGAATGTGCCAATGGGCCCAGCCTGGAGCTCGGTGGGACTTCAATCCAACGACGGAGAGATTGTCTCTTTCCTTATGCTGAGCCGCCAAGCCACCCGAAAGACTGGAACCAGACATGGTTCTACTGCCAAGACACTTCTTCGGCTGATGAGAATCCTCTGCCCGGCTTTCGAGCCCTACGTCTGGAATCAAATCACCCCTTGCCAGATAAACTATCTCAAGCTGAACGTCAGCCACTTACTCCCACCATTAACAAGATCAGAGCTCTTCTGGGGAACGGCCTGAATGGCATTGATCTGGTCCGGGTCTGGATTGCCTGGCGGGTGATTCCTTTAAGCCGCCGCCCCGGCTTAATGTGCGATTACACGGGCCGGAAGGATGATCCTCTTCGGCACAGTCCCAACGACTTACCTGAGGACGTCACTGATGACATGACCAAGTCTCTTTTGAACGAGAGCCTGGCAAATTGCGGGTGAACAGGCTTAAGTCCTTTCTGCAAGGCTAACCCGGCCCCAGCGGTAAACTATTGACCTGAACACCTCACCTTCCATTTTAACGATTTCGTCTTAACTTCAAAAACCTTTGTTGTATTTTACAGGCTAATGATAAATTCTGGAAGGTCAAGTATGACCATGAAGCTGCCAAGAAAGCCAGAAAGGTTAAGAAAGCCGCCAGGAGAGCCGCTCCCCGTAAGAAGGGGAGTAAACCTAGCGCCTCGGACCTGCTTCACCTGGAAGACACCTCCGAGTCAGAGGTAGCCCTTGACTCTTTAGGCTCCTTTCTTAACCATCTTATTGACATGGATTATCAGCAGGAGGACACCAGAGTGAGTCATGAAGCAATTGAAAAGGTAACTATAATTTCCTCCGACTCCGAGCCTTTGCCAAGACAGAAAGTTCGAAGAGTAACCCGGAAAATAAGATTTTCACACCCTTTAGCTTATCAAGATCCTCAATTTCTTTTGAAGCGACAGATTTATGAGAGTCGGTGGCAGACCCGGACTAGCAAGGATGCAGACCTCTCCTCCGGCTTACCCGAAGCACCAAGGAAGCGCTGGACTGAGGTTATCTCCGACTTATATCCTTTTCATCCTTTGGCGGGCGTCACTCGTCAACCACTCAATTCTTCTGATTCAAACTACCAGGGAACTTCACCTTCCTCCGGCGACTCAATGCAGTCTAGCTTGCCAGCTTTAAAAACCGCACCCGGGTAATGATGATCAGCTTATTTTGTGCTTATCTTACTCATGTTTTTGCACTAACCCTTTGACTTTCAGTGTACAAGTAAAGCCCAGCAAGAGGGCGAAGAAAAATAAGCCGGCCGAAGAGCCGGTCCTGACTGAACCTGATGCTTCTGCTCATGAGCCGCCGTCTGCACCAACTCCTAAAAACGCCACTGCTCCATCTAATGAACAAGTTATGGAAGGTTCTGATAACCCGGAGATTCCCAGCCCGGCTCATCCAGATGATCCGGACGTTGTAATCACCCGGACCGAGTTTGTCAAACCGGGAAGACCCACCGTGTTGGCTAGATGCTCTGCCAAGGAAGAACTTCTGGAATGCCGCAGGGCCAGGCTGGACATCACTGATTATGCTAATCTGAGCATTGGAGATATTGTCTCTGGCTATATTAATCAAGTGCACAACATCCGGGACCTGGAAATTGATATGGTGAAGCAAATACAACAAAAGTCTGAGGTATGACTCTCTTGCTTACTCCATAGTTATCGTTACCATGCCAGCCCCCAAGTCTATTACTTATGATGAAATATGTTGTAGACTTAATACCGGCTTAGTAATGACTGCAAGAAAACTGGCTTATCTGGTAACACTCGAGGGCCGGTTTTAAACAGCATAGTTGAACCGGTCCTTACCTTGTTTTAATCAAGTAGTTGAACAGCTTTACGCATTAGCCCCCAAGTGCCAAGTACCTTTGCCTGCAAAGTGCTTGGGACTTATTTTTATGAACCGGCACTGTAAATAGAGTTCTTCCGCATACATTAGCCCCCAAGTGCGAAGTGTCTTTGCTTGCAAAGTGCTTGGGACTTAATGTTGCATTATAGTCACCCTAACTGTAACCCGGAATTTGTACAGGCCGTCTGTAAGAAATTTGAATCGGAAATCTCTGATCTAAAGAACCGCCTGAAGACTCAGGAAAGTGAAACCCAAAAGGCCAACTACAAATGAATTCAGTGTATCTGCACAAGAGAAACTGAAGAAAAAGTTTGAAGCCGAAAGAAAAACCTGGGCGGATGAAAAAACTGATTTGCTCAGCCGGGCCGAACAAGCGGAGGCCACACTTACTGAAAGAACCGCCGAGCTATCCGGCTTAAAACGCCATGTATCTCAGATGGTCTCCGCAATCTTTGGTAAGTTACTCTGTAAGTTTCTAGCTAGTTTACATCGTTCATTTCCCATAAGTATCTCAATTGCCATCAGCTCACCTGACTTTGTAATGCAGGTCCCAGGAGTTCTAATCTCAACCAGAACATGCTGACCAAACTGAAGGCTGTTTATACCTTGGTAGAGCAACTTTACACCGGGTCACAACATGCCTTAGCCGTTGTGGCTCTGTCAAACGAAGTTCCCACTCATCTGGCGGATGTACTCAGGCGGCTTGCCATGCTTCCTCAACGCTTCCAAGAGTTAAGACGTGCTTCTGCAAGAGCCGGAGCCATAGCCGCTCTAAGCCGGGCCAAGGCGTTTCTACCGGAGCTAGACCCGGCCGACATCGCCCTTGGGTATCCTAGCTTGAAGGAAGATGGCACTCCCTTTGACCAGAAGGACTTCGCCGCCTGCATGAAGAGCGTACGCCCTGTGGCCACTTTGATTGGTAATGACACAGACCTTACCAAATATCAACCGGGCTATGACACGGAGAATCAGAGGATCCCAACACCTCGTTATGAAGCAGTCAGCCTGATTCCTCCGACTCGTAAGCATACCTTCGCCCCTGAAGTTGACCCGGCCGGGTTAATTGATGTTGAAGCTCAATTTGAAGCCTTGAGTGGCATTGACTGGAAATCATCAACCTTCCAGGACATGGAAACACCCGGAGGAGCAGAGAGGGATGAACCGGAAGCTTCAGCCCAACAGCACCTTTGATCTCTTAGGCGGCTCATGGTTATGTCTTTAAAAACAATGCCTCACCTTTTGGACTTGGGGAGTCATGTAATAGAGTAGGATAAGCACTTAATTTTGCCGTGCCATCGTGTACGTGTGTAGCGCTCAATATTGTTTAAGCCGCTCTTTTATATTCTTCCGGGTTATGTTTGATCCTCTGCTTTCCTTAAGTTTTAAAGAGCTGTCTTTAATTGTCCTGCATAGAAAACAAATCACAAGTCCCTAGGCGGCTCACCGCATGGAGAGTCATATATCGTACATATAACCCGGAATATGAATCAAAGTCATAATAAACTGGTTCTCAATTATATCTTTGAGATAACCATAACAGCATACCTGCGAGCCTTCAAGTATACTTCCGGTTTATGTAACCCGAATAATGAGGTTAAGAACTCAACTCCGGTTCACCAGCACATATAATGCTTATTATGTTCTATCAACGTTATTAATCAAGGTTAAGCCGGTGGAATAAGAACCACCCTTGAACACCTTTGATATGATCAAAAGAACTTGTTTGCAACAAAGAGATCTCAAAAATTTAGAGGCCTCTGATTCGAATACGACCAGAGAACCGTCCCAAAGGGGTCAAGCTAAGATTCGAATGCGATCATATAGCCCCCAGTGGCTTTGGCGTTGCCGATCAAGAGGGTACCGACAGCTACGTTCTCTTTGGTTCGAATACGACCTATGTTTGAACAGGAAGCCCCCAAATGGCCTTAAGAGTTGTTTAACGATGCTGATTCAAATACGATCCACGTCGGTTCCTGAAGGGGGTTGAGCTATGATTCAAATATGATCAAGAAACTCCCCAATGAGCTCGGCAATATGCCAATCAAGTGGGTATCGACAGCTATGTTCTCTTTGGTTCGAATACGACCTATGTTTGAACAGGAAGCCCCCAAATGATCATATTTTTAACGGCTAGATTCGAATACGATCATAAGCCGGAGCAACCTCCAAGTGACCATGTGATATTACAATGAAAATAACAATGACACATTTACCTTTGGAGGGGAAAAAAGGACAGAGGTCCTGCTTTATTATTTATCATAATATATACATGGCTATAGAAATATGTACATTATGAGAGCTGGTGGCTCAAGTGTAATAAGGCCGAAGCTGAGCTATATTCCACGGCCGACGGGTCTCCTCCTTCGATTTACGTGAATCTTTGTGCTCTCGAACATCGATGAGGTAGTATGACCCGTTGTGCAAGTTCTTGCTGACCACAAAGGGCCCTTCCCAAGGTGGGGATAGCTTGTGTGCATCTGTCTGATCCTGGATGAGCCGGAGCACCAAGTCACCTTCCTGAAAGGTCCTAGACTTAACCCGGCAGCTGTGATAGCGGCGCAAGTCTTGTTGGTAAATCACCGAGCGAGCTGCTGCTACATCACGCTGTTCGTCCAGAAAGTCAAGAGCATCTTGACGCGCTTGCTCATTGTCCCCCTCGACATAAGCCGCCACTCGAGGCGAGTCATGACAGATGTCACTAGGGAGAACCGGCTCAGCTCCATAGACCATGAAAAAAAGGCGTGTAACCCATAGACCTATTAGGAGTAGTATTGATGCTCCATAACACAGAGGGTAACTCCTCCACCCAACAACCCGGCGTCCGTTGCAAAGGGACCAAAAGCCGGGGCTTGATGCCTTTCAAGATTTCCTGATTGGCTCTCTTAGCTTGACCATTGGATTGGGGGTGAGCTACTGATGAAACATCAAGCCGTATATGTTCTCGTTGACAAAATTCCTCCATGGCACCTTTAGACAGATTGGTACCATTGTCAGTTATAATGCTGTGTGGAAAACCAAAGCCAAAAATCACCTTCTTCATGAACTGAACCGTCGTGGCTGCATCACACTTACTAACCGGCTCTGCCTCAACCCACTTTGTGAACTTGTCAACCGCCACCAAGAGGTGGGTCTTCTTATCCTTCGACCTTTTAAAAGGCCCAACCATATCAAGCCCCAGACTGCAAACGGCCAAGTGATTGGAATCATCCTCAACTCTTGAGCCGGCACGTGAGCACGTGTTGAGAACTAATGACAACCGTCACATTTACTGACTAAGTCCTCCGCGTCAGCGTGAGCCGTCAGCCAATAAAAACCATGACGAAAAGCTTTCGCCACAAGGGATTTTGAGCCGGCATGATGACCACAATCCCCCT
This sequence comes from Aegilops tauschii subsp. strangulata, assembly GCF_002575655.3. Taxonomy (NCBI): domain Eukaryota; kingdom Viridiplantae; phylum Streptophyta; class Magnoliopsida; order Poales; family Poaceae; genus Aegilops; species Aegilops tauschii. The sequence continues at coordinate 289,765,794 of NC_053038.3, forward strand.
CGTGAACCTCTCGTAAAATTTCTTGACCCTCCTCAGGGGAAACACAATGCTGAAAAGCCCCAGTAACACTGCGATGATGCAGCTCGCCATTGATGATTATCATTGACTTAGAATGCCGGGTTATTTGTTTGGCCAAAGTTTCATCCTCAGGCAATTCTCCCCGGGTCATGTAAGACAAGTATGGCACTGTCCAATCTGGGATGACGTGAAGAGCCGTCACCAACTGGGCTTCTGGGTCAGGAATAGCCAAGTCTTCCTCTGTGGGCAACTTGACAGAAGGGTTACGCAGAATATCCAAGAAAGTATTAGGCGGCATCAGCTTACGCTGAGAGCCGAGCCGGCTTAAGGCATCAGCCGCCTCGTTCTTTCTGCGGTCAATGTGCTCCACTTGATAACCCTGAAAATGCCCGGCGATGGCATCAACTTCACGGCGATAAGCCGCCATGAGGGGGTCCTTGGAATCCCACTTGCCTGATACCTGTTGAGCCACCAAATCTGAGTCGCCAAAGCACCTTACCCGGCTTAAGCTCATCTCCTTGGCCATACGAAGACCATGGAGCAAGGCCTCGTACTCTGCTGCATTGTTAGTACAGGGAAACATCAACCGTAGTACATAACAAAACTTGTCACCTCGAGGGGAAGCTAACACAACTCCAGCCCCCGAGCCCTCCAATTGCCTGGACCCGTCGAAGTGAATAGTCTAGTATGTATTATCCGGTTTCTCTTCAGGCACCTGCAGCTCTGTCCAATCGTTGATGAAATCCACCAATGCTTGAGATTTGATAGCAATGCGTGGCACGCACTTTAAACCATGAGGCCCAAGTTCTATGGCCCACTTAGCAACTCTTCCTGTGGCTTCTCTGTTTTGGATGATATCTCCTAGGGGAGCAGAACTAACCACAGTGATAGGGTGGCCCTGGAAATAATGCTTAAGCTTCCGGCTTGCCATGAACACCCCAAGCTTCTGCCAATGTGGATACCGTTGCTTGGACTCAATGAGTACTTCGCTGACGTAGTAAACCGGCCACTGAACCGGATGTTCCTTACCCGCCTCCTTGCGCTCCACCACGACGGCCACACTGACGGCTCGTGTGTTAGCGGCTACATACAACAATAAGGGCTCCTTATCGACAGGAGCAGCAAGGACTGGTGGCTCAGCTAGCTGTCTTTTCAAATCCTCAAAAGCAGCATTAGCAGCATCATTCCAGACAAAGTCCTCTGTTTTCTTCATCATCTGATATTGTGGCATGGCCTTTTCGCCCAACCGGCTTATAAACCGACTCAAAGCAGCGATGCGACCCGCCAGACGCTGGACGTCATTTATGCACGCCGGCTTAACCAGAGAGGTAATTGCCTTGATCTTCTCCGGGTTAGCTTCAATGCCTCTGTGAGAAACCAGAAAACCCAAGAGCTTGCCTGCAGGAACAGCAAAAACACACTTGGCCGGGTTAAGCATCATCTTGTAGACCCGGAGATTATCAAAGGTCTCTCTCAGATCATCTATCAAGGTCTCCTTCTCTCTGGATTTGACCACAATATCATCCACATAAGCATGAACGTTGCGCCCAATCTGATTATGAAGACAATTCTGCACGCACCGCTGGTAAGTCGCCTGTGCACTCTTGAGCCCAAAAGGCATAGACACATAACAGAAGGCTCCGAAAGGAGTAATGAACGCCGTCTTCTCTTGGTCCTTAACTGCCATTTTGATCTGATGGTATCCAGAGTAAGCATCCAAAAAACTTAAACGCTCACAACCTGCCGTAGCATCAATAATTTGATCAATACGGGGGAGAGCAAAAGGATCAGCCGGACAAGCCTTGTTTAAATCCGTATAATCCACACACATACGCCAGGTGCCGTTCTTCTTGAGCACGAGCACCGGGTTAGCTAACCATTCTGGATGAAAGACTTCAACAATGAACCCGGCCGCCAGGAGCCGGGCTACTTCCTCACCAATGGCTTTCCGCCTCTCCTCATTAAACCGCCGGAGGAATTGCCTGACTGGCTTAAATTTTGGGTCAATGTTGAGAGTGTGCTCAGCGAGTTCTCTCGGTACACCCGGCATGTCAGAAGGTTTCCACGCAAAGATGTCCCGGTTCTCACGGATGAACTCGATGAGCGCGCCTTCCTATTTAGGATCCAGATTGGCACTGATGCTGAACTGCTTAGATGAGTCACCTGGAACAAAGTCAACAAGTTTAGTCTCATCGGCCGACTTAAATTTCATTACCGGCTTTTTCAAAGACGTCATATCTGCCGGGTCAACATTATCCTTGTAAAACTTCAACTCCTCTGTCGCACAAACAGATTCAGCGTAAGCAGCGTCACCTTCCTCACACTCCAAGGCTATCTTTCGGCTGCCATGAACCGTAATGGTCCCATTGTGACCCGGCATCTTGAGCTGCAAATACACGTAACACGACCGTGCCATGAACTTGGCGTAAGCCGGCCGCCCAAATAAAGCATGGTACGGGCTTCTTATTTTAACCACCTCAAAAGTCAGTTTTCCGCCCTGTAGTTGTACTCATCTCCAAAGGCTACTTCTAGCTTGAACTTACCGACTAGATACGCCGACTTACTGGGCACCACACCATAGAAAACAGTGTTGGACTGGTTGAGGTTTTTAGCAGTCAACCCCATACGACGGAAGGTCTCATAATAGAGGATGTTGATGCTACTGCCTCCGTCCATGAGCACTTTAGTGAATTTATACCCCCCGACATGAGGAGCCACCACCAAGGCCAGGTGACCCGGATTATCAACCCGGGGAGGGTGATCTTCCCTACTCCATACAATACGCTGCTCAGACCATCTTAAATAGCGTGGAACCGTCGGCTCAACAGCATTCACAGCCCTCTTATGAAGCTTCTGGTCTCGCTTGCACAGACTGGTAGTAAACACATGATACTGTCCACTATTGAGCTACTTTGGATTGGTCTGGTATCCCCCTGCTGCTGTTGCTGATTACCCTGGCCAGATTGCTGATTAAAACCTCCTTGATTACCTTGAAAATTCTAAGAATTGGAATTTGAGCCGCCGCCCGAGCCATGAAAGCCGCCGCCGCCTGAGCCGCCGCCCTGCCCATTGTTGCCATTAAAAGCGTTGGAATTTTTGAAGGCTTTCATGATCGCGCAGTCTTTCCATAGATGAGTGGCCGGCTTCTCCCTAGAGCTATGCCTTGGACAGGGCTCATTCAACAATTGCTCAAGCGTCGGGCCTGACCCGCTGGATCGGGGAGGTGGTCTCCCCTTACGCCGGTGGTTGTTACCCTGCGCATTGGTGTTGGCCACAAACTCCATACTGCCATCAGCCTTACATTTGTTACCTCCCTGGTTCGCCGGGTTATGCTGAGGGCCCTTGCGGTTGCCATTCTTCTTTCCCTTCCCTGTCCTTTCATCATTGGACGCGGGATCCTTGGTACTATCAGAGTCGGCGTACTTGACCAGAGCCGCCATCAGCATACCCATATCATTGCAATCGCGCTTGAGCCGCCCGAGCTTCATCTTCAAGGGCGCAAAACGACAATTTTGCTCCAACATTAAGACTGCAGAGCCGGCATCCATCTTATCAGACGAATGTATTATCTCTTTGACCCGGCGTACCCAATGGGTTGTAGACTTGCCCTCTTGCTGCTTGCAGTTAGTCAAATCCACAATTGACATAGACTGCCTACATGTATCTTTGAAGTTTTGGATGAACCGGGCTTTTAGCTCTACCCATGACCCAATAGAATTAGGCGGTAGTCCTTTCAACCAAGTGCGGGCAGTCCCATCCAACATCATGGTGAAGTATTTGGCCATTGCCGCTTCGCTGACCTCCAGCAACTCCATAGCCATCTTGTAGCTCTCGATCCATGCTCCGGGTTGTAAATCAGCCATGTAATTAGGTACCTTCCTAGGTCCTTTGAAATCCTTGGGCAGACGTTCATTACGGAGAGCCGGCACTAGACAAGGGACACCTCGGTCCTCGTAGGTATGCCTGCCTCGATAGAAGCCGTCGGATAAACCGGGAGGGGCTGGTAAGCTGTCAGCTGAGCCGCCTGCTCCGCCTCTTGTCGTGCTCTGTCTTGGTCTACCGCGTTAAAGGCTCCGTTATGTGCCGGGCCGTGGCCAGCCGGCAAGTCACGGCGCCGGACGTTGCTTGAGCGGGTCACTGAAACCATGTGTCTGCTATAACTTGGGCTACGGCTTGGACGAGGGGTTGAATGAATCCTGTCCCGGCTATATGAATATGCCTCCTGTTGTGCCAGAGCCGTCTGAAGAAGTTCTCTGACCCGGCGGGTTTCGACCGCCGTCGGAGAGTCGCCCTCGACTGGGAGAGCCGCCAGTCGCACTGCTATAGCGATCATGTTTTCCAACGGGTTGGCATAATGACCCGGTGGTATCAGCACGTATTGAGGCGGGGTAGTGTTCACACGGGGAGGCCCCATCACTTGCAGCTGCACCGGTGTTCCAGCCCCGGGTACCGTGATTTCTGGCGGGTTACTGGGCCCTACACCAGGCATGTTGAAGAGGTTTCGAGGATCGTAAACCGGAGGGAGTCGGGATTGAGCCTTCGGATGCCTCCTTCTCATGATCTCATTGGATGTGTTCTGATCCATCATGAGCCGAAAAGACTGCGCCTGAATCAGCTGCGTCTGGGCGTCGAGAGCCGCCCGTTCTGCATCCATCCTGATCCCTTCCGCTGCTAGATCTTCCTTGGCTCGTACTATATCCAGCTTTAACTGTGCCACCTCCGCATCATGTTGAGCTTGATCCGCCAGGACGACCGCGACAGTTAACAGGGTCGTCATCTTATATGTGAGATCCATTAGCACCTGAGCCGGCGAGTGCACAGGGCCTCCTGCCCCAGCGGCAGGGTTTTGAACAGGTTGTGTGCCGGCCATGAATATTCCAACCCGGCTTGGCGGCTCAAAGGGGTCCAGAATACTGTCACCATCGGAACAACCCCTGAGCCTGCCATCTTGAAGTTGATACAACGAGTTGGTCTCATCTGTGGACGACTCGCCGTCAGAGCGGGCGGCCGTCTCATCGCCAGATCCAGATCGTTCAGAGAGTCCTCCATGGACGCATCCCACAAAAGCACGCTTCAAGGCAGGCAGAGTCCGGGCGGGTCTCGCACGCTGAGCCGTCTCGACGAGGTCGGTGCAGAGGTCCGGCTCAGGGCCCGGCTCGCCAATCTTGCCAATGAAAACATGGATTCCGCTGAAGGGGACCCGGTACCCGTACTAGATTGAGCCGGCGTCGGGGCCCCGCCTGCGTCGTCGATGTAGATCTTGCCGCGACGACTCTTGGTCATCCGGCCCACAGCGTATCCCTTGAGCCCTTCGAAGCTGCCCTTCAAGAACTCAAATCCACCGTGCGCTGGCCCCACGGTGGGCGCCAACTATCGTGGAATTGTCACGGCAGATGTCCTCATGCAAGGACTTAGTCGTGGAGCCATCGCAGCAAGGAAGCTTAAAGGGGTTAAACGGGACAAAGGACACAAAGGTTATACTGGTTCGGCCCTTACGGTGAAGGTAAAAGCCTACTCCAGTTGAGGTGGAATTACTTGGGGTTTCGATGACCAGGGAGCTAAACTGCTATGCCTGGCTATCGATCTGATGTTACTTGTTCTGAACCGCCGCCGGGTCATCCCTTTATATAGAAAGGCTAACGCCCTGCAGCTCTCAGAGTCCCGGCCGGCTCATAAACTGTGTCCGGCTTGGACTCTTAACTATTCTTGCCTTACACTACAAGTCATGCCACAACGGCGGTTTACCACTATGGGCCTTAAGTCGCCTGTGAGCCTTAGACCCATTACTAAACTGCCATCCTTAACCTGTCCTTGGGCTTCTGAATGAAGAGCTGTCGCAATGTAACCCGGCCCATCTTGGGCGGGTTACACCAGTAACTATATCCTCAACACTACCGTTGGTTCATGAAGACCTTCCCAAATTTTGCACTATATCTCCCCTTAATCTTTTCCAACGCGAATAAGTAGTATGCAAATCCATTGCTTCTCATCAATTTATTTGATGAAGGATAAGCATAACATAATTCTTATTCTTCTTTCATCAAGTTGATTAATCTCTTCTTTTCGAAGTTTTTTCATCATATCGCATTCTCGGTTCAAAGTGTTTTCATCTTTTCTTTCCCGGAGTTCAAAGTTTCCTCGGCCATCTCGTCGGAACCTCCATCTAAATCATCGCAAGGCTTTAATCTTATTCTTTTCATCCTTCAATTCTATATCATCATCTTTTTGGATATCGGAGTTCTTCACGGTGGTTCATTAAGGATTTAATTCATTCTTCAAGTGTTCATCAAGATTCTTTTCGAGGAGCTCAAGTATCTTTTCTTCTTGCGTCTCGAAGTGCAATTAATTCTCCGTATTCTTTTGGAAGTGGAGTTTTGCATTTCTTTGTTCTTCTCAGCTATTCAAGCATTCCGTCGTGGCATAATTTCACCTCAAGTTTTGAGATGTTTTTCCATAAGCCCACAACAAGCTTATTCACTTCGTTGTTTAATTTCCAACAACTCTGTTCAATCCTTCCTTGCAAGGATGCTTCTCATTTCTGTTATGGTGGAAGTTGTATGTTGTTTTTCCCTTTCTTTCCCTTCCAATGATTTACTTTCTATTCTTTCATTCTGGAGGCATGGTGATGTTACTCCTTTTGCCCATCATCTCGTTTCTCCAAGACCTTATTCTTTCCTTGCTAATCCATTTTACCGGAGTGGTTTCAGAGTCTATCTTGTTCCTTGAGTTTTTTATTCTCGTCGTAATCGTCGTTCCTCTTTCAACCCGGGTGCTCTCGACCTTGTTCATCTTCTCTCTTGCATTCTTATTTCACCTTACCCTCTTTCTCTTTCGTCTCCTTCCTAAGATCTCGGGACGAGATCCTCTGTTAGTGAAGCAGAGTTGTAATGCCCCGAGACTGATGCGCCAGATGTCTTCCAGTTATTCGCCATCATTGCCACCTCTTCCACTCGTGTGTTGCACTTTGCCATGTCATCATGTGCATTTCATCTGCATGCTTTTAAAAACTTGCATCCGATCATATTTGGCATTTTCTCTGTTGTCTGTTTTGGATTCCGACACTCACACATGCACCCGTTGCACCTCCCAAATCTTGTTTCGTGAGCGGGAGAAAAATATTCTCAGAATGGACCGAGAGTTTACATGTGGTCTTATTACATCACTGGTACACCGCCTGTCAAATTTCGTTCCATTTGAAGGTCGGTTGATGCCCCAACGGTTAACCATCGGACCCCTCTCTCTTTGCAGCCCACCAAACTAGCCCACTAACCCACCTAGCACCCCCTCCTCTCCAAACCGTCTAATGGCGATCGTACGGCTCCGAAAACTCCCCTAAACCCTAGCTTTCCCTATATAAATCCCTTCCCCATGCCATTTTGGGCATCCCCTAGCCTCCACCTACCTCTAGCCTCCCCCTCCTCAAAATCCGCACGCAGCCACCTCCCCATCGCCACTTGGCGCGTTGCCAATGTCCAGCCGCCGCCACGGCGCCCCTGCCTCCCTCCTCCTCCTGCAGGCCCGCCGAAGCCCATCTCAGGCCAGCCCGAGCCCATCTAAGCCCGGGCGATCCGCGCCATCGCCCGAGCACCCCGGCTCCCCCGCTCGCTCGCCCTGCCCTCCAACGTGCGCCGCCGCCGCCGCCCGAGCTTCCCTGCGCGGCCGCTCGCCGGAACCCCTCCGCCTCGCACCACCCACGCCACCGCTCCGCTCGGCCCAGCGCACGCATCGCCTCGCTCGCGCCCTGCACTCCAGCCCCGCTGCCGTCCCGCCCCCATCCCACGCCACCGCCTCGTTGCCGCCGCCACGCCGCACGCCGCCCAGCGCCACCCGCCGACGACCACCGCGGCCCAGCGCCTCGCCGCCTCCGCGGGACCCCACCACCATCGTTCCGCGCCCCCGCGTCGCCGTCCCTGCCGGCAACCGCCACCACTACGCCTCTCCGTCGCCTCGCCGGAGTTGTGGGCTCATCGGAGTTCGCCGCCGCCCGGATCTAGTCAGGTGGCCCAGATCCACCCATCCCGCCAACCAAACAACACCCCCGCGTCCCGGATCTCCTCGTCCCGCACCTTCTCGTCCACATTTTTCGCGAGGGTATATTTCGTCTATCCCAGATCTGCTTTATCATGTGTGCATCTTCGTCATGGCATAACTTTGTGCATGTTGCTCCGATTTGTCTTTTTCATAGTATTTTGTGTGATTTTCTTTTGAGGATCAAGTCAACATTTTTTAGGAGAACACTCATGCCATCTTTATAGTGGTGCAATACATGTATTTTGGTATGCCCTGTGGTGACTAGAACAAGCATGCAAAGTAGGGTACTTGCTGTCGCTGATTTCAGTGAACTTGCTATATTATGTTGCCATGTAAACTTGATGCTACTAGTGAATCCATGCATATTTGGGAGATGCTCATTAAGGATGTTTTGTAGACCTTGTTATGCTCTATCCATCCATGCCCTTGTTTGCAATTATGACCTATTGTAGCTTGTCATAAACATGCTTTAAATTTGCTAAATAATGCTTCTGCCTGCCTCTTAGCAGTAAGTTTAGTTTTTCTATTTGAATAGCTAGTGTTCTATGCATCCTATGACCATGTTCTTGACATGAGTAGCTGCACAAATATGCCTTCTTTCTGTTGGTTACATTCACTTGCCATGATCTGCTCTGTCTTGAGTTAACCAAGCTTGCAAACATGTCTACTTGTCACTGTTTCTACCATGTTCACTAAATTCCACGGTTATTATTTGCAATCTTGCCATGATGTTTTGAGCATGTTCTATTGGTTTCTGGCAGTAGCTCAGTAATCATGTTTGTAGTGCTTTACTTGTAATTTAATACCATGCTTTTGTTTGCCATGATCTTGCTCTGTAGTATGCTTGTTTCATTCCACTAACATGTCAACATCTTATTCCTGCTCTCATGTATGCCTTGTTTTTCACCAAGTCATAATCTGTGTTATAAAGTTGCTTTTTGCTTTGCTCATGTTGGATTAATCTTGACTCCTATGAACCTGAAACCTAATGATATTTGAAGCATGTTACCTCTACTTTAAGTGCATGGCAAGTTTGTGTTCATATGTTTCCTGTAGCATGTTGTTTCCTTGCTTACAAAGTGCCTAGTTGCTATTTAGGCAGATTGATGTTATATCTTGTCTTGAGTGTATGTGTTGATCTGTTGCTCCGTTTTTTGCATGCTCTATATGAAACTTGCTTCGTTTTGCATGTAGATTCATCATGCCTTGTTGCATACATGTTTTGGAGTGTTTGTGTTTGTGTTTTTCTTGCATTTGCATCAATGCCATGTTTAACTTGTTGTGCTCATATCTTCTAGACCGTAGCTCCAAATTAAATGAACCTTATATGTAACTTGACTAGAAAGACGCGTAGATCATCATGATGCATTTTAACTTGCTGTTTAACAACTTCAACATAATGAGATATTCAGATCTGGACCAATTTCGAAATTTGCATATGGGGAGTTTCCGGAATTGGTGTATGTTGATTCCGGCCTCATTTAAACTTGCGTGAATGTGTTGTTCTTGTATGCATCATCTCTTTCCATGAGTCGCATCATATAGACTTGTGATGCATCATACTTGGTTGAGCATCATGCCATGTTATGTGTTGGGTGTTTACCATGTTGTTTGCTTCTTTCTGGTGTTGCGTCTTCTTGATAGTTCTGGTAAAGTTGCGATTGTGAGGATCCGTTCGACTACGTTGGTTCGTCTACTTCATGGACTCAATATTCTTCCTAGCGGGATTTCAGGCAAGATGACCGTCACCTTGGATCTCACTACTATCTTTGCTATGCTAGTTGTCTCGATGCTATCGCTATGTCGCGCTACCTACTACTTGTTTATCAACCCTCCCAAATTGCCATGACAGCCTCTAACTTTTTCACCATCCTAGCAAACCATTGTTTAGCTATGTTACCACTTTGCTCGGCACCTCTTATAACGTTGCTAGTTGCAGATGCAATTGCAGGTTGGTCCATGTTGGGACATGGAGACTTTGGGATATCACAATATCTCTTATTTAATTAATGCACATATATATTTGGTAATGGGTGGAAGGCTTGAATTTTTGCCTGGTGTTTTGTTCCACTCGTGCCTCCCTAGTTTCCGTCATACCGGTGTTATGTTCCTTGATTTTGCGTTCCTAGCATGGTTGGGGTTTATGGGGCCCCCTTGACAGTTCGCTTTGAATAAAACTCCTCCAGCAAGACCCAACATTGGTTTTACCATTTGCTCAACTTGATAACTGAACATGGTAATAAATTTGACGCATAGGGGGTCGCGTCCCCGAGGTTCATTAATCAACATAATACAGGGGGCAGGGCTGATGGTGTTGGTCCCAAACTAGAGCACTGTGCGGGGCCACCCCAGAGCAACCTGGGTTATTTTCTTTCGCACATGTACGCGTAGCTCATCCGTCGTGGCTTGAGACGAGATACGCGGCTACTATCAGGGTGTCAGCACGTCGGGAGGTATTGCTGGACTTGTTTTACCATTGTCGAAATGTCTTGTAAATGGGATTCCGAGTCTGATCGGGTTGTTCCGGGAGGAAGATTTTCCTCCGTTGATCGTGAGAGCTTGTATGGGCTAAGTTGGGACACCCCAGCAGGGTTTAAACTTTCGAGAGCTATGCCCGTGGTTATGTGGCAGATGGGAATTTGTTAATATCCGGTTGTAGTGGACTTGAACTAAACTCAATTAAAATACACCAATCGCGTGCGTAACCGTGACTGTCTCTTTTTGGGTGCGTTCGAGAAGAGAACACGGTTGGGTTATGTTTGCACGTAAGTAGTTCAGGACCACTTATTGATCATACTAGTTTGCGACCGTTTGTGTAGTTTCTCATCTTACTCTTGTACTCGTAAGTTAGCCACCATACATTGCTTAGCCGCTTGCTGCAACCTCACCACTTATCCATTCCATACCCATTAAGCTTTGCTAGTCCTGATACCCAGGGCAATGGGATTGTTGAGTCCTCGTGGCACACAGATTACTACAACAACAGTTCCAGGTACACGTAATGCAGTGATCCAACATGGGGGCGATATTTACTTGTTTTGGAGTTCTTCTTCTTCTTCATCGATCTTGGGATAGGTTCCTGGTCGGCAGCTTGGGCTAGCAGGGTGGATGTCGTTTGAGTTTCTATTTGTGTTTCATCCGTAGACGGATGTTGTTCTCATGTATGTTCTATTGATGTATTCTTGTGGCATTTGTATGCCTTTGTATGTATCCCCAGCTATATTGTAATGGTACGATCACTATAAAAAAATACACTTCCATGATGATACGTGTTTGTCACAGTAGGTCACGTTTTCTGTCATGCATGTATATCCATGGCGATTTTATGACAGAATCAAGATAGTCGTACCTGTGATGTCGTAGAAATGTTCCATGACATTACCAAAATTATCATCACAGAAGTGTTCACTTCCATGACGATAAATGCCACAACATGGAAGTGCTTCCCTCAAGGGTGACCGACACATGGCATCCACCGTAACGGGTCGCCATTAAGTTATCGGGTCTGGTTTTGGATCCGATAACCCGCTAACAGCCACGACCAATGATGATTTTCCACGTGTAAAATTCACATTGGCCGACGGAACCACGTGTCAGCTCCGCGTTGGCACAGGTGTCACTCATCCAATGGGCGAGATGCGCCTATGATATGTTGACACGTGGACCGGCCCAAAAGTGGCCTATAAAGATTAAATGGTCCAGCCCAACTAAAGGCCCACAAGATTTTGCGTACCATAATGGGCCGACCCAGCTAAAGGCCCACGAGATTTCGCCGACCATAATGGGCCGGCCCAGCTAAAGGCCCATAAGATTTTGAGGACACTAGTGGGTCGGCCCGTTAACAGGCTGCCATGTTTTGGGCCAAATGCCGGCCCATGTTTAATCCGGTCCATTAACAGCCTGCCACGTTCCGGGCCCAATAAAGGCCCATATCAGATCCGACCCGTTAAAAGCCTACCACGTTCTAGGCCAAATTATGGCCCATATCAGATTCGGCCCATCAATTGGACGCTATGCTTTTGGGCCCACTTGCTAAAGGCACATTTAGTAATTCGGCCTGATATTAGTTTCGGCCTATTAAAGGCATGTTTAACATTTTGGCCCTATATTTATTTCGGCCTGTTAAAAGCTCGTCATATAGTTGGGCCTAACTACGGCCCGGTTTGCATCCGGCCTGCTCACAGCCGATAATCTGATTGGGCCAAACAAGGACCGAGACAATTTTGGCCTATTAACGGCCCGTGTTGTGATTGGCACAATCATGGGCCGGAGTCTATTTCGGCCTGCTGCCGGCCCGTGAGCTGTTCGGCACGTTTCAGGCCCAACCTACTTTTCAGCCTCCTAAAAGCCCATTGAATTTGTTTGCGAAAATAGGGCCGACAGTTTACTCGGCCTATTAGAGGCCCAACTCTACTAGTGGGCCAGTTTACATTTAGGCCTATTAACGGACCGATTATGTAGTGATTTGCATGACGGCCCGATTATGTACCGTAATTTTACGGTTTGGCCGGTTTACTACGAAGACAGGATATATATACAGTAAAATAACTGTAGCATCATGAATAAGAAAAAACCTAGACTATACAATAATGAAATTACGGCATATTACATCCACTAGGCATCAAAGTTCACCACCAGTGCAAATAAACACGCCAACAAAATAATATACAAAACCGACATCACTTCAATAGAGTTCAAGAAAGGTTAGCCCTGCTCGGGAGCTGCAGCGCAAGCAGCTGAGCAAGCCGATGAGACTGCGCTTGTTTGACACTTATATCCTCCTCACTCTAAAAGATAAATAAGCAGTCAGATGACAGGTTTTGCACATATAAGTATCAATGCTGACAATTCATCACATTTCTTACTAACGAATAAAGTGACATGGTTTAAAATAGCATTAACACAATATGGTATTGTTCAGGTTAAGACATGGCAGGAAATGACATTCTGAAGGAGTTGGCAGCTTCACGACACCACTAGATTACAGATCAAGAACTCATAAGTATCAATGGTTAGTGTGCTGTCAATTTATCCCATTTCAGGTTGGAAAATAAAGAGATGGTCTAAATAATAGTAGAATGATATGACATTGTTCATAGTTAAGACATTGCAGAATATGACATTGTCATGTAGTGGGTAGGTTCACCACATCACTGGATTACGGATCAAGAACAGAAGCATACATCCAGTGCAAAAGAAGATCACTTGCTGTGTATAGTTTATTTTACATGGTATGAAGAAGGAACTTGGTTGTACAACTGAAAACTTAAATTGAGAAGGACAAACTTTTGTTTATGAACTACATAATAAAATTTAAACATGCAATTTGATGCAAACACCAAAAATAAATAGTTGTTGCAGTCATGCCTAACCAAATATACACAACAAAGTTTGAAGGCTTGAGAAGGACAAACTTACATTATTGGTGAAGACAGGCTCTATAAAGCCCTTGTCCATGCTGATGGGGGGGGGCAATTCAAGAAGTTTACCACAGAATCTTCTTCATAAGCATTGCCTTTATTCTACATTTTGTTAAGAGTAAATATAGATGTGATAATATAAGAAAAAATGGATAATACTTAAGATAATATGAAGAGTGATGCTACATAATCAAGTAGCTATAAATGTAAGTACAGTGATATAGGAAAAAGGTACAGCCAAGAGCAATGCAGAGCTAAACTTCTTCAGGACCATCGGTGTTATACAACCTTATGGTAAGAGTAAATATAGATCTGATGCGTAGAAATTGGAGGGCAAAGGAATATAAGTGATGGTACATGAACAACTACCTGTCAATATAAGTACACTGATACAGGACAGCGGGAACTTACAAGAACAATGCAGAGCTAAAAAATTCATTGGCTTTGGATATATTCTACACTAATGTAACCATTCATACAGATCAGATAATTTGGAGAGAACAATTGATAAGCAAGCTATCATGCATACTACTGTCACATAATGAACCAGGTATGAATGCAAGTACAGTGATACATGACAACACGTACTAACAAGAGCAAAGCAGCGGGCAGCATATTTGCGATATCATGTCGTTCTTTTCAAACCGGAATTCTTCTTTGAGCTGATTTCCTGCAAAAAAGATCCGTAAGGCACATGCGAAAAAGTAGAAGTTCAAATTGTCATGTGATATCACAGACAGTACCTCATCCTGGGAACGAGACCACTGCATAACAAGGGTTTTCCATTCAATATCTTCTAAATTTAGCACGGGAGAATTCACCAGAAATTCGTTTATAGACTTGCCATCAAAGTGTGATTTCCTCAGGTAACACCGATTCTGCTGCAATGCTTCCTTGAAAAGCGCAAGCAATCTTTGCTCGTCATGACTATCCAGATTGACCCTCGCCTACTTACAACAATGTAATGTAAATCATTGATGTGTTCAATCAGCAGAAAACAGGAAAATAATCACCATCAATAATAGCACTTACACGTAAGTGGGACAGGAAGATGTGAAAATGGTGTTTGTCTTCACTATAATCTTCCCATGATGGGAATATATGCACGTAGTCCCTAACAACATTGAAAGCATTGTCTTTTACACTGGGAATAACTGGAATGGGGTTCCAATCTGCAAGAATTGGCCGTCTCTACAGTTGGGATAGGTCTTCGGCTGGTGGACTTGTTGTACTTTTTGCTGGAGTGGGATATTTCTATGGTACGGCTGGTGCTATGGCAACTGAAATCGGCATACCTTTTGCTGGAGTGCAGGTCGTGTGTGGTGGGGCTAGTGGTGGGGCCAGTGACGTATGGGTACAGTCTGCTAGACCTACGTTTTGTGTCACTGGTTGTACAGCCAATATAAGTGGGGTGTTGTCTGATTTCTCCCGCACCACCACGTTTTTCAAGGACTTTGCTGGTGCTCCTTCAGGTTCGGCAATCACCCTCTCCCTTTTTGATGTCTGATGCACAAGAACAACATTTGAGTGGAAAAACATGGTATGATGACAGATGGAATATGTATTGATAATAGATGGGCATGGCATCTTGACATATATGATGAGTAAACTAAGAAGATGGCGGTGCAACAAAGTAGAAGAAATGCAAGACAACATATGCAAGATACGCGCAATCAATAAAACCTTGCCAAATTAGAACAGGCACCTTGATGGGTGAACAGGACAAGCCATCTGCCTTTGACTCCTCGAGGTTAGAATAGTCATTAGGATCATATTCTGAACAAGAATCTACAGGTGGGGAGCGTATGAGTCCCATTGCATCCAGAATGGCACTCAATGCCTTGGTGCCAATTTTGTAAGTCGTTGCAGTGTTCCACAATATTCTTCTGATGCACGGATTCTGATATTCACTGTAATTACGTATAATATCTGAGAACCATGAAAACATAAATAGTAGTGAGATTATCTTTGTAATGCAGAGGATATTCTAATATAGGGGCGCCCATGTAAACCCTTGTGTGCTGTCACTCGATTCTGATGAGAGAGCTCATGTGTGCTGTAATATGGTGTGTGCATTAATATAATCTGGCACAAGTACACAAAAAATAGGCTCCAGAAGTAAGGATAGTTGGCAGATGATAGGTTCATAATATACTATATAGAGAGTTTATTGCCAAACCATGATAACAAGGGCACACAGCAACTAGGCAGATCGTAGTGTATATAAAAGGGGTACACCATAACCATGATATATAAATCGGGGAAGTGGAACTGGTTGGAAAATACGGTCTTGTATTGCCTCTACTAATTGAAAGCCTATCGATCACGTACACGCCAGCTCTATCAGCTGTTCACTTCAGATGTCCCTGCTCCCCTTCCTGACAAGGAACATACTGTACGTACTAAATACAGATAACAAAAGAGGAACATGTCAAAGAACAGAAGAGGAAGCATATTCTTGAGGTTCCGCTTCATTGCATACAATGTCGTTTTCCCACTCATGATGAATCACAGCGCCCAAAGAAATGCAATTCCATGTTGTCTCTCCATATGAGGCCACATGCATCTGGAAAATCAAGTGGGAGCATTACCTGACCAATTAAATTTGTGTCTGTTAACTAATATCAGCATCATATCACAATTCGTATTTGAAGAAGTAAGCTTTGGACTTATGATTGGTGTGTTCTTTAGCTTCATGAGTGGACTGCTGCAAGTGCCACACAAAGCAGCTACACAAATCATAGTGTAGATATAACGGGAAAACCGTAAGCATCAGGAGTAAAATCAGAAAAGTGGAACTTGCTGGAATATATGTGCTAGTATTGCCGGTATGGCTGGAAAGGCTTCGGATACCAGCTCTCTTCAACTGAAGGTGCAGGACTGTTAATACCAGTGTAACTCTCAAAGGTGACATAGCTTCCCGCATTTCCTTGCTAATCTTATAGGATTCAAGTGAGCAGGCCACTACAAATCCTATTACAATGTTTACAAAATCCTACGAATCAAAGAGGCCTGAAGAGTTCAAAGTGTCCATCACAACCGACCGTATACACCTCTACACTGCAAATGTCCCTGCTCATCACTACAAGGATCATATTGTACTACTATCATACTCCCTCCATTCCAAAATATAAGTCTTTGTAGAGATTTCCACTATGGATCACATACAGATGTATACAGATACATTTTAGAGTGTAGATTCACTCATTTTGCTCCATATGCAATCTTGGTGCAATCTATACAAAGACTTGTATTTAGGAACAGAGAGAGTAATTATTAAAGAAGAACAGAAGAGGAACATGCTAAAGAAGAGCAAGCAGATTTTGGATAATAAAATGTTCGTTGCGCAGTGCCCACACATGATGAACCAGAGCGCATGAAGAATGCAACTCCCTATTGTCTCTCTATATGTGGTGCACGTGCTTTTCGAAAGTAAAGTAGGAACATTAGTTGACCAATTAAATGTTATCTGTTTTAGTAATATCAGCATCATATCAGATTCGTATTTGAGCAACAAGTTTGGAATTATGAGTGGCACGTTGTTTAGCTTGATGGATTCAGGAGCAGTGCTAAGCAGGTACGATGATGGTACTGTATATAAAGGCATGTCTGCATGCAAGTTGCGTGACTTTTGTCATTTGGGTCAGTCGACCATTTCAGGCGGTTGGATGAAGATCCTACGTCTCCTAACCCTTCTTCTTCCTCGTCTTTGATTCTTCCCATACAGAACACCGCACGGGCCGCCGGCCGAACCACCGGCCCCGACCCCCCCCCCCCCTCGCCCTCCCCTGAACCGCCCCCCACCGCCTGTGTTCCTCGGCCACCCCCACCCCCCACCCCCACCAGCGTCGAGTTTTCTTCGTTCGGCAAGGCCCCACCACCGCCCCCCGCAACCACCGTCCCCACCCGAGCCCCTTCCTTCGCACCGGCGAACTCTGGCGAGCTCTCAAAAATCGACTGACCCAATTTTGAAATTTAGTCTACTGTCATTTAACTAGTGTGGAATATAAAAGGGGAAAACCATAAGCATTGCGAGTATAGTGTTGACCGTGCCATGGCGGATCTGAAGGTGCAAACCGGGCAAAGGCAACTTTGCAACCAATGTTTACTTTCAACTAACAAGTAAGTGATGGACAAGAAATCAGAGTAAAGCAGTGGCGATCTATTTTCTTGTAGCGATAAATAAGTTGATTAGATACAAAAGAGTACCGCCTCTGGTGCAGCACCGTGTATGCATCTGCTGAGAATTTGATGGTGCCGCGGTAGCGATGGCTGTCGGCGGCGTGGAAGCAGATCTAGGAGGGTAGACGGTGGCGGCGGGGCGCGATGGACGAGACGGTCGTAGGAGCAGCACTGGTAAGGTGGACGACGGCGGGGATGAAGAGAGAGGACGGGATGCAAGGATCCCGGTCCGAAGCCGTGGATGACAGAGGTCGATAACTTGTGATGGACGATGGTGTCGGGGTATCAGCTCTATGTGGCACCCAAGTTTTTATTTGGATTTTTTTGAAAAGATTTTATTTGACTTGAGGGGAGTGATTTAAAAAAATTTCTTCAAGAGAACTCTCCCTCTCATATATTTTCTTTATGGCAAAAATTTTATTTGGATTCACCCAAGATCTGCCTTTGACCTTGAGAGTTCTTGCTCTTCATTTGGACTCAAGAAAAAATGTTTTTTTTCATTTGGGAAAAGAACTTTTGAAAACCTTTTTCTGAATTTGCACTATGGCTTTTGGAAGGTACTTTGCCACTTTCAACTATTCCTTCTTGCCATGGCATAAGTGCAAATCCTCTCTCCTAAACACTCCCTCACCTCTGGATCATGATTTACATCAAATCCAGCAAGTTGAACCTCCCCATGTATTTATTTTCCATTCAAATTCTATTCAAATATTTTCTGCCTTCTATTCTACCTCTTGGAGATTTACAAAGGAACTCCATTTTCTGTTTGGACTTTTACCACCAAACTTCTTTCCCCTCCTAGTCCTTTGAACCCTCAACCTAGAACCATGAAGATCCACTGGTCTCTAGTTCAAAATTTTCAAACTACATTAGCTGCAAGTTTGGACCAGATTTAGCAAATTTGGTGAAATTCATTCAAAACCTTCTCCAAAAATTCCAAATAAATTCATGCAGCCCCTTGGTGCTTTGAGTGGTCATCTCACCAAGTTACAGCTCCAGAAAAATTTACCTCTTTACCAAAACCTACTGTCGAACACCTGCAATGCATGGTCACTGTCAAGTTTCAGTAACTTCAGAGTTTCAGTTCAGTGCTTGCTGTCGTTTTCTTCAGAAACGGGCATCGATCTCGCCAGTACCGCCGCGTCGCCTTGCTCCTCGTCCTCGCCCACTTGTTCCTGCACCGCACGAGCGCCTGGCACCTTGCGGGCGTCGGCGACGGGCAGCAGGAGGTGCGCCGCCCCGTGACCGACGCCGGCGGCAGCTTTGCGGACGCCAGCGGGAGACACGGCGCCGACGACTCCACCCAGCGCCGCCCAAACCACCGGAGCCCGCCGCGTGGCCGTCCACTCCCCCGAATGCGCTGCCGCTCTCGTCGTGAACCGCAGGGAGCGGAGCGCGCTCTCTGCCGCCGTTGAGCCCGTGCGGTCACCTCACCGTGGGCAGACGCCATTACGCCAGGGCCAGCTCCGTTTAGCTGCAAAACGAGTCCCGTAACATCCACCGATGCTGCCCGACCGCTCAAACCCTCTGCCAACCCACTGCTCCGCCATAATCGCTCGCCGGAGATTCTCCGTTCACGGCCACCCCGTCGATCTGCCTATAAATAGAGGTCCCGAGCTTCAACTCGAGCACCCACCAGCCCTGCACTTCCTCTAGAGCACGCCTAGCCACTGGAAGAGCCCCGAGGAGGTCTCCTTCCTCGACTCCGGCCGCCGCGACCCGCCACGGGATCCAGCCCGATTCGCCCCCGTGTGTGCTCCGCAGCCTCCATTCTCTTGCCAGTAACTTCACCATGCATCTCTCGTTCTGACCCGCACTTCAATTTGAAGCTTGCAGCCCTCCACCGGAGTTCCCCGTCCTCACCCGAGCCGCCGTCCGCCGGAGATAGTGTCGCCGTCGACGTGGTGCTCCCCGTTGGACGAGTCCACCACCCACCGACGCGGAAGAAGACACCGAAGCTCTTGGTACCCTCCGTTTCTCCTAACTCGCCGTGGTTCGACGCCGGCGTCCACCGCCGTCGGGCGCCGGCGAGCCTTTTCAAACCTGACATGCGGGCCCCGCGTGTCAGCCTCTGTTCTATTTCCCCGAACTGTTTTCTGTTGACGCCTTCGGCAAAATACGTCTTCTCTCTTGCGCTTGCGCATTTCCAAACGAACCGTTTTCTGTTTTCTCAGTTAAAACCCTGGAACTTTTCTGTTTCATTACAGAAAGGTCCCTGGACAGAAACCTTTATAACTTTTTAATAAAAAGGTATTTTTGAGTGATTCTTTTTCTGACATTCTTAAAATTTTGTCTAGTTTTTTATGGGATTTATTTGGGAAATATTTGGCAAAGTTTCTGTGCATGTGTTGGTTTTCACGTTAGTACCCGTTTCGTGATTGCCGTAGGTTCCGGGAGAGGTGACGGAGCCGCGAACTTCGCCGAGCTAGATTCCGACTTCTCCGAACCAGGCAAGCATGTTTGGACATTTGATATGGCAGAAGTTTTGCATGTTCATGTGAAAGTTTGTGTGTGGCATATGAGTGTCGGTAAATATCTCGTTGCTCGTAAGGCAACGACCCGGTTGTTCCGAAGTTGCGATGACCTCTGATGAGAGGTGGCCTAATCATGTAGTGACATGAAGGGCAGCAAGGTGGTACTGTTGTAGCATGCCAACCTTGCGTCATCCGACTTTCTTCGACGTTAACATGGTTGGAGCCACATTATCGATCTTTTCCCGCATGTTCCAAAGTTGCGATGACCTCTGATGAGAGGTGGCCTAATCATGTGGTGACATGAAGGGCAGCAAGGTGGTACTGTTGTAGCATGCCAGCCTTGTGTCATCCGACTTTTCCGACGTTAACATGGTTGGAGCCGTGTTATCGTCCCTTCCCCTTTCCGTGCTACCACATGTCTCATTGCCAGGATACGGTTTAGTAAGTTGGTAACCTCTTTCCGTGTACACACCAAACAGAGAGGCCGGGATGATGGTACCTTGGCCCAGGATTAAAGCCAGTCATTCGGTCAGGGGGCATGGGTGTTTCCGGTTGGGACCGAGAGGGGGGCACCCCCTTATAGCGCGCGTATAGAAATTTGATCCCATGCTACGCGAGGTTGTAGCCTCCCCGACTCAAGGTTTTTCTTGAATGTTGCCGAGGGTGATCCCTGGCTTCGGATGGTTGAATTGGGTGTGTACTGGTTAGACGTGTTCCTTCCAGAACACCGTAGACGGAACTAGTCCCCGTGACTACTGAAATCCGTTGGCTGTGGTTAAGTACAAACTCTGCAGAGTCAATTCTTTCCAAATCATCGTATCCATGATCAGTAGTGTATACATTATATCCATATCTATCCATGTGAAAAACTTGTCCCCGGTGAACAAGCTCAAGTGGTAAAATCTCAGGTTTTATTGTTATTTCAGTGGATGGACAAGCTTTATTTTGTGTCTCATGCTTGTGATAATTTATGTCTCCGAGCTGTTGTAATAATGAAATGTGATATAAGCCCTTTAGGTGACGTCGCGCAGACGTCCGACTGTGGCGTGTACTCGTTTCTCACTTTCGATATAAGCCCTTTATGTGATGTCGCTCAGACGTCCGACTGCGGCATGCACTGCCTTTACTTTCTGTTATAAGCCCTTTATGTGGTGTCGCCCCGACGCCCGACTGTGGCATTATTATTCCGCATTTTCCGCTCGAGGAGTCTTTCAGACACTCGTTTGGCACCTGTATTATTATTCCGCATTTTCCGCTCGAGGAGTCTTTCAGACACTCGTTTGGCACCTGCATTATTATTCCGCATTTTCCGCTCGAGGAGTCTTTCAGACACTCGTTTGGCACCTGTATTATTATTCCGCATTTTCCTCTCGAGGAGTCTTTCAGACACTCGTTTGGCACCCGTATTACTATTCGGCAGCTTCCGCTCGAGGCGTCATTCAGACCCTCGCTTGGCACCCAGTATTTATTATCTCTATGTCTGATCGCACTGGTTAACTTATTCATGTGTTTCATGTTTGCATTTGTTATACCTTATGTCCGAACTGTCTTGCGAGTACTTTCATAGTACTCACCTGGCTTGTTGATTTGGCCAGATGTTGACGAAGGCGATCTCTTGGATGAAGAGTTTGATAGCGCGTCTGATGCCTAGAGGAGTCCCAGTCAGTCCTGCGCGATCCCGGATTTTGGTCACTTGTATCGTATACGCTTCCGCCACCCGCAATAAGTCTTCTCGAGTCTCACTCCGACGCTCGAAGAGCTGTAGTCTTCTGGAGACATATCACTCGCCTCGCGGTGATATCTCCACCATCGTCATTATCGTGAGTTAGTAGTCTGCCACCCTACCCGCCGTATTGTTTTATCGGCGTGCATGTAATAAATTGTTGGGCAGTCTCTGCTCAACTTTGTATTATATTTAGTACTCCTGGTATTTTTTTTCTTCTGTGACCAATGTATTGTCTATCAGTGAGAAGGAATTCTTCCTCGCTGGTCCGTAACAGGGATTGGTTTCTCAATAATTATTTTATTGAAAAACCGGTCGTGACACTCTAGCATGGTGGAGGAGGACGGCGGTGAATTGGGTGGCGGACGGAGGAGGCTGGGGTGGAGAGGTTGTTTTGGCACCGACGGAGTACGAATGGGGAAATGGAGGGAGAGAGGAAGGGGGAACCATGTCTTCAGGGCGTGCTTGTTTCAAATGCGAGGAAATTGACAAACTTAGCCCCCGTTTAAAATTTCCTACATCACAGCAATATTAGTCGGTTGGGGACAGAATGGTAATCTCGCATACACCAAATATTTGCCGACGAGAGTTTGTTTTTGGCGCCCAGTGTGTATGAATCGGGGAGGGAGTCAATTTCGGCCGAGGAGACACTGTGTTTTGGCACCCACCGTGTATGAATCCGGGTGAGAGGCGGTTATGTCATGTTTGAGTGAAATTACAAACCTACCCCTATCAAAACCTATAGAAATCGAGTCGATAGGCTTTGTGTGTCAGGGATAGGCAGTAATTTCCATCTCGCGGATTTTGGTTTCGGGCGGTTACTGCGACTTTCCCCGCTTCGTTCAAATTTTTGCAGAGCAAGAGTGCACGTTTACCGTGCCAACTCAATTCGAATCCAGTTTGTATTCTATTTTTGTTCGGGCAGGATCCATTTTCGATTGGAATAAAATTATATATACATCATTTTTTATATACTTTCAAAAGCACAACAAAGAATTCTGCTCCTTTATATGTATAATGTGATTTACAAATACAATGATTTCAAAATCATAAGGTGGAATTCAAAAAAAATAAACCAAAATATGTTCTACTAAAATGTATGGATCAGTAATATCTACATATTAAATAACATAGATGCGCGTGAATTCATATGAGTATGCATGTTTGATAGATCAATTTTGGTTCGAGTATGAATTACATGTATCATCATCTCGAATTCAAATATTTGAATCCCTTTTATGTTGACTCCTTTCACGCCCATCTCTCTCACATGCTCCTTTATGTAGCTATCATTCTCTTTTCTCCGGCTCACCCGCACGCTCACTTCATGTTTCTCCTATCTTCGCAAACATGGTCTCTCGACGTCTCCCTTGAGAAGTGTCACACTCTCCCTATCATTATACATTACACGGTTTTCATTATCTCTCACGGCTCTACCGTTCTCTGGTATCACTAGGTACCTAAGCTTTCTTTTTCACCGCCACATACACAGTCTCACTCGTCTTTCACTTTGTCTTTCTCTCTATGGGGTTCTCTCACATACCCTATATGTCTCTAGATATGACTCATACCACTAAAATTACTCTCCCGTAGACACAACATTTGTTGCGGTCTCCTTTCTGTCTCCATCCCAGTTATAAAACTGACATTATTCATTTGTTCCCCGATCAGACAAACTCCCCCCCCCCCCCCGCTCACACACACACACACACAACTCCTGCTTCCACTCCCCTTCCCTACTATCGACTCTCTCTCACACACACAAAACTCTCGCTTTCGCACCGCCGACTCGTATTTCTCTCACAATCATTGATTGACTAGCCTCCAGATAGGTTTATACACCCGCACACTCGTGCTTCCACTATCGCGTACATGTCTCTCTCGTGCTCCTTGTATCTATGTAGATTTTTCGTCCCTTCTTGAGACACGCCCTCTCGATCGTGCACACACACACTATCGCCTCATTTTAAGCTGATACCTCTCGCACACACACTCTTTGTGTCTTTGTCACACATGCACTCCGTCCTCCTCCTCTCTCCCTCTCTCTCACACACACACAACACACACACACACATGGGCTTTTTCAACAACTAACAAGATGCCCATGCGTTGCGCGGAACATCAAGATGCATTTGTATGAGTAGTTTATCTTGTGAGAGAAAAGGATGAATGAGGGAAGGCCTTATGCAAATGTGGAGAGGAGCGTGGGTATCTTTTTGCAAAATTGCCATAGTTTCCTTCCTATCCGTCAGATATAAATCAGACAGCCTATATTGCAGGATGGCAGGCACACCATCATCACCAACTCTGTTTTTATCTCTACTCTTATAAAAAAGCATAGTCGGTGATGATGTTGTGCCTGCCATCCTGCAATATAGGCCGTCCGATCTATGTCTAACGGATAGGAAGGAAACTATGGCAATTTACCCGCACTCCTCTCCACATTTGCAGATAAGGCCTTCCCTCGTTCATCCTTTTCTCCCACAAGATCTTGATGTTCTGTGCAACGCATGGGCATCTTGCTAGTAAGAATAGAAATTAGAGATATACCACTTCTCGGGTCTTGAAACCAACAACATTCCTCCCTCATCTCACCAAAACCGCCAAAGGAATATATTTTGAGTGAAACATAACATATTTTTAGTGATACACGTATTTCAAAACTAGACTCTTTTTTCTATCAAATCGGTGAATATGTATTAATCTACTTTGATCGTGTGGCAACGCATTGGCACATTGCTAGTAGTTATTACTATTGTATAATTTTTTGGACACCAGACAAACGATGGAGTACATATACAAAGAGAAGAGGCGCACGCACGCAGTCGGTCTCTCGCTGTCTTGCACACATGAGAGTGACGTAAAGGCACCGTTAACAAATAAACCCTAAAACCCTAGGTGCACGATTGCTGCATGCGCGGGTACTGGGTACGTGGTGGAGTGCACCTTTGTAGGAATAGTCAGCTCGCGTGATAATTTGATCCATAGGAGTTGATGGTCGGGACCACAGGTGAACGACCTGGAGGCGGTGGCTCGCCAGTTGTCACGGATCAAGTAGGCACGTTTAAAATATCATTTTTTAGCGAGGTAAGGGTTCCGATTATCAATGGCGCATTATAAGTACTTAAGTAGTTTTTAGAACGATTGGTATGGTGCGAAAATGGAATTCATAACTACTACCTCCTTGGCGTATGGTTGTATGGGTTTATGTTGCGAGATGTTGAACCTGGTAGTTCTAGGGAAAATACTATGGTTTAGATGTTGGTTTTCAGTAATGAAAACCGGAAGGGGGAAACCCTTCTTTCATCAAAAAAACTACTACCTCTCTCCTGGTCTACTAGTCCCCATCGTATTCTGGGTCAAAGTTTGTCCACGAATTTTACTTGTAACTAGCAAGATGCCCATGCGTTGCACGTAACATCAAGATGCATTTATATGAGTAGTTTATCTTGTGACAGAAAAGGATGAATGGGGGAAGGTCTTATTTGCAAATGTGGAGAGGGGTGTGGGTATCTTTTTGCAAAATTGCCATAGTTTCCTTCCTACCCGTCAGATATAAATCGAAGGGCCTATATTGCAGGATGGCAGGCACACCATCAACGCCAACTCTGTTTTTTATAAGAGTAGAGAAATGTGAATGGAAAAGGAGATTTTGTTATACCCAAACAGAAAAGGACTAGAGGGAGTGATTTCTCTCACACGGACGCGGCCTCTCATAGCGCAGGCATTGAACCGGCGCGCCGGCCAAGAGGGCCCCACTTGTTGCAGACCCGGCTGAACACGCCTCCTCGCCGCATGCAACTGGCTTCAGACTGCCCCACCTACCTCCATTGAATCTGCACGTGTGCCGGCAACACGTCCTTCCGCGAGCCGGCCGGCATTTTAGAACACAAAAAATGATCAAAATATAATTAATTACGCATGGTCTTGACTTGTAGTGCTCGCACTAGTAGCAGGAACTACAGGTTTTTCTTTATCTATAACTCTCCTCGCATTTTTTTGGCTTTGAAGTGAATCATGGTTGTGGAAATTATCTATGAATGTGCAGATATCTATGAACATGAGTTTGATGTGGAAGTTGAACTTGGAATGTTGGGCTTGCGCGTGATCTATCCCATGTCCAATGCTTTGTCTGTTATTGTTTGGAAAGTAATTGCTGTTATTACATGACCCTAAAAAAATTATTTTATGCCACATCAGTAGATGCACGGACTTTACAACAGGCATGTTGGCTGGATAAACATTTGAACTTAGCTATTATGAAGGAAATTTTGTATTGACAACAGTTTTAGATAGCAGGAGACGCCTAGCCTACTCTGCCTCTGCTAGCTTCTTTCTGGCTTCTTCCATCTCTTCTTTGGCCTGGGTGAAGAGAGCATATGATTGCTCTTTTCACTTCTTCGGGAACTCAGCTACATTCTCAAGGGCTGCTGCATGCTTTCTTTCAGCCTTTACTAGAGCCACGAGGACACGAACAGTTGACGACTCCACCTGGCTTGTGTGTAATCAAGCATCATCTGGGAATTTGCACCTTGTGTCTAATCCAACATCATTAGGGAACTGGCACCTTGTGTGTAATCCAGCCTCATTTTGGAAACATGATCTCGAGGTTGACCATACTTCCCTCCTCATAGGAACTGCATCCTGACATGAAGTTACTTCTTTTTTAGATCAATACGCAGAGCAACCTAGATCCATTTAGTAGAAGCCAGATAAACAGGACTCGGAGAGGTGAATTCAAAAGGAAAACTATAAAAACAGACTACAAGGTGAGAACACCCACTTCCTACATCAAGCTAAAAACGAAAGCACTAGGACGATTAAGACAGTTCTTATTACACATCTAAGAACACGAGGCCTAGAGAAACAGAAACTACAACATATACACATCGAAGAACACGAGGCTAAACGGAAGTAGTTGAAAGGGTGTTACTTACCAAAGCTCGTTTTACAGGTTTAGTGCAGCTCCTCTTTAACTTGCCACGCTCCTTGAAGATGTCCCCAATATCCCATGTTTGGTCTTCATTCCTCCTCTGCATGTTCGCACTCGTGGTTTTCAAATCTCAACATGGCAATAAAAATATACTAGTAATACTCACGCATCTTGTGGGCAACATTAAAGCACTCGTCTGCCATGTTAGAGCATCTCCAACAGAAGCGCAACGCGCGGCGCTTTAAAAAAGCGTTTACAGTGCTGAGATCGAGAAGTAGAGATAGAGAGTAGAGACTAGAGAGTAGAGACATAGATAGTTCTCAACACAGATATAGCATAGATAGATAAAAATTAGATAGTTCAACTACCCCTCCTCGTCCGAATCCTCCTCAGTGATGCCCTCCTCCCACATCTCAATGTAGGCGTGAAGATACCGATCATCGTCAAATTCCCAGGGCGACACTGCTCCTAGCCTCATGTTGAATTGAGCATCCGCTTTTCGCGTACGCTTGTCCTCGCGATAGGCGGCTCGCTCCGCCCTCCTCTTCTCCCTCTCCGCCCTCCTTTGCGCATAGACCTCGCGCTTGTTGATGATGTCCTGTGGGAAGCGTTGGCGCCATGGCTTCCTCGTCCATCTCGGTGATGCCGAGACGGTGCTCCCGCCTCCGGTCGTTGTGATGATCCTCGTTAGTGATAAGCCACGGCAGAGGCGTGAGCTCCTGCGCCCGCTCCCGCGACGGCATGTTGGGGTAGTTCAATGTTCTATGAGTCCACCGGAGGTGCCACGCCGCCGCGTCGTACGCGCAGGCGGCCTCGTTGGTGGTGTCGAAATTGCCGAGGCCGAGGCGCATCCCGCGGAACCGGATCTCGGTGGAGAAGCCGCCGGAGGGGCGCGCGCGGACGCCGCGGTATCCCAAAGTTTCCCGGTGACGTGACGGTGTGGTGGTGCGGGGGCGGCGAGGCGAGAAGCAGCGGGGAGAGAGCGGTGGCGAGGCGCAGAGCAGGGAGAGAGCGGCGGTGAGGCACAGAGCAGGGAGACAGCGGTGGCAAGGCACAGAGCGGTGGGAGGGCATTGGATTTTATAAAGCGCGTCGGACGCCGCGCGCCAAAACTAGCACGCGCCCGGTGTCTGTGTCAAAACCGGCGAATCTTGGGTAGGGGGTCCTGAACTGTGCATCTAAGGCGGATGGTAACAGGAGGCGGGGGACACAATGTTTACCCAGGTTCGGGCCCTCTTGATGGAGGTAATACCCTACTTCCTGCTTGATTGATCATGATGATATGAGTATTACATGAGTTGATCTACCACGAGATCGTAGAGGCTAAACCCTAGAAGCTAGCCTATGATTATGATTGTTGTCGTCCTACGGACTAAACCCTCCGGTTTATATAGGCACTGGAAGGGCTAGGGTTATACAGAGTCAGTTACAAGGGAGGAGATCTACATATCCGAATTGCGAAGCTTGCCTTCCACGCAAAGGAGAGTCCCATCCGGACACGGGACGAAGTCTTCAATCTCGTATCTTCATAGTCCAACAGTCCGGCCAAAGTATATAGTCCGGCTGTCCGAGGACCCCCTAATCCAGGACACCCTCAGTAGCCCCTGAACCAGGCTTCTATGACGATGAGTCCGGCGCGCAGATTGTCTTCGGCATTGCAAGGCGGGTTCCTCCTCCGAATACTCCATAGAAGATTTTGAACACAAGGATCGTGTCCGGCTCTGCAAAACAAATTCCACATACCACCGTAGAGAGTACAATATTCCACAAATCTAATCAGCTGACAACTTTTCATAAGGTGACATCCTGCCGTGGTCCGGTCATTACGAACCGTTTTTCCCAGCCTGCCACTGCATGTGTTGCGAGGCGGTTTTCTTGGCACGTCTTGTCGAAGCAGAGATCGTGTCCCCTTATCACGGGATTCTCATCAATACGGGTGTGGGTAACCCAATCGTGCCTGCTGGTATGACTCCTCGATTTTAGGCAAGTTCCAAACGGCCACGCGGAGGACGCTTGATATTCACCCTCTTTATAAAGGGGCCAAGGCCTGTCCTTTTCTTCTCGCGCTCGATCCTTCCCTTCTCCCACCTCGAATTCCAACACCCAAGGCTCAGGCTAAGCGCTTCTGACCTTCAATCATGTCTGGATCCAACCTTCAAGGCCAGTGAATGGCCTCCTCTGTCACAGAGGAGGACATCAAGAAGCTAAGAGAAGCCAGGTATCTGACCGCCAAAATCTCGCACAGGCTGCCTGCTCAAGGGCAGGTCATCCCCACTCCCGAACCCAACGAGTGTGTCGTATTTGTTTCCCACTTCTTCCGAGGGCTAGGCTTTAGTCTTGATCCCTTTGTTAGAGGGCTTATGTTCTATTACGTGCTCGATTTCCATGATCTAGCTCCAGATTCTATCCTTCACATCTTGTCGTTTATCGTCGTGTGTGAGGCCTTCCTCCGCATCACCCCACACTTCGGCTTATGGCTTAAGACCTTCAATGTGAAGCTGAAGATGATCGATGGGCGACACGCAGAATGCGGAGGTGCCATAATAAGCAAAGGCACCAATGCTCCATGGCCAAAGGGTTCCTTCCCGGAGATGTCCAACTTATGGCAGTGGGAGTGGTTTTACATCACAGCTCCCCGAAGTACTAAGTGGGTAGCTGGCCCTGCCTTCTGTTCGGGCCCCCCGCCACAACTCTCGTCATGGGTCAACAAGGGGCTGGACTGGGGGCCAGTTAATGACGTGTCGACATTGCAGAGTCGCATCCGAGATTGTCAGCCTTGTCAAGGTAATGCAAGTCATGCTAGTTCGTCGGGTCCTGCCATGCCAACGTCGACCTCTCCGTATGTGGGAGTTCAACCCGGAAGGACCGCGAACTATTCAGAAATTCTTCGGCGTGACACTCGAAGAGATGTATGGATTGTTCTTCGGATCACGAATGAAGTGTCCGGACACCACCGAGGATGCGGGTCTAAACATGCTGTCTTTTTATTTTTCACAACATCATTCTGAAAAAATCGCTCTTTGACCAGGACTGGATAAAAAAGGTGAAGATGATCAAGTGTTCGGCCCCCCTTCCCGAAGGCTCACCGGATCCTGTACTAGCCAGGATGCTTGAGCACACACCTTGTCAAGTGCCATCATAGGAAGATAAAGGGAGGAATAAAGAAGCCGAAAGCGGGCCTCACGCATTACTCGTCCAAACCGGGGGAATTAATGTCTCCGCGAAGGAGGATAATCGGGGAGAAGAATCTAAAATTCCCTCTCCCCAAGGAAGGAAAAGGACCGCCTCTGAAGTCTTGGAAACGAGGGTTTCCAAACAAGGGAAGAAACCTTCGTCAGGGGGCCCTGCCCCGGAGGGTGTCCTTACCGCACTGTGCCCGCAAGGGGGTCAGCCCTCCACCGAGCTGTAAGTGAACAAGAGTACTTTTGGTAAATATATCGTGCTTCATCTCCGGGGACAATAACCGAGACGTATGTCTTGCAGTTCGGATCGTAGCCCTTCTCGACAGAGTTCGTCTTCAGGGGATCTTCTTCCGGAGATGATGGAGAGCGAAACGCCTCCCCCTGTCTCCCCACCTCATGAGGCGGACGACCCTGAGGTGTCGTCACGGAGGATTTCTCCTGATCCGCCAAGGCCAGAAGGTAACCCTTCGGCCACCCGAAGTCCGGAGTATTCGGCTCCTAAGGAGAGCAACAGAAAGAGTCTGGGGCTGTCCGGTGCACGACCGGACGCACTGATGGGTCTTCTGGAGCAAGCGGCTACCTCTGAGGCGCATCGTACTTTAATAGGTATGGTGGTTGAGAGGATTTCATCCGCCAACAGTGGGTTGCATGAAGCTTTTATGAGTCTGCTAAGAGGCTTTGAGGTACGCAAAGTAATATATTTTTGACAGTACCGCACACGCTAGGTGTGCCCTATACAGATAGTAGCCCCTGAGACTCTGGTTGCTGTCCAGAGGTAGCAAACAGAGGATCATAGTCCCAGGTAATGATCATGCTGCTTTCATGTGCAGGTGGATGAAGGTCCAGTGGCTGGCCGGACTGGTGAGTTTGCCGAACTGAGGCGGCAGCTTGATGCGGCAGATGCCGACATCGTGCTTGTAAACAAATGGCTTGACGACGCACAGGGTATGTATTTTCCGGTGGTCAACAGATATTAAGAGGAGCATGATGCTAGTATCTATAATATGTTGTGACTGCAGATGGAGCTGCCGCCGTGGAGACCCTTCGGGTGGAACTTGCCCGAGCCAAGGAACAAGCCAGGAGAAGTGACGCGGCCGCCCTAAAGGCGGCCGAAGAGTTAAGACCCGAACAGGCTGCTCATCGCCAGAGCGAAGATAAAATAGCCAAGATGGCTGTTGAGCTGAAGGATGCCGCCGGCCGGTACGAGCTTCTTGAAAAGGAAAGCCAAATGAAAATGGCGGACCTGAAGAAAGCCATGGTAGCAGCCAAGGAAACCCGCTCTAAAATCAGAGCAGCAAAGGAGGAGCTTCATCAAGCCGGAGATATCACGGCTGGGAAGCCTATTTTGTTGCGAACGAAGTTCGGAGATCCGAAGTATGCCCCTCTGGATCAATTATGGAGTGTTGCAGACGCGTACTTGGAATTGGCAACGAGTGCTGCTGATGCGACTGAGTTTTTCAAAGAGTAGAAAGATCATGAAGTGGAAAGGTTGTTCTTGTCGCAGTTCAGTGCTCCCACGCGTGCGCTGCTGTTAAATGAACAAATGGCCGAGTGGGCTGAGCTCCATAGGTTGTCTGGACTTGCCATGAGGTCTGTCATGGATCATCTTTGGCCGGAGGGACCAAGGCCGAATAGTTATTTTAGTTTAGTGCAACGATTCCTTGGTGATGTGCCGCATATTGACACTGTAAAGACATCGACGTGCATAGAGGGTGCGCGGATGGCTCTTGCCCGTGTTAAGACATACTGGGCAGAGATGGAGGCCACCGCTATTGCAACCCAGGATCCGGCCGTAGGCCAGGTCTCGGCCGAGCACTATTTTGAAGAAGTCCTAGAAGGTGCTCGTTTAATAGAGGCTCAGTGCTCGAAGAGTATCATGTTCGAGTGACCTGTATCCCAATTGTAAAAACAATGCTATTTGGATTATAAAGGCTGTGTTTATACTTTTGCCTGAAAGTGTTATGATAGCCGTCGGTTTGCAGTCGTCGGTTTCAGCCCCCACGCATATAATAAGGGGGTGTTCGAAAAAGCACGTATTCACACTTGATCCAACATCTTGGTCCATTAAGGAGGTGATAGCGCGGCGAACAAGGCAATCGGACTATATAGCTTTAACACTTTCACTTAGCCATAGGAGTTTAACGGTGGGGCTACTATATAGCCCCTGGTACTTCCGCGCTCATCCGAATACGGGGCGCGCACATACATGACCGAGAAACCGGCCCTTCGTTAATGCGGAGGAATCGCGAAGATTCTGCTGAGTCATCGAGTGGTTGACCAGTCTCGCGCTTTATCATGACAGTCAGTTTTTGGCTTTCTCTACTGAGGTGCTCATCCAGATGAACCAGGGCACAATCGCAGTAGTTCTCCCGGTGCCACCTTAGCCGATAGAGCGGAAAGTAAGGTAGCAAAACACGGGAGCTGGGCAAACCCAACTATTGACCAAAGACATGATTCGGAGTTGATGCATATAAGGCCAAACTTGCGACGCCGAACACTCCCTAAGGTATTCGGTGTTTACAATGTGTACTGGGCTGAGTAACGCCCTCGATAATGAACCCTGAATTTCCAGGTACGTGCGTTAGTCTGACGTCACGAAATGCCAATAACGCCAGCATCCCTCTCGGTTGTGTTGAGTATCCGGAGGGTGTGAATCAACAAGAGACAGTAAGAAAGGTTTACACGGGGTCTTAGTCTAAAAAGAAACCTTTGAGCGGGGCCCTACTGCACGTCTGCGCCTGTGTCTCCGTTGTGCCGTATCCTAGAAGGGTGTAGCACGATTATCATCTGTAAAAGAAAAAAACCCAGGTGAAAGTCTTCGTGCGAAAAATTGGTTATTCTTAATAAACCATTAAAATGCAATCTAAATAAGGTCAAGCCAAACTGTAGTCCTTTTTACATGCGGGAAGCCCCTAGTACCACCTATGGGGGTATATCCATCGACCCAATCTCGGGTTTATCTAAGCTGTTATAGCTAGTTGTGTGCCGGACTTGTCTAGCCGTGTCCCCGGTCCTGATGACCGATCATTTATTCTGGTTGGAGAGGCCGTTCAGTGTTCGGCTGCAAGAGCCGCCACACATTCTTCTGCGCGTAAGGAATGCTCTGTGTTTCCGCTAACTATGATGATGCCACGTGGACCGGGCATCTTAAGCTTAAGATAAGCGTAATGCGGTACTGCATTAAAACGAGCGAAGGCCGTTCTTCCGAGTAGTTTGTGATAGCCGCTTCGGAATGGAGTGATGTCGAAGGTTAATTCTTTGCTTCGGAAGTTGTCGGGAGAACCGAATACAACCTCTAGAACTAGAGAGCCCGTGCAGCGGGCCTCTGGGCTTGGTATTACTCCTTTAAAGGTAGTATTGCTTTGGCTGATTCTTGTCGGGTCTATCCCCATTTTGCGGACTGTGTCCTGATATATCAGATTAAGACTACTGCCACCGTCCATAAGGACTCGGGTGAGATGGTATCCGTCAATTATTGGGTCTAGCACCAAGGCAGCCAATCCTCCGTGCCGGATACTAGTCGGGTGATCCCTGTGATCAAAAGTGATCGGGCAGGACGACCAAGGGTTGAACTTCAGGGTGATGGGCTCCACGGCGCATACGTCTCGGAGTGCGCGTTTGCTCCTCCTCTTCGTTACGTGAATCATGTTCACCGTTTTGACCTCTGGTGGGAATTTTTTCTGTCCCCCAGTGTTTGGCTGGCGAGGCTCATCCTCGTCTTCACTTGGTGTCTCCCTCCCCTTGCGTTCGGCGTTTAGCCTGCCGGCCTGCTTGAAGACCCAGCATTCTCTGTTGGTGTGATTTGCAGGTTTGTAAGGAGGTGCCATGAATCTGACATAATCTGTCTAGAATCTTGTTTAGGCTGGACGGTCCATCTCTGCTGCCTTTAAATGGCTTTTCCGTTGACCGGGTTGAGAGCCCCTGAATCCAGCGTTTACCGCCGTGTTGTCTAGGCTGTCTACATTGTTTCGACGCTTGCTTTTATTGCGTCGCGGTTTTCCATTGCCATCCTTGACTTCGGATGTGCCTGGGTCGCTGGTGCCGCTACCGGCCAGCCAACTATCCTCGCCCGCGCAAAAGCAGGTCATATGGCTTATTAGGGCTGCCATTGTCCTCGGTTTTTCCTGACCGAGGTGTCTGGCGAGCCATTCGTCCCGGACACTGTGTTTGAAAGCCGCTAAGGCTTCAGCATCCGGGCAGTCGACGATTTGATTCTTCTTAGTGAGGAATCTGTTCCAAAGCTTTCGGGCTGACTCTCTGGGCTGTTGAATTATATGACTTAAATCGTCTTCATCCGGAGGTCGGACAGAAGTCCCTTGAAAATTAGCCCTAAAAGCATCCTCAAGCTCTTCCCAACTTCCAATTGAGTTTTCAAGGAGGCTTTTCACCCAGTGTCGAGCTGGTCCTTTCAACTTGAGGGGCAAGTATTTGATGGCGTGGAGATCATCTCCGCGAGCCATGTGGATGTGAAGGATAAAGTCCTCAATCCAGATCCTAGGGTCTGTCGTTCCGCCGTATGCCTCTATGTTCGCGGGTTTGAATCCCTCTGGAAATTCATGATCCAGCACCTCGTCGGTGAAGCATAGGGGGTGCGCGGCACCCCTGTATTTGGATGTGTCATGGCATTCTGACGATTGTAGTGTTCGGTTTTGATTCTGTGCCGGAGCGCGCTTCCTAGATCCGTAGCTGGACCTGGTCATACCGGCTTTTTGGTGCAAGTCCTCACGTAAATCGTGTGCTGACTTATGTGCGACATCGTTAGCCGCCCTGTCGCGGCCATGGGGTGGTTGATCCGGCTGATCGGCCGTTTTATTTTTCGGCCGTATAGGCTCTAAAGCCTCGTCATCGAATTCAGGCAGCAGCTTGCGCTTTGGATAGCTCTTTGTGTGGCGACTGCCACCGTACTTTTCTTCAGTGTCGAGCACTGTGTTCCATCTACTGTTGAGCGTATTCTGCGCGACCTTAAGCCTTTGTTTCTGCTTCTTCAGACTCCTCACGGTGGCAATAAGCCTTCTATGGAGGTTCTCTTGCTCCAAGTGTCTTTCCGGGATGATGTGTGCATCGTCGTCCGGACTATTCTCCTCTCCGGAGATAGGTTGATGAGCTTTACCCTCGGCGCCGCCGTGATCGGACAGCGGCTCCGTACTATGTTCGATGTCCGCTGGCTCATCCTGCTCTGTCGCTGGGTCCATGTGGTCGTCGTTTCCTTTGGAGTCGACCGGGGTATTATTCTTTCTTGCGCTATTATCGTTGTTTTTGCCGAGGCGGGATTTGGAGCGGCTCACCATAGCGCCCCGCACTCGGCGTGCTCGCCGCTCACTACCTTGGGCTTCGCATTAAAGATGTTCAGCCATAAGCCAAAGTGTGGCGAGATGCGGAGAAAGCCTCGCACACGACGATGAATGTCGAGATGTTGAGGAAGGAATTGAGGGATAGATCATGAAAATCGATCCCGTAATAATACATGATGCTGCGAACGAACGGGTGGAGGGGAAACCCTAGCCCGCGGACAAAATGAGGGAGGAATACAACCCTCTCGTGGTGTTCCAGAGTAGGGACGATCTGTCCCGCCGTCGGGAGACGGTGGCTGATTTTCTTGGCCAGGTACCCGGCCTCCCGAAGCTTTTTGATATCCTTCTCCCGGACAATAGAGGCCATCCACTTGCCTCCTGCTCCGGATCCGGACATTTTCGGAAGTCCTTTGTGGGGGGAGAAGATGAACGCTCGGGCGCTGGAGCTCAAGCGAAGGGGAATGGATTGGGAAGAAGAAAGCGTGGGTGCGAAAGGGAGTCCTTATCCTCTTATAAAGGCAGCATGGATTCTGCGCCTCCCCACTTGCCTGGTAAACTCGCTTATTCCCCAAGCGCCGTGATTGATGGCGCGGTTGGGTTGCCCACACCCGTATTGATGAGAATCCCGTGATAAGGGGACACGATCTCTGCTTCGACAGGACGTGCCAGGAAAACCGCCTCGCAATATGTGCAGTAGCTGGTTGAGAAAAACGGTTCGAATAATGACCGGGCCATGGCGTGATGTCACGCTACGAAATTTGTCAGCAGATTAGATTTGTGGAATATTGTACTCTCTACGGTGGTATGTGGAATTTGTTTTGCAGAGCCGGACACGATCCTTGTGTTCAAAATCTTCTATGGAGTATTCGGAGGAGGAACCCGCCTTGCAATGCCGAAGACAATCTGCGAGCCGGACTCGTCATCACTGAAGCCTGGTTCAGGGGCTACTGAGGGAGTCCTGGATTAGGGGGTCCTCGGACAGCCGGATTATATACTTTGGCCGGACTGTTGGACTATGAAGATACAAGATTGAAGACTTCATCCCGTGTCCGGATGGGACTCTCCTTTGCGTGGAAGGCAAGCTTGGCAATTCGGATATGTAGATCTCCTCCCTTGTAACCGACTCTGTGTAACCCTAGCCCCTTCCAGTGTCTATATAAACCGGAGGGTTTTAGTCCATAGGACAAAAACAATCATAATCATAGGCTAGCTTCTAGGGTTTAGCCTCTACGATATCGTGGTAGATCAACTCTTGTAATACTCATATCACCAAGATCAATCAAGCAGGAAGTAGGGTATTATCTCCATCGAGAGGGCCCAAACCTGGGTAAACATTGTGTCCCCCGCCTTAGACGCATAGTTCGGGACCCCCTACCCGAGATCCGCCTGTTACCATCGGACTCTCTCACCCGGCCGCTTTTTCCCGTGCGCGCGATCCTTTCCCGACGTCCCTGCTATCTCTACTCTCTTCTGTACTATTATATTTATTTTATATTTTATATTTATCTCTACTCTCTTCTCTACTGTTATATTTATTTTATATTTAATATTTATCTCTACTTCTCTAGTCTCTACTCTTTTTTTCTTTTAGAAAACAGAGTTGGTGATGATGGTGTGCCTGCCATCCTACAATATAGGCCGTCCGATTTATATCTGATAGATAGGGAGGAAACTATGGCAATTTTGCAGAAATATACCCACACCCCTCTCTTGATTTGCAAATAAGGCCTTCCCTCATTCATCCTTTTCTCCTACAAGATAAACTATTCATACAAATGCCTCTTGATGTTCCGTGCAACGCATGGGCATCTTGCTAGTTCTGAAGAAAAAAATCCATCATTTGCCACACTACTGGTTGCAGATGGAGAACCTACCCAAGCACAGTGCGATACAGGAGCGATGCACAATTACAAGCCGATATTCTGTTGGACAATGGAGGCTATAACCAATTACTTTTACGGGAACAATAGCAACCAGGAAATTTGAAGGGTAGGTATGAACAAAATTGGAACCGCACATGTACTGCTAAGTGATTCAATACACACATTACCAATCGAGGAGGAGAACGATGGTCGCGGCGGCCTCTGTGCATGGTGGTCAGCAATGAGAGTCAGTTCATTGTCCACGACAGTGGTGCTTCTGCGCTTGGCGTCGGCTTCCGAGAAGCAGATCCGAGACCGTGGAAGATGGTGCCCGGGAAGAGGCTCTGTGTACGATGACAATAGTGGACCGGCTCCAGTGCTGCGTATGAGGTCGTCGATGAGGTAGATGCGGTGTAGTGGACAAGTGCACCGATGGAGAAGGGGAGGAGCACGAAGGCTGCGGTGTCGTGGAGAAGTCTATTTTGCTATGGGGATAGAAAATGGGGAGTATTCAGGTGTACTACTCTGAGTGCCGGGGTGGGGTTGGCTGGGTAGGGTGAACCTGAAGTTACGAAAACAGCCCCCTACCAAGCGTCATCCGTAGGCCTTTTCCGAAGGTTATGATGGTAACTTCGCACTGCTCGAATCAGGGTCGCGGGGGATTTTCCGGCCGACCTCAAAATTTTGTGACATTGAACTCCCCGTGTGGCGTGTTGGGTGATTGGGCTAAGCAACTAGCAAGTAGTACTAGTAACTACTAGTACTCCCTCCGATTTTATTAACTCTGCATATTAGGTTTGACCGAAGTCAAACTTCCTAAAGTTTGACCAAGTTTATAGAAAAATATAAACATTTACCATAACAAATATGTATGATGTGAAAGTACATTCAATAATGAAGCTAATGGTATTTATTTGTTATTGTATATGTTAATATTTTTTGTTATAAACTTTCTGAGAGTTTACAAAACTTGACTTTGACCAATGCTAATACGCGGACTTAAATAAAAACGGAGAGAGTAGACATTTGTTTTGTTAGTTTGTAGTGAATTAATCATTTGTTGTAATTTTGAAATAAATATATTAGGCTAGTGACTTCGAATGTAATGGTCTATACAATTTAATAGTTACAATCATTGTTGAATTCCAAGATGTATACGAGGTCTATAGTACTTCACAATATGCTCAAACTCACATAATCCTAATCAAATGAGAATCTAAATGCATTTCATAGTTATTACTTTGTAGGATGCAACAAAACCAACCATAACTCTACATCATCCATTATAAAAGCAACATTTTGAACACATCCCAATGTGTGAATGAAACGTGTAGAGAGAGCTTGCGAAGATGGAGCAGATAGGGCGGTAAAGATTGTGTGTATGTGGACAAGAGAGTAGGAGACAAACCTAACGAGAGAGAGAGAGAGAGAGAGAGAGAGAAAGAGATAGGAAGAAGTTAGGTCTGTGAGAAAGATGGAGACATGTAATATACGTGAGATGTGTGTGCATCCAGATTCTGTAGACGTGGAAGGAGAAGAGACAACAGGTTTGATGAGAGAGCTAGAAAAACATGGACAAGAGGGGAAGGATCTCGTGGGTTGAGGGATTGATAATTTTGTGCGAGAGAGAGAGGGATTGGTAATTTTGTGCGGGAGAGAGAGAGGGGGAGGAGTCAGTCAGCCTTCATCACATCATCCTGCTTCCAAATGGCCCCGCATTATCTAGTGCAGTGTGGTCACCGTCTTGGATCTCCTCGATGCCCTCTTTGAAGGTTGAGGTGTTGTGCATGCTGGGGTGCAGAGAAGCACAAGCGAGAGTGGTCGCCATATAGCCTTGGAAAGGGATGAATTGTGTGCTTGGGGGAGGGGGAGTGTGTGTGCGGTGTGTGTGTGTGTGTGTGTGTGTGTGTGTGTGTGTGTGAGGTATTGAGAGAAATCAAACCTATGGATAGAAAGGTGTGTGTATGTGACGGAAAGCTACATGCTAAATAGGGTTTTCACAAAGAGATTGTGCGTGCGAGATAGAGAGCGATGTGCGGGCCTTGAGGTGGGCAGGGGCCGGGTGAGGGTGTCAAAATGTGGGCGTTGATGCATGTGTTACATGCGATCGTGCGAGGGACGGACGAATCGAGAGAGATGGTTGTTGTGTTATGGATGCTCCTCTCACACACACACACACACACACACACACACACACAAGTACAAGTAGAAGACCGTTCTCTCATGTATACACAACGTATCGGCATCTGTCTATGTCTCACTCATGCATGATCATTTGCACATTCACACTTCTCTATGTCTCTATCACACGCACACCATCTCCACATTGCCCTTCCACCACAACACACATATGGACACATACACACGTTCTCTCTTAGTCACACACACAAAATCAGTA
Organism: Aegilops tauschii subsp. strangulata; assembly: GCF_002575655.3. Classification (NCBI taxonomy): domain Eukaryota; kingdom Viridiplantae; phylum Streptophyta; class Magnoliopsida; order Poales; family Poaceae; genus Aegilops; species Aegilops tauschii. Next base: position 289,805,307 of record NC_053038.3, read on the forward strand.
TTAAAAAAACTAGGGCGCACCTAAAACCTCCAAATCCAAATAAACACGAACTGGAGCTAAATTCAAATATGGAAATATTGTAGCATCAAGAACTTTTCCAGGAAAAAAAGTTGAGTAATATTCGGGGATTGTTTTCACACACACACAAAAAGGTTCGGTGGATGTCCTTCGAGCGCGACATGGTGACGCACCGTTCGACCGACCACGCGGCCGCGGTTCACGCGATTGCACAAGATTCCGTATCGTGGCTGTGGTAACTAATATAAGCGATGCCTCAGTCTAATGTTTACGTGTACTAGTATGGTTTTATTTTAAGTTTGACCAACCCTATATAAAACTAAACTAAGCTCCCATAGGCACACTCATCAATATGCCGCCGCCGCCGTTGCGCATGCCGGCGCCCGCCTGCTCCGGCCAACCATTTCTCGCCCATCACCGCCGTGTCGCCGCCATTCCTGTACCATGAAGCTGAAGGCTTGCCCGCTCACGTCATCTGCAGTCCCTCCTCGCGATGCCGCCACGCTGCCAAGCACGCGAGCAGCTGGTGGAGCCGCATCTATGCACGCAGCATACGAAGAGGAGGACGAGCGGGTGCTCCAGCACGCTGACGAGGAGGAACTAGCGTGTCATTGTCGTCTCCGCCTGCGCGGAGGAGGCGCGCATGGTGGCTATCACGGCGGAAGCCGATCACGCCCGTGCCGAGCCCGCAAACCAGGTGCGGACGCGGAATCTACCTTCGAGACCTTGAATGCCACGTAGATCCTACAATCTGAAGGAGCAATTTGGGTCAGTCAACTCTTGTGAGCCATTGGATGCAACCTGGATGGCTAGAAGGGCTTCTTCAACCTCCGAAATTGATGCACCGTTCATCTTCTCAGCCCGCCACACGCCTAACCGCCTGCCGTCGCCGCCCCGCCCTCCCCTGAACCGCCTGCCACCGCCATGCACCCCCTCACCCCCGCCATCCGTTTAACCCCAGGCACGATCCATTTTTTCTGGCAAACTGCATTCCACACCCAACACTCATAAGATAGATCATGGGCACCCTGCCACCCTAATATAGATACCGGGGTAGCTTCTCTGCCGTCTTCTTCCTTCACTCCGTCGAACTTCTTTCACAAATCGACTGACCCAAATTATACTACTAGTACGAACATATTATGTATAGTAGGAACACGAAGATATGAGCAGTAGTACCAACTGCAACAAGAATAGTAGTAAGACATAGTACTAGTACTACTATACGTACTAAAGAGTTCAAACAACGAGAAAAAACATAAAGTTCAAATAACGAGAAAGAACATAAACATAGTTCTGCTGGGGGCTCAGCACAACACACCCCTGAAATAAAACTAAGCAACTAGTCCACTTGACACTGTAGTAGAACTAGCATGAGCAACGGCACTGCCACCTTACTCGGAGTCCGAGTCCATGTCCTCGACTTCGTCCTCGTCCCTCTTCCTCTTCCTCTTCGCTGCCGCTTCTTTGCTTGAACCGGACACTAGGCTCTGCTTCTTCATCCAACCCTTGTAGATATTTAAACAAAGGTAGGCATCCATTGCTGCGTACAGATGTGATCTTCATCTATTGTCTTCGACTCCCATGCATGATGAAACTTGTGGTGAGGTTTCTTCAGTTCAGCGTACAAAGGATCAATCATGGCTGCTGCCAGGGTCAGCATTGAAGGCTGAGAGGAGGACACCGGGCTTGCCTTCTGGAGATCGAAGGGCTGGCCTACAACGAGGCCTATCCAACCCAGGACATCCCTGTCGTTCCTAAAGTCTACAGTAACGAATTTCACTCTTTCATCCTTGAGGAAGTTCTTAAAATCCTAGCACTCAACGTCGGCATGGCATATGTGGTAGACCAAGCACACGTTATGTATGCAAACCTGGATCACGGCGGGCTTCTTCTTCTCTGCCTCCTTTAGAATCTTCTCGGTTTCCAGTACTGTGGTGTACTCAACATCTAGCCCAGCGACCCACTCATCCTTTGAACTGTTGAACATGCATAGGAAGCGAGCAAGGCATACTTTCACCGTCGCAGATCCACGGGTGTATATGATGATGAACTCATCGCCGGTGATGGCTCTAACCTGGTACTCAGTGGCTACCATGGAAATTTGGGAGGCCGTGGATTTTGGAGGAGGGTTAGGAGAAGTTGAACTAGTGTAATGTGAAAGGACGGGGCGACTGGGAGCGAACTATTGTAAGGTAGAAGACGGGGACGAGTACGGCGTGCGAACGGCGTGTGGTTGTTGGCTTGCCCGGTGGATAAACGGCTGCAAGCCCCCAAAGAGTTCTCGAGTACTATGCGGGACCCACTAGATGTCATGTCTACTAGACCCATATCGTAGGCCTGACGGTATAGCTTCTGCCTGTTCACACGCCATGACGGCGCATGGATGTAACTTCACTTAATTCCCTCAACCATCGCGCCTCCCATGACCTTCGCCTCCCTCGCGCGGTCATGCCCTTTGAGACTTCGACCGGCTATAAATGAGCAATTTTTTGCCTACTCCGCATGCATGATACTCCCTCTGGTCCTTTTTACTTCCGTCAACCGTTTGCAAAGTTTTTGACCAAATTTATACTAAAAATATCAATATCTACAATACTGATTATAATGAGTATAAAAACTATGTTTTATAATGAGTATAAAAATATTGATTTGACATTGTGAATGTTGATGTACATTTTTCTATAAGTTTGGTCAAAGTAGAGCTACATTGACTTCAGACAAAACTTAAATGCACAATGCAGACTAGTTCCTCCGTCCAGGTCCGTGCCATGTACTATCTAGCCATCACAACAAGGTTAGCTATTAGAGTACTACTACCTCCCTTCTAGTTTAAAGGGCTCGATTCAAAATTTTCACCTACTCTTATCAAGATAGAGACGGTGGAATAGTTTTTGTAGTGGTTTCTAGAGTCTGGACTCCATCTTCAGGAACCTTCGCCGCCGGCGGCAAGAATTCAAGGAGATGAACCAGAAAAGAAATGAGGCTGGAATGAGTAGTTCCGTATTTTATATAGTGGCAGAGGTGGGTAAATATCTATTGTACCTCCGGTGGCAAGGCCATGTCTCTATGCACACACATCTCAGCCGTTGGTTCCAAGTAGATCGAACGGCTCACGTTGTCCAGAGGCAGACATACCATCACCACCAACTGAGATTTTTATAGGAGTGGTCATGCATGCATGTGGTGTAATTAATCCATCGGTTTACACAATTTTTTTAGAAAAGCGAGAGTACTAATTAAGTACTTTTCCAAACTACGGATTTAATTCCACCATTCATCATCTACCTTGGTTGAAGAGATTTTCTAATTAAGCCCTATAAACTGGAAAGGAGGGAGTACCACATTACCACCACTATGGCCAGCCTTAATCATCGCATGCAATAATTTAGTGCACCTTGAAATCTGAACGCCTGCTTGACTCTCCTTCTCCCTCCAGCAGTCCCACCACTCCACCCCGTGGGGATAAAATCTGCATGCATGACTCTCCTCCCCCGCGCTCGTCCAATCCGTTGTGACCAGCAATATTTCCACCCCTTCCCTCACCCGTAATTTACTCCAACAAATATGACCATGTAGCTGCTTCAGTTACTTAACTGTAGGTGCATTGGGTCACTGACATGTGGGCCCAGCAGGCATCTAGCCCACATGTCAGTGACGCAACTGGACCTGCAGTTAAGTCAGTGAAGCTCAGTCCATATATTACGTAGGTGTGCCATTGCTTGCTATAAATACTACGCCTCCCACGGCATTCAGAAGAACGCTCACATTCATCGATATCTCCTCCCCTCCCTCTCACGTCGACCACCATGGCATCCCCCCTCCCAAGCCCTAGGCGCCCCTCGCTACACCACACGGACGATCACGCGTCGTCGTTCCGTTCCTCGCTGCCACTAGTCGAGGAGGACGCGTCGCCATTCCGTTCCTTGCCGCCACTAGTCGGGGAGGACGCATCGGCGTTCCGCTCCTCGCCGCGACGCGTCGAGGTGGACGCGTCGGCGATCCCAATCTCGCCAGCACGCGCGTCGGAGGACGCGTCGGCTCCCCACTATGAGGAGAATGCCGCACCGCCCGTCGAGCCCCCCAGCCTTGAGGAGCTTTGGAAAGAAATGGATGTCGCCTTGTGGGAGGCTTTGCCTCCGGCAGAGCGCGCCAAAATAGAGGCGGAGAACAAGGCCGAGGAAGAGAAGCGCACCATGGGGCAAGCTGCCTGGCAGGCCTATGTCACGTCCGAGAGAGTCAGGCAATTGGCTCTTTGGCAGAAGGCTAGTGCGAGGGTCGTGAGGGTGGCAGACGACGCCCGTGCCAAAGCCCTGAGTGCAGTCGGGCCCAAGCGCCTCATCTACGCTTGGCGGTACGTGGACCGGGTGCACGCTTCCAGTGAGGAGGAGTACCTGTTGGCACCTGACCACCACACCGGTGAGATCGCGCTCGCCCGCCGGCAAGCCGCCAATCAGCACCTCGTGAGTAGCGAGGCTGAGGAAGAGGCGTTGTGTCGGAGCGCTGGGAAACAGCCGTGCACCAGGGCACTCGTGGCGCGCCGCAAGCGCTCCTGCGAGCACCGTGGCTTTCATTAGGAATATAATTTAGTTTCATAAGGTGATCTCATTAGTTTTGGGACGCAAATGATAAATCCAGAACATTCGGGAATTATTAGCGTCCTTAATTAAGTATGTAAAAGGAAAAGTTTGGAAACCTTGTGTATCCGTACGCATTTTGTAAGTACGTGCATATAGCACAAACTTTACTATATACTATCGCACTACACGTCTCTCTCTATATATGCTTGCAGACTGTGCTACTCCCTCCGTCCAGGTGAATAAGTCATCTTTGGTTGTGCACCGTGACCAAGAAGGAGGGAAGACTTATACACCTAGACGGAGGGAGTACTACTATTACTTATGTACATGCAAATGCACGTTTTAACATTACGATGCGGTTTTTGTAAAAGCAGAAAAACATCACTAGTCAAGCTTGTGAAACGATTCAATGCAAAACAAATGCAAAAATGCTCGTTTTATTGTTTACTTTTAGCTTCCTTCTCTATGGTTATTTCTCTATTGTACTTTGTACGGAGTAGTATCTCACTGGTCGGGCAGGCATGCAAATTCCCAAACCGCTTCCTACACCCTGTATCGAATTTTTTGCCTAACAAGTTGTGTCGTGCAATTGGAATTCCAACTTGAGTACTACTACTCGGAGTACCAGGGGTCAGTTCTTTTAGGCTTCTAGATTAGTAGTAATCCCATAACTACTACCTCCATCCTGGTTTATTGGTCCCCATTGTAATCTGTGTCAAATTTTGACCATAAATTTAACTAATGAAATGTTTGTGCATGTCACATGCACTAACATTTATCAGTTAAATCTTTCGTCAAAATTTAGCACAAATTACAATGGTGACGAATAAACTAGGACGAAGGTACTAGTAGTAGTTTAGAAGCCCAAATAAATGAGTGAGGTGCCTTAATGTTACTCTCCACTGTGACTAGTCTTATGGGAAAAGCTGGGGAAGAGACGGCTTATTTTTTAAGCCGCTAAAAGAACTGGCCCTAGGAATAGTAGCTAGGGATACTAGGAGTAGTATCCGAGTGTGCGAGATGAACCGGAGAAAGTAAATGCAGATAGATGAAATGCAAAAAAGACGGAGGGATGTGATGGTTGCTTGTCCGTTTATTTTACCAGACCACTTATTACTGGGAGTGGTTGGGTTTTGTGATATGACGGCTTTACTGCCGTGCCACGAGCGGGGTGAGACTCACATGTAGGGCCGCCCTCTACACTAGTACTACATCAGTCGTGGTTTATTAGTCCCCCATTGAATTTGACTGAAGATTTAACTGACAAAATGTTAGCGCATGTCAACAAAAACTATATCGTTGGATTCGTATTTGAACATAGTTTTCAATGATATAATTTTAGGTGACATGCATCAGCATTTATCGTACTATATATAATGTTAGTTCAATTTTTTGTCGTACTAATCTATAGTAAGGTGCCCGTGCGTTGCACGGAACAGTGAAATGCATTGCTCGGGGAGTTGTTTATTTTGACAAAGGATGTGGGGGTCATCTCATGTGTAACGGGTATCGATAGGTTTCTTCGGATATACATCCTGGTGAAATAGATAAAAAAGTATCTTTTACAAACAAAAGAGTTCAACTGTTCAACTTGCATCCAAAACTTGTGAAGAAATAACACTTATTGTGCTTCGCAAGAAATGATCTTTAAGAATTAGTTTTTGAATATCGATTGTTATACATGTTGGCTACAGATGACATGGCACTTTCTTATAGTCAACAGTTGGCTATACTATTAAGTATTAACCATGCCCTCATACACCTAGACGGAGGGATTAAATCAGAATGACTTGGAAGGGGGCAAAGGAGATGTAAGAAATGGTTCATCATAAGTCTTTCACCAGTACTACAGTAAAAATTCATACATGGAAGATTCTAGACTAAACCATAAATGGATACACTTTTATTCATGCGCGATACTCCAATAGAGAAAGATCATGCATGGAAGCATGCTTAGACAGCGGATTACATTGAGCGAAGACTAATGATCAACATTTAACTTGGTAATGCATATGTCCAGGTGAACCTCCTTGGAGTCCCCGTGCACCACGTTGGGGGGGGGGATCATACCATGCGTCTTCCATGTCCACATCGGCAGGAAGGTCCCAGCTCGGCATAGTCCTAGTCAGCTTCATGTAGCCAGTGTCGCCGCCCACGTACCTCTGAGGGGTAGTACTAGTGCACGCACCCATACATCGGCCTCGTGTCAGTATCAGCGTCAGCGGCGTCGCCCCTGACGCACACTACAGAGACGGGGCGGCGGCCTAGGCGGGCCTCGCCGGTGCCCACGGTCAAGAGGAATACGCTGCCGTCCTCCTCCGATACTAGCAGGCGGCGGTGATCCTCCAGTGACTTCGACATGGTGAACAGGTAGCACGTCTCGTATTTGATGTTCTCCGCCAAGGGCCAGTAGTGATCGCCGCACGCCTGCGTGAGATGATGCACGATGTCCGCCGGCGAGCCCCAAAACGGCATCAGGCACTCAAAGCAGTAGATGAAGGGCTCCTTGGAGGCATCGACCAGTCCGTCCATGAAACGGGAGTGGCTGTAGGGGACGTTGCGCCAGTTGAATATATGAGCAAGTTACTATGAGATTTAGTCCGAATAAGCACAAAATAAATCATGACGGCTATAAGAGAGATTAAACTAATCATGTGGACTAGCATAGTAGATGAACAGATCGAATCTAGGACACAGACTAGAAACATGAATTCTACCACGATTTCGAATAGGAAGGACAGAAACACATACGGTGCAACAAGAGCAGCACCGTTGGCATTGAGGTTGTCGCACATGTCATTGAGGAAGAGGTTGCCGAGGTCGGAGAAGAAGTTGTCGTCGGTGAAGTCTTCGCTGCCAACAGTCGTGAGAGTGCGCTCCCCAAATTTCAACAGCGCCCGCCGAATGGAGAGCAGGAGGGAGTGGCTGTAGGGGACGTTGCGGCCGCCGAATGGAGCGCAGGAGTAGCACACGAAATAGTAGATGGTGCTCCTTCCTAGTCTCTATGTCTACTCTTATCTCTATCTCTACTACTCTTCTTTCTTTTTTATAATATACTAGTAGCTGTCAAATCGAATAGTACTGCGCCACCCGCTGCACGCCCGGCTGAACACGCCTCCTCGCCTCCATCAAACCCCTCCGTTAAACCCGCATGCAAACTGAGAAACCTACTCCGGCCCGCGGGAGGAAATTTGCCGGTTGCCATTGGAGAATAATAGATTCACGTCCAATCCATTTGAGTTAATTGCTTTTATGATTCTCCCTCTATAAAAAGTTAATTGCATCCTTAATCTTGTAATCTAAGTACTCTGTGGGTTCCACTGTTAGTACAGTGTACATGACTTGCAGGCTGGCTACAGATTCATACAGAAAGTTAGAAAGAAACAAATCCATCCTTAATCTTGTATTCTAAGTACTCTGTGGGTTCCACTCCCAGTACAATAGCGAAAGAAGTATATATTAAAAAAATAAAAGCTACAGTTTAGGACAGAATTAGAACTCGGGCCATCGCGCTACAAGCATCCGGCCTGCACCAGTACACCAGGTGTCCGATGCAAGAGATAAGCCTTTATAGCAATGACCCGTCCGTTGCAATGGATCCAAAGTAGAATAATACATGTTCACAAATTTGAAAGAAAACAGTTTAGTTTTGATATACATATCACTAAAAATATCTTATGTTTCACTCCAAATATATTCTTTGGGCTGTTTTGATGAGGAGGAATGTGGTTGGCTTCAAGATATTAAGGGGTTTTGTGTAAACTAGAGCAGAGAAGTGGAAATTGTTGCAAAAGGCCACAACTTACAACACAGCCGTTAGATGTGAATCTAATGGCCAGAAATGGCGGATGGCAGACACACCATCATCACCAACTGAGTCTTTTATAGGAGTAAGTAATATAGGAGTAGGAGTAGATAAAAAACCAAGTTTGTGATGATGGTGTGCCTGCCATCTTAGAGTATAGACTGTCCGATCTATATCTGACGGATAGAAAGAAAACTATGACAATTTTACAAAAGATACCCGCACCTCTCTCCACATTTATAGATAAGGCCTTCCCTCATTCATCCTTATCTCCCACAACCTCATTGCTGAGAAATTAAAAAAGGAAGTCTCTGGAACAATCTGGCATGGTGGCTGCTGCCGGCGCCATCCATCCCCATGCCTCCACCCAGTCCGACCACCAGTCACCACCACGCCCCACTCCTCGTCACCTTATCTATCATCTTTCTCGAGATATCATTTTTTCGATGAAATGGTCGAGATATCATTAGTTTTTATCTACTCCTACTCCTATATTACTTACTCCTATAAAATTCTCGAGATATCATTAGTTTTTACACATGGGATTACTCCTGCATGGGTCAATCACAACAGGTGTTTTGTAAAAAATGCATCTTGATGTTCTGTGCAATGCACGTGCATCTTGCTAGTTTTTTTGCATATAATTCCAAACACCACGTAGACTCGGTGTTTGACCATTTTACAACTATGTTAGTAACATTGTTAGTGGTCAGCCGGTGCAAGTTATAGCCCCGGGTGTTTTAACCTTTTTTAGTAATGATATCTGGCGATTGTTCACCACGAGCTCAATCATGGCGAATCCCACGTAACCGTCAGATTTCCATCCGACGGTGCCCTGTTTTTAAGCCATAGTATTTGACAAAACCGCCACCCTTACACACGTATTATAACTGTGTCGCGGGCGTTTGCAACCGCCATGTCTGCCAGCGAACGTTTGTTGGGGATTGGAGTTAGCACCGATGGCAGTTCGTAGTCATTCCATGCTCGGGCATTGAAGTTTGTAACTATTTTAGATTAGAATATACTAATCCTCCGGTGCTCGTAGTAGAGCAGAGTCCTACTCCACTACTACTCTACTCAAGCAAGTTAGAGCATAGTAGTAGGTACTGTAGGGAGTACCAGTACTGTGATCACTCAAGCAAGTTGTCTGGCATCGATATGACCCTATGTTGCTGGTATCACTACAAAAAATACACTTCCGTGATGATACTTGTTTGTCACAGTAGGTCACGTTTTCTGTCATGCATGTACATCCATGACGATTTTATGACAGAATCAAGATAGTCATACATGTCTTGTCGTAGAAGTGTTCCATGACATTACCAAAATTATCATCACGGAAGTTTCCACTTCCATGACGATAAATCGCACGTCATGGAAGTGCTTTCGTCAAGGGTGAACGACACGTAGCATCCACTGTAACGGGTCGCCGTTAAGCCATCGGGTCTGGTTTTGGATCCGATAACCCGTTAACAGCCTGGACCAATGAGGATTTTCCACGTGTAAAATTGTCATTGGCCGGAGGAAACACGTGTTGGCTCACCGTTGGGACAGATGTCATCCATTCATTGGACAGGAGGCGCCTATGATAGGTCGACACGTGGCATGGCCCAACAGAGGCCCATTCCGGTGAAAAGGCCGACCCATTTGACTTTGTCAAAAGGTAAAAGGCTGGCACGGAAAGCATGTTCCTATATAGCCCATTTACAGCCCGCTAACTCACGGCCCGTTACGACCTATCGAAATTAAGCCCAGTAGCTTCATCCGGGCCGTCCAATATGATTCCAGTCCATTATAACTTCCGGCCCATGTATGGCCCATGATGTCTTTCGGCCCATACAAGGCCATTTGTAACTATTGGCCCATTAACGGCCCGTAGTGAATCTGGCCCGCAATGATCAGTGTATCGCTTCATACCCACTAACGACCCATTATTCCATTAGGCCGTTTCCAACCCGTGTTATCTTTCGGCCTTCTCAGGGCCCATTTATTCTTGGGCTTATTTCCAGCATTCGGTTACTTACGGCCCGTTACTGGCCTTTTCTACTTGTGGGCCAAATTCAGCCCGTGGTAACAATCGGCCCGTTTGCGGCCCCTTAATACGTTGGGCCATTTTCATAGCGTCATCAAATACGGCTGATTAACGACGGCCCGTTATTGTCGGACCATGAACGGACGATTCCAAATCTAGCCCATTTACGGCCCATAATGCGGTGTGTTATTGGCCCATGTTTGGTCGATCGATCATACGGCCCGTAGAAGGCCCATTGATGCTACGGCCCATAGAAGGCCCAATGTTTCTACGGCCCTTACAAGGCCCATTGTTTGTATGGCCCTTACAAGTCCCATTGTTTCTACGGCCCGTAGGAGGCCCATGGTAACTACAGTAAATATGTAGCCCATGGTTATTGTGGCCTAGTTTTAAAAAAATAGGTTATTGCGGCCAAACCGCGGAAAAAGAACTGCACTGACTACAAGCAAACAAATAAACAAGACAACAAGGAAATAAATAAGCAAGCAACTTACGCTAGGCTATCACGGCTATTACACATATTACATCCACTGGGCATCAAAGTTCGCCACCAGTGCAAATATAGGGAACAAAGCAGCATATCATATACACTGGTTGTCAAAGTTGTCGACTGGTGCAAATAAACACCGTAGCAAAACAAGTCCAGAACTGAAACCACTTCAGAAGATCTCAAGAAACAATATCCTAGGTACCCATAATGCTAGCAAGATGCTTAGCAAGCTTATTAACTTTCCCTTGTTTGGCGCTTAAATCCTCCAGCGCTTGCTGTTGCACCAGAAAGTATGCATCTGAATTCTGCAGGGATTTCCTTAGTCCTTCAGCTTCCTGTCGCAGCACATCTGATCGATGTCTTTCAACTTGAAGTTGAGACTCAAGAAGACGAACTGATTCAGGCAGCGACTTCGAAGAGCTTGTGCCAGCAGTAGTGGCCAGTAACTCGAACACTACATCAAGACAGGACTTTTGGGTTCTCTCACTATCGTCAAGATAGTGTTTATCAGCTTTCTTGGAGACCAACAGGGATGTCTCACTATCTTGAACCTTATCCGCATTACTTCCTTTACCATTGCATAATGGGGTGTTGTTCTCCAATATTTTGTCCGCATTCTAAAAGAGAAACAAGCAGACACATCACAGGTTTACCATGTTATATATGAAACTCATTTTGGTAAATCAGTTCAGTAGTAAAGTGGATAGGATAACATCATGAAACAAACATATATCTATGTACCATGGTCACTTTATGGTCTATATCATTCTAGTTTTTGTTGCCAAATCAAGATAGTGACACAGTTCAAATAATATGTGTTCAAGACAAAGCAGAATAGACAGAATATAAGTGTGGGAAACTATAGAGCAATAACAACACTTGTAATGTGCATGACATGAGAACATAACTGTTTATTCAATTGAAACTGAAATCAATATAGAGCAAGTTACAACAGCAAACCAGTTAAAGAAACAGGTTTAAAACATACCTGTTGCGCCATTGGAGTTTCAATTCCATCCTTCAAATTTGAAAATAGTTGGTATGAGTAAATACAGTGATGCAAGAGCAAAGGAGTATGAACCATAGCTACAGAACCTGACCTGAGAACAATTCTTCTTCTCATTTAAGCGTTGAGTTGGGATTCGGAGTGGTGGTCCTCGTGCTTTGGGCACTGCAGTTCCCTTACTAACTGATCGTGTTTGGGTGCTCTGTGGTGGAGACGATGCTGTGTCAACTGGAACCGGGTTACTATCTGCTGGGGTTGGAGTTAGAAGGGTGTACCTGGTTCTCTGTCCAACTGGGTAGGGGTACAATCTTCGAGAGTCTGGGTTATGTGTGGTGGGGCTGGTTCTTGGGCAAGTACAACCGTGGTTCTATCTGCATCAACTGGTAGCACTATCTTTTCTGAAGACCGTGTTGTTACTCCCTTAGATACTACCATCACCCTCTCCAATTCAAATGGCTGATAAATAAGAAAAGTAATTGAATGTACAGACATTGTATGATAAGACAGGTGCAATGGATAGTGGGGAATAAAAGAGGGCATGAAATAATTCACATTTATGTTGTCTAACCAAACAGGATAGCATGACACAATTTCACATATATGATGGCCAACGAAACAGGATAGCATGACACAATTTCACATTATGATGGCTAACTAAAAAAGATGGAAAGACATAGTTCAAAATATGATGACTATGTAAACAGGATGACATGATATAACTATATAATGTGTTTATAAATTAGGTTGGCATGCCATAATTGACATACATGCCGCCTATGGAAACATGATAGCATGATATAATTCACGGATAGAATGACATAATTCAAAATATGATGACTGTAAACACTAAATAGGATGAGATGATATAACTATATGATGTCTTTATTAAATGGGTTGACATGCCATAATTCAGATAGATACTGTGTATGTAAACATGATGGCATGATATAATTCAAATATATTATTTATATAGTAAGCAAGTAAGATGGCAATCCATATATGATGTAAAAACTAAGCAATGCAAGACAACATGCATGACATGGGTAATATAACCCTGCCAAGTTTGAGCATAGACCTCAGGGGGGAAATTGGACTGGTCATCAGTCTCTGAATCCTCCTCTGAGGAGCTCTCTGTAACCAGCAAGATGTCTGCTTCAGCAGGTAGCATTGTCTGCTCTGAATACCTTGTTTTCACTCCAGATACTTCCATCACCGCTTCAAATGGCTGATGCACAGGAAGAGTAGTTGAATATACAAATGTTGTCGACAAATGGAACACGTAATACAAAAAATGATAGCATGATATAATTCACATACATGATGATTGGCTAAACAGCATGGCAATGGATAATTCACATATATAATGCCTTTGCAACAAGATAGCATTGCATAATTCACATATATAATGTCTTGCAACAAGATGGCAATGCATAATTCACATATATGGTAATTAGATACTAAACAGGTGGCATTCACACAAAGCATGTCTAAACTAATCAAATGACATAGCAATGCAAGACACCATACGCACGATATGAGCAACATAACCCTGCCAAGTTAGAGCATACACCTTGGGGGGAAATAGGACTGGTCATCTGTCTTTGAATCCTGCTCTGAGGAGCTATCCGTAACCAGCGAGATATGCACTTCGTTAGATAGCATAGTCTGCGCTGAATACCTTGTTTTCGCTCTAGAATTTTCCATGACCGTGTCAAATGGCTGATGCACATGAAGAGTAGTTGAATGTACTAACATTGTTGACAAATGCAATACGTAACGGAAAAAAAGGATGGCCTGATATAATTCAATATAAGATGACTGGATAAGCAGGATGGCATTGCAAAATTCACATATATGATGCCTGGCTAAACAAGATGGCGTTGCATAATTCACATAAATGATGAATAAACTAAACAGATGGCATTCACACAAAGCATGTCTAAACTAAGCAGATGACATATTTGATGTATAAAGTAAGCAATGCAAGGCACCATATGCATGATATAACCAACATCAGCATGCCAAGTTAGAGCGAAGACCTCAGGGGGTAAATAGGAGTGGTCTTCTCCTTCTGAATCCCCCTCAGAACAGATATCTTCCTCTTGATTACAATCCAAAATGGGTGGAGGGGGCTGCCTTTGCGCCTACCAGCGACGTCTCCATGAAATTTTATTGCCACGCAAGGCTCGTCTCTTTTGCTCTACACGTTCAGTTCCATTGTGTACAAGAACTGACATGCATAGGAATAAAACATAGTGAGATTATGTAAGGAGTGCATGCAGAAATCCAGAGTGATGGTAGCAACCTGTGGATAGACCCAAAACCAATGATAGCAGGCAGATAATGGCTTCAGTTAAAAAATACAGATAATGGCTCCTTTACTGTTTGTTTCCCACCCAACATGAAACTCATAGTAGACACAAGAGATTAACCAGATAGTAGATAGATACTATTGATTGCGGCCCCGATATGTACCCCACAACCTTTTAAAAACTCAAGTTTGACCATTAGTTTGGAGCTGACTCAGTGTTTAATCAGTGAACAGGACGATAAAGTAGCATGTAATATTAAGCGATGCATAACATAAGCAGACACGAAACGGTGCGACCTCTCTTGCGGACCCGTGTAGTCCTCGAGGTCATCTGCTTGGTTGATGATGGTAATGCAGTTGTCATGGCTGCCAGCGGTGGGGAAGAAGATCTGAGGCCGCGAAAGACATTCTGGAGGCCAGATCCCTGCTGTGCTGGACCCTTCTATAGTTGGAGCAGCTGAGCTGGGGTGAACGACGGCGCAGCAGGAGCGGGACAAACCACACAAGGTTTTCTTTGACAACTATCTATAAGAGAAGTAATTCTATAAAGGCTCATTTGAATTGGAGGATTCTAACAACGCAAGGATAGGAAATACACAGTAATAGGATAGGAATGCACATGCAAAACAGAGAATTTAAAAACACATGATTTCTGCCAATCTGGGAGTTTGGTTCACAAGAATTGGAAGATCACAGGATGCAAAGAAGCATGGTGAGATCAAGTCAAACCACAAGAAAATGTACGGTTATAATGCTATTATGCTACTATCTCTTAGTCTTGTGCTACATGAATAGGAATTTGAAAAGGAGGACAAATGGATATTAAATTTCCTACGGTTTTTCTTTCAAGGAGACACTAAAGGAACAAATCCTACAGTTTCCTTTGCTCCATTCCTTTGAACCAAATGCATGAATAGTAGTACCATAGGAAACTTTCCAATTCCTATGTTTTTCCTTCACTTTTCCTTTCAAGCACTGGCGATTCTAGCAGGCAGGCTTGAGCACGGAAAAGCCTACACTCGAAAAATGTTTTTGTGCTACTTCTACTACTTTGGACCCAGGCCACTGCCCTACTAGCTCAACTCCCAGGCCCATCGACAAATGCACAGCTCAAACATGCAGAGATAAATAATGATGGTGTTCAAAGGAGCCCATCACAGATAGCTAAGTTGCCTGGTACCTCACTGCTTGTCATATAGTAGGAGAAACTAATCGTATTTCACGTTACTGCGTGTGCTCAGTGGACAATATATATAACATGTAGAGTAAAAAGAGATGCAACAAGTGTACAACCTCTTTGGTGAAGCCATGTCGATCTCAGCGTGATTGGGTTGGTCGGTGAGGATGATCCGGCTGACTTGGTTGACGGAGGAGGGGAAGAAGATCTTAGGCATCTTGAGATGGAGCCCGGGGTACTGCTCCGCTGTGAAGGAGGGTTTCGTCGTTGGAGCACCTCTGGTGGGTTGTACGACGCCGAGGCTGAAGCAGGACAGGAGAGACAACGTTAACTTGAGTGGAATTCTAATAGCATCTCCAATAGATGACGCAAAATACATAACCTCAAAGTGCTAGATGTAAAATACATCAGCCGCTCATCTCTGAACTTAACTGTCGAAACTGAATTTAACTGTCGAAACTAAACTTAACTGTCGAAACTGAATTTTGATGTCGAAACTGAATTGTACTATCCAAACTGAAAGCACTATAGGTGAAGCTACACATCACTCGACTGACATTTTCATCTCTGGTCAGTCGATTTTCCAGTCGTTGGATACAAAATCAAGGGCCTGCAGTTCATCTTCAACCTCCACCCCCTGAGCCGCCAGCCACCACCGGCCAAACAGCCGCCCCCCGCCGCCCGCGGCCGGCGGTGCGCCGCCCCGCCCGCTCCGAAACCACTCCCCACCGCCGGTCTGCCGCCCCGGCCATCCCTCTAGCCCCCCCCCCCCCGTGCCGAGATTTTTCTCTGGCGATCCTCACGCCATTGCCCCACCACCGCCGGCGACCATCGCCCCACCCTGAACCCTAAGATAGATAGTTGGGTACCTCTCCGGCGAGCCCCCCTCCCCGCTGCGGCTGGTTCTTCCTTAACTCCGGTGAGCCCCCCACCCCCCACCCCCTGAAAATCGACTGACCCAAAAGTCGATTCAGTCGACTGAAGTGTAGCTAAATCGGAGCAGCGTCGCAAGCAAGAGCAAGAGCGAGAGCAGGAGCGTGAGCAACAGCAAGAGCAATAGCAAGAGCAGACCAAGCTGGGGACCGAGAGCAAGAGCAGAGCTGTAGCGTGAGCGAGAGCTAAAGCAACAGCAGCTCCTATTGATGTGGACGTCGCTGCCGAGGGAGTGACGCCATGGAGGAAGTGGCCGACGACGCTGCCGTGGATGGAGTCGCGCCGTGTCGGCTCGGGACCGAGCGCCGGCAGCATCGTGAGATTGAATCAAGACGAAAATGCGGCGATTAGTGTACAACCTCTTTGGTGGCGCCGATTAGGCCTCAGCTTCATCCGAGGAAACGGTGATGATGATGCTCTTCCGGTCGTGCAGTTGAAGACGGGGTGTGGGAATGGAGGTGGCGCGAAAGACGAGGGGAACATCGGGGCAGCTCCTTGGAGGTGGAGGACGGGGTGGCTGAACCGGTGGGACGACGAGATCCACGATGGATCCTCATCCGGTACGGTGGATGAGGGACATCGAGGTGTTGCTGTGGACGACGTTGTCGGGGAAGAGGCTCCGGCTGGGTGGCGGACGGAGGAGGGTGTGGGGCTTCGCGCGTTTTCGCGACCTTGGTGTACGAATGGGTGGGCGGATGGGATGGGAGTGGGGAACCATGGCTTAAGGACGCGCTTGTCCGAAATGTGGGGTAAGTTATGAAAGTACCCCCACTGATTTGACCTAGCGGTTCTTTCGGTTCAGGGGTATCACGGGCATTTCGCGTGTCGGGATTTCACGGGAGGTGGGAGTTTTTGCGCGCGTTGTAATTTTGGAATAGCAAGGCGCGTGTTGATATGGAGGGAGTTGTCGGAGCACAACGAGACAAAGATATATTTTCAATATTTCGGGGTAACAAGGCGCGGGTTGAAATTTCCGAACAAGCCTAACTTGTACTGTACCAAATCAATTCGCACTTCCGTCGACGAAAAAACAAAAAGAAATCAATTCGCATCACACAAGAGAGTCTAGTCCCGTGTACTGTACCAAATCAATTCGCACTACCAATGTCATTCAAAACTTTGAATTCATGTTATGTTCAATTAAAATATTTCGCTACGTGTATAATGCATGCAACCTGCTACTCAAATGAACGTTTTAGTGCATTCCAAACGTATATACTACCGCTTCAATATGAACTAAATTTGAATTTGTTTCTCTATTTGAATAAGATCTACAATAATGATTGTTGTGAAGTCAAACCATTTGAATTCGTTTCTCTATTTTAATAAGATCTACAATCATCATTATTATCAAGTTAAACCATCGTTTGTGTATTATCTTCACAGCACACCACATGATTACTCTCGAGTTAGATATGAACTATGTGTACTATATGAACTCGAACTCGATTTTTTGAATCCACTTTATGTTGTTTTCAAATCACAGTACATTTCAAGCTCTAGCTAGATCTTCATAATCTAAACCATGTCTCATATGTATAATGTGTCTATCACATAATGTATGGTGCCCCGCCGCTTACGCCTACAAGTATTTAGATGTGAGTTGCAAACACCACACATTACCACAAATTCAAATAAAATGTGAGATTGTTCGATATATAGTATTGTTTAGATTGTTCGATATTTAGTTGTAAGCTGAAAATGCCACACATTATCACAAATTCAAATAAAATGTGAAATTGTTCGATGTATAGTATGATTTAGATTGTTCGACATTTAGCTGTGAGTTGCAAATGCCATGCATTCTCACATTATGGTATAACATGTGCAAAACCACAGCACGCATATCACCGCTTTATTCATGCATGCATATCTTTATAACACTATGATATCCTATTCAAATATATGAATCCACTTTCATATCAAATTATGATCTTTGTTAGTCTCTTACACCCACACAATCCTCTAACCTTTGTAGCTAGCACTAACTTTCTCTCGTGCACGCGCACGCCCTCCTCACCCCCCCCTCCCTCAGCATTCTATCCATCACGCAATTCATTTTTTTTCTTTAGGTCGTTCTCCCACAGTCTCCACAACTCCTTTCTGACACACACTGATCGATAAACCTCTCCAGCGATGTCTACCTACAACATACACATGCACCTTCCATCTCCTCCTTTCTGTGTCCATGCCTCGTGTCTCTCATACGGTCCCACACACGTGTAAACTTTCACCCCTCTTTTCATCGATCTCACAACTGCACACTCCTCCCCCTATCTAGCTAGTAGCTCGGCCTCTCGCACCACCTCCTAGCTCCATTCTCTCTGTCTATCCGTCTCGCTGGGCCTTATTTGCCTCTAACAAATGGATGTACACCGACTGATCTCCCGGTATACATATAGCTAGCTAGGTCCTTATAACTCATTTTTCCCCATGCATCGATCGATCTCCCTCATTAGTTATGTCTCTCCCTTCCTCCGACAAACAACAATTGATCTACCGGTCTAGTTAGGTTTGCTTACCAAACACATGGTTCCCTTCATCATCCATGCATGCGCCCCAGCAGATCTATAACGCATAGGCACACACAGAAACACATCGCCACTCTTATTGATAATATTGCAGTTCTACCCTCAGTTTGTTTAGTAGGCCTCTCCCACCATGTTCGAGAAGCAACTCCATAACCCATCCAGCACTCTACCCCTCTCCCTCTCTCTCTCTCTATCCCAACTTATTTCCCGTCCTTCAGTTATGTATGGATGTCGGCCGCTCTCCCTCAAGACATAGCTGGGTCTATCCTTCTCAACACATATACGAGTCGTTCTACCTCTCTAGTTAGGCCTCTGCATCCCCCCTCCCCCAACCCCCCCCCCACACACACACACACACTGATACATCGAGTGCTCTAGGCATGTCTCCCTGCCACACACAAACTTGCCATGAGCCCTCTGACGTTCCGGTAGGTCAGTCGCCCTATATCTTTGACTTGCACACACACAATTTCGAAGGATCTCTTTGTCGGTGGGAATGACATCTATGGAATCACTGGGATCCCTTCTATGGTTGGCGGGCGCGGGGTTATGCAAAGAGAGGGTCTGGTAGTCAGCACAAGGATCGTTTATCCAGGTTCGGGCCGCAAGGATGCGTAATACCCTAGTCCTGCTTTGGTGTATATTTGAGTGTTCCTGAGCTCTCGAACTAGCTGCGGTGCGTGCATAGTTCAAAAGATCTGAATCCTTCTCCGGTACGCCTCGGGCCTCCTTTTATAGTCAAAAGGGGTCGCCACAGTGGCACATAAGAGGTGGAAAGGTATACAGTGTACAAGCTTATCGCCTGTCACTACGGGACAAGGCGCATTAAATGCGCTCCTTAGGTGTCATGTTGCTTTATTGGGGATGGCAGCGAGGCCCGTCCCGTCCGGTCTTCATGAAGATCTGCATGCCACCACGCAGGTGCTTGCTGAGTTGGCCTGGAGGCCGCACGTTGCCACGCAGGTGCCTGCCCAGCTGGTTGGGCTGGCGGCTGTATGGGAACGGCGGTGCTGTCTTGGTAGACGTGGGTCTGGCTGTGGCCCTGCAGATGTCCTCGGCAAGGGTCTCGCCGGGGCCCCGACAAGGGTCTTGCCGTGGCATCGCGGTCGTCCCCGGCAAGGACCTTGCCGGGGGTCTCGTGGAGTTCCTCGGCAAGGATCTTGCTGAGTTTCGTTGTCTTCTGGTCCTCATCTGATCTTGTGTGCTTATGATCTTCACAAAGATCTGCATGCCACCATGGAGGTGCCTCCCGACCCTTGGTTCCAATGTGGTTGATGGTGTTGGAACCCTTGGGCTCAAGGGTGGCGCGCTGTGCTGGCGTTGGGCAAGTTGCCCCGGCAAGGCTCTTGCCGGGGTTGTGGAGGCCGCCCCGGCAAGGGTCTTGCTGGGGGAGTCCACCTCGCCCTCTTGCTCTTTGTGTCTTTGGTGTTGGTGTTGCTTTGCCCGTCTTGTGCCTTTGGCTGGAGCGCTGCTCTGGTATTCTTGTGCTTCTGCTCCCTCCCTTTGCCCTGCTAAGTGTGGCCGCAGGCGCGGCTCTGACTGCCCGTGCACAAGTAGAGGGGTCAAAAGGAGAGCCCCCACTTTTGTACACGGACAGGAGCCCCCGGTCCTAGGCCACACATAAGCGCAACGCGTTGTTGGGCTAGGCCCAGAACGGTGCGCGGGCAGGCGGGGCGGATTTTTACCGCATTAATTCCCTCGCCCGTCGCGCTTCCCCAAGACCCGCATTGAATGCGTGATGTGGGAGTCGTGCGTGGGGCGGTTGCTGCCCTCATGCGTCACATCGCGGTAAATGGTAACGAAGCGGCTCGCGCCTTCCCCATAAAAAAGGAGAAACCGCAGGCGCGACGCCCATTTACCCTCTGTGCCTTCTCCAATCTCGGAACCGCCGTCCCTCCCTTCTTCCTTCTCAAGCTCTTGCTTTCGCTCGCCGCCGCCGCTCCTTTTTTGTCCCTCATCCCTCATCTCCCTCAGCCACCATGGCACCCAAAACTAGCAAAGGCAAGGGAACGGCCAAGGATGTCGGGGGGAAGGAGGCGCCGGAGAGCGAGTTGGCAGTGCGGTGGACGCAGCTCGCCTACTTTCCTTCGACGGTCGATGCAGTCCACCTCCGGGACAACTTCAAGCCCCTGTGGGGGTGCAAGATGAAGGGGCACCCTGCCACTCGCATCATCCCCGCCGGTTTCGCCGAGGCCGGCCCGAATCGGTACCCCTTCTTCATTGATTACTTTTCCTACGGGCTCTGCCCCCCTTTCTCCGATTTCTTCAATGACGTCATGCACACCAATGGCTTCCACCTTCTGGATTTCACTCCAAATGCCGTGGCATGCATGGACCTTTTTGCCCATCTCTGCGAGGGCTTCGTCGGAGTGCACCCCAGCATGGCACTCTTCCGCCACTACTTCTATCATCGGCAAGGTTGAGCAGCTCTCCAAGGCCAACGAATCCATCAAAGACCTGAAGCTGGAGGGTCTTGAGGGGACGCTTTCGGAGGTCAGGGCCCGGGAGGAGACCCTGACCAAGGATCTGGAGGAGGAAAAGTAGTTGCGGAGGAATGAGGCCGCCAACCACGCGGATTTCGTGAAGGGCGAAAACCTCTGGATCAGCCACCTCGCCGACGTCGCCGGCAGGATCACCACGAAGCTGGCGGCCATGGCGATGCCAAACGTGAGGTACGCCCCGGAACCGAACATGAGCCCCAACGCCAAACTGACCCTGTTCTTTGAGGGTGTTCTTGGAGCTCTGGAGCAGTCCCGCTCCACCCGGGCGGCCTTCTGGCCAATGAGGCCTGGAGGCTTTGCCGGGGTGCCATGACCAAGGTCCTTACTAAGGTGGCGTACTGGAACCCCAACCTCGACTTCGACGCTACGCTGGAGAGCTTGCCGGAGGATGCGGACCTCGAGGAGCGTATCGAGCCCATCATCAGCCGTGTCGACGGAGTTCAGAGGGTAGAGGGCCAGCGCCGGGATTAGGCACCCCGTTTCTCATCGCCGCTGCAGGTTCATGACCAAGAAAAAATTTATCTTTAGTTACAACTGCAGCAACAATTGATGTAATATAACTCTGCAGTACCTTGAAATGATGCACGTTATTTTCCCGTTTGATCTCCCTTTGTATGTCCACCCTACGTTAATCGGGTAGGCTTGCCAGCGCGTAAACCTAGACCGCGGCACCTTGAGGACGGATCCCCAATAGCCTGCCGGGTGTGCTTGCTGCCAGGCAAACCACCTTACCGCTCTTAACGCGGCTGCTCGAACTGTCGAGCGGACTCGAGACAGAACGAGAGCGTTGCCAATTGCAGAAGGTCACCCTGTCGTTCTTAACGCAGCCGCTCGAACTATTGAGTAGACTCGAAACAGAGCAAGGGTGTTGCCAATAGTGGAAGGGCCCCATCGCATGCAGGTTTTCCATACGTAGGGCAAGATCTTCGAGGACGATAACCTTATATATAAAAAGGAATTGCTCAAAGTTTTGCATGACTTAGCTTTTCTGCCGCTGCGTGAGCATTCACTCCATCCACCGATGATGCCGCTCGTTTGGTCGTCTTCTTCCTTGGAGTGACGACCACGATGAAGCCGCTGCTCCAACCAGACTAGATTTTCACAACTACGCCCCCTACCTAGCGCGCCAAATATGTCGGTTGGAACGACACCTATGGAATCACTGGATCCCTTCTACGGTTGGCGGGCGCGGGGTTGTGCAAAGAGCGGGTCTGGTAGTCAGCACAAGGATCGTTTACCCAGGTTCGGGCCGCGAGGATGCGTAATACCCTAGTACCGCTTTGGTGTATATTTGAGTGTTCTTGGGCTCTTGAACTAGCTGCGGTGCGTGCGTAGTTCAAAAGATCCGAATCCTTCTCCAGTACGCCTCAGGCCTCCTTTTATAGTCAAAAGGGGTCGCCACAGTGGCACACAGGAGGTGGAAAGGTATACAGTGTACAAGCTTATCGCCTGTCACAACGGGACAAGGAGCATTAAATGCGCAACGAGGCCCGTCCCGTCCGTCGCCGCTCCGCCTTGCTCCGACACGCGTCCAGGCCCACGAGGCATGCAGTGCCACGTAGGCCGGCTGGCTGCTGAGATGGCGTGGTGGCAGGGTCTCCACGAAGATCTGCATGCCACCACGTAGGTGCTTGCTGAGTTGGCCTGGAGACCGCACGTTGCCATGCAGGTGCCTGCCCAGCTGGTTGGGCTGGCGGCTGTATGGGAACGGCAGCGGAGTCATGCAGACGTGGGTCTGGCTGTGGCCCCGCAGGTGTCCTCGGCAAGGGTCTTGCCGGGGCCCCGGCAAGGGTCTTGCCGTGGCATCGCGGTCGTCCCCGGCAAGGACCTTGCCGGGGTCTTGTGGATTTCCTCGGCAAGGATCTTGCCGATCATCGTCTTCTGGTCCTCATCTGATCTTATGTGCTTATGGTCTTCACAAAGATCTGCATGCCACCATGGAGGTGCCTCCCGAGCCTTGGTTCCAATGTGGTTGATGGTGTTGGAACCCTTGGGCTCAAGGGTGGCGCGCTCTGCTGGCGTTGGGCAAGTTGCCCCGACAAGGCTCTTGTCGGGGCTATGAAGGCCGCCCCGGCAAGGGTCTTGCCGGGGGAGTCCACCTCGCCCTCTTGCTCTTTGTGTCTCTGGTCTTGGCGTTGCTTTGCCCGTCTTGTGCCTTTGGCTGGAGCGCTGCTCTAGTATTCTTGTGCTTCTGCTCCCTCCCTTTCCCCTGGTAAGTGTGGCTGCAGGCGCGGCTCTGACTGCCCATGCACAAGTAGAGGGGTCAAAAGGAGAGCCCCCACTTTTGTACACCGACACTCTTCATTGATCTCGCACCCATCCACTTGATCCTCTCTTCGACTCTATCGAGATCTATGACCCCTCCCTCTCTTCTTGTGGATCGCCCCCTCTATATATGATATGGATAGGCCTCTATTTCACACACATTGCATGCAAAATTTTGTTTGAGATGTCATCGACACATATTCCCACATATACATTCATGAAATCACACCCCCCAAACAAAGAACACTCACGAACGCACACGCCATCTGTCTAGGTTTGTATCTCTCTCACACACACCCACGTAGGTGGGGGACGTGCACGAAGAGAAGAGGTGCACGCACGGCGCACGTACTGCCATCTCTTTCCCAACCACACCCGCGCGGGTACACGGTGGAGCTCATTTCTACATGAAAAGGCAGCCCACGTGGTAATTTAACACGTGTACTGGTTGTCCACTTGATGGACGATCATCTACCATGGGTGGACAAACAAACTGCGACTTGACGCGTTATGTTAAAAAAGAGGCAAACCATGTGGGGCCTACCTTAGAGGCAAGGTTCTATACACTTGAGATGCTCTGTACGTATTACTTTTGATGTGTCCCGTCAACTCATAGAACAAGGAGAAGCTTGCTTACTACGCCGTCTCCCCCGCCCACGGGCGTGGTGGCTCGCAGGACGAGGTGAAGCTTGCTTACTACTAATCATAGTATATTGGTTTATTGGTCCCCATTGTATATTGTGTCAAAATTTGACTATAGATTGAACTAACAAAACGTTCGTGCATGTTACCAAAAATTATATCATTGAAAACTATGTTGAAATATGAACTACAAAGGTGACCTATAAACTAGGATGGAGGTAGTAGTACTACGCCTTACGCCCGCTCCCTCGCCCACGCGCGCGGTGGCTCGCGGGACAAGTAGAAAATTTTACTACTCCCTCCGTTTACTCCTCGTCCCTACCTTGGTTAGAGAGATTATCATATTGTTTGGAATATATGTCCTTTAGTAGATTTCAATATGAACTACTAGTACATACTCCAAACACTAATGTATATAGATGTATTTTAGAGTGTAGATTCACTCATTTTGCTCCGTATGTAGTCCATATTGAAAAGGACGTAATAGTACGCACTCTCTTTCGCCCCTCGACCCTCGCCCATGTGGTGGACGTGCAGCAATTCATTCAGTCTCATATAGCCAGAACGATATATACTGCAGTACTATTATTGCTCACCTTCCCAAAGAGGCGAAGAGCCAATCGCAAGGTTAATATTTTGGAGATGCCAAGCGCAAGGTTTATAGGAGAACGAGTAGTAGGTGCCACGTCATTTATAAATAAAGTTTTTTTTCTTCAGTGGAATGTACGCAATATAAATAGGTTCATATGGAGAGAAAAGGAAACCGCTTCACTATATACATAGGCAGGACGAGCCTACATGGTTGCTTGCTGGGGTTGCTCTCTTCACACTCTCTCGCACAAAACGACTATGGCCACATCTCTAACATCCCGGCGGATCACGTCCACCGGGGGAAGGGGTGGATGCTTAGTGTA
Source organism: Aegilops tauschii subsp. strangulata (assembly GCF_002575655.3). Classification (NCBI taxonomy): domain Eukaryota; kingdom Viridiplantae; phylum Streptophyta; class Magnoliopsida; order Poales; family Poaceae; genus Aegilops; species Aegilops tauschii. The sequence continues at coordinate 289,830,512 of NC_053038.3, forward strand.
GATGCGGTCGCCGTCGCCAATGGTGAAAACCCACTGCCGGCACGTCCCGATCAGGGGTCCCCGCCATTCTCTCTCACAAAGCCGGGGAGGTTGCCTTCGTCCCTTGCTCACTGTCGTGACATGGGCAGTTGCCGCCTCCCGCCGCCCTCCTCTAGGTTGAGCTACATCCCGCCATCCCTCAGGTACAACTCCCTTTACAGCCGGCTTGCACAACTGCTCCAGTTGTTCACATGACTCCATGTGGATATTTCTCTACTTCTTTGCCCCGCACATACCTCTACTGGCTTCTATGTACTGTATTTGTGATGACTTTATGTCTCATCAACTAGTCCCAGTAATCTTATTCTAATCACGCTTCTTCCATTTCTTTGCCACAGGGATGCTCATCTCGATTTTGGTGAAACTGCACAAAATGATCTGATGGTCAAAGGGTTGCAAACTTCATTTCTTCGGAAGCTCCAACGTTGCCAGCAAATTAAAGCCTGGTTAGGGTTTTCTGTTCAAGGGCTAGGGACTGCATGGATCATTTTTTTCTTTAGTTGTCTCTGTTCCAAAATAAGTGTCAACTTTAGTAGTAGTACAACTTTGTACGAAAGTTTGCATAAAGTTGAGACACTTATTTTGGAATGGAGGGAGTACATATTGGCTATGATCTGTCAATCATTGAGATGCAATAGCATGCATGTTAGTCTCCTTTGTATTTGATGAAATGTTGCAACGGGCAACCTTGGACGGAAGATACATGAAACAGAAGCTGGATGCTTCATAGCATTGTACAAATTTATCTCGCTGATAAATTACAGTGCGTACTATACTATAGTACTATGTAAAGAGTTAGGTGTTGCACGGTGTCCAGAAAATATGGTGATAATGTGAGGTGGGCCATGTAATCACTGAGCCTGCGTGTTTTCACTGCTCTCGCACTCCTCCGCTGTAAGAATGGAGAAAATTGTAATCTAGTAGTACCTCCTTTCGTCGAAAGAGTGGGACATCCAGCAGTCCTACCACCTCAGGAATAATGACCAATGAGCCGTCAAATCACATAGACCCAGCAGTAAGTTGGACGGATGAAGCAACCATCACTCTTGAATCCGCTTCTCTCTTCAGCGCAGGCGCCAGTGAGAGGTCCCATCCGCTCTGCCCGGGCATGAATGCGGCACCGATTCTTTGGAGCGGCGCTGACTGTTTCGGGCGGGAAGCGCGCGCGGGCGATGGAGGGGCTTTGGGTGGGCCAGGCTAGTCAGGAGCGGGTGTGGCAGCGGTCCGCCTGTCACGACCGGACGCCCGGAAGAGGATGCACCGACTCTCGTAGCTAAATCGTACACTACACACCATCTCTCTGTAGGAGTAGGTTGATGTGTCGCTCTCTCTAACACACACATGTTGTTAAACACACACGCACACGCACACACAGGTTCATAGAATAGGAATATCGTGCATATTACTAGTCCAAGTTACTCACCACTATGACCAGCCTAAGCAATGTAACCAAACGCTCCTTACTCTGCCTTGTTATCTCCCCCCCCAAACCCAATGCATGGAGCGCCACTACGCGCTGATCAATCAAGAAATCAAAGTCGTCTTGCATGCGAGTTAATACGTGGCCCTGCATGGTAGCTAAAACGTCATCTCTTAGTTGTTGGGATTAATTGTTGCGTTTAGAGACAGAAATAAAGGCTTTGATTGGAGGAAGGACCGGTCAAGTTTCTCCTTCTCCTCCAATCTGCTTGCACCTTGGTCCCGCTGCACCTACTAACGTGACTTATTACACCTTGACGGAGGGAGTAGTACGAGATACGGTGGCACACTAACTTAGGTCGAATACAAGTGCCCAAAATTGTGTGCATGTTATAATAGGATTCACTTAAAATAGTACGTGAGTGAACAGAGCGATCAATTGGACAGTGTCCACGAGCAGTAGCGAGATGTGTGATGTAAGATACACCGTTGGCGCTTTTAATTTTTCTTATTAATTTGTTTGTTTCACCCTCTGACTGGTGGGACCCAACGTACTACGTGGAGAGAGGTAAGCTGACTAAGGTTGCAGTATGTCTGTACTACCAACACTGCTTTCCCAAAAGACCTTACCACCAAAGCCACATGACACGATTATGATTCAAATCCCAATGACTCACACGCAAAAAAACATGGCATGCTTGTCACACGAATGCACGAATGTATAAAAGGTTATTTCCCTCTCGTTGAACATAACAGGAGGGTGGTGTAGCTGGTTAGCCTGTTCGCTCATCAAACTTGAGGTCTCGGGTTGGATAACTACACTTGAGCATAATTTTGTTTTTGTTCGACTTCTTTCTTCCACCCAATGACAGGTAGGCCACGCATGACAGACAGAGAAAGTGATCTGGGGCAGTGCCAGGAGGATTCTTTGACTGGTTAAAATGGATGGATACGGAGCTATACGATCTTGCAGTGACCGTATAATCACCTCATCACGTATATGCTGCAGCCTCGGCGCTTGTTTTCTAGGGTTTGCACTCTTCACACTCTCTCTCCAGTATATATATACACGTTGGAGCCTCAGCGCTTGTAGTTGCTCTCTTCACACTCTCTCACCCTCTCCAGATCTAAACAAGACTTCGTTGGCCTCTCTCTCTCCCCCCTCACTGCTGGTCAAAGAGCCGGCAGGATCCGTCCGCCGGGAAGGGAAGGAGGCTTAACGCTGTCGCCGTCGGTTAGGGAGGGAATCCACCACCGGCGCAGCTGTTCTCTTTCACCCAGCGGCGGCGCGGGAGGGCCTACGACCCCTTCTTCCTCGCCGCCGTACGTAGTGTGGGCCGAACGGCCTCCGGTCGCCCACTGAACCACACCCCAAAAACCTTAAGGTATAATTTACTTATTCCATATGCATTGCTCTAGCTGCATGTGGGTTTTTTCCGCTTTTGCACTCGAATCTAGGTGTTGGATCAAACAGGAAAGTAGTGGGGAAAGTTGTATAGCATGAATCTAGGACGTCGTTCAAAGAGGAAAGGAATGTGGGAAAGTTGTGGGGAAAGTTGTATAGCATGAATCTAGGACGTGGTTCAAAAAGGAAAGGAAGGGGGAAAGTAGTGGGGAAAGTTGTATAGCATGAATCTAAGACGTTGTTCAAAAAGGAAAGGAATGGGGGAACGTAGTGGGGAAAGTTGTATAGCATGAATCTAGGACGTGGTTCAAAGAGGAAAGAAGGGGAAAGTACTAGTATAGACTGGCTATCCAACACCTACGTTGGTCGAAAAGGGAAAACATGACAAACGCAGTACGCACATCTGTAACAAACTGATCTTTTTGTTTTGGGGGACAAGGTTGTAGAGTTTGAGCATGACTAGATTTGCTGCGCTCACATAGGGAAAGGTGTAAAGATAACAAAACTGGGACCAACACAAATATGCTCCTTGGTTGTTTGTTCTTTGTTGCAACAGACTGTGCATCACCCCTTCATACATCAGTAGATGCACATGGTGCTGGTGCATCCACTATCCCGTGCAACTCTTTAGTTGTTGTTAATCTAAGGCCCTGTTTGATTAAAAAGTCCCTAGTCCCTACCTGCTTGGTTCCAGGGACTAGACATGGACTAGAGGTTATTAAATAACATGCTAAAAGACCATGCTACCCCTAGTAATGAACTAATAGAGACAAGGTGCGATGCGGGGCAGGGGCAACTGTTGGAAAAAGTCCCAAAAAGACTCTCCCTCGGGATCTTCTTTCTTTAGTCCCAAATGCCCACTTTTAGTCCCTAAAAGTCCCTCCTGATTGGTTTAGATGGGACTGACACGGACTTTTTTTAGTCCCTCCACCAAAAAGTCCTTGTAAACAACCACCCTCTAATAATACCGCTGTAAAATTGATGTAATGCCACAGTTAAAAGCATACATGTTTAACAAATTTTATTGTTAATATAATCTCTCTGTTAATATTAATCAATGCAACTGTTTGAGAAATGCTACTGTCTTGCTTTCTTTCCCATTTAGATAAGTTAGATGCTTCTTTTGTTGGCTTCTGTGTCATCCACCGTTATTGACCACTAGTTGTTTCCTTTGCACCTCTGTGTAAACAGGGTTATCTACTTCACCTCGTTGCTATTGTGACCTTTTGTTTTACTGCACAAAACACTATTGTTTTAAGAGTGTTTTGTGCAGTTCAACAAAAATGTCACACCAACAATGTTGCTTGATTGCTTGATCTTAGTGGAACTGCACAAGAGGAGATTTTACTTCCTATCCATGTTGGCAAATTTGGTTCAGATCTTCTTCTTGTGAGTTGTTTGAATTCCGCGTCATGAGAGGTCAGTACTAGCTTTCTTTCACATGATTGTGCAGTGTGCTTTCATATGTTGTGCTACTTGTATGGTAATGTTGCTTGATTTTAGTGAACTGCACAAATGGAGACAAGACTTCCTATCTATATGTGCACCGTAATATCCCATTGAGGTAAGATAAGGATATTTCACAACTGTTGGCCTGTATTTTGCCACTTTCATCAGAAAATTAATGTCGTTGTTTAGTGCTACACTTGTGCTCCCTAATTGACATGCCAAAACTTACATTGAAGGTGAAGCTTGTCTGTTATTGAACCAAGTGATGAAGGGGAAGAACAAGCGGAAGAAAAACAAAAATCAACTCCCGGTGCTGTAATGAAGCACTGGAACTGTGATGACACAAGTAGTTATATAGTTTTGCATCTTAATTTATTGCTATGGCTGGAACGAGCAATTGTTTTGCCACTGATTTGATGCCACTCTTAATGTAATATGTAATCATCTCTACTTGTGCAAACAGGGATCTTCTTTGAAAATACCATATATTTTAGTGGAACTGCACAAGAAGATGTTGGAAACATTAAACTAATCGAGGAGTATATAGTAAGCATGGCAACCACAGTAGATAACAACAAATGGTTTCCGAGAAGTGCTTGATCTGTATGCTCTACACAATAAGCCTCCTGACAAAGGTTGGTACTCGCCCACGGATTTCATCCATATGATTGAGCTTTGTCATCTCTATTGGTGTTGTACTACTGTTTAGATACCGTCATGAGAAAGTGGTATTGTCCTTGAGAAGTGCTTCATATGTGTTGTTTTAAATATTTCCTTTCCTTTTTCCGAGCAAACAGAGATGCTAGCATTTAGTTGTCCTCTTGTCTTTGCACAACAGGATCATCTTCCTCTGAAGAATACGGAGTACGCGAAGTGACTAGTTCCGATAATGCCAGGATGAAGAAGCCCTGTCTATCTTATCATCAGAAGGAGTAGTTTAAGGATGGTTACATTACTCCCTGTCGGATTATGGGTTCCGGCAAACCCATGAGGTTCGAACACTAGGGTACGCACGAAGATCTCTCTCTCCCCCTAGCTTGACGAACCCAAAGAACAAGAGACACGAGGGTTTATACTGGTTCGGGCCACCGTTGTGGTGTAATACCCTACTCCAGTGTGGTGTGGTGGATTGCCTTGCAGGCTGAGGATGAACAGTACAAGGGATGAACAGCCTCCTGAGGAGAGGTGTTCTTGAGCTCGGTGAGCTGGTGTGTGCGGGGATGGTCTGAGTGATCCGTCCCTCTGCTAGGGTGGTGGCTAGTCCTATTTAAAGAGGCCCTGGTCCTCTTCCGAAATATTAGGCGGGAAGGGATCCCACAACGGCCAATTCGAAGGGGGACAATTAGTACAAGTTATCCTGACAAAAGGTGGTCTCCGCCTGCTTTGGTGGTGACGCCGTCGTGGGCTCCACGGTGACCTCCATCCCGCCGTCCTGCTGGTCTTGGTCTCGTTGCACCGATATGGAGACCTTTGCTTGATGCCTTGGGACTCCTCTCCTGCGCTTGCCCCTTTAGCATCCAAGAGGCAACAGGTACTCTGCGCCAGCTAGCGCCTGCCTGGCCTTGGTCTTCATGGCTCACATCATACGAACCTCGTGAGGTGCCCCTTGCATAGATATCTCCGCTCCTCGGGAGCCAGCCTAGTGAGCTGCCCCTAAGGAGGTCTTGGCGTCGTCCGCCTCACGAGGCTCGGGCCCTTGCGAGGGTCTTGAGCGGTTGTTGATGAAGATGGGCCGTACCAGGCCATTGGTGGAGCCACAACCTGGGCCGCAGGCAGGCAAGTCTGGGTACCCCCATTCCCAAGACGCCGACAGTAGCCCCCGGGCCCAAGGCGCGCTTGGACTTGGCTTCGCGGTGAAGCCAAGGGTCAAGTGCAAAGCGCCGCGGGCCCCAAATAGCCTGCGGCCTTGATTGATGCATGGCGATTGACAGGACGTGGGTGTCTCCGCTTCCCCATGCTGCCTCGGCAACCGCCCGACTTGATGACTCCCTGCTGCATGCAGAAAAACCATCATTACATGCGATCGTGGAGGCCGGCGGTTGGCCTCCCTCTGGCTATAAATGAGGAGAGGGGCAGAGCCCCCGTTGCTCATCTCTTCCTCCATTCCGCTCGCTTCTTCTTCTTCCTCCTTGCTCCGCCACCTTGCAGCAACACTCATGGCGCCAGTGAAGAGGTTCTCGGCCGCCGAGAAGGGGAAAGCTAGCCAGGAGGGGCTTGGCTCGCCACCGCCTAAGAGGGGGCGCGGTTGCCCCCGCAAGCATGCCACAACCCCCATTGTGGTCCCTCGTGGGCGTGGGCGAACTTCCTCGTGGCCCGGCGCCGTCCCTGGCGGCCGCAGCAGCGCCTCTTCGCGTGGCGGGAGCTGCCTAGGAATTGGCAGCCCCGTCAATGAAGGGAGGCGTGCCATGGTCGCTCGGCCTCCCCGGTCGCGCTTACACCCGGCGAAGGTGCTGCCGGAGTTCGTCGTGTGGTCGGAGAACCCGACCGGCACTTGGCTTCAGCTTCCGCGCTCCTTTGCTGGTGAGCTGTCGGCCCCCGGTCCTGGCGGCCTCTCGCTGCAGGCCGGCGGCTGCTGCAGCAAGGCTTCGTGGATCGCGGTGGAGGTCTCCGTCGCGGGCAACGTAGCCCTGGCCCGCGACTGGCAGACGTTCGCCCGCGCGCGTGGCCTGAGCAGGCGGTGCACCCTCCACTTCAAGTATGATGGCGCAGCGACCCTCTTCGTGGGGGTGTTCGGGGAAGACGGTCGCCGCGCCGGATGCTGCCCTGAAGACAGCGATGGCGACAAAATGCTCGGCCTTGGCGACGGCCGTGACAAGGATGAGGGTGAACTCACCCTCGACGATGGCCACGGCTCATCCGGCGATGACCGCTCCTCCTCCGGTGAAATCTCCAGCAGCGGTGGCTATGACCAGCCGCCACGTCGTCGGGCTCGCTTCAAGGACGGTGGCGGGTCGTCCCGTTGCCGCGCCCCAGTGAAGCGCGAGGAGGTCTCCCTCTGAGTCCGAGGGTCTGGTCCTCGTGAGCAGCCGCATCGTAGGACCCGCTTTTGCTTGTCCTTTCCTTCCCTTTCCTCATGCATCGTCAGAAAGGAGTATAGGGCCCTGCGAGGGCGTGTAATGAACCATGGTGCTGATGTTGCTTTTGTGGTGTGTTTATTGTTTCCGGGTTGTGTTGTGAGATTTGTGCCTTATACGGGTGTAGAGGGGCAACTTAGCTTGATGCATCCGGGGTAGCTTTGACCTCGTGAGGGCACGCGCCTCTGGGCACCTGGTGGGGTTTCCCTGCTATCGATTCGGGTGATATCACGAAGCTGCAAAAATTCGTTAAGAAATCCTTATCCTCTCTCGCGCGAGCCCTCAGGCATGGGCTGGTCATGGCCAAACGCACCGCGTTGCGGTACCCGTGGGGCACGGACTAGAAAAGGGATGCGCCGATCACAAGCTCAAACGAGGGCGCCTCACGGAGACCAGGGGAGTGCGCACGCACGCATGCCTGTCCAGCCCCCTCGCGAGGCGCGCAAGTAAGAGCGTCGGGCAACTACCGCCTTCCCTGGCGAAAAACAAAGAATCGAGGGAAGAATCTGAGAGAAGAGGGGGTTCAACCAAGCCATCGAGAAACGCCAGAACTTCAAATTTCATTGAAAGAAAAAGGGGCGAGCCAACTACAGAAAGCAAATGAACAGTCGCGTCTGGCACCTAGTCTAGTCTTCTCACCAGTGCGGAACTAAGTGCTGCCACTAGGACGTGGGAGGGAGCCCCCGAGGCCCGAGGACGGCACTCCGGAGACTCCAGGGCGTGTACAGCCCCACTCATTATTACGAGAGAGTGTCACGAGCGGAGACCTTCACAGGCACTGGGCCTTGCTTCATGGGTAGAACTTCCGGAGGTGCCGAATGTTCCAGGCGTTCTGGATGAGGATCCCTTCCTGCGTCTCTAGGCGCATGGCGCCAGGCTTGGAGATGCGGGCGATCCTAAATGGGCCCTCCCACATGGGTGAGAGCTTATGCAGCCCTTCCCTGGAGAGCACCCGCCTCAGGACGAGATCGTCCACCTCGAGCGTCCTGGAGCGGACGCTGCGACAGTGGTACCGTCACAGCGCCTGCTGGTATCTTGCTGCTCGGAGCAAGGCTTCACGGCGGCGTTCCTCCCCCAGCACAAGGTTCATCCCCCGCATGGCGTCCTGTTGCGTCTCATCAAACGCCAGGACCCGCGCGAAGCAATGCCTGGCCTCGTGAGGGAGAACTGCTTATGCTCCGTAGACGAGGAAGAACGGGGTCTCGCCTGTTGGCTTGGTGGCGGTGGTGCGGATGGACCACAGCACGGACTGGAGTTCGTCGTTCCTGCCCCTGCTGCAGGCTTCGAGCTTCTTCTTAAAGGTCCTGGTCTTGAGGCCTCTCAAGATCTGGGCGTTGGCGCGCTCGGCTTGGCCATTGCTCCTGGGGTGCGCCACCGAAGCGTAGCAAATCTACGTTCCAAGGTTAGCACAATAGGTCCTGAAGAGATTGCTAGTGAACTGCGAGCCGTTGTAGGTGATGATGCGGTTAGGAACCCCGAACCGGCTCACGAGGCCCTTGATGAACTTAACTGCCGACCCGGCTGGGATGGTGCGGACGGCTTCCACCTCTGCCCATTTTGTGAACTTGTCGATGGCGATGTAGAGGTAGCGATAGCCCCCAGGCGCTCGTGGGAACGGACCGAGGATATCCAACCCCCAGACCACGAATGGCCATGAAAGATAGTCTGGAGGCCCTAGGCCGGCTGGTGGATTTGCTTCGCATGGAATTGGCAGGCCTCGCAGGACTTCACCAGCTTGGTTGCGTCGTTGAGTGTCGTGGGCCAGTAGAACCCGCTGCGGAACGCCTTGCCGACCAAGGTACGTGATGACAAGTGATGCTCGTAGTCTCCACCATGTATGTCAGCTAGCAGCTCGTTCCCCTGCTCCCTGGAGATGCATCACAAGGAAACATCATTTGGTCGCTTGCTGTATAGCTCACCATCCTGTATGTAGTATGTCGTAGCCTGCCGGGCCACGCGCTTCGCATCCTCCTCTTTCTCTGGCAGCATCCCTCGCATCAGGTACGCCTTGAACTCCTCGGTCCAGCACCCCTCCCGAGGCTCGAGCGCCAGGAGCAGGCATGCTCCTGTGGTCGGGCCACAGGCGGGGGCTCCCGAGGCTGGTGATTGGGGGAGCTCCTCCGGAGGTGATGCCAGCCCGTAGATGGGGGTGCTACTGAAGGCTTGAAAAGCCGCTCCTCGAAGACGCCGGGCTCCTGGGGCAGGCGCTTGGATGCCCTTCTGGCAATGTCGTCGGCTTCCTTGTTCGTGCCGCGAGGCACGTGTTGTAGCTCCAGGCCCAAGAATTGCTTCCCCATCTTACGCACCTCCACGAGGTATGCCTCCATGTGCTCGTCCCTCGGCTCGTACGCCTTGTTGGAGAAGTTGACGAGGAGCTGCGAGTCGCCCTTGATGGTGAGACACTTCACCCCCAAGGCCGCGGCGGCCTTGAGGCCGGCGATCAACCCCTCGTATTCCGCGATGTTGTTTGAGACCTTCTCGCCCCGCTGGAAGCAGAGCTGCACTGCGTAGTATAGCTTGTCTTGAGTGGGGGAGATGAGCACGGCGTCGGCCCCCGCACCTTGGCATGCGAAAGCGCCATCGAAGTAATGACCCAGCCATCCGGCGCTTCACTTCCTGGCAAGAGGGATCGGCTCTCGCCTGCTTCAGGCTCAGGAGCGTCGGTCCATTCTGCCACGAAGTCGGCGAGGGCGGCTCCCTTGATGACCCTGGTTGTGCTGAACTCCAGCTGAAACGCTTGCAATTCGATGTTCCACGCGGCGACTCTTCCTGGAGCGTTGGGGCTCCGGAGCACTCTCTCCAGTGCGTAGGCTGAGACGACCTTAATTGGGTGGCCTTGAAAGTAATGATGCAGCTTGCGCGAGGCCACCAGGAGTGCGAGCAAAAGCTTCTGTGGCATGGGGTATCGCGCCCTCGCGTCCCGCAACACTGTGCTGACGAAGTACACCGGGTGTTCGATGAGGGCGGGAGTGTCGATGGAGCCTGTGGCATCTGGGGGTTGTGGCGCCTCCCGAGGTGGGGTATCCTCAGGAGCTTGGTCACGCGTCGGGGCCTCCGTAGGCCCAGGAACGCCGTCTTGCAGGACCTGATCATCTGCGGGCATCGTCGTGGCTTTAGCAGCGTCGTCTTGGTGTCGCGTCGTCTCGGCCGAGGGTGTGGCATTACGCGACGCGCTCTTGGCCTAGCGCTCCTCCCGGACAGCCACCAACGTCGCGCTGGCTGAGTGAGGCGTGGCAGCCAGGTAGAGCACCAGGGGCTCGAGGGGATGAGGTGCTACCATCACCGGTGGGCTGGTCAAGTATCTCTTGAGGTCTTGAAACGCCAGGTCGGCCTCTGGGGTCCACTCGAACGGACCCTTCTTCTTCATCAGCTTGAAGAACGGCAAGGCGCACTCCCCCAGCTTGGAGATGAAGCGCCCCAACGAGGTCACGCAGCCCGCGAGCTTCTGCATTTCCTTTAGGGTTTGCGGCAGGCTCATGTCTTCTATTGCTTTGTCCTTCTCCGGATTGGCCTCGATCCCCCGGTGTGACACGAGGAAGCCCAGCAGCTTGCCGGAAGGGACACCAAACACACACTTCTCCGGGTTGAGCCGCAGGTCCACCTGGCGCAGGCTGGTGAAGGTCTCCTCCAGGTCCTGAATGAGGGTTATTGCTTCCCGAGATTTTACCACGATGTCGTCGACATAGGCTTCTGCGTTCCTCCCTAGCTGCTGGCCCAGGGCGATGTGCATCAACCGCTGGAAGGTTGCCCCTGCGTTGTGTAGTCCGAACGAGATGCAGGTGTAGTAGTATACCCCGCACGGGGTCCAGAAGGCCGTCTTCTCCACGTCCTGCACCACCATCTTGATCTGGTGGCAGCCCTATAACGCGTCCAGGAAGCAGAGCAGGTCGCACTCGGCGGTGGAGTCGACGATCCGGTCGATGCGCGGGAGCGGGAACGGGTCTTGGGGGCAGGCTTTGTTGACGTTGGTGAAGTCGACACACATGCGTTCCTTCCCGCCCTTCTTGGGGACGATGACGGGGTTTGCCAGCCATTCCGGGTACCGTACCTCACGAATGACACCCGCCGCTTCTAGCTTGCGAGTTTCTTGGACAATGAAGGACTGCTTCTCCGTGGATTGCCGCCGCACCTTCTGCTTCACGGGGCGCACATTGGGGCACACCCTTAAGTTATGCTCGATTACCCCCCTGGGGACCCCCACCAGCTGCTTGGGCTCCCAGGCAAATACCTCCTTATTCGCGCACAACAACTTTACCAATGCCTCCTCTTGGTCCGGGTCGAGGTTGGCGCCTATGGTGAAGGTGGCTCCCGAGGATCCATCTTCCTCGACCGGGGCTTGCTTCATTTCGGCCCGATCTTGAGTGAACAACTGCTTCTTCTTCGCCGGCGCGGCCTCCTTAGCCCCTGGGGCGGCTTCGTCGGCTGGGTACGCTGCCGCTGCGGCCCTGAAGGCAAGCTTGAGGGCCGCCAGTGCCTCCTTGGTGTCTCCGGCCACGGTGAGGACGCCGCTGCTGCCCGGCATCTTCATGAGGCTGTAGGCCAGATGGGTCGCTACCATGAACTGAGCTAAGGCAGGGTACCCGAGGATTGCGTTGTACGGGAGGCCGATGCGGGTGATGTCGAAGTCGATCAGCTCGATGCAGTAGTTGTCCCGGGTACCGAAGGTGATCGGAAGGCGTATTTGCCCCAGGGGGCTGGTGGATCCGCTGCCGACCCCGGAGAAAGGCTTGGTGGGGCGGAGCCGGCCATACGGCACGTGAAGCAAGCCGAAAGCTTCCACGGAGAGCACGTTGAGGCCCGCTCTGCCGTCGATGAGTGTCTTGGTCATGGCGACGTGGCAGATGGTGGGCGTGCAGAGCATTGGGAGCACGCCTGAGCCGGCAATGGTAGCGGGGTGATCCCCTAAGTCGAAGGTGAGGTCGGCCTTGGGCGCCGCCCATCCTGGAGGGGCTCCCTGCTGCACAGAGGCGGCACCGATTTGGCGGAAGAACTGCTTAACGTGGTGGTCCGAGGGTGGCGCTTGCGAGCCGCCGAGGAGGTCCGCAACGGCGACAGGTGCCGGTGCCGCGAAGCGTGCGACAAAAAGGCCGTGCAACTCTTCCCAAGAAGCCACAGAGGATCCTGGCAGGTTGAGCAGCCAGGCGCGCGGCGTGCCAGCGAGGGCCATGGGGAACCAGTTGGCCATGACCTTGTCGTCGCCTCCCGCCTCCAGGACGACCTCCTCGTAAGCCAGCAGAAAGGTCGACGGATCCGCCGCGCCGTCGAAGCGAGGCGGCATCTCCGGCCTAAACTTGGGTGGCCACTACACCCGTCGTAAGGCGGGGGTGAAGGCCCTGAGCCCCCTGGCGCTGTCATGGTCGCCCGTCGATCCGGTCAGAGGAGCAGCGCCGGCCATGGGGACCGAACGGAGAGGCTAAGCCGGTGGAGGAGCGGAACTTCAGCGCACCCCTACCTGGCGTGCCAAATGTCGGATTCTGGGTTCCGGCAAACCCTTGAGGTTCGAACACTGGGGTGTGCACGAAGATCTCTCTCCCCCTAGCTCGCTCTCGCAACGATCTCAAGGCCTAGCTCGACGAACCCAAAGAACAAGAGACACGAGGGTTTATACTGGTTCGGGCCACCGTTGTGGTGTAATACCCTACTCCAGTGTGGTGTGGTGGATTGCCTTGCAGGCTGAGGATGAACAGTACAAGGGATGAACAGCCTCCTGAGGAGAGGTGTTCTTGAGCTCGGTGAGCTGGTGTGTTCGGGGATGGTCTGAATGATCCGTCCCTCTGCTAGGGTGGTGGCTAGTCCTATTTATAGAAGCCCTGGTCCTCTTCCCAAATATTAGGCGGGAAGGGATCCCACAACGGCCGATTCGAAGGGGGCAACTAGTACAAGTTATCCTGACAAAATGTGGTCTTTGCCTGCCAAACGCTCTGGTGGTGACACCGTAGTGGGCTCCGCGGTGACCTCCGTCCTGCCGTCCTGCTGGTCTTGGTCTCGTTGCACCGATATGTAGACCTTTGCTTGATGCCTTGGGACTCCTCGCCTACGCTTGCCCTTTAGCATCAAAGAGGCAACGGGTACTCTGCGCCCACTAGTGCCCTCCTGGCCTTGGTCGTCATGGCTCACGTCATACGAACCTCGCGAGGTGCCCCTTGCATAGATATCTCCGCTCCTCGGGAGCCAGCCTAGTGAGCCTGCCCCTAAGGAGGTCTTGGCATTGTCCGCCTCGCGAGGCTCGGCCCCTCGCGAAGGTTTGAGCGGTTGTTGATGAAGATGGCCATACCAGGCCATTGGTGGAGCCACGCCCTGGGCCGCAGGAAGGCAATTCTGGGTACCCCCGTTCCCAGGACGCCGACACTCCCCACAAGACCAAACTAACTTCAGGTCAGAAGGACTGACATATCTCCATCTTTTTGTTGTGATGCGCAAGTACAATGTTGTTCTAGGATTCTTTCCGGTGAGTTCCATTTTTTTAAAGTGTGATCTACATGGACCATGTAGGTGCCTGTTTAAACTGTCCTCATAGTACAGTTTGGTTTATACTAATCACTTTTTTGTATTTGTGCAAACAAGGGTGCTCAGCTTGATTTCAATGGGAACTGCACAAAATGTTTATGAATACATCGAATCATTCATTTCCACCACAAGAAAGGAGGTGCTGATATGTTCAAGGCGTTGCAACATATAAGGGCGAAATCATACAAGCTACGCGCGAATTTGGTTGATTTTGGTGGAACTGCACAAAAAATAGTTGGTTTATTTAGCACGAGGTGCCATGTCAATGTCTGAACTGGTTGCAAACCCTGCCCATTCCACAATCGTAGGCATTTGATATTTTGGAGTGGGAAAACCTTGTCAAAGTTTGCTCATTGATGCACAAAAACAACAAGCATTTGACATTTTGGAATCGGACAACCTTGTCAAATTTTGCTCATTGATGTTAGCAAGAAGACATGCGTTTGATATTTTGGAATGGGACACCCTTTGCTATCAGCAGCGTCGATCTATTTTTCTTTAATCTTTAGTTGTGAAGTAATTATTGGCTCTGACATGTGAATCGTTGAGATGCATAATCATCGATTGTTTTGAATGTTCTCTATGAATTGCCACGCCTGTGTGTTTGATTGCAATGTACAGGAATGCTAAAAAGCTGCTCAAACTCTTTGTACTCCAGTCAAAGTAGAGATACTTTGAGTGCAGATAAAACTTGTATGCAAACTAAAAAGGACCAGAGGCGGTACATGTGAAACTGCTGCAAACAAGGTTGTCACCCTGGGAATAATGCTAGTATGTTTTGTTTTGCATGTTCATCCAATGCCAGTGATACAAGAATTCGAACTAATCGAACTAAATTCATTCATGCACGGTCGGATTTCATATAAACATGCCGGATTTCATTACATTTCATACATTCTTCAACTAAAAAGGGGTGCGCTGGAGGTATAATTAATTAACCGAAGCTACCCACCTGTGTCCGGCTGAGCCGAACAGAAGCTTCTTCTCCAGCGGACTGAGCTTCAGTGACTTAACTGCAGGTGCAGTTGCGTAACAACATGTGGCCCAGATGCTTGTTGGGCCCACATGTCAGTGAGCCAACTGCACCAGCAGTTAAGTAGAAGCAGCGTCCTTCTCCAACATAGCTCTCCGACTCCACGTCGCTGCCAAGAAGCTAATCGGCCGTCAATGGTCAACCCGCCTAGCTTGGCTTCAACCGGAGGGTAGCAGCGGTGGCCTTACTTGGACCCGAGCGGCGGCGACCTACCGTGTTCTACTCTTCCTCGTTTTCTATGTGGCGCGGCCTCGTTGGCAGCGGGGCGGGGCCTCGATGGAGCCGGCGATGTCCTCTGTCTCAATGCCGGCGGGGCGACCCCTCGGCGGAGCGGGGGAAATCCCCCCCCCCCCTCGTTGCCGGCAGGGTGGGGCCTCGGCTGAGCCGGCGATGTCCTTTGCCTCGTTGTTTGCGGGGCGGGTCCTCGGCGGAGTAGGGCCTCCGCCTCGGTGCCGGAGGGGCGGGGCCTCGGTGGAGCCGGCGGTGTCCTCTGCCTCGTTGTTGGCGCTGCAGGGCCTCGACGGAGCAGGGCCTCGTTGACGCCAGCGGAGCGGGGACTCGTCGGAGTCGGGATTGTACTCTGCCTCGTCCTTGGTCTCACCAAACAGCGCCTCGCCCGCTTCATCGCCCTCTTTGTAGGTAGCCGCAGCCTCCGCCACCCGCATGCGGTACCGCCAGCGCTCAAGGCGGCCCTCGCGGGCGGAGCAGTACGAGTCGAGCAGCGCCTCCTGCTCCGCCCGCTCCGCGGCCATCTGCTCCTCCGCCTGCAGGTGCTCCTGGAGGATATGGTGGTTGTAGGCGGCGTTGGCAGGCTCCTCCTGGAACTGCTCCTCACGCTTCTGTCTCACCGTGTCCATGTATTGGGCACGGGGCTCGCCGATGGTCATGGTGAAGGAAATATGCCCTAGAGGCAATAATAAAGTTATTATTTATTTCCTTATTTCATGATAAATGTTTATTATTCATGCTAGAATTGTATTAACCGGAAACTTAGTACAGGTGTGAATACATAGACAAACAGTGTGTCACTAGTATGCCTCTACTTGACTAGCTTGTTAATCAAAGATGGTTAAGTTTCCTAGCCATAGACATGAGTTGTCATTTGATGAACGGGATCACATCATTAGAGAATGATGTGATTGACAAGACCCATTCGTTAGCTTAGCATTATGATCGTTGAGTTTTATTGCTATTGCTTTCTTCATGACTTATACATGTTCCTCTAACGATGAGATTATGCAACTCCCGAATACCGGAGGAACACTTAGTGTGCTATCAAACGTCACAACGTAACTGGGTGATTATAAAGATGCTCTGCAGGTGTCTCCGATGGTGTTTGTTGAGTTGGCATAGATCGAGATTAGGATTTGTCACTCCGATTGTCGGAGAGGTATCTCTGGGCCCTCTCGGTAATGCACATCACTATAAGCCTTGCAAGCAATTTGACTAATGAGTTAGTTATGGGATGATGCATTACGGAACAAGTAAAGAGAATTGCCGGTAACGAGATTGAACTAGGTATTGAGATACCGACGATCGAATCTCGGGCAAGTAACATACCGATGACAAAGGGAACAACGTATGTTGTTATGCGGTTTGACCGATAAACATCTTCGTAGAATATGTAGGAGCCAATATGAGCATCCAGGTTCCGCTATT
This sequence comes from Aegilops tauschii subsp. strangulata, assembly GCF_002575655.3. Taxonomy (NCBI): domain Eukaryota; kingdom Viridiplantae; phylum Streptophyta; class Magnoliopsida; order Poales; family Poaceae; genus Aegilops; species Aegilops tauschii. The sequence continues at coordinate 289,847,097 of NC_053038.3, forward strand.
GGTTATTGACTGGAGATGTGTCTCGGTCATGTCTACATAGTTCTTGAACCCGTAGGGTCCGCACGCTTAACGTTCGATGACGATTGGCATTATGAGTTTATGTGTTTTGATGTACTGAAGGTTGTTCGGAGTCCCGGATGTGATCACGGACATGACGAGGAGTCTCAAAATGGTCGAGACATAAAGATCGATATATTGGAAGGCTATGTTTGGACATTGGAATGGTTCCGGGTGAGTTCGGGCATTTACCGGAGTACCAGGGGTTACCATAACCCCCCCCCCGGGGGGGAGTCACTGGGCCTTAATGGGCCTTAGTGGGAGAGAGGAGGAGGCGACCAAGGTGGGGGCGCCCCCCCCCCTTCCCGAAGCCCAATCCGAATTGGGTGGGGGGCCGCCCCCCCCCCCTTTCCTTCTCTCCTTCTCCCCCTTCCTTCTTCTCCTACTCCAACGAGGGAAGGGGGAATCCTACTCCCACCAGGAGTAGGACTCCACCCTTGGGCGCGCCATGAGAGGGCCAGCCCTCCCCTCCTCCACTCCTTTATATACGGGGGAGGGGGCACCCCATAGACACACAAGTTGATTGCTTAGCCGTGTGCGGTGCCCCCCTCCACAGATTTCCACCTCGGTCATATCGTTGCAGTGCTTAGGCGAAGCCCTGCGTCGGTAGCTTCATCATCACCATCACCACGCCGTCGTGCTGGCGAAACTCTCCCCCGACCTCAGCTGGATCTAGAGTTCATGGGACGTCACCGAGCTGAACGTGTGCAGATCGCGGAGGTGTCGTATCTTCGGTGCTAGGATCGATCAGATCTTGAAGACGTACGACTAGTTCAACTGTGTTGTCATAACACTTCCGCTTACGGTCAACGAGGGTACATGGACAACAATCTCCCCTCTCGTTGCTATGCAACACCTAGATGGATCTTGTGTGTGTGTAGGAAAATCTTTCAAGTACTACGTTCCCCAACAGTGGCATCAGAGCCAGGTCTATGCGTAGATGTTATATGCACGAGTTGAACACAAAGAGTTGTGGGCGATAATAGTTATACTGCTTACCAGCATGTCATACTTTGATTCGGCGGTATTGTTGGATGAAGCGGCCCAGACCGACATTACATGACCGCATTCATGAGACTGGTTCTACTGCCGTGCTTTGCACACAGGTGGCTAGTGGGTGTCTGTTTCTCCAACTTTAGTTGAATCAAGTGTGACTATGCCCAGTCCTTGTTGAAGGTTAAAACAGCACACTTGACGAAAAATCGTTGTGGTTTTCATGCGTAGGTAAGAATGGTTCTTGCTAAGCCCGTAGCAGCCACGTAAAACTTGCAACAACAAACTAAAGGGCGTCTAACTTGTTTTTGCAGGGCTTGCTGTGATGTGATATGGTCAAGACGTGATGATATATAAATTGTTGTATGAGATGATCATGTTTTGTTAAAGTTACCGGCAACTGGCAGGAGCCTTATGGTTGCCTCTTTATTGCATAAGCTGCAAGCGCCATATAATTGCTTTACTTTATCCCTATACGATAGCAATAGTTGCAAAAGCAATTGTTGGCGAGACAACCATGTAATGACACGTTGATAGAGATCAAGATGATCGAGATCATGGTGTCATGCCGGTGACGATGGAGATCATGACGGTACTTTGGAGATGGAGATCAAAGGCACAAGATGGCGATGGCCATATCATGTCACATATTTTGATTGCATGTGATGTTTATCTTTTATACATCTTATTTTGCTTAGTTCAGCGGTAGCTTTATAAGATGATCCCTTACTAAAAATTCAAGGTATAAGTGTTCTCCCTGAGTATGCACCGTTGCGACAGTTCTTCGTGCTGAGACACCACATGATGATCAGGTATGATAAGCTCTACGTTCACATACAACTGGTGCAAGCCAGTTTTGCACCTATAGAATACTTGGGTTAAACTTGATGAGCCTAGCATATGTAGATATGGCCTCGAAACACTGAGACCGAAAGGTCGAGCGTGAATCATATAGTAGATATGATCAACATAGTGATGTTCACCATTGAAAACTACTCCATCTCACGTGATGATCGGACATGGTTTAGTTGATTTGGATCACGTGATCACTTACATGAGTAGAGGGATGTCTATCTAAGTGGGAGTTCTTAAGTAATATGATTAATTGAACTTTAATTTATCATGAACTTAGTCCTGGTAGTATTAGCATATCTATGTTGTAGATCAATAGCTCACGACGTAGCTCCCCGTTTATTTTTGATATGTTCCTAGAGAAAAACTATGTTGAAAGTAGCAATGATGCGAACTAGGTCCATGATCTGAGGATTATCCTCATTGCTGCATAGAAGAATTGTGTCCTTGATGCACCGCTAGGTGACTGACCTATTGCAGGAGCAAATGCAGACGATATGAACGTTTGGCAAGCTCGGTATGATAACTACTTGATAGTTTAGTGCACCATACTTTACGGCTTAGAACCGGGACTTCAAAAATGTTTTGAAAGCCACAAAACATATAAGATGTTCCAAGAGTTGAAATTGGTATTTCAAACTCATGCCCGAGTCGAGAGGTATGAGACCTCTGACAAGTACTTTGCCTACAAGATGGAGGAGAATAGCTCAACCAGTGAGCATGTGCTCAGATTGTCTGAGTACTACAATCGCTTGAATCAAGTGGGAGTTAATCTTCCAGATAAAATAGTGATTGACAGAGTTCTCTAGTCACTATCACCAAGTTACTGGAACTTCGTGATGAACTATAATATGCAAGGGATGACGAAAATGATTCCTGAGCTCTTCGTGATGCTGAAATCAACGAAGGTAGAAATCAAGAAAAGCATCAAATGTTGATGGTTGACAAGACCACTAGTTTCAAGTAAAAGGGCAAGGGAAAGAAAGGGAACTTCAAGAAGAATGGCAAGCAAGTTGTCACCCCCATGAAGAAGCCCAAAGCTAGACTCAAGCCTGAAACTGAGTGCTTCTACTGCAAAGGAGATGGTCACTGGAAGCGGAACTACCCCAAATACTTGGCGGATAAGAAGGATGGCAAAGTGAACAAAAGTATATATGATATGCATGTTATTGATGTGTACTTTACTAGTGTTCATAGTAGCCCCTTGGTATTTTATACTGGTTCAGTTGCTATGATTAGTAACTCGAAACAGGAGTTACAGAATGAACAAAGACTAGTTGAGGGCAAGGTGACGATGTGTGTTATTCCAAGGTTGATAAGATCACCATCGCACACTCCCTTTACCTTCGGGATTAGTGTTGAACCTAAAATAAATGTTATTTGGTGTTTGTGTTGAGCATAATATGATTGGGTCATATTTATTGCAATACGGTTATTCATTTAAGTCAAAGAATAATTGTTATTCTGTTTACATGAATAAAACCTTCTATGGTCATACACCCAAGGTGAATGGTTTATTGAATCTCGATCGTAGTTATACACATATTCATAATATTGATGACAAAAGATGCAAAGTTGATAATGATAGTGCAACATATTTGTGGCACTGCCGTTTAGGTCATATTGGTGTAAAGCACATGAAGAAACTCCATGCTGATGGGCCTTTGGAATCACTTGATTATGAATCACTTGATGCTTGCGAACCATGCCTCATGGGCAAGATGACTAAGACTCCGTTCTCCGGAACAATGGAGCGAGCAACTGACTTATTGGAAATAATACATACTGATGTATGTGATCCGATGAGTATTGAGGCTCACGGCGGGTATCGTTATTTTTCTAACCTTCACAGATGATTTGAGCAGATATGGGTATATCTACTTGATGAAACATAAGTCCAAAACATTTGAAAAGTTCAAAGAATTTCAGAGTGAAGTGGAAAATCATCGTAAGAAGAAAATAAAGTTTCTACGATCTGATCGCGGAGACGAATATTTGAGTTGCGAGTTTGGTCTTCATTTGAAACAATGTGGAATAGTTTCGCAACTAACGCCACCTGGAACACCACAGCGTAATGGTGTGTCCGAACGTCATAACCGTACTTTATTAGATATGGTGCAATCTATTATGTCTCTTACCGTTTTATCACTATCGTTTTGGGGGTTATGCATTAGAGACAGCTGCATTCACGTTAAATAGGGCACCATCTAAATCCGTTGAAACGACACCACATGAAATGTGGTTTGGCAAGAAACCCAAGTTGTCGTTTCTTAAAGTTTGGGGCTGCAATGCTTATGTGAAAAAGCTTCAACCTGATAAGCTCGAACCCAAATCGGAGAAATGTGTCTTCACAGGATAACCCAAGGAGATAGTTGGGTACACCTTCTATCACAGATCCGAAGGCAAGATATTCGTTGCTAAAAGTGGATCCTTTCTGGAGAAGGAGTTTCTTTCGAAAGAAGTGAGTGGGAGGAAAGTAGAACTTGATGAGGTAATTATACCTTCTCCCAAATTGGAAAGTAGTTTATCACAGAAATCAGTTCCAGTGATTCCTACACCAATCAGTGAAGAAGTTAATGATGATGATCATGAAACTTCAGATCAAGTTACTACCGAACCTCGTAGGTCAGCCAGAGTAAGGTCCGCACCAGAGTGGTATGGTAATCCTGTTCTGGAGATCATGTTACTTGACCATGACGAACCTACGAACTATGATGAAGTGATGATGAGCCCAGATTCCGCAAAATGGCTTGAGGCCATAAAATCTGAGATGGGATCCATGTATGAGAACAAAGTATGGAGTTTGGTGGACTTGCCCATTGATCGGCAAGCCATTGAGAATAAATGGATTTTCAAGAGGAAGACGGACGCTGATTGTAGTGTTACTATCTACAAAGATTGAATTGTCGCAAAAGGTTTTCGACAAGTTCAAGGTGTTAACTACGATGAGATTTTCTCACTCATATCGATGCTTAAGTCTGTCCGAATCATGTTAGCAATTGCCGCATTTTATGAAATCTGGCAAATGGATAACAAAATTGTATTCCTTAATGGATTTATTAAAGAAGAGTTTTATATGATGCAACAAGAAGGTTTGTCCATCCTAAAGGTGCTAACAAAGTGTGCAAGCTCCAGCGATCCATCTATGGACTGGTGCAAGCATCTCGGAGTTGGAATATACGCTTTGATGAGTTGATCAAAGCATATAGTTTTATACAGACTTGCGATGAAGCCTGTATTTACAAGAAAGTGAGTGGGAGCTCTGTAGCATTTCTGATATTATATGTGGATGACATATTGTTGATTGGAAATAATACAGAATTTCTGGATAGCATAAAAGGATACTTGAATAAGAATTTTTCAATGAAATACCTCAATGAAGCTACTTACATATTGGGCATCAAGATCTATAAAGATAGATCAAGACACTTGATAAGACTTTCGATGAGTACATACCTTGATAAGATTTTGAAGGAGTTCAAAATGGATTAGACAAAGAAGGAGTTCTTGCCTGAGTTGTAAGGTGTGAGGTTGAGTAGAGACTCAAAACCCGACCACGGCAGAAAATAGAAAGAGAATGAAAAGTCATTCCATATGCCTCAGTCATAGGTTCTATAAATTATGCTATGTTGTGTACCAGACCTATTGTGTACCTCACCATGAGTTTGGCAACAGGGTACAATAGTGATCCAGGAGTGGATCACTGGACAGCGGTCAAAATTATCCTTAGTGGAATAAGGACATGTTTCTCGGTTATGGAGGTGACAAAAAGTTCATCGTAAAGGGTTACGTCGATACAAGCTTTGACACTGATCCGGATGACTCTAAGTCTCAATCTGGATACATATTGAAAGTGGGAGCAATTAGCTAGAGTAGCTCCATGCAGAGTATTGTAGACATAGTATATTTGCAAAATACATACGACTCTGAACGTGGCAGACCCGTTGACTAAGCTTCTCTCACAAGCAAAACATGATCACTCCTTGGGTGTTAATCACATAGCGATGTGAACTAGATTATTGACTCTAGTAAACCCTCTGGGTATTAGTCACATGGAGATGTGAACTAATCACATAAAGATGTGAACTATTGGTGTGAAATCACATGACGATGTGAACTAGATTATTGACTCTAGTGCATGTGGGAGACTGAAGGAAATATGCCCTAGAGGAAATAATAAAGTTATTATTTATTTCCTTATTTCCTGATAAATTTTTATTATTCATGCTAGAATTGTATTAACCAGAATCTTAGTACATGTGTGAATACATAGACAAACAGTGTGTCACTAGTATGCCTCTACTTGACTAGCTCGTTAATCAAAGATGGTTAAGTTTCCTAGCCATAGACATGAATTGTCATTTGATGAACGGGATCACATCATTAGAGAATGATGTGATTGACAAGACCCGTCCGTTAGCTTAGCATTATGATCATTGAGTTTTATTGATATTGCTTTCTTCATGACTTATACATGTTCCTCTGACTATGAGATTATGCAACTCCCGGATATCGGAGGAACACTTAGTGTGCTATCAAACGTCACAACGTAACTAGGTGATTATAAAGATGCTCTATAGGTGTCTTCGATTGTGTTTGTTGAGTTGGCATAGATCAAGATTAGGATTTGTCACTTCGATTGTCGAAGAGGTATCTCTGGGCCCTCTTGGTAATGCACATCGCTATAAGCCTTGCAAGCAATGTGACTAATGAGTTAGTTACGGTATGATGCATTACGGAACGAGTAGAGAGACTTGTCAGTAACAAGATTGAACTAGGTATTGACATACCGACGATCGAATCTCGGGCAAGTAACATACCGATGACAAAGGGAACAACGTATGTTGTTATGCGGTTTCACCGATAAAGATCTTCGTAGAATATGAAGAAGCCAATATGAGCATCCAGGTTCCACTATTGGTTATTGACCAGAGATGTGTCTCGGTCATGTCTACATAGTTCTCGAACCCGTAGGGTCCGCACGCTTAATGTTCGATGACGATTGGTATTATGAGTTTATGTGTTTTGATGTACCGAAGGTTGTTCGGATGTACGAGGAGTCTCGAAATGGTCGAGACATAAAGATCGATATATTGGAAGGCTATGTTTGGACATCGGAATGGTTCCGGGTGAGTTTGGGCATTTACCGGAGTACGGGGGGTTACCGGAACCCCCCCCCCCCCCCCCCCCCCGGGGAGTCGTTGGGCCTTAATGGGCCTTAGTGGGGGAGAGGAGGAGGCGGCCAAGGTGGGGGCGCCCCCCCCCCCCCAAGCCCAATCCGAAAACCTATGAGTGTGCTTTGAAAAATTTGAGCAAATCATCCTCTTTTGCTCTCTGGTTCAGTTTGGCATTTTCTACTGCAACCATATTTTAACTTGCCCTTTTACCCATGACTCTTTTTCCTACTTATAGACCACCCTGCAAAACCCTTAAGCCCAGGAGAGTGGACCCATTGGAGTATGTTTGGTCCATGAAATGATGCCCTTTTCCTTCTGTCCAGTATTGGTTTTCTCAAAAACTTGCACTAACAAGTTTCTGTTTTTGCCAAACTAACCTTACCACCTTCTTTAGCATCTAAAGAGACTATGATCTGGAGTTTTTGGCCACCCCAAGAGATGCCTAGATGCCATGACATTCTGTCGAGCACTTTGTGTGCATGGCCAAATTTGGCATGATTTTTAGTTGGCATTGTGAGCTTGATCCTCTGACCTAACTAACTTGTCCACTAAGCTCCAAGCTAACCCTAACCCAGGCCTGTTAACTACCAGCATCATCCGAGCTCTCTAACACGCGCTGGATTTTCGTCGAGCACCTGGCGTGCATGCGCTGGGCGCGCCCAGAGCGCGCGTTTTGCACGTGCGTGCGCACGGGTCGCCGCGTCTGGCCCTGGCCTTTGCTCACCTGTAGAGCCACGCCCGTCCTCATCCACTCACCAGCACCCTCTAGGCCGCCCCTGGAGCTCCACAGCGCCGCCGTCAGGTCGGCCGTGGCAGCTAGCGGCCGGCCACAGCAGGGCTCTGCCGCGAACGGCACCGGCCGAGCCACCCGCGCGCGCCAGCTCGCCCCCTTGAGCAGTGGGTAGCTCGTCGGAATGCGCCGACCAGCCCCAATCACCTCCACGTCGCCCTGCAGCAACAGAACGGCGGTTCACCGTCGGTCTTATCCACGGCCACCGCGGAACCGACCTTGGCCGCCTATAAGAGGGGCCCCGAGCTCGTCCAGTCACTCAGGCAAGCTCAAGCCATCCACCTAGCGCTCCCATAGCCTGCAATCGACCAAGGAAGGCCGCCTTCCCCCTCTCCGGTCAGCTCGGCCGCCGCCACGTTCCGGTCCCGCTCGTCGCAACCAGAGCCTCCCCCGTCCGTCTGGAGCCACCGTTCAACTCCCCTGAACCTTGCGGAGCCACCCCACCTCTCAAACATGATCGGGAACCACCGTAGCTCTAGTCCCCAAAACCTCCCGAAGCCACCTCCGCCGCGGAGCTCGCCGCCGGTGACTCCCTCCACCCCCGCCAACCTAGCGACCACCGGGAGGACCGCCGTGGACTGGCGGATCCATCCCTGCCCCCGGGGCCCCGTGAGGAGCCGCCGTTCGCCGGCGTCGATCACCGGAGCCCGCCACCACTCGGACAGAGGAGGAGGGAGGCGCGGGCGACTGGTCAAACCTAACCAGTGGGCCCCCTGGACCCACTGTCAGTGACCCCGAGCCGGCCCGCGCTGTTTTAAGTGGAGGCGTAAAGCCCGAAGTACGTGTCCCCCTCTCGAAAGCGTATTTCGTCCGAAAAGTTTTCTTTTCTGTTTTATTTTAAAATCAGATTTTGACTGAAACTTTGACTGGCTATATCTTTTTAAATAAAACTCCAAATGAATTAATTCTTTTTCCTACCTCTCTCAAATTCCACCTAGTTTATTTTAAGATTTATTTCAAAAATATCTAGGTCAAATTTTTGCGCTATTTTTAAACTATGTGTTATTTGAATATTTTTGAAAATAGGAATTTGGAAGGGGAGATTATAACTTTCAAAAGTTTTGGAGTGCACCTCAACCCTCCACACCTTGAAGGCAAGCATCTTGAACTCAGATATGATACAAGTTGGGTGCTGTTTTGCTAGAATATTCTAGAACTCCATCATTTATGCTAATGTGGAATGGTGTTATTTTATGTGGAATCATAGTCATGCATATAAGCACATGGTGAAAATCTTTTCTGTTATGTATGTGACATTGGTGACAGTAGCTACTTCTCATGCCACATGTGCCTGATGATAGTTCGGAGGGAGTCCGAAAGGAGGTTATGTTCCGGTGAACACAACCCCGTGACTGACGTCTCGTTGTGGCGAGAATGTGCAGTAAGGCATGATGGGGCATGAGGGGTGGTGACCCTGTCGGGAAACTATGAAGAACATTGCTATGCTAACCATGCTGGGAATACTTAAACCTCCTGAGTCGGCCGTAGATCGAGTCTTGTTCCGGTAACCTCCCATACTTGTTTCGTACTACCACTTGTCCCTGCCATAGGTAGGGTACGGTTCATTAAGTTGTCAACCCCTTTCTAGCACACACCGTACAGAGAGGCCATGGTGGAAGATACCGGCTCCATCTGGTCCGGGGGCATGGGTGTTTCCAGTTGGAGCCGAGGGGGTAGCTCCCCTAGTTTGCGCGCGGTATAAATTTTGTGATCCCATGCTAAGTCGAGGTTGTAGCCTCCCCACTTAGAGCTTCGCTTAACGGGTGTCGTGGGTGATTCCAGACACCGGTAAGTTAGGCTGGTGTGTGCGGTTAGGTGTGTTTTCAATTAAAAGGCCGTAGACGGAATTAGTCCCCATGGACTAAAGAAATCCGTTACCCGTGGGTAAAGAGTACACCCTCTGCAGAGATTATACATCTATTCGAATAGTCGTGTCCATGGGTAAGGACTACAGTCTGGGATGGGTCAAGTGTCGGTCTTAGTGTCGGTCTTCGGAGGAAAAACTGCTAAACCAGAACATTGATTATGACCTTTGACATATGAGGATTATGATTATTATTATTGTGGAGTAACCATTTACATTATTTGAATTATTGAGTATCCCTGGGACGGTTCTACCTCCTGGTTACTCACTGCGATTATTCTCTTATAAGCCCTTTATGTGGTGTCGCTGAGATGCCCGACTGTGGCATGCTTGTTATTTATTTACGTTATAAGCCCTTTATGTGGTGTCGCTGAGACGCCCGACTGTGGCATGCTTGTTATTTATTTACCTTATGAGCCCTTTATGTGGTGTCGCTGAGACGCCCGACTGTGGCATGCTTGTTATTTATTTACCTTATAAGCCCTTTATGTGGTGTCGCTTAGACGCCCGACTGTGGCATGTTTGTTATTCTTTTATATAAGCCCTTTATGTGACGTCGCTCAGACGCCCGACTGAGGCACGCTTTATATTATTACCCATTCAAGGTGTCGCTTCAGACACCCGATCGGTGCATTTTTAATTTCCTGCTTACGTGCATCGTGAGTTTTATTTTGGGACTGACTAAGTGATCGTGGATTATTTTAGTGCATGATTATCACCTGCTATGTTATACCTGTTTTCATGATGTTTGCGAGTACATTCAAAGTACTCACTAGCTTGTCCCTGGCTATTGTCTTGGCCAGATTTCTTGCGTGGAGAAGAGCGTTGCGACGACAGCCCCGGAACCTACGCAATGGAGGTAGCAGCCTCACGAAGATAGGAGTTATCCTGGTCAGCTATTCCTGTGGGAAATGGAGCCCCATAGACGCAGATGAAACACAAACCGCTTCCGCCATCAACCACTAGAAACCAATTGTTGTACTCAGAGGCCACAATGGTCTTGTACTACATATTTTGTACTTTGCTTGGAATTTTTGTATCAAGTTGGTGCCTCATCAGCTAACAGTAATCCTGGGGCTGGTGAGCACAAGGGCCATTTTCTGGGAAATTAATATCCTGAAAACCGGTCCTGACAAACTTGGTATCAGAGCCAGGCTGACCATTGGCTAATCCTATCTTAGCCAGGTCAATAAACCTAGGTTAACCGACCCACCAGACCTTAACCTAACCCCGGCCAAGCTTCTCGTGTTAGATAGCCACAAAGTGACCCCGACGCTTTTGGCAGTCGGTGCCCAACCTATCAGCCTAGCCTGTCGATCACGCGCCAGTTACCGACACCTAATTTGTCTCATTTGCAAGCGTGCGAAGGAAGACTCCGTCCCCTTTTCTATAAAAAGGGCACGCTAGCCTCAACATAGCACAGCATAGCCTCTTCCCCCAACTCGAGGCATAATGCCTGGCCCTATTGTGCACAATGAGACCACAGCCACCAACCTTGGAGGTTTGTGACCGTGCTCGCAAACCTCACCCGCCGTGCCTACGCATTAGAAGAGCCCCCGGAGTATGTTGTGTATCAAGGACCCATGAGCGGTGAGAGCTGTCAATTCTGGGCCACAGTGCACATCTATGGTAGGGGTCTATCTCCAGAACGCCCCTACAGGTTCACTGGAAGGACAACTTCCTTTGAGCCACAAGCCATCCAGCTAGCAGCTCGAGAGGTTATAGTTCAACTCCGGCACTTGTCGCCCAGAGTTAACTGTCACTCGTTCTACTACTACCCTAGCCGTGACGGGTATGGTAGGCCGCCCCAGGGTGCCACCGGAGATCACGAGACGGATCCTGCATTGTTGCATCTGGTGCGCTATGTAAGTGCACTAGAGGAACTGTTCGATCAGATCACCCTTGATCTGATCGCAGCTCGTGGAGAACTGGTTCGCCGAGCCCCGGCAAGAAGAGAAGATGAGCCCGATGCCGACAACCCAGTCGTGTTGTTCGGACAACCGATCGAGCCCTTGAGGACTTCCCCAGCCATCGGCCAAAATGCTTTGGTGTCCCCAGAAGTGCTTCGTCGCCTTTTGGGAACACGCTCCAACGGGATTGTGGCCAACAACGCCCGCGATGGTCATCATCGCTACCCCGACCCTGCAGCCCCTCAACCCCCTCCAGCTAATCCCGACGGTGAAACCTGTGGAGAAGCCTCGACATCCACAAGGCAAGCCCGCTTAGATATTAACGAAGTAGACTAAGTCACTCGAGTAGTACCGAGCCTTAGTATTTCTACGCCTTGTAATTGTGTGATCCTGTATCACCATAACTAAATGATGTCTGCTTGTGCGCTACTATTTTTGAATAGTAGCCATGCATAAGTACGTTAGCGTACAGTTGCATTTTTAAATTCCGGGCGCAGCTACCAAAACCACCCCGACGACACCCACAGTAATGCGTCACTTTGTGAGATATGTATATCTGTAGCTTTGACCCTGACCCCCATAAGAGCAGAACCGACAAACTAGTTACCTTTCACCGCGATAAATGACCCCGCCCAGATGCTATATAAAAGGCCACCTCGTGACCTTGCCAAGTATCCCTCATCTGGTGCACAACTTTCACAGCCATTTCTTTCCATGCCGAGCCCTAGTTTTTATCTGAGAACCCCATATGCCACCCCAGGTAGTTTTGTCAAAATATTGTGGGACTTTACCTACAGTACCATGAGTGCCATCCATCCACCCCAGTACAAGTTGCTCAAATCGAGGATCACCCCATCCACCTCGAAATATTGGGCAGTGGTGCACATCCCTCCCACAAACCCAAACCAAGACCCAACGGAAGTCTCCTTTGTGGGGAAATCTATGCCAACTCCGCAAATGGCCATAGAAGCTGCTGCATACGAAGCACTTGCTCGCCTTCGATTCGCGGTGCCCTATGCCAGCGAACGGGGGTATTATTATTTCCCGAGCCGTGCGGCACCCGGAGAAGTAGCATCTTTTCCCGGTGGACGAATTGAGAGAGACCCGGTACTGGCCAACCTTGCCCAGTATGTTATCGCTCAAGAGCATTTGACTCAGCGGGTAATGGGTTATCTCCAGAGCCTCGCTGATTTAAATCCTCAGATCGCTATTGGCAGACCACTGAGGCCCGACCAGGAGAGACGCATTCATCGGCTAGTCAATCCGCTTCCCCCGATAGAAGAGGAGTGTGTCCTAGTACCAGAGACGTTTTCTCAGGACCCTATCCATTTACCGTTACCATTGTAGACGTCACTGCTATGTTCATTGTCTCAGCATTTGTTTCTGTGTCGCAACTCATGCGTGGTACCCTAAAGTTGTGCGATGAATTAAATTTTTAGTTTAAATTAATGTGAGTAGCTTGTACTGCTGTTAATTGTGATTAACTGTTTTCACTCTCAGTAAATTTCGAAGTGAGATTTTTCCCGGAATCGTGCGGCATATATCTCTTCACGACATAGATTTTTATTCACGCAGCACCACAGCAGACTCACAACCGCAACCACTCGACCTCGTGCACTAATTGCTAATGCACATACACATGTTACACCTAACTGATTACCTCTGAAGGAGAGGTTAGTGGGTAATCACTCGGGTACAAGCTGCCTCCAACACACTGACAACAGTTAGCGCCCGACACCGCACCTAATCCTCATGATCACCGCCACCGCGAAGGGCTAACACTCGAGCGGCAGCATCACGACGATCATCGAGGATCATCACGCACAGGAGCACGGAGAACCCCAGCAACGCCACCAACCCTCCGCACATCAGGACCACGTACCAGTCCGGCATCACCTCCGCCATTAGAGCCCCATCTCGAGCTCCTGCAAACAGAAATGGAGGAGAAGGAAGGAGAAGGAGAAGCGAGGCCAGGTGTGAGGAAGAAGAAAGGAGCACCGCGATCATTTTATAGCTCGAGATCGGTGTACGGTGGGCGAGGTCCACCAGCGCCGCTCGTCGCTCGATTGCCGGTGTTCGGAGGCGAATCCGCGAGCAGTGCCGACAGTGCACTGGCCCGCGAGGTGAGTGCACGCTGCACCGGCAGCTAGCAGGTCGTGCACTATCGCAGTACGGCCTAGATGCCCTACGCGCTAGACGTCGCCGGTGGAGAAAGCGCGGGAAAGCACGCGGGAGAGAGGAAGAGGAGAGAGCCAGAGGTAGAAGAAGAGGCCGACAGTGGGCCCCGGGTCCACCTGTCAGCCAGAGGAAGCACTGTGCTCTCGGGTACGACCAGCGTATTTTAGTAATTTCGAATTTTATTCTAAATTTACTGTAACCAAAGTAGAAATATCTCATTTTTTCCCCAACCATGGATTTTTCCATGCAGCGCCAGTATACCACACTATAGTTTTACACCACTTATTGCCCACTCACTGTAGCCACATTTTATTGCATAAGTAGGATGATTTTTTTGGTAAGAGCAATGTTTGTTCAAAACAGCTTTTAGCAAATCTCGAGGACGAGATTTTTTCTTAAGGGGGGTAGTGTTGTAACACCCCAAAAATTTTACCTTGTTTTATTAATTAAAAAAATTCCAGGAAATTAAATTTTTTTTTCTGGATTTATCTTTTGATTTCAGAACCTCTCTTTTCTTTAATATTGTGGAGTTTTTACCCCAAGTGAAAACTTTCCAAAAATATTATTGGACTTGTATACCCTCTCAAGAAAACATTGCTTTTATCAGTGGATTTATTTGCATAATTGTTTTTCCTGAGCTTTATTCTTTTAAAAATGATTTTTATAAGCTTTAGAACCTCATTTGCACTACAACCTATTTAAATATTCCTTTAAAACTTCCACCAAAATTAGGGGAGGTCAGTAGGAGTATATAATTCAACTTTATGCAAAAACCTATGAGTGTGCTTTGAAAAATTTGAGCAAATCATCCTCTTTTGCTCTCTGGTTCAGTTTGGCATTTTCTACTGCAACCATATTTTAACTTGCCCTTTTACCCATGACTCTTTTTCCTACTTATAGACCACCCTGCAAAACCCTTAAGCCCAGGAGAGTGGACCCATTGGAGTATGTTTGGTCCATGACATGATGCCCTTTTCCTTCTGTCCAGTATTGGTTTTCTCAAAAACTTGCACTAACAAGTTTCTGTTTTTGCCAAACTAACCTTACCACCTTCTTTAGCATCTAAAGAGACTATGATCTGGAGTTTTTGGCCACTCCAAGAGATGCCTAGATGCCCATAACATTCTGTCGAGCACTTTGTGTGCATGGCCAAATTTGGCATGATTTTTAGTTGGCATTGTGAGCTTGATCCTCTGACCTAACTAACTTGTCCACTAAGCTCCTAGCTAACCCTAACCCAGGCCTGTTAACTACCAGCATCATCCGAGCTCTCTAACACGCGCTGGCTTTTCGTCGAGCACCTGGCGTGCATGCGCTGGGCGCGCCCAGAGCACGCGTTTTGCACGTGCGTGCGCACGGGTCGCCGCGTCTGGCCCCTGGCCTTTGCTCACCTGTAGAGCCACGCCCGTCCTCATCCACTCACCAGCACCCTCTAGGCCGCCCCTGGAGCTCCACAGCGCCGCCGTCAGGTCGGCCGTGGCAGCTAGCGGCCGGCCACAGCAGGGCTCTGCCGCGAACGGCACCGGCCGAGCCACCCGCGCGCGCCAGCTCGCCCCCTTGAGCAGTGGGGAGCTCGTCGGAATGCGCCGACCAGCCCCAATCACCTCCACGTCGCCCTGCAGCAACAGAACGGCGGTTCGCCGTCGGTCTTATCCACGGCCACCGCGGAACCGACCTTGGCCGCCTATAAGAGGAGCCCCGAGCTCGTCCAGTCACTCAGGCAAGCTCAAGCCATCCACCTAGCGCTCCCATAGCCTGCAATCGACCAAGGAAGGCCGTCTTCCCCCTCTCCGGTCAGCTCGGCCGCCGCCACGTTCCGGTCCCGCTCGTCACAACCAAAGCCTCCCCCGTCCGTCTGGAGCCACCGTTCAACTCCCCTGAACCTTGCGGAGCCACCCCACCTCTCGAACATGATCGGGAACCACCGTAGCTCTAGTCCCCAAAACCTCCCGAAGCCACCTCCGCTGCGGAGCTTGCCGCCGGCGACTCCCTCCACCCCCGCCAACCTAGCGACCACCGGGAGGACCGCCGTGGACTGGCGGATCCATCCCTGCCCCCGGGGCCTCGTGAGGAGCCGCCGTTCGCCGGCGTCGATCACCGGAGCCCGCCACCACTCGGACAGAGGAGGAGGGAGGCGCGGGCGACTGGTCAAACCTGACCAGTGGGCCCCCTGGACCCACTGTCAGTGACCCCGAGCCGGCCCGCGCTGTTTTAAGTGGAGGCGTAAAGCCCGAAGTACGTGTCCCCCTCTCGAAAGCGTATTTCGTCCGAAACGTTTTCTTTTCTGTTTTATTTTAAAATCAGATTTTGACTGAAACTTTGACTAGCTATATCTTTTAAATAAAACTCCAAATGAATTAATTCTTTTTCCTACCTCTCTCAAATTCCACCTAGTTTATTTTAAGATTTATTTCAAAAATATCTAGGACAACTTTTTGCGCTGTTTTTAAAGTATGTGTTATTTGAATATTTTTGAAAATAGGAATTTGGAAGGGGAGATTATAACTTTCAAAAGTTTTGGAGTGCACCTCAACCCTCCACACCTTGAAGGCAAGCATCTTGAACTCAGATATGATACAAGTTGGGTGCTGTTTTGCTAGAATATTCTAGAACTCCATCATTTATGCTAATGTGGAATGGTGTTATTTTATGTGGAATCATAGTCATGCATATAAGCACATGGTGAAAATCTTTTCTGTTATGTATGTGACATTGGTGACAGTAGCTACTTCTCATGCCACATGTGCCTGATGATAGTTCGGAGGGAGTCCGAAAGGAGGTTACGTTTTGGTGAACACAACCCCGTGACTGACGTCTCGTTGTGGCGAGAATGTGCAGTAAGGCATGATGGGGCATGAGGGGTGGTGACCCTGTCAGGAAACTATGAAAAACATTGCTATGCTAACCATGCAGGGAATACTTAAACCTCCTGAGTCGGCCGTAGATCGAGTCTTGTTCCGGTAACCTCCCATACTTGTTTCGTACTACCACTTGTCCCTGCCATAGGTAGGGTACGGTTCAGTAAGTTGTCAACCCCTTTCTAGCACACACCGTACAGAGAGGCCATGGTGGAAGATACCGGCTGCATCCGGTAGCCATGCCACCTGGTCCGGGGGCATGGGTGTTTCCAGTTGGAGCCGAGGGGGTAGCTCCCCTAGTTTGCGCGTGGTATAAATTTTGTGATCCCATGCTAAGTCGAGGTTGTAGCCTCCCCACTTAGAGTTTCGCTTAACGGGTGTCGTGGGTGATTCCAGACACCGGTAAGTTAGGCTGGTGTGTGCGGTTAGGTGTGTTTTCAATTAAAAGGCCGTAGACGGAATTAGTCCCGATGGACTAAAGAAATCCGTTACCCGTGGGTAAAGAGTACACCCTCTGCAGAGATTATACATCTATTCGAATAGCCGTGTCCATGGGTAAGGACTACAGTCTGGGATGGGTCAAGTGTCGGTCTTAGTGTCGGTCTTCGGAGGAAAAACTGCTAAACCAGAACATTAATTATGACCTGTGACATATGAGGATTATGATTATTATTATTGTGGACTAACCATTTACATTATTTGAATTATTGAGTATCCCTGGGACGGTTCTACCTCCTGGTTACTCACTGCGATTATTCTCTTATAAGCCCTTTATGTGGTGTCGCTGAGACGCCCGACTGTGGCATGCTTGTTATTTATTTACGTTATAAGCCCTTTATGTGGTGTCGCTGAGATGCCCGACTGTGGCATGCTTGTTATTTATTTACCTTATGAGCCCTTTATGTGGTGTCGCTGATACGCCCGACTGTGGCATGCTTGTTATTTATTTACCTTATAAGCCCTTTATGTGGTGTCGCTCAGACGCCCGACTGTGGAATGTTTGTTATTCTTTTATATAAGCCCTTTATGTGACGTCGCTCAGACGCCCGACTGAGGCACGCTTTATATTATTACCCATTCAAGGTGTCGCTTCAGACACCCAATCGGTGCATTTTTATTTTCCTGCTTACGTGCATCGTGAGTTTTATTTTGGGACTGACTAAGTGATCGCGGATTATTTTAGTGCATGATTATCACCTGCTATGTTATACCTGTTTTCATGATGTTTGCGAGTACATTCAAAGTACTCACTGGCTTGTCCCTGGCTATTGTCTTGGCCAGATTTCGTGCGTGGAGAAGAGCGTTGCGACGACAGCCCCGGAACCTACGCAATGGAGATAGCAGCCTCGCGAAGATAGGAGTTATCCTGGTCAGCTGTTCCTGTGGGAAATGGAGCCCCATAGACGCAGATGAAACACAAACCGCTTCCGCCATCAACCTCTAGAAACCAATTGTTGTACTCAGAGGCCACAATGGTCTTGTACTACATATTTTGTACTTTGCTTGGAATTTCTGTATCAAGTTGGTGCCTCATCAGCTAACAGTAATCCTGGGGCTGGTGAGCACAAGGGCCATTTTCTGGGAAATTAATATCCCGAAAACCGGTCCTGACAACAGCTGGGTCCATGGCCACAGCAAGGAAGTGCCTCCTTGTTACGCGGAAAATAATGATTCCTCCACCTGACAGCAGGGACCACCGGACGGGCCACCGTATTTCGCGAAAAAAAACGTTTCCCCCTGACTGTTGGGACCCACCAACTACATGTTCGCACGCAAGGAAGTGCGTCCATATTACGGGCAAAAAAATGATTCGCCCCCTGACTGCTGGGACCCACCAGGTACATCTTCGCACGGAAGGAAGTGCCTGACAGTCGGGACCCACCTGGTCGAAGCGTACGTAGTGTTGTCATTCAGGTCGCGAATGTGTACGTACATACTGGTCGATGTAGAGGCGCGCACATGTCGTAGTAGAGGAGCGCACGTGGCATGTACACGTACGTATTGCGGCCAAGGTGCAAGAAAGTAAATACGGCCACGTACGTACAGACGGACGGGATCTCGAATGCCTACTCGCGCATACGTACGGCCAGGGCTCATGTACATGGCTGGGTCGGAATGGAGAAACTGCGTCGTCGTCGTGTTCATGGGGAGGGAACGGAATGTGTCGTGTTCATCGGGAGGCAACGAAACGCGTGCTGTTCATCGGGAGCCAACCGGCTTAGACGGAACAGCCGATGGAAACGAGACCTGGCGTACCACATAACGGAGGAAACGGCCTTGTGTTCGACCAGCCACGGTCGAAACAGGATCATGTTCATCGGGAGGGGTCTAGCGTACCGCAAAACGGAGGAAACGGACCTCCTACGATCGAAACAGGGTCCTGTTGATCGGGAGGGGTGTGGCGTACCGCAAAACGGAGGAAACGGACTTGTGTTGGAGCGCTACGGTCGAAACGGGGGTCCTGTTCATCGGGAGGGGTGTGGCATACCGCAAAACGGGACTCCACAGGATACTATTCATCTCCACCGTCGACCTCCTCCAGCCTCCACGGGCTACTGTTCATCCACCATTGACCTCCTCCAGCCTCCACCTGCGACTGTTCATCCACGGGCTCCTGTTCATCCAGCCTCCACCGCGCGCTCCTCCACCGGCTACTATTCAACCAGCCCTCTCCACGGGGTCCTGTTCAACCACCCCTCCACGGGCTACTATTCATCCAGCCCTCCACCGGCTACTGTTCAACCAGCCCTCCACGGGGTCCTGTTAGTCCAGCCCTCCACGGGGTCCTGTTCATCCACTGGCTTGATCGATCGGGGTACTGTTCATCCAGCGGCAACGGCCTCTACTACCACGGGTTCCTATTCATCCAACCCCACACCGGGAACTGTTCATCCAAACCCCCCAACAATGCTCACTGTTCATCCAGAGGTAGCGTCGATCGGCTTCAGTTAGCAACAGTAGCGAAGGAATCACTCGGGTTCAGTTAACAGCAAGGGATCGATCGATCGCTCGGGTTCAGTAACGCGCAGCCTGCAGTGCAATCGCTCGGGTTCAGTTAAAGCCCAACGCCTCGCTCGGGTTTAGTTAGAGCGCAACGCCTCGCACAAACGCGCATACGTATGAGAGAAACGCGCATCGCTCGGCCCCCGACCACCCACCGTAATCGGGAACTCCCCCGATATTTTCCTCGCCCTCGCTTCTACCACGATTTTTTCCGTCATGGGCGTCCCAAAGAATGTCATGCAGCTGCGTCTCCGGCCCGCCCAGGATGAAAAGCCCATTTTCTGTCATGATTTGTTGTCATAGAAGTGTCATAAGTATGACAGAAAAAATTCGTTCAGCCCAAAATGTCACGGATGTGTCTTTTTTTTGTAGTGTATGTGTCTCATAAGTCAAGCGGCGTGCTGTAGTCATCATCACATGTCCACTTCCCACAGCACATATTCGCTTCTCCATCCTTGTCCACACATAATCGTCCAATCTTCCATCCCCGCTAAGGCACCTCCCCCCCCTCTTCCGAAACCCAAGCACTAACAATGGCAGAACTGAGCAGCGTCCGCTGAAAGAGTGGCTGGAATTCGCTCCCCACAGAGGTAATCAAGCTCATTGTTTCATGTGTGGACAATCTCAGTACCATGCCGCTCACCGCGTGCTCGTCGGGGATGTACCATTTACTCAAAGCCCATGGGCTGGAGCTTTTTAAGCCATCTCCTTGCTTGCTGATGATGCCTGATCTTCATAAACGGCATGTCATGCAGCATAACGATCATAGGGTGGCGAGCATCAACCCTCTTGACTACGATCCGATCCCCATCACCCTCAACTACATTAACGGTATGTACTGGGTCGGCATGAACATGTCTTGGATGGTGCTCGTCAACGGTGGCGGCAGCTGGATGCTCGTGGAGGTCTACACCTGGCGATTGATCCCCCTTCCTTCGATTAACACTGCACTGCTTTGGCACCGCGGCCCAGAATACTCGGAATCTTATAGTAGCCAACATGATACCAAGTTTTATTTCAAGGTTGTAATCTGCCAAGTGCCCACAAGATCTGCGAATTATAAAGACTTCAGGCTAATTGCCTTCTTCAACCGCGGTCTCGCCTATCTGACAGGTCACTGCAGTAAGTGGATAAATCTGCACGTCTATCGCGTGATCATACATCCTCCATGGTTCTCTGATGCCATTGAACACAAGGGCTTCATTTACGTTGTCGACTCCTTCTATGGCTGGACGTATTGCTGGCCTACTCCAGTCATCACTACAAATGGCTGTTACAACAGTATGTTACTTTCCTATGATATCATGATGGCTTGCTTATATTACTGTCAACATTTACTGAAAAATATTCATGCTCATAACATGTTGTTCTTAAGATTGACTACATTAAGAGCCCTTTTTATTTGACTCCAACTTGATATGATGTTGTAGGCAGCCTGGTGTCCCTACCGTTCCTAATCCCAGAACCTTTCAAAGAAAAGCGGCATTGCAGTTGCAGGTGGTTCCTGGCTCGATCAGACGACGACGAACGATTGATGATCGTTCGCACATACCAGACGTGTTGTTTCACGGAATACAATCACAGTCACTACAAGGTCTTTGGGCAAGATCCCAGCTGGGCCTTCAGGAATTTTTGGCTGGAGGCTGGTAAGTAGCCTTGGTACACGCTCTCTGTTTCTCGGACTGAATTATCTGATTAACCAGGAGATAACCGATGGCAAGGATCATGATGGCAGCGCGGTTTCGTTCATCAGGCAAAACTGTGTGTACACAGCGTACCATGCGTCTCTGCATGCACCATACCTTGATATGTGCCGCCACGCTCTGCAGCCCAAAGTAGGAGAGAGGGTCGGAAGTATAAGACTTCGACCTGCTGGCTGGAGTTTCCCCCGTCAGGCACCCATCTGGTTCAAGCCGTCGGCCAATCTCCACAGCTTAATAAATAGTAACTTCTAACTGAGCTAGTTAGTTAGATGCGTACACTTGGTGTATTAGGATCTTTATTTAGTTTGATGCATACACTTGTTCTTTTTTGGTAGCCCTTTTGTAATGATGGCTGATGTTTGGTTTGGAAGAGAGAGCTGCGTCTTTACTCTTCTGGCCTGCTTACTGCTTCTGTTGCACCCCCAGCCCTGGTTGTTGTTGCTGCTGTTTTCAATGTACAATCGGTAGTATATTTTGTCTGTTGGTTGAATAAATGTGTTGTTAGAACGACAAACACAATGTTTTGGATGTCGTTGCATGGTCCGATCCTTTAGAGCCCCGTACGGTAGCGCATACTATTTTTCATACGGAACACATTTTCCACTTGTTGATAACATGCAGCCCACTGATGAAGGCCCAATAGAGGAGCCCATAATTAACTAGAAGGGAGGCTCTCACATGAATCCGGCCCAGGTACATGCTCATGGTCCCCTAAACATAAATAAGTAAATAAATAAATAAAACTAATGCTCATGCACCAGTTCTTTAAATTCATGATTTAACAGGAGGATATTATTTCCTATGATAGTGTCGTTACATTCAGTCGATATAATTCTTAGGAAAAGATAGCGACCAGTCTTCTTTCTCCCACCATTTTCTTCCTGCAACCAGCGGACCCATGCAAATTGTAGTCAACGTCGTAAATAGTTCCGGTCCATTTTTTTCAGTAAGAATGTCCAACCCAGCCCAGCACATTGGCGACAGCACTTTATCCTCCTCCTTGGTGCGCTCGCCGCGGCGCCGCCGTCCGGCCCTATCAACATAGTGAATCGGGAGAGGACTGTAGTTGTGAGCATGACAGTACGGACCCAACAGGTTTACTCCTGAACACAAGCAAGCGCCTCTTTTACTACTCAGATGCACCCCTCGTTTTTTACTCTAATCCACCCTGCTAATATCTAGGACCCACATCCTTTTAAACGTATAGTCAATTAACGACAGAATTGCACAACTTTTTTTGAGGATTTGTTCGGAGGAGCGGGCTATAAACTGGGTTGTGCGGTCCCTGTGGCCCGTCCAACAACATGACCAGCCCAGCAGTTTTTTTCTTTGGGAAAATAGGTAGGCCACTATTTCGTTTTGAAGAATACCCAAGCTAGGCCTATTTGTTTTCTCTGACTTACTGGGCTGCAAACCTTTCAAGACGAGGAGGGATGCATTCCGGCCTGGCCAAAGAGTATGGTCAGTATCTGTTAAAAGTAAATGGGAAAATTAGTTTCTTTTTTTGTTTTTGTTCTTCACTAATATTTTATATTTCATTGGATTTTAACATGACATAGTACTAATTTATTTTTTAAATTTGTTTTAGTATGGCTACTAATTTTTTGATTGAGAATATTTTGTTCCCCAGCAAAAATTTGTGAATTTTCAAAATTTCGCACATTTTTAGTTCAATTTTTTAACCCTGGTATTGACCAGAAAATGGGCAGAAATTCTAAAAATGGAAAATGGGTTGCAATAAATTCCATATGAATTAGAAAATGAGTAAAAATTATAAAATAATAGAAAATGGGTTGTACACGCCACAGATTTCGAGGCTGACTTGTTTACGCAAGGCTTTGTCAGTCAACACACGATTCTAGCAACAGTGACTGTTGGATGTCCATCCAACGGCCGACGTGCTTCTTCAATATCTGATCTTCCTGCTCCAGGCGCCTAAACCAGCGCCGGCGGGACTGCCTGCTCCCTCCTCTTGTAGCCCGTTGTCATGCCGCGCAGGCTTCACCGGCCCACCCTACTTCCTCCGCTGGCCTGGCCGCACGCAATCAACTGCCTCCTTATTACGCGAAAAAAATGATTCCTCCCACTGACATCTGGGGTGCACCGGTTCGGAGGCTGGCCTGTGGGCCTACTAAGTTGACGCGTACGCAGGGCTTTGTCAACTTAGTCAACAAACGATTCTAGCAGAAGTGACCGTTGGGTTTGAATCGGACGATCCTGCTGCTTCTTCAATCGCTGCTCTTCTTGCACCAGCCTCCCAAACCAGCGCCGGCGAGACCGCCTGCTCCTGCCTCCAGTGGCCGGCTGTGCTACCATTGAGGCCTCACTGCCCCCTACTACTCCCACCGCTAGCCAGGCCCTGCAGCGACGGCAGGCTCACACCGCAGCCGAACCAGTGAACCCTCGTACTCCTCTTCACGTGGGCTTCCACTGCCACGTCTTCCCCAGCTCTACGTCGTCCCCTTCCTAGGCATCGCTATCGTCCACCGCCCTGGTGCTCTCGCTGCGGCATGGTCAACATGGTCAAGGAACAACTTCCATCAGAAGAGTAATGTACGTGGAGAGGCTGACAGCTGGGTCCACAGCCGCAGCAAGGAAGTGCCTCCTTATTACACGGAAAATAATGATTCCTCCACCGAACAGCAGGGACCCATCAGACGGGCCACCGTATTTCGCGAAAAAACGTTTCCCCCTGACTACTGGGACCCACCAGCTACATCTTCGCACGCAAGGAAGTGCGTCCATATTATGGGCAAAAATATGATTCGCCCCCTGACTGCTGGGACCCACCAGCTACATCTTCGCACGCAAGGAAGTGTCTGACAGTCAGGACCCACCTGGTCGAAGCATACATAGCATTGTCATTCTGGTCGCGAACGTGTAAGTACATATTGGTCGATGTAGAGGCGCGCACGTGTCGTAGTAGAGGCACGCACGTGTCATAGTAGATGTGCGGACGTAGCATGTACACGTACGTACAGCGGCCAGGGTGCAAGAAAGTAAATACGGCCACGTACGTACAACCGGCTGGGTCAGAACAGAATGCGTCGTCGTGTTCATCGGGAGCCAATCAGCTTGGACGGAACAGCCGATGGAAACGAGGCCTAGCGTACCACAGACGGAGGAAACGGCCTTGTGTTCGACCGGCCACGATCGAAACGGGATCCTGTTCATCAGGAGGGGTCTGGCGTACCGCAAAACGGAGGAAACAGCCTTGTGTTCGACCGGCCACGATCGAAACGGGATCCTGTTCATCGGGAGGGGTCTGGCGTACTGCAAAACGGAGGAAACGGACTTCTCTTGGACCTCCTATGGTTGAAATGGGGTCTTGTTGATCGGGAGGGGTGTGGCGTACCTCAAAACGAAGGAAATGGACTTGTGTTGGAGCGCTACGATCAAAACGGGGGTCCTGATCATCGGGAGGGGTGTGGCATACCGCAAAATGGGACTCCACAGGATACTGTCCATCTCCACCGTCGACCTCCTCCAGTCTCCACAGGCTACTATTCATCCACCGTCGACCTCCTCCAGCCTCCACCTGCGACTGTCCATCCACGGGCTCCTGTTCATCCAGCCTCCACCGTGCGCTCCTCCACCGGCTACTGTTCAACCAGCCCTCTCCACGGGGTCCTGTTCAACCACCCCTCCACGGGGTCATCCTGTTCATCCAGCCCTCCACGGGGTCATGTTCATCCACCCTCCCAACCGGCTCGATCGATCGGGGTACTGTTCATCCAGCGGCAACGGCCTCTACTACCACGGGGTCCTGTTCATCCACCCCCCCCCCCCCACAGGGAACTGTTCATCCATCCCCCCAACAACGCTCACTGTTCATCCAGAGGCAGCAGGTTTGATCGACTTCAGTTAGCAGCAGTAGCGAAGGAATCGCTCGATCGGGTTCAGTTAACAGCCATCGATCGATCGCTCGGGTTCAGTAACGCGTAGCATGCAGTGCAATCGCTCGGTTCAGTTAGAGCCCAACGCCTCGCTCGGGTTCAGTTAGAGCACAACGCCTCGCACACACACGCGTACGTACGAGATAAACGCGCATCCCTCGGCCCCCGACCACCCACCGTAACCGGGAACTCGCCCGATATTTTCCTCGCCCTCGCTTCTACCATGGTTTTTCCATCATGGACGGCCCAAAGAATGTCATGCAGTTGCGTCTCCGGCCCACCCAGGACGAAAAGCCCATATTCTGTCATGATTATTTGTCATAGAAGTAGGATCCCACCACATCTATGATGATACCGGGCTTTGTCACAATTATCGTCATAGAAGTGTCATAAGCATGACAAAAAAAACGTTCGGCCCAAAATGTCACGAATGTGTCTTTTTTGTAGTGGATGTAATGATATCCACCTTGCAAAAGCGTTTCAATATGCGGCTCTATCCTTGGTGGGACCTTCGAGTTCCTCTCGGATAGGATCGCATATTGGGCGTGACACGTGATCACACATAGGTTTCCGCTTGAGATAGTAGCCATGTCTCACATGTAGGAAACGGTAGTTCGGAGAGGAGCGAGTTCACCATATCTTCGTTAGCCTTATCTCGAGCTCTTGTCATAGGTCCAAGTAGTGTCATGGGAGACGTAGGTCGGTGTACGGGGATGACCATAGAATGCTCCGCATCATCTGCTAGGACAAACGGTATGCGGTGTTCGCCGGGAGGGCACCAGGGGTTTACAGTTCATGGGAAGTGATACTTCTCCATCGTATCTACTTTTCCAAACTCTTTTGCCCTTGTTTTGGTCTCTAACTTGCATGATTTGTACGGAACTAACCCAGATTGGCGCTGTTTTTAGCAGAATTGCCATGGTGTTACTTTTGTGCAGAATAAAAAGTTCTCGGAATGACCTGAAAATCAACGGAGATAACTTTTGGAATTAATAAAAAATATTGGCGAAAGAATCAGCAGCAGGGGGCCCACACCCTATCCACAAGGGCGGGGGCATGCTCACCCCCCTGGGACGCGCCCTCCGACCTTGTGGGCCCCCTGGACCTCCACCGACCTCAACTCCAACTCCATATATTCACTTTCGGGGAGAAAAATTGAGAGAGAAGGATTCATCGCATTTTACGATACGGAGCCGCCGCCAAGCCCTGTTCTTCCTCAGGAGGGCAGATTTGGAGTCCGTTCGAGGCTCCGGAGAGGGGAATCCTTCACCATCGTCATCATCAACCATCCTCCATCACCAATTTCATGATGCTCACCGCCGTTCTTGAGTAATTCCATCGTAGGCTTGCTGGACCGTGATGGGTTGGATGAGATTTACCATGTAATCGAGTTAGTTTTGTTAGGGTTTGATCCCTAGTATCCACTATGTTCTAAGATTGATGTTGCTATGACTTTGCTATGCTTAATGCTTGCCACTAGGGCCCGAGTGCCATGAGTTCAGATCTGAACCCTTTATGTTTTCATGAATATGTTTGTGTTCTTGATCCGATATTGCAAGTTATAGTCACCTACTACGTGTTATGACCCGGCAACCCCGGAGTGACAATAGTCGAGACCACTCCCGGTGATGACCGTAGTTTGAGGAGTTCATGTATTCACTAAGTGCTAATGCTTTGGTCCGGTACTCTATTAAAAGGAGGCCTTAATATCCCTTAGTTTCCAATAGGACCCCGCTGCCATGGGAGGGTAGGACAAAAGATGTCATGCAAGTTCTTTTCCATAAGCACGTATGACTATATTCGGAATACATGCCTACATTATATTCATGAACTGGAGCTAGTTTTGTGTCACCCTATGTTATAACCGTTGCATGATGAATGCCATCCGACATAATTATCCATCATTGATCCATTGCCTGTGAGCTTTATACATATTGATCTTTGCTAAGTTACTTTTCCGTTGCCACTGTTACGATTGCTACAAAACTACTACTGTTACTTTTGCCACCGTTACCGCTACTTCCATACTACTTTGCTACTATGTTGCAGATATTAAGTCTTTCAGGTGTGGTTGAATTTACAACTCAGCTATTAATACTTCAGAATATTCTTTGGCTCTCCTTGTTTCGAATCAATAAATTTGGGTTGAATACTATACCCTCGAAAATTGTTGCGATCCCCTATACTTGTGGGTTATCAAGACCTTTTTCTGGTGCCGTTGCCGGGGAGCATAGCTCTATTCTCTGAGTCACATGGGATTTATATCTATTGATCACTATGAGGAATTTGAAAGAACAAAGAACCAAGATGTTTCCCTCAACTACGAGGGGAGGTAAGGAACTGCCATCTAGATGTTTCCCTCAATTTGCACTTGATTCTCCTTCTGTTTTGAGTAAACTTGCGACACCTACACCTGCTATTGATTCCAATATGTCGCATGTTATTGATGATGCCACTTCTGCTTTGCATGATACTTATGATGAAACTACTTCTGTGCTTGATTATACTTTGCCACTGGGTGAATTTCTTGATGAACAACTTGCTAGGGTTAGAGAGAATGAAATTACTGAAACTAATGATATTATTGAAGACGATGATTATGATTCTCCCCCTAGATATGACTTACCTATTGTGCCTGAAGGTTATGTTATGGATGAAGAAATTGCTAGAGACTTCTTTGCTTGTAATGATAGGGATGATCTTAAGAAATTGTTAGCTAAGCCGAAAGAAAAATCCTTGAATGCTAGAATGAAATGTGATCCTGCTTTTGCTACTTCACCTATCTTTGTTACTAATAAGGTTTATGAGTTCTCTGTTGATCTTGAGTTAATTACTTTGGTTGAATCTGATCATTTTCATGGTTATGAATCTGAAACTGTTGTGGCACATCTTACTAAATTAAATGATATAGCCACCCTATTTGCTCATGAGGAAAAAATTCGTCATTACTATATCCTTAAAATTATTTCCTTTCTCACTAAAGGGTGATGCTAAGTTATGGTTTAATTCTCTTGCTCCTGGTTGTGTGCGTAGTCCCCAGGATATGATTTATCACTTCTCTGCAAAATATTTCCCCGCTCATAAGAAACAAGCTGCCTTACAGGAAATATTTAACTTTGTGCAAATTGAAGAAGAGAGTCTCCCACAAGCTTGGGGGTGCCTTCTCCAATTACTTAATGCTTTGCCTGATCATCCTCTTAATAAAAATGAAATACTTGATATCTTTTATAATGGACTAACCGATGCTTCCAAAGACCACCTGGACAGTTGTGTTGGTTGTGTTTTCAGGGAAAGAACTATTGAGCAAGCTGAATTGCTATTCAATAATATATTGTGTAATGAAAATGATTGGACACTTCCTGAACCAACTCCGAAGCCAACTCCGAAGAAAAGGGGTATTCTATTTCTCAGTCTTGAAGATATGCAAGAGGCAAAGAAATCAGTGAAAGAAAAAGGTATTAAAGCTGAAGATGTTAAAATTTTACCGCCTATTGAACAAATACATGTTCTTGATAACCTGACACATGTAGTAGAGTTAAACTCTCTCCGTAGATTTGATGAAGGTGATATTCCTCATAATAAGTCTGCTAGTCAATGCTTTGATGAGTTTGATAATTTTATTGTTAAACAAGAGAATTTCAATGCTTATGGTAGTAGACAATTGAAACGTAATGCTTACATGCTTGATCACTTGGGTGATTATATGAGTAGAACTGTTAATGATCTTAAGCTTACTAGTAAACATGCTTCCATGGTTACAAATCAAGTAGAACAAGTACTTAAGGCATAGGATGATTTGCTTAATGAGTTGAATAATAAGAGTAATGATAATGTTGTTAGGGTTATGACTAGAGGTGGTAAAATGACCCAGGAACCGTTGTATCCTGAGGGCCGTCTTAAGAGTGTTGAGAAAGATTCTCAGAAAAATAATGCTGATGCACCTAGTCCTCGTACTAAAAAGAAAAAGAAAACTGATAGGACTTTGCATGCTAGTGAACCTGCTATAGACACACCCGAGAATCCTAATAATATTTCTATTTCTGATGCTGAGACACAATCTGGTGATGAACATGAACCTAGTGATAATGTTAATGATGATGTTCATGTTGATGCTCAACCTAGTAATGATAATGATCTAGAGATTGAACCTGTTGTTGATCTTGATAACCCACAATCAAAGAATCAATGTTATGATAAGAGAGACTTTGTTGCTAGGAAACATGGTAAAGAAAGAGAACCATGGGGTTCAGAAACCCATGCCCTTTCCTTCTAAGCCATCCAAGAAAAAGGATGATGAGGATTTTGAGCGCTTTGCTGAAATGATTAGACCTATCTTTTTGCGTATGCGTTTGACTGATATACTTAAAATGCCTCCTTATGCCAAGTATATGAAAGATATTGTTTCAAATAAAAGAAAGATACCTAAAGCTGAAATTTCCACCATGGTTGCTAATTATTCTTTTAAGCATGGAATACCAAAGAAACTTGGAAATCCAGGAGTGCCAACTATACCATGTTCCATTAAAAGAAACTATGTTAAAACTGCTTTATGTGATCTTGGAGCCGGTGTTAGTGTTATGCCTTTCTCTTTATATCGTAGACTTGAATTGAATAAGTTGACACCAACTGAAATTTCTTTGCAAATGGCTGATAAATCAACTGCTATACCCATCGGTATTTGTGAGGATGTGCCTGTTGTGGTTGCAAACGTTACTATCTTAACAGACTTTGTTATTCTTGATATTCCCGAGGACGATAGTACACTAGTACGCATTGGTCCCTAACAAACGGTTTTTAACCCCTTTCCACGACGGCATTTGGAACCGTCGCCAGTGAGTGTGGGCGATAGGGGTCCTTCCCACACGACCCAGAAACCGTCGGGGATAGGGCCCCTACAGTACTCCTACTCGTTTCTGCTCGCATTGCCATCGCAGTCGGTATTCTGTGGTGCTAAGTTTATGATGCGCGGCCCATCACAAACGGTTCACTATTATAGAACGTGTATGATGCGCGGCCCATCACAAACGGTTCACCGTTAGGAAGATTAGCTAATCGGCGTACGAGTGTCGGACAGGATTACGAAATGTCGGACCGTCGTAACATCGTCGTACATGACAACTATTGCACACGCTATTCTGTGGTGCAACGTTTATGATGCATACTTCATCAGAAACAGTTCATGGTTGTGAATCGTGTACGATAAGGCAATTAACACAAACGTTTAGTTTGCCCGCACCGTTTGTGATATTGTCAGACATCGCACACGCTTTGCAAATGGCAATTGTGTGCATGCTTGCACACGTTTCCTCTCTGTGAACCGTCTCGGATTATGGTGCATATCGCAAATGTTTGTGTTTTACCAACACTGTGTGCCGTAACAACCTGGAGAGCGTAATTTAATTGTTGCTTTTCCAAATTGTACCGGATTTGGATTTGAATTTGAATGTATGCTACAGCTTTATTCATATCCATCAGGTTCAAACAACCAATGCATTATTCGATTCATACGTACATATGTTCAAGAATTACATAAGAACCAAATAAAGAATGATGAACCACAGTTGTATACTTGTACTATTGAAGACGGTAAAGAAAGAGGCCAAATATATTCTGGTTGCTGAACAAGGTGAAGCGGAATGCCCATATTGTGCCCTCCTCCATGCAGAAGGCATGCACGACTCTAGTCCAACCCCTTGTGATGGCCGACCGCCCATCCTTCACGGTCTTCATGAAAACATCTAGATAATCATTGTGTTCTGGTACAAATACTTTAACCTTTGCATGCCCACCAATCATGTAGTTTGAGAGGTAATCTTGAGTAAACTGCTTTGGCAACCACTGCAAAAGAAAAAGATTCAGATATTATCATCTAACACAACTCATTATGGGCAGTAAAAAGAAGGCTGCAGAGTTCTTACTCACCATCCTGCAGTTTGCTGTTGTCTTGGATAAAGTGTAAACAAATAGTTTAATTGCCATCTTTGGACCCATTTTACTAACAATCTTTATCAGCTTCCTCACTTGATGCTAGTTCATCGATATCTCATTGCCCCATACGCAGAAAGGGTCGAAACGCGGATCTTTACCAATGACATGTGTACCTAAAAGCACCAAGTTAATATTAGAAGCTAAACAGCAATTGCACAATGATGTAGTACAACACTCTTTTATAATATGTCTATATACATCCGTATGTGGTAGTCCATTTGAAATATCTAAAAAGACAAATATTTAGGAATGGAGGGAGTATCTTATAACATCCAATATACTCACATATTAGATGAATGAACATCTTATATTATGGGCCGGAAGGAGTTTAGTTCATTCTTACAAATTATCAGTTGATTAACTGTTGGTGTATCCATGGGTTATAGTTATTTTGAGCTAGTTCGGGCTCAAATAGCCCTCTAAACATGAGGGCTAGTTTGAGCTAGTTGCATCTATAACCCACCCAAAAAAAACTATCCAACCCAAGAGGTGCTAATTGGAGCTAGTTCTCCTAGTGCATTTATTGTCAATCTTACCCCGATATCCAAACAACTCTTTGGATGGAGTTAGTTCAGAGTTAGTAATGAGCTAGAAACTAACTCTAACCTCTAGCTAAGTTGAGTATCCAAACGGGGTTGTGTTGTTGCTATTGCTGTTTCTGCTCTTCTACGTATATCTAGACATCATTAGAACATTAATGTAACACTCTTCCTTGTTGCTATGTAGCCTAGGACTGCATATTTAGACATTAAGTACAGTGCATGTTGCTATGTAGCCTCAGATATATTACATATGGCCCTAGTTAACCTAACGAAAAATGGGTTGCAGATATATTCAGTTAAAAGTCCGATTCACCGATTAGTCCCTTATCAGCCGCCGGCCTATATGGTACCAGCTACCGATATCCTGAACAGTGAGCAGATATAAGCCATGGGATGAAACTAACCTCGATGG
The DNA here is from genome assembly GCF_002575655.3 of Aegilops tauschii subsp. strangulata. Classification (NCBI taxonomy): domain Eukaryota; kingdom Viridiplantae; phylum Streptophyta; class Magnoliopsida; order Poales; family Poaceae; genus Aegilops; species Aegilops tauschii. The sequence continues at coordinate 289,879,320 of NC_053038.3, forward strand.
AAAACAGCAGTCGTTCCCAAAATTGTCCTGTGTAGGTACATCGAGAAGCATGTTAAGCACAACAGGCAAAACATCAACCAAAATTATACATGGCAGACAAAATAATCTCCAAAAGATAGCTTCAGTGTGCAGGTTTAAGCACGCTAGTAAAGCAAAACAACTGGAAAGGTGTGCTAACTGCAACAGGCCTAACATTTAACAACAAGCAAACATAGTCATTCAAACTGGTATTGTGTCGGTCTAAGTACACTAGTTATGGTTAAATAAAAATGGAAAGGCGTGTTAACTACAAGATACAGCAACCAAATGTAGTCATTCATAGTGGTATTGTTGAAACTGGTACTGATGAAATTGAACTGCACAGTTCATACTTGCACATATAGAACATCACGTTGTGAATAACTGGAATAAACAAGGCATACTACGAACAACCAAAGATAGCATTTGAAACTGAACATATGCGAACTACAAACAACCGAACAATCAAAAAACTTTAAAAGAGGCATATGCTAGCTATAACAGGCTTAACAGCAAGCAAATATATGCATTCCTATCGGTATGTTTAAAACTAGATTAATGAAATGTACTGCACAGTAAATAATTGCACATATAGAGCATCACATTGTGAACAACTAAAATAAACAAGGCATACTGCAAACAACCAGATATAGCAATTAAAACTGGACATATTCTCACTACACTACAAAAGGGACTCGACAAAACAAATCATGGGTTTCCCCCTGTGAAGAGGCACGGCAAAACAAATCATGGGTTTCCTCACTTGACACATATGGGCTCGTTCCCGTGGGAAGAGCACGGACCCTGGATGTGCTCCATGTTGTCGCAGATGGGCTCCTTCCCCTTGGAAGAGCACGGCTGTAGGATGCCCTCCCTGATGTCGCAGACGGGCGCTTTCCCCTTGGAAGAGCAGATGGGCTCTTTCCCCTTGGAAGAGCCGGAGAGGGTGCCGTCCTCGTGGTCGTCGTCGATGAGGTATGACTTGGAAGCTGTGGATCCCAAGCCAGCGTCGCAGAACGTGTCCTTCAAAAATGACAAAAGGGGCTCGATGGCGATGTAGAATGGCAAATTGTTGATAGCGAGCCAGAGGAGATCAGCGGCGGGGCCATGGATGAGATCGACGGCGGTTGAACCCAAGGGGTTGGGTGTGACACATCCCGCCTCAGGCAGTCGCTGTCGATGACCTCGATGTCATAGCCGGCGGCCGAGACATGCCCGCATACTCTAGCCCGCTGCTTGAGTGCCTGCCGCCAGTAATGGTCGTCAGCTTCCTCGGCGACGTCGGGCGAAGAGACCGCTATACACCTCTTCTGGGTCAGTCGCTCCTCGAGCTCCACCGGAAGCGTAGCCGGGCTTAGGCTGCGATGTTCTAGAGTGGGGGATGGGGGTCTGTGGGAAAGGGGGCGTTTGGTAGGCGTCATCTAAGAAACTTAGGGTGGCCTGGGTATGGAGATCGGTGGGTAAGCTGCACGGGCAAATCAGCAGGTGTTGACAATGGAGGCCTTACGGCGGCGGCGGCGGGGACCTTGCTAGGGTTTCGAGCGAGGGAGGGGGTGTGTGTGTGTGTGCGCGCGCACGCCTGAGGAGGTTTTGGTTTGTGTGTGTGTGTGTGTGTGTGTGTGTGTGTGTGTGTGTGTGTGTGTGTGTGGAGGGGGGCACGGGGTGTTTGAGGAAATGACGCGGGTGCTGAAAATTTTACTAGGCGGGAGTCAAACGCGGGAGTGAAATGCCGGGCTATTGAAAATTTTGATGATGGTGCATCGCACACGGTCCAGAGATAACAAACGTGTGTTATGAAACAGGAAAACCCTCGTGACGGGAAGATATTTTCTAGGGATGCAGGCAGGATTGGGAACAAGAAACATCGCACACGGTCCGGAGATAACAACAGTGTGTTATGAAATAGAAAAACCCTCGAGGCGGGTAGATATTTTCTAGGGATGCAGGCGGGATTGGGAACAAGAAACATCGCACACGGTCCGGAGATAACAACCGTGTGTTATGAAACAGAAAAACCCTCGAGGCGGGCAGATATTTTTTAGAGGGGGAGCCTCGTGGAGCCCAATGTACTGTGCGGATGTGTGCGTGACAGGTGCACCGGCGTGGCACACGGTTAGTTTGAGTGAACCGTGTCTGTTGTGTCATCCGACTTGTCTAATGTTCATAAATTTGGCGAAAAATGACGTGGGAGAGGGTCAGAACACGAACACACTTGCATGTGGACCAAATTTATGTATCAAAAGGCTAGTTTGATTTTCAAATACCAAATGCAACTTCGATGTGGCACCTCTCTCGCAAAGCGCACGGTATTGCTTGCCCCCACCCCCCCCCCCCTTGTCTCGGCACGAAGGGAATCCTAAGCTATGAATGCATGCCCCTCCTCCCCAACCGAGGTTCACCTAGCAAAGTGCGAAGTAGCTAGCAGCCCCCCTCCTCCCTCGTGTCGGCACGAAGGGAATCCTAAGCTACGAATGCATGCCCCCCCCAACCGAGGTTCATTCACCTAGCAAGTGCGAAGTAGCTAGCAGCCCCCTCCCTCGTGTCGGCACGAAGGGAATCCTAAGCTATGAATGCATGCCCCCCCAACCGAGGTTCATTCACCTAGCAAGTGCGAAGTAGCTAGCAGCCCCCCTCCCTCGTGTCAGCACGAAGGGAATCCTAGGCTATGAATGCATGCCCCCCAACCGAGGTTCACCCTAGCAAAGTCCAAAGTAGCTAGCAGCCCCCCTCCCTCGTGTTGGCACGAAGGGAATCCTAAGCTATGAATGCATGCCCCCCAACCGAGGTTCACCTAGCAAAGTGCGAAGTAGTTAGCAGCCCCCCTCCCTCGTGTCGGCACGAAGGGATTCCTACGAATGCATGCCCTCCCCAACCGAGGTTCACCTAGCAAAGTGCGAAGTAGCTAGCAGCCCCCCTCCCTCGTGTCGGCATGAAGGGAATCCTAAGCTATGAAGGCATGCCCTCCCCCCCCCCAACCGAGGTTCACCCTAGCAAAGTGCGAAGTAGCTAGCAGCCACCCCTCCCTCATGTCGGCACAAATGGAATCCTAAGCTATGAATGCCCCCCCAACCGAGGTTCACCTAGCAAAGTGCGAAGTAGCTAGTAGGGCCCCCCCCTCGTGTCGGCACGAAGGGAATCGTAAGCTATGAATGCATGCCCCCCTCCCCCCAACCGAGGTTCACCTAGCAAAGTGCGAAGTAGCTAGCAGCCCCCCACCCCCCCCCCCCCTCGTGTCACCACGAAGGGAATCCTAAGCTATGAATGCATGCCCCCCCCAACCAACCGAGGTTCACCTAGCAAAGTGCGAAGTAGCAACCCCCCCCCCCCCACACACACACACACACTTTCAGTCGGCGGGCCAGAGAGGCATATATCTCACCAAGATGGATCGTAAAACGGACCAAGGATAATCCAACTTGGTCGTACAACCTCTCTCTTGTAGTTGGTCAAAGTGATGGCCGTCCATGCGACCCCGGAGATGGGCTAGCTCACCAATAATCACGTAAGTAGCTAGTCCCCGAAGACAACCACTACATGCGTGTGGCCCAAACATATGTATGGAGAGGTGTGTTTTTGAGTAACAATGGAACAACTTTGATGTGGCACCGTGATTTCGAACTAGAAATCCCCACACTGAGTGAGGGTTAGGTTGACAATGCATATGTATGTCACACCACACTTCAAGCCAACGACGGGGATTCATGCATGCATCTGTGCATAGTATATGTGCTCAAACTTAATTAGGTCTGAATCTCACCATGACCTATACTACGATAACACAAACCAAATGAAGAATCTACCATGGTAACCTATCTTGTTGTTGGTCAAGGTGATCATGGATGTCCATGCGGGCCCACGAATATATAGGTTTGTCACCGATAACCATGCGAGTGAGTGTATCGTTCGAAGGGAACCTCTACATGCATATGTATGGAGGTGATGCATGCATGCATGTTTGAATACACAACATTGATGTGGCGCGTGTGTCAAAAATCGTACACTAGCTCCCCACACAGAGCACGATCGGTTCATGATGTGTCGTTGTACTAGCCACTTCAACTCGATGGGAGGGATTCATGTGTACACATGCATGTGTGTGCTCAAACTGTATCATGCATGTCATCCCAGAGCAAAAATAATAATCCCCTCCTAAGTCAAATTAACCTCTCTTGTTGTCAGGCAAAAAGTAGTGATGGATCAAGCGGGCCCACAGATGGAAAGCATCGATATCGTTGATAACCGCTTAAGTGGGTGCGAGAGGACAACCACCACCGCTTTGCAATTGGTAGACATATATATGTTGAATACCCAAAATGCACAACTTTGATGTGCCACGTGCCTCAAAAACCGTAAACCATGCACACACACAGAGCGAGGTTCATATCAAGCGTACTACATATGATGCTCCCCTTCCCCCCTCTTCACCGCATACTTTATGCTCCTGCCGTAATATATGTACAACCCAAAAGAATCCTCATCGATGGTGAAATTAATTAACCTCTCCCGATGTAGGTCAAAGTGATGCATGCATGCATCGACGATGGCCTCGTGGGCCCACAGATGGAAGTGTCACACGTGAGTGTTCTAGCTAGGATATGCATGTGGCCCAAAAAGGTGCTGTGTGATGTTTGAATAACCAATTTCACAATTTTGATGTGGCACGTGCCTCGGTAACCAAAAAGTCCTAACACTGAGTGAGGTGTACTTGTTCACGGATGTAACACCCCGCATGTAACTTGCCATATTTGTAACTCCGACTCTTGCCATTTCCAGCTATGTGATATGTTTTTCCCTCCGTTGTCGGGTTTTGTCTTTCGTTTTGCATTTTGTCATGTCATGCATTTTCTTATCATGTCATCATGTGCATTGCATTTGCATATGTGTTCGTCTCATGCATCCGAGCATTTTCCCCGTTGTCCGTTTTGCAATCCGGCGCTCCTATCTCCTTCGGTGCACCCCTCTTGTTTTCTTTCGTGTGCGTGTGTCAAACTTTCTCGGAATGGACCGAGGCTTGTCAAGTGGTCTTCTTATACCACCCGGAGACTACCGGTCAAGTTTCGTTCCATTCGGAGGTCGTTTGGTACTCCAACGGTCAACCGGGCATCCGCAAAGTCCATTTGAGTATCCAGCAAAAACCCCCTCTAAAACCAGCCCAAAACCCACCAAACTCTCTTCCATGCTCTAGGTCGTTCGATCACGATTGTGTGGGCGAAAACCGCACCTCATTTGGAGTCTCCTAGCTCCCTCTACCTATAAATATGTGGGCATCCCGAAATACAACCGCAGTCTAACCCTAGCCCTCGTCCCACTCCGCCGCCGGACACGTCCAACCGCCCGCCGCCGCCACGTGTCTCCGCCGGGTCCTCCCGCCGCCGCCGGCCCGCAGGCCCGTCCCCGGCCCCCTCGGCCCGCTCCACCGCGCCGCCTCCCCGCGCCCCGTCCGCCGCCTCGGGCCCGCGCCGCCATGGCCTCCCCGCCGGCCGGTCGCCGCCGCCGCCACCGGCCCCCGCCTCCGCCGGCGCTCGCCGCCCCAGCCGGCGACCCCCACCTCCGGCGCCGCCTCCCTCCGGCGCCCTCCTCCGGCCAGACCCCGCCGGCCCCTGCCTCGCCGTCGCCCTCCGGCGCCTCTTCCTCCCGCCGGCGACCCAGCCCCGATCGGGATCTGGATCGATCTCTCTGTGGTGAGGCCCGTTGACTTTTTCCCCCGAGATCCCGTTTTTTCTTCCAAGTCCTTAATTTCATCAGCATCTTGCTCTGTTCCCGATGCGATAACTCTGTGCATGTAGCTCCGATTCGCGCGTGTAATATGTCAAATTGTTCGTCTCGTGATTCTCTTCATTTTGTTCAGTTGCACCATGTTCATTAGAGGTCATCTTGATGCCCAAATCTTCGTTGGAAGAGGGCTAGTTGCTGTTAATCTCTGGTTCTTATCAGAACTTGGAGATTTGTTATTTTTGTATCATTTAATCTGTGCATCTTTTGAGCATGAACTCTACATGTGTTTTGAAGTATGCCATGCCATCTTTCCAGTGGTGTAGTCCATGTATTTTTGTGATATATGTGGTAACTAGAACAAGCATGCAAAGTAGGCTCCGTAATATTTCTGATTTCAGGGACTTAGTGATTTCTCAAAGTCCTTGTCTGCTGTAATTTTGTTGCCATGTAAACTTGATGCTACAGAGAGATCCATGCATATTTTGGAGATGTTCAGTAAGGATGTTTTGTAGCTATAGTTGCAATTGATCCATTCCTGCAACTGTTTGCAATTTTAGAGAACCATAGCATGACTCAATATTGCTCTACTTTTGCTATAAAATATTTCTGGCAGATTCTTAACATGATATGCATTTTTGCCAAGCTTATTGTAGTTGATCCATACATGCTATGTAATTGTTCTTGCCATGGATAGCTTCATAAACATGCCATCTTACTGTAGGTATGCTTGTTTTGTCATGCATTGCTCTTTAGCGAGTGCATCAAGCTCACAAAGAGGCCTACATATTAATATTTCTGCCATGCTCTGTTTTCTGCCAAGTCTGAAACCTGATAACGAAACTTGCTATGTTTATATGCTTGCCATCATATCTTCTGGTCCTTTTTGGCTTATGGTCAGTAAGGCACTTTTGTCATGTGCATTTAGTAGAACACTACCATGCCTTGTTTTGCTATGTTAAGTTCCCGTAGCATGTTGATTTCGTGCTCTGAACATTGCTACCTGATACTGTTTACTGCCATGTCCAGTGTTTCACCAAGTCTGTGAACCTGTAATCTTTTGCACTTTTGCCATGCTTGTTTGAGCTTGATATGTTGTTAACTAGCCGTAGCTCATTGTCCATCTTTTGTCAAGCATCTCCTGTAGATTACTTCCATGTGCTTTGTTGCTATGTTGGGGTGCTGTAGCATTGTTACTTGTTGCATTTTAAGTGCTATCTTGCTGTTTATCGCAGATTCGTGTCATTCTTGTTTTGCTTGCCATTTGCAAACCGTGCATCCGATTCCGGTGATCTTTATATCGATTTCGACCGAAATCATCTCATCTTTCCAGTGGCATGCTTGGTTTGCCAAGTTACTGCCATGTTCATCATTTTCCTTCCGGAGCACGCATATGCATCGCATATCATATCTTGCATATCATATATGTTTTGCATCATGTTGCTTGCGCATTTCTCGTTGTTGATTGTGGTTCCGTTTGTTTGTGTTCTTGTCTTGGGTAGAGCCGGGAGACGAGTTCGTGAACGAGGAACCTGTCGAGTACGCTTACGAGGATCAAGCTTTCGACAACTCTGAGAACCTTGCAGGCAAGATGACCACCCCTCGAAATCACTTCTATCTTTGCTATGTTAGTTGTTCGCTCTATTGCCATGCTCCGCTACCTATCACTTGCTATATCATGTCTCCCATTTTAGCCATGTCAGCCCTAACCATCCTTTCCTAGCAAACCGTTGTTTGGCTATGTTACCGCTTTTGCTCAGCCCTTCTTATAGCGTTGCTAGTTGCAGGTGAAGTTGAAGTTTGTTCCCTGTCGGAACATGGATATGTTGGGATATCACAATATCTCTTATTTAATTAATGCATCTATATATATTTGGTAAAGGGTGGAAGGCTCGGCCTTATGCCAGGTGTTTTGTTCCACTCTTGCCGCCCTAGTTACTGTTATACCGGGATTTTGTTCCTTGAGTTTGCGTTCCTTACACGGTCGGGTGATTTATGGGACCCCCTTGACAGTTCGCCTTGAATAAAACTCCTCCAGCAAGGCCCAACTTTGGTTTTACCATTTGCCGCCTAAGCCTTTTTTTCCCCGGGTTTTCGCGAGCCCGAGGGTCATCTTATTTTAACCCCCCCCCCCCGGGTCAGTGCTCCTTCGAGTGTTGGTCCGAACCGAGCAGCCTGCGGGGCCACCTCGGGGAAACTCGAGGTCTGGTTTTACTCGTAGCTTGACTTATCCGGTGTGCCCTGAGAACAAGATATGTGCAGCTCCTATCGGGATTTGTCGGCACATTCGGGCGGCTTTGCTGGTCTTGTTTTACCATTGTCGAGATGTCTTGTAAACCGGGATTCCGAGACTGATCGGGTCTTTCCGGGAGAAGGTTTATCCTTCGTTGACCATGAGAGCTTATGATGGGCTAAGTTGGGACACCCCTGCAGGGTATTATCTTTCGAAAGCCGTGCCCGCGGTTATGAGGCAGATGGGAATTTGTTAATGTCCGGTTATAGATAACTTGTCACTTGACCCAATTAAAATATATCAACTGCGTGTGTAGCCGTGATGGTCTCTTCTCGGCGGAGTCCGGGAGGTGAACACGGTCTGTGTTATGTATGACGTAAGTAGGTGTTCAGGATCACTTCTTGGTCATTGCTAGATGACGTTCGTTCCATTGCTTCTCTTCTCGCTCTCATTTGCGCAAGTTAGCCACCATATATGTTTTGCCGCTGCAGCTCCACCTCTTGCACCTCCTTGTCCTATAAGCTTAAATAGTCTTGATCTCGCGGGTGTGAGATTGCTGAGTCCCCGTGACTCACAGATTCTACCAAAACAGTTGCAGGTGCCGATGATGCCAGTGCAGATGATGGCGTCGATCTCAAGTGGGAGTTCGACGAGGAACGTGGTCGTTACTATGTGTCTTTTCCTGATGATCAGTAGTGGAGCCCAGTTGGGACGATCGGGGATCTAGCATTTGGGGTTGTCTTATTTTCATCTGGATTTTTACCGTAGTCGGTCTATATGATTGTATTTTGGATGATGTATGAATGATATTTATGTATTGTGTGAAGTGGCGATTGTAAGCCAACTCTTTATCCCATTCTTGTTCATTACATGGGATTGTGTGAAGATGACCCTTCTTGCGACAAAACCACTATGCGGTTATGCCTCTAAGTCGTGCCTCGACACGTGGGAGATATAGCCGCATCGTGGGCGTTACAACGGATGTGTACGTATAGTATATATGCTAGTCCCCTCCCACCTCTTCGACGCGTACTATATACCACCATAACACAAACAAAAAAGATTCTACCTTGCTGGTCAAATTAACCTCACTGTCGGCTGTTCGTCAAAGTGATGGACGACGACCTCACGGGCCCACAAAAAGCGTCACACGCGAGTATCGAGTGTCGTGTAGGACAACCATCGACTGCATGTGGCCAAAACATTTATGTATGAAAGGGTTGTGTAATGTTTTAAATAACGATTTCACGACTCTGATGTGGCACCGGCCTGCCTAACAAAATGGCCAACCCACACGGTGGCTCACAACTCGTAGTGTACTGTGAGCCACCCGCCACCCCCAGACGCACACACCCACACACACACCGCGAATCCACCGCAACTACGATGCATGTTAAATTAATTATCCCGCGGTGAACATACATGTTACCAAAGGAGGGACGTTTTAATTTCAAAAAAATCATAGAGATCATTAAGACGTTTTAGTAAATTGATTGATTGATTTTCTACGGGTATAATGTGCAAAAATTAAATTTGAGCTACGTGCACACGTGACAGTGCACCTAAATGGATTGCAAAAACACATGTGTCTCACTGGGTGCATGTTTACTCCCCGTGCAACAAATTTCAAACATTGAGAATCTTGATTTTTAAATTCTAGTACATCCAAAACTTATTTGAAGTTCATGAAACTTATCGTGTTGTCATATGGACACCAATACAAAGTGGCATTGTACTTTTTTGTCAAATTTGAGACCAGTTTTGATGTAATCTTTATCTAATTACAGAGGGGATATTATTAATAATTGGGAACCAATATCCCAAACGGATTATTTATTCGAACCGTGAGCATTAGACCAACAATGGATACGTGTCGTGCTTCGATTAAGCAATAAAGCGAAAGCATTAATCATCCAAATAGAAAAACAATATACGTGCCGCTGCGCGACCCGTGTGGCGTGCGAGCAGGCGTGAGTTGACGGGACGCATGCGAGCAGTCCGTCGTGCAGGCAGACAGGGAGGCGTGCGTGCAGGTGTGTGAATTGACGGAGGCGTGCTCGCCGCGCAGTGTCATCGGGAGGCGTGCAAGTAGCTGTGTGAAACTTTGGTAGGCATGCCAGCAGTCCGGTGTGCAGGCTCACCGGGAGGCGAGCCATCGGCTTGACAGTCGCCCGCCTCTCTCCCACAACTCCCACTACTCCATATTAATGGTGCGCCTGAGCGGCCGCACCCCCCATCCTTGCTACGCACACACAATCCTCTCTCTCCGCTTGCATCCTCGACGCTGCTCTCAGTCCTCAAAGTCGTCAGTGTAGGAGGATGCCGCTGAAGCGCCCCATCAGAGGGAGTGGCGACGCCAGGGCTGCTAAAGCACCGGAGCACGGCGTGGAGATGGAGACAGAGGTTGCCGTCATCGCTGCGAGTTATCGCTGCACCCTGACGTCGTCGACGGCGTCGAGCTTCCACAACCGGAGGCGGAGTTGCACATCGACTCCGACGACCACTCCGGCGACGACTCTGACGACAACGGACAGTTGGTTAGTCATCTATGCCCATTTATGTGTCAAATAGATCATAGGGTTTCTCTGGTTACTTCTTCCTCCCCCTTTTTGGAATAGAAATCATGTGCTTATGTTCTCTCAATCCATGAAATCTGAGTAAGTTTCGTTTGATCCGTGTAGTGTATTGATTGTTTGAATGGCACATGTGTTAAGTGATTAGTTGTTTCATCTATGCAAATGATTTCTGCTAGTAATCCGACTAGGGTTAGTGTTCGTGCTAATAATTCCTAGCCAGGACTTGACAATTGATTTTGAATGACCTACATATGTTTGTGCCATTATTTTCTTCAAGATTGGTCTATACATAGACGACTGTGCTTAAAAATCGAACCATAATCTCTGGATATGTATAAATAAATAGCCATAAATTCCTAATCCTACTTCACGGCATGTAATAAGTGGCTTGATGCCAAATTTGTTTCACTATTTGTATAGGTGCTGTCTGACGATGTGGACAGCAAGGATGAAGATGCCCCGAGGAGGTACAAGAGGCGAATCCTGAGGGAGCTTTATGCAGGAATGCATAATAGGCGTATTAGGACCTGGAACGACGGCTATGGATCCCATTTGCAACCACAAGCTTCATGACACGTATCTAAGTGTTCTGGCACATGCAAGAGGACGGGTCGTTGGCTCCTTCAAGCTGAAGTATTCTCGCAGGGTGGCGCACGGTGCGTACGCCGAGTACCTGGAGAAGCTTCAGGATCATGTCGGCCACATGTGAGATGAGATGTGATGGATCGAACTATGTACGCTTGAGTATGCTTAATGACGGTTGAACTATGTACTTATAGTTGAACTATGCTTATGTATGTGTATGCTTATTATCTATGTCTGAGTATGTTAAATATTTCGCCAAATTTTGGTAAAAATTACAATGGGGGACCAATAAACCAGGATGGAGGTAGTACGTCAATCACACACGGTTCCCAAAATTGGAACTGTGTCAATGACTTTCATTTTGCCTGTTGCGTCAATCACACACGGTTCACTCTAGCAAACCGTCGCCCCCAAAATTCTTTGTGGGACACAAAACCCTCACAACCCAATTCAAAAAAGAAAAAAGAAAACCCTCACCATCCCCACGTCACAAAAACCCTCACCCCTCCCGCCACCCCCTCGGCCCCTCTGGTACGTTCCCCATTCACACCTGCACAAGCTTCTCCACGTCTATGCCATGGCACCGCCTATCGCGGCGGTAAACACTTAGCTCGCCGCCTGCCGCCGCCAGGCTGCCGGCAAAGCCCACCGCATTTCGCCACTTCCGCTTGCCGCCGCCTATCGCCATCGACTTTCTCGATGCTGCTCGCGGTCGACCCAGCTCCGCTCGGTTGGGGTATCTGCCATACTGGGGGTTCTTTCTCATGGACGGCAAGGTAACTAATTTAACGAGATATTATCTCATTCTTATCCCGGTTCATCTGCCTTCTTTAATCACCAGGCGGAAATCACCGTGAATTCATTTTTATTCGAGCTGATTTGAGGGTTTTCTTTCATTCATAGAATGTACAGTGCGCCGACACTTCAGGACTTTGCGACCGCCGCCAGAGATTCCATCTCTCCGTATCAGATAACTTGAGGACGCGCGCGGTATGTTCAATCTCACCCAAAATCGGTTGACATGGCCTACTTTCCTAGACATATTCTAAATATTGCTCCATTTGGATAAAAGGTGCCACATGCACCATATACGTCAAAGGGGATTTTTCCCCTCTTCTTTCTATATTAGGCAAATTAATGATGTATTGTTCTTTCGATTACTCTCATTTTTCCATGACATCATGTTTACCCTATCTGTTTAATTATAGATTTTTGTCCTTCGATTTCAACTGTTGTATAGTTCTTTCAATTTGGGCCCATATTTGCATGTTACCATATTTTGTTTAACAATCCTACCATTTTCTGCAGAACATCCCTCGCTATGCACTGGATTATGTAGTGCACAATTTTTCCCTTTACATAGATCAAGGCTCCACGGATGTCATACTGAACACAAACCATGGATTTACAATTGTTGCTACTGTAAGACTTGATGAACGTGGTGACTCCTATTTTGGCACTGGCTTTTGGAATGAAATTGCAAAGTTTTATGTACTGAAAGCTGGCACTAAAATTGCACTGCACATAAAAGGGCCTGGTCATGAGATATATGCTAACTTCCCCGACAAAATCATCCGTCTAGACTTTGTACAAAGTAAGTTTTCTTTTCAACTATCTGCATATGTTGACTTACCCAACAATGTCAAATGAATTGTGTAGTATTTAAGCAACCAATTGTTATTCCCTTTTCTTACTATATTCCTACCTAATAACTTCTAGTTACCAATACATTTTTCTATTGCCCTGTTTTAACTAAATATTCCCTGTACTCCCATTTCTATCAGAAAGCGCCGCTGACAAGGAGACTCCGGAGGTGGAGAACGGGGCTGCCAACAAGCGGAGGCGGGGCGAGATAGAACCGCAAGCGACTCCAGCAGGCCTAGACTTAATCAGCAGCCTCCCTGATGATATGTTGAGAGTCATCATCTCCCTCCTCCCAATCAAATATGGGGCACGGACAACCCTCCTTTCCCGGTGGTGGCGCCCCCTATGGAACTCCAGCCCTCTCGACCTCATCGACACCCACGAGCTCTGCCATGGCTATCGCAAAAGCTTGGATGCGTTCTCCAAGATCCTCGACAGTCGCCTTGGCCCAACCAAAGGCCTTAGAATGGGCAAGTTTTGTTCCAACGGCAAGGACCGAGCCAAGCTTGACGACTGGTTCCGATCCCCCGCCCTAGATCAGCTCCAGGAGCTCACTTTTGATGACGGGCATATGCGGTCGCTGCCAACGTCCGCACTCCGCCTCGCGCCCACGCTGGGCATCGCCAAGTTTAGGAACTGCCATTTCCCGCCCCTTAATGATGCGCTCGCTCTTATTCTACCACTACTGAAGCACCTCGAGCTCGTCGCCATCTGCCTCTCAAAGGGTGACATGGAGCGCCTGCTCCGTGGCTGTACTGCACTCGAGTACCTTCGTCTTTAGGCAATCAATGAGTTGAGTACCTTCCACATCACCTCCATGACTCTCCGGACTATTTATGTGTGTTGCTGGTGTGGCAGGAAGACATCACAAGATGTGTACCACGGTATGGTCATCCAGGACACACCTGCACTTGAGAGATTACTTGTAGTTGATCAAGAAGGTCCAACAAGAATCAATGTCATTTCTGCGCCGAAATCGACAGTGGTGGGCTACTCGTCTGACAAATACTCCGAACTTGTTATTGGATCCACACCCATTCAGGTACAACAGCCGCCTTCTACCTCTCCTTCTACAAATTAACATTATTTCTAATTTTGAAGATGTTTGTTCGTCTGTCATTCAGAAAATGATTCCGACAAGCTTGACCCCGAAACTGCGCACAGTGAAGGTCTTGGCACTAGAATCTATCGGGCCCGACCTGGAGCAAGTTGTCAGTTTCCTGATATGCTTTTCATGCCTGGAGAAGCTATATATCGAGGTGATGTTCCTTTCTTGTTGAATGTTAACCATAAGGGAGTTCAATTTGTGACACCTTTTTCCAAGTTTACAATGACAATGTACTACGATTTCTGAAGGTTCTTTTGGAGCATTTCAATACATACATGTCCCCCCCCCATATTGGTTTCTTGATCCATATGGTTACAACCAATAAGCATTTCTCCTTTGGATTCATCTGTACTAGTTTTCTTAGAGAACTTTTCATCCACTCCAACCTCTTTTGAAGAAGGCTACATTTTTCTAGAATGTAATCAAATGCCCATGTTAATCATGTCAGATCGAAGATGGCATGTTAGTGCATTTTACAAATCCTGCAAACCAAATAGCTAGGCATGTAGTAATGTTCAAAACTGCATGTAGGCACTAACACGTTTTCTTCTTTTGCAGATAAGATTAGGCCCAGTGGTGGATAATGTGATACAATATAGCAATCACGTCGAATGCCTAGATCTGCATCTCTTAGAAATTACTTTGAACTCCTATCGAGGGACCTTACCGGAGATTATATTCGCCAGGTTCTTTGTTCTCAGAGCAAGGGTGCGGAAGGAAATGAGGTTTGCCCTACATTTATTTCGCAAAAATGAATGGTTTGTTGATCAGCGCCGGCGCCTGCGGCAGAATGGAGTAGGCTCCAAAAATGCTGAATTTCATTTTGGAACTTTAGATGACAGAGTAATCGGAAGTCATCGTGTCAACCCCATACATGACTTCTCAGTGGCTGGCCCCTTTGCAAAAATTGTGAGGTTTTGAAGCCAGACTTAGAAGCGGTGATATTAGTTTGAACCTCTCTGATATCCATGTTCAGCGGATCAGCGCGAGCATTTGCAGCTGATGAGCTGAATTTCATTTCTAATATCAGTTTGAACCTTGTAATCTTCGAATTTGAGCCATATAACTCTGGAATTTGAACCTTGTAACATTTCGAGCTTTTGTGGTACAACCGCTGAAATGGCATCGTATGAGACTCGTATATTGCTAGCACTATTTTGACCTTAATATGCAATGGTCTTAGATTTTATTAACCATTCTCGAATCAGTTTACCTTGTCGATCTCACAGCACACGATCTATATAGGTAACTCGACTGCGATCTTCGACATTATTGCACACAGTTTGTTTCTTCCACCGTGTGCACTATAGAGTGCAGAATTAATTATCGCACTCGAGTGTCCATCATCACCCTTCTGTGTAGCTTTGACCTCATACCCAAGGGTAAACTTATGACCGAAGTCATTCCACACACTTCGTTTTTACAAAGCTTTTTGCCAATAAACGCCCATGATTTGTCCCTCTTCTAGCCGACGTGTGGCCAAACTAGCTGGGCGGGAAGCTTGCGCGGTAAACAGCGCGGTAGCGCGGGAACAGGCTCACCAAAAATACATTTGGCGCCTCTTCGAGCCCACGCGTGCGGTGCGGTGTTGTCAAGCGTGCACTAGAATCCTCCGCTATGAACGCCGTGACAAGACGTGACGATTACAGGCCGGCCGGCCCCCATTTATTACAGCGGCCATTTAACCTACCCTTGTGTCTCTTCAACCTTTCGATCGCGCCCCACCATTGCAAGAAGCACACCCACCACGAGAAATTCTTAGAGGGTATCCTGCGCGGCTCCAATGGCGCTCCGAGCGGCTACCGACGACAAGCAGCAGTTCACCATGCGTTCCGTGGTGGACACCCACAAAAGGTTCATGGATCTCTCGGTGGTGTACACCAACGACCCGGTCTGGGTGGAGCACTCCATCCACATCATGGGTTCGACCTCGAGTCCACCCGCGCTCGTGCCGGGTCTCGTCCCAAGGTCGTCGTCGCCCAGATGTGCGTGCGCCACCACGTCCTCGTCTACCACTACTGCCTGGCCACAAGGCCTTGCGAGCGTTTCACCAGGTTTGTCAACAGCCCCCACTACATGTGTGCTATGGTGGACATCACCAACAATGTAAAGGCGCTCACGAATTCGGGCATCGCCTGCCAAAATCTTGTCGACATCCAAGGCCAATACAAGATCTGGGGCAGCAAGGAGCATGAGAAGGACTCACTGGTTCACCTCGCCGAGGCCATCATCGACCCCTACTACAGAGACATGAAGGATTCGTGCAACAAGGACAAGTGTGCCTGGCACTCGGCCTGGATGGAGAAACTCGACAAAGCTCACGTCGTGTACACGGCCAAGGAGGCGTACACGAGCTACGACATGTACAGGCGGATCGTTGACATGAGGAAGTGCCTCCTTCCCCAAAACGGACAGGGATCCAGCCGGAAGCAGAGCAATGGCAAGTGTCGTCGCAATAATAAGTAGATGATTAATCCTCGTTTCTCCTACTTTAGTATGCATGTAATTGCTTTCTTTGGTATGTGGAAATGTTATGTGTGTAGTCACTTGTGTAATTGTATGCTTAATTTGGTTATGGAATGCTGTCTTTTTAAGTATATATGTAGATGCTCTATAGACAGAGCGTAGATGTTGTGCGGACAAACAAAATCGCATCACACACGGACTAAACAATGGAACCCGTCGGTGATGTCTTCATCAATCACTCACAATTGTATACCAGCAATCGTTTGCTCACAACACACACGGCTAGTTACCAGTAATCGTCTGTGTTGTTATTGGTCTTCGCACACGTTTCCGAGTACAGACCTGTTTGCCTCGTATCACACACATCTTGTTCATTTGAACCGTTTCTGTTCTCATGTCTCAACGCAAACAGTTCATCCGAGTGAACCGCATGTCGTATATCGCACACACCTTTGATCTGGCTGACCGTTTCTTTTGTGTTGCCTAATCACAAACAATTCATCTGAGTGAACCGTATGTTGTACATCGCACGCACCTTCATTTGGCTGCCCGTTTCTTTTGTTCCTCCTCATCGCAAACGGTTAATTGAGCTGAACCGTATGCCCTGCATCGCACACGCAACTAAAATCTGAACCGTGTTTGATGCATCCTCCATCACAAACATTTTGCACCTTTTTTACGGTTTTTTTGCAGCACCGTTTGCGATTATGGCATCGCACACAGTTTCGTCGAAGGGTCTCTGATCGTAGTGTCGCGTTAGCAGCATCCTGCAGTAGTGGTATGTCGATTATCCTTGGTAGGCCCTTCTTGAATACTACAGGGGCTGTTATTGATTGCAACAAAGGCAATGTCACTTTTCATGTTAATGGTAATGAGCATACGGTACACTTTTCGAAGAAACAACCTCAAATTCATAGTATCAATTCTATTGGAAAAATTTCAACTATTACTATTGGAGGTTTTGAATTGCCTCTTCCTACTGTCAAAAAGAAATATGATATTCTTATTGTTGGGGAAATGCATATCCCCCTTGAGGTAACCTAGTGTTATTCAAAAGTTCTCCGGTTTCATGTCACTCGGAAGAAGTTTTTTAATGAAACTTGATCAACCTCGTTAATGGATTCCTTTTGATGAGCATAAGATGGATGAATTTAGAAAGCACAACTCTCTGTACCCATCCTTTACTTTCTGTTATTTAGTTTAAATAAAGCAAAAATAGTATTTTCTGTCTGTTTTCTGAATTATTCGTGCAATAAAAAAATGTCCCAAAAATAAAAGTTCTCCAAATGCCCTAAAAATTTAGTATGATTTTTATGCAATACTTTAGAATTTCTGGTGCAAAGAATACACCAGGGGGCCTCGCCAGCTGGCCACAAGGGTGGAGGGCGTGCCCACCCCCCTGGGGTGCTCCCCTCGACCTTGTGGGCCCCAGGTGGCCCCCTCCACTTATTCCAGCACCCATCCACTCTTTCTTCCTCCAGAAAAAATCACTCCATAGCCCAAACTCATGTTCTTGCTCATCTTGCTGCCATTTTCGATCTCTTTGCTCAAAGCTCCATTCACAAAACTGCTTTGGGGGATTGTTCTTCGGTATGTGACTCCTCCAATGGTCCAATTAGTTTTTCTTCTAGTGCTTTATTCAGTGCAAATTTTTGCTGCTGTGGTGGCTTTGTTCTTGAGCTTGCATGTCAAATTTATATGGCCCAAAGTAGTTTTGATGCATGGTTTAGCCTCTAGACACTTGTAGGAGTAGTTGCTATCAATTTTATCAAGTTTGGTTCACTTTTATTTTGAGTTACTAAAAATTTCAGAAATTTTGAGTGGAAGGAAATGTTGAGGAGATTGTTGAGAGGCTCCTTGAGCTGGGGTTCGCTGGGAAAGGAAAATGAGGAGAGGGAAAAGCCCAAGTATAATCTTCCTCGTGCCACGGAAATTTGGCCGTGCGAATGGCCATGTGATGCATTCTTACAAGCAGCGGGGATTTATGATGATTTCTATTATTTGGCTGGGAATGCAGGCATCACCGACTTCCTCCTCGACCGGTGTAATCAGTATCTCCTACTCACTAATACTTTCGTGCAAAATTTTCATTTTCATGCTAGGAAATCACCACCCGTGGTAGACTTTCACTTATATGATGAGTAGAAAGAAATGATGCTTTATGACTTTTGTGAGGTTTGTAAATTACCCTATGTGGGCAGCATCAAGGAGCGACGTCCTGGTAATGTGGAAGGCCTTATTCATGAAATTGCCGTACGGGAAGGTAGAGGAGTGTCGGAAGCGAGAGTGGCTAGTATACATCTTCATGTTTTACGCTACTACTCATTATTTGCTGGGAGATGTTTAATTTGTCGTGGAGAGAGTGGGGGGCCTTAGTGCCCCTGACCTCACTATTTTGCACCATGCTTTACATAGAGATAGAACTTACAGTTTGGGCGCTATGGTTGCTAGACGGTTGAGCATGAACCGCACAAAGGGTCCTATTTTCGAAGGTATCTTTGCCACTCTCCTTGCCAAACACTTTGAGATACCCATTAGCCAGTATGAAAAGGAAGAGAAACTCCTACCCACTATGTATTTAGATTATGACAGCATGGTAGCACATAAGTTTATTCGACATGATGAGGAAAAGAGAATTATTTATAACCTAGTATTTAGCAAGAATACTTTTTAGATTATTGGTAACATCCCAAATTTTCAATTAGGAATGTTATACATGGGTCATTCATGCATATCATACTTTATTACATTTCGTTTTGTGATCCTCGAAATTCTAAGCAACTCAAGGACCCTCGGAGAGAGTTGGGGATTTCCTAGTTTTCATATTTCAATTTTTCTCAAATATCGAACAAGGATCATTTTGGTTTTAATAATTTTTCTCTCCAAAAATATTTCATACTAAAGTAAATGAGAGGAGATAATATGACTTCTCCAAAATAAATGAAATATTGGAGGAAAAATATTAAAATCAATTAATAAATTTTATTTGGATTTTATTGCAATTTTATTTGAATTAGGAAAAATTCGTGTTTTCAAAATTGCATTAGAGGCCCAAATAAATGTTCACTTTGTCCGCTATATTTTTAGAGGACGGGGAAAATTTATTTTAGGATTTTTGGAGTCCGTTTAGTACTTCTTTTAATCGTTTTTTGTGTGTCGGAATATTTTTATAAAAAAATCTAACCGACTCCGGGCCGTCACCGGCCAGAACTCCCCAGGCCGGCCCCTTTATAAGTCGCGCCCCCGTGACCCTGCAGCCCACCCGAGCCCAGCCGCCGCCCCCGCGCCCAAACCCTAACCCTAAGACGCCGCCGCTCGCGCCAGCCGCCACTGTAGCCGCTGCGCCGCGCCGCTGCCGGACGCCGCCGCCCCGACCCGCCGCCGGAGTACGCCGCCGCCGCCATCCCGTTCCACGAGGTAGCCACCGGTTTTTTCTTAAAACCGATCAGTTTTTATTTCGTAAACCTAGATCTCGTTTTTTCTAGAATCTGTTTTGTTCGGTTTTCTCAGTTCGGTTAAATAGCAGACGTTCGTCCGTACGTTTGTTTTAACGAACGTTGTTCGCCCATTAGCCGTAGACAGCGAACGTTTGTTCGTTAGCCTGTTCGTCCGTTTTTCTTTTTCCAGGGTTTTCCGCGATTATTTTCGATCGCGATTTCTGCCCTGATTTTTGTTTTAGGTTATTTTTTCGCTCGTTTATCGGAATCACACGATTCAAGCGCCTAGATCTTCGTCTCGAAGTTCTCTTTCCGTTTAACCAACTTGAACAAGATTTAGATACAGTAAAATTTGACTTAGTCTAGATTAGTAATCGGATCTTGTTTCTTTCGTGGTTTGAGTTTCGTTTCTCCGTTCGATTTGATTCTTTTTTGCAAACCGGAGTTCTTCAGTTGAACTATCTGGTTAGATCTTCTTATTTGAGTTTTACCCGTGCATCATTGCTTGATTGCTTATGTATGCTATTGTTTGTTTGCGATAGAATTCCCGGAGTGCGAAGCGTGCTACTATGAGTCACTAGGTTTTGCGGATTGTCAGCAAGGCAAGTAACACATTGATCATACTTCTTTCATACCCAGTTTTTATGCATTAGTTCCAATCCTCAAACATTGCATGATTAGGATGTGTTTAACTTGTGGGAATTGGGAAGTAGTTGATGAGGTAGAACCTATTGCCCTGTTTATTATCAAACCCTTGGGAGTTACTTCTATGTATGCTTATATTGCTATGTTATGCTTGTAGACGTGGTTTGGTTTGAGAGATCAATGACAGATGTGAGTTGTTAATTAATGGTTCAACTTAAGGTGGCAACTTTAATACACATCTGGGTGGATTGCTTGTGGGCACCTGGAGAATCCAGTGTTGTCCTAGGATATCCCGGAGTACCCGTGTGATCATCCTACGGTCCGCCACCCAGGCTCAAAGGGATCATAAGATTATTCATGCTAGAAACTTCCGTGTGCAGCCACAAGCTATTATGGGCTCTAGCATAGTTGAGTATGTTGCATGACCTCTTCTAGTGGTGGGCTAGCAGATGTAGAGGGAAAGTAGGTGTAACTGTCCACCCGGGGTTAGAGTTAATGCTTCTGAAAGACTGTGTCTCGGTCATCCGTTTCTCAAACACCATGTAGTGCGAGAAATCCAACGGAGGAGATCGAGTCTTGTGGGGAAAAAGTGTGCAAACCTCTGCAGAGTGTACAAACTAATCATGGTTAGCCGTGTCCCCGGTTATGGACATCTTGAGTATCTGGTTCTTGGATTATCATATGGATCTCATCACTCTAATTTAACTTGTTGGGTTGATAATTACTTTTAATTGGGATTGAGTTGGAGGAACCTTCTCAATGATGTTTCAACTACCATGATAGTTAAATAAAATATATTCCTTTGTTGTAGGGAAAAATTGGCTTTTCACAAAAACATATTGACCATAGAGCCTCCACCAGCCATATATGCATATAGTGATAGCCTTTATCTGTTCATTACTCTGCTGTGTTACATTGCCAGCATATTCCATGTGCTGACCCGTTTTCGGGCTGCAACGTATCATGTTGCAGACTTTTCAGACGAGGAGTAAGGTTCGCTAGGCCGTTGTCGTGCACTCAGCTATGCCGTTGGAGTTGATGGACTCACTTTATCTTCCAAGCCTTCCGCTGTTATCTTATTTAGATGGCCTTAAGCCGTATTTATTGTAATAAGTTCTCTTTGGAGACTATCGATGTAATAAGTGTGTGATTGCTACTCTGTTATAAATCCTTAGAGTACTGTGTGTGTCAGCATTACCGATCCAGGGATGACACTGAAGCACAGAGACTTGACCGTCTGAGGTCGGGTCGCTACATTATTACCTTGCCTGCACCTGTTTTGTTCGATATCCATTCAGGTAGGTACATTCTTTTGCCCGCAGACATTCATGCATACTGGGAGGGGACACGATCCCCACCTCCTGAGCCAGAGCCATCACCTGATCCATATCAGGAGTCTATTTATCACTGGGACCCACAGGAGCTTGCTAACTAGTGGAACCCCCAGGATCCTCCTCAGTACACCGGAGAGAACTACTTTGATCCATGGGCGTAGACCAACTTAGGCCAAAAGCCTAAGCTTGGGGGAGTATGTATTTCTCACCGACATTACATTCATGTTCACACACTCATTCCAGTTGTCGGTGTTCATACTTTTTCATTGTATTATCCATGTTAGTTTATTTCTTTTTCCCGCTTTCTTCTTGTGTGTTTGAAAAGCCTTAAGAAAAACCAAAAAAATAGTTGTAGTTTACCTTCCATGCATGCTTAGTTGTAGAATTAAAAGAAAAAAGAAAAAGATTTATTGTTCTTCTTTTGCTTGTTGGGAGCTTTCCCGTGTATATAGTTTTTCTCGTTCTTGTTTTACTTTCTTCAGAAAAACAAAAACTCCAAAAATATCTCAGTGTGTTTCTTTGAATTTCTTTTCTTTCGGGGTCGAGAGGAGAAGACCACGATGAAAATGTTTAGTGGCTCTCATATGCATTATTGTTGATCTAACAAAGAGCCCATATTACCTTGTCTTCTCCTTTGAATAAATGTTACAGATTCCAGCTTAGTCCAATGCACATGCACTATTATTATTATCCACACCGTTCGGTCATGCAAGTAAAAGGCAATAATGATGGTATATGATGAAATGATTGAGATGAGGAGAAGCTGGTATGAACTCGACCTATCTTGTATTTGTAAATATGATTAGTTCATCGTTCCTGATTCAGCCTATTATGAATGGAACATGTTTGCAATGACAGTTGGCGATTATAGTTACTCATGCCATGCTTAATTACCTAGGAGTTTATAATGGTTTACCTTGCGTGCCAACATGGAAATTAAAATGGTTGTGATGTAGTATGATAGGATGGTATCCTCCTTTGAATGATTCGAGTAGCTTGACTTGGCACATGTTCACGCATGTAGTTGAAACAAAATCAACATCCTCTATGATATTTATGTTCATGGTGATTTATATCCTACTCATGCTTGCACTCAATGTTGGTTAATATCAATGCATGTTTATGACCATTGTCGCTCTCTAGTTGGTCACTTCCCAGTCTCTTTCTAGCCCTCACTTGTACTAAGCGGGAATACTGCTTGTGCATCCACCTCCATAAACCCCAAAGTTGTTCCAATGAATCCACCATACCCTCCTGTCACGCCCAATATGTGATACTATCCTAAAGAGACTCGAAGGTCCCACCAAGGATAGAACCGCATATTGACACGCTTTTGCAAGGTGGATATCATTACATCAACATTACATAATATATGGGGATACATACAAGGCATACAAATGCCGCAAGAATACATCAATATACAACATACATAGAATAACATCCGACTACGGATGAAACACAAACAGGAACTCAAACAACATCCACCCTGCTAGCCCAGGCTGCCGTCCTGGAACCTATCCCCTGATCGAAGAAGAAGCAGAAGAAGAACTCCAATACAAGCTAACATCGCTCTCGCGTCATGATCATCGCAAAACCTGTACCTGCAACTGTTGTTGTAGTAATCTGTGAGCCACGAGGACTCAGCAATCCCATTACCATGGGTATCAAGACTAGCAAAGCTTAATGGGTAAGGAAGGGGTAAAGTGGTGAGGTTGCAGCAGCGACTAAGCAAGTATGGTGGCTAACATACGCAAATAAGAGCGAGAAGAGGAGCAACGGAACGGTCGTGAAGCTAGCAATGATCAAGAAGTGATCCTGAACTCCTACTTACGTCAAACATAACCCAGAAACCGTGTTCACTTCCCGGACTCCGCCGAGAAGAGACCATCACGGCTACACACGCGGTTGATGCGTTTTAGTTAAGTCAAGTGTCAAGTTCTCTACAACCGGACATTAACAAATTCCCATCTGCCACATAACCGCGGGCACGGCTCTCGAAAGTTTATACCCTGCAGGGGTGTCCCAACTTAGCCCATTATAAGCTCTCATGGTCAACGAAGGATATTCCTTCTCCCGGGAAGACCCGATCAGTCTCGGAATCCCGGTTTACAAGACATTTCCACAATGGTAAAACAAGACCAGCAAAGCCGCCCAATGTGTCGACAATCCCGATAGGAGTCGCACGTACCTCGTTCTCAGGACACACCGGATGAACACTACGTACAACTAAAACCAGCCCTCAAGTTTCCCCGAGGTGGCGCTGCAAGTGGCTCTAGTTTGGACCAACACTCCGAGGAGCACTGGCCCGGGGGGGTAAAATAAGATGACCCTCGGGAGCGCGACTCCCAAGGGAAAAAGGCTAGGTGAGGCAAATGTAAAACCAAGGTTGGGCCTTGCTGGAGGAGTTTTATTCAAAGCGAACTGTCAAGGGGGTCCCATAAATCACCCAACCGCGTAAGGGACACAAAATCAAGGAACATAACACCGGTATGGCAAAAACTAGGGCGACAAGAGTGGAACAAAACACCAGGCATAAGGCCGAGCCTTCCACCCTTTACCAAGTATATAGATGCATTAATTAAATAAGAGATATTGTGATATCCCAACATAACCATAATCCAACATGGAGAAATCTTCATCTTCACCTGCAACTAACAACGCTATAAGAGGGGCTGAGCAAAGCGGTAACATAGCCAAACAACGGTTTGCTAGGAAGGGTGGCAAAGGTTAGAGGTTCATGGCAATTTGGGAGGCTTGAAGAGCAAGTGATAGGTAGCGCAGCATAGCGATAGAACGAAGCAACTAGCATAGCAATGATAGTAGTGAGATCCAAGGTGACGGTCATCTTGCCTGAAATCCCGCTAGGAAGAAGAACGAGTCCATGAAGAAGATGAAGCCACGAAGACGAACCAAGCGTAGACGAACGAATCCTCACGATCGCACCGAAACGGGAACTATCGAGAAGAAGCACACAACATGGTAAACACACCACACATGAACAAGGCATAATGCTCAACCAAGTATGATGCATGACAAGGCTACATGAAGCTACTCATGTCAAGAGATGATGCATACAAGAACAACACATCAAAGCAAGTTTAAATGAGGCCGGAAATAACATATAACAATTCCGGTAAGTCCTCATATGCAAATTTCGAAATTGGTACAGATCTGAATAAACCTTATGTTCAAGTTGTTAAACAGCAAGTTAAAATGCACCAAGATGATCTACACGAAATTCTATTCAAGTTACATATAAAGTTCATTAGATTCGGAGCTACGGCTTAGAAGATATGAGCAAAACAAGTTAAACATGGCATTGATGCAAAATGCATTCAAACATCAAGCAAACACACTCAAAACATGGATGCAACATGATAATATGAAACTACATGCAATTCTAAGCAATTTTCATATAGAGCATGCTCAAAACGGAGCAACGGTGCAACACATACACTCCAAACAAGATATAACAACAATCTGTCCAAAACAGCAACTAGGCATCTTGCAAGTATCAAAACAACATGCTACAGCACCTCAACATGAAAACAAAAGGCATGGGCATGATTTATAGGTAAAGCATAACAAAACATGAACACTGAGCTATCTCCGTAAACCACTAGAACATGCTCAAAAGGGCATGGCAAGATTGCAAATAATAACAGTTTCACAGACTTAGCAAAAATTACTGGACATGGCAGAAATAACATCAGGTTGTTAAGTTTAGAGCTATCAAAAAACATGCTACAGGAACATACCATAGCAAAAAAAGGCATGGCATGAATATAATAATTTCATAGAACAAAAGTCCCTTACTGATCAAGAGCCAAAAAGGCACAGAAGATATGATGGCACCCATGTAAACATAGCAAGTTTCATAAACAGATTCAGACAGCAGAAAAACTGAGCATGGCATAAACAGAATTATGAAGGCATCTTTGCAAGCTCAAATCACTCATCACAAAGCATTTCATGGCATGTGAAGGCATCCAACAGTAATATGGCATAATTATGAATCTAAGCATGGCAAGAGCAAGTTCATAGGGTGCATGGATCACTAGCAAAACACATGTCAAAACTGAACTTCATGTTAATAGGCTGACAGCAACATTATTTAGTAAATTGAGAGCAAGATAAAAATAAGCTACAGCAGGCTATAAATTCAAACAAGGGAATGAATGGATAGAGCGTAACATGTATAACAAAACATCCTTAGTGAGCATCTCCATATTATGCATAGAACGCATGGTGACAGCAGGTTTACATCGCATCACAATGTTACAGCTACAGACTTGGCAGAAATGATTGTCACAGAAATCAGCAACATCATGGAGGTTACGTGGCCTGCTTGTGCTAGTCACCACAGAGATCCTAAAAATACAAGACTTGCACCACTGTAAATATGGAATGATTTAGATCAAAACACATGTGGAGCTCATGCTCATAGGATGCACACACAAAATGCAATGAAAAAGACAAATCACCAAGTTCTGTAAACAGACAGCGGTTAACATCATGTAGCACTTTTGAAACGATGATTAGGGCATCAATATGACCTCAAAGAAGCATGGCACAATGGATCACAATGAAGAGCATCTCATGATGAACATTTTGACATATCATATGCATGAATCGGAGCTATGGTCATGGAGATATGATGCAATGAATATGGCAACAAAATGTTGAAAACTTCGGGACTTGGAGAAAATATACCCTCCGGGAAAAGTCAACGGGACGAGGTGAATCCGGGACGGAGGGATCCGGGCGCGGGGATGCCGTTTGGATGGGCTCCTGGTGGATCTCGTCCACCCTGCGGTTCCGGGCCGGATCTCGCCGGATCCGGCCGGAGACGGCGACGGCGAGCGGGGCGTGGAGGCGGCGGGACGCCGGCGAGGCAGCGGGAAGCCGGCGACGGGAGGCGCGGGGCGACCGGCGGCGGGGCGGAGGGATCCGGGCGGCGCTGGGGTCGGGCGCGGGGCGGCGTCAGAGCGGGGTCCGGCGTGCGGGCGGCGGGAGGCGACCGGGCGGAGCGGGGCGCCGGCGCGAGGTGGCGGCGGTGGTCCGGGGCGGCGCCGGCGACGGGCGGCGCGGGATCTGGTGCAGGAGGTGCGGGTCCGCGCGGGAAGCGGCGGGCGGCGGCTCGGGCTCGGGGGGGCTGCGGGCCGAGCGGGCCGCGGGCGGTGGGCGGCGGCGGCTGCCACGTGGCGACGCGCCACTGGCTGCGGGCGGCGGCGGAGACTCGTCCGGTGGAATCCGGACGTGTCCGGCGGCGGAGGATGAAGATGGCTAGGGTTTGGATGCAAATTTCGGAGGGGGAGGTGTTTATATAGGTAGAGGGAGCTAGGAGTGTCCAAATGGGGAGCGGTTTTCGCCCACACGATCGTGATCGAACGACCGAGAGCATGGATGGGGTTTGGATGGGCTAGTGGGCTGATTTGGAGGGGTGTTGGGTTGCAAGACAAGAGGGGCTTTCAGGGGACGCGGTTAACCGTTGGGGCATCAAACGACCTCCAAACGGAACAAAATTTGACGGGCGGTCTGCCGGTGATATACCAAGGACACTCGGCAAATCTCGGGCCATTCTGAGAACGTTTTTCTCCCGCTCATGAAACAAGGTCTGAGAGGGGCGACGGGCACGTGTTGGAGTGTCGGATCGCGAAACGGACAACGCGGAAAAGGACCGGATGCAAGTTTTGAAAAACATGATGATGCAATGCAGATGATGACATGGCAAAATGCAACACGCAAGAAAATGACATGGCAACAACGACGAATAACTGGAAGACACCTGGCGCATCGAATCCGGGGCGTTACACCTCCTATATGCGGTATTTACTTGTCGTTCCAAGTAAATTTGCAAGTGCCAACCTCCAAACCTTCAAATGATAATCTATTTTGTATGCTCGAATAGCTCATGTACCAACTAGCGCTGTCATTATCTTCCATGCTAGGTGGGTTATTCTCACGATGAGTGGACTCTGCTCATCATTCACGAGAAAATGGTTGGTAACATGGATGCCCAGTCCCATGCTCAAAGCAATCAAATCAAAATAATTACAAACAAAACTCCCCCAGGACTGTTGTTAGTTGGACGTACCCGTTGTTTTGGACTAGCCGTGGAGTGTGCTTGTTGGTGGTGGGGGAGTACATACTTTACCATTCTGTTTGGGAACCACCTATAATGTATGTAGCATGGAAGATACCGAGATCTCTTGGTTGTTACGTTGACAATGAAAGCATACCGCTCAAAATATTATTCAATCTCTATTTCAAAACTCGAGCTCTGGCACCTCTGCAAATCCCTGCTTCCCTCTGCGAAGGGCCTATCTATTTACTTTTATTGCTGAGTAATCTTCCTCTTATTAAAAGCACCAGTTAGAGAGCACCACTGTCATTTGTATGCATTGTTATTAATTTATATTGAGTATGACTGTGACTGGATCTCTTTTACCATGAATTACAATGTCCAGTCAGCCCTCGATCTTTAGAGGTGCTCAGCATTTATGTTTTCCTGTCTCAGAAAGGGCTAGCGAGATACCATCTTGTTATATCATATCATGATTATTTTGAGGAAGTGTTGTCATCCGAGATTTATTATTACTGCTCGCTAGTTGATGCCATTGATATGAGTAAATGTGAGACCTAAGAGTTACTGTGAATATGGTTAGTTCCTAATCTTTGCTGAAAACTTGAATGCTGACTTACACATATTTACAACAACAAGATCAAACAGAGTTTGTAAAAGTTTTTTCTTTATCACTTTCAGTCTACCAACTGAATTACTTGACGACAAGCAAAGGTTTAAGCTTGGGGGAGTTGATACGTCTACATCGTATCTACTTTTCCAAACTCTTTTGCCCTTGTTTTAGACTCTAACTTGCATGATTTGAATGGAACTAACCCGGACTGACGTTGTTTTCAGCAGAATTGCCATGGTGTTATTTTTTTGCAGAATAAAAAGTTCTCGGAATGACCTGAAAATCAACGGAGATAACTTTTGGAATTAATAAAAAATATTGGCGAAAGAATCAGCAGCAGGGGGCCCACACCCTATCCACAAGGGTGGGGGCGCGCCCTCCGACCTTGTGGGCCCCCTAGAGCTCCACCGACCTCAACTCCAACTCCATATATTCACTTTCGCGGAGAAAAAAATCAGAGAGAAGGATTCATCATGTTTTACGATACGGAGCCGCCGCCAAGCCCTGTTCTTCCTCGGGAGTGCAGATCTGGAGTCCGTTCGGGGCTCCGGAGAGGGGAATCCGTTGCCATCGTCATCATCAACCATCCTCCATCACCAATTTCATGATGCTCACCGCCGTGCGTGAGTAATTCCATCGTAGGCTTGCTGGACCGTGATGGGTTGGATGAGATTTACCATGTAATCGAGCTAGTTTTGTTAGGGTTTGATCCCTAGTATCCACTATGTTCTAAGATTGATGTTGCTATGACCTTGCTATGCTTAATGCTTGTCACTAGGGCCCGAGTGCCATGAGTTTAGATCTGAACCCTTTATGTTTTCATGAATATATTTGTATTCTTGCTCCGATATTGCAAGTTATAGTCACCTACTACGTGTTATGACCCGGCAACCCTGGAGTCACAATAGTCGGGACCACTCCCGGTGATGACCGTAGTTTGAGGAGTTCATGTATTCACTAAGTGATAATGCTTTGGTTCGGTACTCTATAAAAAGGAGGCCTTAATATCCCTTAGTTTCCAATAGGACCCCGCTGCCAAGTGAGGGTTGGACAAAAGATGTCATGCAAGTTCTTTTCCAGAAGCACGTATGACTATATTCGGAATACATGCCTACATTATATTGATGAACTGGAGCTAGTTCTGTGTCACCCTATATTATAACTGTTGCATGATGAATGCCATCCGATATAATTATCCATCATTGATCCATTGCCTACGACCTTTTCACATATTGATCTTTGCTAAGTTACTTTTCCGTTGCCACTGTTGCGATTGCTACAAAACTACTACGGTTACTTTTGCCACGGTTATCGCTACTTCCATACTACTTTGCTACTAAATATTTTGTTGCGGATATTAAGTCTTTCAGGTGCGGTTGAATTGACAACTCAGCTGCTAATACTTGAGAATATTCTTTGGCTCCCCTTGTGTCGAATCAATAAATTTGGGTTGAATACTCTACCCTCGAAAACTGTTGCGATCCCCTAAACTTGTGGGTTATCAGGAAGCTTGCAACCAACAAGTTTCAGGGTACAACGACAACAGCCACAGACGGCTTAAGACTAGAGAGATGTCAGAAGATGTTTATGCCAAGTTTGTGCGAAAGCAGGTATGCAAGGTTGAAGCTGGCAAGGCGGCGCCATAATTTGGGTTGAAGACTTTGATCATCATCGTGAGTTCGTCGCCAGTGCAGTGTTGTGGTATTGGTGTGGTAACTATAGTCATGTGTAAGATAACCTCACCACATAGGGTTCAAGATTAGCACACCTCACACCCTGTATGCAACCAAACAGCATGCTTATGTGTGAGTTGAGACAATGCAGGCAACCAAACAACATGAGCAAAACTAGCTTCTAACTAGTAGAACGCCCATGCATTGCCACAGGCCCATGGAACAATAAATTTAAGTAAACAAACATTATTAAATAAAAATATATGCTAATTCATAATATGTCGCATGTGGCTCCAAATATCACATTATACTTTCTCACAAAAGATCCAAGTTATTGTATTCAAAATCTTGATGAACATATTTATCATCATGACTGTCTTCTACACATCTAATGATGACAAAGGCGCGATAAAGACTGACCTTCGAGGCTACACCTCTCTTCTTCACCCAACTTGGTCAAATAAAGGCCTGCTCTCATCCATCCTAATTTACCACACAGATTTCAAAATTAAGTTTTACCATCAACTTGATACACTAAACGTGCTATGTGCACACAAAATATTATCAGCATTGGATGAAAGCCCCACTTTAATATGAATAATGAAACTGAGACATACATCATTTGGTAACATCTACACATTCAACAACAACTGAATCGAAGAGCGCTAACTCCGCCCTGCTCTACGACATGCGTTACCTTCACTATACGTGAAAGACTGTTCAGTAGCGATCACAGAACAACATATATTTCATAAAGGACAGACTGTTCGGTAGTGATTGATCAAAAAACAACATATTTCATAAGGGTTAAATCATGTTTTTACTGAAACTTGTATAAATATCATTGACATATTTCAACAGTCATACACTGCTTGCACTGTTTTAGACAGCAAGCCTCTGCCCTTCTTCTCCCCATCCTTGCGTACGACACCATGATGGGATTATGCCTTCGTCTCAGTGTCGTCGCGACTGAGACATGAATTCTGTCATCGTATCTCATTTTTTTAATATCTCTGTTAGTACACAAAAGCTGAAATGGCATCCGCAAGTTACAGAAGAATCATGTGGCTTTGGGTGTCACCACCAAAAAGAAACAGGATACATGAAGAATTAAAATTAATGCACATAAAGAATGAAACAATACGATAATATCATTTTTGTTGTTTCTACTTTCCTATGGGCGTAGACCACCAAATAGATCAAATATCCACCTACAATTTAAAGAATACAAAGTTGAAGTTGTCATGGAGCAGTGAGAATTTCTACTCAAATCATTAAGACAGCATATGCCAGTTAAATGTAAAGTTTAGCTTAATGTCAACCATAAATCTACTGGAAGTGCATCTGTTCATGCATGTATGTAGTAGCTTTCAACTAATAACAAAAATACGGAGATAAGATTGTACCTCCAATAGTAAGATCGGCCAAGCAACAAGCTTTCAGCTGTCAGTCGAAATGCAGTTGATGTCACAAAAAACTCATCTTGGTCCAGAACATAGGAGGAATTTACCAGAAGAGCATCTTATCCTTAGTGATCCAAGTTCTTCTCTTGCATGAGCGGAAAAGCATGGAATATGTACATGCACAATTAGAAATACACTTTGGGTGCTAAATATCTTTGCCTTGGACTTCCTTATGAGAATATCACTCTGATCATATCCACTAAATCTAAAGCATGATGTAAGAAATATCAAGCGATACATGTTTTTCCTCAATTTATGATGAGCAAGTACAAATGGCAATGCGACCATTCCAGCAGCTCAAAATATTTTGGTTCTAGTGATCACCTAGAGGCCCATGTGGTGGCTGATCCCGAAGGAGATGTCCCCGAGTGGACACTTTCCTAGCGTCTATCTATACGCGGATGACACCATCCTCGCCGCCAAGGCCTCAGGTTCCCTCTCCAGCCATGCATGCCTTGTCTTCCCCCTCAATGTCAGTCTGCCCGTGCCACAGAGATGTAGTTGTTACAATCTAGTCACTACCTTTCTACGAAACGGCTTGATAAAAAAAGGAAAAGCAAGGTATAGAATAGAAGTCTCTCATACTGCTTTTCAAGAGTGGCTTTGAGATGTTCACATTAATTATTTTAACAGATCAGTGTGGAGTACTCACATTCAAAATTTGTAAAAAGTACATGAAATGCATATCATGTCTGTCACCGTGGAAATGAAGCAATGAAGAATGAGGCAATCAATTGAGCAGTGCATCAAACACACAAACAAAACTACTATTGTCCACATCAATGTCACTGATAGTAACACTAAAATATCATTTTTACCCTCTAATAAGAGCTATGAAGCGAAACTACAAAACTTATTTTTTTGACGCATAAACAGAAGGGGAAACCTTGTAACGCCCCGGATCTGATGCGCCAGGTGTCTGCCAGTTATTCGCCGTCCTTGCCTTGTCATCTGCTTGCGCATTGCATTTGCATACGTGTTCGTCTCATGCATCCGAGCGTTTTCTCCGTTGTCCGTTTTGCCATCCGGCGCTCCTATCTCCTCCGGTGCACCCCTCTTGTTTTCTTTCGTGTGCGGGTGTTAAACTTTCTCGGAATGGACCGAGTCTTGTCAAGTGGTCTCGGTATACCACCCGGAGACCACCGGTCAAGTTTCGTTCCATTTGGAGGTCGTTTGGTACTCCAACGGTTAACCGGGTAACCGCAAAGTCCATTTGAGTGTCCAGCAAAAACCCCCCTTTCAAACAGCCCCAAAACACCTCTAAGTCTCCGCCATGCTCTCGGTCGTTCGATCACGATCGCGTGGGCGAAAACCGCACCTCGTTTGGACTCTCCTAGCTACCTCTGCCTATATATTTGCCTCTTCCCCCGAAATCCCGCAGTCCAAAACCCTAAAATCCTCCCCTCTCCGCACCGGACATGTCCGTCGGACCGGATGCAGTCGCGCCGCCGCCCCGGCCAATGGCGTCGCGCCACGTCAGCCCGCCGGCCCTCTCTCTCTCCTCCCGCCGCCGCGGCCCGCGGAGCCCATCCGGGGCCCGCGCGGGCCCGAGTCGCCGCCGCCGCCCGAGATGCCCCGCGCCGCCGCCGCCCGGCGCGCCGTCCCTCTGCCGCCGCCGCCATGCTCCGAGCTCGCCGCCGGCGCCCGAGCCCGCGGCTCGCCGCCCGCCCCGCCGCCGCGGAGCCCGTCCCCGCCGCCGGCCATCGCCCCGCCGCCGCCTGGCCTCGCCTCCCCTCCACTCCGGCCGCCGCCGCTTCGGATCCGGCGAGCCGGCGCCCGATCCAGAACGAGCCCGCCGAGGTTGACTTTTCTCCCCCCCCCCCCGGATATTCTAAGTCCTGGAAATTTATCATTATCATGCCATGTTCTCTGCATCGTAACTTCTTGCATGTAGCTCCGATTCGCGCGTGTAATATGTCAAATTGTTCGCCTCGTGATGCTCTTCATTTTGTTCAATTGAGCCATGTTCATTCGAGGTCATCTTGATGCCCAAATCTTCGTTGGAAGAGGGCTAGTTGCTGTCATCTGCTGGTTCTTATCAGAACTTGGAGATTTGTCATTTTTGTATCATTTATTCTGTGCATCTTATGAGCATGAGCTCTACATATGATTTGAAGTATGCCATGCCATCTTTCCAGTGGTATAGTCCATGTATTTTTGTGATCTCTGTGGTGACTAGCACAAGCATGCAAAGTAGGCTCCGTAATATTTCTGATTTCAGTGACAGTGATTTCTCTTAAGTCCTTGTCTGCTGTAATTCTGTTGCCATGTAAACTTGATGCTACAGAGAGATCCATGCATATTTTTGTGATGTTCAGTAAGGATGTTTGGTAGCTATTGTTGTAATTGATCCATTACTACAATTGTTTGCAATTATGGAGTGCCATAGCATGACTCAATCTTGCTCTACTTTTGCTATAAAATATTTCTGGCAGATTCTTAACATGATATGCAATCTTGCCAAGCTTATTGTAGTTGATCCATACATGCTATGCTATTGTTCTTGCCATGGATAGCTTCTTAAACATTCCATATTGCTATAGGTATGCTTGGTTTGTCATGAATTGCTCTGTAGTGAGTGCATCAAGCTCACAAAGAGGCCTACATATTAATATCTCTGCCATGCTCTGTTTTCTGCCAAGTCTGGAACCTGATAACGAAACTTGCTATGTTTACAAGCTTGCCATCATATCTTCTGGTCCTTTTTGGATTATGGTCAGTAAGGGACTTTTGTTATATGCTTTGAGTAGTTCCATGCCATGCCTTGTTTTGCCATGTTAAGTTCCTGTAGCATGTTGATATCGTGCTCTGAACATTGCAACCTGATATTATTTCTGTCATGTCCAGTAATTCTGCCAAATCTGTGAACCTGTTATTATTTGCAATCTTGCCATGTCCTTTTGAGCATGTTCTAGTGATTTTTGGAGATAGCTCAGTGTTCATGTTTTGTTGTGCTCTACCTGTACATCATGTCCATGCCTTTTGTTTTTATGTTGAGTTGCCGTAGCATATTGTTTTGATGCTTGCATTATGCCTAGTTGCTGTTTTCGTCAGATTGTTGCTATGTCTTGTTTGGAGTGTATGTGTTGCACCGTTGCTCCGTTTTGAGCATGCTCCATATGAAACTTGCTTAGTTTTGCATGTAGTCTCATATTATCATGTTGCATCCTTGTTTTGAGGTGTTTGCTTGATGTTTGTATGCATTTTGCATCAGTGCCATGTTTATCTTGTCTTGCTCATATCTTCTAGGCCGTAGCTCCGAATCTAATGAACTTTATATGTAACTTGACTAGAATTTCGTGTAGATCATCATGGTGCTATTTAACTTGCTGTTTAACAACTTCAACTTAATGCTTGTTCAGTTCTGGACCAATTTCGAAATTTGCATATGAGGACTTACCGGAATTGTTATATGTTGTTTCCGGCCTCATTTAAACTTGCCTTGATGTGTTGTTCTTGTATGCATCATCTCTTGTCACGAGTAGCTTCATATAGCCTTGTCATGCATCATTCTTGATTGAGCGTCATGCCTTGTTCATGTGTGGTGTGTTTACCTTGTTGTGTGCTTTTTCTCGATAGTTCCCGTGTCGTTGCGATCGTGAGGATTCGTTCGTCTTCGTGGCTTCATCTTCTTCATGGATTCGTTCTTCTCCCTAGCGAGATTTCAGGCAAGATGACCGTCACCTTGGATCTCATTACTATCGTTGCTATGCTAGTTGCTTCGTTCTATCGCTTTGCTGCGCTACCTATTCACTTGTTCCTCAAGCCTCCCATTTTGCCATGAACCTCTAACCTTTGTCACCCTTCCTAGCAAACCGTTGTTTGGCTATGTTACCGCTTTGCTCAGCCCCTCTTATAGCGTTGCTAGCTGCAGGTGAAGATGAAGATTGCTCCATGTTGGATTATGTTTATGTTGGGATATCACAATATCTCTTATATTATTAATGCATCTATATATTTGGTAAAGGATGGAAGGCTCGGCCTTATGCCTGGTGTTTTGTTCCACTCTTGCCGCCCTAGTTTCCGCCTTACCGGTGTTATGTTCCTGGATTTTGCGTTCCTTACACGGTTGGGTGATTTATGGGACCCCCTTGACAGTTCGCCTTGAATAAAACTCTTCCAGCAAGGCCCAACCTTGGTTTTACCATTTGCTCAGCCTATTTATTTTCCCTAGGGAGTCGCTCTCTCGAGGGTCATCTTATTTTACCCCCCCCCCCCGGCCAGTGCTTCTCTAAGTGTTGGTCCGAACTGAGTAGACTGCGGGGCCACCTCGTGGAAACTCGAGGTCTGGTTTTACTCGTAGGATGTCTCATCCGGTGTTGCCCTGAGAACGAGATATGTGCAGCTCCTATCGGGATGTCGGCGCATCGGGCGGCTTTGCTGGTTTTGTTTTACCATTGTCGAGATGTCTTGTAACCGGGATTCCGAGACTGATCGGGTCTTCCCGGGAGAAGGAATATCCTTCGTTGACCGTGAGAGCTTATCATGGGCTAAGTTGGGACACCCCTGCAGGGTATTATCTTTCGGAAGCCGTGCCCGCGGTTATGTGGCAGATGGGAATTTGTTAATATCCGGTTGTAGATAACTTGACATTTGACCTTAATTAAAACGCAACAACCGCGTGTGTAGCCGTGATGGTCTCTTCTCGGCGGAGTCCGGGAAGTGAACACGGTTTCTGGGTTATGTTTGACGTAAGTAGGAGTTCAGGATCACTTCTTGATCATTGCTACTTTCGCGACCGTTCCTTTGCTCCTCTTCTCGCTCTTGTTTGCGTAAGTTAGCCACCATACATGCTTAGTCGCTGCTGCAACCTCACCACCTTATCCTTTCCTTTCCCCTTAAGCTTTGCTAGTCTTGATACCCATGTTAATGGGATTGCTGAGTCCTCGTGGCTCACAGATTACTACACCACCAGTTGCAGGTACAGGTTTTGTGATGATCATGACGCTAGAGCGATGTCTTGTTTTGGAGTTCTTCTTCTGCTTCTTCTTCGATCAGGGGATAGGTTCCAGGTCGGCAGCCTGGGCTAGCAGGGTGGATGTCGTTTGAGTTTCTGTTTATGTTTCATCCGTAGTCGGATGTTGAGTTTATGTATGATGTTTTGATGTATTCTTGCGGCATTTGTATGCCTTGTATGTATCCCCAAATATTATGTAATGTTGATATAATGATATCCACCTTGCAAAAGCGTCTTCAAGATGCGCTTCTATCCTTGGTGGGACCTTCGTGTTCCTTTAGGATAGGGTCGCATCTTGGGCGTGACAAACCCCTACTGTAATTTCTACTCCCTCCGTAAACTAATATAAGAGCATTTAGATCACTACTTTAGTAATCTAAATGCTCTTATATTAGTTTACAGAGGGAGTATTAAATAGCAAAGGGAAGAACTATACAATAATATAGTACTAAAGTTTGTAAGATCTATTTTTGGCAAACCCATACATCTAACACAGGATCATAAGAGCCATTTGCATGAGGCACATCCATCTCGTGCCACCGCCCAACAACTTCTTGAAACAATAATATGGACGTCAATACTGCTCTCCACCTCCAGATACTTACCAAAACAGATAAAACTGCATTATGGCATACAAATCATAATAAGAAAAATACATTCTAGAGTCATGGTGAAAGCGCAATAGCTAAAACATTTTAATTATGATAGGTCACATATTGGTCTCTGTACCTGCAAAATGTGAACTACTAAAGTCCTCTGGCTTCTTACCGATGCCAAAAGGATCATAGCCATAACTCGAAGTCCAAAGGAACGACAAATAAGTTTGTTGACATGCATATCACTTACTCCCTCTGTCTCAAAATATAAGACATTTTCTGGTGATGACCAAAAAATGTCTTATATTTTGAGACAGACGGAGTATATTACAAAAAAAATCGACCGTGCAAGATGCAAATGTATGCTGCTAAAGGATATCACATTTGGTTAGCAAGATTGATCAAACAATGATTCTCTACAAAGATAAGAAGTAATTATCTCGAATAATTAATATCGGCGTTCTGGGAACCGGGGTACCCAGACTTGCCTACTTGCGGCCCGCGGCGTGGCTCCATCGACAGCCTGGTACGGCCCATCTTCAGTATCAGCAGCACAAGACCCTCGCGAGGGGCCAAGCCTTGCGAGGCGGATGACGTCAAGACCCCAGAAGGAGCAGTCTCCTCAGGCTGGCTCCTGAGGCTTGGATGACGCAAGCCATGACGGCCAAGGCCAGGCGGGCGCCAGCGGGCGTAGTATAGCAGGTTTCCTCTTTGGTGCTAAGGAGGCAAGCGCAGGTGCGGAGTCCCGAGGAATCAACCAAAGGTTTCCATTCCATGCTACAAGACCAAGACCGCCAGGACGGCAGGACTGAGGTCATCGCCGAGCCCACCATGGTGTCACGACCTGAATCTTTGCAGGCGAAGACTACCTTTTGTCAGGATAAGATGTACTAGTTGTCTCCCTTCGAATTTGGTTGTTGTGGGATCCCTTCCCGCCTTCATTTGGAAAAAGGACCAAGGCCACTATAAATAGAGCCTAGTCACCACCGTAGAAGGGGATCTGGATCCAGTCCATCCTCACACCCACCAACTCACCCAAGAATACACCTCCTGAGGTTGTTCTTCCACTGTACTAGTTCATCCTCAGCCCACCTCGAGGCTAATCCACCACAAAGCAGGAGTAGGGTTTACACCGCAAGGTGGCCCGAACTGTTGGGGGACATTGGATGGGAAACAAAAAAAATTCTACGCTCGCCAAGATCCAATGTAGGAGATGACCATCTACGAGAGGAGAGATTGGATCTACATACCCTTGTAGATCGATAAGTGGAATCGTGAAGACACGTGGTTGATGTAGTCAAACGTCTTTGTGATCCAATCATGATCCGTCCCGCGAACTCCCGATCCAAGTGGCGAACGGACAGCACCTCCGCGTTCAACACATGTACGGCTTGATGATACCTTCACCTCCTCGATCTAGCGAGCGATGGTGAAGTAGTAGCTCGAGTCCTCTGGCAGCACGACAGCGTGGTGGCAGTGGTGGTGGAGAAATCTCAGCAAAGCTTCGCTAAGCACTATGGAGAAGAAGAGGGATGCGAGGGAGAGGAGAGGCAGCGCCGTGGCGTTGAGATGTGCTCAAGGGGTGCGGCTGCCCTCTCTCTACCTCTCTATATATAGGGGAAGGGAGGGAGGGTGGCGCCCCTAGGGTTTCCCCTAGGGGGCGGCGGCCAGGGCAGATGGGATCTCCCTAGGGTGACTTGCCCCCCAAGCCGGGAGGTGGGAAGCCCTAGGGGCGCCCCCAACCCTCCTGGTTACGTGAGATGGGGTGAGGGGGGCGCTCAGCCCCTTAGTGGGCTAGTTTGCCCCCTCCCCTTGGCCCATGGGGCCCCCCAACACTTG
The DNA here is from genome assembly GCF_002575655.3 of Aegilops tauschii subsp. strangulata. Classification (NCBI taxonomy): domain Eukaryota; kingdom Viridiplantae; phylum Streptophyta; class Magnoliopsida; order Poales; family Poaceae; genus Aegilops; species Aegilops tauschii. The sequence goes on from NC_053038.3 coordinate 289,918,304, forward strand.
TCGGGCCCCCGAAACCCCTTTCGATGATGTTGGTCATCTCCCGGTACCCCTGGAACAATTCCGGACTCCAATACCCTTCGTCCAATATATCAATCTTCACCCCCGGACCATTCGGGAGTTCCTTGTAACGTTCGGAATCTCATTCGGGACTCTGAACAACCTTCGGTAACCACCATAATGACTCAACTATACTTATATCGTCACCAAACGTTAAGTGTGTAGACCCTGCGGGTTCGAGAACTATGTAGACATGACCAAGAAACCTCTACGGCCAATAACCAATAGTGGGACCTGGATGCCCATATTGGTTCCTACATATTCTACGAAGATCTTATCAGTCGAACCTCGATGTCAAGGATTCAGCTAATCCCGTATGCAGTTCCCTTTGTCTATCGGTATGTTACTTGCCCGAGATTCGATCGTCAGTATCTCCATAACTAGTTCAATCTCGTTACTGGCAAGTCTCTTTACTCATTCCGTAATACAAGATCATGTGACTAACTCATTGGTCACATTGCTTGCAAGCTTATTGTGATGTTGTATTACCAAGTGGGCCCTGAGATACCTCTCCGTCATACGGAGTGACAAATCCCAGTCTTGATCCATGCCAACTCAACAGACACCCTTGGAGATACCTGTAGAGCACCTTTATAGTCACCCAGTTACGTTGCGACGTTTGGTACACACAAGGCACTCCTCCGGTGTCAGTGAGTTGCATGATCTCATGGTCATAGGAACATATACTTGACATGCAGAAAAACAATAGCAATAAACTTGATACGATCATATGCTACGTTCATAGTTTGGGTCTTGTCCATCACATCATTCTCCTAATGATGTGATCCCGTTATCAAATGACAACTCATGTCCATGGCTAGGAAACCATAGCCATCTTTGATCAATGAGCTAGTCCAGTAGAGGCTTACTAGGGACATGTTGTTGTCTATGTATCCACACATGTATTTGAGTTTCCGGTCAATACAATTATAGCATGGATAATAAACGATTATCATGAACAAGGAAATACAATAATAACAACTTTATTATTGCCTCTAGGTTATATTTCCAACAAATCTCCAACTTGCACTAGAGTCAATAATCTAGCATTACATGGTAATGAATTTAACACCCATAGAGTTCTGGTGTTGATTGTACTTTGCCCATGGAAGAGGTTTAGTCAACGGATCTGCAACATTCAGGTTCGTATGCACTTTGCAAATGTTTATGTCTTCCTCCTTGATGTAATCACGGATGCAATTGAAGCGTCGCTTTATGTGTCTGGTCCTCTTGTGAAACCTTGGTTCCTTGGCTAGAGCAATGGCACCGGTGTTGTCACATAACAGAGTCATCAGGTCCAGTGCACTGGGCACAACTCCAAGATCTGTCATGAATTGCTTCATCCAGACACCTTCCTTTGCTGCCTTGGAGACAGCTATGTACTCCGCTTCGCATGTAGAATCAGCTACCACTCTTTGCTTGGAAGTGCACCAGCTTATCGCTCCCCCATTTAGAATTTATAGGTATCCAGTTTGAGACTTAGAGTCATTCGGATCAGTGTCAAAGCTTGCATCGACGTAACCCTTTACCACGAGCTCTTGATCACCTCCATAAACGAGAAACATCTCCTTAGTCCTTTTCAGGTACTTAAGGATATTCTTCATCACTGTCCAGTGATCCACTCCTGGATTACTTTGAAACCTTCCGGCCATACTTATGGCAAGGCTGACATCCAGTCTTGTGCACAGCATCGCATACATGATAGATCCTATGGGAGAAGCATAGGGGATGACACTCATCTTTTCTCTATCATCTGTAGTCGCTGGGCATTGAGTCTGACTCAACTTCACACCTCGCAAAACAGGCAAGAACCCCTTCTTGGACTGATCCATTTTGAACTTCTTCAAAATCTTATCAAGGTATGTGCTTTTTGAAAGTCCTATTAGGTGTCTCGGTCTATCTCTATGGATCTTGATGCCTAATATGAAAGCAGCTTCTACTAGGTCCTTCATTGAAAAACTCTTGTTCAAATACTCCTTCACATTTTCCAAAAGTTCTATATTGTTTCCAATCAGCAATATGTCATCCACATATAATATTAGAAACACTATAGAGCTCCCACTCACTTTCTTGTAAATACAAGATTCTCCGAAAACTTGTATAAACCCAAACGCTTTGATCACCTCATCAAAGCAAATATTCCAACTCCGAGATGCTTGCACCTGTTGGAAATATGCCCTAGAGGCAATAATAAATTGGTTATTATTATATTTCCTTGTTCACGATAATCGTTTATTATCCATGCTAGAATTGTATTGATAGGAAACTCAGATACATGTGTGGATACATAGACAACACCATGTCCCTAGTAAGCCTCTAGTTGACTAGCTCGTTGATCAATAGATGGTTACGGTTTCCTGACCATGGACATTGGATGTCGTTGATAACGGGATCACATCATTGGGAGAATGATGTGATGGACAAGACCCAATCCTAAGCCTAGCACAAGATCGTGTAGTTCGTTTGCTCAGAGCTTTTCTAATGTCAAGTATCATTTCCTTAGACCATGAGATTGTGCAACTCCCGGATACCGTAGGAATGCTTTGGGTGTACCAAACGTCACAACGTAACTGGGTGGCTATAAAGGTGCACTACAGGTATCTCCGAAAGTGTCTGTTGGGTTGGCACGAATCGAGACTGGGATTTGTCACTCCGTGTAAACGGAGAGGTATCTCTGGGCCCACTCGGTAGGACATCATCATAATGTGCACAATGTGACCAAGGAGTTGATCACGGGATGATGTGAGTTACGCAACGAGTAAAGAGACTTGCCGGTAACGAGATTGAACAAGGTATAGGGATACCGATGATCGAATCTCGGGCAAGTAACATATCGATAGACAAAGGGAATTGCATACGGGATTGATTAAATCCCCGACATCGTGGTTCATCCGATGAGATCATCGTGGAACATGTGGGAGCCAACATGGGTATCCAGATCCCGCTATTGGTTATTGACCGGAGAACGTCTCGGTCATGTCTGCATGGTTCCCGAACCCGTAGGGTCTACACACTTAAGGTTCGATGACGCTAGGGTTATAGGGAAAGTATGTACGTGGTTACCGAATGTTGTTCTGAGTCCCGGATGAGATCCCGGACGTCATGAGGAGTTCCGGAATGGTCCGGAGGTAAAGATTTATATATGGGAAGTCCTGTTTTGGTCACCGGAAAAGTTTCGGGTGCTATCGGTAATGTACCGGGACCACCGGGAGGGTCCCGGGGGTCCACCGGGTGGGGCCACGGGCCCCAGAGGGCTGCGTGGGCCAAGTGTGGGAGGGGACCAGCCCCAGGTGGGCTGGTGCGCCCCCCCACAAGAGGCCCAGGGCGCAGGAAAGGGGGAAACCCTAGGCACAGATGGGCCTAAGGCCCATCTAGTGGGGCGCCCCCCTTCTCTCCCCCCCCCTTGGCCGCCCCCCAAGCCCCATCTAGGGCTGGCCGCACCCCTTGGGGGGGGAACCCTAGATGGGGGCGCAGCCCTCCCCCTCCCCTATATATATTGGGGTTTTGGGGCTGCCATAGACATGAGAACGTCTCTCTTTCGGCACAGCCCTACCCCTCTCCCTCCTCCTCCTCTCCCGCGGTGCTTGGCGAAGCCCTGCGGGATTGCCACGCTCCTCCATCACCACCACGCCATCGTGCTGCTGCTGGATGGAGTCTTCCCCAACCTCTCCCTCTCACCTTGCTGGATCAAGGCATGGGAGACGTCACCGGGCTGCACGTGTGTTGAACGCGGAGGCGCCGTGGTTCGGCGCTTAGATCGGAATCAACCGCGATCTGAATCGCTACGAGTACGACTCCCTCATCCGCGTTCTTGCAACGCTTCCGCATCGCGATCTACAAGGGTATGTAGATGCACTCCCCTTCCCCTCGTTGCTAGAGTACTCCATAGATTGATCTTTGTGATGCGTAGAAAATTTTGAATTTCTGCTACGTTCCCCAACAGCACCAACCCATAAATGGATCGATGGAGCTTGCACACCTTGTCAACATTCTCTGGATCGACAAAACCTTCCAGTTGCATCATATACAACTCTTCCTTGAGGAAACCGTTAAGGAACGATGTTTTGACATCCATTTGCCAGATTTCATAATCGAAAAATGCAGCTATTGCCAACATAATTCTGACAGACTTAAGCATCGCTATGGGTGAGAAAGTCTCATCGTAATCAACTCCTTGAACTTGTGAAAACCCCTTTGCCAAAAGTCGAGCTTTATAGATGGTGCTATTACCGTCCGCGTCCGTCTTCTTCTTGAAGATCCATTTATTATGAATGGCCTTTCGCCCTTGAGGTAATACTTCCAAAGTCCATACTTTGTTTTCATACATGGATCCGATCTCAGATTTCATGGCCTCTAACCATTTGTCGGAATCTGGGCCCACCATCGCTTCTCCATAGCTCGTAGGTTCACCGTTGTCCAACAACATGACCTCTAAGACAGGGTTACCGTACCACTCAGGAGTTGTAGGTACCCTTGTCGACCTATGAGGTTCGATAGTAACTTGATCCGAAACTTCATGATCACTATCATTAGCTTCCTCTTCAATTGACGTAGGTGTCACAGAAACATCTTTCTGCACTGCACTACTCACTGGTTGAAGTAAAGGTTCAACAACCTCATCAAGTTCTATGTTCCTCCCACTCAATTCTTTCGAGAGAAACTCCTTCTCGAGAAAGGACCCATTCTTAGCGACAAACACTTTGCCTTCGGATCTAAGATAGAAGGTATGCCAACCGTCTCTTTTGGGTATCCTAAGAAGACGCATTTGTCTGCTTTGGGTTTGAGCTTTTCCAGCTGAAGTCTTTTGACATAAGCATCGCAGCCCCAAACCTTAAGAAACCACAGTTCATATGGTGTCGTCTCCACGGACTTAGATGGTGCCCTATTTAAAGTGAATGCAGCTGTCTCTTATGCATAACCCCAAAATGATAGTGGTAGATCGGCAAGAGACATCATAGAACGCACCATATCCAATAAGGTTCGATTACGACGTTCGGACACACCATTATGTTGTGGTGTTCTAGGTGGCGTCAACTGTGAAACGATTCCACATTGTCTTAAGTGATTGTCAAAATCATAACTCAAATATTCTCCCCCTCGATCGGATCGTAGGAATTTAATCTTCTTGTTACGATGATTCTCAAATTCACTCTAAAATTGCTTGAACTTTTCAAACGTTTCAGACTTATGCTTCATTAGGTAAATATACCCATATCTACTCAAGCCATCGGTGAAGGTGAGAAAGTAACGATATCCACCGCATGCGTCAATGCTCATCGGACCACACACATCAGTATGTATGGTTTCCAACAAGTCACTTGCCCATTCCATGGTTCCGAAAAACGGGGTTTTAGTCATCTTGCCCATGAGGCATGGTTCGCATGTGTCAAGTGATTCAAAATCAAGTGACTCCAAAAGTCCATCAGCATGGAGTTTCTTCATGCGCTTTACACCAATATGACCTAAGCGGCAGTGCCAAAAGAAAGTGGTACTGTCATTATCAACTCTACATCTTTTGGCACCAATGTTATGAACATGTGTATCATCACTATCGAGATTCAATAAGTATAAACCCCTCACAATGGGTGCATGACCATAAAAGATATTACCCGTATAAATAGAACAACCATTATTCTCTGATTTAAATGAGTAACCGTCTCGCATTAAACAAGATCCAGATATAATGTTCATGCTCAACGCATGCACTAAATAACAATTATTCAGGTTCATCACTAATCCCGATGTCAATCGAAGAGCGAGCGTGCCCACGGCGACCACATCAACCTTGGAACCATTTCCCACGCGCATCGTCACTTCGTCCTTCGCCAGCCTCCATCTATTCCGTAGTTCCTGCTTTGAGTTGCAAATGTGAGCAACCGAACCGGTATCAAATACCCAGGCACTACAACGAGAGTTGGTAAGGTACACATCAATAACATGTATATCATATATACCTTTGTTGACATTGGCCCCCTTCTTGTCGGCCAGATACTTGGGGCAATTCCGCTTCCAGTGGCCAGTTCCCTTGCAAGAGAAGCACTCAGTCTCCGGCTTGGGTCCAGTCTTGGGTTTCTTCACGGGAAGAGCAACTGCTTTGCCAACTTTCTTGAAGTTTCCCTTCTTTCCCTTGCCTTTCTTGAAACTAGTGGTTTTATTCACCATCAACACTTGATGCTCCTTCTTGATGTCTGACTCAGTGACTTTCAGCATCGCGAACAGCTCGGAGACTGACTTGTTCATCCCTTGCATGTTATAGTTCAACACAAAGCTCTTGTAGCTAGGTGGTAGCGATTGAAGAACTCTGTCAGTGACAGCCTCTGGCGGGAGCTCAATTACCAACTCAGCCAGACAATTGTAGTACCCAGACATTCTGAGTATGTGCTCGCTGACAGACCCGTTCCCCTCCATCTTGCAGGTATAGAACTTATCGGAGGTTTCATACCTCTCGATCCGAGCATTCTTCTCAAAGATAAACTTTAACTCCTGGAACATCTAATATGCTCCATGACGTTCAAAACGCCTTCGGAGTCCTGGCTCTAAGCCATACAACATGGCGCACTGAACTATTGACTAGTCATCAACACACGACTGCCAGGCGTTCACAATGTGCACAATCGCTGGAGGGTGTGGCGCACCAAGCGGTGCATCAAGGACATAATACTTATGGGAAGCCGTGAGGATAATCCTCAGATTACGAGCCCAGTCCACAAAGTTACTTCCATCATATTTCAGCTTAGCTTTCTCTAGGAACGCATTGAAATTTAGGGGAGCTACTGCGTGAGCCATTGATCTACAACATAAATTTGCAAAGGCAACTTCAGACTATTGTTCATGATAATGAGTTCAACTAATCATATTACCTAAGAACTCCCACTCAAATCAACATCCCTCTGGTTGTCCGAGTGTAACACGATCCAAATTCACCAACCCAAGTCTGATCATCACGTGAGATGAGGTGGATTCAATGGTGAACATCTCCATGTTGATCATATCTACTATATGACTCGTGTTCGACCTTTCGGTCTCTTGTGTTCCGAGGCCATGTTTGTACATGCTAGGCTCGTCAAGTTTAACCCAAGTGTTCCGCATGTGCAACACTGGCTTAGACCCGTTGTATGTGAACGTAGAGTCTATCACACCCGATCATCACATGGTGCTTCAAAACGACGAACTTTCGCAATGGTGCACACTTGGAGAGAACACAATTTTATCTTGAATTTTAGTGAGGGGTCACCTTATAATGCTACCGTCGTCCTAAGAAAAATAAGAGGCATAAAAGGATTAACATCACGTGCAAATCATAAGTTACATGATATGGCCATCAACTTGTGCTTTTGATCTCCAACTCCAAAGCACCGGCATGATCTCCATCGTCACCGGCATGACACCATGATCTTCATCATCGTGTCGCCATCGGGGTTGTCACGCCAACCATGCTTCTACTCCTACTGCTACTGCTTAGTGATAAAGTAAAGCATTACATAGCACTTAATGATTGACACGCAGGTCATACAATAATTAAAGACAACCCTATGGCTCCTGCCGGTTGCCGTATGCATCGACATGCAAGTCGATATAAACTATTACAAACATGATCATCTCATACATCAAATATATCTCATCATTTCTTTGGACATATCATATCACAACATACCCTGCAAAAACAAGTTAGGCGTCCTCTAATTGTTGTTGCATGTTTTACGTGGCTGCTATGGGTATCTAGCATGAACAATTCTTACCTACGCAAAGCCACAACGGTGATATGCAAGTTGCTATTTAACCTTCTACAAGGACCGCCTTTGTTGAATCCAATTCAACTAAGGTGGGAGAGACAGACACCCGCCAGCCATCTTTATGCAACAAAGTCACATGTATGTCGATGGAACCGGTCTCATGTATGTGGACATGTAAGGTTGGTCCGGGCCGCTTCATCCCACAATACCGCCAAATCAAGAAAAGACCAAGGAAGGAAGCAATTGAATATCAACGCCCACAAACTCCTTTGGGTTCTACTCGTGATGTCATCTACGCATAGACCTAGCTCATGATGCCACTGTTGGGGAACGTTGCATGGGAAACAAAAAAATTCCTACGCTCACCAAGATCCAACCTAGGAGATGACCATCTACAAGAGGAGAGATAGGATCTACATACCCTTGTAGATCGCTAAGCGGAAGCGTTAAGAAACGTGTTTGATGTAGTCGAACGTCTTTGCAATCCAATCACGATTCGTCCCGCGAACTCCCGATCCAAGTGCCGAACGGACGACACCTCCGCATTCAACACACCTACGGCTTGATGACGCCTTCACCTCCTCGATCCAACGAGTGATGGTGGAGTAGTAGCTCGAGTCCTCTGGTAGCACGACGGCGTGGTGGCGGTGGTGGTGGAGAAATCTCAGCAGAGCTTCGCTAAGCACTATGGAAAAGAAGAGGGATGCGAGCGAGAGGAGAGGCAGCACCATGGCATGGAGATGTGCTCAAGGGGTGCGGCTGCCCTCTCTCTACCTCTCTATATATAGGGAAATGGAGGAGGGGGTGGCGCCCCTAGGGTTTCCCCTAGGGGGTGCGGCGGCCAGGGCAGATGGGATCTCCCCTAGGGTGACTTGCCCCCCAAGCCGGGAGGTGGGAAGCCCTAGGGGGCGCCCCCAACCCTCTTGGTTACATGAGATGGGGTGAGGGGGCGCTCAGCCCCTTAGTGGGCTGGTTTGCCCCCTCCCCTTGGCCCATGGGGCCCCCCAACACTTGTCGGGGCCCCCCGAAACCCCTTTCGGTGACGCTGGTCATCACCCGAGTACCCCCAGAACAATTCCGGATTCCAATAGCCTTCGTCCAATACATCTATCTTCACCCCCGGACCATTTCGGAGTTCCTTGTCATGTCCGGGATCTCATCCGGGACTCCGAGCAACCTTCGGTAACCACCATAATGACTCAACTATACTTATATCGTCACCAAACGTTAAGTGTGTAGAACCTGCGGGTTCGAGACCTATGCAAACATGACCAAGACACCTCTACAGTCAATAACCAATAGCGGTACCTGGATGCCCATATTGATTCCTACATATTCTACGAAGATCTTATCGGTCAAACCTCGATGTCAAGGATTCAACTAATCCTGTATGCAGTTCCCTTTGTCTATCGGTATGTTACTTGCCCGAGATTCGATCGTCAGTATCTCCATACCTAGTTCAATCTCGTTACCGGCAAGTCTCTTTACTCGTTCCGTAATACAAGATCCCGTGACTAACTCATTGGTCACATTGCTTGCAAGCTTATTGTGATGTTGTATTACCGAGTGGGCCCTGATATACCTCTCCATCATACGGAGTGACAAATCCCAGTCTTGATCAATGCCAACTCAAGAGACACCCTCGGAGATACCTGTAGAGCACCTTTACAGTCACCCAGTTACGTTCCGACGTTTGGTACACACAAGGCACTCCTCTGGTGTCAGTGAGTTGCATGATCTTATAGTTATAGCAACATATACTTGACATGCAGAAAAACGATAGCAATAAACTTGATACGATCATATGCTATGTTCATAGTTTGGGTCTTGTCCATCACATCATTCTCCTAATGATGTGATCCCGTTATCAAATGACAACTCATGTCCATGGCTAGGAAACCATATCCATGTTTGATCAACGAGCTAGTCCAGTAGAGGCTTACTAGGGACATGTTGTTGTCCATGTATCCACACATGTATTTGAGTTTCCGGTCAATACAATTATAGCATGGATAATAAACGATTATCATGAACAAGGAAATATAATAATAACCACTTTATTATTGCCTCTAGGGCATATTTCCGACACGAACCCGGGTAAACTGTTGTTTCGCATTTCCTTCTAGTTCATCGAGCTAGGCCGTGGGATCGACGAGTTGGCAGACTGGTGAGGTTGAGTTCTTTGCATGGACCCCAGAGTTCGAATCTATCTTGGGACTGGGGAGCCCGGAATCCGACATTTGCCGCGCCAGGTAGGGGTGCGTCGGAGCCTCTTTTCCTCCGGTCGATTGCTACCTCTTGGGCACTGCGTTGGTTTTCCCTTGAAGAGGAAAGGGTGATGCAGCAAAGTAGCGTAAGTATTTCCCTCAGTTTTTGAGAACCAAGGTATCAATCCAGTAGGAGGCCACGCACGAGTCCCTCGCACCTACACAAACAAATAAATCCTCGCAACCAACATGATAAGGGGTTGTCAATCCCTTCACGGTCACTTACGAGAGTGAGATATGATAGATATGATAAGATAATATTTTTGGTATTTTTATGATAAAGATGCACAGTAAAATAGACAGCAAAATAAAAGGCAACAGAAATAGCTAAGTGTTGGAAGATTAATATGATGGAAAATAGACCCGGGGGCCATAGGTTTCACTAGTGGCTTCTCTCAAGAGCATAAGTATTACGGTGGGTGAACGAATTACTGTTGAGCAATTGACAGAATTGAGCATGGTTATGAGAATATCTAGGTATGATCATGTATATAGGCATCACGTCCGAGACAAGTAGACCGACTCCTGCCTGCATCTACTACTATTACTCCACACATCGACCGCTATCCAGCATGCATCTAGAGTATTAAGTTCATAAGAACAGAGTAACGCTTTAAGCAAGATGACATGATGTAGAGGGATAAATTCATGCAATATGATATAAACCCCATCTTGTTATCCTCGATGGCAACAATACAATACGTGCCTTGCTGCCCCTGCTATCACTGGGAAAGGACACCGCAAGATTGAACCCAAAGCTAAGCACTTCTCCCATTGCAAGAAAGATCAATCTAGTAGGCCAAACCAAACTGATAATTCGAAGAGACTTGCAAAGATAACCAATCATACATAAAAGAATTCAGAGAAGATTCAAATATTGTTCATAAATAAACTTGATCATAAACCCACAATTCATCGGTCTCAACAAACACACCGCAAAAGAAGATTACATCGAATAGATCTCCACGAGAGAGGGGGAGAACATTGTATTGAGATCCAAAAAGAGAGAAGAAGCCATCTAGCTAATAACTATGGACCCGAAGGTCTGAGGTAAACTACTCACACATCATCGGAGAGGCTGTGGTGTTGATGTAGAAGCCCACCGTAATCGATGCCCCCTCCGGCGGAGCTCCGGAACAGGCCCCGAGATGGGATCTCACGGGTACAGAAGGTTGCGGCGGTGGAATTAGGTTTTTGGCTCCGTATCGGGTAGTTTGGGGGTACGTAGGTATATATAGGAGGAAGGAGTATGTCGGTGGAGCAACATGGGGCCCACGAGGGTGGAGGGCGCGCCCAGGGGGGTAGGCGCGCCCCCTACCTCGTGGCCTCCTAGTTGATGTCTTGACGTAGGGTCCAAGTCCTCTGGATCACGTTCGTTCCGAAAATCACGTTCCCGAAGGTTTCATTCCGTTTGGAGTCTGTTTGATATTCTTTTTCTGTGAAACTCTGAAATAGGCAAAAACAGCAATTCTGGGTTGGGCCTCCGGTTAATAGGTTAGTCCCAAAAATAATATAAAAGTGTATAATAAAGCCCAATAATGTCCAAAACAGAATATAATACAGCATGGAACAACAACAAATTATAGATACGTTGGAGACGTATCAAGCATCCCCAAGCTTAATTCCTGCTCGTCCTCGAGTAGGTAAATGATAAAAACAGAATTTTTGATGTGGAATGCTACTTGGCATAATTTCAATATAATTCTTCTTTTTGTGGCATGAATGTTCAGATTTGAAATGATTCAAGATAAAAGTTTAATGTTGACATAAAAACAATAATACTTCAAGCATACTAACTAAGCAATTATGTCTTATCAAAATAACATAGCCAAATCAAGTTATCCCTACAAAATCATATAGTCTGGCTATGCTCCATCTTCCCCACACAAAATATTCATATCATGTACGACCCAGGTTTTAGCCAAGCAATTGGTTCATACTTTTAACGCGCTTCAGCCTTTTCAACTCTTACGCAATACATGAGCGCAAGCCATGGATATAGCACTATGGTGGAATAAGGTATAATGGTAGGGGTTATGTCTGAAGACAAAAAAGGAGAAAGTCTCACATCAACGAGGCTAATCAACGGGCTATGGAGATGCCCATCAATTGATGTTAATGCGAGGAGTAGGGATTGCCATGCAACGGATGCACTAGAGCTATAAGTGTATGAAAGCTCAAAAAGAAACTAAGTGGGTGTGCATCCAACTTGCTTGCTCACGAAGACCTCGGGCATTTGAGGAAGCCCATCATTGGAATATACAAGCCAAGTTCTATAATGAAATTTCCCACTAGTATATGAAAGTGACAAAATGAGAGACTCTCTATTATGAAGATCACGGTGCTACTTTGAAGCACAAGTGTGGTAAAAGGATAGTAACATTGTCCCTTCTCTCTTTTTCTCTCATTTTTTTTATTTGGGCCTTTTCTCACTTGGGACAATGCTCTAATAATGATGATCATCACACTTTTATTTACTTACAACTCATGAATTACAATTCAATACTTAGAACAAAGTATGACTCTATATGAATGCCTCCGGCGGTGTACCGGGATATGCAATGAATCAAGAGCAACATGTATGAAAGAATTATGAATGGTGGCTTTGCCACAAATACAATGTCAACTACATGATCATGCAAAGCAATATGACAATAATGGCATGTGTCATGATAAATGAAACGGTGGAAAGTTGCATGGCAATATATCTCGGAATGGCTATGGAAATGCCATGATAGGTAGGTATGGTGGCTGTTTTGAGGAAGATATAAGGAGGTTTATGTGCGATAGAGCATATCATATCACGGGGTTTGGATGCACCGGCGAAGTTTGCACCAACTCTCAAGGTGAGAAAGGGCAATGTGCGGTACCGAAGAGGCTAGAAAATTGCGGAAAGGTAAGTGTGCGTATAATCCATGGACTCACATTAGTCATAAAGAACTCATATACTTATTGCAAAAATTTATTAGCCCTCGAAGCAAAGTACTACTACGCATGCTCCTAGGGGAAGGGTTGGTAGGAGTTAACCATCGCGCGATCCCGACCGCCACACAAAGGAAGACAATCAACAAATACTTCATGCTCCGACTTCGTTACATAACGGTTCACCATGCGTGCATGCTATGAGAATCACAAACTCCAACACATGTATTTTTCAATTCCACAATTACTCAACTAGCACAACTATGATATTACTACCTTTATATCTCAAAACAATTATCAAGCATCAAATTTCTCATGATATTATTTAAAGCAAATTGCCATGCTATTTTAAGACTCTCAAAATAATATAAGTGAAGCATGAGAGATCAATAGTTTCTATAAAACAAATCCACCACCGTGCTCTAAAAGATATAAGTGAAGCACTAGAGCAAAAACTATATAGCTCAAAAAATATAAATGAAGCACATAGAGTATTCTAACAAATTCCAAATCAAGTGTGACTCTCTCAAAAGGTGTGTACAGCAAGGATGATTGTGGTAAACTAACAAATAAATACTCAAATAATACAAGACGCTCCAAGCAAAACACATATCATGTGGTGAATAAAAATATAGCTCCAAGTAAAGTTACCGATGGAAGTAGACGAAAGAGGGGATGCCTTCCGGGGCATCCCCAAGCTTTGGATTTTAGGTGTCCTTAGATTATCTTGGGGTGTCATGGGCATCCCCAAGCTTAGGCTCTTGCCACTGCTTGTTCCATAATCCATCAAATCTTTCACCCAAAACTTGAAAACTTCACAACACAAAACTCAGCAGAAAATCTCGTAAGCTCCGCTAGCGAAAGAAAACAAAAGACCACTTCAAGGTAATGTATTAAACTCATTATTTATTTATCTTGGTGTTAAACCTACTGTATTCCAACTTCTCTATGGTTTATAAACTATTTTACTAGTCATAGATTCATCAAAATAAGCAAACAACACACGAAAAACAGAATCTGTCAAAAACAGAATAGTCTGTAGTAATCTGTAACTAACGCAAACTTCTGGAACTCCAAAAATTCAGCCAAAATAGGACGACCTAGAAAATTTGTTTATTCATCAGAAGCAATTGGAATCAATATTTTATCACATTCTGGTGATTTTTAACAATTATTTTCATGAACAGAAAGTTTCTGGAATTTACAGCAAGATCAAATAACTATCATCCAAGAAGATCCTATAGGTTTAACTTGGCACAAACACTAATTAAAACATAAAAACACATCTAACCAGAGGCTAGATCAAATAGTTATTCCTAAACAGAAGCAAAAAAGCAAAAAATAAATAAAAATATTGGGTTGCCTCCCAACAAGCGCTATCGTTTAACGCCCCTAGCTAGGCAAAAAAGCAAGGATAGATCTAGGTATTGCCATCTTTGGTAGGCAATCCATAAGTGGCTCTCATAATAGATTCATAAAGGTAATTTTATTTTCTTTCTAGGGAAGTGTTCCATGCCTTTCTTTAATGGAAATTGGAATCTAATATTCCCTTCCTTCATATCGATAATTGCACCAATCGTTCTAAGGAAGGGTCTACCAAGAATAATAGGACATGAAGGATTGCAATCTATGTCAAGAACAATAAAGTCTACGGGCACATAGTTCCTATTTGCAACAATAAGAACATCATTAATTCTTCCCATAGGTTTCTTAATAGTGGAATCCGCAAGGTGCAAGTTTAAAGAGCAATCATCAAATTCACGGAAACCTAATAAATCACATAAAGTTTTTGGAATCGTGGAAACACTAGCACCCAAATCACACAAAGCATAGCATTCATGATCTTTAATTTTAATTTTAATAGTGGGTTCCCACTCATCATAAAGTTTTCTAGGGATAGAAACTTCCAACTCAAGTTTTTCTTCATAAGATTGCATCAAAGCATCAACGATATGTTTAGTAAAAGCTTTATTTTGACTATAAGCATGAGGAGAATTTAGCACGGATTGCAACAAGGAAATACACTCTATCAAAGAGCAATTATCATAATTAAATTCCTTGAAATCCAAAATAGTGGGTTCATTAATATCTAATGTTTTGATCTCTTCAATCCCACTTTTATCAATTTTAGCATCAAGATCTAAAAACTCCGAATTTCGGGAACGCCTTCTAGGTAAAGGTGGATCATATTCAGTCCCATCATTATCAAGATTCATATTGCAAAACAAAGATTTAATAGGGGACACATCAATAACTTTTAGATCTTCATCTTTATTTTCATAGAAATTTGAAGAACACGCTTTCACAAAGCAATCTTTCTTAGCATGCATCCTAGCGGTTCTTTCTTTGCACTCATCAATGGAAATTCTCATGGATTTGAGAGACTCATTGATATCATGCTTAGGAGGAAAAGATCTAAGTTTTAAGGAATCAACATCAAGAGAAATTCTATCAATGTTCCTAGCCAATTCATCAACCTTAAGCAATTTTTCTTCAAGCAAAGCATTGAAATTCTTCTGCGAATTCATAAATTCCTTAACACTAGTCTCAAATTCAGAAGGCATTTTATTAAAGTTTCCATGAGAATTGTTGTAGGAATTACCATAATTATTAGAGGAATTACTAGGATAAGGCCTAGGATTAAAGTTTCTTCTATACGCGTTGTTACCAAAATTATTCCTACCAACAAAATTCACATCCATAGGTTCATTATTATTCTCAATCAAAGTAGACAAAGGCATATCATTAGGATCAGAAGAAACACTCTTAGTAGCAAATAATTTCATAAGTTCATCCATCTTTCCACTCAAAACATTAATTTCTTCTATCGCATGCACTTTTTTATTAGTAGATCTTTCAGTGTGCCATTGAGAATAATTAACCATAATATTATCTAGGAGTTTAGTGGCTTCTCCTAAAGTGACTTCCATAAAAGTGCCTCCCGCGGCCGAATCTAAAAGATTTCTAGAAGCAAAATTCAACCCGGCATAAAAAATTTGTATGATCATCCATAAATTCAAACCATGCGTAGGACAATTACGTATCATTAACTTCATCCTCTCCCAAGCTTGTGCAACATGTTCATGATCAAGTTGCTTAAAATTCATAATATCGTTTCTAAGAGAGATGATCTTAGTGGGAGGAAAATACATAGAGATAAAAGCATCTTTGTACTTATTCCAAGAATCAATACTATTTTTAGGCAAAGATGAAAACCAAGCTTTAGCACGATCTCTAAGCGAAAAGGGAAATAACAATTTAACAACGTCATTATCCACATCTTTCTTCTTTTGAATATCACACAAATCAACGAAGCTATTTAGATGGGTAGCGGCATCTTCACTAGGAAGGCCGGCGAATTGATCTTTCATGACAAGATTCAACAAAGCAGTATTGATTTCACAAGATTCAGTATCGGTAAGAGGAGCAATCGGAGTGCTAAGGAAATCATTGTTGTTGGTATTGGTGAAGTCACACAATTTAGTATTATCTTGAGCCATCGTGACAAGCAAGCAATCCAACACACGAGCAAACGAAAAGCAAGCGAAAAAGAGACGAACGAGAAAGAGAGGGCAAATAAAACGGCAAGGGTGAAGTGGGGGAGAGGAAAACGAGAGGCAAATGGCAAATAATGTAATGCGGGAGATAAGGGTTTGTGATGGGTACTTGGTATGTTGACTTTTGCGTAGACTCCCCGGCAACGGCGCCAGAAATGGCTTGTTGTCGGGAGTCCAAATCTTGACTTGACCTTGCGTAAGCCTCCCTGGCAACGGCGCCAGAAATCCTTCTTGCTACCTCTTGAGCACTGCGTTGGTTTTTCCTTGAAGAGGAAAGGGTGATGCAGCAAAGTAGTGTAAGTATTTCCCTCAATTTTTGAGAACCAAGGTATCAATCCAGTAGGAGGCCACGCATGAGTCCCTCGCACCTACACAAACAAATAAATCCTCGCAACCAACGTGATAAGGGGTTGTCAATCCCTTCATGGTCACTTACGAGAGTGAGATCTGATAGATATGATAAGATAATATTTTTGGTATTTTTATGATAAAGATGCAAAGTAAAATAGACAGCAAAATAAAAGGCAATGGAAATAGCTAAGTGTTGGAAGATTAATATGATGGAAAATAGACCTGGGGGCCATAGGTTTCACTAGTGGCTTCTCTCAAGAGCATAAGTATTACGGTGGGTGAACGAATTACTGTTGAGCAATTGACAGAATTGAGCATAGTTATGAGAATATCTAGGTATGATCATGTATATAGGCATCACGTCCGAGACAAGTAGACCGACTCCTGCCTGCATCTACTACTATTACTCCACACATCGACCGCTATCCAGCATGCATCTAGAGTATTAAGTTCATAAGAACAGAGTAACGCTTTAAGCAAGATGACATGATGTAGAGGGATAAATTCATGCAATATGATATAAACCCCATCTTGTTATCCTCGATGGCAACAATACAATATGTGCCTTGCTGCCCCTGCTATCACTGGGAAAGGACACCGCAAGATTGAACCCAAAGCTAAGCACTTCTCCCATTGCAAGAAAGATCAATCTAGTAGGCCAAACCAAACTGATAATTCGAAGAGACTTGCAAAGATAACCAATCATACATAAAAGAATTCAGAGAAGATTCAAATATTGTTCATAAATAAACTTGATCATAAACCCACAATTCATCGGTCTCAACAAACACGCCGCAAAAGAAGATTACATCGAATAGATCTCCACGAGAGAGGGGGAGAACATTGTATTGAGATCCAAAAAGAGAGAAGAAGCCATCTAGCTAATAACTATGGACCCGAAGGTCTGAGGTAAACTACTCACACATCATCGGAGAGGCTGTGGTGTTGATGTAGAAGCCCTCCGTAATCGATGGCCCCTCCGGCGGAGCTCCGGAACAGGCCCCAAGATGGGATCTCACGGGTACAGAAGGTTGCGGCAGTGGAATTAGGTTTTTGGCTCCGTATCGGGTAGTTTGGGGGTATGTAGGTATATATAGGAGGAAGGAGTATGTCGGTGGAGCAACATGGGGCCCACGAGGGTGGTAGGCGCGCCCAGGGGGGTAGGCGCGCCCCCTACCTTGTGGCCTCCTGGTTGATGTCTTGACGTAGGGTTCAACTCCTCTGGATCACGTTCGTTCCGAAAATCACGTTTCCGAAGGTTTCATTCTGTTTGGACTCCGTTTGATATGCGAAACTCTGAAATCGGCAAAAAACATCAATTCTGGGTTGGGCCTCCGGTTAATAGGTTAGTCCCAAAAATAATATAAAAGTGTATAATAAAGCCCAATAATGTCCAAAATAGAATATAATATAGCATGGAACAATCAAAAATTATAGATACGTTGGAGACGTATCATCGATCTGCCCCCATTTCGCCGTTCCCATGGCTGATGCTCGTCGAGTTCGTGCTGAGCGTCGAGCAGCCCTCACCACCCGCGTCACCCAGACAGCGCCTGCAGGCAACGATGCTCCCCGCTGTTCCCCATCGCCTGCGGCCAATGCTGCCACCGGCCCCGCGGCCCATGAGCAGCAGGCTTCGTCGCTGCAGCCTTTTGTGCGGCGTGATGGGCGCACCGCCACTCCGGCGCTGACTCTGGCGGCAGCTTTGTCTTCTCATGCTCGTCGCAGGCCGGCGAACGCGCAGGCTATGTTGCTCATGGCACACGAGCTCCTGTGCTATTGCGCGACCGATGACCACTACGAGGACTGGCCGGACCACATCGCCGAGCTCGTCAGCGCCGCCGGAGAGGCCCCTACACCATCCCGTTCACTGGCACCTCCACCGCCTCTTGCGGGCGACGTGGCCCACAGTGCGCCTCCTGCACCTCCCAGACAAGACGTCGTCCCCGAGCCAAGGCGTGAGGCTCCACGGCGCGACCCGCCATGCAGTGCGCCACCGCACGACAAGGAAAGCTGCCAAGTGGTGCAGCGGCCCCAAGGAGAGGTGCGTGTGCTCCCAGCACTGCCACGTCAAGACCACGTGCTGCCCGAGGTGGTGGTGCGCGAGCGCCAAGATCAGGCTCCACTTCCATGGCGGGCCCCCGTGACCACGACAGGATGTCATGCGTTCACCCCGGAGCTGTGCCACGTCGTCTAGCTAGGGAAGTTCAAGCCCGACCTGCCTTCGCGCTATGACGGCACCCCCGACCCTGCCGAGTTCCTGCAGCTCTATGAGTTGAGCATCGGGCGGCCGACGGTGATGAGAAGGTCATGGCGAACTAGTTTCCCATGGCCCTCAAGGATGGCGCGCACTCGTGGCTCCTGAACCTCCCCACGGGATCGATCTCCTCCTGGGATGAAATGCAAGAGCGCTTCGTCACCAACTTCCAGGGCACTCGCGACTGCCCACCGGCTGCGGGTGACCTGTGATGCATCAAGCAGCAGCCAGGAGAGACCTTGCAAAAATACATCCAGCGCTTCAACAGCGTTCGCCTCAAGATTCCCAAGGTGTCAGACAAGGCCATCATTTCGGCGTTCACTGATGGCATCGGGGACGTCAAAATGAAGAAGGAGCTCGCCATACACGAGGACATGTGCACAGCTCTGGAGACGTTCAACATGGCAACCAAATGTGCGAGAGCCGAGGAAGATCGCCTCTCCCTCCTGGAGCTTCCGGAGGCTGACCCAGAAGAGAATAAAACCAAGGCCAAGGACGTGAAGCGCAAGGGGCCAGCTATGCTCGCAGCCGAACCTGAGATGAAACGTGGCTGCGACCACCCAGAGTCATCCAAGAGCAGCCGCCCATTTTGCGTCTTCCACAACATGCACAGCCACAACACCAATGACTGCCAGGAGCTCAGGGCCATTCGTGATGGGCATCTCGGTCGTCGCCCCGAGCGCAATGATCGAGGCTACGACCATAGAGGAGGCCGTGGCGGAGGATGCTGGGACAACCGAGACCCCCGCCAGGATTGCCGCGATCAGCCTCGTGAGGACCGCTGGCAGGGCCAGCCTCATGAGGGTCCCTGGAGGGATCAGCCTCGTGAGGACCGTCCTTAGGGCAACGCTGGCTTTCCTCCGCTGCCGCCACCGCCAAGAAGGAATGACGACCACCACCAAGATGATGGGGCTGGGGGCTTCCAAGAGCCTCGTGCCATTGCTTGCATCTTAGGCAGCGCTCAGGCCCCTGCCTCCCATCGCATCTCCAAGCAGTTCGCTCGCGAGGTGAACGCAGCCCTCCCCAAGCTCGAGGCGACGCGTCTGCTCAGGTGGTCCAAGTATGCCATCACCTTCGACTCTGCTGACTAGCTCAAGTGCGCGGCCACTGCCGGTGCCCTCCCGATGCTTTGCTCGCCTACCATCAGCAACATCCTCGTCACCAAGACACTCATCGATGGCGGTGCGGGGCTCAATGTTCTCTCCGTCGAGACGTTCGACAGACTCTAGGTGACGTATGACCAGCTTCAGCCTACCAAGCCCTTCTGAGGAGTGACCGACGGCTCCACCACCCCGATAGGGAAGATCAGCCTCCCTATCACCTTCGGCAAGCGCGACAACTACCGCACCAAGCTCATCAACTTCGACGCCGCCCACATTCGCCTCCCGTACAACGCCATCCTTGGGTATCCGGCCCTGGCCTAGTTCATGGTTGCGACTCACCACGGCTACAATGTCCTCAAGATGCTGGGAAGCTGCGGCATCATCATGGTCGCCTGCGACGAAAAGGACGCGGTGTGCTCCCTCGAGCGCGCCTACCAGGCTGTGGCGGTCGAGAACCCAGATGGCGAGGGTGTTGTCTACCCTCTTGAGGCTGTCCCCAAGAAGAAGAAGCCGCTCTGACTCGGACTCAGGAGGATGGGGCGGCCGGTGGCCCTGCCTCAGGACCTGCGCCCACTGACGGGGCGCCTTCCCCTCTCGCATAGGAAGGCGCGCCCGGTGCCCCTCTCAGGCTAGACTGGGGGCTCTCCTATGGAGGGCCTCTGACCTTGCCAACGTCACGAGGGAGGCGCTCGGGCACCATGTGGAGGCGTGCTTCAGGGTGCAGGGCGCGAGGTGTCAGGTGCTCAGGAGTTCATCACCAAGGCGATCAAGGAGCTACAGGAGGCAAGAGCCATGCGAGGCGAGCGTCGCCCCGCATTACCTCGCGCAACTCCCTCCCTTGACGAGGGCAGCGAGCTGCGCGCCTGCGTCAACATCCTAGGGCTCAACAGAGCCGCGTCTCAGGAGCTCTTCTGGCCGTCCATGTTGGCCGGTGCGAGCCCCCCCCCCCCTCACAGCTACGTTCGCATGCCTTTCGGTTTGCTGAACAGGGCTGCCACGCACGAGCGCCACATGCGGGGCGTCCATGCAGCTCATGAGGCCAGGCACCAGGCGATCCTATCAGAGGTGGCGATGGATCCTCGCGAGCCCTCCTGGCCTCCAGAGCCTCGAGAGGTTCAGGACCTGGGCGACTTGTGAGGAGCGGCTTATGTAGCACGCGTCTTCAGCTACTTCAACACTTCTTCAGCAACAGTGCCAGGTGACACTTTTTGGTTTGTTCAGTTGGGGGCGCCCCTCGGGCTGCATTATCCCCAAGCCGTGTGGGTCTGTCCCTGCGGCATGTATCATTCTTTGCATCTATCAGAACTGGCTTTACCCTCTCCATGAGTTGTTTTATGATTATCACCTGTCTGTTCGGTGCTTTGTCGCCATGAACGTCGTGCGCCCTTGCAACCCACCCATGACCGCCTCATGATTAAGGACTGGCACGGCGTCTGTGCTCGGGTCCGTCCCTGCAGCGTCGCTAAACCCAAGTGGCTGAGCTCTGGCTCGCGGGCCAGCTCCCGTGAACGTCACATCCCATGGTCCTTGGTGCCTTGTTCTCGCATGAGCTAATCGGGGGCGGATAAGTTAGGGCGCGCGACCCGGTGCCTCGCCACCATGGGACCCGTGCATCGGCTGTCTTTCTTCAGGATCTTTGCATGAGAAGACTGGGCACGACGTCTATGCTCGGGTCTATCCCTGCAGCGTCGACAAACCCAACGGCTGAGCTCTGTCTGGCGGGGCGGTCCCATTCACGTCACCTCTTGGGGTCATTGGTATTTGGCCTTCTCATGCGATATCCTCAGGAGATTCACTTGGCGCAGGCTGCCTAACCATCTCGCAGGTCCATCACAAGTGTCCCGAATCAAACTCAGGCGCAACCCGCCTTTAGGTAGGGCATCGTGAGTCCCGCGCTGGCTCACGAGTGCCCATACACACCTCCTCTAGTCCTGTCGTGCAAGCCACGTGCCAGGACGGGGTTGTACACGCCTCGGAGTCTCCCCTCAGAGGGAGCTCCCACCCATGCACCAGTGGAAGCCCCATGCTCCGCACTGGCGGATGACACGGTCGAGGAGCGTCTATGCCTATGCAAGAGTGGAAGCACCATGCTACCGCGCTGGTGAATAAACAACTAAGGGCAACCTAACGGCTGCAGTAACCTCAGGAGAGCCACTAGGCTCGCCGCTCAGCCTCACCGCAATGCTTCTCCCTCGGGAGGGCCACGCGAGGGGGCTGGGCACGGGGGCTACGCTCAGGTCACGCCTGGCATACGCCACCTCACCAGGTCCCTTGGACCTGGTCTTCTCGCGTCCCTCCTGAGCGAAAGCTCGACGAGGAAAGGTATGGAGGTTTGTTCGTATGTCAAGGGGGACTCCTGAGCATCGCGACTCAGGAGCCTAACTGGACACGTATCCCCTCACCCCTTGGTCTCGTCCTGGTGATCCGGACGCCCCAACGGCGGCTGAGGTATGCACGGGGCCGGGCCCTGCCGACGTAGAACGCTAAAACCTACACCTGCATCTCCTTCCCAAGGGCTGTTCGTATGTCAAGGGGGACTCCTGAGCATCGCGACTCAGGAGCCTAACTGGTCACATAGCACCTCACCCCTTAGTCTCGTCCTGGTGATCTGGATGACCCAATGGCGGCTGAGGTATGTGCGGGGCCGGGCCCTGCCAACGCAGAACACTAAAGCAAACGGAAAGGAAATCGCGGAACCCTAGCAAATTAAACATATTGTCTCTTAAAAGTTCAAAGCATAAGTTCTTACGCCTCCATGAGGCCCGATAGATGTTGCAAGATTAAAACAGGGGAAGCGCCGCCTTCGAGCCCCCTCCTCGGCCTTGGACACCACCGTCGCCCGCCTGGGGAGGCCCACCATCAACAACGTCGTGGCCATCCTTGCCATCAGCCATGACAGCAGGGTCGACGAAGAGGAACTTCTACAACAGGGCATCCACCTGTTCCTTCACAGCCTTGGCGGTAGCGTCGTGGAGCTCAGGATCCACAGGTTTGAGCAACGCACCAAGGTCAAAGTTGGGTTCCCGAAGATGGAGGTGGCTGAAGATGCGGGTCGCGGCCAAGGTAAAAAGCGCGGCGGGCTCTCCCTCCACCATGAGGCCCACTCCGACAACGATGCCCTCGAGCGTCGCGGCAAGCTTGGGGAGCAGCCCGGCAAGGCCTTCCTCCGGAGTTGCCAGCGGCTTCTCGTACCCTTCCCCGTAAAGGTCCTGCAATGCCTTATGGGACCTCAGCTCGAGGGGGACGAAGGCGTGGCGCCCCGCGGCGGCCGCCTTCTCAGCTGCGGCAAGGAGTTTCTCCCTGGCCTCCAGCCGAGCTATCTCCTCGGAGACGAGCTTGGCATGGGACGCCTGGGCCCCCTCCACCTCTTCCTTCAGCTTCTCCAGGCAGCTGCGCTCCGCGGCCTATTCTTAGGATGCCTGCTCTAGCTCGACGTCGCGGTCGGTGAGCGCAGCCTCCCGGGCCTTCAGCTTCTCCTCCTGCTCCTCGAGCTGACAGGTGTGGGCGGCCTACTCGTCGTGGAGAGCCTTCAGCTTGGCCTCCGCCGTGCGGCAACGCTTCTCGACGGCTGCTGCGTCGGCCAGCACCACCTCGCGAGCAGCCGCGGCCACGCCGGCCACCTTCCTGCCCTCCTCGGCGGTGGCCTTGGCCTGGCCCCAGGCTGCCCTGGCAGACGAGTTGGCCTGGAGCCACCTAGAGACCAGCCCCAGACACCCCGTCGTCATGCGTCGATCGGTGCCCTGAAGATTGGCCCGGAGCCGGCCCAGTGCAGCGAAGGCATCCTCCAGAGCGCCGGACATGGCGAAGGAGCCATGGCCCGCCGGCGCGACACCTTGGGGGGTAGGCGGTACTGGCTCCTGGGCCGGCGAAGCAACAGCGGCAAGAACGGCAGGGGGCTCCGGAGCCCTCAGACCCCCAGCGGGTGCACTGGAGACGGGCGCTTCCGGAGTCGGCTTAGCCACGGAGACGGACTTCTCCTGAGGCTGGGCTCCCAAGTCATGAGAAGCCATCTCTATCGTGGGTGGTCGCAAGGCGACCTCGTCTTCCCGCACCAGGGTCGCCATGGCCGCGGCGGGCCTCCTGGCCTCGGCGGCCCTGGCCTCCTCCCTCTTCCTCTTCGCCGCCAACGTCAACCTTGCCACCGGGAGGAGAACATCGTGAGCACGGTGTCAAAGACAGGAAACAAAGACAACATGAAATACTTACTCGTCCTCAGCGACGTACGACCTCTTCCTGCCTAGAAGCGCGGTGCCCCCGAGCTTCTTGGGCACAAGTTTCGCCGCGCTCTTAGGAGCGGACAAGCGCGCGACGGCCGGCTCCACGACGGTGGTAGCCGGCGATAAGGCGGACGCGCCGCCCCGGGGAAGCGACACCGTCCCGCCCTTCTTTGATGTCCCCTGCTTCAGCCTCTTTAGAGGGGTGCCACCAGACCTCGTGGCAACCCCGGTGGAGCGTGGCAACCCCTTGGTTAGGCGCTCACCGGCGTCGTCGTCATCGGAGAGGAGGCGGAGGAGATAGCACTGCCGCGAGGGATAGGTCTCCCCCACCCCCTCCAAGGTCGCCTTTGAGTCCTCCTCCTCCTTGCAGTGCTCGCCAGAGGACACCGGCACCGGGGAGCTAGGGGGCCGGGAAGGCTTCAGCGGCACGAGCCCCCGCTCGTTGAAGATGGGCATGGCGGCAGCTACCTTCTCCCCGTCAGCGCGGCGGTACAGCGAGAGATAAGCTTCTGGGAGGCCGCCCGGATCCTTCTCAAGCAAGGTGCGCACGGCCTTGCCCAGCTCCTCGTCGGACAAGTCATCCGAGCGCAGCCGGAGGTCGTCTTCCGCGCCCTTGAAGCTCCACGGACGGCGCGAATGCGCTTGGAGCGGGGCCAGGCGCTGCGTCAGGAACTCCCTGACAACCATGGCCCTGTCAGCTTCTCCGCCTTCAGGTCAGCCGTCATCTTCTCCAGCAGCAGCTCCGCCCAGGGGTCGGTGAGCTTCTCGTGAGCCCACCGGTCCAGCTTCGTCGGCAACGCAGTCGGCAGCTCCAGCCGAGCGTGAGAGGCTTGGCATCCATGAAGATCCACTCGTGCCGAAAGTCCTCCACCTTCTTCCCGGCCCTTGAGATCGCATTGCTGCCATGAGACAAGACGAAGCAGACGCACCCGGAGCATTGGGCGCTGCCCATCCGGAGGTAGAATAAATGGCGGAACAGCGCAACAGAGGGCGCCACCCCCACAAACGCCTCACAGTAGAAGGCGAAGATCGACAGGAGGAGGATGGAGTTGGGATGAAGATGAAGGGCGTGGATCTGGTAATGGTTGAGGATGGCGAAGAAGAAACTGGAGAAAGGGAGGACAAGCTCAGCAAAGACGCTGTGCAGGAAGAAGGGGTAGAAGGTTTCCCCCAGGGATTCCGGGTCGGCGGAGCCTACCCGGAGCGCCGTCTCCCGCCCCTCATTGGCGTTGCTCACCATCAACGGGAGCACGGTGGCAAGATGCCTCTACTCAGTGACGGTGGATGCACTGAGGGCCAGCTCAGGCGAGGAGGTCGAGCGCGCGGCAGGAGGTGCTGACTTCGCCTTATCGGTGACCATCGGTGGCGAGCTCAGGGAAGGGTTCAGCAGATCTGGAGGCGCTCTGAGCAGGGAGAGAAGGGGATCTGGAGCAAGACGCAGGGAAGGCAATGAAGGCTCAGCGGCAGGCGCCAGCCTTTTTGTCAACCCGGGACGGTTGCTGAGGCTGCGTGGGGAAGCGGAGACGCCCATGTCCCATCAAGGGCCACGCGTCTACCGAGGCCGCAGTCGGTTGGGGCCCGCGGTGCTCCGCCCTTGCCTTTGGCTTCGCCTCGAAGCCAAGGCTGAGCGCGCCTTGGGCCCGGGGGCTACTGTCGGCGTTCTGGGAACCGGAGTACCCAGACTTGCGTGCCCGCGGCGTGGCTCCATCGACGGTCTAGTACGGCCCATCTTCAGCATCAACAGCACAATACCCTCGCGAGGTGGACGACGTCAAGACCCCCAGAAGGAGCGGTCTCCTCAGGTTGGCTCCTAAGGAGCGGAGATTTCTATGCAAGGCCCCACCTTGCGAGGCTTGGATGATGCAAGCCATGACGACCAAGGCCAGGCGGGCGCCGGCGGGCATAGTATAGCAGGTTTCCTCTTTGGCGCTAAGGAGGCAAGCGCAGGCGCAGAGTCCCGAGGAATCAACCAAAGATTTCCATTTCCATGCTACAAGACCAAGACCGCCAGGACGGCAGGACTGAGGTCATCGCCGAGCCCACCACGGCGTCATGACCTGAAGCTTTGCAGGAGAAGACTACCTTTTGCCAGGATAAGATGTACTAGTTGTCTCCCTTCGAATTTGGCCGTCGTGGGATCCCTTCCTGCCTTCATTTGGGAAGAGGACCAAGGCCACTATAAATAGAGCCTAGCCACCACCGTTGAAGGGGAGATGGATCCAGTCCATCCTCACACCCACCAGCTCACCCAATAACACACCTCCTGAGGTTGTTCTTCCACTGTACTAGTTCATCCTCAGCCCACCTCGAGGCTAATCCACCACAAAGCAGGAGTAGGGTTTTACACCGCAAGGTGGCCCGAACCTGAGTAAACTGTTGTGTCCCATTTCCTTCCAATTCATCGAGCTAGGCCGTGGGATCGACGAGCTGGCAGACTGGAGAGGTTGAGTTCTTCGCACGCACCCCAGAGTTCAAATCTATCCAGGGTCTGCGAAGCCCGGAATCCGACAATTAACCCTGACTCATTTCGTTCTTATTTATTTATTGGGCACTTCAGGTAAATGCATTAATCAAGCGAAATAAAAATACTTCATCACATGCTCAGTGAAAGAGTTTAGTATATGTAGGCTGATTTACAATGTTTTACAGCTAACCTGAATATAAGATGTCATGACGGATATTTCTTCTTTCTATAGCAAGTAAAAATTATTCTTGTAGAATTTTAACAAAATTCATATCTGACACTCAATAGGGACAAAGCTGTTTAAGTACTCCACAAATTAAAGTTCATATCATTTTATTGCAAAAAATAGACGGGCGCAACAACACGCGGCATCATGATCTATAGTTATTGGTAAAATTTCCCAACAAATTAGTTCGATAAAAAAAATTAGTTACACAGTTCTACAAATTAAAATGAGGCTAAATATATAATAGTACAAGAGCAAGCCCGGTCAAGAATACATGACGAGATGATGTAATAATTAATCCATTGCCTAGTTCAGTAAGCAGGGTTTCAGCCTGATTCATGTTCACAAAGCAACACTGTTCTTTGCATTATTATTCTACGTTTTCCAAATATGAATAGATCAATAAATAAAGCAAGTTAGAAGGAACCAAGAGAAGTTCATGTGGAATGGCAAGATAATGACGATTGTAGGCTTTTAGCCTTGGAGGCTAAAACATTTTTCCAAGCAATGAAACAACATTGATAGTATATACGATAGGTCATAATAATAAAATCCTTCTGCAGCATGGCGCATGCATGATTATACAAGCTATTTCGCCGTTTATATTGCGTAGTTCCCTTCAATACCAATACACAATAGTTATTGTCGCACTACAACACATAGGCTATTGGCAGCTGCAGCATTCACTTTTTAATGTTTATTAGCATACCTTAAGCTTCAAGAGATTAACCATTCTAGGGGGTCTCCAAACCAGACCCTGTATCCAAACAAGGCAACAATTGTGGAATCGCCAATATCGTATTATGTAGGAATAACACATTGAACCTCCTTCAGATAAGTATTCGAGAAAATTCCTTTGAGATTCCTGGAGAAGTGGTCATGGTTACAGTCCGTGATTTAACAGAATGCAAAGTTCATTTATTTAACAGCAGGGAAAGTTGTAGAATGCATTATTGGCTCTTGGTAAAAAGCATAAACTAATACCACCTGTTAGAGACAGAGATTATCAGAGTTTCTCCTGCTAGCCTTGTTATTCTGATTTCCATCTGTGTACAGAGAGAGAAATTAGCAGGGAGGAAGTTGAGAGAGAGAGAGAGGAATCTTCTCTGAGCCACGTGGCAAAGCACAACACGCTTCCTCTCCCCAGGGCCAACCTCTATGCATCCCATCCCTTGAGGGTAGATCACAAGCTGCAGCGCCGCAACACACCTTAATCCTCCTCCATCCTTGGCACCTACATGCTGCAGTCGTGCCCCCAGCCCACCAACCACGTACAGAAGGTCGGCCGCACTCCCCGACCAAGCCTGTAGGAGATGACGGACGAACCGGCCTCGACCATGCCCATGCAAGGGGCTGCACTAAGGGCAGTAGTCTCGACCCAGAGGCCATACCTGCCGCCTCAGGGTATTCCTTCTCAGCCTGCTTCACCTAGCGCCGCAGGCGCTGAGCCAGAGGGTGATGGAGAGGCGCACGTTGCGTCAAGCGAAAGAGGACGATGAGAGGGAAAACTCTTGATGCCCTGGTTGTGCACCATTAATGGCGGCGAGCTAGACAAGCGCGTATATCAAGAGCTCATCCTCCATAGCATTGGGTTAGATGGGCGTCGGGTTGCGACGAAACTCACCAATGCTCGTGCTCCCTGGCTCCTCCACACCCTCCTCCTCCCCTATGACTGTTGCCATCGCCAATGCCACCACAACCTTCTCTGGCTCGCTGTAGGCGAACTGAGCGCCGGCATCGGCACCGGAACCCTAGACGTACGGTTTGGGAGGAGATATTGGCCAGAGGGAGAGGGGCGCGAGACTTGTGGGGGGTTGGGGAGGGGCGTTTATCGTGAGAAAAAGCTTCTAGGAAAGGAAGCGATGGTGGAGAAAAAACACTATAATTGGAAGGAAATGCTTTCATAAAAAGATTTGTTTGTTATGATTTACAGTTAATCTCCTTAAAATCCGTTATTTGTTTCCTGAAAATCTGTTATTTGTTTTCTAAAATAAATTATACTAATGAGAGGAATCGGTTGATTTGTAAAGTTAGATCCGTGATCTTTTGTATGATAGGAAAGTGCTGAATTTGAAGAAAATAGTGGAGAGGGAATAAACCAATGAATAAGAAAACCAACGTGGAAGGGAATGGTGGGAGGTGTGAAATAAAACTGGACAAAGATAAAACCGGCGTACCAGGCTACCAACTGCTCCATTAGGAGCAGTTGGTAGTCTCCGTTTTGGTTTTTTTTTCGTCCCATCTCCCACCTTCATCGTTTTTTTTCGTCCTCCTCTCCCACCACCCTCTTTCACCCTGGTTTTTTTACATCATCCTTTACCACGCACACGCACAAAAAAACCCGATTGACCCCATCTGCTCTATCCCTAAACCGCTCTCGTCTCCCTCCCTAGGACGCAGCCGCCCACCGAATCAAATCCCGCCGCCGGGCTTGTCCCCCTCGCCGTGGCCGATGAACGTGTCTGACGCGCCTGCATCCCTCTCCAAACGACGGCGATGATGGAGGGAGCAGCTCGCGCTGGCCAGCCTCCCGACCGATGGACGCACCGAGTCGTCACTCCTCGTGGCCAGCCCCTCCCGTTCATCGCATCTCTCCCTGACTCAGTCTCCTCCACGAGCTGCACGGTGTGCATCCCTCCTCCCCGCATGCTTCTCTTCTCCTAATGCCGTCTCCTTCTGTAGCGCCGCCCCACACCACGGACGCCCTTGCAGGCTACATCTCCCCGTCCCGATCCTTCTCTCCATGCGCCGCCACTCGCATGACGCCACCTCCCAACAGTCTCCACCAGCACCGCGACGGGCGTGGCCTCCACACGCGCCGTCACCTCCCTTCCAAATCCGGCCGTCGTCGAGGGCATACCCATCCAGTAGTGCGCCGTCACCTCCCCCGCAGATCCAGCCGTCGTCAAGGGTGTATCCATCCAGCAACATGCCGTCATCCCAATCATCACCGTCCGCGGCGTCATCGCCCATGCCCATTCAGGGGCTGCCAAGACCTCCATGATCTCCCTCTTCGTCTGCCAGGTCATTGAGACCAACGTCCATGAGTAAGACGCCCTGCCCTCCCCCTCTGCTACAATAGCTGGATTTGTCAAATTGATTGTTTGGGCAAAGAATTTGATTTTAGGGTTAACCTGTTCGTCTTGGATTGCCATCCCCTGCTAGAACTTGTCTCATTCGTGGAGATTCATTCATGTGTCGGACCACATGTGTACAGGTGATTTCCGCATAGCTTTTGTGTATGGTGGCCGGAGGACCAACTGCAACCTCGCCTGCCTCAGGGTCCAGAGGTCTGAGGCACCACAACCAACTGCCTCTACATCCATATGCTGGAAATTTACTTTGATTGTTAGTCGTTGACCATGAGCAAGAATTTGTCAATTAATTTGATGCTTCAGTTAACTTGTAATTTGCTAAATTACTATTGGTTAAGCACCGTGCATGTCTTTGTTTGATTATTAGTCGGTGACCATTAGCAAGAAGTTGTAGGAGGTTAAAATCATTTGCCAACTCTCTTTAAAAAATTGCCAACTTAATTAATGAATCATGTAGAATTGTAGACGTAGTGAACAGATAATGCAAAGTTCCTGCTATGACTAATTTGAAAACTACCAGTGTTACATATTTGCTAAGACTATCTATGTACCTGTCTAATGCCCTTTCTGATGTTTCTCACTATCGAGATTACGCTTTTAAAAAAGTGTTTGTTTTGTTTAGTGTACATCTAGAACAAAATCTGTTTTGATTCCACTCTAGACAATCTTCAAAGAGATGCTAATTCTTCATGATTATTAACTTGACGTCTGAAATATTAATTTCATCTGTCCTATTTTGGTTCATTTTAGTTCGGTGTGGTAATCTGCAGCAATCAAGTTAACAAATCTGAAGTATTTTATCAAGGCAACGGTGCAAGTGCTCTTTTGGTGGAAGATGAAGCTTTTGTTGGGCTTGTGATGTTTTTTCTGAAGAAGACTGACGATGGACTCAAAAGACAGATGGCATGCGGTATTTGTGATATAGAACTAAATGATTCAGGACTGCAGTAGCTCCAGAAAGGATGGCATTCTTCATATTGTGATGCAACATCATGATACTAGGTTGTTTCTATTTGTTCTGATGCAACTTCTATAATGGTAGGTTGCTACTATGGGATTACCTGATGTTCCTTCATGTTAGTTATATCTTCCAATATTTACAAAAACTTTCGAAACTGACACCAGGTCAGGACATGCTCATGATAACCTTCCAGTTTTACTGAATCATAGTTACTTGAGTAATCTCTACTCCTAAAGTGTTCTTCGAAGGTGCTCATCAAATATGTCGATACACAATACCGTAGTTATTGGTGGTTTACACCGGATAGTTTCCAGACCTTTATCGCAAGATGGACGAACTTGGCATCTCAGCCAGTACTCTGCCCCATCAATAGTTTGATGTCCCTTTGCATGAAGTTGGGCCAACATCAGAAGATCGGTAGCCTTTTTAAGGAGATGAAGGCGAAGAATATTAAGCCAGATAACCTCACATGTTGCCTTCTAATGACTAGCTGTGGGGCATTGAGCAAGATAGATGTTGTTGGAGAAGTTTTAGAAGAAAAGGATGTAGTTCTAGGGTGGTCTCCATAAAACATGGTTTCTATCTACCTGAGTGCTGGTTTGGTTTTAAAAACAGCCCGCTCTGAAGAAACTCAAGGGCCTTGATTTTAGAAGGTAACATAAATATCTAGATTGATCGTTCATGGTCCTGGGGCTGTTTGTTACAGTTCAGGCAAGAGTTTAGTCCATAATACTCAATTTCATCCTGCTTGTATCACCACCAGCGTGTAATATAACATAGTACTATGCACAACGATGCATCAGCACTAAGCTCAGCATCTAAATAACTTGAAATTTTGGCTCAGAGTTTTTTTACTTCATAAAAATGATTTTATTCTCCGGATGCACTGTTATTTAGGCTTCATTATTCTGCAATTTCTGGCAAAGTAATAAACATGCCATATATAAGTTAAAATCCCTCAAGAATTGTGAACCCATAAATTAGGGATTTAACTTTAGAAAAATCAACAGAGTCTACAGCTAGAATAGATAATTTAAAAAATTCTTGTTACTTGCAATTCCTGATCTAGGTTAAGAATGTACTGCTTACAATGCAGATTGTATATATATTATTCGGATGATCAGATGGGTCTTCTTCTACATGTTGACTATTGACGCAAAGGATTGCAGTTCTTTCTCAACCACTACATTTGGTTACTCAGATTGTAAGTTATTGTGCATATCTACTATCATCATACTTTTACTTTCCTTTGTGTTGATGTAGAGGTACGAACAAAGCTACAAAGTGAGAGTGGCACATGATCTAGATTTTTTACACTCTTCTTGGCAGCCAATGAATTATCTTTATTTGAATCCATAATTCACCTCTTCGTGCAAAACAGATGTCGATCATGCATTCTCCCTCTTAATAGCTCACAAACAGGTTATGGGTACCATATCTTAGCAACACACATCAGACTGAAACGGACATTAGAGTGTTACTCCCTCTGTTTGAAAATGTAGTGTGTTGTTGAACCTTGACCGTAAATTTCTCTTTGTTGTTACAAATCATAATCAGAAGAAAGTGCTTCTCGACATGAATATAATGGTGTCTATTTTGTGTAACGTAAGCTATATATTAGTCGACTAATTGTTGGTCAAAGCACAAATTTGGACCGTCAAAAGACGCTTTATATTTTGAAATGGAAGGAGTACCTTTTGGTGCCTCATTGGTTATGGTTGTGATACGTCTTTTGTGCATTTATTTGTAAAGGGAGTAGAAACCCAACTTAGAAGCATAAAGTGACAGAGAAATACCTGCTGCTACTTAAACAGGTTGGTATAAGTCTTCTCTATTTGGTTTCACACGTTACAGTGTATAAAAAACTGAGCGTGCGTATAAAGTGGCCTGGAAGAACATTTGGACACTTTATATGTGGTGAAATTTAGGTTATTATCAATTACTTGCATGGAATAGGTAGCATGCTGCATTCATTTTTGTTACTGAGCAAGTATCGTCATTTTATTAATAATTCTGGTGTAATACCGGACAATGATGCTTCATACCATTAGGACACTCTTGTTGTGTTGCATGTCAAGAAAAAAGATGTGGTATCTCTCCGAGAAGCTGCCTTTTCTTTAAGCTTGTTGTCTTTTCAAAATCTCATCTACCTCCGATTATGTCTGGACTTGGATATGATTATGGAATCAATCCGGAGGTTGCATAGAGCTCTGCAGAATTGCACTACAATGGGCAATATGAAGCCTTGGCTCGAGTTAGGCATACCAGACTACAAGAAGTACCGGAGGAGATTTCTCACTCGAGAAGATCGATTCATGGATGAGTGCAATGTAAATCCGTGGCACACTTGACCAAAACCATCGACAACATTTTGTGATGCCCACTGGCCTTCTCCCTAGAATCCGTCTCTGTCGACTGGATGCCTATAACTCCCAAGAGTTGCACTGTCATTGACTACCATCAACAACAAACTGCACGCAGCAGTTGAATAGGAGAAGAGGTGCTGCCATTAGCCTACCGGTGTCGAAAGTATTGAGCAGACACAACATCATCTGTCGATGGTTTCGGGATCTTGCGATTTTTCATGTAGTAGGCAAAGGATGATGTCTCGTTGTCCTGATTGTTTGGTAAGATCATCGATGCAAAGATTTGTTTCATATTTCTCTCTTTTACCAAGAAGGGCACACACATGTAATCTCATTTTTTGGTTGTTAGCTATAGCGGGGTGATAAATTTTCTTGTAGTTCTGCGCCTGTGAAAATGAGGATAACATGTATATTGTTTGCTATACTTCCTCGCTGGAAGGCCATATTTTCTACTAGGTCTCGAGGGGCGCACTCATTTGTTATCCTGAGTGGTGCAGTGTCCATGGGTCCTTTTGCGTCTGAATTGGTGTTTCCATGATTTGGCATATCGTGCGCTCTAGGTGCAAGAGATGTATCAGTGCACTAAAGGCATGATTAGCACCTCTAATGGCCATGCTATAGCACGTCAAGGAGTACCTAGGTGTGGAACTGAAACTTGGGTAACGAGGAATCTGAAACTCCAATAGGCACTAGCATGTTTCACATTTTGATTACAAACTTGAGCTTGTTCAAGTATGAAGAATGGGCGTATTGATCTCACTTTTATTATGGTGTGGACATCTTGTAGAAGCACACACGTTGATATTACAATTCTATAACATAAGAGGTGTTAGCTTTGTTTTTTTTCCTAAGAGTGATGTTGCAAAGTTTTTTCATGCCCTTGCACAAGTACTATATTGTTATTACACTGCAATATTTAGCAAGATCGCATGCTATTTATACGGCACCTTTTTTATTCAAAGTCAAGTGATTGATGGTCTTGAGGGAGGGGGGAGGGAGACAGAGGGGAGAGGGAGAGAGAGGGAGAGTAACATATTACAATGAGAGAGGAGAGATAGAGAGCTTTGGTTTGAACTGTAGCACAATTATATCGTTACGTGTTTGAAATTCAGATGTGTTGTCGATGGAGGTGGAAGGGGGGATTGGGAGCCGAATCTATCACTAATTGAGATGGAAACCATGGACTGGGGTTGCGGAGAGAGTTGAGTTGGAGAAAGAAATAAATGTTGAGTGATTTATTGATAAAAAAGTAAATTGTAGATGTGCACGAGAAATCTTCAGGTATATGTTAACTTGGATAAATCTTCATACTAAATATATAGTGCTTGTGCAGGATGGTCATGAGTTGAGAAATATTTTTCGTATTATAGATACTGTGCAAATGAAGCTAAAGACAACAGTTCTGACCGGGAATATCTTAAGCGCATCATGTAAATCTTAATTATAATATATAATTATGTGGATCATTGCTTTCTACGCACTGGTGAAGCTTAGTGTACTATGGGGGTGATGTGGCCCCAGTCTTGGACAATTTTGTGAAGGAAATTTAAAATAAACACAGGTCTTAGCTAGGAGAGAAAAAAGTATTTTGCCATCTCAAAGTTTCACATTTTGTGTTCCGCCCCTAGGAATTCTGGTGTAGCTCCGCCACTATTTCTACGTATACATCATCAAGAAGTTACATTGCAGTGGATTTTAACTATTTTTCAATTATTGCAGGCTATCTTTTCTATGTATGTAAAATATTAATTTTTTTGAAAGAGAAGACAGTAGAACAGAATGTTCTACCGTAATTTTATATTAATAATAAATATTTACAATACAAAAGAAATTATACATTATATGCGTAATCAAAAAAAATCTATACATGTGAAATTTGATATGCATTCTATTTGTATGTGTAATTAAAATAAATAAATTAAAAGCCCGTGGCAACGCACGAGAGTAGTAGAGACTAGTAAGTATGCACGTGTAATGCACGTCTAACACAAACGTACATTGTATCAAACATCCAGAAAATTTGAAATATTATTCTTCGTGAATTAGTATGCCTTTTTTTAAAAGATGAATAAGTATGCCTCTTTAATCCAAATATCAGACCATCTTTCATATAAGTTGCATCAATTATATATCCTCTTGCAAAAATACACACTTTTCTAATATATAGTTCCCCCAACACATTAATCTCTTGCAAGTGAATTCTGGTGAAGTTCGTGTGCCAGTAGGCGTATGTGGAGGTGAACGCCGAGCTGGTGGGGCGTAGGGCGGCGGAAGGGGGTCAATTCATGCCGGCGAGCCTGGTGCAGAGCCGGCATGACCTGCTGCGGATCGCCGCCGCCGAGAGGATCACCGTCGTCCACGCCACGGTGCCCGCCACCGCCGTCGTCGAAGCGACCATTTCTTATTTCTGAATCCAGTTTCATGGCTTTGTACAACTTATAAAAACTTACACAAGCAAGCTATCATCAACCTCAACATTACCCAGTTCATTTAACATTATGCTTCTTGCCATCATCAGAGTACTTGTTCTGTGTGACACGATAGCAGTACCATCAGATGAAATAGTTACCGTCAGTAAACAAATACATGAACTAATGGCCATGGTCATACATAAAGTACATGGTTAGAGAACTGAAGTTGTACCTTGCTGCATTTTGAAGTGTAGTTTGGATCACTTTCACAGGGTCGATGATACCATCCTTGACCATATGAACATACTCCTCTACAGTATCCGAAATGCAAGAGTTAACTACCGAACCTCTAAAGATTACTACTCTGCTGGAGGATTATTAAACATGACATTTTTGCTGTAATTCAAAATGAACAACTAAAACACAGTTAAAAAGCACAGACCTATTGCTGCTAAAGGACAATCTGAACATGTAGAACAGAGCATACACAATAGGAAAATGACTACAAATCACCCTCCTGCAATGTAACAACAGTGTGTACACATCTATTCCTCCCAAATCACGGTACCTTAATTTCTGAAACTAATGGCCAGTCGAAAAAGACATACAAATTATCGGAAAGTCGTCAGCAGTCTGGCAATCAGATAGAAGGGAGAAATGAATTGGTCATGCAACAGACCCTCACTGGAGAAAAGAATATACAACACACTGGGATATGATTATGCTAAAAAGAGAACACACCTGAGAGGAAGAGCTATCAATTACCATGCAAAAGCTGCTCTTATAGTTATTGGCAATGAAATGGCTCTAGGTCAAAAATTGATGTGTGATCTCGACTTTGTTTAAATGAAAGGTGTTGGCTTATTAAATTTATAGAACTAAAAAGACAACATGCACAAATTATCACTTGAGTTTGCACGGGATCGCTAACCAGATAAGGATGAGCAAATCAAGTAATCCCCCATTATACATAATAACTAACTAAAAAGGTCCACTCCCTGGCCCATTGAGCATATTCAGTAGAAAGTAACGGAAGCACTAATAAGAGTAATAAAAAAAGTAAGATTGTGATCAGAAGATTGTAGCTTACCAAGATTTTTTTCTCCTGCCTACACTGAACTTCTTAACATCATGGCTGCAGAAGAGACAAAGGAGAAGTATACACTTGATTAGATTTAAAACTGATTTCCAATAGTCCTCCTGCATCGTAGGTACCATGTTCCCTTGAAGGTAATATCAACAAAATAAATGTCTTGCTCTAAAGTCTCGATTAACATAATAAACATATATGTATGGAATATAGAGTGATTCAAAAAGGAGAACTGATCCAATTGAAAGGGATTGTGTGAGGAATGAAACAACTCCATTAACATTTCAGACCCGGATGAACCTATTTATAACAACAGTCAAATAAATAGATGAGCGGGCATACCCGAATTCCACTGCGGAAAGAGTGGGTGATTACTTTTCACGCTTATTTGCCAATAGGTATTTTATCAGATGGATCAAATGAACTCCATTGTATTAATCAGTAGTCAGTGCGGTGGCAGGTTAGTTCTTGGTGTTTCAGGCCAAAAGATGAGCTCCAAGAGTTTCCGAAATCAGTCTAGCACTATAGCTAGCATAGGATTACACCACCCATCATTCTTGGCATGATTTGTGGTACAGGATGGCGCCACACCACTCGTGCAATTGACGTGTGGTTAAAGTGTGACCAGCAGCTGCATCCACCTCAAAAGAAAAACAATAATTGGTAGAGACATAGAGGAAACTGAGTGAGAAATAGCTCAGATTAAGCATTCATAATTTGGTTTTGCAGTAAAATCTTGGTCGGAACATAAATTACCTAAGACTCTACTGTACGGAAGCTCTAACTCCATCAACGAATTTGGATCTTTTCTCCGTCCTGCAGATAACATATTTAGTATTTCAAGCATGATCTAGGAAAGAGTTATTTTAAAGCCTAATTGATCATGGAAGAAGCAAGAAGAGCTTACCTTTGATCCAGAATTGCAGACCCAGCGATTTTCTTTGCTATAATAGCCCTTGTGAAGTGATCTTGCCTCGTGAGTGTCTCCTACCTCCGTTGAAATATAGTTGTGCCAGACCAAACCTTAAAAGTTAACCTAAACACAGATTCAACTGACTGCTAGAGCAGCTAGCTAAGCATGACAAATTTCTATAAACTTGCACAAATATCTACCTAATTAGTTTGAAAACGAAACCAACTGCTGGTATTCTTGAAAGATTAAAAAAACGATCAAGCGAAATGTAACTGATCCATAGATCACTGACCCATGTACAGTTTCAGAGTTTCTCGTTCCTTTGTGGTGCACACTTTTGAGTATAGCAGAGCAGAGCTCATCTTCTCACCATGACTGAATTGATCACCACGCATCAGGATGATATCCTGACAGTCCACGCCGTCAAGCTGACGCCGGGTCGCTGCTTGAGCCCACTCATCATGCTGCCACCAGGAACTTGTGCGACGTCTGCATGGGACATCACCGTCTTCTTGGCCCACGACCGGTTCTTGGGGGACACCCTGTTCGCCGCCGACACGCCCACGCGAGGGCGGCGTGCCGACCTCGGCTCCTTCCGCGCCCCACTCGATCCGCTTTTCCTTGGTGCAGCAGGCCCGGAGGGAGCGGCGTCAGCTCCGTGGTGGCCTTCCAGGTCCTCGCGACGTGCTTTGGGGTCTTGAGCGGATCGGCGACCGCAACGATGGCGTCCGTTGCGCGGGCAACAACGGAGGCGGGGAGGGCGTCCGTGGGGAGAGGGGAGCACGGCGGTGGGGAGGGAGGCGGGGCGCTGTTGGGGGTAGGGGATGATGCGTTTAGCGGCTTGATGTGCGGAGGTTTGTTTGCCTGGGATGGATCGCGCATCGCGGGGGGCGTAGAGTCTGCCTGGCAGAACATTTAATCTGGAGCGTTAATTTGTGCAGCTGATCTTTGATGTAATATGGATTGTCAGATATGAGTTAGTTTGATTGATCTAATGTCGTGTGGTTTTAGAGGTACTCAAGTTTGCTCTTTCAATAGTACAGTAGTAGAGAAGTAGAGATACAGATAAACAAGATACAGACGACCAAACAAAACAAAGCCTCGTTGAGCCAGACTGGGGTGGGTGGAAGTGGCAACCAAACACGCCCTCAATGACCAAATGTTCGCTCGCTGGAGGCCGGAAAGAAAAGGCAATCGGTTCCGCTTCTCCACGACCATCGGTCGCCGCAGCCATAGCCGTTCACCACCGCCGCCGCCGCCGCCTCCACTCTACTCCCATAAAACAAAAGTGTCCCCGGAAGCCAAACCTTTCGCTTCGACCCGCGGCGCCCTAGGAAAAGCCGAACCCAACCCGCGCCCTAGGAAAAGCCGAACCCAACCCTAACCCTAGCCCGAGGGCTCCTCGCCGGTGTCGGCGATGGAGACTACTGAGTCGGAGCCGGCACCGGAGCTTTCCGCGGAGGAGGAGATGGCGCTCATCCGAGATATCACCGCCGCCGCGGAGGCCCACGCCAAGGAGGGTGACATCTTCTTCCTCATCACAAACAGGTCCCCTGCCCGCTTCCTTCTCCTGCTTCTCGATCCGGTCTCGGGTTCAGCCGTCTGTCTCGCGCTTTGTTTTGAGGGACGCAGTGCGCAAGGGTGGATACTGTTTCTTTTAGATTCACTTGCTGCTATTGTTTGGGTGGACGGAAGGTCCTTACGGAGAGCGATTTGAGGTAATATTGGATGAGGACAGGAGCTGGATTTGGCGATTCTTGCCGGTGCTAGTTGCTGCTGGATTTATCCGTCTAGGGTGCATAGCTGCTGCAGATTCGAGGGAGGTGCTCCTTGCTTTTAGTGCTACTGGCAGGATTTTTAGTCTGGTTCTGTTGTCTATAGTGTGCAAGATTGCTAGTTTGAACATTTTATGACCTGGCAATCCGTTGTGAGTTGGTTCATTTTATTACCTTTTCAATCTTGGCCAGCATCCAATTTTTTGCGTTAGCTATCTTCTGACCTGTTGTCATGTTATTCCGACATTTGTTCAGTACGTATAGTTTAGGCTGCTTGTAAGATGCCTATATAACATATGAGAT
This sequence comes from Aegilops tauschii subsp. strangulata, assembly GCF_002575655.3. Lineage (NCBI taxonomy): Eukaryota > Viridiplantae > Streptophyta > Magnoliopsida > Poales > Poaceae > Aegilops > Aegilops tauschii. Next base: position 289,958,372 of record NC_053038.3, read on the forward strand.
TACCCTTGCTGAATGACAGGTAGCTTCTGACAACTTTCATTCTGATATACAATTGCTTTAGCTGTTCCTTTGATTTGCGTGTTATGTACTCCCTCCGTCCCAAAATTCTTGTCTTAGATTTGTCTAGTCTGTATCTAGACAAATCTAAGACAAGAATTTTGGGACGGAGGTAATACCTGGCTGTACAGTGTAGATAGATGTCATCGAAACTATGTTTCTGTAGGCATCATCTGAAATACAGATTTACATAGCATTCACACCTTATGTTTGACTGATCCTGATCTGCTGTGTCATTTTTGTATTCTTCTTTTGGATCTTAGACATATATGTTTCTTGGTTGACTCAAATAGGTGGTGGCAAAGTTGGATTGACTATGTTATTCATGATTTGGCTGGTGTACCAAGTAATGGTTATCATCATGAGTTCGGTTCAAATACTCCTAGAAGGCCAGGAGCTATTGACAATACAAATTTGTTGGATGACATGGCATCTGAAGTCTCCGACATGCAGATTGAGCTACATGATACCTTGGTTGAAGGCCGTGATTATATATTGCTCCCTCAGCAAGTCTGGGAAAAGCTGCATAGTTGGTATGTCTCGTTTGTTCAGAATGCGAATCTGATTCCGAAAATATAATGCCACTGTGCATTTAATTACGTGATACTGTTTTTCTTGTGGTAGCAACAAAGCAACGTGTCTCTGTCTGAAAATATGGACCTATCGTTGCTCTTGTGCCACCTTATTTGGTTCTATGGATTAATTGTTCATCGGGCTGTTTACAGTCAGTCCATTTACCTGTATTACTGTAAACTAAATTCATTCACTTTATTTGTCATGCTAAGTGAAGCATCAAACTTCGGTTCATTATGTTAGAAAGTTATATTGTGACTCCCTTTTTGACTCAACTATTTGTTACATAACCAAATATATTTCTTTCTAAAATGATTGTATGAAGATACTGGTGAACAAATGGTTTTTGGTCACAATATCCTAGTCGCGCAAATTCTTGAGAACTGAAGGCATTGTATTGTTATCTGTAGAACGATTGTTTGGAAGCGACATATTTCATAGCCTGTGGTGTATAACTATCCGACAAAAAGAAGTTGAAATCTTCTCTGGCAAGCGGAGCTTCCATTTTTTCGTTTGCTTGCTTGGCACAGTAAACTTTGAAATCTTGTTCGTATTAACTTAGCTTAACCTTTTCATTTTTATCAAAACCCGTTAACAGGTATGGTGGAGGGCCAACACTACCAAGAAAAGCAATCAATACTGGCTTGTCTCAAACTGATCTAGCCATAGAAGTTTATCCTCTACGTCTGCAGTTACTTCTGATGCCGAAAGGAGAGCAAGCTGTAGTAAGGATAAGCAAGAGGGTATGCCCTTATATCTTTGTCCACTGTTTAATATATAAAATAATTTCATTTCCATTTATTCATAGTAATGAATTATGTAAATTATGAGATGATAGATCCTTTATACAGAAACATTTCTGTAGAATTTGTGTAATGACACTACTCATTGTAAAAGTAGACTAGATGAACCCTTGTGAATTAACGTAAAAACTTACAATCTGAAAATTCATGCAGGTTACAGTTGATGTGCTCTGTAAGAAGGCGTGTGAGGTTTTTGATTTGGTACCAGATGAGGTAGCTGTTGTATTCAAATGTCTATTCCTATGGATTTTACTGCACGTATCAGTTTTGCTTACTCATTATGGTTGTTATTGGTAGGTGTGCATCTGGGACTACTATGGTCGAACAAAGCATGCTTTGATGGATAACTTGGAGAAAACTCTTGATGATGCCAACATTCAAATGGATCAAGATGTGAGAACTGGACTTTACATCATTGTTGGTAGTCGTGAGCTGTTTCAAAAATATTTTTTGACTTCTTGTCACTTTCTGCTGGGTGGTAATGATACTAATTTGTAGGGCAATTATGTGTGTCCCTTTCCAGAGTAAATGATCCTAACTACGAACTGTTTATATTATTATGGCAGATTCTCGTTGAAGTCACCACTGATGCAAATGGTAGTTTGGATGGTGCGTGCATGAGTTCGATCCAAGAAGATTATTTTGGAAGCGCATCAACTTATTTGATGACAGATGCGTCAAAATCAGGATTCTCGAATGAGAATTTAGCATCACTCTGTTATGGTTCCAGAAGCTACAGCTCGAGTCTCATGCAAAGCCAGTACCTGCGCTCTTCCAGTGGTGACTTGGATAATGTTCCTGGTACTGTTGGTGTGACCACCAGGGGATCTCCGTCAGGTCTTACTGGGCTACTTAACTTGGGAAACACATGTTTCATGAACAGTGCTGTACAATGTCTTGTGCACACACCAGAGTTTGCTAGATATTTTCGTGAAGATTACCACTGTGAAATTAATTGGCACAATCCTCTGGGTATGGTGGTAAGTACTCTTCTAGCGCGACAGAAGTAAAATTGCGTCCTGTTTAGATATTTTAGATTCAGTTAATTTTACCTTGAATCTCTGTGGGCATTGCGTACCTTCACCACTGTAGTCTTACTGCTATTGTTTATTGTGTCCTGTACCTTCATCTTTATTATGGTTCAGATTCACAAATTTTTCACTAAAACAAATTTGTCAGTTAAGAGGATGAAGTTTGTGTGTTTCTGTATACCATCATCGCATCTGACAGAGTGCACCCTTTCTGTTGTTACAGCAGCTTTGTCTAGTTTTATTGCATACATACTTGTGTTTAAACCAGAAGTAGTTTCTTTGCTGGAGAGACAGAATCTCATGTTTATTTCCATTGAGATCTCACATCTTTACACATTACAGTTGGTATAAATAGGTTTGTGGAACATGCTGAAGTTTTAATGCATCAATGTTGCTTGTTAATGCAGAAATAACTTTGCTTTTTGTAATATGGTTATATTTTTTATGACCTCATGATCATTTGCATCTATGTGTCCTATTAATTTTACTGAGATCTGATGGTAGTCTTGTAGGGTGAACTTGCATTAGCTTTTGGAGAGCTACTGAGAAAACTTTGGGCTCCTAGCCGTACGCCAGTGTCTCCACGACCATTCAAAACAAAGTTGTCTCGGTTTGCACCTCAGTTCAGTGGATACAACCAACACGATTCACAGGTTTGATTCTTTCGTTAGACAACTCCTTATCCGTCTGCAGTTTTTCTTAAATCTGTATCTTGATACTTCCAGGAGCTGTTGGCATTCCTCCTGGATGGACTGCATGAAGACTTGAACCGTGTGAAACATAGACCTTACTTAAAATCCAAAGATGCTGAGGGACGATCAGATGAAGAGGTTGCTGATGAGTATTGGGCAAATCACATTGCCAGAAATGATTCTATCATTGTTGATGTATGCCAGGTTAGTCTCAACTCCAAAATGGCCAAATCTGTACGAATCGCTTTGCTCGATGCTGTAAAGAGGTGGTTCATGGCCTTCTGGTCATGTTTTAGTTTCTTGCAGTAGTTATGTATTTTTTGCACCTTTGTCAGTTTAAAGTGATATTTTGATTAAATTTGGATGACCCCATGACAGAGTGAAAACAGACTATGGAAAAACAACTGATGCTAGTGCATGTTCTTGCAGTTTTTGTGTTTCTGATATGCAGCAAGGTAGCAGAAATACACCCATGTTTAATGTATGCTCCACTGTTTCCGCGTATGAGATGGGAGTTCTGCAATAAGTGTGACAGTCCTCTTATTGGCTGTTATGTTTTATGTTGTTGACGGTCAAATGCTTTCCATTGCTAGCCAATGCAGTATGTTGCTAGAATGAAATATCATGGAAAAATTAGGTGCTCCTAGGCGCACGATTATGCGCTAGGCGGAGGTAAAACGCCTTGTTTTGGCCCTAGGCGGTGAATTAGGCGGCTGACAAGGCACTCCAGCGCCGATGAGGCGACGACCATGGGGAAGAGAGGCAGCTGTGGGGAAAGAGGGACTGAGGCGGGGAAAGAGATTTAGTTGCGGAGGAGGAGCTGCAGCCGCCATTGACGCGTGCCTGGAAGGGAGCAGACAGTGGAGGAGCTGCAGCGCCACCATCGGTGTGTGTCTGGAAGGGGATCAGGCAAGGGAAAGAGACAGAGGAGTATAGACATATGGTTCAGATTAGAGCATAGATGGTTCGGTTGGGTTTGCAAGCTAGGGTTCCATAATGAGCCTTATTGGGCTAGTGTTGCACAGAGTTTAGAGCCTGTATTCTCTGAAAAATGCACCTAGCCGCCCCTTGCTGCCTTATCCGTACAAAATGCTTAAGCGCGCCTAGGCGCCTCTTAAGCTGTCATTGCACTAGGCGAGGCGGAACGCTCGCCCAGCGCCTAGCGCTTAAAAAAGCCTTGTGAAATAGTACAAGGTTGAGACGTCTGGCATGAAATTATGGTGTATTGATCTCTGACTTCTGGGCAGAGGTATTTTTGCTAAATGTTACCTTTTAATTTCCAGGGGCAGTACAAGTCAACTTTGGTCTGTCCAGTATGTGGAAAGGTTTCAGTGACATTTGACCCATTCATGTATCTTTCCTTACCTCTACAATTTGCTTCAACGCGGAGCATGAGTGTTGTGGTTTTCACTTGTGATGGGAGTGCTCCACCAATACCATACACTGTAAGTGTACCCAAGCAAGGTAGGTGCAGGGACCTTATCCAAGCACTCAGCAACGCATGCTCGCTTCGAAATGAAGAGAGACTTCTAATCGCCGAGGTTTGTTACAAAATACCCATTTTGTAACAAGCATATGCTGCTGTATTTCATCGTGTTAGTAAATCTATTTTCTTTGTACTCTATCTGCAGATACGTAATCATAGGATCCATCTTATTCTCGAGGATCCAGTGCTCCAGCTTTCTACAATTAAAGATGATGATCACCTGGCAGTTTATAGGCTTCCAAGATTGGAAAAAAGGGCAAGTTATGTTCAATTTGTGCATCGCCGTGAAGACTTGTAAGCAAAGAGAAAAAAAGACATAAGTTGCATTTTTATTCTGCTAGGGCAATAGCTTTAGTAATTTGCTTGCTTGCTGTATATAACAGCAAACACAACATATGCCATTTCCATTAACTGTTAACATGCAATAGTGGGAAAGCACGTCTTGTGCATCAAATTCTTCTTAAATAATAGCTTTGCTTCTGTAGGGACCTTGGAAACAATAGCAGCTCAACCTCTTGGAAGCCATATGGTGTTCCTCTTCTTGCACAAATATCTCGCAATGAAACTGTCACCGGTTCTGATATCCATGAGATGGCCCGTAAAATGCTTGTGCCCATGTTCAGAAATCATGTGGCACAACATTCGGCAGTTCAAAGTTCTCTTTCCACAAGAACACAAAGCTATCACACTGACAGCAGCAAATTTCAGCTACAGTTGATTGATGATAGCAACACAGTGATTGAGCAAACTGATTATGCTATCAGGGTTCCGCAGTCTTCGGTTGCAACTGTTATTTTTGTCAACTGGTCCAAGTTAGATATTAAAAAGTTGAACACTAACCATTTGGAGCACCTTCCAGAGGTGTTTAAGTATGCTCCTCCCGCCAAGAGAACCCGTGGTGAACCTCTCTCACTCTATGCATGCTTGGATGCTTTCTTGAGAGAAGAACCACTTGTTCCTGAAGAAATGTGGTTAGTATTCAATACTGCCCCCCTGAAGATACCTTTGATGTTTGCAAATATGTTGTTCATGCAAGTGTTGCTAACTCTAGCTTAGCTGATATTCAGTTTCAGTCGACATAGGGGTTATAGTATGTCAAGTAGTAGCTATGTTATCTGCATTTGCATTTCACTTGATATAATCTCACTCGTAGGCTTAGGATTTAGTATTTTCATGGATACCTTGCATTGCTGAATATGAATCTATATAATGAGAAAGAACTGGAAAATCAAAATACCAGTGTCCTCTTCAAGGCAGAAAATAATGGCGCTGCATGGTTGTTATATTATTTTCCTGTGCACTGATCTTGAAAGCATCACTTTTAGCCCATTACAGATTATTAGAAATATCTTATAACAGGCACGTGCTATAACTGTTCCTTTCAAGTGTCTAGAACTTTAAATTTACATTTTAATTTAACAGAGTTATGTTAATTGAATTAGGTACTGTCCGAGGTGCAAGGAGCAAAGGCAAGCTAGTAAAAAGCTTGATTTATGGAGACTACCAGAAGTGTTAGTTATTCATTTGAAGAGATTCTCATTTAGTAGGTCAACTAAGCATAAGCTGGAAACTTTTGTTAATTTCCCAATACATGACTTGGATTTGACAAACTACATTGCTAATAAGATACCTCAGCGTCAAACTTATGAGTTGTATGCTGTTAGCAATCATTATGGCAGCATGGCGAGTGGGCATTATACTGCTTACATAAAGGTTATTTTCTACTTCATTTTTTTTAATTATTCCAAAAAGGTTACTTCCTCAAATTCTAATCCCTCCGTTTTTGTATACAAGGCCACTTCATATTTTTATGTCCAACTTTGACCATTTTATTGAAATGTGAGTTGTATGCCACAAAAAGCATGCCATTTGATACACATTTCAAAGAACTTTCCGATGACACATTTTTGATGACATATAAGCCATATTTTGTTGACCAAAATTATAAGTCAAAGTATGACATGAAAACAAAGTGGCCTTGTATACAAAAACAGAGGAAGTAATATTGCGGAATGCTTCCACATTTTCAGCTTCTTAGGACTTCCAACTTGTTATTGCATGTCCTTATGTATTTGGAAGTAGGGGCCGAAGTATCATACTAATGCATTGTTTTAAATTGTTGGTGTTCTATCTTTAACTGCAGTTATTCTTGCAATGCTTACTTAGTTGCTCTTTCAATCTCGTTATTGTATATATAGCAGATTTTGCTAGCTATGCTGCCTAAGCACATATATTCATTTAATCTGCATTGTCAGAGAGGAGAAATCAGTTATAGAAACTTACCACATTGTCTTCCAGAGTTCCTAGTTCTTCTACTGTGTTGTAGAGCTATTTATTTGCCTGTGTGTTGGCTGTAATCTAGAATTCTAACGGGGAGTTGTATTTTGTGCAGCTCTTGGATGAGAACAGGTGGTACAATTTTGATGATAGCCATGTTTCTGCCATCAATGAGGAAGAAGTGAAGTCAGGTGCAGCTTACGTGCTGTTCTACAGAAGAGTTGGAGAAGCAGATGGAGCAGCAAGCAATGGAACCCAGTCATGTGTGAAACGAAGCCGCAGATCTAGCCAAAGATAATCTGAGTTGTTGCATAGCTTCGCAAGTTTAGAAGAACCCTTTCGGTTCCTTTTTTGTGTGTGGAATTGCAAGGTTTTGGTGTGAGACCATAGGATATTGCGGCTATACAGCTTGGACGGAAAAGGTGCGAGGAATACCATTAGAAGTTGGCTGTATCAATACAGATGGGAATGATGAGAACATAGCGAATGGTTAACTAGGTGGATATTGCTGCGGCTATATAGCTTGGGCAGAGCGTAGGTTTGCTTGTCATGTTCATCTTTCTAGAAGAGAAATAAAAGGGGGGCCATTAGGTTACACCGTTTTGTTCAAGTTGATTGGAGTTTTATATTTCATAGTTATATGTACGTAGCTAGCGTACACCTTACTGTTTTTATCATTAATGCTATGCCACCTGACATTGTTTTACCTGTGTCATGCTTGTTTGAGGTGGCTATCTATACAAACTTTTTTTTTGATCTGTCTGGAACCGTGAATTTGCCATGGAGAAGTCGATGCATTACTCTTTTTTTTTCTTTTACTCTTGAATTATTATTATCTAGTCCTATTTTTACAGTAAGCTGTCGTTTCTGCTCCCTTTGTCTTGGTTTATTGGACCCCTTGTATTTTGTGTCAAACCTACATCTAAAGTTTAGCAAATGAAATATAAACTAGTATGTCACTTAAGTTATACGGTAGGACTAGGAGATGTCTTTTGAATACAAATCCGATAGTATACCTTTTTAGCATATACCTCATATTTTCTTAGTTAATATCAATGGTGAAAGTTCAACCCATAATGTAAAACCTGATAGGTACAAAATCACAAAATTGCAATAATACGGTGGAGTTCTCGTATCTAAAACCATGTGGAGTTCGCGTATCTAAAACCATGTGGTTACTCTTTATTTGTTTTGTTACCCTTGTCGATGTGCATGTCACATAATCGTGATATGGGATAATTAGAAACATCTGTTTCTTCTTATCTTTGGTGTCGGTAAATGAGTGGTGGCACAAGGGACGTGTTTTTATCCTTGATCGATACAAAATCCTAATTATAGAGCATTTGAGACACTTTTGGATCCTCATGCCAAGGTTTTGTTCAACTATTTGACTTGCCAGGTCAATCATCAAGAGATGGAAATCGATGTAGGGCAAGTCTCTAGGCTTGTCTCAATCTTCACAATTTGAAGGTGACAAAGGGTAAAATCACAAAGAAGACATAGATCTCAGGAGGAAACACACAAAAACAAGGTTCACATCACATATACACTAATAGCATTCAATAGAGAGTTACACGTACATCAAGATCCACACACAACAAAAGGAAAAGGTAAATGATGAGTTCTTTCCAAATCTCTAAAAGAGATGGGGTCTTGAGAGGTAGATCTTCCCTAATCCAAAGGATTGTAGGATAACGTAGCAGAAAACAAAAATTTTCGACCTACGCACCAGCACAGGACCACTATGGAGACTGCATACAAGGTTTGATCTTTTTCGTTACCGACTCGTAGCGCAGCGGAAGTAGAGTCGATGACGATCGACGGTGCAGATCCCCGCAGCTAGGATTTAGAACCTCCCAACCGCGAGGATGTATACCCTCATATGCCCCTCGGACAGCCCTCCGGGAGGTGGTCGAACAGTCCCCCGGACAGTGTCGCGGACAGCTCTTCGGGAGGACCTTCGAAACTCGGACGGTCACTCGGACAGCCCTTCGGGAGGACCTTTGAAACTCGGGCGGTCACACGGACAGCCCTTCGGGAGGCACTCTCGAACTAAGACAGAAACTACGATCTCTCTACAGAGTTGCACACATACGGTGTTATATATCCGGCAAGGCTTCGCCGTCCAGAACTAGTTCCCACCGGAACCCAGGCAACCTTTCGGCTCTACGAAACTATTTCGCGGGGAGGGAGAGAGAAGCCAGATCATTGCAATGGCACTTGTATGTGAGAAAGAGTGAGTGTGGAGAGTGCCTCTCCACCTCTATTTATAGCAAAACCCAAGGGGTAGGGGACACATGAAAAAACCCAAAATGCCCACACTTTATGTCACACATAAAGGGCATAAAGGGATGACAAGTGGAGCCCCATGGAGGGGCTGCACCCTCCAATGTCCCACCTTCATGGGGCCCCCCAAAAGGGGTTCCTTGATCCCCAAGTCCTTCTAGAAGCCTTTTGGAGAAAGCCCCAAAAGGTGGTTTTCCATAAATATCCCAAAAAGCACTTTCACTATTCACGATGACATTTTTCAGCGTCCGTTCGAACTGAAAATGTTTATGTGTGCTTAGAACATTTTCAGTACCCACTAAAATAATTTTCAGTGCGTTCCGAAACAATTCCGGATTAGTGATTTTCATCTGCGAAAAGCATCTGAAGTGGTTCCGACAGCTCCGGAGCAATTCCAGCTTTTATCCCGGAAAATTCCAGAAAGTTTCCAGAATGACTCTGGCACCCTTCAAGAATTATCAGGCATGTGCCGAAACCAATTTGACTTAAATAGTATATCCCGAAACTCATCCGATGACCTCTGTCTGTGGAACTTTTCCGCTGTCCGAAACATTTCGGTGTCCGAAACTTTTTCGGTGGTTTTCTCTCAAACTCCCTGTCTAGTATTCAGCAGATAGATGACCCTTAAGTGTGTGACCCTATAGGTTCGGTGAAGTATAGACATGACCCGGAACCCCTTCCGATCAATGATCAACATCGGAGCCGTGGACACCCATACTGACCCCTATACCCACACGAATGAATATTCGAGTGAACCTCCAGTTGCAGTGAGCTATTCCTGTTGCTTCGCGATATGTCACAAACACCCGAGGTGAGATTTATTGCATCCCCATGGACGAACAATTTGTCCACCATGCAAGTTACCTCGTTACCGGTTTTGTTCTCTTTTCTCGTTTCCGTGTTCCGGTATCCCAGTGATCAAATCACAAGGTGTCTGGCCAGACGATTATGGATACCGTAACACCGAGAGGGCCCGAGAATATCTCTCCATTATCGGAGGAGCAAATCCCAATCTTGAGCTATCAAGTTACTTGACATACTTTTCCATGAACCCGTAAGCCGCCGTAATAGCCACCCATTTACGGATGACGTTTAACAAACCCCAAAGTTCATGAAGCAAGCATGAAGAAACTCGATACTCTCATGGTCTAAGGAATCATGTAAACGTTAACTATCTTTGTGTTATGTACCATTAAACTTGTGACGAATGAATCTCATAGCATAACATCAACCCGGGTCGATTCAACACAAATGTTCTCTTAACATTGTGCCCTCAAGGTTACTGGAATAGACATGCCCATGATCAGGAAAACAGAACCATCATGCAACACTTGAGCTGGTCTTAGAGGCCAGACTAGGAATACATTTTACCATTTATTATTCCACACGTGCATATGAGTCTTCCTCCGAGCCTCGTGGTTATTGCAGACTCGAGAACCATAGCAGTTATAGCATGGAACATAAACATAATTATGAACCGGGAGATAATCAATAACATTTATTATTGCCTCTAGGGCATATCTCCTACAGACTCCCACTTTCAATAGAGTCAATAATCTAGTTAATGCTAATGCACTTTACACCTAGGGCATACCGGTGTAAAAAAATGCTTCGCATGTGGTATAGCCTGATGTCTATCGGATCTGACAATTTTAGCTCCGTGTGTATCTCTGCATATCCTCGCGTTTTCACGCTTTCACAAAATTCATATTTTGTGCGGACTTGGCTTTGTATATATGTGAATCATTGGTCGAAACGTGATTCCTCAGACTGAGTTATGGAGCAACTATCTGCAATAGTGTCCCATTGACCAAAGCCTTCTTGGAACCATACCAAGTTCTTGATTGAACTACATGATTCAACATCTTTGTCTTTGTCGCTTCTAAAGCGGCAACATACTTCGCCTCTATTATAGAATTCGCCATAGTAACTTGTTTGGAACAATTTCCAACTAACTGCACCACCATATTGTGTGTTACACAAAACCCTCAATTTAAATCGAAAATCGCATGGAGAAATGATGAAGACTGTATCGATGTAACCTTTTACAACGAACTCTTCATGATCTCCACTTGCGAGAAAACATGTCATCGGTGCTAATTTTGTACTCGATGACCTTTTTTTTCACTATTGTCCCATGATCAGTACTTTTGATCACTTTGGTATCTATACTCGCAACAGCTTGGGAGTATTAGACATATCTGGTTGTTTTACATACCATGGAATACATGATTAATCCAAACACATGAGTGTGTGGAATCTTCATCATGTATTTTGCTCATCAGTGTTTTGGGACACTAATTCTTGCAAAAGCTCTTTCCATGCGACTTTGGCAAGAATCACTCCTTGTCGTTCTTAGTGCTAAATGGTTTTAGCATCTTGTCAATATGTACTTTTGCTCAGCCCTATTAGGTAAATCTATCTCCATAGATCATTATGCCTAATATCAAGGCTATTTAGCCCAAGCACTTCATCAAATAACTATTTTCAAATGAAGTCCTAATTCATGTCAAGAAATTTATTTCCAATTAACAATGTGTCAAGCACACAAGGTTTTCAGAAATATTATTATGCTCCCACTTACTTTCTTGAAACCACAAGCATCTTCGTTACCCATTGATGAAGTCAAACCCCTTTGACCATTCCATCAAAAACGAAGATTCCAACTCCATTTTTCTCTCTTCTGTCCATTGCTGGAACTCTGAAGCTAGCATACTTACTAGCATCCTCTGGACCGACAAAATACTTTGGATTATATCACATACAAGTCCTAGGTTGTATTTCCATTTCATGGAAATTCTTTTGTCATCCATGTTACATATCTCACGTTTTGAAATATGTATTAATTGCTAGTTTAACCCGCTTTAAGCATTGCTATGGTGAGACAATCTCATTATAGTCAACTCCTTGAACTTGTTATTGCAACAAGTCGAGCTTAATGGATAAAACATTTTTATCCATATTAGTTTATAGTCCCATTATAGTCCGTTAGACTCCAAGTCTTTTGGAGGGTTTATCAAGATTTAAATCTTGAATCATTTATGGAAACTATCTCGGATTATATTGGCATTTAGCCAATTCCGGAGTCAGGGCCCATCAATGCTTCCCCGTGCATCATAGGTATACTGTTTTCTAATAGCAATATCTCGTTTCCGCAACTGAGAGGTTTGCATGAGCTTTGCCTACATTGTTCAGCTGCAAGTTCGACCGAAGTCATACATCTAATGTAGAGGCTTCCGTATCAGTCGCAATAGGAAACTCTGGAATCACTTCCAAGGTTCCTTTCCTTTGACCTGATGACGAAGATACTTGTTATCTCGTCGAGTTGCACTGTCCTCCCACTCACCTTTTGCAAGAACTATTCTCTATAAAAGCATACCGTTTTGTGGCAAAATCCTTTGCCTCGGTATAGTGGTGGGGGAATACCCAATGACTTGGGATAACTTACAAAGTAGCACTTGTATGATTTGGAATAGGTATGTAACCTTTTACACAAGCCCCATATTCCAAATGTTAAGAAAAGATATATCATGGTTGGGCGTACCATACCATGGAGTCATTTCAACAGACCTGATGGAGCTCTTTTCAGTGTAAAAGCCGCAGTCTCTAAATCATTACTCTTTAAAAGTGATAATGGAAAATTTATTTATGTCATCTTTGATCTTACCATGTCGTAAATGGTTTGATTACATCTTCACAGACATTCCACTCATAGTGGTGTTCCATGAGGTGTAAGTTATGAAACTCTTTTGACAACTCATCAAACATTCGCTAAACTTGTAACTCAGATATTCCTTTCTGCAATCAAATTGTAGAAACATAATTTCCTTGTTACAATAACTTCTACTTCATTTTTGAAAACCTTTTGAATGATTTCAAAAGATCCAGACTTACGTCTCATCAAGCAAATATCCATATATCTACTTGAGTCATTTCTGAAGATATATAAATCCACTACTTGCCACAACATTTATTGAACTACACACATCAAAATGTATGATCACCAATAAGTTTGTTGCCCATTCCTTATGGCATGTGAATGGTATTTCAGTCACTTCACTTTTTGGAGGAAAGTTGCAAGTGTCAGATGATTCAAAATCAAACGACTTCAAAATCCATCATAATGGAATTTTTACATGCGGGTTTCTCCAATGTGACCAAATGCAATGCCACACATGTGTGGTATTCTCGTAGTCTTGCGACATTTAGCGTCAGTGTTATGGATGTATCATTTTACCATCAATATTCATAACATACATCCCATCTTGGATGGAAGCATGGCCCTTCATGTTATTCATAATACTGAACAACAATTGTTCTTTTATGAACAACCCTTTTGCAATAAACATTGTGCAATGGGCTAGAGTGTAAGAAACTCTAAAATGAATTATGAAAGTAAACACAGAGGTAATATATTAATATCATTATTCAGAACATACCTCTCATTCATAATGAAAGTATGGCCCTTATGTTTATTCATAATACTGAACATCAAAAGTTCTCTTATGAACAACCTTCTTGGAAGATACTTTATGCAATGGGCTAGAGTGTGTAAAACTCTAAAATGTTCTATGAAAATAGATACATATGGTAATACACCGATGGAAGATATAGTAACATTTACTATGTTCCATGTGTGTATCTAAACCTCATTCCTGGCCAGTCTTTTAGGCCATAGTAGTTCTTACATCGAGTTGCAACAAAATGCAATCGAGCGGGTATCTTTGTGATTAACTCACAATACCCAAGAATTAGTGATTAACATGTTTAACCATAACTCCCAAGAACTATATCTTTGACCAGCCTTCTATACATCAAAAACTTGTATGACATTCATACATGAGCTGGATATTCCAGTCATCTTTCTTTCTGCCTTTATACTTCTAACAGTTTAACTTTTAGTATTTCCTACTCGCAAAAGAAGCACCCAACTTAAGAGTGGCGTTAGCCCCGGACTTCCTAGGCGTGTAAGTCATACTAACACCCTTTGGACACTTCCTTTCTCTTTAAGTTGTTGTTTTATTCACCTTTCATCATATGACAGGCGTTCTTCTGGATCCCTCTCTTATCAGTCTAATGCATAGTAAGCACTTTACTAATAATTTGCAAACAAACATTGCTTTGGATATTTCATATCTTTCAACCTTTGTTTGTATCTGAAAATTAATTTTCAGTTCCATGAATATCACATAAGTATCCGAAACTTTCGAAGTTCGAGTTTCATGGAAGCAAACATATTGCACTTGACCGCAAGGGAATTCTCGCTTTTGGATCGAAGGACAAGAGTCTCATCATCCATAGCATTTAGCGGGAGTATACGGAAAGCATGCGGTAGGACAAAGTCCTTCTCAACACTTTTGAGGACAATCCTCACATTACATTACCAATCGTAAAGTTTTAACCAGATATTTAACAACTATTCAATTTTAACAGGGAAGGTGGAAACACGAGCCATTATTCTACAACTATTTTGCAAGAAACACTTAGACAGTGTTCATAATTAATTGCACCGAGAATTAAACATGTTAATTCAACAGTGCGCTCCCACTCAAATCAATATCTCTCATAATTAATTTTGAGTGATACAAGATCCAGACTTCAATTCATCGCCATAGAATCATCATCTCATAACGGGAATTTTAATCGGTAGGCCAACTTGCCGATCACATCTCTATGTGACTCTTGCTCATCTTTCGATGCGTGTGTTCCAAGCTCGGGATGATCCTGCCATGAACGTCAAGACAACCAAGTGATCTTGCTGCGAGGTCGGACCTCACCCGCCTCACACTTCTCTAATCGTTCGTACCCATGCATCCATGGCGCACCCCGAAAAGATAGGTGCCGTGACGGTGCTACACTTGGGAGAACACTAACTACTTGATATTTTAGTGAGAGATCACCCTAATAAAAAGCGACTACCGCGCAGTCAAAAAGGGTGCACCAAAGGGATAAACATCTCAGGCAATTCATAATAGCATGATATGGTATAGCCCTTTATGACGGAGAAGTCTTTCATTCCTTCGTCTTCAGCATTCGCATCGGTGTTCACCTTCACGAAGATTGCCACCACCTTGTCGATGCCCCAGATAATATTGCTATCTCTATAGCTAATAAAATAAGTGCATTACTTAATGTTGACACGCAGGTCATTAAAGTGACAATCATATGGCTCCAGCCATCATGCCGAATCATGACACGCAGGTCATGTTAATCAATTTACATCATATAGTCATCTCATACATAATCAAATTATTATGAGCACTGCTATACCACATCACATGCACATGCAAAACCCTCCTGCAAAACCAAGTTAGACGCCTCTAATCAGTTCATGCAAAGACTTGTGTTTCGTGGCTTCTAAGGTTTTGAAACAAACCGAAGCGACC
This sequence comes from Aegilops tauschii subsp. strangulata, assembly GCF_002575655.3. Taxonomy (NCBI): domain Eukaryota; kingdom Viridiplantae; phylum Streptophyta; class Magnoliopsida; order Poales; family Poaceae; genus Aegilops; species Aegilops tauschii. The sequence goes on from NC_053038.3 coordinate 289,973,963, forward strand.
AACGTCCATCATCAAGTATGATAATTCAATTCGCTAGATTAACTTTGCGGGGTGTATGAAACACGAGATAATAAAATCTCGAGCCCCATACTGAACTTCATCATACGCATGACCCCCGTGCAGATCATATCTGCATTGCCCTTTTGTCTGCGAAATTTCATCTTTCTTTCTAACTATGGTGGATTTCAACGAACTGTTAGCACTTCGTTGATCAATCAGGATCGCGGATTGCCAGAACATTGAAAATCCACCATGCCGTTATCAAGAACAGAAATATGCAAATTCCAGGGAAGCAACAAGAACATCGGGTAACAGATTTCATCTGCTACCCGCACAAATAATTTTTAGTAATAGAACTCATCTGTTACCTAATTATATTGTGCAACACCCATACATCTCTCTGTATTCTAGATCGCAACCTGCATCTACGCATAGCACGGATCATGATGCCACTGTAGGGTAACGTAGCAGAAAACAAAAATTTCTGACCGACGCACCAGCCCAGGACCACTATGGAGACTGCATACAAGGTTTGATCTTTTTCGTTACCGACTCGTAGCGCAGCGGAAGTAGAGTCGATGACGATCGGCGGTGCAGATCCCCGCCGCTAGGATTTAGAACCTCCCAACCGCGAGGATGTATACCCTCATATGCCCCTCGGAAAGCCCTCTGGGAGGTCGTCGGACAGTCCCCCGGACGGTGCCGCGGACAGCCCTTCAGGAGGACCTTCGAAACTCGGACGGTCACTCGGACAGCCCTTCGGGAGGACCTTTGAAACTCGAACGGTCACACGGACAGCCCTTCGGGAGGCACTCCCGAACTAAGACCGAAACTACGATCTCTCTACAGAGTTGCACACATACTGTGTTATCTATCCGGCAGGGCTTCGCCATCCAGAACTAGTTCCCACCGGAACCCAAACAGCCTTTCGGCTCTACGAAACTATTTCGCAGGGAGGGAGAGAGAAGCCAGATCATTGCAATGGCACTTGTATGTGAGAAAGAGTGAGTGTGGAGAGTGCCTCTCCACCTCTATTTATAGGAAAACCCAAGGGGTAGGGGACACATGAAAAAACCCAAAATGCCCACACTTTATGTCACACATAAAGGGCATAAAGGGATGACAAGTGGAGCCCCATGGAGGAGCTGCACCCTCCAACGTCCCACCTTCATGGGGGCCCCCCAAAGGGGGTTCCTTGATCCCCAAGTCCTTCTAGAAGCCTTTTGGGAAAAGTCCTAAAAGGTGGCTTTCCATAAATATCCCAAAAAGCACTTTCACTATTCATGACGACATTTTTCAGCGTCCATTCGAACTGAAAATATTTATGTGGGCTTAGAACATTTCCAGTACCCACTAGAATAACTTTCAATGTGTTCCGAAAAAATTCCGGATTAGTGATTTTCATCTGCGAAAAGTATCTGAAGTGGTTCCGGCAGCTCCGAAGCAATTCCAACTTTTATCCCAGAAAATTCCAAAAAGTTTCCAGAATGACTCTGGCACCCTCCAAGAATTATCAGGCATGCGACGAAACCAATTTGACTTAAATAGTATATCTCGAAACAACTTTTCGGTTTCACCGAAACTCATCCGATGACCTCTCTCTGCGGAACTTTTCCGCTGTCCAAAACATTTCGGTGTCCGAAACTTTTTCGGTGATTTTCTCTCAAACTCCCTGTCTAGTATTCAGCAGATAGATGACCCTTAAGCGTGTGACCCTATAGGTTCGGTGAAGTATAGACATGACCCGGAACCCCTTCCGATCAATGATCAACATCGGAGCCGTGGACACCCATATTGACCCCTATACCCACACGAATGAATATTCGAGTGAACCTCCAGTTGCAGTGAGCTATTCCTGTTGCTTCGCGATATGTCACAAACACCCGAGGTGAGATTTATTGCATCCCCGTGGACGAACAATATTACCACCATGCAAGTTACCTCGTTACCGGTTTTGATCTCTTTTCTCGTTTCCGTGTTCCGGCATCCCAGTGATCAAATCACAAGGTGTCTGGCCAGACGATTATGGATACCGTAACACCGAGAGGGCCCGAGAATATCTCTCCATCGTCGGAGGAGCAAATCCCAATCTTGAGCTATCAAGTTACTTGACATACTTTTCCATGAACCCGTAAGCCGCCGTAATAGCCACCCATTTACGGATGACGTTTGACAAACCCCAAAGTTCATGAAGCAAGCATGAAGAAACTCGATACTCTCATGGTCTAAGGAATCATGCAAACATTAACCATCTCTGTGTTATGTACCATTAAACTTGTGACGAATGAATCTCATAGCATAACATCAATCCGGGTCGATTCAACACAAATGTTCTCTTAACATTGTGCCCTCAAGGTTGCTGGCATAGACATGCCCATGATCAGGAAAACAGAACCATCATGCAACACTTGAGCTAGTCTTAGAGGCCAAACTAGGAATACATTTTATCGTTTATTATTCCACACGTGCATATGAGTCTTGCTCCGAGCCTCGTGGTTATTGCAGACTCGAGAACCATAGCAGTTATAGCATGGAACATAAACATAATTATGAACCGGGAGATAATCAATAACATTTATTATTGCCTCTAGGGCATATCTCCTACAAGGATATGGATATCTTGATTAACCACAAGGGGTTCTTCTCCTAGTGGAGGCCTTGATCTCTAAAGGAGATGATAGATGAGCAAAACCCTCTGAAGTTTAGGAAAAATGCTTTGGTAACCCTAAACCCGAGGAGAGGGTTGAAATATATGGTTTAGGTGCAAGGTATGGGCCTCAACCCGAAACAGTGCATAGACCGAGATACTAGACAATCTGGTCGAGATCTACCGGTCTGTTCGGTAGTGTATTTCTCCTACAGCTTCAGCGTGGGACCGGATAGTCTGGTTGGTTCTGACGAGACAGTCAGGTTAGTTAGAGGGATTCGTGCGCGATTCCAGTGTCGTTCGGACATTCCCATCCCGTTAACCGTACAATCTGGTCCCTTCGACCAGACAGTCTGTTGACACCAGAAGATTTTGCGTGAAGTGTTCCTGGCAGCCGAACTATCTGGTCAGAGGGCCAGACTGTCCGGTAGTGCAAACTTGCACATGGTCTCCCTTCCATACACGCGATACATGGTTACTACCTAAGACGGACATGCTATGTGTGATTAGGTATCAAGAAGATGGCCAGGAGAAGCTAGGAGCAATGGGCAGGATGGCGTAGATGCGGAGCAAGATAATCAAGAAGGAAAGCTACAACCACCGGACGTCCGGTAGGACCACGAACGCCTGGTGTAGCGCGAGGAGGACCTCAAGGAAAACAACTCGCAAATCAACTCTACAGCAGCCGGACATCCGATGTGTCCCGAGCCATCGGATGTCGGCTCCTTACTGGAAATCCGACAATGACTATCCAGAAGCAAAATGGCGAATATTACCAGAAGTCCGACGTCCTCCGGACATCTAGTGTCACCAGAGCCACCGGACATCCGGTAACTTGCTCGTGCAAACTTGGGCCTCGGCCTTGTATCTATCACGACCCGGTCCCTGAATGGGGCCCGAATCTCTGTGCTTATTGTGTCAGTCCCTCGATCAATAGCTGACACGCACAATTGATGATGAAATACCGAGAGTACATCATGTGTCAAGTATTACATTGCAGATACAGTGTTTTACAATATACACATGCTTGGCTCACGGGCTAGCTTACAATATAATCATGCAGCGGAGATTTTGTTCTAGTCTTGTGGTGTCCATGCACTCATAGGCAGAAGTTGAGTATAGCGTTGTAACCCTACTTCATACCTTCCACTCAATACCGTAAACCTACAACATGATACGTTGCAGCCACAAGGGTCAATACATCGAATGTGTTGGCAAGTTTCACCAGGATTGGCTTACTGGAAAAGTAAACATGCAACTAGTGCATCTGGTTTTCTTTTGTGCAAAAATAGTTCCCATATCTTGTATAGTAGTGTCTACTCTAATAGCAATATGACACTTCCGATAAACCTCAGCCGTAATCTATAGGCACTCCCGGTAAACCCCGGTCATAGCACCAAGAATTTGGGCATGTGGGCTCTTTGGTAAACTGTGACGCCCCCGATTCAATCGTACACTAATCATGCACGCAAATGTGTACGATCAAGATCAGGGACTCACGAGAAGATATCACAACACAACTCTACAACATAAATAAGTCATACAAGCATCATAATACAAACCAGGGGCCTCGAGGGCTCGAATACAAGTGCTCGATCATAGACGAGTCAGCGGAAGCAACAATATCCGAGTACAGACATAAGTTAAACAAGTTTGCCTTAAGAAGGCTAGCACAAAAGTAGCAACGATCGAAAAGGCAAGGCCTCCTGCCTGGGACCTCCTAACTACTCCTCGAAGACGAACTCCATGTAGAATCATCCTCGGGATCTCTAGCTCCTGGACTCCAGCATCTGGTTGAGACAACCAGGTATAGAAAGGGGAAAAGAGGGAGAAAAGCAACCGTGAGTACTCATCCAAAGTACTCGCAAGCAAGGAGCTACACTACGTATGCATGGGTATATGTGTAAAGGGCCATATCGGTGGACTGAACTGCAGAATGCCAGAATAAGAGGGGGATAGCTAATCCTGTCGAAGACTACGCTTCTGGCCACCTCCATCTTGCAGCATGTAATAGAGAGTAGATGGTAAGTTCACCAAGTAGCATCGCATAGCATAATCCTACCCGGCGATCCCCTCCTCGTCTCCCTATTAGAGAGCGATCACCAGGTTATATCTGGCACTTGGAAGGGTGTGTTTTATTAAGTATCCAGTTCTAGTTGTCATAAGGTCAAGGTACAACTCCGGGTCGTCCTTTTACCGAGGGACACGGCTATTCGAATAGATAAACTTCCCTGCAGGGGTGCACCACATAACCCAACACGCTCGATCCCATTTGGCCGGACACACTTTTCTGGGTCATGCCCGGCCGCGGAAGATCAACACGTCGCAGCCCCACCTAGGATCAATAGAGAGGTCAGCACACCGGTCTAAATCCTATGCGCGCAGGGGTCTGGGCCCATCGTCCATTGCACACCTGCACGTTGCGTACGCGGCCGGAAGTAGACCTAGCCTAGCAGGCGTTCCAGTCCAATCCGGCGTGCGTCGCTCCGTCGCTGACGTCAAGAAGAGCTTCGGCTGTTACCACGACGTCGAGTGCCCATAACTGTTCCCGCGTAGTTGGTTAGTGCGTATAGACCAAATGGCCAGACTCAGATCAAATACCAAGATCTCGTTAAGCGTGTTAAGTATCCACGAACGCCGACCAGGGCCAGGCCCACCTCTCTCCTAGGTGGTCTCAACCTGCCCTGTCGCTCTGCCATAAAGTAACAGTCGGGGGCCGTCAGGAACCCAGGCCCACCTCTACCGGGATGGAGCCACCTGTCCTTTCAGCCCCCTCATCAGAATCACTTGTGGGTACTCAACGAGCCGACCCGACTTTAGTCACCACATGTGTCATGTATATAAAGTATATAGTATATACCCGTGATCACCTTCCGAAGTGATCACGGCCCAGTAGTATAGCATGGCAGACGGACAAGAGTGTAGGGCCACTGATGGAACACTAGCATCCTATACTAAGCAGTAGGATAGCAGGTAAGGGTAACAACTGTAGCAACAATGATAGGCTATGCAGCAGAATAGGATTAACCGAAAGCAGTAACATGCTACACTCTTCTAATGCAAGCAGTATAGAGAAGAATAGGCGATATCTGGTGATCAAGGGGGGGGGGGCTTGCCTGGTTGCTCTGGCAAGAAGGGTTCGTCGTCGATGTAGTCGATCCCAGGGGTACCGGCATCGGTCTCAGGGTCTACCGGAAAGAAGTAACGAAGGGGGAACACAATAAATAACAGAGAAATCAAAGCATCACAAAGCATAACATGACAAACGCGGTGCTAGATGTGCCCTAACGTGGTAGTAGGTGATATCGACAAAGGGGGGAAACATCCGGGAAAGTATTACCGGTGTATCGCGTTTTCGGACAGATGAACCGAAGGGGGAAAGTTGCGTGTTTGCTATGCTAGGGATGTGTGGCGGATGAACGGGCTGAGTATCCGGATTCGTCTCGTCGTTCTGAGCAACTTTCATGTACAAACTTTTTCCATCCGAGCTACGGTTTATTTTATATTAATTTTAAAAGGTTTAAATCATTTTTTAGCTTTTATTTAATTATTTTAATCCAACATTATCCAGAACAATGCACGCCGACGTCAGCAGTCAACAGAGGCGTTGACTGGTCAACTGACGCGCGGGCCCCGTTCGTCATTGACTTGTTTAGTCTAATTAGGGTTTAACTAGTCTAATTACTATTTAATTAAACTAACTAGTTAATTAGATTAATTAAATAGTATTAATTAACTTAATTTTTTTTTAAACGTTCCAGGGGCTGGGCCCCACTTGTCATTAGCCCATAGGGGCCAATCGGGCGATGGGCGTCGGGCGCTGGCCCGTGGGTGTGCACCCGACTGGGCGCCGCGGGGCGATTGGCGGGCGCGGGCGTGCGGTCGTGCCGCAACAGTGGAGGACGGAGCCGACACGGCCACGGTGCGATGGGGCAGAGGCTGGCGGCGCGGCTGGGTGGCGCAGGCGAGGCGCGTCGGCGCGGGGCGACGGGCGCGGCCAGACGGAGTGACGCGCGGCCAGGGCGCGGCCCGTCCATGGTGGGCGTGCGCGAGGGGGTTGCGGGCGAGCGCACGGGAGCGGAGTGTCCGCGGCGACCACGACCAGCGTGGTGCGGGGAAGAGGAGAAGATGGGGCCTCACTGGGGGTTCGTAGGGACGGGGCAGTGGGCTCGGGGAGGACGACGACGAAGGGGCGGCGTCCGGGTCGCCGGCGACGAGTGCGGCGAGGCGACGGGGTCGATGGCGCGGTGCAGGAACGGCGGCCTCGGCACGGGACGAGGAGGAGGCCGAGGCACGCGGGGCGATGGCGGAGACCTCAGGCAGCGGTGGTCGGCGACGGGGTCTCCGGGCGGCGGCGGGATCGAGGCGGTGAGCGCTGGGGCGCTCCCGATCCAGATCGCGCGGGGGGGGGGGGGAGGGCGAAAGTGGGTCGCTCCCCCGGTCCAGAAATGGGGCGGGGAGAGGGAGGAGTGGGGGAGAGTGGGGTGGTTAGGGTTTCTGGGAAGTGGGGGTAGGTGTAGTGGGGGTGTTGGGCCGGTCTGGTGGGGTGGCCGACTGGGTTGGGATGGGCCAAGGCCCATGGGAGCTGGGGAGTCTATCCTTTTGATTTTTTTTGTTTTATCTTTCAGTTTCTTTTCTGTTTATTTCATCTTTCAAATTGTTTTAGTTTTGTAAAACATATAGTTAGCTCGTAAATTAGTAATAGTAATCATACCACTGCCACAATTAACTTGGCACCTAAATATAATAGTTTGTAATTGTTTATCATTTTAAAAGCATTTAAATATTTGTTTTTGCTACTGTTTTACTCATTTTAGAGTATTGAGACATCTTATAAAAGTGTGGTTTCTCTGTCATAATTACCTATGCATCATTTGGCTCTCCCCAAACATTTTAGTTTTAATGTTTGAAAACTTTTACCGTTTGAATTGATTTTGAATTTAAATTTGAATCGGTTTCAAACTAACGCGAGATTAGGAACAATAACCGTGGTGACGTGGCATCATTAACAGAGATTTACTGTAGCTTAATTATCCGGGCGTCACATAAACCCCGGTTACCCCAACCTTCCTAGAAGAATCTGCCAGTAAGACCAGGGATCCTGGGTTGGTCCACACTCCCCGTTGGTTCAACCCATTGATTTAATTAAAGAAGAGGTGATGAGATCACGCTAACAGCTCTCAGGTGAGTTGCTCAATTTGTCCATAACCAGGGACACGATAATCATGATAAGTTTTATACTCTCTGCAGAGGTTTGTGTACTTTACCTGTGATTTCCTGATCACACCCTTCAGCCACTAAACTTCACTTGTGAAGTAGCCCGGTACACCAAGACAAGACTTTTGGGAAGTAGTAGTCTCTCTAAAAAGGTATACCCAGTCTGGGGGCCTACTGCATGAACTACATTTGTTGGTCTACCGCAGGAGGTTTCCCGCAACTTACTTGGTCCAGATAGAGCCCATATTGTCTCACTGTTACACATGGAAGCTACTCAACTTTGAACTCGTACAATCCCTTTGAGCCTGGGCGGTCGCCCACAAACCATTCATCCATCCAAGCAAATCCAAAGCACTGCCCACATGATTCATTAATTAAGTAGTTGCTACTTCTTGAGCTTGCGTTGGGTTTTCCCTTGAAGAGAAAAGGGTGATGCAGCAAAGTAGAGGTAAGTATTTTCCTTAGTTAAGAACCAAGGTATCAATCCAGTACAGGGGCGGAGCCAAAAAGTTTGGTCATTGGGTTGAACCATTCACTTGTTATGGAGATTTGGTACGATATAAATAAGTTTGAAATCTAATTCCACGCCTGTTTACAACAAGAGTATAACACAAGAATACACCATAACAAATAGAAATGTGATATCACTTATCATATACTTCTGATACATTAAACCGGAAAGAGTTTAGCACATTATCAGTTTTGGCTGAAATTATAAAATTTGTTGTTTGCATATTATAAATAGAGTAGCACCAAAATAAGTCCGTAACTCAAGGTGTAGTGTAGCGCCCAAGATGCGATTCTATCCCAATCACGTGATGAATACATGACCGGGGCACAATTGCATTTCGAGTGCATAGCAAGGTGGATATCATTACAACATATATACCATGTACTAAATAGATGAGAATACAAGATAAAGGCTTACACTCGCCACAAGCTACAACATGAATACAATAATTCGTCAATACATAGCAATCATCATACAGAAGAGCAGGATCTGACTACGGATCAAATGAACGACATCCACCCTGCTAATCTCAGGCTCCCGACCCGAAACCTATCCCTTGATCGAAGAAGAAGAACTCCAAAAGCAAACAAGCATCGCTCTCGCGTCAAATCATCGTTTAACCTGTACCTGCAACTGTTGTAGTAATAATCTGTGAGCCACGAGGACTCAGCAATCCCATTACCATGGGTATCAAGACTAGCAAAGCTTAATGGGTATGGAATGGACAAGTGGTGAGGTTGCAGCAGCACTAAGCATTATATGGTGGCTAACTCACGAGTACAAGAATAAGATGAGAAACTAAGCAACGGTTGCAAACTAGCAATGATCAAGAAGTGATTCTGAACTACTTACGTTCAATCATAACCCTGCCGTGTTCTCTTCTCGAACTCACTCGAAAAGAGACGGTCATGGTTACACACGTGGTTGGTGTATTTTAATTTGGGTCTAGTGTCAAGTTCTCTACAACCGGGTATTAAAAATTCCCATCTGCCACATAACCGCGGGCACGGCTCTCGAAAGTTTAAACCCTGCAGGGGTGTCCCAACTTAGTCCATCACAAACTCTCATGATCAACGAAGGAAAATCCTCCTCCCAGAACAACCCGATCAAGCTTGGAATCCCAGTTCACAAGACATTTCAACAATGGTAAAACAAGTCCAGCAAGACCTCCCGACGTGCCGACACCCTGATAGTAGCCGCGCGTATCTCGTCTCAGGCCACGACAGATGAGCGACGCGTACATGTGACAATGCTCTAATTTGGACCAGCACCAACAGCACTGGCCCCCCTGTATTATGTTGAATAACGTACCTCAGGTAGCGCTAACTCCCTATGCATCAAATTTATTCTCAAGTTTATTATTATATTGGGCAAATGGTAAAACCAATGTTGGGCCTTGCTAGAGGAGTTTTATTCAAAGCAAACTGTCAAGGGGGGCCCATAAACACCGACCGTGTTAGGAACGCAAAATCAAGGAACATAACACCGGTATGACGGAAACTAGGGCGGCAAGAGTGGAACAAAACACCAGGCAAAAGGCCAAGCCTTCCACCCTTTACCAAGTATATAGATGCATTAATTAAATAAGAGATATTGTGATATCCCATGATATCCATGTCCCAACATGCAACAACCTGCAACTAGCAACGCTATAAGAGGGGCTGAGCAAAGCGGTAACACAGCCAAACAACGGTTTGCTAGGATGGAAAAGGTTAGAGGCTATCATGGCAATTTGGGAGGCTTGATAAACAACTAGTAGGTAGCGCGACATAACGATAGCATCGACACAACTAGCAAAGCAAAGATAGTAGTGATATCCAGGGTAACGGTCATCTTGCCTGAAATCCCGCTCAGAAGAAGAACGAGTCCATGAAGTAGACGAACCAATGTAGTCGAACAAATCCTCACAATCGCAATGTTACCGGAACTATCAAGAAGAAGCGACACCGGAAAGAAGCAAACAACATGGTAAACAAAAAAGAAAAATCATGGCATGATGCACAAACAAGTATGATGCATGTCCGGTTTAAATAGGCATGGCATGGCAAAGTGCAACAAACAATACTACAAATTAAGTGGAGCTCAATATTTGCATATTGACGGAACTTCACAACAGTTATTTAGTTCTCTCCCGTTTAAGCTACTCGTCAACATTAAATGTTGGTTAACATGGCAAGAGGTGAAGCATAATTAAAACGACCTATCTAGGCAATTTAAATGAGGCCGGAAACAACAAATAACAATTCTGGAAAATCCCCATATACAATTTCGAATTTTCTACTGTTTTGCCCTATACAAAATTTTAGAGTTGTTAGAGATTCAAAGTAAGTGCACCATGTTAATCTATGCATTTTTCTACCCCATTTACATATAAAGAACATTTAATTTGGAGCTATGGTTATTTAGTTATGAAATAAACCATTTTAGCATGACAATTATGCAAATTAATGCAAACATCAATTTAAAGGTTTTTAGCATGCATGAGGATGACATATTCAAGTTGATGCAATTTTATGAAATTGTTAGTATAATATGATATGAGGCATTTGTCGCCATGGCAGAAGGAAAAGGGTGCCACGGCGGCGAAACAGAAATGGTGCCACGACGGTGAAAATGGAAATGGTGCCACGGCAACATTCCGATGATCCGACAACTCATTGAGATGCTGGTGCAAAAGAGCAAGTGTGTGGATGTGCGGAACATGCTAGAGATGGTGGGGTGATCCTGGTAACCGGGTTCCCACGGGTCGATGCATAGCAAATGAGGAGGACCGTGCAATGACAAATCGGACACGGTGCAAACACAAGCATCTCATACAACACACATGCATTCGTCCGCGGGCGTTGTCTCGGGGTTATACCTTTGAAGCGTGCAAGTTTCTGAACGGATCAAGTTCGTTGAGGGAAGTAGTGGTACATGACGACGGTAGAGGTGCTCGCGATATTGGCGACGGTAGTGGTACACGTTTTCTTGTCGAAATCACGGAGGGGGTAGTCGTTCACTCGACGGCCTCCGGCGACGATAGTCGTACACGATTCATAGACGTTCGAGTCATCGATAGAGGAACTTGGCGATCCATGTAGTCAAACTTGGCGCATCCGAAGGGTACTTGGTGAATCCCCATAGTCGTACACGGATCGACCATAGTGGAACTTGATGCATCGCCGTGTGTATTAGTACTCGGTGTTACATGTAGTCGAACTTGAGGTGGTCTTGGCGTCGGACTTGCGGAGTTGGACAGAATCATGGTGAGGTTCAGCTGCTACCCCATGTAAGACAAAAACGAACCTCGGGAAGGAAGTTGAAGCAGCAAGCAGGGGCGTGGCGGCTGTTGTGGTGGCTTGCAAGCAGCGGCCATGGAACTCCGTCGGTTGGCCACTGGAGGCTTGGACTCAAGCCTCTGCTCAAGCACGAGGTTGAGCGGGCAAGGTGCACAGGAGAAGGAGGCCATACGATGTGGTGGAGGCGAGAGAGAGAGACTACAGCGGGCTCCGGTGAGGCAGGGAACTCCGGCGAGACGACGAGGACCACAGGCGCAGGGAACAGGGGTGCCATGGGGATCGGGCGCAAGGTGGAGGGAGGCCAAGGCATGGCACTGGCGTGGGGAGCTCCTCCCTAGTGTGATGCGTGTGTGTGTGGCGGCGGTGTGGGAGGATGAGAGGGAGAGGGTGAGCAATCGAGAGAGCAGGGGATCGGGCTAGGTTAAGAGCTAGAGGGGGCTGGGCCATGGTGGACCGCTGGCTGCTGGGAGCAGGCCGAGCTGCGGTAGCTGGGAGGCCCAGTTGGGATGGCTCTCTTCTCTCTCTCTCTCTCTAATTTTTTCATAACAGAAAAAAAGAGAAAGAAAAGGGAAGAAAAGAAAAGGTTAGTGAAAGAGCTTGCGCATGGGGACAAAAATGTGTTTGTTCCAAGAAAATAGGAATGGCCATGATTGCAAGATTTAAATTCAAAATCATTTGAATTTAATTCAAATGGTTTGAACAAGGACTAGGATTTCGAAGTGCCTAAAATGTTGAGAATTTTGGTGGAGCTCGGGAAAGTGATGAAAGAATTTATGGGCAACGTTGGAGGTTAAGAATTGAGTTAGAAGGAATGGAATATTTGCAAGTGTGTTATGGTGATTCCAAAGTTAATGGAATATTTTAATATAGCTCCCTAATAATAGTAGGAGACTTTGAATATGTTTTAAAGAGAAATCACCATGTGCATTTCCCTCAATTTAAATGGATCAAAGATCCATGCAATTTATTTAGATGAGTTTTAAAAGGGTTGCATGATGACATGATGAAATGCAAACGATGCAATGAAGAATGAAACAAACAAATAAATCGCACGGCGAAACTCGGAATACATGGAAGGCATCTAGAGCGCCGGTCTCGGGTCGCTACAACTCTCCTCTACTTACAAGCGATCTCGCCCCGAGATCTAGGAATGACAAATGGAAGAGGAAGAGAAGAGGCAAAACTAAGTTGCTTCTTTGACAAACGAGTGAAACCGCGAACCTTAAAGGTTGCAAAGACATGAAAAGAACACAAGGGGGAAGGGTGAATTGAAACCACTCTGGTTGAAATGAGATAGGCAAGGAATGAGAACGAAAGAATGCAGGGAGCACTCCGGTAGAAAAGAGAAGCAAAGCTTGATAAGATGGGAAGAACTTGAAAAGAGGACACAACACCTTGATTAAGTTGATAAGCAAGGAAAGAACATGATCTTTGATAAAAACGAGATGATGGTTAGAAGGGATCTAAATCACAATGTCTCTTGGACGGAAGAATAGAAGCTAATCGTTGGAAAGAAAAGAACGGAGAAGAAAAAGACAACTTCTACCACAATTGAATTTGAAGAGCATCCTGACAAGAGGGATTGAATGGAGTTGTTTGAAAATCAACAACGGTAAGAATAAGCTTGTAGTGGGCTTATGGAGAACATCTCAAAATTATGAGGTGACGTTCTGCCACTAACAAAAACACTTGATTGCTTGAGAGGAATGAAGAGATGCAAAACTCCACTTCAAAAGATAAGGGAGAATTGCACTTTTGGAATGCAAGAAGAAGAATACTTGAGCACGTCCAGAAGAATCTTGAAGAACACTTGAAGAATGAATAGCCTTGACGAACCACCATGAAGAAACTTTGGAAGAACTCCGGAAATGAATAGATGCTAGAAAAGAAGGTTGAAGAATAAGATTGGAGCCTTGCAATGATTTATGGGCTTCATGACGAGATAACCGAGATAACTTGGAACTCCGGAAAAGAAAGATGACCAACTTGAAAGCAAAAATTTGACATCATGAATGAACTCCGGAAGAAGGAATTAAATCATCTTGAGGAAACAAGAATAAGATTTACTGTATGTTTATGCTTCATCAACTTAAATTGATGACAAGCAACGGATTTAGCATACTAGTTATCCTTCTCGCAAGGATTGAGGAGAGATATAGCGCAAACTTGGGAAAATCTTGTATGACCCACCGGAAGGATTTTGGGAAGAACAAATGAATTGATATGATAAATAGAAGAGGAATCTTGAAAGAACCACCGTAAGAATTGAAAACAATTGAAGAAAAGAGAATGAATTGCCGGGAAGAAATATGAATTGAACAAAGATACTTGAGGGAATCAGATACAGAGAAAGAAGAGATCATGAACTGTCTAAAGATTACTTGAACGATGCACCGGTAAGATTTGGAGATGAATGGAGAAACAACAATTTAGGAGAATTGCAGAACGAGAGCTGAAAGCTGAGAATGAATAATTCTGAAATGATGGGTGTAACACCCATGATGCGGCTATATCTCCCACGTGTTGAGGCACGACTTAGAGGCATAACCGCATTGTGGTTTTGTCGCAAGAAGGGTCATATTCACACAATCCCATGTAATGAACAAGAAAGGGATAAATAGAGTTGGCTTACAACCGCCACTTCACACAATACTTAAATAATTCATACATCATCCAAAATACACACATAGACCGATTACGGTCAAATCCAAATAAAAAGAAGATAACCCCAAATGCTAGATCCACGATCGTCCCAACTGGGCACCACTACTGATCATCCAGAAACGAAATATAGTAACGACCAAGGTCCTCGTCGAACTCCCACTTGAGTTCGGTAGCATCACCTGCATTGGTATCATCAGCACCTGCAACTGTTTTGGTAGTATCTGTGAGCCACGAGGACTCAGCAATCTCAAAACCCGCGAGATCAAGACTATTTAAGCTTATGGGTAGGATGGGGTAATGAGGTGGAGCTGTAGCAAGCGCTAAGCAAATATGGTGGCTAACATATGCAAATAAGAGTAAGATGAGAAGCTACGCAGCAGTCGTGAAACTAGAAGTGATCAAGAAGTGATCCTGAAACTACTTACGTTCAGACATAACCCAAACCGTGTTCACTTCCCGGACTCCGCCGAAAAGAGACCATCACTGTTACACACGCGGTTGATGCATTTTAATTAAGTCAAGTGTCAAGTTCTCTACAACCGGATATTATACAAATTCCCATCTGCCACATAACCGCGGGCACGGCTCTTGAAAGTTTATACCCTGCAGGGGTGTCCCAACTTAGCCCATCACAAGCTCTCACGATCAACGAAGGATATTCCTTCTCCCGGAACAACCGATCAGACTCGGAATCCCGGTTACAAGACATTTCGGCAATGGTAAAACAAGTCCAGCAAGACCACCCGAATGTGCGAACAAATCCCGATAGGAGCTGCACATATCTCATTCTCAGGGCACACCGGATGAGACAGGCTACGAGTAAAACCAGCCCTCGAGTTTCCCCGAGGTGGCCCCGCAGGCGGCTCGGTTCGGACCAACACTCAGAGGAGCACTGGCCCGGGGGGGTTTAAAATAAAGATGACCCTTGAGTCTGTAGAACCCAAGGGAAAGGTATAGGTGGTAGGTAGTCAAATGGTAAAACCAAGGTTGGGCCTTGCTGGAGGAGTTTTATTCAAAGCGAACTATCAAGGGGGTCCCATAACCCCAACCACGTAAGGAATGCAAAATACAGGAACATAACACTGGTATGACGGAAACTAGGGCGGCAAGAGTGGAACAAAACACCAGGATAAGGCTGAGCCTTCCACTCTTTACCAAGTATATAGATGCATTAATTAAATAAGAGATATTGTGATATCCCAACATAATCATGTTCCAACATGGAGCAATCTTCAACTTCACCTGCAACTAACAACGCTATAAGAGGAGCTGAGCAAATGCGGTAACATAGCCAAACAACGGTTTGCTAGGAAGGTGGGTTAGAGGCTTGACATGGCAATATGGGAGGCATGATAAACAAGTGGTAGGTAGCGCGACATAGCGATAGAGCAAACAACTATCAAGCAAAGATAGAAGTGATGTCGAGGGTAATGGTCATCTTGCCTGAAATCCCACAAGGAAGAAGAACGAGTCCAAGAAGAAGACAAACGAACGGAGTCGAACGGATCCTCACAACTCCGGAACGAAACCGAAGCTAACGAGAGAAGCAAACCAGAAAGAAGCAAATAACATGGTAAACACACAAGCATAAACATGGCATGATGCACAAACAAGTATGATGCATGTCCGGTTTAAAGAGGCATGGCATGGCAAAGTGCAACAAATAATACTACAAATTAAGTGGAGCTCAATATGCAACGAGTTGCATATTGACGAAACGCCACGTTCAATTATTTAGTTCGCTCTTGTTTATGCTACTCAACAATATTAAAATGTTATTAAACATGGCAAGGGGTGAAGCATAAGTAAACTAACTATTTAGGCAAGTTTAAATGAGGCCGGACCAACAAACAACAATTCCGGAAAATCCCCATATGCATATTTTGAATTTGGTACTCTTCTGTCCTAAAGCATATTTTATTTTTGTTAAATAGTAAATGAAAATGCACCATGTTAATATATGCATTATTCTAGACAAGTTTCATATATAGTTTACTTGATTCGGAGCTACGGTTAATTAGTTATGAAATAAATCATTTTAACATGTCATTATGCAAAACAAATGCAAACAGCAATTTAAGATTTTCAAACATGGATGAAAGTAGCATATTATGAAACTAGATGAAATTCTAAGCATTTTACATGTTTACATCATTTTAAACCGATGCACGGTTTGTTAGATATTAATGCATGAAGTGCAAGGGGTTTTCTGCAAAACTGGACTCTCTGGATAAATACTAAAATCGCAACAGAGGAAAACAACACGCATCGGGCTGAATCTGGATCGAACTGGGTTGCTCACCACGACACTTGGGCCGGCTCGGAGCAGTGGCTGGGCCTGGCAACGCAGCTGCCTGGCGGCTGGGAGGTCCACGCGGGCGAAGTGAGTAGGGCCTGCGTGGCTGCGCGTGAAGCAGAGGAGGTGGGGTCGAGCTCTTTGCAGAGTCAACGCACGCGCGGCATTGTCCTGTCGCTCGAAGCAGAGGAAGTAAGGGTCAGTGGCAGGTTCGACAGGGATGGGAACGACGTGCAAGAAGGCGAGGGGCCGCGAGCTCGACCAGATCCAGCGCACGGTCGTTGGACTTGGCTTGGCGGTGCTCAGGACAGAACAGAGGTCGGCGGCGCTTGGCGTCAGGAGGCGCGGCGGAACGCCGGGAACAGGCGAGCGACAACTTGACGCAGGGGACTCGGCGACTCGCCCGATGCAGGGGAACTGGGGGCGCAACTTCGGTCGCTCGTCTCCCTCGCAGACGAGGACGAGGCAGGAGGTCGCGCGAGGGACTTGGCGGCGGGGACGGCGTGAAGCTGCTGCTGGTTCGGGCAACAGAGGCAGGCGCCCACGTCCTGGACGAAGTAGAGGACTTGGCGCGGCTACGACGATGAGGACCTGCCGATCCGACGAGGAACCGAACAAGAAGGACAGGGAGGGGCGTCGGGGCCGGATCCTGCTCTGCTGCTGCGGGCACGGGGACGAGGAGGAGGGAGCTCGTGCTCCTGCAGGGGAGCACGGGGAAGAGAGAGAGAGAGGTTAGAGCAGAGGGAGAAGAAGAACGGGAGGAAGGAGGGCGCAAGGGGGCCAGGCCTGTATCCGTGGATGAGGCGCGGCTGGAATTCACGGTCAACGATGACGCAAGGCAGGGGACTCCGGGCCGCTGCTGCTCGCCAGCAACAGCGGGGTCGGTTGGCCTCGGGCACAAACTCTTGCTCGATCCAAACGAGAGGAGGACGGGCAGGGACGAGGGTTACGGGGGAAGCTGGTTGTGGTGGAGTGGATCGAGGAGGGGATGGATTTGGTTGGCTGGTGTGTGAACTCGAGGAGGGGATGGATCCCGAGAGAGATTTGGTGGAGTGGCAGCGGCGGCTGGCTGGGAGGATGGGACATCTCCCTAAATTTTAGGGTTGGTCTGTATATATAGCAGGCGGAAGGAGTTTTAGGGGCGTCCGATCGTTATCGGAGAACTCTGGGCCAATTGTGTAGTCAAAAGAATAAACAAAAGAAGTATTGTGGTATTTCGGGGTTGATGCGGACTCAACGGTCATGACTGAGGGGATTCGGGTTCAGAGCAGTTTTCGAACGCGCACGCGGGAGGGGTTAGGCGATCACGGTCAAGAGGGAAGCGAAAACCCGATTGGTCTGGAACGGTCAACAAAGGCAAGGGGACACGACAACTACGAACAGACCATGAGTTTTTATGAAAACATGCGGATGCAATGCGGATGATGCGATGATGAATGCAACAAACAAAACAAAACACACAACAACAACAAAATAACTGGAAGGCTTCTGGAGCGTCGGTCTCAGGTCGTTACAACACTCCTCCACTTACAAGAGATCTCGTCCCGAGATCTAAGGATGGCACCGGAGAGAAGGGAAGAGGAAGAGAAGAGGTAAAACCAAGTTGCTTCTTTTACAAATGAGTGAAACCAAAGAACCTTAGGTTGAAAAGTTGAAAGAAAGAACACAACAAAGTTGAACACAATTGAGAGCACTACGGTAGAAAATAGAAACAAGGAACACCATGTGAACCTTGGAGGTTGCAAAGCTATGAATGTCGAGTACAATGGACAAGAAGGAATTGAAACCACCCTGGTTGAAACAAGGTAAGCAAGGAACAAGGAAGAACAAATTCAGACAGCACTCCGGTTGAAAAGAGATTTAAGACTTGATAAGATGAAAAGAACTTGGAGAGGTGACACAACACTCCGGTTAAATGGATAAGCACGAAAAGAACACGATCCTCACAATTCGAGAAGATGAGTGAAAAAAACAATATCACAATGCCTCCGGAAGAAATAATAGAAGATAGATCATTGGAATAAAAGAATGGAGAAGAAATGCCAACTTCTGCCACAAATGAGCTTGGAAAGCACCCTTCCAAGAAGGTTATAACGGAGTTGTTGGAAAACCAACAACGAAGCGAATAAGCTTGTAGTGGGCTTATGAAAAACTTCTCACAATTGAGGCGAAATTCTGCCACTACGGAAACAAATAATATAATTGATAACACCAACAAGATGAAAAACTTCTTCCACCAAGATGATAGAGAGATAACTTGGATCATTGATAAGCACCACAAATAGCAACATTCCTAATGGAAGGCTTTAGTTGAAATATCACCCATGATCGCTCCAACAAAGAGGTTGATGGATTTAAAATATCTCACTCTTGCTAGTTTTTAATCATGAAGCACGAACATAAATTGTCAAGAATGACATATCACCATCTCAAAAGATAAGGTAGAAAGAACTGCACTTTGGAATGCAAGATGAAGAATGCTTGAACTCCTCAAAACAAAACATTTGTTAAACACCATGTTTATTTTAGACTATATCTTGGCAGATCTGAACTTCGAGAAAAATCTTGAAGAACAATTCAAGAACGAAAGGAATCCTTGATGAACCATCATGTAGAGCCTCCATGAAGAAATCCGGTAATAAAAGGATGATGAAAAGAAAGAGAAGTTGAAAACACAAAGTGAACCCTTGCGATGATTTAGATGGAGCTTCGCGACGAGATAATGCGGAAAACTTTGGAACTCCAGAAAAGAAAAGATGAAGCATCTCGAACCGAGAATGTGATATGATGAACAACTCTAGAAAGAAGAAACTAGATCACTTGGATGAAACAATAATAAGAATTACATTATGCGTATCCTTCACCAATTTAGATTGATGGCAAGCAACGGATTTGGCATACTACTTATTCTCGTAGAAAGGATTAAGATAGATATAGCGCAAACTTGGGAAGGTCTTCAACGAGCCACGGGTAGGATTGAAATAACGAATAAATTAATATGAGAACATAGGAAGAGGAATCTTGAACAAACCGCCGTAAGAACTGAAAATGAAAGTAGTAAAGGCACAATTCACTGGGAAGAATTGGAAAAACGAATGAAGATACTTGAGAGAATTTAGCTACATGAGAACAAATAGATCACGAGCTGACTAGAGGATACTTGAACGATGCACCGGTAAGATTTGGAGAACGAGAGCTAAAAGCTAGAATGAATAATTCTAAGATTATGGGCTTCGGAGAATGAACCTGAAAAGACTCCTGAATTTCTCCGGATGGGTGAAAAGAATTCTCACCGTCGAAAACAATTATGAGAGGATGGCATCAAGCTTGAACTTCGCATCTTTGGAAGAACGGGTAAGGATTTAAGAGGAACTCTTCTTCGGTCTTCAAAATCCGAGAATGATGACGAGAAACACCACCATGAATTGTTGAGGCACTCCGGTATGACAATTAGAAAGATTGAATGAACGATGAAAAGAATTTGAAAGTGATCTTGGAGAAGGCATCTGACTGATGAAAATTCATTCTTACGTCAAACTTTGAAAAGAATTTGAGAATCGCTCCGGATAAATTAGAAGAGTCAGGTAAGATCCTGGGAAAAGACCTGTGGGTTAGGGCCCAATCAAAGAAAACACCGTTGGAAAAGATTGCTTGAAAAGAGAGATTGCACCGGTTGAATTAAATGGCTCAAAAGAGATAACAACCTCGAGATATCTTGAACGGATTGAGAATGGAAACGTGAATCTTCTGAGATATCTTCAACACTCCGGAACAAATGAATAGCGAGAGGTGAATGTTTAATTGGTGCACCGGAATGAGAAGCATTTGAAACAAGGAGAGGCTATGATCGACAAAGCTTGAATTGAATCCACCGGAGAAGAAAAGAGAACGAAGAGTGATGAACTTGAAGCTTCCTTAGTATCTTCCTGAGAATCACCGGATAAGAACATTGACGGAAAAGAATGGAGAGACTTCCCATCAATAAAAGGATACCTGATTAAGAAACCTGAGTCCTTGAAGAAAAAGGGTGGGAGGGCGGGAAAACAAAGGCAACTTGGGACAGATGGAATGGATACCGTTGAGAAAAAACTTAGAATTGATCTTGCGAATGTTGGAATGATCAGATGCACTTGAAGAGAAAGATGCCGGTTGGAAAAGAATTGACATGACAACCTCAATGATCAAGAAGGATTAGTATTCACATAGAAATATGAGAACACCGCTTAGGGAAGGTATGGAATCAACACTTGACATCAAAGCAACTCGAATACCACAACAAAAACAAAACAAGGATTTGGCTCGCAGAATAAGCCGGAACAAATACATATGATAGAGTTTTACCCAATCCCATATCATGCATCTATCGGAAAGATATTCTAGGAGCTACTTGAATTCCCACCTATAAACTCCTGAAACTTTCTGGTTATGCAATCTGGTGTTGGGGATACAGGGGAAGCATAATATCTCACCCAAACTAACAATCCCTACATCCAGCTGTATCCATCCGTCAACACATAACCAAGAAAACTCCGGAAATCGTGTACCTCAACCTTCAAAAAGCATCCGTTATATGAGTTATGGCAATACTCCCGAACTCCCGCCCCAGTACTGGGTGGCGTCGAGGTTATCTCACCAACAACTGGATAAAAGAGATTTTCGATGTCGGCGAAACTCGGGTATTCCAGAACTGCAACGATAAAATTGTGACGACAACACCTCGGAGCTCAACTCCCCGGGACACTGCCACAACCCCTAAATGTCAGGAGGCACCAAGAACAATGTTCTCGTCAAAAGAATATCAGAACGATCCAAAGATACCCACGTGATCCTAATTTTTTTAGTGAAATTTGAGGAGAGGAAAGACAAAACATCTATGTCAGGAGACCTCACCAGAGCGACGAAGGGACTGAGGAGTAAAAAGAATCCCACAATCCGATATATATAATCCTAAGACTCAAAACATTTTTGTTCTAGACTCATCAACGTCAGCGATTCAATCAAGCAGGGGGCTCCTAAGTCGGGGATGGCTCTGATTACCAACTTGTAATGCCCACGTTGCGGCTATATCTCCAACGTGTCGAGGCACGACTTAGAGGTATAACCGCATTGTGGTTTTGTCGCAAGAAGGGTCATCTTCACACAATCCCATGTAATGAACAAGAAAGGGATAAATAGAGTTGGCTTACAACCGCCACTTCACACAATACTTAAATAATTCATACATCATCCAAAATACACACATAGACCGATTACGGTCAAATCCAAATAAAAAGAAGATAACCCCAAATGCTAGATCCCCGATCGTCCCAACTGGGCACCACTACTGATCATCCGGAAATGAAAAATAGTAACGATCAAGGTCCTCGTCGAACTCCCACTTCAGTTCGGTAGCATCACCTGCATTGGTATCATCGGCACCTGCAACTGTTTTGGTAGTATCTGTGAGCCACGAGGACTCAGCAATCTCAAAACCCGCGAGATCAAGACTATTTAAGCTTATGGGTAGGATGGGGTAATGAGGTGGAGCTGCAACAAGCGCTAAGCAAATATGGTGGCTAACATACGCAAATAAGAGTAAGATGAGAAGCTACGCAAGGTCGTGAAACTAGAAGTGATCAAGAAGTGATCCTGAAACTACTTACGTATAGACATAACCCAAACCGTGTTCACTTCCCGGACTCCGTCGAAAAGAGACCATCATGGTTACACACGCGGTTGCTGCATTTTAATTAAGTCAAGTGTCAAGTTCTCTACAACCGGATATTAATAAATTCCCATCTGCAACATAACCGCGGGCACGGCTCTCGAAAGTTTATACCCTGCAGGGGTGTCCCAACTTAGCCCATTACAAGCTCTCACAATCAACGAAGGATATTCCTTCTCCCGGAACAACCGATCAGACTCGGAATCCCGGTTACAAGACATTTCGGCAATGGTAAAACAAGTCCAGCAAGACCACCCGAATGTGCCAACAAATCCCGATAGGAGCTGCACATATCTTATTCTCAGGGCACACCGGATGAGACAGGCTACGAGTAAAACCAGCCCTCGAGTTTCCCCGAGGTGGCCCCGCAGGCGGCTCGGTTCGGACCAACACTCAGAGGAGCACTGGCCCCGGGGGGGGGGGGTTTAAAATAAAGATGACCCTTAAGTCTGCAGAACCCAAGGGAAAGGTATAGGTGGTAGGTAGTCAAATGGTAAAACCAAGGTTGGGCCTTGCTGGAGGAGTTTTATTCAAAGTGTCAAGGGGGTCCCATAACCCCAACCGCGTAAGGAACGCAAAATCAAGGAACATAACACCTGTATGACGGAAACTAGGGCGGCAAGAGTGGAACAAAACACCAGGCATAAGGCCGAGCCTTCCACCCTTTAACAAGTATATAGATGCATTAATTAAATAAGAGATATTGTGATATCCCAACATAATCATGTTCCAAGATGGAGCAATCTTCAACTTCACCTGCAACTAACAACGCTATAAGAGGGGCTGAGCAAAAGTGGTAACATAGCCAAACAACGGTATGCTAGGAAGGTGGGTTAGAGGCTTGACATGGCAATATGGGAGGCATGATAAACAAGTGGTAGGTAGCGCGACATAGCGATAGAGCAAACAACTAGCAAGCAAAGATAGAAGTGATGTCGAGGGTAATGGTCATCTTGCCTGAAATCCCGCAAGGAAGAAGAACGAGTCCAAGAAGAAGACAAACGAACGGAGTCGAACGGATCCTCACAACTCCGGAACGAAACCGAAGCGAACGAGAGAAGCAAACCAGAAAGAAGCAAACAATATGGTAAACACACAAGCATAAACATGGCATGATGCACAAACAAGTATGATGCATGTCCGGTTTAAAGAGGCATGGCATGGCAAAGTGCAACAAACAACACTACAAATTAAGTGGAGCTCAATACGAGTTGCATATTGACGAAACACCATGTTCAATTATTTAGTTCGCTCTTGTTTATGCTACTCAACAATATTAAAATGTTATTAAACATGGCAAGGGGTGAAGCATAAGTAAACTAACTATTTAGGCAAGTTTAAACGAGGCCGGACCAACAAACAACAATTCCAGAAAATCCCCATATGCATATTTTGAATTTGGTACTGTTCTGTCCTAAAACATATTTTATTTTTGTTAAACAGTAAAAGAAAATGCACCATGTTAATCTATGCATTATTCTAGACAAGTTTCATATATAGTTTATTTGATTCGGAGCTACGATTAATTAGTTATGAAATAAATCATTTTAACATGTCATTATGCAAAACAAATGCAAACAGCAATTTAAGCATTTCAAACATGGATGAAAGTAGCATATTATGAAACTAGATGAAATTCTAAGCATTTTACATGTTTACATCATTTTAAACCGATGCACGGTTTGTTAGATATTAATGCATGAAGTGCAAGGTTTTTTTTGCAAAACTGGACTCTGTGGATAAATACTAAAATCGCAACAGAGGAAAACAACACGCATCGGGCTGAATCTGGATCGAACTGGGTTGCTCACCACGACACTTGGGCCGGCTCGGAGCAGTGGCTGGGCCTGGCAACGCAGCTGCCTGGCGGCTGGGAGGTCCACGCGGGCGAAGTGAGTAGGGCCTGCGTGGCTGCGCGTGAAGCAGAGGAGGTGGGGTCGAGCTCTTCGCAGAGTCAACGCACGCGCAACATTGTCTCGTCGCTCGAAGAAGAGGAAGTAAGGGTCAGCGGCAGGTTCGGCAGGGACGGGAACGACGTGCAAGAAGGCGAGGGGCCCGAGCTCGACCAGATCCAGCGCTCGGTCGTTGGACTTGGCTTGGCGGTGCTCAGGACAGAACAGAGGTCGGCGGCGCTTGGCGTCAGGAGGCGCGGCGGAAGGCCGGGAACAGGCGAGCGACAGCTCGACGTAGGGGACTCGGCGACTCGCCCGATGCAGGGGAACTTGGGGCGCAACTTCGGTCGCTCGTCTCCCTCGCAGACGAGGACGAGGCAGGAGGTCGCGCGAGGGACTTGGTGGTGGGGATGGCCTGAAGCTGCTGCTGGTTCGGGCAACGGAGGCAGGCTCCCACGTCTTGGACGAAGCAGAGGACTTGGTGCGGCTACGACGAAGAGGACCTACCGGATCCGACGAGGAACCGAACAAGAAGGACAGGGAGGGGCGTCGGGGCCGGATCCTACTCTGCTGCTGCGGGCACGGGGACGAGGAGGAGGGAGCTCGTGCTCCTGCAGGGGAACACGGGGAAGAGAGAGAGAGGTTAGAGCAGAGGGAGAAGAAGAATGAGAGGAAGGAGGGCGCGAGGGGGCCAGGCCTGTATCCGTGGATGAGGCGCGGCTGGAAGTCACGGTCAACGACGACGCAAGGCAGGGGACTCCGGGCGGCTGCTGCTCGCCGACAACAGCGGGGTCGGTTGGCCTCGGGCACAAACTCTTGCTCGATCCAACCGAGAGGAGGACGGGCAGGGACGAGGGTTACGGGGGAAGCTGGTTGTGGTGGAGTGGATCGAGGAGGGAATGTATTTGGTTGGCTGGTGTGTGAACTCGAGGAGGGGATGGATCCCGAGAGAGATTTGGTGGAGTGGCGGCGGCGGCTGGCTGGGAGGATGGGACATCTCCCTAAATTTTAGGGTTGGTCTATATATATAGCAGGCGGAAGGAGTTTTAGGGGCGTCCAATCGTTATCGGACAACTCCGGGTCAATTGGGTAGTCAAAAGAATAAACGAAAGAAGTATTGTGGTATTTCGGGGTTGATCCGGACTCAACGGTCATGACTGAGGGGATTTGGGTTCAGAGCAGTTTTCGAACGCGCACGCGAGAGGGGTTAGGCGGTCACGGTCAAGAGGGAAGCGAAAACCCGATTGGTCTGGAACGGTCAACAAAGGCAGGGAGACAGGGCAACTACGAACGGACCACGAGTTTTTATGAAAACATGCGGATGCATTGCGGATGATGCGATGATGAATGCAGCAAACAAAACAAAACACACGACAACAACAAAATAACTGGAAGGCTTCTGGAGCGTCGGTCTCGGGTCATTACAATGGGCTCCGGAGAATCAAACTGAAACGACTCCTGAAATGCTCCGGATGGGTATGAAAAGAATCGTTGATGATCGGAACAATTTGAGGGGATGACATCAAGCTAGAACCATGAATCTTCAAGAGAACGGACCCAAATTTGAGAGAAACTCTTCTTCGGTCTTCAAATGTTGAGAATGACGATGAGAAACACCACCATGAATTGTCGAGGCACTCCGGAATGAAGAATAGAAAGGTTGAACCAACGATGAAAAGAATTTGAAAGCGAACTTGGAGGGCATATGACTGATGAAAATTCATTCTTACGTCAAAGTTTCAAAAGATTAGAGAATAGCTCCGGAAAAAAATAGAAGAGTCAGGTATGATCCTAGGAAAGACCTGTGCGTTAGGGCCAACTCAAAGAAACACCGTGATCGATTGCTGCGGAAGAGATAATGCACCGGTTGATTTGAACGTCTTGAATGAGGTAACAACCTCAAAATAGCTTGAACGGAGTGAGAATGGAAACACAAGTTTTCTGAGGTGTCTCTAGCACTCCAGAGCAAATGAATAGCGAGATGAGAATGATTAAGAGGTGCACCGGCATAAGAAAGCACTTGAAACAAGGAAGGGGATAAAATCAACACCTACAACTTGAATTGAATCCACCGGAAAAGAATACGAGAATGAAGAATGATAAACTTGAAGCTTCCTTAGCATCTTCTCGAGAATCACCGGATAAGAACATTGAAAGAAAAGAATGAAGAGACTTGTCACAAATAAAAGGATACATGAATAAGGAATCCGAATCCTTGAAGAAAAAGGGTGGGACGGTGGGAAAACAAAGGCCACTTGGGATGAATGAAACGGACAAATCCTCAGGCTTCTCAACGGCGCTCGTATGGAATAACTTGAAGAGAAGTGCACCAGTTGAAAAGGATTGACATGACAATCTCGATGATCAAGAAGAATTAGCACTCCCATAGAGATATGAGAACACCTCTTAGGAAAAAGGTATGAAATCAACATTTGACTTCGAAGCAACTCGAATACCAAAACCAAAACAAAAACAAAGGATTGGCTTGCAGAATAAGCCGAAAACAAATACATACGATAGAGATTCACCCAATCCCATATCATGCATTTGTCGGAAAGATATTATAGGTAACTACTTGAATTCCCACCTAAAAACTACCCAAACTTCCTGGTTATGCAATCTGGTGTTGGGGATACAGGGAGGAACAAATATCTCACACAACTAACAAATCCTACACTCCAACTGTATCCATCCGTTACACATAACCAAGAAAACCTTGGAAATCGTGTACCTTAGACCTTTGAAAACATCTGATATACTAGCTGTGGCAATACATCTGGTGGCTCTCACCAGTACTGGGTGTCGCCAAACTACTCTCACCAAAAAGAGCATAGAAGTGTTTTCGATGTCGGCGTCCTCTGGTATTTCGGAACTGAAACGATAAACACTGTGACGAAAACACCTTGGAGCTCAACTCCCCGGGACACTACCACAACCCCTAAATGCCAGGAGGCACCAAGACAGAATTCCCGTCACAATGATATCAGAATGATTCCACAATACCCGCGTGATCCTAAAAAAATTTGAACGAAAAAGGATAGATGAGTGGAGAAAACACCTATGTCGGGAGTCCTCACCAGAGCGATGAAGGGGATGAGGAGTAAAAAGAATTCCTACTCTCCTATATATAACTAGACACAAAATAGTTTTCTTCTAGACTCAACAACGATAGTGGTTCGATCAATCAAGGGGGCTCCTAAGGTCGGTAAAGCTCTAATACCAACTTGTAGCGCCCAAGATGCGAATCTATCCCAATCACGTGATGAATTCATGATCGGGGCACAATCACATTTCGAGCACATAACAAGGTGGATATCATTACAACATACCATGTACAGAATAGATGAGAATACAAGATAAAGGCTTACACTCTCCACAAGCTACAACATGAATACAATAATTCATCAATACATAGCAATCATCATACAGAAGAGCAGGATCCAACTATGGATGAAATCAAACGAAAAAGAAGAATGACATCCACCCAGCTAATCCCAGGCTCCCGACCTGGAACCTATCCCTTGATCGAAGAAGAAGAAGAACTCCAAAAGCAAACAAGCATCGCTCTCGCGTCAGATCATCGTATAACCTGTACCTGCAACTGTTGTAGTAACAATCTGTGAGCCACGATGACTCAACAATCCCATTACCATGGGTATCAAGACTAGCAAAGCTTAATGGGTATGGAATGGCCAAGTGGTGAGGTTGCAGCAGCACTAATCATTATATGGTGGCTAACTCACGAGTACAAGAATAAGATGAGAAACTACGCAACGGTCGCAAACTAGCAATGATCAAGAAGTGATCCTGAACTACTTACGTTCAAACATAACCTCACCGTGCTCTCTTCTCGAACTCACTCGAAAAGAGACAGCCACGGTTACATACGCGGTTGGTGTATTTTAATTCGGATCTGGTGTCAAGTTCTCTACAACTGAATATTAAAAATTCCCATCTGCCACATAACCGCGGGCATGGCTCTCGAAAGTTTAAACCCTGCAGGGGTGTCCCAACTTAGTCCATCACAAACTCTCACGGTCAACGGAGGAAAATCCTCCTCCCGGAACAACCCGATCAAGCTCGGAATCCTGGTTCACAAGACATTTCGACAATGGTAAAATAAGTCCAGCAAGAGCTCCCGACGTGCCGGCACCCTGATAGTAGCCGCGCATATCTCGTCTCAGGCCACGACGGATGAGCGATGCGTACAGGTGCCGAATACCCCAAGTTGCCAAGGGGCAGCCCCGCACAGTGCTCTAGTTTGGACCAGCACCAACATCACTGCCCCCTTTATTATGTTGAATAACGAACCTCGGGCAGCGCTAACTCCCTATGCGGCAAATTTATTATCATGTTTATAATTATGTTGGGCAAATGGTAAAACCAATGTTGGGCCTTGCTGGAGGAGTTTTATTCAAAGCAAACTGTCTAGGGGGGCCCATAAACCCCAACCGTGTTAGGAACGCAAAATCAAGGAACATAACACCGGTATGACGGAAACTAGGGCGGCAAGAGTGGAACAAAACACCAGGCAAAAGGCCAAGCCTTCCACCCTTTACCAATAGATGCATTAATTAAATAAGAGATATTGTGATATCCCATGATATCCATGTCCCAACATGGAACAACCTGCAACTAGCAACGCTATAAGAGGGGCTGAGCAGAGCGGTAACATAGCGAAACAACGGTTTGCTAGGATGGTGGAAAAGGTTAGAGGCTGTCATGGCAATTTGGTAGGCTTGATAAACAAGTGGTAGGCAGTGGGACATAGCGATAGCATCGAGACAACTAGCAAATCAAAGATAGTAGTGATATCCAGGGTAACGGTCATCTTGCCTAAAATCCCGCTCGGAAGAAGAACGCATCCATGAAGTAGACGAACCAACGTAGTCGAATGAATCCTCACAATCGCAACGTTAACGGAACTATGAAGAAGCAACACCGGAAAGAAGCAAGCAACATGGTAAACAAACAAGCATAATCATGGCATGATGCACAAACAAGTATGATGCATGTCCGGTTTAAATAGGCATGGCATGGCAAAGTGCAACAAATAATACAACAAATTAAGTGGAGCTCAATATGCAATGAGTTGCATATTGGCGGAACTTCACAACAATTATGTAGTTGTCGCCCGTTTAAGCTAATCATCAACATTAAATGTTGGTTAACATGCCAAGAGGTGAAGCATAATTAAAACTACCTATCTAGGCAATTTAAATGAGGCCGGAAACAACAAATAACAATTCCGGAAAATCCCCATATGCAATTTCGAATTTGCTATTGTTCTGCCCTATACACAATTTTAGAGTTGTTAAACATGCAAAGTAAGTGCACCATGTTAATCTATGCATTTTTCTACCCCATTTACATATAAAGAACATTTAATTTGGAGCTACGGTTATTTAGTTATGAAATAAACCATTTTAGCATGACAATTATGCAAATTAATGCAAACATCAATTTAAAGGTTTTTAGCATGCATGAGGATAACATATTCAAGTTGATGCAATTTTATGAAATTGTTGGTATAATATGATATGAGGCATTTGTCGCCATGGCGGATGGTAAAGGGTGCCACGGCGGCGAAACGGAAATGGTGCCACGGCAGTGAAAATGGAAATGGTGCCACGGCAACATTCCGATGATCCGACAACTCATTGAGATACCAGTGCGAAAGAGCAAGTGTGCGGATGTGCGGAACATGCTAGAGATGGTGGGGTGATCCCTGTAACCGGGTTTCCCACGGGTCGACACATGGCAAACAAGGAGGACCGTGCAATGACAACTCGGACACGGTGCAAACATGAGCATCTCATACAACACACATGCATTCGTCCACGGGCGTCGTCTTGGGGTTATACCTTTGAAGCGTGCAAGTTTCTGAATGGATCAAGTTTGTTGAGGGAAGTAGTAACACACATGACAATGGTAGAGGTACTCGCGATATTGGCGACGGTAGTGGTACACGTTTTCTTGTCGAAATCACATCGGGGGTAGCCGTTCACTCGATGGCCTCCAGCGACGGTAGTCGTACATGATTCATAGACGTTCGAGTCATCGATAGAGGAACTTGGCAGTCCATGTAGTCGAACTTGGCGCATCCGAAGGGTACTTGGTGAATCCCCGTAGTTGTACATGGGTCGACGGTAGTGGAACTTGACGCATCGCCGTGTGTAGTCGTACTCAGTGTTACATGTAGTCGAACTTGAGGTGGTCTTGGCTTCGGACTTGCGGTGTTGGATAGAATCATGGTGTGGTTCGGCTGCTACCCCACGTAAGACGAAAATGAAGGTCGGGCAGGAAGTTGAAGCAGCAAGCAGGGGCGTGGTGGCTGTGGTGGTGGCTTGCAAGCGACGGCCATGGAACTCTGGCGGTTGGCCACCGGAGGCTCGGACTCAAGCCTCTGCTCGAGCATGAGGTTGAGTGGGGAAAGGCGCAAAGGAGGAGGAGGCCATACGATGTGGTGGAGGCGCGAGAGCGAGACGGCAGCGCGCTCCGGTGAGGCAGGGAACTCCGGTGAGGACCACGGGCGCGGGGAACAGTGGCGCCATGGGGAGGCCAAGGCATGGCACTGGCGTGGGGAGCTCCTCCCTGGTGTGATGTGTGTGTGTGGCGGCGGTGTGGGAGGACGAGAGGGAGAGGGTGAGCGATCGAGAGAGCAGGGGATCGGGCTAGGTTAAGAGCTGGAGGGGGCTGGGCCAAGGTGGACCGCTAGCTGCTGGGAGCAGGCCGAGCTGCGGTAGCTGGGAGGCCCAGTTGGGCTGGCTCTCTTCTCTCTCTCTCTAATTTTTTCATAACAGAAAAAGAGAAAGAAAAGGGAAGAAAAGAAAAGGTTAGAGAAAGAGTTTGGGCATGGGGACTATTTCCCCGGACTAACAAAAATGTGTTTGTTCCAAGAAAATAGGAATGGCCATGATTGCAAGATTTAAATTCAAAATCATTTGAATTTAATTCAAATGGTTTGAACAAGGACTAGGATTTTGAAGTGCCTAAAATGTTGAGAATTTTGGTGGAGCTCGGGAAAGTGATGAAAGAATTTATGGGCAACGTTGGAGGTTAAGAATTGAGTTAGAAGGCATGGAATATTTGCAAGTGTGTTATGGTGATCCCAAAGTTAATGGAATATTTTAATATAGCTCCCTAATAATAGTAGGAAACTTTGAATATGTTTTAAAGAGAAATCACCATGTGCATTTACCTCAATTTAAATGGATCAAAGATCCATGCAATTTATTTAGATGAGTTTTAAAAAAGGGTTGCATGATGACACGATGCAATGCAAACGATGCAATGAAGAACGCAACAAACAAATAAATCGCACGATGAAACTCGGAATACATGGAAGGCAACTGGAGAGTCGGTCTCAGGTCGATACATGTAGCTTCTCATCTTCCTGAAAACATGGAGGGGAAATGAAAATTTAGTTTGACAATAAGCACCATTAAGTGAAAGAAGCTTGTAAAGTCACTCACATTATAGAGTGCCCCTTTAATACTAATGGCAGAAAACATGTCGTTCCACATAGAAAACTAGACATTTGCTCATGAACTGATCTCCCATTTTATTGCAAAAACTTTTCTTCACAACATTCATAGCCGAAAGCATCTCTCCATACACTTAAAAAAAAGACACATCCGTGACATTTTGGGCCGAACGATTTTTTTTCTGTCATGCGTATGACACTTCTATGACGATAATTATGACAAAACGCAGTATCATCATAGATGCGGTGGGCTCCTAGTTCTATGACAAAAAATCATGACAGAAAATGGGCTTTTCGTCCTGGGCCGGCCGGAGACGCAGCTGCACGACATTCTTTGGGTCGTCCATGACGGAAAAAACCATGGTAGAAGCGAGGACGAGGAAAATATCGGGGAGTTCCCGGTTACGGTGGGTGGTCGGGGCCGAGCGATGCGCGTTTCTCTCGTACACATACGCTCGTGGGTGCAAGGCATTGGGCTCTAACTGAACCCAAGCGAGACGTTCGCCTATTGAACCCGAGCGATTGCACTCCAGGCTACGCGTTACTGAACCCGAGCGATCGATCGATCCCTGACTGTTAACTGAACCCGATCGAGCGATTCCTTCGCTACTGCTGCTAAGTAAAGCCGATCGAACCTGCTACCTCTTGATGAATAGTGAGCATTGTTGGGGTGGTTGGATGAACAGTTCCCAGTGGGGGTTGGATGAACAGGACCCCGTGGTAGTAGAGGCCGTTGCCGCTGGATGAACAGGACCCCGATCGAGCCGGTTGGGGGTGGATGAATAGGACCCCATGAAGGGCTGGATGAACAGGACTCCGATCGAGCCGGTTGGGGGTGGATGAACAGGACCCCATGAAGGGCTGGATGAACAGGAGCCCATGGTGGGCTGGTTGAACAGTAGCCGGTGGAGGGCTGGTGTGATAGCCTGGCTTATTAGGGATGATAGACTACTCATATCAATAAGGAATTCCTTCTTTTCCGGAAGCCCATTCGGACAGAACTCCAAAGTTAAGCGTGCTCAGCTTGGGGTAATTTCAGGATGGGTGACCGACCGGGAAGTTGCTCCCGGGTGTGCACGAGTGAGGACAAAGTGCACAGAAAAGACTAGTATTGATCTGTGGGGCCAGTCTAGATCCCGCCAGGAGTAACGACCACCGGCGGGTGTGTTCGGGGCGTTACAAGTTGGTATCAGAGTCGACCCTCGCGGTTACACGGATGTTTGCGGACAGGTGCGTGGTCATGTTGTGCATGACGTTTGTGACCCGTCGTGGCACACGGCATGGCACATGTGCTAGACTAGAAGCACAGACGTATGTGCCAAGAGGGAACGTTCCTGTGGCCCGACGAGGACGTCGGTTCCTCTGAGTGGGGGTGTATGTGATAGTCTGGCTTATTAGGGATGATAGACTACTCATATCAATAAGGAATTCCTTCTTTTCCAGAAGTCCATTCGGACAGAACTCCAAAGTTAAGCATGCTCAGCTTGGGGTAATTTCAGGATGGGTGACCGACCGGGAAGTTGCTCCCGGGTGTGCACGAGTGAGGACAAAGTGCACATAAAAGACTAGTATTGATCTGTGGGGCCAGTCTAGATCCTGCCAGGAGTAACGACCACCGGCGAGTGTGTTCGGGGCGTTACAGCTGGATGAATAGTTGCCCGTGGAGGGGTGGTTGAACAGGACCCCGTGGAGAGGGCTGGTTGAACAGTAGCCGGTGGAGGAGCGGTGGAGGTTGGATGAACAGGAGCCCGTGGATGAACAGTAGCTGGTGGAGGCAGCAGGGAGACGCCGTGGATGAACAGTCGCAGGTGGAGGCTGGAGGAGGTCGACGGTGGATGAACGGTAGCCCGTGGGAGGCTAGAGCGAGGTAGTAGACGGTGGATGAACCCGTGGAGTCCCGTTGTGCGGTACGCCACACCCCTCCCGATGAATAGGACCCCCGTTTCGACCGTAGGAGGTCGAAGGGAAGTCTGTTTTGCGATACGCCACACCCCTCCCGATCAACAGGACCCCGTTTCGACCGTAGGAGGTCGAAGAGAAGTCTGTTTCCTCCATTTTGCGGTACGCCACACCCCTCCTAGTGAACAGCATCCCGTTTCGACCGTAGGCGGTCGAACACAAGGCCATTTCCTCCATTCTGCAATACGCCAGGCCTTGTTTCGGCTGTTCCGTCCAAGACGGTTGGCTCCCGATGAACATGACGCATTCCGTTGCCTCCCGATGAACACGATGACGCAGGTTCTCCATTCCGACCCAGCTGGTTGGCTGCCGATGAACAGGACATCGTCACTGCCTCTCCATGTACACGAGCCCTGGCCGTACGTATGCGTGAGTAGGCGTACGAGACCCCGCCCGTATGTACGTACGTGGCCGTATTTACTTTCTTGCACCCTGGCTGTACGTACGTGTACATGCTACATCAGCGCCTCTACTACGACATGTGCCCTTCCTTACTCGGCCATGGTTCATCGTTGCAGCCTACAGACAGACCGATCGACTAGTATGTACGTACACTTTCGCGACCAGAATGACAACGCTATGTACGCTTCGACCAGGTGGGTCCCGACTATCAAGGAGGATACGGAGGCACTTCCTTGCGTCCGAAGATGTAGCTGGTGGGTCCCAGCAGTCAGGAGGAAACGTTTTTTTTGCGAAATACGGTGGTCCGTCTGGTGGGTCCCTGCTGTCAGGTGGAGGAATCATTATTTTGCGCATAATACGGTTGCACTTCCTTGCTGCGGCCGTGGACCCAGCTGTCAGCCTCTCCATGTACAGTACTCTTCCGATGGAAGTCGTTCCTTGACCACATTGACCACGCCGCGCCGAGAGCACCAAGGCGGTGGACATGGCGAGGCCTAGGAAGGGGACGACGCGGAGCCGGGGAAGACGCGGTAGTGGATGCCCACGCGGAGAGGAGTGTGAGGGTTCATTGGTTCGGCTGCGGTGTGAGGCTGTCGTCGCCACAGAATAACATGGGGTGTGGGTGAGTGGAGGGATAGCCTGGCCAGCGGTGGGAGTAGTAGGGGCGGTGAGGCCTCCGCTGCAGCACAACCGGCCATGGGAGGCAGGAGCAGGTGGCACGACCGACGCTGGTTTGGGTGGCTGGAGCAAGAAGACCAGAGGTTGAAGAAGCACTACGACCGTTGGATGGACATCGTACGATCACTGGAGCTAGAATCGTTCATATTGACTAAGTTGACAAAGCCCTCCATCCGCGTCAACTTAGTAGGCCCACAAGTCAGCGTCCCACTATGGTGGGTCCCAGCTAGCAGGGGGAGTATTCATTTTTTTTGTGCGTAATAAGGAGGAACTTCCTTGCATGCGAAGATATAGCTGGTGGGTCCGAGCTGTCAGCGGGGGGAACGCTATTTCGCGAAATACAGAGGCCCTTCCGATGGGTCCCAGCTGTCAGGAGGAGGAATCATTATTTTGCGCATAATAAGGAGGCATTTCCTACACGCAAAAAAGGAGCCACTTCCTTGCGTGCGGCCGTGGACCCAGCTGTCAGCCTCTCCACATACAGTCCTCTTCCAATGGATGTCGTTTGTTGACCATGCAGTGCCGAGAGCACCAAGGCGGTGGACGACAGCGAGGCCTAGAAAGGGAACGACACAGAGCCGGGGAAGACTCGGTAGTTGTTTCCCACGCGGAGGGGAGTACAAGGGTTAACTGGTTCGTCTGCCGTCGCCGGAGAATAACAGCAGGTGTGGGTGAGTAGAGGGATGGCTAGGCCAGTGATGGGAGTACGGTGGGGCGGTGAGGCCTGCGCGGCAGCATAGCCGGCCGCAGGAGGAGGGAGCAGGCAGTCCCGCCGGCGCTTGTTTGAGCGGCTGGAGCAAGAAGAGCAGAGATTGAAGAAACATGACGGCCATTGGATGGACATCCAACAGTCACTGCTCTCGTGTGTTGACTAAGTTGACGCGGCGTTGCGTGTGCGTCAACCTTTTCTTTAGGAAAGCATATGTGTCAACCTATAGTAGGCGCACAAGTCAGCCTCAAATGTGTGGAAAACAGCATACAACCCATCTGCCATTATTTCTAATAATTTATAGACCATTTGCTAATTATTAAGATTTTTTTGGAGCCCATCTTCTTTTTGTTAGCATTATAGCCCATATTGTGGCCATGGTTAAAAATTATATTCAATTTTGCATATTTCGGTGCGGTCAACTGTTTTTAAACCTGAAATTTTGAGTCACATTCAAACTAATTTGAAAAATAAATTTATATAAATATAAAATCCAAATAATTGTCCACGCATAAAAATCAATGGAATTTAAAATCTTGTAATGAAAAAAAATTGAAACTAATTCCCGGTTTGATGTGTTTAAAAAATGTACAACCCATTGCTCATTACTGATAGCCCATTTTCTGGGCAAGCCGAATGAAACTCTCCTCGTCTTGAAAGATTTGCAGCCCAGCAGGGCTGACAAAGGAAGTAGGCCTTGTTTGGGTATTTCTTAAAAAAAAGTAGAACTGGGCTTGCCATTTTCAGCAAGAAAAAAACACAACCGGGCTCATGATGTGGTAAACATAAATAAAACCCTGGCTGGACGGGCCACAGCCCCCGCACAGCCCCGTTGTTACCCTGATCCATCGCTAAAACTAGTATAAATAACAACTGCTTGTTCCTAAAAAAAGAAAATAACAACCGCGCGACCACTGCAACACTGAAGATATTGCCACAACAATAGCAAAATTTGGGAGAATCATAACCTGGGAAAAGGAAGATGCTCTCAAGGGTAAGATTATGGTCAAGGCAAGAGTAACTGACTTGATTGAAATACCTAAGAGCATTCGTTGGTCTGAAGGAGAAAACTTTGAAGAAGGATCTCTAACTAGCTTTGTTGAGGTCATGCTGGAAGAAATGCAGGGTGGTGTTCCTGCAGATGAAGACCCTTTCCCCCCTCCAGGAGTTGATCCACATCCCATTCCTCAGAATGCTAATGACTTTCCTGGATTCCATAACATGCAGTTTAACAATGTACCTGCAGATAATGCAGAGTGGGAGGAGTGGAATGAGCAGGGCCACTGGGCTTTTCCTCAGCTAGCAGCTCAGCCCATGGATATAATCCAGCAGCAATAGCAAGAGGAAGTTCAGATGGATGCAAATGAAGTTCTGCCCAACAGCAGCATTACCACAACAGTTTCTTTATCTGAAGGTTTGTCCTCACACAATGGTGGACTTAATATTCAGAATCAAGAGGTTAATCAAGTGGCTTTGGCTAACGTGGAGGCCCCTCTTGGTGATGGTCTTCATAATTTACTGCAAGCTTATCCATCTGATGCTGAAAATGAGGTGGAAGACGGTGAATTCATTGCACCTGTGAATCAACAGGTGGCTCTTGCTGATCAGATGGTTCAGGTTGATGCTCCTGCCTGTCGGGTGGTAGGTGCGACATATGCCAACGGGTGGCTTATCATTGTGGGAGCCAGTAAGACATCGCCGGTGCCTGGAAACGGGATAAGGCGAAGACATGCATGTCGGCGAATCTTACCCAGGTTCGGGGCTCTCCGTGGAGACAACACCCCTAGTCCTGCTCTGCGGGGTCTCCGCATGATCGCTAGATCAACACAAGTAGCTACAAGTGCTCCTTGAGCTGTTTGGCTAGGGGAAGAAGAAGGGCAAGGCTAGCTCTCCTTTTCTCTCTATGTGGTGTGTAAAATTCTATGCGATCAACCCTTTGCATGGGTGTCCCGGGGGATTTATATAGGCCTACCCCCAGGGGTACAATGGTAATCCGGCTAGGTGCGGGTCCCAGCCGTCAGTGTCTGTGCTCGCCGGCTTCTCCGCTGGCCGTTGGGGCCTGCCAACTGGTGGGTCCCACCGGCTGCCGGCCTCTTGGCCGATAGGCCGGCCCCACCGCCTGGGGGCCTTGTCGGCGGCTAGTTACTGTTGCCTCGCCCCTGATGACGAGGGCTTTGTCGAGGTAAGCGTGGCTACAGTGCCACCGCCTTGCGGGCTTCCACTGTTTCGAGGGAGGGAGGTAGCCGGCTATTGGGAGCCGGCTACGGCCCAGGCCGACTAGGGGAGGCCAGGCCGCCTTCGAGCGTCTCTCTAGCTAAAGGGGCCCGCCGCCCGTGGGCCGTACTGGCGCCTGTCGTGGGTGACGTCGAGGTCAACATGGCTACAGTGCCGCGCCGGACGGGGGATGGTTAACTCGTACGGCGCCCTATGGCCATGCATGTTCCGGGATTCGGGGGTGGTAGGCTGTACTGCGGCCACGCCCCGTCTTATCATCGTTATGTGGGTGCAGCCCTGGTGGGTGCAGTCTTGGCCGGCTTCTGGGAGTCGGCCTTCTTCATGGCCGGCTTCTGGGAGTCGGTCCTCTCAGGGCTGGCTTCCTGGAGTTGGCCATCTCGTACTTTCTTCGGGAAGGTTTTTGAGGCCGGGTCGCCTTCTGGTAGTCGGCCTTGGGGATAGCCGGCCAGAGGAAGGCGGCCCCATGCTCTGGATGCTTGAAGGCTCGATTGGCCTGATAATTTTTCGAAGAGCCAGGGGGAGTCGGTTAGGCTACCCGTGGCCATTTACTCTGACAGTAGTCCCCGAAGCTGGTTAGGCTTCGAGGCTGAGAGGAGGTCGAGAAGCTCGGTCAGCTTCTTATCTTGACGAGCCAGCAGCTGGGAGCCGGCTTCGGTTGGGTGCGCCGTCTTGGCGAAACTTCTGAAGTCTGAAGGCGGGAGTCGGTTGGTGCGCACGCCGGGCTGCGGCCGGCCGCTCGCCGCCCGCGTACCATGTGGCACCCTCCGGCTGAAAAAAGCCTGCCAACCCACACGCGCGACAGGACGTTGCCGCAGGCCAGGGGCCCATCACTCCTACGCCTAGGCCCAGGCGCGGATTCTCTGCGGCCCAAAGCGGGCCGCACGCCTTCCGGCGGCAGTTTCTGCATGTTGTTAGGGCGCAATAATCGCGGGACATGGGGGAGTGGGCGCAGTTAATCCCACATTCTCCCCACGCCTCGCCTCCTTGGCTTCGCCGCACGAGGCTATAAGTAGGGGGAGGAGGGGAAGCGGCAGACGCTCGCACGCTCATCCTCTCTCTGCCATCTTCTTCCTCCTTTCCATCGCAGCAGCATCTTGCCGCCGCGCCGTCCCACCAATCTTCGCACCACCCCGCAGCTTTGCCGCCGCGGGGCCGTGCTTTCTCTGCCGCCACACCCTTTCTCGCCAGCTTCTCGCCATCATGCAGTACGAAGGAGACTGGGAGGGCTCCAACGTCCATACGGACCACATCGACTTCCTCCGCAAGACGCGGCGGTTGCCCGGCAAGGACCAGGTGCGGGTCCGTCTCGCATCGGAGAAGGAGATCACGCCGGCGCCGGAGGAAGGCGAGCGGGTAATCTTTCGCTCGCACTTCCTGCACGGCCTCGGTCTGCCCGCGAGCGCCTTTTTCCGCTCCTTCCTCGAGTTTTATCAGCTCCAGCCGCACCACCTCACTCCAAACACGGTGGTGCTGCTGTCCGCCTTCGTCACTCTGTGCGAGGGCTTTCTTGGCGTTCTTCCCACCCTCGAGCTCTAGGGGGAATTCTTCCAAACCAAGCTCAGCACCCGCATGCAGGGCGTGCCGGCTCAGAGCGGCGCCTTTATCGCGATGCGGAGGCCGGCAGCCGACAACCCCTTCCCTGTCATCACGCTGATCCAGTCGGTGAAGCGCTGGCAGAAATCGTACTTCTACATGAAGAACGTCGCCCCGCAAGGCGACTACGTCAACTTGCCGGCTTACGTAGCCAGCCCGCCGGCTGGGAGGCGGCCCCAGTGGTCCTATCGGGCCGTGACGCTGTCGCCGGCTGGAGCCGCGGCCGTCGCCTGACTCCGGGTAA
This sequence comes from Aegilops tauschii subsp. strangulata, assembly GCF_002575655.3. Taxonomy (NCBI): domain Eukaryota; kingdom Viridiplantae; phylum Streptophyta; class Magnoliopsida; order Poales; family Poaceae; genus Aegilops; species Aegilops tauschii. The sequence continues at coordinate 290,013,481 of NC_053038.3, forward strand.
TGATCCAGTCAGAGGGCCTGACTGGCTCCGACCTGCTGGCCGCCTTCATCATGCGCCGGGTGCTCCCGCTTCAAAGCCGCCCTCATCTGATCTGTCAAATGAGCGGCCAACTCGATCCAAGTCGGATGTGCACCAAGGAGATGCCTCATGACGAGGTGGCTCATATGGTGAATTATCTCGCGAACTGCAAGCTCTCTGCAGAGTGGCAGTTTGGCAAGGAGCCGTACTCCCGTGCTCATCCCCCGCCTACGGTATGCTTTCTTTATCTTTTCTTCTTTTAGTTTTGTCACCAAGTTTTTCTTGGCCGACTCTGACCAGTCGGCATGTCTTGGCAGAGCCCTCTCCTTCGACCTGCGGCCGGGAAAGCGGGGGCGGATCGCCGATTTCTCCCCGACCGGGTGTAGCATGACTTGGAGGACCCCGACTTGGGGGCGGCCGCCATGGACGACAACACCGAGGCGGGAGGCGGCGAGGCAGGCGGCGAGGCAGGCGGCTCCGGGCTTGGAGCCAGCTTCGACGACTGTCCGGATGACGATGAGGCAGAAATCGTCCCACGCCGCCAGCCGGCGTCCGACCATGGCGCGGGTTCCTCCACCGCGCCGCCTGCTCGGGGCGGCGCGCAGAAGCGCCGGGCCGTGTCGGGCTTGTTCGTCAGTCGGCCGAAGAAGCCCAAGGGCGGGGCGGCGGCGACCAGACGGGATGAGGCGGCCGCGGAGGCGGCCCGCTTCCGCAAGGTGGTGAAGCAGCCTTAAACGGTTTTGGTGTAAGTGTAGATTCTCTCGCGTACTCCTTCTTCTTTTCTTGTCGATTTCTGAATCCTTGTCTTGTCTCAAAAATCCGGGCTCCGCTTTCTCTTGAGCGGGTTGCTGCCGCCTCCGTGGTTGGATCGCCGGGAGGATCCGGGAGCACCCGCCATGTGGACCCCCGCGCCGAGCTTCAAGCGGTGACAGAGCAAAATGCGTGGGAGGCGCGGGAGGAGCGGGAGGCGAAAGAGCTGAGGGCGGCTGCCGCCAAGGCGGCACAGGAGGAGGCGGAGGAGTCGGCGAAGGCACGTGCCGACGCGGCGGCCAAGGCCCAGGCGGAGGCTGCAGCCGCAGCGACAGCGGAGGGGGCCTTGCTTGTCACCCCCCTGCGTGTCGCGGCGCCCGAGGTCCCAGAGCCCCCGCCGGAGGAAGCCGGCGGCGACCTGCCGGGGTTGGAGAGCGAGGACGACGTCGTCGTCCAGGAGAGGGAGGCAGCACCGCCCTCGCCGACTGGGGCATCCCAAGGCAGCCGGCCTAACGCGCCGCCCGCGCAATCGGCTGGAGGCGAGCCGGCTGTGAGGACAGACCTGGTGGTCCGGTCGCCATCGCGCCAGCACGCGGGGAAGGCAACTTCGGCTCTGGACCCGCAGAAGGCCGCGGGCTCCAGCTCGCCGGCCCAGGACGTGGAGACGGCCAGCGCCAGCTCGGGGTGGACACCGGGTGGTGGAATGACTGTGGTGAATTTGGCGGCGCAAGAAGTCCGGAACCGGCTTCAGTCCCAGGCCGCAGTGCTGAGGCAGTATAATGACGAGTTCCTCGCGACACGGGCGGCCATTTGGGTGAGTCTTCCCGTTTCTTGCTTCTTGATCTTGGTTTCTTCCATGGGGGCGCGTCAGCGCACCCACTGGGTGTAGTCCCCGAGTTCCGAGTCGGCTGCTGAGCAGGCGGCTTGGAACTTCTTAGTAGGCTTTGTTTGCTATCTTGTTCTCATTGGCTTCTCTGTCCGACTTGCAGGACTACCACAACCTCCGTGCGGCTGCCTTCAACTCCCAGGCTCGGGAGCTGACCCAGAAGACTGCTGATCTAACTGAGAGCCGGGGTAAGTGCTTCATCTTTTATCTCACGTGGGGGCGCGTCAGCGCACCCACTGGGTGTAGTCCCTGAGATTCGGGCCGACTGCTGAGCAGTCGGCTCGGATCTTTCTTGACGACTTCTTTCTTATTGCTCTTTCTTCTCTGCCATATCTGCAGCGGCCAACGCCAAACTGAGGGAGCAGCTGGGTGGGACCCAGGCCGCCCTTCGTGCTAAGGAAGCCGAGTTCGACGCCTTGGCTCAGGAGCGTGACCGCCTGGTCAAGAAGCTGGCCGACCAGGAGGAGAGCCACAAGGCGGCCCTGAAGGCGGTGCAGGATAGCGAGGCCGCCCTCCAAGCCGAATACGAGACCGAGGCGGCGAACTGGGCTGAGGCGAGGCAGTCGTTGATCAATGGCTACGGCCAGATCGAAGACTTGGTTGACGGTAGGCCTTCTTCTTCTTCTTCGTTCCTTGCTTGCCGCTTGCCGTTTGGTTCATTCTCTAACTTTGTATTTTTCTCTTCTTTCTTGTGCAGAGTACTTCCCTGGCTACTCTACTGCCGCCAACCAGGTCGTCGAGGCCCACCGCGAGGCGCAAAGGCAGGCTGGCGCTGAGATCGCGCCGAACGCTCACCGGTCGCTTGAGGAACAGCTCCTGGCGATTCAAGCCCGCCTCCAGCCGGCTCACCGCATGCTCCGCCGGCTTCAGCGTGTTGGGGCGCAGGTGCTGGCCGCTCTCTGGCCCGGCGAGGTGATTCCCCGCACCCCCAGTCGGACTGCCGACTGGCTGGAGGTAGCGGCCGGCCGCTTCGAGGCCTGGAAGGCTTCTGCAGCTCGGTCAGGCGCCAGGCGGGCGCTGGAGTTCATCAAAGCCTGGTATCCTGAGCTGAGCTTGGACCAGCTGGCCACCTGGCGGCAGGAGGCCGACACGGAGCTGGAGCCGGCGCGGCCAGCTATCATCCAGCGTGCCTCGGCGATCGCCGACTACACCGACACCAGCGCCTTTGCTCCTGAGGTGGATGATAATGGCGTTGCCCAGCCGGAGGAGTGGTTCGGGCTGAACCCAGCAGATGGCGAGGACTCGGCGGAGGAGATCGACTCCAGCAACGAGGGTGAGGAGGAGGAGGGTGAAGACGCCATGCTAGATGGTGGAGCAGCCGGCCAGCTCCAGCTTGACCGTGCTTCCAGCAACAAGGCGCGTGCGAGCGCACCGCCTGCAGCCGGCGATGATCAAGCCGAGACTCGCCAACCGGCCACTCCTCCAGCCGGCGCTGCTGTCTCCACCGACCAGCCCGGCTCCCCTGTTGTGCCCTTAGCCTAATCTGCCGCCTTTACTTTCCTGTTTTATTACTCTTTGAACAATATTTTGTTAAGTTTGCGCAGTTCCACCCACTGGGGGTGTATTCGAACTATATTGACTGCCGGCCTGTTGAAGGCCTTATGTGTAAATATAATCATGCATGTGTTTGGCTTTCCATTGTTCTTGCTTTTCATCCTTTGGCTATTTCCTTTGCCGCCCTCCCTTGGTTGCCGCCTTCCCAGCCGAACAGCTGCTCTGCAGTCTGTGGCTGGAGAAGTGCTTGGCCGGTTGGGAGGGCAAGTACTCTAGCTTTCTTGGATTGTAGCGAAGTGATTGGGAAACCGGCCAACCGGCTGTTCTGACAGCCGATAGACGTGGTGGAAGGCCGGCTTGTGTTATATAAGTTCATTAGTCCTTAGCCATTTTTCGTGTGGGCATCCTTTCCTGCCTTTGGCTCTTGCCAGTCGGACAGTCGGTTCTTCGAGCTGCGACTTACAACAAGAGAGGGCTCGGGTGCTGGCACACTACTTGTCTGACTTTAGGTAGAACTTTTAATATAACTCAAGGCGGCCAGTCCCCGGGCCGACTAGTCGAACCCGGTGCCAGATAGAGAATCAAATGTAATAGTACATTCATGGGTATGACACTCGTCATTCATAGATAAAGGAGGGCAGTCCCCGAGTGCGACTCGGGGGGCCCGTTGTCTTGTACTTAATACAAAAAGGTAGCATGATACATACTGCTTTTAACTGTAAAATCTTCTCAGGAGATTGGCGTTCCATGGTCGTTCCAACTCCTTGCCGGAATCATCCCTCTTGCATGCTCTTGGCTTCTGTTTCGTCGATCAGGTAGTAGGAGTCGTTGCCTAGGGCCTTGCTGATGACGAAAGGGCCTTCCCAAGGGGCCGAGAGCTTGTGCTGGCCGGCTGTTCGCTGGATCAGCCGGAGCACAAGATCGCCCTCTTGGAAGGATCTTGGCTTGACCTTCCGGTTGTGGTAACGGCGCAAACCCTGCTGGTAGATGGCGGACCAGCTGAGTGCTAATAGCCGGCCTTCTTCCAGCAGGTCGACACCGTCTTCTCGCACTTCCTTGGCCTCCGCCTCCGTGTACATGCTGACCCGAGGCGAGTCGAACTCGATGTAAGTTGGGATGACAACCTCGGCACCATATACAAGGAAGAAAGGAGTGAAGCCGGTTGACTTGTTTGGGGTAGTACGCAGACTCCAGAGGACAGCCGGCAGCTCATCAAGCCAGCAGCCCGCCGAATGCTCCAGTGGTACGACCAGTCGGGGCTTGATGCCGGAGAGGATGAGGTCGTTTGCTCGCTCGACCTGGCCGTTTGACTGCGGGTGGGCAACGGACGCTAAGTCCAGTCGGATGCCCTGTGTCGTGCAGAAACGTGCCAGTGCTCCCTTGGCAAAGTTCGTGCCGTTGTCGGTGATGATGCTGTGTGGTATACCATACCGAGTGGTGATGTCTGCGATGAATGTCACGGCAGTCGGCCCGTTCAGCTTCTTGATTGGCTTCGCTTCAATCCACTTGGTGAATTTGTCCACGGCGACAAGCAGATGTGTCATGCCGCCGCGGGCTGTCTTGAATGGGCCCACCATGTCCAGCCCCCAAACGGCAAAGGGCCAGGTGAGGGGGATGGTCTTGAGTGCAGAAGCCGGCAGGTGTTGCTTGGAGCTGAAGACTTGGCATCCTTTGCAGCATTTGACTAATTCCTTGGCGTCTTCCAAAGCAGTCGGCCAGAAGAAACCATGGCGGAAAGCTTTGGCGACAAGTGATCTTGAGGCCTCGTGGTGGCCGCATTCGCCTTGGTGGATATCCTTGAGGATTGCTATGCCCCTCTCTGGCTCGACGCAGCGCTGGAAGACTCCAGTGATGCTACGCTTAACAAGTTCTCCGTTTATTATTGCGTATGCTCCGGCTTGGTATTGAACTAGTCTTGCCGAGATCTCATCAGTCGGAAGCTCTCTATTTACTAGGAAGTTGAGGATGGGCTGGGCCCATGACGGAGCTGTGACTTCTTCTGTTGTCAGTACGGCTACTGTGATCCGGGTGGGTGGGTTGGGTGGTGAAGAGTTGGAGTCGGCCACCGCCTGTTGCGTCGTTGCAGTCCCCGGGCCGATTGCTGCAGTCCCCGGGCCGCTTGTCGAAGTCCCCGAGCCTCCTGCTGGGTTCCCCCAGTCGGATTCGACTGCATCAGGGGCAGGCGGTACGAAGATGGAGTCCGATTCTGGAGACGGCTTGACAGACGGTTTGAGGAGGCGCTGGAGAGACGCCGGTTGGTATAGCTTGTCGGGTGGAGCCAATCCGTGCCAGGGCATCTGCTTGCTCGTTGTCGGCCCGTGGCACGTGGAGGAACTCGCACCCTTCAAAGTATCCGCTGATTTGCTGGACGAGGAATCGATAGCTTGCCATGTTTGCGTCCTTGGCGTCCCAGTCGCCAGATGACTGCTGGACCACCAAATCCGAGTCGCCATAACACAGGATCCTGCGTATGCCGAGCTCTTTGGCTAGTCGGAGCCCGTGTATGAGCGCCTCGTACTCAGCCACATTGTTGGAGGCGGCAAAATGGATTTGCAATGTGTATCTGAGCTTGTCGCCCTTGGGAGAGGTGAGGACGATGCCGGCTCCCAAGCCGGTGTGCATCTTGGATCCGTCGAAGTGCATCCGCCAATGAGTGGAGTCGGGAGCCGGCGGTAGGTACTGGGTCTCGGCCCAGTCGACAAGGAAGTCAGCCAATGCTTGGGACTTGATGGCGGTGCGGGGCTGGTAGAAGATCGTGTAAGGAGCCAGCGCAATGGCCCACTTAGCCACCCGGCCGGATGCATCCCGGCTGCCTATGATCTCGGCAAGCGGGGCAGTGCATACGACCGTGATGGGATGCTCTTAAAAGGAGGGCTTCAGCTTCTTGGCCGCGAAGTACACTCCATAGCACATCTTCTGGTAATGCGGGTAATTTTGCTTCGAGGTGGACAGTACTTCGCTTAAATAATATACCGGCCTCTGGACTAACTGAGCTCGGCCTTCTTCTGGGCGCTGGACCACGATGACTGTACTGACCACTCGGCTAGTCGCAGCAATGTAAAGGAGCATGGGCTCTTTCTCAGTCGGCGCTGCCAGGACAGGTGGTGTGGTCAGCATCTTCTTCAACTCATGGAAAGCTTGGCCTGCTTGGTCGTTCCACTAGAAGTGGGTGGACTTCTTCATGAGTCGGTACAGGGGGAGAGCCTTCTCCCCCAGCCGGCTGATAAAGCGGTTTAGGGAGGCCAGGCACCCGGTAAACTTCTGAACGTCTCGCAACTTGGTAGGAATCTCCATTCTCTCTATGGCCTTGATCTTCACTGGGTTGCACTCAATGCCGCGTTCGGAGACCAAAAAGGCTAGAAGCTGGCCGGCTGGTACTCCGAACACGCATTTCTCAGGGTTGAGCTTGATCTGGAATCGGCACAAGTTGGCAAATGTTTCTCTGAGGTCTTCCAGCAGGGTGCCGTGCTTCTCCGTCTTCACCACAATATCGTCTACATAGACGTGGGCATTTCTGCCGAGTTGCTTGAGGAGGCATTTCTGCATGCAACGCTAAAAAGTGGCACCGACATTTCTCAAGCCGAATGTCATAGTCAGGTAGCAGAAAGCTCCGAATGGTGTGATGAAGGCGGTCTTCAGGCGGTCGGCTGGGTCCAACTTGATCTGGTGGTATCCTGAGTAAGCATCCAAGAAACTCAACAGCTCGCATCCGGCTGTGGAGTCTATCACTTGATCGATCCGTGGTAGGGCAAACGGATCTATGGGGCAGGCTTTGTTGAGGCTGGTGTAATCTATACACATACGCCATTTGTTGTTCTTCTTCAACACCAAGACCGGGTTGGCAAGCCACTCTGGAAAAAACACCTCCATAATGAAGCCGGCGGCCAGGAGCCAGGCTATCTCTTCTCCTACGATCCTTCTTTGTTCCTCCGACAGTCGGCGGAGAGGCTGCTTGACTGGTTTCGCGTCCGCTCGGACGTGTAGCTTGTGCTCGGCGAAATCCTTCGGAACACCCGGCATGTCCTTTGGGGACCATGCAAAGATGTCCCGATTCTCACAGAGGAAGTCGACGAGCTCGCCTTCCTATTTACTGTCCAGGTTTGCACCAACGACAGCAAACCTCTCCGGGTTCTCCGGGTCCAGAGGTATCTTCTTTGTCTCCTTGGCCGGCTGGAAGGAGCCCTGAGCATCATATTCCTTGGGGCTGGGGGACAGGGCCGGCTGCTTGCCGGCCATGGCCACGACTCGGTCCAGCATCTTCTTCTCTTCAGCAACTACGAGGGACTCGGCCAGTCGGCTGCTGGCCACAGCGCACTCGATGGACTTCTTGTAGTCTCCGGCTATAGTGATGATCCCCTTTGAACTCGACATCTTCATCTTGAGGTAGGCGTAGTGGGGCACAGCCATGAACTTGGCCAGGGCAGGTCGGCCAAGCAAGGCGTGGTAAGGGCTTTCTAGATCCACTACTTCAAACCAGATCGCTTCTCGGCGAAAGTGATCCTTGTCTCCGAAGAGAACATCCATCTTGATCTTGCCGATTGGGGAACAGGACAGGCCGGGTACGATGCCATGGAACACAGTCCGGCTTGGCATGAGCTGCTTCGCCTTGAGGTTCAGCTTCTCCATGGTGTCGCGGTACAGTATGTTGATGCTGCTTCCACCATCAATCAGCACGCCTTTCCGTCGCGAGGGTGACATCCAACACCAATGCGTAGGAGCCGGGAGACGGCATCACCTCTGGGTGATCGGCCCGGCTCCAGCTGATGGGCCTTTCAGACCAATGCATGAACTCGGGGTTGCTGGAGGCGACCGCATTGACTTCTTGGTGTTGTCGGTGCCGGCTGCGCTTATCTGCAATCTAGCTCGTGAAGACGACGTAGGCGGCGTGCTCATCTGGGAACTCATCCTGAATGGCTCCGACTGCTGGTCGAACAGCCGGCTGCTGAGGGGCTGGAGGCGGCGGGCCGGGAGGCGGAGGCGGCACCAGCCCCTCGCCCTTGGAGATCCGCGTGAGCCAGTGGCACTTCCGGGTCGTGTGGTTGGACGGCTTCGCGCTGCTGTGAAACTTGCAGGGGGCATCGAGAGTTTGCTCGTAGGAGAAGGCCAGCTGCCAAGCCGGCCTGCCGCCCTTCTTCTTGGGAGCGGGCCGCTCTTCGGGCTGCTCGTCTTCGACGGTGGCCACCTGCCGACTGGTGGAAGGCGGCATAGGGGCCTTGCGCTTGTGGTCGTTCTGGTAGGGGCGTCGGTTGGAGTCACCAGCCGGCGTCTTGGGAGCCGGAGCGAGCACCTTTCCAGAGGCGTCCACTCAGAGTTCGGTCTTCATCGAGGAGTCGGCCGTGGCGTACTTGTCCGCTATGATCAGCAGCTCGTCGAGGGCAGTCAGCTCGTCGCAGAGGAGTCGGTGCTTCAGGAGGGTGCCCTCTCGGCACCCGGCGGTGAAGTACTATATGGCTTGAACCTCGTGCACCCCCTCGAAGGAGTTGCGGAGCTCGGCCCAACGCGTGAGGTAGTCGCGAGTCGATTCGCTGGGCCCTTGGACGCATAAGGAGAGCTGGCGGGGCTTGGGAGGCCGCTTGTATGTGCTGGCAAAGTTGCGGACGAAGACTTCCGTGAAGTCTAGCCAGCTGTTGACGCTGTAGGGCTTGAGGCTGTTCAGCCAGGTGCGTGCCGTGGCTTGAAGCATGAGAGGGACGTACTTCATGGCAACGCGCCTGTTGCCGTTTGCTATGCTGACTGCGGTAGAGTAGTCGATCAGCCAATCTTCCCGCATCACGGAGCCGTTGTATTTTGGCGTGTCTCTGGGGAGTGAGAACCCTTTGGGGAAGGGCTCGTCGCGGATGCGGGGGCCAAAGCAAGGCGGGCCGACATCATCTTCTTCTTCTAGCGCCAGGGATCGCGCTAGACGGTCGATCCGGTGGCGGGCATCATTCTCGCCGACTCCTTCGCGGTGGCCTAGTCGGCCACCGAGAGGCGGATGCGTGACAGGCGGCGGGGTGGGATATCTCTCCCCACAAGGCGGGCGGGGGGGGGGGAGGTGGATTGCCTTGTCGTTCCACCGCTCGGGGGCGGCCTTCTGCGTCGCGCTCGATGGTGACCTAAGTTCGGCTACGGCTAGCAGCCGGCTCCTTGTCTTTCCTTGCGCGGGCGCCGCTTGCAGTCGGCGTCCGGGATGTCGCGGCGTGGGGGAGGACTCTCAGCGCGGGCGCCGGCTTCATGCCGTTCTGCGGCCGCGTCGATCAGCTGCTGGATGCGTCTAGTCATGTAGGGGAGCTCAACAGCCCCCAGCCCGTTCAGCTCATCTGCGGCCGCCTGAGTGGCACGCAGGTTCTCGAGTGGCGTGGCGTAGACTGGGCGGTCTGCTCCCAGCATGCTGGCGATGGCCGCGCCGTGCTTCTTGACGAGGCCGGCTCGGCTCGGCCCGCCAGGAGGCGGCGTACCAAAGGCGGCGCGGTCGACTTCGCGCTGGTGAGCCTCAGTGAGGCGTCTCATGGATGCTATCTTCTAGCCCTCCGTTATGAGGGCAAGGCGGCGTGCCTCCAGAGTCTCGGTGTCGTCGGCTGGGATGGGGACGGACAAGTCGTGCAGCGCCGCTTGTAGGGCGTCGTGGGCGTTCTCGCCCGAGACGGCGCCGTGGCTGATGACCAGCACCTCAGTGACAGCGTTGCTGCCACTGTCGGCTCAAGGGAGAGGGTCGTCGATGATCACCACGTCGGTGGGGAAGGCGTCAAGCGATGCCGTGTTGGAGTCGACGAGCATCGGGTCGGTGGAGCCGACCGACTCCAAGTCCACAGCAAGCTTGCTGGAGACGTGAAGCTGGTCGAGGAGGCTGACGAGGCGGCTCTCAGGGTAGTCTGTGCCCGCGTCGGACGGGGGCTCGTCGGAGATGCGAGTCCCGCCAAGAAGGTCGGCGAGGCAGCTCGCCGCGCAGGCGTCGTCGACGCCTTGCTGCGCGTCAGGGCAAGCACCATTGGGCGTAGCGGGCTGGCTACGCTCGCGGGGGAGAAAAAGGGTTCCCGTCCAGAAAAGGTCTCCGGACGACGGTGCACCTGGCCCCACGGTGGGCGCCAAATGTCGGGTGGTAGGTGCGACATATGCCAACGGGTGGCTTATCATTGTGGGAGCCAGTAAGACATCGCCGGTGCCTGGAAACGGGATAAGGCGAAGACATGCACGCCGGCGAATCTTACCCAGGTTCGGGGCTCTCCGTGGAGACAACACCCCTAGTCCTGCTCTGCGGGGTCTCCGCATGATCGCTAGATCAACACAAGTAGCTACAAGTGCTCCTTGAGCTGTTTGGCTAGGGGAAGAAGAAGGGCAAGGCTAGCTCTCCTTTTCTCTCTATGTGGTGTGTAAAACTCTATGAGATCAACCCTTTGCATGGGTGTCCCGGGGGATTTATATAGGCCTACCCCCCCAGGGGTACAATGGTAATCCGGCTGGGTGCGGGTCCCAGCCGTTAGTGTCTGTGCTCGCCGGCTTCTCCGCCGGCCGTTGGGGCCCGCCGACTGGTGGGTCCCGCCGGCTGCCGGCCTCTTGGCCGACAGGCCGGCCCCACCGCCTGGGGGCCTTGTCGGCGGCTGGTTACTGTTGCCTCGCCCCTGATGACGAGGGCTTTGTCGAGGTAAGCGTGGCTACAGTGCCGCCGCCTTGCGGGCTCTCACTGTAGCCTCACCTTGTCTTGTCTCCTTAATGATGCACATGTTTCGAGGGAGGGAGGTAGCCGGCTATTGGGAGCCGGCTATGGCCCAGGCCGACTAGGGGAGGCCGGGCCGCCTTCGAGTGTCTCTCTGGCTAAAGGGGCCCGCCGCCCGCGGGCCGTACTGGCGCCTGTCGTGGGTGACGTCGAGGTCAACATGGCTACAGTGTCGCGCCGGACGGGGGATGGCTGACCCGTAGGGCGCCCTGTGGCCATGCATGTTCCAGGATTCAGGGGTGGTAGGCTGTACTGTGGCCACACCCAGTCTTATCACCGTTATGTGGGTGCAGCCCTGGTGGGTGCAGTCTTGGCCGGCTTCTGGGAGTCGGCCTTCTTCATGGCCGGCTTCTGGGAGTCGGTCCTCTCAGGGCCGGCTTCCTGGAGTCGGCCATCTCGTAGCTTTCTTCGGGAAGGTTTTTGAGGCCGGGTTGCCTTCTGGTAGTCGGCCTTGGGGATAGCCGGCCAGAGGAAGGCGGCCCCATGCTCTGGATGCTTGAAGGCTCGATTGGCCTGATAATTTTTCGAAGAGCCAGGGGGAGTCGGTTAGGCTACCCGTGGCCATTTACTCCGACACTGCCCCTGGTCTGAACTCTGTAAATGACATCCAGAATGACACCGATTTCATCCATCAGGAGGCCCAGCAAGTTCAGGTGCCTGAAGCTTTTCAGAATGACTCTGGTCCTATTCAACAGGAGGCTCTGCAAATTCAGGTGCCAGAAGCAGTAGAAGTCTTTGGTGATGTTGCTGTGCAAAAAATTCCAGATGACCCACAGCTAGCTGCAGAACAGAGCTTTCTCAAGGAAGTGCCTTCAGCTATTGAGGATAATGCTGGTCCTTCTGCAGGTATATCTAATGTTAATTTGGACATTTCTTCTAATTCCTTGATCAATTCACAAGAAGTGTTCCAGTTGGCCTCACAACATGCTTTTTCTGTTATTGATGGTGACCATCTTATGTCTGAGGAAGGCATTGAGCTCTGGGGGAAACATTTTGCACCTTCTCCCACACAGGTGGCTAGTTCTTTCACTTCAGATATCCCAGTAAGTTGGTTTAATTTTATTCTACACTTGCTCCTGACTCCAGACAAATTTGATTGGACATTGCAACTTCTGAAATCACCCTTGTGACAAATCTTGATTGGGAACTGCAAAGAGGAAGATACTATGACTTTTTGTATCCCTGATAAGTGCTCTGTCTCCCAGGCCCCATTATGCAAGCTACAGTCACCTGCTGGCTTTAACAAGGAAAATGCTGGATGTAGCCCAGCAGTTCACTCTTCTTCTGGAGCAGGCAGTCCTCTGAAAATGGTCTCTCCAACCAATGTGATACTCTTGCCTGCTGGTAAAGCTATTTCCAGGAAAAGGAGAGGAAAGGGACCCCTAGTTGAAACCCAGGTAAGGAGAAGTGGAAGAATTAGAGAGGAAAACAAAGGTTTTAAAAGAAATTCTTGCTCTGGATATTCATGTCTTCCTTGCAATGCTGCTCCTCCAGTTTTGCATAGTAAAGTAGTTAAAAATTTCACCTCATCCTTTTGCAAGGTGGCTGGAGAGGACCTGCAAGAGAGCATGGCAAAGAGGGCTAGAAATAAGGAGTCTGATGGAGAGGCCAAGAATTCCAAGGCCAAGGAGAACAACAACTCCAACTCTAGTGCAGAATGATTAGTACACCTTTTATATATGTTGGCTGCACAGCCAGGGTCCATGGGGAAAATGTTACTAAGTTAGTTTCTCAAATACTGAACTCTATGTACTGCCTGAGGCATTTTGTTATGTGTATGACTAGGATCTTTCCTGCTAGTCTGTCTGACTCTTGCTATAATGATTTGCTCTTCTGGATGACTTGTATGATGCTAATTTGGGCACATGGATTTCTGCAAGTAATCTGTTCCACTCAGTATTTACTCAGTTTCTATGGGTGTTGTATGGTGGTCTGTCAAAGGCTGGTCTTTGACAGTAGTTTAAAAACAACCATGTTACATGATGAATAATAAGAGATCTTGGAACATACTAAATTGGAACATTAGAGGCATAAATGCAGAAGTCAAGTGGCTAGCTTTAAAGCAAAACATAGAAGAAAGTGCAGCTGGGATCATATGTTTGCAGGAGACCAAAAGAGAGGGGTTTGATTTGTCTTATGTTCACAACTTCTGTCCACACAGATTTTCTAAATTTGAGTACCTGCCTTCTGTTGGGGCCTCTGGAGGTTTAATTATAATCTGGGTTGGCTCTCTTTTTCATGGAGAAGTTCTATTCCAAAACAAGTTTTCTCTCTCAATGAAATTCACTTGTAGCATTTCCAACCAGTCTTGGGTTTTGACAAACATCTATGGTCCTAGCAACCAGGAAGACAAAGCTGAATTTCTGCAATGGTTTAGTAACATCCAAATGCCCCCTGATGTGGATTGGATAGTGATGGGTGACTTCAATTTCATCAGATCTCCTAGTGACAGGAACAAACCAGGGGGAGATGTCAATCAAATGCTCCTCTTTAATGAAGCTATTAGTAACTTAGGTTTGCTTGAACTACCCTTAAAAGGTAGACAATTCAGTTGGAGTAATATGCAGGAGAACCCAATATTAGAAAAACTTGACTGGTTCTTCACTTCTGCTTCCTGGATGATTTCATACCCAGATTCCACGGCTCTTCCTCTTGCAAGACCTATTTCTGACCACTTGCCTTGTTTGATTAAAGTGGGAACTTCTATTCCAAAAGCAAAAGTGTTTAGATTTGAGAATTACTGGTTGAAACACAACTCTTTTAAAGATATAGTCAAAGCAGCCTGGGACATTCCTGTGGGTTACACTAATCCTGCCAAGTTGATCAATGCTAAGTTTAAAAACCTAAGGAGGGCCCTAAAATTATGGTCAAAGAATTTGAGATGTCTTAAGAAGCAGATTGCAGACATCAATGAGTGCATTTTTCTCCTTGATTTCTTTGAGGAATTTACTGGATACCATAGAGTGGAATTGTAGAGCCTTGCTAAAAGATCACTTGCTGACTATCTTGAAGAACCAGAAGATTTATTGGAAACAAAGAGGAAAAGTCAAAGGAGTAAAATTTGGAGATGAAAATACAAAGTTTTTCCACACCAGAGCCTCAATTAATTACAGACATAATAAGATTGCTATGCTCCTTAATGAGGATCAAATTGAAATCACTGATCATGATGGAAAGGCTGGCTTACTTTGGGAAGCCTTTAAGCAGATATTAGGAAAATCTGAGGGACATACTATGCATTTTGATTTGGAAGACCTTCTTGGCAATCGGATCAACCCAGATATTTTCAAGGACATTAAACAACCATTCTCAGATGAGGAAATAAACAATGTGGTTAAGGACTTGCCTACTGACAAATCCCCTGGGCCAGATGGTTTCAACAATGAGTTTATAAAAGCATGCTGGGACATTATTGGAGCTGATGTAAGAAACTTGGTGCATGCCTTCCATGAAGGTAATATTTCTCTAGAGAGCATCAACACCTCATATATCACACTCATCCCCAAGAACTCTGCTCCTCTTACCCCTAGTGATTTTAGACCCATTTCCTTGCTTAATGGGGTGCTCAAGATCATCACCAAGTTATTGGCAAATAGATTGCAAAAAGTTATTTTGCAAATGATCCACATTAACCAATATGGATTTCTTAAGGACAGGGTTATCCAGGACTGTTTGGGGTGGTCCTATGAATACATTCACCAATGTTACAAATCCAGGGAAGAGTTGCTTGTGTTGAAATTAGACTTTGAAAAAGCTTTTGATTCCATTGAACACCAAGCAATTATAGATATTCTCAGAGCAAAAGGTTTTGGCAACAAGTGGATCTCATGGATAGAAATGATCTTTAACTCTGCTTCAACTGCTGTAATGCTGAAGGAGTACCTGGTAAGAAGATTTACTGTAGAAGGGGAGTTCCACAAGGAGATCCTCTTTCACCACTGTTGTTTGTTATAGCTGCAGACCTGCTTCAATGAGTAATCAATAAAGCAATGGGAATGGGCCTTCTTCATGCACCTCTGCAAATAAATTCCAACACTGACTTTCCAATTGTCCAGTATGCAGATGACACCTTGTTAATAATGTAAGCTGATTCTAGACAGCTCATCTGTCTTAAAGCTCTTCTGAACACTTTTGCATCTGCCACTGGTTTAAAGGTAAACTACCAGAAGTCTATCATGGTACCTATTAATATTTAGGGAGAGAGGGCTCAAATTTATGCTGGAACTCTTAATTGTCAGATGGGACACTTCCCATTCACATACCTTGGGCTTCCTTTAGGACTTCACAAACCAACAGTGGAGCAGTGTTTACCACTTGTTAACAGGATTGCAAAAAGATTAGCTGGCATTGCCACATTCATGACCTATGCAGGCAGATTGTTAATGGTTAAATCAGTCCTGGCATCTCTCACAATTTTCTATATGAGCTGCTTGGATGTTCCAGTCACTATTAAACAACAAATTTTGAAATACTTCAGGCACTGCTTGTGGAGAGGACCAGATATGGAAGACCATAGACCAGCTTTAGTAAAATGGACCACAGTCTGTAGACCAAAGTGCCAGGGAGGGCTAGGAGTCATGGATATCTTCACACAGAACAAGGCACTGCTTATGAAAAACTTACACAAGTTCTACAACAAACATGACATTCCATGGGTGAATTTGATTTGGGAAGCACACTACAATGAGGACAAGTTGCCAGGAGATGAGTTAGTAGGTTCTTTCTGGTGGAAGGCAAACTTGCAATTAGTTCAACAATTTAAAGGCTTAGCAAGGTGTAACTTGGGAGATGGCAGAAGTGCTTTTTTCTGGTTTGACTTATGGTCTGAGCAAATACTGCAGCATCAGTTCCCACATCTTTTCTCCTTTGTGATTAATGCAAAACTTACAGTGCAGCAGGTCCTGGTCACAGAGTACTTTGAAGATCTTTTTCACCTTCCACTATCAATGGAAGCCCATGAACAATTCTTGCAGCTTGAAGAGATGTGTTACTCCATGAGGCAATCACAGTACCAGAACCACAAAGACACATGGAGTTACATCTAGGGTAATGAACAATTTTCCTCTGCCAAGGCTTACAATGTTATGATTGGTTTCAAACAAACTCCACCACACTTCAACTGGATCTGGAATTCATCATGCCAACCCAAGCACAAAATGTTCTTCTGGATGCTTTTACATGACAGACTCAATACAAGAAATCTTTTGAGAAGGAAACCATTTGTTTTATAAGACTATAACTGTGCTCTCAGGGGGTGCCAACAGGAGGAAACCCTGTATCATTTGTTCTGGGGATGCACTTTTGCTGAGAGATGTTGGGATCACATCTTCCCCACCAGATCTCCAAATTTATCTGTTCTTGAGGCATTTCAGGACATTAAAGAAAAGCTAGGACTACCTTTTTTCATGGACATAATTATACTTACCTCTTGGGCTATCTAGATTTCCAGAAACAACAAGATCTTTGAACATATCCACCCCACATTCCAAGGATGGAAAAACATATTCTTGATGGAGCTGAAGTTACTAAAGCACAGGATGAGACCAAAGCATGCTAACCAATTCAACTCATGGCTGGCTCTTCAAGGATAGCTTCTTTTCTCTGTTTTGGCAGCTACTTCCTGCCTAGTCTCTAGCTTTAGTCTTAGTTCCAGCCTTTCTCGTAGTCTTTTTTTGGTTACTCCTAGCTTCTTTAGCTTCTTCTCTTTTTTCTTTTTCTTCTTCTTTTCTTTTCTCTGTTCTTCTTAAGGGGCTCCTCTCAAGCCCTTGTAGTCCTTTTTTTCTTTCCTTGTACTGCTGGACCTTGCCTGGTTATTTATATAAATTGCAGTGGGGTGTTTTGCCCTACTGTTTATAGTAAAAAAAAACTGCGTGACCTGCTGGGTCCCTGGTGTCACCCGCTCATTGTGTGCTTCTCTCGTTTATTGACTACATTGACAATGGCGTGAGCCCCAGATGTCCAACCATTTGGAGGAACCATTTTTGGGCTTGTAATAACGAGGCTCTTAGTTGCGTACTGCCATGACCCTGGTGGGTCCCTACTGTCATCCTCTCCATGTACAATCATCTCCTTGTTCCTCTCGGTTGTTGACGACATTGACAACGCAAGAGGGCGGCACACCGCGCACGGCGAGCGAACCAAGGCGGAGGACGACAACGAGGCCTCAGACGGAACGAACAGGAGCCGTGGAAGATGCGCTGGTCCAGTCGCAGGCGGAGGGGAGTACGAGGGCGGACTGGTTTGGGTGCGGGTGAGTGTTGGGGCTGACGTCGTCGGAGAATAACAAGACGTGTGGGGGAATAGAGGGAGGGACTGGCCAATGTCGGAGGGCACGGTAGGGCGGCGGAGGCGCAGCCAGCCGTGGGAGGCGGGAGCAGGCGGAACCGACGGGGTGGTTTGGTTCGGGTGGCTGGAGGAAGAAGACAAGAGATAGAAGATACACGACAGATGTTGGATGTCAATCCAACGGCTGGTAGGTAGAATCGTTTGTTGACTATTAGCTAGTAAGTCGACACCACCTTGGATAGGCTTTTTCCTCGTGGGTCCCAAATGTCAGAATCCAAATCTGTCACGGTCATGCAGCCTTTCTTATGAAAATTTACAGCCCATTTAGTGTGCTAGTTCAAAATAAGTTTGTGGGTGCTGGTGGGGGCTAGTCACTTGGGTTCTGTAAATGCAGAGTGAGCTCAAGCAGCTGGCGAGAGTGATGTCATTTCCCTTGGTTGGGATTTGTTACAACATTTCACTCTTAATTTAACGAATGGCAAGCCATTTGCCTTGTTTCAAATAAAATATGATAGTCACAGCCGAGTTGAAAAGGGCAACAACATCTGACTCCATCTTACAAATTGTACAAAAGCATGAGGGTTAATTGTTCATCAGGTTTAGACAAAACCCAGATTGAAAAGGGCAACAATATCTAACTCCAGCACTGTTTTCGGCAGTCACAGTCAAATGGATCGGCCAGGTCCATAGATTGAACATCTTGGTTCATAAAATTTACTAGATTATGACCACAAGATGTTGTAAATAGTAGCCCAGCACGTTGAGAAGCTCTTTTGTCGACCTGAAACTCCTTTTTTGCTCTTTGACATAACCATCCGTCAAAACTATGCTGCTGATAAACTTAAGCCTGATGGACAATAGTAACCTCGCATTCAGCAGGAAGAATGTGACAAATCTAGTGTTTGCATGGTTGGCTACATATCGTTCTAGCGTTATTGTCTTTAATCGAATGGCATGAGAAGTGAGAATATCCAGGTGCTTACGAATCCACCAATTAGTTATAACTTTCTTACCCCATCCTGTTGCCTAAATAGACATGAAGATTGAAAACAGTTAAGGTCTAAAAAAAGAGTGTCGAAAGAGCAACACCTGAATGGTTAATTCTAGTACACTATATGTGGGCTTCCAATGTGCGTGGAATTATCACCTTTATATACAACTTCCTTAGACATGGAAAGCATTGCAGCAAGCCAATAATCTTGTTCAGATCAAAACTATTCATTTGGATATATAAGATCTTGACAGAATCCAGCACCATTGATAGGCTATCCATGGGGAAACTCCTCATTGAGCA
This sequence comes from Aegilops tauschii subsp. strangulata, assembly GCF_002575655.3. Taxonomy (NCBI): domain Eukaryota; kingdom Viridiplantae; phylum Streptophyta; class Magnoliopsida; order Poales; family Poaceae; genus Aegilops; species Aegilops tauschii. The sequence goes on from NC_053038.3 coordinate 290,031,901, forward strand.
TAGAACATAATATTAGTACAGAATGTGTACTCCACGATGATATATAACTTATGCGTAGAAATTTAAAATGCAACTTATGGTTACAAGTGTAGATGATAATATACAGTACCTGAAGAATTGTGGAGCCAAACACCATCTTGAAATGAGCATAGAGATCATGTATTACACCCAAGGTCTCTAGTTTAGGCGCAGAGAGGACGGTTATTTGCGACGGTGGATAACTAGAATAAAGGATCAACCTTTGAAGTGAAGGGGCATCTTGGATTATGAGCTGCCTTCCGTCAAAAGAAATTCCAATTCTTACAAGGTTAGGCAACTTTATTTGGAGACAACTAATTCTAACTGTGAAAACAAGCACCAAGCACTCCAGGGCAGGGCAACGGAGTGGATGCTGGTGTGCAATGAGGCCTCCGATATACGAACCCGCACAAGTGAAAGTTTTTTGAGAAATGGGAGTCGAAGGTTTAGTACCAGATTGTCTGGTAGGTAGCACAGTGCAAAGGTGGCGGTGTGGAGAGAGGAGGAAAACCGGGAGACGGACATCAGTGCTGAGGGCACAAGTACATGGCGTTCGGTATCTGGTAGGTGATTTCCTGGGGAATAGTAGAACTCAAGCAGCTGTAGTTCTGTGAATTCAGGGGATTTCAGCCAGGCGTCCACCGTGCAGGGTATGGTATGCTTGCTCAGGTAGCATGACAGGATGCAGATGCTTTGAACGGAGCCCTGGTGGGAGGAGATGATGCTCTGGGAGTTCAAAATCATTGAAGAGAGATAGCTGACGATAGTCGAGATTAAGGGGCATGACGCGCCATAGAGGGCGCCGCTAAATTGAGAGGACTTGGGTGCTACATCAATTCTTGGTGGGCAGAAGCGAGATGACCTCCCCAAGGATGGCGCCTGGGAGATCGCTGATGCGGTCCACCCGAGATTCTACGGGTTCCTCGGATCCGGTGGGGGCGGGTTCGCCGCATCTCCCCGCGCTGTCGGGTGCGGGATCTACAACAGGCATCGCCGCTGGCAGGAGCCTCATCTTCTTGGCGCTGGGGTCAGCCGACTCCATTTTCCTCGAGGGCGTCGCGTCGAGCTCACGGATTTGGGCAGAGTAACGAATGACGAGCCTAGTTGTAGTGCGAGTGAAGAAGAAGGGGAGCTGGGGTTTTCTATAGGAGTGAGGTGAGGAATTTGGGGGTACGAGTGGAGCGAGCTGACGTGAGGTGGGTGGGAGTGAGTAGGAAGAAGATCACCCAGGTTTTTTGGGGGGCGGTGTGCTGGGTGTGGGTAGCACCTCTCATTAAGTAAATATATGGGCTTTTGAATTGATTTTATTATTTACTAGGGTGGATGGGCTGTTTTGTCTTGGGCCCAGAGAAACAATTACTACTAGTATAGTGGAGACACTCTACAGCTACCTAGAAAAAACAATTACTACTAGTACAGTGGATACACTACCGCTTCTGGCTCCTCCGAGGTCATCGAAACGTCTTCCTCTACTGAATGCCGTTTTACTTTTGTTCACCGACATGCGGGCCATGCAACGCGCGGGCCCAAATGCCATCCACCAAATTAGAAGGTTGTATGCAGGCGGAGAGTCACCCCGGTCGTAGCACGGCAGTAACGAGCCGCCGTATCACAAAACCCCACCTCCCCGCAGTCTAAGTTTGATGAACAAAACAACCATCATTTCACTCTTTGCCGAATCCCCGTCTCCCTCACCGTCTTCAAGAAAGCCAACACTCGCATCTGCCACTGTTCTTCTCTCCCAACAAAGGGAAGGTAAGCTCCGTGATGTTGGTATATTTTTGTTCAGAGAAAAGAAAGAACTTTTGCAAAGCAGTAACCGATCCTCTGAAAGGATCAAGATGGACCTAGAGGGGGGGGGGTTAATAGGTACAATTACAAATTTTAATATTACTTAGCAATTTCAGGCTATAATGCAGAATATGAAAGTTTGCCTAACAATTGCAAGTATGTGAGTAAGCAAGCACAATATGATATAAGTAAGGCCTAAGATACAAGTAACCACAAGTAGGAAATTAGGGTTAGGGATAACCACAACTTTGAGAGACGAGGATGTATGCCGATGTTCACTTCCTTGGAGGGAAGCTACCTCACCGTTAGAGAGGTGGATGTTACCACGAAGGCACACCAACGCCACGAAGGCTCACCCTATTCTCCCTTTGAGACAACACCACAAAGGCGTTTCTCAACCACTAGTGGTAGACCTTGGGGTGGTCTCCAAACCCTCACAAACTTTCCGGGGGTAATCACAATGGTCGATTCCTCTCTGAAAGACTCCTCCGCCTAGGAGTCTCCAACCTCCTAGAGTAACAAGAATGGTGGGGAAAAGCTCAAGACTTGCTCAAATCATGAATTCCTTTGGTGCAAAGAAGGGGAAGGAGTGGATCTATCACTTGGATGGACAACTTCTCTCAAATGCTCTCAAATCCCTCAGGGATCTAAGATTTGGTGTACAAGAGTGAGCGAGAGAGAGAGAGAGCGAGAGAGAGAAAAGTGTTCTTGAGTATGTTTGAAGTGAATGGTCAACCCTCACACGGGATATGAGAGAGATATTTATAGTATGCCTCAATAAGTCAATGAAGTGGTGCAGAGAGAGACCCTTTGGGAGGACAACAGAGGTGTAGATATCTGCGTGAACATTGGTGCGAAAATTTTGATCCAGAGAGTCTTGGACCAATTCGAATTGATCAACATCACGCCAGAACTTAAGATATGCAGGCTTGGGCACTTTGGTGAAATCCTTGAGAACACGCCCATGAAATTGAGGAGCCTCAAGAGGAATGTGATGACCATCTGCATGCGGCTGATCGGGAGGAAGAGCAGGCATGTGAGTGGCCCTTCGAGAACCGCGAGGGCAGGATGAAAACACCACTTGTGCACCACACTCCTCTTCTTCCATGTCTTCTTCATAGTCAGAGCCGTCGACAGAGGTGGACTCCTCAATCACAGGTGGTTTCCCAGCATGCTTGTGCGAACGCAGCTCCTCTTGAGAGTCATCAGAACCACCTCGACGAGGGGCTGAAACCAAGAGGAGAAGAATATGGACAAAACATAGTGAGCCCTTGGCATGAACGGAGACGGTGATGATCAAAATTGGAATCGAAAGGACATATATTACCGTGGGCAGAGGTACCCCCAGCATCCTTGCGAGTGGTGTGCTTGATTTTCACCATCGTGGGACGAACCTCACCTGAGAGATTATCCGAGAGAGAAAGGGGATCACTACCGTGTACATGAACGAGTGACGGAGACGAGAGAAAAACGAGGAACCAGGCAGGAGGGGGTACCAGATCAGAGCCAGAGGCGAGGAAGAGCAAGACGGGGGCGCGGCGAAGTGGCTCCCCTAGGCGACGGCGAGGGAGAAATCGCCCTCCTGGCGGCGCGGCGGCAGACTTAGTCATGGGGAGGAAAAAAATAGGACAGGGCAACCGCTCAGCCCGACCCCGAAGTATTTATATGAGCCGCAAACTACATCGGACGACCGACCAAGGTCGGACGTCCGGGCACTGGTGGACGAGCCAGGCCACGGACGTCCGAGACCTGGGGAGTGATTTGGCTGTGCATGATTTCTGCACAGCAACCAGACAGCCGAGTGATGTCGGACGACCGGAAGCTGTGTGTCATTAGACGTCCGAGAACCGTCAGACGACCGGTGGCAAAAGTTTTGGCAGACAGCACAAGAAATATCTAGATGAACCAAAATACAAGAATGGGTACACGACAAAATACTATGGGCAATCAAACATGAAAATACCACATGGTGAGCAACTAGACACACATGTTATGAACCCCAAACATGATTGGACATCCCCTCCTTTGAGGAGAGTCGGTGGCCAATAGGCCACCATGTGTGAGTATAAGTGTCGTGATACCGCGAAGATAGTGTCCTTGGGCTGAATAACACTACTCCGTCATTTAAAGTACCGTAGTTCGAAGAACATGGTAACTTTGAGAGTGTTTGTTCTTTTTATGCATTATATAGGGTGAGAGTACTCATGAGTTGAGTGTGCCCCCCTAAACATATGCCTACATCTAAACAAGACATGAAGTGAATGCATGGATGGGTACTAGATTTCACATAATGTTGTCAAGCTCCAAGATACCAAGTTCACGCCTAAGTTGACAAAACCTTGCTTCATCCAATGGTTTGGTGAAAATGTCTGCAAGTTGCATATCTGTACCAACATGAGCAATATCAATGTCACCCTTTTCCACATGATCTCTCAAGAGATGATACATAATATCAATGTGCTTAGTGCGGGTATGATCTTTGGGATTCTCAGCAATATTGATGGCACTTTCATTATCACATAGAAGAGGCACATGTCTATAGGTGATACCGTAATCCTTCAAAGTTTTCCTCATCCATAGTAATTGAGTTGCACAGCTGGCGGTTGCAATGTATTCGGCTTCAGCAGTGGAGAGGGCAACACAATTTTGTTTCTTCGAGGACCAACTTACCAAGGAGCGTCCAAGAAATTGACATGCACCGGAGGTGGAATTATGATCCACTTTGTCTCCAGCCCAATCCGCATCCGTGTGCCCAATGAGATCAAACTTAGCATCATTGGGGTACCATAAACCCAACTTTGGAGTGTGAACAAGGTATCTAAGAATATGCTTAACCGCCTTATGATGACTTTCCTTAGGGAAAGTTTGAAATCTAGCACACATGCATACACTGAACATGATATCTGGTCTAGATGCACAAAGATAAAGCAATGAACCAATCATAGAGCAGTAAATAGATGGGTCAAAAGGGATACCGTTTGCGTCTTTAGTGAGTACAATTTTTGTTGGCATGGGTGTATTACATGGACTAGCATCAGACATGCCAAACTTCTCTAGAATATCCTTGAGGTACTTTGCTTGAGACAAGAAAATTCCTTTTTGGAATTGTTGAATTTAGAATCCGAGAAAGAACTTCAAATCCGCATTGAGTGACATCTCAAAGTTCTTGGTCATGGAAGCCACAAACTTCTTGCACAAATGAGTGTTAGGAGAACCAAAAATGATATCATCTACATAGATTTGGCATAAGATCAACTCACCCTTGTCCCTCTTAGTAAAAATAGTGGGATCGATCACCCCTCTCACAAAACCATCATCGAGTAAAAACTTCTTAAGATGATCATACCAAGCACGAGGTGCTTGTTTGAGGCCATACAAAGCCTTATGAAGTTTATACACATAGTCTTTGTGATCGGGATCAACGAACCCAGGTGGTTGTGATACATATACTTCTTCTTGTAGAGGACCATTAAGGAAGGCACTCTTCACATCCATTTGATGTAATGTAAAACCATTGAAGGCAGCATAAGCAAGTAAGATGCGAATAGATTCAAGATGGGCAACGAGAGCAAAGGTCTTACCAAAGTCCAAACCTTCAACTTTTGAGTACCCTTGTGCCACTAACCTTGCCTTGTTGCGGATGATTACACCATTCTCATCTTGCTTGTTCTTGAAAATCCATTTTGTTCAAATGACATTGTGTTCCGTAGTTGGCCTCTTGACTAATGACCACACTTGGTTGCGTTGAGCAAAGGTCTTACCAAAGTCCAAACCTTCAACTTTTGAGTACCCTTGTGCCACTAACCTTGCCTTGTTGCGGATGATTACACCATTCTCATCTTGCTTGTTCTTGAAAATCCATTTTGTTCAAATGACATTGTGTTCCGTAGTTGGCCTCTTGACTAATGACCACACTTGGTTGCGTTCAAAATTGTTCAACTCTTCTTGCATAGCAACGAGCCAATCGTTGTCCATCTATGCATCTTGTACCTTGAGAGTCTCAACACTAGAAACAAACGAGAAGTGAGCACAAAAGTTTTTCAATTGTTTACGAGTGACTCTACCTTCCGATATGCCTGTAAGAATTTTATCAACATCAACACGACCGGCCACTCGGGGCATGATGGAGGTTAGGGTTTCGCGAGGTTCTACTTCATGTCCATCATCTACATTCTCAACATATGGATCATTAATGTGTGGCAGAAGATCTTCTTCTTCATATTGCATTTGTTGAGGTTCATCATCAATGATTGCATTTTCTTGTTCTTGCCCTTGATGATGATCTTGTTCTTGAAAATGATCATGATGAGGGACTTGATCATCTTCTTGTACTTGAACTATGGGCATTGGTTGAGCAATAGGAGCTTGTGGTGGTATGGATGTTGAAGTGGTTTGATGATGTGTAAGACTTCCATCTTCTTCTTCATCATCATGAGGTTCTTGTTCCATGTGAAGGAGAGCACCAACACCCATAGACAAAATATCTTGAGACGAATCTTCTTCACCTACATCACTTAGATCAACTTGCTCCCCATGGGAACCATTAAATTCATCAAACACCATGTCAGAAGTTTCTACAACACATCCATTGGATTTGTTGTAGACTCTATAGGCGTGAGAGTTTGATCCATAGCCAACAAATATGCCCTTGGTTGTTTTGGATTGAAATTAACCTAACCATTCTCTTTTGTTGAGGATGAAACATTTGCACCCAAATACTTGAAAGTACTTGACATTTGGCTTGTTTCTGGTTAGGAGCTCATATGGAGTCTTTTCCAATATTGTGCGAAGAAAGAGCCGGTTTGATGCATGGCATGCGGTGTTGACAGCCTCGGCCCAAAAACTATGTGGCGACTTGTACTCATCCAACATGGACCTTGCCATCTCCACAAGTGTACGATTCTTCCTTTCTGCAACACCATTTTGTTGAGGCGTGTATGGTGCAGAATATTGATGCTCAATCCCTTCATCACTAAGAAATCCTTCCAAGGAGTAGTTCTTGAACTCAGAGCCATTATCACTTCTTATTGCCAAGATTTCTTTGTCAAACTTGTGTTGTGCTTGCTTGGCAAAATCAATGAAGGTGATCTTCGTCTCGTCCTTGGACTTGAGGAAAAACACCCATGTATATCTTGAGTAATCATCAACAATGACAAGTCCATACTTTTTCCCACCAAGACTATCCCATGAAGGAGGCCCAAAAAGATCCACATGAAGGAGCTCCAAAGGCCTTGAAGTAGACACAATATTCTTGGGGGGGGGGGTACTTTGATTGATGTTGCTTCCCGGCTATGCATGCACTACACACACGATCTTTCTCAAAAGAGACATTGGTTAGTCCAAGAATGTGATTACCCTTTAAGAGATCTTGAAGATTTCTCATGTCGACATGGGCTCGCCGGCGATGCCAAAGCCACCCCTTGTCAGCCTTGGCCATTAGACAAGTTGCATGGAATGTGCTCTCTTTCGAGAAATCAATCGTGTAAAGGTTGCCATCCAACTCTCCAACATAGGCCACTTCGAGAGTATCTCTCTTAAGGACTTTCACATCTGTTAGTCCAAAGAGTGTATCATAACCAACAGAAGCCAATTGGTGAACGAAAAGCAAACGGTATTTAAGGGATTGGACAAGCATGGCATTTGCAAGAGACATGTCATTTGTGATAGTTACATTGCCCAACCCGAGTACCTATCCGTTTGATCCTCCACCAAACATAGTGCTCATAAATGTTTGAATAGCTTCCATGAAATCGTAGAGCAATTTGCTATCTCCGGTCATATGATTGGTACATCCACTATCGATCACCCATTTTACTCCACCAGAGAAAGCAACCTACACACAATTATGACTTAGTTAGAGGCACCCATTTTGCAATGGGACCTCTCAAGTTAGTCACAAGGGTCTTAGGGACCCAAATAGCATAAAACCAGAATGCATTTCGAGGACCAACAAATTTTGCATAAACTTCTCCGTCCTCAGTTTTACGAAGTACATAGGATGGAGGCATGAACTCTTTTGGCTTGTTGAGAGTGGGCATGCCCCTTGCGGCCTTCCCACTCACAACCTTACCTTTATCCTTGTGCCCTTCTCGCACAAACTTTTCTTTTAGATGAGTGGTGCACTTTTGAGAAGACGTCTTCTTCTTGCTTTTGCTTGGGTCAAACCCGAGCCCCTCTTTAGCAAACACTTCATTGTGTTGGCTCAATACCTCATTAAGGTTCTTTTGTCCTTGAGCACATGTCATGAGTCCTTTCTCGACATGAGCCTTGAGAAAGTGATTCTCCTCAAGAATAGATGCTAGGTCACCACTAGAGTTAGTAGTACAAGCATCAACATTGATAATAGGAGAAGCGTAAGCCTTGACTAGAGTTTCAAGATAAGTAAGATTGAGCGTCTCAAAACTCTTGGTAAGAAGAGTGAGCTCTTCTTCCTTAGTCTTGAGGGACACAGATAGAAGCTCACAATCCTTAGAGAGAGAGAAGCATGAGACTTCACAAGCTTAATTTTATCCTTCATCAACTCCTCGCAAGAGTCCTTAGCCTTTTTCAAGGAGGCAAGTTCTTTAGCATGAACATCAATGTTTGCACCAATTTTCAAACATAGTTCATCATTTCATGCTTCCTCATATTGGACTTTCCGCTCAAGGATTTCATATTTTTCCTTTTCCTCGGTGACGAGGGTTTCGAGTTCCTTAATGGTGATGGTGTGCTTACTCACCATCTCCATAAGCATACAGAACATAGTAATCTTATTTCCTTTGAGGGAGCACATGAACTTATTTAGTTTAGCAAGCATAGGATCATCTATATCATCATCATCATAATTATCCTCTGCATCAAGAAACTCATCACAAGGAATAGAAGGAGTGAAAAGAGGAGGGTTTGATCGTGGGGTTACCTTGACCTTGTCAGAAGAGTTTTTGTCCTCTCCATCTTCCACCATCCTTTGCCATTAGGCACTTGTGAGCATTGCCCTTGTAGTCTTTAATGTAGTTGTAGGTGACAACATCACCACTCTTGTTGACTAGTCTCAAAGTGTTTTGAGAATCTTGAGCTACCCCGGCAACACCACTAACATCATCCGTATCGGATTCTTCATGAGCAACCATTGCTTTTCCATCTCTCTTCTTGAGTTTGGAGTTCAAAGTATTTGGCAACTTCTTCTTGGGAAAGGTCTTGGGAAACCCTGGTTTGTCCTCTCTCTTCTCATAAGGGCAATCGTTGGAGAAGTGGTTGGTTTCTTCACAGTTGTAGCATTTTCTCACTTTCTTCTTCTGGAATCTTCCCTTGAATTTTCCCACGCTAAACTTCTTGACAAAAAGAGCAATGTCTTCATATGAAGGGCTCTCATTAGAGTCAATCTCATCACCATCCTCCTCCTCATCATCATCTTCTTCGCTTTGCTCTTCTTCACATACATGCTTGGCCTTGAATGCAAGATTGATCTTTGATGTTGAGGTACCATGCATGGCAAGATGTTTTGTAGCATTTGCCTTTGACTCTTCAAATAGTTGAAAAGTGGATATGATGTCATCTAGAGTCATTTACTTGAATCCATGGTGTTGTCTTATGTCCCACACCATTTGGTGATGATATGGAGCAAGAGCATGAAGCAACTTGTCCATGAGAAATCGCTTAGTCAAGTTGAATCCATCTTGTTTATTGTCACACTCACAAGACTCGATGTCAGCGGTGATTGTCATGAGATGCTCAAGGAGCTGCTTGGGAGATTCACCTTTCTCCATACAAAAGTTTTGCAATTGACCCTTGGCAATTTCATATTGAGCAAGCCGGAGAGTGGAAGTACCGGTCTTGGTCCTCACAATGCTATCCCATAATTCCTTAGCACTTGTGATGTGTATGTATGGTCTCCTTTGATTGTCAGTCATACCTCTCCTTATGCACATGGTTGCTGTGTCATTGAGATTCTTGGCATATATCTCTCTTGGTGTAAGATTCTTCGGGTCAATAGCTTGGTAGCCATGCTCCAAGATCTCCAACATCTCATCATTTCCATATCAGAGATGATCCTGCATAGCAACTCTCCACAAAGCAAAATTGGTAGTGTCATAATGTAAAGGAGGTTTGCCTTGAGGGTTATACTTTGGTTTCTCTATTTGAGGTCTTGCATAAAGCCAAGGAACACTCCACTGGAGTGTTCATTACTAGGAGGTTGTTGGCCAAGTGAAGGAGTTGGCACAGTTGGCCTCGAGGCTGCACCACCAGAAAGTGGTGCAAGCATCGTGGTTAGTGTGGCTAGTCTCATTTGGACCAAGGCCTCAAGAGAAGCATCTTGCTCCTCCTTTTGCTTAGCAAGCACCCGTTCCAGATCCTCAGAAGTGAAGGAGTTGACTTCCGTGGAAGCCGCGCCCTTATCCTTCGGATCCGCAACAAGGGGAGTCCCGTTGTGGTTCATCTTGCTCTAGGGCGATTAAGCCACAAGAATAGAGCACGAGGCTCTAATACCAATTGAAAGGATCGAGATGGACCTAGAGGGGGGGTGAATAGGTACAATTACAAATTTTAATTATTGCTTAGCAATTTTAGGCAATAATGCGGAATATGAAAGTGAGCCTAACAATTGCAAGTATGATGCTAAGAGCTAAGCAAGGTAAACAAGTAACACAAGTATGTGAGTAAGCAAGCACAATATGACATAAGTAAGGCCTAAGAGACAAGTAACCACAAGTAGGAAGTTAGGGTTAGGGATAACCGCAACTTCGAGAGACGAGGATGTATGCCGATGTTTACTTCCTTGGAGGGAAGCTACGTCACCATTAGAGAGGTGGATGTTACCACGAAGGCACACCAACGCCACGAAGGCTCACCCTATTCTCCCTTTGAGACAACACCACAAAGGCGTTTCTCAACCACTAGTGGTAGACCTTGGGGTGGTCTCCAAACCCTCACAAACTTTCCGGGGGTAATCACAATGGTCGATTCCTCTCCGAAAGACTCCTACCGCCTAAGAGTCTCCAACCTCCAAGAGTAACAAGAACGATGAGGAAAATCTCAAGGCTTGCTCAAATCATGAATTCCTTTGGTGCAAAGAAGGGGAAGGAGTGGATCTATCACTTGGATGGACAACTTCTCTCAAATGCTCTCAAATCCCTTAGGGATCTAAGATTTGGTGTAGAAGATTGAGAGAGAGAGAGAGAGAGAGAGAGAGAGAAATGTGTTCTAGGGTTTGCTCAAAGTGAATGGTCAACCCTCTCCCGTGGGAACCCAAAACAACACTGCAGCGTTGGACGTCCGATACACAATGGACGACCGAGGGCTCGGCCGACAGCGAACGTCCGTCAGGGACCAGACGTCCGATGCTTTGGCACGGTATAGAAGGTACCGGACGACCGGAGGGTCCCGGACATCCGATGTTTTGGATCTGTATAGGAGGAGCCGGACGTCCGGTGAGTACCGGTCATCCGACAGAGATGAAAATCAGATAATGAGTTTTTAGAAGATTTTGAGCAAGACTCTCACGAGACCCCATGTTCCCCTCTTAATAGTGCGGGATCCCTATACTCAAGAACAAGCATAAAAAGGTGGCTGTGCCAGTAGACTTGTTTCTTCGTTCTTGAGGAAGATAAATAATTCTGAAATCATAATCCCGCACACACATGATCCCGAGGGGACTAAAACCTAAGATATACTTGACAAACTTTGTTATTCCCCTATGAGTACATTGTCATCAACATCGAAATAAGATTAAGGGCATGATTGCACTTTCATCCTCACTCTCATTTTTGTTTCATTGTCATTGCGATTGTGTTTTCCTTTCCGTGGTCTCCTAGTATTCGTCAGTTTCATGATGGACCAAGGAGAACCAGGCAAACATCTACCGATGTTGGAGCAGACGCGAGAGGCTGATCCCCACGAGACAGAGAGCTCCAAGAAGATGGAGGTGGCCACCGATCCGACCCTAGATACGCTCACGGCCACTACTGAGATAGTCAACGCCCCATTTGAGGTTACAACCCCCGTGGCCCTGCAGGAGCAGTTTTCCCCCTTCGAGGATGTGTCCCCCCCCCGCTGAGCTGCCCAAGATGATTTTCTTCTTTCCCGATCTCGATTGTGGTTTTTCATATAAGTATGTGGTGATGAATAATGCAAAATTTTATTAGCTTCGATGCCATTCTACCTTCCCTGTCATGCATACTTTTGACTCTACATAGTGGTTTAAATAACTTGTGTTTCTTATACTGGAAAGTAATTCAGAATTTGTTTCTGTTTCAATTAGAGCCCTGATGCAGACAAAGATTGTGTGGTTGTACATGTCACTCGCTATGAGGCGGATGACCTGAATATACGCACTGGGAAAACAGAGTTCTTAGGCTGTTGGATCCTGGAAGCCATTTGCGCTTATACCAATGTCGAGATGAATTCCAGTCTCACTGTTGTCAGGCCTATTTTCCAGGGTGTACTGAAGCACAAGAAGTTCAAAGCTACTCCTTCATTTGTGAGGCATACTGTTCTTGTAAAGCTTACACAGGAAGATGATGTGGCATGCCTCCACAAACAAGTTTATGAGTGGCAAGGCCACAAGGTTATCTTCAGGAAGGTTCACAGGATTGAGCTGCTGCCGGACATCTGATGTCGCTTGAAGCTACGTCGGTATTTCATCAAAGAGGAAGGGATGATGCAGCACAGAGGCGGTAGGTATTTCCCTCAGATATGAAACCAAGGTTATCGAACCAGTAGGAGAACCAAGCAACACAACATAAGCAGCCCCTGCACATAGATACAAATCCTCGCAACCCCACGTGTAAAAGGGGTTGTCAATCCCTTCCGGGTACAACGCCTCAAGATAGGCAAATAGACGTGAGATAAAATTGTAGTAGATTGATAGATCGAACGCCAAATAAAATAAATAAGAATAAATTGCAGCAAGGTATTTTGTATTTTTGGTTTAATAGATCTAATAATAAATGCAAAAGAAAAGTAGATCGCAAAGGCAAATATATGAGAAAGAGACCCAGGGTCTGTAGGTTTCACTAGTGGCTTCTCTCGAGAAAAATAGCAAACGTTGGGTGAACAAATTACTGTTGGGCATTTGATAGAACTTCAAATAATCATGAAGATATCCAGGCAATGATCATTATATAGGCATCACGTCCAAGATTAGTAGACCGACTCCTGCCTGCATCTACTACTATTACTCCACACATCGACCGTTATCCAGCATTCATCTAGTGTATTAAGTTCATGGAGAAACGGAGTAATGCAATAAGAACAATGACATGATGTAGACAAGATCTATCTATGTAGAGATAGACCCCATCGTTTTATCCTTAGTAGCAACGATACATACGTGTCGGTTCCCCTTCTGTCACTGCGATCAAGCACCGTAAGATAGAACCCACTACAAAGCACCTCTTCCCATTGCAAGATAAATAGATCAAGTTGGCCAAACAAAACCCAAATATTGGAGAATAAATACAAGGCTATAAGCAATCGTGCATATAAGAGACCAAAGAAACTAAAATAACTTTCATGGATATAAAAAGATAGATCTGATCATAAACTCAAAGTTCACTGATCCCAACAAACACACCGCAAAAGAGTTACATCATATGGATCTCCAAGAGACCATTGTATTGAGAATTCGGCGAGAGAGAGAGGAAGCCATGTAGCTACTAACTACGGACCCGAAGGTCTACAAAGAACTACTCACGCATCATCGGAGAGGCACCAATGGAGGTGGTGAACCCCATCCGAGATGGTGTCTAGATTGGATCTGGTGGTTCTGGACTCTGCGGTGGCTGGATCAATATTTCGTCGACTCCCCTAGGGTTTTGGGAATATTGTGGTATTTATAGAGCAAAGAGGCGGTCCGGGGGGCACCCAAGGTGGGCACAACCCACCAGGGCGCGCCTGGGCCTCTAGGCGCGCCCTGGTGGGTTGTGCTCTCCTCGGAGCACCCCTCAGGCACATACAGGTCCCATTATGTTCCTTATGGTCCAAAAAAACCTCTGTCAAGTTTCGTTGCGTTTGGACTCCGTTTGATATTGATTTCCCGCGATGTAAAAAAGATGCAGAAAATAGCAACTCGCACTTGGCACTATGTTAATAGGTTAGTACCAAAAAATGATATAAAATGATTATAAAACATCCAAGATTGATAATATAACAACATGGAACAATCAAAAAATTTAGATATGTTGGAGGCGTATCAGCATCCCCGAGCTTAACTCCTACTCGTCCTCGAGTAGGGAAGTGATAAAAAAGAAGTTTTGATGTGGAATGCTGCCTAATATGTCATATCATATTCTTTTCGTTATAGCATGGACATTTGGACTTTTATGTGATCCAAAGAAATAGTCTCGTTTTGACATGATAATTTAAATACTCAAGCATCTCAACAAGCAACCATGTCTTTCAAAATATCAACGCTAAAATAAGTTATCCCTAGCCCATCATGCTCAACCAATGATCCATTCATGAAACACACTCGCATATTAGCTACACCCAATACTCAAGTACGATCATATTGCCTCCTAGTTGGTGCTATTATAAGAGAAGATGGAGACTCAAATTTAAAAATAAAAATGCATAAAGTAAAAGAAAGACCCTTCGTAGAGGGAAGTAGGGATTTGTAGAGGTGCGAGAGCTCAAAGCGAAAAACTTAGAGATAAAAATATTTTGGGAGGTGTATCCTTCCCACAACGAAAATGACTTAGAGTTCCCAACACTTTCCATGCTAGATATATCATAGGCGGTTCCCAAACAGAAAATAAAGTTTATTCCTTTTTCAACCATACTTTCACTTTCCATGGCTAGCCGTATCTGTAGCGATCCGACCTCAGACGGTAAAATCTCTGTGCTTCAATGTCATCCCTGGATCGGTGATGCTGACACACACAGTACTTGAATGGATTTATAACAGAGTAGCAATCACACCTTTATTACATCGATAGTCTCAATAGAGAACTTATTACAATAAATATGGCTTAAGGCCATCTAAATAAGATAACAACGGAAGGCTTGGAAGATAAAGTGAGTCCATCAACTCCAACGGCATAGCTGAGTGCACGACAACGACCTAGCACACCTTACTCTTCGTCTGAAAAGTCTGCAACATGATATGTTGCAGCCCGAAAACGGGTCAACACATGGAATATGCTGGCAATATAACACAGTAGAGCAATGAACAGAATAAATGCTATCACTACATGCATATATGGCTAGTGGAGGCTCTATGGTTATAATGTTTTGCGAAAAGCCAATTTTTCCCTACGACAAATGAATATATTTTATTTAACTATCATGGTAGTTGAACAACATTGAGAATGGTACCCCCATCTCAATCCCAATAAAAAGTAATTATCAACCCAACAAATTAATTTAGAGTGATGAGATCCATATGATAATCCAAGAACCAGATACTCAAGATGTCCATAACCAGGGACACGGCTAACCATGATTAGTTTATACACTCTGCAGAGGTTTACGAACTTTTCCCCACAAGACTCGATCTCCTCCGTTGGATTTCTCGCACTACATGGTGTTTGAGAAACGGATGACCGGGACACAGTTTTCAGAAGCATTAACTCTAACCCCGGGTAGACAGTACCAACCTACATCCCCTACATCTGCTAGTCTACCACTGGAAGAGGTCATGCAACATACTCAACTATGCTAGAGCTCATAATAGCTTGTGGCTGCACACGGAAGTTTCTAGCATGAACAATCTTATGATCCCTTCGAGCCTGGGTGGCGGACCATAGGAGGATCACACGGTATAACCCCGGGATCTCCTAGGACAACACTGGTATAACCCCAGGTGCCGAGACCAACAATCCACCCAGATGTGTATTAGAGTTGCCACCTTAAGTTGAAACATTAATTAACAATCTCACATCTGTCATGGATACACTCAAACTCAATCCACGTCTACGAGCATAGCATGGCAACATAAGCATAACGTAGAAGAAACTCCCAAGGGTTTGATAATAAAACAGGGCAATAGGTTCTACCTCATCATCTACTTCCCAAAACCCACATGTTAATCACATCCTAATCATGCAATATTTTAGGATTGAAACTAATGCATAAACTGGGTATTAAAAGAGTACGATCAATGTGTTACTTGCCTTGCTGACGATCTGCAAACCCTAGAGACTCGTAGTAGCACGCTTCGCACTCCGGGAATTCTATCGCAAACAAACAATAGCATACATAAGCACTCAAGCATAGATGCATGGGTAAAACTTGAATGAGAAGATCAAATCTGAAAACTCAACTGAAGAGATTCGATTTGAAAAAAGAATCAATCGAATCGGAGCTACGGAACCGAAACTACGGTCAAAAGAACTTCGAATTCAAATCTGCTTGGAACCAAACTTTAAATTGTCAAAACCTTGTTCAAGTTGATTAATCATAAAGAGGGGCTCGAGACGAAGATTTTGGCGTTGGTTTCACTGGATTTGGACAAACGGTTAAGAAACGACGAGGGTTTGAAGATCAGGGGCTAATCTGCGATAAAAATAATCGCGGATAGGTCCCTGGCCGAAAAAGAAAATAAAAAGAAAAGACTAACGAACGAACGTTCGCTGTCTGAACCTAACCGGCGAACATCATTCGTTAAAACGAATGAACGGACGAACGTCCGCTAAACAAATAATCTGACGAAACGAACCAAACCAATCTAACAAAAAAATAAACCGATCTAGGGTTCTTTAAGAAAACCGAGGTTTTTACCTAAAAACCAAAAAAACCGGCAGACGAGATCCGGTGAACGGCGGCTCGATTCGGCGAACGGGGCGGCTCGGGCGGGGCTGGCGACGGCGCGGGGCGGCTCGGGCGACGGCGACGCGGAGGGGGCGGCGGTGCTGCTCGGCGGCGGGGCTGGCGAGGGCAGGCGGCGGCGCGGGCGATGTGGGGCTCCAGGGGGGCGGGTCTGCTTATAAAGGGGGCGGGGGACGAGGTGGCATGTGGGAGGGGGCGGCGAGGCGCGGCGGCGTCGGACTCCCTCGAGGAGTCCGGCTCGGGGACGATGATGGCAGCGGCGCTGGATTGGGCCGGCTGGGCTTTGGTCCAGTCGGTCCAAAACTTTTTTTCTTTTTTCTTTTAAAACAGATCCGCCGAGAAAAATCCTAATAACATAAAAAATAAAAATCTAAAAATGCCAAAACAAATTTTCACCGTCTCAATAAAATATTTAGAACATGATGAACATTTTCTTGGCCTAAATGCAACTTTTGAAAAATGCATATTTTGCTAATTCAAATAAAATAGCAATAATATCCAAATAAAAAATATTTATTTGATTTTAATATATTTCCTCCAATATTTCTTTTATTTTGGAGAAGTCATATTATCTCCTCTCAAGTATTTTAATATGAAATATTTTCGGAGAGAAAAATAATTAAAACCAAAATGATCCTTGTTTCGATATTTGAGAAAATTCAAATACGAAAATGGTGAAATCCCGAACTCTCTCTCCGTGGGTCCTTGAGTTGCTTAGAATTTCGAGGATCGCAAAACAAAATGCAATAAAATATGATATGCATATGATGACCTATGTATAACATTCCAAATTGAAAATTTGGGATGTTACAAACCTACCCCCCTTAAGATGAATCTCGTCCTCGAGATTCGGGTTGGCTAGAAAATAGGTGTGGGTGGTCTTTCCGTAGATCATCCTCTCGTTCCCAGGTGGCTTCATCCTCGGTATGGTGGCTCCACTGAACCTTGCAAACCTTGCCGCGTGTAACTCGGCTGGCAAACTCGAGAATCTTGACTAGTTTCTCCTCATAGGTCAGATCACTATCCAACTGAATTGCTTCCAGGGGCACTGTATCTCTTAGAGGAATATCGGCCATCTCAGCATGACACTTCTTCAACTGGGAAACATGAAACACATCATGAACTCCTGACAGTCCTTCGGGTGACTCCAACTTGTAGGCCACTTCTCCCATACGTTCCAAAAATCGGTATGGTCCTACAAATCTCGGGGCTAACTTTCCCTTGAGTCCAAAACGTTTAACTCCTCGCAGAGGTGATACATGAAGATATGCTCTGTCTCCAACTTCATAGACTACCTCCTTGCGTTTCGAGTCTGCATAACTCTTCTGCCTGGACTGAGCTACCTTCAGTCTATCTCGAATCAGCTTAACCTTCTCTTCTGACCCTTTGATCAAATCTGGTCCAAACAACTGACGGTCTCCAACTTCATCCCACATTAACGGTGTCCTGCACCTTCGTCCATACAAAGCTTCGAAAGGTGCCATCTTCAAACTAGCTTGGTAACTGTTGTTGTATGACAACTCCGCGTAAGGTAAATTATCATCCCAACTAGATCCGTAATCTAGCGCACAAGCTCTCAACATGTCCTCCAGAATCTGATTGACTCTCTTGGTCTGTCCATCTGTCTGCGGATGAAAGGCGGACAGTGGATGCACTAATCATATGACTGGTGATCGAAGTCTTCTCATGGACTCAACCTTACGTCCATTTCTGCGCCTAATCAACCTGAAGATAATGCTCAGCCTGAAGCCAATCCTCCAAATGAAGACAATGATCAGCAAGAGCAAAATCTTCGTCCAGTTCATCCTCGTGTTGCAAATGAAGTACAGATTGAGAAGATAATTGATAGCATCAATGCATTGCTGAAGCCTTCATGGAACCTGAATGGATTCAAGCTATGCAAGAAGAGCTTCAACAGTTCAAGCTGAACAATGTGTGGGAATTAGTCAAGCGTCCTGACCCTCGCAAGCACAACATAATAGGCACCAAATGGATATATCGTAACAAGCAAGATGAGCATGGTCAAGTTGTCAGAAACAAGGCTTGTCTCGTTGCTCAAGGATACACTCAAGTTAAAGGGATTGACTTCGATGAAACATTTGCTCATGTGGCTAGGCTTGAAGCCATTCGCATACTGCTAGCCTATGCAAATCATCATAACATCCTTCTGTATCAAATGGATGCGAAGAGTGCCTTTCTCAATGGCAAGATTGAAGAAGAAGTGTATGTTGCACAACCACCTGGCTTTGAAGATCCAAAACATCCTGATATGGTATACAAGCTCAACAAGGCACTATATGGCCTCAAACAAGCCCCTCGCGCTTGGTATGACACACTCAAAGACTTCCTGAAGAGCAAAGGCTTCAAACCTGGTTCCCTGGATCCCACACTCTTCACGAAGACATATGATGGTGAGATGGTGAACTGTTTGTGTGCCAAATCTATGTGGATGACATTATCTTCGGCTGCACTGACAAGAGATACAGTGATGAATTTGGACACATGATGCAAGAGCAATATCAGATGTCCATGATGGATGAGCTGAAGTTCTTCCTAGGTCCTCAAATTCGTCAACAAAGCAACGTCATCTTTATATCTCAAGAGAAATACCTCAAAGACTGCCTGAAGAAGTTTGGAATGCAAGACTGCAAAGGATACACGATGCCAATGCCATCCAAAAGTCATCTGAGTCCCGACGCCAATGGTAAAGAGTTCGATCAAAAGGTATACCGCTCCATGATTGGTTCTTTACTTTACTTATGTGCATCTAGGCCAGATATCATGCTTAGTGTTTGCATGTGTGCCCGATTCCAAGCGGCACCAAAGGAATCGCATCACTTAGCTGTGAAGCGAATTCTTCGATATTTGGCTTACACCCCAACACTAGGATTATGGTATCCAAAGGGCTCAGAGTTTGATCTAGTTGGATTCTCGGATGCTGATTATGCTGGTGACAAGGTGGATCTCAAGTCTACATCAGGCACATGTCACTTTCTGGGACGATCACTTGTCTGTTGGTCTTCAAAGAAGCAGAATTGTGTGTCTCTCTCCACTGCTGAATCTGAATACATTGCCGCTGGATCTTGCTGCGCTCAGCTTCTATGGATGAAGCAAACTCTCAAGGACTATGGCATCAATCTGAAGCAAGTACCACTCTACTGCGACAATAAAAGCGCCATCAAGATTGCCAACAACCCAGTTCAGCACTCGAAGACAAAGAACATTGAAATTCGTCATCACTTCCTCAGAGATCATGTCATGAAGGAAGATATTGATATCATTCACGTCAACACTGAAGAGCAATTGGCAGATATCTTCCCAAAGCCCTTGGATGAGAAAAGGTTTTGCAAGTTGTGGTGTGAGATAAATATCTTGGAATCCTCAAATGTCCTATGATTAGGCACACATCCTAACACTTATGCATGTTGATGACTTAGATGTGCAACACACGAAGTAATGTATATCTTCAATCAATGAAGACATACACTCTAAGTGTGAATACATTAATGCGGAATTTGACTTCGGAGCGCCACGATAATTGTGCGCCGTGTCTGGGTCTAATACGTCCTATACGGTGGGTAACGCCACCACCAAAACCTTTGTTTGAAGTGTTTCTCTTGGCGTTACAATTGCAAAGTATTCGCATTTGATTTATCTTCAACAATGATTTGTCTTCATGTTGATCTTCACTTTGTTGATTTGGTCTTACTCAGATATATGCATATATTTGTGTTCTGTCCTCTACAACATTCACTTATAACTATGTCTTCTCGTTTGAATCTTTTGGACTAAGTGAATGTGATTGGACCCTAACCTCTTCTATGCTTCTATCTCCAATTCTATCTATCCAAATCATATGCATTCTATTGAAACCGTCGAATGTCTTCTCCGCGTCCTTGTCAGCCGAAGACACAGAGACAAAAATTGAATATGTTTTAAAAGATTTATCCTTATTGCTTGACACCCGGAGAAGTCGGAACGACCACCCGACAGTCCAGGCGTGCGTGGGAACATGGAACAACTTCCAATGTGTTGCATGTTCGCCACGTGTCCCTCAGATGTGAACCGCCAGGGGCACCTGCATAATTGTGCTATGATGTCCCTTTCCTTATAAATACACATCACATCACAGTCAAAATACTTCTTCCACCTCTCCACCTTGCACAAACCCTAGCGCCACCGCTAGCTCCCGACGACGCCAGCGACGAAGCGCTTAGCTGCCATGACCTCACCGATGCCGTCCTCACGCCGGCCGCGGACCTCGTCTTCTCCGCCGCCGCCGTAGGTGTCCTCTGTCGCCAAGTTAGGGCACAGAAGATCGAACTGCTCGGCCTCCTCTCTACTCCGTCTAGCAGTTCTTCGTGTGGTAATTAAAACTCACTTTTACTGCCTTTTTGATCCGATAGATTCATCCTTCTTCACCAAAAGTGGTTTCTATCCCCACAAACTTGGATCTATCCTGTTCTGCATCTCATAACATGCCTAGTATATTCACTTATGCTTCACACATAGTTAGATTCCTCACTTGTACCTATTCTTGGATTCGTATAAATCTGGAACCAACTCCCAACATATAAGTGAATGTCTTCGCGCTATGTGGTCAATGTCTTCAAAATTGATTTATCTTCAAAATCTTCTGAGAATGCATATGACCTCTTCCCCTTCCCTCGCATCTCTAATGCTGTCACAGGTACATGTCCGTGGGAGAATCCCTTAGTTCTCATAGTCTGCATTCATTTGCATAATTCTTACAGCATCACATCAATTCTCCCAAAGCTAGTTCTTGTGTGACCAGCAGACGGAAGCCTTTGCAAGTTTTGAAGCCATTTAGTTTGAACTACATGGCCACAAAAAAGTCAGCAAGGAATGGAGGCAGACAGCGCCGCGGGGGCACTTCAATGGATTTGCCTGAAGATTTCTATGAGTTATACAAAACTGATCCTGAAGAGAGCTATGGCCAACGCAAAACACGAATCCAATGGATTCAAAGATATTGGGCCGAGCAATGGTTCAAGTACAAATTCGTCACCAAGGAATATGCTGAAAAGAATGCCATCAAGCGTCCTTGGGGAGATATTCTCTATAAAAATCTTCAACCCAAGACCAAATCTGAAGCTATTGCTCAGGGTTTCTACCCTTGCATGGTCCATGGACCACAGCCTGCAGATGCCGACCCATCGTCTCTGTTATGGTGTCGCGGGGACAGTTTGTTCAAGCGCAACTACAAGTATGCCAAGGACTCTGCAGTAAAGAACAAGAAGAGCCTCAGATGCAACTTCAATCCTGGTCCTTCTACTCCTAGGGCTGATGGCACACGTGATGCCAATCCCAATGTCATCAGCCCCTTCGACAACTTTGATGGTTTTCTCTCCTACATCGCCGCTCAGAGGGCCACAGTGGATCAGTTTGGAGATGATGCTGATTCTAATGAAGCTCCTGCTCCGCCAAAGCCACAAAAACAAAAGAATCACCAAGTACTCCCCCAACTCAAGTCACCACTCTGGTGCTTGATGATGATGACTATGTGGTCCAGCCAACTACCTCTCCACATGCGTCGCCCGCATTTCGTAGGCTTCGCAAAGGACCAAGGCCACAAGTCACTCTTTTGAGTGTTCCAGAAGGAGAAGAGCACCACAACTCAGTATCACACCAAGTGTTTCCTGAAGCCACTCCAACTGCGAACGTCTCAGAATCTGAAGCCAAAGCTGCTGAAGATACACCGGCTGCATCAGCCGCAGAACAACAAGAAACCCGTGAAGAAGAAGAAGAGCGTGTTGCCACACCCCCTACCAACCAAGAAGTTGTTCTCGAGGAGAACGTGTCCTACCCTCCAGCTACTCAAGTGGAGGTTGATAATACTGAGGTGGCCACCAACACCAATACTGAAACCAATGACGTTGTCATGGCTGAAGCAAATGTGGCGCCTGAAGTTAATATGGCACCAGAAGTGAATGTGCCTGAAGCTTCTAATGCACCTGAAGTCAATATTCCACCTGAAGCCATTGTACCACTAGCAGCTCATGTCAATGCCGATGCTCCTGTACCACCTCCAAGGCCACACACTATTGAGCTGGCATTTGATCGCGGCCAACCTGTCATGGTTCGCTGGCCTATTCTGGTTCCTCCTCCTGCTCCCGGACCTCAATTTGATTATCATGTGGAGCACAGGCCTCAGGTCCAGAAGCCAAAACCGAGGCTGCCTAGGTTTCCAGGTACAACAACTTCACCAGGATCGTTTAATGTGAATGGCTTCATTGCACACAACACCTTCTTTGATAGCGACAAGAACCCATACTCGAAGCCAAGAATTTCATCTGATCGGTTCTAGAGCTATCAGCAGTGCAGTTACTGTTCTTTATGATCAAGGGCGCATCTTTCCCCATATGCGTCTAGACTGTGAAGCTATTGCTGGCCTGCCCTGCTTGGAAGAAGCCCTTGATTGTTTTAGAGATGCTGGTCTACTACAATTTGTGACTGATAAAGAGCACTGGAACGAAGAGCTTCTGCTACAATTCTATGCCACCCTCCACATTCGCGGCTACAATAGGGATCCGAAGACATGGATCCTTGAGTGGATGACAGGCAATGTACACCACGAAGCCAAAGCTCTTGATATTATTGAGCTCACTGGCCTGCCCACTCCAGGTGAACTATATGAACCTGGTTGTCAACTTCACCACAGTGCTTTGGAGAGCATCTTCCAGAAGCCTGAGCCAAACATGAGCCAAATGCTGAGCATGATGAAGCCACTGCCACGCGACGCTGAATATCCAAGGGAATTCTTTGTTGAAGACCTAGAGTATCTGCCCCGCACTATTTATCATATCATCAGGCGAACTCTATGGCCTGTCAAAGGACATTCTCCTGCAGCAAAGCTTGAAGGAGCAATGAAGACATTGGTTTTCTATATCTTCAATGGCATCAACTTCAATGCTCAAGACTTCTTCATCAGGCAATTGGCTGCATCTGGCTCTGATTTATTTGGTCTGAAGTTTTATGCTCCATGGGTAATGCGCCTCATCAAGCTTCATTCTGCTGTCAACTATCAGCCCTCTGCGCGCAACCACATTATCTTCTTACTAGAGGTTGATATGTCTGTCGAAGCCATATACCCAGAACCTGCCAAGGAGCCCATTCATCTTCACAATGTCGATCGTCAAAGTTTCACTCAACCCATTGAAGGCGTTCTTGCTGCTACTCATGTTTATCCTTTGGCTGGCAATACACATGCACCTCATCGTGCCCATAATGAAGCCACTGAAAGCACAATTGCTCAAAGGCCTCGGAAGCATTCTCGTGTTCTCAATGACCGAGAGCTTCTTGTTGCCTTGGATCAAAAACAGGATAAGCATCATGACTGGCTGAAGCGTCAGATGCAAAGCCTCTTGGTGGACGTTAATCACATTCGCAACCTTGCCACCAAGAATGAATTTGTCACTCATGAAACCTGTCGGCGGACGTGGAAGGGTCTGACACTGATAAGCTCTGGAGATGATCTTCAACAAGATGGCTTCACAGAGAGATTCAAGTTTGATTCCACTCCTCCCAGGAATGTTGTCTTGCGTAGGACTCCGTCACTCGAAGATTCTGAGTACTCCTCCTCTGCGGCAACTGTCAATGCAAGAGTCATCGATGATGAACATGATGCTACTTCGCCAACTACAACGTCACCGCACATCGACACTGCACCAAGTTCTTCTGCACCACCGAACCTCAACGATGACCCTGCTGCTTCACCTACTCCTCATGGGAACGAGTAGAAGCTCTATGTCTTCAAACCTTTTTGGTCCTTACTGACAAAAAGGGGAGAAGCATATGAGTTGATAGTCTTCAAGCGGGTCCTTATGAGTGGTTGGTATACTTTTTCCAAGTGCTTACAACTCTCGCTTTTGATACATTTGGTTCTTTGAGTTGTAACACTTAAACTTGATGGTCGTCTGCTACTTTTTCTGCTATTCTGTGATGCGATGATAAATTCCGCATGTGCGATGATAAATCCTGCATGAAATCATTTTGCAGACGTCCATTTTTCATTGTGCATGCCATGACCTTTGTTATACCCTTTCATGCATGATGAATTGTCTTCATTAGTTGAAGAGGATCTCCAAAAGTACAACCTGCCATGTGCATTTGCATTCAAAAGAAAAATACTTATATGCACATATTCAGGGGGAGCCCCTTACTACTTATGAAGACAATACCTTAATCCTTTACAATTTCACATACTTTTATCCCCGTTGAAAACTTCAACCAGTTTGTCATCAATCACCAAAAAGGGAGAGATTGTAAGTGCATCTAGTGCCACCCCTAGTTGGTTTTGGAGTATTGACGACAAACCTGGTTGAGGGACTAATGTGTTTGTGAGAATTGCAGGATAACACAGGTAGTAGTCCCTCATTGATTCGGTTTACCTACCGGAGATGACCCCTAAAAATGTGTGAAGACATTGAAGACAATGGTGGTATGTGAAGATATTCACAACGAAGATTATGACTCGAGAAGACATTCACGTGAAGACTATGGAGTGCGAAGACATAACTGTTTTGTAGGTTCCTTTTCTTCTTTGTTGAGTCATAGGAACCACAATACTATTAAGTGGGGTCCAAGTGAACAAAGTCAGACTGACTGAAGTGCTGCTCAACCAAATCCTATGTCTTCGAGCGAAGACAATGAGAGCAAATCTTATCCAGAGTCGGATAAGTCAGCTTTACTTGTAGCCCAAGTCAAGCTGCCACGTGTGTTTGAAATCTGACCGTTGGAACACGTGTCAGTTCCTTAGTCACCCAGGGTCATTTCAGACAAATCAGGTCGGGTTGCCTAGTGGCTATAAATAGCCCACCGCCTACACCATAAATTGGTGGCTGCTCAGAGTTAGTACACAACTTTTGTCGTTTGAGAGCAACCCACCTCCGAAGCATTTGAGAGAGAGATCCTTGCGAGGACAAAGCCCAAAACACCCAGAGCCCAAAGAGTGTTAGGCATCACTGAAGTCTTTCTGTCCGCGTGACCTGAAGACTTGTTACACTTGAGGACTGTGAATCCTCCAGCCGGTTAGGCGTCGCGTTCTGAGCATCCAAGAGTCATTGTGGATTGCCGGTGAACGAAGTCTATGAAGGTTTGGAAGTCTACCTTGAAGACTTACCAGAGTGATTGGGCGAGGACTAAGTGTCCTTAGCTCAAGGGGAATAAGGTGAAGACATGGTCTTCTGAGTTGAATATCAGCCTCCCTAACCAGACGTATAGTTGTCACAGCAACTGGAACTGGTCCAACAAATCCTTGTCCTCACCAAGCAACTGGTTCTATCTTCTCCCTCTCTTTACTTACAGTTTGTCTTCCTGAAGTCATTTGCATGCCTGCCTGATCTGTTTGACTTCACTGTGTGATGACTATTGTGTTTGGCTTCGTACTCTCTTCCAGCTTGATCCATACTACCTAGCTGCTAATAGTCTTCGTGCTTTAGCTTCATTACTTACTTGACTATGGCCTGTCTAGTGTAGTCTACCTTCTGCTGCATGTTAATAGGTTCATTTCTATCGTTTGTCTTTGAAACTTCCATGTTTTGAAGACTTCCATAAAAATCGCCTATTCACCCCCCCTCTAGTCGATAACTAGCACTTTCAGATCAAATGAGTGAGCTCCTGTGGGAAGACAAATCCGGGGTCACGTCTCGGAGGCATCTGAGGGGTTTAGAGGGGAGAGATTAGAATAGAATGAGGTCTAGTGAGAAAGCACTACCCATTTGCACATGAGGCAAACACATTTATATCAAACCAAAATCAATTCAAACAAGGGCATACAATCGGTCTAGAACTATCGTTACAGAAGTGCTCGGACTACTACTATGTACATGGGGAATACTACTGATGATATGGTGGTCATCTAGAAATTTTGATCGGTGAAAGACTCCATGATATCCGCTCCAGCTTCGTCTTCATAGTCATCATCACTACTGTCGGGGTCGGAGTCGGTGTCGTTGATGATGATGTAGTCTTCTGAACAAATGTCATCAGGATGGTCGTCATCTCCTCCTAGCGCGGGGTCTCCCATGAATACTCCTAGCTTCCTTGTCAGGTCGTCATTCTTCTCCACTAGTATTGCGATTTCCTCCTCGTATCCGTCGCATGTAGACTTGAGTTCCTCTTCTAGCTCCATGTTCCTGGTCATGGCTTTCTTCAAATCTATCATGCTTGCGCACATTTGGTTCTCCTGGCGACGAATGTGCTGGTTTAACTCCTGGATGAGAGATGCAATGGACCTGTCCCTCCTGGTGCTGATCATCTCCCATTGCTCATCTCGGCGCCCACATATCTGGTAAATGGTGTCCTTAAGATCCTATTTGTAGACTTCTCCGATACGTCCCATGGCGATGTGGGCTGCCATGCTCTTGCCTAGACTCCAAGTTGGTGCATCAAAGGAAAACTCTATGGGCTCAGTGACTGGCGTGAATGTCCTTCCTGGAACTTGAACTCGAATCATCTAGCGCTCCTCTTATGGTAAAGTGGCGGTGTAGGTCCCGGTGAAGCTTGGTGTTCCGAAGTTCAGGTACCTAGTGACTTCTTTCAAGTGTCTTCCAAAAGGTGTGTCTTCATCCGGTTGTGCAAACTTGTTCCTTGAGTCCGCCATCCTAAAGAGTAGAAAATGGAGAGGAGTCAGAAATGAGTAGAGAAGAGTGACCTATGGCTTATCTTAGTGGTCGTGTCCTACATTCAGCGTGTGCTTTGATACCATCTTGTAGCAATCCGACCTCAGACGGTCAAATCTCTGTGCTTCAGTGTCATCCCTGGATCGGTAATGCTGACACACACAGTACTTGAATGGATTTATAATAGAGTAGCAATCACACCCTTATTACATCGATAGTCTCAATAGAGAACTTATTACAATAAATATGGCTTAAGGCCATCTAAATAAGATAGCAGCGGAAGGCGGGGCTGGCGACTGCGTGGGGCGGCTCGGGCGGCGGCGGCGCGGCGCAGGGGCAGAGCAGCGGCGCTGGCGCTGAGCGGGCGACGGCGTGCCTCGGCGGCGGGGCTGGCGAGGGCAGGCGACGGCGCGGGCGATGTGGGGCTCCAGGAGGGCCTTGGGTCTGCTTATAAAGGGGGGGGCGAGGTGGCGTGTGGGAGAAGGCGGCGAGGCGCGGCGGCGTCGGACTCCCTCAAGGAGTCCGGCTCGGGGACGACGATTGCAGCGGCGCCAGAGTGGGCCTGATGAGCTTCGGCCTAGTCGGTCCGAAACTTTTTTGTTTTTTAAAACAGATTCAGCCGAGAAAAATCTTAATAACATAAAAATCTAAAAATCTAAAAATGCCAAAACAAATTTTCACCGTCTAAATAAAATATTTATAACATGATGAACATTTTCTTGGCCTAAATGCAACTTTTGAAAAATGAATATTTTTTCTAATTCAAATAAAATAGCAATAATATCCAAATAAAAAATATTTATTTGATTTTAATATCTTTCCTCCAATATTTCTTTTATTTTGGAGAAGTTATAATATCTCCTCTCAGGTATTTTAATATGAAATATTTTCAGAGAGAAAAATAATTAAAACCAAAATGATCCTTGTTTCGATATTTGAGAAAATTCAAATATGAAAACGGTGAAATCCCCAACTCTCTCTCAGTGGGTCCTTGAGTTGCTTAGAATTTCGAGGATCGCAAAACAAAATGCAATAAAATATGATATGCATATGATGACCAATGTATAACATTCCAAATTGAAAATTTGGGATGTTATAGTATCCACGGGTGGCTACCATACCAACACTTTCCAAGAAATTTATTATTTGACAACATAAAGTAAATTCATTTTTAATTTCGGGACTGGGCATCCCTAATACCTTTGCCTTACTCTCATGAAATGACAAGTGAATAAACACTCATCGTGAGAATAACACATCTAGCATGGAAAATATTAGCCACCCCTCACCGCTCCGCGAGCGAAACGAACACACAAAAGAGAAGTTTATTTTGAAAATTAGGAGATGGCACATGCAAATTTTCTTAGAACGGCAAAAGAATACCGCATATAGGTAGGTATAGTGGATCATGTGCCAAAACTGGTTTAAAGGATTTTGGATGAACAAGTAGAGATCATACTTAGTGCAAAATGAAGGCCAGCAAAAGATTGAGAAGCGACCAACCAAGAAACAGATAATCTCATAAGCAATCATTAAGCATAAGTAACACCGAATAATGCACCACAAGTAGGATATAATTTCATTGCATGACTATTGACTTTCGTGCTTGCATAGGGAATCATGAACCTTAACACCAATATTCTTACTAAAGCATAATTACTCATCAACATAACTCACATATCACATCATCATATCTCAAAACTATTACTAAGAATCAAGTTTATTTTGTCCAATGATCTTCATGAAAGTTTTTATTATATCCTTCTTGGATATCTATCACTTTGGGACTAATTTTTTTGTGTTGCTTTTGACAAGCTCAAACAAATATAAGTGAAGATCATGAGCATAATATTTCTTTCTTTCTCTCAAATTAATTTAAGTGAAGCAAGAGAGAATTTCTTGAAAATTTAACTAACTCTCAAATAAATCTAAGTGAAGCAAGAGAGCATTTCTTCAAAAATACAAAAGCACACCATGCTAAAAAAGATATAAGTGAAGCACTAGAGCAAGTCCATAGATCATAAAAGATTTAGGTGAAGCATAGAGAGCAATTCTAACAAGTCATGACATAATTTTTGCTCTCTCAAATAGGCGTGTCCAGCAAGGGATCAAGACTTAAAACAAAAAATAAAACAAGTAAAAACTCATATCATACAAGACGCTCCAAGCAAAACACATAGTATGTGACGAATAAAAATAGCTTCGAGTAAAATACCGATGGTCGTTAGAAGAAAGAGGGGATGCCACTCGGGGGCATCCCCAAGCTTAGTTGGTTGCTCTTTTTTGGATAATAGCTTGGGATGCCGGGGCATCCCCAATCTTAGGCTCTTCTAGTCCTTATTCCTTCATCCATCGTAAGATAACCCAAAACTTGAGATCTTCAATCACACAAAACTCAACAAAACCTTCGTGAGATCCGTTAGTAAAAGAAAGCAAATCACTACTATAAGTACTGTACCAAACCAATTCATATTTTGTTTTTGCATTATATCTACTGTATTCCAACTCTTCTATGGCAAAAACTCATCAAAGAAAACCATAGAGCCATCAAAATAAGCACACAACGCAAAGAAAACAGAATCTGTCAAAACAGAACAGTCTGTAGCAATCTGACTATTCCAAAACTTTTGGAACTCCAAAAATTCTGAAAAAATAGGATGAACTGAGAAGTTTGTATATTAATCTTATGAAAAAAGAATCGGCATTTTATCACGCTCTGGTAGAACATAAGAATTGTTTTCATGAGTGCAAAAGTTTCTGTTTTTTCAGCAAGATCAAACAACTTTCACCCAAGAAGATCCTATAGGCTTTACCTGGCACAAAAAATAATTAAAACACAAAAAACACAATCATAACAGTAGCATAATTGTGCAAACACTCAAGAACAGAAAGAAAAAAGAAAAAAAATAAAATTTATTCATTGGGTTGCCTCCCCAAACGCTATAGTTTTACGCCCTTAGCTAGGCATAAAGCAAGTATCTACGTTTTGTCATCTTTGGTTTGAGATCCATAAGATGCCCTCATGATTGATTCATATGGTGGCCTAATTCTTGTTCTAGGTAAGTGTTCCATACCCTTCCTCAAAGGAAATTGGAACTTAATATTGCCTTCTTTCATATCAATAACTGCAGCGACAGTGCGTAGAAACGGTCTACCAAGAATAATAGGACAAGCCGGATTGCAATCAATATCAAGGACAATAAAATCTACGGGCACCTAATTCCTATTTGCAAGAACAAGAACATCATTAACTCTTTCCATAGGCTTTTTAATAGTAGAATCCGCCAAGTGCAAATTTAAAGAACATTCTTCAAGATCGGTAAAACCAAGCACATCACATAAAGATTTAGGAATTGTAGAAACACTAGCACCCAAGTCACACAAAGCAAAACATTCATAATTTTAATCTTGACTTTGATAGTACGTTCCCATTCATCATGTAATTTTCTAGGAATTGAAACTTCCAATTCCAATTTTTCTTCAAATGCTTTCATCATAGCATCAACAATATGTTTAGTAAAAGCTTTATTTTGTTCATAAGCATGGGGTGAATTTATCATGGATTGCAACAAAGAAATACAATCAATCAAAGAGCAACTATCATAATTAAATTCTTTGTAATCCAAAAGAGTGGGCACATCACTAGCTAAAGTTTTGACCTCTTCAAACCCACTTTCATCAATTTTCTCAATAAGATTTCCACCCTCCGAAATATTGGGACACCTTCTACCTAAAGTTGACTCTTCTCCTGTACCTTTTTATCTATCTTAACTTTACTAAACAAGGAATCAATAGAATAAACACCAATCATTTTAAGATCATCACATTCGCGAAAGAAATCACTGGAAAATGCTTTTTCTAAAAATTCTCTTTTAGCTCTAAGCATAGCGCTTGTTTTCTTACTTTCATCCGTAGAAACATAAAGAGCTTTAATTGATTCATCTACTTTAGGCAAAAAAAATCATCTTGAGATTTTCCACATCATGAGCAATTCTATCAACATTTCTGGACAAATCATCATCTTACTCATCTTTTCTTCTATGGAAGTGTTGAAAACTTTTTGCATGTTGATAAATTCTTTAATATTGTTCTCAAGATCAGAGGTGTTCCTATTATTATTATAAGATTGATTTCCATAGGAATTACCATAATTATTAGAGGAATTACTAGGAAAAGGCGTAGGATTAAAATTTCCTCTATAAGAATTGTTATTGAAATTATTTCGAGAGATAAAATTCACATCTATGGCATCACTATTTTGCTGAATCAAGGTAGACAAAGGCATATCATTAAAGTCAATAGGAGAAGTTTTACTAGCAACCAATTTCATAAGAGCATCAACTTTTTCACTCAAAGAAGAAATTTCTTCAACCGAATTAACTTTTTTACTAGTAGGAGCCCTTTCGGTATGCCATTGTGAACAATGTGCCATGATATTATCAAGCAATTTGGTGGCTTCACCCAAAATAATTTCCCTACAAGTACCACTGACGGTGTCCTGGACTACGGGGTACTCAACACGTCATCTCCCGAACAGGTGTATCGAGCCGAGGACCCCCATGACGGTTCACTCATGGGCCACTTCGGGCAGCCCATGCCGCATACAAGGAGGATTCCACAAGACTTGGCGCCCAAGAAAAGGACTCCTCTAAACCCCAAGCCTCCGGTGTGTTATATAAACCGAGGCCAGGCTAGTCAATAGAACATCTCATATTCATTACTACAATCTTGTGGTAGATATATGTACTCTGTACTACACCCATATGAGTACAATCAAAAGCAGCATGTAGGGTATTATCTCTTCGAGAGAGCCCGAAGCTGGGTAAAATCCCGTGTCCATGTTACCATCGCTCCTATACGCCTAGCTTAGGACCCCTACTATGAGATACGCCGGATATAGAACTGACATTGGTGCTTCCATTGAGAGCCTGCTGGGTGATCGTCACGGATCGATGGGATGATCAGGTGATATTTTTCTAATCAGATCTGTTTTGTACAAGTTAGTTTTTGTGAAAAATTGTCGCTGGTTTGCATGCTTCGTCCGCAGACTAGGTCGAGATCAAAAGTCTAAAAAATCTGCGACCAAGGACACGCTCCCTCACGGTGTCTAGCGCTTTACCCTAGTCCCTTGTTCGGCAGATGGTGGCGTTTGATTGATTGTCAAGCTGGTCCCTGGCAACGCACGCGGTGCTTGACCGCGAAGCCGAGGACAAATCCACCATGGGCAGCGATCATCCTTTCCCTCATTATCTTCCCTTTTCCTTATTTAATTCAGCACCTAGGCAACCGTCGGTTGTCCGCTAGTAGTTTTTTTATTTTTACTAAAGTCTGCTTAGTACTGCCACAATTACGTACTGGTTTGCATCCAGTCTCCACTTATTGATGACTACCAGACTAACTACTGCTACTGCTACTTGGATCAGGCGCTAGTACTGGTTTAGCTAAGTACCTAGCACTACTACTTCACGTGGAGTACTTGGCCAATTCCCTCTTCCCTCAAATTGCTATGTGCACTAAGAGGCGATCAATTGGGAGGACTCAATACCTGCCGTTGTACTGTGTTTTGTAGATTATTATTACACATAATATTTTTTGTTGGACGGTACTGCATTATTTTTGCAGATGTATCCTGCTGATGCTCGTACGTGGCATTTTTATTGGAGCCAATCCAGCCGGCTTCTTGCTAGTCAAATCCTTGTCCGCAGCTTGGCTGACGTCAAAATTCGATTGTGACCGTATCATGTTGTCACCTCGCCCAGCCAAATCAGGTGTTATGTTTTCAGTTAAAATTATGAAAGTAAATTGAAATTCTTTATGAATTACCACTGCTCGTTCATGTTATTCTGTTCATAGAAATTTCTTCTGCGGCGGAGCACGACGTCGAGCGATCATATTGATCCGATGATCTGTCTTTGTGGTTACTTCATGTGAGATCGATCGGAAGAACAAAGCATAGACGTATAGTCTGAGGAGTAAACAAGCAATGCTGATGGGGCTCCTCAATCGTCATCCACTGACTCGTATAATGTACGGCCTGTGTTCACATTCGCTGCTTGGCGATACATCGGATCCAGATACATCGGATCTGTACTCAATTTGACCAACAGGCAATCCAGCCGAAAAAATAGTGCGGAAGTAGTACCCTAATAGGAACTTGGCTCCATGGCAGCACACAAACAGGGAGATTTAATCATTTTCCCTCTTTTATTTTAATTTAGCCATTCATCAGCCGCTGGCAGTTCCTATTAATCCTTTTCGAAAGTGCATAGACCTAGAGTATTTCTAAACTAATTAAATACTTGTTTTGCAAGCACGGTCCTTGTGATCTAATCTACAACAATACTTCACGTATTGGTGAATACTAGCAGTCCAGCTAGCACTACTTCGGGCAACAATCAAAGTTCGACCGATGTTTCTTTATTCTCTTCGGTCATCCACGACCATCGCCGTCCAGGTTTTATTTTTCTTAGATATTTGTTTAGCACATAAATTATTATACAAAGAATATTTTCTGTTCTTTTGTGCTGCATTATTTCTGCAGAGAAATTTTTCCGACCCTCGTACATGGCGTCGGTCTGCCAGTCTCTCGCTGTCACCGAGGCCGGACAACCTGTGTCGACACCATCACACTACTATCACGCCATCGAGCTAACTTCGGCGTTCAGGCCATATTTACCAGATTATTCACTTCACATAAATTAATTATGCAATCATTTTATTATTACTACTACTATCTTCAGCTTGCACTATTTTCTGTGCACAGGTAAATGATTCGGGTTGGGCAACGCTGTCACCTCGGCGTACCAACATACCACGTCACCTCGGCTGGACCGGGGGCTTCGTCATCACTTCATTAACCCACACCGGGGACTTCGGCGTCACACTGCCGGCCTGCTCCGTCGCCTCGGTCGGACTGGGGGTTCCACCTTGCCATGTTGGCCGTGCTATGTCGCCCCTCCAGAGTGCCGAACTCCTTGCTCGGACACCTCGGGCTTGGGGGCTGGGACCTCGGCCATGCCGAGGACTGCGAACCTTGTCGGATCTGTGACAGATCAATGGGCGTCTTTGTCCCGCCACAAGCCCGAATTGTGTCATCAACACCGAGCACATTAACCAGCTAAGTCGCTTTCATGCTAAAAAACTTTCAGTTTTAAATTTTGTTCGGATTCGACCAAGCATTATACTTTTTTTGGCAAAAAGTTGTTTGTGAAAAACTTCCTTGTCAAAAATTTGTTAGTGACACACAAATTCAAATACCCCGTTTGCTTGGGGGCTTTCTTTATGAAGCCTTTCCTCTTGCATATGATTATACTTGTATGGCTTCATTCCTTGTTTGTGTATTACACCACAATATGCACCATGTTGACTTAAGTGTTCCGCAAGCTGGGTTGCCTTGCTCCTGCGTTTACCCCTACGTTCCCGATTGTTCGGCTAGGGAGTAAAGGGAACACCTCTGCGATTGTCACGATCGGGTCATCTGAGCTCGGACCTCAGACTGGGTGAAGCCGAAAGCTAGCGGTCTTATTGTTTTCAATCATGGTCGACACACAACGGAACTCATGAGTACAAAAAAAAATCTATTGCACAAGTCTCATAGTAACAATGAGCAACTGAAGAAAGGTATCGGTGGGGGTACTATTTTCTTCGAAGATGCTTCTTACACTTCGCCAGTAATATAGCATAAGTTCCCTGAGCGCGCTTTGTCTGTTACAGCCTTATGGCATGATTGCCTGGTTATCGGAAACATCATCAATATTCTTGACAGGTGGAGTACATAACACTTTTCGGCCCTTGACCGAAGAGGGAGAAGCCGACGGTCGGTTGAGAGGCGTTTACAGTTCGGGTGAACACAAATATGATATAAGTACCTCGGTACATACAATCATTATACATAAAATTCTTTTACCCAAGTCACTTGGGGGCTCTTAAATTAGTATGAGCCGTTTTTGTTAGTCGCTACACAGTCTTTTTCTACCACTCCTTTCTCGACTCAGGTGTATGATCAATAGCCGGGTAGCCTAGTTTCTCTCAAAAAGCCGCTCGCGTTTAGTTCGCTAAACTGGCCTGAGAAACACTCCGCCTTCGAGATAGGGAGGTTGAAGCCGAAGGCTGACCCACTTGAAGTCTAGAGATCTGATGTGCCATGTCAAAGCAAGACGAAAGTACAATTTTAAGACCAATTTCATATTGGCACCAAAACAGCTTGATTCAATCTAGACAAAGCGGGACATTCTCTTGGTCGAGGTGTTTGGCGTGAAACTCTTTTCTAAAAACTACAGTTCGATATCTTTCCTGCTGAACTCCACCTCGGTATTGTCAAAACATACATGACAATTGAACTTGTTCCCGAGGAGGTACGATCCTAGGGTCGGCCATTTTGCCCGACCCAATTCTTGGGGGCTACTGCATTGACAATCCAATGCAGAAAATTTAAGTGCAATATAGTTTTCGAGGAGATTATGATCCTCAGGTTGGTAGGCCGCACCCAACCTGAGTCTCGAGGATTTTGCACACCGCTTTTTGTGTCCCGAAGTATTCTGCCGAGCTAGGAGTTGATCCTCAGGCCGATTTTGCGAATCAACCTGAGTCTCAGGGGCTACTGGGATCAGCGGTCTTATGTCATCCTTCAGGTGCATCTTGGATTTTAGACCGATACACACCTTGAGGGCTACTGGCTATATATCTCGGCAGAGAATAAATTGCACCAATAAAAAATATTAACAAAAAATCGGCCCGCAGTCGGGGTGGTGCACCACCTCGGAAGCAGTCCGGCATAAAGCTCGGGCGCTAGTGGCTGGCTCCATAAAGGGCATTTCTGGCATTAAGCTCGGCTAAACTCCTTCAACTTTTTTGAACCAAGGTGATCTATGACACCTCGGATATAGTCCAGCGTTGGAGCTCAGATACAGTCCGGCGTTGGAGCTTGGACAGAGTACGGCCCTTGAGCTCGGATACAGTTCGGCGCTGGAGCTCGGATGTAGTTCGACGTTGGAGCTCGGCTGTAACAATACTCTTCGGATACAGTCCGGTGTTGGAGCTTGGATACATTCCGGCGTTGGAGCTCGGAAGGGGTCTGGCGTTGGTGCTTAGCTGCAAAAGATACCTCAAATGCAGTCCGCCATTGGAGCTCGGACACAAGAGGACACTGCCGCCCGAGAACAACTTCAAACCCGAGGTGTGGCATAAAAATAACAAGGCATTGGTAAAGGCCGGAAACTTAAAGTGGCTCCTCGGATACCTGACTGTAAACTCTTCAGATGCACTTCGGCGATCCTCAAGATCGAAGATGAGAAGATTTGTTTAACTAGTTTTCAAGACCGACGACCGAAGATGAAGAACAATTCGGAAGAATCGAGGAGCGTCCCCAACTTGAAGACCGATTCAGGGGGCTACTAACGGTGTCCTGGACTACGGGGTACTCAACACGTCATCTCCCGAACAGGTGTATTGAGCCGGGGACCCCCATGGCGGTTCACTCATGGGCCACTTCGGGCAGCCCATGCCGCATACAGGGAGGATTCCACAAGACTTGGCACCGAAGACAAGGACTCCTCTAAACCCTAGGCCTCCGGTGTGTTATATAAACCGAGGACAGGCTAGTCAATAGAACATCTCATATTCATTACTACAATCTCGTGGTAGATACATGTACTCTGTACTACTCCCATATGAATACAATCAAAAGCAGCATGTAGGGTATTATCTCTTCGAGAGAGCCCGAAGTTGGGTAAAATCCCGTGTCCATGTTACCATTGCTCCAAGACGCCTAGCTTAGGACCCCTACTATGAGATACGCCGGATATAGAAACCAAGATTATCGAACCAGTAGGAGAACCAAGCAACACAACGTAAACAGCCCCTGCACACAGATAACAAATCCTCGTAACCCGGCGTGTAAAAGGGGTTGTCAATCCCTTCCTGGTACGATGCCTCAAGATAGGCAAACAGACGTGAGATAAAATTGTAGTAGATTGATAGATCGAACGCCAATTAAAATAAATAAGAATAAATTGCAGCAAGGTATTTTTGTATTTTTGGTTTAATAGATCTGATAATAAATGCAAAAGAAAAGTAGATCGCAAAGGCAAATATATGAGAAAGAGACGCGGGGGCCGTAGGTTTCACTAGTGGCTTCTCTCGAGAAAAATAGCAAACGGTGGGTGAACAAATTACTGTTGGGTAATTGATAGAACTTTAAATAATCATGACGATATCCAGGCAATGATCATTATATAGGAATCACGTGCAAGATTAGTAGACTGACTCCTGCCTGCATCTACTACTATTACTCCACACATCGACCGCTATCCAGCATGCATCTAGTGTATTAAGTTCATGGACAAACGGAGTAATGCAATAAGAACGATGACATGATGTATACAAGATCTATCTATGTAGAGATAGACCCCATCGTTTTATCCTTAGTAGCAATGATACATACGTGTCGGTTCCCCTTCTGTCACTGGGATCAAGCACCGTAAGATCGAACCCACTACAAAGCACCTATTTCCATTGCAAGATAAATAGATCAAGTTATCCAAACAAAACACAAATATCGGAGAAGAAATATGAGGCTATAAGCAATCATGCATATAAGAGATCAAAGAAACTCAAATAACTTTCATGGATATAAAAAGATAGATGTGATCGTAAACTCAAAGTTCATCGATCCCAACAAACTCACTGCAAAAGAATTACATCATATGGATCTCCAAGAGACCATTGTATTGAGAATTCAGCGAGAGAGAGGAAGCCATCTAGCTACTAACTACGGACCGGAAGGTCTGCAAAGAACTACTCACGCATCATCAAAGAGGCACCAATGGAGGTGGTGAACCCCATCCGAGATGGTGTCTAGATTGGATCTGGTGGTTCTGGACTCTGCGGCGGCTGGATCAATATTTCGTCGACTCCCCTAGGGTTTTGGGAGTATTGGGGTATTTATGGAGCAAAGAGGCGGTCCGGGGGGCACCCAAGGTTGGCACAACCCACCAGGGCGCGCCTGGGCCTCCAGGCGCGCCCTGATGGGTTGTGCTCTCCTCGGAGCACCCCCAGGCGCAGCCAGGGCCCATTATGTTCTTTCTGTTCCAAAAAAATCTTTGTCAAGTTTCGTTGTGTTTGGACTCCGTTTGATATTGTTTCCTGCGATGTAAAAAACATGCAGAAAACAACAACTGGCACTTGGCACTATGTTAATAGGTTAGTACCAAAAAATGATATAAAATGATAATAAAATGATTGTAAAACATCCAAGATTGATAATATAACAGCATGGAACAATCAAAATTTTTAGATACGTTGGAGACGTATCAGCATCCCCAAGCTTAACTCCTACTCGTCCTCGAGTAGGGAAGTGATAAAAACGGAATTTTTGATGTGGAATGCTGCCTAACATGTCATATCATATTCTTTTCTTTATAGCATGGACATTTGAACTTTTATGTGATCCAAAGAAATAGTCTAGTTTTGACATGATAATTTAAATGCTCAAGCATATCAACAAGCAACCATGTCTTTCAAAATATCAAAGCTAAAATAAGTTATCCCTAGCCCATCATGCTCAACCATTGATCCATTCATGAAACACACTCGCATATTAGCTACACCCAATACTAAAGTACGATCATATTGCCTCCTAGTTGGTGCTTTTATAAGAGAAGATGGAGACTCAAATTTAAAAGTAAAAGATGCATAAAGTAAAAGAAAGACCCTTCACAGAGGGAAGTAGGGATTCGTAGAGGTGCCAGAGATCAAAGCGAAAAACTTAGAGATAGAAACATTTTGGGATGTTTATCCTTCCCACCAATGAAAACGACTTAGAGTTCCCAACACTTTCCATGCTAGATATATCATAGGCGGTTCCCAAACAGAAAATAAAGTTTATTCCTTTTTCAACCACACTTTAACATTCCATGGCTAGCCGTATCCACGGGTGCCTTCCATACCAACACTTTCCAAGGAATTTATTATTTGACAACATAAAGTAAATTCATTTTTCATTTTGGGACTGGGCATCCCTAATACCTTTGCCTTACTCTTGTGCAATGACAAGTGAATAAACACTCACCGTGAGAATAACACATCTAGCATGGAAAATATTAGCCACCCCTCACCGCTCCGCGAGCGAAACGAACACATAAAGAGAAGTTTATTTTGAAAATTAGAGATGGCACATGCAAATTTGCTTAGAACAGCAAAAAATACCGCATATAGGTAGATATAGTGGACTCATGTGGCAAAACTAGTTTAAAGGATTTTGGATGCACAAGTAGAGATCGTACTTAGTGCAAAATGAAGGCTAGCAAAAGATTGAGAAGCGACCAACCAAGAAACGGATAATCTCATAAGCAAGCATTAAGCATAATTAACACCGAATAATGCACCACAAGTACGATATAATTTCATTGCATGACTATTGACTTTCGTTCTCGCATAGGGAATCACAAACCTTAACACCAATATTCTTACTAAAGCATAATTACCCATCAACATAACTCACATATCACATCATCATATCTCAAAACTATTACTAAGAATCAAGTTTATTTTGTCCAATGATCTTCATGAAAGTTTTTATTATATCCTTCTTGGATATCTATCACTTTGGGACTAAGTTTTATGTGTTGCTTTTGACAAGCTCAAACAAATATAAGTGAAGATCATGAGCATAATATTTCTTTCTTTCTCTCAAATTAATTTAAGTGAAGCAAGAGAGAATTTCTTGAAAATTTAACTAACTCTCAAATAAATCTAAGTGAAGCAAGAGAGCATTTCTTCAAAAATACAAAAGCACACCGTGCTAAAAAAGATATAAGTGAAGCACTAGAGCAAGTCCATAGCTCATAAAAGATTTAGGTGAAGCATACAGAGCAATTCTAACAAGTCATGACATAATATTGGCTCTCTCAAATAGGTGTGTCCAGCATGGGATCAAGACTTAAAAGATAAAAAAAACTCATATCATACAAGATGCTCCAAGAAAAACACATAGTATGTGACGAATAAAAATATAGCTTCGAGTAAAATACCGATGGTCGTTAGAAGAAAGAGGGGATGCCACTCGGGGGCATCCCCAAGCTTAGTTGGTTGCTCATTTTTGGATAATAGCTTGGGATGCCGGGGCATCCCCAATCTTAGGCTCTTCTACTCCCTATTCCTTCATCCATCATAAGATAACCCAAAACTTGAAAACTTCAATCACACAAAACTCAACAATACCTTTGTGATATTCGTTAGTAAAAGAAAGCAAATCACTACTATAAGTACTGTACCAAACCAATTCATATTTTGTTTTTGCATTGTATCTACTGTATTCCAACTCTTCAATGGCAAAAACTCATCAAAGAAAACCATAGAGCCATCAAAATAAGCACACAACGCAAAGAAAACAGAATCTGTCAAAACAGAACAGTCTGTAGCAATCTGACTATTCCAAAACTTTTGGAACTCCAAAAATTCTGAAAAAATAGGATGAACTGATCAGTTTGTATATTAATCTTCTAAAAAAAGAATTGGCATTTTATCACGCTCTGGTAGAAAATAAGAATTTTTTTCATGAGCACAAAAGTTTCTGTTTTTTCAGCAAGATCAAACAACTTTCACCCAAGAAGATCCTACAGGCTTTACCTGGCACAAACAGTAATGAAAACACAAAAAACACAATCATAACAGTAGCATAATTGTGCAAAACACTCAAGAACAGAAAGAAAAAAGAAAATAAATAAATTTTATTCATTGGGTTGCCTCCCAACAAACGCTATTGTTTTACGCCCTTAGCTAGGCATAAAGCAAGGATCTAAGTTTTGTCATCTTTGGTTAGAGATCCATAAGATGACCTCATGATTGATTCATATGGTGGCCTAATTCTTGTTCTAGGAAAGTGTTCCATACCCTTCCTCAAAGGAAATTGGAACTTAATATTGCCTTCTTTCATATCAATAACGGCACCGATAGTGCGTAGAAACGGTCTACCAAGTATAATAGGACAAGCCAGATTGCAATCAATATCAAGAACAATAAAATCTATGGGCACATAATTCCTATTTGCAAGAATAAGAACATCATTAACTCTTCCCATAGGCTTTTTAATAGTAGAATCCGCCAAGTGCAAATTTAAAGAACATTCTTCAAGATCGGTAAACCAAGCACATCACATAAAGATTTCAGAATTGTAGAAACACTAGCACCCAAGTCACACAAAGCAAAACATTCATAATTTTTAATCTTTACTTTGATAGTACGTTCCCACTTGTCATGCAATTTTCTAGGAATTGAAACTTCCAATTCCAATTTTTCTTCGAAAGCTTTCATCATAGCATCAACAATATGTTTAGTAAAAGCTTTACTTTGTTCATAAGCATGGGGTGAATTTATCATGGATTGCAACAAAGAAATACAATCAATCAAAGAGCAACTATCATAATTAAAGTCTTTGTAATCCAAAAGAGTGGGCACATAGCTAATGTTTTGACCTCTTCAAACCCAATTTCATCAATTTTCTCAATAAGATTTTCACCCTCCGAAATATTGGGACGCCTTCTACCTAAAGTTGACTCTTCTCCAGTACCTTTTTCATCAATCTTAGCTTTACTAAACAAGGAATCAATAGAATAAACACCAATCATTTTAATATCTTCATCACTTTCGCGAAAGAAATCACTGGAAAACGCTTTTTCTAAAAATTCTCGTTTAGCTCTAAGGATAGCGCTTATTTTCTTACTTTCATCCATAGTAACATAAAGAGCTTTAATTGATTCATCTAATTTAGGCACAAAAAATTTCATCTTGATATTTTCCACATCACGAGCAATTCTATCAACATTTCTGGACAAATCATCAATCTTACTCATCTTTTCTTCTATGGAAGTGTTGAAAACTTTTTGCGTGTTGATAAATTCTTTAATATTGTTCTGAAGATCACAGGTGTTCCTATTATTATTATTATAAGATTGATTTCCATAGGAATTACCATAATATTAGAGGAATTACTAGGAAAAGGCGTAGGATTAAAATTTCCTCTATAAGCATTGTTATTGAAATTATTTCGAGAGATAAAATTCACATCTATGGCATCGCTATTTTGCTCAATCAAGGTAGACAAAGGCATATCATTAAA
The DNA here is from genome assembly GCF_002575655.3 of Aegilops tauschii subsp. strangulata. Lineage (NCBI taxonomy): Eukaryota > Viridiplantae > Streptophyta > Magnoliopsida > Poales > Poaceae > Aegilops > Aegilops tauschii. The sequence continues at coordinate 290,074,213 of NC_053038.3, forward strand.
GTCAATAGTAGCATTTTTACTAGCAACCAATTTCATAAGAGCATCAACTTTTTCACTCAAAGAAGAAATTTCTTCAACTGAATTAACTTTTTTACTAGTAGGAGCCCTTTCGGTATGCCATTATGAATAATTTGCCATGATATTATCAAGAAATTTGGTGGCTTCACCCAAAGTAATTTCCATAAAAGTACCACCCGCGGCGGAATCTAAAAGATTACGAGAAACAAAATTCAAACCCACATAATTTTTTTGTATGATCATCCAAAGATTTAACCCATGAGTTGGGCAATACCTTAACATCATTTTCATCCTTTCCCAAGATTGTGCAACATGCTCATGTTCAAGATGCTTGAAATTCATGATCTGAGTTCTAAGGGAAATAATTTTTGCGGCTGAAAAATACTTAGTGATAAAAGCATCTTTTCACTTATTTCAAGAATCGATACTATTGCGAGCCAAAGAAGAGAACCAAATTTTTGCAGAATCACACAAAGAAAACAGAAATAATTTCATCTTCACCACATCATTGTCCACATCTTTTTTCTTTTGCATATCGCATAATTCCACGAAGGTATTAAGATGGGAAGCGGCATCCTCATTAGGAGTACCGGAAAATTGATCTTTCATAACAAGATTCAGCAAAGCAGTATTAATATCACAAGACTCCGCACTAGTGGCGGGAGGAGCAATCGGAGTGCCAATAAAATAATTGTTGTTGGTATTTGAGAAATCACATAACTTGGTGTTCTCTTGAGTCATGATGACCACACAACAAGATTGCACTCAAAAACAGATCCGACAAGAAAATGGCGAACGGAAAATAAGGGCAAATAAAATGACAAATTTTTGTGAAGTGGGGGAGAGGAAAACGAGAGGCAAATGGAAAATAATGTAAATTGCAAGGAGACGAGATTTGTGATTAGGAACCTGGTATATGTTGAAGATCCTCCCTGGTAACGGCGCCAGAAATTCCTTTTGATGTCGTTTGAAGCTACGTCGGTATTTCCCCAAAGAGGAAGGGATGATGCAGCACAGCTGCGGTAGGTATTTCCCTCAGATATGAAACCAAGGTTATCAAACCAGTAGGAGAACCAAGAAACACAACGTAAACAGCCCCTGCACACAGATAATAAATCCTCACAACCCGACGTGTAAAAGGGGTTGTCAATCCCTTCCGGGTACGGCGCATCAAGATAGGCAAACAGACGTGAGATAAAATTGTAGTAGATTGATAGATTGAACGCCAAATAAAATAAATAAGAATAAATTGCAGCAAGGTATTTTTGTATTTTTGGTTTATTAGATCTGATAATAAATGCAAAAGAAAAGTAGATCACAAAGGCAAATATATGAGAAAGAGACCCGGGGGCCGTAGGTTTCACTAGTGGCTTCTCTTGAGAAAATTAGCAAACGGTGGGTGAACAAATTACTGTTGGGAAATTGATAGAACTTCAAATAATCATGACGATATCCAGGCAATGATCATTATATAGGCATCACGTCCAAGATTAGTAGACCGACTCCTGCCTGCATCTACTATTATTACTCCACACATCGACCGCTATCCAGCATGCATCTAGTGTATTAAGTTCATGGAGAAACAAAGTTATGCAATAAGAATGATGACATGATGTAGACAAGATCTATCTATGTAGAGATAGACCCCATCATTTTATCCTTAGTAGCAACGATACATACGTGTCGGTTCCCCTTCTGTCACTGGGATCAAGCACCATAAGATCGAACCCACTAGAAAGCACCTCTTCCCATTGCAAGATAAATAGATCAAGTTGGCCAAACAAAACCCAAATATCGGAGAAGAAATACGAGGCTATAAGCAATCATGCATATAAGAGATCAAAGAAACTCAAATAACTTTCATGGATATAAAAAGATAGATCTGATCATAAACTCAAAGTTCATCGATCCCGACAAACACGCCGCATAAGAGTTACATCATATGGATCTCCAAGAGACCATTGTATTGAGAATTCAGCGAGAGAGAGGAAGCCATCTAGGTACGAACTACGGACCCGAAGGTCTACAAAGAACTACTCACGCATCATCGGAGAGGCACCAATGGAGGTGGTGAACCCCATCCAAGCTGGTGCCTAGATTGGATCTGGTGGTTCTGGACTCTACGACGGCTGGATCAATATTTCGTTGATTCCCCTAGGCTTTTGGGAATATTGGGGTATTTATAGAGCAAAGAGGCGGTCCGGGGGACACCCGAGATGGGCACAACCCACCAGGGCGCGCCTGGGCCTCCTGGCGCGCCTTGGTGGGTTGTGCTCTCCTCGGAGCACCCCCAGGCGTAGCTAGGGCCCATTATATTCCTTCTAGTCCAAAAAAATCTCTGTCAAGTTTCATTGCGTTTGGACTCCATTTGATATTGATTTCCTGCGATGTAAAAAAACATGCAGAAAACAGCAACTGGCACTTGGCACTATGTCAATAGGTTAGTACCAAAAAATGATATAAAATGAGTATTAAATGATTATAAAACATCCAAGATTGATAATATAACAACATGGAACAATGAAAAATTATAGATACGTTGGAGACGTATCAACGTCCTCGATGATATTCGTGGCAAGGTCCGTCTTGTGTCCATCGCAAATTAGATCGAGGCATGAAATAGTTGCCCCAGCTAGTGTTTAATAGTAGTTTGGATTTTGTCTAATTATCCAAACCTTGCCTATTATCGAGCCCTCTGGGGTTAGTACTATGTTTGAATCCATCTATGGGAACTGCTGCTACTTTTGTGTGCCCGTGAATCATGTGAGAACCATCCTAATTGTTGCCAAAACAGATGCATCCTGATTAGTTTTTTCATGAATATGGCATGGTAAGACATAAGTTGTCATGATTTATCATACGAGCAGTGTGTGTTTGATGAAATAGAGTACTCGTTCGAGAACTGTGCTGACGTATACATAGGGTATGTAAGGCTGGTTAAGTACTTGTAAACACTGTTGGTGCTACCCCACTTGTAAGTAGTTGTGCAAAACATGGCACATTGGCCCAGCTTGCTTCTAAAAAGTTGGCTATCGACCAACTAACAATCAATAATTTGCTGTCTGACATATAAGCAACTACGTATCTTGTTACAATGGTTCTTGCACTTAACTAGGGCCACAATGTAAATTCCAAACATTCACATGCTAGGCCAGCGTTCATGTGGAAAACTCACATTAAACTCGGCTTCATAAAATACTTGAAAAGCATAAGTTAAGCAATTTTATACATCTCAATGATTCATAGAACATAAAAAACATATACTAGTTCACAGCAAAAGACAAAGTTGTGAGAAGGTTTACAAATCAGGAAAAAGCAAGCAAGGCTTCTCTGAGCAAAGGGGCTCCCTAGGTAGGCTTTAATTTCCTGGAGTTCACTCTGGTTTTTCTTGTTGCCACCATCCAGGGTTAGGTTCTCTCATTCGAGAATAACCAATTATAATTGTGTTCTCAGCTGGAAATGCTTAACTGAACCATGTAGTGTACTGACCATCCGGAATTCTTGTGCATTCCACTAAATTTAAGCACCGCTATTTGCAGAAATAAGCAGACCACAATGCCTCTTGTCCGCGCACATGCCCCAAAAATCTCCGTGCAGCTGTGCCAGCTAGTCCTCGATCCATGGATGAACTGGTAGAAAGTGCAGTCCGGACTAGGATGCAGTTGTTTTTGCTCGTCCCTGCACTACAATCAGGAAGTAAAACGTACGAATCAGTTTCTTTTAGATTGCGTTGGTCATTCTACCTAGTTACTACCAATGTAGGAATACTTGGAAGACGGGTGCACTACTAATGAAAAGCCTAGTAGTAGCGTGGGTTTAATGCCTACTAGTAGCGCGAGAAACCATGCTACTAGTAAGGCGCTACAACTATTCCTTAGCAGTAGTGCGTGCGGCACACGCTACTGCTAAGACATATAGCCGCAGCGTGTGTTTATTCTGGCGCTACTGCTAATCTAACTAGTAGTAGCGTGTTTCCTGTCCATAGCTACTAGTATTCTGTTTTTTCATTTTTTTTATTTTTAGTGTATTTATACGCCGTTATACAAATTTTGGTACAATACCAATTATGAGGTTGTTATATCATTATGTTCATAACAGTGTCGGAAATGAAGGTGGATTAGGTTCAAGTGGAGGCAACATGTGGTGGATGTCAAAAGTATACTACTAATCCAAACTTGATCTAGTTTGGACTAGTAGTACTTTCGATGTGCACCACATGTTGCCTCCACTTGAATCTAATCCGCCAACACAAGCTATTTAATCATCATCATAGTCATTACCACCAACACTAGCTATTTAATCATCATAGTCATAGTGTAGCACATCATCATCTTCAAAGTCATTCTAGCTAGCTAATCACCACCAACACTAGCTACGGTAGCTATCTAATCACCACCAACACTAGCTAATAATAATCATCATAGTCATTACCACCAACACTAGCTATTTAATCATCATAGTCATAGTGTAGCACATCATCATCTTCAAACTCATTCTAACTAGCTAATCACTCCCACTGCTCTCTCTCAGGTAAAATAGCATAAAACATGTGTAGCACTCCTGCTTCATCATATTGGAGCATGCAGATGAACCTGTCGCCTAATTGTGGGCTGCACTTCTGATTGCTGCCCCCTACTACTTCTCTGCGATCCTTCACAATTTTGCTCCAGTCTTTGACTATTAAGACTTCCTCGCTTTGAGAAATCCTGAATGCACTAAAGTGCAATGTAGGATGTCTTGGCCGTAAAATAACCATTCTCATGCGACCTTTAGTCTCGATCCAATGAGGCACAACATTCATCAGGAGTCCCTGTTGAAGAACATCGTAGTAACATACTTAGCAATGAAGTTTAGCTTAAAAAATAATGTATGCAAAAGATGCACTGAGGACAAATAGTAAAAATCTTACTATCTTTCCTAAATAATGTGACCGTAGTTCAATACGAACACTATTGGTCGCACGTTTTGAGTACTAAGATTTTTAAGTCCAAGAAAATAATTTGTATTGACAGCATCAAGATCCTGAAGCCATGAAACATAATGACCTATCTCCTCGCAGTTTAGTTCAGCCCCGGGACAGTGGACGGTCATGTCTACCAAGCGTCGGACATGTTTGCTTGAATGGAAATAAGCTATCAATAGAAATTAGTTGTCAACTATTTTTGAGTAAACAATATCCAAGACATAAATATGGTTGAGAAACTCACATAGTGGTAGAACTGGAGGCGTCTGCACATCGACCCAGATGTATCTATTACCTTCAATATCATCTTCTGGACGAATATCAAAGGTGATAACCATATCAAGCTCAAATGCATAAGCCTTGCATAATGCTTGCCAAGTTTTGCATTCAAAATAGGTGTAGGTGTCTGCATTGTATAATTTTGCGTCGAAAGTATAACCATGCTCAGTCTTCAAGTAAACTCTCTTTACCTCCATAGTTTTCATAGGACTGAAACCTATCTTATCCAAGACAAAAACTCTTGCATGGCAGGGGATATGCTAGTAGAATAGTAAAAAAATTAAATTATAAGTTGAAGCAAATGAAGCTGAAATCATGCTTAATTACGAAAAAGACTTGCGTTGTGACTTCTTGTAAACACTTCGAAGGTCTCGTCCAGCTTGATGCTGAAGTGCCTATCATCAACTAGGAAGATTCTGTCGCACATGTCGCGCTCGTCTTCGTAGTATTCGCAAATACCGAAATCCTTTTCGTCGTCAGACATTTCCTATGTTCATAGTTGAAACATTAATTGAAAATCGATCGAAGGCAACTAGCAGGAAACTCAACACACAAATCCGGCATGACCTTTGCTAAAATAGGACATACGAGCGCCTGAAATTTTCCAAAACGGAAATGAATCAACACTCCGGCAAAACATAGGCCACTCGGATTTTCCCAGCGATACAAAGATGTTCATACACATACAATGATGGATGCTTAAACTTGCAATTCCATCCAGATCAATTATCATAAGCATTTTGCACATGAGCTCACCGACTAAATACCGTAGTTCTACTCTATTCAACACACCGAGAAGTGGATAAAGAGGAGGTGGACTTTTAGCTCACCGACTCGGGTGTAGAGGAAGTAGAGGTAGCTCGGATGACGATCACTCCAATGAGACACGACCGTACAAATCTTGCATATTCCATCGAGTAAAATTTTAATTAGATCATCAATTCTCATATAGCATTCTTTGATGACAAAGTGATAATGACATAAATTCAACTAGTTCTATTAATTCAACTAGTTCAACTAAGCACTTACTAAAAATAAAGTAGTTCTATTAATTTTCTTACTAAAAATAAACTACTTCTATATTAAAAGTTTAATTAGATCATCAAATATCATATACCTAAATTTTCTTACTAAAAATAAAATAGTTCTATTAATTCAACTAGTTCAACTAAGCACTTACTATAAATAAAAATAATTAATTTTCTTACTGAAAAACAGTAAAAAACTACATTATACAAGAACAATACAGAAAAAGTTTAGGGTTTAGGAGAGATGGAGGGAGGAGGGGGTTGGGAGGAGGGAGGAGGACGAGGAGGGAGGAGGGGGCGGCCGGAGGAGGAGTGGAGGGGGGAGGATGAGGAGGGAGGAGGTGCAGTAGGAGGAGGAAGGAGGGGGAGGAGGGGCCGGCCGGAGGAGGAGGGGGTGGCCGGAGGAGGAGGGAGGAGCGAGGAGGGGGCGACCGGAGGATCCGGGAGGAGGGAGGAGGGGGCGGCCGAAGGTGGAGGGAGGGGCCGGTAGGGAGGAGGGATTACCTGAGTGGAGGAGGAGCAGGAGCGTCGGCGGCGGCGGGCGACGACGGTGGTCGGGGAACTGCGGCGGCGGTGGACGACGGGGGGTGCGGGGGAGTGAGAGAGTGGAGAGGGAGAGTGGGGGCGGGTGGTGGGGGGAAGTAAAACTGAACTTAGCAGTAGCGCTGGACAGGATAAAGCGCTACTGCTAATCTCCATAGCAGTAGCATGTTTAGCAGTAGAAGCGCTACTGCTATGCCTGTACTAGTAGTGCCTTCTGAAAAACGCGTTACTGCTAAGACTAGGCATGTAAAAAAAATTCAAAAATACATTAGTCATCAATGATCTTTTGTGTAGAATTTAAATTGTCAATAGGAATCTTCCCCGGTTTTTAAGAACCGGTGAAGATTCCTATTGCAGCCACAGATCCTACACATAGAGTTCAATGAAGACCAAGTTCTTGTGATGGTTTGAGGTGTAACGTATTTAAGGTGGTAAACACCCTGTTCGCTTAGCAGTATGGGACTAAACTTAGGCACGAGAGGGGACGGGACTTTAGCAGTAGCGGGTTCTGGCATAACGCGCTACTACTAGGCAAGTTAGCAGTAGCGCGTGTATGGGAAGGGCGCTACTACAATACATAGTTTGGAGGCAACTCCCTGGCAATTGTAGTGGTAGCGCTCGTTTACCTTAGCGCACTACTACTAACTGGGTGTTAGTAGCGTGCACTTTCGAACAGCGCTACTGCTAATTAGCAGTAGCGTTTGTTTTTAAACCACGCTGCTAGTAAGATTCTGTGTATAAGGTTTTCCCTAGCAGTGGTGGTTAGAGGACGACAGCTAGGAATAGCCATTTCATTTTGTGTAGTTCTACTAAAACTGAGGTGTGTACTTTTGATTGCTCAGATAGAAACGATATGGAGACAGACATCCCTATTTGCACAAATATGAAATACAGTTATTTAAACAGTGACAATTATTTACAGTGGCATATAATTAACATCAGCATCTATTATGTTATAATTGGCACTACATTGGCAATATGAAAGTGCCCTTAAGTAAGTATCATCACATCACATCAACACTGCCACTAGATTAACATGCAGAACAATAGCATTAGTATTACTATCATGAGAGTAGCACATGGTCAGTAAATGTGCTATCAAATTTGTGCAGTTCCACTGGGATGAAGCAATGTTAGCGGTGTGAGATTTAACTGTAACTGCAAAAACACAATTCATGGGAAATAAAGAAAGACAGAAGCACTTCATAAAATGGTGATGGCATTGGTTCAATTTATCGACGGCACTAGACCATTACTTAATAGTGACATTAGGTGGCATTGCTTAATGCTTCATGTGATTTTACATTAACGGTAGCAATATGGGCGTAGGGAGAGCAGGGGCATAAAGTGGTGAGGCAGGTGTGGTTGCCGAGAGCGGCAAACACTCAGGCAGCATGTTTGCATTTGTCCCATTTTTTATCTCCTCGGCGACATTTTCCTATGTGAGCACAGGAAATCGAGACCTGCTCGTTCTTATTTGCGTTGTCCCCCAACACCCCTCACTTTCTTTCCTTTTTTGACCAAGAGACAGGTCCACTTCCCCCCACCCTTCGCCATCCACCATGCTTTCTTTGCCTTTTCAACCAAGAGACCGGTTGGGTAGCCAGTATCTACTACTTTCCCCTGTTTCCTCTTAGAACCAAGTCCTAGATTCATGCTACAGCTTTCCCACTTTCTTCCCTGTTTGAACCAACTCTTAGATTCGACTGTATGAACTAGCTCTACCTCTAATAATAGTAAAAGTCTAGGTGGCTTTGGAACAGACAACGGAAGTAGAAAAAGATCCACACGCAGCCACGTGGGGAGCTGGGGCAGTAGAGCAAGGCAGGTTTCGAAGGAATATATACATGAGGGTCGTTGGCATGTGGCAAACACGGCGTCGGGAGGCCGCATCTTGGCCACAATACCGCAGGGAGGAAGAAGGGGTCGGAGGCCCTCCTGAGCCGGCGCTGTCTCGGAGAGAACAGCACGGCCGCTGATCGGGACGCGCGGGCAGCCGTTGGTCTCCTCCCTCGCTGCCGACGACCGCGTGAACGATGCACCTACACCCCTACCCCGGTCGAGGTGGTCCGGCCGGATTTGTGATGAGCCATGAGCAGAGAGAGAGTGTGGCCACCTATGTCTTGCTTAGATCTGGAGAGGATGAGGGAGTGAAAGAGAGGAACCCTAGTAAAGCAAGTGCCGTGGCTCCTGCTTATATATATATATATATATATATATATATATATATATATATATATATATATATAGTGGAGTGATTTTGTTGTGCCGGCCGTTATTAAATTGAATACGCACGAATCACTATTTTCATTTAAAGTTCTAGTAAAAATAAAACTCGATCAATAACGTGCCACCGTGTCCAGGATGCACTATACTGTATCATTCACGTGCGGTCCCCGACCCTCATCAAGTTGAAAATGGAGTTAGACTAGTTAAAATGTCAACTGGGATGCCTCTTTGTAAACAAATGCGCTCCTAGCTTCAAAAAAATGCGCTCCTATGTGTACCTGCGAGTGGGTGTGAGAGAACTAGTGCGTGCGTGCATCGCTTCTCTTTGTGAGAGTACAATATACTATGCCCAAAGAACGTTCACAACAAGAGTAATAATATAAGTGTGTGACGTGTGAGTTAAAATAAAAGGTGTGCGACGTCTTTTATTTTATAGAAGTTCCGAGGGTAGGGTGTGAAGAGCACATATGTGTGTGACGTCTACCTACAGATAGACGGTGGGTGCGAGAGGACCCGAGAGAGTCGTGACTCGTGAGGGTGCGTGCGTGTGCGAGAGAGATGGGGCACGTATCAATGCAATGCATGTGTCCGTAAATCATATCTAACAAACGTTCGCCACAAGCCGTTCTTGACGAATGCCATAATAACTGTTAGATCGGCATCTGACAGTGTCAGTTTTGCCAAGTCATTTAATGGAACAGCCACTCCTCCGAGACACAAATCTTCCACGTGAGTGTTAGCAACTGCCGTATGCTCCTCCCTCCGTTCCAAAATGTAGTGCATGTAGCTTTATTGAAAATTCAAACCTCACAAACTTTTACCGAGTTTCTGTGTACCAAAATGCACATATAGAATACCCAGTATATATCATTTCATTCATCTTCGAGAGGTAACTATGAAGATGGGGGAGGAGTGTACAAATAAAGACCGTTGTATCACTTGCAGCAATTTCAACCATTCTTTTTTTGAAGGAATATCAAAGGAACTCTATATGATATGATTTTTATAGGATTTTTTCCTTTAGAGCCAATTGGTTCATAGGAATAGATTCATATACTCTACATTTCAAAGGAAAATAAACATGATATCATTTTTATAGCTTTAGAGCCACTCGGTTCATATGAATGGATTCCTACACTCCCACAATTTCAAAGGAAAATAAACATGAGCGTATATTCAATAGAAAAGTTCCTATGATGTGAACCAAATGCCATCTCTTTTCTAATCCCTCCTCATAGGACTTGAGATACATGTCATCTCTTTCCCTACAACTTCCATGTATACATCTTCTATTCCTAAATAGCTAGTACAACTTGTCGTGGGAGTGAGTCTGACAGTAAGGGTAGGGGCTACGTAGGAGGAGGCAAGATCCTAGCTATGGTGAGGTTGTGCATGTAAGATTTATGAGTTCAGGCCCTTCTCGGAGGAAGTAAAAGCCCTACATCTCGGTGCCCGGAGGCTTGGTCGAATGGATTATGCGTGAGAGTTACAGGGGGTGCAAACCCTTGTGCCAGAGGAGGGGGTGGCTTATATAGAGTGTGCCAGGACCCCAGCCATCCCACGTTACGCAGGGTTCAATATACATTAAGACATGGCGTTACTGGTAACGCTAGCTGTAAAGAGCTATAAATGATCTTCAAGACTACAGAGTGAATGCCTGATCGTTGCCATCCTGAGTGGCTTTATACCTTCTGCTCTCCAAGTGATTCTTCTTGTGGTCGAGTGACTCTACCTTGGTCGAATGGAATTGGGGTATCCGAGTGAGATAACTGGTCGAGTGGATTGCACTCTGTCGTGATTCCAGTCGGTATATTCTGTTGTACTTTGAATGTCTATGACTCTAGGGCAGTGTCCTTGGGTAGGGCGTCTAGGTCAGGCCTATGACCCTACCCTAGGTACATGTGTCAGGGAAAATGACACCTATGGGATCACAGGGAATCCCTTCTATGGTTGGCGGGGCGCGGGGCTGTGCAAAGAGCGGGTTTAGAAGATCAACGTGGGGGAATTTTTACCCAGGTTCGGGCCGCAAATGATGCGTAATACCCTAGTCCTGCTTTGGTGTATATTTGGTGTTCTTGAGCTCTTAAACTAGCTACGGTGCATCCTAGCTCAAAAAGTCCAAATCCTTCTTCAGTACACCTCGGGCCTCCTTTTATACGTCAAAGGGGTCGCCACAGTGGCACATAGGAGGTGGAAAGCATCTACAGTGTACAAGTCTATCCCTGACATCGTGGGACAAAACGCATTTAATGCACTACCGACGTGCCCTCTTGCTTTATCAGGGACGACAAAGAAGCTCGTCCCGTTTGTCGCCGCCTCGCCTCGCTCCGACGCGCGTACAAGCTCACGAGGCATGCAGCGCCACGCTGGCTGGCTAGCTACTGAGCTGGTGCGGTGGCAGGGTCTTCATGAAGATCTGCATGCCACCACGCAGGTGCTTGGCTAGTTGGCCTAGAAGCTACATGCTGCCACGCAGGCGCTCGCCTAGTTGGCGGGCTGGTCGCCACGTCAGAACGGGTGGGAGGCAGCGAAACCTTGGTAGGTGTGGGCCTGGCCGTGGCCCTGCAGATGTCCCCGACAAGGGTCTTGCCGGGGTCTTGTGGGCGTCCCCGGCAAGGCTCTTGCCGGGGGTCTTCGTCTTCTAGTTCTCCTCTAGTCTTGCAGGCCTTCAGTCTTCGCAAAGATCTGCATGCCACCATGCAGGTGCCTCCCTAGCCTTGGTTCCTGATGTTGTCGTTGGTGTCAGAACTCTCAGGCCCAAGGGTGGCGGTCTTGCTGGCGTTGGGTAATTTACCCCGGCAAGGCCCTTGCCGCGGCCACGTAGGCCGCCCCGGCAAGGCTCTTGCCGGGGGAAGCCCACCTTGCCCCTTTGTTCTTCATGCCTTTGGCTTGAGTGCTGCCCTGGTAGTCTTGTTCTTCGCTTCCTCTGTCCCGCCAAGCGTGGCCGTAGGTGTGGCTACAACTTCCCGTGCACAAGTAAAGGGGTACAGAAGGCCCCGACTTTTGTACACCAACAGGGGCCCCCGGGCCTGGGCCACACATAAGCGCAGAGCGTTGTTGGGCCAGGCCCAGAACGGTGCGCGGGCATGCGTGGCAGAGTTTTACTGTGGTAACTCGCTCGCCAGTTGCGCCTCGCCATGACCCGCATTGAGTGCGTGACGTGGGGGTCGTGCGTGGAAGGACCGCAACATGGTTGCGTCATCCCGCGGTGAGTAGTAAAGAGGCGGCCCGCTTCTTCCCATAAGAAAAAGGGGAAACTGTAGGGCCGCTGCTCATTTATTCTCCTCGCCTCTCTCAACCTTGGAACCGCCGTTCCACATTTCCCACCACGCCCGTCTTTTTCGCCACGTACGCCACATGCATGGCGCGGGGTAGGTGACGAACACGCGGGATATGGGCAAGTGCGCCATGGCCGATACCCATGCGCCTTTGATTGGCGCGGGGAGGGCGGTCGATAACCTCGCTCATTGCCAACTTAATGAGCTGAACTTGAAAGGGCTCTTCAGAGGCGTAGAGCTGGTCTTCAGCCTTCCCTGCCTGGCTATAAAGAGGGAACTCAGGAGGAGGAGGAGAGGAGTCCTCTCGCGCCTTCCCTTTGTCCCCATTCTCCATCCACTGCCATGCCGAGAGGGCGTGGCCGCGACCGTCCTTCTACGGAGGCGACTAGGTCCTCCTCCCGCCAGAGAGCCGCGGCGATTAAGGAAGAGCCATACGCCCAAGGCGAAGGCCGCGCTCGAGGCAGAGGCGCCGGATGGGGCCGCGGTCGGTGAGGCGGTCGAGGTAGAGGCGGGCGCGGAAGGGGGACAACCGCGTCGTCACCATCTCCGCCACCATCTGCTCCTGCTTCGTCGTGCGGCCATGTCGGGGACACGGCGCTGGAGTTCATCCTGCAGTTGCATGAGCCGCCCCGTAGCCTCCTTTGCCTTCCCGAGGGTTTCGCGAGGTTGCTGGAGATCGACCAGCCGCCGAGGCTGAGGCTTCACATGAAGGGGTGTTGCAATGGGGACATGTGGGTGAACACAGGGTTCCCCGTCCCTCATGATATGCTCCTTTGCCGGGGTTGGAAAACCTTCACACGCGCCCACTACTTGATGAAGTGGCACGTCCTCCTCTTCAAATTAGTGGAGAGCGACCTACTCTCTGTCAAGTTCTTCGGGCGCTCGAGACACAGGTTAGGGTGCGGCGCGGAGAGCTTGACCAACGACGAGAGCTCCTCCTCGAGCGATGGCGACGGGGAGGGGACCAGCGGGGAGGACGACGTGGACGGGTCCGACTAGACGTCAGACGCCTCGTCCCTAGGCGACGCTGGCAGCAGCACCATCTACACCTGGCCTTCTCCCTGGAAGGATGATCTGCCGGGGGCGGGCAGTTCCTGGCGGCGGCCCCTCGAGCCAGCTGCTTGAACTTCTAGGGGCCGTTGCTTCTGGTGGCTAGCACTGGAAGGCCGGAGAAGACGAAGAAGGCGGGTGGCGGGCCATCAAGTCGGAGTACGATGGCACCGACGCCTTCGTCTTGTATTGCCGGCCCGCTGCCTCATCTTTCGGCTTCTTCCGCGGCACCGTCATCACCAGCCCTCTCTTGGGCGGCCGCCGTGATGCTCTCTTGGTGTGTTCTGCTGCTTGTACCTCGCCTAGGCACTCCTTTTGCCCTCCTGCTATCCCGATCTGCTTCCTGAGGAGATGGACAAGAAAGGGATTACTGGCATCTTATCTTTTTTTAGATCTTAAGCCTGTGGGCATTTGTCGAATTTATACTTTGTAACCCCTTGCTCATGTTTATGTTTCGTATGTACTTGTTTAATCAACGTATTAATGAAAAAGGGCATTTGCCGGGTTCTTTTATGCGTGATCGAGGCCCACACTAAGGAGCGAGTCCTTGTTATTTTAAATAAACAACGTCGCCCGACAACAAAGCTTGCCGTCCTCCTGCCTTATACCACGACTATACCCACGCCCTTGGCGATAGCAGGGGTAAAGTAGGATCGGGCCCTTCGCTTGTTTCCCTTCCACCGCAACTATAACCAAATTCCGGCCTGAAAGGGATTCCGGGCATAGGAAGGAGGGAGCACGGTGGCATAGGAACGATCGAAGTTTCATACGTTCAAGTTTCATACGGAAACACATAGCGGGGGAGAGAAAGCTTATCTGAATTTGCAGCCCCCGGCAACCTTGGCTTGCCGAGGTCGGGGGTGTCGATCCGCCTTCTTTCGTCCAAACGGTTCTGCAGAAGCGCCTGTGCAGCCTGCGAACCCAAAAAGGACTGGAAGAGACAGAAAAACACGCACTCGACCTCTATGCTAGGGGTTAGTTGCCGCCAAGCACTATCAACCCTACCAGAGAGGGAGACTCAACCTAGCATGCATGCTAATTCTAGGGCGCCATCGCTTCATTTATTTGTCTGATGCTCAGGGTCTGTGCTTGGCTTTGTACAAAGGGTTACATGTCTTGCCGGCAAGGCTTGCACAAAAAGTGGTCTGCCGGGAGGCCCGACAACCGCGCCTTATGGGTTAAACTTGCGAATATGTTCGATGTTCCAGGAGTTGCTCACTGGAATACCATCTTCGGTCTCCAGGCGGGCTGCGCCGGGCCTGGTGACTCCTATTACCCGATAAGGGCCCTCCCACTTTGGCGTCAACTTGTTGGAATTCTTGGCGGATTGAACTCGCCGAAGAACAAGGTCGCCTTCCTCAAGGCTTCGGGCATGAAACTTACTGCTATGGTAGCGGCGCAAGGCTTGCTGGTAGCGAGCAGCTCGCACAGCAGCCCGAAGACGATCTTCCTCAAGGAGCGTCGCATCATCTTGGCACAACAGCTCTTGCTCAAGCTCATCATAAGCGAGCACTCGAGGTGACCCCTATATGAGTTCCGTGGGGAGAACTACTTCTGCCCCGTATACCAGGGCAAAGGGTGACTGGCTAGTGGCTCGATTTGGCGTCGTTCTGATCGACCCAAGAACCATTGGCAACTCATCAACCCAGCGTCTTCCGCACTTGTGTAGCCTGTCAAAAGTCCTGGTCTTGAGGCCTCGCAGCACCTCTGTGTTTGCCCTCTCGGCCTGGCCATTGCTTCTGGGATGAGCAACAGAAGCGAAACAAACCTTGCTACCGAGGTCTTGGATATACTGCATAAAGGTGCGGCTCGTGAACTGTGTGCCTTTGTCGGTGATGACTCTGTTCAGCACCCCAAAACGGCAGACTAGCCCCTTGAAGAACTTGACGGCTGATTGTGTTGTCACCTTTCTCACTGGTTCTACTTCTGGCCACTTTGTGAACTTGTCGATTGCAATGTACAAGTACTCAAAGCCCCCGACAACACGGAGAAAGGGGCCCAGTATGTCGAGCCCCCAGACCGAAAATGGCCAGGAAAGAGGGATTGTCCGAAGAGCTTGGGCTGGTTGACGAAGCTTCTTTGAATGGAACTGACATGCTTCACACTTGGTTACTAGTGCAGTTGCATCCTGGAGAGCGGTGGGCCAGAAGAAACCTTGCCGGAACGCTTTGCTGGCAAGGGCTCTTGACCCTATGTGGGAGCCACACATGCCTCCATGTATCTCTGCCAACAGCTCCATTCCGTCCTCCTGAGGAATGCATTTCAATTTCACGCCATTCAGTCTCCTTCTGTATAGGGCATTGTCCACGAACAGGTACGTGCTGGACCGACGGGCTACTTTCTCTGCCTCTTCCTGTTCCTTAGGAAGCTCCCCTATTTCGAGGAAACGGGTGGTGTGGTGTGCCCATGCCGGAGCCTGGGGCTCGGCGACAAGGACTAGAGGCTCATCTTCGGCCGTAAGGGCAGCCGCCTCTACGGTCAGGGCTTGAGGCCCTACCGGAGGTTGCTGCTCCCCGGCAAGCTTGGGACGCCCGATGACGTCCTTGCCGGTGGCTCCTCGGAGCTCAGCGGGAAAGTACTTGCCGGGGCCCGCCTTCCTTCACTTGTTCTGTCCTGCTGATGGCTCAACGGATGGCTGAGTTAGTTGAAGCACAAAAGTACCTGGTTCCATAGGCAACTTGAGGGCAGCGCGTTTTGACAAGTCGTCGGTAATGCTGTTTTCTGCTCGGGGAACATGCTCCGCTTGTAGAACGTCAAGACGCTCCTCCAACTTCCTCACCTCATCCACATAAGCCTCCATCAACGGGCTCTGGTAATCCTTGTTAACTTTCTTAACGACGAGCTGCGAATCACCTCTAATGATGAGCTTCCTGATTCCGAGGTCTGCCGCGATCCTGAGACCGGCAAGCAATCCCTCATGCTCTACCATGTTGTTTGTTGATTTTTCTCGGGGAAAGTACATCTGGACCACGTACTTGAGGCGCTCTCCGGTGGGTGCGACGAGTAGCACGCCGACACCACCACCTTGCAGCGAGAAAGCCCCATCGAAGTACATGATCCAATCACGGCTCGTCTCCTTGCCGGGAAAGGTGGTCTCTTGAATCTCCTCGTCGGGCGTTGAGGTCCATTCTGCTATGAACTCCGCCAAGGCTCGGCTATTAATCGTTGAAGTACTTTCAAACTTGAGGCCAAAGCTCGACAGTTCCAATGCACATTCCACAATCCTCCCAGTCGCATCCGGGTTGTGCAAGATTCGCTGCAAAGGGAGGCGGGTGACAACGGTGATCTCGTGTGCTTGGAAACAGTGACATAGCTTTCTTGAGGCCATAAGGAGGCGGAAAAGTAGCTTCTGCATCCCGGAATATCTTGATCTAGCCCCTTGCAAGAGGGAACTAACAAAATAAATCGGGTGCTGCACCACCTTCTTCTGTTCAACTTCGCCCATCTGCGCAGACTCTGTCTTGCCGGGACCGGGCCTTGCCGGGGGTTCCGCCTTGCTGGTGTCAGGTCCTGCCGGGGAGAGCCCCGGCCCACCATCCGATGGCTCCGCTGCTATTGCTGCTTCTTCCTCAAGTTCCCTCTGTGGTACTAGCGTAGCACTGACCACTTGATTCGTCGCCGCTAGATATAGCAGCAATGGCTCTTGTGGTTTAGGTGCGACTAGTATTGGCGTGGAGGAGAGGTACTTCTTCAACTCCTGTAGCGCTACCTCTGCCTCCAGAGTCCATTTCATTGGACCCGCCAACTTTGAAAAAGGGGAGGGCGCGCTCAGCAGATTTGAAGATGAACCTACTTAGAGTAGCAACGCAGCCGGCGAGCCTACGGACGTCTTTGACCCGTCTTGGTGCCTCAATCTGCTCAATCGCTTTGATCTTTTCAGGTTTTGCTTCGATCCCGTGTTGAGACACAAAGAACGCAAGAAGTTTGCCGGATGGGACACCGAACACACTTCTCTGGGTTGAGCTTGAGGTTGATCTTGCGCAGATTTGCAAATGTTTCTTCCCAATCCTGCACGAGCGTAGCTTTGTCCTTGGTTTTGACCACTATATCGTCCATGTAAGCTTCCATATTTCTATGCAGTTGGGGCTCAAAACCAATTTGGAGCACGCCGAACCAGCGCTTTTCAACCCGAAAGGCATTCGTACAATACAGTACGTACCACACGGGGTGATGAACGTGGTCTTTTCTTCGTCTTCCTTCATCATGAAGATCTGATGGTATCCTGAATAGGCGTCGAGGAATGACAACATGTCACACCCGGCAGTGGAGTCCAAAATCTGGTTGATGCATGGCAAAGGGAAAGGATCCTTTGGACAGGCCTTATTGATATCTGTGTAATCAATACATAGCCTCCACTTCCCATTTGCCTTACGCACTACCATTGGATTGG
Organism: Aegilops tauschii subsp. strangulata; assembly: GCF_002575655.3. NCBI lineage: Eukaryota > Viridiplantae > Streptophyta > Magnoliopsida > Poales > Poaceae > Aegilops > Aegilops tauschii. The sequence continues at coordinate 290,091,991 of NC_053038.3, forward strand.
CCAACCACGTGGGGTGGAGCACTCCTCTGACCAAAACTGCCGCCTCCAACTTCCTGATCTCTTCGATGATGAACTCTTGCCGCTCCAAAGCTTGCTTCCTGACTTTCTGCTTGACGGGCCGCGCATGAGGACAAATAGCAAGATGGTGCTCAATCACCTTCCTGGAAACACCGGGGATGTCAGATGCTTGCCACGCAAACATGTTGACATTCGCTCGCAGGAAGGCGACGAGCGTGCTTTCCTATTTGCTGTCAAGGGTGGAGCTTATGGTAAAAGACCTGCCCGTGCCGTCCTCCTTGACGGGCACCTTCTTGCTCTCTAGTGGTGCCGCCTTGGATTTCTTGCTCTTGCCGGTGGAGCTCTCTGGCACGTCCTCGATGGGAGCGCAGCATTCCGAGGAGGCGTGCTTGCCACAGTGGGTGCAGGAGGTCTTGCCGGAAGAGGTCCCACCGGAAGGGGCCTTGCCGGCAGAGGCAGAGGTCTTGCGGGTCTTCTTCCCTCCCATGGCTTCAGCGGCTGGAGCAAGCGCCTTTGCGGCCGTTGCTGCAACAGCCTCCCGGTAGAGCTGGTCGGCGCAGATGAGCGCGTCCTTCTTGTCAGAGGGGATGGTGATGATGCTCAGTGGCCCAGGCATCTTCGACGTGTTGTAGGCGTAATGTGATGCTGCCATGAACTTGGCCAGCGCTGGGCGGCCAAGGGTCCCATTGTAGGGCAGGGGGATCTTGGCGACATAAAAAACGATCTTCTCCGTCCTGTAGTTCAGCTCGCCCCCGAATGTAACTGGCAACGTGATTTTACCTTTCGGCTGACTCCTTCCCGGGTTGACTCCTTGAAACGTGCCGGTCTCCTCGAGATCTCCATCAGGGATTTGCAGCCTCTCGATCACAGTGGGCGAGATTAAGTTCAGACCGGCCCCGCCATCAACTAGCACTTTTGTCACCTTGAGGTTGCGTATTTTGGTGAAACCAACAACAGCAAACACCCGATCGCAGTTGTGCGATCAGGGTGATCCTCGGTGTCAAAAATGATAGGTGTGCTGGACCACTTCAGTTGCTTCTGGACATCGAACGATGGCTCTGCCGCAGTGACCTCACGCATCCACTTCTTTAGCCGGCGGTGAGAGGTATGCAACGAGACGCCACCATCGACGCACATGGCCTCCGTAGCTTTCTGGAACTCGTGCTTGCCAGCCTCGTCGTCCCCACCATGATCATCATCCTCCTCCTTGTTACGGCCCCGAGCGGGCCTCTCTTGTTGATTATCCTTGCCGCGGCGACCTCCTTGGCCGCCACGCTTCTTGCCGGACCCCTCAGCACCATCCTGGCCCTTCTCCTTGTCCCGCCTCTCATATTCGGATTTCTGTTTCTCCGCAAGTAGCTCAACCTGTCGGCAGTTCTAGAGGTTGTGGCCCTTGGTGCGATGGATCTTGCAATACTGCTTGTCGGAGCCTCCTGGCTTGTCGGCAGGTGCCAAGGCCCGACAAGCGGCGCACCCAGCAACTTCCTTGCCAGGTTCGTCAGCCTTGGCCTTCTTGGCGGCGCCGGGGTCGCCGGATCCCTCAACGACAAGCACAGTCTTGCCCTTACACTTCCTATTGCAGCGTTGGCCCTTCTTTGCTGGGGCGGCCGCGTCTTCGTCTATGGAGTCGGTTTCCGCGCCGACATTTTCGCCGGGGTACTTCCTTCCTTCTTCAGCCCGAGCACATCTGTCAGCCAGAACATAAAGCTCGGCTACATCCTTGACCTTGTTCATCGCCAGCTCTTCACGCATCTTGCGACTGCGCACATTCTGATGGAATGCACTGATGACTGTGGTGGGGTGAACACCTGGGATGCTGTACTGCACATGGCTGAACCTTTGTATGTACTTGCGCAGGGACTCGCCGTCCTTCTGGGGGATGACATGCAAATCGCTTGCCTCGCCAGGAGCTTGGTGGCCTCCGGTAAAGGTGCCAACAAACTCGTGGCACATATCCGACCAAGAAGAGTTGGAATCCACTGGCAGGTGCATTAAGCATGACATGACGTTGGGCTTAAGTGCCAACGGAAAGTAGTTGGCGAGCACCTTGTTGTCGCGAGCCCCGGCGGCTTGCATCGCGATGGTGTCGATGCTGAGGAACTCCGACAGGTGAGTCTTGCCGTTGTAATTTTCCCCAACATCAGGCTTGAACGTGCGGTGGGAGGGCCACTGGAACTGCCGCAGCTCACGGGTAAAGGCCGGACAACCCACCTCGTAAGGTATGTCGCCGGAACCCCCCGGTGTTGGGCGGTCCATGGTGGCCCCGCACGCCTATCTGACTGATGGCGCGCTTCCCGCTGCTGCTCGATGGTGGTCCGAGTGTCCTCCTGAGCTCGCTCTCGAAGAACTTGACGTTGGTCACAGCGGGCCCGCGGGGCGGACGACGCTGTGGAAACGTTGTCACAAGCGTCGGCCCGATGAGCCGCGGCTGCTGTTGTTGGCGTGGGCGAGGGGAATGCATCGTGGTCGCAGCACCCCAAGTCCTCCCTCCTCCGGTGCGCACCGGCTCTACCGAGCACCGGCATGAGGGTCCCGCTAGTTGCGGTTCATCTTTGTTGGCGAAGCTGATGAGGCTTCGGATGGTGGCTCTCCACTCGACGAGCTTCTCCGCGGTGGGAGGAAAGTCGAGGAGCAGTTGCATGCGCGCCAACGCTTCTGCTGGCATGGGTGGCGGCGAAAGCTGTGTGTTCTGCGACGTGCTCCGGCTTCTAACCATGTTAGAAGGAGCTCTATCACGGTCTCGCGGTCGCATGCCGCTTCCGCCAGCGTCCAGTGCGCACGCCGGCCCGGTGCATCCTGAGAGTGACGCAAAGGGCTCTTCCCGCGGCGGTGCCCAGGGGCACCGACGTCGCGGCGTTGCTCATCGCGTGCGGCCTGGGAAGGCCGCGGCGTGGGCGCCGGCTAGGGCCTCATAGAGGTTTCCGCGCCGCCCGTGGGCAGCACGGTCCCGCCCCCGGACCCAACGGCGTGTGGCTCGTCGTCTTGGACCCGAACGACGCCGCTCGCCTGGCTCCGATTGCCAGAGTGTCGTGGATGCTCGTGGGCCACCCCGTCGCCTGCCTGCACTGGTGCGGACGGGCCTGCTCCGGACAACCCAATTGCTGTGATCCCCTTCTTCTTAGGAGCCATCGCGATGATGAAGTCGATGCGCTAACTTCTAAACCAGATTTTTCACAGCTTGCGCCCCCTACCTGGCGCGCCGAAGATGTCAAGGAAAACGACACCTATGGGATCACAGGGAATCCCTTCTATAGTTGGTGGGGCGCGGGCCTATGCAAAGAGCGGGTTTAGAAGATCATCGCAGGGGAATTTTTACCCAGGTTCGGGCCGCAAACAATGCGTAATACCCTAGTCCTGCTTTGGTGTATATTTTGTGTTCTTGAGCTCTTCAACTAGCTACGGTGCATCCTAGCTCAAAAATTCTGAATCCTTCCTCAGTACGCCTCGGGCCTCCTTTTATACGTCAAAGGGTTCGCCATAGTGGCACACAGGAGGTGGAAAGCATCTATAGTGTACAAGTCTATCCCTAACATCGTGCGACAAAATGCAATTAATGTGCTGCCGACGTGCCCTCTTGCTTTATCGGAGATGGAAAAGAAGCTCATCCCGTCCATCGCCGCCTCGCCTCGCTCCGATGCGCGTCAAAGCTGACAAGGCATGCAGCGCCATGCTGGTTGGCTGGCTGCTGAGCTGGTGTGGTGGCAGGGTCTTCATGAAGATCTGCATGCCACCATGTAGGTGCTTGGATAGTTGGCCTAGAAGCTGCATGCTGCCACACAGGCGCTCACCTAGTTGGCAGGCTGGCCACCACGTCGGAACGGGTGCGAGGCAGCGAAACCTTGCTAGGTGTGGGCCTGGCCACGGCCCTGCAGATATCCCCGACAAGGGTCTTGCTTGGGTCTGGTGGGCGTCCCCGGCAGGGATCTTGCTAGGGGTCTTCATCTTCTAGTTCTCCTCTAGTCTTGCAGGCCTTCGGTCTTCACAAAGATTTGCATGCCACCATGCAGGTGCCTCCCGAGCCTTGGTTCCTGATGTTGTCGATGGTATCGGAACTCTCAGACCCAAGGGTGGCGGTCTTGCTGGCGTTGGGTAATTTTCCCTAGCAAGGCCCTTGCCGAGGCCACGTAGGCCGCCCTGGCAAGGCTCTTTCCGGGGGAAGCCCACCTTGCCCCTTTGCTCTTCATGCCTCTGGCTTGAGTGCTGCCCTAGTAGTCTTGTTCTTCGCTTCCTCTGCCCCGCCAAGCATGGCCGCAGGTGTGGCTACAACTGCCCGTGCACAAGTAAAGGGGTACAGAAGGCCCCTACTTTCGTACACCGACAACATGTCATCGTCATTAGCCCCCGAATGGATTGAGGTCCGAGTGAAAAAAGAGTTGAAGTTGATCCCGACTCTATTCCATGCCTTGGAGGCATTTCACTGGAATCTGTGAGTCATGCTGAAGCTTTGATCAATTCAGAGCTCGTCGAGTGAGTTATGCTGATGGTCTTCGAGTGTTTCTATGGTGTGAAATCCTGGCGCGATTGGTTGCTCTGTGCTTCCCGGATCTCACGGGATTCGATGTTTTGGAGAAGCGCGCGGGATGGAGCGCGCCGTAGTTATCGGAGTGGATAGACAGGGGCACCTCGATCCTCGCGCCGCCTTTTTCGCCACGTATTGGGTGAGCAACTCCTGCGGGATATGATTAGATTACTCGGGCCCACACGTCAACCACTCTAAAGTGGCCTCATAAATAGCGCTTGGGTCGATGCGATGCACAGTGCGCCTCAATCGATCTCTTCCTCCTCTGTTCATCACCGCATTCTCCTCTGCTCTCGTCGTCTCCGCTCGGCCCGTGCACACTCCGCCGCCATGGGGAAGGACAAGACGGCGGCTCTGGAGCGCTCAAAGAAGGCGGCGGCGGCGAAGGGCAAGAAGACGAGTCGGGGGTCGTCGTCGAGGTCCCGTTTGCCGTCCGGTTGGATCCAGGGGGAGTGGATTCGATCTACGATCCAGAAAGAAGACTTGGAGGACCTGTCCGGCGCAGGCTTGATTGCCCACGGATCTTCGGGTTGTCGGGGAACGAGTCCGATCTTCAACCGCAAGAGGGTGACTGCGTCCTCCCCGCAACCCATGTCGACCGCAGTTTCACTCTGCCTCCGCATCCTTTTTTCCGGGGTTTCTTGAACTTTTTCGGTGCCCAGATTTGTCACTTTTCTCCCAATACCATCACATATCTTGCTGCATACGTCTCTTTGTGTGAAAATTTTCTGTGCTAGCACCCGCACTGGGGTTTATTCAAACACATCTCTACCTGTCGATCCCAAACTTTGAAGAAGGCAAATCCGACTGATGCAAAGACACATGTGATCCAAATGTGCGGGGGTTTAGGGATTCAGACGAGGGGTAGAAGCACTTCTTCTCCTATGACCCTTCCCGAGTCGGTTAGGGGGTGGCAGTCGACCTGGTTCTACTGCCGTGATGTTCCGACTCCTAGTCAGTCGACCGGTCTTCCCCCTTTCACCATGGAGCGAGTCCGCCAACCTACTTCATTGACTATGACCCCAGAAGAGAAAGGTGAGGTGTATGTATTAGTCGACCGAGTCGTTCAATTAGTCTGTGAGGGCGTGACTGGCATGGATTTGTTGGAAGTGTTCCTTAGTCGACGCATCTAGCCTCTTCAAGCCCGCAATCATCGATGTGGATGTACTCGGGCACTCATGACACCGCTCGGGTCAACCGGAGGAGGTCGCCGAGGAGACGGTGGCACAGTGGCTGCGGAGGGTCCCAGAGGGTTTTTCCATTCGACGCCGACAATGAGCCGGACAAGGTCTGGCCTTCGTTACCGAGTGTCTTTTTATTCTGATTTGCAATTGTCCTTGAATATGATTGATGCTTGTTTAACTCCTGTCTTGTAGATTTATACTGAGATGTACTCAATGCCAAACGGGGAGCAAGTCCAGGAGGGAATGGAGAGCGGAGGCGAGAGTGCCGACTGGAAATCTGACGATGAAAGTGACGAAGATAGTGAGGACTCAAGCAGCAGCGAGGAGGTCGACTCGCCACCTCGTTCTGAGCGGTGTTCCAAACAGATGGACGGCCCTGTGGGCGGGCGTGGTAAGGCAGCCCCACCAAGCATGCAGGCTTGGAACCGCACTCGGACGTCTACTCCTGAGCCGTCAGAGAAGGCGGCGAAGCAGCCCAAGGTCGCGCCACCGAAGCCCCGGAAGGCCCTGCCTAAGATCAAGGTGGATGTCCCTGTCGCTTCTGCGTAAGTGTTTCTCCTCTTTGTTTTTTCTTTGCTCATGAACTTCTATGTTATTGTCGACTCATTCTCTTGCTTGACCGGGTGAATTTTTGAACTTTCAGTGCCGCCACTTCTGGGACGTCCATGGATATTGACAAAAGGCAAGATGAAGAGGAAACTGCAGATGCAGCCACTTGTCGAGCAGGTTCAACTCCACAGACATGTTCTTACTTTGCCGATTGTTTTGGCGGTCGACTGAATCTCTTACGGTCGAGTGTTTTGCAGCGCCGCCGAATGTCATTGAGCTTCCAAACGATGATGAAGAGGTGCCTCAGAAGAACACAGGAAGGAAGGGCAGGACTTTGAGCAGGAGGGTGCCTGCTAGCAAGGTGCCTCAGTCGGCACCAGTGCCAGAACCAGTCATCCAGCAATCCGAAGATTCGATCCGGGCTACTGTTTCTTTTGTCGATCCTGTGTCGACTGATCGTCCTTCGGCGTTGACTGCCCAAATCCTTGCTCCGTCTGTGCAACTCCATGCTTCAGATCCCCTGGCTGCCTCGTCTGCTCCACCAACTCCGCTCTTTGTTACCCATCATGTCCCAGAGGACCAAGTAAGCGCTGCTAAGGAAGCTACATGCCAAGAAGGCCTTATGATGGAGCAAGTGAAGGTGGTGCACGAGGCCAGCAAGGCTGTAACGCCCATGATGCGGCTATATCTCCCACGTGTCGAGGCACGACTTAGAGGCATAACCGCATAGTGGTTTTGTCGCAAGAAGGGTCATCTTCACACAATCCCATGTAATGAACAAGAATGGGATAAAGAGTTGGCTTACAATCGCCACTTCACACAATACATAAATATAATCCATACATCATCCAAAATACACACATAGACCGGCTACGGTCAAGATCCAAATGAAAATAAGATAACCCCAAATGCTAGATCCCCGATCGTCCCAACTGGGCTCCACTACTGATCATCAGGAAAAGACACATAGTAACAACCACGTTCCTCATCGAACTCCCACTTGAGATCGATCCCATCATCTGTACTGGCATCGTCGGCACCTGCAACTGTATTGGTAGAATCTGTGAGTCATGGGGACTCAGCAATCTCACACCCGCGAGATCAAAACTATTTAAGCTTATAGGGAAGGATGGTGTAATGAGGTGGAGCTGCAGTGGCAATAAGCATATATGGTGGCTAACATACGCAAAAGAGAGCGAGAAGAGAAGCAACGGAACGGTCGTCATCTAGCAATGACCAAGAAGTGATCCTGAACTCCTACTTACGTCATTCATAACTCAGACCGTGTTCACTTCCCGAACTCCGCCGAGAAGAGACCATCACGGCTACACACACAGTTGATGTATTTTAGCTGAGGTCAAGTGACAAGTTCTCTACAACCGGACATTAACAAATTCCCATCTGCCTCATAACTGCGGGCACGGCTTTTGAAAGATAATACCCTGCAGGGGTGTCCCAACTTAGCCCATCATAAGCTCTCACGGTCAACGAAGGATAAACCTTCTCCCGGAAAAACCCGATCAGTCTCGGAGTCCCGGTTTACAAGACATTTCGACAATGGTAAAACAAGACCAGCAAAGCCGCCAGAATGTGCTGACAAATCCCGATAGGAGCTGCACATATCTCGTTCTCAGGGCACACCGGATGAGCAGTCCGTACAACTAAAACCAATCCTCGAGTTTCCCCAAGGTGGCGCTGCAAAGGGCTCTAGTTTGGACCAGCAATCAGAGGAACACTGGCCCGGGGTTTAAAATAAAGATGACCCTCAGGCTCTAGAAACCCGGGGGAAAAAGGCATAGGTGGCAAATGGTAAAACCAAGGTTGGGCCTTGCTGGAGGAGTTTTATTCAAGGCGAACTGTCAAGGGGGTTCCATAAATCACCCAACCGCGTAAGGAACGCAAACTCAAGGAACATAATACCGGTATGACAGAAACTAGGGCGGCAAGAGTGGAACAAAACACCAGGCATAAGGCCGAGCCTTCCACCCTTTACCAAATATATATAGGTGCATTAATATAAATAAGAGATATTGTGATATCCCAACATATCCATGTTCCAACATGGAACAACCTTCAACTTCACCTGCAACTAGCAACGCTATAAGAAGGGCTGAGCAAAAGCGGTAACTTAGCCAAACAACGGTTTGCTAGGAAAGGATGGTTAGAGGCTGACATGGCAATATGGGAGGCATGATATAGCAAGTGATAGGTAGCGCATCATGGCAATAGAGCGAACAACTAGCAAAGCAAAGATAGAAGTGATTTCGAGGGGTGGTCATCTTGCCTGCAAGGTTCTCAGAGTTGTCGAGAGCTTGATCCTCGTAAGCGTACTCAACAGGTTCCTCGTTCACGAACTCGTCTCCCGGCTCTACCCAAGACAATAACACAAGCAAAGGAACCACAATCAATCACGGGAAATGCACAAGCAACATGATGCAATACATGAATGATATGCAAGATATGATATGCGATGCATATGCGTGCTCCGGAAGGAAAATGATGAAAAAGGCAGTAACTTGGCAAACCAAGCATGCCACTGGAAAGATGAGATAATTTTGGTCGAAATCGATATAAAGATCACCGGAAACGGATGCACGGTTTGCAAATGGCAAGCAAAACAAGAATGACACGAATCTGCGATTAACAGCATGATAGCAGTTAAAATGCAACAAGTAACAATGCTACAACACTCCAACATAGCAACAAAGCATATGACAGTAATCTACAGGAGATGCTTGACAAAAGATGAACACTGAGCTACGGCTAGATCACAACATAACAAGCTCAAACAAGCATGGCAAAAGTGCAAAAGATAACAGGTTCAAAGACTTGGTGAAATTACTGGACATGGCAGAAAACAGCATCAGGTAGCAATGTTCAGGGCACGAAAACAACATGCTACAGGAACTTAACATGGCAAAACAAGGCATTGCAATAGTCTACTAAATGCATATGGAAAAATTCCCTTACTGACCATAAGCCAAAAAGGACCAGAAGATATGATGGCAACCATGTAAACATAGCAAGTTTCGTTATCAGGTTTCAGACTTAGCAGAAAACAGAGCATGGCAGAAACAATAATATGAGGGCGTCTTGGTGAGCTTGATGCACTCACCACAAAGCAATGCATGACAAAACAAGCATACCTACAGCAAGATGGCATGTTTATGAAGCTATCCATGGCAAGAGCAAGAGCATAGGATGTATGGAACAACTACAACAAGCTTGGCAAAATTGCATATCATGTTAAGAATCTGCCAGAAATATTTTATAGCAAAAGTAGAGCAAGATTGAGTCATGCTATGGCACTCCATAATTGCAAAAAGGGCAGGAATGGATCAATTACAACAATATCTACAAAACATCCTTACTTAGCATCTCCAAAATATGCATAAATCTCTCTGTAGCATCAAGTTTACATGGCAACAAAATAACAGCAGACAAGGACTTAGAGAAATCACCAAGTCCCTGAAATCAGAAACATTACGGAGCCTAGTTTGCATGCTTGTTCTAGTCACCACAGAGATCACCAAAATACATGGCATACACCCTTGGAAAGATGGCATGGCATACAACAAAACACATGTAGAGATCATGCCCATAAGATGCACAGATTAAATGCAACAAAAATAACAAATCTCCAAGTTCTGATAAGAACCAGCAGATAACAGTAACTAGCACTCTTGCAACAGAGATTTTGGCATCAAGATGGCCTCTAATGAACATCATTCCATTGAACAAAATGTAGAGCATCGCGAGACGAACAATTTGACATATTACACGTGCGAAATGGAGCTATATGGAGAGAGTTATGATGCTGTGAACATGTGCACATGCTGTGAAATTCTCAGACTTGGAAATATTTCGGGCACGGGAAAAAGTCAACCTTCGACGGAACTCCAGATCCGATCGGGACGCAGCCGAGGTCGGGCTCGCCGGCGATGGGAGAGGAAGGAGAGGAGGCGGCGCTCGGGTGCCGGAGGAGGAGGCCGGAGGGGAGGCGCCGGCGGCGGGCGAGGCGGCGGGGACGGCGGCGAGTGCGGCGGCGGGGCACGGCGAGGAAAGGCGGCGGCGCGCGCGGTGGCGGCCGGCGCGCGGGAGCGGTGCGGTCGGGCTCGGGGGCAGGCGCCTCGGGCCGGGAGGGCCGCGGACGGGCCGGCGGGCCGCGGCGGTGCGGGGTACAGGCGGCGGCGCGGCTGCCACGTGGCAGCGCGCCACTGGTCCGGGGCGGCGGCGCGAGTTGTCCGACCGGCGGCGGACACGTCCGGCGCGGCGCGAGGAGCGGGTTAGGGTTTCGTCTGCGATTGTTTTCGGGAGGGGATGCACTTATATAGCTAGAGGGAGCTAGGAGAGTCCAAATGAGGTGCGGTTTTCGCCCACACGATCGTGATCGAACGACCTACAGCATGGAAGAGAGTTTGGTGGGTTTTGGGCTGTTTAGAGAGGGGGTTTTGCTCCAACACACAAATGGACTTTGCGGATGCCCGGTTAACCGTTGGAGTACCAAACGACCTCCAAATGGAACGAAACTTGACCGGTGGTCTCCCGGTGGTATACTAAGGCCACTTGACAAGCCTCGGTCCATTCTGAGAACGTTAGACACCCGCTCACGAAAGGAAACAAGAGGGGTGCGTCGGAGGAGATGGGAGTGCCGGATTGCAAAACGGACAACGGGGAAAATGCTCGGATGCAAGAGACGAACACGTATGCAAATGCAATGCACATGATGACATGATATGAAATGCATGACATGAACAAAATGCAAAACGAAAGACAAAAATCCGACCACGAAGAGAAAATCATAACACATAGCCGAAAATGGCAAGAGTCGGAGTTACAAGCAAGTTACATCCGGGGTGTTACAACACTCCACCACTACGAGAGGATCTCGTCCCGAGATCTAGGACTGAAAGAACTCCGGATATTCGGAACGGAGATTGTCCTCGCGTTCCCAGGTGGCTTCCCGGTCGGAATGGTGCGACCACTTCACTTTCAGGAATTTGATTGACTTGTTGCGAGTCTTGCACTCAGTTTCTTCAAGAATAGCAATGGGGTGCTCATGATAAGACAAATCTTCTTGGAGGTCAATTTCTTCGAAGTTGATAGTGCGCTCACGCGTCTTGAAGCACTTGCGGAGTTGTGACACGTGGAACACATCGTGCACGTTCGCGAAGTTGGAAGGAAGCTCAAGTTGATAAGCGAGGTCGCCTCTTTTGCCAATGATCTTGAAAGGACCCACGTATCTAGGGTCAAGCTTCCCTTTGATACCGAAGCGACGAGTGCCTTTCATTGGAGAGACGCGGAGGTAGACATGGTCTCCGATCTCGAAAGCCAAATCACGGTGCTTACTATCATAGTAACTCTTCTGGCGCGATTGCGCGGCTTTGAGATTATCACGGATGACTTTACACATTTCTTCAGCTTCAGTGATTAAGTCATTGCCAAGAAGTTGGCGTTCACCAGTCTCTGACCAATTGAGAGGAGTACGACACTTTCTGCCATAGAGAATCTCGAATGGGGCTTTGCCCGAACTCGCTTGGAAGCTGTTGTTGTAGGAGAATTCGGCATATGGAAGACAATCTTCCCATTTCATGCCAAAGGAAATGACACAAGCCCTGAGCATATCTTCAAGAATTTGATTGACTCGCTCGACTTGGCCACTAGTTTGAGGATGGAAAGCTGTGCTGAAGCGAATGTTGGTGCCCATGGCCTTCTGGAAGGAGTCCTAGAACTTAGAGGTGAAGATGCTTCCACGATCTAAAGAAATCAATTGTGGAATGCCGTGCAAGGAGACAATTCTGGAGGTGTAAAGCTCTGCCAACTGAGCTGCTGTGATGGATTCTTTGATTGGAAGGAAATGAGCCACTTTAGAAAGCTTGTCAATGCCAACGAAGATAGCATCATTTCCACGCTTGGACTTTGGAAATCCAGTCACGAAGTCCATTTCGATATGATCAAACTTCCATGCTGGGATAGTAAGAGGTTGGAGGAGACCAGCTGGTCGTTGGTGTTCTGCTTTCACTCTTCGACAGACATCACATTCATTCACGAACTGAGCAATTTCTCGCTTCATTCGAGTCCACCAATACGACTGCTTGAGATCATGGTACATCTTCGTACTTCCAGGATGAATGGAAAGAAGAGAATTGTGCGCCTTGTTCATAATGACTTTCCTTAGATCACCTTTAGGAACCACAATCCGGTCCTCGAAGAATAAAGTGTCTCTGTCATCAATGCGATAGCACTTGTATTTGGAAAGACCCTTGTCGATACCACGTTTCACCTTCTTCACCATGGCATCAAGAAGTTGTGCCTCACGAATCTAATCTTCCAAAGTAGGAGAGACTATGAGGTTGGCAAGAAAACCTTGAGGAACAACTTGGAGATTCAGCTTGCGGAAAGCTTCACAAAGATCCGGTTGGAAAGGCTTGAGAATTAAGCTGTTGCAATAAGCCTTCCTGCTTAAAGCATTTGCAATGACATTTGCCTTGCCTGGAGTATATTCGATACTCGGATTGTACTCTTGAATCATTTCGACCCATCGAGTCTGCCTGAGGTTGAGGTTGGGCTGAGTGAAGATGTACTTGAGACTCTTGTGATCGGTGAAAATGTCCACTTGTCTTCCCAACAAGAGATGTCTCCACGTTATTAATGCATGGACAACTGCCGCCAACTCAAGATCGTGAGTGGGGTAGTTCTTCTCGTTGGTCTTTAACTGACGAGAGGTATAGGCCACAACTTTCTTCTCTTGCATTAACATACCACCGAGACCTTGGAGAGAAGTATCATAGAAAACTTCAAATGGCTTGGATTCATCAGGAGGAGTCAAGACAGGAGCTGTCACGAGTTTCTCTTTGAGAGTGTTGAAAGCAACGTCACACTCAGGAGACCAGACATACTTCACATGCTTCTGGAGGAGGTTGGAAAGAGGCTTTGCAATCTTAGAGAAATTCTCAACGAATCTTCGGCAATAGCTTGCAAGACCAAGAAAACTGCGGAGTTGCTTGACATTCTGAGGAGGTTCCCAATTCACAATTGCGGACACCTTCTCGGGGTTAACAGCGATGCCCTTGGCAGAGATGATGTGACCAAGGAAAAGAACTTCATCGAGCCAAAACTCACATTTAGAGAACTTCACATAGAATTGATACTCTCTGAGCTTGTCGAGCACCAATCGCAAATGTTTGGCATGATCCTTCTTATTCTTGGAGAAGACCAATATATCATCGAGATACACCAGGACGAATTCATTGGTATAGGGGTTGAAGATGAAATTCATCATCCGAGAGAATACTGGAGGAGCATTGACAAGGCCGAAATACACGACAGTATATTCATAAGAACCAAAGCTTGTTCTGAATGCTGTCTTGGGAATATCTTCTTCACGAATGCGAATCTGATGATAACCCATACGAAGGTCAAGCTTGGAGAATACTTTAGCACCTTTGAGTTGCTCGAATAGCTCATTGATGTTGGGAAGTGGATACTTGTTCTTGATTGTCTTCTTGTTCAATGGACAGTAGTCGACACAAAGTCGGTCCGTGCCATCCTTCTTCTTGACAAAAAGAACACCACAACCCCATGGAGAAGAACTCGGTCTGATCAAACCCAGACGCTCTTGTTCATCGAGCTGTTTCTTCAATTCCTTCAGCTCGTTGGGTCCAAGCTTGTATGGACGCTTGCAAACGGGTTCAGTGCCAGGCTCTAGTTCGATAACGAACTCAACTGGCCGATGAGGAGGCATACCCGGAAGCTCTTCTAAAAAGACATCTTGATACTCACAAACGACTGGAATTTGAGAGATGTCATTTAATTCGCCCTTCTCATTGAGAGAAAACAACCGAATGGTTTCATCACGAGCGGCATAAATAATCACATCCTCAGAAGAGTGTGTCAATTGAATTTCCCTGGCAGCACAATCAAGTTGAGCCTTGCGCTTAGAAAGCCAGTCCATCCCGAGAATTAGATCAATATCCGAGTCACCAAGAACAATTGGAGAAGACAGAAATTCATAGTCGCCCATCTTGATTGCGGAATCCCGAACGAATGCTCGAGAAGTCAGTTGTCGAGCCGGAGAAACAATAGACAGAGGACTTGGCAATACTTCAGTAACCAGATCATGCATAGCCACAAAAGGTCTAGAAATGAAAGAATGCGATGCACCAGTATCAAAAAGAACTTTTGTAGGAATATCATTAACCTAAAGATTACCCATTATCACATCAGTAGATTCCTCCGCTTGAGCTGCATTCATCATGTTCACCTTTGCAGACTTTGGATTATGCTTGACCACTGCATTGCTCGAAGATCTAACAGGAGGAGGAGGCGGAAGGCGCCTTTGGTTGAAGCACTTGTTAGCATAGTGACCTTTCTGCTGACACTTGTTGCAAGTCACCTCTGAGAGTGGACGGTGATAAGGAGCATTGGACTTTGGAGCTTGATTCTGAGACTTGTTCTGATAGCCAGAGTTGGAAGAGTTGGAAGAACCATGGCCACTGTCGTGGAATTGTCACGGCAGATGTCCTCAAGCTAGGACTTAGTCGTGGAGCCATCGCCGCTAGGAAGCTTGAAGGGGCTAACGGGATAAGGAACGCGAGGGTTTATACTGGTTTGGCCCCTTACGGTGAAGGTAAAAGCCTACGTCCAGTTGAGGTGGTATTGATTAGGGTTTCGATGACCAAGGAGCTTAACAGCTATGCCCGGCTCTCGATGAGATCTTTTCTTGTCCCTAAACCGCTGCCGGGTCGTCCCTTTATATAGAGAGGTTGACGCCCAGCAGCCCTCAGAGTCCCAGCCGGCTCATAAGAGTGTCCGGCTCGGACTCTCAACTATTCTTGCCTTACACTACAAGTTCTACCATAATGATGATTGTAACTACGGGCCTTAAGCCATATCCGGCTCTTAAGCCCATCTTTGGCCCACCGTCTTCAAGCTTGGCGCCGGGCTTCTGGCGATGACCATTATGAGTAACCCGGCCCCTCCTAGCGGGTGACTCTAAGGTCTATATCCTCAACATTAGGCCCCAGATTGATTTGAGCCGGCTCATGTCAATCTTCAATTCTTCCGACAGAAAGTCTCCGGCTTACAAGTGTGTGAAGGCCATAACCCGGCGTGACGTCATCCTCTAGACTCCGGGTAATCCGCCGTGATGTCATCTTCCATTAAGTCCATTTTTTACTCCACCAGATCCGCAACGGATCTTATCTTTACTGCCATCCCGAAAATCGAGGCGCCTCTCGGGCGAGATAACCGTGCCGTGGCCTCCTCGTTTCTCGCGCCCACTTATGAGACTGGCCTTATAAATAGCCCGACCCTCGGGTCTTTCCATTCTCCCCCTTCCGTCGTCCTCTTCCTCTCGCTACTCTCGCGCTGCTCAAGCTCCGCCGCCGCCGCCGCAACAGAGCTCCGCGTCCTCGTCGATCTTGGCCGCTGCATCACCCTGATCCGTCCAGAGAACCGCGGCGAACCCTCGCAGCACACCTGCCTCTGTAAGTTCCTTCCTCCTCGTAGAACAGATCTACGTTTAAGCTCCTGCTGTTCTTCCGTGTTCTCGCCGTCGCCCACGAGTTCTTGGTAGTTTTTATTTTTACTGCCCTTTTTTGATCTTAGCCTTGTATAGAACCACTGCGGTAGCTGTTTAGCACCCATTTCTCATGCAAGTAGACCTCCTTTTACTGCATAAAGGCTCCGTTCGAGCCCAAGAACTTCCCTTGCGTCTGTTTTTAGGTCTAGAAACTTTCCTTTTAGCCGACCGTTTTGATCCAAATTATTTACTGCAATGTGTGAAACCTGTTTTCACCACACTTAGTAAAAAACTGCACCTGTTGAGTCTTGGCGGTTTACATTTCCGGTTTAAAGAGACCACGCACCGTAGAACCTTCCGGCTCAAAGGAAGCCAAGCACCGTAAAATTTCCGGCTCACTTACAACAAGGCTGTAGACGATTTAAATTACTCTCAAGCACACCAGCGGCTTAGACAACCCGATGCACTTAGATATATGTCATTAGGCCCCTCCATAAGCCGCCACTTTAAACACTGAATTGTAAATTTCCTCCGGCTTATAATTAAACCGGACATTTTCCTTTTATCATAGGCGTCCGACTTTCACCATGCCTCCCAAAGCTCCCAAAGCTCCCATCACATGCAATTGGATGAGGTCCAACGTCACCGATGAGACTTTAACAGATTTCATGAAATCGGGTTACTTGCCTAAGAAGGACGTTATGTCCTACCGTGCCCCCAACCCATCAGAGGAGAGACCACAGCCAAGGGATGGGGAGGTGGTCATTTTTGTGGATCACATGAGCCGGGGCTTCGCACCGCCCGGCTCAAAGTTCTTCAGGGATGTACTGAATTTCTTTGACCTGCGGCCACAAGATATAGGACCCAACTCGGTGTCCAACATATGCAATTTCCAAGTGTTCGGCGTAAGGGAGAAGAGCCCAGACTGCTGCTCTTCAGAGAGCTTTTCTACCTGAACCGTCAGAACGAGTGCGCCAACGGGCCAAGCTTGGAACTTGGTGGCATCTCCATTCAGCGACGGAGAGATTGCCTTTTCCCTTACGCCGAGCCGCCAAGCCACCCACAGGACTGGAACCAGACGTGGTTCTATTGCCAAGACACGTCGCCGGCTGACGAGAGTCTGCTGCCCGGCTCGCCCCTCGCGTCTGGAACCAACACACCCTCTGTTAGACAAGCTGACTCAAGCGGAGCGCCAACCTCTGCTCCCCACCATTAATAAGATCAAGGCTCTCCTAGGCAATGGTCTCAATGGAATTGATCTGGTCCGAGTCTGGATCTCCTGGCGGGTGATCCCATTGAGCCGCCGCCCCGGCTTAATGTGTGAGTACACGGGCCGAAAGGATGACCCCCTGAGACACAGCCGCAACGACCTTCCCGAAGACGTTGCTGAGGACATGACCAAAGCTCTTTTGAACGAGAGCCTGGCAGACTGCGGGAGGACCGGCTTAAGCCCCTTCTGTAAGACCAACCTGGCCCCAGCGGTAAGCCGCTGATCTGAACATCTTATTTTCTTCTGTACATAGCTTTCATCTGAACCTTTAAGACATCGTCATTATATGTTTCAGGCTGATGACAAATTCTGGAAGGTCAAATACGACCATGAGGCGGCCAAGAAAGCCAGGAAGGCAAAGAAAGCCGCCAAGAGAGCCGCTCCCCACAAGAAGGGAAGTAGGCCTACTGCTTCAGAGCTGCTGCAACTAAGCGACAGCTCCGAGTCAGAGGTAACCCCTGAACCTATAAGCTCTTGTTGTATTTGTTATTTATTTCTGTCCACCTTATCAACACTGTTCATCAACAGGATGACACCGGAGCAAGTAACCCGGTGGTTGAAGAGGTAATGTCACTTTCCTCCGACTCAGAGCCCTTGCCAAGGCTGAAAGTCCGAAGGGTAACCCGGAAAGTAAGATTTTCACATCCTTTAGCTTATCAAGATCCTCAATTTCTTTTGAAGCGACAGACTCATGAGAGCCGGCGACACACCCGGACCAACAAGGACGCTGACCTTTCCTCCTGCTTACCTGACGCATCGAGGAAACGCCGAACCGAGGTTATCTCCAATTTGTACCCTTTTCATCCTTTGGCGGGTGTTTTACGTCAACCGCTCAATTCTTCTGATTCAAACTATCAGGAAACCTCACCCTCCTCTGGTGACTCGATGCAATCAAGCCTGCCGGCCTTCAAGACCGTACCCGGGTAACAATGATCATCTCTTTGTTGTGCTTATCTTTGCTCATACCTTTGTACTAACCTTTTTGTCCTTTCAGTGCCCAGGCAAAACTCACCAAGAGGGCGAAGAAGAACAAGCCGGTCGAAGAGCCGGACTTGCCTGAACCGGAGGTAGCAGCTCAAGAACCGCCAGCTGCCTCCGCTCCCGAAGCCACCGCTCCAACCGACAAGGCAACTGCAGAGGCTTCTGCTAACCCGGAGACCTCCAGCTCGGCTCAGCCGGTCAATGACCCGGACGTGGTAATCACCCGGACGGAGTTTGTTGAGCCGGGGAGACCTACTGCACTAGCCAAGTGCTCCGCCAAGGAGGAGTTGCTACAGCACCGCCGGGTTAATCTGGATCTCACTGACTACGCCAATCTGAACATCGAAGAGATTGTCTCCGGCTATGTCAACCAAGTGCACAAGAGCCGGGATGTAGAGATCGGCATGGTGAACCAGATCCAGCAGAAATCTAAGGTACTACTCTTCTTTCTTCTTGCTTACTGCATAGTTATCTTGTTATTCTTACCATACTCTAGCCCCCAAGTCTCCGACTTATGATTGAATATGTCGTAGACTTTAAGTTCCGGCTTACTCACTTGAACCGGCAATTGGTAGATAGAAACGTTCGATATGCATTAGCCCCCAAGTGCCAAGTGTCTTTGCTTGAAAAGTGCTTGGGACTTTAAAATTGCATAATAACTGTTCATCCTATAACCCGGAAATCATGCAGGCTGCTTGCAAGAAGCTTGAAGCTGACATCTCCGATCTGAAGACCCGCCTGAAGACGCAAGAAACTGAAACCCGGAAGGCCAATGCCAAATTTGTGTCCAGTATTGCTGCGCAAGAAAAGCTGAAGACGGACTTTGACGCTGAACGGAAAGCCTGGGCCGAAGAGAAGGCTACTCTAGTGAGCCGGGCCGAACAGGCGGAGAAGGCTCTGTCAGAGAAGACCGCCGAACTCTCCGGCTTAAAGCGCCAAGTGTCCCAGATGGTTGCCGCAATCTTCGGTAAGTCATTCCACCGGCTTCCGTCCAGATTATAATTTTTATGTCTCATAACCCATCATTGCCGGCGGCTTATCTTACGCTGTTACACAGGTCCCAGAAGCTCCAACCTCAACCAAAGTGTGGTAACCAAGTTGAAGGCCGTGTACACCCTGGTGGAGCAACTCTACACCGGGTCACAGCGCGCCTTGGCTGTGGTGGCCCTATCCAATGAGGTGCCGACTCATCTGGCGGAAGTTCTTCGCCGGCTTGCCGTTCTTCCCCAACGTGTCCAAGAGCTGCGACGGGCCTCTGCAAGAGCCGGAGCTATCGCCGCTCTGAGCCGGGCCAAGGCATTCCTTCCAGAGTTAGACCCGGCGGACATTGCCCTCGGCTATCCCAGTTTGAAGGAAGACGGCACCCCCTTCGACCAAAGGGACTTTGCAGCCTGCGTGAAGATCATGCACCCGGTGGCCACCCTCATTGGAAACGACACAGATCTGACCAAGTACCAGCCGGGTTATAATGCAGAAAATCAGAGGATCCCCACTCCGCGTTATGAAGCCATCAGCTTAGTCCCGCCAGCTCGTAAGCACACCTTCGCCCCGGAGATTGACCCGGCCGGGTTAATTGACGAGGAAGCTCAATTTGAAGCTCTGAGCGGCATTGACTGGAAGTCGCAACTTTCCAGGTCTTGGGAACAGCCGGAGGAGAGGAGAGGGATGAGCCGGAGACTTCAACCCAGCAAGCATCGTAACTCTGCAGGCGGCTTATCAAACAATGCTTCACCCTTTTGGACTCGATGAGTCTTGTAATAGAGTAGGACCAACACTTTAACTTTGCCGTGCCATCGTGCACGCGTTGAATGCTGAAGCCCATTGAAGTTGTCTCCTTTATATTTCCCCGGGTCATAATCGATCATTCATTTTCCTTAAGCTCAAATAGTTGCCTTTAACTATCCTGCATAGAAGGACAAATCACAAGTCTCTAGGCGGCTTACCGCACTGAGAATCATAGTTTTAGACATATAACCCGGAATATGAATCAAAAAAGACTGGCCCTCAATTATGTCCTTGATATAGCCGTAATAACACACTTACCGGCCTGCTAGCACACTTCCGGCTTATATAACCCGGGTAATAAGGTTGGTACCTCAATTCCGATTTACCGGTCTTAATAACACCGATTGTATTCGACTAGTACCATAAATCAAAGTTAAGCCGGCAAAGTGAGACCTGCCGTGCATACTTGAAATAATCAGAAGAACTCGCTATAAATCAGAAAAACTTAGGGGCTTCCGGTTCGAATACGACCAGAGACCCGTCCCAAAGGGGTTATGCTAGGATTCGAATACGATCATATATCCCCCAGTGGGTGTGGCGATGCCAATCAAGAGGGTACCGACAGCTATGTTCTCTTTGGTTCGAATACGACCCATGTTTGAAGAGGAAGCCCCCAAATGACTTTAAGAATTGTTTAACGACGCTGATTCGAATACGATCCACGTCGGTTCCCAAAGGGGGTTAAACTATGATTCAGATATGATCAAAGAAAACTCCTCAATGAGCTCGGCACTTTGCCAATCAAATGGGTATCGACAGCTATGTTCTCTTTGGTTCGAATACGACCTATGTTTGAACAGGAAGCCCCCAAGTGACTTTATTGCCTACGGCTAGATTCGAATACGATCATAAGCCGGATCCTCCTTCAAGTTATCATGTGATCTTGCAATGAAAACAACACGTGCACATTTGGAGGAGAGAAAAGGACAGAGGTCCTGCTTTATTGCTTATCAGAATATATACATGGCTTAGAGAAATATGTACATTATGAGATCCGGTGGCTCAAGTGTAATAAGGCCGGAGCTGAGCTATATTCCACAGCCGACGGGTCTCTTCCTCCGACTTACGTGAATCTTTGTGCTCCCGAATGTCAATGAGGTAATATGACCCGTTGTGCAAATTCTTGCTGACCACAAAGGGCCCTTCCCAAGGCGGGGATAGCTTGTGCGCATCTGTTTGATCTTGGATGAGCCGGAGCACCAGATCGCCTTCCTGGAAGACCCGGGATTTAACCCGGCGACTATGATAACGGCGCAGGTCTTGTTGGTAAATCGCTGAGCGAGCTGCTGCCGCATCACGTTGTTCGTCCAACAAGTCAAGAGCATCTTGGCGCGCCTGTTCATTATCCGCCTCAACATAAGCCGCCACTCGAGGCGAGTCATGACGGATGTCACTGGGGAGGACTGCTTCTGCCCCATAAACCATGAAGAAAGGCGTGAAACCTGTAGACCTGTTAGGAGTAGTGTTGATGCTCCATAACACGGAGGGTAACTCCTCCACCCAACAACCCGGCGTCCGTTGTAAAGGGACCAAAAGCCGGGGTTTGATGCCTTTCAGAATCTCCTGATTAGCCCTCTCAGCTTGACCATTGGACTGAGGGTGAGCCACTGATGAAACATCAAGTCTAATATGCTCTCGCTGACAAAACTCCTCCATGGCGCCTTTGGATAAATTGGTACCATTGTCAGTTATAATGCTGTGTGGAAAGCCAAAGCGAAAGATCACCTTTTTCATAAACTGAACTGCTGTGGCTGCATCACACTTGCTAACTGGCTCCGCTTCAACCCACTTGGTAAATTTGTCAACTGCCACCAAGAGGTGGGTCTTCTTATCCTTGGACCTTTCAAAGGCCCAACCATATCAAGCCCCCAGACCGCAAAGGGCCAAGTGATTGGGATCATCCTCAGCTCCTGAGCCGGCACATGAGCCCATCGCGAGAACCTTTGGCAACCATCACATTTACTGACCAAGTCCTCCGCATCAGCATGAGCCGTCAGCCAATAAAAACCATGACGAAACGCCTTGGCCACAAGAGACTTTGAGCTGGCGTGATGGCCACAATCCCCTTCATGAATCTCACGCAAGATCTCTTGACCTTCCTCAGGGGAGACGCAACGCTGGAATGCTCCCGTAACACTGCGGCGATGCAACTCACCATTGATAACAATCATTGACTTAGACCGCCGGGTTATTTGTCTGGCCAAAGTTTCATCCTCAGGCAAATCTCCCCGGGTCATGTAAGCCAGATAGGGTACTGTCCAGTCCGGGATGATGTGGAGAGCCGCCACCAGCCGTGCCTCCGGGTCAGGGACGGCCAAGTCTTCCTCTGTGGGCAACTTAACAGAAGGGTTATGCAGGACATCCAAGAAAGTATTAGGCGGCACCAGTTTTCGCTGAGAGCCCAGCCGGCTTAAAGCATCAGCCGCCTCGTTCTTCCTGCGATCGATGTGCTCTACTTGGTAACCCTGAAAGTGCCCAGCAATGGCATCAACTTCGCGGCGATAAGCCGCCACGAGAGGGTCCTTGGAGTCCCACTTTCCTGATACTTGTTGAGCCACCAAGTCTGAGTCGCCGAAGCACCTTACCCGGCTCAAGCTCATCTCCTTAGCCATCCGAAGACCGTGGAGCAAGGCCTCGTACTCAGCCGCGTTATTGGTACAAGGAAACATCAATTGTAGCACATAATGGAACTTATCACCCCTTGGGGAAGCCAATACGACTCCAGCCCCCGAGCCCTCCGTCTGCCTGGACCCATCAAAGTGAATAGTCCAATATGTGTTATCCGGCTTTTGCTCGGGCACTTGTGACTCTGTCCAATCATTGATGAAATCCACCAAGGCCTGAGATTTAACAGCAGTGCGTGGCACGTATTTCAGACCATGAGGTCCGAGCTCTATAGCCCACTTAGCCACTCTCCCCGTGGCCTCTCTGTTTTGAATGATATCACCCAGAGGGGCAGAACTGACCACAGTGATGGGATGACCCTGGAAATAATGTTTAAGCTTCCGGCTCGCCATGAACACACCATAAACAAGCTTCTGCCAATGTGGATACCGCTGTTTGGACTCGATGAGCACTTCGCTGACATAATAAACCGGCCGCTGAACTGGAAGCTCCTTACCCTCCTCCTTGCGCTCCACCACTACAGCCACACTGACGGCTCGTGTGTTAGCCGCCACATACAGTAATAAAGGCTCCTTATCAACCGGAGCAGCAAGGACTGGGGGCTCTGCCAGCTGCCTCTTCAAATACTCAAAAGCAGTATTAGCTGCATCATTCCAGACAAAGTCATCAGTTTTCTTCATCAACTGATATAATGGCATGGCCTTCTCACCCAAACGGCTTATAAACCGGCTTAAAGCAGCGATGCGACCCGCCAAGCGCTGGACGTCATTTATACACGCCGGCTTAGCCAGGGAGGTGATGGCCTTGATCTTCTCCGGGTTAGCTTCAATGCCTCTGTTAGAAACCAAGAAACCCAAGAGTTTGCCTGCAGGAACACCAAAAACACACTTGGCCGGGTTAAGCATCATCTTGTAGACCCGGAGATTATCAAAGGTTTCCTTCAGATCATCTATCAGGGTTTCCTCCTTCCTGGATTTAACCACAATATCGTCCACATAAGCAAGAAAGTTGCGCCCAATCTGGTTATGAAGACAGTTCTGCACGCAACGCTGATAAGTCGCCTGTGCACTCTTGAGTCCAAAGGGCATGGACACATAGCAGAAGGCTCCAAAGGGAGTGATGAACGCCGTCTTCTCCTGGTCCTTAACTGCCATTTTAATCTGATGATATCTAGAATAAGCATCCAAGAAACTTAAGTGCTCACAACCTGCCGTAGCATCAATAATTTGATCAATACGGGGAAGGGCAAAAGGATCAGCCGGACACGCCTTGTTTAAGTCCGTGTAGTCCACACACATCCGCCAGGTGCCGTTCTTCTTGAGCACGAGGACCGGGTTAGCCAACCACTCCGGGTGAAAGACTTCAACAATAAATCCAGCAGCTAAGAGCCGGGCCACCTCTTCACCAATAGCTTTCCGCCTCTCTTCATTAAACCGCCGAAGGAACTGCCTGACCGGCTTAAATTTCGGATCAACATTGAGAGTGTGCTCAGCGAGTTCTCTTGGTACACCTGGCATGTCAGACGGCTTCCATGCAAAAATGTCCCTATTCTCACGAATGAACTCGATGAGCGCGCTTTCCTATTTTGGATCCAGATTGGCACTGATGCTAAACTGCTGAGATGAATCTCCTGGAACGAAATCAACAAGTTTAGTCTCATCAGCCGACTTAAATTTCATTGCCGGCTCATGCTCCGTAGTCGGCTTTTTCAGAGAGGTCATATCTGTCGGGTCAACGTTGTCTTTGTAAAACTTCAACTCCTCTGTTGCGCAAACAGATTCTGCATAAGCTGCATCGCCTTCCTCAGACTCCAGGGCCACCTTCCGGCTGCCGTGAACCGTAATGGGCCCATTATGACCCGGCATCTTGAGCTGTAAATACACGTAACATGGCCGTGCCATGAACTTGGCGTAAGCCGGCCGCCCAAATATGGCATGGTACGGACTTCTTATCTTGACCACCTCAAAGGTCAATTTTTCCACCCTGTAGTTGTGCTCATCTCCAAAGGCCACTTCCAACTCGATCTTGCCGACAGGATAAGCCGACTTACCAGGTACCACACCATGGAAAATAGTGTTTGACTGGCAGAGGTTCTTATCAATCAACCCCATACGATGGAACGTCTCATAATACAGGATGTTGATGCTGCTGCCTCCATCCATGAGCACCTTAGTGAACTTATATCCTCCCACCTGAGGAGCCACCACCAAGTCCAAGTGTCCCGGATTATCCACCCGGGGAGGGTGATCCTCCCTACTCCACACTATAGGCTGCTCAGACCACCGCAAGTAGCGTGGAACCGCCGGCTCAACAGCATTCACAGCCCTCTTATGAAGCTTCTGATCTCGCTTACACAGACTGGTGGTAAACACATGATACTGTCCACCGCTAAGCTGCTTTGGATTGGTCTGATAACCCCCCTGCTGCTGTTGATGACCCTGGCCCGACTGCTGATAAAAGCCCCCTTGACCGTTCTGAGGATTAGAATTTGAGCCGCCGCCCGGGCCATGAAAGCCGCCGGCGCCTGAGCCACCACCCGGGCCATTGTTGCCATTAAAGGCGTTGGAATTATTAAAGGCCTTCATGATTGCACAATCCTTCCATAGATGAGTAGCTGGCTTCTCTCTAGAGCCATGCCTTGGACAAGGCTCATTCAACAGCTGCTCCAGCGTCGGGCCTGACCCGCCGGCTCGGGGAGGGGGCCTCCCCTTGCGTCGCTGGTTATTACCCTGTGAGCTGGCGTTGGCTACGAATTCTAGGCTGCCATCGGCCTTGCGCTTGCCACCTCCTTGGTTCCCCGGGTTATGCTGAGGACCCTTGCCATTGCTGTTCTTCTTTCCCTTCCCTGTCCTTTCATCATCTGAAGCGGGGTCCTTGGTACTATCAGAATCGGCGTACTTGACGAGAGCCGCCATCAGTGTACCCATATCACTGCAGTCCCGCTTAAGCCGCCCGAGTTTCATCTTCAGGGGCACGAAACGACAATTCTGTTCCAACATTAAGGCTGCAGAGCCGGCATCCATCTTATCAGAGGAATTAATTATCTCCTTAACCCGGCGAACCCAATGTGTCGTAGACTCACCCTCCTGTTGTTTACAGTTAGTCAAATCCACTATTGACATAGACTGCCTACAGGTGTCTTTGAAGTTTTGGATGAACCGGGCTTTCAGCTCAGCCCAAGACCCGATGGAATTCGGTGGTAGCCCTTTCAACCAAGTGCGGGCAGTCCCATCCAACATCATGGTGAAGTACTTGGCCATCGCCGCTTCACTGACCTCCAGTAGTTCCATGGCCATCTCGTAGCTTTCGATCCAGGCTGCGGGTTGTAAGTCAGCCGTGTAATTAGGCACCTTCCTAGGGCCTTTGAAGTCCTTTGGTAGACGCTCATTGCGGAGAGCTGGCACTAAACAAGGGACACCTCCAGTCCTGGTAGGGATACCCACGTCGACGGAAGTCGTCGGATAAGCCGGGGGAGTCTGGTAAGCCGTCAACTGAGGCACCTGCTCCGCCTCTTGCCGCGCTCTGTCTTGGTATGCTGCGTGAAAGGCTCCGTTATGAGCCGGGCCATGGCCAGGGGGCGGGTCATGGCGTCGGACGTTACTTGAGCCGGTCGCTGAGACCATGTGTCTGCTGTAACTCGGGCTCCGGCCTGGACGAGGGGTCGAGTGGATCCTGTCCCGGCTGTAGGAGTACGCCTCTTGCTGCGCCAGTGCTGTCTGAAGGAGTTCCCTGACCCGGCGGGTTTCAACAGCCGTCGAAGAGTCGCCATCAATTGGGAGGGCCGCCAGCCGCGCTGCAGCGGCTACCATGTTCTCCAGCGGGTTAGCATAATGACCCGGTGGTATTGGCACGTACTGAGGCGGGGCAGGGCTCACCCGGGGAGGCCCCATTACTTGTGGTTGAACAGGGTTCCCAGACCCGGGCACTATGATCCCTGGCGGGTTACTAGACCCTGCACCTGGCGTGTTGAAGAGGTTTCGGGGATCGTAAACCGGAGGGAGCCGAGACTGGGCCTTTTGATGCCTCCTTCTCATGACCTCATTGGACGCGTTCTGATCCATCGTGAGCCGGAAGGACTGCGCCTGGATCAACTGGGTTTGGGCGTCGAGAGCCGGCCTCTCCGCAGCCATCCTGACCCCTTCCGCTGCCAGATCCTCTTTGGCTTTCACTAGATCTAACTTTAACTACGCCACCTCCGCGTCATGCTGAGCTTGATCCGCCGGGTCAACCGCGGCGGTCAACAGGGCCGTCATCTTGTCCGTGAGATCCATCAGCACCTGAGC
The DNA here is from genome assembly GCF_002575655.3 of Aegilops tauschii subsp. strangulata. Classification (NCBI taxonomy): domain Eukaryota; kingdom Viridiplantae; phylum Streptophyta; class Magnoliopsida; order Poales; family Poaceae; genus Aegilops; species Aegilops tauschii. The sequence continues at coordinate 290,118,728 of NC_053038.3, forward strand.
CGGCGAGGGCACCGGGTTTCCCGCTCCAGCAGCAGGGTTCTGAACAGGCTGTGCACCGGCCATGAAGATTCCAACCCGGCTTGGCGGCTCAAACGGGTCCGGAATACTGTCACCATCGGAACAACCCATGAGCCTGCCATCTTGAAGTTGATACAACGAGTTTGACTCATCGGTGGACGACTTGCCGTCAGAGCCGGCGGCCGTCTCATCACCAGATCCAGATCTATCAGAGAGCCCTCCATGGATGCATCCCACAAAAGCATGCTTTAAGGCAGGCAGGGCCCGGGCGGGTCGTGCACGCTGAGCCGTCTCGATGAGATCGGCGCAAAGATCCGGCTCAGGGCCCGGCTCACCAATCTTGCCAATGAAAACATGAATTCCGCCGAAGGGGACCCGGTACCCGTACTCAATTGAGCCGGCGTCGGGGCCCCTGTTTGCATCGTCGATGTAGAGCTTGCCGCGACGACTCTTGGTCATCCGGCCCACAGCGTATCCCTTGAGCCCTTCGAAGCTGCCCTTCAAGAACTCAAATCCACCGTGCGCTGGCCCCACGGTGGGCGCCAACTGTCGTGGAATTGTCATGGCAGATGTCCTCAAGCTAGGACTTAGTCGTGGAGCCATCGCCGCTAGGAAGCTTGAAGGGGTTAATGGGACAAGGAACACGAGGGTTTATACTGGTTCGGCCCCTTACGGTGAAGGTAAAAGCCTACGTCCAGTTGAGGTGGTATTGATTAGGGTTTCGATGACCAGGGAGCTTAACTGCTATGCCCGGCTCTCGATGAGATCTTTTCTTGTCCCTAAACCGCTGCCGGGTCGTCCCTTTATATAGAGAGGTTGACGCCCGGCAGCCCTCAGAGTCCCAGCCGGCTCATAAGAGTGTCCGGCTCGGACTCTCAACTATTCTTGCCTTACACTACAAGTTCTACCATAATGATGATTGTAACTACGGGCCTTAAGGCATATCCGGCTCTTAAGCCCATCTTTGGCCCACCGTCTTCAAGCTTGGCGCCGGGCTTCTGGCGATGACCATTATGAGTAACCCGGCCCCTCCTGGCGGGTGACTCTAAGGTCTATATCCTCAACAGCCACCTTTGTTCTTCGGCTGGTAAGGCTGACGAAACGGAGGAGGAGGAGGAGGCAACCAGAACTTCTGTTGCTTAGCTGCCACAAGTGAGGAAGAGGAAGACTGAACTGCGTCTCTGACTCTCTTCTTAGAAGCCTCACACTTGAGCTGAGCAGCCTCTTGCTTCAGTGCCATATTATAGAATTGATCAAACTGAGTAGGCTCAACAAGAACGAGAGCTAACTACAGATCCTCTCTAAGGCCACCTCTGAAGTGATAGATCATGCTCTTTTCATCAGGAACGTCTTGTTTAGCGAAGCGAGCAAGTTTCTGAAACTGGATGTTGTATTGATACACTGACATGTTGCCTTGCTTGAGATTGCGGAACTCCTCACGCTTGCTCTCAACAACACTTTGTGGAATGTGGTGCGCTTTGAAGTCCCGACAGAAGTCAGTCCAAGTGATCACACGACCTCCTCTGGAATCTTTGTATTGCTGAAACCAATTAGCAGCTTGGTCCTTGAGCTAAAAAGAAGCGAACTTGACATAGTCCTCAGGCCTGACATTGCTACATTCAAAATGCTTGTTGATGTCCACGAGCCAATCATCGGCATCCGTGGCCTCGGCACAGTAGCTGAAAGACTTGGGCTGATTTGCGAGAAACTGGTTGAGTGTGGCGAAGTGAGGCTGATTGTTGCCTTGACCTTTATTGCCTTGATTGCCTTGCCCTTGGGTACGTTCTTGCAAGAGTTGCAGAATCATCTGAGCATTGGCGTTGGTGGCTGCCATGATAGCTTGCCATGCCTCCGGAGGCGGAGGTGGTGGTGGAGGGTTCGCTTGATTCCCTTCATTGCGATTCGGATTCTGACGCGTTGGCGGAGCCATCCTGAAGAGGGTGACATCCGTTAGCATCTTGATAGACAAATAGACAAGTAGAATCAATGGATAGAAATTGCAACATATAGTCTTCACAATAAACATTCGAACGAGGATGAACGAATGAATTCCATAGTAAATCATCACACTTCCATAAGTTGAGAAGCCACTTGAAAAAGATATGGAATCAACATATGCCTTCGAAGCAACTCGGATACCACAATACAAAACAAAACAAAGTATTGGCTTGCAGAATAAGCCGGAACAAACATATGATAGATATTTCGTCCGAAGTTTTCGTGGTGGGGCCCACACGGGCTCGATCGTACAACACCATCATGTACAAGACTGTGCACATGACATACGAAGCGTCCCCGAGTCGGCATAGCCAAGGAATCTTTAAGACACTACGGGACCACTGTAAAACCAACCGTGTACAGGCGGACCACTAGACGTCGAACCCCAATCGCATATCATGCGTCTGTCGGAAAGATATCCTAAGGCTACTTGAATTCCCACTTATAAACTCCCGAAACTTTCTGGTTATGCAATCTGGTGTTGGGGATACAGGGGACACAAAATATATCACCCAAACTAGCAATCCCTAGATCCAGCTGTATCCATCCGTCAACACATAACCAAGAAACCTTCGGAAATCGTTTACCTCAACCTTCGAAAAGCATCCGTTATACGAGTTATGGCAATACTCCCGAACTCCCGCCCTAGTACTGGGTGGCGTCGAGGTGATCTCACCAACAACTACATAAAAGAGATTTCGATGTCGGCGAAACTCAGGTATTCCAGAACTGCAACGATAAAATTGTGACGACAACACCTCGGAGCTCAACTCCCCGGGACACTGCCACAACCCCTAAATGTCAGGAGGCACCAAGAACAATGTTCTCGTCACAAAACCATCGGAACGATTCCAAGATACCCGCGTGATCCTAAAATTTTTTTTAGTGAAATTTGAGGAGAGAAAAGTCAAAACTTCTACGTCAGGAGACCTCACCAGAGCGACGAAGGGACTGAGGAGTAAAAAGAATCCTACTCTCCGATATATATAATCCTAAGACTCAAAACATTTTTGTTCTAGTCTCAACAACGCCAGCGATTCGATCAAGCAGGGGGCTCCTAACTCAGGGATGGCTCTGATTACCAACTTGTAACGCCCACGATGCGGCTATATCTCCCACGTGTCGAGGCACGATTTAGAGGCATAACCGCATAGTGGTTTTGTCGCAAGAAGGGTCATCTTCACACAATCCCATGTAATGAACAAGAATGGGATAAAGAGTTGGCTTACAATCGCCACTTCACACAATACATAAATATAATCCATACATCATCCAAAATATACGCATAGACCGGCTACGGTCAAGATCCAAATGAAAATAAGATAACCCCAAATGCTAGATCCCCGATCGTCCCAACTGGGCTCCACTACTGATCATCAGGAAAAGACACATAGTAACGACCACGTTCCTCATCGAACTCCCACTTGAGATCGATCCCATCATCTGTACTGGCATCGTCGGCACCTGCAACTGTATTGGTAGAACCTGTGAGTCACGGGGACTCAGCAATCTCACACCCGCGAGATCAAAAGTATTTAAGCTTATAGGGAAGGATGGTGTAATGAGGTGGAGCTGTAGTGGCAATAAGCATATATGGTGGCTAACATACGCAAAAGAGAGCGAGAAGAGAAGCAACGGAACGGTCGTCATCTAGCAATGACCAAGAAGTGATCCTGAACTCCTACTTACGTCATTCATAACTCAGACCGTGTTCACTTCCCGGACTCCACCGAGAAGAGACCATCATGGCTACACACACAGTTGATGTATTTTAGCTGAGGTCAAGTGACAAGTTCTCTACAGCCGGACATTAACAAATTCCCATCTGCCTCATAACCGCGGGCACGGCTTTCGAAAGATAATACCCTGCAGGGGTGTCCCAACTTAGCCCATCATAAGCTCTCACGGTCAACGAAGGATAAACCTTCTCCCGGAAAAACCCGATCAGTCTCGGAGTCCCGGTTTACAAGACATTTCGACAATGGTAAAACAAGACCAGCAAAGCCGCCCGAATGTGCCCACAAATCCCGATAGGAGCTGCACATATCTCGTTCTCAGGGCACGCCGGATGAGCAGTCCGTACAACTAAAACCAATCCTCGAGTTTCCCCAAGGTGGCGCTGCAAAGGGCTCTAGTTTGGAACAGCACTCAGAGGAACACTGGCCTGGGGTTTAAAATAAAGATGACCCTCGGACTCTAGAAAACCCGGGGGAAAAAGGCTTAGGTGGCAAATGGTAAAACCAAGGTTGGGCCTTGCTAGAGGAGTTTTATTCAAGGCGAACTGTCAAGGGGGTCCCATAAATCACCCAACCGCGTAAGGAATGCAAACTCAAGGAACATAATACCGGTATGACAGAAACTAGGGCGGCAAGAGTGGAACAAAACACCTGGCATAAGGCCGAGCCTTCCACCCTTTACCAAATATATATAGGTGCATTAATATAAATAAGAGATATTGTGATATCCCAACATATCTGTCGTGGAATTGTCACGGCAGATGTCCTTAGTGTCAGGACTTAGTCGTGAGGCCAGCGATATCTATGTGGTAGCTTGAGAGGGGTTGATTGGGATGAGAGACGCAGGGCGGATCAACGCACAAGACAAGGGTTTAGACAGCTTCGGGCCCCGGGAAACATCATCCGGTAATAGCCCTACATGCTGTTTGAGGCTAGGTCTCATTATGCTCATGAGAGAGTTGCCGGTAAGCCGGCTCTTTGTGTCTAGCCTTAGAGATTGTTACTTGTTGCTTGTCCCTCTTGGGGTGCCCTGCCCCTCCTTATATAAGTTAGAGGGGCGGGTTACATGTGGAGTCCTAGTAGGACTAGGACTAGTCTATCTTTTCTTACAAGTTAATTACAAGTCCAGGTCTTGCTTCCTCGTAAAGGAAATATTCATCATCCCTTTCCTTTTAATCCGGCCAATCACAACATGAGCCGGCCTTCTGGGCTTTAGGCCTTGTTGTCCATCTGACCCGCCCGCCGGGTTACTAATGAGTCGCCAAGATCGGCCAGGTTATCTGTGAATCGCCAAGCTCCGGGCGGGTCACCAGTGAGCCGCCAATTCCGGCCGGGTCATACCGCGGGGTATATCCCCGACATTAGCCCCCAGTTTAATTTGGATTTATCCATGTTAAATTAATCCTGTAAAATAAACACAAGAACAAACTTGATAGGTTGTGCTCCGGGTTAAATTTTGTAAGCCGGCACCTGATCATCTTTAAATCCTTGTCATTTCTTTCTTGATACATGCCCATGAACTCATAGAAAATCTCCTTTAGTAGATATGTTCAAACTTTGTGAATGCAAAAAATCCAGATACTTCTTTTGAGCAATCCGGGTCAATAGGCCAGCTTCAGAGTCAATTTGCTGGCATTGGTCTCTTGTAGAGAAATATTGTAAGAAACAATCCACTTGAATCGGCTTTCAATGCTCTGACTTGACAAAAATATTGGTCTTCAAATATTCAACTTATATTCATCCGGCTTAAAGATATAAAACTTGCCGGTTTATGAGTACCAAAATTGCCGGGTTATAAATAGATGATGCCAAGTCATAATTGTCGCCGACGCCGGTTTATGATTGTTAATGACGCCGGTTTACAGACACAGGGTCATAATGATTGGTGACACCGGATCAATCTGGTTTTGCTCAAAACAGAGAAATTGAAGATATTTCTTTGATAATAATATAATACCTGTAGCCCCCAAGTCTTGAGCAGAACAAAGCGATGGATTAAGACTTGCTTCAATATGAATACTGCCACTTTGAAGAAATCCATGTTGTTCATCCCAATCACTAGTAAAAACTGAATATTCCATATTATGTAGCCCCCAAGTGCCGGGTTGTCATGCTTGCAGCAACCTGGGACTTGTAATTGCCTGATTCTCAAAAACTTCAACCAGTGTAGCCCCCAAGGGCCGGGTCATTATGCAATAATGAGCAGGGACTTTATAAATATGATCATGTAAATTTGAACAGCAATGTGTAGGCCCCAAGGGCCGTCTTAGTAAGATAATACTGAGCCCGGACTTTTCATTGAAAATAATCATATGATGTAACCCTCACCATGGGGCTTGAACCCACGTCCACAAGGTTAAGAGCTTTGTGCTTTACCAACTAAACAGTGGATCCTTCAATATAATGGATTAAGACTTATGTACCTTGAATTGTTGACAGGAGCAATTGGTAGCCCCCAAGGGCCGGTTTATCATAATATGATGAGTCGGGTCTTCAACAAGGCCAATAAAAAGTAATCTTTCATTAGCCCCCAAGTGCCATGGTGCATGCTGGCAGTGACATGGGACTTGCACATTTGATGTAATCTCAATTTGAATAATGTAGCCCCCAAGTGCCGGGTTGTAAGCCTGCAGTGACTCGGGACTATTCCTTCCATTGTAGAATAAATCATATCCATTGATAAAATAATAGCCATTGCGCTGAAGCGACTTTGAAAACCTCAATCATAATATTAGTTTCTTATCTGTTGACAAGTAAATCCGAAGTTTAAATACCCGGCGGCTCTTGGCCGATGGCGATTTATTACGCCCCCATTGTAAGCCGGAATTTTTATAACCCGGCGGCTTATAGCCTTTGAGAAAACCAAGAATTGATAACTCTTTTGAGACACCAATTTCAATCTTTGATGATGGGCTTGAACTTAATCATTTATGTAAGTCATAGCCCTGTAAATCCTGCACAGAGTTCAAACAACATATGCCCTGGCGACTTAACGTTAAAAGCCAGGGCGGGTAACCACCCAAATGTAGTCTTATCCTGCACACAAGTAGATCACAAGATCCCTTGGCGGTTTACCGCAGGGCGGGTCATAATATCTCACATATAATCACTGTGATATTGAATTTGTATTGCCGGTTTACATGACCTGTGCAGTAAGGGTGATAACCCGATCCTTAGAAGCCAATGCTTCCACATAGATGATGATTGTCATAAGCTGGCGATTTATCATCGAAAATCAAGCCAGGTTAAATAGCAACCACTCATATACACTTCAGATATGAAAAAAGATCTTCAAATAAAATCCAAAAATTGTTTGCAAAAAGAGACTTCGAAAATTTTTGAGGCTTCTGATTCGAATACGATCAGAAAACCATCCCAAAGGGGTTAAGCTAAGATTCGAATACGATCATATAGCCCCCAGTGGCTTTGGCATTGCCGATCAAGAGGGTACCGACAGCTATGTTCTCTTTGGTTCGAATACGACCTATGTTTGAACAGGAAGCCCCCAAATGACCTTGAGAGTTGTTTAACGACGCTGATTCGAATACGATCCACGTCGGTTCCCAAAGGGGGTTGAGCTATGGTTCAAATATGACCAAGAAACTCCCCAATGAGCTCGGCAGTGTGCCGATCAAAAGGGTATCGACAGCTATGTTCTCTTTGGTTCGAATACGACCTATGTTTGAACAGGAAGCCCGCTAGTGATCATGAGAATATTTAACGACTCTGATTCGAATACGATCAGGGTCACACCAAAAGGGTTAAGCTAAATTCAAATACAATCAGCTCCCAATGGTCATTAAAGCAGGGTACCTATATTTGAGTTGTGCTTTCTCTTTGGTCCCTTTAATTTTTACTGAGAACTCGAACTTTGCGAGAGATAACCTCTTTTTGAACCGGAAATTTGTAAACCGGATATTAAGAGCTTCAAAGCTTTATAAGATACAAATTTACCTTGAGCCGGACGATTGAACCGGATTTGAGAGCTTCAAAACTTTGCGGGAGAAAGATATCTCTTGAACCGGATTTTAAACCGGAATCTTTATTTGAACCGGCAATTTTCTGACGGCCTTTAAAGTTTCATCAATATGGTAGCAGCCTCCGGAACCGGGTTATCATTCCCTCCAACGACCCAGGGTTCCCGAGTCATGTCACTGTAGCCCCCGAGTCTCAAGATGACTCAAGGAGTTGGCTTGAGATTCTCCATATTTAACCGTGATATAAACCGGCATAACTTGTATATCATTGGTGTTGATAACACGATGTGTATCCACAGAAGGTTAAGGTGACTGCGGCGGGTTATAAATGATCCCGTATGAGCCGTGTCAGCAACTCGGCCAATGGTTCCTTCCAACTGGCTGTTTGAAGTTTAACCAAACTGTAGTGACGGTGACTCGTGCACCTGCCCATTGAACCATCCAGTGCAGACGACGGCTAATAATATATGATAATTTGCCTCCAGTTTGTTGGAAGAAAACCGGGCTTCCCAAGTAGTGACTTGCTCATAATCAATAAACAACTCATCCAGCCAAGTGCGGCCTGGTGTGTTGATGTAGATCAGGCCGCGAGAGACGGACGGTAAAGACGATCGTAACATCAGAGGCGGCACAGACAGATGAGTCGGCCGTGGCATTGTAAACCGGTGCGGACGGGTGAGTTGTCCTCCTTGTTGTAAGCTGGCGTGGTCGCGAGAGACGACCACGGCGTGGTAAGCCGGCGCGGTCGCGAGAGACGGCCACGGCGTTGTAAGCCGGTGCGAGGGTCCGTTGAATAACGAAGACCACCTGTGCCAAAAGATGTTGGCGTGCCTCCATCTCCGCAGTATAATATCACTTTTTGTCATAAATAATTGCCCTGTATAAGCAATATTGCAGACCAAGGCAAACATAAACTATTCTTTGACAAAAATAATATGTACTTAAAAATATATTTTAGATGGATATCACCTGATGTGTTTAGGCCGAAAATAATCCGCCATGAAGTTGATGATCACTAAGTGAAACTGGAATCCTTCACGGGTGAATCGGCCGTGGGAGCAGACAGATAAACCAGCCACGGTGTTTGTGAGCCGGTGCGGACGAGCAAGTTGTCCTCCGCGTTGTAAGCCGGCGCGGACGCGTGAACCGGCCGCGAGGGCGGACGGGCAAGTCGTCCGCGGCGTTGTAAGGCGGTGCGGACGGGCAAGTCGGCTGGCGCATTGATGTAATCCGGATCATGACACGCCAGTCCGTGAAGCCGCGTGGTACCGCCGAACGTGCCTCCGTGGCATAACACCACTTTGTATGAATGATTCTCCTGCATATGAAAATACCGTAGAGCAGAGTAGTTGTGCTCATAGCAATTAAAGTATATTAAGAAAAATGCATTGGAGAAATAACACCTGATTCGCGCGGACTAAGGAGGGGCAGGGCGGGGGAGACGCCTGCGTGGGAGGCCGTGTGGGTAATGGCTGACAAGGTAATGTGTCGGTCCAGTCTGCGGCCAGTGGCAACAGAGACGCTCGCGAGCGATGGCCAAGTCCTTCTCCGAATTGTGGATTTTTTTACGTGTTCACGCAATTGTAGCCAGCCAATCCAATAATTTCCTTGTTCTTTTCCCGATCTACTAGTACTCAAACAGTACTATCCTTTTTTACAGTACTAGTGGAAGCGCTTGGGGGCTCTTTGGATTTGACTCGGGCTTCAGGCTTTCCTTCGATCTTTGCTCCATGCTCGTGGAAGTAGCAGCAACAGCGTACACTGATACGCCTTAGGACTTGATGCGAGCGCCCGGATGATTGTTTCTCAGATCCAACTTGTACTAGTAGCACTTGGTCCTTTTAAAAAGTTGGCAGCAAGCCTAGGGTGCCACGCCATGCAATAGTGATGCTCCGAGTTGGGTTTGGACACGGACGACAGAACCGTCAAAGTATTTCGGTCTCCGCAAGTTGCACGTCGTATCGATTGATTTCAGATGCAAGATTTCGACCCTCAACGACAACGGAAATTAATCCAGCCCCGACGGATCATCTGGTGGTGTGCGCTGGCGCATAAACACGACCCTAATTTTCTCCTTTGATCTTTAAATCGTGTATACGTCGCTTTGACTGTTTGTTGATGATGTTGTCTTCTGCGCCGACTTCTTTTTCATCCGGAAAATTGCAAACTTCTCAATCCTTTTAGAGAAATCCCTTCAAGAACTCAACACCACCGTGCGCAGGCCCCACGGTGGGCGCCAACTGTCGTGGAATTGTCACGGCAGATGTCCTTAGTGTCAGGACTTAGTCGTGAGGCCAGCGCATCTATGTGGTAGCTGGGATGAGAGACGCAGGGCGGATCAACGCACAAGACAAGGGTTTAGACAGCTTCGGGCCCCGGGAAACATCATCGGTAATAGCCCTACATGCTGTTTGAGGCTAGGTCTCATTATGCTCATGAGAGAGTCGCCGGTAAGCCGGCTCTTTGTGTCTAGCCTTAGAGATTGTTTCTTGTTGCTTGTCCCTCTTGGGGTGCCCTGCCCCTCCTTATATAAGTTAGAGGGGCGGGTTACATGTGGAGTCCTAGTAGGACTAGGACTAGTCTATCTTTTCTTACAAGTTAATTACAAGTCCAGGTCTTGCTTCCTCGTAAAGGAAATATTCGTCATCCCTTTCCTTTTAATCCGGCCCATCATAACATGAGCCGGCCTTCTGGGCTTTAGGCCTTGTTGTCCATCTGACCCGCCCGCCGGGTTACTAATGAGTCGCCAAGATCGGCCAGGTTATCTGTGAATCGCCAAGCTCCGGGCGGGTCACCAGTGAGCCGCCAATTCCGGCCGGGTCATACCGCGGGGTATATCCCCGACAATATCCATGTTCCAACATGGAACAACCTTCAACTTCACCTGCAACTAGCAACGCTATAAGAAGGGCTGAGCAAAAGCGGTAACTTAGCCAAACAACGGTTTGCTAGGAAAGGATGGTTAGAGGCTGACATGGCAATATGGGAGGCATGATATAACAAGTGATAGGTAGCGCAGCATGGCAATAGAGCGAACAACTAGCAAAGCAAAGATAGAAGTGATTTCGAGGGGTGGTCATCTTGCCTGCAAGGTTCTCAGAGTTGTCGAGAGCTTTATCCTCGTAAGCGTACTCAATAGGTTCCTCGTTCACGAACTCGTCTCCCGGCTCTACCCAAGACAAGAACACAAGCAAAGGAACCACAATCAATCACGGGAAATGCACAAGCAACATGATGCAATACATGAATGATATGCAAGATATGATATGCGATGCATATGTGTGCTCCGGAAGGAAAATGATGAACAAGGCAGTAATTTGGCAAATCAAGCATGCCACTGGAAAGATGAGATGATTTCGGTCGAAATCGATATAAAGATCACCGGAAACGGATGCACGGTTTGCAAATGGCAAGGAAAACAAGAATGACACGAATCTGCGATTAACAGCATGATAGCACTTAGAATGCAACAAGTAACAATGCTACAACACTCCAACATAGGAACAAAGCATATGAAAGTAATCTACAGGAGATGCTTGACAAAAGATGAACACTGAGCTACGGCTAGATCACAACATAACAAGCTCAAACAAGCATGGCAAAAGTGCAAAAGATAACAGGTTCAAAGACTTGGTGAAATTACTGGACATGGCAGAAAACAGCATCAGGTAGTAATGTTCAGAGCACGAAAACAACATGCTACAGGAACTTAACATGGCAAAACAAGGCATTGCAATATTCTACTAAATGCACATGACAAAAGTCCCTTACTGACCATAAGCCAAAAAGGACCAGAAGATATGATGGCAACCATGTAAACATAGCAAGTTTCATTATCAGGTTTCAGACTTCGAAGAAAACAGAGCATGGCAGAAATAATAATATGAGGGCGTCTTGGTGAGCTTGATGCACTCACCAAAAAGCAATGCATGACAAAACAAGCATACCTACAGCAAGATGGCATGTTTATGAAGCTATCCATGGCAATAGCAAGAGCATAGCATGTATGTAACAACTACAACAAGCTTGGCAAAATTGCATATCATGTTAAGAATCTGCCAGAAATATTTTATAGAAAAAGTAGAGCAAGATTGCGTCATGCTATGGCACTCCATAATTGCAAACATGGCAGGAATGAATCAATTACAACAATATCTACAAAACATCCTTACTTAACATCTCCAAAATATGCATAAATCTCTCTTTAGCATCAAGTTTACATGGCAACAAAATAACAGCAGACAAGGACTTAGAGAAATCACCAAGTCCCTGAAATCAGAAACATTACGGAGCCTAGTTTGCATGCTTGTTCTAGTCACCACAGAGATCACCAAAATACATGGCATACACCCTTGGAAATATGGCATGGCATACAACAAAACACATGTAGAGATCATGCCCATAAGATGCACAGATTAAATGCAACAAAAATAACAAATCTCCAAGTTCTGATAAGAACCAGCAGATAACAGCAAATAGCACTCTTGCAACAGAGATTTGGGCATCAAGATGGCCTCTAATGAACATCAATCCATTTAACAAAATGTAGAGCATCGCGAGACGAACAATTTGACATATTACACGTGCGAAACGGAGCTATATGGAGAGAGTTATGATGCTGTGAACATGTGCACATGCTGTGAAATTCTCAGACTTGGAAATATTTCGGGCACGGGAAAAAGTCAACCTTCGAGGGAACTCCGGATCCGATCGGGACGCAGCCGAGGTCGGGCTCGCCGGCGACGGGAGAGGAAGGAGAGGAGGCGGCGCTCGGGTGCCGGAGGAGGAGGCCGGAGGGGAGGCGCCGGCGGCGGGCGAGGCGGCGGGGACGGCGGCGAGTGCGGCGGCGGGGCACGGCGAGGAAAGGCGGCGGCGCGCGCGGTGGCGGCGGCGGCCGGTGCCGGCGAGGCGGCGGGGCCGGCCGGCGCGCGGGAGCGGCGCGGTCGGGCTCGGGGGCAGGCGCCTCGGGCCGGGAGGGCCGCGGACGGGCCGGCGGGCCGCGGCGGCGCGGGGTACGGGCGGCGGCGCGGCTGCCACGTGGCGGCGCGCCACTGGTCCGGGGCGGCGGCGCGAGTTGTCCGGCCGGCGGCGGACACGTCCGGCGCAGCGCGAGGAGCGGGTTAGGGTTTCGTCTGCGATTGTTTTCGGGAGGGGATGCACTTATATAGCTAGAGGGAGCTAGGAGAGTCCAAATGAGGTGCGGTTTTCGCCCACACGATCGTGATCGAACGACCTACAGCATGGAAGAGAGTTTGGTGGGTTTTGGGCTGTTTAGAGAGGGGGTTTTGCTGCAACACACAAATGGACTTTGCGGATGCCCGGTTAACCGTTGGAGTACCAAACGACCTCCAAATGGAACGAAACTTGACCGGTGGTCTCCCGGTGGTATACTAAGGCCACTTGACAAGCCTCGGTCCATTCCGAGAATGTTAGACACCCGCTCACGAAAGAAAACAAGAGGGGTGCGCCGGAGGAGATGGGAGCGCCGGATTGCAAAAACGGACAACGGGAAAAATGCTCGGATGCAAGAGACGAACACGTATGCAAATGCAATGCACATGATGACATGATATGAAATGCATGACATGAACAAAATGCAAAACGAAAGACAAAAACCCGACCATGAAGAGAAAATCATAACACATAGCCAAAAATGGCAAGAGTCGGAGTTACAAATATGGCAAGTTACATCCGGGGTGTTACAAAGGCTGCCTACGATGCCAACTCTGCCCTTCAAATCAACGTCCAGGTGAGTTGATTTCCGACTGGTCTTTTAGCTTGATCTTTTCTCTGTTAGGATATGGTACTTGAAAACTGCTGCTTTATTATCCGTAAGATGTCCACGGATGAGCGTTTTGGAACCTTTAATGTGTATCCATCATGAGTCTATGTCTTGCATCCACTCAACCACTGGGTGTTTTAACTTTTGCTGTGTAGCTCTTTTCACTTGAGTTGACCATGTCGTGTTCAGTGAAACTCTTGAATCAGTGGGGGCACGCAGAGTGCACACACTGGGTGTAGTTCCCGAGAGCGCCATCGAATGTTTGATTCGATGGGGGTCTTAGAACTTGTTTGTTTGTAGTATATTCGCTCGGCTTTGGATGGATCTCGCCGAGTGAGCTCCGAGCCAGTGGGAGCACGCTAAGTGCACCCACTTGGTGTAGTCCCCGAGACCGCGGTCGACTGCGGGCAGTCGGCGGTGGTCTGAGCGTAAATGTTGTTATCGTTTTACTCCTTCCAGTTGGACTGGACGGGCCATGTCGAGTGGAAAGTCGAACCAGTGGGGGCACGCCAAGTGCACCCTGTGGGTGTAGTCCCCGAGACTACTATTGAATGTTTGATTTGGCAGTAGTCCTAGAATTCTTTTTGCCGTAATAACTTGAACTTGTATATTATCGCTCGGAAGCAATCGATCTTTGTTTCTGTCGAGTGACATGTCCTATTTGTTGACTGCAGAAATCTTGTGAGCTTGGGGCCCAATTCGCTGAATTGGAGAGGAAACAAATTCAGCTCAACCTTAATCTGGAACTAGCCAAGCAGAATTTGCAGAAGGCTAAGGATGAAGCAACTACCATGGGAGGTAATATTTTGTCGACTGTTCGCCTTGTCATCTTTTCTTTTTATCTTTTGAACCGAGTGACTCCACTCGAATAGATGTGCGTAGTGAAAACAGACAACTCCAAGCTCATCTGAAGAATGTTATTTCTTTAGAGAAAATGAAGCAGGCTCTGGAGCAGAAGGACCTCAACCTTGCAGTAGTGCAGAAGAAGGCACAAGAGAAAACTGAACTTGCTGATATGAAGCTGGCTTCAGTCAGAAAGTTGGAAGAAGAAAACGCCAAATTGAAGAATGCCGCTGACGAAGCAAACACAGAGGTCGTGCAGCTGAAGAAGGACAAGGTGGCCTTGACTGACAAAGTCGAAGATCTCACTCGGAAGAGAGATGAACTGGAAACTTATCTGGGGGGCCTTGCCAAGAAGATATTCCTTATGCTTGAAGGTACCTTCTTTTGTCTGACTGATTTGCAACTGCCAACTCATGATACGGCTGCCGACTCATTATTTTTCTGTGCGTGCAGAATTCTGTCAAAACTTCGAGGAAGAAACTGGGCGGATTGAGATGAATCTGGACCCCATCAACTCCCCTGTCAAGGACAAAGACGCGATGAATGTGCTGCGACTGGAATCCCACCGTGCCAGCGCTGTGGACTATCTTGCTCGACTGAAAGTGGCGGTGTCGTGGATCGACACGGAGCTCTAACCAGGTGTGACATTTCAAAATGACCTCTAGTATCTGATGAATCGACTCAATGAAATCCCTGGTCGAGTGCAGGCGTGGAAGAAGTCATCTGCTCGCTGTGGTGGTGACGTGGCTCTGTCTCTGGTCTATGTCCATCGCAAGGAAGTTACAGAAGAGAAGCTGGCAGCTCTCAAGGTTGCAAATACCAAGAAGCTTCAATTCCACTCCTTCATGGAGACCTTCATCGATGGTACCACTCATATTGCAGATGGAATCGACCTGGATGAGTTCGTCGAGCCGGCTAGCCCTCCTCCTGCCGAGTGAAAAACTTGATGTCTTGACTTTACTTGCCTCGGAATGCCGAGTGATTTTGTAACCGTTAAACTCTTTCAGGCCTGACGCCCGAGTACTTCTGTTCGCGGTTCTGAACCTTCATGGATTTATTCGAACTTGGGTTTTCTTTTGAATATGATTGCTTTGTCTTCACCACTTTCAGACTTCTTGACTCCGAGTGAAACTTGACTCTTTACTCGGAATAGACGTTGTACTTGTGGCGTAGCTCCGAGTGCAACCATACATTGTACTTGTGGAGCAGCTTCGAATGCAACCATACGTTGTATTTGTGGCACAGCTCCGAGTGCAACCATACGTTGTATTTGTGGTGCAGGTCTGAGTGCAACTATACGTTGTACTTGTGGCGCAGCTCCGAGTACATCCATACGTTGTACTTGTGGCGCAACTCTGAGTATGCAGCCAAGTCGCTAGGTGGGAGGATTGTTCTCCACTCGACGTAGTTTTGTAAATTAGGCGACTACGGGATCGCAGCTAAGCCCCCGAGTGGGAGGATTGCTCTCCACTCGGAGTAGTTTTGTAACTTAGGCGAGTACGGGGTCGCAGCTAAGGCCCCGAGTGAGAGGTTTGCTCTTCACTCAGAGTAGTTTTGTAACTTAGGCGAGTACGGGGTCACAGCTAAGCCCCCGAATGGGAGGATTGCTCTCCACTCGGAGTAGTGTTGTAACTTAGGCGAGTACGGGGTCGCAGCTAAGCCCCCGAGTGGGAGGATTGCTCTCCACTCAGAGTAGTTTTTGAAACTTAGGCGAATCGGGTTCGCGGCTAAACCCCTGAGTGGGAGGCTTGTTCTCCACTCTCAGTAGTGTTGTAACTTAGGCGAGTACAGGGTCGCAGCTAAGCCCCCGGGTGGGAGGATTTCTCTTCACTCAGAGTAGCGTTGTAACTTAGGCGAGTACGGGGTTGCAACTAAGCCCCCGAGTGGGAGGATTTCTCTCCACCCAGAGTAGTGTTGTAACTTAGGCGAGTACGGGGTCGCAGCTAAGCCCTCGAGTGGGAGGATTGCTCTCCACTCTGAGTAGTTTTGTAACTTATGCGAGTACAGGGTCGCAGCTAAGCCCCCGAGTGGGAGGATTGCTCTCCACTCCGAGTAGTTTTTGAAACTTAGGCGAATTGGGTTCGCGGCTAAGCCCCCGAGTGGGAGGATTGCTCTCCACTCGGAGTAGTGTTGTAACTTAGGTGAGTACGGGGTCGCAGCTAAGTCCCCCGAGTGGGAGGATTGCTCTCCACTCGTGGTAGTTTTTGAAACTTAGGCGAATCGGGTTCGCGGCTAAGCCCCCGAGTGAGAGGGTTGCTCTTCACTCGGAGTGTTTTTGAAACTTAGGCGAATCGGGTTCGCGGCTAAGCCACCCACTGGGGGATTTGAACACATATGCTTAAGGGGTAACAATCATTAAGATACTGCAAAAATCTTGTCTTTGGTAAGCAAACTGAAGGATTCTTATTACAACTCATCGATCCGAGTGCTTAGGTATAAAAACGGCGGAGCAGCTCCACATTCCACGAGCGTGGCTCGTCTTATTTCTTGGCTACGTTGTAGAGGTGATACGCCCCATTGTGGAGCACCTTGGTGATGATGAAGGGTCCTTGCCAGGCCAGAGCAAGCTTGGGAGGCCGTTTCTGGTGCACTCGGAGAACCAGATCTCCTTCCTGGAATGCTCGGCCTCTGACATTTCAGGCATGGAACCGGCACAGGTCTTGCTGATAGATGTTCGACCGGATCAGAGCCATCTCTCGCTCTTCCTCTAGGAGATCCACTTCATCTTGGCGTGCCTGTTCAGCTTCAGCTTCTGAGAAGAGTTCCACTCAGGGCGCATTGTGCAACAGATCACTCGGAAGCACGGCTTCAGCTCCGTACACAAAGAAGAAGCGAGTCCGATCAGTCGACCGGTTGGGAGTTGTTCTCAGCCCCCATAAGACAGATGGCAACTCTGTCACCCAAGATCCAACATCATGCTTGAGGTCGCGCATCAGTCGGGGCTTCAGCCCTTGAAGGATCAAGCCATTCTCCCTCTCAGCCTGCCCATTCGACTGCGGGTGCGCAACAGATGCGTAATCAACCCGAGTGCCTTGGGAAGCACAAAATGCTCTGAACTCATCAAAATCAAAGTTGGAGCCGTTATCTGTGATAATGCTGTGAGGAACTCCATATCTTAATATCATCTCTCTAATGAAACTGATGGTAGTGCTTGAGTCAAGATTCTTGATAGGCTTGGCTTCGATCCATTTGGTGAACTTCTCGACTACTATGAGCAAATGAGTAAAGCCACTTCTGCCGGTCTTGAAAGGTCCAACCATGTCCAACCCCCAGACTACGAATGGCCAAACGAGTGGAATAGTCTTCAAGGCAGATGCAGGCTTGTGAGACATGTTTGAGTAAAACTAGCAACCTTCACACTTGTCGACTATATCTTTAGCCATCTCATTTGCACGCGGCCAGTAGAATCCTGCTCGGTATGCTTTGGCCACGATGGTCCGAGAGGACGCGTGGTGGCTGCAGGTCCCCGAGTGGATCTCGTTTAGGATCATTCGACCTTCTTCTGGAGAGATGCAGCGCCGGGCAACTCCGGTAACACTTTCTCTATAAAGTTGTCCACCTATTACGGTGAAGGCTTTGGATCGGTGGACGATCTGTCGGGGCTCATCTTCATCCTCTGGGAGCTCCTGCCTGAGCAGGTATGCTATGTATCACTGGTACGCATCGGTGCTAAACAAACGGTTTTTAACCCCTTTCCGCGACGACATTTGGAACCGTCGCCAAGTGAGTGTGGGCGATAGGGGGGGTCCTTCCCACATGACCCAGAAACCGTCAGGGATATGCCCTCCTGGCACACACACTCGGCAAAATGAGGTCGTGTGCGACCAGCGAGCGCTCAAATACGGAAATCCATACAGTAGAGCTAAAAATACAATTATACGGCGAAATTGTTTCCGGTCGCAGTACATCCCACACAGGCAGTCCCCGCTAAACGTTTCCGTTCGTATGTACATCCCACACAGTTGCTCCAAGGAAAACATTTCCGTTCATAGGTACATCACACACAATTTTTCCCGTTAAATCATTTGTGATAGCATTGCCATTGCACACGATATTAATAATTTTATCATTTGCATTATTGAATGCATCACACACGATGCGTAGGAGAAACTGTGTGGCAAAGGCTGTCCATCACACACACTTTTTATGTGGTAAACGTTTGCGCAAGGTGGCCTAAGGCAAACAGTTTTCAAGAGAAAGTCGTGTGTGCAGTGGAGATTGATCGCACACGTAGTGGATCCTAGAAACGTTTCTGATCTCCATGTATATCGCAGACGTTTCGCTTTCGCAAACCGTGTGCAGTGTAATCCCTAATTTAAAAATCACATGTTTGGAATTTGAAAGTAGGCAATCACTTATTTCATATCCAACCATGTTTATTACAAATATAGGTTCAACCATGAATCCATAATTCGATGCACAGGTACATATACTGAAGAACTATAGAAGCACGAAGTAAAGAATGATGAACCACAGTTGTACTAAAGACTGTAAAGAGGGAGGCGAAAGACATTTTGGTTGCTGGAGAAGATGAAGCGGAATGCCCATATTGTGCCTTCCTCCATGCGTAATGCATGCACGACTCTAGGCCAACCCCTTGTGATGGCGACCCGTCCATCCTTCACTGTCTTCATTAGGACTTCTCGATGCTCATTGTAGTCTAGATGAAATACTTTAACCTTCATTGCGTGTCCACCAATCATGTACTTTGTGAGGTAATCTTGAGTGAACTGCTTCGGGAACCACTGGGAACAAAAAATATTCAGACATACTTGTCTAAAAACTCATTATGGGCAGTAAAAAGAGAAGCCTGCAGAGTTTGTAGTTACCATCTTACAGCTCACTGTTGTGTTGGATAGAGCATAAACAAATAATTTGCTTGCCACCATTCGTATCTTTTTGCTAATAATCCTTATCAGTTTCCTCACTTGATGCTTGTTCATCAATATCTCATTTCCCCATACACAAAAATGGTCAATGCGTGGATCCTTGCTAAGGGCATATGTACCTACAAGCAACAAGTCAATATTAGAAGCAAACTAGTGTCCAGACCTGGATCTATATGCACTACATTTTGGAACGATGGGGGGAGTACAAGCCGAGGGATGAAGCTAACCTTGGCGGAAAATGGTGGCCACTCCTGTTGTTGTCCTGCATAAGTAGTGGAAAGGCATGATAAGTACATCAATCTTAACATCAAACAAATATAGCAAAGGTAAACAACATCATCTCCAAATGATAGCTTGAATGTGTTGGTTTCAGCATGCTGTTAAAGCAGATATAAAATGGAAGGCAATGTTACCGACAGCAGGCTTAACAACCATCAAATATTGTAATTCAATCTGGTATTGTTGAAAATGAATAGAACGTAAGTAATGCTTAAACATCACACTGTATAAATGTGTAAAACTGAAATAAAGGGCATGTGTTAACTAGACCAGGAATAACTGGAACTAAATATAGCCGTTCAAACTAGTATTGATGTAGTCGAGCGGCATAGTTCCGACTTGCACATAATGAACAACACATTGTGAATGACTGAAATAAACAAGGCATAAATGACCAGTATAACAACCTAATATAGCCATTGAAAACTGGACAGTGTCTCACTGCAACCAACCTAAAAAGCAAATACAGATAAATAGGGCATATGCTTGAAAACTGGACAAATTCTCACTTCAACTAACCTAACAAGCAGATAAAGATAAACAAGGCATCTGCTTGATAACTGGACAAATGCTAAAAAAAGCAACCTAACAACCAAATACAGATAAACAAGGCATCTGCTTGATAACTGGACAAATGCTAAAAAAAGCAACCTAACAACCAAATACAGATAAACAAGGCATCTACTTGATAACTGGAAAAATACTCACTATAACCAAACTAAGAACCAAATACAGATAAACAAGGCATCTGCTCGATAACTGGAAAAATGCTCACTCCTACCAACCTAACAACCAAATACAGATAAACAAGGCATCTACTCACTATAAACAACCAAATATAGCCATTTGTGAAACTGAAGTGGCCAATTCATACTTAAACATCACATAGACCTATTGAACAATACATTTTTGCATAACTGAAATAATTAAACACAGCACAGTTAAAGTACCGCACGACAAATGCTACTACAACAAAGGGTACGGGTTGGCAAGCTAGAAAAGGTAAGTTTTTCTGATAGAATGTTGCCTCACATTTCATGGATGGGATCCTTCCAGTTGGAAGAGCACAGACCCATGGTGCGCTCTCTAATGTCACAGATGGGCTGTTTAACCTTGGAAGAACCTTCGTGGGTGCCCTCCTCGTGGTCGTGGTCATGGTCGATGAGATCCGACTTTGCAATTGAAGATTCCAAGCCGCCGCCGTAGAACGTGTCTTTCAGAAGTGACAAAATGGGCTCGATCACGTATAAAGCTCGCAAATCCTTGACCGCTTGGCAGAGGAGATCAGCGGCAGGGCCGTCGAAGAGACCGACGGCGGTTGAACCATAGGGGTTGGGGATGGACCACTTAACCTGTGACATGGCCCGTGTGAAGCCGTCGGTGTGGACGAGCTTGATGTCGTAGCCAGCTTTCCCGAGATACAGTAATACGCTAGCCCGCTGACATGAAGCCTTCGACATGGCAATGTCTTTGCCGGCTTCCATGGCGACGTGTTGCTCCGGGATCGACAGGTCGGGGCGAACGGCGGCCACCTCGCCAACATCTGCTTGAGAGTCCATGATAAACTTCTTCTTGGCCGAACGCTCGTCGGGCTCCCCGGGATACGTGGTTGAGCTTAGGCTGTGACATTATGGAGTAGGGGATGTGGGTCTGGTAGGGAGGGACACCGCATGCCTCATTTAAAAACTCAGGGGAGTGGGGCGACGGTATGGGAATCGCTGGGTAACCTGAACTTTATTATCTAAGCTAGGAGGAATGGGCAGACCAGCAGGTGTTGGCGGCGGCGCCGGCGGCGGCCGTGAGCTAGGGTTCGAGGGGGGAGGGGGCGGGTGGGGGACTGTGGAGGGGGGGTGGTGTTTGAGGATATGCCGCGGCTACTAATTTTTTTAGTAATGGTGGGTTGGGATGGTGGTGGACGAGGGAGGGCGACGGTTCAAATGCCTCGGCTACTGCAATTTTACTATAATGTCGGTGCTGGAGGAGTGTGGGCGACGGTTGAAGTATGACAGCTACTAAAATTTGGGTAAAGGAATTGATGCGGGGCGGGAGTGCCCAAGATCGCGCACGGTCCAATAACAATATGCGTGTATGATAATAAGGAACAGTGGCGCGGATCCGCCGATTTTTGCAACGCTCAAGGCGGGTAGTTTGTTTTGTATATCTCTAGCTAGCTAGTCTATCGCACACAGTTCGTCCTAATTTCCAAATAAACTTACCCGCCTTTAGCTTGCACAGGTGGTGGTCTTACAGCGCACTTGCATCGCACACGGTTCAGCCAGTACCTCCACCCTTTGCTCGCGCTTGCGCGGTCGTGGTGATTTCAGCGCACTTGCATCACACACGGTTGAGCCAGTACCTCCACCTTAATTTGCCCGCGCTTGCGGGGTCGTGGTGATTTCAGCGCACATGCATCGCACACGGTTGAGCCAGTACCCCCACCTTAATTTTCTCGCGCTTGCGCGGTCGTGGTGATTTCAGCGCACTTGCATCGCACACGGTTGAGCCAGTACCTCCACCTTAATTTGCTTGCTCTTGCGCGGTCGTGGTGATTCACATCGCACTTGAATCGCACACGGTTAAGATATTATACCCCGTGTCTGTTGAGGGTCATCAGAGTCTTTGCAGCAAAAAATAACGTTAGAGAGGGTCAAAATACAGCCACACCAGCATGTGGCCCAAATATATATGAGTGAAAAGGGTGGTCTGTGATGTTCAAAATTCCAATGCACAACTTTGACCCCGCGGGCCCACGGTTTGGACGCGTCGTTGAAGATCGATGAGAGGGGCCAAAAGTCAAGAACCACCTGGAAGTGGCCAAATATATGTACAAATATTGGGGATGTTTAAAACTTTAAATACACAATGCATAACTTTGGTGGCACCTGCCTCGCAAACCCGAAAGCACCCTAACAACCACCTAGATAGGATATATATAATGACATAATGTCGTACCTAGCTAGGATGCTTGGCACACCACCTCCCACTTCGTGTCAGCGGGGCAGATGCACGTAATGATCGATACTTTGCTCATACATGCATGTCGCCATGACCTACCATAAGACAGACCAATGAATCTATCGTTTGGTCAAATGGCAGTTGTTGTTGTCGATAAACCGCTTGGGCCAATAGATTGAACCATCATAAAAATCGCATGAGAGGGACCACAAAACCAGCATCTCTTGCATGCGGCCCAAAATGATGTACGTTGGGAAGGGGTGATGTGTGTTTTCAATATAGAATAATGTACAATTTAGATGTGGTTCCTACCTCTCGATACAGACAACAACCATGAAGGCAAGGTAGTTAAGGACGAGATACGTACGCTCGGTTTGATGTAGGTCAAACCCAGCAATCCGAGTGTCGGTGTACAAAAGTAGGGGCTCTCCTTTTGACCCCTTTACTTGTGCACGGGCAGTCAGAGCCACGCGCCGCGGCCACACCTAGCAGGGCAGAAGGGGGAAGCTGGAGAGAAGCCGAGGCGCAAGACAACCAAGGCAACGCTAAGACCAGAAACACCAAAGAGCAAGAGGGCGAGGTGGACTCCCCCGGCAAGGCTCTTGCCGGGGCAGACTCCGCGGCCCCGGCAAGGGCCTTGCCGGGGCAACTTGCCCAACGCCAGCAGAGCGAGCCACCCTTGAGCCCAAGGGTTCCAAACGCCGTCAACAACTACATTGGAACCAAGGCTCGGGAGGCACCTCCGTGGTGGCATGCAGATCTTTGTCAAGATCATAAACAAACGATCAGATGAGGACCAGAAGACGACGACCCTCGGCGGGATCCTAGCCGAGGGGAGGCGCTTGCCGGGGACGACTGCAATGCCACGGCAAGACCCTTGCCGGGCCCCTGGCAAGACCCTTGTCGAGGGCATGAGCGGGGCCACTGCCAGGCCCGCACTAGCCAAGACTCCACTGCCGTCCCCAAGCAGCTGCTAGCTCAACCAGCTGGGCAGGCACCTGCATGGCGACGGGCGGCCTCTACGCCAACTCAGCAAGCACCTGCGTGGTGGTATGCAGATCTTCGTGAAGGTTGCACCACCGCGCCACCTCAGCAGCCTGCCTGCCTACATGGCACCGCACGCATCGCTGGCCTGGGCGCGTGTCGAAGCAAGGCAGAGCGGCGATGGACGGGACGGGCCTCATTCCCGTCCCCGCTAAAGCTAATAGACACCTAAGTAGCGCATTTAATGCGCTTTGTCCCGTAACGCCGGACGATAAGCTCGCGCGCTGTACATCTTTCTACCTCCTGTGTGCCACTGTGGCAACCCCTTTTGCCTATAAAAGGAGGCCCGAGGCGACCATGAGAGGGATTCGGCTCTTTTGGGCAAGTTACACCCCGTAGCTAGCTCAAGAACACAAGAACACTCAATACATCCACCAAAGCAGGACTAGGGTATTACGCATCCTCGAGGCCCGAGCCTGGGTAAACGATCCGTGTGCTTCCTGTTAGACCTGCTCTTCTCACAACCCCGCGCCCACCAACCGTAGAAGGGATTCCAGTGATCCCATAGGTGTCGTTTGCCCGACATCTTTGGCGCGCCAGGTAGGGGCGCAGTTGTGAAAATCTAGTCTAATCGAAGTAGCGGCTTCATGGCGGCCGTTGTTTCAAGGAAGAAGACGAGTGAGCTTGACGGCACCATCTCTGCATGTGGTGGACGCCCGTGCGACGACATAAAAGCTAAGTCGTGAGAAACTTTAAGCAATTTCCTTTTTGTATATGAGGTTATTGTCCTCGAAGGTCCTGCCCTATGTATGAAAGCCTGCATGCAAAGGGGCCCTTTCGCAATTTGCAACGCCCTTGTTCTGTTTCGAGTCGGCTCAACAGCTCAAGCGGCCGCGTTGAGAGTGGCAGGGTAGCCTTCCGCAATTGGCAACGCTCTTGATTCTGACTCGAGTCAAGCTCGACAGTTCGAGCGGCCACGTTGAGAGCGGTAAGGTGGTTTGCTCGGCAGCAAGCACACCCGGCAGGCCATTGGGGATCCGTCCTCAAGGTGCCGCCCTGGTTTTACGCGCCGGCAAGCTTACCCAACTAATGTAGGGTGAACATACAAAGGGAAGATCGAACAGGAAGATAACATGCATCATATCAAAAGTGCTGCAGAGTTATATTACATCAATTGTTGCTGCGGTTCTAACTAAAGATAAAAATTGTCTTGGTCATGAACCTGTAGCGGCAGTGTGAGACGGGGTGCCTAATCTCGGTGCTGGCCCTCTATCCTCTGGATTCCGCCGATACGGCTGATGACGGGCTTGATACACTCCCTGAGCGCCGCGAGGTCCACACCCTCTGGCAAGCTGTCCAGCGAGGCGTCGAAGTCGAGGTCGGTGTTCAAGTACGCCATCTTGAGAAGGACCTTGGTCATGGCACCCTGGCAGAGCTTCCGGGACTCGTCGCCACAGAGGCTGCCCGGTTGGAGTGAAGCTGCTCCAGGGCCCCGAGGACGCCCTCGGAGAAGATGGTCAGCCTGGCGTTGGAGGTTGTGTTGCGATCCTGGATGTACCTCACATTTGGCATACCCATGGTGGCCAGCTGCATGGTGATCCTGCCGGTGACATCCTCAAGGCGACTGATCCAGCGATTCTCGCCCTCCACAAAGTCCTTGTGGTTGGCGGTCTCGTTCTTCCGCAGCTGCTTCTCGGCCTCTAGATTCTTGGCCAGGATCCCTTCCCGGGCCTTGGCCTCCGAGAGCGTCTTCTCAAGACCCTCCAGCTTCAGCGTCAGATCTTTGATGGAGTCGCTGGCCTTGGAGAGCTGCTCAGCCTTGCCAAGGACTGCGCCCTGCGCCTCCACGAGGGCACCGTTGAGCGTGTTCTTCTCCTCGGCCAGCTTCAGGGTCTAGTCCTTCAGCCCGTCCCACTCACCTCCAGCTCCTTCACCTTGTCGGCGTGAACCAGAGCCTGGGCATCTAGCGCCTCCCTGTGCCTCTGCTCAAGCTCTTGGGTCCGTTGCACGACGAGCTTCTCCACCTCCTCATCCTTGCTGCGGAGTGTTGCGGCAAGCTTCTCCTCACGCGTGGCAAGATCCTCCTCCTGGGAGTTCAGCGCGGCCCGGTGCTGGGTTCGAGCGGCCTCGGCTGCGGCGGCCAAGTTCTCCGCCGTCTCCTGGGCCTTCTCGATGTCGGCCCGCTTCATGGTGAGCTCCACGTTGCGCTTGGCCAGCTCACCTTGGGTGACCTTCAGCTCCTCACAAGCCTGGCAGAACAAAGTCTGCGTCTCGGCGACGCGCACCTTGAGGTCCGCCTCCGCCTTATCCACCGCTACCATCCTGGACTTGGCCTTGTCCAGGCGGGCGCGGCGGAGTGGCTGGAGCTTCCGGAAATTGGCACCCATGGCCTGGAGAAGCTGCTCCTCCTGAGAACCGTCGCCACCGGTGCTCGGTTCGTCAACAACCTCGAGCCCGGCGGCGGCAAGCACCTCTTCGTCGAACACCTCTCCCTCGATGGGCGCCCTAGAGCTCGACGACCCTGGGAGGTGGACGAAAAGGTCGTCGGTCACCCTCAGATACCTGCCGGAGCCAGAGGCAGCGGAGGAGGAAGGCTGGTCATCAACCACCTCCTCCTTAGCAGCGGCCTTGCCAGCCTACCCGGCAGGCCCCCTGTCGGCCTCCTCGGCAGCAGCCTTGCCGGGCTCCCCGGCAGGCCCCTTGGCAGTGTCCTCAGCAGCGCCCTTGGCGGCCTCCTCGGCGGCGATCTTCTCGGCCTCCACCTCGGTGGCCTAGGCGACATCCTCGATGACGGTGTCTATGTCCTCCTGGTCCGCCAACGGGGGATCTGGATACCAAGAAGGGGGATGAGGCAAAGCCAAGACCAAGATTCAGAAAGAACAGAAAAAGAACAGGGACGGAAGGCGAGCGACTTACCCGTGCCGGGCTGGGAAGCAGAAGTCCCCTCCCCGCCAACTTTTGGCGTCGAGGCGAAGCCACCAGCACCGAGGTTCTCCTCCTCCTCCGTGTGCATGGGATCGGTGCTTGGCGCCCTTGCCGGGGACGCCCCTCTGGGCGGCGTAGTCGATGGGGGCGGCATGTTGGGGGTAGCCCTCTGTGGCTCCTCCTGCTGCTGTCCTCCTCCTGCAACCACGGCAAGGTCAGCACCAAGAGATCGTGCCCCCAACACATGTCGACGAGGGGTGAGCGGTGAACTTACGCTGGGGGCTGTGCCGGGGGCTGCTGTCCGGGCTGCTCAACACCACAAGCGGCGTACCAGAAATCCTTGCCTGGGGCTGGTCGCTCGCCAAAACCCTGGCCCTCTTCACCCTCTGGGCCAGTGTTTCCGCATCCCTGCAAAGATGAAGACGAATAAAGATAAGTGGCATGACCCAAGGAGATGGAGATGACAGATTGGACAAGATACTTACTCGTCCTCCACCTCCTCCTCTGCTGCTTTCCTCTTCCTCCTTGGGCTAATGGACCCGAAGTCAAAGGTGACCTCCGCATCGACGTTCGCATTGACGTCTGCCGGAGGAGGGGAGGAGGGCGGAGTCTGGACGCACTTGGACGAAGAGGAGGCAGATGCTTTCTCCTTCGCCACCGTGGCCTTCACCGATTTCTTCGTAGCCGCGGCCCTTGTCTGGCGCGTGGACACCTCCTGAGCTTGTCGGGGCTGCCCGACCCTGCCGGGCCGAACCGGCTCGCCAGAGGTGGCCCACCGCAGGACTCGCCCTCTCCCCGTGGCCGGAGGGTCGACGGCCTCGGCCTCCACCTCCGACTCATCAACCACATCTTCGACAAGAGGGCCCTGGTGCTGGCGCTGCTGGCCTCCCCAATGGCCTCCGCCCACTGGGCCAGCTCCTTCTCCTCCGCGGCCGCCGCGGCCTCATCCTCTACACCGCCAGCACTGCCGACCTGCCTGGCAAGCTCCGCCTCCACCGCCCTGGCGGCGATATAGTCCAACTCTGCCTGGGTGGTGTCCTGGATAAGAAGCGGCTCCTTACGGATGTATATCTCCGCCAAGCCATCAAGGAACTCCTGCGCCTCCTCCTCCGGCGGCGGGGCCCAATCTTGGACAAGACCGTGCGTGTTGTAGTCCGGCATCATGGCGATGATGTCGGTCTGGCGTGAGTTGTTGCTCAGCGGGACCACACCCACCGGCAACCCAAACAGGGGCCCCGTGACGACCTTGCCGGCCTTCGCAGCCTTGCCGGAGCTCTTGGCCCAACCTTCGTGGTTCACGTCGATTTGGAAGATCCGCTGGCAGAAGTGGGCGTGCCCCATCACCGTGAAGTTGTGATTAAGGCCGGGGCGAAGCCTCATGATGTCAGCCGCGTTCTAGAAAAGCCAGGCCGGCCTCCCCTTGTTGTGCAGAGGAGCGATTCGGCGGCGGAGGAAATCCGCCCAAATCATCTCCAGGGTAAGCCCGGCAACGGTGAGGCGGTGGATCCTGGTGGTGGCGATCTCGAGCTTGTCGTCCTGGGCGTTGACGTCGCCCCGGTCGTTCCTGCGGACCGGCGCCGCCTGGCGGACCCGGCAGAACTCTTGTGGATCGTCCTCCTCAATCCAGCACCACCGGCCCCGCCATTCTTCCCACCTCTCCTTATGGGCGCCCTCCGGGTACGTCCCTTGGGACCTTGGGATTCAGGTGACGCAGCCAGAAATGGCGCCTCCCTTCTGGATGCGAGGGTAAAAATAATGGCGGAAGAGCGCCGTGTTGGGATGAACTCCGGCGAAGCCCTCACAGAGGTGGGCGAACAGAGCCATGCACGCCACGACGTTTGGAGTAAAATCCAAAAGGTGGAAGCCAAATGTGTGCATGATATCATTGAAGAAATCGGAGAAAGGGGGGCAAAGGTTGCAAGAAAAGTAATCGACGAAGAACGGGTACCGATTCGGGGCGGCCTCGGCGCAATTGGCGGGGATGACGCGCGTGGCTGGATGCCCCGTCGTCTCCCCCCAGTCTTGCACCCCCACCTTGAAGCAGTCCCAGAGCTCGAACACGTCGACCGTCGAGGAGAAGTAGGCGAGCTCCGTCTGCCGCGCCGCCAACTTGCTCTCCGGTGGCTCGCTCGTCCCGGCGTCCTTGGCCACTCCCTTACCTCTGCTGGTCTTGGGTGCCATGGCGGCTGCGGGGAGCAAGGAAGGCACGGCGGCGGCGAGCAAGGGCGAAAGCTTGGGAAGGAAGGAGAAGGGGACGGCGGTTCCGAGATTGAAGAAGATGCATGGGGTAAATGAGCAGCGCGCCCGCAGTTATTCCTTTTTACGGGGAAGGCGCGGGCCGCCTCTTTTCCCATTAACTGTGATGTGACGCATGCGTGCGGGAACCGCCCTACGCATGACCCCCACGTCACGCATGCCCCTCCACGTCGCGCGTTGAACGCGGGTCGTGGGGAAGCGCAGCGGACGAAACAGTTACTACGGTAAAATCCGCCCCACCTGCCCGCGCACCGTTCTGGGCCTGGCCCAACAACGCGTCGCGCTTATGTGTGGCCCAGGCCCAGGGGCTCCTATCGGTGTAAAAAAGTAGGGGCTCTCCTTTGGAGCCCTTTACTTATGCACGGGCAGTCAGAGCCACGCGCCGTGGCCACACCTAGCAGGGCAGAAGGGGGAAGCCGGAGAGAAGCCGAGGTGCAAGACAACTGAGGCAACGCTAAGATCAGAATCACCAAAGAGCAAGAGGGCGAGGTGGACTCCCCCGGCAAGGCTCTTGCCGGGGCGGCCTCCGCGGCCCCAGCAAGGGCCTTGCCGGGGAAACTTGCCCAACGCCAGCAGAGCGAGCCACCCATGAGCCCTAGGGTTCCAAACGCCGTCAACAACTACATTAGAACCAAGGCTCCGGAGGCACCTCCGTGGTGGCATGCAGATCTTTGTCAAGATCATAAACACACGATCAGATGAGGACCAGAAGACGACGACCCTCGGCGGGATCCTAGCCGAGGGGATCCACCAGGCCCCCGACAGGCTCCATGCCGAGGACGACTGCAACGCCACGGCAAGACCCTTGCCGGGCCCCCGGCAAGACCCTTGCCGAGGGCATCAGCGGGGCGACTGCCAGGACCGCACCAGCCAACACTCCACCGCCGTCCCCAAGTAGCTGCTAGCTCAACCAGCTGGGCAGGCACCTGCGTGGCGACGGGCGGCCTCTACGCCAACTCAGCAACCACCTGCGTGGTGGTATGCAGATCTTCGTGAAGGTTCCACCACCGCACCACCTCAGCAGCCTGCCTGCGTACATGGCACCGCATGCATCGCTGGCCTGGGTGCGTGTCGAAGCGAGGCGAGGCGGTGACGGACGGGACGGTCCTCATTCCCGTCCCCGATAAAGCTAATAGACACCTAAGTAGCACATTTAATGCTTTTTGTCCCATAACGCCGGGGATAAGATCGCGCGCTGTACATCTTTCCACCTCCTGTGTGCCACTGTGGCGACCCCTTTTGCCTATAAAAGGAGGCCCGAGGCGACCAGGAGAGGGATTCGGCTCTTTTGGGCAAGTTACACCCCGTAGCTAGCTCAAGAACACAAGAACACTCAATACATCCAGCAAAGCAGGACTAGGGTATTACGCATCCTCGCGGCCCGATCCTGGGTAAACGATCCGTGTGCTTCCTGTTAGACCTGCTCTTCTCACAACCCCGCGCCCGCCAACCGTAGAAGGGATTCCAGTGATCCCATAGGTGTTGTTTCCCCGACACCGAGCATCTGGGAGGGAATCCTGACAACGCATGAGCTCGAGCTTTGGTTGACCGACATTTGACGGTGACCGGCCCTAACAATAACTAGGAGGAATCCATTCATGGCCAACACATACCCCTCATTATCGGTCAAAGGGATGATATATATACACTCGGGGAGCCCACAGATACCCGTGTCGTCACAAAAAACCGCACAAGGGAGACGTGGTCGATCAGAAGACCCCGTATACACTGCATGCGGCCCGAAAATATGTATGGGTACGATGGTGTATGATGTGTTTAAATCCCAAATGCACAACTTCGATGGGCCACACCAACTACATTACAAACCGAACACCGTACCCAACTCCAAGCCTGGTTCAATACCTGCCGGGGATATATCCCGCGGTATGACCCGGCCAGGACTTGGTGTTTCATTGGTAAGCCGACAGATGGTAAGCCGGCAGATGTTAAGTCAGATCATAAGCCGGCAGATGTTAAGTCAGATGGTAACCCGGCAGATGATAAGCCAGATCGTAAGTCAGATGGTAACCCGGTATATGATAAGACAGATGGTAAGTCAGATGTTAACCCGACAGATGTTAAGTCAGATCATAAGCTGATAGATGATAAGCCAGATGGTAAGTCAGATGGTAAACCGGCACACAGTCATAACCCAGCAGACAGAGTCGCCTGGGGTTAATAAGCCCGAGACGTTAAGAAGCCCAAGATGTTAAGAAGCCCATGAAGAGAAGTCAGAATAGTTTAAGTCTTAGTCCGAGATGGACTCTACATGTAACCCGCCCCTTCAACTTATATAAGGAGGGGCAGGGCACCCCAAGAGGGGAGGGGAATAATCTTAAGGCTAGACATAACTAGGAGAGCCGGTTTACGGCGACTCCCTCGTGATGATAATGAGACCTAGCCACAAACAACATGTAGGGTTGTTACCGGATGATGTTTCCCAGGGCCCGAAGCTGTCTAAACCCTTGTCTTGTGTGTTGATCCGTCTCGCGTCTCTCATCCCGATCAACCCCTCTCAAGCTACCAGATAGATGCGTTGACCTCACGACTAAGTCCTCACACTAGGACATCTACCGTGACAAATCCACGACAGTTGGCGCCCACCGTGGGGCCTGCGCACGGTGGTGTTGAGTTCTTGGAGGGAGCTCTTCAAGGATCTAGAAGTTTGTAATTGAAAGAATGGAGAAGAGCCGATACAAAACAATTATGCAAGATAACCCGACAAGGGACAACTTTGAGAAATAGTCGTCAGATTTACTATTTGGCGATCAAAAATCGTGGTTAACTTTGAAGCTGGTAGTGCAAGTTTTTGAGTCCAGAGGAAATTTAGGGTTACGATGCAACAGATAAACATGATCTGGCAATTCGCCGAATCCGAAGACGAATTGATATTTGCTACATCGGCCACCATGCGGGCCAAAGACAACATCTACTTTATCAAATCGCCAGGGTCCTGGTCAGTTTCCTTGTTAAACAAAGCAACAACGATGACGGGGCAATGCTAGAGGGAATTGGAATTGGTCAATTGTTTTGATGCATGGAACACAAAGAAGTGTCAGCAGGAGATTTCAGCATGTCAATGATTAAACAAGCCAGCCTAAGCAAATTGCCGGCCGGTCTCAGCCAGCAAGACAAATATGGCTAGGACCCGGAAAGCAGAGGTAGCCCGGAAACTGATGGGGTCATGGACTCAGACTTATCAAATTGCCAAGGTAACTCGCCGCCGATACAGAGACCCGCTGGCCGTGTGTATTGACCCACCATGCAGATTTCACGCCCGTTCCAAGCGCGCCAGCCAGCCTCGTGGCCTCATTGCCAGAGCCACCGCTGGGCCACCCCGGCCTCAAGCCGCCTTCGCCAAGTCGTTGGCGGGTCGCCCCCAGCCTCGTTCAGCCGCCGCTGACCCGGCCATGTGGTTTCTGCAATAAGCTGCCTCGCCGGCTCGCTGGTGTCGTTGCGGGCCGCCTTTCATTCACCCGGTGGGCTACAGGTCCCCGAGCATCTATTATTGCCGGATTTCCCCGAACGCTGCGGCTGCCTCCGCCTTATCAAGTCACCACCACACCTCGCTGGAAAGCCATAGGCCGTTTGTTTAATTTCGTGGAGGAGTATAATTTCTACTGCGGTTTACAGCTTCCGATGAATTCTCAGATCCGTCGCTTCCACGAGCTCCAAACTTGTCGCACGGATCTCCCGACAAAATTTGTCGCACATGCCCCTACTGTGGATCCTCACGTGAACCTCGACGCACGGCGAGCCGACGAAGCCTACGATCCGGCCTGCACCAGCAAAACTGAGACCTACGCCTCACGTACATGCGTGCAGTTCCAGTGGTCCAGTCTACATGAAAGACACTGGAGCCGGAAGCCGCATCAGCGTCTGTCCGCATGGCAGTGCCCGACAGATATGCGCATAGCGCATCATCCCGTGGTTTGGAGAACTGCAACATTTTGGAGCTAAAAAGCATCAAGATGATAGCCCGTGTGTTCCTCTCCACCGGCTCCACCTTAATTTTTGACTTCAATCGCGGCCGGTTTCGCCAACATCGTGACCTTCTCTGAGCAACCACCATGGCGTCTATCTGACGTCCGTGTCAAGTCAGCCGCGAGCCGCCCTTGTGGCCTCTTTGAGCCGCCCTTGCATCGAGCATCGAGCCGCCGCATCTCCTCCATTACAACCTGCTGCGTCGCTCCTCTATCGTCGCACCGATTCGCCCTGGTGCGAACTGCCCCTGTGGTCCTGCATTAAGTCGCCGCCGCCTCTACCAGCTTGTACTGCCGCTGTGGTCGGCGGCCTTCTTCGAGTGCTTGCGTCAACTCTGCATCCGCAAATTGTTACCTTCACTAGACGTTCTGGCTCCATGGAGGAGTTAAGCCGGGAGGGGAGTGAACCCGAAAAGCTCCTTAAGATTGGTGGAGATCTAGCGAGTCATGCGTCCAGATTAACTGATACGTATCGACGGACAATTTCAGAGTCAGAAATTGATTCCTGATGTTGGAGTGAGGCAGCCGCCGCTTTCCAATCCTCGTTCACAAATTAAGCCTAATCCTTGCCAAATCGCTGTTTTGAGCTGCTGCTAATGGTGAGTCGCCCTTTTTGGAGCCTAAATCGCAACCACGCTACCTCACCTCCGCCGTTGGTGAACCGACCCTGCCGTGGTGACCCGCCTCATTCCGCCGTTCAATCGCCTTCCACTTCTGAGCCGCCAAGTCGCCTCCGCTAAACTGCCTTGCCGACGCCCCTCCAGAGTCGCCGGGTTACGCCGCTGCTGCTAGTCTTTCTGGTGTCAGGACCGAGTCAAATCCAAACTCAAGTTTTGAGGAGGCAATCTGTACAAAGAGGAAATAATGTTTATTGAAAATGCTGCACGTGAGCATGCATGTTTGGGCAAAGGACTACCACACCGGATCGGACAGGCGGATCAACAGCGCGTGCAAGACGCCTTTTTCACGTACACCGCGGCACCTCGTTGACCCGCCCTGGTCGCAACCAGCACACGTATGCTGGCCTCTGCTTCTAGCTGCTTCTTAGCAGATGCGACAACATGCCTGAAAAGAAAAAAATCAGATTGAAAAAGCAGGTTGTATGATGAGCATCAACGCTGCTATTGGGCTTTCATCTGTTCCAGTTAAATTCTGGTCCACACAAAGATCATCTATCGTCCGAACAAATCAGGTGATATCCATTTAAATTTATTAGCACATATTGTTTTTATTGAAGAACAATTTATCTTTGCCTTGGTCTGCAATATTGTTTACGCAGGACAATTGTTCACTGCAAGAGTGATAGTCGTGTCTTGGATGTATAGCTCGCGCCACCATTATCATGCGCTAGCATCTCACCGTGCCATGATGCTCAATGAATATATGGGTAAACCGCCGTTTTTACGGCCCAATTTACATCAAAATGATGTGGTTGACTCGCCCGTCCGCACGGCTTACCGCGCCTGCGATTGACTCGTCCGTCCGTGCTGGCTTACAACACCGCGGCCAGCTCATTTGTCTGCTCCCATGGCCAAATCGTCCATGGTTGATTTCAACTTTACCATGGTGATCGTCAACTCCCAGGTGAATAGTTTCCGGCCTAACATATCACGTGAAATCCATCCAGTATATTTTATATTGTTTTCTTTAAAAGAGCAATTACTCTGGCTTGCAAGTGTTTCAATGCAGGACAAGTTGTCTAATGCAAAAGGGATTTTTATATCATTGAGCTGTTGAGTAACTCATACCGGTTTATATCACGGTCAAACATGGAGAATCTCAAGCCAACTCATCGAGTCGCCTTAAGACTCGGGGGCTACAATGACATGACTCAGCAAGTCTTGCGAGTTTCAGCAAATTCATGAACCCCAGGACGTTGAAGGGGAAGATAACCCGGTCCCGGAGGCTATTGTTATATTGATGAAAATTTAAGGGCCGTCAGAAAATTTCCAGGCTCAAAATAAAGAGTGCCGGTTTTAAATCCGACTTAAGGGAAATCTGTCCCTCACCAAGCTTTGAAGCTCTCAATATCCGGTTTAAGAATTTCCGGTTCCGAAAGAATTAATCTCTCGCAAGTTCGAGTTCTCATAAAAATTAAAGGGACCAAAGAGAGTATGTTGCAAAGCACAACTCAAACATAGGTACCCGCTGAGCACAGCTCAAAAATATTGTTTGGGGGCTCTTTGTTCTGAAGGACAAGAGTTTTTATGACCCTTGTAATAGGCTTGAAAGCCAGGCTTGGAAGCTAGGTGCATTCACCTAAAACCCTGGGTTATCCTGCCTTTTTAAGTCTGCCACTCCGCCCAGGTAATCCTGGAACGACCCACCGTACTTTTGACAAGTCAATCTTATACAGACCCTGAACTTGTCAAAGTTAATACGACGATTGGTTGTGTGAGGTCCGGCTTATAAGGTTTGTACAAAGGTTTAACTCAGTGGCTGTGCGGCCCGTGAAAGCACTTGAGTTTTAGGCCTGGCCGCCTATGAAAGCCTTGTTTTTTTTGATTTATTATTTCTATTTGAACATTTTTGGGTTCATTTTTGTACCATATTAACATATGGTTCTCACAATTCAGGCCATGTAGCCTTGACTATATGACTCATAAGTGAGCATATCGGGTAAATAACCCGCCCTGATAGCAAACTATAACTTGCCAGGATATCTTTGCCTTGAGCAATCAAAATCATCATATTGCATGCCTACGGTTCAATACCCGCGACGGATTATATTATTCAAATCTTGAATAGCCAACATGGCTGGATTTTTATTATGGTTATCAATAACTGTATTATGATTGAGGTTTCCAAAGTCGCTTTAGCGCAATAGCTATTATTTTATCAATGGATATGATTTATTTTACAATGGAAGGAATAGTCCTGAGTCGCTGCAGGCTTATGACCCGGCACTTGGGGGCTACATTATTCAAATCATGATCATACCAAATATGGAAGTCCCATGTAGCTGCAAGCATGCACCATGACACTTGGGGGCTAATGCAAGGTCATTTTTTTACTTGCCTTATTTAAGATCCGACTCATCACTTTGTAATGACCTGGCCCTTGGGGGCTACCAATTGCTCTTGTTAAAAATTCAAGGTACACAAGCCTTATTCCGTTATATTGAAGG
The DNA here is from genome assembly GCF_002575655.3 of Aegilops tauschii subsp. strangulata. Lineage (NCBI taxonomy): Eukaryota > Viridiplantae > Streptophyta > Magnoliopsida > Poales > Poaceae > Aegilops > Aegilops tauschii. Next base: position 290,154,480 of record NC_053038.3, read on the forward strand.
GTCCACTGCTCAGTTGGTAAAGCACAAGGCTCTTAACCTTGTGGACGTGGGTCAAGCCCCATGATGGGGGCTACACGTTGCTGTTCAAGTCTACATGATCATATCTATAAAGTCCCTGATTCTTATTGCATAATGACCCGGCCCTTGGGGGCTACACCGGTAGAAGTTTTTACGAGCATAAGACAATTACAAGTCCCAGGTTGCTGCAAGCATGACAACCCGACACTTGGGGGCTACATATGTGGAATACTCAGTTTATGACTAATGATTGAGATGAACAACCTGGATTTCTTCAAGCTCGTGACATTCATATTGAAGTAGGTCTTAAGCTGTTACTACATTCCCTTCTTAAGACTTGGGGGCTACAAGTGATATACATATAAGGGAGGTACACTTTCAAAGCTGATGTTAACAAACAATTATGACCCGGTGCCATCAATATTTATAAACCGGCAATTTTGGCAATGATAAGCCGGCAAGTTTTACATCTTTAAGCCGACTGAAAATCACATGAGTATTTCAAGACTAATATTTTTTGTTAAGCATTGGGAGCTGAATTAAATGAATTATCCTTCATAGTATTTCTCTATGAGAAACCAATGTCAGCAAACTGAGTATGAAGCTGGCCTATTGACCCGGATTTTCTAGAAGAAGGAAATGACAAGGACTTAAGGATGTTCAGGTGCCGGCTTACAAGAATATTTAACCCGGAGCACAACCTGTTAAATTTGTTCTTGTGTTTTGTTTACAGGACCAGCTTAACATGGATAAATCCAAATTAAACTGGGGGCTAATGACGGGGATATACCCCGCGGTATGACCCGGCCGGAGATATGACCCAGCCGGGACTTGGTGTTTCATTGGTAAGCCGGCAGATGTTATGTCAGATGGTAAGCCAGCAGATGTTAAGTCAGATCATAAGCCAGCAGATGTTAAGTCAGATGGTAACCCGACAGATGTTAAGACAGATGATAAGCCAGATGGTAACCCGATAGATGATAAGCTAGATGGTAAGTCAGATGGTAACCCGGTAGATGTTAAGTTAGATCATAAGCCGGCAGATGATAAGCAATATGGTAAGTCAGATGGTAAACCGGCAGACAGTCATAACCCAGCAGACAGAGTCGCCTGGGGTTAATGATCACGAGACGTTAAGAAGCCCAAGATGTTAAGAAGCCCATGAAGAGAAGTCAGAATAGTTTAAGTCTTAGTCCGAGATGGACTCTACATGTAACCCGCCCCTTCAACTTATACAAGGAGGGGCAGGGCACCCCAAGTGGGGAGGGGAATAATCTTAAGGCTAGACATAACTAGGAGAGCCGGTTTACGACGACTCCCTCGTGATGATAATATGACCTAGCCACAAACAACATGTAGGGTTGTTACCGGATGATGTTTCTCGGGGCCCGAAGCTGTCTAAACCCTTGTCTTGTGTGTTGATCCGTCTCTCGTATCTCATCCCGATCAAGCCCTCTCAAGCTACCACATAGATGCGTTGACCTCACGACTAAGTCCTCACACTAGGACATCCGCCGTGACAAATCCACGACAATATCTATGATGTCAGTTTCCCAACTTCGAGGCGGCGGCGGCGGGGGGGGGGGGGTCGTCCCACGCATGCGCTCAAACTTTATTTTGTCTAGCATGGGACACACACACAGACACACACACACACACATATATATATATACATCTATACACCTATATAGTGTGCAAATAACTTTGAAAGTTGCTCGTTGGATGAAGCCAGTCCGACGGTACAGAGATTGCAAATCTGAGCACTACTGGCCGTTGGATATCATCTACATTCCACCAGATCCTGCCACATGTACAATCTAGAAGACTCCATGGTTGAACTTAACAATAGTGCACAAGTGCTTCTCCTTTATTCTCTAGAATCTTCCATATCTTAATTGCCCAAACCTTTTTTAAATGAATTTTCACTTTTTGTTTTTACCTTTACAATGCACAATTCCATGAATCTTAAAATAGTTTTTTTATAAAACTAATTGATTTTGGATGAGATGAACTATTAGAATTAAACGAACATCTACATCATGCATATCTGGGAGAAGAGGCGGGAAATCGATGAGAGGAGTGGCGAGAAACGGTAGCCTGTTTTGAATGAAAACCTATTAGAGAAGGAAGCATGAGCTACACGACGCATGCGCACAGTGCTTACCCATGTACTGCATGTGCTGTCGAAAGGGCTCAGGGTTGCCGTTCGATCTGGGAGCATCCAACGGTGCACACGTACGATCCGTGGGGTTTGGGTTCTGGCCAGTCAGATCGCATGACTCAGATCGCGCGCGCAGCAGGGGGGATATCATACGGAAACCAGCATTCGGTGGAAACCGGTGAAAACCACGAGAAAAAGATGTTTTGAAGTTTCAAAAAAATGCGGGATGTTAAGAGGTTGATGTTTTATTGCCACACAAAATTTGAAGTTGAAACACATTACGAGATGTGAGCTATGAAAAAGACAAAATCAATGTTGAATAGTGCCAAATAGTAATGTCACTATTCAGGGCGGAATTTGTCTTTTTCATAGCTCACATCTCGTAATGTTTTTCAACTTGAAATTTTGTATCGCAATAAAACATCACCTTCTTAACATCCCACATTTTTTTCTTCAGATTTTTATGAAACTTTAAAATATGTTTTCCACGAAGTTTTCATTGAATATCGGCTTTCGTGAGTGAACCATGTGCTATTTGAAAACATTTCGTGAGAAGAATCTCGGTTTTTAAATCCCCGTAAATCCAAAACTAAGCTGAAAATCGTGAAACCTGCCATGGTGTCATGACATGGCACTTATATGTCGAGGAATTTTTTTCGTCCATTATGGCGCAAGTTTTATTACAAGCCTCTTACAAACCGGAGCTTCTCTCAAAGAAGCCTCGTGGTTCCGATAGGGAAACGTGTCCCCATTGTGTGCGAAACGTAATCACTGCCTCTTTTCGCCTTGTATTTTCTTCTACGGGCAACATGGAACGACAGGATATTCGTGCTGAAATTTAAACTTATTCAGGGTTCGTTTGGCCTTTTTATACACTAATTGAGTTTCCTAGTCATTTAATGTCCATAATTCAAATCTAAACTACAAATACATGCTCGAGTTCACCAAAATGGCTAGAAAAATTATACATGTGTCCTTGGGTGCATGTTTAGGTCCCATGCCAGGAATGGGAACGAATTACAACCGTACCAGTGTCATGGCTCGTCCTCAAACATTTCAAATCTCGGTTTTTAAGTCCCCATAAATCCTAAACTCACCAGAAAGTCATCAAAGGTGGCATGGTATCACATCATGGCACATATATGTCGTGGTAAAAACATTGTCCAATTTGGGCCAAGCTTTATTTCAAACCTCTTACAAAAAATGGAGCTTCTCTCAAAGAAGCCTCATTGTTCCGATAGGGAAACGTGTCCCCCTTGTGGGCGAAACATAATCACAGCCTCTTTTCGCCTTTTATTTTCTTCTACGGGCAACATGGAACGACAGGATATCCGTGCTGAAATTTATACTTATTCAGTGTTCGTTTGGCCTTTTTATACACTCATTGAGTTTCCTAGGCATTTAATGTCCATAATTCAAATCTGAACTACAAATACATGCTCGAGTTCACCAAAATGGCTAGAAAAATTATACATGTGTCCTTGGGTGCATGTTTAGGTCCCATGCCAGGAATGGGAACAAATTACAACCGTACCGGTGTCATGGCTCGTCCTCAAACATTTTGAATCTCAGTTTTTAAGTCCCCATGAATCCTAAACTCACAAGAAAGTCATCAAAGGTGGCATGGTGTCACGTCATGGCACATATATGTCGTGGTAAAAACATTGTCCAATTTGGGCCAAGCTTTATTATAAACCTCTTACAAAAACTGGAGCTTCTCTCAAAGAAGCCTCATGGTTCCGATAGGGAAACATTTTCCCCTTGTGGGTGAAACATAATCATTGCCTCTTTTCGCCTTGTATTTTCTTCCATGAGCAACATGGAATGGCATGATATCCGTGCTGAAATTTAAACTTATTCAGGGTTCGTTTGGCCTTTTTATACACCAATTGAGTTACTAGGCATTTAATGTCCATAATTCAAATCTGAACTACAAATACATGCTCCAGTTCACCAAAATGGCTAGAAAAATTATACATGTGTCCTTGAGTGCATGTTTAGGTCTCATGCCAGGAATGGGAACGAATTACAACCGTACCGGTGTCCTGGCTCGTCCTCAAACATTTCGAATCTCGGTTTTTAAGTCCCCATAAATCCTAAACTCACCAGAAAGTCATCAAAGGTGGCATGGTGTCACGTCATGGCGCATATATGTTGTGGTAAAAACATTGCCAATTTGGTCCAAGCTTTATTACAAACCTCTTACAAACTGGAGCCTGTCGCAAGAACCCTCGTGGTTTCGATAAGGAAACATGTCCCCTTGTGGGCCAAACGATAATCACTCACTCTTCTAGCCTCGTATTTTCTTCTACATGCGACACGGAACAACTTGATATTCGCGCTGAACTTTGAAATTATTCAGGGTTCGTTTGACCTTTTTAATTCTTTAATTGAGTTTTCTAGGCATTTAATGTCCATCATTCATATCCGAACTACAAATACATGCTCCAGTGCAAGAAAATGGCTAGAAAAAACGTACATGTTTCCTTGGGGTGCATGTTTAGGTCCCATGGAACGAATGGGAATGAATTCCACCATCTCGCCGTCCTGGCTTGGCCACAAACATTGCAAATCTCGGTTTTTAAATGTCTGTAAATCCAAAACTCACCAGGAAATCATGAAACTTGGCATGGTATCACTATATGGTACATATAATTGTCCAATTTGGGCGAAGCTATATTACAAGCCTTTTACAAACCGGAGCCTGTCGCAACCCTCGTGGTTCCGGTAGGGAAACATGCCCCTCTTGTGGGCGAAACGATAATCGCTGCCTCTTCTCGCCTTGAACTTTGTTTTCTACAGGCAACATAGAATAACAGGAGTGTCGGGCTGAAATTTGAAACTGTTCAGGGTTTGTTTGGCCATTGTATATATATTACTAATTACTAAGTTTTCTATGCATTTAATGTAGTCCATAATTCAAATTTGAACTACAAACACATGCTCTAGTCAAGCAAAATGGGTGGGAAATCGTACATGTGTCATTGGGTGCATGTTTAGGTCTCGTTTAAGGAATGAGAATGAATTACAGACTTGTCGTTGTCCTGAAATATTGAGAATCTTGGTTTTTAAATCCCAATAAATCAAAAAGTCACCCAAAAAACATGAAACTTGGCATGGTTTGATGACATGGCGCATATATGCTGTGGTAAAAAATCATCCAGTTTGAGAAGAGGCGCACACATTAGTAGCCAACGAAGTCCTTTTTGAAACAAAAAGCTGACACGTTAATATCACAAACGGTTGTATTATATTTACCATGTCGAAATTTAACCATACTCGGTGGCATGCGTGCAGCTGTTTGATTAGACGGGATAAGCGTGAGAAGTCTGCCGTGCAGGCTCGACGGGACGCGTGCAAGCAGTGCGCCACGCAGGCTTGACGGAACGCGTGCATCCTGTCCACCTCGCAGGCTCGACGGGACATGTGCGAGCAGCAAGGCCACCCATGCTCATCGGGAAGCGAGCTCTTTGACCTCCATGCACCAGCCGCCGCCCGCGTCGCTCACAACTTCTCCAATGGGTAAATTAAAGCACTTGGATGGAGGGTGTTTGCTTGTGATCCCATGTCAGCATTTGCTTTGTTCGTGTTTTCAAGTCGTATTCTGCCCTAATTTAAATTGCCACATAGGGCAACGGATAATACGACCAAAAATAAAATGGCAACGGATAATACGACGACAAATTTAGAATGGCGCAGATAATAATTGTCCTACATATTTCGGATAATTTAAAATGCCACATGCGGCAATGCCCGGAAGACACGGGGGCAAGAGAAGAAGGAAATTGTAGACAACGATCTGGGTCGCTACTGTCTCTACTCGTCGATGGATCGGCGGGCGGCAAAATCCTCCAGCTCCTTCTTCAATTCCACACGACTTTGCTTGAAAGCAGCCACGGATTCCTCCACCTCCAGCTCACGCTCGATCCGGAGCTTCCTCAAGCCACCCATCAGTTCCTCGACGACCGCTTTCAGCGTCATCTCCGAGGCACTGCTCTGCTCATGCTGCATCATCCAGCCGGCGGCCTCCTCCTCCTTCTCGGCGGCCAACTTGAGGATCTTCGCATTGTCACCCATGAGTTGCTCGACGAGGCCAGTCGCCTTGTCAACCGAGGCATCGCTGATATTGAGCAGCTTTATCAAGCCGTCGACCAGCTCCTGCTGCGTAGTGACGCCAGCGAGAATGTTGTCGTCGCCGGCGAAGTTCTTCAGAACGCCGGCTCGTCGCGATGGCCGACGCCGCGGATGCGCTTGTGAGAGCCCTCGCGTGCCCGTGATAGCTCGTTCGAGGGCTCCGCGGCGCGCCGGGACATCTCTGCTGTGGCTGCGGCTTCGCGGCGGGACCTCTCTAGTGCTCCCGGGGCCTTGGTCTTTGCTGCCTGGTTATATGTCCACCCAAAACTACTCCTACTGGTGATGGCTGAACGACTTGACAGAAAAAACCAGTTTTGTGGGTGATGAGGAGAGGAACTGTGAAGTAATTTTCGAGTGGGTAGTTTTTATAGCCCGGTGCTAAGTGTGAACACATATTAGTTTGATAGGTGTGAATAGATTTGCAATTACTTATTGCGTTGTAATCAGCAATGTGACGAGAAACAAGTTCAAATTTTATTGATGGCAGAAGGTTGACCACGTGGTTGCTCGCCGTTGTGGCGGCCGCGGCGCGCTCCACTCTGGGGTCCCTGTGCGCGCTCTGCTCGCTGTTGAGGCAAATTTACAATGGCAACGGTTAATAATTCTTAATAATTGTCTTACATATTCAGGATAATTTAAAATGCAAATGCGGCAAGGCCCAGAACACTCACGACCTACATATGCAGACAATTATAATAAAATATAAGCTAAAAGGCTGAGCTAGCGGCCTTCCGACGATGGTCTTCTCAGACTCCATGATCAGCATAGCACCATTGCGGCCGTTCACTCCGAGTGTCCCGACCCACCTCTGCCTACTGAGCTGCTGGCTCTGGAGGCTCTTGGGGCTGCTGGGCCTCTTCCAGAAGAGCTTGACAGCGTGCAATCGCGCGCATGACAACTCCGCAAAACCGCCCCATTTCCATGTCTCTGGCCTGGTAGCAAATTCCGTCGATCACCTGCATCCTCAAGATGTCATGTTGGCGATGTTCTACTTCGTCAGGGACGTCAACTCCGCCAAGGATGCGCTCGAGCCTGGCCACCACATCATCGGGATCGAGGTTTACATGGCCGCTGTGGGCAATGATGAAGCCGCAGGCTGCCTTTGTCTTGACTGAATCGCAGAGGTCCTCTGCCCATTCCTTGCGGGGCATCAGGCTCTCGATGAGCACTGGTGAAGACAGTTCTTCGGGTGGGTCATCGATCATGCCACCGAGCAGCTCTGGATCTTTTGCACGGTGGATGGAAAACTACTCATCACACCTCCTCTGCAATATGTTGATTGTGCTCCCAAGGACTGTGACATCGATATTGCTGCCGATGGGCCATGGTGCCTGCACCGGCCGATGAAGCTCTTGCTCCCCGACCTGCTCCGGCTCATTCTCCTTGCCGAAGATGTAACGTAGGTAGGCATCGACATCGAAGCTTTGGTCGTTGCCTGGCATGCTTGGAATAACTAATGGTAGATGGGTGAGGACTAGATCTTTGTAGAGTGTCGCGGCGGTGCGTTTTCGCCTGGGTTATATGCAGTAAGCCATTAGCTGGTGGTGGGAAACCGGTGAGGGAATAGGCGTGGATTTTACAATTCACCCATGTGGAGCGCGGGAAGCATTCGCTCGAGCGCAGGAAGACTAAGTGGAGGACACACACAACCCGAATACCGTATCTAGTGCCACGTGTTATTCATCACACAAGTGTTAACATAAGGAAATGCATGTGTAACTTACTAATCATCGCACACGAGTACTCGCAGACGCATCGTGTGTGATACTCCTAGCCACCGCAAGCAACTAGTTTGCATTTTTCGAAGTTTTTTATACACACAGAATCGCACACGAACTAACTGTATTAACCATCTGTGTTGTAAATTCTCATCGCAAATAGTTCATCCGAGTCGGCTGTTTGCCACGTATCACACACATCTTGTTAAGTTGAACCGTTTATGTTGTGTTCTCTAATCGAAAAGAGTTCGTCCGAGTGAACCGTATGACCTATATCACACACACCTTGATCTGGCTAACCGTTTATGTTGCACTCCCTAATAACAAACAGTTCATCGGAGCAAACTGTATGCCATATATCACACACACATTGATATGTACGCCCGTTTCTGTTGTTTTGCCTCATCGCAAAGAACGGGTTAACTGTGTGCCCTGCATCGCACACGCAACTAAAATCTGAACCGTGTTTCATGCATCCTCCATCGCAAATGTTTTGCACCTTTTTTATGGTTTTTTACATCCCAGTTTGTGATTAATGCATCGCACACAGTTTCGTCAAAGGGTCTCTGATCGTAGTGTCACATTAGCAGCATCCTGTAGTAGTGTATGGCACCGTCCAGTTGGGGGTGATCACCAAAACCTCCATGATCAGGCCGACCACAGCCGGGACTTTGATCTCAGTCAAATTGGTTGAGCTTATCGGTTGCGGGGGCTCCTTTGTAAAAGGATCTTCTTGAACTGATGGGGTGTGGAGATGCTCCAAGAACACATTGCTGGGTATAGGTTTCCGAGTGGAACCTAACTTTGCCAGATCATCAGCAGCTTGATTCTTGATTCGGGGTATGTGGTGGAGCTCTAACCCCTCAAACTTCTTCTCGAACTTTCTTACTGCATTACAATAACCAGTCATAGCTGGGCTCCTGATATCCCACTCCTTCATCACTTTATTGACCACCAAGTCTGAGTCGCCGTAAACCATCAAGCGACGGACGCCGAGTGAGATGGCCATACACAACCCATACAGAAGTGCCTCATATTCCGCTTCATTGTTCGAAGAGTCAAAGTGAATCTGGAGGACATAATTGAGCTTATCGCCTCTTGGGGATACCGGGACCACTCCCGCACCAGAACCATTCAACATTTTGGACCCATCGAAGAACATAGTCCAATGTTCCGAGTGAATCTGAGTCGGTTGCTGCTGCTCAATCCACTCGGCGAGGAAATCTTCTATTGCTTGTGACTTGATTGCTTTCTTTGCCTCGAACTTGATATCCAACGGAAGGAGTTCAATCGCCCACTTTTCCACTCAGCCAGGTAGGGGGAATCGCTTGCGCGAACCTGAAGGCGTGTGCAGCGCGTCATCTTCATCGCCATCTTCATCTTCGACGATGCCATCGACCATGGTGCCCAAGAAGAAACCCGCTTCTTCAGCGCATCCATCCACCTCGAAGGCTCCGCCGCCGCGGCCTCTAACGCTGCGGGGGGTGTGGAGGCACGCGAGGACGTGGACGCTGCTGGGGATGTGGTCGGAGCAGGCGACACCGTCACCACTTCCCCCGCGGTCGACGTAGGAGCAGGAGACACCGAAGGAGAGCAACATCGGCAACGTCCCGACGACCACGCTCCCCAAGGTACGGGTGAACGGGTTACTCCATCTGCGCCCCTATCTCCCACCGATGGGCACAGCCGCAACAATGACACTCAGACCGGGGCGAATCGCCGCCCTCCGGCTACTCCCGCCACGGATGCGGCCACGACGCGTGCACCTCCCCAGGACGGGTCGACCAAGCCGCTACGCCTGACGGAGCCTCTGACCCTCGATGGCCTTCGCCGAACCACATCCAGGTGGTCGCCCCACCGCAGCTGCGAGGGCCAAGTGCCGCAGCCGCTGGCACCGTCAGGAGCCGAGCGACGATGCAATCGACTTCATCATCACCCATGGCAAGTACAGCCTCCGAGGCCATGGCGCGGGCTCAGCTACTGCTGCTGCTACTGAGGTTTCCGCCAGTGGCCGAGCAGATGGACGAATGGCGTGCCACCAATCAAAGTCTACTCGGTTTCGCCGAAGCTGGGGGCTCACGGCGAGCTGACCCACCACGGCCTCCCCAACCGACAACGACGGCTCATGCTACTGACCTTACGGAGGGAGCCGTCCCCACGGTGCAGTCATGGCCATGACAGCCAGCACGAGCGCAACAGAATCAAGATCCTGACGACCTCTCGATGGCCTTTTCTGACCCTCGAGCATGTCTAGGCCAACGACGCGCCCCAGAGGATAGGCAGAGAGGAGATGTGCGCGCCGTTGTCGAGCAACGCCACGACGACCTCCGCTGGACCGACGGGTGCAACAGCCCCGACGTCGACGAGCCCGCGCTTGGTATTGGCGGGTGCCTAACTTTCGATGTTGGCTGCCCTGCCTATACCCGTGAGCTGCGACAAGTCTGTTGGCCGTCCGTTCGCACGTTCAAGCCAAAAATACCTGGGAAGTACGATGGGAGGCTGAACCTGGCAGAGTTCCTGAGCATCCACACCATCGCTGTTCAGGCTGCCGGGGGAAGAGATGAGAAGGTGTTTGCCAATTACTTCCCTTTGGCCCTAAAGTGCAATGTGAGGTTGTCACATCCCTAGTTCTGGCTTGCTCTAGGCTAGCTAGTCATGTGTGCATCATGTTTAAATTTCAATGAATTTGAAATGGGGACATGTGAAAGCCTCAGAAATCATTTCTGAAAAAGACCAAGATAAAAATTGCTTCAAATAGGTCCAAGAAAATGTTCATGTTTCTCTATGAAAATATTGGCCAGAATTAAAATTCAAACCAATATTTTTAGGAGCTCATAAATATTTATTTTGGGCATTTGAAGCTAATGCAATAACTATTTGCATTGAATTTATAATAGTTATATATTTAATATATGTCCAATAATTCTGATTTTTAGTGTGGGGCTTTGGTACAATCCAAATAGTTCCTACAATAATTTTCAGAAGAAAATAAATTGATTTGGTTCAAAAACCAAATTAAAACAAATGTCAGAAATAGAAAACAGAAACAAAAGGGGAAAAGGGTTTTACCTGGGCCTTGCCTGACTTACCTGGCAGCCACCTAGCCCAGCTCCTCCAGCCAGCCCAGCCCACCAGGGGCAGCACTGTCTTCTTCCTCCTGCCAGGAGGAGAAGCAGCTGCGTGCCCGGTGCACAGACGAGCCACGCCGGCTCCTCCCTGCCTGCGTGCCCCTCGACTGCCTGGTCGCCTCCACGCGTACCACGCCACCTCCTTGACCCTCTCTCACTCTCCCTCAAGCTCATCCCCTCCTCTGGCTCCTCTCCATCTCACGCCCGAGCGCACCGCGGTGCGCCGCCGAGCACCACCGCGGCCACTGCCGCCCCCTCGACCTCTAGAGCTTACCAAGAGCTCCGCCGCTTCATCCTCGACCCCCACACCGAGCCACGCGACGCCGGACGCCCCACAACGCCGCCTTTGCCCTCGTCTTCAACCTCGGGCACCGGAGATCGCCACCGCTGATTCGACACCTCCGAGCCGTCCCCGAGCGCGCTAAGCATCCCTACAGCCTCTATGTGAGCTCCTACGCCGTTTCCCTCTTACCCCAACGCCGTTCGCGACATGTAGCCGTTGATTCCGCGCTGACCGAAATGCCCCGCCGCACGAGCTCGACGCCGGCGTCACTTCGGTGGCCATTTGGTCATCCGTCAGTGTGCAACGCGTTCGCAACCTCGCGTAGTGCATCCCTAGCGCACTGGTTCGCTCGACCGCGAGCCGCCGCAGCAAAACTCACGAACGCCAAACTCCGGCCGCCGCCTCGCTCGCCACCGCCGACGCCACAGCTCACCCCATCTCCTCTCGCTTGCTCCTTTGGATGCGCGCGAACCCGAGGAACCCGTAGAAGCAAACGGCGAGGCAAATGGTTGCCCGTAGCTCGATCCCGAGGAGCATCCGTCGTCGGATGTGCTCGCCGGCGTTCAGCTCCGGCGAGGACCGACGTGGCGCAGTCATTAGCGCTAATCCCTGCCAGCTCAGCCGCCCTTAGCCACTAACAATGGGCCCCGCAGCATGTCAAAGTGCTAGTCAACGCGGGTTAGCACCAGGTGTCACTGACGTGTGGACCCCACACGTCAGGTTTGACCCTGGTCAGCGCTGCTGACCTGCTGACACAGGCATGATGCAGTGCTGACGCAATTAATCCTTTTCTGGATTTAAAATAATTCAGGAATTCCAGAAAATGCCCTAAACTTCTAAAATTCATAGAAATTCAACCGTAGCTCCAAATGAAACAAATTATATATGAAAAATGATCAGAAAAATCCAATCTATCCATCTGCACAGGTTTCATGCATGTTAGAGCAACTTAACCTTGCTGTTTAGGACAAATCATGTAAATGGCATTTGAATTTCCACATATGGAGTTTGAATTTGAATCTTGGATTCAAACCAACTCCATTTAATATTTTGCTAGTTGCATTAGGCCAAATCACGTCATATTGCCATGTCATAATCATGCATCATAATTGTTGCATTGCATTGATTGTGTTCTTCCTTGTTGCCGGTGATTGTCCCCTCTCGATAGCCGTGATTCCGACGATGAGTTCGATGACACCGATGAAGAACTATAATATCTTCAGAAGTGCCAGGCAAGCAAAACCCCCTTGTTCATTCCGATACAATCCCATTCTCTCGCTCCTGCTCTCTTCTACTGCATTAGGACAACATCGATTCAACTGTTACATGTTGCGGTAGTTGAACCCCTTTTCCTCTGCATGACCTGTCATTGCCACAGTAAATATATGAAACCCACTAGCATGAGTAGGAGTTGTTTGAACCCTGATGTGCCTACTCATTCATGCTTGTTTGTCATGCCTGCTACTGCTTAGAGTTGAGTCGGGTCTGATTCGTCGGGGATGAATTGGAATGGTGATGAACATGTCCTACTGTGTGTGAGCTAAGTGTGTGAACACGATTTGGTAAAGGTAGCGGTGAGAGGCCATGTAGGAGTACATGGTGGGTTGTCTCATTGAAGCCGTCCTCAGGAACTGAGTTCTGTGTTTGTGATCCATGATACAGTTACTACCACGCATTGGGCCCGAAACCAATGGACCCTCTCGGCTTCTTAATCACCCTTGTCCTCTGTCCAGGAGTTGCAAGTAGTTTCTGGTGTTTGTAGTATGCTGGAGGCCGTGGACAGCGCTGACCGAGGGGTGGGCTGTGATGCGGTAGGCACGTGGCCGGGCATGCCGGGCGCCCGTTTGGTGTCTCGGAACCCCGCACACATCCTTCGGGGCCGTATGTGGAAACCTCGGCCGGACTCCCTGCGGATGGAACCTGAATAGGCGATAAACCTGGACTAGAGACTTGAGTGTTTAGGTAGGCTGTGGCCGACACCCTCGCTGGGCCTCCGCTTGAAGGTTGCCGAGTACATGTCGTGTAAACGGCGGTAAGTGGTGAGAGCGTGTGTGTCGAAGTACACCCCTGCAGGGTTAACATCATCTATTCGAATAGCCGTGTCCGCGGAAATGGACTTCTGGGTTGCCTATAACAGTTCATAGACAAGTGAAAGTGGATACTCTAAAATGCGCAAGATAAGCGTGAGTGCTATGGATGGCGTTCTCGTAGGGAGACGGGAGCGGGTCCATAGTGGAGTATTGATATGGTGAATATGTGGACTCGTGTGCGCCACCTCAAAAGAGTTGCTTGCAGTCGTAGTTCAGGTTAGCCACTGAGTCAAAGCTGGCTTGCTGCAGTTAAACTCCACCACCCCCTTTTGGTACCGATGCATATGTAGATAGTTCTGATGTAAGTCTTGCTGGGTACATTTGTACTCACGTTTGCTTATTTTATGTTTTGCAGAGAGACGTCAGTCTCGCTAGTAGTCCCGTGTGGACTTCGACGTTTAGCTTGATACCTCAGCTACGATCTTGTGCCCTCGGCAGGATCTGGTAGATAGTCAGGCTTCTCAGCCTTTTTCATTTGTAGATGTCTGTACTCAGACATGTTAAGCTTCCGCATGTGCTTTGACTTGTATGCTCTGAATGTTGGGTCATGAGACCCATGTTTGTACTATCTGGCTCTTCGGGGCCTAATGAATAAATACTCTGAGTCGTAGAGTCTTGTTGTGATGCCATGTTGTATTTGCACATATCGAGCATATTGTGTGTATGATTGAAATGCTTGGTATGTGTGGGATCTGACAATCTAGTTGTCTATCCTTAGCAGCCTCTCTTATGGGGAAATGTAGTCTAGTGCCTCCTTGAGCCATAGTAGTCCGCTACAGCCCGGTTCACCGGAGTCCTGCTAGCCCAGCACTACTGCTCTGGACACTTGACTGGCCGGCATGTGTTCATATCGTTCCTGTGTCTGTCCCTTCGGGGAAATGTCACGCTGTGACATCCGAAGTCCTGCCTAGCCTGCTACAGCCCGGGTTCCCGGAGTCCTGTTAGCCCAGTGCTACAGCCCGGATTCGCACGCTGCTGACCGACACGTTCGATATGGATTCATGTATGCCTGTCCCCATACGTTAGTGCCGCTTTGGGTTCACGACTAGCCATGTCGGCCCGGATTCTCTGTCATATGGATGCTAGCGACATTGTCATATACGTGAGCCAAAAGGCGCAAACGGTCCCGGGCCATGGTAAGGCGACACCCGTGGGAATACCGTGCGTGAGGCCGCAAAGTGATATGAGGTGTTACAGGCTAGATCGGTGTGACTTGGAATCGGGGTCCTGACAGCATTGGTATCAGAGCCTGACTGCCTGTAGGATTACCAAGCCAAACTGGTCGAAGTTGTGTCTAGAAATGCTTTAGTTAAATAAGGGAATTGATTGTGGGAGGGAACGTAAGGCTCTTTTTACTCCTTTACCTTATGCCCTTCTGATCTGAGTCACCCTCTTCTCTTCTACGGGGATTAAGAACTAGGCTTCTCATCTTTCTATCAGGATCACGTGTTACTAATCCATAGACTCATAGGATTGATGGATTTAAGCCTCAGTTCAGTTCCTACTACTTCCGTATGTTGACCATTGATCCCGGAAGTTTATATTGTGATGTTGAGTGGTTATGCCACCATTTTGTAGGACGTCTCAAATCCTTTGAGCATTTACAGCCGTTATGCTGTCCGAGTCATCCCAGGCTTCTAAATAATCTGATGCATTTGCAAATCCCTTCTTCCCATTCTCGATGTTCCTTTGGGCCAGATTAACCACACTAATCGTTGAGTTGAGGTACTCTGTTGCCTTGACATATATGTTGGAGTTATTATTATGACCCTAGGTGTCTTAGAGGACCACTTAGTAATCTAGCAATGCTTGCATCCCCAGTGTGATGATTCTGGCCATTATTCTCGAAAGCATCCCATGATGCCATTTAGTTAGTAGGCATTCTATTTCTGGGTTCTTGAACCCAAGATTCACTCTACTTAACTCGTGTAGCTAGTGTTTGCTCGTTCCTTTAGGTTATTAGTAACCTTGCATTAGTCCTCGAGGTCCGAGGTATCTCCTTCTTCCAATACCATGAACCATCATGGCAGAAGTTTTTTAAACCAAAAGATCACAACCAGGGCGCTCTTGAGGAGTACTCCATTTATATTGTGACTCTGCCAGTCCTTCCTCCTCTGCATGGATTATCCGAAAGAAATATGTTGAACTTGTTCGACATACTAATCCATGCATCCACAACTCAGATAATCATATGTTCTTTTGGGTTGTCCCTCTTTAGCTGTATTCCGACCTTCATCTATCAATTGATAGTCAAGGGTATGTGTGCGATCGTGTTCATCGATGCCTATTATTCTTGTGGTCCGTCAAGCCATTCCATTCCGGAATGACTAGGAGAAACAAACTCCAGTACCTCGTCCATCTCTGGGATTGGGTCAAAGTAGTTGTATTCCGCAGATCAAATGCCTAACCAGCTTTTGTTCTGTTCTACCTCGGAGTATTACCCCCTTTATGTCAGAATTGTCATGAGAATTGCACCATCTCTCACGGATTCTTAACGTAGTGATACTTCTCGCCATCATTGCTCATTCCTCTGTTCCGTGTCGTCACGACCGGAATGCCGACAGGTGAACTATGATGTGTGAAATCAATACTCCTAGCAACCGTGTTGCTTGGTAGTTAATGGACATTAATATCATTCTTAGCTTGTTGGTTATTGAACCACTATATTAGGATTGATCGTGCTACCTAGTCCATATTCCCGGTGTACTTTTCGATCAATGAGTTAGGATAGTGTCAGTCCTCGCTTATTCGGTCATATCATCTTGCCCTGAAAAGCAAGATTGTTCTCGACCTTACTAACATGTCGGTGGATCGTGGTTTTCCAAATATCTTCTTGGAAGTACCATCGGGTTGTCCCTAACCGATATGTTGAGTTTGTGAACAAGTTGGTTTTCCAATAAACCACCCCTTCTCCAAGAATCTGTGTTGGATACCCCTGAGCTAGTTGGTCAAGCTAAACAACAACTTGGAGAGTTGGAAGATAAAAGGTTGTCTAACTTAGTTCATTTCCAAAGGGATATCTTGTGCCTGTGTGTGTGTTGAAGAAAGATGATATCTTCATTGATTGATCCTCGTGATCAGTTGTTGGATCTATTGTCTTGTCCAATCTTTGATTTGAGTATGGGCTATTATCAAGTCAAATTAGAACCAACGATGTTCGTAATGTTGTCTTACTCATGGTTGATTCCTCAAGCATACACCATTACATCTTTTGGTCTGACCAATGCTATCACCGTGTTCACATGATGGTGGAAGTCCAGTGATATGGAAATTCCGATGAGTTGCTGTTGAGCCCATAAGCAGCATTTTGTCTCCTCCCTGATTCGTGCTGAACATCCAGCTAGTGTTGGAAACTTGTGTAAGCATTTTCTTCATGCCCCGTTCATGAAGTATCTGTCTGGATGAAAGTAGTGACTTCCTCTAATTCACGTGCATTTGATGTAAGTTGCCGCCGTGAATTCGAGAAAGCTTGTTTTTGCTTCCTCTGGAATCATCCCAAGTTAGTCACGCATATGTGCAAAGTACTCTATGGTTTGATAGGTTGGCCGCCTCCATTCTATATGTGTTCCTAGCACACCAAGCCACTGATTGATTTGTTCAATGGAAAGGAGTTGTTGTGCGAATACTAGTTCATGCACAAGGCTTCGAAACCCTCATTGATGGTTCCCCACCTGAACTCGGTAGTGTTTTATTATAAGACTACTACGTGGTCATGCTTGTCTGGGACAGTGTGTTCACATGTATGTAGCAGAACCAGCTCATGTTTTGGAGCTTACTACCGTAGTCCTTCTCCCGAGAATCTTGCGACGTCTTCTCGTCGATTTGTGTTGCAAACTTTAATTTTCTTTCTAGACTTGATGAGTCTGGAATATTCTGACACCAACCAGATCTGAATCTCAGGCAGATATGATGGTTGGAACATTTTCCAAGAATTATAATATTGGTCTCTCGATAACCGGTAAAGTGGATGTCATGGCTAACCACACCCAGCCGGAAGACCTATTATGGTAGTATCTTGATTGAGTAAGTTGGCCACCTCCCCATAAGGATTTCGTAGGATTTACTCCAGAAGTTGTTCTTTATGGATCCTTTGTATTCCGAAGTCCGACCACTACTTGATGGCTATGCTGATGCTTTAAGCATGACCGTAGTAACCAGTACATCAAGCAGAACATTAGAAGCGGAGTGCTAAATGTCTCTCGGTCGATCATCCAGATTTCGTTCCCTTGGCCTCGCTAAGGTGAAGTCTGAGAAAGGGTTGTCTTTCTATGCATCTGCATTGTCCATCACTATTCATCAAGGTAGTAAGAGGTGTTGCCAGGATCCTCGATACGGATGTTGGTAGAACCTTGATGAATATGGAAATGCTCAAGTTCTTGAGAGCACGCGCAAGCAAAATCATCCATGGTGTTGTCTTCAACAAGGTAGTCCACATCATTCCTTCTAGTATGAGTATGCCATTCCCTCGAATTTGTTCACACGATCGTTTGCGATTTTCCTTGGGCCGGTTTAGAGAGTTTCAATGAACTCTGAATCAAAAGTAATTCTTTTTGCCACTTAAGGGATAATTCAACAAGTCACCCTCCTAAGGTGCCCCGTTATGGAGTCATGGCAATTAACTCCTCGCTGCTTTGGAACCCATGCACCATATTATCTAAGCGTGGGATTGTTGCCCACCAAATCAAACCTCATCGTTTGTTCTTCCATCCCTCTCGATGTGTTTTGTGTCTCAACTCGAGATGTTTCAACATCTCATTCCGCGAGTTGATCTTGTATAGCTCGATCTTCGAGAAGATCAATCCTGTAGAGTTTCCCTCTCTTCCGTCATCATAGTTGGATGAAGCTCTCGAAAGAAAAGATGTCAAGATCAAGATGATGCAATGAATTAACATCTTCGAGAAGAACAATTGGATCGTGAAGATTATGTTAGTTTGCGTTCCCCTTTCATCTTACCCTACGCTTGAATCTCGGGACGAGATTTTTGTTTAGTGGGGGTGAGTTGTCACATCCCTAGTTCTGGCTTGCTCTAGGCTAGCTAGTCATGTGTGCATCATGTTTAAATTTCAATGAATTTGAAATGGGGACATGTGAAAGCCTCAGAAATCATTTCTGAAAAAGACCAAGATAAAAATTGCTTCAAATAGGTCCAAGAAAATGTTCATGTTTCTCTATGAAAATATTGGCCAGAATTAAAATTCAAACCAATATTTTTAGGAGCTCATAAATATTTATTTTGGGCATTTGAAGCTAATGCAATATTGCATTGAATTTATAATAGTTATATATTTAATATATGTCCAATAATTCTGATTTTTAGTGTGGGGCTTTGGTACAATCCAAATAGTTCCTACAATAATTTTCAGAAGAAAATAAATTGATTTGGTTCAAAAACCAAATTAAAACAAATGTCAGAAATAGAAAACAGAAACAAAAGGGGAAAAGGGTTTTACCTGGGCCTTGCCTGACTTACCTGACAGCCACCTGGCCCAGCTCCTCCAGCCAGCCCAGCCCACCAGGGGCAGCACTGTCTTCTTCCTCCTGCCAGGAGGAGAAGCAGCTGCGTGCCCGGTGCACAGACGAGCCACGCCGGCTCCTCCCTGCCTGCGTGCCCCTCGACTGCCTGGTCGCCTCCACGCGTACCACGCCACCTCCTTGACCCTCAAGCTCACTCTCCCTCAAGCTCATCCCCTCCTCTGGCTCCTCTCCATCTCGCGCCCGAGCGCACCGCGGTGTGCCGCCGAGCACCACCGCGGCCACTGCCGCCCCCTCGACCTCTAGAGCTTACCAAGAGCTCCGCCGCTTCATCCTCGACCCTCACACCGAGCCACGCGACGCCGGACGCCCCACAACGCCGCCTTTGCCCTCGTCTTCAACCTCGGGCACCGGAGATCGCCACCGCTGATTCGACACCTCCGAGCCGTCCCCGAGCGCGCTAAGCATCCCTACAGCCTCTATGTGAGCTCCTACGCCGTTTCCCTCTTACCCCAACGCCGTTCGCGACCTGTAGCCGTTGATTCCGCGCTGACCGAAACGCCCCGCCGCACGAGCTCGACACCGGCGTCACTTCGGTGGCCATTTGGTCATCCGTCAGTGTGCAACGCGTTCGCAACCTCGCGTAGTGCATCCCTAGCGCACTGGTTTGCTCGACCGCGAGCCGCAGCAGCAAAACTCACGAACGCCGAACTCCGGCCGCCGCCTCGCTCGCCACCGCCGACGCCACAGCTCACCCCATCTCCTCTCGCTTGCTCCTTTGGATGCGCGCGAACCCGAGGAACCCGTAGAAGCAAACGGCGAGGCAAATGGTTGCCCGTAGCTCGATCCCGAGGAGCATCTGTCGTCGGATGTGCTCGCCGGCGTTCAGCTCCGGCGAGGACCGACGTGGCGCAGTTATTAGCGCTAATCCCTGCCAGCTCAGCCGCCCTTAGCCACTAAAAATGGGCCCCGCAGCATGTCAAAGTGCTAGTCAACGCGGGTTAGCACCAGGTGTCACTGACGTGTGGACCCCACACGTCAGGTTTGACCCTGGTCAGCGCTGCTGACCTGCTGACACAGGCATGACGCAGTGCTGACGCAATTAATCCTTTTCTGGATTTAAAATAATTCAGGAATTCCAGAAAATGCCCTAAACTTCTAAAATTCATAGAAATTCAACCGTAGCTCCAAATGAAACAAATTATATATGAAAAATGATCAGAAAAATCCAATCTATCCATCTGCACAGGTTTCATGCATGTTAGAGCAACTTAACCTTGCTGTTTAGGACAAATCATGTAAATGGCATTTGAATTTCCACATATGGAGTTTGAATTTGAATCTTGGATTCAAACCAACTCCATTTAATATTTTGCTAGTTGCATTAGGCCAAATCACGTCATATTGCCATGTCATAATCATGCATCATAATTGTTGCATTGCATTGATTGTGTTCTTCCTTGTTGCCGGTGATTGTCCCCTCTCGATAGCCGTGATTCCGACGATGAGTTCGATGACACCGATGAAGAACTATAATATCTTCAGAAGTGCCAGGCAAGCAAAACCCCCTTGTTCATTCCGATACAATCCCATTCTCTCGCTCCTGCTCTCTTCTACTACATTAGGACAACATCGATTCAACTGTTACATGTTGCGGTAGTTGAACCCCTTTTCCTCTGCATGACCTGTCATTGCCACAGTAAATAGATGAAACCCACTAGCATGAGTAGGAGTTGTTTGAACCCTGATGTGCCTACTCATTCATGCTTGTTTGTCATGCCTGCTACTGCTTAGAGTTGAGTCGGGTCTGATTCGTCGGGGATGAATTGGAATGGTGATGAACATGTCCTACTGTGTGTGAGCTAAGTGTGTGAACACGATTTGGTAAAGGTAGCGGTGAGAGGCCATGTAGGAGTACATGGTGGGTTGTCTCATTGAAGCCGTCCTCAGGAACTGAGTTCTGTGTTTGTGATCCATGATACAGTTACTACCACGCATTGGGCCCGAAACCAATGGACCCTCTCGGCTTCTTAATCACCCTTGTCCTCTGTCCAGGAGCTGCAAGTAGTTTCTTGTGTTTGTAGTATGCTGGAGGCCGTGGACAGCGCTGACCGAGGGGTGGGCTGTGATGCGGTAGGCACGTGGCCGGGCATGCCGGGCGCCCGTTTGGTGTCTCGGAACCCCGCACACATCGTTCGGGGCCGTATGTGGAAACCTCGGCCGGACTCCCTGCGGATGGAACCTGAATAGGCGATAAACCTGGACTAGAGACTTGAGTGTTTAGGTAGGCTGTGGCCGACACCCTCGCTGGGCCTCCGCTTGAAGGTTGCCGAGTACATGTCGTGTAAACGGCGGTAAGTGGTGAGAGCGTGTGTGTCGAAGTACACCCCTGCAGAGTTAACATCATCTATTCGAATAGCCGTGTCCGCGGGTCCATAGTGGAGTATTGATATGGTGAATATGTGGACTCGTGTGCGCCACCTCAAAAGAGTGCCTTGCAGTCGTAGTTCAGGTTAGCCACTGAGTCAAAGCTGGCTTGCTGCAGTTAAACTCCACCACCCCCTTTTGGTACCGATGCATATGTAGATAGTTCTGATGTAAGTCTTGCTGGGTACATTTGTACTCACGTTTGCTTATTTTATGTTTTGCAGAGAGACGTCAGTCTCGCTAGTAGTCCCGTGTGGACTTCGACGTTTAGCTTGATACCTCAGCTACGATCTTGTGCCCTCGGCAGGATCTGGTAGATAATCAGGCTTCTCAGCCTTTTTCATTTGTAGATGTCTGTACTCAGACATGTTAAGCTTCCGCATGTGCTTTGACTTGTATGCTCTGAATGTTGGGTCATGAGACCCATGTTTGTAATATCTGGCTCTTCGGGGCCTAATGAATAAATACTCTGAGTCGTAGAGTCTTGTTGTGATGCCATGTTGTATTTGCACATATCGAGCATATTGTGTGTATGATTGAAATGCTTGGTATGTGTGGGATCTGACAATCTAGTTGTCTATCCTTAGCAGCCTCTCTTATGGGGAAATGTAGTCTAGTGCCTCCTTGAGCCATAGTAGTCCGCTACAGCCCGGTTCACCGGAGTCCTGCTAGCCCAGCACTACTGCTCTGGACACTTGACTGGCCGGCATGTGTTCATATCGTTCCTGTGTCTGTCCCTTCGGGGAAATGTCACGCTGTGACATCCGAAGTCCTGCCTAGCCTGCTACAGCCCGGGTTCCCGGAGTCCTGTTAGCCCAGTGCTACAGCCCGGATTCGCACGCTGCTGACCGACACGTTCGATATGGATTCATGTATGCCTGTCCCCATACGTTAGTGCCGCTTTGGGTTCACGACTAGCCATGTCGGCCCGGATTCTCTGTCATATGGATGCTAGCGACATTGTCATATACGTGAGCCAAAAGGCGCAAACGGTCCCGGGCCATGGTAAGGCGACACCCGTGGGAATACCGTGCGTGAGGCCGCAAAGTGATATGAGGTGTTACAGGCTAGATCGGTGTGACTTGGAATCGGGGTCCTGACAGCGGTATTGGCTGATGCACCTACCGAAGAACTCCAGTTCGTCATGGGATGACCTGTGCCACGAATTCATCGGCGCCTTCACCAGTGGCCATCAAGAATCGCAAGGCCCAACGACTTGCAGCTTCTCCAACAGAAGGAAGGATAAACCCTCCGTAAGTATTTAGAGAGATTCAGCAAAGTTCATAGAAATATCCCAAATATCCATCCGGCAGTTGTAATAGCTGCCTTCCAGTCCAATGTGCGCAACCGCCGGATTTGTTCCAAGATGAACGTGCGGTTGCCCAAGACTGTGAAGGAGCTTTACATGTTGGTGGATAAGTGTGCTCGGATGGAGGAGGGAAGGAAGTTGCCTGGAGAGGAAGATTGCATCAATGTTGATTCAGAGGATGATGATGAATCAACCAGTCAGAAGAAGAGCAAGAAGCGTAGAGATAAGGCAGTAATGACTGTTGAAGGATCGGGTACACCTAGGATCGGGTACACCTAGTACCGGCAAGAAGGCCAAGGCTGAGGCCCCCAGCAAGGAAGCTACCATGTGCAATGACTGCCGGGAAGCCGCTGCTACCGAGAAAGCCGGGAAAGGTGATGGGTGGTACTGCAAGATTCATCGGACCTGGGGCCACGACCTTCAAGAGTGTTATCAGGTGGAACAGCTTGTCAAGAGACAGAGAGCAGAGTATGATAAGCGTGATAAGGAAAAGGGTCAGAATGTTACTAGTGGTAAGGGCCGAGGTGGTGAAGTAAACCGCCCCGGCAAACCCTCTCTGAACCAAGGAAAGCCCGCTAGAGGTCGAGAGAAGGAAACCTGTGATGATGAGAGGGATGGAGGGGATGAAGAGGAAACCAATGAGCAGGAGTTTCAGAAGGCCACAGAAGCGTTGTGCATTGACGGAGGTGCATCTCTGCACACTTCTCACCGCCAGCTCAAGCGGTGGGCGCGAGAAGTCAATGTCGTGGAGCCAGCGCCGGAGGCCCGGAAGCTGCTCAAATGGTCCCGTACGCCCATCATCTTTGACGAGGAGGATCATCCTAGCCGTACCACTGCGGTAGGATGCTTCCCATTGTTGGTTTCCCCAACAATTCTCAACCTCAAGGTCACAAAGATGCTGGTGGACGGAGGGGCCGGGTTGAATCTGATTTCCCCAACAGTTATCAGCACGCTTCAGATAGCAGAAGAAGAGCTAGAGGTTACCGACACGTTTCAAGGAGTTAATCCCAGCAGGAGTCGTCCTAAAGGAAAGATCACGTTGCCGGTAATGTTTGGGGGAGAACTGAACTACCGAACTGGGAGGATTGTGTTTGATGTGGTTGATCTCCCCCTGCCGTACAATGGTATTCTTGGACGCCCGGCTCTGGCTAAATTCATGGAGGCATCCCACTATGCCTACAACACCTTGAAGATGCCTGGGCCACTGGGAGTCATCACCATCCCATCAGACGAGAAGGATGCAATCATTTGTTTGGACAAGATGTACCGGGACGCGGTCGCGGCAGAGGCAGCGGCAGCAGCAGTTCCCGCCAAGGAAAGTAAAGGAAAGAAGAGGGATTGTTGGACCTCCAGCAAAGAGTCCGGGAAGCGTGCCCCCACCGAGTGCACGACACCTGTTGACGACGTGCCGGAGTGTTCCAACAGCAAGAGATCCAAGGTCGCTGCACCCCAAATGAAGAAGGTCCCGGTAGGGCTGGCTGGCATCGGTGGTACTTTCACTGTCAGCGCCACCCTCGATGACAAATAGGAAAGCGCGCTTGTTGCCTTCCTGTGGGCAAATATCGATGTGTTTGCCTGGCAACCATCTGATATCGCCGGTGTTCCTAGTGAGGTAATCAAGCACCACCTTGCTGTCTGCCCACATGCCCGACCTGTCAAGCAGAAAGTCCGGAAGCAGGCCTTGGAGAGCCAGCTGTTCATTGCGGAAGAGATCAAGAAACTTGAGGCAGCTGGTTTGGTCATAGGAGTGCTGCATCCAACATGGTTGGCAAATCCAGTGGTAGTCCGGAAGGCTAACGGGAAGTGGAGGCTTTGCATAGATTTCACAGATCTCAACAAGGCTTGCCTGAAGGATCCGTTTCCTTTGCCGCGTATTGATCAGATTGTGGATTCCACTTCAGGTTGTGATCTGCTCTCCTTTCTGGATGCATATTCTGGGTATCACCAAATCTTCATGTCCAAGGAGGAAGAAAAGACGTCTTTCATCACTCCATGTGGTACGTACTGCTTTGTCCTCATGCCGTTCGGATTAAAGAGTGAGTCCACTTTTGCAAGGGCGGTCTAGATTGGTTTTGAGCCACAGCTGCACAGAAACATAGAAGCTTATATGGATGACACTGTGGTCAGGACCAAGGACAGAGCCACCCTTATTCAGGATTTGGAAGAGACATTTGCTAATCTGCGTAAGATCAATTTGAAGCTCAACCTGGAGAAGTGTGTATTTGCTGTTCCCTCCGGCAAGCTGCTTGGGTTCTTTGTATCCCATCGCGGGATCGAAGCCAACCCCGACAAGATCAAGGCTATCGAGCAGATCCAAGCACCAAGGACAGTTAAGGATGTGAGGCGTCTAATAGTATGCGTTTCCATGCTAAGCAGATTCATCTCCAAGTCTGCCGAGCGCGCCCTGCCGTTCTTCAAAATTTTGAAGAAGGCAGGGCCCATGAAGTGGACCCCGGAAGCGGATACAGCTTTGCAAGAGTTGAATGCATACTTGTCCTCTGTGCCTACCCTGGTTTCTCCCAAACCCCAAGAACCGTTGCTGATGTACTTAGCGGCAACCAACCAAGTGGTCAGTGCAGCCTTGGTAGCACATCGAGAAGTGGATGAGGCAGAGAATGAGCACAGGCCGGCAGAGCTAGAGAAGGATCAGGACAGCGGTAAGCACGACAACGAGAGCAACCCCAAGGACGCGGCAAGGAAGAAGTGGTGCAGCGCCTAGTGTACTTCGTCAGCTCCCTGTTACAGGGGGCTAGATCGAGGTACTCTGGCGTGCAAAAGTTGATTTTTGGTCTCATCATGGCCTCAAGGAAACTGCGCCACTATTTCCAAGCCCATGAGATCACGGTTGTCACTCGTTTCCCATCGCAAAGGATACTCCGAAACCCTGAGGCTACCAGCAGAATAGTGGAGTGGGATTTGGAGTTATCCAAATTTGGTTTGAAGTTTGAGAGCACATCAACCATTCAGAGCAGGGCATTGGCATAGTTTATTGCAGAATGGACGCCAATCCCTAAAGAGGAAGTAACAGAGACAGTTATCCCCGGCAAGGAATCACCCTAGGAATGGATTATGTATTTTGATGGTGCCTTTTCCCTGCAAGGTGTAGGAGCTGGCATGCTTCTCGTTGCCCCCTCCGAGGAGCACTTGAAGTATGTCTTCCAAATGCATTTTGCGTGGGAAAAAGCAACCAACAATACAACTGAGTATGAAGGGCTCTTTGCCAGGCTGAGGATTGCAGCTGAATTGGGAATCAAGAAACTGATCATTCGAGGAGATTCACATCTTGTGGTGAGACAAGTCAACAAGGATTACCAAAGTCCATTGATGGAGGCATACATCGAGGAAGTGAGGAGATTGGAGGAGCACTTTGACGAATTGCAAACAGAGCACATACCCCGTGCGGAAAACAACATAGCTGATCATCTGCCAAAGTGTGCTACGCAGAAGCTTCCTGTGGAACCAGGGACTTTCGTTCTCCATCTCAATCAGCCCTGCGTATCCCCAGCAACAATGGCCCGGAAAAGGAGAAAGTTGGACATCGGTAAGCCTCTCCCGGTAGAGCTGTTCGCTCCTGGCAGAGACCCTGCTGGAAACAACTCCTCGCAGCCTGCCGGACCACCCCCTCCTGTCGGGCCCATGGACCCCGCGAACGAGGCTTGTACTCCCACAGCAGAGGAGGTGCCACTAGTCCTCGTTGCCGAGCCCCGGGCTCCAACTTGGGCAAGGCACATTGTCCACTTCCTCCAAACCGGAGAGCTTCCCGGCGACCAAGATGAAGCTGAAAAAGTAGCCCGGAGGGCCAATATGTATCAGCTTGTCGATGACACTCTATACAGAAGGAGGCCCAACGGTGTGAAATTGAAGTGTGTCTGCCGGCAAGAAAGAAAGGAACTGCTGGCTGAGATTCACAAAGGCATGTGCGGCTCCCACGTTGGATCAATGGCATTAGTTGGGAAAGCATTCCGGCAAGGATTCTATTAGCCCACAGCCCTCCAAGATGCGGTCGAGCTAGTCACAAATGTGAAGCCTGCCAGTTCCATTCCAAGAAAACCCACCTGCCTGTCCAAGCTCTACAGACAATCCCTCTATCATGGCCATTTTCGGTCTAGGGGCTCGATATCCTCGGCCCCTTCCCCCGAGCAATCGGGGGCTTTGAATTCTTGTTCGTTGCTGTTGACAAGTTTACAAAGTGGCCGGAAGTGACTGCCGTGAGAAAGGTGACTGCTCAGTCAACTATCAAGTTCTTGAATGATCTGGTGTGTCGTTTTGGAGTTCTGGCAAGGATCATTACCGACAACGACACCCATTTCATGAGCCGCGCATTCATGCAATATGTTCATGCCCTCGGATGCAAGATATCATTTGCCTCTCTCGCACACCCCCGGAGCAATGGACAAGATGAGAGGGCGAACACTGAAGTGCTGTGTGGACTGAAGACAAGAACTTTTGATACACTGCAGAAGCACGGCAAGCGGTGGATCGAGGAGCTGTCGATAGTTCTCTGGTCCCTCAGAACGACACCAAACCGAGCTACCAGGTAGACTCCCTTCTCCCTGGTCCACGGGCATAAGCAGTTATCCCCACGGAACTAAATTACGGGTCGCCTCGAGTGCTTGCCTACGATGAAGTAGCACAAGATCGACACCGGCGTGACGATGCTGTGCTACTCGAGGAGAACCTTCTCCGGGCTGCTACGCGTGCTGCATGCTATCAGTAAGCCCCGCGTCACTATCATAGCCGTAGGGTTCGTGCCTGGTGTTTTGAGGAAGGTGACCTTGTCCTTAGGCGCATTCAGTCCGCCAAGGGTACAAACAAGTTGTCACCGAAGTGGGAAGGCCCTTACCAGGTAGTACGAGTCACCAGACCTGGCTCAGTTCGTCTGGAGACCGGAGATGGCACTCAGTTGCAAAACTCATGGAATATTGAGCATCTCCGCAAGTTCTACCCATAAGGCACGACTGTTGGGCCCTGCCCGGCAGCCACCCTTTTGTACATGCCTTGCCTCAGCTGTATGTAACCCCTTGTACAAAGCCGGGGCGATGACCCCATGCAGGAGAAAATAAAGAATTGTTGTGGGGGGCCCCGATCAAGGTTGCATGCATGCATGAGCATTCCAAGATCACTGCATAAGCATTTCATGAGCATTTGCATATGCATATAGATAGGATTGCATCCAGCATTTATTCTCATCTGCATGCAGCTGCAGGTTCCAGCCATGAACTTGGCTTCGATAAGGAGTTGAGAAGATTGCCCGACACTGGGATCCCCGGCAAGACAAATAGATAAGTTTTACCTCCTGTCCGTTAGTGTTCTGTAAGCTATAACTTGTGCATAAGAAAACCTCGCCACTCTTTTGAGACTTAGGTGCTCCCATCCCTGTCTCGAACGTTGCTTCCAGCAGGATGGTTGTAGTGGCCTTTGGTAAAAAAGAAGTTGGCGGAGGGCCGACCCCTTTGTCTGTTCCCCGGCACATGTGATTCTCCAGTAAACAAAAAGGGTGCCGGCAGGATAGCTTGCCGGGAAAACTCGTTTATTTACACTAAAGTGGCATCTCACCTCTGCACACATGCACGGGTTCACCGGCAGGGTTCATCTTTTTATTAATATGCTGATACAAGTACAAGCATTAGACAACACAAACATAGACTCGAGAGATTACATTATTTGAATTAAAATTTGGCAAGAGCCTACAGATTTAAGATTGAAAAAAGATAAGTTCCGCGTGATGCCCTTTCTTGTCCCTCTCCTCCTAGGCACGGCCGTGGAAGGCGAGGAGGGCAAAGGGAGCGCCTGGGCAGGAGCCCAACCTACCCCCTTGATAACCCACAAGTATAGGGGATCGCAACAGTTTTCGAGGGTAGAGTATTCAACCCAAATTTATTGATTCGACACAGGGGGAGCCAAAGAATATTCTCAAGTATGAACAACTGAGTTGTCAATTCAACCACACCTGGAAAATTTAGTATCAGCAGCAAAGTATTTAGTTGCAAAGTAGTTTGGAAGTAACGGTAATGGTGGCAAAAGTAACAGTAGTAGTTTTGTAGTAATTGTAACAGTGGCAACGGTAAAGTAACTAAGGAAAGATCAATATGTGAAAAGCTCGTAGGCATTGGATCAATGATGGATAATTATGTCGGATGCGATTCCTCATGCAACAGTTATAACATAGGGTGACACAGAACTAGCTCCAGTTCATCAATGTAATGTAGGCATGTATTCCGAATATAGTCATACATGCTTATGGAAAATAACTTGCATGACATCTTTTGTCCTACCCTCCCGTGGCAGCGGGGTCCTATTGGAAACTAAGGGATATTAAGGCCTCCTTTTAATTGAGTACCAGACCAAAGCATTAACACTTAGTGAATACATGAACTCCTCAAACTACGGTCATGACCGGGAGTGGTCCCGATTATTGTCACTTCAGGGTTGCCGGACCATAACACATAGTAGGTGACTATTGACTTGCAAGATAGGATCAAGAACTCACATATATTCATGAAAACATAATAGGTTCAGATCTGAATTCATGGCACTCGGGCCCTAGTGACAAGCGTTAAGCATAGCAAAGTCATAGCAACATGAATCTTAGAACATAATGGATACTAGGGATCAAACCGTAACAAAACTAACTTGATTACATGATAAATCTCATCCAACCCATCACCGTCCAACAACCCTGCGATGGAATTACTCACGCGCGGCGGTAAGCATCATCAAATTGGTGATGGAGGAAGGTTGATGATGACGACGGCGACGGATTTCCCTCTCCGGAGCCCCGAACGGACTCCAGATCAGCCCTCCCAAGAGAGATTAGGGCTTGGCGGTGGCTCCGTACCGTAAAACACAATGAATCCTTCTCTCTGATTTTTTTCTCCCCGAATGTGAATATTAAGAGTTGGAGTTGAGATCGGTGGAGCCTCAGGGGGCCCACGAGGTAGGGGCCGCGCCCTCCACCCTCGTGGACAGGGTGTGGGCCCCCTGGCCTTGATTCTTTTGCCAGTATTTTTTTATATATTCCAAAAATATTCTCCGTGAAGTTTCACGTCATTCCGAGAACTTTTATTTCTGCACAAAAATAACACCATGGCAATTCTGCTGAAAACAGCATTAGTCCGGGTTAGTTCCATTCAAATCATGCAAGTTAGGGTCCAAAACAAGGGCAAAAGTGTTTGGAAAAGTAGATATGTTGGAGACGTATCAACTCCCCCAAGGTTAAACCTTTGCTTTTCCTCAAGCAATTCAGTTGACAAACTGAAAGTGATAAAGAAAAACTTTCACAAACTCTGTTTGCTCTTGTTGTAAATATGTAAAGCCAGCATTCAAGTTTTCAGCAAAGATTATGAACTAACCATATTCATAATAACATTTAGGTCTCATGTTTAGTCATATCAATGGCATATCAACTAGAGAGCAATAATAATAAATCTCGGATGACAACACTTTCTCAAAACAATCATAATATGATATAACAAGATGGTATCTCGCTAGCCCTTTCTGAGACCACAAAACATAAATGCAGAGCACCTCTGAAGATCAAGGACTGACTAGACATTGTAATTCATGGTAAAAGAGATCCATTCATAGTCATACTCAATGTAAACTAATAGTAATGCATGCAAATGACAGCGGTGCTCTCCAACTGGTGCTTTTTAATAAGAGGATGATGACTCAACATAAAAGTAAATAGATAGGCCCTTCGTAGAGGGAAGCAGGGATTTGCAGAGGTAAATAATATTTTGAGTGGCATACTTTCATTGTCAACATAACAACCAAGAGATCTCGATATCTTCCATGCTACACACATTATAGGCGATTCCCAAACAGAACGGTAAATTTTATACTCCCCCACCACCAACAAGCATCAATCCATGGCTTGACCGAAACAACGGGTGCCTCCAACTAACAACAGTCCTGGGGGAGTTTTGTTTGCAATTAATTTTGATTTGAGCATGGGACTGGGCATCCCGGTTACCGGCCATTTTCTCGTGAATGAGGAGCGGAGTCCACTCCTTGTGAGAATAACCCACCTAGCATGGAAGATATAGACAGCCCTAGTTGATACATGAGCTATTCGAGCATACAAAACATAATTTCATTTGAAGGTTTAGAGTTTGGCACATACAAATTTACTTGGAACGGCAGGTAGATACCGCATATAGGAAGGTATGGTGGACTCATATGGGATAACTTTGGAGTTTATGGAAGTGGATGCACAAGCAGTACTCCCGCTTAGTACAAGTGAAGGCTAGAAAAAGACTGGGAAGCGACCAACTAGAGAGCGACAACAGTCATGAACATGCATTAAAGTTAATCAACACTGAGTGCAAGCATGAGTAGGATATAATTCACCATGAACATAAATATCGTGGAGGCTATGTTGATTTTTTTCAACTACATGCATGAACATGTGCCAAGTCAAGCCACTCGAATCGTTCAAAGGAGGATACCACCCTATCATACCACATCACAACCATTTTAATAGCATGTTGGCACGCAAGGTAAACCATTATAAACTCCTAGCAAATTAAGCATGGCATGAGCAACTATAATCTCGAATTGTCATTGCAAACATGCACTACTAGGGAAAAGCCTAGCAGTAGCGCGAGTTTTAGGACTAGCAGTAGTGCGGGCAGGAGCGCTACTGGTACGGCGCTACAACTAAAGGTTAGCAGTAGCGTTGGTTAACCAACGCTACTGCTACACCGACTTAGTAGTAGCGCTTTCTCGATGCTGCGCTACTGGTAATTACTAGTAGCGCTTCTCCCAGCCCGCGCTACTACTATTATTCCGTATTTTATTTCTTTTTAATTTCATGTTGTATTCATACACCTCTATACAAGTTTTTATACAACAGCAATTTAGAGATTGTTTTTACATCATAATGAGTTATTACATCATTGGGTGAAAAGAACCGTGGACTAGTTTCAAGTGGATGGACATCCACTTGAAACTAATCCGCGGTTCTTTCACGCAATGATATAATAAATATCATCATCATCATCATATCATTAACAACTTATCATCATAATACATCATTGTCATATAACACCTCCTCATGATCATCGTTTTCATCGATGGGACATCACATAGCAAGTTGGTCACTATTCATAATCACAACTACTCCTCATCATCAACTCTAACACATTGTACCACTATATTCTCTAAGGTAAAATAGCAAAAAACAAGATAGCCCTGGCTCTCCATTATGGAGAATGCAGATTATACTGTCTCCAATTCTTGCCTTTCGCTTAATGTTGCTTCCAAGAACCTCCTTACGAATGTCCAAACATTTTTCCACTCTTTGATTAGCATGTGTTCACCGGTTTCAGAAATCCGATATGCACAGGTGAGATCCGTAGGATGACCTGGCTGTATGTTCAGAACTTCAAGGCGACCATTGTAATACATCAGATGAGGCACCCAATCCATCGGGATTTTCTGTTGAAAAACATAGTAATAACTTCTTAGTTAGCAATGATGTACTAGTTTTAGAAGTATGCAAAAGATGCACGGATGTCGTAATAGTAAAAAATCTTACCAGGGTATCTTCATAGAAGTTATCGTGGTTCAACACGTGCACTAGTGGCACGTATTCACCATAATTTGGAGGAGTTCGATAATAGGTATTGTAATTCTCAAAGAAAGTACAAAATGCGATCAGATGATTTTTCTCCTTATAAGTTAATTCGAAGCCATCGGTGTAGTGGGTTTTGTCTACCATCTTCCACACATTCTTTGAAGAATGAAAATAAGCTGTCAATGGAAATAAGCTGTCAACTATTTTGAAATGAACAATATAAATTAGTTAATAACTATGTTTGAGAAACTCACATAGCGGTAGAATCGGAAGCGTATCAACAAGGACCCAAATGTCCATATTGTTTTGCTCGATATCAGGATCACCAAGATCCATGGTGACAATCATACCCTCATAAAAACCATACATTTTGCAAAGTGCTTCCCAATTTTGGCAACCAAAATGGGTTACGCTCTGAGAATTGTACAGATTTACTTCAAAATCCATATCATGATGGGTCCTTAGGTGTATTTTCTTTGTTTCAAAATTTTTATGGTCTTCAAAACCCATCCTCTCCAAGACATAGCGTAATGCATGGCGTGGGATAAGCTACTCGAATTGTAAAAGATGAAAATTAGACGTTGAAATAGTTGAAGTCGTGCTTAATTATGAAAAAACACTTGTCGTCGTTGCGTACCGTTTCAACGTCGAAGGTCTCCTCGAGCTTAATGCTGAAGCGCTGATCATCGTCCAACTGAGGGCACCTTTCGCACAGACCTCGATCGTCGTGGCACCAGCTACACTCCCCCGGGAGACTTTCGTCATCCGAGTATGACATTTCCTACGTTCATAATTAAAAGTGCTTCCCAATTAAATATATGTACTAAAAAACCTAAATTAGATCATTATTTTTCGAGAAAATCCAGGCCACTCGATATTTCCTACACATTCTAGCACAAGTCATGCCAGAATTCACGGAAAAATCCGGCATGACCTTTGCTAAAAAAGGACATATCGAGCGCCTGAAATTTGCCGGAACGGAAATTAATCAACACTCCGGCAAAACATAGGCCACTCGGAGGTGTAACCTGAACATGACCAGCCACTTGGGCAACCACATATCCTATTTGAGCAACACAGGATACACATGTTTTTATCTACATCATATATATCTTATAGGACTCATATTGACATGGAGATTCGGCTGGTCTCACCTCGAGGTCGGAGGGGGTCGGTGGAGGAGGGAGGAGGGACTCCTTGATTTCTGCAAAAGCAAAAACCCTATAAGTTATCACTAATACAACCCGAATAATTGCTTAAAATAAAAAATAACAACAAATATGACATGTTCAACTAGTTCTATTAATTCAACTAGTTCTTACTAAATATAAACTTGCTATAAATAGAAAAAAACTAGTTCTTTCTAAAGATAAAGTAGT
The DNA here is from genome assembly GCF_002575655.3 of Aegilops tauschii subsp. strangulata. Classification (NCBI taxonomy): domain Eukaryota; kingdom Viridiplantae; phylum Streptophyta; class Magnoliopsida; order Poales; family Poaceae; genus Aegilops; species Aegilops tauschii. Next base: position 290,188,179 of record NC_053038.3, read on the forward strand.
TCAACTAGTTACATTAATTTTCTTACTAAAAATACATTACTTCTATTAATTCAACTAGTTCAACTAGTTTATTAATTTACTTACTAAACTAGTTCAACTAAAACTAAACTAGTTCAACTAGTTTATTAATTTACTTACTAATTATTTTAAACACTTACTAAATAAACTATTTCTATTAAACACTTGCTAAACATTCTACTACCCTAGTTCTACCCTAAATTTTCTTACTTCTATTTTATTCAAAACACCTAAAATAGTCAAAAAAATATTCTATTAAAAACCTACATTTTACAATGTCTACATTCTAAAATCTACATTTAAATTACCTACAATTTGCAAGAACGGAGACAAGGGAGGGAGGGAGGAGAAAGGAGGGGGAGGGGGCGTCCGGAGGAGGAGGGGGAGGGGCCGGCCGGAGGAGGAGGAGGGAGGGGCGGTGGGAGGAGGGCTGCCGGCGGAGGAGGGAGGAGGGAGGAGGGGCGGCCGGAGGAGGGGGGAGGGGCCGGCCAGAGGAGGAGGAGGGAGGGGCGGTGGGAGGAGGGCTGCCGGCGGAGGAGGGAGGAGGGAGGAGGGGGCGGCCGAAGGCGGAGGGAGGAGGGCGCGGTGGAAGGAGGAGGGAGGAGGGCGCAGTGGGAGGAGGAGGGAGTACCTCGGTGGAGGACGGACGATGGCGGCGGCGGCGGCGGACGACGGGTATCGGCGCGGTGAGAGTGACTGAGAGGGAGAGTGAGTGAGAGAGGGTCGACCGCGTGGGGAGGATAAGGTAGGGTTAGTAGTAGCGCGTGTGCGAGAAAAGCGCTACAGCTAAGGAGAATAGCAGTAGCGCTGTGCGAGGATACGCGCTACTGCTAAGTTGGGCTAGACATGTGCGCCCAATTCAAACATAGCAGTAGCGCGGTTTATTTACGCGTGTTGCTACTAAGTAGCAGTAGCGCATGATTTTGTCCAGCGCTACTGCTAAGATGCTGTGTATAAGGTTTTCCCTAGTAGTGATGTTTCATTCATAATAGGCTGAATCAGGAATGATGAACTAATCATATTTACAAAAACAAGATAGGTCGAGTTCATACCAGCTTCTCTCATCTCAATCAGTCCATGATATATCGTCATTATTGCCTTTCGCTTGCACGACCGAACGGTGTGGATAATAATAGTAGTGCACGTGCATTGGACTAAGCTGGAATCTGCAGGCATTTAATACAAAGGAGAATACAAGGTAATATGGGCTCTTGGTTAAATCAGCAATAATGCATATGAGAGCCACTCGACATTTTCATTATGGTCTTCTCCTCTCGACCCCCAAAGAAAAGAAAAGAAATAAAACTATTTACACGGGAAAGCTCCCAACAAGCAAAAGAAGAACGAGAAATCTTTTTGGGCTTTCTTTTAATTATTACTACTACAGGCATGGAAAGTAAACTAGCTAAAAACTACATCTATTTTTTTAGTTTTTCTTAAGGTTTTTCAAACACACAAGAAGATGGCTTAAAACAGAAAATAAACTAGCATGGATAGTACAATGAAAAAGTATGAGCACCGACAAATGGCATGAGTGTGTGAACATGAATGTAATGTCGGTGAGAAATACGTACTCCCCCAAGCTTAGGCTTTTGGCCTAAGTTGGTCTATGCCCATGGATCAAAGTGGTCCTCTCTAGTGTACTGAGGAGGATCCTCGGGGTGCCACTGGTTAGCGAGCTCTTGCGGATCCCACTGATAAATAGACTCCTGATATGGATCAGGAGATGGCTCTGGCCCAGGCTCTAGGGACCGTGTTCGCTCCCAATATGCATAAATGTCATCGGGCAGGATGATGTATGTGCCTGAATGAATGTTAAACAAAGAAGGTGGAGGGAGGGTAATAATCTGACAAGTATCTTCACTAAATACCAGGATATAAATGAGTCTCTTCTCCTTATCATCGCGAATAAAATCATGTGCTACCATACTCTAGTCTAAGAAAATAGGGGGCGGCACCTTTTCTTCTTTCTCATAGTGTCTAATAGGTATCTCAAAATATTTAGCAAGACGTGAAGCAAACATACCTCCAAAAATGGGGCCCTTTGTACGGTTTAGACTCAACCGTTTAGAAACCATACCGCCTAAAATGAAAGTTCTATCATGGAGTAAAGCATGGCGCAAAATGGCGAGGTCAGGGGCACTGAGGCCCCCACTGTTCCCGCGACCAATTAAACATCTACTAGCAAATATTGTATAGTAACGTAGAACAGGAAAATGTATACTAGTAGTTCTTGCATCTGACACTTTTCTCTTTTCCCCTACATCAATTTGATCAATAAACTCTGCCACATCACTAGGATGTGGTTCCTCGACGCCGCCCTCAAAAGGCAACTTGCAAACCGCACAAAAATCATAGAGTGACATCTCCTTAAACTCATCATATAAATAAAAATCTACCGAAGGTGGTGATCTCCTACCATGGAAATGAAAATTTTGCACAAAAATATTAGTGAGTAGGAGATACTGTTCGAGCTGGTCGTGGAGGAAGTTGGTGAGGCCTGCATTCTCAGCCAAGTAATAAAAACCTTCATAGATTCTGGCGGCTCGCAAGAACTCATCACAAGGCCATTCACACGGCCGAACTTCTGCAGTGCGAGGAAGATTATATTTTGGCTTCTTATCCTCTTCACTTTTCTTATCCTTCGAGCTTCGGCTCGAAGAGCCTCTCAACAATCTCTTCAACATTTTCTCCCTCTGAAAAATTTCTGAAATTTTTAGTGACTCAAAATAGAAGTGAACCAAACTCAACAAGATTGATAGCAACTACTCACACAAGTGCCTAGAGGCTATATCATGCATTAAAACTACTTTGGACCCAATAAATTTGACATCCAAGCTCAAGAACAGGGTCACCTAATCAGCAAAAATTTGCAATAAATAAAGCACTAGAACAAAAACTAATTGGGCCATTGGAGGAGTCACATACCGAAGAACAATCCCCCAAAGCAGTTTCGTGAATGGAGCTTTGAGCAAGGAGATCGAAAATCGTAACAAGATGAGCTAGAACACGGGTTTGAGCTAGGGGAGGATTTTTTCTGGAGGAAGAAGACGTGTCTGGGTGCTGGAGTAAGTGGAGGGGGGCCACATGGGGTCCACGAGGCAGGGGCCGCGCCCTCCACCCTCGTGGGCACATGGTGGGTCCCCCTGGTGTGTTCTCAGTGTCAGATATTCTTAAATATTCTACAAAAAATCATACTTCATTTTCAGGACATTTGGAGAACTTTTATTTTCGGGGTATTTTTTATTGCAAGGATAATTCAGAAAACAGACAGAAAATACTATTTTTACTTTATTTAATCAAGAAAACAGAAAGTAAAAGGAGGGTACAGAGAGTTGTGCTTTCTAACTTCATCCATCTCATGCTCATCAAAAGGAATCGACTAACAAGGTTGATCAAGTCTTGTTAACAAACTCTTTTCAAATAACATGAAACTGGAGAATTTTCGAATAACACTAGGTTACCTCAACGGGGATATGCACAGCCCCAACAATAAGAATATCATATTTCTTCTTGACAGTAGGAAGAGTAATTCAAAGCCTCTAATAGTAATCTTTGATGTTTTTCCAATAGAATTGATACTATGGACTTGGGGTTGTTTCCTCGGAAAGTGTACCGTATGCTCATTACCATTAACATGAAAAGTGACATTGCCTTTGTTGCAATCAATAACAGCCCCTACAGTATTCAAAAAGGTTCTACCAAGGATAATCGACATACCATCGTCCTAAGGAATATCAAGAATAACAAAGTCCGTTAAAATAGTAACGTTTGCAACCACAATAGGCACATCCTCACAAATACCGACAGGTATAGCAGTTGATTTATAGGCCATTTGCAAGGATATTTCAGTAGGTGTCAACTTATTCAAATCAAGTCTACGATATAAATAAGAGGCATAACACTAACACCGGCTCCAAGATCACATAAAGCAGTTTTAACATAGTTTCTTTTAATGGAGCATGGTATAGTTGGTACTCCTGGATCTCCAAGTTTCTTTGGTATTCCACCCTTAAAAGTATAATTACAAGCATGGTGGAAATTTCAGCTTCCGGTATGTTTCTTTTATTTGTAACAATATCTTTCATATACTTAGCATAAGGATTCATTTTAAGCATATCAGTCAAACGCATACGCAAAAAGATAGGTCTAATCATTTAAGCAAAGCGCTCAAAATCCTCATCATCCTTTTTCTTGGATGGTTTGGGAGGAAAAGGCATGGGTTTCTGAACCCATGGTTTTCTTTCTTTACCGTGCTTCCTAGCAACGAAGTCTCTCTTATCATAATGTTGATTCTTTGATTGTCGGTTATCAAGATCAACATCAGGTTCAATCTCTACATCATTGTTATTGCTAGGTTGAGCGTCAATATGAACATCATCATTAACATTATCGCTAGGTTCATGTTCATTACCAGATTGTGTTTCAGCATCAGAAATAGAAATATCATTGGGATTCTCAGGTGTGTCAATAACAGGTTCACTAGGAGTATGCAAAGTCCTATCATTTTTCTTTTCCTTCTTTTTCGAAGGACTAGGTGCATCAACATTAGTTCTGTGAGAATCTTGCTCAATTCTCTTAGGGTGGCCCTCAGGATACAAAGGTTCCTGAGTCATTCTACCCCCTCTAGTCATAACTCTAACATCATTATCATTTTTCTTGTTATTTAATTCATTGAGCAGATCATTTTGAGTTTTAAGAACTTGTTCTACTTGAGTGGTAACCATAGAAGCATGTTCACTAATAAGTTTAAGTTCACCTTTAACTCTAGACATCTAATCACTCAAGTGTTCAATCATATAAGCATTACGTTTCAATTGTCTACCAACATAAGCATTGAAGTTTTCTTGTTTAACAATAAAATTATCAAACTCATCTAAGCATTGGCTAGCAGACTTATAACGAGGAATATCACCTTCATCAAATCTATAGAGAGAATTTACCTTTACTACCTGTGTCGGGTTATCAAGACCATGTATTTCTTCAATAGGTGGTAAATTCTTAACATCTTCAGCTTTAATACCCTTTTCTTTCATAGATTTCTTTGCCTCTTGCATATATTCAGGACTGAGAAATAGAATACCCCTTTTCTTCGGAGTTGGCTTAGGTGTTGGTTCAGGAAGTGTTGAATTATTATCATTACTCAACATATTATTCAATAGCAATTTAGCTCGATCAACAGTCCTTTCCCTGAAAACACAACCAGCACAACTATCCAGATGGTCTATGGAAGCATCGGATAGTCCATTATGTATTTCATTTTTCTTCAGAGGATGATCAGGAAAAGCATTAAGTAATTGGAGAAGCCTCCGCCAAGCTTGTGGGAGACTCTCTTCTTCAATTTGCACAAAATTATATATTTCCCTTAAGGCAACTTGTTTCTTATGAGCGGGGAAATATTTAGCAGAGAAGTAATAAATCATATCCCGGGGACTACGCACACAACCAGGAGTAAGAGAATTAAACCATGTTTTAGCATCACCCTTTAATGAGAACGGAAATAACTTAAGGATATAGTATTAACAATTTTTCCCTCATGTGTGAATAGGGTGGCTATATCATTCAATTTAGTAAGATGTGCCACAATAGTTTCAGATTCATAGCCATAGAAAGGATCAGATTCAACCAAAATAATTATCTCAGGATCGACAGAGAAATCATAATCCTTCTCAGGAATACATATAGGTGAAGTAGCAAAAGCAGGGTCATAGTTCATTCTAGCATTCAAAGATTTTTCTTTCAGCTTAGATAACAGTTTCTTAAGATCATATCTATCCTTGCAAGCAAAAAAGTCTCTAGCAGTTTCTTCATCCATAACATAACCCTCAGGTACATCAGGCAATTCATATCTAGGGGGAGAATCCTCATCATCTTTTTCATCAATATTATCAGTTTCAATAATTTCATTCTCTCTAACCCTAGCAAGTTGTTCATCAAGAAATTCACCTAATGGCATAGTATTATCAAGCATAGAAGTAGTTTCATCATAAGTATCATGCAAAGCAGAAGTGGCATCATCAATAACATGCGACATATCAGAATCAATAGCAGGAGCAGGTGTCGCAAGTTTACTCATAATAGAAGGTGAATCAAGTGCAGAGCTAGATGGAAGATTTTTACCTCCCCTCGTAGTTGAGGGATAAATCTTGGTTTTTTCATCTTTCAAGTTCCTCATAGTGATCAAAAGATATAAATCCCAAGTGACTCAGAGAATAGAGCTATGCTCCCCGGCAACGGTGCCAGAAAATAGTCTTGATAACCCACAAGTATAGGGGATCGCAACAGTTTTTGATGGTAGAGTATTCAACCCAAATTTATTGATTCGACACAAGGGGAGACAAAGAATATTCTCAAGTATTAGCAGCTGAGTAGTCAATTCAACCACACCTGGAAAACTTAATATCTGCAGCAAAGTATTTTGGAAGTAACGGTAATGGTGGCAAAAGTAACAGTAGCAGTTTTGTAGTAATTGTAAAAGTGGCAACGGTAAAGTAACTAAGCAAAGATAAATATGTGAAAAGCTCGTAGGCATTGGATCAGTGATGGATAATTATGTCGGATGCGATTCCTCATGCAACAGTTTTAACATAGGGTGACACAGAACTAGCTCCAGTTCATCAATGTAATGTAGGCATGTATTCCGAATATAGTCATACGTGCTAATGGAAAAGAACTTGCATGACATGTTTTGTCCTACCCTCCCATTGCAGCCGGGTCCTATTGGAAACTAAGGGATATTAAGGCCTCCTTTTAGTAGAGTACCGGACCAAAGCATTAACACTTAGTGAATACATGAACTCCTCAAACTACGGTCATCACCGGGAGTGGTCACGATTATAGTCACTTCGGGGTTGCCGGATCATAACACATAGTAGGTGACTATTGACTTGCAAGATAGGGTCAAGAACTCACATATATTCATGAAAACATAATAGGTTCAGATCTGAATTCATGGCACTCGGGCCCTAGTGTAGCGACCAGACCTCAAATGGCCTGTGCTGCTGTGCACCAGTGTCATCCCTGGATCAGTAATGCTGACACGCACAGTACAAATGGAGGATTTATAACAGAGTAGCAATCACACACTTATTACATCGAATATCTCCAAAGAGATTAAGTATGAAAACATGGCTTAAGGCCATCTAATAACGATAACAGCGGAAGACTTGGAAGATAAGTGAGTGCATCAACTCCAGCAGCATCACTGAGTATAAGACCACGACCTAAGGCACCTTACTCGTCGTCTGAAAAGTCTGCAACATGAAACGTTGCAGCCCGTAAATGGGTCAGCACGTAGAATATGCTGGCAATGTAACACATAGAGAACAATGAACAATAATAATGCTATACTACATGCATTTATGGCTGGTGGAAAGCTCTATGGTTACAGTTTTGCGAAAAGCCAATTTTATCCTACTTCAAAAGGAATAAATTTTATTTAACTATCATGGTGGTTGAAACATTGAGAAGGTACCTCCAACTCAATCCCAATTAAGTATCATCATTACCCCAACAAAATTAATTATAAGTATCACAGTGATGAGATTCAAATGATAATCCAGGTACTAGATACTCAAGTTTTCCATAACCGGGGACACGGCTAATCATGATCAGTTTGTACACACTCTGCAGAGGTTCGCGCACTTTTCCCCACAAGACTCGATCGCCTCCGCTTGATTCTCGCACTGCATGATGTTTGAGAAACGGATGACCGAGACACAGTCTTTCAGAAACAATCACTCTTTACTCTGGATGGACCGGTACACCTACTTTCCCCTACATCTGCTAGTCCACCTCTTCAAGAGATCCTGTAACCTACTCAGCAATGCTAGAGCCCATAATAGCTTGTGGCTGCACACGGAAGTTTCTAGCATGAATAATCTTATGATCCCTTTGAGCCTGGGTGGCGGACCTTATACATACAGACAACACTGGGTTCTCCAGGTGCCTCAATCCACCCAGATGTGAGTTTTAGTTGCCACCTTAAGTAAACCATTATTAACAATCTCACATCTGTCATGAATTTCACTCAAACCCAATCCACGTCTACGCATAGCATGGCATTGATAAAGCAACGTAGAAGTAACTCCCAAGGGTTTGATAAGAAAACAGGTAATAGGTACTACCTCAACTACTTCCCAATACCCACAGTTTATTTAGATCCTAATCATGCAATGTGTTTGAGGAAATAGATCTAATGCAATAAAACTGGGTATGAACGGGATATGATCAAAGTGTTACTTGCCTTGCTGATGATCCGCAAAACCTAGCGATCGAAGTAACAAGCGGCACACTCCGGGTACTCTATCGCCAACAAACAAGCATACAATCAGTACTCATCTAATGCACAGGTAAAACTCGAATGAAAGATCCAACCAGAAAGTTCAACTTAAGAACTCCGGTTTGCAAAAAGAAACAACTCGAAAGAAGCAACGAAAGTCAAACGGCGAAAGAAAGAAACTTCGTTTGCTAATCTGGATCTAGGTCAAATTTTACTGTAGCAAAAACTTGTTTGAGTAGGTTAAACAGAAAGAGAATTTCGAGACGAAACTCTAGGCGCTTGAATCGCCTGATTCCGATAAACGAGCGAGAAGTTAAACAGGGTTGAAGATTCGATCAGAAATCGAATCTGAGATAATCGCAGAAAAATCCGGCAAAAAAGAAAAAACGGAAGAACGGTTAAAGAACGGACGTTCGTTAACAGAGAAAAACCGACGAACGCGTTCGTTAAAACGAACGGTTCGGTGAACGCTCGCAAAATAATAAAACCGAAAAAAAACCGATCTAGGGTTTTTTTTTAAAATGAAAGGTTTTTTTTCAGAAAACCGGCAAAGTCAACGGCGGCGGGCATACCTCGTCGGGCTCTGGCGAGGGGCGGCGAACTCGGGCGGCGGGGGGCGGGGCGCGGGGCTCGGCAAGGGGCGGGCGAGGGCGAGGGCGAGGGCGGCGGCTCCCGGCGGCGGCGGCGGGGCGTGTTGCGGGCGGCGGCGATGAGGGGCTCCGGCGGCGGCGGTGGTGAGGAAAGAGAGGGGGGGCGGTATTTAAGGAGGGGGTGCGGCGGCTTGGGGAAGGGGTCGGGCGAGGGGAGGCGTGCGGCGGCCGGATTCGGTCATGGCGGCGGCGAGCTCCCGTGCGGGAAGAGGAAGGCGCGAGGCGGGCCGTCGGCTGGGCCTTTGGCCTAGTCGGGGCGCGGGCGTTTTTTTTTAAGTTCCGCGGAAAATATTGCGTAGAAAAATAAATAAAAATCAGAAAAATATGAAATAAATTTTCCCCGTCTAGTTAGAAAATCTAGAATAGGGTGACCATTTTTATAATCAAAAATAAATATTTTGAAAACATGCAATATTTTTAATGCAATAAAAATTTGCAAATAAAATGCAAATAAATTCCAAATAATGATTTTAACATTTTTCCTCCCGTATTTCAATTGTTTTGGAGAAGTCATATTTTCTCCTCTCGTTTACTTAAAATGAAATATTTTCCGGAGAGAAAAATAAGTAAAACCACAATCCTCGTTGGAAAATTAAATTTGAAAAATTCGAGAAAATCCCCAACTCTCTCCGAGGGTCCTTGAGTTGCTTAGGATTTATCGAGGATTTGTCAAAATGCAACAAAACATGATATGCAATGATGATCTATGTATAACATTCCAAATTGAAAATTTGGGATGTTACAAACCTACCCCCCTTAAGATGAATCTCGCCCTCGAGATTCGGGTTGGCTAGAAAACAGGTGGGAGTGGTTTTTCCGTAGATCTTCCTCTCGCTCCAGGTGGCTTCATCCTCCGTGTGGTGACTCCACTAAACTTTGCAAAACTTGATAACCTTGCTGCGGGTAACTCGGCTGGCATATTCGAGAATCTTAACTGGCTTCTCCTCATAGGTCAAATCACTTTCCAACTGAATCGCTTCCAATGGCACAGTATCTCTCAGCGGTATCTCAGCCATTTCTGCGTGGCACTTCTTCAACTGCGAAACGTGAAATACATCATGTACTCCAGACAATCCTTCGGGCAATTCCAACTTGTAGGCAACTTGTCCCATACGTTCCAACACTTTGTATGGTCCGATAAAACGAGGCGCTAACTTTCCTTTAACTCCAAAGCGCTTCACTCCTCGAAGTGGTGATACTCGAAGATACACTCTGTCTCCGACTTCGTGAACTGTCTCCTTTCGTTTAGAATCAGCATAACTCTTCTTCCTGGACTGGGCTACTTTGAGCCTATCGCGAATCAACCTTACTTTATGTTCAGACTCCTTAATCAAATCTGGTCCAAACAACTTACGATCTCCAACTTCGTCCCATAACAACGGTGTTCTACACCTCCTTCCGTACAAAGCTTCGAAAGGGGCCATCTTCAAACTGGTTTGATAACTGTTGTTATACGAAAACTCCGCATATGGCAAATTGTCGTCCCAACTAGATCCATAATCTAGTGCACATGCTCTCAACATGTCCTCCAAAATCTGGTTGACTCTCTCGGTCTGTCCATCTGTCTGTGGGTGAAATGTTGTACTAAATTCCAGCCTGGTTCCCAACGTTTCATGTAACTGCTTCCAAAACTTCGAGGTAAATTGGGTTCCTCTGTCTGATACAATGGTCCTCGGAACTCCATGCAAACATACTATCCTGGTCATGTATATCTTAGCCAACTTAGCACTGGTGTAAGTGGTCTTCACTGGAATGAAATGAGCCACTTTCGTCAAACGGTCGACTACAACCCATATCGAGTCATAGCCTGAACGAGTCCTGGGTAATCCCGTGATAAAATCCATGCCTATTTTATCCCACTTCCATTTGGGTATCGGCAATGGTCGTAGCAATCCTGCTGGCTTCTGATGCTCTGCCTTCACTCTCTGACATACATCACAAACTGCTACATACTCCGCAATATCCTTCTTCATTCCGGTCCACCAGAAAGTATTCTTCAAATCCAAATACATCTTGGTATTCCCTGGGTGAATCGAGTATGGTGAATCATGGGCTTCCTGCAAAATCAACTTCCTGATCTCCGGATCATTTGGCACATATACGCGGTCTTCGAACCATAAGGTATCGTGCTCATCCTCACGAAATCCCTTGGCTTTTCCTTTGCTCATCTTCTCCTTTATCTCTTCAATCTCCTTGTCTGTCTTCTGAGCTTCTCTGATCCTTTCCATCAAGGTAGACTGAATCTCCAATGTCGCTAAATAGCCTCTAGGGACTATCTCCAAACATAGCTCGCGAAGGTCCTCGGCTAACTCCTGAGGTAACTCTCCTGTCATGAGGGTGTTGACATGACTCTTGCGGCTCAACGCGTCTGCTACTACATTAGCCTTTCCAGGGTGATAATGCAATCTCATATCGTAATCTTTAATGAGCTCCAACCATCTCCTCTGTCTGGGATTTAACTCCTTCTGCGTGAAAATGTACTTCAAACTCTTGTGATCCGTGTACACCTCACAATGGTTTCCCATGAGAAAATGTCTCCATGTCTTCAAAGCATGCACCACGGCTGCTAATTCCAAATCATGCGTAGCATAATTCTTCTCATGGGGTTTAAGTTGTCGTGAAGCATACGACACAACTCTTCCTTCCTGCATAAGCACTGCTCCAAGTCCCCGACGAGAAGCGTCGCAATAAACTTCATAGTCCTTGCGTTGATCTGGCAGAATCAACACTGGTGATGTAACCAATCGTTTCTTCAACTCTTGGAAACTAGCTTCACATTCCTTAGTCCAATTGAATTTGGTGTCCTTCTTCAATAGCTCAGTCATGGGCTTAGCAATCCTTGAGAAATTCTCGATGAATCTCCGGTAGTATCCTGCAAGTCCAAGAAAACTCCGGATTTCTCCAACTGTCGCGGGTGATTCCCAACTTGTCACTGTGTCAACCTTGGCAGGGTCTACTGCTATTCCTTCTCCAGAAATAACATGTCCAAGGAATCCAACTTCCTTCAGCCAAAACTCACATTTGCTGAACTTGGCATATAACTGATGTTCTCTGAGCTTCTCAAGTACCAATCGCAAATGCTCCTCATGCTCTTCTTCATCCTATTACTGCATCAGGCTGAGCTTCAACCTCCTCCACGCTCACGTGGTTCACATGTCCTTTGTTGAACGGGTTCGGCTTCTTCCCAGAGCTTCCATTGCCAGTTCCATTTTGGGCTTTGGGACAATCAGTAGCATAATGTCCCGTCTTCTGGCACTTGAAACAAGTAATGTGACTTAGATCTCTCTTGGTTGGGGTAGATGGGTTGGTGCGGTACTGTCCGTTTCCTCCTCCATTCCCATTACCATTCCTGGAGCCATTATGGTTGTGCGAACTACCTCCTCCATGGGTATGCTGAAACTGTCCTCCCGGCTTCGGGGTAAATCGTGGCTTCTGCTGGGCTCCAGAATTGTACTTCCCTTGTCCATACTTCCTCTTACGGTTCTCAATCTGCTGTTGCTTCCCTTCAATCATGAGAGCTCTATCTACCAGCTCCTGGTAGTTGTTGAAAGTTGCTACCATCAACTGCATACTCAGCTCATCATTCAATCCTTCCAGAAACTTCTCCTGCTTGGCTGCATCTGTAGCAACGTCATCTGGTGCATAACGTGCTAACTTACTGAAATCCTCCACATACTGGCCTACGGTGCGTCCTCCTTGGCGTAGGTTGTGAAACTCACGCTTCTTCATAGCTATAGCTCCTACTGAAACATGAGCTGTACGGAAAGCTTGCTGAAACTGGTCCCATGTGACAGTGTCAATAGGGTGCGTGGCTGTATAATTCTCCCACCATGATGCTGCGGGTCCATCAAGCTGATGTGCGGCGAAACACACTCTTTCCGCATCTGTGCATCCTGCAGTGGTCAACTCCCTTCCAACTTTGCGGAGCCAATCATCTGCAACAATCGGCTCGGTGCTACTGGAAAACACCGGCGGGTTTAGCCTTAAGAAACGGGCTAAGTGATCAACAGGTGGTGGTGGCGGTGGGTTGTTGTTGTTGTTGCCTTGGTTCTGAACTAACACTTGCATCAGGGCATTCTGTTGCTGAATCAACTGGGTGATCTCTGGCGGGAAAACAAATCCGGTGTCGCGTCTCGGAGGCATCTGATAGGTTTAGAAAAGATGAGAGTTTAGAATAGAATGAGGTCTAGAGAGAAAACACTACCCATATGCTCATGAGACAAATTCATCAATATCACTCAATCAATCCAAACAAGGCAAAACAATCGATCTAACTAGCGTTACAAAGTGCTTGAACTATACTATTAAATGGGGGGAAAACTACTACTGATATGGTGGTCTACTAAAAATTTTGATCCGTTGAAGACTCCATGATGTCAGCTCCAGCTTCATCAGTCCATTCGTCTTCACTTGGTTCCGAGTCAGTGTCGTCGATGATGATGTAGTTATCCGGACAAGTGCATTCGTCGACTTCTGCTTTTGGCACTGGATTTCCCACGAATGATCCAATCTTATTCTCCAGGTCGTCAATCTTCCCTACTAGTGCGTTGATTTCCTCCAAATAATCTTTGCGGGTAGCCTTGAGTTCTTCTTGGAGTTCCTTGATCTTCGTTAATGCCTTCTTCAGTTCTTCCTTGTCCGTGCACATCTGATTCTCCTAGCGTCGAATATGTTGGTTCTGCTCCTGGATGAAAGCTGCAATTGATCCATCCTTCTTGGTCTTGATCATCTCCCATTGCGCGTCTCGACGTCCACAAATCTGATAAATTGTATCCTTAAGCTCCTGGTGGTAGACTTCTCCGATGCGTCCCATGGCGATGTGTGCGGCCATGCTCTTCCCTAAACTCCAAGTTGGTGCTTCGAAAACCAATCTTATGGGTTCCGTAATTGGCACAAACTTTCTTCCTGGAATGATAACTTGAATCTTCCAGCTCTCCTCTTCAGGTAATGTGGCGTTGTAGGTTCCGGTGACGCTTGGTATTCCTATGTTCAAGTACTTGGTGACTTCCTTCAAGTGTCGACCAAACGGCGTGTCTTCATCTGGTTGCATGAACTTGCTCCTTGCATTCGCCATTCCTAAAAGAGTAGAAAGTGGAGAGGGGTCAGAAATGAGAAGAGAGAAGCTTTCTAGGGCTTAAGCTTAGTGGTCCTGTCCTACAGTCAGCGTGTGCTCTGATACCAACTTTGTAGCGACCAGACCTCAAATGGCCTGTGCTGCTGTGCACCAGTGTCATCCCTGGATCAGTAATGCTGACACGCACAGTACAAATGGAGGATTTATAACAGAGTAGCAATCACACACTTATTACATCGAATATCTCCAAAGAGATTAAGTATGAAAACATGGCTTAAGGCCATCTAATAACGATAACAGCGGAAGACTTGGAAGATAAGTGAGTCCATCAACTCCAGCGACATCACTGAGTATAAGACCACGACCTAAGGCACCTTACTCATCGTCTGAAAAGTCTGCAACATGAAACGTTGCAGCCCGAAAACGGGTCAGCACGTAGAATATGCTGGCAATGTAACACATAGAGAACAATGAACAATAATAATGCTATACTACATGCATTTATGGCTGGTGGAAAGCTCTATGGTTACAGTTTTGCGAAAAGCCAATTTTATCCTACTTCAAAAGGAATAAATTTTATTTAACTATCATGGTGGTTGAAACATTGAGAAGGTACCTCCAACTCAATCCCAATTAAGTATCATCATTACCCCAACAAAATTAATTATAAGTATCACGGTGATGAGATTCAAATGATAATCCAGGTACTAGATACTCAAGTTGTCCATAACCGGGGACACGGCTAATCATGATCAGTTTGTACACTCTCTGCAGAGGTTTGCGCACTTTTCCCCACAAGACTTGATCGCCTCCACTTGATTCTCGCACTGCATGATGTTTGAGAAACGGATGACCGAGACACAGTCTTTCAGAAACAATCACTCTTTACTCTGGATGGACCGGTACACCTACTTTCCCCTACATCTGCTAGTCCACCTCTTCAAGAGATCCTGTAACCTACTCAGCTATGCTAGAGCCCATAATAGCTTGTGGCTGCACACGGAAGTTTCTAGCATGAATAATCTTATGATCCCTTTGAGCCTGGGTGGCGGACCTTATACATACAGACAACACTGGGTTCTCTAGGTGCCTCAATCCACCCAGATGTGAGTTTTAGTTGCCACCTTAAGTAAACCATTATTAACAATCTCACATCTGTCATGAATTTCACTCAAACCCAATCCACGTCTACGCATAGCATGGCATTGATAAAGCAACGTAGAAGTAACTCCCAAGGGTTTGATAAGAAAACAGGTAATAGGTACTACCTCAACTACTTCCCAATACCCACAGTTTATTTAGATCCTAATCATGCAATGTGTTTGAGGAAATAGATCTAATGCAATAAAACTGGGTATGAACGGGATATGATCAAAGTGTTACTTGCCTTGCTGATGATCCGCAAAACCTAGTGATCGAAGTAACAAGCGGCACACTCCGGGTACTCTATCGCCAACAAACAAGCATACAATCAGTACTCATCTAATGCACAGGTAAAACTCGAATGAAAGATCCAACCAGAAAGTTCAACTTAAGAACTCCGGTTTGCAAAAAGAAACAACTCGAAAGAAGCAACGAAAGTCAAACGGCGAAAGAAAGAAACTTCGTTTGCTAATCTGGATCTAGGTCAAATTTTACTGTAGCAAAAACTTGTTTGAGTAGGTTAAACAGAAAGAGAATTTTGAGACGAAACTCTAGGCGCTTGAATCGCCTGATTCCGATAAACGAGCGAGAAGTTAAACAGGGTTGAAGATTCGATCAGAAATCGAATCTGAGATAATCGCAGAAAAATCCGACGAAAAAGAAAAAACGGACGAACGGTTAAAGAACGGACGTTCGTTAACAGAGAAAAACCGACGAACGCGTTCGTTAAAACGAACGGTTTGGTGAACGCTCGCAAAATAATAAAACCGAAAAAAACCGATCTAGGGTTTTTTTTAAAACGAAAGGTTTTTTTTCAGAAAACCGGCAAAGTCAACGGCGGCGGGCATACCTCGTCGGGCTCCGGCGAGGGGCGGCGAACTCGGGCGGCGGGGGGCGGGGCGCGGGGCTCGGCAAGGGGCGGGCGAGGGCGAGGGCGAGGGTGGCGGCTCCCGGCGGCGGCGGCGCTGGCCACGGCGGCGGCGGCGGGGCGTGTTGCGGGCGGCGGCGATGAGGGGCTCCGGCGGCGGCGGTGGTGAGGAAAGAGAGGGGGGCGGTATTTAAGGAGGGGGTGCGGCGGCTTGGGGAAGGGGTCGGGCGAGGGGAGGCGTGCGGCGGCCGGATTCGGTCCTGGCGGCGGCGAGCTCCCGTGCGGGAAGAGGAAGGCGCGAGGCGGGCCGTCGGCTGGGCCTTTGGCCCAGTCGGGGCGCGGGCGTTTTTTTTCTTAAGTTCCGCGGAAAATATTACGTAGAAAAATAAATAAAAATCAGAAAAATATGAACTAAATTTTCCCCGTCTAGTTAGAAAATCTAGAATAGGGTGAACATTTTTATAATCAAAAATAAATATTTTGAAAACATGCAATATTTTTAATGCAATAAAAATTTGCAAATAAAATCCAAATAAATTCCAAATAATGATTTTAACATTTTTCCTCCCGTATTTCAATTGTCTGGAGAAGTCATATTTTCTCCTCTCGTTTACTTAAAATGAAATATTTTTCCGGAGAGAAAAATAAGTAAAACCACAATCCTCGTTGGAAAATTAAATTTGAAAAATTCGAGAAAATCCCCAACTCTCTCCGAGGGTCCTTGAGTTGCTTAGGATTTATCGAGGATTTGTCAAAATGCAAAAAAACATGATATGCAATGATGATCTATGTATAACATTCCAAATTGAAAATTTGGGACGTTACACCTAGTCACAAGCATTAAGCATAGCAAAGTCATAACAACATCAATCTCAGAACATAATGGACACTAGGGATCAAACCCTAACAAAACTTACTCGATTACATGATAAATTTCATCCAACCCATCACCGTCCAGCAAGACTATGATGGAATTACTCACCCACGGCTGTGAGCATCATGAAATTGCTGATGGAGGAAGGTTGATGATGACGACGGCAACGGATTCCCCACTCCGGACCCCCGAATGGACTCGAGATCAGCCCTCCCGAGAGAGATTAGGGCTTGGCGGTGGCTCCGTATTGTAAAACGCGATGAATCCTTCTCTCTGATTTTTTTCTCCCCGAACATGAATATATAGAGTTGGAGTTGATGTCGGTGGAGCCTCAGGGGGCCCACGAGGCAGGGGGCGCGCCCCAGGATGATGGGCGCGCCCTCCACCCTCGTGGACAGGGTGTGGGCCCTCTGGTGTTGATTCTTTCGCCAGTATTTTTTATATATTCCAAAAATATTCTCTGTGAAGTTTCAGGTCATTCCGAGAACTTTTATTTCTGCACAAAATAACACTATGGCAATTCTCCTGAAAACAGCGTCAGTCCGGGTTAGTTCCATTCAAATCATGCAAGTTAGGGTCCAAAAAAGGGCAAAAGTGTTTGGAAAAGTAGATACGTTCGAGACGTATCACCCCTACGGGCTCCAGGAGAGGTAGCCCGACGGGAGCGGGAGGACCGAGGAACGCATCGATGGAGGGCACGGTGGAGGCGACCCATCGACCATTGTCACCACAGCCAGCAGGTAACGACAGGGCTAACGGAGCTGCAGTGTCACGACCGGTTTTTCAATAAAATAATTATTGAGAAACCAATCCCTGTTACGGACCAGCGAGGAAGAATTCCTTCTCACTGATAGACAATACATTGGTCACAGAAGAAAAAAATACCAGGGGTACTAAATATAATACAAAGTTGAGCAGAGACTGCCCAACAATTTATTACATGCACGCCGATAAAACAATACGGCGGATAGGGTGGCAGACTACTAACTCACGATAATGACGATGGTGGAGATATCACCGCGAGGCGAGTGATATGTCTCCAGAAGACTACAGCTCTTCGAGCGTCGGAGTGAGACTCGAGAAGACTTATTGCGGGTGGCGGAAGCGTATACAATACAAGTGACCAAAAACCGGGATCGCGCAGGACTGACTGGGACTCCTCTAGGCATCGGACGCGCTATCAAACTCTTCATCCAAGAGATCGCCTTCGTCAACATCTGGCCAAATCAACAAGCCAGGTGAGTACTATGAAAGTACTCGCAAGACAGTTCGGACATAAGGTCTAACAAATGCAAACATGAAACACATGAATAAGTTAACCAGTGCGATCAGACATAGAGATAATAAATACTGGGTGCCAAGCGAGGGTCTGAATGACGCCTCGAGCGGAAACTGCCGAATAGTAATACGGGTGCCAAACGAGTGTCTGAAAGACTCCTCGAGAGGAAAATGCGGAATAAAAATACAGGTGCCAAACGAGTGTCTGAAAGACTCCTCGAGCGGAAAATGCGGAATAATAATACAGGTGCCAAACGAGTGTCTGAAAGACTCCTCGAGCGGAAAATGCGGAATAATAATACAGGTGCCAAACGAGTGTCTGAAAGACTCCTCGAGCGGAAAATGCGGAATGATAATGCCACAGTCGGGCGCCGGGGCGACACCACATAAAGGGCTTATAACAGAAAGTAAAGGCAGTGCATGCCGCAGTCGGACGTCTGAGCGACATCACATAAAGGGCTTATATCGAAAGTGAGAAACGAGTACACGCCACAGTCGGACGTCTGCGCGACGTCACCTAAAGGGCTTATATCACATTTCATTATTACAACAGCTCGGAGACATAAATTATCACAAGCATGAGACACAAAATAAAGCTTGTCCATCCACTGAAATAACAATGAAACCTGAGATTTTACCCCTTGAGCTTGTTCACCGGGGACAAGTTTTTCACATGGATAGATATGGATATAATGTATACACTACTGATCATGGATACGATGATTTGGAAAGAATTGACTCTGCAGAGTTTGTACTTAACCACAGCCAACGGATTTCAGTAGTCACGGGGACTAGTTCCGTCTACGGTGTTCTGGAAGGAACACGTCTAACCAGTACACACCCAATTCAACCATCCGAAGCCAGGGATCACCCTCGGCAACATTCAAGAAAAACCTTGAGTCGGGGAGGCTACAACCTCGCGTAGCATGGGATCAAATTTCTATACGCGCGCTATAAGGGGGTGCCCCCCCCTCTCGGTCCCAACCGGAAACACCCATGCCCCCTGACCGAATGACTGGCTTTAATCCTGGGCCAAGGTACCATCATCCCGGCCTCTCTGTTTGGTGTGTACATGGAAAGAGGTTACCAACTTACTAAACCGTATCCTGGCAATGAGACATGTGGTAGCACGGAAAGGGGAAGGGACGATAACACGGCTCCAACCATGTTAACGTTGGAAAAGTCGGATGACACAAGGCTGGCATGCTACAACAGTACCACCTTGCTGCCCTTCATGTCACCACATGATTAGGCCACCTCTCATCAGAGGTCATCGCAACTTCGGAACAACTGGGTCGTTGCCTTACGAGCAACGAGATATTTACCGACACTCATATGCCACACACAAACTTTCACATGAACATTGAAAACTTCTGCCATATCAAATGTCCAAACATGCTTGCCTGGTTCGGAGAAGTCGGAATCTAGCTCGGCGAAGTTCGCGGCTCCGTCACCTCTCCCGGAACCTACGGCAATCACGAAACGGGTACTTACGTGAAAACCAACACATGCACAGAAACTTTGCCAAATATTTCCCAAATAAATCCCATAAAAAACTAGACAAAATTTTAAGAATGTCAGAAAAAGAATCACTCAAAAATACCTTTTTATTAAAAAGTTATAAAGGTTTCTGTCCAGGGACCTTTCTGTAATGAAACAGAAAAGTTCCAGGGTTTTAACTGAGAAAACAGAAAACGGTTCGTTTGGAAATGCGCAAGCGCAAGAGAGAAGACGTATTTTGCCCGAAGGCGCCAACAGAAAACGGTTCGGGGAAATAGAACAGAGGCTAACACGTGGGGCCTGCATGTCAGGTTTGAAAAGGCTCGCCGGCGCCCGAAGACGGCGATGGACGCCGGCGTCGAACCACGGCGAGTTAGGAGAAACGGAGGGTACCAAGAGCTTCGGTGTCTTCTTCCGTGTCGGTGGGTGGTGGACTCGTCCAACGGGGAGCACCACGTCGACGGCGACACTATCTCCGGCGGACGGCGGCTCGGGTGAGGATGGGGAACTCCGGTGGAGGGCTGCAAGACGGGGGCGAATCGGGCTGGATCCCGTGGCGGGTCGCGGCGGCCGGAGTCGAGGAAGGAGACCTCCTCGGGGCTCTTCCAGTGGCTAGGCGTGCTCTAGAGGAAGTGCAGGGCTGGTGGGTGCTCGAGTTGAAGCTCGGGACCTCTATTTATAGGCAGATCGACGGGGTGGCCGTGAACGGAGAATCTCCGGCGAGCGATTACGGCGGAGCAGTGGGTTGGCAGAGGGTTTGAGCGGTCGGGCAGCATCGGTGGATGTTACGGGACTCGTTTTGCAGCTAAACGGAGCTGGCCTTGGCGTAATGGCGTCTGCCCACGGTGAGGTGACCGCACGGGCTCAACGGCGGCAGAGAGCGCGCTCCGCGCCCTGCGGTTCACGACGAGAGCGGCAGCGCATTCGGGGGAGTGGACGGCCACGCGGCGGGCTCCGGTGGTTTGGGCGGCACTGGGTGGAGTCGTCGGCGCCGTGTCTCCTGCTGGCGTCCGCAAAGCCGCCGCCGGCGTCGGTCACGGGGCGGCGCACCTCCTGCTGCCCGTCACCGACGCCCGCAAGGTGCCAGGCGCTCGTGCGGTGCAGGAACAAGTGGGCGAGGACGAGGAGCAAGGCGACGCGGCGGTACTGGCGAGATCGATGCCCGTTTCTGAAGAAAACGACAGCAAGCACTGAACTGAAACTCTGAAGTTACTGAAACTTGACAGTGACCATGCATTGCAGGTGTTCGACAGTAGGTTTTGGTAAAGAGGTAAATTTTGCTGGAGCTGTAACTTGGTGAGATGACCACTCAAAGCACCCAGGGGCTGCATGAATTTATTTGGAATTTTTGGAGAAGGTTTTGAATGAATTTCACCAAATTTGCCAAATCTGGTCCAAACTTGCAGCTGATGTAGTTTGAAAATTTTGAACTGGAGACCAGTGGATCTTCATGGTTCTAGGTTGAGGGTTCAAAGGACTAGGAGGGGAAAGAAGTTTGGTGGTAAAAGTCCAAACAGAAAATGGAGTTCCTTTGTAAATCTCCAAGAGGTAGAATAGAAGGCAGAAAATATTTGAATAGAATTTGAATGGAAAATAAATACATGGGGAGGTTCAACTTGCTGGATTTGATGTAAATCATGATCCAGAGGTGAGGGAGTGTTTAGGAGAGAGGATTTGCACTTATGCCATGGCAAGAAGGAATAGTTGAAAGTGGCAAAGTAC
Source organism: Aegilops tauschii subsp. strangulata (assembly GCF_002575655.3). Lineage (NCBI taxonomy): Eukaryota > Viridiplantae > Streptophyta > Magnoliopsida > Poales > Poaceae > Aegilops > Aegilops tauschii. The sequence continues at coordinate 290,209,587 of NC_053038.3, forward strand.
CTTCCAAAAGCCATAGTGCAAATTCAGAAAAAGGTTTTCAAAAGTTCTTTTCCCAAATGAAAAAAAAAACATTTTTTCTTGAGTCCAAATGAAGAGCAAGAACTCCCAAGGTCAAAGGCAGATCTTGGGTGAATCCAAATAAAATTTTTGCCATAAAGAAAATATATGAGAGGGAGAGTTCTCTTGAAGAAATTTTTTTAAATCACTCCCCTCAAGTCAAATAAAATCTTTTCAAAAAAATCCAAATAAAGACTTGGGTGCCACAACACCTACCCCCTTAGGAAAAATCTCGTCCTAGAGATTTCTGCTGATCCTCAAATAGATATGGATACTCTACTCGAAGGAAATCCTCCCTTTCCCATGTAGCTTCATCCTCAGTGTGGTTGCTCCACTGAACCCTGAAAAACTTTGTCGTTTTCTGACGGGTCCTCCGTTCAGACTCTTCTAAAATCTTTACTGGCCTTTCTCTGTAGGTGAGATCTGGTTGTATATCAGTGTCCTCATGAGGTACATGTATTTCTGGGTTGCTTACACATTTCCTCAACTGCGAGACGTCGAATACGTCATGGACGTCTGACAGCTCCTTGGGTAGGTCTAGCTGGTAGGCTACCGTGCCTCTTCGTGCCTTCACACAAAATGGTCCAATAAATCTTGGGGCTAGTTTCCCCTTTATTTTGAACCGTTGCAGACCCCTCATAGGAGATACTCAGAGGTATACGGAATCACCAGGTTCAAAGCTGACCTCACGATGCTTCTGATCATAGTAGCTCTTTTGTCGGCTCTGTGCTGTCTTGAGTCTGTCCCTGATTTGTTTAACTTTTTCCTCGGCCTCCTTAAGCATATCTGGGCCGAAGATACGGCTGTCACCTGTTTCTGACCAATTCAATGGGGTACGACACCTCCGTCCGTACAATGCTTCAAAGGGTGCCATTTGCAAGCTGGCTTGGTAACTGTTGTTGTACGCAAATTCGGCATAGGGCAAACTCTCTTCCCAACTGGATCCATAGGTGAGTACACAGGCTCTTAGCATATCCTCTAGGATTTGGTTTACACGCTCTGTTTGTCCATCTGTCTGAGGGTGGTATGCTGTACTGAAAGCCAGTTGTGTGCCCAGAGCTTGTTGTAGGTGTTCCCAAAATTTGGAGACGAATTGGGTGCCTCGGTCAGATATTATAGTCTTTGGGACTCCGTGCAAGCAAACTATACGGGAGAGATAGAGTTTTGCCAGTCTTTGTGTGGAGTAGGTAGTCTTCACGGGAATGAAGTGTGCAACCTTGGTTAGTCGGTCTGTGATGACCCATATGGTGTCATTTCCGCGTTGCGATCGGGGTAATCCGACAATGAAGTCCATTCCGATTTCATCCCATTTCCACTCCGGTATCCTGTTAGGCTGGAGTAGCCCTGCTGGCTTTTGGTGCTCGGCCTTGATGCGCTGACATGAATCGCAACAAGCAATGAATGTGGCTATATCTCTTTTCATACCGTGCCACCAAAATCTTTCCTGGATGTCCTTGTACATTTTGGTTCCTCCAGGATGGATCGAGTATGGGGCGGTGTGGCTTTCCGTCAAGATCTGTTGCTTGAGTTCCTCAATGTTAGGTACGCAAAGCCTGTCCCGGTACCATAATGTTCCTTCACTGTCCGTGACGAATTCTGAAGTCTTACTACGGTTCATTTTCTTCTTTATGCCTTCGATACTGGGGTGTCCCTGTTGGGCCTTCTTGATTTGTTCCACTAGGGTGGGTTGTATCTCCAGGTTCGATATGGTGCCCTCAGAGACTAACATCATGTTGAGCCGAGTGAACTCTCGCTGAAACTCAGGCCTCAAACTTTGCTGACCGTCACTGTCCGGGCTGGGGTTTCGACTAAGGGCATCGGCCACTACATTTGCCTTCCCTGGGTGGTAGTGAATACCGACGTCATAGTCCTTGACCAGTTCCAACCAGCGTCGTTGGCGTAAATTCAGCTCTGGCTGTGTGAAAATATATTTGAGGCTCTTATGGTCTGTATATATTTCACAGCGATTTCCCAACAGAAAGTGCCTCCACTCCTTGAGTGCATGTATAACTGCTGCTAGTTCCAAGTCATGTGTTGGGTAATTTTCCTCATGTTTTCGCAGCTGTCTGGAGGCATATGCGACAACTTTGCCATCCTGCATTAGCACACATCCGAGACCTTTTCGGGACGCGTCACAATACACCTCAAAGCTCTTGTGTATGTCTGGTACGGTTAAGACTGGTGCGGTTGTTAGCTTCTTCTTGAGTTCTTGGAAGCTCTGCTCACATGCTTCCGTCCATACGAATTTCTTGTCCTTCTTGAGTAACTGTGTTATAGGTTTTGCCACAGTGGAGAATCCTTCAATAAATCTCCTGTAATATCCAGCCATTCCTAGGAAACTCCGTACATCTGTAACATTCGTGGGTGGCTTCCAGTCCAGTATGGCCTTGACCTTTTCTGGGTCTACGGCCACGCCTTCTTGGTTCAATATATGGCCCAAGAAACCAACTTTTCTTAGCCAAAATTCGCATTTGCTAAATTTGGCATACAACTGATGTTTCCTCAATTCTCCCAAAACAATTCTGAGGTGCTCAGCATGTTCTTCTGGTGTCCTTGAGTAAACCAGAATGTCGTCAATGAATACCACCACAAATTTGTCCATGAATTTCATGAATACTTTGTTCATGAGGTGGACGAAATATGCGGGGGCGTTTGTTAGTCCAAACGGCATCACCGTAAACTCGTATAACCCATATCTGGAAGTGAAAGCTGTCTTGGGAATATCTTCCGTCCGTACCTTCAATTGGTGATATCCCGATCGCAAATCAATTTTCGAGAATACCTTGGCCTGTGCGAGCTGGTCAAACAAATCATTTATTCGTGGCATCGGATATTTGTTTTTTATGGTGACCATATTGAGGGCTCGATAGTCTATGCACAGCCTTAAAGTCCCATCCTTTTTTTTGGCGAACAACACAGGCGAACCCCAAGGTGAGGAGCTGGCTCGAATAAATCCTTTGTCCAATAATTCTTTTATCTGCTTCTTTAACTCCACCAATTCTGAGGGTGCCATTCTATATGGCTTCTTATAAATGGGAGCGGTGCCAGGTGCTAGTTCGATGCTGAATTCGATCTCTCGGTCTGGTGGCATGCCTGGTAGTTCTTCCGGGAACACATCAGGGAACTCGCATACCACTGGCACTTTTCTTAATTCTGCGATGTCCATCTTGTTCAGTTTTGGTTTCTGTGATCGTGGCCTTTCTTGAACGGAAACTCTTATAGTCTTGCCGTGATGGTGAGTGAGAATCACTGTCCGATTGAAACAGTCGATGAATCCTTTGTTGGTGGTCAACCAGTCCATTCCTAAAATGACATCCAGTCCTTTACTTTCCAACACGATGAGATTCGCGTGGAATGGTAGTCCTTCGAACTCAATGACCACTCCTTGGCAGTAACCCTGAGCAATTTGCTTATTTCCGGGGGACTTGATGATCATAGATTTTTCCAAGGGGAGTATCGGAAAACCATGTTGCGAAACAAAACTCTTCGAAACGAACGAATGGGAAGCTCCAGAATCAAACAAAACCGTGGCAGGTACTGTGTTGACAGGGAACGTACCGAGCACGATGTCTGGGGCATTCTGCGCTTCTTCCCTGGTCACATGGTTCAAGTGACCCTTCCTGTGGTTGTTGCTGGGATTGAAGTTGTTGCGCTTGGGGGCTGGATTGTTTCCACCATTGTTCGGCTTGGGTGCCGAGTCTCTTGGCTTCGGGCACTGTTTAGCATAATGCCCTTGTTGACCACAAGCATAGCAGGTGACCCCTGGACGGTATGTGAACTCCTTGTCTCTGGCATGAAATTGTCCGACGGGTCTTGGCTCAGTAGTCGTGGATCTCCTCGTGTCTGTCCTTGGGATCTCAGTCTTGCCTCGGTTGCTGCGGGCAAGAGTCGTCTTGTCCCTCTTCCGCTTGCGGATATCTTCCAGACTACGGCGCTCATTCTCCAGGGTGATGGCCTTGTCCACCAGCGTCTTAAAATCCGGAAAGGTGTGTACAATCAGTTGGCATCTTAATGCTGGTGCCAGGCCGTCCAGGAATTTTTCCATCTTCTTGTTTTCTGTCATGTGCTCGTCGTAGGCTTAACGAGACAGTTGGGTAAACTGGCCGTTGTATTCTGTGACGGTCATGCCTCTTTGCTTCAGGTCATCAAACTCTCTCTTCTTGATCTTTAGGATGCTCCTGGGAATGTGTGCCCCACGGAAGCCTTCCTTGAATTCTTCCCAGGTGATGTTGTGTTCCCTGGGGTGCATGTGTAGGACGTTTTCCCACCATGCTGCGGCTGCTCCAGTAAGGTAGTGTGGTGCATAAAGCACCTTCTCATGATCTGAGCATTGAGCGATAATCAGTTTCCTTTCAATCTCGCGAAGCCAATCATCGGCTTCCAGTGGCCTGTTGGTGTGAGCAAAAGTTGAGGGGCGAGTCTTCTGTAACTCAGATAACTTGGAATGTGGTTGATAGGGTTCACGGTGGTTTCCCATATTGATGACATGGTTCATCATCTCCTGGTGCTGTTGCTGGCTTTGCTCGAAGAGACGGCATACTTGAGATAGTGCCGCTTCGCTGTCCTGTTGGCTGGACTGACCCTAAGTGAAATTGTTGCTGGTCTGTGTTCCGTAAACCTCTTCTGGCTGATTGGGCATAGAGCGAGTCCAAGGGCGAGACATTTTTCTAGTCTGGGGTATCGTTTGCAAAACCCATGAGAAAAACCGTGTAGCGCAAGAAAACCCTTGCAAAGGCAATAATCAAAAAGGCTTCAAGGTTTTCAAGAAACACAAATGATTTCCACAGAGAAGAAGTGCTTAACACAAATCTTACATGCGAAAGCAAACACAAGATACAGCACTCAGGTTGTGCGTACACAATCCTGACATGTTATTAAAAACTAGCGTACTACTCCGGAAGGCAGCAAACACACCAACACAAACTAGCGTACAGATAAAAACAACACATCAAACAAGCAGGCATAACACGCGGCTACTCCGTGCTCTCAGTCGGAGATGGTGAAGATCTCCTTCCCCTTGCCGAGGGCAAGGCTCAGTGGTCCAGGAGAATCAACCTCCTCCTCTCTAGCTGGCTCCTGGCGTGCGACGCTGCGCTGCGGTGATGGTGCGGGGGCGACTGGCGGTAGAGCGCGTGCGGCAGGCGGTGTGGCTCTGACTGGAGTAGGAGCGATGACTCGGTCGAACTCCTCAGTGGTAGGCAGACGGCGAGCAGTGGCCAAAACGGCCGGTGCATACGAGGCTGAAGACGAGACGAATGTCAGAGGCGGCGCCGTGTGGAGAAGCTCCTTCCTGCTGGCAGGACCGCCCCGGACTAAGTCCATGCGGGCAGCCACAAGATCATCTACGAGGTTGTCGAAAGACTCCTCCAGGGCCTTGAGATACTCCACAACCATCTCGATGGCTTCATCTCGCTCTCCCCGATGGCAGGCGAACGCATAGTGGCTGGTGTAAGGCACATGGCATGGGAGGTAGCGGTAGCGACGAGTCTTCATCGTAGGAAGGATGTCCCGAAGGCGAGCTATCACCTCCCGGGCAGCCATCTGCATGGCATGCCTCTCCGTAGGCATGGCCCTTCCCACAAAACGGAAGTGGCGTGCAGCTGAACGTCCTCCCTTGAACTGCACCACAGCCTGGTGCATAGACACGTCGTCACTGAGCTTGTGCTGATAGAGGGTGAACTCCGGGCGAGCTGCTGGCCCGATCGCGAGCTTGGTGATGGAGATGAGGAGCTTGACAAACCCCTCGGGCACGTTGGTGAACACTCGATTCTCACAGCTGTTGCCAGCCATCTACAAAAGTAGGCAAAAATTCTGAGTAGTCATGTCATAAATTTTATGATGACCAACAGAAAATAGCTACAATTGCAAAATGCTGAAGAAGCACAAAAGACGCTAATCACTGATTAGCGGTCGCACCTAGTGGCTTCCTACAGTCAGCCTGGCTCTGATACCAAGCTTGTCATGACCGGTTTTTCAATAAAATAATTATTGAGAAACCAATCCCTGTTACGGACCAGCGAGGAAGAATTCCTTCTCACTGATAGACAATACATTGGTCACAGAAGAAAAAAATACCAGGGGTACTAAATATAATACAAAGTTGAACAGAGACTGCCCAACAATTTATTACATGCACGCCGATAAAACAATACGGCGGATAGGGTGGCAGACTACTAACTCACGATAATGACGATGGTGGAGATATCACCGCGAGGCGAGTGATATGTCTCCAGAAGACTACAGCTCTTCGAGCATCGGAGTGAGACTCGAGAAGACTTATTGCGGGTGGCGGAAGCGTATACAATACAAGTGACCAAAAACCGGGATCGCGCAGGACTGACTGGGACTCCTCTAGGCATCGGACGCGCTATCAAACTCTTCATCCAAGAGATCGCCTTCGTCAACATCTGGCCAAATAAACAAGCCAGGTGAGTACTATGAAAGTACTCGCAAGACAGTTCGGACATAAGGTCTAACAAATGCAAACATGAAACACATGAATAAGTTAACCAGTGCGATCAGACATAGAGATAATAAATACTGGGTGCCAAGCGAGGGTCTGAATGACGCCTCGAGCGGAAACTGCCGAATAGTAATACGGGTGCCAAACGAGTGTCTGAAAGACTCCTCGAGAGGAAAATGCGGAATAAAAATACAGGTGCCAAACGAGTGTCTGAAAGACTCCTCGAGCGGAAAATGCGGAATAATAATACAGGTGCCAAACGAGTGTCTGAAAGACTCCTCGAGCGGAAAATGCGGAATAATAATACAGGTGCCAAACGAGTGTCTGAAAGACTCCTCGAGCGGAAAATGCGGAATGATAATGCCACAGTCGGGCGCCGGGGCGACACCACATAAAGGGCTTATAACAGAAAGTAAAGGCAGTGCATGCCGCAGTCGGACGTCTGAGCGACATCACATAAAGGGCTTATATCGAAAGTGAGAAACGAGTACACGCCACAGTCGGACGTCTGCGCGACGTCACCTAAAGGGCTTATATCACATTTCATTATTACAACAGCTCGGAGACATAAATTATCACAAGCATGAGACACAAAATAAAGCTTGTCCATCCACTGAAATAACAATGAAACCTGAGATTTTACCCCTTGAGCTTGTTCACCGGGGACAAGTTTTTCACATGGATAGATATGGATATAATGTATACACTACTGATCACGATGATTTGGAAAGAATTGACTCTGCAGAGTTTGTACTTAACCACAGCCAACGGATTTCAGTAGTCACGGGGACTAGTTCCGTCTACGGTGTTCTGGAAGGAACACGTCTAACCAGTACACACCCAATTCAACCATCCGAAGCCAGGGATCACCCTCGGCAACATTCAAGAAAAACCTTGAGTCGGGGAGGCTACAACCTCGCGTAGCATGGGATCAAATTTCTATACGCGCGCTATAAGGGGGTGCCCCCCCTCTCGGTCCCAACCGGAAACACCCATGCCCCCTGACTGAATGACTGGATTTAATCCTGGGCCAAGGTACCATCATCCCGGCCTCTCTGTTTGGTGTGTACACGGAAAGAGGTTACCAACTTACTAAACCGTATCCTGGCAATGAGACATGTGGTAGCACGGAAAGGGGAAGGGACGATAACACGGCTCCAACCATGTTAATGTTGGAAAAGTCGGATGACACAAGGCTGGCATGCTACAACAGTACCACCTTGCTGCCCTTCATGTCACCACATGACTAGGCCACCTCTCATCAGAGGTCATCGCAACTTCGGAACAACCGGGTCGTTGCCTTACGAGCAACGAGATATTTACCGACACTCATATGCCACACACAAACTTTCACATGAACATTGAAAACTTCTGCCATATCAAATGTCCAAACATGCTTGCCTGGTTCGGAGAAGTCGGAATCTAGCTCGGCGAAGTTCGCGGCTCCGTCACCTCTCCCGGAACCTACGGCAATCACGAAACGGGTACTAACGTGAAAACCAACACATGCACAGAAACTTTGCCAAATATTTCCCAAATAAATCCCATAAAAAACTAGACAAAATTTTAAGAATGTCAGAAAAAGAATCACTCAAAAATACCTTTTTATTAAAAAGTTATAAAGGTTTCTGTCCAGGGACCTTTCTGTAATGAAACAGAAAAGTTCTAGGGTTTTAACTGAGAAAACAGAAAACGTTTCGTTTGGAAATGCGCAAGCGCAAGAGAGAAGACATATTTTGCCCGAAGGCGTCAACAGAAAATGGTTCGGGGAAATAGAACAGAGGCTAACACGCGGGGCCCGCATGTCAGGTTTGAAAAGGCTCGCCGGCGCCCGAAGACGGCGGTGGACGCCGGCGTTGAACCACGGCGAGTTAGGAGAAACGGAGGGTACCAAGAGCTTCGGTGTCTTCTTCCGCGTCGGTGGGTGGTGGACTCGTCCAACGGGGAGCACCACGTCGACAGCGACACTATCTCCGGCGGACGGCGGCTCGGGTGAGGATGGGGAACTCCGGTGGAGGGCTGCAAGACGGGGGCGAATCGGGCTGGATCCCGTGGCGGGTCGCGGCGGCCGGAGTCGAGGAAGGAGACCTCCTCGGGGCTCTTCCAGTGGCTAGGCGTGCTCTAGAGGAAGTGCAGGGCTGGTGGGTGCTCGAGTTGAAGCTCGGGACCTCTATTTATAGGCAGATCGACGGGGTGGCCGTGAACGGAGAATCTCCGGCGAGCGATTACGGCGGAGCAGTGGGTTGGCAGAGGGTTTGAGCGGTCGGGCAGCATCGGTGGATGTTACGGGACTCGTTTTGCAGCTAAACGGAGCTGGCCCTGGCGTAATGGCGTCTGCCCACGGTGAGGTGACCGCATGGGCTCAACGGCGGCGGAGAGCGCGCTCCGCGCCCTGCGGTTCACGACGAGAGCGGCAGCGCATTCGGGGGAGTGGGCGGCCACGCGGCGGGCTCCGGTGGTTTGGGCGGCGCTGGGTGGAGTCGTCGACACCGTGTCTCCCGCTGGCGTCCGCAAAGCCGCCGCCGGCGTCGGTCACGGGGCAGCGCACCTCCTGCTGCCCGTCGCCGACGCCCGCAAGGTGCCAGGCGCTCGTGCGGTGCAGGAACAAGTGGGCGAGGACGAGGAGCAAGGCGACGCGGCGGTACTGGCGAGATCGATGCCCGTTTCTGAAGAAAACGACAGCAAGCACTGAACTGAAACTCTGAAGTTACTGAAACTTGACAGTGACCATGCATTGCAGGTGTTCGACAGTAGGTTTTGGTAAAGAGGTAAATTTTGCTGGAGCTGTAACTTGGTGAGATGACCACTCAAAGCACCCAGGGGCTGCATGAATTTATTTGGAATTTTTGGAGAAGGTTTTGAATGAATTTCACCAAATTTGCCAAATCTGGTCCAAACTTGCAGCTGATGTAGTTTGAAAATTTTGAACTGGAGACCAGTGGATCTTCATGGTTCTAGGTTGAGGGTTCAAAGGACTAGGAGGGGAAAGAAGTTTGGTGGTAAAAGTCCAAACAGAAAATGGAGTTCCTTTGTAAATCTCCAAGAGGTAGAATAGAAGGCAGAAAATATTTGAATAGAATTTGAATGGAAAATAAATACATGGGGAGGTTCAACTTGCTGGATTTGATGTAAATCATGATCCAGAGGTGAGGGAGTGTTTAGGAGAGAGGATTTGCACTTATGCCATGGCAAGAAGGAATAGTTGAAAGTGGCAAAGTACCTTCCAAAAGCCATAGTGCAAATTCAGAAAAAGGTTTCAAAAGTTCTTTTCCCAAATAAAAAAAAACATTTTTTCTTGAGTCCAAATGAAGAGCAAGAACTCCCAAGGTCAAAGGCAGATCTTGGGTGAATCCAAATAAAATTTTTGCCATAAAGAAAATATATGAGAGGGAGAGTTCTCTTGAAGAAAAAAATTTAAATCACTCCCCTCAAGTCAAATAAAATCTTTTCAAAAAAATCCAAATAAAGACTTGGGTGCCACATGCAGCCCGAGAGGAAGCCTGCCGGGGTCTAGCTGGCAGACTGCTGGAGGAGCCTGGCAGCACCATCCCCACCTCTGCATCCAACTCCCCGGCAAATCCCACTGCCGGGAAGGAGATGCAGATGCTGATGATGGTGCTGCCGCCTCATGAAGATGGTGCGGGCGACAATCAGCCAGACTCAGAGTCATCGCTCTCCTGCCAGCTGCCGTCGTCATCGCCGTCACTGTCCTCATCGTCGCTTTTGCTCGAGGAGGAGCTTTCGTCATCGGTCGAGCTCTCTCCGCAGCACCCTAAGCGACCTCCCGAGTGGCCAAAGATCTTGACGGAGCGCAGACCGTTCTCCATTAATTTGAACTGGAGAACGTGCCCCTCTGAGAAGCCATGAGCACGGGCGAAGGTCTTCCAGCCCCGGTGTCGGTAGATTACGTGAGGGGCCGGGAAGTCGACATCAACTCGCATACTGCAGTTCTCACAACCCATCATGTGCAACCTCAGAGAGTGCTGTTGTTTGAGCTCCATCTCCTGTGCGAAGGGAGTTGGAAGGCGAAGGTGACCACACGGGGGTTGTACATCCTGATGATGAACTCTCGATGTTGGTCCCCGACGTGGCCTTCCATAGGAGGAGGAGCCGCCGGTGGGGGTGCAACCAAGGCGCCGCCACGCCCTCCTCCTCCTCGAGTGCCGCAGCGACCTCGACCTCGTCCCCTTCCTCCTCCCCTCGCGGCGGGTTCTGCCACCGCAGGATCCGGACGAGGAGGGATACGCTGTCGGGAAGAAGCCCTCGTCGCCGCCGCCAGGACAGTGCCGCGCCCTCGGCCTCTCACCATGGCTAGAAGGGGATGGTTGCGGAGAAGAAGAAGAAGGAGTGTGTGCAGAGAGGCGCTACCCCTGCCCCTCTTTATACGGGGACGAGGCAGGGGCTGGCTCCTCATACAGGAAATGGCCGCCCCGCTCCTCCAATACGGCCTCTCTGCACCCTCTGTGGCTCTGAGAATCAAGGCCGACCCTCTGCTCCAACCATCAGCGCTCGGTTTTTGGCCATGGCACTCCTCTTTGTGCCCTCTGCATCCACCACCTACCATGCCCAATGCATGCGGAACACGTGGCAAGTTCGTGCGAAACGGGAGGCACGTGGAATGGCAGTTTCCGCCCCGTGATCGTGGGGCGAGGAGAATCCGCAGGTGTTGGATTTCGGGTTCCGGCAAAACTCTTGAGGTTCGAACACTAGGGTGCGCACGAAGACCTCTCCATACCTAATCACACCCTCACTTGCGTCGCGATCTTAAAGCCTAGCTCGATGAACTCGCAACACAAGGGACACAAGGTTTATACTGGTTCGGGCCACCAATGTGGTGTAATGCCCTACTCCAGTGTGGTGTGGTGGATTCCTCTTGGGCTGATGATGAACAGTACAGGGGAAGAACAGACTCCTGAGGGGAGGTGTTCTTGTGCTTGGTGAGTGTGAGGATGGGATGGATCTAGTTCGAGATGAGCCTTTTTCCTACTGTGGTGGCTAGTCCTATTTATAGAGGCCCTGGTCCTCACCCCAAATATTGAGCGGGAAGGGAGCCAACAATGGCCAAATTCGAAGGAAGACAACAAGTACAAGTTATCCTGACTAAAGGTGGTCTTTGCCTGCCAAAGGCTCTGGTGGTGACGCCGTCTTGGGCTCCATGGTGACCTCCGTCTTGTCGTCCTGCTGGTCTTGGTCTCGTTGCACCGATATGGAAACCTTTGCCTGATGCCTCGGGACTACTAGTCTGCGCTTGCCCCTTTAGCACCAAAGAGGAAACGAGAACACTGCGCGCGCTGGCGCCCGCCTGGCTCCAGTCGTCATGGCTTGCATCACAGGAACCTCGCGAGGTGTCCCTTGCTCTCCGCCCCTCGCGAGCCAGCCCGGTGAGACTGTTCCTGAGGAGGTCTCGTGTCCTCCGCCTCGCGAGGCTTGGCCCCTCGCGAGGGTCTTCAATGTTTGCTGGTGAAGATGGGCCATACAGGGCCCCTGGTGGAGCCACGCCGTGGGCCGCAGGCAGGCAAGTTTGGGGACCCCCATTCCCAGGACACCGACAGTAGCCCCCGGGCCCAATGCATGCTCGAACTTGGCTTCGAGGCAAAGCCAAAGGGCAAGTGCGGAGCACCGCGGGCCCCAATAGCCTGCAGCCTTGGTCAACGCATGGCAATTGATTGGACGTGGGCGTCTCCACTTCCCCACGCTGCCTCGGCAACTGCCCGACTTGACGAGTCCCTGCTGCATGCAGAGAAATATCATCATTACCTGTGATCGTGGGGATCGCCGGTTGGCCTTCTCCTGCTATAAATGAGGAGGGGGGCGGAGCCCGCGTGGCTCATCTTTTCCTGCTCCGCTCGCTTCCTCTCCCTTGTTCCATTGCCAGTAGCGACACCCATGAAGCCTGTGAAGAGGTTCTCGACTGCGGAGAAGGGGAAGGCTCACCAAGAGGGGCCCGGCTCTCCGCCGCCCAAGCGCGGGCGCGGACGTCCCCGTAAGCACACCGCGACCCCGGCCGCCCGCGGCTCCGGCGGTGCCCCTTCGTGTGGTGGGAGTCGCCCATGTCGTGGCAGCCCTGTCGATGAAGGGAGACGTGCCATGGTCGCACGGCCTCCCCGGCCATGCTTCCACTCAGTGGAGGTGCTGCCGGAGTTCGTCGTGTGGTCGGAGAACCCGGCCGACACCTGGCTTCAGCTCCCGCACTTCTTCGTTGGCGAGCTGCCGGCCACAGGTCCAAGCGGGCTCTGGCTGCAGTCGGGCGGCTGCTGCAGCAAAGCTTCCTGGGTCACGATTGAGGTCTCCGTTGCGGGCAACGCAGCCCTGGCCCGCGGCTGGTAGACGTTTGCCCGCGCGCGCGGCCTGGGTAGGTGGTGCACCCTCCACTTCAAATACGATGGCAACGCAACCCTCTACGTGAGGGTGTTTGGAGAAGATGGCCGCCGCGTCGGGTGCTGCCCTGAGGACAACGACGGCAATGAGGTGCTCAGCCTTGGCGACGGTCGTGATGAGGACGAAGGTGGACCCGCCCTCGGCGCCGACCGCGGCTTGCCAAGCTACGGCGGCTCTTCCTCTGGCGACAGCTCCACCAGCGGCGGCTATGACCAGCCGCCACGCCGCCGCGCCCGCCTCGAGGGCGGCAGCGGGTCGTCTCGTCGTCGCGCCCCAGTGAAGCGCAAGGAGGGGTCTGGCTGAGCCCAGGAGAGCGTCAGGGATCCATCCTCGCGAACTGCTGCAGGGCACGCGCCGCTTTTGTTTCGTTCTTCCTTTCCTTCCTACATTAAGAGGGAGACAAGTATGGGGCCCCGCAGGGGCGTGCACAAACTATGATTTCCAAGTTGTCATTCTGTGTTTATTGTTCCTCTGTCGCGTCACAGTATCGATGTTTTATATAGGCATGTAGGAATAACTTAGCGTGACGCGCTTGAAGTAGTTTCCGCCTCATGAGGCGCGCATTTCTCAGTACCTGGCGAGGCGTCTAGGAACTGCAAAAAATTGTTCGAAGATCCCGAGCCCTAGTCACAGGCGCCGCTGACCATGACCCAGCGCCTCGCATCGCAGTACCCGAGGGGAACGGATTGAGGGAGGTGCGCCAGCTTGCGAGCTCGAATGAGGGTGCCTCACGAAAAAAGCAGAAAAGACGCTCACGAGGGCACGAGGGCACCTGTCCAGCCCCCTCGCGAGGGACGCGAGAGAGAGTACAGGTCAAACAGAGAACCAAAGGCAGAATCAGAGGCAGAAGGCGATGGAACAAGACCGACAAGGAACACCAGAAAGCAAATTTCGATTATAGAGGGGCAAGCCAACTACGGAAAGCAAATGAAAAGCCGCGTGCGGCACCTAGTCTAGTCTTCTTGTCTTCTCACCAGCGCGGAGCTAAGTGCTGCCACTAGGACGTGGGAGGGAGCCCTCGAGGCCTGAGGGCGGCACTCCTGAGACTCCGGGGCGTGTACAGGCCCACTCATTATTACATGAGAGTGTCACGAGTGGAGACCTTCACGGGAACTGGGCCTTCTTCACAGCCGCTGGGCCTTTCTTCATGGGTAGAACTTCTGGAGGTGCTGGATGTTCCAGGCGTTCTGGATGGGTACCCCGTCTTGCGTCTCCAGGCGCGCGGCGCCTGGCCTGGAGACGTGGGCGACCCTAAACGGGCCCTCCCACATGGGTGAAAGCTTATGCAGTTCTTCCCTGGAGAGCACCCGCCTTAGGACGAGGTCACCCACCTCGAGCGTCCTGGAGCGGACGCTGCGACAGTGATACCGTCGCAGCGCCTGCTGATATGTTGCCGCCCGTAGTGTGGCTTCGCGGTGGAGTTCCTCCCCATGCACGAGGTCCATCCCCCGCATGGCGTCCTGCTGCGCCACATCAAACGCCAGGACCCGCGCGGAGCGATGCTTGGCCTCATGAGGGAGGACCGCTTCTGCTCCGTAGACGAGGAAGAATGGGGTCTCGCCCGTTGGCTTGGTAGCGGTGGTGCGGATAGACCACAACACGGACTGGAGCTCGTCGTGCCAGCCCCTGCTGCAGGCCTTGAGCTTCTTCTTGAAGGTCCTGGTCTTGAGGCCTCTCAGGACCTCCGTGTTGGTGCGTTCGGCCTGACCATTGCTCCGGGGGTGCGCCACCAAAGCGTAGCACATCTGCGTTCCAAGGTTAGCACAATATGTCTTGAAGAGATTGCTAGTGAACTACGAGCCGTTATCGGTAATGATGCGTTTGGGGACCCCAAACCGGCTCATGAGACCCTTGATGAACTTGACCGCAGAGCCGGCCGGGATGGTGCGGACGGCTTCTACCTCCGCCCATTTGGTGAACTTGTCGATGGCGATGTAGAGGTAGCGGTAGCCCCCAGGCGCTCGAGGGAACGGGCCCAAGATATCCAGCCCCCAGACCGCGAATGGCCACGAGAGTGGGATGGTCTGGAGGCCCTGAGCAGGCTGATGGATCTGCTTGGCGCAGAACTGACAAACCTTGCAGGACTTCACCAGCTCAGTCGTGTTGTTGAGTGCTGTAGGCCAGTAGAATCAGCTGCGGAACGCCTTGCCGACGAGAGTCCGTGACGACGGGTGGTGCCCGCAGTCCCCGCCGTGTATGTAGGCTAGCAACTCTTTCCCCTCTTCCCTGGGGATGTAACGCAAGGAAACATCATTTGGCTGCTTCCTGTATAACTCACCGTCTTGGATGCAGTATGCCGTGGCCTGTCGGGCAACACGCTCCGCGTCCTCCTCCTTCTCCAGCAGCGTCCCTTGCGTCAGGTATGCCTTGAATTCCTTGGTCCAGCACCCCTCCTGAGGCTCGAGCGCCAAGAGTAGGCGTGCTCCCAAGGTCGGGCCACAGGCCGGGGCTCCCGAGGCAGGTGGTTGAGGGAGCTCCTCCCGAGGTAGCACTGTCCTTGAAAGTGGTGGTGTTGCCGATGGGTTGAAGAGCCGCTCCTCGAAGACGCCAGGCTCTTGGGGTAGCCGCTTGGATGCTATCCTGGTGATGTCGTCGGCTTCCTTGTTGGTGCCACGGGGCACGTGCTGCAGCTCCAAGCCCAAGAACTGCTTCTCCATCTTGCGTCCTCCGCGAGGTATGCTTCTATGTGCTCATCCTTCGGCTCGTATACCTTGTTGGAGAAGTTGACGAGGAGCTGCGAGTCGCCCTTAATGGTGAGGCGCTTCACCCCAGGGCAACCGCAGCCTTGAGGCTAGCTATGCGGCCTTCGTACTCTCCTATGTTGTTGGAGACCTTCTCGCCCTGCTGGAAGCAGAGCTGCACGGCGTAGTAAAGCTTGTCCTGAGTGGGTGTGACGAGCACTGCTCCAACCCCCACGCCCTGGAGCGCGAAGGCGCCATCGAAATACATAACCCAGCCATCTGGCGCTTCACTCCCCAGCGAGAGGGACCGATCCTCGCCTGCTTCAAGCCCCGGGGCGTCCGTCCATTCTGCCACGAAATCAGCGAGCGCGGCTCCCTTGATGACCCTGGTTGTGCTGAACTCCACCTGAAATGTCTGTAGCTCAATGTTCCACTCAGCGACTCTCCCGGCGGAGTTGGGGCTCCTGAGCACCCTCTCCAACAGGTAGGCCGAGACGACCTTGATGGGGTGACCATGAAAGTAGTGCTGCAGCTTACGCGAGGCCACCAAGAGCGCGAGCAAGAGCTTCTGAGGCATGGGGTACCGTGCCCTCACGTCCAGCAACACCGTGCTGACAAAATACACTGGGTGCTCGACGAGGACGGGTGTATTGACGAGGCTCATGGCTTCCGGAGCTTGGGCGCCTCCTGAGACGACGGAGCCCCCAAAGCTTGGTCGCTCGTTGGGGCCTCTACAGGCCCAAGTGCACCGTCTTGCTGAGCCTGGTCCTTTGCTGACGTTGCCGCAGCCCTCGCGGTGCCCTCCATGTCTTGGGTCGCCCCGGCTGAGGGAGTGGCTTGGCGCGATGCATCCCTAGCCCGGCGCTCCTCCCGGACCGCCACCAGAGCTGCGCTGGTGGAGTAAGGGGTGGCGTTAAGGTAAAGCACCAGGGGCTCGAGAGGCCGGGGCACCACCATCACCGGAGGGCTGGTCAGGTATCTCTTGAGGTCTTGAAACGCTTGGTCGGCCTCCGGGGTCCACTCGAATGGGCCCTTTTTCTTCATCAGCTTGAAGAATGGTAGGGTGCGCTCTCCCAGCTTGGAGATGAAGCGCCCCAACAAACTCATGCGACCGACAAGCTTCTACATCTCCTTAAGGGTTTGTGGTGGACTCATGTCTTTGTTTGCCTTGACCTTCTCTGGGTTGGCCTCGATCCCTCTGTGGGACACGAGGAAACCCAGCAGCTTGCCGGAAGGGACACCAAACATGCATTTCTCCGGGTTGAGCCGCAAGTCCACCCGACGCAGGCTTTCAAAGGTCTCCTCTAGGTCCTGAATCAGAGTTCTCGCCTCCCGAGACTTCACCACAATGTCGTCGATGTAGGCTTCAGCGTTCCTCCTGAGCTGCTGACCCAGGGCGATGTGCATCAACCGTTGGAAGGTCACACCCGCGTTGCGCAGCCCAAACGGTATGCAAGTGTAGCAGTATACCCCGCACGGGGTCAGGAAGGCCGTCTTCTCGACATCTTCTACCGCCATCTTGATCTGGTGGTAGCCCGAAAACGAATCCAGGAAGCAGAACAGGTCGCACTCGGCAATGGAGTCGACGATCTGGTCGATGCGTGGAAGCGAGAATGGATCTTGAGGGCAGGCCTTGTTCAGGTTGGTGAAGTCGACACACATACGCTCCTTTCCGCCTTTCTTGGGCACAACAACGGGGTTCGCCAACCATTCAGGGTACCGGACCTCGCGAATGACACCTGCTGCCTCCAGCTTGTGGGTTTCTTGGACGATGAAGGACTGCTTCTCGGTGGACTGCCGCCGCGCCCTCTGCTTCACAGGGCGTACATTGGGGCACACCCTCAAGTGGTGCTCAATCACTCCTCTTGGGACCCCTACCAGCTAATCGTGCTCCCAGGCGAATACTTCCTTGTGTGCGCGCAAGAACTTCACGAGTGCCTCCTCTTGATCCGGGTCAAGGTTGGCACCTATGGTGAAGGTGGCCCCCCGAGGACCCATCTTCCTCGACCGGCACCTGCTTGGTTTCTGCCCGGTCTTGAGTGAACAACTGCTTCTTCTTGGTTGATGCAGCTTCCTTAACTCCGGAGGTATCCGCGTCGGCCGGTTGCACCATCGCGGCGGTCATGAGGGCAAGCTTTAGCGCCACCAGAGCCTCCTTGGTATCTCCCACTGTGGTGAGGACGTCCTTGCTCCCAGGCATCTTCATGAGGTTGTAAGCCGGATGGGTCGCCGCCATGAACTGAGCCAGAGCCGGGTACCCGAGGATGGCATTGTACGGGAGGCTGATGTGGGCGATGTCGAAGTCGATCAGCTCAGTGCGGTAGTTGTCACGGGTGTCGCAGGTCACGGGCAGACGGATCTGCCCCAGAGGACTGGCGGAGCCGCCGCCGACTCCAGAGAAGGGCTTGCTTGGGCGAAGCCGCTCGAGTGGTACATGGAGAAGGCTAAAAGCTTCCACAGAGAGCATGTTGAGGCTGCGCCGCCGTCGATGAGGGTCTTGGTGACGGCTACGCTGCAGATGGTGGGCATGCAGAGCATCGGGAGCACGCCCGAGCCGACAGTGGTGACAGGGTGATCCCTCGAGTCGAAAGTTAGGTCGGCCTTGGGGGCCGCCCAACCTGGGGGAGCCCCCTATCGCGTGGAGGCGGCACCGATCTGGCAAAAGAATGGCTTGCGTGACGGTCCGAGGGCGGCGCTTGTGAGCCGCCGAGGAGGGTCGCAACGGCGGGGGGCGGCTGCGCTACGAAGCTCGCAGCGAGAAGGCTGCACAGCTCCTTGCAAGATGCCACCATGGACCCTGGAAGGTTGAGCAGCCAGGCGCGTGGTGCACCAGTAAGGGCCATGGGAAGCTAGTTGGCCATGACCTTGTCGTCGCCCCCAACCTTGAGGACGGCCTCCTCGTACGCCAACAGGAAAGCCGACGGGTCTGCCGCGCCGTCATAGCATGGTGGCATATCCGGCTTGAACTTGGGCGGCCACTCCACCTGCCGTAAGGCGGGGGCCAAGGCTCGGAGCCCCCAGGTCCCGCCATTGGCATCTGTCATCGGAGCCGGAAGCGCGACGCCTGCCATGGGGGCGAAGCGCGGTGGTGGCGAAGCGCAGATCGACGGAAGGAAAGCTCCGGCGCACCCCTACCTCGCGCGCCAAATGTCGGATTTCGGGTTCCGGCAAACCCTTGAGTTCGAACACTGGGGTGCACACGAAGAACCCCGATCACGCCCTCACTCGCGCCCCAATCTCAAAGCCTAGCTCGACGAACTTGCAACACAAGGGACACAAGATTTATACTGGTTCGGGCCACCGATGTGGTGTAATACCCTACTCCAGTGTGGTGTGGTGGATTGCCTCTTGGGCGGATGATGAACAGTACATGGGAAGAACAACCTCCTAAGGGGAGGTGTTCTTGTGCTTGGTGAGTGTGAGGATGGGATGGATCTAGTCCGAGATGAGCCTTTTTCGTACTGTGGTGGCTAGTCCTATTTATAGAGGCCCTAGTCCTCTCCCCAAATATTGAGCGGGAAGGGAGCCAACAACGGCCAAATTCGAAGGGAGACAACTAGTACAAGTTATCCTGACTAAAGGTGGTCTTCGGCTGCCAAAGGCTCTAGTGGTGACGCCATCTTGGGCTCCACGTTGACCTCCGTCTTGCCGTCCTGCTGGTCTTGGTCTCGTTGCACCGATATGGAAACCTTTGCCTGATGCCTCGGGACTCCTTGGCTGCGCTTGCCCCTTTAGCACCAAAGAGGAAACGAGGACACTGCGCGCGCTGGCGCCTGCCTGGCTCCAGTCGTCATCGCTTGCGTCACATGAACCTTGCGAGGTGTCCCTTGCCTTGATCTCTCCCCCCCTCGCGAGCCAGCCCAGTGAGACCATTCCCGAGGAGGTCTCGTGTCATCCGCCTCGCGAGGCTTGGCCCCTCGCGAGGGTCTTGATTGTTTGCTGGTGAAGATGGGCCGTATAGGGCCGCTGGTGGATCCACGCTGTGGCCATAGGCAGGCAAGTCTAGGGACCCCCGTTCCCAGGACACCGACAATAGGCCATGGTCGAAGTTCTTCCACAACGTTGCGCACGACGGCGGAAAAACTGGAAACTCACCCGGAATCAAGACTAATGAAGAAGCAAAGAAGACCTCAAGAGACTAGCCTCTTCAGCAACCCCACTTGTGCACTTTTTAGGCCCTTCCTTGATGACGCTCGATAGCGCGTTAGGGGCAGGCCCGGGGGTTTCTATCAGTGCAACAAACCCTGGGTCTGTTGCCCTGAGTGTGCACATGCACGCGATCAAGATTGGAGCACCAACCCAAATCAGAGTACGAGAAACCAAGATATTCGAAGAACCAACAAGAAGATCAGAGGGACTATGACCAAGCCAGAGAAGCAAGATATCATCAAGAGAAAGGCCTCCCTTCCCGAGGAGGCGAGCCCGACAAGGGGCGAGGCCACCCCAGAAGAAGACAACCAAGGCATCCCGGCAGGGCCTGCCGGGACTCACGCAGGCAAAACCACCTCACCAACCACTCCACCACGACTCACATCGTCGATCAGTGCGGTGTCAAGCCATAGAGTGACTAAGTGGCAGCCATTCGCCACATGGCAGCCTCTCCCTACAGGAAAAACCCACAGGTGACACCCGTCCTGCAACGTGTCAAGCGATCAGGCGCAGAGCTGGCAAGATAGCCCGGCAAGCCTTGCTGGGCAACCAGTGATGTGACATTGAGTGGTGCATGTAATGCGCCCTGTCAGCCCGCAGAGTTAGGTATGATAGCACTGTTGCTATCTTATCAGTGCATAATGACTACTTTGCCATTGTGGTAACCCCTTGATCTATAAAAGGAGGCCCGTGGCAACCATAGAAAGGGTTAGAAGTTTGGATAACTCACACCCCCGTACGCGCGTAGCCACTACAGTCTGGAGGCAACCCTTGCCGTGCAAGTGTACTACGCTCCACCACCTCATTTCCACTATGAATCCACCAAAACAGGAGTAGGGTTTTACGCATCACGACGAACCGAACCTGGGTAAAACTGCCCACATGATCTTTGCCATGCTGCCCCACACCCGTCTGCTCTTTGTGCAACGCGACGTCCCCCTGCCGATCCAGCAAGGGGTCTCTTGGTCCCATACGTGGCCGTGGTTTCCCGCTACACGCTTTGTTGAATCTTGTTATTAAAGAACAATTTTCTGGTAGTCCTAATGAAGATGCTGCATCCCATCTGAATACTTTTGTTGAATTGTGTGATATGCAAAAGAAAAAAATGTCGATAATGATATTGTTAAATTGAAGCTATTTCCTTCTCACTACGAGATCATGCTAAAACTTGGTTTTCGTCCTTGCCTAAAAATAGTATTGATTCATGGAATAAGTGAAAGGATGCTTTCATTTCCAAGTATTTTTCTCCCGCTAAGATCATCTCCCTTAGGATCGATATAATGAATTTTAAGCAACTTGATCATGAACATGTCACACAATCTTGGGAGAGGATGAAATTGATGATAAGAAATTGCAATACTCATGGTTTAAATTTGTGGATGATCATACAAATTTTTTATGCGGGATTGAATTTTGCATCTAGAATTCTTTTAGATTCCGCCACGGGTGGTACTTTTGTGGAAATCACATTAGGAGAAGCTACCAAAATACTAGATAATATTATGGCAAATTACTCTCAATGGCATACCGAAAGATCTTCTACTAGTAAAAAAGTGCATGCTATTGAAGAAATTAATACTTTGAGTGGAAAGATAGAACTTATGAAATTGATGCTAGCAAGAGTGCTCCTACTAATCCCAATGATATGCCTTTGTCTACTTTGATTGAGAATAATAATGAATTTATGGATATGATTTTTTTTGGTAGGAACAATTTTGGTAATAACGTGTGTAGAGGTAATTTCAATCCTAGCCTGTTTCCTAGTAATTCCTCTAATAACTATGGTCATTCCTACAACAATTCTTTTGGGAATTATAATAAGATACCCTCTGATCTGTAGAGTAATATTAAAGATTTTCTAAACTCCCAAAAGATTGCTTAAGACTGATGAGTTGGCTAGGAACATCGATTGAACTTATCATGATATTGATTCTTTTAAGATTAGATCTATGCCACCCAAGTGTGATATTAATGAGCCTCTGAAAGCTATTCGACATTCTATTAATGAAAGTAAGGAGAGAACCACTAGGATGTGTGCTAAGAGAGAATGGCTCAAAAAAGTGTGTTCTTCTAGTTTTTGTGATAATCTTGATGAAGAACTTAAAGTGAATGGTGTGACTCCTATTGAATCTTTATTTGCTAATATAGAACTTGATAAAGAAGGGACTGGAGATGAGTCAAATTTAGCTGGAAGGCATCCCAATAATTTGGAGGGTGAAGATCTTAATGAAAAAATTAACAAAAGTGGGATTGGCGAGGTCAAAACTTTAACTAGTGATGAACCCGCTCTTTTAGATCTCAAGGACTTAAATTATGATAATTGTTCTTTGATTGAATGTATTTCCTTTTTGCAATCTATGCTTAATTCACATCATGCTTATAATCAAAATAAGGCTTTCACTAAACATATCGTTGATGCTATGATGAAATCTTTTGAAGAAAAACTTGAGTTGGAAGTTTCAATCCCTAGAAAGCTTTATGATGACTGGGGACCTAATTTTAAAATCAATATTAAAGATTATGAGTGCAATGCTTTGTGTGATTTGGGTCCTAGCGTTTCTACTATTCTAAAAACTGAATGTGATGTACTAGGTTTCCATAAACTTGATGATTGTTCCTTCAATTTGCACTTAGCAGATTTCACTATTAAGAAACCTATGGGAAGGATTAATGATGTTCTTATTGTTGCAAATTGGAATTATGTTCCCATAGATTTTATTGTGCTTGATATACAATGCAATCTTACATGTCCTATCATTCTTGGTAGACCTTTCCTTAGAACGATTGGTGCAATTATTGATATGAAAGAAGGAAACACTAGATTTCAATTTCCATTAAGGAAGGGAATGGAACACTTTCCAAGAAAGGAAATTAAGTATCCATATGAATCTATTATGAGGGCTACTTATGGATTGAATACCAAAGATGGCAATACCTAGATCTATGCAATATGCCTATCTAGGGGCGTAAAACAATAGCGCTTGTTGTGTGGCAACCCAATTTTATTTTTATGTTTTTGCTTCTGTTTTTCAGTAAATATGCAATTATACTTATGTTATGATTGTGTTTAGTGTTTTAATTAGTGTTTGCGCAAAGTAAGACCTTTGGGATGATTTGAGTAATAGTTGATTTGATTCTGTGAAAAAACAGAAACTTTTCTGCTCAGTTCTAGAATTTTGTAAATTCACAGAAACGTGTTCTTGATTAGAATTTTTTACACAAGATTTATATAAAATTTCCTACGTTTTCTTAATTTTTCAGAATTTTTGGAGTTACAGAAGTTTGGCTAAAGTCCAGATTACTACAGACTATTTTGTTTTTGACAGATTCCGTTTTCATTGCGTTGTTTGCTTATTTTGATGAATTCTATGGGTAGTATCGGGGGGTATGAACCATGTAGAAGTTAGAATACAGTAGATATATCATAGATATAAAATTGGAATGAGTTTACAATAGTACCTTAAAGTGGTTATTTGCTTTGTTTCACTAACTGATCTCACGAGTTTTCTGTTGAGTTTTGTGTTGTGAAGTTTTCAAGTTTTGGGTGAAGTTTCGATGGACTATTGAATAAGGAGTGGCAAGAGCCTAAGATTGGGGATTCCCAGGGCATCCCAAGGTTATATTCAAGTACAACCAAGCATCTAAGCTCGGGGATGCCCCGTACGGCATCCCCTCTTTTATTTATGATCCATCGGTAAATTACTCGCGGCTATATTTTTATTCACCACATGATATGTGTTTTGCTTGGAGCGTCTTGTATTATATGAGTCTTTGCCTTTTAGTTTGCCACAATCATCCTTGCTGTACACACCTTTTGAGAGGGACACACATTAATCGTGAATTTATTAGAATACTCTATGTGCTTCACTTATATCTTTTGAGCTAGGTAGTTGTTCTAGTGCTTCACTTATATCTTTTTAGAGCATGGCGGTGGTTTTATTTGGAAGAAATTGTTGAACTCGCATGCTTCACTTATATTATTTTGAGAGTCTTATAAATAGTATGGCAATTTTCTTGGGTTCTGAATTTAGTCCTAATATGATAAGGTATTCAAGAGGGATATAATAAAAACTTTCATGAAGATCATTGAATATATGGGAAGTTTGATTCCTTGCATTTGTTTTGAGATATAAAGATGGTGATATTAGTGTCATGCTAGTGAGCAATTGTGGATTAGTAAGAATATTTGTGTAAAGGTTTGTTGTTCCCGAAGCATGCACATATGGTCTCTCAGTATGCGATGACGTTGGAGCATGATTTTTTTGTCTTCCTTATGAGTGGCGGTCGGGAATGAGCGATGGTCTTTTCCTACCAATATACCCCCCTAGGAGCATGCGTATTAGTACTTTGCTTCGAGGGCTAATAAACTTCTACAATAAGTATGTGAGTTCTTTATGACTAATGTTGAGTCCATGGATTATACGCACTCTCACCCTTCCATCATTGCTAGCCTCTTCGATACCGTGCATTGCCCTTTCTCACATTGAGAGTTGGTGCAACTTAGCCGGTTCATCCAAACCCCGTGATATGATACGCTCTTTCACACATAAACCTCCTTATATCTTCCTAAAAACAGCCACCATACCTACCTATTATGGCATTTCCATAGCCATTCCGAGATATATTGCCATGCAACTTCCACTGTTCTGTTTTTATTATGACACATACCATCATTGTCATATTGCTTTGCATGATGATATGCATGAGGCATTCATATAGAGTCGTATATTTGTTCTAGTATCGAGTTGTAATTCTTGAGTTGTAAGTAAATAAAAGTGTGATGGTCATCATTATTAGAGCATTGTCCCATGTGAGGAAAGGATGATGGATACTATGATTCCCGCACAAGTCAGGATGAGACTCCGGACTTAAACGAATAAAAAGAGGCCAAAGAGCCCAAAAAGAAAAAATTAGAGAAAAAGAGAGAAGGGACAATGTTACTATCCTTTTCCCACACATGTGGTTCAAAGTACCACCAAGTTCTTCATGATAGAGAGTCTCCTATTTTGTCACTTTCATATATTACTAGTGGGAATTTTTCATCATATAACTTGGCTTGTATATTCCAACGATGGGCTTCCTTAAAATGCCCTAGGTCTTCGTGAGCAAGCGAGTTGGATGCACACCCACTTAGTTTTCTTTTGAGCTTTCATACACTTATAGCTCTAGTGCATCCATTGCATGGCAATCCCTACTCCTTGCATTGACATGAATTGAGGGGCATCTCCATAGCCCATTGATTAGCCTCGTCGATGTGAGACTTTCTCCTTTTTTGTCTTCTCCACAAACCTCCACCATCATATTATATTCGATCTATAGTGTTATATCCATGGCTCACGCTCATGTATTGCATGTAATTTGAAAAAGCTTGAGAACATTAAAAGTATGAAACAATTGCTTAGCTTGTCATCGGCGTTGTTCATGATAAATACTTTGTGTGATGAAGATAGAGCATGACAAGATTATATAATTTGTAGGGATAACTTTCTTTAGCTATGATATTTTGAGAAGACATGATTGCTTTTTAGTATGCATGAACTATTATTGTTTCTATGTCAATATTAAACTTTTGTTTTGAATCTTACGGATCTGAATATTCATACCACGTAAAGAAATATTACATTGATAAACATGTTAGATAGCATTCCATATCAAAAACTCTGTTTTTATCATTTACCTACTCGAGGACGAGCAGGGACAAAGCTTGGGGATGCTTGATACGTATCCAATGTATCTATAATTTTTTATTATTCCATGCTATTATATTATCCAGCTTGAATGTCTTATATGCATTATTATGCTATTTTATATCATTTTTTGGGACTAACCTATTAACCTAGTGCCAAGTGCCAGTTGCTGTTTTTTTCATTGTTTTTGTTTTTCACAGAAAATCAATACCAAATGGAGTCCAAATGGAACGAAACTTTTTGACGATTTTTCTTGGATAAGAAGACACCTAGGAAGCTTCGGGAGGAAGCCAGAAGGGCCACGGGTGAGCCACAAGCTCACTAGGCGCGCCCTAGGGGGTGTGCCCTGCGAGCTTGTGGGCCCCCTGAGGCACCTCTAACCCTAATCTCAGCTCCATAAATACCCAAATATTCTCCGTATACTAGAGGGCACACCAAAATACTTCTCCGCCGCCGCAAGTTTCTGTCCTTGTGAGATCCCATCTGGAGACCTATTCCGGTACTCTGCCAGAGGGGGATTCAATAACAAAGGGATTTTACATCAACCTTGTTGCCCTTCCGATGATGTGTGAGTAGTTTACCACAGACCTACGTGTCCATAGTTAGCTTCTAGACGGCTTCTTCTCTGTCTTTGTTCTTCAATACAATGTTCTCCTCGATGTTCTTGGAGGTCTATTCGACGTAATCTTGTTTTGCGGTGCGTTTGTTGAGATCCGATGAATTGTGGGTTTATGATCAGATTATCTATGAATATTATTTGAGTCTTCTCTGAAGTCTTTTATACATGATTAAGATAGCTTTATATTTCTCTCTGATATATTTATTTGGTTTGGCCAACTAGATTGATTTTTCTTGCAATGGGAGAGGTGCTTTGTAATGGGTTGAATCTTGCGGTGCTCAATCCCAGTGACAGAAGGGGACTTGACACGTATTTGTATTGTTTCCATTAAGGATAAAGGTGGGGTTTATTCATGTTGATTGGATCTATCCCTGTACATCATGTCATCTTGCTTAAGGCGTTACTCCGTTCTTGTTAACTTAATACACTAGATGCATGCTGGATAGCGGTCGATGTGTGGAGTAATAGTAGTATATGTAGGCAGGAGTCGGTCTACTTGTCACGTACGTGATGCCTACATTCATGATCATTGCCTTAGATATCATCATAATTATTCGCTTTTCTATCAATTGCTCAACAGTAATTGATAACCCACAAGTATAGGGGATCGCAACAGTTTTCAAGGGTAGAGTATTCAACCCAAATTTATTGATTCGACACAAGGGGAGCCAAAGAATATTCTCAAGTATTAGCAGTTGAGTTGTCAATTCAACCACACCTGGATAACTTAGTATCTGCAGCAAAATATTTAGTAGCAAAGTAATATGGAAGTAACGGTAATGATAGCAAAAGTAATATTTTTGGGTTTTGTAGTGATTGTAACAGTAGCAACGGAAAAGTAAATAAGCGAAGAACAATATGTGAAAAGCTTGTAGGCATTGGATCGGTGATGGAGAATTATGCCGGATGCGGTTCATCATGTAACAGTCATAACATAGGGTGACACAGAACTAGCTCCAATTCATCAATATAATGTAGGCATGTATTCCGAATATAGTCATACGTGCTTATGGAAAAGAACTTGCATGACATCTTTTGTCCTACCCTCCCGTGGCAGCGGGGTCCTAATGGAAACTAAGGGATATTAAGGTCTCCTTTTAATAGAGTACCGGACCAAAGCATTAACACATAGTGAATACATGAACTCCCCAAACTACGGTCATCACCGGGAGTGGTCCCGATTATTGTCACTTCGGGGTTGCCGGATCATAACACATAGTAGGTGACTACAGACTTGCAAGATAGGATCAAGAACTCAAATATATTCATGAAAACATAATAGGTTCAGATCTGAAATCATGGTACTAGGCCCTAGTGACAAGCATTAAGCATAGCAAAGTCATAGCAACATCAATCTCAGAACATAGTGGATACTAGGGATCAAATCCTAACAAAACTAACTCGATTACATGATAAATCTCATCCAACCCATCACCGTCCAGCAAGCCTACAATGGAATTACTCATGCACGGCGGTGAGCATCATGAAATTGGTGATGGAGGATGGTTGATGATGACAACGACGACGGATTCCCCTCTCCGGAGCCCTAAACGGACTCCAGATCAGCCCTCCCGAGAGGTTTTAGGGCTTGGCGGCGGCTCCGTATCGTAAAACGCGATGAATCCTTCTCTCTGATTTTTTTCTCCCCAAACACGAATATATGGAGTTGGAGTTGAGGTCGGTGGAGCGTCAGGGGGCCCATGAGGCAGGGGCGCGCCCAGGGGGGTAGGCGCGCCCCCCACCCTCGTGGACAGGTGGAGGCCCCCCTGACGGGGATTCTTCTTCTAGTATTTTTAATATTTTCAAAAAATAAGTTCCGTGGAGTTTCAGATCATTCCGAGAACTTTTGTTTCTGCACATAAAAAACAGCGTCAGTCCGGGTTAGTTCCATTCAAATCATGCAAGTTAGAGTCCAAAACAAGGGAGTGTTTGGAAAAGTAGATACGACGGAGACGTATCAACTCCCCCAAGCTTAAACCTTTGCTTCTCCTCAAGCAATTCAGTTGATAAACTGAAAGTGATAAAGAAAAACTTTTACAAACTCTGTTTGCTCTTGTTGTTGTAAATATGTAAAGCCAGCATTCAAGTTTCCAGCAAAGATTATAACTAACCACATTCACAATAACACTTAGGTCTCATGTTTACTCATATCAATGGCATAATCAACTAGCGAGCTATAATAATAAATCTCGGATGACAACACTTTCTCAAAAACAATCATAATATGAAATAATAAGATGGTATCTCGCTAGCCCTTTCTGAGACCGCAAAACATAAATG
Source organism: Aegilops tauschii subsp. strangulata (assembly GCF_002575655.3). Taxonomy (NCBI): domain Eukaryota; kingdom Viridiplantae; phylum Streptophyta; class Magnoliopsida; order Poales; family Poaceae; genus Aegilops; species Aegilops tauschii. Next base: position 290,237,901 of record NC_053038.3, read on the forward strand.
CAGAGCACCTTTAAAGATCAAGGACTGACTAGACATTGTAATTCATGGTACAAGAGATCCAGTCATAGTCATACCCAATATAAATTAACAGTAATGGATGCAAATGACAGTAGCGCTTTCCAGCTAGTGCTTTTTAATAAGAGGGTGATGACTCAACATGAAAGTAAATAGATAGGCCCTTCGCAGAGGGGAGCAGGGATTTGTAGAGGTGCCAGAGCTCGGTTTTGAAATAGAGATAAATAATATTTTGAGCGGCATACTTTCATTGTCAAAATAACAACCAAGAGATGGCGATATCTTCCATGCTACACACATTATAGGCGGTTCCCAAACAGAATGGTAAAGTTTATACTCCCCCTCTACCACAAGCATCAATCCATGGCTTGCTCGAAACAACGAGTACCTCCAACTAACAACAGTCCCAGGGGGAGTTTTGTTTGCAATTATTTTGATTTAGTTTGCATAAAGCATGGGACTGGGCATCCCGGTGACCAACCATTTTCTCGTGAGTGAGGAGAGGAGTCCACTCCTCTTGAGAATAACCCGCCTAGCATGGAAGATACAGACAGCCCTAGTTGATACATGAGCTATTCGAGCATACAAAAAAGAATTTCATTTGAAGGTTTAGAGTTTGGCACATACAAATTTACTTGGAACGGCAGGTAGATACCGCATATAGGAAGGTATAGTGGACTCATATGGAATAACTTTGGGGTTTAAGGGATTGGATGCACAAGCAGTATTCCCGCTTAGTACAAGTGAAGGCTAGCAAAAGACTGGGAAGCGACCAACTAGAGAGCAACACAGTCATGAACATGCATTAAAATTAATAAACATTGAGTGCAAGCATGAGTAGGATATAATCCACCATGAACATAAATATCGTGAAGGCCATGTTGATTTGTTTCAACTACATGTGTGAACATGTGCCAAGTCGAGTCACTTAAATCATTCAAAAGGAGGATACCACCCCACTATACCACATCACAACCATTTTAATAGCATGTTGGCACGCAAGGTAAACCATTATAACTCATAGCTAATCAAGCATGGCACAAGCAACTATAATCTCTAATTGTCATTCCAAACATGTTCATTCATAATAGGCTGAATCAGGAACGATGAACTAATCATATTTACAAAAACAATAGAGGTCGAGTTCATACCAGCTTCTCTCATCTCAGTCAGTCCATCATATATCGTCATAATTGCCTTTCACTTGCACAACCGAACGATGTGAATAATAATAAGAGTGCACGTGCATTGGACTAAGCTGGAATCTGCGAGCACTCAGTAAACAGGAGAAGACAAGTCAATATGGGCTCTTGGTTAAATCAACAATAATGCATATAAGAGCCACTTTAACATTTTAATCATGGTCTTCTCCTATCGACCCCCAAAGAAAAGAAAAGAAATAAAACTATTTACACGGGAAAGCTCCCAACAAGCAAAAAGAAGAACAGGAAATCTTTTTGGGTTTTCTTTTTAATTATTACTACTACAGCAAGATAAGTAAACTAGCTAAAGCTATTACTAATTATTACTACTACAGCAAGAAAATAAACTAGCATGGATAATACAACGAAAGAGTATGAGCACTGACATCTAACAATGAGTGTGTGTGAACATAAATGTAATGTCGGTGGGAAATACGTACTCCCCCAAGCTTAGGCTTTTGGCCTAAGTTGGTTTATTGCCACGGATGGCCTGGCGGATATCCATATTGTAACTGGGGTTGTACTGAGATGCAGCGGCTATTGCATCGTGGGCTGCAGCTTGGAGGCGAGCTGCCCTCGTCCTCCTTTCGTACTCATTTGCCTCCTCTCTGGTTATAAAATATCTTCCTTTTGCCTCAAAGTCAAAGAGAGCAGGAGCAGGGAGAACAATATTGACAGGGTGACGCCTGTCAAAGATTAGTCGGTACTGGAGAGGTGGTTCATTCCTCATGACAAACTACTGGTGAACCATAGCATTAAAGTCTAGGTAAGTAGGAGGCAATTCAATATCATCATCACGTATGGTTACACCAAGAAAATCAGCTAAGCGGGTTGCATAAATTCCACCAAAGAAATCTCCATTAAATCTATTATGATGCAACCTACGTGCAACAATGGCTTCCAAATTATAAGATTTGTCTCCTAACACAGCACTCCTAAGAATACTGAGGTCAGGGACACACATATGACATGCTTCATCTTTACCATTTATGCACCTACCTATGAAGAGAGCAAAATAATGTATAGCAGGAAAATGAATGCTCCCTATGGTAGCTTGTGCTATATCTCTAGATTCCCCCACAGTTATATTAGCAAGAAAATCACTAAATTCAGATTTGCGAGGTTCACTAGCACTACCGCATTGTGGAAGTTTACAAGCAGTGGTAAAATCCTCTAAGTCCATCGTATAAGATTTTTCATAAAGATCAAACAGGACAATTGGAGAATTGCGTGAAGATGAAAATTCAAACCTCCTCACAAAGGAACTAGTGAGATAGTGGTACTGGCGGCACTTTTCCTCCTCGAAGCTCACAAGATCAGCGTTACACAAATATGCGTTAAATTCTTCCTTGATTCCCGCTCGATCCATAAAGTCCTCTGAAGGCCATTCACAAGGCCACACTGGAGCGTTCCTTGGTGGCTCATCGTTAGCATCACGCATTGCAAGCCTGGGTCCTTGCTTCCTTGAAGAACCACCTTGGTACATTTTCCTCAGCATATTTCTTCCTCTGAAAAATTTCTGAAATTTTTAGTAACTTCAAATAAAAGTGAGCCAAGCTCAACAAAATTGATAGCAACTACTCCTACAAGTGCCTAGAGACTATATCATGCATTAGAACTACTTGGAACCATATAAATTTGACATCCAAGCTCAAGAACATGGTCACCTAGGCAGCACAAATTTTCCATAAATAAAGCGCTAGAACAAAAACTAATTGGACCAATGGAGGAGTCACATACCAAGGAACAATCCCCCCAAGCAGTTTTGTGAGAGGTGCTTTGAGCAAGGAGATCGAAAATCGCTGCCAAATGAGCTAGAACTCGTGCTTGAGCTGGATGGTGATTTCTTTGGGAGGAAGAAGAAGTGTGTGGGTGCAGGAATAAGTGGAGGGGAGCCACCGTGGGCCCACAAGGCAGGGGGCGCGCCCTGGACCCTCGTGGCCAGGTGCTTGCTCCCCTGTTGTGTTCTCAGTGCCAAATATTCTCAAATATTCCATAAAAAAATCATATTAAATTGGCAGGGCATTTGGAGAACTTTTATTTTCAGGGTATTTTTATATTGCACAGATAATTCAGGAAACAGACAGAAAAATACTATTTTTACTTTATTTCAACTAAATAACAGAAACTAAAAGGAGGGTACAGAAGGTTGTGACTTCTAGTTTCATCCATCTCATGCTCATTAAAAGGAATCCACTAACAAGGTTGATCAAGTCTTGTTAACAAACTCATTCCGAATAACATGAAACCGGAGAAATTTCGAATAACACTATGTTACCTCAACGGGGATATGCACATCCCCAATAATAAGAGTATCATATTTATTCTTGACAGTAGGAAGAGGAAATTCAAAACCTCCAAAAATAATTGACAGAATTTTTCCAATAGAATTGATACTGTGGACTTGCGGTTGTTTCCTCGGAAAGTGTACCGTATGCTCATTACCATTAACATGAACAGTGACATTGCCTTTGTTGCAATCAATAACAGCCCCTGCAGTATTCAAAAAGGGTCTTCCAAGAATAATAGACATACTGTTGTCCTCGGGAATATCAAGAATAACAAAGTCCATTAAAATAGTAACGTTTGCAACCACAACAGGCACATCCTGACAAATACCGACAGGTATAGCAGTTGATTTATCAGCCATTTGCAATGATATTTCAGTAGGTGTCAACTTATTCAAATCAAGTCTACAATATAAAGAGATAGGCATAACACTAACACCGGCTCCAAGATCACATAAAGCAGTTTTAACATAGTTTCTTTTAATGGAGCATGGTATAGTGGGTACTCCTGGATCTCCAAGTTTCTTTGGTATTCCACCCTTAAAGGCATAATTAGCAAGCATGGTGGAAATTTCAGCTTCCAGTATCTTTCTTTTATTAGTAACAATTTATTTCATATACTTAGCATAAGGATTCATTTTGAGCATATCAGTTAATCGCATACGCAAAAAAGATAGATCTAACCATTTCAGCAAAGCGCTCAAAATCCTCATCATCCTTTTTCTTGGATGGTTTGGGAGGAAAAGGCATGGGTTTCTGAACCCAAGCTTCTCTTTCTTTACCATGTTTCCTAGCAACAAAGTCTCTCTTATCATAACGTTGATTCTTGGATTGTGGGTTATCAAGATCAACAGCAGGTTCAATTTCTACATCATTATCATTGCTAGGTTGAGCATCAACATGAACATCTTCATTAACATTATCACTAGGTTCATGTTCATTACCAGATTGTGTTTCAGCATCAGAAATAGAAATATCATTGGGATTCTCAGGTGGTTCAGCAATAGGTTCACTAGAAGCATGCAAAGTCCTATCATTTTTCTTTTTCTTCTTTTTAGAAGGACTAGGTGCATCTAAATTATTTCTCTGAGAATCTTGTTCAATTCTCTTAGGCTGGTCTTCAGGATACAAAGGTTCCTGAGTCATTTTACCAGTTCTAGTAGCCACTCTAATAGCAAAGTCATTATTCTTACTATTTAATTCATTGAGCAAATCATTTTGAGCTTTAAGTACTTGTTCTACTTGAGTGGTAACCATAGAAGCATGTTTACTAATGAGTTTAAGTTCACCTTTAACTCTAGGCATATAATCGCCCAAGTGTTCAAGCGTATCGGAATTGTATTTCAATTGTCTACCAATATAAGCATTGAAGTTATCTTCTTTAACAATAAAATTGTCAAACTCATCTAAGCATTGTCTAGCAGACTTATAACGAGGAATATCACCTTCATCAAATCTATAGAGAGAATTTACCTTTACTACCTGTGTCGGGTTATCCAGACCATGAGTTTCTTCAATAGGTGATGAATTAAGATCATATGTTTCTTCAACATGCGGTAAATTTAGACCATGTATTTCTTCAATAGGAGGTAAATTCTTAACATCTTCAGCTTTAATACCTTTTTCTTTCATAGATTTCTTTGCCTCTTGCATATCTTCAGGACTGAGAAATAGAACACCTCTTTTCTTCGGAGTTGGTTTAGGAATAGGCTCAGGAATTGGCTCAGGAAGTGTCCAATTATTTTCATTAGTCAACATATTATTCAATAGAATCTCAGCTTCATCCGGTGTTCTTTCCCTGAAAACAGAACCAGCACAACTATCCAGGTAATCTCTGGAAGCATCGGTTAGTCCATTATAAAAGATATCAAGTATTTCATTTTTTCTTGAGAGGATGATCAGGAAAAGCATTAAGTAATTGGAGAAGCCTCCCCCAAGCTTGTGGGAGACTCTCTTCTTCAATTTGCACAAAATTATATATTTCCCTTAAAGCAGCCTGTTTCTTATGAGCAGGGAAATATTTAGCAGAGAAGTAGTAAATCGTATCCTGGGGACTATGCACACAACCAGGATCAAGAGAGTTGAACCATATTTTAGCATCACCCTTTAATGAGAACGGAAATATTTTAAGGATATAAAGGTAGCGAGATTTCTCATCATTAGTGAACAGGGTGGCTATATCATTTAATTTAGTAAGATGTGCCACAACAGTTTCAGATTCATAGCCATAAAAAGGATCAGATTGAACCAAAGTAATTATATCAGGATCAACAGAGAATTCATAATCCTTATCAGTAACATAGATAGGTGAAGTAGCAAAAGCAGGGTCGGGTTTCATTCTAGCATTAAGAGATTGCTGCTTCCATTTAGCTAATAGCCTCTTTAGATCATATCTATCATTGCAAGCTAAAATAGCTCTAGCAGCTTCTTCATCCATAACATAACCCTCAGGAACAACAGCTAATTCATATTTATTAGGGGGAGAGTCTTCACCATCACTATCTTCAATATTATTAGTTTCAATGATTTCATTCTCTCTAGCCCTAGCAAGTTGTTCATCAAGAAATTCACCAAGTGGCACAGTAGTATCAAGCATAGAAGTAGTTTCATCATAAGTATTATGCATAGCAGAAGTGGCATCATCAATAACATGCGACATATCAGAATGAATAGCAGAAGCACGTTTAGGTGTCGCAAGCTTACTCAAAACAGAAGGTGAATCAAGTGCAGAGCTAGATGGCAGTTCCTTACCTCCCCTCGTAGTTGAGGGATAAATTTTTGTTTTCTCATCTTTCAAGTTCCTCATAGTGAACAGCAGATATAAATCCCAAGTGACTCAAAGAATAGAGCTATGCTCCCCGGCAACGGCGCCAGAAAATAGTCTTGATAACCCACAAGTATAGGGGATCGTAACAGTTTTCGAGGGTAGAGTATTCAACCCAAATTTATTGATTCGACACAAGGCGAGCCAAAGAATATTCTCAAGTATTAGCAGTTGAGTTGTCATTTCAACCACACCTAGATAACTTAGTATCTGTAGCAAAGTATTTAGTAGAAAAGTAATATGGAAGTAACGGTAATGATAGCAAAAGTATTATTTTTGGGTTTTGTAGTGATTGTAACAGTAGCAACGGAAAAGTAAATAAGCGAAGAACAATATATGAAAAGCTCGTAGGCATTGGTTCGGTGATGGAGAATTATACTGGATGCGGTTCATCATTTAACAGTCATAACATAGGGTGACACAGAACTAGCTCCAATTCATCAATATAATGTAGGCATGTATTCCGAATATAGTCATACGTGCTTATGGCAAAGAACTTGCATGACATCTTTTGTCCTACCCTCCCGTGGCAGCGGGGTCCTAATGGAAACTAAGGGATATTAAGGTCTCCTTTTAATAGAGTACCGGACCAAAGCATTAACACACAGTGAATACATGAACTCCTCAAACTACGGTCATCACCGGGAGTGGTCCCGATTATTGTCACTTCGGGGTTGCCGGATCATAACACATAGTAGGTGACTATAGACTTGCAAGATAGGATCAAGAACTCACGTATATTCATGAAAACATAATAGGTTCGGATCTGAAATCATGGCACTCGGGCCCTAGTGACAAGCATTAAGCATAGCAAAGTCATAGCAACATCAATCTCAGAACATAGTGGATACTAGGGATCAAACCCTAACAAAACCAACTCGATTACATGATAAATCTCATCCAACCCATCACCGTCAAGCAAGCCTACAATGGAATTACTCACGCACGGCGGTGAGCATCAGGAAATTGGTGATGGAGGATGGTTGATGATGACGATGGCGACGGATTCCCCTCTCCGGAGCCCCGAACGGACTCCAGATCAGCCCTCCCGAGAGGTTTTAGGGCTTGCCGGCAGCTCCGTATCGTAAAACGCGATGAATCCTTCTCTTTGATTTTTTCTCCCCGAACACGAATATATGGAGTTGGAGTTGAGGTCGGTGGAGCGTCAGGCGGCCCACGAGGCAGGGGGCGCGCCCAGGGGCAGTCGCGCCCCCCACCCTCGTGGACAGGTGGAGTCCCCCTGACGTGGATTCCTCTTCCAGTATTTTTAATATTTTCCAAAAATAAGTTATGTGGAGTTTCAGGTCATTCCGAGAACTTCTGTTTCTGCACATAAATTACACCATGGCAATTCTGCTGAAAACAGCGTCAGTCCGGGTTAGTTCCATTCAAATCATGCAAGTTAGAGTCCAAAACAAGGGCAAAAGTGTTTGAAAAAGTAGATACGACGGAGACGTATCAGTAACTTGTTTACCCACCATATGCGTTCTTTCAAAAGAGAAGCCTCTAGTGAAAACTATGGCCCCGGGGTCTATTCTTATCATATTATTTTCAGATCTATAAAAAACAAAGAAACAAAATTACCTTGCTACGACTTATTTACCTTTACTTTATTTTTCACTTTTATTTATCTTTTATACCTATCTCTATCAGATCTCATCCTTGCAAGTAACCTGAAGGGATTGACAACCCCTTTATCGCATTGGGTGCAAGTGTTTGTTTGTTTGTGCAGGTGCTATCATTGGAGACTTGTGTGTTCCTCCTACTGGATTGATACGTTGGTTCTTAACTCAGGAAATACTTATCTCTTCCTTGCTGCACCACCCTTTCCTCTTCAAGGAAAAACCGTGCCTAGAGAGAAGTATAGCTCTATACCTATTCGAACTTTTTGGTACTTCTTGCCAAAGGGGGCAAATTTGCATAGATCATTAGGCTTCAAGAGAGAGTGTCTCTCTTTTGCTCGCTGTTTTTCTTGAGAGTTTCTGTGACTATTTCTATTTGATCCATGCTACTTTGCTCGTTATGTGTGTTACATACTTTGGTTATGTGTGATTGATCATACTATTCTTCATGTGATAATTAATGCCTATCCTTAACCATTATTTGTGTATAATCATTCACTTATGTTTTTGGTGATGCGTCCTTACTATTCCATTCATGTCATTTTGTGCGCTCCACCAAGTTGTATGTGACATGGAAGAGTGACCCACGATCCTAATCGATTGTGCATTTGCATTCAAACGCAGATTTTTAAATAATGCACAAATTTAGGGAGCTCTTGCTTATCACATACTTCACAAAGCGATGATATATTTTAATCATTTTATCATTTGTCGAAACTTTCATATATATGTTGTCATCAATTACCAAAAAGGGGGAGATGGAAAGTGCAACTAATCCCCGGGTGGTTTTGGTAATTCATAAAAAACATATATCTCATTGAACTAATGTCCATTTAAGATAAATATTTCAGGATGTTCAATGATTGGCATGGCAAGGACTAGTAATTCTGGACAGCTCAAAATGCTAAGGAAATGGATTGGCAAAAGCTCAAGACTCTACATTTTTGGTTAAGTGATCCAAGATCACATTGAGTCCATAGGAAAGCTAATACTATTAAAAGGGGATGAGGTGTTGCTTAATGATATTTTTGCCCAAGTGCTTAATGATATTGTTCCAAAATCCTCGAGCACTTTCTCCATCCAAATATGTCCAAACCCTACATTCCAACTCGGCCCACCGAAATTTCCTATCCGGAGCCACTGAGTTCATCTGGACTTAGCCACTGCCAAACCCTAACAAATCAGATCCACTAATATGGATCTCGGTCTCACCGAGATGGCCTTTCCAGCTCTCTGTTGCTAGTTGCAATCATTTGGTCCCATCGAGAATTGCAATTGGTACCACCGAGATGGCTTGACTACCTCTCTATTGCCTAATTGCTTCACTTCAGTCCCACCAAGATGATGCAATCGGTGCCACTGAGACGAGGTTTGCCGTAAGCCCTTGCACATCGATACCTCCGGGTTCTTCCCGTCGGTCTCACCGAGATACCTAATGTTCATATATTTACACAGGTCAGTGCCACCGAGATTTCGGATCGGTGCCACCGACTTGGGTCAAAAGTGTGTAATGGTTCGATTTTGTGTGGAGGCTATATATACCCCTCCACTACTGGAATCAGCTAATTTGCCATCTGCCAGATCTTTGCCGTCTGCTAGCTGACGGCAAAGAAGCTCTTTGCCATCAGCTACACATAAACAGACGGCAAAGAAAAGGCTGACGGCAAAGAAGCTCTTTGCCATCTGCCAGCTCTTTGCCGTCTGCCAGCGGACGACAAAGAATCTTTGCCGTCCGCTGGCGGACGGCAAAGAGTGTGGTGGCCCCCACCCCCCGCTCGTTTGAAAAAATCCTAACGGCCCACCTCTTTGCCGTCCGCTAGCGGACGGCTAAGAGGCAGAAAGGCGGACGGCAAAGGCTGGCGGACGGCAAAGAGGGCACTTGCCTAACGGCAGGTACCCCCCGCCCGTTACTCACTTCGTCCTCGCCTCGCCCTTCTCCTCCCACCCCGCCGCCGCCCGCCGCGCGCCGCCGCCCCATCGCCCCCGCCGCCCCGCCGCCCCGGCTCCCCGCCGCCCCACCGCCCCGTCGCCCCCCCCCCCCCCCCCGCCCCGGACCCCCGCCGCCCCGCGCCCCACCGCCGCCACGGCCCCCCGCCGTCCCGGCCCCGCGCCGCCCCGCGCCCCCCGCCGCCTCCTCCACTGCCCCGCCCCGGCCCCCCGCCCCCAATCCCCCCCGCCGCCCCGGCCCCCCGCCGCCCCGCCTCCTCCACCGCCCCGCCCCGGCCCCCCGCCGGCCGGGCCCCCGCCGCCCCGCCTCCTCCACCGCCCCGCCCCGGCCCTCCGTCGCCGGCCCCGCCCCGGCCCTCCCCCACAGTGAGCCCCTCCTCCTTTTTCTGTTTTTTTTTTCTATTTTTTTGTTTTTTTTCTGTTTAAGTTTAGGTTTAATTAGTTTAAATAGTTTAGTTTTAATTAGTTTAGGTTTTTAGTTTAGGTTAGTTTAGGTTTAGGTTAAGTAGAAGGGGGAAGAAGAAGAAGAAGAAGAAGAAGAAGAGGAGGAGGAGGAGGAGGAGGAGGAGGAGGAGAAGGAGGAGGAGGAGAAGAAGAAGAAGAAGAAGAAGAAGAAGAAGAATAAGAAGAAGAAGAAGAAGAAGAAGAAGAGGAGGAGGAGGAGGAGGAGGAGGAGGAGGAGGAGAAGGAGTAGGAGAAGAAGAAGAAGAAGAAGAAGAAGAAGAAGAAGAAGAAGAAGAAGAAGAAGAAGAAGAAGAAGAAGAAGAAGAAGAAGAAGAAGAAGAATAAGAAGAAGAAGAAGAAGAGGAGGAGGAGGAGGAGACACCCCGAAGCCCCGACCCCAAAACAGCACCCCGACCCCGACACGGCACCCCGACACCGACACGGCACCCCGACACCTACACGACACCCCGACCCCCGACACGACACCCCCGACACCCCGACCCCGAGAACCCGACCCCGACCCCGACCCCGACACCCCGACCCCGAGCCTGACCCGACACCCCGACCCCGACCCCAAAACAGCACCCCGACCCCGACACGGCACCCCGACACCGACACGGCACCCCGACACCTACACGACACCCCGACCCCCGACACGACACCCCCGACACCCCGACCCCGAGAACCCGACCCCGATCCCGACCCCGACACCCCGACCCCGAGCCTGACCCGACACCCCGACCCCGACACCGACACGGCACCCCGACCCCGACCCGGCACCCGGACCCCCGACACCGACACGACACCCCGACCCCCGACTCGACACCCCCGACACCCCGACCCCGAGACCCCGACCCCGACCCCGACCCCGACACCCCGACCCCGAGCCTGACCCGACACCCCGACCCCGACACCGACACGGCACCCCGATCCCGACCCGGCACCCCGACCCCCGACACCGACACGACACCCCGACCCCCGACACGACACCCCCGACACCCCGACCCCGAGACCCCGACCCCGACCCCGACCCCGACACCTCGACCCCGAGCCTGACCCGACACCCCGACCCCGACACCGACACGGCACCCCGACCCCGACCCGGCACCCCGACCCCCGACACCGACACGACACCCCGACCCCCGACACGACACCCCCGACACCCCGACCCCGAGACCCCGACCCCGACCCCGACCCCGACACCCCGACCCCGAGCCTGACCCGACACCCCGACCCCGACACGGCACCCCGACCCCGACCCGGCACCCCGACCCGACACCCCGACCCCGAGACCCCGACCCCGACACGGCACCCCGAGACCGACACGACACCCCGACCCCGACACGGCACCCCGAGACCGACACGACACCCCGACCCCCGACACGACACCCCCGACACCCCGACACCCCGACCCCGAGACCCCGACCCCGACCCCGACCTCGACCCCGACCCCGACCCCGAGCCTGACCCGACACCCCGACCCCGACACCGACACGGCACCCCGACCCCGACCCGGCACCCCGACCCGACACCCCGACCCCGACACCCCGACCCCGAAAAGGTGTTCTTTGGCCCTCCAGAAGCCGACGGGGTCATATATTTGTGAATTATTAGTTAGGTCATATATCTTTCGATTTTGTTATGAAAAACATCATATATAATTGTGTTGATCGGGTAGTTTTAAATGTGCAGTTGTTTCATCGCTGCGAGGTTTGGTGTTCGACGACCTCGCCGTGCGTTTGACGAGCTCTGCCCCTTCGTTCGTGGGTGAGCACAAATGACATGTCCTCCTCCCCCATTAATTATTTGATCTATTCCGATGAAACTTGATAGCTAGATATATATGTGTCTTGAATCATCAGTATGCGTAACCAATATGTGTCTCCCGTTCGAAAGCGTCATAGTTATAACCTTGATTCTTTCGAATTGTCCAACGCTATCCATGGACAGCCCGAGTATGTTTAGATTGGGTTCGTTTTCCCATATGCTTTGCTCCGGATCCGACGCATAAATTTCGTCAGTGCCTCCCCTGTTGTTCTCCGGGTACACATCCTCTCTGTTTATTGCAGAGACGTGTATCAGGAGAACAGCGGGGAGGTGCTGCCGAAATTTTGCGTAGGATCCGGGGCATAGCATGGGAAAATGAACCCAATCTAAACATACTCGGGTGGGATTAGGACCTATCATTACCTATTAGAGTGTAGGTTGCATGGACGTAATAAAATTGACAAAGTAGATCAACTGATGAATACATACATGGTGAATTATATATATATATTTGTTGTGTGTCTAGTAGCTCTGAAAGTCAAGATGAGTGATCGTGCGTGGATGTACACCGGTCACACTGGTCAGAACAAATGGAGCACTGAATGGTTCACAAAAACCAAGGGGTTTGTGCGAGCCGCATTTGCAAATGGCCAGAGGAAAACCTGGTGCCCCTGTTTACGGTGCGGCAATTGGGAAAAGAGGACAGAGGCTGAATGGGCAAACACCTGCAGAAGAGTGGTTTTACGCCCGATTATACGGTGTGGACATTTCATGGTGAGTCTGCCCAACGTGACCGAGCTGAGGTGGATCGTCGTCGCACCGACGAGCATGGTACCGGTATGGAAAACATGGTGCAAGACTTTGATGATGCTCGGGATTCGGACGAGGAGATGGAGGAATCTGCAAAGGCCTTCAATGAAATGTTGGAGTCTTCAAAACGTCCGCTCCATGAGCACACTGAGCTTTGTCAGTTGGATGCCATCTCACAAGTAATGGCTCTGAAGGCTCAGTTGTTGAAAGATGGTGGGCGCTGGTCGGGAGCGCGCCAAGGCCCCTTCTTCCTCGGCGCGTGGTCTGAGGTCTTCGATTCCAGACGTACCTCTTCGCCGAGCGTTGCTGGACAGTATGTCCACACCGCCGGGCCCTTCTTCGTCCACCGCGGTGCCCAGCAGGGGACGAGGTAGGAAGAGAGGAGGTGGGGCACGTGGTCGCGGGAGAGGAGGTAGGGTGACTGCTAGGGAGCCTTCCTCGCCGCCACCCCCAGCTGTTTCACCCGAGCACGTGACTGCTAGGGTGGACTCGTCCGAGGAGGAGGCTACACGGACTCCGGTCCACGAGCCTCCGGTCCACGGGTCTTGGGCCCACGAGCCTCGGGTCGACTGGCCTTCGGCCCACGAGAGTTCGGCCCACGAGACCCCGGAGGAGCACACGTCCGGATGGGGTACCTGGCCGGATCAGCCCGAGGAGCCGAGTGGCCATGCTGATGATGGCGGGGAGCCGACTGATCTTGAGGAGGAGGGTGGCACCGTCTCCCAGTGTGGTGCTACACGGCTCCCGTCCGTGTCGGCGACCCGCGAGCAGAGGTGGTTGATCTTCCCTGATGGGGAGAGGTACGTAAGTGCATTTAATATTTTTGTACCTTCTGCATTCACGTTTCTTCAAATAACTAATGCGTTGGCCTTGTCATGCTGCAGGGGTTGGGACCACCATCATAGTGTCCGCCGGCCCAACTCCGTCCTTGGAGTTCTTTGCCGGCAAAACTTCCCGGGGTTTGTCACGTTGCCTGGTGAGGGTCGGCTTCCAGAGCTTGGGTTGAGCTGGGAGCACTACGTGGCTGCCCCGGCCCCGCCGGATGTCATTATCGACGGTGTCGTGTCATGGTGATCAGGACGTTCTGGGTAATTTCTCCTTTACACATTTCAAAATCTTCAACTAGCTAGTTATTAATTGTACTAATCAATATTGTCTCATTTGATTGCAGACATTCTACAGGTGTGAGGAGGGATACGAGGAGGAGTGCGCAAATGTTATCCAGAACGTCTGCAAGCGCCTACTCCAGAACTTACGGCACGAGGCTCGGGTGCAGGCTGTTCGAGACTACTACGCCTTGCGTGGTATCAAGAAGCCCAAGCCGGCGTGCCGCGATAAGTTCCTGAGTAAGGAGCAGTACATGAAGGTAATTCTTAAGGCCTTCTACTTAAGTTCCTTCATTTAGTAATTCATAGCCGTAGCGCTCAGGTTTCTATTTGCTAACTTAGGCGCCTCCGAGATGGTGTGCGGATCGGATGGATTGTTGGGAGGTGTTGGTCGATGAGTGGTGCTCACAAGAATGGCTAGCCCTCCACAACCAGGCCAAGGACAAACATGCCCAAATGGAAGGTGTGCCACACCATCAAGGCAGCTCCAACTTATATCAGTTCGGGCGCAACTGGGTATGTGGTTTGCTTCATGATTCATGCAATTCATTCATCATGCTAGCTTGAGCCCTTTAATTACTAATTTTCATTGTTTCTCTCCTTCAGGCACGCCACAATAAGGCGGATAAGGTGCCAGAGGTGTACGACCTGTATGCCATGGCCCACACTGGCTCTTACAAGAAAGTCAAGGCTTTCTCTCAGTCTGACCTCGATGATGCAAACAACTTCACCAACATCTCCTCCCACAACAAGCTCGTGAGATATAGAGATGAGGGGAAGGCGAGGAAAGGGGAGGACTTTAACCCGAGCCAGGGTCCCATTGATCCAGAGCTGGTGATGATATCTGGTGGCGGGAGGTCCCATGGCTCCATAGCCATTGGAGATGGACTTATCCGTTGTCCTAGCACTCTCCCGGAGATCAAGGCGCGCCAGTCGAGCTCCGCTCCTGAGATAAGGCCTCGTGCACGGCCAGTGCAACTCGCCATCAAGGTTAGTGATACGTACTCAGCTATCTTTCTCCATTACATTGTGTGCGCTTCCATCAATGATTACAAATGGTCATGTGAGTGGTGTTGCAGGCTGCTATACAGAGTGAGAGAGATAGAACGGAGAAACTTCTGGCGGAGGCGGCGGAGAGGCAGCGGGAGTTGGAGGAGAGGACGACAAAGATGATGGAGGAGGAGAGGGCACGGAATGACATGCAGGCAAGGGCCATGTACGAGCTCCTTGTGGTAAGTTTCTTCTGCAGATTAGCCAAAACATTCATGTAGTGTTTGTCTCATTACTAACTAGTATGACTGAGTCGTCAAAACCAAATGTGCAGTCTATGTGCGAGAAGACCGGTCAGACCGCTCCGCCGATGCCAGTGATTGCTCCTGGGACCACGGTGAGTTTAATTTGAATGGACATTACTTGCTAGTCTTAACATTTGAGTGTCATAATGCTAACGAGACATTGGAAATGATCTTTGGTGCAGCTTAACTCCAGAAACGCATCGCATGATCCTTCTCCAGCTACCGGCACTAGCCAGCCCGCTCCTACACCTCCCTGATCACGGTAAGTTTCTCTAGTGTTTTGCTTAACAAATGCATAAAGACCTAGACTTAGCTTTATTTCCTCCAATATGCTTACCATAATGACCTAGAGTTAGCTTCTTTTCCTCCAAAATGACTTAATAAGCTTACTGACCTCATAAACCATCCATTTTACCTAAGTTAGCTCTAAAAGGATATGTACTTAGCTTACTTATGTCAAAAATTGCATAATTAGCTCATAAACGACCCATTTCACCTAGGTTAACTCATAAACGACCCATTTCACCTAGGTTAGCTCATAAACGACCCATTTCACCTAGGTTAGCTCATAAACGACCCATTTCACCTAGGTTAGCTCATAAACGACCCATTTCACCTAAGTTAGCTCAAAAAGATCCATTTCAACTAAATTAGCTCATAAATGATCCATTTCACCTAAGTTACCTCAAAAACGATCCATTTCAACTAAATTAGCTCAAAAATGATCCATTTCAACAAAGTTAGCTCAAAAACTATCCATTTCAACTAAGTTAGCTCAAAAACGATCCATTTGACCTAAGTGAGCTAAAAACGATCCATTTCACCTTAGTTACCTCAAAAACGATCCATTTCAACTAAGTTAGCTCAAAAACGATCCATTTCAACTAGGTTAGCTCCAAAATGACCCATTTCACCTTACTTAGCTCAAAAACGATGCCCTTCACCTTAGTTAGCTCATAAACGACCCATTTCAACTAAGTTAGCTCATAAATGATCCATTTCAACTAAGTTAGCTCATAAACAACCCATTTCAACTTAGTTAGCTCATATATGATCCATTTCACCTAAGTTAGCTCATAAATGACATATACTTCTTGTTCTAGTCTTCTTCTTGTTCTAGTCACCTATTTCTAACTTTCTTATTTACCATTTTGCAGATTTCATTCACTTGATGGAAGCTAGCTTGCTATGATGGAGTGCTTGCTTTTCCTTTGATGAAACTTTGCATTGTATCTAGCTTGCTATCTTCATGACACTTTGCATTGTAATATATATATGGATGGAACAATGTGTATGGATGGAACTTCCTTATGTATGAACAATGTGTATGGATGAAACTGATGTGATATGTGATATGAAACTTATGTGCTAGATATGTGTTGGATATGTGCTGGATATGAAACTTATATATGTGATATGTGCTGCAAATTGTGGGATTTAATAAAAAACAGAAAAACAGACAATATGCAAGCTCTTTGCCGTCTGCCACCGACGGCAAAGAGCTCTTTGCCGTCTGCCGCGGACGGCAAAGAAGCCACGTGGCAGCCAACTGTGCTTCCTGGGAGCTGACCCATTTGGTCAGTTTGCCTACAGTGGCAGACGGCAAAGACTTTGCCGTCCGTGGCAGACGGCATAGAACCTGCACTTTGCCATCAGTGGCAGACGGCAAAGAACCTGCCATCTAGTGACGTGTAGATGACATCATAAGGCGGACGGCAAAGACCAAAGGCTCTTTGCCGTCTGCGGCGGACGGCAAAGGTCTGCCTTTAGCCACTTAACGGACTGACAGCGCAAATATTGCCATCCGCCCTCTTTGCCGTCCGCCGCAGACGGCAAAGAGCCTTTGCCGTCCACCGCCAGGAAGCAGACGGCAAAGCAGCTGTTTACCGTAGCCTTCTTTGCCGGAGCCTTTTGCCGTCCGCGGCTGATGGCAAAGGTCTTTGCCGTCCGCCTTTCGAGCCTTTGCCGTCCGCCATGGCAGACGGCAAAGTAGCTGTTTCCTGTAGTGCTCTACCTCTTCTTCCTCATTGAGGAGAGCCATCAGAACTTGCGTACACTTCCACCATTCATTTTTGAAGAGATAACCATCTAATCATGTGTTGAGATCAAGAGTTTCCAGTCCTACCATTTGAACATTGATTTCTAGCCTTCCCCAAGTTGCTTTCCACTCAAATCCATCTTCCACCATGGCCAAATCTGTGAGAGAGAGTTGATGTCACATCCCTAGTTCTGGTATGACCTAGACTAGCTAGTCATGTGTGCATCATGTTTAAATTCCATTTAAATTTGAAGTGGGGATTTGTGAAACCCTCAGAATCATTTCTGGAAATGACCCAGATAAAAGTTGCTCCAAAAGGGTCCAAGAAAATATTCATGTTGCTCTCTGAAAATATTGGACAGAGATAAAAATCAAACCAATATTTTTAGGAGCTCATAAATATTTATTTTGGGCATTTGGATTTAATGCAGTAATTACTTGCTTTGGATATATATTGTTATATATATATAATATTGTCCAAAAATTATGCCTTTTGTTGAGGAGTTCTAGAATAATACGACTAGCCCCTACAAAACTGGCATAAGAAAATAAAATGGTTTATTATTTTCATTAAACCAAACAAATGTCAGAAAAATAGAAAAGAAACAGAAATGGAAAAAAATCTACCTGTGCTTACCTGCGGCCCAGCTGGACCAGCCCGCCAGCGCCGTCGTCCTCCTGGCGCCAGTCGGCCAGGCGTGTGGCCGGCGCGCGCGCACGGCCGTGCCGCCACGCCACCTGCCTGCCTGTCCTCCCCCTCGTCGCCTGGATGCCCCGCGCGACGCCACGCGCCGCCCCGCACCTCTCTTGCTCTCTCCCGTGCCCGTTTCCTCTTCCCCTCGCTCTCTCTCGCGCACGGCCGAACGCCACCGTCGCCGCCGCTCGCTGCTGCCGCAGCCACCGCTTCCCCCTCGACCTCTCTCCGCGCCCGAGAGCTCCGCCACGACGTCTTCTACGTCCTCAACGAGCCAGGCAACTGGGGACGCACCGTATCGCCGCCTCAGCCATCATCTTCAACTCCGGCCGCCATGGATCTCCACCGCCCGTCCGCCGCCTGCAGAGCCTCCCCCGAGCCGCCGTTTCCTCTGCTGGACTCCCCGTGAGCTCCCACCTCGAATCCCCCTCTCCCCTTTGTCTTTTGCAAGCTGCAGCCACGATCCCGCCCGAGGCCGAACTCCGGCCGCTGCCGCGAGCTCCGCTCTGGCGAGCTCCGCCGCCCCCGCAGCCTCTCGCTGGCTCCCCTGGATGCGCGGGAGCGCGGACAACCTCCTGGTGCCCCCAGCCGCCGCTCCCGTGGCTTCCAGCGGGGACTCCGCCGTGGCTAGTGGTCGCCGGCGACGAGCCCCGTCGCCTGAGCCCTGCCACGTGGGTCCGGCCTGGCAGGTGATTAGCTTAGCGCTAATCACCGCCTGATTAATCCCCCTGACACTGACATGTGGGCCCAGTGCGCCCTAATCTTTTAATTAGATTAGTCAACCCCCCTGTTTAACACTGTGTCACTGACGTGTGGATCCCACACGTCAGGTTTGTCCCAGTCAGCGCTGTTGACTTGCTGACGCAAGCATGACGCAATGCTGATGCATTTATTTATTTTTTGGATTTAAATTAAATCAGGAAATTGCAGAAAATAGCCAAAACTTCTAAAATTCATAGGAATTCAACCGTAACTCAGATTGAAATAAGTTATATATGAAAAATTATCAGAAAAATTCAATCTATCCATCTGTACCATTTTCATGCATGATAAACCAACCTATACATGATGTATATATGAAAACACACTTATGGCATTTAAAGGGACTTATATTAGAGTTGCATTTGAACCTTTGGTTCAAATGGATCTCTTCCAAGTTGAATGCTAAATGCATTGGCTCAAAACACATCACATATTCATGCCATATTCATGCCATATTCATGCATCATATTGTTGCATATGATTGTGTTTTGATTGTCGACACCGTTCCTCCTCGATAGGTCCTGCTCCGGAGAGTGTTCCAGAGTACCTGTCTGAGGAGCAGTGCCACCCTGTTGATCTACCAGGCAAGCAACCCCCCTTTGTTCATTCCAATACAATCCTACTCTCTCGCTCCTGCTCTCTTTTACTGCATTAGGACAACAACAATTCAACTGCTACTTTATGCTGCGGTAGTTGAACCCATTCCTCTGCATGACCTGTCATTGCCACAGTAAATAGTTGAAACCCACTAGCATGTGTAGGAGTTGTTTGAGCCATGTTGTGTTCATACCATGCCTTGCCTGCTATTGCTTAGAGTTGTGTCAGGTCTGATTCATAGGGAATGAATTGGAGTGTTACGATATGTTCTGGTGCTGAGACTTAAGTGAGTGAACACGATTTGGTAAAGGTAGCGGTGAGAGGCCATGTAGGAGTACATGGTGGGTTGTCTTACTGGAACCGTCCTTCAGCACTGAGTTCTGTGTATGTTGTCCAATGACTAGCTACTACCACACATTGGAATGCTTAAGTGCCCCTCTCGACTTATTAACCAACTTGATATCTGTCCAGGAGTTGCAATTAGTTTCTGGTGTTTGTAGGTAGTGTTAGAAGTCTACCAAGTGGCACTCGGCCAGGTGGGCTTGGGACAGACTAGGCACAAGTGGCACGGTGTACCAAGCGTAGATCCATCCGGCGAGGTGGGCTTGGGAACCCTGCACACATCGTTTGGGGCCGTGAGCGACACCCCGGCCGGATCTCCTTGCGGATGGAACCCGAATAGGCGATAAACCTGGACTAGAGTCTTGTGTGGTTAGTCAGGTCATGGCCGACACCCTCGCCAGGCTTCCGCTTGAAGGTTGCCGAGGTACATGACGTGTACATGGCGGTAAGTGGCGAGAGCGTGTGTGAAGCAGTACACCTCTGCAGGGTTATCATGATCTATTCGAATAGCCGTGTCCTCGGTTATGGACTTCTTGGATGCTTACATGGTACATAGACAACTTGAAGTGGATACTCTAAAATGCTCAAGATAAGTGTGAGTGCTATCGATGGCTTCTCGTAGTGAGACGGGAATGAATCCATAGTGGTGTGTTGAGGTGGTGATTAGTGGACTCGTGTGCGCCTTCTTACCTCAAAGAAGTTTCTCGTGGTCGTAGAACAGGATAGCCACTGAGTCAAAGCTGGCTTGCTGCAACTAAACCCCACACTACCTTCTTGATACAAATGCATGTATGATAGGATCTGATGTAAGTCTTGCTAAGTACCTTTGTACTCATGTTGCTTTATTTATGTTTTTGCAGCGGAGACTTCAGTCTTACTAGTAGTTCCGCTTGGACTTCGACGAGTAGCTTGTACCTCAGCTGCGATCTTGTACCCTTGGGAGGAGCTTGTAGATAGTCAGGCTTCTCAGCCTTTTTCTTTTGTAGTTGTCTGTACTCAGACATGTAATGCTTCCGTTGCTTGTGTGCTCTGAATGATGGGTCATGTGACCCCTGTTTGTACTTAATGCTATGTGGCTCTTCTGGGCCCTTTATCTATATGAGTTTGCGTTATGTTGTGATGCCATGTTGTACAGCACATACTTGCATGTTATGCGTATGTGTAACGTGTATTGCTATGTGTGGGATCCGACAACCTAGTTGTCTATCCTTGGTAGCCTCTCTTATGGGGAAATGTAGTCTAGTGCTTCCACCGAGCCATGGTAGTCCGCTACAGCCCGGTTTACCGGAGTCCTGCTAGCCCAGCACTACTGCTCCGGAACACTAAGACTGGCCGGCATGTGATTCACTTCGTTCCTGTGTCTGTCACTTCGGGGAAATGTCACGCGGTGACATCCGGAGTCCTGCCTAGCCTGCTACAGCCTGGGTTCCCGGAGTCCTGTTAGCCAAGTTGCTACAGCCCGGATTCACACGCTGCTGACCGACATGCTCGATGTTGTTTCATGTATGCATGTTCCCGTAAGTTAGTGCCACTTTGGGTTCATGACTAGTCATGTCAGCCCGGGTTCTTTGTCATATGGATGCTAGCAACACTATCATATACGTGAGCCAAAAGGCGCAAACGGTCCCGGGCCATGGTAAGGCGACACCCGTGGGAATACCGTGCGTGAGGCCGCAAAGTGATATGAGGTGTTACATGCTAGATCGGTGTGACTTAGAATCGGGGTCCCGACAGCTTTGTTATCAGAGCCTGACTGCCTGTAGGATTTCCAAGCCAACCTGGTCGAAGTTGAGTCTAGAAATTCTTTAGTTATATAAGGGAATTGATTGTGGAAGGGAACGTAAGGCTCTTTTTACTCCTTTTACCTCATGCCTTCTGATCTGAGTCATCCTATCTTTCCTACGGGGTTAAGGAACTAGGCTTTCTCTTCCGTCTATCAGGATCACGTGTTACTACTCCGTAGTCTCTTAGGATTGGTTGATCAGAGTCATATCCCAGTTCGAGTACCTCCGGTGTAGCCTGTTTAGTAATATCTCAGAACCTTGAGTGACGATGTTGAGTATGGTGCTACCCCGCCTTTTGCAGAATGTCTCATTTTGAGCATTTTACTGCCGTTATGCTGCCGGATTTGACCTAGGAGTTTGAGAGATACTAAATTTCCTTATGCTACATGTTGCATCCTATAGTTGTTGTTGACCTCGTCCTTGGTTCCGCTTCTCAGGATGTCGTCAGTTAACCGAAGTTATGTTGCTCGTTGCCTGAACCATGGAGGTGGTAGGGATGAGGAGGATCCTCCCGACCAGCCTTCGTTGGCAGAGTTTATGTTAGAGATGGAGAGGAACAAGCATGAGTCTAACCGCTTGTTAGCACGTATCGAGGAGAACACCGCACCTCAGTGCAAAGAGTCAGCGACCATCTATGATTTCATTGGTTTGAAACCACCTACCTTCCATCATTCCATTGAACCACTCGATGCAGATGACTGGCTCCGTAGTATCACACACAAGCTGCGTTCTGTGAACGTAGCTGAAGGTGACAAGGTCACTTATGCTGCATATCACCTGGAAGGTCCTGCTAGTCTTTGGTGGCAGAACTATGAGGCTATGCTTCCAGCTGGCCAGATCCAGACCTGGAGGGATTTCACTGAGGCTTTTCGCGAGCATCACATTCCTCAGGCTCTCATTGACCGCAAGAGAGAAGAGTTCTGTAGTTTTACCCAGGGTAAGATGGCTGTTGATGCTTACAGTAGAGAGTTTGAGCACCTCGCCCGCTATGCTACAGAAGAAGTGTCCACGGACGCTAAGAAGCAGGCTAGGTTCCGGAAGGGTCTCAACCCCAAGTTGCGTCGAGATCTCCACCTGCACCATTGCAATACATTCCAGGCTCTTGTGAACAAGGCCATTAATGCGGAGACAGCTCAGCTCACCTACGAGGAGTCTCGTAAGCACACCCGTGATTTGGGTTCTTCCTCCGGTTCTAGTTCTCAGAAGTGCCGGATTTGGATTCCGAACTCTGCTCTTCCACCCGGTTATACCCCGAGACCATCTTATGTGGCGCCTCACCCAGTTCAGCCGTATGCTCCACCCAGGCCTATTGGTGGACCGCCTGCCAACGCGGGTCCACTTCCTACCTCCAAGATTTGTTACAAGTGCGGAGAGCCAGGACACACCGCCCGTATTTGCACTCAGACCCGTGTTGCTCCACCCCAGCCCAAGAAGTCTGTTGGCCGTGGTAAGCCATCACGCAAGATGATCAGTACCAAGTCAGCTCCCACTGAATGTGGACGTGTGCATCACGTCTCAGCTAAAGATGCTCAGGATGATCCAGATGTCGTTCTTGGTACACTCCTTGTAAACTGTCATCCAGCTTCGGTTCTATTTGATACTGGGGCGTCTCATTCCTTCATTTCCGAAAGTTATGTCCGCTTGCACGACATGTCATTTAATGATATGCCCTCCCCACTACTCATTCAAACTCCTGGATCCAAATGGCAAACTTCTTGGATAAGTTATGGCAATGAAATACATGTTGAAAGACTTGTATTCCTAGCTTCCTTGATATCTCTCAAGTCTTCAGATATTAACATCATCTTGGGTATGGACTAGATGAAAGCTCATTATGCCAAGATTGATTGTTACACCCGGTCTGTTCAGCTCACACACCCATCTGGCAAGATAGTCACTGTCTCCACCAGAATTGCAAAGCGTCAGCTTTATTCTCTTAATGCCAGCCCTCTTCCAGACCTTGAGGATATCCCGGTAGTCCGTGACTTTCCGGATGTCTTTCCAGAAGAACTGCCAGGTATTCCACCTGACAGGGATGTAGAGTTTGTCATAGATCTTGTCCCAGGAACCGCCCCAATTTCTAGGAGACCTTACAAGATGGCACCCTTAGAGCTAGCCGAGCTTAAGAAACAACTCGATGAATCCTTGCAAAAGGGTTTCATCCGTCCTAGTTCTTCTCCTTGGGCTTGCCCCGTTCTCTTCGTCAAGAAGAAGGATGGTACGGACCGGATGGTTGTAGATTATCGTCCCGTTAATTTGGTCATGATAAAGAACAAGTATCCGCTCCCCAGGATCAACGACCTATATGATCAGCTCGCTGGATCCTCAGTCTTTTCCAAGATGGATTTGAGGTTAGGCTACCACCAAATCAAGATTAGAAACGGGGACATTCCTAAGACGGCTTTTGTCACTCGTTATGGCCAGTACGAGTACACCGTCTCCTTTGGTCTAACCAATGCTCCAGCTACCTTCTCCCGCTTGATGAACTCGATCTTCATGGAGTACTTAGACAAGTTCGTCGTGGTTTACCTCGATGATATCCTTATCTACTCGAAGAACGAGGAAGAGCATGCCGAACATCTTAGACTTGTGCTAGAAAAACTCAGAGAGCACCGCCTTTATGCCAAGTTCTCCAAGTGCGAATTTTGGTTGCCAGAAGTAACCTACCTAGGCCACGTGATCTCTGGTAAGGGCATTGCTGTCAATCCTGAGAGAGTTCAGGCCGTTCTTGATTGGACTCCACCTGAAACAGTTAAACAAGTTAGGAGTTTCCTTGGTCTAGCCAGTTATTGTCGTCGTTTCGTTGAAAACTTCTCCAAAGTAGCCAAACCCCTCACGGAACTTCTCAAGAAGGATAAAAAGTTTGAGTGGTCCCCACAGTGTGAATACAGTTTTCAGGAACTGAAAAGACGCCTGACTTCTGCCCCCATACTTGTGCCACCGGATTTCACTAAAGACTTTGTTATCTACTGCGACGCCTCACGATAGGGACTAGGCTGCATTCTTGTGCAGGATCGTCATGTGATTGCCTATGCATCTCGACAGTTGCATCCACATGAGGAGAATTATCCTACACATGATCTAGAGCTCGCAGCCGTAGTCTATGCTCTTAAGACATGGCGACATTACCTTCTTGGTAAACGTTGCGAGACTTACACCGATCACCAGAGTCTCAAGTATATCTTCACCCAACCAGATTTGAACCTTAGGCAAAGACGTTGGTTGGAGTTGATCTCAGATTACGACTTAGGGATTACCTACACCCCAGGCAAGGGCAATGTCATGGCTGATGCGCTAAGTCGTAAGTCCTATTGCAACAATCTTCTGTTGCAGCAGGGCCAACCACTTCTCCATGAGGAATTCTATAAGCTTAACCTTCACATTGCTCCTCAAGGATTCCTTTCTACCTTGGTGGCGAAACCTACCCTTGAGGATCAGATCATTTCTGACCAGAAGTTTGATAGGCGTGTTACCCGCATCAAGAGAAACATTAAGAAGGGAGTTGGTGGATGTCTCTCTATAGATGATCGAGGTGTTGTTCTCTTCGAGAACCGTCTGGTGGTTCCCAAGAATCAACATCTGCAACAATTGATCCTTAAGGAGGCACATGAATCCCCTCTCATGATTCATCCCGGTAGTACTAAGATGTATCAGGACCTACGCCAGAGGTTCTGGTGGACTAGGATGAAGAGAGAAATTGTTGAGTTCATAGCTAACTGTGACGTTTGTCATCGCGTTAAGGCAGAGCATCAAAGGCCTGCTGGCACCCTTCAACCTTTAGCCATTCCTGAGTGGAAATGGGATAAAGTTGGTATGGACTTCATCACCGGCTTTCCCAGGACCAAGAAAGGGAATAACGCTATCTTCGTAGTCATTGATCGTCTTTCCAAAGTGGCTCACTTCCTACCTATTCGAGAGAGTATCACTGCTAGTCAGCTCGCTGACTTATATATTTCTCGAATAGTGTCACTTCATGGTGTTACAGTGGAGATCAATTCAGACCGTGGTAGTCTCTTCACTTCTCATTTCTGGGAGAGTTTCCAAACTGCCATGAGCACCCATCTTTCCTTCAGTACCGCTTTCCACCCTCAATCAAGTGGTCAGGTGGAAAGGGTCAACCAAATTCTCGAAGACATGCTTAGAGCTTGCGTTATCTCATTCGGTATGGATTGGGAGAAATGCCTACCTTTCGCCGAGTTTGCTTATAACAATAGCTATCAATCCATTCTTAAGAAAGCTCCTTTCGATATTCTGTATGGACGAAGATGTCGAACACCTTTGAACTGGTCAGAAACCGGTGAAAGACAATTCTTTGGACCAGACATGATCCAGGAAGCAGAAGAAAAAGTTCGCATCATTCGTGAGAATTTGAAAACAGCCCAGTCCCGTCAAAAGAGCCAGTATGATCGTCGTCATAAGGAAGTGGCTTATGAAGTTGGCGACAAGGCTTACCTTCGGGTTACTCCTCTAAAGGGTACCCATCGTTTCGGTATCAAGGGCAAGTTGGCTCCTCGTTACATTGGTCCTTTTCGCATTCTCGCTAAACGAGGAGAGGTTGCCTACCAGTTGGAACTACCCCCACATCTTTCTTGAGTCCATGATGTCTTCCACGTCTCTCTACTCAGGCGTTGCTTCTCGGATCCCATCCACGGAGTGGACCATGAAACGCTTGATCTCCAAGATAACCTCACATATCGAGAGTACCCTATTCGCATTCTTGATCAAGCAGAGGGTGTCACCCGACGTCAGAACATCAAGTTTCTCAAGGTTCAGTGGTCTCATCATTCCGAGAGAGAAGCTACTTGGGAGCGAGAAGATCGTCTTCGACTGGAGTACCCCACCTACTTTCCATCGACCCGTGAATCTCGGGACGAGATTCTTTCAAGTGGGGGTGAGTTGTCACATCCCTAGTTCTGGTATGACCTAGACTAGCTAGTCATGTGTGCATCATGTTTAAATTCCATTTAAATTTGAAGTGGGGATTTGTGAAACCCTCAGAATCATTTCTGGAAATGACCCAGATAAAAATTGCTCCAAAAGGGTCCAAGAAAATGTTCATGTTGCTCTCTGAAAATATTGGACAGAGATAAAAATCAAACCAATATTTTTAGGAGCTCATAAATATTTATTTTGGGCATTTGGATTTAATGCAGTAATTATTTGCTTTGGATATATATTGTTATATATATAATATATTGTCCAAAAATTATGCCTTTTGTTGAGGAGTTCTAGAATAATACGACTAGCCCCTACAAAACTGGCATAAGAAAACAAAATGGTTTATTATTTTCATTAAACCAAACAAATGTCAGAAAAATAGAAAAGAAACAGAAATGGAAAAAAACCTACATGTGCTTACCTGCGGCCCAGCCGGACACCAGTGTCGTCGTCCTCCTGGCGCCAGTCGACCAAGCGTGTGGCCGGCGCGCACGCACGGCCGTGCCGCCACGCCACCTGCCTGCCTGTCCTCCCCCTCGTCGCCTGGATGCCCCGCGCGACGCCACGCGCCGCCCCGCACCTCTCTTGCTCTCTCCCGTGCCCGTTTCCTCTTCCCCTCGCTCTCTCTCGCGCACGGCCGAACGCCACCGTCACCGCCGCTCGTTGCTGCCGCAGCCACCGCCTCCCCCTCGACCTCTCTCCGCGCCCGAGAGCTCCGCCACGACGTCTTCTACGTCCTCGACGAGCCAGGCAACTGGGGACGCACCGTATCGCCGCCTCCGCCCTCATCTTCAACTCCGGCCGCCGTGGATCTCCACCGCCCGTCCGCCGCCTGCAGAGCCTCCCCCGAGCCGCCGTTTCCTCTGCTGGACTCCCCGTGAGCTCCCACCTCGAATCCCCCTCTCCCCTTTGTCTTTTGCAAGCTGCAGCCACGATCCCGCCCGAGGCCGAACTACGGCCGCCGCCGCGAGCTCCGCTCCGGCGAGCTCCGCCGCCCCCGCAGCCTCTCGCTGGCTCCCCTGGATGCGCGGGAGCGCGGGCAACCTCCTGGTGCCCCCAGCCGCCGCTCCCGTGGCTTCCAGCGGGGACTCCGCCGTGGCCAGTGGTCGCCGGCGGCGACCCCCGTCGCCTAAGCCCTGCCACGTGGGTCCGGCCTGGCAGGTGATTAGCTTAGAGCTAATCACCGCCTGATTAACCCCCTGACACTGACATGTGGGCCCAGTGCGCCCTAATCTTTTAATTAGATTAGTAAACCCCCCTGTTTAACACTGTGTCACTGACGTGTGGATCCCACACGTCAGGTTTGACCCAGTCAGCGCTATTGACTTGCTGACGCAAGCATGACGCAATGCTGATGCAGTTATTTATTTTCTGGATTTAAATTAAATCAGGAAATTCCAGAAAATAGCCAAAACATCTAAAATTCATAGGAATTCAACCGTAACTCAGATTGAAATAAGTTATATATGAAAAATTATTAGAAAAATTCAATCTATCCATCTGTACCATTTTCATGCATGAAAAACCAACCTATACATGCTATATATATGAAAACACACTTATGGCATTTAAAGGGACTTATATTAGAGTTGCATTTGAACCTTTGGTTCAAATGGATCTCTTCCAAGTTGAATGCTAAATGCATTGGCTCAAAACACATCACATATTCATGCCATATTCATGCATCATATTGTTGCATATGATTGTGTTTTGATTGTCGACATCGTTCCTTCTCGATAGGTCCTGCTCCGGAGAGTGTTCCAGAGTACCTATCTGAGGAGCAGTGCCACCCTGTTGATCTACCAGGCAAGCAACCCCCCTTTGTTCATTCTGATACAATCCTACTCTCTCGCTCCTGCTCTCTTTTACTGCATTAGGACAACAACGATTCAACTTCTACTTTCTG
Organism: Aegilops tauschii subsp. strangulata; assembly: GCF_002575655.3. Taxonomy (NCBI): domain Eukaryota; kingdom Viridiplantae; phylum Streptophyta; class Magnoliopsida; order Poales; family Poaceae; genus Aegilops; species Aegilops tauschii. The sequence goes on from NC_053038.3 coordinate 290,266,282, forward strand.
CTACGGTAGTTGAACCCATTCCTCTGCATGACCTGTCATTGCCACAGTAAATAGTTGAAACCCACTAGCATGTGTAGGAGTTGTTTGAGCCATGTTGTGTTCCTACCATGCCTTGCCTGCTATTGCTTAGAGTTGTGTCAGGTCTGATTCATAGGGAATGAATTGGGGTGTTATGATATGTTCTGGTGCTGAGAGTTAAGTGAGTGAACACGATTTGGTAAAGGTAGCGGTGAGGGGCCATGTAGGAGTACATGGTGGGTTGTCTCACTGGAACCGTCCTTAAGCACTGAGTTCTGTGTATGTTGTCTAATGACTAGCTACGACCACACATTGGAATGCTTAAGTGCCCCTCTCGACTTATTAACCAACTTGATCTCTGTCCAGGAGTTGCAATTAGTTTCTGGTGTTTGTAGGTAGTGTTAGTAGTCTACCAAGTGGCACCCGGCCAGGTGGGCTTGGGACAGACTAGGCACAAGTGGCACGGTGTACCAAGCGTAGATCCATCCGGCGAGGTGGGCTTGGGAACCCTGCACACATCGTTTGGGGCCGTGAGCGACACCCCGGCAGGATCTCCTTGCGGATGGAACCCGAATAGGCGATAAACCTGGACTAGAGTCTTGTGTGGTTAGTCAGGTCATGGCCGACACCCTCGCCAGGCTTCCGCTTTAAGGTTGCCGAGGTACATGACGTGTACATGGCGGTAAGTGGCGAGAGCATGTGTGAAGCAGTACACCCCTGCAGGGTTATCATGATCTATTCGAATAGCCGTGTCCTCGGTTATGGACTTCTTGGATGCTTACGTGGTACATAGACAACTTGAAGTGGATACTCTAAAATGCTCAAGATAAGTGTGAGTGCTATGGATGGCTTCTCGTAGTGAGACGGGAATGAATCCATAGTGGTGTATTGAGGTGGTGATTAGTGGACCCGTGTGCGCCTTCTTACCTCAAAGAAGTTTCTCGTAGTCATAGAACAGGATAGCCACTGAGTCAAAGCTGGCTTGCTGCAACTAAACCCCACACTACCTTCTTGATACAAATGCATGTATGATAGGATCTGATGTAAGTCTTGCTGAGTACCTTTGTACTCATGTTGCTTTATTTATGTTTTTGCAGCGGAGACTTCAGTCTTACTAGTAGTTCCGCTTGGACTTCGACGAGTAGCTTGTACCTCAGCTGCGATCTTGTACCCTTGGGAGGGGCTTGTAGATAGTCAGGCTTCTCAGCCTTTTTCTTTTGTAGTTGTCTGTACTCAGACATGTAATGCTTCCGTTGCTTGTGTGCTCTGAATGATGGGTCATGTGACCCCTGTTTGTACTTAATGTTATGTGGCTCTTCTGGGCCTTTTATCTATATGAGTTTGCGTTATGTTGTGATGCCATGTTGTACAGCACATACTTGCATGTTATGCGTACGTGTAACGTGTATTGCTATGTGTGGGATCCGACAACCTAGTTGTCTATCCTTGGTAGCCTCTCTTATGGGGAAATGTAGTCTAGTGCTTCCACCGAGCCATGGTAGTCCGCTACAGCCCGGTTTACCGGAGTCCTGCTAGCCCAGCACTACTGCTCCGGAACACTAAGACTGGCCGGCATGTGATTCACTTCGTTCCTGTGTCTGTCACTTCGGGGAAATGTCACGCGGTGACATCCGGAGTCCTGCCTAGCCTGCTACAGCCCGGGTTCCCGGAGTCCTGTTAGCCCAGTTGCTACAGCCCGGATTCACACGCTGCTGACCGACATGCTCGATGTTGTTTCATGTATGCTTGTTCCCATAAGTTAGTGCCACTTTGGGTTCACGACTAGTCATGTCGGCCCGGGTTCTTTGTCATATGGATGCTAGCGACACTATCATATACGTGAGCCAAAAGGCGCAAACGGTCCCGGGCCATGGTAAGGCGACACCCGTGGGAATACCGTGCGTGAGGCCGCAAAGTGATATGAGGTGTTACATGCTAGATCGGTGTGACTTAGAATCGGGGTCCCGACGGTTGAGTTTTGGGGAGAATATCATTTGAAGCACAAGAGCAATGAGTTCATCATCAACACACCGTCTATTACCTTTTGGAGAGCGGTGTCTCCTAGATTGGTTAGGTGTCGCTTGGCAGCCTCCGACAAGAAGTGGAGTTGAACCAAGAAGTTTGTAAGGGTAAGGAGATCGCCTACTTCGTGAAGATCTACCAGAGTGAGGCAAGTCCTTTGTGGACGATGGCCATGGTGGGATAGACAAGGTTGCTTCTTCGTGGATCCTTCGGGGGAGGAGCCCTTCATAGACTCACGTAGCATTAATAGACCGATAGCAAGTTTTATGTGGGAGAGGCCACTGCTAGCATGTCATCCCTTACTTGGAATTCTATGCACTTATGATTGGAACTATTCACAAGCATCCGCAACTACTAACATTCATTAAGGTAAACCCCGACCGTAGCATTAATATCTATTGGTCCCTCTTCAATCCCGTATGCATCAATTTCTATGATGTCACCCTTGCCCTCCAATACATAGTCCTATCAACATACAACTAACCCTATGGTGTGATCCACACGCGCGCTCATATGATGGGCTCCAAAGGACAGCAACCTAACAACAAGCAAATTAAACCAATCATAGCAATTCACCAATCACCGATAGGACAACAAAAATCTACTCAAGCATCATAGGATGGTGATACGTCTCCGTCGTATCTACTTCTCCAAACACTTTTGCCCTTGTTTTGGACTCTAACTTGCATGATTTGAATGGAACTAACCCGGACTGACGCTGTTTTCAGCAGAATTGCCATGGTGTTATTTATGTGCAGAAACAAAAGTTCTCGGAATAACCTGAAACTTCACGGAGATTATTTTTGGAAATAATAAAAATATTGGCAAAAGAATCAAGGCCAGGGGGCCCACGCCCTTTCCACGAGGGTGGGGGCGCCTGCCCCCTGGGCGCGCCCCCTGCCTCGTGGGCCCCTTGGAGCTCCACCGACCTCAACTCCAACTCCATATATTCGTGTTCGGGGAGAAAAAAATCAGAGAGAAAGATTCATCCCGTTTTACGATATGGAGCCGCCGCCAAGCCCTAAACTCTCTCGGGAGGGCTGGTCTGGAGTCCGTTCGGGGCTCCGGAGAGGGGAATCCGCCGCCATCGTCATCATCAACCATCCTGCATCACCAGTTCCATGATGCTCACCGCCATGCGTGAGTAATTCCATCGTAGGCTTGCTGGACGGTGATGGGTTGGATGAGATTTATCATGTAATCGAGTTAGTTTTGTTAGGGTTTGATCCCTAGTATCCACTATGTTCTGAGATTGATGTTGCTATGACTTTGCTATGCTTAATGCTTGTCACTAGGGCCCGAGTGCCATGATTTCAGATCTGAACCTATTATGTTTTCATGAATATATGCGAGTTCTTGATCCTATCTTGCAAGTCTATAGTCACCTACTATGTGTTATGATCCGGCAACCCCGAAGTGACAATAATCGAGACCACTCCCGGTGATGACCGTAGTTTGAGGAGTTCATGTATTCACTATGTGTTAATGCTTTGGTCTGGTACTCTATTAAAATGAGGCCTTAATATCCCTTAGTTTCCGCTAGGACCCCGCTTCCACAGAAGGGTAGGACAAAAGATGTCATGCAAGTTCTTTTACATAAGCACGTATGACTATATTCGGAATACATGCCTACATTACATTGATGAATTGGAGCTAGTTCTATGTCACCCTATGTTATGATTGTTACATGATGAACCGCATCTGGCATAATTCTCCATCACCGATCCAATGCCTACAAGCTTTTCACATATTGTTCTCCGCTTATTTACTTTTCCGCTGCTATTGTTACAATCACTACAAAACCCAAAAATATTACTTTTGCTACCGTTACCGTTACTATCATACTACTTTGCTACTAAATACTTTGCTGCAGATATTAAGTTATCCAGGTGTGGTTGAATTGACAACTCAGCTGCTAATACTTGAGAATATTCTTTGGCTCCCCTTATGTTGAATCAATAAATTTTGGTTGAATACTCTACCCTCAAAAACTATTGCGATCCCCTATACTTGTGGGTTATCAGATGGAAACACATCATTGGATAATAATATGAAGCATAAAGCACCATGTTCAAGTAGAGGGTACAATGGGTTGCGGGAGAGTGGAGCGCTGAATAAGATAAGGGAAGGTGATGAAGATGTTGGAGAAGATTACGAAGGTGTTCGTGTAGATCGCCGTCACACAATTATTGCCCCCGTGGCGTTCTGGAGCCACCAGGAGAGAGGGGGAGAGAGCCCCCCTCCTTCTTCCTTGACCTCCCCCCTACATGGGAGGAGGGTTTCCCCTCTGGTCCTTGGCCTCCATGGCGGCAGAGGGACGGGAGCCCCTCCGAGATTGGATCTCTCTCTCTCTATCTCTCTCTCTCTCTCTCTGTGTATTTCCTTCTGTTTTTGCGCTCTCAGATTCTGGCGTTTCGCCGTTTCTTAAATTTCCGGAGATCCGTAACTCCGATTGGGCTGAAATTTTAACACGATTTTTATCGGGATATTAGATTTCTTGCGGCCGAAGAAGGGCACCAACCACCTTACGGGGTGGCCACAAGCCTCCCAAGCGCGCCCTAGGTAGGGGGCGCCCCCTAGGGCTTGTGGGCCCCTAAGGCATCATCTTGCATTGATTCCAATTCACCAAAATCACATATATTCCTAAAAAATCTACGTAAGTTTTATCGCGTTTGGACTTTGTTTGGTATGGATATTCTGCGAAACAAAAAACATACAACAAGCATGAACTGGCACTAGGCACTGGACCAATATGTTAGTCCCAAAGATAGTATAAAAAGTTGCCAAAAGTATATGAAAGTTATAGAATATTGGCATGAAACGATCAAAAATTATAGATACGATGGAGACGTATCAGCATCCCCAAGCTTAATTCCTACTCGTCCTCGAGTAGGTAAATGATAAAAAAGATAATTTTTTATGTGGAATGCTACCTAGCATAATCTTGATCATATAATCTAATCATGGCATGAATAGTAAGACACGAGTGATTCAAAGCAATAGTCTATAATTGGAAATAAAGACAATAATACTTCAAGCATACTAATAAAGCAATCATGTCTTCTCAAAATATCATGGCTAAAAGAAAGTTATCCCTACAAAATCATATAGTCTAGCTATGCTCCATCTTCACCATGCAAAGTATTTCATCATGCACAACCCCGATGACACGCCAAGCAATTGTTTCATACTTTTAATGTTCTCAAGCTTTTTCAACTTTGAAGCAATACGTGAGCGTGAGCCATGGATATAGCACTATAGGTGGACTAGAAGGTGCTTATGAGGAGAAGACAAAAAAGGAGAAAGTCTCACATCAACTAGGCAAATAAAATGAGCTATGGAGATGCCCATCAATCGATATCGATGCACGTGAGTAGGGATTTCCATGCAACAGATGCACTAGAGCTATAAGTGTATGAAAGCTGAAACTAAAAACTAAGTGGGTGTGCATCCAGCTTGCTTGCTCATGAAGACCTCGGGCATTTTGAGGAAGCCCATCATCGGAATATACAAGCCAAGTTCTATAATGAAAAATCCCACTAGTATATGAAAGTGATAACTCAAGAGACTCTCTATATGAAGAACATGGTGCTACTCTAAAGCAGAAGTGTGGTAAAAGGATAGTAAGATTGCCCCCTCTCTCTTATTCTCTCATTTTTTTGGGCTCTTTGGCCTCTTTTTTTGGGCTCTTTGGGATCTTTTTATTTTTGTAAGTTTGAAGTCTCATCCCGATGTGAGGGAATCATAGCCTCCATCATTCTTTCCTCACTAGGGCAATGCTCTAAATGATGATCATCACACTTTTATTTACTTACAACTCGATATTACAACTCGATAAAACTAATGCGTGATGACTGTATGAATGCCTCTGGCAGTGTACTAGGATGCGCAATGATCTAGCACAGCAAAGATATAAAAAAATAGACAAGCTATGTAAATACCATGCTAGCTATCTTACGATCATGCAAAGCAATATGACAATGAACTCTCAAGTCATGTATATGATGACGATGGAAGTTGCATGGCAATATATCTCAGAATGGGTATGGAAATGCCATGATAGGTAGGTATGGTGGCTGTTTTGAGAAATATATAAGGATGGTTTAATGCACCGGCGAAAGTTGCGCGACACGAGAAATGCTAGCAGTGGTGGAAGGGTGAGAGTGCGTATAATCTATGGACTCAAAATTGGTCATAAAGAACTCACATACTTATTGCAAAAATTTATTAGCCATCGAAGCAAAGTACTAATACGCATGCTCCTAGGGGTATAGATTGGTAGGAAAAGACCATCGCTCATCCCCGACTGCCACTCATAAGGAAGACACTCAAAAATAAATCATGCTTCGACTTCATCACATAACGGTTTACCATACGTGCATGCTTCGGGAATCACAAACCTTAACACAAGTATTTCTACCAATCCACAATTACTTACTAGCATGACTCTAATATCACCATCTTTATATCGCAAAACTATTGCAAGGAATCAAACATATCATATTCAGTGATCCCCAAGTTTTATGTAGGATTTAATGACTAACCATGTGAACGACCAATTCCTGTTGACTCTCTAAATAGATATAAGTGAAGCAAGAGAGTTTAATTCTTTCTATAAAAGATATGCCCACTCTCTAACAAATATAAGTGAAGCAAAAGAGCATTCTACTAATGGCGGTTTTTTATGTGTAGAGAAACAGGCAATCCAAACTTCAAATGATATAAGTGAAGCACATGAAGCATTCTGTAAAGTCATACTCAAAAGATATAAGTGAAGTGCATGAAGCCTTCTATAAATTTACGAAGGACTATCTCATACCAGCATGGTGCATTACTAAAAATAAAAATAAAAGGCACACGACGCTCCAAGAATTTACGCATATCATGTGACGAATAAAAATATAGCTCCAAGTAAAATTACCGATGGTCGTTAGAAGAAAGAGGGGATGCCTTCCGGGGCATCCCCAAGCTTAGTTGCTTGGGAGTACTTGAATATTACCTTGGGGTGTCTTGCGAATCCCCAAGCTTTGTCTCTTTCCACTCATTATTCCTTCATCCATCATGATCTTACCCAAAACATGAAAACTTGAATCACACAAAACTTAACAAAACCCTCGTGAGATCTATTAGTATAATAAAGAAAATCACTAATTTAAGTACCGTTGAAAACTCATTCATATTTTATTGTTGCATTGTAGCTACTGTATTATAACTTCTCCATGGCTTATACCACTGATAAAATCGGTAGTTTCATCAAAACAAGCAAAACAATGCATAAAAAACAGAATCTATCTTAAACAGGACAGTCTGTAGCAATCTGAATATCTTCCATACTTCTGTAACTCTAAAAGTTCTGAAAAATTAGGATAAAATAAACAATATGCATAGAAGTATTGTGTAAAACTTTCAGAAACATTCGACGTTCCAGTAAAAAATGAAAAATCACGCACTACAGCCAAAGTTTTTGTTTTTCCACTACACATACCAAACAAGCAATCTAATCATCCTAAAGGAAAATATTGGCACATTATTTTTATAATACAATGGATTTGTACAATTGGATAATTATTTTTGTTGAAAAATTTCTGTAATCAAGGTTTGCAAAGTTTCCATGGGCATGAACAAATTTCAAGGAGCTCCCCCACTTCAACGGTGCTCGTCTTTCTTATTTTCACTTTTCTTTTTGAAAAAGTTTTAGGTTCCCCACTTTATTTTTTATTTTTAAACTTTATAAAAGCACGCAACAGAAATAAATGACTCTCTAAAACTTCCGGGTTGTCTCCCTAGCAGCGCTTTCTTTAAAGCCATTAAGCTAGACATATAGTGCTCAAGTAATGGATCCACCCGGATCCCAAGGTATATCAAAGCCAATTTTAATTAACAATGATTTCTAATTTAGTAGTGAGCACAAAGTAACATATATCATGCAACAACGAAGTCTAACTTTCTTCCTGTTCATCGGCATTTCATAAAAGAACAATTCATGCACACATAGTAAAGGCCGATACATAGCATAAACAGTTTCTTGCAATTTTATCAGATTGAAAACATAGAGAGGCGGAAATGTAGTTCCTCTCTCATAATAATTGCAAGTAGGAGCAGCAAGCACATTCATATTATATTCATCAAAATCATCATGTGTAGTAGTAAAACTCAACCCATCAATATAATCCTTAATAAGCGCGAACTTCTCCGGTATAGTGTAGTTGGGAGAATTCAAAAAGATAATAGAACTATCATGCGTGGGTGCAATAGTAACAATTTTCATTCTTAACATACAGAACTATAGCAAGTTCATCTCCATAAGTATAATTCCTATTGGCATCATGGCCAAAAGCATAGCAAGCATCAAGTTCATCAGAAAGGGATATTTCAAACAAATTCAAGGGATCATAGCATTCATCCTTCGGTAAGAACGAAGGGAAATTAAACAAAGTATGGGTTGAAGAGTTACTCTCATTAGAAGGTGGGCACGGGTGATCAATCCGCTCTTCCTTCCATTGTTCTTCGCTCTCCTCCTCATCTTTTTCATCTAATGAGATCACAGTGTCATCAATTTCTTCTTCCACATATTCCTGCAAAATATTAGTCTCTTCTTGGAGAGTAGAAACTTTCTCAATAAACTCATTAATATCAACATTATATTCATAATTCTCATAGCAATATTTAAGTATAGCAAAAATTTCAAGTTTGTAAATAGCACCATCAAGATTTTCACACTTTACAAACAAAGATTCAATTTCATAAGCACCCTTAAAAGCAACAAATTCTTCTATTTGTTCCACACCATAGTAATCATATATACCATTAGCATAAGAAGTCAAGGTTTCATTATCAGAAAATTTACATGAAAGGGAAAGGTGTGGAGCCTTCATCCTAGAGCAACAAGTATATTCATATCTCCGGCATAAATTCCAAGCATACCAATGCAACATATGAATTTGATCCCATAATAGTTTCCCTTTTGATTCAAGCGATAATCCCTAGAGTATTCACGTTGATCCAACGTGTCTCCCATTATCAAGTTGAATGGAGTTTTCTTAGGATTATCAGAGTAGTGTTTAATATTTTCCGCACAGTGAGCATCGAGGGTTTTAGGAGGTTCCCCATCTCCATGAGTAGCAAGTACACCTAATTTTTTGGTATTTCATGTTCCCTATCCATAACTAAAGATAGAGAAAAACTTAGAACGGCAAATAAATTCTACTTAGTGATAAAGCAAACAAGCACACACGAGAATATTCACCCCATGCTATTGCTCCCCGGCAACGGCGCCAGAAAAAGGTCTTGATAACCCACAAGTATAGGGGATTAGTTGTAGCCTTTCTCGATAAATAAGAGTGTCGAACTCAACGAGGAGCTAAAAGGTAGAATTTATATTCCCTTCAAGTTCTATCGACCACCGATACAACTCCACGCACGCTTAATGCTCGCTTTATGTAACGCCCCGAGACCGACGCTTCAGAAGACTTCCATAATTTTGTTGTGATCACTGTGTGTTTCATTTGTGCTTGCTCTTTTATTTTTGCATTGCATCATGTCATCATGCCATCATGTCATTTAATTTTTAAAACTCAACTAAGTAAATTGCATGGATCTTCGATCCATTTAAATCGAGGGAAATGCACATGGTGACTTCTCTTTATAACATATCCTCCCAATATTAGGGAGCTATATTAAATATTTCTTAATTTGGAAATCTCCATAACACACTTGCAAATAATCCCAATGCCTTTGTTATCTTAATTCTTGGTCTCCAATCTTGCCATATATTCTTTCATCATATTCCAGAGCTCCACCAAAAATCCGAACATTTTTGGACCTTCCCAACCCTCACTTCCTATTCAAATCATTTGTATTTAAATCAAATGAGTTTGATTCAAATCTTTCAATCATGGCCTTTTCTATTTTCTCGGAACAAGCACATTTTTGTGAGTCCGCAGAAATTATCCGCGGGTCCAACATCTTTCCCTAACCCTCTCTTTCTTTTCTTCTCTCTATTTGTTTCCTGCTAGAATGTTTAAAAGAGGTAGAGAGAGAGATGGAGCTGCTCCAGGCCGGCCCATCCTATTTTTCCCTAAGGCCCATCTGCTAGGCCCAGCCTCCCACACCTGCTCTTAACCCTAGCCTCCCTGCATCGATCCCCATCTCCCCCATCGATCCCTTCCTCCCTCCTCTGCGTGCGCCGTCAGCGAGAGACAGGGAGAGAGTAGCGCCGCTCCTCGTCCCTGATCCCCTCTGCCTCATCCTCGCACCACCGCGCTAAGCCCCTCTTCTCCTTCCCAAGGCCACCGCCGGCGCCCCGAGCTCTCCGCTCCGCCGTGCCTCCTCCCCTCCGCAGGCCCCATCTCATGGCGCCCCTTCACCTTGCGCGAACCGCACGGCTGCCGGCCATGGAGGCCACCGTGCCGGCCCTCAAGCGCGTCGGCCGTGCTCCTCCCCCGCCGCCCACCGCGACTGCCTCCGCCGCCATGGAATGCTATCGCTTCCCCGAGCTCCTCCTCAAGCTCCCTTCTGCGCCCGACCATGCCACCGTCCTCCGCGACGTCGGCCTCCTCCTCGACCGCGTCCCCGCCGGTCCTCCTTGCTCCGCGCCAAGTCTGCCCGCCATGCCCCATTTCACCTCGGCCTCAACCGAGGAGGATGAGCAGCGCTGCTGCCTGCTCGAACCGCCCGCACGCGCGCCCCGCGGGTTGACCGCGTCCAGCTCCATGCCCGAGTGAGCTTGCTCCTCTTCTCGATGCCCAGCGTCACCCAAGTCTCCTATGTTGATGTCGCTGGACACCGAGTACCAATCATCGCGTTCCGTTTTGTCTATGTCAAGGCCGAGAGGGCGCCAGGATACCAAGTACCACGACGTCGACGACCTTCAAGTTCAACTACCGGCGACCCCGAACATCTACGGAACATGAACGACTACTTCCTCTTCGACTCGTGAACGACTACTTCCACTACGACCGTCCCGAGAACGTCTACTTCCTCTACATTGCACCGAACCCGAACCGTCCTGTTTGCACGCTTCGAAGGTATAACTGCCGAGACATTGACACGTGGATGAATGCATGTGTTGTATGAGATGCATGTTTGGATGTTGTATCCGCCCGTGAATGTTAGTTGTTCCCGCGTTTGACACTGCCGTTGACCCGTGGGAACCCGGTAACCGGGAGCACCCCACCATCTCTTGCATGTTCCACACATCCGCACATTTCTCTTTTGCACCGGTATCTCCATGAGCTACCGAAACCGATATGTTGCCGTGGCATCATTTTCGGATTCGTTGTTGTGGCACCCCTTTCTTCCACCACGGTGACAAATGCTTCATAACATGCTCATGTCAACATTTTCATAAAATTGCATAAAACTTGCATATGTCATTCGCATCATGATAACAACATTTAAATGTTTAAAATTGTGTTTGCATTTAAATTGCTATATGCATATGGGGATTTTCCGGAATTGTCGTTTGTTATTTCCGGCCTCATTTAAACTTGCCTAGATAGGTTGTTTAATTATGCTTCACCCCTTGCCATGTTTAATAACATTTAATATTGTTGGGTACATAACCGAGAGAACTAAACAATTGATGTGGTGTTTCATCAATATGCAACTCGTTGCATATTGAGCTCCACTTAATTTGTAGTGTTGTTTGTTGCACTTTGCCATGCCATGCCTCATTAAACCGGACATGCATCATGTTTTTTTGCATCATGCCATGCGTATGTGTTGGTTGTTTACCATGTTGTTTGCTTCTTTCTGGTTTGCTTCTCTCGGTAGCTTCGGTTTCGTTCCAGAGTTGTGAGGATTTGTTCGACTACGTCCGTTTGTCTTCTTCATGGACTCGTTCTTCTTCCTTTCGGGATCTCAGGCAAGATGACCATACCTTCGAAATCACTTCTATCTTTGCTTGCTAGTTGTTCGCTCCATTGCTATGCCGCGCTACCTACCACTTGCTTTTCAAGCCTCCCAAATTGCCATGAACCTCTAACCTTTGTCACCCTTCCTAGCAAACCGTTGTTTGGCTATGTTACCGCTTTTGCTCAGCCCCTCTTATAGCGTTGCTAGATGCAGGTGAAGATGAAGTTTGTTCCTTGTTGGAACATGGATATGTTGGGATATCACAATATCTCTTATTTAATTAATGCATCTATATACTTGGTAAAGGGTGGAAGGCTCGGCCTTATGCGTGGTGTTTTGTTCCACTCTTGCCGCCCTAGTTTCCGTCATACCGGTGTAATGTTCCTTGATTTAGTGTTCCTTACGCGGTTGGGTGATTTATGGGACCCCCTTGACAGTTCGCTTTGAATAAAACTCCTCCAGCAAGGCCCAACCTTGGTTTTACCATTGCCTACCTAAGCCTTTTTCCCTTGGGTTCTGCGGACTCAAGGGTCATCTTTATTTTAACCCCCCAGGCCAAAGCTCCTCTGAGTGTTGGTCCAAACTAGAGCACCGTGCGGGACCATCCCTTGGCAACTCGGGTTACGTCGGTACCTGTACGCTTAGCTTATCTGGTGTGCCCTGAGAACGAGATATGTGCAGCTCCTATCGGGATTTGTCGGCACAGCGGGTGGTCTTGCTGGTCTTGTTTTACCATTGTCGAAATGTCTTGTAAACCGGGATTCCGAGACTGATCGGGTCTTCCCGGGAGAAGGAATATCCTTCGTTGACCGTGAGAGCTTATAATGGGCTAAGTTGGGACACCCCTGCAGGGTATTATCTTTCGAAAGCCGTGCCCGCGGTTATGTGGCAGATGGGAATTTGTTAATGTCCGGTTGTAGAGAACTTGACACTCGACTTAACTAAAATACATCAACCACGTGTGTGGCCGTGATGGTTTCTTTTCGGCGGAGTCCGGGAAGAGAACACGGCTTTTGGGTTATGTTTGACGTAAGTATGAGTTCAAGATCACTTCTTGATCATTACTAGTTGACGACCGTTCCGTTGCTTCTCTTCTCGCTCTTATTTGCGTATGTTAGCCACCATATATGCTTAGTGCTTGCTGCAGCTCCACCTCATTACCCATCCTTTCCTATAAGCTTAAATAGTCTTGATCTCGCGGGTGTGAGATTGCTGAGTCCTCGTGACTCACAGATACTTCCAAAACAGTTGCAGGTGCCGATGAGACCAGTGCAGGTGGTGCCATCGAGCTCAAGTGGGAGTTCGATGAGGACCTTGGCGTTACTTTGTTTCTTTTCCTGTTGATCAGTAGTGGAGCCCAGTTCGGACGATTGGGGATCTAGCATTTGGGGTTGTCTTCTTTGTATTTGGTTTTGACCGTAGTCGGTCTATGTGTGTATCTTGAATGATGTATGATTTTATTTATGTATTGTGTGAAGTGGCGATTGTAAGCCAACTCTTTATCCCATTCTTGTTCATTACATGGGATTGTCTTCCAACAAAACCACCATGCGGTTATGCCTCTAAGTCGTGCCTCGACACGTGGGAGATATAGCCGCATCGTGGGTGTTACAAGTTGGTAATCTGAGCCATCCCGACTTAGGAGCCCCCTGCTTGATCGAATCGATGTCGTTGTTGAGTCTAGAACAAAAATGTTTTGAGTCTTAGGATTATATATATCGGAGAGTAGGATTCTTTTTACTCCTCAGTCCCTTCGTCGCTCTGGTGAGGCCTCCTGACGTAGAAGTTTTGACTCTTCTCTCCTCAAATTTAAATAATTTTTTTTTAGAATCATGCGGGTATCTTGGAATCGTTCTGATGGTTTTGTGACGAGAACATTGTTCTTGGTGCCTCCTGAAATTTAGGGGTTGTGGCAGTGTCCCGGGGAGTTGAGCTCCGAGGTGTTGTCGTCACAATTTTATCGTTGCAGTTCTGGAATACCTGAGTTTCGTCGATATCAAAAATCTCTTTTATGCAGTTGTTGGTGAGATCACCTCGACGCCACCCAGTACTGGGGCGGGAGTTCGGGAGTATTGCCATAACTCGTATAGCGGATGCTTTTCGAAGGTTGAGGTAAATGATTTCCGAAGGTTTCTTGGTTATGTGTTGAAGGATGGATACAGCTGGATCTAGGTATTGTTAGTTTGGGTGATATATTTTGTGTCCCCTGTATCCCCAACACCTGATTGCATAACCAGAAAGTTTCGGGAGTTTATAAGTGGGAATTCAAGTAGCTCCTAGGATATCTTTCCGACAGATGCATGATATGAGATTGGGGTTCGACGTCTAGTGGTCCGCCTTTCCACGGTTGGTTTTACAGTGGTCTCGTAGTGTCTTAAAGAGTCCTTGGCTATGCCGACTCGGGGATGCTTCGTATGTCATGTGCACTGCCTTGTACATGATGCTGTACGATCGAGCCCGTGTGGGCCCCACCACGAAAACTTCGGACGAAATCTCTATCATATGTTTGTTCCGGCTTATTCTGCAAGCCAATCCTTTGTTTTGTTTTGTTTTGTTTTGTGGTATTCGAGTTGCTTCGAAGTCAAGTGTAGATTCCATACCTTCCTAAGCGGTGTTCTCATATTTCTATGTGGATGCTAATCCTTCTTCATCTTCAAGGTTGTCTTTTCAATTCTTTCCAATCGGCGTGCTTCTCTTCAAGTGGATCCAGTCATTCCAACATTCACAATATCAATTCTAAGCCTTTCTCAACGGTGTTCGTTTCATCCGACCCAAGTTGCCTTTGTTTTCCCGCCCTCCCACCCTTTTCTTCAAGGAGTCTTATATTTTAACCAAGTATCCATTTTATTCATGTGAAGTCCCCTCATTCTTTTCAATCAATGTTCTTACCCGGTGGTTCTCATGAAGATGTTCTTCAAGTTTATCATTCTTCATTCTTTTTCTTCTCTGGTGGACTCAAGTCAAGCTTTCAGTGTTGATCGTATTCTTTTCCTCGTTTCAAATATTTTCTCATGTCGGTGTATCTCTTAATCATTCACCTCTCGCTTTCTATGTGTTCCGGAGTGTTGAAGATATCTCAGAAGATTCACATTTCCATTTCCAATCTGTTCAAGCTATCTCGAGGTTGTTATCTCTTTTGAGCCATTTAATTCAACCGACACAATCTTTCTTTTAATCATTCAACGGTGTATCTTTTGAGTGGGCCCTAACCCACAGGTTTTTTCCCAGGATCTTACCTAACTCTTCTAATTCTTTCCGGAATTATTCTCAAATTCATTGCAAAGTTTGACGTAAGAATGGGTTATCATCAGTCAAATGTCTTTCTCCAAGATCTTTCAAATTCTTTTCATTGTTGATTCAACCTTTCTATTCTTCATGGTTCCGGAGTGCCTCAACAATTCATGGTTGTGTTTCTCATCGTCATTCTCAACATTTGAAGACCGAAGAAGAATTTCTCCTAAATCTTGGTCCGTTCTCTTGAAGATTCATAGTTCTAGCTTATGCCATCCTCTCATAATTGTTTTCGATTGTGAGAATTCTTCTCATACACATCCGGAGCATTTCATGAGTTGTTTTTGTTTCTTGATCATCCAAAGGCCATCTTTTCAGAAGATTTCTTTGTTTTAAGTTTTCACCTCTCGTTCTCCAAACCTTACCGGTGCATCGTTCAAATATCCTCTAATCAGTTCATGATCTTTTTTTTCTCATGTGTCTAAATTCTGTCTAGTATCTTTATTCGTTTCTAATTCTTCTCGGTGAATTGTGCCTTTGCTACTTTCATTTCCAATTCTTACGGTGGTTCGTTCAAGATTTCACTTCCTTCGTTATCATATCAATTCATTCGTTCTTTCCAAATCCTACCTGTGGTTCGTTGAAGACCTTCCCCAGTTTGCGCCATATCTATCTTAATCCTTTCTACGAGAATAAGTAGTATGCAGAATCTGTTGCTCGTCATCAATCTAAATTGGTGAAGACTAAGCATAATGTAATTCTTATTCTTGTTTCATCCAAGTGATTCAATTCCTTATTCCGGAGATTCATCAAAATTCTTGATCTCATTTGTTCATTTTTCTTTCCGGAGCTCCAAGTTATTTCAATTATATCATTTCAAAGCTTCATCTAATCATTGCAAGGCTTCTCCCGGAGTTCCTTTCAACTTTCCCTTTCGTTTGATCATTCTTTTATTATCGGAGTTCTTCATGGAGGCTCTACATGGTGCTTCGTCAAGGATTCCTTTCATTCTTTAATTGTTCTTCAAGATTTCTCTCGGAGTCAAGATCCGTTAAGCTATACTCTAAAATAAACATGGTGCTCAACACATGTTTGTTTTGAGAAGTTCAAGCATTCTTCATCTTGCATTCCGAAGTGCAATTCTTTCTCTCTTATCTTTTGAGGTGGTGTTATGTCATTCTTGATAATTTTCTTCATGTTTCATGATTCACAAGTTGTCAAGAATGAGATATTTAAACCATCATATTTTCTTCGTCAATGAGTTGTTTCAACCCATAATAATCTCTTTGTTGGAGTTATCTTGGTATAGATTTCAATTAAAGCCTTCTCGAAGAATGTTGCTATTATGGTGCTTATAAATGACCCAAGTTCTTCATTTGTCCTCCCGGTGAAATAAGTTTCTCGTCTCCTTGTTGATATCAATCTAATCATTTGTTTCCGTTGGTGGCAGAAGCTCACCTCATAATTTTTTAGAAAGTGTTTCCATAAGCCCACTACAAGCTTATTCTTTTCGTTGTTGTTTTCCCAACAACTCCGTTATAACCTTCTTGGAAGGATGCTTTCCAAGCTCATTTGTGGCATAAGTTGTCATTTTCTTCTCCATTCTTTTTTGGAAGGATCTATCTTCTATTATTTATTTCTTCCGGAGGCATTGTGATATTGCTCTCTTCGACCAATCTTCTTGTTTTGTCAAGATCATCTTCTTTCCTTGCTTAGCCTTTTAACCGAAGTGTTGTGTCATCTCCTTAATTTCTTTGCATCTTATCAAGTTTTCCTTCTCTTTTTCAACCGGAGTGCTGTCAAATTATATCGTTCTTATTCCTTCCCTATCTTGTTTTAACCAGAGTGGTTTAAATATCTATCGTGTCACTTAACCTCAAGGTTCTCATGGTGTTCCTTGTTTTCGTTTACTACGGAGTGCTCTCAATTCGCTTATCTCCGTTGTGTCATTTCTTTCGATTTGTTCAACCCCGCAAGGTTCTTTGGTTTCACTCATTTGTCTAAGAAGCAATTAGTTTTACCTCTTCTCTTCCTCTCCCGTTTTTCTCCGGTGCCATCCTAGATCTCGGGACGAGATCCTCTTGTAGTGGTGGAGTGTTGTAACGCCCCGAGACCGACGCTTCAGAAGACTTCCATAATTTTGTTGTGATCACTGTGTGTTTCATTTGTGCTTGCTCTTTTATTTTTGCATTGCATCATGTCATCATGCCATCATGTCATTTAATTTTTAAAACTCAACTAAGTAAATTGCATGGATCTTCGATCCATTTAAATCGAGGGAAATGCACATGGTGACTTCTCTTTATAACATATCCTCCCAATATTAGGGAGCTATATTAAATATTTCTTAATTTGGAAATCTCCATAACACACTTGCAAATAATCCCAATGCCTTTGTTATCTTAATTCTTGGTCTCCAATCTTGCCATATATTCTTTCATCATATTCCGGAGCTCCACCAAAAATCCGAACATTTTTGGACCTTCCCAACCCTCACTTCCTATTCAAATCATTTGTATTTAAATCAAATGAGTTTGAATTCAAATCTTTCAATCATGGCCTTTTCTATTTCTCGGAACAAGCACATTTTTGTGAGTCTGGAGAAATTATCCGCGGGTCCAACATCTTTCCCTAACCCTCTCTTTCTTTTCTTCTCTCTATTTGTTTCCTGCTAGAATGTTTAAAAGAGGTAGAGAGAGAGATGGAGCTGCTCCAGGCCGGCCCATCCTATTTTTCCCTAAGGCCCATCTGCTAGGCCCAGCCTCCCACACCTGCTCTTAACCCTAGCCTCCCTGCATCGATCCCCATCTCCCCCATCGATCCCTTCCTCCCTCCTGTGCGTGCGCCGTCAGAGAGAGACAAGGAGAGAGTAGCGCCGCTCCTCATCCCCGATCCCCTCTGCCTCCTCCTCGCACCACCGCGCTAAGCCCCTCTTCTCCTTCCTGAGGCCACCGCCGGCGCCCCGAGCTCTCCGCTCCGCCGTGCCTCCTCCCCTCCGCAGGCCCCATCTCATGGCGCCCCTTCACCTTGCGCGAATCGCACGGCCGCCTGCCATGGAGGCCACCGTGCCGGCCCTCAAGCGCGTCGGCCGTGCTCCTCCCCCGCCGCCCACCGTGACTGCCTCCGCCGCCATGGAACGCTATCGCTTCCCCGAGCTCCTCCTCAAGCTCCCTTCTGCGTCCGACCATGCCACCGTCCTCCGCGACATCGGCCTCCTCCTCGACCGCGTCCCAACCGGTCCTCCTTGCTCCGCGCCAAGTCTGCCCCCCATGCCCCATTTCACCTCGGTCTCAACCGAGAAGGATGAGCAGCGCTAGTGCCTGCTTGAACCGCCCGCACGCGTGCCCCGCGCGTTGACCGCGTCCAGCTCCATGCCCGAGCGAGCATGCTCCTCTTCCCGATGCCCAGGGTCGCCCAAGTCTCCTATGTTGATGTCACTGGACACCGAGTACCAATCATCGCATTCCATTTTGTCTATGTCAAGGCCGAGAGGGTGCCAGGATACCAAGTACCACGACGTCGACGACCTTCAAGTTCAACTACCGGCGACCCCGAACATCTACGGAACATGAACGACTACTTCCTCTTCGACTCGTGAACGACTACTTCCACTACGACCGTCCCGAGAACGTCTACTTCCTCTACATTGCACCGAACCCGAACCGTCCCGTTTGCACGCTTCGAAGGTGTAACTGCCGAGACATTGACCCGTGGATGAATGCATGTGTTGTATGAGATGCATGTTTGGATGTTGTATCCGCCCGTGAACGTTAGTTGTTCCCGCGTTTGACACCGCCGTTGACCCGTGGGAACCCGGTAACCGGGAGCACCCCACCATCTCTTGCGTGTTCCACACATCCGCACATTTCTCTTTTGCACCGGTATCTCCATGAGCTACCGAAACCGATATGTTGCCGTGGCATCATTTTCGGATTCGTTGCTGTGGCACCCCTTTCTTCCACCACGGTGACAAATTCTTCATAACATGCTCATGTCAACATTTTCATAAAATTGCATAAAACTTGCATATGTCATTCGCATCATGATAACAACATTTAAATGTTTAAAATTGTGTTTGCATTTAAATTGCTATATGCATATGGGGATTTTCCGGAATTGTCGTTTGTTATTTCCGGCCTCATTTAAACTTGCCTAGATAGGTTGTTTAATTATGCTTCACCCCTTACCATGTTTAATAACATTTAATATTGTTGGGTACATAACCGAGAGAACTAAACAATTGATGTGGTGTTTCATCAATATGCAACTCGTTGCATATTGAGCTCCACTTAATTTGTAGTGTTGTTTGTTGCACTTTGCCATGCCATGCCTCATTAAACCGGACATGCATCATGTTTTTTTTGCATCATGCCATGTGTATGTGTTGGTTGTTTACCATGTTGTTTGCTTCTTTCCGGTTTGCTTCTCTCGGTAGCTTCGGTTTCGTTCCGGAGTTGTGAGGATTCGTTCGACTACGTCCGTTTGTCTTCTTCATGGACTCGTTCTTCTTCCTTGCGGGATCTCAGGCAAGATGACCATACCTTCGAAATCACTTCTATCTTTGCTTGCTAGTTGTTCGCTCCATTGCTATGCCGCGCTACCTACCACTTGCTTTTCAAGCCTCCCAAATTGCCATGAACCTCTAACCTTTGTCACCCTTCCTAGCAAACCGTTGTTTGGCTATGTTACCGCTTTTGCTCAGCCCCTCTTATAGCGTTGCTAGATGTAGGTGAAGATGAAGTTTGTTCCTTGTTGGAACATGGATATGTTGGGATATCACAATATCTCTTATTTAATTAATGCATCTATATACTTGGTAAAGGGTGGAAGGCTCGGCCTTATGCCTGGTGTTTTGTTCCACTCTTGCCGCCCTAGTTTCCGTCATACCGGTGTTATGTTCCTTGATTTTGTGTTCCTTACGCGGTTGGGTGATTTATGGGACCCCCTTGACAGTTCGCTTTGAATAAAACTCCTCCAGCAAGGCCCAACCTTGGTTTTACCATTTGCCTACCTAAGCCTTTTTCCCTTGGGTTCTGCGGACTCAAGGGTCATCTTTATTTTAACCCCCCCGGGCCAGTGCTCCTCTGAGTGTTGGTCCAAACTAGAGCACCGTGTGGGACCATCCCTTGGCAACTCGGGTTACGTCGGTACCTGTACGCTTAGCTTATCCGGTGTGCCCTGAGAACGAGATATGTGCAGCTCCTATCGGGATTTGTCGGCACAACGGGTGGTCTTGCTGGTCTTGTTTTACCATTGTTGAAATGTCTTGTAAACCGGGATTCCGAGACTGATCGGGTCTTCCCGGGAGAAGGAATATCCTTCGTTGACCGTGAGAGCTTATAATGGGCTAAGTTGGGACACCCCTGCAGGGTATTATCTTTCGAAAGCCGTGCCCGCGGTTATGTGGCAGATGGGAATTTGTTAATGTACGGTTGTAGAGAACTTGACACTCGACTTAACTAAAATACATCAACCGCGTGTGTGGCCGTGATGGTTTCTTTTCGGCGGAGTCCGGGAAGAGAACACGGGTTTTGGGTTATGTTTGACGTAAGTATGAGTTCAGGTCACTTCTTGATCATTACTAGTTGACGACCGTTCCGTTGCTTCTCTTCTCGCTCTTATTTGCGTATGTTAGCCACCATATATGCTTAGTGCTTGCTGCAGCTCCACCTCATTACCCCATCCTTTCCTATAAGCTTAAATAGTCTTGATCTCGCGGGTGTGAGATTGCTGAGTCCTCGTGACTCACAGATACTTCCAAAACAGTTGCAGGTGCCGATGAGACCACTGCAGGTGATGCCACCGAGCTCAAGTGGAGTTCGACGAGGACCTTGGTCGTTACTATGTTTCTTTTCCTGTTGATCAGTAGTGGAGCCCAGTTGGGACGATCAGGGATCTAGCATTTGGGGTTGTCTTCTTTGTATTTGGTTTTGACCATAGTCGGTCTATGTGTGTATCTTGAATGATGTATGATTTTATTTATGTATTGTGTGAAGTGGCGATTGTAAGCCAACTCTTTATCCCATTCCTGTTCATTACATGGGATTGTGTGAAGATGACCCTTGTTGCGACAAAACCACCATGCGGTTATGCCTCTAAGTCGTGGCTCGACACGTGGGAGATATAGCCGCATCGTGGGTGTTACACTTTACCTAGAACAAGTATGAAACTAGAAGTACTTTGTAGGTGTTGTATGATAGGCTTGCAAGATAATAAAGAGCAAAAAAATAAAAACTAGGGGCTGTTTAGATGAATAAACAATTAAGTTAGTATAGCGAGTGTGGAAAAGTGGTGGTAGGAGTTGCAGAATTGTCCCTAAGCAATTGACTATGTTACTAGACCGATAGCAAGTTTTATGTGTGAGAGGCCACTGCTAGCATGCCATCCCTTACTTGGAATTCTATGCACTTATGACTGTAAGTATTAGCCAGCATCCGCAACTACTAATCTTCACTAAGGTAAAACCCAACAATAGCATTAAGATATATTGGCCCCCCTTCAGTCCCGTGTGCATCAATTTCTATGCTAGGCTGAAGCTGCTGTCACCCTTGCCCTCCAATACATAGTCCTATCAACATACAACTAACTCTATGGTGTGATCCACACGCGCGCTCATATGATGGGCACCAAAGGACAACAACATAACCACAAGCAAATTAAACCAATCATAGCAATTCACCAATCACCGATAGGACAACAAAAATCTAATCAAGCATCATAGGATGGCAACACATCATTGGATAATAATATGAAGCATAAAGCTTCATGTTCAAGTAGAGGGTACAACGAGTTGTAGGAGAGTGGACCACTAAATAAGATGAGGGAAGGTGATGAAGATGTTGGGGTAGATTATGGAGGTGTTGGTGTAGATCGTCGTCACATGATGATTGCCCCAGCGGCGTTCCGGCGCCACCGGGAGAGAGCGGGAGAGAGCCCCCCACCATCTTCTTCTTCTTCTTCTTCCTTGACCTCCCCCCTAGATCGTAGGAGGGTTTCCCCTCTGGTCCTTGGCCTCCATGGTGGCGGAGGGGCAGGAAGCTCTCCAAGATTGGATCTCTCTCTCTCTCTCTCTCTCTCTCTCTCTCTGTGTGTGTGTGTGTGTGTGTGTGTGTTTCCTTCTGTTTTTGCGCTCTTAGATTCTAGCCTTTCACCGTTTCTTAAATTCCCGGAGATCCGTAACTCCGATTGGCTGAAATTTTAACAAATTTTTTTTCCGGATATTAGCTTTCTTGCGGCTGAAGAAGTGCACCAACCGCCTTACAGGTTGGCCACAAGCCTCCCAGGCGCGCCCTGGGTAGGGAGGCGCGCCCCTAGGGCTTGTGGGCCCCTCGGGCATCATCTCGCGTTGATTCCAATTCCCAAAGATCACATACATTCCAAAAAAATCTCTATAAGTTTTTATCGCATTTGTGGCACGAATACCTAACTACAATGTTTGACTACCAGTGGGGGGGCAGAGACCTAATTTGAGAGGTAGATCGACTGGTATAGGTGTGGAGAAGGAGAGACCTACCAATGTAGTGAGGGAGATCGATCAGCATCCATACATATGTGTACGAGAGGAGTAGGTTGGGAGAGAGAGACAGAGCTAGAGTGCTGGAGGGTTGGTGGAGTTGCTTCTCAGAGATGGTGGGAGAGGCCTACTATACAAATGAAGGGTACGACTGCAATACCAATAAGAGAGGGGATACGTGTCTATGTGTGCACGTGCGTGTGAGAGACGGGTCGGGAGGCATGTATGGATGATGAGGGGGGAGATATGTGAAGGAAATATGCCCTAGAGGCAATAATAAAGTTATTATTTATTTCCTTATATCATGATAATGAAAGAAATATGCCCTAGAGGCAATAATAAAGTATTATATATTTCCTTATATCATGATAAATGTTTATTATTCATGCTAGAATTGTATTAACCGGAAAAATAATACATGTGTGAATACATAGACAAACAGAGTGTCACTAGTATGCCTCTACTTGACTAGCTCGTTAATCAAAGATGGTTATGTTTCCTAGCCATAGACATGAGTTGTCATTTGATTAACGGGATCACCTCATTAGGAGAATGACGTGATTGACATGACCCATTACGTTAGCTTAGCACCCGATCGTTTAGTATGTTGCTATTGCTTTCTTCATGACTTATACATGTTCCTATGACTATGAGATTATGCAACTCCCGTTTACCGGAGGAACACTTTGTGTGCTACCAAACGTCACAACGTAACTGGGTGATTATAAAGGTGCTCTACAGGTGTCTCCAAAGGTACTTGTTGGGTTGGCGTATTTCGAGATTAGGATTTGTCACTCCGATTGTCGGAGAGGTATCTCTGGGCCCACTCGGTAATGCACATCAATATAAGCCTTGCAAGCATTGTGACTAATGAGTTAGTTACGGGATGATGTATTACGGAACGAGTAAAGAGACTTGCCGGTAACGAGATTGAACTAGGTATCGAGATACCGACGATCGAATCTCGGGCAAGTAACATACCGATGACAAAGGGAACAACGTATGTTGTTATGCGGTCTGACCGATAAAGATCTTCGTAGAATATGTGGGAGCCAATATGGGCATCCAGGTCCCGCTATTGGTTATTGACCGGAGAGGTGTCTCGGTCATGTCTACATAGTTCTCGAACCCGAAGGGTCCACACGCTTAACGTTACGATGACAGTTTTATTGAGTTTTGATGTACCGAAGGAGTTCGGAGTCCCGGATGAGATTCGGGACATGACGAGGAGTCTCGAAATGGCCGAGACGTAAAGATCGATATATTGGACGACTATATTCGGACTTCGGAAAGGTTCCGAGTGATTCGGGTATTTTTCGGAGTACCGGAGAGTTACGGGAATTCGTATTGGGCCTTAATGGGCCATACGGGAAAGGAGAGAAAGACCCCAAAGGGTGGCCGCACCCCTCCCCATGGGCTAGTCCGAATTGGACTAGGGAGGGGGGCGCCCCCTTCCTTCTTTCTCCTTCCCCCTTCCCTTCTCCTACTCCCACAAGGAAAGGAGGAGTCCTACTCCCGGTGGGAGTAGGACTCCCCCCCTTTGGCGCGCCTCTTCCCTTGGCCGGCTGCCTCCTCCTTGCTCCTTTATATACGGGGGCAGGGGGCACCCCATAGACACAACAATTGATCCTTGAGATCTCTTAGCCGTGTGCGGTGCCCCCCTCCACCAAATTACACCTCGATAATACCGTTGCGGAGCTTAGGCGAAGCCCTGCGTCGGTGGAACATCATCATCGTCACCACGCCGTCGTGCTGACGAAACTCTCCCTGAACACTCGGCTGGATCGGAGTTCGAGGGACGTCATCGAGCTGAACGTGTGTAGAACTCGGAGGTGTCGTACGTTCGGTACTTGATCGGTCGGATCGTGAAGACGTACGACTACATCAACCGCGTTGTGATAACGCTTCCGCTGTCGGTCTACGAGGGTACGTGGACAACACTCTCCCCTCTCATTGCTATGCATCACCATGATCTTGCGTGTGCGTAGGAATTTTTTTTTGAAATTACTACGTTCCCCAACAGTGGCATCCGAGCCTGGTTTTATGCGTTGATGCTATGCACGAGTAGAACACAAGTGAGTTGTGGGCGATATAAGTCATACTGCTTACCAGCATGTCATACTTTGGTTCAGCGGTATTGTGAGATGAAGCGGCCCGGACCGACATTACGTGTACGCTTACGCGAGACTGGTTTCACCGTTCGGAGCACTCGTTGCTTAAAGGTGACTGGCGGGTGTCTGTCTCTCTCACTTTAGTTGAACTGAGTGTGGCTACGCCCGGTCCTTGCGAAGGTTAAAACAGCACCAACTTGACAAACTATCGTTGTGGTTTTGATGCGTAGGTAAGAACGGTTCTTGCTAAGCCTGTAGCAGCCACGTAAAACATGCAACAACAAAGTAGAGGACGTCTAACTTGTTTTTGCAGGGCATGTTGTGATGTGATATGGTCAAGACATGATGTGATATAATGTGTTGTATGAGATGATCATGTTTTGTAACCGAGTTATCGGCAACTGGCAGGAGCCATATGGTTGTCGCTTTATTGTATGAGATGCAATCGCCATGTAATAGTTTTACTTTATCACTAAGCGGTAGCGATAGTCGTAAAAGCAATAAAGTTGGCGAGACGACAACGATACTACGATGGAGATCAAGGTGTCGAGCCGGTGACGATGGTGATCATGACGGTGCTTCGGAGATGGAGATCACGAGCACGGTGCTTCGGAGATGGAGATCACAAGCACAAGATGATGATGGCCATATCATATCACTTATATTGATTGCATGTGATGTTAATCCTTTATGCATCTTATCTTGCTTTGATTGACGGTAGCATTATAAGATGATCTCTCACTAAAATTTCAAGACAAAAGTGTTCTCCCTGAGTATGCACCGTTGCGAAAGTTCTTCGTGCTGAGACACCACGTGTTAATCGGGTGTGATAGGCTCTACGTTCAAATACAACGGGTGCAAAACAGTTGCACACGCGGAATACTCAGGTTAAACTTGACGAGCCTAGCATATGTACAGATATGGCCTCGGAACACAGAGACCGAAAGGTCGAGCGTGAATCATATAGTAGATATGATCAACATAGTGATGTTCACCATTGAAACTACTCCATCTCACGTGTTAATCGGACATGGTTTAGTTGCTTTGGATCACGTAATCACTTAGATGATTAGAGGGATGTCTATCTAAGTGGGAGTTCTTAAGTAATATGATTAATTGAACTTAAATTTATCATGAACTTAGTCCTGATAGTATTTTGCAAATTATGTTGTAGATCAATAGCTCGCGTTGTTGCTTCCATGTGTTTATTTTTGATATGTTCCTAGAGAAAAATTATGTTGAAAGATGTTAGTAGCAAAGATGCGGATTGGATCCGTGATCTGAGGATTATCCTCATTGCTGCACAGAAAAAATTATGTCCTTGATGCACCGCTAGGTGACAGACCTATTGCAGGAGCAGATGCAGACGTTATGAACGTTTGGCTAGCTCAATATGATGACTACTTGATAGTTTAGTGCACCATGCTTAACGGCTTAGAATCGGGACTTCAAATACGTTTTGAACGTCATGGAACATATAAGATGTTCCAGGAGTTGAAGTTAATATTTCAAGCAAATACCCGAGTTGAGAGATATGAAGTCTCCAACAAGTTCTATAGCTAAAAGATGGAGGAGAATCGCTCAACTAGTGAGCATGTGCTCAGATTGTCTGGGTACTACAATCGCTTGAATCAAGTGGGAGTTAATCTTCCAGATAAAATAGTGATTGACAGAATTCTCTAGCCACCATCACCAAGTTAGTAGAACTTCATGATGAACTATAATATGCAAGGGATGACGTAAGTAATTCCCGAGCTCTTCGTGATGCTGAAATCGACGAAGGTAGAAATCAAGAAAAACATCAAGTGTTGATGGTTAACAAGACCACTAGTTTCAAGAAAAGGGCAAAGGGATAGAAGGGGAACTTCAAAAGAACGGCAAGCAAGTTGCTACTCAAATGAAGAAGCCCAAGTCTGTACCTAAGCCTGAGACTAAGTGCTTCTACTGCAAAGGGACTGGTCACTGGAAGCGGAACTACCCCAACTATTTGGTGGATAAGAAGGATGGCAAAGTGAACAAAGGTATATTGGATATACATGTTATTGATGTGTACTTTACTAGTGTTTATAGCAACCGCTCGGTATTTGATACTGATTTAGTTGCTAAAGTAGTAACTCGAAATGGGAGTTGCAGAATAAACAGAGACTAGTAAAAGGCGAGGTGACGATGTGTGTTGGAAGTAGTTCCAAGATTGATATGATCATCATCGCACACTCCCTATACTTTCGGGATTAGTGTTGGAACTAAATAAGTGTTATTTGGTATTTGCGTTGAGCATGAATATGATTTGATCATGTTTATTGCAATACGGTTATTCATTTAAGTTAGAGAACAATTGTTGTTCTGTTTACATGAATAAAAACCTTCTATGGTCATACACACCAACGAAAATGGTTTGTTGGATCTCGATCGTAGTGATACACATAATCATAATATTGAAGCCAAAAGATGCAAAGTTAATAATGATAGTGCAAATTATTTGTGGCACTGCCGTTTAGGTCATATTGGTGTAAAGCGCATGAAGAAACTCCATACTGATGGGATTTTGGAATCACTTGATTATGAATCACTTGATACTTGTGATCCGTGCCTCATGGGCAAGATGACTAAAACGCCGTTCTCCGGTACTATGGAGAGAGCAACAGATTTGTTGGAAATCATACATACAGATGTATGTGGTCCGATGAATATTGAGGCTCGTAGCAGGTATCATTATTTTCTGACCTTCACAGATGATTTGAGCAGATATGGGTATATCTACTTAATGAAACAGAATTCTGAAACATTTGAAAAGTTCATACAATTTCAGAGTGAAATGAAAAATCATCGTAACAAGAAAATAAAGTTTCTACGATCTGATCGTGGAGAAGAGTATTTGAGTTACGAGTTTGGCCTTCAGTTAAAACAATGTGAAATAGTTTCACTACTCACGCCACCTGGAACACCACGGTGTAATGGTGTGTCCGAACATCGTAACCGTACTTTATTAGATATGGTGCGATATATGATGTCTCTTACCGATCTACCACTATCGTTTTGGGGTTATGCATTAGAGACAACTGCATTCACGTTAAATGGGGTACCATCAAAATCCGTTGAGATGACGCCTTATGAACTGTGGTTTGGCAAGAAACCAAAGTTGTCGTTTCTTAAAGTTTGGGGTTACGATGCTTATGTGAAAAAGTTTCATCCTGATAAGCTCAAACCCAAATCGAAGAAATGTGTCTTCATAGGATACCCAAAGGAGACAGTTGGGTACACCTTCTATCACAGATCCAAAGGCAAGACATTCGTTGCTTAGTATGGATCCTTTCTAGAGAAGGAATTTTTCTCGAAAGATGTGAGTGGGAGGAAAGTAGAACTTGATGAGGTAACTATACCTGCTCCCTTATTGGAAAGTAGATCATCACAGAAATCAGTTTCTGCGACACCTACACCAATTAGTGAGGAAGTTAATGATAATGATCATGAAACTTCAGATCAAGTTATTACTGAACCTCGTAGGTCAACTAGATCAAGATCCGCACCAGAGTGGTACGGTAATCCTGTTCTGGAGGTTATGTTACTAGACCATGTCGAACCTACGAACTATGAGGAAGCGATGATGAGCCCAGATTCCGCAAAATGGCTTGAGGCCATGAAATCTGAGATGAGATCCATGTATAAGAACAAAGTATGGACTTTGATTGACTTGCCCAATGATCAGTGAGTCATTGAGAATAAATGGATCTTCAAGAGGAAGACGGATGTTGATAGTAGTGTCACTATCTACAAAGCTAGAATTGTCACAAAAAGGTTTTCGACAAGTTCAAGATGTTGACGACGATGAGAGTTTCTCACTCGTATCTATGCTTAAGTCTGTCTGAATCATGTTAGCAATTGCCGCATTTTATGAAATATGGCAAATGGATAAACAAAACTACATTCCTTAATGGATTTATTAAAGAAGAGTTGTATATGATGCAACCAGAAGGTTTTGTCAATCCTAAAGGTGCTAACAAAATATGCAAGCTCCACCGATCCATCTATGGACTAGTGCAAGCATCTCGGAGTTGAAATATACACGTTGATAAGTTTATCAAAGAATATAGTGTTATACAGACTTGCGGTGAAGCCTGTATTTACAAGAAAGTGAGTGGGAGCACTACAGCATTTCTGATAAGTATATGTGAATGACATATTGTTGATCGGAAATAATGTAGAATTATTCTGCAAAGCATAAAGGAGTGTTTGAAAGGAGTTTTTCAAAAGAAAGACCTCGGTGAAGCTGCTTACATATTGAGCATCAAGATCTATAGAGATAGATCAAGACGCTTGATAAGTTTTTTCAATGAGTACATACCTTGACAAGATTTTGAAGTAGTTCAAAATAGAACAGTCAAAGAAAGAGTTCTTGCCTGTGTTACAAGGTGTGAAATTGAGTAAGACTCAAAGCCCGACCACGACAGAAGATAGAAAGAGAATGAAAGTCATTCCCTATGCCTTGGCCATAGGTTCTATAAAGTATGCCATGCTGTGTACCAGATCTATTGTATACCCTACACTGATTTTGGCAAGGGAGTACAATAGTGATCTAGGAGTAGATCACTGGACAGCGGTCAAAATTATCCTTAGTGGAATAAGGATATGTTTCTCGATTATGGAAGTGACAAAAGGTTCGTCGTAAAGGGTTACGTCGATGCAAGTTTTGACACTAAATCTAGATGACTCTAAGTCTCGGTCTAGATACATATTGAAAGTGGGAGCAATTAGCTAGAGTAGCTCCGTGCAGAGCATTTTAGACATAGAAATTTGCAAAATACTTACGGATCTGGATGTGACAGACCCGTTGACTAAAATTATCTCACAATCAAAACATGATCACACCTTAGTACTCTTTGGGTGTTAATCACATAGCGATGTGAACTAGATTATTGACTCTAGTAAACCCTTTAAGTGTTGGTCACATAGAGATGTGAACTATGGGTGTTAATCACATGGTGATGTGAATTATTGATGTTAAATCACATGGCGATGTGAACTAGATTATTGACTCTAGTGCAAGTGGGAGACTGAAGGAAATATGCCCTAGAGGCAATAATAAAGTATTATATATTTCCTTAAATCATGATAAATGTTTATTATTCATGCTAGAATTGTATTAACCGGAAAAATAATACATGTGTGAATACATAGACAAACAGAGTGTCACTAGTATGCCTCTACTTGACTAGCTCGTTAATCAAAGATGGTTATGTTTCCTAGCCATAGACATGAGTTGTCATTTGATTAACGGGATCACCTCATTAGGAGAATGACGTGATTGACATGACCCATTACGTTAGCTTAGCACCCGATCGTTTAGTATGTTGCTATTGCTTTCTTCATGACTTATACATGTTCCTATGACTATGAGATTATGCAACTCCCGTTTACCGGAGGAACACTTTGTGTGCTACCAAACGTCACAACGTAACTGGGTGATTATAAAGGTGCTCTACAGGTGTCTCCAAAGGTACTTGTTGGGTTGGCGTATTTCGAGATTAGGATTTGTCACTCCGATTGTCGGAGAGGTATCTCTGGGCCCACTCGGTAATGCACATCACTATAAGCCTTGCAAGCATTGTGACTAATGAGTTAGTTACGGGATGATGTATTACGGAACGAGTAAAGAGACTTGCCGGTAACGAGATTGAACTAGGTATCGAGATACCGACGATCGAATCTCGGGCAAGTAACATACCGATGACAAAGGGAACAACGTATGTTGTTATGCGGTCTGACCGATAAAGATCTTCGTAGAATATGTGGGAGCCAATATGGGCATCCAGGTCCCGCTATTGGTTATTGACCGGAGAGGTGTCTCGGTCATGTCTACATAGTTCTCGAACCCGAAGGGTCCGCACGCTTAACGTTACGTTGACAGTTTTATTGAGTTTTGATGTACCGAAGGAGTTCGGAGTCCCGGATGAGATTCGGGACATGACGAGGAGTCTCGAAATGGCCGAGACGTAAAGATCGATATATTGGACGACTATATTCGGACTTCGGAAAGGTTCCAAGTGATTCGGGTATTTTTCGGAGTACCGGAGAGTTACGGGAATTCGTATTGGGCCTTAATGGGCCATACGGGAAAGGCGAGAAAGACCCCAAAGGGTGGCCGCACCCCTCCCCATGGGCTAGTCCGAATTGGACTAGGGAGGGGGGGGCGCTCCCTTCCTTCTTTCTCCTTCCCCCTTCCCTTCTCCTACTCCCACAAGGAAAGGAGGAGTCCTACTCCCGGTGGGAGTAGGACTCCCCCCCTTTGGCGCGCCTCTTCCCTTGGCCGGCTGCCTCCTCCTTGCTCCTTTATATACGGGGGCAGGGGGCACCCCATAGACACAACAATTGATCCTTGAGATCTCTTAGCCGTGTGCGGTGCCCCCCTCCACCAAATTACACCTCGATAATACCGTTGCGGAGCTTAGGCGAAGCCCTGCGTCGGTGGAACATCATCATCGTCACCACGCCGTCGTGCTGACGAAACTCTCCCTGAACACTCGGCTGGATCGGAGTTCGAGGGACGTCATCGAGCTGAACGTGTGTAGAACTCGGAGGTGCCGTACGTTCGGTACTTGATCGGTCGGATCGTGAAGACGTACGACTACATCAACCGCGTTATGATAACGCTTCCGCTGTCGGTCTACGAGGGTACGTGGACAACACTCTCCCCTCTCGTTGCTATGCATCACCATGATCTTGCGTGTGCGTAGGATTTTTTTTGAAATTACTACGTTCCCCAACAGATAAATGTTTATTATTCATGCTAGAATTGTATTAACCGGAAACATAATACTTGTGTGAATACATAAACAAACAGAGTGTCACTAGTATGCCTCTACTTGACTAGCTCGTTGATCAAAGATGGTTATGTTTCCTAGCCATAGACATGAGTTGTCATTTGATTAACGGGATCACATCATTAGGAGAATGATGTGATTGACTTGACCCATTCCGTTAGCTTAGCACTCGATCGTTTAGTATGTTGCTATTGCTTTCTTCATGACTTATACATGTTCCTATGACTATGAGATTATGCAACTCCCATTTACCGGAGGAACACTTTGTGTGCTACCAAACGTCACAACGTAACTGGGTGATTATAAAGGTGCTCTACAGGTGTCTCCAAAGGTATTTGTTGGGTTGGCGTATTTCGAGATTAGGATTTGTCACTCCGATTGTCGGAGAGGTATCTCTGGGCCCACTCAGTAATACACATCACTATAAGCCTTGCAAGCATTGTCACTAATGAGTTAGTTGCGGGATGTTGTATTATGGAACGAGTAAAGAGACTTGCCGGTAACGAGATTGAACTAGGTATCGAGATACCGACGATCGAATCTCGGGCAAGTAACATACCGATGACAAAGGGAATAACATATGTTGTTATGCGGTCTGACCGATAAAGATCTTCGTAGAATATGTGGGAACCAATATGAGCATCCAGGTTCCGCTATTGGTTATTGACCGGAGAGGTGTCTCGGTCATGTCTACATAGTTCTCGAACCCGTAGGGTCCGCACGCTTAACGTTACGATGACAGTTATATTATGAGTTTATATGTTTTGATGTACCGAAGGTTGTTCGGAGTCCCGGATGTGATCCGGACATAACGAGGAGTCTCGAAATGGTCGAGACATAAAGGTTGATATATTGGAAGCCTATGTTTGGATATCGGAAGTGTTCCGGGTGAAATCGGGATTTTTCCGGAGTACCGGGAGGTTACCGGAACCCCCCGGTAACTTAATTGGCCTTAGTGGGCCTAGGTGGAAGAGAGGAGAGGAGGCCAGGGCAGGGCCGCACGCCCCTCCCCCCCCCCCCGGTCCGAATAGGACAAGGAGAGGGGGGCGGCGCCCCCCTTCCCTTCCTCCCCTCCACCTCTTCCCCCTCTCTCTCCTAGTCCAACATGGAAAAGGGGGGAGTCCTACTCCCGGTAGGAGTAGGACTCCTCCTGGCGCGCCTCTCCCCTTGGCCGGCCGAACCCCCCTTGCTCCTTTATATACGGGGGCAGGGGGGCACCTTTATATACACAATTGATCATTGATCTCTTAGCCGTGTGCGGTGCCCCCTCCACCATATTACACCTCGATAATATCGTAGCGGTGCTTAGGTGAAGCCCTGCGTCGGTAGAACATCATCATTGTCACCACGCCGTCGTGCTGACGAAACTCTCCCTCAACACTTGGCTGGATCGGAGTTCGAGGGACGTCATCGAGCTGAACGTGTGCTGAACTCGGAGGTGCCGTGTGTTCGGCACTTGATCGTGAAGACGTACGACTACATCAACCGCGTTGTGTTAAACGCTTCCGCTTTCGGTCTACGAGGGTACGTGGACAACACTCTCCCCTCTCGTTGCTATACATCACGATGATCTTGCGTGTGCGTAGGATTTTTTTTGAAATTACTACGTTCCCCAACAATATGTTTGTGGTAAGCAGACCTAACTAGATAGGTTGATCAATCGTCGTGTGTCAGAGAAAGGGAGAGACATAACTAGTGAGGTACATGATCGGTGCCTGGGGAAAAAGAGTTATAGTTGACCTAGCTATATGTAGGGAGATTGATCAGCATACATGCATGTGTTAGAGGCAAATAAGGCTTGGAGAGACGGATAGAGAGAGGGGTCCGGCTAGGAGGTGGTGCGAGAGGCCTACTATATTGAGAGGGGGAGGAGTGTGCGAGTGTGCTA
Organism: Aegilops tauschii subsp. strangulata; assembly: GCF_002575655.3. NCBI lineage: Eukaryota > Viridiplantae > Streptophyta > Magnoliopsida > Poales > Poaceae > Aegilops > Aegilops tauschii. Next base: position 290,299,738 of record NC_053038.3, read on the forward strand.
CTTGTGAGCTACGTTGGGATCTCCCCGAAGAGGAGAGGATGATGCAGTATAGTAGAGATAAGTATTTCCCTCAGTTAAGAACCATGGTTATCAATCCAGTAGGAGAACCAAGCAACACCACATTAGCAGCACCTACACAAAAATAACAAATACTTGCACCCAACGCAAACAAGGGGTTGTCAATCGCTTGGCGGTTAATTGCAAGGATCAAATCTCATAGTGATAAACAGATAGATAAAACACAAAATAAAGTAAAATAAATAAAATTACAGCAAAATATTTTTGGGATTTTAATATATGATAAAAAGTAAGCCGGGGGGCCATAGTTTTCACTAGAGGCTTCTCTCTTGAAAACAGCATACAGTGGGTATACAAATTACTGTTGGGCAATTGATAGAAAAGCGAATAATCATGATGATATCCAAGGCAATGATCATGTATATAGGCATCACATCCGAGAGAAGTAGACCGACTCCTGCATGCATCTACTACTATTACTCTACACGTCGACAGCTATCCAGCATGCATTTAGAGTATTAAGTTCATAAAGAATGGAGTAACACCTTAAGCAAGATGACATGATGTAGACAAAGTAGACTCACACATGAATAAACCCGTTGAAAGGATCGAGAAGAGGTGTCTAGAGGGGGGTGATTAGACCCTCAACAAGCAAAAGTAGCAGTTTTTAAATTCTTCAAGTTGAGATGGAGTTTTAGCACAAGTTTAAAATTTCAAAATACATATCAAGCAAGCATGGCAAGAGTGTACGAGCAGCGGAAAGTAAAGCATGCAAGTTGCAAGAAAGTAAAGGGATGGGATTGGAGTGTGCAAACGCAATTGGAGACACGGAGATTTTTGGCGTGGTTCTGATAGGTGGTGCTATCGTACATCCACGTTGGTGGAGACTTCAACCCACGAAGGGTAACGGTTGCATGAGTCCACGGAGGGCTCCACCCACGAAGGGTCCACGAAGAAGCAACCTTGTCTATCCCACCATGGCCATCGCCCATGAACGACTTGCCTCAGTTGGTAGATCTTCATGAAGTAGGCGATCTCCTTGCCCTTACAAACTCCTTGGTTCAACTCCACAACCTTGACGGAGGCTCCCAAGTGACACCTAACCAATCCAGGAGACACCACTCTCCAAAAGGTAAGAGATGGTGTGTTGATGATGAACTCTTTGCTCTTGTGCTTCAAATGATAGTCTCCCCAACACTAAAATCTCTCTCAAAAATTTGGCTATGGTGGAAAGATGATTTGAGTGGAAAGCAACTTGGGGAAGGCTAGAGATCAATATTCTTGTGGTTGGATTGGAATGTCTTGGTCTCAACACATGAGTAGGTGGTTCTCTCTCAGAAAATGAGTAGTATAAGTGTAGGCACGTTCTGATGGCTCTCTCATAAATGGAAAGGAGGGTGGAGGGGGTATATATAGCCTCCAAACAAAATCTAACCATTACACACCTTTGAGCCAACTCGGTCATACCGAATGTATGAACTCGGTGAGACCGATTCAGTTCAAAATGTGAACATTAGGCTTTTCGGTGGGACCGACATGATCAACTCGGTGGGACCGATGTGCTAGGGTTAGGGTAAAACCTCATCTCAGTTTGACCGATTACACAAACTCGGTGAGACCGATTTTTGTAATAAGCAAACAGAGAGTTTGCGAGCAAACTCGATGGGGCCGACTGTCTATTTCGGTGAGACCGAAATAGTTGCAATAGGCAACAGAGAGTTTGCAAGCCCATCTCCGTGAGATCGAGATCCCATCGGTGAGGCCGAACTGATTAGGGTTTTTGGTAGTGGCTATGCCAAGTGAACTCGGTGGCGCCGGATGAATCAAATTGGTGGGGCCGAGTTTGACTTTAGGTCTTGGACATATTTGGAATTGAGAAAGTGGGTGAGGGCTTTGGAGCATATCACTAAGCACTTTGAGCAAGTAGACCATTAGGCAACACCTCATCCCCTATTAATAGTATTGGCTTTCCTATGGACTCAATGTGATCTTGGATCACTGAAATAGAAATGAAGAGTCTTGAGCTTTTGCCAATCTTCTGTCCGTAGCATCTTGAAGGGGTTCCTCATCCTCTTGTCCATGCCACGCCTTTGCCGAACTTTCTGAAATATACTAGATGAAAATATTAGTCCAACAAGAGTATGTTGACATTAATTACCAAATCACCCAGGGAGCACTTGTGCTTTCAATGTCCCCCTTTTTGCTAATTGATGACAACATACATCAAAGCCTTAGATAAATATATGAAGAATAACAAGTAAAGCTTTGGAAAGACATGTAACAAGCATAGGCTCCCCCTACATGTATGCAATCATGTAAAGATGGTATGTAAGAGCATGTGAATGCATAAGCATGTCAGAGCAAGCAATGAGTTACATATATCTTGGCTATATGTATCAGAGAAAATGATGTAAATACAGGAAATGTACCTTCATGTTCATGAGTCCTTCTTGCAAACAATATGTACATCAGCAAGAGATCATCATGCACATGAGTGTGATGCATATACTTACCTTTTGGTCTTGAGATGGCTTTGGAGGAGGTGAATCTTGAGAAAACAGGGCTAAATAACACAAGAACGCCTACTAAACAGAGCAATTTGAGAAAACCACAAGAGTACCAAGACTGGGATGACATGTAGTGAGTGAGTACTTAGTACTCTATTTGGATATAGACATGTCCCCAAGGAATAAAGATATGCAATGAATTCCAAAGATTTTCTTCCCTTAGATATGAACTCTTTCTCCCCTTGAATCTCATATTGGATAATGGGAGAATATAGGGTAAAAGAAAATCAGAACAAAGCAACATATGCTAACATGTCTTTCCCCACTTAAAGACGTGTGACTTCTCTCCTTTATGGTTAATAAGCATCTGAAGAAGCTAAGATGTGCTTTCTCTCTTATGTGATAAGCTTTGATGTGCTCTCTCTCCCCCGTTGACATCAATTTCCAAGAAGGGATCTTCTGGAGCATGAGTCAAGTAGGTTTGGTCCTTGAGTCACATTACAAAGCAGCATGTAATTTAAGATGCTAGTTGAGGATAAGAATCATTGAGTGGAGCTGGAAGGAAATGATAATGGTAATGGCAAAATGTTTTCTCAGGAGTGAAATTGGTAACGCCGATTAGAGTTTCATCGGTGACACCGAGTTGGCAGTGTCATTGATGACGCATATCGGTTAGACCGGGTTTGTCCATGTCGGTTGTATCGACGAACAAACAACAAGGTACATTGTAGTTCGGTCTAGCCGATAGGCCGAAATCGGTGAGGCCGAGTTTAATACAGAGGAAAAAAATTCATCTCAGCTCACTAGGCAAATAAGATCTCACAAGGATTTGCAAGGAATTAACTGAAAGATTTGCAATGAATTAGATGCAGGGAAGGCAGCAAATAACAGACAATAGAAATGAAATCTAGATGAAGTTATTTTTTTTGAAAGGGGAACAAAAAAGCAAGAGACAAATGCAAGAACACAAAGAAATACTAGAGAACTTCATCTAGAAAGGTTGGTGACAAAGTCACCTATGTTAGAATATTGACCGAGGAGTCAAGTGAGAGCACTTGATCGTAGGTCATACTCATCATTTAAGCTCAAAATGGGGTTACCATTTTTTGTTTAAGCATATTGATGTATTCACATCTTGTTGAGATGCTTTGACCCATGACTTGGCGTAAAGCTCCTCTAAGATGGAATAACATACCTTGGGTGGTGGTGTTGATCTTGATCATATAGTCGAACTTGTGTTGGATGCTCAAGGTTGATGTAGCTCATCAAGAGTTGGGAGCACCACTTGTCATTTGAGTTCATCTACCTAGATGGGTTAGTTTTGCAAGGAACATCACTTGTGTGTCCAAAATGACAATCATGAAATGTGATACCAATTGAAATCTGATATATATTGAAATTGTCAAAGGATATGTTGAAAGGATTCATGCTTCCTTGTCTTCAACCACCATATTGTAGAGACTTGGTGATGTAGAGATTGCTCAAGATGTGAGTGATTTGCAATCTCATTGATTTGGATTCATCCAAGTACCTACAAGGGTTAGATGACATGCAAGGTTCACTACTGCAGGATGCTGCTAACGCGACACTACAATCAGAGAACCTTCGAGAAACTATGTGTGATGCAATGATCACAAAGGGTGCTGTAGGAAAACCGTCAGAAATTTATAAAACGTTTGTGCTGACGGATGCATCAAACACGGTTCAGGTTTTAGTTGCGTGTGCGATGAAGGGCATACGGTTGATCTATATGAACTGTTTGCAATGAGACAGAACAACAGAAATGGGCAGCCAGATCAAGGTGTGTGCGATATACGGCATACAGTTCACTCTAATGAACCGTTTGCGATGAGTGAGGTGAACACAAATGATTCGGCATAACAAGATGTGTGTGATACCCGACAAACAGGTCGGTAATCAGAATTGTGTGCAATCATTATAGACAGCCCATACGGTCTTTTTTTTTGAATTGTGTGCTCGTCAAGGCACACGGTTCAACAAACCAACCTGTTGGCGATAATTTAGAAGATCTCTGTCGAATACATATTACTAACCGTCTGCGATGAGATTGACAGGATAAACAGAGATATATACAGTCTGCTTAATTTAGTCCTTCTTCTTCTTGTTGCTCTTGTTGGATGGCCCCGCGACATCATCTTGGCGAGGATGCTTCTTGCCGCTGACCGTTGGCTTTTCATCGCCGCCGCCGTCGTCATCGTCGTTGCTGTCGTCGTCCTCCTCCTCATTCGACCATTCCTCCTCCTCATCATCGTCGTCCTCTTCTTTGTCTACATGGGAATTAAGATGTAAGACTAGTCTTTATGCCTACCCTTCAACTTAATTCGTTCAATTTAGAACTGTCGCGTGTACTGAATTTGTGAGCGATGCCCGGTTTTCTGTTGATGTAAGAACCGTTAATATGTTGACCTTGATATGCTGTCAGCTCAGGCAATGAATATGAACTGTTTTTTGTTATTATTATTATTATTATTATATCATAGAGGTAGCACACTCAATCGATCTCACTATAGTATGTGTGAACAAAAATACGCAATCTAGTTTGCGAATAGCACACGGTTCGTTGATGAAAGTCGTGTGCCGACCAAACCCCGCCACCACCCCGCCCACGATCTGACTCATGCTTTCTGATTGGCCAGAACCCAAACCCCACGGATCGTATGTCTGCACCGTTGGATGCTCCTAGATCGAACGGCGATCCTCATCCCTTTCGACAGCACATGCAGTTCCGGTTGTAATTTTATTTTTATGCACAAATGCATGTTAATATCAAAAAATGTCTTCAATATAGCTAACGATACCTGAAATGCTCCAGAAAATCAAACCCGTGGTATAATGGTGATTGCGTACCATGGAAATTTTAATGAGGCCAAACGATGAAGTCACCGGCCACAGGAGTTTGAATTGACACATCTCCTTTTCGAAAACCATGATCCTTCATGTGAGATGCTCCGGTTTGGAAGGAGCAGTCATCAAAACATGTGCCAAACTTTACCAATTTTTTTCCATGGGGTTGTGAGAGCACGCCACAGGCACACATCAATTTTGATGATGTCCGAACTCCATCTGAATTTTCTGTAATTAAAATACCAACTAGGCCTATGCCAGTGGCCGCACCTCGCGGCCGAAATGTTTGAAACTTCTCCCCGCTTCTCGAACAAACGGATGAAAACTCACAAAGTGACACACAAATGATCTGTACACCTTTGCTAGGCTGATAGTAATGGGGTATCATAGGTAGTATATATCATGCATGCCAACTAGGCAATTTTGATGAGCTGTCATAGAATTAATTAAATGAAGAAAGAGAGGGTTAAGTATCATATCCTGAAACCGTATCATAATAAATGTTATGCTACTATGTGTCATGCATGACAATATAAATAAAGTACTACATATGATACTAGCTACTCTATGATACTATGCATTATTAGAGCAAGTAAGTACACAATAGAGTGACATAAGACTAGCCACAATGGGTAGTAACATAGAATGTTACTAGTCTATGTTAGTACCTCTATAGTGGGGAGTAACATATGTGTAGTAACATGCAACACTTCATTTATTAGGCTATAGACTCATCTTGCCTTGAGATGTGTGATGTTACTCAGACTAGCCACAATGGGTAGTAACATAGACTAGTAACATGCCCATGTGATACACTAGTCTATGTTACTACCTCTATAGTGGGGAGTAACATATATGTGTGGTAACATGCAACACTTCATTTATTAGGCTACAGACACATCTTGCCTTGATATGTACATGTGATGTTACTCGTACTACTAGTAACTAGCTATGTTACTACATTCCTCTCTTTCTTAATTTATTGCTTGCCACATCATCTACTTTATCTAGATATGTGTGATGTTACTACCTATGTTACTCCCATTGTGGGTAGTCTCATACTATAGTAAGACTATACCCACAGTGGGAGTAACATAGGTAGTAACATCACACATATCCACTTTCATCCATTTCTTCATTTATTGCTTGCCACATCATCTATTTTATCTAGATATGTGTGATGTTACTACCTATGTTACTCCCACTGTGGGTAGTCTGGCTATAAGGAATAGAATAATATATATGTGCTTATTAGTTCGAGGAAAGAGAAGAGAAGCGGGCTCTTGGTTAGTATAACCAGCTGCAACAGGAGACCCAAGACACTTTGTGAGGATGTAAGGTGGGCCAACTATTGATAAACTAGTACGTATATAAAACTTATTATTGTACATACCCGCTAAGAGGTTGGCTGTATATGACATGTCAACTTCTTATAGCTGACCCTTGGCTGTATTATTAACCATGCTCTTAGTGAGGTAGCTAGTATATCATAGACGACTAGCTAGTATCATACTAGCCACAGTGGGAGTAACTTCATCAGTAACACCGACTCCAACTCAGCAAACTTGCTTATGTGGCAATAAGTTAATGAGGAGAGAGATAGTTTCAGTAACTTTGATAGTTATTGTAGCATCACACATGTCCCAATGCAATATGAGTCTGTAACCTAAGAAATGAAGCTTTGCATGACACTACACTTATGTTACTACCCACTATGAAGGTAGTAACATATATAGTCTAGGTATATGTGTATGTTACCAGTGTACTACTCTCCATTGTGGCTAGCTAGTCTCATACTCCCTCCTTTCCGGTTTAGCTAGGCTGGTTGTAATGGTATTATCATAAGCGGTATCATGCATGCCAACTAGACTTTCTGGATGATGCTATACTACTTTGTGTCATGCATGGCCATAAATATGGTTATCTATGATATATACTCCCTCCGTAAACTAATATAAGAGCGTTTAGGTCACTATTTAGTAATCTAAACACTCTTATATATATATATATATATATATATATATATATATATATATTAGTTTACAGAGGGAGCTAGTACTACTCTATGATACTATATATGCACTATGAAGGTACGTACGTAATATCGTACATAAGTATCATATGCATGATACTATATATATAGTACTATATGATACTCCCTATATAAGGCTGGCCATAGTGGTGGTATCATAGCCGACGATGTCATGCACTCAGAAATAGCAAGTATATATGCTGATGTGGCAAAGAATTAAATATATATAAAGAGGGTTAGAGTAACATATAGTAGGTAGATACCGTATCATGTTAAATGCGATGCTAATTTTGGGCCATGCATGGAAATAAATATGATCTATATATATGATATACTATACTCTATGTATTATACTATGCGCTATAATTAATTAATTAAAGGTAGTATCATAGGTATTGTATATTGATGATACTAGTATATGACACTCCACTATACTCATGATTTCTTACCGTGGAAAAAAATCTGAGGCGAAACGATGAACTCATGTTTTCATTCGAACAAAAATATGATGTTAGGTAATGTAAATGTTTTCAAAGAGCACACGGTTCACTCACGAAAGCCGTTTGTCCACTAAACCGTGGCCGATGCACCCCCCCCCACCCCTCTGCCACGCGCGCGATCTGAGTCGTGCGTTCTGATTGGCCAGAACCCAAACCCCATGGATCGTACGTCTACACTGTTGGATTCTCCTTGATCGAACGGCGATCCTCATCCCTTTAGACAAGACATGTACATGTTTTCAAATAGCCCCTCGCAAAAAAATGTTTTCAAATAGCACACGGTTCACACACGAAAGCCGTGTGCCTACCAAACCGTGGACGATGCCCCCCCCTCGTTGCGCGTGTGATCCGAGTCATGCGTTTTGATTGGCCAGAACCCAAACCCCACGGATCATACGTCTACACCGTTGGATGCTCCCAGATCGAACGACAATCCTCATCCCTTTCGACAGGAAATGCAGTCCGACTAGGAATTGATTTATATGCAAACATGCACGGTAAATGCCAAAAAATGTCTTACATATAGCACACGAGACCTGAAATGCGCCAGCAAATCAAACCCGTGGAAAAATTGTGATTGGTTTACGTGCGAAAATTTTAGATGAGAAACGATGAACTCACGTCTTCATTTCAAAATTAGTACCTCTTCATTTCAAACGAAATTATTCTGTTTGTGCACACGAGCGCTCAGAGGCAACCGTTTGCATAGGCCTTTCCGCGCGCGCGACCACCGGGGATATTTTCACCCTTTTCACCTAGGCTGCCAACACCCCCCCACCGTCTGCCCGCGTTTCACTCAACTAGTCCAGCCAATCTCCTTCGCCATCTCCCCCCTCCCCCGGATCCACAGCAGAACCCTCTCCGGCGCTGCCGTGCTCACCCCGGCCATGTGCCCGCTCTTCGGCGTCAAGCCTACCTCCACTGCCGTTCCCAACACGCGGCGGCCCACGCCTCGCCGTCTTCGTTTTCTCGCCAGCCACCCTCGAGAATATCGATGCAGTAACCCTCGCCTCTCCTGTGGTCCGGTCGGGTTTGCATTAAGAAGCCTGTTAGTTACTGCTCTCCATCGCGGTGAGGCATATTTCCTCGCAATCCTCTTCCAATTTCATTCTGTATGTTCCCAAATTGGCTATAAAATAACGGAGAGTGTATATATGTTCATTATCTACCTTCCTTACTACATATAAGATGTATTTGTTCCAATAAGTTACTGCCTATTTACAGATCGTGGGCGCCCGAGTCACAGAAACTTAACAAATTAGCCGTAAATTTTCTAAAATATTGCATGGCATGTTTAGAAAGCTTGATACCAAGTTGTTAGTTTTATGCTTATCCTCCTTTCCTGAGTTTTGCATGTGTTCTCTGTAGATGCCGAGTAGCAGCGACAGCACTCATTCAGGCCATGTATCTTCATCTGATTCGGACAACCCTAGGTCTTCAGCAGATTATGAGGGATCAAGTAGTCTTGAACGGGATAGAGCTGCAGCAATTACCCTTCCGGTCAGGACACGGAAGAACGCTCCAAGGAAGCCCACACACCAGCCTAAAGGTGTATATGAAGTAACCGAGATTGATTTAAAGTCCTGGGCTCCAACTAAACCAGATAAAGCATGCATGAGGTTCAGGAGTGTGTGTGGATTTGTTGGCAGGGCAAGCTCAACATTAATCTGCCGGGGTTTCGGAAGGCTGACACAGAAACACGGTGAAGGATAGTCCGGGAGATCATGGATCACTTCAACGTTCTGGAGCAGTGGAGAATGCAGGTGGAACACGCTGCACTGAAGAAGGCTAGGGATGCTTGGAGAAACTGGAAGCACGTGCTGTACAAGAAGTACTTGAGTGAAGGCAAGGACCCAATCCCCGCATACCCCCAAATTACAAAGGGAGATTGGGCAGAATTCAAAAGGGTCAGGGAAACTCCAGAGTTCCCTGCGAAGAGTTTCAAGCAATCGGAACTTTAGAAGAAGAACATACACCCCCATCGTATGGGTGTGGCAGGATACTACGACATGAAACTGATATGGGAACAGGAGGACGAAGAAGCAGTAGCGGCGGGTGGGAGTCCGGCCTTTAGTGAAATCAAGGGCGAACGCGCCAGAGACTACTTGCGGGCACGTGCAAAGAGGCGTGAGGATGGAACTTATTACTTTGAAAACGCACGTGATGCCAAACTGTATGAAGTGATGGTAGAGGCTTCCAAGATCCCTGGAAGGTTCTACAGGAACTCAGGGCCATGTGACATTCTGAACATTGCTCTGGACACAAAAGAGCCCCCTGACCGTGCAAGGGGTATAGGCGTTAATGTCTCGCACAAGAGGGCTTTCACACTCAGCAAAGAAGAGAGGCTCAGCATGAAAAAAGTGAGGAGTGAAATGAAGCAGAATGCATTGTTTGAAAAGTTGAAGAAGGAGATTTATCCGTCTGTTCGAAAGGATGTTGAGGATTCAATGATGATGATGCAGAAGACTCTAACACTGACAGATAGCTAGTAGATGGGAGGGAAGGCGGGCATGGATGATGCTGCTTATTGTGCGACAACACTACACAAGAGTAGTTGTGCATCAGCTGACCCCAGCGACACTGAGACTGCAGCTGCTCGTGATGATGCTATATCTGATCTATCTGGAATGAAAGACAGACTGAAGGGCGTGCTTACACATTATGAAGGTACATTAAAATGTGCAATAGCCTGGGTTTGCCCACCCTTCTTGGAAGATGGCCTCTTCTTGGACAATGTGCCATTGAAGTCGGGCTGTGTGAAGTGCTACGTGACTGAAGTAAAGCCTGGATTCAATGAATTTGCCCTGAAGAATGTCCTAGGAGACTTTGATGAGCAAAGGACCTTAGGAGAAACACTGTTACATCACATCCAGTGGCCACGAAAGGAAATAGAGTTCATCGATGAGATTCCTGAAGCCCCACCAAGAGCAACCACTGTCGCCCCTCAACCGGTGACGCTCTCCTTGCCAGAGCAGCTCTCGCGGGCTGATGCATCAACCTATGATCAGCCGGACCGACTTTGTGGCGTACAGGCCATGTCATCCTCTGCCCCAAAGCAGCCAGTGGCAAGGCCTACAACTGCTGATGACGCACCACCGGTTCAGTTGCCGGCCGCTGAAGCAGCGTGGGGAGACCCAGCTCCAGCACATGCTCAGCAGACCAACCTGGTGGAACAGACTGCTAAGAAGTTTGATGCTTCAGAACCGCCTTCTAAGAAGTCTGTAGGTCCAGAACCGACTGCTCATCAGTCTGTCGGTCCACAGGCGCGTGATCAGCATACCAATGCGTCAGCACTTCCTGCTCAGCAAACCAATGTGTTGGCACAGCCTCCTCGGCACACCGACAAGTTGGCACCACATGCGTAGAAACCCGACATAGCTTCAACACATGGTCGGCAGTCCGATGCCTCTGCTCCTACAGCCCAGCAGTCCATCACTGCAGCACCGCCAACTCAGCGGTCTGGCATAGATAAACAGTCTGCTAAGAAGTTCGTCCAAGCTTCACCGTCTGCTCGGCAGTCTACCATGCAGGCAACCAGACGTTCTGCCAGAAATTCTTCAATCACCAAGAATGAAGTGGCCAAAAAGGCTACACCCATGACCACGAGGAAGCGCGGCGGGAAAGTGAAGAGGAAAGAGAACGATTGCCTCTTACTTAAAGCACTCATTGCCCAAAACCAAATTAACAGCAGCTTGTTTGAATCGGGGAGTAATATTATTTCTGACACCATGGATGATGAACAAGTAGAATTGTTGCTTGCTAAAACAAAAGCAGACATACTTGAAGCACGCAATTACGTCCATGGTCATCCATTTCTTGTTGGCGAATACTTTGATGAGTGCAGCTCAAGTTGCCGCAAGTTACATGAATATTGCATGGATCAAATGTCAGAAGGTCATCACCATTCGCTAGTCCACTACAACATATATCATTTCCGACACGATGCTGGTTTCATCATTGTGAGTTTTGAGGACTTACATCTCTTCTTCAACTTCAACGTGCTCGATGCCACTCTTGTTAGATGCGTGATTTTGTATGTACTTAACAAACTCTGATCAACTTCTCCATACAAGGCTGTAAATGATAAACAGCTAACTGCATTTTATTCCTCTCAGGGGATTGAACGCGCAGAGAAGACAAAGTGAGAGTGTGTATTTCATAGATCCTGCATTAGCCAATGGCACAGCATTACGTGAAAACGACCGACGGGACTGGTCTGTTAACACGGTCGTCCGTATCTTCGAAAACACGTCCCATGCTGAATCATTTCTCTGGCCATATCATGAAGGGTAAGTCAAGTAAACAACCACGCATACACTGATTGTCTTTCAGATTTTGACATCATTCGTAAGTTCATGGCTTTCTTAATATGTAGCAATCACTAGATATTGGTATTCATTGTTCCAAACAAGAATACAGTTTACTACATCGATTCTCTCAGAGAGTCAACAAACGCTCAGGATCTAACGCATCTTCAGCAATTCTTGGATAGGTATTGAATTCTATGATGTTGAAATTAATTTGCATTCATATCTGGTTCAATAATTGATGTTGTCAAAATTCGTCATCATTTGTAGTGTGCTCGCATTGTGGGAAACAAAAACAGGGAACCTGTTCAAGAGGAAACTACCTCTGCAGCACGAGATCGTTTCTCCGGTAACACACCGAAATCCATTATTTTCGGAAAATTTATCCAACAGTCTGCAAATACCTTTCCTTACGCTAGTCAAATGTTCAAGCTCCTAAATAAACCTCTTTCTATCTTGTCCAAAGAAAAGATAATACATCTAACACCGGTTAGGTTGTTCCTAACAGGACAAATACATGACTAATTTTGTACAAAAAAATTCAGTGTCCTCAGCAAGAAGCAGGGACCAACCTTTGTGGATACTATGTTTGCAGACACATGATCCCCATTTGCAAATCTGCTGATAGTTGTGACGATCCTCACGAATTAATACCAGTAAGTCTATCTTAATTAATATCTTCTACTCCACTCATATGGCACATTCTGATCTTAAAAATACTGCAGCTCATCTTAAAACCGAGGACCCCTGAACCGCTCCCGGCTGGTGAATTGCTGATGGTTGGGAGATTTATCAGCGACTTCTTCCTGGATCACTACATCAATCCCACTGGTGATGATGAAGATTTCAGCATGGTTTCTCCTGAAACATTGAGTAAGAGTTAGCCGCTAAACATATAACGCATGGATCCATTATTTTCCATCTAATGAGGCCTTCGTATTTCGTACACTATGATTAATTATGTAATGCATATATGTGTGGACAAATCATTGGAATTTAGCTACCATATGTTCAATTGCAATTGTTGCGAAATCTGATGAATGTTCTTCCTGTGGACACATTTGTTCAATTGAATATTGTGGCGAATTTGTTTTTGCATGCCGATTGAAAATGGGATATTTTTGTTTATTTGTTCAATTGAATATTGTGGCGAATTTGCTTTTTGCATGCCGATTCAATATGGGATATTTTTGTTTTAACCTGGCAATTGCTCCACACACGGTTCAAATAAAAGAGTGTGTGCGATCCACATCGGAAAGCATACGTCAATCGTATTGGAACCGTCGGTGATACACAGCAGATCGCAAACGATTCGCAGTGCTACTACATGTGTGTTGTTTCTCTGGCACCGTTTGTGATATCGCTTTATCGCACACGGGAACTGGGAGTAAACCGTGCCCAATGCAAAATACAATCTCAGTCGTATTTTTTTCAGGAAAAGTGTGGGATCCCAAACGAAAAGCACACGTCACTCTTGCGGCAACCGTAGGTGATACATAACAAATCACAAACGGTCTGCAGCACTTGTATGTGTGTGATGGGGCTCCTGAACCGTTTGTGATAGAACATTATCGCAGACGGTAATTGTTGGAAAACGTGTGCGATGGAGTCTAGCATGGCAGACGGGTTACGCAGAAAACTCGTGTGCGATAGGGCACAAATCACACACAGTTCATATGTTCGCCCATGTGCCTTACATATTGTTTCCCAAACGGTTCGTGTTCACTGCGTCATAAGAAATGCTTAATCACCGATACCACACGTGCGAAAGAATTTAATGTGTGCTGCATCACACATGATTACATTTTGGAAGGCCTCTGGATCACTGTTCCATATCCCCGATGGTTTTTGGGTTGTGCGGGAAGGACCCCCTATCGCACACACTCACTTGGCAACGGTTCCGAAGGCCGTCGTGGAAAGGGGTAAAAAACCGTTTCTTTAGGACCGACGCGTACCAATGGTTACAAGTATAGATCCAAGACATATGATCATGATCATAAGAGGAATATCAAGGATTATTCAAAGGCTCATGCCTTGCATGTATCCAAATGGAGTGTATACTCCAAGTTTGAGGCATCAATGATGTTCAATTCACCTCTCAAACAGCAAAATACTTTCTCATCAAGCGGTTTGGTGAATATATCCGCCAATTGCTTATCGGTACGAACATGCTTAAGATCGATGTCTCCTTTAGCAACATGATCTCGAATGAAATGATGACGAACTTCAATATGCTTAGTTCGAGAGTGTTGCACGGTGAGGGAGTCCTGGATTAAGGGGTCCTCGGGTGTCCGGCCTGTTGGACATGGGCCAGACTGATGGGCCATGAAGATACAAGACAGAAGACTCTCTCCGGTGTCCGGATGGGACTCTCCTTGGTGTGGATGGCAAGCTTGGCGTTCGGAAATGAAGATTCCTTTCCCTGTAACCGACTTTGTACAACCCTAGTCCCCTCTGTTGTCTATATAAACTGGAGGGTTTAGTCCGTAGAGGCAATCATAATCATACATGTTAGGCTTCTAGTGTTTTAGCCATTACGATCTCGTGGTAGATCAACTCTTGTAATACCCATATCCATCAAGATCAATCAAGTAGGAAGTAGGGATTACCTCCATAGAGAGGGCCCGAACTTGGGTAAACATCGTGTCCCTTGTCTCCTGTTACCATCGACCTTAGACGCACAGTTCGGGACCCCCTACCCGAGATCCGCCAGTTTTGACACCGACATTGGTGCTTTCATTGAGAGTTCCGCTGCGTCGTCGCCAAGAGGATCGATGGCTCCATCAATCATCTACAACAATGCTGTCCTGGGGGAAGTTTTCCTCCTCGGCCAGATCTTCGTGTTCGGCGGCTTCGCACTGCGGGCCAACTCGCTTGGCCATCTAGAGCAGATCGACGGCTACGCCCCAGGTCACCAGATTAGTTTTAGAAACCTAGACTGTGTCGCTGATGTCCGGGAGACTTGATCTTCCAAGGATTCGCGACCCCAACTTCCGCTCTGGCCTTAGATACAGAGCACGTCGCCATGCCCGAAGACGGATTTCTTGAGCCCGCCGGACTATCCGCGGCCACTGAACCCAGTATGGGAGAACCGGATGAAGTAGCGTCGCCGACAGTCATCACGAAGCAGACCCTTCTCTGGATACTGGCTCCGAACCCTCGGAGTCAGCACCGTGTGAGTTCGGCCGGGGAGTCTCCCTCCCGCCGTACTCCGTGGACTCTCTTCTCTCTGGACAAACCTCGCCTTGAAGCGAGGCTCTGGACTTAATGCGATCCCTTGTCATTACAAAGGAGCAACGTCCGAACTATGCCCAGCCCGGGCTAGGGGCTGAGAACAGGGAATTTTTCCTCCCACCCACCACCCACTTCATAGCCACTGTCGAGGACTTAACCGACATGCTCGATTACGGCTCCGAAGACATCGATGGTATGGACGACGATGCTGGAGAGGAGCAGGCCCAAAGCCCACCGCATGCCGGATGTTGGGCTGCCACCTCCACGTACGATATATATGGTGGATACATCCAAAGACGATGGCGAGGACAGCGGTAGGGATCTGGTTAAGGACAATAACGTTGATAAAGCACCAAAGTGGCGGCATCAGCGGCGCCGTTCAAAATCACGTCGTGACAAAGAAAGCAATACGGGCACCAGAGAAAATAATACTCCGGAGAACGCCGAAGACCCAGACGCCCTCATCGAACCAGCTTATGAACAGGAAGATAGGGAGGAAGGGCAGAGTAACCCCGACGAGCCAGTTGGGAACGACGACTCGGATGACAGCAGCTATATGCCACCCTCCCAAGACGAAATAAGCCTCGGCAACAAAGACTTCATCGTGCCAGAAGAACCCCTCGAGCAAGAACGCTTTAAGCAATAGCTCATCGCAACCGCGAGGAGCCTGAAAAAGGAAGCAGCAACGGCTTCAAGCCGAACATGATACACTCAACGACGGATCGACTCAGGTCCTAGCAGCCGAGGAGTACGGCCTTGAGCGCTCCATAAAAACTACCCGAAGCGCAAACTGCTACCTCAATTCGACATCGAGGCGCGCGAGCCTATAGCACCAGCGCATAATACAGCTGATAAACCAGACCACAACAAAACAGCTACAAAAGCCAAATACCAGCCCACATTACCCTGCCATAAAGGAGGGGAGACAGCGGCCCAGAATTACACCTATGACCTACGACAGGACCTGGACGCTAGGGCAGGCCTGGCCAGAACAATTTATGGGTCAAAGGGATGTGCCCTAACACAAGAGGATGGCTATCAGGCCCGGCGCGACCAACACAACCTTTCTCGGGGTAAAAACCATTTAGGGACGTCCGCCGAACTCCGTCGAGACGCCGCCCACTACAGAGTCACCGCTCTCCCTTTATGCTTCACCGATGAGGTAATGGAGCACGAATTCCCAGAAGGGTTTAAACCCATGGATATCAAATCATATGATGGAACAACAGATCCCGCAGTATGGATTGAAGATTTTCTTCTCCATATCCACATGGCCCGCGGTGATGACCTCCACGCCATCAAATACCTCTCCCTAAAACTAAAGGGACTAGCGCGGCACTGGCTAAACAGCCTTCCAAAGAACTCCATTGGTAGCTGGGAGGACCTGGAAGACGCCTTCCGCGATAACTTCCAAGGTACATATGTCCGGCCACCAGACGCCGATGACCTAAGTCACATCATCCAGCAGCCCGGGGAGTCAGCCAGGAAGCTCTGGATAAGGTTCTTAATTAAAAAGAACCAAATTGTCGATTGTCCAGACGCCGAAGCCCTCGCGGCCTTCAAACACAGTGTCCGGGATGAGTGGCTTGCCGGCCACCTCGGTCAAGAAAAACCAAAATCCATGGCAGCCCTTACCGCTCTGATGACCCGCTTTTGCACGGGAGAAGATAGCTGGCTCGCTCGTAGAAGCAACAGCGCCAGTGATCCGGGTACTTCCGAAGTTCGAGACGGCTATGGCAAGCCACGACGCAATAAAAACAAGCGTTGAAATAATAATGAAGGAATGCAAGACACGGCGGTCAACGCCGGATTCAGCGGCTCCAAACCCGGTCAAAGGAAAAAGCCATTCAAGGCAAACAGAGACGGACCATCCAATTTGGACAAGATACTGGATCGGCCCTGCCAGATTCATGGCACCCCCGATAAACCAGGCAATCATACCAACAGAAGCTGTTGGATCTTTAAACAAGCCGGAAAGCTTAATACCGAACACAAGGGGAAGGGGCCGCCCAGTGACAGCGATGACGAAGAGACTCACCAACCGAACACCAGGGGACAGAAGCAATTTTCCCCCGAAGTAAAAACAGTAAACATGGCATACGTGACGCACATCCCTACAGGGGAGCGCAAGTGCGCACTACGGGACGCCTACGCCATAGAGCCGGTCGCCCCAAAATTTAACCAATGGATGGCCTGCCCGATCACTTTTGATCGCATAGACCACCCAGCCAGTATCCGTCACGAAGGTTCGGCAGCTCTGATCCTCGACCCAATTATCTATTCATTCCATCTCATGAAAGTCCTTATGGACGGCGGCAGTAGCCTTAATCTACTCTACCAAGACACTGTCCGCAAAATGGGCATTGATCCTCCAAGAATCAAGACCACCACAACCACCTTAAAGGGAGCAGTACCCGGCGTAGAAGCTCACTACACGGGCTCAATCACATTGGAAGTCATTTTCGGTTTGCCGAACAACTTTCGAAGCGAAGGCTTGACCTTCGATATTGTCCCGTTCCGCAGTAGCTATGATGCACTGCTCGGGCGTACCGCTTTTGCTCGTTTTAATGCGGTCCCACACTACGCCTATGTAAAGCTTAAAATGCCCGGTCCATGCGGCGTCATCACGATAAACGGAAGTATGGAATGCTCTCTCCGTACAGATGAGCATACTACGACTACTGCATCCAAAGTACAAAGCGGCCCCATCAAGCCGCGCATCTCATCGGCCATCAAGCCGCCGGTCTCTATTAAACAGGACCGATCAATCTCAGAGCTGGATTAGCAGTTCGGCCTTCGTCATTCGCCTCATATACCCGCGAAGTTTGTACCGTGCATACATAATTATGCACTTAAAATACCGTGGCCATCGGCGGAGGCACAATACGGACAGGCCTAAAATACGGTTCGCACTCCCATAGCCTTTTTCCCTTTTCTAACTATTTTTATCTTTTACCACAGGTGACTCAAAGGCTGGTCATCTTCCAGACTCTTTCGGAGTTCGTCTTCGTATACTTATCCAAAGGCTATTCCTGTTAAGGAGTCTTTTCGCCGAGGCAAGGCGGCACAGACGTGCGACAGGAGGTCCAAATAATTTTTTGTAGACCGCACTTTTTATTTCGAGCCTGTAAAGTGCCTTTTCCCTCAGCCTTCGAGCCCCGGCATGTCAAATAGCCCGGGTAGGGGCGTTATAATCTGTAAGATTGCGTTGAACGTATCAATCAGATTCCAGTGAACATAATCCATATTCAGTATTCACTTTTTCTAAAAGCTGAATTTTGCTTCTTCAGTTGTTTCACGCACGCACCTCGGCACAAATTTCCAGGGGCTCGATATGGGAACAAATGAGTTGCCGACAAGTCCGAACAGATTTATAGCACAGCTCGGCGTCACGAGTTTGGCCTTATATGCATCAGCTCTGAATCATGTCTTTGGTCAATAGTTGGGTTGCCCGGCTCCTGTGCTTACTACCTTACGTTCCGTCCTATCGGCTAGGGTAGGAAAGGGAGAACTACTGCGATTGTGTTTCTAGTTCATCTGGTCAAGCACCTTAGTAGAGAAAGTCGAAAACTAACTGTCATGATGCGGCGAGAGCTGGTCAACCACTCAATGACTTATCATAATCTTTCGCGATTCCTTCTGTATTACACGAAGGACCATTCTTCTGGTCACCTATGTAACGCACCGTATTCGGATAACCGCATACATACCAAGGGCTATATCGTAGACCCACCGTCAAACTCGTATGGCTAAGTGAAAGTGTTAAAGCCCTATAGTCTGATTGCCTAATTCACCGCATTGACAGCTCCTTCACGGACCAAGACGTTGGGTCAAGAGTGCTCAAGTGCTTTTCCGAACACCCCCGTATTATATGAGAGGGGGCCGAAGCCGACGACTGGTAAACTTTCAGATTATACAAAAAACGGCCGCACGGGAGGAACTAAAACTTTCGGGCAAAAGTATAAAAAACATAGCCTTAATATACCATAATATTGTTTTTACAATTTCGGTACATTCACTCGAATATCATAATCTTCGAGCACCGACCCTCTATCAAGCAGGCGCCCTCTAGGACATCCTCAAAATAATGCTCCGACGTCTGATGGTCCTCCCCCCTGGGTGGACTCTTTGCTGCGATGTCGGTGGCCTTCATCTTTGCCCGATACGTCTTGACATGGGAAAAGGCCATCCGTGCACCTTCAATGCACGTTGACTGCTTAACAGCGCCGATACGCGGCACCGCATCAACAAGTCGCTGCACCAAACCGAAATAACTATTCGGAATTGGCTCAGTCAGCCACAGCCAGACCACGACGTCCTTCATGGAAGATCTGAATATCTTGTGGAGCTCGGCCCACTGGGCCATCTGTTCGTTCAGCAACAGCGGACGCTTTGGCGTGCTGAATTGCGACCAGAAAAGCTTCTCTGTTGCATGCCCTTCTTGTGCTTGGAAAAACTGTGCCGCATCGGAGACACTGTTCGGCAAGTCCAAGGATGCGTCTGGAGAACTCCACATTTGATTAAGCGGGGCATACTTCGGATCACCGAATTTAGTTTGTAATAGAAAGGGCTTACCGGCCGCTATCTCCCCAGCTTGCCGGATCTCCTCCCGAGCCGCTCTAGACTCGGACCGTGCTTCTCTCGCCTCTTGTAAGGCCTTGTCGAGTTCGGCTACATTGGCCTTGTTCTCCTCCTCGAGTGTTTGGCATTTTCCAGCGGCATCCTTTAGATCTCGCTCTATGGAAGATATTCTCTCCTAGCACTGGCGCCGAGCAGCCTGTTCGGTCTTTAATTCATCAGCTGCCTTCTGGGCAGCCACATTACTCATCCTGGCTTGCTCCTTAGCTCGAGCAAGCTCAGCCTGAAGGGTCTCAACCGCGGCAGCACTATCTACAGTTATGCATGTCTCAGTATATAATTCTCAGCTTCGTGCTCATGTTATTATACATACATATACTGACCGCCCCAAAACATACCTTGCGCCTCATTGAGCCGCCTGTTAATAAGCGTGACGTCGTCATCCGCCACGTCAAGTTTCTGCTTCGGACCTACAACCTCTATAGAGTGGGTAGTCGCCATGGATGTAACAGCCTGTGTTCCGATTAATTAGATTATTTCCTGGGCATATCTTTTTCGATCCTCTGATTGCCTCCCTTTCGACGCCAACCAGAGTCTCAGGGGCTACTATCTATACACAGGTGCATTTTGCACGTAGAGTGCAATTAAAGATATTTCATTACATACCTCAAACCTCTTAGCAGGCCCGTGAAGGCTCCATTTAATCCGCTTCTCGCGGACAGAATCCTCCCAACTACCATACCCATTAAGGTACGATGTTCCTCTGAGACAGACGCATGTTGCAACATGTCCATCAATGTATCCGGCGCCTCCAGATTCCTGGAAGCGGCTGCGGGAGTACGGACTCCCTTTGAAGGGATATGTTTATTCGACCTGAGAGTCATCTCCGGCTGTAAACCGGATAGTCCAGGGCCTTTATTGTTGGTCCCCGTAGGGGCCGCATACCCGATCCCTGGGCGACTGAAGTTTCACCTTCGGGCGTTGTCTTCATTGTCCCCCGCACCACTTGTTGATCGGGAGAGGTCCTCCAGGACGACACCTCAAAGTCGTCCGCCCTATTGGGCGAGGAGGCCTGTGGAGGCGTCTCGCTTTCCATCATCTCCGGAAGCAGATCCCCTGAGGAGGAGGACTGTTGAGGAAGACTGCGCACCGGACTGCAAATGTATATTAGATGTTACTCTTGTAACATGAAAGGAGTGGGATATGTTTAGGACACCCATGTTCACTTACGATTCGGCTAAAGGCTTGTCCTTATGGAGGAACTGCGCGACAACATCGTCTTCCAAACCTGAACCGCCTGAAAGGGACATCTTCCCTCGCTTGGGAGCCTTTACCTCCAAATCTTCGGAGGCACTTCTTTTCTTCCCATGGGGAGAAGGGATGTATGCCTCTCCTTCTCTCTCGTCTTCGGAAGAGGGAGTCCTAATCTCCCCGGACATAGTGCCTGGTGTACCTTCAGAATAGAGTCCGCCATTGGTCTTCTTGCTCTCCTCCTTGTCCTCTTTCGCCGGCACTTGGTATGGTGCCGGAGCCAGCATCCTTGTTAGCACAGGATCAACTGAGTCTTCGGGATGAGGGGCCGAACACCTAATTCGTTCCGCCTTCTTTATCCATCCCTGGAAGAAGATGGTTTTCTCAGTATCTTATTACGGGATATTTAACTAACCTGTGTTCGGGAGTCGAGTGCTTACCGAGGTATCCGGATGGTTGCAGTCGAGGCTGATGTCCTCGGTAGTATCCGGCCACCGTTTTCGTGTCCCGAAAAATAACTTCCACATTCCTCTGTGTGTCGTGCCGAAGAAGTGGTGAAGGGTTCGTGGTCCTTCCGAATTGAACTCCCACATGTGGAGGGGCCGTCGCTGGCACGACAGGACCCGGAGGACTAGCATTACTTGGATCACGTTGATGAGACCGGTGTCCTTCCCAAGGAGATTCCGGATGCGGCTTTGTAGAGTCTGCACTTCGTCAATTGATCCCCAGTCCAACCCCTTATTGATCCATGATGCGAGCCGTACTGGAGGGCCAGATCGGAACGCAGGTGTAGCTTCCCACTTGGTACCACGGGGTTCAGTGATGTAAAACCACTCCCGCTACCATAAGTTGGAGGATTCTGTGAAAGAGCCTTTTGGCCAGAGAGTATTGGTAAGCTTGCTCACCGTGGCGCCACCACACTTCGCTTGCTTCCCCTCGATCACCTTCAGCTTCACATTAAAGGTCTTGAGCCATAAGCCGAAGTGTGGGGGAATACGGAGAAAGGCCTCGCACATGACGATGAACACCGAGATGTGAAGAAATGAGTCCGGGGCTAGATCATGAAAATCTAGCCCGTAATAGAACATGAGTCCGCGGACGAAGGGGTGGAGAGCGAACCCTACCCCCCGGAGGAAGTGGGAGATGAATATGACCCTCTCGCCGGATCTGGGAGTAGGAATAACCTGCCCTTTAGCAGGGAGCCTGTGTTGGATTTCTGCGGTCAAGTATCTTGCCGCCCGGAGCTTCACAATATCCTCCTATGTGACAGAAGAGGCCACCCACCGGCCTTGAGGGCTAGGTCCAGACATGACTGGGAGGCTCAAAGCAATTAAGTTGAAACCTGGGTGCTGGAACTCGAGGTTGGAAAGGTTGAGGCAGAGGCAGGCGTAGAGGAGAAAGACGGGTCTGTGCCCCTTTATAAAGGCGATGAATATCAAACGCCTCCTCATGGGCCTTAAAACTTGCCTATTCCCAAGGAATCATGCCAACGGGACGGTTGGGTTACCCACGCCCGTATTGATGAGAAGACGTGCCAATGAAACCGCGTCTCAAAACATGGAGCGGCAGGCTAAAAACAGTTCGAAATAATGACCGGGGTGGTACATGATGTCATGCTACAAAAGTTGTTAGCAGATTGGACTCGTGAAATATTATACTCTCTGCGGTCGTGTGTAGTACTTGTTTTGCAGAGCCGGACACGTTCTTCGTGTTCGAAGGCTGTTTTGGAGTATTCGGAGAAGGAACCCGCCTTGCAATGCCAAAGACAATCTGCGCGCCGGACACCTCGTCATTGAAGCCTGGTTCAGGGGCTACTGAGGGAGTCCTGGATTAAGGGGTCCTCGGGCGTCCGGCCTGTTGGACATGGGTCGGACTGATGGGCCATGAAGATACAAGATAGAAGACTCTCTCCAGTGTCCGGATGGGACTCTCCTTGGCGTGGATGGCAAGCTTGGTGTTCAGATATGAAGATTCATTTCCCTGTAACCGACTTTGTACAACCCTAGTCCCCTCCGGTGTCTATATAAACTGGAGGGTTTATTCCGTAGAGGCAATCATAATCATACAGGCTAGACTTCTAGGGTTTTAGCCATTATGATCTCGTGGTAGATCAACTCTTGTAATACCCATATCCATCAAGATCAATCAAGCAGGAAGTAGGGTATTACCTCCATAGAGAGGGCCCGAACCTGGCTAAACATCTAGTCCCTTGTCTCTTGTTACCATCGACCTTAGACGCACAGTTCGGGACCCCTACCTGAGATCCACCGGTTTTGACACCGAACCTTTTCTTAAATCTAAGAAACCCTTTAGTAAATCCAAGCAAACTCACGGGATTGTGATCAGTCTTAAAAGCACTTTCATTAACACAAAGCAATGGAACATGTTTCACATATATCCCATAATCTTTAAGAGTTTGGGTAATCCAAAGTAACTGAGCACAACATGAACCGGCGGCAATGTATTCTGCTTCGGCGATGGATAAGCATACCGAGGTTTGTTTCTTGGAGGACCAAGACACAAGAGATCTACCTAGAAATAGACAAGTACCCGAAGTGGACTTTCTATCAACCTTGTCACCGGCATAGTCCGAATCAGAGTAGCCAACAAGATCAAAAGAAGACCTCTTAGGATACCAAATGCCAAAGTTTGGTGTATGAATTAAGTATGTCAATATCCTTTACACAGCCTTAAGATGACATTCCTTAGGGGCCGCTTGATATCGTGCACACATGCACACACTTAGCATAATATCGAGACGAGAGGCACATAGATATAACAATGAACCAATCATAGAGCGATAAACCTTTTGGTCAACCGGTTTGCCATCCTTTGTCAAGTCAAGATGTCCACTAGTAGGCATGGGTGTTTTCATACCTTTGATTTCTTGCATTTTGAACTTCTTGAATAAGTCCTTGGTATACTTTGTTTGGGAAACAAAGGTACCCTCCTTAGTTTGCTTGATTTGCAAACCAAGAAAGAACTTGAGTTCACTCATCATAGACATCTCAAACTTCTCCGACATTAGCTTTCCAAACTTTTCACTAAAATGAGGGTTAGTCGAACCAAATATGATATCATCCACATAAATTTGGCACAGAAATAATTCAACATTAACCCTTTTAGTGAAAAGTGTAGAATGAATTTATCCAATCTCAAAGCCTTTTTCAATAAGAAACTTAGTCAAGCATTTATACCACGCTCTATGGAGCTTGTTTAAGACCATAGAGAGCTTTGTGAAGTTTGTAGACATGATCGAGTTTCTTAGGATTAACAAAGCCGGGAGGTTGTTTAACATAAACTTCCTCTTCAATTTCACAATTTAGAAAAGCACTTTTAATGTCCAGTTGATACAAAGTAATGTCATGGTGATAGGCATAAGCAAGTAAGATGTGTATGGACTCAAGTCTAGCAACGGGGGCATATGTCTCACAATAGTCCATAAATTTGACTTGAGTGTAGCCTTGGGCGACGAGACGGGCCGTTGCGTACAACTTGTCCATCTTCATCTTGCTTATTCTGAAATACCCATTTGGTTCCAATGACATTTTGGTTGTTGTCCGGCTTTTCTACCAATGTCCACACTTGGTTCGTCTCGAAATTGTGTAGCTCTCCGTGCATGGCGTTCACCCAATCCGGATCATCAAGCGCTTCTTCAACCTTCATAGCTTCAATACTAGAGGTGAGTGAGTAATGTTCACAGAAATTAGCCAAAGGAGTTTTAGAGCGAGTAATTCTCCCGGTTTGGAAATCATCAAAGATTTGTTCGACGGGAGGATCTCTTGAAACACTTGCTCTAACTCGTGAGAGCTTTTGTTTAGGTCGGGGTGGAACATCCTCTTCATCATCTTGTTCTTCCTCTTGGCCTTCTTCATTGTTGGTGTTGTTGTTCTCTTGTGGAGGTGTAGAAGGAGGTTGATGAGGTTCATCTTGGTGTACTTCCTCGTTTCCCTCATCTTGGCATGTCCCACTTGTGGATTCCTCCAAGTCAACTCATGGTTCACCTTGTCTTGAGGTAGAGGCTTCCACTTGAACAGATGAGGTACTCTCCTTCACCTCCGTTGGGCAAATCTTGCCAATAGACAAGTCTTGGATTGCTTCCGAAGGGTCTTTATCTCCTACATCAATTGGCAATTCCTCTACTTGCAAGCCGTTAGGTTCATCAAACTTCACATCTACCGTCTCTTCAACATTTCAGGTGAAATTGTTGTAGACATGGTAAGTGTGAGAGCTTGAGCCATAACTGAGTAGGAAACCTTCATGAGATCTAGGAGCAAATTTTGAAGGACGATGCTTATCAAGAATATAGCACTTTGAGCCGAATACTCGAAAGTATCCAACTCGGGGTTTGTTACCGGTGAGAAGCTCGTATGCCATCTTGTCGAGTAGCTTGTGAAGATATAGACGATTTGTTGCATGACACGTTGTCTGAACCGCTTCCGTCCAAAAGTGTTTTGGTGTCTTGTACTCATCAAGCATCATTCTCACCATCTCAATAAGAGTCCGGTTCTTCCTCTCAACAACTCCATTTTGTTGAGGTGTGTATGTAGCCGAGAACACATGTGAAATCCCTTCTTCGTTAAGAAAGGTGTCCACATTTGCGTTCTTGAACTTCGTTCCGTTGTCACTGCGAACCTTCTTGATCTTCACTTCAAATTGATTTTGGGCCTTCCTAGCGAAGGTTTTGAAGATCTTTTGGACCTGCGATTTATTGTCAAGAAGGAAGACCCATGTAAATCTTGAAAAGTCGTCGACAATGACTAAACCGAACGAATTACCACCGAGACTTTTATAGGTGTTTGGACCAAAAAGATCCATGTGAAGCAGCTCGAGCGGTCTTCTCGTGGTCATGATGTTTTTCATGGGCTGGCTTCCTCCAACCTGTTTTCCTTCCTGGCAAGCACTGCAAAGTCTATCCTTGTCAAATATAACGTCTTTAACTCCAAGGATATGATCACCTTTCATAAGCTTATCAAGATTTTGCATGCCCACATGGCCTAACCTCCTATGCCACAACCAACCTTTAGATGATTTAGCAATTAAGCCAGTTCTAGGTTGAGCCTTTTTAGTGAAATCAACAATGTATAGATCACCTCTACGTATACCGGTAAAGACCATATTATTATTATTATCTCTTCGAAACACTTGGTAATATACTTCAGTAAATAGGACATTGAAACCGAAATCGGCTAGTCTAGATACGAAAAGTAAATTATAGCCAAGAGATTCAACGAGCATAACATTTTGGATGGAGCTGTCATGTGAGATGGTCACCTTACCTAGGCCAACCACCTTACCCTTTGAGTTATCACCAAAAGTGGCATACTTTCGAGGGTCGTTGTTTTCAGCAAGCTCACGAAACATATCCGTGCCTCCGGTCATGTGATCGGTACATCCACTATCAAGAACCCATTCCTTTCGTCCAGCCATGTAGCCGCGAAGGTTAGCCATAAGACCAAAGTGTCTCATAGACTCATCGAGATCAAAGTCAATATCATCATCCTCATCATAGTATCCATGTTCAGCATCGTCTTGTGATTGATCATCACCTAGAGAGAGTGATTCATTACATGTATGACCATGGCAATGTGCGTCTTTATGAATTCTAATGACTTGAGAGATAATGCTACTAATGACTCCAACATCTCCTTTGGCACGCATAAGGTCACGAAGCTCAAATAGACAATCATCAAATTTAGGATCACTAGGTTTCATTTTATGAAAAGCTATGGACTTTTGAAGAATCACATCTAAACTTTTCAAGGAATAGTTTGGAAACCGTTCCTCAAGAAATCTCCATATGGTGTAAGCACATTCAATAGTAGGCAAGCATACAATAAAATTTCTAGGCAATCCTCTAATGATAAGATTGATAGTTCTAAGATTGCGGATCATATTAAGAGACTCATCAGGGGTAGGATGCAAGGGGTCAACAAGGGGCGCACAAGGGCTAGTAATGTACTTGTTCAAGTGATATTCATTGAAAATCTCACGCATCTCATTTTTCCAAGTATTAAAGAACTCTCCATCAAGCATAGGCACTCTATGTCTAAAACTCCCCATCGTAGACTCATCCATCTTCCTCCAATGGTGATTAAACGAAAGCAATGGAGACCAATGCTCTGATACCGATTGAAAGGATCGAGAAGAGGTGTCAAGAGGGGGGTGATTAGACCCTCAACAACTAAAAGTAGCGGTTTTTAAATTCTTCAAGTTGAGGTGGAGTTTGAGCACAAGTTTAAGCATTCACAATACATTTCAAGCAAGCATGACAAGAGTGTATGAGCAGCGAAAAGTAAAGCATGCAAGTTGCAAGAAAGTAAAGGGATGGGATTGGAGTGTGCAAACGCAATTGGAAACACGGAGATTTTTGGCGCGGTTCCGATAGGTGGTGCTATCGTACATCCACGTTAGTGGAGACTTCAACCCATGAATGGTAACGATTGCGCGAGTCCATGGAGGGCTCCACCCACGAAGGGTCTACGAAGAAGCAACCTTTTCTATCCCACCATGGCCATCGCCCACGAAGGACTTGCCTCACTTGGGTAGATCTTCACGAAGTAGGCGATCTCCTTGCCCTTACAAACTCCTTGGTTCAACTCCACGATCTTGATGGAGGCTCCCAAGTGACACCTAACTAATCTAGGAGACACCACTCTCCAAAATGTGATAGATGGTGTGTTGATGATGAAATCCTTGCTCTTGTGCTTCAAATGATAGTCTCCCCAACACTCAACTCTCTCTCATAGATTTGGCTATGGTGGAAAGATGATTTGAGTGGAAAGCAACCTTGGGAAGGATAGAGATCAAGATTCTTGTGGTTGGATTGAAGTGTCTTGGTCTCAACACATGAGTAGGTGGTTCTCTCTTAGAAAATGAGTATTGGAAGTGTAGGCACGTTATGATGGCTCTCTCACAAATGGAGAGGAGGGTGGAGGGGTATATATAGCCTCCACACAAAATCTAACCGATACACACATTTGAGCCAACTCGGTCAGACCGAATATATGAACTTGGTGAGACCGATTCAGTTCAAACTGTGAATGTTAGGCTTTTCGGTGGGACCGACATGATCAACTTGGTGGGACCGATGTGCTAGGGTTAGGGTAAAACCTCACCTCTGTTTGACCGGTTACACAAACTCGGTGAGACCGATTTTAGTAATAAGAAAACAGAGAGTTGGTCGAGCAAACTCGGTGGGGCCGACTGCCTATTATGCTGAGACCGAAATAGTTGCAACAGGCAACAGAGAGTTTGCAAGCCCATCTCGGTGAGATCGAGATCCCATCGGTGAGACCGAACTGGTTAGCGTTTATGGCAGTGGCTATGTCAAGTAAACTCGATGGCGCCGGATGAACCAAATCGGTGGGGCTGAGTTTGACTTTAGGTTTTGGACATATTTTGAATTGAGAAAGTGGTTGAGGGCTTTGGAGCATATCACTAAGCACTTTGAGCAAGTAGACCATTAGGCAACACCTCATCCCCTCTTAATAGTATTGGCTTTCCTATGGACTCAATGTGATCTTGGATCACTGAAATAGAAATGAAGAGTATTGAGATTTTGCCAATCTTCTGTCCTTACCATCTTGAAGGGGTTCCTCACCTCTTGTCCATGCCACACCTTTGCTGAACTGTTTGAAATATAGTAGATGAAAATATTAGTCCAACACGAGATATGTTGACATTAATTACCAAAATCACCCAGGGAGCACTTGTGCTTTCACCCGTCCTTTTATCCTTAATGGAAACTTTATAAATATGTGTCTTGTCCCTTTCTGTCACTGGGATATAGATCACCACAAGATTCAACCCATTACAAAGCACCTCTCCCATTGCAAGAAAAACCAATCTGGTTGGCCAAATGAAATCAATAGATCGGAGAGAAATACAAAGCTATAATAATCATGCATAAAAGAGTTCATATAAGACTCAAATAATATTCATGCAAAATCTGATCATAAACTCACAATTCATCGGATCCCAAGAAACACACTGCAAAAAGTTATTACATCGAATAGAACTCCAAGAACATTGAGGAGAACATTGTACTGAAGATCAAAGAGAGAGAAGAAGCCATCTAACTATTAGCTATGGACCTATAGGTTTGTGGTAAACTACTCACACATCATCGGAAGGGCGGCAAGGTTGATGTTGAGCCCCTCCGTGGTCGGTTCCCCCTCTGGCAGAGTACCGGAAAAGGCCTCCAGATGGGATCTCACGAGAACAGAAGCTTGCGGCAACGGAAAAAGTATTTTGGGTGGTTCTTTGTTGGTTTCCTGATTTTAGAGAATTTATAGAGGCGAGATTAGGTCAAACGGACGCTTGTGGGCTCCAAAATCCACCAGGGCGTGCCCTGGTGCCTCATGGGCCACTCCTTCATCTTCTGGCCCTCTCCCGAAGTTTCCAGGGTCTCTTATGTCTAGAAAAAATATCCAAAATGTTTCGTGGCATTTGGACTTCGTTTGGTACTAATATTGTGGAAAACCAAAAACAAGCAAAAAAAACAACTGGTACTTGGCACTAAGTTAATAGGTTAGTCCAAAAATGATATATAATGACATATAAATGCGTATGAAACATCCAAGATTGATACTATAATAGCATGGACCAATACAAAATTATAGATACATTGCAGACGTATCAAGCATCCCCAAGCTTAATTCCTGCTCATCCTCGAGTAGGTAAATGGTAAAAACTGAATTTTTGAAGTGGAATGCTACCTAACATGTTCATCATGTAATCTATCTTATGTGGCATGAGCATTAAGATCCCAATGATTCAAAGCAATAGTCTATAGTTTGGCGTAAAAACAATAATAATAATAAGGCATACCAATAAACAATCATGTGTTTCAAAATATAAATGCTAAAGTACATTATCCCTACAAAATCATATAGCCTTGTCATGCTCCATCTTCTTCACACAAAGTATTTATCATGCACAACCCTGATGACAGCCAAGCAATTGATTCATACTTTTTAACGTGCTTCAGCTTTTTCAACTCTCCCGCAATACATGAGCGCAAGCCATGGATACAACACTATGGGTGGAATAGAGTATGGTGATGGAGATAATATAGAGAGGACAAAAAAGGAGAAAGTCCCACATTGACGAGGCTAATCAATGGGCTATGGAGATGCCCATGCAACGAATGCACAAAGAGCTATAAGTGCATGAAACCTCAAAAATAAAACTATGTGGGTGTGCATCCAACTTTCTTGATCATGAAGACCTCGGGCATTTGAGGAAGCCCATCATTGGAATATACAAGCCAAGTTTTATAATGAAAAATTCCCACTCTTTATATGAGAATGAAAGCATAGGAGACTCTCTATATGGAAAACATGGTGCTACTTTGAAGCACAAGTGTGGAAAGGATAGTAACATTGCCCCTTCTCTCTTTTTCTCTCATTTTCTTCTTTTTTTTGTTGGGCTCCTTTTGGCCTCTCTTTTTTGTGGGCTCTTTTTGGCCTCTTTTTTTATTTGCTCACTTGGGACAATGCTCTAATTAGAATATGATGATCATCACACTTCTATTTACTTACAACTGAAAAATTACAACTCGATACTAGAACAAAATATGACTCTATAAATGCCTCCAGCGGTGTACCGGGATGTGCAATGATCTAGCGTAACATGTATAAAAAATATGAACGGTGGCTGAGCCACAAATACTATGTCAGCTATATGATCATGCAAAGCAATATGACATTGATGATGTGTGTCATAATAAAACGGGCCGGTGGAAGTTGCATGGCAATATATCTCGGAATGGCTATGGAAATGCCATAATAGGTAGGTATGGTGGTTGTTTTGAGGAAGATATAAGGAGGCTTATGTGTGATAGAGAGTATCATATCACGGGGTTTGGATGCACCGGTGAACTTTGGGCCACATCTCAAGGTGAGAAAGGGCAATGCACGGTACCGAAGAGGCTAACGAATTGTGGAAAGATGAGAGTGTGTATAATCCATGGACTCACATTAGTCATAAAAAATCATATACATATTGCAAAAGTTTATTAGCCACCGAAGCAAAGTACTACTACACATGCCCCTAGGGGGATAGATTGGTAGGAAAAGACCATCGCTCGTCCCCTACCGCCACCCGTAAGGAAGACAATCAATAATAAACCATGCTCAACTTCTTAGCATAATGAGAGACTATATGTGCATGCTTCAGGAATCAGAAACCTTAACACCAATATTCTTACTAAACCACAATTACTCACTAGCACAACCAACATATTACCACCTTTAAATCACAAAACTGTTGCAAGGAATCAAACTTATCATATTCAGTGGTCTACATGAAAGTTTTTATTATCTCCCTCTTGAATGCCTATCATAGTGGGGCCAAATTCATAACTTGTACGAATTGCCATTACTATTATCAACTCTCAAAAATATATAATTGAAGCATGAGAGTGCAACTATTTCTTTAAAATATAACCACCGTGCTACTTCTTGAGCTTGCGTTGGTTTTTCCCTTGAAGAGAAAAGGGTGATGCAGCAAAGTAGAGATAAGTTTGAGAACCAAGGTATCAATCTAGTAGGAGACAACACACAAATCACCAAATACCTGCACACAAAATCAAACAACTTGCACCCAACGCGATAAAGGGGCTGTCAATCCCTTCACGGTTACTTGCAAAAGTGAGATTTGATAGAGATAGATAAACGATAAAGTAAATATTTTTCGTATTTTTGGTTTATAGATCAAAAAGTAAAAGATTGGAAAATAGTAGATCAGAAACTTATATGATGGAAAATAGACCCGGGGGCCATAGGTTTCACTAGAGGCTTCTCTCAAGATAGAAAATAATACGGTGGGTGAACAAATTACTGCCAAGCAATTGATAGAAAAGCACAAAGTTATGACGATATCTAAGGCAATGATCATGAATATAGGCATCAGGTTCCTGTCAAGTAGACCGAAACGATTCTGCATCTACTACTATTACTCCACACATCGTCCACTATCCAGGATGCATCTGGAGTATTAAGTTCATAAAGAACGAAGTAACACATTAAGCAAGATGACATGATGTACAAGAATTAACTCAAGCAATATGATGAAAATCCCATCTTTTTATCCTCGATGGCAACAATAAAATGCGTGCCTTGCTGCCCCTACTGTCACTGGGAAAGGGCACCGCAAGATTGAACCGAAAGCTAAGCACTTCTCCCATTGCAAGAAAAACCAATCTAGTTGGCCAAACCAACCCGATAGTTCGAAGAGAATTACAAAGATATCAAGTCATGCATACAAGAATTCAGAGAAGTTTCTAATAATATTCATAGATAAGCTGATCATAAATCCACAATTCATCGGATCTCGGCAAACACACCACAAAAAAGTATTATATCGAATAGATCTCCAGAACATCGAAGAGAACATGGTATTGAGAATCAAAGAGAGAGAAGAAGCCATCTAGCTACTAGCTATGGACCCGTAGGTCTGTGGTAAACTACTCACGCTTCATCGGAAGGGCAATAGAGTTGATGTAGAAGCCCTCCATGATCGAATCCCCCTCCGGCAGGATGCCGAAAAGGGCCCCTAGATGGGATCTCAAGGGTACACAAGGTTGCTGCGGTGGAAAAGTATTTTCGTGGATGCCACTGGTGGTTTGGGGATATATGGGAATATATAGGCAAAAGAATTAGGTCAGGAGGTGCACGAGGGGCCCACAAGGATGGGGGCGCTCCCTCTGTCCTTGTGGCCACCTCGTGGCTCCTCCGACTTCATCTCCAAGTCTCCTGGTTGTCTTCTGGTTCAAGAAAAATCATCGCGAAGGTTTTATTCCGTTTGGACTCCATTTGGTGTTCCTTTTCTGTGAAACCCAAAAATAGGGAAAAACAGGAACTCGCACTGGGCTCTAGGTTAATATGTTAGTCCCAAGAATAATATAAAATAGCATATTAATGCATATAAAACATCCAAAACAGATAATATAATAGCACGCAACAATAAAAAATTATAGATACGTTGGAGACGTATCAAGCATCCCCAAGTTTAATTCCTACTCATCCTCAAGTAGGTAAATGACAAAAACAGAATTTTTGTTGTGGAATGCTTCCAAAAATATTAATCCATGTAATTTTCTTTATTGTGGCATGAATGTTCAGATCCGTAAGATTCAAAACAAAAGTTTAATATGGACATAAAAACAATAATACTTCAACCATACTAACAAGGCAATTATGTCTTCTCAAAATAACATGGCCAAAGAAAGCTTATCCCTACAAAATCATATAGTCTGGCTATGCTCCATCATCATCACACAAAATATTCAAACCATGCACAACCCCGATGACAAGCCAAGCAATTGTTTCATACTTTTGATTTTCTCAAACTTTTTCAACTTTCACGCAATACATGAGCGTGAGCCATGGACAAAGCACTATTGGTGGAATAGAAGGTGGTTGTGGAGAAGACAAAAAGAGGGAGATAGTCTCACATCAACTAGGCGTATCAATGGGCTATGGAGATGACCATCAATAGATATCAATGTGAGTGAGTAGGGATTTCCATGCAACGGATGCACTAGAGCTATAAATTTATGAAAGCTCAAAAAGAAAACTAAGTGGGTGTGCATACAACTTGCTTCCTCATGAAGACCTAAGGCAATTTGAGGAAGCTCATCGTTGTAATATACATGCCAAGTTCTATAATGAAAATTTCCCACTAGTATATGAAAGTGGCAATATAGGAGACTCCCTATCATGAAGATCATGGTGCTACATTGAAGCACAAGTGTGGTAAAGGATAGTAACATTGCCTCTTCTCTCTTTTTCTCTCCCTTTATTTCCATTTTTTGGGTCTTCTCTTTTTTATTTGGCCTTTTCCCTCTTTTTATTTATTTCCTCACATGGGACAATGCTCTAATAATGAAGATCATCACACTTTTATTTACTAACAACTCAAAAATTACAACTTGATAGTAGAACAAATTTGACTCTATATGAATGCCTCCGACGGTGTACCGGGATGTGCAATGGATCAAGACTGACATGTATGAAAGAATTATGAACGGTGGCTTTGCCACAAATACGATGTCAACTACATGATCATGCAAAGCAATATGACAATGATGATGTGTGTCGTAATAAACGGAACAGTGGAAAGTTGCATGGCAATATATCTCGAAATGGCTATGGAAATGCCATAATAGGTAGGTATGGTGGCTGTTTTGAGGAAGGTATATGGTGGGTTTATGCAACCGGCGAAAGTTGTGCGGTACTAGAGATGCTAGCAATGATGGAAGGGTGAGAGTGCGTATAATCCATGGACTCAACATTAGTCATAAAGAACTCACATACTTTTTGCAAAAATCTATTAGTCATTGAAACAAAGTACTACGTGCATGCTCCTATGGGGATAGATTGGTAGGAAAAGACCATCGCTTGTCCCCGACCACCACTCATAAGGAGGAAAATTTAAAAATATCTCATGCTCCAACTTCGTTACATAACGGTTCACCATACGTGCATGCTACGGGACTCACAAACCTTAACACATGTATTTCTCAAATTCACAATTACTCACTAGCATGACTCTAATATCACCATCTTCATATCTCAAAACAATCATAAGGAATCAAACTTCTCATAGTATTCAATGCACTTTACATGGAAGTTTTTATTATATCCCTCTTGGATGCCTATCATATTAGGACTAAATTTATAACCAAAGCAAATTACCATGCTGTTTAAAGACTCTCAAAATAATATAAGTGAAGCATGAGAGTTCATCAATTTGTATAAAATAAAACCACTGTCGTCCTCTAAAAAGATATAAGTGAAGCACTAGAGCAAAATTGCCTAGCTCAAAAGATATAAGTGAAGCACATAGAGTATTCTAAGAAATCACGATTCATGCGTGTCCCTCTAAAAAGGTGTGTACAACAAGGATTATTTTGGAAAACTAAAAATCAAATACTCAAATCATACAAGACGCTCCAAGCAAAACACATATCATGTGGTGAATAAAAATATAGCCTCAAGTAAAGTTATTGATAGACGAAGATGAAAGAGGGGATGCCTTCCGGGGCATCCCCAAGCTTAGGCTCTTGGTTATCCTTGAATATTACCTTGGGGTACCTTGGGCATCCCCAAGCTTAGGCTCTTGCCACTCCTTATTCCATAGTCCATCAAATCCTTACCCAAAACATGAAAACTTCACAACACAAAACTCAACAGAAAGTCTCATAAGCTCCGTTAGTATAAGAAAATAAATCACCACTTTTGGTACTGTTGTGAACTCATTCTTTATTTATATTGGTGTAATATCTACTGTATTACAACTTCTCCATGGTTCATACCCCCGATACTACCCATAGAATCATCAAAATAAGCAAACAACACAAAGAAAACAGAATCTGTCAAAAACAGAACAGTCTGTAGTAATCTGGATAGTTCGAATACTTCTGTAACTCCAAAAAATCTGAAAAATTAGGACAACAGGAGCAATTTGTATGTAAATATTTTGTAAAAAAGTTCAGAATTTCATCCCGCTTCCGTGATTTTTAAAAATTCTTGTACTGAGCGCAAAAGTTTTTGTTTTTCAGCAGGATCAAATCAACTATCACCGTAAACTATCCCATAGGTCATACTTGGCACAAACACTAATTAAAACACAAAACCACATCTAAATAGAGTCTAGATGAATTATTTATTGCAAAACATAACCTAAAAATCAAAAACAAAAATAAAATTGGGTTGCCTCCCAACAAGCGCTATTGTTTAACGCCCTTAGCTAGGCATAAAAACACGAATATATCTAGGTATTGTCATCTTTGGTATGCAAACCATAAGTGGCTCTCATAATAGATTCATAAGGCAATTCAATTTTCTTTCTTGGAAATTGTTCCATGCCCTTCCTAAATGGAAATTGAAATCTAATGTTTCCTTCTTTCATATCAATAATTGCACCAATTATTCTAAGGAAAGGTCTACCAAGAATAATAGGACATGTAGGATTGCAATCTATATCAAGAACAATGAAATCAACCGGCACATAATTCCTATTTGCAACAATAAGAACATCATTAATCCTTCCCATAGGTTTCTTAATAGTGGAATCCGCAAGATGTAAATTTAAAGAGCAATCATCAAATTCACGGAAACCTAACACAACACATAAAGTTTTTGGAATCATGGAAACACTATCACCCAAATCACACAAAGCATGGCACTCATAATCTTTAATTTTAATCTTAATAGTAGGTTCCCACTCATCATAAAGTTTTCTAGGGATAGAAACTTCCAATTCAAGATTTTCTTCAAAAGATTGCATCATAGCATCAACGATATATTTAGTAAAAGCTTTGTTTTGATTATAAGCATGAGGAGAATTCAACGTGGATTGCAACAAGTAAACACAATCTATTAAAGAACAATTATCATAATTAAATTCCTTGAAATCCAAAAGGTGGATTCATTGCTACTTAAAGTTTTGGCTTCTCCAATCCCACTTTTATCAAGTTTTGCATCAAGATCTAAAAACTCTGAATCATTGGGACGCATTTTAACAAAAGTTGACTCATCTCTAGTCCCCTCTTTATCAAGATTTATATTGGAAAACAAAGATTCAATAGGAGTCACATCAATCACTTCAACATCTTCATCATTATTTTCACGGAAACTAGAAGAACACTTTTTTACAAACCAATCTCGCTTAGCACGTATCTTAGCGGTTCTTTCTTTGCACTCATCAATGGAAATTCTCATAGCTTTGAGAGACTCATTGATATCATGCTTGGGTGGAATAGGTATAAGTTTCAAAGCATCAACATCAAGAGAAATTCTATCCATGTTCCCAGCCAAATCATCAATCTTAAGCAATTTTTCTTCAATCAAAGCATTAAAATTCTTTTGCGAACTCATAAATTCTTTAACGCTATTCTCAAAATCAGAGGGCATCTTATTATAATTTTCATAAGAATTGTTGTAGGAATTACCATAATTATTAGAGGAATTACTAGGAAACGGCCTAGGATTAAAATTACCTCTATACGCGTTATTACCAAAATTGTTCCTACCAACAAAATTCACGTCCATAGATGTAACGCCCCAGACACACCCGCCGGTGGTCGTTACTCCTGGCGGGATCAAGACTGGCCCCATAGATCAATACTAGTCTTTTCTGCACACTTTGTCCTCACTCGTGCGCACCCGGGAGCAACTTCCCGGTCAGTCACCCATCCTGAAACTACCCCAAACTGAGCACGCTTAACTTTGGAGTTCTTTCCGAATGGGTTCCCAGAAAAGAAGGAATTCCTTATAGATATGAGTAGTCTATCATCCGTAATAAGCGGGGCTATCACATACACCCCCACTCAGAGGAACGAACGTCCTCGTCAGGCCATAGGAACGTTTCCTCTTGGCACATACGTCTGTGCATCCAGTCTGGTACATGTGCGATGCCATGTGCCATGACGGGTCACAAACGTCATGAACAACATGACCGCACACCTATTCGCAAACATCCGTGTAACCGCGAGGGTCGGCTCTGATACCAACTTGTAACGCCCCGAACACACCCGCTGGTGGTCGTTACTCCTCACGGGATCTAGACTGGCCCCACACATAAATACTAGTCTTTTCTGCGCACTTTGTCCTCACTCGTGCGCACCCGGGAGCAACTTCCCGGTCGGTCACCCATCCAGAAACTACTCCAAGCTGAGTACGCTTAAATTTGGAGTTCTTTTCGAATGGGCTCCCGGAAAAGAAGGAATTCCTTATTGATATGAGTAATCTATCATCCCTAATAAGCCAGGCTATCACGTAGCATCCGAGTAGAAAACAAAACCTGCAAGACCTCCCGGTGTGCCGACGCACTGATAGTAGCCGCGCGTATCTCGTCTCAGGCCAAGACCGGATGAGCAGAGCGTACAATAACTTAGACCCGAGTTGCCCCGGGGGAAGCCACACACGACTTTGTTTTGGACCAGCACTCATGAGGATCACTGGCCCGGGGGTTGATTAAGTCCTCAGGGTCCGGAAAGTCCCTATGCAAGTTTTAGTTGTTATTAGGCAAATGGTAAAACCTATCTTGGGCCTTGCTGGAAGAGTTTTCTTCAAAGAAAACTGTCAAGAGGGGGCCATAAACCCTCATCGTGTTAGGGACGCAAAATCGAGGAACATAACACTGGTATGACGGAAACTAAGGTGGCAAGAGTGGAAGAAAACACCAGGCAAAAGGCCGAGCCTTCCACCCTTTACCAAGTATATAGATGCATTAATTAAATAAGAGATATTGTGATATGCCATGATATCCATGTCCCAACATGGAACAACCTGCAACTACACCTGCAACTAGCAACGCTACAAGAGGGGCTGAGCAAAGCGGTAACATAGCCAAACAATGGTTTGCTAGATGGTGAAAAAGGTTAGAGGCTGTTTCATGGCATATTGGGAGGCTTGATATACAAGTGGTAGGTAGCGCGACATAGCGATAGCATCGAGACAACTAGCATAACAAAGATAGTAGTGAGATCCAAGTTGACAGTTATCTTGCCCGAAATCCCACTAGGAAGAAGATCGAGTCCATGAAGTAGACGAAGCCACGTAGTCGAACGGATCCTCACAATCGCAACGCAACGGAAACTATCAAGAGGAACCTCAACCGGAAAGAATCAAACAACATGGTAAACACACAACACAACACAAACATGACATGATGCTCAACCAAGTATGATGCATGACAAGGCTACATGATGCTACTCATGTCAAGAGATGATGAATACAAGAACTCCACATCAAAGCAAGTTTAAATGAGGCCTGAATCAACATACAACAATTTCGGAAACTCCCCATATGCAAATTTCGAAATTGTTCCAGATCTGAATAACATGTTATGTTGAAGTTGTTAAACAGCAAGTTAATATGCACCATGATGATCTACACGTTATTCTAGTCAAGTTAATATAAGTTCATTTAATTCGGAGCTACGGCCTAGAAGATATGAGCAAAACAAGTTAAACATGGCATTGATGCAAAAGCAAGTAAAACTCAACCACCAACACTCCAAAACATGGATCCAACATGACATGATGAAACTACACACAATACCAAGCAAGTTTCATGTAGAACATGATGAAAATGGGGCAACGGTTCAACACATACACTCAAAACAAGATATAACCACAATCTGCCCAAAACAGCAACTAGGCACTTTGCAATCATCAGAAAAACATGCTACATAAACTATATGAGCACAATCTTGATAGTCACTTAAACTACAGATGGAATAATTCAAATCTTATTAAGGTTCAGGTTCATAGGCATCAAGATTAAACCAATATGATCAATGCAAGAAGCAAATTTATAACAAAGATTAGGACCGTGAAAAACTGGGCATACAAGTGAGCAGAAATAACATGTTGACATGTTGGAGGCAAGAAACAATGATGCTACAGTGCAATATTGTATCAAGCAATAGAATATAATTAAAAAAAAGGTTAAATATGGAAAAACATGATTACTAAGTGTCTCCGTATAACCTCTAGATCAATGGCATCCATGAAGACAAGATTGCAAGTTATAACACATTCAGAGACTTGGTGAAATTTACTGGACATGGCAAAAACAGCATTAAGTAGGCAGGTTTACAAGCTTATGTAACTCATCTCAAAGCATATCATGGAATTTGAATACAACCAACAGCAAGAAGGCATATTGTTTCAGCTACTCATATCAAGAACATGGTCATAGGATGTATAGATCACCAGCTATTTACATGGCAAAAATGAACTTGCTGATAACAGACTGACAGAAATATTATTTAGCAATTTGAGAGCAAGAAAAGAACAACCGACAGTAGGCTATAATTTCAAACAAGGGAATGGATGGATGTACCATAACATTAGCTTCAAAACATGATCACTGAACATCTCCATATTATGCATATAATTTAAGGTAGCATCAAGTTAACATGGCAACATAATGTAGCGGTTTCAGACAGCAGAAATCGCCAAGTGGCTGAAAACAGAAACAGCATGTACCCCACTTTCCAAGCTTGTTCTAGTCACCACAGGGCATATCAAAATAGATTTCTTGCACTACTGCAAATATGACATGATTATGCTCCTATAACATGTTGGCATGATGCTCAAAAGAAAATCACACAAAATGCTATGAAAAAGACAAATAGGCAAGTTACAACAGTTTCTAGTAGATTATATCATTTAGCACTTTTGGAACGAGGATTAAAGCATCAATACTTATAGTAAAATGCATTAAAATTACACCGCCACGTAGAGCATTCAGAGGTGAACATTTTTACATATCATACTCTCCAAACGAACAAATATGCACAAAGTTACATGCATCACACTAATGCAATATCATGTTAAAATCCCAGGACTTCGTCGATTTTCACCTCGCAGAAAACGGGACGGAGAGGTACTGGGACGAGGAGGACCCTGGACGGAGCGGTGCAGCAGGCCGTTTGGTTTGGGGGTTGAGGCAGATCCGGGAAGGGGCCGTCCAGGCGGCGGCTGGCAGAGGATGCCGTGGCAGAGGGGCAGCATGGCGGGGCTCCGGTCCCGGCGAGCGGCGGAGGAGGCCCGAGTAGGGCGGCGCTGCGCAGATCCGGCCGGTTGGTCGCCGGATCCGGGCACGGTGGGGAAACGCATAGGACGGCGAGCTTGGGGCGGGGCAGCTAGGAGGAGTCTGGCTCACTGGATCTGGCAACTCTGGCCAGATCGGGGCGCGGCATGGGGCGAAGGCGGCGGGTTCCGACGACGGGGAAACGCACAGGACGGCGGAGGCGCTCGGGTGACGGCTCAGGGTCGGGCGCGGGAGCGCGGGATTAGGCGGCGGGCGGCTTCGGGTGCCTGCGGGGGCGCGGTCGGGCCCAGGCAGGCCGGCCTCGCGCCCAGGCGGGCCTGGCGGTGCAGGGAGAGAGAGGAGGGTGACGTGGCGCCTCCTGAATGGCTGTACGTGGCAGCGACGGGTGACGTGGCGGCGGGCTGTTGGCTGGAGCAGTAGCGCGGGGTGGTGGCTGGCTGCAAGGGCGGCGCCAAGTGGCGAGTAGGGGCTGGGCAGGCACGGAAATTGAGGAAGAGAGATTCTAGAGGTAGGGGAAGGCTAGGTTACTCCAACTTTAGGAAGGAGGGGATCATTATATAGGGTATGTGCTAGGTGTCGGTGTCAAAACCGGCAGATCTCGGGTAGGGTGTCCCGAACTGTGAGTCTTAGGATCGAAGGTAACAGGAAACAGGGACACGATGTTTACCCAGGTTCGGGCCCTCTTTATGGAGGTAACACCCTACTTCCTACTTGATTTACTTTGATGAGTATAGGGGTTACAAGAGTTGATCTACCTCGAGATCGTAATGGCTAAACCCTAGATGTCTAGCCTGTATGATTATGATTGCCCCTACGGACT
This sequence comes from Aegilops tauschii subsp. strangulata, assembly GCF_002575655.3. Taxonomy (NCBI): domain Eukaryota; kingdom Viridiplantae; phylum Streptophyta; class Magnoliopsida; order Poales; family Poaceae; genus Aegilops; species Aegilops tauschii. The sequence goes on from NC_053038.3 coordinate 290,341,424, forward strand.
AAACCCTCCAGTTTATATAGACACCGGAGGGGGCTAGGGTTGTACAGAGTCGGTTTACAGAGAAAGGAATCTTCATATCCGAACGCCAAGCTTGCCTTCCTACGCCAAGGAGAGTCCCATACGGACATGGGGGGAAGCCTTCTATCTTCTACCTTCTTGGCCCACCAGTCCGGCCCATGTTACATAGTCGGGATGCCCGGGGACCCCCTAATCCAGGACCCCCTCAGTAGCCCCCTGAACCAGGCTTCAATGACGATGTGACCGACACGCGGATTGTCTACGTCATTGCAAGGCGGGTTCCTCCTCCGAACACTTCAAAGTTGTTGATTAACAAGAACTATATCCGGCTTTGTTTAACAGTTTCAACCCACCAAAGTGAGGGCATAATACTAAATCAAAGAACACAATATGTCTTTACTAACAGTTTTACTGGCGAGACATTACGCCTAGCCACTTCATTATTTCGAATAGTTTTTGACCCCCCGTTTCACGTTTCGAGACGCAACCTCTGGTGACACATCTTGTCAAAGAAGAGATCGTGTCCCCTTATTACGGGATTCTCATCAATATGGGCTTGGGAAACCCAACCGTGTCGTTCGCATGACCCCTTGGGAATAGGTGAGCTTTAAGGCTCGTGGGGGGACACATGATATTCACTGCCTTTTTAAGGAGTTAAGGATCCACCTTTTTACCCCACGCCTTCTTCCTCCTCAGCCTATCCACCCTCGAGCTCCAACGCCCAAGTCTTAATCTTTTTCGTCCCCCGCAAACATTCCAGCCATGTCCGGATCTGGAGCGCAGGGCAAATGGATGGCCTCCTCCATCACGGAGGGGAACATCCAGGAGCTCCGGGAAGCGGGGTATCTAGCCAAGGAAATCACCCACCGGCTTCCTGCCAAAAAGCAGATCGTCCCCACTCTGGAGCCCAATGAGAGGGTAGTATTCATACCCCATTTCCTTCGCGGACTAGGATTTCCCCTTCATCCTTTCGTCCACGGTCTCATGTTTTACTACGGGCTAGATTTCCATGATCTAGCCCCAAATTCCTTCCTCAACATTTCGGCATTCATCGTCGTATGCGAGGCATTCCTCCACATTCCCCCCACTTCGGCCTATGGCTCAAGGTCTTCAACGTGAAGCCGAAAGTGGTGGATGGCCAACACGCGAAGTGCGGTGGAGCCATGGCGAGCAAGCTTCCCAACGTCACCTGGCCCAAGGGCACCTTCGTGGAGACCGTGAAGGGATGGCAGCAGGAGTGGTTCTATGTCACGGAACCCCGTGAATCCACATGGGACGCTCCTCACGTCAAGAGTATGGTAGCCAAGAATACCAGCCTTGCGAGCGTGATCCGGGTGATGCTCTTTTGCCGGATTCTCCCCTGCCAACGACGGACTCAGTATATGTGGGAGTTCGACCCGGTTGGTCCCCGGACCCTGCAGCGGTTCTTCGGCACGAAGCATGAAGACATGTGGAAGCTGCTTTTCAAGACCCAAAAGACGTGGCCGAAAACGACCGAAGGCCTCGGCCATGACTGTACTCATGCAGCGACTCCGGTAAGTTTTCTGATAACCTTATTTTGTAAGTCCATGGAGCATACTAAGCTCTCCATTCCTCCCACAGGGCTGGACGAAGAAGGTGGAGTGGATTCAATGTCTGGCTCCGCTACCCGAGGACCCAGCCATTCCTCTATTGACGAGGATCCTGGTCCCGACACCGTATCAGGCGCCGGAAAGAAGGCCAAGAAAAGGAGCAAGGAGGACAAGGGTGGCCTCCGCCGTAAAGGCGCTTCAAACATAGTGTCCGAAGACACCGAAAATCTCTCCTCTCATGACGAAGATGGAGAGGAGGAGGAAGAGAGAAATTCCCCCCTTAAGGGGGGAAAGAAGAAGAGAGCGGCCTCCGTGGATCTAGATGCGGAGGCATCCATGAAAGGGCGAATCTCCCTTACGGATGATTCCGAGACTGACGCCGACGACATCCACGAGTGGTGCTCCACGCCTAAGCCCCTGGCCGGATCGTAAGTATTCAAAGGTACTGTATATATATCCGGTTTTTTCGCCTTGTGTTTTTAACACGTTGACTTGCGTGCTGCAGCCTAGCTCGTGACCTCCCCCAACGATCCTCATCTTGTGGGAATTCGTTGGGTCCGAACATGATGGAGAGCGAGTCACCTCCACCAGCTTCCCCCCACTGCAACAGATAGCGCTGAAGTGTTGTCCCGAAGGACCCTTCCGGGACAGGGAGAGTTGCGGGAGGCCGCCAAGACAGCGCCACAGGGTGATACCCCAGGTGCCGAGAACATGGGGGAACCGACCCCCATGGAGACTGGAGATGGGGGCCGTGTCCAATTTGGCCCCCAACCAAATGTCATTCCGGAGACCCACACGGCTCCGGAGGCATATGAGCAGCCTCCTTGAAAAGAAGGGGGCGCGCCCATTCCACCAGCGACCTCTGTCAATCCGTAGGCGCCGGACACTCTAGTGGGAGAGCTTCAAAGCGCCACCATTGTGGAAGAACATCGTACCCTTATGAGTACGGTGGTTGAAAAGGTTCGGTGTGCTAAAAGCGGATTGAACAAGGCCTACACTAGCCTTCTGAGAAGCTTTGAGATATGTGATACAACACCTTTTAGCTATATAAGAGGAATACCTGTGTATATATAGTAGCCCCTGAGAGTCTGATCGGTGTTCGCAAAGAAAGGCCGAACAGAGGATCTAGTAACTCGCGTAGGAGATTAACATACATATCTATTTGAGCAAATAGGTTGTGATGTAGGCGTCAGCTTCCCATGCCGCCGAAGCGTCTGAGCTGAGGCGGAAGTTAGAGGAAAAGCAAGGTATGTGATACCGAAACATGTTTGAAATAATGTCAGCTCTGATTTGTTATCTGAATGAGTTTTATAATTATGCTCATAGCTGATGCGTCTGAGGTCGAGACCCTCAAGAGCGCGCTGGCCGAAGCCAAGAAGAAGGCGGAGGAGAAACGAGCCGCTCGCCTGAAACATGAATCAAGGATGGAGGAAGTCCAGCAAGAGCTCAAGGATGCTATAAGCAAGTGTGAGTCCTTAGAGCGCAAGATTTCGGATCAAAATTCCGAACTTGCTAAAGCCCTCCAAAGTGCACAGGAAGCCCGGGCCGAAGCCCAAAGCGCCTGCCGGGAGATCCAAGAGGCAAAGCTGATTGCAGTGGCTAAGGCCTTTAACATGTAGAGCAAATTTGTGGGAAGAAAAGTATATCTTACTGACCCGGATTTGGAGTTCTCCAGGAGCGTTTGCAGACCTGCCCCGGAGTAGCTGATGCTGTAGAGTTCTTCCGAGCCGAAGAGGGGAGCTTGACGGAAAAGCTGTTCTGGTCGCAGTACCTTGCGCCAGAGCATCTCGTGCCCCTCAGCGATTAGTTGTAGCAGTTGACCGAACTGCATAGGGTGGCCGGATTGTCCATGAGGGATTTTCTAATCCGTCTTTGGCCCGCCGAACCCATACCAAGCAACTACTTCGGGCTCGTGAAGCGGCTCGTCAGTGCCTGCCCCCGGCTTGATGCCGTGAAGTGGTCAGTCTGCATCGAAGGTGCACGGATGGCCTTCGCCCGTGTCAAGGTGCAGTAGGCGAAGATGAACGCCATCAAGCTTGCAACCGAGGGACTGCCCGCAGGCAAAGAGCATCGCACGTCGGAGCGGTATTTCGACGACGTCCTCGAAGGAGCCCGCATTGTAGAGGGCCAGTGCTCGAAGGACATTATTTTTGAATGAAGGTATCCTTGTTGTTCTGAACTTTGTATTATGAAACAAGGTTGATGTATAATATGTTGCTTATTTTACCTCAAATTCTTTTCCTCTTGTGCGGTCGTTTACTGTATCTTGAGAGTTGGCCAGTCGTCGGCTTCAGCCCCGACATAGGTAGTACGGGGGTGTTCGGAATAGGAACTGAACACACTTGTCCCATCAATTTTGTCCTTGAAGGAGGTGTTAGTGCGGCGAACCAGGCAATCAGACTATGTGGCTTTATCGCTCTAACTTAGCCATAGGAGTTTGACAATGAGATTGTAGGCGCAGCCCCTGGTATTATTCGATTGGGTGCTATGGACACCTGACCAGGTGAAGACCGGTCCCTCGCGTAATGCGGAAAAAATCACAAGAGATTTGTAATTGGTCCCCGAATAGCTGACAAGCTCCTGCCGCACCATGACAGTCAGTTTTCGGCTTTCTCTACTGAGGTGTTTATTTGGATGAACCGGAAACACAATCGCATTAGTTCTCCCTTTACTACCTTAGCCTTACGACCAGAACGTAAGGTAGTAACCACAGGAGCCGGGCAACCCAACTATTGACCAAAGACATGATTCGGAGCCGATGCATATAGTGCTATATTCGTGACGCTGAATTGTACTATAAAGGTGTTCGGGCTTGTTTTATTTTTAAGAAATGTACGTGGCCGGATAGAGCCCCTGGCGATTTAATTGTACCGAGGTGTACATGGCAATCAGACGAAGAAAGGGGGAATACGAACTAGGAAATAAACCGGTACCGAATATGTTGGGCAAAAGTATGTTTCCATTATAGTCTGATTGATACGTCAAGACGTATTTTTACAAATAGTGTGGTAAGCATCGAGGCTATTTTACATGCCAAGTACAAGGGAAATTTGTGTACGGTTTGTAGAAGGGAAGAGGTGATCTTTAAGGATCCTTTAGATACTCTGCCACACGTCCACGCTGCTTTTCTCCTTGGTGTATTATCCTTCGAAAGGATCAACGATCGGGTTTTCATGAGGGGCCTAAAAAAGGGCTCTTGGTACCGTCGAAAGGTGGTGTGGCTTGTAAGGAACCTGGAAAGAGAAAAAAAAGAAATATGAGGGTCCAGATAGGGTTGAGCCGTATGGTGGACTTTATCTTCACTATTCCTTCGTCTTTGCCCATGGTATCTTTAGTGCGTAGTTATGTACGCGTGGTACATGTGGCGCAATTCGGTTGGGGCTGGGACGGAGGCAAAATTGCTAATCGAGCTCCTGACGAGCTGGACTGTCATGCTACGGGGTAGTCCGGACTCGTTTGATACTGTCCGGGGGCTTTACTGCCGATGTAGTATTTGGTATTATAAGGACGCCTTGTGCCTCTGCTGCAAGGGCCGCGGTGTGCTCTTCGGTGCGAAGGGAGCGCTCCATGTTTCCATTGACTGTTATAACACCCCATGGTCCGGGCATCTTGACTTTGAGGTAGGCGTAGTGTGGGACCGCGTTGAAGCGAGCAAACGCGGTCTGTCCGAGCAGCGCATGGTAGCCACTGCGGAAAGGGACGATGTCGAAGATCAAATCTTCACTTCGGAAGTTGTCCGGCGAACCGAAGACAACCTCCAGTGTGATTGAGCTCGTGCAGCGGGCCTCTACACCAGGTATTACTCCCTTGAAGGTGGTTTTAGTGGACTTGATTCTTGAAGTATCAATACCCATCTTGCGGACTGTGTCCTGATAGAGCAGTTTAAGGCTACTGCCGCCGTCCATGAGGACTCGTGTGAGGTGGAATCCATCAATAATTGGGTCGAGGACTAGCGTGGCCGAGCCACCGTGACGGATACTGGTCGGATGGTCTCTGCGATCGAAAGTGATCGGATAGGCTGAGCATGGGTTGAATTTGGGGCGACTGGCTCGATTGCGTAGACGTCCCGTAAGGCGCGCTTGCGCTCCTACTTGGGGATTGGAGTAACGTATATCATATTCACTGTTTTGACCTCAGGAGGAAATTTCTTCTATCCCCCTGTGTTCGGCGGGCGAGGCTCCTCATCGTCGTCCTCGCTGGGCGACCCTTTCTCCTTGTGTTCGGTATTGAACTTACCGGCCTGTTTGAAGACCCAACAACTTCTGTTGGTATGGTTGGCAGGCTTGTCAGGAGTGCCGTGGATCTGGCAAGGTCAATCAAGTATTCGGTCCAGACTTGATGAATTGTCTTTATTTCTTTGAATGGCTTCTTCCGATGGCCGGATTTGGAGCCACTGAATCCGGTGTTGACCGCCGTATCCTCGGAATTGTCATTGTTGCTTCGACGCTTATGTTTGTTGCATTGGGTCCTACCATTGTCGTTTCTAGCTTCGGAAGTGCCGGGGTCGCTGGTACTGTTGCTGCTACGGGCTAGCCAGCTATCTTCGCCTGTGCAAAAGCGGGTCATTAGTGCTGTAAGGGCTGCCATGGACTTCGGCTTTTCTTGGCCGAGGTGTCGGGCGAGCCATTCGTCGTGGATGCTGTGTTTAAAGGCCGCCAGGGCTTCGCCGTCCGGACAATCGACAATCTGGTTCTTTTTAATTAGGAACCTGGTACAGAATTTCCTAGCCGACTCTCCGGGCTGCTAGACTATATGACTAAGGTCATCGGCGTCCGGGGGCCGGATAAACATGCCTTGGAAGTTGTCTCTAAAGGCGTCTTCCAAGTCTTTCCAGCTTCCAATAGAGTTTTCTGGGAGGCTATTTAACCAGTGTCGAGCTGGTCCCTTAAGTTTTATGGGGAGGTATTTAATGGCATGTAGATCATCACCGTGAGCCATGCGGATGTGGAGAAGAAAATCTTTGATCCATACTGCGGGATCTGTTGTGCCATCGTATGATTCGATGTTCACGGGTTTAAACCCTTCCGGGAACTAGTGTTCCATTACCTCATCGGTGAAGCATAGGGGGTGCACGGCGCCTCTGTATCGGGCGATATCACGGCGTAGTTCGAATGAAGGCCGTATACGGTTTTCGGCTCGTGCAAGGTTGTGTCTGTCCCACCAGGTCTGATGGCCATCCCCATACGTTGGGGCACGCCCCCTCGATCCATAGATTGATCTTGTCAGACTGGCTCTATTGTCCAGGTCCTTGCGTAAGTCGTAGGTATAGCCCGGGCCGTTACCTCCCTGCCTCTACGGCGGGGTGGCGCGGGCTGGTGTTCGGCGTGATTAGCGGACCTGTCCCGTCCACGTCGGTCAGGCTCGTCAACAGTTTTATGCTTTGGCGGTATGGGATCAAGGGCCTCATCATCGAATTCAGGTAGTAGCTTGCGTTTTGGGTAACTCTTAGTTGGGCATTCGAGGCCGTATTCCTCGGCAGCCAGGACATTGGTCCATCTGTCATTGAGTAGATCCTGATCAGCTCGAAGTTGCTGCTGCTTTTTTTTCAGGCTTCTTGCAGTGGCGATTAGCTGGCGTTTGAAGCGCTCTTGTTCGAGGGGTTCCTCCGGCATGATAAAATCTTCGCCGCTGAGGCTCACTTCCTCTTAGGAGATCGGTAGGTATTTACTGTCCTCCGAGCCCTAGTTCTTGACAGGATCGTCGGGTTTTACTTGCCCATCCTCCCAATCATCCTGTTCGGATGTTGGTTCTATAGGGGCTTCGGGGTCTTCGGCATTCTCTGGAGTGTTATCGTCTCCGGTGCCGGTATTGCGGTCTTTGTCGCCGCGCAATTTTGAGTGGCACCGCTGATGTCGACGCCTCGGAGAGGCTTCGGCAGGCTTGTCCTCAACCGGATCCTTCTTGCCGTCGTCGTCCTCCTTGGGTGTGTCCACCATGTACACGTCGTATGTGGAAGTGGCCGTCCAGTGTCCGGTAAATGGAAGGTTTTGGCCTTGTTCGTCTCCAGCATCGTCGTCCATACCGTCGATGTCTTCGGAGGCGTAGTCCAGCATGTCAGTTAGATCTTTGATAGTGGCTATGAAGTGGGTGGTGGGTGGGATGTAAAATTCCCCGCTCTTAGCCCCTAGTCCAGGCAGGGCGTAATTCAGAAATGATTCCTCTGTAATGGCGAGGGATTGCATTTAGTCCAGAGCCTCGTTTAGGAGCGAGTTCTGGACAGAGAAGCGAGAACCCGCCGGGCTAGCCGGGGTGGGGACCGCCTAGCCGTGCCCGTTCGACATGGACCTCGAGAGTTCAGACTCAGTGTCCGGCGGAGTGTCCGGTGCTTCAATGACAAGGGGGGTTCGGTTCGTCTTCGGGCTAGCCATTGACTTCGTCCCCTTCAGATCTTCGGTAGCAAGTTCCATAATCGCAGAGAGTCTGGCGGGCTCTAGACTACTTCCCTCGGACCTGATAGCCTGCACTGGAAGTAAGGCCAGAGCAGCGATCAGGGCCGCAAACCCTTCGAAGATCAAATATCCTTGGATATCAGTGACATAGTTTAGGTTCCCAAAACTGATCCGATGACCAGGGGCGTAGCTGTCGATCTGCTCAAGGTGCCCAATCAAGTTGGACCGCAGTGCGAAGCCGCCGAGTACGAAAATTTGGCCGGGGAGAAAAGTCTCCTCCATGGCGGCCTTGTCGTAGATAATCGATGGAGCCATCAAGCCTTCTATCGACATCACAGAGGAACTCTCAATGAAAGCACCAATGTTGGTGTCAAAACCGGCAGATCTCGGGTAGGGGGTCCCAAACTGTGCATCTTAGGATCAAAGGTAACAGGAAACAGGGACACGATGTTTACCCAGGTTCGGGCCCTCTTTATGGAGGTAACAACCTACTTCCTACTTGATTGACTTTGATGAGTATAGGGGTTAGTAGAGTTGATCTACCTCGAGATCGTACTGGCTAAACCCTATATGTCTATCCTATATGATTATGATTGCCCCTACGGACTAAACCCTCCGGTTTATGTAGACATTGGAGGGGGCTAGGGTTGTACAGAGTCGGTTTACAGAGAAAGGAATCTTCATATCCGAACGCCAAGGAGAGTCCCATCCGGACACGGGGGGAAGCCTTCTATCTTGTACCTTCTTGGCCCACCAGTCCGGCCCACGTTACATAGCCCGGATGCCCGGGGACCCCCTAATCCAGGACTCCCTCACTAGGGTTGGGAGGGTTTGAGGCCGTTTCGGAGCCCTCCGATCGCGATCTGACGGTTCCGGTCAGAGGGGGGATAGGTTGGGCCAGGTGGGCTGTGTTAGAGGGGCTGGGCTGAGATGAGAGGGAAGGAGTGCAGCCCGGCAACAGTTTCCGGAGACCGAAAACGTCCGATGAATTAACCGGCAACGGTGCTGCTACGGATGACGGTTGGGCTGTCGAACAGACTCCAAATGCGATGCAATTTGGCAGGCGGTCTACCTACGCTATAAAAACACCGCACGCCAACTTTCATCCCATTCAGAGAACATTTTATGCCACTTATAAAATAATATTTCGGAGGTGCCAGGGGCGCGTGCGAGTGTGGTTGGACTCAGAACGGACAACGGAGAGAACTGTCAGCCCCAACCGAAAAACATGCAAATGAAATGCACATGATGATATGGCAAAATGCAACACGCAAGCGAATGACATGGCAACGACGGCGAATAACTAGAAGACATCTGGCGCATCGGTCTCGGGGCGTTACAATAGATTCATTATTGTTTTGAATCAAAGTAGACAAAGCCATATCATTAGGATCAACAGAAGCACTCTTGCTAGCAAATAATTTCATAAGCTCATCCATCGCTCCACTCAAAACATTAATCTCTTCAATCGCATGCACTTTTTTACTAGTGGATGATCTTTTGGTATGCCATAATATTATCTAGGATTTTAGTAGCTTCTCCTAAAGTTATTTCCATAAAAGTACCTCCAGCGGCCGAATCTAAAAGATTTCTAGAAGCAAAATTCAATCCGGCATAAATTTTTTGTATAATCATCCACAAATTAAAACCATGAGTAGGGCAATTTCATATCATAAATTTCATCCTCTCCCAAGATTGTGCAACATGTTCATGATCAAGTTGCTTAAAATTCATAATATCGTTCCTAAGGGAGATGAACTTAGTGGGAGGAAAATACTTGGAAATAAAAGCTTCTTTACACTTATTCCATGAATCAATACTATTTTTAGGCAAAGATGAAAACCAAGTTTTAGCATGATCTCGAAGCGAGAACGGAAATAGCTTAAATTTAACAATATCATTATCCACATCTTTTTTCTTTTGCATATCACACAAATCAACGAAATTGTTTAGATGGGAAGCGGCATCTTCACTAGGAAGGCCGGAAAATTGAACTTTCATAACAATATTCAGCAAAGCGGCATTAATTTCACAAGATTCCGCATTAGTAGCGGGAGCAATTAGAGTACTAATAAAATCATTATTATTGGTGTTGGAAAAGTCACACAATTTGGTATTCTCTTGAGTCATCGTGACAAAGCAAGCAATCCAACACATGAGCACACAAATAGCAAACGAAGAAGACGAACGGAAGAGGGCCAAAGAAAAGGCAAATATTTTAGAAAATCGTGTTAGAAGTGGGGGAGAGGAAAATGAGAGGCGAATGGCAAATAATGTAATGCAAGAGATGAGAGTTTATGATGGGTACTTGGTATGTCTTGACTTGGCGTAGATCTCCCCGGCAAAGGCGCCAGAAATTCTTCCTGCTACTTCTTGAGCTTGCGTTGGTTTTTCCCTTGAAGAGGAATGGGTGATGCAGCAAAGCAAAGATAAGTATTTCCCTCAGTTTGAGAACCAAGGTATCAATCCAGTAGGAGACAACGCACAAATCACCGAATACCTGCACAAACAACCAAACAACTTGCACCCAACGCGATAAAGGGGCTGTCAATCCCCTCACGGTTACTTGCAAAAGTGAGATTTGATAGAGATATATAAACGATAAAGTAAATATTTTTGGTATTTTTTGTTTATAGATCGGAGTAAAAGATTGCAAAACAGCACATCGGAAACTTATATGATGGAAAATAGACCCGGGGGCAATAGGTTTCACTAGAGGCTTCTCTCAAGATAGAAAATAATACGGTGGGTGAACAAATTACTGCCAAGCAATTGATAGAAAAGCGCAAAGTTATGACGATATCTAGGGCAATGATCATGAATATTGGCATCACGTCCTTGTCAAGTAGACCAAAACAATTCTGCATCTACTACTATTACTCCACATATCGTCCCCTATCCAGCATGCATCTAGAGTATTAAGTTCATAAAGAACAAAGTAGCGAATTAAGCAAGATGACATGATGTAGAGGAATTAACTCAAGCAATATGATGAAAACCCCATCTTTTTATCCTCGATGGCAACAATATAGTACGTGCCTTGCTGCCCCTACTGTCACTGGAAAAGGACACTACAAGATTGAACCCAAAGCTAAGCACTTCACCCATTGCAAGAAAAACCAATCTAGTTGGCCAAACTAACCCCATAGTTCGAAGAGAATTACAAAGATATCAAGTCATGCATATAAGAATCCAGAGAAGATTCAAATAATATTCATAGATAAGCTGATCATAAATTGACAATTCATCGGATCTCAAAAAACAAACCGCCAAAAAGAATTACATCGAATAGATCTCCAAGAACATCGAGGAGAATATGGTATTGAAAAACAAAGAGAGAGAAGAAGCCCTCTAGCTACTAGCTATGGACTCATAGGTCTGTGGTAAACTACTCACGCTTCATCGGAAGGGCAATAGAGTTGATGTAGAAGCCCTCCATGATCGAATCCCCCTCCGGCAGGAGCCGAAAAGGCCCCTAGATGGGATATCACGGGTACAGAAGGTTGCGGCGGTGGAAAAGAGTTTTGTGGATGCCTCTGGTGGTTTGGGGATATATGGGAATATATAGGCGAAAGAATTAGGTCAGGAGGTGCACGAGGGGCCCACAAGGGTGGGGGCATGCCCTCCGTCCTTGTGGCCGCCTCGTGGCTCCTCCGACTTCATCCCCAAGTCTCCTGGTTGTCTTCTGGTCCAAGAAAAATCATCGCGAAGGTTTTATTCCGTTTGGACTCCGTTTGGTATTCCTTTTCTGCGAAACTCAAAAACAGGGAAAAAACAGGAACTCGCACTGGGCTCTAGGTTAATAGGTTAGTCCCAAAAATAATATAAAATAGCATATGAATGCAAAAACATCCAAAATAGATAATATAATAGCATGGAACAATCAAAAATTATAGATACGTTGGAGACATATCACACCATCGTGCTCTAAAAGATATAAGTGAAGTACTAGAGCAACTGCCTAGCTCAAAAGATATAAGTGAAGCACATAGAGTATTCTAACAAAACATGAATAATGTGTGTCCCTCTAAAAAAGGTGTGTCCAGCAAAGATGATTGTGACAAACTAAAAAGCAAACAAAGCAAAGACTCATATAATACACGACGCTCCAAGCAAAACTCATATCATGTGATCCATAAAAATATTCCTCCAAGTAAAATTACCGATAGTTGGTAGAAGGAAGATGGGATGCCTTCCGTGGCATCCCCAAGCTCAGTTTCTTGGGAGTCCTTGAATATTACCTTGGGGTGCCTCGGGCATCCCCAAGTTATGCTCTTGCCACTCCTTATTCCTTCATCCATCATGATCTCACCCACAACTTGAAAACTTCAGCACACAAAACTCAACAAAAACCATCGTGAGATCCTTAGTATAACAAAGGAAATCAGTACTTTAGCTACTGTTGTAAACCCATTCATATTTTATTATTGCATTGTACCTACTGTATTCTAGCTGCACCATGGCTGATACCCCCCCCCCCCACTGATACAGTCCATAGATTCAACAAAACAAGCAAACAACGCAACGAAAATAGAATCTGTCAAAAACAGAACAGTCTATAATAATTTAAAAAATGACCATACTTTTGTAAGTCCAAAAATTCTAAAAAATAGGAAAATGTGGGCAATTCGTATATAAATCATGTGCAAGAAATTCAGAATTTTATCACGTTCTAGAAAATTTTAACAATTCTGCTACTTGACGCAAAAGTTTCTCTTTTTGCACAGAATCAAAGAAACTATTATCCAAATCATCCCAAAGGCTTACTTGGCACAAACACTAATTTAAAGCAAAAAACACAAGCATACACTACTGTAGGATGCTACTAACGCGACACTGCGATCAGAGACCCTTCGACGAAACTGTGTGCGATGCAATAATCGCAAACGGTGGTGTAAAAGAACCGTCAAAAAAGGTGCAAAATGTTTGCGATGGCGGAGCCATCAAACACGCTTCACATTTTAGTTGTGTGTGCGATGAGGGCCTACGGTTCAGTTCAATGAACTATTTGCGATGAGGCAAAACAAAAGAAACAGGCAGCCAGATGAAGGCGTGTGCAATATACAACATGAGGTTCACTCGGATGAACTGTGTGTGATGAGGAGGAATGTAACATCCCAAATTTTCAATTTGGAATGTTTTACAATTATTAGATAAGCATCTATGCATTTTGTTTGAATTGAGTGGCATTTGGAAATTTCAGAGGCATTTGAGTTTCATTTGAATTTGAATTAGCAATTGAAATTTATTTCAAAAATACCTGACAAATACTTGTGCAAAAGTATGAGAGGAGCAAACATGACACTCCAAAAAAAATGTCAGAAGAAAATATTGCCAAAAGCTTTGAATTCAAATTTGAATTTTATATGGAATTTGCAGGAAAAAAATTTAGTTTCTGTTTTGCCTCTGGAAAAATGTTCACATTGTAGGATTTTTTTTCTTCTGATTTTATTGATATATATATATGTCCTATATAAAAATAATATATATTTCTCTATATTTTATTTTTGCCTCTCAGCCTTAATTCAAAAAAAAATAAAAAATAAAGGAAAAGCCCCCCGAGCTGGCCAGGCCGTAGCCAGCTAGCACCGAGCCGCAAGCCCAGCGTAGCCCCCCGCACCCGATCTCCTCACCCTCGGTCGCCCGACCCGTCTCACCTCTCCCTCTCTCACTGGCCCGCGGGGTGTCGGTGTGGAACGACACCTATGGGATCACAAGAATCCCTACTACGGTTGCCGGGGCGCAGGGTTGCGAGGAGAGGAGGGCTAGTAGACAGCACAATGATTGTTTACCCAGGTTCGGGCCGCAAGGATGCGTAAAACCCTAGTCCTGCTTTGGTGGGTGTATTTCTGAGAGTTCTTGAGCTCTCGAACTAGCTGTGGTCAGTGCGTGGTTCGAAAGAGCCGAATCCTTCTCCAGTATGCCATGGGCCTCCTTTTATAGTTGGAAGGGGCTGCCACAGTGACACACAGGAGGTGGAAAGGCGTACAGTGCTCTGAGCTTATCGCTCGTATTACAGGACAAGACGCATTTAATGCGTAGTGTAGGTGTCCCCTTGCTTTATTAGGGACGAGGGCGAGGCCCGTCCCGTCCGTCGCCGCTCCTCCTCGCCCTGACATGCGCCCAAGCCAGTGAGGTGTGTGGTGCCATGTAGGCAGCCAGGCAGCTGAGGTGGCGTGGTGGTGGAGCCTTCACGAAGATCTGCATGCCGCCACACAGGCGCTCGATGAGTTGGCCTGGGAGCTGCATGTTGCCACGCAGGTGCCCGCCCAGCTGGTTGGGCTGGCAGCTGCATGTGAACGGTGGAAGCTTGGTTGGCGCGGGCCTGGCGGTGGCCCCGCTGGCGTCCTTGGCGAGGACCTTGCTGGGTGGCCAGGCAAGGGTCTTGTCGTGGCGCGTTGTCGTCCCCGGCAAGGATCTTGCCGGGGGTCTAGTGGCTCCTTGCCGAGGATCGTCGTCTTCTAATCCTCGTCTGATCTTGAATATGTCTTCACAAAGATCTGCATGCCACCACAGAGGTGCCTTCCCGAGCCCTGGCCCCATGTTGATGACGGCGTTGGGGGCCGTGGGCTCAAGGGTGGCTCGCTCTGTTGGTGTGGGGCGAGCTGTCCCGGCAAGGGTCTTGCCGGGGCCGCTGAGGCCGCCTGGCAAGGGTCTTGCCGGGGGAACCTGCTTCGTCCCTCTGCTCTTTGTGGTCTTGGCCTTGGTGTTGCTTTGATTGTCTTGGGCTTCGGTCTTACCTTGGCTCACCTCCCCTGCTCTGCGTGGTGTGGTCGTGGGCGCGGCTCTGATTGCCCGTGCACAGGTAAAGGGGTACAAAAGCGTGCCCCTATTTTTGTACACCGGCAGGAGCCCCCGGGCCTGGGCCACACATAAGCATGACACGTTGTTGGGCCAGGCCCAAAACGGTGCACGGGCAGGTGGGGCAGTTTTTACCGTGGTAAGACTCTTCGCGCGCTTCGCTTCCCACAACCCGTGTGCGCGGCGCGACGTGGAGGGGTGTGCCTGACGTGGGCGGCATGCGTGGGGCGGTTTTCACACGCATGCGTCACATCGCAGTAAAGAGGCGGCTCGCGCCTTCCCCGTAAAAAGAGGGAGGCGTGGAGGCGCGGCTCATTTACTGAACGGGGCCAGGGCGCAGTCTTCAAGGCGTCCACTCCCCACGATCACGGGGTGGGGAGAGTTCGCTTCGCCCGTCCCCTCGGTTCTGCACGTCTGCCACGCGTCCCCCATGCACTTGGGGTAGCAAGCGACGGGGCGGGAAACCGGGCCGTCGCTGGTTGGGGCAGCGGGTCGGTCCCGATTTCGCGCGCCTCTGGTGGCTGGATTGGCTGAACGGGGCGGCCGAGCCCCGACCCCGCTCCTTTATAAGGAGGGGGAAGGGGGAATGGCGTCCCGCACTCTTCTGTCATCTATCTCCTCTTGCTTCTGCTTCTTCCTTTCACTCGCCATGGAGAAAGGGAATCCTGGTCCTTCGATGGTGGCAGCGAGGGTCGCCGCTCGACAACGTGTCCCTCCTCCTCCTGAGCCCGCGGTGGTGGAGCTGGCCGGGAGGGGAAGGGGGAGGGGGCGAGGCCGGGGCAGAGGCCGTAGCGCTCGGGGAAGAGGAGGATGGGGCGGCGCGCCGGCCTTGCCCCCGCCAATGATGCCCTTCCCGATGGAGGTCCACGTTGAAGACCAGCCTTGCGAGTTCTTCATCAGGCTGCACCGGCCTCCGCGTCGTCGTCTTCGTCTCCCTGCCCCGTTTGCTCGGGTGATGGAGCGTGACCCGCCCCAGACCCTCAGGTTGCACATGAGGGGCTGTGGGAACGGAGGCACGCGGGTCGACGTCGACTTCCCGGCTCCTCGGGTCATGTACCTCCACCGTGGATGGAAGATGTTCGCCCGCATCCACAGCCTGACGGCGGGGCTCGTCCTCTACTTCAAATTAATGGAGGATGGCCTGCTCTCCGTCAAGGTCTTCAGAGAGTTTGGAACTCGCCTGAAATGTTGCGTGGAGAGCTCCTCTGATGGAGATTCCGATGATGGAAGCTCTTCATTGAGCGAAAGTGACGAGGAGGACAGTGGGGACGAGTCTGACTAGGCGTCGGACGCCCCGCGCCTGGGCGAGTGCGGCAGCAGCAGCATCTGCACCTGGCCGCTCCTCCGGCAGGGTTTTGCCGGGGGTGGGGCCAGCTCCTTGAACTTCTCGGGGCCGTCTCCTTGGGCGGCTGGCGTCGGGAGGCTGCGGAAGAGGAAGAGGGTGGGCAGCAAGGCCGTCAACTCGGAGTAGGCGGGCACCGACGCCTTCATCGCGTATTGCCGGTCCTACCGCATCGTCTTCCAGCTCCTTTCCCGGCACCGTCATCACCGGCCCGCCTGTGGGCGGCCACCGAGGTGTTCTCTTGGTGCTTTCTGCTGCTCGTAGCTCGCCTAGGCGCCCCTTTTGCCCTCTCGCCTCCTTGACCTGCCTCCTGAGGAGAGGGACAAGAAAGGGATCATGGGCACCTTATCTCTTTTTTAATCTTTAAGCCTGCGGGCCTTTGTTAAATTTAAAACTTGTAATCCCCTTGCTCATGTTTTTCATCTCGCACGAACTGTACCTGTATGGGATGTTTTTAATGAAAAAGGGATGTTTGCCGGGTTTTTCGTTCGTGGGTAAATCCCGCGACAAGGAGCGAATCCTTGTTATTGTTTAAGATAAACGTTTTTCGCCCAGCAACAGGCCTTGTCGTCCCCCCACTCCACTCGACCGTTCCAGCGCTCTTGGCGGAGGCAGGGATGAGGTGGGCTTTAGGCTCCTCATTTTACCTCCTTGCCGCCGCGGCTACAACCAAATCCGGACCCAGGAAATAATCCTTAGGTATAGGAAAAAGGGGAGCACGACAGCCTAGAGATAAAAACGAGGTTTCACATACCCCAGTCCGGCTCCGAAATGCATGACAGAGGATAAAAGACTTATCTGGATCTGCAGCGCCCGACAATCTCATCTTGCCGTGGTTGGATCCTTGTGCTTGCAGCCCCCGGCAACTCTGGTTTGCCGGGGTCGGGATGCCGGTCCGTTTTCTTTCTTCCAAGTAGCTCAGCAGAAGTGCTCATGTGCCCTGCGAACCAAAAGAGGACAGAAGAGAAACAGATAGACGCGTGCTCGACCTCTAAGCTAGGGGTTAGTCGCTCTGAGCACTATCAACCCTAACCAAGCAAGAGACTTGACCTAGCATGCATGCTATGACTTAGGGCGCCAGCGCTTCATTTATTTATGCTCAGGGTCTGCGCCTGGCTCTGTACAAAGGGTCACATGCCTTGCCGGCAAAGCTTCTACAAAAGGTGGCTTGTCGGGAGGCCCGACAAGCCACGCCTTACGGGTAAAACTTGCAAAGATGCTCAATGTTCCAGGAGTTGCTCACTAGGACGGCATCCTCGGTCTCCAGGCGAACTGCGCCAGGCCTGGTGACTCGTATTACCCGATAAGAGCCTTCCCACTTCGGCGTCAACTTGTTGGAATTCTTGGCCGACTGAACGCGCCGAAGAACAAGGTCGCCTTCCTCAAAGCTTCGGGCATGAACCTTGCGGCTATGGTAGCGGCGCAAGGCTTGCTGGTAGTGTGCTGCTCTCACAGTCGCCCGAAGACGATCTTCCTCAAGGAGCGTCGCGTCATCTTGGCGCAACGGCTCTTGCTCAAGCTCATCATAAGCGAGCACTCGAGGTGACCTGTATATGAGTTCCGTGGGGAGAACTGCTTCTGCCCCGTATACCAGGGCAAAAGGTGTCTGGCCGGTGGCTCGATTTGGCGTCGTCCTGATCGACCAAAGAACCGCCGGCAACTCATCAATCCAGCGCCTTCCACTCTTGTGCAGCTTGTCAAAGGTCTTCGTTCTCAGGCCTCGCAACACTTCAGCATTTGCCCTCTCATCTTGGCCGTTGCTCCGTGGATGTGCCACGGAAGCATAACATACCTTGCTGCCGAGGTCTTGGATGTACTGCATGAAGGTGTGGCTTGTGAACTGCGTGCCGTTGTCGGTGATGACTCTGTTTGACACACCAAAACGGCAGACCAGTCCTTTGAAGAACTTGACAGCTGACTGAGCAGTCACCTTCCTCACTACTTCCACCTCCGACCACTTTGTGAACTTGTCGATTGCAACGTACAAGTACTCAAAGCCCCCGACAGCGCAGGGGAAAGGGCCCAGTATATCGAGCCCCCAGACCGAGAATGTCCAGGAGAGACGGATTGTTTGAAGGGCTTGAGCTGGTTGATGAAGCTTCTTTGAATGGAACTGGCATGCTTCACACTTGGTTACTAGTGCCGTTGCATCCTGGAGGGCGGTGGGCCAGAAGAAACCTTGCCGGAACGCCTTCCCGGCAAGGGCCCTCGACCCTATGTGGGAGCCACATATGCCTCCATGTATCTCCGCCAACAGCTCCAGTCCTTCCTCCCGGGGGATGTACTTGAGTTTCACACCGTTCGGCCTTCTCCGGTACAGGATGTCATCGACGAACTAGTATAGGGCAGACCGACGGGCTACTTTCTCTGCTTCTTCCTGCTCCTCGGGAAGCTCCCCTATTTGGAGGAATTGGACGGTATGTTGTGCCCATGCCGGAGCCTGGGGCTCGACGGCAAGGACCAAAGGCATCTCTTCCACCATGGGAGCGGCTGTCTCTACGGCCAGGGCTTGATGCCCCGCCGTTGCCAGTTGCTCTTGGGCAGGCTCAGCGTCCGTGGCAGCACAATTGCCGGCAGCCCCAGGGGGCTCGGTAGGAAAGTACTTGCTGGGACCTGATTTCCTCCGCTTGTTCTGCCCCGCTGATGGTTCGACGGATGGTTGAGTTAACCGGAGCAAAAAGGTACCTGGTTCCACAGGTACCTTGAATGCGGCATGCTTTGACAGGTAATCGGCAATGTCGTTCTCTGCTGGGGGACGTGCTCCGCCTGGATACCGTCAAAGCATTCCTCCAGCTTCCTCACCTCATCTATGTAAGCTTCCATCAATGGGCTCTGATAATCCTTGTTGACCTGCCTGACAACGAGCTGCGAGTCACCCCTGACGATGAGCTTCTTAACCCCGAGGTATGCCGCGATCCTGAGACCGGCAAGCAATCCCTCGTACTCAGCAGTATTGTTGGTGGACATCTCCCTAGGGAAGTGCATCTGGATCACGTACTTGAGGTGTTCTCCGGTGGGTGCGACGAGCAGCACACCGGCACCGGCGCCTTGCAGCGAGAAAGCCCCATCAAAGTACATGATCCCGTCGCGGTCTGCTTCCTTGCCAGGGAGAGTGGTCTCCTGGATTTCTTCGTCAGGCGTCGAGGTCCATTCTGCGATGAACTCCGCCAAGACTCTGCTCTGAATTGTCGAGGTACTTTCAAACCTTAAACCGAAGCTTGACAGCTCCAAGGCCCATTCCAGAATCCTTCTGGTTGCGTCTGGGTTGTGCAGTATCCGTTGCAACGGGAGGCGGGTGACAACATTGATCTCGTGGGCTTGGAAGTAGTGACGCAGCTTCCTCGAGGCCATAAGGAGGCCGAAGAGCAATTTTTGCACGCCCGAATACCTCGACCTAGCCCCCTGCAAGAGGGAGCTGACAAAGTAAACCGGGTGCTGCATCATCTTCTTCTTCGGCACCACCTCACAAGACTGCGCGGGTACTGCCTTGGTGGCATCAGACTCTGCCGGGGGTCGCGCCTCGTCGGCACCAGGCCCTGCCGCGGGAATCTTTGGCTTGGCATCCGCTGGTTCTGCCGCCATTGCTGCCTCCTCGTCGACCTCCCTCTGTGCCACCAGTGCGGCGCTGACCACTTGATTCATCGCCGCCAAATACAGCAGCAACGACTCTTGTAGTTTAGGCGCAACCAGTATTGGCGTGGAGGAAAGGTATTTCTTCAGATCCTCCAGTGCTGCCTCGGCTTCTGGGGTCCACTCTATTGGGCCTGCCTTCTTCAAGATTTTGAAGAAGGGAAGGGCGCGCTCGGCAGACTTGGAGATGAATCGGCTCATGGCGGCAACGCAGCCGGTGAGCCGACGCACATCCTTGATCCGCTTGGGCGCCTCGATCTGCTCAATAGCCTTGATCGTGTCTGGGTTTGCCTCGATCCCGCGCTGTGACACAAAGAACCCGAGAAGCTTGCCGGACGGAACGCCGAAGACACACTTCTCAGGGTTCAGCTTGAGGTTGATCTTGCGCAGGTTAGCAAATGTCTCTTCCAGATCTTGCACAAGAGTTGGCCCGTCCTTGGTTTTGACCACTATGTCATCCATGTAGGCCTCCATATTTATATGGAGCTGAGGTTCAAAACCAATTTGGACTGCTCTTGCGAACGTTGAGCCAGCACTCTTCAACCCGAAAGGCATCCGTAAAAAGCAATACGTACCACATGGGGTGATGAATGCTGTCTTCTCTTCATCCTCTTTCGTCATGAAGATTTGGTGGTAGCCTGAGTAGGCGTCGAGGAATGATAGCAGATCGCACCCGGCCGTGGAGTCAACAATCTGGTCGATGCGCGGCAACAGGAAGGGGTCCTTAGGGCAAGCCTTATTGATATATGTGTAATCAATACACAGTCTCCACTTCCCATTCGCCTTGCGCACCACTACTGGATTGGCCAACCACGTCGGGCGGAATACTCCTCTCACCAAACCTGCCGCTTCCAACTTCCTGATCTCCTCTGTGATGAACTCCTGCCTCTCCAAAGCCTGCTTTTTGACCTTCTGCTTGATGGGCCGCGCGTGCGGGCAGACAGCTAGGTGGTGCTCAATCACCTCCCTGGGAACACCGGGGATGTCGGATGCTTGCCATGCAAACACGTCGACATTCGCCCGCAGGAACGTGACGAGCGCGCCTTCCTATTTGCTGTCGAGGGTGGAGCCTATGGTGAAGGCCCCTCCCGTGCCATCCTCCTTGACGGGCACCTTCTTGGTCTGCGGTGGCTCGGCCCTGGGTCTCTTGCTCTTGTCAGTAGAGCTCTCTGTCACGTCCTCGACGGTAGCACAACACTCCGAGGAGGTGCGCTTGCCGGAGTGAGTGCGAGAGGTCTTGCCGGGCTTCTTCTTCCCTTCCGGGGCTTCCGCGGCAGGAGCAGGTGCCTTGACGACAGCCGCTGCAACTGCTTCCCGGTAGAGCTGGTTAGCGCAAATCAGCGCATCCTTCTTGTCGGAGGGGACGGAGATGATGGTCAACGGCCCAGGCATCTTTAGCATATTGTAGGCGTAGTGTGACGCCGCCATGAACTTGGCTAGTGCTGGGCGGTCGAGGATCCCGTTGTAGGGCAAGGGGATCTCGGCTACGTTGAAGACGATCCTCTTCGTCCTGTAGTCCAACTCTCCTCCAAACGTCACGGGCAGTGTGACCTTTCCCTTCGGCTGGCTCCTCCCCGGATTGACCCCTTGAAATGTGCCCGTTTCCTCGAGGTCTCCATCAGGGATTTGCAACTTTTTGATTACGGCAGGCGAGATCAGTTTCAGGCCGGCCCCGCCGTCAACCAACATTTTGTTCACTCTGAGGTTGCGTACTATTGGTGAGACCAACAATGGCAAACACCCGACCGCGGTAGTGCAGTCAGGGTGGTCCTCGGCGTCAAAGATGAGGGGCGTGCTGGACCACTTCAGCGGCTTCTGAGCGTCGAACGACGGCTCTGCTGCTGTAATCTCACGCGCCCACTGCTTGAGCTGGCGATGAGAGGTACGCAGCGAGGCGCCGCCATCGACGCACATGGCCTCCGTAGCCTTCCGGAACCCTTGCTCACCAGACTCGTCGTCCTCGTCGTGATCATCGTCTTCTTGTTTCTTGTCGCGGCCCCGGGCGGGCCTCTCTTGCTGGTTGTCCTTGCCGGGGTGGCCTCCTTGGCCGCCACGCTTCTTGCCGGACCCCTCCGCACCGTCCTGGTCCTTCTCCTTGTCCCGCCTCTCGTACTCAGCCTTTTGCTTCTCAGCAAGCAGCTCGACTTGCCGGCAGTTCTAGGGGTCGTGGCCCTTGGTGCGGTGGATCTTGTAGTATTGCTTGCCGGAGCTTCCTGGCTTGTCGGTAGCCGCCAAGGCTTGGCAGGCGGCGCACCCGGCAATCTCCTTGCCGGGGGCGTCTGCCTTGACCTTCTTGCCGGCACCGGTGTCGTCAGATCCCTCAATGGCAAGCACGGCCTTGCCTTTGCGTTCCCTGTTGCGACGTAGGCCCTTCTTCGTCGGGGTAGCGGCGCCTTCATCGGTGGAGTCGGTTTCCGCGCCGGCGTCTTTGCCGGGGTACTTCCTTCCCTCTTCAGCCCGGGCGCACCTATCGGCCAGAACGTAGAGCTCGGCCACATCCTTAACTTTGGTCATCGCCGGCTCTTCGCGCATCTTGCGATTGCGCACGTTCTGGTGGAACGCGCTAATCACAGCGGCGGGATGAACGTCGGGGATGTTGTACTGCACCCGGCTGAATCTCTAGATGTACTTGCGCAGGGTCTCCCCTTCCTTCTGGGGAATGATATGCAGATCACTGGCCTGGCCATGAGCTTGGTGGCCTCCCGTGAAGGCGCCAACAAACTCATGGCACAGATCCGACCAGGAAGAAATGGAATCTGCCGGCAAGTGCATCAACCAAGACATCACATTGGGGTTCAGCGCCAGCGGGAAATAGTTGGCAAGCACCTTGTCGTCACGAGCTCCAGCAGCCTGCATCGCGATGGTGTAGATGCTGAGGAACTCAGACGGATGGGTCTTGCCGGTGTACTTCTCGCCAACGTCGGGTTTGAATGTGCGGTGGGACGGCCACTGGAACTGCCGCAGCTCACGGGTAAAGGCCGGGCAGCCCACCTCGTAAGGTAGGCCGCTGGAGCCCCACGGTGCCGGCTGGTCCATAGCGGGTCCCGCCCGCTTGTCCGACTGGCGGCGCGTTTCGCGCCGGCGCTCGACGGTGGTTCGAGCGTCTTCGTGAGCTCGTTCCCGAAGGACCTGGCGCTGGTCGCGAAGGGTCCGCGGGTCAGACGACGCTATGGAGATGTTATCACAAGCATCGTCACGACAGGCCGACGCCCGCGGCGGCTAGCGAGGAGGAGGAGAGTGCACCGTGGCCGCAGCTCCCCCGGTCCTCCCAGCGCCAGCATGTGGTGGCTCGGTGGAGCGCCGACCCGAGGGCCCCGCCGGTCGCGGATCGTCTTTGTTTGCGACGGGGACGAGGTTTCGGATGGTGGCCCTCCACTCGTCGAGCTTCTCCGCAGCAGGAGGGAAGTCGAGGAGCAGCTGCGCGCGCGCCAAAGCTTCCGTTGGCGTGGGCGGCGGTAACAGCTGCGTGGATCGTGGCGCGCTTCGACTTCTAACTACGTTAGAAGGAGCTCCGTTACGACCCAGCGGATGCGTGCCATTTTCTCCAGCGCTTTGGCGAGCGTGCTGAACCCCTTCATCTTGCGGATGACGCACAGGGCTCTTCTCACGGCGGTGCCCAGGGTCACCGACGTGCTGACGCTGCTCGGCGCGCACACCATGGGAAGAGCGCGCGGTGGTCACCGGTGTGGGTGTCCTGGTGGTCGCTGCGCCGCCCGGGGGTGGCACAGCAACACTCCTGGAGGGCCCCGGGCCGCCTGCGGGGGGGCCCAGCTCCGTCTTTGGATCCCGCGACGTGTAGTTGGTTGTCTGGCGCGCGAACGACGCCGCTCGCTAGGCTCCGACTGCCTGGGCAATGCTGGTGCTCGCGGGCTACGGCCCGGGTCCTGTCTGCGACCGGTCCGCTGCTCGTCCGCACCGGCGCAGGCCGTTCGGCTCCCAACGAGCCGATCGCCGTGGCCGTCTTCTTCTTAGGAGCCATGGCGACGAAGAACTGCTTGGCTAACTACCAGACCAGATTCTCACAATTGCACCCCCCTACCTGGCGCGCCAAAGATGTCGGTGTGGAACGACACCTATGGGATCACAAGAATCCCTACTACGGTTGCCGGGGCGTAGGGTTGCGAGGAGAGCAGGGCTAGTAGACAGCACAAGGATCGTTTACCCAAGTTCGGGCCGCGAGGATGCGTAAAACCCTAGTCCTGCTTTGGTGGGTGTATTTCTGAGAGTTCTTGAGCTCTCGAACTAGTTGTGGTCAGTGCGTGGTTCGAAAGAGCCGAATCCTTCTCCAGTATGCCATGGGCCTCCTTTTATAATTGGAAGGGGCTGCCACAGTGACACACAGGAGGTGGAAAGGCGTACAGTGCTCTGAGCTTATCGCTCCTATTACAAGACAAGACGCATTTAATGCGTAGTGTAGGTGTCCCCTTGCTTTATTGGGGACGGGCGAGGCCCGTCCCGTCCGTCGCCGCTCCTCCTCGCCCTGACACGCGCCCTGGCCAGTGAGCTGCGTGGTGCCATGTAGGCAGCCAGGCAGCTGAGGTGGCGCGGTGGTGGAGCCTTCACGAAGATCTGCATGCCGCCACGCAGGCGCTCGATGAGTTGGCCTGGGAGCTGCATGTTGCCACGCAGGTGCCCGCCCAGCTGGTTGGGCTGGCAGCTGCATGTGAATGGTGGAAGCTTGGTTGGCGCGGGCCTGGCGGTGGCCCCGCTGGCGTCCTTGGCGAGGGCCTTGCCGGGTGGCCCGGCAAGGGTCTTGCCGTGGCGCGTTGTCGTCCCCGGCAAGGATCTTGCTGGGGGTCTAGTGGCCTTGCTCGGCAAGGATCTTGCCGAGGATCGTCGTCTTCTAATCCTCATCTGATCTTGAATATGTCTTCACAAAGATCTGCATGCCACCACAGAGGTGCCTTCCCGAGCCCTGGCCCCATGTTGATGACGGCGTTGGGGGCCGTGGGCTCAAGGGTGGCTCGCTCTGTTGGTGTGGGGCGAGCTGTCCCGGCAAGGGTCTTGCCGGGGCCGCTAAGGCCGCCCGGCAAGGGTCTTGCCGGGGGAACCTGCTTCGTCCCTCTGCTCTTTGTGGTCTTGGCCTTGGCGTTGCTTTGATTGTCTTGGGCTTCGGTCTTACCTTGGCTCACCTCCCCTGCTCTGCGTGGTGCGGTCGTGGGCGCGGCTCCGACTGCCCGTGCACAGGTAAAGGGGTACAAAAGCGTGCCCCTATTTTTTTACACCGACACGGGGCCACGCCATCCCCAACCTCCCGATCCTCCCGCGCCAGGATCTCGCTCGCGCCCGACGCCCTCGACATCCGCGCTCTCCCAAAACCCTACCCCGAGCGTTCCCCTCGCGCAAGAAACCTGCCCTATAAAACCCCCTCGCTCTCCTCTTCCGAACCCCCCAAAAACCCTAGCTAAAGTCCCACCGTAGCCCATGCTCACCCTGAACCGATCTCGCTCCTACCGTCGCCGTTCGTCGCCGCCGCCGCCGCCGGTGAGCCACCTCCTGCCCCCACGCTCCTCCAACCGAACCCCCTCAACCCCACGCACCCCTCTGACATTTTTTCGCCACCCAAGAACCACCAACACTACCGCCCCGATCATCACCGCCCTTCGTCGGAGCCGCGGAGCACCCGAGCTTCGTCGTCATCGCCCCGGTCACCTCCGACATCCCCGAGCTCCGGCGACTCCACCACCGTCTCCGCCTCACCCCGCCCCATTGCCCCGACATCACCGTCGTCGCCCCGGACCACCGGAACACCTCCTTCACCGACGCCCGAGCCAACCTCGCCGTCGACCGCCGCTGTAAGCCGCCGGCCTCCCCTCCACCATTAAATCTCGAATCTAGGGCCTAGATTAGATCACGCGAAGAGTTTGGTTTTTCTTTAGTAGATCGGTTTAGTTTCAGTTTATTCCCGGTTAGATCGGTTTATTTTAAGTTGCGGTTTAGTTAGACCGGCCTAGCGGTTTATTCTGTTTAGCCCGTAGACTTTTAGCCTATAAGACGCCCGAGCGCTGTTTAGTTCCAGTTCGCACACCTTTCGGCCCGGTAGCACCCGTCTATTTTTTTCTTTTCTTTTTTCGTTTCTGTTTTTAACAGGATAGTTTCAGTTTTGTAAAACCTATATCTCTTAGGTTATTTAATATTTTTAGTTGATTCTTCTTTTGTTAGTTTACAAATTTCCTATAGTTTCTGTAGAAAATAGTTTCGGCCATGTTTTAGTTGTTAAAAATTGTTTTATGTTAGTTTTACTCAGATTAGTATTTCTGCTATAAATTGAGCTAGAATTAATATTTTTAGGTGATTTCTTTTTCCACTGCTTTGTTTTGACTTTGCCTAGCAATAGAATTAATTTAGGTATTTACAGGTTTTATTAAAAATAGTTTTACTCGAAAACAAGCTTTTCTAGTTTTGTTAGCTTGCTGATGTTTTCTGTTGTTCTAGTTATTTTAAAATTGTATTTTACCTCTGTTGTATTTTATTTCAGATTCGTTTTTGTAGTTTTAGAACATGAACTTTTTTTATAGAAAAAGAAAATTTTTATTTTATTTTTCTTGCTAGTTGTTGGCTTGGAGTTCTTCGAGTTCTGTTTGGTTTTGGTTTGATTGTTTATGTGTGATTTACGTTACCTTCCTGTTATGTTAATATAGTTGTATGCTTATGTGGTTATTGTTTGCTTCGAATAGAATTATTGGAGTGCGAAGCCTGCTATTACGAGTCGCTAGCCTTCGAAGACCGTCAGCCAGGCAAGTCATTTGATCATGTTTTACAGTACCTATGATTCGTTGCATTAGAACTATTCCTCCCCACCATGCATGCAGTAGGAGAATTTTTAAGTTATGTTCTTGAGTAGTATCATGTGGTAGGTTGAACCTAACTCCCCTTGCTACCATTGCCTAGCACGATGTAGTTAATTTTGCTATGCTCGTAGACGGGGCTGGTTGAGCGATTCATAAGGGAGATGTGAGAGTCAAGATGATGACAACCCCATGACTTCAAGCTCAAGATGGACTTCAAATTCACTACTGGGTGGAGGATGGTTGACGGGCACCCTGGGGCAACCAGCGGATGGCCGGGATGCATGGAGAAGCGCCATGACATCTTGCGGAAAGCTTCACCCAGCCACGAAGAGACGGATGGATACCCCTTGACCGGAAGCTTACCTGTGCAGCCGCAAGCCATTATGGGCTATGGCTTGGTCGACCTAGGCGTGACTCTGGCCGGATGGTGCTACGAGATGTAGAAGAATGGTAGGATTGGATGGGCACCGGCGGTGGCCCAGAGGAACTCTACGGAAGACCCTATTTCGTTCGTCCTGTCTTCAAACACCAGGCAGTGCGAGGACATAAAGGAGGGAACGATTCTTGCGGGTAAAGTGCACAAGACTCTGCAGAGTAGCAACCTAATCGATTAGCTGTGTCCCCGGTTACGGACAAATGAGCCTCTGGAATTGGAGTATTTTGGAAATCTCAACACCGAACATAATTAATTAATTGATGGGTTATTAATAATTTCGGTTATAAGACACTGGTTGGCGGAACCATCTCATTAACAACCAAAATTTTGTAGTAATTGCAAGCAAGTCCTTTGTTGTAGGGAAAAAATTGGCTTTTCGCAAAAACATAAAACTTAGAGCCCCACAGCCAAAGTGCATATAGTGTTAGCCTTATTATTGTTGTTCTCTTTATGACTTGCCGGCATATTCAAAATGCTGACCTACACAGCTGCAATGTCTCATGTTGCAGAGGAGTTTTTTGACCAGGAGTGAGGCTACGATCTACGCTCGGTGATTGCCCTATGGAGTCGGATGGACTCGCTTTATCGTCTACGCTTCCGCAGCTTTATTTAGTTTATTTCTCATGAGTTGGCCTATGGCCGAATTTATTATGATGTAATAAAGACTCGATATGAGAATTGTGGAATAAATTCAGGTGTGATTGAACTTTGAATCTTTTCATCAATGTACTGTGTGTGCCAGCATGATCTCGGGATGGTACAGCTACACAGAGACTTGACCGATTTTGGGTTGGGTCGCTATAGAGATGGTATTCCGAGCACATGTTGACCGTAAGACGTAACCCCTAGGATCGGGAAGCCATAGGAAGAAACTATATTATTTTATGTCCTTATCATTCCGTAATTCTCCCCTGTTCATTTATGACTTCTCTCCGATTTTCAACATTTTAGATGGCCGCCGAGTTCACCCCAGTCTGCTACCGGATTTTTGCCAGCCGGATGAGACGATGCTTTTCGGCAAGAGGCTGGTTCAGATCGTGAAGAAGCTGAAGATTGCTCTGCCCTCAATCACCGGGAAGCCTACCAATGCACTTCTGACGGATACCCGCTACAGGATTAAGGTGCACATTCCAGGGAGGACCTTTGGAAGACATTCAGAGCCCAGCGACTTTGAGTTTACCGCTTTCACATGGATCCTCGGAAGAGACATGGCAATTTATCGTGCACTTGGACATCTCCGAGAAGAGTACAGGGCTGAACTCGACCCATCACACCTCGCCATGATTTCCCGTAGAGCTAGGAATGGAGATATCATCCGTACCGTGGAGGACGACTCCATTCTTTCATATGTCCAAGACTTGGAGAGTCTCATCATGAACCAGGAAATCCAGACGCGCCGAAGCTCGAAGGTACACAGGAGGTTGCTGTTCCGTGAACTGGAACTGGAGGAAAAGGCATGCGCGGACTTCCTTGAACATGAAGAAGAAGTCAAGGATTTTATGGATAGAATCGAGGACCGGGAGAAATATATTGCCACACTGGAGGAGAAGATGGACCTAGGAGAAGAAATTTTTCCGAGTGGAGATGATGGACCCCTCGTGAGCAATGACCAGGATTATTAAGAGAGCTCCATCGAAGGAAGCCACAAGAGGAGGCGCCGCACCAGAGGACGATGCACCGGAGGACGCAAGGATAACTGATGAAGACATTTAGTCGACCGCCATGTTATTTTATTTTATTTTTCGTCGATCACTAAGGCCTTTATTTTTGATTAGTCATGAGATTTTGTAATCCGAGATTGAACCTTGTTTGAGATGAATGAATAAATGATTGGTGTGATTATGATTGTGCATTCATTTGGGTAGTGGTATTTTCTCATTAGACCCTTGTTCTATTCTAATTTCTCATCCACTCCAAAACACGAGATGCCTCCGAGACGTGACCCCGGATTCACTTTCCCGCCGGAGCTCACCCAACTGATCCAACAGCAGAATGCCTTGATGCAAATGCTCATCCAGAACCAAGGCAACAACAACAACAACAACAATCCACCGCCACCACCCCCTATTGACAACCTGACCTGGTTCCTAAGGCTGAATCCGTCGGTGTTCTCTAGCAGCACCGAGTCGATTGTAGCTGATGATTGGCTCTGCAAGATCGGAAGGGAGCTAGCAACTGCTGGATGCACAGATGCCGAGAAGGTGCGTTTTGCCGCACATCAACTGGATGGACCCGCAGCCGCTTGGTGGGATAACTACACCACCACCTATCCCATCGCCACCATCATGTGGGATCAGTTTTAGCAGGCCTTCCGCACCGCTCATGTTTCAGCTGGAGCCATGAGTCTGAAGAAGCGTGAGTTCCGCAACTTACGCCAGGGAAATCATATTGTGGGGCAGTACGTGGATGAGTTCAGCCAGTTAGCTTGTTATGCCCCGGGTGATGTGGCCATAGATGCCGCTAAACAGGAGAAGTTCCTCGAAGGACTTAATGATGATCTGGGAATGCTGCTGATGGTGGTCACCTTCAATAACTACCAGGAGCTGGTAGACAAGGCCATCATACTTGAAGGAAAGCAATAGCAGATTGATAGCCGCAAGCGGAAGTATGGTTAGGGGAAGTACAACTCGGGAGCTCAGCAGAAGCCTCGCTACACCCCATACCCGGGAGGGATCATACCCATCACACCCATGGAGGACATAACCATGGAGGGAATGGGAACAATCGCAACAACAACACCAACTTCAAGTCTGGCAATGGAGGCAATGGCAACCAGCACCGTCCCGCTCCGGCTCAGAAGGATCTCAGTCACATCACTTGTTTCAAGTGCCAGAAGACAGGACACTCTGCCACCGACTGCCCGGAGGCCAAGCAGAGGAATGGAAACGACAACGGCAATGGAAGCTCAGCAAAGAATCCCAATCTTTCTCCTCGTTCCCAGGTGAACCACATCAACGTGGAGGACGTCTATGATCACCCAGACACAGTGGTTGGTAAGTTTTTATTAAATTCACGTCCAGTATTGGTACTGTTTGATTCTGGTGCAACGCATTCATTCATATCAAGGGTAGTTGTGGAAAAGTATGGGTTGCCCACTAGAACCCTTAGAACCCCTGTTCAGGTCACTTCCCCAGGAGGAGAAATGATGGCAGGCTTAGGCTGTCATTCGACCCTCAGCATCGGAAATCATGATTTTCCCGCAGACCTCATAGTATTGGAATCCCAAGGATTGGACGTGGTCCTAGGCATGGACTGGTTGACGAAGTTTGAAGGAAACATCGACTGTGCCCGCAAGACGATTTTGCTCACCACCCCGGAGCAGAAGAGGATCACGTATGTATCCAGACGCACACCGATGAAGAATCAGGTGAATTCCCTCACGGGAGTTGTTCAGGAGGAAGTGCCTGTAGTGCAAGATTTTCCCGATGTATTTCCGGAGGAATTACCAGGAATGCCACCGGACAGAGAAATAGAATGTTTGATCGAGTTATTACCTGGCACAGCCCCAATATCCAAGAGACCTTATCAGATGCCCCCGGATGATTTGGAAGAGATCAAGAAGCAGATCAAGGAATTATTGGAGAAAGGATATAATCGCCCAAGTTTGTCACCTTGGGGAGCCCCAGTTCTTTTGGTAGAGAAGAAGGATGGAACCCTGAGAATGGTTGTGGATTATCGTTCATTGAACGACGTGACCATCAAGAATAAGTACCATCTGCCAATGATTAATGATTTATTTGATCAGCTAGTCGGAGCCAAAGTATTCTCCAAGATCGATCTTCGATCAGGGTATCATCAGCTGAAGATTCGTGAACATGATATACCCAAAACAGCTTTCACCACCAGGTATGGTTTATTTGAGTATACCGTCATGTCACTCGGATTGACTAATGCCCCTGCGTATTTTATGAGCATGATGAACAAGGTATTTATGGAATATCTGGACAAGTTTGTCATGGTGTTCATCGATGACATATTGGTTTTCTCCAAGAGCGAGGAAGAGCATAAGGAACATCTGCGTCCAGTTCTGGAGAAACTCCGAGAACATCAGTTATATGCCAAGTTTAGCAAATGTGAATTTTGGCTCAAGGAAGTCGGATTTCTCGGACATGTCATTTCAGGAGAAGGAATAGCAGTCGACCCCATCAAAGTTGAATTGGTCACCAACTGGCAGTCCCCCACCTCAGTCAAGGAGATCCGCGGTTTTCTCGGACTCGCAGGATATTATCGGAGGTTTATCAAGAATTTCTCCAAGATTGCCAAGCCCATGACTGAGCTGTTGAAGAAGGAGACTAAGTACATTTGGACCGAGGATTGTGAAGGCAGTTTTCAGGAGCTGAAGAAACATCTGGTTACAGCCATAGTGCTCATTTTTTCGGACATACACAAGGATTACCAGGTATATTGTGATGCTTCTCGTCAAGGAGTCGGAGGAGTTCTCATGCAGGAAGGAAAATTTGTAGCTTATACCTCCAGACAGCTACGACCTCACGAGATGAATTATGCCACACACGATTTGGAGTTAGCAGCCGTAGTGCACGCGCTCAAGACCTGGAGACATTTCCTTGTTGGAAATAGTTGTGATGTTTACACGGATCATAAAAGCTTGAAGTATATTTTCACGCAGAAGGAGTTGAACCTCAGGTAGAGGAGATGGCTAGAATTGATCAAGGACTATTACATGAGATTGCATTATCACCCAGGGAAGGCAAATGTTGTAGCAGATGCCTTGAGCCGTAAAAGCTATGTGAACACCCTAATAGTTGGAGGATTACCTCAAGAATTAGCCGACGATCTCAGAGAGCTCCGACTGGAGATAGTACTAAGATGGTATGTCACCACCCTGGATATTCAGTCCACTTGGACCGAAAGAATCTGTGAAGCCTAGAAGACGGACAAGGAAATTGCAGAGATAAAGGAAAAGATGAGTAACGGAAAGGCTAAAGGTTTTCGTGAAGATGAGCACGGAATTTTATGGTTTGAGGATCGCATCTATGTGCCCAATGACCCAAAGGTTAGGAAGTTAATTCTTCAGGAGGCCCATGATTCACCGTACTCGATTCACCCAGGCAACACCAAGATGTATCTGGATTTAAAGGAAAGTTTCTGGTGGACAGGTATGAAGAAGGATATTGCCGAGTACGTAGCAGTATGCGATGTTTTCTAGCAAGTAAAGGCGGAACATCAGAAGCCGGCAGGGTTACTTCAACCTTTGCCGATACCCGAGTGGAAATGGGAAAAAACTTGGAATGGATTTTATCACGGGATTACCCAGGACCCGTTCAGGTTATGATTCTATCTAGGTAGTGGTTGATCGCTTGACCAATGTAGCTCGTTTCATTCCCGTGAAGACCACCTATACCAGCGCCAAGTTAGCCAAGATATACATGACTAGGATCGTATGTCTGCATGGAGTTCCGAGGAGTATCGTGTCAGATAGAGGAACGCAATTTACCTCAAAGTTTTGGAATCAGTTGCATGAAACTTTGGGCACGAGGCTGGAGTTCAGTACAGCTTT
Source organism: Aegilops tauschii subsp. strangulata (assembly GCF_002575655.3). Taxonomy (NCBI): domain Eukaryota; kingdom Viridiplantae; phylum Streptophyta; class Magnoliopsida; order Poales; family Poaceae; genus Aegilops; species Aegilops tauschii. The sequence goes on from NC_053038.3 coordinate 290,373,920, forward strand.
TCATCCGCAGACAGATGGACAGACCAAGAGAGTCAATCAGATTCTGGAGGACATGTTGAGAGCCTGTGCGCTAGACTATGGGTCTAGCTGGGATGACAATCTGCCACATGCAGAGTTCTCGTACAACAACAACTATCAGACCAGTCTGAAGATGGCCCCTTTCGAAGCTCTATACGGAAGGAGGTGCAGAACACCATTGTTGTGGGATGGTGTTGGAGACCGAAAACTTTTTGGTCCCGATCTTATCAGAGACTCCGAAGAGAAGGTCAAGCTGATTCGAGATAGACTCAAGATAGCCCAATCGAGATAGAAGAGTTATGCCGACAGTAAATGCAAGGAGATAACGTATGAAGTTGGAGACCGAGGATATCTCCGTGTGTCCCCACTTCGAGGAATCAAGAGGTTCGGGGTTAAAGGAAAGTTAGCACCCATGTTCATTGGCCCATACAAAATCCTTGAACGTAGAGGAGAACTCGCATACAAGCTGGAATTGCTGGAAGGATTGTCAGGAGTTCACGTTGTCTTCCATGTTTCCCAGCTGAAGAAATGCCATGCTGAGATGGCCGATATTCGTTTGAGGGACACAGTGCCCCTAGAGGCCATACAGCTTGACAATGGTCTGACTTATGAGGAGAAACCCGTCAGAATTCTCGAGACTGCGAACAGAGTTACCGGCAACAAGATCATCAAGTTCTGCAAGGTTCTGTGGCGCCACCACTCCGAGGAGGAAGCCACGTGGGAGCGAGAAGAAGATCTCCGTCGAGACCACCAACACCTATTTGCTAGCCAACCCGGATCTCGAGGGCGAGATTCATCTTAAGGTGGGTAGGTTTGTAACATCCAAAATTTTCAATTTGGAATGTTTTACAATTATTAGCTAAGCATCTATGCATTTTGTTTGAATTGAGTGGCATTTGGAAATTTAAGAGGCATTTGAGTTTTATTTGAATTTGAATTTGAATTGGCAATTGAAATTTATTTCAAAAATACCTGACAAATACTTGTGCAAAAGTATGAGAGGAGCAAACATGACACTCCAAATAATATGTCAGAAGAAAATATTGCTAAAAGGTTTGAATTCAAATTTGAATTTTATTTGGAATTTGCAGAAAATGTTTTTTAGTTTATGTTTCGCCTCTAGAAAAATGTTCACATTGTAGGATTTATTTTTCTGATTTTATTGATATATATATATATGTCCTATATACAAATAATATATATTTCTCTATATTTTATTTTTTCCTCTCTGCCTTAATTCAAAAAAAAAAGGAAAAGCCCCCCGAGCTGGCCAGGCCGACGGCCCAGCCAGCGCCGAGCCGCCAACCCAGCGTAGCCCCCCGCACCCGATCTCCTCTCCCTTAGTCGCCCGACTCGTCTCACCTCTCCCTCTCTCACCGACCAGCGGGGCCACGCCATCCCCAACCTCCCAATCCTCCCACGCCAGGATCTCGCTCGCGCCCGACGCCCTCGACATCCGCGCTCTCCCAAAACCCTACCCCAAGCCCTCCCCTCGCGCAAGAAACCTGCCCTATAAAACCCCCTCGCTCTCCTCTTCCAAACCCCCCAAAACCCTAGCTAAAGTCCCACCGTAGCCCACGCTCACCCCAAAACGATCTCGCTCCTACCGCCGCCGTTCGTCGCCGCCACCGCCGCCGGTGAGCCACCCCCTGCCCCCAAGCTCCTCCAACCGAACCCTCTCAACCCCACGCACCCCTCTGACATCTTTTCGCCACCCAGGAACCACCGCCGCCGCTCCGGAGCCGCGGAGCACCCGAGCTTCGTCGTCATCGCCCCGGTCACCTCCGACATCCCCGAGCTCCAGCGACTCCACCACCGTCTCTGCCTCGCCCCGCCGCATCGCCCCGACGTCACCGCCGTCGCCCCGGACCACCGGAACACCTCCGCCACCAATGCCCGAGCCAACTTCGTCGTCGACCGCCGTTGTAAGCCGCCGGCCTCCCCTCCACCGTTAGATCTCGAATCTAGGGCCTAGATTAGATCACGCGAAGAGTTTGGTTTTTCTTTAGTAGATCGGTTTAGTTTCGGTTTATTCCTGGTTAGATCGGTTTATTTTAAGTTGCGGTTTAGTTAGACCGGCCTAGCGGTTTATTCTGTTTAGCCCGTAGAATTTTAGCCTATAAGACGCCCGAGCGCTGTTTAGTTCCAGTTCGCACACCTTTCGGCCCCGTAGCACCCGTCTGTTTTTTTATTTTTTTCGTTTCTTTTTTTAACAGGATAGTTTCAGTTTTGCAAAATCTATATCTCTTAGGTTATTTAATATTTTTAGTTGATTCTTCTTTTCTTAGTTTCCAAATTTCCTATAGTTTCTTTAGAAAATAGTTTTGGCCATGTTTTCGTTCTTAAAAATTGTTTTATGTTAGTTTTAGTCGGATTAGTATTTCTGCTATAAATTGAGCTAGAATTAATATTTTTAGGTGATTTCTTTTTCCACTGCTTTGTTTTGACTTTGCCTAGCAGTAGAATTAATTTAGGTATTTATAGGTTTTATTAAAAATATTTTTACTCGAAAACAAGCTTTTCTAGTTTTTAGCTTGTTGTGGTTTTCTATTGTTCTAGTTATTTTAAAATTTTATTTTACCTCTGTCGTATTTTATTTCAGATTCATTCCTGTAGTTTTAGAACGTGAACTTTTACTTACAAAAAAAAGAAAATGTTTATTTTATTTTTCTTTCTAGTTGTTGGCTTGCTGTTATGTTAATATAGTTGTATGCTTATGTGGTTATTGTTTGCTTCGAATAGAATTCCCGGAGTGCGAAGCCTGCTATTATGAGTCGCTAACTTTCGAAGACCATCAGCCAGGCAAGTCATTTGATCATGTTTTACAGTACCTATGATTCGTTGCATTAGAACTATTCCTCCCCACCATGCATGTAGTAGGAGAATTTTTAAGTTATGTTCTTGAGTAGTATCATGTGGTAGGTTGAACCCAACTCCCCTTGTTACCATTGCCCGGGACGATGTAGTTTATTTTGCTATGCTCGTAGACGGGGTTGTTTGAGCGATTCATAAGGGAGATGTGAGAGTCAAGATGATGATAACCCCATGACTTCAAGCTCAAGATGGACTTCAAATTCACTACTGGGTGGAGGACGGTTGACAGGCACCCTGGAGCAACCAACGGATGGTCGGGATGCATGGAGAAGCGCCATGACATCTTGCGGAAAGCTTCACCCAGCCACGAAGAGACGGATGGATACCCCTTGACCGGAAGCTTACCTGTGCAGCCGCAAGCCATTATGGGCTCTGGCTTGGTCGACCCTAGGCGTGACTCTGGCCGGACGGTGCTACGAGATGTAGAAGAACGATAGGATTGGATGGGCACCGGCAGTGGCCCAGAGGAACTCTACGGAAGACCCTGTTTTGTTCGTCTCGTCTTCAAACACCAGGCAGTGTGAGGACATAAAGGAGGGAATGATTCTTGCGGGTAAAGTGCACAAGACTCTGCAGAGTAGCAACCTAATCGATTAGCGGTGTCCCCGGTTACGGACAAATGAGCCTCTGGAATTGAAGTATTTCGGAAATCTCAACACCGAACATAATTAATTAATTGATGGGTTATTAATAATTTCGGTAGGGAAAAAATTGCAAGCAAGTCCTTTGTTGTAGGAAAAAAATTGGCTTTTTCGCAAAAACATAAAACGTAGAGCCCCAAAGCCAAACTGCATATAGTGTTAGCCTTATTATTGTTGTTCTCTCTATGACTTGCCGGCATATTCAAAATGCTGACCTACACGGCTGCAACGTCTCATGTTGCAGAGGAGTTTTCCGAACAGGAGTGAGGCTACAATCTATGCTCGGTGATTGTCCTATGGATTCGGATGGACTCGCTATATCATCTACGCTTCCGCGTCTTTATTTAGTTTATTTCTCATGAGTTGGCCTACGGCAAAATTTATTATGATGTAATAAAGACTCGATATGAGAATCGTGTAATAAATTCAGGTGTGATTGAACTTTGAATCTTTTCATCGATGTACTATGTGTGCCAGCATGATCTCGGGATGGTACAACTACACAGAGACTTGGGTTGGGTCGCTACAAGAAACAATAAAAACGGGCAACTAGATAAAGGTGTGTGCGATTGAGGGCATACGCTTCAGAAGGATTAACTGTTTGCGATTAGGTAACAGAACAGAAACGGGTCAGCCAGATCAAAGTGTCTGCGGTTGATGGCATACACTTCACACGCATGAACAGTTTGCGATTAGCCACAAAAAACAAAAACAGTTAGATAGATCAACGTGTGTGTGCTAGATAGGCACACACATTCTAATTAAAAGAAGCATGCGCGATGGTAATAACAAGCGCGCACGGTTGTTGGAACAAGACGTGTGCTGACATTGTGATCGATTGTAAGTACAGTAGGGTATTTCGCCCGAACTGCGAGTGTCGTGTTCCCCACAAGGACTAGGCGACGACGACTATTCTTGGCTAAATCTAAGTAACACAATTTTAAGAGACGAATGCAGAAAATAAATCCTAAACTAACAAGGTCGTTCCCAAAGAAAGTCGCCAAAGAAAATGCAAAATAAGCAAAGGGGAAGTTCAGATTGTCTATGTTGTCTTTTTGGTGTTTTCCTATTACTTAAGAAACTAAAATGCTAACACAAAAGGAAACAACAGGACATGAACACATATATTTATCTAACAAGCATATGACAAAGGGAAGAAACAAGAACTGAACATATAGCAGATTACAGGCACTTATAGAATCTGAATATTACAAAGCTTCTTACTTCTCAAATTACAGAATATTCAGAGGGAGAGAGAGAGGGAGAGATGGCAGCAGCAAAAGGTGTAGGAGAAGAGAGGCAGCAGCAGAGGCATGGGCAAGACGGCGGCGTGGAGGGTTCAGCAGGGCAGCAGCAAAGATGTGGGAGAGAGAGAGATATATCGCAGCAGGTGAAGGAAGAAGGAGAAGCAGCAGGCAGGAAGTGAAGGAGAAGAAAGGAAGCAGAGGCGTGGGGGAAGCAGCAGCAAGATTGAAGAAAGAGGAGCAGCAAGGACGTGAGGATGGGGAGCAGCAGCAGTTTTGGGGATAGAAGAAGAGAAGCAGCAGGAGATTGAAGAAGGAGCAGCAGAGATCGGGCGCAAGCAGAGCAGCATCAAGGACGTGGGAAGAGCAGCAGCAGCGTGGGGATGGTCGTGCGGGGGACCAGGCACCTCGTCTGGTCGAGCGCGCGAGCATGGGGTGGAGGCGCGGTGGTGATGCGGTGGCTCTGGTGGCTGGATGGATGGGTGGTGTGTGCTGGCGGCGGCGTGGAGATGGATTGGTGCTGGTGGATGCTGGTGATGGCGCGGTGGCGCGCCGCCACGCCGGCCTGGCCGCGGCGGCGGCCGGTGGTGGAGAAGGTGGGGTGAGGGAGATGGAGATATGCCAGGCCCGATTGGATCCCTCCAGCACCTAGGGATTTTGTTCCCCTCCTCTCATCTGCACTTTGTGATTTGGCCCTCTTACTTCTCTTCTTTCTTCACAAGAAGATCCTCCCACTTCTTTAGCTTGCCCCAGGTAACTTCTTTTCTTCTCGCTCGGGTCCTTGACTCCATCACTTGATCTTTTGTAGTAGAAGGATTTTATGCCTTGTCGCACTTTTCTGCAAAATAAACAAGTGACTAGTCAACAATCCTTTTATATGAGTTTCATTCAATTATTCTATATTTAAAACAAGAATTGGTGATCAGAACTCAACAAATGGTATATTTGTATGCCAAAATTATGTATATGAAATGTGCTTATCAAGTTCCCCCACACTTAAATCTTTGCTTGTCCTCAAGCAAAGGAATATGACAAGAGGCAGGATAGTGAATAGTGAGCTGACTAGAGAATGTCCAAGTGAAGTAGATCTCTAAACAATGCATGCTTTGGACTTAGCTAGTCAAAATTAATGGTTAGAGTGCTACAAAGCAGTAGGATACTTGTAGACTTGACCATTTTAAACTTTTACAATGATAAAAGAAGATTAGCAAGTTCAAATGGTGATTGTGCCAAAAGTTTCCTAAAGAGAGCATGATCCCAAGAATAAAGGGAAGTTGTGAACCACTTATTGAATTTGAAAGAAACACACATATTATTTTATTAGTCTCACCGAAGGAACATACCACCGATCCCGAGAACATGGTATACACCTGGCTCAATCAATTATTATTAAATTTTTTGTTTGTCTCCCCAAAGGAACATACCACCGATCCAGAGAACATGGTATACACCTCGTTCAACAATTACATATTTATTTATTAATTACTGCCCAAGCTAACCCGATTTCACATGCCACCGATCCAGGGAACATAACATGCTACTGTAGGTAGTCAGACTTATTTATTCATTATTACTTATTAAACAAAGGAATTACAATGGCGTGAAACATAAGAAAGGAAACAAGAATCATCACCCATCCATGTCTGGTTCACATGCTACCGATCCAGAGAACATAGCATGCTAATCCATAGTGGTTAAGTGATTGCTCTGAATGGGAACACACTTGGCACAAAATCAGCATCTAACACTTAATGATCTAGGTGCATCAAAGTAAATGCAGAAAATGGAGTTTTCTAGTGTACTAGGGATTTGAGCACTCAAAACTAATAACTTTCACTAATTTCAGCAAAGCAAGCAGTATGTAGATCACTAGTTTACAAGGCATTCACGATTCAGTTCACATATTCACATCAAGCATCATATGTCAAAGGTAAAATTCAGTGGGGCGACATTTAAGAAATGGCTCAAGCAACCCAAATATCAAATGATTTCAGCATGTATCAATGGATGATATATTAAGATTGGGGTCATGAAACAGCTCACCGAGCTTTGATGTAACACTCGCTCGACACTCTCTAAACTGCAGCTCTTCTCCTTTTGCTTCCACAAGCACGCTCCAGTTTCTCTCTTCCATATGTGTGCTCCTTGCTTTTCCTCGTCTCCGTGCTCAGGATCCACCGGGGTCCCAAGGAATGTCACCTCGAACCTGGTCAACATGTAGTGATTCGTGCACAAGGAAGAACCTGAAAGAGCACTCAACGAAAGAGACAATGCAAGTGGTAGGGATAATACCCTCCAAGTCATCAATTGAATATCCAATTACATAAGCATAGTTATAAAGCACATGTTTAGGATGGTAGAAATCAGCAAGGTCAACACTAACATGAGGATGATATTTATCATTAAGCTCAAGACTAGCATGGGAATGATATGTTTCATTAAGCATAGAACTGGCACGAGGAAAGTAACTGTGATCATCAGGAATGAGAGCAATGCCACCAACAGTGTATGTATCATCATATCCAAGCAAATGAGTTTTCCAATCAATCTTAAGTGATGGCATCATGTAATGCAAGGTAGAAGCAAATAAATCATAAGGACTCATGTCATTAAGAGGATTAGATAAACCTGCTACATCACGCTCTTGTGTAACAATGGGCAAATGAATTTCTGGTTCTTCAAGTTCATCTACAGCAGCTTCTTTTACTTCTTCGGGAGAGATAGACATTGGATCTTCAACTTGTTCATTTGGGTATTCGAGCTCTGGATCATCTTGTGCCTTGGCTTCGAGAATTTCTTCTTGGATCTGAAGTATCTGTTCCTCTGGACTCTCGCTATGTTGCTCAGCTGAATGTGAAGGTGTTGGAACCTCACACACCTCAAGGGATATCCCAGAAACACTCAGCTCAAGGAGGGATGAGATAGTGCACCCGGCATTGATATTCTTCTCAATTTTCCTTACTTCTTCCACTAGCTCCTTCCCACTCTTGAGCTTCTTCATTTCATCTAGTATCACCGGCCTAATTGGATCATCTTCGGCACTCCAAGTGAACTCGGGACTAAGCAATGTGAGCTTGTCTATATCATCAAAATCATCTTGTGTGGGCACTTGTGTTGAAGGTGTTGGTTGACCAAATGGAGGACCATTTAACTCCATTGGACACATCTCCTGGTGCTGCGGTATATGAGTAGGAGGTGAATAAAACTGTTGTGGTGCATGGTTATGTCTCTCCTCATTGTACCTAATTCCCTGCATATGATTACTAGAAGCAAACGGTGTGATCTCAGGGTTGTTGCTCCTATATGACATATTCGGGTTTTCAGGCCACCCATGTGAGTAATTGTTTTGGTATGAGCTATGCTCTTGAGCGAAGCTCATGCCAAAACAATCTGGAGGGTGAGAGTAGCGAAGCTGACATTCAGCGGGTGAATGGCCCTGAAATCCACAAATATGGCATGTAGGAGCAACACAAGGATGGCCTCTAGAATAAGGATCATAAGAGCTAGGCCTATCCTCAAAAACTACTTCTCGCTGCCGAGCTAAATCATCTAATCGATGGGAAATCTTATTTATCAGGTCTTGAATACTTTCCGTTCTGTTTGTAGTGTTGCTCGCATAAGCATGATGATCTGAATAGTAAGCCATATCTGAGAAGATGATTCAACCTACAAAATGAACAAGAAAACAAAGAGAAGATAACTAGAACAGTGGTTAGGGGTAAGAGATATATCACAAATATATGGCACTAGATAGAAACAGAAGCAAAACCTAGTCTATAGCCTAACACGGTCGCACGACGCTAGTCCCCGGCAACGGCACCAAAATGATCGATTGTAAGTACAGTAGGGTATTTCGCCCGAACTGCGAGTGTCGTGTTCCCCACAGGGACTAGGCGACGATGACTATTCTTGGCTAAATCTAAGTAACACAATTTTAAGAGACGAATGCAGAAAATAAATCCTAAACTAACAAGGTCGTTCCCAAAGATTGTCGCCAAAGAAAATGCAAAATAAGCAAAGGGGAAGTTCAGATTGTCTATGTTGTCTTTTTGGTGTTTTCCTATTACTTGAGAAACTAAAATGCTAACACAAAAGGAAACAACAGGACATGAACACATATATTTATCTAACAAGCATATGACAAAGGGAAGAAACAAGATAATGAATAGGGATGAAAATGCTTCATGTCACAACATATATTACAGGTACAGAGCTAATACATAGACTGAAAATTGAATGATCACACAACTGGCTACCAAAGAGAGTAATTTCAATACAAAATAAAATCACAAATACTAACATGAATTTGTTACAGTGAGCTAGCTGACATGGTTTACATCACAAAACACACATGTACTGGAGCTAACACATGGACAACTGAATAAATTTCTGCAGTAAGGAACAAACACATAAGGGATCTCACACATACAGTAGAAGAATACTAATTAACACATGACAAGTATGAACTGAACATATAGCAGATTACAGGCACTTATAGAATCTGAATATTACAAAGCTTCTTACTTCTCAAATTACAGAATATTCAGAGAGAGAGAGAGAGAGAGAGATGGCAGCAGCAAAAGGTGTAGGAGAAGAGAGGCAGCAGCAGAGGCATGGGCAAGAAGGGAGCAGCAGCAGTTTTGTGGAGAAGAAGGAGGAGCAGCAGCGTGGAGGGTTCAGCAGGGGCAGCAGCAAAGATGTGGGAGAGAGAGAGATCGCAGCAGGTGAAGGAAGAAGGAGAAGCAGCAGGCAGGAAGTGAAGGAGAAGAAAGGAAGCAGAACGTGGGGGAAGCAGAAGCATGATTGAAGAAAGAGGAGCAGCAAGGACGTGAGGATGGGGAGCAGCAACAGTTTTGGGGATAGAAGAAGAGAAGCAGCAGGAGATTGAAGGAGGAGCAGCAGAGATCGGGCGCAAGCAGAGCAGCATCAGGGACGTGGGAAGAGCAGCAGCAGCGTGGGGATGGTCGCGCGGGGCACCAGGCACCTCGTCTGGTCGAGCGCGCGAGCATGGGGTGGAGGCGCGGTGGTGATGCGGTGGCTCTGGTGGCTGGATGGATGGGTGGTGTGTGCTGGCGGCGGCGTGGAGATGGATTGGTGCTGGTGGATGCTGGTGATGGCGCGGTGGCGCGCCGCCACGCCGGCCTGGCCGCGGCGGCGGCCGGTGGTGGAGAAGGTGGGGTGAGGGAGATGGAGATATGCCAGGCCCGATTGGATCCCTCCAGCGCCTAGGGTTTGTTCCCCTCCTCTCATCTGCACTTTGTGATTTGGCCCTCTTACTTCTCTTCTTTCTTCACAAGAAGATCCTCCCACTTCTTTAGCTTGCCCCAGGTAACTTCTTTTCTTCTCGCTCGGGTCCTTGACTCCATCACTTGATCTTTTGTAGTAGAAGGTTTTTGTGCCTTGTCACACTTTTCTGCAAAATAAACAAGTGACTAGTCAACAATCCTTTTATATGATTTACATTCAATTATTCTATATTTAAAACAAGAATTGGTTATCAGAACTCAACAAATGGTATATTTGTATGCCAAAATTATGTATATGAAATGTGCTTATCAGATTGCCTATTGTGGTGCACCCTATGGTGCAAACGGCACGTACGCGGCCGAGAAGGCATGCCCACGTTACGCCTTCCGGGAATAGTGCCGCTCTTATAACCGTCAATAAAATTTGAGCTTGTGTCAAATTGCAAACCTGTTCACACCGATCAAAACCTAACGGTTTCCCACTTAGGAGTGTATTAGTACTCGGTTATAAATACTACTACTCCAAAATGACTGTACATACCTCCTCAACTCCTCATCCACAAAAACAAACAAGTCATTCATCATCGTTCCCTTGCGTCTGCCATGGCCAGCGTGAGTTTTGGGTCGAGAGATTGCCACCAGGGAGATGCAAGCATGGAAGCGGAAGCACGAGAGATGTCCCGCCTCGCCGCGAACGCAACCAGCATATCCCGCCGTGCGGCCGTAGCAGCACAGAGGTCCCACCGCGTCGCCGAAGCAGCATGGAGGTCCCGCTGCGCCGTCGATGCAGCAGACTGGTCCGGTCGCGCCGCGGAAGCAGAAGAGATGTCCCGCTGCGCCACGAATGCAGCAGAGATGTCCTCCCGCGCCGCGGCGGCCTGGGAAAATGTCTCGCGGGCAGGCGAGGACTCTTACAGGGGCATGCATGTGATCGTCCATAGCCAGATGGATCAGATATCCGGCTGGGTTAGGTTGCAGGACGACATGAAAGCCTCTTTTGAACAGGCTACCAGCGTCATCCGGCAACGAAATGAGAGCAATGCGAAGCTCCTGGACGAGCGCGGCCTGCTGAGGGTGAAGATCGTCGAAAGTGCGGAGCAGCAGGAGTAGACCACTTCCTTGTTGAAGAGGACCGGTGTCATCGTCGAGAAACTTATGGACGAGAATGCCATGTTGCACATCGAGCGAAGAAGGCTGGTGGAGGAATCCATGGATGCTCTCAAGCAGCATCTTGAGGACAAGAAAGAGCTCATCGCCGCGGAGACTAGTTCCCGCGGCCTGTAGCAACGCATCAAGAAAGTAGAGATCAACGAGCCAGATCGTTGTCTTCCTTCTTCTTTTGCCCTTGTGTATTTCGGGCGTTGCCGCATGTGGCTGTTTTTAATTATGTTCCTAAATATGTAAGACAATTATTATCCACTGTCATCTCCTTATATGCATTATGCTTGCTATAAGTCACAGTCGATGGTATATAGGTCCGTCAGATCTTACATCAAGATCCGTGCAAAACTTTTTTTTTCAGATTTTCATTTTTCTCTCTTAAATCTCAGTCCAGTGAGACATATAGCCACGCCGTAGAACAGGGGCTCGGGCGCCATTAATGGAGACGTTGGGAGGGAGGTGCGTGGCAGGTAGAGGTCAAAGGGCTCTCCTCCCGATGAGCATGCGCCAGGGTCTGATCGCACGCCTCCCGTACTCAAATAGCTACCCCGCACGGCACCTCCTAGCCAATAAAAAAAGGGGACGCATGGCGGCACGTAATTGGTAAGTAGAACGCCCACGGTTTTAAATGATACTTGTGTTTCCGATTTGTAACGTGACAGGACTTGTTCCAAAATGACTTTGTTGATTGTTAATGTCTACGCGTTCGCAAATCGGACAGAAAAATTACCACAGCATGTTGGTGCCATGTCATGACACCATGCCAAATTTCATGATTTTCAGACGTGTTTTGGATTTACAGGAATTAAAAAGACCTAGTTTCTCAATCTTTCCGGTTGAGCCACGACGCCTAGATGTTTGAATTTCATTCCCGTTTCGTGCATGGGACCTAGAAATTCACCCAAGGACACACATGTGATTTTTCAACCAACTTTGGTGCACTCGAGCATGTGCTTGTAGTTCAAATTGGAATTATGCACATTAAATACCCAGAAACTCAATTAATGTATAAAAAAGACCAAACGAACCCAGAAGAATTCCTAAATTTAGCACGATACTTCTATTTGGTCTAATCTGCCAGTGTAAAAAAATTAAGGCGGGAGAAGGCAGTGTACGTATGTCGTTTCGCACACGGAGGTGACACGTTCCCTCTAAAAACCACGAGCCTTCTTGAGGGAAGCTCCAGTTTGCAAGAAGCTTACGCCAAAGCTTGTCCCAATTCGGCCAAAAAATTTACCGCAGCATTTTTGTGCCATGTCATGGCACCGTGCCAAGTTTTATGATTTTCAAGCGTGTTCTAGATTTAAATGAATTAAAAAACCAAGTTTCTCAATCTTTACGACAGAGGCACGACGCCTAGATGTTTGAATTTCATCCCCATTTCTTGCATGAGAACTAGAAATTCACCTAAGGACACAAATGTGATTTTTCAACCAACTTTGATGCACTGGAGCATGTGCTTGTAGTTCAAATTAGAATTATGCAAATTAAATGCCAAGAAACTCAATTAATGTATCAAAAAGGCCAAACGAACCCGAAATAATTCCAAAATTTAGCACCACACTTCTATTTGGTCTAATCTGCCTACGTAAAAAAAATTAAGGCGGGAGAAGGCAGTGTACGTATGTCCTTTTGCACACGGAGCTTACACGTTCCCTCTCGGAACCACAAGCCTTCAAGAGGAAAGCTCCGGTTTGCAAGAAGCTTACACCAAAGCTTGTCCCAATTCGGCCAAAAATTTGCCGCAACATTTTTGTGCCATGTCATGATATCGTGCCAAGTTTCATGATTTTCAAGCGTGTTTTGGATTTACATGAATTAAAAAACCAGGTTTCTCAATTTTTACGGCCGAGGCACGACGCCCAGATGTTTGAATTTCATTCCCATTTCTTGCATGGGACCTAGAAATTCACCCAAGGAAACACATGTGATTTTTCAACCAACTTTGGTGCACTAGAGCATGTGCTTGTAGTTCAAATTTGAATTCTGCACATTAAATGGCCAAAAACTCAATTAATGTATAAAAAAGGCCAAACGAACACGGAATAATTCTAAAATTTATAACGATACTTCTATTTGGTCTAATCTGCCTCTGTAAAAAATATTATGGCGGGATAAGGCAGTGTACGTATGTCATTTCGCACACGAAGGTGACACATTCCCTCTCGGAACCACGAGCCTTCTTGAGAGAAGCTCCGGTTTGCCAGAAGCTTACACCAAAGCTTGTCCCAATTCGGCCAAAAAAATTACCGCAACATGTTGGTGCCATGTCATGACACCGTTCCAAGTTTCATGATTTTCAAGCGTGTTTTGCATTTACAGAAATTAAAAAACCAAGTTTCTCAATCTTTCTGGCCAAGCCACGACGTCCAGATATTTGAATTTCATTCCCATTTCTTACATGGGACCTAGAAATTCAACCAAGGACACACATGTGATTTTTCAACCAACTTTGATGCACTGGAGCATGTGCTCGTAGTTCAAATTTGAATTATGCACATTAAATACCCAAAAACTCAATTAATGTATAAAAAAGGCCAAACGAACACGGAATAATTCTAAAATTTATAACGATACTTCTATTTGGTCTAATCTGTCTCTGTAAAAAAATTATGGCGGGATAAGGCAGTGTACGTATGTCATTTCGCACACGGAGGTGACACGTTCCCTCTCGGAACCACGAGCCTTCTTGAGGGAAGCTCCGGTTTGCAAGAAGCTTACACCAAAGCTTGTCCCAATTCGACCAAAAAAATTACCGCAACATTTTTGTGCCATGTCATCACACCGTGCCAAGTTTCATGATTTTCAAGTGTGTTTTGGATTTACATGAATTAAAAAACAAAGTTTCTCAATCTTTACGGCCGAGGCACGATGCCTAGATGTTTGAATTTCATTCCCATTTCACGCATGGGACCTAGAAATTCACCCAAGGACACACATGTGATTTTTAACCAACTTTGGTGCACCGGAGCATGTGCTTGTAGTTCAAATTTGAATTATGCACATTAAATTCCCAGAAACTCAATTAATGTATAAAAGAGGCCAAACGAACCCGGAATAATTTCGAAATTTAGCATGATACTTCTATTTGGTCTAATCTACCTATGTAAAAACAATTAAGGCGGGAGAAGGCAGTGTACGTATGTCGTTCCGCACACGTAGGTGACACGTTCCCTCTTGGAACCACGAGCCTTCTGGAGGGAAGCTCCGGTTTGCAAAAAGCTTACACCAAAGCTTGTCCCAATTCGGCCAAAAAATTTACCGCACTATTTATGTGTCATGTCATGATACCGTGCAAAGTTTCATGATTTTCAAGCATGTTTTGGATTTACATGAATTAAAAAACCAAGTTTCTCAACTTTTACGGCCGAGGCACGACGCCCAGATGTTTGAATTTCATTCCCATTCTTGCATGGGACCTAGAAATTCACCCAAGGAAACACATGTGATTTTTCAACCAACTTTGGTGCACTGGAACATGTGCTTGTAGTTCAAATTTGAATTATGCACATTAAATATCAAAAAACTCAATTAATGTATAAAAAAGGCCAAACGAACACGGAATAATTCTAAAATTTATAACGATACTTCTATTTGGTCTAATCTGTCTCTGTAAAAAAATAAGGCGGGATAAGGCAGTGTACGTATGTCGTTTCGCACATGGAGGTGATACGTTCCCTCTCGGAACCATGAGCCTTCTTGGGGGAAGCTCCGGTTTCCAAGAAGCTTACACCAAAGCTTGTCCCAATTCGGCCAAAAAAGTTATCGCAACATTTTTGTGCCATGTCATGACACCATGCCAAGTTTCATGATTTCCAAGCGTATTTTGGATTTACATGAATTAAAAAACCAAGTTTCTCAATCTTTACGGCCGAGGCACGATGCCCAGATGTTTGAATTTCATTCCCATCTTTTGCATGGGACCTAGAAATTCACCCAAGGACACACATGTGATTTTTTCAACCAACTTTGGTGCACTAGAGCATGTGCTTGTAGTTCAAATTTGAATTATGCACATTAATGTCCAGAAACTCAATTAATGTATAAAAAAGGCCAACGAACACGGAATAATTCTAAAATTTACCACGATACTTCTATTTGGTCTAATCTGCCTATGTAAAAAAATTAAGGCGGGATAAGGCAGTGTACGTATGTCGTTTCGCACACGGAGGTGATACGTTCCCTCTCGGAACCATGAGCCTTCTTGAGGGAAGCTCTGGTTTGCAAGAAGCTTACATCAAAGCTTGTCCCAATTCGGCCAAAAAAATTACCGCAACATTTTTGTGCCATGTCATGACACCGTGCGAAGTTTCATGATTTTCAAGCGTGTTTTGGATTTACATGAACTAAAAAACAAGTTTATCAATCTTTAAGGCCGAGGCACGATGCCCAGATGTTTTAATTTCATTCCCATTTCTTGCATGGAACCTAGAAATTCACCCAAGGACTTTCAACCAACTTTGGTGCACTGGAGCATGTGATTGTAGTTCAAATTTGAATTATGCACATTAAATGCCGAGAAACGCAATTAATATATAAAAAAGGCCAAACGAACCCGGAATAATTCCAAAATTTAGCACGATACTTCTATTTGGTCTAATCTATGTATGTAAAAACAATTAAGGCGGGAGAAGGCAGTGTACGTATGTCGTTTCGCACACGGATGTGACACGTTCCCTCTCGGAACCATGAGCCTTCTGGAGGGAAGCTCCGGTTTGCAAGAAGCTTACAACAAAGCTAGTCCCAATTCGGCCGAAAAATTTACTGCAACATTTTTGTGCCATGTCATGATATCGTGCCAAGTTTCATGATTTTCAAGCGTGTTTTGGATTTACATGAATTAAAAAACCAAGTTTCTCAATTTTTACGGCCGAGGCACGACGCCCAGATGTTTGAATTTCATTCCCATTTCTTGCATGGGACCTAGAAATTCACCCAAGGAAACACATGTGATTTTTCAACCAACTTTGGTGCATTGGAACATGTGCTCGTAGTTCAAATTTGAATTATGCACATTAAATACCCAAAAACTCAATTAATGTATAAAAAAGGCCAAACGAACACGGAATAATTCTAAAATTTATAACGATACTTCTATTTGGTCTAATCTGTCTCTGTAAAAAAATTATGGCGGGATAAGGCAGTGTACGTATGTCGTTTCGCACACGGAGGTGACACATTCCCTCTCGGAACCACGAGCCTTCTTGAGGGAAGCTCCGGTTTGCAAGAAGCTTACACCAAAGCTTGTCCCAATTCGGCCAAAAAATTTACCGCAACATGTTGGTGCCATGTCATCACAGCGTGCCAAGTTTCATGATTTTCAAGCGTGTTTTGGATTTACAGGAATTAAAAAACCAAGTTTCTCAATCTTTCCGGCCATGCCACGACGCCCAGATGTTTGAATTTCATTCCCATTTCTTACATGGGAACTAGAAATTCATCCAAGGACACACATGTGATTTTTCAACCAACTTTGGTGCACTGGAGCATGTGCTTGTAGTTCAAATTTGAATTATGCACTTTAAATGCCCACAAAATCAATTGAATGAATAAAAAAGGCCAAACAAACCCGGAATAATTCTAAAATTTAGCACGATACTTCTATTTGGTCTAATCTGCCTGTGTAAAAAAAATTAAGGCGGGAGAAGGCAGTGTACGTATGTCGTTTCACACACGGAGGTGACACGTTCCCTCTCGGAACCACGAGCCTTCTTGAGGGAAGCTCCGGTCTGCAAGAAGCTTACACCAAAACTTGTCCCAATTTGGCCAAAAAATTTACCGTAGAATGTTGGTGCCATGTCCTGACACTAGGCCAAGTTTCATGATTTTCAAGCGTGTTTTGGATTTACATAAATTAAGTAACCAAGTTTCTCAATCTTTACGGCCGAGGCACGATGCCCAGATGTTTGAATTTGATTGCCATTTCTTGCATTGGACCTAGAAATTCACTCAAGGACACACATGCGATTTTTCAACAAACTTTGGTGCACTGGAGCATGTACTTGTAGTTCAAATTTCAATTATGCACATTAAATGCCCAGAAACTTAATTAATGTATAAAAAAGGCCAAACGAACCCGGAATAATTTCGAAATTTAGCACGATACTTCTATTTGGTCTAATCTACCTATGTAAAAACAATTAATGCGGGAGAAGGCAGTGTACGTATGTTGTTCCGCACACGGAGGTGGCACGTTCCCTCTTGGAACCACGAGCCTTCTGGAGGGAAGCTCCGGTTTGCAAGAAGCTTACACCAAAGCTTGTCCCAATTCGGCCAAAAAAATTACCGCAGCATTTATGTGCCATGTCATGATACCGTGCAAAGTTTCATGATTTTCAAGCATGTTTTGGATTTACATGAATTAGAAAACCAAGTTTCTCAACTTTTACGGCCGAGGCACGACGCCCAGATGTTTGAATTTCATTCCCATTTCTTGCATGGGACCTAGAAATTCACCCAAGGAAACACATGTGATTTTTCAACCAACTTTGGTGCACTGGATCAGGTGCTTGTAGTTCAAATTTGAATTATGCACATTAAATGCCCAGAAACTCAATTAATGTATAAAAAAGGCCAAACGAACACGGAATAATTCTAAAATTTACCATGATACTTCTATTTGGTCTAATCTGCCTGTGTAAAAAAATAAGGCGGGATAAGGCAGTGTACGTATGTCGTTTCGCACATGGAGGTGATACGTTCCCTCTCGGAACCATGAGCCTTCTTGAGGGAAGCTCCGGTTTGCAAGAAGCTTACACCAAAGCTTGTCCCAATTCGGCCAAAAAATTTACCGCAACATTTTTGTGCCATGTCATGACACCGTGCCAAGTTTCATGATTTTCAAGCGTGTTTCGGATTTACATGAATTAAAAAACCAAGTTTCTCAATCTTTACGGCCGAGGCACGATGCCCAGATGTTTGAATTTGATTGCCATTTCTTGCATGGGACCTAGAAATTCACCCAAGGACACACATGCGATTTTTCAACAAACTTTGGTGCACTGGAGCATGTATTTGTAGTTCAAATTTGAATTATGCACGTTAAATGACCAGAAATTTAATTAATGTATAAAAAGGACAAACGAACCAGGAATAATTTCGAAATTTAGCACGATACTTCTATTTGGTCTAACCTGCCTATGTAAAAACAATTAAGGCGGGATAAGGCAGTGTACGTATGTCGTTTCGCACATGGAGGTGATACGTTCCCTCTCGGAACCATGAGCCTTCTTTAGGGAAGCTCCGGTTTGCAAGAAGCTTACACCAAAGCTTGTCCCAATTCGGCCAAAATAATTACCGCAACATTTTTATGCCATGTCATGACACCATGCCAAGTTTCATGATTTTCAAGCGTATTTTGGATTTACATGAATTAAAAAACCAAGTTTCTCAATCTTTACGGCCGAGGCACGATGCCCAGATGTTTGAATTTCATTCCCATCTCTTGCATGGGACCTAGAAATTCACCCAAGGACACACATGTGATTTTTCAACCAACTTTGGTGCACTTGAGCATGTGCTTGTAGTTCAAATTTGAATTATGCACATTAATGTCCAGAAACTCAATTAATGTATAAAAAAGGCCAACGAACACGGAATAATTCTAAAATTTACCACGATACTTCTATTTGGTCTAATCTGCCTGTGTAAAAAAATTAAGGCGGGATAAGGCAGTGTACTTATGTCGTTTCACACACGGAGGTGACACGTTCCCTCTCGGAACCATGAGCCTTCTTGAGGGTAGCTCCGGTTTGCAAGAAGCTTACATCAAAGCTTGTCCCAATTCAGCCAAAAAATTTACCGCAACATTTTTGTGCCATGTCATGACACCGTGCCAAGTTTCATGATTTTCAAGCGTGTTCCGGATTTACATGAATTAAAAAACCAAGTTTCTCAATCTTTACGGCCGAGGCACGATGCCCAGATGTTTGAATTTGATTGCCATTTCTTGCATGGGACCTAGAAATTCACCCAAGGACACACATGCGATTTTTCAACAAACTTTGGTGCACTAGAGCATGTACTTGTAATTCAAATTTGAATTATGCACATTAAATGCCCAGAAACTTAATTAATGTATAAAAAAGGCCAAACGAACCCGGAATAATTTCGAAATTTAGCACGATACTTCTATTTGGTCTAATATACCTATGTAAAAACAATTAATGCGGGAGAAGGCAGTGTACGTATGTCGTTCCGCACACGGAGGTGACACGTTCCCTCTTGGAACCACGAGCCTTCTGGAGGGAAGCTCCGGTTTGCAAGAAGCTTACACCAAAGCTTGTCCCAATTCGGCCAAAAAATTTACCGCAACATTTATGTGCCATGTCATGATACCGTGCAAAGTTTCATGATTTTCAAGCATGTTTTGGATTTACATGAATTAAAAAACCAAGTTTCTCAACTTTTACGGCCGAGGCACGACGCCCAGATGTTTGAATTTCATTCCCATTTCTTGCATGGGACCTAGAAATTCACCCAAGGAAACACATGTGATTTTTCAACCAACTTTGGTGCACTGGATCATGTGCTTGTAGTTCAAATTTGAATTATGCACATTAAATGCCCAGAAACTCAATTAATGTATAAAAAAGGCCAAACGAACACGGAATAATTCTAAAATTTACCATGATACTTCTATTTGGTCTAATCTTCCTGTGTAAAAAAATAAGGCGGGATAAGGCAATGTACGTATGTCGTTTCGCACATGGAGGTGATACGTTCCCTCTCGGAACCATGAGCCTTCTTGAGGGAAGCTCCGGTTTGCAAGAAGCTTACACCAAAGCTTGTCCCAATTCGGCCAAAATAATTACCGCAACATTTTTATGCCATGTCATGACACCGTGCCAAGTTTCATGATTTTCAAGCGTATTTTGGATTTACATGAATTAAAAAACCAAGTTTCTCAATCTTTACGGCCGAGGCACGATGCCCAGATGTTTGAATTTCATTCCCATCTCTTGCATGGGACCTAGAAATTCACCCAAGGACACACATGTGATTTTTCAACCAACTTTGGTGCACTTGAGCATGTGCTTGTAGTTCAAATTTGAATTATGCACATTAATGTCCAGAAACTCAATTAATGTATAAAAAAGGCCAACGAACACGGAATAATTCTAAAATTTACCACGATACTTCTATTTGGTCTAATCTGCTTGTGTAAAAAAATTAAGGCGGGATAAGGCAGTGTACTTATGTCGTTTCACACACGGAGGCGACACGTTCCCTCTCGGAACCATGAGCCTTCTTGAGGGTAGCTTCGGTTTGCAAGAAGCTTACATCAAAGCTTGTCCCAATTCGGCCAAAAAATTTACCGCAACATTTTTGTGCCATGTCATGACACCGTGCGAAGTTTCATGATTTTCAAGCGTGTTTTGGATTTACATGAATTAAAAAACCAAGTTTCTCAATCTTTACGGCCGAGGCACGATGCCCAGATGTTTGAATTTGATTGCCATTTCTTGCATGGGACCTAGAAATTCACCCAAGGACACACATGCGATTTTTCAACAAACTATTGTGCACTGGAGCATGTACTTGTAGTTGAAATTTGAATTATGCACATTAAATGCCCAGAAACTTAATTAATGTATAAAAAAGGACAAACGAACCCGGAATAATTCCAAAATTTAGCACGATACTTCTATTTGGTCTAACCTGCCTATGTAAAAAAATTAAGGTGGGAGAAGGTAGTGTACGTATGTCGTTTCGCACACGAAGGTGACACGTTCCCTCTTGGAACCACGAGCCTTCTGGAGGGAAGCTCCAGTTTGCAAGAAGCTTACACCAAAGCTTGTCCCAATTCGGCCAAAAAAAATTACCGCAACATTTATGTGCCATGTCATGATACCGTGCAAAGTTTCATGATTTTCAAGCATGTTTTGGATTTACATGAATTAAAAAACCAAGTTTCTCAACTTTTACGGCCGAGGCACGACGCCCAGATGTTTGAATTTCATTCCTATTTCTTGCATGGGACCTAGAAATTCACCCAAGGAAACACATGTGATTTTTCAACCAACTTTGGTGCACTGGAGCATGTGCTTGTAGTTCAAATTTGAATTATGCACATTAAATGCCCAGAAACTCAATTAATGTATAAAAAGGCCAAACGAACCCAGAATAATTCCTAAAATTAGCACGATACTTCTATTTGGTCTAATCTACCTATGTAAAAAAAATTAAGGCGTGATAAGGCATGCCTTCTTGAGGGAAGCTCCGGTTTGAAAGAAGCTTACACCAAAGCTTGTCCCAATTCGTACAAAAAATTTACCGCAGCATGTTGGTGCCATGTCATGAGACCATGCCAAGTTTCAAGATTTTCAGGCGTGTCTTAGATTTACAAGATTTAAAAAACCAAGTTTCTCAATCTTTCTGGCCGAGCCATGACGCCCAGATGTTTGAGTTTCATTCCCTTTCTTGCATGGGACCTAGAAATTCACCCAAGGACACACATGTGATTTTTCAACTAACTTTGGTGCACTGGAGCATGTGCTTGTAGTTCAAATTTGAATTATGCACGTTAAATGCCCAGAAACTCAATTAATGTATAAAAAAGGCATACGAACCCGGAAAAATCCCAAAATTTGGCACGATACTTCTATTTCTTCTAATCTGCCTATGTAAAAAAATTAAGGCGGGAGAAGGCGGTGTACGTATGTCGTTTAGCACACGGAGGTGACACGTTCCCTCTCGGAACCGCGAGCCTTCTTGAGGGAAGCTCCGGTTTGCAAGAAGCTTACACGAAAGCTTGTCTCAATTCGGCAAAAAAAAAAAAATTACCGCATCATGTTGGTGCCATGTCATGACACCGTGCCAAGTTTCATGATTTTCAAGCGTGTTTTGGATTTGTAGAAATTAAAAAACCAAGTTTCTCAATCTTTACGGCCGAGGTACGACGTCCAGATGTTTGAATTTCATTTCCATTTCTTACATGGGACCTAGAAATTCACCCAAGGACACACATGTGATTTTTCAACCAACTTTGGTGCACTAGAGCATGTGCTTGTAGTTTGAATTTGAATTATGCACTTTAAATGCCCACAAAATCAATTAAATGAATAAAGAAGGCCAAACAAACCCGGAATAATTCCAAAATTTAGCACGATACTTCTATTTGGTCTAATCTGCCTATGTAAAAAAATTAAGGTGGGAGAAGGCAGTGTACGTATGTCGTTTCGCACACGAAGGTGACACGTTCTCTCTCGGAACCACGAGCCTTCTTGAGGGAAGCTCCAGTTTGCAAGAAGCTTACACCAAAGGTTGTCCCAATTTGGAAAAAAATAGCGCAGCATGTTGGTGCCATGTCATGAGACCATGCCAAGTTTCATTATTTTTTGGCGTGTTTTGGATTTACAGGAATTAAAAATCAAGTTTCTCAATCTATCCGGCCGAGCCACGACGCCCAGATGTTGGAATTTCATTGCCATTTCTTGCATGGGACCTAGAAATTCACCTAAGGACACAGATGTGATTTTTCAACCAACTTTGGTGCAATTGAGCATGTGCTTGTAGTCTGAATTTGAATTATGCACATTAAATACCCAGAAACTCAATTAATGTATAAAAAAGGCCAAATGAACCCGGAATAATTTCAAAATTCAGCACGATACTTCTATTTGGTCTAATATACCGGTATAAACAAAATTATGGCGGGAAAAGGCAGTGTACGTATGTCGTTTCACACACGAAGGTGAGACCTTCCCTCTCGGAACCACGAGCCTTCTTGAGGGAAGCTCCGGTTTGCAAAAGCTTACACCAAAGCTTGTCCCAATTCGGCCAAAAAATTTACCACGGCATGTTGGTGCCATGTCATGACACCATGCCAAGTTTCAAGATTTTCAGGCGTGTCTTAGATTTACAAGATTTAAAAAACCAAGTTTCTCAATCTTTCTGGCCGAGCCATGACGCCCAGATGTTTGAGTTTCATTCCCTTTCTTGCATGGGACCTAGAAATTCACCCAAGGACACACATGTGGTTTTTCAACTAACTTTGGTGCACTGGAGCATGTGCTTGTAGTTCAAATTTGAATTATGCATGTTAAATGCCCAGAACTCAATTAATGTATAAAAAAGGCCAAACGAACCCGGAAAAATTCCAAAATTTGGCACGATACTTCTATTTGTTCTAATCTACCTATGTAAAAAAAATTAAGGCGGGAGAAGGCAGTGTACGTATGTCGTTTAGCGCACGGAGGTGACACGTTCCCTCTCGGAACCGTGAGCCTTCTTGAGGGAAGCTCCGGTTTGCAAGAAGCTTACACGAAAGCTTGTCTCAATTCGGCAAAAAAAATTACCGCAGCATGTTGGTGCCATGTCATGACACCGTGCCAAGTTTCATGATTTTCGAGCGTGTTTTGGATTTGTACGAATTAAAAAACCAAGTTTCTCAATCTTTACGGCCGAGGTACGACGTCCAGATGTTTGAATTTCATTTCCATTTCTTACATGGGACCTAGAAATTCACCCAAGGACACACATGTGATTTTTCAACCAACTTTGGTGCACTGGAGCATGTGCTTGTAGTTCAAATATGAATATGCACTTTAAATGCCCAGAAAATCAATTAAATGAATAAAAAAGGCCAAACAAACCCGGAATAATTCTAAAATTTAGCACGATACTTCTATTTGGTCTAATCTGCCTGTGTAAAAAAAATTAAGGCGGGAGAAGGCAGTGTACGTATGTCGTTTCACACACGGAGGTGACACGTTCCCTCTCGGAACCACGAGCCTTCTTGAGGGAAGCTCCGGTTTGCAAGAAGCTTACACCAAAACTTGTCCCAATTTGGCCAAAAAATTTACCGTAGAATGTTGGTGCCATGTCCTGACACTAGGCCAAGTTTCATGATTTTCAAGTGTGTTTTGGATTTACATAAATTAAGTAACCAAGTTTCTCGATCTTTACGGCCGAGGCACGACGCCCAAATGTTGGAATTTCATTGCCATTTCTTGCATGGGACCTAGAAATTCACCCAAGGACACACATGTGATTTTTCAACCAACTTTGGTGCAATTGAGCATGTGCTTGTAGTCTGAATTTGAATTATGCACATTAAATACCCAGAAACTCAATTAATGTATAAAAAAGGCCAAATGAACCCGTTATAATTCCAAAATTTAGCACGATACTTCTATTTGGTCTAATCTGCGTGTGTAAAAAAATTAAGGCGGGAGAAGGCAGTGTACGTATGTCGTTTCGCACACGGAGGTGACACGTTCCCTCTCGGTACCACCAGCCTTCTTGAGGGAAGCTCCGGTTTGCAAGAAGCTTACACCAAAGCTTGTCCCAATTTGGCCAAAAAATTTACCGCAGCATGTTGCTGCCATGTCCTGACACCAGGCCAAGTTTCATGATTTTCAAGCGTGTTTTGGATTTACAGGAATTAAGAAACCAAATTTCTCAATCTATACGGCCGAGGCACGACGCCCAGATGTTTGAATTTCATTGCCATTTCTTGCATGGGACCTAGAAATTCACCCAAGGACACACATGTGATTTTTCAACCAACTTTGTTGCACTTTAGCATGTGGTTGTAGTTCAAATTTGAATTATGCACATTAAATGCCCATAAAATCAATTAATGTATAAAAAGGCCAAACGAACCCGGAATAATTACAAAATTTAGCGCGATACTTCTATTTGGTCTAATCTACATGTGTAAAAAAATTAAGGCGGGAGAAGGCAGTGTACGTATGTCGTTTCGCACACGGAGGTGACACGTTCCCTCTCGGAACCACGAGCCTTCTTGAGGGAAACTCCGGTTTGCAAGAAGTTTACACAAAAGCTTGTCCCAATTCGGCCAAAAAAATTACCGCAGCATGTTGGTGCCATGTCATGAGACCATGCCAAGTTTCAAGATTTTCAGGCGTGTTTTGGATTTACAGGAATTAAAAAAACCAAGTTTCTCAATCATTCTGGCCGAGCCACGACGTCCAGATGTTTGAATTTCATTCCTTTTATTGCATGGGACCTAGAAATTCACCCAAGGACACACATGTGATTTTCCATCCAACTTTAGTGCACTGGAGCATGTCCTTGTAGTTCAAATTTGAATTATGCACATTAAATGCCGAGAAAATCACTTAATGTATAAAAAAGGCCAATCAAACTACGAATTTAGCACGATACTTCTATTTGGTCTAATCTGTGTGTGTAAAAAAAATTAAGGCGAGCGAAGGTAGTGTACATATGTCGTTTCGCACACGGAGGTGACACGTTCCCTCTCAAAACCATGAGCCTTCTTGAGGGAAGCTCCGGTTTGCAAGAAGCTTAGACCAAAGGTTGTCCCAATTCGGCCAAAAAATTACCACAGCATGTGGCTGCCATGTCATGAGACCATGCCAAGTTTCATGATTTTCAGGCATGTTTTGGATTTACAGGAATTAAAAAACAAAGTTTCTAAATCTTTCCGGCCGCGCCACGACGCGCAGATGTTGGAATTTCATTCCCATTTCTTGCATGGGACCTAGAAATTCACCCAAGGACACACATGTGATTTTTCAACCAACTTTGGTGCATTGGATCATGTGCTTGTAGTTCAAACTTGAATTATGCACAGTAAATGCCCAGAAACTCAATTAATGTATAAAATGGCCAAACAAACCCGGAATAATTCCAAAACTTAGCACGATACTTCTATTTTTACTAATCAGTCTGTGTAAAAAAATTAAGGCGGAAGAAGGCAGTGTACGCATGTCGTTTCGCACACGGAGGTTGCACGTTCCCACTCGGAACCATGAGCCTTCTGGAGGGAAGCTCCGGTTTGAAAGAAGCTTACACCAAAGCTTGTCCCAATTCAGCCAAAGAAATTACCGCAGCATGTTGGTGCCATGTCATGAGACCATGCCAAGTTTCAAGATTTTCAGGCGTGTTATGGATTTACAAGAACTAAAAAACCAAGTTTCTCAATCTTTCTGGCCGAGCCACGATGCCCAGATGTTTGAATTTCATTCCCATTTCTTGCATGGGACCTAGAAATTCACCCAAGGACACACATGTGATTTTTCAACCAACTTTGGTGCACTGGAACATGTGCTTGTAGTTCAAATTTGAATTATGCACATTAAATGCCCAGAAAATCAATTAGTGTATAAAAAAAGGCCAAACGAACCCGGAATAACTCCAAAATTCAGCACGATACTTCTATTTGGTCTAATCTGCCCGTGTAAAAAAATTAAGGCAGGAGAAGGCAGTGTACGTATGTCTTTCGCACACGGAGGTGACACGTTCGCTCTGGGAACCACGCGCCTTCTTGAGGGAAGCTCCTGTTTGCAAGAAGTTTACACCAAATCTTGTCCCAATTCGGCCAAAAATATTACCGCAGCATGTTGGTGGCATGTCATGACACCGTGCCAAGTTTCATGATTTTCAAGCGTGTTCTGGATTTACAGGAATTAAAAAACCAAGTTTCTCAATCTTTACGGCCCAGGCACGACGCCCAGATATTTGAATTTCATTCCCATTTCTTGCATGGGACCTAGAAATACACCCAAGGACACACATGTGAATTTTCAACCAACTTTGGTGCACTGGAGCATGTGCTTGTAGTTCAAATTTGAATTATGCACATTAAATGCCCAGAAAATCAATTAATGTATAAAAAAAGGCCAACCGAACCCGGAATAATTCCAAAATTTAGCACGATACTTCTATTTGGTCTAATCTTCTTGTGTAAAAAAATTAAGGCGGGAGAAGGCAGTGTACGCATGTCGTTTCACACACGGAGGTTGCACGTTCCCTCTCGGAACCACGCACCTTCTTGAGGGAAGCTCCGATTTGCAAGAAGCTTAGACCAAAGCTTGTCCCAATTCGGCAAAAAAAAATACCGCAATATGTTGGTGCCATGTCATGAGACCATGCCAAGTTTCAAGATTTTCAGGCGTGTTATGGATTTAGAGGAATTAAAAACCAAGTTTCTCAATCTTTCTGGCCGAGCCACGATGCCCAGATGTTTGAATTTCATTCCCATTTCTTGCATGGGACCTAGAAATTCACCCAAGGACACACATTTGATTTTCAACCAACTTTGGTGCACTGGAGCATGTGCTTGTAGTTCAAATTTGAATTATGCACATTAAATTCCCAGAAAATCAATTAATGTATAAAAAAGGCCAACCGAACCCAGAATAATTCCAAAATTTAGCACGATACTTCTATTTGGTCTAATCTGCCTGTGTAAAAAAAATTAAGGCGGGAGAAGGCAGTGTACATATGTCGTTTCGCAAACGGAGGTGAGACGTTCCCTCTTGGAACCACGAGCCTTCTTGAGGGAAACTCCGGTTTGCAAGAAGCTTAGACCAAAGGTTGTCCCAATTCGGCCAAAATAATTACCGCAGCATGTTGGTGCCATGTCATGAGACCATGCCAAGTTTCATGATTTTCAGGCGTGTTTTGGATTTACAGGAATTAAAAAACCAAGTTTCTCAATCTTTCCCGCCGAGCCACGATGCCCAGATGTTTGTATTTCATTCCCATTTCTTGCATGGGACCTAGAAATTCACCCAAGGACACACATGTGAATTTTCAACTAACTTTGGTGCACTGGAGCATGTGCTTGTAGTTCAAATTCGAATTATGCACATTAAATGCCCTGAAACTCAATTAATGAATAAAAAAGGCCAACCAAACCCGGAATAATTCGAAAATTTAGCATGATACTTCTATCTAGTCTAATCTGCCTGTGTAAAAAATTAAGGTGCAGAAGGTAGTGTACGTATGTCATTTCGCACACGGAGGTGACACGTTCCCTCTGGGAACCACGCGCCTTCTTGAGGGAAGCTCATGTTTGCAAGAAGCTTACACCAAAGCTTGTCCCAATTCGGCCAAACAAATTACCACAGCATGTTGGTGCCATGTCATGACACCGTGCCAAGTTTCATGATTTTCAAGCGTGTTTTGGATTTACAGGAATTAAAAAACCTACTTTCTAAATCTTTCCGGCCGAGCCACGACGCGCAGATGTTGGAATTTCATTCCCATTTCTTGCATGGGACCTAGAAATACACCCAAGGACACAACTGTGATTTTTCAACCAACTTTGGTGCACTGGAGCATGTGCTTGTAGTTCAAATTTGAATTATGCACATTAAATGCCCAGAAACTGAATTAATGTATAAAAAGGCCAAACAAACCCGGAATAATTCCAAAATTTAGCACGATACTTATGTTTTGTGTAATCAGTCTGTCTATAAAAATTAAGGCAATAGAAGGCAGTGTACGTATGTCGTTTCGCACACGGAGGTGGCACGTTCCCTCTCGGAACCACGAGCCTTTTTGAGGGAAGCTCCGGTTTGCAAGAAGCTTACACCAAAGGTTGTCCCAATTTGGACAAAAAATTTACCGCAGCATGTTGGTGCCATGTCATGAGACCATGCCAAGTTTCATGATTTTCAGGCGTGTTTTGGATTTACAGGAATTAAAAACCAAGTTTCTCAATCTTTCCGGCTGAGCCACGACGCCCACATGTTTGAATATCATTCTCATTTATTGCATGGGACCTAGAAATTCACCCTAAGACACATATGTGATTTCTTAACCAACATTGGTGCACTGGAGCATGTGCTTGTTGTTCAAATTTGAGTTATGCACATTAAATGCCCAGAAACTCAATTAATGTATAAAAAAGGCCAAACGAACCCGGAATTTAGGACGATACCTCTATTTGGTCTAATCCGCTTGTGTAAAAAACTTAAGGCAGGAGAAGGCAGTGTACGCATGTCGTTTCGCACACGGAGGTTACACGTTCCCTCTCGGAACCACACACCTTCTTGAGGGAAGCTCCGGTTTGCAAGAAGCTTACACCAAAGCTTGTCCCAATTCAGCCAAAAAAATTACCGCAGCATGTTGGTGCCATGTCATGAGACCATGCCAAGTTTCAAGATTTTTAGGCGTGTTATGGATTTACAGGAATTAAAAAAAGTTTCTCAATCTTTCTGGCCGAGCCACGATGCCCAGATGTTTGAATTTCATTCCCATTTCTTGCATGGGACCTAGAAATTCACCCAAGGACACACATGTGATTTTTCAACCAACTTTGGTGCACTGGAGCATGTGCTTGTAGTTCAAATTCGAATTATGCACATTAAATGCCCTGAAACTCAATTAATGAATAAAAAAGGCCAAACAAACCCGGAATAATTCCAAAATCTAGCATGATACTTCTATCTAATCTAATCTCCCTGTGTAAAAAAAATTAAGGCGGTAGAAGGCAGTGTACGTATGTCATTTCGCACACGGAGGTGACACGTTCCCTTTGGGAACCACACACCTTCTTGAGGGAAGCTCCTGTCTGCCAGAAGCTTACACCAAAGCTTGTCCCAATGCGGCCAAAAAATTACTACAGCATGTTGGTGCCATGTCATGACACCGTGCCAAGTTTCATGATTTTCAAGCGTGTTCTGGATTTACAGGAATTAAAATACCAAGTTTCTCAATCTTTACGGCCCAGGCACGACGCCCATATATTTGAATTTCATTCTCATTTCTTGCATGGGACCAAGAAATACACCCAAGAACACACATGTGATTTTTCAACCAACTTTGGTGCACTGGAGCATGTGCTTGTAGTTCAAATTTGAATTATGCACATTAAATGCCCAGAAAATCAATTAATGTATAAAAAAGGCCAACCAAACCCGGAATAATTCCAAAATTTAGCATGATACTTCTATTTGGTCTAATCTGCTTGTGTAAAAAAATTAAGGCGGGAGAAGGCAGTGTACGCATGTCGTTTCGCAAACGGAGGTTGCACGTTCCCTCTCAGAACCACGCACCTTCTTGAGGGAAGCTCCAGTTTGCAAGAAGCTTACACCAAAGCTTGTCCCAATTCGGCCAAAAAATTACCGCTGCATGTTGGTTCCATGTCATGAGACCATGCCAAGTTTCAAGATTTTCAGGCGTGTTATGGATTTACAGGAATTAAAAAACCAAGTTTCTCAATCTTTCTGGCTGAGCCACGATGCCCAGATGTTTGAATTTCATTCCCATTTCTTGCATGGGACCTAGAAATTCACCCAAGGACACACATGTGATTTTTCAACCAACTTTGGTGCACTGGAACATGTGCTTGTAGTTCAAATTTGAATTATGCACATTAAATTCCCAGAAAATCAATTAATGTATAAAAAGGCCAAACGAACCCGGAATAATTCCAAAATTTAGCACGATACTTCTATTTGGTCTAATCTGCCTGTGTAAAAAAATTAAGGCGGGAGAAGGCAGTGTACATATGTCGTTTCGCACACGGAGGTGACACGTTCCCTCTCGGAAGCACGAGCCTTCTTGAGGGAAGCTCCGGTTTGCAAGACGCTTAGACCAAAGGTTGTCCCAATTTGGCCAAAAAAATTACTGTAGCATGTTGGTGCCATGTCATGAGACCATGCCAAGTTTCGTGATTTTCAGGTGTGTTTTGGATTTACAGGAATTAAAAAACCAAGTTTCTCAATGTTTCCGGCCGAGCCACAACGCCTAGGTGTTTGAATTTCATTCCCATTTCTTGCATGGGACCTATAAATTCACCCAAAGACACACATGTGATTTTTCAACAAACTTTGGTGCACTGGAGCATGTGCTTGTAGTTCAAATTTGAATTATGCACATTAAATGCCAAAAAACTCAATTAATGCATAAAAATGCCAAACGAAACCGGAATAATTCCAAACTTAAACACGACACTCATGTACTAGTTGCATGTTCACTGTACGTAAATTTTCTAGCAATTCAAACACCATCCTTTCCCTCCGTAACACAATTTTGTCTTTCAAAACATAATGAAAATCAGGTATACCACAAACAGTTTACTAGAAAGAATCGTGTGTGATGCGATATAAAATATCTTGGCGCACCGTCTTATCTGGCTTACGCAAGAAGCTTCGTCATCTACAGTCCACCGCCCCCGCTTGAACCACACTTGCGCGTCAGTTTCTCGCGGCACCGAGTGAATTTTTTTTCCACCATGGAAATATCTATCTCCCCGCCCCTCCCTCCCACCAAAAGCCACATTTCCACTGTTCCGCCTTGCTTTCCAAGTTCAAATCTTCACTGCTGCTTACTGGCAGCTCAGCCTCCTTGCTGGCGACCCTTCTTCTTGCAGCGCCGCCTCCTCGCCGGCTACCCTTCTTTGTGCAGCGCCGCCTCCTCGCCGGTGACCCTTCTTCTTGCAGCGCCGCCTCCTCGCCGGCGACCCTTCTTCTTGCCGCACGGCCTCCTCATCGCTGACCCTTCTTCTTGCTGCGTGGCCTCGTTCATATGGTCAGGTAATCCACACCCCACCAACACCATCCTCCTCATTTCCCGTCCCACATGCCCCGACCGACGGCACTACACCTTCCGCCGAAATCATTGTCCCCCTCCTCCAATTAAGCGCCGCCCACAACCATTTTGCACGCAGTATAACGTGGAGGTCAGTAGCATGTGGCCGCACGCGCGCTTGAGGTCGCTCTGGCTGCCATGCGTGCCGGCCGCCAAATCTTGGAGGAGCACCTCGTCTTCAAGTCCGCCGTCAACACTGCCACGCGGTTGTCTACTTTAAAATACAGTTCATGTTGTTTTCTCGAGGCCACCGCCAGTGCCTTCTAGTGATTTGTCCTCTGTAATGTTAATATGCAATCTGATGTTCAGTTAACAGTTTGGCCCTCTGAAATGTAATGTTCAGTTAACACTTTGCTCAAACAATTGCTACATTTCGTAGTACTGTTCTCAAGCATTCTTTGTTTTGTTAACTGTCTTATCTTCTAGTACATGTTTCTATTCTGCAATGTCGTGCTCAGCTAACTATTTTGGTTCATTTGGTCTGCTGTCCATTTAACTGTTTGGTTCAGTTCTACAATTTGATTTTCATTTGCTGTGGGTACAATTTTGTATTGTTATGCATGTGAAATAAATCAAATTTAGCAGTACTCAATACATATTCTACTGATAGTATGGAACTCTCAGTTAACCTGATCAAGATCTTGCTTATGTGTGTTGCAGGGAAACAATGGGAGACACTGCGGTTTACCATCGAGGTTTGTTCAAGCATGATCCTTTGGCTAATAGCACATTATTGTGCAGTTGCAGGAATCATTCTAATATTAGGTTTCTTACAATTTGGTCTTCCACATGTAGGTCCTGCTATCAGAGGCTTAGACCCACTGTTCGACCCATTTTGCATATGGGGAAATGAGATGTCCATGAATACCAGTCAAGTTAAGAAACTCAGAAAGATTGTTAGGATGAAGAAACTTGCGACGAATAAAATCAAGATCTTTGTTTGCACAATGAAGAAGACATCAGCCAACTATAGGATGGTACTACTATTTTACCTTGTTTTTACCCCTTGCGCCATTTCAAAATTTATAACATCAATTTATGCATAACTTTGTTTTCAGTACTTTTCAAAGTAGTTCACCGATGATTACCTCTCAAATCACATGCATGGTCAAGAGGCGAGGAAGGTATTCATTCAACACCCATGGTACAATATTGATGTCTTGCTGAAGAGGACGAAGGTTGGGCGGGCAATTATCCATAGCCACTGGCCTAAAGTTGCAAGGACATTCAACATCACTGAAGGCTCAATATTTGCCTTCCGCTTCTGCAGTTTCCCAGATGAGATTCATCTGTCTATTTACCGTGTATGATGCTACTTTCCAAAGGTTTTTGATGTTGCATGTGAAACTTGGTGCTGTTGTCACTACAAAAAAATACACTTCCGTGATGATACGTGTTTGTCACAGTAGGTCACGTTTTCTGTCATGCATGTACATCCATGATGATTTTATGACAGAATCAAGATAGTCATACCTGTGCTGTCATTGAAGTGTTCCATGACATTACCAAAATTATCATCACAAAAGTGTCCACTGCAATGACGATAAATCGCGCGTCATAGAAGTGTTTTCGTCGAGGGTGACCGACACGTGGCATCCACCGTAACAGGTCGTCGTTAAGCTATCGGGTCCGGTTTTGGATCTGATAACCCGTTAACATGTAACACCCCGGATGTAACTTTCCATATTTGTAACTCCAACTCTTGCCATTTTCGGCTATGTGTTATGATATTCCCTTCGTGGTCGGGTTTTGTCTTTCGTTTTGTATTTTGTTCATGTCATGCATCCTTTATCATGTCATCATGTGCATTGCATTTGCATACGTGTTCATCTCATGCATCCGAGCATTTTCCCCGTTGTCCGTTTTGCAATCCGGCGCTCCCACCTCCTCCGGTGCACCCCTCTTGTTTTCTTTCATGAGCGGGTGTCAAACGTTCTTGGAATGTACCGAGGCTTGTCAAGTGGCCTTGGTATACCACCGGTAGACCACCGGTCAAGTTTCGTTCCATTTGGAGGTCGTTTGGTACTCCAACGGTTAACCGGGCATCCGCATAGTCCTTTTGTGTGTTGCAGCAAAACCCCCCTCATAACCAGCCCAAAACCCACCAAACTCTCTTCCATGCTGTAGGTCGTTCGATCATGATCATGTGGGCGAAAACCGCACCTCATTTGGACTCTCCTAGCTCCCTCTAGCTATATATATGCATCCCCTCCCGAAAACATCCGCAGTCCAAACCCTAGTCCCGCTCCTCCGCGCCGCCGGACGTGTCCGCCCGGGGCCGGACACATCGGCGCCACCGCCCCCAGCCACTCCGGAGCTGCCACGTGGCGGGCCGTACGCCGGCCGCCGCCGAGCCCGCGAGGCCCGCAGCAGGCCCCCGCGGCCCGGCGTCTCCTCGCCCGCGCCTCCCGCGCCCTGCACCGCCGAGGCCCGAGCGCCGCCGCCTCCGCGCTGTCGCCCGCCGGCGCCGGTGCCGTCGCCGCCATCGCCGGCCCCGCCGCCCGCGAGCCGCCGCCTCCGCGCGCCGCCCCGCCGCCCGTTCGACGCCGCCGCCTCGCCTGCGCCACGCCGTCGCCTCCGCCCGCCGGCGCCGTGCCCCGCACCTTCTCCTTCTTCTCCTCCGGCCGCCGCGGCTTCCTCCACTCCGGCAGCCTCGAGCTCGAGCTCGGGTGCCAGATCTCGATCCAAACCAGTGCGTTGACTTTTTCTCCCCCCCGAAACTTCCAAGTCTTTTATTATACAATATCTTGTCCTGTTCATCTTGACATAACTCCCTGCATATAGCTCTGTTTTATGCGTTTATTATATCGAAATGTTCGTCTCGTGATGCTCTACATTTTGTTCCATTGCACCATGTTCATTAGAGTTCATCTTGATGCCCAAATCTTTGGTGCAAGAGTGCAAGTTGCTGTTGTCTGCTGTTACTTAGCAGAACTTGGAGATTTGTTATTTTTGTATCATTTAATCTATGCATCTTAGGGGCATGAGCTCTACTTGTGTTTTGTTGTATGCCATGCCATCTTTCCAGTGGAGTATGCCATGTATTTTTGTGATCTCTGTGGTGACTAGCACAAGCATGCAAACTAGGCTCCGTAATGTTTCTGATTTCAGGGACTTGGTAATTTCTCTAAGTCTGTCTGTTGTTATTTTGTTGCCATGTAAGCTTGATGCTACAGAGAGATCCATGCATATTTTGGAGATGTTCAGTAAGGATGTTTTGTAGATATTATTGTAATTGATCCGTTCCTGTCCTTGTTTGCAATTATGGAGTGCCATAGCATGACTCAATATTGCTCTACTTTTGCTATAAAATATTTCTGGCAGATTGTTTACGTGTTATTCAATTTTGCCAAGCTTGTTGTAGTTGATCCATACATGCTATGCTTTTGTTCTTGCCATGGATAGCTTCATAAACATGCCATCTTGCTGTAGGTATGATTTTTTTGTCATGCATTGCTTTGGGGTGAGTGCATCAGGCTCACCAAGATGCCTTCATATTATTGTTTCTGCCATGCTCTGTTTTCTGCTAAGTCTGGAACCTGTTAACGAAACTTGCTATGTTTACATGGTTGCCATCATATCTTCTGTTTCTTTTTGGCTCATGGTCATTAAGGGACGTTTGTCATATGCATTTAGTAGAATAATTTCATGCCTTGTTTTGCCATGTTAAGTTTCTGTAGCATGTTGTTTTCGTGCTCTGAACATTGCTACCTGATGCTGTTTCAGGCATGTCCAGTAATTTCGCAGTCTGTGAACCTGTTATCTTTTGCACTTTTTCCATGCTTGTTTGAGCTTGTTATGTTGTGATCTAGCAGTAGCTCAGTGTTCATCTTTTGTCAAGCATCTCCTGTAGATTACTGCCATATGCTTTGCTGCTATGTTAGAGTGCTGTAGCATAGTTTCTTGTTGCATTCTAAGTGCTATGAGGCTGTTAATCGCAGATTCGTGTCATTCTTGTTTTGCTTGCCATTTGCAAATCGTGCATCCGTTTCCGGTGATCTTTATATCGATTTCAACCGAAATCATCTCATCTTTCCAGTGGCATGCTTGGTTTGCCAAGTTACTGCCTTATTCATCATTTTCCTCCCGGAGCACGCATACGCATCGCATATCATATCTTGCATATCATTCATGTATTGCATCATGTTGCTTGTGCATTTCCCGTGATTGATTGTGGTTCCATTGCTTGTGTTCTTGTCTTGGGTAGAGCCGGGAGATGAGTTCGTGAACAAGGAACCTGTTGAGTACGCTTACGAGGATCAAGCTTTCGACAACTCTGAGAACCTTGCAGGCAAGATGACCATACCCTCGAAATCACTTCTATCTTTGCTTTGCTAGTTGTTCGCTCTATTGCCATGCTGCGCTACCTACCACTTGCTATATCATGCCTCCCATATTGCCATGTCAGCCCCTAACCATCCTTTCCTAGCAAACCGTTGTTTGGCTAAGTTACCGCTTTTGCTTAGCCCTTCTTATAGCGTTGCTAGTTGCAGGTGAAGTTGAAGTTGGTTCCATGTTGGAACATGGATATGTTGGGATATCACAATATCTCTTATTTAATTAATGCATCTATGTATTTGGTAAAGGGTGGAAGGCTCGGCCTTATGCCTGGTGTTTTGTTCCACTCTTGCCGCCCTAGTTTCTGTCATACCGGTTTATGTTCCTTGAGTTTGCGTTCCTTACGCGGTTGGGTGATTTATGGGACCCCCTTGACAGTTCGCCTTGAATAAAACTCCTCTAGCAAGGCCCAACTTTGGTTTTACCATTTGCCACCTAAGCCTTTTCCCCCGGGTTTTCGCGAGCCCGAGGGTCATCTTTATTTAAACCCCCGGGCCAGTGCTCCTCTGAGTATTGGTCCAACCTGTCAGTCACCGGTGGCCACCAGGGGCAACTCTGGGCTCGCCTATCGGAAGCTTGGACAATCCGGTGTGCCCTGAGAACGAGATATGTGCAGCTCCTATCGGGATTTGTCGGCACATTCGGGCGGCTTTGCTGGTCTTGTTTTACCATTGTCGAAATGTCTTGTAAACCGGGATTCCGAGACTGATCGGGTCTTTCCGGGAGAAGGTTTATCCTTCGTTGACCATGAGAGCTTATGATGGGCTAAGTTGGGACACCCCTACAGGGTATTATCTTTCGAAAGCCGTGCCCGCGGTTATGAGGCAGATGGGAATTTGTTAATGTCCGGTTGTAGAGCACTTGTCACTTGACTTAATTAAAATACATCAACCGCGTGTGTAGCCGTGATGGTCTCTTCTCGGCGGAGTCCGGGAAGTGAACACGGTTTGAGTTATGAATGACGTAAGTAGGAGTTCAGGATCACTTCTTGGTCATTACTAGTTGACGACCGTTCCGTTGCTTCTCTTCCCGCTCTCATTTGCGTAGGTTAGCCACCATATATGCTTAGTGCCCGCTGCAGCTCCACCTCATTACACCATCCTTCCCTACAAGCTTAAATAGTTTTGATCTCGCGGGTGTGAGATTGCTGAGTCCTCGTGATTCACTGATTCTACCAAAATAGTTGCAAGTGCCGACGATGCCAGTGCAGATGATGGGATCGATCTCAAGTGGGAGTTCGACGAGGAGCGTGGTCGTTATTATGTTTCTTTTCCTGATGATCAGTAGTGGAGCCCAGTTGGGACGATCGGGGATCTAGCATTTGGGGTTATCTTATTTTCATTTGGATTTGACCGTAGTCGGTCTATGTGTGTATTTTGGATGATGTATGAATTATATTTATGTATTGTGTGAAGTGGCGATTATAAGCCAACTCTCGTTATCCCATTCTTGTTCACTACATGGGATTGTGTGAAGATGACCCTTCTTGCGACAAAACCACAATGCGGTTATGCCTCTAAGTCGTGCCTCGACACGTGGGAGATATAGCCGCATCGTGGGCGTTACATAACAGCCCGGACCAATGGGGATTTTCCACGTGTAAAATTCTCATTGGCTAGAGGAAACACGTGTTGGCTCACCGTTGAGACAGATGTCATCCACTCATTGGACAGGAGGCGCCTATGATACGTCGACACATGGCACGACCCAACGGAGGCCCATTCCGGTGAAAAGGTCGGCCCGTTTGACTTGGTTAAAAGGTAACGGGCCGGCCCACGGAAAGCCTGTTAACGGCCTGTTCGTATATCACCCATTTACGACCCGCTAACTCCCGGCCCGTTACGGCCTATCAGAATTTAGCCCAGTAGCTTCATCTGGGCCGTCCGATATGATTCCAGCCCATTGTTACTTCCGGCCCATATATGGCCCATGATGTCTTTCGGCCCATATGAGGCCCTTCATAACTCTGGGCCCAATAAAGGCCCGAGATGAAACTGGCCCATAATGAACAATGTATCGCGTAATACCCATTAACGACCCAATATTCCGTCGGCCGTTTCCAACCCGTGTTAACTTTTGGCCTTCTAAGAGCCCATTTATTCTTGGGCTCATTTCTAGAATTCGGTTAGTTACGGTCCATTACTGGCCTGTTCCGTTTGTGGGCCAAATTCAGCCCGTGCTTACATTCGGCCCGTTTGTGGCCCGTTAACCCGTTGGGCTGTTTTCATAGCGTTATCAAATACGGCCTATTAACGGCCCGTTATGGTCCACGAATAGTAGGACCCCCTATTTGGCGAAATGATTATACGCCCCATAGAAGGCCCATGGATCCTATGGCCCGTAGAAGACCAATGGACCCTACGGCCCGTAGAAGGCCCACGTATCATAAGGCCCGTAGAAAGTCTATGGATCCTACGGCCCGTAGAAGGCCCATGGATCGTAGAGCCCGTAGAAGGCCCATGGATCCTACGGCCCGCAGGAGGCCCATGGTTACAACAGTCCGTGTGTTGCATGATTATTGTGGCCTAGTTACCAAAAACAGGTTATTGTGGCCACTAGAAAAACGCGGAAAAAGAACTGCAGTGACTACAAGCAAACAACTAAACAAGACAACAAGGAAATAAATAAGCAAGCAACTAATGCTAGCCTATTATAGCTATTACACATAATACATCCACTGGGCATCATAGTTCTCCACCAGTGCAAATATAGGGAACAAAGCAACATATTACATACACTAGCTGTCAAAATTGGCCACCAGTGCAAATAAACATGGCAGCAAAACAAGAGCATAACTGAAACAACTTCAGAAGAGCTCAAGAAACATTATCGTGGGTATCCACCATGCTGTCAATAAACTTAGCAAGCTTATTAGCTTTGTCCTGTTTGGCGCTAAAATCCCCCAACGCTTGCCGTTGCACCAGAAAGTATGCATCTGAATGCTCCAGGGACTTCCGCAGTCCTTCCGCTTCTTGTCGCAGCACAACTGATCGATGTCTTTCAGCTTGTAGTTGAAACTCAAGAAACCGAACTGATTCAGACAGTGAGTTTGAATAGCTTGTGCAAGCGGTAGTGGCCAGTAACTCGAACACTAAACCAAGACAGGACTCTGGGGTTGTCTCACTCTTCAAGATATACTTCCTTAGCTGTTTTATCAGCTTTGTTGGAGACCAACAAGGATATCTCACTATCCTGAACCTTTTCTGCATTACTTCCTTTACCATTGCTTAATAAGGCACCCTTCCCCAATATTCTGTCAGCATTCTAAAGGAAGAAACAAGCAGACACATAACAAGTTTACACTACTACAGAAAACCCTAGTAGTAGCGCTTGAAATATGCATAGCAGTAGCGCTGGGACCAGCGCTACTACTACCGCGCTACAGCTAAGTTGTAGCAGTAGCGCTGGTATGGGCAGCGCTACCGGTAAGTATTGTTAGCAGTAGCGCTTCCTGGACCAGCGCTACTGATACCTATCTGTAGCGCTTGTTCACAGGAAGCGCTGCTACTAAGCCAGCGCTACTGCTAGGTGCATTCCAGCGCTACTGCTAATGTTCCTGCTTTCACCAATTCGCACCCCTCTACGTATTTGTGTTGTATTTATACATGCTCTATACAATAGTTTCATCAGATCATACTAAACATACACTATTCTCATCATATCATAGACATACAGTAGTCTCGTCATACCATCATCATCATCATCATCATCATCATCATCATTCAACACAAATATCATCAAATCTCGAAAATAGCAATACACAAGTGCAATCATGTCATGTCTCGAATAAGTGCAACTACATGGTCATGGCACGCACACAAGTTTCATCATCTCTATCTAAACCATGATGTAGAAGAGAAGAGCGATCAGCATGAGCAAGAGCGCGACTATGTAGTACTGGCGGTCCCGCCCCTGCTCATGCTGGAGTGTCCACCTCAAGTAACTACTTTCCGCTTCGGCTCTGCTGTCGGACACTCTGTGGCTAGCACCCGGGTACCTGTGCACCTGGGCCTGAGAGGCTGGCCAGTGGTCGTAGACTCCTAGATCCCTCCCAACGTACACGGCGTAGTAGCCCTTCGCCATCTCTGATCTATGTACCTGCATCGTGAGTTAATGAATTGAACGATAATATGCAACATAATGTACTTAAGAAAACCAGGAGGCATAATTAGCAAAATACAAGCAACCAATAGTAAACATAAATGAAGAAGTTCCTCATACCCAAACTAATTAACTAGAGCGATCTACGCTAGTTCAGGACCACGGTTTAGTTACATCAAATAGTTTCGCCGTGCATAAATTCAAAGTTTTGCCATAGAAAGACAGTAGTGACACATTGTCATCAACAATCAGTCCTCCATGTCGGCGGTCCAATCTTCATAGTCAGGGAGGAAGCACCCGAGCTTCTTGAAAGGCTTCCGGTCCAGACGCTGAGCGAGTAGCAGTGCTCGGACATCTTCCCGCGTGATTGGCCCATGGTAGAACATCCCTGTTGGTTCGAGGACCTGCTTCATGATCACTTGGGCAAGTTCACACTATACATGATAAAACTCAACTCTGATTCGATGATCCGGTGTCCTTCCTATGCTTGTGGCCCAGCTGACAATCTAGGCATCGTTGGTAGTAGGTGACATGCGAAGGCATTGATTATCCCTTGTGTACTCGAGCAGGTGATGCATGAGGTAGAATCCATCAGCCATACTGGTGTGCGGTTGCTGGATGCAGCAGAAGTCGGTCTTATGACCGAAACCAGCCCGCGATTCCTGTACTTTTTCACCTTGATATATCCGCCAGACAGGCTGAAGGTTAAGAGGGCACTATGGAGAACACTCTTTATGTGCTTGTAATCCTTTTTCCTGAGGTTCTTCGATGAGTCCAAGTACATCGCATGGGAGTATTCCGGGGACAGAATGATGAGGACGGCGCCCCCCCCACCCCCGCTGCACAAATTAAGTACACCTCAAATTAGCCTCCATGCTTGCAAAGGAATGATTAACACTTACGAAAGGATATGTGCGGATGACTTACGTGGGATGATAAAGCAAGAGAATCACTTCCTTGTCCTTATTAGCGATCATGAATTCGCCGAGGTACTTGCTCGCATAGTCACGGTGCTCTTTGCAAACTGCCAAGAAGCTCTCATGCATATAGAACGGGTCCGTGACGCAGATGTATTTGATGTTCTCGACCCTGATGAAGTAGTTCAGATACAGCGCATACATGCATATGAACTAGAAATCCAGCTTGGTCATGTGGAACATGTCGTAGACGTAGTTAAACCGCAGGGTGGACTTATTCGCGGGCCATCTCTCGACGTACAACTTCCCACCCGGCACCCGAGCCGCGTAAAGCGGGTATCCTAGTTTATCCACGACCAGACGGCTTTTCCCTCTGGCCAGCACATCTTCATGGAGTCTCCTTAGATCATTGTTCAGTATGTGCTCTAGCGCTTTCGCAGGTAGGATCGGCTAGTCGGCGACATGGAAGCGCTGTGCACCTTCGATAGGTATTCTGTCTACCACCCGGGGCTTCAGAGGCGGCTGGCTGCTTGAAGCAGCTCTGGCTCCTTTAGGGCCTTTCTTGTCCGCTCTCCTCCTTTGCTTCTTGGCGGGTGGCGGTAGTGATCCCACCATACCTTCCCTAACCACCACCCCTAGTGTCGTCGGGCTAATCAGTGGACGGACCTCGGGGGGTTGCTGGGTACAGGCGGCATCTGAGGTGTCTCCCGCGAGGTTCGCTTGAAGAGAGACTTTTTGCATTCCGCCTTAGGACGTTCCGGCTCCGGCAAATCAGGCAGCATCAAGTCATCATCTCCACGCTCATAGCCTGAGTCTTCGCTATCCTGAGCCATCAATCCTCCATCATCATAGGCGGTATCGAAATACTTGTCTGGGTCATCATCATCATCCTCCATGTCATCATCAACATTTGCTTCTTTAACAGCGGGGGCTACATCATTTGACACTAATGGAGACTCTCCCTCACGTCGTCTGCTATCACTCGGCACGACAGATGCAGGTAATGTGGTAGGTGGGGTGGTGTTTGAAGGAAATATGCCCTAGAGGCAATAATAAAGTTGTTATTTATATTTCCTTATATCATGATAAATGTTTATTATTCATGCTAGAATTGTATTAACCGGAAACTTAGTACGTGTGTGAATACATAGACAAATAGAGTGTCACAAGTATGCCTCTACTTGACTAGCTCGTTAATCAAAGATGGTTAAGTTTCCTAGCCATGGACAAGAGTTGTCATTTGATGAACGGGATCACATCATTAGAGAATGGTGTGATTGACTTGACCCATCCGCTAGCTTAGCACTATGATCATTTAGTTTATTGCTATTGCTTTCTTCATAACTTATACATGTTCCTATGACTATAAGATTATGCAACTCCCAAATACCGGAGGAACACCTTCTGTGCTATCAAACGTCACAACATAACTGGGTGACTATAAAGATGCTCTACAGGTGTCTCCGATGGTGTTTGTTGAGTTGGCATAGATCGAGATTAGGATTTGTCACTCCAATTGTCGAAGAGGTATCTTTGGGCATTCTCGGTAATGCACATCACTATAAGCATTGCAAGCAATGTGACTAATGAGTTAGCCACGGGATGATGCATTACAGAATGAGTAAAGAGACTTGCCGGTAATGAGATTGAACTAGGTATTGAGATACCGACGATCAAACCTCGGGCAAGTAACATACCGATGA
Organism: Aegilops tauschii subsp. strangulata; assembly: GCF_002575655.3. Lineage (NCBI taxonomy): Eukaryota > Viridiplantae > Streptophyta > Magnoliopsida > Poales > Poaceae > Aegilops > Aegilops tauschii. The sequence goes on from NC_053038.3 coordinate 290,416,476, forward strand.
CAAAGGGAACAACATATGTTGTTATGTTGTTTGACCTATAAAGATCTTCGTAGAATATGTAGGAACCAATATGAGCATCGAGGTTCCGCTATTGGTTATTGACCGGAAGTGAGTCTCGGAGATGTCTACATAGTTCACGAACCCGTAGGGTCCGCACGCTTAACGTTTGATGATGATTGGTATTATGAGTTTATGTGTTCTGATGTACCGAAGGTAGTTCGGAGTCCAGGATGTGATCACGAACATGACGAGGAGTCTCGAAATGGTCGAGACATAAAGATCGATATATTGGAAGGCTATGTTTGGACACCAAAAGGGTTCCGGATGAGTTCGGGCATTTACAGGAGTACCGGGGGGTTACCGGAAACCCCCGAGGAGTCCATGGGCCTTATTGGGCCTTAGTGGGAGAGAGGAGGAGGCGGCCAGGTGGAGGGCGCGCTCCCCAAGCCCAATCTGAATTGGGTGGGGGGTCGGCCCCCCTTTCCTTCCCTCTCTCTCCCTCTTCCTTCTTCTCCTACTCCGACAAGGGAAGGGGGGAAGCCTACTCCTACTGGGAGTAGGACTCCCCACTTGGGCACGCCCTATGAGGGCCGGCCCTCCCCTCCTCCACTCCTTTATATACGGGGGAGGGGGCACCCCATAAACACACAAGTTGACAGTTGTCTTAGCCGTGTGCGGTGCCCCCCTCCACAGATTTCCACCTGCGTCGGTAACTTCATCATCACCGCCACCACGCCGTCGTGCTGACGAAACTCTCCCTCGGCCTCAACTGGATCAAGAGTACGAGGGACGTCACCGAGCTGAACGTGTGCAGATCACAGAGGTGCCGTGCATTCGGTACTTGGATCTGTTGGACCGCGATGACGTTCGACTACATCAACTGTGTTACTAAACGCTTCCTCTTTCGGTCTACGATGGTACGTGGACACACTCTCCCCGCTCGTTGCTCTGCATCACCTAGATGGATCTTGCGTGTGCGTAGGATTTTTTTTGAAATTACTGCGTTCCCCAACAGTGGCATCGAGCCAGGTCTATGTGTAGATGTTATATGCACGAGTAGAACACAAAGAGTTGTGGGCGATAATAGTCATACTGCTTACCAGCATGTCATACTTTGATTCGGCGGTATTGTTGGATGAAGCGGCTCAGACCGACATTACGCGTACGCTTACACGAGACTGGTTCTACCGACGTGCTTCGCACACAGGTGGCTAGTGGGTGTCTGTTTCTCCAACTTTAGTTGAATCAAGTGTGACTACGCCCGGTCCTTGTTGATGGTTAAAACAACAAACTTGACGAAAAATCATTGTGGTTTTGATGCGCAGGTAAGAACGATTCTTGCTAAGCCCGTAGCAGCCACGTAAAACATGCAACAACAAAGTAGAGGACGTCTAACTTGTTTTTGCAGGGCATGTTGTGATGTGATATGGTCAAGACTCGATTATATAAATTGTTGTATGAGATGATCATGTTTTGCAATACAGTTATCTACAACTGGCAGGAGCCATATGGTTGTCGCTTTATTGTATGGAATGCAATCGCCATGTAATTGCTTTACTTTATCACTTAGCGGTAGCGATAGTCTTAGAAACAATAGTTGGCGAGACGACAATGATGCTTCGATGGAGATCAAGGTGTCAAGCCGGTGACGATGGTGATCATGATGGTGCTTTGGAGATGGAGATCAAAGGCACAAGATGATGATGGCCATATCATATCACTTATATTGATTGCATGTGATGTTTATCCTTTATGCATCTTATTTTTCTTAGTACGGCGGTAGCATTATGAGATGATCTCTCACTAAATTTCAAGGAATAAGTGTTCTCCCTGAGTATGCACCGTTGCTACAGTTCGTCGTGCCGAGACACCACGTGACGATCGGGTGTGATAAGCTCTACGTTCACATACAACAGGTGCAAGCCAGTTTTGCACACGCAGAATACTAGGGTTAAACTTGAAGAGCCTAGGATATGCAGATATGGCCTCGGAACACTGAGATAGAAAGGTCGAGCGTGAATCATATAGTAGATATGATCAACATAGTGATGTTCACCATTGAAAACTACTCCATCTCACGTGATGACCGGACATGGTTTAGTTGATATGGATCACGTGATCACTTAGATGATTAGAGGGATGTCTATCTAAGTGGGAGTTCTTAAGTAATATGATTAATTGAACTTTAATTTATCATGAACTTAGTACATGGTAGTATTTTGCATGTCTATGTTGTAGATAAATGGCCCATGCTGTTGTTCCATTTTTAATGCGTTCCTAGAGAAAGCTAAGTTGAAAGATGATGGTAGCAATTACACGGACTGGGTCCGTAACTTGAGCATTATCCTCATTGCTGCACAGAAGAATTACGTCCTGGAAGCACCGCTAGGTGCAAGACCCGCTGCAGGAGCAACGCCGGACGTTGTGAACGCCTGGCAGAGCAAAGCTGATGACTACTCGATAGTTCAGTGTGCCATGCTTTACGGCTTAGAACCGGGACTTCAACCACGTTTTGAACGTCATGGAGCATATGAGATGTTCCAGGAGTTGAAGTTAATATTTCAAGCAAATGCCCGGATTGAGAGATATGAAGTCTCCAATAAGTTCTACAGCTGCAAAATGGAGGACAATAGTTCTGTCGGTGAGCATATACTCAGAATGTCTGGGTACCACAATCACTTGACTAAGCTGGGAGTTAATCTTCCGGTTGACAATGTCATTGACAGAGTTCTTGAATCACTGCCACCAAGCTACAAAAGCTTCATGATGGACTATAATATGCAAGGGATGGATAAGACAATTCCCGAGCTCTTCGCGATGCTAAAGGCTGCGGAGGTAGAAATCAAGAAGGAGCATCAAGTGTTGATGATCAACAAGACCACCAGTTTCAAGAAAAAGGGTAAAGGGAAGAAGGGGAACTTCAAGAAGAACGGCAAGCAAGTTGCTGCTCAAGTGAAGAAGCCCAAGTATGGACCTAAGCCTGAGACTAAGTGCTTCTACTGCAAAGGGACTGGTCACTGGAAGCGGAACTGCCCCAAGTATTTGGCGGAGAAGAAGGATCGCAAACTGAAAGGTATATTTGATATACATGTTATTGATGTGTACCTTACTAATGCTCGCAGTAGCGCCTGTGTATTTGATACTGGTTCTGTTGCTAATATTTGCAACTCGAAACAGGGGCTACAGATTAAGCAAAGATTGGCTAAGGACGAGGTGACGATGCGCGTGGGAAATGGTTCCAAAGTCGATGTGATCACCGTCGGCATGCTACCTCTACATCTACCTTCGGGATTAGTTTTAGACCTGAATAATTGTTATTTGGTGCCAGCATTAAGCATGAACATTATATCTGGATCTTGTGTGATGCAAGACGGTTATTCATTTAAATTAGAGAATAATGGTTGTTCTATTTATATGAGTAATATCTTTTATGGTCATGCACCCTTCATGAGTTGTCTATTTTTACTAAATCTCGATAGTAGTGATACACATATTCATAGTATTGAAGCCAAAAGATATAAGTTTAATAACGATAGTGCAACTTATTTTTGGCAGTGCCGTTTGGGTCATATTGGTGTAAAGCGCATGAAGAAACTCCATTCTGATGGGCTTTTGGAATCACTTGATTATGAATCACTTGATGCTTGCGAACCATGCCTCATGGGCAAGATGACTAAGACTCCGTTCTCCGGAACAATGGAGCGAGCAACAGACTTGTTGGAAATAATACATGCTGATGTATGCGGTCCGATGAGTGTTGATGCTCGCGGCGGTTATCGTTATTTTCTTACCTTCATAGATGATTTGAGCAGATATGGGTATATCTACTTGATGAAACATAAGTCTGGAACATTTGAAAAGTTCAAAGAATTTCAGAGTGAAGTGGAAAATCATCATAACAATAAAATAAAGTTTCTGCGATCTGATTGTGGAAGAGAATATTTGAGTTACGAGTTTGGTATTCATTTGAAACAATGCGGAATAGTTTCGCAACTCACGCCACCCGGAACACCACGGCGTAATGGTGTGTCCGAACGTTGTAATCGTACTTTATTAGATATGGTGCGATCTATGATGTCTCTTACCGATTTACCGCAATCACTTTGGGGTTATGCTTTAGAGACAACTACATTCACGTTAAATAGGGCACCATCTAAATCCGTTGAGACGACACCATATGAACTGTGGTTTGGCAAGAAACCCAAGTTGTCATTTCTTAAAGTTTGGGGCTGCGATGCTTATGTGAAAAAGCTTCAACCTGATAAGCTCGAACCCAAATCGGAGAAATGTGTCTTCATAGGATACCCAAAGGAGACTATTTGGTACACCTTCTATCATAGATCCGAAGGCAAGATATTCATTGCTAAGAATGGATCCTTTCTAGAGAAGGAGTTTATCTCGAAAGAAGTGAGTGGGAGGAAAGTAGAACTTGATGAGGTAATTGTACCTGCTCCCTTATTGGAAAGTAGTTCATCACAGAAATCAGTTCCAGTGATTCCTACACCAGTAAGTGAGAAAGCTAATGATGATGATCATGAAACTTCTGATCAAGTTACTACCGAACCTCATAGGTCAACCAGAGTGGTACGGTAATCCTGTTCTGGAGGTCATGTTACTTGACCATGACGAACCTAAGAACTATGAGGAAGAGATGATGAGCCCGGATTCCGCGAAATGGCTTGAGGCCATGAAATCTGAGATGGGATCCATGTATGAGAACAAAGTGTGGACTTTGGTTGACTTGCCTGATGATCGCCAAGCCATAGAGAATAAATGGATCTTCAAGAAGAAGACTGACGCTTACGGTAATATTACTGTCTACAAAGCTCGACTTGTTGCGCAAGGTTTTCGACAAGTTCAAGGAGTTGACTATAATAAGACCTTCTCACCCGTAGCGATGCTTAAGTCCGTCCGTTAGCAATTGCCGCATTTTATGATTATGTAATTTGGCAAATGGATGTCAAAATGCATTCCTTAATGGATATCTTAAAGAAGAGTTATATATGATGCAATGGGAGCACTGTAGCATTTTTGATATTATATGTGGATGACATATTGTTGATCGGAAATGATACTGAATTTCTGAATATCATAAAAGGATACTTGAATAAGAATTTTTCAATGAAAGACCTCGGTGAAGCTGCTTATATATTAGGCATCAAGATCTATAGAGATAGATCAAGATGCTTAATTGGACTTTCACAAAGCACATACCTTGATAAAGTTTTGAAGAAGTTCAAAATGGATCAAGCAAAGAAAGGGTTCTTGCCTGTGTTATAAGGTGTGAAGTTGAGTCAGACTCAATGCCCGACCACTCAGAAGATAGAAAGAAAATGAAAGTCATTCCCTATGCTTCAGCCATAGGTTCTATCATGTATGCAATGCTGTGTACCAGACCTGATGTGTGCGTTGCTATTAGTTTAGCAGGGAGGTACCAAAGAAATCCAGGAGTGGATCACTGGACAGCGGTCAAGAACATCCTGAAGTACCTGAAAAGGACTAAGGATATGTTTCTCGTTTATGGAGGTGACAAAGAGCTCGTCGTAAATGGTTACGTCGATGCAAGCTCTGACACTGATCCAGATGACTCTAAGTCACAAACTGGATACATATTTTTATTGAATGGTGGAGCTGTGAGTTGGTGCAGTTCCAAGCAGAGTGTCGTGGCGGGATCTACGTGTGAAGCGGAGTACATAGCTACTTTGGAAGCAGCAAATGAAGTAGTCTGGATGAAGGAGTTCATATCCGATCTAGGTGTCATACCTAGTGCATCGGGTCCAATGAAAATCTTTTGTGACAATATTAGTGCAATTGCCTTGGCAAAGGAATCTAGATTTCACAAGAGAACCAAGCACATCAAGAGATGCTTCAATTCGATCCGCGATCAAGTCAAGGAGGGAGACATAGAGATTTGCAAAATACATACGGATCTGAATGTTGCAGCCCCGTTGACTCAGCCTCTCTCACGAGCAAAACATGATCAGCACCAAGACTCCATGGGTGTCAGAATCATTACAATGTAATCTAGATTATTGACTCTAGTGCAAGTGGGAGATTGAAGGAAATATGCCCTAGAGGCAATAATAAAGTTGTTATTTATATTTCCTTATATCATGAGAAATGTTTATTATACATGCTAGAATTGTATTAACCGGAAACTTAGTACACGTGTGAATACATAGACAAATAGAGTGTCACCAGTATGCCTCTACTTGACTAGCTCGTAAATCAAAGATAGTTAAGTTTCCAAGCCATGGACAAGAGTTGTCATTTGATGAACGGGATCACATCATTAGAGAGTGATGTGATTGACTTGACCCATCCGTTAGCTTAGCACTATGATCGTTTAGTTTATTGCTATTGCTTTGTTCATAACTTATACATGTTCCTATGACTATGAGATTATGCAACTCCCGAATACCAGAGGAACACCTTGTGTGCTATCAAACATCACGACGTAACTGGGTGACTAAAGATGCTCTACAGGTGTCTTCGATGGTGTTTGTTGAGTTGGCATAGATCCAGATTAGGATTTGTCACTCCAATTGTCGGAGAGGTATCTCCGGGCCCTCTCGGTAATGCACATCACTATAAGCCTTGCAAGCAATGTGACTAATGAGTTAGCCACAGGATGATGCATTACGCAATGAGTAAAGAGACCTGCCGATAATGAGATTGGACTAGGTATTGAGATATCGACGATTGAATCTCGGGCAAGTAACATACCGATGAGAAAGGGAACAACGTATGTTGTTATGCGGTTTGACCGATAAAGATCTTCGTAGAATATGTAGGAACCAATGTGAGCATCCAGGTTCCGCTATTGGTTATTGGCCGGAAGTGAGTCTAGGTCATGTCTACATAGTTCTCGATCCCGTAGGGTCCGCACGCTTAACGTTCGATGATGATCGGTATTATGAGTTTATGTGTTTTGATGTACTGAAGGTATTTCGGAGTCCCGGATGTGATCACGCACATGATGAGGAGTCTCGAAATGGTCAAGACATAAAGATCGATATATTGGAAGGCTATGTTTGGACACCAGAAGGGTTCCGGATGAGTTCGGGCATTTACCGGAGTACCGGGTTGTTACTGGAAACCCCCGGGGAGTCAATGGGCCTTACTGGGCCTTAGTGGGAGAGAGGAGGAGGCGGCCTGGTGGAGGACGTGCCCCCCAAGCACAATCCAAATTGGGTGGGGGGCCGCCCCCCCTTTCCTTCCTCTCTCTCCCTCTTCCTTCTTCTCCTACTCCAACAAGGGAAGGGGGAAACCTACTCCTACTAGGAGTAGGACTCCCACCTTGGGAGCGCCCTATGAGGGCTAGCCCTCCCCTCCTCCACTCCTTTATATACGGGGGAGGGGGCACCCCATAGACACAGAAGTTGCCAGTTATCCTGGCCGTGTGCGGTGCCCCCCTCCACAGATTTCCGCCTTGGTCATATTGTTGTAGAGCTTAGGCGAAGCCCTGCGTCGGTAACTTCATCATCACCGTCACCACGCCGTCATGCTGACGAAACTCTCCCTCACCCTCAACTGGATCAAGAGTACGAGGGATGTCACCGAGCTGAACGTGTGTGCAGATCGCGGAGGTGCCATGCGTTCAGTACTTGGATCGCGAAGACATTCGACTACATCAACCGCGTTACTAAACGCTTCCTCTTTCGGTCTACGAGGCTACGTGGACACACTCTCCTCGCTCGTTGCTATGCATCACCTAGATGGATCTTGCGTGTGCGTAGGATTTTTTTTTGAAATTACTGCGTTCCCCAACAGTGTTCATTCCTTTTTGAGAAGGTGGCGTTGGCGTGATACTGGGTGCCTCGAGACGAAGAAGAGACTTCAGCCAAGGCAAGAACCAGCTCTTGCATGCGCCAATCATCTTAGGGGTCTTGTCGTCATCGATTGGTACTAGAGGAGGCAAATCCTCGAAGCCCGCAAAGATACTGGCCACATTAACCTTGAAGACGCCATCGGGATCTCTCGGTTGTGGAACATGCGGTCCTTCGGCTTCACGATCATTGACTTTCCCACGACCACCTTCTGGCCCTTGATGTCGTAGAGTAGGGTGCACGGGGTGTCGTCGACCTACGAAGAAGACATGTCTGCGACGTCAAACATCCGGAAGGCAACTAAAACGGAAGACTATAGACATGCTGGTGAAAAGGGTATGACACGTAATTACCGTGAGGGCGTCGAGCTCAGCCAGCGATGAAGGCCCACCGAGCATGCAAGAGACGGAGGTCGGGCTGCTATGAACAGGAGCGTGACCTGTTGCGGTTCCTTGAGCAGGTGCTGGTGCTGTGGTGTTCGCTGAATTGCTCCCGACAAAGATGGGAATGGAAAAAGTCCTCCGGCCGTGCATTTGGATTGTTCTTCGTGAAATCGAAAAGTTCCGGAATCAAGCTAACCACAGCGTCAGTGACCGCTACACTGACGGCCCCGAGCAACTCTTCTTTGGTCTCAGCTTTGGTCTTATTGACTGCAATCACGACCTTCTCGTTGATGCTCTGCTGAGTGACAACCGACCGTCTCTTCCTTCTTTCCTCTGGCTCCTCGTGGTAGCACGTCTTCCACGAGGCGACATCTCCGACGCCGTGCACACGTCCATAGGACGGTGGCTTGTCATCCGGGACCTTTTTCAGTATGTTTAGGGACCGGTTGAATTTGGTGTCCCACTTGGGCCTCGTCGACGACTGTGATGACTCGTCGCTTTCGGCTGCCTTTTGGTGCTGCTCTTTCTGCAAAAGGAGCGTGGATGGTTTACTAATGTGACAAAACTTGCAGTCGAATTGATTGGAAGCTAATATGACAATGTGGTAATATAACAATTACCAGAAGTCTCATGAACTCCCTCATGTTCGGGTCCGTGTAAAAGATCTTTTTGAGTTTGTCCCACTTGTACCGGGCCCTGATCCACTCATGCTCAAGCAGGTCGGTGAACTCCGCCAAGGGGTCTGGGATTCCGTGACTTTCACGTTCGGCGTCCTCCTTGGCCCATACGTGCCCCTTCCCCTCACAACCACGGCTTCCCAGGTGGTGGGGAGGTGTGTTCCTGGCCTGGAGTGCCTTCATTTTCTCCGACTTTGCCTTGACACTTTCTTTACCGTAATTCTCCTTGAATTTTCCAAAGTCCTCTTCCGTTATTGATGGATTATCAGCAAGAATCTTGGACCACGGTTCATTCTTCGCAATCGCTTTTTTCACCCGAACTTTCCAGGAGGACAAGTCGTTGGTGAACGTCACCATCGCCTTGTCGTTTGTCTTTGTCATGGCAATGTCTTCCCACGGATCTTAATATTTTTCTTCATTCCGGCCGGGGAACAAGAACCTATTGTGCAACTTCTTTAGGAGCATGTTCTCCATATGTGGTATCTGCCTCAACCTCTCGTCGTTGATGTTGGCGGTTTCCCCGAGGATGCATCCTTGTTGATTGCCCCAGCACGAGCGCGCTTCCTCCTGCGCCGTTGGCTCTAACTTCCTGGGTTGCATCTCCGTGACCACAATTTGTCCAATGCCAAGCTCGTTTTGTCTTCGTGTCCTCTTCTTCTTCGTTGCTTTACCGGCTACGACAACATCGTTGCCGGTCTCGGGGGTGGTGTCGGTCCCGGTGCCAGTGCTAGTGCCGGTGTCAGGGTTGGTGCCACTGCCGCCACCATGCAACCCCATCTGGTGTTCATCCAGGTAATTGAAATAGTGATTTGCTGCCTCGATGGGGTCTTCGAGGCGAGCAGAACCACCCACGACTTCGGCGTCGGTAGACATGTTTCCTATTGATCAACAATTGTAAATATAAGATATAATGAAGAGGAAAAAGGGGCCTATGTTTGGTCGGAATGTTGATTCATTCCCCTTCCGGCAAATCCCGGGTACTCCATATGTCCTAGTTTCTAGCACAAGTCATGCCGAAAATCACGGAAATTTTTGGCATGACCTTTGCTAAAAAGTGGACATATGGACTGCCTGAAATTTGCCGGAACGGAAATGAATCAACATTCCGGCAAAACATAGGCCACTCGGATAATTTTCGACATTCAACCAACTTATATCATTCAAGCAAAAGCATGCTTGTACTTAAATGCACAAAAATGACAAAAATATCTACAAACTTGCTCTGTCTCTACAAATTTTGCTACTGTTTTTTTGTAATTTTCTACTGTTTTTTTATTTGCTACTGTTTTTATACCTAATTTTTTGCTACTGTTTTTTATAAATTGCTACTGTTTTTCTAAATTTTGCTACTGTTTTTTTAATTGCTACTGTTTTTATACCTATTTGCTAATCAGCTACTGCCCTAATTTGCTAAGAACAGTAGATAACTTTGCTAAATTTTGCTAACTTTGCTAAATTTTTCTGCTAAATTTGCTAACTTCCCCTAAAAGCCCTAAACAGAGAGAGAGAGAGGAGGGCAGGGGAGAGGAGAGGGAGAGGAGGGCAGGGGAGAGGAGAGGGAGAGGAGGGCAGGGGAGAGGAGAGGGAGAGGAGGGCAGGGAGAGGAGAGTCTTACGGAGAGGGAGCTCAGCCTCGGGCGGCGGCGGTGGAGGGCGGCGGACGGCGGCGGTGGCGAGGTCGAGGGCGCACGGGCAGGGGAGAGGCGGGCGCGGAGTTGTGGTCGAGGGCGGGCAGGGAGACACCGGTGAGGTCGAGGGCGCGGGCTCGGGAGACGGCCGGCGACGAGGTCGACGGTGGCCAGGGGCGAGCAGGGCGACGGACGGCGCGAGGGCGGGCAGGGCGACGGCGGCGGCGACAGTGTGGGGGAAAGAGGGTGGGGAGGGGGGAATTGGGACTTGGCGGGTGGCAAAATTTGAGCCCTCGTGGTTTAACTCAAAATAGTAGTAGCGCTGGATTGCGAACCAGCGCTATAGCTATAGCTAACTTAGCTATAGCGCTGGGTTGTAAAGCAGCGCTACTGCTAACGGCACATAGTAGTAGCGCTTTTTTAGAACCGAGCGCTATAGCTATATTAGCTATACCGCTGGTCCTCAATCCAGCGCTACTGCTAACTGTTCCAATTTTTATTATTTTCTTTTTATAATTTTCCTTTTCTAGTTTTTAGTTTTATTTTCTTTTATTATTTTCCTTTTCTTTTCTGTTTACTTTACTTTTTCTATTGTACTGCTTTCTCCCTTTTGTTTTTGTTTTCTTGTTTTTCTCCCGACGACGGCGTGTCTCCCTCTCCCCCATCTGCATGAATATCACCGGAACCATGCATGTGGTGGTAACATATCAGTTGACCGATAACGGTTACTTAAGTGCGTACACAAAATAGATACATATATATAAATGTAGGTTTCTGATCAGCTGCGTCGACGATGTTTCACATTGAGCTTCTTCCCTTTCTTGTTCATTGCCGAGTAATTGAGCCCCTCCTTGTGACTTTTCTGGAGCCATGGATTACGATCTTTCTTAGGTAATGTAGTATTGATTCTTCTTTTCACGTATGCTTCATCGTCATCGTCATCTTCCTCATCGGGTTGCCGTATTGGTCGTAGTCTTCCTCGTTGGCTACTCCATCCATTCCGATGATGCTCCTTTTGGATCTCCTCACGACATCACGGTTGGGATTGGCCTAGTCGGTTATGAAGAAGCAAGTTGTCACGTGCTTAGCGTGTACCCATGGCTCATTTTTGGCGATGACGTTAACGTTCGCGGGAGTGCTCTTCGCGTCTGGTATAGACATGGTGGTGAAATAATTGTTTTCTCTTAAGACATCCTTGGCCCATCTGATATGGAACATTGTCGCATCGTGCATTCCAGCATAGTCAAGCTCCCAGATCTCTTCGACCCTTCCGTAGAATCTTTCAGTTGTGCCGTTGGCGTCGGTCACACATTGAATTGTCACCCCGGAGTTCTGGTAATCACGGTCCATGTCTTTAGCCTCCGTGTAGAACGTGTACCCATTGATATCGTAGGACTGATAAGTCGCGAGCTTGGGCACGGGGCCATGTGCTAAGGCGTGTATGAGCAATCTGTTCGAACTGCCCTCTCCCGGGGGATTTTCAGGAACTTGATGTTTAAACCAATAGAAGAAAGTGGCGTTGTGCTCTACAGTAACTTTGTCACCCGTCTTGAGCATCCCCTTATTACGATACTTCTTTGCGATGGTTTCTTTGTGTTGTGCCACATAGTCATCTACCACATCTAGGTCTTGTAGCACTACTAAGTTAGCCCTGTCAAAGTCGTTCTGTCGATCCGAGTAGTCCACGTGCAATTCCCTCCGGCCGTTGTTGTGACCATCTCCTTCGAGCTTCCCATCATGCTTCTTGACGGGCAAACCAACAACAGGGTCTCCGATGCTTATATAATTCTCACCAAAGGAGACGCACTCATGCGTCAGATACCCCTGGACGATGCTCCCTTCGAGACGAGACTTGTTACGAACGAATCCTTTTATGACCCCATTCATCCTCTTGAACGGCATCATGCTGTGAAGGAATTTCGGCCCGAGGTCGATGATGTCGTCCATGATGTGGACACACAGATGCACCATGACGTCAAAGAACGCGGGCGGGAAGTACATCTCAAGCTCACATAGTATGACAACAATATCTTCTTGTAGCCTTCGGAGCTGCTTCACACTTATGGACTTTCGAGATATAACGTCGAAGAAGTTGTAGAGACCAGTAAGCGTGTCACGGATGTGCTTCTCCATTATCCCTCTAATGGCAACCGGGAGTACCTGCGTCATCATCACGTGACAGTCATGAGACTTCATCCCGCTGAACCTTTTCTTCTTGGGGTCTAGAAATCTGCTTATCTTCCCACAGTAACCGGAACTGGCTTTGATTCCCATAAGGCACTTGATGAATTGATCGATCTCCTTCGCACTTAAGGTGAAGCAAGAAGGGGGCAATAATTCTCCTCCTTCTTGTTGACTTTTCTGCTGCCCCTTTCCTCCTCCTCCATCTCTGTGTCCGTCTTCTCCATTAACTTTTTACGGTGGAGATCTTTCCTGATCTTCAAATCTTCCAAGTCTTTCCTTGCCTTCGGCCCATCCTTGGTCTTCTCCGACATGTTCATCAGTGTGCCAAGCAAGATCTCGAGGACATTCTTCGTGATATGCATTGGATCATGGCAATGAGGCGTGTCGTGATTGGGCCAGTACTCCAAGTCCCAGAAAACAGACCTCGTTTTCCATACCTTCAGCAGCTGCTCCGGCGCCTTTTTGATCTTTCCCGGCGCGGGGCATTGTTCCCAGTTTCTCAACAGCTCGTCGACACTACAAAAAAAGACACTTCCGTGATGATACGTGTTTGTCACAGTAGGTCACGTTTTCTGTCATGCATGTGCATCCATGACAATTTTATGACAGAATCAAGATAGTCATACCTGTGCTGTCGTACAAGTGTTCCATGACATTACCAAAATTATCATCACGGAAGTGTCCACTTCCATGACGATAAATCGCGCGTCATAGAAGTGCTTTCGTCAAGGGTGATCGACACGTGGCATCCACTGTAATGAGTTGCCGTTAAGCTATCGGGTCTAGTTTTGGATCTGATAACCCGTTAACAGCCCGGACCAATGGGAAATTTCCATGTGTAAAATTCTGATTGACCGGAGGAAACACGTGTCAGCTCGTCAGTGGGTCAGATAGGCGCCTATGATATGTCGACACGTGCGACGGCCCACCATCGGCCCATTTAGCTTACAAAGGCCGGCCCGTTTGACTTGGTCAAAAGTTAGCGGGCTGGCACATGAAAAGCCTGTTAATGGTCTCTTCGCAAATAGCCCATTTCACGACCCGGTAAATCACGGCCATTAGGGCCTACCCGAAATCGGCCCAACAACGTCATGTGGGCCGTCGAATATAACACCAGCCTGTTTCACTTTCGGCCCATGTATGGCCCATGATGTCTTTCAGCCCATATGAGTCCTTCGTATCTTTAGGCCCTTTAGAGGCCCACAGTGATTCTAGCCCATAATGAACAGTAAATTTCTTTGTACCCGTTAACGACCCCTGATTCACATGGGCCGTTTCCACCCCATGTTAGCTTTCGGCCTACTGACGACCCATACGTTCTTGGGCTCTTTTCCGGCCCTCGATTACTTCCGGCCCGTTACTGGCCTGTTCCCCTAATGGGCCAAATTCGGCCCGTGGCAAGAGTCGGCCCGTTACTGGCCTGTTAACCCGTTACGATGTTTCCAGCCCGTCCTATATTCTGGCCCATTAACGACCCGTTATGCCTGTGAGAATTAAGCCTTTGCTGACCTCCGGCCTGTTAACGGCCCGTTACCGTGCTGGGCCGATACCAATTACGCCCATTTACGGCCCATGTAGACCCATTTATCCGATGGCCTGAGGCCCACTGATTCTACGGCCGTGTTTGAGCCCATTTAAAGATGGCCCGTAGGAGGCCCATGGATCCTACGACCCGTAGCGGGGTCAAGGTTACCACGGTCTGTATATGGCCCATGGTTGTTGCGGCCACTAGCAAACCAGGGAAAAAGAAGACTAGGAAATAAATAAGCCCGAAACTAACGCTAGGCTATTAAGGCGATTGCACAGGTTACATCCACTGGGCATCAAAGATCGCCACCAGTGCAAATATAGGGAACACCCTACACTATACAAAAATGGCTTGCTGTTTTCTTCAGCCGATGGCTGCACGTTAAGAACAAATTTTGTATCGCAATAAAACAAATTACAACTATAAAAAAGGAAGGTTGGCATAAAAGTTAACAGTCTGGAAGATAAATGCACCACCAGAAGTTCAGAAGCTCATTTCATTTGACCTGACTCTTATGTTTTCATGTTGTATTATCCGATGGAGCATCATAACCTTCGGCTTCATTTCTCCTAGGCTCCTTAACAACATAGCAAATGCCTGATAGTCTGGTTTCAAAACCATGCATATCTTGATGACATCGAACAATGTTTGTCCTTGTTTCACAAAGGGTCTCTGTTAGGGAACGGACTTGTGTCTGGAGCGCAGATATAACATTGTTTTGAGCTTGCATATCCTGATCATGAGGCAGTTTGGACGATATTGCCTTAACAACCAACCCAATATTATGCAAGAACGTGCTTTTGGCACTGTTAGTGGACAGGTACTGACCCACTGCAGCAAGAGCTGACATTGCGGTTATGGTTGCCTCACCACCTTCAGAAGGTGGCGGTTCCACCATTTTTTCCATAGCTTGCTGAAAAGTTGAGTTCTTACATTAGTAGTACCAGAACAGAAGATATTAAGGAGGCAGCAAAACCAAACAAAATAGCTTTGGTCTATATATAGAACTTATTCTGGTGAACCCATGTAAAATATTAGTTGTATTTTACTGCAAAGTACATAATAAAACTAGGTTCCAAACATATGACCATGTACCATGGCTAATGTATTGTCTATTTCTTCACATTGTATTGATAGCTAAGGATAAAGAGACAAAGTTTATAATACGTAAGCATAGTATGACATCATTCATATCACAAAACAACTGAGAACATACAAACAGGCAATTGTAACATTGTGTGGGCAAGTCCAGCATGTAGCTAGATTACAGGTCAAGATCAAAGGAACATTACTCCTCTCTTTTAAACCTTGTAAGGTGCAATGATACGCTAAGACAATTGTGTATAAAATTGAAAAGAGTAATAGACATTGGCTGCAAACCATGTAGCTGAAGGCACAAGTCAGAGTAAGTAGTAGTTAAAATGCATGAGAATTAAGGACTTACAATAGTGGCTTTGATTGGTGTAGTCACACCCTTAGTCTTGCTGGTGTGACAGTCCTTGAAGATTTCCACAACATTTGGTTCAGGTACTTTTTGGTCCTTGCGGGCTTTCCTCTGCATTTGGAACAAGTCAATATAGATCTGATAATATGGTGCGGCAGAAAGAGTGAAACAACAGCTAATTACAAGAACCTCGCAGTGTGCAATATAGCTACGAGATCCTGTCGTCTGTTGGAATTTCACTTTCATACGGTTAGCCTTGTTCTTTGAACAGTTCACCTACAAGAAGATAGATTTGTGTGGCACATGCATAAATAGGACTTCAACATGTGATCTGATCACATATATATAATGTACCTGATACTTCGGATCAGACCAGTGTTTAACGAGGCCTCTCCAATCTTCATCCGATATATTTTCCACTAGAGATGTTTGGGCAAGTTCACTGTTAGCCTTGCCTTCAAAGTGAGTTTTCCTCAAGTTATACCGATACTGTCGTAGAGCAAACTTGAAAACACGGGTGCAAGCTTGTCTGGTTGCATCATCTTGGCTATCCAACTTGAACTTCATCTGTTGAAAATTATGGGAGTCTCATTATCAGCAACCTAGAAAGTATTGGACAGAGCAAGACGATATTAATAGTTTCCATACATAGCCATACTTACAGACAAATGCTCGAGGAAGGTGTTGAATTGGGATTCGTCTTTGTCATTCCTGTACTGAATCCATGTTGGGACGATACGTACATGACACCTAACGGGAACCGCTGCCTCTGATACTAACTTGGCTGACTCTGTAGCATCACGTGGCCTTTTCAAACCTGCCTCAAAACGGATCTCCATTCTTCCTCCTCTAGATTTAGTTAACCTATCGAGCATTATCCCTGATGTTTGTTTCATCTTGTGCCAGGTGCTAGTCCAACAACAAACATAGGAAGTGTTAGTGTACATCAAACTGTGAGACTACATATAAAGAAGCATGCAACTGTAACTTGACTCCAGCAACTACCTTCTTGCTGTTGAAGCTGACAAAGTTCACCTGATCTTGCCAACTCATCTTGTGTCAAGAGTGCTTCGGAAGTAGTGTCAGGTGGCAAGGAAGCTTGGGAACATGCTGCTAGCTGAGTTGACCAACGAGTAAATCGTGCAGCTGGTGGTACTATGGAAGGTGTTGCAACAACTAGGGCTGTCTCTGCTTGTTTGGTGGCAGCTATTTGTTTCTGTTTGGCTTGTTCTGCAGCTCGTGTAGCACGGGATACCCTGTCGGTACAATTTTCCGCTGGACTTTGACCTTCTATTGCACCATTAGTACCAGCAGAATCTGCAGGATTCTTCCGCTTCCCTCTCCCTGTCGTTCTGTGTTGCTTCCTCTTTCTCTGTGCCATGTTAAGTCAAGCCGACAAGAAAAACTAATAACAATTTAGTTCTTCAGAACAAATTGATGCGTGATATAGATGAAGTGAACTTTGATGTTAGACAACGACATGATAGGAGGATGTAATATGTACGAAAAACAGGACGACATGAGATAACCAGAACTATGATGTGTAAACTAAGCAGAAGACATTTCACTAAATTAGAAGCAATGCAATGGAAGGTAGACACCATATGAAAGATGCTACAAATATCGCTCTGCCAAGTTAACAGTGTCTCATCATAAATGCCATTTAAACAAATGTGAAGCAGTACAAGAAATAAATCATATGCAAGATGCAAACAACATCACACTACCAAGTTAAAGGTCTCTCGTCATTAGTGCCATTGCATATTGACAGCATTGCATATTCACAGCTTATGATGTGTAAACTAAGGAGAAGGCATTTCAACAAATTAGAAGCAATGAAAGCTAGACACCATATGAAAGATGCAACGAATATCACTCTACCAAGTTAAAACTATCTCATCATAAGTGCCATTTCAACAAATAACAAGTAGTACAAGCTAGAAAAGAATGTGAGATGTAACCTATATCACACTCCCAAGTCAAACGTGTCTTATGATAAGTGATTGTTGTAGGTTACACAACAGTAGTACTTTGATGTAAGAACATGGTGTGATAAACAGATATTGTATGTTCTAGAAACAGGAACATGTGTCTTAGTCACAAGTATAATGTGTAAAGTAAGCAGATGAAATTCAACAAAATTAGAAGCAATACAACCTAGACATCATACATAACATGCAACCACATATAACAGTGCCAAGTTAGAGGGAGCACCTATGATGTTGCACTAGGGGAGACGTGCTCATCACCAACACAGCTACGTTGAGTGTCTATGCATGTGTTGTCTTGGAAATCATCTTGGGGGATGGAGGAGTAGAATCTATAGAGGCCCTCCGTTTGGAAGGAGAACCTTCATCCGCTGCCTTGCTAACTTCCTTCCGCTTTATTGATTTTGAATTGTCAAGTAAAACCGACAAGAAAAAGCAATAAAATTCACTCTTCAGAACTCATTCGTGCATGATAGTGACAATCACTACTTTGATGTAAGGCAAACACATGATTCCAGGATGGAATAATACGAAAAACAAGACGTCATGGCATATTCACAACTGTTTGTGTAAACTAAGTAGAAACCATTTCAACAAATAAGAAGCAATTCAAGCTAGACACCACATGAAAGATGCAACCAATATGACTCTGCCAAGTTAAAAGCGTCCCATCATAAATGGCATTTCAACAGATTAGAAGCAGTGCATGCTATAAATCATATGAAAGATGCAACTAATATCACACTGCATATACTAAAGGTGTCTCGTCATATTGATTTATGCGGGATACAAAAAAACAATAGTTTTATGTAAGGACATGCTTAATAGACAGATGTACTATGTACTAAAAATAGGAAGGCATGTCACATTAACAGGTATAATGCATAAACTAAGTAGAATAGCACATGCAATTTAACCAGATTGGAAGAATTACAATCTAGACACCATATGCAACATGCAACCACATATCACACTACCAAGTTAGAGCAAGCACCTGCGATGCTAGTGTAGAGGAAATGTGGTAATCAACTATAGAGCTACGTTCACTATCTTCATCTAGCCTTGCTGTTTCTTGAGAATCATGTGGGGAGGCTGACACTGCATACTTTAAATGGGGATCTTTTATCACAGTAGTCCACTGGTCTGACTGCCTCATCATAAGTGATTGATGAGGGATACACAAGAACATTAGTTTGATGTAAGAACATTAGTTCTCTCTTTTCTTTTCTGCTTCTGTGAAGGCAAAGTCTGAAATACCCTTGCATAAAAACACAATAGTGAGAGTATGGGTGAAGTGTGTGCAGAACTAGTGCACTGTAAAAGTAGCAGATAGCAGGTGGCTGAAAAATAAATGACAGGAGACATATGATAGCTCTACAACATTGCATGGCAAACAAAACTAGATTCTATTCCGTATGATTTTGTAATATACGAGCACAGGAAATGCAGGTACTCCTCTAGCACACCACCACATGTGGTCCTATCAAGATAACAGCCGACTGAAAATAAATAGGTCAGTCGATTTTTTTATGAACCGTCCGATCTATAAGGAATGGGCAGATGACCTTCGTCTACCTCCCGCCAGTCACTGTTGACGATCTTTCTTGAACCGCCAGCGACCACCGGCCCAGACCCCTGCCTCCGCCGCCCCGCCCTCCCCTCGACCTCACACCACCGCCTTGCTTGGCAGCTCCCCCAGGCTATCCCTTTAATCCCGGCCGACCTCCAGATCGGGCGCCAACAGCTCTAGGCCCCACACGCCCCTAAGATAAACACCGAGGCGCTGCTTCCCCGGCGTAATAGGCGGACTAGCGCCTGTTACGCCGGGGAATGATTCCATTAATGGGGAATCAACTGATCAGAAATTGAAATCCAGGGGGCAACGGACCTGTAGCTAAGGTGAAATAGTATATGAGGAGAAACCTTGTGCATCGCGACTTACTAGGAACATCTAGTATCAAGAAGAAGCGGTCAGCTAGTGTCTTCTGTGGGATGAATACCGTGCAAGCAGACACGTAAGATCTGCATGAATAAGGGAAGAGGGGTACCATTTTCGGTTGCCGGTGTGGTCTCCTCCACATGTCGCGACGATCTTCTTCTTTTTGCCAGGGGAACCGATGTTTCGGAGGAGGGTGTAGGCTTGGACGAACCCATGGCCAAATTGTTGACAGTGCTGTCGTGGCCGTATGTCGGCGGAGGGGAAGTAGATCCGAGGCGGCGAAGGAAGGAGTAGCAGGAATAGCTCCGGTGCGGTGGACGGTGGCAAAGTTGTTGCGGCAACGGTGAGGCGCAGGACAATGTGGTTGAACTGGCTCGGGTACGGACGGCTCGGCCTCGGCTTCAACTACTAGCTGTGGAGGGCGTTGCGGTTGAGGTTGCGGTGGACGACGACGTTGGGGTATCGCCTCCGGCGTGATGGAGGAGGGCGGCAGTTGATGGTTGGGATGGGGTGGAGGATGGAGGACGCCGGGGTTTCGCGGCTGGTGGAGAGGTAGTTTTGGCGCCCACGGAGTACGAATGGGAATCGGACGGGGGGGGGGGGGGAGCTAAGGGAGATCCATGTTTCGGTCTGGGACGCGCTTGTTTTTGGCTTTTTTGAACAGATCGGACGCGCTTGTTTGAAATTTGGGGAAAGTACAAACTTTACCCCCCTCTTAAATTTCGGACCTACTGTGGGTCGGGGGTAGGATGGTAATCCCAGGTATCCCAAATAGTGGGCGGGAGCGATTTCGGCCGCGCGCATGTGTGCTTAGGCGGCCATTGTGTATGAATGTTTTTCGGAGGCAGTTGCGTGGCGTCTGGATGAAGCTACAAACCTACCCCGGTGTAGACCTTTGGACGTCGGGCCGGTAGGTTTCACGGGTCTGAGTTAGAAAAGTAATTTCCTTCTACTACCAAACATTGGTCTCACGCGGTTTCGGGCGAGTAGAGGCTCTTTTGGCGCTTTGTTCAAAATTTTGAAACAGTAGCATTCACGTTTAGAGTACTCTTGAACTTTGATGATTGACCTAAATAGACAACGTTAAATTTGACCTTGTATGTTTGAAAACCTCATTAAATTATCCACTTCTTTTTGAAATTTTGACACTTGAAAATCCTATAACTACGATTATTCTGGAATGGAGGAGCTAAATTTGAATCTATTTTGTACACGACTATATATGCTATTATGTACAAAATCAGAGCAAAGATTGGTGCCCCCATAATTTAGGTATGATTTACAAATGCCATGATATCGAATTCAAATAATTGAATGGACTTCATGTTGAATTCGAATTTTTAAACCACCTTAAGTTGAATTGAAATGTATGCTAGTTCATAGCTAGCTATTTATAATGTTCATTGTGTAACTTTTGTATGTATAATGTGCTTTACACACACAACATGAACTATACTCATGTTTATATTCGATTGCTAAAGCGATGCATTATCAGGAGTTCAAAATACTAACTATGTGGATCAATTATGTCGAATAATAACATAGACATGCTCAAATTCGATAGAATCTAGATGTCTGATGGATCAATGACTATTCCTTACACGAATTGCAAATATCATCATCCCATCCTAATATTTGGATACAATTTATATCTTCAATCAATATGTACATCAGTCTTTTATGTGTAGTTTCACTCTCCATCGGTGGTCTCTCACACATGCTCACACTCTCTCTCCCGAGGTGTCTTTCTCGCAGACATGCTCTCGATATAACCCTCCCTCCCTCTCGTAACCATTTACGACTGTATTCACTAACCTTTATCACAAGTACTCTTCCACTCACAAGCATACACACGCACAATCCCCATCGACCCTTTCTATATACATAGACCTGCCTACGTGTCTCCTATACGCACATTATCTTTAGGTCTGTCTCTCACGCATTGTCTCACACCTCTCTTCCTAATCGACGAGTATGATTCTAGCAGAGCATTCTGTAGGATGCCCCTTAAAGTTAGGTTGGATGAATAGTAATATCAGAGATAAGGGGTTACCTTAGTTCGAGAACCCAGGGTTACAAATCCTCGCCGGCTTTGTCAGTGGACACAGAGTCCTTCACAGTTCTGCTATCGTTGTCTCTTACGACAAGTCATCCATGGGTCTCCCTAAATGCGTCACGGGCCGACCAATGTGGCGCAGGACGAAACCGAACCAAGGGCCTCACCTTGACCCACCGGACCTCACGCGATGACCCCCAGGTCTCGTTATCTTCTCACACCCACACATACCAACACAGACACCACACAAAAAAGTTCTCCTCGTGCCTCTATCCCCTCCCCCCTTGCATGTACACACTCAAGGGAATCTCTCGTCATGACATCATATTAGTCTCTCTCTCTAGACCTCTCTCATTTCTCGTGCTATCTCTCCCACGCCCCCTCCCCCTGCCAGCCACTCTATCCATGCCTCTCTCGAATACGTAATACACACACATACCTCTCTAGGCCCTGCCAAATACAACAACTACACATTCACACATGTTATATCACACACCCCATTGATCTAAAAAGCCTTCTCTTCACTTTTATTTCGCATACAACATTCCTTTTGAATAAAGTGTGGCCAAAAAATTATTTTAGAATTTCTACATATATACAACATTACAAAGTTATATGGAGGAGTATGAACGTTAATTTGCATTGCATGGTGCCCACAATGATATTTATTCCGCACTGTGATTTTTATATTTTTATACTATATATAAAGTTAGTCATAATAACGAGAAACGAAGAGCATCTCTCTCCCCATCGCATACGCCCCCTCTACGCCCCTTTCACGTATGCACACAAACTATCTCCAGGTCCTCTAAAAGTAAGCCCCCAGCACATTCACGCATGTTTCATCTTTCTCTAGCGATATATATATATATAGTGACAATCATTGTATTTGGAGCGAAGGCACAATACGTACATTGTCAGAATCCACTCATTACGATCACCATTTACGTTTTCTGGTTATTATACAGTCATGGGCTCATTGTACAACTCTATATTTTTTCAAGACACGACTAGTTGACCAGTTAAACGCTCCACGTGGCACCTCTAGTGTTGCGTCACATTATCTCACTTCCATTGGGCCCACCTGTCGGCTTGTATCTACTCTTCTACACTCTTATAAAAAACAGAGTTGGTGATGATGGTGTGCCTACCATCCTGCAATATAGGCCGTCCGATTTATATCTGATGGGTAGGAAGGAAACTATGGCAATTTTGCTAAAATGTACCCACACACCTCTCCACATTTGCAAATAAGACCTTCCCTCGTTCATCCTTTTCTCTCACAAGATAAACTAGTCATACAAATGCATCTTGATGTTAGGTGCAACGCACGGGCATCTTGCTAGTAAGAATAAAAACAAAAGACAAAAAAATATTGGACGGTGGTTCGAAGTCATGACCGCGGGCACATCGGACAAGGTGGCCTTGTATTGGTATGCTGAGCCGTCTGTTTTAACACACAGGAGCTGGTGTGGTGATTATACACACATGCACGCATGCACACGAACTGCATGCACGCAACACTCACACGAACACATGCAGCCACGCACGCACGCAACACTCACACGTACACACGCAGCCACGCACGCACACAACACTCACACACACACACGCACGCATGCATGCACACACCACACGACAAACACACACTCTCACACTCAAGTGCTCAACCTACACGTGCATGCGCACACAACCAGGTGATTCCCGCTCACGGGTTGGAGTCTTGTCGCGCCTGCGTAATGTTTATCTGACCTTTTTCCGATGAGAAATGACATGTGGGACCCACAAGGAACATGTTCAATTTAACTGGTCAACATGGTGCCAGGCAAACTATTTGGTCGGTCAACAGAGTGCAATCCGATGCTGAACGATGAGCAAGTGACCGTATAATCACCACAAAACGTATATAGTGACCGTAATGAGCGTATTCTGAAGTTCGGTGACCGTATTACGCTTTTCTCTCTGTAGGCCCTCCAAAACTACATGTCTACACGTTCTCGCATGTTACATCTAACAACTATGCAATACAGCACTACTACTACACTAACACAATAAATCATATGTGTTTTTAGTTTTACTAGATATCATATTGTTACTTAATTATTCAGTTTGCATACATTAAAATTGCCTTTGAAATGTATGGCCAGTATCATCTACCGTGGGGGGAAAATCCCGCCCTTTCCTGTTTAATCGGGTTTGTATCGATGGATCATGCGAAACAGCAAAACTATAGTACTATACAGTACAAGTGACAGTTCACGGGGCCGCCATGTCGTGTACTCCTCCGTCGTAAGAGTGGAGCGCTCGCTTTCATAAATGTTCTAGTCCTGTTCGCCAACATGTGGGACATCATGCTACCGGGTCCACGTGCCATACCGAAATACAGTGCAGAGCAGTAGGGGTGAAGAACCCCAGTTATGGCGCCGGCGTAGTAATGAGCAATGAGGCGTCAAATCACAAAGCTGCACCTTTCCCACAGTTAAGTTGGAGGGACGAAGTAATAATGCTAAAAAAAAGAAGTTGGAGGGACGAAGCAACCATCATTTCACTCGTTGCTGAATCCGCTTCTCCCTCATCTTCTTCAAGTTAACCACGTGTTGCTTCTGTTGTTGTTCTGCCTCATGTGGGACGCGGATCGGCTCTGCAAAGCACTGACACGTGGGACCGCATGTTAGCAAACCGCCATTCCAACGTCCTCTAAAAATAAGAAACCTCCCCCGCCATCCGCGCGGCAAAATCACCTCCTTTTTACTAATCTTGATTCTATAATATTTTAGATCAATATAATTGAGATTTGTATAGATAGCACACAGGAGCAAAACCAAGTGGTATGGTTAAGGGCATCCACAATGTGTAGCCAAATGTGAAAATAGCTTTTGGCATCGATGGGAACCATTGTGGACGGTGCTGCCAAAGCCAAAAACATGGAACCGAAGCTCCCTGATTTATTGATTGAAGGAATAGAAAAATGCAACATCTCTCCTCTTGCTCCCGTGCTTGGACACATGTACAGTATAGAGCACAGAGTCTACTCCCCTGTCCCTTCTATTACAAATCACAAAGCATTGAGGCGTCAAATCACAAAGCATAGACGAAGCAAGCATCATTTCACTCTTCGCTGACTCCGCTTCTCCATCTTCTTCTTCGAGAAACCACCTCACCGCACTAAGCTGGACGGACGACGCTATTGTGTACTAGCAGTACTAGTGCGTTTATGCGTCCTTTGGTTCAACGGACTTCCTGGATGCAAATAAGGCGGTTGTCTCGGCTTGCGGGTGGCACTTGCGAGCGACTTACCGTGGTCTCCCTCAACGGTGTTCTCCGTCGAATGCACTCCGCCAAACCACAACGTTTGAGATATCGTCGATGTCAACGCAATGGGGAAGGAAGTCAAATAGTTACTACCTCCATTTTTTGTACACAAGGCTAGTATATCAAAATTACAATTTGCAAAAGGCCACTAACACTAATCGAGGCAAAATTGATGGGGTTTGCCTCGTACTAGCAACCAAGGACAGTAATATACCCTTGCATGCATGCGGAAGTGAGAAGGTTGGTTTGCATGGCGCTGCATTAATCAAGCAATGAGGAGTGAGATGGTTAGCTCTTTGGGCTTTGGAGAAAAAATACGCATTAATTGACACGTCAAACGAGGATTTGTATCGATTAATCCCGCGAAGGAAAACCCCGCCTTTCTTTATTAACACTAGTACTCCTAGTACGTACGTACTTATCCTATTTGGGTCTAGGCCTTGCATTGCCATACTCCGCCACACATTTTTGCCAAGCTTGCCTAAAGTTTTCAAAATGAAAAGGAGGTACACTAGCGCACAGCTGTCGCGGTCGCACCGCACCCTCACACGGTCGCTCCGCACCCTCACACAGTCGCTCTTGCACGCCGCAAACCCAACCAAGGGAACGCACCCCTCACTGACATGTGCTACCGCATGTGAACAAACCAAACTCAGCCATCCTACCATTGACACATAATTTTCGTTCATAGAATATGTTTATCCAACCGCATGTTGGGGAGGATCCGTACGGCCCGTGCAGTGGTCTGTTGGGGAAGAAGAAGAGGTGAGGAAGAAGGGTTAGGAGACGTAGGATATTCATCCAACCGCCTGAAATGGTAGACTGACCCAAATGATGAAAGTCAGGCAACTTGCATAACAATATATGTTTTTACACAGCAAGAGATCCCTAAAAACAACAACATAAAGAAAAACTATCACTGCTCGCGGAACGAGACGACCTCGTCGTCTTTGGCTGCGGGCGTGAACCAGCCGTAGCTGCCGATGTGTGTCTCTGCACCGTGGTTGTCCTCGGCCTCCAGGTACTCGTTCACGCGGAGCGTGCGGGCGCTCTGCACGGACGAGAGCACCGCCCGGTTCAAGCCGAGGATGTCCGGTTCTGCCTGCAGGAGGGCCTCGATGGCAACGGCATCCGCGCGCTCCGCTTCGAGTTGAGCCTCCGCCGCTCGGTTCAAGCCGAGGACGTCCGGTTCCGCCTGCAGGAGGGCCTCGATGAAAGCGGCATTCGCGCACTCCGCGTCGAGTTGAGCCTCCGCCGCCCGGTTCAAGTCGAGGACGTCCGGTTCCGCCTGCAGGAGGGCCTCGATGGCAGTGGCATCCGCGCGCTCCGCCTCAAGTTGAGCCTCCGCCGCCCGGTTCACATCCACGACATCCGGTTCTACCCGCAGGAAAGCCTCGACGGCAGCGGCATGTGCACGCTCCACCTCGAGTTGAGCCTCTGCCTCCCGGTCCTCCTTTAGTATCGCGAGGTTGAACCGTTGGTCTGCCTGCACCATGGGGGGCCCGGACGCTGGCATGAAGTCGACGTCCATCATCTCGTACCCATTGGGGGCCTTCTGTGCCGCGACCTCCGCCATGAACATTGGATCGGCTTCCTCCTCCTCGTAGCTTGGCTCCAGAGAACTCGGAGATTGGCCCACTGCAAAGCGAGCTATGGAACGGAGGTCTGTGGTGCTGACCACTACCATGATTTCTGCGCGGCGCTCCGGTGTTAGCATCTTGTAGTACGTGATCTTGCGGCGCACCATGGCTTTTCGGCGAAATAGGGGACACTTGATGCGGGCTAGGGGATTGAAAGGTGGGGGAATGGGCTGGAGAGAGGTGTGGTTTTGGGGCAGTGGCTGGCGTAGGCCGAGCAGCGAAGGTTCTGGTGTGAATAGTGGTTCCGGTGATGACCGGTCAATCGGTTTTGACTATACATCGCTCTTGTCGCGTTCGTGTTGCACTCCGGCATGCTGGACCCTCCACATCACTCACCAAATGGAACGCACTTCGTCTTGCGTTTTCGCTCGCTTTTGGGACCTAGTTGAGAGCAAACCGACGTCCCTCCCCCTCCCCCGCCCGTGTCATTTATACTACCACTTCCTCCATTTTATGCGGAGTAAACAAAAACAGAGGGAGTATACTATGGATGAAGATCCCCTGACGTGGCCGAACCCATTGAGTAACTGACATGCGGGGCCTAGCAAGCATGGGGTCTGCCAGTAAGTGAACGAAAGGGAGGGTAAGGAAGGGATACCTACGGTAGAGGAACCATTTCCACTACTACTCCCTCCTTCCATCTACAGGGCCTAATGCGTTTTTCAAGGCTAACTTTGACCAACTGTTAGAGTAATAATATATGACATGCAACTTACACAAAGCATACGGTCAAATTCGTAGGTGAAAGGAGCTTCCAATGATATAATTTTCACATTATACATCTCATGTACTATTAATCTTGTCAATAGTCAATGGCGGTTTTGAAAAAGGCATTAGAGCATGGTTAATAATATAGCTAGCCGATGGCTATAAGGAACTGCCATGTCATCTATAGCCATCATCTATATGCACTCATACAGTAGTGTGGGCTATAAGGTTGGCTATTTCCCGCAAAAAATATATAAGGTTGGCTAGTACTTTTTTCCATCTCCTCTCTATCTCTTTCTTCATATTTATTGTATTTAACTAGGAATGCATATATAGCTAGGCTCTTGCATGAGAGCTCACTCCCCTTACTTTTTCACATCTCTCTCCTCCACATAGGCCCTATATAAAATGGAAGGAGGGAGTACTATGAGCACTGCATACTCTACTACAGATGTTGTCAGTACTCCACTAGTACTATTGGACAGGGAGCTTAAAAAAAGGTTACCATTGGACTGGCTATACGTGGCGAAATCCTAGTAGGAAGAGCATGTGCGAGAACAAGCACATTCACATGGTTGAAAAAAAATCGAAAACCATGTCTGTTTGAATACAAATCTAGGAGTACGTATGAATCTAACAATATTGATTGGGCATTGTTCAATGTTGATACTTTTTTCTGTATGTTTGATCAAAGTAGAGATACTTTGACTACACATAAAACTTATATGTAAACTAGAAAGGGTCGGAGGGAGTATATTGTATGTTCAAGAGCGAAACAAACATTGAATACCCTTTATATATGATTTGTGGATGTTATGATCACCGTTCAAAATTTTGAATCCGCCTTAGGTATCACACATGCACCCACTCGTTCTCTCTCGATTTCATCTCGGGGTCCGGAGATCGATTGAAAGAGGACTAGGGTGGGTATAATACGTTCGTTTCGCTTATGAACGTACAATATACTCCCTCTTATCCCCACAGACCCCCCGGCCGGTCATTTCTATCATAGAAACAGAGAAAACCTTTCTTTCCTTGCATGACATGCAATTGATCTCTCAACATCAATCAATCTCGTCAAGATCTGTCGGGGCATGAACCGAATGGGATGTCAAAACTAAGACGGGAAGCAACACGTAGTGGAGGCAAAGTGAAACTTTAAATGAACCGTTTGTTTGTATGCATGTCGGACAAATTACAACATTGGAAATACATGCATGGTCTAGGCCCACATGCGAATGATACTCGGTGGAATGTTCAAATGAGGCATGTGGGAGCGACACGCTCATCTTTGCTTTACACGGTCGGTTTCAGTGTGCCGAGGGTGGCGTTAGCGCTGTGACACGACCAGTATATCAACACCCGGCTCGTCGAGGATGCATGGGGCACCGAAGTGCGTGTGCACCGCGACGCGTCCGCGGAGTGGTGTAGTGCGGCCAACTGCATCCCCAGGACCTGTGACCATGCCAGGTCATCTTGCTTTTTCAATGACATGTGGGGTCGCATCTGAGCAAAGGGCATCTCCAGCGTTGCCACGACCGCATCTTACTACCCTGGCACACCAAAAATCCTCGTCCCTCGCACCGTCGCGCGGTGCATTCCCAGCCGACGCCAGCTGCCCGCATTCATGCCGTCCATCCGTATGCCGTCATTAAGAGGCTCGGTGCCTGAGGAACCAACTCCGGCGACTTAATGACGCACCCGGACGCTTGGCCTCACCGGAATGCGCTACTTAAAGCGGCAACGCCCAGCTAACCTCCACACCATAGCGCATCGTCCTGCTACCTGGCACCTCATCCGCCATGACCGCGACCGCGAACGCTCTGCGGGAGAGCTTGTCTTCGGGGATGAAGCTCGAGGTCGCCGCCCTCGCTCAAGTCGCCGCTCGTGACGCAATAGCAGCGTAGCCGGACGAGGACACGACTGCACAAGCGGTGGCCACGCTGGCGGCCGACGACGGGAGCACCATCAGCCACACGTCCTACTTGCTGCCGTCCAACGTCTGGCACCGCCGAGGTCGGGGACTCCTCCGAGGTTGAGTAGGGCATGGGAGGCGGCAGGGCATGGTGTGCCAACTAGCCGGCCCGTTTCCCGTGTTCTACTCTTCCTCATCGGAGACCGCACCTTCACTTCACGGGTCTTGAACCCCGCCCCCATACATGGAGATCGTAGATGGAGGACGTCGGTCGCTGCCATAGAATAGGTTTAGGGCCGGGTTTCTTTTTTTCTGTCCTATAAAAGTTCAAAATGTAATGAAAATCGTGTTTGCATTAATCTCGGTCGGTGTATATGAACTTTCACAATAATATAGTATATTGTAGGATTACTAGCAAGATGCCCATGCGTTGCATGGAACATCAAGATCTTGTGGGAGAAAAGGATGAATGAGTGAAGGCCTTATCTGCAAATGTGGAGAGGAGTGCGGGTAAATTGTCATAGTTTCCTTCCTATCCGTTAGATATAGATCAGACGGCCTATGTTGCAGGATGGCAGGCACACCATCATCACCAACTCTGTTTTTATTGAACCGAGACAGAGCTAACATGTGAAGTAAATAAACAGATAGTCTACACACACAATTTATCGTAGGCACTCCAATAGTACGTCCACTACACATTCACGCATTTCACATCTTTTTACATCTACGAGAACCTACAAAAGGGTTAATGTAAATTGCCACTCTCTCCTCCCTGATTTTCATGGTGGTGGGCCCGTCCCTCCCCCCAATCTACAATCAACAGCTCACACATTTCACATTACGTTAATTACGTAACTGGGATTACGTAGGTGTAGCATTGCTCGTCCTAAAAAACCCAACTAAGCCAACCTCCCAGCATATCGCGCGGGAAAAGACCCGACCGCGCCGTTTTAGTCAGGATTACCTGATTACTAGTAGTAGTATCAATGGATCGCGCGAAGCACCAAGTTTTTTTTCTTTAGTGGGCGAAGCACCGAGTTTAAAAGGAAAAAAGCGGTATACTCACTGCGCCCCTGTCGCACTCGCATTGCACCCCACACACGTTCGGTCCTGCACACAGCTCACGCAAATGGAAGCGCTTCGGCTTGCCTCTTCACTGACACGTGGGACTGCACTTGGAGAAACCAACCATGGGCCAAACTCCCCCCACCCACCGCGCGAAAATCCCCCCCCAAAATTCCCCCCAAATCCCAAATTCAACCGCCCTTCGGCCAACTAGCCAATAATATTCCCCCAACCCCCCTCCCCCTATCCCCCTCCACTCCATTCGCTCTGCCAAAGCCACCCTCCCCACCGCGCTGATACGTCGGCGCCGCGGTTCGTCGAGGGGACGCACGGTGATCCTCTCGCTCCCACAGTACGCTCTCATAGACTGCCGTCCTCTAGCCGCGTCGCCACTGCTGGCGACGTTCTTGTGGAGGCGCACGGCAGTCTGCGCCGCCACCGCTGGCGACGTTCGTGTGGAGACGCACAGTCGTTAGCTTCTCCCATGGTACGCGCTTCTACAAGGCTCCATGCATGTCGGTGTAGCGCTGAATGTTAGCTGATAGACGCTATTAATCTCACTATTTGCCAAAGTAGTTTACAGTCAATATGCTCTGCTTAAGAAGCTTCCTTGCCCTGTTCTGCACTCAATCTGCTTAGCTGAGATGGCATGCCAAGCCCGATTAGTTGCTAAAATATCCTGCCATATATTTATTGTGACGTAGATTGCCATGGTCCAGTAGCCAATCTGTTAGGTGAAATAGTTGTACACCGTTTTATACTCGATCTTTGTTGCTGCGATGGCCTTCGAAAGTTCGATGGCTGTGTGCTCGGCCTCATTGACTGCTGAAACAGCCTGCCATAATTTAGCACTCAAATCTGTTTGCTGAATTAGCTTTACATATATCTCGTTACTTAGATCTGCTCGTCAAAATATCTTGCCATAGCTTTAAACATCGACCTATGTATTTTTTTATGGACTTCATAAAAAAGCATATATGTTTTTCCTGTAATATCTAGAAGAAGAACTAATTTGTATGTCTAACAGATGGACATGACTTGGATAACTTCTGCTCGAAGATTCTCTGTTGCATATGTCCAGGGGGTTGAAAACTTCTTGAACTTTATCCGAGCTGAGTACGGTGGTCCGAAATCAGATGTGCTCTGCCCATGTATCAGTTGTATGAATTCAGTTACAAGACCCCAGTCAACTGTGCAAAATCATCTACACTTGTATGGGATGTCGGTCACATATACTAGGTGGGTTCATCATGGTGAAGCTATGAACGTCAATGTTACTGACTACGTGGAAGCAGCAGATCGCCATCTTGATCTGCATGATGCTCAGGTGCAAGAGGAGGAGGAGGTGGTGGTGGCGGAGCCAGTGAGTTTGACCAACATTGAAACAATTCTACGAAATGCTTGTGCATTTCGTGAACTTTCACCTGCTGAAGAAAATTGGTGGGCCCGCATGTTGGAACTATGCAACATGGCTGTCACCCCAGGAAATAAGCTGTCAGTATTCTCAGCTATGGTCACCTTTATTCTGGTGAAGACATCTGAGCAGATGACCAACAAATCATTCGATGCAATGTTGGCTGCTTTCCGCAAATCTTTCCTAGATGCGTCTGAGCTGCCACACACCAACAGTAAAATGAAGAATTTCCTTCGTGCAGTTGGAATTGGATATGATATGATCCATGTTTGTAAGAATAATTGTGTCTGTTCTGGAAGGATTATGCCAACTTAAGTGAATGCCCGAAATGCAAATCACCAAGATGGAAAGATGGCGATGCTGTGAAGAGGATTCCTCATAATGTTCTGAGACATTTTCCAATTACACCAAGATTGGAGAGGTTCATTCATGATGCTGAAACAAGAGAGGATGTACTATGGCATTCTAGGAACCAGGAGTACAGAGATCAGAATGTAATGAGCCATCCATCTCATGGTAGTGAGTGGCAAAGCTTCAATCAGAAACACAAAAAGTTTGCTGCTGACCCGAAAAACATTAGACTTGGCTTAGCTTTAGATGGATTTAACCCATTTGGCCACCAGAGTGCCACATATAGCATGTGGCTAGTTCTTGTTATCCCTTACAACATGCCTCCAAATGTCTGCACCAAAGAATCAAACTACATGATGGCCTTGCTCATCCCAGGTCCGAAAAGTCCTGGAAAGGATTTTGATTTATTCATGGAGCCTCTTGTGGAGGAACTTAAACAACTATGGAGGGGTGTTATCACTCGAGGCCTATATAGCAGCCCACCAGCTGATTTCTTTCTGCGTGTTGTTATAATTCGGTGCATCCATGATTATCTGGCTTTGGGCACTATGTCAGGGCGAACGATACATGGTTACAATGCATGTGTTCGCTGTGACAGGAATCCGCTGTCATACGCAATACTTAGCAAGATCTGTTACATTGGACACCGCCGTTTCCTTGCCAAGGACAAGCCGCGTCCTACAAAATACCAAAGACATGTGTTCATTGCAAAGCATGAAAACCGTGATGCGCCAAAGAGGCTCACCGCCGATGAGTTGCAAGTGGAATTAGAGAAGGTCAGGCATATTACACCAGGAAACCATCCTGGTAATGGTAGCGGGAAAAGGAAGCGTGTCAGCGTAGAAGAGAGATTATTGTTTACCCGCAGGTCCACTTTGCGGGACTTGGAGTATTGGAAAGATATGGATCTGCGGCATAATCTTGATGTGATGCACATCGAGAAAAATATATGTGACAGCATTATCGGCACACTTCTTAATATTGAAGGCAAGACGAAAGATACCTTAAAATCTAGGATTGATTTGACACACCTGGGTATCAGAAGGGATTTGCAGGTGCAAAATGAAGGTAAACCATGGGATATGGCACCAGTGTGTACGTCTTGGAAAGGTAAAAAGAAAAGAGCTCTGCGAGGTCATGTCACGTGCGAGATTCCCACATGGATTTGCTTCCAACCCTGAAAGGAGAGTCAGTGCAGATGAAAACAAGGTACAAGGGTTGAAAACTTATGACTGCCACGTCCTACTTCAAAGGGTTTTACCTGTTATCCTTAGAGGATTGGGCCGCCCTGACTTATACAGAGCAGTTGCAGAGTTGGGACAATTCTCTATAGTAGAAATATCAGGATAGATGCTTTGGAGCGTCTTAGAGACAAGATACCAACTATCCTATGCAACCTTGAGAAGATATATCCTCCAGACTTCTTTGATGTGATGGTGCATTTGACTGTTCATCTACCTGATGAGGCACTACTTAGAGGTCTAGTACAGTATGGCTGGATGTACCCTATTGAAAGGCAGCTAGGCACTTTCAAGAGCTATGTTAGGAACAGAGCTAGACCCGAGGGTTCCATTGTAGAGGACTACATTGCTACAAAAGTGTTGACATTCTGCTCAAAATACATTTTGTTCGAGTTACAGGGAAGAGTCGACAAGAGGACAAACCTAAAGATTTGGACAAAATGGTTTGGTATGTGTTGAATAACTGTCCTGAGATACTATCTTATATCAAGTAAGTGCTAAGTACTACATCTTATACATCGTAATCTACTAAACTTGCAGCACATTCTTATAAATTTAGATGTTTGACGCGATCACTATGTTGTGCAGCATCAACAAAAAGGAGTTACTGCCGCAAAATCCAAGAAACATTGACAAACTGGTTATGGCAGGATTTGCGAAATGGTTCAAGAGCCATGTAAGCTTTTGAATTGCACTATCAGTTTTTTTAATATATTGAGCACATAAGATGATCAGCTTGTCTATTTTCTAAACATAGGTTAAGAAGATGCGGGAGGATGGGCAGGCAGTTGATGATGCCCTTTACGCACTAGCAATGGGTCTTGATACTCGGGTAAGACATTATGAATCTTGCATTTTTGGAGATGTGCGCTACAACAGCCTTGCACGCGACGAAGGCAAGAAGACAGAAAACAGTGCCATCATGAGCACAGATACGTACGACAGAGTGATAACTGAAATGTATGCTAACATAACAGACATTGTTCTGTTGCAGTATATCTCCAGTTTCGAGGTTCATCGGTGTGTGGTTCCATTGTGCTATCATTGGTATAACCTGTTTTCCAGGATCGCAAAACCAAGAGCTGATGATTATTTCAAATCCATCAATGTCAAGGCGGCGTACCTGACCAACGAGCCTTTTATTTTGGCAAATCAAGCAACACAAATATTTTTCTTGGAAGACACATTTGCACGTAGCGATGACTGGAGAGTATTGCAAAGTTTTGAGCAGATGAATTCGTTTAATGAAGTTGCACAGCAAGATGATGCTTACACTGCTCCTGATGTACATGATTTCACAGATGTTCCTAATATCTTTGAGAACCATCACGTCAATGACGCTGGCGAAAAGATTGTATGTCATGCTGTGGACATACAAGAGTTGATCAAGAAGAAGCCAACGTTTGAGGACATTGAGGACGAAGAAGAAGATGACACTCTGGGGAATTACGATTCAGACTGATATACATGGCGAAGATGTTGAATCTGCTGCTGCGGATGATGATTAGATTGGTTTTGTCGTATTTGCCTGTCAGAAGACGTTTTTTATCTACTATGTGAAATTGTGTTTGCTATGACAACTGAAACCTGATGAACGTGTTGTTTAGTATTTTGTCGTGAGAACATCACTTGTTATGTATGTTGATTTGTGTTTGGTGATTGTATGACGAGTAAAACATGATGACATTGTTGTTTAGTTGTACTCATATTTGGCTGTGAAACTTGAATTTGATGACATAGTTTGCTATTGGACTTTAATTTGATCGACGTCTTCGAATGGGAACAAAGCTGACCCGATAGGGCCTCTGCTAATTATTTATTCATTACCAAAATGGCCTCTGCTATTTATTTATATATGAGCAAAAGGGGATACCCCCGATTTCCGTTAATAGAAATCATTAGATGTTCACAACACTACGCCCAACCTGCTACACAGGTTTCATTCATTACTAGTTTCAGCAAAGTGCTCATGTCATAGCCACTGAATACATCACGAGTGCTACATACACTACAAATAAAGAGACAATCATCCTACAGAGCACATCGATTTTGCCCATTATCTTCACAAGATCTTTCATCTCCTCATTGTTGTCAAGGTCGTTCAACAACTGTTGCTTGGCCATGATCAGAGGAACTGCATCTTTAACCTTCTGCTCTGCATCTTCCTCTTCTACCGTTCCTTCAGTTACTTGTCCAACACCCCAAACCTGCTGGTATTGGGATTCCTCGGCTAACCAAATAATCAGTGTAGTTGTATTCCCCCACATCAGCAACTTCCCAAAAATACAAATCACATGAATCTTCCCTTTTCTGCCCGAATCAAATTGGAAGATCATCAACCAAACTAATAAAAAAATCAGCAACTGAAAGCAGCAGAACAACACTTAAAAATATTATTACCCCATGATTCGGGCATTTGTAGAAGACTCGGCCAGGGTTGAGGGTTGTGGTTGAGACGCGACGGATGACTCTGCGTGATTTGCAGCAGTGGCACCACACCAATGGCAGCGGGTTGCGATGAGCAACCGGCTGCGGTGCGTGTGCCGGCGGGGGTGTGATGAGACCCACAGTCGATGGCACGGGTGGCGACTTGGCGCATATCTGGTTGTTTCCTGCAAAAGAGCAGGTGGACGAGCAGCCAGTGGACATGGTTGCTACGGCCAGAGCTTCTGATGCTAGGCAGAGTAAGTAGAGAAGAGGAGAAGCGAACGTTGGATATGTCAGTTTCATTACTTGCAGAGTAGCATAGCACCATATATAGTCATAGTCTAGGTTTGGATTCGAACCAGCTACAGGAGCAGGTCTCTCTTTTTTCTAAAACTCAGCAATGTCTGTTTACTGGTACACTAGCTTGTTCTATACGCCTTCTCAAGTCTTTGATTTTCTTTCTTTTTTTGCGAGGAAGGAAGGTGGACAAAACTGAGAGTTCCTGGGACTCGAACCCAAGGCCTCTCGGTTGAAAACCAAGGGTGCTACTCACTTATGTGGTGAACGTTCCCTGGGAGGAAGACAGCAGACGAACGCATTTTCCTCGCAATTTTAGTTGCGATGCAAGATCGAACGGTCGTAGTTTCGGGAATGTTAGCAGGCGAACGAGCCCAGTTTTCTTTTCTTCCTACATATAAAAAAGTATGCTACTTGGTGTCGGCTTAGTCAACAAACAATTGTGCCAACCTTGACCGTTGGATTGACATTCAATGTCTGTCGTGTTTCTTCAGTCTCTTCTTCCTCCAGCCGCCAAAGCCAAACCAGCGCCGGCGGGACTGCCTGCTCCCGCGGCTGGCTGTGCTGCCGCGCACGCATCGTGGCCACATCGCACCCTAAAACTCTGCGCATCTTCCCTGGCTCCTGTTCGTTTCCGTCCATGGCCTCACCATTGTCCTCCATGTTGGTTCGCTCACCACGGCGCCGCCCTCCGGTGTTGTCAACATGGTCAACAACCGAGATGAATAAGGAGATGACTGTGCATGGTGAGGATGACAGTAGGACCTAGCAGCGCACACAGTAATTTTGTTTTTTCGGGACGGAGAACGGGAGAAGGGTATCAACTGTGTTGTGCGGGACTGTGGCCCATCTAGCCAAGGCTTTTATTTCAAATGTTTAGCACATGACCAGCCCAGTTTGTTTTTTTCCTTTCTGAAAATGGCTAGCCCAGCTATTTTGTTTTTTGCAGAATAACCAACGTAGGCCTACTTGCTTTTTGACGCCCTGCTGGGCCGAAAATCTTTCAAGACGAGGAGGGATGCATTTTGCCCAGAAATTGGGCTATAAGTAATAATAAATGGGCTGTAAAATGAAAAAATACAGCAAAAATGCAATTAGTTCCAAAATACTTTTTTCTTTCGGATTTTGATATTTTAAATTTCATTGTTTTTGTGCGGGTAAAATTTCATTGGATTTAAATTAAGGTATGTTTAGTTTTAAAATTGATTTGAATCTGGCTAGAAATTTCGGCTGTATGCTGTTTAGGACAGATTTGGAGGCTGACTTGTGGGTCTACTAGGTTGACGTGTACGAAAGGCTTTGTCAACTTAGTCCACAAACGATTCTGGCAACAGTGGCCGTTGGATGTTAATCCAACGGCCGTGTTGCTTCTTCAATATCTGATCTTCTTGCTCCAGCCGCCCATACCAGCGCCGGTGGTACTGCCTGCTCCCGCCTCCTGTGGTCGGCCGTGCTGCCGCACAGGCCGCACCGCCCCACCCTACTCCATTGCTAGCCAGGCCATTCCTCTACTCACCCACACCTCCTGTTATTTTGCGGCGACGGCAACCGGACCAGTAAACCCTCGTACTCCCCACCACGTGGGCAACCACTGCCGAGTCTTCCCTGGCTCTGGGTCATTCCCTTCCTAGGCCTCGCCATCGTCCACCGCCCTGGTGCTCTCGGCGCGGCGTGGTCAACGTGGTCAACGAACGACATCCATCAGACATGGAATGTACGTCGAGAGGCTGACAGCTGGGTCCACGGC
Organism: Aegilops tauschii subsp. strangulata; assembly: GCF_002575655.3. Lineage (NCBI taxonomy): Eukaryota > Viridiplantae > Streptophyta > Magnoliopsida > Poales > Poaceae > Aegilops > Aegilops tauschii. Next base: position 290,454,251 of record NC_053038.3, read on the forward strand.
CGCACATAAGGAAATGCCTCCTTATTACGCGCAAAATAACGATTCCTCCACCTGACATCTGGGACCCACCGGAAGGGCCTCTGTATTTTGCGAAAAAATGTTCACCCGCTGATAGGTCGGACCCACCAGCTATATCTTCATACACAAGGAAGTGCTTCCTTATTACGCACAAAAAAATGAATACTCCCCCTGCTAGCTGGGACCCACCATAGTGGGAGGCTAACTTGTGGGCCTACTAAGATGACGGGGACGGAGGGCTTTGTCAACTTAGTCAATATGAAGGATTCTACCTCCAGTGACCGTACGATATCCATCCAACGGCCGTAGTGCTTCTTCAACCTCTGGTCTTCTTGCTCCAGTCGCCCAAACAAGCGTTGGCCGTGCCGCCGGCTCCTGCCTTCCATGTCCGGCTGTGCTGCCACCGCTGGCCATGCCATCCCTCTATACTCACCCACACCTTCTGTTATTCTCCGGCGACGGCAGCCTCATACCGCAGCCGAAGCAGTCAACCCACGTACTCCCCTTTGCGGGGCATCCACTGGCGCGTCTTCCCCGGCTCGGCATCATCCCCTTCCTAGGCCTCACCGTCGTCCACCGCCCTGGTGCTCTCGGCACGGCATGGTCAATGTGGTCAACGAACGACTTCCATCGGAAGAGTACTGTACGTTGAGAGGCTGACAGCTAGGTCCACGGCCGCAGCAAGGAAGTGCCTCCTTATTATGCGGAAAATAATGATTCCTCCACCTGACAGCAGGGACCCACCGGACGGGCCACCGTATTTCACGAAAAAAATGTTTCCCCCTGACTGCTGGGACACACCAGCTACATCTTCGCACGCAAGGAAGTGCCTGACAGTCGGGACCCACCCGGTCGAAGCGTATGTAGCATTGTCATTCTGGTCGCGAACGTGTACGTACAGACGATTGGTCTATCTGCAGGCTGCAGCGATGAACCGTGGCTGTGTAAGGAAGGGCACGTGTCGTAGTAGAGGCGCGCACATAGCATGTACATGTACATACAGCGGCCAGGGTGCAAGAAAGTAAATACGGCCACGTACGTACATACGGGCGGGGTCTCGAACGCCTACTCACACATACATACGGCCAGGGCTTGTGTACATGGCTGGGTCGGAACGGAGAAACTACATCATCGTCGTGTTCATGGGGAGGCAACGAAATGCGTCATGTTCATCGGGAGGCAACAAAACGCGTGCTGTTCATCGGGAGCCAACCGGCTTGGACGGAACAGGCGATGGAAACGAGGCCTGGCGTACCATAGAACGAAGGAAACGGCCTTGTGATCGACCGGCCACGGTCGAAACGGGATCCTGTTCATCGGGAGGGGTCTGGCGTACCGCAAAACGGAGGAAACGGACCTCCTACGGTCGAAACTTGGTCCTGTTGATTGGGAGGGGTGTGGCGTACCGCAAAACGGAGGAAACAGACTTGTGTTGGAGCGCTACGGTCGAAACAGGGGTCCTGTTCATCAGGAGAGGTGTGGCGTACCACAAAATGGGACTCCACGGGATACTGTGCATCTCCACCGTCGACTGCCTCCACGGCTACTGTTCATCCACCGTCGACCTCCTCTAGCCTCCACCTGCGACTGTTCATTCACGGCTTCCTGTTCATCCAGCCTCCACCGCGCGCTCCTCCACCGGCTACTATTCAACCCGCCCTCTCCACGGGGTCCTGTTCAACCACCCCTCCACGGGCTACTGTTCATCCAGCCCTCCACCGGCTACTGTTCAACCAGCCCTCCACCAGCTACTGTTCAACCAGCCCTCCACGGGGTCCTGTTCATCCAGCCCTCCACGGGGTCCTGTTCATCCAGCCCTCCACGGGGTCCTGTTCATCCACCGGCCCGATTGATCGGGATACTGTTCATCCAGCGACAACGGCCTCTACTACCATGGGTTCCTGTTCATCTAACCCCCACCAGGAACTGTTCATCCAAACCCCCCAACAACGCTCATTGTTCATCCAGAGGCAGCATTGATCGGCTTCAGTTGGCAGCAGTAGCAAAGGAATCACTCGGGTTCAGTTAACAGCAAGGGATCTATCGATCCCTCGGGTTCAGTAACGTGTAGCCTGCAGTGCAATCGCTCGTGTTCAGTTAGAGCCCAACGCCTCGCTCGGGTTTAGTTAGAGCGCAACGCCTCGCACACACGTGCGTACGTACGAGAGTAACACGCATCGCTCGGCCCCGACCACCCACCGTAACCAGGAACTCCCCCGATATTTTCCTCGCCCTCGCTTCTACCACGGTTTTCTCTGTCATGGATGGCCCAAAGAATGTCATGCAGCTCCGTCTCCGACCCGCCCAGGACGAAAAGCCCATTTTTTGTCATGATTTTTTTTCATAGAAGTAGGAGCCCACCACATCTATGATGATACCGGGTTTTGTCACAATTACCGTCATAGAAGTGTCATAAGCATGACATAATTTTTTTTCGTTCGGCCCAAAATGTCACGGTTGTGTCTTTTTTTTTTGTAGTGCGATTTCGGTGCCGCTCCTCTTACGTGGAGGTCCCCGAAGCTCAGCCAACCCATTGAATAGATCTCCACGCTTTCTCCACGGGTCATTCTTCTCGAGCCATCTACGATTCCCCATGTACATGATTTTCCCGGACCCGCCATCTTTCGTTGACATAAGCTGCTGAGGCGTTGTATCATCCATGCACCTCGTGCATCCGCAGTATCCATGGCACACCTGCCTGAGGTGTACCCGTAACCGAGATAGTCGTGCACCGTCGTCATCAGCGCGACACTCATATGGAAATATTCTCCTTTGCAGGCATCCCATGTCCATGCCGATGTTTTCCATAACGTGTCTAGCTCCTCTTGAAGAAGCCCCATATACAGGTTAATACTATTTCCCAGTTGTTTCGGCCCTTGAATCAGCATGCTCATGTGTATGTACTTTGTCTTCATGCACTTCCATTGGGGGGAGATGTACATCCATACAAACACGGGCCATGTGCTGTGGTTGGTGTTCTGGTTTCCAAACGGATTCATGCAATCGGTACTTGCAACAAGCACAATGTTACTTGGATCTTCTGCAGCAAATCCATATACGGCGTTGAATGCTCTCCACTGGCTACCATCTACGAGGTGTCTCAGCCTCGGATCATCTCCATCGTCGGGCTTCTTCCTCTCCGCGTGCCAGCACATGAGCTTTGCTTAGTTAGGATCTACGAAATACCGCTGCAGACGGGGAGTGATCGGAAAGTACCATACAACTTTCTGAGGAGCTTTCTTTCCTGCCTTCTTGTATCGAGAAGCATTGCACACTAGACAGCTGGTTTTTTCTGCGTGATCCCCCCGATAAATGATGCAATCGTTGATGCATGCATGGTACCTAATGTGCGGAAAATCAAAAGGGCAAACGATTTTCTTGGCCTCCCCGACACTAGTAGGACACAGGTTCCCCGCGGGATATGTAGAAACATCAAATGCTCATCAAGGCTTTATTCTGTCCATTTGTTTTTGGCCTTCGTCTTTAGAAGTTCGAGCGTGAAACTCAAGCGGGTCACCTCGGGATCGCAACCGTCATACAATGGAGTCCTCGAGTCTACTTCAAGTTGCGCCAGCTTGGCCTCCTCTCTAGAAGTTGCTCTCTCGCTAGTCATACTCTTGCGAAGGAGGTCTCGAACATGAGGGTCCTGTATGACTGCACTTAGTAGCGTCGAAGACTGCGGCATGACCGCCGCCTCTTCTCCGCCATGTCCGGACTCTTCTTCGCCGTGTCCAGAATCTTCTCTGCCGCCTTCGTCATTTCCGGACTCTTCCCAGCCGACATGTCCGGCGCCATTGTCTTCTTGTTGATCGGTCATCTCTTCGTCTAGCCCCATGTCATTATTCCCTGCCATGTGGACGTCCTCATCATCATATTCTTCTTCACTTATCCACTGAGTATAGCCATCCATGAAACCATTCATCAGCACGTGCGCCTTCAAAGTGCCACGATCAAAAGGGTCCAAAAGGACTCCTTCCTTGCATCTTGCACACGGACATCTAATCCTAGTCCGATTATTTGCATAGATGTCCATCACCGCGGATTGCATGTACCGCTCCACCTTCCATCCACCCACCTTGATGACCGACTGGACGGTATAACAAGAAAAAGGGTTCTAAAATAAATAATGCATGCATCAAAGTCATATATATAATTTTGGCATGACCTTGCCTAAAAATAGGACATATTGAGTTTGCTAGAAATTCACCGAAATGGAAATAAATCGACATTTCGGCAAAACATAAGCAACTTGAGGGCATGTCACTAGCACAAACCTCTCCATATATATATATCCCAAACACACATATTCTCATTCACACACATATTCCCATTCTTGAAACATAAGCAACTCGGAGAGACCGAGAGCACGCGGTTAAATAGATGATGAGAGAGAACGATCGAGAGAGCACGTGTGGTTGGCTAAATAGCTAGCTAGATCTAGTTGTTGGGGAGGAGAGGTGAATCTAGCTAGCTAACTAATGGAGAGGGGTAATGGTGGAGGGGGGCATTAATGGGGGAGAGAAGAGAGGTGTTGGAGAAAGAGAGAGGCCATTAATGGAGGAGGGTGCCATAATGAGGAGAGAAGAGAGGTAGGAGGAAGAGAGAAGAAGAGCAACAACGGTGGAGAGTGGAGAGTGGAGAGGGGAAAGGAGGGGGAGGGGGTGGAAAAGGTGGCACCAGCTGCAACTAGCAGTAGCGCTGCTGCTACGTGGCTTAGTAGCGCTCTCCAGGAAAAGCGCTACTACTAAGTGGGGCCCATTAGCAGTAGCGACGATGTGAAAGCAAGCGCTGCTACTAAACCGTTAGTAGTAGCGCTTTTTTCTATACACTGCTACAGCTCTGGCGACCGTCGGTGGCCTTGTCTGGTCCCACATAGTAGTAGCGTGTTTTTGCTTTCCAACGCTACTATTATAGGCTTACTAGTAGCGCTTGCCAGGAAGAGCACTACTGCTAAGTAGCAGCAGCGTTGACTATTTTCCAGCGCTACTACTACCCTACTATGTATAAGCATTTTCCTAGTAGTGTTAGCATGTACTAGTATATGAAACTCATTTCGGTGAACTAGTTCATTAGTAAGGTGGACATGATTAAACTACCAAGTCTTCTATTGCCAAGTACTAGTACATAATAAAAGCATCAAACAAACATATATCTATGTCCTATGGTCACTACTTGTCTTGCCAAATCAAAATAGAGACACAGTTCAAATCATATCAGTTCAAGACAAAGCAGCAGTGAAAGAATACAAAGCGTGGGAAACTACACGACACAACAAGATTTAAGATGGGTACCACGGGTCTACATGTACAACAACACTATTGGCTCTATTGTGATGCTAGTAATGTGCATGATATGAGAAGTCAACTGTATACACAATTGAAATTGAAATCAACAGAGCTATTGATAATACCAAACATTTAAAGAAACATGCGTCAACATACCTGCTGTGTCATTGGAGTTTCGATTGGATCCTTCAATTTAAAAATAAGTTTGTATGAGTAAATACAGTGATACAAGAGCAAAGCAGTATGCACGATAGCAATGGAATCCTAAATTAGAACAATTGTTCTTCAGGTTTAAGCACTTGTTCTACATGAATAGAGTACAGTAAGACACAAGAATACAGTACTTAAAAAAATGAGCTCATAGACCATACCACATTCTTGGTTCGGGACCAGTACAGAACAAGGCGTTCCCAGTCATCGTCCAGTAAATGTGTCGCAGGAGAACGTAAGGGAATTTGATGAGTTTCTTTGCCAGTGAAGTACGTTTTCTTCAGGTAATTCCGATACTGCCGCCAAGCATTCTTGAAGATAGCAGAGATATTGGCACAGGTTACCTCATCCCGAGTTTCCAAATCGGTCCTTCTCTATAGAGAAAAATGGGAAAATTTCCTGTATTATAACCATTATGGAGGTAGAATGTATGGGACAAAGCAAAGTAATTGCCATGAATAACATTACTTACACATAACACCTGGACAAACACCTGCAACTGGCATTTTCCTTCATCTTCAGTATAAATATTTCCAAGATGGCTAGATACGCACATAGGATTTAACAACATCAAATGCAATAGATGCTAAACTACGACTGGCTGGTTGTGCTTCCTCCACAGGAATAGGCGTACTAACTGGTGGAGTTGGGGTTCGCCGTGGTAATACTGGCCCTTTGGGCACTGGAGCTGCCTTACTAGCTGCTCTTGTTTGGGAGCTCTGTGGTGGAGATGGTGTTGTGTCAACAGGAACTGGGTTACTATCTGCTGGGGTTGGGGTTAGATTGCGTGAAGCTGGTTCTCTGACCATCGCAGTAGGGGTACAATCTGCGAGAGTATGGGTTATGCGTGGTAGGGCCGGTTCTCGTGCATGTACAACCGGGGTGCTATCTCCACCAAGAGGTAGCACTATTTTATTTGATGACCGTGTTTTTACTCCGCTAGATACTGGCATCACCCGCTCCAATTCAAATGGCTGATAAACAGGAAACATAGTTGAATGTACAAACATTGTATGAGAGACAGATGCAATAGATAGTGTGGAAAAAAGAGGGCATGAAATAGTTGACATGTATATTGTTTAACTAAAATGAATAGCATGACATAATTTCACATATATGATGTCTATCTAAACTGGATAGCATAGCATAACATAATTCAAAGATATGATGAATAACTAAATAGGATCACATGACATAATTCACATACATGTTATCTAAGTTGTCAGTGTACGAAAGTAGGGCTCCTTTTTCTACCCCTTTACTTGTGCGTGGGCAGTCGCAGCCACACGCCTGCGGCCGCCCTTGGCAGGATAGAAGAGGAAGCAAAGACACAAGACTACCAGAGCAATGCCAAGACAGAGGCACGAGGAGTGAAGGGACAAGGTGGGCTCTCCCTGGTAGGAGCCTTGCCGGGGCAGCTTACGTAGCCCCAGCAAGGGCCTTGCCGGGGCAACTTGCCCAACACCAGTAGAGCCGCCACCCTTGAGCCTAAGAGTTCTGACACCATCGACAACATTGGAACCAAGGCTCGGGAGGCGCCTGCATGGTGGCATGCAGATCTTTGTAAAGACCAAGAACGTACAAGACTAGATGAGAACCAGAAGACGGAAACCCCGGCAAGATCCTTGCCGGGGACGCTCACAAGACCCCCGGCAAGACGCTCGCCGGGACACCTGCAAGACCCCGGCAAGGCCCTTGCCGGGGCCCCGGCAAGACCCTTGCTGGAGACACCTGCGGGGCCGCAGCCAGGCTCCCACCTGCCAAGGCTCCACCGCCGTTCCAACACAGAAGTCAACCCGCCAACAAGGCAGCCACCTGCGTGGCAACGTGCAGCTTCCAGGCCAACTCAGCAAGCACCTGCGTGGTGGCATGAAGATCTTCGTGAAGACTTTGCCACCGCACCAACTCAGCAGCCAGCCAGCGTGGCGCTGCAAGCCTAGTCAGCCTGGACGCGCGTCGGAGCGAGGCGAAGTGGCGACGGATGGGATGAGCTTCCTTGCCGTCTCAAATAAAGTGAGAGGGCACGTCGGCAGCGCATTAAATGCGTTTGTCATATGGTGCCAGGGGATAGACTTGTATACAATACAAACTTTCCACCTCTTGTGTGCCACTATCACTACAGGAAACAGCTACTTTGCCGTCTGCCACGGCGGACGGCAAAGGCTCGAAAGGCGGACGGCAAAGACCTTTGCCGTCAGCCGCGGACGGCAAAAGGCTCCGGCAAAGAAGGCTACGGCAAATTCCTACTTTGCCGTCTGCTTCCAGGCGGCGGACGGCAAAGGCTCTTTGCCATCTGCGGCGGACGGCAAAGAAGCGGACGGCAAAATGAGTAGTGTTAGTGTCCGTTAGGTGGCTAACGGCAGCCTTTGCCGTCCGCCAGCTGACGGCAAAGGCTGCAGGCTCTTTGCCATCTGTTGGCAGATGGCAAAGAGACCAAATAGGCATTAATTCTGTTTCTTCTTATATCAATTCATTTTCACAGAAAATCAAACACACACATATATATATATATATATGACCAATATAGCATATCCAACACATATTACCAATACTCATGAACACATATATATCCAACACATGTTACCAATATATAGTCATGAACACATATATATCCAACACATATCCATGAACACATATCCAACAAATATTACAAGGAATGATCTAAAACTAAATATCTATTTTCCTAAAAGACTATCTTATTACTAAGATCTTCTCCGGATCTTCTTCTTTTCTTCCAACCTGCATAACAAAAACACTAAGAAAGAGAGAATGGGTTAGGAGTAGAAATGTAGCATTTCACTTGGTGAAATGCAATGCCCTAGGAGCCAGTACTTGAGATCAAGATAATCAGCCAACCAGACCAAGTCCCAACACATCCAACCACCAGCAGCTTAGAAGAGATAACTATTAAGGAGAGCTACAGAAGACCTCAAGGTATACTTGAGGGATTATGTGCTCAGACAGCCTGGAAGTGCCAGGGCTAGTTCATCACAGCATAGGGATAGTCACATGTAAATTAAGCCTAAGAGAGGGGGGCTCAGACCAGCATCACTGCCCAAATCAGATGTAGTATCTGTCTTATCAGTAGAAAACTAGGAAAGTAACAGCCAAAACCAAGTATAGCATCTGTTCATAGGCTATTAGAAAGAGACAAATAGGAATAGCCAAACCAAGTGGTATCTGTTCATATCAGTATTAGAAGTAAAATAACTAAGAACAAGTGAGTATCCGTTCATGAGTAAAGTAACTGACCAAAGTAACAACTCCAGGATCAACTAAACAGAACAGAGCAGTACAGGAGTATATATACTTCACAAATACACATAGATGGTCACTGACCAAAACCCTGACACAGCAAGAATCATCACAGAGAGCTCCAATACAAGTTGATGCTCATCTACAGCAGCTAACCACAGCTAATAGAGCCTCACATCCCACAAGATCAAGATCTAGAGCTATGCATTAGAGAGATCAGGAGGGGAGCAAGGAGAAGCTCACCAAAAGGAGTTGTAGCCGAAGTAGGATGCAGCCACACCATCACTATGGTGTGACCAGCATCACAACCAACACCACCACAACAAGCCGGAGCTTGCCAGAGAGCACCACAACGGCGGCACCAGTGAGGGCACGGGCACGAAGGCGCCAACCAGGGGCACCGCAGCACGGAGGCGCCACCCAGGGGCACCACCGCGCCACGGCACATCCAGCACCGCCGGCGACGTGGGCACATCCAGCACCGCCGGCGACGTGGGCACATCCAGCACCACCGCGCCACGGCACATCCCACAACCACAACCATGACACATTCAAGTTGTGAAGTGCCATTCATGTGTCACAAACATGTGGCCCCAGGGCACTTTTTAGGTATACATCTTTCTGTGGTACCAAGTTAAAAAAAATCTTGGTACTAGTTGGCCCCAGACGCACAGAGGTCAGGTTTCTGAATATAGCAATGAGCTGCTTCGGAGGTTCTGGCTGAATCCAAATCTGCAGCAAGAATATACATGCACAACTGAAACTGGTAGAGAAGACATGGTATGACGATGCAGAAGATTTATATTTAAGTGGTGCGCAGAAATTAAGTATACCATTTGGTACCCAAAACACAGAGTCAGTGTTGACAGGTTCCTAGCATCAACACTCGTTGACAGGCATTCGCTAAGCGTGAATGGCTCTTGCCATGCCTTGGCTTTAGAAGCGAGTACTAAACCGCGAAGCTCAGGAACATAGCCAAAGCGCACTGGAGGGTTATTGAAGAGCCAACATTTGCACTCCACTTGTCTAAGCTTGGGGACAGAGACGAGCTCGATCCGTGTGCACAAAAGGCCGATGAACTCAAGCTCCTGGAGCTCAGAGCACGACACATCGATCTTGAGCATGGAGTGCAGATCAAGCAGTCTGCAGAATCTCAAGCTGAGGTGCCTGAGCCTACTGCAAGTGCTAATGAGGTCAGGTGAGGGGAAGACGTGTAGAAGCTGAGGACGAGCACCTTGAGGGCACCACTCTCGCACACTCCCTCGGCGGGAGGCACCCGAGTGAGCAAGGCCCGCGCCGCGCCCGTGAATGCGTCCATGACCTGGAGCGATGTGGCGCCGCGGAAGTGACCGGCGTCGAGGTGCACGAGCGAGAGGTGGCTGGGGAGGTGCCGCCACCGCGTGGAGAGCGCGCCGGCGCGGACCGCCTCGCGCAGGTGGAGGCGCTCGAGGATGTCGAGGATGAGGTGGTCGGGGAGGGCGCTAATTCCATCCTCGCCGACGTGGCCGGCGTTGCGCTTGGGCGGCGGCGACTCCATGGTCCCGACCGATTGACTGAAACCCTAGCTCGAATCAATGCGCCCCAGGCGGCGACCTCCTGTTCGAGGTCGCGGCTCCCCCACCTTGTGCCTGCCGCGCGATCCGGTGGCGAGGCCCGCCGGGAGGTCGGTGGCGCCGCCCGCGGCATCCCCGGGGCGCCGGTCCCAGGCGACGGAGACGGAGAGCGGGTGCGAGGAGTCCGGGCAGCGGCCCCGCGGGGCCTCGGCGGGCGCCCGGGAGAGGGAGACCGCGGCGGCGAGGAACCCGGCGAGGCCGAAGAGGAGGCAGGCCGCGGAGACGGCCGGCGAGGAGAGGAGGTGGCGGAGCGAGGAGCGGCGGGGGCGGCGGTGGGTGCGGATCTGGTGGGCCTCGGGGAGGGGAGAGAGGGAGAGAAGAGATAACGGCGGGGGGGAGAGAGGGAGAGAAGAGATAACGTGCGGTGGGGGTGTGGATCTGGTTTGCCGTCCGCTGTTTTGTTTCTTTGCCGTCTGCTAGCAGACGGCAAAGTGGGGGCGTTTTTTTCGGTAAACGGCTCGTTAGTGGGGGGCCACCTCTCTCTTTGCCGTCCGCCAGCTGACGGCAAAGATTCTTTGCCGTCCGCCAGCTGACGGCAAAGATTCTTTGCCGTCCGCCAGCTGACGGCAAAGAACTGACTGATGGCAAAGGCCTGTTTTGCTGTCTGCCATTTTCTTTGCCGTCTGCTTTTGGGTAGCTGATGGCAAAGACCTTCTTTGCCATCCGCTAGCAGACGGCAAAGAGCTGGCAGATGGCAAATTAGCTGATTCCAGTAGTGTATGGCGACCCCCTTTGGCTATAAAAGGAGGCCCGAGACATATGGAGGAGGATTCAGACTTTTTGGACCCTACACGCTTTGTAGCTAGTCCAAGAACACCAGATAAACACAAACCAGCAGGAGTAGGGTATTACGCATCACTTGGGGGCCAAACCTGGATAAATTCACCGTGTTGATCTTCTACCGCTCTTTCCACAGCCCGCGCCCGCCAACCGTAGAAGGGATCCCCCATGATACCATAGGTTTCATTTTCACCGACATCTTTGGTGCGCCAGGTACGGGAGCAGGCTGTGAAAATCCGGTTTGGAAGTTAGCGCATCGACTTCATCATCACCATGGCCCCCAAGAAGAAGGGGATCACATCGATCGGGTCGTCCGGAGCGAGCCCGTCCACGCCAGCGCGGGCAGGCGACCGGGTGGCCACGGATGGTGCCGGAGACGTGGCCCGCGAGCATCCACGACATTCTGGCAATCAGAGCCAGGCAAGCGGTGTTGTTCGGGTCCGGACGACGAGCCGCACGCCGCTGTGTCCGGGGGCGGGGCCGTGCTCCCATGGGCGGTGCGGCAGCCTCTTCGGCGCCCCAGCTGGCACCCGTGCCACGGCCTTCCCAAGACGCGCGCGATGAGCAACACCGCGACGCCGAAGCTCCTGGGCACCACCGCGGGAAGAGCCCTGTGCGCCACCCTCAGGACGTACCAGGCCGGCGTGCGCAACCAGACGCCGGCGGAAGCGGCGTGCTACCGCGGGACCGCGACAGAGCTCCTTCTAACTTGGTTAGAAGTCGGAGCGCGTCACGGTCCATGCAGCTCTCGCCGCCGCCCACGCCAGCAGAAGCGCTGGCGCGCGTGCACCTGCTCCTCGACTTCCCCCTGCTGCGGAGAAGCTCGACGAGTGGAGGGCCACCATCCGAAGCCTTATCAGCTACGCCAACAAAGACGAGCCGCTCCCAGCGGCACTCTCATGTCAGCATTCTGTCGAGACAGTACATGCTGGCGGTGGGAGGACCGGAGACGCTGCAACCACGGTGCACTCTCCTCCCCCACGACCGCGACAGCAGCCACCGGCTCGTCAGGCCAACGCCTGTGACAACGCTTCCACAGCGTCGTCCGACCCGCGAACCCGCTGCGACCAACGTTGAGTTCTTCGAGAGCGAGCTCAGGAAGACGCTCGGACTACCATCGAGCGACGGTGGGAGGCGCGCCATCAGTCGGATCGGCGTGCAGGGCTTGCTATGGACCACCCAGTGCCGGGGGCTCTGGCGACCTGCCTTACGAGGTGGGTTGTCCGGCCTTTACCCGAGAGCTGCGGCGGTTCCAGTGGCCCTCCCACTGCACCTTCAAGCCTGATGTTGGGGAAAAGTACAATGGCAAGACTCACCCATTGGAGTTCCTCAGCATCTACACCATCACGATGCAAGCTGCTGGGACTCGCGAGAATAGGGTGCTCGCCAACTACTTTCCGTTGGCACTTAAGCCCGACGTCATGTCGTGGTTGATGCACCTGCCAGTGGATTCCATCTCTTCCTGGTCGGATCTGTGCCACGAGTTTGTTGGTGCCTTTACCGGAGGCCACCAAGCTCCTGGCCAGGCAAGTGACTTGCATGTCATCCCCCAGAAGGATGGTGAGTCCCTGCGTAAGTACATACAAAGATTCAGCCGTGTGCAGTACACCATCCCAGATGTTCATCCCGCCGCTGTCATCAGTGCATTCCATCAGAACATACGCAACCGTAAGATGCGTGAAGAGCTGGCAATGAACAAGGTCAAGGATGTAGCCGAGCTTTATGTTTTGGCTAATAGATGTGCTCAGGGTGAGGAAGGAAGGAAGTACCCTGGCGAGGACGCCGGCGCGAAAACCGACTTCATGGATGAAAACGCCGCCGCCCCGACGAAGAAGGGTCGGCGCCGCAACAAGAAGCATAAGGGCAAGACTGTGCTTGCCGTTGAGGGATCCGGTGACCCCGGCGCTGCTAAGAAGGCCAAGGCTGACGACCCCGGCAAGGAGGTTGCCGGGTGCGCCGCCTGCCGGGCCTTGGCGGACACCGACAAGCTAAGATGCTCTGACAAGCAGTACTGCAAGATCCACCGCACCAAGGGCCATGACCTCCAAAACTGCCGACAGGTTGAGCTGCTTGCTGAGAAGCAAAAAGCTGAATATGAAAGGCGGGACAAGGAGAAGGGTCAGGATGGTGCTAAGGGGTCCAGCAAGAAGCGTGGCGGCCAAGGAGGTCGCCGCGGCAAAGATAATCAGCAAGAGAGGCCCGCTCGGGGCGGCGACAAGGAGGAAGATGATGATCATGACGAGGACGACGATTCCGGCGAGCATGAGTTCCAGAAAGCTACAGAGGCCATGTGCGTCGATGGTGGCGCCTCGTTGCACACCTCTCACTACCAACTAAAACAGTGGGCACGAGAGGTCACTGCGGCGGAGCCATCGTTTGATGCCCAGAAGCCACTGAAGTGGTCCTGCACGCCCATCATTTTTGACACCGAGGATCACCCTGATCGCACAACTGCGGTCGGGTGTTTGCCGTTGTTGGTTTCACCAACAATATGCAACCTCAAGGTGACGAAAGTGCTGGTTGACAGTGGGCCGGTTTGAACTTGATCTCGCCCGCTGTGATCAAGAGGCTACATATTCCAGATGGAGATCTCGAGGAGACGGGCATGTTTCAAGGGGTCAACCCAGGAAGGAGTCAGCCAAAAGGCAAAATCACGCTGCCCGTTACATTTGGGGGCGAGCTAAACTATAGCGCGGAGAAGATCGTTTTTGATGTCGCTGAGACCCCCTTGCCGTACAACGGGATCATTGGCCGTCCAACACTGGCCAAGTTCATGGCGGCGTCACACTATGCCTACAACACATTGAAGATGCCAGGGCCGCTGACCATCATCACCGTCCCCTCTGACAAGAAAGACGCGCTCATCTGCGCCGACCAACTCTACCGAGAGGCAGTTGCAGCAACTGCCCGCAAGACCTCTTCCGGCAAGACTTCTCGCACCCACTTCGGCAAGCGCGCCTCTTCGGAGTGTTGCGCTCCCGTTGAGGACGTGCCAGAGAGCTCCACCGAAAAGAGCAAGAAGTCCAAGGCTGCACCACCAGAAACCAAGAAGGTGTCCGTCAAGGAGGACGGCACGGGCGGGGCTTTCACTATAAGCTCCACCCTTGACAGCAAATAGGAAAGCGCGCTCATCGCCTTCCTGCGGGCAAATGTCGATGTGTTTGCATGGCAAGCATCCAACATCCCCGGCCTTCCCAGGGAGGTGATTGAGCAACATCTTGCTGTCTGTCCTCATGCGCAGCCCGTCAAGCAGAAGGTCAGGAAGCAAGCTTTGGAGCGACAAGAGTTCATTATCGAGGAGTTCAGGAAGTTAGAGGCGGCAGGCCTGGTTAGAGGAATGCTCCACCCTACGTGGCTGGCCAATCCAGTAGTGGTGCGTAAGGCAAATGGGAAATGGAGGCTGTGTATTGACTACACAGATATCAATAAAGCCTGTCCAAAGGATCCTTTCCCTCTGCCACGCATCGACCAGATTGTGGACTCCACTGCCGGGTGTGACCTAGTGTCATTCCTCGACGCTTATTCAGGATACCACCAGATCTTCATGATGAAGGAAGACGAAGGAAAAAACGCGTTCATCACCCCATGTGGTACGTACTGTTTTGTATGAATGCCTTTCGGGTTGACGAGAGCTGGTTCAACGTTTGCTCGAGCAGTCCAGATTGGTTTTGAGCCCCAGCTACATAGAAATATGGAAGCTTATATGGACGACATAGTGGTTAAAACCAAGGACAGGGCCACGCTCGTGCAAGATTTAGAAGAAACATTTGCAAATCTGCGCAAGATCAACCTCAAGCTCAACCTAGAGAAGTGTGTGTTCGGTGTCCCCTCCGGCAAACTTCTTGGGTTCTTTGTGTCTCAACGCGAAATCGAAGCAAATCCCGACAAGATCAAGGCAATCGAGCAGATTGAGGCGCCAAAACGGGTCAAAGACGCCCGTAGGCTCGCCGGCTGCGTTGCTGCCCTGAGTAGGTTCATCTCCAAATCTGCTGAGCGCACCCTCCCCTTTTTCAAAGTTCTGAAAAAGCTGGGTCCAGTAAAGTGGACTCCGGAGGCAGAGGCAGCGCTGCAAGATTTGAAGAGGTACCTGTCCTCCACGCCAATACCTCCAGCATGCAACTGCCCTAGTAACCAAGTGTGAAGCGTGCCAGTTCCATTCAAAGAAGCTTCATCAACCAGCCCAAGCTCTTCAGACAATCCCTCTTTCCTGGCCATTTTCGGTCTGGGGGCTCGACATACTGGGCCCCTTTCCCCATGCTGTCGAGGGCTTTGAGTACTTGTACGTCACGATCGGCAAGTTCACAAAGTGGCCGGAAGTGGAACCAGTGAGTACAGCACAGTCAGCCGTCAAGTTCTTCAAGGGACTAGTCTGCCATTTTGGTGTGCCGAACAGAGTCATCACCGACAACGGCACGCAGTTCACGAGCCGCACCTTCATGTAGTACATTCAAGACCTCGGCAGCAAGGTCTGTTCTGCTTCTGTTGATCATCCTAGAAGTAACGGCCAGGCTGAGAAGGCGAATGCAGAAGTGCTGCGAGGCCTCAAGATCAGAACTTTTGACAAGCTACACAAGTGCGGAAAGCGCTGGATTGATGAATTGCCAATGGTTCGTTGGTCAATCAGGACGACACCAGATCGAGCCACTGGCCAGACACCCTTTGCCCTGGTATACGGGGCAGAAGCAGTTCTCCCCACGGAACTCATATACGGGTCACCTCAGGTGCTCGCTTATGATGAGCTTGAGCAAGAGAAGTTGCAGCAAGATGATGCGACGCTCCTTGAGGAAGATCGTCTTCGGGCTGCTGTGCAAGCCGCTAGCTACCAGCAACCTTGCGCTGCTACCATAGCCGCAAGGTTCACGCCCGAAGCCTTGAGGAAGGCGACCTTGTTCTTCGGTGTATCCAATCCGCCAAGAATTCAAACCAGTTGACGCCAAAGTGGGAACGCCCTTATCGGGTAATACGAGTCACCAGGCCTGGTGCAGTCCGCCCGGAGACCGAAGATGGCATTCCGGCAAGCAATTCCTAGAATATCGAACATCTTCGCAAGTTTTACCCCTAAGGCACGGTTGCCGGGAGCCCCGGCAACCCCCGTTTAGTACTAGCCTTGTCGGCAAGGCATGTAACCCTATGTACAGAGCCAGGCGCATACCCTGTGCGCAGTCAGGGAAAGAAATCCCTTAGTATGTATAGTTTCCTGTTGATTTCCATGTTTATGTATATGCGTATATGCATGCTTGTCCAGGATATTGTAATGCTTTTTGATTCCAACAAATATTAGTGGACCGCCAAGGTTCCATGCTCTTGCCCTCTCTTCTTTCCAGCCACGGCGAGGACGCGTGATCCCGCTAAGGACCCAGCTCTGGCAAGAAGTTTAGAAGACTGCCCGGCACGGCGATCCCCGACAAACCAAAGAGATAAAGTTTACCTCTTGCCCATTCGTGTTCGTAACCTATGACTTGTGCATTAGAAAACCTCACCACTCTCCTTTAGAAACTCGCATGCTCCCATTACCGGCCCGAACGCTGCTTTGGTCGGGGTGGTCGTAGTAGCCCTTGCTAAAAGGAGGTGAATGGGGGGCTGGACCCTTTGTCTATAACCCGGCAGATATGATTCTCCGGCAGGCGCAAAGGGCGCCGGCAAGGCAGCTTGCCGGGAGGACTCGCTTATTTACATTAAGGAGGCATTTCGCCTCTGCACGAGTACACGTGCACGGGTTCCCGACAAGGCTAGACTTTTTTGTTAACATGCTGATACGAGTATAGAGGTTACAGGACACAAGCATGGGCTCGATAGATTACATTATCTAGAAATTAAGATTTGGCAAGTGCCTACAATTTAAAAGAAAGATAAGTGCCTCATAATCCCCGTTCTTGCCCTTTCATCCCAGGTGCGGCAGGTGAAGGCAAAAAGGAGGCGACGGGGAACGCGCCGATGGAGAGCTTGACGAGGAAGACCCCCCGGCAAGGCGCGTGGCCGAGGGAGGAGGGTGATGCGGTCAACCGGAGTCGGAATCGGAGACCTCCCGCTTGATGCCCTTGTCGTCACTGTCGCCTTAGGTTTCGTCATCGGAGGATCTCTCCATGCAACACCTTAGGTGAGTTCCCAAGTGCCCAAAGACCTTTGTGGAGAGTAGGCCGTTCTCCATCAATTTGAAGAGGAGGACGAGCCCCTCCGACAGGCTATGGGCACGAGCGAAGGTTTTCCATCCACGGCGGAGATACATAACGTGGGGGCGGGGAAGTCGACGTCAACCCGCATGCTGCCATTCCCGCAGCCCCTCATATGCAGCCTCGAAGCCTGTGGCGGGTCGAGCTCCATCTCCCGAGCGAATGGAGTGGAGAGACGAAGGAGACCGCGCACTGGCTTGTGTAGCGTGATGAAGAATTCGCGGGGCTGGTCTCCGACATGGCCCTCCATTGTGGGAGGAGCCGCTGGCGGAGGCGAGGCCGGTGCACCGCCCCGTCCTCCTCTCCCCCGAGCGCCACGGCGGACTCGGCCTCGCCTCCTCCCTCCTCCTCTCGCGGCCGGCTCCGCCGCCACGAGCTCTTGGGAAGGAGGGGCACGCTGTCGAGCAAAGACTCTCGTCGCTGCCATTGGAGCGCCGGCACGCCCTCTCGCCATAGCGTAGGGAAGGAAGGAGTCAAGATGGAAGGAGATGGATGTTGGAGGATTGAAGGGTGCCATCCCCCTCTCCTTCTTATAAAGGGGCAGGGCCGGGGCTCGGCCGCCCCACTTAACCAATCTGGCCGACAGGGGCACAAGGAATCGGGATCGACCCGCTGCTCCAATAAGCGACGACCCGGTTTCCCGCCTCGCCATTAAGGCCCGTGCCCTACGCGTCCACCACCTACCATCCTTGGGGCATGGAAGACAGGTGGCGAGCAGGCCAGGATCGAGAAGACAAGTGAAGCGACTGTTTTCCACCTCGTGATCATGAGGCGCGGGCGCCTTGAAGGCCATGACCCAAGTCCACTTAAGTAAATGTGCCGCTCCCCTGCGTTTTCCTCTTTTTTATGGGGAAGGCGCGGGCCACCTCTTTGCCATTTACCATGATGTGACACAAGCGTGCAGAAACCGCCCCACGCACGACCCCCACGTCACACATTCAACATAGGTCATGGGGAAGTGCAACTTGCGAGGGAGTTACTGCGGTAAAACTCTGCCACGCGTACCCGCACACCGTTCTAGGCCTGGCCAATAACGCTCCGCGCTTATATGTGGCCCAGGCCCGGGGGCTCGTGTCGGTGTACAAAAGTAGGGGTCCTTTTTGTACCCCTTTACTTGTGCGCGGGTAGTTGCAGCCACACGCTTGCGGCCGCGCTTGGCGGGATAGAAGAGGAAGCAAAGACACAAGACTACCAGAGCAACGCCAAGACAGAGGCACGAGGAGCGAAGGGACAAGGTGGGCTCTCCCCGGTAGGAGCCTTGCCGGGGCAGCTTACGTAGCCCCGGCAAGGGCCTTGCCGGGGCAGCTTGCCAACATGCAGCAGAGCCGCCACCCTTGAACCTAAGAGTTCCGACACCATCGACAACATTGGAACCAAGGCTCGTGAGGCACCTGCATGGTTGCATGCAGATCTTTGTAAAGACCAAGAAATTACAAGACTAGATGAGAGCCAGAAGGCGGAAACCCCGGCAAGATCCTTGCCGGGGACGCTCACAAGACCCCCGGCAAGACCCTCGCCGGGGACACCTGCGAGACCCCGGTAAGGCCCTTGTCGGGGCCCCGGCAAGACCCTTGCCGGAGACATCTGCGGGGCCGCAGCCAGGCCCCCACCTGCCAAGGCTCCACCGCCGTTCCAACACAGAAGTCAACCCGCCAACAAGGCAGACACTTGCTTGGCGACATGCAGCTTCCAGGCCAACTCAGCAAGCACCTGCGTGGTGGCATGCAGATCTTCGTGAAGACTCTACCACCGCACCAACTCAGCAGCCAGCCAGTTAGCGTGGTGCTGCACGCCTAGTTAGCCTGGACGCGCGTCGGAGCGAGGCGAAGCGGTGGCGGACGGGACGAGTTTCCTTGCCATCCCCGATAAAGTGAGAGGGCACGTCGGCAGCGCATTAAATGCGTTTGTACTACGGTGCCAGGGGATAGACTTGTATACAGTACAAACTTTCCACCTCTTGCGTGCCACTGTGGCGACCCCCTTTGGCTATAAAAGGAGGCCCGAGGCATACTGGAGGAGGATTCGGACTTTTTGGACCCTGCACACTTTGTAGCTAGTCCAAGAACACCAGATAAGCACAAACCAGCAGGAGTAGGGTATTACGCATCACTTGCGCCCCAAACCTGAATAAATTCCCAGTGTTGATCTTCTAAACCCGCTCTTTCCACAGCCCCGCGCCCGCCAACCATAGAAGGGATTCCCCGTAATCCCATATGTGTCGTTTCCACCGACATAAGTAATCAGGATGGCATGATTTAATTCACATATGTGATTTATATGCTAAACAGAGGGCATTCGATATGATGTCTGAACTAAGAACATGGTGTTGAATATTGTGTATATGATGTCTAAACTATGCAATGCAAGACACCATATGCATGATATGAGCAGTATAACCGTGCCAAGTTAGAGCATACACCTCGGTGGGGAAATAGGACTGGTCATCTGTCTCTGAATCCATCTCTGGGGAGCTATCAAGACCCAACAAGAGATCTGCTTTGACAAGTAGCACTGTTTGCTCTGAAGGCCTTGTTTTCACTCCAGATTTTTCCATCTCCCACCCAAATGGTCGATTCACGGGACGAGTAGTTTAATGTACAAACATTGTCGATAAATGGAAATGTAATGAAGAAAAGGATGGGCAAGATATCATTCAAATATATGATGCCTGGTTAAACAGGATGGCATTGCACATTTCACATATATTATGGCTGGCTAAAAGACATGAGACGGCATAATTCCCATATATGATATAGAAACTAAATAGGTGGCATTACAGAACATGTCTAAACTAAGAAGATGACATATATGATGTCAAAAGTAGGCACTGCAAGGCAACATATGCATGATATGACTAACATCATCAGGCCAAGGTAGAGCAAACACCGTGGGCGGTAAATAGGAGTTGTCAGCTGCGTCTGAAGCCACCTCAAAACAGATATCTTCCTCTGGATTACAATCTGGAGAAGGGGGAGGGTTTGGCATTGAACCCACCATGGAGCGATCTCTGCATGACATTGTATTGCCATGCAAAACTCTTCTCTTTTTCTCTACATGTTTAGCATGACTGTGTACAATATCTGACATGCATACGAAAAAAATATGGTGAGATTATGTAAGGAGAGCATGGAGAAATCTAGAGTGATAATAACAACCAGTGGATGGATCCAAAAATAATGATAGCAGGCTGATGATTGCTTTAATTTAATAAAAGGACAGATGATGATTGCTTTACTATTTGTTTCCCACCCAAGATGAACAACATAGGCATACCGTAGGTGAACCAGATATTAGACAGTGATACTATTCATTGCTACCTCGATATGTGCCCCACAACTAATTTAGAACTCAAGTTTGAACATTAATTTGGACCTGACTTGGAGTCTAAGCGGTGAACAGGACGATAAAGTAGCAGGTAATTTTAAGAAATGCATAACATAAGCATAAACAAAAGAGTGCTACCTCTCTTATGGACCCGTGTACTCCTCAGGTTCATCTGCTGAGTCGATGATGGTGATGCCATTGCGGTGGGTGCCAGTTGCAGGAAAGGAGATCTGAGGCGTCGAAAGACGGTCAGGAGTCGTGATGTCTGGTTTGGTGGATGCTTCTGTTGATGGAGCAGCTCAGGTGAGGTGGACGACGTTGCGGCAGGAGCAGGACAAACCACACAAAGTTACCTTCGACACCTACCTATAACTGAAGTAATTCTGTAAGGGCTCCTTTGGCTTGCATGATTCTAAAAACGCAGGGATAGGAAAAACACGGGAATAGGATAGGAATGCACATGGTAAACAGAGCATTTGTAAACACATGATTTCTTTCAACTTGGGTGTTTGGTTCACAGGAATTGGAAGAGCAGAGGAATGCAAAGAAACATGGCCAAAATAAAGTGAAACCATATGAAAGCGCGTATAGTTAGAATGTTATTCTGCCACTAATGCACTTGGTCTTGTTTTCATGCATAGGATTTTGAAACATAGGTCCAGGTGGATGTTTTGCTCCATTCATTCAACAAAATGCATGAATAATTGAAGAGTAGAGTGCCATAGAAAAATTTCCTATTGCTATGTTTTTTCGTTAAACCAAAATAGCCCTAATGGATCGACATGAATGTAGAGTAATAAGTGATGCAACAAGTGTACAACCTCTTTGCCGTAGCCGTGTTGACCTCAACATCATTGGGTCCGTCGCTGAAGAAGTTGAGGCAGAGGTGGCTGTCGGAGGAGTGGAGGAAGATCTAAGGAATCTATAGACGGCGTCCAGGGCACTGATCTGTTGTGATGGATCGTTCTGTCGTTGGAGCAGCTCCAGTGAGCCGCAAGACGTCAAGGCTGAAGCAGCACTAGACAAACATCGTTAATCTCAAGTGTGTTTCTAATAGCGTCTCTAATAGATGATGTAAAATAGATGTAAAATTTATATGACCAAAAAACCACCTGACTACAACAGATGAGGTAAAAACTGTTGACTCTGAACTTAACTATCGAAACTGAAATTTACTGTGGAATCTGAATGTTACTGTCGAAACTGAACGCAATGGTAGCAGAGAGGCACTTGACATGTAGTTTAGGGAGGGCCTGCAGTTCATCTTCAACCTGCACCCCCCGAGCCGCTAGCCACCACCGGCCCCCGTGCCGCCTCGCCGCCCCGAAACAACTCCCTACCGCCGGTCCGCCACCGCCCTGAAACAACTCCCCACCGCCGGTCCGCCGCCACCCAGGCCAGCCCTCTAGCCGCCTCCCCACCCCCCACTCCGAGCTTTTTCTCCGGCGATCCCCACGCCACCGCCACACCACCGCGCCCCCCCACCACCGACGACCACCGCCCCCACCCTGAACCCTAAGATCGATAGTGGGGTACCTCTCCGGCGAGCCCCCCTCCGCGCTGCGGGTGGTTCTTCCTTAACTCCGGCGAGCCCCCCACCCCCTGAAAATCGACTGACCCAAAAGTCGATTCAGTCGACTAAAGTGTAGCTAAATCAGAGTAGAGCAACAACACAAGCGAGGGGGAGAGCAGCAGCAGCAGCGCGAACGAGCGAGCGAGAGCCGGAGCAGCAGCAGCAGATCCGGCTGGAATGGACATCGCCGCCGAAGCGGCCTCGTA
Source organism: Aegilops tauschii subsp. strangulata (assembly GCF_002575655.3). Taxonomy (NCBI): domain Eukaryota; kingdom Viridiplantae; phylum Streptophyta; class Magnoliopsida; order Poales; family Poaceae; genus Aegilops; species Aegilops tauschii. Next base: position 290,476,685 of record NC_053038.3, read on the forward strand.
CTGGGGGAGAGCCGCCGTGGAGATGTCGCACGCGGCGCCGGCTTCGAGGTAGCCGCTCCATGGGGGTGCGGGATGGAGCACCGTCAACGCCAGGAGGTCGAGTTAAGGAGAAGGTGCAATGTGATGAGTGTACAACCTCTTTGGTGGCGCCGAGTAGGCCTCGGCTTTGTCTGAGGAGTCGGTGAGGATGTTGCAGTTCTGGTGGAGCAGGTTAAGGCGGCGCTATGGGGATGGAGCAGCCATGATAGATGAGGGGATCGTCGGAGCAGCTCCTTGGAGGTGGAGCACGGGGCGGCTGAACCGATGGGACGATGGATCCTCATCCGGGGAGGTGGATGAGGGACGTCGAGCTATTGTGGTGGACGATGTTGTCGGGGAATAGGCTCCGGCTGGGCAGCGGTGCGGTGGCGGACGGAGGAGGGTGGGGTTTCGTGGCTGGTGCGGAGAGGTTATGGCGGCATGGGATTTCGAATGGCGAAAAGGAGGCGATGGGAGGGGGGACCTTGACTTAGTGACGCGCTTGTCCAAAATGTAGGGTGTGTTTCTAAAGTACCCCCACCGATTTGAACTAGCGGCCCTTTCGGTTCAGGGTTAGAAAGGGGATTTCGCGTGTTATGATTTGGCAGCTAGAGGGAGTTTTCGCGCGCGTTGTAATTTTGGGATAGCAAGGCGCGGGTTGTGAAGGCGCCAGTTTTGGGAGCACGATATCTGAATTTTCGGGATATAACGAGGCGCGGGTTGAATTTTAGGGACAAGCCTAACGTGCAATATTGTATTTGTACGTACCAAATCAATTCGCACTTCCCTCAACGAAAAATACGAAAAAAAACTATTCACACCACACAAAGAGAGAGTCTTGTCCCGTTTTACTATACAAATGCTATTCAAAGCTACTCCCTCCTTTCATCAATATAGGGCCTAATGTGTTTTTCGAGGCTTACTTTGACCAAATATTAGAGCAATAATATATGACATGCAACTTACACAAAGCACACCATTAAATTTGTGTGTGAAAGGAGCTTTCAATGATATAATTTTCACATTGTGCATGTCATGTACTATTAATCTTGTCAATAGTCAAAGGCGGTCTTAAAAAACGAATTAGGCCCTATATAGATGGAAGGAGGGAGTATGAATCCATGTTATGTCCAATTAAATTTTTTTGCTGGCTGTATAATGCATGTAACCTACTCATACCAACATTTTAGTGCATTCCAAATGTCTATACTACCGCTGCAATTCGAACTGAATTTGAATTCGTTTCTCTATTTCAATAAGAATCTACAATCATGATTGTTGCCAACTTCAACCTTCATTCGTGTATTACCTTAACAAACACACCACATGATTACTATAGAGAAAGATATGAAATGTGTGTACTATATGAACTCGAATTCAATTTTTTGAATACACTTGATGTTGATTCCAAATAATAGTACATTTAATGTACTAACTATATATTCATAATCTAAACCATGTTACATACGTACACCGTGTTTATCACACAATGTATAGTGCCCCGCCCGCTACATTATGACAAGTATTTAGCCCCGAGCTGCAAAAGCCACACACTAGCCCAAATTATAATCAATGTTCTATATATTATATGTAGTACTAGCAATATGCCCATGTGTTCCACAGAACATCAACATGATAAAGGGGAGGCCCTATTTGCAAATATGGAGAGGGGTGTGGGTATCTTTTTTCAAAATTGCCATAGTTTCCTTCCTATTTGTCAGATATAAATCGGACGGCCTATATTGCAGGATGGCAGGCACACCATCATCAACAACTCTGTTTTTATAAGAGTAGAGATAAAATATATTATATGTAGTATAACATGTTCATTACCACACCATGTGTATCACCCTTATATATATTCACGCATGCGTCGGTTTAAAACACTATGATAAATTCTTCAAATATCCGAATTCGCTTTTTAGAATGAATTATGATCTCTATTCGTCTTTTACACCCACACAATCCTCTTATCTTTGTAGCTAGCGCTAACTTTCTCTCGTGCATGCACACGCCCGCATCCCTCTCACCCTCCCTCAGCATTCTCTAGCTCCATACCGCAATTTCATCTTTTCACTTTAGGTTGTTCACCCACGGTGTGTGTAGGCCCCCAGTCCTTTATGGCACACATCGATCAATATGCCTCTCTAGCCAGTTGTGCCTACCACAAACACAAGCTTCCCCTCTTCTCTTCTCACCGTCCATGCCTCACTCCCACCACTCTTTTCATCGATCTCGTACTCGCGCACTCCTTCCCCCTCGATATAGTATGCCTCTCGCACCACCTCCTAGATGCACCCCTCTCTCTCTCTATCCTTCTCCCCGGGCCTTATTTGCTTCTAACACATACATGCATGTATACCGATTGATCTCCCTACATATACCTAGGTCGACTTTAACTATTTCCCCCCACCCATCGATCGACGTACCTCACAAGTTATGTCTCTCCTTTCTCTGACAAAGGACGATTGATCTTCCTATGTAGTTACGTCTGCTTACCACAGCCATATCGTCCCCCTTCATCATTCGTGCATGCCCCCAGCTGACCCATCTCTCGCATGCACGTGCACAGACAGGCAGCCATCCCCTCTCTTATTGATATTGTAGGCGTGCCCTCCGTTTTTCTTGAAAGACTCTGCCACCATTTGTTAGAATCAACTCCACTACCACCCCCTCAACCACTCTAGCTCTGTCTCTCTCCCAACCTTATTCCTCTCCTACACATATGCATGGATGCCGATCGATATCCCTTAATACATAAGGTAGGTCTCTCCCCTCATCCACACATATACCAGCCATTGTACCTCTATAATTAATTAGGCCTAACCCCACCACACACCGATAGTCGAGCGCCGCAGGTAGGTATCCATGCCACAAAGACAAACTGCACCTGTCCCCTCTCACGTTCCAGTAGGCCAGCCACTCTATATCTTTGACCTGGGCACGCACAAATTCGATGAAACTCTTTATCGATCGCGTGCGCACACACACACATCATCCCTCTCTTCGATTCTATGGATACCTCAAGCCGATGATACCTCCACTATCTTCTCGTGGATCGCCCCCTCTCTATATATATGATATATGCAGGACTCTATTTCACACACATTGCATATGTTACATTTTTTGATTGACCCCCCTAAAAAACACTCACGGACCCACACACTATATCTCTCTATGTTTGTATCTCTCTCACACAACCCCACATAGGTGGTGTACGTACACGAAGAGAATAGGTGCACGTATTCACGCTTCGTGCCTAGCCATACCCACGCGGGTACACGGTGGAGCTCATTTCTGTACGAAAATGGCAGCCCACGTGCTAATTTGAACGCGTGTAGTGGTTGTTTACCTACGGAGGTCATGTACCACGCGTGCACGGAACAAAGTTCAACTTGATGCGTTGGCGCGTTATTTTTACATAAAGTTATGTCGCTCAATGGCACGTACACAAAATATAAAACGATTTTTATGAAGAAAAAGGTAATCCGCTCCACTATATACAATGGAGCCTGCCTGCCTGGGTTTGTCTCTCTTTAGAGTATCTCACACAAGGCAGCGGTGGCCTCTCTCTCTCACCGTTGGTCACTAATCCGGCCGCATCCCGTTGTCGGCGTCCTGGGAATGGGGGTACCCAGACTTGCCTGCCTGCAGCCCAAGGCGTGGCTCCACCAACGGACTGGTACGACCCATCTTCATTAGCAACCACTCAAGACCCTCGCGAGGGGCCAAGCCTCATGAGGCGGATGACACAAGACCTCCTGAGGAGCGGAGATATCTATGCGAGGGGCACCTCGCGAGGTGCATGTGACGTGAGCCGTGACGACCAAGGCCAGGCAGGCGCCAGCGGGCGCAGAGTACTTGTTTCCTCTTTGGTGCTAAAGGGGCAAGAGCAGGCGAGGAGTCCCGAGGCATCAGTCAAAGGTTTCCATATTGCTGCAACGAGACCAAGACCGGCAGGACGGAGGTCACTGTGGAGCCCACAGCGGCGTCACCACCAGAGCCTTTGGCAGGCGAAGACCACCTTTTGTCAGGATAGCTTGTACTAGTTGTCCCCCTTCAAACTTGGCCGTTGTGGGATCCCTTCCCGCCTAAACATTTGGGAAGAGGACCAGGGCCCCTATAAATAGGACTATCCACCACCGTAGCAATGGGACGGATCATTCAGACCATCCTTGCACTCACCAGCTCACCGAGCTCAAGAACACCTCTCCTTAGGAGGTTGTTCTTACCTTGTAATGTTCATCCCCAGTCTACAAGGCAGTCCACCACACCACACTGGAGTAGGGTATTACGCCACAACGGTGGCCCGAACCAGTATAAACTCTCGTGTCTCTTGTTCTTCAGGTTCGTCGAGCTAGGCCTTGAGATCGTTGCGAGAGTGAGCTAGGGAGAGAGAGAGATCTTCGTGTGCACCCCTGTGTTCGAACCTCAAGGGTTTGCCGGAACCCGCAATCCGACATTTGGCGCGCTAGGTAGGGGTGCGCTGAAGCCTCTCTTTCGTCAACTGACCCGCCAACACCCCACGGTTTTGATGTCTGGCGACCCAAGGACCAACGCCGACCATTAGGCTGCTTGGACCATCATGACCGCATCGTCTGCCCAAGGAGACCTCAACTCCGCACTTGAGGCGGCCCGCACACCGCCGAACACCGTGGGACGCGGGCGGCGCGGACCGACGCCTTCCACCCTCACACCATGGCGCGCGCGGGCCGCCGCAAGATCCTCAAGCTACGCGGCGGCGACGGCGCCACACACCCGACGGGAACAAGCGAACATGCGAGCCACGCTCATAGTGGCGCGGAAGCTGCCGCGGTTGCGGCTGGCGGAGAGCTGCCACGATGCGTTGCTGGAGCGCGCCGCTGAGCTGTTGGACGCTGCATCCAGGGGTACACCGCCTTTCTGCTCCTTACCTATGTCTCAAGTTGTGGCCAGATCGCACGGCGGGCCTCGTCGCACCCGCGTGCTCCCAAGCGCACCAGGAGGGTTCACCAGCGTCAGCACGACCGATGGTGCCGAACATACGGCGGCGCCTGCGCTTCCCCAGGGTGGCGCAGGTACGGGCGTTGCCCCCCGCGGCCACAATGGGGCGCCACCCTACAGCAACCAGGGGGACACGCTGGGCCCGGCGGCGCGGGGACCAGGGCGCCTCAGCAGGGGTTCCGGAGCAGCGACTTCAGAAGCCTATGTGCCGCGCATGGTGGATTAGGAGTACACACCGGAGGATGGCCCCTTCTCATTTCTCAAGCCGGGCTGGGAAGAAGAGATGCTGGAAGTCGAGGCCTTCCACGGGCACCCGGGAGCTTCGCCGACCCCACCAACGACAACAACCGCAGGGTACCACTGATATCTCGGGAGCATGCGTATGCTAACCATGGGTCGCAGGTGAACCAGACCACAGCGGTGGACGGCGACCCTAGTGCAACAGCCCCGCTCCAACTAGGGGTAGCACACTGGGGGTTGCACGGGAGGGGTCTGGAGCTAGGCCTTTCTCCGTGTCACAAAGAGCAAGGCGTCGCCCGGAGGTAGGTCCTCTCCCGGGGAGGCGCCGGGGAGCCCTCCTCCCGGCAGAGGGCCCGTGGTCTCTGAGGGCGCCGCTAGCGTCCCCTTTGGCCCTTGGCACCGTCCTGGTTTCTGGACGCCCCAACGGTGGTCGAGGGCGGCGCAGGGCGGGGCCCTCGTCTGGCGATATGAAGCAAGGCTCACCCCTGTAAAGGTCTCCGCCCGTGACACTCTTACGTAATAATGAGTGGGGTTGTACACGCCCCGGAGTCTCCGGAGAGCCGCCCTCAGGCCTTGGGGGCTCCCGCCCACGTCCTAGTGGAAGCACCATGCTCCGCGCTGGCCGTCGACATTGTCCCACAATGACTATGCTCACATCCAGTGAAAGCACTTAGCTCCGCGCTGGTGGGAAGACCAGAAGACTAGCTAGGTGCCGGACACGGCCATTTGCTTTCAACCCCTTTTTCTGTAGCTCGGTTTGCTGCCTTTTGGATTTGAACTTGAAGTCGTATTTTCATTGACAAGTGCGGGGGCATCTTTTTCTCGTTCGTGTGATTTCTTGAGTTTTCTGGTTCCGTGCCTTGTTTGGAGGCTCGCGCCTGCTACACCTCCCTTAGAAGCACCTCGCGGGCGGGGGCTGGGCATGGTACGAGCGCGCATCCTGCCATGATCTGACACTCGCTTCTCGCGAGGCCCTCTCGGGCGTACTAGTAGGCTCCTCAGGAGCCCAAAACCTCGCGGGCACGTGAAGGACTGCCCCTCGGGAGAAATGCACATCGGCAACCACAAGACCAGTCCGAGGACTGTCTGGACTGAGGTAAGTTATAGCAGCAAGCTCGCGAAAGAACTTGTGGGCTCGCAAAAGCACATTTTAAGTCTGGCTTAAGGGATAAAACAATAGTCTGATTACATGAAGGGCTCCCCCTCCCCAAAATGCTCTTACACCTTGAACGGACGTGCCCAAGCTTTTGCGCGCAGGCTCAAAGCAAAGGAGTATGGGCTCAATCGGACATGTCACTCGGAGCATCTTCCGAATCGCTCCAGGACACGCTGTTGCGTCGTCGCTAGCGTCGTCTTCACCGTCATCAACCACGCCGCCTTCATCCGCCACGACCACCACCGCATCCTCCTCGGAAGCAAAAGCCCTGACCAGAGCATCCACATTATCGTCCACCCAGCACACCAGGTTGTCCCGGATGGCTTCGGGCACTGGGGCGATGGCGGCATCAAAGTTGAAGTGGGGATCGATGTTCTGAAGATGACCGAAGACACGGGAAAACAAGCGCCCAAGGAGGCCTCGGCTCTTTTCTTCAACAAGCTCACGAGCCCTCTCGGCCCGGTCCTCCAGGCGCGTCATGATGTTGGTCAAGAAGCAGAGATGGCTGGCATAGTCTTCTGCGTGGGGATGAGGGGCGTGTTCGTCGCAGATGACATCCAGCGCCTGGTTGGCCCTCACCCTAAGGGCCTGGAGCATGGGAGTGTGCTCGCGCAGTAACGTCTGCCGGTGGAGCGCTTCCTCCCTGCTCTGCTGCACGAGGGACTCAGCATTGGTGACCCGCCGCTGAAGCGGGAGCAGTTCGGCACGGGCTGAGGCCAACTCGCACTGGACAGAGACCAGGGCCGCCGTAGCGGCCTTCTCCAACTGCTCTGCTTCATCCAGTCTAGGACTGAGGGTGGTGGTTAGCTTCGGCTTCCACGAGCTTCAGCTTCAGGTCGTGCCTATTGGCGAGATCTGCACGAGCCTCTGCCACCCTGCGGTCAACTTCCTCCTGGAGACCTGACGCTCCCTCATTTCCAACCGTTCAAGCTCGAGGCCGCGCTCCGTGGCCTCCAGCATCAGCGCCTCCTCATGCAGTAGTCGTGCTTTGCTCCGTGCCTCATGCAATCTTCTGGGTTTTCCTCAGGTGTCGCTACGTCTATTGTAGTTGTTCGATGAACGATCCAGGTTGAGTCTGAAGATTCTTCAACAACTTCTCGCCTGATGAGCTGACGGGGTGAAGGTGGTTCCTCATAGCAGGCATTGACTCGGTCTTCTGTTGTCTCCTTAATCATGACGATCCCTTTTTTTGTCTTCTAAGGCGTCGATGGTACCAAGTAGGTAATCCTTTATGCAATGACATTAACAAAGCATAGTAGAGGTCCAACATGTCGGTTATGTTGATGACAACATCGACACCAAGAGCGGGGGATGAAGAGAACCATTTTCCTGCTCACTATAGTGAGGCGGACCTAATGGCGAGGTTCTCATCCACCGGCGGTTGCCGATATAACAACGGTAAGGACAGGGTTGCTCTATTAGCGATGTATATCATTATCTTGCATATCCTATGCCCTGACATCGTAGGCCAAGGTTGCATCATCCTGGGGCAAATTCAAAGGTATCACCATCCTCTGGGTCTTCATGTCCTCATTCCCCGAAGACGTATCTTCTATTGGCATCGTCTTGCTCTGGTGTCGCCAATCTTGTGTTCAGAGGAGGCGGGTGAGTGTTTGGCAAGGTGTACTCCTTCGAGGATTACAAGGAATCCCGTGGTCAGGGGCACAAGGGTTCTAGCGACCAAAAGTTTTGAAGGGGAAGAGATCAATAAGGAAAGTATACCTTAGTTTCGGAAAACTCAGAAGGGAAGAGAAGTATAGATAGTTTTGAAAACTGGTAATAGTTTTGGAAATAGTTTTACCCGAAATAACGACCATGCTAACTAAGGCTTCCTACAGTCAGGATCGCTCTGATACCAGCTCTATGGGGACCCCGACTCATAAGTCGTGATCACCGAATGCACGCGTACAGTGATCCCAGAGATCAATGCTCATTGAACACACATAAGATGTATAACAAGAGTCTTACATCCATTCATACCGTCTTACATAAATTATGACCATTATGGTCAAGTCTTGAGTATAACTTTGCAGCGGAATTCTTCGTCGATAACTTGGACCCATGCCATCTGCCTTAACCCTACAGGCATTCTGACTGGGAAGCGTCCTAGCTCGCATGTTCGTCACCGAAGTGTTCTTCATCACATCCTGTTCTTTCATGCCTGGCCAATAAAATAACCAGTGGCAAGCCAATGAGTACTTTGAATGTACTCGCAAGCAACCCGTGTTTTGAGAACAAGGTACAACAATGCATGGTATAGCACTAAGTAGGTCATTTTGCAGAAAGCTAGTTTTGAGTGCAATGACATGTTCAACAACTTGTAAGACATGCATCAGGAGAATTCGAGTAACCATGAGAACATGTTACAAATATCAACATAATTAGAGTGGGCATCAACCCAACTCAATCTTGTCAAGTTCTTTGACTTGACCCAACTAGTTCTTTCCACTTTTCCATACACACTCACTGGTTTCGCAAACATTTGGACGTAGCCCAAGAGCGGTTACCCAACTGTCCTTGACCATGGACACAACTATTTGAATAGTTCCACACTCTGCAAAGGTTGCACACTTTACCCACAAGATCCGGGGAACTTCCATGTCATCCACGACCCGCGGTACCTCAAGTACCCGGGGTAAGCACCCGATCACTATATTTCCCTAGACAACACTAACATGGAGTCCACTCGATTGGTAGTAACCCCCGTGCCCAACATGTCACATCTTAAAATTGTGGAGCCTCGCTCCCATATTTATCACATACCACTGGCACGGGGTACCAACGGTGTGTCCGGTGCCCCATAAAAATGTTCTTGGCCGCCCTACCTGGCACGACCCCGTCCCGAGAGAGCGCACCAACAACTCTCCCGTCACTAGTAATGCGGGCTCCAAGCTAGCATCGGCCTAGGTAATCAATAATGCCCTTTCCCATATAAGGGTAGAGTGGTTGCGCATGTAAGGTTGGAATAATGGTCGCAACTTAAACCAATCCGTTTTTGAAACCACACTCACATATCCTTCTCCGGTACACCACTTCTTTGTCAAGTGGTTACCTAGCTCAACATCTCCCTCGGGCATTAGTGGCACCCGACGGGGTTTTCAAAAAGTCTTTGGGAGCATACTTGCCTCCATCACCATGCATACCCGTCCCATTTGCGTAGCATCTACTTTAGCATCCTATCTACTCCCACCCGCATAACCCTCATAGGAAGGTAGGGTCATGCACAATGCAAGTATCAACAAGGAAGCAACAAAGGCAACCCACCGAAGTGGTTACCATCTCATCATGATTTCGATGCAACAATAGTAAAGTGCTATATGACATGCATAAAAAGGGTTTCATGGACATGGTCAAAGGGCTGCTTGCCTGGTTCATCAGAGTCTTGAGATCTTCTGGTCCTTCTCCAAGTATTCCGTCTACTTCGTCAACTAATGTCGAAACAATCATAATAAGCAACACAACAAGGCCGAAAATAAAATTGCTCTAAAAATATGGATTTGACTTTTCTAGGACTTCCCTGGTCATATGAAAAATAACCAAGGTGGTTTCATTGGAATTGGATTAGTGAATATTTCTGAACATTTCAATATGATGGAATCAAGGGGTTTATGGATTTGCAAGAAGTGTACAGAAATATATTTTTGAAAGATGAGCAAAGGCACCCATTTAGCAAATCATGATTTTAGAAGCATCTGGGAGTTGGTTTCACTGGATTTGGAGTTCAATTGAATTTCCTATGAATTTGCAAAGTTGACAAATATGAAGAAATGGCTCATTATTTTATGTGGGACAGAAAGTATTAAGAAAAATGTTCATAAGCTAAGTTATGAACTTATAAGCATCTAGGAATTTGAATCATGGCATTTGGATCAAATTTGAGCCCTCTGTGATTTTCTAAAGTTTATGACAGAAATGGAAAAATGGTATTTGATAATTATTTGTGAAATAAATATTTCTGGAAAAATGTGCAAATATCACCTTGAGATAGGGAATGAATTCAGAAACTACTAGAAATTTGAATCATCAAATTTGGAGTTAATTTGAATTATTTATCGATTTATGAAGTTGACTGGAAAAAGAAAAAGGAAATAAGGCTTTAACCATATCCTGCGCACGGGCGACAGATAGACCGTGGGCCGGCCCAGTGGCTCGGCTGCGCGGGCAGAGGTGGTGATGTCGAAGGCGGCTTCACAGGCGTGCGCCTTCACGCAGGGGAGGCGGATCCAGCCGAAGCCGTTTCCACTTAAACGGTCGGGCCCGCCTGTTGGGTCGCTGACGTGCGGGGCCCAGCAGCAGGCCGTCTTCAACCTCCCGCGCGCGCTGCGGCCGTGGGGAGGACCGGCTCCCGCCGGCGATTGCCAGTGCTACAGAGCATCTCCAGCGACGCTCCGCCCACCGGCGTGCTCAGGAGGCCACGCCGCACCCATCCATGGGCTTCACGCATGCCGGGGAGGGCCGTAGCGGTGATGGCCTGGATGGCCGCGGAGGAGGCTGTCGGCGAGGTTTGGCACAACGAGGCAGGCACGGGGAGGAGGAAATGGAGTGTGGGGCGAGTCGGCGGTGGTGGTGAGGGGGCTCTGGAGTGGCTAGGGAGAGAAGAGAGGCTCGGGATAGCCCGAATTTAGCACGGGGCCGGCGGCGGTTCTCCGTCCATGGGGGGATATGGAGGGCGCGAGGAGGGAAGCGGGTCAGTCCAGGGGGTGCACGGGAGGGAGAGAAAGCCAAAGGAGTAGAGAGGGGGCTCGGGGGTGGCTTTAAATAGAAGGGGGCGAGATGCACCGTGGATAGTGCGCCGGCGAGGTCGTTGCCGTTGCTAGGGGTCACGGGGTTCGCGTGTGCGTGTCCGGGGCGTTTGTAGAGATGGTCTACGGCCGTGGGAAGGGAGAGAAGGAGCGGGGAGAGCTCCGGGTGGAGCCATGAGCTCGCACGCGCATTGGCGGGCTCGGGCGGCTCTGGGCACGCGCGGCATGTGCAGGACAGAGAGGGGAAGGAGGGGGCCCAGCATGGTGGCGTGTTGCGGACGTCGAGGCACCTCGACTGGCGCAAGGGGGAGGCTCGAGGTGGTCGGGGGACGCGGCGTCAACGGTCGGGAGCACGCTGACGTGCTCCAGAGCGCGCAAATGGCCGGCACCCGCGGCTTTTTCTCGCGTCCTCACGCGCCCACTTGTGTCTGGCAGCTGCAAGGGGGAGTAAACAATGTGGCAATGGCATTGGATGCCCTGGGAATCCACTGGAGGGGAGAGGGAGTTGAGAGAGAGTGGAAATGCTACTGCCCAGAGAAGAAAAGTGGATCCCTGCCTCCCTTCATCATTGCCTCTCGGGCAGGGAAGCACACCAGAGGTAGAGGGGAACTAGTAGGGGTGGTGGTAAAAAGTAGAACTCATGGAGATTGTGGAAGTGGTCAAATTGGTGTTTTTAGAAAAATGGCAGAAGGTGTTTGTTGTTGATTTGGGAAAGAAGATGAACTCCTCTTGTCATAAGGCTTGACAGGGCCAAATTTCATGAGAAAACAAGTGCTTCCACCAAGATTGAGTCCATTTGGGAAAAGTTGCCAATGCAACTTTTGTAAACCCTAGAAATCAACAGAAATGGACTTTTCAAGATTTAGTCATGCAAAGCTATTCTCCTTGATGCACCACTTAGTGTAGTGTCATCATTTGAGGTTCTGAACATGTCCACAAAAGTTGAGATCAAAAGGAGAAAGTTGCCAATGTAAAGTTGTTCAAATTTGGTTCTCGAAATAGAGGGTTTTGGGGCACTTGATCAAGATAACATTCTCTACAACTTGTGCCATTTGGTCTAGATGCATTATTACACCATTTGAGCATGTGCACCAAGTTTGAGAGCATTTGGACATGTTTGACAGTGCAAAGTTGTTCAAACTTGAAAAAGGACAGAAGTGGTTTTGAGAGGATTTCATGGGGTTATACTATTCTCCATGACATGAGACTTGGCAAGATCATCAAGCATGTCATATGTGACATGATAGAATTTTCTTGCAATTTTTGGGGAATATTTCCTTTGTAAATATTTCAAAAGCTTGAAATATCCAGAAAGGGTTTTTGAGGGGTTTGACCAATAATTTGAACATGACCATGTGTTGAAACTCTTATATATGGAAAATATATGTCCACTGAGTTTCCCTAGGCTTTTCCCAAATATTTTTAAAGCATTAAAATAATTTTAACCTATTAAAGAACATTTCTGGACTTAAGAAAAAGCCTTTAAATAAAATAGGAAAATAACTTTTAAAATTATATTTTTGTGGTTTATGGGTGTCCTATATCTAATAGGAGTCAAATATATTTTTGGAAAGATTTTTACTGCCCTTAATTAAGTACTTGCAATGCAAATCTCAATTCAGGGGTTTTTGGAAAACTAATTTTTGAAAATACTTTTTGGCCAAATTATTTTTGTAAGAAAATTCTATAAGGTACTATACACATGGAATGATCATTGGTTCAAGAGTTTGGAGCAAGGAGAAGGAGTATAAGAGTTGGAGGATTTATTTGATTTTTAGAGCACTAGCAAACATCAGTCAAACATTCAATCAAAGCAAAGACAAAACACTCAAAAGTTTTTGTCAAAGCACATTTTAGCATGATTTATTGACCTCAGTGTTGTGGCATGAAAATCAGGATGTGACACCTTTTGTTTCGAGGCGGGCATAAACATCCACAAGCTCTTCCCCGAGCCGGGTTAGCACGCCCATCGCCTCCCGAAAGAGCTCATGGCGGACTGCACCGTGCTCACGTGCAAGCTTGAACGCGTGGCCAGGTCCATCCTTCGCGCCAAGGGTTGTTGGAGAAGTTCGAAGTGGCTCGCCCGCTCCCGGCAGGGGGCTGGAGGCTGGCGCCTTTCCGGCCGCCATTCGGGCATCGGCGGAGGCCCGGTGGGGCGGGGCCTCGTTGTTCGGAGGTGAGGCCAGGGCCGAGGTCGCCCAGCCATGGGCAAGGACCAGTGGCGGGGTCCTCGGCAGACTCTCCGCGCCCCAGGCAGGACCACGAAGGAGGGACGACAAGAGCGCAGGGTCAAGACGCCAGGCTGGTGCGTCCGCCTCGCCGGCAGGCCTGGCGCTGCGTGCGGCAGGTCGACATGAGGCGCTCAGGGTCAGCAGAGAGCCCGAGGCATGCGGAGGTTGCTTCTCGGGAGACTTCATCGCCCTAGCGGGAAGGACCCTAAGGAACTGCGGTCAGGAGGAGAAGCGGCGCTCAAGAAATTACAAAGATAAGGTACTCACTCGTCAATGGGGATGTACTTCCTCTGCTTCAATGGCCGGAAGGCATCACTGCTGCAGCTTGGAGACCCCTTCCTCTTGCGGAGCGCTTCGAAGTTCAGTCGCAGCCGTCCGAAGCCCTGGGCGCAGTCACCGATGCCGGCCGCGGCTGGTGTGGCTCCTGAGGAGGCGACCTCAGGGGTACTAGACTGTGTGGATACCTCAGTCCCTGCCTCGTGGCGACTCGTCGGGGCCTCGGGGGCTTTAGCCTCAGGATTATCGGACTGCGTCATCCCCCCGACCGCTTCCTCAGGACGGCTTCACTCGGGTCCCGGGGACGACACTTCAGGAGCCCCGGGCGGCGCCGGTTCCTCGGCAGCCGCGTCGCCAGCGGACGACGACGATCGCCCCCCTGCGCCCACCTCCGGGGAGATCATCGCGCTGGCAGCGGGCAAGGGTGCCACGAAGACAGGGCTCTCGTGAGGCCCTTCAAGACTAGCCGTGCGCAGTCCCCATTCATTGAAGGGGGCATCTGCTTCACAAACTCCACCTTGTTCGAGCAGCAGTACAGAACGAAGCCTTCCTCTGGCAAGTTGGCTGGCATTGGGTCGCCCGTCAGGAGCTCGAGCACCGTGCGCCACGCCTCAGGGGCAAGAGCCGGCACCTGAAGCCTCATGTGGTCCCCGTAGCTGGAGAAGGTCCACATCAGCTAGGAGTGGCGCTAAAGCAGAGCAATGCGACACCGGATGAACTCCTTCAGCACCATAGGCGCCGTCACCCCAAGGCCCTTCAGTCTGGCCAGCCGGTGCCAGACATGGGCGAGCCGCCGGTCGGTGAGCTTCGTGTGCCCCCAGCCGGAGCTTGGGGCAGCCGGAATCTGCGGGAGCAGCAGCAGGGGGCTACACACGTCAACATCCACAAAGACCCACCGCTTCTGAAAACCTCCAATGACCGGCGAGAGCTCGAAATCGATCCCCGAGCTGGCCGTTGCCGCAACAGCCTGAAGGGATACACACCCCGAGCGCTGGAGAGCATCTGTTAGATGCAGCTAGAAGAAGTGGGGAAGCAAGGCCACGGAAGGAGCAATGCCCACCATGGCTTCGCAGACGAAGGCGAAGACAGCAAGGAGGATGATGGACTAGGGATCGAGGTGCAGCGCATTGATCTGATAATGCGAGAGCACCGCATTGAAGAAGTTGGAGAATGGAGGGATCAGACCAGCCCAGAGGGCGTGAAGATGGATGGGGACCTCCCTGGCCGTCCTATCAACTGCAGGGCGGGAAGCAGGCCAAGCCACCGTCGCCCCATTCATTGGAATCGGCGTCGAACGCTGGGCGCACCTTGTCCATCGCTTCCTGGTTGATCACCACCGACCGCTCGATGGCGGGCTCGAAGACTGGCAGCGTGGGGGCCGAGGTACAGGACTCTTTCTTCCCCTTCTTCTTCCGGCTTGGTGCCATGGCAGCAGGGGGAGTTGGTGTTAGATCAGATGGGGGAAAGGTATCCACTATCTTCCCAAAGGCGAGGGAGCTACGGAGCACGTTGCCTGTAATGGGGGCGGAGCTGTGTAGACGATGGTGGCTGCCTAGCCAGGCAGAAATCGAGGCTGCATGGGGAAGTGGATGCGCCCACGTCCCGTCAACCGCCACGCGTCAATCAAGGCCGCAGGCTATTGGGGCCCGCGGCGCTCCGCACTTGCCCTTTGGCTTCGCCTCGAAGCCAAGTCTGAGCGCGCCTTGGGCCTGGGGGCTACTGTCGGCGTCCTGGGAACGGGGGTACCCAGACTTGCCAGCCTGCGGCCCAAGGCGTGGCTCAACCAACGGTCTGGTACGGCCCATATTCATCAGCAACTACTCAAGACCCTCGCGAGGGGCCAATCCTCGCGAGGCGGACGACACAAGACCTCCTCAGGGGCAGCCTCGCTAGGCTGGCCCCCAAGGAGCGGAGATATCTATGCGAGGGGCACCTCGCGAGGTGCGCATGATGTGAGCTGTGACGACCAAGGCCAGGCGGGCGCCAGCGGGCGTAGAGTACTCGTTTCCTCCTTGGTGCTAAAGGGGCAAGCACAGGCGAGGAGTCCCGAGGCATCAGGCAAAGGTTTCCATATCGGTGCAACGAGACCAAGGCCAGCAGGACGGCAGGACGGAGGTCACCGCGGAGCCCACGGCGGTGTCACCACCAGAGCCTTTGGCAGGTGAAGACCACCTTTTGTCAGGATAGCTTTTACTAGTTTCCCCCCTTCAAACTTGGCCGTTGTGGGATCCCTTCCTGCCTAAACATTTGGGAAGAGGGCCAGGGCCCCTATAAATAGGACTAGCCACCACGCTAGAGAGGGGACGGATCATTCAGACCATCCTCGCACTCACCAGCTCACCGAGCTCAAGAACACCTCTCCTCAGGAGGCTGTTCTTACCTTGTACTGTTCATCCCCAGCCTACAAGGCAATCCACCACACCACACTGGAGTAGGGTATTACACCACAATGATGGTCCGAACCAGTATAAACTCTCGTGTCTCTTGTTCTTCGGGTTCGTGGAGCTAGGCCTTGAGATCGTTGCGAGAGTGAGCTAGGGAGAGGGAGATCTTCATGCGCACCCCAATGTTTGAACCTCAAGGGTTTGCCAGAACCCACAATCCGACACCCGTCCGACGGCCGAAAGGGAGGATGTGCATCATTTCTCCCTTCGATGGCACCGAGGCAACACGTCCCGATCTATGCTACCCGCCGTTCTCTCTGACCAAGCTCCGGTGCGGTAGGGCCTACACCACCTGCTCGCTGCCGCAGTATGGGCAAACCCCGCCCGCCGCCGCTCACCTAGTTACATCCCGACGACCCCGAGGTATCCCCTCCGGCCTTGATCCACTGCCCATCTTCCCACGTCGCTGCATGTGGAAAATCTTGCATGTGGATCTTCCATAGTTCTTTGCCCAAAATGTAGCTCGTCCGGCGTACTTTCTATTGCAATCTCGTCCTCACACCGTTTTAGACAAACACAACCGTGTTGTTATCTTCCCTTAGGACAAGGAATATGCTTCTCTTTTGTTGTCGTATGTGTCATCTACTGTTATTGGCCAGTAATTGTTTCCTTTCTACCTCTTTTTTGCAAACAGGGCTATCCATCTCACCTCGTTGCTATTGCGACCTTTTGGTGAACTGCACAAATCACTTTTTTTTTTCTGAAGAGTGTTTTGTGCAGTTGTACTAAAATGTCACACGGGCAACGTCTCTACATTACAGTGCGACTGCACAAAGGGAGATTGGTTTTGCTCTATCCTCCTCATCCAACTCCGAGCCTAATCTTCTCCAACTATTTGCTTAATCTTCTCCAACTAGTTAGTCTTAAGAGAGACTGCAAAGGTGACCGGCTTCTATTTGTGTGTTTATTGTGTCATCAACAGTCCTCTATTATCGTAATCACACTTAATATCTTTGGAACAGGGACGCTCAGCTTTATTTTAGTGGAACTGCACAAAATGATCGAAATGTTGCATGCTCCAGACAGCTACTTTTTTCCCAACATGCCTTGTTGATTTAGACAGAGCTGGGGGACGTTGCTGCCAATGAAAGCATGGATCAATTTTAATTTAACACATCCTCACAACTTTGTCTTCAGTTGTGATGTAAATATTAGCTCTGATCTGCTAATCAATGAGATGCATTAGCAAGGAGGTTAGTTTTTTATTGTTTCTGAAAGAGCATCGATGCCAAGACACACGAAACAAAAGCTGAAAGTTCAGAGCATTGTACAATTTCATGTCGCTGGAAAATTATTTGTATAGTACGTCAATTATGTAAACAAAATGTTGGAAGCTTGATAGCATTGACAGAAGCCTCTTCAGCATCCGGCTCCATGTGCCATGCACAAAATCATACTCCTCCGTTCCTAAATATTTGTCTTCTTACAAATTTCAAATGGGCATATTTTAGAGTGTAGATTCACTCATTTTGCTTCGTATGTAGTTGCTCGTTGAAATCTCTAGAAAGAAAAATATTCCGGAGTATATTTAAGAACCGAGGGAGTAGTGCATAACTGCATGGGAGACTCAGCCCGGTCGTTGCGCCGCATTAATAGTGAGTAATGAGCAGTCAAATCATAAGCCCCACCTTTCCCACTATAAGTTGCTCGGAAGAAGCAACCATCAATACGCTCTTCTTTGAATCCGCTCATACTACTCCATCCGTCATTGTTTATAGAACGCGCTTAAAAAAATCTCTGGGAGCAAGGCGACTAGCGATCGGCCTGAAAAATAGCATTGGTAGTTATAGCACGGTGTCTATTACTAGAGGAAATAATGCGTACACACATGCATGCAGTGCTTCCACCCCGGGTACACACATGCATGCACTTAGACTAGCCACAATGGAGAGTAGCATACACTAGTAACATACACATATCCCTAGACTATGTTCCTACCTTCATAGTGGGTAGTAACATAAGTATGGTAACATGCAAAGCCTCATTTATTAGGTTATAGACTCATATTGCATTGGGACATGTGATGTTACAGTAACTAGCTAAGTTACTCAAACTACCTCTCTCCTCATTAACTCATTGCCACATAAGCAAATTTGCTGAGTTGGACTCGATGTTACTGCTGAAGTTACTCCCACTGTGGCTAGTCTTAGTCCACTCCGTAGTACATCGAGAGAAAATTGTGGAATTGATTGCGGTTACCACGCCCTAATTAATTGGGCATTAAACCAAAACGCGGCTAAAGTCTCTCTGGTGGTGGAAATACATCGAGAGAAATGCATCAGAATGAAGCGCGCCCTGTAAACTGTGACGGAGGGAGGAGTAGTATGAAGGTGCAAAACGAAGTACGCGTATGGCCAGTCGGTCAACGCACCTCCTCTAGGCATATCACTGACATGTGGGACTGGAGTGTGAGCAAACCGATCCCAATTGATGGCAAAATGGCCTACCCGCCGTTCCCTGAGAGAGACGAGGAGCGAGAACCCACAGACGGGCTCGCACGGAGGCCAAGATATATTCGAGCATGGTTGATCGATATCATCATTACATGTTTGATGTTTTTTAATACTGTACTATTGGGCTGCCGTTTTCCGCCCTTCTCCCGACTGAATGTGTACTTTATCAGAGATTAAAATAAAATAAGAGTACAAACGCTCCACCATGCGGTTCTGGTAGTCGTACTACTCGTACTACTAAACCTTGCGCTTGGCTCTTCACCTCTTCGTGAAGTCGAACAATGATGTTACTCCGCATGTTGGGTATTACAGTGTATGCCTCTGGCAATCTGACACCGAATGAACTGATGCATGTCCACCGCCTGGGCGAGGGTAGGTTGCATTAGTTAAAAGGCGTAAGCAAGCTTCACCTTGTCCTGCAAGCTTCTCCTCGTTCTACGAGTTGACGGGACACACCAAAAAGTACTGCTAGTTCATACTCCCTCCTTTCCGGTTAATATGGCTTAATCTATTTTGCGGGTAAAGAGAGCTTTATTCATATATAAGCATTCTTAGGACGATCAGCCAAGAGAGTCGTCACTAGAAAGCGAGGCACCCCGCAAAATAAGAAGAAGGAAGTGAGGTGTTTCATCAAGCCAGCTCTCGGCCACATTCAAAGTGCAGCAAGCACGGTTCGCACAAAGATGCGCCGCAAGGTTTGCTGACCTGTTTACATGTTGAATAACAAAAAAAGAGGAAATATTACCGAGTGCTCCTATTTGTAACAGGATATGAGCCAGAATTAATAGAGAATTGTGGTGAGTGTTCCATGCAATCAACTTCCATTATCACATGCGAGAACCCTCGAAGAGAACCAAATGTGTTGAAGATTGCCTTATCACATTTTTAAAATATAATAAGAGTGCAGACGCTCCTCCATCCGGTTCCTAGTAGTATAGTACATACCTCTATAGTAGTAGTACTAGTACTAGTAAACTTTGCGCTTGGTTGTTCGCCTCTTCGGGAAGTCGAACAATAATAGTACTAGTATAGTGTATGCTTCTGGCAATCTGACACCGAATTAACTGTTGGATGTCCACCGCCTGAGCGAGGGAGAGCTTGCATTAGTCAAAAGTTTCTCCTTGTCATGCGAGCCACCGCACGCAAGCTTCTCCCGTCCTACAAGCTTCTCCTCGTTCGGCAAGTTGACGGGACACAACAAAGTAATGCTAGTCCATACTGCCTCCTTTCCAGTTAATATGGCTTAATTTCAAACGAGATAAATACAATGTCTGTCACTGTATATTTGTAAAAATACAGTCAGTAGACTTCATAATACGCTCATTGCGCTCAATATATACATTTTCCGGTGTTTACATGGTCACTAGCTCACCCTGGCTGAGTATGTGTGTGCATGCACGTGTAGGTTGAGCACTTGAGCGTGACCGTGCGTGTTCTGTCGTGTTCTTGGACATGCATGCATTAGGGCGTCGCGCGCGTTTTTGCGTCCATGTGTACGTGTGACTGTTGCATGCATGCACGAGGTTGTAGTCCCTCACATTCACATGTTCATAAGTCAATGCTTTGTCAAAATGTTGCATGCAAGGTTTAATCATTCGTTGTTCACGCATGCATTCCCGATATTAATACGTTGGTAAAGACAATTTATTGAGGAAAACGAGCCCATGAATTGAGTACAAAGGGGACCAATAAGCCAGGACGGAGGGAGTACCAGTAGTGAACCGGAAGGAGGGAGTAGGTACTAGTAGTACAGTACTACGTAACAACATGCAGTAACAAAATTCCTCTATGCGCATCCTGTCTACGTGTCATGCAAGAAAATAGAGATAAGTACAAGTGAGACTCAGGAATGGTCATACACATAGGGGGAGTACGTGTAGGGGCCACTAAGGAGCAAGCAAATCACACAGTAAGTTAGTCGGAAGAAGCAACCATCATTTCACTCTTCAATGACACGTACGCAATATAAAATGGTTGATATGGAGAGAAAAAAACCACTATATATACACTAGCAGGAGCCTAAGCTACAAGCCTGCTTGCTTGGGTTTCTCTCTTCACAAGCATAGAACGACGGTGGCCACACTGCTGGTCACATATCCGGCCTGATCCCGCCGCTGGGGGAAGGGAACAATGTTCTGCGTAGACACGGTCGACATCGACGATGGAGAAAACCCATAGTCGGTGCATCCTAATTGGGGGTCCCCGCGGTATGGGCTGATGTTGCATCCCAACCGCCCTTCTAGCTACAGCCCAACGTCCCAGGTAGTACATCTTCCTTTTGGAGCCGGCTTGCTCCACTACCGCAGCTCCCCACGTAGCTCCATCTCCATGTCGATCTTTCTCTACTTCTACCGGCTTTTATTTGTGATGAGTTTATGTCTCATGAACTAGTGCTAGTACTATTATTCTAATCACACTTCTTCAATATCTTTGCCATCAGGGATGCTCAGCTCGATTTTAGTGGAACTGCACGAAAGCATCGTATGATCTGAGGGTGCCAGCCATCTTTCCTTCGACAGGTTCTACCTAGCCAGGAAATTAAATCATGTTTAGGTTTTAGGGTTTAAGTCGTAGTGACCCCATCAGTAGTTTTTCTTTTGTACACGCTCTCACAACTTTTGTCTTTAGTTGTGAAGTAAATATTGGCTATGACCTGTGAATCATTGAGATGCATCAGCATGCCTGTTAGTTTTCCTTTGTATTTGATGGAATGTTGTAACGGGGCAACCTTGGAGTAGGAATGAAAATGGAGTGGAAAGTTTCCGTTTTTCTGGAGAAAAAATGGAAACGGAGAGAAACCAACATTTTGTTTCGTTGGATCGCGCCAACGAGCAAAACCAACGTTTAAATCACGTCTGTCGCATTCGTGTCTCACCCTCCTCCACGGCTCCACCCCACACGGTTGCTCGACATGCCACTCACCGCAAACCGAGTATTTGATAACTTTCTCGCCTACTTGTCGATGGATCATGCCATGGAGAACTAGCACTAGTGGAAGAGATGGGGGAGGACAGCTAGCTTTAGCACGGACTCCCAAGAACTTTTTACATGCATGTTGTGGTCGGCTATTGCGACCTTTGAACGCGGAGCAGTCGCATGCATCGGGAAGCGGCGCGGGCGATGCTCTCTCGGCCGGCGCGCCGCTTCAATGCCGACGCCAGTGAGAGGTCGCGTCCGCTCTGGCCGGGCATGAATGCGGCACTGACTGTTTTAGGCGGGAAGCACGCACGGGTGATGAAGAGGGTTCGGGTTGGTCAGGAGCGGGCGTGGCAGCGGTCCGCACGCCCGCAAACAATAGATGATGTACGTTAAAATTGCTGCGTATATAATTAACAACGTAAATAATGTGCCATTTGGACAAATATGATTGGAGATGGAGATGGAATTTTACATAAACATGGACATGCATGTCTATGTCTATATGTGTGTGCGCGACGACTCTCACGACCTGGAAGCGGGGGCGTGTTTTTTGATCGAGTTTTCTTTCTTAGTACGTTAAAAAATTGTCCGCCACTTTTCGTTTCTTCTTTCCATGAATGCGCGTATTCTACTTAAAACCACTTCTATGGAGTGATTTTTTACTCCATTGTGTATATAGCCTCTTGTTTGATAGGGTTTCTCGCATCTCGCTCTCTCACCCTCTCCATATCAAAACAAGATGACAGTGCGCACACTATCTCTCTTCTCACCGGTGGTCACAAATCCGGCTGAATCCCGTCTGCTGCGGGAGGTGAGGAGGTGCAGCGTTGACGTTGTCGCCATCGGCGATGGAGGAAGCCGATGCGCACCGTCCTCTCGGAGCCGGCGCTGGCGTGGACGAAGGTCCTCCGCGCCCTTGTTCGCTGTTGTCATGTGGGCAGATCTCGCTCGCCTGCCTAAGCGACATCTCGCCCGCCTGAGGTATAACTTCTTGTACTGGTCCAGCTCCCCAGGTCGCTGCATGCGGTTTTTCTTCTATGCGACTACTCCCCAGCTCCCCATGTATAGTAGCTAGGGTTCATCGGCTGGTCCAACATCTCCTACTATTATAGAGGAAATGCCACTCGAAAAGTTGTCCTCATTTATGCCTCGATGGAGGTATACATGTTGTTTCGACAAAAAGTAGATGGTGGTTGTGCGGTCATTGTCCATATGCTCCTATTCCTGCTGCTAATCTAATACTATCATGGTTAAATGAATAAATGCTTTTTTTTTCTTGGGTATCCTGGTTTAGTTCCCATCAAGATAATCATGATGCTTTTGTTTGTTGGTGCACTTTTCATTAATTCTTATTGGCAATTGAGATGTCGTTGTTAATCTTGTACCACTGCCAAAACAAAGTAACAACAGTATATCCCTTTTTTATATTTTTGCAAACAGTGATGCGTATCTCCATACCACGGGCATGTCTTCCTCAATTTTAGTGGAACTGCACAAAATTGGATGTCCACTGTTGTTCCGCCTCACTGTCCTTTGCCACATGGTTCTTCCTTCCTCGAGCTTGATTAATGAGAAGAAATAGACCACAGTGAGGATTTGTCGAACTTCATAGGTGCCTCACCCAAACTTGATGCCAAATGGATGATGCATCACCACGATGACCTATCGATGCTCATGGTTGCGCCTCATGGTTACGTCGGCTGGTGAAGATGATCGATTTTCCATTAAAAACAAGTTGTCTTCCATCAGTGCTCTTTGCTTGTTACCCACAAAGATGATATCCTTCATCAGTTCACCTTGGTTGCGTTGGAGACGCAGTCGTCTTTCACGTTGGTGCAATTTTATCACACAATTGGCTATGAACCAAATGTTTCCTCGAAGAAGGATCGATGTTGGTACTAAGAGCATAAGTTTTGTATTGATTTCTAAGCCTTCTCACAACTTTGTCTTCAGCTCCCCTGTAATTTTATTTGTCCAGCTATTAACTTTGATTAAAAAATGGTGTGGACTAAAAACCCGGATGGACGTAGTAGCCCTCCATTTTTATTTACTCTGCATATTAGATTTGACTGATGTCAAACTTTGTAAAGTTTGACCAAGTTTAGGCCGAACACAACAAACCATAATTATTGAGAGAGGGAAAACTGTACATACTCTCAAACCTTTCCAATAATGGAAATTAAAATTCTTTATTTGTACACACTCTCACATGTTTCCAATAATTTGGCGCATGTGTGGTTGTTCACTTAAGGGAGGATAGTGTACCGCACGTGAAGGATAGGAAGTGCGACCAGGACGCGTGGATCGTTAGTTCATCGGAAGTAGTAGTTTTCTTCACTGGTATGTTAAATAAAGAGTTTCGTTTCGTACATACACAATTTAAAACGATTGTTATGGAGAGAATAAGAAAACCACTCTACTATATATTAGTAGTATACACGAGTACTATATGTACGCAGCTTCATTGACTTAGTGCACCTGCCTTTGGGTGTATGACAGGTGGGCCCAAAATGTGGCTGGCCCACCTGTCATACTACCAAAGGCAGGTGCAGTTAAGGTACCAGAGCTCAGTCTGTAATACAGTATATATGTAGTACACTATATAAGTTGGAGCCTCAGCGCTTGTTTACTAGGGTTTGCACTATCCACACTCTCGCCGCACTACATATATATATACACGCTGGAGGCTCAGCATTCCTTTGCTAGGGTTTGCTATATTCACAGTCTCTCACCCTCTTCACCAGATCTAAACAAGACTGCGTTGTGGCCTCTTTCTCTCTCTCCCCCCTCACAGCTGGTGAAGGAGGCGTCTGGATCCCGTCGCACCGGGAAGGGGAGGAGGTGCAACATTCACTCTATCGCCTTCGGCGAGGGAGGCAATCCACCGCCGGTTGCGGTCTTCTCTTTCACCAGCGCCTGTGCGGTTCGGCCACCGACCCCTTCTTCCTCGCTGTCGTACGTAGTGTGGGCAGATCCGGCCTCCTGCCTCACGCCTTGCCACATCCCGACGACCCTAAGGAATAAGTTTCTTTGAAACCGTCATTGCTCTAGCTGCATGCGGATCTTTTTCGATTATGTAGTCGAATCTAGGTCTTGGTTCAAAGAGGAAAGAAGGGTGCGGTGGGGTGGAGCATGAATCTAGGACGTGGTTCAATGAGGAAAGGAGGGAGGGAAAGTAGTATAGACTAGCTATCCAGCCGCTTTGTTGGTCGAAAAGGGAAAAGGGGGGTAACCCAGTACACACATCTGTAAGGAACCGATCTCTTTGTTGAAAAGGGAAAGAAACTGGGGGGTCGGGTAGTTTGTGCAGGACTAGATTTGCTGCCCTCACATAGGAAAAAGGTTCAAAGAGAACAAATATGGGACCAACGCAGATATGTTGCTTGGCTACATACTCTGCATCACCCATTTATACGTGTGGACGCACATGGTGCTAGCATGTCCCATGTCCCATACAACTATTTTGCTGTTGTTAATCTAAGAATGCTGCTGGAAAATTGAAGCAATGCCACTGTTAAAAGTAAATTACATTCTTAACGAATGTTGTTTTAAGAGAATGTCTCTGTTAATATGAATCAATGCAACCATTTTAGAAATGCTACTGTCCTACTTTGTTTTCCATCAAGATAAGTTAGATGCTTCTTTTTGTTGCTGCTTGTTTCATCCTCCTTTATCGGCCAGTAATTGTTTCCTTTTTTTGCCTCTATTAAAACAGGGATATCTATTCAACTTGTTGCTATAGCAAACTTAAATGTCACACCGGCGACTTTGCTTGATTTCAGTCCAACTGCACAAAACGAGATTGGATTTCCTAACTGTGTTGGCAGATTTGTAGGTGATCTTGTGTGCGTCATGACAGGTTGGTACTTGCCTTCATCCACATGATTGTGTTGTGTGTTTTGAGATGTTGTGCTACTTGTATTGGTACTGTTTTAAATAAATGTTGAATTGAAGCTATTGTATTGCTCTCTTTTCCCATTAAGTAGTGAACAAAAATGGCACTGACCCAGACATGATGCTTGTTGCTTTGTTACAACAAACTCTGCATCACCCCCTTTATAAGTACATGGAAGCACATGGTGTTGTTGTGCCCACTCTCCCCTGGAACTGTTTATGCTTTTTGTTAATCTAATGCCGTTGGTAAAATTAAGCAATGCCACTCTCAAAATTAACTACTGAATCTTAGCTCAAAACTGCAACACTTGTTAGGGATTGGCGGGATTACCATTTTTGTGGCCGCATGTTTCATCCTCCTTTATTGGCCAGTAATTGATTCCTTTTTTGCCTCTGTTAAAACAGGGATATCTATTCAACTTGTTGCTATTGCGACATTTTGCTTCGCTACGCGAAACCCTTTTGTTTTAAGAGTGTCTTGTGCATTTCAACTTTAATGTCACACCGGCGACTTTGCTTAATTTTGGTGGAACTGCACAAAAGGAGATCATGGATTTTCATATATGTGTTGGGATTTGTTTCAAGTCCTCCACGCGAGTTGTTTCAAATCTTGGTCAAGAAAGGTCAGTACCAACTTTCATCATAATGCTACTTTAGTGTGCTTTGAGACGTTGTGCTACTTGTATTGGTACTATTTTGGATAAATGTTGAACTAAAGCTATGGAACTGCTGTCTTTTACCATTAAGTGGGCAAAAATTGTTCCAACCCAGAAATGATGCTTGTTTCTTTGTTACAACAAAACTCTGCATCACACCCTTTATAAGTAGATGGAAGCACATGGTGTTGTTGCGCCCACTCTCCCCTTGAATTGTTTATGCTTTTTTGTTAATCTAATGCCGCTCGTAAAATTAAGCAATGGCACTCTCAGAATTAATTGCTGAATCTTAGTTCAAAACTGCAACACTTGTTAGGGATTGGTGGGATTACCATTTTTGTGGCCTCATGATTCATCCTCCTTTATTGGCCAGTAATCGATTCCTTTTTTGCCTCTGTTAAAACAGGGATCTCTATTCAACTTGTTGCTATTGCGACATTTTGCTTCGCTTAATTTTGGTGGAACTGCACAAAAGGAGACCGGATTTCCATATATGTGTTGAGATCTCTTTTAGGTCTTCCTCACGAGTTGTTTCAAATCTTGGTATTGAAAGGTCAGTAATGACTTTCCTCAAAATTAACTACTGAATCTTAGTTCAAAACTGCAACACTTTTTAGGGATCGGCGGGAGTACCATTTCTGTTAGGGATCGGCCGGAGTACATGTTTAAGAAATGTATTGTTCAGATAATGTCTCTGTTATTATATGTCAGGTACAATGTTTTACAAATGGTACTATCCTGCTTTGTAGTTCTTTGTACATGTTTAACCAAGGTATTGTTAAGATAATGTCTCTATTAAAATGAATCAGTCAAATTGTTTTAGAATGGTACTTTTCTGCTTTGTCATTCTTTATACATGTTGAAACAAGGCATTGTTAAGATAATGTCTTAGTTAATATGTTGAATCACACTGATTGAGAATTGCTACTCTCCTGCTTTGTTTCCCATTAAGATAAGGTAGATCAGTAAATGTTTTTCTTCTGGGAGTACAAGTCATCAACCGTTATTTCTCAGTAATTGTTTCCCTTGTACCTATTGTCGCTTACAAGGATATCAAAATTAAAGCTCGGTTTTATTCCGACTTTGATTTTAGTTGAACTGCACAAAAGGAGCCAATGTGTCAAAGGCAAACTGCTGCATTAGTGGGTCTAGTTGGTCTTACCACTTTGAAGAAAGAAGCAGTCACTGTTTGCGCTACATTACACAAGGAATGATCGAGAAGCTTTATAGAGTATTAGTAGACACCGGTGGCATGACTAGTCTGCAGAGAGCATAGGAAACTCTACAACACGTGGAGTGCACTGGGCAAAAAGTGCCCAAACAAGTACAAGAAGACAGGACAAGACTCCAAATCTGTCAATGTCATTCTAAGCAACAATGATGGGGCATCTGGGTATGGTAATCTGTTTACCGTACTTTCAGTTTGTTAGTCCACCGATTGATGGGTTGACACTAGCCCAATATTCATGTGTGTGCTGATGTGTCTTTGTTTTCTTGCAGCATATAAATACGAAATCCACAGGGATGCTCAGCTTGGTTTTAGTGGAACTGCACAAAATGTTCAGATGGTTTGTGTCCTCCATAATACTTCATCATGTACAATACATCGAATGGTTCTCTAATCATTCGTCGTCACCTTGAGCCACCGGACTATATGTTTGAATGGAGCTACTAGCGTCGGCCATTAAGAAGGGTAAGAAGAAAGACTAAAAGGGAGATGGCTGCTTTACTTGTGGTTCAGAGGAATACTGGGCAAACAAGTGCCCAAACAAGTACCAAGAAGCCAGGACAGGACTCCAGGTCTGTTAATGTCACTCTAAGCAACAATGATGGGCCATCTGGGTATGGTAATCTGTTTACTGTACTTTCAGTTTGTTAATCCACCGATTGGTGGGTTGACATTGGGTCAATATTCATGTGTGTGCTGATGTGTCTTTGTTTTCTGCCAGCATATAAATACGAAATCCACAGGGATGCTTAGCTTGATTTTAGTGGAACTTCACAAAATGTTCAGATGGTTCGTGTCCTCCATAATACTTCATCATGCACAATACATCGAATGGTTCTCTAATCATTCGTCGTCACCTGGAGCCACCGGACTATCAGATGACAAACTGATGACAAACCCTGCCTGTTCCACAATCATAGGCATTACATATTTTGAATGGGAAAAGCTTGTCAAAGTTTAATCATTGATGTTAACAAGAAGACATTAGTTTAATATATTGGAATTGGAAAACCTTGTCAATTTTTTATCATTGATGTTAGCCAGAAGACATGCATTCAATATTTTTGAGTGGGACACCCTTTTGCTGTGTGCAACGTCGATCGTTTTTCCTATTCCTGTCTTCAATCCAGTAGTAAATATTTACTCTGCTGAGATGCATAGTCACATGAATGTTGACTTATGTAAGGTATTTTAAGAGTTTGTTCTGAATGTTTTCTATGTAATGCCAGGCATTGTGAGTTTGATTACAAAGTTGAGCTTGGAATGTTGTGGCATGCGGCATCACGAGCTGTTCACCGTGCCTCATGAGAATAATGCTTCATATTGTTTTGCATTTTGATCTAATGCATGTGATTTGCATGTTAAGAAGATCATCCTCTTCTGTTGTTTATGTGCTTAAGAAGTTCATTGTCTTATGTTTCATTCATAGCCTATACGACAACTCGGGTAGGTTAGAGGTGAAGCCATATGATCTTCCAACCAACTCATCATCTTAAGCCATGATTGGATCGTCATTTTCCAACCAAAACCGCTTGTAAATAAAAGCAGATGGTCTCGGGCGAAGCGCTTGGTTGGTCAATTTCGACTAGTAAAATATACACTAGTTTCTCAAATTACACGCGTAACCCGCGGTTTTACTTACAGACCTCGAGCCCTCGGTTTCATTATGCCTGTATTTTACGTGTTGTTTTCGATGACGAGTAAATTACACTTGTATCTTAATACAGGTGTGAAATAAACCAGAGCTCCCAAGCGCGGCCTTATCGTTTCATGCCGTCTCAGTCTCTCGAAGGTGCTCATAGGTGTCCGATGATCCTGGCTTCCTGAATGAGCAGCGGGCACTGTATCAGACCATCCGTAGGGCCCGCGAGGCCCTCTCTGTCGTCCTTCGAGTTGTTGCGGTAGCCGTGCCGCCGAGCATTGTCAACATGGTCAACGAACATGAGGATTCAGGAGATGACTTTATTTTGACTGGATGACAGTAGGGACCCACTAGGGCCATAGCCGTACGTACGCAAGTGCCTCCTTATTATGTACAACTATGTTTTTTTTGCTTCCTCCTGGTTTCCTAACATCACGGTCCCACACCATTGTCAACATATGTAGTCAATAAACGAGAGAATTGCACAAGGAGTGGCTGATAGCTGGGACCAAGCAGCACGAGCAGTATTTGTTTTTTTGAGGTGTGAGCACTGCAGAGTTTTTCTTGAGCGATGTTTTCGTTGTTGTTCAGAGGAGAGCAGGGTATTAACTGGGCAGGCTGTTGGCCGTCTAGCCCAGGCCAGATATCTAGCCCAGATATTAATTTTTTTCAAGCTGAAAATGGCTAGCCCAGCTATACTTTTTTTTGAGGAATACCTAGGCAAGGTCAACTTGTTTTTCTCCGCCCCGCTGGGCTGCAAATCTTTCCTAGGAGGGATGCATTAGGCTTAACAGGAAAATGGGCTTTAATAAATATTAAATGGGATGTAATTATAAAAACTGGGCAGTAACTATAAAAAATGCACCAAACACGTAATTAGTTTATAAAATATTATTTTTGGTTTTTTAAAATTTTAATTTCATTAATTGTTGCGCGTGCAATGTTTCTTTTACGTAATACAAATTTATATTGAAATTGTATTTAATGTGACTAGAAATTTCGGGATAAAAATATTTCGGATCCCATCAAAATGTGGGAAATTTTATTGAATTCTATTTTGAACGGTTGGTTGAAATTGTTAATCGTTATCCTAGCTAGAAAGTGGGCTGTAATTTTAACAAACTGTAAATGGGCTGTAGTAAATTCCATTAGAATTCAAAAATGGGTTGTACATCCTTAAAAATTGCAAATGGGCTTTAAGTTCTCAGCCACACACTTGTGGGCCTACTAAGTTGACGTGTCCCGTAAAAAAGTTAGGTTGACGCGTATGAAAGGTATTGTCAACTTATAGTCAACACACGGTTCTAGCAGCAGTGGCCGTTGGATGTCCATCCAACGGATGTCGTGCTTCTTCTTCAATCTCGGATATTCTAGCTTCAGCGGCCCAAAAAATGATTCCTCCCCCTGACATCTGGGGCGCACCGTTTCGGAGGCTGACCTGTGGGCCTACTAAGTTGACGCGTACCAAGGGCTTTGTCAACTTAGTCATTATAAACGATTCTAGCTGCAGTGATCATACGATGTCCATCCAACGACCGTCGTGCTTCTTCAACCTCTGGTCTTCTTGCTCCAGCCGCCCAAAGCAGCACCGGTCGTGTCGCTTGCTCCTGCCTCCCGTGGCCGGCTGTGCTACCGCAGAGGCCTCAGCGCCCCCTACTACTCCCACCGCTGGCCAGGCCATCCCTCTACTCACCCGCACCCCCTGTTATTCTGCGGCGACGGCAGCCTCACACCGCAGCCGAACTAGTGAACCCTCGTACTCCTCTCCGCGTGGGAATCCACTGCCGTGTCTTCCCCGGCTCCGCGTCGTCCCCTTCCTAGGCCTCGCCATCGTCCACCGCCCTGGTGCTGTCAGCGCGGCATGGTCAACATGGTCAACGAACGACATCCATCGGACGTGGACTGTACGTGGAGAGGCTGACAGCTGGGTCCACGGCCGCACACAAGGAAATGCCTCCTTATTACACGTAAAATAATGATTCCTCCAGCTGACATCTGGGACCCACTGGAAGGGCCTCTGTATTTCATGAAAAAAACGTTCCCCCCGCTGACAGGTCAGAACCACCAGATATATCTTCGCACGCAAGGAAGTGCCTCCTTATTACGCACAAAAAAATGAATACTCCCCCTGCTAGCTGGGACCCAACATAGTGGGAGGCTGACTTGTGGGCCTACTAAGTTGACGGGGATGGAGGGCTTTGTCAACTTAGTCAATATGAACGATTTTAGCTCCAGTGACCATACGATGTCCATCCAACGACCGTAGTGTTCCTTCAACCTCTGGTCTTCTTGCTCCGGCCGCCCGAAGCAGCGCCAATCATGCCGCCTAATCCTGCCTCCCGTGGCCGGCTATGCTGCCGCGGAGGCCTCACCGCCCCTACTACTCCCACCGCTGGCCAGGCCATCCCTCCACTCACTCACACCCCCTGTTATTCTGCGGCGACAACAGCCTCACACCGAAGCCGAACCAGTGAACCCTCGTACTCCTCTCCGCGTGGGCATCCACTTTCGCGTCTTCCCTGGCTCCGCGTCGTCCCCTTCCTAGGCCTCGCCGTCATCCACCGCCCTGGTGCTCTCGGCGCAGCATGGTCAACGTGGTCAAGGAACGACTTCCATCGGAAGAGTACTGTACATGGAGAGGTTGACAGCTGGGTCCACGGCCGGAGCAAGGAAATGCCTCCTTATTACATGGAAAATTATGATTCCTCCACCTGACAGCAGGGACCCATCAGACGGGCCACCGTATTTCACAGAAAAATGTTTCCCCCTGACTGCTGGGACCCACCAGCTACATCTTCACACGCAAGGAAGTGCCTGACAGTCGGGACCCACCTGGTCGAAGTGTACGTAGCGTTGTCATTCTGGTCGCAAACATGTACGTACATACGATCGGTCTGTCTGCAGGCTGCAGCAATGAACCCTGGTCGTATAAGGAAGGGCACGTGTCACAGTAGAGGCGCGCACGTGTCGTAGTAGAGGCGCGCAAGTAGCATGTACACGTACGTACAGCGGCCAGGGTGCAAGAAAGTAAATACGGCCACGTACGTACATACGGGCGGGGTCTCGAACGCCTACTCGCGCATATGTACGACCAGGGCTCATGTACATGGCTGGGTCAGAATGGAGGAACTGCGTTGTCGCCGTGTTCATGGGGAGGCAACGGAATGCATCATGTTCATCAGGAGGCAACAGAATGTGTGCTGTTCATCGGGAGCGAACCGGCTTGGACGGAACAACCGATGCAAACGAGGCCTGGTGTACCGCAGAATGGAGGAAACGGCCTTGTGTTCGACGGACCACGGTTGAAACGGGATCCTGTTCATCGGGAGGGGTCTGGCATACCGCAAAATGGAGGAAACGGACCTCCTACGGTCGAAACGAGGTCCTGTTGATCGGGAGGGGTGTGGCATACCGCAAAACGGAGGAAACGGACTTGTGTTGGAGCGCTACGGTCGAAATGGGGGTCTTGTTCATCGGGAGGGGTGTGGCATACCGCAAAACGGGACTCCACGGGATACTTTTCATCTCCACCATCGACTGCCTGCACGGGCTACTATTCATCCACCGTCGACTGCCTCCACGGGCTCCTGTTCATCCACCGTAGACCTCCTCTAGGCTCCACCTGTGACTGTTCATCCACGGGCTCCTGTTCATCCAGCCTCCACCGCGCGCTCCTCCACCGGCTACTGTTCAACCAGCCCTCTCCACGGGGTCCTGTTCAACCACCCCTCCACGGGCTACTGTTCATCCAACCCTCCACCGACTACTGTTCAACCAGCCCTCCACGGGGTCCTGTTCATCCAGCCCTCCACCGTATCGATCGATCGGGGTACTGTTCATCCAGCGGCAACGGCCTCTACTACCACAGGGTCCTGTTCATCCAACCCCCCCCCACCGGGAACTGTTCATCCAACCCCCCCAACAACACTCATTGTTCATCAAGGGAAGGAGGCAGCAGTGTTCGATCGGCTTCAGTTAGCAGCAGTAGCAAAGGAATCGCTCGATTGGGTTCAGTTAACTGCCATCGATTGATCGCTCGGGTTTAGTAACGCGTAGCATGTAGTGCAATCGCTCGGGTTTAGTTAGAGCCCAACGCCTCGCACCCACACGCTTACGTGTATGAGAGAAACGCGCATCCTTCGGCCCCCGACCACCCACCATAACCGGGAACTCCCCGATATTTTCCTCGCCCTCGTTTCTACCATGGTTTTCTCCATCATGGATAGCCCAAAGAATGTCATGCAGCTGCGTCTCTGGCCCGCCCAGGACAAAACATTTTCTGTCATGATTTTTGTCATAGAAGTACGAGCCCACCACATTTATGATGATACCACTTTTTCTCACAATTATCATCATAGAAGTGTCAGAAGCATGATAGAAAAATATTTCGTTCGGCCCAAAATGTAACGGATGTGTCTTTTTTGTAGTGTGTGTAATGGCGTAACTGAGTGCCAAAGCTATCTGATGTAATTCGATTATGAAATCATGGTTGCTGTTATACGGATATGAAATATATGGCGTTTTATAAGAAATATCAATTTGATTCTTACATGGATTATCAATAATAGGCTAATTACCCTGCTTCTTAGGGTTTTCTATGACAGACGGTTACTCAGATAGCACCATGGGTGATGAACTCAAACAACCCGCACGGTTTCTATAAAGTAAGCGTGTTCGATCAACTAACAATCACACACGGCTTCCGGTAGCGAACTGTTTGCGTTAGGCCACCTTGCACAAACGTTTCCACACAAAGAACTGTGTGTGATATACATACGAATGGAAATGATTTCCTGGGATTCACTGTTTGGGATGTACATACGAACGGAAACAATTGGGTTTCGATGCCCCGCCAGACGCACACGAGCTCATTTTGCCCCAGCCAGTGAGCCAGGAGGGCCTATCCCCGACGGTTTCTGGGTCGTGTGGGAAGGACCCCCCTATCGCCCACACTCACTTGGCGACGTTTCCAAACCCGTCGCGGAAAGGGGTTAAAAGCCATTTGGATACCACGTCGTTGTACCAGTGATAACAGTAGCATAACTGTGTGCACAAAAAACATAAAAAGAAACAAGAAAAAAAGATAACTATTGGGTTGCCTCCCAACTAGCGCTAATGTTTTACGACCCTAGCTAGGCATAGTGCATAGTTTCAAGTGTTGTCATCTTTCAAATTAATTCCATAGGTGGCCCTCATAATAGATTCATATGGTGGGTTGATTCTCCTTCTTGGGAATTGTTCCATACCCTTATTTAACAAAAATTGAAAATTTATATTCCCTTCTTTCATATCAATAATAGCACCTATGGTTCATAGAAAAGGCGTAACAAGTATTATGGGACAAGACGGATTACAATCAACATTAACCACAATGAAATCAATAGGCACATAATTCCTATTTGCAAGAACAAGAACATCAGTTATTGCACCCAAAGGTTTCTTAATAGTGGAATCCGCTAAGTGCAAATTAAGAGAACATTCATCCAGATTGGTAAAACCTAGCACATCACATAGAGATTTTGGTATCGTGGAAACGATCGCACCCTAATCACATAAAGCATTGCACTCATAATTTTTACTTATAACTTGAATGCTAGGTTCCCACTCATCATATAATTTCCTAGGTATTGAATCCTCCAATTTAGTTTTTCTTCTAAAGCTTTCATCATCACTTTTACAATATTTTTAGTAAAAGCCTAATTTTGTTCATAAGCTGTGGGGACCCCGATTCATAAGTCGCGATCACCGAATGCACGTGTACAATGATCCCAGAGATCAATGCTCACTAAACACACAGAAGCTGTATAACAAGAGTCTTACATCCATACATACCATGTTACATAAATTATGACCATTATGGTCAAGTCTGGAGTATAACTTCGCAGCGGAAATCTTCATCGATAACTTGGACCCATGCCATCTGCCTTAACCCTACATGCATTCTGACTGGGAAGCGTCCTAGCTCGCATGTTCGTCACCGAAGTATTCTTCATCATATCCTGTTCTTTCATGCCTGGCCAATAAAATAACCAGTGGCAAGCCAATGAGTACTTTGAATGTACTCGCAAGCAACCCAAGGGTGATAACAGAATAATTATGCAAGGCACTATTGCTAATTTGGCATTTTTGCGGAAAGCTTGTTTTGCTCATGCAAGTATGATCAACATTTATCAAGGACATGAATGCGTCTGCAACAAGTATCAGGAGGTTACAGACATTAACATTGAAAAGGAGTTGTGAACAACTCGTGCTCAAGCTCATCATGATTTCCTCACGAGTCACATCAACATATTTACCGAACCGTGTTGTTGTCAGAAACATATGGACGTAGCCCAAGAGTGGTTACCCAACTGTCCTTGACCATTGACACGGCTATTCGAATAGTTTTACACTCTGCAGAGGTTGCACACTTTACCCACAAGATCCGGGGAACTTCCGTGTCATCCACGACCCGCGATACGTCAAGTACCCGGGGTAAGCACCCGATCACTATCTTTCCCTAGACGACACTAACATAGAGTCCACTCGATTGGTAGTAACCCCCGTGTCCAACATTTCACATCTTTAAAATTGTGGAGGCTCGCTCCCATATTCATCACATACCACAAGCACGGGGTACCAACGGTGTGTCCGGTGCCCTGTGAAAACAATCATGGCCGCCGTACCTGGCACGACCCCGTCCCGAGAGAGCGCAACAACGACTCTCCCGTCACTAGTAATGCGGGCTCCAAGCTAGTATCGGCCTAGGTAATCAATAAAGCCCTTTTCCATATAAGGGTAGAGTGGTTGCGCATGTAAGGTTGGAATAACGGTAGCAACTTAAACCGATCCGTTTTGAAAACAACACACACACTTCCCTCAGTACACCACTTCATCATCAAGTGGTTACCCAACTCATTATCTACCTCGGGCATAAGTGGCACCCGACAGGGATTTCGAAAAGTCTTTTGAAAATACTTTGTCTCCATCACCATGCATATTCCCATCCCTTTTTGCGTAGCAGCTACTTTAGAATCCTATCTACTCCCACCGGATAACCCTCATAAGGAGGTAGGGTCATGCACCATGCAAGTATCAACAAGGAAGTAACGATGGCAAACCACCTCAAGTGGTCACCACATTATCATGACTTCGATGCAAGCAATAAAAGTGCCATATGACATGCACAAAAAGGGTTTCTTAGACATGGTCAAAGGGCTTCTTGCCTGGCTCAGCAAAGTCCTCTAGGTCTTCAAAGTCTTCTGGTCCAACTCCTGCGTCAGCAACGCAATCTAACGCCGCAAAATAATAACGAGAAAAATAAGGCAATAATAAAACAGAAAAAGCAAAGTGCTCAGAAAAATGTCAACTCATTTTTGTTAAATGCTAGGGTGAATACTAAGAAGGGGAAATTCCTAGTTTTGGATTTGGAGTGGTAGAATAGGAGAAATGGATTTTCAGAGTGGTTTAAATATATTCAAATTTGAATTTGAATATGAACAGTACATAAAAGTTGTTTGGACATGAGTGAAAGTTATGTCATTAAATAGGTGGGATTTTTAGAAAAATATGGGAGTTGGAATTATTGATTTGGGTGAATATTTAATCCTGTGGAATTTTTGCAAGTTTAACAGAAAAGAAAAAGGAAAAGGAGCACTGTGCAACTGGGCCAGAACAGCCTCAAAGCAGCAGGCCCAGTTAGAGAGGCGGCCCAGCGCGCTGGTGCACGCGCGCGCGCCAGGTTTAAACCTGACGGGTGGGGCCCAGGCGTAAGCGAGAGAGAGAGGGGGACGACGGAGGGGAGAGGCTGACAGGCGGGGCCCGCCTATCATCCCCAACCCTACGATAGAGGGCCGGCGAGCTCACTCGCGACGTTTCCGGGCACGGCGGGTGAGCTGATGGCACCGTTGGACTCCTCGTCGTGTCGCCGTTCGGGTGGTGCCTAAGTTGGCCGGAGGGGAGTAGCGGTTCACCGGCGACGAGGTTCGCAGCAGAGGAGCGTCGGGCGTCGATGGCCCCGGCCGTTTCCGACTGCAAAATGAGAGGGGAAGAGGGGGGAATTGATCAGTGGGCTATGGGCATTCTAGAGAAGCTATAAAGAGGGCCGGGGGTGGCCTGTACCGTGGGATCGACGGCGACCCGAGGCGGCGGAGCTCGAGCTCGATCTCGAGTTCGAGCTCGTCTGGAGAGGTGTGAGTGGTGCAGGGGGTGTTTAGGGGAGTGAGAGAGCGAGTGGTGAGGATAGAAGAGCTCGGGGAGGCCTATTTATAGGCGGGCGACGGTCCACCGAAGAGGTGTGCGCCGGCGAGCCTGTTGCGGTTTCTACGGGTCACGGGGGCTCGCAGAGAGGTGCTCGGGGTGCTCGTGGGGTTGGTTGAGGGCGAGAGGAGTGAAGAGAGAGAGAGAGAGAGCAGGGTGGTCAGAGGCGCCGCGCGTGTGAGCACGCTCACTGGTGGGATCAGGCGGTCGTCGCGCGTGCGAGCTGGGGCGAGAGGAGGGAGAAGGAGGAGGGGGACTAGGCTATGGCGTGACGCAGACGTCGAGGAGCATCGTCGGGCGTGAGGGGGGGGGGAGCCGAGGTGGCCGGAAGCACTCGGCTGTGGGCGGCTACAATGCCAGAGCGCACTGTAGCACGCTCCAGAGCATGCAAACGGCTGGCATGGCCATTGTTTTGGCAATGTGGGCACGGCCAAGTGTGTGTGGTAGCTCTAGGGGGTAGTAAATAATGTGGGAGGGGCATTGGATGCCATGGAGGGCCACTGGAATGAGGAGGGAGGTGAGAAAGGAGAAGAATGCTGCTGTCCAGAAGGGTAAATGGGGGTGTTTCACCCCTCAATCATTGAGCTGAGGCCAGGAAAGAGTTACTTGAGGTAGAAGAGGACAGAAGCAGCTGTGGTACAAAGTTGAGCCCATGGAGATTAGTGGAAGAGGTCAAAAATGGAATTTTTGTAAAGTGGCAGAAGGTGTTTGATGCTCGTTTGGGTAAGAAAATGAACTCCATTTGGCATGAGACTCCACAGGGTGAAATGTCACATATAATTAGGGCCTTCCACCAATTTTGAGCTCATTTGGGCAAAGTTGCCAATGCAACTTTTGCAAACCCTAGAAATCAACAGAAATGAACTCGTGTAGATCTAGTTGAGCAAATCACTTCCCCTTGATGCACCACTTGGTGTAGTGGTCTCATATGGTCATGTGAACATGCTCACAAAAGCTGGGGCAAGGAGAGAAAGTTGGTAGTAGAAAGTTGTTCAAATTTGATTCTGGTCAGAGAGGGTTTTGGGGCATTTTGGTGAACCAAAGTGACCTTAATTGAGATGAGGCTTTGCAAAGTGATCACAATATGCATTTGTGACTTGCTGAATTTTCCTTGGATTTTTATGAAAATATTTCCTGTAGAAATATTTCAAATCCTTGAAATGGGCAGAAATGGTTTTGGGAGGTTTTGTCCAATATTTTGAACATGACCATCTGTTGAAACTCTTATATATGGAAAATATATGTCCACTGAGTTTCCCTGATTTTTGTAAAATATTTTTGAAACAATAGAATAATTTTTCCCTATTAAAGACCATTTTTGGCCTTAAGAAAAAGCTTTTAAATAAAATAGGAAAATAACTTTTAAAATTATATTTTTGTGGTTTATGGGCGTCCTATATCTAATAGGATTCAAATATACCTTTTGAAATATTTTTCACACCCCAAATCAAGTACTTGCAGTGCAAACCTCAATTCAGAGGTTTTTGGAAAACTAATTTTAGAATATACTTTTTGGCCAAATTATTTTTGTAAGAAAATACTATATTGCTCTATACACATGGCATGATCATTGGGTAGAAGTTTGGGGCAAGGAAAAGGAGCATAAGAGTTGGAGGATTTATTTGATTTTTAGAGCACTTGCAACTAACACACAAAAATCAAATCAGGCAATGACCAAAACACTCAAAAGTTTTTGTCAAACCACACTTTATCATGATTTCATTAGCTTAAATGTTGTGGCATGAAAATCAGGGTGTGACAGACCTACCCCCCTTACAAGAATCTCGTCCCCGAGATTCCTAAACTAGGCATGGAAAGGAATACGAAAACTGGATCCGGGGGTAGTCTTCGCGTCCTCATACCGCTTGTGCTTCCGAGTGGTGCTCCATTGGACCTTGAAGTACTCGATGGCGTGGCTTCGTGTATGACATCCTGCTTGATCCACATTGCAATTGGGGTCTCTCGCGTAAGTCATATTGGGCTGGAGGTCGATGGCTCGGTGACCGATGTCCTTGTAGAGACCGGACTAGTTAGGAAGTTAGAAACATTTTCGGAGTGGTTTTGTGTGGAGAAATGTTGTGCACAGTGGGTGACTCAGGTGGTAACTCTAGCTGGTAGCCGTCTATTCTTCTTCTTGCAGTGATCTTGGAGGGGGGCGATAAATCTTGGTGTAAGCTTCCCTTTGACATGGAAATGCTTGGTTCCTTTGAGAGAAGTGACTTGCAGATACACCTGGTCTTCGACGAGAAAGTTCACCCCTTGACGATGGTGGTTGGCATAGTTCTTCCTCCTTGGCATGGCGGTCTTCAAATGTTTCCTAACCAGCTGAATGATTCTTCGTTCATCTTCAGTTAGACGAGTAGGTCACCAAGTAAAAGTGACAACCAACGTGACCAAGTACTCCATGAAGTTTCTGTTCATGGGGTACATAAGGTAGGCTGGGGCATTAGTGGTGGTAAAGGTTGAGTGTGGGCCAAGGTGTTCTCAATCTAGAGTTAAGACCCATGGTCATGATCTGACCATGTTGTAGCTTGGTAGGGCTTGAGGGTTTCAAGGATTCTAGGGTGCAAGTGAACGTTTATCATCTTATCCTTGAGCACAGTTTCTGAGATGCCAATCGTTCTATCTAGTCCTTTAAACAAATCACATCATATCACTGATAGAATCATCCCGTATAGGTCAACTCCAATCATTACTCATGCTATTCATATCCTCATGACTCCCCGAGGGGAGGTCTAACAAAATCATACATGTCAATTATCCCCAAACTCATATCTATGCAAAAATCCATGGTAGGACATACAAGCTGCTAAGCTTGAATTAAACACCACAATCCAAGTGTTCGGCCTATTCTTCCAAGGTCTAAGGTAGTGCATTTCTATCCTAAGGAAATACGTCGTATGCCACTCCAAGATGTTGTTTCCCTCCTATGATTCAACTCTAACAGCCCATTAACTTCCATCAATCATTACATAATCCATTAATTCTACAAATCCAAGGTCTATGGTGTCTCACACGAATCTTCTAATGTCCTTACTACAGTCAGTCCACCAATTTCCATTGTCATGGTCAAGTAAACGCCAAGGTCAGGCGTAAATAGATCCCTAAATCAACTCCGACAATTAATCCAATCTCCTAGTTTATCGTCCACCGAGAAACATGGTATCATGATCGAGATCATCAGTCTAAATCCAATTTACTCCGAACCATGTAGATATACTCAACATCTATACTCAACTAGAATCACCTACTTAAATCCAAATCTCGTGTCCAATGAGAATTCCTACATGTTTCCCTCAAGTTATTATCGTAATGTTAACTATCTCCTATCAAAATCATCTAATCAAGTCAAATCCTTGCACCTCCAAGAATTCAGCTTGCGATCTTAATTGTCCCACTAAATCCAATTTATCCAGGGGTAATGAAAGCTATGCTACTCTATATTAATGATCCCACCAAGTTCATCTACCAACATGAAAGCCTCATAATCCACCAAATAGTCTCATATAATTTTCTCGAAGTCATTGATATAAACTCATCAAGTCATTTGTCCTCTATTCCTATATCCTCAAACTGGTCTTCCCTATGGCATCGTGGGTTCTGGTGCTATCCTAGGATGATAATGTGCTCGTTCACTATGTCCACTAGTTCCATCATGAACCCAGTGGGAAGCAAGGGTTACTGAGGCTTCACTACTTCCCTTGCAATTTGTAGGCTAAGAACATGGTTAAGAATCCGAGCTGGGTATCTCGTGAAGTCTCGAAGGGTTTAGGGGTACATTTCTAGGCTTGAGGGGTAAACATACGGGTTGTACTTGGTCGAGGAGACTGTAGCAAAAGTCTTCAGTGTCAGTTGCTTGCCGAGGTGGAATCCTTGGTGCATATTGTCTTGCTTGTCTTCAGTTGAGGAGAGAGATGAGAGGGAAAGGTGGCATAGAGGAGGGGAATGCCTAAAGGGGGTTCTATAGTGCAAGTGAAAACAAGCAAGTGCCGAAGGGGCCAAACACCAGCATTAAGATAAGGAAGGTGATATAGTCGCGTACTTGTTGCCTAGGGCAAAAGTATCAAAACACAAACAAATAAAAACAAGCAACACACAATCATGGTTCTATTTTAACCATCATACGGACTCGACTGCGCATAGGGGGTACACGACTCATCCTACCCTAGGGGTTCTCGGACTCAGCAGTCGTGCCTTGTGCCTCGTGCAGTCTTCTGAGTTTTCCTCAGGTGTTGCTACGTCTCTTGTAGTTGTTCGATGAAACGATCTGGGTTGAGCCTGAAGAGTCTTCAACAACTTCTCACCTGTTGAAGTGATGGGGTGAAGGTGGCTCCTCGTAGCTGGCATTGACTCGGTCTTCTGTTGTCTTCTTAATCATGACGATCCCTTTTGCCTTTTAAGGCGTCAAGGGTTTCGGGTAAGCAATCATTTATGCAATGACATTAACAAGGCATAGTAGAGGTCCAACCTATCGGTTATGTTGATGACAACATCGACACCAAGAGCGGGGAACAAAGAGAACCGTTTTCCTGCTCACTATAGTGAGGCGGACCAAATGGCGAGGCTCTCATCCACCGGTGGTTGCCGATACAACAACGATAAGGACAGGGTTGCTCTATTAGCGATGTATATCATGATCTTGCATATCCTATACCCTGATCATCGTAGGCCAAGGTTGCATCATCCCGGGGCAGTGTCGAGGGTGTCACCATCTTCGAGGTCTTGATGTCCTCATTCCTTGAGAAAGTATCTTCTGTTGGTACCGTCTTCTCATGGTGTCGCCAAACTTGTGTTCAGAAGGTGTGGGTGAATGTCTGGCAAGATATCTTCCTTCTAGGTTACCCACGAGGGTTACAGGGAATCTAGTGGTCAAGGGCTTAAAGGTACTAGCGACCATTAAAAAATTTTGAAGGGGAAGAGATCAATGAGGAAAGTATATCTTAGTTTTCGAAGAACTGAGAAGGGGAAGAGAAATATAGATAATTTTGAAAACTAGTGATAGTTTTGAAAATAGTTTTACCCAACTAACGACCATGCTAACTAAGGCTTCCTACAGTCAGGATGGCTCTGATACCAGCTCTGTGGGGACCCCGACTCATAAGTCGTGATCACCGAATGCACGTGTACAGTGATCCCAGAGATCAATGCTCACTAAACACACAGAAGCTGTATAACAAGAGTCCTACATCCATACATACCGTCTTACATAAATTATGACCATTATGGTCAAGTCTGGAGTATAACTTCGCAGCGAAAATCTTCATCGATAACTTGGACCCATGCCATCTGCCTTAACCCTACAGTTACTCTGACTGGGAAGCGTCCTAGCTCGCATGTTCGTCACCGAAGTATTCTTCATCATATCCTGTTCTTTCATGCCTGGCCAATAAAATAACCAGTGGCAAGCCAATGAGTACTTTGAATGTACTCGCAAGCCGCGCCGCCTTCCCCTCCTTAAATAGCCGCCGTCGCCGCCCCTCACCCCACCACTGAACCCGCAGCCCCGCCGCCGGAACCCGCCCCGCTGCCGGAGCCGCACCGCCGCCGAGCCGCCCCGCCGCCCAAGGTCGTCGCCGCCGCCGGGAAAGCCGCCGCCGCCGACGCCCGCAGCCCGCCGCCCCAAGCCGCCTCCCGTCGCCCCGCCGGAGCCGCTGGACTTCGCCGGAGCCCCGAGCCGAGGTAGCCGCCCGCCGCCCAGTTTTCTGAAGAAAACCGATTCGGTTTTTTTAGAAAACCCTAGGTTTTTTAGATCGGTTTTGTTTTTTTTTTCGGTTTTCTTATTAGCGAGCGTTTGCTCGTTCTTTCGTTTTAACGAACGCGTTCATCGTTTAGTTACAGTTAACGAACATACGTTCGTTAAACTGTTCATCAGTTTTTCTTTTTCTCGGATTTTCCGCGATTATTTCTGATTGCGATTTCTGATCTATTTTTCGTTTTGGTTTAACTTTTTGCTCGTTTGTCGGAATCAGGCGATTCAAGCGCCTAGAGTTTCGTCTCGAAACCCTCTTTCTATTTAACCAACTCAAACAAGTTTTGCTACTGTAAAATTTGACTTAGGTCCAGATTAGTAAACAAAGCTTGTTTCTTTCGCCGTTTGACTTTCGTTGCTTCGTTTGATTTGATTCTTTTTGCAAACCGGAGTTCTTAAGTTGAAATTTCTGGTTAGATCTCTTATTTGAGTTTTACCTGTGCATTAGACGAGTCCTTATTGTATGCTTGTTTGTTTGCGATAGAGTACCCGGAGTGCGCCGCTTGCTACTTCGAATCCCTAGGTTTCACGGATCATCAGCAAGGCAAGTAACACTTTGATCATACCTCTTTTCATACATAGTTTTATTGCATTAGATCAATCCTCAAACAATTGCATGATTAGGATCTGATTAAATTGTGGGTTGGGAAGTAGCTGATGAGGTAGAACCTATTGCCCTGTTTATTACCAAACCCTTGGGAGTTACTTCTACGTTTGCTTATATTGCTATGCTATGCTAGTAGACGTGGATTGGGCGAGTGTATCCATGACAGATGTGATATTGTTAATTAATGGTTCAATTTAAGGTGGCTACTTAAACAGACATCTGGGTGGATTGAGGCACCTGGGTATTCCAGCGATTGCCTGTTTTTTTTATGGACCGCCACCCAGGCTCAAAGGGATCATGAGATTATTCATGCTAGAAACTTCCGTGTGCAGCCACAAGCTATTATGGGCTCTAGCATAGTTGATTAAGTTATGTGAACTCTTACAGTGGTAGACTAGCAGATGTAGGGGTTGTAGGTGGTATTGTCTACCCGATCGTAAGGTGCAAACGCTTCTGAAAGACTATGTCTCGGTCATCCGTTTTCTCAAACATCATGTAGTGCGAGAATCCCAACGGAGGAGATCGAGTCTTGTGGGGAAAAGTGCGCAAACCTCTGTAGAGTGTATAAACTAATCATGGTTAGCCGTGTCCCCGATTATGGACAACTTGAGTATCTAGTACTTGGATTATCATGTGAATCTCATCATGTTACTTTAATTAATTTTGTTGGGATTAATGTTGAAACTTAATTGGGATTGAGATGGTGTCACCCATTCTCAATGTTTAACAACCACCATGATAGTTAAATAAAATTTATTCATTTGCAGTAGGGAAAAATTGGCTTTTCGCAAAACTGTAACCATAGAGCTTTCCACCAGCCAAATATGCATGTAGTATAGCATTATTCTGTTCATTACTCTCTATGTGTTACATTGCCAGCATATTCC
The DNA here is from genome assembly GCF_002575655.3 of Aegilops tauschii subsp. strangulata. NCBI lineage: Eukaryota > Viridiplantae > Streptophyta > Magnoliopsida > Poales > Poaceae > Aegilops > Aegilops tauschii. The sequence continues at coordinate 290,521,048 of NC_053038.3, forward strand.
ATGTGCTGACCCGTTTTCGGGCTGCAACATTTCATGTTGCAGACTTTTCAGACGACGAGTAAGGTGCCTTAGGTCGTGGTTCTATACTCAGTGATGCCGTTGGAGTTGATGGACTCGCCTATCTTCCAAGTCTTCCGCTGTTATCGTTTTTAGATGGCCTTAAGCCATATTTATTGTATTAAGTTCTCTTTTGAGACATTCGATGTAATAAGTGTGTGATTGCTACTCTGTTATAAATCCTTCGAGTACTGTGCATGTCAGCATTACTGATCCAGGGATGACACTGATGCACAGAGACTTGACCGTCTGAGGTCTGGTCGCTACACGATGGTATCAGAGCACGCGCTGACTGTAGGACACGACCACTAAGCTTAAACCCTAGATCACTATTCTCTTCTCATTTCTGACTCCTCTCCATTTTCCACTCTTTTAGGATGGCGGATGCCAGGAACAAGTTCATGCAACCAGATGAAGATACACCCTTTGGACGCCATTTGAAGGAAGTCACTAGATACCTGAACATCGGAATACCAAGCTTCACCGGAACCTACAACGCCACACTACCAAAAGAGGAGCGTTGGATGATTCAAGTTCAAATTCCAGGAAGGACGTTCATGCCCGTCACCGAGCCCATAGAGTTTTCCTTTGATGCACCAACCTGGAGTCTAGGAAAGAGCATGGCACCCCACATCACCATGGGACGCATTGGAGAAGTTTACCACAAGGAGCTTAAGGATACCATTTACCAGATTTGTGGGCGCCGAGATGAGCAATGGGAGATGATCAGTACCAAGAAGGATAGATCAATTGCAGCTTTCATCCAGGAGCAAAACCAGCACATTCGTCGCCAGGAGAACCAAATGTGCATAGGCATGATAGATCTGAAGAAGGCATTGACCAAGATCACGGAGCTGGAGGAAGAACTCAAGGCTACACGCGAGGATTATATGGAGGAAATCGTCGCACTGGTGGAGAAGAATGACGACCTGGAAAAGAAGATCGGAGTATTCATGGGAGACCCAGCACCAGGAGGAGAAGACGATGATTGCGCTTGCCCGGATAACTACATCATCATCGACGACACCGACTCGGACCCCAGTGAAGATGACTTTGTTGATGAAGCTGGAGCAGATATCATGGAGTCTTCGACCGATCAAAATTTCTAGTAGACCACCATAATCAGTAGTAGTATTCCCCCATGTATATAGTATAGTCCGAGCACTTTGTGACGATAGTTGGATCGATTGTATGCCTTGTTTGAATTGATTTGAGTGATATTGATTGTGTTTGTCTCATGTGCATATGGGTAGTGTTTTCTCTCTAGACCTCATTCTATTCTAAATTCTCATCTTTTCTAAACCCATCAGACGCCTCCGAGACGCGACACCGGATTTGTTTTCCCACCGGAGATCACTCAGTTGATTTAGCAGCAGAATGTCTTGATGCAAGCACTAGTACAAAACCAAGGCAACAACAACAACCCACTACCACCACCACCTGTTGATCATTTGACCCGTTTCTTGAGGCTAAATCCGCCGGTGTATTCCAGTAGCACCGAGCCGATTATTGCAGATGATTGACTCCGCAAAGTTGGAAGGGAGTTGACCACTACAGGATGCACAGATGCAGAGAGAGTGTGTTTTGGCACACATCAGCTTGATGGACCCGCAGCATCATGGTGGGAGAATTACACAGCCACTCACCCCATCGACACTGTCACATGGGACCAGTTTCAGCAAGCTTTCCATACTGCCCATGTTTCAGCAGGAGCTATGGCCATGAAGAAGCGTGAGTTTTGCAACTTACGCCAAGGAGGACGCACCGTAGGCCAGTATGTGGAGGACTTTAGTTAGTTAGCACGTTATGCCCCAGATGACGTTGCTACAGATGCAGCCAAGCAGGAGAAGTTTCTGGAAGGGCTGAATGATGAGCTGAGCATGCACTTGATGGTAGCAACCTTCAACAACTACCAGGAATTGGTAGATAGAGCTCTCATGATTGAAGGGAAGCAGCAGCAGATTGAAAGCCGCAAGAGGAAGTATGGACAAGGGAAGTACAATTCTGGAGCTCATCAGAAGCCACATTTTACCCCGAATTCGGGAGGACCTTTTCAGCATACCCATGGAGCAGGAGGTTCGCACAACCATACTGGACCCAAGAATGGTAATGGGAATGGAGGAAGCAACGGACAGAACCGTACCAACCCATCGACCCTAGCTAAGAGAGATCTGAGCCAAGTCACTTGCTACAAGTGCCAGAAGACTGACATTATGCTAATGAGTGTCCTGAAGCTAAGAATGGAAATGGCAATGGAAGCTCTAGGAAGAAGCCCAACCCTTTCAACAAAGGACATGTGAACCACGTTAGCGTGGAGGAGGTTGAAGCCCAGCCAGATGCAGTAATAGGTAAGTTTTTGGTTAAGTCATTTACTGCACTCGTTCTTTTTGATACTGGTGCATCGCATTGATACATATCAAGGGGATTTGTGGATAAGTATAAATTGCCAACCCAAGCCCTTAGGTCACCCATGTTAGTAACCTCGCCAGGAGCAGAGTATATGGCTAGTCTATGGTGTGATCGGTTACCATTAAGGATTGGTAACTACGTGTTTCCCTCGGACCTAATAGTATTGGAATCGCAAGGACTTGATGTGATATTAGGCATGGATTGGTTATCGAAGTATGGAGGGAACATTGAATGCGCTAGTAAGTCGATTTTTCTTACCACCCCAGAAGGAAGAAGGATCAAGTATGTATCCCGGCATGTGCCGAAGAGGACTCAGGTGAATTCTTTATCAGGAGTTGTACATGAGGAAGTACCAGTGGTGAAGGATTTCCCTGACGTATTTCCAGAGGAGTTGCCAGGCATGCCACCGGATAGAGACATTGAGTTTTTGATTGAGCTTTTGCCAGGCACAGGGCCAATATCTAAGAGACCGTACAGGATGCCCGCAAAGGATTTGGAGGAGATTAAGAAGCAGATTAAGGAGTTGCTGGATAAAGGCTATATTCGCCCAAGTTCTTCACCTTGGGGATCGCCAGTGCTTCTAGTGGAGAAGAAGGATGGATCGTTAAGGATGGTTGTTGATTATCGATGACTGAATGAAGTGACCATCAAAAACAAGTACCCACTGCCGATGATCAATGATTTGTTTGACCGCTTACAAGGAGCTAAGGTATTTTCCAAGATCGATTTGCGGTCAGGATACCATCAGTTGAAGATTCGAGAGCAGGATATACCTAAGACGGCTTTTACCACTAGGTATGGGCTGTACGAGTATACTGTTATGTCATTTGGTCTGACTAACGCACCTGCCTATTTCATGAACCTGATGAACAAGGTGTTTATGGAGTTTTTGGATAAGTTCGTCGTGGTGTTCATTGATGATATTTTGGTTTACTCCAAGAATGAAGAGGAGCATAAGGAACATTTGCGTTTGGTACTTGAGAAGCTCAGAGAACATCAGTTATACACCAAGTTCAACAAATGTGAGTTTTGGTTGAAGGAAGTTGGATTCCTCAGACATGTTATATCCGGAGAAGGAATAGTAGTAGACCCCACCAAAGTCGACACTGTGACAAAATGGGAATCACCCACATCAGTTGGAGAGATCCGTAGTTTTCTTGGACTTGCAGGATACTACCGGTGATTCATTGAGAATTTCTCGAGGATTGCTAAGCCCATGACGGAGCTGTTGAAGAAGGACACCAAGTTCAACTGGACTGAGGAATGTGAAGCTAGTTTCCAAGAGTTGAAGAAACGTTTGGTTACATCACCAGTGTTGATTCTGCCAGATCAGCGCAAGGATTATGAAGTATACTGCAATGCTTCTCGTCGAGGACTTGGAGCGGTGCTTATGCAGGAAGGAAGAGTTGTTTCATATGCTTCACGACAGCTTAAACCCCATGAGATGAATTACGCTACGCATGATTTGGAGTTAGCAGCTATAGTACATGCGTTGAAGACATGGAGACATTTTCTCATCGGAAACCACAGTGAGGTGTACACGGATCACAAGAGTTTGAAATACATCTTCACGCAGAAGGAGTTGAATCTCAGGCAAAGGAGATGGTTGGAGCTCATAAAGGATTATGATATGAGATTGCATTATCACCCTGGAAAGGCTAACGTAGTAGCAGATGCGTTGAGCCGCAAGAGCCATGTCAACACACTCATGACCGGAGAGTTACCGAAGGAATTAGCCGAGGATCTTCGCGAGCTATGTTTGGAAATAGTTTCGAGAGGCTATGTTGCAGCATTGGAGATACAGTCTAGTCTGATGGATAAGATCAGAGAAGCTCAGAAGACAGACAAGGAGATTGCCGGAATAAAGGAAAGGATGAGCAAAGGAAAAGCCAAGGGATTTCGTGAGGACGAGCATGATACCTTATGGTTTGAGGACCACGTTTATGTGCCTAATGACCCAGAGATCAGGAAGTTAATTCTGCAGGAGGCTCATGACTCGCCGTACTCGATTCACCCAGGAAATACCGAGATGTATTTGGATTTGAAGGATACTTTCTGGTGGACCGGAATGAAGAAGGATATTGCGGAGTATGTAGCAGTTTGTGATGTATGTCAGAGAGTGAAGGCAGAGCATCAGAAGCCAGCAGGATTGCTACAACCATTGCCGATACCCGAATGGAAGTGGGATAAACTAGGCATGGATTTTATCACGGGATTGCCCAGGACACGTTCAGGCTATGAATCAATATGGGTTGTAGTCGATCGTTTGACGAAGGTAGCTCATTTCATCCCAGTGAAGACCACTTACACCAGTGCTAAGTTGGCAAAGATATACATGACCAGAATCGTATGTCTGCATGGAGTTCCGAGGAGCATTGTATCAGATAGAGGAACCTAGTTTACCTCAAAGTTCACCTCAAAGTTCTGGCATCAGTTACATGAAACTTTGGGTACCAGGCTAGAATTCAGTACAGCCTTTCGTCCACAGACAGATGGACAGACCGAGAGAGTCAATCAGATTCTGGAGGACATGTTGAGAGCTTGTGCGCTAGATTATGGATCTAGTTGGGACGATAACTTGCCATATGCAGAGTTCTCTTACAACAACAGTTATCAATCCAGTTTGAAGATGGCCCCTTTCGAAGCTTTGTACGGAAGGAGGTGTAGAACACCATTGTTATGGGACGAAGTTGGAGACCGCCAGTTGTTTGGACCAGATTTGATTAAGGAGTCTGAACAGAAGGTGAAGTTGATTCGCGATAGGCTCAAGGTAGCCCAATCCAGACAGAAGAGCTATGCGGATTCAAAATGTAAGGAGACAGTTTACGAAATCGGAGACATAGTTTATCTTCGTGTATCTCCACTTCGGGGAGTTAAGCGCTTTGGAGTTAAGGGAAAGTTAGCACCACGTTTTGTAGGACCATACAAAGTTTTGGAGCGTATGGGAGAAGTTGCTTACAAGTTGGAATTACCCGAAGGATTGTCAGGAGTTCACGATGTGTTCCACGTTTCCCAGTTGAAGAAGTGCCACGCAGAGATGGCTGATATACCGCTGAGAGATACAGTGCCACTGGAGGCGATTCAGTTGGATAGTGATTTGACTTATGAGGAGAAACCAGTCAAGATTCTTGAGTATGCCAGCCGAGTCACCCACAGCAAGGTTATCAAGTTTTGCAAAGTTCAGTGGAGCCACCATACCGAGGATGAAGCCACCTGGGAGCGAGAGGAAGATCTGCGGAAGGACCACCCTCACCTATTTTCTAGCCAACCCGAATCTCGAGGGCGAGATTCATCTTAAGGGGGGTAGGTTTGTAACATCCCAAATTTTCAATTTGGAATGTTATACATTAGATCATCATTGCATATCATATTTTATTGCATTTTTGGTTTGATCCTAGAAATTCTACGCATCTCAAGGACCCACGGAGAGAGTTGGGGATTTCGTTATTTTCATACTTGGGTTTTCTCAAATTTTGAAAATAGGATCATTTGATTTTATTTATTTTATCTTCAATTATTTCATTTAAAAAAATAAGAGAGAGGGAATAAAATGACTTTCCCAAAAATAAGAAATATTGAGGATTTAATAAATAATGCCCTTTCCCATATAAGGGTAGAGTGGTTGCGCATGTAAGGTTGGAATAACGGTCGCAACTTAAACCGATCCATTTTGAAAACAACACACACACTTGCCTCGGTACACCACTTCGTCATCAAGTGGTTACCCAACTCATTATCTACCTCGGGCATAAGTGGCACCCGACAGGGATTTCGAAAAGTCTTTTGAAAATACTTTGTCTCCATCACCATGCATATTCCCATCCCTTTTTGCGTAGCAACTAATTTAGCATCCTATCTACTCCCACCGGATAACCCTCATAAGGAGGTAGGGTCATGCACCATGCAAGTATCAACGAGGAAGTAACGGTGGCAAACCACCTCAAGTGGTCACCACGTTATCATGACTTCGATGCAAGCAATAAAAGTGCCATATGACATGCACAAAAAGGGTTTCTTAGACATGGTCAAAGGGCTGCTTGCCTGGCTCAGCAAAGTCCTCTGGGTCTTCAAAGTCTTCTGGTCCAACTCCTGCGTCAGCAACGCAATCTAACGCCGCAAAATAATAACGAGAAAAATAAGGCAATAATAAAACAGAAAAAGCAAAGTGCTCAGAAAAATGTCAACTCATTTTTGTTAAATGCTAGGGTGAATACTAAGAAGGGGAAATTCCTAGTTTTGGATTTGGAGTGGCAGAATAGGAGAAATGGATTTTCAGAGTGGTTTAAATATATTCAAATTTGAATTTGAATATGAACAGTACATAAAAGTTGTTTGGACATGAGTGAAAGTTATGCCATTAAATAGGTGGGATTTTTAGAAAAATATGGGAGTTGGAATTATTGCATTTGGATGAATATTTAATCCTGTGGAATTTTTGCAAGTTTAATAGAAAAGAAAAAGGAAAAGGAGCACTGTGCAACTGGGCCAAAACAGTCTCAACGCAGTAGGCCCAGTCAGAGAGGCGGCCCCGCGCGCTGGTGCACGCGCGCGCCAGGTTTAAACCTGACGGGTGGGGCCCAGGCGTCACTGAGAGAGAGAGGGACGATGGAGGGGAGAGGCTGACAGGCGGGGCCCGCCTGTTATCCCTAACCCTACGACAGAGGGCCGGCGAGCTCATCGGCGACGTTTCCGGGCACGGCGGGGTGAGCTGATGGCACCGTTGGACTCCTCGTCGTGTCGCCATTCGGGTGGTGCCTGAGTTGGCCGGAGGGGAGCAGCGGTTCGCCGGTGACGAGTTTCGCGGCGGAGGAGCGTCGGGCGTCGATGGCCCTGGCCGTTTCTGACTGCAAAGCGAGCGGGGAAGAGGGGGGAATCAATCAGTGGGCTATGGGCGTTCTAGAGAAGCTATAAAGAGGGCCAGGGTGGCCTGTACCGTGGGATCGACGGCGACCCAAGGCGGCGGAGCTCAAGCTCGATCTCGAGTTCGGGCTTGTCTGGAGAGGGGTGAGTGGTGCAGGGGAGTGTTTAGGGGAGTGAGAGAGTGAGTGGTGAGGATAGAAGAGCTCGGGGAGGCCTATTTATAGGCGGGCGACGGTCCACCGAAGAGGTGTGCGCCGGCGAGCCTGTTGCGGTTGCTACGGGTCACGGGGGCTCGCGGAGAGGTGCCCGGGGTGCTAGTGGGGTTGGTTCAGGGCGAGAGGAGTGAATAGAGAGAGAGAGAGCAGAGTGGTCAGAGGCGTCGCGCGTGTGAGCACGCTCACTGGTGCGCTCGGGCGGTCGTTGCGCGTGCGAGCTAGGGCGAGTGGAGGGAGAAGGAGGAGGGGGACCAGGCTGTAGCGTGACGCAGACGTCGAGGAGCATCGTCGGGCGTGAGGGGGAGAGCCGAGGTTGCCGGAAGCGCTCGGCTGTGGGCGGCTACAGTGCCAGAGCGCACTGTAGCGTGCTCCAGAGCGTGCAAACGGCCGGCATGGCCATTGTTTTGGCAATGTGGCCACGGCCATGTGTGTCTGGTAGCTCTAGGGGGTAGTAAATAATGTGGGAGGGGCATTGGATGCCATGGAGGGCCACTGGAATGAGGAGGGAGGTGAGAAAGGAGAAGAATGCTGCTGTCCAGAAGGGTAAATGGGGGTGTTTCACCCCTCAATCATTGAGCTGAGGCCAGGGAAGAGTTACTGGAGGTAGAAGAGGGTCAGAAGCAGCTGTGGTACAAAGTTGAGCCCATGGAGATTAGTGGAAGAGCTCAAAAATGGAATTTTGGTAAAGTGGCAGAAGGTGTTTGATGCTTGTTTGGGTAAGCAAATGAACTCCATTTGGCATGAGACTCCATAGGGCGAAATGTCACATATAATTAGGGCCTTCCACCAATTTTGAGCTCATTTGGGCAAAGTTGCCAATGCAACTTTTGCAAACCCTAGAAATCAACAGAAATGAACTTGTGTAGATCTAGTTGAGCAAATCACTTCCCCTTGATCCACCACTTGGTGTAGTGGTCTCATTTGGTCATGTGAACATGCTCACAAAAGCTGGGGTCAAGGAGAGAATGTTGGTAGTACAAAGTTGTTCAAATTTGATTCTGGTCAGAGAGGGTTTTGGGGCATTTTGGTGAACCCAAGTAACCTTAATTGAGATGAGGATTTGCAAAGTGATCACAATATGCATTTGTGACTTGCTGAATTTTCCTTGGATTTTTATGAAAATATTTCCTGTAGAAATATTTCAAATCCTTGAAATGGGCAGAAATGGTTTTGGGAGGTTTTGTCCAATATTTTGAAGATGACCATGTGTTGAAACTCTTATATATGGAAAATATATGTCCACTGAGTTTCCCTGATTTTTGTAAAATATTTTTGAAACAATAGAATAATTTTTCCCTATTAAAGACCACTTCTGGCCTTAAGAAAAAGCTTTTAAATAAAATAGGAAAATAACCTTTAAAATTATATTTTTGTGGTTTATGGGCGTCCTATATCTAATAGGATTCAAATATACCTTTTGAAATATTTTTCACACCCCAAATCAAGTACTTGCAGTGCAAACCTCAATTCAGGGGTTTTTGGAAAACTAATTTTAAAAAATACTTTTTGGCCAAATTATTTTTGTAAGAAAATACTATATTGCTCTATACACATGGCATGATCATTGGGCAGATGTTTGGGGCAAGGAAAAGGAGTATAAGAGTACGAGGATTTATTTGATTTTTAGAGCACTTGCAACTAACACACAAAAATCAAATCAAGCAATGACCAAAACACTCAAAAGTTTTTGTCAAACCACACTTTATCATGATTTTATTAGCTTAAATGTTGTGGCATGAAAATCAGGGTGTGACATAAGCATTGGGTGAATTTAGCATGGATTACAACAAGGAAATACACTCAATTGAAGAACAACTATCATAGTTAAAATCCTTAAAATACAAAAGAGTGGGCACATCGCTATTTAAAGTATTTACCTCTCCAAACCCACTTTTATCAAGTTTTTCACTAAGATTTTCACCCTCCGAACTATGGGGATGCTCTCTAGCTGAAGTTGACTCCTCTTCAGTCCCCTTTTCATCAAGTTTAATATTACTAAACAAAGATTCAATGGGTGTAACATCAATAATTTTAATATCTTCATCATTACCAAGTGTAAACTATTCTAGCTTAGCTGCAATTTGATTTACTAGTGTAGTTTGTGCATCAGAAAATTTCCCTAGCAAATTTTCAGTAAGAGAAAACTGAGATTGAAGATTAGCAACTTCTTCATTAACACCATCGAGTTGTTATGCAATAGCATCTAACAAGGTAGAATGTTCTTTAAGTTCTTCAGAAAAAATGGTGTGCTCAAATTGCGTAAACACGAAGTCCTTAGTATTTTTCTTGATTTCGACCAATCTTTTATGATAAGAAATATCATGATAATTCTCTCAAGACATCGTGACAAGCGGGCAAACAAGCACACAGGAAAAAGGCAAAAGAGATTTTTTTTTTGTATTTTTGTGAAAATGTTTTAGAAGTGGGGGAAATGAAAATGAGAGGCAAATGGAAAATAATGCAAATTCAAGGAGACGAAAGTTTATGTGATGGTACTTGATAGATGTTGATGGTGTCTCCCCAGCAATGGTGCCAGAAAATCTTCATGCTACTTATGAGCTGCGTTGGGATTTCCCCGAAGAGGAGAAGATGATGCAATACAATAGAGATAAGTATTTCCCTTAGTTATGAACCAAGTTTATCAATCCAGTAGAAGAACCAAGCAACACCTCGTTTGCAGCACCTACACACAAAATAACAAATGCTTGCACCCCGACGCGCCCAAGGGGTTGAAAATCCCTCAGCGGTTAATTGCAAGGATCGAAATTCGTAGTGGTAGATAGATAGATAGATAAAACACAAAATAATAAATTAAACTAAAGAAAATTGCAGCAAATTAGTTTTGGGAATTTAATATATGATAAAAAGTTGACCCGGGGCCATAGTTTTCACAAGAAGCTTCTCTCTTGAAAATAGCATATGGTGGGTAGACAAATTACCGTTAGGCAATTGATAGAAAAGTGAATAATCATGACGATATCCAAGGCAATGATCATATATATAGGCATCACGTCCAAGACAAGTAGATCGAATCCTGCCTTCATCTACTACTATTACTCCACACGTCAACCGCTACCTAGCATGCATCTAGAGTATTAAGTTCATAAAGAACGGAGTAACGCCTTAAGCAAGATGACATGATGTAGACAAATTAAACTCACGCATGAATAAACCCCATCCTTTTATCCTAAATGGAAACAATACAAATATGTGTCTTGTTCCTTTCTATCACTGGGATATAGATCACCGCAATATTGAACCCATTACAAAGCACCTCTCCCATAATCAATCTAGTTGGCCAAACCTAATTAATAGATCGGAGAGAAATACACAAGGCTATAACAATCATGCATAAAAGAGTTCATACAAGACTCAAATAATATTCATGGATAATCTGATCATAAACTCACAATTCATCATATCCCAACAAACACATCGCAAAAAGTGATTACAATAGAACTCCAAGAACATGGAGGAGAACATTGTATTGAAGATAAAAGAGAGAGAGAAGAAGCCATCTAGCTACTATCTATGGACCCATAGGTTAGTGGTAAACTACTCACACATCATCGGAAGGGCGGCAAGGTTGTTGTAGAGCCCCTCCGTGATCGGTTCCCCCTCTGGCAGAGTACCAGAAAAGGCATCCAGATGGGATCTCGCGAGAACAGAAGCTTGCGGCGGCGAAAAAAAGTATTTTGGGTGGCTCTTTGTTGGTTTCCCGATTTTAGAGAATTTATAGAGGCGGAATTAGGTCAAACGGATGCTCGTGGGCTCCACAAGCCACCAGGGCGCGCCTACCCCCTGGTCACGCCCTGGTGCCTCATAGTCCACTCCTTCATCTTTTGGCCCTCTTCCGAAGCTTCTAGGGTCTCTTATGTCCAGAAAAAAATCTCCAAAAAGTTACGTGGCATTTGGACTTTGTTTGGTACTGATATTGTGCAAAACCAAAAACTGGCAAAAAACAGCAACTTGTACTTGGCACTAAGTTAATAGGTGGTCCCAAAAAATGATATACAATGACATATAAATGCATATAAAACATCCAAGATTGATACTATAATAGCATGGAACAATAAAAAATTATAGATACGTTGGAGACGTATGAGAGTGCGAGATCGATGAAAAGAGGGTGAGAGTGTGCATGTATGTGGGACTGTATTAGACATAGGGAGGCATGGACGGTGAGAAGAGAAGAGGGAAAGCATGTGTTTGTGGTAGGCTGACCTAGATAGAGAGGTATATCGATCGATGTGTGCCGGAAAGAAGGAGCTGGGGAGACCTACAGACACCGTGGGAGAACGACCTAAAGAAAAATAACGAATGTGCGCGACGGAGAGAATGCTGAGGGAGGGTGAGGGCAAGGCGGGCGTGTGCATGCACAAGAGAAAGTTAGTGCTAGCTACAAAAAGAAGAGGATTGTGTGGGTGTAAAAGACTAATAGAGATCATGATTCATTATAAAAGTGGATTCAGATATTTGAATAAGAGATCATAGTGTTTTAAACCCACGCATGCAGGAATATGATACGCATAGTGCGGTCATGAACATGTTATACTATATATAATATATATAACATTTATTCGAATTTTTGATAGTGTGTAGCTTTTGCAGCTCACGGCTAAATACTTGTCATAATGTAGGGGGCGGGGCACTATACGTTGTGTGATAAACACATTATACATATGAAACATGGTTTAGATTATGAAGATCTAGCTAGCGCTTCAAATGTACTATTATTTGGAATCAACATCAAGTGGATCCAAACATTTGAATTTGAGATCATATAGTACACATAGTTCATATCTAACTCAATCATAATCATGTGGCGTGTTGTGAAAATAATATACAGATGATGGTTTAACTTGGCAACAACCATGATTGTAGATTCTTATTCAAATAGAGAAATAATTCAAATTCAGTTCAAATTGCAGCGGTAGTATATACATTTGGCATGCACTAAAATGTTCGTCTGAGTAGGTTACAAGCAATATACACCTAGCAAATTTTTTTAATTGGACATAACATGGATTCAAAGTTTCGAATGGCATTTGTAATCATCCATACAGTAAAATGGGACAAGGCTCTCTCTTGAGTGGTGTGAATAGATTTGTTCATATTTTTTGTTGAGGGAAGTGCGAATTGATTTGGTACAATACACGTTAGGCTTGCCTCGAAATTTCAACCCGCGCCTTGTTATCCCAAAATTTCAAATATCTCTTTGTCTCTTTGTGCTCCGAAAACTCACTACTTCTCAACCCATGCCTTGCTATCCCGAAATCACAACACACGCGAAAACTCCCTCTTGTGTCGAATCCCGACATGCGAAGTCCCCATTCTAACCCTGAGCCTTAAGGGCCGCTAGTTCAAATCGGTGGGGGTACTTTTGTAACACACCCTACATTTCAGACAAGCACGTCCCTAAGTCATGGTTCCCCTTCCCATCACCTCCTTTTCACCATTCATAAAACTAGGCCGCCATAACCTCTCTGCTCCAGCCACAAAACCCCACCCTCCTCCGTCCGCCACTCACCACTGCCTAGCTATAGCCTCTTCCCTGACGATGTCGTCCACCGCAACAACTCAATGTCCCTCATCCACCGCCTCGAATGAGCATCCGCCATCGATGTCGTCATCCTGCATGTTCAGCCACCCCGTCCTCCACCTCCAGGGGACTGAGCCAACGATCACCTCGTCTATAGCTGCTGCTCCATCCCCACAGCGCCGCCTTAACCTGCCCCATCAGAACCGCAACATCCTCACCGCCTCCTCGAATGAAGCCGAGGCCTACTCGGCGCCACCAAAGAGGTTGTACACTCATCGCGTCACATCTTCTCCTTAACTCGACCTCACGGTGCCGCCTGTACTCGATCCCACGCTACCATGGCACGACTCCCTCGACGCCGATGCCACCGGCGAGATCCTCCATGGCGGCTATCCCCCTGTGCGAGGATCCCTCGGCGTCGGCGTCCATATAGCCCGGAGCTGCTGGTGCTCCGGCTCTCACTCTCATTGCTGCTCTACTCTTCATCTTGCTCATGCTGCAGCTCTGCTCTTGCTCTCACTCGTGCTACTGATGTTGTCACACGGGCTGATGCAGATACATGAGTTGTTGCTCTGCTCTCATTCGCGTTGCTGCTCCGGCTGCTATCTGCTAGTGCGTTTTCTGTCGAGCGGCTGCTGATTTAGATCACCGCTTCTCTACTACTAGTGCTCGAGCGGCCTAATATGCCTCTGAAGTGCTTCTCTACTACTAGTGCATTCAGTTTCAACAGTTAAGTTCAGAGTCAACACTTTTTACATCATTTGTGGGAGTTAGGTGTTTTTTGGTGATGTAAATGTTAAATCTAGCACATTTTGGTAATGTATTTTACATCATCTATTGGAGATGCTATTAGAATCCCACTTCAGATTAACGATGTCTGCCTTGTACTGCTTCAGCCCCGACGTCGTACACCTCGCCAGAGCTGCTCCAATGACCGAACCATCCATCACAACAGAGAAATACCCTCGACACCGTCTATAGACGCCTCAGATCTTCTTCCACACCTCTGGCAGCCACCTCCGTCGCAACATCTTCAGCGAGCAACCCAAAGATGCGGACGTCAACACGGCTACGCTAAAGAGGTTGTACGCTTGTCACATCACTTATTACTCTATGTTCATGTCGATCCCTTAGGGCTATTTTGGTTCAAACGAAAAAGTGAAGGAAAAACATAGCAATAGGCAATTTTCTTATGGTACTCTACTATTCAATTATTCATGCATTTGGTTAAAGTGAATCGAGCAAAATAAAGTTGAAGTATTTTTTTCCTTTCGTGACCGTTTCAAAGGAAAACATAGAAATTTTAACATACACCTGACTTACTTTTGAAAATCCTATGCTTGAAAACAAGACTAAGTGCATTGGTGACTTACGATTCATGTTGACAGAAATCAAGTGTTTACAAATGATTTGTTTTCCACGTGCATTCCTATCCTATTCTGGTGTTTTTCTTATCCATGCGTTTTAAGAATCCTGCAAGCCAAAGGAGCCCTTACAGAATTACTTCAGTTACAGATAGGTGCGAAGAAAACTTTGTGTGCTTTGTCCTGTTCCTGTCGCGCCGTCGTCGACCTCACCTGAGTTGCTCCATCTACAGAAGCGTCCACCATACCATACATCATGACTCATGACTATCTTTCGCCACCTCGGATCTCCTTCCCCGTCGCCGGCAGCCACCGCAACTGCATCACCATCATCGACTCAGCAGATGAACCAAAGGAGTATACGGGTCCGCAAGAGAGGTGGCGCTCTTTTGTTTCTGCTTACGTTATGCATTGCTTACTATTATCTTCTACTTTATCATCCCGTTCACTTCTTAGACTCATCGTGAGGTCCAAATTAATGTTCAAACTTGAGTTTTCAAATGCTCGTGAGGCACATATCGGGGCAGCAATGAATAGTATCTATGTCTACTATTTGGTTCATCTAGGGTATGTACTATGTGGTTCATCTTGGGTGGGAAACAAATAGTAAAGCAGCCATCATCTGCCTTTTTATTAAATTAAAGCTATCATCAGCCTGCTATCATTATTTTTGGATCTATCCACTGGTTGTTACCATCACTCTAGATTTATGCATGTTCTCCTTATAGAATCTCACTATATGTTTTTTGTATGCATGTCAGTTATTGTACACAGTCATGTTGGACATGTAGAGAAAAGAGAACAGTCTTTTGCGGCCGTACAATGTCATGTAGACATCGCTCCATGGTGGGTGTGATGGCACACCCTCGCCCTCATCCAGATTGTAATCCAGAGGAAGATAGCTATTCAGAGGTCGATTCAGAGGGGGGAACCGACCACTCCTATTCCCCTCCCCCCTCCGAGGTGTCTGCTCTAACTTGGCATGATGATGTTAGTCATATAACGCATATGGTGCCTTGCATTGCTTACTTTCGACATCATATATATCATCTTCTTAGTTTAGACATGTTATGTAATGTTACCTATTTAGTATCTATATCATATAGTCCCTCCGTTCCATAATGTAGTGTGTATAGATTTTTCTAAAATTCAAACTTTGTAAACTTTGACCAAGTTTATAGAGAAAATTAATTAAAATATACAATACCAAATATATAAAATAAGAAACTACATCTTATGATGAATCTAACGATATATGTTTGGCGTTCTAGATGTAAATATTCTTATTCACAAACTCTATCAAAGTTGGTGAGGTTTGACTTTAAAAAATCTATATGCACTACATTATGGAATGGAAGGAGTATGTGAATTATGCAATGTCATATTTTTTAGCCTGACATAATATATGCGAAATACGCAATGCCATCTTGTTTAGTCAGGCTTCATATATTTGAATTATATCTTGCCATTCCTTTTTATTACATTTCCATTTGTCGATAATGTTTGTCCATTAAACTACTCTTCCTGTGAATCAGTGATGTCTACTACACAACTTTACTCTTATAGACACGTGTTGGGCCTGCAAGGGTAGAGTTTTGTAGGACAGTAGCAATTTTCCCTCAACTGGATGACCTAAGGTTTATCAATCCGTGAGAGGTGTAGGATGAAGATGGTCTCTCTCAAACGACCCTGCAACCAAATACAAGAAATCTCTTGTGTCCCCAACACACCCAATACAATGGCAAATTGTATAGGTGCACTAGTTCGGTGAAGAGATGGTGATAAAAGTGTAATATGGATGGTAGAAATATATTTTTATAATCTGAATAAATAAAAACAGCAAGGTAGCAAATAGTAAACGGGCACAAAAATGGTATTGCAATGCTTGAAAATGAGGCCTAGGGTCCATACTTTCACTAGTGCAATCTCTCAACAATGCTAATAAAATTGGATCATATAACCATCCCTCAAAGTGCGATGAAGAATCACTCCAAAGTTCCTATCTAGCGGAGAACATAAAATTAAATTGTTTGTAGGGTATGAAACCACCTCAAAGCTATTGTTTCCTTTCGATCTATTCAAGAGTTCGTACTAAAATAACACAAAGCTATTCTTTCTGTTCGATCTATCTTAGAGTTCATACTAAAATAACACCAAAGCAAATTCATATTAATAATACTCAATCCAACACAAAGAACTTCAAAGAGTGCCCTAAGATTTCTATCGGAGAAACAAAGACAAGAACGTGCATCAACCCCTATGCATAGATTACCCCAATGTCACCTCAGGAATCCACGAGTTGAGTTCCAAAACATATATCAAGTGAATCAATATGATACCCAATTGTCACCATGAGTATTCAATTGCAAGAAATATATCAAGTGTTCTCAAATCCATAGAAGTATTCAATCCGATAACAACGAAATCTCAAAGGGAAAACTCAATTCATCACAACAAGATAGAGAGGGGAAAACACCATATGATCCGACTATACTAACAAACCCCGCGATACATCAAGATCGTGACATCTCAAGAACACGAGAGAGAGTGATTAAACACATAGCTACAGGTACAAACCCTCAGCCCCGAGGGTGGACTACTCCCTCCTCATCATGGTGGCCGCCGGGATGATGAAGATGGCCACCAGAGATGATTCCCCCTCCAGCAGGGTGCTGGAAAGGGTCTAGATTGATTTTCGGTGGCTACAGAGCCTTACGACGGCGGAACTTCTGATGTAGGTTAACCCCTTATGGTTTCTCTATTTATAGGATTTTTTGGCGTTGGTTTCACGCTAAGATGGGCCTCGAGGTGAGCACAACCCACCGGGGCAAGCCAGGCCCACCAGGAGCGCCCTGGTGTGTTGTGCGCTCCTCGAGGCTCTTCTGTCCCTCCCACGAAGCTTCGGGGGTCTCTTTTGTTCAAAAAAAAATCGTCAAAAAGTTTCAACTCATTTGGAGAGCTTTCATTTCTGCATAAAAACAACGCCACTGTAGTTCTGCAGAAAACAACGTCTGTTCGGGTTAGTTCCATGCAAATCATACCAAAACCATATAAAATTGTTGTAAACATGGCATGAATACTTCATAAATTATAGATATGTTAGAGATGTACCAGCATCCCCCAGCTTAATTCCTACTCGTCCCCGAGTAGGTAAATGATAAAAGAAATAATTTATGAAGTGTGAATGCTAGCAAAGTGCATAAATTTGATCAATGATAATTTCATTCACTTTTCCTTGCATCTTAACTGCAATTCTTTCTTATAAAACTTCTCATGTTAAAGTAGCAACCAATTCACATGTTAAGATTCAAACAATGAATTCTCTTGAAACTCAACAACCTATGTTCTCCGTCACCAAGTAATTGCAATTCAACTTATTCAACAGAGTCTAAGTAAGAGCTCCACATAATCAACCATCATATAGTATTCTATGATTGCTAACACTCACCGCGTACACATGAGAAAAACGTTTCAACCAGACACATAGAAAGATAGGGGCTTATAATTTCGCCTCCCAACGTATTCACCTCAAGGGTGATGTTAACAATAATAACTCATGCTACCCATATTCAACTGGACATATGTGCCTAGATCTTTCCTCACCACATGATGCTTGCCAAAGGAGAAAAATAAAAAGAAATAGAGAGAAAAACTTTGACTCTTTGCATATAAGTAAATACTGAAAAGTAAAAGATAGGCCCTTCGCAGAGGGAAGCAGATGTTGCCATGCACTTATTTGTTTGTATGCTCAATCCCTTAGTGCAAAAGAACGTCACATTATATTGCCCCTTATGATAGCAACCTTTATTATGCAGTATGTCGCTTTTATTCTTTGCCATCACAAGTTCGTACAACGCTCAATTTTCTCTTACACTAAATGATCTAACACTTTTAAAAGCAATTTTTATTGCTTTATTGCACCGATGACAACTTACTTGAGGGATCTTATTCAATCCTTAGGTAGGTATGGTGGACTCTTGAAAATAAGATTTGGGTTTAATGGTTTTTTGATGCACAAGTAGTATCTCTACTTGGTGCGGAATTATTGGCTAGCAAAGATGGGGGGCAAGCACCACATGTTGAAGGATCTATGACAATATAACTTCTATGTGAATATGAACAAACATGAATCATTATGTTGCCTTCCTTGTCCAATGTCAACAATTTTGGCATATAATATTTAGATGGGGGCTCACAATCACAAAAGATTTCCAAGATAGAGTATTTGCATGTGAAAGTTCTCTTCCTTATAATAATTATTCATGAATTGCTTGTATGACCAATATTGTGATTGTCAAGCCTCAAAAGATTTCACTTTCTAAACCCAATGTGAAGCTACCAGTAGGCATGATATGATTTAAACTTCATGACATTCAATTTATTCAATAATTTACTCATAGGATATAAGTGAAGCACAAGAGTAAATGACAAGCTACTCCAAAAATATATAAATGAAGATCATGAGCATAATGTTTCTTTCTCTCAAATTAATTTAAGTGAAGCAAGAGAGAATTTCTTCAAAAATACTAAAGCACCCGTGCTCAAAAAGATATAAGTGAAGCACTAGAGCAATTCCATAGAAAAGAGCTTCGTTGACGGGATGTGAATGCCGCTTACTTAGCCTCCCTGGCAACCACTTGAGGACTCTATTTTATTAAAAAAACTTTCAGGTCTAAGTACTTTATTAAAACAGAAAGCAAAACAAAATAAAATGACATTCCAAGGATAGCACAACTCATGTGAAGAAGCAAAAACTTAGGTTCAACCGATACTGACCGAGAATTGTTGGTGAAGAAAGGTGGGATGCCTACCGGGGCATCCCCAAGCTTAGATGCTTGGGACTTCTTGAAATATTATCTTGAGATGCCTTGGGCATCCCCAAGCTTGAGCTTTGGTGTCTCCTTAATTCTTCTCATATCACGGTTTTCCTAAATCTCAAAAGCTTCATCCACACAAAACTCAACAAGAACTCGTGAGATAAGTTAGTATAAACCAATGCAAAAACCTTATCATTATCTACTGTAGCCAATCACTAAAATTATTATTCAACATTGCATACTAAATGCCTCTGCATATTTAATACTCCTATCCGCAAATAGAATCATTAAACAAGCAAACATATGCAAACAATGCAACCATAACAGCAATCTGCCAAAATAGTACAGTCTGTAAAGAATGCAAGAGTATCAGTACTTCTCCAACTCCAAAAGTTATGAAAATTTACCACCCTGTAGAAAATTTATCAGAGCTTATTATGCAGAAAATTTCAACATTTTATCTCATTCTGACTTTTCTAGGGAATTTTTGCAACAGCGGTAAACTTTCTGTTTTCAAACAGCAACATGTAGACTTGTAAAATAAGCATGGTAAAGGCTATATTTGACACTTTTATTGAAATAAAAGAAGCAAAACATTATTCCAAATTACAGAAAGCAAATCCTAACAAAATAAAATGACGCTCCAAGCAAAACACATATTGTGCGACGAATGAAAATGTAGCTCTAAGTGAGGTTACCGATAATGTTGGAGGCGAAAGAGGGGATGCCTTCCGGGGCATCCCCAAGCTTAGTTGCTTGGATCTTCCTTGAATATTACCTTGGGGTGCCTTGGGCATCCTCAAGCTTAGGGTCTTGTCACTCCTTATTCTCCTCATATCGACATCTCACCCAAAACATGAAAACTTCAATTACACAAAACTTAACAGAACTTTGTGAGATAGGTTAGTATGATAAAGAGCAAACCATTTCACTTTTGGTAATGTCAAAGACAATATGCATAATTGTTCTCACACAATGCCTACTGTAGCATATCATTTCCACAATTTATATTGAGCAATATAAGCCATAGAAACAAGAAACAAAGCAAACTATGCATTGAAAACAGAATTTGTCAAAAACAGAATAGTCTGTAGTTATCTGTACTCAAACCATACTTCTGCTAATACAAGAATTATGAAAAAAGATTAGGACCACGTGAGCAATTTGTATATTAATCTTCTGCAAAAATAATCAATTCAAAAGCACTCTTCTGTTAAAAACATGAATTATTTTCGTGAGCGCAAAAGTTTCTATTTTTCAGCAAGATCAAATCAACTATCACCCAACATGATCCCGAAGGCTTTACTTGTATTTCTAAGATGAAGTTGCTCATTTCTAACTGTAACAAAGTAATTTTGTTGCTGGATAACTTGGAGGAGCTCAGACCTCTGTTTAGGCAGGAATTTAATTTCAGGAAAATTGTCAAACTGCATTTGGAAAAGTTGTTGCACTTATAGTTTTTATACTGGAAGAAGAGATGTACTATTAGGTACATCAAAGTGGGGGAGGAAAACACCAAATTTTTTCATGCCATGGCTACAGAAAGATTTAGAAGGAATTCCATTGCTAGCTTGCAGCAGCCTGATGGTACAATTATTTCTGAACACTCCCAAATGGAAGGAATGATCTGGAGTGCCTTTAAAGGAAGGATGGGAGTTTCCAGAGGTACTGTCATGGGTTTTGATCTGTCTTTTCTGCTTAAACATGTGCTTGGCCTAGAGGTGTTGACCAAGCCTTTCACTATTGAGGAAATGGACCTGGTAGTCAAACATATGCCCATTGATAAGGCCCCTAGACCAGATAGTTTCAATGGCCTCTTCTTCAAAAAATGCTGGCACATTATTAAGCATGAATTCTATGCTTTGGCTCGGGACTTTTATAATGGTAAAGCTCAATTGGAAATATTAATGTGTCATTCATTACTCTCATACCTAAGAAGCTCTCACCTAAAGTGGTTGGGGATTACAGGCCAATTTCTTTGACTGGTATGGGTGTGAAGTTCCTATCCAAAATGGCTGCTAATAGATTCCAAGAATTGATCATGATGTGCATTCATAAAAATCAATATGTTTTTATTAAGTCCAGGACCATTCAAGACTGTATTAGATGGACTTTAGAGTATTTGCACCAATGGCATCAGTCAAAAAGGCCCATTTTGATTCTCAAGCTAGATTTTGAGAAGGCTTTTGACTCCATTGAGCATGAAGCTATCTTTGAGATTATGAAGCACAAAGGGTTCAATGCCAAATGGATTAGTTAGGTGAAAGAACTCTTGACATCTGGGACTTCTTCTGTTCTTCTGAATGGTGTGCCTAGCAAGAATTTCGTCTGTAAAAAAGGTGTCAGGCAAGGAGATCCTGTCTCACCTCTTCTTTTTGTTCTAGCTGCTTATCTTTTGCAATTTGTGGTTAATGATATGCATCTCAAAGGAGAGCTTGAGCTTCCAATTCCTTGTCATGACAAGGACTACCCAATTGTGCAGTATGTTGATGACACTTTGATTGTTGTCCCAGCTGATGAAAAACAACTGTTGGCTCTTAAGAAAATGTTGATTGTTTTTTCTCAGTCAACTGGGCTTGATATTAACTACCACAATCTTCTATGGTCCCAATCAATGTTTCCCAGGAGGAAACTCAGAGATTAGCCTCCATTTTTAGTTGTCAAGTGGGAAAGATGCCTTTCACTTACCTGGGTTTACCTGTGGGTACTACCAGACCTACAATGTCTGATTTGCTGCCTCTGGTCACTTGCATGGAGAGGAGAATGTCTCCTAGTTCATCTTTTCTAGCTCAGGGTGGCAGACTGCAATACCTTAACTCTGCCTTATCCTCCTTGCCAATCTTCTTTCTTTGCAGTTTGTTTATCCCTCCTAGTATTTTGAAGCAGCTGCAGAGAATTCAAAGGCAATGCTTGTGGAGGAAAAACAGACAGGAACCTGCTCCATCTTTGGCTGCTTGGGATCTGATTTGTAGGCCCAAGAAAAAAGGAGGGCTTGGCATTCTTGATCTTGGTTTTCAAAATGTGGCTCTGCTACTGAAACATGTCAACAAGTTCCTCAACAAAGTTGATATCCCATGGGTCCAACTCATTTGGAATTCTTATTACCATGAGCTTGTACCTCAAGGAACTTCTCCATGTGGGTCCTTTTGGTTGAAGGATATTCTTAAACTGCTGGATCAATTCAGAGAAGCCACTTGGGTTAAGGTCAATGAGGGTGACACTACCCTTTTCTGGCAGGATAAATGGCAGGTTGGTAATTCTGTTTTGCCTTTGTAGCACAGGTTTACAAGGTTGTTCTCTTATGCCAAAGATGCTCTAATCCTAATTAAGGATGGCTTTACTGCTCCAAGCCTGCTATCTTAGTTTCATTTGCCTCTTTCTCAGTAGGCTCATAATGACCTACAGGTTTTGCCAACTCTCTTACACAGTCATGAAAGGAACCCTGATTTAAAGGATGTTTGATCTTGGCATGGGTCTGACAAACCCTATACTCCTAAGCAGTTCTATATATCTAGGTTCATCAACCATACATTCAACCCTCTTCTAACTTGGATTTGGAAAAGCTGCTGCACCATGAAGATCAAGGTCTTTGCCTGGATGCTCATCATGGATCGACTAAACACCAAGGATATGGTTGAAAGAAGGCATTGGCATATTGATGATGGAGTTAATTGTGTGCTCTGCCCCACGCACATCATGGAAGATAGAACTTCAGCCAGAGGGTCTGGAATTTCCTTCAGATTGATTGGGAGGCTGGTAATGATATGGGTCAGGTTGTTCTCAATTCCAAGAGAAAACTTTGAACACCCTTTCTTTGCTGAGGTGGTCATCACTGCTTGCTGGAACATTTGGATCATCAGGAATGGAAAAGTCTTTAGGCAGGAAAGACCTAGTTTTAACAGATGGAGAGGGGCTTTTGTAAATGATATGCTTTTACTTTCACATAGGATCAAGGTGAGATTTAAGGAAGACTTGGTTAGATGGATCTCCTTTCTCCCTCCATAGATGTATTTTTCTTTCTTATTTCTAGTTGTAAATAATTAGATTCTTCTTTCTTTAGTTACCACTGGTAGCCCTTGTAATCCTTTATATATCAATAAAAGGCTGTGCGGGTTTAAAAAAGGCTTTACTTGGCACTTTATTGGAACAAAAGCAATAAAACTTGATTACTACAGTTGCATAATCATGTGAACACACGAAAACAGTAGGTAAAAGTGTTGGGTTGTCTCCCAACAAGCGCTTTTCTTTAATGCCTTTTAAGCTAGGCATGATGATTACAATGATGCTCAGATAAAAGATATGAATTGAAACATAACAAGAGCATCATGAAGCATATGACTAGCACATTTAAGCCTAACCCACTTCCTATGCATAGGGATTTTGTGAGCAAACAACTTATAGGAACAAGAATCAACTAGCATAGGAAGGAAAAACATGCATAACTTCAAAACTTTGAACATAAAGAGAGGAAACTTGATATTATTGCAATATGTAAAAGCATAATTTCCTCCCTCATAATAATTTTCAGTAGCATCATGAATGAATTCAACAATATAACTATCATATAAAGCATTCTTTTCATGATGCATAAGCCTATAAATTTTGCTACTCTCCACATAAGCAAATTTATTCTCATGAATAGTAGTGGGAGCAAACTCAACAAAATAACTATCATTGTCATAATCAATTTGAGCATTAAAATCATGATGTCAAGTTTCATGGTTATCATTATTCTCTATAGCATACATGTCATCATTGTAATCATCATTGATAGGAGGCATGCTACCATTATAACAAATTTGCACATCAAATCTTGGGGGACTAAAAATATCATCTTCATCAAACATAGCATCCCCAAGCTTATGGCTTTGCATATCATTAACAACATGGATATTCAAAGAATTCATACTAACAACATTCCAATCATGCTCATCATTTATACCAATCATTTTATTGAATTCTTCTTCTATCAGTTGAGCACAATTTTCCTTTCCATTATTTTCACGAAATACATGATAAAGATGAATAATATGATGCAACCTCAATTCCATTTTTTGTAGTTTTCTTTAATAAACCAAACTAGTAATAGAACAAGAGACTAAAAGATTCGGTTGCAAGATCTAAAGATATACCTTTATGCACACACCTCCCCGGCAACAACGCCAGAAAAGAGCTTGATGTCTACTACGCAACTTTATTTCTGTAGACACGTGTTGGGCCTCCAAGCGCAGAGTTTTGTAGGACAATAGCAATTTTCCCTCAAGTGGATGACCTAAGGTTTATCAATCCGTGAGAGGTGTAGGATGAAGATGGTCTCTCTCAAACGACCCTACAACCAAATACAAGAAACCTCTTGTGTCCCCAACACACCCAATACAATGGAAAATTGTATAGGTGCACTAGTTCGGCAAAGAGATGGTGATATAGAAATATATTTTTATAATCTGAATAAATAAAAACAGCAAGGTAGCAAATAGTAAACAGGCACAAAAACGGTATTGCAATGCTTGAAAATGAGGTCTCAGGTCTGTACTTTCACTAGTGCAATCTCTCAACAATGCTAATAAAATTGGATCATATAACCATCCCTCAAAGTGCGATGAAGAATCACTCCAAAGTTCCTATCTAGCGGAGAACATAAGATTAAATTTTTTGTAGGGTACGAAACCACCTCAAAGATATTCTTTCCGTTCGATCTATTCAAGAGTTCGTACTAAAATAATACAAAGCTATTCTTTCCGTTTGATCTATCATAGAGTTCGTACTAAAATAACACCAAAGCAAATTCATATTCATAATACTCAATCCAACACAAAGAACTTCGAAGAGTGCCCCAAGATTTCTATCGGAGAAACAAAGACAAGAACATTCATCAACCCCTATGCATAGATTACCCCAATGTCACATCGGGAATCCGCGAGTTGAGTGCCAAAACTTATATCAAGTGAATCAATACGATAACCCATTGTCACCATGAGTATTCAATTGCAAGACATATATCAAGTGTTCTCAAAACCATAGAAGTATTCAATTCGATAACAACGAAATCTCAAAGGGAAAACTCAATTCATCACAACAAGATAGAGAGGGGAAAACATCATATGATCCGACTATATTAACAAACCTCGTGATACATCAAGATCGTGACATCTCAAGAACACGAGAGAGAGGGAGAGAGATTATACAAATAGCTACTGGTACAAACCCTCAGCCCCGAGGGTGGACTACTCCCTCCTCATCGTGGTGGCCGCCGGGATGATGAAGATGGCCACTGGAGATGATTCCCCCTCCGACAGGGTGCCGAAAAGGGTATAGATTAGTTTTCAGTGGCTATAGAGCCTTGCGGCGGCGGAACTTCTGATCTAGGTTAACCCCTGATGGTTTCTCTATTTATAGGATTTTTTGGCGTTGGTTTCACGCTAAGATGGGCCTCGAGGTGAGCACAACCCACTGGGGCAAGCCAGGCCCACCAGGCGCGCCCTGGTGGGTTGTGCCCTCCTTGTGGCTCTTCTGGCCCTCCCACGAAACTTCGGGGGTTCTTTTGTTCCAAAAAAAATCGTCAAAAAATTTCGGCTCATTTGGAGAACTTTCATTTCTGCAACAAAAACAACACCACGGTAGTTCTGCTGAAAGCGTTAGTCCGGGTTAGTTTCATCCAAATCATACCAAAACCATATAAAATTGTTGTAAACATGGCATGAATACTTCATAAATTATAGATACGTTAGAGACATATCAATCACCATTTGAGTGGGTGATGGGAAAATATGGTGTGAAAACAAGGTCTTTAGAGCAGACTGTGCTACCTGTCGAAGCAGATTTCTTGCTGAGTCCACATAGCTCCTCAAAGGAGGATTCAGAGATAGATGACCAGTCCTACCCCCCACCCAAGGTGTATGCTCTAACTTGGCAGGGTTATACTGCTCGTATCATGCGTATGGTGTCTTGCATTGCATAGTTTAGACATCATATACACAACATTCAACACCATGTGCTTAGTTCAGACATCATATATGTGAATGCCATCTGCTTAGTATATAAATCACATATGAGAATGATACCATGCCATCATGTTTACTTAGATAACATGTATGTGAATTATTTCATGCGAACCTATTTACTAAATACATCATCTAGTTATCTCATGCCATCCTGTTTAGTTAGTCATCATATCTTTGAATCATGTCATGCTATCCTATTTAGATAGACATCGCATATGTCAAATTAGAGAAACCGCGGTGTGGGAACAATAATCAACTAGGACTCTATGGGATGGCTCCTCTCCCACCCACCCACCCTCCCCTCCCACGGCCTAGGTTTTCCGGCGATCTACACTTCTAGCCAGTGAATTGTGGATCTTCCCCGCTCATCTACTCCAGCGTCCTTTGATATACACGTCTATACCCATCTCATAAGGGTACTCCTGGTGGATCAATGTTGGATTTGGATTTCTCGGCGGGCTCCATCTTTGCGGATAAGGTTTTCATTTCTTGTGGGAGATCTGTCCACCCCACGGATGACACAAGCCATTTCATTATGGTTGTGTCTTTTAGCCGACACGATTTTCATCTTAATGAAGATTCAGTGGCAGCTGCCTTGGAATCAGCAATTGGGGGATCGACCATTGATTTGTCGGTCCAACTCATCAGTGATAAGGTATTTTCATTTACTGTCTCCTGCAAGCAAGTTGGCCTCTACATCCTCTAGTTGAGATCGTTTGCATGCCCGCATTTCAAATGTTATTTTCATCTTTGGGGGAATGGTGGTCCCTCCAAAGAGCGTGCTACTATGGGCATGATTGCTATGCATAGACCACTATCAAAGTCTTCTCTTAGATCGAGTTGATCTATGGGAAAGAAAATCTCCTTTGCCACGTTTCAGCAGTACCCAGCTTGTAAGGGTTATAGATTTCCCGCTACACAACTCTGTGTGGATATGGTTTCTGAGGCTGGTTACGATGTTCATCCACGTGAGAAAGTGATCTTGCCATCACCGCCAGCGACCAACCTTCAGTGGACGGTGGCGACGCCACCCATCTCTTTCGGAACGATCAACGTCCCTGCCAAGAATACCGCCGTCCTATCCGGAACTGTCCCAATCTGTTTAGGCAACGAGTTGCAGGTGACACATGAGATCGTGTCAAGTGGTTGCCTTGCACCGGTCTCACCAACCCAACCTGGCTCGCCGGCCCAGCATGGCTCGCCAGCCCTTCATGGCACGCCGGCCCATCATGGCTCTCCGGCCCCCTCTGGCGTTTCTATGGCCCAATCTATGCCCCAACCACCGGTGGCTCTCTTGGATAATTTTGTCTCCTCGATTGGAAAATATTCTCAGGTTTTTATGGACATCCAACTGCCGGACTCTTCTGTGGATTCTGCTAGGGTTAATGATCTCATTGATGATATTGTGTTCAATGTTTGGAAATGCCAGAACTGTTTATCTATGCTTCATCATACCACCACGTGTACCAAGCAGGTCCGGTGCCGTAGATGCTTTCGACTGGGCCACAGGGCCAAGGGATGCTCTGACTCCGCGCCTTCCCTGACTTACAAGTGGGTCCCACGAGTCAATTCTGATTCATCGGGCCGGTCCGTGAAGATATCCTCGCCCGGCGCCTCAGTTTCCCTCCCACCCCACTCTCCTGGGTCCTTGCCCAGTCCCATCACGCCTGCCACCCCATCTCTTCCACCATTGCCCGCAGAGCCACCGCCCATTACGCCCCCGCCACCCACCTCGCCACCACCGCCCACCTCGCCACCACCTCCCACTCGGCATCGGCCGTCAGCCACTGAGGATCCTGCCTCGCCATCTGCTTCATCATCGCAGCCGGCAATGGCCAACTTCGCCCTGAACCCCATGGAGTTTGGCCCGCCGGGTTTCGAAATCATCGACGGTGGGCCACGACACCTCCCGCGCACCTTCTTCTCTCCGGCTGTGGCTCCTGATCGTCAACATGAAGATTACGCCATTGCCATCGTTGAGCCAGCTCCTCTGCCTGAAGAAGTTCTCATCTACAGAAATATGGTCAGTGATTTTGTTGTCAACACTCTTGGCCGAGCCGTTCTTGATGCTCAACCTTGGATTCAAGGAGTTGGCCTCTTTCGTTTCCGTAGCCCAGTTGCTAGGCAGGCTCTTGTAGATCATCCGCCGTTCGAACTAGATAATGGTAGATTTGTTCGATTCGTGCCACATGACGAGGGTATTAACTACAGAGCTACTCAAGGTTTTCGTCGGGGATGGGTCATGATTGTTGGAATACCTCTGGATTATAGGCGCACGCAGTATATTGCAGATGCAATCAAGACTTTTGGTCGTTTTCATCACTGGCATCAGGAAGATCCTCTGCTTGTTCGCACTCTGGCGTTTGTTTCTTTTCTGGCGACAACTTTAGTGCCGCATGATGTAGTGTATCGTGAGTATGCAGACTTTGGTGGAGCTCGGATTTCTTGGTCTGCTCCAATATATATCTTCTCTGCGGACTTTGCTGATGTTTTGCCAGTGGATGAGGATCCTATGCCTTTCGATGGCAACCCTCATCCTCTCGCTGGGCACCTCCAATTTGATAACCACAATTGGGTTATGCCTGAGTTTCCTGAGATTGGTTGGGATGAGTTGCCACCACCAGCACATGATCATGTTCAACCTCATCAGGATGTTCCACACAATGAGCAGGACGTTGAGCTGCAAGAGCTTGTTTAAGAAAATCAAGTTGATGCGAATCAGTCGCAAGAATTGGTCATTCTGCAAGTTTCTAATGCTTCTGTTAATGATGGTGAACTAGTGGCTAATATGGTGATCTATCAACCCCCAGCGGCCCCAATGCAACCTCCTCTGCATATTGGACAGGTTCTGACTGTATTTGGCCCTGTTCTTCCCCCGGTTATGCAGTGGCAATGCACTTTTCAGACGATAATGCCGTCACTTTTCACTGCTGACTTTCCAAAGTTTGTGTTCAAGTCTGAATTTGGGTCTCTTCTGTTGGCTAAGCGATCCTGCGATTTCTGTTACAATGGTTCAGAGTTCAGCTTCACCCTGCAGCCTCTGTTCGATTCCTCTTGCTGCATTCCTAGCCGTGCATCTCCTGTCAAGAGGCTAGTTGCAAGGGCTCTTTGCTTCGATGATCTCTCTGAATGTCACGGAGTCCTTCGAGTTCACTGCTGTCCCAAAAGTGGCTGTGAAGCGTGGCCGGAAGCCGAAGTCTACTAAAGTTTTGGTGGACACGGAGGTTCGTCGCGGTGCACGTCTCAGCGTGCTACGTGACGGCTATCGTGCAACTCCAAGCACTGGATCTAGCCAGATCAAGACTCCTCACACTCTGAAGAAGCGGAAAACCAAGTCAACACAGTCAGATGGGAGCTCGTCAGTGCCTCCACCAACGGCTATTGTAGACCTTCAGCGTATTGGGACTCGACTGCGCATCGCTCCTGAGAAGATTACCGCGGATAAGCTTGTGGTTGATCCAGCAAACTCCACCAGTAGCAAGAGTTCTGATGAATAATTGCACCAGCCAGCTTTCTGTTCTATGGCGTACCGCTTTAAACACCATCTATCTTTATTTATGTTTTCATGTTTGGAACTCTGTCATTTTGCTCTACTTAGCTGGTCCGTGTAGGTCATTGCATGATCTACTTTTGCTGCACTCTCTTATGGTTTGTAATGAATCAGTCCGGGTTTAAAGACTAGAAAGTTTTATGTTGGAATGTGCGCGGCCTTAATTCTGAAGCGCGGCAACTCGCTATTAAACTTGATGAAAGTGGCTGTTCTGTGTTCTGTCTCCAAGAAACAAAGTGTATGCATATCGATCACAGGTTCATTAGGAGGTTTTGTCCACGACGCTTTGATAATTTTTCTTATGTGCCTTCGGTGGGTGCCTCGG
This sequence comes from Aegilops tauschii subsp. strangulata, assembly GCF_002575655.3. NCBI lineage: Eukaryota > Viridiplantae > Streptophyta > Magnoliopsida > Poales > Poaceae > Aegilops > Aegilops tauschii. The sequence continues at coordinate 290,551,188 of NC_053038.3, forward strand.
CTGGTATGGTCATTATTTGGAACTCTTCCTTTTTTGAGGGAAAATTAATTGAGGCAAAGCCTTATGGAATCATTGTGGACTTCCGCTCTAAGCACACCTCGGCAGTTTGGACCCTAGTTACTGTTTATGGCCCATGTCAGGGTCTAGCCCGTGATGAATTCGTCCAGTGGTTATATAACCTTGACATTAATTGTGATGATAATTGGCTTCTTTTGGGCGATTTCAATTTTATGCGATCGTTGGAAAACCGTAATTTGCCTGGTGGTAATGTCAGTGACATCTTTCTCTTTAACGAAATGATTGGTCATTTGGGTCTTGTTGAGCTACCAATAAAAGAAGACAGTTCACTTGGTCAAATATGCAATCTGAACCTTTACTTGAACAAATTGACTAGTTTTTTACTTCGGTTGCATGGACTTCGGATCATCCCAACATGCTTGTTTTGCGTCTTGCACGCACTGCCTCCGATCATATGCCTTGCGTGGTCATGATCGCCACTGCCATTCCTAAGGCTAAGGTCTTTCGCTTTGAAAATTACTGGATTGAGTTGCCTGGATTTAATGCATGTGTTGCTCAAGTATGGAATAGATCAGTGGGTAGATCCTCGGCTTCCTTAACTATATCTTCTAAATTCAAAGCTCTTCGGTATGCCCTCAAGAAATGGCATTTAAACCTGTCAACAGTTAAGGCGCTCATTTCAGATTGCAACAAAGTCATTCTTTACTTTGATGGTCTGGAGGAGATTAGGCCTTTGAGTAGGCCGGAGTTTAATTACAGGCGAATTGTGAAATTGCATCTGGAGGATATTTTGCATTGGCAATTTGTTTATTGGAAGCAACGTTGTACAATACGAAGCATTAAACTTGGTGAGTAAAATTCAAAAAAAATTCACGCCATGGCCACTGAAAGGTTTCGGAGGAACATAATTTCTTCAATCAAGAATTCGGCAGGTGAGGTGGTCTCTGATCACCAGTAGTTGGCTGGCATGTTTTGGTTGGATTTTAACCAACGTACGGGCCAAGCAAAAGGAATTTACATGGGATTTGATTTGGACACCTTAATTACACGACTTGATGGTCTGGAGGATCTATCTCAACCATTCACGGATTCTGATGTCGAGTCTGTAATTAAGAACATGCCAACTGATCGTGCACCAGGTCCCGATGGCTTTACTGGCCTCTTCTTAAAGAGGTGCTGGCCAATCCTCAAGGAGGATTTCATGCAACTTGTCAAGGAGTTTTATGAGGGGAAGTGCAACTTGGAATGTCTTAGTACGCCATTAATTACTCTTATCCCCAAGAAGCTGAGCCCTGAAGTGGTTGGCGATTTTCGGCCCATCTCATTGACCAACACGTGCTTGATGTTTTTAACTAAACTGCTGGCTAATCGTCTCCAGAAAGTGATCCTCAGATGCATCCACCGTAATCAATATTGTTTTCTACGGTGTCGATCTATTCAAGATTGTCTGGCTTGGTGTTTTGAGTATATACATCAATGTAAGGCGTCGAAGCAGCCCATCATTCTCCTCAAGCTTGACTTTACGAAGGCATTCGATACAATTGAGCATGAGGTTATTCTCATAATTTTGCAATGCAAGGGTTTTGACTGTCGCTGGATGGGCTGGATTAATAGCATCTTGTCTACGGGATCCTCTTCTGTGCTCTTAAACGGAGTGCCGGCCAATCACTTTGTGTGCAGGACAGGCGTTCGTCAAGGGGATCCTCTATCCCCGTTATTGTTTGTGATTGCGGTTGACTTACTTCAGTCTGTGGTCAACGAGATGTGTTCCAGGAACATTCTTTCATTGCCAATCCCAACCAGCTCCAATGATTATCCGATTATCCAATATGCGGACGACACCCTAATCGTCCTGCCTGCGACCGACGATCAACTCATTGCCTTCAAGGAGATGCTTGACACTTTTGCGGCGTCAACTGGCCTACGCGTCAACTTCAGTAAATCCTCTCTTATTCCAATCAATATGAGTGATGAGGAGGGCGCTAGGGTTGCCACTTTGCTTGGATGCGATGTTGGCTCCATGCCATTCACATACCTAGGGCTGCCAATGGGAACTTCTAGACCTGCAATCTATGATCTGCTGCCTCTAGTTGATTGCATTGAGCGTCGCTTATCTGCATCCTCATGCTTGCTGAATCAAGGGAGCCGACTACAACTACTGCAATTGGTTTTGTGTTCCATGCCAATTTATTACATGTGTACACTATCTCTTCCCAAGGGCATATTGCAACAAATATAGCGCATCATGCGGCAATGTCTGTGGAGAGGAAACATGGGTAATCCACGCCAATCATTAGCTGCTTGGGATTTGGTCTGTCGCCCTAAGAAGTACGGTTGTCTGGGTGTTCTTAATTTGGGTATTCAAAATGAGGCTTTGTTGCTCAAACACCTCTTCAAGTTCTTTAACAAGGTTGATGTGCCTTGGATCACATTAATTTGGGACACTTATTACGCTTCCTCACCGCCACAAAGCACTCAGAGCTGTGGCGCCTTTTGTGGCGTGATGTCATGCGTTTATATAACAACTTTTGCAAGATATCTGTTCCACAAGTACATGCAGGCAACACGGTGCTTTTTTTGCTCGATCGATGGCAACTGGGTAATCATGCTGTCTTATTGCATGAGCGTTTCCCAAGGCTCCATTCATTTGTGATTGATGGTGCGATCACTTTCAAAGAATTTATGGAACGTCCTGACGCCTCGGATCATTTCCATCTGCCTCTATCGCCGGAGGCCTATACTAAGTTCATCCAACTACAGACCCTGCTGCCTTTGATCAACCTGGATGAGGAGAGGAAGGACATTTGGAAATGGCCATCTAAATCTGGTGATTTTAGGTCAAAGATTTACTATGAGTTCTGCTTCTCCCACCTAGTTGTTGATCCCATTTTCAAATGGATTTGGATGTGTGCATGCACGCTCAAGTTCAAGGTGTTTGGTTGGCTTCTTTTAATGGATCGCTTGAATACCAGGGATATGATGCAGTGCCGACACTGGATCATCCAGGATGACACATGTGTGCTATGCCACTTTGCTACCCATGAAGATTGGGCTCATCTTTTCTTTGCTTGCAACTTCAGTCAAAGGGTTTGGAACTATCTTGGAATTTCTTGGACTGTGCAGCAGAACCAGACCACATATGAGATGGCTCAATCGGCTAGGAAGGATTTTGGTCTTCCTTTCTTCACAGAGGTTGTATTCACTACTTCATGGAATATTTGGACACAAAGGAATGGGAAGATCTTCAGAAATGAGCAGCCTTCCTTTAGATCTTGGAGGAGGAACTTTATCCATGACATTTCTCTTTTGTCTCACAGAATTAGATGTAAATATAAAGATAACTTAATCTCTTGGATAGCTTCCCTTTCCTAGACCTCTTTGTAAGTATTTCCTTTCTTCTACTTGTAAATTTGTAAGTTTGTAACTTCTCTATTTCTTTTCAATAAAGGGTTGTGAGGCTGTTGCCTTGAAGTATATAGTCAAAAAAAATTATGTCATGTTATCATGTTTACTTAAACAACATATATGTGAACTATTTCATGCCTTCTTTGTTCCTCACTATCTATTGCATCTTTCTTTCATACAAGGTTTGTACATTCAACTACTTTTCTTGTTTATCAGCCATTTGAATTGAATGGGGTGACGGCAATATCTAGCGGAGTAAAAACATGGTCTTCAAAAAAACAGTGGTACCTGTTGATGGAGATAGCACCCCAATTGTACTTGCACAAGAACGAGCCATACCACACATATCCCAGACTCTCACAGATTGTACCCCTACTCCAATGGACAGAGAACCAACTTCACCCAATCTAACCACAACCCTAGCAGATAGTAACCCAGTTCCAGTTGACACAACACCATCTCCACCACAGAGCTACCAAACAAGAGCAGTTAGTAAGGCAGCTTGAGTGCCCAAAGCGCCAGGACTACCACGGCGAACCCCAGCTCCACCAGTTAGTACACCTATTCCTGTGGACGAAGCACAAACAGTTATCCGTAGTTCAGAGTCTATCGCATTTGATGTTGTTAAATCCTATGTGCGTATCTTCCTGTCACATCCCTAGTCTGGTATGCACTTAGGCTAGATAGATATGCTTGCATCATGTCTAAATTTATTGAAATTTGAAATGGGGATGAACAATCCCTAGCACCAAATGAACTCAACTAGGGTCAAATTCAAATGTTTTCAATGAACCCAAAATGCCTTCATCAATGTTTGATAATTTCGGCAAGGTTTTGAGTCCAAACCAAAAATAGTGAACATTTTTGTGGAATATTTTGGATCATCGGATTAAATCATAAAGTATTTGAATTTGGGCATTTAAATGCTATAATTATTCTAAATGCTCAAATTATTCTGAAATTATTTGAGGGCTGTTGGAAATAATTCAAAAGGTGCCCACAAATATTTTCAGGAGTTTTGGAAGTGATTTAGTATTTTTACTAAATCAAAACAGAGCAAATAAATAGAAAACAGGAAGAAAAATAGGAAAACAGAGAAACTTACCTGGCGCTCACCTGTAGCTTACCGGCCCAGCTGTGGCCCAGCAATGTGCGGCCCAGCCCCGCAGGCCGACGCCAGTCGTCGTCTCCACCGCGCCAGAAGGACGCCGAGCGCGTGCTCGCCGCGCGCAGCCACACGCCGTGGCCACCTCCTACTTCCGCCGACACGGGAGAGGCTCCTGGAGCCTCCACGTACCTCCCCGACCCTCTCTCACTCTCTCCCGTGCTTCTCCCCTCCTCTGCTCTCTCACCCTCTCGCGACCGAGCGCCGCTGTCGCCGCCGCTCATCGTTGCTGTGGCCACAGCCACTGCCTCGCCTCTCCGACGCGCCCCCGAGCCCCGCCGTGCCGCCCTCGTCCTCTCTGTCGTCCCAGGCAAGCAGAAGAGCCCCGACGCGTCGTCCCCGCCCCCTTATTCCTCCTCCGGTCACAGAGATCACCGGCGACTTTCTGTCGTCAACAAGCCGTCACCGGGCACGCCGAGCTGCTCTGCGACCTCGCCATGAGCTCCTCTACCCAACCCCTCTCTCCTGGCCGTCGATTTCTTCCTCTAGCCCCACTAACTACCGCGGCCAAAGCTCGCCACCGCCGTGCCTCGTCGCCGACGTGGCTAGAGCCACAGTGGCTCGAAGCCAAGCTCACCACTGTGCTCAACACAGCACCAGGAGCCCGTAGCCGCCACCAGCTCCTCCTCCCGTGCACCGCAGCGCCTAACCCGCCGATGCCCGAACTCCGGCCGCCGCCCAAGTGGTTGCCGCCGTCGACCCCGGCCTCCCTGCGCCCAGCTGCGTGCACCCGTGGATGCGGGCGAGCGAGGGCTTCCTCGTGGTGCCCCCAGCGCATCCAGCCGCCGCCCGTAGCGCGTTTCCAAGCATCGCCGCCGCGTTCGCGTGCTCGCCGGTGTTCAACTCCGGCGTGCTGACGTGGCAGCCTCATTAGCGTCTAATTACCTCGCTAATTAGCCCCCCTCACACTGACAGTGGGCCCCTGCCTTCTAATTCCTTTAGTTAGGATTTAACTAAACCCTGTTAGCCACCGTGCAGCTGACATATGGGTCCCACGACCGTGGCTGACCGTGTTGACCTGCTGAGGTCAGCATGACGTAGTGCTGACGTCATAAAGCTTTCTGGATTTAAATAAATCAGAAATGATTTATTTATTCCAGAAAATAGCCAAAACTTCTAAAAATCATAGAAATTATTCTGTAACTCCAAATGAAATAATTTATATATGAAAAATGATCAGAAAAATCCAATCTATCCATATGTACCTTTTTCATGCATGTTAGAACAACTTATAGCTACTGATTAGGACAAATCATGTAAATGGCATTTGAATTTCCACATATGGAGTTTGAATTTGAATCTTGGATTCAAACCAACTTCATTTAACCTGTTGCTAGTTGCATTAGCCCAAATCACAACATATTGACATGTCATGATCATGCATCATATTGTGCATTGCATTGATCGTGTTTCTTCTCTGTGTTGCCGGTGTTGTTCCCCCTCGGTAGACGTGGTTTCGACGATGAGTCCGATGACACCGATGAAGAGTTATATCATCTTCAGAAGTGACAGGCAAGAAAAACCCCCTTGTTCATTCCGATACAATCCCACTCTCTCGCTCCTGCTCTCTTTTACTGCATTAGGACAACAACGTTTCATTTGTTACTTGCTGCGGTAGTTGAACCCCTTTCCTCTGCATGACCTGTCATTGCCACAGTAAATAGATGAAACCCACTAGCATGAGTAGGAGTTGTTTGAGCCCTGATGTGCCTACTCATTCATGCTTGTTTGTCATGCCTGCTATTGCTTAGAGTTGTGTCAGGTCTGATTCATCGGGGATGAATTGGAAAGTGGTGAACATGTCCTACTGTGTGAGAGCTAAGTATGTGAACACGATTTGGTAAAGGTAGCGGTGAGAGGCCATGTAGGAGTACATGGTGGGTTGTCTCATCGTAGCCGTCCTCGGGAACTGAGTTCTGTGTTTGTGATCCATGAACAGTTACTACCACACATTGGGTTCCGGTAACTCGACCCCTCTCGGCTTATTAACCGCCTTGATCTGTGTCCAGGAGTTGCAACTAGTTTCTGTTGTTTGTAGGTTGTGTTAGTAGTCTACCAAGTGGCACCCGGTACAGGTGGGCTTGGGACAGACTAGGCACTATGGCACGGTGTACCAAGCGTAGATCCATCCATCGAGGTGGGCTTGGGAACCCTCCACACATCGTTTGGGGCCGTGAGCGACACCCCGGCCGGATCTCCTTGCGGATGGAACCCGAATAGGCGATAACCTGGACTAGAGACTTGTGTGGTTAGTCAGGTCGTGGCCGACTCCCTCGCCAGGCTTCCGCTTGAAGGTTGCCGAGATACACGACGTGTACATCGTGGTAAGTGGCGAGAGCATGTGTGATGAAGTACACCCCTGCAGGGTTAAGATCATCTATTCGAATAGCCGTGTCCATGGAAAAGGACATCTGGGTTGCCTGTACAGTTCATAGACAAGTTGGATATTCTAAAACTTGCAAGATAAGCGTGAGTGCTATGGATGGCGTTCTCGTAGGAAGACGGGAGTGGATCCATAGTGGTGTATTGATATGGTGAATATGTGGACTCGTGTGCGCCACCTCAAAAGAGTTACTTGCAGTTGTAGTTTAGGATAGCCACCGAGTCAAAGCTGGCTTGCTGCAGTTAAACTCCACCACCCCCTTTTGATACTGATGCATATGTAGATAGTTCTGATGTAAGTCTTGCTGGGTACAATTGTACTCACGTTTGCCTATTTTATGTTTTGCAGAGAGACGTCAGTCTCGCTAGTAGTTCCGTGTGGACTTCGACGTTTAGCTTGATACCTCAGCTACGATCTTGTGCCCTCGGCAGGATCTGGTAGATAGTCAGGCTTCATAGCCTTTTTCATTTGCAGATGTCTGTACTCAGACATGTTAAGCTTCCGCATGTGCTTTGACATGTATGCTCTGAATGTTGGGTCATGAGACCCATGTTTGTAATATCTGGCTCTTCGGAGCCTAATGAATAAATACTCTGAGTCGTAGAGTCTTGTTGTGATGCCATGTTGTATTTGCACATATCAAGCATATTGTGTGTATGATTGAAATGCTTGGTATGTGTGGGATCCGACAACCTAGTTGTTTATCCTTGGTAGCCTCTCTTATGGGGAAATGTAGTCTTGTGCTTCCATGAGCCATAGTAGTCCGCTACAGCCCGGTTCACTGGAGTCCTGCTAGCCCAGCACTACTGCTCCGGAACACTTGACTGGTCGGCCTGTGATTCACTTCGTTCCTGTGTCTGTCCCTTCGGGGAAATGTCACGTGGTTACATCCGGAGTCCTGCCTAGCCTGCTACAGCCCGGGTTCCCGGAGTCCTGTTAGCCCAGTGCTACAGCCCGGATTCACACACTGCTGACTGACATGCTCGATGTTGATTCATGTATGCCTGTCCCCGTAAGTTAGTGCCACTTTGGGTTCACGACTAGTCATGTCGGCCCGGGTTCTCTGTCATATGGATGCTAGCGACACTATCATATACGTGAGCCAAAAGGCGCAAACGGTCCCGGGCCATGGTAAGGCGACACCCGTGGGAATACCGTGCGTGAGGCCGCAAAGTGATATGAGGTGTTACCGGCTAGATCGATGTGACTTGGAATCGGGGTCCTGACAGCTTTGGTATCAGAGCCTGACTGCCTGTAGGATTACCAAGCCAAACTGGTCAAAGTTGAGTCTAGAAGTGCTTTAGTTATATAAGGGAATTGATTGTGGAAGGGAACGTAAGGCTCTTTTTACTCCTTTACCTTATGCCCTTCTGATCTGAGTCAACCTCTTCTTTTCTACGGGGATTAAGAACTAGGCTTCTCATCTTTCTAGCAGGATCACGTGTTACTACTCTGTAGACTTATAGGATTGACTGATTTAGGCCTCAGTTCAGTTCCTACTACTTCCGTATGTTCATAGTTGGTCTCGGAACCTTGTTATTGTGATGTTGAGTGGTTATGCCACCATTTTACATGATGTCTCAAATCTTTTTGAGCATTTAGAGCCGTTATGCTGTGCGAGTCATCCCAGGTTTCTAAACCATCTGATGCATTTGCAAAATCCTTTTCCTCTGGTTTTGTTTTTTTTTTGGCCAGGTTAATCACACTAATTGCTGAGTTGAGGTATTCTATTGCCTCGACATATATGTTGGAGTTATTATTACGACCCTAGGTGTCTTAGAGGATCACCTAATAATCTAGCCATGTTTTGTGTTCCCAGTGTGATGATTTTGGCCATCTTTCTCGAAAGCATCCCGTGATGTTATTAGTTAGTAGGCATTCTATTCCTGGGATTTTGAACCCGAGCTTCACCCTACTTACTTCATGTTGATAGTGTTTGCTAGTTCCTTTAGGATATTAGTAACCTTGCGATAGGCCTCGAGGTTCGTGGCTTATCATTCTTCCAATACCATGAACCAATATTGCTGAAGTTCCTTTGAACCAAAAGATCACAACCAGGGTGCTCTTGACGAGTTCTCCATTCAAATTGTGAATCTGCCAGTCCTTCTTCTACATGGGTTATCCGAAAGAAATATATTGAACTTGTTCGACATGCTAAACCATGCATCCACAACTCAGAAAATTGTATGTTCCTTTGGATTGTCCCTCTTTAGTTGTATTCCGACCCCCGTCTATCAATTGATAGTCAGGAGTAGTCGTGCACTCGTGTTCATCAATGCCTATTACTCTTGTGGTCTGTCAAGCCATTCTATTTCAGAATGACTAGGAGAAACAAACTCCGGTACCTCGTCCATATCTAGGATTGGGTCAAAGTAGTTGTATTCCACAGATCAAAATGCCAATCCAATTTTTGTTCTGTTCTACCTTGGAGTGTTACCATCGTTATGTCAAGAGTGTCATGAGAATTGCACCAACTCTTATGAATTCCTGATGCAGTGATACTCCTCGCCATCATCATTCATTTCTTGGTCCCGTGTTGTCACAACCGGAATGCCGACAAGTGAACCATGATGTGAAATCAATACTCCTAGCAACCGTGTTGCTTGGTAGTTAAAGGACAATAACTTCATCCTTAGCGTGTTGGTTATTGAATCACCATCCTAGGACTGATCGTGCTACCTAGTCCATTTTTGTTGGTGCACCCTTCGATTGATGAGTTAGGATTTTGTCAAACCCTTGCTCTTTTGATCACATCGTCTTGCCTTGAAAGCAAGACTGATCTCGAGCTTAGTAACATGTCGACGGTTCGTGATTTTCTGAATACCTTCCCAGAAGTGTTACCAGGTTGTCACCTGACCGCTATGGTAAGTTCGTGACCAAGCTGGTTTCTTGTAAACCACCCATTCTCCAAGAATCCGTGTTGGATACCCTGAGCTAGTTGGTTAAGCTAAACAACCACTTGGAGAGTTGGAAGATAAAAGCTTGTCTGACTTAGTTCCTGTTAAGGGATATCTTGTATGTGTGTTGAAGAAAGATGATATCTTCATTGACTGATCCTCGTGTCAATTGATTGGATCTATTGTCTTACCCAAATCTTTGATTTGCGTATGGGCTATCATCAAATCAAATCAGAACCAATGATATTCGTAATGTTGTCTTACTCGTGGTTGATCCCTTGAGCATACACCATTATATCCTTGGGTCTGACCAATGCTATCACTTGTCCACATAATTATGGAATTCCATCTCCATGGAAACCTGGATGAATTGTTGTTGAGCCCATCAGCAACACTGCTACCTTCTCCATGATTCGTGTTGAACATCCAGCTAGTATTGGAAACTTTGTAAGAATTGCCTTCATGTTCCGCTCATGAGGTATACGTTTGGATGAAAGTAGTGACTTCCTCTAATTCACGTGCAGTTGATGTAAGTTCCCGCCGTGGATTCGAGAAAGCTTGTTTTTGCTTCCTTTGGAATCATCCCAAGTCAGTCATGCACATGTGCGAAGTATTCTATGGTTTGGAGACTTGCAACCTTCATTCTGTATGTATCCCTAGCACACCAAGCCACTGATTGATTTGTTCAAGGAGAAGAAGTTTCTTCTTAGGAGCTAGACTTACGCAAGGAATTCGACATCCTTGTTGATGGTTCCTAACCAGAACTCAGTAGTGTTTTATTATAAGACTACTACGTGGCCATGCTTGTCCGGGACAGCGTGCTCACAAGTATGTAGCAGAACCAGCTCATGTTTTGGAGCTTGCTACCGTAGCTCATTTCCCGAGAATCTCACAACGTCATCTCGTCGATTTGTGTTGCAAACCTTCATTTTCTTCTAGACTCGATGAGTCTGGAATATCCTGTTACCAACTAGATCCGAATCTCAGGCAGATATGACGGTTGGAACTTTTCCAAGATTATGATGTAGGTCCCGACAAGGTTGATGTTCTGGCCGACACACCTAGCCGGAAGATCTATCATTGTAGTATCTTGATTGAGCTATTTAACCATCTTCTCCATGAGGATTTAGTGCAACTTATTCTAGAAGTTGATCCTCAGGGGTCCTTGTGCTCTCGGTTTCCTCGATTATGCTAGAACCATTCAATGCTGGAATCACTCTCGTTGAGTTATCCCCAGTTACCGGAATCATACCCAGCATTTGCATTTTGTTCCCAGCTTGCACCTCAGTAATTACTGTTTAGGATGATCTTCAAAAGTGGTCCTACTATGGGTCCCATCCATCCCCGATGATAAGCAAAACCATCCATGGTGTTGTCTTCAACAAGGTAGTCCACATCATTCCTTCTGGTATGAGTATGCCATTCTTTCGAATTGTTCACACGATCATTTGTGATTGCCTTAGGCTGGTATAAAGAGTTTCAACGATGTTTGTATCAAAAGTAATTATTTTTGCCACTTAAGGGAATAATTCTACGAGTCACCTTTCCTAAGGTGCCCCATTATGGAGTCATGGCAATTAACTCCTCGCTGCTTTGGAACCCATGCACCATATTATCTATGTGTGGGATTGTTGCCCACCAAATCAAACCTCATCGTTTGTTCTTCCATCCCTCTCGATGTCTTTTGTGTCTCAACTCGAGATGTTTCAACATCTCATTCCGCGAGTTGATCTTGTATAGCTCGATCTTCGAGAAAAACAATCCTGTAGAGTTTCCCTCTCTTCCGTCATCATAGTTGGATGAAGCTCTCGAAAGAAAAGATGTCAAGATCAAGATGATGCAATGAATCAACATCTTCGAGAAGAACAATTGGATCGTGAAGATTATGTTAGTTTGCGTTCCCCTTTCATCTGACCCTACGCTTGAATCTCGGGACGAGATTTTTGTTTAGTGGGGGTGAGTTGTCACATCCCTAGTCTGGTATGCACTTAGGCTAGCTAGATATGCTTGCATCATGTCTAAATTTATTGAAATTGGAAATGGGGATGAACAAACCCTAGCACCAAATGAACTCAACTAGGATCAAATTCAAATGTTTTCAATGAACCCAAAATGCCTTCATCAATGTTTGATAATTTTGGCAAGGCTTTGAGTCCAAACCAAAAATAGTGAACATTTTTGTGGAATATTTTGGATCATTGGATTAAATCATAAAGTATTTGAATTTGGGCATTTAAATGCTATAATTATTCTAAATGCTCAAATTATTCTAAAATGATTTGAGGGCTGTTGGAAATAATTCAAAAGGTGCCCACAAATATTTTCAGGAGTTTTGGAAATGATTTAGTATTTTTACTAAATCAAAACAGAGCAAATAAATAGAAAACACGAAGAAAAATAGGAAAACAGAGAAACTTACCTGGCGCTCACCTGTAGCTTACCGGCCCAGCTGTGGCCCAGCACCGTGCGGCCCAGCCCAGCTGGCCGACGCCAGTCGTCGTCTCCACCGCGCCAGAAGGACGCCGAGTGCGTGCTCGCCGCGCGCAGCCACACGCCGTGCCACCTCCTACTTCCGCCGACACGGGAGAGGCTCCTGGAGCCGCCACGTACCTCCCCGACCCTCTCTCACTCTCTCCCGTGCTTCTCCCCTCCCCTCCTCTGCTCTCTCTCCCTCTCGCGCCTGAGCGCCGCTGTCGCTGCCGCTCATCATTGTCGTGGCCACAGCCACTGCCTCGCCGCGGCGCTGTCGCCGCCGCTCATTGTTGCCGTGGCCACAGCCACTGCCTCGCCTCTCCGACGTGCCCCCGAGCCCCGCCGTGCCGCCCTCGTCCTCTCTGTCGTCCCAGGCAAGCAGAAGAGCCCCGACGCGTCGTCACCGCCCCCTTCTTCCTCCTCCGGCCACGGAGATCGCCGGCGACTTTCCGTCGTCAACAAGCCGTCCCAGGGCACGCCGAGCTGCTCTGCAACCTCGCCGTGAGCTCCTCTACCCAGCCCCTCTCTCCCTGCCGTCGATTTCTTCCTCTAGCCCCACTAACCACCGCGGCCGAAGCTCGCCGCCGCCGTGCCTCGTGGCCGACGTGGCTAGAGCCACAGTGGCTCGAAGCCAAGCTCACCGCTGTGCTCAACACAGCACCAGGAGCCCGTAGCCGCCACCAGCTCCTCCTCCCGTGCACCGTAGCGCCTAACCCGCCGATGCCCGAACTCCGGCCGCTGCCCAAGTGGTCGCCGCCGTCGACCCCGGCCTCCCTACGCCCAGCTGCGTGCACCCGTGGATGCGGGCGAGCGAGGGCTTCCTCGTGGTGGCCCCAGCGCGTCCAGCCGCCGCCCGTAGCGCGTTTCCAAGCATCGCCGCCGCGTTCGCATGCTCGCCGGCGTTCAACTCCGGCGTGCTGATGTGGCAGCCTCATTAGCGTCTAATTACCTCGCTAATTAGCCCCCCTCACACTGACAGTGGGCCCATGCCTTCTAATTGCTTTAGTTAGGATTTTAACTAAACCCTGTTAGCCACTGTGCAGCTGACATATGGGTCCCACGACCGTGGCTGACCATGTTGACCTGCTGAGGTCAGCATGACGTAGTGCTGATGTCATAAAGCTTTTTGGATTTTAAATAAATCATAGATTTATTTATTCCAGAAAATAGCCAAAACTTCTAAAAATCATAGAAATTATTCTGTAACTCCAAATGAAATAATTTATATATGAAAAATGATCAGAAAAATCCAATCTATCCATCTGTACCTTTTTCATGCATGTTAGAACAACTTATAGGTACTGTTTAGGACAAATCATGTAAATGGCATTTGAATTTCCACATATGGTGTTTGAATTTGAATCTTGGATTCAAACCAACTTCATTTAACCTGTTGCTAGTTGCATTAGCCCAAATCACAACATATTGACATGTCATGATCATGCATCATATTGTGCATTGCATTGATCGTGTTTCTTCTCTGTGTTGCCGGTGTTGTTCCCCCTTGATAGACGTGGTTTCGACGATGAGTCCGGTGACACCGATGAAGAGTTATATCATCTTCAGAAGTGACAGGCAAGAAAAACCCCCTTGTTCATTCCGATACAATCCCACTCTCTCGCTCCTGCTCTCTTTTACTGCATTAGGACAACAACGTTTCATCTGTTACTTGCTGCGGTAGTTCAACCCCTTTCCTCTGCATGACCTGTCATTGCCACAGTAAATAGATGAAACCCACTAGCATGAGTAGGAGTTGTTTGAGCCCTGATGTGCCTACTCATTCATGCTTGTTTGTCATGCCTGCTATTGCTTAGAGTTGTGTCAGGTCTGATTCATCGGGGATGAATTGGAAAGTGGTGAACATGCCCTACTGTGTGAGAGCTAAGTATGTGAACACGATTTGGTAAAGGTAGCGGTAAGAGGCCATGTAGGAGTACATGGTGGGTTGTCTCATCGCAGCCGTCCTCAGGAACTGAGTTCTGTGTTTGTGATCCATGAACAGTTACTACCACATATTGGGTTCCAGTAACTCGACCCCTCTCGGCTTATTAACCGCCTCGATCTCTGTCCAGGAGTTGCAACTAGTTTCTGGTGTTTGTAGGTTGTGTTAGTAGTCTACCAAGTGGCACCCGGTACAGGTGGGCTTGGGACAGACTAGGCACCGTGGCACGGTGTACCAAGCATAGATCCATCCGTCGAGGTGGGCTTGGGAACCCTCCACACATCGTTTGGGGCCGTGAGCGACACCCCGGCCGGATCTCCTTGCGGATGGAACCCGAATAGGCGATAACCTGGACTAGAGACTTGTGTGGTTAGTCAGGTCGTGGCCGACTCCCTCGCCAGGCTTCCGCTTGAAGGTTGCCGAGATACACGACGTGTACATGGTGGTAAGTGCCGAGAGCGTGTGTGATGAAGTACACCCCTGCAGGGTTAAGATCATCTATTCGAATAGCCGTGTCCGCGGAAAAGGACTTCTGGGTTGCCTGTACAGTTCATAGACAAGTGAAAGTGGATACTCTAAAACTCGCAAGATAAGCGTGAGTGATATGGATGGCGTTCTCGTAGGGAGATGGGAGCGGATCCATAGTGGTGTATTGATATGGTGAATATGTGGACTCGTGTGCGCCACCTCAAAAGAGTTACTTGTAGTTGTAGTTTAGGATAGCCACCGAGTCAAAGCTGGCTTGCTACAGTTAAACTCCACCACCCCCTTTTGGTACTGATGCATATGTAGATAGTTCTGATGTAAGTCTTGCTGGGTACAATTGTACTCACGTTTGCCTATTTTATGTTTCGCAGAGAGACATCAGTCTCGCTAGTAGTTCCGTGTGGACTTCGACGTTTAGCTTGATACCTCAGCTACGATCTTGTGCCCTCGGCAGGATCTGGTAGATAGTCAGGCTTCGCAACCTTTTACATTTGTAGATGTCTGTACTCAAACATGTTAAGCTTCCGCATGTGCTTTGACATCTATGCTCTGAATGTTGGGTCATGAGACCCATGTTTGTAATATCTGGCTCTTCGGAGCCTAATGAATAAATACTCTGAGTCGTAGAGTCTTGTTGTGATGCCATGTTGTATTTGCACATATCGAGCATATTGTCTGTATGATTGAAATGCTTGGTATGTGTGGGATCTGACAACCTAGTTGTTTATCCTTGGTAGCCTCTCTTATGGGGAAATGTGGTCTTGTGCTTCCATGAGCCATAGTTGTCCGCTACAGCCCGGTTCACCGGAGTCCTGCTAGCCCAGCACTACTGCTCCGGAACACTTGACTGGCCGGCATGTGATTCACTTCGTTCCTGTGTCTGTCCCTTCGGGGAAATGTCACGTGGTGACATCCGGAGTCCTGCCTAGCCTGCTACAGCCCGGGTTCCCGGAGTCCTGTTAGCCCAGTGCTACAGCCTGGATTCACATGCTGCTGTCCGACATGCTCGATGTTGATTCATGTATGCCTGTCCCCGTAAGTTAGTGCCACTTTGGGTTCACGACTAGTCATGTTGGCCCGGGTTCTCTGTCATATGGATGCTAGCGACACTATCATATACGTGAGCCAAAAGGCGCAAACGGTCCCGGGCCATGGTAAGGCGACACCCGTGGGAATACCGTGCGTGAGGCCGCAAAGTGATATGAGGTGTTACCGGCTAGATCGATGTGACTTGGAATCGGGGTCTTGACACTTCCCATCTTGGAAATACTATATTGAAGTTGAAGGAAAAAGCCAATTGCAAGTGTTCCTCCAGGAGTTATGTGTAAGTAATTTTATTCATGGCAATTACTTGCTTTATCCCATAATTTCTACCTCCATGCTAGTTATACACAACAAATGTTCACATTTTTCTCTATAGAGAAGGACAGATTTGGAAACTCAGGATGAGGTAACCTGTGCTAATAGTTGTGCTATCTTCAAGAATGCTTGGCGGCAGTATCAGAATTACGTGAAGAAAACATACTTCATTGGTAAGGAAACTCATCAAATTCCCTTACTTTCTTCGGAGACACATTTACGGGATTATGACTGGGAACACCCTGTTCTGTACTAGTCCAGACCCAAGAATCTGGTAGGGTCTATGAGAACATATTTCATTTTTAAGTTCTATATGCATGCGTCTTACTGTACTATGTTCTTGTAGAACAAGTACTTAAACCTGAAGAACAATTGTTCTCATGTAAGATTCCATAGCTCTGGTGCATACTGCTTTGCTCTTATATCACTGTATTTACTCATACCAACAAAAGTTTAAATTTAAGTATCCAATTGAAACTTGAAGGGCACAACAATTATGTTTAGACATGTTTCTTTAACTGGTTTGCTCTTCTAAATTACTCTATGTTGTTTTCAATTTCAATTGTGTAGACAGTTGTCTTCTCATTTCATGCACATTACTAGCATCAAAACAGAGCCAATAGTATTGTCAGCTATACATGTATATCCGCGGTACCCATCTGAAATCTTGTGGTGCCATGTAGTTTCCCATGCTTATATTCTTTCAATGTTGCTTTGTCGTGAACTGATATGATTTGAACTCTGTCTCTATTTTGATTTGGCAAGAAAATGCAGTGGCCATAGCACATAGTTTGTTTGATGCTTTTATTATGCACTGCTTCGCAATAGAAGACTTGTTAGTTTAATCTTGTCCACCTTACTACTGAACTGGTTCAGCAAAATGAGTTTCATATAGTACATGCTAAACCTATTATGTGTCTTCTTGTTTCTTCTTTTAGAATGCTGACATAATATTGGAGAAGCGTACCCCACTAAGCAATGGTAAAGGAAGTAATGGGGATAAGGTTCAGGATATCGAGACAACCCTGTTGGTTTCCAACAAAGCTGATAAAACAAATAAGGAAACCTATTTTGAAGATAGTGAGACAACCCCAAAGTCCTGTCTTGATGTAGTGTTTGAGTTACTGGCCACTACAACTGGCAATAGCTCTTCAAACACGCTGTCTGAATCAGTTCGTTTTCTTGAGTCTCTACAAGCTAAAAGACATCGATCAGCTGTGCTACAACAAGAAGCCGAAGGACTGAGGGAGTCCCTGCAGAATTCATATGCATACTTTCTGGTGCAACAGCAAGCGCTGGAGGATTTTAGCGCCAAATAAGAGAAAACTAATAAGCTTGCTAAACTTATTACCAGCATGGTCGATACCCAGGATGACTTTTCTTGAGTTGTTCTAAAGTTGTTTCAGTTATGGCCTTGTTTTGGTGCCGCATTTATTTGCACTGGTGGCCAATTAAAATGCCCGATGTATGTAATATGCTGCTTTTTCCCTATATTTGCACTGGTGGCGAACTTTGATGCCTAGTGGATGTAATATGTGTAATAGCCGTAATAGCATAGCATAAGTTGCTTGCTTATTTATTTCCTTATTGTCTAGTTTATTTGCTTACTTGTAGTCACTAAAGTTTTTTTTCACGATTTGCTAGTGGCCACAATAACCTTTTTTAGAACTAGGCCACAATAACTGATAACCCACAAGTATAGGGAATCGCAACCGTTTTCGAGGGTAGAGTATTCAACCCAAATTTACAGATTTGACACAAGGGGAGCCAAAGAATATTTGTAAGTATTAGCAGCTGAGTTGTCAGTTCAACAACACGTGGAGATTAATTGTCTGCAGCAAAGTGATCAGTACCAAGTAATATGATAGTTTTGATAATAGTAGTAGCAGCAATAGTAACGGTAACAGTGATAGAAGTGATTTTGTAGCAAGTGCAACAGTAACAATAGCAGTTGTAACTTAGCAGAAACAATATAAGATAAATTCGTAGGCATTGGATCAGTGATTTGTTGGATGATATTCATCATGTGACAATTATAACCTAGGGTGATACGGCACTAGCTCCAGTTCATAAATATAATGTAGGCATGTATTCTGTAAATAGTCATACATGCTTATGGAAAGAACTTGCATGACATGTTTTGTCGTATCCTCCCGTGGCAGCGGGGTCCTATTGGAAACTAAGGGATATTAAGGCCTCCTTTTAATAGAGAACCGGAACAAAGCATTAACACACGAGTGGTCCCAAATATTGTCACTCCGGGGTTGCCGGATCATAACACGTAGTCGGTGACTATAACTTGCAAGATCGGATCTAGAACATGGATATAATAGTGATAACATAAATGGTTCAGATCTGAAATGGTGGCACCCGGGCCCAAAGTGACAAGCATTAAGCATGGCAAAGTCGTAGCAACATCAATCTCAGAACATAGTGGATACTAGGGATCCAGCCCTAACAAAACTAACTAGATTACATGATGAATCTCATCCAGCTACTCACCGACTAGCGAGGTTATGAAGGATTACTTACTCCCGGTGGGGAGCATCATGGAATTGGCAATGGAGAAGGGTTGGTGATGACGAATATCAAAGGTCCCCCTCTCCGGAGCCCCAAACGGACTCCAGATCTGGCCTCCCGATGAAGAACATGAGGTGACGGCGGCTCTGTCTCATGGAACACGATAATTCTTTCTCCCTAATTTTTTCCTAGAAATATGTAATTTTATAGTGTCGGTTCCAGGGTATGCGGGGCCACTAGGTGGGGACAACCCACCTGCTCGCCTGGAGGGGGGCGTGCCCTGGTGGGTTGTGCCCACCCAGGTGCCCCCTTTGGTGGTTCTTGGCTCTAGAAATTCTCTTTTATTGTATAAAAAATCCTCGTAAAGTTTCGTTCCATTCCGAGAACTTTTATTTTTGCACAAAAAACAACACCATGGTAGTTCTGCTGAAAACAGCGTCAGTCCGGGGTTAGTTTCATTCAAATCATGCAAATTAGAGTCCAAAACAAGAGGAAAAGCATTAGGAAAATTAGATACGTTGGAGACGTATCAACTCCCCAAGATTAAACCTTTGCTTGTCCTCAAGCAATTCAGTTGATAAACTGGAAGTGAAAAAGAAAAACTTTTACGAACTCTTTTGCTCTTGTTTGCATAAATAAGCTTAAACACACCCAGGTTTTCAACCAATATTATAACTAACCATGTCGACAATAACTCTTAAAAATTATATTAACTCATACCAATGACATAATCAACTAGCGAGCAATAATAAGATATCTCGAACAACAACATGTTACCATAACAACCATGATATAATATGAAAATAGTGGTATCTCGCTAGCCCTTTCTGAGACCGCAACACATAAATGCAGAGCACCTCCAAAGTACAAGCAACGACTAAACATTGTAATTCATGGTAGAAAAGATCCAGTCATGATGCACCCAACATTAGCTACACACAATGCATCAGCATGACAGTAGTGCTCTCAGGTTTCGGCCCTTATTTTAGAAGGTGATGACACAACATAAAATTAAATAGATAGTCTCTTCATAGACGGAAGCAGTGATTTGCAGAGGTGCCAGGCTCAAGTTTTAAAACAGAGGTAAATGATATTTTGAGAGGTGCACCCTTCTTATTTACTTCACGACCATCAGTTATCAATATATTCCATGCTAAACACATTAGTAGCGGTTCCCAAGAGATAAAGTAAATGTTATGACTCCGTAGGAGTTTTTGTTTGGTTATTTATAAGCTCTTTTCTGTTTGCAGTTTGGGACTGGCAATCCCTATTACCGCCCGTTTTCTCGTGCGATGGCGAGTGAATAAACACTCGACCTGAGAATAATTCGCTTAGCATGGAAGATACAGACTACCTCCTATCGTTGCATGAACGATCCATGCACACAAAAAGGATATTTATTTGAAGTTTTTAGAGATGGCACATGCAAATTTACTTAGGACGGCAGCGTAATACCGCATATAGGTAGGTATGGTGGACTCATCTGGAATAACTTGGGTTTCAGGTTTTGGATGTACAAGCAGAATTCCCACTTAGTACAGGAGAAGGCTAGAAAATAGGTTGAGAAGCGGCCAGCTAGAGAGCAACAACGGTCATGAACATGCATTATGCATAAGTAACATTGGACACTAGCATGAGTAGGATATGAACACCATGAATATAAATATCATAGAGGCTATGTTGGTTTTGATTCAACTACATGCATGAACATGTGCCAAGTCAAGCCACTCGAACATTCAGAGGAGGATACCATGTCATGATACTACATCATAATCATTTTAATGCAATGTTGACATCCAAGATAAATTATTATCCACTCCTAGCTACTTATGCAGCCCGTTGTTGCATACATGTTTAATCATAATGGGCTGAATCATGGATACTTGGATAAACATATTTACAAAAATAGAACAAGTCGAGTTCATACCCGTTTCTCTCTGCCACGGCCAGTTCATTGAATGTCGTCATTATTGCCTTTCACTTGGACGACCGAACGATAAGAAAATAATAATAGTGCAAGAGTGCCGTGGGCTAAGCTGGAATCTGCAAACATTTTATTCAACAGGAGAAGACAAGGTAAAATGGGCTCTTTGTTAGATCAACAATAATGCAAATGAGAGCCACTCAACATTTTCATCGTGATCTTCTCCTCGGGATGACTCAACAAAAAGAAAAGAAATTCAGAGAAACACACTGTTGGGGATATAACTATTGGGTATAACCCGCCCAGGAGGGGTCGGGTCATACCGCTGGTGACTTAAAGATGAAGATGGCGGGTCATGAAGCGAGCATATTGAAGGCCCAAGACCTCGAGGCGACTTGAGGCCCAAGAGGATGAACCGCCATATGTATAACTTGTGTTGTAAGGCAAGGTTAGTTAGCCACCGAGCCGGACACGTTGTGTATGAGCCGGCCGGGACTCTGTAAGCCGCCGAGCATCAACCTGTGTATATGAAGGGGTGACCCGGTGGCGGGTTAGGACAAGAAACAAGAGATTGAGAACTAGGTCAAGCGTATTCGTTCGTGGTAATCGAAACCCAAGCAATCCAACCCCAAACTGGAGTAAGCCTTTACCTCTTTGCGAGGGGCCGAACCAGTATAAACTCTCTGTGTCCTTTGTCCCGATTAACCCCTTCAAGCTAACCTAGCTGTGATGGCTCCACACCTAAGTCCTTTCGCTAGGGCATCTGCCGTGTTAAGTCCACGACAGTTGGCGCCCACCGTGGGGCCAGTGCATGGTGGTTTCGAGTTCTTGAAGGGCAACTTCACAGCGATCAAGGGATATGCCGTAGGCCGGATGACCAAGACTCATTGCGGCGAGCTCTACATCGACAACGCTGGCTGGGGCCCCGAGGCTGGCTCAGTTGAGTACGGATACCGGGTCCCCTTCGATGGACTCCACGTCTTCATCGGCAAGATCGTCCAGTCAGGCCCTGAGCCGGACACCTGCACCTACATTATCGAGATGGCTCAACGCGCACGAACCACCAAGGTTCAAACCACCGCGAAGCACGCCTTTGTTGGTTTTATCCATGGGGCGGAATTTGAGGAAGGATCTGTGTCTGGTGGTGATACAGCCATCTACTCTGATGGTGAGTCATCAACCGGTGAGACCAATTCAATGTATCAACTGCAAGACGGCCAGCTTGGGGGCTGTTCCGATGGCGACAGTATTCCGAACCCCTATGAGCCGCCTAACCGGGTCGCGATCTTCATGGCCGGTACACAGCCGACGCTCAATTCAACAACTGCTGTGGCTATGACCTCTAGTTCAACGGCTGCAGGGACAGCCGGAGCTAGTGGCTCTGCGCGCCCGCCGGCTCAGGTTCTAACCGAGTTGTTGGATGCTTTGGCGACTTTGATGGGGGCGTAGGTAACCCCGGAGAATCAAGAGTAGCACAGTGGATGTCGTGAAGCTGCGAGATGAGATAGCTCAAGCCAAGGAAGAACTTGCTGTTGAGAATGCTAGGATGGCAACGGAACGAGCTGCTTTGGACACTTAGGCACAACGGATTCAGGCAGAGACTTTCCGGCTTATCTTGGTTCAAAATGCTTTGAACGCCATCATGAGGAGGAGGCACCAGACCCGTCTACCCATAGATTTTGAGGCTAGGAACGTTTTTAACACGCCTGGGGCAGGGACCAGCCCATGGCAAACCAGGTTGTTGAGACACGCGTGACCGGAGCGCCAGTTTAGCCACACGCTGCGGACCCGCCCCGTTTGAATTTAACTCCGCCTCAGCATGTTCCAACATCGTCGGTGTCGGTGTACAAAAAGAGGGGTGCGTTTTTGTACCCCTATACCTGTGCACGGGCAGTCGGAGCCGCGCCTATGGTCACGCCAAGCAGAACAAGGGAGATGAGCCAAGGTAAGACTGAAGCTCAAGATAATCAGAGCAACGCCAAGGCCAAGACCACAAAGAGCAGAGGGACGAAGCAGGTTCCCCCGGCAAGACCCTTGCCGGGGCAGCCTCAGCAGCCCCGGCAAGACCCTTCCCGGGGCAGCTCGCCCCACACCAACAGAGCGAGCCACCCTTGAGCCCACGGTCCCCAACGCTATCATACACGTGGGGCCAGGGCTCGGGAAGGCACCTCTGTGGTGGCATGCAGATCTTTGTGAAGACATATTCAAGATCAGATGAGGGTTAGAAGACGACGATCCTCAGCAAGATCCTTGCCAAGGAAGGCCGCCAGACCCCCGGCAAGGCCCTTGCCGGGGACGACAGCGCGCCATGGAAAGACCCTTGCCGGGCCACACGACAAGATCCTTGCCGGGCCACCCCGCAAGGCCCTCACCAATGGCGCCAGCAGGGCCACCGCCAGGCCCAAGCCAACCAAGCTTCCACCCCCGTTCACATGCAGCTGCCAGCCCAACCAGCTGGGCGGGCACCTACCTGGCAACATGCAGCTCCCAGGCCAACTCATCGAGCGCCTGCGTGGCGGCATGCAGATCTTCATGAAGGCTCCACCACCGTGCCACCTCAGCTGCCTGCCTGCCTACATGGTGCCGCACGCATCGCTGGCCAGGGCGCGTGTCGAAGCGAGGAGGAGCGGTGACGGACGGGACGGGCCTCGCCCCCGTCCCCAATAAAGCAAGGGGACACCTAAGCTACGCATTAAATGCGTCTTGTCCTGTAATACGAGCGATAAGCTCAGGGCACTGTACGCCTTTCCACCTCCTGTGTGCCATTGTGGTAGCCCCTTACGACTATAAAAGGAGGCCCATGGCATACTGGAGAAGGATTCGGCTCTTTCGAACCACGCACTGACCACAGCTAGTTCGAGAGCTCAAGAACTCTCTGAAATACACCCACCAAAGCAGGACTAGGGTTTTACGCATCCTCGCGGCCCGAACCTGGGTAAACGATCCTTGTGCTGTCTACTAGCCCTGCTCTTCTCGCAACACCGCGCCCCGGCAACCGTAGTAGGGATTCTTGTGATCCCATAGGTGTCGTTCCACACCGACATCTTTGGCGCGCCAGGTAGGGGGCGCAATTGTGAGAATCTGGTCTAGTAGTTAGCCTAGTAGTTCTTCGTCGCCATGGCTCCTAAGAAGAAGACGGCCACGGCGATCGGCTCGTTGGGAGCCGAACGGCCCGTGCCGGTGCAGACGAGCAGTGGACCGGTCGCAAATAGGACCCGGGCCGCGGTCCGCGAGCACCAGCATCGCCCAGCCAGTTGGAGCCTGGCGAGTGGAGTTGTTCGCGCGCCAGACGACTGGCTACACGTCGCCGGGTCCAAAGACGGAGCTGGGCCCCCCGTAGGCGGCGCGGGGCCCTCCAGGGGTGTCGTTGTGCCACCTCCGGGCGGCGCAGCGACCTCCAGGACGCCCACAACGGCGACCACCGCGCGCTCTTCCCATGGTGTGCGTGCCGAGCAGCGTCACCACGTCGGTGACCCTGGGCACCGCCGTGGGAAGAGCCATGTGCGTCATCCGCAAGATGAAGGGGTTCAGCACGCCCGCCGAAGCGCTGGCGAAAATGGCACGTAGCCGCTGGGTCGTAACGGAGCTCCTTCTAACATAGTTAGAAGTCGAAGCGCGCCGCGATCCACGTAGCTGTCGCCGCCGCCCACGCCAGCGGAAGCTTTGGCGCGCGCGCGCAGCTGCTCCTCGACTTCCCTCCTGCTGCGGAGAAGCTCGACGAGTGGAGGGCCACCATTCGGAGCCTCGTCGCTGTCGCCAACAAAGACGATCCGCGACCGGCGGGTCCCTCGGGTCGGCGATCCACCGAGCCACCACATGCTGGCGCCGGGAGGACCGGGGGAGCTGCGGCCACGGTGCACTCTCCTCCTCCTCCTCGCCAGCCGTCGCGGGCGTCGGCCTGTCGTGACGACGTTTGTGATGACATCTCCATAGCGTCGTCCGACCCGCGGACCCTCCGCGACCAGCGCCAAGTCCTTCGGGAACGAGCTCACGAAGACGCTCGAACCACCGTCGAGCGTTGGCGCGAAACGCGCCGCCAGTCGGACAAGCGGGACCCGCTATGGACCACCCGGCACCGGGGGGCTCCGGCGGCCTACCTTACGAGGTGGGCTGCCCGGCCTTTACCCGTGAGCTGCGGCAGTTCCAGTGGCCGTCCCAACGCACGTTCAGGCCCGACGTCGGCGAGAAGTACACTGGCAAGACACATCCGTCTGAGTTCCTCAGCATCTACACCATCGCGATGTAGGCTGCTGGGGCTCGCGACGACAAGGTGCTTGCCAACTATTTCCCGCTGGCGCTCAAGCCCAATGTGATGTCTTGGTTGATGCACTTGCCGGTGGATTCCATTTCTTCTTGGTCGGATCTGTGCCATGAGTTCGTTGGCGCCTTCATAGGAGGCCACTAAGCTCATGGCCAGGCCAGTGATCTGCATATCATTCCCCAGAAGGAAGGGGAGACCCTGCACAAGTACATCCAGAGATTCAGCCGGGTGCAGTACAACATCCCCGACGTTCAACCCGCCGCTGTGATTAGCGCGTTCCACCAGAACGTGCGCAATCGCAAGATGCGCGAGGAGCTGGCGATGACCAAGGTTAAGGATGTGGCCGAGCTCTACGTTCTGGCCGATAGATGCGCCCGGGCTGAAGAGGGAAGGAAGTACCCCGGCGAAGACGCCGGTGCGGAAACCGACTCTACCGATGAAGACGCCGCTACCCCGACGAAGAAGGGCAGGCATCGCAACAGGAAACACAAAGGCAAGGTCGCGCTTGCCGTTGAGGGATATGACGACACCGGTGCCGGCAAGAAGGTCAAGGCAGACGCCCCCGGCAAGGAGATTGCCGGGTGCGCCGCCTGCCGGCCTTGGCGGCTACCGACAATCCAGGAAGCTCCGACAAGCAATACTGCAAGATCCACCGCACCAAGGGCCACGACCTCCAGCACTGCCAACAAGTCGAGCTGCTTGCTGAGAAGCAAAAGGCTGAGTACGACAGGCGGGACAAGGAGAAGGACCAGGATGGTGCCGAGGGATCCGGCAAGAAGCATGGCGGCCAAGGAGGCCGCCCCGGCAAGGACAACCAGCAAGAGAGGCCCGCCCGGGGCCGCGACAAGAAACAAGAAGACGATGATCACAACGAGGACGATGAGTCTGGTGAGCAAGGGTTCCAGAAGGCTACGGAGGCCATGTGCGTCGATGGCAGTGCCTCGCTGCATACCTCTCACCGCCAGCTCAAGCAGTGGGCGCGTGGGATTACAGCAGCAGAGCCGTCGTTCGACGCTCAGAAGCCGCTGAAGTGGTCCAGCACGCCCCTCATCTTTGACGCCGAGGACCACCCTGACCGCACTACCGCGGTCGGGTGTTTGCCATTGTTGGTCTCACCAACGATACGCAACCACAGGGTGAACAAGATGTCGGTTGAAGGCGGGGCCGGCCTGAACGTGATCTCTCCTGTCGTGATCAAAAAGTTGCAAATCCCTGATGGAGACCTCGAGGAAATGGGCACGTTTCAAGGGGTCAATCCGGGGAGGAGCCAGCCAAAGGGAAAGGTCACACTGCCCGTGACATTTGGAGGAGAGTTGAACTACAGGACAGAGAGGATCGTCTTCGACGTGGCCGAGATCCCCTTGCCCTACAACGGGATCCTCGGCCGCCCGGCACTAGCCAAGTTCATGGCGGCGTCACACTACGCCTACAACATGCTAAAGATGCCCGGGCCGTTGACCATCATCTCTGTCCCCTCCGACAAGAAGGACGCGCTGATTTGCGCCGACCAACTCTACCGGGAGGCAGTTGCAGCAGCTGCCGCCAAGGCACCTGCTCCTGCCGCTGAAACCCGGGGGGGGGGGAGGAAGAAGCCCGGAAAGACCTCTCGCACCCACTCCGGCAAGCACACCTCTTCGGAGTGTTGTGTCGAGGACGTGCCAGAGAGCTCTACCGACAAGAGCAAGAGATCCAGAGCCGAGCCACCGCAAACCAAGAAGGTGTCCGCCAGGGAGGATGGCACGGGAGGGGCCTTCACCATAGGCTCCACCCTCGACAGCAAATAGGAAGGCGCGCTCGTCACCTTCCTGCGGGCGAATGTCAACGTGTTTGCATGGCAAGCATCCGACATCCCCGGTATTCCCAGGGAGGTGATTGAGCACCACCTAGCTGTCTGCCCCCATGCGCGGCCCATCAAGCAGAAGGTCAGAAAGCAGGCTCTAGAGAGGCAGGAGTTCATCACAGAGGAGATCAGGAAGTTGGAAGCGGCAGGTCTGGTGAGAGGAGTGCTCCACCCGACGTGGTTGGCCAATCTGGTAGTGGTGCGCAAGGCGAATGGGAAGTGGAGACTGTGTATTGATTACACAGATATCAATAAGGCTTGTCCTAAGGACCCCTTCCTGTTGCCGCGCATCGACCAGATTGTTGATTCCACGGCCGGGTGTGATCTGTTGTCATTCCTCGACGCCTACTCGCGCTACCACCAGATCTTCATGACAAGAGAGGATGAAGAAAAGACAGCGTTCATCACCCCATGTGGTACATATTGCTTTTTACGGATGCCTTTCGGGTTGAAGAGCGCTGGCTCAACATTTGCAAGAGCAGTCCAAATTGGCTTTGAACCTCAGCTCCATAGAAATATGGAGGCATACATGGATGACATAGTGGTCAAAACCAAGGACGGGCCAACTCTTGTGCAAGATCTGGAAGAAACATTTGATAACCTGCGCAAGATCAACCTCAAGCTGAACCCTGAGAAGTGTGTCTTCGATGTTCCATCCGGCAAGCTTCTCGGGTTCTTTGTGTCGCAGCGCGGGATCGAGGCAAACCCAGACAAGATCAAGGCTATAGAGCAGACTGAGGCGCCTAAGCGGATCAAGGATGTGCGTCGGCTCACCGGCTACGTTGCCGCCATGAGCCAATTCATCTCCATGTCCGCCGAGCGCGCCCTTCCTTTCTTCAAAATCTTGAAGAAGGCAGGCCCAATGGAATGGACCCCAGAAGCCGAGGCATCATTGCAGGATCTGAAGAAATACCTTTCCTCCACGCCAATACTGGTTGCGCCTAAACCACAAGAGCCGTTGCTGCTGTATCTGGCGGCGACGAATCAAGTGGTCAGCGCCGCGCTGGTGGCACAGAGGGAGGTGAATGAGGAGACAGTGACGGCGGCAGAACCAGCGGATGGCAAGCCCAAGATTCCCCCGGCAGGGCCTGGTGCCGGCAAGGCGAGGCCCCCGGCAGAGTCTGATGCCACCGAGGCGTTGCCCGCGCAATCAAGTGAGGTGGTGCAGAAGAAGAAGATGATGCAGCACCCGGTTTACTTTGTCAGCTCCCTCTTGCAGGGAGCTAGATCGAGGTACTCCGGTGTGCAGAAATTGCTCTTCGGCCTCCTTATGGCCTCGAGGAAGCTGTGTCATTACTTCCAAGCCCACGAAATCACTGTCGTCACCCGCCTCCCATTGCAACGGATACTGCACAACCCAGATGCGACTGGATGGATTGTGGAATGGGCCTTGGAGTTGTCAAGCTTTGGCTTAAAGTTTGAAAGTACCTCGACAATTTAGAGCAGAGTCTTGGCGGAGTTCATTGCAGGATGGACCTCGATGCCTGACGAAGAAATCTAGGAGACCACTCTCCCCGGCAAGGGAACAGACCGCGACTGGATTATGTACTTTGATGGGGCTTTCTCGCTGCAAGGCGCCGGTGCCGGTGTGCTGCTCGTTGCACCCACCCGAGAGCACCTCAAGTACGTGATCCATATGCACTTCCCCAGGGAGATGTCCACCAACAACACTGCTGAGTACGAGGGATTGCTTGCCGATCTCAGGATCGCGGCAGACCTCGGGGTTAAGAAGCTCATCGTCAGGGGTGACTCGCAGCTCGTTGTCAGACAGGTCAACAAGGATTATCAGAGCCCATTGATGGAAGCTTACCTAGATGAGGTGAGGAAGCTGGAGGAACGCTTTGACGGTATCCAGGCAGAGCACGTCCCCCGAGCGGAGAACGACATCGTCGTGAGGGCCCCCTTGAGGGCCTCGAATGCCGTTGTCGCCTCCTCATCCCAGGCGAAGGCGTCGCGGCGCAGCAACTGTGTGAGGGGCGACGCAATGAGGCCGAACTCCCGGATGAACTTTCGGTAGTATCTGGTGAGGCCGAGAAAACCGCGAAGAGCCCGCGGCGAGTGCGGCGTTGGCCAGGCTGCGACGGCCGCCACCTTGTCGGCGCCCATAGCCACCCCGTTGGCCGAGATGACATGGCCGAGGTAGGCGATGGAAGGCATCCCGAACGAGCACTTCGAGCGCTTAAGATGAAGATGGTGCGCTCGAAGCTCGTTGAAGACGATGGCGACGTGCTGGAGGTGCTCTACCCAAGAGGCGCTGTAGATCAGAATATCATCAAAGAAAACGAGCACAAACCGACCTAAGTAGGGCCGGAGGACGTCGTTCATCAAGGCCTGGAAGGTTGCCGGGGCGTTGGTGAGGCCAAAGGGCATCACCAAGAACTCGAAGTGGCCATGGTGAGTCCGGAACACCGGCTTGGCGATGTCATCTGGGTGCATGCGCACCTGGTGATACCCCGACCGAAGATCGAGCTTGGTGAAAAAGCGCGCCCCGTGTAGGTCATCCAGGAGCTCATCAACCACCGGAATAGGGAACTTGTCCTTAAGCGTAACAGCATTAAGGGCACGGTAGTCGATGCAGAAACGCCACGTGCCGTCCGACTTGCAGACAAGAAGCACTGGCGCGGTAAACGGTGAGGTGGAGATGCGGATGATGCCTGCCGCGAGCATAAGCGCACACTGCCGCTCCAACTCGTCCTTTTGCAGCTGCGGGTAGCGGTAAGGACGCACAGCCATCGGCGCGGAGCCCGGCAAGAGATGTATACGGTGATCATATGCCTGGGCGGGCGGAAGACCCTGTGGCTTGGTGAAGAGGTCGCCGTGCTGCAGAAGGTTCTCCAAGAGCGGATGCTCGGCCTCGGAGGTGGCCACGGCCAGCTGAAGCTGAGGTGGTGCGGGCGTGGTGCCCCCAACGCCGTCCCACTGAATGCGGCGGCCCAGGTGCCAGAAGGTCATCGTCAGTGCGTCGAAGTCCCAAAGAATGGGACCGAGGGTCCGCAGGATGTCGACGCCAAGGATGAAGTCGAAGCAGCCCAAGTCGATGCCTGCACAGGTGATGGAGAAGTGTTCCCCGCCGATGGTGATGGGGACGTCCCGTGCGAGGCCATGACACCGGAGGCGATCGCCGTCCGCCACCGTGACCCGAAGTTGCTCCCCGGCCGTCGGCTGAAGCGCTAAGCAACGAATGGTAGCCTCGCGCAGGAAGTTATGGGTGGAGCCTGTATCGACCAAGGCCACCAAGAGCTCGCCGTGGATCGTCACCGGCAAGAGCATGGTCCGCTCGTCACGGATCCCGACAAGCACTGATAACCCACAAGTATAGGGGATCGCAACAGTTTTCGAGGGTAGAGTATTCAACCCAAATTTATTGATTCGACACAAGGGGAGCCAAAGTATATTCTCAAGTATTAGCAGTTGAGTTGTCAATTCAACCACACTTGGATAACTTAGTATCTGCAGCAAAGTATTTAGTAGCAAAGTAATATGGAAGTAACGGTAACGGTAGCAAAAGTAATATTTTTGGGTTTTGTAGTGATTGTAACAGTAGCAACGGAAAAGTAAATAAGCGAAGAACAATATGTGAAAAGCTCGTAGGCATTGGATCGGTGATGGAGAATTATGCCGGATGCGGTTCATCATGTAACAGTCATAACATAGGGTGACACAGAACTAGCTCCAATTCATCAATGTAATGTAGGCATGTATTCCGAATATAGTCATACGTGCTTATGGAAAAGAACTAGCATGACATCTTTTGTCCTACCCTCCCGTGGCAGCGGGGTCCTAATGGAAACTAAGGGATATTAAGGCCTCCTTTTAATAGAGTACCGGACCAAAGCATTAACACATAGTGAATACATGAACTCCTCAAACTACGGTCATCACCGGGAGTGGTCCCGATTATTGCCACTTCGGGGTTGCCGGATCATAACACATAGTAGGTGACTATAGACTTGCAAGATAGGATCAAGAACTCACATATTTTCATGAAAACATTTAGGTTCAGATCTGAAATCATGGCACTCGGGCCCTAGTGACAAGCATTAAGCATAGCAAAGTCATAGCAACATCAATCTCAGAACATAGTGGATACTAGGGATCAAACCCTAACAAAACAAACTCGATTACAAGATAGATCTCATCCAACCTATCACCGTCCAGCAAGCCTAAGATGGAATTACTCAGGCACGGCGGTGAGCATCATGAAATTGGTGATGGAGGATGGTTGATGATGACGACAGCGACGAATCCCCCTCTCCGGAGCCCCGAACGGACTCCAGATCAGCCCTCCCGAGAGGTTTTAGGGCTTGGCGGCGGCTCCGTATCGTAAAACGCGATGAATCCTTCTCTCTGATTTTTCTCCCCGAAAGTGAATATATGTAGTTGGAGTTGAGGTCGGTGGAGCGTCAGGGGGCCCACGAGGTAGGGGGCACACCCGGGGGGGGGGGGGGGGGGGCAGGCGCGCCCCCACCCTCGTGGATAGGGTGTGGGCCCCCTGACATGGATTTTTCTTCTAGTATTTTTGATATTTTCCAAAAAGATGTTCCGTGGAGTTTCAGGTCATTCCGAGAACTTTTGTTTCTGCACATAAATAACACCATGGAAAGTCTCGAATGACAACACTTTCTCAAAACAATCATGATATGATATAACAAGATGGTATCTCACTAGCCCTTTCTGAGACTGCAAAACATAAATGCAGAGCACCTTTAAAGATCAAGGACTGACTAAACATTGTAATTCATGGTAAAAGAGATCCAGTCATAGTCATACCCAATATAAATTAATAGTAATGGATGCAAATGACAGCTGCGCTCTCCAGCTAGTGCTTTTTAATAAGAGGGTGATAACTCAACATGAAAGTAAATAGATAGGCCCTTCGCAGAGGGAAGCAGGGATTTGTAGAGGTGCCAGAGCTCGGTTTTGAAATAGAGATAAATAATATTTTCAGCGGCATACTTTCATTGTCAACATAACAACCAAGAGATGGCAATATCTTCCATGCTACACACATTATAGGCGGCTCCCAAACAGAATGGTAAAGTTTATACTCCCCCTCAACCAACAAGCATCAATCCATGGCTTGCTCGAAACAACGAGTGCCTCCAACTAGCAACAGCCCCGGGGGAGCTTTGTTTGCAATTATTTTGATTTAGTTTGCATAAAGCATGGGACTGGGCATCCCGGTGACCAGCCATTTTCTCGTGAGTGAGGAGCGGAGTCCACTCCTCTTGAGAATAACCCGCCTAGCATGGAAGATACGGACAGCCCTAGTTGATACATGAGCTATTCGAGCATACAAAACAGAATTTCATTTGAAGGTTTAGAGTTTGGCACATACAAATTTACTTGGAACGGCAGGTAGATATCGCATATAGGAAGGTATAGTGGACTCATATGGAATAACTTTGGGGTTTAAGGGACTGGATGCACAAGTAGTATTCCATCTTAGTACAAGTGAAGACTGGGAAGCGACCAACTAGAAAGCGACAACAGTCATGGCCATGCATTGAAATTAATAAACATTGAGTACAAGCATGAGTAGGATATAATCCACCATGAACATAAATATCATGAAGGCTATGTTGATTTGTTTCAACTACATGTGTGAACATGTGCCAAGTCGAGTCACTTAAATCATTCAAAGGAGGATACCACCCCACTATACCACATGACAACCATGTTAATAGCATGTTGGCATGCAAGGTTAACCATTATAAACTCCTAGCTAATTAAGCATGGCATAAGCAACTATAATCTCTAATTGTCACTGCAAACATGTTTATTCATAATAGGCTGAATCAGGAACGATGAACTAATCATATTTACAAAAACAAGAGAGGTCGCGTTCATACCAGCTTTTCTCATCTCAGTCAGTCCATCATATATCGTCATAATTGCCTTTCACTTGCACGACCGAACGATGTGAATAATAATAAGAGTGCACGTGCATTTGACTAAGCTGGAATCTGCGAGCATTCAATAAACAGGAGAAGACAAGGCAATATGGGCTCTTGGTTAAATCAACAATTAAGCATATAAGAGTCACTTCAACAATTTAATCATGGTCTTCTCCTATCGACCCCCAAAGAAAAGAAAAGAAATAAGACTATTTACATGGGAAAGCTCCCAACAAGCAAAAGAAGAACGGGAAATATTTTTGGGTTTTCCTTTTTAATTATTACTACTACAGCAAGAAAAGTAAACTAGGTAGAAGCTACACTAATTTTTTTTGGTTTTTCTTAAGGTTTAACAAACACACAAGAAGAAAGCAAGAAAAATAAAATAAACTAGCATGGATAATACAATGAAGGAGTATGAGCACCGACATCTAGTAATGAGTGTGTGAACATAAATGTAATGTCAGTGGGAAATACGTACTCCCCCAAGCTTAGGATTTTGGCCTAAGTTGGTTTATTGCCACGGATGGCCTGGCGGATATCCATAGTTGTAGCCGGGGTCGCACTGACATGAAGAAGATCCTGATTGCCACTGGTTGGAAATCATCTCCGGATCCCACTGGTAGTTAGACTGTTGTGGAGGCTCAAATTGTGGTTCCGGCTCCGTGGCTGGTGTAGGGTTCCGGTAGGCGTAAATGGCCGCCAACGGAACGAGATACGGACCTATGGATAAATTAAACAAGGAGGGAGCAGGCAAGGTAATAGTCTGAGGGTGATGTTTATCAAAGAATAATTTTGTATTTAAGAGCCCCTTCCCTATTCTTAACAATAAAGTCATGCGCTATCATACTCTTATAATCTAAATAAGCATTGGGCAGCAATTTTTCTTCTTTTTGATAGTGCCTAATAGGTATGTTATAATGTGCAGCAAGGCGTGAAGCATAAATACCTCCAAAGATGGGGCCCTTTGTACGGTTCAAACTTAACTGTTTAGCAATAATACCGCACATACTAACAGAGTTATCGCAGAATAAATCATGGAACAAAATGATAATATCAGGAACACTAAGGTTTCCACAGTTTTCGTAACAAATTAAGCAACGACTAGCAAATATGGCAAAGTAGCGTAAAACAGGAAAATGTATGCTAGTGATTCTTGCATCGGAAACATTCCTGGTTTCCCCCACAGTGATGGTGTCAATAAACCCATCCACATCTTTACGATGTGGTTCCTCTAAACTACCCTCAAAAGGTATTTTGCAAACCATGCAAAATTCATCTAGTGGCATCTTCTTAACCACATCATATAAATGAAACTATACTGAAGGAGGTGATTCCTTAGGATAATAGTATAAATTTTGCACAAAAGTATTGGTGAGTAAGAGATACTGTTCGCGTTGGTCGCGAAGGAAGTCGGTGAGGCCTCCATTCTCAACCAATTCATAAAAATCATTGTAAATCCCGACTTCTCTCAAGAAATCATCGGAAGGCCATTCACACAGCCGAACCTCCGTGGTGCGGGGCAGATTATATTTGGGCCTCTATGCTTCTTCATTTTGCTTTTCCTTCGAGCTTCGGCTCGATGAGCCCCTCAAAAATCTCTTCATTATCTTCTGAAAAATTCTGAATTTTTTAGTAACTTCAAACAAAGTGAGTCAAGCTCAATAAAATTAATAGCAACTACTCCTACAAGTGCCTAGAGACTACATCACGCATTAAAACTACTTGGAACCATATAAATTTGACATGCAAGCTCAAGACATGGTCACCTAGGCAGCACAAATTTGCAATGAATAGAGCACTAGAACAAAAACTAATTGGACCAATGGAGGAGTCACATATCAAGGAACAATCCCCCCAAGCAGTTTTGTGAGAGGTGCTTTGAGCAAGGAGATTGAAAATCGCAGCAAAATGAGCTAGAACTCGTGCTTGAGTTGGATGGTGATTTTTTTGGGAGGAAGAAGAAGTGTGTGGGTGCAGGAATAAGTGGAGGGGAGCCACCATGGGCCCACGAGGCAGGGGGCGCGCCCTATAGGGGTGGGCGCGCCCTGGACCCTTGTGGCCAGGTGCTTGCTCCCCCTGCTGTGTTCTCAGTTCCAGATATTCTCAAATATTCCAGAAAAAATCATATTTTAATTTCAGGGCATTTGGAGAACTTTTATTTTTGGGGTATTTTTATATTGCACGGATAAATCAGAAAACAGACAGAAAAATACTATTTTTACTTTATTTCAACTAAATAACAGAAAGTAGAAAGAGGGTAGAGAAGGTTGTGCCTTCTAGTTTCATCCATCTCATGCTCATCAAAAGGAATCCACTAACAAGGTTGATCAGGTCTTGTTAACAAACTCATTCCGAATAACATGGAACCGGAGAAATTTCGAATAACACTATGTTACCTCAACGGGGATATGCACATCCCCAATAATAAGAATATCATATCTCTTTTTGACAGTCAGAAGAGCAAATTCAAAACCTCCAAAAATAATCGATGGAATTTTTCCAATAGAATTTATACTGTGGACTTGAGGTTGTTGCCTCGGAAAGTGTACCGTATGCTCATTAGCATTAACATGAAAAGTGACATTGCCTTTGTTGCAATCAATAACAGCCCCTGCAGTATTCAAAAGGGTCTTCCAAGAATAATAGACATACTATCGTCCTCAGGAATATCAAGAATAACAAAGTCCGTTAAAATAGTAACGTTTGCAACCACAACAGGCACATCCTCACAAATACCGACAGGTATAGCAGTTGATTTATCAGCCATTTGCAAAGATATTTCAGTAGGTGTCAACTTATTCAAATCAAGTCTATGATATAAAGAGAGAGGCATAACACTAACACCAGCTCCAAGATCACATAAAGCAGTTTTAACATAGTTTCTTTTAATGGAGCATGGTATAGTAGGTACTCCTGGATCTCCAAGTTTCTTTGGTATTCCACACTTAAAAGTATAATTAGCAAGCATGGTGGAAATTTCAGCTTCCGGTATCTTTCTTTTATTAGTAACAATATCTTTCATGTACTTAGCATAAGGATTCATTTTGAGCATATCAGTTAATCGCATACGCAAAAAGATAGGTCTAATCATTTCAGCAAAGCGCTCAAAATCCTCATCATCCTTTTTCCTGGATGGTTTGGGAGGAAAAGGCATGGGTTTCTGAACCCATGGTTCTCTTTCTTTACCATGTTTCCTAGCAACAATGTCTCTCTTATCATCACGTTGGTTCTTTGATTGTGGGTTATCAAGATTAACAGCAGGTTCAATTTCCACATCATTATCATTACTAGGTTGAGCATCATCATGAACATTATCATTAACATTTTCCTTAGGTTCATGTTCATTACCAGATTGTGTTTCAGCATCAGAAATAGATATATCATTTGGATTCTCAGGTGGTTCAGCAATAGGTTCACTAGAAGCATGCAATGTCCTATCATTTTTATTTTTCTTCGTTTTAGAAGAACTAGGTGCACCAATATTATTTCTCTGAGAATCTTGTTCAATTCTCCTAGGGTGGCCTTCAGGATACAAAGGTTCCTGAGTCATATTACCAGTTCTAGTAGCCACTCTAACATCATAGTCATTATTCTTATTATTTAATTCATTGAGCAAATCATTCTGAGCTTTAAGTACTTGTTCTACTTGAGTGGTAACCATAGAAGCATGTTTA
Source organism: Aegilops tauschii subsp. strangulata (assembly GCF_002575655.3). Lineage (NCBI taxonomy): Eukaryota > Viridiplantae > Streptophyta > Magnoliopsida > Poales > Poaceae > Aegilops > Aegilops tauschii. The sequence continues at coordinate 290,587,434 of NC_053038.3, forward strand.
CTAATGAGTTTAAGTTCACCTTTAACATTGGCCATGTAATTACTCAAGTGTTCAAGCGTATCGGAATTGTATTTCAATTGTCTACGAAAATAAGCATTGAAGTTTTCTTGTTTGACAATAAAATTTTCAAACTCTTCTAAGCATTGTCTAGCAGACTTATAGTGAGGAATATCACCTTCATCAAATCTATAGAGAGAATTTACCTTACTACCTTTGACGGGTTATCAAGACCATGTGTTTCTTCAATAGGTGAAGGATTAGGATCATATGTTTGTTCAACAGGCGGTAAATTAAGACCATGTATTTCTTCAATAGGAGGTAAATTCTTAACATCTTCAACTTTAATACCCTTTTCTTTCATAGATTTCTTTGCCTGTTACATATCTTCAGGACTGAGAAATAGAACACCTCTCTTCTCCGGAGTTGGTTTAGGAATAGGCTCAGGGATTGGCTCAGGAGATGGCTCAGGAAGTGTCCAATTATTTTCATTTGTCAACATATTATTCAATAGAATTTCAGCTTCATCCGGTGTTCTTTCCCTGAAAACAGAACCAGCACAACTATCCAGGTAATCTCTGGAAGCATCGGTTAGTCCATTATAAAAGATATCAAGTATTTCATTTTTCTTAAGAGGATGATCAGGCAAAGCATTAAGTAATTGGATAAGCCACCCCCAAGCTTGTGGGAGACTCTCTTCTTCAATTTGCACAAAATTATATATTTCCCTTAAAGCAGCTTGTTTCTTATGAGCAGGGAAATATTTAGCAGAGGTAATAAATCATATCCTGGGGACTACGCACACAACCAAGATCAAGAGAATTAAACCATATCTTAGCATCACCCTTTAATGAGAACGGAAATATTTTAAGGATATAAAGGTAGCGAGATTTCTCATCATTAGTGAACAGGGTGGCTATATCATTTAATTTAGTAAGGTGTGCCACGACAGTTTCGGATTCATAGCCATGAAAAGGATCAGATTCAACCAAAGTAATTATATCAGGATCAACAGAAAATTCATAATCCTTATCAGTAACACAGATAGGTGAAGTAGCAAAAGCAGGGTCAGGTTTGATTCTAGCATTAAGAGATTGTTGCTTCCATTTAGCTAATAACCTCTTGAGCTCGTATCTATCTTTGCAAGCTAAAATAGCTGTAGCAGCTTCTTTTTCCAAAACATAACCCTCAGGAACAACAGGTGATTCATACTTATTAGGAGGAGAGTCTTCATCATCACTTTCATCAATGTTATCAGTTTCAATAATTTTATTCTCTCTAACCCTAGCAAGTTGTTCATCAAGAAATTCACCAAGTGGCACAGTAGTATCAAGCATAGTAGTAGTTTCATCATAAGTATCATGCATAGCAGAAGTGGCATCATCAATAACATGCGACATATCAGAATGAATAGCAGAAGCAGGTTTAGGTGTCGCAAGCTTACTCAAAACAGAAGGTGAATCAAGTGCAGAGCTAGATGGCAGTTCCTTACCTCCCCTCGTAGTTGAGGGATAAATTGTTGTCTTAGCGTCTTTCAAGTTCTTCATAGTGACCAGCAGATATAAATCCCAAGTGACTCAAAGAATAGAGCTATGCTCCCCGGCAACGGCGCCAGAAAATAGTCTTGATAACCCACAAGTATAGGGGATCGCAACAGTTTTCGAGGGTAGAGTATTCAACCCAAATTTATTGAGACACAAGGGGAGCCAAATAATATTCTCAAGTATTAGCAGTTGAGTTGTCAATTCAACCACACCTTGATAACTTAGTATCTGCAGCAAAGTATTTAGTAGCAAAGTAATATGGAAGTAACGGTAACGGTAGCAAAAGTAATATTTTTGGGTTTTGTAGTGATTGTAACAGTAGCAATGGAAAAGTAAATAAGCGAAGAACAATATGTGAAAAGCTCGTAGGCATTGGATCGGTGATGGAGAATTATGCCGGATGCGGTTCATCATGTAACAGTCATAACAGAGGGTGACACAGAACTAGCTCCAATTCATCAATGTAATGTAGGCATGTATTCCGAATATAGTCATACGTGCTTATGGAAAAGAACTTGCATGACATCTTTTTTCCTACCCTCCCGTGGCAGCGGGGTCCTAATGGAAACTAAGGGATATTAAGGCCTCCTTTTAATAGAGTACCGGACCAAAGCATTAACTCATAGTAAATACATGAACTCCTCAAACTACGGTCATCACCGGGAGTGGTCCCGATTATTGTCACTTCGGGGTTGCCGGATCATAACACATAGTAGGTGACTATAGACTTGCAAGATAGGATCAAGAACTCACATATATTCATGAAAACATAATAGGTTCATATCTGAAATCATGGCACTCGGGCCCTAGTGACAAGCATTAAGCATAGCAAAGTCATAGCAACATCAATCTCAGAACATAGTGGATACTAGGGATCAAACCCTAACAAAACAAACTCGATTACATGATAGATCTCATTCAACCCATCATCGTCCAGCAAGCCTACGATGGAATTACTCACGCACGGCGGTGATCATCATGAAATTGGTGATGGAGGATGGTTGATGATGACGACGGCGACGGATCCCCCTCTTTGGTGCCCCGAACGGACTCCAGATCAGCCCTCCCGAGAGAGTTTAGGGCTTGGCGGCGGCTCCGTATCGTAAAACGCGGTGAATCCTTCTCTCTGATTTTTTCTCCCCGAAAGTGAATACATGGAGTTGGAGTTGAGGTCCGTGGAGCGTCAGGGGGCCCACGAGGTAGGAGGGCGCGCCCCCCACCCTCGTGGACAAGATGTTCCGTGGTGTTTCAGGTCATTCCGAGAACTTTTGTTTCTGCACATAAATAACACCATGGAAAGTCTGCTGAAAACATCGTCAGTCCGGGTTAGTTCCATTCAAATCATGCAAGTTAGAGTCCAAAACAAGGACAAAATTGTTTGGAACAGTAGATACGACGGAGACGTATCAAGCGCGTGGAGAGAGACCACAAGGGCCGTTGCCAGGGCAGCCGCGGGTGCGCCCTCAGCCGCCGCTGGGGGTGGTAGTGCCGCGGCCTCATCGGCCAAAGCGTCCTCCTCGGTGAAGTCGACCGTCTCCAAGTAGAAGAGGCGCTGGCACACATGGGTCGGCATATAGGGCTCGTCGCAGTTAATGCAGAGGCCCTGGCGCCGCCGCTCCATCTGCTCCGCCGGAGAAAGACGCCGAAAGGGTCGCGTCGGGGACGAGGTAGTGGGCGCTGGTGTGGCCGGGGGCGGCCGGCCTGGTGCAGGTGGCGGGCGACTGGTCTGCCGGCCTCCTCGGGCCGGGGCAGCCGGCAGCATGGCCTGGGCGCGAGCCTCGAAGGCCCGGGCATAATACATGGCCGTCTGGAGATCCTGAGGGCCGCGAAGCTCCACGTCGACGCGAATGTGATCCGGGAGGCCACCAACAAAGAGGTCGGCGCGCTGCTGCGCCGTCACGCCCGACGCATGGCACGCCAAGGCCTGGAAGCGGTTGGCGAAGTCCTGCACCGTAGAGGTGAAGGGAAGGCGGCCGAGCTCCGAAAGGCGGCTCCCGCGAACCGGGGACCCAAAACGGAGGAGGCAGAGCTCGCGGAAGCGCTCCCAAGTAGGCATGGCACCCTCGTCCTGCTCGAGAGCGTAGTACCATGTCTGTGCCGCGCCCCGGAGGTGATAAGAGGCAAGCCAGGTCCGCTGCGAAGCGAGTGTGCACTGCCCGCGAAAGAACTGGTCACACTGGTTGAGCCAGTTGAGGGGGTCCTCTGTGCCGTCATAAGTGGCGAAGTCGATCTTGGCGAACCGCGGCGGTGCCTGGGAGGGAACGCCGTGTCGAGCCGGCTCGGAGGTGCGGAGCAGCGAGGCGGCTGGCGCCTGGTCGGAGTACTCCGGGTAGGGACCGGCGGAACCAGATGGCCCCCGAACTGTGGGAACAGGGTTGGCTATTGGGGGGCCGTGGTGTAGACCGGTGAAGGCGAAGACCCAGCCGCCCACGCTGGAAGTGGCGACGGGGAGGGCGGGAACCGGACCTGATGAAGCGAGAGGCCGGTCGGCGGGGGTGCCCCCGAGGTAGGCAGGGGCGGCGCCGCTGGTTGTAGCGTCGGTGGCGGGGAGTGGGCGGGGGCCTCGGTTGCCGTGGGGGAGGGTGGCTGCAAGTACCACAGAGGGGCCGCGGCCGGCGTGGTCCCGCCGGGGTGTCCCGCCTGGAATGGCAGCAGCGGCTGCCCGGTGCAAGGCGGCGCGGAGAACGGATGCAGAGGTCCGGCGGCCGCCGCCCGCGGCATCTGCTGGAGCGGCCAGGGGCCCGATGACGGCGTCGGCACCAAGGGCTAGAGGGGCGCCGCGACAGCCGGAGGGCCGCCCGGTGGAGCCACCTGGAACGGCAGCATCAGAGGGCCACCGTACGGGTAGACGCCCTGGGGTGGCCACGGTGGGTGGCTGTAGCCGGCAGCGGGCGCCGTCGGCAGGTGCATGTAGGGCCCGACCGCGTACTGCTGCTGCTGCAGGTGGAGGCCCTGGACGGCGGTGACTTGGTCCCGCAGGGTGGCCGTGACCTGCTCCGGTGTGAAGACGGCGGACGGCGGTGGCGCAGAGGGCACCAGGGATGGCGGCGCGGCCGGGGCCGCGATGGAGACGAGGCCTGTCAGCGTGGTTGTCCCAGCGGCGGGCGTCATTGGCGCGGTGAGGGGCGGTGCCGTCGTCATCGGCGCGGTGAGGGGTGGCGCCATCGTCATCGACACGGTGGAGCCGCTGAAAAGCGCCGGCAGTGGTGGTGGCAGCGACATGATTGGAACTTGGTCTCTGATTACCAAATTGGTAGGACTAGTATTCCTACTGGCTCTACTCCTTAGGTTATAAGGGCAGAACAGCGGAGGTTGGGGGCGAGGGCGCACGCTCCGGTGCATCGGCGCCGTCGCGAGGGAAGAGGAGGGTGGCGGCGGTTAGGGCTGGCAGCCGCTAGGGTTCCGGCTCCTTTGGGAGCCGGGCAATAGGGATAGAAAATATCTTTATTGCTTGATTCCGAAAAGAGTCTTACAGCCTATATTTATAACCTAGATAACTTGCATAATAATTAACCTAAGATAACTTGTGGGCCAAGCCCCTAACTACTGCCCGGTGGGCCTCCTCCGGTTATAAGCTAAACTGGTCATAACAACCATCCGTTGATGCGCAGAGACGAGGTTATGATGGCAACATTTATGCCAATATTTTTAGCTACCGATCGATCTAGAATTTCCTTTTTCTATTTAGAGTTGATCTCTATTTTCTCTTTTTCTGTTCATGCTTGTGGCAAAATTGGAGATATTCATTTCTCACGGGTGTTGTTGCTGCAGCCCATTCATGGCGAGGATACATGGCTGATGGCCCATCAATCCTAAGGGGATGGAAGGATCCCCACATGACTACAGGAATAGCACTAAAAAAGCTGTGTACTAACTAGAGCAATGATATATTTCATAGGTCTAGGATATAACTACTAGCCTGACAAGTATTTGGCATTCTGTCTTTTTAATTAGTAGCTGATTTTTCTACAATAATTCCATGTTCATATGTCATCAATTGGAAACAATGTCATTGATCGACTAGAGTATATAGGGATTAATATCATCGCGATATATATTTCTACAAGTAGTTTATACGATCCTCAAAACACTGATTTTCAACAAATCTTCCATTTTTGGGGCACTTATATTTTCTTGCTTCAAAATTCTACATTATGGAATGTTTTGTTGGGGCACATGTCCAATATATGTAGAAGCAAGGTTAATGAAAATAAAAGAAAATCAAATCTGTTAGAATAAATTCTTTGGATCCTTTTCTGTAACTTAAATTCAACTAATCAATCACTCTTTTCGGCCACATATGTTCTCTTGCTTCAAATTTCGATATTATGTAATGAGTTTATCACTGAAAACAATTATTAAAAAATGGTCTGTCAGGCACATATCCAATATACATAGAAGCAAGGATATTGAAATAAAAGAAAGTCGGAAGTGTTAAAATAATTTTTTGAATCCTTTTATGTCACTTAGAATACAACTAATAAAAAATGAGACACGTTATATGTGCTTGGGACTTGCACTGGATGGATGGGTGTTTCACTTTTTCCCCTTCATACTCTGTTTTCATGCCACAAAATAAATACATACAACTTATTGACTAGCCATGCGAATGCACGGGTTGACGACTAGTTCAAATAATTGAATGGACATCATGTTGAATTCGAATTTTTTAAACCACCTTAAGTTGAATTCAAATGTACGCTAGTTCATAGCTAGCTATTTATAATGTTCATTGTGTAACTTTCGTATGTATAATGTGCTTTACAAACACAACATGAACTGTACTCACATTTATATTCGATTGCTAAACTGATGCATTGTCTGGAGTTCAAAATATAACTATGTGGATCAATTATGTCAAATAATAACATAGACATGCTCAAAGTCGATAGAATCTAGATGTCTGATGGATCAATGACCGTTCCTTACGGGAATTGCAAATATCATGATCCCATCCTAATATTTGGATACAATTTATATCTTTAACCAATGTGTACATCACTCTTTTACGTGTAGTTTCACTCTCCATCGGTGGTCTCTCACACATGCTCACACACTCTCTCCGGAGGTGTCTTTCTCGCAGACATGCTCTCGATATAACCCTCCCTGCCTCTCGTAACCATTTATGACTGTTTTCAGTAACCTTTATCACAAGCACTCTTCCTCTCACAATCGTACACATGCACAATCCCCATCACCCTTTCTATATACATAGACCTGCCTACGTGTCTCCTGTACGCACATTATCTTTAGGCCTATCTCTCATGCATTGTCTCACACCTCTCTTCCTAATCGACGAGTATGATTTTAGCAGAGCATTATGTAGGATGCCCCTTAAAGTTAGGTTGGATGAATAGTAATATCAGAGATAAGGGGTTACCTTAGTCCGAGGACCTAGGGTTACAAATCCTAGCCAGCTTTGTCAGTGGACACAGAGTTCTTCACGATTCTGCTATCTTTGTCTTGTCCAACTAGTCATCCATGGGTCTCCCTAAATGCGTCACGGGCCGACCAATGTGGCGCAGGACGGAACCGACCCAAGGGCCTCACCTCGGCCCAGCAGACCTCAAGCGGTGACACACCATCTGCCCCCAGGTCTCGTTATCTTCTCACACCCACACATACCAACACACACACCACAAAAAAAATCTCCTCATGCCTCTATCCCCTCCCCCCTTGCATATACATACTCAAGGGAATCTCTCGCCGTGACATCATATTCGTCTCTCTCTCTAGACCTCTCTCATTTCTCGTGCTATCTCTCCCACGCCGCCTCCCCCGCCGGCCCCTCTATCCATGCCTCTCTCGAATACGTAATACACACACATACCTCTCTAGGCCCTACCAAATACATCAACTACACATTCGCACATGTTACATCACATACCCCATTGATCTAAAACGCCCTCTCTTCACTCACATACAACCTTCCTTTTGAATAAAGTGTGGCCAAAAAATTATTTTAGAATTTCTACATATATACAACATTACAAAGTTATATGGAGGAGTATGAACGTTAATTTGCATTGCATGGTGCACACAATGATAATTATTCTGCACTGTAAATTTTTATATTTTTATACTATATATAAAGTTAGTCATAATAAAGAGAAACGAAGAGCATCTCTCTCTCCACTGCATACACCCCCTCTACGCCCCTTTCATGTACGCACACAAACTATCTCCAGGTCCTCTAAAAGTATGCCCCAACACATTCACGCATGTTTCATCTTTCTCTTGCGATATATACAGTGACGATCATTGTATTTGAAGCGAAAGCATGATACATACATTGGACTTATGAATCCACTCATTACAGTCACCATTTACATTTTGTGGTTATTATACAGTCACGGGCTCACCCTACAGCTGTGCATTTGCTCAAGATACGACTAGTTGACCAGTTAAACGCTCCATGTGGCACCTCTAGTGTTGCATCACATTATCTCACTACGATGTGGCCCACCTGTCGTCTTGTATCTACTCTACACTCTTATAAAAACATAGTTGGTGATGATGGTGTGCCTGCCATCCTGCAATATAGGTCGTCCGATATATATCTCACGGATAGGAAGGAAACTATGGCAATTTTGCAAAAAGGTGCCCACACACCTCTCCACATTTGCAAATAAGGCCTTCCCTCGTTCATCCTTTTTCTCTCACAAGATAAACTAGTCATACAAATGCATCTTGATGGTACGTGCGACGCACGGGCATCTTGCTAGTTAGAATGAAAACAAACGACAAAAAAATATTGGACGGTGGTTCAAAGTCATGACCGCGTGCACAACATACAAGGTGGCCTTGTATAGGTATGCTGAGCCATCTGTTTTAACACACAGGAGCTAGTGTGGTGATTATACACACACGCACGCATGCACACAAACTGCATGCACGCAACACTCACATGAACACATGCAGCCACACACGCACGCAACACTCACATGTACACACGCTGCCACGCACGCACGCAACACTCACATGCACACACGCACGCATGCATGCACACACCACACGACCAACACACACTCTCACGCTCAAGTGCTCAACCTACACGTGCATGCGCACACATCAGCCCCGACAGACACATACACAACCAGGTGGTTCCCGCGCACGGGTTGGAGTCTTGTCGCGCCTGCGTAAATTTGTGTTTATCTGACCTTTTTCCTATGCGAACTAACAGGTGGGACCCACAAGGAACATGGTCAATTTAACTAGTCAACATGGTGCCACGCAGACTATTTTGCCGGTCAACAGAGTGCAATCCGATGTTGAACGGTGAGCAAGTGACTGTATAATCACCGCAAAACGTATATAGTGACCGTAATGAGCGTATTCTGAAGTCCGGTGACCGTATTACGCTTTTCTCTCTGTAGGCCCTCCAAAACTACATCTCTACACGTTCTCGCATGTTACATCTAACAACTATGCAATACAGCACTACTACTACACTCTAACACAATAAATCATATGTGTTTTTAGTTTACTAGATATCATATCGTTACTTAATTATTCAGTTTGCATACATTAAAATTCCCTTTTAAATGTATGGCCAGTATCATCTACCGCGCGGGAAAAATCCCGCCCTTTCCTGTTTAATCGGGTTTGTTCGATGGATCGTGCAAAACAACAAAACTATAGTACTATACAGTACAAGTAACAGTTCACTAGGCCGCCGTGTCGTGTACTCCTCCGTCGTAAGAGTGGGGCGCTTGCTTTCATAAATGTTCTAGTCCCTTTCGCCGACATGTGGGACATCAAGCTACCCGGTCCACGTTCCATACTGAAATACAACGCAGAGCAGCAAGGGTGAAGCACCCCAGTCATGGCACCGGCGTAGTAATGAGCAATGAGGCGTCAAATCACAAAGCTGCACCTTTCCCGCAGTTAAGTTGGTGGGACGAATTAATAATGCTAAAAAAGAAGTTAGAGGGATGAAGTAACCATCATTTCACTCCTTGCTGAATCCGCTTCTCCCTCATCTTCTTCAAGTTAACCACATGTTGCTTCTGCCGTTGTTCTGCCTCATGTGGGACGCGGATTGGCTTGGTAAAGCATGGACACATGGGACCGCATGTTAGCAAACTGCCAGGCCAACGTCCTCTAAAAAATAAGAAACCTCCCCCGCCATCCGCGCGGCAAAATCACCTCCTTTTTACTAATCTTGATTCTATAATTTTTTAGATCAATATAATTCAGATTTGTATAGATAGCACATAGGAGCAAAACCAAGTGGTATGGTTAAGGGCATCCACAATGTGTAGCTAAATGTGAAAATAGCTTTTGGCATCGAGAGGAACCATTGTGGACGGTGCTGCCAAAGCCAAAAAGATGGAACCGAAGCTCCCTGATTGATTGATTGAAGGAATAAAAAAAATGCAACGTCTCTCCTCTTTCTCCCGTGCTTGGATGCATGTACAATATAGAGCACAGAGTTTACTCCCCTGTCCCTTCTATCACAAATCACAAAGTAGTGAGGCGTCAAATCACGAAGCACGGACGAAGAAACCATCATTTCACTCTTCGTTGACTCCGCTTCTCCATCGTCTTCTTCGAGAAACCACCTCACCGCACTAAGCTGGACGAACGACGCTATTGTGTACTAGTAGTATTAGTACATTTATGTGTCCTTTGGTTCAACGGACTTCCTGGATGAAAATAAGGCGGTTGTCTCGGCTTGCAGGTGGCACTTGCGAATGACTTACGGTGGTCTCCCTCAATGGTGTTCTCCGTCGAACGCACTTCAGCAAACCACAACGTTTGAGATATCGTCGATGTCACCGCAATGGGGAAGGAAGTCAAATAGTTACCAGCTCCATTTTTTTACACAAGGCCAGTATATCAAAATTACAATTTGCAAAAGGCCACTAACACTAATTGAGGCAAAATTGATGGGGTTTGCCTCGTACTAGCAACCAAGGACATTAATATACCCTTGCATGCATGCGGAAGTGAGAAGGTTGATTTGCATGGCGCTGCATTAATCAAGCGATGAGGAGTGAGATGGTTAGCTCTTTGGGCTTTGGAAAAAAAATACGCATTAATTGACACGTCAAATGAGGATTTGTACCGATTAATCCCGCGAAGGAAAAATTCGCCTTTCTTTTTTAACACTAGTACTCCTATTACATACGTACTTGTATCCAGTTTGGGTCTAGGCCTTGCATTGCCATAGTTCGCCACACATTTTTGCCAAGCTTGCCTAAAGTTTTGAAAATGAAAAGGAGGTACACTTGTGCACTACTGTCGCGGTCACACCGCACCCTCACACAGTCACTCCAGCACGCCGCAGTCGCACCGCACCCTCACACAGTCGCTCCTGCACGCCGCAAACCCAACCAAGGGAATGCGCCCTCACTGAGACGTGCTACCGCATGTGATCAAACCAGACTCAGCCATCCTACCGCCGACACATAATTTTCATTCATACAGTATGTTTATCCAACCGCATATTGGGGAGGATCCGTACGGCCCGTGCGGTGGTCTGTTGGGGAAGAAGAAGAGGTGAGGAAGAAGGGTTAGGAGACGTAGGATATTCATCCAACCACCTGAAATGGTAGACTAACCCAAATGATGAAAGTCAGGCGACTTGCATAACAATATATGTTTTTACACAGCAAAAGATCCCTAAAAACAACAACATAAAGAAAAACTATCACTGCTCACGGAACGAGACGACCTCGTCGTCTTTGGCTGCCGGCGCGAACCAGCCGTAGCTGCCGACGTGTGTCTCCGCACCGTGGTTGTCCTCGGCCTCCAGCTACTTGTTCACGCAGAGCGTGCAGGTGCTCTGCACGGACGAGAGCACCGCCCGGTTGAAGTCCAGGATGTCCGGTTCTGCCTGCAGGAGGGCCTCGATGGCAGTGGCATCCGCGCGCTCTGCGTCGAGTTGAGCCTCCGCCGCGCGGTTGAAGTCCAGGACGTCCGGTTCCGCCTACAAGAGGGCCTCGATGGCAGCGGCATCCGTGTGCTCCGCGTCGAGTTGAGCCTCCGCCGTCCGGTTCAAGTACAGGACGTCCGGTTCCGCCTGCAGGAGGGCCTCGATGGCAGCGGCATCCGCGCGCTCCGCATCAAGTTGAGCCTCCGCTGCCCGGTTCACATCCATGACGTCCGGTTCCGCCTGCAGGAGAGCCTTGATGGCAGCGGCATGCGCGTGCTCCGCGTCGAATTGAGCCTCTGCCTCCCGGTCCTCCTTTAGTATCGCCAGGTTGAACCGCTGGTCCGCCTACACCATGCGGGACCCGGAGAAGTCAACGTCCATCATCTCATACCCATCGGGGGCCTTCTGCGCCGCGACCTCCGCTATGAACATTGGATCGACTTTCTCCTCCTCGTAGCTTGGCTCCAGAGAACTCGGGGATTGGCCCGCTGCAAAGCGAGCTTGGGAACGGAGGTCTGTGGCACCGACCGCCGCCGTGATTTCTGCGCGGCGCTCCGGTGTCAGCATCTTGTAGTACGTGCTCTTGCGGCGCACCATGACTTTCCGATGAACTAGGGGACACTTGATGCGGGCTAGGGGATCGAAAGGTGGGGGAATGGGCTGGAGAGAGGTGTGGTTTTGGGGCAGTGGCTGGTGTAGACCGAGCAGCGAAGGCTCTGGTGTGAATAGTGGTTCCAGTGACGACCTGTCAATCGGTTTTGACTGTACATCGCTCTTGTCACATTCGCGTTGCACCCTGGCACGCTGGACCCTCCATGTTGCTCACCGAATGGAACGCGCTTTGTCTTGCGTTTTCGCTCGCTTGTGGGACCACAGTTGAGAGTAAACCGCCATCCCTCCCCCTCCCCCGCCCGCGTCATTTATGCTACTACTCCCTCCGTTTTATGCGGAGTAAATAAAAACAGAGGGAGTATACTACGGATGAGGATCCCCTGACGTGGCCGAACCCATTGAGTAACTGACATGCGGGGCCTAGCAAGCATGGGGTCCGCCAGTAAGTGGCCGAACGGGAGGGTAAGGCAGGAATACCTACGTCAAAGGATCCACTTCCACTGCTACTCCCTCCTTCCATCTACCATACAGAGCCTAATACGTTTTTCGAGGATAAGTTTGACCAAATGTTAGAGTAATAATATAGGACATGCAACATACACAAAGCATACGGTCAAATTCGTATGTGAAAGGAGCTTCCAATGATATAATTTTCACATTATACATCTCATGTACTATTACTCTTGTCAATAGTCAAAGGCGGATTTGAAAAACGCATTAGAGCATGGTTAATAATATAGCCAGCCGATGGCTATAAGGAACTACCATGTCATCTATAGTACGTACAAATCTAACAATATTGATTGGGCTTTGTTCAATGTTGATACTTTTTTCTATAAGTTTGATCAAAGTAGAGATACTTTGGCTACACATAAAACTTATATGTAAACTAGAAAGAATTAGAGGGAGTATATTGTACGTTCAAAAGCGAAACGAACATTGAATACCCTTTATATATGATTTGCAGATGCTATGATCACCGGTTCAAAATTTTGAATCCGCCCGGGGTATCACACATGCACCCACTCGTTCTCTCTCGATTTCATCTCGGCGTCCGAAGATCGATTGAAAGAGACTACGGTGGGTACAATACATTCATTTCGCTTATGAACGTACAATATACTCCCTCTGATCCCCACAGACCCCCCCCCCCCCCGCGGGTCATTTCTATCATAGAAACAGACCAAACCTTTATCTCCTTGCACGACACGCAATTGATCTCTCAACATCAATCGATCTTGTCGAGATGTGTCGGGGCATGAACTGAATGGGATGTCAAAACTAAGACGGGAAGTGACACGTAGTGGAGGCAAAGTGAAACTTTAAACAAACCGTTTGTTTGTATGCATGTCGGACAAATTACAACATTGGAAATACAAGCATGGTCTAGGCCCACATGCGAATGATACTCAGCGGAATGTTCAAATGAGTCATGCGGGAGGATGGACTCGACCGGAGGGCGGCATGATCGATGGAGAAGAGGGTTGGAGAGGAATGAGAAATAAGCATCGCCACATGATTATACTTGAACGGCTCAAATAAACAATAAGTTGTCTCGTTTTCCCTTCCGTCTTGTTCATGGAGTAAGATACTCCCTCTGTTTTTATTTACTCTGCATATTAGGTTTGACTGAAGTCAAACTTCATAAAATTTGACCAAAATTATAGAAAACTAGCAAGATGCCCGTCCATTGCACGGAACATCAAGATCTTGTGGGATAAAAGGATGAATGAGGGAAGGCCTTATCTGCAAATGGGGAGAGGAGTGCAGGTATATTTTCATACTTTCCTTCCTATCCGTTACATATAGATCGGACGGCCTATATTGCATGATGGCAGGCACACCATCATCACCATCTCTGCTTTTTATCTACACTAGCAAGATGCCCGTGCGTTGCACGGAACATCAAGATGCATTTCTATGAGTATTTTATCTTGTGGGAGAAAAGGATGAATGAGGGAAGGCCTTATTCGCAAATGTGGAGAAGGGTGTGGGCCTCTTTTTGCAAAATTGCAATAGTTTCCTTCCTATCCGTCAGATATAAATCGGACGGACTCTTATAAAAAACAGAGTTGGTGATCATGGTGTGCCTGCCATCCTGCAATATAGGCCGTCCGATTTATATCTAACAGATAGGAAGGAAACTATGGCAATTTTACGAAAAGGTACCCACACACCTCTCGACATTTGCAAATAAGGCCTTCCCTCGTTCATCCTTTTCTCTCGCAAGATAAACTAGTCATACAAATGCATCTTGCTGTTACGTGCAACACACGGGCATCTTGCTAGTAAGAGTAGAAATATGAACATTTACAATAGCAAATCTATATGATGTGAAAGTATATTCAATAATGAATCTAATGGTGTTGATTTGTTATTGTATATGTTATTATTTCTGTCTATAAACTTTGTCAAAGTTTACAAAGTTTGACTTTGAGCAAAGCTAAAATACGGAGTAAATAAAAAACAGAGGGAGTAACCAGGGACTAGTATAGTTACTACCGCCGAAACATGGTAAGTTGGACCCCTAAATGCGGGCACGGACCGGGCACACCTCAATTATTCTTTCAAACAGTCGGACACCTACATTTAGCACACCATCCGGCTACTTAATCAAGTGTTCCGCTTCACTACTTGAAAAGGAAAAGGGTGGTACCATACCCAAAACCACCACACTTCGGGCTAGGGTAACAACTTAGTACTATACCACATTTGAACCAGGGCACAAAAACCAGATGTTCTACACCTAATGCACAACGCGGAGCACTGACGATCGAATATGGCTGGGAAAACAGGGAAACCGACATGTGGGGCACACCTGTCGGGACAACATGGCGCAGACTAGTCCAATGGAGGAGCTGGCCCACAACCTCCTCGCCACTGGCAACCGTTCATGTGGGTCGCACGGGCGAGCAACATGGCGCAACTCCAGCACTGCCTCTGGACACGACGATCGCGGTGAGCGACACGCTCATTGTTGCTGGACACGGTCGGTTTTAGTGTGCCGACGGTGGCGTTAGCCCTGTGGCATGACCAGTAGATCAACACCCGGCTTGTCGAGGATGCACGGGGCGCCAAAGTGCACGCGCGCCGCGACGCGTCCGCAGAGTGGTGTAGCGCGGCCAACTGCATCCGCACGACCTGAGACCATGCCGGGTCGTCTTGCTTTTTTAATGACATGTGGGGATCGCATGTGAGCAAAGGGCATCTCCAACGTTTCCACGACCGCAGCTGACTACCCTGGCACACCAAAAACCCTCGTCCCTCGCGCCGTCGCACGGTGCATTCCCAGCCGGCGCCAGCTGCCCGCATTCATGCTGTCCGTCCGCATGCCGTCGTTAAGAGGCTCGGTGCCCGAGGAACCAACTCCGGTGACTTAATGACGCACCTGGATGCTTGGCCTCATCGGAATGCGCTACATGAAGCGGCAATGCCTAGCTAACCTCCACACCATAGCGCATCGTCCTGCTACCTAGCACCACATCCGCCATGACCACGAGCACGAACGCTCTGCGAGAGAGCTTGTCTTCGGGGATCAAGCTCGAGGTCGCCACCCTCGCTCAAGTCGCCGCTCGCGACGCAATAGCAGCTTAGCCGGACGCGGACGCAACCGCACAAACAATAGCCATGCTGGCGGCCGACGACGGGAGCACCGTCCGCCACGCGTCCTACTTGCCACCGTGCAACATTTGGCACCGCTGAGGTTGGGAACTCCTCCGAGGATGAGTAGGGCATGGGAGGCAGCAGGGCATGGTGTGCCAACTGGCTGGTCCGCCTCTCGTGTTCTACTCTTCCTCGCCGGAGACCGCACCTTCACTTCATGGGTCTTGAACCCCGCCGATGTACATGGAGATCACAGATGGAGGACGTCGGTCGCCGCCGTAGAATAGGTTTAGGGTCGGGTTTCTTTTATTTTTTTGGCCTATAAAAGTTCGATATGTAATGAAAATCTGCCGTGTTTGCATTACTCTCGGCCGGTGTATATGAACTTTCACAATAATATAGTATATTGTAGGAGCACTAGCAAGATGCCCGTGCATTGCACGGAACATCAAGATATTGTGGGAGAAAAGGATGAACGAGGGAAGGCCTTATCTGCAAATGTGGAGAGGAGTGCGGGTAAATTGTCATAGTTTCCTTCCTATCCGTTAGATATAGATCGGACGGCCTATATTGCAGGATGGCAGGCACACCATCATCACCAACTCTGCTTTTTATTGAACCGAGACAAACCTAACATGCGAAGTAAATAAACACATAGGGTCTACATACAAAATTTATCTTAGGCACTCCAATAGTACGTCCACTACACATTCACACATTTCACATCTCTCTACATCTACGGGAACCTACGAAAGGGTTAACGTAAATTGCCTCTCTCTCTCCTCCCTGATTTTCATGGTGGCGGGCCCCCCCTCCCCCCAATCTGCAATCAATATCTCACACGTTTCACATTATGTTAATTACATAACTAGCATTACGTAGGTGTAGCATTACTCATCCTCAAAAACCCAACTAAGCCAACCTCCCAGCATACCGCGCGGGAAAAGACCTAGCCGCGCCATTTTAGTCAGGATTACAGGATTACTAGTAGTAGTATCGGTGGATTGCGTGAAGCACCAAGTTTTTTTTGAGGGGGCGAAGCACCTAGTTTAAAAAGGAAAAAAGGTGGTACACTCACAGCACCCCTGTCGCGGTCGCACTTCACACGGCTCACGCAAATGAAACGCGCTTCGTCTTGCCTTTTCACTGACACGTGGGACTGCACTTAGAGAAACCGACCATGCGCCAAACTCCCCCCGCCCACCGCGCGAAAATCCCCCCCCCCCCCCAAAAAAAACCAAATCCCAAATTCAACTGCCCTTCGGCCAACTAGTCAATAATATTCCCCAAACCCCCCTCCCCCTGTCCCCCTCCACTCCATTCGCTCTGCCAAAGCCGCCCACCCCGCCGCGCCGATACGTCGGCGCCGCGGTTCGTGGAGGGGATGCACAGCGATCCTCTCGCTCCCACAGTACGCTCTCGTAGACTGCCATCCTCTAGTCGCGCCGCCACCGCTGGCGACGTTCTTGTGGAGGCGCACGACGGTCAGCACCGCCACCGCTAGTGACGTTCGTGTGGAGACGCCCGGCGGTCAGTTTCTCCCCTGGTACGCGCATTCTAGACTGAGGCCCCGTACATGTCGGTGTAGCGTTGAATGTTAGTTGATAGACGTTGTTAATCTCACTATTTGCCGAAGTAGTTTACAGTCAATATGCTCTGCTTAAGAAGCTTCCTTGCCCTGTTCTGCACTCAATCTGCTTAGCTGAGATGGCATGCCAAGCCCGATTAGTTGCTAAAATAGCATGCCATGTATTTATTGTGATGTAGATTGCCATGGTCTAGTAGCCAATCTGTTAGGTGAAATAGCTCACCGTTTTATACTCGATCTTTGTTGCTGTGATGGCCTTCGATAGTTCGATGGCTGTGTGCTCGGCCTCATTGACTGCTGAAAGAACCTGCCATAATTTAGCACTCAAATCTGTTTGCTGAACTAGCTTTACATATATTTCGTTACTTAGATCTTCCCATCCAAATATCTTGCCATAGCTTTAGACATCGACCTAGGTATTTTTTTTGGACTTCATAAAAAAGCATATATGTTTTTTCCTGTAATATCAAGTAGAAGAACTAATTTGTATGTCTAGCAGATGGACAGGACTAAAGCTATGGCAAGATATTTGGACATCAGATGTGCTCTGCCCGTGTAGCAGTTGTATGAATTCAGTTACAAGACCCTAGTAAACTATGCAAAATCATCTGCACTTGTATGGGATGTCGGTCACATATACAAGGTGGGTTCATCATGGTGAAGCTGTGAACGTCAATGTTACTGACTACGTGGAAGCAGCAGATCACCAACTTGATCTTCCTGATGCTCAGGTGGAAGACGAGGAGGAGGAGGTGGTGGTGGCGGAGCCAGTGAGTTTGACCAACATTGAAGCAATGCTACGAAATGCTCATGCATTTCGTGAACTTTCACCTGTAGAAAAAAAACAGTGGGCCCGAATGTTGGAACAATGCAACGTGGATGTCACCCCAAGAAATAAGCTGTCAGTATTCTCAGCTATGGTCACCTTTCTTCAGGTGAAGACATCTGAGTAGATGACCAACAAATCATTTGATGCGATGTTGGCCGCTTTTCGCAAATTTTTCCCAGATGCGTCTGAGCAGCCACACACCTACAGTAAAATGAAGAATTTCCTTCTGTAGTTGGAATTCGATATGATATAATCCAGGTTTGTAAGAATAATTGTGTTCTATTCCCGAAGGATTGTGCCAACTTAAGTGAATGCCCAAAATGCAAATGATCAAGATGGAAAGATGGCGATGCTGTGGAGAGGATTCCTCATAATGTTCTGAGACATTTTCCAATTATACCAAGATTGTAGAGGTTGTTTCATGATGCTGAAACAAGAGAGGATGCACTGTGGCATTCTAGGAACCAGGAGTACAGAGATCAGAATGTAATGAGCCATCCATCTCATGGTAGTGAGTGGAAAAGCTTCAATCAGAAACACAAAAAGTTTGTTGTTGACCCGAGAAACATTAGACTTGGCTTAGCTTCAGATGGATTTAACCCATTTGGCCACCAGAGCGTCACCTATAGCATGTGGCTAGTGCTTGTTATCCCTTACAACATGCCTCAAAATGTCTGCACCAAAGAATCAAACTACATGATTGCCTTGCTCATCCTAGGTCCAAAAAGTCCTGGAAAGGATTTTGATTTATTCATGGAGCCTCTTGTGGAGGAACTTCAATAGCTATGGAGGGGTGTTCTCACTTGAGACCTATATAGCAGCCCACCAGCTGATTTCTTTCTGTGTGTTGTTATAATTTGGTGCATCCATGATTATCCGGCTTTGGGCACTATGTCAGGGCGAACGACACATGGTTACAATGCATGTGTTCGTCGTGAGAGGAATCCGCTGTCATACGCAATACTTAGCAAGATCTGTTACATTGGACACCGCCGTTTCCTTGCCAAGGACAAGCCGCGTCCTACAAAATACCTAAGACATGTGTTCAATGCAAAGCATGAAAACCATGATGCGCCAAAGAGGCTCACCGCTGATGAGTTGCAAGTGGAATTAGAGAAGGTCAGGCATATTACACCAGGAAACCATCCTAGTAATGGTAGCGGGAAAAGGAAGCGTGGCAGGGCAGAGGAGAGATTACTGTTTACCCGCAGGTCCACTTTGCGGGACTTGGAGTATTGGAAAGATTTGGATCTGTGGCATAATCTTGATGTGATGCACGTCGAGAGAAATATATGTGACAGCATTATCGGCACAATTCTTAATATTGAAGGCAAGACGGAAGATACCTGATGTCTACTACACAACCTTCTTCTTGTAGACGTTGTTGGGCCTCCAAGTGGAGAGGTTTGTAGGACAGTAGCAAATTTCCCTCAAGTGGATGACCTAAGGTTTATCAATACGTGGGAGGCGTAGGATGAAGATGGTCTCTCTTAAGCAACCCTACAACCAATTAACAAAGAGTCTCTTGTGTCCCCAACACACCCAATACAATGGTAAATTGTATAGGTGCACTAGTTTGGTGAAGAGATGGTAATACAAGTGCAATATGGATGGTAGATATAGGTTTTTGTAATCTGAAAATATAAAAACAGCAAGGTAACTAATGATAAAAGTGAGCACAAACGGTATTGCAATGCGTTGAAACAAGGCCTAGGGTTCATACTTTCACTAGTGCAAGTTCTCTCAACAATAATAACATAATTGGATCATTAACTATCCCTCAACATGAAACAAAGAGTCACTCCAAAGTCACTAATAGCGGAGAACAAACGAAGAGATTATGGTAGGGTACGAAACCACCTCAAAGTTATCCTTTCTGATCGATCTATTCAAGAGTCCGTAGTAAAATAGCATGAAGCTATTCTTTCCGTTCGATCTATGCTAGAGTTCGTACTAGAATAACACCTTAAGACACAAATCAACCAAAACCCTAATGTCACCTAGATACTCCAATGTCACCTCAAGTATCCGTGGGTATGATTATACGATATGCATCACACAATCTCAGATTCATCTATTCAATCAACAGAAAGAACTTCAAAGAATGCCCAAAAGTTTCTACCGGAGAGTCAAGACGAAAATGTGTGCCAAACCCTATGCATAAGTTCATGAGGGCACAGAACTCGCAAGTTGATAACCAAAACATACGTGGGTCACATGAATATCCCATTGTCACCACAGATAAGCACATGCAAGACATACATCAAGTGTTCTCAAATCCTTAAAGACTCAATCCGATAAGATAATTTCAAAGGGAAAACTGAATCCATTACAAGAGAGTAGAGGGGGAGAAACATCATAAGATCCAACGATAATAGCAAAGCTCGCGATACATCAAGATCATACCACCTCAAGAACACGAGAGAGAGAGAGAGATAGAGATCAAGCACATAGCTACTGGTACATACCCTCAGCCCCAAGGGTGAACTACTCCCTCCTCGTCATGGAGAGTGCCGGGATGATGAAGAAGGCCACCGGTGATGGATCCCCCCTCCGGCAGGGTGCTGGAACAGGGTCCCAATTGGTTTTTGGTGGCTATAGAGGCAGCGGTGGAACTCCCGATCTAGATTATGTTCTGGAAGTTTGGGTATATATAAGAGGTTTTGGCATTGGGAACAAGTCAGGGGGGTCTCCGAGGCGGCCACGAGGTAGGGGGGCACGCCCAGGGGGTAGGGCATGCCCCCACCCTCGTGGGTGCCTCGGGACTCCGCTGGTCCATCTCCAATGCTCCGTGGGCTTCTTCTGGTCCGAAAATAATCTCCGTCAAATTTCAGGTCAATTGGACTCCGTTTGGTTTTCCTTTTCTGCAAAACTCAAAAACAACGTGAAAACAAAAACTCGCACTGGGCTCTAGGTTAATAGGTTAGTCCCAAAAATCATATGAAATAGGATATAAATGCATAAAAAATACTAGGTGGATAATATAATAGCATGGAACAATAAAAAATTATAGATACGTTGGAGACGTATCAAGCATCCCCAAGCTTAATTCCTTCTCGTCCTCGAGTAGGTAAATGATAAAAATAGAATTTTTGATGTGGAATGCTACCTAATATATTTATCAATGTAATCTTCTTTATTGTGGCAAGAATATTCAGATCCATAAGATTCAAAACAGAAGTTTAATATTGACATGAAAACAATAATACTTCAAGCATACTAACAAAGCAATCATGTCTTCTCAAAATAACATGGCCAAAGCAAGCTATCCCTACAAAATCATATAGTCTGGCTATGCTCTATCTTCATCACACAAAATATTTAAATCATGCACAACCCCGATGACAAGCCAAGCAATTGTTTCATACTTTTGATGTTCTCAAACATTTTCAATCTTCACGCAATACATGAGTGTGAGCCATGGACATAGCACTAAAGGTGGAATAGAATGGTGGTTGTGGAGAAGACAAAAAGGGAGAACATAGTCTCACATCAACTAGGCGTATCAACGGGCTATGAAGTTGCCCATCAATAGATATCTATGTGAGTGAGTAGGTATTTCCATGCAACGGATGCACTAGAGCTATAAGTGTATGGAAGCTCAAAAAGAAACTAAGTGGGTGTGCATCCAACTCGCTTGCTCACGAAGACCTAGGGCATTTTGAGGAAGCCCATCATTTGAATATACAATCCAAGTTCTATAATGAAAGATTCCCACTAGTATATGAAAGTGACATGGTGCTACTTTGAAGCAGAAGTGTGGTAAAAGGATAGTAGCATTGCCCCTTCTCTATTTTTCTCTCATCATTTTTTTGTTTTTTTGGGCCTTCTCTTTTTTTATGGCCTCTTTTTTCTCTTTTTTTTATTTGGGCTTCTTTGGCCTCTTTTATTTATTTGTTTCGTCCGGAGTCTCATCCCGACTTGTGGGGGAATCATAGTCTCCATCATCCTTTCCTCACTGGGACAATGCTCTAATAATGATGATCATCACACTTTTATTTACTTACAACTCAATACTTAGAACAAAATATGACTCTATGTGAATGCTCCGGCGGTGTGCCGGGATGGGCAATGAATCAAATGACATGTATGAAAATATGCATGGTGGCTTTGCCACAAATACGATGTCAACTACATGATCATGCAGGGCAATATGACAATGATGAAGTGTGTCACGATAAACGGAACGGTGGAAAGTTGCATGGCAATATATCTCGGAATGGCTATGGAAATGCCATAATAGGTAGGTATGGTGGCTGTTTTGAGGAAGATATAAGGAGGTTTATGTGTGATAGAGCATATCATATCACGGGGGTTGGATGCACCGGCGAAGTTTGCACCAACTCTCAAGATGAGAAAGGGCAATGCACGGTACCGAAGAGGCTAGCAATGATGGAAGGGTGAGAGTGCGTATAATCCATGGACTCAACATTAGTCATAAAGAACTCACATACTTATTGCAAAAATCTACAAGTCATCAAAAACCAAGCACTACGCGCATGCTCCTAGGGGGATAGATTGGTAGGAAAATACCATCGCTCGTCCCCGACCGCCACTCATAAGGAGGACAATCAATAAATAAATCATGCTCCGACTTCATCACATAACGGTTCACCATACGTGCATGATATGAGAATCACAAACTTTAACACAAGTATCTCTCAAATACACAACTACTCAACTAGCATGACTCTAATATCACCATCTTCATATCTCAAAACAATCATAAGGAATCAAACTTCTCATAGTATTCAATGCACTTTATATGAAAGTTTTTATTATATACCTCTTGGATGCCCATCATATTAGGACTAAATTCATAACCAAAGCAAATTACCATGCTGTTCTAAAGAATCTCAAAATAATATAAGTGAAGCATGAGAGATCAACAATTTCTTCAAAATAAAACTACTGCCGTGCTCTAAAAGATATAAGTGAAGCACTAGAGCAAACGACAAACTACTCCGAAAGATATAAGTGAAGATCAATGAGTAGTCGAATAATTATGCAACTATGTGAAGACTCTCTAACATTTAAGAATTTAAGATCTTGGTATTTTATTCAAATAGAAAGCAAAAAAAAGAAAATAAAATGACGCTCCAAGCAAAACACATATCATGTGGTGAATAAAAATATAGCTCCAAGTAAAGTTTCCGATGAACGAAGACGGAAGAGGGGATGCCATCCGGGGCATCCCCAAGATTAGGCTCTTGCAACTCCTTATTCCATAGTCCGTCGAATCTTTCCCCAAGACTTGAAAACTTCACAACACAAAACTTAAAAGAAAACTCGTAAGCTCCGTTAGTATAAGAAAATAAAACCACCACTTAGGTACTGTTGTGAACTCATTCTAAATTCATATTGGTATAATATCTACTGTATTACAACTTCTCTATGGTTCATACCCTCCGATACTACTCATAGATTCATCAAAATAAGCAAACAACACAATGAAAACAGAATCTGTCAAAAACAGAACAGTCTGTAATAATCTGTATCAAACGTATACTTCTGGAACTCCAAAAATTATGAAATAAATTTGTGGACCTGAGGAATTTGTCTATTAATCATCTGCAAAAAGAATCAACCTAAAATCACTCTCCAGTAAACAATGGCAGCTAATCTCGTGAGTGCTAAAGTTTTTGTTTTTACAGCAAGATCATAAAGACTTCACCCAAGTCTTCCCAAAGGTTTTACTTGGCACAAACACTAATTAAAACATAAAACCACATCTAAACAGAGGCTAGATGAACTATTTATTAGTAAACAGGAGCAAAATGCAAAGAACAAAAATAAAATTGGGTTGCCTCCCAACAAGCGCTAACGTTTAACGCCCCTAGCTAGGCATGATGATTTCAATGATGCTCACATAAAAGATAAGAATTGAAACATAAAGAGAGCATCATGAAGAATATGACTAGCACATTTAAGTCTCACCCACTTCCTATGCATACGGATTTTGTGAGCAAACAACTTATGGGAACAATAATCAAGTAGCATAGGAAGGCAAAACAGGCATAACTTCAAGATTTTCAACACATAGAGAGGAAACTTGCTATTATTGCAATTCCTACAAGCATATATTCCTCCCTCATAATAATTTTCAGTAGCATCACGAATGAATTCAACAACATAAATATCACTTAAAGCACTATTTTCATGATGCACACGCATAGAATTTTTATTACTCTCCACATAAGCAAATTTCTTCTCATGAATAGTAGTGGGAACAAACTCAACAAAATAACTATCATGTGAGGCATAATCCAATTGAAAATTAAATCATGATGACAAGTTTCATGGTTATCTTTATTCTTTATAACATATGTGTCATCACAATAATCATCATAAATAGGAAGCATGCTTTCATCATAATAAATTTGCTCATCAAAACTTGGGGGACTAAACATATCATCTTTATCAAACATAGCATCCCCAAGCTTGTGGCTTTGCATATCATTAGCATCATGGGTATTTAAAGAATTCATACTAACAACATTGCAATCATGCTCATCATTCAAAGATTTAGTGCCAAACATTCTAATGCATTCTTCCTCAAGCAATTGAGCACAATTATCGGAATCCTTATTTTCACGGAAGACATTAAAAAGATGAAGCATATGAGGCACCCTTAATTCCATTTTTTGTAGTTTTCTTTCATAGACTAAACTAGTGATAAAACATGAAACTAAAAGATTCGATTGCAAGATCGAAAGATATACCTTCAAGCACTCACCTCCCCGGCAACGGCGCCAGAAATTGATCTTGATGTTTACTACACAACCTTCTTCTTGTAGACGTTGTTGGGCCTCCAAGTGCAGAGGTTTGTAGGACAGTAGAAAATTTCCCTCAAGTGGATGACCTAAGGTTTATCAATCCGTGGGAGGCGTAGGATGAAGAGGGTCTCTCTCGAGCAACCCTGCAACCAAATAACAAAGAGTCTCTTGTGTCCCCAACATACACAATACAATGGTAAATTGTATAGGTGCACTAGTTCGGCGAAGAGATGGTAATACAAGTGCAATATGGATGGTAGATATAGGTTTTTGTAATCTGAAAATATAAAAAACAGCAAGGTAACTAATGATAAAAGTGAGCACAAACGGTATTGCAATGCGTTGAAACAAGGCCTAGGGTTCATACTTTCACTAGTGCAAGTTCTCTCAACAATAATAACATAATTGGATCATTAACTATCCCTCAACATGCAACAAAGAGTCACTCCAAAGTCACTAATAGCGGAGAACAAATGAAGAGATTATGGTAGGGTACGAAACCACCTCAAAGTTATCCTTTCTGATCGATCTATTCAAGAGTCCGTAGTCAAATAACATGAAGCTATTCTTTCCATTCGATCTATCCTAGAGTTCGTACTAGAATAACACCTTAAGACACAAATCAACCAAAACCCTAATGTCACCTAGATACTCCAATGTCACCTCAAGTATCCTTGCGTATGATTATATGATATGCATCACACGATCTCAGATTCATGTATTCAACCAACAGAAAGAACTTCAAAGAATGCCCCAAAGTTTCTACCGGAGAGTCAAGACGAAAATGTGTGCCAACCCCTATGCATAAGTTCACGAGGTCACGGAACACGCAAGTTGATCACCAAAACATACATCAGGTGGATCACGTGAATATCCCATTGTCACCACAGATAAGCACATGCAAGACATACATCAAGTGTTCTCAAATCCTTAAAGACTCAATCCGATAAGATAACTTCAAAGGGAAAACTCAATCCATTACAAGAGAGTAGAGGGGGAGAAACATCATAAGATCCAACTATAATAGCAAAGCTCGCGATACATCAAGATCGTACCACCTCAAGAACACGAGAGAGAGAGAGATCAAGCACATAGCTACTGGTACATACCCTCAGCCCCAAGGGTGAACTACTCCCTCCTCGTCATGGAGAGCGCCGGGATGATGAAGATGGCCACCGGTGATGGACCCCCCCCTCCGGCAGGGTGCCGAAACAGGGTCCCGATTGGTTTTTGGTGGCTACAGAGGCTTGCGGCGGCGGAACTGTCGATCTAGGTTATGTTCTGGATGTTTGGGTATATATAAGAGGTTTTGGCGTCGGGAACAAGTCAGGGGGTCTCCGAGGCGGCCACATGCTAGGGGGACGCGCCCAGGGGGTAGGGCACGCCCCCCACCCTCGTGGGTGCCTTGGGACTCCTCTGGTCCATCTTTGATGCTCCGTGGGCTTCTTCTGGTCCAAAAGTAATCTCTGTCAAATTTCAGGTCAATTGGACTCCGTTTGGTTTTCCTTTTCTGCAAAACTCAAAAACAACGAAAAAACAAAAACTGGCACTGGGCTCTAGGTTAATAGGTTAGTCCCAAAAATCATATAAAATAGCATATAAATGCATATAAAACATCCTAGATGGATAATATAATAGCATGGAACAATAAAAATTATAGATACGTTGGAGACGTATCAATACCTTAAATATAGGATTTATTTGACACACCTGGGTATAAGAAAGGATTTGCAGGTGGAAGATGAAGGTAAACCACGGGATATGGCACTAGCTGTGTATGTCTTGGACAAGGTAAAAAGAAAATAATTCTGCGAGGTCCTGTCAAGTGTGAGATTCCCACATGGATTTGCTTCCAACCCTGAAAGGAGAGTCAGTGCAGATGGAAACAAGGTATTAGGGTTGAAAACTCATGACTGCCACGTCCTACTTCAAAGGGTTTTACCTATTATCCTTAGAGGATTGGGCCGCCCTGACTTATACAGAGCAGTTACAGAGTTGGCACAATTCTTCAGGGAACTCTGCAATAGAAATATCAGGATAGATGCTTTGGAGTGTCTTAGAGACAAGATACCAACTATCCTATGCGACCTTGAGAAGATATATCCTCCAGCCTTCTTTGATGTGATGGTGCATTTGGCTGTTCATCTACCTGATGAGGCACTACTTAGAGGTCCAGTATAGTATGGCTGGATGTACCCTATTGAAAGGCGGCTAGGCACTTTCAAGGGCTATGTTAGGAACAGAGCTAGACCCGAGGGTTCCATTGCAGAGGCCTACATTGCTACAGAAGCGTTGACATTCTGCTCAAAATACATTGAAACAGCTGAGCAGCTTAGCAAAGAGGTGGGTGAATACAATCCCGGGCTTAATGTTTTCGATTATTCTGTTCGAGTTAGAGGGAAGAGTCGACAAGAGGACAAACCTAAAGATTTGGACAAAATGGTTTGGTATGTGTTGAATAATAGTCCTGAGATACTACCTTATATCAAGTAAGTGCTAAGTACTATAGCTTATACATCGTAATCTACTAAACTTGCAGCACATTCTTATATATTTAGATTTTTGACGCGATCACTATGTTGTGCAGCATCTACAAAAAGGAGTTACTACCACAAAATCCAAGAAACATTGACAAACTGGTTATGGCAGGATTTGCGAAATGGTTCAAGAGCCATGTAAGCTTTTGAATTGCACTGTCGTTTTTTTAATATATTGAGTACATAAGATGACCAGCTTGTCTATTTTCTAACCATAGGTTAAGAAGATGCGGGAGGATGGGCAGGTAGTTTATGATGCCCTTTATGCACTAGCAATGGGACCTGATACTCGGGTAAGACATTATGAATCTTGCGTTGTTGGAGATGTGCGCTACAACACCCTTGCACGCGACGAAGGCAGGAAGACACAAAACAGTGCCATCATGAGCACGGATACGTACGACAGAGAGACAACTGAAATGTATACTAACATAACATACATTGTTCAGTTGCAGTATATCTCCAGTTTCGAGAATCATCGGTGTGTGGTTCTATTGTGCTGTCGTTGGTATAACCTGTTTTCCAGGATCGCAAAACCCAGAGCTGATGATTATTTCAAATCCATCAATGTCAAGGCGGCGTACCAGACCAACGAGTCTTTTATTTTGGCAAATCAAGCAACATAGATATTTTTCTTGGAAGACACATTTGCACGTAGCGATGACTGGAGAGTATTGCAAAGGTTTGAGCAGAGGAATTCATTTAATGAAGTTGCACAACAAGATGATACTTACACTGCTCCTAATGTACAAGATTCCACAGATGTTCCTAATATCTTTGAGAACCATCACGTCAATGACGCTGGCGAAAAGATTGCCTATCGTGCTGTGGACATACAAGAGTTGATCAAGAAGAAGCCAACGTTCGAGGACATTGAGGATGAAGAAGAAGATGACACTGTGGGGAATTATGATTCAGACTGATACACATGGCGAAGATGTTGACGCTGCTGCGGATAATAATTAGATTGCTTTTGTCGTATTTGCCTGTCAGAAGACGTTTTTTTATCTACCATGTGAAATTGTGTTTGCTATGACAATTGAAACCTGATGAACGTGTTGTTTCCTATTTTTGCTGTGAGAACATCACTTGTTATGTATGTTGATTTGTGTTTGGTGATTGTATGACGACTAAAACATGATGACATTGTTGTTTAGTTGTACTCATATTTGGATGTGAAACCTGAATTTGATGACATAGTTTGTTGTTGGACTGCAATTTGCTCGACGTCTTCAAATGGGAACAAAGCTGACCCGACAGGGCCTCTGCTAATTTATTTATTTATTACCAAAAGGGGCTCTGCTATTTATTTATTTATGAGCAAAAGGGGATACCCCCCCCCCCCGATTTCCGTTAGTAGACATCATTAGATGTTCAAAACACTACGCCCAGCCTGCTACACGGGTTTCGTTCATTACTAGTTTCAGCAAAGTGCTCATGTCATAGCCACTGAATACATAACGAGTGCTACATACACTGCAAATAAAGAGATAATCATCCTACAGAGCACATCGATTTTGCCCATTATCTTCACAAGCTCTTTCATGTCCTCATTGCTGTCAAGGCCGTTCAGCAGCTATTGCTTGGCCATGATCAGAGGAACTGCATCTTTAACCTTCTGCTCTGCATCTTCCTCTTCTGTCGTTCCTTCAGTTACTTGTCCAACACCCCAACCTGCTGGTATTGGGATTTATCAGCTAACCAAATAATCAGCGTAGCTGCATTCCCCCACATCAGCAACTTCCTAGAAATACAAATCACACGAATCTTCCCTTTTCTACATGAATCAAATTGGAAGATCATCAACCAAACTATTAAAAAAATCAGCAACTGAAAGTAGTAGAACAACACTTAAACATATTATTACCCCATGATTCATGCATTTGTAGAAGACTCTGCCAGGGTGGAGGATAGTGGTTGAGACGCGACGGATGACTCCGCGTGATTTGCAGCAGTGGCACCACACCAACGGCAGTGGGTTGCGATGAGCAACCGGCAGCGGTGCGTGTAACGGCGGGGGTGTGATGAGACCCACAAGAGATGGTATGGGTGGCGACTTGGCGCATATCTGGTTGTTGCCTGCTGAAGAGTAGGTGGACGAGCAGCCAGCGGACATGGTTGCTGCGGCCAGAGCTTCTGATGCTAGGCAGAGTAAGTAGAGAAGAGGAAAAGCGAACGTTGGATATGTCAGTTTCATTACTTGCAGAGTAGCATAGCACCATATATAGTCATAGTCTAGGTTTGGATTCGAACCAGCTACAGGAGCACGTCTCTCTTTTTTCTAAAACTCAACAACGTCTCTTTACAGGTACACTAGCTTGTTCTGTACGCATTCTCAAGTCTTTGATTTTCTTTCTTTTTTTGCGAGGAAGGAAGGAGGACAAAATTGAGAGTTCCTGGGACTTGAAGACAAGACCTCTCGGTTGAAAACCAAGGGTGCTACTCACTTATGTGGTGAACATTCCCTAGGAGGAGGACGGCAGACGAACGCATTTTCCTCGCAGTTTTAGTTGCGACACAAGATCGAACGGTCGCAGTTTCGGGAATGTTATCAGGCGAACGAGACCAGTTTTTCTTTTCTTCCTATATATAAAAAAGTATGCTATTTGGTGTCGGCTTAGTCAACAAACGGTTGTGCAAACCTTGACCATTGGATTGACATTTAACGTCTGTCGTGTTTCTTCACTCTCTTCTTGCTCTAGCCACCAAAGCCAAACCAGTACCGGCGGGACCGCCTGCTCCCGCCTCCCAAGGATGGCTGTGCTGCCTTGCACGCATTGTGGCCACATCGCACTCTAAAACTCTGCGCATCTTCCCCGGCTCCTGTTCGTTCCCGTCCGAGGCCTCACCAACGTCCTACGCCTTGGTTCGCTCGCCGCGGCACCGCCCTCTAGTGTTGTCAACATGGTCAACAACCGAGAGGAATAAGGAGATGACCGTACATGGTGAGGATGACAGTAGGGACCCAGCAGCGCGTGCAGTAATTTTGTTTTTTCGGGACGGAGAAGGGTATCAACTGGGTTGTGCGGGAGCTGTGGCCCGTCTAGCCCAGGCTTTTATATCATATGTTTAGCACATGACCAACCCAGTTTGTTTTTTTCCTTTTTGAAAATGGCTAGCCCAGCTATTTTGTTTTTTGCAGAGTAACCAACGTAGGCCTACTTGCTTTTCTACATCCTCTTGGGCCGAAAATCTTTCAAGACGAGGAGGGATGCATTTTGCCCAGAAAATGGGCTATAAGTAATAAGAAATGGGCTATAAGTAATAATAAATGGGATGTAAAATGAGAAAATATAGCAAACAGGCAATTAGTTCCAAAATACTTTTTTCTTTCAGATTTTGATATTTTAAATTTCGTTGTTTTTGTGCGAGTAAAATTTCATTGGATTTAAATTATGGTATGTTTAGTTATTTAATTAATTTGAATCTGGCAAGAAATTTCAGGCTGTATGCTGTTTGGGACAGATTTGGAGGCTGACTTGTGGGTCTACTATGTTTACGTATACGAAAGGCTTTGTCAACTTAGTCCACAAACGATTCTAGCAGCAGTGACCGTTGGATGTTAATCCAACGGCCGTCCTGCTTCTTCAATATCTGATCTTCTTGCTCCAGCCGCCCAAACCAGTGCCGGTGGGACTGCCTGCTCCCGCCTCCCGTGGTCGGCTATGCTGCCCCACAGGCTGCACCGCCCCACCCTACTCCATTGCTGGCCAGGTCATTCCTCTACTCGCCCACACCTCCTGTTATTTTCCGGCGACAGCAGCTGGACCAGTAAACCCTCATACTCCCCTGAAAGGATCGAGAAGAGGTGTCTAGAGGGGGTGAATAGACTCTTAACAAGAAAAAGTAGCAATTTTTATTTTATTCAAGTTAAGGTAGAGTTTTAGCACAAGTTTAAACATTAACACTACATTTCAAGAAAGCATGGCAAGAGTATATGAGCAGCGGAAAGTGAAGCGTGCAAGTTGCAAGAATGTAAAGGGATGGGATTGGAGTGTGCAAACGCAATTGGGGACACGAAGATTTTTGGCGTGGTTTCGATAGGTGGTGCTATCATACATCCACGTTGATGGAGACTTCAACCCACGATGGGTAACGGTTGCGCGAGTCCATGGAGGGCTCCACCCATGAAGGTCCACGAAGAAGCAACCTTGTCTATCCCACCATGGCCATCGCCCACGAAGGACTTGCCTCAGTAGGGTAAATCTTCATGAAGTAGACGATCTCCTTGCCCTTACAAACTCCTTGGTTCAACTCCACAATCTTGTTGGAGCCTCCCATGTGACACCTAACCAATCTAGGAGACACCACTCTCCAAAAGGTAATAGATGGTGTGTTGATGATGAACTCCTTGCTCTTGTGCTTCAAATGATAGTCTCCCCAACATTCAACTCTCTCACTGATTTGTATTTGGTGGAAAGAACATTTGAGTGGAAAGCAACTTGGGGAAGGCTAGAGATCAAGATTCTTGTGGTTGGAATGGAATATCTTGGTCTCAACACATGAGTAGGTGGTTCTCTCTCAGAAAATGAATGCTGGAAGTGTAGGCACGTTCTGATGGCTCTCCTTACAAATGAAGGAAGGGTGGAGGGGTATATATAGCCTCCACACAAAATCTAGCCGTTACACACAATTTACCAAACTCGATGGGACCGAATCAGAAAACTCGGTCAGACCGATTTAGTTCAAAATGTGAACGTTAGGATTTTCGGTGGGACCTATATGATCAACTCGGCAGGACCGATGTGCTAGGGTTAGGGTAAAACCTCATCTCGGTTTGACCGATTACACAAACTCGGTGGGACCGATTTTGGTAATGAGCTAACCAGAGAGTTGGTCAAGCAAACTCGGTGAGACCGATTACAAATCTCGGTAAGACCGAAATTATTGCAACATGAACCAGAGAGTTTGCAAGCCCATCTCGGTGAGACCGAGATCCCATCGATGAGACCGAACTAATTAGGGTTTCTCGCACTGGCTATGTCAAGTGAACTCGGTGGTGCTGGATAGATCAAATCCGTAGGTCCGAGTTTGACTTTTGGTTTGGGACATAGGTGGATATGAGAAAGTGGTTGAGGGCTTTGGAGCATATCACTAAGCACTTTGAGCAAGCAAGCCATTAAGCAACACCTCATCCCCTTTTAATAGTATTGGCTTTCCTAAGGACTCAATGTGATCTTGGATGACTAAAATGAAAATGTAGAGTGTTGAGCTTTTGCCAATCCTTTGTTCTTAGCATCTTGCAGGGGTTCCACATCCTCTTGTCCACGCCACCCCATTTGTTGAACTTATCTGAAATATACTAGATAAAAACATTAGTCCAACAATAGATATGTTGACATTAATTACCAAAACCACCTAGGGAGCGCTTGTGCTTTCAATCTCCCCCTTTGGTAATTGATGACAACATACATCAAATCTTTAGATAGAGATATAAAGAATAGTAGGTAAAGCTCCGGAAAGACATGTAATATGCATAGGCTCCCCCTACATGTATGCAATCATGTAAATATAGAGTACAAGAGCAGGTGAGTGCATAAGCATAACAGAGCAAGCAATGAGTTACATGTATCTTGGCTATATGAATCACAACAAATGATGTGAATATAGAAATTGTAACTTCATGTTCATGATTCCTTCTTACAAACAATATGTACATCAGCAAGAGATCATCATGCACATGAATGTGATGAATATACTTACCTTGTGGTCTTAAGCTGGCTTAGGAAGAGATGAACCTGAGTAAACAAGGTTAGATAACACAGATACATCTACTAAACACAGCAAAAACTGCAACCACAAGAGTAGCAAGACTGGGATGACATGTAGAGAAAGAGTACTAGGTACTCCTATTGGATATAGACATGTCCCCAAAGGTAAAGATATGCAATGTATTCAAAGATTTCCTTCCCTAGAAGTATTTCTCCCCCCGAATCTTATATTGGATAATGGGTGAATATAGGGACAAGAAAAATCAAAGCAAAACAAATCACATCACACAGAAACATAGCACAAACTAACATGTCTTTCCCCTCTAAAGACATGTGACTTCTCTCCTCTTGAATACCAAGCATCTAGGGCTCTGATGTGATTTCTCCCCCGCTGAAGTACTCTCCCCCGTTTTGAAGTGATTAAGCTTTGATGTGATCTCTCTCTCCCCCTTTGACATCAATTTCCAAGAAGGGGTCTTCTGGATTGTGAGTCCAAATAAGTTTGGTCCTTGAGTCACAGAGCAAAGCAGCATATAGAATGTGATGCTGGTAGAGGACAAGAATCATTGAGTGGAGCTAGAAAAAATATGCAGGATGCAAATGACAAAGTGTCTGCTCAGCACTGAAATCGGTAGCACCGAGTTGTTTACTTTGGTAGCACCGAAATGGTTCGGTTTGATCGAAAGTAGCAACCCGGTGTGTCTGAGTTCAACACAGAGACAACATTTTGTCACCTCGGCTAACTAGGCAAATAGGATCTCACAAAGATTTGCAAGGAATTAACTGAAGGATTTGCTATGAATTAGATGCAGGGAATGCAGAACAAAACAGAGAAAAGAAAAGAAATCTAGATGAAGAGGAACAAATATGCAAGAGACAAATGCAAGAACACGGAGAAACACTACAGAACTTCATCTAGAAATGGTCGGCGACAAAGTCACCTATGTTAGAGTATATTGACTTAGGAGTCAAGTGAGAACACTTGAACATAGGTCATACTCATCGTTTAAGCTCAAAATGGGGTTACCATTTTTCGTTTAAGCATTTTGATGTATTCACATCTTGTTGAGCTGCTTTGACCCATGACTTGGGGTAAAGCTTCTCTAAGATGGAATAACATACCTTTGGTGGTGGTGTTGATCTTGATCATGTAGTTGAACTGGTGTGGGATGCTCAAGGTTGATGTAGCTCATCAATGATTGGGAGCACCAGTTGTAGTTTGAGTTCATCTACCTACTTGGGTTAGTCTTGCAAGGAAGAGCACTTGTGTATTCAAATTGACAACCATGAATTTGATACCAAATGAAATTTGATATAAAGATTTTGTCAAAGGATATGTTGAAAGGTTTCATGCTTCCTTGTCTTCAACCACCATGTTGTAGAGACTTGGTGATGTAGAGATTGCTCAAGATGTGAGTGATTTGCAATCTCATAGATTTAGATTCACCCAAGTATCTACAAGGGTTAGATAGCATGCAAGGGTGCAAATATATCCAAGGCATATGATCATCATCATAAGCAAAATATCAAGGATTAGTCAAAGGCTCATGCTTTGCATGTATCCTAATGGAGTTTCTACTCCAAGTTTGAAGCATCAATGATGTTCAATTCACCTCTCAAACGGCAAAATACTTTCTCATCAAGCGGTTTGGTGAATATATCCGCCAATTGCTTATCGGTACGAACATGCTTAAGATCAATGTCCCCTTTAGCAACGAGATCTCTTATGAAATGATGACGAACTTCAATATGCTTAGTTCGAGAATGTTGCACGGGATTATGAGCAATTTTAATAGCACTTCCATTGTCACAAAGCAATGGAACATGTTTCACATAGATCCCATAATCTTTCAGAGTTTGGGTCATCCAAAGTAATTGAGCACAACATGAACCGGCGACAATGTATTACGCTTCGGCGATGGATAA
The DNA here is from genome assembly GCF_002575655.3 of Aegilops tauschii subsp. strangulata. Lineage (NCBI taxonomy): Eukaryota > Viridiplantae > Streptophyta > Magnoliopsida > Poales > Poaceae > Aegilops > Aegilops tauschii. Next base: position 290,622,437 of record NC_053038.3, read on the forward strand.
GGATACCGAGTTTTTTTTTCTTGGAGGACCAAGACACAAGAGATCTACCAAGAAATTGACAAGTACCCGAAGTGGACTTTCTATCAACCTTGTCACCGGCATAGTCCGAATCGGAGTAGCCAACAAGATCAAAAGAAGACCTCTTAGGATACCAAATGCCAAAATTTGGTGTATGGATTAAGTATCTCACTATCCTTTCCACAGCCTTAAGATGAAATTCTTTGGGGCCGCTTCATATCGTGCACACATGCACACACTTAGCATAATGTCGGGACGGGAGGCACATAGATATAACAATGAACCAATCGTAGTGCGGTAAACCTTTTGGTCAACCGGCTTGCCATCCTTAGTCAAGTCAAGATGTCCACTAGTAGGCATGGGCATTTTCATACCTTTGCTTTCTTGCATGTTGAACTTCTTGAATAAGTCCTTGGTATACTTTGTTTGGGAAACAAAGGTACCCTCTTAGTTTGCTTGATTTCCAACCCAAGAAAGAACTTGATTTCACTCATCATAGACATCTCAAACTTCTCCGACATTAGCTTTCCAAACTTTTCACTAAAATGAGGGTTAGCCGAACCAAATATAATATCATCAACACAAATTTGGCACACAAATAATTCACCATTAACCCTTTTAGTAAAAAGAGTAGAATCAATCTTTCCAATCTCAAAGCCTTTCTCAATAAGGAACTTGGTCAAGCATTTATACCACGCTCTAGGAGCTTGTTTAAGACCATAAAGAGCTTTGTGAAGTTTGTAAACATGATCAGGTTTCTTAGGATTAACAAAGCCAGGAGGTTGTTTAACATAAACTTCCTCCTCAATTTCACCATTTAGAAAAGCACTTTTAATGTCCATTTGGTACAAGGTGATATCATGGTGATTAGCATAAGCAAGTAAGATGTGAATGGACTCAAGTCTTGCAACGGGGGCATATGTCTTACCATAGTCCATACCTTCGACTTGAGTGTAGCCTTGGGCAACGAGACATGCTTTGTTGCGAACGACTTGTCCATCTTCCTCTTGCTTGTTGCAAAACACCCATTTGGTACCGATGATGTTGTGGTTGTTGTCGGGCTTCTCGACCAATGTCCACACTTGGTTCCTCTCGAAATTATGTAGCTCTTCATGCATGGCATTTATCCAATCCGGATCTTCCAATGCTTCTTCAACCTTCATAGGTTCAATGCTAGAGATGAATGAATAATGTTCACAAAAATTTGCCAAACGAGTTTTAGAGCGAGTGATTCTCCCAGTTTGGATGTCATTAAAGATTTGCTCGACTGGATGGTCTCTTGAAACTCTTGCTCGAACTCATGAGAGCTTTTTCTTCAGTCGGGGTGGACATCTTCATCATCATCATGTTCTTCTTCTTGGCCTTCTTCATTGTTGGCCTTATCGCTCTCTTGTTGTGGTGGAGAAGGAGGTTGATGAGGTTCATCTTGGTGTACTTCCTCGTTTTCTTCATCTTGGTGTGTCCCACTTGTGGATGCTTCCATGTCAACTCTTGGTTCATCTTGACATGAGGTAGAAGCTTCCACTTGGACGGACGAGGTACTCTCCTTTACCTCCGTTGGACGAATCTTGCCAATAGACGAGTCTTGGATTGCTTCCGAAGGGTCTTTGTCTCCTACATCAATTGGCAATTGCTCTACTTGCGAGCCGTTAGATTCATCAAACTTCACATCTACCGTTTCTTCAACCTTTCGGGTGAAATTATTGTAGACACGATAAGTGTGAGAGTTTGAGCCATAACCAAGTAGGAAAAACCTCATGAGATTTAGGAGCAAATTTAGAACGACGATGCTTATCAAGAATGTAGCACTTTGAGCCGAATACCTGAAAGTATCCAACTTGGGGTTTTTTACCGGTGAGAAGCTCATATGCCGTCTTGCCGAGTAGCTTGTGAAGATACAAGCGATTTGTTGCATGACAAGCTGTCTCAGCCGCTTCCGCCCAAAAGTGTTTTGGCGTCTTGCACTCATCAAGCATCATTCTCGCCATCTCAATAAGAGTCTGGTTCTTCCTCTCAACAACTCCATTTTGTTGAGGCGTGTACGTAGCCGAGAACTCATGTGAAATCCCTTCTTCATCAAGAAAGGTATCCACATTTGCGTTCTTGAACTCCGTTCCGTTGTCGCTTCGAACCTTCATGATCTTCACTTCAAATTGATTTTGGTCCTTCCTAGCGAAGTTCTTGAAGATCTTTTGGACCTGTGATTTATCATCAAGAAAGAATGCCCACATAAATCTTGAAAAATCATCGACTATGAGTAGACCAAATGAGTTACCACCGAGACCTTTATAGGCATTGGGACCAAAGAGATCCATATGAAGTAGCTCGAGTGGTCTTCTCGTGGTGATAATGTTCTTCACGGGGTGACTTCCTACAACTTGTTTTCCTGCTTGACAAGCACTCCACAATCTATCCTTGTCAAATATAACATCTTTCACTCCAAGGATATGATCACCTTTAATTAGCTTATCAAGATTTCGCATGCCCACATGACCTAATCTTCTATGCCACAACCAACCTTTGGAAGATTTAGCAATTAAGCAAGTTCTAGGTTGAGCTTTTTAGTGAAATCAACAATATATAGGTCACCTCTACGTATACCGGTAAAGACCATATTATGATTATCTCTACAAAACACTTGGCAATCTACTTCAGTAAATAGTACATTGAAGCCAAAGTCAGCAAGTCTAGATACAGAAAGTAAATTGTAGCCAAGAGATTCAACGAGCATAACATTTTGCATGGAGCTATCATGTGAGATGGCCACCTTATCAAGGCCAACCACCTTACCCTTTGAGTTATCATCAAAGGTGAAATACTTTCGAGGGCCATCATTTTCAGCAGGCTCACGAAACATATCCTTATCTCCGATCATGTGATCGGTACATCCAATATCAAGGACCCATTACTTTCCTCCAGCCATGTAGCCGCGAATATTAGCCATATGACCAAAGTGTCTCATAGACTCATCGAGATCAAAGTCACTATCATCATCCTCATCATAGTATCCATGTTCAACATCGTCTTGTGATGGATCAATTCCTAGTGAGTGTGATTCATTAGATAAATGATCATCACAATAATCAGCTTTATGAATTCTAATGGCTTCGGAGATGATATTGCTAATGATTCCAACATCTCCTTTGGCACGCATGAGGTTAGTAAGCTCAAATAGACAATCACCAAACTTAGGATCATTGGAATTCATCTTATTTAAGGAAATAGTCTTATGAAGAATTTCATCTAAGTTTTGCAAGGAATAGTTTGGAAATCGTTCCTCAAGAAATCTCCATATGGTGTAGGCACAATCAAGAGTAGGCAAGCAACCAAGCAAATTTCTAGGCAAACCTCTAGTGATAAGATTAACAGTTCTAAGATTGCGGATCATGTCAATAGACTCATCAAGGGTAGGATGCAAAGGATCAACATGAGGTGCACAAGGGCTAGTAATGTACTTGTTCAAATGATATTCATTCAAAATTTCAAGCATCTCAATTTTCCACTCATGAAAGAACTCTCCATCAAGTATAGGCACTCTATGTCTAAGACTCCCCAACGTAGACTCATCCATCTTCCTCCAATGGTGATTAAACCAAAGCAATGGAGACCAATGCTCTGATACCAATTGAAAGGATCGAGAAGAGGTGTTTAGAGGGGGTGAATACACTCTTAACAAGTAAAAGTAGAAATTTTTGTTTTCTTCAAGTTAAGGTAGAGTTTTAGCACAAGTTTAAACATTCACAATACATTTCAAGAAAGCATGGCAAGAGTACATGAGCAACGGAAAGTGAAGCATGCAAGTTGCAAGAAGGTAAAGGGATGAGATTGGAGTGTGCAAACGCAATTGGAGACATGGAGATTTTTGGCGTGGTTCCGATAGGTGGTGCTATCGTACATCCACGTTGATGGAGACTTCAACCCATGAAGAGTAACGGTTGCGCGAGTCCATGGAGGGCTCCATCCACAATGGGTCCACGAAGAAGCAACCTTGTCTATCCCACCATGGCCATCGCCCACGAAGGACTTGCCTCACGAGAGTAGATCTTCACGAAGTAGGCGATCTCCTTGCCCTTACAAACTCCTTGGTTCAACTCCACAATCTTGCCGGAGGCTCCCAAGTGACACCTACCAATCTAGAGACACCACTCTCCAAAAGGTAATAGATGGTGTCTTGATGATGAACTCCTTGCTCTTGTGTTTCAAATGATAGTCTCCCCAACACTCAACTCTCTCTCACTGATTTGTATTTGGTGGAAAGAAGATTTGAGTGGAAAGCAACTTGGGGAAGGATAGAGATCAAGATTCTTGTGGTTGGAATGGAATATCTTGGTTTCAACACATGAGTAGGTGGTTCTCTCTCAGAAAATGAATGCTGGAAGTGTAGGAACGTTCTGATGGCTCTCCTTACTAATGAAGGAAGTGTGGAGGGGTATATATAGCCTGCATACAAAATCTAGCCGTTACACACAATTTACCAAACTCGGTGGGACCTGCCGGCGTCGTGGGAACGGGGGTACCCAGACTTGCCTGCCTGCGTCCGGCCCATCTTTATCGGCAACCACTCAAGACCGTCGCGAGGGGCCAAGCCTCACGAGGCGGACGACACAAGACCTCCTTAGGGGCAGCCACGCTAGGCTGGCTCCCGAGGAGCGGAGATATCTATGCAAGGGGCACCTCGCGAGGTGCACGTGACGTGAGCCATGACGACCAAGGCCAGGCGAGCACCAACTGGCGCAGAGTACCCGTTGCCTCTTTGGTGCTAAAGGGGTAAGCATAGGCGAGGAGTCCCGAGGTGTCAGTCAAAGGTTTCCATATTGGAGCAACAAGACCAAGACCAGCAGGACGGAAGGACGGAGGTCACCGCGGAGCCCACGACGGCGTCACCACCAGAGCCTTTGGCAGGCGAAGACCACCTTCACCATAGGCGGCAACCTCGACCCGGATCAAGAGGAGGCATTGGTGAAGTTTATGCGCGCGAACAAGGAGGTATTCGCCTGGGAACCCAAGCAGCTGATAGGGGTCCCAAGGGGGGTAATCGAGCATCACTTAAGGGTGTGCCCCAATATGCGCCCTATGAAGTAGAAGGCGCGGCGACAGTCCACGAAGAAGCAGACCTTCATCGTCCAGGAAACTCGCAAGCTGGAAGCGGCAGGTGTCATTCGCGAGGTCCGATACCCGGAATAGCTGGCGAACCCCATCATCGTGCCAAAGAAAGGTGGGAAGGAATGCATGTGTGTCGACTTCACGAACCTCAACAAGGCCTGCCCCCAAGACCCGTTCCCGCTTCCGCGCATCAACCAGATCGTCGACTCCACCACCGAGTGCGACCTGCTGTGTTTCTTGGATGCATTCTCGGGCTACCATCAGATCAAGATGGCGGTGGAGGACGTGGAGAAGACCGCCTTCTTGAGCCCGTGCGGGGTATACTGCTACACCTGCATGCCATTCGGGCTGCGCAACGCTGGGGCGACCTTCCAGCGGCTGATGCACATTGCCCTAGGCCAGCAGCTAGGGAGGAACGCCGAAGCCTACGTCGATGACATCGTGGTAAAGTCTCGGGAGGCAAGAACCCTCATTCAGGACCTGGAGGAGACTTTCACCAGCCTGCGCCAGGTGGACCTATGGCTCAACCTGAAGAAGTGCGTGTTTGGTGTCCCCTTCAGCAAGCTGCTAGGTTTCCTCGTGACGCACAGGGGGATCGAGGCCAATCCGGAGAAGGTCAAATCAATAGAAGACATGAGCCCACCGCAAACCCTCAAAGAAATGCAGAAGCTTGCGGGCTGAGTGACCTTGCTGGGGTGCTTCATCTCCAAGTTGGGGGAGCGCGCCCTGCCGTTCTTCAAGATGATGAAGAAGAAGGGCCCGTTCGAGTGGACCCTGGAGGCCGACCTGGTGTTTCAAGACCTCAAGAGATACCTGACCAGCCCTCCGGTGATGGTAGCGCCTCGTCCCCTCGAGTCCCTGTTGCTCTACCTGGCTGCCACGCCACACTCAGCCAGCGCGGCATTGGTGGCCGTCCGGGAGGAGCGCCAGGCCAAGAGCGCGCCGCGCAAGGCCGCGCCTTCAGCCGGGGTGACGCGACACCAAGACGGCGCTGTTGAAGCCACGACGACGCCCGTATAAGATCAGGCCCTGCAGGACGGCGCTTCTGGGCCTGCGGGGGCTCTGATGAGCGACCGAGCTCCTGAGTTCTCCCATCTCAGGAAGCGGCACAACCCCCGGAAGCTGCAGGCCCCGTCGATGCTCCCGCCCTCGTCGAGCACCCGGTGTACTTCATCAGCACGGTGTTACGGGACGCAAGGGCATGGTATCCCATGCCAAAGAAACTACTGCTCGCACTTCTGGTGGCCTCGCGCAAGCTGTGCCATTACTTTCAAGGCCACCCAATTAAGGTCGTTTCAGCCTACCCATTGGAGAGGGTACTCCGAAGCCCCAACGCTGCGGGGAGAGTCACTGAGTAGAACATTGAACTACAAGCGTTTCAGTTGGAGTTCAGCACGACCAGGGTCATCAAGGGAGCCGCACTCGCCGACTTCTTCGCAGAATGGACCGACGCTCCGGAGCCCGAAGCAGGCGAGAGCCGATCCCTCTCGCCAGGAGACGAAGCGCCGGATGGCTGGGTCATGTACTTCGATGGCGCTTTCGCACGCCAAGGTGCGGGGGCTGGCGCCATACTCATCTCGCCCACCCAAGACAAGCTATACTAGGTCGTGCAGCTCTGCTTCCAGCGGGGCGAGAAGGTCTACAACAACATCATGGAGTACGAGGGGTTGATTGCCGGCCTTAGGGCCCCGGCGGCATTGGGGGTGAAGCGTCTCACCATCAAGGGGGACTCACAGCTCCTCGTTAACTTTTCCAATAAGGTGTACGAGCCAAGGGACGAGCACATGGAGGCATACCTCATAGAGGTGCGCAAAATGGAGAAGCAGTTCTTGGGCCTAGTGCTACTGCATGTGCCTCGCGGCACTAAAAGGAAGCTGACGACATTTCCAAAAGGGCGTCCAGGCGCCTGCCCCAGGAGCCCGGCGTCTTTGAGGAGCGGCTTTTCAAGCCTTTAGTAGCACCCCCATCTGCGGGGCTGGCATCACCTCAGGAGGAGCTCCACAACCACAAGCCTCGGGAGCCCCCGTCTGTGGCCTGACCACAGGAGCAAGCCTGCTCCTAGCACTCGAGCCTCAGGAGGGATTCTAGACCGAGGAGTTCGAGGCGTACCTTGTGCGAGGGACACTGCCGAAGAAAGAGGAGGACGCGGAGCGTGTGGCCCGGCAGGCTACGGCATACTGCATACAGGATGGTGAGCTATACAGAAAACGACCAAATGATGTTTCCTTGCGATTCATCTCCAGGGAGCAGGGGAGCGAGCTGCTAGCCGACATACACGGCGGAGACTGCGGGCATCACTCATCATTGTGTACCCTGGTTGGCAAGGCGTTCCGCAGCGGGTTCTACTGGCCCACGGCACTCAACGACGCGACCAAGCTGGTAAGGTCCTGCGAGGCCTGTCAGTTCCAAGCCAAGCAAATCCACCAGCCGGCTCAGGGCCTACAGACTATCCCACTCTCGTGGTCGTTCGCGGTCTGGGGGCTAGATATCCTAGGACCGTTCCCTCGAGTGCCCGAGGGCTACCGCTACCTCTATGTCGCCATCGACAAGTTACCAAATGGGCAGAGGTGGAGGCTATCCGCACCATCCCATCCGGGTCGGCAGTTAAGTTCATCAAGGGCCTCGTGAGTTGGTTTGGGGTCCCTAACCGCATCATCACCGACAACGGCTCACAGTTTATTAGCAATCTCTTCAAGACATATTGTGCTAACCTTGGAACGCATATATGCTACGCCTCAGTGGCACACCCCAGGAGCAACGGCCAAGCCGAGCGCGCCAATGCAGAGGTCTTGAGGGGCCTCAAGACCAGGACCTTCAAGAAGAAGCTCGAGGCCTGCGCTGGGGGCTAGCACGACGAGCTCCGGTCCATGATGTGGTCCATCCGCACCACCACCACCAAGCCAACAGGTGAGACCCTGTTCTTCCTCGTCTATAGAGCCGAAGCAGTCCTCCCTCACGAGGTCAAGCATCGCTCTACGTGGGTCCTGGAATTTCACGAGGCACGTCAGGACGCAATGCGGGGGATGGACCTCATGCTGGGGGAGGAGCACCGTCGTCAAGCCTCGCTTCGGGTGGTCAGATACCAGCAGGCATTGTGACAGTACCACTGCCGTAGCGTCCGCTCCAGGACGCTCGAGGTGGGCGATCTCGTCCTGAGGCGGGTGCTCTCTAGGGAAGGGTTGCATATGCTTTCACCCACGTGGGAGGGCCCGTTTAGGATTGCCTGAGTCTCCAAGCATGGCGCCGCGCGCCTGGAGACGCAGGACGGGATCCCCATCCAGAACGCCTGGAACATCCAGCACCTCCGGAAGTTCTACCCATGAAGCAAGGCCCAATGCCCATGAAGGTCCCCGCTCGTGACACTCTCACGTGATAATGAGTGGGTATGTACACGCCCCGGAGTCTCCAGAGTGCCGCCCTCGGGCCTCGGGGGCTCCCTCCCACGTCCTAGTGGCAACACTTAGCTCCGCGCTGGTGAGAAGGCTAGACTAGGTGCCGGATGCGGCTGTTCATTTGCTTTCCGTAGTTGGCTTGCCCCCTTTTCTTTTAATGAAATTTGAAGTTCTAGGGTTTCTCGGTGGCTTGGTTGAACCCCCTCTTCTCTCTGATTCTTCCCTCGATTTTTTGTTTTGCGCTAGGGAGGGCGGCAGTTGCCCGACGCTCTCCCTCGCGCGCCTCGCGAGGGGGCTGGACTGGTATGTGTGTGTGCGCACTCACCTGGTCTCCGCGAGGCGCCCTCGTTTGAGCTTGTGTTCGGCGCATCCCTTTTTAGTCCGTGCCCACGAGTACCGCGGCGTGGTGCATTTGGCCATGTTCAGCCCACGCCCAGGGCCTCGTGTAGGGAGTGATAATGATTTCCTAACAAATTTTTTGCAGCTTCGCGACGTCGCCGAGTCGATAGCAGGGAAGCCCCACCAACTGTCGGGGGGCGCGTGCCGTCACGAGGTGGAAGCTACCCCGTATGCATCAAGCTAAGTTACCCCCTACGCCTACACAAGGCAAAGATTTCATAGCACAACCCAGAAATGATAAACACAGCACAAAGCAGCATAAGCACCACGGTTCATTACATGCCCTAGCAGGGCCCCGCACTTGTTTCCAATGATACAAGAGGAAAGGAAAGGAAGGGATAGGCAAAAGCGGCTCCTACGACGCGGTTGCTCACGAGGATCGGCCCCCTGGACTCCGATGGAGCCCTCCTCGCGCTTCACTGGGGAGCGGTGACGGGACGACCCGCCACCGTCCTCGAAGCGAGCCCGACGGCGTGGCAGCTAGTCGTAGCCGCCGCTGCTGGATCTTTCGCCGGAGGAGGAGTCGTCATAGCTGGACGAACCGCGGCCATCGCCGAGGGCGAGTGCACCCTCATCCTCGTCACGGCCGTCGCCAAGGCCAAGCACTTTGTCACCGTCGTTGTCTTCAGGGTAGCACCCGGCGCGGCGACCGTCTTCCCCGAACACCTTCACGAAGAGGGTCGCGCCACCGTTGTACTTGAAGTGGAGGGTGCACCGCCTGCTCAGACCGCGCACGCGGGCAAACGTCTACCAGACGCGGGCCAGGGCTACATTGCCAGCGACGGGGACCTCCACTGCGACCCACGAAGCCTTACTGCAGCAACCGTCGGCCTGCTGCCAGAGGCCGCCAGGACCCGTGGCCGGCAGTTCGTCGGCAAAGGAGCGTGGAAGCTGAAGCCAGGTGCCGCTCGGGTTCTCCGACCACATGTCGAACTCCGGCAGCACCTTCGCCGAGTGGAAGCGCGGCCGGGAGGCCGGGCGACCATGGCGCGCCTCCCCTCATGGGCAGAACTGCCACATCTCGGGTGGCCTCTGCCATGCGAGGAGGCGCCGCTGCGGCTACCTGGGGCAGTGCCGGACCCTAGAGAGGTTCGTCCGCTCCCGCGAGGGGGCGCAGTGGGGATTGCCACGTGCTTGCGGGGGCGCCCGCGCCCCCTCTTAGGCGGTGGCGAGCCGGGCCCCTCTTGGCGAGCCTTCCCCTTCTCTGCGGCTGAGAACCTCTTCACTGGCACCATGAGTGTCGCTGCAGAGCGGTAGAGCAAGGAGGAAGAAGAGGAAGCGGGCGGAATGGAGGAAGAGATGAGCAACGGGAGCTCCACCCCCCTCCTCATTTATAGCCGAAGGAGGCCAACCGCCGCCCTCCATGATCGCAGGTAATTATGGTTTTTCTTCTGCATGTAGCAGGGTCTCGTCAAGTCGGGCAGTTGCCGAGGCAGCATGGGAAAGTGGAGACGCCCACGTCCTATCAGTCGCCATGCGTCAATCAAGGCCGCAGGCTATTGGGGCCCACGGCGCTCCACACTTGACCCTTGGCTTCGCCTCGAAGCCATGTCCGAGTGTGCCTTGGGCCCGGGGGCTTCCGTCGGCGTCCTGGGAACGGGGGTACCCAGACTTGCCTACTTGCGGCCCAGGGCATGGCTCAGCCAGCGGCCTGGTACGGCCCATCTTCATCAGCAACCACTCAAGACCCTCGCGAGGGGCCAGGCCTCGCGAGGTGGACGACACAAGACCTCCTTAAGGGCAGCCACGCTAGGCCGGCTCCCGAGGAGCAGTGATATCTATGCAAGTGGCACGTCGCGAGGTGCACGTGACGTGAGCCATGACGACCAAGGCCAGGCGGGCGCCAGCGGGTGCAGAGTACCCGTTGCCTCTTTGGTGCTAAAGGGGCAAGAGCAGGCGAGGAGCCCCGAGGCGTCAGGAAAATGTTTCAATATTGGTGCAACAAGACCAAGACCAGCAGGACAGAAGGACGGAGGTCACCGTGGAGTCCACGACAGCGTCACCCCCAGAGCCTTTGGCAGGCGAAGACCACCTTTTGTCAGGATAGCTTCTACTAGTTATCTCCTTCGAAATTGGTCGCTGTGGGATCCCCTCCCGCCTAATATTTGGGAAGAGGACTAGGGCCTCTATAAATAGGACTAGCCACCACCCTAGCAGGGGACAGATCATTCAGACCATCCTCACACACACAAGCTCGCCGAGCTCAAGAACACTTCTCCTCAGGAGGCTGTTCATCCCTTGTACTATTCATCACTAGAGTAGGGTATTACACCACAACGGTGGCCCGAACCAGTATAAACTATGGTGTCTCTTGTTCCTTGGGTTCGGCGAGCTAGGCCTTGAGATCGTTGCGAGAGTGAGCTAGGAAGGGAGAGATCTTCGTGCGCACCCCAGTGTTCGAACCTCAAGGGTTTGCCGGAACCCAGAATCCGACAGGACCGAATAGGAAAACTCGGTCAGACCGATTTAGTTCAAAATGTGAACGTTAGGATTTTTGGTGGGACCGATATGATCAACTCGGTGGGACTGATGTGCTAGGGTTAGGGTAAAACCTCATCTCGGTTTGACCGATTACACAAACTCGGTGGGACCGATTTTGGTAATGAGCTAACCAGAGAGTTGGTCAAGCAAACTCGGTGAGACCGATTACAAATCTCGGTAAGACCGAAATTATTGCAACAGGAACCAGAGAGTTTGCAAGCCCATCTCGGTGAGACCGAGATCCCATCGGTGAGACCAAACTGATTAGGGTTTCTGGCAGTGGCCTATGTCAAGTGAACTCGGTGGCGCCAGATAGATCAAATTGGTAGGGCCGAGTTTGACTTTTTGTTTGGGACATATGTGGATATGAGAAAGTGGTTGCGGGCTTTGGAGCATATCACTAAGCACTTTGAGCAAGCAAGCCATTAAGCAACACCTCATCCCCTTTTAATAGTATTGGCTTTCCGAAGGACTCAATGTGATCTTGGATCACTAAAATGAAAATATGGAGTCTTGGGCTTTTGAGCTTTTGCCAATCCTTTGTTCCTAGCATCTTGCAGGGGTTCCACATCCTCTTGTCCACGCCACTCCATTTGTTGAATTTATATGAAATATACTAGCTAAAAACATTAGTCCAACAAGAGATATGTTGACATTAATTATCAAAACCACCCAGGGAGCACTTGTGCTTTCATCGCCACCGCGTGGTCAACATGGTCAATGAACGACATCCATCGGACCTGAACTGTACGTGGAGACGCTGGCAGTTGGGTCCACGGCCGCACACAAGGAAATGCCTCCTTATTACGCGCAAAATAATGATTCCTCCACCTGACATCTGGGACCCACCAAAAGGGCCTCTGTATTTTGCAAAAAAAAAATGTTCCCCCCACTGACAAGTTGGACCCACCAGCTATATCTTCGCACGCAAGGAAGTTCCTCCTTATTACGCACAAAAAATGAATACTCCCCCTACTAGCTGGGACCCAGCATAGTGGGAGGCTGACTTGTGGGCCTACTAAGTCGACGGGGACGGAGGGCTTTGTCAACTTAGTCAATATGAACAATTCTAGCTCCAGTGACCGTACGATGTCCATCCAATGGTTGTAGTGCTTCTTCAACCTCTGGTCTTCTTGCTCCAGCCGCACAAAGCAGCACCGGTCGTGCCGCTTTCTCCTGCCTCCCGTGGCCGGCTGTGCTGTCGTGGAGGCCTCACCGGCCCCTACTACTCCCACCGCTGGCCAGGCCATCCCTCCCTCACCCACACCCGCTGTTATTCTACGGCGACGGCAGCCTCACACCGAAGTCGAACTAGTGAGCCCTCGTACTCCTCTCCGTGTGGGCATCCACTACCGCGTCTTCCCCGGCTCCGTGCCATCCCCTTCGTAGGCCTCGCCGTCGTCCACCGTCTTGGTGCTCTTGGCGCGGCGTGGTCAATGTGGTCAAGGAATGACTTCCATCAGAAGAGTACTGTACGTGGAGAGGCTGACTGCTGGGTCCACGGCCGCAGCAAGGAAGTGCCTTCTTATTACGCGGAAAATAATGATTCCTCCACCTGACAGCAGGGACCCACCGGACGGGCCACCGTATTTCATGAAAAAAACATTTCCCCCCTGACTGCAGGGACCCACCAGCTACATCTTCGCATGCAAGGAAGTGTGTCCATATTACGGGCAAAAAATGATTCGCCCCCTGACTGCTGGGACCCACCAGCTACATCTTCGCATGCAAGGAAGTGCCTGATAGTCGGGACCCACCTGGTCGAAGCGTACGTAGCGTTGTCATTCTGGTCGCGAACGTGTACGTACATACTGGTCGATCAGTCTGTCTGCAGGCTACAGCGATGAACCGTGGCAGTATAAGGAAGGGCACGTGTCGTAGTAGAGGCGCGCATGTGTCGTAGTAGCGGCACGCACGTAGCATGTCAAGCAGTCCCGTTAATATCGTGTACACGTACGTACAGAGGCCAGGGTGCAAGAAAGTAAATACAACCACGTACGTACATATGGGTGGGGTCTCGAACGCCTACTCGCACATACGTACGGCCAGGGCTCGTGTACATGACTGGGTCGGAACGGAGAAACTACGTCATCGTCGTGTTCATCGGGAGCCAACCGGCTTGGATGGAATAGCCGATCGAAATAAGGCTTGGCGTACCGCAGAACGGAGGAAACGACCTTGTGTTTGACCGGCCACGGTCGAAACGGGATCCTGTTCATTGGGAGGGGTCTGGTGTTCCGCAAAACGGAGGAAACAGACTTCTCTTGGACATCCTACGGTCGAAACTGGGTCCTGTTGATCGGGAGGGGTGTGGCGTATCGCAAAACGGAGGAAACAGACTTGTGCTAGAGCGCTAGGGTCGAAATGGGGGTCCTGTTCATCGGGAGGAGTGTGGCGTACCGCAAAACGGGACTCCATAGGATATTGTTCATCTCCACCGTCGACTACCTCCACGGGCTACTGTTCATCCATAGTCGACCTCCTCCAGCCTCCAGCTACGATCGTTCATCCATGGGCTCCTGTTCATCCAGCCTCCACCGCTTCTCCATCGGCTACTGTTCAACCAGCCCTCTCCATGGGGTCTTGTTCAACCACCCCTCCACGGGCTACTATTCATACAGCCCTCCAACGGATACTGTTCAACCAGCCCTCCACGGGGCACTGTTAATCGACCCCTCCACGGGGTCCTCTTCATCCACCCCCAACCGGCTCGATTGGGGTCCTGTTCATCTAGTGGCAACAGCCTCTACTACCACGGGGTCCTGTTTATCAAAACCCCAACAACGCTCACTTTTCATCAAGAGGCAGCATCGATCGGCTTCAGTTAGCAGCAGTTGTAGGTGTCAAAACCGGCAGATCTCGGGTAGGGGGTCCCGAGCTGTGTGTCATGGATCGATTGGTAACAGGAGACAGGGGACACGATGTTTACCCAGGTTCGGGCCCTCTTAATGGAGGTAATACCCTACTTCCTGCTTGATTAATCTTGATGAATATAGAGATTACAAGAGTTGATCTACCCCGAGATCATATGTTGTGGTCTAAACCCTAGGGGTATGATGATTAATGTCATAATGATATATCGACTAGCCTGACCTTGGCTTATATAATGCACCAGAGGCCTAGGATAACAAGAGTCCTAGCTGAATACGTTGGTGGAGAGGAGTCCTTGTCTTGATCATGAAGTCTTGCGGAATCTTCCTCGTGTGCGGCATGGGCTGTCCGAACTGGCCCACGAGTGAACCGTCATGGGCGTCCTTGGCCCGATCCACCTAGTCGGGAGACGATGTGGTGAGTACCCTCTAGTCCAGGACACCGTCAGTAGCCCCCTGAACCGGTCTTCAAGTTGGGGACGCTCCTCGGTTCTTCCAAACTGTTCTTCGTCTTCGGTCGTCGGTCTTAAAAACAGGTTCAACAAATCCTCCCATCTTCTATCTCGAGGATTGCCGAGCTAAATCTGAAGATCTCACACGTCGGGTATCCGAGGAGCCCTTTGAGGGAGTCCTGGATTAAGGGCTCCTCGGGCGTCCGGACTATGTAACATGGGCCGGACTAATGGGCTATGAAGATACAAGACAGAAGACTTCCTCCCGTGTCTGGATGGGACTCTCCTTTGCGTGGATGGCAAGCTTGGCATTCGGATATGTAGATTCCTTCCTTTGTAAACCGACTCTGTACAACCCTATGCCCCTCCGGTATCTATATAAACCGGATGGTTTAGTTCGTAGAGACGATCACAAGCATACAAGCTAGACATCTAGGGTTTAGCCATTACGATCTCGTGGTAGATCGACTCTTGTAATCCTCATATTCATCAAGATCAATCAAGCAGGAAGTAGGGTATTACCTCCATCAAGAGGGCCCGAACCTGGGTAAACATCTTGTCCCCCATCTCCTATTACCATCGACCCTAGACGCACAGTTCGGGACCCCCTACCCGAGATCCGCCGGTTTTGACACCGACATTGGTGCTTTCATTGAGAGTTCCGCTGTGACGTTGAAGACAGGATCGATGGCTCAACTTGTCATTAAGGACAGCATCACCTCCGGAGGAGCCTTGGCCTCAGGCCAAACCCCCCAGTTAGGCGACTTTACCATGATCGCCCGTTCGGCCGTTAAGCCGACGATGACTTCTCAGGTCATCAAAAATCGTCTCCGTATCGACTCCGAATACTCCAAACGGATCGATCCGGCGGAGTTTTTGTCTTTAAACGAACTCTTGGATCGCATCGCCGCCATGGGGGTCGCTACAGACTATGGTCGGATTGGGCTTAAACCCGATCAGAGAGAAATTAAATCTCCGCCGATCACCCTTTAGATAGCGGTCGTAGATAAGCAAAACAACAACTCTTCCTCTATGTTGAAGACGAACTATGTTCGGATTTCCGAGCTCGAAGAGCCAGATACCTGTCTGCAAAACGACACCCCCAGTCCTCTGAACCTAGAGTCGGACGTTGGGCCTGAAAAATCAGCTGACATCCCGGAGCCCGAACTATTAAGCTCGGAAGTTTTTCAAACTCCGGATCCCAAACTGGGTAAGGGTTCGGATTTAAAGCCACCCACCCACCACAAGCAATATTCGCCAAGCACTTCCGACCTTCCGGATATATGCGACCTCATGTACATACGACAGCAGTCTCAGGAAACAATCCATCACTTTTGGGCTAGGTTCCTCCTTGTCAAAGACAAGATTAAAGATTGCAGCGATGAGGAAGCGATTTCAGTATTCTACAATAATTGCACGGACGAAGGAATCCTCAACGCCATCAACCGCCGTCTCATATTACACTTCGCTGACTTGGCAACTATAGTATAGAAGTACTGCGCAATGGAAAGCGCCTAGAAAACTCAGACAGCTCGCTGGGAACCCCCGGTCTCTGCTCAATCCCTCGGGCGGGCAAAAAGGGTGCACACTCGCGCGACACCCAGCCCTATATTGAAGAAAACTAAGCCCATTACAGGACATGGGACCGTTCTGGAAGGATGGCTCGATAAGCCATGCAAAATACACACGACACTGGACACCGAACCAACCCACAGCTTTAGAGCATGTTGGATACTCTGGAAAGTGGCCAAAAGCGGCGAGGATATCCTCGGCAACAACACCTCAGAGCAACGTCCCCCAGAAGATGATGACCTTAGAGTATTGACGGTCTTCGAGACTATTGCTTAAAACAATCGGTGCAAGAGGGTACTCCGTGACCTCGCCGAAGTCTCCCAAGTCGCAGCAATAAACCCCTGGAATGACACGGCCATAACTTTCAATGCCAGTGACGAACCAAGATTCCAGTCAATCCGGGCACCAGCCGCCTTGGTCCTCAATCCAATTGTGGATGGCTTTCAGCTCACTAAAGTGCTCATGGACGGCGGCAGCGGGCTAAACCTCATCTACGAGGATACACTCAATAAAATGGAAATAGACAGGAGCCGCATCAAGCAAAGTGATACGACCTTCCGAGGAATCATTCCCAACCGGGACGCACGTTGCGCGTGGAAAATCACACTTGACATGGTATTCGGCACTCCGGAGAAATACGGGTCCGAAGAAATAACCTTCCAAGTAGCCCCTTTCAACAGTGGATATCACGCCCTATTAGGGCGAGATGCATTCACCCGTTTACAAGCCATACCTCACTATGTGTATATGAAGCTAAAGATGCCCGGGCCCAACAGTATTATCACTCTCGCGAGTGATCCGGATATAGCCCTCCGCGCCAAAAACAAAACCGCATCCCTGGCCCTCGAGGCACTATCCGAGGCCCTCATGGCCGAAGAGTTAACCGCATTACGCTCCACGGTGGACAGGGACGACGTAATCCTTGATTAGTGGCCCAAATCCACCTCTTTCAAACCAGCAGACGAAGTAGTCAAATTTCAGGTCCACCCAATGGACCCCAAGAATACAGCTTGCATCGGGGCACAACTAGACCCAACGGTTGATGCCGCACTACGAGCGTTCCTACGCGAAAACTGGGACATATTCTCCTGACACTCTTCTGATATGCCAGGGATCCCACGCGGGTTGGCCGAACACAGCCTCAATATATTGAAGGGATATAAGGCGGTCAAGAAAACACTGTGGCGCTTTTCCGAACCCAAACGACTAGCTATGGGGGAGGAGCTAGCCAAGTTAATCGAGGCCGGATGCTTCAACGAAATAAAACACCCGGACTGGTTAGCAAACCTGGTGATGGTGCCAAAGAAGGATAAATCTTGGCGCCTGTGCGTCGATTTCAAAGACCTCAACAAGGCATGCCCTAAGGATCCCTTCCCCCTCCCCCGCATCGATCAGATTATCGATGCTACCGCAGGACATGACTCACTGTGTTTCCTCGATGCATACTCTGGATACCATCAAATCAAAATGAAGGAGTCCGATCAAGCCGCAACGACATTCATTACCCCATACGGGCCTTTCTGCTTCAACACTATGCCCTTCGGGCTCAAAAATGCCGGGGCCACCTACCAACGCATGATTCAAACATGCCTGGAGAAACAAATCGGCAAGACAGTTGAAGCATATGTGGATGACATAGTCATCAAGACTAGACACGTCGAGTCATTAATAGACAACCTGCGTCTCACATTCGATAACCTCCGCACATATGACATCAAGCTCAATCTGAAAAAGTGTTTTTTCGGTGTTCCCGCTGGAAAACTGCTGGGCTTCATCGTTTCCAGTAGAGGAATTGAGGCAAATGCAGCCAAAATCCGAGCTTTCTCACAATTGGCTACACAAACAGACCTTAAACAGGTCCAAAAACTAGCCGGATGCGTGGCAGCTTTAAGCAGCTTTATCTCCAGACTAGGAGAAAAAGCATTGCCACTTTATCGCCTTCTCCGACGCACCGACCACTTGGAGTGGACGGATGCGGCAACGGCCGTACTGGAAGAAATAAAGGCTCTTTTAGCGAGCAACCCAATCCTGGCCGCGCCAAACGTCGGCGAACCAATGTTATTATACATATCTGCAACACACCAGGTGGTGAGCGTGGTGCTCGTCATTGAGCGAGAGGAGGATAGACACAAATTCCCACTCCAGAAACCGGTATACTACGTATCCACTATCCTCACACCATGCAAATCCCGGTACCCTCATTACCAAAAGATAGCATATGCGGTCTTCATGGCATCCCGAAAGCTACGGCACTACTTCCAAGAGTGCTCTATTACGGTGGCTTCCAAAGTCCACTCAATGACATAATAAACAACTGCGACGCTACGTGCCGGATTGCTAAGTGGGCCATTGAGCTCCTACCATTAGACATAACATACAAACCACGCCGGACAATTAAATCCCAAGTATTGGCCGACTTCATCGCCGAATGGACAGAGGCCAAACTCCCTAAAGAGTATGGAACATATTCCAACTGGGTCATGTACTTCTATGGCTCTAAAATGCTGGCCGGTTTATGAGCAGGCGTCGTTTTAATGTCCCCCACTGGAGACACAGTCCAGTAGGTACCCCAAATATTATACACAGACTCCAACAATGCAGCCGAATATGATGCCTTATTGCACGGTCTTCGGATGGCTACCTCCATGGGCATACAACGCCTGGAGGTGCACGGGGATTCAAATCTCGCAGTATCCCATATAAATGGAGACTTCGACGCCAAAGATCCAAAGATGGTGGCCTATCGTAACGCCGTACTCAAAATATGAGCTCGGTTCGAGGGACTCGAGTTTCATCATGTCGATCAAGAAAGCAATCAAGCAGCGGACGTTCTTGCTCGCATGGGCGCCAAGCATGACGCCGTCCCGCCTAACATCTTTTTGGAAAAGGCTCTTCAAGCCATCCGTGGTGTGGCAGGATGAGAGCGGCAACACTAGTCCGGATCCGACTATACCCCAGATTCCGAACACAATACCAATATCATCGGGGGCTCAGCCACAAAACAACGCCATCGGCCCATCTAATAATGGCAGTAATTGCCCCATGGACCGAACCCTTCTTGGCCTACCTTAATAGGCGAGAGCTCCCTGAGGACAAGAATGAGGCTCGCTGCATTGTTTGGCGCTCAAAAGCCTACAAGGTCCATGACGGAGAGCTCTAGAAGAAAAGTGCTACCGGAGTCCTTCAAAGGTGTACCTTCGAAGAAGAGGGGCGGCAGCTCCTAGCCGAAATCCATGCTGGCCTCAGCGGTCACCACGCCGCAGCTCGTGCCCTTGTAAGTAAGGCTTTCCGTACAGGTTTCTTTTGGCCAACGGCCCAAGCAGATGCACATGACCTGGTCCAACGTTGTGTCGGATGCCAGTTCTTCGCCAACCAAAGCCATATGCCGCCTACTGCTCTACAAACAATCTCCATTACTTGGCCTTTTGCGGTCTGGGGGCTTGATATGGTTGGACCCCTTAAAGGAGGAAGCCATAAGAAAAAATATCTGCTAGTCGTGGTGGTAAATTCACCAAGTGGATAGAGGCCAAACCAGTTAAAATGGCTGAAGCCGGACCATTGATAGACTTTACATCTGGTGTCGTGCACCGTTATGGTGTCCCGCACAGCATCATCACCGATAACGACTCCAATTTCACAGCCGACGAAGTGAAATCCTGGTGTGCTAAATTGGGCATTAAGCTCGATTACGCCTCGGTCTATCATCCACAAACAAACGGTTATGTCGAACAAGCTAACGGTCTTATTATGAGCGTCATTAAGCCTAGACTAGTGCGGTCGTTGAAAAATCAGACAAGCACTGGGTTGAGGAGTTCGACTCCGTACTCTGGGGGCTGCGGACCACGCCCAATCACATTACTGGATACACACCATTCTTCATGGTGTACAGCGTAGAGGACTTTTGCCCTGTGACATCATTCATGACTCACCTTGAGTGCGCATGTATGAAGAGAGAGAAGCCGAGTTGGATCGGCAGGACAGTCTAGATGCCTTGGAGGAGGAGCGCGACGTTGCAAAAGCCCGTTCTGCATTCTATCAACAACAGGCTCGCGGATATCAAAGCCGAGAGGTGCGGGCCAAGACTTATAATGTTGGTGAACTTGTTCTATGCTTGCCAGAAAAGAAAAAGGACAAACTCAAGCCCAAGTGGGAGGGTCCCTTCATCATAGATGAAGTTCTCACTGGAGGAGCGTACCGCCTGCGTGATGCATCGGACAATCGCCTAGAGCCGAACCCGTGGAACGCCGCCAGACTCCGAAGATTCTACTCCTAGAGCCGGATTCTTTGTTCATTTTCTTCTCCCTTTTTGTCCGTCTTTTTCCCTCTTTAATTTTTTTCTAGCCTCAAGCTCTTGTGTAGCTAAACCACACACCTATGACGTACACATCCTTAAATGTACAGGCTCATAATACCTGGGGGCTTCTCTTACAGAAGCTTGTTATTATTATTATTTTACGAGCATCAAGCTCCTCACATATGTGTCTTTTCTCTCATATGTACCTTTTCTCCACCATTATATGCACCGTTATGACTAAAGTTTTTGCCAAGCTGGGTTGCCTGGCTCCTGTGCGTATGCCCTACGTTCCCGTTTGCTTGGCTAGGGCATAAAGGGAGCACCTCCGCGATTGTTATAGCCGGGTTATCCGGACTTGTACCTCAGACTAGGTGAAGCCGAAAGCTAGCGTTCTTAAGGGAATATTCGGTCGGCGGACTAAACATGTTATACCCTGTTTACACCATGAACAACCAGATGTTATGTATACTGTGATTTTTCGATCACAGTTTGGACATGCATACTAACGCATGTTCAGGGAAAGGAACCCTTAACCGAACTATTCTCCCTAGAAGATGTTTCTTACAATCAACATGTAATACAACATAGCTAGCTGGATACAAATTGTCT
The DNA here is from genome assembly GCF_002575655.3 of Aegilops tauschii subsp. strangulata. Classification (NCBI taxonomy): domain Eukaryota; kingdom Viridiplantae; phylum Streptophyta; class Magnoliopsida; order Poales; family Poaceae; genus Aegilops; species Aegilops tauschii. Next base: position 290,643,627 of record NC_053038.3, read on the forward strand.
GTTCAAGCAACTATGAACCCTACGCCGGGTTTCCACGCATACCCCGGTCTATATTACAGTTACTGTATTCGGAAACACTCCGCGCCTTCGGGTCTAGAGGTCGAAGCGAAAAGGTCTGCCATGACAATCATTTTACAATCCGGCTAGGGACAAATTTGTCAATTGAAGTACATAGTCACTTGGACTCAAAAACTTCTTCATCTATGCCATCTAACATGCTATCTAGCTTATAATCCTATTGGGAATACTTGGCGGCTATATTTACTCGGTCATATACCAGACCAACTGGAATTTCTTTTCCATTTGACCCCCGAGGTCCGACCCGGGCCATACGATTCGGATCAAGCTTGGTGTACCGTGTTTTTGCCATGGCCCAGGCCTCTCGCGCACCTTCTCGGCAGGCCGGTATCTTCCATAATCGGAAGTGCCGCCGAGCTCCTTGGAATAGCTTCACAAGCTCCTCCATACTTCCTGGAGGAGAGGCGGATGGCCACAAAGCTTTGGCAACGCTCCGCATTGCTTGTCGTCCTCGCTCATGCAGTTGGCACAACTCTTGCAGCAGGTCGCCTTGAGAGCTGGACATTTCCTCTTCGGGACGGCCACTCAGCATACCTGCAGACATGAATCTGTGAGATCATTTCTTCGCTGAATTACATAACGGTAAGTTCAAAAGCATACTAAATATGCCGTCGCGTAGCCTCCTATTCTCGTTGACGGTGTTAGCTAGCTGGGCTCGCACATCTTTTAGTTCTTCGCCCAGCAGGGTATTGGAATCCTGCAGCTTGTTCTTTCCATCCCTGACCCGTGTCAGCACATGTTCGCCTGCGCCAGTTGCCTTTTGGCCTCTTGTTCGCCCACCTGCGCGACTTTCAGTTCCCCTTTCATTTGATCTGCTGATCCTGTCATCGGAAACGCAATAGTATTAACATTACTGGTATGTGATTACATTTTTCTCGATGGAGGGGAATATTACCAGGCGTTGCCTTCTTGGATTTCTCCAGTTTGGCGGTAACCGCAGCCAGACGAGTCTGGCACTTTTCCAGCTCTTGAGATAGCAGGCTATTCTTCTCCGTGAGTGCCTGATTATACAATGATTCTTAAATCAGTTGTATCAACTGCTTCAAGTCTCGGGGGCTACTGGTATATGATTACCAAATCCGTACAATGCGTACTTACCCGCATATCTTTTAAATGCTGGTGTGTGGCTCTGGCAAGCCCATCCCGAGCAGCTCGGATGTATGCATCGGCCGAGCTGAAGGCATTGAATGCCTCTTTTGTAAGGCCGGGGTCGTGGAGAGTGGCCCTCTGGCGCCGATGATTCATGGCACTCTCCACTTCAGAGTTCGTGCCGGACACATCATCCGAATCCTCTGCGGAAGGACAATCTGGCGTCACTCCCATTTTAGCCTCCGTCCTTAAGGCAGGGTCTGGAACCTGATTGGTGGAGGCACGACCGGCAAGATCCCCGGACATAGTCCGGCGAACGCTCTTCCTGATAAGAAACAGTGGACAATGTCACAGTTCGATGTGACTGGCAAGGGGTGTATTTAGAAAGCCATACCTCTTTGATGAAGGCTTGGCCGTGTTTTCATTTGCCTTCCTCTTCGAAGGATTGCCCGGCGTGGGCGCCACTCTCTTACGAGTCGCCTCTGCTGCAACATGGCGCGCCGAGCGCCTCCCCTTTGGAGCACGAGACAGTGCGGTGGGTGAGGCAGAATGAGGAAGCTCTTTCAGAGGTGATATCTCCTGATTACTTACATGTGAGGCAGGAAGGAGGCCGGGATAGTCGGCCATGATGGCGACTTCTATGATGTCGTAGCTCTCCTGGTAGAATACTCCCTCCTCATGCTCTACAAATATGTCTGGATCCTCTTCAAATCTGGGGTCAAGATCCCGGTTATGGTCCTCCAGCTGTGGAGCGGGGCTATAGATCCCCTCAATGACCTTTCGCCATTCCTGTTACAAATGGACGGGTTAGTGTCAATCAAAAGTGACTAAGGGAGAGGGTTGAGTAAAGTGGTGGGATTAAAACTCACCCAACTAGGAGGATTGTACATGGAAAATCCCTCTCGGCGCTTAAGTCAAGTAAACTCCTCTTTCTCCCCTTTATACAGATCGGCCAGTATTGCGGCCATGGCGGTGAGGGAATCAGGACCCTTTCGTCCGCAGCGTGAGGCGTCATCTTCCCCATTGTACTGCCACATAGGGAGCCCCCTAAATTGGAGCGGCTGGACCCCTCGCGCTATGGAAGTGGACATTACCTCAATTATTGATAGTCGGACTGGGTGAGTGTCCTTATCTTATCCATTAATTGTTGGACTTCCGCACTATCCTCCTCCTCGAGGCTCCAAGGGTGCCAGCTGTGGCGTTTCTTCAATGGAGCACTCGAAAATTTGGGAAGACCCATTCGGACTGGGTCGAGGAGAGAGATGTCCTCAATATAGAACCATTCTGAGGGCCACTCCTCGGACGCCTTCTTCGGAGTGCCGGACAGGTATCCGGTCCCGGCTATGCGCCATACTTCGGCGCCGCCCACCTCGAATATGGATCCCTTTAGGGTGCGAGGGACGAGGCAGAATAGCTTCCTCCATAACTCAAAAATGGGCCTCATAGCCCAGGAATAGCTCGCAAAGGGCAACAAAACCCGTGATGTGCAGGATAGAGGCCGGCGTGAGGTTGCAGTTGGAGGCCATAATACTCTAGGAGTCCTCAGAGGAAAGGGTGGATTGGAAATCCGACGCCTCTTAACAAGTAGGAAAGGAAGCACACTCGTTCCCCTGGATGGGTTGGGGAAATTCTCCGCCTGGGATTCACCATTGAAGGAGGTCAATCCTGCCTGAACATGGACTAGATCCGCGGGGGGGGGGGGGGGGGGGGGGGGAGGGGAATCCCTGCGTTTGAAGCTTAACCAGCTGATCGTGGGATACGGAACATTTCTCCCAATCGCCTTTTTCGGAGCCGTGGGGGCGGGAGGAAGAACTGGGAACACTAGGCATGTTGGAATGGTTTCTCCTAGCAAGCTCTAAGGATTTTCCGCTTGATGTGGAATGGGATTTGACATCCAATCCCTTTAAATAGATGCCTTTCTTACAGGGCCGGGGTGTCATGTGCAAAAAATACCCTGGCCTCTCGTATTCGCTCGACAGATGGAAGCAGAAGCAATGGAGGCGCAGAAGCCAAAGGGTGTGACATTAAAACACAAACCGGGTACAGCTTTTTGGGTCAAGTACTTTGAAGTAATCGGAGAAGGAACCCGCCTTGCAATGCCGAAGACAATCAGAGCGCCGGATACATCGTCATTGAAGCCTGGTTCGGGGGCTACTGAGGGAGTCCTGGATTAAGGGGTCCTCGGGCGTCTGGACTATGTAACATGGGTCGGACTAATGGGCTATGAAGATACAAGACAGAAGACTTCCTCCCGTGTCCGGATGGGACTCTCCTTTGTGTGGATGGCAAGCTTGGCGTTCGGATATGTAGATTCCTTCCTTTGTAAACCGACTCCGTACAACCCTAGGCCCCTCTGGTGTCTATATAAACCGAAGGGTTTAGTCCGTAGAGACGATCACAATCATACAGGCTACACATCTAGGGTTTAGCCATTACGATCTCGTGGTAGATCGACTCTTGTAATGCTCATATTCATCAAGATCAATCAAGAAGGAAGTAGGGTATTACCTCCATCAAGAGGGCCCGAACCTGGGTAAACATCGTGTCCCTCGTCTCCTGTTACCATCAACCCTAGACGCACAGTTCGGGACCCCCTACCCGAGATCCGCTGGTTTTGACACCGACAACCTTTAAGTCTTCGGCCTTTATCAATGACTTCTTATTTTTATGCCACACCTAGGGTTTGAAGTATTTGTCGTGCGGCAGTGTCCTCTTGCGTTCGAGCTCCAACGCCGGACTGCATTCGAGCTATCTTTTTGTAGCCGAGCACCAACGCTGGACCACTTCCGTGCTCCAATGCTGGATTGTATCCAAGCTCCAATGCCGGACTGTATCCGAAGGGTCTTGTTACAGCCGAGTTCCAATGCCGAACTGCATCCAAGCTCTAGCGCCGGACCGTATCCGAGGTGTCATAGATCTCCTTGGTTCGAAAAAGTTGAAGGAGTTTAGCCGAGTTTAATGCTGGAAATGCCGTCTATGGAGCCAGCCACTCGCATTCAAGCTATATCCCGAAATGCTTTCGAGGTGGTTCAGCACCTCGGTCATGGGCTGATTGTTTGCGGATTTTATTTCCGATGCGTGTAGATTTATTTGCTGTCAATATGTATAACTAGTAGCCCTCAAGGTGTGTGTCGGTCTAGAATCCGAGATGCACCTAAAGGAAAACATGAAACAGCTGATCCTAGTAGCCTTTGAGACTCAGGTCGATTCGGGAAATCGACTGAGATCAACTCCTAGCTCGGCAGCATATGTAGGAATAGAAACACGAGTAGGGTGTCAAAACCGGCAGATCTCGGGTAGGGGGTCCCGAGCTGTGTGTCATGGATCGATGGGTAACAGGAGACAGGGGACACGATGTTTACCCAGGTTCGGGCCCTCTTAATGGAGGTAATACCCTACTTCCTACTTGATTGATCTTGATGAATATACAGATTACAAGAGTTGATCTACCCCGAGATCATATGTTGTCGTCTAAACCCTAGGGGTATGATGATTAATGTCATAATGATCTATCGACTAGCCTGACCTTGGCTTATATAATGCACCAGAGGCCTAGGATAACAAGAGTCCTAGCCGAATACATTGGTGGAGAGGAGTCCTTGTCTTGATCATCAAGTCTTGCGGAATCTTCCTCATGTGCGGCATGGGCTGTTCGAACTGGACCACGAGTGAACCATCATGGGGGTCCTCGGCCCGATCCACCTGGTCGGGAGAGGATGTGGTGAGTACCCCCTAGTCGGGGACACCGTCAGTAGCCCCCTGAACTAGTCATCAAGTTGGGGACGCTCCTCGGTTCTTCCGAACTGTTCTTCGTCTTCGGTCTTCGGTCTTGAAAACAGGTTCAACAACACCTCCATCTTCTATCTTGAGGAATGCCGAGCTAAATCTGAAGATCTCACACGTCGGGTATCTGAGGAGCCCTTTAAGTCTTCGGCCTTTATCAATGCCTTGTTATATTTATGCCACACCTAGGGTTTGAAGTATTTGCCGTGCCGCAGTGTCCTCTTGCATCTGAGCTCCAACGCTGGACTGCATTCGAGGTATCTTTTTGCAGCCAAGCACCAACCCCGGACCTCTTCCGTGCTCCAACGCCGGATTGTATCCGAGCTCCAACGCCGGACTGTATCCGAAGGGTCTTGTTACAGCCGAGTTCCCATGCCGGACTACATCCGAGCTCCAGCGCCGAACGAATCTGAGGTGTCATATATCACCTTGGTTCGAAAAAGTTCAAGGAGTTTAGCCGAGCTAATGCCAGAAATTCCCTCTATGGAGACAGCCACTTGCATCCGAGCTGTATCCAGAAATGCTTTCGAGGTGGTTCAGCACCTCGGTCATGGGCTGATTGTTTGCAGATTTTATTTCTGATGTGTGTAAATTTATTTGCTGTCAATATGTATAACCAGTAGCCCTCAAGTTGTGTGTCGGTCTAGAACCTGAGATGCACCTGAAGGAAAACATGAAACCGCTGATCCCAGTAGCCTCTGAGACTTAGGTAGATTCGCGAAATCAGCCTGAGGGTCAACTCCTAGCTCGGCAGCATACGTAGGAATAGAAACGCGATGTAATATATTAGAGGTAATGGTCGGCGGACGGGCCCCTGAGAGAGGGTCGTGAGAAGTCGCCGTGATATATGAGCTTGATGCCAGATACGTCCCAGATGGTACTTATTGTTGTTCGATGACGCTTTTGCCCATAGTTTGGTCAAGCCGACATTGAGCACTCTGAATTTTCTGCATTGAATAGGCAATGAAGTAGCCCCAAGACACTGGTCGGGTGGCAACACCAGATCAGGGGATCGATGTGCCCCTTTAATATTTGTAAATGATAAGCGCAAAGCCCAGTAGCCCCCGAGCCTTAATGTGGGCACGGGTGGCCAAATTAAGGATCGATATCCGTTTGGCAGAAAAAATTTGTTGTGTTTAACACAAACTTCTCAAAAAGAGAATAAAAATCTCTTAAAGGAGCTAGAGCCAGCGAAAGCTGGGCTCGCCAATTTGGCCTCAAGGGACTTAATAGATAGGAAATCAATGCCAATAAAGAACTATGAGAGCGTTACTTCAGCTGCTCGATTGTCTCAAAGAGACTTTGCCATTGACTCTTTAAAAGATTGGCTGTGAAAAAATTGATTTTTGCTCACAATTTATGTGTAATGATTCTATGTACCCAAGTACTTTACATCATTAATTCTTGGATCCGCATTGTACAAAACTTTGTTGACCAACCATCGGCTTCAACCTCCTCGGCCAGTAGCCAGGGAGTGTGTGTCCCACTTTATAAAGCCTTTATGAGGGCGAAGATTTACGACAAACAAGGCAATCCGGCCATATGGTTTTATAAGCAAAGGTACATGGAGAGATATGTTATATTACGTTTTAACGTAAGAAACATCTTTCGAAGAAAATAGTCCCGCTATCGGTTCTTTTCTTTGGGTTGTCATGCTTATCATAATCATCGCCTCCGATCAATGTGGGAGGAAAATATTGAGGATTTAGTTCAGGGAAAGTGCCCGAACTCTATAGTATTAATGAACCAAAATTTTCACTTCCGTCATTGCCGACCAATTATATCCTTTAAGATCGCTAGGTTTCGGCTTCACCCAGTCTGAGGTCCTAACTCGGATGACCCGATAGTAACAATCACAGAGGTGCTCCCTTTACCGCCTAACCGAACAATCGGGAACGTGCGGGTAAGAATAGGAGCCACGGAACCCAGCTTGGCCAAAATCTTAAGTCCAATTGATGCATATGTATGGCTTTATAACGATGATTACAGAAGGCAGCCCTTGTATATTGAATACAAATGTCGATGATATGTTTATTTTGAATCCATTGCGACCGTTTATCAGTTGAAATTGGCCCATCGTCGGCTTCCACCCCCTTGTAGATGCTATGCAGGGTGTTTCTGCAATAACAAACAACCCTTAGCCGACGTCTCGGTGCCGGAAGGCGGTTGTGTTAGCGGAAACGAGGCAATCAGATATGCGGGCTTTATAACTTTCACTTAGTCATAGGAGCTTAGAGTTGGGAGGCCAGTTACTAGCCCCCGGTTAGTGTTCGGTGACAGCCGAGGTCAAGCTGTAAACACTTCGGCTAATGTTATGAACGGTCCGTCATTTAAAACAGAGTGACCTTTATCGGTCTTATAGTTTAACACAGTCATCGGATCGCTGACCAGTTTGCGCTTATTGTGATAGTCAGTTTCGGCTTTCTCCATTGAGGCGCTTTAACCATGCGAGCTGGAAGCACAATCGCAGTGGTTCTCCCTTTGCTCACCTAGTCGAACAAAGCGGAACGTTAGGAGGCAAGCATAGGAGCCGGGCAAACAAACTATTGACCGAAGACACAATTCGAAACCGATGCATATAAAGCAATATCCGAGAATGTTTTTGCTCACTCTCCAAAGGTGTCCGGTGTTGCACTGCGAGACTTATGCTGGAAACACACCAATAGTTTAAAAGTTCCATAGGCTCGAAAAGCCAAAAACTTATGTAAAAGCTTGACGTCCAGACTAAACCGAGATTTTGGTCCCAATCCGGAAATTGGTCTTTTTAAAAAAAATGTGCTTATGTCGTGCTTTAAGATGACACATCCGATCTCAAGACGTCAAGCGGGTCAGCCTATGGCTTCAAGCTCCTTATCCCGAAGGCGGAGTGCTTCTCCGAGGCCAGTTTAGCGAACTAAACTCGAGCGGCTTTAGAGAGAAGTAGGCTATCCGGCTATTGACCATACACTCGAGTCGAAAAAGGAGCGGTAGAAAAAGACTTTGCAACGACCAAGAAGAAAACACATTATTATAGAACGGCTCGCGTAAATTTTAAGAGCCCCCAGTTAACATGGGTAAGGGGAGTTTCTTTTAACGAACAATGTATGTGAGCATTGTCGAACCGAACACAAGTTAAAAATTTAAAACTTTGAGCATGAAAGCAACTTAGCTGGTTAATGTGTTCGGCATTGATGACGCGGTCCGAGCTTGATGTGGGACAAGGTTCCATTCCACAAGCCAGTCGTGAGGTGGCGGAGCGAAGAGCTTGTTACTCCAAAGTGGTGACATAGCACGACCAATGTAGGCCGGCAGAGTGACGCCGAAGTCCCCAGCGTGGGTGAATCAAGTGTTGACGAAGCCCCCTGTCCAGTCGAGGTGAAGTGGCATGTCAGTACACCGAGGTGACAACACTGCCTGACCCGAATCATTTACCTGGTTTATTTGTTGTAGCAATCCAAAGAAAGGTGACTCCCAAAATTGGGACTCGATCCGCACACCCATTGCCTGATGGGCGATAAAGCGATGGCATGGCGATGCTGGCAAAGGTTGGCTCGCCGAGGCAAAGCCCCCGGTCCAGCTAGCGTGACGAAGCTGGTCGGCTGGTGACACTGAAGTCACCGGAGTATGTTGATGAAGAAATAGCAAAGTCCCCGGTCCAGCCGAGGTGTCGAAGCCTCCATGTCGGCCGATCAGTCGGAGCATGTCGGCTGCTCACGCCGAAGTCACCGGAGTAGGTTTGATGAAGATATGGAGAAGCCCCCGGTCGAGCCGAGGTGACGGAGCAGGCTGGTAAGGAGACGTTGCCGCTGTCGTGTCAGCCGAGGTGTTGAAGCAGTCCGGCGTGATGGACATCGGCTTGAAGAAGCATCAGTGCGGCCAAGCCGACGTAGGTAGCAACTTGTGACACGGTCAATGCCGGCTTGATGAAGTGACCATGCGGCGATGCCGGTGTGCCCGCTCGGTGTGATCCGTGGGGTGGCCATATTGGTGATGATTTATCCTTTATGATTTCGAACACTAGTTCGGCTCGCCGAGATGATGATCCGAAGAAGTTGAGCTCGGCTCAACAAAGCGATGACGTGTCTAGTGCAGGTCGGCAGCCGTGAAGCAATATTGCCGGACTGGTTTTACACCAGGGTAAAGATTATATTGGAAAAGACTTTAAAATTAGTGGGATGTGTTTGGGAACAAAACACAATACCCCATACAAAACTTCCTACAAAAAGGAGGTCCGAAATCCCGTTCATAAAAAAGATAAACTCGGGTTGGATTCGTTTTCGCGCAGAAAACAGATCTGAAAAGTGATGCACTAATCGGAAGGTTCTCGGAGTTTGGACGGTTGGATCGAGCTGAAATTTCGAGGGGTGGTAGATATAGGAATTCCGCAGCCGATCAACGGTTGGATCTTCCAAAGGACGTCCGAGCTAGGTGCTGGACACCATGCTCCAAACTCGTCTAGATTCCCATCCAGATTCGACGGGCTCCAGTATATCGGAGACCGGCGGAGATTGCTCCATCGAAACGCGACGAAATTTTACAGTGTCATTGTAGAATCAATTCCGCACAATTCCACCGAAGGAATCGTGAAAGCGATGGTCTAAGAGGTGGTGGTAGCGGATACAAGTTCGCTGTTCGGAAAAACAGCACGGTCGCCTGAGGGCAATGTTGACGTTGAGCCCCTGAGCTCCGTGGATGATTCCTGCATGATCTTGATAGAGATCAGAGTTGATGTTGACGAAGGCCCTCGTCCGAACATGATGATTGGAGGTAGGGCACAGTCCTCGGTCAAGCTAATGTGACTAGTCGAGGTGGCGACGAAGACGCCGACTTTGAAGTTGATGTGCAAGTGAGCCATTGATCCTTTCGCCGACCACATAGCGGAACTCCCAATGAAAGCTCCACTGTTGGTTTCAAAACCGGCAGATCTCAGGTAGGGGGTCCCGAGCTGTGTGTCATGGATCGATTGGTAACAAGAGACAAGGGACACGATGTTTACCCAGGTTCATGCCCTCTTAATGGAGGTAATACCCTACTTCCTGCTTGATTGATCGTGATGAATATAGAGATTACAATAGTTGATCTACGCCGAGATCATATGTTGTGGTGTAAACCCTAGGGGTATGATGATTAATGTCATAATGATCTATCGACTAGCCCAACCTTGGCTTATATAATGCACCAGAGGCCTAGGATAACAAGAGTCCTAGCCGAATACGTTGGTGGAGAGGAGTCCTTGTCTTGATCATCAAGTCTTGCGGAATCTTCCTCGTGTGCGGCATGGGCTGTCTGAACTGGCCCATGAGTGAACCGTCATGGTGGTCCTCGGCCTGATCCACCTGGCCAGGAGACGATGTGGCGAGTACCCCCTAGTCCAGGACACCGTCAGTAGCCCCCTGAACTGGTCTTCAAGTTGGGGACGCTCCTTGGTTCTTCCGAATTGTTCTTCGTTTTCGGTTGTCGGTCTTGAAAACAGGTTCAACAAATCCTCCCATCTTCTATCTTGAGGATTGCCGAGCTAAATCTGAAGATCTCACACATCGGGTATCCGAGGAGCCCTTGAAGTCTTCGGCCTTTATCAATGCCTTATTATTTTTATGCCACACCTAGGGTTTGAAGTATTTGTCGTGCGGCAGTGTCCTCTTGCATCCGAGCTCCAACACCTGACTGCATTCGAGGTATCTTTTTGCAGCAGAGCACCAACACCGGACCGCTTCCGTGCTGCAACGACGGATTGTATCCGAGCTCCAACACCGGACTGTATCCGAAGGGTCTTGTTACAGCCGAGTTCCAATGTCGGACTGCATCCGAGCTCCAGCGCCGGACCGAATCTGAGGTGTCATAGATCACCTTGGTTTGAACAAGTAGAAGGAGTTTAGCCAAGCTTAATGCCGGAAATGCCCTCTATGGAGCCAGCCACTCGCATCTGAGCTATATCCCGAAATGCTTTGGAGGTGGTTCAACACCTCGGTCATGGGCTGATTGTTTGCGGATTTTATTTCCGATGCGTGTAAATTTATTTGCTATCAATATGTATACCCAGTAGCCCTGAAGGTGTGTGTCGGTCTAGAACCCGAGATGCACCTGAAAGAAAACATGAAACCTCTGATCCTAGTAGCCTCTGAGAGTCAGGTTGATTCGCGAAATCGGCCTGAGGATCAACTCCTAGCTCGGCAGCATATGTAGGAATAGAAACGCGGTGTAATATATTAGAGGTAATGGTCGGCGGACGGGCCCCTCAGAGACGGTCATGAGAAGTCGCCGTGATATATTAGCTTGATGCCAGATAAGTCCCATATGGTACTTATTGTTGTTCGAAGACGCTTTTGCCCATAGTTCGGTCAAGCCGACACTGAGCACTTTGAATTTTCTGCATTGAATAGGCAATGCAGTAGCCCCCGAGACACTGGTCGGATGGCAACACCAGATCAGGGGATCGATGTGCCCCTTTAATATTTGTAAATGATAAGCGTGAATCCCAGTAGCCCCCGAGCCTTAATGTGGGCATTGGTGGCCGAATTAAGGATCGATGTCTGTTTGACAGAAAAAATATGTTGTGTTTAACACAAACTTCTCAAAAAGAGAATAAAGATCTCTTAAAGGAGCTAGAGCCAGCGAAAGCCGGGCTCGCCAAGGTTGGCCTCAAGGGACTTAATAGATAGGAAATCAATGCCAATAAGGAACTATGAGAGGGTTATGTCAGCTGCTCGATTGTAGAGACTATGCCATTGACTCTTTAAAGGATTGGCTGTGAAAAAATTGATTTTTGCTCACAATTTATGTGTAATGATTCTATGTACCCAAGTACTTTACATCATTAATTCTCGGATCCGCATTGTACAAAACTTTGTTGACTGACCATCGGCTTCAACCTCCTCGGCCAGTAGCCAGGGAGTGTTTGTCCTACTTTATAAAGCCTTTATGAGGGAAAGATTTATGACAAACAAGGCAATCCGTCCATACAGTATTAAAAACAAAGGTACACGGAGGGATATGTTATATTATGTTTTAACGTAAGAAACATCTTCCGAAGAAAATAGTCCCCCTATCGGTTCCTTTCTTTGGGTTTTCATGCTAATCATGATCATCGCCTCCGATCAATGTGGGAGGAAAATATTGAGGATTTAGTTCGGGGAAACTTCCCGAACTCTATAGTATTAATGAAACAAAATTTTCACTTCCATCGTTGCCGACCAATTATATCCTTTAAGATCGCTAGCTTTCGGCTTCCCCCAGTCTGAGGTACTAACTCGGATGACTCGATAGTAACAATCACAGAGGTTCTCCCTTTACCGCCTAGCCAAACAATCGGGGACGTAGGGGTAAGCACAGGAGCCAGGCAACCCAGCTTGGCCAAAATCTTAAGTCAAATTGATGCATATGTATGGCTTTATAACGATGATTACGGAAGGCAGCCCTTGTATATTAAATACAAATGCCGATGATATGTTTATTTTGACTCCGTTGTGACCGTTTATCAGTTGAAAGTGGCCCATCGTCGGCTTCCACCCCCTTGTAGATGCTACGCAGGTTGTTTCTGCAATAACAAACAACCCTTAGCCGACGTCTCGGTGCCCGAAGGCGGTTGTGTTAGCGGAAACGAGGAAATCAGATATGCGGGCTTTATAACTTTCACTTAGTCATAGGAGTTTAGAGTTGGGAGGCCAGTTACTAGCCCCCGGTTAGTGTTCGGCGACAGCCGAGGTCATGCCGTAAACACTTCGGCCAATGTTATGAACGGTCCGTCATCTAACATGGAGTGACCTCTATCGGTCTATAGTTTAACATAGTCATCGGATCGCTGACCAATTTACGCTTATTGTGACAGTCAGTTTTCGGCTTTCTCCATTGAGGCGCTTTAACCATGCGAGCTGGAAGCACAATCGCAGTGGTTCTCCCTTTGCACACCTAGTCGAACAAATCGGAACATAGGAGGCAAGCACAAGAGCTGGGCAACCCAACTATTGACCGAAGACACAATTCGAAACCGATGCATATAAAGCAATATCCGAGAATGTTTTTGCCGAATCTCTAAAGGTGTCCGGTGTTGCACTGCGAGACTTATGCTGGAAACACACCAATAGTTTAAAAGTTCCATAGGCTCGAAAATCCAAAAACTTTTGTAAAAGCTTGACGTCCAGACTAAACCGAGATTTTGGAGCCAATCCGGCAATTGGTCTTTTTTTTAAAAAAATTGTGCTTTTGTCGTGCTTTAAGATGACACATCCGATCTCAAGACTTCAAGCGGGTCAGCCTACGGCTTCAAGCTCCTTATCCCGAAGGCGGAGTGCTTCTCCGAGGCCAGTTTAGCAAACTAAACTCGAGCGGCTTTAGAGAGAAGTAGGCTATCCGGCTATTGACCATACACTCGAGTCGAAAAAGGAGCGGTAAAGACTTTGCAATGACCAAGAAGAAAACACATTATTGTAGATCGGCTCGTGTAAATTTTAAGAGCCCCCAGTTAACATGGGTGAGGGGAGTTTCTTTTAACGAACAACATATGTGAGCATGGTCGAACCGAACACAAGATAAAAATTTGAAACTTTGAGCATGAAAGCAACTTAGCTGGTTTATGTGTTCGGCATTGATGACACGGTCCGAGCTTGATGCGGGACAAGGTTCCATCCCCCAAGCCAGTCCTGAGGTGGCGGAGCGAAGATCTCGGCACTCCGAAGTGGTGACATAGCACGGCCAATGCAGGCCGGCAGAGTGACGCCAAAGTCCCCGGCGTGGGTGAATGAAGTGTTAACGAACCCCCCGTCCAGTCGAGATGACGTGGTATGCCAGTACGCCGAGGTGACAACACTGCCCAACCCGAATCATTTACCTAGTTTATTTGTTGTAGCAATCCGAAGAAAGGTGACTCCCAAAATTGGGACACGATCCGCACACCCATTGCTTGATGGGTGATAAAGTGACGGCATGGCGATGCTGGCAAAGGTTGGCTCGCCAAGGCAAAACCCCGGTCCAGCTAGCGTGACGAAGCTGGTCGGCTGGTGATGCCGAAGTCACCGGAGCGTGTTGATGAAGAAATAGCGAAGTCCCCGGTCCAGCCGAGGTGTCGAAGTGTAGCGACCAGACCTCAAACAGTCTGTGCTGCTGTGCACCAGTGTCATCCCTGGATCAGTAATGCTGACACGCACAGTACAAATGGAGGATTTATAACAGAGTAGCAATCACACACTTATTACAACGAATATCTCAAAAGAGAATAAGTATGATAAATATGGCTTAAGGCCATCTAATACGATAACAGCGGAAGACTTGGAAGAATAGTGAATCCATCAACTCCAACGGCATCACTGAGTATAAGACCACGACCTAAGGCACCTTACTCGTCGTCTGAAAAGTCTGCAACATGAAACGTTGCAGCCCGGAAACGGGTCAGCACATGGAATATGCTGGCAATGTAACACATAGAGAGTAATGAACATAATAATGCTATACTACATGCATATATGGCTGGTAGAAAGCTCTATGGTTACGGTTTTGCGAAAAGCCAATTTTTCCCTACTGCAAAGGAATAAATTTTATTTAACTATCATGGTGGTTATTAAACATTGAGATGGTTGACAGCATCTCAATCCCAATTAAGTATCATCATTAACCCAACAAAATTAATTAAAGTAACATGATGAGATTCACATGATAATCCAAGTACTAGATACTCAAGATGTCCATAACCGGGGACAAGGCTAACCATGATTAGATTGTACACTCTGCAGAGGTTTGCGCACTTTTCCCACAAGACTTGATCTCCTCCGCTGGATTTCTCGCACTACATGGTGTTTGAGAAACGGATGACCGAGACACAGTCTTTCAGAAGCGTTAGCACCTTACGATGGGTAGACCGATAGACCTACATCTGCTAGTCTACCACTGTAAGAGTTCACACAACTTAATCAACTATGCTAGAGCCCATAATAGCTTGTGGCTGCACACGGAAGTTTCTAGCATGAATAATCTCATGATCCCTTTGAACCTGGGTGGCGGTCCAAAAGAAAACAGGCAATCCTGGAATACCCAGGTACCTCAATCCACCCAGATGTGAGTTTTAGTTGCCACCTTAAGTTTAACCATATATTAACAATCTCACATCTGTCATGGATATCTCCCAAACCCAATCCACGTCTACAAGCATAGCATAGCAATATAAGCAACGTAGAAGTAACTCCCAAGGGTTTGATAATAAAACAGGTGATAGGTACTACCTCAACTACTTCCCAATACCCACAATTTAATTAGATCCTAACCATACAATGTTTGAGGGTTGATCTAATGCAACAAAACTGGGTAGTAAAGGGGCATGATCAAAGTGTTACTTGCCTTGCTGATGATCCGCGAAACCTAGCGATTCGAAGTAGCAAGCGGCGCACTCCGAGTACTCTATCGTAAACAAACAAGCAAACAATAAGCACTCATCTAATGCACAGGTAAAACTCAAATAAGAGAACTAACCAGAAATCCAACTTAAGAACTCTGGTTTGGAAAAAGAATCAATCAAACGAAGCAACGAAAATCAAACGGCGAAAGAAACAAGCTTCGTTTACTAAGCTGGATCTAAATCAAATTTTACAGTAGCAAAAACTTGTTTGAGTAGGTTAAACGGAAAGAGAATTTCGAGACGAAACTCTAGGCGCTTGAATCGCCTGATTCCGATAAACGAGCGAAAAGTTAAACTAAAACGAAAATCTGATCAGAAATCGCGATCTGGAATAATCGCGGAAAATTCGTCGAAAAAGAAAACTGACGAACAGTTAAACGAACGGACGTTCGTTAACAGCGTCAATCCGACGAACACGTTTGTTAAAACGAACGGGTCGGTGAACGTTCACTAGATCATTAAACCGAAAAAAATAAACCGAACTAGGGTTTAGAAAGAAAAAAACAAATGGTTTTTTTAAAGAAAACCGGCACGGCGGCGGTGGTGGCTCGGCTACCTTGTCGGCAGCTCCGGCGGGTCGGGCGAGGGCGGCGAGGGGCGGCGGGGTTCGGGCGTCGGCGGGGGCGACGAACGGGCGGCGGCGTACGGCGGCTCCGGCGGCTCCTCCTTCGGGCGGCGGGGCGGGCGGCTCCTGGCGGCGGGGACGGGTGCGGGTCGGGGCGGCGGGGTGAGGAGAAGGACGGGGGGGGGGGGGGCTCGGGGTATAAAAGGAGGGGGGTGCCGTGGGGGAGGGGCAAGGCGGCGGCGGCGACGAGTCCGAGAGGGACACGGGCGGCGGCGGTGGCGTCTCCGTCTCGGTCTCCAGGAGAGAGACGAGGCGCGGGCTGGTTGGGCCGCGCGGCTGGGCTTCGGCCCAGTCGGCGCTCGGCTTTTTTTTAATAAATAATTCGCCGAATCTAAAAATAATCGCAGAAAAATAAATAAAAATCCAAAAATGCTAAAACAAAATTTCCCCGTCTAACTAAAATAATTAGAACGACATGAACATTTTTCTTGGCCCAAAAATGCAGTTTCGAAAACGTGCAATTTTTTTAATGCAAACAAAATTGCAAATAAAATCCGAATAAAATCAAATATTTGATTTTAATATTTTTCCTCCAATATTTCAATTATTTTGGAGAACTCATATTTTCTCCTCTCATTTATTTTAATATGAAATATTTTTCGGAGAGAAAATAATTAAAACCAAAATCCTTGTTTCCTTATTTGATAAAAATGAAATAGGAAAGTCAAGAAAATCCCCAACTCTCTCCGAGGGTCCTCGAGTTGCTTAGGATTTTTCGAGGATTTGCCAAAAATGCAATAAAATATGCTATGCAATGATGATCTAATGTATAACATTCCAAATTGAAAATTTGGGATGTTACTAACCTACCCCCTTAAGATGAATCTCGCCCTCGAGATTCGGGTTGGCTAGAAAATAGGTGAGAGTGGTTCTTCCGTAGATCTTCCTCTCGCTCCCAGGTGGCTTCATCCTCAGTGTGGTGACTCCACTGAACTTTGCAGAACTTGATAACCTTGCTGCGGGTGACTCGGCTGGCATACTCAAGAATCTTAACTGGTTTCTCCTCATAGGTCAAATCACTTTCCAACTGAATCGCCTCTAGTGGCACTGTATCTCTCAGTGGTATCTCAGCCATCTCTGCGTGGCACTTCTTCAACTGGGAAACGTGAAATACATCATGAACTCCTAAGAATCCTTCAGGCAATTCCAGCTTGTAAGCAACTTCTCCCATATGTTCCAAAACTCTGTATGGTCCGATAAAACATGGCGCTAACTTTCCCTTAACTCCAACGGGCTTCACTCCTCGAAGTGGTGATACTCGAAGATAAACTCTGTCTCCGACTTCGTGAACTGTCTCCTTATGTTTAGAATCCGCATAACTCTTCTGCCTGGACTGGGCTACCTTGAGCCTATCGCGAATCAACCTAACTTTCTGTTCAGACTCTTTAACCAAATCTGGTCCAAACAACTGACGGTGTCCAACTTCATCCCATAACAATGGTGTTCTACACCTCCTTCCATATAAAGCTTCGAAAGGGGCCATCTTCAAACTGGTTTGATAACTGTTGTTGTAAGAAAACTCTGCATATGGCAAATTGTCGTCCCAACTTGATCCATAATCTAGCGCACAAGCTCTCAACATGTCTTCCAAAATCTGATTGACTCTCTCGGTTTGTCCATCTGTCTGTGGATGGAAGGCTGTACTGAATTCTAGCCTGGTTCCCAAAGTTTCATGTAACTGATTCCAAAACTTCGAGGTAAAGTGGGTTCCTCTATCTGATACAATGGTCCTCGGAACTCCATGCAAACATACGATTCTGGTCATGTATATCTTTGCCAACTTAGCACTGGTGTAAGTGGTCTTCACTGGAATGAAATGAGCTACTTTCGTCAAATGATCGACTACAACGCATATTGAGTCATAGCCTGAACGAGTCCTGGGCAATCCCATGATAAAATCCATGCCTAGTTTATCCCACTTCCATTCGGGTATCGGCAATGGCTGTAGCAATCCTGCTGGCTTCTGATGTTCTGCCTTCACTCTCTGACATACATCACAAACTGCTACATACTCCGCAATATCCTTCTTCATTCCGGTCCACCAGAAAGTATCCCTCAAATCCAAATACATCTTGGTATTTCCTGGGTGAATCGAATATGGTGAATCATGGGCCTCTTGCAAGATCAACTTCCTGATCTTCGGATCATTGGGCACCTAAACGCGGTCCTCAAACCATAAGGTATCGTGCTCATCCTCACGAAATCCCTTGGCTTTTCCTTTGCTCATCCTTTCCTTTATATCGTCAATTTCCTTGCCTGTCCTTTGAGCTTCTCTGATCTTTTCCATCAAAGTAGACTAAATCTCCAATGTTGCTAAATAGCCTCTTGGAACTATCCCCAAACATAGCTCGCGAAGATCCTCGGCTAATACTTTCGGTAACTCTCTGGTCATGAGTGTGTTGACATGGCTCTTGCGGCTCAACGCATCTGCTACTACGTTAGCCTTCGGTGGGTGATAATGCAATCTCATATCATAATCCTTAATGAGCTCCAACCATCTCCTCTGCCTGAGATTCAACTCCTTCTGCGTGAAAATGTACTTCAAACTCTTGTGATCCGTGTACACCTCATAATGGTTTCCGATGAGAAAATGTCTCCATGTCTTCAACACATGCACTACGGCTGCTAATTCCAAATCATGCATGGCATAATTCTTCTCATGGGGTTTAAGTTGTCGTGAAGCATATGAAACAACTCTTCCTTCCTGCATAAGCACTGCTCCAAGTCCTCGATGTGAAGCGTCACAATAAACTTCATAATCCTTGCGTTGGTCTGGCAGAATCAACACTGGTGATGTAACCAAACATTTCTTCAACTCTTGGAAACTAGCTTCACATTCCTCACTCCAATTGAATTTGGTGTCTTTCTTCAATAGCTCAGTCATGGGTTTTGCAATCTTGGAGAAATTCTCAATGAACCTCCGGTAGTATCCTGCAAGTCCAAGAAAACTCCGGATCTCTCCAACTGACGTGGGTGATTCCCAACTTGTTACTGTGTCAACTTTGGCGGGGTCTACTGCTATTCCTTCTCCGGATATAACATGTCCGAGGAATCCAACTTCCTTCAGCCAAAACTCACACTTGCTGAATTTGGCGTATAACTGATGTTCTCTGAGTTTCTCAAGTACCAAACGCAAATGCTCCTTATGCTCCTCTTCATTCTTTGAGTAGACCAAAATATCATCAATGAACACCACGACGAACTTATCCAAAAACTCCATAAACACTTTGTTCATTAGGTTCATGAAATAGGCAGGTGCATTAGTCAGACCAAATGACATAACGGTATACTCATACAGCCCATACCTGGTGGTAAAAGCCGTCTTAGGTATATCCTGCTCTCGAATCTTCAACTGATGGTATCCTGATCGTAGATCGATCTTGGAAAATACCTTAGCTCCTTGTAAGCGGTCAAACAAATCATTGATCATCGGCAGTGGGTACTTGTTCTTGATGGTCACTTTGTTCAATCCTCGATAATCAACAACCATCCTCAACGATCCATCTTTCTTCTCCACTAGAAGTACTGGTGATCCCCAAGGTGACGAACTTGGGCAAATATAGCCTTTATCCAGTAACTCCTTAATCTGCTTCTTAATTTCCTCCAAATCTTTTGCGGGCATCCTGTACGGTCTCTTAGATATTGGTCCTGTGCCTGGCAAAAGTTCAATCAGAAACTCAATGTCTCTATCCGGTGGCATGCCTGGCAACTCTTCTGGAAATACATCCGGGTAATCCTTCACCACTGGTACTTCCTCCTGTACAACTCCTGATAAGGAATTCACCTGAGTCCTCTTCGGCATATGCCGGGATACATACTTAATCCTTCTTCCTTCTGGGGTGGTAAGCGGTCTTACTGGCGCAATCGATGTTTCCTCCGTACATCGATAGCCAATCCATACCCAAAATTACATCCAAACCTTGCGACTCCAAGATTATCAAGTCTGAGGGGAAAACATGCCTACCTATGGCCAATGGCATCTGAAAACATCCTTGGCTTGCCATATACTCTACTCCTGGTGAACTTACTAACATAGGTGTTTTAAGAACCTTGGTGGGCAGTTTATACTTATCCACAAATCCCCTTGATATGTATGAATGCGATGCACCAGTATTGAAAAGAACGAGTGCAGTAAATGACTTAACCAAAAACTTACCTATTACTGCATCAGGCTATGCTTCAACCTCCTCCACGTAAACGTGGTTCACATGTCCTTTGTTGAAAGGGTTCGGCTTCTTCCCAGAGCTTCCATTTCCATTACCATTCTGGGCTTCAGGACATTCATTGGCATAATGTCCAGTCTTCTGGCACTTAAAGCAAGTGACTTGGCTCAGGTCTCTCTTAGCTGGGGTTGAAGGGTTGGTACGGTTCTGTCCGTTGCTTCCTCCGTTCCCATTACCATTCTTGGAGCCATTATGGTTGTGCGAACTACCTCCTCCATGTGTATGCTGAAACTGTCCTCCCGATTTCGGGGTAAAACGTGGCTTCTGCTGAGCTCCAGAATTATACTTCCCTTGTCCATACTTCCTCTTACGGTTTTCAATCTGCTGTTGCTTCCCTTCAATCATGAGAGCTCTATCTACCAACTCCTGGTAGTTGTTGAAGGTTGCTACCATCAACTGCATGCTCAGCTCATCATTCAGTCCTTCCAGAAACTTCTCCTGCTTGGCTGCGTCTGTAGCAACGTCATCTGGAGCATAACGTGCTAACTTACTGAAATCCTCCACATACTGGCCTACGGTACGTCCTCCTTGGCGTAGGTTGCGAAATTCACGCTTCTTGATAGCCATAGCTCCTGCTGAAACATGGGCAGTACGGAAAGCTTGCTGAAACTAGTCCCATGTGACGGTGTCAATAGGGTGTGTGGCTGTGTAATTCTCCCACCATGGTGCTGCGGGTCCATCAAGTTGATGTGCGGCAAAACGCACTCTCTCCGCATCTGTGCATCCTGCAGTGGTCAACTCCCTTCCAACTTTGCGGAGCCAATCATCTGCAACAATCGGCTCGGTGCTGTTGGAAAACACCGGCGGATTTAGCCTCAAGAAACGGGCTAAGTGATCAATAGGTGGTGGTGGTGGGTTGTTGTTATTGTTGCCTTGGTTCTGTACTAACACTTGCATCAGGGCATTCTGCTGCTGAATCAACTGAGTGATCTCCGGTGGGAAAACAAATCCGGTGTCGCGTCTCAGAGGCATCTGATAGGTTTAGAAAAGATGAGAATTTAGAATAGAATGAAGTCTAGAGAGAAAACACTACCCATATGCTCATGAGACAAACACAACCAATATCACTCAATCAAATCAAACAAGGCATACAATCGATCTAACTAGCGTTACAAAAGTGCTCGGACTATACTATATACATGGGGGAATACTACTACTGATATGGTGGTCTACTAGAAATTTTGATCAGTCGAAGACTCCATGATATCTGCTCCAGCTTCATCAACAAAGTCATCTTCACTTGGTTCCGAGTCGGTATCGTCGATGATGATGTAGTTATCCGGGCAGGCGCATTCATCATCTTCTCCTTTTGATGCTGGATTTCCCACGAATACTCCAATCTTCTTCTCCAGGTCGTCATTCTTCCCTACTAGTGCGACGATTTCCTCCATATAATCCTCCCGTGTAGCCTTGAGTTCTTCCTCCAACTCCGTGATCTTGGTCAATGCCTTCTTTAGATCTATCATGTCTGAGCACATCTGGTTCTCCTAGCGACGAATGTGCTGGTTTTGCTCCTGGATGAAAGCTGCAATTGATCCATCCTTCTTGGTGCTGATCATCTCCCATTGCTCGTCTCGACGTCCACAAATCTGATAAATAGTATCCTTAAGCTCCCTGTGGTAGACGTCTCCGATGCGTCCCATAGAGATGTGGGCTGCCATGCTCTTCCCTAAACTCCAGGTTGGTGCTTCGAAAGAAAATTTTATAGGCTCAGTGACTGGCGTCAACGTCCTTCCTGGAATTTGAACTTGAATCTTCCAGCGCTCCTCTTCTGGTAGTGTGGCGTTGTAGGTTCTGGTGAAGCTTGGTATTCCAATGTTCAGGTACTTAGTGTCTTCCTTCAAGTGTCGTCCAAAAGGTGTATCTTCATTTGGTTGCATGAACTTGTTCCTTGCATTCGCCATTCCTAAAAGAGTAGAAGGTGGAGAGGAGTCAGAAATGAGAAGAGAGTAGTGTCCTAGGGTTTAAGCTTAGTGGTCGTGTCCTACAGTCAACGTGTGCTCTGATACCACCTTTGTAGCGACCAGACCTCAAACAGTCTATGCTGCTGTGCACTAGTGTCATCCCTGGATCAGTAATGCTGACACGCACAGTACAAATGGAGGATTTATAACAGAGTAGCAATCACACACTTATTACAACGAATATCTCAAAAGAGAATAAGTATGATAAATATGGCTTAAGGCCATCTAATACGATAACAGCGGAAGACTTGGAAGAATAGTGAGTCCATCAACTCCAACGGCATCACTGAGTATAAGACCACGACTAACGCACCTTACTCGTCGTCTGAAAAGTCTGCAACATGAAACGTTGCAGCCCGGAAATGGGTCAGCACATGGAATATGCTGGCAATGTAACACATAGAGAGTAATGAACATAATAATGCTATACTACATGCATATATGGCTGGTAGAAAGCTCTATGGTTACAGTTTTGTGAAAATCCAGTTTTTCCCTACTGCAAAGGAATAAATTTTATTTAACTATCATGGTGGTTGTTAAACATTGAGATGGTTGACAGCATCTCAATCCCAATTAAGTATCATCATTAACCCAACAAAATTAATTAAAATAACACGATGAGATTCACATGATAATCCAAGTACTAGATACTCAAGATGTCCATAACCGGGGACACGGCTAACCATGATTAGATTGTACACTCTGCAGAGGTTTGCGGACTTTTCCCCACAAGACTCGATCTCCTCCGTTGGATTTCTCGCACTACATGGTGTTTGAGAAACGGATGACCGAGACACAGTCTTTCAAAAGCGTTAGCACCTTACGATGGTTAGACCGATACACCTACATCCCCTACATCTGCTAGTCTACCACTGTAAGAGTTCACACAACCTAATCAACTATGCTAGAGCCCATAATAGCTTGTGGCTGCACACGGAAGTTTCTAGCATGAATAATCTCATGATTTCTTTGAACCTGGGTGGCGGTCCAAAAGAAAACAGGCAATCCTGGAATACCCAGGTACCTCAATCCACCCAGATGTGAGTTTTAGTTGCCACCTTAAGTTTAACCATATATTAACAATCTCACATCTGTCATGGATATCTCTCAAACCCAATCCATGTCTACAAGCATAGCATAGCAATATAAGCAACGTAGAAGTAACTCCCAAGGGTTTGATAATAAACCAGGTGATAGGTACTACCTCAACTACTTCCCAATACCCACAATTTAATTAGATCCTAACCATACAATGTTTGAGGGTTGATCTAATGCAACAAAACTGGGTAGTAAAGGGGTATGAACAAAGTGTTACTTGCCTTGCTGATGATCCGCGAAACCTAGCGATTCGAAGTAGCAAGCGGCGCACTCCGGGTACTCTATCGTAAACAAACAAGCAAACAATAAGTACTCATTTAATGCACAGGTAAAACTCAAATAAGAGAACTAACCAGAAATTCAACTTAAGAACTCTGGTTTGGAAAAAGAATCAATCAAACGAAGCAACGAAAATCAAACGGCGAAAGAAACAAGCTTCGTTTACTAATCTGGATCTAAATCAAATTTTATAGTAGCAAAAAACTTGTTTGAGTAGGTTAAACGGAAAGAGAATTTCGAGACGAAACTCTAGGCGCTTGAATAGCCTAATTCTGATAAACAAGCGAAAAGTTAAACTAAAATGAAAATCTGGTGAGAAATCGCGATCTGGAATAATCGCGGAAAATTCGTCGAAAAAGAAAACTGACGAATAGTTAAACGAACGGACGTTCGTTAACAGCGTCAATCCGACGAACACGTTTGTTAAAACGAACGGGTCAGTGAACGTTCACTAGATCATTAAACCGAAAAAAATAAACCGAACTAGGGTTTAGAAAGAAAAAAAACAAATGGTTTTTTTAAAGAAAACCGGCCCGGCGGCGGCGGCAGCTCGGCTACCTTGTCGGCAGCTCCGGTGGGGCTCCGGCGGGTCGGGCGAGGGCGGCGAGGGGCGGCGGGGTTCGGGCATCGGCGGGGGCGACGAACGGGCGGCGGGCGGCGGCGTACGGTGGCTCCGGCGGCTCCTCCTTCTGGCGGCGGGGCGGGCGGCTCCTGGCGGCGGGGACGGTTGCGGGTCGGGGCGGCCGGCTGAGGAGAAGGACGGGGGGGGGGGCTCGGGGTATAAAAGGAGGGGGGTGCCGTGGAGGAGGGGGCAAGGCGGCGGCGGCGACGAGTCCGGGAGGGACACGGGCGGCGGCGGTGTCTCCGTCTCGGTCTCCAGGAGGGAGATGAGGCGCGGGCTGGTTGGGCCGCGCGGCTGGGCTTCGGCCCAGTAGGCGCTCGGCGTTTTTTTATATAAATAATTCGCCGAATCTAAAAATAATCGCAGAAAAAAATCCAAAAATGCTAAAACAAATTTTCCCCGTCTAATTAAAATAATTAGAACGAGATGAACATTTTTCTTGGCCCAAAAATGCAGTTTTGAAAACGTGCAATTTTTTTAATGCAAACAAAATTGCAAATAAAATCCGAATAAAATCAAATATTTGATTTTAATATTTTCCTCCAATATTTCAATTATTTTGGAGAAGTCATATTTTCTCCTCTCATTTATTTTAATATGAAATATCTTTCGGAGAGAAAATAATTAAAACCAAAATCCTTGTTTCCTTATTTGATAAAAATCAAATAGGAAAGTCAAGAAAATCCCCAACTCTCTCCGAGGGTCCTTGAGTTGCTTAGGATTTTTCGAGGATTTGCCAAAAATGCAATAAAATATGCTATGCAATGATGATCTAATGTATAACATTCCAAACTGAAAATTTGGGATGTTACACTAAGCCTCCATGTCAGCCGATCAGTCGAAGCAAGTCGCTTGCTGACGCCGAAGTCACCGGAGTAGGTTTGATGAAGATATGGTGAAGCCCCCGGTCCAGCCGAGGTGACGGAGCGGGCCGGTAAGGATACGTTGCAGCTGCCGTGTCAGCCGAGGTGTTGAAGCAGTCCGGCGAGATGGACATCGGCTTGAAGAAGCAACAGTGCGGCCATGCTGACGCAGGTCGTAACTTGTGACGCGGTCAATGCCGGCTTGGTGAAGTGACCATGCGACAATGCCGGTGTGCCCGCTCCGTGTGATCCGTGGGGTGGCGATGTTGGCGATGATTTATCCTTTGTGATTCCGAACTCTGGTTCGGCTCGCCGAGATGATGATCCGAAGGAGTTGTGCTCGGCTCAACAAAGCGACGACGTGTCTAGTGCAGGTCGGCAGCCGTGAAGCAATATTGCCGAACTGGTTTGACACCAGCGTGACGGTGAAGATTATATTGGAAAGGACTTTAAAATTAGTGGGATGTGTTTGGGAACAAAACACAATACCCCATACAAAACTTCCTTCAAAAATGATGTCCGAAATCCCGTTCATAAAAAAGATGAACTCGGGTCGGATTTGTTTTCGCGCAGAAAACAAATCTAAAAAGTGATGCACTAATCGGAAGGTTCTTGGAGTTTCGACGGTCGGATCGAGCTAAAATTTTAAGGGGTGGTAGATATAGGAATTCCGCAGCCGATCAACGGTTGGATCTTCCAACGGACGTCCGAGCTAGGTGTCGGACACCACGCTCCAAACTCGTCCACATTCCCATCCAGATTCGACGGGGCTCCGGTATATCGGAGACCGGCGGAGATTGCTCCATCGGAACGCGACGACATTTTACAGTGTTGTTCTAGACTTAGTTCCGCACAATTCCACCAAATGAATCATCAAAGCAATGCTCGAGGAGGTGGTGGTAGCGGATACAAGTTCGCGTTTCGGAAAAACAGCACGGTCGCCCGAGGGCAATGTTGACGTTGAGCCCCCGAGCTCCGTGGATGATTCCTCCATGATCTTGATAGAGATCGAAGTTGATGTTGACGAAGTCCCTCGTTCGAACATGATGATTGGAGGTAGGGCACAGTCCTTGGTTAAGCCAAGGTGGCCAGTCGAGGCGGCAACGAAGACGTCGCAGTTGATCTGCAGGCGAGCCATTGATCCTTTCGCCGACCACACAGCAGAACTCTAAGTGAAATCACCATTGTCGGTGTCAAAACTAGCAGATCTCGGGTAGGGGGTCCCGAGCTATGTGTCATGGATCGATGGGTAATAGGAGACAGGGGACACGATGTTTACCCAGGTTTGGGCCCTCTTAATGGAGGTAATACCCTACTTCCTGCTTGATTGATCTTGATGAATATAGAGATTACAAGAGTTGATCTACCCTGAGATCATATGTTGTGGTCTAAACCCTAGGGGTATGATGATTAATGTCATAATGATCTATCGACTAGCCTGACCTTGGCTTATATAATGCACCAGAGGCCCAGGATAACAAGAGTCCTAGCCGAATACATTGGTGGAGAGGAGTCCTTGTCTTGATCATGAAGTCCTGCAGAATCTTCCTCGTGTGCGGCATGGGCTGTCCGAACTGGCCCACGAGTGAACCGCCATGGGGGTCCTCGGCCCGATCCACTTGGTCGGCAGACAATGTGGTGAGTACCCCCTAGTCCAGGACACTGTCAGCAGTAGTGAAGGAATCACTCGGGTTCAGTTAACAGCAAGGGATCGATCGGGGTTCAGTAACGTAGCTAGTGCAATCGCACGGGTTTAGTTAGAGCCAGTTAGAGCGCACACAAGCGCGTACGTGTACGAGAGAAACGCGCAAACCTCCGTGCATTGCTTGGCCCCGACCACCCACCGTAACCAGGAACTCCCCGATATTTTCCTCGCCCTCGCTTCTACCACGATTTCTTCCATCATGGACGGCCCAAAGAATGTCATGCAGCTGCGTCTCCGGCCCGCCCAGGACGAAAATCCCATTTTATCATGATTTTTTGTCATAGAAGTAGGAGCCCACCACATCTATGATGATACCGGGTTTTGTCACAATTATCGTCATAGAAGTGTCATAAGCATGACAGAAAAAAATTTGTTCGTCCGAAAATGTCACGGATTTGTCTTTTTTTGTAGTGTGTGCTGCATCATCCCTTGCTCTTTGGGAAAATACCGACATAGCTTCACGAGACATCAAAAGGAATTTCTGGCGCCGTTACCGGGGAGGATCTTCAACATATACCAGATTCCTAATCACAAATCTCATCTCCTCGCAATTTACATTGTTTGCCATTTGCCTCTCGTTTCCCTCTCCCCCACTTCACAAAAATTTGTCGTTTTATTCACCCCAAATATTTTTCTTGAAATTGAGAAAAGTACTAAGGAATATATGACTACACAATTTGAGAATAATAAGTATTTTACTAAAGAACTTAAGGAGCAATCCGTTGTGCTAGATGCTATTATGAAACAACTTGATGATATTAGCAGAGAAGTTTGCAATCACCAATCTAAATATGCTTTTGCCGAATGTTTGCTAGGAAAAATATCCGATGCACAAGCTACCTTAGTAAATCAAATGGCCGCTAAACCAATCTCGTTAGAGGGTAAAACTGATGATGATCCTAAAATGATTGGTGTTTTTTCTATTGATTCCTTGTTTAGTAAAGTTAAGATTGATGAAAAAGGGACTGAAGAAGAGTCTACTTTAGCTAGAAGGCGTCCCAATATTTTGGGAGTGAAAATAAGGTTGAGAAAATTGATGAAAGTGGGTTTGGAGAGGTCAAAACTTTAACTAGTGATGTGCCCACTCTTTTGGATTACAAAGAATTTAATTATGATAGTTGCTCTTTGATTGATTGTATTTATTTGTTTCAATCCATGATAAATTCACCACATTCCTATGAACAAAATAAAGCTTTTACTAAACATAATCTTTTAGACTTCACCGTGGGTGGTACTTTTATGGAAATTACTTTGGATGAAGCCACCAAATTGCTTGATAATATCATGGCCAATTATTCACAATGGCATACCGAATGGGCTCCTACTAGTAAAATAGTTAATTCGGTTGAAGAAATTTCTTCTTTGAGTGAAAAAGTTGATGCTCTTATGAAATTGGTTGCTAGTAAAAGTGCTCCCATTGATTTTAATGATATGCCTTTGTCTACTTTGATTGAGAAAAATAGTGATGCCATAGATGTGAATTTTACCTCTCGAAATAATTTCAACAACAATGCTTATAGAGGTAATTTTAATCCTAGGCATTTTCCTAGTAATTCCTATAATAATTATTGTAATTCCTATGGAAATCAATCTTATAATAATAATAGGAACACCTCTGATCTTGAGAATAATATTAAAGAATTTATCAACACGCAAAAAAATTTCAACTCTTCCATAGAAGAAAAGTTGAGTGAGATTGATGATTTGTCTAGAAGTGTTGATAGAATTGCTCATGATGTGGAAAATCTCAAGATGAAAATTTTTGTGCCTAAAGTGGATGAATCAATTAAAGCTCTTTATGTTTCTATGGACGAAAGTAAGAACAGAACCACTATGTTTAGAGGTAAAAGAGAATTTTTAGAAAAAGCGTTTTCTACTGATTTCTTTCGCAAAACTAATGAAGATCTTAAAATGATTGGTGTTTCTTCTATTGATTACTTGTTTAGTAAAGTTAAGATTGATGAAAAAGGGACTGGAGAAGAGTCAACTTTAGGTAGAAGGCGTCCCAATATTTCGGAGGGTGAAAATCTTGCTGAGAAAATTGATGAAAGTGGGTTTGGAGAGGTCAAAACTTTAACTAGTGATGTGCCCACTCTTTTGGATTACACATAATTTAATTAGGATAGTTGCTCTTTGATTGGTTGTATTTCTTTGTTGCAATACTTTATAAATTCAACCCATGCTTTTGAACAAAATAAAGCTTTTACTAAACATATTGTTGATGCTATGATGAAAGCTTTTGAAGAAAAAATGGAATTAGAAGTATCAATTACTAGAAAATTGCATGATGAATGGGAACCCACTATCAAAGTCAGGATTAAAAATTATGAGTGTTTTTCTTTGTGTGACTTGGGTGCTAGTGTTTCTACAATTCCAAAATCTTTATCTAATGTGCTTGGTCTTACCGATCTTGAAGAGTCTACTTTGAATTTGCACTTGGCGGATTCCACTATTAAAAAGCTTATGGGAATAATTAATGATGTTCTTATTCTTGCAAATAGGAATTATGTGCCCATAGATTTTATTGTTCTTGATATTGATTGCAATCCGTCTTGTCAAATTATTCTTGGTAGACCATTTCTATGCACTATCGGTGTCGTGATTGATATGAAAGAAGGCAACATTAAGTTCCAATTTCATTTGAGGAAGGGTATGGAACACTTTCCTAGAACAAGAATTAGGCCACCATATGAATCAATCCTGAGGGCATCTTATGGATCTTGAACCAAACATGACAAATCTTAGATCCTTGCTTTATGCCTAGCTAAGGGCGTAAAACTATAGCGCTTGTTGGGAGGCAACCCAATGAATAAAATTTATTTTTCCTTTTTTGCTTTCTGTTCTTGAGTGTTTGCAAAATTATGCTACTGTTATGATTGTGTTTTTTGTGTTTTGATTGGTGTTTGTGCCAAGCAGAACCGATAGGATCTTCTTGGGTGATAGTTGTTTGATCTTGCTGAAAAAACAGAAACTTTTGCGCTCACAAAAACAATTCTTATTTTTTACTAGAGCGTGATAAAATGCCAATTTTTTGCAGTAGATTAATATACAAATTACCCAGGTCTCCCTAGTTTTTCAGAATTTTTTGGAGTTCCAGAAGTATTCGAACAAATCAGATTGCTACAGACTGTTCTGTTTTGACAGATTATGTTTTCTTTGCGTTGTGTGCTTATTTTGATGGCTCTATGGTTTTCATTGATGAGTTTTTGCCATAGAAAAGTTGGAATACAGTAGATATAATGCAAAAATAAAGTATGAATTGGTTTGATACAACACTTATAGTAGTTATTTATTTTTCTTACACTAACGGATCTCACGAAGGTTTTGTTGAGTTTTGTGTGATTGAAGTTTTCAAGTTTTGGGTTATCTGACGATGGTTGAAGTAATAAGGAGTAGAAGAGCCTAATCTTGGGGATGCCCCAGCATCCCAAGCTATTATCCAAAAAAGAGCAGCCAACTAAGCTTGGGGATGCCCCCGAGTGGAATCCCCTCTTCTAACGACCATCAGCATTTTACCTGAAGCTATATTTTTATTCGTCACATACTATGTGTTTTGCTTGGAGCATCTTGTATGATATGAGTCTTTGCTTGTTTTATTTTGTGTTTTAAGTCTTGATCCCTTGCTGGACGCACCTATTTGGGAGAGCCAAAATTATGTCATGACTTGTTAGAACATCTCTCTATGCTTCACTTAAATTTTTATGAGCTTTGGACTTGCTCTAGTGCTTCACTTATATCTTTTTGAGCACGGTGTGCTTAGTATTTTTGAAGAAATGCTCTCTTGCTTAACTTAGATTCATTTGAGAGTTAGTAAAATTTTCAAAAAATTCTATCTTGCTTCACTTAAATTAATTTGAGAGAAAGAAAACTTTTATGCTCAAGATCTTCACTTATATTTTTTTGAGCTTATGAAAAGCAACACATGAAAATTAGTCCCAAAGTGATAGATATCCAAGAAGGATATAACAAAAACTTTCATGAAGATCATTGGAGAAAATAAACTTTATTCTTAGTAATAGTTTTGAGATATGATGATGTGATATGTGAGTTATGTTGATGAGTAATTATGCTTTAGTAAGAATATTGGTGTTAAGGTTTGTGATTCCCTATGCAAGCACAAGAGTCAATAGTCATGCAATGAAATTATATCCTACTTGTGGTGCATTATTCGGTGTTAATTATTCTTAATGCTCGCTTATGAGATTATACGTTTCTTGGTTGTTCGCTTCTCAATCTTTTGCTAGCCTTCATTTTGCACTAAGTATGATCTCTACTTGTGCATCCAAAAACCTTTAAACCAGTTTTGCCACATGAGTCCACTATATCTTCCTATATGCGGTATTCTTTAGCTGTTCTAAGCAAATTTGCATGTGCCATCTCTAATTTTCAAAATAAACTTCTCTTTTGTGTGTTCATTTTGCTCGCGGAGCGGTGAGGGGTGGCTAATATTTTCCATGCTAGATGTGTTATTCTCACGATGACTGTTTATTCACTTGTCATTGCACGAGAGTAAGGCAAAGGTATTAGGGATGCCCAGTCCCGAAATGAAAAATGAATTTACTTTATGTTGTGAAATAATAAATTCCTTGGAAAGTGTTGGTATGGAAGGCACCCGTGGATACGGTTAGCCATGGAAAGTGAAAGTATGGTTGAAAAAGGAATAAACTTTATTTTCTGTTTGGGAACCGCGTATGATATATCTAGCATGGAAAGTGTTGGGAACTCTTAAGTCGTTTTCGTTGGTGGGATGGATACACCTCCAAAAATGTTTTTATCTCTAAGTTTTTTGCTTTGAGCTCTGGCACCTCTACAAATCCCTAATTCCCTCTGCGAAGGGCCTTTCTTTTACTTTATGCAATTTTCATTTTGAATTTGAGTCTCCATCTTCTCATACAAAAGCACCAACTAGGAGGTAATATGATCGTACTTGAGTATTGGGTGTAGCTAATATGCGAGTGCGTTTCATGAATGGATCAATGATTGAGCATGATGGGCTAGGGATAACTTATTTTAGCGTTGATATTTATAAAGACTTGGTTGCTTGTTGATATGCTTGAGTATTTAAATTATCATGTCAAAACTAGACTATTTCTTTGAATCACATAAAAGTCCAAATGTCCATGCTATAAAGAAAAGAATATGATATGACATGTTAGGTAGCACTCCACATCAAAAATTATGTATTTATCACTTACCTACTCGAGGACGAGTAGGAGTTAAGTTTGGGGATGCTGATACGTCTGCAACGTATCTATAATTTTTTTATTGTTCCATGTTGTTATATTATCAATCTTGGATGTTTTATAATCATTTTATAGTCATTTTATATCATTTTTTTGGTACTAACCTATTGACATAGTGCCAAGTGCCAGTTGTTGTTTTCTGCATGTTTTTTACATCACAGGAAATCAATATCAGATGGAGTCCAAATGCAACGAAACTCCACGGAGATTTTTTATGGACCAGAAGACATGTAATGGGCCTTGGCTGCGCCTGGGGGTTGCTCTGAGGAGAACACAACCCATCCTGGCGCCCCTGGTGGGTTGTGCCCACCTAAGGTGCCCCCAGACCGCCTCTTTACTCTATAAATACCCCAATATTCCGAAAACCCTAGGGGAGTCGACGAAATATTCATCCAGCCGCCGCAGAGTCCAGAACCACCAGATCCAATCTAGACACCATCTCGGATGGGGTTCACTACCTCCATTGGTGCCTCTCCGATGATGCGTGAGTAGTTCTTTGTAGACCTTCGGGTCCGTAGTAGCTAGATGGTTTCCTCTCTCACGCTGAATTCACAATACAATGGTCTCTTGGAGATCCATATGATGTAACTCTTTTGCGGTATGTTTGTTGGGATTGATAAACTTTGAGTTTATGATCAGATCTATCTTTTCATATCCATGAAAGTTATTTGAGTTTGTTTGATCTCTTATATGCATGATCTCTTATAGCCTCGTATTTCTTCTCCGATATTTGGGTTTTGTTTGGCCAACTTGATCTATTTATCTTGCAAAGGGAAGAGGTGCTTTGTAGTGGGTTCGATCTTACGGTGCTTGATCCCAGTGACAGAAGGGGAACCGACACGTATGTATCGTTGTTACTAAGGATAAAACGATGGGGTATATCTCTACATAGATAGATCTTGTCTACACCATGTCATCATTCTTATTGCATTACTCCGTTTCTCCATGAACTTAATACACTAGGTGCATGCTGGATAGCGTCGATGTGTGGAGTAATAACGGTAGATGCAGGCAGGAGTCGGTCTACTAATCTTGGACGTGATGCCTATGTAATGATCATTGCCTGGATATCGTCATGATTATTTGAAGTTCTATCAATTGCCCAACAGTAATTTTTTCACCCAACGTTTGCTATTTTTCTCGAGAGAAGCCACTAGTGAAACCTATGCCCCTGTAGGATTGAAAGTATGTCTAGAGGGCGGTGATTAGACTACTTGACCACTTAAAAATCTAGCCTTTTCCCAATTTTAGTTCTTGGCAGATTTTAGCAAGTTAGCACAAGTCAAGCAATCAACCTACACATGCAATTCTAAGAGTGTAGCAGCGGAAAGTAAAACAATTGCATATGAAGGTAAAGCGAGGAGATTGAGGGAGCAAACGCAATGTTGACATGGAGATTTTTTATCCGTCATTCCGATAGTTGGTGCTATCGTACAGCCACGTTGATGGAGACTTCAACCCACGAAGGGTAATGGTTGCGCGAGTCCACGGAGGGCTCCACCCATGAAGGGTCCATGAAGAAGCAACCTTGTCTATCCCACCATGGCCGTCGCCCATGAAGGACTTGCCTCACTCGAGTAGATTTCCACGAAGTAGGCGATCTCCTTGCCCTTACAAACTCCTTGGTTCAACTCCACAATCTTGACGGAGGCTCCCAAGTGACACCTAGCCAATCTAGGAGACACCACTCTCCAAGAAGTAACAAATGGTGTGTTGATGATGAACTCCTTGCTCTTGTGCTTCAAATGATAGTCTCCCCAACACTCAACTCTCTCTCATAGGATTGGATTTGGTGGAAAGATGATTTGAGTGGAAAGCGACTTGGGTAAGGCTAGAGATCAAGATTTATGTGGTTGGAATGGAATATCTTGACCTCAACACAAGTGTAGGTGGTTCTCTCTCATAAAATGTATGTTGGAAGTGTAGGCATGTTCTGATGGATCTCTCCACGAATGAAGAGTGGGTGGAGGGGTATATATAGCCTCCACACAAAATCTAACCGTTACACAAACTCGGTGAAACCGATTTTGGTAATAGACAAATAGAGAGTTGGTCAGGCAAACTCGGTGGGACCGATTCGCTCATCTCGGTTAGACCGAAACGTTACGAAAGGGAAACAGAGAGTTTGCATTGCAATCTCGGTCGGACCGATCGCTCATCTCGGTTTGACCAAAACGTTACGAAGGGAAACAGAGAGATTACAATCCCATCTCGGTGAGACCGAGATCCCTATCGGTGAGACCGAAAAGACTAGGGTTTCTGGCAGTGGCTATGTCAATTGAACTCGGTGGCGCCGGATAGACAATTTCGGTGGGGCCGAGTTTGACTTTTGGTTTGGGACATATGTGGATGTGAGAAAGTAGTTGAGGGTTTTTGGAGCATATCACTAAGCACTTTGAGCAAGAAAGTCATTAAGAAACACCTCACCCCCTCTTGATAGTATTGGCTTTTCCTATGGACTCAATGTGATCTTGGATCACTAAAATGAAAATGTAGAGTCTTGTGCTTTGAGCTTGAGCCAATCTTTTGTCCTTAGCATTTTGAGGGGTCCACTTTCTAATCCATGCCATGCCAATCATTGAGCTTTTCTGAAATATTTATCTTGAAATAGCATTAGCTCAATGAGCTATATGTTGTTAGGAATTACCAAAACCACCCAGGGATAATTGCACTTCCAATCTCCCCCTTTTTGGTAATTGATGACAACATATAGATCAAAGCTTCGACAAATGATAATAAGATTGAAAAACATCGTCGCTTTGAGAAGTATGTGATAAGCAAGAGCTCCCCCTAAATTTGTGCATTATTTAAAATTTGCTTTTTAATGCAAATGCACAATCGATTAGGATCATGGGTTACTCTTCCGTGCCACATAGATCTTGGTGGAGCGCTCAAAATGATAGAAGTTAAAAGCATGCACTCATCACCAAGCAAGTGAATATCATATAAGGATATAAGAGATAATATCATCCAACAAGCATTAAGGGTAGCATATGATCAAACACATGATCAAACAAGTATCTCACAAGCACACAATAAAAAGTTTCAACCAAAATAGCAAGAGAAAAAAAAACAACACTCTCTCTCGAAGCCTATGATCTATACATTTTTCTCCCCCTTTGGCAACAAGTTACCAAAAAGTTCAAAAATGCATAGTGCTAAACGACTCTCAGGCTTGATCTTCGGTAGGTGGTGTAGAGATGACTCCAAGGACGAAAGCTTCTATTGATGTAGCTGGAGCTGGTGGAGTGGCTGCTGGAGGTGGCACTGAAGCTGGAGCTGCTGGAGCTGATGCTGTAGGTCGAGTATCTGTGACTGGCACTGGAGCAGATATCTGTCCCCTGGGCACTCTAGCAAAAGCATCTGTAGTAGACTTGCCCTTCTTCTCCTCTGCTTCCTCCTGTAGCTGCTCAACTACAGTTTCGATCTCAGTTACCTTGACATCCAGATCATAGAATTTCTGCTCAATGATCCTCTCCAAACTCTCCTGGTTTTGAGTCAGGGTGGCCAAGCCCTTCTCAATCCTCAAAGTGGATTGGATCAGATATCCAAGTTGATCTTGTTTGGATTTCAAAAACACTTGAGATGCCTCTTCAACAGTTGGCATCTTTGTAGCTTTCTCTGCCCTTGCCTGCTCTATCTTCTCATGTGCTTGAGCTAATGATGGTTCATTTTCATTCATGACAACAGTGTTGTCTTCAACTTCAGGGTAGATGGGCAGGTGCTCCTTATCCAATAGATATTTTCCTGTGCCCATCTTGGAGTTGATGAGCTCCTATATTTGTGGGGCATACCCACAACTTCTCTTCTGATCAGCTGCTGTCCTTTTGATTGTCTCCACAATCAGACTCATGACTTTGAACTTTTGAGGCACATCAAACAAATGTAGCAAGTTGATAGCATGTCCTCTTATCATCTTGTGATCACCTGACTTGGGTAGCAATGTGTGCCTTAGGATCCAATTGATGGTAGGCAGACCAGACAACAAGAAGTGGACAGATCCAAAATTATGAGTCTCCAAAGCATCATCTGGGATCTCTCTGTACATGTTGGCCATCATGTTTATGGTCTTTCTTCTTTTCAGCATAAACATCCAAGTCATCCTCACTTTCTTCTGGGGCATTGATCAACTGAACCCATTCTTTAATAGAAGATTGGTACCTTGTACCTTCAGACATCCAAATGATCTTCCCATCTGGGTAGAAGTGGGCAGTGGAGAAAAACTGCATGATCAGCTCATCATTCCACTTGGTGATCTTCTAGGCAACAAATGTATCAACTCCACATGCCTTGAAGCTTTCATATACACCTGGATAGTGATCTTCATTCTCCTTGATGTACTCCCAGTCAACCCATCTCATGTCACACACTATGGGATTCTTGTCAAGCAAAATTGTCTCATTGAAATCTTGATGTTCCTTAGTGTGAAACCTGTAGTCAACAACAGTTCTCCTCCTGACAGCATATGGATCAGACTGTCTCCATAATCTTAGTCCTGAATCCTTCCTGATTTTCATGTTCTCTGCAATAGGATGTGCATCATTGTGGTCAGGGATCTTGGGCTTCAGCTTTCTCAAAACAAGTGAATCATCTTCTTCTTCTTTAGCAGCTTCAGGCACTGGGGCCTTGTTCTTCTCCTCAGCAGGAATACTGCTGGTGTTCCTCTTGGGTTTAGGATTCTGAGCTGGAGCAGCAGCCTTGGGAGCAGCTTTGGGCTTAGATGGAGTAGCCCTTGATCTGATTGCATCTCCCATGAGCTTCTGAGCTTTGGGTGCTGGTGCAGCATCCTCTTGTTCTTCCTCTTCTCTTTCAGAGTCTCTCTTCATTGAGGGCTTGCCAAGAACTCTGGCAGTAGTGGTTCTTGCCCTCTTCTTCTTCTTACCATCACCTGCTGCTTCACCATCTTCTGATTCAATGGTGAACTTCATAGTTTCACCTGTGGCAACTTTCTTTGGCTTGGAAGCTTCAGTAGTAGAGGCCCTGGCTATTGACATTGGAACTCTTCTTGCTGGAGCCTTTGTTTTCATTCCAGGCTTTGTTGTAGCAGCAGTGCTATATTCCTTCTTCAGCACCTTCTTTCTTGAAGTGGCCTCATCCTCAATAGCCACATAATCTTCATCTTCAAAATCTGAGGTTTTCTTCTTCCTTGCCCTGGTTGCTGCCTTGGGCAAGTTACTAGGTGTGCTCCTGCTGCCCTCATCATAGCTCCCTGAGGGACTAATGCCCTCACTCAACTGAACCTGCTCTTCAGACTTGTTCTGACTATCACTTTGATCAGACATCTCTTCAAGCTCACTGACAGCAGACCCTGTGAATAGGTTGTAGATGAGGTAGAGTAGATGAGCATCACAAAGTACAGAGGTTTTGCAAAAAAATTGAGTCAAAAAGCTTAGTTCTAGTTCTCTACAGAAGTGATCTCGGAGCTACCAAATTGACAAACTCGGTGATACCAAAGCAACACTTGGAACCTAAACTAGTGAACTCGGTAGGGCCAAGTCACTGTTCGGTGGCACCGAGATTGCTAGGGTTTCACAGAATCTTGAACTCGGTCACACCAATTTGCACGTTTCGGTCAGACCGAAAAGCGCATGTGCAATGGCCAAGGCCTAATCGGTGAGACCGATTTCTACAGTTCGGTCGGTCCGAGATGAGTTCTGCGGAGAGCTAACCCTAAATTTTTTGAATCAATATAGACCAAAGGAAGTTTTTGCTGGAAGGATCAATATCAATCGTGGCATGAAACATGGCATTGTCCTTGTGCTAGGAATCGGAGTGAAAAAGACAGCACAAGGGGTCGAACACTTATCCTAGAGCGGCGTGTGTTCGCTACGGCGGCAATGGTGGAGCAGATTGCCGTTGACGACGGTGGAGACCAGCGGCGGGAGGTTGCTGGCGGCGAGAAGACGATCCGGAGACCTGAAGAGGCAGAGCAGGTTACGCGCAGGTGAAGGGTTTCGGAAAAATTTCCAAAATTTGACCCGTCGGTATATATAACCTGACCCTGTCGGTGTGACCGAGTGGAACAGCTCGGTGGCAGCGAGATGCAAAACTGCAGGCAGTTACTGCAACTCGGTGTGACCGAAAGGTTCTAATCGGTTGCACCGAGATTAAAAACCTAGATCAACTTAGTGATCTCGGTAGGACCGAAAAGGATGAATCGGTCGGACCGAAATGCACAAAGAGGTTTTGGAAGTTTAAGTCTATGACGAATCGGGGATTGCGAGTGCTCCTCACACAGAGTGGTTCGAATCTGACTTGATCAAACTTTGTGATGTAGCATGAATAGAGTTTGAGACGAGAAAAGCATAGATAGCTAGAGGGAGTTCTTAGGCATTCTTGTCCATCCATTTGGCAAAAGAGAAAAAGCCAAACAATCAAAGCAACAAATTGATGTCCTTGAATGAGTAAAATATGCATCCAACATGCTCACACAATTAAAATGGCAAATGAAATATGTGACAAAGCATGCACAAACACTCTAGCATCTATCAAGCAATTGGCGATGACTAGGTCATCTATATATTAGTATATTGACTTAGGAGTCAAATGAGAACATTTGATCATAGGTCATACTCATCGTTTAAGCACAAGTGGGGTTACCACTTTTACATAAAGCATTGTTGTGCTCACACCATTAGAGTTGCTTTAGCTCAATTTTAGAGTAAAGCTCCCCCTAGATGTGATATCCCCCCTAAGAGGGATGAACTAACCTTGGGTTTTGTCGATGATGACTTCATGTACGTGTTGAAGATGTGGATTCTCAAAGTTGATGTAGATCATTCGGAGCGATCCATTGTAATGAGTTGCACTTTCAATACCTACACAGGTTAGTCCCACAAGGAACAAGCAAGGATATCCATAGACATAGAGTGATGTATACACAAGATGTTCTCCATGAAAGAATTAGGTTACCTTGTCCCTTGTCTTACCAACAAGAGGGTTTGTGACTCCTTGGACTAGTGCAAGATGTGGAAGTTGTTTGCACTTGTCATTGCCAAAATTATAAGAGTGAAGTATGTTGGCGGAGTCACCCTCAAGAACTCTCTAGTTCTTCTTCTTCGGGATCCACACCATCTTGATGGGAATCCTTGGAGTTGTAGTCGTACTTGATGAATTAGAACTTGATGTAGTTTTGGGAACCCACTTGACTAAGGCCTTAGGTGCTTCTTCAAATGCATCAATTTCCTCTTGAAGCTTGTCCTTGCCTTTTTGCTTGTGGTCTTGTGGCGGAAGATCATCTTGAGCTTGTGTTCCTTTGAAAGAAGTAGGATCATACTTCTCTTGTTGAGGAACAAACTTTGTCTTGGGGTATTGATCTTCTTCCCACTCAACTCCATTAGCATTGAACTTTCGTTCAAAACCAACACCTTGATTCTTCCGGTGTCTTCCTTGCTTGCGTACAATTTCCTCAAATTGCTTACTTTCGGCAAGGCTCTTGTAAACACCTTTCTCTATAATTCCCTTCAATAAGCTATTTTCTTGCTCAAGTGTAACTTGGCTAAGAGAATCATTAGTGGAATCAAGAGAACTACTAGAAGCAACATCATTGGATTTAGCATGATTGTTGTTACTACTAGATGAAGAATCTTTCTTGTTCTTGTTGTTAGATTTAACTTGTGGCATGTAAGTAGACAAGAGTAAACGCTTGGCAATGTAAGAAGAACTTTTCTTGCGAAGATCCTCATTGATTGCCTTTAAAAACTCGTGCTCTTGCTCAAGGTTGAGCTTTTCAAAGCGTAGCTTTTCATGAGTCTTTAAAAGTTCTCGATGATCTTCCAAGGTAGTTTCATGAGCTAACTTAAGAGTGTTTAGTTATTTAGTTAGATGCTCAATCTCCTTCTTATCATCATCATTTGTTTTATCTTGATTAGCACGATTAATATCACATTCATCATAGTTTTCATAACTAGAGTTGTCAACAAGTAAACCATCATCTCCTAGCAAATCATCTTCATCACTATTGAAATCAACATACTCGGGGTGTGTTACCTTTGGACCTTTAGCCATGATGCATCTCCCACTTCCTTCACTTGGTGATTCAAATATGTTGTAGGAGTTGGTTGTCACAAGTGCTAGTCTGGCAACACCTTCATCTTGAGTATATTCGGAGTCGGAGTGATTATCGGAGTCGGAGCCGGATACCCATTCACCAACATGAGCTTGATGTCTTCTTTTTGTGTAGCTCCTTGATGACTTGTCCTTCCTTTCCGAATCCTTGCTTCTCCGAGAGGGTCTTCGTTCAAAACGATCATCTCTACTCCTTCCTTCTCTTGATGGTGATTCTTCTCTTCTACTCCTTCTTTTGGGAGAATCTTCTCTTCTTTTGTAGGGAGCCGTACACTCATTGGAATAGTGTCTGGGTCTTCCACAATTGTAGCAATTACGCTCACGACTAGAAGATCTTTTGTCATTGTAGGACCTTGACTTGGAACTTCTTTCCTTGCTTCTACTTTTGTAGTACTTGTTGAAGTTCTTCACCATTAGGCTCAATTCTTCATTGAAGGTTTGTTTCTCACTTGATGATGTGGTAGCTTCACATGAGGCTTTGTAAGCACCGCTTGACTTGTTATGGAGCTCTTCCTTATCCTTGAGTGACATCTCATGAGCAACAATTCTTCCAATGACTACCGTTGGCTTGTGATCTTTGTAATTGGGCATCATTTGGATCAACGTGCACACGGTATCATATTTCCATCCAAGACTCTTAGGATCTTCTTGATGATGAATCTGTCGGTCATCTCTTCACTTCCTAAGCCGGCAATCTCATTTGTGATGAGAGCAAGCCTAGAGTACATTTCAGCGACGCCTTCACCATCCTTCATTTTGAACTTGTCAAGTTGACTTTGCAGCACATCCAATTTGGATTCCTTCACGGAGTCGGTACCTTCGTGCATATCAATCAACGTATCCCAAATTTCCTTTGCATTCTCAAGACGGCTGATTTTGTTGAATTCTTCGGGGCACAATCCGTTGAAGAGAATATCACAAGCTTGAGCATTGTATTGCAGCATCTTCAACTCCTCCACAGTAGCTTCACGGTTTGGTTCTCTGCCATCAAAGAATTCACCTTTCAAGCCAATACACACAATAGCCCAAACGGCCGGGTTATGTCCAAGAATATGCATTTTCATCTTATGCTTCCAACTAGCAAAATTTGTACCATCAAAGTAAGGACCTCTATGGTGGTAATTTCCCTCGCTATACGCCATAATCTCGTAGGTTGTGAAACCAACGCTATGACCACCAAGAGCTATGGAAATCAAAGCAAATGGAGACCAAAGCTCTGATACCACTTGTAGGATCGAAAGTATGTCTAGAGGGGGGTGATTAGACTACTTGACCAATTAAAAATCTAGCCTTTTCCCAATTTTAGTTCTTGGTAGATTTTAGCAA
Source organism: Aegilops tauschii subsp. strangulata (assembly GCF_002575655.3). Classification (NCBI taxonomy): domain Eukaryota; kingdom Viridiplantae; phylum Streptophyta; class Magnoliopsida; order Poales; family Poaceae; genus Aegilops; species Aegilops tauschii. The sequence goes on from NC_053038.3 coordinate 290,684,952, forward strand.
CTTAGCACAAGTCAAGCAATCAACCTACACATGCAATTCTAAGAGTGTAGCAGCGGAAAGTAAAACAATTGCATATGAAGGTAAAGCGAGGAGATTGAGGGAGCAAACGCAATGTTGACATGGAGATTTTTTATCCGTCATTCCGATAGCTGGTGCTATCGTACAGCCACGTTGATGGAGACTTCAACCCACGAAGGGTAATGGTTGCGCGAGTCCACGGAGGGCTCCACCCATGAAGGGTCCATGAAGAAGCAACCTTGTCTATCCCACCATGGCCGTCGCCCATGAAGGACTTGCCTCACTCGAGTAGATTTCCACGAAGTAGGCGATCTCCTTGCCCTTACAAACTCCTTGGTTCAACTCCACAATCTTGACGGAGGCTCCCAAGTGACACCTAGCCAATCTAGGAGACACCACTCTCCAAGAAGTAACAAATGGTGTGTTGATGATGAACTCCTTGCTCTTGTGCTTCAAATGATAGTCTCCCCAACACTCAACTCTCTCTCATAGGATTGGATTTGGTGGAAAGATGATTTGAGTGGAAAGCGACTTGGGTAAGGCTAGAGATCAAGATTTATGTGGTTGGAATGGAATATCTTGACCTCAACACAAGTGTAGGTGGTTCTCTCTCATAAAATGTATGTTGGAAGTGTAGGCATGTTCTGATGGATCTCTCCACGAATGAAGAGTGGGTGGAGGGGTATATATAGCCTCCACACAAAATCTAACCGTTACACACAAATCACCAAACTCGGTGGGACCGAATCAGAGAACTCGGTCAGACCGATTTAGTTCATAATGTGACCGTTAGGGTTTTCGGTGGGACCGACATGTCAACTCGGTGAGACCGATTTCGTTAGGGTTAGGGCATAACGTAATCTCGGTGAGACCGTTACACAAACTCGGTGAGACCGATTTTGGTAATAGACAAACAGAGAGTTGGTCAGGCAAACTCGGTGCGACCGATTCGCTCATCTCGGTTAGACCGAAACATTACGAAAGGGAAACAGAGAGTTTGCATTGCAATCTCGGTCGGACCGATCGCTCATCTCGGTTTGACCAAAACGTTACGAAGGGAAACAGAGAGATTACAATCCCATCTCGGTGAGACCGAGATCCCTATCGGTGAGACCGAAAAGACTAGGGTTTCTGGCAGTGGCTATGACAATTGAACTCAGTGGTGCCGGATAGACAATTTCGGTGGGGCCGAGTTTGACTTTTAGTTTGGGACATATGTGGATGTGAGAAAGTAGTTGCGGGTTTTTGGAGCATATCACTAACACTTTGAGCAAGAAACTCATTAAGCAACACCTCACCCCGTCTTGATAGTATTGGCTTTTCCTATGGACTCAATGTGATCTTGGATCACTAAAATGAAAATGTAGAGTCTTGTGCTTTGAGCTTGAGCCAATCTTTTGTCCTTAGCATTTTGAGGGGTCCACTTTCTAATCCATGCCATGCCAATCATTGAGCTTTCCTGAAATATTTATCTTGAAATAGCATTAGCTCAATGAGCTATATTTTGTTAGGAATTACCAAAACCACCCTGGGATAGTTGCACTTTCAGCCCCCGGGTCTCTTTCTCATATATTTGCCGTTGCGATCTACTTTTCCTTTGCATTTATTTTCAGATCTAATAAACCAAATATACAAACATACCTGGCTGGAATTTATTCTTATTTATTTTGTTGTGCGTTCAATCTATAAATCTACTATAAATTTATCTCATGCCCGTTTCCCTATCTTGAGGCGCCGTACCCGGAAGGGATTGACAACCCCTTTAACACGTCGGGCTGCGAGGATTTGTTATCTATGTGCAGGGGCTATTTACGTTGTGTTGCTTGGTTCTCCTACTGGTTCGATAACCTTGGTTTCATATCTGAGGGTAATACCTACCGCTGCTGTGCTGCATCATCCCTTCCTCTTTGGGGAAATACCAATGTAGCTTCAAGCGACATCACTATGCAGGATCATCTTCGATATGGAAATGATGAGATGTTGGAGATCTTGGAGCATGGCTACCAAGCTGTTGACCCGAAGAATCTTACACCAAGAGAGATATATGACAATAATCTCAATGACACAACAACCATGTGCATAAGGAGACGTATGGCTGACAAGCAAAGGAGACCATACATACACATCACAAGTTCCAAGGAATTATGTGATAGCATTGTGAGGACCAAGACCGGTACTTCCACTCTCCGGCTTGCTCAATATGAAATTGCCAAGGGTCAATTGCAAAACTTTTGTATGGATAAAGGTGAATCTCCCAAGAAGAACCTTGAGCGTCTCATGACTCTCACCGCTGACATCGAATCTTGTGAGTGTGACAAGACACAAGATGGATTCAACTTGACTAAGCGATTTCTCGTGGACAAGTTGCTTCATGCTCTTGCCCCATATCATCACCAAATGGTGTGGGACATAAAACAACACCATGGATTCAAGGAAATGACTCCAGATGACATCATATCCACTTTTCAACTATTTGAAGAGTCAAAGGCAAATGCTACAAAACATCTTTCCATGCATGGTAACTCAACATCAAAGATCAATCTTGCATTGAAGGCCAAGCATGTATGTGAAGAAGAGCAAAGTGAAGAAGAAGAAGGTGATGATGATGAGGATGGTGATGAGATTGACTCCGATGAGCGCCCTTCATATGAATACATTGCTCTGTTTGTCAAGAAGTTTAGTGTGGGAAAATTCAAGGGAAGATTCCGGAAGAAGAAAGTGAGAAAATGATACAACTATGAAGAAACCAACCACTTCTCCAACAATTGCCCTTATGAGAAGAGAGAGGATAAACCAAGGTTTCCCAAGACCTTTCCAGGGAAGAAGATGCCAAATCCTTTGAACTCCAAACTCAATAAGAGAGATGGGAAAGCAATGGTTGCTCATGAAGAATCCGATCCGGATGATGTTAGTGGTGTTGCTGGAGTAGCTCAAGATTCTCAAAACACTTTGAGGCTAGTCAACAAGAGTGGTGATGTTGTCACCTACAACTATATGAAAGACTACAAGGGCAACGCTCACAAGTGCCTAATGGCAAAGGCCGTGGTAGAAGATGGAGAGGACCAAAACTCTCCTGACAAGGTCAAGGTAACCCCACGATCAAACCCTCCTCTTTTCACTCCTTCTACCCCTTGTGATGAGTATCTTGATGCGGAGGATAATTATGATGATGATGATATAGATGATCCTATGCTTGCTAAACTAATTAAGTTCATGTGCTCCCTCAAAGGAAAGAAGCTCACTATGTTTCGTATGCTTATGGAAATGGTGAGTAAGCACACCATCACCATTAAGGAACACGAAACCCTCGTCACCGAGGAAAAGGAAAAATATGAAATCCTTGAGCAAAAAGTCCAATATGAGGAAGCACGAAATGATGAACTATGCTTGAAAATTGGTGCAAACATTGATGTTCAGGCTAAAGAACTTGCCTCCTTGAAAAAGGCTAAGGACTCTTGCGAGGAGTTGATGAATGATAAAAGTAAGCTTGTGAAGTCTCATTCTTCTCTCTCTAAGGATTGTGAGCTTCTATCCGTGTCCCTCAAGACTAAGGAAGAAGAGCTCACTCTTCTTACAAAGAGTTTTGAGATGCTCAAGCTTACTTATCTTGAAACTCTAGCCAAGGCTTACTCTTCTCCTATTATCAATGTTGATGCTTGTACTAATAACTCTAGTGGTGACCTAGCATCTATTCTTGAGGAGAATCGCTTTCTCAAGGCTCAACTCGAGAAAGGACTCATGACATGTGCTCAAGGACAAAAGATCCTTAATGAGGTATTGAGCCAACACAATGAAGTGTTTACCAAAGAGGGGCTCGGGTTTGACCCAAGCACAAGCAAGAAGAAGACGTCTTCTCAAAAGTGCACCACTCCTCTAAAAGAAACGTTTGTACGAGAAGGGCGCAAGGAGAAAGGTAAGGTTGTGAGTGGGAAGGCTACAAGGGGCATGCCCACTCTCAACAAGCCAGAAGAGTTCATGCCTCCATCCTATGTACTTCGTAAAACTAAGGATGGAGAAGTTTTTGCAAAATTTGTTGGTCCTCGAAATGCATTCCTGTTTTATGCTATTTGAGTCCCTAAGGCCCTTGTGACTAAGTTGAGAGGTCCCATTGCAAAATGGGTGCCTCTAACCAAGTCATAATTGTGTGTAGGTTGCTTTCTCTGGTGGAGTAAATTGGGTGATCGATAGTGGATGTACCAATCATATGACCGGAGATAGTAAATTGCTCTACGATTTCATGGAACCTATTCAACAATTTATGAGCATTATGTTTGGTGGAGGATAAAAAGGACAAGTACTCGGGTTGGGCAAGGTGGCTATCACAAAATACATGTCTCTTGCAAATGTCATGCTTGTCCAATCCCTTAAATACCATTTGCTTTCCGTTTCGCCAATTGGCTTCTGTTGGTTATGATACACTCTTTCACTACAAAAAATACTCTTCCGTGATGATACGTGTTTGTCACAGTAGGTCATGTTTTCTGTCATGCATGTACATCCATATCGATTTTATGAGAGAATCAAGATAGTCATACCTATGCTCTCGTAGAAGTGTTCCATGACATTACCAAAATTATCATCACAAAAGTGTCCACTTCCATGATGATAAATCGTGCGTCATAGAAGTGCTTTCGTCAAGGGTGACTGACACGTGGCATCCACCGTAACAGGTCGCCGTTAATCTATCGGGTTCCGATTTGGATCCGATGACCCATTAACAGCCCGGACCAATGGGCATTTTCCACGTGTAAAATCATCATTGGCTGGAGGAAAGACGTGTCTGCTCCTCGGTAGGCCAGATGTCGTCCGTCCATTGGAGGAGACATGCCTATGATACGTTGACACGTGGCAGGGTCCAACGGAGGCCCATATAGGTTAAAAAGGCCGGCCCAGTCAAAGGCTCGTAGTACTTACTCAGGTACTAGTGGGCCAGCCCAATAACGGCCTGTTTAATAAAGGACCATTTATGGTCCGAAGCCAGATCTGGCCCGTTAATTGTTCCTCGAATATTTTGGCCCAATTACGGCCCAGTGACTTTCGGCCTGTTAGAGGCCCGAAGTAGACATGGGCCCATTTTAGCCCAGTGTGTCTTTCGGCCTGGGAATGGCCTGTGCTGCCCATGGGCCATATATGGTCTGATGCGACATCCGTCCCACTAATAACCCGTGATAAAGGTGGCAACAGTTCAGCCCAACATGACTTTGGGCTTGTCAAAGGCCTGGCGTATAATTTGGCCCGTTGATGCCTGTACTAAGCTTTCGGCCTCTTAAAGGCCCATGATACCAGTGGGCCAACTAAGGCACGAGATATATTTCGGCCTGGTAACGGCCCGTCATATAACTGGGCCAAAAATGTCCCGGTCTACAGTTTAGCCTGTTGAATGCCCATCGATGACTAGCGAAAGTTGAGGGCCAACATGAATTTAGGCCTGCTAAAGGCCCATGGTTTCTTCTGGGCCGTAATAGGCCAGCAGAATATTCAGCCTGTTAATGGCCCAATGCTAAATGGGGCAAACTAAGCGATGGTTCTAGAAAAGGCCCAACTAAAATTTGGGCCGAATATAGGCCGAAGTAAGTTGTGGGCCTGGCGCGAAGTGTGAAGGCCCCAATGGCCATTCGGGTCCATGAAAGATGCAGGCCGGCCCAATTGTGGCCCGCTAAAAACCAGGCCCGTTAGAGGAGAATGTTTCGGCCCTGTCGACTACATCGGATTTTTTTCCAGATAGCGAATGATTGCAGTAACTAGTAGGAATTAAGAACAAACCTACTCTATACAATAAAGAAATTACATCATAGTAACTTAGAATAAACCTGCACTATACAATAAAGGATTTATGGTATATTACATCCACTGGGCATCGAAGTTCGCCACCAATGATCATAAAGCGCAACGAAGAAGCAGATTACCAAAACTGGGCACCATTGCAGCGTAATAAAATAATACTGAACCGAGACTACTTCCAAGATAGTTCAAGAAAGGTTAGCCTTGCGCGGGAACTACTGCACAAGTTTCTGAGCAAGGTTGTGAGACCGGCCTAGCATGTCGGTCATAGCTTCCAGGTGTAGCTGTTTAGCAATGAGGTTCTCATTGGTGTTCTCCGCAATCTTTCTTAGAGATAGGACTTCAAGTCGAAGTTGAGTTGCATAATGCATTTCTGATAGAACTTGGGACTAAAGAAGTCGAACTGATTCAGACAGCGAATTATGTGAGCTTGTTTGACTGCTAGTCTCAAGTAACTTGAACACTGCATCAAGACAAGACTTTGGGGTTGTCTCGCTATATTCAAGATGTTTTGGCTTCTTTGCTACAATATATGTTGGGTTTGTCTCACAGCCTTCAACACACTTGTGCATGCCATCAGGCATATCACCCTGAAACAAGTAGAGAGATGACATGTTTTGCACGTGTATAAACGAAGATGATAAATGTGCTGTCAATTCCATCCAATTTCAAATTAGAAAATAAAGAGTAAGTTCAAAATATCAATAGCATAATTTTGCATTGTTCATAATGCGGGGAGCTTCACCACACTACTGGATTACCATGTCAACATAACAAGAATAGATGAAGGGCAAAGACAAGCATTGTATCTATTTTGGTTAATGTGCATGGCATGTTGTTCATATTAGTAAAACAGGAGATGACAAGGTGCAAACGTGGGCTGCTTCACCACACACTGGATTATAGATCCACAAAAACAAGCATACATATAGGGAGTATTGAGTAATGTGCATTGTATGAATAAAGAATTTGGTTTTACAAGTAAAACTTGGAACTTACGGTTGTTGCGAACATGCATTTTGATTAAAAAAAGTAAACTAAACAGCAGTAAACGATAGGGAGTATGAGCAAATAAAACAGCAGTTGAGGATAAAGGCTTTAGAAGGACTAACTTACATTAACAGTTAACACCGGCTTTATAATGCCCTTCTCCATGTCAAGGGAAGGATAACTCAAGAATTTCAGCACAGAATCTTCTTCATAAGCATTACCTGTACTCTACATTTTGTAGAGAGTAATTATAGATACGATTATACTGGAAGGGATAGAGGATAATGAAGATAAGATGCAGATTGATGCTACATATTCAACTACCAATCCCTGGAAGTACAGGTGTTACAGGACAAAATGTACCGATAAGAGCAATGGGAAACACTTCTGCACTGGCGTTGTCTGTGTATTCAACTTTTTGGTAAGATTAAATATAGATCTGATATTTTTTAGTAAATGGTGGGCGAGGGAGATAAGATGCAGAATGCTACACAATGAACCAATCCCTCTTCCCATAATACAAGAGTGTTTTGAACACTGGTGTACTGTACAAAACTTTCTTATATTATGGGACGGAGGGAGTAGCTGTTAATGTAAGTACATTGATAGACGACGTTTAGTCCTTACAAGAGTGCTGAAGAGCTAAACCTCTTCAAGAGCATTGGTTTGATTCTCAATTTATGTAAGAGTCCATACGGATCTTATAATGTCCACCAAATGGACGATAACGACACTAACATGTGTAGTGATACTACCTAATCAAATAGCTATGAAAGTAAGTATGGTCATAAAGGGCAAGAGGTACTCACAAGAACAATGCTGTGTGTACTATAGTTGCGAGATTCTATGGTCCCTTGAGAATGAATGTTCTTCTGCTAACAGTTTTCGTAAAAGTGAGATGTTAAGGAAAATGCAGAGATGTAGTTCAAATTGTGATGTGATATCATAGACAGTACCTTACGCTGCACACGAGACCAATGTGTAAAAAGATTATTCCAGTCACTGTCTGATAAATGTAGCACCAGAGACTTTGCAGAAATTTCTTTTAGAGGCTTGCCATCAAAGTGTGCTTGCCTCAGGTAGGAACGATACTTCATCAACGGGTGCTTGAAAAGCGCAACCAACCCTTGCTCGTCTTGACAATCCAGTTTGTTCCTCGCCTATTTAAAAGAATGAAATCTTGTGTCTTCCATCAGCAGAAACATATGCAGTAATTACCATGAATAACATTAGTACATCACTTACACGTAAGTTGCGGAGGAAGACCGGAAATTGTACTATGTCTACGGTATAATCTTTCCATGAAGGAAAGATGCGCACAAAGTTCCTGACAACAATATAAGCTTCATCTTCTAAACTGGGAAGAAATGGAACATGGGTCCTATTTGCTGCAATTGGGGCTCTCTCTGGTTCGAAAAGGTATTTGGCAACTAGATTTGGTGTACTCTTTGCTGGAATGGGGGTTTTGCGTCCTAGAGCTGGTGCTATGTCAACTGGCATGATCATATTGTTTGCTGCAGTTGGGGTCTGCGGAGTTGGGGCATCAGAAATGACCAGTGTAGTAGGGCTAGAGTCTGCTAGAGTTGGGGTGTTTTGTGGGTCAGGTGATATTGCAACTACACCTAATGGGCTATTTGATTTATCAGGTGTCACTACCTTTTCCAAATACTTTGCTTGTGCTCCTCCATGATCAGCAATCGCCCTCTTCCTTTTGAACGTCCGATACACAAGAACAACATTTGAATGGATAAATATGGTATGATGACAGATGGAATATGTACTTAAAATGGATAGGCAGTGCGTATTCACATACATGATGTGTAAACTACGCTAATGGCAGTGCAACAAAGTAGAAGCAATGCAAAGCATCAGTTGCAAGATATGTGCGACCAATATAACCTTGGAAAGTTAGAGCAAGCACCTTGATGGGTGAATAAGATACGGCATCTGCCTCTGACTCCTCCACTAGGGAGCTACATTGACTTAGGACTCCCTCTAGCTCAGAATCACTGTTAGGATCATATTCTGAGCATGAATCTGTAGGTGGAGAATGTTTGCATTGCATTGCATCCATACTTGATTTCAGTCCCTTAATGCCAAGTTTGACAGCCATGGCATTGTTCTGCTTTATTCTTTTCATGCACGCAAGCTCATAATCATTATGATGCTGTTCAGAATCTAAGATTCATGAAAACATAAAAGTGGTCAGATTATCTATGGAATGCATTGCGGATTCAACTTGAAGAGTGTCTCACTATAAACCCCTCCATGTGCAAAGTTCACCCCCAAACCGTGCTGACCAGACCACACACAGAAATACAAACCTCTTATGTCTCTATAACAGGCAGACACACATTTCAAAACTGAAGTAGGAACATTAGAATCATATCAAATTCATATTTGAACAAATAAACTAAGGAATTATCTGTGGCATAATGTTTAGATTCAAGGGTGGAGTGCTGGTAGTGCGACACAAAGCAAGTAGGCAGATTGTATTCCATGTAAAAGATCGTAGTCTATGTAAAAGATGGAAATGACACTTTCTTTCTATACAATGCAGTGTTCGTTGCGCACACATGATGGAAGAGATCACACAGAGAAATACTATTCACTCAAGTCTACGGTTCTAGTATTTTGAAATAGGGTGGTCCACCCTTAAAGAATATTGACAACAAATATGACAAGGCAAGCATAGATGTAGTGAATCAATCATTTACTTGTGAGCTTACTAGCACAAGTATGCAGAATTGTAACTGCAGTAAGAGACCATCCAAAATCTGAATCAAGAAGTTTTTTAGCAATTATTGTTTGCAACTAATCGACGCGAATAATTGGATATCATATCGAATGAGTAAGAAAGACAAGTAAAATTGTCCACAAACCTGGCCTGCAGTAGTAATCTGGGTCAATGTCACTATGACCAACAATCCAAAATGACTAGTGTATGTTCCTAGGGCTGGAATTTTGAAACCCTGTGAACTTTAAAGGTACTAAAGATTACTGAAATACATCTAAACCATTAAGTGTAGGTAGCACTCAGCACACAACAAACCCTAATGACAATCCTACCTAATGAGTAATGAATCAATTAGAAAATGGGTGATGAGGAGTGGCTACTGAGTGTTGAGGACGTATCTTAGGATAAATTGGGTTGGCTTAGTGGGTGTTTGATACGTCTCCAACGTATCTATAATTTTTGATTGTTCCATGCTATATTATATTATGTTTTGGACATTATTGGGCTTTATTATACACTTTTGTATTATTTTTGGGACTAACCTATTAACCGGAGGACCAGCCAAGAATTGCTGTTTTTTGCCTATTTCAGAGTTTCGCAGAAAAAGAATACCAAACGGAGTCCAAACGGAATGAAACCTTCGGGAACGTGATTTTCGGAACGAACGTGATCCAGAGGACTTGGACCCTACGTCAAGACTTCAACCAGGAAGCCACGAGGTAGGAAGGCGCGCCTACCCCCCCCCCCCAGGCGCGCCCTCCACCCTCATGGGCCCATGTTGCTCCACCGACGTATTCCTTCCTCCTATATATACCTAAGTACCCCCAAACTACTAGATACGGAGCCAAAAACCTAATTCCACCGCCGCAACCTTCTGTACCCATGAGATCCCATCTTGGGGCCTGTTCGGGAGCTCCACCGGAGGAGGCATCGATCACGGAGGGCTTCTACATCAACACCATAGCCTCTCCGATGAAGTGTGAGTAGTTTACCTCAGACCTTCGGGTCCATAGTTATTAGCTAGATGGCTTCTTCTCTCTTTTTGGATCTCAATACAATGTTCTCCCCCTCTCTTGTGGAGATCTATTCGATGTAATCTTCTTTTGCGGTGTGTTTGTTGAGACCGATGAATTGTGGGTTTATGATCAAGTTTATCTATGAACAATATTAGAATCTTCTGAATTCTTTTATGTATGATTGGTTATCTTTGCAAGTCTCTTCGAATTATCAGTTTGGTTTGGCCTACTAGATTGATCTTTCTTGCAATGGGAGAAGTGCTTAGCTTTGGGTTCAATCTTGCGGTGTCCTTTCCCAGTGACAGTAGGGGCAGCAAGGCACGTATTGTATTGTTGCCATCGAGGATAACAAGATGGGGTTTATATCATATTGCATGAGTTTATCCCTCTACATCATGTCATCTTGCTTAAAGCGTTACTCTGTTCTTATGAACTTAATACTCTAGATGCATGCTGGATAGCGGTCGATGTGTGGAGTAATAGTAGTAGATGCAGGCAGGAGTCGGTCTACTTGTCTCGGACATGATGCCTATATACATGATCATACCTAGATATTCTCATAACTATGCTCAATTCTGTCAATTGCTCAACAGTAATTTGTTCACCCACCGTAAATACTTATGCTCTTGAGAGAAGCCACTAGTGAAACCCATGGCCTCCGGGTCTATTTTCCATCATATTAATCTTCCGACAACAAGCTATTTCTGGCGCCGTTTTTATTTTACTTTCTTTACTTTGCATCTTTATCATAAAAATACCAAAAATATTATCCTATCATATCTATCAGATCTCACTCTCGTAAGTGACCGTGTAGGGATTGACAACCCCTTATCCCGTTGGTTGCGAGGATTTATTTGTTTGTGTAGGTGCGAGGGACTCGTGCGTGGCCTCCTACTTGATTGATACCTTGGTTCTAAAAAACTGAGGGAAATACTTACGCTACTTTGCTGCATCACCCTTTGCTCTTAAAGGTAAAACCAACGCAGTGCTCAAGAGGTAGCAAGAAGGATTTCTGGCGCCGTTGCCGGGGAGTCTACGCAAAAGTCAATATACCAAGTACCCATCACAAACCCTTATCTCCCGCATTACATTATTTGCCATTTGCCTCTCGTTTTCCTCTCCCCCACTTCACCCTTGCCGTTTTATTCGCTCTCTCTCTTTTCCCTTTTGCCTTCCTCTTTCTTTTTGCTCCGTGCACTTTCTACCATTATGTCTGAAATTGGGGAAATTATTGTCGATAAGGATAATAATAATATCATGGAAAATTCTGATGCTCCTGCTAAAGAATCCCCTGCCTTACATATGAAAAAATTCCGAATTGGTAGTGGTAACATTATTGGAAAAGGAGTTATCCAAGATTTCTTTACTTGTGCCGGTGCTTTGCCTTCTATAGGTAGTTCTATTCTTCATAGAACTAGTAGTCTTGCGGACTCTATTGCCATGCTTGTAGTTGAACTTGAAAGACAATTTATGCACATGCATCCTTGCATATAGAGGATTTTCCTAGAATTTTCTAACATTGAGCATTCTTCTGTCAAGCGTGCCGCTACTGTCTTTTTGGCCCATGAGTTCAAATTTATTATAAAAGAGGCCAAAGAAATCTTTACGCATTATAGGGTGGACGTTGGACGTCCTCCCATAGAAACTATCATATTTGATCAAGAGGAAATAATGCGTTTTCAATCTCTAGATTATGTTGCTTTTAATGAAAACCTTAGAAAAAAGGTTCCTACCAATATTCTAGTTGATAGAATTTCTGAACTTAATGATGATTTTGCTATTCGAAATAATGAGCTAGGATATTCTCTCGAATATAGGCTCGCCAAGTTCTGTCAAAAGAATGCCTATAATGATGAAATGGTTGTGCAATATGAAGGGCCGAAGGAGGAACCTATACCTCCTAAGGTTGATCTTGGGGATTTTTGTCCCATTAAATTTAGCCCTTTTGATTAATTTTGCTTACCACAAAGAAAGCTTGCTGCCGAACGTAGAGAGTATGAAATGAGCTTTAATGATCTATCTTATTATTATGGCAGTACCTAGATCTATCCTTGCTTTTATGCCTAGCTAGGGGCGTTAAACGATAGCGCTTGTTGGGAGGCAACCCAATTTTATTTTTAGTTTTTTTTTTTGCTTTTTGCTTCTGTTTAGGAATAAATTTTTGATCTAGCCTCTGGTTAGATGTGTTTTTATGTTTTAATTAGTGTTTGTGCCAAGTTTAACCTATAGGATCTTCTTGGATGATAGTTATTTGATCTTGTAGAAAATTCCAGAAACTTTCTGTTCACGAAAATAATTGTTAAAAAGCACCAGAACGTGATAAAATATTGATTCCAATTGCTGATGATCAACAAACCAATTGTCTAGGTCGTCCTGTTTTGGCTGAAGTTTTGGAGTTCTAGAAGTTTGCGTTAGTTACAGATTACTACAGACTGTTCTGTTTTTGACAGATTCTGTTTTTCGTGTGTTGTTTGCTTATTTTGATGAACCTATGGCTAGTAAAATAGTTTATAAACCATAGAGTAGTTGGAATACAGTAGGTTTAACACCAAAATAAATAAATAATGAGTTCATTACAGTACCTTGAAGTGGTCTTTTGTTTTCTTTCGCTAACGGAGCTCACGAGATTTTCTGCTGAGTTTTGTGTTGTGAAGTTTTCAAGTTTTGGGTGAAAGATTTGATGGATTATGGAACAAGGAGTGGCAAGAGCCTAAGCTTGGGGATGCCCATGGCACCCCCTAGATAATATAAGGACACCTAAAAGCCAAAGCTTGGGGATGCCCCGGAAGGCATCCCCTCCTTCGTCTACTTCCATCGGTAACTTTACTTGGAGCTATATTTTTATTCACCACATGATATGTGTTTTGCTTGGAGCGTATTGTATGATTTGAGTCTTTGCTTTTTAGTTTACCACAATCATCCCTGCTGTACACACCTTTTGAGAGATACACACATGATTCGGAAATTATTAGAATACTCTATGTGCTTCACTTATATCTTTTGAGTTATATAGTTTTGCTCTAGTACTTCACTTATATCTTTTAGAGCACGGTGGTAACTTTTATTTTATAGAAACTATTGATCTCTCATGCTTCACTTAGATTATTTTGAGATTCTTAAATAGCATGGTAATTTGCTTAAATAATCCTAATATGCTAGGTATTCAAGACTAGTAAAAACTTTCTTATGAGTGTGTTGAATACTAAGAGAAGTTTGATGCTTGATGATTGTTTTGAGACATGGAGGTAGTGATATCAAAGTTGTGCTAGTTGTGAATTTGAGAAATACTTGTGTTGAAGTTTGCAAGTCCCGTAGCATGCACGTATGGTAAACGTTATGTAAAAAATTTGAAACATGAGGTGTTCTTTGATTGTCCTCCTTATGAGTGGCGGTCGGGGACGAGCGATGGTCTTTTCCTACCAATCTATCCCCCTAGGAGCATGCGCGTAGTGCTTGGTTTTTGATGACTTGTAGATTTTTGCAATAAATATGTGAGTTCTTTATGACTAATGTTGAGTCCACGGATTATACGCACTCTCACCCTTCCATCATTGCTAGCCTCTTCGGTACCGTGCATTGCCCTTTCTCACATTGAGAGTTGGTGCAAACTTCGCCGGTGCATCCAAACCCCGTGATATGATACACTCTTTCACACATAAACCTCCTTATATCTTCCTCAAAACAGCCACCATACCTACCTATTATGGAATTTCCATAGCCATTCCGAGATATATTGCCATGCAACTTTCCACCGTTCCGTTTATCATGACACGTTCATCATTGTCATATTGCTTAGCATGATCATGTAGTTGACATAGTATTTGTGGCAAAGCCACCATTCATAATTCTTTCATACATGTCACTCTTGGTTCATTGCATATCCCGGTACACCGCCGAAGGCATTCATATAGAGTCATACTTTGTTCTAGTATTGATTTGTAATCATTGAGTTGTAAATAAATAGAAGTGTGATGATCATCATTTTCTAGAGCATTGTACCAAGTGAGGAAAAAAAAGAAGAGAAAGGCCATAAAAAAGGCCCAAAAAATGAGAGAAAAACAGAGAAGGGACAATGCTACTATCCTTTTTCCACACTTGTGCTTCAAAGTAGCACCATAATCTTCATGATAGAGAGTCTCTTGTTTTGTCACTTTCATATACTAGTGGGAACTTTTCATTATAGAACTTGCCTTGTATATGGGCCTCCTCAAGTTCCCTAGGTCTTCGTGAGCAAGCAAGTTGGATGAACACCCACTTTGTTTCTTTTGTTGAGCTTTCATATATTTATAGCTCTAGTGCATCTGTTGCATGGCAATCCCTACTCCTTGCATTAACATCAATCGATGGGCATCTCCATAGGTCATTGATTAGCCTCGTTGATGTGAGACCTTCTCCCTTTTTGTCTTCTCCACATAACCCCCATCATTATATTCTATTCCACCCATAGTGCTATATCCATGGCTCACGCTCATGTATTGCGTGAAGGTTGAAAAAGTTTGAGATTACTAAAGTATGAAACAATTGCTTGGCTTGTCATCGGGGTTGTGCATGATGAGAGCATTCTTGTGTGACGAAAACGGAGCATGACTAAACTATATGATTTTGTAGGGATGAACTTTCTTTGGCCATGTTATTTTGGGAGGACATAATTGCATAGTTAGTATGCTTGAAGTATTATTATTTTTATGTCAATATTCAACTTTTATCTTGAATCTTTCGGATCTGAATATTCATACCACAATTAAGAAGAATTACATTGAAATTGTGCCTAGTAGCATTCCACATCAAAAATACTGTTTTTATCATTTACCTACTCAAGGACGAGCCGGAATTAAGCTTGGGGATGCTTGATACGTCTCCAACGTATCTATAATTTTGATTGTTACATGCTATATTATATTCTGTTTTGAACATTATTGGGCTTTATTATACACTTTTATATTATTTTTGGGACTAACCTATTAACTGGAGGCCCAGCCCAGAATTGCTATTTTTTTCCTATTTCAGAGTTTCGCAGAAAAAGAATATCAAACGGAGTCCAAACGGAATGAAACCTTCGGGAACGTGATTTTTGGAACGAACGTGATCCAGAGGACTTGGACCCTACGTCAAGACTTCAACCAGGAAACCACGAGGTAGGGAGCGCGCCTACCCCCCCCCCCCCCAGGCGCGCCCTCCACCCTCGTGGGCCCCGCGTTGCTCCACCGTCGTACTCCTTCCTCCTATATATACCTAAGTACCCCCAAACTACCAGATACGGAGCCAAAAACCTAATTCCACCGCCGCAACCTTCTCTACCCGTGAGATCCCATCATGGGGCCTGTTCCGGAGCTCCGCCGGAGGGGGCATTGTTCACGGAGGGCTTCTACATCAACACCATAGCCTCTCCGATGAAGTGTGAGTAGTTTACCTCAGACCTTCGTGTGACGCCCGGATAATTAGGCTACAGTAATCCCACGTTAATGATACCACGTCACCTCGATTACTGCTGCTAATCTCGCGTTAGTTCGAAAACGGTTCGAATTCAAATTCAAAATCAAGCAAACAATAAAATATGTTCAAATATTAAAACTAAAATGTTGGGGTGTTGCCGAATAATTCATGAGTAATAATGGTGGAGAAACCAACATTTCTTATAATATTTAAATTCACTAAAATAACCAAAGCTTAGGGCAAAACAATTAATTTAATGCCTTTTATAAAGTTATAATAATATAACTAGTGTGCCAATATAATTATGGCAGTGGCCTAATTAGTAATACTAATTTAGGTGCTAACTTGGTATTTTATAAAACTAAAATAATAGAAACTATAAATGAAAACAGTAAAGAAATAAAAGAAAAATAGAAAAGGAAAAGCAAAACAAGAGAAAACAAAAAAAGGGAATAGAGGAACCCCCCTGCCCACCTGGGCCTCAGCCCAGTCGGCCGGCCCAACCCCACTTGCCTACTAACCCCCCCCCCCCCCCCGAGGCCGAAACCCTAGCACCACCCGGTCCACTTTACCCCTACCGCGCACGATCTCCACCACTCTCCCCCACTCGCTCGGTTCCCCTCCCCCGATCTGGATCAGGAGGCGCACGTCGCTCGCCCCCGACACCATTGCCGCACCGCCCCGCCTCACACCGGCGCTCCACCGCCACACCAGCACCGCCCCGTCCTCACCTCCTCCCGACTGGCGCCCAGCGCTCGGCGCCCACACCCCGTTGCCGCTCGACGCCGCCGCCATCGGATCGCCCGCTACCTCGCCGGCGTCGCCTCCCCGCCGGACTGCGTCGTCCTCGTCCCCTCCTCGCGCCGCTTCTCCGAGCCACGTCGTCCGTTCCCCTGCTGCGTGGGTGAGGAACCCTCTCGAACCGCCCCCTTTCTCCGCCCGGTCACCAAGGCCGAGCCGCGCTCACCCGTCCCTGGACCACGCGTGCGCCCGCACTCAGCCACGTCGGGCCTCACTCACGCGCGCGCGTGCCCTGGCCCGCTGCTTCCCATATCGCCCGCCTTCTGTTGCCGTCGGTCGCCGTTGTATCGGTCGACACCGACCACCTCCGGCTGTGCCACCACCACCATGCGATGCGCCGTCGCGTAGGTGTTCGAATGGACCCATCCACCCCGCGTACGGCTCCCCGTATGCCGTTTCCGGCGAGCTCCTATGCCGCTGTCGTTCTGTAGGTCGTCGCCGGCGCTAATCCGATGACGTGGATGTCGTCAGCCACTAATACCCCATAAACACGCACTGACGCCGGGGGCCCGCCCACTAAACTAACACTGTTTTGAAAATAAACCTATTAATAAACTAGAGTATAACATGTGGGCCCCGCCAGCTAATTAGAGGAACTTTAAGAGAAATACCTGTTAAATACATGTGTCACTGCTAGGTGGCCCACCACCTGCCTGTTTGACTGGTCAATGTTGACCTATTGACCACTGAGTCAGCATCCTCCTAGCCCACCCGTCAGCCTCTGCTGACTGGGTGCTGACTGGGTAGTTGACTTAGTCAACTGTCCCCACCTGTCAGCCTGTGGTGCACACTTCTGGGTACACTTCCTGTGTACCCATAGCATTTAAATACTAATTTAGTTTCGAATTAAATTAAATCCAGAAATTAGAAATCATTTAAATTTTTTGAAAATTCATATAAAATAAACCGTAACTCGAATGAAAATATTTTATACATGAAAGTTGCTCAGAACGACGAGACGAATCCGAATACACAGTCCATTCATCCGCCACACGTCCCTAGCATAGTGAACACACAACTTTTCCCCTCCGATTCATCTGTCCGAAAACGCGAAACACCGGGAATACTTTCCCGGACGTTTCCCCCCTTCGCCGGTATCACCTACTATCGCGTTTGGGCACCCCTAACAACGCTCATTGTCATGTCATGCATCGTCATGCACATGTTTGCAATATATTTATTGTTTCTTCCCCCTCTTCTCTCGCTAGACACCGAGACCGACGCCGCTGCTACCCAGTATGACTACGGTGTTGACGGCCCCTCCTTCTCGGCTGAGCTTCCAGGAAAACCCCCCCTTGATCACCAGATATCGCCTATTCTTCTCTAAACTGCTTGCATTAGAAGAGTGTAGCATGTTACTGCTTTCGATTAATCCTATTCTGCTGCATAGCCTGTCATTGTTGCTACAGTTGTTACCCTTACCTGCTATCCTACTGCCTAGTATAGGATGCTAGTGTTCCATCAGTGGCCCCACACTCTTGTCCGTCTGCCATGCTATACTACTGGGCCGTGATCACTTCGGGAGGTGATCACGGGTATATACTATATACTTTATATACATGACACATGTGGTGACTAAACTCGGGTCATCTCGTTGAGTACCCGCAAGTGATTCTGATGAGGGGGCTGAAAGGACAGGTGGCTCCATCCCGGTAGAGGTGGGCCTGGGTTCCTGGCAGCCCCCGACTGTTACTTCGTGGCGGAGCGACAGGGTAGGTTGAGACCACCTAGGAGAGAGGTGGACCTGGCCCTGGTCGGAGTCCACGGATACTTAAAAATAACACGCTTAATGAGTTCTTGGTATTTGATCTGAGTCTGGCCATTTGGTCTATACACACTAACCAACTACGTGGGAAAGTTATGGGCACTCGACGTAGTGGTATCAGATGAAGCCTCCGTGATGTCAGCGACTGAGCGGCGCCCGTCGCATTGGACCGTAAGCTCGCGCTTCTATTAAGGGGGCTAGGTCTGCTTCCGGCCGCGTACGCAACGTGCAGGTGTGCAATGGGCGATGGGCCCACACCCCTGCGCCATAGGATTTAGACCGGCGTGCTGACCTCTCTGTTGTGCCTAGGTAGGGCTGCGACGTGTTGATCTTCCGAGGCCGGGCATGACCCAGGAAAGTGTGTCCGGCCAAAGGGGATCGAGCGTGTTGGGTTATGTGGTGTACCCCTGCAGGGAAGTTTATCTATTCGAATAGCCGTGTCCCTCGGTAAATGGACGACCCGGAGTTGTACCTTGACCTCATGACAACTAGAACCGGATACTTAATAAAACACACCCTTCCAAGTGCCAGATATAATCCGGTGATCGCTCTCTAACAGGGCGACGAGGAGGGGATCG
Source organism: Aegilops tauschii subsp. strangulata (assembly GCF_002575655.3). Taxonomy (NCBI): domain Eukaryota; kingdom Viridiplantae; phylum Streptophyta; class Magnoliopsida; order Poales; family Poaceae; genus Aegilops; species Aegilops tauschii. The sequence goes on from NC_053038.3 coordinate 290,704,071, forward strand.
CCGGGTAGGATTATGCTATGCGATGCTACTTGGTGAACTTACCATCTACTCTTTTCTACATGCTGCAAGACGGAGGTGGCCAGAAGCGTAGTCTTCGACAGGATTAGCTATCCCCTCTTATTCTGGCATTCTGCAGTTCAGTCCACCGATATGGCCCTTTACACATATACCCATGCATATGTAGTGTAGCTCCTTGCTTGCGAGTACTTTGGATGAGTACTCACGGTTGCTTTTCTCCCTCTTGTCCCCTTTCTATACCTGGTTGTCGCAACCAGATGCTGGAGTCCAGGAGCTAGAGATCCCGAGGATGATTCTACGTGGAGTTCGGCTTCGAGGAGTAGTTAGGAGGTCCCAGGCAGGAGGCCTTTCCTTTTCGATCGTTGCTACTTTTGTGCTAGCCTTCTTAAGGCAATTTGGTTTAACTTATGTCTGTACTCAGATATTATTGATTCCGCTGACTCTTGTGTTTTCGAGCTTATGTAATCGAGCCTTCGAGGCCCCTGGCTTGTAATATAAAGCTTGTTTTATTTTAATTTGTGTCTAGAGTTGTGTTGTGGTATCTTCCCGTGAGTCCTCGATCTTGATCGTACACATTTGCGTGTATGATTAGTGTACGATTGAATCGGGGGCGTCACACTTCGGGTCCATAGTTATTAGCTAGATGGCTTCTTCTCTCTTTTTGGATCTCAATACAATGTTCACCCCTCTCTTGTGGAGATCTATTCGATGTAATCTTCTTTTGCGGTGTGTTTGTTGAGACCGATGAATTATGGGTTTATGATGAAGTTTATCTTTGAACAATATTTGAATCTTCTGAATTCTTTTATGTATGATTGGTTATCTTTGCAAGTCTCTTCGAATTATCAGTTTGGTTTGGCCTACTAGATTGATCTTTCTTGCAATGGGAGAAGTGCTTAGCTTTGGGTTCAATCTTGCGGTGTCCTTTCCCAGTGACAGTAGGGGCAGCAAGGCACGTATTGTATTGTTGCCATCGAGGATAACAAGATGGGGTTTATATCATATTGCATGTGTTTATCCCTCTACATCATGTCATCTTGCTTAAAGCGTTACTCTGTTCTTATGAACTTAATACTCTAGATGCATGCTGGATAGCGGTCGATGTGTGGAGTAATAGTAGTAGATGTAGGCAGGAGTCGGCCTACTTCTCTCGGATGTGATGCCTATATACATGATCATACCTAGATATTCTCATAACTATGCTCAATTTTGTCAATTGCTCAACAGTAATTTGTTCACCCACCGTAAATACTGATGCTCTTGAGAGAAGCCACTAGTGAAACCTATGGCCCCCGGGTCTATTTTCCATCATATTAATCTTCCGACAACAAGCTATTTCTGGCGCCGTTTTTATTTTACTTTCTTTACTTTGCATCTTTATCATAAAAATACCAAAAATATTATCCTATCATATCTATCAGATCTCACTCTCGTAAGTGACCGTGTATTGACAACCCCTTATCTTGTTGGTTGCGACGATTTATTTGTTTGTGTAGGTGCGAGGGACTCGTGCGTGGCCTCCTACTGGATTGATACCTTGGTTCTCAAAAACTGAGGGAAATACTTACGCTACTTTGTTGCATCACCCTTTCCTCTTCAAGGGAAAACGAACGCAGTGCTCAAGAGGTAGCAGTGTTGCACGCCTAAGCCCTGAACGGACTGGGAAGGTAGGCACGGCGGCGCGCCCGGGCAGCGGTGACGCTGTTGGGCGAGCGGCTCCTGACCTCCTGTTAGTCTGGCGTATCCTCCTAGAGTCAGGCCGTCCGGGGATGGCAAGTCACCAGCGAGGCAGGTGGCTAGGGGCGAGTAGAGATCGGAAGCGCGCAGCAGAACAGAGGGAATCAGGGCCTGGGCCGACCCAAAATCCCAGGGTGGGCTGCGGCCCATCGTGGGCTCCCTGTAGAGATACACACCCCGGGCGGCGAACATGCACTTTAGAAACTAAATTAGGAACATTTAGCTGGCCAATTAAAAGACTCTGTTTTAATAATATCATATTTGTATTTGAACAACTAAGCTTGTTCAGCTTGATGGGTGGAGCAGTGCTATTATGACACGAAGCACGTATGTTGATCGTATAGTGATCATAAAAGGGGGAAACCCTAAGCAATTTGGTTTAGCAAAAGACGGTTTACCCTCTGATTTCTATTAAATAAACCACCACGGAACCAACATGATCAATTAAACCCTAAAAATGATCAATTAAACCCTATTATGACTGTGCGATGGCAGATTTAAAGCTGTAAACCGGAGAAATGCCATTTAGCATCCATTGTTTGCTTCGAACTATGAACTAAATTCTAAGAGTTGAAAAGAAAGTACAGTAACCAAGTTACGATCTATTTTTTCTGGTTGAGATCAAAAAGTTGAGGAGATATGAAGTACCACCTCTCTTGCGGTGCCATGTAGGCATCGGGGGTGCGATGGCTGTCGGTGGCGTTGAAGAAGATCTGCGACGGTAGATGGGTGCATCAGGGGATAAGTCCCGTTGCGGTGGAAGAGAAGGTCGTGTGAGCGGCCCCAGCAAAGAGGACGACGACACCGATGAAGCGAGAGGACGTGATGCAAGGCTCTTGGTCCGTTGCCGTTGATGAGAAACATCCATCTCTAGTAGTGGACGACGCGGTCTTGGTAGGCACTCCGACATGGTGGAGGATGTTGGCGATGGATGGGGTGGAGGACGACGGCAATGGATGGGGTGGCGGACGGAGGAGGTTGGTGTGGGGATGGTGTTCTAGCGCGGACGGTGTATGAATGGGAAAATGGAGGGAGAGGTACGGGGAACCATGTTTTTGGGACGCGCATGTCTGAAATATGGGAAAGTTATGAACTTAGCCCCCGTTTAAAATTTGGATGTCTCGTCGGTTGGGGATAGGACGGTAATCTCGCATCTCGCCAATATTTTCCCAGAGTGATTTCGGGCGAGAAGAGGGTGTTTTGGCGCCCATGGCTGGCGCCCACGGTGTATGAACAGGGCTGACAGGTAGGGCAGTTGTGTCACGTCTGAGTGAAGTTACAAACCTGCCCCTATTGAAAATAATTGCCTACATCGATTTCGACCGAGTGGAGTTTGTTTTGCTGCCCACCGTGTATGAATGGGGAAATGGAGGGAGAATCTGAGGTCCTTCGGACGAGCTTGAATCAAATGTGTTTTGCCGCCCATGTTTGGCGCGCACCATGTCGAAATGGGCTCAGAGGCGGTCGTGTCACGTCTAATTGAAGTTACTAACCTACCCCTATTGAGAGTAGTGGAAATCGGGCCGATGGATTGTCCATGTAAGGGATAGACAGTAATTTCCATCTCCCAAACACTTGGCTTCGGGCAGCTGACATGGGAGTGGACATTTTGCCGCTTCTTTCGAATTTTGGGACAATAAGCATCGACGTTTACCCTGGCAACTAAATTCGAATCCATTTTGTATTCCTATATGAATCTTTATAAATCATTCTATGTGTTTTTATATCTTCAAAAGCACGACAAAGATGTATTCCACTGTCATATATGAATATGATTTACAAATGCCGATACTCGAATTCAGAAGCTAGAATCCAGTTTAAGGTGAATTCAAATATTTGGAACACTTTATGTCCAACTCAAATGTCACACGCAGCATAATGTGTACTCCCATTTAGATATGTACACGAGCGCTGTATCAAGATTCAAATACCGAGTCAATCAACCAATAATGTAAAAAACTAACAGACATATAAACACTTATAGAGTATATGGATCAATAATATCAACAAACATACATAAGCCAGGCCCCTGTACTTTTTTTGCTAGAAGAGCATCCTTTTTTAGCGAAGCTAGTATAGCATCTTGGCCCTTTCCGATGCGTTCCACTTATGGTCCATCTATACTACTATTAATGCTAAATGCACATTCAGCCCAATTGGCATATTTGTAGGTCTGGCACAACAATCAAAAGGAAATGTCTCTGAGTCTTATCAATTAATATAGACTTGTGCTCAAATAAAATTACAAACCAAAAAACAAACAAAAAATTATTACATGATCTCTAAACCAAATGGTTTGATCGAATACATGAACAAACAACACAAAGGTTATTCAACGATGGAAAGAACATTTCACTTATGATATACCAAGTGTGAATTTAATTTCCTTTTTTTCCTTCAGGACCATAACAATGCGGTCAGTCTTAGCTTGCTTCGTTTTGAAATCCACCAAATATTTAATGGTTGTCTTGAGTACTGCTTGTGATTGTGCTGTTTGCTTCCTCAACATGTCAACTTCACTCTAAGTGCAGAAGCACAATCTCTTTCTACCACTAGTTTAGCCTCTAGAGCATCAACAGTCGGCAATTCATGACGCAGGATTGGGCCGGTACCACTGCTGTAGGATGATAGAACGTCCATGGGGACCTCGCTCTTTGATCATGGGCTAACATGTTTTTCCATTAAAGTTCCGATTGGATTTCGAAAAGTTGAAGGTAGCAAAACATCTCAACTAGGAGTTATAACAGCAAACCAGTTAAACAAACAAGGAATCAAAGAGTTTCAATTGGATGCTGAAAAGTAGTTATTAACATCATTGTAACCGGTTGTTGTTGCAGCAAAGTAGTTAAACAAAAAAGTTTTGCAAAAGGTACCTGTTGTGGCATTGGAGTTTCTCTTGGATCCTGAAAAGTTGAGTAGCGAGTAATGTGATTAGAGCAACCGGTTGCAGTAGAAAAGCAGTTAAACAAACAAGTTTTGCAAAAGGAACCTATTGTGGCATTGGAGTTTCTCTTGGATCCTGAAAAGTTGAGTAGTCAGTAACTTGATTAGAGCAACAAGTTACAGCAGCAAACCTGTTACACAAATATATTTTTGAAAATATACCTGCTGTGCAATTGGACTTCCAATTGGATCCTGAAAACTTGAAGTTGGTTAGATGATTACAGCAACAAGTTACAGCAGCAAACCAGGTAACACAAGGAAGTTTCTAAAAACATACCTGTTGTGCCAACGGAGTTTTAGTTGGATCCTGCAAACTTGAATGTTAGCAATCAATAAAAAAAGTTTTGCAAGAGCCGTGAGAAACTAACATCAAACTAGTAAAACTAACCGGTTTTGGCAACGTATTTAATTGCACATGAAGTAGTAAAACTAACAAGTTCTTGGCAACACATTAAAGTAACAAGTCGGTACCGTTTACCAGCAACACAGACATCTGTAAATTTCTTTGATGTAAGCAAAATGATTCCAACACATATATAAATTAAAAAGACGATGTCCCTCATATAAACCTGACAGTTGTCTATCTATGAACATGCAAACATTACTAGTGCTACAAGTGATAACAGCAAACCATTTAAACAAATAGGGTATCAAAACGTAAATTACACGTGAATTCTGCTGCACCGTAGAAGTACATATGACTAGCTACCTACGTGCTTAAGTAGCTATTTAAGTTCAGGCAAACAGATAATTCTTAACAGTAAGTATCAAACACATAGATAGGCGCAGTCTATAATAGGATTAACAGGCTATGGCATTATGTAATCAGTAGCAAACTAAATTAAGCCAAGCAACATAATTGAATTTTTTTTTGCAATAAGTGGCTAACTAAAATTCCGAGAAGCAGGTAACTGAACTTATGCTAGCTCTTTGTACAGGCACACTGCAACTTCTTTTTCGCTTACAAGATTCTACAAAGGAGTCCATGGCATCAATTGCTTGGATACGCAGTCCCAATACTACTTTCTTCCCAGACTGCATTGGTAAGTCGAATGGTTAATCTAGTAAGATGGTGTCACTACAAAAAAAAGACGCATCCGTGACATTTTGGGCCGAACGAAAAAAAATTCTGTCATACTTATGACACTGCTATGACGATAATTGTGACAAAACCCGGTATCATCATAGATGTGGTGGGGTCCTACTTCTATGACAAAAAATCATGACAGAAAATGGGCTTTTCGTCCTAGGCGGGCTGGAGACGCAGCTGCATGACATTCTTTGGGCCGTCCATGACGGAAAAAACTGTGGTAGAAGCGAGGGCGAGGAAAATATCGGGGAGTTCCTAGTTACGATGGGTGGTCGGGGGCCGAGCGATGTGCGTTTCTCTCGTACGTACGCGCGTGTGTGTGAGGTGTTGGGCTCTAACTGAACCCGAGCGAGGCGTTGGGCTCTAACTGAACCCGAGCGATTGCACTAGCTACGTTACTGAACCCGAGCGATCGATCCCTTGCTGTTAACTGAACCCGAGTGATTCCTTCGCTACTGCTGCTAACTGAAGCCGATCGATGCTGCCTCTGGATGAACAATGAGCGTTGTTGGGGGGTTTGGATGAACAGTTCCCGGTGGGGGATTGGATGAACAGGAACCCGTGGTAGTAGAGGCCGTTGGCGCTGGATGAATAGTACCCCGATCGATCGAGCCGGTGGATGAACAGGACCCCGTGGAGGGCTGGATGAAGAGGACCCCGTGGAGGGCTGGATGAACAGTAGCCGGTGGAGGGCTGGATGAACAGTAGCCCATGGAGGGGTGGTTGAACAGGATCCCGTGGAGAGGGCTGGTTGAATAGTAGCCGATGGAGGAGCGTGCGGTGGAGGCTGGATGAACAGGAGCCCGTGGATGAACAGTCGCAGGTGGAGGCTGGAGGAGGTCGACGATGGATGAACAGTAGCCCGTGGAGGATGGAGGAGCTCGACGGTGGAGATGAACAGGATCCCGTGGAGTCCCGTTTTGCGGTACGCCACACCCCTCCTGATGAACAGGACCCCCGTTTCGACCGTAGCGCTCCAACACAAGTCTGTTTCCTCCGTTTTGCGGCACGCCACACCCCTCCTGATCAACAGGACCCCGTTTCGACCGTAGGAGGTCTGTTTCCTCCGTTTTGCGGTACGCTAGACCCCTCCAGATGAACAGGACCCCCTTTCGACCGTGGCCGGTCGAACACAAGGCCGTTTCCTCCGTTCTGCGGTACGACATGCCTTGTTTCCATCGGCTGTTCTGTCCAAGTCGGTTGGCTCCCGATGAACAGCACACGTTCCATTGCCTTCCGATGAACACAACGCATTCCGTTGCCTCCCCATGAACACGACGACGACGCAATTTCTCCGTTTCGACCCAGCCATGTACACGAGCCCTGGCCGTACGTATGCGCGAGTAGGCATTCGAGACCCCGCCCGTATGTACGTACGTGGCCGTATTTACTTTCTTGCACCCTGTCCGCTGTACGTACGTGTACATGCTACGTGCGCGCCTCTACTACGACATGTGCCCTTCCTTACACGGCCACGGTTCATTGATGCAGCCTGCAGACAGACCAATCAACCAGTATGTACATACACGTTCGTGACCAGAATGACAACGCTACGTACGCTTCGACCAGGTGGGTCCCGACTGTCAGGCACTTCCTTCCGTGCGAAGATGTAGCTGGTGGGTCCCAGCCGTCAGGGGGGAAACGGTTTTTTCATGAAATACGGTGGCCCGTCCGGTGGGTCCCTGCTGTCAAGTGGAGGAATCATTATTTTCTGCGTAATAAGGAGACATTCCTTGCTGTGGTCGTGGACCTAGCTGTCAGCCTCTCCATGTACAGTACTCTTCCGATGGAAGTCGGTCGTTGACGACATTGACCACGCCGCACCGAGAGCACCAAGGCGGTGGATGACGCTGACGCCTAGGAAGGGGACGCCGCGGAGCCGGGGAAGACGCGATAGTGGATGCCCACGCGGAGGGGAGTACGTGGGTTGACTGCTTTGGCTGTGGTGTGAGGCTGCCATCGTCGGAGAATAACAGGAGGTGTGGGTGAGTATAGAGGGATGGCATGGCCAGCGGTGGCAGCACTGCCGGACATGGGAGGCACGAGCAGGCGGCACGCCCAGTGCTTGTTTGGGCGGCTGGAGCAAGAAGACCAGAGGTTGAAGAAGCACTACGGCCGTTGGATGGACATCGTATGGTCACTAGAGCTAGAATCGTTCATATTTACTAAGTTGACAAAGCCCTCTGTCCCCGTCATCTTAGTAGGCCCACAAGTCAGCCTCCCACTATGGTGGGTCCCAGCTAGCAGGGGGAGTATTCATTTTTTGTGCGTAATGACGAGGCACTTCCTTTAGTGCGAAGATATAGCTGGTGGGTCCGACCTGTCAGTGGGGGAATGTATTTTTCGCAAAATACAGAGGTCCTTCCGGTGGGTCCCAGCTGTCAGGTGGAGGAATCATTATTTTGCGCGTAATAAGGAGGCATTTCTTGGCATGCGGCCGTGGACCTAGCTGTCAGCCTCTCCACATACAGTCCACTTCCAATACATGTCGTTCGTTGACCATGTTGACCACGCCGCGCCGAGAGGACCAGTGCGGTGGACGACGGCGAGGCCTAGGAAGGGAACCACACGGAGCCAGGGAAAACTCGGCAGTTGTTTCCCACGCGGAGGGGAGTGCGAGGGTTTACTGGTTCATCTGCCATCGCTGGAGAATAACAGCAGGTGTGGGTAAGTAGAGGGATGGCTAGGCCAGCAATGGGAGAACGATGGGGCAGTGAGGCCTGCACGGCAGCATAGCCAGGCGCGGGAGGAGGGAGCAGGCAGTCCTGTCGGCGCTTGTTTGAGCGGCTGGAGCAGGAAGAGCAGAGATTGAAGAAGCACGACGGCCATTGGATGGACATCCAACAGTCACTGCTCTCGTGTGTTGACTAAGTTCACACGGTGTTGCGTGTGCATCAACCTTATTTTTTAGGAAAGCATACGCGTCAACCTGTAGTAGGCGCACAAGTCAGCCTCAAATCTGTGGAAAACAACATACAGCCCATCTGCCATTATTTCTAATAATTTACAGCCCATTTCCGAATTCCTAAGAATTTTTTGGATCCCATCTTCTTTTTCTTAGCATTTCATCCCATATTGCGGCCACGGTTCAAAATTATACGATATTTTGCATATTTTGGTGCGGTCAACTGTTTTAATCCCGAAATATCGAGTCAGATTCAAACTATTTTGAAAAATAATTTATATAAATATAAAATCGAAATAATTGTCCACGCATAAAAATCAATGGAGTTTAAAATCTTGTAACTAAAAAAATTGAAACTAATTCCCGGTTTGATGTGTTTTAAAAATGTACATCCCATTTCTGGGCAAACCAAATGAAACTCGCCTCGTCTTGAAAGATTTGCAGCCCAGCAGGGCTGATAAAGCAAGTAGGCCTCGTTTGGGTATTTGTTTAAAAAAAGAACTGGGCTAGCCATTTTCAGCAAGAAAAAAACACAACTGGGCTCATGATGTGGTAAACATAAATAAACCCCTGGCTCGACGGGCCACAGTCCCGTTGTTACCCTGATTCATCGCTAAAACTAGTATAAATAACAACTGCTTGTTCCTAAAAAAAGTAAATAACAACTACGCGACCTGCTGGGTCCCTGGTGTCAGCCGCTCATTGTGTAATTCTCTCGTTTATTGACTACGTTGACAATGGCGTGAGCCCCAGATGTCCAACCATTAGGAGGAACCATTTTTTGGGCATATAATAATGAGGAACTTGCTTGCATACTGCCATGACGCTGGTAGGTCCCTACTGTCATCCTCTCCACGTACAGTCATATCCTTGTTCTTCTCGGTTATTGACGGTGTTGACAACACAACAGGGCGGCGCATCGTGCACGGCGAGCGAACCAAGGCCGAGGACGACGGTGAGGCCTCGGACAGAACGAATAGGAGCCGTGGAAGATGCGTCGGTCCAGTCGCAGGCGGAGGGGAGTATGAGGGTTGACTGGTTCGGGTGCGAGTGCATGTTGGGGCTGACGTCGCCGAAGAATAACAGGACGTGTGGGGGAATAGAGGGAGGGAATGGCGAACATTGAACGGTACGGTAGGGTGGCGAAGGCGCAACCAGCCATGGGAGGCGGGAGCAGGCGGAGCCAACGGGGAGGTTTGGTTTGGGCGGCTGGAGGAAGAAGACCAGAGATAGAAGATACACGACAGATGTTGGATGTCAATCCAACGGCTGGTAGGCAGAATCGTTTCTTGACTAGCTAGTAAGTCGACACCACCTTGGATAGGCTATTTCCTCGTGGGTCCCAAATGTCAGAATCCAAATCTTTCACGGTCATGCAGCCTTTCCTATGAAAATTTACAGCCCATTTGGTGCGCTAGTTCGAAATAAATTTGTGGGTGCTGGTGGGGGCTAATCACTTGGCTTCTATAATGCACAATGAGCTCAAGCAGCCGGCGAGAGTGATGTTATTTCCCTTGGTTGGGATTTGTTATGATATTTCACTCTAAATTAAACGAATGGCAAGCCATTTGCCTTGTTTCAAAGAAAATATGACAGTCACATCCGAGTTGAAAAGGGCAAGAACATCTAACTCCAGCTTACAAACTGTACAAAAGAACAAGGGTTAATTGTTCATCAGGTTTAGACGAAACCCAGGTTGAAAAGGGCAACAACATCTATCTCCAGCACTGTTTTTGGCAGTCACAGTCAAATGGATCGGTCAGGTCCACAGAATGAACATCCTGGGTCATAAATTTTACTGGATTATGACCACAATATGTTGTAAATAGAAGCCCACCATGTTCATAAGCTCTTTTGCCTACCTGAAACTCCTTTTTTTGCTCTTCGGCATACCCATCCGTCAAAACCATGCTGCTGATAAACTTAAGCATGATGAACAATAGTAACCTCGCATTCAGCAGGAAGAATGTGACAAATCTAGTGTTTGCATGGTTGGCTACATATCGTTCTAGCGTTATTGTCCTCAATTGAATGTCATGAGAAGTGAGAAAATCTCGGTGCTTATGAATCCACCGATTGGTTATAACTTTCTTACCCCGTCCTGTTGCCTAAATAGACATGAAGGTTGAAAATAGTTAAGGTCTAAAAAAAGAGTGTGGAAAGAGCAACAGTTGAACGGTTAATTCTAGTACACTATATGTGGGCTTCCAATGTGTGTGAAATTATCACCTTTATATACAACTTCTCCAGACATGGAAAGCATTGCAGCAAGCCAATAATCTTGTTCAGATCAAAACTATTCATTTGGATATATAAGATCTTGACAGAATCCAGCACCATTGATAGGCTATCCATGGAGAAACTCTTCATTGAGCACAGAACATAATATTAGTACAAAATGTGTACTCCGACATGATATATAACTTTTGTGCAGAAATTTAAAATGCAGCTTACGGTTACAAGTGTAGATAATAAGATAAAGTACCTGAAGAACTGTGGAGCCAAACACCATCTTCAAATGAGCACAGAGATCATGTATTACACCCAAGGTCTCCATTTTAGGCGCAGAGAGGACGGTTATTTTCGACGATGAATAACTAGAATCAAGGATCAACCTTTGAAGTGAAGGGGCATCTTGGATGATGAGCTGCCTTCCGTCAAAAGAAATTCCAATTCTTACAAGGTTAGGCGACTTTATTTGGAGACAACCGATTCTAACTATGAAAACAAGTACCAAGCACTCCAGGGCAGGGCAACTGGAGTGGATGATGCGGAGAAATGAGGCCTCCGATATACGAACCCGCACAAGTGAAAGTTTCTTGAGAAATGGGAGTCAAAGGTTTAGTACCAGATTGTCTGGTAGGTCGCACAGCGCAAAGGTGGCGGTGTGGAGAGAGGAGGAAAACCGCGAGATGGACATCGGTGCTAAGGGCATAGGTAGATGGCGTTTGGTATCTGGTAGGTGATTTCTAGGGGAATAGTAGAACTCAAGCAGCTATAGTTCTATGAATTCAGGGGATTTCAGCCACGCGTCCACCGTGCAGGGCATGGTATGCTTGCTCAGATAGCATGACGGGATGCAGAGGCTTTGAACGGAGCCCTGGTGGGAGGAGATGATGGCTCTGGGGATTTCAAAATCATTGAAGAGAGATAGCTGACGACAGTCGAGATTAAGGGGCATGGCGCGCCATAGAGGGCGCCGCCGAATTGAGAGGACTTGGGTGCGGCAGCAATCCTTGGTGGAGATCGCTGATGTGGTCCACCCGAGATTCTACAGGTTCCTGGGATCCGGGGGCGGGGTCGCCGCTTCTCCCTGCGCTGCCGGGTGCGGGATCTACAACAGGCATCGCCGCTGGCGGGAGCCTCATCTTCCTGGCGCTGGGGCCAGCCGACTCCATTTTCCTCGAGGGCGACACGTCGCGCTCACGGATTTGAGTAGAGTAACGAATGACGAGCCTAGTTGTAGTGCGAGTGAAGAAGAAGGGGAGCTGGGGTTTTCTGTAGTAGTGAGGAAGAAGGGGAGCTTGGGTTTTCAGTAGGAGTGAGCTGAGGAATTTGGGGGTACGAGTGGAGCGAGCTGACGTGAGGTGGGTGGGAGTGAGGAGGAAGAAGAGCACCCAGGCTTTTATGGGGGGCGGTGTGCTGGGTGTGGGTAGTGCCTCTCATTAAGTAAATATATGGGCTTTTGAATTGATTATATTATTTACTAGGGTGGATGGGTTGTTCTATCTTGGGCCCAGGGAAACAACTACTACTAGTATAGTGGAGACACTCTACAGCTACCAGAAAAACAATTACTACTAGTAAAGTGGATACACTACCGCTTCTGGCTCCTCCTAGGTCATCGAAACGTCTCCCTCTACTGAATGTTGTTTTACTTTTGTTCACCGACATGCGGGCCATGCCGCGCGCGGGCCCAAATGCCATCCACCAAATTAGAAGGCAGTATGCAGGCGGAGAGTCACCCCGGTCGTAGCGCGACAGTAACGAGCCGTCGTATCACAAAACCCCACCTCCCCGCAGTCTAAGTTTGACGGACGAAGCAACCATCATTTCACTCTTCCCTGAACCCCCTTCTCCCTCACCGTCTTCAAGAAAGCCAACACTCGCATCTGCCACTGTTCTTCTCTCCCAACGAAGGGAAGGGAAGCGGATCCGTGATATTGGTATATTTTCATGCAGAGAAAAAAAGAACTTTTGCAAACCAGTAACCGATCCTCACTCTCTTTTTTGTTTCATTGTCATTGTGATTGTGTTTTGCTTTCAGTGGTCTCCTAGTATTCGTCAGTTTCATGATGGACCAAGGAGAACCAGGCAAAGATCTGCCGATATTGGAGCAGACGCGGGAGGCTGATCCCCACGAGACAGAGAGCTCCAACAAGATGGAGGCAGCCACCGAGCCGACCCCAGATATGCTCACGGCCACTACTGAGATGGTCAATGCCCCATTTGAGGTTACAGCCGCCGTGGCAATGCAGGAACAGTTTTCCCCCTTCGAGGATGTGTCCCCCGCCCCCCGCTGAGCTGCCCAAGGTGATTTTCTTCTTTGCCGATCTCGATTGTGATTTTTCATCTAAGTATGTGGTGATGAATAATGAAAAAATGTATTAGCTTCGATGCCATGCTATACATAGTGATATAAATAACTTGTGTTTCTTATACTGGAAAGTACTTCAGAATTTGTTTCTGTCTCAATTAGAGCCCTAATGCAGACAAGGATTGTGTGGTTGTACATGTCACTCGCTATGAGGCGGATGACCTAAATATACGCACTGGGAAAACAAAGTTCTTTGGTTGTTGGATCTGGAGGCCATTCGCGCTTACACCGATGGCAAGTTGTATTCCAACCTCCCTGTTGCCAGGCGTGTTGTCCAGGGTGTACTATAGCACAAGAAGTTCAAAGCTACTCCTTCATTTGTGAGGCATACTGTTCTTGTCAAGCTTACGGACGAAGATGACGTGGCATGCCTCCACAAACAAGTTTACGAGTGGCAAGGCCACAAGGTTATCTTCATGAAGGTTCACAGGATTGAGCTGCTGCCGGACATCCTCGATGATGTTCATGGCAAGGTCCGGCTTGAGTCCAACCCAAATTAGATCGAGGCATGAAATAGTTGCTCCAGCTAATGTTTAATACTAGTTTGGATTGTGTCTACTTATCCAAACATTGCCTATTATCGAGCCCTCTTGGGCTAGTACTCTGTTTGAATCCGTCTACGGGAACTGCTGCTACTTTTGTGTTCCCGTGAATCATGTGAGAACCATCGTAATTGTTGCCGAAACAGATGTGTCCTCACTAGTTTTTTCATGAATATGGCATGGTAAGACATAAGTTGTCACGGTTTATCATACGAGCAGTGTGTGTTTGATGAAATAGAGTACTCGTTCGAGAAATGTGCGCCGACATATACATAAGTACTTGTAAACACTGTTGGTGCTACCCCACTTGTAAGAAGTTGTGCAAAACACGGCACATTGGCTCAGCTCGCTTCAACACTAGGCTATCGACCAGCTAACAATCAATAATCTGTTGTCTGACATATAAGCAACTACGTATCTTGTTACAGTGGTTCATGTAGTTAACTAAGGCCAGAATGTAAATTCCAAATGTTCACACGCTAGTCTAGCGTTCATGTGGAACACTCACATTAAACTCGGCTTCATAAAAAACTTGAAAAGCATAAGTTCATCAATTTTATACATCTCAATGATTCATAGAACATAACAAACATATACTAGTTCACATCAAAAGACAGTTGTGAGAAGGTTTACAAATCAGGAAAAATCAAGCAAGGCTTCTCTGAGCAAAGGGCCTCCCTAGGCAGGCTTATATTTCCTGGAGTTCACTCTGGAATGCTGAACTGAACAATGTAGTGTACTGACCAGCTGAAAGTCTTGTGCATTCCACTAAATTTAAGCACCGCTATTTGCAAAAATAAGCAGACCACAATGCCTCTTGTCCGCACACCTGTCCCAAAAACCTCCGTGCAGTCGTGCCAGCTAGTCCTCGGTCCATGTATAAACTGGAAGAAAGTGCATTCTGCACTAGGATGCAGTTGTTTTCGCTCGTCGTTGCACTGCAATCAGGAAGTAAAACGTACGAATCAGCGTCTTTTAGATTGCGTTGGTCATTGTACCTAGTTAGAACCAATGTAGGAATACCTGGAACACTGGTGGTTAGAGGACGATAGCTAGGAATAGCCATCTCATTTTGTGCAGTTGTACTAAAACTAAGGTGTGTACTTTTGATTGCGCAGATAGAAACGATATGGAGACAGACATCCCTGTTTGCACAAATACGAAATGCGGTTATTTAAACAGTGACAGATATTTGCAGTAGCGTATGATTAACAGCAGCATCTATTGTGTTATAATTGGCACTAGACTGACAGAATGAAAGTGTCCTTAAGTAAGTAGCATCACATCACATCAACACTGCCACTAAATTAACATGCAGAACAATAGCATTAGTATTACTATCATGAGAGTAGCACATGGTCAGTAAATGTGCAAACAAATTTGTGCAGTTCCACTGGGATGAAGCAATGTTAGCGGTGTGAGATTTAAGTGTAACTCCAACAACACAATTCATGGGAAATAAAGCAAGACGGAAGCACTTCATAAAATGGTGGTGGCATTGCTTCAATTTATCAACGGCACTAGACCATTACTTATGGTGACATTAGGTGGCATTGCTTAATGCTTCATGTGATTTTACATTAATGGTAACGATATGGGCGTTGGGACAGCAGGGGCATGAAGTGGTGAGGCAGATGTGGTTGCCGAGAGCGGCAAACACTCAGGCAGCATGTCTGCATTTTTCCCATTTTTTATCTCCTCAGCGAAATTTTCCTATGTGAGCACCGGTTCGGTAGCCAGTATCTACTACTTTCTCCCGTTTCCTCTTAGAACCAAGTCCTAGATTCATGCTACAGCTTTCCCAATTTCTTCCCTATTTGAACCAACTCTTATATTCGACTGTATGAACTACCTTTACCTCTAATAATAGTAAAACTCTAGGTGGCTTTGGAACAGCCAATGGAAGTAGAAAAAGATCCACACGCAGCCACGTGAGGACCTGGGGCAGTAGAGCAAGGTAGGTTTCGAAGGAATATATACCTGAGGGTTGTCGGCATGTGGCAAAGACGGTGTCGGGAGGCCGCATCTTGGCCACAATACCGTAGGGAGGAAGAAGGGGTCGGAGGCCCTCCCGAGCCGGTGCTCTCTCGGAGAGAATGGCACGGCCGCCGATCGGGACACGCGGGCAGCCGTTGGTCTCCTCCCTCGCCGCCGACGACAACGTGAATGATGCACCTACACCCCTGCCCCGGTCGAGGTGGTCCGGCCAGATTTGTGACCAGCCGTGAGCAGAGAGAGAGTGTGGCCCCCTATGTCTTGCTTAGATCTGGAGAGCATGAGAGAGTGAAAGAGAGGAACCCTAGTAAAGCAAGCGCTAAGGCTCCTGCTTATATATATAGTGGAGAGATTTTGTTGTACCAGCTTCAAAAAATGCGCTCCTACGTGTACCCGCGAGTGGGTGTGAGAGAACTAGTGCGTGCGTGCACCTTCTTTTCATGAGAGTACAATATACTATGCCCAAAGAATGTTTGCACAAGAGTAATAGTATAAGTGTGTGACGTGTGAGCTAAAATAAAAGGTGCGTGACGTCTTTTGTTTCTTAGAAGTTCTGAGGGTAGGGTGTGAAGAGCAAATATGTGTGTGACGTCTCCCTGCAGATAGACGGTGGGTGCGACGGGACTCGGGAGAGTCGTAACTCGTGAGGGTGCGTGTGTGCGTGAGAGAGAGGGGGCACGTATCAATGCAATTCATGTGTCCGTAAATCATTATCCGACAAACGTTTGCCGCAAGACGTTTCCTAACGAACGCCGTAAGAACCGTTAGATCAGCATCCAACAGTGTCAGCTATGCCATATCATTTAACAGAGTGGCTACCCGTCCTACACACAAATCTTCCACGTGAGTGTTAGCAACTGCCGTATGCTCCTCCCTCTGTTCCAAAATGCAGTGCATATAGCTTTATTGAATATTCGAACCTCGCAAACTTTTACCGAGTTTTCGTGTACCAAAATACACATATAGAATACCCAGTATATATCATTTCATTCATCTTTGAGAGGTAACTATAAAGATGGGGGAGGAGTCTACAAAGAAAGACCATCATATCACCTGCAACAATTTCAACCATCCTTTGGTGTGGAGGAATATCATAGGAACTCTATATGATATGATTTTTATAGGATTTTTTCCTTTAGAGCCAATTGGTTTATAGGAATAGATTCATATACTCCACATTTCAAAGGAAATAAACATGATATCATTTTTATAGCTTTAGAGCCACTTGGTTCATATGAATGGATTCCTATACTCCCATAATTTCAAAGGAAAATAAACATTAGTGTATATTCAATAGAAAAGTTCCTATGATGTGAACCAAATGACATCTCTTTTCTAATCCCTCCTCATATGAATTGAGATACATGTCATCTCTAGATTCAATAGAAAAGTTCCTATGATGTGAACCAAATGACATCTCTTTTCCAATCCCTACTCATGGGAATTGAGATACATGTCATCTCTTTCCCTACAACTTCCATGTATACATCTTCTATTCCTAAATAGCTAGTAGAACCTACTAGTTGCTTTTTTCCTAGACATGCAACTATGGCACAAGAACACGTCATGCATGCAAGTCATAAATCACATTGTTTTTTCTACTCTATGCATGCAAGCACCACATCATCAATTCGTGCATGTTACTCCTAAGTTACTTCTTGCATTAAATTTTGCATTGACAATGTATGTGCTAGTCACGTGCACACATATGTAGTTCACATTCACATTTTTGTTATAAATGCCATTATTTTAAATGCAATTCATTTATTCTCTTTGTACTCCCTCTGTCTAGGTGAATAAGTCATCTTCTGAAAACCAAATAATCCCAAAACACTTTGGCATGGTACATTAACTCCCTCCTCGTTTCTTGTTTCGTGACATATCAACCAATAAGAGATGTGGGGCGTGCATGCTTTCCCAAAACACAAGCACTTCTCCTTTGTTCTAGAATCTTCCATATTATAATTGCCCAAACTTTTTTTCTAAATGAATTGCCATTGTTTGTTTTTTACTTTATGCTTTACAATGCACAATCCCATGAATCTTAACCTCTTTATAAAACTAATTGATTTTGAATGAGATTAACTATAAGAACTAAACGAACATCTACATCATGCATATATGACTCAAAGCTTTACATGCTATAGTGTGTATTTATTCATAATTTGGTTTCCAAATCTCATGCGTTCAATGCATGTGTACCTGACTAGTTTTGAGTAGAGTAGCAAATTTCACGCGGCCGCGGGTATATCAAAATGCAGGCCCCATGCATCATTGCCTTTCGGTCGAACCTACGTCCACAATTTTTTGTACGTATATCTCGACTTGTCCCCGAACCCAAAATGCTGCCTCGTTCCCGTAAAACCAAATGGCCCACACATATTAAGGCGTCGACTCGAACTCAATCCCTCTCCCGTTTACTACGACGTGGCCCCGCACGCCGTAGTACACTCCTAGTACAAACCCTACCACCGCACGCATCATCGATTTTCTTCAAGAGGACAAGGGAGAAGCGGATTTGTAGTAGAGGCGCTTTCAAAAAAATGGATTTGTAGTGGAGGCCCCTACCCTAGGCTGCCCTAGGTAGTAGCCGCACGCATCATTGGTTTTCTCTTTTCTTTATGCTCTTGCGCCCTAGAGTGAAATGATGGTTGCTTCGTCCGTCCAGCTTAATACAGGGAAAGGTGGGGCTTTGTGATTTGACCCCTCATCGCTCATTTACTACTACTGCGGCGCTATGAGCGGGGTGCCTCCAAGTCCAACCGCTGCTCCGAACTGTAATTTGGTGCATTGCACGTGGAACAAGATGGTGGATGAGCCACATGTCGGCCAATGGGGTCCCGTTAAGTGTGTCACCATTTCGTGTGCGGACTGACCCTGCTTGAGTTGTTACGCCAACACGACAGGAGCAGCCTACCACTTGGTTTTGCTCCTTGGTGAATCCCGACTATATTGATCTAAAAAGGTACGTACTATACTACCCTCCCCCTCTCGGTTTATAGGGCGCGCACGTAGTTCTCGGTCATCCATTTGACTAACTAAATATGAGTTACTATGTCACAAAAAGTATATCATTCGATTCTTAAGCGGATGTAGTTTCTAAACATATACTGTTCATCACATATATAGCCAGTTAAATTCTCAACCTAGAACGACGTGCATGCCCTGTAAGCCGATACAGAGGAAGTAGTAAAAATGAGGTGATTTTACCGAGCGATGGGCGGGGGAGCATGGCCTGTCATGCGGTCCCACATTTCATGATGTACCAAGGCGATGTGCGTGTCCCTCTTGAGGCAGAACAATGTCAGAAGCAATACTATGTGGTTTTCTTGAAGGAGATGATGGCGAAGCGAAGTGTGAAATAATGGTTGCTTCGTCCGTCTGGGAAGGTGCGGCATTGTGATTTGACGTCTCATTGCTCATTACTACTACTGGGGCGGTACGACTGGGGTGCGTCCCCCTTGCTGTTCTGCACTGTTATTTGGTGTATGACACGTCGACCCGGTTGCTATATGTCCCACATGTCGGCGAGAGGAAGTACATAATTCATGAAAGCGAACAACGACGGAGGAGTACAAGACACGGCTTTGTTTTTGCTGCTTCGCGCGATCCATCGATACAAACCCGAACTAAAAAAAGGCGAGGGCGGGTCTTTTCCCGCGCGGCAGGCATGGGAGTTTGGCATAGTCTGTTCGAGGCAACGAGGCAGGAAGGGAAACAAGCAAATAAAGTTTGAGCGACATAGTTTTGGGAAAATCTGATTTTATGGAGTACGTACCCACTATGGAGGTAGTATACTACTTACTACTCCCTCCTTTTCGGTTTATAGGGCTCGTCTAAAAAAATTGTTTTTTTTGTTTTATAAGTGTCAATTCTACTAGTAGTAGTAGTACCATCACATGTTTGATTTCGAGGTGCGTTAAATCACCCGGTGCAAGCATTGTCAAGAGAAAACTCACCAATGCATGTAGAAGTTCATGGAAATTTAGTGGCCATGCATGCATTCATTCTAATTAATGCCTTAGTAAACATAACTTCTTGAGAAAAACGAGCGTACGTTACTTGTGCAAACTATGAAATTAATTCCACCACTCACCGTCTACTTTGGTTGGAGAGATTTTGAAATTGAGCCATAAACTGGAAAGGAGGGAGTAGTAACATAGCCTAGGGTAGCTTGCTGCACCACGGACTCCAAGGAAATTGCTGTAGTAGTACTACTCCTATATACTACTCCAAGGAAATTGAGCCATAAACTGGAAAGGAGGGAGTACTACTAAAAGACATATATTCCAAACAATATGATCATCTGTCTAACCAAGGTAGGGACGAGGAGTAAACGGAGGGAGTAGTAAAATTTTCTCCTCGTCCTGCGAGCCACCGCGTGATGTAGGGTGGAACCCTAGATGTCCGATCTTTCACGAAAGGAGCGGATCCCTATGAAGAACGCGATGAACACGAGGGAAACACGAGGGGAACACGAGAGAAATCACTCAACCAACAAGGATAGATCACACATGCGCTAGATCGATGAACACAAAGGTAAGATACAAGATCCAAAGTCAACAACGGACGATACAAAGGTAACCGGTTCTTCTCCGTAAGGAGGTCTTGATGGGGCCACCCAAGAGGGGGTCTTGAATCCAAGGTGGTCTTCTCCGAAGAGGGGCCGCAGTCTCTCTCGAGGAGGAGATCCGTAATGGATGAGCAAAGCTCTATATCTAAATGAGCTAATCCTTTGCTAATCATAACTATGAGGAGGTGAGGGATCTATATATAGTGTTAGCCCACGAAGGGTTAAGTGAGAGGGGGGATACATGGGCCCTTGGCCCGTTCACTGTGCGTAGACAGGCGCCGGATGTCCGGGCGACAGGCCGGATGTCCGGGGCTTCGCGACGGGCCGGATGTCCGGGCTGGCGTGGCCGGTCTCGGAGCTCTCTGGATAGGCGGGCTCCGGATGTCCGGGCTGGGGGCGGATGTCCGGTGGCTCGGGAAGAGCCGGATGTCCGGGCCTCTGGCCGGATGTCCGGGCTGACGGGGTTTAGCTTCGGGTGCGTTCTGTGATGGGCGCCGGATTTCCGGGGATCGGGCCGGATGTCCGGGCCGGGGCTGGATGTCCGGGGCCTGTAGCAGCTGGCTCTCTTCCTTCTCCTTCCTTTGATTCCGCGCATGCTTGGCCTTGGTCCTTGGGTTCTCCATGGTGTCCTCGGGTGTACCTGAGTATGAACAAGGTCCGCGCTTGACGTAGCATCCATGTCTTACGTGCGGAAAGGGAAGATTCAAAAAGGAGCGAGTTCACCTTAGGTCCAATGGCGTAGGCTCGAGTGTACATGGGGATGATCGTAGGATGCTCCGCATCATCTCCCCTCCCTTGGGAAAGATCCGACCTCGGATCGTAATCCTCATCACCATGGAAATGATTGTCGTGGACGGACTTGAAGTTGGACGGAGTTGAAGACATTGCGCATGCCAAGTACTCCAGGATGTCTCCGAAGTGGTATACATGCAAAAATAGCAAACACAAATGACACTCGGAATACAATGGTTAGCGCACACAAGGTGTCTATCAAGTCAGTATGAGTTCGTCCGAAGGAATTGTTCATGAAAAGGCATGAGATGCTTATCCAAATGATGTAAAATGACATGTAAAGCATTAATGGGAGCAAAAGCATTCATTGTGCACACAAATGTATTGTGAATGTGATCAATGCAACCACGGTGCAAAATGATATCATAGTGAGACGGTTTATCAATAGCATGAATATGGCAATGGATGCTCAATATGATTATGTTATCATGCAATTGATGGTAGGCAATATGATCATGATGTATGAATATGCCATCAAGAAAGATCACAACAAATTTGCTAAGAAAATGCACAAGCTCATATATCATGGATGACATGGGAATAGGTGCAATAAGACAAGCATAATGTGTGTCAATCCATGCATAGGGTGCAAACTTGTTATGGATGGTGTTGTACCATAGCTCGATGTCGTGGTAGAAGTGTTGGTCCGGTGGTGCATCCACTAAGTCCGGGCACTCCTCAACTTGAAGGTCCATAGGGTCCATCTCCAATATCGGTCCTCCATCCAAGATGTATCATGTAGACAAGAAGAAGGAAACAACAATGAAAGAATGACCCATGCAATATGTGTAATTGAGGATGGCTCCAAGGGAAAGAGTTCACCTTGATGAGTTTGTCGAAAATGTTGGTGTTGCACATCATATACGCCTTCACTTAACCAATATGTCTCTTGATGGTAATGCCTTGAGAATCCTTCAAAATGAAAGAACATGACAAACACTCGGAAAAACAAATGAGGTTAGTGCAAATGTAGCACCTATCATTCGAGTGGTAAGATACCAAACAAGTGTTCTCATCATTCTTATCATAAGAAAGGACAAGGTGTGGTATGGTATGAAAGCATATGATGCGAGAACAACCAAATACAATAGGCTCAATCAAACAAGCATGCATCACACATAAGGTGTCAAAGTCTCCAAGATCAATAAGCATAGTATGGTTGCACTCAATACAATTGGATGTGAGAGAGGCAACTAATGTACACAAGAGACAATGATCAAGATATATCGTGTGAGAGGCATGAGCATAGATGTCACCAACCCAAGAAAGCGAGTAAGAATGGAACATGGGCGATGCGACAAAGCAAGAAATCATATTGATCAAGTTAAGCAAGCTAGTAGTGCGAAGATGCAACATACTAGGAGGAGTCATGGAAAGCAAGTCATGGGTGCAAATAGTGTGCATGAATAATTCACATGACATAGCACAAGCATGAAAGCAAGATATGAAGAAGGTATCATCATTGTATTGGCAAGAAGTCCTATGTAAATAGCAATGGAACATCATGACTCTCCCAACACAAGAATCAACAATAGCATGAGGCACATGATAAACATGGCAATAGCAATAAGGATCTCCACCAAACATGCAAATACACATATGAGTAGCAACATGGTGAATCATGGGTAGATGCAAGCAAGGGTCACAATTGCATGGCAAAGTCATGTAAAGAGGAATAACACGCAAAGTGAACACGATAGAATGGGCATAAGGTGAAAAATGATATATAGCCCAAAGCCATGTGAGAGACAAGTAAAAGAGATGCGCATAGTCCGTGCGCGAAGGGAATGGTGGTAAGGATAGTCCACGGGATACCAAATCATCGTTGCTCTGAAGAGCTCGTTTCGTCAACTCTTGGGATTGAGAGGTTGACGAGTATACATGAGTACCTACACAAAACAAAGGCAAAGGAAAAATTGTGTGTGCGTGGTAGATGTACACATCATCCATCATGATGCGCACGGGCATGTGTTGGTTAGCACAAAATAGCCAATGCTCAAATAAATGAGATGCGTTATATAGAAACATGTCATCCATCATGAGAGGTTTGTTATTATGTATAGCATAATGGAGACTCAAATTGTGTAAAGCATCACAAGAAATGTCTAGAGCATTGTTATGAATGGTATGCATATGGTGCAAGCAATTATGGGAAACATGCAAAGTATGGAATGCATCAAGATCTCCTAATATGTATGAGGAAACTATGGAGGTCTCCTCATGAGCATTAGTGGAAACATCACATGGAGAATATTGACAACATCCAAAACAATGCATATTTGGAACAATGTGATCATGGCATGGTATAGTAGATGAATTGCGCAAATCATGTAAAGGAAGCATGGCAATATCATCACATGAAAAACAAAAGCCAATGACCATCATCTCGTCATCTATGCCATAAGTGCAAATGGGATTTATTTTAATGGGGCATGCATAGTTACTATGTTGAGATTGAAATGATGCAATATGGGAGATCTCACTCATATCATATGACAAGTTCAATGGATTGTCAAACATGAAGTGACCAATAGTATTTTCACAAGATATCCTATGGAGCATGGCATCACAACTAGGCAAATCAACATGCTCATCATCATATTCATCATAAATTGGTAAGTCGTGACATGAAGAAATCGCACTAGCATGAAGCATGGCAATAGGTGTGTCAACATCATGCAAGCAATCATTGGTGAGATAGACCACTAGTGGGACAAGAGAAGCACCATCACCTATGTTACCTTTGGAGCATCGCTCATGTGTTGTAGGTGAGGTGACGAAGACCAAGTCGTGGTCGTCTTCATCTTGATGGAACCATGTGGGGGTGCATCATCGTCCACCATGGCCATCGTCGTCTCCATTGGAGGTATGTACTCGTCGAGGATAGGCATGTCGTCATGTGGGAGACCTAGCACTAAGGAAAACACACTCGGAGTAGAGGTTAAGTTGTTAGAAATCAAAGTGGCCTCACATGCCGTGTCAACTACCTCACTCACTAAGTGTTGTGGCTCACTCACTCCCGGTAAGATGCTCTCACTCATATGGTTGGTGGAGTCACTCAAATGGCTCTCAACCTCACATAGGATGTGTGGTATGCTCTCAAGTGTGGGGCTAGTGGTGGTCACACTCATCCTCTCATAGGAAATGCACTCAATGTCACATATGGTGGAGTCACTCATGTCACTCATGGTGGGGTGGCTCTCCTCACATGGAAATTGGGGCATCTCTTCATATGTGGGCGTCGGAGAGATGTTGGTGCAAATGTCTCCATGCTCAATCATGTCGTAGTCATAGCCGTGGATAAAGGCCGAAGATGGCACATCATCACTCTCCTCTAAGACCAAAGATAAGGTCTCATGTGCGGTCTCGTAGCTTGACTCGGAGTATGAGTCTTTTTGGGGCGCCATCTTCATGTAGTTGAAGAGGTTCGTGCTCGTTGCCGTGGTCGAAGGGGATGGCCCTTGCTCGACCGTCTTGTCGCCGTCTTGCTGTTGTAGGCCTATATGATGTGGCACCTCGTAGCTCGTCTCCATGACCGAAGGGAAATTCCCATGCTCGGCCATCTTCCTTGAGGGGCTTCCGAAGATGGAAGTGTCGCCCTCACTTGTAGGTGGTCGCCTTGTTGTTGAAGATGTTGATGTAGGCGAACTCGTGGGAAGTAGGCGAAGATGTCGTACGTCCAAAGGCGAAGATGCCTTGAGAACACTTGGCGAAGATGCCGAAGTGGTTGATGTAGGCGTAGCTCCGTCTTGGTGGTGCTCGTCTCGCGGTCTTCTCTTATGCTCATGAAGCTTGGACTTGGCGTGAAGTAGTGCTTGTTGGGACTTGTAGGTTTGCACTTGTGGAGCATCGTCATGATGATGGTGTCGTTGTCGTGCTTGAGCTCTTAGTAGATGTCGTCCGTCGTCATCGTGCACATGTTGCTTGGAGGTGACTTGCCCTTCATGGCGATGTGGATCACGAACGTGATGGTGGTCGTCATGTAGATGTGGACGTGGACGACTTGCGCTTGCATCGTTTTGGCGCTCCAAAGATGATCGACTTGCTCGCCGCCGCCAAGGGGAAGAAGACTTGTAGTCGGCCACCATGTCTCGTACTTGATCCTTTAGCTCGCCCAACTTGGTGTCGATGTAGTCCCTTTTCCTTGCTTTGGAGTGTCGTATGTCGATGGCAAGGTTGTCGAGGCGCTCTCGCAAGGTAGATTGTGCGCCTTGCATTTCGTGTTGTAGTCCGAAGGTGGACATTTTGGTGATGTAGATGTTCGCGCCGTCGTTGTTGTCGAAGACCGGAGATGAAATGCCTTGCTTATCCATCACAAGACTCGAGCAAATATGAGTGGGAGAAAGAGAAGAACTATACCAAATGTACCTTGACCGATGTTAAAAATGGATCAATGATCACTCAATGTGTAACAAGGAAATAGCACAATTGGTACCAATTCTTGTCGGTTTCTCACACCTACACAAGTAAGGCTTATGGTGGAGCTCGGTGAGGATAGTGGCACAAAAAATTTGATGCAAAATGTTAGCAAGAGTCAATAATGTTGAAAGAGATTCACAAATTCGCAAGTGAAACAAGTAGACCAATAGCAAAGAATGGCACACGGAAACACACACACAGATAGATAAATGGGGTCGTGCAACCAAGGAATGAGCACAAAATGTGGAGTCCACGGAAAACGCTCGTGTTGCACAACTCAAGAGAGACGCTAGCACGATTGCTCAATAGGCGGATATGACACTTGTGCACAACCTATGATATGAAAAATGGATAAACTTTCTATCCCAAGTATGCTATGTATGTATGGCTCCCGGTGTTTCTCTCAAGATGATCCAAGATGATCGGATATGACAATCTTATGTGCAATGTGGTATGATGCAATGGCACTTGCTTACAAGCTCTTTGTTCACTCTTTTTCTTTGCTTACTAGCTTACTGTTTTTTATATGTATGGCCACTTTTGCACAATGCACAAACCAAGATAGCAATTGTGTATATGCGGGAACAATCTTGTAACACAAGGGATGATAAGATACCAAGATGATATGGTATGTATGCAACGGAAGGTGTAGATCACTAATGTGCATGAGTAACGTTGCCGGCAATACTCAAATGGCTCGTCTCGATAGGCAAGTGACACAAAATGGGCTACGGGTTAACAATGCAATGTGCAAGGGAATATACAATGGAGGGATACCACGATACCAAGATGATAGGGAGGTTACCGTCCGAGGTGA
The DNA here is from genome assembly GCF_002575655.3 of Aegilops tauschii subsp. strangulata. Lineage (NCBI taxonomy): Eukaryota > Viridiplantae > Streptophyta > Magnoliopsida > Poales > Poaceae > Aegilops > Aegilops tauschii. The sequence continues at coordinate 290,730,499 of NC_053038.3, forward strand.
TGATGAGTGGCGGTGATCTTGATGGAGATACCAAGATGATGGATACTCATCCCTAAGTAGCCGAAACACCTTAAGAAACGGAAAAACCGCGAACTCAAAATCTCAAATGTCAAATGTCAAAATGGTGCTAGCGGAAAGCGGTGGTGGTTTTGCGGAAGCTCAATGGGATTGCGGAAATGCAATGATGGGGTTTTAAGACGCAATGCGGAAATGGAGGGTAAGGTGGTATACTATACACGGTGTGGGAGTTGGAAGCACGGTCCCTATGTAGCCGAAACACCTTAGGGGACACAACTCACAACACAAGCAAAATTGGGTTAAGTTGGGTTGGCGGAAGTGTATTGTGGGTAAGCCTATGCGGAAGTTATGGTGGTGGTTGATGAAGAAGCAACCGTCCCTAAGTAGCCGAAACACCTTAGGAGACTCGAATCGCAACTCAAACAACCACAAATGGAATGGGGAACAAATTGGGTTAGGTTGCGGAAGGCTATGGTGGTTTTGCGGAAGTTATGGTAGAAGCCCTAGGCAAAGATGCCAAAGTTCCAAAACTTTGATGGAGTCAAATGGGGATGGTAGTATTTTTATGTGATGGGGGATGTCAATAGCTTCAAAATGAGCTAAAGAACGTCAAAAACGGACTCCGGATGAATTAGTTATGGACAAAACGGTGAAACGGGAAAAGCTGAAATGACAGGGGCCGGACATCCGGGGGTTTGGCCGGATTTCCGGGACCTGATGTCCAGAATCGCACGCGAAAATGCGCTCCAGGAGCCGGATGTCCAGGCCACGGGCCGGATGTCTGGGGGCCAGATGTCCGGGGCTATAGGCCGGATGTCTGGGCTCCAGATCCGAGGATGAACTCGAGGAACTTGATTTTGGGGGCGGAAATTGATGATTTCGGGGGCAAAATTGCGGAGATTTCGTGGATGGAAAGTGGGGAAAATTGGGGAAAAGCTAGATCTACTCAAGACACAACGAATCCATGGATCAAAATCAACAAAACATCATCAAACGAACAAATCACAAAAAAAATTGGGGGCTATTTTTGGTGGGGAATTTTCGAATTTGGGACAAAATCAACAAAACTAGGCTAGAAAACACAATGGGGAGGCTCCAAAATCGTGATCAACCTAAGCTCTGATACCAAGATGATGTAGGGTGGAACCCTAGATGTCCGATCTTTCACGAAAGAAGCGGATCCCTGCGAAGAATGCGATGAACACGAGGGGAAACATGAGGGAAACACGAGGGGAACATGAGAGAAATCACTCAACCAACAAGGATAGATCACACATGCGCTAGATCGATGAACACAAAGGTAAGATACAAGATCTAAAGTCAACAACGGACGATACAAGGTAACCGGTTCTTCTCCGTAAGGAGGTCTTGATGGCGCCACCCAAGAGGGGGTCTTGAATCCAAGGTGATCTTCTCCGAAGAGGGGCCGCAGTCTCTCTCGAGGAGGAGATCCGTAATGGATGAGCAAAGCTCTATCTCTAAATGAGCTAATCCTTTGCTAACCCTAACTAGGAGGAGGTGGGGGGTCTATATATAGTGTTAGCCCACGAAGGGGTAAGTGAGAGGGGGGATACATGGGCCCTTGGCCCGTTCATTGTGCGCGGACAGGCGCCGGATGTCCGGGCAGGGAGGCCGGATGTCTAGGCTGGCGTGGCCGGTCTCGGAGCTCTCTGGATAGGCAGGGTTCGGATGTCCGGGCTGGGGGCCGGATGTCCGGCGGCTCGGGAAGAGTCGGATGTCCGGGCTGACGGGGTACAGCTTCGGGTGCCTTCTGTGTTGGGCGCCAGATTTCCGGGGATCGGGCCGGATGTCCGGGGCCTGTAGCAGCTGGCTCTTCTTCCTTCTCCTTCCTTCGCTTCCGCGCACGCTTGGCCTTGGTCCTTGGGTTCTCCATGGTGTCCTCGGGTGTAGCTGAGTATGAACAAGGTCCGCGCTTGAAGTAGCATCCATGTCTTACGTGCGGAAAGGGAAGATTCGGAAAGGAGCGAGTTCACCTTAGGTCCAATGGCGTAGGCTCGAGTGTACATGGGGATGATCGTAGGATGCTCCGCATCATCGCGCCTGTGGGTGAGGGAGCGGGCGTAAGGAGTAGTACTACTACCTCTGTCCTGGTTTATAGGTCACCTTTGTAGTTTGTGCCAAATTTTGACCAAATATTTAGCTAACTAAATGTTAATGCATGCCAACAAAAATTATATCGTTGGATTCGTATTTCAACATAATTTTCAATGATATAATTTTTGGTGACATGCACGAACATTTTGTTACTTCAATCTGTAGTCAAAATTTGACACAATATACAATGGGGACCAATAAACCAGGACGGAGGTACTTTCTAGTAGTAAGCAAGCTTCACCTCGTCCTGCGAGCCACCGCGCCCGTGGGCGGGGGAGACGGCGTAGTAAGCAAGCTTCTCCTCGTTCTGCAAGTTGACGGGACACATCAAAAGTAATACGTACAGAGCATCTCAAGTGTATAGAACCTTGCCTCTAAGGTAGGACCCACATGATGCGTCAAGTCGCAATTTGTTTGTTCACCCATGGTAGACGATCCTCCATCAAGTGGACAACCAGTACACGTGTCAAATTACCACGTGGGCTGCCTTTTCGTACAGAAATGAGCTCCATTGTGTACCCCACGCGGGTGAGGTTGGGAAAGAGACGGGAGTACATGATCCATGCGTGCACCTCTTCTCTTCGTGCATGTCCCCACCTACGTGGGTGTGTGTGAGACAGATACAAACCTAGACATAATGCGCCGTCCATCCCCATGCCTCCGCCCAGTCCGACCACCAGTCATCACCACGCCCCACTCCTCCTCACCTTATCTCTCATCTTTCTCGAGATATCATTTTTTGGATGAAATTCTCGAGATAACTTTTTTCTGATAAAATTCTCGAGATATCATTAGTTTTTACACATGGGATTACTCCTGCATGGGTCAATCACAACAGGTGTTCTGTAAAAAAATGCATCTTGATGATCCATGCAATGCACGGGCATCTTGCTAGTCCATGAAAACAAAACATGGCAAAATTTCACGGCGAACGAGGGATTTGAATCTGCTGGGAGGGGCTGTTCGGATTTTACCCACGTTCGTGTCAAAACCGGCGGATCTCGGGTAGGGCGTCCCGAACTGTGCGTCTAAGGTCGATGATAACAGGAGACAGGGGACACAATGTTTACCCAGGTTCGGGCCCTCTCTATGTTGATAATACCCTACTTCCTGCTCGATTGAACTTGATGAATATGAGTATTACAAGAGTTGATCTACCACGAGATCGTAATGGCTAAACCCTAGAGGTCGGGCCTGTATGACTATGGTATTGAATATCTCTCCTCTCCGGACTAAGTCCTCCTATTTATATAGACACCGGGAGGATCTAGGGTTACACAGGGTCGGTTACAAAGAAAGGAATCTACATATCCGATCGCCAAGCTTGCCTTCCACGCCAAGGAGAGTCCCATCCGGACACGGGTGCAGCCTTCAGTCTTTGTGTCTTCACAGCCCATCAGTCCGGCCCATGGCTAACAGGTCGGACGCCTGAGGACCCCTTAGTCTAGGACTCCCTCAGCCTGGCTTCAATGACAAGGTATCCGGCGCATAGATCTGTGTTCGGCATTGCAAGGCGGGTTCCTCCTTCCGAACTCCAAGATAATCTTCGGATGCAATGATTGTGTCTGGATCTGTTACACACCACACACAAACGCAGAGAGAATATAATATTCCATGAGTCCAATCCACTAATGACTTTTTGCAACATGACATCATATATGTCCAGTCATAATTTCGAACCATTTTTCGTCTACAGCTCCACGTTTCAAGACGCGGTTGCCATTGGCATGTCTTGTCAAAGCAGAGATCGTGTCCCCTTGTTACGGGATTCTTTATCGACATGGACGTGGGTAAATCAACCGTCTTTTGGGTACAACTCCTTGGGAACGGGCAAGTTTTAAGGCCCAGGAGGAGGCGTTCGATATTCACGGCCTTTATAAAGGGGTACAGACCCGTCTTTCTTCTCCACGCTTGCTTCTTCCTCAACCCTTACTACCTCGAGTTCCAACACCCAGGTTTCAATCGCCACAACCCTCAGTCATGTCCGGATCCAGCCGTCAAGGCCAGTGGGTGGCTTCTTCTGTCACAGAGGAGGATATTGCGAAGCTTCGTGCGGCAAGATATCTGACCGCAGAAATCCTCCATCGGCATCCCATGGAAGGGCAGATTATCCCTACCCCCAGATCCGGCGAGTGGGTCGTGTTTGTTTCCCACTTCCTCCAAGGATTAGGGTTCGCCCTTAATCCCTTCGTCCGGGGGCTCATGTTCTATTATGGACTAGATTTTCACGATCTCGCCCCGAACTCTGTCCTTCTCATCTCGGCGTTTATCGTCATGTGTGAAGCCTTCCTCCGAACTCCTCCGCACTTCGGCCTGTGGCTCAATACCTTCAATGTGAAGCCACAAGTGATAGGGGGGAGTAGGCGGAGTGCGGTGGTGCCTCAATGAGCAAGTTTACCAGCGCTGTTTGGCTAAAAGGATCCTTCATGGAATCTTCCAACTTATGGCAGCAGGAGTGGTTCTATATCACCGAGCCTCGTGGTTCCAAGTGGGCAGCTGCGCCTGCGTTCTGATCCAGCCCCCCAATTCAGCTTGCATCATGGATTAATAAGGGGTTGGACTAGGGATCAGTTGATGAAGTACGGACTCTGCAGAGTCGTATCCGAAGCCTCGTTGAGAAGGATATCAATCTTGTCAACGTTATTTAGGTAATGCTAGTCCGCCGGACCCTGCCGTGCCAGCGGCGGCCTCTCCGCATGTGGGAGTATAATCCAGAAGGGCCACAGACTCTTCAGCACTTCTTCGGCACTACGCACGAAGGAATATGAATTTTTTTTGGGAAACGAAAACAATGGCCGGACACCACCGAAGATATCGGCCGTGACTGCAACCATCCGGACACCCCGGTAAGCGCTCAACTTCCGAACACCTTTTAGTCAAGCATCCTGTAATAAGATATTGAGCAAACCATTTTTTTCAGGTCTGGATAAAGAAAGTGGAACGAATTTGATGTCCACCCCACCCCTTCCCGAAGACTCAGCGGACGCCGTGCTAAAAAGGATGCTGGTCCCGACACCGTACCAGGCGCCTATGAAGGAGGGCAAGAACTAGGAGGCTAGAGGCGGCCCTTGTTCTGGAAATAAATCAGACACCGTGTCCGGGGAAATCAAAGTTTCTTCGCCCAAAGACAAAGGTGCAAGAGAAGCGAGCATCCCTTCTCCCCATGGCAAGAAAAGGGCCGTCTTCGACGCTTGGGAGGAGAAGTCTCCCAAGAGAGGCAAAATGCCATCATCGGGCGGCTCGAGCTTGGCAAGCGACATCGTCGCACAGTTTTATCATGAGGACAAGCCTCCAGCCAAATCGTAAGTGAAGCCGGGTGCTTTAAACATATCCCACTCCTTCCTTGTTACCGAAGTAGTATCTAATATATATGTCTTCGCAGTTCGGCGCACAATTTTCCTCAGCAATCCTCTTCCTCGGGAGATCTTCTCCCGAAGATGATGGAGAGCGATACGCCTCCCCCGACCTCCTCGCTCAACAGGGCGGATGACTTCGAGGTGTCGTCGCGGAGGGTTTCTCCCGACCGACAAGCAGTGCGTCAGGCGAAGGAGACCTTACCAGGAGGTGGTCCATCTGTTGCCCAGGGTTCGGGGGCGAACAATGAAGGTCCCGGACTATCTGGTTTACAGCCGGAGATGATTCTGGAGACGAGTAAACGGGTTCCTTCGACGGAAGTCCGTACTACTGCGGCGGCTTTTGAAGATCCAGAAGCACCTGACATGTTAACGAACATGCTGTGACAAGCGTCTGTGTCAGAGGAACATCGTGCCCTGATGGGTCTGGTGGTCGAGAGGGTTCTTTCCGCGAAGAGCGGATTGAATGAGGCCTTCACGACCTGCTAATAGGCTTCGAGGTTCGTGATATAATTTTTCCAACTGTATTTTACTCGCAAAATGCACATGTGTATAGATAGTAGCCCCTGAGACTCGGATTGCCTTCCCAAGGGAGGTGATCGGAGGATCAAAAAGGTATGCCCAGGTAACAATCTGATGTAATTGGAACACAGGCCGTTTCCCCCTGGCGACTGTCCGGACTACAGAAGTAGCCGAGCTGCAGCGGAAGCTTGCTGTGGCAGGGGATGACATTGCGTTGATCAACAGGCGTTTTGACGAGTCGCGAGGTATGTTTTTAGAGCGATCATGACACATACGTGCTTATAATATAAGCGCGACGCTGAAATTTGTATACTGGATATGCGTGACTACAGATGGTGCTGCCGCAGTTGAGGTTTTGCGGGCAGAGCTAGCCCGGGCCAAGGAACATGCTCGGTTTAGTGATGCGGCTGCCGAAAAGGCATTGGCCGAGTTAAAGGCCGAACAGGCTGCTCAGCGCCAAGACGAGGAGAAAATATCCATGATGGCTCTCAAACTTGAGAATGCTGCTGACCGCTGTGAGTTCCTTGAGAAGGATAATAAAGCCAAAATAGCTGAACTTGGCAAGGCCTTACAAGAGGCGAAGGAAGCGCGGTCCGAATCTAGAGCGGCCCGGGAGGACATACGGCAAGCGGGGGAGATCGCGGCCGGTAAGCCCTTTTCATTACACACTAAGTTCGGCGATCCGAATTATGCCCTGCTGAATCAAGTGTGGAGTTCTCCAGACACATTTTTGGAGTTGCCTAAGAGTTCTTCCGATGCGGCGCAATTTTATCAAGCGCAAGAACGGTATGCAACGGAGAAGTTTTTCTGGTCGTAATTTGGTGTATCAAAGCGTCCGCTGCTACTGAACGAGCATATGTCCCAATGGGCCGAGCTTCACAGGATATCCGGCGCTGCCATGAAGGATGCCGTAATCCGGCTGTGGCCGAATGAGCCAATTCCGAATAGTTATTACGGCTTGGTGCGGCGACTTGCTAAGGCAGTGCCACGTATTGGTGCTGCTAAGCGGTTAGCGTGCATTGAAGGTGCACGGATGGCCTTTGCCCGTGTCAAGACATACTGGGGGGAAGATGAAGGCCATCGATGTGGCAGCTAATAGCCCACCAAAGGGCAAGGGCCAGCACGCGCCACAGCAGTATTTCGAGGATGTCTTAGAGGCTGCCCGCTTGATAGAGGGTCAATGCTCGAAGGACATAATATTCGAGTGAGGTGTATGGGAATTGTAAAAGACAATTTTATAATTAATCTATTTTTATGTTTTGCTCGAAAGCTTTTTTTCCTCCTGTTCGGCCGTTTTTATATAATCTGAAAGTTTTCCAGTCGTCGGCTTCAGCCCCCTCGTAGGAAGTACTGGGTTGTTCGGAAAAGCATTTGATCACTCTTGACCCAACGTCTTGGTCCATGAAGGAGGTGACAATGCGGCGAACCAGGCAATCAGACTATAGGGCGTTAACACTTTCACTTAGCCATAGGACTTTTATGGTGGGTCTACGATATAGCCCCTGGTATGTACGCGGCTTATTTTAATACGATGCGCTGCAAAATTGATCTGAAAAAGATCGTTCGTGTGACACGGAGAGAATCGCTAAAGATTCCGATGAGTCGTCGAGTGGTTGACCAGCTTGCGCCGCATCATGACAGTCAGTTTTTGGCTTTCCCTAGTGAGGTGCTTGACCAGATGAACCGGAAGCACAATCGCAGTAGTTCTCCCTTTACTTCCCTAGTCGATAGAGCGGAACGTAGGGTAGCAAGCACAGGAGCCGGGCAACCCAACTATTGACCCAAGACATGATTCGGAGCTGATGCATATAAGGCCAAACTCGTGACGCCGAAGTACGCTATAAAGCTGTTCGGACTTGCCGGCATCTCATTTGTTCCCATACCGAGCTCCTGGCAAGTAATGCAGAGGTGTGTGTGTAAAACAACCACAGGAGCAAAAATTCGGGTCGATTAGGAAAGAGTCCATACTGGACACTGGTTACTTTTACTGGGAGCTGAGTGATATAATTATTATAGAGATAACAAAGCCGCAACCCTGGCTATTTGACATGCCGGGGGTCGAAGGCTGAGGAAAAAGGCATTTTACAGGCTCGAAATAGAGAGCGCGGTCTACAAAAAGTTATTTTGGACCTCCTGTCGCACGTCTGCGCCGCCTGTCCTCGGTTAAGGGACTCCTTGATAGGAATGACCCTTGGATGATTGTACGAACGCGAACTCTGGTAGAGTCCACGGGGTGACCAGCCCTTGAGCTTCCTATGGAAGGGATAATAAAAAGGAAAAAGGCAGTTAGAAAAGTGGGGGGGGGGGTTGCAGGCCCACCCATATTGTGCTTCTGCCGATGCCCAGGGTATTTCAAGTGCACAATTATGTATGCGCGATACCCACTTCGAAGGCATATTAGGCGCACGGCGGAAGCCGAGTTGCTAGTCCAATATGGACATTGATCGGTTATGTTGAATGGAGTCAGGTGGCGTGATGGCCGACGTGGTATGCGGCGTGATAAGGCCGCTGTGTAGTTCGACTGAGGTAGCCGTAGTATGGTCTCCCATCGGGAGGGAGTGTTCCGTGCGCTCACCTCTAGGGCTGTGTGTCGCGTGTACCATGTTTACTGTTTTTGCTTCGGGGGGAAACTGCTTCCGACCCCCGTTGTTCGGTTGGTGAGCCGCTTCGTCATTGCTATCGCCGGGTGGCCTCTTCCCCTTGTATTCGACATTTAACTTGTCGGCCTGTTTGAAGACCCAACAGCTTCTGTTGGTGTGGTTAGCTGGTTTATTGGGGTGGCCATGAATCTGGCAGGGCCTGTCCAATATTCTGTCTAAATTGGATGGTCCATACCTTTTTGCTGTTAACGGCTTTTTTCGTTGGCCGGGTCTGGGGTTGCTGAATCCAGCGTTGACCGTTGTGTCACGTGTTCCCTCATTGAGGTGCTTGTTTTTATTGCTTCGTGGCTTTCCGTTCCCATCCCGGACTTCGGAAGTGCCCGGGTCGTTGGCGCTATTGCTTTTACGAGCGAGCCAGCTATCTTCTCCCGGGCAAAAGCGGGTCATCATAGCCGTAAGGGCTGACATAGATTTTGGTCTTTCCTGACCAAGGTGGCGAGCGAGCCACTCATCCCGGACGCTGTGTTTGAAGGCCGCTAGGGCTTCTGCGTCCGGACAGTCTACGATTTGGTTCTTTTTTAACTAAGAACCTAGTCCAGAGCTTCCTGGCGGACTCCCCGGGCTGCTAGACAATGTGACTTAAATCATCGGCATCTGGTGGCCAGACATATGTACCCTAGAAGTTGTCGCGGAAGGCGTCTTCCAGATCCTCCCAGCTGCCAATTGAGTTTTCAGGCAGGCTGTTTAGCCAGTGCCGAGCTGGTTCTTTGAGTTTTAATGGGAGGTATTTGATGGCATGAAGGTCGTCTCCTCGGGCCACATGGATATGGAGAAGGAAATCCTCAATCCATACCGCCGGATCGGTTGTTCCATCGTATGATTCAATATTTACAGGTTTAAACCTCAAGGAATTCATGATCCATCACCTCATCAGTGAAGCAAAGGGGGTGTGCGGCTCCTCTATATCGGGCCACCACGCGACGTATCTCTGATGGAGTTCGTCCGCGGTTTTCGGCCCGGGCATGACTGGGTTCGGTTTGTCCGAATAGATGGCTGCCGTCGCGTGTTGAGGTGCGTCTTTGCGATCCGTTCTGCTATCTAGGTCCTGCCGAGTGCCATGTTTATAATTCCGGGTTGCTTTATATTTGTTTTCATGCTCTGGTGGTATAGACAGCTATTCGGCTTGAATTGCCGCTTCCTCCCGACCACCTAGTGGTCTGTTAGCCGTATTTCGCGAGGGAGGTACGGACTTCGGTGCATCCTCATCGAACTGAGGCAACAGTTTGTGCTTCGGGTAACTCTTGTCTGGGCGTTTGAGGCCGTACTCTTCGGCTGCTAGGACATCGGTCCATCTGTCATTCAGCAGATCTTGGTCAGCTTGAAACTGCTGCCGTTTCTTTTCCTGGCTTCTGACTGTGGCAATGAGCCGGCGCTTGAAGCGCTCCTGCTCGGAGGGTTCCTCTGGCACGACGAATTCTTCGTCGCCGAGGCTTGTCTCATCTTCAGAGAGCGGGAGATAATTGTCATGTGTGGCTTGTTCATCAGGGCTAAATTGCCCGTTTCCTGGTTCCTCCCATTCGGAAATTGTCTCAACAGGGTCTTCATCGTTTCCAGCATCATCTGGAGTATTATTTCCTCCCGTGCCAGAGTTGCTGTCTTTGGAACGACGTGACTTAGAGCGGCGCCGAGGACGCCGACGCTTGTTCTGTGTCTCAATAGTTTTATTCTCAACTGGATCTTCTTTGTCATCGTCTTTGATTGTTTTGGGTGTGTACACCGTGTACACATCGTGCGAAGAGGTAGCCGTCCAGCGTCCAGTGAATGGCAGATTTTGATTTTGCTCCTCATCAGCATCGTCGTCCGTACCGTCGATGCCTTCAGAGTCGTAATCTAGCGTGTCGGTTAAATCCTCGACTGTGCCTATGAAGTGGGTGGCGGGTGGGAAGCAAGATTGTCCATCATCAGCCCCTAGTTCGAACCAAACATAGTTCGGTTGTGAGTCCCCGCCAGGGACAGGCTCTTTAATGAGTTTAGCACATCGCCCAAGGGCGAGTGCTGGAAGATGTCTGCGGCGCTGAACTCGAAGATCGATAAGTGACCAGGTTCGGCATGCGCGGACTCACATGGTTCGGAATTTATACACAGAGACGAGTTCGGAGTTCCGGTTACACAAATATTGTGTGAGCTTAAGTCCATGTGCAGCTCCAACGCCGGGGAATCTGTGCCTCTGTGATGGGATTGAGCCTCCAATCCTTGGATGGCACAGTATGCTCCGGATCTAAGGCCAGAGTAGTTACAGGAGCTATCTCCTGAACGCGGTCCGATGACAGATTTAGGTCATGTCCATCAAGGTGACCAGGAGCGGTCGCCGCGGTCTCGAACCCGGCGAAGATCAAATCTCCGCGGATGTCCGCGACGTAGTTCAAGCTCCCAAATCTGGCCTGATGGCCAGGGGCGTAGCTATCGATCTGCTCGAGATGGCCAAACGAGTTGGCCCGCAACGCGAAGCCGCCGAACACGAAGATCTGTCTGGGGAGGAAGATTTCTCCTTGGACAGCGTCCTTGTTGACATTTGAAGGGGCCATCGAAAACCTTTAAGGGACGGCACAGTGGAACTCTCAATGAAAGCACCAATGTCGGTGTCAAAACCGGCAGATCTCGGGTAGGGGGTCCCGAACTGTGCGTCTAAGGTCAATGGTAACAGGAGACAGGGGACACAATGTTTACCCAGGTTCGGGCCCTCTCTATGGAGGTAATACCCTACTTCCTGCTCGATTGAACTTGATGAATATGAGTATTACAAGAGTTGATCTACCACGAGATCGTAATGGCTAAACCCTAGAGATCTGGCCTGTATGACTATGGTATTGAATATCTCTCCTCTCCGGACTAAGTCCTCTGGTTTATATAGACACCGAGAGGATCTAGGGTTACACAGGGTCGGTTACAAAGAAAGGAATCTACATATCCGATCGCCAAGCTTTCCTTCCACGCCAAGGAGAGTCCCATCGGGACACGGGTGCAGTCTTCGGTCTTTGTGTCTTCATAGCCCATCAGTCCGGCCCATTGCTAACAGGCCGGACGCCCGAGGACCCCTTAGCCCAGGACTTCCTCACCGGTGCCTTCGCCATCGATGAACGAGGAATGGCTCGGGTGCTCATGCATCTTCCAGCGCACACGTGGGAGACGAGCTCGCACGGGCTGTGCTTTTTTTCCCACCAGACCGCTCGAGCCGGCCGCAGACTGACCGGCGACCTGCATATTACGCCATACAACCGTAGCCGCACACATTCTGACAGCAACTCAACTAACCGGACGAAATTCATGCAAACACGGCGGTATTTCGCATAAACAATGACGGAATTCATATAAAATACCGGATTTTCATACAAACATGACGGATTTCATTACATTCAAATCAACTGAGCGGTGCTAGTTCTGGACAGCACAGGTACATAATACCTGGCCTAAATGGTTGCACGCCGATCCATTTGTGTTCCTCATGTCCGGTAGCACAATCACCGGACTGCTGGGAGCCCTGGAGGTATATGCTTCAGCGCAACGGATGGCTCGCTTCCCCGCTGCCCAACTGATATGGTTGCCTGATGCCCAAGATGATGGTGGAAGGGGGATTCTCCACTTCCGTGGAGCCCATGCGGGGTCGACGAAGGTCTCGCAACAAAAGGATCCGGCAAGACACCTACTGTGTACGCTAGCGTCGCCTCCGCGGTGGCCTTCATGGGACCCAAGCGGCGGCAGCCTCCCGTGTTCTACTTCTCCTCAATGATGGCGGCGGACGCGGAGGCGATGGCCACCGACTTGTCACTCTCCGCGCACCCGGCTTCTGTCTCTGCTTGCATGGCGCGGCCGCCGGCATGGGAGTCTCGTCCATAGAAACGGGAGACGCGGTTGCAGACACGGGAGGCGCGTTATGAGGCGGTGGCGTGGACGCTAGCGACGACGCCCGTGCGCCGCTCCTCGTCGAGCTGGCCTGGAGGGGCGAGTTGCTGAACCGCGCACCGGCTTGGGGCGGCAACTGGCTCCATCGGGTGAGGGGAGGGAGGTGAATCAGCGAGCTGCATAGCTCGTATCCGGCGGGCTCGGTGGGCCACCCAGCCAGCCTGGATGTGGGATAACTACTCTTCATAAGCCATTGTAAGAGTGGACAAAATGTTGAAGGAGGAGATAGGGGAGCGGTGGAGGGATGCGATTCTTGGCCGGCGTTTGGCCTCGTTTAAATAGGAGATTAATTAGACGGCGGACGGGAGGAGCTCTGTCGGCATTGCGTTTAATGTCGGCCCGGTCATGAACGGACGTGTGTCTAGAGTGGGTTTCTCGGGTTCCACACGGGTTTCATGGAGGCGTTTGAATGCGGCAAGGAGGCTTGTTCAGCCGGGCGTGCATGGAGTGGCGCCCTCGACTCGGACGTACGACACCGCGCCGTTCTTCCACTGACGTGTGGGCTCTTTGGGTACATGGCCTACATGTCAGTGACCCAACGCATGCAGCGCATGGCAGAGGAACTTTTTGGTGGACTAGGGCGGTCAGAAGCGGGCATTTCATAAACCGATGATTGTTCATTGAGTGTGATGTCATTTATTTCATCTAGATAAGCCTACTATATAATGTAAGAGAATTTTACAATTTTCATAGATACGTTGATAGCCCGTTTGATACGTTGTGATTCATAAAGACCGCTGCAAACATCAACGTTCTGCTTATCACAGATAAGATTGATTAAACCTTGCAAAAAAAGATAAGATTGATTAATACTCATAACAATCCATGTCCTTATAAAGGCTGCATGCACGTATAGGTTGAACGTGTATCTTGCATCGTGTGCGGTGTGCATGCAGGCGTGCGATGTTTCTTGCATGCATGTGTACGTTTCAGTGTTGCACGCCTGCATGCGTCCGTGTGTTCGTTATGTGTACGTGTCAGTGTTGCACGCCTACATCTGTGCGTGTGTTTGTGCAAGTGTTGCGTGCGTGCATGTGTACGTCCGGGTGAGGCTACACATCAGTCGACTGACTTTTTTATCTCTGGTCAGTAGATTTTCCAGCCGTTGGATACGAAATCAAGGGCCTACAGTTTATCTTCAACCTCCACCCGTGAGCCGCCAGCCACCGCCGGCCTCCGCCGCCCGCGGCCGCCCCGCGCGGCCACGCCGCCCCGCCCGCCCCGAAACCACTCACCACTGCCGGTCCGCCGCCGCTCCGGCCATCCCTCTAGGCCCCCCGCGCGGAGCTTTTTCTCCGGCGATCCCCACGCCACCGCCCAATCACCGCCCCCACCGCCGGCGACTGCCAACCAGAGGTCTCACGACTTCAAATCCCCATCGACCACTAATTTATTACCATTTTGTCCTTCATATACGCGCTGACGTGTGGGCCCTATGGTAATGTGTGCTGCTGAATGTGGACCGTTTGACTGGTCAATTGATCGTGTCATCAACAAATTACGGAGCTGTATGGTGAGCCAGTGACCGTATGATCACCCTAAAATGTATTTTATTAACATAGTACAGACTCAAACTACCATTTCTTTCTTTCGTATACGCGCTGATAGGTAGGCCCCACGGTTACGCGCCCCGATGGTGCAACACTAGTTGTACCACGTGGAACGTTTGACTGGTCAATTGATTGTGTCATCAACAAAATACGGAGTTGTACGGGTGAGCCAGTGACCCTATAATCACGACATGTATTTTTTTAACACGGTACAGACGCAAGCGCTCATATATACGCGCAAGCACTCACCACTATAAGCGCACACACGCAGACCCTACCCCTATGAGCACCTCCGAGAGAGTGAGCCAGCATATGATCTTGAGATTTTACGAAGTCACCATAGGTGCCTCGTAGTCGAGTGGAACGTCTCCTCCCACTGAATGCACATCGCCAGAAAATACTGAAATTAACCCAGGATAAATGCGAGCACCAGGACTTTAACCCTGGTGGGCTCAAGAAACCACTGTCCTCCTAACCATCCAACCACGGGTTGATTAGCACCACAAAATGTATGTGCTGACCGTGATGAGCTTATTCTGAAGTCCAGTGACCATATCGTGCTCTCGCTTCAAATACAATGACCGTAAGTGTCGTCGACAAAATACGGAGCACGCATCAAATACAATGTCCGTCAGTGTCATCAACACAATACGGAGACGTATTGTCAGCTAGATTCCGTATGATCACCATGAGAATATATACGGTGACCGTAATGAGCATATTCTGAAGTCCACCGACCGTATAGTGCTTTCGCTTGAAATACAGTGACCGTCACGCATGAATGTGTCATGGGCATGCATACTTTTAGAGGGCCGAGAGATAGTTTGTGTGCGTACGTGGAAGTGGTGTAGACAGAGGGGGTGTCCAGTGGAGACAAGGAGAGACATGCCCTCCGTTTCTCTTTCCCGTGACTAATATTTTAGGAGAAAATATAAACATTCACAATGCAGAACAAATATTTTTGGATGCACCATGCAATTAACTTTCATGTATAACATTGTACTTTTGTATATGCTTATTTTCTTATTGGTCGATTGTGTGTGTGTTGTGGTGGGCACATCATTTCTAGTTGGGATGGGCACATCATTTCTAGTTGTGGTGGGTCAACATGAGGACTCATGGGTCGGTTCCATCCTGCGCCACATAGGTTGGACCGAGACGCATTATACGAAGACCCATGTGGAGGACTCAGCGTACAACACGAATCTACTAGAGTCGTGGAGGACTCTATCCCCCCTGGTGATAAACCGACTATATATGATTTGTAACCCTAGGCCCCGAGTATGTTATAGAAGCCTAGGGGCTAGTTCGTCGATAGTATACACACACGCACAATGCCTGGTATTCACTTTGTACACACCCCTATCACTAATATACATTACCAGGAGTAGGCTTTTTCTTCAACTGGAAGGGTCCAAACTTGGGTAATACTTTGCCTCGTATTACCATCCAGCCTAACAGTCAGGGATATCCTACCGAATGATCTGATGGAATCATATCTTGCAACTTCTAAGAGAGAGGTGTGTCTGTGGGGGGGGCAATGTGTGCGAGACAGGCCTAAAGATAATGTGCGTGCGGGAGACACGTAGGCACATATATGTGCGTATAGAGGGCTAGTAGAGACCGTGCGTGTGTATATATGCTTGTGAGACAAATAGTGTTTTCCAACTGAGATTAGTGAAAAGAGTGGGACATAGTAGTCAGAAAGAGAGAGAGAGAGAGAGAGAGAGAGGGAGGGAGGGAGTGTGTGCGTGAGACACCCCGACACCCCGGGAGAGATTGTGAGCTTGTGTGAAAGAGAAATGCCGATGTATATAAAGTGTGTCCACTTATGCGTTATATAGAGAGAGATATAACACGTTTGTGAGAACGGGCCGAGGCATAGTGCATCTACGTGTAAAAGGCGGTTCTATGCATTAAATTAAAATATAAATGGCATTATTATTTTTGGATGAGATCATGAATTTTGCAATTTGCGTATGAACGAAAATTGGTCTATCAGACACCCATACTCTATTGAATTCTAACATGTGCATGCCTTTATTTCATATTATCGATCCATAGAGTGAGAGCGGTTTGAAATACAGACAATGCATTGCTTTTGCAATTCATATATAAACATTAATTAGTGCACTCCATGTTGTTAGTGTGAAACACTTTATACATTAGTCACTTACATGGATACATTCCAAATTGCTAGTTACGAAATAAAATACATGTTGAATTCAACATAAAGGTGGTTTCGAAGATTCGAATTCATAGGAAGTGCATTCATCTATTTGAACCCGAGACAATGGCATTTGAAAATCAGATCTAAAAGGGGGCATCAATCTTTGTTGTGCGTTTGAACATGCTATATATTCATACGCATGTCTAACTATTTTTTTGCAACCAAGGAGATTATATTTGGAACCATGCATGAACTGAGGTAAGTTGCATATTTTTTAATATATACTCGTGTACAACGTATATTCAAATGTACCACCTCCATTCCAAAATAATTGTAGTTTTAGGATTTTCAAGAGTAAAGATTTGTGAAGTTTGACAAATCTTGAAAGTTCAATTCAAGAGAACCGAAAATGTTAATGCTTCTGCTCCCAAATATTGAACGAGTCGCCAAATAAGCCTCTGGTCACCCGAAACCGCGTGAGACTAATGTTTGGTGGTAGGAAATTACTGTCCTGACTCTGGCACGTGTAACCTATCGGCCCGATGTCCAAAGGTCTAAACCAGGGTAGGTTTGTTACTTCACCAAGACGCCAGTCTCAACCGCCTCAGAGAAGCATTCATACGCCGTGGGCGCCTAAACACCCATGCGCTCGGCCGAAATCTACCCCGCCCACCATTTGGGACACATGAGATTACTGTCCTATCGCCAACCCGCAATATGTTCGAAATTTTAGATGGGGGCAAAGTTTGTAACTTTCCCCAAATTTCAAACAAGCATGTCCCAAACCGAAACATTGTGTTGGTGTACAAAAGTAGGGGCTCTCCTTTTCACCCCTTTACTTGTGCACGGGTAGTCTGAGCCGCGCCCGCGGCCACACTTAGCACGGCAGAGGAGGGAAGCCGGAGCACAAGACAGCCAAGGCAACGCCAAGACCAGAGACACAAAGGGCAAGAGGGCGAGGTGGACTCCCCCGGCAAGACCCTTGCCGGGACGGCCTCCGCAGCCCCGGCAAGAGCCTTGCCGGGGCAACTTGCCTGACGCCAACGGAGCGCGCCTCCCTTGAGCCGAAGGGTTCCAATGCTATCAACCACATTGGGACCAAGGCTCAGGAGGCACCTCCATGGTGGCATGTAGATCTTTGTGAAGATCATAAATACACAAGATCAGATGAGGACCAGAAGACGACGGTCCTCGGCGAGGTCCTTGCCGAGGAAATCCACAAGACCCCTGGCAAGCGCCTTGCCGGGGACGACCACGGCGCCACAGCAAGACCCTTGCCGGGCCCCCGGCAAGACCCTTGCAGAGGGCATCAGCGGGGTCACAGCCAGGCCCGCGCCTGCCAAGACTCCACCGCCGTCCCCGTGCAGCTGCTAGCTCAACCAGCTGGGCAGGCACCTGCGTGGCGACGAGCGGCCTCTACACCGACCCAGCAAGCACCTGCGTGGTGGCATGCATACCTTCGTGAAGGCTCCACCACCGCGCCAGCCCAGCAGCCAGCCAACTTGGCGCCATGACGCCTCGTCAGCTCGGACACGTGTCGAAGCCAGGCGAGGCATTGACAGCTCGGACAAGCTTCTTTGCCGTCCCCGATAAAGTGAGATGGGCACGTCGGCAGCGCATTAAATGCGTTTGTCCGACGGTGCCAGAGGATAGACTCATCCACTGCAGACCTCTCCACCTCCTGTGTGCCAGTGTGGCAACCCCTTTTGTCTATAAAAGGAGGCCCGAGGCGTCCAGGAGAAGGATTCGGATCTTTTGGGCAAGTCACACCCCGTAGCTAGCTCGGGAACCCAAGAACACTCAAATAAATGCACCAAAGCAAGACTATGGTGTTACGCATCTCCGTGGCCCGAACCTGGGTAAACGATCTGTGTGCTTCCTGTCAGACCCGCTGTTTGCACATCCCTGTGCCCGCCAACCGTAGAAGGGATCCCAGTGATTCCATTGGTGTCGATTTCCCCCGACATCTTTCGCGCGCTAGGTAGGGGGTGCAGTTGTGAAAATGCGGTCTCGCAGTTAGCCTAGCAGTTCTTCACCGCCATGGCTCCCAGGAAGAAGACGATCACAGCGATCGGTTCATCCGGAGCCGGACGGCCCGTACCGGTGCGGGCGAGCAATGGGGCGGTCGCGGACGGAAGCCGAGGCGCGGCCCGCGAACACCCACATCGCTCTGGCAGTCAGAGCCCGGCGAGCGGCGTCGTGCGTGCGCGAGACGACGGGCCGCACGCCGCCAAATCAAAAGACGGAGCCGGGCCCCCCGCAGGCGGCGCGGGGCCCTCCAAGGGCGGCGCCGGGCCACCTACGGGCGGTGCGGCGACCTCCAAGTCGCGTACGCCGGCGCCATGACACGCTCTTCCCAGGGTGTTTGCGACGAGCAGCGCCACCACGCTGGGGACCCTGGGCACCGCCGTGGGAAGAGTCCCGTGCATCACTCACGGCACGGAGGAGGCCAACATGCCCGTCGAAGCGCTGGCGAAAATGGCGTGCAGCCGCAGGGCCGTGATGGAGCTCCTTATAACATGGTTAGGAGTCGGAGCGTGTCACGGTCCACGCAGCTTTCGCCGCCACCCATGCCGGCAGAAGCTTTGGTGCGCGTGCGGTTGCTCCTCGACTTCCCTCCTGCTGTGGAAAAGCTCGACGAGTGGAGAGCCACCATCCGGAGCCTCGTCGGCTCGCCAACAAAGACGAGCCATGGCCAGCGGGGCCCTCAGGCCGGCGCTCCGTCAAACCACCGCACGCCAGTGGTGGAGGGGCCGGGGGTGCTGCGGCCATGGTGCACTCTCCTCTTCCACGCCAGCCACCGCGGGTGTGGATCCGTCGTGATGACGCTTGTGATAACATTTCCATAGCGTCATCCGACCCATGGACCCACCGTGACCTGCGCCAAGTTCTTCGGGAGCGAGCCCATGAAGACGCACGAACCACCATCGAGCACCGGCGTGATACACGCTACCAGTCAGATAGGTAGGCGGGGCCCTCTATGGACCACCCAGCACCGGGAGGCTCCGGCGGCCTACCTTATGAGGTGGGTTGCCCAGCCTTTACCCGTGAGCTGCGACAGTTCCAGTGGCCGTCCCACCGCACGTTCAAGCCCGACGTCGGCGAGAAGTACAACGGCAAGACCCACCCGTCGGAGTTCCTCAGCATCTACACCATCGCGATGCAAGCCGGTGGAGCTCGCCATGACAAGGTGCTTGCCAATTACTTCCCATTGGCCCTGAAACCCAATGTCATGTCCTGGTTGTTGCACTTGCCGGTGGATTCCATTTCTTCTTGGTCGGATCTGTGTCATGAGTTCGTTGGTGCCTTCACTGGAGGCCACCAAGCTAATGGCCAGGCGAGCGATTTGCACATCATTCCCCAGAAGGATGGTGAGAAGTTGCGCAAGTACATACAGAGGTTCAGTCGAGTGCAATACAACATCCCAGATATTCATCCCGCCGCCGTGATCAGCGCATTCCATCAGAATGTGCGCAACCGCAAGATGCGCGAAGAGCTGGCGTTGAACAAGGTCAAGGATGTGGCCGAACTTTATGTTCTGGCCGATAGATGCGCCCAAGATGAAGAGGGAAGGAAGTACCCCGGCAAGGACGCCGGCGCGGAAACTGACTCTACGGACGAAGACACCGCCGCCCCGACGAAGAAGGGCCGGCACCGCAACAGGAAACGCAAGGGCAAGGCCGTGCTTGCCGTCGAGGGATCCGACGACACCGGCGCTGCCAAGAAGGCCAAGGCAGATGACCCCAACAAGGAGATTGCTGGGTGTGCCGCTTGCCGGGCCTTGGCGGCTGCCGATAAGCCAGGAGGCTCCAACAAGCAGTATTGCAAGATCCACCGCACCAAGGACCACGACCTCCAGAACTGCCGACAAGTCGAGCTGCTTGCTGAAAGGCAAAAAGACGAGTATGAGAGGTGGGACAAGGAGAAGGGTCAGGATCGTGCCGAAGGATCCGGCAAGATGCGTGGCGGTCGAGGAGGCAACCGCGGCAAGGATAACTAGCAAGAGAGGCCCCTCGGGGCCGCGACAAGAAGCAGGAAGACGATGATCATGACGAGGATGACGAGTCTGGCGAGCATGAGTTCCAGAAAGCAACGGAGGCCATGTGCGTCGACGGTGGTGCCTCGCTGCATACCTCTCACCGCCAGCTCAAGCAGTGGGCGCGTGATACACAGCGGCGGAGCCATCGTTCGACGCTCAGAAGCCACTGAAGTGGTCCAGCACGCCTATCATCTTTGATACCAAGGACCACCCTGATCGCACAACTGCGGTCGGGTGTTTGCCATTGTTGGTTTCACCAACAATACGCAACCTCAAGGTGACAAAGATGCTAGTCGACGGCGTGGCCGGCCTGAACTTGATCTCTCCCGTTGTGATCAAGAGGCTGCAAATTCCTGATGGAGACCTCGAGGAGACAGGCATGTTTCAAGGGGTCAATCCGGGAAGGAGTCAGCCGAAGGGTGAGGTCACGCTTCTTGTGACGTTTGGAGGCGAGTTGAACTACAGGACGGAGAGGATTGTCTTTGATGTAGCCGAGATTCCCTTGCCCTACAACAGGATCCTCGGCCGCCCGGCACTAGCCAAGTTCATGGCGGCATCACATTACACCTACAACACGCTGAAGATGCCTGGGCCGATGACCATCATCACCGTCCCCTCCGACAAGATGGATGCGCTGATCTGCTCCGACCAACTCTACCGGGAAGCAGTTTCAGCGACTGCCGCCAAGGCCCTTGCTCCCGCCGCTGAAGCCCCGGAAGGGAAGAAGACCGGCAAGACCTCTCGCACCCACTCCGGCAAGCGCACCTCTTTGGAGTGTTGTGCTCCCGTCGAGGACGTGCCAGAGAGGTCCACCGGCAAGAGCAAGAAATCCAGAGCTGCACCACCAGAGACCAAGAAGGTGTCCGTCAAGGAGGATGGCACGAGAGGGGCTTTCACCATAAGCTCCAGCCTCGACAGCAAATAGGAAAGCGCGCTCGTCACTTTCCTGCGGGCGAATGTCGATGTGTTTGCATGGCAAGCATCCGACATCCCCGTCGTTCCCAGGGAATTGATTGAGCACCATCTTGCTGTCTGTCCCCATGCACGACCCGTCAAGTAGAAGGTCAGGAAGCAAGCTTTGGAACAGCAAGAGTTCATCACAGAGGAGATCAGGAAGTTGGAAGCGGCAGGCTTGGTGAGAGGAGTGCTCCATCCGACGTGGTTGGCCAATCCGATGGTGGTGCGCAAGGCAAACGGGAAGTGGAGGCTGTGTATTGATTATACAGATATCAATAAGGGTTGTCCTAAGGACCCCTTCCCGCTGCCGCGCATTAACCAGATTGTTGACTCCACTGCCAGGTGTGATCTGTTATCATTCCTTGACGCCTACTCAGAATACCACCAGATCTTCATGATAAGAGAAGACGAAGAGAAGACATCATTCATCACCCCATGTGGTACGTATTGCTTTCTACGGATGCCTTTCGGGTTGAAGAGTGCTGGCTCAACATTTGCATGGGCAGTCCAAATTGGTTTTGAGCCCCAGCTACATAGAAATATGGAAGCTTATATGGATGACATAGTGGTCAAAACCAAGGACAAGGCGACGCTTGTACAAGATTTAGAGGAGACGTTTGCAAATTTGCGCAAGATCAACCTCAAGTTGAACCCTGAGAAGTGTGTCTTCGGCGTTCTGTCCGGCAAACTTCTCGAGTTCTTTGTGTCACGGCGTGGGATCGAGGCGAATCCAGACAAGATCAAGGCTATTGAGCATATTGAGGCGCCCAAGCGGATCAAGGATGTGTGTCGGCTCACTGGCTGCGTTGCCACCATGAGCAGATTCATCTCCAAGTTTGCTGAGCATGCCCT
Organism: Aegilops tauschii subsp. strangulata; assembly: GCF_002575655.3. Classification (NCBI taxonomy): domain Eukaryota; kingdom Viridiplantae; phylum Streptophyta; class Magnoliopsida; order Poales; family Poaceae; genus Aegilops; species Aegilops tauschii. The sequence goes on from NC_053038.3 coordinate 290,752,635, forward strand.
TCCCTTCTTCAAAATCTTGAAAAAGGCGGGCCCAATGGAATGGACCCCAGAGGGGAAGCAGCACTGCAGGATTTGAAGAAATACCTCTCCTCTACACCAATACTAGTTGCGCCCAAACCACAAGAGCCATTGCTGCTGTATCTAGCAGCAAAGAATCAAGTGGTCAGCGCCGCGCTAGTGGCACAGAGGGAGGTCGATGAAGAGGCAGCGGCAACGGCCGGACTGGCGGATGGCGAGCCAAAGCTCCCCCCGGCAGGGTCTGGCGCCGGCAAGGCAAGGACCCCGGCAGAGTCTGGCGCCATCGGGACAGGGCCCGTGCAACCAAATAAAGTGGTGCAGAAGAAGAAGATGATGCAACACCTAGTTTAATTTGTCATCTCCCTCTTACAGGGGCTAGGTCAAGGTACTCCGGTGTGCAGAAATTGCTCTTCGGCCTCGTTATGGCCACGAGGAAGCTGCGTCATTACTTCCAAGCACACGAAATCACCGTCGTCACCCGCCTCCCATTGCGACGGATACTACATAACCAAGACGCAACCGGGAGGATCGTGGAGTGGGCCTTGGAGCTGTCGAGCTTTGGTTTGAAATTTGAAAGTACTTCGACAATCCAGAGCAGAGTCTTGGCGGAGTTCATTGTGGAATGGACCTCAACGCCCGACAAAGAGATCCAGGAGACCACTCTCCCCGGCAAGGAAGCAAGTCGCAACTGGATCATGTACTTTGACGGGGCTTTCTCGCTGCAAGGTGACGGTGCTGGTGTGCTGCTTGTCGCACCCACTGGAGAGCACCTCAAGTATATAATCCAGATGCACTTTTCGAGGGAGATGTCCATAAACAACACTGCTGAATACGAAGGGTTGCTTGCCGGTCTCAGGATCGCGGCAGACCTCGGGATTAAGAAGCTCATCATCAGGGGTGATTCATAGCTTGTCGTGAGGCAAGTCAACAAAGATTATCAGAGCCTGTTGATGGAGGCCTATGTAGATGAAGTGAGGAAGCTGGAAGAGCGCTTTGATGGTATACAAGCGGAGCACATTCCCCGAGTGGAGAACGACATCGCCGATTACCTGCCGAAGCGCGCTGCGTTCAAGCTACTTGTGGAACCAGGTACTTTTGTGCTTAGTTTAACTCAACCATCCGTTGAACCATCAACAGAGCAGAACAAGCGGAGGAAATCAGGCCCCAGCAAATACTTTCCCGCCGAGCCCCCTGGGGCCGCCGGCAAGGATGTTGTCATGGATACTAAGCCTGCCGAGGGGCAACTGGCTCCGGCAGGGCGTCAAGCCCTGGCCATAGAGACGGTCGCTCCCATGGCAGAAGAAATGCCTTTAGTCCTTGCCGTCGAGCCCCAGGCTCCGGCATGGGCACAACATACCGTCTGATTCCTCCAGACCGGGGAACTCCCTAAGGAGGAGGAAGAAGCGGAGATGGTAGCCCGTCGGTCTGCAATGTATCAGTTCGTCGATGACGTCCTGTACAGAAAAAGACTGAACGGTGTGAAATTGAAGTGCATTCCCCAGGAGGAAGGACTGGAGTTGTTGGCAGAGATACACGGAGGCATGTGTGGTTCCCACATAGGGTCGATAGCTCTTGCCGGCCAGGCGTTTCGGCAAGGCTTCTTTTGGCCCACTGCCCTCCAGGATGCAACGGTGTTAGTAACCAAGTGTGAAGCGTGTCAGTTCCATTCAAAGAAGCTTCATCAACCAGCTCACGCCCTTCAAACAATCCCTCTCTCCTGGCAATTTTCAGTTTGGGGGCTCGACATACTAGGCCCTTTCCCCCGTGCTGCCGGGGGCTTTGAGTACTTGTACGTTGCAATCGACAAGTTCACAAAGTGGCCGAAGGTGGAAGCAGTGAGAAAGGTGACAACACAGTCAGCCATCAAGTTCTTCAAGGGGCTAGTATGCTGTTTTGGTGTGCCAAACAGAGTCATCACCGACAACGGCACGTAGTTCACAAGCCACACCTTCATGCAGTACAGCCAAGACCTCGGCAGCAAGGTCTATTTTGCTTCGTTGGCGCACCCACGGGGCAATGGCCAGGCGGAGAGGGCAAATGCTGAAGTACTGCGAGGCCTGAGGACCAAGACTTTTGACAGGATGCACCAGAACGGAAGGCGCTGGATTGATGAGTTGCCGGCGGTTCTTTGGTCAATCAGAACGACGCCAAATCGAGCCACCGGCCAGACACCCTTTGCCCTAGTATACGGGGCAGAAGCAGTTCTCCCCACGGAACTCACATATGGGTCACCTCGAGTGCTCGCTTATGATGAGCTTGAGCAAGAGCAATTGCGGCAAGATGACGCAACGCTCCTCGAGGAAGATCGTCTTTGGGCGGCTGTGAGAGCAGCGCGCTACCAGCAAGCCCTGCACCGCTACCATAGCCGCATGGTTCATGCCCGAAGCTTTGAGGAAGGCGACCTTGTTCTTCAGTGCGTTCAATCGGCCAAGAATTCCAACAAGTTGACGCCAAAGTGGGAAGGCCCTTATCGGGTAATACGAGTCACCAGGCCCGGCGTAGTCCGCCTGGAGACCGAAGATGATATTCCAGTGAGCAACTCCTGGAACACTGAACACCTTCGCCAGTTTTACCCATAAGGCGCGGTTCCCGGGCCCCCCGGCAAACCACCTTTTGTACAAGCTTGCCGACAAGGCATGTAACCCGCTATACAAAGCCAGGGGCAGACCCTGAGCATAAATAAATGAAGCGCTGGTGCCCTAAGTTTTAGCCTGCATGCTAGGTTAGGTAACTCCCTCGGTTAGGGTTGATAGTGCTTAGTGGCGACTAACCCCTAGCATAGAGGTCGAGTGTGCGTTTCTCTGTTCCTTTCCATCCTCTTTGGTTCGCAGGGTACATGGACATTTCTGCTTAGCTATTTGGAAGAAAGAGAACGAGCCGGCGCTCCGGCCTCGGCAAGCCAAAGTCGCCGGGGGCTGCAGATACAAGAATCCAACCACGGCAAGCCAAGGCTGCCGGGGGCAGCAGATTCAGATAAGTCCTTTATCCTCTATTGTGCATTTCCGTATGAAGTTGGGACATATCAAACCTCGTTTTGCTCCTAGACCACCGTGCTCCCCCTTTTTCCTATACCCAAGTCCCTGGGTCGGAACCGGGTCGTAGTTGCGGTGACAAGGAAATAAATGAAGGGCCTAACTCTACTTCGCCCCTGCCTCTGCCAAGAGCGTGAGAATGGTCGACTGAGTAAGGGGACGGCAAGGCTTGTTGCTGGGCGACAATGTTTATCTTAAAAATAACAAGGATTCTTTCCTTGGCATGGGCCTCGCTCACGCACAAAGAACCTGGCAAGAACCCTTTTTCATTAAAAACATCCCATACAGGTACAGTTCATACGGAATAAAAAACATGAGAAAGGGGATTACAAGTCTTAAAATTAACAAGTGCCCGCAGGCTTAAAAACTAAAAAGAGATAAGATGCCCGTAATCCCTCTCCTGTCCCTCTCTTCAGAAGGTAGAACAAGATAGCAGCACGGCAAAAAGAGCGCCTAGGTGAGGTGCGAGGAGTAGAAGGCACCAAGAGAACATCCCGGTGCCGGGAGGGGAGCTGGAAGATGGGGCAGTGGGCCGACAATACGCGACGAAGGCGTCGGTGCCCGCGTACTCCAACTTGACGGTCGCCACCCGCCTTCTTCGCCTTCTCCAACCCTCCTACACCAGCCACCCAAGGAGGCGACGGGGAACGAGCCGATGGAGAGCTTGAAGAGGAAGGCCCTCGGGCGGCACGGTCAGTCGGAGTCGAGGTTGGCGCCTTCCCGGTCGACGCCCTCGTCGTTGCTGTCGATGTCCTCCTCGTCACTCTCGCTCGGGGAGGAGTCTTCATCATCGGAGGGGCTCTCCACGCAGCACTTCAGGCGAGTTCCAAGGTCCCCAAAGACCTTGACGGAGAGCAGGCCGTTCTGCACTAATTTGAAATAGAGAACGAGCCCAGCCGTCAGGCTGTGGACACGAGAAAAAGTTTTCCATCCACGGCGAAGGTACATGACGTGAGGAGCGGTGAAGGTACCGCCGTTCCTGCAGCCCTTCATGTGCAGCCTCAGGGTCTGGGGCGGATTGAGCTCCATCTCCCGGGCAAATGGAGCAGGAAGATGAAGGCGGTGGCGCGGTCGCCGGCGCAGCCTGATGAAGAACTCACGAGGCTGGTCCCCAACGTGGTTGTCAGTGTTCTGGGAACGGGGGTCCCCAGACTTGCCTACCTGCAGCCCGCGGCGTGGCTCTGCAAGCGGGCCCGTACAGACCATCTTCACCAACAAGCACCCAAGACCCTTGCGAGGGACCAAGCCTCGCGAGGCGGACGACGCAAGACCTCCTCGGGAGCGGCCTCACCAGGCAGGCTCGCGAGGGGCGGAGAGATCAAGGCAAGGCAAACCTCGTGAGGTTCTCGTGTCGTGAGCCATGACGATCGAGACCAGGCGGGCGTCAGCGTGCATAGTGTCCTTGTTTCCTCTTTGGTGCTAAGGAGGCAAGCGCAGGTGCGGAGTACCGAGGCATCAAGCAAAGGTTTCCATATCAGTGCAACATGACCAAGACCAGCAGGACGGCAAGATGGAGGTCACCATGGAGCCCAAGGCGGCGTCAGCACCAGAGCCTTTTGCAGGCGAAGACTACTTTTGTCAGGATAAGCTGTACTAGCTGTCCCCTTTCAAATTGGCTGTTGTTGGCCCCCTTCCCGCTCAATATTTGCGGAGAGGACCAGGGCCTATATAAATAGGACTAGCCACCACCGTAGGGGAGAACTCATTCAGGGGCATCCCATCTCATCTAGAGCAATCCTCATCCACCAAACACAAGAACACTTCCCCTCAGAAAGCTGTTCTTCCCCTTGTACTGTCCATCCTCAGCCCAAGAGGCAATCCACCACCACCACACTAGAGTAGGGTATTACACCACAACGGTCGCCCCAACCAGTATAAATCTTGTGTCCCTTGCGTTGTGAGTTCGCCGAGTTAGGCCTTGAGATCTTAGCGAAGCTAGGACGTGGATCGGTAGGGGGAGATCTTCGTGCGCACCCCAGTGTTCGAACCTTGAGGGTTTTGCCGGAACCCATGATCCGACATTTGGCGCGCTAGGTAGGGGTGCGCCGGAGCTCTTCTTCCACCAGCCGATCCGCTCGTTGATCCTTCGGCGCTCTGCGGCTCCGATGTCCTATGACTCAAGAGCCACTACCGACCGCGGGGCGGCCTAGCCAGCCCGGGCGGCGCCGTCTGCCCAAGAAGACCTCAACCCCGCGCCCCAGGCGGCACGTGCGCCGCCGAACACCACGGGGCGCGGGCGACGCGGTCACTCGCCCTCTGCTCTTACCCCACGACAAGTGCGAGCGGCCGCGAGGGCCTCAAGCCACGCTGCCGCCACGGCGCCGCACACCCGGCGGAAGCAGGCGGACATGAGAGTCGCGCTCACAGTGGCTCGAGATCTGCTGTGATGCCGGTTAATGGAGAGCGGTCGGGATGCCCTGCTAGAGCGCGTCGCCGAGCTCTTGGACGTCGCGGATTTAGGGGCGCCACCCTTCTGTACCCCGCTCACGCCACAAGCTGCGGCCGGGTCGCATGGCGGACCATGCCGCACCCGCGTGCCCATAGGCGCACCACCAGGCTTCATCGACACCGGCGCTACCAATGGAGCTGTACGCCCGCTCGCGCCCGCGCCACCTCCGCCGGGTACGGGCACGAGCGCCGCCACCTACGGTCCGGGCGGGATGCAACCCTTGTTGGGAATCGTAGCATAATTTTAAAATTTTCCTACGCTCACCAAGATGCATCTATGGAGTATACTAGCAACGAGGGGAAAGGAGTGCATCTACATACCCTTGTAGATCGTGAGCGGAAGCGTTCCAATGAACGTGGATGACGGAGTCGTACTCGCCGTGATCCAAATCATCGATGACCGAGTGCCGAACGGACGGCACCTCCGCGTTCAACACACGTACGGTGCAGCGACGTCTCCTCCTTCTTCATCCAGCAAGGGGGAAGGAGAGGTTGATGGAGATCCAGCAGCACGACGGCGTGGTGGTGGATGTAGCGGGATGCCGGCAGGGCTTCGCCGAGCTTCTACGAGAGAGAGGGGTGTAGCAGGGGAGGAGGGAGGCGCCCAAGGCTGAGATGTTTCTGCCCTCCCTCCCCCCTTTATATAGGCCCCCTGGGAGGGGGGGCGCCGGCCAAAACCCATCTAGGGTGGGGGGCGGCGGCCAAGGGGGGTGCCTTGCCCCCCAAGGCAAGTGGGAAGCCCCCCCACCCTAGGGTTTGCAACCCTAGTCGCATGGGGGGAGGCCCATGGGGGGGCGCCCAGCCCACTAGGGGCTGGTCCCCTTCCCACTTCAGCCCACGGGGCCCTCCGGGATAGGTGGCCCCACCCGGTGGACCCCCGGGACCCTTCCGGTGGTCCCGGTACAATACCGGTAACTCCCGAAACTTTCCCGGTGGCCGAAACTTGACTTCCTATATATAATTCTTCACCTCCGGACCATTCCGGAACCTCTCGTGACGTCCGGGATCTCATCCGGGACTCCGAAGAACTTTCGGGTTTCCGCATACACATATCTCTACAACCCTAGCGTCACCGAACCTTAAGTGTGTAGACCCTACGGGTTCGGGAGACATGCAGACATGACCGAGACGCCTCTCCGGTCAATAACCAACAGCGGGATCTGGATACCCATGTTGGCTCCCACATGTTCCACGATGATCTCATCGGATGAACCACGGTGTCGAGGATTCAATCAATCCTGTATGCAATTCCCTTTGTCAATCGGTATGTTACTTGCCCGAGATTCGATCGTCGGTATCCCAATACCTTGTTCAATCTCGTTACCGGCAAGTCTCTTTACTCGTACCGCAATGCATGATCCCGTGACTAACGCTTTAGTCACATAGAGCTCATTATGATGATGCATTACCGAGTGGGCCCAGAGATACCTCTCCGTCACACGGAGTGACAAATCCCAGTCTCGATCCGTGCCAACCCAACAGACACTTTCGGAGATACCCATAGTGCACCTTTATAGTCACCCAGTTACGTTGTGACATTTGGCACACCCAAAGCACTCCTACGGTATCCGGGAGTTGCATGATCTCATGGTCTATGGAAAAGATACTTGACATTGGAAAAGCTCTAGCAAACGAAACTACACGATCTTTTATGCTATGCTTAGGATTGGGTCTTGTCCATCACATCATTCTCCTAATGATGTGATCCCGTTATCAACGACATCCCATGTCCATAGTCAGGAAACCATGACTATCTGTTGATCCACGAGCTAGTCAACTAGAGGCTTACTAGGGACACGTTGTGGTCTATGTATTCACACATGTATTACGATTTCCGAACAATACAATTATAGCATGAACAATAGACAATTACCATGAACAAAGAAATATAATAATAACCATTTATTATTGCCTCTAGGGCATATTTCCAACAGTCTCCCACTTGCACTAGAGTCAATAATCTAGTTACATTGTGATGAATCGAACACCCATTGCGTCCTGGTGTTGATCATGTTTTGCTCTAGGGAGAGGTTTAGTCAACGGATCTGCTACATTCAGGTCCGTATGTACTTTACAGATATCTATGTCTCCATTTTGAACACTTTCACGAATGGAGTTGAAGCAACGCTTGATATGCCTGGTCTTCCTGTGAAACCTGGGCTCCTTCGCAAGGGCAATAGCTCCAGTGTTGTCACAGAAGAGAGTCATCGGGCCCGACGCATTGGGAATCACCCCTAGGTCAGTAATGAACTCCTTCATCTAGACTGCTTCCTGTGCTGCCTCCGAGGCTGCCATGTACTCCGCTTCACATGTAGATCCCGCCACGACGCTTTGCTTGCAACTGCACCAGCTTACTGCTCCTCCATTCAAAATATACACGTATCCGGTTTGTGACTTCGAGTCATCCAGATCTGTGTCGAAGCTAGCGTCGACGTAACCCTTTACGACGAGCTCTTCGTCACCTCCATAAACGAGAAACATATCCTTAGTCCTCTTCAGGTACTTCAGGATATTCTTGACCGCTGTCCAGTGTTCCATGCCGGGATTACTTTGGTACCTTCCTACCAAACTTACGGCAAGGTTTACATCAGGTCTGGTACACAGCATGGCATACATAATAGACCCTATGGCCGAGGCATAGGGGATGACACTCATCTTTTCTCTATCTTCTGCCGTGGTCGGGCATTGAGTCGTGCTCAATTGCACACCTTGCAATACAGGCAAGAACCCCTTCTTGGACTGATCCATATTGAACTTCTTCAATATCTTGTCAAGGTATGTACTCTGTGAAAGACCAAAGAGGCGTCTCGATCTATCTCTATAGATCTTGATGCCTAATATATAAGCAGCTTCTCCAAGGTCCTTCATTGAAAAACACTTATTCAAATAGGCCTTTATACTTTCCAAGAATTCTATATCATTTCCCATCAATAGTATGTCATCCACATATAATATGAGAAATGCTACAGAGCTCCCACTCACTTTCTTGTAAACACAGGCTTCTCCATAAGTCTATGTAAACCCAAACGCTTTGATCATCTCATCAAAGCGAATGTTCCAACTCCGAGATGCTTGCACCAGCCCATAGATTGAGCGCTGGAGCTTGCATACTTTGTTAGCATTCTTAGGATCGACAAAACCTTCCGGCTGCATCATATACAACTCTTCCTTAAGGAAGCCATTAAGGAATGCTGTTTTGACGTCCATCTGCCATATCTCATAATCATAGTATGCGGCAATTGCTAACATGATTCGGACGGACTTCAGCTTCGCTATGGGTGAGAAAGTCTCATCGTAGTCAACCCCTTGAACTTGTCGATAACCCTTAGCGACAAGTCGAGCTTTGTAGATGGTCACATTACCATCCACGTCCGTCTTCTTCTTAAAGATCCATTTGTTTTCTATGGCTCGCCGATCATCGGGCAAGTCAGTCAAAGTCCATACTTTGTTTTCATACATGGATCCTATCTCGGATTTCATGGCTTCTAGCCATTTGTCGGAATCCGGGCCCGCCATCGCTTCTTCATAGTTCGAAGGTTCACCGTTGTCTAACAACATGATTTCCAGGACAGGGTTGCCGTACCACTCTGGTGCGGAACGTGTCCTTGTGGACCTACGAAGTTCAGTGGCAACTTGATCCGAAGCTTCATGATCATCATCATTAACTTCTTCCCCAGTCGGTGTAGGCACCACAGGAACATCTTCCCGCGCTGCGCTACTTTCCGGTACGGAAGGGGTGACTATCACCTCATCAAGTTCCACTTTCCTCCCACTCAATTCTTTCGAGAGAAACTCCTTCTCTAGAAAGGACCCGTTCTTGGCAACGAAGATCTTGCCTTCGGATCTGAGGTAGAAGGTATACCCAATAGTTTCCTTAGGGTATCCTATGAAGACGCATTTTTCCGACTTGGGTTCGAGCTTTTCAGGTTGAAGTTTCTTGACATAAGCATGGCATCCCCAAACTTTTAGAAACGACAGCTTAGGTTTCTTCCCAAACCATAATTCATACGGTGTCGTCTCAACGGATTTAGACGGAGCCATATTTAAAGTGAATGCGGCAGTCTCTAAAGCATAGCCCCAAAATGAGAGCGGTAAATCGGTAAGAGACATCATAGATCGCACCATATCCAATAGAGTGCGATTACGACGTTCGGACACACCATTTCTCTGAGGTGTTCCAGGCGGCGTGAGTTGTGAAACTATTCCACATTTCTTTAAGTGTGTACCAAATTCGTGACTTAAATATTCTCCACCACGATCTGATCGTAAGAATTTTATTTTCCTGTCACATTGATTCTCAACCTCACTCTGAAATTCCTTGAACTTTTCAAAGGTTTCAGACTTGTGTTTCATTAGGTAGACATACCCATATCTACTTAAATCATCAGTGAGAGTGAGAACATAACGATATCCTCCGCGAGCCTCAACACTCATTGGACCGCACACATCGGTATGTATGATTTCCAATAAGTTGGTCGCTCGCTCCATTGTTCCGGAGAACGGAGTCTTGGTCATCTTACCCATGAGGCATGGTTCGCACGTGTCAAATGATTCGTAATCAAGAGACTCCAAAAGTCCATCTGCATGGAGCTTCTTCATGCGCTTGACACCAATGTGACCAAGGCGGCAGTGCCACAAGTATGTGGGACTATCATTATCAACTTTACATCTTTTGGTATTCACACTATGAACATGTGTAACATCACGTTCGAGATTCATCAAAAATAAACCATTGACCAGCGGGGCATGACCATAAAACATATCTCTCAAATAAATAGAACAACCATTATTCTCGGATTTAAATGAGTAGCCATCTCGAATTAAACGAGATCCAGATACAATGTTCATGCTCAAAGCTGGCACTAAATAACAATTATTGAGGTTTAAAACTAATCCCGTGGGTAGATGCAGAGGTAGCGTGCCGACGGCGATCACATCGACCTTGGAACCATTCCCGACGCGCATCGTCACCTCGTCCTTCGCCAGTCTCCGTTTATTCCGTAGTTCCTGTTTTGAGTTACAAATATGAGCAACCGCACCCGTATCAAATACCCAGGAGCTACTACGAGTACTGGTAAGGTACACATCAATTACATGTATATCACATATACCTTTGGTGTTGCCGGCCTTCTTTTCCGCTAAGTATTTGGGGCAGTTCCGCTTCCAGTGACCACTTCCCTTGCAATAAAAGCACTCAGTTTCAGGCTTGGGTCCATTCTTTGACTTCTTCCCAGTAACTGGTTTACCGGGCGCGGCAACTCCCTTGCCGTCCTTCTTGAAGTTCTTCTTACCCTTGCCCTTCTTGTACTTAGTGGTTTTATTCACCATCAACACTTGATGTTCTTTTCTGATCTCCACCTCCGCTGATTTCAGCATTGAATATACCTCAGGAATGGTCTTTTCCATCCCCTGCATATTGTAGTTCATCACAAAGCTCTTGAAGCTTGGTGGAAGCGACTGAAGGATTCTGTCAATGACCGCGTCATCCGGGAGATTAACTCCCAGCTGAGTCAAGCGGTTGTGCAACCCAGACATTCTGAGTATGTGCTCACTTACAGAACTATTTTCCTCCATTTTACAGCTGAAGAACTTGTCGGAGACTTCATATCTCTCGACCCGGGCATGAGCTTGGAAAACCAATTTCAGCTCCTCGAACATCTCATATGCTCCATGTTTCTCAAAACGCTTTTGGAGACCCGGTTCTAAGCTGTAAAGCATGCCGCACTGAACGAGGGAGTAATCATCAGCACGCTGCTGCCAAGCGTTCATATCGTCTTGGTTTTGTGGGATTGGTGCTTCACCTAGCGGTGCTTCTAGGACATAATCTTTCTTGTCTACTATGAGGATGATCCTCAGGTTCCAGACCCAGTCCGTATAGTTGCTGCCATCATCTTTCAGCTTGGTTTTCTCTAGGAACGCGTTGAAATTGAGGACAACGTTGGCCATTTGATCTACAAGACATAGTGTAAAGATTTTAGACTAAGTTCATGATAATTAAGTTCATATAATCAAATTATTTAATGAACTCCCACTCAGATAGACATCCCTCTAGTCATCTAAGTGATACATGATCCGAATTTAACTAGGCCGTGTCCGATCATCACGTGAGACGGACTAGTCAAGATCGGTGAACATCTCCATGTTGATCGTATCTTCTATACGACTCATGCTCGACCTTTCGGTCCTCCGTGTTCCGAGGCCATGTCTGTACATGCTAGGCTCATCAAGTCAACCTAAGTGTATTGCGTGTGTTCTGAGGCCATATCTGTACATGCTAGGCTCGTCAACACCCATTGTATTCGAACGTTAGAATCTATCACACCCGATCATCACGTGGTGCTTCGAAACAACGAACCTTCGCAACGGTGCACAGTTAGGGGGAACACTTTTCTTGAAATTATCATAAGGGATCATCTTACTTACTACCGTCGTTCTAAGTAAATAAGATGCAAAAACATGATAAACATCACATGCAATCAAATAGTGACATGATATGGCCAATATCATTATGCTCCTTTGATCTCCATCTTCGGGGCACCATGATCATCTTCGTCACCGGCATGACACCATGATCTCCATCATCATGATCTCCATCATTATGTCTTCATGAAGTCGTCACGCCAACGATTACTTCTACTTCTATGGCTAACGCGTTTAGCAACAAAGTAAAGTAATTTACATGGCGTTATTCAATGATACGCAGGTCATACAAAATAATAAAGACAACTCCTATGGCTCCTGCCAGTTGTCATACTCATCGACATGCAAGTCGTGATTCCTATTACAAGAATATCATCAATCTCATACATCACATATATCATTCATCACATCTTCTGGCCATATCACATCACATAGCACTTGCTGCGAAAACAAGTTAGACGTCCTCTAATTGTTGTTGCAAGTTTTTATGTGGTTTGTAGGTTTCTAGCAAGAACGTTTCTTACCTACGTATGACCACAACGTGATTTGCCAATTTCTATTTACCCTTCATAAGGACCCTTTTCATCGAATCCGTTCCGACTAAAGTAGGAGAGACAGACATCTGCTAGCCACCTTATGCAACTAGTGCATGTCAATCGGTGGAACCTGTCTCACGTAAGCGTACGTGTAAGGTCGGTCCGGGCCGCTTCATCCTACAATGCCGCCGAAACAAGATACGACTAGTAGCGGCAAGAAGAATTGGCAACATCAACGCCCACAACTGCTTTGTGTTCTACTCGTGCATAGTAACTACGCATAGGCCTGGCTCATGATGCCACTGTTGGGAATCGTAGCATAATTTTAAAATTTTCCTACGCTCACCAAGATGCATCTATGGAGTATACTAGAAACGAGGGGAAAGGAGTGCATCTACATACCCTTGTAGATCGCGAGCGGAAGCGTTCCAATGAACGTGGATGACGGAGTCGTACTCGTCGTGATCCAAATCACCGATGACCGAGTGCCGAACGGACGGCACCTCAGCGTTCAACACACGTACGGTGCAGCGACGTCTCCTCCTTCTTCATCCAGCAAGGGGGAAGGAGAGGTTGATGGCAATCCAGCAGCACGACGGCGTGGTGGTGGATGTAGCGGGATGCCGGCAGGGCTTCGCCGAGCTTCTACGAGAGAGAGGGGTGTAGCAGGGGAGGAGGGAGGCGCCCAAGGCTGAGATGTTGCTGCCCTCCCTCCCCCCCTTTATATAGGCCCCCTGGGAGGGGGGGGCGCCGGCCAAAACCTATCTAGGGTGGGGGCGCCGGCCAAGGGGGGTGCCTTGCCCCCCAAGGCAAGTGGGAAGCCCCCCCACCCTAGGGTTTGCAACCCTAGGCGCATGGGGGGAGGCCCATGGGGGGCGCCCAGCCCACTAGGGGCTGGTCCCCTTCCCACTTCAGCCCACGGGGCCCTCCGGGATAGGTGGCCCCACCCGGTGGACCCCCGGGACCCTTCCGGTGGTCCCGGTACAATACCGGTAACTCCCGAAACATTCCTGTTGGCCGAAACTTGACTTCCTATATATAATTCTTCACCTCCGGACCATTCCGGAACCTCTCGTGACGTCCGGGATCTCATCCGGGACTCCGAACAACTTTCGGGTTTCCGCAAACACATATCTCTACAACCCTAGCGTCACCGAACCTTAAGTGTGTAGACCCTACGGGTTCGGGAGACATGCAGACATGACCGAGACGCCTCTCCGGTCAATAACCAACAGCGGGATCTGGATACCCATGTTGGCTCCCACATGTTCCACGATGATCTCATCGGATGAACCACGGTGTCGAGGATTCAATCAATCCCGTATGCAATTCCCTTTGTCAATCGGTATGTTACTTGCCCGAGATTCGATCGTCGGTATCCCAATACCTTGTTCAATCTCGTTACCGGCAAGTCTCTTTACTCGTACCGCAATGCATGATCCCGTGACTAACGCTTTAGTCACATAGAGCTCATTATGATGATGCATTACCGAGTGGGCCCAGAGATACCTCTCCGTCACACGGAGTGACAAATCCCAGTCTCGATCCGTGCCAACCCAACAGACACTTTCGGAGATACCCGTAGTGCACCTTTATAGTCACCCAGTTACGTTGTGACATTTGGCACACCCAAAGCATTCCTACGGTATCCGGGAGTTGCACGATCTCATGGTCTAAGGAAAAGATACTTGACATTGGAAAAGCTCTAGCAAACGAAACTACACGATCTTTTATGCTATGCTTAGGATTGGGTCTTGTCCATCACATCATTCTCCTAATGATGTGATCCTGTTATCAACGACATCCCATGTCCATAGTCAGGAAACCATGACTATCTGTTGATCAACGAGCTAGTCAACTAGAGGCTTACTAGGGACACATTGTGGTCTATGTATTCACACATGTATTACGATTTCCGAACAATACAATTATAGCATGAACAATAGACAATTACCATGAACAAAGAAATATAATAATAACCATTTATTATTGCCTCATATTTCCAACAACCCTACCATCCTCGAGGCGGCGCGCTGGGCCGGGCGACGTGGAGCATGGGGCATTTCGGCGAGGTTTTCGGGGTGGCGGCCTTGGAAGCCTATGTGCCCCGCATGATGGACCAGGAGTACACGCCGGAGGACGACCCTGGTTCGTTCTTCGAGCCAGGCTGGGAGGAGGAGGCGCTAGAAGCTGAGGACGTCCAGGAGCCACCTAGTGGCCACGCAGTCCACGCCAGCAACAACAGCTACAGGGTACCACTAATCCCTCAGGAGCAAGCTTATGCTAACCATGAGTTGCAGGGGGATCAGGTCACCACAGCGGCTGGCGGCCCCAGCTCGACGGCCTCCCTTCCGCCAGGGGGAGTGCATTGGGGGCTGCAGGAGAGGGGTCGGGAGCCAGACCCCTCCCTGTGCCGCACGAAGCAAGGCGTCCCCCGGAGGTAGGCCCTCTGCCGGGGAGGTGCTGGAAAGCCTTACCCCGGCAGAGGACCCGTGGTCGCCGAGGGCGCCGCTCGCGTCACCTTTGCCCCTTTGGTGTCGTCCTGGTTTCCGGTCGCCCCCAATGGTGGTCGAGGGTGGCGCAAGGCAGGGCCCTCGTCTTGTGATATGAAGTAAGGCTCGCGCCTGTGAAGATCGCCGTCCGTGACACTCTCACGTAATAACGAGTGGGGCTGTACATGACCCGGAGTCTCAGGAGTGCCGCCCTCGGGCCTTGGGGGCTCCCTCCCACGTCCTAGTGGCAGCACTTAGCTCCGCGCTGGTGAGAAGACTCGAAGACAAGAAGACTAGACTAGGTGTCGGACGCGGCCATTTGCTTTGGATCCCTTTTCTGTAGCCTTGCCTTCTGGATTTGGATTTAAGTTGAAGTTGAATTTTCATTGATGCGTGCGGGGGGTGCCTTTTCTTGTTCGAGCGATTTCTTGCTATCTGGTTCTTGCCTTATTCCGAAACTCGCGCTCGCTGCCTCCCCCTTGCGGGCCCCTCGAGAGCGGGGCTGGGCGCTACATCCACGATCGGCGCCTGATTCTCACGAGGCCCTCTCGGGCAAATCAGCAGGCCATTGAGTGGTCCCTCAGGAGCTCGCGACCTCACGATCTAGTTCAGGACTTACCCCATTTACGGTAAGCCGCAACAGCAAACTAGCCACCTGGCTCATGGATTCCAAAGATGCACATCCGACTTGACATAAAAGAATAAAAGTTGTGGTTTGTTTACACGAGGGGCTCCCCCTCTCAAAATGCTCTTAGAACCTCTCGGGCCATGCCCAAGCCTCTGTGTGCAGGACAAACAACTGGGAAGCGCGGGGATCGGTCGGACATGTCGCTCGCTGCATCGCCTTCAGACGCAACGCTGGCGTCGCTGCCACCGCCGTCAGCGTCACCGTCGCCTCCTCCGACACCGTCAACATCATCATCGACCACGTCGCCTTCGTCCGCCGCGACCACCACCGCGTCGTTGAAGGAGGAAAAGGCCCTGACCGTGCGTCCACCTAATCCTCCACCCACCGCGCCAAGTCTCCGTGGATGGCCTCCGGGACCGGAGCAATGGCGGCGTCAAAATCGAAGTCCTGGTAGGTGTTCCAAAGATGGCTGATGACACGGGAGAATGCGCGCCCCAGTAGGTTGCGGCTCCTCTCTTTGACAAGCAGGCGAGCTCTCTCAGAGCAGTTCTCCAGGCGCGTCACCACATCGGCGAAGAAGCGAAGGTGGCTGGCGTAGTCGTTCACGTGGGGGTGAGGGGCGTTCTCATCACAGACATGGCCCAGGGCGGTGTTGGCCATGTTCCGAAGGTCGTGAAGCATGGTAGCATGCACGCGCTCCAACGTCCGCCGCTGGAGCACTTCCTGCCTGTTCTGCCGCGCGACGGACTCGGCGTCATCAACCCGCTTCTGAAGAGAGAGCAGATCGGCGCGAGCGGAGGCCAATTCCGCCTACGCCGTGACCAGGGCGGCTGCCGTGGCCTCCTCGCGCCTCTCCGCCTCATCTAGCTTGGGCCTGAGGGCAGCGGCCCTAGCCACAGCCTCCGTTTCTCCAAGCTTCTACTGCAGGTCGTGCCTACCCTCAAGACCCGCGCAAACCTCGGCCACCCGGCGATCGACCTCCTCCTGAACCTTGACCTCGCGAGACGATATCTTCCGCTTGAGCAACTTGACGCTCCCTCGTCTCCAGTCGCTCAAGCTTGAGGCTACGCTCCACGGCTTCCAGTGCCAACGCTTCTTCGCACCTCCAGATCTCTTCGTCCTCGGCGGGCGTCCCCCTCAGTGACGCAAGGGTGGCCCTGCGCGCCTCCACTTGCCGCTCCAGGCTTGGAGCTCCAACGCGAGCTTCTTCGCGGCCTCGCGGTGGTGGTCAGCTTCTTGGGCTTCTTCCAGAGCTCGGGAGCAGGCTTCACGCAAGGTTGCGAGAGAAGCTTCAGCCTTCGCGTTATCGAGCTCGCGCTCGAGGCGCCCGAGGTTGATTACCACCTTCAACTTACGCCGCTCCTCTGCCAACCGATGACCCTCGGCCTCAAGGCGCGCGTCGACACGTGCGAGTTCTTCACCGAGTCGGTTCATCGGGCCCGTCGCCTCCTGGAAGAGCTCATGGCGAACAATGCTTCGTCCATGCTCGAACTCAAACGCACGGCCCATCTCGTCCTCCACCAAGGAGGCTGCACGCGGCACGCCCCCTCCCAGCTGGGGGCTGGGGGCTGGCCCATGTCCGGAGGCCAGCCCGGCCATGCGAGGGGCCCGGACGAATCGGGGCCCGCTTCTTGAGGAGGCGCCCGAGACCGAAGCCATCCAGCCACCGTCCATGATCAGAGGAGGAGGCCTCGGCACGCTTGGTGAGCTCCAGGCCAGGCCGTGGAGGAGGGACGACGGGGGCGAAAGCTCAAGGCGCCGTGGAGGCGAGCGTGCCCCAGCAACCAACCCCGCACCCAAGGCGGCGTGCGGGCTAGGGGCACTCAAGGTCAGCGGGGGAGACGAGGAGAGAGGAGACTGTTCCTCGGGAGACTCAGCAGCTGCGGCGGAAGGGACCCTAAAGAACCAGCATCAGGGCGGAAAGCAGCACTCAAGAAGCCACAAAGGTACAGTACTTACCCATCAATGGCGACGTACTTCCTCCGCTTCAACGGCCCAAAGATGCCACTATTGTCGCTCGAGGACCTCTTCCTCTTCCGGAGCTCCTCGAAGTCCACATAGAGCCGACCAAAGCGTTGGACATGGAGGCCAGCACGAGGAGCAGTGGAGGAAGCGCTGAGAAGGACCGCTTCAGGGGTGCCAAGCTGAGGAGAATCGTCAGACGCCGTCACGCGGCGGCTTCCTGAGGTCTTAGGAGCTTCGGCCTCAGGAGTCGCGCGTTGCATCGCCCCCGCAGCTGCCGCCCTAGGACAAGAATCATAGACTCCCGAGGAAGACGCCTCGGGAGCCCCAGGCGGCGTCAGCACCCCAGTACTAGGGCCATCGGCCTCGGACGACGCTCGCCCCCTGCATCCACACTCGGGGTGAGCTCGGCGCCGGCAGTGAAGAGGGGAACCACGTTGACGGGGTTCTCGCGGGGCCCCACCAAGCTGTCTAGATGCAGCCCCCACTCGTCAAAGGAAGGCATGTGCTCCACGAACCGCTCCTTGTTCGAGCAACGATACAACAAGCAACTCTTCCCAGGCATGTCGTCCGGCAATGGAGCACCCACCAAGACCCTAAGCACCGTCTGCCGCGTCTCCAGAGGAAGCCCGGACTCCTGAAGCCTCATATGGTCCTTGCTGTTGAGCAAGGCCCACATCGGCCGAGAATGGCGCTGAAGCGGAGCGACCCGGCGCCGGACAAACTCCTTCACCACCATAGGCGCAGTTACGCCATGGTCCTTCAAACTCTTCAGCATGAGCCAGATGGGGACAAGGCACGGGCTCGTGAGCTTCTCGTGGCCCCAGCCAGAGTTGCGGACGGCGGGCGCCGACGAAGAATGGAGCAAAGGGCTGAGCACTCCGACATCAACAAACACCCACCGTGTCCGAAACCCGCTCGTGGATGGGGGAAGCTCGAAGTCGATCCTCGCGCCTGCCGTCGCTACAACCGCCTGGAAGCTCAAGCATCCCGAGCTCTGTCGGGGGTCAATCAGATGCAATGAGCAGAAGTGGCGAAAAAGATCCACGGAAGGGGCAATGCCCACCATGGCCTCACACACAAAGGCGAAAACGGCAAGAAGGGTCACGGACTGGGGATCGAGATGCAGCATGTGGATCTGATAGTGTTCAAGCACCGCGTTGAAGAAGGCGGAGAAAGGAGGGACCAGGCCGGCCCAGAGGGCATCGATGAAGATTGGGACCTCGGTGGCAGCCTGGTCAATGCGAGCACGAGACGCAGGCCAGGCCGCCGTCCTTCCCCACTCATTGAAGCTAGAGGCGAGCATGGGATGCACCTTGCCCATGGCCTCATCGTTGAGCACCAGCGATCGGCCAACCGCTGGCTCGATGGCCGAAGGCGCACTGGACAAAGACAGAAGTTTCTTCCCCTTATCCGCTTGTTTCGGCACCATGGAGATGGAGTGAGCAGAGCTCAGATCAGATTGGAAAGAGAAGCGGAGTTCCGAGGAAGCAGAGGAATTGGGGAAGTATGGCGCGGGCGATGGAAGAATAACTATGTAGGTTGCGGTAGCCGCATAGCCAGACGGATTCCAAGGCAGGGTGGGGAAGTGGAGATGCCCACGTCCAATCAACCGCCACGCGTTGACCAAGGGCGCAGGCGATTGGGGCCCACGGCGCTCCGTACTTGACCTTTGGCTTTGCCTCGAAGCCAAGCCCGAGTGCGCCTTGGGCCCGGGGGCTACTGTCGGCGTTCTGGGAATGGGGTCCCCAGACTTGCCTGCCTGCGGCCCACGGCGTGCGTCTACAAGCGGGCCCGTACGGCCCATCTTCACCAACAAGCATCCAAGACCCTCGCGAGGGGCCAAGCCTCGCGAGGTGGACGACGCAAGACCTCCTCAGGAGCGGCCTCACTAGGCAGGCTCGCGAGGGGCAGAGAGATCAAGGCAAGGCAAACCTCGCAAGGTTCCCGTGACGTGAGCCATGACGATCGAGACCAGGCGGGCGCCAGCACGCACAATGTCCTTGTTTCCTCTTTGGTGCTAAGGAGGCAAGCGCATGCGCGGAGTACCGAGGCGTCAAGCAAAGGTTTCCATATCAGTGCAACGAGACCAAGACCAGCAAGACGGCAAGACGGAGGTCACCATGGAGCCCAAGGCGGCGTCACCACCAGAGCCTTTTGAAGGAGAAGACTACTTTTGTCCGGATAAGTTATACTAGCTGTCCCCTTTCAAATTGGCCGTTGTTGGCTCCCTTCCTGCTCAATATTTGGGGAGAGGACCAGGGCCTATGTAAATAGGACTAGCCACCACCGTAGGGGAGAACTCATTCGGGGCATCCCATCTCATCTAGAGCAATCCTCATCCACCAAACACAAGAACACCTCCCCTCAGGAGGCTGTTCTTCCCCTTGTACTGTTCATCCTCAGCCCAAGAGGCAATCCACCACCACCACAATGGAGTAGGGTATTACACCACAACGGTGGCCCGAACCAGTATAAATCTTGTGCCCCTTGCGTTGTGAGTTCGTCGAGTTAGCCCTTGAGATCTTAGCGAAGCTAGGACGTGGATCAGTAGGGGGAGATCTTCGTGCGCACCCCAGTGTTCGAACCTTGAGGGTTTTGCCGGAACCTGTGATCCAACAGTGTCCCTCCACTGGGAGAGGCATCGCCGGCGGAGGCAAGGTCAGTACGCTGCCCCGTCCGCCTCTTCCCCGAGCGCCATGGCGGCCTCGGCCTCGCCCCCTCCCCTTCCTCTCGTGGCCGGCTCCGCCGCTCCGAGCTCTTGGGGAGGAGGGACGCGCTGTCGAGCAGAGACCCTCGCCACCACCGTCGAAGGGCCGGCGCCTCCCCTCGCCATGGCAGATGGAAGAAAGAAGCTTAAGTGACTGGACGCGGATGATGAAAGGATGTGGGATGCCATCCCCCTCCCCCTTCTTATAATGGGGCGGAGGCAGGGCTCGGCCGCCCCACTCGACCAATCCGGCCATCAGGGGCGCAGGGAATCGAGACCGACCCTCTGCCCCAATCAGCGATGGCCCAGTTTCCCGCCTCCACCGCCTGCCACCCGCATGGGGGACACGTGGCGAGCAAGCAGAATCGAGGGGACGGGTGAGGCGACCGTTCCCCACCCCATGATCGTGGGGCGCGAACGCTTTGAAGACCATGACCCGAGTCCACTCAGTAAATGAGCCGCGCCTCTGCGTCTCCCTCTTTATGGGGAAGGCGTGAGCCGCCTCTTTACCACAATGTGACGCATGCGTGTAGAAACTACCCCACGCATGACCCCCACGTCACGGACGACCCTCCACGTCGCACGTTCAACGCGGGTCATGGGGAAGCGCAGCGGACGAAAAAGTTACTACGCTAAAAAAATCCGCCCCACCTGCCCGCGCACCGTTCTGGTCCTAGCCCAACAACGCGTCGCGCTTATGTGTGGCCTAGGCCTGGGGGCTCCTGTCGGTGTACAAAAGTAGGGGCTCTCCTTTTGACCCCTTTCCTTGTGCACGGGCAGTCAGAGCCGCGCCCGCGGCTGCACTTAGTAGGGCAGAGGAGGGAAGCCGGAGCACAAGACAGCCAAGGCAACGCCAAGACCAGAGACACAAAGGCAAGAGGGCGAGGTGGACGCCCCGGCAAGACCCTTGCCGGGACGCCCTCCGCAGCCCCGGCAAGAGCCTTGCCGGGGCAACTTGCCTGACGCCAACGGAGCGCACCTCCCTTGAGCCCAAGGGTTCCAATGCTATCAACCACGTTGGGACCAAGGCTTGAGAGGCACCTCCGTGGTGGCATGCAGATCTTTGTGAAGACATAAATACACAAGATCAGATGAGGACAGAAAGACGACGGTCCTCGGCGAGCTCCTTGCCGAGGAAATCCACAAGACCCCCGGCAAGCGCCTTGCCGGGGACGACCGCGGCGCCACGGAAAGACCCTTGCCGGGCCCCCGGCAAGACCCGTGCCGAGGGCATCAGCGGGGCCACAGCCAGGCCCGCGCCTGCCAAGACTCCACCACCGTCCCCGTGCAACTACTAGCTCAACCAGCTGGGCAGGCACCGGCATGGCGACGAGCGGCCTCTACACCGACCCAGCAAGCACCTGCGTGGTGGCATGCAGACCTTCGTGAAGGCTCCACCACGGCGCCAGCCCAGCAGCCAGCTAACGTGGCACCACGACGCCTCGTCAGCTCGGACGCATGTCGAAGCCAGGCAAGGCGGCGACAGCTGGGACGAGCTTCCATGACGTCCCCGATAAAGTGAGAGGGGCACGTCAACAGCGCATTAAATGCGTTTGTCCGACGGTGCCAGAGGATAGACTCATCCACTGTACACCTCTCCACCTCTTGTGTGCCACTGTGGCAACCCCTTTTGTCTATAAAAGGAGGCCCGAGGCGTCCAGGAGAAGGATTCGGATCTTCTGGGCAAGTCACAGCCCGTAGCTAGCTCGGGAACCCAAGAACACTCAAATACATACACCAAAGCAGGACTAGGGTGTTACGCATCTCCGCGGCCCGAACCTGGGTAAACGATCTGTGTGCTTCCTGTCAGACCCGCTCTTTGCACAACCCCGCGCCCGCCAACCTTAGAAGGGATCCCAGTGATTCCATAGGTGTCGATTTCCCCCGACACATTGTTCACCCTTAGTTCCCCCCTCCCTCCGTTTCTCCATTCATACTCCATGGGCGCCAAAACGCCCTCTCCACCAGCCGCGAAACCCCAGCCTCCTCCGTCTTCCACCCCATCGCGCCCAATCCACCGCCGCCCTCCTCCATCACGCCGGAGCCGGTACTCCGACGTCGTCGTCCAACGCAACCGCAACCAAAACGCCCTCAAGGACTTAGCAGCTGAAGCCGAGGCAGAGCTGCCTCCACGACGCCGATGCTGACGCCGACGTTTGCCGTACCAGAACCACTTCGACCACGCCGTCCTGCGCCTCAACGCTGCCGCTCCACTGTCGCAACCGTCCACCGCACCGGAGCTATTCCCGCTACGCCGTCGTTCGCCGCCTCGGATCTGGTTCCCCATCGCAGATAGACGGCCACCGCAGCACACTAAACAACTTGGCAATGGGTTCATCCAAGGCTCCACCCTCCTCCACAACTTCTCGTTTCCAGCGAACCACAAAAGATCGTTGGAAAAACAGAAGGACACAGCACTGCCAGCAGAAAGAGGTACTCCTCTTCCCTTATTCGTGCAAATCTTATGTCTCTGCTCAACCATATTCATCCTACGAAAGAAACTAGTTGAGCGCTTCGTACTGCATCTTCTTCGTGATACTAAATGCACAAGTTTCCTCCCATTTACTATTTCACCTTTGCTAGAGGTCGGTAGCCCGCCTGGATTTCAATTCAGGGTTAGTCGAATCATAATTAAAAGAAGCAGCACCCGCTTAGGCACACAGAGCACCTAGTCCGCCTGTTCGCCTGGGAAGCGGCACATCGGTGTCTATCATAGGTGTGGGGCGCAGGAGCTGCTTGCGCCTGATCTCGAGGTCGGTGGGGCTTGAAGGGATGGCCGGGGGCAGTGCCAAGCACGGGGGTGCGGTGAGGTCGAGGGGAGGGCGGAGGCAGGGGACTGGGCCGGTGGTAGCTGACATTTCAAGAAGATCGTAACACTGACTGGCTGGAGGTAGATGAAGGCGATCTGCCCATTCTTTGTACATCGGATGGTGCAGAGAAAATTGACTGACCTATTTGTTTTTAGTCGACTATTATTTTCATAGGACCACACCTTGTGGTGTGCTGGAGGAGCATCTGCATTTCCTAGCCATCCCTGTGCTCATATTTCAAAATCCTAGAATCTAGTAATTTCGTCTGCCATGCATGTTGTAGAGCTATCATATGTCTCCCGTCATTTATTTCTCACCGACCTGCTATCTGCTATCTTTACACTGTACTACTTGTGCACACACTTCAACCATACTCACACTATTGTTTTTTTATGCATGGGTATTTCAGACTCTGACGCAATGTTGATGAATAAAAAAGAGACAGAAGTCGCTCCAGTGTAATTCGAAGATAAGCACCAAGCGTCTCAGCGCTCTAAAGGGTGCAGTGCCACCAGATGGAGACACTAAATGTAGCTCTGCAGTTGATGATCTCAATTGCCACACACAACCATCACAGGTGCTTGCTTTAACTTTGCGCTGTCAAATGTGGTTTTATGTTGCATATGGTGTCTAGCTTGTATTTCTTCCAATTTGGTTAAATTTCATCAGCTTACTTTACACATTATACTTTTGATAATAACATGCCTTCCTGTTTGTGATACATACTACATATGTCTATTAACCATGTTCGTACATCAAACTAATGCTCTTTTGTATCCCTCATCAATCACTTGTGATGAGACAGTCACCCCAATGGGTTACTGTGAGACGCGCGACTCATTTAAAGAGTGCAGTGTCATCCTCGCCACATGATTCTCAAGAAATAGCAAGGCTAAATGAAGATAGTCAACATAGCTTTCTAGTTGATGACCGCAATTCCCCCACACCACCATCGAAGGTGCTTGCTCTTACTTGGCAGTGTGATATGTGGTTGCATGTTGCATATGGTGTCTACCTTGTAATGCTTCTAATTAGGGTAAATTGCATCTGCTTAGTTAACACATTATACCTGTGAATATGACATGCGTTCCTATTTTTGGTACATATTACGTCTTTCTATTAACCATGTTCTTAATCAAAATACTTTTCTTTATATCCCTCATCAATCACTTCTGACGAGACACCTTCAAGTTGACAGTGTAATATTGGTTGCATCTTGCATATCATTTCAAACATGTATTGCCTCTAATTTGTTGAAGTGCCACTTATAATGAGACACATCTAACTTGGTAGAGTGATTTTGGTTGGATCTTTCATATGGTATCTAGATTGCATTGCTTCCAATTTGTTGAAATGCCTTCTTCTTAGCATTTTTCATACATATTCCATCCTCCTACAGTGTGGTTGCCATACATAAAAATTGTGTTCGTCAGTATCATGCATCAACGAATTTGGAAGTGCGAATTTCATTCCTTTTTGTTTTGTGTTTACTTGACAAGGCAAAATCTAAAAGGACGAAGGCATGGAATGATGGTGGTCCTCTGGAGCAACCGACACAGATGATCTCTGTAGATTCTCCTGCTACTCCTACTATAGTGCAAGTTCCAAATCTCATCTCCCCTACTCCACAACCCCAGGTGCTTGCTCTAACAAGGCAGTGTGATATTTTGTTGCATGTTGCATATGGTGCCTAGCTTGTATTGCTCCTAATTTGTTAAATTGCATCTCCTTAGCTTACATATTATACATGTGAATATGACACACCTTCCTGTTTTTGGTACATACTACATCTGCCTATCACACCATGTTCTTACATCAAACTATTGTTCTTGTGTATCCTGCATCTATCTCTTATGATGAGACAGTCACGCCCGTGGGTTAGTATGAGACGCGCTACTCTTATAAAGAGTGAGTTTCATCCTCTCCACATGATTCTCAAGAAACAGCAAGCCTAAATGAAGATATTGAACGTAGCTTTGTACTTGAAGACCGCACTTCCCCTACACCACCATGTGCTTGCTCTAACTTCGCAGTGTTATATGTGGTTGCATGTTGCATATGGTGTCTAGCTTGTAATGCTTCTAATTAGGGTAAATTGCAACTGCTTAGTTTACACATTATACCTGTGAATATGACATGCCTTCCTATTTTTGGTACACACTACATCTATGTGTTAACCATGTTCTTACATGAAACTACCTCTCTTCTGATCCTGCATCAATCACTTACGATAAGACACATTTATTCGTTGCATATTGCATATTATTTTGGCTTGTTGCAATGTACTGCTTCTAATTTGGTCAAATACATTTGTTAGACCACCCTTTTAATTTGGTAGAGTGATATTGGTTTCATCTTTCATATGGTTTCTAGCTTGCATTGCTTCTAACTAGTTCAAACACCTTGTGCTTAGTTTACACTTTATACATCATACATGTCAATATGTCATGCCGTCCTATTTTTCATACATATTCCATCCTCCTATCATGCGGCTATCTTACATGAAAGTAGTGCTCGTCAGTATCATGCATCAATGAGTTCTGAAGAGCAAATTTTATTCCTTTTTCTTGTGGGTTTGACTTGACAAGGCAAAATCAAAAAAGAGGAAGGAAAAGAGTAAGGAAGGCGATGATGGTGGTCCTCTACAGCAACATAAACGGAGCATCTGTGTGGATTCTCCTTGTACTGCTAGTGCATTACAAGTTCCAAGTCTCTGCTCCCCTACTCCACCATCCAAGGTGCTTGCTCTAACTTGGCAGTGTGATATTTGGTTGCATGTTGCATATGGTGTCTAGCTTGTATTGCTCCTAATTAGTGTAAACTGCATCTGCTTAGCTTACACATGATACGTGTGAATATGACACGCTTTCCTATTTTTGGTACATACTATATCTGTCTATCACACCATGTTCTTACATGAAACTACTCTTCTTGTGTATCATGCGTCAGTCACATATGATGGTACACCTTTAAGTTGGCAGTGTGATATTGGTTTGCGTCTTGAACATGATTTCTAGCATGTAGTGCTTCTAGTTTTATGAACGCCACCTATGACGAGACATTTTTAACTTGGCAGAGTGATATTGATTGCACCTTCCATATGGTGTCTAGCTTGCAGTGCTTCTAATTTGTTGAAGTACCTTCTGCTTAGTTACCACATCATAGGTGTGAATATGTCAAGCCGTCCAGTTTTTCATACATATTCCATCCTCGTATCATGATTTTGCCTTTCATCAGAGTATTGTTCGTTAGTATCATGCATGAATGAGTTCTAAAGAGCGAATTTTATTCCTTTTTCTTGTCGGTTTGACCTCATGATGCAAACTCAATAAAGCGGAAAGAAATTGGTAAGGCATTGGATGATGGTGGTCCTTCCGAGCAACTGAAATGGAGGATCTCTACATATTCTACTCCGCCATCCTCCCAACAAGATTCGCAAGACAATGCAAGGCTAGACAGTCAACGTAGCTATGTAGATGATGAGCACATCTCCCCTACTCCGCCATCACAAGTGCTTGCTCTAACTTGGCACTATTATATTTCGCTGCATGTTGCGTATGATGGCTAGCTTGTATTGCTTCTAACTTCGTTGAATTGCATCTGCTTACTTTACACATAATGCCTGTGAATATGACACGTGTTCCTGTTTCTAGAACATACTATATCTGATCACACCATGTTCTTACATCAGACTATTGTTCTTGCATATCCAGCATCAGCCACTTATGATAAGGCACCTTTAAGTCGCCACTATGATATTGGTTGTGTCTTGCATATAATTTCTAGCATGTACTACTTCTAATTTGTTGAAACGCCAGACAATTTGAACTTGGCAGAGTGATATTGGTTGCACCTTTCATATGGTGTCTAGCTTGCAGTGCTTCTAATTTGTTGAAATGCCTTCTGCTTAGTTACCACATCATAGGTGTGAATATGTCACGTCGTCCTATTTTTCGTACATATTCCATCCTTGTATCATGTGCTTTCCTTTCATCCGAGTAGTGTTCGTCAGTATCATGCATGAATGAGTTCTGAAGAGCGAATTTTATTCCTTTTTCTTATCGGTTTGACTTCACAATGCAAAATCAATACAGCTGAAGGAAATTAGTCTGGCAGTGGATGATGGTGGTCCTTCGGAGCAACTCAAATAGAGGGTCTCTATAGATTATACTCCGCCATCCTACCAACAAGATTCGCAAGACAACACAAGGCCGGACAGTCAACGTAGCTGTGTAGATGATGAGCACATCTCCCCTACTCCACCATCACAGGTGCTTGCTCTAACTTTGCACTATTATATGTGGTTGCATATTGCGTATGATTTCTAGCTTGTATTGCTTCTAGCTTTTTTGAATTGCATCCGCTTACTTTACACATAATGCCTGTGAATATTCCATCCTGCTATCCTGCGCTTGCCTTACATCAAAGTAGTGTTCATCTGTATCATGCATCAACCAGTTATGCAGAGCTAATTTTATTCATCTTCTTTTTGTTTTGACTTCATAAGGCCATATCAAAAAATAGGAAGGAAAAGAGTAAGATAGGGGATGTTGGTGGTCCTCCGGACCGACGCAAACAGAGACTCTCTAGATTTTCCACTTCTACTGCTAATGAAGTTGAAGTCCCAAGTCTACATGATGAGTTCATCTCCCGTACTCCACCATCGCAGGTGCTTGCTCTAAGTTGACAGTGTGATAATTGGTTTCATGTTGCATATGTTGTCTAGCCTGTATTTCTTCTATTTTGATTAAATTGCACCTGCTAAGTTTATACGTTATACATGTGCATATGACATGCTTTTTTGTGTCTAGAATACACTTCATCTATCAATCATATCATGTTCTTACATCAAAGTACTGTTGTTGTGTATCCCGCATCAGTCACTCATGATTGGATGCTTTTAACATGGCAGTTTGATAGTGGTTGCATCTTGCATTGATTTCTATGTTGTACTGCTTCTAATTTTTCGAAATGCCACTTATTACAAGACACTTTTAACTAGGCAGAGTGATATTGGTTGCATCTTTCATATGGTGTCTAGCTTGCATTACTTCTATTTTCTTGAAAATTCTTATGATCAGTTTACACATCGTAGCTGTGAATATGTCACGCCGTCTTGTTTTTCTTACATATTCCATCCTCATACGGTTGTCTTACATCAAAGTATTGCTTGTCTGTATCATGCATCAATGAGTTCTGAAGAGCGATTTTATTCTTTTGTGTTGTGGGTATGCCTTGACATGGCAATGTCAGAAAAGAGCAAGGAAAAGAATATAGTAGGGAATGGTGTTACTCGTCAGGTGAAAGGGAAAAGGATCTGCCCTCGAGATTCTGCTGGTAATTTTGCAGTAGAAGGTCCAAGTCCACCGGCTAAATCTACAAACACAGTATCACCTGCTCCACCAGCTGCAGCATCCTCTTCAACTGTATCAGCATCTCAACAAGTTACTCGTTCTTTTGCTCCGGAACTGGCCAGTTCCCAAGCTCCGGATGTGCACTAACACTTTCCATATTCGTTGGTGAACTACCACCACGGCGCAAGCGGAAACAGACATCAGGGATAATGCTTGACAGATTAACAAAATCTAGAGGAAGAATGGAGATCCATTTTTAGGCAGGTTTAAAAAGGCCACTCGATGCTACAGAGTCACCCAAGTTAGTATCAGAGGCAGCCATTGTCGTTAGGTGTCATGCACGTATCCTCCCAACGTGGATCTAGTACAGGAATGAGAAAGACAATACCCAGTTTAACACCTTCCTTGACCATTTATCCGTAAGTAATGTTATTCATCGCAATTTGTAATATTGTCTTGCTCTGTGCCATACTTTCTAGCTTCCTCCTAACAAGACTCACATTCTTTTTTCAACAGATGAGGTTCAAGTTGGATCCGAAAGATGATGCAACTAAACAAGCATGCACTCATGTTTTTCAGTCTGCTCTGCGACAGTATCGGTACCACCTTAGAAAATCTCACTTTGAAGGCAAGGCTAACAATGAAATCACCCAAACATCTCCAGTGGAATATATTACAGATGAAGACTGGACAACCCTTGTTAAACACTGGTCTGATCCAAAGTATCAGGTAGGGTATGTGTATTTGATCAGACCACATATTGAACTTGTATTTATGTATGTGCCTTACAAGTGTATCTTCTTTTAGGCTAACTGTTTGAAGAACAAGACCAACCGTTCTAAAGTGAAATTCCAACGGACAACAGGATCTCGTAGCTATATTGCACACTGCGAGGCTCTTGTAAATAGCTGCTACTTTCTTCTTTTTCTGTGCCATATTATCGTATCTATATTGACTTGTTCCAAATACAGAGGAAAACCCGTGCGGACCAAAAAGAACCTCACCCGAATGCAGTGCAAATCTTCAAGGATTGCCACACCAGCAAGATGAAGGGCATGAGCACACCGGTTTAGGCCGCTGTTGTAAGTCCTTACTCCTGCCTTTGAACTAATTGGTACTATGATGTGTTCATTTAACTGCTTGGTTTGCAGCCAATGTCAGTTACTCTATTCACTTTTATACACAGTTGTCTTAATGTATCATTTCGCCTTACATAGTTTAGAGGATATGAAGGATATTCTTTTGGTCTTGATCTGTAATCTAGTTGTGATGTTCATGTGCGCACACAATGATACAATAGCCTGTTTGTTTTATATCTGTTTGCCCATGATATGAATGATGTCATACTATGTTCATCCTACTTTAAACCATGTCTCTTTATCCTTAGATGTCAACGATTGTGAGGAAATAGACAACACAGTAGGCATGCTACATGGACGTATGTTCTGAAAGTGATTTTATTATGTAGTTGGCACTACAATACATGCTAATGTATTACAGTAGTTCACCAAAATAAGTTATGTATAAACGTGAAACCCACTTTGTTTTTTTTTGTCTCATTAGTAACTTATCTGGTACACTAATCTACAAGTTCAAACTTTCAGCAAGCTATGGAACAAATGATTGAATAGCCACAACCACCTGAAGGTGACGAGGCTACCACAGGCACAATGTCACCTCTTGTTGCAGTGCGGTAGTATCCCTCCACTAACAGTGCAAAAAGCACCTTGCTGCTTAATTCTGGATTGGTTGTCAAGGTAACCTCGTCCAAATCGCCTACTGAACAAAATCTTCTGGCTAGACAGAGTGATATATCTGTGCTCCAGACACAAGTCCAATCCCTAATGGACGTTGCATCGGAAACAAAAATAGTGGTTGACAAATGTCGTGAAGATATGAATGGTTTTGAAACCAGACTATCAGACATTTTCTTCGTTGTTCAAGAGCAATGGCGGAAAAAGGGGAAGATCGTGCTGCTCCATTAGATTCTACAGCCTGAAACATAAGCACTCAGGTCAAATGATCTGTGCTTCTATACATCTGATGGTGCTTTTATCTGCAAGGACTGTAAAGTTTATGCCAACAGGCCTTTTGTTGTATGGTTGGAATTTATTTTGTTGTGATACATCATTTATGATGCTGCCAAAGGCTATAGTAATTACGACGCTATTTTTGTATAGTGTAGGTTTATCTTAGTAATGTATTCGGCCAAAAGCTTCGTAGGAGCTCAACATGCCAACATTCATCGGGCCCATTCTAATTGGGCTAAAAACGATTCTGGGCCGAAATTTGCATGTAGCCCACTAAAAATATCTGGGCCTAAATCAGCATAAGCTTTCATATTTTTCGGGTAGGCCTGTGCCCATAGTGGGCCTTTAACATGCCTAAACATAATTTGGGCCCTTAGTAATAATAGGCTGTTTACAAGTGTAAATATCTCGAGCCCATAAAAAACATGGGCCTTTAATAGGCCGAAAGTAAGATTGGGCCCTGATTGTGCCAAATAACCCACTGGTCTTAGCAGACCGAAATGGTGGCCCATTTACAATGCGGATCGTCCACAGGCCGAAGTTCAGACGGACCTACTACACGGGCCTTTAACAGGCTGGAAGTTCCGTCGGGGTTGATTAGTTCCATTTTTGGGATAATTAGATTTATGCCCCTAGTTGTGTCCCACTCATCTGTTTTACCCCTAATTCCCAAAAGTCACTGGTTCTGTCCAAGTCACTTTGCTCCTCTTATGCTTTTGCCCTTTTTATATGGGCTGTTAGTAGGCTTGATGTGGCGTTGGGCCACATATGGCCCATGGATTTTGTCCGACGTTAACAGGCCGAAAGTCACAACAGGCTGAAAGTGGCCCAAGTCTGTAGTGGGCCTCTAATAGGCCGAATGTCAGACATGGACGAATATGACCCATATCCTTCACGGTCATTTATGGGCCAAAAGTTTCAATGGCCTATAAATGGGCCCAAATGAAGCAGGACCTTTAACAGGCCGGGAACACACCGGTCCGTAATTCGGCCCAAATTCTTAGCGGACTGTTAACGAGCTAGAAGTGACCATGGGCCACGATGATGGCAAGTCTAGGACAGGCCGTTGACGGGCCTATTTGACACTAGCCGTACGGGCCTTAAGTGAGAATGTTGGGCCTTTAGCTGGGCCGGCCCATTATGGTCTGCAAAATCTTGTGGGCCTTTAGCTGGGCCAGCCCATTATGGCCCGCTAAATCTTGTGGGCCTTTAGTTGGGCCAGCCCATTTAATCTTTAGGGACCACTTTTGGGCCGGTCCAAGTGTCAATGTATCATAGGCGAATCTCGCCCATTGGATGTGCCAATGCGAAGCTGACACGTGGTTCCTTCAGCCAACGAGAATTTTACACGTGGAAAATCGTCATTGGTCATGGCTGTTAGCGGGTTATCGGATCCAAAACCGGACCCGATAGCTTAACGGCGTCCCGTTACGGTGGATGCCACGTGTCGGTCACCCTTGATGAAAGCACTTCTATGACGCGCGATTTATCGTCATGGAAGTGGACACTTCCATGATGATAATTTGGTAATGTCATGGAACACTTCTACGACAACACAAGTATGACTATCTTGATTCTGTCATAAAAGTGTCATGGATGTACATGCATGACAGAAAACGTGACCTACTGTGACAAACACGTATCATCACGGAAGTGTCTTTTTTTGTAGTGTGTGTCCTTGATATGTTATATGAGGACGTGTAGTCAGACTAGTTGTAGTGACACACATCACACTGGCTTTTACTGTATATTTCATGCGATTACATTTGGCATATCGAGATCTAAAAAATCTACAATAGGATGAAAAGACTGGTATCCTTCACATTATTGGCGAACTCAGTTCATAGAAACAAGAAATTCAACCATTCCGTGGGTAAATCAAAAGCGCCACTGGAATATTTTTCACTACCCCAATCATACATGCAAAAAGGGGCGACGCCACCGTAGGGCTGGTATGGGCGGCCACCTCGAGTGGCTGGAAAGTGTGCACCTAGTTTGAGTCGTCCAGGTTGGCCAGGCTAGTTTTGTTCGTCCCAACGCATGAGCAGGTAATGTAAAAAATGAAGGAAAATGTTTCAATTTGGATGGGCCAATAAAGTAAGTGCAAGACAGGCCCTATAGCAGGCTCGCGGCCCAAACGAGTGCCTCCCATATCGATCGACAGCAAGAAAAATCCCAATTTGTTCGCTCCAGCCTCCAGTCTGGTTCGCTCCTAACCTAGCCGCCGCTAGACAGACCAACACGGCACTTCCTCGCGCCCTCGTTGGAGGACAGTCGCCAGGCTTCAAGCGTATGGAAGGATAAGAAGATGAAGATCCATCCCTAGGTGTAGCCTGCGTGGGAGGCAGCGGCGCCAGCACGGGCATGGCATCGAGCTTGCGCAAACGGACAGTCGCAGCTTGCAAGAGCAGCATGTGCAACGAGCAGGTACATCACATCCCTGATTATATCTAATTCAACTGTTCAATTTCTGGCCAATAGTTAAACCTGACGGTGTTGTAAACCTACTTGTATGTAGGGAATCTATGAGAAAATGAAACCAATTTCTGCTTATTTTATAACTCCCCCAATCAATACTGAACTGACCGAATCTGATGTATCTAATCAAGTTTCCGGTGCAAACATACGAGCTCACACTACTAGGGAAAACCATATACACAGAACTTTAGCAGTAGCGCTTGTTAAAAAAGCGCGCTACTGCTACACAGCAGTAGCACGCGCAGAAAAACCGCACTGCAGATACATATATAGCAGTAGCGTGTCCCACTGCAAAAGCGCTACTACTAAAATTCCCACCACTAAGACGATAGGCTACACATAGTAGTAGCGCTCTTTTAGAAACAGCGCTGCCGCTAATATTGTTGTAGCAGCGCGTTTATGTGTAAGGCGCTACTGCTAACGAAAATAAAATAAAATGAAAAACAAGAAGAAAAGTAAATGAAAATGAAAGAAATAGAAAAAGGAGAAAGGAAAAAATAAAATGTAAAGAAAATTAAATAAAAAGGGGAAAAAGGAGAAAGGCATAGCAGTACCGCCTTTCTGAAAACGCGCTGTAGCTAACTTAGCTATAGCGCGTTTTCAGAAACGCGCTACCGTTATGTTTCACTTAACCAGCGGTTTCCCTCTCCCCTCGGCCACCACTTCTCCCCCAAATCCCTCGCCCCACTTCGCCGCTGTCTCCCCAATTCGCCGTCGGCCCACTTCGCCGCCGTCTCCTGCCGGCGTGGACGCCCGCAACCTCACCGTCTCCCCCCGAGGCCGCCCTCATCCTCACCGCCGCCGTCCGAGGCCGCCCTCAGCCTCATCGCCGCCACCCGAGGCCGCCCTCGACCTCACCGTCGCTGCCCTCGACCTCACCGCGGCGGCCCTCGACCTCACTGCCGCCCGAGCCCGCCCAGGACCGCCGCTGCTCGTGCCCGAGCCCGCCCTCCCCGCCCCTGCCTCCGTCGCCGAGCACCTCCCCGCCACCGTGTCTCCCCTCTCTATAAGACCCCACCCCTCCCCCCACCACTCCTGTAACGCCCACGATGCGGCTATATCTCCCACGTGTCGAGGCACGACTTAGAGGCATAACCGCATAGTGGTTTTGTCGCAAGAAGGGTCATCTTCACACAATCCCATGTAATGAACAAGAATGGGATAAAGAGTTGGCTTAGCATCGCCACTTCACACAATACATAAATGTCATCATACATCATCCAAAAATACAATCATATATACCGACTACGGTCAAAATCCAGATGAAATAAGACAACCCCAAATGCTAGATCCCCGATCGTCCCAACTGGGCTCCACTACTGATCATCAGGAAAAGACACATAGTAACGACCACGTTCCTCGTCGAACTCCCACTTGAGATCGATGCCATCATCTGCACTGGCATCGTCGACACCTGCAACTGTTTTGGTAGAATCTGTGAGTCACGGGGACTCAGCAATCTCACACCCGCGAGATCAAGACTATTTAAGCTGGTAGGAAAGGAGGGTGCAAAGAGGTGGAGCTGCAGCGGCAAAAGCATATATGGTGGCTAACTTGCGCAAATGAGAGCGAGAAGAGAAGCAACGGAACGGACGTCATCTAGCAATGACCAAGAAGTGATCCTGAACACCTACTTACGTCATACATAACACAGACCGTGTTCACTTCCCGAACTCCGCCGAGAAGAGACCATCACGGTTACACACGCACTTGGTGTATTTTAATTGGGTCAAGTGACAAGTTATCTACAACCGGACATTAACAAATTCCCATCTGCCTCATAACCGCGGGCACGGCTTTCGAAAGATAATACCCTGCAGGGGTGTCCCAACTTAGCCCATCATAAGCTCTCACGGTCAACGAAGGATAAACCTTCTCCCGGAAAGACCCGATCAGTCTCGGAATCCTGGTTTACAAGACATCTCGACAATGGTAAAACAAGACCAGCAAAGCCGCCCGAATGTGCCGACAAATCCCGATAGGAGCTGCACATATCTCGTTCTCAGGGCACACCGGATTGTCCAAGCTTCCGATAGGCTAGACCAGAGTTGCCCCTGGTGGCCACCGGTGACTGACAGTTTGGACCAATACTCAGAGGAGCACTGGCCCGGGGGTTTAAAATAAAGATGACCCTCGGGCTCTAGAAAACCCGGGGGGAAAAGGTATAGGTCGCAAATGGTAAAACCAAGGTTGGGCCTTGCTGGAGGAGTTTTATTCAAGGCGAACTGTCAAGGGGGTCCCATAAATCACCCAACCATGTAAGGAACGCAAACTCAAGGAACATAATCCCGGTATAACAGTAACTAGGGCGGCAAGAGTGGAACAAAACACCAGGCATAAGGCCGAGCCTTCCACCCTTTACCAAAATATATAGATGCATTAATTAAATAAGAGATATTGTGATATCCCAACATATCCATGTTCCGACATGGAACAAACTTCAACTTCACCTGCAACTAGCAACGCTATAAGAGGGGCTGAGCCAAAAGCGGTAACATAGCCAAACAACGGTTTGCTAGGAAAGGATGGTTAGGGATGACATGGCTAAAATGGGAGACATGAATATAGCAAGTGATAGGTAGCGGAGCATGGCAATAGAACGAACAACTAGCAAAGCAAAGATAGAAGTGATTTCGAGGGGTGGTCATCTTGCCTGCAAGATTCTCAGAGTTGTCGAAGGCTTGATCCTCGTAAGCGTACTCGACAGGTTCCTCGTTCATGAACTCGTCTCCCGGCTCTACCCAAGACAAGAACACAAACAAACGGAACCACAATCAACAACGAGAAATGCACAAGCAACATGATGCAAAACATGTATGATATGCAAGATATGATATGCGATGCGTATGCGTGCTCCGGAAGGAAAATGATGAACATGGCAGTAACTTGGCAGACCAAGCATGCCACTGGAAAGATGAGATGATTTCGGTCGAAATCGATATAAAGATCACCGGAATCGGATGCACGGTTTGCAAATGGCAAGCAAAACAAGAATGACACTAATCTGCGATAAACAGCAAGATAGCACTTAAAATGCAACAAGTAACAATGCTACAGCACACCAACATAGCAACAAAGCACATGGCAGTAATCTACAGGAGATGCTTGACAAAAGATGAACACTGAGCTACGGCTAGTTCACAACATGTCAAGCTCAAACAAGCATGGCAAAAGTGCAAAAGATTACAGGTTCACAGACACAGTGAAAAACTGGACATGGCAGAAATCAGCATCAGGTAGCAATGTTTAGAGCACGAAATCAACATGCTACAGGATCTTAACATAGCAAAACAAGGCATGGTAGTGTTCTAATAAATGCACATGACAAAATACCCTTACTGACCATAAGCCAAAAAGGACCAGAAGATATGATGGCAAGCATGTAAACATAGCAAGTTCCGTTATCAGGTTTCAGACTTGGCAGAAAACAGAGCATGGCAGAAATGTTAATATGTAGGCCTCTTTGTGAGCTTTATGCACTCACTACAAAGCAATGCATGACAAACCAAGCATACCTACAGCAAGATGGAATGTTTATGAAGCTATTCATGGCAGGAACAATTGCATAGCATATATGGATCAACTACAATAAGCTTGGCAAAAATGCATATCATGTTAAGAATCTGACAGAAATAATTTATAGCAAAAGTAGAGCAAGATTTGGTCATTCTATGGCACTCCATAATTGCAAACAATTGCAGGAATGGATCACTTATAACTATAGCTACAAAACATCCTTACTGAACATCTCTAAAATATGCACGGATCTCTCTGTAGCATCAAGTTTACATGGCAATAAAATTACACCAGACAAAGACATTGAGAAATCACTAAGTCCCTGAAAACAGAAATATTACGGGACCTACTTTGCATGCTTGTGTTAGTCACCACAGAGATCACAAAAATACATGGGCTACACCACTGGAAAGATGGCATGGCATACTTCAAAACACATGTAGAGCTCATGCTCAAAAGATGCAAAGAATAAATTATACAAAAATGACAAATCTCCAAGTTCTGATAAAAACCAGAGAATAACAGCAACTAGCCCTCTTCCAACGAAGATTTGGGTATCAAGATGACCTCTAATGAATATGGTGCAATTGAACAAAATTAAGAGCATCACGATACGAACATTTTGACATATTGTACGCGCGAATCGGAGCTACATGGACAGAGTTATCGCATCGGGAACAGGAGCACTTGCTGAGAAATATTTGAGACGTACTGTAGCTCTGGATCGGGATCGCGCGCTCGAGCTCGAGCTCGAGGCCGACGGCGGCGAGGCAGGGGCCGGCGGGCCCGGCGCGGCGAGGGGAGGAGGCCAGCGGCGGGCACGGGCGGCGGAGGAGGGGCGCCGGCGGCGATGGCGCGGCCGGCCGGCGGCGAAGCAGGGGCCGGCGGGGCCCGGCGCGGCGATGGTGGCGGCGGTGGCCGGAGACGAAGGCGCCGGCGGCGCGTTGGCGGCGGGGCAGGCGCGCGGCGGCGGGCGTGGGCCACGGGGGCCGGGGTCGGGCCCGCGGGCCGGCGGGGTACGGCGGCGGCGGACGCTGACGTGGCGACGCGCGATTCGTCCGCCGGCGCGGGCGGACGTGTCCGGCGGCGCGAGGGATTTTTGCTAGGGTTAGACTGCGATTCCGTTTTTCGGGATGCCCACTTATTTATAGGTAGAGGGAGCTAGGAGGCTTCAAATGAGGTGCGGTTTTCGCCCACACGATCGTGATCGAATGACCTAGAGCATGGAAGAGAGTTTGGTGGGTTTTGGGCTGGTTTTGGAGGGGGGGTTTTGCTGGACACTCAAATGGACTTTGCGGATGCCCGGTTAACCGTTGGAGTACCAAACGACTTCCGAATGGAACGAAACTTGACCGGTAGTCTCCGGGTGGTATATTAAGACCACTTGACAAGCCTCGGTCCATTCCGAGAAAGTTTGACACACGCACACGAAAGAAAACAAGAGGGGTGCACCGGAGGAGATAGGAGCGCCGGATTGGAAAACGGACAACGGGGAAAATGCTCGGATGCATGAGACGAACACGTATGCAAATGCAATGCACATGATGACATGATATGAAAATGCATGACATGACAAAATACAAAACGAAAGACAAAACCCGACAACGGAGGGAAAAACATATCACATAGCCAGAAATGGCAAGAGTCGGAGTTACAAATATGGCAAGTTACATGCGGGGTGTTACAACACACCACCACTACGAGAGGATCTCGTCCCGAGATCTAGGACTGAAAGAACTCCGGATATTCGGAACGGAGATGGTCCTCGCATTCCCAGGTG
This sequence comes from Aegilops tauschii subsp. strangulata, assembly GCF_002575655.3. Taxonomy (NCBI): domain Eukaryota; kingdom Viridiplantae; phylum Streptophyta; class Magnoliopsida; order Poales; family Poaceae; genus Aegilops; species Aegilops tauschii. Next base: position 290,790,849 of record NC_053038.3, read on the forward strand.
GCTTCCCGGTCGGAATGGTGCGACCACTTCACTTTCAGGAATTTGATAGACTTGTTGCGAGTCTTGCGCTCAGTTTCTTCAAGAATAGCAACTGGGTGCTCATGATAAGAAAAATCTTCTTGGAGGTCAATCTCTTCGAAGTCGATAGTGCGCTCAGGCGTCTTGAAGCACTTGCGGAGCTGTGACACGTGGAACACATCGTGCACGTTCGCGAAGTTGGAAGGAAGCTCAAGTTGATAGGCGAGGTCGCCTCTTTTGCCAATGATCTTGAAAGGACCCACGTATCTAGGGGCAAGCTTCCCTTTGATACCGAAGCGACGAGTGCCTTTCATTGGAGAGACGCGAAGGTAGACATGGTCTCCGATCTCGAAAGCCAAATCACGATGCTTACTATCATAGTAGCTCTTCTGACGCGATTGCGCGGCTTTGAGATTATCACGGATGACTTTACACATTTCTTCAGCTTCAGTGATTAAGTCATTGCCAAGAAGTTGGCGTTCACCAGTCTCTGACCAATTGAGAGGAGTACGACACTTTCTGCCATAGAGAATCTCGAATGGGGCCTTGCCCGAACTCGCTTGGAAGCTGTTGTTGTAGGAGAATTCAGCATAAGGGAGACAATCTTCCCATTTCATGCCAAAGGAAATGACACAAGCCCTGAGCATATCTTCAAGAATTTGATTGACTCGCTCGACTTGGCCACTAGTTTGAGGGTGGAAAGCTGTGCTGAAGCGAATGTTTGTGCCCATGGCCTTCTGGAAGGAGTCCCAGAACATAGAGGTGAAGATGCTTCCACGATCTGAAGAAATCAATTGTGGAATGCCGTGCAAAGAGACAATTCTGGAGGTGTATAGCTCTGCCAGCTGAGCTGCTGTGATGGATTCTTTGATAGGAAGGAAATGAGCCACTTTAGAGAGCTTGTCAATGACAACAAAGATAGCATCATTTCCGCGCTTGGACTTGGGAAATCCAGTCACGAAGTCCATTCCGATGTGATCAAACTTCCATTCCGGAATAGCAAGAGGTTGGAGGAGACCAGCTGGTCGTTGGTGTTCTGCTTTCACTCTTCGGCAGACATCACATTCATTCACGAATTGAGCAATTTCTCGCTTCATTCGAGTCCACCAATACGACTGCTTGAGGTCATGATACATCTTCGTACTTCCAGGATGAATGGAAAGGAGAGAATTGTGCGCCTCGTTCATTATGACTTTCCTTAGATCACCTTTAGGAACCACAATCCGGTCCTCGAAGAACAAAGTGTCTCTGTCATCAATGCGATAGCACTTGTATTTGGAGAGACCCTTGTCGATACCACGTTTCACCTTCTTCACCATGGCATCAAGGAGTTGCGCCTCACGAATTTGATCTTCCAAAGTAGGAGATACTATGAGGTTGGCAAGAACGCCTTGAGGAACAACTTGGAGATTCAGCTTGCGGAAAGCTTCACAAAGCTCCGGTTGGAAAGGCTTGAGGATTAAGCTGTTGCAATAAGCTTTCCTGCTTAAAGCATCTGCAATGATATTTGCTTTGCCTGGAGTATATTCGATACTCGGATTGTACTCTTGAATCATTTCGACCCATCGAGTCTGCCTGAGGTTGAGGTTGGGCTGAGTGAAGATATACTTGAGACTCTTGTGATCAGTGAAAATGTCCACTTGTCTTCCCAACAAGAGATGTCTCCACGTAATCAACGCATGGACAACTGCCGCCAACTCAAGATCGTGAGTGGGGTAGTTCTTCTCGTTGGGCTTCAACTGCCGAGAGGTATAGGCCACAACTTTCTTCTCTTGCATTAACACAGCACCGAGACCTTGGAGAGAAGCATCACAGAAAACTTCATACGGCTTGGATTCATCAGGAGGAGTCAAGACAGGAGCTGTGACTAGTTTCTCTTTGAGAGTGTTGAAAGCAACGTCACACTCAGGAGACCAGACATACTTCACATGCTTCTGTAGGAGGTTGGAAAGAGGTTTTGCAATCTTGGAAAAATTCTCAACGAATCTTCGGCAATAGCTTGCAAGACCCAGAAAACTTCAAGCTGCTTGACATTTTGAGGAGGTTCCCAATCCAGAACTGCGGACACCTTCTCGGGGTTAACAGCGATGCCCTTGGCAGAGATGATGTGACCAAGGAAAAGAACTTCATCGAGCCAAAACTCACATTTGGAGAACTTCGCATAGAATTGATACTCTCTGAGCTTGTCGAGCACCAATCGCAAATGTTTGGCATGATCTTGCTTATTCTTGGAGAAGACCAAGATATCATCGAGATACACCAAAACGAATTCATTGGTATAGGGGTTGAAGATGAAATTCATCATCCGAGAGAACACTGGAGGAGCATTGACAAGGCCGAAAGACACGACAGTATATTCATAAGAACCAAAGCTTGTTCTGAATGCTGTCTTGGGAATATCTTCTTCACGAATGCGAATCTGATGATAACCCATACGAAGGTCAAGCTTCGAGAATACTTTAGCACCTTTGAGTTGCTCAAATAGCTCATTGATGTTGGGAAGTGGATACTTGTTCTTGATTGTCTTCTTGTTCAATGGACGGTAGTCGACACAAAGTCGGTCCGTGCCATCCTTCTTCTTGACAAAAGGAACACCACAACCCCATGGAGAAGAACTCGGTCTGATCAAACCCAGACGCTCTTGTTCATCGAGCTGCTTCTTCAATTCCTTCAGCTTGTTTGGTCCAAGCTTGTATGGACGCTTGCAAACGGGTACAGTACCAGGCTCTAGTTCGATAACGAACTCAACTGGCCGGTGCGGAGGCATACCCGGAAGCTCTTCTGGAAAGACATCTTGATACTCGCAAACGACTGGAATTTGAGAGATGGCATCCAATTCTCCCTTCTCATTGAGAGAGAAAAACCGAATGGTTTCATCACGAGCGGCAAAAATAATCACATCCTCAGACGAGTGTGTCAATTGAATTTCCCTGGCAGCACAATCAAGTTGAGCCTTGTGCTTAGAAAGCCAGTCCATCCCGAGAATGAGATCAATATCCGAGTCACCAAGAACAATTGGAGAAGACTGAAATTTATAGTCGCCCATCTTGATGGTAACATTCGGAACCATGGAACTTGCATTCATGCACTTGCCCGGAGAGACAACTGCTAACGGTCTAGGCAATCCTTGGAAATGCAATTCATGCTTGGATGCAAAAGGTCTTGATATGAAAGAAAGCGATGCACCAGTATCAAAAAGAACTTTTGCAGGAATATCATTAACAGGAAGATTACCCATTATCACATCAGTAGATTCCTCCGCTTGAGCTGCATTCATCATGTTCACCTTTGCAAACTTTGGATTATGCTTGACCACTGCATTGCTGGAAGATCTGACAGGAGGAGGAGGAAGACGCCTCTGGTTGAAGCACTTGTTAGCATAGTGACCTTTCTGCTGACATTTGTTGCAAGTCACCTTTGAGAGTGGACGGTGATAAGGAGCATTGGACTTTGGAGCTTGATTCTGAGACTTGTTCTGATAGCCAGAGTTGGAAGAGTTTGAAGAACCATGGCCACCTTTGTTCTTCTACTGATAAGGCTGACGAAACGGAGGAGGAGGAGGCAACCAGAACTTCTGTTGCTTAGCTGTCACAAGTGAGGAAGAAGAAGACTGAACTGCGTCTCTGACTCTCTTCTTAGAAGCCTCACACTTGAGCTGAGCAGCCTCTTGCTTCAGTGCCATATTGTAGAATTGATCAAACTGAGTAGGCTCAACAAGAACGAGAGCTAACTGCAGATCCTCTTTAAGGCCACCTCTGAAGTGATAGATCATGCTCTTTTCATCAGGAACGTCTTGTTTAGCGAAGCGAGCAAGTTTCTGAAACTGAATGTTGTATTGATACACAGACATGTTTCCTTGCTTGAGATTGCGGAACTCCTCACGCTTGCTCTCGACAACACTTTGTGGAATGTGGTGCGCTTTGAAGTCCCGACAGAAGTCAGTCCAAGTGATCACACGACCTCCTCTGGAATCTTTGTATTGTTGATACCAATCAGCAGCTTGGTCCTTGAGCTGGAAAGAAGCGAACTTGACAAAGTCCTCAGGCCTGACATTGCTACATTCAAAATGCTTGTTGATGTCCACGAGCCAATCATCGGCATCCGTGGCCTCGGCACAGTAGCTGAAAGACTTGGGCTGATTTGCAAGAAACTGGTTGAGAGTGGCAAAGTGAAATTGATTATTGCCTTGACCTTGATTGCCTTGATTGCCTTGCCCTTGAGTACGTTCTTGCAAGAGTTGCAGAATCATCTGAGCATTGGCGTTGGTGGCTGCCATGATTGCCTGCCATGCCTCCGGAGGTGGAGGTGGTGGCGGAGGGTTCGCTTGACTCCCTTCAGCGCGATCCGGATTCTGACGCGTTGGCGGAGCCATCCTGAAGAGGGTGACATCCGTTAGCATCTTGATAGACAAATAGATAAGTAGAATCAACGGATAGAAATTGCAACATATAGTCTTCACAATAAACATTCGAACCAAGATGAACGAATGAATTCCGTAGTAAATCATCACCCTTCCATAAGTTGAGAAGCCACTTGAAAAAGATATGGAGTGAACATATGAATTCGAAGCAACTCGAATGGCACAATACAAAATAAAACAAGTATTGGCTTGCAGAATAAGCCGGAACAAACATATGATAGATATTTCGTCCGAAGTTTTCGTGGTGGGGCCCACACGGGCTCAATCGTACAGCACCATCATGTACAAGGTTGTGCACATGACATACGAAGCGTCCCCGAGTCGGCAAAGCCATGGAATCTTTAAGGCACAACGAGACCACTGTAAAATCAACCGTGGAAAGGCGGACCACTAGACGTCGAACCCCAATCTCATATCATGCGTCTATCGGAAAGATATCCTAAGGCTACTTGAATTCCCACTTATAAACTCCCGAAACTTTCTGGTTATGCAATCTGGTGTAGGGGATACAGGGGACACAAAATATATCACCCAAACTAACAATCCCTAGATCCAGCTGTATCCATCCGTCAACACATAACCAAGAAACCTTCGGAAATCGTTTACCTCAACCTTCGAAAAACATCCGTTATATAAGTTATGGCAATACTCCCAAACTCCCGCCCTAGTACTGGGTGCGTCGAGGTGATCTCACCAACAACTGCATAAAAGAGATTTCGATGTCGGCGAAACTCGGGTATTCCAGAACTGCAATGATAGAATTGTGACGACAACACCTCGGAGCTCAACTCCCCGGGACACTGCCACAACCCCTAAATGACAGGAGGCACCAAGAACAATGTTCTCGTCACAAATCGATCGGAACGATTCCAAGATACCCGCGTGATCCTAAAAAAAATTTAGTGAAATTTGAGGAGAGAGTAGTCAAAACTTCTACGTCAGGAGACCTCACCAGAGCGACGAAGGGACTGAGGAGTAAAAAGAATCCTACTCTCCGATATATATAATCCTAAGACTCAAAACATTTTTATTCTAGACTCAACAACGCCAGCGATTCGATCAAGCAGGGGGCTCCTAAGTCGGGGATGGCTCTGATTACCAACTTGTAACGCCCACGATGCGGCTATATCTCCCACGTGTCGAGGCACGACTTAGAGGCATAACCGCATAGTGGTTTTGTCGCAAGAAGGGTCATCTTCACACAATCCCATGTAATGAACAAGAATGGGATAAAGAGTTGGCTTACAATCGCCACTTCACACAATACATAAATGTCATCATACATCATCCAAAAATACAATCATATAGACCGACTACGGTCAAAATCCAGATGAAAATAAGACAACCCCAAATGCTAGATCCCCGATCGTCCCAACTGGGCTCCACTACTGATCATCAGGAAAAGACACATAGTAACGACCACGTTCCTCGTCGAACTCCCACTTGAGATTGACGCCATCATCTGCACTGGCATCGTCGACACCTGCAACTGTTTTGGTAGAATCTGTGAGTCACGGGGACTCAGCAATCTCACACCCGCGAGATCAAGACTATTTAAGCTGGTAGGAAAGGAGGGTGCAAAGAGGTGGAGCTGCAGCGGCAAAAGCATATATGGTGGCTAACTTGCGCAAATGAGAGCGAGAAGAGAAGCAACGGAACGGACGTCATCTAGCAATGACCAAGAAGTGATCCTGAACACCTACTTACGTCATACATAACAAAGACCGTGTTCACTTCCCGAACTCCGCCGAGAAGAGACCATCACGGTTACACACGCACTTGGTGTATTTTAATTGGGTCAAGTGACAAGTTATCTACAACCGGACATTAACAAATTCCCATCTGCCTCATAACCGCGGGCACGGCTTTCGAAAGATAATACCCTGCAGGGGTGTCCCAACTTAGCCCATCATAAGCTCTCACGGTCAACGAAGGATAAACCTTCTCCCGGAAAGACCCGATCAGTCTCGGAATCCCGGTTTACAAGACATCTCGACAATGGTAAAACAAGAACAGCAAAGCCGCCCGAATGTGCCGACAAATCCCGATAGGAGCTGCACATATCTCGTTCTCAGGGCACACCGGATTGTCCAAGCTTCCGATAGGCCAGCCAGAGTTGCCCCTGGTGGCCACCGGCGACTGACAGTTTGGACCAATACTCAGATGAGCACTGGCCCGGGGGTTTAAAATAAAGATGACCCTCGGGCTCTAGAAAACCCGGGGGAAAAAGGTATAGGTCGCAAATGGTAAAACCAAGGTTGGGCCTTGCTGGAGGAGTTTTATTCAAGGCGAACTGTCAAGGGGGTCCCATAAATCACCCGACCGCGTAAGGAACGCAAACTCAAGGAACATAATCCCGGTATAACAGTAACTAGGGCGGCAAGAGTGGAACAAAACACCAGGCATAAGGCCGAGCCTTCCACCCTTTACCAAAATATATAGATGCATTAATTAAATAAGAGATATTGTGATATCCCAACATATCCATGTTCCGACATGGAACAAACTTCAACTTCACCTGCAACTAGCAACGCTATAAGAGGGGCTGAGCCAAAAGCGGTAACATAGCCAAACAACGGTTTGCTAGGAAAGGATGGTTAGGGATGACATGGCTAAAATGGGAGACATGAATATAGCAAGTGATAGGTAGCGGAGTATGGCAATAGAACGAACAACTAGCAAAGCAAAGATAGAAGTGATTTCGAGGGGTGGTCATCTTGCCTGCAAGATTCACAGAGTTGTCGAAGGCTTGATCCTCGTAAGCGTACTCGACAGGTTCCTCGTTCACGAACTCATCTCCCGGCTCTACCCAAGACAAGAACACAAACAAACGGAACCACAATCAACAACGAGAAATGCACAAGCAACATGATGCAAAACATGTATGATATGCAAGATATGATATGCGATGCGTATGCGTGCTCCGGAAGGAAAATGATGAACATGGCAGTAACTTGGCAGACCAAGCATGCCACTGGAAAGATGAGATGATTTCGGTCGAAATCGATATAAAGATCACCGGAATCGGATGCACGGTTTGCAAATGGCAAGCAAAACAAGAATGACACTAATCTGCGATAAACAGCAAGATAGCACTTAAAATTCAACAAGTAACAATGCTACAGCACCCCAACATAGCAACAAAGCACATGGCAGTAATCTACAGGAGATTCTTGACCAAAGATGAACACTGAGCTACGGCTAGTTCACAATATATCAAGCTGAAACAAGCATGGCAAAAGTGCAAAAGATTACAGGTTCACAGACTTTGTGAAAAACTGGACATGGCAGAAATCAGCATCAGGTAGCAATGTTTAGAGCACGAAATCAACATGCTACAGCATCTTAACATAGGAAAACAAGGCATGGTAGTGTTCTCCTAAATGCACATGAAAAAAGACCCTTACTGACCATAAGCCAAAAAGGACCAGAAGATATGATGGCAAGCATGTAAACATAGCAAGTTTCGTTATCAGGTTCCAGACTTGGCAGAAAACAGAGCATGGCATAAATGTTAATACGTAGGCCTCTTTGTGAGCTTGATGCACTCACTACAGAGAAACGCATGACAAACCAAGCATACCTACAGCAAGATGCCATGTTTATGAAGCTATCCATGGCAAGAACAATTGCATAGCATGTATGGATCAACTACAATAAGCTTGGCAAAAATGCATATCATGTTAAGAATCTGCCAGAAATAATTTATAGCAAAAGTAGAGCAAGATTTGGTCATGCTATGGCACTGCATAATTGCAAACAATTGCAGGAATGGATCAATTACAACTATAGCTACCAAACATCCTTACTGGACATCTCCAAAATATGCATGGATCTCTCTGTAGCATCAAGTTTACATGGCAACAAAATTACAGCAGACAGACAGAAATCACTGTCCCTGAAAACAGAAATATTACGGGACCTACTTTGCATGCTTGTGCTAGTCACCACAGAGATCACAAAAATACATGGGCTACACCACTGGAAAGATGGCATGGCATACTTCAAAACACATGTAGAGCTCATGCTCAAAAGATGCACAGAATAAATGATACAAAAATGACAAATCTCCAAGTTCTGATAAGAACCAGAGAATAACAGCAACTAGCCCTCTTCCAACGAAGATTTGGGCATCAAGATGACCTCTAATGAACATAGTGCAATTGAACAAAATGAAGAGCATCACGAGGCGAACATTTTGACATATTATATGCGCGAATCGGAGCTATATGCACAGAGTTATCGCATCAGGAACAGGAGCACTTGCTGAGAAATATTTGAGACTCGGAAGAAAAAACGGGAGGGACGAAGTCAACGCGTACAGTAGCTCTGGATCGGGATCGCGCGCTCGAGCTCGAGCTCGAGGCCGACGGCGGCGAGGCAGGGGCCGGCGGGCCCGGCGCGGCGAGGGGAGGAGGCCGGCGGCAGGCACGGGTGGCGGAGGAGGGGCGCCGGCGGCGAAGCAGGGGCCGGCGGGGCCCGGCGCGGCGATGGTGGCGGCGGTGGCCGGAGACGAAGGCGCCGGCGGCGCGTTGGCGGCGGGGCAGGCGCGCGGCTGCGGGCGTGGGCCGCGGGGGCCGAGGTCGGGCCCGCGGGCCGGCGGGGTATGGCGGCGGCGGACGCTGACGTGGCGACGCGCGATTCGTCCGCCGGCGCGGGCGGACGTGTCCGGCGCGGGCGGACGTTGTTCGCCGGCGCGAGGGATTTTTGCTAGGGTTAGACTGCGATTCCGTTTTTCGGGATGCCCACTTATTTATATGTAGAGGGAGCTAGGAGGCTCCAAATGAGGTGCGGTTTTCGCCCACACGATCGTGATCGAACGACCTAGAGCATGGAAGAGAGTTTGGTGGGTTTTGGGCTGGTTTTGGAGGGGGTTTTTGCTGGACACTCAAATGGACTTTGCGGATGCCCGGTTAACCGTTGGAGTACCAAACGACCTCCGAATGGAACGAAACTTGACCAGTAGTCTCCGGGTGGTATATTAAGACCACTTGACAAGCCTTGGTCCATTCCGAGAAAGTTTGACACACGCACACGAAAGAAAACAATAGGGGTGCACCGGAGGAGATAGGAGCGCCGGATTGGAAAACGGACAACGGGGAAAATGCTCGGATGCATGAGACGAACACGTATGCAAATGCAATGCACATGATGACATGATATGAAAATGCATGAGTTGACAAAATACAAAACGAAAGACAAAACCCGACAACGGAGGGAAAAACATATCACATAGCCGGAAATGGCAAGAGTCGGAGTTACAAATATGGCAAGTTACATGCGGGGTGTTACAACTCCTCTCTCTCTCTCTCTGCATTTTAGAGCAAAAATTAGTAGAGCAAAAGTTAGTTTATAGCAAAAAAATTAGTTTAGAGCAAAAGATGTTAAGTACTAGATGTTAGAGCAAAAATTAGTTTAGAGCAAAAAATTTGGTTTACAGCAAAAGTGAGTTAGGGCAGTAGGGTTTAATTAGGGTTTTTGTTTTCATAGATGTTTTGTTAAAAGAAAAAAATGAAGAAAATGTTGTAGTAGTGCTGCTTGTAGTATATAGTGATACTAGTAGATGTTAATTAGGTTAGGGCAGTAGTGGTACTAGTAGATGTTAATTAGATGTTTTTTAGTTAGGGCAGTAGGGTTTTTCTTGGTTAATTAGGTTAGTAGTGCTGCTAGTAGTAGTGGTACAGTAGGTTAATTAGGTGAAGTTAAATGAATAACCTAAATGAATGAAATTAGTAGTTAACTGAATTTTTTCCTTTCATCATTCTAGAGCACTAAAGTTAACTGAATTTTGTTCTATTAGTAGTTAAATGAATTTTCTTCTACACTTTGTTTTTGAATTAGCTTGTGAAATTTGGACATGTATATTTGGACATGTGGTTGCTCGTGTATATTTGGACATGTGTTGCGGTGTCGAAGATGGATATTTGAACACTGTTTCCAGGGAATGAAGCTGAGTGGCCTATGTTTTGCCGGAATGTTGATTCATTTCTGTTCTGGAAAATTTCAGGTTCTCGATTTGTCCACTTTTTAGTAAAAGTCATGCCGAAATTTTCCGTGAATTTCGGCATGACTTGTGCTACAAACTAGGACATATCGAGTGCCCGGGATTTGTCGCACCGGGAAGGAGTCAACGTTCCTGCAAAGCATAGGCCTTTTTTATGTCATTATTCATTTTATTAGGTCTAGAATTAATTGACTAGATTTAATCGTAGGAAACATGGCTAGCAACAATGAAGGACAAGGTTCTGGTGATGACGACAACGTCTACCTGGCGACAGAAGAATTTTTGAGGGAAGCCGACGATCAAGAGTTGATGTTGCTGGGTCCACCTGTCACATCGGAGATTGAGACCAACATCGAGACCGGCGCTGAGACTGAGACCGGTGCTGATACTGAGACCGACATCGAGACCGACGCTGAGACTGAGACCGATGCCGAGACTAGCGGAGCCGGTATAGAACCGAAAGCAAAGAGGCAACAGCTTCCTAACAAGCTCAGGACTACTAGACTGGTGGTCACGGAGGTGGACAACGGCAATTTTGAGCCAAACGCGCCCGAGGAAGCGCGCGCGTGCTACGACAATCAAATAGGCTGCATCATAAGGACAACCGCCACCATCAATGATCAAAAACTAAAGAAGATAGATAATATGAGGACCTCCCTCCTAAAGAAGTTGCACCAGATATTCTTGTTCCCGGGCCGGAATGAAAAGGATTATAAAGAAATAGATAATGACCCGGCAATGAAGAAAACACGCCATGACCAAGTTTAGCGACGCGTTGGCCGCCTGGAAATCAAGGGTGAAATATCGGATCGTCAACAAAAAGGAACCCTACTCTGAGATTGTAAAGGATAATCGGACAATCACGGCAGAGCACTTTCAAATATGCAAAGCGGCTTGCGAGGCCGAAGCTGCCAAAAAAAAGTCGAAGTACATGAAGGGGCTTCAACAAAGGAACATTGGGTGCCACCACCTCGGAAGCCGTGGTTACAGTGGGAAGAGGTCCATATGGGCCAAGGAGGACGCGGAAGCCGCGAGTCTGGGCATCCTAGACCCCTTGGCGGAGTTCACCGTCCCACAGGAGCGTGACGTCCTCAAGGCCCAGCACCGTTGGGACCCAGTGAAGAAGGTTTTCGAGATGAACGCAGTCATGACGGAGTTCATGAGACTGCTGGTAATTTTAGTTTCTGATCAATTCGACTGCACTATAGTCATATTTGTAAATGATCCTTGTGCCTTATGCAGAGAGAGCAACACAGGATTGCGGCCGAAAGCGACTCACCGTCTGAGGCGTTGGCGAGGCCCAAGTGAGACACTCCATTCAACCGGGTGTTGAACATATTGAAAGGACTCCCGGTGGAGACTCGACTGTCGTATGGACGCGTGCACGGTGTCGGAGACGGCGCCACGTGGAAGAAGTACTACCGTGAGACCATGGAGGAGAGAAAGGAAAGATGGAGGTTAAGTGAAGAAAACATCGACAAGAAGGTTGAGATTGCGGTTGGGAAGAAATCATCTGAGACAGTCGCAACAGCGGAAGCTGCGACAAAACAGGTGATTCTAGATATGTCTACTACCTTGGTTCCGGCCGTTTTCAATTGGAGCAGGCAAAATCCAGAAAAAATGAAGCGGACTTTCCCCTTGTTGACTTCTTCGGGAGCAGCTCAACTAGCGTTGCACCTGCAGCTGCACCTACTCCCGCACTGGCTCCTGCACCGGCTCCCGCACCTGCTCCGGCACCGGACGTGCTCGGCGGTGCTTCGTCTTTGGCTGAGCTCGACGCCCTCACGATATCTGTCACACCGGCCCCCTTCAATAAATGTATAATCTCTCGTTTTTGTTGCCTTTCGGATGTCTCACGTCGCAGACTTTTCTTTGCAGGCCGATGAAACCCCATGCACCATATTGTACACCATCGACGACCAGAAGGTCGACGTGGGGAAGGCGACGATAATGGAGCCGAAGGAACCATTGTTCCACAGCCGGCCGATCCCCCCCGGACGTCTTCAAGGTTTCCGTGGCCAGTGTCAAACCGGGCCACGAGAATTTGGCTCCTCTGGTACTAGTGGGGGATGACGACGAGACCCCGCAGCGGCTTGGTGATTGTTGCAATGGGTGGGCCCTGTTGTGGCCAAAGAGTCTGCTTCGTCTGGAGGCGGCCGGGAGCACACCCACGAGAACGCAGTTAGGTATGAACATCAACACCTCACCTACCCAATTAGTGTCGGCTGTCGTGCTGGGTGATAGCGGAGGGGGTGAGGAAGAGGCTCCATTAGTCACTGGTGACGTCGCCATAGATGAGGATGAGGATGACGATGACACTCAACAGTATGTCAATGCTGGTGCCTACTTAGATGAGGATGAGCGTCATGAGTCGGTGCCTGAATTGCCGCCTCCGGAGTCTGAACGTATTATGGACAACCTTCCGGTAGTAAAGAAGTCTAGGAAGAGACCAAGGAAAGGCAAAAAGTTGCTTCTATGATCCAGCCGCCTCAGCAGCCTCGGGTTCAAGACCGTATAGATATCCCCGGTGCGGCAAAATGGCATATCCCCGGTCAATCAATCCTACCTAAAGCAGCGCTAGGGGCCAGATTCGGCAATTTAAGGAGACTTCATGACGATGTGCTGCGGATAGAGAAAGGCCTCATCGCCTCAAAAAATCCAGGATACCCACTCTACATCGTTAACGTGCCGCGGTAATTGTCGTACGTCGACACATTCCCCGCGGAGAAGTTCTTCCTTTGATTTGGTTACATCTTCGACATGTTTCACTTGAAGAAGCTGGATTTTACATTTGTCCGCCTTTATGCCTTGTACATGAACTACCTCGTCAGGGTTGAGCAGATACCTCATATCTGTGTCGCTCACCCGTACTTCATGCACGAGGGCTTCTTGGGAGTCTGCGCAAAGCACCGTGAATACGCGAGGGAATACATCGTCAATTTCATGCTCGCCAATAAGGACAAGGAGGCGATTCTCGTGCCTTATCGTCCCCTGTAAGTCATCCGCGTGGATATCCTTCCTTCAATTTCAATCATTGATTTGCACGGTGGAGGCTAATTAATTTGAGGTGTACTTATTTTGCGCAGCGGCAGGCGTGCCGTCCTCATCATCCTCTACCCCTGATACTCCCATGCTCTTTACTTGGACTCGTCGAAGAACATTAACAAAAAGGATTACACCCACATCAAGTATGTTCTCCAAAGTGCTATGTTTTACTACGGCGCACTGGGTGGAGAGGTCAAGGACAAGAAGAAAAGGATGGCAGGCCTGCCTTCGGCCATAAGACCGACTTCTGCTGCATCCAGCAACCGAGTTATTCTCTTAATGATGGATTCTATGTCCTACACCACATGCTGGAGTACAGACGGGATCACCAGAACCTTCGCATGTCACCTAGATCCGACGATGCCCATATTCTGCAATGGGCAAAGAACTTAGGAGATATCGAGGATCATCGACTTCGAGCTGAGTTCTATCACATCCAGCGTGAACTTGCCCAAATCATCATGAAGGAGGTCGTTGGAAAAACCGGGATGTTCTACGAAGAAGGACAAATGTCCCAGGAAGACGTCCGAACACACGTAGCCCCTCAGCTTCTCGACCTGAAGCCTTTCACTAAGCTCGGGGACTATCTCCCTGACTTGGATGGATGGCACAACATGTTGGAGTGATTGTCGATATATGACAATGTGTCCGTTTAGTCCATACTATCTGTATGAAGAAACTTTGAGTTATGCATGACGAACATTTATTTGTGATGTAATTAAACCGTCCTCCTCGACTAGCGAAGATCATTCTAGTTAGGGCATTTTGGGTACGATGAACTTTGTTATTTATGCTTATGATATGTTGCTTCTATTTTTGCCAAGTCTATCTCTTTCTGTTGCTCAACTATATATGTTGCATATCATCGACTCATGTGACGATGCAGGTGTATAGATCATCGATGGCGAAGAAGTGCTACGCCAGGAGTATACGACGAGAGGCCGGAATGTCAGGCCCAGGTGTACCGGTTTCCGGTTACCGAGCGACAACCAGTAGTTAGTTTAGGTTCACCTTAATGCGAGAGAGGGATATGAACTCATGTACTGCATAGTTCCACTCTCACTCAAAGTGATAGCTTTTCTCGCGTATATCATTGTTTAGATGGATGACGATGTAGTTGCAAGTAATCGAGACTTGTATCGCTATTTTCGAGATGATGATGAGAGACCACTTTGTGTTGGATGATGATTATGATGATGACATGATTTGATGAGACTATTTGTATGTATATCCTATGATTACATTTGTATGTGTATGATATACTAAAGATTATTCTATAAAGCATGTTCAAATACAAAACAAATATGCAGAAAAAACAGGAACTAATAAAACTAGCAGTAGCGAGGGGAACAAAGTTAGCAGTAGCGCTCCCTTACCAGTAGCGCTTCCTGCTAAAAAGCGCTGCAGATATTAGCAGCAGCGCTGCAGATATTAGCAGCAGCGCTCTGCACTAAAGCGCGCTACTGCTAGCCATGTATAGCAATAGCGTGGTTCGACTGGCGCTACTGCTACACGTTAGCTGTAGCGCCTTATCAGTAGCGCGTCGTCCCGCGCTACTGATAGGCAAAATACCCGCGCTACTGCTAGGGTTTTCCCTAGTAGTGTCATGTTGTTCTTCAGCCTGAAGTGTCTAATGAACATACTGCTAATGAAGGATTTGATGCAAACATTTTACATGCTCCTGGTGATGAACATATAGTGTCTAATGAGGGATCTAATGCAAGCATTTTGCAAGCTCCCATTGAAGGATTTAGTGTCTAAGGATGATCTGCTATGTGGAGAGAGACATAGAGATTTGCAGGCATTGATGACAAGCAAATTATATTACATTTTCATGGCTTGAGGAAACGTCGAGGCCATCTACCAAAAAGTCCCCGCATCATGACAACGTAGCATAAATACTTTTCTAATCTGTTGATTGAAACTATTGGCATACTTGTGCAGGATAGATATATTGAGATGCAGTTTGCACACTGGTTATAGGTGCAATTACACTTTGATATTTTCAGCCAGAGAACAAATAATCAAGCAGGTACAGACCATGTCAGTAGTCCTTGTACACCATGTTGCATTTTGTGTTTTTTGGTGCCTGCATCATTTAGTGTTTTATAATCTAAACTACTTTGGATCATTAGCTGGTTTTCTAAGTGCATGTAGCTTCACATTTCTCAAGTCATGTTGATTCCCGGAGTGCAAGTGCCTTCGTATTTTTTAAGTTAAATGTTTGCCCTTGGTAACTTGAATTCTTGGATCCGCCACTGCACACAAATCATACACGCAGGCCAGTGCTAATTAAATCAAATGCAGGGACTTACGCTAGCTCATTGTACAGGCTAACTGCAACTCTGCTTGCACTTGGGATGTTCCATGTACAAGTCCATGTTACCACTTGCTTGGATGTGCAGGCCTTGTGCTCCTTGCATCCCCCTCTACATTTTTGACACGGCGAATGGTTGATCAAATAAGAGGAATCGACCTTGCTATTGTACCAGAGACAGATACTTACAAGGTTATACGGCTGTGCAGGATTTGTACCAGATCCCGTAGCGCCATCATGCTTCGCTAAAAAATGGTTTTGCTTGTTTCAGATGATATCTCAAGAAGAAACAAGAGTTAAAGTCAGAGTTGCATAGGCGTGTAAGCTAAGAGAGCAGTGAAAGGATATCCAAACATCATAGGAAGAGTGCACAAGGGAGTGATGTGTGGATACCTAGTTCGGGCCGGCATTTAGGCATGCTCGCCTAGCTAGAGTGCGGGTCACTTCAGAGCCGTTGATGGTGATGTGCTGGCGTTGGCTAGCCGCTCACGGATGCAGATCTTGAGTGGCAGCGGAGCACTACAATGCGGTGGACGTGACCGTTGGTGAAGCCCCAACGGCCTCGGGGGGCGGAGGTGCGACGATGTGCTCGGTGAAGTAGCCCCAGTGAGGTGGGAGACGACATCGGTGAAGCACACCTGATGCGGTGGAAGTCGGTGTCTGTGAGGCACGTCGGTTGCGGCGGCCGATGTTGTCGGTGGACCACCTGGTGCGGTGGACGAGGGCGTAGATGACGTAGCTCCGGTGCGGTGGTGAAGCGTGACCGTCGTCTTCGTCATCGTCCTCCGGCACAGAGGTGGGGAAAGAGATGAGATGAGGGACGATTCAAACTTTGCTTGGGTTGGCGGCGAATTAGTGATTTGAGCAATCTGGGCGCGGAAGGGGACGGTGGAGAAGGGAGATTTTGCAGGGCTGGAATTGGGGCCGCCAGATATTTCACTCCGAAACGTGGAAGCGTGAACTTATTTTGTCGTCGTTCTTTTTTTGGGGGGGGGAGGAGGGAGGGGAGTGGGTGGCTGGGTGCTAAGGCTCCGTACGACACATGCGACCACCACGCCACGACCCTGGTCTGCCTGGTGCGCCTACATTTGAGAGTGCAAACGAATCTTCTTTCATTTGCAAACGAATCTGTATGTATTACCATGCCCCTGTTTTCCTTGCAAATAATTAGTCATTCGAAACGAGATACTATAAATTAATTAATGAGGAGTTATTTGAAGAAAAAATGAAAACGATATTCATGGTATCCACGCTAACATGGATTAGAGTGTGTGTCACATAATTAGTTATTTGAATTAGAGTCTGTGTCACATAGCAATCTCAAATTCTAACGTGGATTTCGCATTTCACGGTATCCACGCTACTTTTTTAATACAAATTCATATGTATATGATGAACACCATGGTAGTGAGAAAACTTTGGATGGATTCAAACATATGACCTACAAAATAGCACAACAATCGAGTCAATGTCAACTTTTCCAAACCTAGTATGGCACGAATTCGAAATAATTACCCATATGCATGGTCCTCAGTTCAAATCTTACAATGTACACCAAATTGAAACATTGATATTAAGTCTCGTGCTATCTACATTCAAATGTTGTTTTTAGCTCCCCCCCCCCCGGCACACACGCTACATACTTTCTGTATCGGTCAATCTTCCTCTCCTAACCACCTTAGGAAGCTATCGGTTCCTGACACACATTCATTCTTTCTCTCCATGTTTCGATCTCTAACTCTCTCAACTACACAACCCCCTTTTTCCACTCTGTTACCAACTGTATTTACCTCACACACCCGCCATTCCACCCCATGTCGAGCTCTCTCTCCCTCTCCCTCTCTCTCTCTCTCCCACCCTCTCTTGCTAGATACATGCATTTCCTATCTAGAGCCCCAACCTCTCGTGCGCACGCATGCACGTTGTCTATCTAGGTCACTCCCTCGAGACGGTCTCACTCTTTCTTCCGCATGGCGGGCCACACTTGCTCAATCTCGCTTTCTTTATCTGAGTCTCGGTTAACCTCGCTTTCTTTCACACACAAATTATATATCTCCCTGTTCGGGCCTCGATCAACACACTCTATACTCTCTCACGTAGATTGTCTATCTTGGTTAGTCCATCCAAGCCGCCCCCACTCTTTCGACCTCATGGCGGGCCACGCTCGCTCAATCTCTCTCTCTCTCTCTGTGTATGTCTCGATTGACCTCGCTCTTTCTTGAACACAAACAATATATCTCCATGTTTGAGCCCATTCGACATATTCATATTGTGTACTCTCTCACGCAAATTGTCTATCTAGGTCACTCTCTCCAACCCGTCTCACTCTTTCAATCGCACGACGACCCACACTCGCTCAATCTCTCTCCCTTTGTATATGTAATCGATTGACCTTGCTTCCTCCCACACACAAAATATATCTACATGTCTGTGACTGGATCATCTCTCAAGCTCTATCTTACAGCCCTCACCCTTCCCAAAACCTCAAACCGACAATATCTCTCCAGAGCATATATATCTTTTCAATGAATGTCGGACCACACTCACTTTGTCTCTCTATCTATATGTCTCTCGATTGACCTGGCTTTCTCACGCCATATCTTCCACACATTGAAGCTAGCTCTCCATCCCTCGCAAAGCCGGAGCTATTTACATTGCGAGGGGACTCCAACCTTGAATTAATTTGTGTAGGCATTTATTCCAGTGGGATTACATTATATTGTTGTAGCATTCGGCCCACAACTACTCCAAACACCATTGCAACCCCCACACCTCCCCCAATTGATTTCCCTCTGGCTAGGTCATCTTTCTCTTGCACGTCCTTTCTCACCTTCAACGTCGCACCATGGTATTATTGCAAAAAACTATGTTGTCTCTTTAATTATTACGAATAAGCTACAAAACTACACACCGTTAGTCCTCCTGGAATGGAACAAATTTTGACCCACAAATTAAAGTGCTACAAACTACACACTGAGGGGCCTACCTGTCATGAAATTTTTTTGGACCCATACACAAATTAAAAAATAAAGGACGAGGATCGAACATGCGACCAGGGCCTTCAAGCCGCACGTCAATAGGCAACATATGTAGAACAACAATGTTTGTTGTACCCCCTTTGTTCATATAATGTTTTTATATTACCACAGCCTATTTAATGGATAACATGTAATATTATTTTTAGTACATTAGTGGGACCGGCTCGTTAGTACGTACTATTCTCCTTCACTTACTGGTGGGTTCCATGTGTGCTCTCTCTCTCCTCCCCTTCTGCGTTTAGACGCACGGGAAAACATGAAGAACTCGGGGGCGATGTTGTCGTTGACCATATCTGGACGCGTTCAAAAGTTACGACACCAGTTTCACATACTAGTAGTACTAGTCAATGTGTACGTGCAATGCAGGTTAATTTGGAAGTATATTAAGTGCATGCAGATATTAAGTAGGATATTATTTGCGTGTTATTATGTGATTAGACTATTTTTGGCATGAAATTAACTGCATGCTAAATGTGTTGAGCGCTCGACATTGAAGCAGTCTAGGTCGTTGGATGAGAAGGAATACATGTGGCTTGATGACGTTTTATATTTAATTTGATACGGCTCTAGCAGAACATTCAATCGATCAAACCATAGATTTCATTCAGTCTGACTCCGACTTTACATTCATAAGATGATTGATCTAAAATAAACAGAAATGATAAACGTTCAGATTTTAAGCATGGCAATCCGAATGTTTTTCATGGCAAATTTAGATTAAGCCGCGGCGGCGTGGGCGTCTTGCAGTGGGAGGTGGCTCCTCTGTCGTGCTCTGTGTGTCGTCGGGCCAATGACCGACGGCGACAGCGGCGTCTTGTACCGTTGTTGGCGTACTCCTAGACGTTGGCCCTAGCTTCAAGGAAGGCCACAATGTTCTGGACTCCGGTCTCCAGGAGCAAGTAAACTGGAGGGAGGAGGCGACTGGCATTGGTGCAAGTAAGCGGTCGACGGCGGCCATCCATGCCGCTGAGGGGGGCACTGGCACCCGCGCGGGGACAGGCGCCGGCAATGGCGCGGCGGAGACATTCGTGTGCACGGGCACCGGCACGGGCGCGCACGTCAGTGCACGCGCTGGCGCATGCGGTGGCAGGTGCACGGGCGCGTGAAAGTCGGCAGGGACCTCGTGGAACCGCGTGGCATCAAGCTCGGTGACAATGTCTGGCTCCCAGCCCATCAATGCCACGGGGATGGGCGCTGGCGCAGTCGAGGCGACGGGAGCCGGAACGGGAGCGGGGACAGGCGCGGTGTCTTCCCACAAGGCCGGTTCAAGCTTGTCCCAAAGCGCCTTATGTTCTTGAGACTCCGGCTGGGTGTCTTCCTCAGGAAACTGGAAGACTAAGGGCAGACCATCATGATGCGGCATGGCGTACAGTTAGGTCAGGCTGGTTGGAGGTAGACGACAGGAGAATCGGAGAGGAAGAGAGACGATTGTAGCGATACCGGGTAGTGTGGGGTTGATTTTAAACTGCGGCGCCGGCGACATTAAAAGTGGGAGCAGTTGGGACGAAGGTGGGCAGCGAAGCCTAGTCAAAGGGCTCACCTCCCGGTGAGGCTGCGTAGCGGTCTGCTCGCACGCCTCCATGTCAGCCGGCGCAGCGGTCTGCTCGCATGCCTCCCGTCGACTCAGACGCTTGCTCGGACGGCACCTGCCGATGAGAAGCGGGACTCGTGGCGGCACATAAACATCCACGGTTTCAATAGTGAAAGCGTTCGCCTTAACATGACAGGTCTTTGTTCCAAAATACCTTGGCTCTTCATTGGTGCAACTTCTCATAAGCAGCTTGTCTCAAATTGAAGAAAAAAATTACGTAGGAATATTTGTGCCATGTCACGTGACCATGCTCAGTTTCTTGAATTTCTGGTCACTTTTGGATTTTCTGAAATTTAAAATCCAGGATTCGAAACTATATCATAACCTGTATCATGCAATAAATTTTCAAGCGATACATCTTTCCTGTTGTATTTCTTAAGAAAGGATTTTGTCAAACATTTTGCTAAGTTAGACTTCAGACAAGTTATATATGCAGAGTAAAAGGATAATCCCTCTGTACCAGTGCATTGCCTGATATATTAACTCAAGTACTAGGCACGAACAAACGGGCTCAATTCTGTGCTCATCCTGGTGTAGTACTCCTATTAGTACTAGGCAATGCAGTTGACGGGTGACCTTGGGTAGCGGCGACCGAGGGAATTGAACCGTGCTCGACACGGTAGGTAACATTGTCTAGTTACTAAAGCATCACTCCATTGTTCATCGGTAGTCATTACGGACCAGGGACATTGTCGGATCACGGGTTCCGGCAAAACCCTTGAGGTTCGAACTCTGGGGTGTGCACGAAGATCTCTCTCCCCCTAGCTCACTCTCTCATCACGATCTCAAAGCTCAGCTCGTCAAACTCGAAGAACAAGGGACACAAGAGTTTATACTGGTTCGGGCCACCGATGTGGTGTAATACCCTACTCCAGTGTGGTGTGGTGGATTGCCTTGTAGGCCGGGATGAACAAGTACAAGGGAAGAACTACCTCCTGAGGAGAGGTGTTCTTGAGCTCGGTGAGCTTGTGTGGTTGAGGATGATCCGAATCATCCGTCCCCTTGCTAGGGCATTGGCTAGTCCTATTTATAGAGGCCCGGGTCCTCTCCCCAAATATTAGGCGGGAAGGGATCCCACAACGGCCAATTTAAAGGAGGATAGCTAGTGCATGCTATCCTGACAAAAGGTGGTCTTCGCCTGTGTCACATCCCTAGCTTCAGGCAATGCACTAGGCTAGCCTCATGAGTGTCATCATGTTTAAGTTTCAAATGAACTTGAAATGGGGATTGTTTAAACCCTAGCATCAAAGAATTCACTAGGTTCAACTAAAATATTCTCAGTGAATCCAAATGGCTTTCAAAAATGTTCATCATTTCTGGAAAATGCTAGAAGCAATAACCAGAGGTGTTGCACATTTTTCCATGACATATTTGGGCTCTGAATTAAATCATATAGTATTTGCATTTGGGCATATAAATGCTATTAAATATTTTAAATGCTCAAATAATCATAAACTAAAATGTTTGCTGTTGGTTATATTCCAAACAGTGGCATTGAGCAGTTTCATGATTTTTGGATCTGTTGAAGTATTTTTAATAAAGCCCTAAAGACTACATAATAATAGAAAAGAGAAATAAATGGAAAGAACAGAAACTTACCTGGGTCAACTCACCTGTGCACCACCTGGCCCCCTCCCCTGCGTCTTCCTCCTCTGCCAGGAGGACGAGCGTGTGCTCGACGCGCACGCACCGTCGTGTGGCCACCTCCTGCTTGCCGCTTCGCCCTGGCCTCTTCGGGTGACGCCACGCAGCCCCCCCGACCTCTCTCTCACTCTCCCCGAGCTTTCCCCCTCCTCTGCTCTCTTTCCTCCCGTGCCCGAGCGTCATCGTTGCCGCCGCTTGCTGTTGTCGTGGCCACAGCCACTGCCTTGCCTCGCCAAAGCGCTCAGAAGCTCCGCCTCGACCCCCTCTTCCTCCCCACCGAGCCACGCCCCGCCGGAAGCCCTGCAATGCCGTCCTCGACGCCATCTTCGTCCTATGCACCGACGGCCGTCGTTGCTCGATTCGCCGCCCACAGAGCGTCCCCAGCCTCGCCCTCGCGCTCGTTGGACTCGCGGTGAGCCACTAAACCGTTCCCCTCTTCTTCCCATGTCGTTTGGCCGCTCTAGCCACTGTTTCCGCCGGACCCGAGAGCTCGCCGCCGCACAGCCATGTCGTCGTCATCGTTTTAGACGCTATAGCTCACGGGAAAGCACACCAACGTGCTCAGCAGCTCCCCAGCAAGCCAGCGCCACCACCCGCACCCCCTACCGAGCCCTACAGCCTCGTCCGGACCAACCCCGTGCTCCGGCCGCCGCAGCCAAGCTCGTCGCCGCCGACTCCGTCCACCCCCGCCCGAACCACGGCCACCAACGGAGGCGTCTGGCTCCCCTCTTTCGAACACGCCCTCCCGTGCATCGAATGGATGCCCATAGAGCAAACCCGACGCGGGCACCACCGCGGTCTGTGGTCGCCGGCGGTTAAACGTCGGCAGCTGACGTGGCTCCATTAACTTAGGTGCTAATCTTGTTTAGTTAGTGCATGTGTCCATGACATGTGGGTCCCCGAGCCCAATTAGTTTAGTCTAACTTCCTGTTTAGGTTAGTGCTAATCTGGGTGGACCCCACGTGTCAGCTTTGACTTTGGTCAAGTCAACGTTGACCGGTCCCACCTGTCATCCACCCCAAACCAGCCTGAGACACTGACGTATGGGTCCCACTGGTCAGGTTTGACCCGAACTATGCCCCGTTGACCTGCTGACGTCATGATGATGTCAGGCTGACGCAGTAATCCTTTTCTGGAATTTAAATAAATCCTAAATGATTTGTTTAATTCAGAAAATATCCAAAACTTTGAAAAATCATAGAAATTAATCTATAGCACCAAATGAAATAAGTTATATATGAAAAATTATCAGAAAAATTCAAGGAATCTGTTTATGGCATTTGCATGCATGTTTGAAAAACCTAAGATTGCTGTATATGGCAATTTGTATAATTGGCATTTAAATAAGCACATATGAAGTTTGAATTTGAACCCTTGGTTCAAACCAACTTCATTTAATCTGGTTTCTAGTTGCATTAGCTTAAACCACAACATATTGCCATGTCATGATCATGCATCATATTGTTGCATTGCATTGATTGTGTTCTTCCTTGTTTGCCGGTAATTGTCCCCTCTTAGTAGATGACGTTCCGACGATGAGTTCGATGACACCGATGAAGAACTATACTATCGTCAGAAGTGCCAGGCAAGCAAAACCCCCTTGTTCATTCAGATACAATCCCACTCTCTCGCTCCTGCTCTCTTTTACTGCATTAGGACAACAACGATTCATCTGTTACTTGCTGCAGTAGTTGAACCCCTTATCCTCTGCATGACCTGTCATTGCCACAGTAAATAGATGAAACCCACTAGCATGAGTAGGAGTTGTTTGAGCCCTGATGTGCCTACTCATTCATGCTTGTTTGTCATGCCTGCTACTGCTTAGAGTTGAGTCAGGTCTGATTCATCGGGGATGAATTGGAATGGTGATGAAGATGTCCTACTGTGTGTGAGCTAAGTGTGTGAACACGATTCGGTAAAGGTAGCAGTGAGAGGCCATGTAGGAGTACATGGTGGGTTGTCTCATTGAAATCGTCCTCAGGAACTGAGTTCTGTGTTTGTGATCCATGAACAGCTACTACCATACGTTGGGCCCTGAAATATGACCCCGCTGGACTTATTAACCGCCCCGGTCCTCTGTCCAGGAGTTGCAAGTAGTTTCTGGTGTTTGTAGGATATGTGTTGGAGGCCGTGCGTAGCCCTGACCCTAGGGGTGGGCTATGATGCGGTAGACACGCCGTGGCACGGTGTACCGGGCGCCCGTTTGGTGTCTCGGGAACCCTGCACACATCGTTTGGGGCTTTGAGCGAAACTCCGGCCGGATCTCCTCACGGATGGAACCCGAATAGGCGATAAACCTGGACTAGAGACTTGTGTGGTGAGTTAGGTCGTGGTCTACACCCACGTCGGCTTTCGCTTGAAGTCTGCCGAGCACATGTCGTGTGCAGACGCTAAGTGGTGGAAACATGTGTGAAGAAGTACACCCCTGCAGGGTTATAAATGATCTATTCGAATAGCCGTGTCCGCGGTAAAGGACTTCTGGGTTGCATGTACAGTTCATAGATAACTTGAAGTGGATACTCTAAAATACGCAAGATAAGCGTGAGTGCTATGGATGGCGTTCTCGTAGGAAGACGGGAGCGGACCCATGGTGGTGTATTGATATGGTGAATATGTGGACTCGTGTGCGCCACCTCAAAAGAGTTACTTGCAGTCATAGTTTAGGATAGCCACTGAGTCAAGCTGGCTTGCTGCAGTCAAACTCCACCACCCCCTTTGTTGATACTAATGCATATGTAGCTAGTTCTGATGTAAGTCTTGCTGGGTACATTTGTACTCACGTTTGCCTATTTTATGTTTTGCAGAGAGACGTCAGTCTCGCTAGTAGTTCCGTGTGGACTTCGACGTTTAGCTTGATACCTCAGCTACGATCTTGTGCCCTCGGCAGGATCTGGTAGATAGTCAGGCTTCTCAGCCTTTTTCATTTGTAGATGTCTGTACTCAGACATGTTAAGCTTCCGCATGTGCTTTGACTTGTATGCTCTGAATGTTGTGTCATGAGACCCATGTTTGTAATGTCCCGCTCCTCGGAGCCTATCGAATAAGGAACAATTGCATTTTTACCCCTAGTTGGTTCCTACCCACGGGTTTTGCCCTTACTTTTCGAGCTTGCTCAGTTTTGCTCTTACTTTTTCCATCGTGGTCCCTCGAATGCCCTTTGACCGTTTGACCAAAACTTTGAAAATTCATAACTAATTCATATGAACTCAGAAAAATGAAAATAAGATATCAAAATGTTCCGATTAACATTACATTTATGTGCATATCATTTGCATTCAGGACAAAAGCAACCTTTAAATTACCTGAGGTAATTATTGTTATTAACATTATTAAAAATAAAAAGGTATAAACAATATTTTTTCATGAATAAAAATTACATGCAAATGTAGGTGATGTTTTCTGAACATCCAGATATCTTATTTGCATTTTTCTCAGTTCGTATCATCTTGTTAAGAATGTTCTAACGACATTGACTATTATTTGGAAACTTCATAACAAGTTGATACAAACTCAGAAAAATGCAAATAAGATATCAGGATGTTCAGAAAACATCACCTACATTTGCATGTAATTTTTATTCATGAAAAAAATATTGTTTATACCTTTTTATTTTTAATAATGTTAATAACATTAATTACCTCAGGTAGTTTAAAGGGTGCTTTTGTCCTGAATCCAAATGATATGCACATAAAGGTAATGTTTATCTGAACATTTTGATATCTTATTTGCATTTTCCTGAGTTCATATGAATTAGTTATGGATTTTCAAATTTTTGGTCAAACGGTCAAAGGGCATTCGAGGGACCTCGACAGAAAAAGTAAGGGCAAAACTGAGCAAGCTCGAAAAGTAAGGGAAAAACCCGTGGGTAGGAACCAACTAGGGGTAAAAGTGCAATTGTCCCATCGAATAAATACTTTGAGTCGTAGAGTTTTGTTGTGATGCCATGTTGTATTTACACATATCGAGCATATTGTGTGCATGATTGAAATGCTTGGTATGTGTGGGATCCGACAACCTAGTTGTTTATCCTTGGTAGCCTCTCTTATGGGGAAATGTAGTCTTGTGCTTCCATGAGCCATAGTAGTCCGCTACAGCCCAGTTCACCGGAGTCCTGCTAGCCCAGCACTACTGCTCCGGAACACTTGACTGGTCGGCATGTGATTCACTTCGTTCCTGTGTATGTCCCTTTGGGGAAATGTCACGCGGTTACATCCGGAGTCCTGTTGGCCCAGTGCTACAGCCCGGATTCGCACGCTGCTGACCGACATGCTCGATGTTGATTCATGTATGCCTGTCCCCGTAAGTTAGTGCCACTTTGGGTTCACGACTAGTCATGTCAGCCCGGGTTCTCTGTCATATGGATGCTAGCGACACTATCATATACGTGAGCCGAAAGGCGCAAACGGTCCCGGGCCATGGTAAGGCAACACCTGTGGGAATACCGTGCGTGAAGCCGCAAAGTGATATGAGGTGTTACCGGCTAGATCGATGTGACTTGGAATCGGGGTCCTGACAGCTTTGGTATCAGAGCCTGACTGCCTGTAGGATTACCAAGCCAAACTGGTCGAAGTTGTGTCTAGAAATGCTTTAGTTATGTAAGGGAATTGATTGGGGAAGGGAACGTAAGGCTCTTTTTACTCCTTATACCTTATGCCCTTCTGATCTGAGTCAGCCTCTTCTCTTCTATGGGGATTAAGAACTAGGCCTTCTCATCTATCTATCAGGATGATGTGTTACTAATCCATAGACTTATAGGATTGTTGGATTCAAGCCCTGTTCAGGTTCTACTACTTTTAGTATGTTGTAAGTTGAACCAGAACCTTGATATGATGTTGTTAAGTGACTATGCAAATCCTTGTGAATGTCTCAAATCTTTTTCTGGGCATTTACAGCGGTTATGCTGTCCGAGTCATCCCAGGTTTCTAGATAGTCTGATGCACTTGCAATCATTCCTCCATGTTCCTAATGTCCATTTGGGCCAGGTTAATCACACTAATCGGTGAGTTGAGGTACTCTATTGCCTCGACATATATGTTGGAGCTATTATTATGACCCTAGGTGTTTTAGGGAGTCACCCAGTAATCTAGCCATGTTTTGTGTTCCCGGTGTGATGATTCTGGCCACCATTCTCGAAAGCATCCGTGATGCCATTTAGTAGTAGGTATTCTACTCCTGGGTTTTTGAACCTGAGATTCACTCTACCTACCTCGTGTTGATAGTGTTTGCTAGTGCCTTAGGATATTAGTAACCTTACGATAGTCCTCGAGGTCCATGGTATCTCATTCTTCCAATACCATGAACCAGCCAAGGCATAAGTTCTCTGAACGAAAAGATCACAACAAGAGTGCTCTTGACGAGTTCTTCATTCGATAGTTGTGACTCTGCCAATCCTACCCTTTCCGCATGGGTTACCGGGAAGGAATATGTTGAGCTTTAATCGACATACTAATATATGCATCCACAACTCAGAAAGTTATATGTTCCATGAGTTGTCCCTCTTTAGTTGTATCCTTACCTCCGTCTATCATTTAATAGTCAAGAGTATGTGAGCATTCGTGTTCATCGATGACTTTTACTCTTGTGTTCCGTCAAGCCATTCTATCTCGGAATGACTAGGAGAAACAAACTCCAGTATCTCATCCATTTTTAGGATTGGGTCAAAGCAGTTGTATTCCACAGATCAAATGCAATGCACCTTTTGGTCTTCCCTCTCGCTCCACCATCTTGCAGCGACACCCATGGCGGCAATGAAGAGGTTCTCGGTCGTGGAGAAGGGGAAGGCTCGCCAGGAGGGGTCCGGATCTCCTCCGCCCAAGAGGGGGCGTGGCCGCCCTCGCAAGCACGCCGCGACCCCTGTTGTGGTTCCCCGTGGTCCAGGACGGGTCTCTTCGGGGTTCGGTGCCGCTCCGGGCAGCCGAGGAGGCGCTTCTCCGCCAGGTGGAAGTCGCTTGGGGTGTTGCGGTCCCGTCCACGAGGGGAGGCGCGCCGTGGTCACTAGGCCTCCCTGGCCATGCTTTCACTCAGCGGAGGTGCTGCAGGAGTTCATTGTGTGGTCGGAGAATCCAAACGGCACCTGGCTCTAGCTTCCACGCTCCTTTGCCGGAAAGCTTGCGACTTCGGGCGCCGGCGGTCGCTGGCTGCAGGTGGACGACTGCTGCAGCAAGGCCTCGTGGGTCGCGGTGGAGATCTCCATCGCGGGCAATGTAGCCTTGGCCCGCGGCTGGCAGACGTTCGCCCGCGCTCGCGGTCTGAGCAGGCAGTGCACCCTCCACTTCAAGTACGACGGCACCGCGACCCTCTTCGTGAGGGTGTTCGGGGAAGACGGTCACCACGCCGGGTGCTGCCCTGAAGACAATGACGGCGATGAAGTGCTCGGCCTCGGCGACGGCCGTGACGAAGACGAGGGCGGGCTTGCCCTCATGATGGCCGCGGCTCGTCCAGCAGCGGTGGTTTCTCCTCAGGCGAAAGCTCCAGCAGCGGCGGCAATGAACAACCGCCTCATCGCCGAGCTCGCTTCGAGGACGGTGGCGGGTCTTCCCGTCGTCGCGCCCCAGTGAAGCGCGACGAGGACTCCGGCTGAGCTTGGGGAAGCATTGGGAGCTAGTTCTCGGGAGTAGTCGCGGGCGCAGGGGCCGCTTTTGCCTGTTTTCCTTTCTTTTCTCCCTGCATCACAAGAAACAAGTTTGGGGCCCCGCAGGGACATATGATGAACCGTAACACTTTTCCTGCCTTTTGCTATGTTTATCACTTCTGAGTTGTGCTGTGGGATCAGTGCTTTATGTAGGCATGTAAGGCTAACTTAGCTCGATGCGTCTGAAGCAGTTTCCGCCTCGTGAGGTGTGCATCCCCCGGTACCTGATGAGACCTCCCTACTGCGGACTTGGGAGGCGTCAAGACACTGAAAAAAGTTGTTAAGAAACCCTTATTTTACCTTTCCCACGACCCCCGGCGTGGCCGGTCGTGGCCTGGCCCACCACATCGTGGTACCCGTGGGGCACGGACCTAAAAAGGGGTGCACCGGTTGCGAGCTCGAGCGAGGGTGCCTCATGAAGACCAAGGGAAACGCTTGTATGCGCACCTGTTCCAGCCCCCTCACGAGGTATGCGAGGGAGAGCATCGGGCAAGACAAAAGAATCGAGGGAAGAAACAAAAGGGAAAACGGGATCGAACCAAGCTAGCGAGAAACACCAGAATTCAAAATTTACATGAAAGAGAGGCAAGCCAACTACAGAAAGCAAATGAACAGCCGCGTCCGGCACCTAGTCTAGTCTGCTCACCAGCGCGGAGCTAAGTGCTGCCACTAGGATGTGGGAGGGAGCCCCCTAGGCCCGGGGGCGGCACTCCGGAGACTCCGGGGCATGTACAACCCCACTCATTATTACGTGAGAGTGTCACGAGCAGAGACCTTCACAGGCACTGGGCCTTGCTTGATGGGTAGATCTTCCGGAGGTGCTGCATGTTCCAGGCGTTCTGGATGGGGATTCCGTCCTGCGTCTCCAGGCGCGCGGCGCCATGTTTGGAGATGCGGGCGATCCTAAACGGGCCCTCCCACATGGGCGAGAGCTTGTGCAGCACCTCCCTAGAGAGCACCCGCCTCAGGACGAGATCACCCACCTCGAGCGTCCTGGAGCGGACGCTGCAACAGTGGTACCGTTGCAGTGCCTGCTGGTATCTTGCCGCCCGAAGCGAGGCTTCACGGCGGCATTCCTCCCCCAGCACAAGGTCCATCCCCCGCATGGCGTCCTGTTGCTTCTCATCAAACGCCAGGACCCGCGCGGAGCGATGCCTGACCTCGTGAGGGAGAACCGCTTCTGCTCCATAGACGAGGAAGAACGGGGTCTCGCCTGTTGGCTTGGTGGAAGTGGTGCGGATGGACTACAGTACGGACTGGAGCTCGTCCTACCAGCCCCTGCTGCAGGCCTCAAGCTTCTTCTTGAAGGTCCTAGTCTTGAGGCCCCTCAGGACCTTCGCGTTGGCGCGCTCGTCTTGGCCATTGCTCCTAGGGTGCGCCACCGAAGCGTAGCAGATCTGCGTTCCAAGGTTAGCACAATATGTCTTGAAGAGGTTCCTAGTGAACTGCAAGCCGTTGTCGGTGATGATGCGGTTAGGGACCCCGAACCGGCTCACGAGGCCCTTGATGAACTTAACTGCCGACCTGGCTGGGATGGTGCGGACGGCTTCCACCTCTGCCCATTTGGTGAACTTGTCGATGGCGACATAGAGGTAACGGTAGCCCCCAGGCGCTCGCGGGAACGGACCCAGGATGTCCAGCCCCCAGACAGCAAATGGCCACGAGAGTGGGATAGTCTGGAGGCCCTGGGCTGGCTGGTGGATCTTCTTGGCATGGAATTGACAGGCCTCGCGGGACCTCACCAGCTCGGTCGCGTCGTTGAGTGCACTGGGCCAGTAGAACCCACTGCGGAACGCCTTCCCGACCAGGGTACGTGATGATGAGTGGTGCCCACAGTCTCCGCCGTGTATGTCAGCTAGCAACTCGTTCTGCTGCTCCCTGGAGATGCATCGCAAAGAAACATCATTTGGTTGCTTTCTGTATAGCTCACCATCCTGGATGCAGTATGCCGTAGCCTGCCGGGCCACGCGCTCCATGTCCTCCTCTTTCTCCAGCAGCGTCCCTCGTGCCAGGTACGCCCTGAACACCTCGGTCCAGCACCCGTCCCAAGGCTCGAGCGCCAGTAGCAGGCGTGCCCCTGTGGTCGGGCCGCAGGCGGGGGCTCCCGCGGCTGGCGGTTGGGGGATCTCCTCCCGAGGTGACGCCAGCCCCGCAGACGGAGGTGCTGCTGATGGCTTGAAAAGCCGCTCCTATAAGACGCCAGGCTCCTGAGGCATGCGCTTAGATGCCCTTCTGGCGATGTTGTCGGCTTCCTTGTTCGTGCCACAAGGCACGTGCTGTAGCTCCAGGCCCGAGAACTGCTTCTCCATCCTGCGCACCTCCGCGAGGTATGCCTCCATGTGCTCGTCCTTTGGCTCGTACACCTTGTGGGAGAAGTTGATGAGGAGCTGCGAATCGCCCTTGATGGTGAGACATTTTACCCCCAAGGCCACGGCGGCCTTGAGGCCGGCGATCAGCCCCTCGTACTCCGCGATGTTGTTGGAGACCTTCTCGCCTTGCTGGAAGCAGTGCTGCAAGGCGTAGTAGAGCTTGTCTTGGGTGGGCGAGATGAGCACAGCTCCAGCCCCCGCGTCCTGGCATGCGAAGGCGCCGTCGAAGTACATGACCCAATAATATAGTGCTTCACTTCCTGGCGAGAGAGAAAGGCTCCTGCCATCTTCAGGTTCTGGGACGTCGCTCCATTCAGCCACGAAGCCAGCTAGGGCAGCCCCCTTGATGACCCTGGTTGTGCTAAACTCGAGCTGAAATGCCTGAAGTTCGATGTTCCACTCGGCGACCCTTCCCGCGGCATTAGGGCTCCGGAGCACCCTCTCCAGGGGTAAGCTGAGACGACTTTGATCGGGTGGCCTTGGAAGTAATGGCGCAGCTTGCGCGAAGCCACCAGGAGCGTGAGCAGAAGCTTTTGTGGCATGGGATACCGTGCCCTCGCATCCCGCAACACCGTGCTGATGAAGTACACTGGGTGCTCGATGAGGGTGGGAGCGTCGATGGAGCCTGCGCCTGCCGGAGGTTGGGGCGTCTCCTGAGCTGATCGGTCCTCAGGAGCCTAGTCCTCCATCGGGGCCTCTGCAGGCCCGAGAACGCCACCTTGCTGGGCTTGATCATTCATTGGCGTCATTGTAACCTTTGCGGTATCCTCTTCGTGTCGTATTGCCCCGACCGGAGGCGCGGCACGGCGTGGTGGAATCTTGGCCTGGCGCTCCTCCTGGACCGCTACTAGCGCCGCGCTAGTGGAGTAAGGAGTGGCGGCAAGGTAAAGCACCAGGGGCTCGAGGGGACGAGGCGCCACCATCACCGGAGGGCTGGTCAGGTATCTCTTGAGGTCTTGAAAGGCCAGGTCGGCCTCCGCGGTCCACTTGAACATGCCCTTCTTCTTCATTAGCTTGAAGAATGGCAGGGCACGCTCCCCCAGCTTGGAGATGAAGCGCCCTAGCGTGGTCACGCAACCCACAAGATTCTGCATTTCCTTGAGGATATGTGGTGGGCTCATGTCTTCTATCGCCTTGACCTTCTCCGGGTTAGCCTTGACCCCCTGTGGGACACGAGGAATCCTAGCAGCTTGCCAAAGGGAACACTGAACACACACTTCTCTGGGTTAAGCCGCAGGTCCACCTGGCATAGGCTTTCAAAGGTCTCCTCCAGGTCCTGAATCAGAGTCCTCGCCTCCCGAGATTTTACTACGATGTCGTCGATGTAGGCTTCAGCGTTTCTCCCGAGCTGCTGGCCCAGGGCGATGTGCATCAGCCATTGGAAGGTTTCTCCCACGTTGCGCAGCCCGAACGGCTTGCAAGTGTAGCAGTACACCCCGCACGGGGTCAGGAAAGTCGTCTTCTGCACATCCTCCACCGCCATCTTGATCTGGTGGTAGCCTGAGAACGCGTCCAGGAAACATAGTAGGTCACACTCGATGGTGGAGTCGAAAATCTGGTCGATGTGCGGAAGTGGGAACGGGTCTTGGGGACAGGCCTTGTTGAGGTTGGTGAAGTCGACACACATGCGCTCCTTCCTGCCTTTCTTTGGCACAATGACGGGGTTCGCCAGCCAATCCGGGTACCGGACCATGCAAATGACACATGCTGCCTCCAGCTTGCGGGTTTCCTGGACGATGAAGGACTGCTTCTCTGTGGACTGCCGCCGCACCTTCAGCTTCACAGGGCGCACATTGGGGCACACCCTCAAGTGATGCTCGATCACCCCCCTCGGGACCCCTACCAGCTGCTTGGGTTCCCAGGCGAATACCTCCTTGTTCACGCGCAGGAACTTCACCAATGCCTCCTCTTGATCTGGGTCGAGGTTGGCGCCTATGGTGAAGGTGGCTCCTGAGGGTCCATCTTCCTCGACCGACACTTGCTACGTCTTGGCCCGATCTTGGGTGAACAGCTGCTGCTTCTTTGCTGGCGCGGCCTCCTTAGCTACGGGAATGGCCTCGTCGGCCGGGGGTGCTGCCGCAGTAGCCTTGAAGGCAAGCTAGAGCGCCGCCAGAGCCTCCTTGGTGTATCCAGCTATGGTGAGGACGCCTTTGCTCCCGGGCATCTTCATGAGGTTATAAGCAGGATGGGTGGCCGCCATGAACTGGGCCATGCTCGGGTACCCAAGGATGGCGTTGTACGGGAGGTGCGGTAGTTGATGAGCTCGGTGCGGTAGTTGTCGCGAGTGCCGAAGGTCACAGGAAGGCGGATCAGCCCCAGGGGGCTGGTGGAGCTGCTGCCGACTCCGGAGAAGGGCTTGGTGGGACGGAGCCGTTCATGCGGCACGTGAAGCAAGCCAAAAACTTCCACAGAGAGCACGTTAAGGCCGGCCACACCGTCGATGAGGGTCTTGGTGACAGCTACGTTGCAGATGGTGGGCGTGCAAAGCATTGGAAAAATGCCCGAGCTGGCAGTGGTGACGGGGTGATCCCTTGAGTTGAAGGTGAGGTCGGCCTTGGGCGCCGCCCATCCTGGAGGGCCTGCTTATTGCACGGAGGCGGCGCCAATCTAGCAGATGAACTACTTGGTGTGATGGTCTGAGGGAGGTGCTTGCGAGCCCCCGAGGAGGGCTGCGATAGCGACCGGCGCCCGTGCCGCAAAGCGCACGACAAAAAGGTTGTGCAGCTCTTCCCAAGAGGCCACAGAGGATCCTGGGAGGGTGAGCAGCCAGGCGCGCGGTGGGCCAGCTAGGGCCATGGGGAACCAACTGGCCATGACCTTGTCGTCACCTCCAGCTTCCAGGACGGCCTCCTCGTATGCTAGCAAGAAGGCCGGCGGATCCGCCATGCCGTCGTAGCGCAGCGGCATCTCCGGCCTGAACTTGGGCGGCCACTGCACCCGTCGCAAGGCGGGGGTAAAAGCTCGGAGCCCCCTGGTGCCGTCGGGGGCGTCCGTTGACCCAGTCAGAGGAGCGACGCCGGCCATGGTGACAGGATGGGGAGGTGGTGCGACGGAGAGGTGAACTTAGGCGGACCCCCTACCTGGCGCGCCAAATGTCGGATCATGGGTTCCGGCACAACCCTTGAGGTTCGAACTCTGGGGTGCGCACGAAGATCTCTCTCTCCCCCTAGCTCACTCTCTCACCATGATCTCAAAGCTCAGCTCGTCGAACTCGAATAACAAGGAACACAAGATTTTATACTGGTTCGGGCCACCGATGTGGTGTAATACCCTACTCCAGTGTGGTGTGGTGGATTGCCTTGTAGGACGGGATGAACAAGTACAAGGGAAGAACAACCTCCTGGGGAGAGGCGTTCTTGAGCTCGGTGAGCTTGTGTGGTTGAGGATGATCTGAATCATCGGTCCCTGCTAGGGTGGTGGCTAGTCCTATTTATAGAGGCGCGGGTCCTCTCCCCAAATATTAGGCGGGAAGGGATCCCACAATGGCCAATTTGAAGGGGGGGCAGCTAGTACAAGCTATCCTAACAAAAGGTGGTCTTCGCCTGCCAAAGGTTCTAGTGGTGACGCCGTCGTGGGCTCCGCGATGACCTCCATCCTGCCGTCCTGCTGGTCTTGGTCTTATTGCACCGATATGGAAACCTTTGCCTGATGCCTCGGGACTCCTCGCCTGCGCCTGCTCCTTTAGCACCAAAGAGGAAACCGGTACTCTGCGCCCACTGGCGCCCGCCTGGCCTTGGTCGTCATGGCTCATGTCACGGGAATCTCACGAGGTGCCCTTCGCCTTGATCTCTCCGCTCCTCGCGAGCCAGCCTAGCGAGGCCACCCCTGAGGAGGTCTTGTGTCGCCTGCCTCGCAAGGCTTGGCCCCTCGCGAGGGTCTTGAGTGTTTGCTGGTGAAGATGGGCAATACAGGGCCGCTAGTGGAGCCACGTCGTGGGCCGCAGGCAGGAAAGTCTGGGGACCCACATTCCTAGAATGCCGACAGACATGAGGGGAATTTCCTAGGGCTGGAATTCTGGCCGCCAGATATTTCGACTCGAAACGTGGAGGCTCGACTGGTTGGGTTTGGCTAATGTGCGTACCACGCATGCCACCACAAGGACATGAGCCCGGATTTTTTTAGGATCAACACAAGCCAAGGTCTGGCTGGTACGCCGTTGGGTCCTACCATTCGAGAATACGAAAGGAAACTTTTAAATTGCTGAACGAATCTATGTGTATGTCGGATTCTAGGTTCCGGCAAACCCTTGAGGTTCGAACACTGGGGTGCGCACGAAGATCTCTCTCGTCCTAGCTCGCTCTCGCAACGATCTCAAGGCCTATCTCCACGAACCCAAAGAACAAGAGACACGAGGGTTTATACTGGTTCGGGCCACCGTTGTGGTGTAATACCCTACTCCAGTGTGGTGTTGTGGATTGCCTTGTAGGCTGGGGATGAACAAGTACAAGGGATGAACAGCCTCCTGGGGAGAGGTGTTCTTCAGCTCGGTGAGCTTGAGTGTTGAGGATGATCTGAATGGTTCGTCTCTAGATCAGTTGCCTCCTATGGTGGTGGCTAGTCCTATTTATAAAGGCCCTGGTCCTCTTCCCAAATATTAGGCGGGAAGGGATCCCACAATGGCCAATTTGAAGGGGGACAACTAGTACAAGTTATCCTAACAAAATGTGGTCTTCGCCTGCCAAAGGCTCCGGTGGTGACGCCGTCGTGGGCTCCGCGGTGACCTCCGTCCTCCCGTCCTGCTAGTCTTGGTCTCGTTGCACCGATAGGGAAACTTTTGCCTGACGCCTCGGGACTCCTTGCCTGCGCTTGCCCCTTTAGCACCAAAGAGGCAACGGGTACTCTGCGCCTGCTGGCGCCCGGCCGGCCTTGGTCGTCACGGCTCACGTCACGTCCACCTCGCGAGGTGCCCCCTGCATAGATATCTCCGCTCCTCGGGAGCCAGCCTAGGGAGGCTGCCCCTGAGGAGGTCTTGCATCGTCCGCCTCGCGAGTCTTGGCCCCTCGCGAGGATCTTGAGTGGTTGTTGACGAAGATGGGTCATACCAGGCCGCTGGATGAGCCACGCCCTAGGCCACAGGTAGGCAAGTCTAGGTACCCACGTTCCCAGGATGCCGACAGTAGCCCCCGGGCCCAAGGCGCGCTCGGACTTGGCTTCGAGGTGAAGCCAAGGGTCAAGTGCGGAGCGCTGCGGGCCCCAATAGCCTGCGGCCTTGATTGACGCGTGGCGATTTACAGGACGTGGGCGTCTCCGCTTCCCCACACTGCCTCGGCAACCGCCCGACTGACAAAAAGGCTGGTGCGCGCCGCAGTGCCTTCATTGCTTGTCTTCGTCTTGCTCCAGATCCCCTTTCTTGCTCCTCTCTCCCAAAGACTCCAGATCCATGCCAGCTCCCCTTTGAGTCTGCAATCGATGGCGTTCGGCAAGGCAAAGGCCGCCTCTCCGCCCGCCTGGAGGAGCTGGAAAAGAAGGTGGAGGCGGGGAAGGCCCAACTGGACGCCAAGGCAAAGGTCCTTGCTGAGGATCGTGCGGCCTTCAAGTCCCTTGAGGAGAGGTCCCACGAAGCGCTGCGGGGGCTCTATGAGAAGGGCTTGGAGAAGCCTTTGGTGACTGATGGCGACGACCCTGCCCAACTACTTCCTCAACTCGTCAAGGCGCTCGAGGACGTCGCCGACGAAATCGGCCCCGTGGTGGAGGGGGAAGCGCACACGCTTTCCTCATCGGCCCTGGCGCGCGTCCTCAGCCACCTTTACCTTCGCGACCCCAACGCCGACCTTGGTGTCCTGCTCGAGCCTGTGGACGAGGGGCGCTGCACGCACTACAAAAAAATACACTTCCGTGATGATACGTGTTTGTCACAGTAGGTCGTGTTTTTTTTCATGCATGTACATCCATGACAAATTTA
Source organism: Aegilops tauschii subsp. strangulata (assembly GCF_002575655.3). Classification (NCBI taxonomy): domain Eukaryota; kingdom Viridiplantae; phylum Streptophyta; class Magnoliopsida; order Poales; family Poaceae; genus Aegilops; species Aegilops tauschii. The sequence continues at coordinate 290,827,828 of NC_053038.3, forward strand.
TGACAGAATCAAGGTAGTCATACCGGTGCTGTCGTAGAAGTGTTCCATGACATTACCAAAATTATCATCACGGAAGCGTCCACTTCCATGAATCACGCGTCACAGAAGTGCTTTCGTCAAGGGTGACCGACACGTGGCATCCACCATAACGGAACGCCGTTAAGCTATCGGGTCCGATTTTGGATCCGATAACCCGTTAACAGCCCCGACCAATGGGGATTTTCCACGTGTAAAATCATCATTGGCTGGAGGAAACACGTGTCGGCTCACCGTTGGGACAGATGTCATCCACTCATTGGACACAAAGCGCCTATGATACGTTGACACGTGGCACGGCCCAACAGAGGCCCATTCCTATAAAAAGGCCGGCCCGTTTGACTTGGTCAAAAGGTGGCGGGCCGGCCCATGGCAAGCCTGTTAACGGCTTGTTCGCATATAGCCCATTTATAGCCCGCTAACCCAGGGCCCGTTTACGGCCTAACCGAATTAGGCCCAGTAGTATCATCTGGGCTGTCCAATATAATTCCAGCCCGTTTTAACTTCCGGCCCATGTATGGCCCATGACGTCTTTCGGCCCATATGAGACCCTTATTACTCTCGGCCCATTAACGGACCGTGGTAAAACTGGCCCGTAATGAACAGTGTATCACTTTATACCCATTAACGGTCTGTGGTCAAACTGGCCCGTAATGAATAGTGTATCACTTTATACCCATTACGGCCCATTATTCCGTTGGGCCGTTTCCAGCCCATGTTATCTTTCGGCCTTCTCGGGGCCCATTTATTCTTGGGCTCATTTCCACATTCGTTTACTAACGGTCCGTTACTGTCATTTTCTGCTTGTGGGCCAAATTCAGCCCGTGGTTACAGTCGGCCCGTTTGTGGCCTGTTAATACGTTGGGCCGTTTTCATAGCGTCAAATACGGCCGATTAACGACGGCCCGTTATGGTCGGCCCATGAACGGACGATTTCAACTCCAGCCCATTTACGGCCATAATGTGGGCTGTTATTGGCCTATGTTTGGCCAACCGATCATAAGCCCGTAGAAGGCCCATTGATGATACGGCCCATAGAAGGCCCATTGTGTCTACGGCCCGTATAAGGCCCATTGTTTCTACGCCACGTAGAAGGCCCATTCTTTCTACGGCCCTTAGAAGGCCCATTGTTTCTACGGCCCGTAGGAGGCCCATGTTAACTACCAGTGGGCATCAAAGTTCGCCACCAGTGCAAATATAGGGAACACCCTACACTATACAAAAATGGCTTGATGTTTTCTTCAGCCGGTGGCTGCACGTTAAGAAAAAAAATGTATCGCACCAAAACAAATTACAACTATAAAACAAAAGGAAGGTTGGCATAAAAGTTAACCGTCTAGCAGATAAATGCACCACTAGAAGTTCAGAAGCTCAATTCATTTGACCTGACTATTACGTTTTCATGCTGTATTGTTCGATGGAGCACCATAACCTTCGCCTTCATTTCTCCTAGACTCCTGAACAACATAGCAAATGTCTGATAGAATGGTTTCAAAACCATGCATATCTTGACAACATCGAACAATGTCTCTCCTTGTTTCACAAAGGGTCTCTGTTAGGGAATGAACTTGTGTCTGGAGCGCAGATACAACATTGTTTTGAGCTTGCATATCTTGATCATGAGGCAGTTTGGACGATATTGCCGTAACAACCAACCCAGTATTACGCAGGAACATGCTTTTGGCACTGTTAGTGGACAGGTACTGACCCACTGCAGCAAGAGCTGACATTGCGGTTATAGTTGCCTCGCCACCTTCAGAAGGTGGCGGTTCCACCATTTTTTCCATAGATCGCTGAAAAGTTGTGGTTTTACATTAGTAGTACCAGAACAGAAGATATTAAGGAGGCAGCAAAACCAAAAAAATTAGCTTTGGTCTATATACAGAAATTATTCTGGTGAACCTATGTAAAATAATAGTTGTATTTTATTGCAAAGTACATAATAAAACCAGGTTCCAAACATATGACCATGTACCATCGCTAATGTATTGTCTATTTCTTCACATTGTATTGAGGGCTAAGGATAAAGAGACGAAGTTTATAATACGTTAAGCATAGTATGACATCATTCATATCACAAAACAACTGAGAACAGACAAACAGGCAATTGTAACATTGTGTGGGCAAGTCCAGCACGGAACTAGATTACAGGTCAAGATCAAAGGAACATCACTCCTCTCTTCTAAACCTTGTAAGGTGCAATGATATGCTAAGACAATTGTGTATAAAATTGAAAAGAGTAATAGACATTGGCTACAAACCATGCAGTTCAAGGCACAAGTCAGAGTAAGTAGTAGTTAAAAGGCATGAGGATTAAGGACTTACAACAGCAGCTTTGACTGGTGTAGTCATGCCCTTCTTCTTGCTGGTGTGACAGTCCTTGAAGATTTCCACAACATTTCGTTCAGGTACTTTTTGGTCCTTGCAGGCTTTCCTCTGCATTTGGAACAAGTCAATATAGATCTGATAATATGGTACAGTGAAAAGAGTGAAACAGCGGCTAATTACAAGAGCCTCGAAGTGTGCAATATAGCTACGAGATCCTGTCATCTCTTGGAATTTCACTTTCGTACGGTTGGCCTTGTTCTTTGAATAGTTCACCTACAAGAAGATAGATTTGTGTGGCACATGCGTAAATAGGACTTCAACATGTGATCTGATGACATATATATAATGTACCTGATACTTCAGACCAGAACAGTGTTTAACGAGGCCTCTCTAGTCTTCATCAGATATATTTTCCACTTGAGATGTTTGGGCAAGTTCACTGTTAGCCTTGCCTTCAAAGTAAGTTTTCCTCAAGTTATACCGATACTGTCGCAGAGCAGACTTGAAAACATGGGTGCAAGCTTGTCTAGTTGCATCATCTTGGCTATCCAACTTGAACCTCATCTGTTGAAACTTATGGGAGTCTCATTATCAGCAACCTAGAAAGTATTGGACAGGGCAAGATGATATTACTAGTTTCCATACATAACCATACTTATAGATAAATGGTCGAGGAAGGTGTTGAACTGGGTTTCGTCTTTGTCATTCCTGTACTGAATCCATGTTGGGAGGATACGTACATGACACCTAACAGCAACCGCTACCTCTGATACTAACTTGGCTGACTCCATAGCATCACGTGGCCTTTTTAAACCTGCCCCAAAACGGATCTCCATTCTTCCTCCTCTAGATTTAGTTAACCAATCGAGCATTATCCCTGATGTTTGTTTCCTCTTGCGCCTAGGTGCTAGTCCAACAACAAACATAGGAAGTGTTACCGTACATCAAACTGTGAGACTACATATAAAGAAGCATGCAACTGTAACTTGACTCCAGCAACTACCTTCTTGCTGTTGAAGCTCACAAAGTTCATCTGATCTTGCCAACTCATCTTGTGTCAAGAGTGCTTCGGAAGTAGTGTCAGGTGGCAAGGGAGCTTGGGAATGTGCTACTAGCTGAGTTGACGAACGAGTAAATCGTGCAGCTGGTGGTACTGTGGAAGGTGTTGCAACAACTAGGGTTGTCTCTGCTTGTTTGGTGGCAGCTATTTGTTTCTATTTGGCTTGTTCTGCAGCTCATGTAGCATGGGATACCCTGTTGGTACAATTTTCCGTTGGACTTTGACCTTCTATTGCACCATCAGTACCAGCAGAATCTGCAGGATTGTTGCGCTTCCCTTTCCCTGTCGTTCTGTCTTGCTTCCTCTTTCTCTGTGCCATGTTAAGTCAAGCCGACAAGAAAAACGAATAACAATTTAGTTCTTCAGAACAAATGTACTTTGATGTAAGAACATGGTGTGGTAGACAGATATTGTATGTTCTAGAAACAAGAACACGTGTCTTAGTCACAAGTATAATGTGTAAAGTAAGCAGATGCAATTCAACAAAATTAGAAGCAATACAAGCTAGACATCATACATAACATGCAACCACATATAACAGTGCCAAGTTAGAAGGAGCACCTTTGACGGTGCACTAGGGGAGACGTGCTCATCACCAACATAGCTACGTTGAGTGTCTATGCATGTGTTGTCTTGGAAATCATCTTGGGGGGATGGAAGAGTAGAATCTGTAGAGGCCCTCCATTTGGAAGGAGCACCTTCATCCGCTGCCTTGCTAACTTCCTTCCGCTTTATTGATTTTGAATTGTCAAGTAAAACCGACAAGAAAAAGCAATAAAATTCACTCTTCAGAACTCATTCGTGCATGATACTGACAATCACTACTTTGATATAAGGCAAACACATGATTCCAGGATGGAATAATACGAAAAACAGGATGGCATGGCATATTCACAACTGTTTGTGTAAACTAAGCAGAAACCATTTCACTAAACAAGAAGCAATGCAAGCTAGACACCACGTGAAAGATGCAACCAATATGACTCCGCCAAGTTAAAAGTGTCCCATCATAAATGGCATTTCAACAAATTAGAAGCAGCGCATGCCATAAATCATATCAAAGATGCAACTAATATCACACTGCATATATTGAAGGTGTCTCGTCATATTGATTTATGCGGGATACAAAAAAACAATAGTTTTATGTGAGGACATGCTTAATAGACAGATGTACTATGTACTAAATACAGGAAGGCATGTCACATTAATAGGTATAATGTATAAGCTAAGCAGAATAGCACATGCAGTTTAACCAGATTGGAAGAATTACAATCTAGACACCGTATGCAACAAGCAACCACATATCACGCTGCCAAGTTAGAGCAAGCACCTACGATGCTAGTGTAGGGGAAATGCGGTAATCAACTATAGAGCTACATTCACTATCTTCATCTAGCCTTGTTGTTTCTTGAGAATCATGTCGGGAGGCTGACCCTGCATTCTTTAAATGAGGAGTGTTCCACTTGCCTGACTGCCTCATCATAAGTGATTGATGAGGGATACAAAAGAACTTTAGTTTGATGTAAGAACATGGTTAATAGACAGATGTACTAGTATGTACCAAAAACAGAAAGGCATGTCATATTCAAAGGTATAATGTGTAAGCTAAGCAGATGCAATTTAACCAAATTGGAAGCAATACAAGCTAGACTTCCGGCTGGAGTGGTGAGCATGATCACCTAGGACCTAAGAGCCTGGTGGGAGGCGGGCTGCTTCGCCACCATCGCGGCTTTTTAGTTGGCTTCCAGGTGATGCGTCTCTTTACTGGGCTTGTCAATGGCTCGGCCAGTGCCCTGACTAGCTATTTGTCTTCTGGTGCTCACGGGATGGTGGTTCATGTAAAAAAATATCTTTCCTTATCTTAATAAAGACCGACTTCGGCCTTTTGAATACAAGCTAGACACAATATGCAACATGCAACCACATATGACACCGCAAAGTTAAAGAAAGCACCTGGGATGGTGGTTCATGGCGAGCGAGATCATCAACTCCAGAGCTACTTTTACCGTCTTCCTCTACTGACACTACACCCTTTATAACACTGAAACGTATCTTGCCTAAGCCCGAAGAAATCCGGAGCTGCTTCTCTCTTTTATTTCGTGCTTCTATCAACTGATTGGCAGAGTCTGAAATACCCATGCATAAAGAAACAATAGTGAGAGTATGGGTGAAGTGTGTGCAGAACTAAAGCACTGTAAAAGTAGCAGATAGCAGGTGGCTGAAAAATAAATGACAAGAGACATATGATAGCTCTACAACATTGCCTGGCAAACAAAATTAGATTCTACTCTATATGATTTTGTAATATATGAGCACAGGGATGGCTGGGAAATGCAGGTACTCCTCCAGCACACCACCACATGTGGTCATGTCAAGATAACAGTCGACTGAAAATAAATAGGTTAGTCGATTTTTTTATGCACCATCCGATCTATAAGGAACGGGCAGATGGCCTTCGTCTACCTCCCTCCAGTCACTGTTGACGATCTTTCTCGAACCGCTAGCGACCACCGGCCGAGACCCCTACCTCCGCCGCCCCGCCCTCCCCTCGACCTCACACCACTGCCGTGCTTGGCAGCGCCCCCAGGCCATCCCTTTAATCTCGGCCGACCTCCAGATCGGGCGCCAGTAGCTCTAGGCCCCACACGCCCCTAAGATAAACACCGAGGCGCTGCTTCCCCGGCGTAATAGGCGGACTAGCGCCTGTTACGCCGGGGAATGCTTTCGTTAATTGGGAATCAACTGACCAGGAATTGAAATTCAGGGGGCGACGGACCTCTAGCTAAGGTGAAATAGTATATGAGGAGAAACCTTGTGCATCACGAGTTACTAGGAATATCTAGTATCAAGAAGAAGTGGTCAACAAGTGTCTTCTGTGGGATGAATACCGTGCAAGCAGACACGTAAGATTTGCACGAATAAGGGAAGAGGAGTACCCTTATCGGTTGCCAGTGTGGTCTCCTCCATATGTCGCGGCGATCTTCTTTTTTCTCCCGGGGGAACCTTTGTTTTGGAGAACCGTGGATTCTTGGACAAACCCATGGCCAAATTGTTGACTGTGTTGTCGTGGCCGTATTTCGGCGGAGGGGAAGCAGATCCGAGGCGGCGAAGGAGGGCATAGGAGGAACAGCTCCGGTGCGGTGGAGGGTGGTGAAGTTGGAGCGGCAGCAGTGAGGCGCAGGACGGCGTGGTTGAACTGGCTCAGGTACGGACGGCTCGGCCTCGGCTTCAACTACTAGCCGTGGAGGGCGTTGCTATTGAGGTTGCGGTGGACGACGACGTCGGGGTATCGGCTCCGGCATGATGGAGGAGGGCAGCAGTTGATGGGTGGAATGGGGTGGCGGACGGAGGACGCCGGGGTTTCGCGGCTGGTGGAGAGGTAGTTTTTGCGCCCACGGAGTACGAATGGGGAGTTGAACGGGTGGGAGGGGGAGAACCATGTTTCGGTCTGGGACGCGCTTGTTTTTGGATTTTTTGAACAGAAGATGGGACGCGCTTGTTTGAAATTTGGGGAAGTACAAACTTTGCCCCCTCTTAAATTTCGTACCTACTACGGGTCGGGGGTAGGATGGTAATCCCAAGTGTCCCAAATAGTGGGCGGGAGCGATTTTGGCCGCGCGCATGTGTGCTTAGGCGGCCATTGTGTATGAATGTTTTTCGGAGGCGGTTGTGTGGCGTCTAGATGAAGCTACAAACCTACCCCGGTTTAGACCTTTGGACGTCGGGCCGGTAGGTTTCACGGGTTGGAGTTATTAGAAAAGTAATTTCCTTGTACTACCAAACATTGGTCTCATGCGGTTTCGGGCGAGTAGAGGCTCTTTTGGCGCTTCGTTCAAAATTTTGAAACACAATCATTCACGTTTACGACTGTGGTCTCTCACACATTCTCACACACTCTCTCCCGAGGTGTCTTTCTCGCACACATGCTCTCGATATAACCCTCCCTCCCTCTCATAACCATTTACGACTGTTTTCACTAACCTTTATCACAAGCACTCTTCCTCTCGCAAGCATACACACGCACAATCCCCATCGACCCTTTCTATATACATAGACCTGCCTATGTGTCTCCTGTACGCACATTATCTTTAGGCATGTCTCTCACGCATTGTCTCACACCTCTCTTCCTAATCGACGAGTATGATTCTAGCAGAGCATTCTATAGGATGCCCCTTAAAGTTAGGTTGGATGAATAGTAATATCAGAGATAAAGGGGTTACCTTAGTCCGAGAACCTAGGGTTACAAATCCTAGCTGGCTTTGTCAGTGGACATAGAGTCCTTCACAATTATGATATCTTTGTCTTGTACGACGAGTCATCCATGGGTCTCCCTAAATGTGTCACGGGCCGACCAATGTGACGCAGTACGGAACCGAACGAAGGGCCTCACCTCGACCCACCGGACCTCAAGCGGTGACACACCCTCTGCCCCCATGTCTTGTTATCTTCTCACACCCACACATACCAACACAGACACCACACACACAAAATATATTCTCCTGGTGCCTCTATCCACTCCCCCTTGCATATGCACACTCAAGGGAATCTCTCGCGGTGACGTCATATTCGTCTCTCTCTCTAGACCACTCTCATTTCTCGTGCTATCTCTCCCACGCCCCCCCTGTCGTCCCCTCTATCCATGCCTCTCTCGAATACGTAATACACACACATACCTCTCTAGGCCCTGCCAAATGCATCAACTACACATTCACACATGTTACATCACGTACCCCATTGATCTAAAAAGCCCTCTCTTCACGTTTATTTCGCATACAACATTCCTTTTGAATAAAGTGTGGCCAAAAAAATATTTTAGAATTTCTACATATATACAACATTACAAAGTTATATGGAGGAGTATGAACGCTTGCATTGCATGGTGCCCACAATGATATTTATTCCGCACTGTGAATTTGTATATTTTTTATACTATATATAAAGTTAGTCATAATAAAGAGAAACGAAGAGCATCTCTCTCTCCATCACATACCCCCCCCCTCTAAGCCCCTTTCATGTACGCACACAAACTATCCCCAGGTCCCCTAAAAGTAAGCCCCCAGCACATTCACACATGTTTCCTCTTTCTCTCGCGATATATACAGTGACGGTCATTGTATTTGAAGCGAAAGCACGATACGTACATTGGACTTCAGAATCCACTCATTACGGTCACCATTTATGTTTTGTGGTTATTATACAGTCACGGGCTCACCGTACAACTCTGTATTTGCTCAAGACACGACTAGTTGACCAGTTAAACGCTCCACGTGGCACCTCTAGTGTTGCATCACATTATGTCACTACCATCGGGCCCACATGTCGGCTTGTATCTACTCTACATCTACACTCTTATCAAATACTAGCAAGATGCCCATGCATTGCACGGAACATCAAGATGCATTTGTATGAGTAGTTTATCTTGTGGGAGAAAAGGATGAACAAGGGAAGGCCTTATTTGCAAGTGTGGAGAGGGGTGTGGGTATCTTTTTGCAAAATTGCCATAGTTTCCTTCCTATCTGTCAGATATAGATCGGATGGCCTATATTGCGGGATGGCAGGCACACGATCATCACTGACTATGCTTTTTATAAGAGTAGGGATAAAATACACTCTTATAAAAAACAGAGTTGGTGATGATGGTGTGCCTGCCATCCTCCAATATAGGCCGTCCGATTTATATCTGACGGATAGGAAAGTAACTATGACAATTTTTCCTAAGATGTACCCACACACCTCTCCACATTTGCAAATAAGGCCTTCCCTCGTTCATCCTTTTCTCTCACAAGATAAACTAGTCATACAAATGCATCTTGATGTTACGTGCAACGCACGGGCATCTTGCTAGTAAGAATGAAAACAAACGACAAAAAAATATTGGACGGTTGTTCGAAGTCTTGACCGCGGGCACAGCGGACAAGGTGGCCTTGTATTGGTATGTTGAGCCGTCTGTTTTAACACACAGGAGCTGGTGTGGTTATTATACACACACGCACGCATGCACATGAACTGCATGCACGCAACACTCACACGAACACATGCATCCACGCACGCACGCAACACTCACACGTACACACGCAGCCACGCACGCATGCAACACTCACACACACACACGCACGCATGCATGCACACACCAGTACACCACACGACCAACACACACTCTCACGCTCAAGTGCTCAACCTACACGTGCATGCGCACACATCAGGCCCTGACAGACACATACACAACCAGGTGATTCCCGCGCACGGGGTGGAGTCTTGTCGCGCCTACGTAAATTTGTGTTTATCTGACCATTTCCCTATGCGAACTGACAGGTGGGACCCACAAGGAACGTGGTCAATTTAACTAGTCAACATGGTGCCACGCAGACTATTTGGCCGGTCAACAGAGTGCAATCCGATGCTGAACCGTGAGCAAGTGACCGTATAATCACCGCAAAACGTATATAGTGACCGTAATCAGCTTATTCTGAAGTTCGGTGAACGTATTATGCTTTTCTCTCTGTAGGCCCTCCAAAACTACATCTCCACACGTTCTCGCATGTTACATCTAACAACTATGCAATACAGCACTACTACTACACTCTAACACAATAAATCATATGTGTTTTTAGTTTTACTAGATATCATATTGTTACTTAATTATTCAGTTTGCATACATTAAAATTGCCTTTGAAATGTATGGCCAGTATCATATACCGCGCGGGAAAAATCCCGCCCTTTCCTGTTTAATCAGGTTTGTATCGATGGATCGTGCGAAACAGCAAAACTATAGTACTATATACAGTACAAGTGACAGTTCACTGGGACGTCGTGTCGTGTACTCCTCCGTCGTAAGAGTGGAGCACTCGCTTTCATAAATCTTCTAGTCCCTTTCGCCGACATGTGGGGCATCAAGCTACCGGTTCCACGTGCCATACCGGAATATAGTGCAGAGCAGCCGGGGTGAAGCACCCAGTCATGGCGCCGACGTAGTAATGAGCAATGAGGCGTCAAATCACAAAGCTGCACCTTTCCCGCAGTTAAGTTGGAGGGACGAAGTAATAATGCTAAAAAGAAGTTGGAGGGACGAAGCAACCATCATTTCACTCGTTGCTGAATTCGCTTCTCCCTCATCTTCTTCAAGTTAACCACGTGTTGCTTCTGCCATTGTTCTACCTCATGTGGGAAGCGGATCGGCTTGGTAAAGCACTGACATGTGGGACTGCATGTTAGCAAACTGCTAGGACAACGTCCTCTAAAAATAAGAAACCTCCCCCGCCATCCGCGCGGCAAAATCACCTCCTTTTTACTAATCTTGATTCTATAATTTTTTAGATCAATATAATTGAGATTTGTATAGATAGCACACAGGAGCAAAACCAAGTGGTACGGTTAAGGGCATCCACAATGTATAGCCAAGTGTGAAAATAGCTTTTGGCATCGTGGGATCCATTGTGGACGGTGTTGCTAAAGCCAAAAGGATGGAACCGAAGCTCCCTGATTGGTTGATTGATTGATTGAAGGAATAGAAAAATGCAATGTCTCTCCTCTTTCTCCCGTGCTTGGACGCATGTACAGTCTAGAGGACAGAGTCTACTCCCCTGTCCCTTCTATCACAAATCACAAAGCAGTGAGGCGTCAAATCACAAAGCACGGACGAAGCAACCATCATTTCACTCTTCGCTGACTCCGCTTCTCCATCGTCTTCTTCGAGAAACCATCTCACCGCACTAAGCTGGACGGACGACGCTATTGTGTATGAGTAGTACTAGTACATTTACGCGTCCTTTGGTTCAACGGACTTCCTGGATGCAAATAAGGCAGTTGTCTCGGCTTGCAGGCGGCACTTGCAAACGAATTACCGTGGTCTCCCTCAATGGTGTTCTCCGGCGAACGCACTTTGCCAAACCACAATGTTCGAGATATTGTCGACGTCACCGCAATGGGGAAGGAAGTCAAATATAGTTACTACCTCCATTTCTTTGTACACAAGGCCAGTATATCAAAATTACAAGTTGCAAAAGGACACTAACACTAATCGAGGCAAAATTGATGGGGTTTGCCTCGTACTAGCAACCAAGGACATTAATATCCCCTGCATGCATGCGGAAGTGAGAAGGTTGGTTTGCATGGCGCTGCATTAATCAAGCAATGAGGAGTGAGATGGTTAGCTCTTTGGGCTTTGGAGAAAAAAATACGCATTAATTGACACGTGAAACGAGGATTTGTATTGATTAATCCCGCGAAGGAAAACCCCATCTTTCTTTTTTAACACTAGTACTCCTAGTACGTAGTACTACGTACTTATCCTGTTTGGGTCTAGGCCTTGCATTGCCATAATTCGCCACACATTTTTGCCAAGCTTTCCTAAAGTTTTCAAAATGAAAAGGAGGTACACTTGCGCACGGCTGTCGCGGTCGCACCGCACCCTCACACGGTCGCTCCTGCACGCCGCGGTCGCACCGCACCCTCACATGCACAGTCGCTCCTGCACGCCGCAAACCCAACCAAGGGAACGCACCCTCACTGACACGTGCTATCGCATGTGAACAAACCAAACTCAGCCATCCTACCGCTGACACATAATTTTCGTTCATAGAGTATGTTTATCCAACCGCATGTTGGGGAGTATCCGTACGGCCCGTGCGGTGGTCTGTTGGGGAAGAAGAAGAGGTGAGGAAGAAGGGTTAGGAGTCGTAGGATATTCATCCAACCGCCTGAAATGATAGACTGACCCAAGTCAGGCGACTTGCATAACAATATATGTTTTTACACAGCAAAAGATCCTCAAAAACAACAACATAAAGAAAAACTATCACTGCTCGTGGAACGAGACGGCCTCGTCGTCTTTGGCTGCCGGCGCGAACCAGTCGTAGCTGCCGACGTGTGTCTCCGCACCGTGGTTGTCCTCGGCCTCCAGCTACTCGTTCACGCAGAGCATGCGGGCGCTCTGCACGGACGAGAGCACCGCCCGGTTCAAGTCGAGGACGTCCGGTTCCGCCTGCAGGAGGGCCTCGATGGCAGCGGCATCCGCGCGCTCCGCGTCGAGTCGAGCCTCCGCCGCCCGGTTCAAGTCTAGGACGTCCGGTTCCGCCTACAGGAGGGCCTCGATGAAAGCGGCATCCGCGCACTCCGCGTCGAGTTGAGCCTCTGCCGCCTGGTTCAAGTCCAGGACGTCTGGTTCCGCCTGCAGGAGGGCCTCGATGGTAGCGGCATCCGCGCGCTCCGCCTCGAGTTGAGCCTCCGCCGCCCGGTTCACATCCACGACATCCGGTTCCGCCTGTAGGAGAGCCTCGATGGCAGCGGCATGCGCGCACTCCGCGTCGAGTTGAGCCTCTGCCTCCCGGTCCTCCTTTAGTATCGCCAGGTTGAACCACTGGTCCGCCTGCACCATGGGGGACTCGGACGCCGGCACGAAGTCGACGTCCATCGTCTCATACCCATCGGGGGCCTTCTGCGCCGCGACCTCCGCCATGAACATTGGATCGGCTTCCTCCTCCTCCTCGTAGCTTGGCTCCAGAGAACTCGGGGATTGGCCCGCCGCAAAGCGAGCTTGAGAACAGAGGTCTCTGGCGCCGACCGCCGCCGCGATTTCTGCGCGGCGCTCCGGCGTCAGCATCTTGTAGTACGTGATCTTGCGGTGCACCATGGCTTTCCGGCGAACTAGGGGACGCTTGATGCGGGCTAGGGGATCGAAAGGTGGGGGAAGGGGCTGGAGATTAGGTGTGGTTTTAGGGCAGTGGCTGGCGTAGGCCGAGCAGCGAAGGTTCTGGTGTGAATAGTGGTTCCGGTGACAACCGGTCAATCAGTTTTGACTGTACATCGCTCTTGTCGCCTTCGCATTGCAGCCCAGCACGCTGGACCCTCCACGTCGCTCACCGAATTGAACGCACTTCGTCTTGCATTTTCGCTCGCTTGTGGGACCGCAGTTGAGAGCAAACCGACGTCCCTCCCCCTCCCCCGCCTGCGTCATTTTATGCGGAGTAAATAAAAACAGAGGGAGTATACTACGGATGAGGATCCCCTGATGTGGCCGAACCCACTGAGTAACTGACATGCGGGGCCTAGCAAGCATGGGGTCCGCCAGTAAGTAACCGAAAGGGAGGGTGAGGCAGGGATACGTATGTGAAAGGAGCTTCCAATGATATAATTTTCACATTATACATCTCATGTACTATTAATCTTGTCAATAGTCAAATGCGGTTTTGAAAAACGCAGTAGAGCATGGTTAATAATATAGCCAGTCGATGGCTATAAGGAACTGCCATGTCATCTATAGCCATCATCTATTATATGCACTCATACAGTAGTGTGGGCTATAAGGTTGGCTATTTCCCGCAAAAAAATTATAAGGTTGGCTATTGTATTAGTACTTTTTTCCATCTCTTTCTTCATATTTATTGTACGTATTTAACTAGGAATGCGTATATAGCTAGGCTCTTGCATGAGAGCTCACTCCCCTTACTTTTTCACATCTCTCTCCTCCAAACTAAGACGCGAAGCAACACGTAGTGGAGGCAAAGTGAAACTTCAAACGAACCGTTTGTTTGTATGCATGTCGGACAAATTACAAATAAACATTGGAAATACAAGCATGGTCTAGGCCCACATGCAAATGATACTCGGCAGAATGTTCAAATGAGGCATGCGGGAGGATGGACTCGACCGGAGGGCGACATGATCGATGGAGAAGAGGGTTGGAGATGAATGAGAAATAAGCAAATGCCACATGATTATACTTGACTGGCTCAAATAAACAATAAGTTGTCTCGCTTGGCCTACAAAGTGAAAGGCCTAATGCGCAATGCGGAGCACTGACGCTCGAATATGGCCGGGAAAACAGGGAAACCGACATGTGGGGCACACCTGTCAGGACGACGTAGCGCAAACTAGTCCAATGGAGGAGCTGGCCCACGACCTCCTAGCTCGCCACCGGCAACCGTTCATGTGGGTCGTGTGGGCCAACAACGTGGCACAGCTCTAGCACCGCCTCTGGACACGGCGACCGTGGTGAGCGACGCGCTCATCGTCGCTAGACACGGTCGGTTTCAGTGTGCCGAGGGTAGCGTTAGTGTTGTGGCACGACCAACAGCTAGTATGTTTGGTTTGTGCCCAAGGTTGCCCCATCAAAGCATTGGGTAGCCAAAGTTTTGGTTGAGGTTTTGGTTGCCCATGATTTGGCCGACATCGGCAAGAAAAATGAACTAGAGTTGGCTAGAGTTCATTGGCATGCCAAAAAAATGGCAACCATCCATTTTTGGGTCATGACCAAAACCTCAAAAAAATGGCAACCATACAAACAAAGACCAATCTTTGGGTCATGACCAAAATTTTGGTAAGGTGCACTTTGGCAACAATCCAAACACACCCCAACACCCGGCTCATCGAGGATGCACAGGGCGCCAGGACGCGTCCGCGGAGTTGTGTAGCATGGCCAACTGCATCCTCAGGACCTGAGACCATGCCGGGTCGTCTTGCTTTTTCAATGACATGCGTCGATCGCATGTGAGCAAAGGGCATCACCAACGTTGCCACGAACGCAGCTGACTACCCTAGCACACCAAAAACCCTCGTCCCTCGTGCCGTCGCGCGGTGCGTTCCCAGCCGGCACCAGCTGCCCGCATTCATGTCGTCCGTTCGTATGCCGTCGTTAAGAGGCTCGGTGCCCAAGGAACCAACTCCGGCGACTTAATGACGCACCAGGATGCTTGGCCTCACCGGAATGCGCTACTTAAAGCGGCAATGCCCAGCTAACCTCCACACCATAGCGCATCGTCCTACTACCTGGCACCACATCCGCCATGACCGCAAGCACGAACGCTCTGCGGGAGAGCTTGTCTTCAGGGATGGAGCTCGAGGTCGCCGCCCTCGCTCAAGTCACCGCACAAGCGGTGGCCACACTGGCGGCCGACGACGGGAGCACCGTCAGCCACGCGTCCTACTTGCCGCCGTGCAACGTCCGGCACAGCCGAGGTCGGGGACTCCTTTGAGGATGAGTAGGGCATGCGAGGCGGCAGGGCATGGTGTGCCAACTGGCCGGTCTGTCTCCCGTGTTCTACTTTTCCTCGCCGGAGACCGCACCTTCACTTCACGGGTCTTGAACCCCGCCCCTGTACATGGACATCGCAGATGGAGGACGTCGGTCGCCGCCGTAGAATAGGTTTAGGGTCGGTTTCTTTTATTTTTCTGTCCTATAAAAGTTCAAAATGTAATGAAAATCTGTCGTGTTTGCATTAATCTCGGCCGGTGTATATGAACTTTCACAATAATATAGTATATTGTAGGAGTACTAGCAAGATGCCCGTGCGTTGCACAGAAGATCAAGATCTTATGGGAGAAAAGGATGAATGAGGGAAGGCCTTATCTGCAAATGCACATTCACGCATTCCACATTTTTCTACATCTACGGGAACCTACGAAAGGGTTAACGTAAATTGCCTCTCTCTCTCTCCTCCCCTGATTTTCATGGTGGTGGGCCCCTCCCTCCCCCAATCTACAATCAACAGCTCACACGTTTCACATTATGTTAATTACGTAACTGGGACTACGTAGGTGTAGCATTACTCGTCCTAAAAAACAAACTAAGCCAACCTCCCAGCATATCGCGCGGGAGACCCGGCCGCGCCGTTTTAGTCGGGATTACCGGATTACTAGTAGTAGTATTGATGGATCGCGCGAAGCAACAAGTTTTTTTTAGGGGGCGGAGCACCTAGTTTAAAAGGAAAAAAGGCGGTACACTCACAGCACCCCTGTCGCGGTCGCATTGCACCCCACACATGTTCGGTCCTGCACACAGCTCACGCAAACGGAACGCGCTTCGGCTTGCCTCTTCACTGACATGTGGGACTGCACTTGGAGAAACCGACCATGCGCCAAAATCCCCCCGCCCACCACACGAAAATCCTCCCCCCACCCAAAAATTCCCCCAAATCCTAGATTCAACCGCCCTTCGCCCAACTAGCCAATAATATTCCCCAAACCCCCCTCCCCCCTTGACTCCATTCGCTTCGCCAAAGCCGCCCTCCCCGCCACACCGATACGTCGGCGCCGCGGTTCGTCGAGGGGACGCACGGCGATCCTCTCGCTGCCACAGTACGCTCTCGTAGACTGCCGTCCTCTAGCCGCGCCGCCACCGCTGGCGACGTTCTTGTGGAGGCACACGGCGGTCAGCGCCGCCACCGCTGGCGACGTCCGTGTGGAGACGCACGGCGGTTAGCTTCTCCCACGGTATGCGCATTCTAGACTGAGGCCCCGTGCATGTCGGTGTAGCGCTGAATGTTAGCTGATAGACGCTGTTAATCTCACTGTTTGCCGAAGTAGTTTACAGTCAATATGCTCTGCTTAAGAAGCTTCCTTGCCCTGTTCTGCACCAATCTGCTTAGCTGAGATGGCATGCCAAGGCCGATTAGTTGCTAAAATATCATGCCATTTATTTATTGTGACGTAGATTGCCATGGTCTAGTAGCCAATCTGTTAGGTGAAATAGCTCTACACCGTTTTATACTCGATCTTTGTTGCTGCGATGGCCTTCGATAGTTCAATGGCTATGTGCTCGGCCTCATTGACTGCTAAAACAGCCTGCCATAATTTAGCACTCAAATATGTTTGCTGAATTAGCTTTACATATATTTTGTTACATAGATCTGCTCGTCCAAATATCTTCCCATAGCTTTAGACATCGACCTAGGTATTTTCTTGTGGACTTCATAAAAAAGCATATATGTTTTTCCTGTAATATCTAGTAGAGGAACTAATTAGTATGTCTAACAGATGGACAGGACTTGGATAACTTCTGCTCGAAGATTCTCCGCTGCATATGTCGAGGGGGTTGAAAACTTCATGAACTTTATCAGAGCTGAGTACGGTGGTCCGAAATCAGATGTGCTCTACCCATGTAGTGGTTGTATGAATTCAGTTACAAGACCCCAGTCAACTGTGCAAAATCATCTACACTTGTATGGGATGTCGGTCACATATACTAGGTGGGTTCATCATGGTGAAGCTGTGAAGGTCAATGTTATTGACTACGTGGAAGCAGCAGATCGCCATCTTGATCTGCCTGATGCTCAGGTGGAAGAGGAGGAGGAGTTGATGGCGGAGCCAGCGAGTTTGACCAACATTGAAACAATGCTACGAAATGCTCGTGCATTCCGTGAACTTTCACTTGCAGAAGAAAAACGGTGGGCCCGCATGTTGGAACAATGCAACGTGGCTGTCACCCCAGGAAATAAGATGTCAGTATTCTCAGCTATGGTGACCTTTCTTCAGGTGAAGACATCTGAGCGGATGACCAACAAATCATTCGATGCGATGTTGGCTGCTTTCCGCAAAGCTTTCCCAGATGCGTCTGAGCTGCCACACACCTACAGTAAGATGAAGAATTTCCTTCGTGCAGTTGGAATTGGATATGATATGATCCATGTTTGTAAGAATAATTGTGTTCTGTTCCAGAAGGATTATGCCAACTTAAGTGAATGCCCGAAATGCAAATCATCAAGATGGAAAGACGGCGATGTTGTGAAGAGGATTCCTCATAATGTTCCGAGACATTTTCCAATTACACCAAGATTGCAGAGGTTGTTTCATGATGCTGAAACAAGAGAGGATGTACTGTGGAATTCTAGGAACCAGGATTTCAGAGATCAGAATGTAATGAGCCATCCATCACATGGTAGTGAGTGGAAAAGCTTCAATCAAAACCACGAAACGTTTGCTGCTGACCCGAGAAACATTACACTTGGCCTAGCTTCAGATGGATTTAACCCATTTGGCCACCAGAGCGCCACATATAGCATGTGGCCAGTGCTTGTTATCCCTTACAACATGCCTCCAAATGTCTGCACCAAAGAATCAAACTACATGATGGCCTTTCTCATCCCAGGTCCAAAAAGTCCTGGAAAGGATTTTGATTTGTTCATGGAGCCTCCTGTGGAGGAACTTCAACAGCTATGGAGGGGTGTTCTCACTCGAGACCTATATAGCAGCCCACCAGCTGATTTCTTTCTACGTGCTGTTATAATTTGGTGCATCCATGATTATCCGGCTTTGGGCACCATGTCAAGGCGAACGACACATGGTTACAATGCATGTGTTCGCTATGACAGGAATCCGCTGTCATACGCAATACTTAGCAAGATCTGTTACATTGGACACCGCCGTTTCCTTGCCAAGGACAAGCCGCATCCTAGAAAATACCGAAGACATGTGTTCAATGCAAAGCATGAAAACCGTGATGCGCCAAAGTGGCTCACCGCCGATGAGTTGCAAGTGGAATTAGAGAAGGTCAGGCATCTTACACCAGGAAACCATCCTGATAATGGTAGCGAGAAAAGGAAGCATGGCAGGGCAGAAGAGAGATTATTGTTTACCCGCAGGTCCACTTTGTGGGACTTGGAGTATTGGAAAGATTTGGATCTGCGACATAATCTTGATGTGATGCACATCGAGAAAAATATATGTGACAGCATTATCGGCACATTTCTTAATATTGAAGGCAAGACGAAAGATACTTTAAAATCTAGGATTGATTTGACACACCTGGGTATCAGAAAGGATTTGCAGGTGCAAGATGAAGGTAAACCACGGGATATGGCACCAGCTCTGTACGTCTTGGACAAGGTAAAAAGAAAAGAATTCTGCAAGGTCCTGTCACGTGTGAGATTCCGACATGGATTTGCTTCCAACCCTGAAAGGAGAGTCAGTGCAGATGGAGACAAGGTACAAGGGTTGAAAACTCATGACTGCCACGTCCTACTTCAAAGGGTTTTACCTGTTATCCTTAGAGGATTGGGCCGCCCTGACTTATACAGAGCAGTTGCAAAGTTGGGACAATTCTTCAGGGAACTCTGCAGTAGAAATATCAGGATAGATGCTTTGGAGCGTCCTAGAGACAAGATACCAACTATCCTATGCGACCTTGAGAAGATATATCCTCCAGCCTTCTTTGATGCGATGGCGCATTTGGATGTTCATCTACCTGATGAGGCACTACTTAGAGGTCCAGTACAGTATGGTTGGATGTACCCCATTGAAAGGTGGCTAGGCACTTTCAAGGGCTATGTTAGGAACAGAGCTAGACTCGAGGGTTCCATTGCAGAGGCCTACATTGCTACAGAAGCGTTGACATTCTGCTCAAAATACATTGAAACAGCTGATCAGCTTAGCAAAAACGTGGATGAAGACAATCCCGGGCTCAATGTTTTCGATTATTCTGTTCGAGTTACAGGGAAGAGTCGACAAGAGGACAAACCTAAAGATTTGGACAAAATGGTTTGGTATGTGTTGAATAACTGTCCTGAGATACTACCTTATATTAAGTAAGTGCTAAGTACTGCAGCTTATACATCGTAATCTACTAAACTTGCAGCACATTCTTATATATTTAGATGTTTGACGCAATCACTATGTTGTGCAGCATCTACAAAAAGGAGTTACTGCCGCAAAATCCAAGAAACATTGACAAAACTGGTTATGGCAGGATTTGCGAAATGGTTCAAGAGCCATGTAAGCTTTTGAATTGCACTGTCAGTTTTTTTAATATATTGAGTACATAAGATGATCAGCTTGTCTATTTTCTAACCATATGTTAAGAAGATGCGGGAGGATGGGCAGGCAGTTGATGATGCCCTTTACTCACTAGCAATGGGTCCTGATACTCGGGTAAGACATTATGAATCTTGCATTGTTGGAGATGTGCGCTACAACACCCTTGCACGAGACGAAGGCAGGAAGACACAAAACAGTGCCATCATGAGCATGGATACGTATGACAAAGAGACAACTGAAATGTATGCTAACATAACAGACATTGTTCAGTTGCAGTATATCTCCAGTTTCGAGGATCATCGGTGTGTGGTTCTGTTGTGTTGTCGTTGGTATAACCTGTTTTCCAGGATCGCAAAACCCAGAGGTGATGATTATTTCAAATCCATCAATGTCAAGGCGGCGTACCAGACCAACGAGCCTTTTATTTTGGCAAATCAAGCAACACAGATATTTTTCTTGGAAGACACATTTGCACGTAGCGATGACTGGAGAGTAGTGCAAAGGTTTGAGCAGAGGAATTCGTTTAATGAAGTTGCACAACAAGATGATGCTTACACTGCTCCTGATGTACAAGATAACACAGATGTTCCTAATATCTTTGAGAACCATCACGTCAATGACGCCGGCGAAAAGATTGCCTGTCGTGCTGTGGACATACAGGAGTTGATCAAGAAGAATCCAACGTTCGAGGACATTGAGGACGAAGAAGAAGATGACACCATGGGGAATTACGATTCAGACTGATACACATGGCGAAGATGTTGACGCTGCTGCTGCGGATGATTATTACATTGCTTTTGTCGTATTTGCCTGTCAGAAGACGTTTTTTATCAACTATGTGAAATTGTGTTTGCTATGACAACTGAAACCTGATGAACATGTTGTTTAGTATTTTCTTGTGAGAACATCACTTGTTATGTATGCTGATTTCTGTTTGGTGATTGTATGACGACTAAAACATGATGACATTGTTGTTTAGTTGTACTCATATTTGGCTGTGAAACTTGAATTTGATGACATAGTTTCCTGTTGGACTGCAATTTGCTCGACGTCTTCGAATGAGAACAAAGCTGACCCGACAGGTCCTCTGCTAATTTATTTATTTATTACCAAAAGGGGCTCTGCTATTTAGTTATTTATGAGCAAAAGGGGATACCCCCCGATTTCCGTTAATAGAAATCATTAGATGTTCACAACACTACGCCTAGTCTGCTACACAGGTTTCATTCATTACTAGTTTTAGCAAAGTGCTCATGTCATAGCCACTGAATACATCACGGGTGCTACATACACTGCAAATAAAGAGACAATCATCCTACAGAGCACATCGATTTTGCCCATTATCTTCACAAGCTCTTTCATCTCCTCATTGCTGTCAAGGCCGTTCAGCAGCTGTTGCTTGGCCATGATCAGAGGAACTGAATCTTTATCCTTCTGCTCTGCATCTTCCTCTTCTGCCATTCCTTCAGTTACTTGTCCAACACCCCAACCTACTGGTATTGGGATTCCTCGGCTAACCAAATAATCAGCGTAGTTGCACTCCCCCACATCAGCAACTTCCCAGAAATACAAATCACACGAATCTTCCCTTTTCTGCACAAATCAAATTGGAAGATCATCGACCAAACTATTAAAAAAATCAGCAACTGAAAGCAGCAGAACAACACTTAAACATATTATTACCCCATGATTCGGGCATTTGTAGATGACTCGGCCAGGGTTGAGGATTGTGGTTGAGACGCGACGGATGACTCTGTGTGATTTGCAGCAGTGGCACCACACCAACAGCAGCGGGTTGCAATGAGCAACCGGCTGCGGTGCGCGTGCCGGCGGGGGTGTGATGAGACCCACAGGCGATGGTACGGGTGGCGACTTGGCGCATATTTGGTTGTTGCCTGCTGAAGAGCAGGTGGACGAGCAGCCAGCGGACATGGTTGATGCGGCCAGAGCTTCTGATGCTAGGTAGAGTAAGTAGAGAAGAGGAGAAGCGAACGTTGGATATGTCAGTTTCATTACTTGCAGAGCAGCATAGCACCATATATAGTCATAGTCTAGGTTTGGATTCGAACCAGCTACAGGAGCACGTCTCTCTTTTTTCTAAAACTCAGCAACGTCTCTTTACTGGTACACTAGCTTGTTCTGTACGCCTTCTCAAGTCTTTGATTCCTCCACCTGACATCTGGGACCCACCGGAAGGGTCTCTGTATTTCGCAAAAAAATGTGCCCCCCGCTGACAGGTCGGACCCACCAGCTATCTTCGCACGCAAGGAAGTGCCTCCTTATTACGCACACAAAAATGAATACTCCCCCTGCCAGCTGGAACCCAGCATCGTGGGAGGCTGACTTGTGGGCCTACCAAGTTGACGGGGACGGAGGTCTTTGTAAACTTAGTCAATATGAACGATTCTAGCTCCAGTTACCGTACGATGTTCATCCAACGGCAGTAGTGCTTCTTCAACCTCTGGTCTTCTTGCTCCAGCTGCCCAAACCAGCGCCGGTCGTGCCGCGTGCTCCTGCCTCCCATGGCCAGCTGTGATGCCGCGGAGGCCTCACCGCCCCCTACTACTCCCACCGCTCGCAAGGCCATCCCTCTACTCACCCACACCCCCTGTTATTCTGTGGCGACGACGGCCTCACACCGCAGCCGAACCAGTGAACCCTCGTACTCCTCTCCACGTGGGCATCCACTGTCGCGTCTTCCCCGGCTCTGCGTCGTCCCCTTCCTAGGCCTCGCCGTCGTCCACCGCATTGGTGCTCTTGGCGCGGCATGGTCAATGTGGTCAACGACCGACTTCTATCGAAAGAGTACTATACATGGAGAGGCTGACAGCTGGGTCTACGGCAGCCGCAAGGAAGTGCCTCCTTATTAAGCGGAAAATAATTATTCCTCCACCTG
Source organism: Aegilops tauschii subsp. strangulata (assembly GCF_002575655.3). Lineage (NCBI taxonomy): Eukaryota > Viridiplantae > Streptophyta > Magnoliopsida > Poales > Poaceae > Aegilops > Aegilops tauschii. The sequence continues at coordinate 290,850,672 of NC_053038.3, forward strand.
ATAGCAGGGACCCACTGGATGGGCCACCATATCTGGCGAAAAAACATTTCCCCCCTGATTGCTGGGACCCACCGGACGGGCCAACATATTTCGCGAAAAAATGTTCCCCCCGCTGTCAGCTTGGACCCACCGGAGGTGCCTCCTTATTACGCACAAAAAAATGAATACTCCCCCTGCTAGTTGGGACCCACCTTGGCGGGAGGCTGACTTGTGGGCCTACTAAGTTGATGGGGACGGAGTGCTTTGTCAACTTAGTCAATATGAATAATTCTAGCTCCAGTGACCGTACGATGTCCATCCAACGGCCGTACTGCTTCTTCAACCTCTGGTCTTCTTGCTCCAGCCGCCCAAAGCAGCGCCGGTCGTGCCGCACGCTCCTGCCTCCCGTGGCTGGCTGTGCTGCCGCGGAGGCCTCACCGCCCCCTACTATTCCCACCGTTGGCTAGGCCCTACGGCGACGGCAGCCTCACACCGCAACCGAACCAGTGAACCCTCGTACTCCTCTCCACGCGAGCTTCCACTGCCGCGCCTTCCCCGGCTCCGTGTCGTCCCCTTCCTAGGCCTCGCCGTCGTCCACCGCCCTGGTGCTCTCGGCGTGGCGTGGTCAACGTGGTCAAGGAACAGCTTCCATCGGACGTGGACTGTACGTGGAGAGGCTGACAGCTGGGTCCACGGCCGCAGCAAGGAAGTGCCTCCTTATTACGCGCAAAATAATTATTCCTCCGCCTGACAGCGGGGACCCACCGGACGGGCCACCGTATTTTGCGAAAAACGCGTTTCCCCCTGACTGTTGGGACCCACCAGCTACATCTTCGCACGCAAGGAAGTGCGTCCGGGAAAAAAACAATTCGCCCCTGACTAGTGGGACCCACCAGCTACATCTTCGTAGGCAAGGAAGTGCCTGATAGTCGGGACCCACCTGGTCGAAGCGTACGTAGCGTTGTCATTCTGGTCGCGAACGTGTACGTACATACTGGTCGATGTAGAGGCGCGCACGTGTCGTAGTAGAGGCGCGCATGTAGCATGTACACGTACGTACAGCGGCCAGGGTGCAAGAAAGTAAATACGGCCACGTACGTACATACGGGCGGGGTCTCGAATGCCTACTCGCGCGTACGTACGGCCAGGGCTCGTGTACATGGCTGGGTCGGAACAGAGAAACAGCGTTGTCGTCGTGTTCAGGGGGAGCCAACCGGCTGGGTCGGAATGGAATGCGTCGTCGTGTTCATCGGGAGGGCCTGGACGGAACAGCCGATGGAAACGAGGCCTGGCATACTGCAAAATGGAGGAAACGGCCTTGTGTTCGACCGGCCACATTCGAAACGGGATCCTGTTCATCGGGAGGAGTCTGGCGTACCGCAAAATGGAGGAAACGGACCTCCTACGGTCGAAACAGGGGTCCTGTTGATCGGGAGGGATGTGGCGTACCGCAAAACGGAGGAAACGGACTTGTGTTGGAGCGCTACGGTCGAAACGGGGGTCCTGTTCATCGGGAGGGGTGTGGCGTACCGCAAAACAGGACTCCACGGGATACTGTTCATCTCCACCGTCGACCCTTTCCAGCCTCCACGGGCTACTGTTCATCCACCGTCGACCTCCTCCAGCCTCCACTTGCGACTGTTCATCCACAGGCTCCTGTTCATCCAGCCTCCACCGCGCGCTACTCCACCGGCTACTGTTCAATCAGCCCTCTCCACGGGCTCCTGTTCAACCACCGCTCCACGGGCTACTGTTCATCCAGCCCTCCACCGTCTACTGTTCATCCTGCCCTCCACGGGGTGGTCCTGTTCATCCTGCCCTCCACGGGGTCTTGTTCATCCAGACCCAACCGGCTCGAACGATCGGGGTCCTGTTCATCCAGAGGCAACGCCACGGGGTCCTGTTCATCCACCCCCACCGGGAACATTTCATCCAAACCCCCCAGCAACGCTCACTGTTCATCCAGAGGCAGCATCAATCGGCTTCAGTTAGCAGCAGTAGCGAAGGAATCGCTCGATCGGGTTCAGTTAACAGCCATCGATCGATCGCTCGGGTTCAGTAACGCGTAGCCTGCAGTGCAATCGCTCGGGTTCAGTTAGAGCCCAACGCCTCGCACCCACGCGCGTGCGTGTACGAGAGAAACGCGCATCGCTCGGCCCCGACCACCCACCGTAACCAAGAACACCCGGTATTTTCCTCGCCATCGCTTCTACCATGGTTTTTTCCGTCATGAACGGCCCAAAGAATGTCATGCAGCTGTGTCTCCGACCCGCCTAGGATGAAAAGCCCATTTTCTATCATGATTTTTTGTCATAGAAGTAGAACCCCACCGCATCTATGACGATACCGTGTTTTGTCACAATTATCGTCATAGAAGTGTCATAAGTATGACAGAAAAGATTTTCGTTTGGCCCAAAATGTCACGGATGTGTCTTTTTTTTGTAGTGACGGCCGCCGCAGAAGCCGTGAAGGGCCAGGTGGAAGCCTTGCTGAAGAAGTTCCTTGCCATCGACCCCGCACCTCCAGCTGATGGCGACGCCGATCCTGTGACCAAGGCCAACGTCACGGGTGATGGCAGCGCTACCGACGAGCGGGCACTTCCTGGTGACGGCGGCCGAGACTGAAGAGGAGGCCTGCTGGCGAGCGATTGTTCTCCTTCCTTCTTTTACTTTCCTGCGAACTTTCCTTCAACATGCGACGTGCCTCGTGGAGGCGTTAAAACTTTCATTTGGTGTTAAGGAACATTATGATGTGTAATAATTTATTTAGGTTCCGCGATTTCCTTCCCGTTTGCTTGATGTTCTACGTCGGCAGGGCCCGACCCCGCGCATACCTCAACCGCCATTGGGCCATCGGGATCACCAGGACAGGACCAAGGTGTGAGGGGCTATGTGGTCAGTTAGGCTCCTGAGTCGCGATGCTCAGGAGTCCCCCTTGACGCGCAAATGGCCTGCGGGAAGGAGATGCAGAAATAGGCCTTGGGGTTCTACGTCGGCAGGGCCCGACCCCGCGCATACCTCAGCCGCTGCTGGGCCATCCGGATCACTAGGACGGGACCAAGGGGTGAGGGGCTACATGGCCAGTTAGGCTCCTGAGTCGCGATGCTCAGGAGTCCCCCTTGACGCTCAATCAGACCTTCATACATGCCCTCGTCGAGGTCCCGCTCGGGAGGGGTGCGCGACGACTAGGTCCGAGGGACCTGGCAGAGCGGCATACGCTAGGTGAGGCATGAGTGTAGCCCCCGTGCCCAGCCCCCTCGCGCGACTCTCCCGAGGGGGAAGCGTTGCGGTGAGGCTGGACACTGAGCCGGGTGGCTCCCTAAGGTTGGTACGGTCATGAGGCCACCCTCAGTTGTTTATCACTAGCGCGGAGCGTAGCGCTTCCGCACTTGCACGGGCATAGCCACTCCTCGACCGTGTCGACTGCCAGCGCGGAGCATGGTGCTTCCACTGGTGTGTGGGTGAGGTCTCCCTCTGAGTGGAGCCCCCAGGGCGTGTACAGCCCCGCCCTGACACGTGGCTTGCATGGCAGGGCTAGACGAGGTGTGTCTGGGCACCCGTGAGCCAGCACGGGACTCACAAGGCCCTACCTCAAGGCGGGTTGCGCCTGGTCTTGGTTCTTGATAGCTTCAGCGGTCCTGTGAGATGGTTAGGCAACCTGCGCTGGACGAATTTCCTGAGGCGATCACATGAGAAGGCCAGACACCAACAACCCCAAGAGGTGATGTGAATGGGGCTGGCCCGCCAGACAAAGCTCAGTCGTTGGGTTTATCGACGCTGCAGGGACGGACCCGAGCATAGACGCCGTGCCTAGCCTACTCATGCGAGGCATCCTAAAGAAAGACAACCGGCTCGCGGCTCCCATGGTAACGAGGGCAGTCACGGGTGGGGTATCGAAGTACCTTACAAGCAGGTGACAATCATAGAACGACTCAAGCAAAGAGGCAGGTTAGCTCAGATAGATGCAAGAACGATACATGCCACTGGGACGGACCCGAGCGGCCTAGGGAAGATGCAGCCCGAGGGGCGCTCCCAGCAGAGTAAGCTAAAGATGCAAAGGATACATGTCGCAGGGACAGATCCATGCGACTTGGGGATAATGATGCCCGAGGGGCGCCCCCAACTGAATGAACTAGAAAGAGTCGCCTGATACCGTAGCCGGAGTGGTGTTGGAGTAGCCAAAGATGCATGCCGAAGAGTTATTCCTCACGAGCCGCCAGGGTCCTGAGCCTTGGGAGGCTCCGCGGGCCCAGGTGGCTCCTGGAGAACCATCGTGATCTCCTCCAGGACGGCATGATGTCTGGCCTCCTGAGCCGCCAGGATGCTCCGTAGATGGCGCCGGAAGGTGACAGCCACGTTTGGCAAGCCGAATGGCATGCGAACGTAGCTGTGAGGTGGACCCTCACACCGTCCAACGTGCAAAGGCCAGAAACATCCCTGAGATGCGGCCCTGTTGAGCCCTGGAATGTCGACGCAGATGCGCAGCCCGCCGTCCTCGCCGGGATGGGGAGCTGCGTCGGGTGGTGGGCGGCGGTCGCCGCGTATGGTCCTTGCTTCTTGAAGCTCCTGAATCACCTTGGTGATGAACTCCCGAGCACTAGGCGCTCCATGCCTCGTGCCCTCTTGAGGGAAACGTGCAGCGAAGCACGCCTCCACATGGTGCCCGAGCGCCTCCATCGTGACGTTGGCTAGGTCTGAGGCCCTGTTGAAGAGAGCCCCCGAGCCCAGCCTGAGGAGGGTGTCGGGCGCGCCATCCTATGCGAGGGAGGGAGGCGCCCCAACTGCGGGCGCAGATCCTGAGGTGGTGCCACTGGAAACGCCGCTCTCATGAGGTCCTGGGTGGAACAACTACTTCTTCTTATTGGGGATGGCCTCAGGAGGGTACAGGGTGTCTTCGTTGTCGGGGTTTTCGACTGCTGCAGCCTGGTAGGCGCGCTCGAGGGAGCACACTGCATCTCTTTCTTCACATGGAACCATGATGATGCCACCGCTCCGTGGCATCTTGAGGACGTTGTAGCCGTGGTGGGTCACTGCCATAAACTTGGCCAAGGCTGGATACCCAAGGATGGCGTTGTACGGCAGGTGGATGTGGGCGACGTCGAAGTCGATGAGCTCGGTGTGGTAGTTGTCACACTGGCCAAAGGTGACAGGGAGGCAGACCTGCCCAATCAGGGTGGTGGAGCCATAGGTCACTCCTGAGAAGGGCTTGGTAGGCTGCAGCTGATTGTATGGCACTTGAAGGCTGTCGAATGTCTCGACGGACAGTACATTGAGCCCTGCGCCACCGTCGATGAGGGTCTTGGTGACTTGGACGTTGCTGATGACGGGTGAGCAGAGCATCGGGAGGGCACCGGCTGTTGCCGTGCACTTGAGCTGGTCTGATGAGCTGAAGGTGATGGCGCACTTGGACCACCTGAGCGGGTGCGTGGCCTCGAGCCTGGGAAGGTCCGCGTTCACCTCACGAGCAAACTGCTTGAAGATACGCTGAGAGGCTGGGGCTTAAGCGCCACCCAAGATGTAGGCGATGGCACGAGGCTCTTGGAAGCCCCCAGCCCCTCGTCCTGATGATGGTCGTCATTCCTCCTTGGTGGTGGCGGCAGCGGCGGGAGCCCAGCGTTGCCCTGAGGGTGGTCCTCACGTGGCTAGTCTCGCCAGGTGCCCTCGCGAGGTGGGTCCTGTCAGCGGTCCTCACGAGGCCTGTCGCGCCACTCCTGGCGCGGGCCGCACTCGTCCCAGTGTCCCCCACTTCATCCTCCTCCTCGGCCGTAGCCCCGGTCATTGCGCTTAGGGCGTCGACCGAAGCGCCCATCACGGATGGCCCTGAGGTCCTGACAGTCGCTGGTGTTGTGGCTGTGAATGTTGTGGAAGGCGCAGAATGGGCGGTTGGCCTTGGACGACTTGAGGTGGTCGCGGCCGTGCTTCATCTCTGGCTCTGCCGCGAGCACGGCAGCCCCCTTGCGCTTCACATCCTTAATCCTGGCCTTCTTGTCCTCCTGGTCGGCAGCTGGGAGCTCGAGGACGGAAAGGCGCCCTTCCTCAGCTCTTGCGCACTTGGTCGCCATGTTGAACATCTCCAGGGCCGTCCATAGCTCCTCGTGGATGTCGAATTCTTCCTTCATCTTGATGTCGCGGACGCCAATGTAGAACGCGAAGATGATGGCTTCGTCCGTCACCTTGGGGATCTTGAGGCGAACGCTGTTGAAGCGTTGGATGTACTTCTGCAGAGTTTCCCCTGGCTGCTGCTTGATGCGCCGGAGGTCACCCGCGACCGACGGGCGGTCGCGAGTGCCCTGGAAGTTGGTGACAAAACGCTCGCGCATCTCGGCCCAGGAGGAGATCGATCCCGCGGGCAGGTTCAGGAGCCACGAGCGCGTGCCGTCCTTGAGGGACATGGGGAACCAATTCGCCATGACCTTCTCATTGCCGTTGGCCGCCTCGATGCTTAGCGCATAGAGCTGCAAGAACTCTGCGGGGTCAGGGGTGCCGTCGTAGCACGGAGGCTGGTCCAGCTTGAACTTGTTGGGCCAGATAATGCTACGCAGCTCGGGGGTGAAGGCACGGCAGCCTGCTGTAGTCACCGGAGCCCGTCGCGGAGGCGGAGCCTAGTCTTGATATCCATGCACCGTCGCTGCAGGCGGCGCGCAGTCTTGACGCTATGGTGCTGGGAGCGCAGGAGCGTTTTCTTGCGGCCGAGGGACTTCTTGGCAGCTTCCTTCTTCGTGCACGGGCGCCCGGAGTGGCGGGACACACCACGGGACCGCGCGTCTTGGTGCGAGGGCAGCGTCTTGGTGCGGAGGTGGTGGAGGCGCTCCGTGAGCAACGTTGCCCGCTACTGGAGGTGGTCGAGGTAGCGAAAGGGACGGTGCAGGAGAGCCCCCAGCGGCGCTGACGAGCTCGGCAATGCGGGCGAGCCAGTCGTCATAGAGGTCGTCGATTGGATGGTAACGCAGGAGCTCGCGTCCCATGAGCAGTGCAGCCTGCACATCCGTGGGCGCGCGACGAGCGTGGGACGACGAGCCGGCTGGAGTTAGCGACGGGGTGGCAGTGCGTCCGTCCCGCCGCACAGAAGGGTGCAGTGATGAAGCTTGCCCGGTCGTTCCCTGCCGGGCCGGTGGCGGCATTGGCAGCGGGCGATGGAGAATGGCGGGGAGGTTCGCCGACGGGCGCCATCTGAGCGACGCAAGCGGCGAGGGCGGCACGACGCTCAGCACGGGCTCGGCGAGCGTCAGCCATGGATCCGGTGGAGCAGCGGAGCGTGGATCGTTAGAAGAAAGGCTTCAGCGCACCCCTACCTGGCGCGCCAAATGTCGGATTCTGGGTTCCGGCAAACCCTTGAGGTTCGAACACAGGGGTGCGCACGAAGATCTCTCTCTCTCCCTAGCTCACTCTCGCAACGATCTCAAGGCCTAGCTCCACGAACCCAAAGAACAAGAGACACGAGGGTTTATACTGGTTCGGGCCACCGTTGTGGTGTAATACCCTACTCCAGTGTGGTGTGGTGGATTGCCTTGTAGGCTGGGGATGAACAAGTACAAGGGATGAACAGCCTCCTGAGGAGAGGTGTTCTTGAGCTCGGTGAGCTTGAGTGTTGAGGATGATCTGAATGGTCCGTCTCTAGATCAGTTGCCTCCTATGGTGGTGGCTAGTCCTATTTATAGAGGCACTGGTCCTCTTCCCAAATATTAGGCGGGAAGGGATCCCACAACGGCCAATTTGAAGGGGGACAACTAGTACAAGTTATCCTGACAAAAGGTGGTCTTCACCTGCCAAAGGCTCCGGTGGTGACGCCGTCGTGGGCTCCGCGGTGACCTCCGTCCTCCCGTCCTGCTAATCTTGGTCTCGTTGCACCGATATGGAAACATTTGCCTGATGCCTCGGGACTCCTCACTAGTGCTTGCCCCTTTAGCACCAAAGAGGCAACGGGTACTCTGCGCCCGCTGGCGCCCGACTGGCCTTTGTCATCACAGCTCACGTCATGTGCACCTCGCGAGGTGCCCCCTGCATAGATATCTCCGCTCCTCGGGAGCCAGCCTAGGGAGGCTGCCCCTGAGGAGGTCTTGCATCGTCCGCCTCGCGAGGCTTGGTCCCTCGCGAGGGTCTTGAGTGGTTGTTGATGAAGATGGGCCATACCAGGCCGCTGGATGAGCCATGCCCTGGGCCACATGCAGGCTAGTCTGGGTACCCCCGTTCCCAGGACGCTGACAATTTATTACAATGCCTGTATTTTCCTTGCAAATAGTAATCCCAAAGTGGTAATTGTTTTATGACGAGTTCTTGAATTAGAGTGAGTTTGTGATATAGTGATCTCAACGTGGATTTCACATTTCATGGTATCCCTAGTAAGTTTTTCATTGCAAATTCAAATTTAAAAGATGAATGGTATGGCGGTGAGAAAACTTTGTATGTATCAAGCATATGACCACACACACACACACACACACACAAACACAACAACAGTCCAATAAGTATAGTGCATCTATTTTTCCAAACCATGCATGTATGACACGAATTCAAAAATTCTCCTTCTGTTCCTAAATATTAGTCTTTTAGAGATTTCAACAAGTGACTACATACGGACCTAAATGAGTGAATCGACACTCTAAAATATGTCTATATACATCCGTATGTGGCAGTCCATTTGAAATCTCTAAAAGACTAATATTTAGGAACAAAGGGAGTAAAATGTAAGACATGCATGGTCCTCAATTCAATATTTAAAATGAACAGGAAACTGGAACATGAATATTAAGTCTAGTACTACAGTACATGCAAATTTTGTGTTTAGGCGGAGTTATGTAGATTGCCAAGGGTTAACCCCTCGGCCTTAGATAAAATTGTGAAGCTGTGTTTAGGATTGTTTAGATTATATTTGTCCCCACCCTCCCAAACATCGATTGCTTCTGCATCCCCCTCCTCCCCTGGAGAATATCATGTGCCCCCACACCTTAGATGCTATATGCTGATACGAGTTGCTTGGAGCTTGTAGATCTGAGATATAGCAGCTCACATGATGTCTTAATATTTTTACAGGAAATCTTAATGAGTTTGAGAATTGCACACAATTTGTACAAAAACTACTCAGATGCCCTTGGATCCCATATCCAACGACCTCGAAGCTCGTATCACTGTAGCATCTAAGATGAAGGAGGAAATCATATTCTCATGTATGTAAGAATATCATGTGCTACAACACCTTAGATGCTTTGGTGATACAAGCTCTTCAGAGCCATTGGATTTGTGGCCCAACAACTCCTCGGTGGTTTGAATGTTTTTTTGCAGAAAAGCCCCCAAAGAGTTTGACCACTACTTCCAAGCACAAAGACTGCTCAGATGCCATTGGATCTTAGATCAAACGACCTCGAAGCTCGTATCATCGTAGCATCCAAGCTGCGAGATCACCTGATGTTTTCTCGCACGGGAGAATATGAGGTGCTCCTGCACCGTAGATTCTATGGTGATACGAGTTCATGGAGATCTAACAGCTCATGGTAGGAGGTTAGAAGGTTTTTGCAATATACGCCTGAGAGAGTTTGGGAATTGCGCAGAAACTACGAGTACTACGCATGTGGCATCTGATCACAGATCATACGACCTAGATGCTCGTATCACCGTAGCGGCTAATTAAGCTACAGGGAGCACCTAATATGAGCAAAGGGGAGCCGTTGGATCCAAGATGCAGTGGCACAGACGAGGCTTGAATGTTTTATTTGCAAAATAACCCTTGGAGAGTTTGGAAATTGCGCATAATTACAAAGACTACTCCCAAGCCATTGGATCTCAGTTCCAACGATGTAAAAACTCGTATCACCATAGCATCTAAGTTGCAGGGTGGATGTGATATTCTATGCCGCTGTCATTTTTGTTCATAAACTTGCAAAATACGTGTAACTCGTGTCGTTACTTGTCTAACCGCGCAAAGTGTTTGTTCAAAAAAACCATCCTACACTGAAAAATCGAAACAACACACGGGGGTCCCACTTGTCATTGATCAAATTTGGACCTAAAACTAACAAATCTGAAAGACGAGATTCGAACTGGCAACCTGGACTACAGAGCATAAGTCGATAGCCTGAAACAACAACGGTTGTTGGCTTTGTCTCATAACTTGATTTTATGCAGTATTCGTTGAGTAGAGTAGAGGGAGTGGCTCGTCAACACGTGCATGACCGTTGACTCACATACTGGTGGGTCCCAGGTCTGCGATCTCTCTCTCTCCTCTCTTTTAGCCGCACGGGCACACACGAAGAGTGGCGCTAGCTTGCCGTGGTGTTATTATAACTTAAAAAAGCTTGGAAAGTAGAAGAATCGCCTAGAACAAGAGACGTTGTCGCTGGTCGAGATGGAGCTAACCACACCTATCCTCCGTGCCACGTTAGCATGATGAAGTTGTGTGGCTAGTGGGGAGTTTTTGACCGACTAGCTGGGTCCCGAGGTCGAACAATAGGTACTACGTCTGATACAGTATATTTTTACACGCACATTTTTCCTCCGTGCCGAGACGTGGCACACCCTACCGCGCAGTTTCGGGGTCCTCCCGGGTGGTGCACGCATATATTCTTCCTTGCCGAGACGTGGGAAGCCCTACCGCGCGTTTTTTGGGTCCTCCTTGGTCCTAGTGCCGAAGCAAGAAAGTGAGTCGTCCAATCATGAAAGACCACCTTTCCCGCCGAGTACATCAGTGAAGCACGGTGGCTAGCTAGTTGGGCTAGTGCGACCGATTAGCCAGGCCGCCGCCACATTTGTTTTTTCACCCCTTGTTTTATCTCCTTGCCGGCATGTAAATTTAAATATCCATCGCGGCGTTGCTCTGGTGTTTGGGTGGGCCATGCACGGCAGGATTTTTAATTTTTCGATTGACGGCATCAGGCGCGGCAGCAATCAGTCACGATGACTCCGCCTGTAAAACCCACTGCTCGCTGATGTGAAAAGTCGTTGAGTAGTGTTTTCCCATGGTGAAAACCCAAATATTCACTCTGCTCCTCGGCTGGCTGGCTCCACCTGCCCGTAGATTGCATTGCCTTTCAGCCGTTTCGCCCCCTTTGCTTCCTCTCACCATTGCTTCTACCTGGTGCCATGGCGGCGCAGCAGATCATGGAGTCTGGGCTGAGGCGCCTGACACACGAGCTCCAGGCCAAGGATGTGAAGCTCAGGGCCAAGGATGCGGAGCTCCGTGAGCTCAAGGAGGAGAGGAGTGTCATGCTCCTCCGTTATGTGCGGGAGTTCACGGAGCTTCAAAAGCAGCAAGCGTCCACCACAAAGATGCTCGAGGCGTCGGTGGCGCTGCTGCAGAAAGTGGGAGATACGATAGGCCGTCAGAGGAGGCGGCTGGAGTGCGTGCGGGCCAATTGTGATGAGGTCCAGGATCACCTCATCCACTTGGTGGACCAAGTTGCCACGCATGTGTTGCGGCTGCGCGATGCCTACCATCGTGCTAGCGCGACCATGTCGGGCGTCGGGCTAAACCCGTTCGACCACCCCGTCGACTTCAATGAGCTGCGGCTTCCTGAACTGCTCTCCTTCTTCACCTATATCTCCAAGGAGCTGAGCCATCTCCACGCGATGGAGGGGGCGGAGCTGGACAAGGAGGGGTTGCGGGCTTCCGTCGCCATTGCCGGGCGAATCCTCTCGGCGCTCCGTCACTGGAACCCATTCGTTCCATTGGACGCCGTCTTTGACGAGCTGGCTCCCGTCGACCAGGAGCGGGCTCTGCAGGCGGTTGCACCCTGCATCACCAACGTCATGCGCCTCGAGAAGCAGAGGGACTTTGGTGGTGTTTAGGCGTCCTCTGCATGGGCATGTCCATGTCTCGGTGCAACATGACCATTAGATCAAACTCAGAAGGTGTAGATCAGTCACAGTAGCACAAAGCGTGTGGGTGTGTTTGGTTGCATTCTCATCTCAATATAGTTGTTCCCTCTTCGTGTATTTGTGTTAACCTACTAGTGTGGACTCATGCACCCTTCATGCACTCTGCCAAACACCCAAAAGTGGGTCGAGAAGGAAATTTTTGCTCCCATCCCGTGCACCCTTCATACACCCTGCCTAACACTGATTCATGCTTCATATGGTTCATGTTTCGTGGAATACTGTAGCAACGTACTCTCCGTGAGCTGTAGACCAAGTTCTGTTAACATTGATCTCACCGTTCCTTCTTGACCGGACAGTCGAAAAAGCGGTACTATGTTACATTACTGTTCATATAGTTGACTTGCGCACAACATCATTTGTTATCGTCATATCTTACTACACTAGCAACAAGATTATGTAGTACTGACGTATGAACCACTGCAGATGCCTAGTAGTAGGAGCGCTGTGTACGTTCAAGTGGCTGCCGTGTTTCGCACTCCTCGGTCGTAAGAGTGGAGACGCATGTTGTAATCATTTCTTTCTTCAGAAAAACAGTGGACATGCTCTACCGTGCGGATCCTCCTCGACGGTCGTCGGGAACCTTGCTACTCACTTTTGCCGATGTGTGGGACAGCCAGCATCGGAGTCCACCAGCCATGTACTAAATTACTCCATAGTAGAGTACCCAAATGCATGGTAGACTACCCCGATCGAAGCACCGCAGTAATGCCCAATGAGCCATCAAATCACGAAACCCCCTCCTTTCCAGCAGTAAGTTGGACGGATGAAGCAACCATCATTTCACTCTTCTCTCTCAGCTTCCTCTCTTGAAGAAAACCCCCACTCGCTCCTCCCTCATCTTGTTCCTCATTTCTGCAAGAAAACCTCGACCTACTTCTGCCATTGTTCTTCTCTCCCAAACAAGGAAAGGTGTGCGCATCAATGGTGTTGATTCTGGCGAAGGCCCAGTCTTGCAACCCCGAGACTGATCCTATAACTCTCTATCTGTTCTTCTTTGGGTTTGTGATTATGGTTTCTTTTCTTTTATTTCTATTTGACAGTTTCTCGATGAACGCTGGAGCATCGGCCGAAGTGATGTCTATGGCTCTGGCCAAAACCATCGAGGATCATGGTACGAAGAAGCGCAAGCACCCCGCCGAGACTACTGCAGACAAGCTCAGAGCCATCGCCCTATCCAAGCCCCCCTCTCTGGGATCCCTCATTAAGCAAGTCCAAGTAATATCTCTTCTTGACGATCTTTTTCTCGATCTTGATCGTGGTTTTTCATCTAACACACAGTACTAGTACTAGTAGTACAACTTTCTGGGTGATCTTGCATGTGATTTTGGTGTGCCAAATGACGGTTCTAAATTCCTCTTTTGACCAAAACATGCGAGAGGTTGACACTGATTTCTTATATATTACTTTCAACTACTTTATGAACATCAGTGCTACCTTTGAAGAGGGTATATTTCCCTTAGTAACTTGTGTTATGGATATTTCAAGTAATCCCTCTGCTCTCATGCCTTTGAAGACATGTTCTAGTGTCTTTGTTCACTCATTTCTGTGCGTATATGTAGTCATATATGGAGTAAAATATCAAAAATCATCTTATATTTCTCAATGGAGGTAGTAATAAAATATATGATTTCTGTTTGAATTAGAACCAGGTTCGCGGTGGAGATGAAGTTCTCAAAGTCATGCCTTGTGAAATTGGAAGACCTAAGGATGAGTTCTACTGCTAAACTATCCAGATGTTGTGTCCTTGTCACCATGTGTCCTGAACTAGTGTTTTCCGTAGCATTGTTGTCAGGCGTGTTCTCGAGGCTGTACTTGACCACAACAATTTCCTGGCTGTGCCTTCGATTACGAAGGGTGTGGTTCTTGTAAAGCTTCCCAAAAAACCTGATGCGGCATGTCTTCATCGTCATGTTTAATTTATGAGTGGAAAGACCACTCTGTTAGGTTCTCCAAGGTTGACAAGATGGTGAATGTGTAGGTAGACATCTCTCACGAAGTCCATGGCCTAGTCAGTTATGCGGGGTTCATCCCGTAGGTCGGTGGCAAGAAATAGTCTTTAGATTTTAATTAGTTCAACTTTGCTTGTCTGTAGTAACTACTATTGTTCAGTACTTGATTTGTGTTTGTGAACCCTGTATTGTTTAGTACTGCCGCTTTTGGTGTGTGGTGAGTCCTGATAACAGTCTATGTTAATGTCTGTCCACTCAATTCAGTCTGTATATTTTGAAGTATCCAAATCATCTTTTTTGTGAGGACGGTTTATCAATTATTGTTACACTCCAATATTTGTATGCACTGCAGGGTTTATCGCACCCAGCAGGATTTCCAGTCCCATGGATGTTAGGTCCATATGATCTGTCATGATCTTTGGACTGTCCTGCTTGTGGGAGTAGGCGGGGGCCTTGCATGCCACGCGTAGTTGGACGATCAATCTTCTATTCAGTACTTCAACATAGTGATTTCCTGGTAAGGATTCACTCGTGTCACATCAAGTAAATCTTATTGATTTACTATCTAAATCTTATTGATTTAATGTCATGTTTTCTTTCTTTTGCTGCAGTTTTACGATGCAGGTTTTGCCATGTGACATTCATCACAGAATAAACCGTTTGGTTTGCTCTACGATGACTATTTTTGCAGGTTTCACTTCTTATGTCGTGTCAATAACGAAGGCAATGTCCATCACTTATATTACTGGAAAAATTGGATCAGTCTGTTATCTGAGTACAAGCTGAATCCCTATGATGAACTGCAGTTTGGTTTAACAAACACGCCACAATTAGTCCTTCTCGCGTTTAAAAGAAATGAAGAAAAAGACTGGACCACGGTCACGGAGCCTAGTCAAGTTAGAAAGCTAATCATAGTAGACCAGACACGATCACCGCTGTCTCGCACATCGGTACCACCTTCAGCAACGGATCGAGCACCGGCAGTTGCTCCAGCACTAATAGCGGCAGCAGCTCAGTCTTATCCAGCTGAGGATTGGGACCGACCGCGTCAGCGGATCAGGCTGATCTACCGGAGGATCGGGCATCGACACCGGCACCTGCTCCAACACCGGCGCTAGCTCTACAAGGAGCACCATCTCCGGCAGCAGCAGCGGCGGCGGCACTACCAGTCACACCAGCACGGGCACCAGCAACGGCTTCGGCACTTGCACCAACACTTGCACTTGCATCTGCTCCAGCCCGTGCAGCGGCAACGGAACCAGCAGTTGCACCGGCAACAGACTGGGCTGCAGTTTGCACTTCATATACCAAAGTCCTTACAAAAACCGACATGTCCACCTTCTTGGTAAGCATTGGCCGCCCAAGTGCTTCGTTCTTTTTTCTTTCCATGTTGTTCCACATGATTCACTGTGTTGATCTAACTGTTTGTGTATGTCTTCTTGTTTGCAAACAGAGAATTCCTAGAGCAACGAGGGAGTCGTTCAACAATCCGGGCGACCGTGGCCAAGTTTCTCTTACCATGTGCAGCCTTGGTGTGAATGAACCTGCTCAATATACCGTAAGTACAAAGGATGGTCGCATGATGATTGATTCTAAAGGATGGTGAAGGTTCAAATCTAAATCATATCTTGCGGTAGGGGATGATGTCAAAATCAAACTTTCTCGGCAAGGAGAGCTGGTCCAAATCAACTTTGAAATTCTTCAGTACCAGCACGCAACTGCCGAACTGATCTATCCTCCGAGAGATTTTGATGTAATAATCTGGCATGGTGAAACAAGTGTCCTGTGTGTATAAGTAGTACGACAGTATTATTTATCACATGGTATATTGTTGATAGAATTGCAACTCTGATTGCTGGTTAGGAACTGTCATTCGATTTCATTCTAACAGTTGTCGTGCTTTATTCTATTTTGTGTATTCGCCTTGCGACAGCATCTAAAACCAGCGTCGTACCGATCGCATGCTATCTGAAAAGCGCTAAGGTAGAACACATGGGCCCCCAAACATGCAGGCCCACCGGCCTGTGGCCCAAAGTCCAGAACCGTGAGCATGTCTAAGTACTATATTCTCAGTTGAACCCCCATAATGCCCGTGCGTTGCACGTAACATCAAGATGCATTTAAATGAGTATTTTATCTTGTGAGAGAAAAGGATGAACGAGTGAAGGCCTTAATTTCAAATGTGGAGAGGTGTGTGGGTACCTTTTTGCAAAATTGCCATAGTTTCCTTCCTATCCGTCAGATATAAATCGAACGGCCTATATTGCAGGATGGCAGACGCACCATCATCACCAACTCGTCTATACTGTGTTAAAAAAACTCTGTTTTTTATAATTATATATGTTATATATATATTCCATTTGATTTTTCTTATGTATAAAGTTGTGATACAAAAGATTTTTATATTTCTTTACAGAGGGAGTATCTCTCTGTCAAAAATATATTTATGTGTAACTAGTTACTCATGTCTTTCTACTTCCTTTCGCTGATATGTGGGGCATCCGGCAATGGGGTCCACGTGCCATATGCACCAAATTAGAGTGCACAACTGCATGGTAGACACACTCCAGTCGTAGCACTGCAGTAATGCCCAATGAGTCGTCAAATCACAAAAAAACACCTTTCTAGCTTTAGCAGTAAGCTGGACGGACGAAGCGGCAATATTTCACTGGGTCTGAATCCCCTTCTCCCTCGTCTTCTTGTTAAGAGAAAACCCCCTCTCGGAAATTGCATAGGATTTTCTCATGGAGAACCTGGTACGAATTCTTCATCCATCCCCGATAAATCCAAGTCCCTTGGTCGTGGGTAATCCTAGGATGGCAGCCGCCGCCGTTGATGCATTTTTCTTCCTACCGAATCTAGTGTGTTCCATTTGCAGTGCCCAAAGTGCGAGGACCCTACATGTTTCTGCGCCCTCGGTGAGACGCCACACTTGTTCCTTCTCATCCTAACACAGGATTTTAAAACGCACAGTATGTTCCTAGAATCCTCTTTTCTATCCGGGAGGGTGGGGATTTTTTAACATGCTATTGACTAATTTGGAAATTTGGATTGCTATATTTGGATAAACGGTACTAGTACCATGTTCAACACTGACGTGAAGGAGGAAATTATTTCTAGATTTGGATCAGGAATACATTGTGTTCTCATATTATTTTTCCTGCAGTGCATTCCTTGCTCTGCCAGAACACATGTACTCAAGATGCTCGGCCTTGCCATAACTGAATACACCAGTTTAATGGTCACAGTGAAGACAAGCCATGGATATAAGTTCTGAGTTGGGTTCATGAACCAAGAAGATCGCTGCTTTTTATGGCCGAACTTGGATAAACTTTCTCAAGTGTTACAGACAGAAAGTTGGCGCACGAATGTTGATGGAAATAGCAGAACCTGGTCTCATCTTCACTGCGATCTTCCACCCCGACGTCGTTCAAATTGTTCATCCATGTTAGTTTTGTATCTGGTTCTTCCTTGTTGCCTTGATTACTTCTTAATCCACCTATTCTGTCTAACTAATCACAATTTAACTTTAGAAGTAGCAAAGAATCTCTCACGAAGATGCTACTTCTAACTAATATTTTCTTATAATTGGTGGCACGTGTAGGTTTTTTCATAGTTAAGCAGGCTAGTCGTTTGTTATTCTATACTCGGCTATTACTGATGGCACTGAAGTTGACTGGGACGACATCCACAAGTTCCTACACTTTATTAATCGTCTTGAGGTCCTTGTGGGGCGTTTCAATGGTGGAAGGACACGTGGGATATGTGTGCCACTGCTGCGCTCGTTGAACAGGTCCAACTGTGTTGAGAAACTTATGGTACGAGTTGTTTTCTGTTATATATGTTGTTCATAAACTCTTGCTTATACACAGTTTTACAGATGTGATCTTCTTGAAACAGAAACTGCCCAGTTCTATTGTTCCTATATAGATGCCTGACCATGGTCGGGTCATACTTGCGCTTGGTCACAACATGATGTTTATGTCGAACTACTCCATTCCCCTAGGAGGTGAAAACATACTTATTCATGGGTGGTCTCAAATAATGAAGGCCCGTCCATCTTGGAGAATAGGACAGAAGATTATGTTCCTTCTTTTCCATGGCTCTAAATCGAATATCCTGTTTATTGACCACTTTGCCAGATGAAGCCGCTTTCAGAAGGTTGTGGATGCGCGGGGTGGCGCCTCGGCCTTGTCCTGGGACTTGGCGGCCTCACCCTTGGTTAATTGTAGGCAAAGTAGCACTGTTCGAGGCGTGCTTTGTACGGTTGAACCTGTATAAGTACCCATACTGCTTTCAGCTATGGTTGTTAAGTGCCCCTGCTTGTTCGAGTTAAGTTTGTTAAGTACTCCTGCCGCTTTTACAGTATGTCGTGTTTCTTCAGTCCCGTCTTCCTCCAGTCGCCAAAACCAAACTAGCGCCGGCGGGGCCGCCTGCTTCCGCCTCCCACGGCTGGCTGCGCCTCAGCGCACGCATCGCCGCCCCACCGTCTCCTAAATCGTTAATGCCGACGTCCAAGGACTCGCCGTCGTCCTCCGCGTGCTTTGGTACGCTCACCACGGCGCCGCGCTCTCGCGTCAACATGTTCAACAATCAACGGGAATCGGCAAAGGACTGTACGTGCAGAGGATGATAGTAGGGGCCCACCATGTCCATGGCCGGACGCAAGGAAGTTCCTCATTTTTTGTTATATATACTCCATTGTCAGCGTATGGAAAAAGAAAATGCTTCCTCCTAGTGGTTTCCTGACATCTGGGACCCAAGACATTGTCAGCATATATAGTCAATAGACAAGAGAACAACACAAGATCGACTGACACCTGGGACGTAGCTGCTCGAGCAGTATTTTTTTGTTATTGTTGAGATGGAGCATGTTGGGGAAAATGACACCTATGGGATCCCGAGGACCCCTTCTACAGTTGGAGGGGGTGAAGAGCTATGCAAAGAGCAGGTCTAGCGATCAGCGCGAGGGGATTTTTACCCAGGTTCGGGCCGTAAATGATGCGTAAAACCCTAATCCTGCTTTTTTGTGTTTATCTTGTGTTCTTCAGTTCTTGGACTAGCTACTATGCGTGCCCAGTCCAAAAAGTCTGAATACTTCCACAGTATGCCTCGGGCCTCCTTTTATACGTCATAGGGGTCGCCATAGTGGCACACGGGAGGTGGAAAGTATCTACAGTGTACAAGTTTATCGCCTGACATCGTAGGACAAACGCATTTAATGTGCTACCTACGTGCCCTCTTGCTTTATCGGGGACGGCAACAGAGCTCGTCTCGTTCGTTGCCGCCTCGCCTTGCTTCGAGGCATGCAGCGCCATGCTGGCTGGCTGGTCGTTGTGCTGGTGCGGTGACAGGGCCTTCACGAAGATCTGCATGCCACCATGCAGGTGCTTGACTAGTTGGACTAGAAGCTGCATGCTGCCACGAAGGCGCTCGCCTAGTTGGCGGGTTGGTTGCCACGTCGGAACGGCCGCGGGGCAGCGAAACTTTGGCAGTGCGGGCCTGGCCGCGGCCCCGCAGATGCCCCCGGGAAGGGTCTTGCCGGAGTCTCGCGGCCGTCCCTGGCAAGGATCTTGCCGGGGGTCTTCGGCCATCCCTGGCAAGGATCTTGTCGGGGGTCTTCGTCTTCTGGTTCTCATCTAGACTCGCAGGCCTTTGGTCTTCACAAAGATCTGCATGCCACCACGCAGGCGCCCTTGAGTGTTGGTCTCAACGTTGTCGATGGTGTCAGAACTCTCAGGCTCAAGGGTGGCGGCCTTGCTGGTGTTGGTCAAGTCGCCCCGGCAAGGCTCTTGCTGGGGCTCTGTAGGCCGCCCCAGCAAGGGTGTTGCTGGGGGAAGTCCATCTTGCCCCTTTGCTCTTCATGCCTCTGGCTCGAGTACTGCCTTGGCAGTCTCGTACCTTTCCTTGCTCTGCACCGCCAAGCATGGCCGCAGGTGTGGCTATGACTGCCCGTCCACAATTAAAGGGGTACAGAAAGGCCCCTACTTTTGTACACAGACAGGAGCCCCTGGGCCTGGGCCACACATAAGCGCGAAGCGTTGTTGGGCCAGGCCCAGAACGGTGCACGGGCACACGTGGCAGAGTTTTAACCGCGGTAATTCCTTCGCCAGTTGCGCTTCCCCATGATTCGCATTGAGTGCATGACGTGGGGGTCGTGCGTGGAACGGTAGCAGCACGCTTGCGTCACCTCGCGGTGAATAGTAAAGAGGTGGCCCACGGCTTCCCCATAAAAAAGAGGAAACCGGAGGGGCACTACTCATTTACCCTCCGCGCCTTTTCCATTCTTGGAACCGCCGTTCCCCTCTTCTTCTTCAAGCGCAACTCAGAGCTTTCGCCTCTGCTCGCCGCCGCCGTGCCCCCATCGCCCTTAATCCCTCGCTCCCTCTCTGCCATAATGGCGCCCAAGGCAAACAAGGGAAAGGGAGCGGCCAAGGACGCCGTGGGGAAGGAGGCGCCAGAGAGCGAGTTGGTGGAGTTGCGAACGCAGTACGCCCTCTTCACTCTGACGGTCGACACGCTCACCCTCAGGGAGAAGTTCAGGTGCCTATGGGGGAGGGAGACGACGGGGCATCCCGCCACGCGCATCATCCCTGCCTCCTTCGCCAAGCCCGGTCTGAATCGATATCCTTTCTTTGTCGACTACTTCTCCTGCGGGCTCTGCCCCCCTTTCCCAGATTTCTTCAATGACATCATGCACACCTACGGCTTCCACCTTCTGGATCTTACGCCGAACGTCGTGGCATGGATGGCCTTCTTTGCTCACCTTCATAAGGGCTTCGCCGGAGTGCACCCCAGCACGACGCTCTTCCGCCATTACTTCACCCCTCGCATCCAGCCAGGGGGTGCCATCTATGGCTGCATCACTTGGATCCCGAGGACCCAGAGCAGGGGCATGTACCCGGAGGGTGCCCAGAAGGAGAGGTGGGACGAGTGGCG
This sequence comes from Aegilops tauschii subsp. strangulata, assembly GCF_002575655.3. Taxonomy (NCBI): domain Eukaryota; kingdom Viridiplantae; phylum Streptophyta; class Magnoliopsida; order Poales; family Poaceae; genus Aegilops; species Aegilops tauschii. The sequence continues at coordinate 290,871,406 of NC_053038.3, forward strand.
GGGCCGGTGGTGCTAGATCGAGGAGACAGATCCGTAGGAGTTCTGCCAGGTCCGTCGGAGGTCGCCGGTCCGCAGCAAGGACTGGGCCGAGCTCGACGCTGATGACGGGAAGCTCACGGTTGCCACCACCAGGATCCATCCCTCACCTCGGCCAGGCTCACTCTCAAGATGATCGGGGCCGACTTCATCCGCTGCCGGATTGCCCTGCTGCACAATAAGGGGAGGCCGGCCTGGTACTTCAGGAATGTGGCCGACATCATGAGGCTCCGCCCCGGCCTGAATCGCAACTTCACGGTGCTACAGCATGCTCATCTTTGTCAGAGGCTTTTCCAGCTCAAGGTTGACGAGGTTGGCAGGGTCGAGAGGACCGGCAAGGCCGCCAAGGCCGGCAAGCCTGACAACTTGCTTGGGTAGCCAGCAGGGGTGGTCCTGTTGAGCAACAACTCTTGCCTAACCGCCATTATCGATGCCAGTTTTCAACGCGCACGGCCTCGATCCGACCTGGGCCGAGCCAAAAGCGGAGCTGGTGCAGACATTCTTCGACAACTTGTCGGAGAGGTATGTTCGTCACGAGCCACGGCTCATCCGCCCCACCACTGAGGAAGAGTTGGCGTACATTGCCGCCAGGGCGGAGGAGGCAGCATTTGCTGAGGAGGCCGGCAGCCTCGACACTATGGAGGATGAGGCCGACGTGGCCGCAGAAGAGAAGGAGTTTGCCGAGTGGACGGGGTTTGCCAGGGAGCCCAGCGGAGCCGGCGCTGGGGTTCCCCTTGTTGAAGAAGCCTTCGGGGAGTCGGGCGAAGAGGAGACCGATGCGGATGACTCCTCGGCCCTAGGGAAGAAACGCGTCCTGCGGCGGGCTGGCTCCGGCGAGCCATTCCGGCCCGGCAAGACTGTGCAGCGGAAACAGGCCTAGGCACAGCCCGTGCGCCAGACGAGGCGTACGGCCGCAGCAGCGGAAGCCGCGGCAGTGAAGAGGGCTACGGTCGCCGCCTCCTCCTCGTCCTAGCGGCCTAGGACACCATCCCCTTCTCCTTCCCTCGCGGACGCCGCCCCGGAGGCTGATTTCGATCTTGGGTCCTTTAGCACGAAGAGGAAGAGGAGTCCAGAGGAGGAGGAGAACGAGTAAGCACCTTGCCCCTCATCATCTCCTGATCCCCCGCCTGTGCTATCTTTCCCTGACTTGATCTTATCTTCACAGTGACATGGAGACGTTGGCCCAGAGGGCGGCGAAGAGAGCCAAGGCTTCGACGGGCGACGAGGCCCCGGCGAGCGCTCCACGCACGCCGGCGTTGGTGGTGATCAGCCCGGACGATAGCCCTCAGCGCAGCCCCCTCTCCAGCCCCCCACATGAGTCCGTTATTCACTCCCCATCGACGAGCGTTGGGGTGTGTATCCTTGGCGCTGACCTTGCCGGGTTCGTAGGAGGAGAGCGGCAACAGGAGGAGCCGCTGAGGGCCACCCCTGACATGCTGCCCCCGTCGAGCATGCCACCCAGAGGGGTGTCACCGGCAAGGGCATCTACTGCCGAGCCCACGCGCATGGAGGAAGAGAGGGCAAGCATGGGCGCTGGTGGCTCCATCTCGGCAACGAACATTGGTGGGGAGGGAACCACTTCTCCTCAGCTCGGCACGAGTAAGTTGCCTGCCTCCCGTCCCTTGCTATCTCCGCCACGCGATGTTCTTTCTTTTCTTTATTCTGAACTTTGGTGTTGGCCTCGCTTCATTCTCCTTTCTAGTTTCCAGACCCTCCCTCAACGAACCAGCTGGACGTCGACGATGTCATCGAGGAGGTCGCCAAGGATGCCGAAGCTGAGGCCACCAAGATCGCTGCCGGAGAGGCCGCCAAGTCCGCCGTCAAGGAGGCCGCTAAGGATCCTGTCGGGGAGGCCGGCAAGGCTGCTGTCGGGGAGGCCGACAAGGCTGCTGCCGAGGAGGCCGCCGAGGGGCCTGCCGGGGAGTCCGGCAAGGCTGCTTCCGAGGAGGCCGCAAAGGGGCCTGCCGGGGAGGAGGTGGCCGATGACCAACCTTCCTCCTCTACAGCCCCCGCCCCGGGAAAGTACTTTAAGGTGGGCGATGATCTGTGATACGTCTCTATCGTATCTACTTCTCCAAACACTTTTGCCCTTGTTTTGGACTCTAACTTGCATGATTTGAATGGAGCTAACCCGGACTGACGCTGTTTTCAGCAAAATTTCCATGGTGTTATTTTTGTGCAGAAATAAAAGTTCTCGGAATGACCTGAAACTTCACAAAGAATATTTTGGAATATATAAAAAATACTGGCGAAAGAATCAAGGCCAGGGGACCCACACCCTGTCCACGAGGGTGGGGGCGCGCCTACCCCCTGGGCGCGCCCCTGCCTCGTGGGCCCCCTGGAGCTCCACCGACGTCAACTCCAACTCTATATATTCACCTTCGAGGAGAAAAAAAATCAGAGAGAAGGATTCATCGCGTTTGATGATACGAAACCGCCGCCAAGCCCTAAACTCTCTCGGGAGGGCTGATCTGGAGTCCGTTCGGAGCTCCGGAGAGGGGAATCCGTCGCCATCGTCATCATCAACCTTCCTCCATCACCAATTTTATGATGCTCACCGCCGTGCGTGAGTAATTCCATCGTAGGCTTGCTGGACGGTGATGGGTTGGATGAGATTTATCATGTAATTGAGTTAGTTTTGTTAGGGTTTGATCCCTAGTATCCACTATGTTCTGAGATTGATGTTGCTATGACTTTGCTATGCTTAATGCTTGTCACTAGGGCCCGAGTGCCATGATTTCAGATCTGAACCTATTATGTTTTCATGAATATATGTGAGTTCTTGATCCTGTCTTGCAAGTCTATAGTCACCTATTATGTGTTATGATCCGTTAACCCCGAAGTGACAATAATCGGGATACTTATCGGTGATGACCGTAGTTTGAGGAGTTCATGTATTCACTAAGTGTTAATGCTTTGGTCCGGTACTGTATTAAAAGGAGGCCTTAATATCCCTTAGTTTCCGATAGGACCCCGCTGCCACGGGAGGGTAGGACAAAAGATGTCATGCAAGTTCTTTTCCATAAGCACGTATGACTATATTCGCAATACATGCCTACATTACATTGATGAATTGGAGCTAGTTCTGTGTCACCCTATGTTATAACTGTTGCATAAATAATAGCATCCGGCATAATTCTCCATCACCGATCCAATGCCTACGAGCTTTTCACATATTGTTCTCCGCTTAGTTACTCTATCGTTGCCACTGTTACAATTACTACAAAACTGCTACTGTTACTTTTGCCACCGTTGTCGTTACTTCCATACTACTTTGCTACTAAATACTTTGCTGCAGATATTAAGTTAACCAAGTGTGGTTGAATTGACAACTCAACTGCTAATACTTGAGAATATTCTTTGGCTCCCCTTGTGTCGTATCAATAAATTTGGGTTGAATACTCTACCCTCGAAAACTGTTGCGATCCCATATACTTGTGGGTTATCAAGACTATTTTCTGGCGCCGTTGCCGGGGAGCATAGCTCTATTCTTTGAGTCACTTGGGATTTATATCTGCTGGTCACTATGAGGAACTTGAAAGACGAAAGAACTAAAATTTATCCCTCAACTACGAGGGGAGTTACCGAACTGCCATCTAGCTCTGCACTTGATTCACCTTCTGTTTTGAGTAAGCTTGCGACACCTAAACCTGCTTCTGCTATTAATTCTGATATGTTGCATGTTATTGATCATACCACTTCTGCTATGCATGATACTTATGATGAAACTACTTCTATGCTTGATACTACTGTGCCACTAGGTGAATTTCTTGATGAACAACTTGCTAGGGCTAGAGAGACTGAAATTATAGAAACTGATAATATTGATGAAAGTGATGATGAAGATTCTCCCCCTAGATATGAATTGCCTGTTGTTCCTGAGGGTTATGTTATGGATGAAGAAACTGCTAGAGACTTTCTTGCTTGCAATGATAGGAGTGATCTTAAGAAATTATTAGCTAAGCTGAAAGAAAAATCTTTGAATGCTAGAATGAAATATGACCCTGCTTTTGCTACTTCACCTATCTGCATTACTGATAAGGATTATGTTTTCTCTGTTGATCCTAAGATAATTACCTTGGTTGAATCTGATCCATTCTATGGCTATGAATCTGAAACTATTGTGGCACATCTTACTAAATTAAATGATATAGCCACCCTATTCACTAATGATGAGAAAACTCGCTACTATTATATCCTTAAGTTATTTTCGTTCTCATTAAAGGGTGATGCTAATATATGGTTTAATTCTCTTGATCCTGGTTGTCTGCGTAGTCCCCAGGATATGATTTATTACTTCTCTGCTAAATATTTCCCCGCTCATAAGAAACAAGCTGCCTTAAGGGAAATATATAATTTTGTGCAAATTGAAGAAGAGAGTCTCCCACAAGCTTGGGGAGGCTTCTCCAATTACTTAATGCTTTGCCTAATCATCCTCTCAAGAAAAATGAAATACTTGATATCTTTTATAACGGACTAACCGATATTTCCACAGACCACCTGGATAGTTGTGCTAGTTGTGTTTTCAGGGAAAGAACTGTTGATCAAGCTGAATCGCTAGTGAATAATATGTTGACTAATGAAAATAATTGGACACTTCCTAAACCAACGCCTAAGCCAACTCCGAAGAAAAGGGGTATTCTATTTCTCAGTCCTGAAGATATGCAAGAGGCAAAGAAATCTATGAAAGAAAAAGGTATTAAAGCTGAAGATGTTAAGAATTTACCTCCTATTGAAGAAATACATGGTCTTAATTTGCCGACTGTTGAAGAAATACATGGTCTTGATAACCCGACACAGGTAGTAAATGTAAATTCTCTCTATAGATTTGATGAAGGTGATATCCCTCGTTATAAGTCTGCTAGCCAATGCTTAGATGAGTTTGATAATTTTATTGTTAAACAAGAAAACTTCAATGCTTATGTTGGTAGACAATTGAAATGCAATGCTTATATGATTGAACACTTGAGTGATTATATGTCTAGAGTTAAAGGTGAACTTAAACTTATTAGTAAACATGCTTCTATGGTTACCACTCAAGTAGAACAAGTGCTTAAAGCTCAACATGATTTGCTCAATGAATTAAATAATAAGAAGAATGATAATGTTGTTAGAGTTATGACTAGAGGAGGTAAAATGACTCAGGAACCTCTGTATCCTGAGGGCCACCCTAAGAGAATTGAGCAAGATTCTCAGAGAGCTAATGTTGATGAACCTAGTCCTTCTAAGAGGAAGAAAAAGAAAAATGATAGGACTTTGCATGCTTCTAGTGAACCTGTTGCTGACACACCTGAGAATCCCAATGATATTTCTATTTCTGATGCTGAAACACAATCTGGTGATGAACATGAACCTAGTGATAATGCTAATAATGATGTTCATGTTGATGCTCAACCTAGCAATGACAATGATATAGAGATTGAACCTGCTATTGATCTTGATAACCCACAATCAAAGAATCAACATTATGATAAAAGAGACTTCGTTGCTAGGAAGCACGGTAAAGAAAGAGAACCATGGGTTCAGAAACCCATGCCTTTTCCTCCCAAACCATCCAAGAAAAAGGATGATGAGGATTTTGAGCGCTTTGCTGAAATGATTAGACCTATCTTTTTGCGTATGCGTTTTACTGATATGCTTGAAATAAATCCTTATGCTAAGTATATGAAGGATATTGTTACAGATAAGAGAAAGATACCGAAAGCTGAAATTTCCACCATGCTTGCTAATTATACTTTTAAGGTTGGAATACCAAAGAAACTTGGAGATCCAGGAGTATCAACTATACCATGCTCCATTAAAAGGAACTATGTTAGAACTGCTTTATGTGATCTTGGAGCCGGTGTTATGCCTCTCTCTTTATATCGTAGACTTGATTTGAATAAGTTGACACCTACTGAAATATCTTTGCAAATGGCTGATAAATCAACTGCTATACCTGTCGACATTTGTGAGGATGTGCCTGTTGTGGTTGCAGACGTTACTATTCGAACAGACTTTGTTATTCTTGATATTCCCGAGGACGATAGTATGTCTATTATTCTTGGTAGACCCTTTTTGAATACTGCAGGGGCTGTTATTGATTGCAACAAAGGCAATGTCACTTTTCATGTTAATGGTAATGAGCATATGGTACACTTTCCGAGGAAACAACCTCAAGTCCATAGTATAAACTCTATTGGAAAAATTCCATCAATTGTTATTGGAGGCTTTGAATTTCCTCTTCCTACTGTCAAGAAGAAATATTATATTCTTATTATTGGGGATGTGCATATCCTCGTTGAGGTAACATAGTGCTATTCGAAAATTCTCTGGTTTCATGCGATTCGGAATGAGTTTGTTAACAAAACTTGATCAACCTTGTTAGTGGATTCCTTTTGATGAGCATGTGATGGATGAAGTTAGAAAGCACAACCTTCTGTACCCTCATTTTACTTTCTGTTTGTCGGAGTAATGGGCCATGGGTAGGCTAACCCGAGTCCCAGAACCTTTCAAGACATCGGGCCGGCCGCGCCCCTCAAGACGTCAAGATGAAGCGCCGCCTTCTGGTGGCCGGCTAGCTGAACGGCCGACAGCCAGAAGACGGCCATGCTCAGGAAGGCGGCTCCAAGACGGGCCGACTCCTAGAAGGCGGCCCTCAGAGAGGCCGGCTCCTAGCAGTCGGCCCAGGGTGCCCTCAAAGTCTGCACCCCCATTAAGAAGACAAGACAGGGTGAGGCTACAGTGTAGCCCATCACCCCCGTATCCAGGGTCGGGCGTGGCCATAGTGCTCCGTACAGGCGGAGATCTCCGCCCGGCGCGGCACTGTTGCCACTCCGCCCCTGACATCACTCCTGTTAGGCGAAGCCCTGTTCCCACGACCGCCTGTCGGTACGGCCCGAGGACGGCGGGCCCTACCGGTCAGCGAGAGCCCGGAAGACGGCGGGAGCCTCACCAGTCGGACCAGGGGGAGGCCGGCTTCTAGCAGGCAGCCCGTTCCTTCCTCGGGGCATGTGCACCATTAACCAGATAAGACTCGGAGTGGCAACAGTGATCTCCCGCCAGGCGGCGGGACTGTAGCCATGCTCCCCTGACCAAGCAAGCGTCATTAGCATCACGGCTATAGTAATCAGCAGCCGGCAAGACCTGCGAGCGGCGGAGGCGGCCTGTCAGCTCCGTACCAGACCAGTCGGCGGGGCCCACCAGGCGGCGGGCCCCAGCAGCCGGCGGAGAAGCCGACGACCAGAGAGACTGACAGCCGGGTCCTACACCCGGCTGGATTACCATTGTACCCCTGGGGGTAGGCCTATATAAACCCCCCAGGTCACCCATGCAAAGGGTTCGAACCTGTTAGAATTAGACTCACACCTAGGGGGAGAGGAGAGCAAGCCATGCCTTCTTCTACCTCTAGCATACAGCTCGAGGAGCACCATTGTACTCACTAGTGCCTTAGTGATCATGTGGAGACCCCGCGGAGCAGGACTAGGGGTGTTATCTCCTAGGAGAGCCCCGAACCTGGGTAAAGTGCGCTGGCGTTCGTGTCTACGCCTCATCCCGCTTCCAGGCACCGGCGATGTTCTACTCGCTCCCACCATGATAAGCCATCCATTGGCTTATGTCGCACCCAACCCCCGACATTTGGCGCCCACCGTGGGGCGAGGTGCACTGTCTCCCAGAGAACTGTTCTGGACGGGAACCCTGTTCCTTCCTGGCGAGCGCAGCCAGCCCGGCACACCAGACGGCGTCTGCGCCGACGTGCTGCGCGGCGAGCTGCCTTGCCGATCTTGTTGGCGAGATTCGCCTCTCCGACGAGCCCGCGTCTGATGCGGGCACCGATGGCCCTGAGAGCCGCCTTGTGATCCTCCTCGATCAGCTCCACGTCGCCAGCGAGCCTGCTGCCGACTTGGAGTCGGTTGGCTCCACCGACCCGATGTTGGTCGACTCTGACACGGCGTCCCTGGATGCGTTCCCCACCAATGTGGTGGTCTACGACGAGCTGCTTCCTCGCACAGACAGCGGCGGCAGCACCGTTATGGAGGTGCTCGTCATCAGCCACGGCGAGCACTCTGGCGGAGGTGGCCAGGATCTGTTGGAGGCGGCGATGCAAGACCTGACTGCGCCCATCCTGGAAGACGCCGACACCGAGACGCTGGAGGCATGCCGTGTCCAGCTCGTCGGAAGCGCCAACCGGCTGGCCAGCATGAGACACCTTTCGAAGGCCTACCAGCGGGAGATGGACCGTGCCGTCGGCGGCACGCCGGCTCCTAGTGGTCCTAGTCGCATTGGCTTGGTCCGACAGCGTGGCGCGACCGTCGCCAGCACGTCCGGGATAGATCGTCCCGTCTACGCCACGCCTGTAGAGAACATACGAGCTGCCATGGCGCCAGCAGACGAGCTAGACAAGCTAGAGGGCGACGAGCGTCGCCACATGACGGAGCGAGTCCAGCAGCTCCTCGACGTAGCTGCTAAGCAGCAAGAGGCCGGGTGCCGCACTGAAGCGCCCAACCGGCGAAACGACGACCCGCCTCCTCGCCGAGACCAAGGCGCGACATCCCGGACGCCGACTGGTGGCGTCTGCGATAGAAGAGACAAGGAGCTGGCTGCCAGCCGCAGCCGGACTCACATCACCATCGAGCGCGACCAAGACGGCCACCCAAGAGCAGTGCGGCAGCGAGACGAGTGTCCGCCTCCCCCTCCTCGCACGGAGAGGCGTATTTCCCCGCCGCCTGTCGATCACTCGTCACTGGGCGACCGCCTTGGCCGCTGAGAAGGAATCGGAGAAAATGATGCGCGCCACCGGATCGATCGCCTCAATCGATCCCTGGTGCTAGAAGAAGAAGAAGATGAGCTGGGTCCGCCTTGTTTTGGCCCCCGCATCCGAGACGGACCTTTCCCCAAAGGGTTCACGCTCCCAAGAAACACACCCAAGTATACCGGCTCCGTGAAGCCGGAGGACTGGCTGGTCGACTACTCTACAGCCGTCAGCATCGCCAATGGCAACAAGCGCGTTGCCGTGAAGTACGTTCCGCTCATGCTCCAGGGCACGGCCCGGACGTGGCTGAACAGCCTAAAGCCTCGCAGCATCAACAGCTGGGTAGACTTCACCGAAGCATTCATCTGCAACTTCACCAGCACGTACAAGCGGCCGCCCAAGCCTCGCCAGCTCTCCTTGTGCGTCCAAGGCCCCAACGAGTCGACTCGTGACTACCTCACGCGCTGGGCCGAGCTGCGCAACTCTTGCGAGGGCATGCACGAGGTGCAGGCCATCGAATACTTCACTGCCGGGTGCCGAGAGGGCACCCTCCTCAAGCACAAGCTTCTCTGCGACGAGCCGGCGACCCTCGACGAACTGCTGATCATAGCAGACAAGTACGCCAGGGCCGACTCCTCCATGAAGGCGAAGATCCAAGTTAATGTGTCGGGCAAGGTGGCCCCTCAAGCTCCTCGGACCCCAGCTGGTGACACCAGTCGGCGACAACAACCGAACGACAACAAGCGCAAGGCCATGCAGCCGGCATCCATGAGCCGGCAGGTGGCAATAGTCGAAGATCAGCAGCCGGAAGGGCAGCCTCCTCCCAAACGCCAGGAGGGCGGCAAGCCCAACTGGTTGCCCGCCTTCTCGTACGTGCAGACTCTCGATGCACCCTGCAAGTTCCACAGTGGCGCGAAGCCGTCCAACCACACCACTCGGAAGTGCCACTAGCACACCAGGATCGCCAAGGGTGATGGACTCCAGCCCCCTCCGCCTGCCGGACTGCCGCCTCCTCCTCCTCAGCAGCCGGCGGTTCGGCTAGTCTGCGTGATACAAGACGAATATCCTGAAGAGCATGGAGCTTATGTCGTGTTCACCAGCATGGCTGGCGATAGGCACAGCAGACGGCAGCGACAACAAGAAGTAAATGCAGTAGCATCAGAGACCCCCAAGTTCATGCATTGGTCTGAGAAGCCCATCAGCTGGAGCCGAGCCGACCACCCGGAGGTGATGCCTAATCCCGACTCTTATGCTCTGGTGTTGGATGCCACCTTTGCTACGTAGAGGCGGGCTGCTCGCTTCTCCCGAGTTCTGATAGATGGCGGCAGCAGCATCAACATTCTGTACAAAGATACCATGGAGAAGTTGGGAATCAATCAGAGACATCTTCAACCCAGCCGGACTGTTTTCCATGGCATAGTTTCAGGCCTTTCCTGCTCACTAGTCGGCAAGACACAGATTAACGTCCTCTTCGGAGACAAAGAACACTTTCGCTGAGAGCCAGTCTGGTTTGAGGTGGTGGACCTTGAGAGCCCTTACCATGCGCTACTTGGCCGGCCTGCCCTGGCCAAGTTCACGGCGGTCCCCCATGATGCTTACCTGAAGATGAAGATGCCGAGCTCCAAGGGAATCCTGACCATAGCTAGAGACTACAAGAAGTCGTCCGCCTGTGCAGCAGAGAGCAGCCGGTTAGCCGAGTCCCTCGTGATCGTGGCTGAGAAGCGGCTCCTTGACCGGGTTGTGGCGATGGCCGGCAAGCAACCGGAAATGTCACCCAACCCCAAGGAGTCGGAAGCTGAGGGCTCGTTCAAGCCGGCGAAGGAGACGAAGAAGATACCCTTGGACCCGGAGCACCCGGAGAGGCACGCAGTCATAGGTGCAAACCTTGATAGCAAATAGGAAGGCGAGCTCGTCGATTTCCTCCGTGAGAATCGGGACATCTTCGCATGGTCTCCCAAGGACATGTCGGGTGTTCTGACGGAATTCGCCGAGCACAAGCTACACATCCGGTCTGATGCCAAGCCAGTCAGGCAGCCCGTGCGCCGCCTGTCGGAAGAGAAGAGAAGAGTTGTTGGAGAAGAGATAGCCTGGCTTCTAGCAGCCAGCTTCACCATGGAAGTGTTCTTTCCAGAATGGTTAGCCAACCCAGTCCTTGTACTGAAGAAGAATAAGCAGTGGCGCATGTGTATCGATTATACCAGCCTCAACAAAGCATGCCCCAAAGATCCCTTTGCCTTGCCAAGAATTGACCAAGTGATAGACTCCACAGCCGGATGCGAGCTATTGAGCTTTTTGGATGCATACTCAGGGTATCATCAGATCAAGCTGAACCCGGCCGACAGACTGAAGACTGCCTTCATCACGCCATTCGGAGCCATCTGCTACCTGACCATGACGTTCGGCTTGAGGAATGCCAGCGCCACATTTCAGCGTTGCATGCAGAAGTGTCTCCTCAAGCAACTCGGCAGAAACGCCCACGTCTATGTGGACGATGTTGTGGTGAAGACGGAGAAGCGTGGAACACTTCTAGAAGACCTCAAGGAGACCTTTGAGAACTTGCGCCAATTTCAGATCAAGCTCAACCCGGAGAAATGCGTCTTTGGAGTGCCAGCCGGCCAGCTTCTTGGCTTTCTGGTCTCAGAGCGTAGCATAGAGTGCAACCCTGTGAAGATCAAGGCCATCGAGAGGATGGAGGTGCCCACCCGTCTGCTGGACGTGCAAAAATTCACCGGCTACTTGGCATCTATCAGCCGTTTCATCAGTCGGCTGGGCGAGAAGGCTCTTCCCCTGTACCAGCTCATGAAGAAGACCACTTTTTTCGAGTGGAACGACAAGGCGGATGAAGCTTTTCTCCAGCTCAAGAAGATGTTGACCACTCCGCCTGTCCTGGCGGCTCCGACTCCTAAGGAGCCCATGCTCCTCTACATCGCCGCCACCAGCCGGGTGGTCAGCACGGTCATAGTTGTGGAACGCAAAGAAGAAGGCAAAGCACTACCAGTCCAGAGACCGGTGTATTACCTGAGTGAAGTGCTGTCCGCCTCTAAGGAGAATTACCCCCACTACCAGAAGATGTGCTACGGTGTGCATTTTGCCGCTAAGAAGCTGAAGCCGTATTTTCAGGAGCACCGGATCACTGTGGTTTGCACTGCTCCACTTGCCGAGATCATTGGAAGCCGAGATGCTTCAGGTCGAGTGGCCAAATGGGCCATAGATTTGGCCCCCTACACCATCTACTACCAGCCTCGCACCGCCATCAAGTCACAAGCACTGGCCGACTTCCTCGTCGACTGGGCCGAGACCCAGTACCTGCCGCCAGCGCCAGACTCCACCCATTGGCAGATGCACTTTGATGGTTCCAAGATGCGCACCGGTTTGGGAGCCGGCATCGTCCTCACCTCTCCCAAAGGCGACAAGCTCAGATATGTGCTGTAAATCCACTTTGCCGCCTCCAACAATGTTGCCGAGTACGAAGCACTCATTCACGGGCTCCGGCTTGCCAAGGAACTCGGCATTCGCCGGATTCTGTGCTATGGTGATTCCGACTTGGTGGTCCAGCAGTCGTCAGGTGACTGGGACGCCAAGGACGCAAACATGGCGAGCTACCACTTCCTCGTCCAGCAACACAGTGGATACTTTGAAGGATGCGAGTTCCTCCATGTGCCAAGAAATGACAATGAGCAAGCAGATGCCTTGGAACGAATCAGCTCCACCCGGCAAGCAATACCAGCCGGCGTTGCCCTACAATGCCTCCTTAAGCCATCCGTCAAGCCATCGCCAAAGTCGGATTCCATCTTTGTGCCGGCTCCTCCTGAAGCAGTCGGATCCGACTTGAGGACCCCAGCAGCCGGCACGGGGAATTCGGCAGGCGACCCGGGGACTCCGGCAGCCGCACCCGGCCCGGGGACTTCAGAACCCGGCCCGGGGACTGCAGCAGTCGGCCCGGTGACTTCATCGACTCAGCAGGCAGCAGCCACACCCGGCCCGAGGACTTCAGAACCCGGCCCGGGGACTGCAGCAGTCGGCCCGGTGACTTCATCGACTCAGCAGGCAGCAGCCGACTCCAACCCGCCGCCTCCCGGCCCAACCACCCTCGTGCAAGTAGCAGTCCTAGCAGTCGAAGAATTGTAGCACCTTCATGGGCCCACCCATCCTCAACTTTCTGGTGAACAAAGAGCTGCCGACTGATGAGATCTCGGCCCAGCAAGTGCAACGCCGGGCAGCAGCGTACACCATAGTCAACAGAGAACTTGTGAGGCGCAGTTTCACTAGTGTTTACCAGCGCTGCATGGAGCCAGAGCAAGGCCAAGCAATCCTCAAAGACATCCATCAAGGCGAGTGTGGTCACCATGCGGCTTCAAGAGCACTTGTGTCCAAGGCTTTCCGCCATGGTTTTTTCTGGCCGACTGCTCTAGAAGACGCCAAAGATTTGGTCCAGAAATGCAAAGGGTGCCAGAAGTTCCGTTCCAAGCTGCATCAGCCGGCTTCTGCACTCATGACCATCCCCATTGCCTGGCCCTTTGCCGTCTGGGGCCTGGACATGGTGGGGCCATTCAAGACGGCGCGCGGCGGCATGACTCATCTGCTTGTCACGGTGGACAAGTTCACCAAATGGATAGAAGCAAAGCCTATTAAAAAATTGAATGGTCCGACTGTTGTGACTTTCATCTCTGACATCACCATCCGGTATGGCATACCACACAGCATCATCACTGACAACGGCACCAACTTTGCCAAAGGCGCCTTGGCCCGTTTCTGCGCGACGCAGGGCATCCGACTGGACCTAGTGTCCGTTGCCCATCCGCAGTCAAACGGCCAGGTGGAGCGAGCAAACGGCCTCATTTTGTCTGGCATCAAGCCCCGACTGGTCGAGCCTCTGGAGCGTTCGGCCGGCTGTTGGCTCGATGAGCTGCCGGCCGCCTCTGGAGCATGCGCACAATTCCAAACAAGTCAACGGGCTTTACGTCTTTCTTTCTCGTCTACGGTGCCGAAGCCGTCATCCCGACGGACATAGAATTCGACTCCCCTCGAGTTACCATGTACACCGAAGAAGAGGCAAAAGAAGCACGAGAAGACAGTGTTGATCTGCTGGAAGAGGGTCGGCTGTTGGCACTCAGCCGGTCCACCATCTACCAGCAGAGCCTGCGCCGATACTACAATCGGAAGGTCAAGCCAAGATCCTTCCAAGAGGGAGACCTTGTGCTCCGGCTGATCCAGCGAACAGCCGGCCAGCACAAGCTCTCGGCACCTTGGGAAGGCCCCTTCATCATCAGCAAGGTGTTGGGCAACGACTCCTACTACCTAATCGATGCTCAGAAGCCTCGAGCACGCAAAAGAGACGACTCCAGCAAGGAGACGGAGCGACCATGGAATGCAAACCTCCTTCGAAGGTTTTACAGTTGATGCAGTATGTACCACGCCAACTTTTGTATTAAGTACGAAGACTCCGGGTCCCCCGAGAAGAGCTCATGGACTGCCCTCTTTTATCTTTATGATAAGTATTATGCCTATCGATGTGATATTTCATTAGTCCGCCTGGCACCGGGTTCGACTAGTCGACTCGGGGACTCGCCGCCTTGTGCTATGTAATGCTTCCTGCAGCCAGACAAGTAATGTGTTGGCACTTAAGCCTTCTCCTGCCAGAAGCCGCAGCTCACAGAGCGACTGTCCGGCGGGCAGGAGTCAAGGTAGAAAGGGTGTCCGCATGAAAAAGGGCTAAGGACCCAAAGCATACACATAGTTCAAGCCGGCTTCCTGCTTCGCCGACCGGCTGCTGAGCAGCCGGCCGGCCGGTTTCTACTTGACTCGCTAAAAAACTCTGATCGGCTAAGTACTTGCCTCCCCGAAAGTGGCTAAGTACTTGACCCAGCCACAGTCCGCAGAGCGGCTGTTCGGCTGGCAAGACGGCAACTGAGGGAAGGCGGCAAAGGAAAAAGGCCAAAGAGCAGAAAGCAAGGAAAGATAGAACTCGGCAAAAATATTTACATACCAAAAGGCCCTTGGCCAACATTCAACAGGAGTTTGAAATACACCCCGTGGGTGGAATTGTGCGAAATTAACAAAGTTTGCTGAGACTAATAGGCAGGTAAACACAAAGATAAATTGGCAGCCTAGGGAGCAGCAGACGGGTTCGGCAGAATGGTGGAGTCGGTGGTGCCGGTTGGTGGAGCGGCCGGCTGGTCGTTCTCCGCTTGGTCGCCTTCAGTAGCAGCCGGCTCGCTCGGGCGTGGCTCATTGCTGGAGGCGTGGTCAAGCTGAGGCTGCCCATCCGCTCCGACCTCTAGCGCCTCCTCTTCACTTTCTTCGTCCTCCTCGCCTTCCCCCTCATCGCTGGAGTCGATCACTTCGGCCGAGTCCTCGCCATCCTCTGGGTTCAGCCCGAACCACTCCTGCGGCGCCTCGGTGCCGTTCTCAGCTAACTCAGGAACGAAGATGCTGGTGTTGGTGTACTCGGCGATTGTCGCGGCTCGCTAGACAAGTTCATGCTCCACCGCCACCAGCTCCTCTTGGGCTTCCAGTCGAAGCATGGCCAACTGGGCTAGATTTAGCCCAGGATACCACGCCTTGATGAACTCCAAGGCCCGGCGTACCCCAACCCAGGCCGATGAACCCTTCCAAGCCTCAAGACGGTCGGCCGCCACCTCTAGCCAGTCGGCAGTCCGGCTGGGTGTGGGTGGAGCCGGCATGTCTGGCCACAGGGCGGCAATCGCCTGGGTGCCGACACGCCGAAGGCGGCGCAGCATCCGATGAGCCGGCCGAAGACGAGCCTGGATGCTGAGAAGCTGCTCACTAAGAGTAAGGGGGGCGTCGGCAGCAATCTGCTCGCCTTCTGCCCTCCGTCCTTCGTGATCGGCCTCGATAGCCTGATTGGCAGCACCAGAGTGACCTGGGAAGAAGTCTACTCGGACAAAAAGCAAAAGAGCCAAATTAGAAACAAGAAGCCGGCCTGATCAGAAGCTGGCGGCTCGAAGAAAGAGTAAAGAAGGAAGCTCACCAGCAACCATGTCTTCAATCTCGCCGAAGCCAGCAGTCAGCATGGCCTCCTTATCGGTCCAGGCAGAACGTTCGGTCTCGAACTCTGCAAGAAGACCGGCCTCCTTGTCCTCTGCCTCCTTCTGGGTCTTCTTGAGAAGCTCCGCCTGCTCCGCCAGTTGTGTGACCAGCCGGTCACGCTCTTCGGCCAGCTTGCTGCAGTCCGCCTCCTTGGCGCGCAGCGCGGTGTTGGCTTCGCCCAGCTGCTGCTGCAGGGCGGCGTTGGCCTCTGCAAAAGTAGAAGAAGAAAAAGACATCAACAATCAACAAGGATAGAAATAGTTGCTGGGGAGATCCGGCCCGACTGCTCAGCAGTCGGCCCGAATCTCGGGGACTACAGCCCGCGGGTGCGCCAGCGCGCCCCCGCATGGAAAGAAGTTGTAACTAGCTACCAAGAAGAAGAACAGTCGCCGGGGAGATCCGTCCCGACTGCTCAGCAGTCGGCCCGAATCTCGGGGACTACAGCCCCCGGGTGCGCCAGCGCGCCCCCGCGGAGAAAGAAAACAAGACTTACTTCGGCTTTCCGACAAGTCAGCGGTCCATTGAGTCAGCTCCTGGACTTTGGAGTTGAAGGCGGCTGCGCGAAGGTTATGATAATCCTGCAGTGAAGATATCAGACAATGTTAGTACTCGGAGCTTGCCAGTTAAAGTTCCGAGCCGCCTGCTCAGCAGCCGGCCCGAAACTCAGGGACTACACCCAGTGGGTGCGCTGGCGCGCCCCCACGGAGAAGTGTAAGAAATACAAGAATCAAAAATGAAGAACCAAGAAGCATACCCAGACGGCTGCTCGCGACTCCAGGAACACCTTGTTGCAGTGCTTGAGAGCATCGGCTTCAGCGTGGAGCATGGCCTGGACGTCCAGGATCGCCTTATTCAAAGGGCCCGTCCCGCCTCCCCGCACCCACTCAGTGGGCACGGCGCTGGTCGCCTCGGCGTCCGGGATCGAAGAGCTCGGGACACCGGTCTCCAGCGGGCGTGGCGCCGAGGCCGCCTTTGCAAACCGACGGCGTGAGGGTGTGTGGACCTCGGGAGTCGGGCCCGTCACCATCTCGTCTCCGGCTGGTGGCGCCGACAGATCAGCCGGCTGCTTGTCTTACGCCTCCTCAGAAGGTGGTGGCGGGGGCATGACTACGCCCGGCATGACGACGTCACCGCCGTCCCTCTCCATGATCGGGTGTTCATCGCTGGCTCCCCCAGTCGACGCCACAAACTCTGGCAGTGGCAGCGCGGAGTTCAGGGGGATGACGAACAACGCCGACTGGCGGCGCGCGGCTTCCTCGGCCTGCTTCTTCACCGCGGTGGCAGCCTCAGGCTCCGCCAACTTTTTCAAAGCGGCGGCCTCCGCTTTGTCTACCTCCGGCTTCTCCAGGCGGGCGGCTTCCTGCTCCTCGTGCACCTCCCGTGCCTCCCGGAGGTCGACGGCCGGATCGATTCGCCGGGTGGTGGTGGAGGTCTCCGCCGACCCAATGATGGAGGCGGTGGCCGTCTTCTCAAGAGAGAGCGGGGCCCTAAGTCAAGAAAGACGAAGAGGGGAAGCTCAGAAAGAATCAACAAGAAAGAAGAGCACAAGGAAAGAAGAGCGGGGCCCTAAGTCAAGAAAGACGAAGAGGGGACACCATAGGAGGCGCCTTTGGGAGCTTCTGGTATTTGGCCGCCTTCGCGGCGGCCTCCTTCCGCCTGGTCGCGGCGGTCGGATTCTTGGCCTTCTTTGGCGCGCTGCCAAACAAGACAGCGCCTTGTTTACGCTTGCATGTGCCGCCTCGAGCAAACAGCTCGACGGAGGGGCCCGTGTCCGCCCTGCCGGCGCCCCGCGCAGGGCGCGGCTCTTCTTCCTCCTCATCATCATCGGGCCAGGTCTTGATGCCGCCTTCTTTGGAGCCGCCTGCTTCGTAGACGCCGCCTGTCGCGGTGTCCTCCAAGGCGGCCACCCCCAAGTCAGGGTCGTCCACGTCGCTCACCGCCCGGTCCAGTTCGTAGTCGCCACCCGCCCCTACGATGGCGGCCGTCGCTTCCGACATGTAGATCTGTTTCAAGTGGTGAGAGGTCGGCTGATCAAGACCAAGATCAAGACTAAGACGAGTATCAAAAAGAAAGAATTGGAAAACTTACCGCAGGCGGCAGGTCGGTGCGGGAATATGGCCGCTTGCCGAAGCTCCAAGACCCCTCCAGCTTGAGGCCGGAGATCTCGTTCACCAAGTTTGCGACCTCGGCAACCGGCATCTCCTTGGTACTCGGCCGGCATGGGTCGCGATGCCCGCTCATCCGGCTGATCAGGTGCGGCCGGCCTTGGAGCGGGAGAACCCGGCGCGCGACGAAGGCAACCAACAAGTCGGACGCCCTGAGGCCTTTGGTGTTGGTCAGCTCCCGGAGTCGTTGGATGGCGGTGGCGCCGTCTGCTGATACCGGCTTTGACCTGTAGCCCCAGCTGGCCCGAGGCTCAGCCGGCGGACCGGCTACATAAGCGGGCAGGTTGATGAAGTCGACGGCCGGGTCCACGTTCTCCACGTAGAAGTAAGATTGCTGCCACATCTTGACCGACTGTGGCAGCTTGATGGTGGGGAAGGCGTTCTTCGGCGACGGTTGGCGAACCGGGACGAAGGCACCACACTGGGCAGCCACCTCCCGGACGGAAGTGCCCAGCTTGGTGTAGAAGAATGCTCCCCACACCTCGATGGTGGGAGGATGCCGAGATAGCCTTCGCACATCATGACGAAGGCGGCCAGGAGCATCACGGCGTTGGGCGTGATGTGATGAGGCTGGAGGTGATAAAACTCGAGAAACAAGCGGAGAAAGCGGCTCGCCGGCAGGCCGAAGCCGCGGATGAAGTGCGAGCGGAAGACGACCCGCTGGCCCTCCCCCGGCGCCGGCGAGATCTCTCCCTTCGGCGACACACGCGCCTTCACGTAGCCCGCGCCGGGGAGACGCCGCGTCTCGCGGAGG
Source organism: Aegilops tauschii subsp. strangulata (assembly GCF_002575655.3). Taxonomy (NCBI): domain Eukaryota; kingdom Viridiplantae; phylum Streptophyta; class Magnoliopsida; order Poales; family Poaceae; genus Aegilops; species Aegilops tauschii. The sequence goes on from NC_053038.3 coordinate 290,890,142, forward strand.
AAAGTGATATGGTCTTCATTGACGTTCGACCCGTCCCAGTCTCCACCTCGCTCGCGCGCCATGGAGAGCTCGACGAAGAAAAGGGCACGACGGGGGAACTGAGAATGGAGCGGGGCAAAGAGGGCTTGGGGCGGACGAACTCGACGAAGACGAGCTGCGGCAGCGCTCCAGCGTGGCTCGGGGGCGCTGCAGCGAGAGGAAGAAGAAGGAGGCAAGAGCGGGGTGGAGGAGCGCGCGTGCTCTGCCGCTCCCTCTCCTCCCCCTACTTATAGCCTACGGGCTATGAAGCCGAGGGGGCGGGCATGGGATCGTGGGATTAACTGTGCCCATGACCCCATGTCCCCACCTTTATCGCGTGAGTTACTGCACGCAGTAACTCTGCGGGGAACCCCAACCGCCCGCCTCGGCCACGGCGGATCCGTTCGCGTGCCGAGGCCCGGTGGTGGTGGGCCCAGCCTGCAGTCGCGTCCCGTCACGCACGTGGGCTGGCAGGCTGGCCCGGCTGGCTGACGCCATGTGGCGCACCCACGACGGGCGGCGGGCCAAGAAGCTTAGCTAGCACGCCACCCAGTTCCCGCTGTGGTGTTTGAAGTTTCAGACAAATCCGACTGGACGCAGCCGACTCCTACCAGCCGGCTTGCCAGGAGTCGGATGAAGCTTCCTTCCAGAGCACCCGGAGGAGGAAACTATTGAGGCCCCTCGGCCCTTCAGCCGCTGCACCTCACCAGCTTCGGGGACTACTGTCGGAGTAATGGGCCACGGGTAGCCTAACCCGAGTCCCAGAACCTTTCAAGACATCGGGCCGGCCGTGCCCCTCAAGAGTCAAGATGAAGCACCGCCTTCTGGTGGCCGGCTGGCTGAACGGCCGACTGCCAGAAGACGGCCATGCTCAGGTAGGCGGCTCCAAGACGAGCCGACTCCTAGGAGGCGGCCTCTAGAGAGGCCGGCTCCTAGCAGTCGGCCCATGGCGCCCTCAAAGTCTGCACCCCCATTAAGAAGACAAGACAGGGTGAGGCTACAGTGTAGCCCATCACCCCCGTATCCAGGGCCGGGAGTGGCCACAGTGCTCCGTACAGGCGGAGATCTCCGCCCAGCGTGGCACTGTGGCCACTCCGCCCCTGACATCACTCCTGTCAGGCGAAGCCCTGTTCCCACGACCGCCTGTCGATACAGCCCGAGGACGGCGGGCCCTACCGGTCAGCGAGAGCCCGGAAGATGACAGGAGCCTCACCAGTCGGACCAGGGGGAGGCCGGCTTCTAGCAGGCGTCCCGTTCCTTCCTCAGGGCCTATGCACCATTAACCAGATAAGACTCGGAGTGGCTACAGTGATCTCCCGCCAGGCGGCGGGACTGTTGCCACGCTCCCCTGACCAAGCAAGCGTCATTAGCATCACGGCTACAGTAATCAGCAGCCGGCAAGACCCGCGAGCGGCGGAGGCGGCCTGTCGGCTCCGTACCAGACCAGTCGGCGGGGCCCACCAGGCGGCGGGCCCCAGCAGCCGGCGGAGAAGCCGGCGACCAGAGAGACTGACAGCCGGGTCCTACACCCGGCCGGATTACCATTGTACCCCTTGGGGGTAGGCCTATATAAACCCCCCAGGGCACCCATGCAAAGGGTTCGAACCTGTTAGAATTAGACTCACACCTAGGGGGAGAGGAGAGCAAGCCCTGCCTTCTTCTACATCTAGCATACAGCTCGAGGAGCACCATTGTACTCACTAGTGCCTTAGTGATCATGCGCAGACCCCACAGAGCAGGACTAGGTGTGTTATCTCCTAGGAGAGCCCCGAACCTGGGTAAAGTGCGCCGGCGTTCGTGTCTACGCCTCATCCCGCTTCCAGGCACCGGCGACGTTCTACTCGCTCCCACCATGATAAGCCATCCATTGGCATATGTCGCACCCAACCCCCGACACTGTTATTTAGATTAAATAAAGCAAAAATAGTATATTCTGTTTGTTTTCTGAATTATCCGTGCAATAAAAAAATACCCCAAAAATAAAAGTTCTCCAAATGCCCAGAAAATGAAATATGATTTTTTCTGGAATATTTGAGAATATCTGGCACTGAGAACATAGCAGGGGGAGCAAGCACCTGGCCACGAGGGTCCAGGGCGCGTCCACCCCCTGGGCGCGCCCTCCTGCCTCATGGGCCCCTGGTGGCCCCCCTCCACTTATTCCTGCACCCACACACTCCTTCCTCCCAAAAAAATCACCAACTAGCTCAAGCATGAGTCCTAGCTCATCTTGCTGCCGTTTTCGATCTCCTTGCTCAAAGCTCCACTCACAAAACTGTTTTGGGGGATTGATCTTCGGTATGTGACTCCTCCAACGGTCCACTTAGTTTTTGTTCTAGTGCTTTATTCATTGCAAATTTTTGCTGCCTAGGTGACCCTATTCTTGTGCTTGCATGTCAAATTTATATGGTCCCAAGTAGTTCTAATAGATGATATAATCTCTAGGCACTTGTGGGAGTAGTTGCTATCAATTTTTTTGAGTTTGGTTCACTTTTATTTTTAAGTTACTAAAAATTTCAGAAAATTTCAGAAATTGATGAAGAGATTTTTGAGGGGCTCTTCGAGCCGAAGCTCGAAGGATAAACAAAGTGAAGAGGATAAGAGGCCCAAATAATATCTCCCTCGCACCACGAAGGTTCGGCCGTGTGAATGGCCTTGTGATGATTTCTTGAGGGCAGCCGGGATTCATGATGATTTTTATTCTTTGGCTAAGAATGCGGGCCTCACCGACTTCCTCCGCGACCAGCGTGAACAGTATCTCCTACTCACTAATATTTTTGTGCAAAATTTTCATTTCCATGATAGGAGATCACCACCTTCGGTGGATTTTTATCTATATGATGAGTTTAAGGAGATGTCACTATTTGATTTCTGCCGGGTTTGTAAGATACCCTTTGCAGGCAGCATAGAGGAACCACATCGTAAGGATGTGGAAGGGTTTATTGATATGATTGTTGTAGGGAAAACGAGGAAAGTTTCCAATGCAAGAATTACTAGCATACATTTTCCTGTTCTGCGTTACTTTGCAATAATTGCTAGTAGATGTTTAATTGGTCGCGGGAACAGTGGAAACCTTAGTGCCCGTGATATTGTTATTTTGGGTCATGCCTTGTTTCGTGATAACACTTTTAGTCTAGGCTCTATTGTCGCCAAACGGTTAAATCTGAACCATAGGAAGGGTCCCATCTTGGGAGGTATCTTCGCCTCGCGCCTCGCTGCACAATTTAACATACCTATTAGGCATTATGAGAAAGAAGAAAAGTTGTTGCATCTCGTTTTCTAGACTACAAGAGTATGGTAGCACATGATTTTATTGTTAAGAATAAGAAAAAGATGCTTAACTATAGGCTGATATTTGATAAAGATTACTTTCAGACTATTACTTTGCATGCTCCTTCTTTGCTTAACTTATGTTTAGGCAAGTATCTTGCTCTGCCGGAAGCCTTTCATGCCTACCAGAACCCCACACCAACTCCAAAGCCGGAGCCACAATTTGATCCTCAACGGCAGTCTGTTTATCAGTGGGATCCGGAGGAGATTGCCAACCAGTGGCACCCCGAGGATCCTGCTCAGTAAAACCCCAACTACAACTTTGGATAGCCGCCAGGCCAGCCATGGCCCTAGACCAACTTAGGCCAAAAGCCTAAGCTTGGGGGAGTACGTATTCCTCACCGACATTACATTCATGTTCACACACTCATTCTAGTTGTCGGTGCTCATACTTTTTCATTGTACTATCCATGCTAGTTATTTTCTTTTTCTCGCTTTCTTCTTGTGTGTTTGAATAACCTTAAAAAAACCAAAAAATTAGTTGTAGCTTTTAGATAGTTTACTTTCTATGCCCGTAGTAGTAATAATTAAAAGAAAACCCAAAAAGATTTCATGTTCTTCTTTTTGCTTGTTGGGAGCTTTCCCGTGTAAATAGTTTTATTTCTTTTCTTTTCTTTCGGGGTCGATAGGAGAAGACCATAATGAAAATGTTGAAGTGGCTCTTATATGCATTATTGTTGATTTAACAAGAGCCCATATTACCTTGTCTTCTCCTGTGCGTCAGATGCTTGCAGATTCCAGCTTAGTCCAATGCACGTGCACTATTATTATTATACACATCGTTCACTCGTGCAAGTGAAAGGCAATAATGACGATATATGATGGACTGATTGAGATGAGAGAAGCTGGTATGAACTCGACCTCTCTTGTTTTTGTAAATATGATTAGTTCATCGTTCCTGATTCAGCCTATTATGAATGAACATGTTTGCAATGACAATTAGAGATTATAGTTGCTTATGCCATGCTTAATTATCTAGGAGTTTATAATGGTTTACCTTGCGTGCCAACATGCTATTTAAATGGTTGTGATGTGGTATGATAGGGTGGTATCCTCCTTTGAATGATTCGAGTGACTTGACTTGGCACATGTTCACACATGTAGTTGAAACAAAATCAACATAGCCTCCACGATATTTATGTTCATGGTGGATTATATCCTACTCATGCTTGCACTCAATGTTTATTAATTTTAATGCATGTTCATAACTGTTGTCGCTCTCTAGTTGGTCGCTTCCCAGTCTTTTCTAGCCTTCACTTGTACTAAGCGAGAATACTGCTTATGCATCCACTTCCATAAACCCCAAAGTTATTCCATATGAGTCCACTATACCTTCCTATATGTGGTATCTACCTGCCGTTCCAAGTAAATTTGTATGTGCCAAACTCTAAACCTTCAAATGAAATTTTGTTTTGCATGCTCGAATAGCTCATGTATCAACTTGGGCTGTCTGTATCTTCCATGCTAGGCGGATTATTCTCAAGAGGAGTGGACTCCGCTCCTCACTCACGAGAAAATGGCTGGTCACCGGGATGCCCAGTCCCATGCTCTAAGCAAAGCAAATCGAAATAGTTGCAAACAAAACTCCCCCGGGACTATTGTTACTTGGAGGCACTCGTTGTTTCGAGCAAGCCATGGATTGATGCTTGTTGGTGGAGGGGGGTATAAACTTTACCATTCTGTTTGGGAACCGCCTATAATGTGTGTAGCATGGAAGATATCGAGATCTCTCGGTTGTTATGTTGACAATAAAAGTATGCCGCTCAAAATATTATTTATCTCTATTTCAAAAATCGAGCTCTGGCACCTCTACAAATCCCTGCTTCCCTCTGCGAAGGGCCTATCTATTTACTTTTATGTTGAGTCATCATCCTCTTATTAAAAAGCACCAGCTGGAGAGCACCGCTGTCATTTGCATCCATTACTATTAATTTATATTGAGTATGACTATGACTGGATCTCTTTTACCATAAATTACAATGTTTAGTCAGTCCTTGATCTTCAGAGGTGCTCTGCATTTATGTTTTCCGGTCTCAGAAAGGGCTAGCGAGATACCATCTTGTTATATCATATTATGATTGTTTTGAGAAAGTGTTGTCATCCGAGATTTATTATTATTGCTCGCTAGTTGATTATGCCATTGATATGAGTAAACATGAGACCTAAATGTTATTGTGAATATGGTTAGTTCATAATCTTTGCTGAAAACTTGAATGCTGGCTTTACATATTTGCAACAACAAGAGCAAACAGAGTTTGTAAAAGTTTTTCTTTATCACTTTCAGTTTATCAACTGAATTGCTTGAGGACAAGCAAAGGTTTAAGCTTGGGGGAGTTGATACGTCTCCATCGTATCTACTTTTCCAAACACTTTTGCCCTTGTTTTGGACTCTAACTTGCATGATTTGAATGGAACTAACCCGGACTGACGCTGTTTTCAGCAGAATTTCCATGGTGTTATTTATGTGCAGAAATAAAAGTTCTCGGAATGACCTGAAACTTCACGGAGAATAGTTTTGGAATACATAAAAAATACTGGCGAAAGAATCAAGGCCAGGGGGCCCACACCCTGTCCACGAGGGTGGGGGCGCGCCCCCTGCCTCGTGGGCCCCCTGGAGCTCCACCGACCTCAACTCCAACTCTATATATTCACGTTCGGGAAGAAAAAAATCAGAGAGAAGGATTCATTGTGTTTTACGATACGGAGCCGCCGCCAAGCCCTAAACTCTCTCGGGAGGGCTGATCTGGAGTCCGTTCGGGGCTCCGGAGAGGGGAATCTGTCGCCATCGTCATCATCAACCTTCCTCCATCACCAATTTCATGATGCTCACCGCCGTGCGTGAGTAATTCCATCCTAGGCTTGCTGGACGGTGATGGGTTGGATGAGATTTATCATGTAATCGAGTTAGTTTTGTTAGGGTTTGATCCCTAGTATCCACTATGTTCTGAGATTGATGTTGCTATGACTTTGCTATGCTTAATGCTTGTCACTAGGGCCCGAGTGCCAAGATTTCAGATCTGAACCTATTATGTTTTCATGAATATATGTGAGTTCTTGATCATATCTTGCAAGTCTATAGTCACCTATTATGTGTTATGATCCGTTAACCCCGAAGTGACAATAATCGGGATACTTACCAGTGATGACCGTAGTTTGAGGAGTTCATGTATTCACTAAGTGTTAATGCTTTGGTCCGGTACTCTATTAAAAGGAGGCCTTAATATCCCTTAGTTTCCAATAGGACCCCGCTGCCACGGGAGGGTAGGACAAAAGATGTCATGCAAGTTCTTTTCCATAAGCATGTATGACTATATTCGGAATACATGCCTACATTACATTGATGAATTGGAGCTAGTTCTGTGTCACCCTATGTTATAACTGTTGCATGAATAATCGCATCCGGCATAATTCTCCATCACCGATCCAATGCCTACGAGCTTTTCACATATTGTTCTCCGCTTAGTTACTCTACCGTTGCCACTGTTACAATTACTATAAAACTGCTACTGTTACTTTTGCCACTGTTACCGTTACTTCCATACTACTTTGCTACTAAATACTTTGCTGCAGATATTAAGTTATCCAGGTGTGGTTGAATTGACAACTCAACTGCTAATACTTGAGAATATTCTTTGGCTCCCCTTGTGTTGAATCAATAAATTTGGGTTGAATACTCTACCCTCGAAAACTATTGCGATCCCCTATACTTGTGGGTTATCAATCTGTTCGTCTGCTTCTCGAGGACGGCAAGCACCAAAGCACCTGCCGAAGGGGAGGTTTTCGACGATGATGCCTTCGCCGCCGCCGGGCTCCAGGTTGAATAGTGCATGCTATCTTCCTGTTTGATCTTTCTTTGTATGTACACACCCTACGCTTACTTGGATAGGTTTGCCAGCACGTAAACACATGTCGCGGCGCTCTGAGGAACAGATCCTTAGCAGCCTGCTGGGGGCGCTTGCTGCTAGGCAAGCCACCTTACCATTCTCGGCGCAGCCGCTTGAACTGTTGAGCGGATTCGAAACAGAACAAGGGCGTTGCCAATAGCGGAAGGGTTCCTTTGCGTGCAGGTTCTCCAAACAAGGAGCAAAATCATTTGAGGAAAATAACCCTATAAAAAGGAAAATTGCTCAAGGTTTGGCGTGACTTAGCTTTTCATCGCCACGTGGAAGGTTGTTGCGGCTACAGACGACATCGCTCGCCTGGCTGATGGCACCCGGAGTGATGGGGATGACTTTGACCTCCTCCGTCACCAACGCCTGCCATGTCACCTGTTCGCACTAGCCCGGACAGACCGGCTCCAGACGAGCCGACCGTTGGGGCCGCCTTCTTCTTCGGAGCCATCGCGATGAAGGAGTCGATGCGCTAACTTCTAGACCGGATTTTCACAGCCTTGCGCCCCTACCTAGCACGCCAAAGATGTCGGGGAAAACGACACCTATGGGATCCTGAGGACCCCTTCTACGGTTGGCGGGGGTCAAGAGTTGTGCAAAGAGCAGGTCTAGCGATCAGCGCGAGGGGATTTTTACCTAGGTTCGGGCCGCAAATGATGCGTAAAACCCTAATCCTACTTGTCTGTGTTTATCTTGTGTTCTTCAGTTCTTGGACTAGCTACTATGCGTGCCTAGTCTAAAAGGTCTGAATCCTTCCACAGTACGGCTTGGGCCTCCTTTTATATGTCAAAGGGGTCGCCACAGTGGCACACAGGTGGTGGAAAGTATCTACAGTGTACAAGTTTATCGCCTAATATCGTAGGACAAATGCATTTAATGTGCTGCCTACGTGCCCTCTTGCTTTATCGGGGACGGCAACCGAGCTCGTCCATTTCGCCGCTGCCTCGCCTTGCTTTGACGCGCGTCCAAGCTGATGAGTCATGCAGAGCCATGCTGGCTGGCTGGTCGCTGTGCTGGTGCGGTGACAGGGCCTTCACGAAGATCTGCATGCCACCACGCAAGTGCTTGACTAGTTGGCCTAGAAGCTGCATGCTGCCACGAAGGCGCTGGCCTAGTTGGCGGGTTGCTTGCCGCGTCGGAACGGCCGCGGGGCAGTGAAACTTTGGCGGTGCGGGCCTGGACGCGGCCCCGCAGATGCCCCTGGCAAGGGTCTTGCCGGAGTCTCGCGGCCGTCCCTGGCAAGGATCTTGCCGGGGGTCTTCGGCCGTTCCTGGCAAGGATCTTGCCGGGGGTCTTCGTCTTCTGGTTCTTATCTAGACTCGCAGGCCTTTGGTCTTCACAAAGATCTGCATGCCACCAAGCAGGCGCCCTTGAGTCTTGGTCTCGACGTTGTCGATGGTGTCAGAACTCTCGGGCTCAAGGGTGGCGGCCTTGCTGGTGTTGGGCAAGTCGCCCCGGCAAGGCTCTTGCGGGGGCTATGTAGGCCACCCCGGCAAGGGTGTTGCCGGGCAAGTCCATCTTTCCCCTTTGCTCTTCATGCCTCTGGCTCGAGTACTGCCTTGGCAGTCTCGTACCTTTCCTTCCTCTGCCCCGCCAATCATGGCCGCAGGTGTGGCTACGACTGCTCGTGCACAAGTAAAGGGGTACAGAAAGGCCCCTACTTTTGTACACCGGCAGATCAGGGTTTCAACTGGGCTGTGGCCCGTCTAGCCTAGGCTTATATTTTATGTTCACCATATGACCAGCCCAGCTATTTTTTCTTTGTGAAAATGAACCCAGTTTATTTTTTCTAAAGAATACACAATCTAGGCCTACTTATTTTTCTACGCCCTGATGGGCTGCAACTCTTTCAAGACGCTACAAATCTTGAAAGTAATATGAAATGGGTTGTAAATATAAAAACAGATGAAAAATTGGCAATTACTTTATAATTTCTGAATTTTTTCACATTTTCACATTCCTATTTCACTAGGCTTTAACCTAATTTAAATATATCTTCAAATTACTTTAAAACTGGCTCGACATTTCGGTATTAAAAATAGTTTCAAACCCACAGAAATATGTGAAATTTCATTTAAATTTTTAACCCTGGCCCTGGCCAACAAAAAAACAGACTGCAATACATAAGAAGTTGCAATGAGCTATATATAAATTATTAAAAAATAGGGAATGGTCTGACTTGTGGGCCTATTAAGTTGACGCGTATGCAAGATTTTTTTACTTATTATATAAGTCAACAAACAATTCTAGAAGACGTAACCGTTGGATGTCAATCCAACAGCCGTCGTGTTTCTTCAGTCTCTGATCTTCTTGCTCCAGCCGCCAAATCCAGCGTCGGCGGGACCGCCTGCTCCCATCTCCCGTGGCCGGCTGTGCTGCCGCGCAGGCCTCACCACCCCCTACTACTCCCACCGCTGGCCAGGCCATCCCTCTACTCACCCACATCCTTCTACTGTTGTGGCTTCGACGCCTCCGTGTCATTCCCTTCCTGGGTCTCGCCATTGTCCATCGCGCTGGTGTTCTCGGCACAGCGTGGTCAACGTTGTCAACAAACGACAACATCGGAAGAGGGATTTCATGGAGAGGCTGACAGTTGGGACACACATGGTCCATGGCCGCACGCAAGCAATTACCTCCTTATTACGCCGAAAAGAATGAATACTCCCGCAGACAGCTAGGACCCACCAATTATATCTTCGCACGCAAGGAGTGCCTCCTTATTACGCACAAAAAATGAATACTCCCCATACTAGCTGGGACCCACCATAGTGGGAGGCTAACTTGTGGGCCTACTAAGTTGACGCGGACGGAGGGCTTTGTCAACTTAGTCAACAAATGATTGTATCACCAGTGACCGTTGGATTGTTAACATCCAACAGTCGTCCTGCTTCTTCAACCTCTAATTTTCTTTCTCCAGCCGTCCAAACCACTGTGTGCTCTTGCCTCCCATGGCGGGCTATGCTGTCGCGGAGGCCTCACCCCCTACTAATCCCACCGCTGGCCAGGCCCTGCGGCGACGGCAGCCTCACATCGAAGCCGAACCAGTGAACCCTCGTACTCCTCTCCGCATGGGCATCCACTGTCGCGTCTTCCCCGGCTCTGTGTCATCCCCTTCCTAGGCCTCGCTGTCGTCCACCGCCTTGGTGCTCTCAGCGCGGCGTGGTCAATGTGGTCAAGGAACGACTTCCATCAGAAGAGTACTGTACATGGAGAGGCTGACAGTTGGGTCCATGGCCGCAGCAAGGAAGTGCCTCCTTATTACACGCAAAATAATGATTCCTCCACCTGACAGCAGGGACCCACTAGACGGGCCACCGTATTTCGTGAAAAAAATGTTTCCCCCCTGACTGCTAGGACCCACCAGCTACATCTTTGCATGCAAGGAAGTGCCTGACAATCAGGACCCACCTGGTCGAAGCGTACGTAGCGTTATCATTCTAGTCGTGAACGTGTATGTACATACTAGTCGATCGGTCTGTCTGCAGGCTGCAGAGATGAACCGTGGCCATGTAAGGAAGGGCACGTGTCATAGTAGAGGCGCGCACGTAGCATGTACACGTACATACAGCTAGGGTGCAAGAAAGTAAATACGGCCACGTACATACATACGGTCGGGGTCTCGAACGCCTACTCGCGCATACGTGCGGCCAGGGGTCGTGTACATGGCTGGGTCGAAACAGAGAACTGCGTCATCATCATGTTCATCGGGAGCCAACCAGCTTGGACGGAACAGCCGATCGAAACGAGGCCTTGCGTACCGCAGAACAGAGGAAATGGCCTTGTGTTCGACAGGCCATGGTCAAAACAGGATCCTGTTCATAGGGAGGGGTCTGGCGTACCTCAAAACGGAGGAAACAAACTTCTCTTGGACCTCCTATGGTCGAAACGGGGTCCTATAGATTGGGGGTGTGGCGTACCGCAAAACGGAGGAAACGGACTTGTGTTGGAGCGCTACGATCGAAACGGGGTGATGACCCACAAGTATAGGGGATCTATCGTAGTCCTTTCGATAAGTAAGAGTGTCGAACCCAACGAGGAGCAGAACGAAATAATAAGCGGTTTTCAGCAAGGTATTCTCTGCAAGCACTGAAATTATAGGTAACAGATAGTTTTGTGATAAGATAATTTGTAACGAGCAACAAGTAGCAAAAGTAAATAAAATGCGGCAAGGTGGCCCAATCCTTTTTGTAGCAAAGGACAAGCCTGGACAAACTCTTATATAAAGAAAAGCGCTCCCAAGGACACATGGGAATTATCGTCAAGCTAGTTTTCATCACGTTCATATGATTCTCGTTCGGTACTTTGATAATTTGATATGTGGGTGGACCGGTGCTTGGGTGCTGTCCTTACTTGGACAAGCATCCCACTTATGATTAACTCCTATTGCAAGCATCCGCAACTACAAAAGAAGTATTAAGGTAAACCTAACCATAGCATGAAACATATGGATCCAAATCAGCCCCTTACGAAGCAACGCATAAACTAGGGTTTAAGCTTCTGTCACTCTAGCAACCCATCATCTACTTATTACTTCCCAATGCCTTACTCTAGGCCCAAACAATGGTGAAGTGTCATGTAGTCGACGTTCACGTAACACCACTAGAGGAGAGACAACATACATCTCATCAAAATATCGAACGAATACCAAATTCACATGAATACTAATAGCAAGACTTCTCCCATGTCCTTAGGAACAAACATAACTACTCACAAAGCATATTCATGTTCATAATCAGAGGAGTATTAATATGCATATAGGATCTGAACATATGATCTTCCACCAAATAAACCAACTAGCATCAACTACAAGGAGTAATCAACACTACTAGCAACCTACAGGTACCAATCCCAGGCTTCGAGACAAGAATTGGATACAAGAGATGAACTAGGGTTTGAGAGGAGATGGTGCTGGTGAAGATGTTGATGGAGATTGGCCCCCTCCCGATGGGAGGAGCGTTGGTGATGACGATGGCGATGATTTCCCCCTCCCGGAGGGAAGTGTCCCCGGCAGAACAGCTCCGCCAGAGCCCTAGATTGGTTCCGCCAAGGTTCCGCCTCGTGGCGGCGGAGTCTCGTCCCAAAAGCTTGCTTATGATTTTTCTTCGGACGAAAGACTTCATATAGCAAAAGATGGGCACCGGAGGGCCAACAGGGGGCCCACGAGGCAGGGGGCGTGCCCAGGGGGTAGGGCGCGCCCCCCACCCTCGTGGCCAGGGTGTGGGCCCCCTCTGGTATTTCTTCCGCTCAGTATTTTTCATTATTTCCAAAAATAACTTTCGTGGAGTTTCAGGACTTTTGGAGTTGTGCAGAATAGGCCTCTAATATTTGCTCCTTTTCCAGCCCAGAGTTCCAGCTGCCGGCATTCTCCCTCCTTATGTAAACCTTGTAAAATAAGAGAGAATAGGCATAAGTATTGTGACATAATGTGTAATAACATCCCATAATGCAATAAATATAGATATAAAAGCATGATGCAAAATGGACGTATCACGGGGGTCCTGTTCATCGGGAGGGGTGTGGCGTACTGCAAAATGGGAGTCCACGGGATACTGTTAGTCTCCACCGTCGACCTCCTCCAGCCTCCACGGGCTACTGTTCATCCACCGTCGACCTCCTCCAGCCTCCATCTGTGACTGTTCATCCACAGGCTCCTGTTCATCCAGCCTCCACCGCTCCTCCACCGGCCACTGTTCAACCAACCCTCTCCACAGGGTCCTATTCAACCACCCCTCCACAGGCTACTGTTCATCCATCCCTCCACCGGCTACTGTTCAACCAGCCCTCCACGGGGTCGTCCTGTTCATCCAGCCCTCCACGGGGTCCTGTTCATCCACCCCCAACCGGCTCGATCGATCAGGGTCCTGTTCATCCAGCGGCAACACCACGGGGTCCTGTTCATCCAACCCACCACCGGGAACTGTTCATCCAAACTCCCCAACAACACTCACTGTTCATCAAGGGAAGGAGGCAACAGGGTTCGATCGGCTTCAGTTAGCAGCAGTAGTGAAGGAATCACTCGGGATCAGTTAACAGCAAGGGATCGATTGCGCGGGTTCAGTAACGTAGCTAGTGCAATCGCTCGGGTTCAGTTAGAGCCCAACGCCTCACTCGGGTTCAGTTAGAGCGCAACGCCTCGCACACACGCGCATACGTGTACGAGAGAAACGCGCTAACCTCCATGCATCGCTTGGCCCCGACCACCCACCGTAATCGGGAACTCCCCGATATTTTCCTCGCTCTCGCTTCTACCATGGTTTTTTCTGTCATGGACGGCCCAGAGAATGTCATGCAGCTGCATCTTCGGCCCACCCAGGACGAAAAGCCCATTTCATGATTTTTTTTGTCATAGAAGTAGGAGCCCACCACATCTATGATGATATCGGGTTTTGTCACAATTATCGTCATGGAAGTGTCATAAGCATGAAAGAAAAAAATTCGTTCGGCCCAAAACGTCACGGATGTGTATTTTTTTTGTAGTGTTTGGACTAACGGATGTGAAAGTCTTTAAGAGAGATACTCTCGAAGTGGCCTTTGTTGGAGAGTTCGATGGAAACCTTTACACGGTTGATTTCTCGAAAGAGAGCACATTCCATGCAACTTTTCTAATGGCCAAGGCCGACGAGGGTGGCTTTAGCATCGCCTGCTAGCCCATGTTGGCATGAGAAATCTTCAAGATCTCTTAAAGGTAATCACATCCTCGGACTAACCAATGTCTCTTTTGAGAAAGATCGTGTGTGTAGTGCATGAACAGCCGGGAAGCAACATCAATCAAAGCACCCACCCAAGAATATCGTGTCTACTTCAAGGCCTTTGGAGCCCCTTCATGTGGATCTTTTTGGGCCTCCTTCATGGGATAGTCTTGGTGGGGAAAAGTATGGACTTGTCATTGTTGATGATTACTCAAGATATACATGGGTGTTTTTCCTCAAGTCCAAGGGCGAGACGAAGATCACCTTCATTGATTTTGCCAAGCAAGCACAACGCAAGTTTGACAAAGAAATCTTGGCAATAAGAAGTGATAATGGCTCCGAGTTCAAGAACTACACCTTGGAAGGATTTCTTAGTGATGAAGGCATTGAGCATCAATATTTCGCACCATACACGCCTCAACAAAATGGTGTTGCAGAAAGGAAGAACCATGCACTTTGGAGATGGCAAGGTCCATGTTGGATGAATACAAGTCGCCACATAGTTGTTGGGCCGAGGCTATCAACACTGCATGCCATGCATCAAACCGGCTCTTCCTCCGCACAATATTGGAAAAGACTCCATATGAGCTCCTAACCGGGAACAAGCCAAATGTCAAGTACTTCCGTGTATTTGGGTGCAAATGTTTCATCCTCAACAAAAGAGTACGGTTAGGAAAAAAATTCAATCCAAAACAACTGAGGGCATATTTGTTGGCTATGGATCAAACTCTCACGCCTATAGAGTATACAACAAATCCAATGGATGTTTTGTAGAAACTTGTGACGTGGTGTTTGATGAATTTAATGGCTCCCATGGGGAGCAAGTTGATCTAAGTGATGTAGGTGAAGAAGATTCGTCTCAAGATATTTTGTCTATGGGTGTTGGTGCTCTCCTTCCCATGGAACAAGAACCTCATGATGATGAAGAAGAAGATGGAGTTTTACACATCATCAAACCACTTCAACACCCATACCACCACAAGCTCCTATTACTCAACCAATGCCCATAGTTTACAAGAAGATGATCAAGTCCCTCATCATGATCATTTTCAAGAACAAGATCATCATCAAGGGCAAGAACAAGAAAGTGCAATCATTGATGATGAACCTCAACAAATGCAATATGAAGAAGAAGATCTTCCACCACACATTAACGATCCATATGTTGAGGATGTAGATGATGGACATGAAGTTGAACCTCGCGAAACCCTAACCTCCATCATGCCCCGAGTGGTTGGTTGTGTTGATGTTGATAAAATTCTTACCGGCATATCGGAAGGTAGAGTCACTCGTAAACAATTGACAAACTTTTGTGCTCACTTCTCGGTGTTGAGCCACTCAAGGTGCAAGATGCATTGATGGACAACGATTGGCTCGTTGCTATGCAAGAAGAGTTGAACAGTTTTGAGTGCAACCAAGTGTGGTCATTAGTCAAAAGACCAACTATGGAACACAATGTCATTGGAACAAAATGGATTTTCAAGAACAAGCAAGATGAGAATGGTATAATCATCCGCAACAAGGCAAGGTTAGTGGCACAAGGGTACTCACAAGTTGAAGGTTTGGACTTTGGTGAGACCTTTGCTCCCATTGCCCGTCTTGAATCTATTCACATCATACTTGCCTATGCTGCTTTCAATGGTTTTAAATTACATCAAATGGATGTGAAGAGTGCTTTCCTTAATCGTCCTCTACAATAAGAAGTATATGTAACACAACCACCTGGGTTCGTTGATCCCGATCACAAATACTATGTGTATAAACTTTACAAGGCTTTGTATGGCCTCAAACAAGCACCTCGTGCTTGGTATGATCATCTTAAGAAGTTTCTACTCGATGATGGTTTTGTGAGAGGGGTGATCGATCCCACTCTTTTTAAATAAGAGGGAGAAGGGTAATTTGATCCTATGCCAAATCTATGTAGACGACATCGTTATTGGTTCTCCTAACATACATTTGTGCAAGAAGTTTGCGGCCTCCATCACCAAGAATTTTGAAATGTCACTGAATGCGGACTTGAAGTTCTTTCTCGGATTCCAAATTCAACAATTTCAAGAAGGAATTTTCTTTTGTCAAGCAAAATACCTGAAGGATATACTAGACAAGTTTGGCATGTCTGATGCTAGTCCATGTAAGACACCCATGCCAACAAAAATTGTACTCAATGAAGACATAAACGGTATCCCTTTCGACCCATCTATTTACCGCTCTATGATTGATTCATTGCTTTATCTTTGTGCATCTAGATCAGACATCATGTTCAGTGTATGCATGTGTGCTAGATTTCAAGCTTCCCCTAGGGAAAGTCATCATAAGGCGGTTAAGCATATTCTTAGATACCTTGTTCACACCCCAAAGTTGGGTCTATGGTACCCCAAGGATGCTAAGTTTGATCTCATTGGGTACATGGATGCAGATTGGGCTGGAGACAAAGTGGATCGTAAGTCAACCTCTGGTGCATCTCAATTTCTTGGACGCTCCTTGGTAAGTTGGTCCTCGAAGAAACAAAATTATGTTGCCCTCTCCACTGCCGAAGCTGAATACATTGCAACCGCCAGTTGTGCAACTCAATTACTATGGATGAGGCAAACTTTGAAGGATTGCGGTATCACCTATAGACATGTGCCTCTTCTATGTGATAATGAAAGTGCCATCAATATTGCTGAGAATCCCAAATACCCGCACCAAGCACATTGATATTAGGTATCATTTCTTAAGGGATCATGTGGAAAAGGGTGACATTGATATTGCTCATGTTGATACAGATATGCAACTTGCAGACATTTTCACCAAGCCATTGGATGAAGCAAGGTTTTGTCAACTTAGGCGTGAACTTGGTATCTTGGAACTTGATAACATTATGTGAAATCTAGTACCCACCCATGCATGTACTTAATGTCCTGTCTTGATGTAGGCATCTATTTAGGGGGGGCATTCAATTCATGAGTACTCTCACCTTACATAATGCATAAATAGAGCAAGCACTCTCAAAGTTATCATGGTTTTCGAACTATGGTGCTTTAAATGATGGAGTCGTGACTATGTACCCAAAGTCAAAATCTTTGCGGTACTATGTCTCGTATGCTCAAACATGGTGACTTCGGTCATCGCTCGTGCATTGCTTATATGAACCTTTCTTCACTTAATATTGTTTGGGTTATTTTACGCATCTTAGTATGGCCATAAATTACTTAGTTCTTCATCTCTACAATCTCTAAATCTCCTTGGCAGAGTGTATATCAAATATACCTCTATATGGCCCTTACTATATCTTCTTCCAGTTGGAATCTCTGTCCAGTGGCCGGACATCCGGCTCCTCTGCCGGACATCCGGGCCCTCACAGTTTTCTGCTGCTCCAACTCTTCGGGCGCCTCCAGTGGCCGGACATCCGGGGCAAAGCCCGGATATCCGTAAGCTCACTGACACATAAAACGGGGGGCTCGGGATTTGGGGGATGTTCCTCTTCTTGCCCTCTCCCTCCCCCGACTTGTCTCCAGTCGCCGCCGCCGAGCAGTGCTCCGGGCCGCCCCGGCCATCTCCTCCATCCTCCGGCTCCGATCTCCTGCCCACGCCCTCATCTCCTCCCGATCTACGCTTCCACCCAATCCATTTCCTGGGTTGCGGTGAGAATCACTCGGGAAGGGCCGGTTCGGGTGTTGACTCGAGGTTCGGCCGCCGGAGTTCTTCATGGCACGTACCAAGCAATGCGCCCCCCTCCTTCTTCCCGGGGCATGGCTGCCATCTATCCTTGCCCGCTTCTTTGTTTGGCTCGACCATTCTAGGTTTTCGGTAATATCTCATGATTATCTTTATATATATACACACACATCTGGGCTATTCTGTTTCGTGTAATAGAATATTATTTTGTTTCGCGTAATGGAATATTATTCTGTTACCCAATTTGAACTCACAATTTTAGGCGGTTGTACTGATGATTTTCATCACGTCGAACTGATCGTCTTTTCGTCGGAATGGGGCGTGTAATATATCCTTGGGAAGCTCCTGACATCTACATTACAAATATATAGGAATTTTTTGCAAAATCATCACAGTTTAAGAGCAGTTTTGAAAAAACCGTTTTTTTCAAAACCGAAAACGTGAATCGTATTTTGGACTTAATTTTTAAATGGTTTATCGGAATTGAGCAAATAAGATGGTGTTGGAAAGCTGGTGAAAATCCGCTTCTTCCATATATTTAATGTTTTTTCAAATTCTATACGATTTAAAAGTAATTTGAAAAATGGTGATATTTTGGGCGAAACGTATTTTCATGTGTTTTTGCAAACGGATTATCGGATTGACGCAAATGATATGGCGTTGGGGCTCTATGGAAAATGCGCAACTTTTTTGTATAGAAATGTTTTTCTAATTCCTTACGGTTTAAACTCGATTTTGAATACAGTCAAATTTGATTTCGAACGCGATTTTTTTAGAAGTTTGTCGAAATGGGGCAAATAATATACCGTTAGAAAGATATTGAAAATGCGAAACTTTGTTATGTTTAACACTTTCCCAAATTTGCAACCGTTGAAGAGTAATTTTAAATACGGTGAGACCCATCGTGTTATTTTCTCGTCAGAAAAAACAGAGTAGTTGTACTGATTTTTTGTGTGTGTTTGTACTGATATATTATTCATAGAATAATTTTGAATACGGTGAAGCCTGTCGTATTCTTTTTTCCGTTCCGGAAACAAAGCACTCGAACTGATCTCGTATAGATTTGTGCTAAGCACGTTTTCACAGATTGAACTTTTACTTCGTTTTTTGGGTAAGGTTTTCCTCTAAAAGTTTCAATGGTTTACGGTAGCATTGCCCCTGTACTTACATAGTTTATATCGTCGAACTGAATGATATTTTATTCAAAAATAAAATATTTTGTTTGTTTTTTTTTTGAACTCAACAGTTTTCTACAACAATGTTCTGAACTTCTCTCATTTTACGACTTGTACTTTTACCATTTGAATTTCCATGAGGTTTCTTTTTTTGCTTGAACTTTTACAATTTGAATTTTTGCTATTTCTTTTATTCCGAACGGACCACCGTTTTAACTCGTACTGATCAATATTTTTAATTCAAACCATTTGTCCTTTCATCATCTGACAGAAATTGTTTCCACACATATAATACATGTACATAAATCATATTATCCATAGCACAAAAATCATCGGCCTATTCTTGTACAGAACTTTTCAAGCACCCACATGAATACATGTACTGCCTGTACCAAATGTAACATTGGCAGAGCTACTAGTCTAGCTACACGCTATAGGAGCAGCCGATCATGCTCCTTTTTTTGGCCCATCTTCCTGTTCAAAAAAATGAAAACATCAATCAATTAAATAGGTTGCACCTAGGTCGTGTGTGTGCACTGTGTAGAACAGCCAGCCGTTACAGACTACAACTTATAGTCTACTGACTAACAGCTCTTGTACACTAAGACATGGAAAAAATGCAGCAAATGACTTGATCAATGATAGTACTCCCTCTGTCCCATAATGTAAGACATTTTTTGACTGTAGTGTAGCGTCAAAAAAAGTCTTACATTATTGGACGGAGGGAGTAATATATAATGGCATATCACTGGAATTTGGACATCATGAACACTGAATATTTGCTTCTCCACAACAGCCTCATTACTGATTGAGAATCCCCTACTTGGGGTAGTGAACCTTTTTGCCGAACAGCTACAGTTTTAAAAATTGTACCACCAAACCTTATAAAGAAATAGGAAATGAACTGCCGAATCCAGCCAAACATGAACTCCCCTTTAAAAGTAATATAGTACATCCTCGATATTTCTGAAAATTAAAGTTGATGAACTAAGCTAAAGATGAACTGAAACTTAATCAAAAGTTGAACTCCTATAGGGTTCAAGGTCAAAAGAACCTCCACATCCATCAAACTTCATATCCTGGAGTTCAATTTCTGTGAAAATCAAACTTGTGTATCACTTAGTACATGTATTACTACCCAGAGCAGCACCAGCCTGCATCCCAGAGCCCAAGTTATAGATACAGCCTGGTGTAAGGCCATTGTTTCAGCATGCATGGTATCACTGACCTCACTAACCTCCTCAAGATGATGACCGTGTCCCACCACAACAGCTTACCGATTATTAAAATATCAGCAGAATGTTACATTGCCGAGAGGTTTATGCTTCAAGGTCAATAAACATTTTCTTAACTAAAAGAATGAGAAAAGAAACTATAAATGAGCTTCATACTATGAAAGAATGAGCATAAAATTATTCCCTCCGCTACAGACTAAAAGAGACATCAGTACTAGAATGACTCGAGAAGAACTTTAGATTTGTAGCAGCACACACGAGAAACTTCCAGAATTTTATAGAATCAAAACAAACTTCCAGAATTTTTGAAAACTGAACTGACGATTTTTCTGCACATGCACCCAACAAATTTCACTTCTACAACCATATGCATAAGTACCAAAAAACAGTACGCTAATAAACCATTTTTTACGGCGGTGGCGGCTCACTCCGTGCAACGTCTCTGAACTTGGTGTATGCCGGCGGTAGAACTTCCTGGCCTTCCAAACTTGTACTGAAGATATGTACCAAACAACAGTATGCCTAAGTATTCCGAAGACATACAAGAGCCACACACAGCCGTGAGTTACCAAAAAACACAACAGCTTGTGCATTTTTTATAAAGCTTTTATATGCATAACACAATGACATTTTTTGGCACTACTTCTGCATTTTAGACATGCTATGCAAGAAATAACCAGAGAATTTGCTATACTTAGCAAAGGTGAACTACTAACCAGAGAACAACAGAATCTTTGTATCGTTGTACGTTTCCTTTTTTAATTTTAGAATCTCTACACTTTGCACGCAAAGCAATCTAACAAATACACAATTTATGCGCTAGCCGCTAATTTTTTTGATTGACAAAGGAAGATGGAGATGAGAGAGCAAAATTACTGCCAACAAGAGAGATGTTCTGCCTTCTTCCCTCAGGTCTGAATCAATAGTAGTACAAGTTCAATAAAAAAATTAACTGAAAATTCAAACGGGAGGCATGGAGATCTTCACCGCTGGGAGCCAATGAGGAGCGATTCGAGCAGTGTGTACCTGGACCGACACCGTATGCAGTAGGCAGAGAGCCGAAGATGGTGGTGTGGGCGCCGCAAGCACCGAATCCAGCCCGTGGTTAAGTCTTTTCCTTCATTGATTTGCAAAAAGAAAGCCCCTTTCTTTTTCATTTTCCCATGTAATAACACAAGGAAAAAATATCAGCAAACCACAATGGTAAAGACCAAAGCTACATGACAATACATTTTCTTCAGCTAGCTAGTACATGCTACTGACTCCACCACTGTAGCGTCCATGTATCCTCCTTGCGTGGGCAACCATTGGGGAGGAAAGGCTGCTGCCGCTCGACACGTTGAACCACCTGTAGGAATCAAAGTGAACTGAAGGGATTCATACACATCAATGGACACATGTACTACACAACAATGCGCATCTCTACTGTTCATAACAACAAACTAACAAAAAAACAATTTATGAAGGAAATAGTTCTTGAAAATGGGTTGAGCTTAAATTGTTTAGATTTTTGAACTCCTGCAACAGTTATACTTGAACTTGCGTGACACATTTTTCTGAAAGCATTTGGTGTTCAGAATACGCTATATGAAAAGGGGAAGGGGGAACACACTGAGACACATAGGAAAAAGTGAGAAAATCATGAACTATTAGCTAGGATATTTGTGATACTAGGCAGTGACATACATGTCAAACCTTTCGCACCATGAAGTAGCAGCGAGGTTCTTCTATCAGTGAGGAGGTGCAAAAGAAATGCAACAATACATTGAAAATTCCAATAAAAGCATTGAAAAAAATTCGTACTATTGGTCGTTTGCAATGCACGAGCACAATGAGAGAACTGAATCAAATAAAGTACCTTTCTTCCTGCACCTGTCTACTTGCATTATATGTTGCACGAGCCCCACATTGAACAGCTTGTTACCATTGCTAGGAATTTTCTAAAGTACACACCCGTTGCCAAGCAACGGAAGGGCGGCCAAGGTGTTGGTCTGAGTTGGATTCCATCGCCCTTGACCACACAGTGCATTGGTGGTGGCCATGCTTGCCTGTACTGCACAACAAACTAACCCAAACGAAAATGAGATGTGATAGCTAAAGACCATGATGTGTCCTAGTATCTCAAAATTAGGGTCAATTGAGGTACTTACTAAGCAGGATTTGTGAACCTTTATGTACTAAACTTATTAAAGTTTTGAGATTGAACTTTTGTTCTTCTTTTCAAGTACTGACACTATATATATGTACACTGTTTGTGTCCTTGCACAGACATTTTCCACAAACAGATGACATGCACAAATTATAGCTTTTTGTACTGAACGTGCCCCAAATTTTGAACTGTCTAGGTGTTGCAAGCAAAGTTCCTGAAAAGTGAACTTTAGATTTGTTTCATCTCCACATTTTTTCTGAACTACACTAGCCACATAATTTACATCAACTTTTTTTCACATGCGAATATGAACAGCAGCGAATAAACATTTGAGTAATTCACAAGCACAAAATACAATGCAATTCTTTTCCACACATTTGCGACGGTGTCTTCATTTTTAGTAGATGAGATAGTAGTATAGGAGTTTAGCTTCAGTTTAAAAAAGAAGAGAAAGATGGAAAAATAGTAGTTATAATTCTTGTAGGCATTTCGACAAACAGTGGATGGGCACCCGGGGGGGAGGCATGGGGATCATGCACTCGATTCTACTTGGACTGTTGTCTGTGTAGAAAATACAGAAAATACATGTAGACTGGGCACACCGGGATTTGGCCGCTATTGGGGATCTGCTACCCCTACTCCTGTGGACTGACGACTCCGGTGAAGTGGAGCTGATGGAGGCGGGGTTCACGAGCAGCGGCTGGGCGCGCCAGGATTTGGCTCTGTAAAGATGAAGTGCAAATCACATTAAAGGTGAACTAAAAATCTTCCTAGCAACCTCGTCCAATTGCATTACTCATAACATGATCTGTAGAGAGACTTACATCCCAAATAAAATACATGCAGAGATGGGCGGCCACCAGCTTGTTTATATCAGAAATTTTAAGAAGCCAATGAACTTCCGCATGACAAGTAGATCAATACAGCATGCAACTTATGTAGTTGCTTAACTCTAAACACATGGTCAAAATTTCAGTCACTTAAGAACTATAACAATAAAGCATTAACACACTGATTTACTTGTTTCACTATTAAAAATGGGTTTCAAACACAACTTCTAAGCAGACAGTGCTTACTTTTGCTCTCCCACTTGGACTGAACAGGCAAAAACAGAACACTCACTTGCGCTAACAATCCGGAAATCCAATGAACACAAAAAAACCTAGAATTATTCTGATACCTCGTATGTCGCTTCAGACGCGTCGGTTGGACTGATCTCCTTCTCCCATCTGGATGGATAAATTGTAGAACTTGCACGTCGACGTCGCAAAACTCACACTTTGGACAGATCTCCTTCTTCCATCTGGACTGACAGTTGCAGAACTTCCATCAGGTAACTCACATAACAAGCACGAATACAGCGATATCAACGAGAAATCGTGAGGGGGAGGGGTG
Source organism: Aegilops tauschii subsp. strangulata (assembly GCF_002575655.3). Classification (NCBI taxonomy): domain Eukaryota; kingdom Viridiplantae; phylum Streptophyta; class Magnoliopsida; order Poales; family Poaceae; genus Aegilops; species Aegilops tauschii. The sequence goes on from NC_053038.3 coordinate 290,913,677, forward strand.
GTCGCAGCGGTGGCGGGCGTGGGGAGGGTGGAAACATGCTCAGTGTTCAGTTCGATTGGCGGTGTTCCGTCAGTGCTGCAAAAACATAAACATTTGCATTTTCTGAAGCTAACAAAGGGCAGATGAACTGAATTTGATTTTGCTAGCGAACTGATGCAATTTTATAGAACGAACGTTCACAGTTCCGCCAGTTCTCAGTTCAATTGGTAATGTTCCGTCAGTCTTGTGGAAACATGACCATTTGCATTTTTTGAAGCTACTGGGGTTGTTGGGGCGGCATTGAATGGGCACTGGTGGTGGTGGTGAACGGCCTGCGTGCTGAGGCTGCGGAGGGCGACACCGGATCATGGGGCAGGCCCAATTCCAATAAGAGGTCTCTAAAATTAATTGACTAATATCATTTTTTGCTACTTTTAGTTGCAGCCCCAATTCCAATAAGAGATCTGTAAAATTAATTGACCAATATCATGTTAACAAAAAGAACCTGTCCAGCGGGCACCCATGATAACTACAAGCAGCAAGCGGTATAATGAAAATATGCCTAGTATGATCTCTAGCAAGTAGCAAGTGTGAGCATTCAGATTTCTGTATGCCATTTTAGTGTGTATCGTAATTCAATTGTTTAAGATCCCAGAAAGTCGAGGTGGACATGGCCACGTCAATCCAAACATTGAATGTATATCTTTTATGTTATGAAAAGCAAGTGGTATCATCCGTCAGACACACACAACAATAATTTATGTAGTCTATCATCCATCGTACTGCCATTAGCACTGCACACAAACCGCCATTAGTACTGACATTAGTACAACAATAATTTCTTTGGTCAGACATCCATTACCCTAACCCAAAATGTACTGCCATTAGCACTGCACACAAACGGCCATTTGTATTTCAATTGTTGTAATATATGTAGTTGAACTTATTGATTTCCATTTGTAATTGTTGCTCTTATAAATATCATGTGTGTTTGTTTACGTACTGAAAACGGAATACATACTGAACTTAACAATACGGAAACAACAATACTTCCTACTTGTTCTCTCTTTGTTGCCATATAGTTAGAGCTTACAGCCACATGAGCAAAATCTTTTATTATATTTTTGTAATAATCTGACATATAGTATAAAACCAAACTGGGTTTTAACACATACAATTGAACTTTTCTGTACGTTTTTTTTGAACTGATGACATATATACATGGTGAACTACAGAGCATCAATTTTGGCAGTAAACACAATTCATATTTTCAGAATCAGGAGATGGACCGAGCTGATTGTTCTAGGTACGGTGTGTGAGTGAGGATTAGGGGGGAAACACACCACACTCTGATTAGCCTCATGGGCAGGGATTATATACAGTTTACAGCCCCGCCTGGAGATCATGGGGGAGTTCCACGACCTGGGATCGTGCGCCACTACGACAGAGGGCAGGCAGCACGATCCAACCTCAACTACCTAGCGTATGTGCTACGTACAGGAGTGGATATGAGCACATGCGATAATGAGTACAAGTATAGTCTAACACCCCCCCGCAGTCGTGACGTCGTCACCGGTGACGCAAAGACTGGACCTGAACTCGGAGAAAACGTCCGAGGGCAAGCCTTTGGTCATGATGTCGGCGAGCTGCTGCCGAGTGGGGATGTGAACGATGCGGAATTGGCCCAACGCCACGCGCTCGCGAACGAAGTGGATGTCGAGCTCCACGTGCTTCGTCCGGCGGTGGTGCACTGGGTTGGCGGAGAGGTAGACGGCGGACACGTTGTCGCAGAACACCAGCGTGGCCTTGTGCACTGGAGCCAGGAGCTCGCCGAGGAGTTGACGGAGCCAGACGCACTCGGCGATGGCGTTGGCGACGCCACGGTATTCGGCCTCCACACTGGAGCGGGACACCGTTGCCTGGCGCTTGGAGGACCAGGAGACGAGCGCGTTGCCGAGGTAGACGACGAAGCCGGACGTGGAACGGCGTGTGTCGGGGCAGCCCGCCCAGTCAGCATCGGTGAAGGCACGTACATCGAGTGTGGCCGAGGCGCGGAGATGCAGACCGAGGGACGCCGTGCCGCGCACGTATGCCGCGCACGTACCGCGGCACACGCTTGACCAAAGCGAGGTGGCACTCGCGCGGGTCATGCATGTGCAAGCAGACCTGTTGGACGGCGTAGGCAAGCTCGGGGCGGGTGATGGTGAGGTACTGCAGGCCTCCAGCGATGCTTCGGTAGGCGGACGGGTCGTCCACACGAGGGCCATCAGCCGCGGGCAGCTTGGCCTTGGTGTCAATGGGCGTCGGGGAAGGACGGCAGGCTTCCATGCCGGCGCGATCGACAAGCTCTTCCGCGTACTGTTTTTGGCACAGGAAGAAGCCGGCCGCCGTGCGTGTCACGCGAATGCTGAGGAAGAAGTGGAGATCGCCGAGGTCCTTCATCGCAAATTCACCAGTGAGCTGGGCGACGACGCGCTCGAGAACAGCCGCAGACGAGGCGGTGAGCACGATGTCATCCACGTAGAGGAGGAGGAACGCCGTGTCCACGCCGCGATGGTAGATGAACAACGACGAATCGGAGCGGGTGGCCACGAAGCCCACAGTGGCGAGGAAGCCGGCAAAGCGGAGGAACCAGGCACGTGGGGCCTGTTTCAGCCCGTACAGCGACTTGGAGAGCCTGCAAACATGGTGAGGGCGCTCGGGGTCGACGAAGCCGGCAGGTTGAAGGCAGTAGACCTCCTCGGCGAGTGTGCCATGGAGGAAGGCGTTGGAGACGTCAAGTTGGTGCACCGGCCAGCCGCGAGAGCGAGGGTGAGCACCGTGCGAATCGTTGCTGGCTTGACGACCGGAGAGAACGTCTCGCCGTAGTCGATGCCGGCGCGCTGGCGAAAGCCGCGCACGACCCACCTGGCCTTGTCCCACCTGGCCTTGTACCGCTCCAGCATGCCGTCGGCGTTCATCTTGTGCTTGAAGAGCCACTTGCCGGTGATGAGGTTGGCACCAGGAGGCCGAGGCACCAGCGTCCATGTTCGGTTGCGAACAAGTGCGTCGTGCTCAGCCCGCATGGCGGCGAGCCAGTTGGGATCACGCACCGCCACACGAACCGAGCTGGGCACCGGCGAGATCTCCGTTGTGGTGGCAGCAGCGGCGTCGTAGTACTTCGGGTTAGGCCGAAATATCCCACGCTGGGCGCGGGTGACCGCGCGCGTCGGTGGTGGCGGTGGGGGCGCGACGACCGGCGGACAGGAGACGTGTGCGCGGCTGCCCCGGAGTCGAGGTACCACTCCTGGGAGGTGCCAGAAGAGGATGGCCCGGCGGTGGCGCTGTGGAGAGCAGCCTGAAGGGACGCCATGTCCCACGCTGGTGACGGAGACGACGACGGCCCGGCCCCAGGGGTGTTGTAGTGGGGCGGGGGCGCATAGCCAGGTGGGTAGGCACCAGGCGAGCCGTAGACGGGCAGTGGGAGCGCCGTTGGCGCGGGCGCGGCGTACATAGCCTGCTGGGGCGGAGTAGCAGGCCGCGGGCCGAGAACGCCGGCACCAGGCGCGCGCCAGGCCATGGGCCACGCCTGGACGAGGCCTGTCCAGGAATTGGCGCCTGGTGCAGGGGCGGGAACGGCCGGAGGGCGAGGTAAGGGCGACGGCGAGGGAGCGATGTGGGCGCCCTGACCTCCATTGCCACAGCCGCGGCGGCGCCCGCGCCCGCGCCCTTGTTGGTTGGTGTTGCTGGGCGCAGGAGTGGGCGGTGTCGATGGAGAGCCGCGGCCAGCGACCAGGGCATGAGTGGACTGCAGCCGAGCAGACTGTTCGGCGCGGTGTTCCTCCAGAAGGAGGAAGGAGCGCACCTGAAGGAAGGAGGGGAGGGGCACCTGCGACGTCACATGGGGAATGACGGAGTGGTACTGACGGTTGAGGCCGCGCAGGAGGTGGAAAACCTGGCGCGTGTCAGTGACCGGCTGTCCCAGGTCCCGGAGTTGGTCGGTGAAGTTCTTGAGTTTGGTGCAGTACTGCATGACCGACATGTCTCCCTGGACAGCGGCGTGGTACTCGGCGTCGACGTAGACGGCGCGGGCGAGGTGGTTGTCGCGGAACACGCCGTCGATGGCGGTCCACACGGCGATCGCCGTGTCCTCGGGGTGCATGACGGCATCGAGGAGCTCCGGCGCGATGGTGGTGTAGAGCCAGTGCACGACGACATGGTCGGCCATGAGCCACTCGGGGTGGTCGAGACGGGGGAGTGCCTCGGGATCGACATGGTCGCGGAGCCCAAACATCCCGATGACGGTGTCGAAGTGGCGGCGCCATTCGGTGTAGTTGCCGGCGAGGAGGTCTAGCGTGACTGGAACATGGCGGCGGATGTCGACGGTTTGCAGCACCGACGAGGGGATGGAGGGAGGTGGGGGCGCCACGGCCACCATGGCCGACGCAGGCAGAGCAGGGGCGGTTGCCACGGCGAGGGCTGGTGCAGGTGACGCGGGAGCAGCAGGGACTGCAGGAGCAGGTGGCGCAGGAGCAGGAGGGACTGCAGGTGGAGCGGCGGCGAGGGGGACAGCAGGCGGAGCGTCGCCGTCGTCGTGCTCCATGGGAGCGGAAGCGGGATCGGAAATATCTGATACCATGTTTGAGTGAGGATTAGGGGGGAAACACACCACACTCTGATTAGCCTCATGGGCAGGGATTATATACAGTTTACAGCCCCGCCTGGAGATCATGGGGGAGTTCCACGACCTGGGATCGTGCGCCACTACGACAGAGGGCAGGCAGCACGATCCAACCTCAACTACCTAGCGTATGTGCTACGTACAGGAGTGGATATGAGCACATGCGATAATGAGTACAAGTATAGTCTAACACGGTGAACTGATTTTGCAGATAAAAATCTAGTTTCTAGGTACGATGGACTGCAGGAGCAAAAGAAAACGGGACACTTTGATTGAAAGTGTCTGCTTTCTTCAATTGAGCAGGTGGCCGAGCAGCGTGCCGATAGGGGGCGGCGCGCGGCGGCGCGATTGCTGCTCGTGACTAACTCGTCCATCTCGACACCATGGGGTCGAACTGAGGACGGCTATGGGAGTAGGGAGCATCGAGCGCGGCAGGTGGTGGCGCATACCTAGGTGAAGCAGGAAGGAGACGCGCATGCGAACAAGAAGGGCCCGGCGTTGGAGTTCGTCTTCAGCCATGGCGAGCACCGGGGTGCGCCTTCCTCAGTCGCGGAGCGACTAGCGCCTCCACACTTCCCCGCCGCGTCGGGCCCCTGCAACCATGGGCGAGATCCAGGAGGCCGGCCGCGGGCGCCATCCGGGGGGTGGGGTGGGCGGAGGCCGGGCACAGGCGGCTTCCTGAGGCCCGAAGATGGTGGAGGCGGGGCGGCGGGCGGATTCGGGGAAGAAGGTGGGGGTGGGGCGGAGGCCGGAGATGGTGGAGAAGGTGGGGGTTGGGCGGTGGCCTGAGACGGGGGAGAAGGTGGGGGCGGGGTGGCGGCCAGAGATGGTGGAGAAGGTGGGGTTGGGCGGCGGCCGGAGACGGGGTAGAAGGTGGCGTTGGGCGTCGGGTGAGATGGTGGAGAAGGTGGGAGTTGGGCACCGACGGGGTCACGGGAGCTGGAGAGATGAGGTGGAGGTGGGGCCTCTGAACCGGGAGAGGGTAGTGATTTTTTCTTTTCACAGACAGGGTTGGATAGTGGAAACTACAGATCGCGCCCTAGGTTGAGGGGTAACAAAATAATATTTTTTTATTAGTAACAGAGTAGCCTAAATTCCTCTCTATGTACTTGGCTAAACAACTTAACCATGGGCATGTCGATATTTTGATCTACCACTTGGACTTGTCCTATGGTCAAGTTCGAAAATGTTCACATCCCCATGGTTTGAATTGCTTTATCCTTGTTCATACCTTTTTGACTCTTTCTCATCGGTATCCCTATCGTGTATCCATTTCAATCGATCGCCAGTAAGGTTCCACTAACTCCGAGGAACATGCTCGACCTAAGAAGAAGAAGACTGATACGTCCATTTTGCATCATGTTTTTTACTGTTATTTATGATGTTTTATCCGTAATAATGCTTTTTGGAGTAATTCTAATGACTTTTCTCTCATAAGATGCAAGGTATACACAAAGAGGGAGAATTCCGGCAGCTGGAAATCTGGACCTGGAAAAGCTACGTCAAGCTACCTATTCTACACAACTCCAAATGAGCTCAAACTTCACGAGGATTTTTTATGGAATATTTGAGAATTATTGCAGCAAATAACTACCAGAGAGGGCCCACCAGGAGGGCACAACCCACCTGGGCGCGCAAGGAAGCCCAGGCGCGCCCTGGTGGGTTGTGCTCACCCAGGCCCACCTTCCGTGCCCATCTTCTGGTATATAGGTCATTTTGACCTAGAAAAAATAAGAAAAGGATTTTCGGGACGGAGCGCCGCCGTCTCGAGGCGGAACTTGGGCAGGAGCACTTTTGCTCTCCGACAGAGCGATTCCACCGAGGGAACTCCCCCCCCCCCCCCCCCGGAGGGGGAAATCACCGTCATCATCATCACCAACAACTCTCCCATCTTGGGGAGGGCAATCTCCATCAACATCTTCAACAACACCATGTCACAGGATATCCGCGACCACCTATGGGACCGGGCGGTCCCTTGCTGGTTCGGCGGGGGACGTCGCGTTGCACAAAGAGCAGAGCGGCGCGCGGGAGCACGGCAGAGAGCACACAAACGATTTTACCTAGGTTCGGGCCACCGCGAGGTGTAAGACCCTACTCCTGCTTTGGTGGATTGATGGTGGAAATGAGCGTGGTGGTGCGTGGTACACTTGCCTGGCAAGGCCTGCCTCGGGGCTACGGTGACCACAAGCGTGTGGTGGCTTGGGTTTGTCAAGTGGTCACCACAATGGCAAAACAGTCATTACCCACTGATATGATAGTAAACAGTGCTATCATACCTAACTCTGCGGGCTGTCAGGGTGCATTAAATGCATCGCTTAGTGTCACATCACTAGCTGCCCGGCAAGGCCTGCCTAGCTTATCTTGCCAGCTTCGCATATGTCCTCTTGACACGTTGCTGGATGGGTGTCATTTGTGGGCTTCTTCTATAGGAGATGGTCGCCATGTGGCAAATGCTGCCACTCAATCACCTTGCGGCTTGACACCGCACTCATTGACGACGCGGGTCGTACTTGTGCGTTTGGCGGGGGTGGTTCGGTCCCCGCGAGCCCCGGCAGGCGCTGCCGGGGAGTCTTGATTACTTGCTTCTGGTGGTGGCTTGGCCCCTTGCCGGGCTCGCCTGCCCCGCGAGGGGGCACCTTCTCTTGCCGATATTCTATCCCTTTGGCTCGGTCTTGATCTCTATGAGCTGCATGTTGGTTCCCTCAAGTCTCTTGGTCCCTTGACTCCTGACTAAAGCTGGTGCTCTAATCTTGATTTTGTGCCTGTGCACAGTTGGGCAACATACCCGGGGTCTGTTGCACCGACAAAAGCCCCCGGGCCTGCCCCAATCGCGCTGCGGAGCGTCGGCGGGGTAGGGCCTAATAAGTGCACAGGCAGGGCTGCTGAAGGGTTTGGCCCCTTTGAATTTTTCCATTGCTGCTTCATTAGTTTTGGTTTTGTGGCAGTTTTCGATTCCCCCGCGCGTGGTGTAAAGCCAACAGTGGTGGGGCCGCGGCAGTGATGGCCCATGAATGACTTTAACGCACGGGGTAGAAACCGCCAGTTTACTCTTCCCACAGCGCGCTCTTATCCTTAGCCACGTATGCCGCATGCATAGCGCGGGGTAGGTAACGGAGCGCGTGGTTCGAAAGAGCATCTTGAAGTGGGTCCATCCGTCTTGAATTGGCGGAGGAGGGCGGCGGTTGCCCGTTGACTGTGCAGCTGCCCTTCCCTGCCCGGCCTATAAAAGGAGGGGCGGAGGAGGGCAAAGTCATCGACCTCCGCATCCCTCTCCTTCTTCTTTCCTGGTTCTATGCTTCTTCTTGTAATGCTGAAGGGAAGGGCCCGAGGCCAGCCCCCGGGCTTCTGTTCGGGGAAATTGCTGCCTCATGTTGGTGTTGACGCTTGGGGAGTGACCGTGGTCCTTGGTGCGGTGAACTTCTTGGTCTCTTTGAAGCTCGCCCGGGAGGCATGGCTGGAGATCATTGGTAATCCCAGCATTGCCCCTCCCGGAGGCCTTGGAGCCGTTGTCGATGAGAGGCGCGCCTTCCTGCCCACCAAGGAGGGGTGTGGCGCGTCTCAGGCCCCCGGGCAGCTCCGGTTGCTTGCTATTTCTCCACTGGAGGCGTCAGACCGGGGTCTTGGCGCTTCCCGGGAGCAGCGGTGGTGAGGAGAAAGCGAGGGAAGACGGAGAAGGTGGGTGGCAGGGGGTCAGGTCGAAGTACGATGGCGTGTATGCCTTCGCCTCCGACCGTCAACCTGCCGCCTCGTCTTCCCGCTCTTCCCCTTCCTCCCCGGCACCATCATCACCAGCCTCTTCGGGTGGTAATTAACCGGGAAGGGATTTTCTCTTGGCGGCTTCTCCTCGCCTCCAGCAGTCTTCCGGCTGAGCTTTGGTGGATGACTCCACCGGCGCTCAAGCCGGGGCTTCTTGCCGGCTCTGGAGGTGGCGACCAGAAGGCGTCGCCCCGTCCCCCGCACTCCTCCTTCGCACCCTCGCCACTCCCGGTCTTGTCAGGCCGTGCTCGACGGGCCCTGACGGGATCGAGGGTGGGCTCCTGCTTGGGTGCCCCTTTTCTCGTCTTTTCCTCCTTCCGCCGCAATGCCTGAAGCAGGGGAAACGAAAAGAGGGGATCACGGGGCACTTATCTTTTTTTAACCTTAAACTAGCCAGCAATCGCCATATTTTAATTCAAATAATGTAATCTCTCGAGTCCATCTTTGTATTTTGTAATGCTTGTACTTGTAATTGTATATGAAAAAAAGATGAACCTTGTCGGGAACTCGTTCATGTGTATGTCCATGCAGAGGCAAAAGTTCCTCTTTAATAAAATAAATGAGTTTTCCCCGGCAGGTTATCCTGCCGGCACCCTCTTTTGTCTGCCGGAGAACTACGTCTGCCGGGGAACAGACATACGGGCCAGCCCCCGCCAACTCCTTTTTCCCAAAGGCCACTGCAACCACCTTGACTGAAGCAGCGTTCGAGTCATAGGTGGGAGCACATAAGTTCCAAAGAGGGAGGCGAGGTTTTCTCATGCAAAGTTGTAGCTTTACAGAATAGTAATGGACAAGAGGTGAACTCATCTGTTTGGCGTGCCGGGGATTGCCGTGCCGTGCAATCTTCTCGTCCTTTGTCGAAGCCAGGTTTACGGCAAGAACCTGCAACTCCATGCAGATGAGAATGAATGCAGGATGCAATCCTATCTATATGCATATGTAAATTCTCATGAAGTGCTTATGCAATGATCTGGGTGTGCTTGTGCGTGCATGCAATCTTAGTTGGGGCCCCCCTACAGTGCTTCTTTATTTTCTCTTGCACGAGGTCATCGCCCCGGCTTGTACAAGGGGTTACATGCAACTTCGGCAATGCCATGTACAATGGGTGGCTGCCGGGCAGGGTCGGGCAGCCTCTGCGCCTTATGGGTAGAACTTGTGGAGATGCTCAATGTTCCATGAGTTTTGCAACGGTGTGCCATCTTCGGTCTCCAGATGGACTGCTCCGGGTCTGGAGACTCGTACTACCCGGTAAGGGCCTTCCCACTTCAGTGATAACTTGTGTGTACCCTTGGCGGACTGAACGCGCCTAAGAAGAAGGTCACCTTCCTCAAAACACCGGGCACGAACCCTGCGTCTGTGATAGCGTCTCAAGGCTTGCTGATAGCGTGCAGCACGCGCAGCGGCCCGGAGACGGTTCTCCTCGAGTAGCATAGCGTTGTCACGCCGGTGCTGAACTTGTGCTACTTCATCGTAGGCAAGCACCCGAGGAGACCGTAAATGAGTTCCGTGGGGATAACTGCTTCTGCCCCGTAGACCAGGGAGAAGGGAGTCTACCCGGTAGCTCGATTAGGTGTCGTTCTGAGGGACTAGAGAACTACCGGCAGCTCCTCGATCCACCGCCTGTCGTGCTTCTGCAGCGTATCGAAAGTCCTTGTCTTGAGTCCACGAAGCACTTCAGCGTTCGCCCTCTCAGCTTGTCCATTGCTCCGGGGGTGTGCCACAGAGGAAAAATGAGATCTTGCATCCGAGGGATCGAACATATTGCATGAAGGCGTGGCTCATGAATTGGGTGCTGTTGTCAGTGATGATCCTTGCCGGAACTCCGAAACGACACACCAATTCTTTTAAGAACTTGATGGCTGACTGAGTAGTCACCTTCCTCACGGCAGTCACTTCCGGCCACTTTGTAAACTTGTCGATGGCGATGAACAAGAATTCATAGCCCCCGATTGCTCAGGGGAAAGGGCTGAGGATATCGAGCCCCCCCAGACCGAAAAGGGCCATGACAGAGGCATCGTGTGAAGAGCTTGGGCAGGCAGGTGTGTTCTCTTGGAATGGAACTGACATGCTTCGCATGTCGTGATGAGCTCAACTGCGTCTTGGAGGGCTGTGGGCCAATAGAATCCCTTCCGGACTGCTTTCCCAACTAATGCCCATGACCCAATGTGTGAGCCGCACATTCCTCTATGAATCTCAGCCAGCAGTTCCTTTCCGTCCTCCCGGCAGACACACTTCAATTTCACACCATTGGGCCTCCTTCTGTACAGAGTTTCATCGACAAACTGATACATACTGGCCCTCCAGGCTACTTTCTCAGCTTCATCTGGGTCGCCGGGGAGTTCTCCGGTTTGGAGGAAGCGGACGATGTGCCTTGCCCAAGTTGGAGCCTAAGGCTCGGCAACGAGGACTAGCGGCACCTCCTCGGTTGCGGGAGCACAAGCCTCGTTCGCGGGGTCCATAGGCCCGGCTAGAGGGGGTGGTCCGGCAGGCTGTGATGAGTTGTTTCCGGCAGGGTCTCTGCCGGGAGCGGATGGCTCGATCGGGAGAGGCTTACCGTAGTCCAACTTTCTCCTTTTCTGGGCCATGATGGTTGGTGATACGGAGGGTTGAGAGAGGTGGAGAACAAAAGTTCCTGGTTCCACAGGAAGCTTCTGCGCAGCACACTTTGATAGGCGATCAACTATGTTGTTTTCCACACGGGGTACGTGCTCTGTTTGCAACCCGTCAAAGCACTCCTCTAACCTCCTTAATTCCTCAACGTCTGCTTCCATCAATGGGCTTTGGTAATCCTTGTTGACTTATCTCACCACTAACTGTGAATCTCCTCGAATGATCAGCCTCTTGATTCCCAATTCTGCCGCGATCCTGAGCCCGGCAAGGAGCCCTTCATACTCAGCTGTATTGTTGGTGGCTTCCTCCCGGACAAAGTGCGTTTGGATGACGTACTTCAAGTGCTCCCCAGAGGGGGCAAGAAGAAGCACGCCAGCTCCGGCACCTTGTAGGGAGAAAGCACCATCGAAATACATAATCCATTCTTGGGGTGATTCCTTGCCGGGGAGAGCTATTTCTGTTACTTCCTCATCAGGGGTTGGCGTCCATTCTGCAATAAACTCTGCCAATGCCCTGCTTTGAATGATTGAAGTCCTCTCAAACTTCAAACCAAAGCTAGATAACTCCAAAGCCCACTCCACTATTCTGCCAGTAGCCTCAGGGTTTCGGAGTATCCTCTGCAACGGAAAACGAGTAACAACCGTGATCTCATGGGCTTGGAAGTAGTGGCGCAGTTTCCTTGAGGCCATGACGGGGCCAAAGATCAAGTTTTGCACACAAGAGTACCTCGATCTAGCCCCTTGTAACAAGGAACTGACGAAGTAAACTGGGTGCTGCACCACTTTCTTCCTTGCCGTGTACTTGGGGTTGCACTCGTTTCCGTGCCTACTACTGTTCTGATCCTCTGCTGACTCTGTCGCAGTCTGGCCGCTCTCTACTTCATCCACTTCTCGCTGTGCTACCAAGGCTGCACTGACCACTTGGTTGGTTGTTGCTAAGTAAAGCAGTAACGGCTCTTGAGGCTTGGGTGCAACCAAGGTAGGTGATACGTCTCCGTCGTATCTACTTTTCCAAACACTTATGCCCTTGTTTTGGACTCTAACTTGCATGATTTGAATGAAACTAACCCGGACTGACGCTGTTTTCAGCAGACTTTCCATTGTGTTATTTATGTGCAGAAAGAAAAGTTCTCGGAATGACCTGAAACTCCACGGAACTTATTTTTGGAAAATATTAAAAATACTGGAAGAAGAATCCACGTCAGGGGGCCCACACCCTGTCCATGAGGGTGGGCGCGCGCCTGCCCCCCTGGGCGCGCCCCTGCCTCGTGGGCCCCCTGACGCTCCACCGACCTCAACTCCAACTCCATATATTCGTGTTCGGGAAGAAAAAAATCAGAGAGAAGGATTCATCACGTTTTACAATACAGAGCCGCCGCCAAGCCCTAAAACCTCTCGGGAGGGCTGATCTGGAGTCCGTTCGGGGCTCCGGAGAGGGGGATTCGTCGCCGTCGTCATCATCAACCATCCTCCGTCACCAATTTCATGATGCTCACCGTCGTGCGTGAGTAATTCCATCGTAGGCATGCTGGACGGTGATGGTGTAACGCCCACGATGCGGTTATATCTCTCACGTGTCGAGGCACGACTTAGAGGCATAACCGCATTGTAGGTTTTGTCGCAAGAAGGGTCATCTTCACACAATCCCATGTAATGAACAAGAATGGGATAAAGGGAGTTGGCTTACAATCGCCACTTCACACAATACATAAATAAATTCATACATCATCCAAAATACACACATAGACCGACTACGGTCAAATCCAAATGAAAAGAAGATAACCCCAAATGTTAGATCCCCGATCGTCCCAACTGGGCTCCACTACTGATCATCAAGAAACGAAACATAGTAACGACCACGGTCCTCGTCGAACTCCCACTTGAGCTCGGTTGCATCATCTGCATAAGTATCCTCGGCACCTACAACTATTTTGGTAGAATCTGTGAGTCACGAGGACTCAACAATCTCACACCCGCGAGATCAAGACTATTTAAGCTTGTAGGTAGGAAAGGGGTAATATGGTGGAGCTGCGGCAAGCACTAAGCATATATGGTGGCTAACATACGCAAATGAGAGCAAGAGAAGCAATGCATCGGTCGAGAAGCTAGAAGTGATCCTGAAACTACTTCCGTTCATACATAACCCAAACCATGTTCACCTCCCGGACTCCGCCGAGAAGAGACCATCATGGCTACACACGCGATTGATGCATTTTAATTAAGTCAAGTGTCAAGTTCTCTACAACCGGACATTAACAAATTCCCATCTGCCTCATAACCGCGGGCATGGCTTTCGAAAAATAATACCCTGCAGGGGTGTCCCAACTTAGCCCATTATAAGCTCTCACGGTCAACGAAGGATATTCCTTCTCCCGGGAAGACCCGATCAGTCTCGGAATCCCGGTTTACAAGACATTTCGACAATGGTAAAACAAGACCAGCAAAGCCGCCCGAATGTGCCGACAAATCCCGATAGGAGCTGCACATATCTCGTTCTCAGGGCACACCGGATGGGCAAGACGTCGGGTTGGCATAGACCCTGGTTGCTCAGGGGGCGCCGGACATCGCCCAGTTTGGACCAGCACTCGAAGGAGCACTGGCCCGGGGGTTTAAATAAAGATGACCCTCGGGCTCGCGAAAACCCAAGGGAAAAAGGCTTAGGTAGGCAAATGTAAAACCAAGGTTGGGACTTGCTGGAGGAGTTTTATTCAAGGCGAACTGTCAAGGGGGTCCCATAAATCACCCAACCGCGTAAGGAACGCAAAATCAAGGAACATAACACCGGTATGACGGAAACTAGGGCGGCAAGAGTGGAACAAAACACCAGGCATAAGGCCGAGCCTTCCACCCTTTACCAAATATATAGATGCATTAATTAAATAAGAGATATTGTGATAAGCCAAAATATCCATGTTCCAACATGGAACCAACTTCAACTTCACCTGTAGCTAGCAACGCTATAAGAAGGGCTGAGCAAAAGCGGTAACTTAGCCAAACAACAGTTTGCTAGGAAAGGATGGTTAGAGGCTTGACATGGCAACATGGGAGGCATGATATAGCAAGTGGTAGGTAGCGCAGCATAGCAATAGAGCGAACAACTAGCAAGCAAAGATAGAAGTGATTTCGAGGGTATGGTCATCTTGCCTGCAAGGTTCTCAGAGTTGCCGAAAGCTTGATCCTTGTAAGCGTTCTCAACAGGTTCCTCATAAGCGTTCTCGTCTCCCGGCTCTACCCAAAGCAAGAACACAAGCAATGGAACCACAAGCAATCACGGTGCAATGCACAAGCAACATGATGCAATACATGGCATGATATGCGAGATGTGATATGCGATGCATATGCGTGCTCCGGAAGGAAAAGAAAGATCAAGGCATCAACTTGGAAAACCAAGTATTCCACTGGAAAGATGAGATGATTTCGGTCGAAATCGATATAAAGATCACCGGAAACGGATGCACGGTTTGCAAATGGCAAGCAAAATAAGAATTGACACAATTCTGCGATCAACAGCATGATAGCACTTAGAATACATCAAGAAACTAAGCTACTGCACACCAACATAACAAAAAAACATATGACAGTGATGTTCTCAAGATGCTTGACAAAACATGAACACTGAGCTATGGCTAAATCACACCAGAACAGGTTCAAACAAGCATGGCAAAAGTGCAAAAGATATCAGCTTCACAGACTTGGTGAAAATACTAACATGCCAGAAATAACATCGGGAAGCCATGTTTAGAGCAACAAATCAACATGCTACAAGAACTTATCATAGCAAATCAAGGCATGGCATGATTCTACTCAAAGCATATAACAAAAGTCCCTTACTGACCATGAGCCAAAAAGGCACAGAAGATATGATGACACCCATGTAAACATAGCAAGTTTCGTTAACAGATTCAGACTTAGCAGAAAAACAGAGCATGGCATTAACAGAATTATGAAGGCATCTTTGCGAGCTTGATTCACTCATCACAAGGCATTGCAAGACAAGATAAGCATAGAATCAGCAAAAAGACATGTGTACGAAACTAACCATGGCAAGAAGAAGCTCATAGCATGCAAGGATCAACTACAACAACCTTGGCAAAATTGACTAACATGTAAACAGTCTGCCAGGAACATTTTATAGCAAAAGTAGAGCAAGATTGAGACATGCTAGGACACTCCATAATTGAAGAAGTTGCATGGATGGATAGAGAACATCTATATGTCCAAAACATCCTTACTTAACATACTCAAAACAAGCATGTATCTCACTGTAGCAACATGGATACATGGCATCAAAATAACAGCAGGAAAAGACTTAGCAAAATCCGAAGTCCCTGAAAACAGAAACTTCACGAAGCCTAGTTTGCATGCTTGTGCTAGTCACCACATAGATCACAAAAATACATGGAAAGCACCTCTGTACAGATGGATGACATAGTTCCAAACACATGTAGAGCTCATGCTCATAAGATGCACACTTCAAATACAACAAAAATGACAAATCATCATATTCTGATAAGTAACAGCAGTAAACATTTTATAACACTCTTGCATCAGAGGTTTGAGCACCTAGATGAACTCAAACGAGCATGGCACAATGGAACAAAATGGGGAGCATATTCTGATGAACATTTTGATATATCATGCGCATGAAACGGAGCAGTATGCAAGAAGATATGATGCGATGAACAGAGCCACATAATATGAGAATTTCGGGACTTGGAGAAAAACAGAGTGGGGAAAAGTCAACCTCAGCTCAAATCTAGGGTTTGCACGAGGATCGAGGTGGCCGGAGGAATCTCGCCGGAGACGGGGCGACGCGGCGGCCGGAGTGGAGGGGGAAGGCGCCGGCGGGTCGGGGCGGTCGGGCCCCGCCGGATCTGGCCGGATCCGTCGCCGGACCTGGCGACGGCGACTCACCGGAGAAGGCGGCGAGCTCGGGCGGCCGGCGGCCGGGTGGAGGAGCGGGCGGCAGCGGAGGCGGACGGGCGGCGCTCGGGCGCGGGAGGCGCCGGGCGGTGGAGCGGGCCGGGGGGCCCCGCGCGGGCCTGGCGGGCCGGCCACGGCGCGCGGTGGCCGGGGCCACGTGGCGCCCTCCGGTTGGCCGCGGGCAGCGGCGGATCCTGTCCGGCGCGGACTGGACGCGTCCGGCGGCGGAGAGGGAGCGGGGCTAGGGTTTCGGGACCCGGAATTTCGGAGGGGTGCACATATTTATAAGTAGAGAGAGCTAGGAGACTCCAAATGAGGTGCGGTTTTCGCCCACACGATCGTGATCCAACGACAGAGAGCATGGAAGTGACTTAGATGGGTTATTGGGCTGTTTTGGAGGGGTGTTGGGCTGCAACACACAAAAGGCCTTTGCGGTTACCCGGTTAACCGTTGGAGCATCAAACGACCTCCAAATGGAACGAAACTTGACAGGTGGTCTACCGGTGGTGTACCAAGGCCACTTGGCAAACCTCGGTCCATTCCGAGAATGTTTGACACCCGCTCACGAAAAGAGACAAGAGGGGTGCGCCGGTGCATGTGGGAGTGTCGGATTGCAAAACGGACAATGGGGAAAATGCTCGGATGCATGAGACGAACATGTATGCAAATGAGATGCACATGATGACATGATATGAGATGCATGACATGAACAAAATGCAAAACGAAAGACAAAACCCGACCACGAAGGGAATATCATAACACATAGCCAAAAATGGCAAGAGTTGGAGTTACAAATATGGGAAGTTACATCCGGGGTGTTACAGATGGGTTGGATGAGATCTATCATGTAATCGAGTTAGTTTTGTTAGGGTTTGATCCCTAGTATCCACTATGTTCTGAGATTGATGTTGCTATGACTTTGCTATGCTTAATGCTTGTCACTAGGGCCCGAGTGCCATGATTTCAGATCTGAACCTATTATGTTTTCATGAATATATGTGAGTTCTTGATCCTATCTTGCAAGTCTATAGTCACCTACTATGTGTTATGATCCGGCAACCCCGAAGTGACAATAATCGGGACCACTCCCGGTGATGACCGTAGTTTGAGGAGTTCATGTATTCACTAAGTGTTAATGCTTTGGTCCGGTACTCTATTAAAAGGAGGCCTTAATATCCCTTAGTTTCCATTAGGACCCCGCTGCCACGGGAGGGTAGGACAAAAGATGTCATGCAAGTTCTTTTCCATAAGCATGTATGACTATATTCGGAATACATGCCTACATTACATTGATGAATTGGAGCTAGTTCTGTGTCACCCTATGTTATGACTGTTACATGATGAACCGCATCCGGCATAATTCTCCATCACTGATCCAATGCCAACGAGCTTTTCACATATTGATCTCTGCTTATTTACTTTTCCGTTGCTACTGTTACAATCACTACAAAACCCTAAAATATTACTTTTGCTACCGTTGCTGTTACTTCCATACTACTTTGCTACTAAATACTTTGCTGCAGATACTAAGTTATCCAGGTGTGGTTGAATTGACAACTCAACTGCTAATACTTAAGAATATACTTTGGCTCCCCTTGTGTCGAATCAATAAATTTGGGTTGAATACTCTACCCTCGAAATCTATTGCGATCCCCTATACTTGTGGGTTATCAAGACTATTTTCAAGCGCCGTTGCCGGGGAGCATAGCTCTATTCTTTGAGTCACTTGGGATTTATATCTGTTGGTCACTATGAAGAACTTGAAAGACGTGAAAACAACAATTTATCCCTCAACTACGAGGGGAGGTAAGGAACTGCCATCTAGCTCTGCACTTGATTCACCTTCTGTTTTGAGTAAGCTTGCGACACCTAAACCTGCTTCTGCTATTCGTTTTGATATGTCGCATGTTATTGATGATGCCACTTCTGCTATGCATGATACTTATGATGAAACTACTTCTATGCTTGATACTACTGTGCCACTTGGTGAATTTCTTGATGAACAACTTGCTAGGGCTAGAGAGAATGAAATTATTGAAACTGATAATATTGATGAAAGTGATGATGAAGACTCTCCCCCTAATAAATATGAATTTCCTGTTGTTCCTGAGGGTTATGTTCTGGAAGAAGAAGCTGCTAGAGCTATTTTAGCTTGCAATGATAGATATGATCTAAAGAGGTTATTAGCTAAATGGAAGCAGCAATCTCTTAATGCTAGAATGAAACATGACCCTGCTTTTGCTACTTCACCTATCTGTGTTACTGATAAGGATTATGAATTCTCTGTTGATCCTGATATAATTACTTTGGTTGAATCTGATCCTTTTTATGGCTATGAATCTGAAACTGTTGTGGCACATCTTACTAAATTAAATGATATAGCCACCTTGTTCACTAATGATGAGAAATCTCACTACCTTTATATCCTTAAAATATTTCCGTTCTCATTAAAGGGTGATGCTAAGATATGGTTTAATTCTCTTGATCCTGGTCGTGTGCGTAGTCCCCAGGATATGATTTATTACTTCTCTACTAAATATTTCCCTGCTCATAAGAAACAAGCTGCTTTAAGGGATATATACAACTTTGTACAAACTAAAGAAGAGAGTCTCCCACAAGCTTGGGGGAGTCTTCTCCAATTACTTAATGCTTTGCCTGATCATCCTCTTAAGAAAAATGAAATACTTGATATATTTTATAATGGACTAACCGATGCTTCCAGAGATTACCTGGATAGTTGTGCTGGTTCTGTTTTCAGGGAAAGAACACCGGATGAAGCTGAAATTCTATTGAATAATATGTTTACAAATGAAAATAAGTGGACACTTCCTGAGCCAGCTCCTGAGCCAACTCCTGAGCCTATTCCTAAACCAACTCCGAAGAAAAGAGGTGTTCTATTTCTCAGTCCTGAAGATATGCAAGAGGCAAAGAAATCTATGAAAGAAAAGGGTATTAAAGCTGAAGATGTTAAGAATTTACCTCCTATTGAAGAAATACATGGTCTTAATTTACCGCCTGATGATGAAACATATGCTCTTAATCCATTACCTGTTGAAGAAACTCATGGTCTTGATAACCCGACATAGGTAGTAAAGGTAAATTCTCTCTATAGATTTGATGAAGGTAATATTCCTCACTATAAGTCTGCTAGACAATGCTTAGAAGAGTTTGATAATTTTTTTGTCAAACAAGAAAACTTCAATGCTTATTTTGGTAGACAATTGAAATACAATTCCGATATGCTTGAACACTTGAGTAATTATATGTCTAGAGTTAAAGGTGAACTTAAACTCATTAGTAAACATGCTTCTATGGTTACCACTCAAGTAGAACAAGTACTTAAGGCTCAGAATGATTTGCTCAATGAATTGAATAGTAAGAATAATGACTATGCTGTTAGAGTGGCTACTAGATATGGTAAAATGACTCAGGAACCTTTGTATCCTGAA
Organism: Aegilops tauschii subsp. strangulata; assembly: GCF_002575655.3. Classification (NCBI taxonomy): domain Eukaryota; kingdom Viridiplantae; phylum Streptophyta; class Magnoliopsida; order Poales; family Poaceae; genus Aegilops; species Aegilops tauschii. Next base: position 290,933,053 of record NC_053038.3, read on the forward strand.
GGCCACCCTAAGAGAATTGAACAAGATTCTCAGAGAAATAATATTGATGCACCTAGTCCTTCTAAAAAGAAGAAAAAGAAAAATGATAGGACTTTGCATGCTTCTAGTGAACCTATTGCTGAACCACCTGAGAATCCAAATGATATTTCTATTTCTGATGTTGAAACACAATCTGGTAACGAACATGAACCTAGTGAAAATGTTAATGATAATGTTCATGATGATGCTCAACCTAGCAATGACAATGGTATAGAAACTGAACCTGCTGTTGATCTTGATAACCCACAATCAAAGAATCAACGTTATGATAAGAGAGACTTTGTTGCTAGGAAACACGGTAAAGAAAGGGGGCCGTGGGTTCAGAAACCCATGCCTTTTCCTCCCAAACCATCCAAGAAAAAGGATGATGAGGATTTTGAGCGCTTTGCTGAAATGATTAGACCTATCTTTTTGTGTATGCGATTAACTGACATGCTCAAAATGAATCCTTATGCTAAGTACATGAAAGAAATTGTTACAAATAAAAGAAAGATACCGGAAGCTGAAATTTCCACCATGCTTGCTAATTACACTTTCAAGGGTGGAATACCTAAGAAACTAGGAGATCCAGGAGTACCAACTATACCATGCTCCATTAAAAGAAACTATGTTAAAACTGCTTTATGTGATCTTGGAGCCGGTGTTAGTGTTATGCCTCTCTCTTTATATCGTAGACTTGATTTGAATAAGTTGACACCTACTGAAATATCTTTGCAAATGGCCGATAATTCAACTGCTATACCTGTCGGTATTTATGAGGATGTGCCTGTTGTGGTTGCAAACGTGACTATTTTAACAGGCTTTGTTATTCTTGATATTCCCGAGGACGATAGTATGTCTATTATTCTTGGAAGACATTTTCTGAATACTGCAGGGGCTGTTATTGATTGCAACAAAGGCAATGTCACTTTTCATGTTAATGGTAATGAGCATACGGTACACTTTCCGAGGAAACAACCTCAAGTTCATAGTATCAACTCTATTGGAAAAATTCCATCGATTACTTTTGGAGGTTTTGAATTTCCTCTTCCTACTGTCAAGAAGAAATATGATATTCTTATTATTGGAGATGTGCATATCCCCGTTGAGGTAACATAGTGTTATTCGAAATTTCTCCGGTTTCATGTTAGTCAAAATGAGTTTGTTAACAAGACTTGATCAACCTTGTTAGTGGATTCCTTTTGATGAGCATGAGATAGATGAAACTAGAAGGCACAACCTTCTGTACCCTCTCTCTACTTTCTGTTATTTAGTTGAAATAAAGTAAAAATAGTATTTTTCTGTCAGTTTTTTGATTTATCCGTGCAATATAAAAATGCCCCGAAAATAAAAGTTCTCCAAATGCCCTGAAACTAAAATATGATTTTTTTCTGGAATAGTTGAGAATATCTGGCACTGAGAACAAAGCAAGGGGAGCAAGCACCTGGCCACGAGGGTCCAGGGCACGCCCACCCCTACAGGGCGCGCCCCCTGCCTCGTGGGCCCACGGTGGCCCCCTCCACTTATTCCTGCACCCACACACTTCCTCTTCCTCCCAAAAAAAATCACCATCCAGCTCAAGCACGAGTTCTAGCTCATTTTGCTGCGATTTTCGATCTCCTTGCTCAAAGCACCTCTCACAAAACTGCTTGGGGGATTGTTCCTTGGTATGTGACTCCTCCATTGGTCCAATTAGTTTTTGTTCTAGTGCTTTATTCATTGCAAATTTGTGCTGCCTAGGTGACCATGTTCTTGAGCTTGCATGTCAAATTTATATGGTTCCAAGTAGTTCTAATGCATGATATAGTCTCTAGGCACTTGTAGGAGTAGTTGCTATCAATTTTATTGAGCTTGGTTCACTTTTGTTTGAAGTTACTAAAAATTTCAGAAATTTTTCAGAGGAAGAAATATGCTTAGGAAAATGTACCAAGGTGGTTCTTCAAGGAAGCAAGGACCCAGGCTTGGAATGCGTGATGCTAACGATGAGCCACCAAGGGACGCTCCAGTGCGGCCTTGTGAATGGCCTTCAGAAAACTTTATGGATCAAGCGGGAATCAAGGAAGAATTTAACGCATATTTGCGTAACGCTGATCTTGTGAGCTTCGAGGAAGAAAAGTGCCGCCAGTACCACTATCTCACTAGTTCCTTTGTGAGGAGGTTTGAATTTTCATCTTCACGCAATTCTCCAACTGTCCTGTTTGATCTTTATGAAAAATCTTATACGATGGACTTGGAGGATTTTACCACTGCTTGCAAACTTCCACAATGGGGTAGTGCTAGTGAACCTCACAAATCTGAATTTAGAAATTTTCTTGCTAGTATAACTGTGGGGGAATCTAGAGATATAGCACAAGCTACCATTGGGAGCATTCATTTTCCTGCTATACATTATTTTGCTCTCTTCATAGGTAGGTGCATAAATGGTAAAGATGAAGCATGTCATATGTGTGTCCCTGACCTCAGTATTCTTAGGAGTGCTGTGTTAGGAGACAAATCTTATAATTTGGGAGCCATTGTTGCATGTAGGTTGCATCATAATAGATTTAATGGAGATTTCTTTGGTGGAATTTATGCAACCCGCTTAGCTGATTTTCTTGGTGTAACCATACGTAATGATGATATTGAATTGCCTCCTACTTATTTAGACTTTAATGCTATGGTTCACCACCAGTTTGTCGAGAGGAATGAATCACCTCTCCGGTATGACTTAATCTTTGAGAGACGTCGTGCTGCCCGTATTACTCTCCCTGCTCCTGCCTTCTTTGATTATCAGGCAAAAGGAAGACATTTTATTACCAGAGAGGAGGCAGATGAGTACGAGAGGAGGGCGGAGGCAGCTCACCGCCACGCTGCAGCCTAGGAGGCAATAACTGCCACATCACAGTACGACCCCAGCTACAACTATGGATATCCGCCAGGCCATCCGTGGCAATAAACCAACTTAGGCCAAAAGCCTAAGCTTGGGGGAGTACGTATTTCCCACCGACATTACATTTATGTTCACACACTCATTGCTAGATGTCGGTGCTCATACTCTTTCATTGTATTATCCATGCTAGTTTATTTTCTTTTTCTTGCTTTCTTCTTGTGTGTTTGATAAACCTTAAGAAAAACCAAAAAAATTAGTGGTAGCTTTTAGCTAGTTTACTTTCTTGCTGTAGTAGTAATAATTAAAAAGAAAACCCAAAAAGATTTCCTGTTCTTCTTTTGCTTGTTGGGAGCTTTCCCGTGTAAATAGTTTTATTTCCTTTCTTTTCTTTGGGGGTCGATAGGAGAAGACCATGATTAAATTGTTGAAGTGGCTCTTATATGCATTATTGTTGATTTAACCAAGAGCCCATATTGCCTTGTCTTATCCTATTTATTGAATGCTCGTAGATTCCAGCTTAGTCCAATGCACGTGCACTGTTATTATTATTCACTTCGTTCGTTTGTGCAAGTGAAAGACAATTATGACAATATATGATGGACTGACTGAGATGAAAAAAGCTGGTATGAACTCGGCCTCTCTTGTTTTTGTAAATATGATTAGTTCGTCGTTCCTGATTCAGCTTATTATGAATAAACATGTTTGCAGTGACAATTAGAGATCATAGTTGCTTATGCCATGCTTGATTAGCTATGAGTTATAATGGTTTACCTTGTGTGCCAACATGCTATTAAAATGGTTGTGATGTGGTATAGTGGGGTGGTATCCTCCTTTGAATGATTTAAGTGACTCGACTTGGCACATGTTCACACATGTAGTTGAAACAAAATCAACATAGCCTTCACGATATTTATGTTCATGGTGGATTATATCCTACTCATGCTTGCACTCAATGTTTATTAATTTTAATGCATGTTCATGACTATTGTCGCTCTCTAGTTGGTCGCTTCCCAGTCTTTTGCTAGCCTTCACTTGTACTAAGCGGGGATACTGCTTGTGCATCCAATCCCTTAAAGCCCAAAGTTATTCCATATGAGTCCACTATACCTTCCTATATGCGGTATCTACCTGCCGTTCCAAGTAAATTTGTATGTGCCAAACTCTAAACCTTCAAATGAAATTCTGTTTTGTATGCTCGAATAGCTCATGTATCAACTAAGGTTGTCCGTATCTTCCATGCTAGGCGGGTTATTCTCAAGAGGAGTGGACTCCGCTCCTCACTCACGAGAAAATGGCTGGTCACCGGGATGCCCAGTCCCATGCTTTATGCAAACTAAATCAAAATAATTGCAAACAAAACTCCCCCTGGGACTGTTGCTAGTTGGAGGCACTCGTTGTTTCGAGCAAGCCATGGATTGATGCTTGTTGGTGGAGGGGGGGGGGGGTATAAACTTTACCATTCTGTTTGGGAACCGCCTATAATGTGTGTAGCATGGAAGATATCGCCATCTCTTGGTTGTTATGTTGACAATGAAAGTATGCCGCTCAAAATATTATTTATCTCTACTTTAAAATTGAGCTCTGGCACCTCTACAAATCCCTGCTTCCCTCTGCGAAGGGCCTATCTATTTACTTTCATGTTGAGTCATCACCCTCTTATCATAAGCACCAGCTGGAGAGCACTGCTATCATTTGCATCCATTACTATTAATTTATATTGGGTATGACTATGTCTGGATCTCTTTTACCATGAGTTACAATGTCTAGTCAGTCCTTGATCTTTAAAGGTGCTCTACATTTATGTTTTGCGGTCTCGGAAAGGGCTAGCGAGATACCATCTTGTTATATCATATCATGATTGTTTTCTGTTGTCATCCAAGATTTATTATTATTGCTCACTAGTTGATCATGCCATTGATATGAGTAAACATGAGACCTAAGTGTTATTGCGAATGTGGTTAGTCATAATCTTTGCTGAAAACTTGAATGCTGTCTTTACATATTTACAACAACAAGAGCAAACAGAGTTTGTAAAAGTTTTCCTTTATCACTTTCAGTTTATCAACTGAATTGCTTGAGGACAAGCAAAGGTTTAAGCTTGGGGGAGTTGATACGTCTCCGTCGTATCTACTTTTCCAAACACTTTTGCCCTTGTTTTGGACTCTAACTTGCATTATTTGAATGGAACTAACCCGGCCTGACGCTGTTTTCAGCAGACTTTCCATGGTGTAATTTATGTGCAGAAACAAAAGTTCTCGGAATGACCTGAAACTCCACGGAACTTATTTTTGGAAAATATTAAAAATACTGGAAGAAGAATCCACGTGAGGGGCCCACACCCTGTCCACGAGGGCGGGGGGCGCGCCCCCTGCCTCACGGGCCCCCTGACGCTCCACCGACCTCAACTCCAACTCCATATATTCGTGTTCGGGGAGAAAAAAAATCAGAGAGAAGGATTCATCACGTTTTACGATACGGAGCCGCCACCAAGCCCTAAAACCTCTCGGGAGGGCTGATCTGGAGTCCGTTCGGGGCTCCGAAGAGGGGGATTCGTCGCCGTCGTCATCATCAACCATCCTCCATCACCAATTTCATGATGCTCACCACCGTGCGTGAGTAATTCCATCGTAGGCTTGCTGGACGATGATGGGTTTGATGAGATCTATCATGTAATTGAGTTAGTTTTGTTAGGGTTTGATCCCTAGTATCCACTATGTTCTTAGATTGATGTTGCTATGACTTTGCTATGCTTAATGCTTGTCACTAGGGCCCAAGTGCCATGATTTCAGATCTGAACCTATTATGTTTTCATGAATATATGTGAGTTCTTGATCCTATCTTGCAAGTCCATAGTCACCTACTATGTGTTATGATCCGGCAACCCTGAAGTGACAATAATCGGGACCACTCCCGGTGATGACCGTAGTTTGAGGAGTTCATGTATTCACTAAGTGTTAATGCTTTGGTCTGGTACTTTATTAAAAGGAGGCCTTAATATCCCTTAGTTTCCATTAGGACCCCGCTGCCACGGGAGGGTAGGACAAAAGATGACATGAAAGTTCTTTTCCATAAGCACGTATGACTATATTCAGAATACATGCCTACATTACATTGATGAATTGGAGTTAGTTCTGTGTCACCCTATGTTATGACTGTTACATGATGAACCGCATCCGGCATAATTCTCCATCACTGATCCAATGCCTACGAGCTTTTCACATATTGCTCTCTGCTTATTTACTTTTCCGTTGCTACTGTTACAATCACTACAAAACCCAAAAAATTACTTTTGCTACCGTTACCGTTACTTCCATACTACTTTGCTACTAAATACTTTGCTGCAGATACTAAGTTATCCAGGTGTGGTTGAATTGACAACTCAACTGCTAATACTTGAGAATATTCTTTGGCTCCCCTTGTGTCGAATCAATAAATTTGGGTTGAATACTCTACCCTCCAAAACTGTTGTGATCCCCTATACTTGTGGGTTATCAGTAGGCACATATGACAGGTAAGCCTTCAACTCCTGCAAGGCTGCATCTACTTCCAGGGTCCACTTCACAGGCCCTGCCTTCTTCAAAATCTTGAAGAACGGCAGGGCACGCTCGACAGACTTGGAAATGAATCTGCTTAGCGCGGCAACGCATCCCGTCAAGCGCCTCACATCCTTAACTGTCCTTGGCGCTTGGATCTGCTCAATGGCCTTGATCTTGTCGAGGTTGGCTTGAATCCTCGATGGGACACGAAGAATCCAACTAACTTACCGGAGGGAACACCAAACACACATTTCTCCGTGTTAAGCTTCAACTTGATCTTGCACAAATTAGCAAATGTCTCTTCCACATCCTGGATAAGGGTGGCCTTATCGTTGGTCTTGGCTACAATATCATCCATATAGGCTTCTATGTTTCTGTGTAGTTGTGGCTCAAAACCGATCTGGACTGCTCTTGCAAAAGTGGACCCGGCACTCTTTAGTCCGAAAGGCATGCGGATAAAACAGTACGTACCACATGGCGTGATGAACGATGTTTTCTCCTCATCTTCTTTGGACATGAAGATCTGGTGATATCCGAAGTGTGCATCCAAAAAGGAGAGCAGATCACATCCTGAAATGGAATCCACAATCTGATCAATGCGCGGCAAGGGGAATGGGTCCTTCGGACAGGCCTTATTGAGATCTGTGAAATCAATGCAAAGCCTCCATTTCCCATTCGCCTTCCGAACTACCACTGGGTTCGCCAACCACGTAGGGTATATTACTCCTCTGACCAATCCAGCTGCCTCTAACTTCCTGATTTCCTCGGCAACGAACTAATGCCACTCCAAGGCTTGATTCCTAACTTTCTACTTGACGGGTCGGGCATGTGGGCAGATAGCAAGGTGGTGCTCGATTACCTCCCTGGGAACACCGGGGATATCAGATGGTTGTCAGGCAAACACATCGATATTCGACCGCAGGAAGGCAATGAGCGCGCTTTCCTATTTGTCGTCAAGGGTGGCGCTAATGGTAAAAGTACCATCAACATCAGCCAACCCTGTTGGGACCTTCTTCACTTGGGGTACTGCAACCTTGGATCTCTTGCTGTTGGAACACTCCGTCACGTCGTCAGCGGGTGCCGTGCACTTGGAGGGGCACACTTCCCGGACTCCCTGCCGGAGGTCCTACAATCCCTCTTCTTTCCTTTGCTTTCCTTGGCAGGGACCATTGCCGCCGTAGCCTCTACTGCGACTGCATCCTGATACATCATGTCCACATAGATGATTGCATCCTTCTCATCTGATGGGATGGTGATGACTCCCAATGGCCCAGGCATCTTCAAGGTGTTGTAAGCATAATGGGATGCCGCCATGAACTTCGCCAAGGCCGGTCATCCCAGAATCCCATTATACGGTAGGGGGAGCTCAACCACATCAAACACAATTTTCTCAGTCCTATAGTTCAGCTCTCCCCCAAACATCACCGGCAACGTAATCTTTCCCTTGGGACGGCTCCTGCCGGGATTGACTCCTTGAAACGTGCCGGTAACCTCCAACTCTTCCTCTCCTATCTGAATCTTGTTAATAACTGCCGGGGGAATCAGGTTCAACACGGCCCCGCCATCCACTAGCATCTTTGTGACCTTGAGGTTGCGAATTGTTGGGGAGCCCAACAACGGCAAACACCCTACCGCGGTGGTGCGGCAAGGGTAGTCCTCCTCATCAAAGATGATGGGCATGCAGGACCATTTGAGCGGCTTCCAGGCCTCCGGCGCTGGCTCAATAGCATTGACCTCTCGCGCCCATCGCTTGAGATGGCGATGTGAGGAGTGGAAAGATGCACCCCCATCAATGCATAGGGCGTCAGTGGCCTTCTGGAATTCCTGCTCACTAGTTTCCTCTTCATTCCCTCCATCACTCAAATCATCACAAGTTTCCTTCTCTTGGCCCCTGGCGGGTTTTCCTTGGTTTCGAAAGGGTTTGTCGGGATGGTTTGCTTCACCGCCTCGGCCCTTTCTGCCAGCAGCATTCTGACCTTTCTCTTTATCACGCTTATCATACTCTACTCTCTGTCTCTTGACAAGCTCCTCAACTTGATAACATTCATGAAGGTCGTGGCCCTTGGTCCGGTGGATATTGCAGTACGGCCCATCACCTTTCCCGGCTTCCTCGCAGCGGCTTCTCGGCAGGCAGTGCACGCGGTAACTTCCTTGCCGGGGGCCTCAGCCTTGGCCTTCTTACCGGTACTAGGCGCACCAGAACCTTCCACAGTCATCATTGTCTTATCTCTTGGCTTCTTGTTGCGCTTATTGCCCTTTTTTTGACTGGTTGATTCATCTTCTTCCTCTGAATCAACATTGATGCAATCCTCCTCTCTGGGGAACTTCCTTGCTTTCTATCCGGGCACACTTATCCACTAGTGCGTACAGCTCCTTCACAGTCTTGGGCAACTGCACATTCATCTTAGAACGAATGTGATGGTTGCGCACATTGGACTGGAAGGCTGCTATAACAGCTGCAGGATGGATATTCAGAATATTCCTATGGACTTTACTGAATCTTTGTAAATACTTACGGAGAGTTTCTCCTTCCTTCTGCTGGAGAAGCTGTAGATCGCTGGGCCTGGTGGCCACCGGTGAAGGCACCGATGAACTCATGGCACAGGTCTACCCACGATGAAATGGAGTTCTCCAGCAGGTGCATGAGCTAAGATCTCATGTTGGACATGAGAGCTAACGGGAAGTAGTTGGCGAACACCTTCTCGTCTCTTCCCCGGCGGCCTGAACAGCGATAGTGTAGATGCTCAGGAACTCTGCCCGGTTTAGTATCCCATCATACTTCTCGGGTATCTCCGGCTTGAACGTGCGGACGGACGGCCAACAGACCTGCCACAGCTCGCGTGTAAAGGCAGGGCAGCCGACCACGAAATGTATGCACCCACCGACACCGAACGCAGGTTCGTCGACGTTGAGGCCGCCGCACCCATCGGTCTGGCGAGGGTCGTTGAGAGGCTGTCCCACGACGACGCGTGCATCTCCCCGCCGCCTATCCTCCATGGTTCGTCATTGGCCCTGACGTGCTCGAGGGTCGGAAGAGGCCATCGAGACGTCATCAAGATCTTGATCTTGCTGCGCCCGCGCCTGCTGCCATGGTGGGGACTACACGGTGGGGACGGCCCCCTCCGTTCGGCCAGCAGTACGAGCAGTCGTCGTTACTTGGGGAGGTCGTGGCAGGCCAGCGCGCCGCGAGCCCCCAGCCTCGGCGAAACCGAGCAGACTCTGGATGGTGGCACGCCATTTATCCATTTGCTCGGCTGCTGGCGGGAACCTTAGTAGCAGTTGGGCCCACGTCATAGCCTCCGTGGCTGTGCTTGGCATAGAAGTTGATGACCTCAACCGCACCGTCGCCTGGATCCTGACGTTGCCTGCGGCGGCGGCGGTGGCGCGCCCGCGCTGCGGTGGGGCGGCACCTGGGCAGTGGGGTCGCACGGTGATGGCGCTCGAGGGTCTGCGGCTCCGTCAGGTGCAGCAGTTGGGTCGGCTCACCCGGGAGGAGACACATGTGCCGTGACCGCCCCCGTGGCAGGGACGGCTGGAGGGCGGTGGTTCATCCCAGGCCGAGCGCCGTTGCTGTGGCTGCGCCCGTCGGTGGGAGGAGGGGATGTAAGCGGAGTCACCCTCCCTTCCGTACCTTGCGGAGCTTGACCGTCGACACGCTGTCGAAGCTGTTCTCCTTTGACGCCCTCAGCCCCCGTGTCGGCCGCTGGGGGAGTGGCGATGGTGCCACCTGCTCCTGCCATGCCCCCAGCAGCGCTCATGTCCTCACTTGTCCCCGCATCCCCCGCGGCGTCTAAGGCCACGGGCGGCGGAGCCTTCGAGGTAGATGGTTGGGCCGAAGGCCCGGACTTCTTCTTCTTGGGCGTCATGGTCGATGGCGTCGTCGGAGATGAGGATGGCGATGAAGATGACGCGCTGCGCACGCTTTCAGGTTCGCACAAGCGATGCCCCTACCTGGCGCGCCAAAGATGTCACGGGATATCCGCAGCCACCTATGGGACCGAGCAGTCCCTTGCTGGTTCGGCGGGGGGCGTCGCATTGCACAAAGAGCAGACCGGCGCGCGGCAGCATGGCAGAGAGCACACAAACGATTTACTCAGGTTCGGGCCGCCGCGAGGCGTAAGACCCTACTCCTACTGTGACACCCCGAGACTGACGCTCCAGACGCCTTTCATGTTTTGCGTGTCAGCTGTGTGTTTATTTGTTTGTTGCATTTCATCATGACATCATGAGCATTACATCCGCTTGTTTTCATAAAACTTGCATCCGCTCGTAGTTGCCGCTTCTTATTTGTTGACCTTCTCCCAGATAAACCGGACCGCTCTCTTCTCTCTCTCTCCTGAGTCCATCAAACCCCCTTGTCTCCATGGCCTTTTGTCAAACCCCTCGCGCGCGTTCGAAAGCTATCCCGAACCTGCCCCGGGCAGTCGTGACCGATGGATCCGGAACATCCTCAAACATCTCTAAAACATCTTCGGTTATTTGTTGGACCCTCTAAGCTATTTATTCTGAACCTCCCAATTTCGATCGGATGACCAAAAATCTACCTCAAACTAGACCCTTCATATATATAGACCCCTAACCTAATCTAGAAATACCACCTAATTTCTAGGGATCCTACCCTAGCGCCGCCACCTTCTCCCTCGGGATCCCTCCCGGTCACCTCGATTCACCCAGCCAGCGCCGCCTCCTCCTCAATTTCAGCGCCACCCAACCAAATCACGCCCAGCCGAGCGCCTCCTCCTTCCTCTACCAGCTCGATCTTCCCCATCCCGCGCCCGAGCTCCTTCTCCTCATCGAGCCGAGGCTCCCTCCAGCCGGTAGCAGCAGCAGCAACAACAACTCCCGCATCCTCGACTCCCGAGCTCCTCGATCGTCCCTGCTCCTTTTCCTTCCTCCTCTGCTCATCTCTCTCACTGCTCATCTCTCTCCCCCATTTCTTTCTCTACAGGAGGAAAGCACCACGCCACGGCCTCCCCAAGCTCTGCTTCACCCCCGCCTTGGGTCCATGAGGAGATGACCATGCCGGCCGCCCTTCCCCATCTCGATCGGATCCAGGACCCTACCTTCTCCAGCCACCTCTCCGCGGTCATGGCTCCGCTGGAGGTTCCCTACCCCGAGCCTCTGCCACGACCAGCACCTGACCAGCAGGTCGCCAGCACGCCCGATGCCTCCTCCTTGCGCATGCCTGGCCGCGCCACCGGACCCCGCAGGTCGCCATGCCCTGCCATCTCCGTCTCTCTCTTCTTCCTTTCCCTGTTCTCCCCTCTGAATGTTCTGTCTTCTTCTTCAGACAACAGCACCATAGCCGCCCGTCAAGTTCGTGCCCCGGCCCTGATCTGGACCGGATCTCCTCTGCTCTGCCGCCTAGCTGCCGAATCCGCCCCGTTCTGGTCGGTTCCCACCAACCCCGGCGCCAGGACCTTCGGTGATTCCGCCTTGTGCATCGCCATGAACCTGCATCTGCCTCTGTTCTTCAGTAACGAGAAGGAGCAGCTCGCTCACCTCGCGTTGACCACGGCCGGGCCACATCTCGCGCCGCTCGGCCTAGCGCCAACTTCTGCGACCTCCTTCGCCTGACGGCCCGCCTCCCCTTCGCCCGTTGACCGCGGCCCAGCTCCCCACCTCCACCGACTGGGCTTGGCCCATGGTGAGCGCCCCAGCGCCTACTGCACTGTTCCCGTTTCGTCCCAGCATGTTTTCCCTGTCCAGGGATTTTAGCTATTATCCCAGGATTTACGGTTTTATAGAAAAGTCCTTCATGATCATGCATTTAATATCTCGCAAACCGGGCATCGGATTAAAATGTTTTATATATGTAAAATGCTTAGAATTTCATCTAGTTTCGTAATATGCTACTTCCATCCATGTTAAAAAATGTTTAAACTTGCTGTTTGCATTAATTTGTATAAATGTCATGTTAAAATGGTTTATTTCATAACTAATTAACCGTAGCTCCGAATTTAATAAACTTTATATGTAAACAGGGTAGAAAAATGCATAGTGTAACATGATGCACATACTTTTGCTGTTTAACGACTCTAAAATATGGTTTAGGTAGAACAGGACCATTTTTCCAAAATATGCACATGGGGACTTTCCGGATTTGTTGTTTGTTGTTTCCGGCCCCATTTAAATTGTTTAGATTGTGTAGTTTACATATGTTCACCTCTTACCATGTTTAACAACATTTAATATTGTTGGGTACATAAACGAGAGTGAACTAAATGACTTGAATGTGGTGTTTCGTCAATATGCAACGAGTTGCATATTGAGCTCCACTTAATTTGTAGTATTGTTTGTTGCACTTTTCCATGCCATGCCCCATTAAACCGGGCATGCATCATATTTTGTTGTGCATCATGCCATGTTTATGCTTGGTTGTTTACCAAGTCGTTTGCTTCTTTCCGGTTATGCTTCTCCTTGATAGTTCCGGTTACGTTGCGATTGTGAGGATCCGTTTGACTACGCCCGTTCGTCTTCTTCATGGATCCGATCTTCTTCCTAGCGGGATTTCAAGCAAGATGACCGTCACCTTGGATCTCACTACCATCTTTGCCTTGCTAGTTGACTTGATGCTATCGCTATGTCGCGCTACCTACCACTTGTTTACCAAGCCTCCCAATATGCCATGATAGCCTCTAACCTTTTTCCACCATCCTATTAAACCGTTGTTTGGCTATGTTACCGCTTTGCTCAGCCCTTCTTATAGGGTTGTTAGTTGCAGTTGCAGTTGCAGGTTGTTCCATGTTGGATATCATGGATATCATGTGATATCATAATATCTCTTATTTAATTAACGCATCTATATACTTGGTAAAGGGTGGAAGGCTCGGCCTTATGCCTGGTGTTTTGTTCCACTCTTGCTGCCCTAGTTTCCGTCATATCGGTGTTATGTTCCTTGATTTTGCATCCCTAACACGGTGAGGGGTATGGGGCCCTCTTGACAGTTCTCTTTGAATAAAACTCTTCTAGCAAGGCCCAACATTGGTTTTAACATTTGCCATAATAATATTGAACTAAATAATTAATTGGCATAGGGCGTCATGAACTCGAGGATTCTTTTCTACATACAGGGAGGGGCCAGCACTGATGGTGTTGGTCCCAAACGGCAGTAGCCGGGGCCACCAACGGGTGTGCCAGCCGGAAACTTAGCCAATCTGGACGTGGCCTGAGACGAGATAGGCGCGACTACTATCAGGGTGTCGACACGCCGGGAGGTCTTGCTGGATTAGTTTTACCATTGTCGAAATGTCTTGTGCACCGGGATTTCGAGTCTGATCGGAGGATGGAGGATTGTCTCCGGATCATGAGCTTGTCATGGGCTAAGTTAGGACACCCCTGCAGGGTTTAAACTTTCGAAAGCCGTGCCCGCGGTTATGTGGCAGATGGGAATTTGTTAATATCCGGTTGTAGAGGACTTCAAGTAAACTCTATTAAAATACACCAACCACGTTGCGTAACCATGAATGTCTGTTTTCGGGGAAGTTCGACAGGAGAACACGGTTGGGTTATGTTTGAACATAAGTAGTTCAGGATCACATATTGATCATTACTAGTTTACGACCGTTTGCGTAGTTTCTCATCTTACTCTTATACTCGTAAGTTAGCCACCATACAATGCTTAGTCGCTTGCTGCAACCTCACTACTTATCCTTTCCATACCCATTAAGCTTTGCTAGTCTTGATACCCATGGTAATGGGATTGCTGAGTCCTCGTGGCTCACAGATTACTACAACAACAGTTGCAGGTACAGGTAATGCGATGATCGTGACGCAAGAGCGATGTTTACTTGTTTTGGAGTTTTTCTTCTCCTTCGTCGATCTTGAGTTAGGTTCCTGGTCGGCAGCCTCGGCTAGCAGGGTGGATGTCGTTTGAGCTTCTGTTTGTGTTTCATCCGTAGTCGGATGTTGTTCTCATGTATGATGTTTGATGTATTTATGCGGCATTGGTATGCCATTGTATGTATCCCCAACTATTATGTAATGGTACGATGTAATGATATCCACCTTGCAAAAGCGTCTCCAATATGCGCTTCTATCCTTGGTGGGACCTTCGAGTTCCTTTAGGATAGAGTCGCATATTGGGCGTGACAAGTTGGTATCAGAGCCTCGACCGACTATAGGAGCCCCCTTGATTGTTTGTAGTTGGCCGTTGTTGAGTCTAGAAGAAAACTATTTTGAGTCTTAGGATTATATATATCGGAGAGTAGGATTCTTTTTACACCTCAGCCCCCTTCGTTGCTCTGGTGAGGGCTCCTGACGTAGATGTGTTGACTTTCCTCTCCTCATTTTCACTAAATAAAATTTTAGGATCATGCGGGTATCTTGGGATCGTTCCGATATTGTTGTGACGAGAACATTGTTCTTGGTGCCTCCTGACATTTAGGGGTTGTGGCAGTGTCCCGGGGAGTTGAGCTCTGAGGTGTTGTCGTCACAATTTTATCGTTGCAGTTCCGGTATACCTGAGCTTGCTGACATCGAAAATCTCTTATATGGAGTTAGTGGTGAGATAACCTCGACCCCACCCAGTACTTGGGAGGGAGTTTGGGAGTATTGCCACAGCTCGTATATCGGATGCTTTTCGAAGGTCGAGGTACACGATTTCTGGAGTTTTCTTGGTTATGTGTTGACGGATGGATACAGTTGGAGCGTAGGGCTTGTTAGTTGTGTGATATATATTGTGCCTCCCTGTATCCCCGACACCAGATTGCATAACCAAAAAGTTTCAAGAGTTAATAGGTGGGAATTCAAGTAGCTCCTAGAATATCTTTCCGACAGATGCATGATATGGGATTGGGTAAATCTCTATCATATGTATTTGTTCCAGCTTATTCTGCAAGCAAAATCTTTGTTTTGTTTTGAGTTGTGCTATTCGAGTTGCTTCAATGTCAAATGTGGATTCCATACCTTTTCTAAACGGTGTTCTTATATTTCTATGGGAGTGCTAATCCTTCTTGTTTATCGAGATTGTCATGTCAATCCCTTTTCGACCGGTGCACTTCTCTTCAAGTTATTCCATACGGGCGCCGTTGAGGAGCCTGAAGATTCGTTCGTTTCATCCGTCCCAAGTTGCATTTGTTTTTTCCCACCCTCCCACCCCTTTTTGTTCTTCAATGACTCATATTTCTTAATCAAGTATCCATCTTATGGATGTGAAGTCTCTTCTTTTTTTCTTTCAATGTTCTTATCCGATGATTCTCAGGAAGATGCTCAGGTGCTTCAAGTTTATCATTTTTCATTCCCTTTTCTTCTCCGATGGACTTAATTCAAGCTTCTATCTTAATCATATCCCTTTCTTTTGTTTCACATGTTTTATCATGTTGGAATATCTTAACCAAGTCTCTCTTATTTATTCACCTCTCTCTATTCATATCCGGGGTGCTATAGATATCTCAGAAGATTCATGCTTCCATTCTTAATCCGTTCAAGCTATTTGGAGATTATTATCTCATTCAAGTCATTTAATTCAACCGGTGCAATCTCTCTTCAAAATCATTTCAACGGTGTTTCGCTTGAGTGGGCCCTAACCCATAGGTCTTTTCCTAGGATCTTATCTGACTCTTCTAATTTTTCCCGGAGCTATTCTCTAATTCTTTTTCAAAGTTTGACGTAAGAATGAATTATCAGCAACCATATTGCTTCTCCAAGATCGCCTTCAGATCATTTTCATTGTTGGCTCAACCTCTTCACTTTTCATTCTCCCGGAGTATCTCAACAATTTTGGTGGTGTTCCTCGTCGTCATTCTCAACATTGGAAGACCGAAGAAGAGTTTTTCTCCTAAATCTTGTCTGTTCTATTGAAGATTCATGGTTCTAGCTTCATGCCATTCTCATGATTGTTTTTTATTGTGAGAATTATTTTCACCCATCCAGAGCATTTCAGGAGTTGTTTTCGTTTCTTGATCATCCAAATGCCATCATTTCAGAAGATATATTCGTTCTCAACATTCAGCTCTTGTTCACCAATTCTCCTAAATTGTTATTTCTTCATTCATCTCCAATTTTTCCGGTGCTTCACTCAAGCATTCTTTAGTCATCTCTTGATTTCTTCAACCTCTCATATCTAAATTCTCTCAAGTATCTTCATGCGTTTTAATGCTTCCTAGAGAGACATTGTCTTTTAATCGTTCATTTCAATTCTTACGGTGGTTCGTTCAAGATTTCTATTCCTTTGTTATCGTATCAATTCATTCGTTGTTTCCAAATCCTACCAGTGGTTTGTTGAAGACCTTCCCAAGTTCGCCTTATATCTCTCCTTAACCCCTTTCAACGAGAATAAGTGGTGTGCAAAAATCCATTATTAGTCATCAATTTAAGTTGATGAAGGATAATCATAACATAATTCTTATTCTTGTTCCATCCAAGTGATTAATTCCTTCTTCCGGACTTCATTCATGTTATCAATTCTCCATTTCATGTGTTTCATCTTTTCCTTCTCCGGAGTTCCAAGTTTTCTCGGTTATATCCCGACAAAGTTCCATCTAAATCATTGCAAGGCTTCTTCTTGCTCTTTTCAACTTTTCTTTCATTTCGATCATCTTGTTACCTATCCGGAGTTCTTCGAAAGTTTCTCATGGTGGTTCATCAAAGATTTCTTTCATTCTCGAGATGTTGTCAAGATTCTTGTCGGAGGAGCTCAAGTATTCTTCATCTTACATTTCAAAGTGCAATTCTTTATACCTTATCTTTGCGGTGGTGCTATGTCACTCTTGACAATTTCCTGATTCACAAGTTGTCAGGAATGAGATATTTAAACCCATCATTTTTTCTATTCGTTCAAGAGATCTTTTCAACCCATCAATCTCCTTGTTGAAGTTATCTTGGGTTATATTTCACCTAAAGCGTTCCCTAAGAAATGTTGCTATTGTGGTACCTATTGATAATCCAAGTTTCCTCCTATTCTCTCAGTAAAAGAAGTTTTCTTCTCTTCGTTGCTCTCAGGCAAGCAATTGATTCCGTTAGTGGCAAAATTTCACCTCAAGTTTTGAGATGTTTTCCATAAGCCCACAACAAGCTTATTCTTTTTGTTGTTGATTTTCCATCAGCTCTATTCAATCCTTATTTGTAAGGATGCTTTTCAAATTCAATTGTGGTAGAAGATGTCATTTTCTTCTCAATTATTTTCCTTCCAATGGTCCAACTTCTATTCTTTCCTTCCGGAGGCATTGTGAGGTCGCTCTCTTTGTCCCACCACTCGTTCTGCCAACACTACTAGGGAAAACCCTAGTAGTAGCGCGGGTTTTGAGGCTATCAGCAGCGCGGGCAGCCGCGCTACCAATAAGGCGCTACAGCTAACTGTTAGTAGTAGCGCGGTTTGTACCCGCGCTACTACTGTGGACTATATCAGCAGCGCGTTTTTGGAGCGCGCTACTATTAATTAGCTGTAGCGATTTCCTGGCCCCGCGCTACTGCTATATCTTTCATCATTTTCCCCCGGCTTCCTAGCTTCAATAAACTGCAATTTCCAGATACTAGGTACTACTAGATATCAATTTCATAAAGCATTATAGGTACTAGGTAGTACTCCCTCGGTTCCAAATTACTCGTCGTGGTTTTAGTTCAATTTTGAACTAAAACCAACTGAACTAAAACCACGACGAGTAATTTGGAATGGAGGGAGTACCAGATAACAATTTCATATACACTCAACATGCATCCTCAAGCAGTACAAGGTGATATCGACGATGATCATCATATGTAGTTCTAGATGATATCGACGACGATCATCATATGTAGTTCTAGATGATATAGCCACACACACATATGTAGTTCTAGATGATATCGACGATGATCATCATCCTCAAGCCTGGGCGGTGGGTGTTCCTGATAGTAATTAGGATGGCCTGTCCAACACGAAGATTCTTGCCAACGAGGAATCTCTTCCACCCAACCGAGTTTAAGTGTGCGCGACCGTCTGTGTCCATGCAGTAAGTACAGGTGGTGACGGAGTCCCTTGCAGTAAGGCGTAGTCCAGCTGAGCCTTCTTCATCAGGCTCGATACCACAACTCACAGATAGGTTCTTTGGCAATTTCTGAATAAGAAAAACATATCAATTAATAAATAGCCTCGCACATACTCTTGCAAATATATTTCTATTAAGTCTAGATTTCTACACTATCAAAAGACACAGTACTACGCATTTGTACTAACTAATCATGAATTCTACTAATAAGTATATTTGGATTATCTACACTATTAATAGTTCCTTGGATTCTACATTAATAAGCATGTGATCAGACTCTACACTAAAGCATATCATCGACTAGATTCCACAAAGCATATCATTGGACTCTACACTAAGCATATCATCGGATTCACTAAGCATATCATCGGATAATCTGCATTTGTAAGTATAACAATAAAGCATATATATATCATCAAATTACTACAGTCAGTACGTATAACATACCATTTCATGCCGATCGACCATGGTACTTGTCAGGCGGGTCACGAATGGCACCCCGACAAAGTCATCACGTGGCGGAATTATGTCCCATCGGTTGCACACCTCCTCCTTGCTCAGCCTCATTCTTTGAGCTACGATGGCTTCATGAAGTGGGTTCTCATCATCTTCATCGAGTGGGTCCTCATTATCTTCATCATCTTCGTCATCTTCATCATCTTCGTCATCTTCATCATCTTCCACCAGGTTGAGATAAATGATAGCCAGCTTGGGTCTTTCTGCTATGAAGGAGAAGCTGATCAACTCACCACCAGTAAGACGCATGCGGGCAAGGAAACGGGCCCATCCATCTCCTCCAATCTGTGACATATTGCATCCTTTCTCGACCTCCATAGTGTACGGCCCCCCAGGAGCCTCAAATGTCACAGTGTCTCCTGTCAGCTAGTTGAATTTCAATCTCACATTGCATGGGACGATCTGTGTAAAAAAAGCAAAATGACACAATGCGGTAATGCCAACACTAAAAATAAAATAGTTGTTACATTTCATCTAATTTCTTACCGCCGCATGACGAAAACTTGGCTGGAAGTAGATGCCGAACAGCTTGCCAGTTGCAAGGCTGCTGGCGCACCTTGACTTGCACAGTCGACATAGTGGTGGTGGTGGTGGCACCATTTTCCTAAAGCAATATGAGCGAAGGATTAACGATTCACTTTACAGGAAAGAAAAACAGTAGCATGTGATATTTTTGGTTCTTCCGCGAGAAGCAATTTTATGGACAAAGCATTTCGGTGGCACCTATTGCCGAAAAAACTTTTCACAAATATCTACCAAATAAGGGTACCACCTACCAAGACATTTCATCTCATTTGGCCCCTATTGCCTAAGATAATTGATTAAAAAACAAGTGGAAAATTTACTAAATTGGCACCTACATTTTGCCAAAAAATAACTTATTACAAAAAAGCATCTACCTATCCATGTACAGAAAAAATAACAATAAAATGGTGCATACTAAATCAACTAAATCCACTAGCCTACTAAATCCACTAGCATACTAAATCAACTAAATCAAAATGTTCTAAATCAACTAAATCAACTAGCCTACTAAATCAACTAGCCTACTAAATCAACTAAATCAAAATGTTCTAAATCAACTAAATCAACTAAATCAAAATGTTCTAAATCAACTAAATCAACTAGCCTACTAAATCAAAATGTAGCAGGGAGGAGGGGTTGTGGATGGAGGAGGGAGGAGGGAGAAGGAGGGGCGACTCGAGGAGGGAGAAGAGAGTAGGATGGAGGAGGAAGACGGAGCGAGGAGGGGCCGGCCGGCGGCGAGTGGAGGGAGGACGGAGGAGGAAGGCGGAGCGAGGAGGGGCCGACCAACGGCGACTGGAGGGAGGACGGAGAACGAGGCCGGTATCGAGTCCAGCGAGGAGGAGGAGGTGACGGCGGCGCAGATCAGAGGAGGGGCGACGGGGGAGGACCGGCGTGGGGGGTTGAGGGGGAGATCGAGTGAGTGTGAGTGTGAGTGGATCAGATAGAGGAGAGGGGGGGGGGGATGGAATGGCTTAGCAGTAGCGCGCTATAGCAAAAGGCGCTACTGCTAAACGACCTAGCAGTAGCACCTTTCACAAAGAACGCGCTACTGCTATGTGTCAGCATGTAAAAATAGACATCAAAAATACATTGATCATCAATGATCTTTTTGTGTACAATCTGATTTGTCAATATGAGTCCTCACCAGTTTAGGAACTGGTGAAGACTCATATTGCGGCCACAAATTCTACACATAGAGTTCAATGAAGACCAAGTGCTTGTGAAAGTTTGAGAAGTAACATATTTAAGGTGGTACAAACTCTCTTCACGGAGTGAGGTGGGACTAAATTTTTGTAGTAAACTTATCAGTAGCGGTTATTGTGCAAATGCGCTACTGCTATGATCCGTAGCAGTAGCGTTCTTCATGTTAACGCGCTGCTGCTAGAACTAGCCTTGCGGCGGCGTCGTGGCAATTATAGCAGTAGCACATCTTAGACCTGGCGCGCTACTGATACATTTATTTCAGCAGCGCGTTTTGTGCGCACGCGCTGCTGCTAGTTAGCAGTAGCGCCTTATTTTAAAGCGTGCTGCTGGTAAGATTCTGTGTATAGGCTTTTCCCTAGTAGTGCAAGATCATGTTCTTTTCCATCCTTATCCAGTTAACCGGAGTGTTGTGTACTCTTTTCAAGTTTCTTTCATCTTATGAAGTCTTGCCTCTCTTTTCAACCGGAGTGTTATTCGGATTCTTTTGTTCTTATTATTTGTCCATCTCGATTAAACCAGAATGGTTTCAAAGCCTATCTTATCCCTTCAGCCTCTTTGTTCTTGTCGTATTCTTTGTTCCTCTTGTCTAACGGAGTGTTTTCAATTTTGTTATCTCCGTCATGTCATTTCTTCAAGTTTCAACCTATCAAGGTTCCTGGTTTCGCTCATTTGTCAAAGAAGCAACTTTGTTTTACCTCTTGCTCTTCCGCTTCTCTCCGGTGCCATCCCTAGACCTCGGGGCGAGATCTCTTGTAAGTTGAGGAGTGTTGTGACACCCCGAGACTGATGCTCCAGACGCCTTCCATGTTTTGTGTGTCAGCTGTGTGTTTATTTCTTTGTTGCATTTCATCATGACATCATGAGCATTGCATCTGCTTGTTTTCATAAAACTTGCATCTGCTCGTAGTTGTCGCTTCTTTCTTGTTTGTTGACCTTCTCTTAGATAAACCGGACCGCTCTCTTCTCTCTCTCTCTCTCCTGATCCCATCAAACCCCCTTGTCTCCATGGCCTTTTGTCAAACCCCTCGCGCGCGTTCGAAAGCTGTCCCAAACCTGTCCCGGGCAGTCGTGACAGATGGGTTCGGATCATCCTCAAACATCCCTAAAACATTTTTGGTTATTTGTTGGACCCCCCTAAGCTATTTATTCTGAACCGCCCGATTTCGATCGGATGACCAAAAATCTACCTCAAACTAGACCCTTCCTATATATAGACCCCTAACCTAATCTAGACATACCACCTAATTTCTAGGGATCCTACCCTAGCGCCGCCACCTTCTTCCTCGGGATCCCTCTCGATCCCCTTGATTCACCCAGCCAGCGCCGCCTCCTCCTCAATTTTAGTGCCACCCAACCAAATCACGGCCAGCCGAGCGCCTCCTCCTTCCTCTGCCAGCTCGATCTTCCCCATCCCGCGCCCGAGCTCCTTCTCCTCATTGAGCCGAGGCTCCCTGCCGCCGGCAGCAGCAGCAGCAACTCTCGCATCCTCGACTCCCGAGCTCCTCGATCGTCGCGGGCGCACCCAGCAGATGAGCGCCGTCCCTGCTCCTTTTCTTTCCTCCTCTGCTCCTCTCTCTCACTTCTCATCTCTCTCCCCCGTTTCTTTCTCTACAGGAGGAAAGCACCACGCCACGGCCTCCCCAAGCTCTGCTTCACCCTCGCCTTGGGTCCATGAGGAGATGACCATGCCGGCCGCCCTTCCCCATCTCGATCGGATCCAGGACCCCACCGCCTTCAGCCATGTCTCCGCGGTCATGGCTCCGTTGGAGGTTCCCTGCCCCGAGCCTCTGCCATGACCAGCACCCGACCAGCAAGTCGCCAGCGCGCCCGATGCCTCCTCCTCGCGCATGCCTGGCCGCACCAACGGACCCCGCAGGTCGCCATGCCCTGCCATCTCCGTCTCTCCCTTCTTCCTTTCCCTGTTCTCCCCTCTGAATGTTCTGTCTTTTTCTTCAGACAACAGCACCATAGCCGCCCATCAAGTTCGCGCCCCTGCCCCGATCTGGACCGGATCTCCTCTGCTCCGCCGCCTAGCCGCCGAATCCGCCCCATTCCGGTCGGTTCCCGCCGACCCCGGCGCCAGGACCTTCGGTGATGCCACCTTCTGCGTCACCATGAACCTGCAGCTGCCTCTATTCTTTAGTAACGAGAAGGAGCAGCTCGCTCGCCTCGCGTTGACCATGGCCGGGCCACATCTCGCGCCGCTCAGCCTAGCGCCAACTTCTGCGGCCTCCTTCGCCTGACGGCCCGCCTCCCCTTCGCTCGTTGACCGCGGCCCAGCTCCCCACCTCCACCGGCTGGGCTTGCCCATGGTGAGCGCCCACTGCACTATTCCCGTTTCAGCCCAGCATGTTTTTTTCCCTGTCCAGCGATTTTAGCTATTATCCCTGGATTTACGGTTTTACACAAAAGTCCTTCATGATCATGCATTTAATATCTCACAAACCGGGCATCGGATTAAAATGTTTTATATATGTAAAATGCTTAGAATTTCATCTAGTTTCATAATATGCTACTTTCATCCATGTTAAAAAAATGTTGAAACTTGCTGTTTGCATTAATTTGTATAAATGTCATGTTAAAATGGTTTATTTCATAACTAATTAACCGTAGCTCCGAATTTAATAAACTTTGTATGTAAATGGGATAGAAAAATGCATAGTTTAACATGATGCACTTACTTTTGCTGTTTATAACAACTCTAAAATATGGTTTAGGTGGAACAGGACCATTTTCCAAAATATGTACATGGGGATTTTCTGGATTTGTTGTTTGTTGTTTTCGGCCCCATTTAAATTGTTTAGATTGTGTAGTTTACATATGCTTCACCTATTACCATGTTTAACAACATTTAATATTGCTGGGTACATAAACGAGAGCGAACTAAATAACTTGAATGTGGTGTTTCGTCAATATGCAACGAGTTGCATATTGAGCTCCACTTAATTTAGTATTGTTTGTTGCACTTTGCCATGCCATGCCTCGTTAAACCGAACATGCATCATATTTGGTTCTGCATCATGCCATGTTTATGCTGGTTGTTTACCTTGTCATTTGCTTCTTTCCGGTTGCGCTTCTCCTTGATAGTTCCGGTTACGTTGCGATTGTGAGGATCCGTTCGACTATGCCCGTTCGTCTTCTTCATGGATCCGATCTTCTTCCTAGTGGGATTTTAGGCAAGATGACCGTCACCTTGGATCTCACTGTCGGTGTCCAAACCGGCGGATCATGGCTAGGGGGTCCCAAACTGTGCGTCTCAGGCTAATGGTAACGGGAGGCGGGGGACACAATGTTTACCCAGGTCCGGGCCCTCTCGATGGAGGTAATACTCTACTTCCTGCTTGATTGATCTGATGATATGAGTATTACAAGAGTTGATCTACCACGAGATCGTAGAGGCTAAAACCTAGAAGCTAGCCTATGATTATGATTGTTGTTGTCCTATGGACTAAACCCTCCGGTTTATATAGACACCGGAGGGGGCTAGGGTTACACAGAGTCGGTTACAAGGGAGGAGACCTACATATCTGAATTGCCAAGCTTGCCTTCCACGCAAAGGAGAGTCCCACCCGGACACGAGACGAAGTCTTCAATCTTGTATCTTCATAGTCCAACAGTCCGGCCAAAGTATATAGTCCGGCTGTCCGAGGACCCCCTAATCCAGGACTCCCTCAGTAGCCCCTGAACTAGGCTTCAATGATGATGAGTCCGGCGCGCAGATTGTCTTCGGCATTGCAAGGCGGGTTCCCTCTCCGAATACTCCATAGAAGATTTTGAACACAAGGATCGTGTCCGGCTCTGCAATAAAAATTCCACATACCACCGTAGAGAGTATAATATTCCACAAATCTAATCCGCTGACAACTTTTCCTAACGTGAAATCACGCCACGACCCGGTCTTTATTCAAACCGTTCTCCCTAACCAGCTACTGCGCATGTCGCGAGGCGGTTTTATGGGCATGTCTTATCGAAGCAGAGATCGTGTCCCCTTATCTCGAGATTCTCATCAATATGGGTATGGGTAACCCAGCCGCGTCTTCAGCGCGACGCTTAGGGAATAAGCGAGTTTACCGGGCAAGTGGGGAGGCGCTGGATTCCTGCCGCCTTTATAAGGAGATAAGGACTCCCCCTTTTCACCCACGCCTTCCTCTTCTGCTTATCCATTTCCCTTCGCTCGAGCCCCAGCGCCTAAGCATTCGTCTTCTCTGCCCACAAAGGCCTTCCGAAAATGTCTGGATCCGGAGCAGGAGGCAAGTGGATGGCCTCTACCGTCCGGGAGAAGGATATCAAAAAGCTTCGGGAGGCCGGGTATCTGGCCCAGAAAATCAGCCACCGTCTCCCGACGGCAGGACAGATCGTCCCTACTCCGGAACCCCACGAGAGGGTTGTTTTCCTTCCTCATTTTGTCCGCGGGCTGGGGTTTCCCCTCCACCCATTCGTTCGCGGCATTATGTATTACTATGGGATCGATTTTCATGATCTATCCCCCAATTCCTTCCTCAACATCTCGACGTTCATCGTCGTGTGCGAGGCCTTCCTCCGCATCTCACCTCACTTCGGCTTATGGCTGAAGATCTTTAATGTGAAGCCCAAGGTAGTGGGCGGTGAGCACGCCGAGTGCGGAGGCGCCATGGTGAGAAAGATGCCCAACATCACATGGCCAACAGGTACTTTTACTGATTCCGTCAAAGGGTGGCAACAGTAGTGGTTTTACATCACTGAGCCGCGCGACACAAGATGGGCCGCTGCTCCTGAATTCCGATCCAGAGCCCCCTGCGGCTTACGTCCTGGCCCAAGAAGGGCCTGGATTGGTCTTCGTCCAACGAGCTGTCAGCGCTCCAGACGCGCGTCAAGGATATGGAAGACAAGAATATCAAACTTGTCAATGTAGTCCAGGTGATGTTGGTTCGCTGGATCCTTCCTTGTCAACACCGGGCTTGCAATTTATGGGAATTCGACCCGGCCAAGCACCAGACCCTGCGAGAGCTCTTTGTCTCCTCACACAAAGACATCTAGAAGGTGCTTTTTAAGTTCGGCAAATTATGGCCGGACTCAGCCGAGGACCGCGGGTACCACCTGTCCCGCCCCGCAAGTTCGGTAAGCCATTATAAGTTTTATTCGCATAACCCAAGGGAAACGCTTAATGTGTTTTCCACAACTCTCCTAGGGCTGGACGAAGAAGGCGGGGCGGATCTACTGTCCGGCCCCGCTACCTGAAGAACTGGCCGACCCACTTCTAACGAAGATGCTGGTCCCGGCGCCCTACAAGGCGCCGAAGAAGAAGGCCGAGAAAGAGCCAAGAAGACCAGGGGCGGCCTCCATCACCGTGGCGCCTCGAACACGATATCCGAAGACTCCAATGCCCATTCTTCCTCCGAAGAGGACGAGGAGGAGGAAGACGTATCCCCAGCGGGGGGGGGGGGGGAGAAAGAAAAGGACAGCCTCCACATCCTTGGAGGCCGAGTCGCCTAAGAAGGGAAAAACTACACTTCCAGAGGAGTCCACCGCCGCTGATAGCAGCCCGGAGTGGGATCCCAGGGCTCAGCCCCTGGTGAACTCGTGAGTATACAAAATCTGAACACGTTTATGTGTCCAGACTCATCATGGCATAATATTTTAATCTGGGCCATACTTTTTGAAGTCCGGCAAGGTCCCGCGCCGAGCAATCCTCGTCGGAGGATTTGCTAGGCTCGGATGCTATGGAGAGCGGGACACCCCCAAAGGCCCCTTCCCCCAAATATGTGAATGACCCCGAGGCTTCGTCCCAGGAGGACCCAGGCCAAGGAGGGGGGGGGGAAAGATTGCAAAGGTGGCGCCAGGAGGTCAAACTTCAGGGGCCGGACACATGGGAGAGAAGGCTCCCATGGGCGTCGTCGGCGGGAGCCATCTTGAACTCGACCCCCAGCCGGACGCAATTCCGGAGACCAATATGGTTCCAGAATCAGGCAGGCGGTCTCCCTCGGTTAGAGGGGGTGTACCTGTTCCACCGGCAACCTCTGTCCAACCAGAGGTGCTGGATACTTTATTGGCGGCGCTGAAAAGCGCCTCCATCGTCGATGAACACCGTGCCCTTATGGGTGCGGTGATTGAGAAGATTTAGTCTGCGGAGAGTGGACTGAATGAAGCCTGTATTAGCCTTATAAGAGGCTTTGAGGTATGTTATATGAGGTTTCGAAGAGTGTCACAGTATAGATAGTAGCCCCTGATACACTGTTCGGTGAGAGAAAGAACCGGACAGAGGATCAAATCCATGTTCGCAGGAGACTCACTTGATGACATTTGCCTCTCTTCTTTTATAAACAGGCATCTGTAGCGACTGCCGCCTCTCATACTGCGGAAGTCTCCGGACTAAATCAAAGTCTGGAGCGGGCCACAGAAGAATTGGTCCAGTTGAAAAGGTAGTTAAAGGATAAACAAGGTATGCACAAACCTTGCTCACGTTCAGTGCAAATGAGTTTAAAATATGTTTCATGATTTGCGCCAGGGGCGGTGACCGAAGTCGAGGATCTTAAGAAGGTTGTGGTCGAGGCTGAGAGAAAGGCAGTCGCAGAGCTGGCTCTTCGTGAGAAGCACGAGGCCAGGGTTATTGAAGCTGAGCAAGAGCTTCAAGAGGTCGTGAAAAGATGCGAGGCCTTGGAGCAGAGTCTAACGGAGAAAGAATCCGAACTTACCAAGGCTCATCAGGCCGCATGCGATGCCCAGGGGGAAACCCAAGTTGCCCTGTAGGAGATCCAAGAGGCGAGGAAGATCGCGTCGGGTAAGGCTTTTTCCATGTAAAGCAAGTATTTGGGGAGAAAATCATGTTTCTAATCTTGAGTTCGGATTTCTCTAGGGGCATTTGCGGAGCTGCCATGCAACATATGTGATGCCACACAATTCTACCGAGCCGAAGAAAGGAACACTGTGGATAA
Organism: Aegilops tauschii subsp. strangulata; assembly: GCF_002575655.3. Lineage (NCBI taxonomy): Eukaryota > Viridiplantae > Streptophyta > Magnoliopsida > Poales > Poaceae > Aegilops > Aegilops tauschii. The sequence continues at coordinate 290,960,597 of NC_053038.3, forward strand.
GCTCTTCTAGTCGCAGTATCTGGCACCAAATTATCCGGTGCCTTTTGCCGATCAACTGAAGCAGCTGATCGAACTGCATAAGGCGGCCGAGCTAGCCATGAAGGATTTGATTATCCGGCTATGGCCCGCTGAGCTGATTCCAAGCAGCTACTTCAGGCTCGTGAAGCGGCTTGTGAGTGCCTGCCCTGGACTGGACGTCATGAAGCGGTCGGTCTATATAGAGGGTGCGTGAATGGCCTTCGCCCGCGCAAAGGTGCACTGGGGGAAGATGGATGCTGAAAAGCTGGTGACCGAGGGACCGCCGGAGGGAAAGGAGCACCGCAAGCCCGAGTTATATTATGAAAGTGTCTTGAAAGGATCCCGCCTTGCGGCGGAGCAATGCACCAAGGACATTATATTTCCATGAATACAATCATGTTGTCTTTTGTAATGTTGAACAAGGTCATTTCTATTATTTATCGCCTGTTATATGAAAGTTTATCCTCCTGCGCGGCCGTTTTATATATTAATCCTGAGAGTTGGCCAGTCGTCGGCTTTTGCCCCCACGTAGGAAGTATGGGGGTGTTCGTGATAAACCTGAACACTCTTTATCCCAGTTTTGGGTCCTTCGAAGGAGGTGTTCTGCACAACGAACCAGGCAATCGGACTATAGGGCTTTATCACTCTCACTTAGCCATAGGAGCTTTAGAAAAGGAAGGTAGGCGCAGCCCTTGGTGTTCGGAAGACCGCACGAGGGGCTCTATAAGCACCTGATCGGAAGAAAAGCCGATCCATCGCACGCTGCATTGGTTATGGCATTATGCGGGAGGAATCCTTAAAGATTTTACAACCTCTCGAACAGCTGACCAGCTCTCGCCGTATCATGACAGTCATTTTTCGGCTTTCTCTACTGAGGTGCTCGTCCGGAAGAACCGGGACACAATCGCAGTAGTTCTCCCTGTGCCGCCTTAGCCGATATAGCTGAACGTAAGGCAGCAAAACATGGGAGCCGGGCAAACCCAACATTTGACCCAAGACATGATTCAGAGCTGATGCATATAATGCTGTAAGTTCGGGGTGCCGAACTACCATGAAGGTGTTCGGACTTTATTGCCGTATTATGGGTAAAACGAAGCCCCTAGCATATTAAGGCATATCGCGGTGTACGGATGCCATTTGACAAAAGAGTTTAAATAAGAGATAACAGTAGATAAGCGTCATATAAATCCACATGTTGTACTTGAATAATACGTCGATGCGTATGAGTATGTGTAATGTAATAAAAAGAGAAAATGACTGCGAAACATACTAAGACCGGGCGGGAAGAAGCTGTGTGCGGATCCGGAGTGCAGTCGGATGGTCATCGAGGGGAATATCTAAGGGTTCCCTTGCGCGTTCGAGCTGTTTCCATATCGCCGATTCTGGCCTGGGCAAAAATGAACCTATAAAGAAAATGCAAGAAATGTTTGTATGCCACAGAGCGGTTGAGCCGCAGTATGTGGCCTGTGCTGGCTTTGCCGGAGTGTTTAATTGAGCTCTGGACGAGCCGGGCTATCCTGCCGCGAAGTAGTTCGGACTCCTTTGACAGTGTCCGGGAGCTTGACCGTCAGCTCGAGGTTTGATTGAAAGGTGCCACTCGTTGCTTGTGCTGTTAAAGCAGCGGTATACTCTTTGGCACCGAGGGGGAGTTCGGCCTTGCCATTAACCGTGATGACGCCGTGCGGATCAGGCATCTTGAGCTTACGGTAGGCATAATGTGGCACCGCATTGAATCGAGCGAATGCGGTTCGTCCGAGCAGTGCCTGATAATCGCTGCGAAAAGGGCGATGTCGAAGATTAAATCTTCGGCACGGTAATTGTCCGGTGATCCGAAGACTACCTCAAGGGCGATGGAGCCTGTACAGCTGGCCTCCACACCTGGTATAATACCTTTGAAGATGGCTTTAGCGGGCTTGATCATCGAATGATCGATACCCATCTTGCGCACTGTGTCCTGGTAAAGCAGGTTTAGACTGCTGCCTCCGTCCATAAGGACTCGTGTGAGGTGGAACCCGTCAATTATTGGGTCGAGGACTAGTGCGGCTGAATTGCCCTGATTGGTATTAACCGGACGATCCGTGTGGTTGAAGGTGATTGGCCCTAGTATATATTGTGGGGCGACTGGTTTCGTTAAGTCGACATCCCTAAGGGTGCGCATCCATTCCAGGTTGGGAATGTGGGTGGCGTTTACCACGTTGACCGTTTTGATTTGCGGGGGAAATTTCATTTGCCCTCCTGTATTCAGTGATCTGGGCTCCTCGTCGCCATCATCGCTTTGGGACCCCTTCTCCTTGTTTTCGGCACCTGAACTGCCGGCTTGTTTGAAGACCCAGCATTCTTTGTTGTATGATTGGCTGGTGTTCCTGGGGTGCCATGAATTTGGCATGGACGGTCGAGTATGCGGTCCAGACTGGACGGGCCCGAATTGTCATTTTTGAATGGCTTTTTCCGCTGACCGAATTTAGAGCCACTGAATCCGGCATTGACTGCCGTGTCTTCGGCGTTATCACCATTTTTGCGACGCTTGTGTTTGTTGTGTCGGGATTTGCCGTTGCTATCTCTGGCCTCTGATGTGCCAGGATTGCTTGCTGTGTTGTTGCTACGGGCCAACCAGCTACCCTCGCCCGCGCAAAAGCGGGTCATGAGTGTCGTGAGGGCTGCCATGGATTTTGGCTTCTCTTGGCCGAGATGTCGGGCAAGCCACTCGTCACAGATGTTATGTTTAAAGGCCGCTAGGGCTTCGGCATCTGGACAGTTGACAATTTGGTTCTTTTTAGTTAGGAATCGAGTCCAGAATTTCCTGGCCGACTCTCCGGGCTGTTGGGTTATGTGACTTAAATCATCAGCATCTGGTGGTCGCACATAAGTGCCCTGGAAGTTGTCCAGTAATGCGTCTGCCAGGTTCTCCCAACTTCCGATGGAGTTTGCCGGCAAGCTATTCAGCCAATGCCGAGCCGGCCCTTTGAGTTTTAGTGGGAGATACTTGATGGCGTGTAGATCATCCCCGCGGGCCATGTGAATGTGGAGGAAGAAATCCTCTATCCATACCGTGGGGGTCTGTAGTACCATCATATGATTCAATGTTCACTGGTTTAAACCCTTCTGGGAATTCATGATCCATTACTTCATCAGTGAAGCATAGGGGGTGTGCGGCGCCTCTATGCCGGGCTACATCGCGACGCAGTTCAAATAAGTCTGGTCTGTTGTATTTGGCCCGTCCGGATTTGTTTTTAGTATATGCGGCGTGACGGTCATCGTCACGCGTTGGGTCGCGCCCCCGTGATCCGTAGATCGATCTTGACTGTCCTGTTTTGTTTTCCAATACGTCTCGCAGGTCCTACGTGTAGCCCCGGGCCTTGGTGTTGTTGACTGGCGACATGGTGCGGGCTGGACTTCGGGCTGATACGCCGCTTTGTCTCGTCCACGAGGTGGCCCGTCTGCCGCATCATACGCTGGTAGTGTAGGTTTTAATGCTTCCTCCTCGAGTTGGGGTAGCAACCTGCACTTTGGGTAACTTTTGGTTGGGCGCTCGAGTTCGTATTCCTCGGCTGGCAGGACCTCGGTCCATCTATCCGCTAGTAGATCTTGATCAACTTGAAGCTGCTGCTGCTTTTTCTTCAGGCTTTTTGCTATGGCTATAAGCCGGCGCTTGAAGCGCTCCTGCTCGACGAGATCCTCAGGCACGATGAATTCTTCGTCGCCGAGGCTCACCTCGTCTTCGGAGAGGGGCATGTAATTGTCATCCTCTGGTTCTCCGTCTGTCGCCTGTTCCTTAGGGCTAGCTTGCCCATCCTCCCGCTCGAAGCCCGGCTGGGGGGGATTGTCTTCGTCTTCGGCACTATCCGTAGCGTTATTGTCTCTTGTGCCGGTCTCGCTACTTTTGCCATGGCGGGGCTTAGAGCGGCGCCGATGACGCCGGTGATTAGATTGCTTCTCGAGGGGATTATCCTCCGTTACCTTATTGCCATCACTTTCTTTGGGGGTGTCCACCATATATATATCATATGATGAGGTGGCTGTCCAGCGCCCTGTGGGCGGTGGTTCCTGTTCTTCTCCTGCATCGTCATCCATACCGTCGATGTCTTTGGAGCCGAAATCAAGCATGTCGGTTAAGTCGTCGACAGTGGCTATTAAGTGGGTGGTGGGTGGGGAACAAATTTCTTCGTCGTCCGCTTCCCACTCAAGCCGGACATAGTTCGGCCAAGGTTCTCCTGACAGGGAGAGAGACCTCAATGAATTTAGCACGTTGCCCAAGGGCGAGTGCTGAAAGATATCCACGGAGGTAAACTCCATGATCGGTGCCCAATCAGATTCGATAGGCACGGACGCAAGCGGTTCAGAGCCTGTGGCCGAGGACGAATCCAAGGGTCCGATGACACAGGTCTCATAGGAGGTGAAGTCAGTATTCAGCTCTATCGCCGCTAAGTGTGCGGCCTCCATGGCGGGGTCCATCCACCCGTCCTCGGATGGCACGATCTGCTCCGGATTGAGGGCCGGAGTAGCCGTAGGTGTGATCTCCCGAACACCATCCGACGGCAGGGCTAAGTCATGCTGGTCGTGACCGTGCGGCGCACCTGACATGGGCTCGAATCCGTCGTAGATCAAGTCTCCGCGGATGTCGGCAGCATAGTTCAAGCTTCCAAACCTGACCTGATGGCCAGGGGCGTAGCTATCGATCTGCTCCAGATGGCCAAGCGAGTTGGCCCGCAGTACAATGTCGTCGAATACGAAGATCTGTCCGGGGAGAAAAACCTCACCCTGGATCGCATCGTTGCCGATGATCGAAGGAGCCATCAAGCCTTTATCGTGACGGCACAGTGGAACTCTCAATGAAAGCACCAATGTCGGTGTCAAAACCGGCGGATCTCGGGTAGGGGGTCCCGAACTGTGCGTTTCAGGCTAATGGTAATAGGAGGCGGGGGACACAATGTTTACCCAGGTTTGGGCCCTCTCGATGGAGGTAATACCCTACTTCCTGCTTGATTGATCTTGATGATATGAGTATTACAAGAGTTGATCTACCACGATATCGTAGAGGCTAAACCCTAGAAGCTAGCCTATGATTATGATTGTTGTTGTCCTACGGACTAAACCCTCCGGTTTATATAGACACCGGAGGGGGCTAGGGTTACACAGAGTCGGTTACAAGGGAGGAGATCTACATATCCGAATTGCCAAGCTTGCCTTCCACGCAAAGGAGAGTCCCACCCGGACACGGGACGAAGTCTTCAATCTTGTATCTTCATAGTCCAACAGTCCGACCAAAGTATATAGTCCGGCTGTCCGAGGACCCCCTAATCCAGGACTCCCTCACTCACTACTATCTTTGCCTTGCTAGTTGACTCGATGCTATCGCTATGTCGCGCCACCTACCACTTGTTTATCAAGCCTCCCAATATGCCATGATAGCCTCTAACCTTTTTCCACCATCCTAGCAAACCGTTGTTTGGCTATGTTACCGCTTTGCTCAGCCCCTCTTATAGCGTTGTTAGTTGCAGTTGCAGTTGCTGGTTGTTCCATGTTGGATATCATGGATATCATGTGATATCACAATATCTCTTATTTAATTAACGCATCTATATACTTGGTAAAGGGTGGAAGACTCGGCCTTATGCCTGGTGTTTTGTTCCACTCTTGCTGTCCTAGTTTCCGTCATACCGTTGTTATGTTTCTTGATTTTGCGTCCCTAACATGGTGAGGGGTATGGGCCCTCTTGATAGTTTGCTTTGAATAAAAATCTTCCAGCAAGGCCCAACATTGGTTTTAATATTTGCCATAATAATATTGAGCTAAATAATTAATTGGCATAGGGTGTCATGAACCCGAGGATTCTTTTCTACATACAGGGAGGGGCCAACGCTGATGGTGTTGGTCCCAAACGGTAGTAGCCGGGGCCACCAACGGGTGTGCCAGCCGGAAACTTAGCCAATCCGGACATGGCCTGAGACTAGATACGCGCGGCTACTATCAGGGTGTCGACACGCCGGGAGGTCTTGCTGTATTAGTTTTACCATTGTCGAAATGTCTTGTGCACCGGGATTCCGAGTCTGATCGGAGGGTCCCGCGATGGAGGATTGTCTCCGCGGATCGTGAGCTTGTCATGGGCTAAGTTGGGACACCCCTGCAGGGTTTAAACTTTCGAAAGCCATGCCCGCGGTTATGTGGTAGATGGGAATTTGTTAATATCTGGTTGTAGAGGACTCGAAGTAAACTCTATTAAAATACACCAACCGCGTTGCGTAACTATGACTGTCTCTTTCCGGGAAAGTTCGAGAGGAGAACACGGTTGGGTTATGTTTGAACGTAAGTAGTTCAGGATCACTTATTGATCATTACTAGTTTGCGACCGTTTGCGTAGTTTCTCATCTTACTCTTGTACTCGTAAGTTAGCCACCATACATGCTTAGTCGCTTGCTGCAACCTCACCACTTATCCTTTCCATACCCATTAAGCTTTGCTAGTCGTGATACCCATGGTAATGGGATTGCTGAGTCCTCGTGGCTCACAGATTACTACAACAACAGTTGCAGGTACAGGTAATGTGATGATCATGACGCGAGAGTGATGTTTACTTGTTTGGAGTTCTTCTTCTCCTTCGCCGATCTTGGGTTAGGTTCCTGGTCGGCAGCCTGGGCTAGCAGGGTGGATGTCATTTGAGCTTCTGTTTGTGTTTCATCTGTAGTCGGATGTTGTTCTCATGTATGGTGTTTGATGTATTTATGCGGCATTGGTATGCCATTGTATGTATCCCCAACTATTATGTAATGGTACGATGTAATGATATCCACCTTGCAAAAGCGTCTCCAATATGTGCTTCTATCCTTGGCAGGACCTTCGATTTCCTTTAGGATAGAGTCGCATATTGGGCGTGAGACCTGCTTTGGTGGATTGATGGTGGAAATGAGCGTGGTGGTGCGTGGTACACTTGCCCGGCAAGGCCTGCCTCAGGGCTACGGTGACCACAAGCGTGTGGTGGCTTGGGTTTGTCAAGTTTCCAACCCTCCAACCCCCTCCTACGATTGCCATGGGCCTCCTTTTATAGATTAAGGGGTCACCAAAGTGGAAACACAGTCATTACCCATTGATATGATAATAAATAGTGCTATCATACCTAACTCTGCGGGCTGTCAGGGTGCATTAAATGCACCACTTAGTCTCACACCACTAGCTGCCCGGTGATACGTCTCCATTGTATCTATAATTTTTGATTGTTCCATGCTATTATATTATCCATCTAGGATGTTTTATATGCATTTATATGCTATTTTATATGATTTTGGGGACTAACCTATTAACCTAGAGCCCAGTGCCAGTTTTCTGTTTTTTCCCTTGTTTTTGAGTTTTACAGAAAAGGAATACCAAACGGAGTCCAATTGACGTGCCAATTTTTGACGATTTTTATGGACCAAAAGTAGCCCCCGGCATAAAAGAGTTGGGCCAGAAGAGTCCTGGGCCGTCCACGAGGGTGGGGGGCGTGCCCTGCCCCCCTGGGCGCGCCCCCCTATCTTGTGGATGACTCGGAGACCCCCCTGACGTGAGGCCTACGCAAAAAATCCTATTAATATAGAAACCTCTAGAAAATAACCTAGATCGGGAGTTCCGCCGCCGCGAGCCTCTGTAGCCACCAAAAACCAATCGGGACCCTGTTCCGGCACCCTGCCGGAGGGGGGATCCCTCACCGGTGGCCATCTTCATCATCCTGGCGCTCTCCATGACGAGGAGGGAGTAGTTCACCCTCGGGGCTGAGGGTATGTACCAGTAGCTATGTGTTTGATATATATATCTCTCTCTCTCGTGTTCTTGATTCGGCATGATCTTGATGTATCGCGAGCTTTGCTATTATAGTTCGATCTTATGATGTTTCTCCCCCTCTACTCTCTTGTAATGGATTGAGTTTTCCCTTTGAGGTTATCTTATCGGATTGAGTCTTTAAGGATTTGAGAACACTTGATGTATGTCTTTTATGTGCTTATCTGTGGTGACAATGGGATATTCACGTGATCTACTTGATGTATGTTTTGGTGATCAACTTGCGGGTTCAGTGACCTTGTGTCGGTGTACAAAAGAAGGGGCACACCTTTGTACCCCTTTACCTATGCACGAGCAGTCGGAGCCACGCCCGCGGTCACACCAAGCAGAACAGGGGAGGTAAACCAAGGCAAAACCGAAGCCCAAGACAGCCAGAGCAACGCCAAGACCAAGAATGCAAAGAAGCAGAGGGGCGGAGCAGTTTCCCCTGGCAAGACCCTTGCCAGGGACTGCCTCAGCAGCCCCGGCAAGACTCTTGCCGGGGCAGCACGCCCAAACACCAACAGGGCGAGCCACCCTGAGCCCACGCCCCCAACACCATCAGCCACGTAGGGCCAAGGCTCGGGAGGCACCTCCGTGGTGGCATGCAGATCTTTGTGAAGACATATTCAAGATCAGATGAAGATCAGAAGACAACGACCCTCGACAAGATCCTTGCCGAGGAGAGCCATGAGACCCCCCGGCAAGATTCTTGCCGGGGACGACAGCACGCCACGGAAAGACCCTTGCCGGGCCCCCCGGCAAGACCCTTGCCGGGCCCCCCGGCAAGGCTCTCGCCGAAGACGCCAGCAGGACCACTGCCAGGCCCGCACCAGCCAAGTCTCCACCGCCATTCGCATGCAGCTGCCAACCCAAACCAGCTGGGCAGGCACCTGTGTGGCAACATGCAGCTTCCAGGCCAACTCAGCAGGCGCCTGCGTAGCGGCATGCAGATCTTCGTGAAGGCCCTACTGTTGGGGAACGTAGCAGAAATTCAAAATTTTCTACGCATCACCAAGATCAATCTATGGAGTTTACTAGCAACAAGAGGGAAGGAGTGCATCTACATACCCTTGTAGATCGTGAGCGGAAGCGTTCAAGAGAACGGGGTTGATGGAGTCGTACTCGTCGTGATCCAAATCACCGATGATCCTAGCGCCGAACGGATGGCACCTCCGCGTTCAACACACGTACAGAGCAGCGATGTCTCCTCCTTCTTGATCCAGCAAGGGGGGAGGAGAGGTTGATGGAGATCCAGCAGCACGACGGCGTGGTGGTGGAAGTAGGGGGATTCCAACAGGGCTTCGCCAAGCGCTGCGGGAGGAGGGAGATGTGTCACGGGAGGGAGAGGGAGGCGCCAGGGCTTAGCTGTTGCTGCCCTCCCTCCCCCCACTATATATATGGCCAAGGGAGAGGGGGGGGGGGCGCAGCCTTGGCCCTTCCTCCAAGGAAGGGTGCGGCAAGGGAGGAGTCCATCCTCCCCAAGGCACCTCGGAGGTGCCTTCCCCCTTTAGGACTCTCCCTTTCCCTTATCTCTTGGTGCATGGGACTCTTGGGGCTGGTGCCCTTGGCCCATATAGGCCAAGGCGCACACCCCTACAGCCCATGTGGCCCCCAGGGCTGGTGGACCCCCTTGGTGGACCCCCGGACCCCTTTCGGCACTCCCGGTACAATACCGATAAAGTGCGAACTTTTCCGGCGACCAAAATAAGACTTCCCAATTATAAATCTTCACCTCCGGACCATTCCGGAACTCCTCGTGACGTCCGGGATCTCATCCGGGACTCCGAACAACTTTCGGGTTACCGCATACTAATATCTCTATAACCCTAGCGTCACCGAACCTTAAGTGTGTAGACCCTACGGGTTCGGGAGACATGCAGACATGACCGAGACGACTCTCCGGTCAATAACCAACAGCGGGATCTGGATACCCATGTTGGCTCCCACATGCTCCTCGATGATCTCATTGGATGAACCACGATGTCGAGGATTCAATCAGTCCCGTATACAATTCCCTTTGTCTACCGGTATAGTACTTCCCCGAGATTCGATCGTCGGTATCCCGATACCTTGTTCAATCTCGTTACCGGCAAGTCTCTTTACTCGTTCCATAACACATCATCCCGTGATCAACTCCTTGGTCACATTGTGCACATTATGATGATGTCCTACCGAGTGGGCCCAGAGATACCTCTCCGTTTACACGGAGTGACAAATCCCAGTCTCGATTCGTGCCAACCCAACAGACACTTTCGGAGATACCTGTAGTGCACCTTTATAGCCACCCAGTTACGTTGTGACGTTTGGTACACCCAAAGCATTCCTACGGTATCCGGGAGTTGCACAATCTCATGGTCTAAGGAAATGATACTTGACATTCGAAAAGCTCTTAGCAAATGAACTACACGATCTTGTGCTAGGCTTAGGATTGGGTCTTGTCCATCACATCATTCTCCTAATGATGTGATCCCGTTATCAACGACATCCAATGTCCATGGTCAGGAAACCGTAACCATCTATTGATCAACGAGCTAGTCAACTAGAGGCTTACTAGGGACATGGTGTTGTCTATGTATCCACACATGTATCTGAGTTTCCTATTAATACAATTCTAGCATGGATAATAAACGATTATCATGAACAAGGAAATATAATAATAACCAATTTATTATTCCCTCTAGGGCATATTTCCAACAGTCTCCCACTTGCACTAGAGTCAATAATCTAGTTCACATCACCATGTGATTAACACTCACAGGTCACATCACCATGTGACCAACATCCAAAGAGTTTACTAGAGTCAACAATCTAGTTCACATCACTATGTGATTACCACTCAATGAGTTCTGGTTTGATCATGTTATGCTTGTGAGAGAGGTTATTAGTCAACGGGTCTGAACCTTTCAGATCCGTGTGTGCTTTACGAATATCTATGTCATCTTGTGGATGCTACCACGCGCTACTTGGAGCCATTTCAAATAACTTCTCTACTATACGAATCCGGTTTACTACTCAGAGTCATCCGGATTAGTGTCAAAGTTCGCCTCGACGTAACCCTTTACGACGAACTCCTTTTCACCTCCATAATCGAGAAAATTCCTTAGTCCACTAGATACTAAGGATAAGTTCGACCGCTGTCATGTGATCCATTCCCGGATCACTATTGTACCCCTTGACCAACTCATGGCAAGGCACACTTCATGTGCGGTACACAGCATAGCATACTGTAGAGCCTATGTCTAAAGCATAGGGGACGACATTCGTCCTTTCTTTCTCTTCTGCTGTGGTCAGGTCTTGAGTCTTACTCAATACTCACACCTTGTAACACAGCCAAGAACTCCTTCTTTGCTGATCTATTTTGAACTTCTTTCAAAATCATGTCAAGGTGCGCGTTCTTTGAAAGTATCATCAGGCGTCTTGATCTATCTCTATAGATCTTGATGCCCAATATGTAAGCAGCTTTATCCAGGTCTTCCTTTGAAAAACTCCTTTCAAACAACCCTTTATGCTTTCCAGAAATTCTACATCATTTCGGATCAACAATATGTCATTCACATATACTTATCAGAAATGTTGTAGCGCTCCCACTCACTTTATTGTAAATACAAGTTTCTAACAAACCTTGTATAAACCCAAAAACTGTGATCACTCCATCAAAGCGTATATTCTGACTCCGAGATGCTTGCTCCAGTCCATGGAAGGATCGCTGGAGCTAGCATACCTTTCAGTATCCTTAGGATCGATAAAACCTTTCTGATTGTATCACATACAACCTTTCCTTACAAAAACTGGTAAGGAAACTTGTTTTGACATCCATCTGCCAGATTTCATAAATGCAGCTAATGCTAACATGATTCCGATGGACTTAAGCATCGCTACGGATGAGAAAATCTCATTGTAGTCAACTCCTTGAACTTGTGAAAATACACTTTGCCACAAGTCGAGCTTCATAGACGGTAACATTACCATCCATGTCCGTCTTCTTCTTAAAGATCCATTTATCTCAATGGCTTGCCGATCATTGGGCAAGTTCACCAAAGTCCATGCTTTGTTCTGATACATGGATCCTATCTCGGATTTCATGGCTTCTAACCATTTGTCGGAATATGGGCCCACCATCGCTTCTCCATAGCTCGTAGGTTCACTGTTATCTAGCAACATGACTTCCAAGACAGGATCACGCATTACTCTGAAGTAGTACGCATCCTCGTCGTCCTACGAGGTTTGGTAGTGACTTGATCCGAAGTTTCATGATCACTATCATAAGCTTCCACTTCAATTGGTGTATGTGCCACAGGAACAACTTCCTGTGTCCTGCTACACACTAGTTGAAGTGACGGTTCAATAACCTTATCAAGTCTCCACCATCCTCCCACTCAATTCTTTCGAGAGAAACTTTTCCTCGAGAAAGGACTTGTTTATAGAAGCAATTACTTTTGCTTCCAGATCTGAAATAGGAGGTATACCCAACTGTTTTGGGTATTCTATGAAGATGCATTTATCCGCTTTGGGTTCGAGCTTATCAGCTTGAAACTTTTCACATAAGCATCGCAGCCCCAAACTTTTAAGAAACGACAACTTAGGTTTCTCTAAACGGTGTCGTCTCAACGGAATTGCGTGGTGCCCTATTTAAAGTGAATGCGGTTGTCTCTAATGCCTAACCCATAAACGATAATGGTAATTCGATAAGAGACATCATGGTATGCACCATATCCAATAGGGTGCAGTTATGATGTTCGGACACACCATCACACTGTGGTGTTCCAGGCGGTATTAATTGTGAAACACTTTCCACAATGTCTTATTTGTGTGCCAAAACTCGTAACTCAGATATCTCTATGATCATATCATAGACATTTTATCCTCTTGTCACAACGATCTTCAACTTCACTCTAAAATTACTTGAACCTTTCAATAATTCAGACTTGTGTTTCATCAAGTAAATATTCTCAGCATCTACTCAAATCATCTGTGAAGTAAGAACATAACGATATCCACTGCATGCCTCAGCACTCATTGGACTGCATACATCAAAATGCATTACTTCCAACAAGCTGCTCTCTTGCTCCATCTTACTGAAAACGAGGCCTTTCAGTCATCTTTCCCATGTGGTATGATTTGCATGTCTCAAGTGATTCAAAATCAAGTGAGTCCAAACGATCCATCTGCATGGAGTTTCTTCATGCATATATACCAATAGACATGGTTCGCATGTCTCAATCTTTTCAAAAACGAGTGAGTCCAAAGATCCATCTACATGGAGCTTCTTCATGTGTTCTATACAAATATGACTCAAATGGCAGTGCCACAAGTATGTGGTACTATCATTACTATTTTATATCTTTTGGCACGAACATGTGTATCACTGCGATCGAGATTCATTTTAGGTGCAAGACCATTGAAGGTATTATTCAAATAAACAGAGTAACCATTATTCTCCTTAAATGAATAACCGTATTGCGATAAACATAATCCAATCATGTTTATGCTCAACACCAACACCAAATAACAATTATTTAGATTTAACACCAATCTCGATGGTAGAGGGAGCATGCGATGCTTGATCATATCAACCTTGGAAACACTTCCAACACATATCGTCATCTCACCTTTACTAGTCTCCGTTTATTCCGCAGCTTTTATTTCGAGTTACTAACACTTAGCAACCGAACAGGTATCTAATACCCTGGTGCTGTTAGGAGTACTAGTAAAGTACACATTCATATAATGTATATCCAATATACTTCTGTCGACCTTGCCTGCCTTCTCATCTACCAAGTATCTAGGGTAGTTCTGCTTCAGTGACCGTTCCCCTCATTACAGAAGCACTTAGTCTCGGGTTTGGGTTCAACCTTGGGATTCTTCACTAGAGCAGCAAATGATTTGCTGTTTCATGAAGTATCCCTTTTGCCGTTGCAGAAACTAGTGGTTTTACTAACCATCAACAATTGATGCTCCTTCTTGATTTCTACTTTCGCGGTGTCAAACATCACGAGTTGCTCAAGGATCATCATGTCTATCCCTGATATGTTATAGTTCATCACGAAGCTCTAATAGCTTGGTGGCAGTGACTATGGAGAACCATCACTATCTCATCTGGAAGTTTAACTCCCACTCGATTCAAGCAATTGTCGTACTCAGACAATCTGGGCACATGCTCAACGATTGAGCTTTTCTCCCTTAGTTTTCAGGCTTAAGAAACTTGTCAGAGGTCTCATACCTCTTGACGTGGGCACTAGTCTGAAATCCCAATTTCAGTCTTTGGAACATCTCATATGTTCTGTGACGTTTCAAAACGTCTTTGGTGCCACAATTCTAAGCCGTTAGCATTACGCATTGAACTATCACGTAGTCATCAAAACGTGTATGTCAGATGTTTCGTAACATCTACAGACGACGCTCGAGGTTCAGCACACTGAGCGGTGCATTAAGGACATAAGCCTTCTGTGCAGCAACGAGGACAATCCTCAGTTTACGGACCCAGTCCGCATAATTGCTACTATCAACTTTCAACTAAATTTTCTCTAGGAACATATCTTAAACAGTAGAACTAAAGCGTAGGCTATGACATAATTTGCAAAGACCTTTTGACTGTGTTCATGATAATTAAGTTCATCTGATTATTTAATGAACTCCCACTCAGATAGACATCCCTCTAGTCATCTAAGTGATACATGATCCGAGTCAAACTAGGCCGTGTCCGATCATCACGTGAGACGGACTAGTCATCATCGGTGAACATCTCCATGTTGATCGCATCTACTATACGACTCATGTTCGACCTTTCGATCTCTTGTGTTCCGAGGCCATGTCTGTACATGCTAGGCTCATCAAGTCAACCTAAGTGTTTCGCATGTGTTCCGAGGCCATGTCTGTACATGCTAGGCTCGTCAACACCCGTTGTATTCGAACGTTAGAATCTATCACACCCGATCATCACGTGGTGCTTCGAAACAACGAACCTTCGCAACGGTGCACAGTTAGGGGGAACACGTCTCTTGAAATTTTAGTGAGGGATCATCTTATTTATGCTACCATCGTTCTAAGCAAATAAGATGTAAACATGACAAACATCACATGCAAATCATAAAGTGACGTGATATGGCCAATATCATCTTGCGCCTCTGATCTCCATCTTCGAGGCGCGACATGATCACTTTCGTCACCGGCATGACACCATGATCTCCATCATTGTGTCTTCATGAAGTTGTCTCGCCAACTATTACTTCTACTACTATGGCTAACGGTTAGCAATAAAGTAAGGTAATTACATGGCGTTTTCAATGACACGCAGGTCATACAATAAATTAAGACAACTCCTATGGCTCCTGCCGGTTGTCATACTCATCGACATGCAAGTCGTGATTCCTATTACAAGAACATGATCAATCTCATACATCACATATATCATTCATCACATCCTTTTGGCCATATCACATCACATAGCATACCCTGCAAAAACAAGTTAGACGTCCTCTAATTGTTGTTGCATGTTTTACGTGGCTGCTATGGGTTTCTAGCAAGAACATTTCTTACCTACGCAAAAGCCACAACGTGATATGCCAATTTCTATTTACCCTTCATAAGGACCCTTTTCATCGAATCCGATCCGACTAAAGTGGGAGAGACAGACACCCGCTAGCCACCTTATGCAACTAGTGCATGTCAGTCGGTGGAACCTGTCTCACGTAAGAGTACGTGTAAGGTCGGTCCGGGCCGCTTCATCCCACGATGCCGCTGAATCAAGATAAGACTAGTAACGGCAAGTAAATTGAAAAAATCGACGCCCACAACTACTTTGTGTTCTACTCGTGCATAGAAACTACGCATAGACCTAGCTCATGATGCCACTGTTGGGGAACGTAGCAGAAATTCAAAATTTTCTATGCATCACCAAGATCAATCTATGGAGTTTACTAGCAACGAGAGGGAAGGAGTGCATCTACATACCCTTGTAGATCGCGAGCGGAAGCGTTCAAGAGAACGGGGTTGATGGAGTCGTACTCGTCGTGATCCAAATCACCGATGATCCTAGCGCCGAACGGACGGCACCTCCGCGTTCAACACACGTACGGAGCAGCGACGTCTCCTCCTTCTTGATCCAGCAAGGGGGGAGGAGAGGTTGATGGAGATCCAGCAGCACGACGGCGTGGTGGTGGAAGTAGCGGGATTCCAACAGGGCTTCGCCAAGCGCTGCGGGAGGAGGGAGATGTGTCACGGGAGGGAGAGGGAGGCGCCAGGGCTTAGCTGTTGCTGCCTGAAGGAAATATGCCCTAGAGGCAATAATAAAGTATTATATATTTCCTTATATCATGATAAATGTTTATTATTCATGCTAGAATTGTATTAACCGGAAACATAATACATGTGTGAATACATAGACAAACAGAGTCACTAGTATGCCTCTACTTGACTAGATCGTTAATCAAAGATGGTTATGATTCCTAGCCATAGACATGAGTTGTCATTTGATTAACGAGATCACCTCATTAGGAGAATGACGTGATTGACTTGACCCATTCCGTTAGCTTAGCACCCAATCGTTTAGTATGTTGCTATTGCTTTCTTCATGACTTATACATGTTCCTCTGACTATGAGATTATGCAACTCCCGTTTACAGGAGGAACACTTTGTGTGGTACCAAACGTCACAACGTAAAAGGGTGATTATAAAGGTGCTCTACAGGTGTCTCCAAAGGTACTTGTTGGGTTGGCGTATTTCGAGATTAGGATCTGTCACTCCGATTGTCGGAGAGGTATCTCTGGGCCCACTCGGTAATGCACATCACTATAAGCCTTGCAAGCATTGTGACTAATGAGTTAGTTGCGGGATGATGTATTACGGAACGAGTAAAGAGACTTGCCAGTAACGAGATTGAACTAGGTATCGAGATACCGACGATCGAATCTCGGGCAAGTAACATACCGATGACAAAGGGAACAACGTATGTTGTTATGCGGTCTGACCGATAAAGATCTTCGTAGAATATGTGGGAGCCAATATGGGCATCCAGGTCCCGCTATTGGTTATTGACCGGAGAGGTGTCTCGGTCATGTCTACATAGTTCTCGAACCCGAAGGGTCCGCACGCTTAACGTTACGATGACAGTTTTATTGAGTTTTGATGTACCGAAGGAGTTCGGAGTCCCAGATGAGATCGGGGACATGACGAGGACTCTCGAAATGGCCGAGACGTAAAGATCGATATATTGGACGACTACATTCGGACTTCGGAAAGGTTCCGAGTGATTCGGGTATTTTTCGGAGTACCGGAGAGTTACGGGAATTCGTATTGGGCCTTAATGGGCCATACGGGAAAGGAGGGAAAGACCTCAAAGGGTGGCCGCACCCCTCCCCATGGGCTAGTCCGAATTGGACTAGGGAAGGGGGGCGCCCCCTTCCTTCTTTCTCCTTTCCCCTTCCCTTCTCCTACTCCCACAAGGAAAGGAGGAGTCCTACTCCCGGTGGGAGTAGGACTCCCCCCTTGGGCGCGCCACCTCCCCTTGGCCGGCCCTCTTCCCCTTGCTCCTTTATCTACGGGGGCAGGGGGCACCCCATAGACACACTTGATATACAATATTTTAGCCGTGTGCGGTGCCCCCCTCCACCATATTACACCTCGATAATACCGTTGCGGAGCTTAGGCGAAGCCCTGCGTCGGTAGAACATCATCATCGTCACCACGCCATCGTGCTGACAAAACTCTCCCTCAACACTCGGCTGGATCGGAGTTCGAGGGACGTCATCGAGCTGAACGTGTGTAGAACTCGGAGGTGCCGTGCGTTCGGTACTTGATCGGTCGGATCGTGAAGACGTACGACTACATCAACCGCGTTGTGATAACGCTTCCGCTGTCGGTCTACGAGGGTACGTGGACAACACTCTCCCCTCTCGTTGCTATGCATCACCATGATCTTGCGTGTGCGTAGGATTTTTTTTGAAATTACTACGTTACCCAACAGTGGCATACGAGCCTGGTTTATGCGTTGATGCTATGCACGAATAGAACACAAGTGAGTTGTGGGCGATATAAGTCATACTGCTTACCAGCATGTCATACTTTGGTTCAGCGGTATTGTGAGATGAAGCGGCCCAGACCGACATTACGCGTACGCTTACGCGAGACTGGTTTCACCGTTGCGAGCACTCGTTGCTTAAAGGTGACTAGCAGGTGTCTGTCTCTCTCACTTTAGTTGAACCGAGTGTGGCTACGCCCGGTCCTTGCGAAGGTTAAAACAGCACCAACTTGACAAACTATCGTTGTGGTTTTGATGCGTAGGTAAGAACGGTTCTTGCTAAGCCCGTAGCAGCCACGTAAAACTTGCAACAACAAAGTAGAGGACGTCTAACTTGTTTTTGCAGGGCATGTTGTGATGTGATATGGTCAAGACATGATGTGATATAATTTGTTGTATGAGATGATCATGTTTTGTAACCGAGTTATCGGCAACTGGCAGGAGCCATATGGTTGTCGCTTTATTGTATGAAATGCAATCGCCATGTAATAGTTTTACTTTATCACTAAGCGGTAGCGATAGTCGTAAAAGCAATTAGTTGGCGAGACGACAACGATACTACGATGGAGATCAAGGTGTCGCGCCGGTAACGATGGTGATCATGACGGTGCTTCGGAGATGGAGATCACGAACACGGTGCTTCGGAGATGGAGATCACGAACACGGTACTTCGGAGATGGAGATCACGAACACGGTGCTTCGGAGATGGAGATCACGAACACGGTACTTCAGAGATGGAGATCACGAACACGGTGCTTCGGAGATGGAGATCACAAGAACAAGATGATGATGGCCATATCATATCACTTATATTGATTGGATGTGATGTTAATCCTTTATGCATGTTATCTTGCTTTGATTGACGGTAGCATTATAAGATGATCTCTCACTAAAATTTCAAGATAAAAGTGTTCTCCCTGAGTATGCACCGTTGCGAAAGTTCTTCGTGCTGAGACACCACGTGATGATCGGGTGTGATAGGCTCTACGTTCAAATACAACGGGTGCAAAACAGTTGCACACGCGGAATACTCAGGTTAAACTTGACGAGCCTAGCATATATAGATATGGCCTCGGAACACAGAGACCGAAAGGTCGAGCGTGAATCATATAGTAGATATGATCAACATAGTGATGTTCACCATTGAAACTAGTCCATCTCACGTGATGATCGGACATGGTTTAGTTGATTTGGATCACGTAATCACTTAGATGATTAGAGGGATGTCTATCTAAGTGGGAGTTCTTAAGTAATATGATTAATTGAACTTAAATTTATCATGAACTTAGTCCTGATAGTATTTTGCAAATTATGTTGTAGATCAATAGCTCGCGTTGTTGCTTCCCTGTTTATTTTTGATATGTTCCTAGAGAAAAATTATGTTGAAAGATGTTAGTAGCAAAGATGCGGATTGGATCCGTGATCTGAGGATTATCCTCATTGCTACACAGAAAAATTATGTCCTTGATGCACCGCTAGGTGACAGACCTATTGCAGGAGCAGATGCAGACGTTATGAACGTTTGGCTAGCTGAATATGATAACTACTTGATAGTTTAGTGCACCATGCTTAACAACATAGAATCGGGACTTCAAAGACGTTTTGAACGTCATGGAACATATAAGATGTTCCAGGAGTTGAAGTTAATATTTCAAGCAAATACCCGAGTTGAGAGATATGAAGTCTCCAACAAGTTCTATAGCTAAAAGATGGAGGAGAATCGCTCAACTAGTGAGCATGTGCTCAGATTGTCTGGGTACTACAATCGCTTGAATCAAGTGGGAGTTAATCTTCCAGATAAAATAGTGATTGACAGAATTCTCTAGTCACCATCACCAAGTTAGTAGAACTTCGTGATGAACTATAGTATGCAAGGGATGACGAAAGTAATTCCCGAGCTCTTCGTGATGCTGAAATCGACGAAGGTAGAAATCAAGAAAAACATCAAGTGTTGATAGTTGACGAGACCACTAGTTTCAAGAAAAGGGCAAAGGGAAGAAGGGGAACTTCAAGAAGAACGGCAAACAAGTTGCTGCTCGAGTGAAGAAGCCTAAGTCTGGTCCTAAGCCTGAGACTAAGTGCTTCTACTTCAAAGGGACTGTTCACTGTAAGCGTAACTACCCCAAGTATTTGGTGGATAAGAAGGATGGCAAAGTGAACAAAGGTATATTGGATATACATGTTATTGATGTGTACTTACTAGTGTTTATAGCAACCCCTCAGTATTTGATACTGGTTCAGTTGCTAAAGAGTAGTAACTTGAGACGGGAGTTGCAGAATAAACAGAGACTAGTAAAAGGTGAGGTGACGATGTATGTTGGAAGTAGTTCCAAGATTGATATGATCATCATCGCACACTCCCTATACTTTCGAGATTAGTGTTGAAATTAAATAAGTGTTATTTGGTGTTTGCGTTGAGCATGAATATGATTTGATCATGTTTTTTGCAATTCGGTTATTCATTTAAGTTAGAGAACAATTGTTGTTCTGTTTACATGAATAAAAACCTTCTATGGTCATACACACCAACGAAAATGGTTTGTTGGATCTCGATCGTAGTGATACACATAATCATAATATTGAATCCAAAAGATGCAAAGTTAATAATGATAGTGCAACTTATTTGTGGCACTGCCGTTTAGGTCATATTGGTGTAAAGCGCATGAAGAAACTCCATACTGATGGGATTTTGGAATCACTTGATTATGAATCACTTGATGCTTGCGAACCGTGCCTCATGGGCAAGATGACTAAAACGCCGTTCTCCGGTACTATGGAGAGAGCAACAGATTTGTTGGAAATCATACATACAGATGTATGTGGCCCGATGAATATTGAGGCTCGTAGCAGGTATCATTATTTTCTGACCTTCACAGATGATTTGAGCAGATATGGGTATATCTACTTGATGAAACATAAGTCTGAAACATTTGAAAAGTTCAAAGAATTTCAGAGTGAAGTGGAAAATCATCGTGACAAGAAAATAAAGTTTCTATGATCTGATCGTAGAGAAGAGTATTTGAGTTACGAGTTTGGCCTTCAGTTAAAACAATGTGAAATAGTTTCACTACTCACGCCACCTGGAACACCACGGTGTAATGGTGTGTTCGAACGTTGTAATCATACTTTATTAGATATGGTGCGATATATGATGTATCTTACCGATCTACCACTATCGTTTTGGTGTTATGCATTAGAGACAGCTGCATTCACGTTAAATAGGGCACCATCAAAATCCGTTGAGACGACGCCTTATGAACTGAGGTTTAGCAAGAAACCAAAGTTGTCGTTTCTTAAAATTTTGGGGTTGCGATGCTTATGTGAAAAAGTTTCATCCTGATAAGCTCAAACCCAAATCGGAGAAATGTGTCTTCATAGGATACCCAGAGGAAACAGTTGGGTATACCTTCTATCACAGATCCGAAGGCAAGACATTCGTTGCTTAGTATGGATCCTTTCTAGAGAAGGAGTTTCTCTCGAAAGAAGTGAGTGGGAGGAAAGTAGAACTTGATGAGGTAACTGTACCTGCTCCGTTATTGGAAAGTAGTTCATCACAGAAATCTGTTCCTGTGACTCCTACACCAATTAGTGAGGAAGTTAATGATGATGATCATGGAACTTCAGATCAAGTTATTACTGAACCTCGTAGGTCAACCAGAGTAAGATCCGCACCAGAGTGGTACGGTAATCCTGTTCTGGAGGTTATGTTACTAGACCATGACGAACCTACGAACTATGAAGAAGCGATGGTGAGCCCAGATTCCACGAAATGGCTTGAGGCCATGAAATCTGAGATAAGATCCATATATGAGAACAAAGTATGGATTTTGATTGACTTGCCCAATGATCGGCGAGCCATTGAGATTAAATGGATCTTCAAGAGGAAGACGGACGCTGATAGTAGTGTCACTATCTACAAAACTAGAATTGTCGCAAAAGGTTTTCGACAAGTTCAAGATGTTGACTACGATGAGAGTTTCTCACTTGTATCTATGCTTAAGTCTGTCCGAATCATGTTAGCAATTGCCGCATTTTATGAAATATGGCAAAGGGATAAACAAAACTGCATTCCTTAATGGATTTATTAAAGAAGAGTTGTATATGATGCAACCAGAAGGTTTTGTCAATCCTAAAGGTGCTAACAAAATATGCAAGCTCCAGCGATCCATCAATGGACTGGTGCAAGCATCTCGGAGTTGGAATATACGCTTTGATAAGTTGATCAAAGCATATAGTTGTATACGGACTTGCGGTGAAGCCTGTATTTACAAGAAAGTGAGTGGGAGCACTACAGCATTTCTGATAAGTATATGTGAATGACATATTGTTAATCAGAAATAATGTAGAATTATTCTGCAAGCATAAAGGAGTGTTTGAAAGGAGTTTTTCAAAGATAGACCTCGGTGAAGCTGCTTACATATTGAGCATCAAGATCTATAGAGATAGATGAAGACGCTTGATAAGTTTTTCAATGAGTACATACCTTAACAAGATTTTGAAGTAGTTCAAAATAGAATAGTCAAAGAAAGAGTTCTTGCCTGTGTTACAAGGTGTGAAATTGAGTAAAGACTCAAAGCCCGACCACGGCAGAAGATAGAAAGAGAATGAAAGTCATTCCCTATGCCTTGGCCATAGGTTCTATAAAGTATGCCATGCTGTGTACCAGATCTATTGTATACCTACACTGATTTTGGCAAGGGAGTACAATAGTGATCTAGGAGTAGATCACTGGACAGCGGTCAAAATTATCCTTAGTGGAATAAGGAAATGTTTCTCGATTATGGAAGTGACAAACGGTTCGTCGTAAAGGGTTACGTCGATGCAAGTTTTGACACTAAATCTAGATGACTCTAAGTATCGGTCTAGATACATATTGAAAGTGGGAGCAATTAGCTAGAGTAGCTCCGTGCAGAGCATTGTAGACATAGGAATTTGCAAAATCCTTACGGATCTGAATGTGACAGACCCGTTGACTAAAATTATCTCATAATCAAAACATGATCACACCTTAGTACTCTTTAGGTGTTAATCACATAGCGATGTGAACTAGATTATTGACTCTAGTAAACCCTTTGAGTGTTGGTCACATAGAGATGTGAACTATGGGTGTTAATCACATGGTGATGTGAATTATTGATGTTAAATCACATGGCGATGTGAACTAGATTATTGACTCTAGTGCAAGTGGGAGACTGAAGGAAATATGCCCTAGAGGCAATAATAAAGTATTATATATTTCCTTATATCATGATAAATGTTTATTATTCATGCTAGAATTGTATTAACCGGAAACATAATACATGTGTGAATACATAGACAAACAGAGTGTCACTAGTATGCCTCTACTTGACTAGCTCCTTAATCAAAGATGGTTATGTTTCCTAGCCATAGACATGAGTTGTCATTTGATTAACGAGATCACCTCATTAGGAGAATGACGTGATTGACTTGACCCATTCCGTTAGCTTAGCACCCGATCGTTTAGTATGTTGCTATTGCTTTCTTCATGACTTATACATGTTCCTCTGACTATGAGATTATACAACTCCCGTTTACCGGAGGAACACTTTGTGTGCTACCAAACGTCACAACGTAAATGGGTGATTATAAAGGTGCTCTACAGGTGTCTCCAAAGGTACTTGTTGGGTTGGCATATTTCGAGATTAGGATTTGTCACTCCGATTGTCGGAGAGGTATCTCTGGGCCCACTCGGTAATGCACATCACTATAAGCCTTGCAAGAATTGTGACTAATGAGTTAGTTGCGGGATGATGTATTACGGAACGAGTAAAGAGACTTGCCAGTAACGAGATTGAACTAGGTATCGAGATACCGACGATCGAATCTCGGGCAAGTAACATACCGATGACAAAGGGAACAACGTATGTTGTTATGCGGTCTGACCGATAAAGATCTTCGTAAAATATGTGGGAGCCAATATGGGCATCCAGGTCCCGCTATTGGTTATTGACCGGAGAGGTGTCTCGGTCATGTCTACATAGTTCTCGAACCCGAAGGGTCCGCACGCTTAACGTTACGATGACAGTTTTATTGAGTTTTGATGTACCGAAGGAGTTCGGAGTCCCGGATGAGATCGGGGACATGACGAGGAGTCTCGAAATGGCCGAGACATAAAGATCGATATATTGGACGACTATATTCGGACTTCGGAAAGGTTCCGAGTGATTCGGGTATTTTTTGGAATACCAGAGAGTTAAGGGAATTCGTATTGGGCCTTAATGGGCCATACGGGAAAGGAGGGAAAGACCTCAAAGGGTGGCCGCACCCCTCCCCGTGGGCTAGTCCGAATTGGACTAGGGAAGGGGGGCGCCCCCTTCCTTCTTTCTCCTTTCCCCTTCCCTTCTCGTACTCCCACAAGGAAAGGAGGAGTCCTACTCCCGGTGGGAGTATGACTCCCCCCTTGGGCGCGCCACCTCCCCTTGGCCGGCCCTCTTCCCCTTGCTCCTTTATATACGGGGGCAGGGGGGGCACCCCATAGTCACACTTGATATACGATATTTTAGCCGTGTGCGGTGCCCCCCTCCACCATATTACACCTCGATAATACCGTTGCGGAGCTTAGGCGAAGCCCTGCGTCGGTGGAACATCATCATCGTCACCACGCCGTCGTGCTGACGAAACTCTCCCTCAACACTCGGCTGGATCGGAGTTCGAGGGACGTCATCGAGCTGAACGTGTGTAGAACTCGGAGGTGCCGTGCGTTCGGTACTTGATCGGGCGGATTGTGAAGACGTACGACTACATCAACCGCGTTGTGATAACGCTTCCGCTGTCGGTCTACGAGGGTACGTGGACAACACTCTTCCCTCTCGTTGCTATGCATCACCATGATCTTGCGTGTGCGTAGGAATTTTTTTGAAATTACTACGTTACCCAACACTGCCCTCCCTCCCCGCCACTATATATCGGGCCAAGGGAGAGGGGGGGGCGCAGTCTTGGCCCTTCCTCCAAGGAAGGGTGCGGCCAGGGAGGAGTCCATCGTCCCCAAGGCACCTTAGAGGTGCCTTCCCCCTTTAGGACTCTCCCTTTCCCTTATCTCTTGGCGCATGGGCCTCTTGGGGCTGGTGCCCTTGGCCCATATAGGCCAAGGCGCACACCCCTACAGCCCATGTGCCCCCCCGGGGCTGGTGGAGCCCCTTGGTGGACCCCCGGACCCCTTTCGGCACTCCCGGTACAATACTGATAAAGTGCGAAACTTTTCTGGCGACCAAAATAAGACTTCCCATATATAAATCTTTACCTCCGGACCATTCCGGAACTCCTCGTGACGTCCGGGATCTCATCCGGGACTCCGAACAACTTTCGGGTTACCGCATACTAATATCTCTATAACCCTAGCGTTACCGAACCTTAAGTGTGTAGACCCTACGGGTTCGGGAGACATGCAGACATGACCGACACGACTCTTCAGTCAATAACCAACAGCGGGATCTGGATACCCATGTTGGCTCCCACATGCTCCTGGATGATCTCTCATCGGATGAACCATGATGTCGAGGATTCAATCAATCCCGTATACAATTCCCTTTGTCTACTGGTATAGTACTTGCCCGAGATTAGATCGTTGGTATCCCGATACCTTGTTCAATCTCGTTACCGGCAAGTCTCTTTACTCGTTCCGTAACACATCATCCCGTGATCAGCTCCTTGGTCACATTGTGCACATTATGATGATGTCCTACCGAGTGGGCCCAGAGATACCTCTCCGTTTACACGGAGTGACAAATCCCAGTCTCGATTCGTGCCAACCCAACAGACACTTTCGGACATACCTATAGTGCACCTTTATAGCCACCCAGTTACGTTGTGACGTTTGGTACACCCAAAGCATTCCTACGGTATCCGGGAGTTGCACAATCTCATGGTCTAAGGAAATGATACTTGACATTAGAAAAGCTCTTAGCAAACGAACTACACGATCTTGTGCTAGGCTTAGGATTGGGTCTTGTCCATCACATCATTCTCCTAATGATGTGATCCCGTTATCAACGACATCCAATGTCCATGGTCAGGAAACCGTAACCATCTATTGATCAACGAGCTAGTCAACTAGAGGCTTACTAGGGACATGGTGTTGTCTATGTATCCACACATGTATCTGAGTTTCCTATTAATACAATTCTAGCATGGATAATAAACGATTATAATGAACAAGGAAATATAATAATAACCAATTTATTATTGCCTCTAGGGCATATTTCCAACACCTACCACCGCGCCACCTCAGCTGCCTGCCTGCCTACATGGCACCGCAGGCATCGCTGGCCAGGGCGCGTGTCGAAGCGAGGAGGAGCGGCGACGGACGGGATGGGCCTCACCCCCGCCCCCGATAAAGCTAGGGGACACCTCAGCGGCGCATTAAATGCAACTTGTCCTGTAATGCGAGCGATAAGCTCGCAATACTGTACGCCTTTCCACCTCCTGTATGCCACTGTGGCAGCCCCTTTCGCCTATAAAAGGAGGCCCATGGCATACTGGGAAAGGATTCGGCTCTTTTAAACCACGCACTCACCATAGCTAGTTAGAGAGCTGAAGAACTCTCTGAAATACACCCACCAAAGCAGGACTAGGGTTTTACGCATCCTCGCGGTCCAAACCTGGGTAAACGATCCTTGTGCTGACTACTGATCCTGCTCTTCTCGCAACCCTGTGCCCCGGCAACCGTGGTAGGGATTCTTGTGATCCCATAGGTGTCGTTCCACACTGACATGTTTGGCGCGCCAGGTAGGGGGTGCGCAATTGTGAGAATCTGGTCTAGTTGCTAGCCTAGCGTCTCTTCATCACTATGGCTCCCAAGAAGAAGACGGTCACGACGATCGGCTCGTCGGGGGCCGAACGGCCCGTACCACTACGGGCGAGCAGCGGCCCGGTCGCGGACATGACCCGGGCCGTGGTCCGTGAGCACCAGCATCACCCTGGCAGTCAGAGCCTGGCGAGCGGCGTTGTTCGCACGCTCGACGACCGGCCGCACATCGCCAGATCCAAAGACGGAGCTGGGCCCCCTGCAGGCGGCGCGGGGCCCTCCAGGGGTGTCGTTGTGCCACCTCCGGGCGGCGCAGCGACCTCCAAGACACCCACGCCGGCGACCACTTTGCGCTCTTCCCATGGTGTGCGCGACGAACAGCGTCACCACGCCGGCGACCCTGGGCACCGCTGTGGGAAGAGCCCTGTGCATCATCCGCGGGATGAAGGAGTTCAGCATGCCCGCCGAAGTGCTGGCGAAAATGGCGCGCAGCCGCTGGGCCGTGGTGGAGCTCCTTCTAGCATGGTTAGAAGTCGAAGCACGCCATGGTCCACGCAGCTATCGCCGCCACCCACGCCAGCGGAAGCTTTGGCGTGCGCGCAGCTGCTCCTCGACTTCCCTCCTGCTGCAGAGAAGCTCGACGAGTGGAGGGCCACCATCCGGAGCCTCGTCGCCGTCGCCAACAAAGATGATGCGCGACCGGCGGGGCCCTCGGGGCGGCGCTCCACCGAGCCACCCCATGCTGGCACTGGGAGGTCCGGGGGAGCTGCGGCCACGGTGCACTCTCCTCCTCCTCGCCAGCCACCGCGGGCGTCTGCCCGTCGTGATGACGCTTGTGATAACATCTCTATAGCGTCGTCTGACCCGCGGACCCACCGCGACCAGCGCCAAGTTCTTCGAGAACGAGCTCACGAAGATGCTCGGACCACTATTGAGCGCCGGCGTGATACACGCCACCAGTCGACAAGCGGGCGTGACCCGCTATGGACCACCCAGCACCGGGGGCCCCGGCGGCCTACCTTACGAGGTGGGCTGCCTGGCCTTTACCCGTGAGCTGCGGCAGTTCCAGTGGCCGTCCCACCGCACGTTCAAGCCCGACGTCGGCGAGAAGTACACTGGCAAGACCCATCCATCCGAGTTCCTAAGCATCTACACCATCGCGATGCAGGCGGCCGGAGCTCGCGACGACAAGGTGCTTGCCAATTATTTCCCGCTGGCACTGAAGCCCAATGTTATGTCTTGGTTGATGCACTTGCTGGCGGATTCCATTTCTTCTTGGTCAGATCTGTGCCATGAGTTCGTTGGCGCCTTGACAGGAGGCCACCAAGCTCATGGCCAGGCCAGTGACCTGCATATCATTCCCCAGAAGGAAGGGGAAACCCTACGCAAGTACATCCAGAGGTTCAGCCGGGTGCAGTACAACATCCCTGACGTTCATCCCGCCGCTATGATCAGCGCGTTCCACCAGAACATGCGCAATCACAAGATGCGCGAAGAGCTGGCGATGACCAAGGTTAAGGATGTGGCCGAGCTCTACGTTCTGGCCGATAAATGCGTCCGAGCTGAAGAGGGAAGGAAGTACCCCGGCGAAGACGCCGATGCAGAAACCGACTCTACCGATGAAGACGCCGCCACCCCAACGAAGAAGGGCCGGTGTCGCAACAGGAAACGTAAGGGCAAGGCCGTACTTGCCTTCGAGGGGTCTGACGACACCGGCGCTGCTAAGAAGGTCAAGGCAGACGGCCCCGGCAAGGAGATTGCCGGGTGCGCCGCCTGCCGAACCTTAGCAGCTGCCGACAAGCCAGGGGGCTCTGGCAAGCAGTACTGCAAGATCCACCGCACCAAGGGCCACGACCTCCAGAACTGCTGACAAGTCGAGCTGCTTGCTGAAAAGCAAAAGGCCGAGTATGAAAGGCGGGACAAGGAGAAAGGTCAGGACGGTGCCGAGGGATCCGGCAAGAAGCGTGGTGGCCAAGGAAGCCGCCCCGGCAAGGACAACCAGCAAGAGATGCCCGCCCGGGGCCGTGACAAGAAACAAGAAGACGATGATCACGACGAGGACGACGAGTCCGGTGAGCAAGAGTTCCAGAAGGCTACGGAGGCCATGTGCGTCGATGGTGGCGCCTCGCTGCATACTTCTCACCGCCAGCTCAAGCAGTGGGCGCGTGAGATTACAGCGGCGGAGCCATCGTTCGACGCTCAGAAGCCGCTAAAGTGGTCCAGCACGCCCCTCATCTTTGACGCCGAGGACCACCCTGACCGCACGACCATGGTCGGGTGTTTTCCATTGTTGGTCTCACCAACGATACGCAACCTCAAGGTGAACAAGATGTTGGTTGACGGCGGGGCCGGCCTAAACTTGATCTCGCCCGTTGTGATCAAAAGGCTGCAAATTCCTGATGAAGACCTCGAGGAAACGGGCACGTTTCAAGGGGTCAATCCGGGGAGGAGCCAGCCGAAGGGAAAGGTCACAATGCCCGTGACGTTTGGAGGAGAGTTGAACTACAGGACGGAGAGGATCATCTTCGACGTGACCGAGATCCCCTTGCCCTACAACGGGATCCTCGGCCGCCCGGCACAAGCCAAGTTCATGGCGGCATCACACTACGCCTACAACATGCTAAAGATGCCCGAGCTGTTGACCATCATCTCTGTCCCCTCCGACAAGAAGGACACATTGATTTGCACCGACCAACTCTACCGGGAAGCAATTGCAGCAGCTGCCGTCAAGGCACCTGCTCCTGCCGCTGAAGGCCCGGGAGGGAAGAAGAAGCCCGGCAAGACCTCTCGCACCCACTCTGGCAAGCGCACCTCCTCGGAGTGTTGTGCTACCATCAAGGACGTGCCAGAGAGATCTACCGTCAAGAGCAAGAAATCCAGAGCTGAGCCGCCGCAGACCAAGAAGGTGTCCGTCAGGGAGGATGGCATGGGAGGGGCCTTCACCATACGCTCCACCCTCGACAGCAAATAGGAAGGCGCGCTCATCACCTTCCCGCGGGCGAATGTCGACGTGTTTGCGTGGAAAGCATCCGACATCCCCGGTGTTCCCAGGGAGGTGATTGAGCACCACCTAGCTGTTTGTCCTCATGCGCGGCCCGTCAAGCAGAAGGTCAGAAAGCAGGCTCTGGAGAGGCAGGAGTTCATCATAGAGGAGATCAAGAAGTTGGAAGGGCAGGTTTGGTGAGAGGAGTGCTTCACCCCACGTGGTTGGCCAATCCAGTAGTGGTGCGCAAGGC
Organism: Aegilops tauschii subsp. strangulata; assembly: GCF_002575655.3. Classification (NCBI taxonomy): domain Eukaryota; kingdom Viridiplantae; phylum Streptophyta; class Magnoliopsida; order Poales; family Poaceae; genus Aegilops; species Aegilops tauschii. The sequence goes on from NC_053038.3 coordinate 290,990,422, forward strand.
AAATGGGAAGTGGAGGCTGTGTATTGACTACACAGATATCAATAAAGCTTGTCCCAAGGACCCCTTCCTGTTGCCGCGCATCGACCAAATTGTCGACTCCACGGCCGGGTGTGATCTGTTGTCATTCCTCGATGCCTACTCAGGCTACCACCAAATCTTCATGACAAGAGAAGATGAAGAGAAGACAACATTCATCCCCCCATGTGGTACGTATAGCTTTTTACGGATGCCTTTCGGGTTGAAGAGTGCTGGCTCGACGTTTGCAAGAGCAGTCCAAATCGGTTTTGAACCCCAGCTCCACAGAAATATGGAAGTATAGATGGATGACATAATGGTCAAAACCAAAGACGGGGCAACTCTTGTGCAAGATCTGGAAGAGACATTTGCCAACCTGCGCAAGATCAACCTCAAGCTAAACCCCAAGAAGGGTGTCTTCGGCGTTCCGTCCGGCAAGCTTCTCGGGTTCTTTGTTTTGCAGCGCGGGATCGAGGCAAACCCAGACAAAATCAAGGCTATTGAGCAGATTGAGGCGCCCAAGCGAATCAAGGATGTGCGTCGACTCACCGTCTGCGTCGCCGCCATGAGCCGATTCATCTCCAAGTCCGCCGAGCGCGCCCTTCCTTTCTTCAAAATCTTGAAGAAGGCAGGTCCAATGGAGTGGACCCCAGAAGCCGAGGCAGCATTGCAGGATCTGAGGAAATACCTTTCCTCCACGCCAATACTGGTTGCGCCTAAACCACAAGAGCCGTTGCTGCTGTATCTGGCGGCGACGAATCAAGTGGTCAGCGCCGCACTGGTGGCACAGAGGGAGGTCGACGAGGAGGCAGTGACGGCGGCAGAACCAGCGGATGGCAAGCCAAAGATTCCCCCGGCAGGGCCTGGTGCCGGCAAGGCGAGGCCCCCGGCAGAGTCTGATGCCACCAAGGCAGTGCCCGCGCAGTCGAGTGAGGTGGCGTAGAAGAAGAAGATGATGCAGCACCCGGTTTACTTTGGTAGCTCCCTCTTGCAGGGAGCTAGGCCGAGGTACTCCGATGTGCAGAAATTGCTCTTCGGCCTCCTTATGGCCTCGAGGAAGCTGCGTCATTACTTCCAAGCCCACGAGATCCCTGTCGTCACCCGCCTCCCGTTGCAACGGATACTGCATAACCCAGATGCAACCGGAAGGATTGTGGAATGGGCCTTGGAGTTATCAAGTTTCGGTTTGAAGTTTGAAAGTACCTCGACAATCCAGAGCAGAGTCTTGGCGGATTTCATTGCAGAATGGACCTCAACGCCTGACGAAGAAATCCAGGAGACCACTCTCCCCGGCAAGGAGCAAGACCGCGACTGGATCATGTACTTTGATGGGGCTTTCTCGCTGCAAGGCGCCGGTGCCGGTGTGCTGCTCGTCGCACCCACCGGAGAGCACCTCAAGTACGTGATCCAGATGCACTTTCCCAGGGAGATGTCCACCAACAACACTGGTGAGTATGAGGGATTGCTCGCTGGTCTCAGGATCGCGGCAGACCTCGGGGTTAAGAAGCTCATCGTCAGGGGTGACTCACAGCTTGTTGTTAGGCAGGTCAACAAGGATTACCAGAGCCCATTGATGGAGGCTTACGTAGATGAGGTGAGGAAGCTGGAGGAACGCTTTGACGGTATCCAAGCGGAGCACGTCCCCCGAATGGAGAACGACATTGCCGATTACCTGTCGAAGCATGCTGCATTCAAGCTACCTATGGAACCAGGTACCTTTTTGCTCCAGTTAACTCAACCATCCGTCAAACCATCAACGGGGTAGAACAAGCGGAGGAAGTCAGGCCCGGGCAAGTACTTTCCTACCGAGCCCCATGGGGCTGCCGGCAAGGGTGCTGCCGCGGACACTGAGCCTGCCAAAGGGCAACTGGCTCCGGCAGGGCGTCAAGCCCTGGCCATGGAGACAGCCGCGCCCATGGCTGAGGAAATGCCTTTGGTCCTTGCCGTCGAGCCCCAGGCTCCAGCATGGGCACAATATACTGTCTGATTCCTCCAAATAGGCGAACTTCCTGAGGAGCAGGAGGAAGCGGAAAAAGTAGCCCACCGGTCCGCCCTGTACTAGTTCATCGACGACGTCCTGTACAGGAGAAGGCCGAACGGTGTGAAATTGAAGTGCATCCCCCGGGAGGAAGGACTGGAGCTGTCGGCAGAGATACATGGAGGCATATGTGGCTCCCACATAGGGTCGAGGGCCCTTGACGGAAAGGCATTCCGGCAAGGTTTCTTCTGGCCCACCGCCCTCCAGGATGCGACGGCACTAGTAACCAAGTGTGAAGTGTGTCAGTTCCATTCAAAGAAGCTTCATCAACCAGCTCAAGCCCTTCAAACAACCCCTCTCTCCTGGCCATTCTCGGTCTGGGGGCTCGATATACTGGGCCCTTTCCCCCGCGTTGTCGGGGGCTTTGAGTACTTGTACGTTGCAACCGACAAGTTCACAAAGTGGCCGGAGGTGGAAGCAGTTAGAAAGGTGACTGCTCAGTCAGCTGTCAAGTTCTTCAAGGGACTGGTCTGCTGTTTTGGTGTGCCAAATAGAGTCATCACTGACAACGGACGCAGTTCACGAGCCACACCTTCATGCAATACATTCAAGACCTCGGTAGCAAGGTCTGTTTTGCTTCCGTGGCACACCCACGGAGCAACGGCCAAGCGGAGAGGGCAAATGCTGAAGTGTTGCGAGGCCTAAGGACGAAGACCTTTGACAAGCTACACAAGAGTGGAAGGCGCTGGATTGATGAGTTGCCGGCGGTTCTTTGGTCGATCAGGACGACACCAAATCGAGCCACCGGTCAGACACCCTTTGCCCTAGTATATGGGGCGGAGGCAGTTCTCCCCACGGAACTCATATACGGGTCACCTCGAGTGCTCGCTTATGATGAGCTTGAGCAAGAGCAGTTGCGGCAAGATGACGCAATGCTCCTTGAGGAAGAACGTCTTCGGGCGTCTATGAGAGCAGCACGCTACCAGCAAGCCTTGCGCCGCAAGGTTCATGCCCGAAGCTTTGAGGAAGGCGACCTTGTTCTTTGGCGTGCTCAGTCGGCCAAGAATTCCAACAAGTTGACGCCAAAGTGGGAAGGCCCTTATCGGGTAATATGAGTCACCAGGCCCGGCGCAGTCCGCCTGGAGACCGAAGATGCTGTCCCAGTGAGCAACTCCTGGAACATCAAGCATCTTCGCAAGTTTTACCCATAATGCGCGGCTTGCCGGGCCTCCCGGCAAGCCACCTTTTGTACAAGCTTTGCCGGCAAGGCATGTAACCCTTTGTACAAAGCCAGGCGTAGACCCTGATCATAAATAAATGAAGCGCTGACACCCTAAGTTATAGCATGCATGCTAGGTCGAGTCTCTTCCTTGGTTAGGGTTGATAGTGCTTAGCGGAGACTAACCCCTAGCCTAGAGGTCGAGTGCGCGTCTATCTGTTTCTTTTCTGTCCTCCTTTGGTTCGCAGGGCACATGAGCACTTCTGATGAGCTACTTGGAAGAAAGGAAACGGACTGGCGTCCCGACCCCGGCAAACCAGAGTTGCCGGGGGCTGCAAGCACAAGGATCCAACCGCGGCAAGACAAGGTTGCTGGGGGCTGCAGATACAGATAAGTCTTTCATCCTCTATCATGCATTTCGAAATGGAGCTGGGATATGTGAAACCTCGTTTTATTTCTAGGCCACCGTGCTCCCCTTTTCTATACCCAAGGATTATCTCCTGGGCCCGGATTTGGTTGTAGTCACGGTGGCAACAAAGTAGAACGAGGAGCCTAAGCCCGCTTCATCCCCGCCTCCGCCAAGGGCGCGAGAGTGGTCGAGCGAAGTAGGGGGACGGCAAGGCCTGTTGCCGGGCGGAAAACGTTTATCTTAAATTGTAACAAGGATTCGCTCCTTGTCGCGGGGTCTACCCACGAATGAAAAGCCCGGCAAACATCCCTTTTTCATTAAAAACATCCCACACAGGTATAGTCCGTACGGAATGAAAAGCATGAACAAGGGGGATTACAAGCTTTAAATTTAACAAGGCCCGAAGGCTTACAGATTAAAAAAGAGATGAGATGCCCGTAATCCCTTCCTTGTCCCTCTCCTCAAGAGGCAGGTCAAGGAGGCGAAAGGGCAAAAGGGGCGCCTAGGCGAGCTACGAGCAGCAGAAAGCACCAAGAGAACACCTCGGTGGCCGCCTACGGGTGGGCCGGTGATGACGGTGCCGGGAAAGGAGCTGGAAGACGAGGCGGCAGGACCGGCAATACGCGATGAAGGCGTCGGTGCCCGCGTACTCCGAGTTGACGGCCTTGCCGCCCGCCCTCTTCCTCTTCCGCAGCCTCCCGACGCCAGCCGCCCAAGGAGACGGCCCCGAGAAGTTCAAGGAGCTGGCCCCACCCCCGGCAAAACTCTACCGGAGGAGCGGCCAGGTGCATATGCTGCTGCCGCACCCGCCCAGGCGTGGGGCGTCCGACGCCTAGTCGGACTCATCCCCGTCATCTGCCCCCGCTGTTCCTCCTCATCACTTTCGCTCAAGGAAGAGCTTCCATCGTCGGAATCTCCGTCGGAGGAGCTCTCCACGCAGCACTTCAGGCGAGTCCCGAAGTCTCCGAAGACCTTGACGGAGAGCAGGCCGTCCTCCATTAATTTGAAGTAGAGGACGAGCCCCGCCGTCAGGCTGTGGATGCGAGCGAACGTCTTCCACCCACGATGGAGGTACATGACCCGAGGGGCCGGGAAGTCGACGTCGACCCGCGTGCCCCAATTCCCACAGCCCCTCATGTGCAATCTGAGGGATTGGGGCGGGTCACGCTCCATCTCCCAAGCAAACGGGGCGGGAAGACGAAGACGGCGACGCGGAGGCCGGCGCAGCCTGATGAAGAATTCGCGGGGCTGGTCTCCAACATGGCCTTCCATCGGAAAAGGCATCATTGGCGGGGGCGAAGCCGGCGCGCCACCCCGCCCTCCTCTTCCCCGAGCACTACGACCTCTACCCCGGCCTCGCCCACGGCCTCGCCCCCTCCCCCTTCCCCTCGCGGCCGGCTCCACCACTGCGGGCTCAGGAGGGGAGGGACGCGTTGTCGAGCGGCGACCCTCGCCGGCACCGTCGAGGGACCAGGATTCCCTTTCTCCATGGCGAGTGAAAGGAAGAAGCAGAAGCGAGAGGAGATGGATGACAGAAGAGTGCGGGACGCCATCCCACCTTCCCCCTCCTTATAAAGGGGTGGGGTTGGGGCTCGGCCGCCCCGCTCGGCCAATCCAGCCACCAGAGGCGTAGGGAATCGGGATCGACCCACTGCCCCAACCAGCGACGGCCCGGTTTCCCGCCTTCACCGCTTGCCACCCCAAGCGCATGGAGGACGCGTGGCGAACGTGCATAATCGAGGGGACAGGTGAGGCGACCTCTCCCCACCCCATGATCATGGGGTGTGGACGCCTTGAAGACCGCGACCCGGCCCCACGCGGTAAATGAGCCGCGCCTCCACGCCTCCCTCTTTTTATGGGGAAGGCGCGAGCCGCCTCTTTACCATGATGTGACGAATGCATGCGGGAATCGCCCCACGCATGCCGTCCACGTCACGCGCACCCCTTCACGCCGCGCCACGCCGCGCGCGGGTCGTGGGAAGCGAAGCACGCGAAAAGTTTTACCGCAGTAAAAAAAACGCCTTGCCTGCCCGCGCACCATTTTGGGCCTGGCCCAACAACGCGTCACGCTTATGTGTGGCCCAGGCCCGGGGGCTCCTGCCGGTGTACAAAAGAAGGGGCGCACCTTTGTACCTCTTTACCTATGCACGGGCAGTTGGAGCCGCGCCCGCGGTCACACCAAGCAGAACAGGGGAGGTAAACCAAGGAAAAACCGAAGCCGAAGACAGCCAGAGCAACGCCAAGACCAAGAATGCAAAGAAGCAGAGGGGCGGAGTAGTTCCCCCATTAAGACCCTTGCCGGGGACTGCCTCAGCAGCCCCGGCAAGACTCTTGCCGGGGTAGCACGCCCAAACACCAACAGGGCGAGCCAGCCTTGAGCCCACGTCCCCAACACCATCAGCCACATAGGGCCAGGGCTCGGGAGGCACCTCCGTGGTGGCATGCAGATCTTTGTGAAGACATATTCAAGATGAGGATCAGAAGGCAACAACCCTCGACAAGATCCTTGCCGAGGATTGCCATGAGACCCCCCGGCAAGATTCTTGCCGGGGACGACAGCGCGACACGTCAAGACCCTTGCCGGGCCCCCCGGCAAGGCTCTCGCCGAAGACTCCAGCAGGACCACTGCCAGGCCCACACCAGCCAAGTCTCCACCGCCGTTCGCATGCAGCTGCCAGCCCAAACCAGCTGGGCAGGCACCTGCGTGGCAACATGCAGCTTCCAGGCCAACTCAGCAGGCGCCTGCGTGGCGGCATGCAGATCTTTGTGAAGGCCCTACCACCGCGCCACCTCAGCTGCCTGCCTGCCTACATGGCGCCGCACGCATCGCTGGCCAGGGCGCGTGTCGAAGCAAGGAGGAGCGGCGACGGACGGGAGGGGCCTCACCCCCGCCCCCGATAAAGCTAGGGGACACCTCAGCGGCGCATTAAATGCAACTTGTCCTGTAATGCGAGCGATAAGCTCGCAATACTGTACGCCTTTCCACCTCCTGTATGCCACTGTGGCAGCCCCTTTCGCCTATAAAAGGAGGCCCATGGCATACTGGGGAAGGATTCGGCTCTTTTGAACCACGCACTCACCATAGCTAGTTCGAGAGCTCAAGAACTCTCTGAAATACACCCACCAAAGCAGGACCAGGGTTTTACGCATCCTCGCGGCCCGAACCTAGGTAAAGGATCCTTGTGCTGACTACTGATCCTGCTCTTCTCGCAACCCTGCGCCCCGGCAACCATGGTAGGGATTCTTGTGATCCCATAGGTGTCGTTCCACACCGACACCTTGTGAACTTATGCATAGGGGTTGGCTCACATTTTCGTCTTGACTCTCCGGTAGAAACTTTGGGGCACTCTTTGAAGTTCTTTGTGTTGGTTGAATAGATGAATCTGAGATTGTGTGATGCATATCGTATAATCATACCCACGGATACTTGAGGTGACATTGGAGTATCTAGGTGACATTAGGGTTTTGGTTGATTTGTGTCTTAAGGTGTTATTCTAGTACGAACTCTATGATAGATCGAACAGAAAGAATAGCTTCGTGTTATTTTACTACAGACTCTTGAATAGATCGATCAGAAAGGATAACTTTGAGGTGGTTTCGTACCCTACAATAATCTCTTCGTTTGTTCTCCGCTATTAGTGACCTTGGGGTGACTCTTTGTTGCATGTTGAGGGATATTTATATGATCTAATTATGGTATTATTGTTGAGAGAACTTGCACTAGTGAAAGTATGAACCTTAGGCCTTGTTTCCTAGCATTGCACTACCGTTTACTCTCACTTTTATTACTTGTTACCTTGCTGTTTTTATATTTTCAGATTACAAATACCTATATCTACCATCCATATTGCACTTGTATCACCATCTCTTCGCCGAACTAGTGCACCTATACAATTTACCATTGTATTGGGTGTGTTGGGCACACAAGAGACTCTTTGTTATTTGGTTGCAGGGTTGCTTGAGAGAGACCATCTTCATCCTACGCCTCCCACAGATTGATAAACCTTAGGTCATCCACTTGAGGGAAATTTGCTACTGTCCTACAAACCTCTGTGCTTGGAGGCCGAACAACGTCTACAAGAAGAAGGTTGTGTAGTAGACATCAAGCCAATTTCTGGCGCCGTTGCCGGGGAGGTGAGTGCTTGAAGGTATATCTTTAGATCTTGCAATCGAATCTTTTTGTTTCTCGTTTTATCACTAGTTTATTCTATAAAAGAAAACTACAAAAAAATGGAATTAAGGTTGCCTCATATGCTTCATCTTTTTAATGTCTTTCGTGAAAATGATGGGAAGGAAAATTGTGCTCAAGTACTAGAATAAGAATTAAATAGAATGCTTGGCATAAAATATGTGAATGATGAGCATGATTGCAATGTTTTTTGTCGTGGTTTTGTCACGGCAGATGTCCTAGAGAAAGGACTTAGTCGTGGAGCCATTGCTATGGGTTAGCATAAAGGGGTTAAAGCGGACAAGGGACACAAGAGAGTTTTATACTAGTTCAGCCGCTTACGATGAAGGTAAAAGCCTACATCTAGTTGTGATGGAATTGCTGGGGTTTCGATGACCAGGGAGTGAATACGCTTTGCCTGGGTCTCGAGTTGTTGTCTGTTGTCCTTGAACCGCCACCGGGTCGTCCCCTTATATACATGGGTTGACGCCCGTCGGTTTACAGAATCCCGAGGCCGGCTCATAACCGTGTCCGGCTCGGTCTCTGCTACTTCTATCTTACAACACAAGTTTACATACCAATGCCGGTTTATGTCTACAGGCCATAAACCGGCTTTTGGGCCCTGGGCCTTCATAAAGCATCACCGTCTATCTTCATGGACTTCAGATACAGATGAACTACTTGTGGGGTTAACCCGGCCTCTCCTGGCCAGTTTACGCCCAGTGGTAATATCCCCAACATTAGGCCCCAGATTGATTTGAACTGGTTCATGTCAATCCTCAATACTTAAGAAATTTTCTTCTTCAACATCTTCACATAATCTTGTAAACCGTCGTGACATCATCTTCTAGGACCATGGTAAACCGCTGTGACGTCACCTGTTATTTAAAACTGTATATAATCCACCTTCATTAATGAGCCTCCGACAATCGAGGCGACAGCTCTGCCTCATCCAAAATTTAGGCTCCTCGATTTTTGCGCCTGACGCTTATCTTTCTGCCCTTATAAATAGGGCTAGGGGGTCTTTCCATTTTTCCCCCTCGTGCCTCTTCGCGTCGTCGTCTTCCTCAAGCCGACCGACCCTCGAGCTCTGCCGCCGCCGTCGTCCTTCGTCTCTGCTTCGACAAAGGCCGCTGCATCAACCTGATCGTATAAGAGACAAGCGGTGATCCTCTGCTGCTTCCTCCTGCACCAGTAAGTCCTTCTTCTTCTTGCCCTAGATCCGCCATTAGGGTTCGATGTTCTTCATAGCTTGAAGCTGTTCTTCCTTCGGTAGCACCAATGGCCGGTTAGATCTGACTATTTGCAGCGCCTTTTGTAGTTTAGAATCCTTTCTTCTTGTTAAGGCACCTGCTTGATATCCAACTCATCTGAACTTGGTGAACCTTTAACACGCTGGAAATTAGGTCAGAATATATTTTGTTTTTCTAGCGCGCGGTAGATCTGAAATTACCCTGGCAAGATGTGAAACTTGTTTCTTCCTTCAATTATACATTCTTAATACCAGATTGGGTGGTTTAACTTCATATACAGAATGATGACCCAGTAGATACCATTAGTCCCCTGTTGAACCGCCAATGCATTCATCATTGTACTGTTTCCACTGTCAGACTCCGGTTTATGAATAATCAATTCCGGTTTAACAATATGCTTACATCCTTATACCGCTGTATAGTTGTCCATTGTAAATCTTAAACCGGCAATAATCATGTTTCAGATCTTTCATTGCCATGGCCAAGCAAGTCTATGAATGCAATTGGGCTCCTTCTCGAGTAACCGAAGAACAGTTAAACAATCTTGTTAAAACTGGCGCTTTAGCCAAGAAAGATGTCATCCACTGGAGGGTCCCTGGCCCGGAAAATCCTCCTACACCCAAGGACGGAGAGGTAGTCGTGTTTGCTTACCATCTGAGTCGAGGTTTTAGCCCTCCCGGTTCGAAATTTTTCCGAGATGTACTAGCCAATTTTCAGCTGCAACCTCAAGAGATCGGTCCCAATTCTGTGACCAACATCTGCCACTTCCAAGTCTTCTGTGAGGTTTATCTGCAAGAGGAACCTACAGTCAAACTGTTTAGGGATTTCTTTCACTTAAAGGAAAGAAGTCACCTTCCCTCATCCCAAACTCCATAGTCACCCCAAGGAGTGGAACCAGACTTGGTTTTATTGCATGGATACATCTCCACCTGATGAAAACCCCCTGCCGGGTTACCGCCCTGAACGCCTGAGCAACACACATCCTTTTCCTCAGAGGTTAACTGCAAGAGAAAGGGCCAACTATGCTCCTCAATTATCAAAGCTTAGAGCCTTCATGGCAAACGGTTTGACAGGAGTTGATCTTGCTCGTTGTTGGATAAGCTGGAGTATTCTGCCCTTAAGCCGGCGCTCCGGTTTGATGTGTGAGTATACGGGGAGTTTGAAGGATGCTCAGCGGCACATTGACATTCAGCTTACAGATGCAGAAGTCACTGAAGCTGTAAAAAAGATACTGAACGAACCAGAGGCTGTCTGTGCCCAAACCGGACTACTCCCCTTCCGCACCTTCAACAAACCACCAGCTGTAAGAATCATATAATCTTTTTATTTGAAGTTGCTTCTGTCCAAATATTCTCTGAAAGTGTGATTATTTTCTAACAGGGTGATGATCCGTTCTGGAACAAGAAACCATCACAAGACAAACCGGCGAAGCCGCAAGACAAACCGGTCAAGCCAGTTCGTCCAAAGATCAAGGTTGGTAAAAAACCTGCCAAGAAAAGGACCACTGCATCCTCCGATCTACCAGCTGATGACGATGTGGGTAATCCGAAACCAGAGGTAGAACTTGACTCTCTTGGTTCATTTTTCGTACACCTCATTGACAATGATTATTATCAGGACGACGCTGAAGGCAGTCATGCTGATGATGTAGAGGTAATCATTCTTTCCTCCGATTCAGATCCTCTGCCGATATCAAAAATCCGTCGAGCAAACCGGAAAGTAAAATTTTCTCACCCCCTTGCTTACTTGGACCCAAACTTTCTTTTGAAGACACAGCAGCACGAGGCTCGCCGCACAACCCGGCACAGCGGCCAGGTAGTTACCTCCACCGGTTTACCGAACAGTCCGGTTCGGAAACGCCGATCAGAGGTCTCTTATCCCATTGATATTTCATGCCCCAAAGCAGGTTGTTTCCGCCAGCCTCTTAACCCGTCTGATTCAAATTATCAAGGTACTTCTCACTCATCTTCTGGCGAGTCATCGGCCACACAGCTTCTACCCCTCAAAACAGTTCCTGGGTGAGCTATGCAGATGTCTTTATTCTTGATGTGTTATCTTTATATACTGTACTGATCCTCATGTCTATCTTTTCTCAGAGCCAAACCGAGACCCAGCAAGAAGGCTCGGTTAAGCAAACCGGCTGATGATAATGTAGCTGTTGAACCAGAAAAAACTCCAGATCCGGAAGAAACCGATGCCGACGCCATGCTTAATGATCCGTCGCCTCAAGACCATGACTTCCTTGCCGAGCAAGTGCAAGTTGACACTATGAGCCATGCAGACCAGCCAACCAGCCCTGTCCGAACTGATGACAAACCAGTCAGTCCAGTTAAGGATACTGACAAACCACCAACTCCAGTAAGGCTGCTGATGACGAAGATGATGATATTATGATTACTGGCACTGGCCATACCGCTCCGGGCAATCCTGTCGCTTTGTCAAAGCATACTGCCAAAGACGAGCTCTCTGCAATTGGCAAAGTCAAATGGAACACCGATCTGTCAAATTATGCCCATCTGAATGTTCAAGACCTTCACTCTGGCTTCCTGAACCGTCTGTACACCAGCCGTGACTGTGAAGCCGGTTTGGTAAATATGATGAAGGAGCGATACGAGGTAACTTCATAAGTGTTTCTCTCTTATATTTAATTGCAGCTTCTCAACTCTAGTAGCCCCCAAGTGACGGTTTAAGATACCAATTTAAATCGGGACTTAGTAATAATTCCATGTTTGCAAGAATGCATCTTAACTTCACTGATGCCCCAAGGGCCGGTTTAACTTTATAAAGATGAACCGGGACTTTGTAGATGAATTCCCATATTAGCATTTTATGAGCAAATACACATTAGCCCCGAAGTGCCAAGCTTAATACTTGTATTGTGCTGGGGACTTTGTAAAAATTTCTGATAAAGAGCAAATATGCATTAGCCCCCAAGTACTAAGGGCATAACCTGTTATGTGCTTGGTACTTCAAATATGTACTGTTGGCTCATTATATATCGGTTTCTTTATAGGCTGAACTGCGCAAAAAGGAATCTCAAACCGCCGATCTGCAAGAAAATATCAAGTCCCAACAGGCCGAAGCTTCCAAGGCAAAAGATGAGCTGACGAGCGCCTTAGCCGCTATGGAAAAGCTAAAGGAGAGCTTCAACAAGGAGCGGGCGGATTGGAACACAGAGAAATCCACTTTGCAGAAAAGAGCTGAAAACGCAGAAGCAGCTCTCAACCGGTGGTAGACGAGCTGACTAGTGTAAAGCGGCAAGTACATGCTATGACCGCTGCTGTGTTTGGTAAGCATCCTTGCTTTATACTTTCAACATATCTTCCCATGTGTTGCTGGTTTACTGACGTTTATAATGATGCAGGAACTCGTATTAGCCATCTGGGCTCTGACGTACAGAAGAAATTAAAAGCGGCCTATACTCTGATAGAGCAGCTGTATACCGGTGCGCAGCGGATCATCTGCACCGCTTCACACAATAAACCTCCTCCAACATTGATCAAGGACACCTTAGAAAGGCTATCCATGCTGCCTGCCCGGGTTGAAGAACTAAAGAAAGTTGCGGCAAGGGCCGGAGCTCTGACCGCTCTAACCCAGGCAAAGGCGTGGGTGCCTGATCTTGATCCGATGGACGTGGCTAAAGGCTTCCCAAGCTTAAAAGAAGACGGATCAGAATTTGGCCAGGAGGATCTCCGCGCCATAAACCGGGAAGTACGTCCACTGGCTTGTCAATTGGCTAAAGAAGCTGATCTCTCATACTATCAGGCAAGTTATGATGACAAGAACAGACGGGTTGCTGCACCAATTCCGGAAGTGTCACGACCGGATTTTGGGATATAAATTCCCAGAAAACGGCCTGTGTGCTCACCAGCCCCAGGATTACTGTTAGCTGATGAGGTACCAACTTGATACAAGAATTCCAAGCAAGGAACAAAAATATGTAGTACAAGACCATTTAGGCCTGGGAGTACAACACTTGGTTTCTAATAGTTGAGGGCGGAAGCGGTTGGAAACATCTGCGTCTATGGGGCTCCATTTCCCACAAGAACAGCTGACCAGGATAACTCCTATCCTCGCGAGGCTGCAAACATCGACAGCGTAGGTTCCGAGGTTGTCACCGCGATGCTTAACTCCAAGCAAGGAATCTGGCCAAGACAATAGCCAGGGACAAGCCAGTGAGTACGTTTGAATGTACTCGCAAACATTAAGAACACGGGTATAATATATCAAACATACTCCAGGTTTAATAGATGATCATACATCCGTCACGAAATATACAAAAAAAATCATGATGCACACATATGGATAAAAATATACCAAAATAAAATACTGGGTGCCAAACGAGTGTCTGAATGACTCCTCGAGCGGAAAAATGCAGAATAGTAATACTGGTGTCAAACGAGTGTCTGAATGACTCCTCGAGCGGTAAATGCAGAAATAATAATACTGGTGCCAAACGAGTGTCTGAATGACTCCTCGAGCGGAAAACGCAGAAATAATAATGCCGCAGTCGGGCGTCTGAGCGACACCACATAAAGGGCTTATAAAAGAATAATCACAGTGAATATCCAGGAGGTAGAACCATCCCAGGGATACTCAATAATATACGTAATATAAATGGTTAGTACAAAACAATAAAGATCATAATCCAAGGGTGCCATAATCATAAACAAAATTTAGTACAATCGTTTCTCCATCCGAAAACCGATAATTTAGTCAAGCCGTATCTCCATCCGAATTCCGTTACTAAGCTCTAATTAAATCGTTCTCCATCCGAATGCCGTTACAGAGACTCAACTCGGGTTGTGGCCTTTACTTAAGAACAGGACTATCTGACAGGATATATCCTCTGCAGAGGGAGTACCATTTTCCACGAGTAACGGGATTACTCAGTCCCTCGGGACTAATTCCGTCTACGGTCTTTTGATTGAAAACACGCCTGACCTGCACACACCAGCTTAACTCACCAGTGTCTGGAATCACCCACGACACCTGCCAAGCAAAACTCTAAGTGGGGAGGCTACAACCTCGACATAGCATGGGATCACAAAATTTATACCGCGCGCAAACTGGGGAAGCTATCCCCTTCGGCTACAACCGAAACACCCATGCCCCCGGACCGAATGACAGGCTTTAATCTGTGGCCACGGGACCTTCATCACGGCCTCTCTGTACGGTGTGTGCTTTGGAAAGGGGTTGGCAACCTACTGAACCATACCCTGTCCCCTGCAGGGACAAGTGGTGGTACCGACAAAGGAAGCTACTGAACAAGACTCGGTCTACAACCGACTCAGGTGATCCAAGTATCCACCAACAATATTACCACTAGTGAAATAAATCACCACTCCTCGAGCCTCACCATGCTATGCCGGGCATACTCGTCTCAACGAGGGATTAGGGACAAGCTCATGTCTACCCAAGACCACGACTTTCCCGCTTCCTACCGGTGTGCAAGAGAAGCTCACGAGGGCGATACAAATCCTTAGGGTATCCACTGCTGGCCACAAACAATCTCCAAAGTGCACTCATGCACGAGACTACATCGATACATAAACTGTCACATCTACTCCAAGTCAAAAGGTGCTGTGATCGCATCAAAACACCACAACAAATATTATGCCAGAGTTCAGAAATGCCTGCCTTCAAGAGTATGCAAAGGATGCACTTTATTGGAAGCTTTCCTTTTTCTCCAAAAATCCTATTTTGCAAAATACACAAATACAAATATTTCAAACACAGTACCAAAACCTGTCTCAAATATTTTTGAAATAAATCTTAAAATAAACTAGATGAAATTTGCGAGAGGTAGGAAAAAGAATCAACTCATTTGGAGTTTTATTTTAAAAGTTATAGCTAGTCAAAGTTTGGTCAACTCTGTTTTTAAATAAAACCAGAAAAAAAAGGAAAACGTTTCAGCAGAAATACGCTTTCGCAGCAGAGGAAACGCACTCGGGGGTTTTGCGCCTCCACTTAAACAGATAGAGGGTGCTGCGTGGGTCACTAACAGTGGGTCCAGAGGGCCCACTGGTCAGGTTCGACCGTTCCTTCCCTCCTTCTCTTCTCTTCTGCCCGACGGGAGCGGGGCTCCGGCGATCGCCGGCGACGGACGGCGGCTCCTCGAGGGCATCTGCCGGCGGGAATGGAATGGCAAGACCGAGGCGGTCCTCGGGGTGGTTGATGGGTCGGCGGAGGTGGAAGGAGTCGCCGGCGGCGAGCTCCGCGGCGGAGGAAAGCTGCGGTGGTGAAGTGCTTTTTGTGCTCTGGTGGTCTCTGATCGAAGATGAGTAGCTGGGCAGCTCCGCAAGGACCAGAGGGAGCGACTGGTGGTGCTGGTTGGGCGAGAGGGTGGCCGGTTGCGACGAATCGCACCGAAGCTTGGCGGCGGTCGGGCTGGCCGGAGTTGAGGGAGACGGCCACTACTGTTCGATTCACTACGCGGGAAGCTCTACGAGGAGTGTCTGAAGTCGCGTGAGTGCTCGGAGGGGCTCGGGGACCCTTTATATAGCGCTCGAGGCAGGTTCCCGCGGTGGCAGAGGATAGGATCGCCGGCGACAGCCGTTGCTGTAGGTGCAGGGCATCTTGGCGGCGACGAACGCGTTCCGACAGGCAGGAGGATAGGCACGAGCGATTCCTAGGGGCAGCTGGCGCGCTGGCGCGGTCTGGGCGGTGCCGAACATGGCAGAGGCCGCCGCCGACGCCGGCGTGCCGCCAAGGGCGCGGCCAGCGGCGCAGCCGGGCACCAGAGGGATCGTGGAGCAGGGGGCGGCTAGTGCGCGGCTCAGCGATGCAGAGGGAGCCAGGGTCGGGTCGCGTCGCGTGCGGCAGTGCGGCGTGTCCGCGTAGTGCGCGCGCGTGCAAAACATGCGCTCTGGGCGCGCCCAGAGCACGCACGGCACCTGTTCGACGCAATGCCAGCACTCTCTAGAGCTCGAGGGTGGAGCTGGCACTGCACATGACGGAGGTAGGGGTAGCAAGGCACTCAGTGGACAAGGTGGGTAGGTCAGGGGTTCAAGTCCATAGTGCAAACCAGAGAGCTTGCCAAAAGTGGCTGTGCACACCAGGTGTTCGACAGAATGCTAGATGCACATAGGCAACTCTTGGAGTGGCCAAAAACTCCAGATCAGTTCCTCCTTAGACACAGGAGATGGTGGTAGGGTCAGTTTGGCAAAAACAGAAAGTTGATAGTGCAAGCTTTGCAAAACTCCAGTTCTGGACAGAAAACAGAAGGGTTTAGGGCATGCACTTCAAAACCTCCAATGAGCCCAATCTCTTGGACTTAAGAGTTTGGTAGGGAGGGCTACAAGTAGGAGAAAGCTCAGGGTCACTAGAGCAAGGAAAAATATGGTTGCAGTACAAATCACCAATTTGGACCAGAAAGCAAAAGAGGTTGATCCACTCAAATTTTCCAAAGAACATCATTGGGTTTTTGCTTGAAGATGAGTTGTATGCATCCACTGTCATCTCCAAATACTTGGAAGAATTTTTGAAGAAATATTTAAATGGTTTGCAGTGCAAAAGTGCCTACTGGACCAGATTGGAAAAATTGGTGTAGAGCTCAAAATCTCCAATGGCCAGAAGGTATCTTTGCATAAAAGTGATGTGGAAACATCACATGACATCCCCAAATTTTGGTGGAATTTTTAAAAGCATTTGTCAAGTGGTTGTAGTGCAAATAGGCCCCAAATGCAAAAGGAATCATTTTAAAGAGATAAAGCTTTTTGAATAAATAAATCTTGCAACATTTGAATCCACTGATAAATAATGGTTTTATAAAAGAGAGTAAACAAATCCAACAATACCTTTGAAGGTTTCTCCCACTAGAGGCAAAAATCCAAAATCACAAAAGGTAAAACTTGACAATTTGGAAAAGTTTTATTTCCTGGCAACATTTTAATAAATAAAACGAGGCCAAAATTTTGGGGTGTCACAACACTACCCCCCTTAAGAAAAATCTCGTCCTCGAGATTTGTTAAAAGCTGTTTTGGACAAGAATTGTTTTTGAAATAAAATTGCTTTTATCAATGAAATCCTCTAGTTGCACAAAAACCAAAAGGCTACAGTGAGAGGGCAATAAGTGGGGTAAAACCGCAGTGTGCTACACTGGCGCAGCGTGGAAAAATCCATGGTTAGGGAAAACGAGATATTTCTACTGGATACAGTAATTTAGAATAAATTCTAAATTACTAAAATACGCTGGTCGCACCCGGGAGCACCGTGCTCTCTCTGGCGGACAGGTGGGCCCAGGGCCCACTGTCGGCCTCTTCTCCTTCCTCTGGCTCTCTCTTCTCCCTCGCGCGTTCTCCCGCGCTTCCTCCACCGGCGATGCCTAGCCCGTAGGGCATCAAGGCCGTACCGGGGTAGTGCGCGGCGTGCGTGCTGCCGGTGCAGCGTGCACTCACCTCGCGGGCCAGGGCGCTGTCGGTACTGCTCGCGGGCTTGCCTCCGAACACCGGCGGTCGAGCGACGAGTGGCGCTGGTGGACCTCGCCCACAGTACACCGATCTCGGGCTATAAAACGATCGCGGTGCTCCTCTCTTCTTCCTCACACCCGGCCTCGCTCCTACTCCTCCTTCCTTCTTCTCCATAGCTGCTGTCAGGAGCTTGAGCCGAGGCTCCAATGGCGGAGGCAATGCCGGACTGGTATGTGGTCCTGGTGTGTGGGGGGCTTGGCGGTGCTGCTGGGGTTCTCCGTGCTCCTGTGCGCGATGATCCTGGACGATCGTCGTGATGCTGCCGCACGAGTGTTAGCTCTTCGCGGTGGCGGCGATCATGTGGATTAGGCGCAGCATCGAGGCTGACTGCCGTCGGAGTGCTGGGGCAGCTCGCGCCTGAATGAACACTCACAAATCTCTCTTACCGAGACTGTGGTGCCCTCGAGTGTGGTTAGATAGGCGCAAAAATGTGCTCAGGGATTTGTAACAGTGCTCGAGGTCGAGTAGTGGCTGCTGAGAGTCTGCTGTAATGGTGCTGCGCGAATAATAATAATAAAATACTATGCCGGAAAAAATGCATATATGCGCAGTAATAACTCAGGGAAAAGAAATCTCCTCGAAGACACGTTGCGAGAGAAGAAATAATTAAAACAACACTAACAGCAGTAACACTGCTCATAAAACAGGAACTAAAGAAAGTCGGATCCGTTGCACAAAGATTTTACGAACATGCTGCAACACACAAATACAAGTACTGGACAATAAATATATCGGAGACGTTTACATGGAAAACGGTAAAGCGACAGGGTCCTGAGAAAACGCCTCTGGCACTGGGGCACACTCCTCTTCTATCGGGGGAAGCGGGTTGAGCAGACGATGAATGCGCCCTTCTTGGTCAGGCCTCAGTGGTCTGCCAATAGCGATCCGAGGATTTAAATCAGCGAGGCTCTGGAGATAACCCATTACCCGCTGAGTTAAACGCTCTTGGGCGATGACGTACTGGGCAAGGTTGGCCAGTACTGGATCTCTCTCAATGCGCCCACCGGGGAAAGATGCAACTTCTCCGGGTGCTGCATGGCTCGGAAAATAATAGTACCCTCGCTCACTGGCGTAGGGCACCGCGAATCGAAGGCGGGTGAGCGCCTCGTACGCAGCAGCTTCTATGGCCATCTGTGGAGTCGGCATGGATTTCCCCATGAAGGAGACTTCCGTGGGATCTTGGTTTGGGTAGGCGGGAGGGATGTGCACCACTGCCCAATATTTCGAGGTGGATGGAGTGATCCTCGATTTGAGCAACTCGTACTGGGGTGGACGGGTGGCACTCATAGTACGGCAGGTAAAGTCCCACAGTAATTTGACAAAGCTGCCGGGGGTTGCGTCTGGGGTTCTCAGATAAATGCTGGGGGTCGACATGGCAAGGAATGGCTGTGGGTGCTGCGCACAAAGGTGAGGGGTGCTCGGCAAGGTCACGGAGTGGCCTTTATATAGCACCGGGGCTGGGATATCTACCAGGGTAAAAGGCGACTGGCTGACGATCCTGTACTCGGGTCAAAGCCACAGATATACATATCACATAAAGGTGACGCATTACTGTGGGCGTTGACGGGGTTGGTCTAGGTGGCTGCGCCCGAGAAAATAAATAAATAAAAATGCAATTGTACGCCAACGTACACATGCATAGCTACTACTCCAAAAATAAGAGCGCTCAAACAGACAGCATGCAACAAAAGCGATACAAGGCCACACATTACAAAGCGTAGGGAAACTAAGGCTCGATATAACTTTGAGCGACTTAGTCTACTTCGTTAATGTCCAAGTGGGCTGGCCTTGCGGACGCCGATGCTTCTCCACGGTTCTCACCGTCGGGATTTGCTGGTTGAGGCTGAGGTGCTGCAGGGTCGGGGAGATGGTGATGACCATCCCGGGGGTTGTTGGCCCAGATCCCGCTGGAATGAGTTTCCAAAAGGCGACGAAGCGCTTCTGGTGTCACCAAAGTGCTCTGGTGGATGGCTGGAGCAGACCTCGGGGGATCGATCGGGTGTCCGAACAGCACGACTGGGTTGTCGGTGTCGGGCTCCGCTTCTCTCCTCGCCGGGGCTCGGCGAACCAGCTCTCCACGAGCTGCGATCAGATCCAGAGTGACCTGGTCGAACAGTTGCTCTAGTGCGCTTACATAGCGCACCAGATGCAGCAGCGCAGGATCCGTCTCGTGGTCTCCGTTGGCAACTTGGGGCGGCCTACCATACCCGTCACGACTGGGGTAGTAGTAGAACGA
Organism: Aegilops tauschii subsp. strangulata; assembly: GCF_002575655.3. Taxonomy (NCBI): domain Eukaryota; kingdom Viridiplantae; phylum Streptophyta; class Magnoliopsida; order Poales; family Poaceae; genus Aegilops; species Aegilops tauschii. The sequence continues at coordinate 291,010,171 of NC_053038.3, forward strand.
GCGACAGTTAACTCTGGGCGACAAGTGCCGGAGTTGAACTATAGCTTCTCGGGCTGCCAGTTGGATGGCTTGTGGCTCAAAGGAAGTTGTCCTTCCAGTGAACCTGTAGGGGCGTTCTGGCGACAGACCCCTACCGTAGATGTGCACAGTGGCCCAGTACTGACGGCTTTCACCGTACATGGGTCCTTGGTACACAACATACTCAGGAGGCTCTTCTAACGCATAGGCACGGCGGGTGAGGTTTGCGAGCATGGTCACAAAACCTCCAAGGTTGGTCGCTGTGGTCTCATTGTGAACAATGGGGCCAGGCATCGTGGCTGGGTTTGGGGGAAAGAGGCTGTGCTGTGCCGTGGCTAGCGTGCCCTTTTTATAGGAAAAGGGGACGGAGTCTTCCTCCGCACGCTTGCGATAGAGACGGGTTGGGTGTCGGTCACTGGCGCGTGATCGACGGGCTAGGCTGATAGGTTGGGCACCGTCCGCCGAAAAGTCGTCGGGTCATTGTGGAGCTACCTTACGCGGGAAGCTTGACCGGGGGTTAGGCCAAGGTCTGATGGTTTGGTTAACCTAAGTTTATCGACCTGGCTAAGATAGGATTAGCCAATGGTCAGCCTGGCTCTGATACCAAGTCTGTCACGACCGGATTTTGGGATATAAGTTCCCAGAAAAACGGCCTGTGTGCTCACCAGCCCCAGGATTACTGTTAGCTGATGAGGTACCAACTTGATACAAGAATTCCAAGCAAGGAACAAAAATATGTAGTACAAGACCATTTAGGCCTGGGAGTACAACACTTGGTTTCTAATAGTTGAGGGCGGAAGCGGTTGGAAACATCTGCGTCTATGGGGCTCCATTTCCCACAAGAACAGCTGACCAGGATAACTCCTATCTTCGCGAGGCTGCAAACGTTGACAGCGTAGGTTCCGAGGTTGTCACCGCGATGCTTAACTCCAAGCAAGGAATCTGGCCAAGACAATAGCCAGGGACAAGCCAGTGAGTACGTTTGAATGTACTCGCAAACATTAAGAACACGGGTATAATATATCAAACATACTCCAGGTTTAATAGATGATCATACATCCGTCACGAAATATACAAAAAAAATCATGATGCACACATATGGATAAAAATATACCAAAATAAAATACTGGGTGCCAAACGAGTGTCTGAATGACTCCTCGAGCGGAAAAATGCAGAATAGTAATACTGGTGTCAAACGAGTGTCTGAATGACTCCTCGAGCGGTAAATGCAGAAATAATAATACTGGTGCCAAACGAGTGTCTGAATGACTCCTCGAGCGGAAAACGCAGAAATAATAATGCCGCAGTCGGGCGTCTGAGCGACACCACATAAAGGGCTTATAAAAGAATAATCACAGTGAATATCCAGGAGGTAGAACCATCCCAGGGATACTCAATAATATACGTAATATAAATGGTTAGTCCAAAACAATAAAGATCATAATCCAAGGGTGCCATAATCATAAACAAAATTTAGTACAATCGTTTCTCCATCCGAAAACCGATAATTTAGTCAAGCCGTATCTCCATCCGAATTCCGTTACTAAGCTCTAATTAAATCGTTCTCCATCCGAATGCCGTTACAGAGACTCAACTCGGGTTGTGGCCTTTACTTAAGAACAGGACTATCTGACAGGATATATCCTCTGCAGAGGGAGTACCATTTTCCACGAGTAACGGGATTACTCAGTCCCTCGGGACTAATTCCGTCTACGGTCTTTTGATTGAAAACACGCCTGACCTGCACACACCAGCTTAACTCACCAGTGTCTGGAATCACCCACGACACCTGCCAAGCAAAACTCTAAGTGGGGAGGCTACAACCTCGACGTAGCATGGGATCAAAAAATTTATACCGCGCGCAAACTGGGGAAGCTATCCCCTTCGGCTACAACCAAAACACCCATGCCCCCGGACCGAATGACAGGCTTTAATCCGTGGCCACGGGACCTTCATCACGGCCTCTCTGTACGGTGTGTGCTTTGGAAAGGGGTTGACAACCTACTGAACCATACCCTGTCCCCTGCAGGGACAAGTGGTGGTACCGACAAAGGAAGCTACTGAACAAGACTCGGTCTACAACCGACTCAGGTGATCCAAGTATCCACCAACAATATTACCACTAGTGAAATAAATCACCACTCCTCGAGCCTCACCATGCTATGCCGGGCATACTCGTCTCAACGGATTAGGGACAAGCTCGTGTCTACCCAAGACCACGACTTTCCCGCTTCCTACCGGTGTGCAAGAGAAGCTCACGAGGGCGATACAAATCCTTAGGGTATCCATTGCTGGCCACAAACAATCTCCAAAGTGCACTCATGCACGAGACTACATCGATACATAAACTGTCACATCTACTCCAAGTCAAAAGGTGCTGTGATCGCATCAAAACACCACAACAAATATTATGCCAGAGTTCAGAAATGCTTGCCTTCAAGAGTATGCAAAGGATGCACTTTATTGGAAGCTTTCCTTTTTCTCCAAAAATCCTATTTTGCAAAATACACAAATACAAATATTTCAAACACAGTACCAAAACCTGTCTCAAATATTTTTGAAATAAATCTTAAAATAAACTAGATGAAATTTGAGAGAGGTGGGAAAAAGAATCAACTCATTTGGAGTTTTATTTTAAAAGTTATAGCCAGTCAAAGTTTGGTCAACTCTGTTTTTAAATAAAACCAGAAAAAAAGGAAAACGTTTCAGCAGAAATACGCTTTCGCAGCAGAGGAAACGCACTCGGGGGTTTTGCGCCTCCACTTAAACAGAGAGAGGGCGCTGCGTGGGTCACTAACAGTGGGTCCAGAGGGCCCACTGGTCAGGTTCGACCGTTCCTTCCCTCCTTCTCTTCTCTTCTGCCCGACGGGAGCGGGGCTCCGGCGATCGCCGGCGACGGACGGCGGCTCCTTGAGGGCATCTGCGGGCGGGAATGGAACGTCAAGACCGAGGCGGTCCTCGGGGTGGTTGATGGGTCGGCGGAGGTGGAAGGAGTCGCCGGCGGCGAGCTCCGCGGCGGAGGAAAGCTGCGGTGGTGAAGTGCTTTTTGTGCTCTGGTGGTCTCTGATCGAAGATGAGTAGCTGGGCAGCTCCGCAAGGACCAGAGGGAGCGACTGGTGGTGCTGGTTGGGCGAGAGGGTGGCCGGTTGCGACGAATCGCACCGGAGCTTGGCGGCGGCCGGGCTGGCCGGAGTTGAGGGAGACGGCCACTACTGTTCGATTCACTACGCGGGAAGCTCTACGAGGAGTGTCTGAAGTCGCGTGAGTGCTCGGAGGGGCTCGGGGACCCTTTATATAGCGCTCGAGGCAGGTTCCCGCGGTGGCAGAGGATAGGATCGCCGGCGACAGCCGTTGCTGTAGGTGCAGGGCATCTTGGCGGCGACGAACGCGTTCCGACAGGAAGGAGGATAGGCACGAGCGATTCCTAGGGGCAGCTGGCGCGCTGGCGCGGTCTGGGCGGTGCCGAACATGGCAGAGGCCGCCGCCGACGCCGGCGTGCCACCAAGGGCGCGGCCAGCGGCGCAGCCGGGCACCAGAGGGATCGTGGAGCAGGGGGCGGCTAGTGCGCGGCTCAGCGATGCAGAGGGAGCCAGGGTCGGGTCGCGTCGCGTGCGGCAGTGCGGCGTGTCGGCGTAGTGCGCGCGCGTGCAAAACATGCGCTCTGGGCGCGCCCAGAGCACGCACGGCACCTGTTCGACGCAATGCCAACGCGCTCTAGAGCTCGAGGGTGGAGCTGGCACTGCACATGACGGAGGTAAGGGTAGCAAGGCACTCAGTGGACAAGGTGGGTAGGTCAGGGGTTCAAGTCCATAGTGCAAACCAGAGAGCTTGCCAAAAGTGGCTGTGCACACCAGGTGTTCGACAGAATGCCAGATGCACATAGGCAACTCTTGGAGTGGCCAAAAACTCCAGATCAGTGCCTCCTTAGACACAAGAGATGGTGGTAGGGTCAGTTTGGCAAAAACAGAAAGTTGATAGTGCAAGCTTTGCAAAACTCCAGTTCTGGACAGAAAACAGAAGGGTTTAGGGCATGCACTTCAAAACCTCCAATGAGCCCAATCTCTTGGACTTAAGAGTTTGATAGGGAGGGCTACAAGTAGGAGAAAGCTCAGGGTCACTAGAGCAAGGAAAAATATGGTTGCAGTACAAATCACCAATTTGGACCAGAAAGCAAAAGAGGTTGATCCACTCAAATTTTCCAAAGAACATCATTGGGTTTTTGCTTGAAGATGAGTTGTATGCATCCACTGTCATCTCCAAATACTTGGAAGAATTTTTGAAGAAATATTTAAATGGTTTGCAGTGCAAAAGTGCCTACTGGACCAGATTGGAAAAATTGGTGTAGAGCTCAAAATCTCCAATGGCCAGAAGGTATCTTTGCATAAAAGTGATGTGGAAACATCACATGACATCCCCAAATTTTGGTGGAATTTTTAAAAGCATTTGTCAAGTGGTTGTAGTGCAAATAGGCCCCAAATGCAAAAGGAATCATTTTAAAGAGATAAAGCTTTTTGAATAAATAAATCTTGCAACATTTGAATCCACTGATAAATAATGGTTTTATAAAAGAGAGTAAACAAATCCAACAATACCTTTGAAGGTTTCTCCCACTAGAGGCAAAAATCCAAAATCACAAAAGGTAAAACTTGACAATTTGGAAAAGTTTTATTTCCTGGCAACATTTTAATAAATAAAACGAGGCCAAAATTTTGGGGTGTCACAGGAAGCGCAAAATCTGATCCCTCCAATCCGTAAGCACACTTACGCCCCTGATATTGAACCGTCAACCCTTATAAGCGACGAAGCTGTGTTCCAAGCTTTAACTGGGATCGACTGGACAACTGTTGACTTCCAGCCGTTGGGTAGAGACGAAGAAGATGAACCGGTGCAAGATGATCCGCAACCGTCAGGTCAAGCTGGTGATCAATCATAATCCGGAGGCCGGTTTAGCCTTCTATGTGCTGCAACACTTATTTGAGAAAACCATTATCCTTTTGGGCACTGAAACGCCTTGTAATAGGCTAGTTAAAACACTTGGTCTGTTATGCCTTCGTGCATATTTATCTGCGACTGATGCTTGCTTAATCCGACATGCTTAAGATATGATGTTCATAATCCATAGCCATTTATTCAAGCTGTTCCTGTAGATAAGAAGCTTAAAGCGCCTTGGCGGTTTACCACCGGGCGGGTCATGATACCCAAATATATATATGACCAAGGCTTATAACCAAGGTTGTAAAGATAACCAAATATGGAAATATATGATACCTGTGAGCTTTAGGCATAGTGTTGGCTGACCAACTTTGTAATGAGGGTAATAACCCTAATCGGGAGCAGAAGTAACTCCTGTTATATGATGCCAGTTTACCAGAAAACCGTTCCGGGCTGTGATAAACACCGGTTTATTCCATACTGGTGACTTTGAGTCAAAACCAGACCGGGCTGATAGTCTCCGGATTATAACTTGATCATGTACTGACAACTTGTAGTTGACAGCCTAATCGGGTTGATAAACACCGGTTTAAAAACATCACAAATCTTATCAAAAGAAAGAGAAACTTAGCAAAAGGCAAATAAAACCGTTGTAGTCAAGGCTTTTCACGGGCTGCCAGGCCCTAAATTTGACAGCAAAGAATCCCCAAGCAACATTGTGAGCTGTGCTCAGTGGGTGCCTATGTTTGAGCTGTTGTTTTACAACACTCTCTTTGGCCCCGGATTGATGTGGCTTTGAGCCGATCAAGAGGTGTGACTGTGGTTCGGATACGACCAAGCCCCCAAGTGATGTTGTGGCATTGCGCCGATCAAGAGGTGTAGCTATGGTTCGGGTACGACCAAGCCCCCAAGTGATGCTGTGGCATTGCGCCGATCAAGAGGTGTAGCTATGGTTTGGATACGACCAAGCCCCCAAGTGATGATGTGGCATTGCGCCGATCAAGAGGCGTAGCTATGGTTCGGATACGACCAAGCCCCCAAGTGATGCAATATAAAGCTTAGAGAAGCTAAATCAAGGGGTAAACCGGACGCCGCTTTGTAAGCTCCATGTAACCACACATGATGTAAGAAAAACAACAGATACCCCGCTTTAGTCGAGGTTCCGGTTTATTATATTGATCATAATATATACATTGTCATAATATGTACATAAGCAGAGCCTATAGCTCAAGTATAGTAAGGCCGAAGATGAGCAATATTCCACGGCCGGTTCGTCTCCTCCTCCGATTTACGTGAATCTTTGCGCTCTCGAACATCGATTAGGTAGTACGACCCGTTGTGTAGATTCTTGCTGACCACAAAGTGTCCTTCCCAAGGGGGGGATAGCTTGTGCATATCCGTTTGATCTTGGATGAGTCGAAGCACCAAATGACCTTCTTGAAAGGTTCTGGTTCTAACCCGGCGGCTATGATAACGATGCAGATCTTGCTGATAAATCGCCGAACGGGCTGCCGCCATGTCACGTTCCTCATCTAACAGGTCAAGAGCTTCCTGCCGTGCCTTCTCGTTGTCAGCTTCAACATATGCCGCTACACGAGGCGAGTCATGACGGATGTCACTAGGAAGAACTGCTTCCGCTCCATAAACCATGAAGAATTGTGTGTATCCTGTCGATCTGTTGGGTGTGGTATTGATGCTCCACAACACAGAAGGTAACTCCTCAACCCAACAACCCCGCGTCCGTTGCAAAGGAACCATAAGCCGGGGTTTGATGCCTCTCAAGATCTCTTGATTGGCCCTCTCTGCTTGACCATTAGACTGTGGGTGAGCCACCGATGACACGTCAAGCCGGATGTTCTCACGTTGACAAAACTCCTTCATGGCACCTTTTGACAGATTGGTACCATTGTCTGTTATAATGATGTGTGGAAAGCCGAACCGGAAGATCACCTTTTTGATGAATTGAACCGCCGTGACTGCGTCACACTTACTAACTGGCTCTGCCTCCACCCACTTCGTGAACTTATCAACCGCCACTAAAAGGTGGGTCTTCTTGTCCTTGGACCTCTTGAAAGGCCCAACCATATCCAGCCCCAAGTTGCAAACGGCCAGGTGATTGGAATCATCCTCAATTCTTGAGTCGGTACATGAGCGCGCCTTGAGAATTTCTGACAGCCATCACATCTTTTGACCAAGTCCTCGGCATCAGCATGAGCTGTCAACCAATAGAAATCGTGACGAAACGCCTTGGCCACCAACGATTTTGAACCGGCATGGTGACCACAATCTCCTTCGTGGATCTCACGCAAAATTTCACGGCCTTCATAAGGAGACACACAACGTTGAAACGCCCCTGTCACACTGCAATGATGTAACTCTCCATTGATAATAGCCATGGACTTGGACAGCCGGATTATCTGCCTGGCCAAAGTTTCATCCTCTGGTAACTCGCCCCGGTTCATATACGCCAGATATGGAACCGTCCAATCCGGGATAACATGAAGAGCTGCCACCAACTGAGCTTCCGGATCAGGAATGGCCAAATCCTCTTCACCAGGGAGTTTGACGGACGGATTATGCAGAACATCCAGGAGGACATTAGGTGGAACTGGTTTACGTTGGGAACCCAGGCGGCTTAAAGCGTCCGCCGCTTCATTCTTCCGCCGGTCCACATGATCCACCTGATAACCTTTAAAGTGACCTGCAACAATATCCACCTCACGATGATATGCTGCCATGAGTGGGTCCTTGGAATCCCAAGTGCCAGACACTTGTTGAGCCACCAGATCCGAGTCACCGAAGCACTTAACTCGGCTTAGGTTCATCTCCTTAGCCATCCGAAGACCATGGAGTAAAGCCTCATATTCAGCTACATTGTTAGTGCAAGGGAACATTAAACGGAGAACATAACAAAACTTATCACCTCATGGGGAAGTTAATACGACTCCAGCCCCCGAGCCCTCCAATTGCCTGGACCCATCAAAATGAATAGTCCAATAAGTATGATCCGGCTTCTCTTCTAGCGCTTGTAGTTCTGTCCAATCATTGATGAAATCCACAAGTGCTTGAGATTTGATCGCCGTTCGGGGTATGTATTTCAACCCGTGAGGCCCGAGCTCTATAGCCCACTTAGCAATCCGGCCTGTTGCTTCCCTGTTCTGGATTATATCTCCCAACGGAGCAGAGCTGACCACCGTGATGGGACGACCTTGGAAATACTGCTTAAGCTTCCGGCTTGCCATAAAAACCCCATACACCAATTTTTGCCAATGCGGGTACGTCTGCTTGGACTCAATAAGTACCTCACTGATATAGTAGACCGGCCGTTGAACCGGATATTCCTTTCCGGCCTCCTTGCGCTCCACCACAATAGCCACACTAACAGCCCGGGCATTATCTGCCACATATAGAAACAATGGCTCTTTGTCAACCGGAGCAGCGAGAACCGACGGATTAGCCAGCTACCACTTTAAGTCCTCAAATGCTTCATTAGCGACGTCACTCCAGACGAAGTTATCCGTTTTCTTCAGCATCTGATAAAAAGGGATGGCCTTCTCGCCAAGGCGACTGACAAACCGGCTCAACGCGGCAATCCGGCCTGCCAGGCGTTGAACATCATTGATACACTTCGGTTTAGCCAAGGAGGTGATGGCTTTGATTTTTTCCGGATTAGCTTCAATGCCCCTGTTAGACACCAAAAATCCCAAGAGCTTGCCTGCAGGTACACCAAAGACACACTTGGCCGGATTAAGCATCATTTTATAAACCCGCAGGTTATCAAAGGTTTCCTTCAAGTTATCAATCAATGTCTCCTTCTTCCTTGATTTTACCACAATATCATCCACATAGGCGTGAACATTGCGGCCGATATGTTTATGAAGACAATTCTGCACACACGTTGATAAGTCGCCTGGGCACTCTTGAGCCCAAAGGGCATGGACACATAGCAGAAGGCTCCAAAGGGAGTTATGAAGGCTGTCTTCTCCTGGTCCTTAACTGCCATTTTAATCTGATGATAACCAGAATATGCATCCAAAAAACATAAACGCTCACAACCCGCCATAGCATCAATAATTTGATCAATACGGGGGAGGGCAAAAGGATCTGCTAGACAAGCTTTGTTGAGATCTGTGTAGTCCACCACATATGCCAAGTGCCGTTCTTTTTAAGGACCAGCACGGGATTAGCCAACCACTCAGGATGGAATACTTCAACGATAAATCCAGCCGCCAAGAGCCTGGCTACTTCTTCTCCAATAGCTTTGTGTCTTTCTTCATTGAACCGGCGGAGAAACTGCTTGACCGGTTTATACATGGGATCAACATTGAGAGTGTGCTCAGCGAGTTCTCTCGGTACACCTGGCATGTCACAAGGCTTCCATGCAAAGATGTCCCGATTCTCACGGATGAACTCGATGAGCACGCTACCCTATTTCGGATCCAAGTTAGCGCTAATGCTAAACTGCTTGGACGAATCGCCAGGCACAAAGTCAACAAGCTTAGTCTCATCAGCCGATTTAAACTTCAGGGCCGGATCATGCTCTATAGTTGGTTTCTTCAACGAAGTCATATCTGCCGGATCAACATTGTCCTTGTAAAACTTCAACTATTCTGTTGCACAAACCAACTCAGCATAAGCCGCATCACCTTCTTCACACTCCAGAGCAATCTTGCGGCTCCCATGCACGGTTATAGTTCCCTTGTGACCCGGCATCTTGAGCTACAGATAGACATAACAAGGCCGTGCCATAAACTTAGCATAAGCTGGCCATCCAAATAGGGCATGATACGGGCTTTTGATTTTCACCACTTCAAAGGTCAAAGTTTCTGATTGTCGGAGTAAATGGCCACGGGTAGCCTAACCGACTACCCCTGGCTCTTCAAAAATTATCAGGCCATTTGAGCCTTCAAGCATTCAAGGCATTGGGCCGCCCTCCCCTGGCCGGCTACCCCCAGAGCCGACTCTCAGAACGCGACCCAGTCTTAGAAACCTCCCCCAAGATAACTACGAAATGGCCGACTCCAGGAAGCCGGCCACGGAGAACGCCGACTCCACGAAGCCGGCCAAGACCGCACCCGCCAAAACTACGCCCCCATAACGGTGACAAGATGGGGTGTGGCTACAGTGCGGCCCACTACCCCCGAATCCCGAGGCAGGCATGGCCGCAGGACGCCGTACGGGTCAGCCATCTCCCGTCCGGCTCGGCACTGTAGCCATGCTGGCCTCAACGTCATCCACGACAGACGCCAGTAAGGCCCGCGGGCGGCGGGCCCCTTTAGCCAGAGAGAGGAATGAAGGCGGCCCGGCCTCCCCCAGTCGGCCAGGGGCGTAGCCGGCCCCTAGAAGCCGGCTACCCCCTACCTCAAAACATGTGCCACATTAAGGAGACAAGACGAGGTAAGGCTACAGTGAGAGCCCTCGAGGCGGCACACTGTAGCCACGCTTACCTCGACAAAGCCCTCGTCATCAAGGGCGAGGCTACAGTAAACAGCCGCCGACAAGACCCCCAGGCGGTGGGGCCGGCCTGTCGACCAAGAGGCCGGCAGCCGGCGGGACCCACCAGTCGGCGGGCCCCAATGACCGGCGGAGAAGCTGGCGAGTGCAGACGCTGACGACTGGGACCCGCGCCCGGCCGGATTACAATTGTACCCCCGGGGGGTAGGCCTATATAAACCCCCCGGGGCACCCATGCAAAGGGTTGGCTTCTTAGAGTTACACACACACACACACCATATAGAGAGGGAAGCGAGAGCTAGACTTGCTCTTCTTCTCCCTTGAACCCGACAGCTCCAGGAGCACTTGTAGCTACTCTTTCTGATCTAGTGATCATGCGGAGACCCCGCAGAGCAGGACTAGGGGTGTTATCTCCACGGAGAGCCCCGAACCTGGGTAGGATTCGCCGGCGAGCATGTCTTCGCCTCATCCCGTTTCCAGGCACCGGCGACGTCTTACTGGCTCCCACAATGATAAGCCACCCGTTGGCATATGTCGCACCTACCACCCGACATTTGGCGCCCACCGTGGGGCCAGGTGCACCGTCGTCCGAAGACCTGTTCTGGACGGGAACCCTTTTCCTCCCCCGCGAGCGCAGCCAGCCTGCTGCGCCCGATGGCGTTTGCCCCGACGCGCTGCAAGGCGTCGACGACGCCTGCGCGACGAGCCGCCTCGCCGGTCTGCTCGGCGAGGCTCGCATCTCCGACGAGCCCGCGTCCGAAGCGGGCACGGACTACCCCGAGAGCCGCCTCGTCAGCCTCCTCGACCAACTTCACGTCTCCAGCGAGCCTGCCGCAGACTTGGAGTCGGTCGGCTCCACCGACCCGATGCTTGTCGATTCCGACACGGCATCGCTCGACGCCTACCCCTCCGACGTGGTGGTCTCTGACGACCCTCTCCCTCGAGCTGACAGCGGCAGCAGCGTCGTCACCGAAGGGTTGGTCATCAGCCACGTCGCCAACTCGGGTGAGAATGCCCACGACGCCCTGCGAGCAGCGATGCACGACTTATCCGTCCCCATCCCGGCCGACGCCGACGCCGAGACCTTGGAGGCACGCCGCCTCGCCCTCATCGCGGAAGGCCAGAAGATAGCCTCCATGAGACGCCTCATCGAGGCCCACCAGCGCGAAGTCGACCGCGCCACCTTCGGTACGCCGCCGCGTAGCGGGCCGAGCCGAGCCGGCTTCGTCTAGAAGCACGGCGCGGCTATCGCCAGCATGCTGGGGGCAGATCGCCCCGTCTACGCCACCCCGCTCGAGAATCTACGAGCCGCTCAGGCGGCCGCTGAAGAGCTAAATGGGCTGGGAGCCGATGAACTCCCTACATGACAAGGCAGATCCAGCAGCTGATCGACGCGGCTGCAGAACGGCACGAAGCCGGCGCCCGCGTTGATAGTCATCCCCCGCGCCGGGAGCACGCCGCGACGTCCCGATCGCCGACCGCGAGCGGCGCCCGCGGGAGGAAAGACAAGGAGCTGGCTGCTAGCCGCAGCCGGACTCGTATCACCATCGAGCGCGACGCGGAAGGCCGCCCTCGAGCGGTGGAGCGCCAAGGAAATCCGCCTCCTCCCCCGCCTCGAGGGGAGAGACATCCCACCCCGCCGCCTGTCACGCATCCGACTCTTGGTGGCCGACTAGGCCGCCACGAAGGAGTCGGCGAGAACGACGCCCGCCACCGGATCGACCGCCTAGCTCGATCCCTGGCGTTGGAAGAAGAAGATGATGTCGGCCCGCCATGCTTTGGCCCCCGCATCCGCGAGGAGCCCTTCCCCAAAGGGTTCTCGCTCCCCAGAGACACGCCCAAGTACAACGGCTCTGTAAAGCCGGAAGATTGGCTCATCGACTATTCTCCTGCGGTCAGCATAGCCAATGGCAACAGACGCGTCGCCGTGAAATACGTCCCCCTCATGTTGCAAGGCACGGCGCGCACCTGGCTCAACAGCCTTAAGCCCTACAGCGTCAACAGCTGGCTGGACTTCATGGAAGTCTTCGTCCGCAATTTCACCAGCACGTACAAGCGGCCTCCCAAGCCTCGCTAGCTCTCCCTATGCGTCCAAGGGCCCAACGAGTCGACCCGCGACTACCTCACGTGGTGGGCCGAGCTCCGCAACTCCTGCGAGGGGGTGCACGAGGTTCAGGCCATCAAGTACTTCACCGCCGGGTGCCGAGAGGGCACCCTCCTCAAGCACCGGCTCCTCTGCGACGAGCCGGCTACCCTCGACGAACTGCTGATCATCGCGGATAAGTACGCCACGGCCGATTCCTCGATGAAGACCGAGCTCCGAGTGGACGCCTCTGGGAAGGTGCTTGCTCCGGCTCCCAAGACGCCGGCTAGCGAGTCCAGTCGGCGCCCCTACCAGAACGACCACAAGCGCAAGTCCCCTATGTCGCCTTCCACCAGTCGGCAGGTGGCCACAGTTGAAGATGAGCAACCCGAAGAACGGCCCGCTCCCAAGAAGAAGGGTGGCGGGCCGGCTTGGCAGCCGGCTTTCTCCTACGAGCAGACTCTCGACGCCCCCTGCAAGTTCCACAGCGGCGCGAAGCCGTCCAACCACACGACCCGAAAGTGCCACTGGCTCACGCGAATCTCCAAGGGCGAGGGGCTGGTGCCGCCTCCGCCTCCCGGCCCGCCGCCTCCAGCCCCCCAGCAGCCGGCAGCTCGGCCGGAAGTCGGAGCCATTCAAGATGAGTTCCCTGAAGAGCACGCCGCCTACGCCCTCTTCACAAGCCAAGCTGAAGACAAGCGTAGTCGGCGCCGTCAGCATCAAGAGGTTAACGCAGTCGCCTCTAGCGCTCCCGAGTTCATGCACTGGTCCGAGAAGCCCATCAACTGGAGCCAGGCCGACCACCCAGAGGTGATGCCATCCCCTGGCTCCTATGCACTAGTCTTGGATGTCACCCTCGCGACGGAGAGGCGAGCTGCCCGATTCTTCCGCGTCCTGATTGATGGCGGAAGCAGTATCAATATACTGTACCGCGATACCATGGAGAAGCTGAACATCAAGGCGAAGCAACTCATGCCAAGCCGGACCGTGTTCCATGGCATCGTTCCCGGCTTGTCTTGTTCCCCGATCGGCAAGATCAAGATGGATGTTCTCTTCGGAGACAAAGATCATTTTCGCCGAGAAGCGATCTGGTTTGAGGTAGTGGATCTGGAGAGCCCCTACCATGCTTTGCTTGGCCGACCTGCTCTGGCCAAGTTCATGGCTGTGCCGCACTACGCCTACCTAAAGATGAAGATGCCGAGCTCGAAGGGGATCATCACCGTAGCCGGCGACTACAAGAAGTCCATCGATTGCGCCATGGCCAGCAGTCGGCTGGCCGAGTCCCTCGTAGTGGCAGAAGAGAAGAAGATGTTGGAACGGGTTGTGGCCATGGCCGGCAAGCAGCCGGCTTTGTCCCCCAACCCCAAAGATTATGATGCGCAGGGCTCCTTCCAGCCGGCCAAGGAGACGAAGAAGATACCCCTGGACCCGGAGAACCCGGAAAGGTTTGCTGTCATTGGGGAAAACCTGGACAGTAAATAGGAAGGCGAGCTCGTCTACTTCCTCCGTGAGAATCGAGATATCTTCGCATGGTCCCCAAAGGACATGCCAGGTGTCCCGAAGGATTTCGCCGAGCACAAATTGCACGTCCGAGCGGACGCGAAGCCGGTCAAGCAGCCCCTCCGCCGACTGTCAGAAGAGAAGCAAAGAATCGTAGGAGAAGAGATAGCCAGACTCCTCGCCGCTGGCTTTATTATGGAAATATTTTTTCCAGAGTGGCTGGCCAACCCAGTCTTGGTTTTGAAAAAGAATAACAAGTGGCGTATGTGCATAGACTACACCAGCCTCAACAAGGCCTGCCCCAAGGATCCGTTTGCTTTGCCACGGATTGACCAAGTGATAGACTCCACAGCCGGATGCGAGCTGTTGAGTTTTTTGGACGCCTACTCAGGGTACCATCAAATCAAGTTGGACCCAGCAGACCGACTGAAGACTGCCTTCATCACACCATTCGGAGCTTTCTGTTACCTGACTATGACATTCGGCCTAAGGAATGCCGGTGCCACTTTTCAGCATTGCATGCAGAAATGCCTCCTCAAGCAACTCGGCAGAAATGCCCACGTCTACGTAGACGACATCATGGTGAAGACAGAGAAGCGCGGCACCCTGCTGGAGGACCTCAAAGAAACATTCGCCAACTTGCGCCGATTCCAAATCAAGCTCAACCCCAAGAAATGTGTGTTCGGAGTACCAGCCGGCCAGCTGTTAGGCTTTCTGGTCTCCGAACGCGGCATCGAGTGCAACCCTGTGAAGATCAAGGCCATCGAGAGGATGGAGATTCCCACCAAATTGCGAGATGTGCAGAAGTTCACCGGGTGCTTGGCCTCCCTGAACTGCTTTATCAGCCGGCTAGGAGAGAAGGCACTCCCCCTGTACCGACTCATCAAGAAGTCCACTCACTTCGAGTGGAATGACCAAGCCGACCAAGCCTTCCATGAGCTGAAGAAGATGCTGACCACTCCACCTGTCCTGGCGGCGCCGACTGAGAAGGAGCCCATGCTCCTCTACATTGCCGCGACTAGCCGAGTGGTCAGTACAGTTGTCGTGGTCCAGCGCCCGGAAGAAGGCCGAGCCCAGCTAGTTCAAAGGCCGGTGTATTATCTAAGCGAAGTACTATCCAGCTCAAAGCAAAACTACCCGCACTACCAGAAGATGTGCTATGGGGTGTACTTCGCCGCCAAGAAGCTGAAGCCCTACTTCCAAGAGCATCCCATCACGGTCGTGTGCACCGCCCCGCTTGCTGAGATCATAGGCAGCCGGGATGCATCCGGCCGGGTGGCTAAATGGGCCATTGCATTGGCACCATACACAATCTTCTACCAACCCCGCACCGCCATCAAGTCCCAAGCATTGACCTACTTCCTCGTCTACTGGGCCGAGACCCAGTACCTACCGCCGGATCCCGACTCTACCCATTGGCGGATGCACTTCGACGGGTCCAAGATGCGCACCGGCTTGGGAGGCGTCACCGGCTGAAGGGGTGGCCGGCTGGTGGGTCTCGGCTTGACCACCGCGAGTGACAGGCGGCGCACCCGCGCGTGCCGTGTTGCTAGAGGCGCGGTCAAGCTGAGGCTGGCCGGCCGCTCCGCCATCCGGCCCGGCGTCTTCACCCTCCTCCTCCTCTTCTTCGCCCTTGTCGCTGGAGTCGATCTCCTCCGCCGAGTCTTCGCCGTCTGCCGGGTTCAGCCCGAACCATTCCTCCGGCTGGGCAACCCCATTGTCATCTACCTCAGGGGCGAAGGCGCTGGTGTCGGTGTAGTCGGCGATCGCCGAAGCCCGCCGGATGATAGCCGGCCGCGCCGGCTCCAGCTCCGTGTCGGCCTACTGCCGCCAGGTAGCCAGCTGGTCCAGACTCAGGCCGGGATACCAGGCCTTGACGAACTCCAGTGCCCGCCTGGCACCGGACCGAGCCGCCGAAGCCTTCCAGGCTTCGAAGCGGCTGACCGCCACCTCCAGCCAGTCGGCAGTCCGACTGGGGGTGCGGGGAACCACTTCGCCAGGCCAGAGGGCGGCCAACACCTGCGCCTCGGCACGTTGAAGCCGGCGGAGCAGTCGATGAGCCGGCTGGAGGCGGGCCTGGATCGCCAAGAGCTGCTCCTCCAGCGACCGGCTAGCGTTTGGTGCAATCTCGGTGCCAGCCTGCCTCCGTGCCTCGCGGCGAGCCTCGATGATCTGGTTGGCGACGGTGGAGTAGCCAGGGAAATACTCTGCGCAAGAAAGAAAGAGAAAGAAGAGAAAACACCAAGTCAGAAAACGAGCCAAAAGCGGCAAGCGGCAAGAAAGGACGAAGAAGAAGGCGGCTTACCGTTAACCAAATCTTCCATCTGGCCATAGCCATCGATCAGTGTCTGCCTTGCTTCGGCCCAGCCAGCCGCCTCTGTCTCATACTCGGCCTGGAGGGCGGCTTCGCTGTCCTGCACCGCTTTCAGAGCCACCTTGTGGCTCTCCTCCTGGTCGGCCAACCTCTTGGCCAGGCGGTCACGCTCCTGCACCAAGGCGGCAAACTCGGCCTCCTTGGCACGAAGGGCGGCCTGAGACCCTCCTAGCTGCTCCCTTAGACTGGCGTTGGCCGCTGCAGGGACGGCAGAGAAAGAAGAAGCAATAAGAAGAAGTCGTCAAGGAAGATCCGACCCGACTGCTCAGCAGTCGGCCCGAATCTCGGGGACTACACCCAGTGGGTGCACTGACGCGCCCCCACGTGAGATAAAGGACGAAGCACTTACCCCGGCTCTCAGTTAGGTCGGCAGTCTTCTAGGTCAGCTCCTGAGCCTGGGAGTTGAAGGCAGCCGCACGAAGATTGTGGTAGTCCTGCAAGACAGGCAGAAGAGCGAAGTAAGAGCAAGAATAGCAAAACTAGATCCGCTAAGAAGTTCCAAGCCGCCTGCTCAGCAGCCGACTCGGAACTCGGGGACTACACCCAGTGGGTGCGCTGACGCGCCCCCACGGAAGAAACCAAGATAAAAAAAGCAAGATAAGAAGACTAACCCGGATGGCCGCCCGCGTCGCAAGGAACTCGTCGTTGTATTTCCTCAGCGCCGTAGCCTGGGCTTGGAGCCGGGTCCGGACGTCCTGCGCGGCCACATTCATCACGGCCGTCTCTCCGCCCGGCGTCCACCCCGAGGTGGCACTGGCCGCCTCCATATCCTGGGCCGACGAGCTGGAGCCCGCGGCCGGCTGCGGCTCCGATGCGGCCTTCTGCGGCTCTGATGCGGCCTTCCCCGCGCGCTGGCGCGCCGGCGTCCGGACCGCCAGATCAGTCCTCGCGGCCGGCTCGCCCCCGGCCGACTGTGCAGGCGGCAGATCAGGCCGGCCGCCTTGAGCCGCCCCAGTCGGCGGGGCCGGTGCCGCCACCCTCTCCAGGATGACGATGTCGTCTTCCCTCTCCAGCCCCGGCTGGTCACCGCCGGCTTCTTCTGGCGGGGGCTCCGGGGCCCCAGGCACCGCGACGCGCAGTGGGGTGACCAGCAAGGCCCCCTCCGCCATCACCGCAGCCGCAGCCTCCGCTTGGGCCTTGGCTACGGCGTCAGCGCGCGCCTTCGCCGCCTCCTCCTCCTGCGCCGCCTTGGCGGCGGCCGCCCTCAATGCCTCCGCCTCCCGCCCTCCCGCGCCTCCCGCGCGTTCCACTCCGTCGCCGCCTGAAGATCGGCACGGGGGTCCACACGGCGAGTAGTGCTCCCAGATCCTCCCGGCGACCCAACGACGGAGGCGGCAGCAGCCCGCTCGAGCGACAATGGAGCCCTGGTTTTTTGGAGAAAATACAAGGACTCAGGAGCTACCAGAGAAAAGAAAGAAAAAATAATACGCGAAGGAGTATATACTTACGCCGACACCGTCTACGGCCGCTTCACCGCCTTGCGGAAGCGGGCCGCCTTCGCGGCCGCCTCCTCCCGCCTGGTCGCCGTTGCCCCGCCTCTGGGCTTCTTCGGCCGACTGCCGAACAAGCCCGACGCGGCACGATGCTTTTGCCCGCCGCCCCGAGCAGGCGGCGCGGCGGAGGAACCTGCGCCGTGGCCAGGTGCCGGCTGGCGGCATGGGACGACTTCAGCCTCGTCATCGTCCGGCCAGTCGTCGAAGCTGACTCCAAGCCCGGAGCCGCCTGCCTCACCGCCGTCTTGGCCACCGCTCGCCTCCGTGTTGTCGTCCATAGCGGCCGCCCCAAGTCGGGGTCCTCCAGATCGTGCTCCGTCCGGTCGGGGACGAATCGGCGCTCCGCGTCCGACCCGCCTGCAGGCCGAAGAAGAGGGCTCTGTTGAGACAAGCCGACTAGTCAGAGTCGGCCAAAAGGAACTCGGCGACAAAACTGAGAGAAGAGAAAGAGAAAAAGAGAACATACCGTGGGCGGCGGATGGGCTCGGCAATATGGCTCCTTGCCGAACTGCCACTCTGCGGAGAGCTTGCAGTTCGCAAGGTAGTTCACCATATAGGCCACCTCGTCATGCGGCATGTCTTTGGTGCACATCCGACTCGGATCGAGCTGGCCGCTCATCTGACAGATCAGATGAGGGCGGCTCTGGAGCGGGAGCACCCGGCGCGTGACGAAGGCGGCCAGCAGGTCGGGTCCCGACAAGCCGTCCGACTGGATCATCGCTCGCACTCGGGCGACAGCTGCGGTTCCAGCCGGCGTCAGCGTCACGGCCCGATAGGACCACTGGGGCTGCCTTCCTACCGGTGGGCCGGCTACGTAAGCCGGCAGATTGACGTAGTCGCCTTGCGGGGCGACGTTCTTCACGTAGAAGTATGACTTCTGCCATAGCTTCACCGACTGGATCAGCGTGATGACGGGGAAGGGGTTGTCGGCAGCCACCCTCCGCATCGCGACGAAGGCGCCAGTCTGAGCCGGCACGCCCTGCATGCGTGTGCCCAGCTTGGACTGGAAGAACTCCCCCCAGAGCTCGAGGGTGGGGAGGACGCCGAGGTAGCCTTCACACAAGGTGACGAAGGCGGACAGCAGCACCACCGTGTTCGGGGTGAGGTGGTGCGGCTGGAGTTGGTAGAACTCGAGAAAGGAGCGGAAGAAGGCGCTCACGGGCAAGCCGATGCCGCGCAAGAAATGCGAGCGGAAGACTACCCGCTCGCCTTCCTCCGGCTCCGGCGTAATCTCCTTCGCTGGCGCAAGACGGACCTCCACCTTGTCCGCGCCGGGTAGCCGCCGCGTCTTCCGGAGGAAATCGACGTGATCCTCATGGACGTTGGAGCCGTCCCAATCCTCGCGGAACTGCATCGTGGCGTAGGGCTGGCGAGAATGAGCGCGGCGGCGGAGGATCGAGTGGTGGAGCGGTGCGGCGGTGAGGCGCTGTCGCAAGAAAGAGCGGAAGGAAGAAGATGGCGGAGAGGGGAGGGGCGTGCGAGCGCCTGCCGCTCTCCCCCCTCCCCCTACTTATAGCTTCGCACGGTGAAGCCGGGGAGGCAGGGCGTGGGGTGAGACGTCGGATTAACTGCACCCACTCCCCCCACGCCTCGCGATTATTACGCCCTAAAGGCGTGCCGAAACCGCCGCAGGAAGACGTGCGGGCGGCTTCGGGCCGCAGAGAATCCGCGCCTGGGCCCGGGCGTAGGCGTGGCGGGCCCCCGACCAGCGGCGACGTCCCGTCGCGCGCGTGGGCTGGCAGGCTTTTTAGCCAAGGGATGCCACGTGGTTCGCAGGTGGCAAGTGGCCGGCCCGCGGCCCGGTGCGCGCGCTGGCAGGCTCCCGCCCTCCGACTCCAAAAAATTTCGCCGAGACGGCGCACCCAACCGAAGCCGGCTCCCAGCTGCCGGCTCGTCAAGATAGGAAGCTGACCGAGCTTCTCGACTCCCACCCAACCTCGAAGCTCAATCAGCTTCGGGGACTACTGTCGGAGTAAATGGCCACGGGTAGCCTAACCGACTACCCCTGGCTCTTCAAAAATTATCACGCCATTTGAGCCTTCAAGCATTCAAGGCATTGGGCCGCCCTCCCCCGGCCGGCTACCCCCGGAGCCGACTTTCAGAAGGCGACCCAGTCTTAGAAACCTCCCCCAAGATAACTACGAAATGGCCGACTCCAGGAAGCCGGCCACGGAGAACGCCGACTCCACGAAGCCGGCCAAGACCGCACCGACCAAAACTACGCCCCCATAACGGTGACAAGACGGGGTGTGGCTACAGTGCGGCCCACTACCCCCGAATCCCGAGGCAGGCATGGCCGCAGGACGCCGTACGGGTCAGCCATCTCCCGTCCGGCTCGGCACTATAGCCATGCTGGCCTCAACGTCATCCATGACAGATGCCAGTAAGGCCCGCGGGCGGCGGGCCCCTTTAGCCAGAGAGAGGCACGAAGGCGGCCCGGCCTCCCCCAGTCGGCCAGGGGCGTAGCCGGCCCCCAGAAGCCGGCTACCCCCTCCCTCGAAAGATGTGCCACATTAAGGAGACAAGACGAGGTAAGGCTACAGTGAGAGCCCTCGAGGCGACACACTGTAGCCACGCTTACCTCGACAAATCCCTCGTCATCAGGGGCGAGGCTACAGTAAATAGCCGCCAACAAGACCCCAGGCGGTGGGGCCGGCCTGTCGACTAAGAGGCCGGCAGCCGGCGGGACCACTAGTCGGCGAGCCCCAATGACCGGCGGAGAAGCCGGCGAGCGCAGACGCTGACGACTGGGACCCGCGCCCAGCCGGATTACAATTGTACCCCCGGGGGTAGGCCTATATAAACCCCCCGGGGCATCCATGCAAAGGGTTGGCTTCTTAGAGTTACACACACACCATATAGAGAGGGAAGCGAGAGCTAGACTTGCTCTTCTTCTTCCTTGAACCCGACAACTCCAGGAGCACTTGTAGCTACTCTTTCTGATCTAGTGATCACGCGGAGACCCCGCAGAGCAGGACTAGGGGTGTTATCTCCACGGAGAGCCCCGAACCTGGGTAAGATTCGCCGACGAGCATGTCTTTGCGTCATCCCGTTTCCAGGCACCGGCGACGTCTTACTGGCTCCCACAATGTTAAGCCACCCGTTGGCATATGTCGCACCTACCACCCGACACTGATCTTGAGTCATGCTCATCTCCAAAAGCCACCTCTAGAGATATCTTACCAATAGGATACGCCGATTTACCAGGCACCACACCATGGAACACCGTGTTGGACGGTTTAAGATTTTTATCTGTTAACCCCATGCGACGGAAAGTTTCATGATAAAGGATATTGATACTACTCCCTCCGTCCATGAGTACCTTGGTGAACTTATAGCCTCCCACCTTAGGTGCCACCACCAATGCCAGATGACCCGGATTATCAATCCGGGGTGGATGATCCTCTCGACTCCACACAATAGGCTGTTCAGACCAGCGTAAGTATCGGGGGACCACCGGTTCAACGGCATTCACCGCCCTTTTATGAAGCTTCTGATCGCGCCTGTCCAAGCTAGTGGTGAAGACATGATACTGTCCGCTATTCAACTGCTTCAGGTTGCTCTGGTAACCCGACTGCTGCTGCTGCTGATTGCCCTGATGATTATAGCCACCTTGGTTACCCTGATACTTTGATTGTTATGTCCACCCTCATTACCGTGGAAGCCCGAACCGGAATTTCCTCCGCCATAACCCGGCCTATGAGAGCCGGGGCCTGAACCGCCTCCTGGTCCATGATCATACCGGAAAGAATCAGAACTTTTGAACTCTTGCATGATGTAACAATCTTTCTAGAGGTGCGTGGAAGGGTCGTCCTTCATCCCATGCTTTGGACAGGGCTGGTTCAACAGATAAGACAAACGGTCTGGATTAGGACTTGGCCTTCCACCGCGCTGGGGCGGTTTACCCTTACGCCGCTGGCCCTTGTCATGTGTATTAGTATTAGCCACAAAGTCTAAATTTTGGTCCACCTTACGCTTGCCGCCGTTTCCATGACCCACCGGGTTGTGGTGCTGCCCCTTGGCGTTGCCGCTCTTTTTTCCCTTCCCTGTCTTATCATCGTCAGACTCGGGATCCTTGGTACTATCAGAGTCGGCATACTTCACCAGTGCAGCCATGAGGGTTCCCATGTCATTACAATGACGTTTGAGCCGTCCCAACTTCAACTTCAGGGGCTCAAACCGGCAGTTGCCTTCCAATGTTAAAACTGCGGTGTCAGTGTTGATGCGGTCCGATGAATGCAAAATCTCCGAAACCCGGCGCACCCAATGGGTTGTTGACTCTCCTTCCTCCTGGACACGGGCAGCTAAGTCCACAATTGACATGGGCTGCTTGCATGGGTCCTTGAAATTCTGAATAAACCGGGCTCTCAACTCGGCCCATGACCTGATAGAATTAGCCGGTAAGCTCTTTAGCCAAGTGCGGGCCATCCCTTCTAGCATCATGGTGAAGTATTTCGCACATGCCGCATCATCCACATCCAGCATCTCCATGGCCATCTCATAGCTTTCGACCCATGTTTCAGGGGATAAATCGGCGGTGTAATTCGGCACCTTGCGCGGGCCCTTGAAATCCTTGGGCAGGCGCACATTGCGCAACGCCGGGACAAGACACGACACTCCCAAAGACCTAGAGGTAACTCTTGGTTCCACCGATGTGGTTGGACGAACCGGAGTAAGCTGACGGGCTTCATGCTGCGCCGCTAACTCGGTCTCTCTTCGTGCCCGAGCCCGGTCCACCACCTCCTGGGCATCACCAGCACCACCTGCCGGGTTATTGCCATGGGGCGGATCATGGTTCCGTGCATTGCTTGATACTGCCGGTTCAATCATACGCCTGCTGTAACTCCGGCTTGGACGGGGAGTGGAATGAATCCGATCGCAACTATATGAATAAGCCTCCTGTTGAACCAAGGCTGTCTGAAGAAGCTCCTTAACCCGACGTGTCTCGACCGCCGCCGGAGAATCGCCTTCGATCGGGATGGCCACCAGCCGTGAAGCGGCAGCGACAATGTTGTCCATCGGGTTAGAGTAATGACCCGGTGGCGTCGGGACATGCGGTGTTACCATGTTGTTCTGACGAGGCGGATCCACCAAACGTGGCTGAATCGGCGCCCCTGCTCCAGGTGCCTCCGCCCGGTTTACCACCGGCGGGTTACTGGTCCCTGCTCCTGGGGTGTTAAAGAGATTTCTAGCATCATAAACCGGCGGCAGGCGAGATCGGTGCCTCCTCTTCAGGACTTCGTTCGACGCACTCTGATCCAGCATAATCCGGTAAGCTTGTGCATCCAAAGCGGCCCGCCCCGCGGCTATCCTGGTATCTTCAGCTGCTAAGTCGGCTTTGGCCTGGGTGATCTGATCTTTCACTTTCACGATTTCCGCATCGTGTGCATCCTGATCCGCCGGGTTAACCTCCGCCACCAGCATTGCCAACGCGTCAAACAAATCAGATAGAACCTGAGCTGGCGGTCGCACAGGGCGTCCTGCCCCGGCCGCTGTTGCCGCTGCCGATCTGGAAATCATCGCCGCTGCGGTCGAAGAGTGGAGCGCCGGTTGCGTACCGGCCATGAAGATCGCAACCCGGTTTGGCAGATCAAAGGGGTCCGGAATACTGTCGCCATCGGAACAGCCCCCAGTCCGGCCATCTTGTAACTGATATAACGACTCGGTCTCTCCGGTCGATGACTCGTCGCCGGAATAAACGACGGTCTCACCACCAGATTCTGATCTATCCTCAGATTCCCCTCCATGGATAACTCCCACGAAGGCGCGCTTCATGACAGGCTTGGCCCGGGCAGATCTCGCACGCTGAGCCGTTTCGACGAGGTCGGTGCAGATGTCCTGCTCAGGGCCCGGTTCGCCGATCTTGCCAATGAAAATGTGTATGCCACCAAAGGGGACCCAGTACCCGTACTCGATTGAGCCGGCCTCGGGGCCCCAGCCTGCATCGTCAATGTAGAGCTTGCCGCGACGACTCTTGGTCATCCGGACCACAGCGTAACCCTTGAGTCCTTCGAAGTTTCCCTCCAAGAACTTGAAACCATCGTGCGATAGCCCCACAGTGGGCGCCAACTGTCGTGGTTTTGTCAGGACAGATGTCCTAGAGAAAGGACTTAGTCGTGGAGCCATCGCTACGGGTTAGCTTAAAGGGGTTAAAGCGGACAAGGGACACAAGAGAGTTTTATACTAGTTTGGCCCCTTACGATGAAGGTAAAAGCCTACGTCTAGTTGTGATGGAATTGCTGGGGTTTCGATGACCAGGGAGCGAATACGCTTTGCCTGGGTCTCGAGTTGTTGTCTGTTGTCCTTGAACCGCCGCCGGGTCGTCCCCTTATATACATGGGTTGACGCCCGTCGGTTTACAGAATCCCGAGGCCGGCTCATAACCGTGTCTGGCTCGGTCTCTGCTACTTCTATCTTACAACACAAGTTTACATACCAATGCCGGTTTACGTCTACAGGCCTTAAACCGGCTTTTGGGCCCTCGGCCTTCATAAAGTGTCACCGTCTGTCTTCATGGACTTCAGATACACATGAACTACTTGTGGGGTTAACCCGGCCTCTCCTGGCCGGTTTACGCCCAGTGGTAATATCCCCAACATTGTTAGTACGAACTCCTTGAATATCCATAGTACTAATGATGATTGCACTAGTCATGATGAAAATGTCTCTTATAAGCATGTCAATTTTTGTGGAGTGCATAGAGTTTGCAAGTACACACCAAATGGTTGCAAGAAAGGCCAGATGTTTGTGCTGAAAATTTAAATTTTCTTAGTCATCCTTGTGAACTATGC
Organism: Aegilops tauschii subsp. strangulata; assembly: GCF_002575655.3. Lineage (NCBI taxonomy): Eukaryota > Viridiplantae > Streptophyta > Magnoliopsida > Poales > Poaceae > Aegilops > Aegilops tauschii. The sequence goes on from NC_053038.3 coordinate 291,034,816, forward strand.
AATGAACATGGTCATTTAAATATCCAATGCAAATTGTTTCATGATCGTATCGTGTCCAAAAATTGTGATGACTTGATTTCCCTTGCGCACCATAATGAACTTAGTTTGCTTGTGGGTTATGAAGAAATGAAACGTATAACTAAGGATATGCCAGAATTTGTCCTTGATAAAGTTCTTGATTTTGATCTAGAGGAAATTTACATGTATTGTGCGGTGAATTGCATTGAAAATCCTTATATTGCCAATTACATAAAGACAAGAAAACAAATAGAAGATGAAGCGAATACTAATGAAAGGGAAGAGATTCCCCAATATCCTCCTATTCTTTCTTATGATGAACCAGATAACGAGGAGGAGCTTTCTATTCAACCAATCTCATTAATAAGGAGCTCAAAAAAGAGGGTTAAACCCACACATGATGTGAAGAAGAAAAAGAAAAGACGGAGAAGCAAAGGTAGAAAGGTATCCCTCCTAAATGATGTTGCTCCTATTACTCATTGTTGTGATGATAATTGCTATACTATTGGTGCTATCCATACTATTAATGATGAGAGTTATTATGCTTATGATATGAAAAGGCCCAAGCTTGGGGATGCTATGTTTGATGAGAATGACATGTTTGATAATATATTTGCTGCAATTAATGTTTGTCCCAAGCTTGGGATGCTATGTTTAATGAAGATGATATTTTTAGCCTCCCAAGTTTTGATGAGCAAATTTATTATGATGATAGCATGCCTACTATTTATGATGATTATTGTGATGACACTTGTGCTATAAAAAGTAGTGATGATTATATTTATAAAACTTGTCATGATTATGATTACCCTTTTCTGAACATTACTCTTTTAATGTGGAAACAATTTATAGTATTCGAGTTTCTTATGATACTCTCACTATTCCGAATGAGAAGAAATTTGCTTATGTGGAGAGTAATAAAAATTCTATGCTTGTAGATCATGAAAAGAATGCTTTATGTGATGGTTATATTGTTGAATTCATTCATGATGCTACTGAAAATTATTATGAGGGAGGAACATATGCTTGTTGGAATTGCAATAATATCAAGTTTCCTCTCTATGTGCTTAAAGTTTTCAAGTTATGCTTGTTTTGCCTTCCTATGCTAGTTGATTATTGTTTCCATAAGTTGTTTGCTCACAAAATCGCTATGCATTGGAAGTGGGTTAGACTTAAATGTGCTGGTCATATTCTTCATGATGCTCTCTTTATGTTCCAATTCTTATCTTTTATGTGAGCATCATTGAAATCATCATGCCTAGCTAGGGGCGTTAAACGTTAGCACTTCTTGGGAGACAACCCAATTGTACTATTGTCCTTTTGTTTTGCTCCTGTTTAGTAATAAATAATTCATATAGCCTCTTTTTAGATGTGGTTTTATGTTTTAATTAGTGTTTGTGCCAAGTAGAACCTTTGGGAAGACTTGGGTGAAGTCTATGCGATCTTGCTGTAAAAAACAGAAACTTTTGCGCTCACGAGATTAGCTTCCATTTTTTACTGGAGAGTGATTTTAGGTTGATTATTTTTTCAGATGATTAATAGACAAATTAGTCACGTCCACAAATTTATTTCAGAATTTTTGGAGTTCCATAAGTATTTCTTTAAGTCAGATTACTACAGACTGTTCTGTTTTTGACAGTTTCTGTTTTCATTGTGTTGCTTTCTTATTTTGATGAATCTATGAGTAGTATCGGAGGGTATGAACCATAGAGAAGTTGGAATACAGTAGATATTACACCAATATTAATTTAGAATGAGTTCACAACAGTACCTAAGTGGTGATTTATTTTCTTATACTAACGGAGCTTACGAGTTTTCTGTTAAGTTTTGTGTTGTGAAGTTTTCAAGTTTTGGGTAAAGATTCAATGGACTATGGAGTAAGGAGTGGCAAGAGCCTAAGCTTAGGGATTCCCAAGGCACCCAAAGTTAATATTCAAGGACAACCAAGAGCCTAAGCTTGGGGATGCCCCGGATGGCATCCCCTCTTTCGTCTTCGCTCATCGGTAACTTTACTTGGAGCTATATTTTTATTCACCACATGATATGTGTTTAGCTTGGAGCGTCATTTTATTTTATTTAGTTTTGCTTGCTGTTTTAATAAAATACCAAGATATGAAATTATTAAATGTTAGAGAGTCTTCACATAGTTTCATAATTATTCAACTACTCATTGATCTTCACTTATATCTTTTGGAGTAGTTTGTCATTGGCTCTAGTGCTTCACTTATATCTTTTTAGAGCATGACGGTGGTTTTATTTTGAAGAAATTGATGAACTCTCATTCTTCACTTATATTATTTTGAGAGTCTTAAACAGCATGGTAATTTTCTTTGGTTATGAATTTAGTCATAATATGATGGACATCCAAGATGGGTATAATAAAAACTTTCATATAGAGTGCATTGAATACTATGAGAAGTTTGATTCCTTATGATTGTTTTGAGATATGAAGATGGTGATATTAGAATCATGCTAATTGAGTAGTTGTGAATTTGAGAGATACTTGTGTTAAAGTTTGTGATTCCCGTAGCATGCACGTATGGTGAACCGTTATGTGATGAAGTCGGAGCATGATTTATTTATTGATTGTCTTCCTTATGAGTGGCGGTCGGGGACGAGCGATGGTCTTTTCCTATCAATCTAACCCCCTAGGAGCATGCGCATAGTACTTCGTTTCGATAACTAAGAGATTTTTTCAATAAGTATGTGACTTCTTTATGACTAATGTTGATTCCATGGATTATACGCACTCTCACCCTTCCACCATTGCTAGCCTCCCTAATACCGCGCACCTTTCGCCGGTATCATACACCCACCATATACCTTCCTCAAAATAGCCACCATACCTACCTATCATGGCATTTCCACAGCCATTCCAAGATATATTGCCATGCAACTTTCCACCGTTCCGTTTATTATGACACGCTCCATCATTGTCATATTGCTTTGCATGATCATGTAGTTGACATTGTATTTGTGGAAAAGCCACCGTTCATGATTTTCATACATGTCACTCTTGATTCATTGCACATCCGGTACACTGCTGGAGGCATTCACATAGAGTCATATTTTTGTTCTAAGTATTGAGTTGTAATTCTTGAGTTGTAAGTAAATAAAAGTGTGATGATCATCATTATTAGAGCATTGTCCTAGTGAGGAAAGGATGATGGAGACTATGATTCCTCCACAAGTCGGGATGAGACTCCGGACGAAATAAATAAATAAAAGAGGCCAAAGAAGCCCAAATAAAAAAAGAGAAAAAGTGGCCATAAAAAAAGAGAAGGCCCCAAAAAAACAAAAACAAAAAAATGATGAGAGAAAAAGAGAGAAGCGGCAATGCTACTATCCTTTTACCACACTTGTGCTTCAAAGTAGCACCATGATCTTCATGATAGAGAGTCTCCTATGTTGTCACTTTCATATACTAGTGGGAATCTTTCATTATAGAACTTGGCTTGCATATTCCAATGATGGGCTTCCTCAAATTGCCCTAGGTCTTCGTGAGCAAGTGAGTTGGATGCACACCCACTTAGTTTCTTTTGTTGAGCTTTCATACACTTATAACTCTAGTGCATCCGTTGCATGGCAATCCCTACTCACTCACATTGATATCTATTGATGGGCATCTCCATAGCCCGTTGAAACGCCTAGTTGATGTGAGACTATCTTCTCCTTTTTGTCTTCTCCACAACCACCATTCTATTCCACCTATAGTGCTATGTCCATGGCTCACGCTCATGTATTGCGTGAAAGTTGAAAAAGTTTGAGAACATCAAAAGTATGAAACAATTGCTTGGCTTGTCATCGAGGTTGTGCATGATTTAAATATTTTGTGTGATGAACATAGAGCATAGCCAGACTATATGATTTTGTAGGGATAGCTTGCTTTGGCCATGTTATTTTGAGAAGACATGATTGCTTTGTTAATATGCTTGAAGTATTATTGTTTTCATGTCAATATTAAACTTTTGTTTTGAATCTTATGGATCTGAATATTCTTGCCACAATAAAGAAGATTACATTGATAAATATGTTAGGTAGCATTCCACACCAAAAATTCTGTTTTTATCATTTACCTACTCGAGGACGAGCAGGAATTAAGCTTGGGGATGCTTGATACGTCTCCAACGTATCTATAATTTTTTATTGTTCCATGCTATTATATTATCCATATAGGATGTTTTATATGCATTTATATGCTATTTTATATGTTTTTTGGGACTAACCTATTAACCTAGAGCCCAGTGCCAGATTCTGTTTTTTCCTTGTTTTTGAGTTTTACAGAAAAGGAATACCAAACGGAGTCCAATTGACGTGCCAATTTTTGACGATTTTTTATGGACCAAAAGAAGCCCCCGGAGTAACAGAGTTGTGCCAGAAGAGTCCTGTGCCATCCACGAGGGTGGGGGTGCGCCTTGCCTCCCTGGGCGCGCCCCCCTATCTCGTGGATGACTCGGAGACCCCCCTGACGTGAGACCTACGCCGAAAATTCCTATAAATATAGAAACCTCTAGAAAATAACCAAGATCGGGAGTTCCGCCACCGCAAGCCTCTATAGCCACCAAAAACCAATCGGGACCCTGTTCCGGCACCCTGACGGAGGGGGGATCCCTCACTGGTGGCCATCTTCATCATCCCGGCGCTCTCCATGACGAGGAGGGAGTAGTTCACCCTCGGGGCTGAGGGTATGTACCAGTAGCTATGTGTTTGATCTCTCTCTCTCTCTCTCTCTCGTGTTCTTGATTTGGCACGATCTTGATGTATCGCGAGCTTTGCTATTATAGTTGGATCTTATGATGTTTCTCTCCCTCTATTCTCTTGTAATGGATTGAGTTTTCCCTTTGACGTATCTTATCGGATTGAGTCTTTAAGGATTTGAGAACACTTGATGTATGTCTTGCATGTGCTTATCTATGGTGACAATGGGATATTCACGTGATCTACTTGATGTATGTTTTGGTGATCAACTTGCGGGTTCAGTGACCTTGTGAACTTATGCATAGGGGTTGGCACACGTTTTCGTCTTGACTATCCGGTAGAAACTTTGGGGACTCTTTGAAGTTGTTTGTGTTGGTTGAATAGATGAATCTGAGATTGTGTGATGCATATCGTATAATCATACCCACGGATACTTGAGGTGACATTGGAGTATCTAGGTGACATTAGGGGTTTGGTTGATTTGTGTCTTAAGGTGTTATTCTAGTACGAACTCTATGATAGATTGAACGGAAAGAATAGCTTAGTGTTATATTACTACGGACTCTTGAATAGATCGATCAGAAAGGATAACTTTGAGGTGGTTTCATACCCTACAATAATCTCTTCGTTTGTTTTCCGCTATTAGTGACTTTGGAGTGACTCTTTGTTGCATGTTGAGGGATATTTATATGATCCAATTATGTTATTATTGTTGAGAGAACTTGCACTAGTGAAAGTATGAACCCTAGGCCTTGTTTCCTAGCATTGCAATACCGTTTACGCTCACTCTTATTACTTGTTAGCTTGGTGTTTTTATATTTTTAGATTACAAATACCTATATATATCCATATTGCACTTGTATCACCATCTCTTCGCCGAACTAGTGCACCTATACAATTTACCATTGTATTGGGTGTGTTGGGGACACAAGAGACTCTTTGTTATTTGGTTGTAGGGTTGCTTGAGAGAGACCATCTTCATCCTACGCCTCCCACAGATTGATAAACCTTAGGTCATCCACTTGAGGGAAATTTGCTACTGTCCTACAAACCTCTGCACTTAAGGGCCCAACAACATCTACAAGAAGAAGGTTGTGTAGTAGACATCACCCAGCAAGGCCTGCCGAGCTTATCTTGCCAGCTTCGCATCTGTCCTCTTGACACGTCACTGGACGGGTGTCATTTGTGGGCATCTTCTGTAGGAGATGGTCGCCATGTGGCAAATGCTGCCACTCAATCACCTTGCGGCTTGACACTGCACTGATTGACGACGTGGGTCGTACTTGTGCGTTTGGCGGGGTGGTTCGGTCCCCGCGAGCCCCGGCAGGTGCTGCGGGGGAGTCACAATTGCTTGCTTCCGGTGGTGGCCTGGCCCCTTGCCGGGCTCGCCTGCCCGGCGAGTGAGGCCCTTCTCTTGCCGATATTTTGTCCCTTTGGCTCGGTCTTGATCTCTCTGAGCTGCATGTTGGTTCACTAAGTCTCTTGGTCCCTTGACTCCTGACTTAAGCTGGTGCTCCAATCTTGATCTTGTGCCTCTGCACAGTTGGGCAACATACACGGGGTCTGTTGCACCGACATCTCATCCCAAACCCTAGTTCATCTCTTGTGTTCAATCTTGTTACCGGAATTATAGATTGGTGCTTGTGGGTGACTAGTATTGTTGATTACATCTTCTAGTTGATTACTATATGGTTTATCTAATGTGCAGATCCAGTATGCTATTCAATACCCCTCTGATCTTGAGCATGATAATTATTTGTGAGTAGTGACTTTTGTTCTTGAGGTCACGGGAGAAATCATGTTGCAAGTAATCATGTGAACTTGATATGTGTTCGATATTTTGATAGTATGTATGTTGTGATTCCCTTAGTGGTGTCATGTGAACATCGATTACATGGCACTTCACCATATTTTGGCCTAAGGGCATGCATTGTGGAGTAGAAATTAGATGATGGGTTGCGAGAGTGACAGAAGCTTAAACCCCAGTTTATGCGCTATTCCGTAAGGGACCGATTGGATCCAAAAGTTTAATGCTATGGTTAGAATTTATTCTTAATACTTTTCTCGTAGTTGCGGATGCTTGCGGGAGGGTTAATCATAAGTAGGAGGTTTGTTCAATTAATAACAGCACCTAAGCACCCGTCCACCCACATATCAAATTATCAAAGTAGCGAACACAAATCGAACCAACATGATGAAAGTGACTAGATGAAATCCCCGTGTACCCTCGAGAACGCTTTGCTTATCATAAGAGACCGTTTTGGCATGTCCTTTGCCTCAAAAGGATTGGGCTACCTTGCTGCACTTTTGTTACTACTATCGTTACATGCTCGTTAAAAATTATCTTGCTATCAAACTACTCTGCTACTTACAATTTCAGCACTTGCAGACATCACTTGCTGAAAACCACTTGTCATTTCCTTCTGCTCCTCGTTGGGTTCGACACTCTTACTTATCGAAAAGAGCTAAAACTGATACCCTATACTTTTGGGTCATCAAGGCTATTTTCTGGTACCGTTGCCGGGGAGTGAAGCGCCTTTGGTAAGTGGAATTTGGTAAGGAAACATTTATATAGTGTGTTCAAATTTATTGTCACTTGTTACTATGGAAAACAATCCTTCGAGAGGTTTGTTCGGGGTATCTTCACCTCGACCGGAACCACAATTAGCTACCCCTCAACCTACTACACCTACTAAAAATATTGAATATGAAATTCCTTCGGTATGATAGAACAACTGCTAGCTAATCCTTATGCAGGAGATGGAACCGAACATCCTGATATGCACTTGATATATGTAGAACAAAATTTTGGATTGTTTAAGCTTGCAGGTTTACCCAGGGATGAGGTTATGAAAAAGGTTTTCCCTTTATCTTCGAAAGGAAAAGAATTGGCATGGTATAGGCTATGCGATGATATTGGATCTTGGAATTGGAATAGATTGAAATTGGAGTTCCACCGAAAATTTTATCCTATGCATCTAGTTCATCGTGATCGGAATTATATATATAATTTTTGGCCTCGTGAAGCAGAAACTATCACTCTAGCTTGGGGGAGGGTTAAGTTAATGTTATATTCATGCCCCAATCATGAGCTCTCAAGAGAAATTATTATCCAGAACTTTTATGCTCGGCTTTCTCATAATGATCAAACCATGCTTCATACTCCTTGTACTGGATATTTTATGAAGAAGACTATTGAATTCCAGTGGGATCTTTTGGAAAGAATTAAATGCAACTCTGAAGATTGGGAACTCGAAGAAGGTAAAGAGTCAGGTATTAAGCTTAAGTATGATTGTGTTAAATGTTTTATGAACACCGATGCTTTTCAAAAGTTTAGCACTAAATATGGACTTGACTCTGAGATAGTAGCCTCCTTTTGTGAATCATTTGCTACTCATGTTGATCTCCCTAAGGTGAAGTGGTTTAAATATCACCCACCTATTAAAGAAGAAATCAAAGAACCGGTACCAGTTAAAGAAGAAACTATACTTTATAATGTTGATCCAGTTGTTCCTTCTTCTTATATTAAGAAACCACCTTTCCCTGTTAGGATAAAGGAGCATGCTAAAGTTTCAACTGTGGTTAACAAAAGCTATATTAGAATACCTAAACCTGATGAACAGATCAAAGTAGAACCTAGTATTGCTATGGTTAAAGATCTCTTGGAAGAAGATATGGATGGGCATGTTATTTACTTCTGTGAAGAAGCTGCTAGAATTGCCAAACCTGATAAAAAGGATAAACATAGACCTGCTATTTGCATGCCCGTCATCTCAGTTAAAATAGGCTGTCACTTTTATCATGGTTTATGTGACATAAGTGCTAGTGTGAGTGTTATTCCTTACACCTTATATCAAGAAATTATGAATGACATAGCACCCGCAGAGATAGAAGACATAGATGTTACTATTAAACTTGCTAATAGAGACACTATATCACCAATTGGAATTGTTAGAGATGTTGAAGTCTTGTGTGGGAAAATAAAATACCCTACTGATTTTCTTGTTCTTGGTTCCCCACAAGATGACTTTTATCCCATTATCTTTGGTAGACCTTTCTTTAACACCGTTAATGCTAAAATAGATTGTGAGAAACAAACTGTCGGTGTTAGTTTTGGTGATGAATCTCATGAGTTTAATTTTTTCCAAGTTTAGTAGAAATCTTCATGAAAAAGAATTGCCTAGTAAAGATGAATTAATTGGTCTTGCTTCTATTGTTGTGCCTCCTACTGATCCACTAGAACAATATTTGCTAGACCATGAAAATGATTTACATATGCATAAAAGAAATGAAATAGATACGATTTTCTTTGAACAACGTCCTCTGCTTAAACACAATTTGCCTATCGAAACTCTGGGAGGTCCTCCTCCACCTAAAGGTGATCCTGTGTTTGAATTAAAGTAATTGCCAGACACTTTGAAATATGCTTATCTTGATGAAAAGAAGATATATCCTGTTATTATCAGTGCTAACCTTTTAGAACATGAAGAAGAAAGACTATTGAAAGTTCTAAGGAAGCACCGAGCTGCTATTGGATATACTCTTGATGATTTAAAGGGCATTATTCCCACTCTATGTTAGCACAAAATTAATATGGAACCTCATGCTAAACCCGTTGTTGATCACCAATGTCGGTTAAATCCGAAAATGAAAGAAGTGGTAAGAACGGAAATATTAAAACTTCTGGAAGCAGGTATAATCTATCCTATAGCTGATAGTAGATGGGTAAGTCATGTTCATTGTGTCCCTAAGGAAGGAGGTATAACTGTTGTTCCTAATGATAAGAATGAACTTATTCCACAAAGAATTGTTGCAGGCTATAGAATGGTAATGGATTTTAGAAAATTAAACAAAGCAACTAGAAAAGATCATTACCCTCTGCCCTTTATTGATCAAATACTTGAAAGATTATCTAAGAACACACATTTTTGCTTCCTTGATGGATATTCTGGTTTTTCACAAATACCTGTTTCTCAACCTGATCAAGAAAATACCACTGTTACGTGTCCCTTTGGAACTTATGCTTAAGACGTATGCCTTTTGGTTTATGTAATGCACGTGCTACCTCTCAAAGATGTATGACTGCCATATTATCTGATTTTGTGAAAAGATTGTTGAGGTTTTCATGGACGACTTCACTGTTTATGGGAAGTCTTTTGATGATTGTTTAAGCAATCTTGATCGAGTTTTGCAGAGATGTGAACAAACAAATCTTGTCTTGAATTGGGAGAAGTGTCACTTTATGGTTAATGAAGGCATTGTCTTGGGTCCTAAAGTTTCTGAAAGAGGTATTGAAGTGGACAAAGCTAAGGTTGATGCAATTTCAAAAATGCCATGTCCTAAAGATATCAAAGGTATTCATAGTTTCCTAGGTCATGCTGGTTTCTATAGGAGATTTATCAAAGACTTTTCTAAAATTTCAAGGCCTCTTACGAGTCTCTTGCAAAAGGATATCCCTTTTATTTTTGATGATGATTGTTTAGAAGCATTTGAAACACTAAAGAAAGCCTTAATTTCTGCACCTATTGTTCGACCACCTGATTGGAACTTGCCTTTTGAAATTATGTGTGATGCTAGTGATTATGCTGTTGGTGCTATTCTAGGACAAAGAGTTGATAAGAAACTGAATGTTATTCATTATGCTAGTAAAACTCTAGACAATGCTCAAAGAAATTATGCTACTACTGAAAAAAGAATTCTTAGCAGTGGTGTTTGCTTGTGATAAATTTAGACCTTATATTCTTGATTCCAAATTAACTGTTCACACAGACCATGCTGCTATTAAATATCTTATGGAAAAGAAAGATGCTAAACCTAGACTTATTTGATGGGTTCTCTTGTTACAAGAATTCGATTTACATATCACTGATAGGAAAGGAGTTGAGAACCCCGTAGCGGATAATTTATCTAGGCTTGAAAATCTGCCTGATGACCCACTACCTATTGATGATAGTTTTCCTGATGAGCAGTTAGCTGCAATAAATTTTACTCATAGTACTCCTTGGTATGCTGATTATGTTAATTACATTGTTGCTAAATATTTACCACCTAGTGATGTCGCTTGAAGCTACGTCGCTATTTCCCCAAAGAGGAAGGGATGATTTAACATAGCGGCGATAGGTATTTCCCTTAGATATGAAACCAAGGTTATCAAACCAGTAGGAGAATCAAGCAACACAACGTAAACAGCCCCTGCACACAGATAACAAATCCTCGCAACCTGACATGTTAAAGGGGTTGTCAATCCCTTCCGTGTACGGCGCCTCAAGATAGGCAAACGGACATGAGATAAAATTGTAGTAGATTGATAGATCGAATGTCAAATAAAGTAAATAAGAATAAATTGCAGCAATGTATTTTTGTATTTTTGGTTTAATAGATCTAAAAATAAATGCAAAAGAAAAGTAGATCACAAAGGCAAATATATGAGAAAGAGATCCCGGGGGCCGTAGGTTTCACTAGTGGCTTCTCTCGAGAAAAATAGCAAATGGTGGGTGAACATATTACTGTTGAGCAATTGATAGAACTTCAAATACTCATGACGATATCCAGGCAATGATCATTATATAGGCATCACGTCCAATATTAGTAGACCGACTCCTGCCTGCATCTACTACTATTACTCCACACGTCGACCGCTATTCAGCATGCATCTAGTATATTAAGTTCATGGAAAAACAGAGTAATGCAATAAGAACGATGACATGATGTAGACAAGATCTATCTATGTAGAGATAGACCCCATCGTTTTATCCTTAGTAGCAACGACACATATGTGTCGGTTCCCCTTCTGCCACTTGGATCAAGCACCGTAAGATCGAACCCACTACAAAGCACCTTTTCCCATTGCAAGATAAATAGATCAAGTTGGCCAAACAAAACCCAAATATCGGAGAAGAAATATGAGGCTATAAGCAATCATGCATATAAGAGATCAAAGAAACTCAAATAACTTTCATGGATATAAAAAGATAGATCTAATCATAAACTCAAAGTTCATCGATCCCAACAAACGCACCGCAAAAGAGTTACATCATAGGGATCTCCAAGAGACCATTGTGTTGAGAATTCAGAGAGAGAGAGAGATGAAGCCATCTGGCTACTAACTACGGGCCCGAAGGTCTACAAAGAACTACTCACGCACCATCGGAGAGGCACCAATGGAGGTGGTGAACCCCGTCCGAGATGGTGTCTAGATTGGATCTATTGGTTCTGGACTCTGCAGCGACTGGATGAATATTTCGTTGACTCCCCTAGGGTTTTGGGAATATTGGGGTATTTATAGAGCAAAGAGGCGGTCCGGGGGGGCACCTGAGGTGGGCACAACCCATCAGGGCGCGTCTGTGCCTCCTGGCGCGCCCTGGTGGGTTGTGCTCTCCTCGGAGCACCCCAGGTGCAGCCCGCCCCATTATGTTTCTTCTGGTCCAAAAAAATCTTCGTGGAGTTTTGTTGCGTTTGGACTCCGTCTAATATTGATTTCCCGCGATGTAAAATACATGCAGAAAATAGCAACTGGCACTTGGCACTATGTCAGTAGGTTAGTACCAAAAAATGATATAAAATAACTATAAAATGATTATAAAACATCCAAGATAGATAATATAACAACATGGAACAATAAAAAATTATAGATACGTTGGAGATGTATCGGCATCCCCAAGCTTAACTCCTACTCGTCCTCGAGTAGGTAAGTGATAAAAACAGAATTTTTGATGTGGAATGCTGCCTAACATGTCATATCATATTCTTTTCTTTATAACATGGACATTTGGACTTTTATGTGATTCAAAGAAATAGTCTAGTTTTGACATGATAATTTAAATACTCAAGCATATCAACAAGCAACCGTGTCTTTCAAAATATCAACGCTAAAATAAGTTATCCCTAGCCCATCATGCTCAACCATTGATCCATTCATGAAACACACTCGCATATTAGTTACACCCAATACTTAAGTACGATCATATTGCCTCCTAGTTGGTGCTTTTGTAAGAGAAGATGGAGACTCAAATTCAAAATAAAAATTGAATAAAGTAAAAGAAAGGCCATTTGCAGAGGGAAGTAGGGATTTGTAGAGGTGCGAGAGCTCAAAGCGAAAAACTTAGAGATAAAAACATTTTGGGAGGTGTATCCATCCCTCCAATGAAAACGACTTAGAGTTCCCAACACTTTCCATGCTAGATATATCATAGACGGTTCCCAAACAGAAAATAAAGTGTATTCCTTTTTCCACCATACTTTCAGTTTCCATGGCTAACCGTATCCACGGGTGCCTTCCATACCAACACTTTCCAAGGAATTTATTATTTGACAACATAAAGTAAATTCATTTTTCATTTTGGGACTGGGCATCCCTAATACCTTTGCCTTACTCTCGTGCAATGACAAGTGAATAAATACTCATCGTGAGAATAACACATCTAGCATGGAAAATATTAGCCACCCCTCACCGCTCTGCGAGCGAAACGAACACACAAAAGAGAAGTTTATTTTGAAAATTAGAGATGGCACATGAAAATTTGCTTAGAATGGCAAAAGAATACCGCATATAGGTAGATATAGTGGACTCGTGTGGCAAAACTGGTTTAAAGGTTTTTGGATGCACAAGTAGAGATCATACTTGGTGCAAAACGAAGGCTAGCAAAAGATTGAGAAGCGACCAACCAAGAAACGGATAATCTCATAAGCAAGCATTAAGCATAAATAACACTGAATAATGCACCACAAGTAGGATATAATTTCATTGCATGACTATTGACTTTCGTGCTTTGCATAGGGAATCACAAACCTTAACACCAATATTCTTACTAAAGCATAATTAATCATCAACATAACTCACATATCACATCATCATATCTCAAAACTATTACTAAGAATCAAGCTTATTTTGTCCAATGATCTTCATGAAAGTTTTTATTATATCCTTCTTGGATATCTATCACTTTGGGACTAGTTTTCATGTGTTGCTTTTCATAAGCTCAAACAAATATAAGTGAAGATCATGAGCTTAATTTTTCTTTCTTTTTCTCAAAATAGTTTAAGTGAAGCAAGAGAGAATTTCTTGAAAATTTTACTAACTCTCAAATAAATCTAAGTGAAGCAAGAGAGCATTTCTTCAAAAATATTAACACACCGTGCTCAAAAAGATATAAGTGAAGCACTAGAGCAAGTCCATAGCTCATAAAAATTTAAGTGAAGCATAGAGAGCAATTCTAACAAATCATGACATAATTTTGGCTCTCCCAAATAGGTGTGACCAGCAAGGGATCAGGACTTAAAACACAAAATAAAACAAGCAAAGAATCATATCATACAAGACGCTCCAAGCAAAACACATAGTATGTGACGAATAAAAATATAGCTTCGAGTAAAATGCCGATGGTCGTTAGAAGAAAGAGGGGATGCCACTCGGGGGCATCCCCAAGCTTAGTTGGTTGCTCATTTTTGGATAATAGCTTGGGATGCCAGGGCATCCCCAAGCTTAGGCTCTTCTACTCCTTATTCCTTCATCCATCGTAAGATAACCCAAAGCTTGAAAACTTCAATCACACAAAACTCAACAAAACTTTCGTGAGGTCCGTTAGTGTAAGAAAAATAAATCACTACTATAAGTACTGTACCAAACCATTTCATATTTCGTTTTTGCATTATATCTACTGTATTCCAAATTTTCTATGGCAAAAACTCATCAAAGAAAACCATAGAGCCATTAAAATAAGCACACAACGCAAAGAAAACAGAATTCATTAAAACAGAACAGTCTGTAGCATTCTGATTTGTTCGAATACTTCTGGAACTCCAAAAATTCTAAAAACCTAGGAAGACCTGGGTAACTTGTATATTAATCTTCTGCAAAAGAATTGTCATTTTATCACGCTCTGGTAAAAATATAAGAATTGTTTTCGTGAGCGCAAAAGTTTTTGTTTTTTCAGCAAGATCAAACAACTGTCACCCAAGAAGATCCTATCGGTTCGACTTGGCACAAACACTAATTAAAACACATAACACACAATCATAACAGTAGCATAACTGTGCTATCACTCAAGAACATAAAGCAAAAAGCAAAAATAAATTTTATTCATTGGGTTGCCTCCCAACAAGCGCTATAGTTTTACGCCCTTAGCTAGGCATAAAGCAAGGATCTAAGTTTTGTCATCTTTGGTTCGAGATCCATAAGATGCCCTCATGATTGCTTCATATGGTGGCCTAATTCTTGTTCTAGGAAAGTGTTCCATACCCTTCCTCAAAGGAAATTGGAACTCAATATTGCCTTCTTTCATATCAATCACGGCACCGATAGTGCATAGAAACGGTCTACCAAGAATAATTGGACAAGACGGATCGCAATCAATATCAAGAACAATAAAGTCTATGGGCACATAATTCCTATTTCAAGAATAAGAACATCATTAATTCTTCCCATAGGCTTTTTAATAGTAGAATCCGCCAAGTGCAAATTTAAAGAACATTCTTCAAGATTGGTAAGACCATGCACATCACATAAAGATTTCGGAATTGTAGAAACACCAGCACCCAAGACACACAAAGCAAAACACTCATAATTTCTAATCTTATCTTTGATAGTGGGCTCCCACTCATCATGCAATTTTCTAGGAATTGATACTTCTAATTCCAATTTTAAATCAAAAGCTTTCATCATAGCATCAACAATATGTTTAGTAAAAGCTTTATTTTGTTCATAAGCATGGGGTGAATTTATCAAGGATTGCAACAAACAAATACAATCAATCAAAGAGAAACTATCATAATTAAATTATGTGTAACCAAAAGAGTGGGCACATCACTAGTTAAAGTTTTGACCTCTTCAAACCCACTTTCATCAATTTTCTCAACAAGATTTTCACCCTCCGAAATATTGGGACGCCTTCTACCTAAAGTTGACTCTTCTCTAGTCCATTTTTCATCAATCTTAACTTTACTAAACAAGGAATCAATAGAATAAACACCAATCATTGTAAGATCTTCATCAGTTTTGTGAAAGAAATCACTAGAAAACGCTTTTTCTAAAAATTCTCTTTTAGCTCTAAACATAGTGGTTCTTTTCTTACTTCCGTCCATAGAAACATAAAGAGCTTTAATTGATTCATCCACTTTAGGCACAAAAAATTTCATCTTGAGATTTTCCACATCATGAGCAATTCTATCAACACTTCTAGACAAATCATCAATCTCACTCAACTTTTCTTCTATGGAAGTGTTGAAATTTTTTGCGTGTTGATAAATTCTTTAATATTATTCTCAAGATCAGAGGTGTTCCTATTATTATTATAATATTTATTTCCATAGGAATTACAATAATTATTATAGGAATTACTAGGAAAATGCCTAGGATTAAAATTACCTCTATAAGCATTGTTGTTGAAATTATTTCGAGAGGTAAAATTCACATCTATGGCATCACTATTTTTCTCAATCAAAGTAGACAAAGGCATATCATTAAAATCAATGGGAGCACTTTTACTAGCAACCAATTTCATAAGAGCATCAACTTTTTCACTCAAAGAAGAAATTTCTTCAACCGAATTAACTTTTTTACTAGTAGGAGCCCTTTCGGTATGCCATTGTGAATAATTTGCCATGATATTATCAAGCAATTTGGTGGCTTCACCCAAAGTAATTTCCATAAAAGTACCACCCACGGTGGAGTCTAAAAGATTATGAGAAACAAAATTCAATCCGGCATAAAATTTTTGTATGATCATCCAAAGATTTAACCCATGAGTTGGGAAATTCCTTAGCATCATTTTCATCCTTTCCCATGATTGTGCAACATGCTCATGTTCAAGTTGCTTCAATGTCATGATCTGGGTTCTAAGCGAAATAATTTTTGCGGGAGGAAAATACTTAGTGATAAAAGCATCTTTGCACTTATTCGAAGAATCGATACTATTGCGAGGAAAAGAAGAGAACCAAATTTTTGCAGAATCACGCAAAGAAAACGGAAATAATTTCATCTTCACCACATCATTGTCCACATTTTTTTTTCTTTTGCACATCGCTTAATTCCACGAAGGTATTAAGATGGGACGCGGCATCCTCATTAGGAGTACCGGAAAATTGATCTTTCATAACAAGATTCAGCAAAGCAGTATTAATATCACAAGACTCCGCACTAGTGGCGGGAGGAGCAATCGGAGTGCCGATAAAATCATTGTTGTAGGTTTTTGAGAAATCACATAACTTGATGTTCTCTTGAGTCATGATGACCACACATCAAGATTGCACTCAAAAACAGATCCGGCAAGAAAATGACGAACGAAATAGAGGGGCGATTAAAACGGCAAATTTTTGTGAATTGGGGGAGAGGAAAACGAGAGGCAAATGGCAAATAATGTAAATTGTGAGGAGATGAGATTTGTGATTAGGAACCTGGTATATGATTAAGATCCTCCCCGGCAACGGCGCCAGAAATTCCTTTTGATGTCGCTTGAAGCTACGTGGTATTTCCCCAAAGAGGAAGGGATGATGCAGCACAGCGACGGTAGGTATTTCCCTCAGATATGAAACCAAGGTTATCGAACCAGTAGGAGAACCAAGCAACACAACATAAACAACCCCTTCACATAGATATAAAATCCTCGCAACCCGACGTGTTAAAGGGGTTGTCAATCCCTTTCGGGTACGACGCCTCAAGATAGGCAAACGGACGTGAGATAAAATTGTAGTAGATTGATAGATCGAACGCCAAATAAAATAAATAAGAATAAATTGCAGCAAGGTATTTTTGTATTTTTGGTTTAATAGATCTAAAAATAAATGCAAAAGAAAAGTAGATCGCAAAGGCAAACATATGAGAAAGAGACCTGGGGGCCGTAGGTTTTACTAGTAGCAACGACACATACGTGTCGGTTCCCCTTCTGTCACTGGGATCAAGCACTGTAAGATCGAACCCACTACAAAGCACCTCTTCCCATTGCAAGATAAATAGATCAAGTTGGCCAAACAAAACCCAAATATCGGAGAAGAAATACGAGGCTATAAGCAATCATGCATATAAGAGATCAAAGAAACTCAAATAACTTTCATGTATATAAAAAGATAGATCTGATCATAAACACAAAGTTCATCAATCCCAACAAACACACCGCAAAAGAGTTACATCATATGGATCTCCAAGAGACCATTATATTGAGAATTCAGAGAGAGAGAGAGAGAGATGAAGCCATCTTGCTACTAACTACGGACCCGAAGGTCTACAAAGAACTACTCAGGCATCATCGGAGAGGCACCAATGGAGGTGGTGCACCCCATCCGAGATGGTGTCCAGATTGGATCTGGTGGTTCTGGACTCTGCGGTGGCTGGATGAATATTTCATCGACTCCCCTAGGGTTTTGGGAATATTGGGGTATTTATGGAGCAAAGAGGCGGTTCGGGGGGCACCCAAGGTGGGCACAACCCAGCAGGGCGCACCTGGGCCTCCTGGCGCGCCCTGGTGGGTTGTGCTCTCCTCAGAGCACCCCCAAGCACAGCTAGGGCCCATGATGTTCCTTCTGGTCCAAAAAATCCTCCGTAGAGTTTTGTTGCATTTGGACTCCATCTAATATTGATTTCCTGCGATGTAAAAAACATGCAGAAAACAGCAACTGGCACTTGGCACTATGTCAATAGGTTAGTACCAAGATATAAAATGATTATAAAACATCCAATATTGATAATATAACAGCATGGAACAATGAAAAATTATAAATACGTTGGAGATGTATCACCTAGCTTTACATACCAACAAAAGAAAAATTCTTCTATGATTTAAGACATTACTTTTGGGATGACCCACATCTTTATAAAGAAGGAGTGGATGGTATTATTAGACGTTGTGTGCCTGAGCATGAAGAGGGACAAATCCTAGGGAAATGTCACTTCGAAGCTTATGGAGGGCATCATGTTGGAGATAGAACTACTCACAAGGTATTGTAATCTGGCTTTTATTGGCCTACTCTCTTCAAGGATGCCCGTAAGGTCCTCTTATCTTGTGATGAATGTCAAAGAATAGGTAATATCAGTAAGCGTCAAGAAATGTCTATGAATTATTCACTTGTTGTTGAACCATTTGATGTTTGGGGATTTGATTACATGGGACCTTTTCCTTCCTCTAATGGGTATACACATATTTTGGTTGATGTTGATTATGTTACTAAATGGGTAGAAGCTATTCCAACCAGTAGTGCTGATCACAACACCTCTATTAAAATGCTTAAGGAAGTTATTTTCCCAAGGTTTGGAGTCCCTAGATATTTAATGACTGATGGTGGTTCACACTTTATTCATGGTGCTTTCCGTAAAATGCTTGCCAAGTATGATGTTAACCATAGAATTGCATAACCTTATCATCCTCAGTCTAGTGGTCAAGTTGAACTTAGCAATAGAGAAATAAAATTAATTTTCCAAAAGACTGTCAATGGGTCCAGGAAGAATTGGTCTAAGAAATTAGATGATGCACTTTGGGCTTATAGAACAGCATATAAAAATCCTATGGGTATGTCTCCTTATAAAATGGTTTATGGAAAAGCTTGTCATTTGCCTCTAGAGTTAGAACATAAAGCATATTGGGACATCATAGAGCTCAACTATGATTTCAAACTTGCTGGTGAAAAGAGGTTATTTGATATTAGCTCATTAGATGAATGGAGAACGCAAGCTTATGAAAATGCAAAATTATTCAAAGACAAAGTTAAAAGATGGCATGACAAAAGAATCCAAAAGCATGAGTTTAAAGTCAAAGAATATGTTCTTTTGTACAACTCTCATTTTAGATTCTTTGCAGGAAAAATCCTCTCAAAATGGGAAGGCCCATATGTCATCAAGGAGGTTTATCGGTCTAGAGCCATCAAAATAAATAATGCCGATGGTACTAACCCGGAGGTTGTCAATGGACAACGAATAAAACATTATATCTCAGGTACGCCCATTAATGTTGAAAGTAATATTATCCAAACTTTGACACCGGAAGAACACATAAAAGAGTCCTTCCGGAACACTCCAGAATCGTGAAAATAAGGAGGTACGTGATACGGTAAGTAAACGGACTCTGAAAATCCGCAAAAATATTTTTTATTAGTTTTGGAATATTTAGAAAATTAGGAAAATAAGAAACTTCCAGGAAGCATACCCTGGTGGGCACAAGACACCAGGGCACGCCCAGGTGCATTGTGCCCACCCGGGACACCTTCCGGACTCCTTTTTTCTACCATATGCTTGTCCTCCAAGATAAAAAATCTATATATACATCCCGAACCTGTTAATCACTGTATCGCGGAGGAATCCTCTGTTTTCTTTTCCTTGCTGTTTTCTGATAGATTCAACTAGACCAACGTCATGTCTTCCTCACCCTTCAACAATGGAGAAGGAGAGATAAGGTTGGTTCAGGAACATCTAAGGAGGGATGAAGCTGAAGAGGTCACTATGGAGGAAGAAGAGGAAAGTCCCTTTGGGACTCACTCTCCGGCCCCCGAGAGGGGTACATTAGCTAGCATCTCTACTCACCCTAATCCTCATCAAGCCATGGGATCATCGAACAATCAAGCGAGCCTGGAAGAGCAAGAAGAGCTCCCACCGAGGAGGCCCTTACACAGGTTACATCGTAACAATTTTCGCAATTTGATTCACAATTATGGGTTCGAGATCACTCCTCGTAGGCACATACCGTCCAATTGGGACATAACCCGGCCAATAGAAATCAGTGCAGGAACAAAACCGTGGGGCCCGGAGAACAAACACATAATGGTTGAGGTGAAGAAAAACAGTGAATTAATTCATCAAGCCCTTCGGGAGATTCAAGGTTTGAAGGATCTACTCATGGTTATATTGGAGAACACTACCTCATCACCACAATCATCTTCTTCACCACCAAAGGAGAATTGAATATCGGGTATGGGCACTCCCCTTGGCTTCCGCCAAGCTTGGAGGAGGTGCCCCGGTATCGTATCATCCCACTATCATTTTACCTTGACTTATTTTAGTTCGATCTTTTGCTTTAGAAGAATAAAAGTTTAGCTTGATCCTTTCTTCTTTGAGAGTTTGCTTAGTGATCTATCCTTGTCATCATGTGCAAGTTATATAATAAAGTTTAGTTTGAGTTTTTGCTTTCTTTACTTTCATGTTGCAAATAAAGAAAATAAATAAGGAAGAGAAAAAAGAGAAAGGAAATAAATAAAAGAAAGGAAATAAATCAAGAAGATCATATACTAATCTTATGGTAGGTGATGACACCACATAAGGAACGGTATAATTAGAAATTTTTATTAGAGATTGACAAACATAGCATTAGTCAATGATGCAACTCATGAAAGAATTAATAAGAGAATAGAAGATTCGCATACAAATATACTATCTTAGAAATATTTTGTGATTGTGAGCCCTCATCAAAATATTATATGCCAAAATTATTGACATTGGACAAGGAAGACAACTTAATGGTTTATGTTTGTTTATATTCACATAGAAGTCATATTGTCATGGATCCTTCAACATGTGGTGCTTTACCCTATCTTTGCTAGCCAAAAATTCCGCACTAAGTAGAGATACTACTTGTGCATCCAAAAACCCTTAAACCCAAATCTTATTTTCAAGTGTACACCATACCTACCTAGGGATTGAGCAAGATCCCTCAAGTAAGTTGTCATCGGTGCAAAAAGGCAATAAAAATTGCTTCTAAATGTGTGAGATCATTTAGTGTAAGAGAAAATTGAGCGTTGCACGAACTTGTGATGGTGAAGAATAAAAGCGGCAGACTACATAATAAAGGTCGCTATCACAAGGGGAAATGCAACATGACGCTCTTTTGCACTAAGGGGTTGAGCATACAAACAAATAAGCGCATGGCAACCTCTGCTTCCCTCTACGAAGGGCCTATCTTTTAGTTTCATGTACTTACTTTTATGCAAAGAGTCAAAGTTTTCCCTCTATTCCTTTTTATTTTTCTCCTTTGGCAAGCATCATGTGGTGAGAAAAGATCTAGGCACATATGGCCAGTTGAATATAGATAGCATGAATTATTATTGTTGACATCACCCTTGAGGTGAATACGTTGGGAGGCGAAACTATAAGCCCCTATCTTTCTATGTGCCCGGTTGAAACATTTTGCTCATGTGTACGAGGTGAGTGTTGGCAATCATAGAAGACTATATGACGGTTGAGTATGTGGACTTGCCTAAACGCTCCGATACATGACCCTTCCTGAAAAGATGATGAATTGTAGTTGCAAAGTTGACTGAGAACCTAGTTTGTTGGTTTTTAATATAGTTTTTGCTTTATACTTTGATTGAATTGTTACTTATTCATGAGAATTCTATGATAAAAGTTCTATGATAAAAGTCTTATGTTTAAATTTGTTGCTGTTATAATGATGAACATGATGCTTCTATGTCCGTATTTTGTTTTTATCGACACCTCTCTCTCAAATCATGTGGACATGTTTTTCGATTTCGGTTTTCGCTTGAGGATAAGCGAGGTCTAAGCTTGGGGGAGTTGATACGTCCATTTTGCATCATGTTTTCTTACTGTTATTTATGATGTTTTTATCCATAATAATGCTTTTTGGAGTAATTCTAATGCCTTAAATCTCATAATAGGCAGCCCAGGCCCGCCCTGGTGGGTTGTGCTCACCCAGGCCCACCTCCGGTGCCCATCTTCTAGTATACATGTCATTTTCACCTAAAAAATAAGGAGAGGATTTTCGGGACGGAGCGCCGCCGTCTCGAGGCGGAACTTGGGCAGGAGCACTTTTGCCCTCCGGCAGAGCGATTCCGCCGGGGGAACTTCCCTCCCGGAGGGGGAAATCATCGTCATCATCATCACCAACAACTCTCCCATCTTGGGGAGGGCAATCTCCATCAACATCTTCAACAGCACCATCTCATCTCAAACCCTAATTCATCTCTTGTGTTCAATCTTGTTACCGGAACTATATATTGGTGCTTGTGGGTGACTAGTAGTGTTGATTAGATCTTGTAGTTGATTACTATATGGTTTATTCGGTGGAAGATTATATGTTCAGATCCAATATGCTATTCAATACCCCTCTGATCTTTAGCATGATTATTAATTGTGAGTAGTTACTTTTGTTCTTGAGGTCACGGGAGAAATCATGTTGCAAGTAATCATGTGAACTTGATATGTGTTCGATATTTTGATAGTATGTATGTTGTGATTCCCTTAGTGGTGTCATGTGAACATCGACTACATGACACTTCACCATATTTGGGCCTAAGGGAATGCATTGTGGAGTAGCAATTAGATGATGGGTTGCGAGAGTGACAGAATCTTAAACCCCAGTTTATGCGCTATTCCGTAAGGGACCGATTGGATCCAAAAGTTTAATGCTATGGTTAGAATTTGTTCTTAATACTTTTCTCATATTTGTGGATGCTTGTTGGAGGGTTAATCATAAGTAGGAGGTTTGTTCAAGTAAGAACAACACCTAAGCACCGGTCCACCCACATATCAAATTATCAAAGTAGCAAACACAAATCAAACCAACATGATGAAAGTGACTAGATGAAATCCCCGTGTACCCTCGAGAACGCTTTGCTTATCATAAGAGACCACTTTGGCCTGTCCTTTGCCTCAAAAGGATTGGGCTACCTTGCTGCACTTTTGTTACTACTATCGTCACTTGCTCATTACAAATTATCTTGCTATCAAACTACTCCGCTACTTACAATTTGAGCACTTGCAGACATTACCTTGCTGAAAACCACTTGTCATTTCCTACTGCTCGTCGTTGGGTTTTGACACTTTTACTTATCGAAAAAGAGCTACAATTAGTCCCCTATACTTGTGGGTTATCAAAGACCACCACCGGTCCTAAGAAGAAGCGTTGAACACCATCACCAAGCTCGTCGGCCTCTGATCCGGATGATGAGGACTATGTTGGGGAGGAAGAGGAAGACATTGCCCCTAGGAGCTCCATTGGACAGTCAAAACTGGGCACCCGGCGGGCGCCCGTGCCTCAGGTCCGGGGCTCTGCTATGCCTATTGTGTGTGGTCGCCACATCTCCATGGAGATCCCTTTCAGCGGGGATCGCCCCATTCACGATTTCACGACCATGGTGGCTGGTCCATATCTTGAGTTTCGACGGGATATCAACCAGTATGACATGGTGGCCAATGCAGAGGATCCTCGGTTCCGTACTCGCATGTAGCAGGATCTCTACTCTAGCTTCGTCCGTGGGCGTGGACTTGCTCCTCACAAATACCTGGATCTTCAATTCTTGCATGATCATCCTGCCATGTCCCCTGACAACACGGTCAAGATCATTGATGATATGACTCTCGGTCCAACAATGAACTTTAGGTGTGATTGGAATGAAGCTGCCATCCTTCAGTTCTATGCCACCTGCTTCTTTGGCCCAAACAACACTCTCACCTCGATGACCAACGATACTATGATGAGCATCACCTATGAGCGTTTTGTTCAGATTTTGGGCCTCTCCGGTGTTGGACATAAAATCCACAGTCTGGATCCACTGCATAGGCCCAAAGGGATTGATCATTGCATGCCTCTTGTTAAGCCCGATACTATGCTGTCGGTGGAAACGACACCTATGGGATCACTGGGATCCCTTCTACGGTTGGCGGGCGCGGGGTTGTGCAAAGGGCGGGTCTGGTAGTCAGCACAAGGATTGTTTACCCAGGTTCGGGCCGCGAAGATGCGTAATACCCGAGTCCTGCTTTGATGTATATTTGAGTGTTCTTGAGCTCTCGAACTAGCTACGGGGCGTGCCTAGTCCAAAAGATCCAAATCCTTATCCTGTACGCCTCGGGCCTCCTTTTATAGGCAAAAGGGGTCGCCACAGTGGCACACAGGAGGTGGAAAGGTATACAGTGTACAAGCTTATCGCCTGTCATTACGGGACAAGGGGAATTAAATGCGCTCTTTAGGTGTCCCGTTGCTTTATTGGGGACGACAACGAGGCCCGTCCCGTCCGTCGCCGCTCTGCCTCGCTCCGACACGCGCTCGGGCCAACAAGGCATGAAGTGCCACGTAGGCTGGCAGGCTGCTGAGATGGCGTGGTGGTAGGGTCTTCACGAAGATCTACATGCCACCACGCAGGTGCTTGCTGAGTTGGCCTGGAAGCCGCACGTTGCCACGCACGTGCCTGCCTAGCTGGTTGGGCTGGCAGCTGTATGGGAATGGCGATGGAGCCTTGGCAGATGCAGGCCTGGTTGCGGCCCCGCAGGTGTCCTCGGCAAGGGCCTTGCCGAGGCCTCGGCAAGGGTCTTGCCGTGACATCTCGGTCGTCCCCGGCAAGGATCTTGCCAGAGGTCTCGTGGATTACCTCGGCAAGGATCTTCTCGAGGGTCGTCATCTTCTGGTCCTCATCTGATCTTGTGTCTTTATGATCTTCACAAAGATCTGCATGCCACCACGGAGGTGCCTCTCGAGCCTTGGTTCCAATGTGGTTGACGGTGCTGGAACCCTTGGGCTCAAGGGTGGCGCCCCCTGCTTTTGTTGGGCAAGCTGCCCCGGCAAGGCTCTTGCCGGGGCTGCGGAGGCCACCCCGGCAAGGATCTTGCCGGGGGAGTCCACCTCGCCCTCTTGCTCTTTGCGTCTCTGGTCTTGGCGTTGCTTTTCTCATCTTGTGCTTTTGGCTGGAGCACTGCTCTGGTATTCTTGTGTTTCTGCTCCCTCCCTTTGCCCTACTAAATGTGACCGCAGGTGCGGCTCTGACTGCCCGTGCACAAGTAGTGGGGTAAAAAGGAGAGCCCCTACTTTTGTACACCGACAGGAGCCCCCAGGCCTGGGCCACACACAACTGCAACGCATTGTTGGGCCAGGCCCAGAACAGTGCGCGGGCAGGCGGGGCGGATTTTTACCGTAGTAACTCCTTCGTTCGCTGCGCTTCCCCACGACCCGCATTGAATGCGCGACGTGGAGGGCCGTGCGTGACGTGGGGGTCGTGCGTGGGGCGGCTGCTGCCCTCATGCATTACTTCATGGTAAAGAGGCGGCTCGCGCCTTCCCCATAAAAAGAGGAAGACACAGGGGCGCGACTCATTTACTGAGTGGACTCGGGTCATGGCCTTCGAGGCGCCCGTGCCCTACGATCATGTGGTGAAAAACGGTCGCCTCACTCGTCCCCTCGATTTCTGTTTGCTCGCCACGTGTCCCCCACGCTTTGAAGATGGTAGGCGGCGGGTGCGGGCCTTGAATAACGAGGCGGGGAACCGGGCCGCCGCTGATTGAAGCAGCGGGTCGGTTTCGATTCCCTACGCTCCTGATGGCCGGATTGGTTGAGCGGGGCGGCCGAGCCCCGACCCCGCCCCTTTACAAGAAGGGGAGGGGGATGGCACCCCTCAATCTTTCACCATCTGCCTCCTTCCACCTTGGCTTCTTTCTTTCTTCTGCTATGGCGAGAGGGCGCGCCGGTGCTTCGACGGTGGCGACGAGGGTCTCCGCTCGACAGCGCATCCCTCCTTCCCAAGAGCTCGTGGCGGCGGAGCCGGCCATGAGGGGAAGGGGGAGGGGGCGAGGCCGAGGTCGCCGTGGCGCTCGGGGAAGAGGAGGATGGGGCGGCCACCGGCCTCGCCTCCGCCGGCGGTCCCTCCCCCAATGGAGGGCCACGTTGGGGACCAGCCCCGCGAGTTCTTCATCGGGCTGCACCGGCCAGTATGCCGTCGTCTTCGTCTCCCTACTCCATTCGCTCGGGAGATGGAGCTCGACCAGCCACAAACTCTGAGATTGCATATGCGGGGCTGCGGGAATGGCAGCACGTGAGTTGATGTCGATTTTCCCGCCCCTCACGTCATGTATCTTCGTCGCGGATGGAAGACCTTCTCTCGTATCCACAGCCTAATGGCGGTGCTCGTTCTCTATTTAAAGTTAATGGAGAATGGCCTGCTCTCTGTCAAGGTCTTTGGAGACTTTGGAACTCGCCTAAAGTGCTGCATGGAGAGCTCCTCCGATGAAGAAGACTCTTCCTCAAGCGGGAGTGACGAGGAGGACTGTGACAGTGACGACGAGGGTGTCGAGCGGGGGAACGCTGACTCCGACTGACCACGCCGCCTCTCCCTTGGCCATGTGCCCTGCCAAGGGCCTTCCTCGTCAAGCTCTCCATCGGCGTGTTCCCCATTGCCCCCTTTTGCCTTCACCTGCCGCACCTGGGAGGAAAAGGGCAAGAACAGGGATCACGGGGCACTTATCTTTTTTTAGTTTGTAAGCCTACGAGCCTTAGTAGAATTTAGACCTTGTAATCCCCTCGCTCGTGTACTCATTCCGTATGAATTGTACTTGTTTACAACGTATGAATGAAAAGAAGGGTGTTTGCCGGGTTTTGTTTGCGCGTGGGCGAGGGCCACACCGAGGAACGCATCCTCATTATCTTAAGATAGACATTGTATCCCGGCAACAGGCCTTGCCATCCTCCTGCTCTGTAGCTTGGCTACACTCACGCCCTTGGCGGAGGTAGGGGCCTGATACGTCTCCAACGTATCTATAATTTTTGATTGTTCCATGCTATTATATTATCTCTTTTGGATGTTTAATGGGCTTTATTATACACTTTTATATTATTTTTGGGACTAACCTCCTAACCCAAGGCCCAGTGCAAATTGCTGTTTTTTTGCCTATTTCAGTGTTTCGCAGAAAAGGAATATCAAACGGAATCCAAACGAAATGAAACCTTGGGGAGCTTGATTTTTTGGAACAAACGTGATCCAGAGGACTTGGAGTGGACGTCAAGAAACAAACGAGGAGGCCACGAGGCAGGGAGGCGTGCCTGCCCCCTAGGCGCGCCCCCACCCTCGTGGGCCCCTCATAGCTCCACTGACCTACTTCTTCCTCCTATATGTATCCATGTACCCCGAAAACATCCAGGAGCACCACAAAACCCTATTTCCACCGCCGCAACCTTCTGTACCAGTGAGCTCCCATCTTGGGGCCTTTTCCGGCACTTCGCCGGAGGGGGAATCGATCATGGAGGACTTCTACATCAACACCATAGCCTCTCCGATGATGTGTGAGTAGTTTACCTCAGACCTTCGGGTCCATAGTTATTAGCTAGATGGCTTCTTCTCTCTCTTTGGATCTCAATACAAAGTTCTCCTCGATCTTCTTGGAGATCTATTCGATGTAACTCTTTTTGCGGTGTGTTTGTCGAGATCCGATGAATTGTGGGTTTATGATCAAGATTATCTATGAACAATATTTGAATCTCCTCTGAATTCCTTTTCGTATGATTGGTTATCTTTGCAAGTCTCTTTGAATTATGATTTTGGTTTGGCTTACTAGATTGATCTTTCTTGCAATGGGAGAAGTGCTTAGCTTTGGGTACAATCATGCAGTGCTCGATCCCAGTGACCGAAGGGGAAACGATACGTATTGTATTCTTGCCATCGAGGATAAAAAGATGGGGTTTATATCATATTGCTTGAGTTTATCCCTCTACATCATGTCATCTTGCCTAATGCATTACTCTGTTCTTATAAACTTAATACTCTAGATGCATGCTGGATAGCAGTCAATGTGTGGAGTAATAGTAGTAGATGCAGGCAGGAGTCGGTCTACTTGTCGCGGACGTGATGCCTATATACATGATCATGCCTAGATATTCTCATAACTATGCACTATTCTATCACTTGCTCGACAGTAATTTGTTCACCCACCGTAATACTTATGCTATCTTGAGAGAAGCCACTAGTGAAACCTATGGCCCCCGGGTCTATTTTCCATCATATTAATCTCCCGTCAACTAGCTATTTCTGTCGCCGTTTATTTTGCAATCTTTACTTTCAATCTTTATCATAAAAATACCAAAAATATTATCTTATCATCTCTATCAGATCTCACTTTTGCAAGTGGCCGTGAAGGGATTGACAACCCCTATATCGCATTGGTTGCCAGGTTCTTATTTGTTTGTGTAGGTACGAGGGACTTGTGTGTGGCCTCCTACTGGATTGATACCTTGGTTCTCAAAAACTGAGGGAAATACTTACGCTACTTTGCTGCATCACCCTTTCCTCTTCAAGGGGAAAACCAACGCATGCTCAAGAGGTAGCAAGAAGGATTTCGGGCGCCGTTGCCGGGGAGTCTACGCACAAGTCAAGACATACCAAGTACCCATCACAAACTCTTATCCCTCGCATTACATTATTTGTCATTTGCCTCTCGTTTTCCTATCCCCCACTTCACCTTTGCCTTTTCTTCGCCTTCTTCCCGTATGTATCTTTGTTTGTGTTTCCATGTGCCTTCTATTTGTTTGCATCTTTGCTTGCTAAAAATCTATTGATATGGATCCACTTAAAGTGTTCTACTTGGATAATCTTCTATGCTTATGCGCTCGTGCTGAAACCCCAACTAGCCTAGTTGACGGGAAATCTTTAGATGACCATGCTCTTTTTGTGCGTCACCGTTTGTCTGAAAAGGGGAGACTCTTATGGGATCAAATAAATAGATTGCTATGTTATGCTTGGAATCTTTGTGAAATTTATGATTTTACTTGTTGCTCTAAGAACCCTAAAAAACACCTTCCCTACCTATGTGAGTTCAATGATAATATGAAATCTTATCTTCTTATGCAAAGGGTGTTTATAGTTACTACGATATCGAACAAATTGAAGAATTTGTTGCTTTTAAGGGTGCTTATGAAGTTGCTTCTCTGATTGGAAAGTATGATATTACTCTCTACGAATCTGAAAATCTTGACATACTTAAATATTGCTATGAAAACTATGCTCATAATGTCTATGTCAAAGAATTTATTGAAAGAATGACCGTTGCTTCGGAATATAATAATGATATGCAGATAATTATGATTCCGATGATTCGATTGAAATATCCCTTGATGAACATGATGCTTGCTATTCTTGTGGCCATGATGCCAATATTTATGAAGATGAATTTGCTATAGTTCCTTATGTTAAACATGAGATCGTTGCTATTGCACCCATACTTGATAGTTCCTTCGATGAAAAGCATGATTGCAATGATGTTATTATAAATTCTCTTAATGTCAATTGTGTTAATGATATGAAAAACCTCAAGCTTGGGGATGCTAGTTTTGCTATGTCTACTACTTGTTGCAATGATCATGATTGGGGTGATTCTTCTTATGATCTTGAAAATTCATTGAAGCCCCATGATGAATATGAGATTGATAATAGTGTTTGCAATAATATTGAAAGTGGGTTTGGAAGAGTGTCAACTTTATATCCCACATATTTGGAGAATATTCAATCTTATGGTATTTTTGATAAAAGTGGGTTTGGAGAGGTCATGACTTTAGTTCATGATATTCCCACTATTTTGGAAGAGTGTCAACTTTGCATGCATGTGGATCATGTAGAGAAAATTTTATGTGATAGCTATATTGTTTATTTTCAATATGATCCCACATGTAATTATTATGAGAGAGGAAAATATGGTTGGAGAAATTTTCATGTTACTAAATTACCTCTCGTTATGTTGAGATTGCTATTGTTTCTCACTTCTTCCTTGCATATGCTAGTATTTGCTTGTCTTGATAATTTGTTTGTCTATAAGATTCCTATGCATAGGAAGTATGTTAGACTTAGATGTGTTTTTCACATGCTATATGATGCTCTCTTTGTTCTTCAATTCTTGTCTTTCTTGTGAGCATCATCGAAATTATCAAATGCCTAGCTAGGGGCGTTAAACGATAGCGCTTGTTGGGAGGCAACCCAATTTCATTTTTGTTTATTGCTTTTTTGTTCTGTTTAGGAATAAATAATTGATGTAGCCTCTGGTTAGATGTGGTTTTATTTTTTAGTTAGTGTTTGTGCCAAGTAAAAGCTATAGGATCTTCTTGGATGATAGTTATTTGATCTTGATGAAAAAGTCAGAAACTTTCTGCTCACAAAAACAATTGTTAAAAATCACCAGAACGTGATAAAATACTGATTCCAATTGCAGTAGATCAATAAACAAATTATCTAGGTCTTCCTATTTTGGTAGATTTTTATGAGTTACATAAGTTTGCGTTAGATACAGATTACTACAGACTGTTCTGTTTTTGACAGATTCTGTTTTTCGTGTGTTGTTTGCTTATTTTGATGAATCTATGGCTTGTATTGGAGGTTATGAACCATAGAGAAGTTGGAATACATTAGGTTTAACACCAATATAAATAAATAATGAGTTCATTACAGTAACTTAAAGTGGTTGTTTGTTTTCTTTCGCTAACGGAGCTCATGAGATTTTCTGTTGAGTTTTGTGTTGTGAAGTTTTCATGTTTTTGGGTAAAGATTTGATGGATTATGGAACAAGGAGTGGCAAGAGCCTAAGCTTGGGGATTCCCAAGGCACCCCAAGGTAAAATCTAAGGACAACCAAAAGCCTAAGCTTGGGGATGCCCCGGAAGGCATCCCCTCTTTCGTCTTCGTCCATCGGTAACTTTACTTGATGCTATATTTTTATCCACCACATGATATGTGTTTTGCTTGGAGCGTCTTGTATGATTTGATTCTTTGCTTTTTAGTTCACCCCAATCATCCTTGCTGTACACACCTTTTGGGAGAGACACACATGATTCGGAATTTATTAGAATACTCTATGTGCTTCACTTATATCTTTTGAGCTAAATAATTTTGCTCTAGTGCTTCACTTATATCTTTTAGAGCACGGTGGTGGATTTATTTTATATAAATTATTGATCTCTCATGCTTCACTTATATTATTTTGAGAGTCCTTTAGAACAGCATGGTAATTTGCTTTAGCTATAAAATTAGTCCTAATATGATAGGCATCCAAGATGGATATAATAAAAACTTCCATATAAGTGCATTGAATGCTAAGAGAAGTTTGATACTTGATGATTGTTTTGAGATATGGAGATAGTGATATTAAAGTTGTGCTATTTGAGTAGTTGTGAATTTGAGAAATACTTGTGTTGAAGTTTGCAAGTCCCGTAGCATGCACGTATGGTAAACGTTGTGTAACAAATTTGAAACATGAGGTGTTCTTTGATTGTCATCCTTATGAGTGGCGGTCGGGGACGAGCGATGGTCTTTTCCTACCAATCTATCCCCCTAGGAGCATGAGCGTAGTGCTTGGTTTTTGATGACTTGTAGATTTTTGCAATAAGTATATGAGTTCTTTATGACTAATGTTGAGTCCATGGATTATACGCACTCTCACCTTTCCATCATTGCTAGCCTCTTCGGTACCGTGCATTGCCCTTTCTCACCTTGAGAGTTGGTGCAAACTTCACCGGTGCATCCAAACCCCGTGATATGATATGCACTATCACACATAAACCTCCTTATATATTCCTCAAAACAGCCACCATACCTACCTATCATGGCATTTCCATAGCCATTCCGAGATATATTGCCATGCAACTTTCCACCGTTCCGTTTATTCTGACATGCTTCATCATTGTCATTTTGCCTTGCATGATCATGTAGTTGACATTGTATTTGTGGCAAAGCCACCATGCATATTATTTCATACATGTCACTCTTGATTCATTGCCCATTCCGTACACCGCCGTCGGCATTCATATAGAGTCATATGTTGTTCTAGTATCGAGTTATAATCATTGAGTTGTAAATAAATAGAAGTGTGATGATCATCATTAATAGAGCATTGTCCCAAAAAAAGGCCAAATAAAAAAAGGAAGGCCCAAAAAAAGAAATAAAAAGAAATAAAAAGGGACAATGCTACTATCCTTTTTCCACACTTGTGGTTCAAAGTACCACCATGATCTTTATGATTGAGAGTCTCTTGTTTTGCCACTTTCTTATACTAGTGGGAATTTTTCATTATAGAACTTGGCTTGTATATTCCAACAATGGGCTTCCTCAAATGCCCTAGGTCTTCGTGAGCAAGCAAGTTGGATGCACACCCACTTAGTTTCTTTTGTTGAGCTCTCATACATTTATAGCTCTAGTGCATCCGTTGCATGGCAATCCCTACTCCTTGCATTGACATCAATTGATGAGCATCTCCCTAGCCCATTGATTAGCTAAGTCAATGTGAGACTTTCTCCTTTTTTGTCTTCTCCACATAACCCCCATAGTATTATTCTATTCCACCCATAGTGCTAAATCCATGGCTCACACTTATGTATTGCGTGAAAGTTGAAAAAAGTTTGAGATTACTAAAGTATGAAACAATTGCTTGGCTTGCCATCGGGGTTGTGCATGATGAGAGCATTCTTGTGTGACGAAAATGGAGCATGACTAAACTATATGATTTTGTAGGTATGAACTTTCTTTGGCCATGTTATTTTGAGAAGACATAATTGCTTAGTTAGTATGCTTGAAGTATTATTATTTTTATATCAATATTAAACTTTTGTCTTGAATCTTTCGGATCAGAACATTCATGCGACAATAAAGAAAATTACATTGAAGAATATGCTAGGTAGCATTCCACATCAAAAATTCTGTTTTTATCATTTACCTACTCGAGGACGAGCAGGAATTAAGCTTGGGGATGCTTGATACGTCTCCAACGTATCTATAATTTTTTTATTGTTCCATGCTATTATATTATCTGTTTTGGATGTTTAATGGGCTTTATTATACACTTTTATATTATTTTTGGGACTAACCTACTAACCCAAGGCCCAATGCAAATTGCTGTTTTTTTGCCTATTTCAGTGTTTTGCAGAAAAGGAACATCAAACGGAAACCAAACAAAATGAAACCTCCGGGAGCATGATTTTTGGAACAAACGTGATCTAGAGGACTTGGAGTGGACGTCAAGAAATGAACAAGGAGGCCACGACGTAGGGAGGCACGCCTTCCCCCCTGGGCACGCCCGCCACCCTCGTGGGCCCCTTGTAGCTCCACCGACCTACTTCTTCCTCCTATATATATCCACGTACCCCGAAAACATCCAGGAGCACCACGAAACCCTATTTCCACCGCCGCAACCTTCTGTACCCGTGAGATCCCATCTTTGGGCCTTTTCCGGCGCTCCGCCAGAGGGGGAATCGATCACGGAGGGCTTCTACATCAACACCATAGCCTCTCCGATGATGTGTGAGTAGTTTACCTTAGACCTTCGGGTCCATAGTTATTAGCTAGATGGCTTCTTCTCTCTCTTTCGATATCAATACAAAGTTCTCCTCGATCTTCTTGGAGATCTATTCGATGTAACTCTTTTTGCGGTGTGTTTGTCGAAATCCGATGAATTGTGGGCTTATGATCAAGATTATCTATGAACAATATTTGAATCTCCTCTGAATTTTTTTATGTATGATTGGTTATCTTTGCAAGTCTATTCGAATTATCAGTTTGGTTTAGCCTACTAGATTGATCTTTCTTGCAATGGAGAAGTGCTTAGCTTTGGGTTCAATCATGCGGTGCTCGATCCCAGTGACAGAAGGGGAAACGACACGTATTGTATTGTTGCCATCGAGGATAAAAAGATGGGGTTTATATCTTATTGCTTGAGTTTATCCCTCTACATCATGTCATCTTACCTAATGCGTTACTCTGTTCTTATGAACTTAATACTCTAGATGCATGCTGGATAGTGGTCGATGTGTGGAGTAATAGTAGTAGATCTAGGCAGGAGTCGGTCTACTTGTCGTGGACGTGATGCCTATATACATGATCATGCCTAGATATTCTCATAACTATGTAGTATTCTATCAATTTCTCGACAATAATTTGTTCACCCACCATAATACTTATGCTATCTTGAGAGAAGCCACTAGTGAAACCTATGGCCCCGGGGTCTATTTTCCATCATATTAATCTCCCGTCAACTAGCTATTTCTGTCGCCGTTTATTTTGCAATCTTTACTTTCAATCTTTATCATAAAAATACCAAAAAATATTATCTTATCATCTCTATCAGATCTCACTTTTGCAAGTGGCCGTGAAGGGATTGACAACCCCTTTATCCCGTTGGTTGCAAGGTTCTTATTTGTTTTTGTAGCTACGAGGGACTTGCGTGTGGCCTCCTACTGGATTGATACCTTGGTTCTAAAAAACCGAGGGAAATACTTACGCTACTTTGCTGCATCACCCTTTCCTCTTCAAGGGAAAACCAACGCATGCTCAAGAGGTAGCAGGGCTGAGTAGGATTAGGCCCTTCGCTCGCTCCCTTCCAATCGCACTACAACCAAGTTCCGGCCCAAAGTAAGGTTTTCGGACGCGGGACAGAGGGAGCAAGATGGTACGAGAGCGAGTGAAGTCTTATACGTTCAAGGTTCATACGGAGGCACAAAGTGGGGGAGAAAGACTTATCTGATGTCGCAGCCCCCATCAACCTTGGATTGTCAGGGTCCGGGCGTCGTCTTGTTCACTTTTCTCCTAGAGTAGCTCAGCATAAATGTCCATGCACCCTGCGAACCAAAAAAGGACGGGAAGGAACAGAGATATGCATACTCGACCTCTATGCTAAGGGTTAGTCGCCGCCAAGCACTATTAACCCTAACACACACAGAGAGAGAAAGACTCAACCTAGCATGCATGCTAAAACTTAGGGCGCCAGCGCTTCATTTATTTATGCTCAGGGTCTGCGCCTGGCTTTGTATAAAGGGTTACATGCCTTGCCGGCAAGGCTCGTACAAAAGGTGGTTTGCCGGGGAGCCCGGCAACCGCGCCTTATGGATAGAACTTGCAAAGATGTTTGATGTTCAAGGAGTTGCTCACTGGAATGCCATCTTCGGTCTCCAGGCGGACTGCGCCGGGCCTGGTGACTCGTATTACCCGATAAGGGCCTTCCCACTTTGGCGTCAACTTTTTGGAATTCTTGGCCGACTGAACGTGCCGAAGAAGAAGGTCGCCTTCTTCAAAGCCTCGGGCATGAACCTTGCGGCTATGGTAGCGGCGCAAGGCTTGTTGGTAGTGTGCTGCTCGCACAGCCGCCCGAAGACGATCTTCCTCAAGGAGCGTTGCGTCATCT
The DNA here is from genome assembly GCF_002575655.3 of Aegilops tauschii subsp. strangulata. Taxonomy (NCBI): domain Eukaryota; kingdom Viridiplantae; phylum Streptophyta; class Magnoliopsida; order Poales; family Poaceae; genus Aegilops; species Aegilops tauschii. The sequence goes on from NC_053038.3 coordinate 291,070,372, forward strand.
TGCCGCAACTGCTCTTGCTCAAGCTCATCATAAGAGAGCACTTGAGGTGACCCGTACATGAGTTCCGTGGGGAGAACTGCTTCTGCCCCGTAAATAAGGGAGAAAGGTGTCTGGCCGGTGGCTCGATTTAGTGTCGTTCTGATTGACCAAAGAACCGCCGGCAATTCATCAATCCAGCGTCATCCGCACCTGCGTAGCCTGTCAAAAGTCCTTGTCCGAAGGCCTCGCAACACTTCAGCATTTGCCCTCTCAGCCTGGCCGTTGCTCCGTGGATGTGCAACAGAAGCAAAACAGACCTTGCCGCCGAGGTCCTGGATGTACTGCATGAAGGCGTGACTCGTGAACTGTGTTCCGTTGTCGGTGATGACTCTATTTGGCACACCAAAACGGCAGACTAGCCTCTTGAAGAATTTGATGGCTGATTGTGCTGTCACCTTTCTCACTGCCTCCACCTCCGGCCACTTTTTGAACTTGTCGATTGCAACGTACAAGTACTCAAAGCCCCCGACAACACGGGGAAAGGGGCCCAGTATGCTGAGCCCCAAACCCGAGAATGGCCAGGAAAGAGGGATTGTTTGGAGAGCTTGAGCTGGTTGATGAAGCTTCTTTGAATGGAACTGGCACGCTTCACACTGGGTTACTAGTGCCGTTGCATCTTGGAGGGCTATGGGCCAGAAGAAACCTTGCCGGAATGCTTTGCCGGCAAGGGCCCTCGACCCTATGTGGGAGCCACATATTCCTCCGTGTATCTCTGCCAACAGCTCCAGTCCTTCCTCCCGGGGCCTGGGGCTCGACGGCAAGGACCAAAGGCATTTCCTCTGCCATGGGAGCGGTTGTCTCTACAGCCAGGGCTTGACGCCCTGCCGGAGTCTGTTGCCCCTTGGCAGGCTCGGTGTCCATGACAACATCCTTGCCGGCGGCTCCTGGGAGCTCGGCGGGAAAGTACCTGCCGGGGCCTGATTTCCTGCGCTTGTTCTGCTCTGTCGATGGTTCAAGGGATGGTTGAGTTAAATGAAGCACAAAAGTACCTGGTTCCACAGGTAGTTTGAGGGCAGCGCGTTTTGGCAGGTAGTCGACAATGTCATTCTCCACTCGGGGAACATGCTCTGCTTGTATACCGTCAAAACACTCCTCCAGCTTCCTCACCTCACCTACATAGGCCTCCATCAACAGGCTTTGGTATTCTTTGTTAACTTGCTTGACGACAAGCTATGAATCACCCCTGACGATGTGCTTCTTGATTCCGAGGTCTGCCGCGATCCTGAGACCGGCAAGCAACCCCTCGTATTCAGCAGTATTGTTCATTGACATCTCTCTCGGAAAGTGCATCTGGACTACATATTTGAGGTGCTCTCCGGTGGGTGCAACGAGTAGCACACCAGCACCGGCGCCTTGCAGCGAGAAAGCCCCATCAAAGTACATAATCCAGTTGCGACTTGTTTCCTTACTGGGGAGAGTGGTCTCCTGGATCTCTTCGACGGGCGTCGGAGTCCATTCTGCAATGAAATCCGCCAAGACCCTGCTCTGGATTGTCGAAGTACTTTCAAACTTCAAACCAAAGCTTGACAGTTCTAAGGCCCATTCCACAATCCTCCCGGTTGCGTCTGGGTTATGCAATATCCGTTGCAACGGGAGGCGGGTGACGACGGTGATTTCGTGGGCTTGGAAGTAATGATGCAGCTTCCTCGAGGCCATAAGGAGGCCGAAGAGCAATTTCTGCACACCGGAGTACCTTGATCTAGCCCCCTGCAAGAGGGAGCTGACAAAGTAAACCGGGTGCTGCATCATCTTCTTCTTCTGCACCACTCCATTCGCTTGCACAGGCCCTGTCCCGCCGGCGTCAGACTCCGCCGGGGGCCTTGCCTAGCCGACATCAGGCCCTGCCGGGGGAGCTCTGGCTCGTCATCCGCCAGTCCTGCCGTTGCCACTGCCACTTCGTTGACCTCCCTCTGCGCCACTAGCGCGGCGCTGACCACTTGATTCGTTGCCGCTAGATACAGCAGCAACGGCTCTTGTGGTTTAGGTGCAACCAATATTGGTGTAGAGGAGAGGTATTTCTTCAAATCCTGCAGTGCTAGTTCGGCCACTGGGGTCCATTCCATTGGGCCCGCCTTCTTCAAGATTTTGAAAAAGGGAAGGGCACGCTCGGCAGACTTGGAAATGAACCTGCTCATGGCGGGAACGCAGTCAGTGAGCCGGCGCACATCCTTGATCCGCCTAGGCGCCTCAATTTGCTCAATGGCCTTGATCTTATCTGGATTCGCCTCGATCCCACGCTATGACACAAAGAACCCGAGAAGTTTGCCGGATGGAACACCGAAGACACACTTCTCAGGATTCGGCTTGGGGTTGATCTTGCGCAAATTCGCAAACGTCTCTTCTAAATCTTGTACAAGTGTCGCCTTGTCCTTGGTTTGGACCACTATGTCATCCATATAAGCTTCCATATTTGTATGTAGCTGGGGCTCAAAACCAATTTGTACTGCTCTTGCAAACGTCGAGCCAGCACTCTTCAACCCGAAAGGCATTCGTAAAAGCCAATATGTACCACATGGGGTGATGAATGTTGTCTTCTCTTCATCTTCTCTCATCATGAAGGTCTGGTAGTACCTTGAGTAGGCATCAAGGAATGATAACAAGTCGCACCCGGCAATGGAGTCAACAATCTGGTCAATGTGCGGCAACGGGAAAGGGTCCTTTGGACAAGCCTTATTGATATCTGTGTAATCAATACACAGCCTCCACTTCCCATTTGCCTTGCGCACCACCACCGGATTGGCCAACCACGTCGGATGGAGCACTCCCCTTACCAAGCCTGCCTTCTAACTTCCTGATCTCCTCCGCGATGAACTCCTGCAGTTCCAAAGCCTGCTTCCTGACCTTCTGCTTGACGGGTCACGCATGAGGGCAGACAGCAAGATGGTGCTCAATCACCTCCCTGGGAAAGCCGGGGATGTCGGATGCTTGCCATGAAAACACATCGACATTTGCTCGCAGGAAGGTGATGAGCGCACCTTCCTATTTGCTGTCAAGGGAGGAGCTTATGGTGAAAGCCCCTCCCGTGCCATCCTCCTTGACGGACACCTTCTTGGTCTCTGGTGGTGCAGCTCTGGATTTCTTGCTCTTTCCGGTGGAGCTCTCTGGCACATCCTTGACGGGAGCACAACACTCCGAAGAGGTGCGCTTGCCGGGGTGGATGCGAGAGGCCTTGCCGGTCTTCTTCGCCCCCCCCCGGGGGGGGGGGGGGCTTCGGCGGCAGGAGCAAGTGCCTTGGCGGCAGTCGCTGCAACTACCTCCCGGTAGAGTTGGTCAGCGCAAATCAGTGCATCCTTCTTGTCGGAGGGGACGGTGATGATGGTCATCGGCCCAGGCATCTTCAGCGTGTTGTAGGCATAATGCGACACCGCCATGAACTTGGCTAGTGCTGGGCGGCCGAGGATCCCGATGTAGGGCAAGGGGATCTCGGCTACATCGAAAATAATCATGTCTGTCCTGTAGTTCAGCTCGCCTCCAAACGTCACGGGCAGCGTGACCTTTCCCTTCGGCTGGCTCCTTCCCGGGTTGACCCCCTCAAATGTGCCCGTCTCCTCGAGGTCTCCGTCAGGAATCTGCAGCCTTTTGATCACAACAGGCGAGATCAAGTTCAGACCGGCCCCGCTGTCAACTAGCATCTTTGTCACCTTGAGGTTGTGTATTGTTGGCGAAACCAACAACGACAAGCACCCGACCACAGTGGTGCGATCAGGGTGGTCCTCGGCATAAAAAATGATAGGCGTGCTGGACCACTTCAGTGGCTTTTGAGCATCGAGTGATGGTTCCGCTGCCGTGATCTCACGCGCCCACTGCTTGAGCTGGCGGTGAGAAGTGTGCAGCGAGGCACCACCGTCTACGCACATGGCCTCTGTAGCTTTCTGGAACTCATGCTCGCCAGACTCGTCGTCCTCGTCATGACCGTCGTCTTCCTGCTTCTTGTCGCGGCCCCGAGCGGGCCTCTCCTGCTGGTTATCCTTGCCGCGGCAACCCCCTTGGCCGCCACGCTTCTTGTCGGATCCTTCGGCACCATCCTGACCCTTCTCCTTGTCCCGCCTCTCATACTCGGCTTTTTGCTTCTCTCGGCAAGCAACTCAGCTTGTCGGCAGTTCTGGAGGTCGTGGCCCTTGGTGCGGTGGATCTTGCAGTATTGCTTATCGGAGCCTCCTGGCTTGTCGGCAGCCGCCAAGGCCCGACAAGCGGCACACCCGGCAATTTCCTTGCCGGGGTCGTCTGCCTTGGCCTTCTTGGCAGCGCCGGTGTCCTCGGATCCCTCGACGGCAAGCACGGTCTTGCCCTTGCGCTTCCTGTTGCGGCGTCGGCCCTTCTTTGTCAGTGTGGCCGTGTCTTCGTCTGTGGAGTCGGTTTCCGCATAGGCGTCCTCGCCGGGGTACTTCCTCCCCTCTTCAGCTCGAGCGCACCTATCAGCCAGAACGTAATGTTCGGCGACACCTTTGACCTTGTTCATCACCAACTCTTCATGTATCTTGCGATTGCGCACATTCTGATGGAATGCGCTAATCACGGCGGCGGGATGAACATCTGGGATGTTGTACTGCACCTGACTGAACCTTTGTATGTACTTGCACAGGTTTTCACCCTCCTTTTGGGGGATGATATGCAAATCGCTCGCCTGGCCATGAGCTTCGTGGCCTCCAGTGAAGGCGCCAACGAACTCATGGCACAAATCCGACCAAGAAGAAATGGAATCCGCCGGCAAGTGCATCAACCATGACATGACATTGGGTTTAAGTGCCAACGAGAAGTAATTGGCAAGCACCTTATCGTCGCGAGCTCCAGCAGCTTGCATGGCGATGGTGTAGATGCTGAGGAACTCTGACGGATGGGTCTTGCCGTCGTACTTCTCGCCGACATCGGGCTTGAACGTGCGGTGGGAGGGCCACTGGAACTGCCGCAGCTCACGGGTAAAGGCTGGGCAACCCACTTCATAGGGTAGGTCGCCGGAGCCTCCCGGTGCTGGGTGGTCCATAGTGGGCCCCGCCCGCCTATTTGAGTGGTGGCGTGCATCGCGCCAGCGCTTGATGGTGGTTCGAGCGTCTTCATGGGCTCGCTCCCGAAGAACTTGGTGCTGATCGCGGTGGGTCCGTGGGTCGGACGACGCTATGAAAATGTTATCACAAGCGTCATCACGACGGATCGACACCCGCGGTGGCTGGCGTGGAGCAGGAAAGTGCACCGTGGCCGCAGCACCTCCGACCTTCCACCACTGGCATGCGGCGGCTCGAGGGAGTGTCGGCCTGAAGTCCCCGCCGGTCGTGGCTCATCTTTGTTGCCAACACCGACGAGGCTTCGGATGGTGGCTCTCCACTCGTCGAGCTTTTCCGCAGCAGGAGGAAAGTCGAGGAGCAACTGCGCGCGCGCCAAAGCTTCTGCTTGCATGGGTGGCGGCGAAAGCTGCGTGGACCGTGACGCGCTCCGACTTCTAACCACATTAGAAGGAGCTCTATCACGGCCTGGCAGCTGTGCGCCATTTTCGCCAGCGTCTCGGCGTGCATGCTGGCCTTCTACTTCCCACGAATGACGCACATCACTCTTCCCATGGTGGCGCCCAGGGTCACCAGCGTGGTGATGCTGCTCGTCGCGCACAACCTGGGAAGAGCGCGTCGTGGGCGCCGGTGTAGGCGCCTCGGAAGCCGCCGCACCGCCCGTGGTTGGCACGATGCCGCCCTTGGAGGGCCTCGCGCTGCCTGCGGGGGGCTCGGCTCCGTCTTTGGATCTGGTGGCGTGCGGCCCGTCGTCTCGCGCACGAACGACGCCGCTCGCCAGGCTTTGACTACCAAAGCGATGTGGGTATTTGCGGGCCGCGCCTCAGCTTCCGTCCGCGACTGCCCCACCACTCGCCCGCACTGGTACAGGCCATTCGGACCCCGACGAACCGATCGCTGTGATCGTCTTCTTCTTGGGATACATGGCGATGAAGAACTGCTAAACTAACTGCTAGAATGGATTTTCACAACTGACCTCCCCTACCTGGCACGCGAAAGATGTCGATGGAAACGACACCTATGGGATCACTGGGATCCCTTCTACGGTTGGCGGGCGCGGGGTTGTGCAAAGAACGGGTCTGGTAGTCAGCACAAGGATCGTTTACCCAGGTTCGGCCGCGAAGATGCGTAATACCCTAGTCTTGCTATGATGTATATTTGAGTGTTCTTGAGCTCTCGAACTAACTACGGGGCGTGCCTAGTCCAAAAGATCCGAATCCTTCTCCCGTACGCCTCGGGCCTCTTTTTATAGGCAAAAGGGGTCGCCACAGTGGCACACAGGAGGTGGAAAGGTATATAGTGTACAAGCTTATCGCCTGTCATTACGGGACAAGGCGCATTAAATGCGCTCCTTAGATGTCCCGTTGCTTTATTGGGGATGGCAACGAGGCCCGTCCCGTCCGTCACCGCTCCGCCTCGCTCCGACACGCGCCCGGACCAACGAGGCATGCAGCGCCACGTAGGCTGGCAGGCTGCTGAGATGGCGTGGTGGTAGGGTGTTCACGAAGATCTGCATGCCACCACGCAGGTGCTTGCTGAGTTGGCCTGGAAGCCGCACGTTGCCATGCAGGTGCTTGCCTAGCTGGTTGGGCTAGCAGCTGTATGGGAACGGCGGTGGAGCTTGGCAGATGCGGGCCTGGTTGCGGCCCAGCAGGTGTCATCGGCAAGGGCCTTGCCGAGGCCTCGGCAAAAGTCTTGCCGTGACATCGCGGTCGTCCTCGGCAAGGATCTTCCTGGAGGTCTCGTGGATTCCCTTGGCAAGGATCTTGTCGAGGGTTGTCGTCTTCTGGTCCTCATCTAATCTTGTGTCTTTATGATCTTCACAAAGATCTGCATGCCACCACGGAGGTGCCTCCCGAGCCTTGGTTCCAATGTGGTTGACGGTGCTGGAACCCTTGGGCTCAAGGGTGGCGCGCCCTGCTAGTGTTGGGCAAGCTGCCCCGGCAAGGGTCTTGCCGGGGGAGTCCACCTCTCCCTCTTGCTCTTTGCGTCTCTGGTCTTGGCGTTGCTTTTCCCGTCTTGTGCTTTTGGCTGGAGCGCTGCTCTAGTATTCTTGTGCTTCTGCTCCCTCCCTTTGCCCTGCTAAGTGTGGCCGCAGGTGCGGCTCTGATTGCCCATGCACAAGTAGTGGGTAAAAAGGAGAGCCCCTACTTTTGTACACCGACATATGCTGAGCATCACCTATGAGCGTTTTGTTCAAATTTTGGGCCTCTCCGGTGTTGGACATAAAATCCACAGTCTAGATCCACTGCATAGGCCCAAAGGGATTGATGATTGCATGCCTCTTGTTAAGCCCAGCACTCAGCTCACTGCGGAGGAACGTGGGTATCCACCCAATGAGGTATCCATCTTCAACTCTCCTTACTACATTCTCTATCAGTGTGTGCTTCACACTCTCTATCCTAAGAAGGGAGATCGCTCAAGGGCTCGCAACTACTGCATTGACTTGATGGTTCGTATGCATGACAAGCCTACCGAGCCTCTTGACACAGCCCATTACATTTGGCATGAGATTCGTGTCTCCAGCTTTCTTCAGACGTGCCAATTCCCTCATGCTCCATACATTCAGGCGCTGATTGATCACACTGATGAGTACGCCGAGTTCTTCGAGGGCATCGCTGATGATGATGACATCTGCCAGGAGTGATTTTTATGAAGTTCTTCGCCCCTTTTTGCATGTTGCTGTCAAAGGGGGAGAAGTAGTATCTTAGTTGGGTCTTACTATATGTTGGGGTCATGATATATGTTGCTATTTGTGTTCGCTATTATCCAAACTCTTTATGTATGCTACATATGGTACTTAATCGTATGAGACTATGTTGTTATCCTTGTTTCTATGAGTTGTTATTCGTATGGGTTGTTGTTATGTTTGTTTCATGTATGCTTGTCCTACTTTCCTATCTTTTGAGCTACATGTGCTACCATGTGAATTTGTGCGGTACATTCTAACATCTTATGCACACAATGAGGGGGAGCTAAAGCAAAGAGGAACATATATTGTATTATGCTCTCATGAATTACAATGCTAAATCCATTTATTTCATCTATGATACTACATGTATGATTGTCATCAACAAACAAAAGGGGGGAGTTTGAAAGTGCAATCATGCCCTTACATCAAGTTTTGATGTTGATGAAAATATACATGTAGGGGACTAACTATGTTATCAAGTGAATCTCAGGTGTTAGTCCCCAGTTCATCAAAAGTGTGCGGATCATGAACATACAGAGTTGATTTTACTCAAGGAAGAAGTATCAAAAAGATTGCATATTTGTTTTCTTGAGTATAGGATCCCGCACTATTAAGAGGGGATCGGTAGGGTTAGCAAAAGACTTGCTCATGCCACTAAATACCTTCCTCAAATCTTTTGGATCTATCAAAATATCCGTACGCTTGTGTTCTGCCTCTGGACTTGCCGCATGTTCGGGCTGCCTGCCGGATGTCCGGGCCGCTTGCCGGATATCCGGACCCTACTATCCAGAGAGCACTTTGTGCTGGCTCTTACTTCCGCATGTCCGATCCTCCATGCCGGATGTCCGGGCTCTCCATGCTCCCCAGATTTCCAGGCCCAAGCCGGATGTCCGGCTTGTGCTATCCAGGGAGTGGTTCGGCTCTGTGAACTCGCCGGATGTCCGGCCATCTTGCCAGATGTCCGGGTCTTCCTGTCTCGCCAGATGTCCGAGCTTTGCCCCGGATGTCCGGCCCCTCTGTTTTGTCCTCTCTTTTCTGCTTCACATCACTAGTGCTATGCTAGGCCGGATGTCCGGCCCCTGTCCTGGATGTCCTGCCTACCCTGTCACCTACACTACAACGGCCATATTTGCACCCACACTATATATAGCCCTCTTCCCCCACGGGAGAGGGTTGACCATTCACTTTCAGCAAACCCTAGAACACATTTCACTCTCTCTATCTCTCTCTTTCACTCTTCTACACCAAATCTTAGATCCCTAAGGGATTTGAGAGCATTTGAGAGAAGTTATCCATCCAAGTGATAGATCCACTCCTTCTCCTTGTTTGCACCAAAGGAATTCGTGATTTGAGCAAGTCTTGAGCTTTTCCCCATCGTTCTTGTTACTCTTGGAGGTCAGAGACTCCTAGGTGGTAGGAGTCTTTCGAAGAGGAATCAACCATTGTGATTACCCCCGGAAAGTTTGTGAGGGTTTAGAGACCACCCCAAGGTCTACCACTAGTGGTTGAGAAACGCCTTCGTGGTGTTGTCTCAAAGGGAGAATAGGGTGAGCCTGCATGGTGTTGATGTGCCTTCGTGGTAACATCAACCTCTCTAACGGTGATGTAGCTTCCCTCCAAGGAAGTGAACATCGGCATACATCCTTGTCTCTCGAAGTTGCGGTTATCCCTAACCCTAACTTCCTACTTGTGGTTACTTGTCTCTTAGGCCTTACTTACATCATATTGTGCTTGCTTACTCACATATTTGTGTTACTTGTTTACCTTGCTTAGCTCTTAGCATCATACTTGCAATTGTTAGGCTCACTTTCATATTCTGGATTATTGGCTAAAATTGCTAAGTAATAATTAAAATTTGTAATTGTACCTATTCACCCCCCTTTAGGTCCATCTCGATCCTTTCATTACCATTGATATCAAAAGTGACCTTGCTTTTATTGCAATCGATAACAGCCCCTGCAGTATTCAAGAAGGGTCTACCAAGGATAATCAACATGTTGTCGTCCTCGGGCATCTCAAGTATAACAAAGTCAGTCAAAATAGTAACATTAGCAACAACAACAGGCACATCCTCAAAAATACCGATAGGTATGGCAGTTGATTTGTCAGCCATTTACAAAGATATTTTAGTAGGTGTCAGTTTATTCAAATCAAGTCTTTTATATAAAGAGAAAGGCATAACACTAACACCAGCTCCTAAATCACATAAAGCAGTTTCACATAGTTTCTTTTGATGGAGCAAGGTATAGTTGGTATTCCCAGATCTCCAAGTTTTTTAGGTACTCCATCTTTAAAAGTATAATTAGCAAGCATAGTGGAGATTTCAGCTTCCGAATTTTTTCTCTTATTGGTGATGATGTCTTTCATGTACTTTGCATAAGGAGGCATTTCCAAGATATCAGTCAAGCAAGTACGCAAAAAGACTGGCCTCAGCATTTCAGCAAAGCGTTCAAATTCTTCATCATCTTTCTTTTAGTTGACTTAGGTGGAAAGGGCATAGGTTTTTGAACCCATGGTTCTCTTTCTTTACCGTGTTTTTTAGCAACTAAATCTCTTTTATCATATATTCTATTCTTAGGTTGTGGGTTATCAAGATCAACTGCTGGTTCTATCTCAACATCATTGTCTGGTTCTTTATTATTTGTTTGAGTATCTCCATGAACCTCATCATTATCTTTTTCATTATCAGAAGGTGAGTGTTCATTACCAGATTGAGTTCCAACATTAGAGATAGAAACTTCATTATCATTATCACGAGGTTTTTCTACTTCATGTTCACTAGAGGCATGCAAGGTCCTATCATTTTTCTTCTTTTTTTCTTTTTAGAAGGACTACATCCATCAGTGTTAACTCTTTGAGAGTCTTTGTTCAATTCTTTTTGGGTGTACCTCAGGATAAAGTGGTTCCAGAGTCATCCTACCTCCTCTAGTCATTACTCCAACAGCATTATCATTGATATTATTATTCATTTCATCAAGCAACTCTCTTTGAGATTTAGCAACTTGTTCTAACAGAGTTTAAACCATAGAAGCATGCTTCCCCACACCTCTAACATCATTTTAGATTCTAAATAACAAGTCACTCAAGCGAGCAATCATATCAGAATTGTATTTCAATTGTTTCATAACATTTGCATTGAAGTGATCTTGCTTTCTAATATAATTCTCAAAATCATAAAGGCATTGGCTAGGGTGCATATTGTGAGGATTATCATTATCATTGAATTTCATTAGAGAATTTACCCCTACCACCTTAGGTGGTGGTGGTGTATTAAGCCCATGTATTTCTTCAATAGGAGGTAAATTTTTAACATTCTCAGCTTTAATACCTTTTTCCTTCATAGATTTCTTTGCCTCTTGCATATCTTCAGGACTGAGATATAAAGTACCCATGTTCTTCGGAGTGGGTTTAAACGGTGGTTCAGGAAGAGTCCAATCATCACAATTTTCAATATGTTATATAATAATTCTTCAGCTTGCCCAATAGTTCGTTCCCTGAAAGCACAACCAGCACAACTATCTAGGAAATCCCTAGAAGCATCGGTTAGTCCATTATAGAAGATATCAAGTATATCAATTTTCTTAAGAGGATGATCAGGAAAAGCATTAAGCAATTGGAGAAGCCTCCCCCAAGCTTGTGGGAGACTCTCTTCTTCAATTTGCACAAAGTTAAATATTTCCTGTAAGGCAACTTGTTTCTTATGAGCAGGAAAATATTTTTCAGAGAGGTAATAAATCATATCCTGGGGACTACACACACAACCAGGAGCAAGAGTATTGTACCAAGCTTTAGCATCACCCTTTAATGAGAACGGAAATAATTTGACAATATAGTAATAGCGAATTTTCTCATCATGAGCAAAGAGGGTGGCTATGTCATTCAAGTTAGTAAGATGTGCCACAACAGTTTCAGTTTCATAACCATGGAAAGGATCAGATTCAACCAAAGTAATTAACTCTGGGTTGACAGAGAATTCATAATCCTTATCATCAATAAAGATAGGTAAAGTAGCAAACTTAGGATCATATTTCATTTTAGCATTCAGAGATTTTACTTTATACTTGCATAATAATTTCTCTAGATCATCTCTATCCTTACAAGCAAGAATATCTCTAGTTGCCTCCTCACCCATAACATAACCTTCCGGTACCTTTGGCAATTCATATATAGGAGGGCTAGTTCTAGTAGGTGTTTCAAGATTTTCAATCTCAAGCTCATCAACAGTTTCAACAATATCATGTTATCTTACTCAAACAATTTGTTCATCAAGAAATTCACCTAGTGGCACATTATCATCAAGCAAGGTACTAGCATCATCATAAGCATCATTCATAGCAGAAGTAGCATCATCAATAAATTGCGACCTATCAGGATGAATAGCATGTGGTGGTGTTGCAAGTTTACTTATAACAGAAGGTGAATCTAAAGCGGAGCTGGATGGCAGTTCCTTACCTCCCCTCGTCTTAGAGAGAAAAATCTTAGTATTAGCATCACTACTGGAATTAGGATCTTTGCCGTCAGCCAGTTCTTTGTCGTCAGCTAGCTGACGACAAAGGAGGTCTTTGCCATCAGCATACAGAAAGCTGACGGCAAAGAAAGAGCGGACGGCAAAGATATTGTTTGCCATCAGCCAGTTCTTTGCCGTCTGCTAGCAGACGGCATAGAAGCTTTGCGTCCGCTAGCGGACGACAAAGAGGTACGGTGGCATACTAGCGAGGGCCTCCTAACGGCCACTTTCTTTATCGTCAGCTAGCGGACGGCGAAGAATCTTTGCCATCGGCTAGCGGACGGCAAAGAAAGTGGCCAACTAACGTTCGTTAGCTAGGCTCTTTGCCATCCGCTAGCAGACGGCAAAGAGCTGTGACCTAAACGAAATAGCCGCCAGCCCCACGTCCCTCTCTCTCCCCTCTCTTTCCCTCCCTCATCACACCCGCGCCACCGCCCCGTGCCTGAGCCGCCCCACCTCGCCGCCCCGCCGCCCCGGCACGGCCGCCACACCGCCCCGGCACGGCCGCCACACCGCCCCGCCCATCCCGGTGATACGTCTCCAACGTATCTATAATTTTAGATCGTTCCATGTTGTTATATTATCAATCTTGGATGTTTTATAATCATGTTATAGTCATTTTATATCATTTTTTGGTACTAACCTATTGACATAGTGCCAAATGCAAGTTGCTATTTTCTGCATGTTTTATACATCGCAGGAAATCAATATCAGACGGAGTCCAAACGCAACGAAAATCCATGGAGATTTTTTTTGGACCAGAAGGGACATAATGGGCCCTGGCTACGCCTGGGGTGGTGCTCCGAGGAGAGCACAACCCACCAGGGCGCGCTAGGAGGCCCAGGCGCGCCCTGGTGGGTTGTGCCCACCTCGGGTGCCCCCCGGACCGCCTCTTTGCTCTATAAATACCCCAATATTCCCAAAACCCTACGGGAGTCGAAAAAATATTGATCCAGCCGCCGCAGAGTCCAGAACCACCAGATCCAATCAAGAAACCATCTCGGATGAGGTTCACCACCTCCATTGGTGCCTCACCGATGATGCGTGGGTATTTCTTTGTAGACCTTCGGGTTCATAGTTAGTAGCTAGATGGCTTCATCTCTCTCTCTCTCTCTGAATTCTCAATACAATGGTCTCTTGGAGATCCATATGGTGTAAATCTTTTGCGGTGTGTTTGTTGGGATCGATGAACTTTGAGTTTATGATCAGATCTATCTTTTTATATCCATGAAAGTTATTTGAGTTTCTTTGATCTCTTATATGCATGATTGCTTATAGCCTCGTATTTCTTCTCCAATACTTGGGTTTTGTTTGGCCAACTTTGTAGGTGTTCTAGGAACGGGGGTCCCGAGACTTGCCTGCCTGCGGCCCACGGCGTGGCTGTGCTGCAGGCCTGAACGGCCCAACCTCATCAACGAGACATTCAAGACCCTCGCGAGGGGCCAAGCCTCGCGAGGTGGACAACGCAAGACCTCCTCAGGAGCGGCCTCACCAGGCTGCCTCATGAGGAGCGGAGAAATCAAGGTGGGGAAAACCTCGTGAGGCTCTCGTGACGTGAGCCATGACGATCAAGAGTAGGCGAGCGCCAGGAGGGCGCTAGAACGCGTAGCATCCTTGTTTCCTCTTTGGTGCTAAGGAGGCAAGTGCAGGCGCGGGGTACCGAGGCATCAAGCAAAGGTTTCCATATCAGTGCAATGAGACCAAGACCAGCCGGACGGCAGGACGGAGGTCACCATGGAGCCCGAGACGGCGTCATCACTAGAGCCTTTTGCAGGCGAAGACCGCTTTTGTCAGGATAAGCTGTACTAGCTGTCCCCTTTCAAATTGGCCGTTGTTGGCTCCTTTCCCGCTCAATATTTGGGAAGAGGACCAGGGCCTATATAAGTAGAACTAGCCACCACAGTAGGGGCATGAGATCTTGAGCCAATCCTTAGCTACACACCGAGCACAAGAACGCCCCAACCTCAGGAGGTTGTTCTTCCCCTTGTATTGTTCATCATCAGCCCAAGAGGCAATCCACCACCACCACACTGGAGTAGGGTATTACACCACAATGGTGGCCCAAACCAGTATAAATCTTGTGTCTTTGTGTTGCGAGTTCGTCGAGTTCGTCCGCGAGATCTTAGCGAGCTAGGGCGTAGATCGGTAGGGAGGAAATCTCCGCGCGCACCCCAGAGTTCGAACCTCGAGGGTTTTGCCGGAACCCGTGATCCGACATTTGGCGCACCAGGTAGGGGTGCGGCGGAGCTTCCCTTCCGTCGTTCGCGTCCGGTTGCTCCATCGTCTCCATGGCGGACGCTCGCCGTGCTCGTGCCGAGCGCCGGGCTGCCCTAGCCACCCGCGTTGCTCGGACGGCTCCCGTCGGTGGGCCACCTCGTCGTTCTCCATCTCCTGCCGCCAACGCCGCCACCGGACCGGTGGGGAATGAGCAGCAAGCGTCCTCGCTGCACCCTTCGGTACGGCAGGACGGCCGCGCCGCCACTCCATCGCTGACTCCCGCTGGTTCGTCGTCTCCCGCTCGTCGCGCTCCCATGGACGCACGGGCCGCGCTCCTCATGGCGCACGAGCTCCTGCGCTACCGCCCGGTCGACGACCTCTACGAGGACTGGCTCGACCGCATCGCCGAGCTTGTCCGCGCCGCAGGGGGCTCCCCTGTGCCGTCCCTCTCTCCGCCGGGCCCACCGCCAGCTTCAAGCGACACAGGTCACGGAGCGCCTCCTCCACCTCTGCCCCAAGATGGCACCTTGGTGCCAAGGCGTGCGGCTCCGCGATGCGATCCGCCGCGTCCGGTGCCCGCACGTGAAGAAGGAAGCTGCCAAGAAGTCCCTCCGCCGCGGGAGAACGCTCCGCCACTCCTCGCCCCGCCGTGCCAGGATCGTCTGCCACGACAGGGCCCTGCGCCGCCTGCCGTGGCGGCACGTGAGCGTCAAGACCAAGCTCCGCCTCCAAGGCGGGCCCCGGCAACCACGACCGGCTGCCGCGCCTTCACCCCCGAGCTGCGTAGCATCGCCTGGCTGGACAAGTTCAAGCTGGATCTGCCTCCACGCTACGACGGCACCCTCGACCCCGCGGAGTTCCTGTAGCTCTACGAGCTGAGCATCGAGGCTGCCAACGGCGACGAGAAAGTCATGGCGAACTGGTTCCCTATGACACTCAAAGACGGCGCCCGTTCGTGGCTCCTGAACCTGCCTCCAGGCTCGATCTCCTCCTGGGAGGAGATGCGCGATCGCTTCATCACCAACTTCCAGGGCACTCGCGACCGCTGGCCGGCCGCGGGTGACCTGTGCCGCATCAAGCAATAACCAGGAGAGACCCTCCAGAAGTACATCCAGCGCTTCAACAACACTCGCCTCAAGATCCCCAAAGTGACAGATGAGGCCATTATCTCCGCGTTCTCTGATGGCGTCCGCGACATCAAGATGGGAGCTGTGCACATCTCAGGAGCTGTTCAACCTGGCGACCAAGTGCGCAAGAGCTGAGGAAGGGCGCCTCTCCCTCCTCGAGCTACCAGCTGCGGGTCCTGAGGATAAGAAGGCCAAGGCAAAGCACGTGAAGCGCAAGGAAGCAGCCGTGCTCGCAGCGGAGCCGGACACCAAGCGAGGCAGAGATCAGCCCAGGTCGTCCAAGAGTAGCCGACCGTTCTGCGCCTTCCACAACCTGAACACCCACAACACCAGCGACTATCAAGAGCTCAGAGCCATTCGAGAAGGACGCTTCGGTTGACGCCCCGAGCGCAGCGACCGGGGCTACGGCCGAGGAGGAGGACGTGATGGCGGGCGCTGGGACGACCGTGGCCCGCGCTAGTAGTGGCGCGACATGCCTCGTGAGGACCGCTGGCAGGATCATCCTCGTGAGGGCGCCTGGAGGGACCAGCCTCGTGAGGACCAACCTCAGGGCAACGCCGGTCTTCCCCCGCTGCCGCCACCGCCTAGAAGGAACAACGACCACCATCCTGACGAGGGGGCTGGGGGCTTCCAGGAGCCGCGCGCTATCGCCTGCATCTTGGGCGGAGCTCAGGCCCCAGCCTCGCAACGTATCTTCAAACAGTTTGCTCGTGAAGTGAATGCAGTCCTCCCCAAGCTTGAGGCCACGCGCGCACTCAGGTGGTCCTAATGCGCCGTCACCTTCAACTCGGCAGATGAGCTCAAGTGCGCAGCTACCGCTGGCACCCTCCTGATGCTTTGTTCACCAGTCATCAGCAACGTGCAAGTTACCAAGACCCTCATCGACGGCGGGGCAGGGCTCAATGTCCTGTCCGTCGACATGTTCGACAACCTCCAAGTGCCATATGACCAGCTTCAGCCTACCAAGCCTTTCTCAGGAGTGACCGACGGCTCCACCACACCGATAGGGCAGGTCCACCTCCCTGTCACCTTCGGAGAACGCAAGAACTACCGCACCGAGCTCATCGACTTCGACATCACGCACATCCGCCTGCCATACAATGCCATCCTTGGGTATCCAGCCCTGGCCAAGTTCATGGAAGTGACCCACCATGGCTACAACGTCCTCAAGATGCCGGGAAGCGGCGGAATCATCACGGTCCCATGCGAAGAAAGAGACGCGGTGTGCTCCCTCGAGCGTGCCTTTCAAGCTGCAGCGATCGACGACCCCGACAGCCAGGGCGATGGCCCTCCGGAGTCCATCCCCAAGAAGAAGAAGCAGATGCGCCATGCTGGACCTCACGAGGGTGGCGTCGCGGCTGGAACCTCGTCAGGATCAGCACCTGCTACAGGGGCGCCTCCCTCCGTCGCATAGGAAGGTGCGCCCAGCGCCCTCCTCGGGCAGGGCTCGGGGGCTCTCTTCTGGAGGGCCTCAGACTTTGCCAACATCACGAGGGAGGCGCTCGGGCACCAACTAGAGGTGTGCTTCAAGGCACGTTTCCCTCAGGAGGACACAAGGCAAGGAGCGCCCACCGCTCAGGAGTTCATGACCAAGACCACTCAGGAACTGCATGACGCAAGGGCCATGCGCGGCGCCCGCCGCTTACGAGGCGAAGATCCCCATCCAGGCAAGGATGCCGGGCTGCGTGTCTGCGTCGACGTTCCAGGGCTCAACAAGGCCGCCTCTCAGGAGCTTTTCTGGCCTTCACGCGTGGGCCGTTGCGAGGGTCCACCACACAGCTACGTTCGCATGCCTTTCGGCTTGCCGAGTGCGTCATCAGCCTATCAGTGCAATCTGAGGCATGTCCTGGCGGCTCAGGAGGCTAGGCACCACGCCGTCCCGGCAGAGATGGAGACGGTCCTCAGGGAACCACCTGAGCCCCCAGAGCCTCCCGAGGCTCAGGGCCCCGGTGGCTCGTGCGGAGCAATCCCTTCACTGCGTACCTTCAGCTGCCCCAACAACCCTTCATCAACGGAACTAGGTGATATTTTCCGAGTTTATTCAGCTGGGAGCGCCACTTAGGCTGCAGCATCCCCAGGCCGCGTGGGTCCGTACCTGCGGCATGTATCCCTTTTTATGTCTTTAGCTTACCCTGTTGGGGGCGCCCCTCGGGCTGCATCATCCCCAAGCCGCTCGGGCCTGACCCAGTGGCATGTATCTCCCCTGCTTTTACTTAAGCCTGTCGCTTTCATGTTTAACCTACCCATGGTTACTACCTGCTCGATTGCCATCTGCCACAGGTCCACCCCTCCCTCATGCAATTCGCTTGCACGTTAAAAGGGGGGCTCCTGAGCATCGCGACTCAGGAGCTCTTACTGGCTCTCCAGCCCTCATCCCCTGGCCTTGACCATGGCATCGCGACCTGGCATACCAGCGGCGGCTGAGCTCGCTCGAGGGCCGGGACCTGAGGACGTAGAGCACCAATACCTAACCATCTCGCAGGAACACACAACTATCAAGGACCCAAGACCAGGCGCAACCCGCCTTGAGGTAGGGCCTCGTGAGTCCCGCGCTGGCTCACGAGTGCCCAGATACACCTCGCAGCCCTGCCGTGCAAGCCACGTGTCAGGGCGGGGCTGTACACGCCCCGGGGCCTCTTCTCAGAGGGAGCCCCCCTCCCACGCACAAGTGGAAGCACCATGCTCTACGCTGGCCGTCGACACTACCGAGGAGCGGCTATGCCCGTGCACAAGCGGAAGCACTATGCTCCGCACTGGTGATAAACAACTGAGGGCAGCTTCACGGCCGTACCAACCTCAGGGAGCCCCAGAGCTCAGCGTCCAGCCTCACCACAACGCCTCCCCTTGGGAGAGCCGCGCGAGGGGGCTGGGCACGGGGGCTGCGCTCGGGTCATGCCTAAGCGTATGCCACCCAACCAGGTCTCCCAGACCTGGGGGCTGCGCTCGGGTCACACCCAAGCGCACGCCACCCAACCAGGTCTCCCGGACCTGGTCGTCGCATGCCCCTCCCGAGGCCTCGGCGAGGGCAGGTATGGAAATTGTTTGCTCGTCAAGGGGGACTCCTGAGCATCGCGACTCAGGAGCCTAACTGGTCACGTAGCCCCTCACTCCTTGGTCCGTCCTGGTCTCCGGTCGGCCCAATGGCGGTTGAGGTATGCGCGGGGCCTGGCTCTACCAACATAGAATATTAACCTATCATCGCGCATCCTTCTTATAAGCTGTTTGCGCGTCAAGGGGGACTCCTGAGCATCGCGACTCAGGAGCCTAACTGGTTACGTAGCCCCTCACTCCTTGGTCCGTCCTGGTCTCCGGTCGGCCCAATGGCGGTTGAGGTATGCGCGCGGCCGGACTCTGCCGACGCAGAACACAAAGCGGATAGGAAGAAAATCGCAAAACCTCGAAGCAAATATTACAAGACATATTGTTCTCACAATATCAAACGCAAGTTTAACGCCAACACGAGGCCTAATGCATGATTGCAGGAATAAAACAGGAAAGGAGCCGCAGGTCACCCCTGAATATCATCGATGCCCATGGGCGGCACTCCTCCTTTGGTGGTGACGCCTTCGCCTTGGTCGCCGGTCAGAGCCGCAGCAGTGGTGTCGCCCCCGGTCAAGGGCGCGGAGGCAAAGCCGCGGAACTTCTTCAGCAGGGCCTCCACCTGATCTTGCACAGCTGCGGCGGCAGCTGTGCAGTGTTCACCAGCCACATGCTCTAGCAGCTCGTCAAGACAAGCACTGGGGTCGCAAAGGTGCAGGTGGCTCAAGACGCTGAAGAAAGAACACGAGCCTCCGCCTCTGCCATGGGACCAACGCCCTCCACAACTTCCTTGAGCGCCTCCACCAAGAAGGGAATCTGCTGAGCAGGGCCGTCCTCATCGGTGGCTAGCGGCCTCTCCAAGCCGTTGTCGTAGAGTGTCTTCAGTGCCGCGCGAGTCCTCTCCTCGAGATTAGCAAAGGACTCGCGGTCCTTAGCCAGGACCTTCGCCTTGGCGTCAAGATCGGCCTCTTTCGCCTTCACCTCCCGCTCCAGCTCCTCCAGCCGGCTGCGCTCAGCAGCCTGTGTCTTCCCCAGCTCCCCCAACTCGGCGTCACGGTTCTTGATGGCGTCCTCCCGGGCCCTCATCTCCTCTTCCTTCACCTGGAGGCCGCGTGCTTCTTCCTCGTGTTGGTCCCGCAGACGCTTCAGCTCGTCCTCCAGCTCTCAGCAGCGGCCGCGGGCGGCCTAGGCGTCCTTCAGTGCCGCGTCGCGATCAGTCGCGGCTTTGGTGGCGCTCTGCTTCTCCTTCTCGAAGGACGCCGTGGCCTGGCTCAGCGTTGCTCGGACCGCTGAGTCAGAATGAAGCCAGCCGGAGGCCAGTTCCAGGCGCCCGGCTACCAGGCGCGGGTCCTCGCCCAGAAGATCTTCCCGCAGCTGTGCCATCTCTAAAAGAACGCGCTCTAGGGTGGTAGAGGAAGCAGAAGAGCCTGGGAGTAGTGGCGCGGCCGAAGGAGGAATCGACGTCGTCACCAGAGCCTGGGAGATCAAGGGCTCCTGAGCCCTTGGGACCTCATCAGCCGGGCCAGGTGCTGGCACTTCCGGAGCCAGCGGGGCCACGGGGGCTGAATCCTCCTGACGTTGCTCCCCTTGGCCTCGCGAGGGCGACTGGGCTGGGGAGGTGCGAGTGCTAGCACCTCCTTTCTCCCGACCCGGGGGGCGCGGCCGCCGTGTCCTCCTTCCGTTTCTTCGCTGAAGGCACTAGCCTGGTCAACCAAGGATGAACGTTAGGAAATAGCAAGTATAAGCAGAAGCAAGATGAAGCTCGAAACACTTACTGATCCACCACGGCATACTCCACCTTCCGCTTGGGAAGCTTGAAGCCTGAAAGACTCGAAGCCTGAGGCGTGGGCGCGCGGACTCCGGGAGCGGAAGACGGTGCAGCAGAAGGGACGGAAGCAGCTCCGGGCGGCGTCAACGCGGAGGCAGCATCCCAAGGAATCAGGGACGACCTGCTCCTTGTCGGGATGACGGGCAGTTCTCCCCCTCCTGGCGGGCATCGACCTCGGCATCATCAGGAAGGGCGCGGAGGATTTCAGCTTTGCTCAAGGGGGAGGTTTCTCCCATCTCCTCGGGAGTCGCCTCCGAGTCCACCTCCTCTTCCTCCCTCCCGCGAGACTCGTCTGAAGATAGCTCCACCGGCTTCGGTGCCGCGGGGGCTCCGGAGAGCGTAGGCGGCACCAGCCCGTGCGCATCAAAGGTCGGCGTGGAGGCCATGATTGGCTCCCAGTCCTTCCGGAGGAACAAGGGAGTGAAGGCGCTCGGCGGGTACTCCTGGTTGTCCCCAACCAGGAGGCGCAGGACAGCAGCTAGTTCATCGTCAGGCAGGGTCCCCGGCCTCAGGCGGGTCTTGTCTTCTTCATCTCCAAGCTTCCACAAGGGGTGCGCATGCGCCTGGAGCGAAGCAACGCGCAACATCAGGAATTCCCTCAGGAGCATGGCCCCTGTGACCTTCGCTGCCTTCATGTTGCCCGGCTTCAGGTCCGTCTGCATCTGCGCCAACACAGACGACGCCCGCTCATCAGCAAGCTCTGCGTGAGGCCACCCCTTGTTAAACTGGGGCGCCTCCGTCGGCAATGCCAAGCGCGGGAGGACGCACTTGGCGCCCATCATGACCCATTTGGCCCGGATGTTGTCGGCTCTCTTCCCGGTGTTTGAGATCGAGTTGGCCTTGCCGGATGCGACGAAATTAGCGCACCTGGAGACATGTCCATCGCCGACGCGAAGGAAGAAGAAGTAACGCAGAAGAGCCACGGACGACATCACGCCCAGATACGCCTCGCAATAGTAGGCGAAGATGGATAGGAGGAGGATAGAGTTGGGATGGAGATGCAACGCTTGCAGCCCGTAGTGGTTGAGGACCTCATAAAAGAAATCGAAGAAGGGAGGAACCAACCCGGCGGAGATGCTGCTCGAGAAGAAGGGGAAGAAGGTGCTTCCCTCAGGCTCTGGCACGTCGGAGGCAAGCCGGAGCTCCGTCCTCCCCCATTCATTGCTATCCCCCGCTGTCAGAAAGCGCGTGGAGGCGAGGCTCTTCTCCGTGACGTTGGGCGCTTCAAGGGCCGGCTCGTACCAAGTCGGCACCGAGGAGGGCTTGACCTTGGGCGGCGCCATTAGTCGCAGATGCGGAGCAAGATTGGAGCAGATCTGGAGGTATCGGTAGCGAGGAGCGAGAAAGGGGATCTGAGGCAAGGCAAAGGGGAATAGTAAAGGCAAGCGCTTCCTGCGCCGGCCTTTTGCCAGGTCGGGCAGTTGCCGAGGCCGCGTGGGGAAGCGGGGATACCCACGTCCAATCAACCGCCACGCGTCGACCAAGGCCGCATGCTTTTGGGGCCTGCGGCGCTCCGCGCTTGACCTTTGGCTTCGCCGTGAAGCCAAGCCCGAGTGCACCTTGGGCTCGGCGGCTACTGTCGGCGTTCTAGGAACGGGGGCCCCAGACTTGCCTGCCTGCGGCCCACGGCGTGGCTGTGCTGCAGGCCTGTACGGCCCAACCTCATCAACGAGACATTCAAGACCCTCGCGAGGGGCCAAGCCTCGCGAGGAGGACAATGCAAGACCTCCTCAAGAGCGGCCTCACCAGGCTGCCTCGTGTGGAGCGGAGAAATCAAGGTGGGGAAAACCTCGCGAGGCTCTCGTGACGTGAGACATGACGATCAAGAACAGGCGGGCGCCAGAACGCGCAGCGTCCTTGTTTCCTCTTTGGTGCTAAGGAGGCAAGCGCAGGCGTGGGGTACCGAGGCATCAAGCAAAGGTTTCCATATCAGTGCAACGAGACCAAGACCAGCCGGACGGCAGGACGGAGGTCAGCATGGAGCCCGAGACGACGTCATCACCAGAGCCTTTTACAGGCGAAGACCGCTTTTGTCAGGATAAGCTGTACTAGTTGTCCCCTTTCAAATTGGCCGTTGTTGGCTCCCTTCCTGCTCAATATTTGGGAAGAGGACCAGGGCCTATATAAGTAGAACTAGCCACCATAGTAGGGGCATGAGATCTTGAGCCAATCCTTAGCTACACACCGAGAACAAGAACGCCCCAACCTCAGGAGGTTGTTCTTCCCCTTGTATTGTTCATCATCATCCCAAGAAGCAATCCACCACCACCACACTGGAGTAGGGTATTACACCACAACGGTGGCCCAAACTAGTATAAATCTTGTGTCTTTGTGTTGCGAGTTCGTCGAGTTCGTCCGCGAGATCTTAGCGAGATAGGGCGTAGATCGGTAGGGAGGAAATCTCCGCGCACACCCCAGTGTCCGAACCTTGAGGGTTTTGCCAGAACCCATGATCCGACAAACTTGATCTATTTATCTTGCAATGGGAAGAGGTACTTTGTAATGGGTAAGATCTTACTGTGCTTGATCCCAGTGACAAAAGGGGAACCGACACGTATGTATCGTTGCTACTAAGGATAAAACGATGGGGTCTATCTCTACATAGATAGATCTTGTCTACATCATGTCATCATTCTTATTGCATTACTCCGTTTTTCCATGAACTTAATACACTAGATGCATGCTAGATAGCAGTCGATGTGTGGAGTAATAGTAGTAGATGCAGGCAGGAGTCGGTCTACTAATCTTGGACGTGATGCCTATATAATGATCATTGCCTGGATATCGTCATGAGTATTTGAAGTTCTATCAATTGCCCAATAGTAATTTGTTCACCGACCGTTTGCTATCTTTCTCGAGAGAAGCCACTAGTGAAACCTAGGCCCCCCGGGTCTCTTTCTCATATATTTGCCTTTGTGATCTACTCTTCTTTTGCATTTATTTTCAGATCTATTAAACTAAAAATACAAAAATACCTTGCTGCAATTTATTCTTATTTATTTTATTTGGCGTTCGATCTATCAATCTACTACAACTTTATCTCACGCCCGTTTGCCTATCTTGAGGTGTCGTACCCGGATGGGATTGACAACCCCTTTAACACGTCGGCTTGCAAGGATTTGTTATCTGTGTGCAGGGGTTGTTCAAGTTGTGTTGCTTGGTTCTCCTACGGGTTCGATAACCTTGGTTTCATATCTGAGGGAAATACATACCACCGTTGGGCTGCATCATCCCTTCCTCTTTGGGGAAATACTGACGTAGCTTCAAGCGACATCAGAAGGAATTTCTGGCGCCGTTGCTGGGGAGGATCTTCAATATATACCAGGTTCCTAATCACAAATCTCATCTCCTCGCAATTTACATTATTTGCCATTTGCCTCTTGTTTTCCTCTCCCCCACTTTAGAAAAATTTGCCGTTTTATTCGCCCTCTTTTTCGTTTGCCTTTTTCTCGTCAGATCTTATATTTGTTTGTGTTGCCATGTGCCTTCTATATGCTTGCATCTTCGCCTGCTTAAAATCAATTGATATGGATCCTCATACACTTGCTAATCTTTTCAAGAGATCCAATTACGATGAACCCATTGCTAGTGAATTGAGTCCACTGGATTATCTTTATGAAGTTTTGCTTGAGATTCATGAATCTGAAAATTGTGATGAAGTATTAAAAGAAGAAATTTATGAAGTGATTCATGATAGCTCCTTGAATGAAAAGCATGATTGCAATGATTTTACTATAAATTCTATTAATGTCAATTGTGCCAATAATATGCAAAACCCCAAGCTTGGGGATGCTAATTTTGTTATGTCCACTACTTGTTTCAATGATCATGATTGGGGTGATGATTCTTATGATCTTGAAAATTTATTTAAGCCTCACTATGAATACGTTATTGATAATAGTGTTTTGCAATAATATTGAAAGTGGGTTCGGAAGAGTATCAACTTTAGGTAAAAATAATCCCACATAGTTGGAGAGTGTTCAATCTTATGATTTTTTTTATGAAAGTGGGTTTGGAGACGTCATGATTTTAGTTGATGTTAATCCCACTATCTTGGAAGATCATAAAACTTTCATGCATGTGGATCGTCAAGAGAAAATTTTATATGATAGCTATATTATTGAATTTGATTATGATCCTACATATAATTATTACACGAGAGGAAAATATGGTTGTAGAAATTTTCATGTTATTAAATTTCCTCTCGTTATGTTGAGATTGTCAATGTTTTATTCCTCTCCTTTGCGTATGCTAGATATTTCTTGTCTTGACAATTTGTTTTCCTATAAAATTCCTATGCATAGGAAGTATGTTAGACTTAAATGTGTTTGTCACATGTTTCATGATGCTCTATTTGTGCTTCAATTCTTGTCTTTTGTGTGAGCATTATTGAAATATTATGCCTAGCTAAGGGCGTAAAACTATAGTTCTTGTAGGGAGGCAACCCAATGAATAAAATTTAATTTTTCTTTTTTCTTTCTATTCTTGTGTGTTTGCAAAATTATGCTACTGTTATGATTGTGTTTTTTGTGTTTTAATTAGTGTTTGTGCCAAGTAAATCCTTTAGGATCTTCTTGGGTGATAGCTGTTTAATCTTGCTGAAAACAGAAACTTTTGCGCTCACGGAAACAATTCTTATTTCTAACAAGGCAGTGATAAAATGCCAATTCTTTTTACAGAAGATTAATATACAAATTACCCAGGTCTTCCTAGTTTTTTCGGAATTTTTGGAGGTCTAGAAGTATTCGAACAAATCAGATTGCTACAGACTATTCTGTTTTGACAGATTCTGTTTTCTTTGCGTTGTGTGCTTATTTTGATGGCTCTATGGTTTTCTTTGATGAGTTTTTGTCATAGAAAAGTTGGAATACAGTAGATATAATGAAAAAACAAAATATGAATTGGTTTGGTACAGTACTTATAGTAGTGATTTATTTTTCTTACACTAACGGATCTCACGAAGGTTTTGTTGAGTTTTGTGTGATTGAAGTTTTCAAGTTTTGGGTTATCTTACGATGGATGAAGGAATAAGGAGTAGAAGAGCCTAAGCTTGGGGATGCCCCGGCATCCCAAGCTATTATCCAAAAATGAGCAACCAACTAATCTTGGGGATGCCCCCGAGTAGCATCCCCTCTTTCTTCTAACGACCATCGGTATTTTACTCAAAGCTATATTTTTATTCGTCACATACTATGTGTTTTGCTCGGAGCGTCTTGTATGATATGAGTCTTTGCTTGTTTCATTTTGTGTTTTAAGTCTTGATCCCTTGCTGGACACACCTATTCGGAAGAGCTAAAATTATGTCATGATTTGTTAGAATTGCTCTCTATGCTTCACTTAAATTTTTATGAGCTATGGACTTGCTCTAGTGCTTCACTTATATCTTTTTGAGCACCGTGTGCTTAGTATTTTTGAAGGAATGCTCTCTTGCTTCACTTAGATTTATTTGAGAGTTAGTAAAATTTTCAAGAAATTCTCTCTTGCTTCACTTAAATTATATTGAGAGAAAGAAAGAAAAATTATGCTCATGATCTTCACTTATATTTGTTTGAGCTTATGAAAAGCAACACATGAAAATTAGTCCCAAAGTGATAGATATCCAAGAAGGATATAATAAAAACTTTCATGAAGATCATTGGACAAAATAAACTTGATTCCTAGTAATAGTTTTGAGATATGATGATGTGATATGTGAGTTATGTTGATGACTAGTTATGCTTTAGTAAGAATATTGGTGTTAAGGTTTGTGATTCCCTATGCAAGCATGAAACTCAATAGTCATGCAATGAAATTATATCCTACTTGTGGTGCATTATTCAGTGTTATTTATCCTTAATGCTTGCTTATGAGATTATCCGTTTCTTGGTTGGTCGCTTCTCAATCTTTTGCTAGCCTTCGTTTTGCACCAAGTATGATCTCTACTTGTGCATCCAAAAACCTTTAAACCAGTTTTGCCACAGGAGTCCACTATATCTACCTATAT
Source organism: Aegilops tauschii subsp. strangulata (assembly GCF_002575655.3). Classification (NCBI taxonomy): domain Eukaryota; kingdom Viridiplantae; phylum Streptophyta; class Magnoliopsida; order Poales; family Poaceae; genus Aegilops; species Aegilops tauschii. The sequence goes on from NC_053038.3 coordinate 291,096,801, forward strand.
GCGGTACTCTTTTGCCGTTCTAAGCAAATTTGCATGTGCCATCTCTAATTTTCAGAAGAAACTTCTCTTTTGTGTGTTCGTTTGGCTCGCGGAGCGGTGAGGGGTGGCAAATATTTTCCATGCTAGATGTGTTATGCTCACGATGACTATTTATTCACTTGTCATTGCACGAGAGTAAGGCAAAGGTATTAGGGATGCCCAGTCCCGAAATGAAAAATGAATTTACTTTATGTTGTCAAATAATAAATTCCTTGGCAAGTGTTGGGAACTCTAAGTCATTTTCGTTGGTGGGATGGATACACCTCCCAAAATGTTTTTTATCTCTAAGTCTTTCGCTTTGAGCTCTGGAACCTCTACAAATCCCTACTTCCCTCTGCGAAGGGCCTTTCTTTTACTTATGCAATTTTTATTTCGAATTTGAGTCTCCATCTTCTCTTACAAAAGCACCAACTGGGAGGCAATATGACCGTACTTAAGTATTGGGTGTAACTAATATGCGAGTGTGTTTCATGAATGGATCAATGGTTGAGCATGATGGGCTAGGGATAACTTATTTTAGTGTTGATATTTTGAGACATGGTTTCTTGTTGATATGCTTGAGTATTTAAATTATCATGTTAAAACTAGACTATTGCTTTGAATCACAGAAAAGTCCAAATGTCCATGCCATAAAGAAAAGAATATGATATGACATGTTAGGCACCATTCCACATAAAAAATTCTGTTTTTATCACTTACCTACTTGAGCACGAGTAGGAGTTAAGCTTGGGGATGTTGATACGTCTCCAACGTATCTATAATTTTTGATTGTTCCATGCTGTTATATTATCAATCTTGGATGTTTTATAATCATTTTATAGTCATTTTATGTCATTTTTTGGTACTAACCTATTGACATAGTGCCAAGTGCCAGTTGCTGTTTTCTGCATGTTTTTACATAGCAGGAAAGCAATATCATACGAAGTCCAAACGCAACGAAACTCCACGGAGATTTTGTTGGACCAGAAGGAACATAATGGGCCCTGGTTGCGCCTGGGGGGTGCTCCGAGGAGAGCACAACCCACCAGGGCGTGCCAGGAGGCCTAGGCGCGCCCTGGTGGGTTGTGCCCACCTCGGTTGCCCCCCGGACCGCCTCTTTGCTCTATAAATACCCCAATAATCCCAAAACCCTAGGGTAGTCGACAAAATATTGATCCAGCCGTCGCAGCGTCCAGAACCACCAGATCCAATCTAGACACCATCTCGGATGGGGTTCACCACCTCCATTGGTGCCTCTCTGATGATGCGTGAGTAGTTCTTTGTAGACCTTCGGGTCCATAGTTAGTATCTAGATGGCTTCATATCTCTCTCTCTGAATTCTCAATACAATGGTCTCTTGGAGATCCATATGATGTAACTCTTTTGCGTTGTGTTTGTTGGGATCGATGAACTTTGTTTATGATCAGATCTATCTTTTTATATCCATGAAATTTATTTGAGTTTCTTTGATCTCTTATATGCATGATTGCTTATAGCCTCGTATTTCTTCTTTGTTATTTGGGTTTTGTTTGGCCAACTTGATCTATTTATCTTGCAATGGGAAGAGGTGCTTTGTAGTGGGTTCGATCTTACGGTGCTTTATCGAAGTGACAAAAGGGGAACCAACACGTATGTATTGTTGCTACTAAGGATAAAATGATGGGGTCTATCTCTACATAGATAGATCTTGTCTACATCATGTCATTGTTCTTATTGCATTACTCCGTTTTTCCATGAACTTAATACACTAGATGCATGCTGGATAGCGGTTGATGTGTGGAGTAATAGTAGTAGATGCAGGCAAGAGTCGGTCTACTAATCTTGGACGTGATGCCTATATAATGATCATTGCCTAGATATCATCATCATTATTTGAAGTTCTATCAATTGCCCAACATTAATTTGTTCACCCACCATTTGCTATCTTTCTCGAGAGAAGCCACTGGTGAAACCTACGGCCCCCGGGTCTCTTTCTCATATATTTGCCTTCGCGATCTACTTTTATTTTGCATTTATTTTCAGATATATTAAACTAAAAATACAAAAATACCTTGCTGCAATTTATTCTTATTTATTTTATTTGGCGTTCAATCTATCAATCTACTACAACTTTATCTCACGCCCGTTTGCCTATCTTGAGGTGTCGTACCCGGATGGGATTGACAACCCCTTTAACACGTCGGGTTGTGAGGATTTGTTATCTGTGTGCAGGGGCTGTTTACATTGTGTTGCTTGGTTCTCCTACTCATTCGATAACCTTGGTTTCATATCTGAGGGAAATACCTACCTCCGCTGTGCTGCATCATCCCTTCCTCTTTGGGGAAATACTGACGTAGCTTCAAGCGGCATCACCCGGCGCCGTGCCCCGCCGCCCCGAGCCGCCCAAGCGCCCCGCCCCGCTGCCCCGAGGCACCCCGGCCGACCCGGCGGCCCGCCGCCCCGCCCCCCCTCTTCCATCCAGTACCCCCTGCGGGCCTGAAGGTGAGACATCCGTCTTTTTCTTTTTTTTCTTTTTTTAGATTTAGTTTAATTAGGTTTAGTTTAGGTTTTGTTTCTGTTTCGTAGGTTTAGATTTACTTTAGTTTAGGTTTGGTTAAGTTTATTAGGTTTAGTTTAGGTTAAGAAGAAATAAGAAGGATGAAAAAAAGAGGAAGAAGAAGAAGAAGAAGAAGAAGAAGAAGAGGAAGAGGAAGAAGAACAAAAGGAGGAAGAAGAAGAGGAGGAGGAGGAAGAAGAAGATTAGGGGTGAATCACCGACGAAACCGGGTCGAGCGGGTTAGGGGGTTCCTCGGTGTCGATGGAACCCTAAATAGCTAGTATCGTCGGTGCGAGATACATGTGGCTGTCGGTGTCAAACACTACATCCATGTCCCACAAGTGACGTCGGCGTCCGGCGTCCCACAGCAACAGTTCTCGGCGTCGAGGGCGGTCGAACACCATTGCGAATTTGTCTGGCAGCCTCTACGATGACGATTAAAAGGCAAGTGTTGAAACTTGAAACACCCAAACTGACTCAAGTCGGTTTGGTTGTTTGAAATTTCAAAACTTGGACTTCATCCTCATCGCAGAGGCTGCTAGAAAAATTCGCCAAGGTGTTCAACCGTCCACAAGAACTATTGTTGGGGGACGCCGGGCGCCGGCTTCACTTGTGGGATGTGGATCTAGTGTTCAACGCCAAGCGCCACATGTATCTCGCACCGATGATACTTTCTATTTAGGGTTCCATCGACGCCAATGAACCCCCTAACCCGGTCATCCTGTTGTAAATATTTAGTTATGTCAAGGAAAAAACAAAATTGCTATGTTACTCATCTTTTGATTTAAATGTGCAGTTTTTTCGTCGCTGCGAGGGTCTAGTTTCCGATGAGCTATGCCCCTGCGTTCATGGGTGAGCACAAATGACATCTCCTCTGCCCCCCTTCATTTGCTCTATTCCGGTCTTCGTGCCGACGAAACTTGCTAGCTATAGGTGTCTTCAATCATCAGTATGCGTGAACACTATGCGTCTACCGTTCGAAAGGGTTACATCTATAAATATGCATGCATTTGCATATTTATTACCGTGATTCTTTCGAATTGTCCAACGTTATCCATGGACAAGTCGAGTATGTGCAGATTGGGTTCATTTTCCCATATGCTCTTCTCCGGATCCGATGCAGAATTTCGGCAGTGCCTCCCTGTTGTTCTCCGGGTACACATCCTCTCTGCTTATTGCCAAGACGTGTATCAGGAGAACAGCGGGGAGGTGCTGCCGAAATTTTGCGTTGGATCCGGAGCAGAGCATGGGAAAACGAACCCAATCTACACATACTCGGTTGGGATTAGGACCTATCTTTACCTATTAGCGTCAAGGTTGCATCGATGTATTAAAAGTGACAAACTCCATTAACTAATGAATATATACATGCTGATTTATATATATATATATATATATTTTTTTCTTATGTGTCCAGTAGCTAGGCAAGATGACTGATCGTGCGTGGATGTACACCGGTCAGACTAGTCAAAAAGACATGACCATTGAATGGTTAACAAAAACCAAGGGGTTTCTGAGAGCCGCATTTGCAAATGGCCAGAGGACAACATGGTGCCCCTGTGCCAGGTGCAACAATTGTCACAAGAGGACAGAGGATGAAATGGGCAAACACCTGAAGAAGTGGGGTTTTACGCCAGATTATATGGTGTGCACATTTGATGGCGAGTCTGCCCAACGTGCTAGAGCTGAGGTGCTTCATCGTCGCACCGATGTGAATGGTACCGAGATGCAAGACATGGTGCAAGACTTTGATGATGCTCGGGACTCGGACGATGAGATGGAGGAATCTCCAAAGGCCTTCAATGAAATGTTGGAGTCTTCAAAACATCCTCTCCATGCGCACACTAAGCTTTGTCAGCTGGATGCCATCTCACAAATAATGGCTCTGAAGGCTCAATTCAACTTGGGCAGAGAATGCTACGATGCAATGATGACATTATTTGGACGTTTTCTACCCAAAGGCCACGTACTACCTGCAAACCTATACCGGTCAGACAAAATCCTTCGTGCTCTTAAGATGCCCATGAGAAGATACATGCCTGTGAGAAAGGATGTGCCTTATTTAGGCTTCAGTATGCGGACTTGAACTATTGTCCCATTTGCAAGTCATCCAGGTATGTTGTGGTAGACAACGGTATGGGTGAGAAGATGTAGACCAAAATCCCCATTAATGTTCTTCGGTATATGCCATCGTACCAAGACTTCAACGTCTTTTCATGGTCGAAGAGACGGCCAGAAAGATGACATGGCACAAAACGGACAAAAGAACCCAACTAGATGCAGATGGGAAGCTGATGATGGTGCACACATCGGACGGTGAAGCATGGAAGAACTTCAATGCATTACATGATGACAAAGAGGCAGATCCGAGGCATCCTCGAGTCGGCATCAGCACGGATGGGTTTAGTATGTTTGGTCTGACGGCAGCCCAATACAGTTGTTGGCCCGTATTTGTCTTTCCACTCAATCTCCCTCCCGGACAGATTATGCAAAGAAAGAACATTTTCCTGACGTTGATAATTACAGGGCCCATCTATCCGGGGAAGAATATGAATTTGTACATGCAGCCGCTGAAGGACGAATTGCAAGAAGCCTGGGATAATGGGTTCAAGACATACGACGCCTTCAGCAAACGGAACTTCATAATGCGTGTCTGGAACATGTACTCGACGCATGACTTGCCGGCGTATGCGCTATTCGTTGGCTGGTGTGTGCATGGAAGGATCTCGTGCCCCACATGCAAGGGAGCTCTTGAGTTTCGTTGGCTTCAGGCCGGTCGTAAGTTTTCTTGCTTCGACATGCATAGACAGTTCCTGGATCCTCGCAATAAGTTCAAGAAAGACAAGAATAACTTCATCAGAGGTAGAGTTGTCAAAAACTCTGCACCACCTGCGTTGACAGGCCAAGAGACCCTGGATCAGTTAGACGCTCTCGAGCCAGATCCAAAGCATCCAGGGTATTTCAAAGGGTATAATTAGAAACACGCCTGGACTCACAAGACATGCTTGTGGGATCTGCCTTACTTCAAAGACCTCCTTTACCCACACAACACCGACGTGATGCACACTGAGAAGAATATTGCCGAGGCACTTTTTGGTACATTGTTTGGCATAGATGGGAAGTCAAAGGATAATACTAAGGCTAGAGTCGATCTGGAGGTGCTATGTGATAGGCCGTTACAAAACATGAAAGAACCGATAGGAAAGAAGAACTGGACGAAGCCAAAGGCATGGTTCAATCTTGGAAGGCCAGCTATGAGGGAAATTATCTTGTGGGTGCAACAGCAGTTGATGTTCCCCGATGGGTATGCAGCGAATCTAAAGAGGGGAGCGAGTCTTGATAAATTGAAGATATTTAGTCTCAAGAGTCATGATTGGCACATATGGATTGAGCGGGTAATGTCGGTGATGTTGTGTGGCTTCATCCCTGAGGATGAATGGCTAGTACTGGCAGAGTTGAGCTATTTCTTCCGTGTTCTTTGTGTGAAAGAACTATCGCCTGGCCTGCTAGAAGAAATGGAAGAGTTGGCGCTGGAGTTGATCTGCAAGTTAGAGAAGATCTTTCTGCCAGGCTTCTTTAATCAAATGTAGCAATTGATTTTGCATCTCCCAACTGAGGAAAGATTGGGGGCGTGCAAAATCATTGGTGCTATGCCACTGAGAGGATGCACAAGACGCTACAAGCAAAGTGTAAAAATAAACGTAGAATTGAAGCATCGATGGCTGAGGCATTCATTACTGAGGAGGCGGCAAACTTCGTGACAGCACACTATGAAGCCAAAAATCGTCATTTGCATAATCCGAAGCCTTGGTACAATGCTGACGACCCTAAAAAGGGTGGATCCAACCTCAGCCTATTCAAAGGGGATCTTGCACCAGTCGGTGCTTCTAATTCCTTAACATTGGATTTCGAAGAATGGCAGATCGTTGTATATCTTCACCAACCTAACAAAAGTGCGGCCGTACATCTAGTCAGTTCTCGGTACATTGTTTCGCAACTTCTAATTCCTTTGAATTGCTCTTATTCCTGGATAAATTTGATACAGTCGATACGTCGCCAAATTCTCATATGGAGCGGTGATCCGAAAGGATTCCGTCGAAGAGTATGAGCTTCTGGCAAAGCATGGAGGCGGCTATCCCGGTTTCATCTCTTGGTTCAAACAAATGGTAATTTCCATTAGACCATTTCATTTCTTTGTCTAATTTGTGGCTAATGCAACAATCCCTTTCGTATTAAACTTGTAGCCTAATTGAGAGTTAATGGACGCCGAATTGAGACAAGTCGCTAATGGTTTTGACTTTAAGGTCCATTCATTTGACAAATACGACATCAACGGGTATCGCTTTCATACCTATGGCAAAGAGCTATCTATGGCCGACCGAAAGTCTACAAATTGTTGTGTCTCTGCTATCGGCGAAGGAGATACCGAGTATTATGGAAGAGTTGAAGCAATTTATGAACTTTAATTCTATGGTGCAAACCCACCAAACGTCGTAGTCTTCAAATGTTATTGGTTCCAGCCGAAGGAGACTAGACCGACTCATGAACACTTAGGGCTAGTGGAAATCAAATAAAGCACCCATTTGGATGTTCCCGATGTCTATATTATGGCTCAACAGGCAACCCAAGTCTTCTATCTACCGTGGGCCTGTCAAAGTGATTCAAATCTCAATGGTTGGGATGTCATTTATGAAGTGCCGCCACGTGTTAGACCACCTCCCCCCAATGAAGAGGATTATGAACCTCACATTAACCCAGACACATATGAAGGAGAATTCTTCCAAGAAACACGTCTTTCCAAAAAATGTTTCAAGAACCGCTCTACTTCACCCCAGAACATTGAAGTAGACAGCGATAGTGAACCCGACTTCACCCCTGAGCCGGAACATGAAGAGCCTGAACTAGAAGAGGTTATTGCTGTGGCTGACCTGTCAATGCTTGACCGATTACGTAAAGGTGGCCTTCCACATGATGATGCATTTATTAATGATGATGAGGATGATGAGCACGTCATTACCGATAGTGATGATGATGATGCATTTATTGATCCTGGAGCATTTATTGAACCCAACGATCCAGATTATTATTAGGTATTCAATTTTTTATGTTGTACTTGATTTATATAGTTACTTGTATGATTGTATGATTTATATAGTTGGTATGTATAATTTTCTTACTTTGTATGATGGTTTCTTATTATACATAGTGCCATGGTCTTGATGTCCGTCCCTGTTGGCCCTCGCCCGCTTTATGATTCGGATGTGGCAAATTCTCTTTCATAACTATTTGTTGCATTTTGCATCTATGACAATTATGGCCATAAAATTGACATAGAGATATTTTAATCTAGGAGGTATGTGAACCGGAATTTGAAACCGACCCTCTTGTCGATAAGTTAAATTTAGTTGAAAAAGAAAATGAGTATTTGAAAGAAAAAAATAAAAGAATTGAAGAAGAGAAGATGACATTGGAGTTGTATGTTGCCGATGTGGTCGATGATCATAAGATGAAGATGAATGCAATGCGCTTGAAGATGGATGCAATGCGCCTAAAGCTTAAGCAGATTAGAAAATATGCCATTGATAATGAGGCTTGGTCTCATTATGCCTTTGGATCAATTGTTACCTTAGTTGCGATCTTCATCACATTTGTTGTGATGAGGGTAAGTTTTCTCTAGTGCTTTGCTTTACAAATGGATACTTAGCTTATTTTCCTCCTAAATGGCATAATACCTAAGTTAGATAAAAAATGAGCTATACTTTGCTTCTTCAGTTCATTTATGACATACTTAGCATACTTAGGTCAAAAATGGCATGATAATCTTTGTTACCTCCAAAATGATATAGACTTAGCTTATTTTCCTCGAAAATGACATAATAACCTTACTAAGCTCCAAAATGACCTATTTACCTAGCTTAGCTCTAAAATGACCTACACTTAACATTTTTACCTAGCTTAGCAATAAAATGGCATTTTTACCTACCTTAGTTAGAAGAACAACAAGAAGAAGATAAAGAAGGTGAGAGGAGAAAAAGAAAGAGAAGAAAAAAAATCTGCTTCTTCTTCTTCTAACTTTCTTCTTTCCCAATATGCATATTTGCTTTAGATGGGGAAGCTTGCGTTGATGGAGTCTACTCTTGACTTTATGCTTCCTTTTTGTTTCGATTTTGTAGGATGAACAATGTGAAACTTGCTACCTATATATGTATGTATGGATGAAACCATTGTACGTATGCTTGTTGTTGGATATGTTGGCTAGCTACATATGTTGCATATGGACTTTTGATTTGCTATGTATATGTGTCGGATGATCATATCCATATGGCAGGGATATGATTTGGTATGTATATGTGTTGGTATGCTTGTCGAAAGTATTTTCATATGTGTGTATATATATCCGTGAAATTGAATGAATTTAAGAACAGAAAAAACAAGGGCTATACAGGATCTTTGCCATCTGCTGGCAGATGGCAAAGAGCTTTGCAATCAGCCAGCAGATGGCAAATATGCCATGTGTCAGCTACCTATGCAACCTGGGGCAGTAGGCTGGCTATTTGGATGCTTTGACGTGTGCTGGCAGCCAGCGGACAACAAAGAAATCAAATAGGCCAGCCCCCCCCAGGTGCTGCCACATGGACCGCTACGCCGTCCGCTGGCAGACGGCAAATTTGCAAGGTCTTTGCCGCCAGCCAGCAGATGGCAAACATTCAAAGGTCTTTGCTGTCTGCCAGCAGATTGGCAGACGACAAAGCACGCCGTTAACCCACTAACGGCCTGTAGCTGACACGTCTGCCGTCCACGTCCTTTGTCGTCTGCTGGCGAACGACAAAGACCATTTCATCTTTGTCGTCCACCAGCAGACGGCAAAGATGCCTTTGCCATAGCTCATTCAGCTGGACCTATTGCCTTTGCCGTCTGCCAGGCATGCCTTTGCCATCCGCCATGGCAGACGGCAAAGTTCCTGATTCCTGTAGTGCATCCTTCAGATTCTTCATGGTGATAAATTGATAATAATCCCAAGTGACTCAATAAATATAGCTATGCTCCCCGGCAACGGCGCCAGAAAAAGGTCTTGATAACCCACAAGTATAGGGGATCGCAACAGTTTTCGAGGGTAGAGTATTCAACCCAAATTTATAGATTCGACACAAGGGGAGCCAAAGAATATTTGTAAGTATTAGCAGTTGAGTTGTAAATTCAACCACACCAGGAGATTAATTATCTACAGCAAAGTGATCTGTAGCAAAGTAGTAATGGTAGTAGAAGCAACAGTAATGGTAACAGTGATAGCAGTGATTTTGTAGCAAGTGCAACAGTAACAATAGCAGTAGTAACTTAGCAGAAACAATATAAGATAAATTCGTAGGCATTGGATCGGTGATTTGTTGGATGATATTCATCATGTGACAGTTATAACCTAGGGCGATACGGCACTAGCTCCAGTTCATAAATATAATGTAGGCATGTATTTCGTAAATAGTCATACGTGCTTATGGAAAGAACTTGCATGACATATTTTGTCCTACCCTCCCGTGGCAGGGGGGCGTCCTATTGGAAACTAAGGGATATTAATGCCTCCTTTTAATAGAGAACCGGAACAAAGCATTAACACAGGTTGAATACATGAAATCCTCAAACTACGGTCATCACCGGGAGTGGTCCCGACTATTGTCACTCCGGGGTTGCCGGATCATAACACGTAGTAGGTGATTATAACTTGCAAGATCGGATCTAGAACATGGATATAATGGTGATAACATAAACGGTTCAGATCTGAAATCATGGCACCCGGGCTCAAAGTGACAAGCGTTAAGCATGGCAAAGGCATACCAACATCAACCTCAGAACATAGTGGATAATAGGGATCAAGCCCTAACAAAACTAACTATATTACATGATGAATCTCATCCAGCTCCTCACCGACCAGCGAGCCTACGAAGGAATTACTCACTCCCGGAGGGAGCATCTTGGAATTGGCGATGGAGAAGGGTTGGTGATGACGAAGATCAAAGATCCCCCTCTCTGGAGCCCCAAACGGACTCCAGATCTGGCCTACCGATGAAGAACAGGAGGTGACGGCGGCTCTGTCTCGTGGAACGCGATAATTCTTCTCCCTGTTTTTTCTGAAAATATGTGATTTTATAGCGTCGGTTTCAGGGTCTGCGGGGCCACCAGGTAGGGACAACCCACCTGGGCGCGCCTGGAGGGGGGCGCCCTGGTGGGTTGTGCCCCCTCCGGTGGTTCTTGGCTGCAGAAATTCTCTTTTATTGTATAAAAAATACTCGTAAAGTTTCGTTCCATTCCGGGAACTTTTATTTCTGCACGAAAAACAACACCATGGTAGTTCTGCTGAAAACAGTGTAAGTCTGGGGTTAGTTCCATTCAAATCATGCAAATTAGAGTCCAAAACAAGAGGAAAAGCGTTAGGAAAAGTAGATATGTTGGAGACGTATCAATAACCATGGGCCACATTGTAACGCCCAAGATGCAGTTCTATCCCAATCACGTGATGAATTCATGATTGGGGCACAATTGCATTTCAGACACATACCAAGTTGATACATAAATTCATACAACCTGAGTGAATAGAAAGAGTACGATAATCTAGGCATCACTTGACCCAAATAACATAAATAAGGATCAACATACACTCATCCATACATAAAGTAGTGTCCGACTGCGGACTAGGTAGAAAAGGAAAACCACCATGCTACTAGGCCCACGGATACTCCGACTAGGTCCTCTACTGATCGGCCAGATAAGTCACATAGTAACGACCATGATCTACATCAAACTCCCACAGGAGCCCAGTGTCATCACATGCGTCAGTCTCATCGGTACCTGCAACTATGTTTGTAGTAATCCATGAGCCATGGGAACTCAGCAATCTCAACACCCTCGGTAGCAAGATTATCAAAGCTTAGAGGTAAGGTATGGTCATATGGTGGAGTTGCAGCAAGCACTAAGCATTTGTACGATGGCTAACTTACGAATACAAGAACAAGGTGAGAAGCTACACAAACAGTCGCAATCTAGTAAAGATCAGGAAGTGATCCTGAACTACTTACGTTCAAACATAACCCCACCGTGTTCTCTTACCGAACCTCGTCGAAAAGAGACCATCACAGTTACGCACGCGGTTGGTGTGTTTTAAAGAGATTAGCTTCAAGTTCACTACAACTGGATATTAAAAACTCCCATCTTCCACATAACCGTGGGCACGGCTCTCGAACGTTTAAACCCTGCAGGGGTGTCTCAACTTAGCCCATGACAAGCTCTCACGATCAACAGAGGAAAATCATCCTCCCAGGACAACCCGATCAAGCTCGGAATCCTGGTTCACAAGACATTTTGACAATAGTAAAACAAAACCAGCAAGACCTCCCGACATGCTGACACCCTGATAGTAGCCGCGCGTATCTCGTCTCAGGCCACGATCGGATGACCTAAGCTTACGGTCGCTGAGACCCAAGTTGCCCAGGGGCGCCGCAAGGTGCTCTAGTTTGGACCAACACTCATGAGGAGCATTGGCCCGGGGGTTGATTAAGTATCCTCGGGTTAATTACTCCCTATGCAAATTTTAGTTGTTATTAGGCAAATGGAAAACCAATGTTGGGTCTTGCTGGAAGAGTTTTATTCAAACCGAACTGTCAAGGGGGGCCCGTAAACCCCAACCACGTAAGGAATGCAAATTCAAGGAACATAACACCGGTATGACGGAAACTAGGGCGGCAAGAGTGGAACAAAACACCGAGCAAAAGGCCAAGCCTTTCACCCTTTGCCAAATATATAGATGTATTAATAAAATATAAGAGATATAGTGATATCCCAAGACATCCATGTCCCAACATGGAACAACCTGCATTGCACCTACAACTAGCAATGCTATAAGAGGGGCTGAGCGACAGCGGTAACATAGCCAAACAACAGTTTGCTAGGAAGGTGGGTTAGAGGCTTGATATGGCAATATGAGAGGCTATATGACAAGTGGTAGGTAGTGAGACATAGCGATAGAATGAACAACTAGCAAGCAAAGATAGAATTGATATCGGGGGTGATGATCATCTTGCCTGCAATGTTTTCAGTGGTATTGAATCCTTGCTCCACGTGAACGTACTCGACAAGGTCCTCGTTCACGAACTCGTCTCCCAGCACTACCCAAATCAAGAACACAAACAACGGAACAACAATCAGTCATGGTGCAATGTACAAGAAACATGAGGCAAGACATGTCATGGAATGCAAGATATGGTGTGCATATGCGGATGAGGTGTTTTCGGAAGGGGTGCATTCGAGACGGAAGGAGAAATAATGAACACGGCATAATCTTGGTAACCCAAGCATGCCACTGGATAGATCGGAAGATTTCGGTTGAAATCAATATAGAGATCACCGGAAACGGATGCCCGTTTGAAAATGGCAAGCAAAACAAGATGCAATGCAATATGTTGAAAACAGCAACAAGATGACTTAGATGCAAAGTTTAAATATGCTACAACAAATACACATGAAAAAGAATGGCATGGCATTGAAGAATGTGTCAATCACTACAAAATATGATTACTGAGCTATTGCTAAAACTCACTAGAACATGTTTAAAATAGCTTGGCAAAAATGCAAATGATAACAGTTTTACATATTTTGCAGAAATTCACTGATCATGGCAAAACAGATTCAGATAGCAATGTTTAGGACTAGTAAACTAAATGCTACAGGAAAATATTATAGCACACAAGATTATGGCATGCTAGTACCAAATGGACTTAAACAAACTCCATCACTGGACATGTTCCAGACACTCATAGATTTGATTCTAGCTTCCATGCAAAATGGCAAGTGATATAAACAGATTTCAGACTTGGTACAATTTCATGGCATGGCAGGAACAGATTCATGATAGCATGTTTGCAAGCATGTTTAACTCAAAACAAGGCATATCATGGCATGTGAATAAAATTATCAGAAAGTAGACATGATGAAGAACATGTTCATGTGCAAAACTACCACATAGCATGTTTGAATTTAATCACACAAAAAAGACAAAACAGCAATGTAATGTAAAAATGAAATGTGTGCAAACTTGCTCAAATGCATAAACTAAAGCTACCACTAGATTCATTGGATTTTTCTACCCCAAAAACATATATAATATGTTGGGGTCACTTTAGAAAAATCAACACAAATGCTTATAAAGAATTACTGCCTAAAAGGGAAAAGACAGAAATGGGAATTTCCTTATTTGGAACATCTAGAATTGGACTTGCCTGAATCGGAATAAGGCATATTTCCAGAAATGGGAAGCGCTGGATTATAGAAATAAAAAGAAATAAGAGGAGGGGGTGGATGACATGTGGGGTCATCCTGTAATACTCACACTTATGCTAAAGAAATTGGGGAGGTTTAAACCGCGCCCGCGGGGATCGAAATAGGGTCTCCCTGCTGCGGGCGTGCGTGGTCAACCGCTGGGCTACGGCGAGGAGGATGACAGGAGGTGGCTCGGTTCATTACGAGATGGCCCAGGGTCGAGCTCCTATGATCAGACAAAGAAGACGACGATGGTGCATGCAGGCAACGGTGGCGCTCACTCGAGCAGTGGTGCACTGGCAGGGCGCGGAGCGGCTATGCGAGCGCGGGAGCGTGCTGGGGCGCGTGTGTGTGCGTGCGGCAGCTCGAGCACGAGCTCATGCCCATCTCGGGTGTGGCACGGCACGGCGAGCGAGTGAGCGAGCGGCGCGAGCAGGCAGGGTGCATGCGCGGGTGTATATGATTGCGGGGCTACGGCGAGCGAGCGCGCAAGAGAGGATCCAGAGCGGGAGCAAAGCGCGAGCAATGATGGTGACTACAGCATCTACACGGAATTCAGAGCTCACTAGAGCGAAAAGAGCATGACGCAGACATGATCGGAGCGGCGACTATGGAAGGCTATCTGCGAGAGGGGGATGTCAGAGGTGAATCTCGGCTCACCGAGCGTCCACAGGACGTGTAGATGTGGCTGGGGCGTTGACAGAGGGACGACGGCGAGCTGACGAACGGGGCGACGAGCTCTATCCCGAGAAGTAGAGAAGAAGACGACGACGAGGAGGTAGCCGAACTTGGCGTCTCCTGCCTTGGATCGCAGCGGGAAGAAGATGAAGACGGTCACCCGGAGCGCCTGGAGGAAGGCAGGGCGCTGCTGGCAGATCCTACGCCGGCGACGAGCTCCTGCTCATTTCGGCCATGGTGCGTGCGACGGCTATGGGGGCGCGGCAAGGACCTACTGTTGGCGGCAGCGAGAGAGGGGAAAGGGAAACCCTAGGAGAGCACGGGCGCTGCTTATAAAGGGGCGAGAGCGTCGCTGGCCTCGATGTCCATGAGCTCACGGCGCAACGGCGCGAGCTCCCTATCTCTGAAGCGAGGGAGACGGAGGGGAACGAAGCAGGTGGCCGTGAGGGGGATGGGTCGCTTGCAGGCGGGCCTGGCGAGAGAGCGGGGGAAAGAACCGGCGCTGGCGGGCTGCAGGGGAGGGAAAAACTGGGCCGAGCTGGTGGCCGAGGCCCAGGTGACTGTTGCTGCTGCTGGGCTGCGCTGCTGATCTCTTCTCTTTTCTTTTAAACATTTTCTTCAAACAGAAAAGTAAGAAAAGGCCACAGAGCTAGGCAATGAAGTAGGATGAGATAGAAATATATCCGAGACCCTGGAATTATGTAGTATTTGAATAAATTGCTCTGGACATTTTTAAAGGTAGAAAAATAAATCAAGTTTGAATTATAATCAAACTTGGACCATTTTTGAACCTAACCAAAACAACTCTATGTAATGAAATTTGGCAGAGAAGTTTAGGACATGGTGCAAGATTTATTGGGGGGATTTGAGCTTAATGGAGTAGGGCACTATGGTACTTGCAATTAAGGGCAGAAGTAGAAGGAAGGAGATGTGATGGTGGATGGATCACACATAGAACATGTTCCGAAAACTCATAGATTTGATTCTAGCTTCAATGCAAAATGGCAAGTGATATAAACAGATTTCAGACAGCAGAATTTCATGGCATGGCAGGAACAGATTCATGGTACCATGTTTGCAAGCATGTTTAACTCAAAACAAGGCATATCATGGTATGTGAATAAAATTAGCAGAAAGTACACATGATGAAGAACATGTTCATGTGCAAAACTACCACATAGCATAATCACACAAAAAAGACAAAACAACAACGTAATGTAAAAATGACATGGGTGCAAACTTGCTCAAATGCATAAACTAAAGGCACCACTGGATTCATTGGATTTTTCTACCCCGAAAACATATATAATATGTTAGGGTCACTTTAGAAAAATCAACACAAATGCTTATAAAGAATTACTACCTAAAATGGAAAAGACAGAAATGGCAATTTCCTTATTTGGAACGTCTAGAATTGGACTTGCCTGACTCGGAATAAGGCATATTTCCAGAAATGGAAAGTGCTGGATTAAAAGAAATCAAAATAAATAAGAGGAGGGGGTGAGGATGACATGTGGGGTCACCCTGTAATACTCACACTTATGCAAAAGAAATTGGGGAGGTTTAAACTGCGCCCGCGGGGATCGAACCCGGGTCTCCCCAGTGCGGGTGTGCGTGGTCAACTGCTGGGCTACGGGGAGGAGGATGACAAGAGGGGGGCTCGGTTCATTACGAGATGGCCCAAGGTCGAGCTCCTCTAATCAGACAGAGAAGACGACGACGGTGTCGGCAGGCAACGGCGGCGATCACTTGAGCAGTGGTGCACTGGCGGGGGCGCGGAGCGGCTATGCGAGCGCGGGAGCGAGCTGGGGCGTGCATGTGTGCATGGGGTAGTTCGAGCACAAGCTCATGCCCCTCTCGGTTGTGGCAGGTACGGCGAGTGAGCGAGCGAGCGGCGTGAGCAGGCAGGGTGTGCGGGCGGGTGTATGTGAGTGCGGGGCTACGGCGAGCGAGCGCGCGGGAGAGGATCCAGAGCGGGAACGAAGCGCGAGCAACGACGGCGACTACGGCATCTACACAGAATTCAGAGCTCGCTGGAGCAACGAGCGCAACGTAGACATGATCGGAGCGGCGACTACGGAAGGCTATCGGCGAGAGGGAGATGTCAGAGGTGAATCTCGGCTCACCTAGCGTCCACGGGACATGTAGATGTGGCCGGGGCGTCGACGGAGGGACGGTGGTGAGCTGATTAACGGGGCGGCGAGCTCTGTCCCGAGAAGTAGAGAAGAAGACGACGACGAGGAGGTTGCCGAACTTGGCGGCTCCTGCATTGGATCGCAGCGGGAAGAAGACAAACACGGTCACCCGGAGCGGCTGGAGGAAGGCGGGGCGCTGCTGGCGGATCCTACGCTGGCGACGAGCTCCTACTCGTTTCGGCCATGGTGCGGGCGACGGCTATGGGGCCGCGGCCAGGACCTACTGCTGGCGGTAGCGAGAGAGGGGAAAGGGAAACCCTAAGAGGGCGTGGGCGCTGCTTATAAAGGGGCGCGAGCATCACTGGCCTCGACGTCTGTGAGCTCACGGTGCGACGGCGCGAGCTCCCTGTCTCTGAAGTGAGGGAGACGGAGGGGAACGGAGCAGGTGGCCGCGAGGGGGATGGGTTGCTGGCAGGCGGGCCCGGCGAGAGAGAGGGGGAAAGAGCCGGCGCTGGCAGGCTGCGGGCAAGGGGAAAAACTGGGTTGAGCTGGTGCCTGAGGCCCAGGTGAGTGCTGCTGTTGCTGGGCTGTGCTGCTGCTCTCTTCTCTTCTCTTCTCTTTTCTTTTAAACATTTTCTTCGGACAGACAAGTTAGAAAAGGCCAGAGAGCTAGGCAATGAAGTAGGGTGAGATAGAAATATATCTGAGACCCTGGAATTATGTAGTATTTGAATAAATTGCTATGGACATTTTTAGAGGTAGAAAAATAAAACAAGTTTTAATTATAATCAAACTTGGACCATTTTTGAACCTAACCAAAACAACTCCAAATGTAATGAAATTTGGCAGAGAGGTTTAGGACGTGGTACAAGATTTATTGGGGGGATTTGAACATTAATGGAGTAGGGCAATATGGTACTTGCAATTAAGGGAAGAAGTAGAAGGAAGGAGATGTGATGTTGCATGGATCACACATAGAACATGCCACAAAGAACTTGCCACAAAGAACATGAATAAATATCATGGAAATGCAAGTGACATAAGCTGAACACAACATCGATATGCTCATGATGCAACATATGATGGCCAAAAATGGATATGACAAGAATAGCAAGGCAAAGGAAAAACCAAGCAAAACCCAAAATGAAAGCAATCAAGCAGGAAACCACTTGGAATTGGTCATGAAAGGTTGGATACATTGCCAAAATATGGAAGTTTTACATATGGGGTGTTACAACGTTCCCCCACTACAAAAGGATCTCGTCCCGAGATCTAGGACTGAAAGAACTCCGGTTATTCAGAACGAGGTGATCCTCGCGCTGCCTAGTAGCTTCCCGGTCGGAATGGTGAGACCACTTAACTTTCAGGAACTTGATCGACTTCTTGCGAGTTTTGGGCTCGGTTTCCTCAAGAATGGCAACGGGATGCTCATGATAAGACAAGTCCTCTTGGAGATGATTCTCTTCGAAGTTGATAGTGCGCTCGTGTGTCTTAAAGCACTTGCAAAGTTGTGACACGTGAAACACATCGTGCACATTTGAGAAGTTGGAAGGGATCTCAAGTTAATAGGCGAGGTCGCCTCTTTTGCCCACAATCTTGAAAGGACCCACATATCTTGGGGCAAGCTTCCCTTTGATACCGAATCGTTGAATGCCTTTCATTGGAGAGACTCGGAGATAGACATGGTCTCCAATCTCGAAAGCCAAGTCACGAATCCCGTGCAACGAGACAATTCTGGAGGTGTATAGCTCTTCCAACTGAGCTGATGTGATAGATTCTTTGACTTGAAGGAAATGTGCCACTTTTGTAAGCATGTCAATGGCAACGAAGATAACATCATTCCCTCGCTTCATTCGTGTCCACCAGAAAGTCTGCTTGAGGTCGTGATACATCTTGGAACTGTCTGGATGAATGGAAAGAAGAGAGTTGTGCGCTTCGTTCATTAGGACCTTCCTGAGATCACCCTTAGGAACCACTAGTCGGTCCTCGAAGAATAAGGTGTCTTTTTCATCAATGCGATAGCACTTGTATTTGGATAAGCCCTTGGCAACACCATGTTTCACCTTCTTCACCATGGTATCAAGGAGTTGTGCCTCATGAATTTGGTCTTCCAAAGTTGGAGTGACTTGAAGGTTGGCAAGAAAACCTTGAAGAACAACTTGGAGGTTGAGCTTGCGGAAAGCTTCACAAAGATTAGGGTGAAATGGCTTGAGAATTAAGCTATTGCAATAGGCCTTTCTGCTCAAAGCATCTGCAATCACATTTGCCTTGCCTAGAGTATATTCAATGCTTGGATTGTACTCTTGGATCATTTCGACCCAACGAGTTTGCCTGAGGTTGAGGTTGGGTTGAGTGAAGATATATTTGAGGCTCTTGTGATCAATGAAAATGTCCACTTGCCTGCCCAACAAAAGATATCTCCATGTGATTAATGCATGGACAACTGCCGCCAACTCAATATCGTGAGTGGGTTAGTTCCTTTCAATTGTCTTAAACTGACGAGAAGTGTAAGCCACAACTTTCTTCTCTTTCATTAAGACTCCACAGAGACCTTGCAACGAAGCATCACAAAAAACTTGGTAGGGCTTGGACTCATCAGGAGGAGTAAGGATCGGAGCTGTGACGAGTTTCTCTTTGAGAGTATTGAAGGCCACGTCACACTCAGGAGTACAGGAGTACTTGACATTCTTATGGAGGAGGTTGGAAAGAGGCTTACTGATTTTTGAGAAGTTCTCAACAAATCTTCGGCAATAACTTGCAAGCCCGCGGAAATTGCGAAGCTGCTTGACGTTCTAAGGAGGCTCCCAGTTCACAATTGCAGAAACCTTTTTCCGGATTGACAGTGATGCCCTTGGCAGAGATGATGTGACCAAGATAAAGAACTTCATCATGCCAAAATTCGCATTTGGTGAACTTTGCATAGAATTGATACTCTCTGAGCTTGTCGAGCACCAATCGCAAATGCTTGGCATGATCCTTTTTATTCTTGGAGAACACCAGGATATCATCGAGATACACCAGGACGAATTCATTGGTGTATGGGTTGAAGATTAAGTTCATCATCCTTGAGAAGGTTGGAGGGGCCTTGTCGGCGTTCTGGGAACAGGGGTCCCCAGACTTGCCTGCCTGCGGCCCACGGCGTGGCTCCTCCAGCGGCCTGGTACGGCCCATCTTCACCAGCAAACATTCAAGACCCTCGCGTGGGGCCAAGCCTTGCGAGGCGGACGACAGAAGACCTCCTCAGGGGCAGCCTCCCTAGGCTCGCTCGTGAGGAGCGGAGAGATCAAGGCAAGGGGCACCTCGCGAGGTTCCCGGCGTGAGCCATGACAACCGAGGCCAGGCGGGCGCCAGCGGGCACAGAGTATTGGTTTCCTCTTTGGTGCTAAAGGAGCAAGCGCAGGCGAGGAGTCCCAAGGCCTCAGGCAAAGGTTTCCATATTAGTGCAACTAGACCAAGGCCAGCAGGATGGCAGGACGGAGGTCATCGCGGAGCCCACGACGGCGTCACCACCAGAGCCTTTGGTAGGCGAAGACCACCTTTTGTCAGGATAGCTTGTACTAGTTGTCTCCCTTCAAATTGTCCATTGAGGGATCCCTTCCCGCCTAATATTTGGGAAGAGGACCAGGGCCTCTATAAATAGGACTAGCCACCACCATAGGAAGCAACTCATCTTGGATCGGAGCCATTCCATCCATAGCCACCACACAAGCTCACCGAGCTCAAGAACACCTCTCCTCAAGATGTTGTTCTTCCCTTGCACTTGTTCATCCTTAGCCTACAAGGCAATCCACCACACCACACTGGAGTAGGGTATTACACCACATCGGTGGCCCGGACCAGTATAAACTCTTGTGTCCCTCGTTCTTCGAGTTCGACGAGCTGAGCTTTGAGATCGTGGTGAGGGAGTGAGCTAGGGCGAGGGAGAGATCTTCGTGCGCACCCCAGAGTTTGAACCTTAAAGGTTTTGCTGGAACCCGAAATCCGACATTTGGCGTGCCAGGTAGGGGTGCGCCGAAGCTTTCCTTTCGTCGGTCCACGCTCCACCACTCCACCACGTTCATGGCAGACACGCGTCGGGCTTGCGCCGAGCGCCGGGCCGCCCTGGCCGCACGCGTCGCTCAAACAGCCCCTGTCAGCGGGCCTCCCCGCCGTTCTCCATCACCCGCCGCCAACGCCGCCACCGGCCCGGCGGGAAACGAGCAGCAAGCATCTTTGCTGCACCCCTCGTTGTGGCGGGACAGCCACACCGCTACCCCGTCGCTGACTCCGGCCGGCTCAGTGTCCCACGCTAGCTGCGTGCCCACGGACGCGCAGGCCGCGCTGCTCATGACACGCGAACTCCTGCGCTACCGCCTGGTCAACGACCTCTACGAGGACTGCCTGGACCGCATCGCCAAGCTCGTCAGCGCCGCTGGGGGCTCACCTGTCCCGTCACTCTCGCTACCTCGCCCTCCTCCAGCTACGGGTGACGTGGCCCACTGGGCGCCTCCGCCACCTCCGCATCAAGACGGCGCCCTGGCGTAAAGGCGCGCGGCCCCTCGACATGACCCACCGTGCCGAGCGCCCGCACATGAAGAAGGAAGCTGCCAAGAAGTTCCCCGGCCGCAAGAAAGCGCTCCAGCGCTCCCGGCGCCACCATGACAAGAACGCGTGCCGCTTGTGATGGCGGTGCGCGGGCATCAAGAGCAGGCTCCGCCCCTACAAAGGGCCCCGGTGGCCACAGCCGGTTGCCGCGCCTTCACTCCGGAGCTGGGTAGTGTCCTCCGGTCAGGTAAGTTCAAGCTAGACCTGCCCCCTCGCTACGACGGCACCCCCGACCCTGCGGAGTTCTTTTAGCTCTACGAGCTGAGCATCGAGGTGGCCAACGACGACGAGAAAGTCGCGAACTGGTTCCCCATGGCTCTCAAGGATGGTGCTCGCTCGTGGCTCCTGAACTTGCCCCCGGGGTCGATCTCTTCCTGGGGTGAGATGCGCGACCGCTTTGTCGCCAACTTCCAGGGCACTCGCGATCGCCCCCCGGTCGTGGGTGACTTGCGCCGCATCATGCGGCAACTAGGAGAGACCCTGCAGAAGTACATCCGGCGCTTCAACAGCGTTCGCCTCAAGATCCCCAAGGTGACGGATGAGACCATCATCTCAGCATTTTCTGATGACGTTCGTGACGTCAAGATGAAGGAGGAGCTCGCCATCCACGAGGAGCTATGTACAGCTCTGGAGCTGTTCAACATGGCGACCAAGTGCGCAAGAGCTGACGAAGGGCGCCTTTCCCTCCTCGAGCTCCCTGCTGTCAACCCGGAGGAGAAAAAAGCCAAGGCCAAGGACGTGAAGCGCAAAGGGTGGCCGTGCTTGCGGCGGAGCCGGAGACGAAGCGCGGACGGGACCATCTGAGTCGTCTAAGAGCAGCCGTCTGTTCTGGGCCTTCCACAACGTACACAACCACAACACTAACGATTGCCAAGAGCTCAGGGCCATCCGAGATGTACGCTTCGGTCGACGCCCCAAGCGCAACGACCGGGGCTACGACCGAGGAGGAGGACGAGGTGGGGGACGCTAGGACGACCGAGGCCCCTGCCAGGAGTGGCACGACCGGCCTCGCTAGGACCGTTGGCAGGACCAGCCTCGGGAGGGCGCCTGGAGGGACCAGCCGCGCGAGGACCGCCCTTAGGGCAATGCTGGTCTCCCTCCACTCCCGCCACCACTAAGAAGGAACGACGGCCACCATCAGGATGAGGGGGCTGGGGGCTTCCAGGAATCGCGCGCTATCGCCTGCATCTTGGGCGGAGCTCAGGCCCCAGCAACCCAGCGCATCTTCAAGAAGTTTGCTCGCGAGGTGAATGCAGCCCTTCCCAGGATCAAGGCCACGCGCCCACTCAGGTGGTCCAAGTGCGCCATCACCTTCAGCTCGGCGGACCAGCTCAAGTGCGCGGCCACTGCTGGCGCCCTCCCAATGATTTGCTCGCCCGTCATCAGCAACGTCCAAGTCACCAAGACCCTCATCGACGGTGACGCAGGGCTCAATGTCCTGCCTGTCGAGACATTCGATAGCCTCCAAGTGCCATACGATCAGCTGCAGCCTACCAAGCCCTTCTCAGGAGTGACCAACGGCTCTACCACCCCGATAGGGCAGGTCCGTCTCCCTGTCACCTTCATCCAGCGCAACAACTACCGCACCGAGCTCATCGACTTCGACGTCGCCCACATCCGTCTGCCGTACAATGCCATTCTTGGGTATCCAGCATTGGCCAAGTTCATGGCAGTGACCCACCATGGCTACAACGTCCTCAAGATGCCAGGAAGCGGCGGAATCATCACAGTCCCCTGCGAAGAAAGAGATGCGGTGTGCTCCCTGGAGTGCGCCTTCCAAGCCGCAACAATCAAAGACCATGACAGAGAGGGCACCCTGTACCCTCCTGAGGCCATCCCCAAGAGGAAGAAGCAACTACTCCCCACAGGGCCTCAGGAGAGCAACGTCTCTAGCGGCGCCGCCTCAGGATCAGCGCCCGCACCTGGGGTGCCTCCCTCCCTTGCATAGGAAGGCGCGGCTGGTGCCCTCCTCGGGAGAGGCTCGGGGGCTCTCTTCTGGAGGGCCTCAGACCTAGCCAACATCGCGAGGGAGGCGCTCGAGCACCACATGGAGGCGTGGTTTGCTGCACGTTTCCCTCAAGAGGGCACTGGGCAAAGAGCGCCCGGTGCTCAGGAGTTCATCACCAAGGCCACCCAGGAGCTTCAAGAGGCTCGGGTGGCTCAGGAGGCTAGGCATCACGCTGTCCTGGAAGAGATGGCGATGGCCCTCAAGGAACCACCCGAGCCCCCAGAGCCTCCTGAGGCTCAAGGTCCTGGTGGCTCATGAGGAGCTACTCCTTCATCGCGCGCCTTCGGCTACCTCAACCCTCCTTCGACAATGGTACCAGGTGACATTTTCCAAGTTTACTCAGCTGGGAGCGCCCCTTGGGCTGCACGATTCCCAGGTCACACGGGCCTGTCCCTGCGGCATGTATCCTTTTTGCATCTTTAGCTTACTCCGTCGGGGGCGCCCCTCGGGCTGCATCATCCCCGGGCCGCTCTGGTCCGTCCAAGTGGCATGTATCGTTTTTGCGTCTGTCTAAGCTAGCTTGTTCCCTCGCATGAGTTACTTATGATCACCACCTGTCTGTCCGGCACTCCGATGCCATGAACGCCGCACGCCCTAGCATGCCCACCCACGACCGCCTCATGATGAAGGACTGGCACGACATCTGTGCTCGGGCCCATCCCTGCAGCGTCGCCAAACCCAAGAGGCTGAGCTCTAGCTCGCGGGCCCGCTCCCGTGTACGTCACCTCCCATGGCCCTTAGTGCCTTGTTCTCGCATGAGCTAGTCATGGATGGACAGGCTAGGGCGCGCGGCCCGGTGCCTCGCCACTGCAGGAGCCGCGCGCCGGTCGTCTTTCTTTAGGATTCTTCGCATGAGAAGACTAGGCACGGCGTATGTGCTCGGGTCCGTCCCTGCAGCGTCGATAAACCCAACGACTAAGCTCTGTCTGGCGGGCCGGCCCTGCTCACGTCACCTCCTGGGGTCGTTGGTGTTTGGCCTTCTCATGTGATTGCCTCAGGAGATTCGCCCAGCGCAGGTTGCCTAACTATCTCGCAGGACCACTACAGCCATCAAGAATCAAGACCCGGCGCAACCCGCCTTGAGGTACGGCCTCGTGAGTCCCGCGCTGGCTCACGAGTGCCCAGACACACCTCGTCTAGCCCTGTCACGCAAGCCACGTGTCAGGGCGGGGCTATACATGCCCCGGGGGCTCCACTTAGAGGGAGCCCTCACCCACGCACTAGTGGAAGCACCATGCTCTGCGCTGGCAGTCGACACGGTCGAGGAGCGGCTATGCCCGTGCAAGTGCGGAAGCGCTATGCTCCGCACTGGTGATAAACAACTGAGGGCGGCCCCATGGCCGTACCAACTTCAGGGAGCCACCCGGATCAATGTCCAGCCTCACCGCAACGCTTTCACCTCGGGAGAGCCGCGCGAGGGGGCTGCGCTCGGGTCATGCCCAAGTGTACGCCGCCCTGCTAGGTCCCTCGCACCTGGTCGTCACGCGCCCTCCCGAGCGGAGCCAAGGTATGAAGGTCGTTTGGGCGTCAAGGGGGACTCTTGAGCATCATGACTCAGGAGCCTAACTGGCCACGTAGCCCCTCACCCCTTGGTCTCATCCTGGCGATCCGGACGGCCCAACGGCGGCTGAGGTATGCGCGGGGTCGGGCCCTTCTGATGTAGAACACTAGGCCTACTCCCGCATCTCCTCTCCGTAAGCTATTTGCGCGTCAAGGGGGACTCCTGAGCATCGCGCCTCAGGAGCCTAAGTGGCCACGTAGCCCCTCACTCCTTGGTCTCGTCCTGGCGATCCGGACGATCCAATGGCGGCTGAGGTATGGACGGGGTCGGGCCCTGCCGACGCAGAACACCAAGCAAACGAGAAGGAAATCATGGAATCTCAAACAAATATTACAAGACATATTGTTCTCCGAATACCAAACACAAGTTTAAATGCCTCCACGAGGCATGATGCACGTTGCAGAAGCAAAGCAGGGAAAGGAGCCGCCAGCAAGCCATCTCGTCATCCCTGGACGCCACCATCACTTGCAAGGGGTGCCCCTCCACGGCGACGTTGCCCTCACCTGCGCCGCCCGCCGGAGTTACAGGATCAACAGTGCCACCAGTTGAGGGAACAGGGTCGAAGGCGTGGAACTTCTTCAGCAAGGCCTCCACCTGGCTCTTCATGGCTTCAGCAGTGGCTGCGCAACGCTCGTCTTCCACGGGCTCGAGCAGCTCGTCAAGGTCGACGTCGGGATCACCAAGATGGAGGTGGCTGAAGACGTGCATCAGTGCAGTAGAGGAGAGCGCACGAGCTTCCTCCTCCACCAAGGGGCCGATCCCGTCGACGACGTCCTGGAGCGTCGAGACAAGATGAGGGAGCAGCTGGGTGGGGCCCTCATCATCTGCCGCCAGCGGCTCCTCCAAGCCCTTCTCGTAGAGTGCCCACAACGCCGCGCGGGACCTCTCCTCAAGGGACTTGAAGGCTACGAGATCCTCAGGCAGGACCTTCGCTTTGGCTTCCAGCTCGGCCTTCTCTGCCCTCATCTCCTGCTCTAGCTTCTCCAGCCGGCTGCGCTCCGTGGCCTGTGTCCTCGCCAACTGCTCCATATCGGCGTCGCGACCTCTTACAGCGTCCTCTTGGGCCTTCATCTTCTCCGCCTCCGCCTGGTGGTCTCGAGCCTCGGCTGCGCGCTCGTTGCGCATGACCCCCAGCTCGGCCTCCAGCGTCTGACAGCGATCCTGGGCGGCCTGGGCGTCCTTCAGCGCCACCTCGGGGGCAGCGGCGGCTTGGGCAGCGGCCTGCTTTTCCTTCTCGGAAGGCGCCACGGCCTGGCTCAGCGCCTCCCGGATGGATGCATCAGAGTGCAACCAGCCAGAGATCAGCTCCAGGCGCCCGGCCACTAGGCGACGGTCGGCGCCTTCAAGATCACGCCGCAGCCGGGTCAGCGCGGAAAGGGCGCGCTCCAGGGCGTCAGGCAAGGCAGAAGGATCACGGACTGGCAGTGGGGCGGAAGAAAGA
Source organism: Aegilops tauschii subsp. strangulata (assembly GCF_002575655.3). NCBI lineage: Eukaryota > Viridiplantae > Streptophyta > Magnoliopsida > Poales > Poaceae > Aegilops > Aegilops tauschii. Next base: position 291,123,066 of record NC_053038.3, read on the forward strand.
GGCACCATCATCGCCAAAACCTGCAGGTTGATGGCGGTGGAGGAAGAGGCCAGGAGCTCCAGAGCCTGCGGGGCCTCGGCCGGTGAGCTGGGGACGAGCGCCTCAGGAGCTGACGAGGCCTTGGGGGTTGCCCTCTCCTGGAGACGCTCCTCGTGGCCTAGCTGGGACGACCAGGCCGGAGAAGTGCGGGCGTGGCCGCCGCCTTTCTAGGCCGGAGGAGGTGCGGCCGTGCCAGGCTGCCGAGTCCCTGAAGATGTGGCCGCCCCCTCCCTGTTCTTCTTCGAGGACGACGTCGGCCTAGCGGCACAAGGAGGAAGCATCAGGAAGCCGCAACAGAAGTAGGAGCAAGGACAAGTTCAAGACAGGATACTCACTGGTCTATGGCGGCTTAGTCCCGCTGCCTCTTCAGAAGCCCGGAGCCTGGAGGCCTCGAGGCCTGGGGCCCTGGCGCGCGGGCCCCAGGAGTCGATGAGGTCATGGCGGCCTGGGGCGGCGACGCAGCAGGGGCTTCGCCCCGGGAGATCAATGCGGATCTGCCCTTCGTCGGGACACTGGACGTCGACTTCCCCGAGGGGGAAACCCCGGACCTCGTGGTGACCCCAGCAGGAGGTGGGACTTCCTTCACCGGGTGGTCATCGGTGTCGTCATCATCTAGCAAAGCGCGGAGAAAATCGGCCTTGCGCGAAGGGGAGGTTTCCCAAGACCCCTCCGGGGTGGCCACCGAATCCTGCTCCTCCTCCTCGTCGGAGTCGCCAGAGGACACCACCACCGGAGTCGTTGCCACCGGGATATCCGAGGGCGCGGGCGGCACGAGCCCACGCCCATCAAAGACAGGCATGGCAGCGGCAGTCTCTGGCCCATCTAGGTGGCGGTACAAGAGATGAAGGAGTCCGGCGGGTACCCTTGGTCATCCCCAACCAAGGAGCGAAGGGCTGTGCCCAGCTCCTCGTCAGACAGGGCCTCCGGACGCAGGCAGAGGTCGTCCCCTTCATCCCCGAGCTTCCACAAGGGGTGCGCACGCGCCTGGAGGGGAGCCACGCGCTGCGCCATGAACTCCTTGATGATCATGGCCCCCGTCAGCTTCGTCACCCTCGGGTCATCAGGCTTCAGGTCGGCGGTCATCCTCTCCAGCACCTGCGCCGCCCGGGGATCAGTGAGCCTCGCGCGAGACCACCCGTCATGGGACACGGGCATCTCCGTCGACAGCACCAGCCGGGGGTGGGAGAACTTCGCATCCATCAGGACCCACTTCCTCCTGAAGCTCTCGGCCTTCTTCCCGGTCTTCGAGATTGCGTTGGTCTTGTTGGCTGCGACAAAGTTGACGCACCCCGAGCTGTGGCCCTCCTTGATCCGGAGGAAGAAGAAGTGGCGTAATAGTGCCATGGATGGAATCACTCCGACGTATGCATCACAATAGAAGGTAAAGATCGACAGGAGGAGGATGGAGTTGGGATGAAGATGGAGGGCGTGAATCTTGTAATGGCTGAGGACGGAATAGAAGAAGTTGGAAAAGGGGAGAACCAACCCCGCGACAATGCTGCTCATGAAGAAGGGGTAGAAGGTTCTGCCTGAGACCTCAGGCTCGGCAGAGCCAGCCCGGAGCGCAGTCTTCCTCTTCTTATCTCCCTCCGCCGTCATCAGAAGCATCGCGGCAAGGTTCTTCTCTGAGACGCTCGGCGCATTGAGTGCAGGCTCGTACCAGGATGGCGGAGGAACGGCCCGAGCTTTGTTGGGCGCCATTGGCGGCAGGCTCAGAGGAAGATTTGGGCGGATCTGGAGTCTTTGGAAATGAGGAGAAAGAAAGGGGATTTAGACCAAGACGAAGGGGAGCAATGAAGGCACCGCGGCCCGCGCCAGCCTTTTGTCAAGTCGGGCAGTTGCCGAGGTAGCATGGGGAAGTGGAGACGCCCACGTCCCGTCAGTCGCCACGCGTCAATCAAGGCCGCAGGCGGTTGGGGCCCGCGGCGCTCCACACTTGCCCCTTGGCTTCGCCTCGAAGCCAAGTCCGAGCACGCCTTGGGCCCAGGGGCTACTGTCGGCGTTCTGGGAACGGGGGTCCCCAGACTTGCTTGTCTGCGGTCCACGGCGTGGCTCCTCCAGCGGCCTGGTCGACCCATCTTCACCAGCAAACACTCAAGACCCTCGCGAGGGGCCAAGCCTCACGAGAGGGACAACACAAGACCTCCTCAGGGGCAGCCTCCCTAGGCTGGCTCGCGAGGAGCGGAGAGATCAAGGCAAGGGGCACCTCGCGAGGTTCCCGTGACGTGAGCCATGATGACCGAGGCCAGGTGGGCGCCAGCGGGCGCAGAGTACTGGTTTCCTCTTTGGTGCTAAAGGAGCAGGCACATGCAAGGAGTCCCGAGGCCTCAGGCAAAGGTTTCCATATTGGTGCAATGAGACCAAGACCAGTAGGATGGCAGGACGGAGGTCATCGCGGAGCCCGTGATGGCGTCACCACCAGAGCCTTTGGCAGGCAAAGACCACCTTTTGTCAGGATACCTTGTACTAGTTGCCCCCTTCAAATTGGCCGTTCTGGGATCCCTTCCCACCTAATATTTGGGAAGAGGACCAGGGCCTCTATAAATAGGACTAGCCACCACCATAGGAAGCAACTCATCTTGGATCGAAGCCATTCCATCCATAGCCACCACACAAGCTCACCGAGCTCAAGAACACCTCTGCTCAGGAGGCTATTATTCCCTTGTACTTGTTCATCCTTAGCCTACAAGGCAATCCACCACACCACACTGGAGTAGGGTATTACACCACATCGGTGGCCCGAACCAGTAGAAACTCTTGTGTCCCTTGTTCTTCGAGTTCGACGAGCTGAGCTTTGAGATCGTGGTGAGGGAGTGAGCTAGGGCGAGGGAGAGATCTTCGTGCGCACCCCAGAGTTCGAACCTTAAGGGTTTTGCCGGAACCCGAAATCCGACAGGCATTGGCAAGCCCGAAAGACATGACAGTATATTCATAAGAACCAAAGCTCGTTCTGAATGCTATCTTTGGGATATCTTCTTCACGAATGCGAGTCTGGTGATAACCCATACGGAGGTTAAGCTTGGAAAACACATTTGCACCTTTGAGTTGCTCGAATAACTCATTCATATTGGGAAGTGGGTATTTATTATTGATTTTCTTCTTGTTCAATGGGCGGTAATCGACGCAAAGTCGTTCCGTGCCATCCTTCTTTTGGACAAAGAGAACACCACATCCCCAAGGAGATGAACTTGGTCTAATCAGACCCAGACGTTCTTGTGCATCGAGTTGTTTCTTCAATTGTTTCAGCTCTTCTGGCCCAAGCTTGTAAGGGCGCATGCAAACGGGTTCTGTACCGGGCTCAAGATCAATAACGAACTCGACTGGCCGGTGGGGAGGCATACCCGGAAGCTCTTCAGGAAAGACATCTTGATACTCACAAACAACTGGAATCTGAGAAATGGCGTTGATCTCGCCTTTCTCATTCAGAGAAAACAACCGAATAGTTTCATCACGAGACGCAAAGATAATCTCATCTTCAGAAGGATGAGTCAATTTAATCTCCTTTTCAGCACAGTTGAGGAAAGCCTTGTGTTTAGAAAGCCAATCCAGGCTAAGAAGGAGGTCAATATCGGAATCACCAAGAACCATTGGAGAAGCCAGAAAAGAATAATTGCCCATCTTGATGCCAACATTAGGAATCATCATGGTAGCCCTCATAGGAAAACCCAGAGAAACAACTCCCATAGGTTTTCTCAACATTTCAGAAATGAAATCATCCTTAGCAACAAATGGTCTTGACATGAAACGATGCGATGCACCAAAATCGAATAAAACTCGTGCAGGAATAGAGTTAACTGAAAGGTTACCCATGATCACTTGTGAAGAATCCTCTGCCTGAGCTGAATCCATCGTGTTCACCCTTGTAGACTTGGGATTGTGCTTGACAACTGCATTGCTTGCTGACCTTGCCAGAGGAGGAGGTGGAAGGCGCCTCTGGTTGAAGCACTTGTTGGAGTAATGCCCTTTCAAACCGCACTTGTGACAAGTGACCTCTGAAAGCGGACGGAAAGGTGGAGGAGGAGGACCGCCTGTCCTTGGAGCCTGAGACAGAGACAGAGACTTGTTCTAATAGCTTGGGTTGGGTGGGTGGGAAGATCCACGACCACCTGACTGCTTCTGCTGATAAGGCGGACGAAACGAAGGAGGTGCGGGAAGCCAAAACATCTATTGCTTTGAGACCACTTGAGAGGAAGAAGAGGAGGGGACTGCATCCCTGAGCCTTTTCTTGGAAGCTTCACACCTGAGCTGAGCTGCTTCTTGTTTTAGAGCCATATTATAGAACTGATCGAACTAAGTAGGCTCAACAAGAACAAGAGCTAGCTGAAGGTCCTCTATGAGGCCACCTCTGAAGTAGTAGATCATGCTCTTTTCATCTGGAACATCTTGCCTTGCATAGCAAGTGAGATTCTGAATCTTGACGTTGTATTGATACGCAGACATGCTTCCTTGCTTCAGATTGCGGAATTGCTCATGCATGTTCTCGACAACACTTGTTGGAATGTGATGAGCTCAAAAGTCCCGGCAGAAGTCAGTCCAGGTAATCACTCGACCCCCTCTAGAGTCTTTGTACTGCCGATACCAATCTGTTGCTTGGTCCTTGAGCTGGAAAGAAGCAAACTTGACGTAGTCCTCAGGCCTGACATTGCTGTACTCAAAATGCTTGTTTATGTCCACGAGCCAAACATCAGTGTCCATGGCCTCAACACAAGTTTTGAAAGTCTTTGGCTGATTTGCGAGGAACTGATTGAGTGTGGCAAATTGAGGCTGATTTTTGAATTGCCCTTGACCTTGGTTCCCTTGGTTGCCTTGGCCTGGCTGTGCTCTTGTAGGAGTTGAAGAAGCATCTGTGTATTGGTGTTGGTGGCCGCCATCACAGCTTGCCATGCCTCCGGAGGCGGAGGAGGTGGCGGAGGGTTTGACTGCTCTCCATCATTACAGTCCGGGTTCAGACGAGTTGGGGGAGCCGTCCTGAAGAAGATGATATCCGTTAGAACCACCATAGAAATGATAGATAAGATGAATCAACGGATAGACATTTGAACTGAAGTCTTCACAATAAACATTCGAACAGAAAGATTAAACGAATGCAATCCAAATTTAATATGATACGACCATTTCAATGAGAAGCCACTTGAAACAAGGTACAACTGGAACAAATACATGGTAAGGATTCCCAAATCTCATTCCAAATATCTGTCGAAAGATAACTTAGAGCTACTAGAATTCCCACCTATTAACTCTCGAAACTTTCTGGTTATGCAATCCGGTGTTGGGGATACAGGGAGGCACAATATATCACACAACTAACAAGCCCTATGCTCCAATTGTATCCATCCTTCAACACGTAACCAAGAAACCTTCGGAAGTTGTGTACCTTAGACCTTCGAAAACATCCGATATACTAGTTGTGGCAATACATTTGATCAATCTCCCCAGTACTGGGTGTCGTCAAACTACTCTCACCACAAAGAGTATAGAAGCATTTTCGATGTCGGCGTCCTCTGGTATTCCGGAACTGCAACGATAAACACTATGACTAAAACACCTTGGAGCTCAACTCCCCGGGACACTGCCACAACCACTAAATGTCAGGAGGCACTAAGGCAAAATCCCTATCACAATGATATCGGAATGATTCCAAATTACCCGCGTGATCCTATAACTTTTTTGAGTGAAAATGGATAGAAGAGTCAGGAAAACACCTATGTCATGAGTCCTTACCAGAGCGATGAAGGGGATAAGGAGTAAAAATAAGTCCTACTCTCCGATATAACTAGGACTCAAAACAGTTTTCTTCTAGACTCGTCAGCGGTTCGATCAAGCAAAGATTCCTATAGTCAGTATGGCTCTGAATACCAACTTGTAACGCCCAAAATGCAGTTCTATCCCAATCACGTGATGAATTCATGATTGGGGCACAATTGCATTTCGAACACGTAGCAAGGTGATACACAAATTCATACAACCTAAGTGAATAGAAAGAGTACGACAATCCAGGCATCACTTGCCCCAAATAGCATAAATAAGGATCAACATACAGTCATCCATACATAAAGTAGTGTCCGACTACGGACTAGGTAGAAAAGGAAAAGCACCCTGCTACTAGGTCCTCTACTGATCGGCTGGATAAGTCACATAGTAACGACCACGATATGCATCAAACTCCCACACGAGCTCAGTGTCATCACCTGCGTTAGTCTCATCGGTACCTGCAACTGTGTTTGTAGTAATCAGTGAGCCACGGGGACTCCACAATCTCAACACCCTCCGTAGCTAGACTATCAAAGCTTAAAGGTAAGGTATGGTCATATGGTGGAGTTGCAGCAAGCACTAAGCATTTGTATGGTGGCTAACTTACGAATACAAGGACAAGGTGAGAAGCTACGCAAACGGTCGCAATCTAGTAATTATCAGGAAGTGGTCCTGAACTACTTACGTTCAAACATAAACCCATCGTGTTCTCTTCCTGAACCTCGTCGAAAAGAGACCATCACGGTTACACACACGGTTGGTGTGTTTTAATGAGATTAGCTCCAAGTTCACTACAACTGGATATTAAAAACTCCCATCTGCCACATAACTATGGCCACGGCTCTCGAAAGTTTAAACCCTGCAGGGGTGTCCCAACTTAGCCCATGACAGGCTCTCATGATCAATGGAGGAAATCCTCCTCCCGGGAAAACCTGATCAAGCTCGGAATCCCGGTTCACAAGACATTTGAACAATGTCAAAACAAAACCAACAAGACCTCCCGATGTGCCGACACCCTAATAGTAGCCACGCGTATCTCGTCTCAGTCCACGATTGGGTGAGCTAAGCTTACAGTCCCTGAGACCCAAGTTGTCCAGGGAGCGCCACAAGGTGCTCTAGTTTCGACCAACACTCATGAGGAGCATTGGTCTGGGGGTTGATTAAGTATCCTCGGGTTAATTACTCCCTATGAAAATTTTAGTTGTTATTAGGCAAATGGAAAACCAATGTTGGATCTTGCTGGAAGAGTTTTATTCAAAGCGAACTATCAAGGGGGGCCATAAACCCCAACCGTATAAGGAACGCAAATTCGAGGAACATAACACTGGTATGACGGAAACTAGGGCGGCAAGAGTGGAACAAAACACCGAGCAAAAGGCCAAGCTTCCACCCTTTGCCAAATATATAGATGCATTAATAAAATATAAGAGATATTGTGATATCCTAAAATATCCATGTCCCAACATGGAACAACCTGCATTGCACCTACAACTAGCAACACTTTAAGAGGGGATGAGCAAAAGCGGTAACATAGCCAAACAACGGTTTACGAAGAAGGTGGGTTAGAGGCTTGATATGGCAATATGAGAGGCTATATGACAAGTGGTAGGTAGCGCGATATAGCGATAGAATGAACAACTAGCAAGCAAAGATAGAAGTGATATGGGGGGTGATGATCATCTTGCCTGCAATGTTTTTAGTGGTATGAAATCCTTGCTCCTCGTGAACGTACTCGACAAGGTCCTCGTTCACGAACTCGTCTCCCGGATCTACCCAAAGCAAGAACACAAACAACGGAACAACAATCAGTCATGGTGCAATGTACAAGCAACATGATGCAAGACATGTCATGGAATGCAAGATATGGTGTGCATATGTGGATGAGGTGTTTTCGGAAGGGGTGCATTCGAGACGGAAGGAGAAACAATGAACATGGCAAAATCTTGGTAACCCAAGCATGCCACTGGATAGATTGGATGATTTCGGTTGAAATCAATATAAAGATCACCGGAAACGGATGCAGGGTTTGAAAATGACAAGCAAAACAAGATGCAATGCAGTCTGTTGGAAACAACAACATGATGACTTGGATGCAAAGTTTAAATATGCTACAGCGGAAAGTGCGTTAAGTCGACAAGAGGGGGGTGAATAGGCGATTTTTAAGACTTTTTCACCGAGGAATTTTAGGGTGAGGAAATTCCTAAGCGAAGAACTACTTGTATCGGAATAAGTACTCAGATGTAAACATAACAGAACATAAGCATGGTCATCATGATGAAATGAAGACAAGCACAGAGTACAGAAAGTGTAAACACAGGATAACACAGGAAGAAGACAAACAGACTGAAGAATTTGAACTGAGGAAATTGAGAAAGTCTTCAGTCAAAGTCTTCAAACAGATATGAACAGGCCCACAACACAGTAATGAATAAATGAAAGAGTTGAGGAAATAGAACCAGTAAGCTTGGCGAAGACAATGATTTGGTAGACCAGTTCCAACTGCTGTGTCAGTTGTACGTCTGGTTGGAGCGGCTAGGTATTTAAAGCTGAGGGCACACAGTCCCGGACACACAGTCCTCACTGTATTCTCCTTGAGCTAAGGTCACACAGACCTCGCCCAATCACTCGTGGTAAGTCTTTAGGAGACTTCCAAACCTTCACAAACTCGGTCACTCGGCGATCCACAATTTCCTCTTGGATGCTCGGACCATGACGCCTAACCGTCTGGAAGAAGCACAGTCTTCAAAGGTAACAAGCGTCGGATCTATGCAAGATCAATCTCTTCAGTGATGCTCAATCACTTTGGGTTTGTAGGTGTTTGGGTTTGGGTTTCCTCACTCGATGATTTTCAATCAAAGTCCTCGGAGGAAGGGATGCTCTCAAATGACAAGTGTCAGTTTCTCTCGGAGCAGCCAACCAGCTAGTGGTTGTAGGGGTGGCTATTTATAGCCTAGGGAGCATCCTGACATGATAAGACATAAATGCCCTTCAATGATATGACCGATAGGTGGGTAGATATTTTGGGACAGCTGGCGCATAGCACAGCAACGGTCGGAATTTTGAGTATCAAATTCCTCAGGGCTATCATGTTCCTCACTGCGTAGGCAATCCGCACTGGCGAATTCCTAACTCCGCAGTCAGAACAAATTCCTCAGAGACCAGAAGAACTTCATCTCTGTCACTAAAGAATATGACTGAACTGCATGAGATTTCCAATGGCTTCACTCGAAGGGATTGCTAGGTGTAGGATTTTGAGTTGAGCATCACTTGGAAATTTTTCCTTAGTATTTCCTCGACCCCCTTTAATAGTATGGTGTTTCCTATGACTCAAGAAAGAGAAAATGAAACTATGAAAACAAAATTCTTCACGCTTCATGTTCCTGGAATGAATGCCAAGTCTTCAAGGTCACACCAATTTATTCACTTTCAAAGTCTTCAGAAAGTCTTCAAAAATCCAAAGTGTTGGGGGCTGGGTGCGACATATCCCAATGGATGGCTTATCATGGTGGGAGCGACTAGAACATCGCCGGTGTCTGGAAGCGGGATGAGGCGTAGACACGAACGTCGGTGCACTTTACCCAGGTTCGGGGCTCTCCTAGGAGATAACACCCCTAGTCCTGCTCTGCGGGGTCTCCGCATGATCACTAAGGGAATAGTGAGTACAATGGTGCTCCTCGAGCTGTATGCTAGAGGTGGAAGAAGGCAGGGCTCGCCCTCTCCTCTCTCTATGTGTGAGTCTAGTTCTAACTGGTTGGGAACCCTTTGCATGGGTGCCCTGGGGGGTTTATATAGGCCTACCCCCAGGGGTAGAATGGTAATTTGGCCAGGTGTAGGACCCGGCTGTCAGTGTCTCTGGTCGCTGGCTTCTCCGCTGGCTGCTGGGGCCCGCTGCCTAGTCTAGTACGGAGCCAACAGGCCGCTCCCGCCGCTCCCGGGTCTTGTCGGCTGCTGATTACTGTAGCCGCGATGCTAATGACACATGCTTGGTTAGGGGAGCGTGGCTACAGTCCCGCCGCCTGGTGGGAGATCACTGTAGCCACACCGTGTCTCATCTGGTTAATGGTGCACGGGCCCCGAGGAAGGAACTGGCCGCCTGCTGGAAGCCGGCCTCCCTCAGGTCCGATTGGTCAGGCTTCGGCCATCTTCCGGGCTCTCGCTGCCTGGTAGGGCCCGCCGCCTGCAGGCCGTACCGACAGGCCGTCGTGGGGGCAGGGCACCGCCTGACAGGAGTGACGTCAAGGGTGGAGTGGCAATAGTGCCGCGCCGTGCGGAGATCTCCGCCTGTACGGGGCACTGTGGCCGCGCCTTGCCCTGGACGTGGGGGTGATGGACTACACTGTAGCCACACCCTGTCTTGTCTTCTTAATGGAGGCGCAGACTTTGAGGGCGCCGCAGGCCGACTGCTAGGAGCCGGCCTCTCTGGAGGCCGCCTGCTAGGAGTCGGCCCGTCTTGGTGCCGTCTTCTGGAGCTTGGCCACCTTCCGGCAGCTGGCCATTCGGGCCAGCCGGCTACCAGGAGGCGGCGCTTCATTCTGGACGATTATGGGGCGCAGGCGGCCCAATGTCCTGAAAGGTTCAGGGACTCGGGCTAGGCTACCCATGGCCCATTACTCCGACAGTAGTCCCCAAAGTTGGTGAGGTGTCGTGGTTGATGAGCCGAGCAGCCTCAGCAGTTTCCTCCTCCGAGTGCTCTGGATGGAAGCTTCATCCGACTCCCGGCGTGCCGCCTGGAGCGAGTCGGCCATGACCAGACGGACTTGTCTGAAAACTTCGAACGCAACGGCGGGAACCAGGTGGCGTGCGAGCTAAGCCTCCTGGCTCGCCGCCTGTCGTGGGCACGCCACATGGCGTCAGCCATCCGGGCCAGCCTGCTAGCCCACGCACGCGATGGGACGCGACTGCAGGCTGGGCCCGCCACCACCGGGCCTCGGCACGCGAGCGGATCCGCTGGGCCGAGGCAAGCGATTGAGCTTCTTCGTGGAGTTACTGCGCGCGGTAACTAGCGCGGTAAACGTGGGGACGTGGGGACGTGGGGTTGTGGGCACAGTTAATCCCACGATCCCACGCCTCGCCCCCTCGGCTTCATAGCCCACCGGCTATAAGTAGGGAGAGGAGAGGGAGCGGCGGAGCGCGCTCGCCCTCCTGCCCCGTCCTCGTCTCCTTCTTCCACTTCTTGCTGCAGCGCCCCCGAGCCACGCCGGAGTGCTGCCGCTGCTCGTCTCCGTCGAGCTCTTCTGCCCCGAGCCATCTTGGCCCCGCGCCAATTCTCAGCTCCCCCGCTGTGCCATTTACCTCGTCGAGCTCCTCATGGCGCGCGAGCGGGGAGGAGATTGGGACGGGTCGAACGTCACCAAGGACCACATCGCCTTTTTCCGTGATACGCGGCACCTTCCCGGCGCGGGCTACGTGAAGGCGTGTGTGCCTCCTGCGGGGGAGATTTCGCCGGCACCGGGGGAGGCGAGCGGGTCGTCTTCCGCTCGCACTTCATCCGTGGCTTTGGCCTACCGGCGAGCGGCTTTCTCCGCTTATTCCTCGAGTTCTATCATCTCCAACCGCATCACATCACGCCCGACACCGTGATGTTGCTGTCTGCCTTTGTCACGATGTGCGAAGGCTACCTCGGCATCCTCCCCACCATCGAGTTGTGGGGAGCGTTCTTTTACACCAAACTGGGCACCTCCGCCAAGGAGAAGGTGACCCAGTGTGGTGCCTTCATCGTGGTGCGCCGGCCGTCGCCGAAGAATGTCTTCCCGATCATCAAGCTACCACAGTCGGTCAAGATGTGGCAGCAATCTTACTTCTACGTGGAGAATGTCGACCCGGCAGTCGACTTCATCAACCTGCCGGCCTATGAAGCCGGCCCACCGGCAGAGCCTCGGGCCAACTGGGGCTACAAGCCAAAGCCCGTATCAGCAGACAGCGCTGCCGCCATCAACTGACTCCAGGAGCTGACCGACGCTGAAGGCCTCAAGGCGTCCGACTTGCTGGTCGCCTTCGTCGTGCGCCAGGTTCTCCCGCTCCAAGGCCGGACTCACTTGATCAGCCAGATGAGCGGTCATCGTGACCCATGCCGGCTGAGTACCAAGGAGATGCCGGCTGCTGAGGTGGCGAACATAGTGAACGAGATCTCCGACCTCAAGCTGGAGGGGTCCTGGCGGTTCGGCAAGCAGCCGTACTCCCGCGCGGACCCGCCGCCTGCCATAAGCTCTTCAATCTTTTCCCTCTTCAGTACTTCATCCTGATTCCGTCTTCTGTACCGATTTCGGCCTCTTGCTTTTTGAAACAGATCTTCATGTCCGAGGCAACAGCCGCCATTGTGGGGGCGGGTGGTGCCTACGAACCTGACCGGGCCATGAGCGACGTGGACGACACAGACTTGGGGGCGGCCGCCTTGGAAGATGACGCCACAGGCGGCGTCTACGGAGCAGGCGGCTCTGAAGAAGGGGGCGGCGTCGAGACGTGGCCGGACGACTTCGAGGAGGAGGACGCGCCGCGCCACACGCGGGGGCCGACAAGGCGGTCGCGCGCTCCTCCGCCGCGCCGACTGCGCAAGCCGGCACGTGCAAACGCAAACAAGGCGCCGCCTTGTTTGGCAGCGTGCCGGAGAAGGCCAAGAACCCAACCGCCGTGACCAGGCGGAAGGAGGCCGTTGCGAAGGCGGCCAAATTTCAGAAGCTCCCGAAGGAGCCTCCCATGGTGTCGGCGTAAGTATCTTTTCTTGTGCTTTCCTTCCTTGCTGATTCTGTCTGAATTTCTTCGCTTTACTTTTCGTGACTTAGGGCCCCGCTCTCTCTTGAGAAGTCGGCCGCCGCCTCCATCATTGGGTCGGCGGAGACCTCCACCACCACCCGGCGAATCGATCCGGCCGCCGACCTTCGAGAGGCGCAGGAGCGAAACGCGCGGGAGGTGCGGAAGGAGCAGGAAGCCGCCCGTCTGGAGAAGGCGGAGGCAGACAAGGCGGAGGCCGCCGCGCTGAAGAAGCTAGCGTAGGCCGAGGCTGACGCTGCAGCGAAGAAACGGCTTGAAGAAGCCGCGCGCCGCCAGGAGCCGCTATTCTCCGTTCCCTTGAACTCCGCGCCGCCTCCACCAGAGTTCGCGGCGCCGACTGGGGCAGCCGGTGACGAGTACCCGATCATGGAGAGGGAGGGTGGCAATGTCGCCATGCCGGACGTGGTCGTGCCACCGCCAGCACCATCTGGGGGGCGCGAGACAAGCAGCCGGCCGCCCCGCCGTCGCCACCAGCCGGAAACGAGGTGGTGACGGGCCCAACTCCTGAAGCTCTCACACCAACGCGCCGTCGTCTCGCTAAGGCGGCCTCAGCGCCATGACCACTGGAAGCCGGCACCGCAAGCTCATCAGCTCCAGATGCCGAAGTGACCAGCGCCGCGCCCGCTGACTGAGTGCGGGGAGGCGGGACAGGAGCCTTAAACAAAGAGGTCCTTGACGTCCATGCCAAACTCCGACCTGAGGCTGACACCCTCAAGCAGTGCAACAAGGCGTTCCTGGATTCGCGAGCGGCCATCCGGGTATGCTCCTTACTTCTTCGTTTTTGACTTTTATACTTTTCTGTGGGGCACGTCAGCGCACCCACTGGGTGTAGCCCCCGAGTTTCAGGCCGGCTGCTGAGCAGGTGGCTCGGAACTTTAATTGACAAGTTCCGAGTGCTAACGCCGTCTGATATCTTCACTGAAGGATTATCACAACCTTCGCGCGGCCTCCTTCAACTCCAATGTCCGGGAGCTGGACCAACGGACTGCCGACTTGTCGGAAAGCCGGAGTAAGTCTTCGTTTTCTTTCTCCGCGGGGGCGTGCTGGCGCACCCGCGGGCTGTAGTCCCCGAGATTCAGGCCGACTGCTGAGCAGTCGGGCCGGGTCTCCCCGGCAACTGAATTCCTTCCTTGCCGATCCTTGATAACCTCTTTCTCTGCGGGGGCGCGCTGGCGCACCCGCGGGCTGTAGTCCCCGAGATTCGGGCTGACTGCTGAGCAGTCGGGCCGGATCACCCCGGCAACTGTAGCTTTCCTTGTTGATTGTTGATGTATTTTTCTTCTTCTACTTTTGCAGAGGCCAGCGCCGCCCTGCAGCAGCGGCTAGGCGAAGCCAACACCGCGCTGCATGCCAAGGAGGCAGACTGCAGCAAGCTGGCCGAGGAGCGTGACCGGCTGGTCACGCAACTGGCGGAGCAGGCGGAGCTTCTCTAGAAGGCTCAAAATGAGGCGGAGGTGAAAGAGTCCAATCTCCTCGCCGAGTACGAGACCGAACGCTCCACCTGGGCCGACAAAGAGACACAGCTGACTGCCGGCTTCGGTAGTATTGAAGACATGGTTGATGGTAAGTTTCTTCTTTTTTCTTTCTTTGAGTCGCTGGCTGCTGGCCAGGCCGGCATCTAGCTTCTGGCTTCTGCCTTACTTGCTTTCTGCTCGCGCACACTTCTTCCCTGGCCACTCCGGCACCGCCAACCAGGCCATTGAAGCTTATCAAGAGGAACGGAGGGCGGAAGGCGCGCAGATCGCTGCCGATGCCCCCCGCACCCTTAGCGAGCAGCTTCTCAGCATCCAGGCTCGCCTTCGGCCGGCTCATCGAATGTTGCGTCGTCTTTAGCGTGTCGGGGCCCAAGCGATCTCCGCCCTTTGGCCAGACACGCCGGCTCCGCGCACTCCCAGTCGGACTGCCGACTGGCTGGAGGTAGCGGTCGGCCGCCTTGAGGCTTGGAAGGGTTCCTCGGCCCGGGCTGGAGCATGCCGTGCCCGGGAGATCGTCAAGGCAAGGTACCCTGGGCTAAATCTAGCCCAGTTGACCACGTTTCGGCAGGAAGCCCAGGAGGAGTTGGTAGCGGTGGAGCGTGATCTTGTCAAGCGGGCGGCGGCGATCGCCGAGTACACCAACACCAGCATCTTCATCCCGGAGCTGACTAAGAATGGCGCCGAGGCGCCACCGGAGTGGTTTGGGCTGAACCCGGAGTGTGACGAGGACTCGGCCGAGGTGATCGACTCCAGCGACGAGGGAGAAGGCGAGGATGACGAGGAAAGCGGAGAAGATGCGCCAGAGGTCGGAGCGGATGGCCAGCCTCAACTTGACCGCACCTCGAGCAACGAGCCATGCTCGAGCGCGCCGACTCCTGCTGGAGGCGACCAAGCGGAGACTGACCGGCCATCCACTCCACCAACCGGCACCACCGACTCTACCAACCAGCCGGCCCCCTCAGCTGCTCCCTAGCCTGCCGACTTCTCTTTACTTTTCATGTTTTACCAGTCTCGACAAACTTTGTTAAATTTGCACAATTCCACTCGTGGGGTGTATTTCAAACTCTGTTGAATGCTGGCCAACGGCCTTTTGATATGTAAATATTTTTGCCGAGTTCTATCTCTTCTTGCTTTCTAATCCTTGGCCTTTTTCCTTTGCCGCCCTCCTAAGTTGCCGTCTTGCTAGTCGAACAGTCGCTCTGCGGACTGTGGCTGGGTCAAGTACTTAGCCACTTTCGGGGAGACAAGTACTTAGCCGACTAGAGCGTTTAGCAAGTTAAGTAGAAGCCGGCCGGTGAGGCAGGAAGCCGGCTTGAACTATGTACATGTTTTTTGGTCCTTAGCCATTTTTCATGTGGGCACCCTTTTCCGCCTTTGACACCTGCCTGCCGGACAGTCGCTCCGCGAGCTGCGGCCTTTGCAGGAGAAGGTTTAAGTGACAACACACTACTTGTCCGGCTGTAGGAAGCACTACATAGTACAAGGCGGCGGGCCCCCGGGCCGACTGGTCGAACCCGGTGCCAGGCGGAATAATGAAATAACACATTCATAGGCATAATACTTATTATATAGATAAAAGAGGGCAGTCCCCGAGCTCTTCTCGGGGGACCCGGAGTCTTCATACTTAATACAAAAGGTAGCGTGGTACATACTGCATCAACTGTAAAATCTCCGAAGGAGATTTGCATTCCATGGCTGCTCTGTCTCCTTGCCGGAGTCGTCTCTTTTGCGTGCTCTGGGCTTCTGAGCGTCGATCAGGTAGTAGGAGTCGTTGCCCAGAACTTTGCTGATGATGAAGGGGCCTTCCCAAGGTGCCGAGTGCTTGTGTTGGCCAGCTGTTCGCTACGTCAGCCGGAGCACAAGGTCTCCCTCTTGGAAGGATCTTGGCTTGACCTTCCGGTTGTAGTACTGGCATAGACTCTGCTGGTAGATGGTGGACCGGCTGAGTGCCAACAGCCGGCCCTCTTCCAGCAGATCGACGTTGTCTTCTCATGCTTCTTTTGCCTCCTCTTCGGTGTACATGGTGACTCGAGGGGAGTCGAATTCTATGTCCGTCGGGATGACGGCTTCGGCACCGTAGATGAGGAAGAAAGGCGTGAAGCCGGTTGACTTGTTCGGAGTTGTGCGCAGGCTCCAGAGGATGGCCGGCAGCTCATCGAGCCAACAGCCGGCCGAACGCTCCAGAGGCTCGACCAGTCGGGGCTTGATGCCGGACAAAATGAGGCTGTTTGCTCGCTCTACTTGGCCATTTGACTACGGATGGGCAACAGACGCTAAGTCCAGCCGGATGCCCCACGTTGTGCAGAAACGAGCCAAGGCGCCCTTGGTGAAATTTGTGCCGTTATCGGTGATCATGCCGTGCGGTATGCCATACCGGATGGTGATGTCGGAGATGAAAGTCACAGCAGTCGGACCATTCAACTTCTTGATTGGTTTTGCTTCTATCCACTTGGTGAACTTGTCTACTGCGACAAGCAGATGAGTCATGCCACCGCGTGCTGTCTTGAACGGTCCCACCATGTCCAGGCCCCAGACGACAAAGGGCCAGGCAATGGGGATAGTCTTTAGTGCAGAAGCCGGCAAACGTGGCTTGGAGAGGAACTTCTGGCACCCTTTACACTTTTGGACCAAGTCTTTGGTGTCTTCTAGAGCAGTCGGCCAGAAAAAACCATGGCGGAAAGCTTTTGCAACAAGTGATCTTGAAGCCGCGTGGTGACCGCACTCACCTTGGTGGATATCTTTGAGGATTGCTTGGCCTTGCTCCGGCTCCACGCAGCGCTGGTACACACCAGTGACACTGCGCCTCACAAGTTCTCTGTTGACAATGGTGTACACTGCTGCCCGGCGTTGCACTTGCCGGGCCGAGATCTCATCAGTCGGCAGCTCTTTGTTCACCAGAAAGTTGAGGATGGGCTGAGCCCATGAAGGTGCTGCTATTTCTTCGACTGTCAGAACTGCAATTTGCACGAGGGCGGTTGGGCCGGGAGGCGGCGGGTTGGAGTCGGCTGCCGCTTGCTGAATCGGCGAAGTCCTCGGGCCGACTGCTGCAGTCCCCGGGCCGGGTTCTGAAGTCCCCAGGCCGGGTGCGACCGCTGTAGTCCCCGAGCCACCTGCCGAAGTCCCCGCGCCGGTTGCTGAGGTTCTCAAGTCGGATTCGACTACTTCAAGAGGAGCCAGCACGAAGATGGAGTCTGATTCTGGCGACGGCTTGACAGACGTTTTGAGGAGGCGTTGCAGGGCGACGCCGGATGGTATTGCTTGCCGGGTGGAGCCGATTCGTGCCAAGGCATCTGCTTGCTCATTGTCATTTCTTGGCACATGGAGGAACTCGCACCCTTCAAAGTATCCACTGAGTTGCTGGACGAGGAAGCGGTATCTGGCCATATTTGCATCCTTGGCGTCCCAGTCGCCAGACGACTGCTGGACCACCAAGTCGGAGTCTCCATAGCACAGGATCCGGCGAATGCCGAGTTCCTTGGCAAGCCAGAGCCCGTGTATGAGCGCTTCGTATTCAGCTACGTTGTTGGAGGCGGCAAAGTGAATTTGTAGCACATATCTGAGCTTGTCGCCTTTGGGAGAGGTGAGGATGATGCCGGCTCCCAAACCGGTGCGCATCTTGGAACCATCAAAGTGCATTCGCCAATGGGTGGAGTCCGGCGCTGGCGGCAGGTACTGGGTCTCGCCCAGTCGACGAGGAAGTCGGCCAGCGCTTGGGACTTGATGGCGGTGCGGGGGTGGTAGTAGATGGTGTAGGGGGGCCAAATCTATGGCCCATTTGGCCACTCGGCCCGAAGCATCTCAGCTTCCAATGATCTCGGCAAGCGGAGCAGTGCAGACAACAGTGATTGGGTGCTCTTGAAAGTATGGCTTCAGCTTCTTGGCGGCAAAATGCACGCCGTAGCACATCTTCTGATAGTGGGGGTAGTTCTGCTTGGAGGCGGACAACACTTCACTCAGGTAATACACCAGCCTCTGGACTGGCAATCCTTTGCCTTCTTCCTTGCGCTCTACAACTATGACTGTGCGGACCACCCGGCTGGTGGCGGCGATGTAGAGAAGCATGGGCTCCTTGTCAGTCGGAGCCGCTAGGACAGGCGGAGTGGTCAACATTTTCTTGAGCTGGAGAAAAGCTTCGTCCGCCTTATCGTTCCACTCGAAAAAAGTGGTCTTCTTCATGAGCTGGTACAGGGGAAGAGCCTTCTCGCCCAGCCGACTGATGAAACGGCTGATGGATGCCAAGCAGCCGGTGAATTTTTGCACGTCCAGCAGTCGGGTGGGCGCCTCCATCCTCTCGATTGCCTTGATCTTCACAGGGTTGCACTCTATGCCGCGCTCTGAGACCAGGAAGCCAAGAAGCTGGCCGACTGGTACTCCAAAGATGCATTTCTCCGGGTTGAGCTTGATTTGAAATCGGCGCAAGTTTTCAAAGGTTTCCTTGAGGTCTTCTAGCAGCGTGTCGCGCTTCTCCGTCTTCACCACAACGTCGTCCACATAGATATGGGCGTTTCTGCCGAGTTGCTTGAGGAGACACTTCTACATGCAACGTTGACACGTGGCACCGGCATTCCTCAAGCCGAACGTCATGGTCAAGTAGCAGAAGGCTCCGAATGGTGTGATGAAGGCGGTCTTCAGCCTGTCGGCTGGGTTCAGCTTGATTTGATGGTACCCTGAATATGCATCCAAAAAACTCGATAGCTCGCATCCGGCTGTGGAGTCTATCACTTGGTCAATTCTTGGCAGGGCAAAGGGATCTTTGGGGCAAGCTTTGTTGAGGCCGGTATAATCGATACACATGCGCAACTGCTTATTCTTCTTCAGTACAAGGACTGGGTTGGCTAACCATTCTGGAAAGAACACTTCCATGATGAAGCCGGCTGCTAGAAGCCGGGCTATCTCCTCTCCAACAACTCTTCTCTTCTCTTCTCTTCTGACAGGTGGCGCAAGGGCTGCCTGACTGGCTTGGCATCAGGTCAGACATGTAGCTTGTGCTCGGCGAAATCCGTCGGAACACCCGGCATGTCCTTGGGAGACCATGCAAAGATGTCCCGATTCTCATGGAGGAAATCGACAAGCTCGCTTTCCTATTTGTTGTCGAGGTTTGCACCTATGATAGCATGCCTCTCCATGTGCTCCGGGTCCAAGGGTATCTTCTTTGTTTCTTTTGCCGGCTTGAACGAGCCCTCAGCTTCCGACTCCTTGGGGTTGGGTGACATTTCCGGTTGCTTGCCTGCCATTGCCACAACCCGGTCAAGGAGCCGCTTCTCTGCTGCAATCACAAGGGACTCGGCTAGTCGGCTGCTGTCTGCCACACAGGCAGACGACTTCTTGTAGTCTCCGGTTATGGTCAAGATTCCCTTGGTGCTCGGCATCTTCATCTTGAGGTAAGCATAGTGGGGGACCGCCATGAACTTGGCCAGAGCAGGTCGGCCAAGTAGCGCATGGTAGGGGCTCTCAAGGTCCACCACCTCAAACCAGACTGGCTCTCGGCGGAAGTGATCTTTGTCCCCAAAGAGGACATCTATCTGTGTCTTGCCAATTGGTGAGCAGGAAATGCCAGGAACTATGCCATGGAATACAGTCCGACTGGGCTGAAGCTACCTCTGTTTGATTCCTAACTTCTCCATAGTATCTCGGTACAGGATGTTGATGCTGCTGCCGCCATCTATCAGGACTTGGGAGAAGTGAGCAGCCCGCCTCTCTGTCGTGAAGGTGGCATCTAAGACCAAAGCATAAGAACCAGGAGTGGGCATCACCTCCGGGTGGTCAGCTCTGCTCCAACTGATAGGCTTCTCGGACCAATGCATGAACTCGGGGGTCTCTGATGCTACTGCATTTACTTCTTGTTGCCATTGCCATCTGTTGTGCTTGTCGTCAGCCACGGTGGTGAACACGACATAGGCTCCATGCTCTTCAGGATACTCATCTTGTACTGCGCCGACAGGCTGAGCCGCCGGCTGTTGGGGAGGAGGAGGAGGCGGGCCGGCAGGCGGAGGAGGCAGGAGTCCATCACCCTTGGCGATCCTGGTGAGCAAGTGGCATTTTCGAGTGGTGTGGTTGGACGGCTTCGCGCCGCTGTGGAACTTGCAGGGTGCATCAAGAGTCTGCTCGTATGAGAAAGCAGGCAGCCAGTTGGGCTTGCCGCTCTTCTGACGCTTGGGTGGAGGCCACCCTTCCGGCTGTTGATCTTCGACTGTCGCCACCTGCCGGCTTGTGGAAGCCGGCTGCGTGGCCTTGCGCTTGTTTTCATTCGGTTGCTGACGCCGACTGGTGTCGCCAGCCGGAGTCCGAGGGGCTTGAGGAGCCACTTTGCCAGATGCGTCAACTTGGATTTCCGCCTTCATGGAGGAGTCGGCCGTGGCGTACTTGTCTGCTATGATCAGCAGTTCGTCGAGGGTCGCCGGCTCGTCGCAGAGAAGCTTGTGCTTGAGGAGGGTGCCTTCTCGGCACCCGACAGTGAAGTACTCGATGGCCTGCACCTCATGCACGCCCTCGCAGGAGTTGCGTAGCTCGGCCCAACGCGTGAGGTAGTCGCGAGTTGACTCGTTGGGCCCTTGGACGCATAAGGAGAGCTAGCGAGGCTTCGGCGGCCGTTTGTACGTGATGGTGAAGTTGCGGATGAACGCTTCGGTGAAATCAACCCAGCTGTTGATGATGCGGGGCTTCAGGCTGTTCAGCCATGTCCGGGCTGTGCCCTGGAGCATGAGCGGGACGTACTTCACGGCTACGTGCATGTTGCCGTTTGCGATGCTGACGGCTATGGAGTAGTCGACCAGCCAGTCTTCCGGCTTCACGGAGCCGGTGTACTTGGGCGTATCTCTCGTGAGCGTGAACCCTTTGGGGAAGGGCTCGTCTCGAATGCGGGGGCCAAAACAAGGCGGACCCATCTCATCTTCCTCTTCTAGTACCAGGGATCGGTTGAGGCGGTCGATCCGGTGGAGGGCGTCGTTCTCTCTGACTCCTTCCTGGCGGCCAAGGCGGTCGCCGAGTGTCGGGTGGTCAACAGGCGGCGGGGAAGCGCGCCTCTCCCTGCGAGGGGGAGGCGGACAGTCGTCCCGTCGTTCCACTGCTCTTGGGCGGCCGTCTTGGTCGCGCTCGATAGTGATGCGAGTCCAGCTGCGGCTGGCAGCCGACTCCTTGTCTCTTCTACCGCGGACGCCACCAGTCCGCGTCCGGGATGTCGCGCCCTGATCTCGGCGAGGAGGCGGATCATCGTTTCGCCGGTTGGGCACTTCGGTGCGGCAGCCGGCCTCCTGCTGCTCAGCAGCCGCGTCTAGGAGCTGTTGGACGCGCTCTGTCATGTGGCGACGCTCGTCGCCTTCGAGCTTGTCTAGCTCGACTGCCGCCGCCTGGGTAGCTCGTATGTTCTCTGCGGGCGTGGCGTAGACGGGACGATCTCTCCCGAACATGCTGGCGATGGTCGCGCCACGCTGCCGGATCAGGCCAATGCAGCTAGGCCCACCAGGAGCCGGCGTGTCGCCGACGGCACGGTCCATCTCACGCTGGTAGGCCTCCGAAAGGCATCTCATGCTGGCCAGCCGGTTGGCGCTTTCGACGAGCTGGACATGGTGTGCCTCCAGCGTCTCGGTGTCGGTGTCTTCTGGGATGGGCGCAGTCAGGTCTTGCAGCGCCGCCTGCGACGGATCCTGGCCACCTCCGCCAGAGTGCTCGCCGTGGCTGATGACGAGCACCTCCGTGACGGTGCTGCCACCGCTGTCCGCGCGAGGAAGCGGTTCATCGTAGACCACCACGTTGGTGGGGAACGCGTCAAGCCACGCTGTGTCGGAGTCGATGAGCATCGGGTCAGTGGAGCCAACCGACTCCAAGTCCACAGCAGGCTCGCTGGCGACGTGGAGCTGATCGAGGAGGCTGACGAGGCAGATCTCGGGACCATCGGTGCCCGCATCAGACGCGGGCTCGTCGGAGAGGCGAATCTTGCCAACAAGACTGGCGAGGCAGCTCGCCGCACAGGCGACCTCCGCGCCGTGCAGCGCATCGGCGCAGACGCCTTCTGGCGTGCCGGGCTAGCTGCGTTCGCCAGGAAGGAACAAGGTTCCCATCCAGAACAGGTCTCTGGGAGACGGTGCACCTCGCCCCACGGTGGGCGCCAAATGTCGGCGGTTGGGTGCGAGATATGCCAATGGATGGCTTATCATGGTGGGAGAGAGTAGAACGTCGCCGGTGCCTGGAAGCGGGATGAGGCATAGACACGAACGATGCGCACTTTACCCAGGTTCGGGGCTCTCTTAGGAGATAACACCCCTAGTCCTGCTCTGTGGGGTCTCCGCATGATCACTAAGGCACTAGTGAGTACAATGGTGCTCCTCGAGCTGTATGCTAGAGGTGGAAGAAGGCAGGGCTCGCCCTCTCCTCTCTCTATGTGTGAGTCTAGTTCTAACTGGTTGGGAACCCTTTGCATGGGTGCCCTGGGGGGTTTATATAGGCCTACCCCCCAGGGGTACAATGGTAATCTGGACAGGTGTAGGACCCGGCTGTCAGTGTCTCTGGTCGCCGGCTTCTCCGTCGGCTGCTCGGGCCCGCCGACTAGTCTGGTACAGAGCCGACAGGCCGCTCCCGCCGCTCGCGGGTCTTGCCGGCTGCTGATTACTGTAGCCGCGATGCTAATGACACATGCTTGGTCAGGGGAGCATGGCTACAGTCCCGCCGCCTGGTGGGAGATCACTGTAGCCACACCGTGTCTCATCTGGTTAATGGTGCATGGGCCCCGAGGAAGGAACGGGCCGCCTGCTGGAAGCCGGCCTCCCTCAGGTCCGACTGGTCAGGCTTCCGCCGTCTTCTGGGCTCTCGCTGCCTGGTAGGGCCCGCCGCCTGCAAGCCGTACCGACAGGCCGTCGTGGGGGCAGGGCACCGCCTGACAGGAGTGACGTCAAGGGCGGAGTGGCAACAGTGCCCCGCCGTGCAGAGATCTCTGCCTGTACGGGGCACCGTGGCCGCGCCTTGCTCTGGACGTGGGGGTGATGGACTACACTGTGGCCACACCCTGTCTTGTCTTCTTAATGGAGGCACAGACTTTGAGGGCGCCGCGGGCCTACTGCTAGGAGCCGGCCACTCTGGAGGCCGCCTGCTAGGAGTCAGCCCGTCTTGGTGCCGTCTTCTGGAGCTTGGCCGCCTTCCGGCAGCCGGCCATTCGGGCCAGCCGGCTACCAGGAGGCGAAGCTTCATTCTCGATGTTTATGGGGCGCAGCCAGCCCAATGTCCTGAAAGGTTCAGGGACTCGGGCTAGGCTACCCGTGGCCCATTACTCCGACACAAAGTCTTCAGTTGAAGACATTCATTTTTGGGGTCGACTTTCTCTGTAAATATGAAACTCCTCATAGACTTATAGACATGTGTACACTCATAAACACATTAGTCCCTCAACCTATAAGTCTTCAATACACCAAAATCACTAAGGGGCACTAGATGCACTTACAATCTCCCCCTTTTTGGTGATTGATGACAATATAGGTTAAGTTTTCAACGGGGATAAACATATTAAGTGTAAGTACTAATATTGAGGAATTGATTGCAAGATATAGAAGAACTCCCCCTGAAGATGTGCATAGTGAGGAATTTGCTTTTAAGGCAATGCACACTTGAAGAGTAGAATCTTGGAGATCTCCCCCTATATCTTGTAATTCATACACGCATTGGACATATAATATGAAGAATTTGAAATGCATGATGAAATATGGTGACTGATGTATTCAGCATGCGTGCATTAACATTAATGAGGAATTAGCATGCAGAAAATCTCAACAAAAGTATCAGACCACCATAGAATTTAAGTTTACAACTCGATCGAATAAAGTCTCGGAAGAACGAGAGTTGTAACTTTGCAAAAAAAATGCCCATATAGGTAGACCCGCTTGAAGACTAACTCAAGTTTCTCCCCCTTTGTCATTGAATGACCAAAAGGATCAAAAAATGAGGATTAACGCCCCTGAAGAATATCAAGTTGATGGAGGAGCGCCAGCGTTGTTGGGGTCGTTTGTTGTTGTAGGGCCTGCCGCAGTGTCGTCCAAGTCTTCATGCTCATCGGTTTCGCGTGATGAAGAATATGAGCTGGCCACCAAGGAAGGAACCTTGACCTTCTTGAATTTCTTCAGTGGAGGAGCAGACCAGGCAAAGTCCTCCTTGAGACCCATTTGCTTCAGATCTTCTTCACCATATAGATGTGACCGAATAGCCCAGGTGCGATCGAAGACTTCATGGAGGTAGCAATGGTTTTTCTTCACTGCATTGTGTGTATTAATCATGTTGTGAAGAATAGAACCAAACTGACGCTTAACCCATTTGTGGTTTCAATCCACCTTCTGGTGAAGACTAAGAAGAAGCTCACGGTCAGTCATCACCTGGGAGCTGTGGCTTGAGGATTTGGCTTTGAAGCATTAGCGGTAGAATCATGAGTAGCAGAATCATCATTGGTGGAGTAAGATGCAGCTTTGCGAAACTGACCATCCAATGGACGATTGCCTTCATCAATAACAGCAGCAGCCTTGCCCTTTTCATCAGCTGAGGAATATGTCCGCTTGAGGACTTCAATTGGGGGCAAGTAGCTGAGGTGATTCTGAAAATTAGCCTTTTAGTCGAGTGAAGACCTTATTCTGAGGAATCTCATAATCCAAGGTGCGTAAGGCTTCAACTCAAACGGAGAGAGTGCAACATTTGCCAGAGTCCTCATGAAGAAATCATGATAGTTGACAGGAATGCCATGTATGATATTGAACAGCGGATTCTTCATGATGCCAACGACTTCTTCATCACTCGAGTCGTGGCCTTTGATAGGACTCAAGGTCTTCGTCAAAATGCGATAAACTATTCTTGGCACATATAGCAATTCCTTCACGAGGAATTTGGTCCTTGGGGCTTGACCGGGCTTCAGAGGCTTCATTAGCACTTGCATGTAATGGGCAGTGAGTTCAGGCTCATGGTATAGGCAACGACCTCCTTCAAGGGGAGGACTAATTGGCAGGGCACTAAGTAATTCAGAGGCCGGTGCTTTATAGTGAGTATTATCGGTCATCCAGTCCAAAACCCAAGAGTTCACATCGTCAGCATCGCCTGTGATATGCAGAGTTACATTGAATTGAAGAATGGGCTCTTCATTCCAATCGCAAATATCCGTGGAAAAGTTGAGCAGTCCTGCATCATGAAGCACATTGAGGACTGGGGTGAAGCAAGGCAGTGATTCCATGTCCACGTGAGGAATATGCTCATGGTCGAAGACTTTGTCCTTGTTGAAGAGCAGTGAAGAATAAAAATTTGCTTGGCTGACAGTCCAGAAGCGCTTCCTTCTAAGACGAGCAGAGTCATAAGGATTATAGTCTGTGAAGAACACATGCTCGCCGAAGAAGTCATCAGCCTTGAATTTCTGCTTCTTCGAGAAGGGATCCTTTGGCTTGGGCTGAGGGGTATCGGTCAATTGCATCACCACCTCAGGAATCGCAATCTCAGGATCCACTGGCTGAGGAATTTCAGCTTGTTCTTCAGTGACAGCCTGGGTCTTCAATTCTTTATTAACAGTTTCTTTAGCACTAGTGGCTGGAATCTCTTCATGGACAGATGGTGTGGCATGAGGTTCTTCAGATCCCATCTGTACTTCAGTATTCACAGGGGACTGAGGAATTTGTTGAAGGGGTGTGAACAGAGGAGAATTGGGGTGCTAACTTTCCCAAAAGTCATCGTTCAACACTGGAGTTGTGCACCCAATGTCCACATCTTCTTCTTCACTCTTTTCCTCAATGTCGGCCTCTTCAGCAGTGAACTGAGGCATGGGCGATGAGACTATTGGGGTTGAAGGGATTGCATCTGCTTCCATTTTTTCATCCAACTGCTCTGAAGAAGCAGCATAAGGAATGTCATCATCAGATCCACTTGGGATCTCATATTCTTCATCAAAAGGAACAAGGTCCTTTGATGGCATGGATGAGACAGGAACAACATCAATTGGGTTGTCAAAAGAGCTAATCAGCGGCTTCATCTTCTTCGAAGCTAAAGAATCTGATGCAGTTGATGCCTTCCTTTTATTCACAGCTGCACGCTCTGCAGCCTTGGTCTTCTTCACATCTGATGCAGACGGAAGGATCGGAGTTGGGGTAGGTGCAGGAGGAGCAGAGGAATTTTGTTCAATAACTTCAGGCACAACTGATGCAATTGCCCTGACTTGTTCAGTTTCTTCAGGCGCAACACTAGTGGTTGCCCTGGCAATTTCTTCAGCGCCTGGAATGCAGTCATCAGCCCTGGTACTCTGAGTTTCTTCAGCAGCCTGATTTTCATCAGCGGTATTGGCATGCTCTTCAGTAGGCTGAGCAGATGCCACAGCCTGAGGATTTTCTTGTTGCGTTGGGGTTGCAACATTGGAAGTGAACTTCTCAGTTATCTTGAAAAATCTGACTTTGGCACCAAGCCAGTCAGCATAGTAGCGATCAAATTCATCACTTAGTTGCTTGATCTCGGATTGAAGAGCAACAAGTTCTTCAGGTGAAAGCTTCAGAACGTTTTGCTTCAGAAAGCGCTCCTTGTACTGCGCTTTCTTCACCCTCCTTCCCTGTTCAAATTTCCATTTTCCTCATCAATGAAGGCAGTCAAAACATGACTTTGACCAGGAGTGAGGTTCATCTCCGGCAAAGGTGTGTTGGGATCCTTGTGCCATAGGTCGATGAAGTCTAGGATCAACTTCGGATCCAGTATCAATGGCACATTGCTTCCTTTGGCTCTAGCGGCCCTGAGCTGCTTGTCTCTGATGATTTCGGCAAGTTCCTCATCATCAGCTTCGTCATCTTCGGACGGTACTTGAAAGGTGACCTGCTTCTTGTGAGGACTTGGTCGAGAGCCTCGTCCAGCAGTGGCCTTTTTCTTCAGCAGAGAGGGGCCAGTTGATGAATTGGGTGGAGCTGAAGAACTAGCAGAAGCTCCTGAGGCAATAGAGATGCCCATTGTCCTTTGGCACGCGGTGAGATGCACAGGTGCTGAGGATTTTGACGGAGGAGCTGGAGCAGCTTGAGGAATTTTCTGTGAGGGCATTGGTGAGGAACTTGGTCGTGAGGGCATTGGGAGTGAAGCACTTGGCTTATGAGCAGGCTTCTTTGCCATGGCCTTCTTTGGCTTGCTTGCAGAGGCCTCAGCAGTGGTAGCAGCAGCGGCAGAGTCTTCATTAAATTTCCTCACTGCTTCCTTAGCTATTTTGGCTAGCTTGGCCTGGCGCTTGGCCCATTCATCATGATAGTCCTCACTATGCTTAAGGCTGGTGGGATCAGCTTCTTGACCAGGTGCCAATGGGGGTCTTGGGCATGGAGGATTAAGAGCGAATTTTTTCATATACTTGGGAGTAACAAATCTGTACTCCCTCCATTCCCGTGCCCATCTCCTCTCTATCCTTTGTATGCGCACCTTGCGCTAATTTTTGTCCGCCTTGCCAAATTTGGCCTCATCAGGAGTGCAATAATCCTTGTATATGTCATCAGGAATCTCGAAAGCAGTATTGACCTCAGGCCTCTTTCCTCCCTTCTGTGGCTTCTTACCGTCAGCCATTTTCTTCAGCTGAGGAATTTGAGCAATGGAATTCTCTGAAGAGGTGTACAACTTTTCTTCAAGGAACGCTGCAAATGAGTTAAGTTGATGAGAACCTAGTGATTCAGCAGCGGACATGTGTACCTGTGAACAGAGTATAGTTGCGAGGAATTTGGAGAGGTCATATGCGTTCTCAGAAGGTTTTGCAATAAGAATAAGTTTGAGGAATTTGACCAGATGAGTCTTGAAGAATTTCACTAAGCGTTCTTTGACTTAGGTTCCACAGTTGTACAGATTGAAAAATCCACACAATTGAGGAATCTTGAAAAAAAATGTTGCTTAGGGAAACAGATCAAGAACACATGTTATGTAAGGTGTTCAGTGTGTGAAGATTTGAAGAATAAACACCTTTTGAAGATTTAGTAGAAAACATTTGAATCAAAGAGGGCAGTAAAAGTAACTTTTAATTACCCTGGACGAAGAACACGAGGAACCGGGAAGTGTAGATGTGAAGCTCGTCGGTTCAGATCCTCCACGCCCTAACTTGGCAGACGAAGACAGCTACGGTGGCGGCGGAGTGAAGAAATCCGCAGCCGGCGCGAGTACGACGGCGACAAGGTTGAGGCAGTGAAGCTCTTCCTCACCGGCGACGATGAATTAGCAGCGGCGCTAGGTTTTGGGAAGCTCGAGCGGGAGAGAGGTCGAGCGGAGTAGAAACGAAGTGAGGAAGGGAGGGGTATTTATAGTCGAAGTGAAAAACTATTCGCCCGAAGAAATTGGATGAACATGCCCCTGACCCTTCTCATGCGCTTGACATGTATCACCCACGTACTAAGAGGTGGCGATCGTGTGAGATCGTGGGTGAATAGATAAACATTTCACAAAATTCGGAACGGTTTGAGCGGCAAGGTCGAAAATTTAGATAAGATACGTTTTAAAGTTTCGTTCGCAAATTCTTCAGCTGACAAGGACACAGTGAAGATTTTGAACGAGTTTGAACTAGAACGCACATGAAGAATTTGTGATTGGTTTGGGTTGAGTTTATCATAGAGGGGGAAGGGTCCGGTCACATTCACTTAGCAGAAAAGGCAACATGAAGAAATAGCAATAAGTGAATGATGTAGAGGACATAAACTCATATATATATATATATATATATATATATATATATATATATATATATATATATATAGCTAAAGAAGAAAAACGACGGAAATGGTGAAGACATTGCAAAGTTGAAGAAATTGAAGAACTGGGGAATTTAAAAACTGAGGAAAAACTCAAATTGAAGATTTTCAACTTTTGGTGGTGGTGTGACCCACTGTATAAGAATGATGATTTCAGACACCGCGTACAATTGTCGTAGGGTTCTGAGAATCAAATTCTTCGTTAATTTCTTCACACTTAGAGTGTTAGTCTTCATTGATTGAAGAAAAACGTTTCTTCATGTGTTGCACATCTAAGTCATTAATTTTGCATAAGTGTTAGGATGAGTGTCCTTTTCAGAGAACATTAGAAGATTCTAAGATATTTAGCTCACACCGCAACCTGCTAAATCTCTTCTCATCCAAGGGCTTTGTGAAGATATCGACTAGCTGTTCTTCAGTCTTCACATGTTCAATAGAAATGTCGCCCTTCAACACATGATCACGAAGAAAATGATGACGAATCTGAATGTGCTTTGTCTTTGAGTACTGAACTGGGTTATGAGCAATCTTGATGGAACTCTCATTGTCACAGTAGAGTGGCGCATTCTTCATGTTGACGCCGTAGTCCTTGAGAGTTTGCTTCATCCATAGCAATGGAGCACAGCAAGAACCAGCAGCAATGTACTCAGCTTCAGCAGTAGACAGTGATACGCAGTTCTGTTTCTTCGAGGACCAACAGACCAAGGATCGTCCGAGGAAATGGCATGTGCCAGATGTTGACTTGCGGTCCACACGATCACCAGCATAGTTAGAGTCTGAATATCCAATGAGATCAAAAGCCGAATTTCCTCAATACATCCTTGAGGTATTTCTCCTGAGATATGAATATGCCATTGCGCTGTTGACGAATTTGAAGACCTAAGAAGAATTTCAATTCTCGCATCATAGACATTTGGTATTCTTCACTCATCATATAGGCAAATTCATAACTGTAACGTTGGTCAGCACAGCCAAAAATGATATCATCAACATAAATTTGGCACACAAACAGTTCACCATCATAAGATTTAGTGAAAAGAGTTGGGTCAAGTGAACCGGGTTTGAAGCCTTTCTTCATGAGGAATTCCTTCAAAGTATCATACCACGCCCGAGGAGCCTGCTTGAGGCCATAGAGAACCTTATTGAGTCTGAAGACTTTTTCAGGATGCTTTGGATCTTCAAAACCTGGGGGTTGAGCAACATATACTTCTTCCTCAAGCTTACCATTGAGTAATGCACTTTTCACATCCATTTGATATAAAGTTATATCATGATGGTTAGGATAAGCAAGTAATACGCGAATAGCCTCAAGTCTAGCTACAGGTGCAAAAGTTTCATCGAAATCAATTCCTTCAACCTGTGTGTAGCCTTGAGCTACAAGCCGTGCCTTATTCCTCACGACAAGACCATTTTCATCTTGCTTGTTGCGGTAGATCCACTTTGTGCCGATGATATTGTGCTTGCGAGGATCTGGACGTTTGACCAGTTCCCAGACGTTGTAGAGCTCGAACTGATGTAATTCTTCTTGCATAGCTTGAATCCACTCAGGCTCCAGAAATGCTTCATCTACCTTAGTGGGCTCTGTGATAGAGACGAAAGCAAAGTGCCCACAAAATTTAGACAAATGTGAAGCTTTTGAGCATGTGAGAGGACCTGGAATGTTGATGTCGCTGATGATTTTCTCAATCTGCACTTCGTTTGCAACGCGAGGATGAGCGGTTTGTCGTTGAGGAATTTGATCAACATTTTCTTCAGCACCATTTTCTTCAGGTGCATCAGCATGATGTTCTTCATGTTCTGGAATGATTTCTTCAACAGATTCTTCGGTAGGAATGACATCCTCAGTAGCCTTTAACTTGATAGTTTCCTCAGGTGACTGTTCATCTAACACAGAAGGTAGGTGCTCTCTTTGCGAGCCATTAGTTTCATCGAACCACACATCTACAGTTTCAACAACTTTGTGGAGAACGTTGTTGAAGACTCTGTAGGTGTGCGAGTCCTTTCCGTAACCAAGCATAAAACCTTCATGTGCTTTCGATGCAAATTTAGAATTGTGATGCGGATCTCTAATCCAACATTTAGCACCGAAGACTTTGAAATAACTCACATTGGGTTTCTTGTCAGTGAGGAGTTCGTATGCAGTCTTCTTGAAGAATTTGTGAAGATATACCCTGTTGATGATGTTGCACGCAGTATCAATTGCCTCAATCCAGAAACGACGAGGTGTCTTGTACTCATCAAGCATAGTGCAAGCCACCTCAACAAGAGTCCTGTTCTTGCGCTCCACGACGCCATTTTGCTGAGGCGTGTAGGGAGCAGATAACTCATGAGTAATACCAAGTTCATCAAGATAGTCATCAAGACCAGAATTCTTGAACTCAGTTCCATTGTCACTTCTGATGTGCTTGATCTTCACACCAAAGTTGGTTGAAGCCCTCGAGGAAAATCATTTGAAGACTTCCTGCACCTCATGTTTGTAAGTGACAATATGAACCCATGTGTAACGAGAGTAATCATCAACAATAACAAAGCCATATAGAGATGCTTCATTTGTAAATGCAGAATAGTGATTAGGACCAAAGAGATCCATGTGAAGCAATTCAAATGGTCGAGTAGTAGTCATGATAGTCTTCGCTGGATGCTTGGCCTTGGTCATCTTTCCAGCTTCACAGGCTCCGCATAAGTGATCCTTGAGGAATTTGACATTCTCAATGCCAATGACATGCTTCTTCTTTGCGAGCATGTGCAGATTCCTCATGCCAGCGTGACCAAGTTGTCGATGCCATAGCCAGCCTTTTGAAGCTTTTGCAAGTAGACATACAGCTGGTTGAGGTCCAGTAGAGAAATCAACAATATACAAATCTCCTCTCCTAAAGCCTTCGAATACTTTGGAATTGGCAGCTTCCATGATCACAACACAACGATACTTGCCAAAGACAACAACCATATAAAGATCACAAAGCATTGAGAGACACATGAGGTTCTATCCTAAGGACTCGACAAGCATGACTTTGTCCATGTGTCGATCCTTTGAGGTCGCAACCTTACCTAGACCCAATACCTTACTTTTGCCTTTGTCAGCGAAGATGATATGCTTCAGATGCGATGGAGATAAGGGATCATCCGTCAATAGATTCTTGTCACCAGTCATGTGGTTCGTACATCCACTATCTAGGACCCACTCAGTGGCTTTGGGTTGGTCATCCTGCAGATGAATTAGTGCAGCTTACGAACTCATATACTTCATCAGTGAAGAATATGATATCAAATTCATCAGATCAATTTCATCAAGCAGTGGAACAGATAAGACAAAATGAGGACGTGAGAAATGAAAGTTCATTTCTTCATGATTAGCATGCGTCCTTTCAGGCAATTACAAGTTTCCAGCAAATTCTTCAGACGTTTAAGCACGTCTGGAGACCTGTCCCTGCAAAAGAGATTAGTTCCTTTTCTTCACCACCCACATCTGAAGGGGTGGCAAAGAGTTCATCATTCTGCGAGCTCCATAAGAGAATGGTGGCATAGAAGCCATTCCACTTCGTTTCACATAAGAGGAGTTAGGATAAGCATATGAATAAGCAGAGAAATTCTTCGAGGACTTATGAACATAATGGTTAGAGGAGTAATGCTCATATTCATAGCCCTTAGCTCTTCCCTGTGAAACAGAGGTGTTAGCACGATGATGTTCATATGACGACTTTGAACCACATGAAGAATTTGGTCCATATGAAGAATTTGATCTGGGGTTCCTATTCTTCACAGGTGGTGTCATGAGGACATTCACCTGAAGATTTTCAAGGAACCTTTTGGGAACCCAGATTTTCTTCATAGGGGAACCGTTCTTGCAGTTAGTGCCAACATATCTAGCAAAGACTTCACCATTCTGATTTTTGAACAGTTTATAGTTAGAGTCAAATGACTCATCGAAAGAATGAGGAGATTCACATGTAAAGCCAAATAGATTAGATGGATCTACTGGAGGTCCCTTTGCAGCAACCCATGAGGTTTTGGGGTACTGCTCAGGCTTCCAATATGTTCCATCAGCATTGATTTTCCTCTCAAAGGCAATACCCTCTTTCCTAGGGTTCCTGTTGAGGATCTTCTTTTTAAGCACATCACAAAGAGTCTGATGCCCTTTGAGGATTTTGTACATGCCTTGTCGGATCACGGGTTCCGGCAAAACCCTTAAGGTTCGAACACTGGGGTGCACGCGAAGTTCTCCCCCTACCGATCCACGTCCTAGCTTGCTAAGATCTCAAGAACGAACTCACGAACTCACAACACAAAGGACACATGGTCCATACTGGTTCGGGCCACCGTTGTGGTGTAATACCCTACTCCAGTGTGGTGGTGGTGGATTGCCTCTTGGGCGGATGATGAACAGTACAAGGGGAAGAACAGCCTCCTGAGGTTGAGGTGTTCTTGTGCTTGGGAAACTTGTGTGCGTGAGGATTACTCAGATGGGATCGAGCTGCCTCCTAATGAGTTATCCCCTACGGTGGTGGCTAGTTCTACTTATATAGGCCCTGGTCCTCTTCCCAAATATTGAGCGGGAAGGGAGCCAACAACGGCCAATTTGAAAGGGGACAACTAGTACAGCTTATCCTGACAAAAGCGGTCTTTGCCTGCAAAAGGCTCTGGTGGTGACGTCACCTTGGGCTCCATGGTGACCTCCATCTTGCCGTCCTGCTGGTCTTGGTCTCGTTGCACTGATATGGAAACCTTTGCTTGATGCCTCGGTACTCCGCGCCTGTGCTTGCCTCCTTAGCACCAAAGAGGAAACAAGGACACTGCGCGCGCTGGCGCCCGCCTGGTCTCGATCGTCATGGCTCACGTCACGAGAACCTCGCGAGGTTTTCCTTTGCCTTGATCTCTCCGCCCCTCGCGAGCCTGCCTGGCGAGGCCACTCCTGAGGAGGTCTTGCGTCGTCCGCCTCGCGAGGCTTGGCCCCTCACGAGGGTCTTGAAGGCCTTGTTGATGAATGTTGGTGTACAAAAGTAGGGGCTCTCCTTTTGACCCCTTTACTTGTGCACGGGCAGTCAGAGCCACGCACCGCGGCCACACCTAGCAGGGCAGAAGAGGGAAGCCGGAGAGAAGTCGAAGCGCAAGACAACCGAGGCAACACCAAGACCAGAAACACAGGAGAGCAAAGGGGCGAGGTGGACTCTCCCGGCAAGACCCTTGCCGGGGCGGCCTCCGTGGCCCCGGCAAGAGCCTTGCCGGGGCAACTTGCCCGATGCCACCAGAGCAGGCAACCCTTGAGCCCGTGGGTTCCAACACCAGCCAACCAGCTACATTGGAACCAGGGATCGGGAGGCGCCTCTGTGGTGGCATGCAGATCTTCGTCAAGATCGTGAACACACAAGATCAGATGAGGACCAGAAGACGGCGACCCTTGGTGGGATCCTAGCCGAGGAGATCCACAAGACCCCCGGCAAGCGCCTTGTCGGGACCCCGGCAAGACCCTTGTCAAGGGCATCAGCGGGTCCACTGCCAGGCCCGCACCAGCCAAGACTCCACCGCCGTCCCCAAGCAGCTGCTAGCTCAACCAGCTGGGCAGGCACCTGCGTGGCGACGGGCGGCCTCTACACCAACTCAGCAAGCACCGGCGTGGTGGAATGCAGATCTTCGTGAAGGCTCCACCACCGCGCCACCTCAGCAGCCTGCCTGCCTACATGGCACCACAAGCATCGCTGGCCTGGGCGCGTGTCGAATTGAGGCGGAGCGGCGACGGACGGGACGAGCCTTGTTCCCGTCCCCAATAAAGCTAATGGACACCTAAGTAGCGCATTTAACGCGCTTTGTCCCATAACGCCGGGCGATAAGCTCGCGTTGTACACCTTTCCACCTCCTGTGTGCCACTGTGGCGACCCCTTTTGCCTATAGAGGAGGCCCGAGGCGACCAGGAGAGGGATTCGGCTCTTTTAGGCAAGTTACGCCCCGTAGCTAGCTCAAGAACACAAGAACACTCAATACATCCACCAAAGCAGGACTAGGGTATTACGCATCCTCGCGGCCCGAACCTGGGTAAACGATCCGTTTGCTTCCTGTTAGACCTGCTCTTCTCACAACCCCACAACCGCCAACCGTAGAAGGGATTCCAGTGATCCCATAGGTGTCGTTTCCCACCGACAATGAAGATGGGCCGTACAGGCCTGCTAGCAGAGCCACGCCGTGGGCCGCAAGCAGGCAAGTCTGGGGACCCCCGTTCCTAGAACGCCGACAGTAGCCCCCGGGCCCAAGGCACGCTCGGGCTTGGTTTCGAGGCGAAGCCAAAGGTCAAGTGCGGAGCGCCGCGGGCCCCAAAAGCCTGCGGCCTTGGTCGACGCGTGGCGGTTGATTGGACGTGGGCGTCTCCGCTCCCCTACGCTGCCTCGGCAACTGCCTGACTTGACAAGTCCCTGCGACATGCAAGGAAAACCATCATTACCTGTGATCGTGGGGGGCGCTGGTTGGTCTTCTCCTGCTATAATGAGGAGGAGGGCAGATCCCCCGTCGCCCATTTCTTCCCATTCTACTTGCTTCTTCTTCTGCTCCACCACCGACTCCAATGGCGCCGTTGAAGAGGTTCTCCGCCGCAGAGAAGGGAAAGGCCCCTCGCGAGGGGCCCGGCGCCCAAGCATGGACGCGGCCGTCCCCGTAAGCACACTGTGACCCCCGCCGTGGCCCCCCATTCCCGCGGTCTGCCGCTGCGCGTGGCAGGGGTCGTTCCAGTCGTGGGAGCCCTGTTGACGGAGGGAGACGCGCCATGGTTGCGCGGCCTCCCCGGCCGCGCTTCCATTCTGCAGAGGTGTTGCCGGAGTTCATCGTCTAGTCGGAGAACCCGGCCGGCAACTGGCTTCAGCTTCCGCGCTTCTTCGCCGACGAGCTGCCGGCCTCCGGTCCAGGAGGGCTCTGGCTGCAGGCGGATGGCTGCTGCAGCAGAGCTTCTTGGGTTTTGGTTGAGGTCTCCGCCGCGGGCAACATAGCTCTGGCCCGTGGTTGGCAGACATTCGCCCATGCGCGCGGCCTGGGCAGGCGGTGCGCCATCCATTTCAAGTACGACGGTGATGCGACCCTCTACGTGAGGGTGTTTGGAGAAGATGGTCGCCGCGCCGGGTGCTGCCCCGAGGTGAACGACGGCGAGGAGGTGCTCGGCTTTGGCGATGGTCAGGACGAGGAGGAGGGCGAACCCGCCCTTGGTGCCGACCGCATCTCGTCTAGCTACGACGGCTCTTCTTCTGGCGACAGCTCCAGCAGCGGTGGCTACGACCAGTCGCCGCGCCCGCTTCGAAGGTGGCAGCGGGTTGTCTCGTCGTCACATCTCCGTGAAGTGCGAGGAGGGGTCTGGCTAAGCTCAGGACAGCGCCAGGAGCCTGCCTCCGTAGACCGCCGTAGGGGCAGGCGCCGCTTTATTTTGTTCTTCCTCTCTTTTCTGCATCAAGAAGAAACCTGTATGTGCCCCGGGGGGCGTGTATCGAACTATGATTTCCCAATCATTATGCTGTGTTTGTTGTTTCCGCGCTGTGTCGTTATTTTGTGTAGGGGTAACTTAGCTTGGCATGCTTGGGGTAGCTTCCTCCTCGCGAGGGACTCGCTTCCTGGTGCCTGCGGAGGCCTTCCTTGACTTGCAGGTGTTAGGGAACTGCAAAAAACTTGTTAGGAGCGTCGCCCAGAGGCTTATCGTTCACCCGATCCTAGACCCAGCGCTTCGTATCGCAATACCCAAGGGGCACAGATCAGGAGAGGTGCGCCAGCTTGTTGGCTCGAACGAGAGTGCCTCGTGAAGAAACAGACGAAGGGCCTCGCGAAACACAGACGAAGGGTAGAGGAAAGGAAAAAGGCTCGCGAGGGCACCTGCCTAGCCCCCTCGCGAGCTATGCGCGAGAGAGAAAACAGGTTAAACTGTAACCGGAAACAGCAGCAAAAAGCGACGGAACCAAACCAGCAAGGAACTCCAGAAGAAAACTTCAATTAAAAGAAGGTGAGCCAACTACGGAAAGCAAATGAAAAGCCGCGTCCGGCACCTAGTCCAGTCTTCAAGTCTTCTCACCAGCGCGGAGCTAAGTGCTACCACTAAGACGTGGGAGGGAGCCCCCGAGGCCCGAGGACGGCACTCCTGAGACTCCGGGGCATGTACAGCCCCACTCATTATTACGTGAGAGTGTCATGGGCGGCAATTCTTCACAGGCACTAGGCCTTCTTCACAGGCACTAGGCCTTTCTTCACAGGCACTGGGCCTTGCTTCATGGGTAGAACTTCCGGAGGTGCTGGATGTTCCAGGCGTTCTGGATGGGTACCCCGTCCTGCGTCTCCAGGCGCGCGGCGCCAGGCCTGGAGACATGGACGACCTTGAACGGGCCCTCCCACATGTGTGACAGCTTATGCAGCCCTTCCCTGGAGAGGAGCCGCCTTAGGACGAGGTCGCCCGCCTCGAGCGTCCTGGAGCGGATGCTGCGGTAGTGGTACCGCCGCAGCGCCTGCTGGTACCTTGCCGCCTTCAGTGCGGCTTCGCGGCGGTGTTCCTCCCCCAGCACGAGGTCCATCCCCCACGTGGCATCCTATTGCATTTCATCAAACGCCAGGACCCGTGCGGAGCGATGCCTGACCTCGTGAGGGAGGACCGCTTCTGCTCCGTAGACGAGGAAGAATGGGGTCTCGCCCGTTGGCTTGGTGGCGATGGTGCGGATGGACCACAGCACGGACTGGAGCTCGTCGTACCAGCCCTTGCCACAGGCTTCGAGCTTCTTCTTGAAAGTCCTGGTCTTGAGGCCCCTCAGGACCTCTGCGTTGGCGCGTTCGGCCTGACCATTGCTCCTAGGGTGTACCACCGAAGCGTAGCGGATCTGCGTTCCAAGGTTAGCACCGTATGTTCTGAAGAGATTACCAGTGAACTGTGAGCCGTTATGAGTGATGATGCGGTTGGGGACCCCAAAACGGCTCACGAGACCTTTGATGAACTTGACCGCGGAACCAGCTGGGATGGTGCAGACAGCTTCCACTTCCGCCCACTTGGTGAACTTGTCGATGGCGACGTAGAGGTAGCGGTAGCCCCCTGGTGCTCGAGGAAATGGTCCCAAGATATCCAGCCCCCAGACCGCGAATGGCCATGTGAGTGGGATAGTCAGGAGGCCCTGAGCTGGCTGATGGATCTGTTTGGCATGGAACTGGCAGGCTTCACAGGACTTCACCAGCTCGGCTGCATCGTTGAGCGCCGTGGGCCAATAGAATCCGCTGCGCAATGCCTTACCATTGAGGGTTCGCGACAACGAGTGGTGCCCGCAGTCCCCACCATGTATGTCAGTCAGCAACTCCTTCCCCTGGTCTCTGGAGATGCAACGCAGTGAAACGTCATTTGGCCGCTTCCTGTATAACACACCGTCCCGGATGCAGTATGTCCTGGCCTGCCGGGCCACGCACTCCGCGTCCTCCTCCTTCTCCGGAAGCGTCCCTTGCATCAGGTATTCCTTGAATTCCTTGGTCCAGCATCCCTCCTGGGGCTCGAGCACCAAGAGTAGGCGCGCTTCCGAAGTCAGGCCACAGGCTGGGGCTCCTGTGGCAGGCGGCTGCGGGAGCTCCTATCGAGGCTGAGCTGTCCTTGAAAGTGGTGGCATTGTTGACGGCTTGAAGAGCCGCTCCTCGAAGACGCTAGGCTCTTGAGGCTGCCGCTTGGACGCCCTCTTGGTGACATCGTCAGCTTCCTTGTTGGTGCCGCGAGGCACGTGCTACAACTCCAGGCCCAGGAACTGCTTCTCCATCTTGCACACTTCTGCGAGGTATGCCTTCATGTGCTCGTCCTTCGGCTCGTATACTTTGTTGGAGAAGTTGACGAGAAGCTGCGAGTTGCCCCTGACGGTGAGGCGCTTCACCCCCAGGGCTGCCGCAGCTTTCAGGATGGCTATTAGGCCTTCGTATTCTGTGATGTTGTTGGAGACCTTCTCGCCCTGCTGGAAGCAGAGCTGTACAGCGTAGTAGAGCTTGTCTTGAGTGGGCGAGACGAGTACTGCTCCAGCCCCCGCGCCCTGGTGCGCGAAGGCCCCATCGAAATACATGACCCAGCCGTCGGGCGCCTCACTTCCCGGCGAGGTGGACCGGTCCTCTCCTACTTCCAGCGTCGGGGCATCCGTCCATTCTGCCACGAAATCAGCGAGTGCAGCTCCCTTGATGCCCTGGTAGTGTTGAACTCCAACTGGAATGCCTGTAGCTCGATGTTCCACTCAGCGACCCTTCTAGCAGAGTTGGCGCTCCTGAGCACTCTCTCCAACGGGTAGGCTGAGACGACCTTGATGGGGTGGCCCTGGAAGTAGTGCCGCAACTTGCGCGAGGCCACCAAGAGCACGAGAAGGAGTTTTTGGGGCATGGGGTATCGTGCCCTTGCGTCCCGCAACACAGTGCTGACGAAATACACTGGGTGCTCGATGAGGGCTGGCGCGTTGGTGAGGCTCGTGTCTTGTGGAAGCTGGGATGTCTCCTGAGGTGATGGAACCTCTGACGCTTGATCGCTTGTCTGGACCTTGGCGGCGTCGTCCTGCTGAGCCTGGTCCCCCGTTGATGCTGTTGCGGCTCTTGCCGCGCCTTCCTGATCTTGCGTCACCTTGGCTGTAGCTTGGCACGGCGCACCCTTGGCTTGGTGCTCTTCCCGAACCGCAACCAGTGCTGCGCTGGCGGAGTACGGAGTGGCGACAAGGTAAAGTACTAGGGGATCGAGAGGTCATGGCGCCACCATCATTGGAGGGCTGGTCAGGTAGCTCTTGAGGTCTTGAAAAGCTCAGTCGGCCTCCGGGGTCCACTCGAATGGGCCCTTCTTCTTCATCAGCTTGAAGAAGGGTAGGGCGCGCTCTCCCAGCTTGGAGATGAAGCGTCCCAACGCAGTTACCCGACCAACCAGCTTCCGCATTTCCTTGAGGGTCTGCGGTGGGCTCATGTCATCAATGGCCTTGATCTTCTCTGGGTTAGCCTCGATCCCTCTGTGGGGCACAAGGAATCCCAGCAGCTTGCCGGAAGGGACACCGAACACGCACTTTTCTGGATTAAGTCGCAAGTTCACCTGGCGCAGGCTCGCGAAGGTCTCCTCCAGATCTTGGATTAGAGTTCTTGCCTCCCGATACTTCACCACAATGTCGTCGACGTAGGCCTCCGTGTTTCTCCCGAGCTGTCGTCCTAAGGCGATGTGCATCAACCGCTAAAAGGTCGCGCCCGCGTTGCGCAGTCCAAAGGGCATGCAGGTGTAGCAGTACACCCCACACGGGGTCAGGAAGGCTGTCTTCTCTACATCTTCTACCGCCATCTTGATCCGGTGATACCCTGAGAATGCATCCAGGAAGCACAACAGGTCACACTCGACGGTAGAGTCAACGATCTGGTCGATGCGTGGGAGTGGGAACGGATCTTGG
The DNA here is from genome assembly GCF_002575655.3 of Aegilops tauschii subsp. strangulata. Classification (NCBI taxonomy): domain Eukaryota; kingdom Viridiplantae; phylum Streptophyta; class Magnoliopsida; order Poales; family Poaceae; genus Aegilops; species Aegilops tauschii. The sequence goes on from NC_053038.3 coordinate 291,163,167, forward strand.
GGGCAGGCCTTGTTGAGGTTGGTGAAGTCGACGCACATTCGCTCCTTCCTGCCTTTCTTCAGCACTACGACGGGGTTCGCCAGCCATTCGGGGTACCGAAACTCGCGAATGGTGCCCGCCACCTCCAACTTGCGGGTCTCTTGGACGATGTAGGCCTGCTTCTCCGTGGACTGTCGTCTCGCCCGTTGCTTCACCGGGCGTACGTTGGGGCACACCCTCAAGTGATGTTGAATCACTTCTCCCGGGACCCCCACCAGCTGCTTGGGCTCCCACGCGAATATCTCCTTGTTTGCGCGCAAGAACTTCACCAATGCTTCCTCTTGGCCTGGGTCGAGGTGGCTCCCGAGGTTCCGTCTTCATCGACCGGCACCTGCTTGGTTTCCGCCTTGTCTTGGGTGAACAGTTGCTTCTTCTTGGTTGGTGCGGCCCCCTTGGCCTCGGGGGCACCCGCGTCGACGGGCCGCGCCGCCGCGGCGGTCTTGAGGGCAAGCTTGAGCGCTGCCAGGGCCTCCTTGGCATCCCGCTTGATTGTGAGGACGCCCCTGCTTGCAAGCATCTTCATGACGTTGTATGCCGGGTGGGTTGCTGCCATGAATTGGGCCAGCGCCGGGTACCCGAGGATGGCGTTATACGGGAGGCCGATGCGGGCGATGTCGAAGTCGACCAGCTCGGTAGGGTAGTTGTCGCACGTGCTGAAGGTGACGGGGAGGCGGATCTGCCCCAGGGAGTGGGCGGTGCCGCCGCCAACTCCTGAGAAAGGTTTGCTGAGGCTGAGCCGCTCGAGCGGCACGTGAAGAAGGCTGAAGGCCTCCACGGAGAGCACGTTGAGGCCAGCGCCGCCGTCGATGAGGGTCTTGGTGACGGCTACATTGCAGATGGTGGGCGTGCAGAGTATCGGGAGCATGCCAGAGCCGGCGGTGGTGACGGGGTGGTCTTCTGAGTCGAAGGTGAGGTCGGCCTCAGGCGCAGCCCAGCCCGGCGGAGCCCCCGAGCGCTTGGAAGCGGCGCCGATCTGGCGAAGGAATGCCTTGATATGGCGATCTGAAGGCGGTGCTTGAGAGCCACCTAGTAGGGCAGTGACCGCGTGGTGCGCCGGTGCCGCGTAGCGCGCAGTGAAGAGGTCGCGCAGCTCCTCCCAAGATGCCACTGTGGATCCGGGGAGGTTGAGCAGCCAGGCGCACGGCGCCCTGGTGAGGGCCATGGGAAACCAGTTGGCCATGACCTTGTCGTCGGCCCGGGCCTCAAGGACGGCCTCCTCGTAGGCCAGCAGGAAAGTTGTCGGGTCCGCCGCGCCATCGTAGCGCGGCGGCATCTCCGGCTTGAAATTGGGTGGCCACTGCACCTGCCGCAAGGTGGGGGCCAGGGCTCAGAGCCCCCTGGCCCCGTCGTCAGCGCCGGCCGTCGGAGCCGATAGCGAGGCGCCCGCCATGAGGGCGGAGCGCGATGGTGGCGGAGCGTAGATTGGCGAAGGGAAGGCTACGACGCACCCCTACCCTGGCGCGCCAAATGTTGGATCACGGGTTCTGGCAAAACCCTTAAGGTTCGAACACTGGGGTGCACGCGAAGTTCTCCCCCTACCGATCCACGTCCTAGCTTGCTAAGATCTCAAGAACGAACTCACGAACTCGCAACATAAAGGACACAGGGTCTATACTGGTTCGGGCCACCGTTCTGGTGTAATACCCTACTCCAGTGTAGTGGTGGTGGATTGCCACTTGGGCGAATGATGAACATTACAAGGGGAAGAACAACCTCCTGAGGTTGAGGAGTTCTTGTTGCATGGCAAACTTTTGTGGGTGAGGATTACTCAGATGGGATCGAGTTGCCTCCTAATGAGTTATCCCCTACGGTGGTGGCTAGTTCTACTTATATAGGCCCTGCTCCTCTTCCCAAATATTGAGCGGGAAGGGAGCCAACAACGGCCAATTTGAAAGGGGACAGCTAGTACAGCTTATCCTGACAAAAGCGGTCTTCGCCTGCAAAAGGCTCTGGTGGTGACGCCGCCTTGGGCTCCATGGTGACCTCCATCTTGCCGTCCTGCTGGTCTTGGTCTCGTTGCACTGATATGGAAACCTTTGCTTGATGCCTCGGTACTCCGCACCTGCGCTTGCCTCCTTCGCACCAGAGGGGAAACAAGGACACTGCGCGCGCTGGCGCCCGCCTGGTCTCGATCGTCATGGCTCACGTCACGAGAACCTCGCGAGGTTTTACTTTGCCTTGATCTCTCTGCCCCTCGCGAGCCTGCCTGGCGAGGCCGCTCCTGAGGAGGTCTTGCGTCGTCCACCTCGGGAGGGTCTTGAATTCCTTGTTGATGAAGATGGGACATACAGGCCTGCTAGCAGAGCCACGCCGTGGGCCGCAGGCAGGCAAGTCTGGGGACCCCCGTTCCCAGAACGCCGACATGCTTGTCATATACAATTCCTTCAGCCCTGCATCATCAGTGATGCTAGCAATGTCCTCAGATGAGGAATTAGTGACAGTAGAGACAAGTGAAGAATTTGTAGCAGAAGAACATTCAGGTGATGAACTAGCAGTTTCATGATCAATGCACTTCAAACATGGAGGAATGAATTCTTCCTGGGTAGCGCTGATATGTTGAGCAAGTAATGAATCGCGCTCCTTCTGAAGATCTTCATAACTCTCCCTTAGCTTTTCAAGATCTTGCTTTCTTTGAAGAAATTCATAAGAAAGCTCCTCATGATCAGATAAGAGAGTGTTATGATGACTTTGAAGGTTGTCAAACTTGGACTGAAGTCTCTGAAGATTTTCAGTCAAAGTTTTAGTGCGATCCTTTTCTTCACCTAACATATCATCACTTTTGTCTAGCATGTTATGAACTTTTTCAAAAACCTTTTGTTGTTTCACAGCAATCTTAGCAAGTTTAGAATAGCTAGGCTTGAGATTTTCATCAGATTCATCCTCACTTGATTCAGAGGAGGGGTATTTGAGTACCTTGGCACCCTTTGCCATGAAGCAATAGGTGGGAGTGTAGTCATCATTGCCTTCATCAACCTTGTTCGTGAAGCCATTTTCTTCAGAGTTGAAGATGGACTTGCTGACGAATGCAGTAGCGAGAGCTAGGCTCGCCACACCAGACTCGACTCCTCAGATGCCTCCTCTTCCTCATGTTCCTCAGATTCAGCCTCAGAGTCCATTTCCTTGCCAATAAATGCCCGAGCCTTCTTGGAGCTGCTCTTCTTGTGAGATGAAGACTATGAGGCTTTTGATGACGAAGACTTTGAAGATTTCTTCTTCTTCTTCGCGTCATCAGAACTGTAATCCTTGTATTTCTTCTTCTTTGATTCCTTTTCCCACTGAGGACAATCTTGAATGTAATGACCAGGTTTCTTGCATTTGTGGCATAGCCTCTTCTTGAAGTCACTTGATGAGGAATCATTGCTCCTTGAAGATTTTCCAAAACGACCACGTCTTGAGAACTTCTGGAATTTCTTCACGAGCAGTGCTAGCTCCTGGCTCAGTTCTTCAGGATCACCAAGGCTACTACCAGAATCTTCATCTTCAGGTTCAGAGACAGCCTTGGCCTTCAGGGCACGTGATCTGCCATAGCTCGAACCATAGAGATCTCTCTTCTCAGCAAGCTGGAACTCATGAGTGTTTAGCCTCTCGAGGATATCAGCGGGATCAAGTGACTTGTAATCTCCACGTTCTTGTATCATCAGTGCCAGAGTATCAAATGAGGAATCAAGTGATCTCAACAATTTCTTCACCACCTCATGGTCGGTGATGTCAGTGGCACGAAGTGCTTGAAGCTCATTTGAGATGCCAGTGAGGCGATCGAAGGTTTGTTGAACATTTTCATTGTCGAGTCTTTTGAAGCGGTTGAAGAGATTGCGAAGAATGTCAACACGAGAGTCACGGTTCGTTGAGACTCCTTCATTGACTTTGGACAGCCTATCCCAGATAAGCTTAGCAGTTTCCAAAGCACTTACTCTTCCATACTGCCCTTTGCTTAGATGGCCACATATGATGTTCTTCGCTTGAGAATCGAGTTGCTTGAATCTCTTCACATCAGCAGCATTCAGAGAAGGTGTGACTGAGGGAACACCATTTTCCACAACATACCACAGATCGTTATCAATTGCCTCAAGATGCATTGGCATCTTATTCTTCCAGTAGGGGTAGTCTGTCCCATCGAAGGTAGGACACCCAGCAGAGACCTTGATCATACCTGCGGTCGACATAACTAAAACTGCAGGCGGTTAAACCAAAATCACACAGAACAAGGGAGTACCTTGCTCTGATACCAATTGAAAGTGCGTTAAGTCGACTAGAGGGGGTGAATAGGCGATTTTTAAGACTTCTTCACTGAGGAATTTTAGGGTGAGGAAATTCCTAAGCGAAGATCTACTTGCAGCGGAATAAGTACTCAGATGTAAACATAACAGAACATAAGCATGGTCATCATGATGAAATGAAGACAAGCACAGAGTACAGAAAGCGTAAACACAGGATAACACAGGAAGAAGATAAACAGACTGAAGAATTTGAACTATTGAGAAAGTCTTTCGTCAAAGCCTTCAAAGAGATATGAACAGGCACACAACACAATAATGAAGAAATGAAAGAGTTGAGGAAATAGAACCAGTAAGCTTGGTGAAGACAATGATTTGGTAGACCAGTTCCAACTGTTGTGTCAGTTGTACGTCTGGTTGGAGCGGCTAGGTATTTAAAGCTGAGGACACATAGTCCCGGACACACAGTCCTCACCGTATTCTCCTTGAGCTAAGGTCACACAGACCTCGCCCAATCACTCGTGGTAAGTCTTCGGGTGACTTCCAAACCTTCACAAACTCGGTCACTCGGCGATCCACAATTTCCTCTTGGATGCTCAGACCATGACACCTAACCGTCTGGAAGAAGCACAGTCTTCAAAGGTAACAAGCGTCGGATCTACGCAAGATCAATCTCTTCAATGATGCTCAATCACTTTGGGTTTGTAGGTGTTTGGATTTGGGTTTCCTCACTCGATGATTTTCACTCAAAGTCCTCGGAGGAAGGGATGGTCTCAAATGACAAGTGTCAGTTTCTCTCGGAGCAGCCAACCAGCTAGTGGTTGTAGGGGGTGGCTATTTATAGCCTAGGGAGCAGCCCGACATGATAAGACATAAATGCTCTTCAATGATATGACCGTTAGGTGGGTACATATTTTGGAACAGCTGGCGCATAGCACAGCAACGGTCGGAATTTTGAGTATCGAATTCCTCAGGGCTATCATGTTCCTCACTGTGTAGGCAATCCGCACTGGCGAATTCCTAACTCCTCAGTCAGAATGTCACAACCATAGATCTTTGTTGCAATTAGTTGCATTAAGTGACAATCATGCATCATGTCTAAATTCCTAGAATTGAATTGAAGGAATTCTAAAGCCTCAAAAATTAAATCAAGGGCAAAGAACCCTAAAAGTGCATTCAATGAACCCAAAATGCCTTCATTAATGTTTGGCATTTTTGGCAAGGTATTTGATCCAAACCAAAAATATTGACCTCTAGTGAAACTGACAGCCGGGCCCCACATCCTAACTAACTGGCTAACTAAACTAGATTAAGTTTAATCTAATTACCCTGGACCAACGCGTCAGCATTGACTGTGCTGACGTGTCCGTTGACCGGACCCACCTGTCTTTGACACTGAACAGCACTGGGTCACTGACCACTGGCCCCCACTTTTTAGGTTTGACCTGGACCTGGCGTGTTGACCTGCTGATGTCACTCTAACATCGCAAAGCCTTTTCTGGAATTTAAATAAATCTAAATGATTTATTTATTTTTAGAAAATACCCTAAACTTCAAAAATTCATGTAAATTCAACCGTAGCTCAGATTGAAATAAGTTATATATGAAAAATGATCATAAAATCCAATCTATCCATATGTATTGGTTTCATGCATGTTAGAGCAACTTAAACTTGCTGATCAGCTCAAAACATGTTAATGCACTTTATAAACCCATAACTTGAGTTTGTATTTGAATCTTTGATTTAAATGAGCTCAAACCACCCTGGTTGTAGATGCATTAGCCCAACACACTCATTTTGCCATGTCATATTCATGCATCATGTTGTTGCATTGCATTGATTGTGTTTTCTCTCTGTTGCTGGTAATTGTCCCCTCTTAGTAGACGTTGCTTCGTACATGGTGGGTTGTCTCACTGAAACCGTCCTCAGGAACTGAGTTCTGTGTTTGTGATCCATGAAACAGCTACTACCACACATTGGGCCCTGAAATATGACCCCGCTCGACTTATTAACCGCCCTTGTCCTCTGTCCAGGAGTTGCAACTAGTTTCTAGTGTTTGTAGGATATGTGTTGGAGGCCGTGCGTAGCGCTGACCCTAGGGGTGGGCTATGATGCGGTAGATACACCGTGGCCCGGTGTACCGGGCGCCCGTTTGGTGTCTCGGGAACCCTGCACACATCGTTTGGGGCTGTGAGCGAAACCCCGGCCAGATCTCCTCGCGGATGGAACCCGAATAGGCGATAAACCTGGACTAGAGACTTGTGTGGTTAGTTAGGTCGTGGTCTACACCCACGTCGGCTTTCGCTTGAAGTCTGCTGAGCACATGTCGTGTGCAGACGCTAAGTGGTGGAAACATGTGTGAAGAAGTACACCCCTACAGGGTTATAAATGATCTACTCGAATAGCCGCATCCACGGTAAAGGACTTCTGGGTTGCCTGTACAGTTCATAGACAAGTGAAAGTGGATACTCTAAAATGCGCAAGATAAGCGTGAGTGCTATGGATGGCGTTCTCGTGGGTAGACAGGAGCGGATCCATAGTGGTGTATTGAATGGTGAATATGTGGACTCGTGTGCGCCACCTCAAAAGAGTTACTTGCAGTCGTAGTTCAGGTTAGCCACTGAGTCAAAGCTGGCTTGCTGCAGTTAAACTCCACCACCCCCTTTGTTGATAGTGATGCATATGTAGCTAGTTCTGATGTAAGCCTTGCTGGGTACATTTGTACTCATGTTTGCCTATTTTATGTTTTGCAGAGAGACGTCAGTCTCGCTAGTAGTTCCGCGTGGACTTCGACGTTTAGATTGTTACCTCAGCTACGATCTTGTACCCTTGGGAGGGTCTTGTAGATAGTCAGGCTTCTCAACCCTTTTCATTTGTAGTTCTCTGTACTCAGACATGTTTATGCTTCCGCTCGATGCCTGTATGATCTGTATGTTGAGTCATGAGACCATGATTGTAATACTTGGCTCCTCGGAGCCTAATGAATAAATACTTGAGTCGTAGAGTTATGTTGTGATGCCATGTTGTATTTACACATATCGAGCATATTGTGTGTATAATTGAAATGCTTGGTATGTGTGGGATCCGACAACCTAGTTGTTTATCCTTGGTAGCCTCTCTTATGGGGAAATGTAGTTTTGTGCTTCCATGAGCCATAGTAGTCCGCTACAGCTCGGTTCACCGGAGTCCTGCTAGCCTAGCACTACTGCTCCAGAACACTTGACTGGCCGGCATGTGATTCACTTCGTTCCTGTGTCTGTCCCTTCGGGGAAATGTCACGCGGTGACATCTGGAGTCCTGCCTAGCCTGCTACAGCCCGGTTCACCGGAGTCCTGTTAGCCCGGTGCTACAACCCGGATTCGCACGCTGCTGACCGACATGCTCGATGTTGATTCATGTATGCCTGTCCCCGTAAGTTAGTGCCACTTTGGGTCCACGACTAGTCATGTCGGCCCGGGTTCTCTGTCATATGGATGCTAGCGACACTATCATATACGTGAGCCAAAAGGCGCAAACGGTCCCGGGCCATGGTAAGGCGACACCCATGGGAATACCGTGCGTGAGGCCGCAAAGTGATATGAGGTGTTTACCGGCTAGATCGATGTGACTTGGAATCGGGGTCCTGACAGCTTTGGTATCAGAGCCTGACTACCTGTAGGATTACCAAGCCAAACTGGTCGAAGTTGAGTCTAGAAATTCTTTAGTTATGTAAGGGAATTGATTGTGGAAGGGAACATAAGGCTCTTTTTACTTCTTATACCTTATGCCCTTCTGATCTGAGTCATCTTATATTTCTGCGGGGATTAAGAACTAGGCTTTCTCATCTTCTATCAGGATCACGTGTTACTAATCTGTAGACTTATATGATTGTTGGTTTCAAGCCCCAATTCAGTTCCTACTACTTCCATGTGTTGACAATTGATCTCAAAACCTTGATATTGTGATGTTGAGTGGTTATGCTACTATTTTGCAGGATGTCTCAAATCATTTTGAGCAATTACAGCCATTATGCTGTCCAAGTCATCCCAGGTTTCTAAATAGTCTGATGCATTTGCAAATCCCTTCTTTCCGTTCCGATGTCATTTTAGGCCAGGTTAACCACACTAAATTGCTGAGTTGAGGTACTCCATTGACTCGACATATATGTTGAGCTATTATTATGACCGCAGGTGTCTTAGGGGATCACCTAGTAATCTAGCCATGTTTTGTGTTCCCAGCGTGATGATTCTGGCCACCATTCTTGAAAGCATCCCGTGATGCCATTTAGTAGTAGGTATTCTATTCCTAGGTTCTTGAACCCGAGATTCACCCTACTTACCTCATGTTGATAGTGTTGCTAGTTCCTTTAGGATATTAGTAACCTTGCGATAGTCCTCGAGGTTCGTGGTACATCCTTCTTCCAATTACTATGAACCATTCTTGGCAGGAGTTCCTTTGAACCAAAAGATCACAATAAGAGTGCTCTTGATGAGTTCTTAGTTCTACATTGTGAATCTGCCTGTTCTACCTTTCTACATGGGTTATCCGGAAGAAATGTTGAGCTTTGCTCGACATAGAAAATCACATGTTCTTTTGAGTTGTCCCTCTTTAATTGTGTTCTGATCTCCGTCTATCAAGCGATAGTCAGGAGTAATAGTACAGCCGTGTTCATAGATGCCTATTATTCCTGTGGTTCGTCGGTCCGTTCTATTCCAGAATGACTAGGAGAAACAAGCTCCAGTACCTCATCCATTTCTAGGATTGGGTCAAAGTAGTTGTATTCCGCAGATTAAAATGCTAATTCAGCTTTGTTCTGTTCTACCTTGGAGTATTACCCTATTTATGTCAAGAATATCATAGGAATCGCACCATCTTCTATGAATTCTTGATGCAGTGGTACTTCTTGCCATCATTATTCATTCCTCGGTTCCCGTGTTGTTGCACCCGTAATGCCGGCAAATGAAATTGGATGTGTGAAATCAATACTCCTAGCAACCCCGTTGCTTGGTAGTTAATGGACGATAAATTCTTTCATAGCGTGTTGGTTACTAAACCATCATTCTAAGATTGATCGTGCTACCTAGTCCTTATTTCAGCTGCACTCTTCGATCAATGGGTTAGGATTGTGCTAATCCCTCACTCTTTTGATCATATTGTCTTGCCCTGAAAAGCAAGATTGTTCTCGAGCTTAGAGTCATATCAGTGGTTGGTGATTTTCCGGATATCTTCACGGAAGTATCACCAGGTCATCCCCTGACCGATATGGTGAGTTCGTGATCAAGTTGGTTTACCAATAAACCACTCTTTCTCCAAGAATCCGTGTTGGGTACCCCTGAGGTAGTTGGTTAAGCTAAACAACAACTTGGGGAGTTGGAAGATAAAAGCTATCCCAACTTAGTTCATTCCAAAGGGATATCCTTGTGTTTGTGTGTTAGTTGAAGAAAGATGATATCTTCATCGATTGGTCCCTGTGATCAGTTGTTGGACCTATTGTCTTATCAAAACTTTGATTTGAGTATGGGCTATCACCAAATCAAATCAGTACGAACGATGTTCGTAATGTTGTCTTACTCGTGGTTGACCCCTCGAGCATACACCATTACATCTTTGGTCAATGCTATCACATTGTTCACATAATGGTGGAATTCCAATGATATGGAAAATTCCGATGAGTTGCTGTTGAGCCCATCAGCATCATCTTGTCTCCTCCATGATTCATGATGAACATCAACCTAGTGTTGGAAAATTTGTAAGCAATGCCTTCGTGTTCCGTTCATGAAGCTTATGCTTGGATGGAAGAAGTGACTTCCTCGAACTCATGTGCATTTGGTGCAAGTTGCCGCCGTTAGTTCGAGAAAGATTGTTTTTGTTTCCTCTGGTACCATCCCAAGTCAGTTATGCATGTGCGAATGTATTCTATGGTTTGGTAGATTAATTACCTCCACTCCATATGTATTCCCTAGCACACCAAGCCACTGATTGACTTGTTCAAGGAAAAGAAGTCTAGCGCGCGTAAAGACTTCAAAATCCTTGATGATGGATCCTAACCTGAACTCAATAGTGTTTTATTATAAGACTACTATGTGGTCATTCTTGTCTTGGACAACATGCTCACATGTATGTAGTAGAACCAGCTCGTGTTTTGGACCTTGCTATCGTAGTTCATTCCCGAGAATATCGCAACGTCATCTCATCGATTTGTGTTGCAAACTTTCTTTTCCAGACATGTTGTCTGAAATATTCCGTTACCAACCAGATCTGAATCTCAGGCAGATATGATGGTTGGAACTTCTCCAAGATCTATGATGTAGGTCCCGACAAGGTTGATGTTCTGGCCGACACACCTAGCCGGAAGATCTATCATTGTAGTATCTTGATTGAGCTATTTGACCATCTTCTCCATGAGGATTTAGTGCAACTTATTCTAGAAGTTGTTCCTTACGGATCTTTGTGCTCCCAGTTTCTTCGATTATGCTATAACCATTCAAACAGTGGATTCACTCTCTACTGTTGAGTTTTCCCCCAGTTACTAGAATCATACCCAACATTTGCATCTTGTTCCCAGCTTGCACCGCCATTGTGCCATTGTAACGCCCCGAGACCGACGCTCCAGATGCCTTCCTTGTTTTTCGTGTTCGCCGTGTGTTTTATTTGTTTGTTGCATTTCATCATGTCATCTTTTGCATTGCATCGACACTCGTTGCCGTCATTGTTTTTTTAAACTGGCATCCACTCGTAGTTGCCGCGTCCCCCCTTGCTTTCGTTGACCGTTCTGAGACCAACCTTGTTCTTCGTTTTCCCTCTGGCCTAGACCGGAGTCTCTCTGTACAGTGCACAGACCCCTCGTGTCCGCGTCTGAAGCTGTCCCAAACCCGAACCTCTCAGTCGTGACCGTTGGATCCGGATCATCCCCAAACATCCCCAAAATATCATCGTTTTATTTATTGGACTCTCTAACCTATTTATTCTCGTCCATCGAATTTCGATCGGAAGATCAAAACTTCCTTCCTTTTTCATATATATAGGTCCAACCATAGATCCTAGGGGCCTTGTCCCATCGATCCTCCTAGCCGCCGCCACCCCTGTCCATTCCCTCCTCCTTCCTGGGGATCTCACCCGCCTACCCATCCACCAGCCGCCACTCACTCCCTCGGGATCCATCCCCATTCTTCTTCCAATCAGCCCGCAAGCCTCCTCCCTCGATCCATCCAACCAGCACCGCTCGCCCGATTTCCCTGTCACCACAAGCCACCGGGGCACCAGGAGCCCTCCAGCCCTTGCTCCAGCACGCCTCCTACCCCGAGCTCCTCTCGTGCTCCTCCCATGGCGCCCTCATCTCCGACACCAACGTCGAACCCCGCCGCCCTCGTCTGTCCGGCGAGCCACCGGCGAGCTTCATCCGAGATGAGCGCCGCTGCCCCCTTCTTCTTCCCCTTTTCAGTGCTTCCCCGTTCCTCTCCATCTCACTCATCTCTCTCTCTCTCGCGGGGAACCGTCTGGGTCGTCGCCCGTTCATCGCCCCGCTGTCAGATTTGGCAAGCTCCGGCCTCCCTCGCCTTTCCCGCGTCACCAGTGTCCCGTGCCCCAGTCCCGCACCCCCCACGACCTCGCTGCAGCTCCGCGCCGCCGCAAGTCCACGGTGTCGCCGCCTCTGCTTCCATGCTCCAGATCGAACGCCCAGCCGCCGAGCTCAAGCACCTCGCCGGATCCGCGACACCCACCACTGACCTGCTCCGTTCCGGCCAGTCCTCGTTGAATCCACCCCAAGCCTCGCGCCATCACCCACCGGAGCCAGACAACGCTGGATCCCTTCCTCCTGACCTCCTCGGCTCCGGCAACCAGGTCATGCCGCCGCTCCCCGTGCCTCCTCTCTTTTCCCTGCTGCTCCCCTCTAAACTTACCCCGCCATGGCCGCCTGTCTGCAGGTCGCCGATGCACCCGATGGGATGAAGCTGCCGGTGCCCCTACTCCAGCCCTGTGTCGCCTTCCCCCGCACCGATCCCAACCCCACCGACCTGCACGGCAACCCCACGCCACGCCCGTGCGCCGGTGTCCTCTGCATCGAAGCCCTGCTTCGGTTGCAGAGAAGAACGAGCGCCTTGACCCAGCGCCTCCGTTGACCGCTTCGTCAACTCGGTCTCCCGTGCCAGATCGCGAGGCCCAGCACGCCAGCCTCTGCACCGAACGGGCCTCAGCCCACTAGGTGAGGCCAACCCCAGCGCCCAGCCGCCCCTGTTGCGGCCCAGTTCTTGTTTTTTTCAGTTCGGCGATTTTATCTAATTTCCAGGAGATTGCAGATTTGCAGAAAAACCCCTATATGTTCATGCATCTAATAACTAATTAACCATTCATCATATTAAAATGTTTTCAACATGTAAAGTGCTTAGGATTTCATCTAGTTTAATAATCTGCTATTTTCATCCATGTTTAAAATGTTTAAATGGTTGTTTGACTAAATTTGCTCAAATGCCATGTTAAAATGATTTATTTCATAACTAATTAACCGTAACTCGGAATTTAATAAACTTTATATGTAAATGGGGTAGAAAAATGCCTAGTTTAACATGGTGCACTTTATTTTGCTGTTTAACAACATTAAAATTGTGTTTAGGGCAGAACAGTAGTAAATCTAAAATATGCATATGAGGATTTTCCGGAATTGTTGTTTGTTGTTCCGGCCTCATTTAAACTTGCCTAAATAGTTAGTTTACTTATGCTTCACCCTCTTGCCTTGTTAATAAACATTTAACATTGTTGGGTACATAAACGAGAGAGAACTAAATAATTGATGTGGGTTTCGTCAATATGCAACTTGTTACATATTGAGCTCCACTTAATTTGTAGTATTGTTTGCGCACTTTGCCATGCCATGCCTCATTAAACCAGACATGCATCATACTTGTTTGTGCATCATGCCATGTGTATGTGGTGGTTGTTTACCATGTTGTTTGTTTCTTTCCGGGTTGCTTCTCTCGTTAGCTTCGGTTTCGTTCCGGAGTTGTGAGGATTCGTTCGACTACGTCCGTTGTCTTCTTCATGGACTCATTTCTTCTTCCTTGCGGGATCTCAGGCAAGATGACCATACCCTCGAAATCACTTCTATCTTTGCTTGCTAGTTGTTCGCTCTATTGCTATGTTGCGCTACCTACCACTTGCTATATCATGCCTCCCATATTGCCATGTCAAGCCTCTAACCATCCTTTCCTAGCAAACCGTTGTTTGGCTATGTTACCGCTTTTGCTCAGCCCCTCTTATAGCGTTGTTAGTTGCAGGTGAAGTTGAAGTTGGTTCCATGTTGGAACATGGAGATTTTGGGATAACACAATATCTCTTATTTAATTAATGCATCTATATACTTGGTAAAGGGTGGAAGGCTCGGCCTTATGCCTGGTGTTTTGTTCCACTCTTGCCGCCCTAGTTTCCGTCATATCGGTGTTATGTTCCTTGATTTTGCGTTCCTTACACGGTTGAGTGATTTATGGGACCCCCTTGACAGTTTGCTTTGAATAAAACTCCTCCAGCAAGGCCCAACCTTGGTTTTAACATTTGCCACCTAAGCCTTTTTCCCTTGGGTTCTGCAGACTCAAGGGTCATCTTTATTTTAGACCCCCGGGCTAGTGCTCCTTCGAGTGTTGGTCCGAACCGAGCTGCCTGCGGGGCCACCTTGGGGAAACTTGAGGGCTGGTTTTACTCGTAGCTAGACTCATCCGGTGTTGCCCTGAGAACGAGATATGTGCAGCTCCTATCGGGATTTGTCGGCACATCGGGCGGCTTTGCTGGTCTTGTTTTACCATTGTCGAAATGTCTTGTAAACCGGGATTCCAAGACTGATCGGGTCTTCCCGGGAGAAGGAATATCCTTCATTGACCGTGAGACCTTATAATGGGCTAAGTTGGGACACCCCTGCAGGGTATAAACTTTCGAGAGCCGTGCCCGCGGTTATGTGGCAGATGGGAATTTGTTAATATCCGGTTGTAGAGAACTTGACACTCGACTTAATTAAAACGCATCAACCGCGTGTGTAGCCGTGATGGTCTCTTTTCGGTGGAGTCCGAGAAGAGAACACGGCTTTTGGGTCATGTTTGACGTAAGTAGGAGTTTAGGATCACTTCTTGATCATTACTAGTTGACGACCGTTCCGTTGCTCCTCTTCTCGCTCTTATTTGCGTATGTTAGCCACCATATATGCTTAGTGCTTGCTGCAGCTCCACCTCACTACCTTCTCCTACCCATAAACTTAAATAGTCTTGATCTCGCGGGTGTGAGATTGTTGAGTCCTCGTGACTCATAGATACTTCCAAAACAGTTGCAGGTGCCGATGATAGCAGTGCAGGTGACGCAACTGAGCTCAAGTGGGAGTTCGACGAGGACCTTGGTCGTTACTATGTTTCGTTTCCTGATGAGCAGTAGTGGAGCCCAGTTGGGACGATCGGGGATCTAGCATTTGGGGTTATCTTCTTTTCATTTGGATTTGACCGTAGTCGGTCTATGTGTGTACTCTGATTGATGTATGATTTATTTATGTATTGTGTGAAGTGGCGATTGTAAGCCAACTCTTTATCCCATTCTTGTTCATTACATGGGATTGTGTGAAGATGACCCTTCTTGCGACAAAACCACAATGCGGTTATGCCTCTAAGTTGTGCCTCGACACGTGGGAGATATAGCCACATCATGGGTGTTACAAGTTGGTAATCAGAGCCATCCCCGACTTAGGAGCCCCCTACTTCATCGAATCGCTGTCGTTGTTGAGTCTAGAACAAAAAGTTTTGAGTTGTAGGATTATATATATATCGGAGAGTAGGATTCTTTTTACTCCTCAGTCCCTTCGTCGCTCTGGAGAGGCCCCCTGACGTAGAAGTTTTGACTCTCCTCTCCTCAAATTTCACTAAAAAAAATTTTAGGATCACGCGTTATCTTCAACAAGGTAGTCCACATCATCCATTCTAGTATGAGTATGCCATCCCTTCGAGCTCTTTCCACCGATCGATTATGATTTGCCTTAGGCTGGTATAGAGAGTTTCAATGATCTCTGTATCAAAAGTAATTCTTTTGCCACTTAAGGGAATAACTCTATGAGCCACCTTCTCTAAGGTGTCCCGTCATGGAATCATGGCAATTATTTCATCGCTATCTTGAAACCATGCACCACCCTACTCCATTGTGGGATTGTTGCCTACCAAATTGAACCCTTGTCATCCGCTTGTTTCCATTGCTCCTGATGTGTGTTTTGTGTCTCAGCTCGAGAGATGTTTCCAACGTCTCACTCCATGAGTTGATCTTGAGTTGCTCGATCTTCAAGAAGATTGATTTCTGTAGAGTTTCTTTTTGTCATCATCATGATTGGATGAAGATCTCGAAAGCAAAGACGTCAAGATCAATATGATGCAATGAATCAACATCTTCGGGAAGGGCAGCCGGATCGAGAAGATGGTGATAACTTTGTGTCCCCTCTTCCTCTTACCCTACGTCTTGAATCTCGGGACGAGATTCTTGTTTAGTGGGGGTGAGTTGTCACAACCCTAGATCTTTGTTGCAATTAGTTGCATTAAGTGAGCATCATGCATCATGTCTAAATTCCTAGAATTGAATTGAGGGAATTCTAAAGCCTCAAAAATTAAATCAAGGGCAAAGAACCCTAAAAAGTGCATTCAATGAACCCAAAATGCCTTCATTAATGTTTGGCATTTTTGGCAAGGTATTTGATCCAAACCAAAAATATTGAACATTTTGAAGGATTTATTTTTGGGACTTTGAATTTAAATCAATAGCTATTTGAATTTGAATTATATTCATACAACTAGAATATATTTTCAAATACCTCTGATATGTTTTATGAGCATTTGGAAATGTCCATAAAAGCTACATAAAAATATTCAAGGAGTTTAGCATTTGGTTTGAAGTTCACTTGAATTTTAAAACAGTGGCAAAAGATATCAATAAAAAACACAAAACAGAAAACAAAACAGAAAGAAACAGGGAACGGAAACTCACCTGACTTACTGTTGCCGGCCCAGCCCAGCAGCGGCCCAGCCCAGCAGCGCCTCCAGGTTGTCTTCAACCTCAGGCAGCTGCGTGGCAGCAGCACAGCGACCGCGGCCACCTCCTGCTTCCAGCGACGGGGGCCTCCCCCGAGTCTATCTGGATGCCAGGAGATGCCCCGGATCCACCTCGACCTCTCCCCTCTTCTGCAGCACTCCCTCCCTCCCTCTAGCGTTCGATTTCGCGGCCACCGAGAGCAACAGCCGGCCACCGCAGCCCGCATGCGTAGCCACCGTCGTCGCCTTCCCTTCCTAACGTGTTCCAGGGGTTCGCCGCGAACTGCTCTTTCTCACGGACGAACCAGACGACCCGGGACGCACTGCAGCCTCAACCCCGACCTCTTCTTCAACCTCTGACGGCCGAGATTGCCGGCGCCGTTACTCACCTCCAGCGCTTCCCCGAGCCCGCTGATCTTCCCTGCCGCACCGCTGTGAGCTTAAATTCGTTTTCGCCCTCCTCCCTGCGCCTATTACGTCGCCTAGCCGCTGATCCCACCTCAGCCGAAGCTCGCCGCCGCCGTGCCTCGTCGGCCCCGTGGCTAAAGCTCACGAGCGTCACTTGCAAGTGCACCACTGTGTTCAGCGCCTCCGCAGGAGATGAACACGACCACCCACTCGTCCTTCCGTGCACCCTAGCAGGTTTCCGGCGAGGTCCGAACTCCGGCCACCGCGCAAACGGACGCCGCCGTCGATTCAGGCCATCTCTGGCGATGCCGCTTGTTCCATCGGATGCGCGAGAACCACAGCTAACCGTAGCCGCAATCCACGCGTAGAATGGTGCCCTGTAGCGAGCGCACGGTGAACCTCCACCGTCGGCTGTGGTCGTCGCCGGTTAACCTCCGGCGATGATGACGTGGCACTGTCATTAGCAGCTAATTGCGCCACTAATTAACCTCTAGTGAAAGTGACAGCCGGGCCCCACATCCTAACTAACTGGCTAACTAAACTAGATTAAGTATAATCTAATTACCCTGGACCAACGCGTCAGCATTGACTGTGCTGACGTGTCCGTTGACCGGACCCACCTGTCTTTGACACTGAACAGCACTGGGTCACTGACCAGTGGCCCCCACTTTTTAGGTTTGACCTGGACCTGGCGTGTTGACCTGCTGATGTCACTCTAACATCGCAAAGCCTTTTCTGGAATTTAAATAAATCTAAATGATTTATTTATTTTTAGAAAATACCCTAAACTTCAAAAATTCATGTAAATTCAACCGTAGCTCAGATTGAAATAAGTTATATATGAAAAATGATCAGAAAATCCAATCTATCCATATGTATTGGTTTCATGCATGTTAGAGCAACTTAAACTTGCTGATCAGCTCAAAACATGTTAATGCACTTTATAAACCCATAACTTGAGTTTGTATTTGAATCTTTGATTTAAATGAGCTCAAACCACCCTGGTTGTAGATGCATTAGCCCAACACACTCATTTTGCCATGTCATATTCATGCATCATGTTGTTGCATTGCATTGATTGTGTTTTCTCTCTGTTGCTGGTAATTGTCCCCTCTTAGTAGACGTTGCTTCGACGATGTGATCGTTGACACTGATGAAGACCTAATGCTATCTTCAGAAGTGCCAGGCAAGCAAAACTCCCTTGTCCATTTCGATACAATCCCACTCTCTCGCTCCTGCTCTCTTTTACTGCATTAGGACAACAACGATTCAACTGTTACATGCTGCGGTAGCTGAACCCCTTTTCCTCTGCATGACCTGTCATTGCCACAGTAAATAGATGAAACCCACTAGCATGAGTAGGAGTTGTTTGAGCCCTCATGTGCCTACTCATTCATGCTTGTTTGTCATGCCTGCTACTGCTTAGAGTTAAGTCGGGTCTGATTCATCGGGAATGAATTGGAATGGTGATGAACATGTCCTACTGTGTGTGAGCTAAGTGTGTGAACACGACTTGGTAAAGGTAGCGGTGAGAGTCCATGTAGGAGTACATGGTGGGTTGTCTCACTGAAACCATCCTCAGGAACTGAGTTCTGTGTTTGTGATCCATGAAACTGCTAGTACCACACGTTGGGCCCTGAAATATGACCCCGCTCGACTTATTAACCGCCCTTGTCCTCTGTCCAGGAGTTGCAACTAGTTTCTAGTGTTTGTAGGATATGTGTTGGAGGCCGTGCGTAGCGCTGACCCTAGGGGTGGGCTATGATGCAGTAGATACACCGTGGCCTAGTGTACCGGGCGCCCGTTTGGTGTCTCGGGAACCCTGCACACATCATTTGTGGCTGTGAGCAAAACCCCGGCCGGATCTCCTCGCGGATGGAACCCGAATAGGCGATAAACCTGGACTAGAGACTTGTGTGGTTAGTTAGGTCATGGTCTACACCCATGTCGGCTTTCGCTTGAAGTCTGCCGAGCACATGTCGTGTGCAGACGCTAAGTGGTGGAAACATGTGTGAAGAAGTACACCCCTGCAAGGTTATAAATGATCTATTCGAATAGCCGCGTCCACGGTAAAGGACTTCTGGGTTGCCTATACAGTTCATAGACAAGTGAAAGTGGATACTCTAAAATGCGCAAGATAAGCGTGAGTGCTATGGATGGCGTTCTCGTAGGTAGACGGGAGCGGATCCATAGTGGTGTATTGAATGGTGAATATGTGGACTCGTGTGCGCCACATCAAAAGAGTTACTTGCAGTCGTAGTTCAGGTTAGCCACTGATTCAAAGCTGGCTTGCTGCAGTTAAACTCCACCACCCCCTTTGTTGATACTGATGCATATGTAGCTAGTTCTGATGTAAGTCTTGCTGGGTACATTTGTACTCACATTTGCCTATTTTATGTTTTGCAGAGAGACGTCAGTCTCGCTAGTAGTTCCGCGTGGACTTCGACGTTTAGCTTTTTACCTCAGCTACGATCTTGTACCCTTGGGAGGGTCTTGTAGATAGTCAGGCTTCTCAGCCTTTTTCATTTGTAGTTGTCTGTACTCAGACATGTTTATGCTTCCGCTCGATGCTTGTATGCTCTGTATGTTGGGTCATGAGACCATGATTGTAATATTTGGCTCCTCGGAGCCTAATGAATAAATACTTGAGTCGTAGAGTTATGTTGTGATGCCATGTTGTATTTACACATATCGAGCATATTGTGTGTATGATTGAAATGCTTGGTATGTGTGGGATCTGACAACCTAGTTGTTTATCCTTGGTAGCCTCTCTTATGGGGAAATGTAGTCTTGTGCTTCCATGAGCCATAGTAGTCCGCTACAGTCCGGTTCACCGGAGTCCTGCTAGCCCAGCACTACTGCTCCGGAACACTTGACTGGCCGACATGTGATTCACTTCGTTCCTGTGTCTGTCCCTTCGGGGAAATGTCACGCGGTGACATCCGGAGTCCTGCCTAGCCTACTACAGCCCGGTTCACCGGAGTCCTGTTAGCCCAGTGCTACAGCCCGGATTCGCACGCTGCTGACCGACATGCTCGATGTTGATTCATGTATGACTGTCCCCGTAAGTTAGTGCCACTTTGGGTTCACGACTAGTCATGTCAGCCCGGGTTCTCTGTCATATGGATGCTAGCGACACTATCATATACGTGAGCCAAAAGGCGCAAACAGTCCCGGGCCATGGTAAGGCGACACCCGTGGGAATACCATGCGTGAGGCCGCAAAGTGATATGAGGTGTTACCGGCTAGATCGATGTGACTTGGAATCGGGGTCCTGACACAGAACAAATTCCTCAGAGACCAGAAGAACTTCGTCTCTGTCACTGAAGAATATGACTGAACTGTATGAGATTTCCAATGGCTTCACTCGAAGGGATTGGTAGGTGTAGGATTTTGAGTTGAGCATCACTTGGAAATTTTTCCTTAGTATTTCCTCGACCCCCTTTAACAGTACGGTGTTTCCTATGACTCAGGAAAGAGAAAATGAAACTACGAAAACAAAAGTCTTCACGCTTCATGTTCCTCGAATGAATGCCAAGTCTTCAAGGTCACACCAATTTCTTCACTTTCAAAGTCTTCAGAAAGTCTTCAGAAATCCAAAGTCTTTAGTCGAAGACATTCATTTTTAGGGGTCGACTTTCTCTCTAAATATCAAACTCCTCATAGACTTATAGACCTGTGTACACTCATAAACACATTAGTCCCTTAACCTATAAGTCTTCAATACACCAAAATCACTAAGGGGCACTAGATGCACTTACAACAGCAAAGACACATGAAAAAGAATGGCATGGCATTGAAGTACATGTAAATCACTACAAAACATGATTAATGAGCTACTGCTAAAACTCACTAGAACATGTTCAAAATAGCATGGCAAAAATGCAAATGATAATAGTTTTACAGACTTGGCAGAAATTCACTGATCATGGCAAAACAGATTCAGATAGCCATGTTTAGGACTAGTAAACTATATGCTACAGGAACATATTATAGCACACAAGAGCATGGCATGCTAGTACTAAATGCACTTAACAAAACTCCCTCACTGGACATGTTCCAGAAACTCATAGATTTGATTCTAGCTTCAATGCAAAATGGCAAGTGATATAAACATATTTTAGACAGTAGAATTTCATGGCATGACAGGAACAGATTCATGATAGCATGCTTGCAAGCATGTTTAACTCAAAAAAAAGGCATATCATGGCATGTGAATAAAATTAGCAGAAAGTAGACATGATGAAGAACATGTTCATGTGCAAACCTACCACATAGGATGTTTGAATTTAATCACACAAAAATGACAAAACAACAATGTAATGTAAAAATGACATGTGTGCAAACTTGCTCAAATGCAGAAACTAAAGCCACCACTAGATTCATTGGATTTTTATACCCCAAAAACATATATAATATGTTGGGGTCACTTTAGAAAAATCAACACAAATGCTTAGAAAGAATTACTGCCTAAAATGGAGAAGACAGAATAAGGCATCTTTCCATAAATGGAAAGCACTGGAAATTGGGGAGGTTTAAACCGCGCCCGCGGGGGTCGAACCCGGTCTTCCCAGTGCGGGCGTGCATGGTCATACGCTGGGCTACGGCGAGGAGGATGACAGGAGGAGGGCTCGGTTCATTACGAGATGGCCGAGGGTCAAGCTCCTCTGATCAGACAGAGAAGACGACGACGGTGCCGGCAGGCACCGGTGGAGATCACTGGAGAATGGTGCACTGGCGACGGCGCGGAGCGGCTATGCAAGCGCGGTAGCGAGCTGGGGTGTGCGTGCGGCAGCTCGAGCACGAGCTCATGCCCGTCTCGGGTATGGCATGGCACGACGAGCGAGCGAGCGACCGGCGCAAGCAGGCAGGGTGCGCGCGGGGGTGTATATGAGTGCGGGGCTACGGCGAGCAAGCGCGCGTGAGAGAGAGGATCCAGAGCGGGAGCGAAGCGCGAGCAGCGACGGCAACTACGACATCTACACGGAATTCAGAGCTCGCCGGAGCGACGAGAGCACGACGCAGACATGATCAGAGCGGTGACTATGAGAGGCTATTGGCGAGAGGGGGATGGCAGAGGTGAATCTCGGCTCACTTAGCATCCACGGGACGTGTAGATGTGGCCGGGGCGTCGATGGAGGGACGACGGCGAGCTGACAAACAGGGCGATGCGCTTTGTCACGAGAAGTAGAGAAGAAGACGACGACGAGGAGGTAGCCGAAATTGGCGTCTCCTGCCTTGGATCTCAGTGAGAAGAAGACAAAGACGGTCACCCGGAGCGCCTGGAGGAAGGCGGGGCGCTGCTGGCGGATCCTACGCCGGCGACGAGCTCCTGCTCGTTTCGGCCATGGTGTGGGCGGCGGCTATGGGGGCGCAGTGAGGACCTACTGTTGGCGGCGGCGAGAGAGGGAAAGGTAAACCCTAGGAGAGCGTGGGTGCTGCTTATAAAGGGGCGCGAGCGTCACTGGCCTCGACTTCTGTGAGCTCACGGCGCGAGCTCCCTGTCTTTGAAGCGAGGGAGACGGAGGGGAACGGAGCAGGTGGCCGTGAGGGGGATGGGTCGCTAGCAGGAAGGCCCTGCGAGAGAGAGAGAGGGAAAGAGCCGGCGCTGGCGGGCTGCGGGCGAGGGGAAAAACTGGGCCGAGCTGGTGCCCGAGGCCCAGGTGACTGCTGCTGCTGCTGGGTTGCGCTGGTGCTCTCTTCTCTTCTCTTTTCTTTTAAACATTTTCGTCAAACAGAAAAGTAAGAAAAGTCCAGAGAGCTAGGCAATGAAGTAGGATGAGATAGAAATATATCTGAGACCCTGGAATTATGTAGTATTTGAATTAATTGTTCTAGACATTTTTAGAGGTAGAAAAATAAAACAAGTTTGAATTATAATCAAACTTGGACCATTTTTGAACCTAACCAAAACAACTCCAAATGTAATGAAATTTGGCAGAGAGGTTTAGCACATGGTGCAAGATTTATTGGGGGGATTTGAACATTAATGGAGTAGGGCAATATGGTACTTGCAATTAAGGGAAGAAGTAGAAGGAAGGAGATGTGATGTTGCATGGATCACACATAGAACATGCCACAAAGAACATGCATGAATATCATGGAAATGCAATTGACATAAGCTGAACACAACATTGATATGCTCATGATGCAACATATGATGGCCAGAAATGGATATGACAAGAATACTGCTACCTCTTGAGCTTGCGTTGGTTTTCCCCTTGAAGAGGAAAGGGTGATGCAGCAAAGTAGCATAAGTATCTCCCTCAGTTTTTGAGAACCATGGTAACAATCCAGTAGGAGACTACACGCAAGTCGCCTCATACATACACAAACAAATAAGAACCTTGCAACCAACGCGATAAAGGGATTGTCAATCCCTTCACGGCCACTTGCAAAAGTGAGATCTGATAGAGATAATAAGATAAATATTTTGGTATATTTTATGATAAAGATTGAAAGTAAAGAATGCAAAATAAATGGCGACAGAAATAGCACGCCGGCAGGAAATTAATATAATGGAAGATAGACCCGGGGGCCATAGGTTTCACTAGTGGCTTCTCTCAATATAGCATAAGTATTACGGTGGGTGAACAAATTACTGTCGAGCAATTGATAGAAAAGTGCATAGTTATGAGAATATCTAGGCATGATCATGTATATAGGCATCATGTCCGTGACAAGTAGACCGAAACGATTCTGCATCTACTACTATTACTCCACACATCGACCGCTATCCAGCATGCATCTAGAGTATTAAGTTCATAAGAACAGAGTAACGCATTAGGCAAGATGACATGATGTAGAGGGATAAACTCAAGCAATATGATATAAACCACATCTTTTTATACTCGATGGCAACAATACAATACGTGTCGTTTCCCTTTCTGTCACTGGTATCGAGCAACGCAAGATTGAACCCAAAGCTAAGCACTCCTCCCATTGCAAGAAAGATCAATCTAGTAGGCCAAACCAAACTGATAATTCGAAGAGACTTGCAAAGATATTAAATTATACATAAAAAAATTCAGAGAAGATTCAAATATTGTTCATAGATAATCTTGATCATAAACCCACAATTCATCGGATCTCGACAAACACACCGCAAAAAGAGTTACATCGAATAGATCTCCAAGAAGATCGAGGCGTACTTTGTATTGAGATCCAAAGAGAGAGAAGAAGCCATCTAGCTAATAACTATGGACCCGAAGGTCTGTGGTAAACTACTCACACATCATCGGAGAGGCTATGGTGTTGATGTAGAAGCCCTCCGTGATCGATTCCCCCTCCGGCGGAGTGCCGGAAAAAACCCCAAGATGGGATCTCATGGGTACAGAAGGTTACGGCGGTGAACATAGGGTTTCGTGGTGCTCCTGGGTGTTTTCGGGGTATATGGATATATATAGGAGGAAGAAGTAGGTCGGTGGAGCTGCAAGGGGCCCAAGAGGGTGGGGGCGCGCCGAGGGGGGAAGGCGCGCCTCCCTGCCTTGTGGCCTCCTCGCTTCTTTCTTGACGTCCACTCCAAGTCCCCTGGATCACGTTTGTTCCAAAAATAACGCTCCCGAAGGTTTCATTCCGTTTGGACTCCGTTTGATATTCCTTTTCTGCGAAACACTAAAATAGGCAAAAAAACAACAATTTGCACTAGGCCTTCGGTTAATAGGTTAGTCTCAAAAATAATATAAAAGTGTATAATAAAGCCCATTAAACATCCAAAACAGATAATATAATAGCATGGAACAATCAAAAATTATAGATACGTTGGAGACGTATCAAGCATTCCCATGCTTAATTCCTGCTCGTCCTCGAGTAGGTAAATGATAAAAACAGAATTTTTGATGTGGAATGCTTCCTAGCAGAATTTTCAATGTAATTTCCTTTATTATGGCATGAATGTTCAGATCCGAAAGATTCAAGACAAAATTTTAATATTGACATAAAAATAATAATACTTCAGTCATACTAACTAAGCAATTATGTCTTCTCAAAATAACATGGCCAAAGAAAGTTCATCCCTACAAAGTCATATAGTTTGGTCATGCTCCATTTTCGTCACACAAGAATGCTCTCATCATGCACAACCCCGATGACAAGCCAAGCAATTGTTTCATACTTTAGTAATCTCAAACTTTTTTCAACTTTCACGCAATACATGAGCGTGAGCCATGGATATAGCACTATGGTTGGAATAGAATATAATGATGGGGGTTATGTGAAGAAGACAAAAAAGGAGAAAGTCTCACATTGACGCGGCTAATCAATGGGCTAGGGAGATGCCCATAAATTAATGTCAATGCAAGGAGTAGGGATTGCCATGCAACAGATGCACTAGAGCTATAAATGTATGAAAGCTCAACAAAAGAAACTAAGTGGGTGTGCATCCAACTTGCTTGCTCATGAAGACCTAGGGCATTTGAGGAAGCCCGTTGTTGGAATATACAAGCCAAGTTCTATAATGAAAAATTCCCACTAGTATATGAAAGTGATAAAACAAGAGACTCTCCATCATAAAGATCATGGTGCTAATTTGAAGCACAAGTGTGGAAAAAACAATAGTAGCATTGTCCCTTTTTATTTCTCTTCTTTTTTGCGGGCCTTCCTTTTTTGGCCTTTCTCTTTTTTTTCTTTTTTTGGGAAATGCTCTATTTATGATGATCATCACACTTCTATTTATTTACAACTCAATGATTACAACTCGATACTAGAACAAAATATGACTCTATATGAATGCCTCCGGCGGTGTACCGGGATGGGCAATGAATCAAGAGTGACATGTATGATAAATTATGCATGGTGCTTTGTCACAAATACGATGTCAACTACATGATCATGCAAGGCAATATGACAATGATGAAGCGTGTCATAATAGTTGAAACGGTGGAAAGTTGCATGGCAATATATCTCGGAATGGCTATGGAAATGCCATAATAGGTAGGTATGGTGGCTGTTTTGAGGAAAATATAAGGAGGTTTATGTGTGATAGAGCGTATCATATCACGGGGGTTGGATGCACCGGCGAAGTTTGCACCAACTCTCAAGGTGAGAAAGGGCAATGCACGGTACCGAAGAGGCTAGCAATGATGGAAAGGTGAGAGTGCGTATAATCCATGGACTCAACATTAGTATTAAAGAACTCACATACTTATTGCAAAAATCTACAAGTCATCAAAAACCAAGCATTACGCATGCTCCTAGGGGGATAGATTGGTAGGAAAAGACCATCGCTCGTCCCCGACCACCACTCATAAGGATGACAATCAAAGAACACCTCATGCTTCAAATTTGTTACACAACGTTTACCATACGTGCATGCTACGGGACTTGCAAACTTCAACACAAGTATTTCTCAAATTCACAACTACTCAACTAGCACAACTCTAATATTACCATATCCATATCTCAAAACAATCATCAAGTATCAAACTTCTCATAGTATTCAATGCACTTTTTATGAAAGTTTTTATTATATCCAAGTTGGATGCCTATTATATTAGGACTAATTTTATAGCCAAAGAAAATTACCATGCTGTTCTAAGGGATTCTCAAAATAATATAAGTGAAGCATGAGAGATCAACAATTTCTATAAAATAAAACCACCACCGCGCTCTAAAACGATATAAGCGAAGCACTAGAGCAAAATTATCTAGCTCAAAAGATATAAGTGAAGCACATAGAGTCTTCTAATAAATTCCGATTCATGTGTGTCTCTCCCAAAATGTGTGTACAGCAAGGATGATTGTGGTAAACTAAAAATCAAAGACTCAAATCATACAAGACGCTCAAGCAAAACATATATCATGTGGTGAATAAAAATATAGCATCAAGTAAAGTTACCGATGGACGAAGACGAAAGAGGGGATGCCTTCCGGGGCATCCCCAAGCTTAGGCTTTTGGTTATCCTTGAATTTTACCTTGGGGTGCCTTGGGCATCCCCAAGCTTAGGCTTTTTCCAATACTTATTCCATAATCCATCAAATCTTTACCCAAAACTTGAAAACTTCACAACACAAAACTCAACAGAAAATCTCATGAGCTCCGTTAGCGAAATAAAACAAACCACCACTTTAAGGTACTGTAATGAACTCATTCTTTATTTATATTGGTGTTAAACCTACTGTATTCCAACATCTCTATGGTTCATAACCTCTGATACTAGCCATAGATTCATCAAAATAAGCAAACGACACACGAAAAACAGAATCTGTCAAAAACAGAACAGTCTGTAGTAATCTGTATCTAAGCAAACTTCTGTAACTCAGAAAAATCTACCAAACTAGGACGACCTATATAATTTGTTTATTGATCTACTGCAATTGGAATCGGTATTTTATCACATTCTGGTGATTTTTAACAATTGTTTTCGTGAGCAGAAAGTTTCTGACTTTTTCAGCAAGATCAAATAACTATCATCCAAGAAGATCCTATAGGTTTCACTTGGCACAAACACTAATTAAGACAGAAAACCACACCTAACCAGAGGCTAGATCAAATATTTATTAATAAACAGAACCAAAAAGCAAGAAACAAAAATAAAATGGGTTGCCTCCCAACAAGCGTTATCGTTTAACGCCCCTAGCTAGGCATAAAGGCAAGTGTAGATCTACGTATTATCATCTTTCGTATGCAATCCATAAGTGGCTCTCATAATAGATTCATAAGTTAATTTAATTTTATTCCTAGGAAAGTGTTTCATGCCTTTCCTTAGCGGAAATTGGAATCTAATATTTCCTTCTTTCATATCAATAATTGCACCAATCGTTCTAAGGAAAGGTCTACCAAGAATAATAGGACATGTAGGATTGCAATCTATATCAAGAACAATGAAATCTATGGGCACATAATTCCTATTTGCAACAATAAGAACATCATTAATTCTTCCGATAGGTTTCTTAATGGTGGAATCCGCAAGATGCAAGTTTAGAGAACAATCATCAAATTCACGGAAACCTAACATATCACACAAAGTTTTTGGAATCGTGGAAACACTAGCACCCAAATCTGTAGCGACCAGACCTCAAATGGTCTGTGCTGCTGTGCACCAGTGTCATCCCTGGATCAGTAATGCTGACACACACAGTACAAATGGAGGATTTATAACAGAGTAGCAATCACACACTTATTACATCGAATATCTCCAAAGAGAATAAGTATGATAAATATGGCTTAAGGCCATATTTAAAACGATAACAGCGGAAGACTTGGAAGATAAGTGAGTCCATCAACTCTAGCGGCATCACTGAGTATAAGACCACGACCTAAGGCACCTTACTCGTCGTCTGAAAAGTCTACAACATGAAACGTTGCAGCCCGAAAACGGGTCGGCACATAGAATATGCTGGCAAAGTAACACATAGAAAATAATGAACATAATAATGCTATACTACATGCATATATGGCTGGTGGAAAGCTCTATGGTTACAGTTTTGCGAAAAGCCAATTTTTCCCTACTTCAAAGGAATAAATTTTATTTAACTATCATGGTGGTTGTGAAACATTGACATGGTTGACAGCATCTCAATCCCAATTAAGAATCATTATTAACCCAACAAAATTAATTAAAAGTAACATGGTGATGAGATTCACATGATAATCTAGGTACTAGATACTCAAGTTGTCCATAACCGGGGACACGGCTAACCATGATTAGTTTGTACACTCTGCAGAGGTTTGTGCACTTTTCCCCACAAGACTCGATCTCCTCCGTTGGATTACTCGCACTACATGGTGTTTGAGTAACGGATGACCGAGACACAGTCTTTCAGAAGTGTTTGCACCTTACGTATGGGTAGACAGTTACACCTACTTTCCCCTACATCTGCTAGTCTACCACTGTAAGAGTTCACACAACTTAGTCAACAATGCTAGAGCCCATAATAGCTTGCGGCTGCACACGGAAGTTTCTAGCATGAATAATCTCATGATCCCTTTGAACCTGGGTGGCGGTCCAAAAGAAAAACAGGCAATCCTGGAATACCCAGGTACCTCAATCCACCCAGATGTGAGTTTTAGTTGCCACCTTAAGTAAACCATTAATTAACAATCTCACATCTGTCATGGAAATCTCTCAAACCCAATCCACGTCTACGAGCATAGCATGGCAATATAATAGCAACGTAGAAGTAACTCCCAAGGGTTTGATAAACAAAACAGGTAATAGGTACTACCTCAACTACTTCCCAATACCCACAATTTATTTAGATCCTAATCATGCAATGTTTGAGGAATAGATCTAATGCAATAAAAACTCGGTATGGAAGGTATATGATCAAAGTGTTACTTGCCTTGCTGATGATCTGCGAAACCTAGCGATTCGAAGTAACAAGCGGCACACTCCGGGTACTCTATCGCAAACAAACAAGCAGACAATCAGTACTCATCTAATGCACAGGTAAAACTCGAATGAAAGATCCAACCAGAAAGTTCAACTTAAGAACTCCGGTTTGCAAAAAGAATCAACTCGAACGAAGCAACGAAAGTCAAACGGTGAAAGAAACAAGCTTCGTTTACTAATCTGGATCTAGGTCAAATTTTACAGTAGCAAAAACTTATTTGAGTAGGTTAAACGGAAAGAGAATTTCGAGACGAAACTCTAGGCGCTTGAATCGCCTGATTCCGATAAACGAGCGAAAAGTTAAACAAAAACGAAGATTCGATCAGAAATCGAATCTAAGATAATCGCGGAAAAAACCGACGAAAAAGAAAAACGGACGAACGGTTAAAGAACGGACGTTCGTTAACAGAGAAAAACCGACGAACGCGTTCGTTAAAACGAACGAGTCGGTGAACGCTCACAAAATAACAAAACCGAAAAAAACCGATCTAGGTTTTTTTTTAAACGAACGGTTTTTTTTAAAACAAAACCGGCAACGAGGCGAGGTGCGGCTACCTCGTCGGGGGCGTGCTCCGGCGGGGCTCCGGCGACTCGGGGCGAGGGGCGGCGGGGTCGGGCGGCTCGGGGCGAGGGGCGGGGCTCCGGCGGCGGCTCGGCGAGCGGCGGCGGCGGCGCAAAGCGGCGGCGGCGCGGGCTTCGGTGCGGGCGGCGGCGGGTGCGATGCGGCGGCGGCGGGGTGAGGTGAGAGGAGGGGGGGTGCGGGGGTATAAATAGGAGGGGGGTCCGGCGACTTGGGGGAGGGGCAAGCCGGGCGGGGGCGGCTCCCGTGTCCGCCATGGACACGGCGCGGCGGCGGGGCGTCGTGCGAGGAGAGGAGACGACGGGCGTGGGCCGGCGGCCTGGCTCGGCTGGGCTCGGCCCAGTCGGGCGCAGCGCAGTTTTTTTTTAAAACGTTCCGCGGAAAATAATTCGTAGAAAAAAATAAATAAAAGTCCAAAAAAGATAAAACAAATTTTCCCCGTCTAGTTAGAAAATCTAGAATAGGGTGAACATTTTTTTGACACAAAATAAATTTTGAAAACATGCAATATTTTTTTAATGCAAATAAAATTGCAGATAAAATCCGAATAAATTCCAATAAATGATTTTAACATTTTTCCTCCAGTATTTTAATTGTTTTGGAGAAGTCATATTTTCTCCTCTCATTTTTTTTAAAATGATATATTTTTTCGGAGAGAAAATAATTAAAACCAAAATCCTCGTTTTATAATTTGATGAAAATCAAATATTAAAATTCGAGAAAATCCCCAACTCTCTCCGAGGGTCCTTGAGTTTCTTAGGATTTATCGAGGATTTGTCAAAATGCAATAAAATATGGTATGCAATGATGATCTATGTATAACATACCAAATTGAAAATTTGGGATGTTACAAACCTACCCCCCTTAAGATGAATCTCGCCCTCGAGATTCGGGTTGGCTTGAAAACAGGTGGGAGTGGTCCTTCCGTAGATCTTCCTCTCGCTCCCAGGTGGCTTCATCTTCCGTGTGGTGACTCCACTGGACTTTGCAAAACTTGATAACCTTACTGCGGGTAACTCGGCTGGCATACTCAAGAATCTTAACTGGTTTCTCCTCATAGGTCAAATCACTTTCCAGCTGAATCGCTTCCAGTGGCACAGTATCTCTCAGTGGTATCTCAGCCATCTCTGCGTGGCACTTCTTCAACTGGGAGACGTGAAATACATCATGAACTCCTGACAATCCTTTAGGCAATTCCAGCTTGTAGGCAACTTCTCCCATACGTTCCAAAACTCTGTATGGTCCGATAAGGGCGCTAACTTTCCCTTAACTCCAAAGCGCTTCACTCCTCGAAGTGGTGATACTCGAAGATAAACTCTGTCTCCAACTTCGTGGACTGTCTCCTTTCGTTTAGAATCCGCATAACTCTTCTGTCTGGACTGGGCTACCTTGAGCCTATCGCGAATCAACCTCACTTTCTGTTTAGACTCCTTAATCAAATCTGGTCCAAACAACTGACGGTCTCCAACTTCGTCCCATAACAACGGTGTTCTACACCTTCTTCCGTACAAAGCTTCGAAAGGGGCCATCTTCAAACTGGTTTGATAACTGTTGTTGTAGGAAAACTTTGCATATGGCAAATTGTCGTCCCAACTAGATCCATAATCTAGTGCACAAGCTCTCAACATGTCCTCCAAAATCTGGTTGACTCTCTCGGTCTGTCCATCTGTCTGTGGGTGAAAGGCTGTACTAAATTCTAGCCTGGTTCCCAATGTTTCATGTAACTGCTTCCAAAACTTCGAGGTAAATTGGGTTCCTCTGTCTGATACAATGGTCCTTGGAACTCCATGCAAACATACGATCCTGGTCATGTATATCTTTGCCCACTTAGCACTGGTGTAAGTGGTCTTCACTGGAATGAAATGAGCCACTTTCGTCAAACGGTCGACTACAACCCATATTGAGTCATAGCCTGAACGAGTCCTGGGTAATCCCGTGATAAAATCCATGCCTATTTTATCCTACTTCCATTCGGGTATCGGCAATGGTTGTAGCAATCCTGCTGGCTTCTGATGCTCTGCCTTCACTCTCTGACATACATCACAAACCGCTACATACTCAGCAATATCCTTCTTCATTCCGGTCCACCAGAAAGTATTCTTCAGATCCAAATACATCTTGGTATTCCCTGGGTGAATCGAGTACGGTGAATCATGGGCTTCTTGCAAAATCAACTTCCTGATCTCCGGATCATTTGGCACATATACGCGGTCCTCAAACCATAAGGTATCGTGCTCATCCTCACGAAATCCCTTGGCTTTTCCTTTGCTCATCTTCTCCTTTATCTCTTCAATCTCCTTGTCTGTCTTCTGAGCTTCTCTGATCCTTTCCATCAAGGTAGACTGAATCTCCAATGTCGCTAAATAGCCTTTTGGGACTATCTCCAAACATAGCTCGCGAAGGTC
This sequence comes from Aegilops tauschii subsp. strangulata, assembly GCF_002575655.3. Lineage (NCBI taxonomy): Eukaryota > Viridiplantae > Streptophyta > Magnoliopsida > Poales > Poaceae > Aegilops > Aegilops tauschii. The sequence continues at coordinate 291,195,163 of NC_053038.3, forward strand.
CTCGGCTAACTCCTAAGGTAACTCTCCTGTCATGAGGGTGTTGACATGACTCTTGCGGCTCAACGCGTCTGCTACTACGTTAGCCTTTCCAGGGTGATAATGCAATCTCATATCATAATCTTTAATGAGCTCCAACCATCTCCTCTGTCTGAGATTTAACTCCTTCTGCGTGAAAATATACTTCAAACTCTTGTGATCCGTGTACACCTCACAATGGTTTCCGATGAGAAAATGTCTCCATGTCTTCAATGCATGCACCACGGCTGCTAATTCCAAATCATGCGTAGCATAATTCTTCTCATGGGGTTTAAGTTGTCGTGAAGCATATGACACAACTCTTCCTTCCTGCATAAGCACTGCTCCAAGTCCTCGACGAGAAGCGTCGCAATAAACTTCATAATCCTTGCGTTGATCTGGCAGAATCAACACTGGTGATGTAACCAATCGTTCCTTCAACTCTTGGAAACTAGCTTCACATTCCTCAGTCCAATTGAATTTGGTGTCCTTCTTCAATAGCTCAGTCATGGGCTTAGCAATCTTCGAAAAATTCTCGATGAATCTCCGGTAGTATCCTGCAAGTCCAAGAAAACTCCGGATTTCACCAACTCTCGTGGGTGATCCCCAACTTGTCACTGTGTCAACCTTGGCAGGGTCTACTGCTACTCCTTCTCCAGAAATAACATGTCCAAGGAATCCAACTTCCTTCAGCCAAAATTCACATTTGCTGAACTTGGCATATAACTGATGTTCTCTGAGCTTCTCAAGTACCAATCGTAAATGCTCCTCATGCTCTTCCTCATTCTTGGAAAATACTAAAATATCATCAATGAACACCACGACGAACTTATCCAGAAATTCCATAAACACTTTGTTCATCAGGTTCATAAAATAGGCAGGTGTGTTAGTCAGACCAAATGACATAACGGTATACTCATACAATCCATATCTGGTGGTAAATGCCGTCTTTGGTATATCCTGCTCTCGAATCTTTAACTGATGGTATCCTGATCGTAGATCGATCTTGGAAAATACTTTAGCTCCTTGTAGGCGGTCAAACAAATCATTGATCATCGGCAGTGGGTACTTGTTTTTGATGGTCACTTCATTCAATCCACGGTAATCAACAACCATCCTCAGCGATCCATCTTTCTTCTCCACTAGAAGTACTGGTGATCCCCAAGGTGACGAACTTGGGCGAATATAGCCTTTATCCAGTAACTCCTTGATCTGCTTCTTAATTTCCTCCAAATCTTTTGCGAGCATCCTGTACGGTCTCTTAGATATTGGCCCGGTGCCTGGCAAAAGTTCAATCAAGAACTCAATGTCTCTATCTGGTGGCATGCCTGGCAATTCTTCTGGGAATACATCCGGATAATCCTTCACCACTGGTACTTCCTCCTGTACAACTCCTGATAAGGAATTTACTTGAGTCCTCTTCGGCATATGCCGGGATACATACTTGATCCTTTTTCCTTCCGGGCTGGTAAGCAAAATCGTCTTGCTGGCACAATCGATGTTTCCTCCATACAACGATAGCCAATCCATTCCCAAAATCACATCCAAACCTTGCGACTCCAAAACTATGAGGTCTGAGGGGAAAACATGCCTACCAATGGCCAATGGTATCTGAAAACATCCTTGGCTGGCCATATACTCTGCTCCTGGCGAGGTTACTAACATAGGGGTTCTGAGAACTTTGGTGGACAGATTAAACTTATTCACAAATCCATTCATACATATCAAGGGGATTCAACCTCAAGAAACGGGCTAAGTGATTAACAGGTGGTGGTGGCGGTGGGTTGTTGTTGTTGTTGCCTTGGTTCTGCACTAACACTTGCATCAGGGCATTCTGTTGCTGAATCAACTGGGTGATCTCCGGTGGGAAAACAAATCCGGTGTCGCGTCTCGGAGGCATCTGATAGGTTAGAAAAGATGAGAGTTGAGAATAGAATGAGGTCTAGAGGGAAAACACTACCCATATGCTCATGAGACAAATACAATCAATATCACTCAATCAATTCAAACAAGGCATAACAATCGATCTAACTAGCGTTACAAAGTGCTTGAACTATACTATTAAATGGGGGAAAACTACTACTGATATGGTGGTCTAATAAAAATTCTAATCCGTTGAAGACTCCATGATGTCTGCTCCAGCTTCATCAACAAAGTCATCTTCACTTGGTTCCGAGTCGGTGTCGTCGATGATGATGTAGTTATCCGGACAAGTGCATTCGTCGACTTCTGCTTTTGGCACTGGATTTCCCATGAATACTCCAATCTTCTTCTCCAGGTCGTCATTCTTCCCTACTAGTGCGATGATTTCCTCCATATAATCCTCGCGTGTAGCCTTGAGTTCTTCTTGGAGCTCCTTGATCTTGGTTAATGCCTTCTTCAGTTCTTCCTTGTCCGTGCACATCTGGTTCTCCTGGCGACGAATATGTTGGTTTTGCTCCTGGATGAAAGCTGCAATTGATCCATCCTTCTTGGTTCTGATCATCTCCCATTGCGCGTCTCGGCGTCCACAAATCTGATAAATTGTATCCTTAAGCTCCTGGTAGTAGACTTCTCCAATGCGTCCCATGGCGATGTGAGCGGCCATGCTCTTCCCTAAACTCCAGGTGGGTGCTTCGAAAACCAATCTTATAGGTTCAGTAACTGGCACAAACGTCCTTCCTGGAATGTGAACTTGAATCTTCCAGCTCTCCTCTTCAGGTAATGTGGTGTTGTAGGTTCCGGTGATGCTTGGTATTCCTATGTTCAAGTACTTGGTGACTTCCTTCAAGTGTCGACCAAACGGCGTGTCTTCATCTGGTTGCATGAACTTGCTCCTTGCATCCGCCATTCCTAAAAGAGTAGAAAAAGGAGAGGGGTCAGAAATGGGAAGAGAGAAGCTTTCTAGGGCTTAAGCTTAGTGGTCGTGTCCTACAGTCAGCGTGTGCTCTGATACCACCTTTGTACCGACCAGACCTCAAATGGTCTGTGCTGTTGTGCACCAGTGTCATCCCTGGATCAGTAATGCTGACACGCATAATACAAATGGAGGATTTATAACAGAGTAGCAATCACACACTTATTACATCGAATATCTCCAAAGAGAATAAGTATGATAAATATGGCTTAAGGCCATATTTAAAACGATAACAGCGGAAGACTTGGAAGATAAGTGAGTCCATCAACTCCAGCGGCATCACTGAGTATAAGACCACGACCTAAGGCACCTTACTCGTCGTCTGAAAAGTCTGCAACATGAAACGTTGCAGCCCGAAAACGGGTCAGCACATAGAATATGCTGGCAAAGTAACACATAGAGAATAATGAACATAATAATGCTATACTACATGCATATATGGCTGGTGGAAAGCTCTATGGTTACAGTTTTGCGAAAAGCCAATTTTTCCCTACTTCAAAGGAATAAATTTTATTTAACTATCATGGTGGTTGTGAAACATTGAGATGGTTGACAACATCTCAATCCCAATTAAGAATCATTATTAACCCAACAAAATTAATTAAAAGTAACATGGTGATGAGATTCACATGATAATCCAGGTACTAGATACTCAAGTTGTCCATAACCGGGGACACGGCTAACCATGATTAGTTTGTACACTCTGCAGAGGTTTGTGCACTTTTCCCCACAAGACTCGATCTCCTCCGTTGGATTACTCGCACTACATGGTGTTTGAGTAACGGATGACCGGGACACAGTCTTTCAGAAGTGTTTGCACCTTACGTATGGGTAGACAGTTACACCTACTTTCCCCTACATCTGCTAGTCTACCACTGTAAGAGTTCACACAACTTAGTCAACTATGCTAGAGCCCATAATAGCTTGCGGCTGCACACGGAAGTTTCTAGCATGAATAATCTCATGATCCCTTTGAACCTGGGTGGCGGTCCAAAAGAAAAATAGGCAATCCTGGAATACCCAGGTACCTCAATCCACCCAGATGTGAGTTTTAGTTGCCACCTTAAGTAAACCATTAATTAACAATCTCACATCTGTCATGGAAATCTCTCAAACCCAATCCACGTCTACGAGCATAGCATGGCAATATAATAGCAACGTAGAAGTAACTCCCAAGGGTTTGATAAACAAAACAGGTAATAGGTACTACCTCAACTACTTCCCAATACCCACAATTTATTTAGATCCTAATCATGCAATGTTTGAGGAATAGATCTAATGCAATAAAAACTGGGTATAGAAGGTATATGATCAAAGTGTTACTTGCCTTGCTGATGATCCGCGAAACCTAGCGATTCGAAGTAACAAGCGGCACACTCCGGGTACTCTATCGCAAACAAACAAGCAGACAATCAGTACTCATCTAATGCATAGGTAAAACTCGAATGAAAGATCCAACCAGAAAGTTCAACTTAAGAACTTCGGTTTGCAAAAAGAATCAACTCAAACGAAGCAACGAAAGTCAAACGGTGAAAGAAACAAGCTTCGTTTACTAATCTGGATCTAGGTCAAATTTTACAGTAGCAAAAACTTGTTTGAGTAGGTTAAACGGAAAGAGAATTTCGAGACGAAACTCTAGGCGCTTGAATCGCCTGATTCCGATAAACGAGCGAAAAGTTAAACAAAAACGAAGATTCGATCAGAAATCGAATCTGAGATAATCGCGGAAAAATCCGACGAAAAAGAAAAACGGATGAACGGTTAAAGAACGGACGTTCGTTAACAGAGAAAAACCGACGAACGCGTTCGTTAAAACGAACGAGTCGGTGAACGCTCACAAAATAACAAAACTGAAAAAACCGATCTAGGGTTTTTTTTAAACGAACGGTTTTTTTTAAACAAAACCGGCAACGAGGCGAGGTGCGGCTACCTCGTCGGGGGCGTGCTCCGGTGACTCGGGGCGAGGGGCGGCGGGGTCGGGCGGCTCGGGGCGAGGGGCGGGGCTCCGGCGGCGGCGGCGGCGCAAAGCGGCGGCGGCGCGGGCTTCGGTGCGGGCGGCGGCGGGTGCGATGCGGCGGCTGCGGGGTGAGGTGAGAGGAGGGGGGTGCGGGGGTATAAATAGGAGGGGGGGGTCCGGCGACTTGGGGGAGTGGCATGCCGGGCGGGGGCGGCTCCCGTGTCCGCCATGGACACGGCGCGGCGGCGGGGCGTCGTGCGAGGAGAGGAGACGACAGGCGTGGGCCGGCGGCCTGGCTCGGCTGGGCTCGGCCCAGTCGGGCGCAGCGTATTTTTTTTTAAACGTTCCGCGGAAAATAATTCGTAGAAAAAAATAAATAAAAGTCCAAAAAAGATAAAACAAATTTTCCCCGTCTAGTTAGAAAATCTAGAATAGGGTGAACATTTTTTTGACACAAAATAAATTTTGAAAACATGCAATATTTTTTTAATGCAAATAAAATTGCAGCTAAAATCCGAATAAATTCCAATAAATGATTTTAACATTTTTCCTCCAGTATTTCAATTGTTTTGGAGAAGTCATATTTTCTCCTCTCATTTATTTTTTTTAAAATGAAATATTTTTCCGGAGAGAAAATAATTAAAACCAAAATCCTTGTTTTATAATTTGATGAAAATCAAATATGAAAATTCGAGAAAATCCCCAACTCTCTCCGAGGGTCCTTGAGTTGCTTAGGATTTATCGAGGATTTGTCAAAATGCAATAAAATATGATATGCAATGATGATCTATGTATAACATACCAAATTGAAAATTTGGGGTGTTATAAAATCACACAAAGCATAGCATTCATGATCTTTAATCTTAATTTTAATAGTAGGTTCCCACTCATCATAAAGTTTTCTAGGGATAGAAACTTCTAATTCTAGCTTTTCTTCATAAGATTGCATTAAAGCATCAACGATATGTTTGGTAAAAGCTTTATTTTGGCTATAAGCATGAGGAGAATTTAACATGGATTGCAACAAGGAAATACAATCTATCAAAGAGCAATTATCATAATTAAATTCCTTGAAATCCAAAATAGTGAGTTCATTGCTATGTAAAGTTTTGACCTCTTCAATCCCACTTTTACCAATTTTTGCATCAAGATCTAAAAACTCCGAATCATTGGGACGCCTTTTAACTAAAGTTCACTCGTCTCCAGTTCCATCATTATCAAGATTCATATTGCAAAACAAAGATTTAGTGGGAGACACATCAATCACTTTTAGATCTTCATCCTTATTATCATAAAAACTAGAAGAACACGCTTTCACAAAGCAATCTTTTTTAGCACGCATCTTAGCGGTTCTTTCTTTGCACTCATCAATCAAAATTCTCATAGCTTTGAGAGACTCATTGATATCATGCTTAGGTGGGATAGATCTAAGTTTCAAAGAATCAACATCAAGGGAAATTCTATCCACGTTCCTAGCCAACTCATCAATCTTAGGCAATTTTTCTTCAAGCAAAGCATTGAAATTCTTTTGTGAAATCATAAATTCTTTAACACTAGTCTCAAAATCAGAGGGAATCTTATTAAAATTTCCATAAGAGTTGTTATAGGAATTACCATAATTATTAGAGGAATTACTAGGAAACGGCCTAGGATTAAAGTTTCCTCTATACGCGTTGTTACCAAAATTGTTCCTACCAACAAAATTCACATCCATAGATTCATTATTATTCCCAATCAAAGCAGACAAAGGCATATCATTAGGATCAGAAGAAGCACTCTTATTAGCAAACAATTTCATAAGGTCATCCATCTTTCCACTCAAAACATTAATCTCTTCTATCGCATGAACCTTTTTACTAGTAGATCTTTCGGTGTGCTATTTAGAATAATTAACCATAATATTGTCTAGGTGTTTAGTGGCTCCTCCTAAAGTGATTTCCATAAAAGTGCCTCCCGCGGCCGAATCTAAAATATTTCTAGAAGCAAATTCAATCGGGCATAAAATTTTTGTATAATCATCCATAAATTCAAACCGTGTGTAGGGCAATTACATATCATTAATTTCATCCTCTCCCAAGCTTGTGCAACATGCTCATGATCAGGTTGCTTAAAATTCATAATATCGTTTCTGAGAGAGATGATCTTAGCGGGAGGAAAATACTTAGAGATAAAAGCATCTTTGCACTTATTCCATGAATCAATACTATTTTTGGGCAAAGACGAAAACCAAGTTTTAGCACGATCTCTAAGCGAAAACGGAAATAGCTTCAATTTAACAATATCATTATCCACGTCTTTCTTCTTTTGCATATCACACAAATCAACAAAGTTGTTTAGATGGGTAGCGGCATCTTCACTAGGAAGGCCAGAGAATTGATCTTTCATGAAAAGATTCAACAAGGCAGCATTAATTTCACAAGATTCAGCATCGGTGATAGGAGCAATCGGAGTGCTAAGAAAATCATTGTTATTGGTATTGGAAAAGTCACACAATTTAGTATTATCTTGAGCCATCGTGACAAACGATCCAACACACAAGCACACAAAGAGCAAGCAAAAAAAAGAGAACGAAAAGAGGGCGAATAAAATGGCAAGGGTGAAGTGGGGGAGAGGAAAACGAGAGGCAAATGGCGAATAATGTAATGCGAGGGATAAGAGTTTGTGATGGGTACTTGGTATGTCTTGACTTGGCGTAGATCTCCTCGGCAACGGCGCCAGAAATCCTTCTTGCGACCTCTTGAGCTTGCGTTGGTTTTTGCCTTGAAGAGGAAAGGGTGATGCAGCAAAGTAGCGTAAGTATTTCCCTCAGTTTTTGAGAACCAAGGTATCAATCCAGTAGGAGACTACACGCAAGTCGCCTCGTACCTACACAAACTAATAAGAACCTTGCAACCAACGCGATAAAGGGGTTTTCAATCCCTTCACGGCCACTTGCAAAAGTGAGATCTGATAGAGATAATAAGATAAATATTTTGGTATTTTTTATGATAAAGATTGAAAGTAAAGAATGCAAGATAAACGGCGACAGAAATCACTTTGGCGGGAGATTAATATAATGGAAGATAGACCCGGGGGCCATAGGTTTCACTAGTGGCTTCTCTCAAGATAGCATAAGTATTACGGTGGGTGAACAAATTACTGTCGAGCAATTGATAGAAAAGTGCATAGTTATGAGAATATCTAGGCATGATCATGTATAGGCATCATGTCCGTGACAAGTAGACCGAAATGATTCTGCATCTACTACTATTACTCCACACATCGACCGCTATCCAGCATGCATCTAGAGTATTAAGTTCATAAGAACAGAGTAACGCATTAGGCGAGATGACATGATGTAGAGGGATAAACTCAAGCAATATGATATAAACCCCATCTTTTTATCCTCGATGGCAACAATACAATACGTGTCATTTCCCTTTCTGTCACTGGGATCGAGCAACGCCAGATTGAACCCAAAGCTAAGCACTTCTCCCATTTCAAGAAAGATCAATCTAGTAGGCAAACCAAACTGATAATTCGAAGAGACTTGCAAAGATATTAAATCATACATAAAAGAATTCAGAGAAGATTCAAATATTGTTCATAGATAATCTTGATCATAAACCCACAATTCATCGAATCTCGACAAACACACCGCAAAAAGAGTTACATCGAATAGATCTCCAAGAAGATCAAGGAGAACATTGTATTGAGATCCAAAGAGAGAGAAGAAGCCATCTAGCTAATAACTATGGACCCGAAGGTCTGTGGTAAACTACTCACACATCATCGGAGAGACTATGGTGTTGATGTAGAAGCCCTCCATGATTGATTCCCCCTCCGGGGGAGCGCCGGAAAAGGCCCCAAGATGGGATCTCACGGGTACAGAAGGTTGCGACGGTGGAAATAGGGTTTCGTGGTGCTCCTGGATGTTTTCGGGGTATATGGGTATATATAAGAGGAAGAAGTAGGTCGGTGGAGCTGCGTGGGGCCCATGAGGGTGGGGGTGCGCCTAGGGGGCAGGCGCGCCTCCCTGCCTCGTGGCCTCCTCGCTTCTTTCTTGACGTCCACTCCAAGTCCCCCGGATCACGTTTGTTCCAAAAATAATGCTCTCAAAGGTTTCATTCCGTTTGGACTCTGTTTGATACTCCTTTTCTACGAAACACTGAAATAGGAAAAAAAACATCAATTTGCACTGGGCCTTCGGTTAATAGGTTAGTCCCAAAAATAATATAGAAGTGTATAATAAAGCCCATTAAACATCCAAAACAGATAATATAATAGCATGGAACAATCAAAAATTATAGATACGTTGGAGCGTATCAAATAGCAAGGTAAATAAAAACCAACCAGAACCCAAAATGAAAGCAATCAAGGAGGAAACCACTTGGAATTGGTCATGACAAGGTTAGATACATTGCCAAAATATGGAAGTTTTACATATCGGGTGTTACAACTCTCCCCCACTGCAAAAGGACCTCGTCCCGAGATCTAGGACTGAAAGAACTCCGGATATTCGGAACGGAGGTGATCCTCGCACTCCCAAGTAGCTTCTCGGTCGGAATGGTGAGACCACTTAACTTTCAGGAACTTGATCGACTTGTTGCGAGTTTTGCGCTCGGTTTCCTCAAGAATGGCCATGGGCTGCTCATGATAAGACACGTCCTCTTGGAGGTCAATCTCTTCGAAGTTGATAGTGTGCTCGGGCGTCTTAAAGCACTTGCGAAGTTGTGACACGTTAAACACATCGTGCACATTTGAGAAGTTGGAAGGGATCTCAAGTTGATAGGCGAGGTCGCCTCTTTTGCCCACAATCTTGAAAGGACCCATCTTGGGGCAAGCTTCCCATTGATACCGAATCGTTGAGTGCCTTTCATTGGAGTGACTCGGAGATAGACATGGTCTCCAATCTCGAAAGCCAAGTCACGGTGCTTGCTATCATAGTAACTCTTCTGGCGCGATTGCGAGACTTTGAGATTTTCATGGATGACTTTACACATCTTCAGCTTATGTGATCAAGTCGTTGCCAAGAAGTTGGCGTTCACCAGTCTTGGACCAGTTGAGAGGAGTACGGCACTTTATGCCATATAGAATTTTGAAAGGGGCCTTGCCCGAACTTGCTTGGGAGCTATTGTTCTAGGAGAACTCAGCAAACGGGAGGCAATCTTCCCACTTCATACGGAAAGACATGACACAATCTCTTAGCATGTCTTCAATGATTTGATTGACTCTTTCAACTTGGCCACTTGTTTGAGGATGAAAGGCCGTGCTGAAGCGAATGTTTGTGCCCATGGCCTTCTGGAAGGATTCCCAGAACTTGGAAGTGAAGATGCTTCCACGATCTAAGGAGATCAATTGAGGAATCCTGTGCAATGAGACAATTCTGGAGGTGTATAGCTCTGCCAACTAAGATGATGTGATAGATTCTTTGACTGGAAGGAAATGTGCCACTTTTGAAAATGAAGTTCATCATCCTTGAGAAGGTTGGAGGGGCATTGGGAAGCCCGAAAGACATGATAGTATATTCATAAGAACCAAAGCTCGTTCTGAATGCTGTCTTTGGGATATATTCTTCACGAATGCGAATCTGGTGATAACCCATACGGAGGTTAAGCTTGGAAAACACCTTTGCACCTTTGAGTTGCTCGAATAACTCATTGATATCGGGAAGTGGGTATTTATTCTTGATTGTCTTCTTGTTCAATGGGCGGTAATCGACGCAAAGACGTTCTTCTTTATTGAGCTGTTTATTCAATTCTTTGAGCTCTTTTGGCCCAAGCTTATAAGGGCGCTTGCAAATGGATTCTGTACCGGGCTCAAGATTAATACTGAACTCGACTAGCCAGTGAGGAGGCATACCCGGAAGCTCTTCAGGAAAGACATCTTGATACTCACCGATCCGGACACGTTGTGTATGAGCCGGTCGGGACTCTCTAAGCCGCCGGGCATCAACCTGTGTATATAAAGGGGTGACCCGGCGGCGAGTTAAGGATAAGAAACAAGAGATCGAGAACTAGGTCAAGCGTATTCGCTCCCTGGTAATCGAAACCCAAGCAATACAATCCCTAACTGGAGTAGGCCTTTACCTCCACTACGAGGGGCTGAACCAGTATAAACTCTCTGTGTCCTTTGTCCCGATTAACCCCTTTAAGCTAACCTAGTTGCGATGGCTCCATGACTAAGTCCTTTCTGTCGGCGTTCTGGGACCGGGGGTGCCCAGACTTGCCTGCCTGCAGCCCACGACGTGGCTCCACCAACGGCCCGGTACAGCCCAGCTTCGGCAGCAACAACTCAAGACCCTCGCGAGGGGCCAAGCCTCGCGAGGCGGACGACACCAAGACCTCCCTAGGGGCAGCCTCACTAGGATGGCTCCCGAGGAGCGGAGATATCTATGCAGGGGCACCTCATGAGGTTCACATGACGTGAGCCGTGACGACCAAGGCCAGGCGGGCGCCAACGGGCGAAGTGCACCAGATCCCTCTTTGGTGCTAAAGAGGAAAGCGTAGGCGAGGAGTCCCGAGGCATCAGGCAAAGGTTTCCATATGGGTGTAATGAGACCAAGACCAGCAGGACGGCAGGACGGAGGTCACCGCGGAGCCCACAGCAGCGTCACCACCAGAGCCTTTGGCAGGCAAAGACCACGTTTTGTCAGGATAGCTTGTACTAGTTGTCTCCCTTCAAAATTGGCCATTGTGGGATCCCTTCCCGCCTACATTTGGGAAGAGGACAAGGGCCTCTATAAGTAGGACATAGACACCACCGTAGCAAAGGGTCGGACATATCATCAGATCTTCCTCACACTCACCAGTTCATCGATCCCAAGAACACCTCACCTCCTGAGGCTGTTCGTCCACTACACTAGTTCATCCTCAGTCCCTTGAGGCAATCCACCACCACACACTGGTGTAGGTTATTACACCGCAAGATGGCCCGAACCAGTATGAACCTCTATGTCTCTTGTTCTTTGGGTTCATCGAGCTAGGCCGTGGGATTGTTGAGCGAGCGAGCTAGGAAGAGAGAGTTCTTCGTGTGCACCCCAGAGTTCGAACCTCACAAGGGTTTGCCAAAACCCGTAATCCAACATTTGGCGCGCCAAGTAGGGGTGCGCTGAAGCTTTTCCTCCATCGATCCACGCTCCACCGCTCCGCCAGTTTCATGGCTGATGCTCGTCGAGCCCGCGCTGAGTGCTGGGCCGCTCTCAATGCTCGCGTCACCCAGACGGCGCCCGTCGGCGGGCCTCCCTGTCGCTCTCCATCACCTACTGCCAACGCCGCCATCGGCCCGGCGGGGAACGAACAGCATGCTTCATCGCTGCACCCTTCCGTGCGGCGGTACGGACGCACCGCCACCCCGTCGCTGACTCCGGCCGGCTCGTCGTCCCATGCTCATCGCGCACCCACGGATGCGCAGGCCGCGCTGCTCATGGCGCGCGGGCTCCTGCGTTACCGCCCCATCGATGACCTCTACGAAGATTGGCTGGACCGCATCCCCGAGCTCGTCAGTGTCGCTGGGGGCTCTCCCGCACCGTCTCTCTTGCTGCCTCGTCCACCTCCTGCTGCGGGCGACGTAGCCCATGGAGCGCCTCCACCACCTCCGCATCAAGATGTTGCCCTCGCACCAAGACGCGTGGCCCCGCGGCGCAACCCACCGCACAGGGCGCCCGCGCGTGAAGAAGGAAGCTGCCAAGAAATCCCGCGGCTGCAAGAAGATGCTCCTGCACTCCCAGCACAACCACGTCAAGACCACGCGCCGCCCGCGGTGGCGGCGCATGGGTACCAAGACCAGGCTCCGCTCCCACGATGGGCTCCAGTGACTACAGCAGGCTGCCGTGCCTTCACTCCTGAGCTGCGCAGCGTCGTTTGGCCCAACAAGTTCAAGCCCGACCTGCCTTCGCACTACGACGGCACCCCCGACCCCGCTGAGTTCCTCCAACTTTACGAGCTAAGCATCGAGGTAGCCAATGGCGACGAGAAAGTCATGGCAAACTGGTTTCCCATGGCTCTCAAAGATGGCACACGCTCGTGGCTCCTGAACCTGCCCGCGGGATCGATCTCCACCTGGGGTGAGATGCGCGAGCATTTCATCGCCAACTTCCAGGACACTCGCGACCGCCCGCCTACCGCTGGTGACCTGCAGCGCATCAAGCAGCAGCCGGGAGAAACCCTGCAGAAGTACATCCAGCGCTTCAACAACGTTCGCCTCAAGATCCCCAAGGTAACGGACAAGGCCATCATCTCAGCGTTCTCCGATGGCGTCTGTGGTATCAAGATGAATGAGGAGCTCGCCATCCACGAGGACCTATGCAGGGCTCTGGAGATGTTCAACATGGCAACGAAGTGCGCGAGAGCTGAGGAGGGACGCCTCTCCCTCCTCAAGCTTCCAACTGCCGACCCAGAAGACAAGAAGGCCAAGACCAAGGATGTGAAGCGCAAGGGAGCGGTCGTGCCCGCAGCTGAGCCAGAGATGAAGCGCGGCTGCGACCACCCAGAGTCGTCCAAGGGCAGCCATCCGTTCTGTGCCTTCCATAACGTACACAGCCACAACACCAACGACTGTCAGGAGCTCAGGGCCATCCGTGATGGGCGCTTCGGTCGAGCCCCGAGTGCAACGACCGGGGCTATGGCCGAGGAGGAGGACGAAGTGGAGGACGCTGGGACGACCGCGGACCCCGCCAGGAGTGGTGCGACCGGCCTCGCGAGGATCGTTGGCAGGACCAGCCTCGCGAGGGCGCTTGGAGAGACTAGCCTCGTGAGGACCGTCCGCAGGGCAAGGCTAGACTCCCTCCGCTACCACCACCACCGAGTTGGAACGACGACCATCACCTGGATGAGCGGGCTGGGGGCTTCCAGGAGCTGCGCGCCATCGCCTGCATTTGGGTGGCGCTCAGGCCCCAGCCTCCTAGCGCATCTTCAAGCAGTTCGAGCGTGAGGTAAACGCGACTCTCCCCAGGCTCGAGGGCACGCACCCACTCAGGTGGTCCAAGTGCACCATTACCTTCAGCTCATCCGACCAGCTCAAGTGCGCGGCAACTGCCGATGCCCTCCCGATGCTCTGCTCGCCCATCATCAGCAACATCCTGTCACCAAGACCCTCATCGACGGTGGCGCAGGGCTCAATGTCCTCTCCGTCTAAACGTTCGACCGCCTCCAAGTGTCGTTTGATCAGCTGAAGCCTACCAAGCCCTTCTCAGGAGTTGCCGACGGCTCCACCACTCCGATCGGGCAGATCCGCCTCCCTGTCACCTTCGGCAAGCGCGACAACTACCGCACCGAGCTCATCACCTACATCCGCCTACCGTACAATGCCATTCTTGGGTATCCAGCCCTAGCCAAGTTCATGGCGGTGACTCATCACGGCTACAACGTCCTCAATATGCCAGGGAGCTACGGCATCATCACGGTCGCCTGCGAGGAAAAGGACGCGGTGTGCTCTCTCGAGCGTGCTTACCAAGCTGCAGTGGCAGAAGACCCAGATAGCAAATGCACCGTCTACCCTCCTGAGGCTGTCCCCAAAAAGAAGAAGCAGTTACTTTGCCAAGGGCCTCAAGAGAGTGGTGTCTCCAGCGGCACCACCTCAGGATATGTGCCCATGCATGGGGCGCCTCCCTCCCTCGCATAGGAAGGCATGCCCGGCACCCTCCTCAGGCTGGGCTCGGGGGCTCTCTTCTGGAGGGCCTTTGACCTAGCCCATGTCATGAGGAAGGCGCTCGGGAACCATGTGGAGGCGTGCTTCACCGCACGCTTCCCACAAGAGGGCACAAGGCATGGAGTGCCTGGTGCTCAGGAGTTCATCACCAAGGCGATCGAGGAGCTCCAAGAGGCGAGAACCATGCGCGGCGACCGCCGCCCACCACCTGGCGCAGCCCCGCGTCCTGGCGAGGAAGACGAGCTACGCGTCTGCGTTGACATCCCAGGACTCAACGGGGCGGCATCTCAGGAGCGTTTCTGGCCTTCGCGCGTTGGTTGGTGCGAGGGCCCACCTCACAGCTATGTTCGCATGCCTTTTGGCTTGCCGAATGCAGCTGTCACCTTCCAGCGCCACTGGAGGAGCGTTCTGGCGGCTCAGGAGGCCAGGCATCATGCTGTCCTGGCAGAGATGGTGACGGTTCTTCATGAGCCGCCCAGGCCCCCGAAGCCTCCCGAGGCTCAGGACCTAGGCGACTCATGAGGAGCAACCCCTTCAGCATGTGTCTTTAGCCACTTCAACAGCTCTCCAGCAACGGTACCAGGTGACTCTTTCTGATTCACTCAGTTGGGGGCGCCCCACGGGAAGCATTATCCCCAAGTCGCGCAGGCCTGTCCCTGCGACGTGTATCCTTTTGCATCTTTAGCTTACTCTGTTGGGGGCGCCCCTCGGGCTGCATCATCCCCAGGCCGCATGGGTCTGTCCCTGTGACATGTATCATTCTTGCATCTATCTGAACTAGCTTGCTCCTTGCATGAGTTACCTTATGACTATCACCTGCCTGTTCGACACTTCGATGCCATGAATGTTGTACGCCCTTGCAAAACCACCCGCGACCGCCTCATGATTATGGACCGGCACGGCGTCTGTGCTTGGGTCAGTCCTTGCAGCATCGGTAAACCCAAGAGGCTGAGCTCTGGCTCGCGGGCCAGCTCCCGTGTACGCCACCTCCCATGGTCCTTGGTGCTTGGCCCTCGCATGAGCTAATCACGGGTGAATGAGCTAGGGCACGCGACACAGTGCCTCGCCACCGCGGGAGCCACACGCCGACTGTCTTTCTTTAGGATTTTTCGCATGAGAAGACTGGGCATGACATCTATGCTCAGGTCCGTCCCTGCAGCATCGATAAACCCAATGGCTGAGCTATGTCTGGCGGGCCGGTCCCGCTCACCTCACCTCCTGGGGTCGTTGGTGTCTGGCATTCACATGTGATCACCTTAGGAAATTCATTTGGCGTGGGTCACCTAACCATCTCGCAGGACCACCACAGCTATAAAGAGCCAAGATCAGGCGCAACCCGCCTTGAGGTAGGGCCTCGTGAGTCCCGCGATGACTCACGAGTGCCCAGACACACCTCGTCTAGCCCTGTCGTGCAAGCCACATGCCAGGGCGGGGCTGTACATGCCTCGGGGGCTTCACTCAGAGGGATCCCTGCTACCTCTTGAGCATGCGTTGGTTTTCCCTTGAAGAGGAAAGGGTGATGCAGCAAAGTAGCGTAAGTATTTCCCTCAGTTTTTGAGAACCAAGGTATCAATCCAGTAGGAGACTACGCGCAAATCGCCTAGTACCTACACAAACAATCAAGAACCTTGCAACCAACGCGATAAAGAGGTTGTCAATCCCTTCATGGCCACTTGCAAAAGCAAGATGTGATAGAGATAATAAGACAAATATTTTTGGTATTTTTGTTGTATAGATGGGAAAGTAAAGATTGCAAAATAAATAGTAAACTAGAATTATAGATCAGAAACTTATATGATGTAAAGTAGACCAGGGGGCCATAGGTTTCACTAGTGGCTTCTCTCAAGATAGCATATATTACGGTGGGTGAACAAATTACTGCCAAGCAATTGATAGAAAAGCGCATAGTTATGAGAATATCTAGGCATGATCATGAACATAGGCATCACGTCCGTGTCAAGTAGACCGAAACGATTCTGCATTTACTACTATTACTCCACACATCCACCGCTATCCAGCATGCATCAAGAGTATTAAGTTCATAAGAACAGAGTAACGCATTAAGCAAGATGACATGTTGTAGAGGGATAAACTCAAGCAATATGATATAAACCCCATCTTTTTATCCTTGATGGCAACAATACAATACGTGTCGGTTCCCTTTCTGTCACTGGGATCGAGCACCGCAAGATTGAACCCAAAGCTAAGCACTTCTTCCATTGCAAGAAAGATCAATCTAGTAGGCCAAACTAAACTGATAATTCGAAGAGACTTGCAAAGATATCAAATCATGCATATAAGAATTCAGAGAAGAATCAAATATTGTTCATAGATAATCTTGATCACAAACCCACAATTCATCGAATCTCGGCAAACACACCGCAAAAAGTATTACATCAAATAGATCTCCAAGAACATCGAGGAGAACTTTGTATTGAGAACCAAAGAGAGAGAAGAAGCCATCTAGCTAATAACTATGGACCCGAAGGTCTGTTGTAAACTACACACACATCATCGGAGAGGCTATGGTGTTGATGTAGAAGCCCTCCGTGATCGAATCCCCCTCCGGCAGATCGCCAGAAAAGGCCCCAAGATGGGATCTCACGGGTAGAGAAGGTTGCGGCAGTCGAAAAGTGGTTTTGTGGCTCCCCTGGATGTTTTCAGGGTATAAGAGTATATATAGGCGAAAGAAGTAGGTCGGTGGAGCTACGAGGGGCCCACGAGGGTGGGGGTGCGCCTACCCCCCTGGGCGCGCCCTCCTGCCTCGTGGCCGCCTCGTTGCGTCTCTGACTTCCACTCCAAGTCTCCTAGATTGCATTTTTTCCAAGAAAGATCCTCGCGAAGGTTTCGTTCCCTTTGGATTCCGTTTGATATTCCTTTTCTGCGAAACACTGAAATAGGCAAAAAAACAGCAACTGGCACTGGCCCTCCGGTTAATAGGTTAGTCCCAAAAATAATATAAAAGAGCATATTGAAGCCCATTAAACATCCAAAACAGATAATATAATAGCATGGAATGATCAAAAATTATAGATAGGTTGGAGACGTATCAAGCCCCCACCCACGCACCAGTGGAAGCACCATGCTCCGCGCTGGCAGTCGACACGGTCAAGGAGCGGTTATGCCCGTGCAAGTGCAAAAGCGCTATGCTCCGCGCTGGTGATAAACAACTGGGGGCGGCCCCGTGGCCGTACCAACCTCAGGGAGCCTCCAGGCTTAGTGTCCAGCCTCGTGGCAACACTTCCCCCTCGGGAGAGTCGTGCGAGGGGGCTGGGCATGGGGGCTACGCTCGGGTCACACCCAAGCATACGCCACCCTGCCAGGTCCCTCGGACCTGGTCGTCACGTGCCCTCCCGAGCAGGACCTCGGTGAGGACAGGTATGGAGGTCTGTTTGCATGTCAAGGGGGACTCCTGAGCATCGCGACTCAGGAGCCTAACTAGCCACGTAGCCCCTCACCCCTTGGTCTCGTCCTGGCGATCCGGACGACCCAACGGTGGCTGAGGCATGCGCGGGGCCGGGCCCTGCCGACGCAGAATGCTAAGGCCTACTTTCGTATTCCCTTCCCAGGGGTTGTTTGCACGCCAAGGGGGACTTCTGAGCATCGTGACTCAGGAGCCTAACTGGCCACGTAGCCCCTCACCCCTTGGTCTCGTCCTGGCGATCCGGACGACCCGACAGTGGCTGAGGCATGCGCGCGGCCGGGCCCTGCCGACGCAGAACACTAAAGCAACGGGAAGGAAATCACGGAACCTTAACAAATTATTACAAGACATACTGTTCTTCAAATACCAAACACTAGTTTTAACGCCTCCACAAGGCACGGTGCATGTTACAGGAAATTAAAGTGGAGGGGAGCGTCACCAGCAAGCCTTCCCTTCAGCCTTGGGTGTTGCCGTCTCCCACGAGAACCACACCTTCGTCGGCAACGTTGCCGTCGCCCATGCCGTTATCCATGGCCGTAGCATCGGCGGCACCTTCGGTCATGGGCGTGGGGTCGATGACGAGGAACTTGTTCAGTAGGGCGTCCACCCGGTCCTTCACGGCTACGGCAGCAGATGTGCAGCGCTCCTCGTCCACAGGTTGAAGTAGGGCACTCAGGTCAACGTCAGGGTCGCGAAGATGGAGGTGGCTAAAGACGCGCGTCAGGGCCGAAGAGGAGAGCGCGTGGGCTTCCCCCTCCACCATGGGGCCGATCCCATTAACAACGCCCTCGAGCGCAGTGACGAGCCGAGGGAGTAGCTTGGCGGGGCCTTGCTCATCAGTCGCCAACGGCTTCTTCAAGCCCTTCCCGTAGAGCTCTCGCAGCGCCTCGCGGGACTTCAGCTCAAGGGATTTGAAGGCCATGCGATCTTCAGCAAGAACCTTTGCCTTAACTTCCATCTCGGCCTTCTCTGCTTCCACCCTCTTCTCCAGCTTCTCCAAGCGGTCGTGTTCCGCGGCCTGCGCCCGTGTCAGCTGCTCCAACTCAGCGTCACGGCCGGCGACCGCGTCTTCTCGAGCCTTCAGCTTCTCCTCCCGCACCCCGTGCTGGCGAGCCTCGGCACCGCGTTCGTTCTGCAGGGTCTCCAGCTTGGCCTCCGCCACCCGACAGGGCTCCTTGGCGGCGTTGGCATTCTTCAATGCCACCTCACGGGCGGCTGCGGCCAGGTCGATGGCCCGCTTACCCTCCTCAGAAGCTGCCACGGCCTGACCCCGTGCCGCCCTCACGGACGCATCGGATCGTAGCCACCCCGTGACCGCCTCCAGTCGCCCCGACGCCAGCCGACTATCACTGTTGGCATCCTCGGAATGGGGGTCCCCAGACTTGCCTGCCTGCGGCACATGGCCTGGCTCCACCTGTATCCCTATACAGCCCATCTTCACCAGCAAACACTCAAGACCCTCGCGAGAGGCCAAGCCTCACGAGGCGGATGACACAAGACCTGCTCGGGAGCGACCTCACCAGGCTGGCTCGCGTGGGGCGGAGAGATCAAGGCAAAGGGACACCTCGCGAAGTTCCTGTGACGCAAGCCATGACGATTGGAGCCAGGCGAGCGCCAGGCGGGCGCCAGCGCGCGCAGTGTCCTCATTTCCTCTTTGGTGCTAAAGGGGCAAGCGCAGGCGAGGAGTCCCGAGGCATCAGGCAAAGGTTTCCATATTGGTGCAACGAGACCAAGACCAACAGGACGGCAAGACGGAGGTCACCGTGGAGCCCAAGACGGCGTCACCGCCAGAGCCTTTGGTAGGCGAAGACCACCTTTAGTCAGGATAACTTGTACTAGTTGTCTCCCTTCGAATTTGGCCGTTGTTGGCTCCCTTCCCGCTCAATATTTGGGAAGAGGACCAGGGCCTCTATAAATAGGACTAGCCACCACAGTAGGAGGCAAGGGATCTGGGACTAGATGCATTCCATCCTCGCACTCTCCAAGCACAAGAACACCTCTCCTCAGGAGGTTGTTCTTCCCTTGTACTGTTCATCCTCAGCCCAAGAGGCAATCCACCACACCACACTGGAGTAGGGTATTACACCACAACGGTGGCCCGAACCAGTATAAATCTTGTGTCTCCTGTGTTGCGAGTTCATCGAGCTAGGCTGTGAGATCGCGGTGAGGGTGAGGGTGTGATTAGGTAGGGAGAGATCTTCGTGCGCACCCCAGTGTTCGAGCCTCAAGGGTTTTGCTGGAACCTGAAATCCGACAGTCAGCACCCTGAAGGTCAGCATGAAGCTGGGTCAGCGCGAGAAGGGCGTCCTCCAGGGCATCACGCGAAGCAGGGGGGTCACGGCCCGACAGTGTGAAGGAAGGGGGAAGAGACAACATCGGCACTAGGGTCTGCAGATTTGTGGTAGCAGAAGGAGTCGGGGACTCCTGAGCCTTCGCGACCTTAGCAGGTGAGCTGGGGGCGGAGGCCTCAGGAGCCAGCTTCACTGCGGAGATCGCCTTCTCCCGAGGATGGGCTTCTGGATCTCGCGAGGATGACCCGGACGCTGAGGCTCGGGAGCCATCGCCATCCCTTCACGCCGGAGGAGGCGCGGCAGCAGCTGGCTGCTGGGCCTCAGGGGTTGCAGTCACCCCCTTCTTCTTCACCACCAACGTTGGCCTATCAATGCAAAGGGAGACATCAAGAAACTACGGCAAGGACAGGAACGAAGGATTAGGACGAAGCACTTACTGGTCTACGGCTGCATACACCCTCGGCCTTTTCTGAAGCACCAAGCCCGGAGGCTTCGCGGGCTGGGGCACTGGCACGCGAGCCCCATGGGCAAGCAAGGGCACAGCGGCCGGACCCGTGGCAATGCCGGCTGGCGACGGAGCAGAAGCGTCGCCTCGGGAGATCAGCGCCGACCTGCTCTTCTTCGGGACCCCGGCCGGCGGCTTCTTCAGGGGAGGGTGCCCTTGGACCTTGTCGTAACCCCGGCGGGGCTCGGCGACTCCCTCACCTGATGCTTGCCGGCCTCGTCGTCGTCAGGGAAGGTGCGGAGGAGATCCGCCACATGAAAAGGAGAAGTCTCCCCCGCCCCCTCCCGTGTCGCCTCTGAGTTAGGCCTCTCCTCCTCGCCGGAAGACACCATCAGCGGGGCCTCCACCCCCGGGTCCCCGATAGGCGCCAGCGGCTCGAGCCCGCGCTCGTTGAAGACGGGCATGGCGGCGGTGATCTTTGCCCCATCCGGGCGGCGGTATAGCGGAAGATGGGTATCAGGCGGATACCCATGATCCTCCGCAACCAGGAGGTGGAGAACCTTGTCCAGCTCTTCGTCGGACAAAGCATCCGGGTGCAGGCGGAGGTCGCCTCCCTCGTCCGAGAGCTTACACAAGGGGCGCGAGCGCACCTGGAGTGGAGCCAGACGCTGCGACAAGAACTCCTTGACGATCATGGCCCCCGTCAGCTTCTCCGCCTTCGGATCATCAGGCTTCGGGTCGGCCGCCATCCTCCCCAACATCTGCTCCACCCATGGGTCGTTGAGCTTGGTGCTGTTCCACCCATCATGAGGCATGGGCCTCCCCGTCGGCAGCGCCAGCTGAGGGTAGGAGCACTTGGCGTCCATCAGGACCCACTTGTTCTTCCCAGCTCTTGAGCTGGCGTTGGTCCCGTTGGCCACGACGAAGTTGGCGCACCCGGAGCACTGGCCCTCCTTGTTCCGGAGGTAGAAGAAGTGGCGAAGCAGCGCCACAGATGGCATCACCCCCATGAATGCCTCACAATAAAAGGTGAAGATCGATAGGAGGACGACGGAGTTGGGATGAAGATGAAGGGTGTGCAGCTTGTAATGGCGGAGGATGGAGTAGAAAAATTCAGAGAAAGGGGGGACCAGCGCCGCAAAGACACTATGCATCAAGAAGGGGTAGAAGGTACTGCCCGAGGCCTCCGGCTCGACGGAGCCAACCCGAAGCGCAGTCTCTCCTCCCTCGTTGCTGTCACCCGCTGCCATTAGGAGCGCGGTGGCGAAGTTCTTCTCTAAAACATTGGGCGCGCTCAGGGCGGGCTAAACTAGGAAGGCGAGCCCACGGCCTTCGCCTTGTCGGATGCCATCGGCTGCAGGCTCGGAGAGGAGTTCGTGCAGATCTAGAGTCTCTTGGGGCGAAGAGCAGGAAAGGGGATCTGGAGCAAGGCGAAGGAAGGCAATGAAGGCTCGGCAGCATGTGCTAGCCTTTTGTCAGGCGTGAATGATTGTCGAGGCAGCATGGGGAAGCGGAGATGCCCACGTCCCATCAATCGCCACGCATCAATCAAGGCCGCAGGTGGTTGGGGCCCGCGGCGCTCCGCACTTGCCCTTTGGCTTCGCCTCGAAGCAAAGTTCGAGCACCCCTTGGGCCCTGGGGCTACTGTCGGTGTTCTGGGACCACGCGTGCCGAGACTTTCCTGCCTGCGGCCCACAACATGGTTCCACCAATGGCCCGGTACGGCCCAGCTTCGGCAGCAACAATTCAAGACCCTCGCGAGGGGCCAAGCCTCGCGAGGCAGACGACACCAAGACCTCCTCAGGGGCAGCCTCACTAGGCTGGCTCCCGAGGAGCGGAGATATCTATGTAGGGGGCACCTCGCGAGGTTCACGTGACGTGAGCCGTGACGACCAAGGCCAGGCGGGCGCCAGCGGGCGCAGTGCACCAGTTCCCTCTTTGGTGCTAAAGAGGCAAGTGCAGGCGAGGAGTCCCGAGGCATCAGGCAAAGGTTTCCGTATCGGTGCAACGAGACCAAGACCAGCAGGATGGCAAGATGTAGGTCACCGCGAAGCCCACAGCAGCGTCACCACCAGAGCCTTTGGTAGGCAAAGACCACCTTTTGTTAGGATAGCTTGTACTAGTTGTCTCCCTTCAAAATTGGCCATTGTGGGATCCCTTGCTGCCTACATTTGGGAAGAGGACCAGGGCCTCAATAAGTAGGACCTAGCCACCACCGTAGCAAAGGGTCGGATGGATCATTCAGATCTTCCTCACACTCACCAGTTCATCGAGCCCAAGAACACCTCACCTCCTGAGGCTGTTCATCCACTGTACTAGTTCATCCTCAGCCCCTCGAGGCAATCCACCACCACACACTGGAGTAGGGTATTACACCGCAAGGTGGCCCGAACCAGTATAAACCTATGTGTCTCTTATTCTTTGGGTTCATCAAGCTAGGCCGTGGGATCGTTGAGCAAGCGAGCTAGGAAGACAGAGTTCTTCGTGTGCACCCTAGAGTTCGAACCTCACAAGGGTTTGCCAGAACCCGTAATCCGACACTTTCGCTAGGACATCTGCCATGTTAAGTCCACGACAAATGGCGCCCACCGTGGGGCTAGCACACTGTGGTTTCGAGTTCTTGAAGGGCAGCTTCCCAGGGATCAAGGATACGCTATGGGCCGGATGACCAAGAGTCATCGCGACAAGCTCTACATTGACGACGCTGGCTCGGGCCCCGAGGCCGGCTCAATTGAGTACAGGTACCGGGTCCCCTTCGGCGGAATCCACGTCTTCATTGGCAAGATCGGCGAAACGGGCCCTGAGCCGGAGACCAGCACCGGCATCATCCAGACGGCTCAGCGTGCATGACCCGCCAAGTTTCAAGCCACTACAAAGCATGCCTTTGTTGGTTTCATCCATGGGGTGGACTTTGAGGAAGGATCTGTGTCTGGAGGTGAGACGGCCATCTACTCGGATGGTGAATCGTCAACCGGTGAGACCAATTTAATGTATCAACTGCAGGACGGCTGGCTTGGGGGCTGTTCCGATGGCGACAGTATTCCGGACCCCTATGAGTCGCCGAACAGGGTTGCGATTTTCATGGCCGGTACACAGCCGGTGCTCGGCTCAATGACCGCCGCGGCTATGACCTCCAGCTCAACGGCTGCGGCGACGGCTGGTGCTAGCGGCTTTACGCGCCCGCCGGCTCAGGTTCTAACAGAGTTGTTGGAGGCTTTGGCGACTTTGATGGGGGTGGAGCCGACCCCGGACACTCAAGAACAGCATAAGGTGGATCTTGCGAGGTTACGAGATGAGATAGCTCAAGCCAAGGAAGAGCTGGCGGCTGAGAACGCTAGCATGGCCACGGAGCAAGCTGCTTTGGATGCTTAGGCACAACGGATTCAGGCAAACTCTTTCCGGCTCACCTTGCATTAAAACGCTTCAAATGCCATCATGAGAATGAGGCACCAGAGTCGTTTACCTCTGGTTTATGATGCGAGAAACCTCTTCAACAAGCCTGGGGCAGGGACCAGTGACCCGCCTGTGGTGAACCGGGCAGTTGAGACGCCCGTGACCGGAGTGCCGGTTCATCCGCGTACTATGGACCCGCCTCGTTTGGGTACGACTCCGCCTCAGCATGTTCCGACACCGCCAGGTCATTATTCTAACCCTTTGGATAACATGTTCGCTGCGGCGACATGATTGGTGGCTCTCCCAGTTGAAGGCAAGTCTCCAGCTGTGATAGAGATGCGGAGGGCTAGAGAACTTCTTCAGACGGCCGTGGCTCAACAGGCGGCTTATTCGTATAGCCGTGAACGGATTCACTCAACCCCTCGACCAAGCCGGAGTTATAGCAGGCACATTGACTCGCCAGCAGTTTCAAGTAATGAGCAGCACCATAACCAGCCTCGTAGGCATGACCCGATGCGCGATGGTGTCGATGCTCAGACTTTGGTGGATCAGGCAGGGCACGTTGGGAGGCGGAGCTGGCGGCTCAACAGCAATCTACGGTTTATCCATCAGCATCTGTGGAGGCAGGAGTGACCTCTAGAACCCTGGGTCTACCATGTTTAGTACTGGCTCTGTGCAACAAGCATTTGCCTAAGGATTCCAAGGGCCCTCGTAAGGTGCCTAACTACACAGCGGGTCAACCCCCAGAGGCTTGGATTGAGAGCTATGAGATGGCTATGGAGATGTTGGATGTTAGCGATGCTGCATGTGCTAAGTATTTCACCATGATGTCGGATGGGCCGGCTCGTAGTTGGTTGAAAGAGCTGCCAGCTAACTCCATTAGGTCATGGGTGGAGCTGAAAACATGTTTTATCCAGAATTTTAAAGACACATGCAAGCAGCCTATTTCAATTCTAGATTTATACTCTTGTGTCCAAGGTGAGGGCGAGTCGACAACCAATTGGGTGCGCCGGATCTCAGTTGTTATACACTCGTCGGATAGTATCAATGTCGGTTCAGCAGTCCTGATGTTGGAGAAGAATTGTTGTTTCCTCCCCCTTAAGCAGAAACTGGGGCGGCTTAAACGCCACTGCAATGACATGGGGGAGCTCATGGCAGCTCTCGTCAAATATGGCGACTCTGATAGTACCAAAGACCCCGACTTTGATGAGGAGACGGAGGGTAAGGGGAAGAAGAGCGGCAATACGAAGGGGCAACAACATAATACGGCAGGTCAAAGCGGCAACGGCAAGCGCAAGGCTGATGGAAATTTAGATTTTGTGGCTAACACCAATACATAGAATAATAATCAGCGTCGCAAGGGAAAGCCGCCCCGGCTTGGAGGGCCAAAATTTAACATTGAGGCGATGATGAATCAGCCTTGTCCAAAGCATGGTACGGAAGAGAAGCCGACCAATCATCCATGGAAGGATTGCTTCATCATCAGGGAGTATAAGAATTCCAGTTTTTCGAGAACAATCATGGCCCGAATGGTGGCTCAGGATCCGGCTCTCACGGGCCTTGTTTTGGTGGTGGCGGTTCAAACTCTGGTTTCCAGGGCGAAGGCAATTAAGGTGGTTTTAATCAGCAGTCTGGTCAAGAGAATCAACAGCAACAATCTGGTTATCAGAGTAATCCGAAGCAGTTGAATGGTGGATAGTATCATGTGTTCACCACGAGTTTATGTAAACGAGACCGGAAGATTCATAAAAGGGCGGTGAACGTAGTTGAGCCAGCGATTCCCCGTTACTTGCGATGGTCTGAACATCCTATTCCTTAGAGCCGTGAGGATCACCCGCCCCAGGTTGACAATCCGGGTCACTTGGCTTTAGTGGTTGCGCCTCAGGTTGGAGGTTACAAGTTCACTAAGGTGCTCATGGATGGAGGCAGCAACATCAATATCCTTTACTACAAAACTTTTCGTCGTATGAGTTTGACTGACAAGGATCTTAAGCCGTCTAACACTGTTTTTCGTGGTGTGGTGCCTGGTAAGTCGGCATATCCAGTGGGTAAGATAGCTTTCGAAGTGTCTTTCGGTGATGATCATGATTCCAGAGTTGAGACATTGACCTTTGAGGTGGTTAAGATTAAGAGCCCTTATCATGCTTTGTTTGGGCGGCCGGCTTATGCTAAGTTCATGGCAAGACCTTGTTATGTTATCTGCAACTTAAGATGCCGAGTTACAAGGGTACCATCACAGTGCATGGGAACCGGAAGATAGCCTTGGAATGTGAAGAGGGCGATGCTGCTTATGCTGAGTCTGTTTGTGCAATAGAAGAGTTGAAGTTTTACAAAGATAATGTTGACCCAGCAGATATGACACCTATGAAGAAGCCAACCACTGAGCATGACCCTCTGTTGAAGTTTAAATCGGCAGATGACACTAAGTTGGTTGATTTTGTTCCTGACGATTCATCCAAGCAGTTTAGTATCAGTGCTAATCTGTATCCGAAATAGGAAAGCGCACTCATCGAGTTTATCCATGAGAACCGGGACATCTTTGCATGGAAGCCTTCAGACATGCCAGGTGTACCGAGGGAACTCGCTGAGCACACTCTCAATATTGATCCAAAGTTTAAACCGGTCAAGCAGTTCCTTTGTCGCTTTAACGAAGAGAGGTGTAAGGCCATTGGTGAAGAAGTGGCCCGGCTCTTGGCAGCTGGGTTCATTGTTGAAGTTTTTCATCCTAAATGGTTGGCTAACCCGGTGCTGGTGCTTAAGAAAAATGGTACTTGGCGCATGTGTGTGGATTACACAGACCTTAATAAAGCCTGCCTGGCTGATCCTTTTGCTCTTCCCCGTATTGATCAGATTATTGATGCTACGGCGGGTTGTGAGCGTTTGAGTTTTTTGGATGCATACTCTGGTTATCATCAGATCAAGATCGCAATTAAGGACCAGGAGAAGACAGCTTTTATTACTCCCTTTGGAGCCTTTTGTTATGTGTCTATGCCTTTTGGGCTCAAGAGTGCCCAGGCTACTTATTAGCGATGTGTTCAGAATTGCCTCCATGACCAGATTGGACGAAATGTTCATGCTTATGTGGATGATATTGTTGTAAAATCCAAGAAGAAGGAGACCTTGATAGATGATTTAAAAGAGACCTTTGACAACCTCCGGGTCTACAAGATGATGCTTAACCCGGCCAAGTGTGTTTTTGGTGTGCCACCAGGCAAGCTCTTGGGTTTTTTGGTTTCTGAAAGGGGCATTGAAGCTAACCCAGAGAAAATCAAGGCTATTACTTCCTTGGGTAAACTGGATTGTATTAATGATGTTCAGCGTCTGGCGGGTCGTATTGCGGCCTTAGGCTGGTTCATAAGCTGGTTCGAAAAAAGGCTATCCCTCAGTACCAAATGATGAAGAAAACACATCACTTTGTCTGGAGTGATGCTGCTGATCAGGCGTTTGAAGCCTTGAAGAAACAGTTAGCTGAACCGCCAATCCTTGTAGCTCTTATTGATAAGGAGCCCTTGTTGTTA
Source organism: Aegilops tauschii subsp. strangulata (assembly GCF_002575655.3). Taxonomy (NCBI): domain Eukaryota; kingdom Viridiplantae; phylum Streptophyta; class Magnoliopsida; order Poales; family Poaceae; genus Aegilops; species Aegilops tauschii. The sequence continues at coordinate 291,222,729 of NC_053038.3, forward strand.
TACGTGGTTGCCAATAGCCGAGCTCTTAGGGTGGCAATTGTTGTGGAAAGGAAGGAATCAGGCAAGGAATATCCGGTTCAGCGGCCGGTTTATTATATCAGTGAGGTCCTCATTGAATCCAAGCAGAGGTATCCACATTGCCAGAAACTGGTATATGGAGTGTTCATGGCTAGTCATAAGCTGAAGCGGTATTTCTTTTGTCATCCCATCACTGTGGTTAGTTCTGCCCCTTTGAGGGATATTATTCAAAATAGAGAGGCCACAGGTCGGGTAGCCAAATGGGCCATTGAGCTTGGACCCCATGGTTTGAAGTATATGCCTTGGACATCCATCAAGTCTCAAGCACTTGTGGATTTTATCAATGACTGGAGTGAGCTACAGATGCCCGAGGAGAAGCCGGTTAGCACATATTGGACTATCCACTTTGATGGATCCAGGCAGTTGGAAGGCTCGGGGGCTGGAGTTATTTTGACTTCCCCACGAGGTGATAAATTTTGTTATGTTTTAAGGTTGATGTTCCATTGTACTAACAATGCAGCTGAGTACGAGGCCTTGCTCCATGGTCTTCGGATGGCTAAAGAGATGAATTTATGCTAGGTGAGGTGTTTTGGTGACTCAGATTTGGTGGCTCAGCAAGTTTCAGGCACTTGGGATTCTAAGGACCCACTCATGGCGGCTTATCGCCGCGAGGTTGATGCTATTGCTAGTCATTTCAAAGGTTATCAAGTGGAACATGTTGATCACAGGAAAAATGAGGCGGCTCATGCTTTGAGTCGATTAGGGTCCCAGCGTAAGCCGGTACCACCTAATGTTTTTCTTGATATTCTGCATAACCCTTCAGTCAAATTGCCTACGGAGGAAGATCTTGCTATTCCTGACCCAAAGGCACAATTGGTGGCAGCTCTTCATGTTATTCCTAATTGGAAAGTTCCATATTTGGCTTATATGACCCGGGGCGAGTTACCTGAAGATGAAACTTTGCCTAGGGAGATAACCCAACGGTCTAAGTCAATGGCTATTGTCAATGGAGAGTTGCATCATTGCAGTGTCACAGGGGTGTTTCAACATTGTGTTTCTCCTGAGGAAGGCCGTGAGATCCTACGAGAGATTCGTGAAGGAGATTGTGGTCATCATGCCGGCTCTAAGTCTCTCGTACCCAAGGCTTTCCGTCATGGGTTTTATTGGCTGACGGCTCATGCTGATGCAGAGGATTTGGTCAGTGAATGTGATGGTTGTCAGAAATTTTCAAGACGATCTCATGTGCCGGCTCAAGAATTGAGGATGATTCCAATTACTTGGCCGTTTGCAGTCTGGGGACTGGATATGGTTGGACCTTTCAAAAGGTCCAAAGATGAAAAGACCCGCCTTTTGGTGGCAGTTGACAAATTCACAAAGTGGGTTGAGGCAGAGCCGGTCAATAAGTGTGAGTTCAATTCATCGAAAAGGTGATTTTCTGGTTTGGCTATCCTCATAGCATTATAACAGATAATGGCACTAATCTGTCCAAAGGTGCTATGAAAGAATTCTATCAGCGATAGCATATTTGTCTTGATGTGTCATCAGTGGCTCACCCCCAATCCAATGGCCAAGCTGAAAGAACCAATCAAGAAATTTTGAGAGGCATCAAGCCCCGGCTTATGGTCCCTTTGCAGAGGACGTCGGGTTGTTGGGTGGAGGAATTGCCCTCAGTGCTATGGAGTATCAATACTACCCCCAACAGATCTACGGGTTACACACCTTTCTTCATGGTTTACGGAGCAGAGGCGGTTCTCCCTAGTGACATCTGTCACGACTCACCCCGTGTGGCGGCTTATGTTGAAGCTGATAATGAAAAAGCACGTCAGGATGCTCTTGACCTGTTGGATGAGGAGCGTGACCTTGTGGCGGCTCGTTCAGCGATTTACCAGCAAGATCTGCATCGTTATCACAGCCGCTGGGTTAAAACCAGAACTTTTCAAGAAGGAGATTTGGTGCTCCGGCTTATCTAGGATCAAACTGACATGCACAAGTTAACCCGCCTTGGGAAGGGCCCTTTGTGGTCAGCAAAAATCTGAACAACGGATCATACTGCCTCATTGATGTTCGAGAGCACAAGGACTCATGCAAATATAAGGAGGAGACCCGTCGGCCGTGGAACATTGCTCATCTTCGGCCTTATTACACCTCAGCCACCGGCTCTTGTGATGTACATACTTTGTCCATGTATATATTATGATGAATATAATAAGCCGGCATCCCTGATAATTCAGGGCCTCTGTCATTTTATTTATGAGAATATGAGTCTTTATTGTCCCTTCATACGATCACTTGGGGGCTTCCTGCTTATTGAGCATAGCTATGACTACCCTCTTGATCCGGCTTGTACACCATGATTACAAAATACTTGGGGGCTTCCTGCTCATTGAGCATAGCTATGACTACCCTATTAATCCGGCTTATAGCCTGGAACGAAATATTATTTGGGGGCTCCTTGTTAATGAACAGAGCTTTGTTGTCCCTTGTAATAGGCTTGGACGCCAGGTGTATTCACCAATAATCCGGGTTATCCTGCCTTTGTTTGCCTACCACTCCGACCAGGTAATCCTGGAATGGCTCGTCGTACTCTTGACAATCAATCTTATAAAGACCCTGAATTTGTCAAAGTTAAAACGGCGATTGGTCATGTGAGGTCCAGCTTACGGGTTTTAATTAAGGTTTAACTCAGCGGCTGTGCGGCCCTTGAATAGCACTTGACATAGAGGCATGGCAGCCTATGAATGCCTTGTTTTTTCTGATTTATATTTTCTTTAAATATTTTTTGAGGTTCATCTTTTCTGGCCATGTTGCTATATGGTTGAAAACTGATTAGGGCTGATGACCCACAAGTATAGGGGATCTATCGTAGTCCTTTCGATAAGTAAGAGTATCAAACCCAACGAGGAGCAGAAGGAAATGACAAGCAGTTTTCAGTAAGGTATTCTCTGCAAGCACTGAAATTATCGGTAACAGATAGTTTTATGATAAGGTAATTCATAACGGGTAACAAGTAACAAAAAGTAAACAAGGTGCAGCAAGGTGTCCCAATCCTTTTTGTAGCAAAGGACAAGCCTAGGCAAACTCTTATATAAAGGAAAGCGCTCCCGAGGACACATGGGAATTATCGTCAAGCTAGTTTTCATCATGCTCATATGATTCGCGTTCGTTACTTTGATAATTTGATATGTGGGCGGACCGGTGCTTGGGTACTGCCCTTCCTTGGACAAGCATCCCATTTGTGATTAACCCCCCTCACAAGCATCCGCAACTACGAAAGAAGAATTAAGGTAAACCTAACCATAGCATGAAACATATGGATCCAAATCAGCCCCTTACGAAGGAATGCATAAACTAGGGTTTAAGCTTCTGTCACTCTAGCAACCCATCATCTACTTATTACTTCCCAATGCCTTCCCCTAGGCCCAAACAATGGTGAAGTGTCATGTAGTCGACGTTCACATAACACCACTAGAGGAAAGACAACATACATGTCATCAGAATATCGAATGAATACCAAATTCACATGACTACTTATAACAAGACTTCTCCCATGTCCTCGGGAACAAACGTAACTACCCACAAATCATATTCATGTTCATAATCAGAGGGGTATTAATGTGCATAAAGGATCTGAACATATAATCTTCCATCGAATAAACCAACTAGCATCAACTACAAGGAGTAATCAACACTACTAGCAACCCACGGGTACCAATCTGAGGTTTTGAGACAAAGATCGGATACAAGAGATGAACTAGGGTTTGAGAGGAGATGGTGCTGGTGAAGATGTTGATGGAGATTGACCCCCTCCCGATGAGAGGATCGATGGTGATGACGATGGTGACGATTTCCCCCTCCCGGAAGGATGTTTGCCCGGCAGAACAGCTCCGCCGGAGCCCTAGATTGGTTCCGCCTCGAGACGGCGGCGCTTCGTCCTGAAAGCTTCCTTCTGATTTTTTCAGGGAAAAAGACACCTTATACCAGAAGATGGGCATGGGGGGCTTCCAGGTGGCCCACAAGGCAGGGGGCGCGCCCAGGGGGTAGGGCGCGCCCTCCACCCTCGTGGACAGTGGGTGGCCCCCCTCTGGTGCTTTCTTCACTCAATATTTTTAATATATTCCCAAACTGACTTTCATGGAGTTTCATGACTTTTAGAGTGGTGCAGAATAGGTCTCTAATATTTGCTCCTTTTCCAGCCCAGAATTCCAGCTGCCGGCATTCTCCCTCTTCATGTAAACCTTGTAAAATAAGAGAGAAAGGCATAAGTATTGTGACATAATATGTAATAACAGCCCATAATGCAATAAATATCAATATAAAAGCATGATGCAAAATGGACGTATCAACTCCCCCAAGCTTAGACATCGCTTGTCCTCAAGCGGAAGCCGATATCGAAAAATATGTCCACATGTTTAGAGATAGAGGTGTCGATAAAATAAAATACGGACATGAGGGCATCATGATCATTCTTTGAATAGCAACATATATATACATATATATATTGTCATATGATTTCTTATGCTAAAGTAACAATCTATTCACAATGTAAACTATGAATCAGAAACTTCATTGAAAAACTAGTGAACTATAATCTCAGTCATTGATGCAATTGCAATTTATCATAACATCGGAAAGAGTCAATATAAGAGCTTTTCAGCAAGTCCACATACTCAACTATCATTTAGTCTTTCACAATTTCTAACACTCACGCAATACTTATGGGTATGAAGTTTTAATCAGACACAGAGAAAGATAGGGGCTTATACATTTGCCTCCCAACCTTTTACCTCAAGGGTAACGTCAACAACAATGCTTTATGAAAACCCACATCCAATTAGATATATATATATATATATAGGGTTGGACTATTCTGTTACCCGTAACAGAATATTATTCTGTTACCCCCCCTGCCCTATATGGCGTGACGCGCAGACCACGGTAGAATCCCCCCGACCCAGCCCGAACCCAACCCACCTTCTTCCGCCGGAGGCAGCCGTCGTGGGCTAGCGAGCGACAATGGCAGCCGGAGCGAGGGAGCCCGCGGCGCCGTGACTGGCCGGCGACAGATCCGCCGCCGCCTGCTTCCTTCCGTGCTGGATCCATCGACGGGGCCGTGATCCCCGCCTCCTGCCTCCCTCCGTCGTCGGATCCATCGACAGGGCCGTGATCCCCGCCTCATGCCTCCCTCCGCCGCAGGATCCATCGACAGGGTCGTGATCCCCGCCTCCTGCCTCCCTCCGTCGCTGGATCCAATGACGGGGCCGTCATCCCCGCCTCCTGCCTCCCTCCGTCGCCGGGGCTCCTTCTCCGGGGCAGTGATCCCCGCAAGGTGCTGCCTCCCCGGACCTCTTCGCCAGACGTCCACCACAAGCAGGAGCTGCATCAATGGCGCCGCCTCCCAAGAACATGCCAATACGCCGCCCACGAGAGGAAGAAGAAGAAGTCAGTCCACTGGAGGTAATGTCTGCTTCCCACGTTTGTGTCAGTCCATCAGTTCATCAGTCCTGCTATGAAGAAGAACCTGATAGTACATTGCAAATGCTTGATCAGTTCATTACACCCCTGCCACTTGATGCACAATTTGGATGTCGAGGTTACTGTCAGTACCTCTTATATGCTAGCTTCAGTTCAAGACAAAAAACATAAACTTATGCATCAGTCCAAGTAGCTACTAGGCTTTATATAAGGTGCAGCTACCACTGCAAGTTGTAAGATGTTATTTCTAATAGTACATGCCGTGTAGTTGCGTTAGTTCGAACTAGTGAAAGAATGTTATTGAAAAAAATATACACATGTTACACAGTAAGTTCAATGATACATAAACTAGGAGTACTTCTAGTGTAGCTGCATAAGTTATAGATGAACAAAAGAGAAGACATGCATCAGTTTTATATATATGCATATCCATACATCTTTGAAGTTCAATGTTCAATTTGGCAAGCAGTGCACCAAAATGTTTATGCATTAGTTATAGGGAAAAAAGATAAAAACTTTCCATAACAGATGAAGTTCAATGTTCAGTTTACAAGCAGTGCTAAAAAATAGTACATCAGTACATCAATGTTGAACATGTACGTTCATCAGTTCGACTAGAAACGAAACCAGATACAAAATAGAGAACAAAGTTTAAATAACGGCCAGCGATGCAAGTTCAACTTGTACATTACCTTCAGTGCATGACATGTTACCCATAGCATGCATACGAGAAAAATGCAGAAAAGATTAATCCCAAAACTGTTGAATGTCATTGCAAAAACATGCAAGGCGGCACAAGCAGCGAGCGTTTGATGAGCCAAGCAGATATGGGGCACCGCCTGGTTGGGTAACACCAGAAATAGCACCTGGATACTTCAACAATACAGGCAGATTTCAAGATACACCGAAATCATCAGAAGCACGGACATGTTCTTCTATGCAGCAAACACCAATATCTGGGAATACAAGCTTTGCCACTGCTGGGTTGCAACAAGGCCAACAATTTCCCCAACAACAAATGTTTTCCTTCCCTAGCGCATGCAGAAAGGCAAGGACAGGGAGCCATGGATGGGTTGCAACAAGGCTTCCACCAGTCGCTCCGTCAACATCAAGAATCCGTGCTGCAAAAGCGGTTGCGACGGGAAGACCAGGCCAAAGAGACAGAAATTTTGGCCACTCTAGCAGGTTCCAAGGTACAAGATATGAGCCATATAGACAGGAGCAACCTCACAATGAATCTGAGGGGAGACAGCCGTACAATGAGAGACGGAGATCTTCGTCAACATTGCTCCCTCCAAGAGATGCATTGCTGCATGTGCCAAGGGTGACACCACCTGCGCCCATACACCAGGGTGAACAGCAAGGCAGCACAGAGCTATACACATGTAAGTATCCATATAGAAAAAAACATACAAGCACAGTCCATACCAAGGTACTGTGACCACCCCATCTAACATTTTCATAACTGCGTTTTTTGTTTGCTCACTATTGCGTGCAGCCACCTAACATTGAAGGTTACATTCTGCCAAGGCTAGAGATGCGCTTTGAAACTTTCGAAGAAGCAAAGAACTTCTACAACGTCTATGCAAAGCACGCGGGTTTTGCTGTCAGGGAAGGCCCCAAGTTTAAGACCAGAGCCTACCTTTATTGCACGTGCTATGGAGTCTATGAATCGAAGGTGTCAGAAGCAAATAGACAGCAGAACAAGACGACAGCCAGGACTAACTGCGGGGCTAAAATGAGGCTGAAGAGGGAAAAGGATGGAACATTTGTCGTAAAAGAGATAGTCTGGGAACACAACCACAGGCCATAGCTCACTCCGCAAATGCTTGTGTTCTTGCACTCCCACAAAAACTTTGACAAAACAATCTTGGAGTACATCAAGTACCTGCAGTTCAAAGGCATTGAACACGTGCAAATCATGAGCATACTGGGCGGTGATGACCCTGGTAGCTACTTCCTCGAAATGAATGCCAAAGACCATATTAACCTGTAAGTACAAACTTGTTCTCCTCCCATAAACCGCCTCCGTTTTTTTCCTCTGTCAGTACAAACATATTACGCAACGCATGACCTGACGCCAGTTCAACATGCATTTTTGAATGAACTTTTAATATGCAGGAAAGCAAAGAATTCAAGGATGGATGATGTGGACGATGTCCTAAAGACTGTAAACTTCTTTAGGGAGATGAAAGCTATAAACAAGGAATTCTTCTGTGACATGCAACTCGATGAGTCCGACAGAGTTAAGAACATATTCTGGGCGAATGCAAGCTGCCAAGGGGCCTATCAGGACTTTAGTGACTGCGTAACGTTTGACACCACATATAAGACCAACAAGTACCATATGCCACTTGGGGTGTTTGTCGGTACTAACAAGCATTTACAGACTACATTCTTTGGTTTCGCCCTGATAAGAGATGAGGATGCAGATTCATTCAGATGGCTGTTCAAGACATTTTTAAGGTGCATGAGAGGGAAGACTCCTACATGCATCCTCACAGGTACAACCGCCAAAACCACCCCCAACCACCACCCCCCCCCCCCAAAAGGAAAATAACACAGTAAAAATGTTGTGTCAGTTCTATTGGTATATATGCACAACCATCTGCTGACCACTCCATGTCTCTTTTCTCATTACCAGACCAGTGCCCGGCAATGGCTTTAGCGATCCCAGATGCTTTCGGGAACACGGTACACAAGCTGTGCAACTGGCACATTATGAAGAAGTACAGGGAACAACTCGCATACCTGTACTACCTCCATGAAGACTTTAAGGATGAATTCACATCAATCCTCAACTGGCCCCTCATGCCAACTGAGTTTGAGGCTGCCTGGAAAAGACTCATGGATAAGTACAACCTCCATGATGATGCCACGATGGTGGCCATGTGGAACGAGCGTGAGAGATGGATATCAGCCTACTTCAAAGAAATTTTCTGCGCCAAAATGACATCCACACAACGAAGTGAGAGCATGAACTATGTGCTCAAGAAGAACTTCGTAAGTGAGAGACAAAACCTACACCGGTTTGTCAGCCAGGTAAACTCCTGCGTCAAAACAAGGAGGCAGACAGAGAACCAGGAGACAATGGGTAACCGGGTATAGCTCTATCACCTGTCGTAAGACAAAAATAACATGCTTACTAAAGTAAAACTTTATTAGTTAGACAATTTTTTGCTGCGAGAAAACTAATAATTTGGTCATGATTCTTGCATGTGCAGAAGGAACAAAACACGCTGACCTTCTATGGGTTTGACACCCAGATGGCAAAGCTTTACTCACGAGTTGTGTACAGCAAGATCAGAAATAGGCTAAAACTTAGCACACTCTTCATGGTGACACAGACGGAAGAGCCCACAAAGTACCTCGTGCGCTACAACAACCCGCAAAAACTGTCTGTGTGGGCTTAGCACGCGTTCCAGGTGGTTGCAGACCCCGTGGGAGAAACATATGAGTGCGAGTGCAGGCTATGGGACCACACAGGTGAGGACTAAAAAAAAGATGTTACATACTGTACTACTTTTTTGCAAAGTTTTTCTTCGAATGAAATGACAAAAAACATGCACCTCTTCCAAAAAATACATGTCTTTTCTGCGTGCATGTCCTGTGCATGATGCAGACAATTAAGGCTGCCAGTGTTCCAGAGAAATACATCCTCAGGAGATACACCAAACGCCCGAACATCCAGCCAACATTCAACAGAAATGACTTGCGGATAGTAGCGTCAAACAAGGCATCCCAATACTGCATTGAAAGCTCAGTGCTGACGCTGAACATGAGGGTGCACAGAAAAACCTTGAGAAGCCAAGAGCATATGGCGAGGTCACGGGTCGTCATGGACAAACTTGAACAACAACTCGACGCCATGCATTCTGCTGAAAATGGAGGTGTCGCAGACAATGAAGCCATTGAGCAGGATATTGCTACAATGTTATCTGAGATGAACCATCTGGGAGCTATTGACCCGTTCGTCAACGAGGAAGATGAGAAACAGCAACCAGAGCTTGCCCATGTGCACACTCAAGAGTAGCAACATGCTCACATGCAAGATCATGAGCTTGATGGTGCTGCAGGCGAACGACATGACAACAGGACATCCTACCGGCAGCAGCGGGAAAGGGTGATTAAACCACCCATATTCTCAAACACAAAGGGGAGGAAGAGTAAGACGCAAGCAGCAGCCAAAAAGCCACCATGCCCCATCAAGCGCGTGGAATTTGGCCCGGACGGCAAACCTCTCGGGATAAGGGCATGCGGATTCTACAACGTCGTGAGCAACCATAACTACCGCACATGCCCACTCCGCACAGATGCCACTGTCAACAAGCAAACGCTACACAAGCAGATTGGAGCCTCCCAAGTTTCTACCAATAGAGACAACACACGTAACATCTACACTTGCCGCAAGTGTGGGGGAACTGACGGACATAATGCCCGCACGTGCAAAGTGGGCAAGGAGGTAAGTGGCGCTGAACAGAAACAGGGCAAGGTACAGAGTTACAAAAAATCAAATGAAGACGATGAAGAAGACGAGTTTGACGAGAATGACGACCAATCAGACGAAGACAATGAAGATGACAGTGTCGGGGACGAGGAAACTGAAACTGACGATGAAGCTGCCAAGGCTCAACCAGAAAAGGGCGCCGGCAAGGCACAACATTCGGGGCCAGTTAGGAGAAGCTCAAGACTGAACAATCCATAGTGGTTATGTTGCTGCGTCAACTGAAAAATAAGCTTGTAGTCTCAGTTGCCTCGGTACATAATGAGGAAACATTTCAGAAACACTGTCGCTACCAAAACTTATCTACCTTTATCGTTGATTTCTCGATCAGTACTATAGTTAAGATATAATTTGTGATTTGTGCCCCCTGGACCAGTGACATTATTATGTAAACCATTTGATAATACTTTTCAATGCAGTCACAAATACATTTGAAAAAACTTATCTGGATTTATCTGACGCAAACACTACTGTCGACCAGTAACTCAGCAAAAAAATGCTAAGGAAAATTTATACTCTTATAGTACATCAGTACTGATAATTCTCAGTCGTCAGTCCCAGTTCAGAAAGACCATCAGTACATAAAAATAATTACCTCAAGCAAAATGCGAATATAATACATCCTGTACTGATGAAAATCTAATTTATCTGTAAAAAATACTCAAAGATTATCTTGATATAAACAATCCTTTAAAAAATACAAAAATTGTTTTAAAAAACATTAGCATCACACATAGTCTCACTGGTATTTGGTAAGTTCAATTACACTTCAATCACCAGTCCAAGTACCATAGTAGAGGAGTACAGACCTCCATCATCACCAACCCTGACACGTGCAAGTGGGATAAGCAGCTGATAAGTACAGCTTGACAAGATGGATCAGTGCGACAGTAAAATGCCATCATCACCAGCTGTGAGACGTGCAAGTGGGATTTAGCAGATGATAAGTACAGCTTGACAAGACTAGTCAGTGCAGCAGTAAAAACCCTTTGACTTGGATGGTTACTTCTTCCAGGCCACCACCCGCGCCACTCACTGAGCGGTTACCACAAGGGACTGCAAACGGGGACCCCCACAACCACCACACCCACGCCCTTGACGAATCGCCTCCCACACATCCCCGTTGACGCACTGCAAAATATCCCTTTCTCTTCCATATCTGCCTCATTGCCAGAAACCACCATTGCCGCTTCAATCTCCACTGCACACAACCAAAAACTTCTCTCTCCCAAGCCCACAGCCGCCGGAGGAGGCCGATGGCGGAGGAACCGTCCGCCAAGCATCATCATGGCGAGGCGTCGGACAATTGCAGCAACCTCGTCGACGTTCACGTCCCCGGTGAGAAGCGCGAGTACACGAGAACCCTCACAGAGGTTGAGCTCCACGACAAGGAGACGCTGGAGATCGTCAGCACCAGCAAACCAGACAAGGCCGACGAGGTGATGAGCAGGCTCAGGATGAAGGGCGGCAGCTTGTATCCGAGCTTCATCGGAGTTGATGTGGAGTACACCAGCGACGATGAACCTCCACAGATGGCGGTAGTCCTGCAGTTGTGCGTCAAGGAACTCTGCTTGGTGTACCACATCGCAGCAGCCACGAAATGGTAACCCATACTACTGTTCATTCATCTTTTGTACTAGTACTACTCACTAAAAACTTCATTAAACTTGTTTCCCAACTAGATGAACTACTATAGTTTGTGAAGTGGATGCACGAGTACATGTTTCTCAAGTTACATGCATTTCTGAAACTGTGAAGTGGATTGTTTCACCAGATTAGCATCTGAAAAAATGTTTATAGAATTCTGAACTTGATGCACCAAATTAATTTCTGAACTTGATGTACTAGCATAGATTCTGATCTTGATGCACTAGTATAGTTTATAGAATTGATGTATTAAAAGATGTTTGATGAAGTGGTATAGGTCCATATCTTGATGCACATGTTTCTCAAATTAATTTCTGAACTTGATATAGAATTGATGCACAAAGATGTATCAAGCACTGGTATAGGTCTTTTATTCAACAAAAAAGAAAACTAAACTTGAATCAAGCAGCACATATATCATTGAATCTGGTAAAATGATTCTTGAATTTGGTGAAGCATTTGGTGAAGCACTGAAGATAGCAAAAAGAAAAATAACATGGTGTAGTTGAATTTAATTTCAGGACTTTGTGTACTAGTTTCTGAACTACATTCATCCATGACTTATACTATATAAGCATCTACCTCATGGATTATCACTTGTAAAACAAAAATGCTGAAACCAAAAAGCAGATTTGGAATTAAATCTTCAAAAAAGAAGACTAATCTTTAAATGTGTGTCTCCCCCCTTGCAGGCCCAAGCGCCTCAAAGACTTCCTGCAGGAGGAGAAATTGTACACATTTGTTGGTTTCAACATTGGAGGTGACAAGCAGATGCTGAACAAGTCTGGTTTGGAGATCAACCCCAACAACTTCATCGACATGCAGCGCAAGTGGAAAGATCCGAAGACGAACAAATACTATGACTCCTTGGCCGATGTTGCAGGCGGCGTAATCCACCCATTCTATAGCGGCATGAAGAAGAAGATGGATAGGGTAGACCACAAACTATGGGGGAACAGCCCGCTGCCAGACAACCTCATCACGTACGCAGGAATAGATGCGTACGCAACATACAAGTCATGGAAGACAATCGACAACATAGTGACAGGTTGGGATATTTCAAAAGAGCAGGAGGCTGACCCCTACTACCACTGCAACTTCGCGGGATGAAGATGCATGAAAGTCTGCATTCGTGTTGCTCGCACTTCTGCCTGTCCTTAGTCTTGTTGTTTCAGATTTGTAGTTTGCTTTCGTTATGTTGAACTAGCTACCTTATGTTATGTGTGTCAGGGTTTGAACAAGTTTGCCTATGTCTATCAAGTACATCGTTTGCTTATGTCGTTCAACAAGTTTGCTAGCTTCCTATTTTGTTGATCCATCATTTGAAGTTGAAGTAGGTTGAAGTTGAAACTTGATGGCTGCCACGCAGCACTAGTCACGGAGAAACAAAAATCACACATGGATATTTTCACAAAAAAACAAAAACAGTGGCAGACTAACTAAGGACAACAGCAAATAGTAGACTTGGACGCTCAGTACAGCTTAGACATTTACGGTAGTACTATCACACTAAGAAATCAGTTTTTAGTTTCAGAAGAACACTAAAAAGACTAAGTTTCAGCCGAGGACAACATTCACTACTAACAGCATCGTGCTAATAGTAGTTAGAAATTTACTGAGTACTGCAACAGGAAAAGCAAAGAACAATCAGTACGTATTTCCTAGTCACTAGCATGCTAGGACTGAGAGTTCTGGTACACTTGAACAAACAGTACATTTATTCTACAAAATATAAAAAGGAACGGGAAGCTTCAGTTCACATTCCATAAAACATTGACACACTAAAGAATAACAGCAATAGTACAACTGAAATCTCAGTACAACTTAGTCTATAAGGCAAGTACTATGATCATACCAAACATTGCCTTGAGAAGAACCACAGCCTAGAAAAAAGAAGGCCAAAACTAAATCAAAAAGATATCAGTTCGACCAAGGAGAAAAATCACAAGAAAGACAACAGAAGCATCAGCCCACATTGACCAGTGAGGCACTAGTTTCAAACAACACAAGAAAATAAAATGATCAAAGTACCAGCACAATTGAAATCTCAGTATAACTTAGTTTATTCGGTAAGTGCTATGATGATACCAATTAATGCCTTGAGAAAGAAGGCCAAGACTCAACGAAATAGATTACAGTTCAACCAAGGACAAAAATTAATAAAAAAAACAACAACAGAAGCATCAGCCCACATTGACTAGTGAAGAAATTATGAACTTTATACGTCTGTCTGTTAAATGTAGCTAATTTAAACCAGTGCTTTAACTTTTACTATGAAGTTCAAACAAAAATATGGCTCTCAAATTTTGCTAAATTTCTTATACTTAAATAAAATCAGGCTAGAGATCACGTAGCAACTTGGTCGTAAATAATTTCAATCCCAAAAAAAACTTCAGTTCTAATACATTATATGAAATAAGTTCTACATAAGAAGGAAGCGTCACTCCACTCACGCTAGATCCACAAGTGCCATCGTGAAACCAAATTTTAAAAGCCTTACGTTGAATGACATTACAATTCAGTACTAACAGAATTATACTATAAGTACAAGAAAAGAGGGTACATAAACTATAAAGGTCCAACCTGTTGGGGAACGTAGTAATTTCAAAAATTTCCCTCCGCACACGCAAGATCATGGTGATGCATAGCAAACGAGAGGGGAGAGTGTTGTCCACGTACCCTCGTAGACCGACAGTGGAAGCGTTATCACAACGCGGTTGATGTAGTCGTACGTCTTCACGATCTGACCGATCAAGTACCGAACGTACGGCACCTCCAAGTTCTACACACATTCAGCTCGATGACGTCCCTCGAACTCCGATCTAGCCGAGTGTTGAGGGAGAGTTTCGTCAGCACGACAGCGTGGTGACGATGATGATGTTCCACCGACGCAGGGCTTCGCCTAAGCTCCGCGACGGTATTATCGAGGTGTAATCTGGTGGAGGGGGGCACCGCACACGGCTAAAATATCGTATATCAAGTGTGTCTAGAGGTGCCCCCCTGCCCCCGTATATAAAGGAGCAAGGGGGAGGCCGGCTGCCTATGGGCGCGCCAAGGAGAGGGGGGGAGTCCTCCTCCTAGTAGGAGTAGGACTCCCCTTTCCTAGTCCTACTAGGAAAAGAAGGGGGGAAGGAAAGAGAGGGAGAGGGAGAGGGAAAGGGGGCTGCGCCCCCCTCTCCTAGTCCAACTAGGACTCCTCCTAGGAGGGGGCGCACCACCTCCTGGCTACTGCCCTCTCTCTCCCCTCAAGGCCCACTAAGGCCCAATACTTCCCCGGGGGGTTCCGGTAACCCTCCGGCACTCCGGTTTAATCCGAAACTTCTCCGGAACACTTCCGGTGTCCGAATATAGTCGTCCAATATATCAATCTTTACGTCTCGACCATTTCGAGACTCCTCGTCATGTCCGTGATCACATCCGGGACTCCGAACAACCTTCGGTACATCAAAACATATAAACTCATAATAAAACTTTCATCGTAACTTTAAGCGTGCGGACCCTTTGGGTTCGAGAACTATGTAGACATGACCGAGACACCTCTTCGGTCAATAACCAATAGCGGGACCTGGATGCCCATATTGGCTCCCACATATTCTACGAAGATCTTTATCGGTCAGACCGCATAACAACATACGTTGTTCCCTTTGTCATCGGTATGTTACTTGCCCGAGATTCGATCGTCGGTATCTCGATACCTAGTTCAATCTCATTACCGGCAAGTCTCTTTACTCGTTCCGTAATACATCATCCCGCTACTAACTCATTAGTCACAATGCTTGCAAGGCTTATAGTGATGTGCATTACCGAGTGGGCCCAGAGATACCTCTCCGACAATCGGAGTGACAAATCCTAATCTCGAAATACGCCAACCCAACAAGTACCTTTGGAGACACCTGTAGAGCACCTTTATAATCACCCAGTTACGTTGTGACGTTTGGTAGCACACAAAGTGTTCCTCCGGTAAACGGGACTTGCATAATCTCATAGTCATAGGAACATGTATAAGTCATGAAGAAAGCAATAGCAACATACTAAACGATCGGGTGCTAAGCTAACGTAATGGGTCATGTCAATCACGTCATTCTCCTAATGAGGTGATCCCGTTAATCAAATGACAACTCATGTCTATGGCTAGGAAACATAACCATCTTTGATTAACGAGCTAGTCAAGCAGAGGCATACTAGTGACACTCTGTTTGTCTATGTATTCACACATGTATTATGTTTCCGGTTAATACAATTCTAGCATGAATAATAAACATTTATCATGATATAAGGAAATATATAATACTTTATTATTGCCTCTAGGGCATATTTCCTTCAGTCTCCCACTTGCACTAGAGTCAATAATCTAGATTACATAGTAATGATTCTTACACCCATGGAGTCTTGGTGCTGATCATGTTTTGCTCGTGGAAGAGGCTTAGTCAACGGATCTGCTACATTCAGATCCGTATGTATCTTGCAAATTTCTATGTCTCCCACCTGGACTAAATCTCGGGTGGAATTGAAGCGTCTTCTGATGTGCTTGGTTCTCTTGTGAAATCTGGATTCCTTTGCTATGCAATTGCACCAGTATTATCACAAAAGATTTTCATTGGTCCCGATGTACTAGGTATGACACCTAGATCGGATATGAACTCCTTCATCCAGACTCCTTCATTCGCTGCTTCCGAAGCAGCTATGTATTCCGCTTCACACGTAGATCCCGCCACGACACTTTGCTTGGAACTGCACCAACTGACAGCTCCACCGTTCAATGTAAATACGTATCCGGTTTGCGATTTCGAATCGTCCGGATCAGTGTCAAAGCTTGCATCAACGTAACCCCTTACGATGAGCTCTTTGTCACCTCCATATACGAGAAACATATCCTTAGTCCTTTTCAGGTATTTCAGGATGTTCTTGACCGCTGTCCAGTGATCCACTCCTGGATTACTTTGGTACCTCCCTGCTAAACTTATAGCTAGGCACACATTAGGTCTGGTACACAGCATTGCATACATGATAGAGCCTATGGCTGAAGCATAGGGAACATCTTTCATTTTCTCTCTATCTTCTGCAGTGGTCGGGCATTGAGTCTTACTCAATCTCACACCTTGTAGTACAGGAAAGAACCCTTTCTTTGCTTGATCCATTTTGAACTTCTTCAAAACTTTGTCAAGGTATGTGCTTTGTGAAAGTCCAATTAAGCGTCTTGATCTATCTCTATAGATCTTAATGCCTAATATATATGCAGCTTCACCGAGGTCTTTCATTGAAAAACTCTTATTCAAGTATCCCTTTATGCTATCCAGAAATTCTATATCATTTCCAATCAGTAATATGTCATCCACATATAATATCAGAAATGCTATCGAGCTCCCACTCACTTTCTTGTAAATACAGGCTTCTCCAAAAGTCTGTATAAAACCAAATGCTTTGATCACACTATCAAAGCGTTTATTCCAACTCCGAGAGGCTTGCACCAGTCCATAAATGGATCGCTGGAGCTTGCACACTTTGTTAGCTCCCTTTGGGTCGACAAAACCTTCCGGTTGCATCATATACAACTCTTCTTCCAGAAATCCATTCAGGAACGCAGTTTTGACATCCATTTGCCAAATTTCATAATCATAAAATGCGGCAATTGCTAACATGATTCGGACAGACTTAAGCATCACTACGGGTGAGAAGGTCTCATCGTAGTCAATTCCTTGAACTTGTCGAAAACCTTTCACAACAAGTCGAGCTTTATAGACAGTAACATTACCATCAGCGTCAGTCTTCTTCTTGAAGATCCATTTATTTTCAATGGCTTGCCGACCATCGGGCAAGTCAACCAAAGTCCATACTTTGTTCTCATACATGGATCCCATCTCGGATTTCATGGCTTCAAGCCATTTTGCGGAATATGGGCTCACCATCGCTTCTTCATAGTTCGTAGGTTCGCCATGGTCTAGTAACATGACCTCCAGAACAGGACTACCGTACCACTCTGGTGCGGATCTTGATCTAGTTGACCTACGAAGTTCAGTAATAACTTGATCTGAAGTTTCATGATCATTATCATTAACTTCCTCACTTCTTGGTGTAGGTGTCACAGAAACTGATTTCTGTGATGATCTACTTTCCAATAAGGGAACAGGTACAGTTACCTCATCAAGTTCTACTTTCCTCCCACTCACATCTTTCGAGAGAAACTCCTTCTCTAGAAAGGATCCATTTCTAGCAACAAATATCTTGCCTTCAGATCTGTGATAGAAGGTGTACCCAACGGTCTCCTTTGGGTATCCTATGAAGACACATTTCTTCGATTTAGGCTCGAGCTTATCAGGTTGAAGTTTCTTCACATAAGCATCGCAACCCCAAACTTTAAGATACGACAACTTCGGTTTCTTGCCAAACCATAGTTCAAAAGGCGTCGTCTCAACGGATTTCGATGGTGTCCTATTTAGAGTGAATGCAGCCGTCTCTAAAGCATAACCCCAAAACGATAGCGGTAAATCAGTAAGAGACATCCAAACACTACAATCAAAGCCTACGATGCTTTCAAGAGGTATATCACACAACTATCCATTTCACTACGCAAATGATGACCATTTCTTCTATGCACCAGGAGCCAAAGCCTTCAACTCCTTGGGAACCTCCGTCACCAGAAGCTGGTTATTCCGGTTGAACACAACTCTATACAGATCCTCAGCATTCCAGTCAACAATACGAGGCTGCAAAACAATAGAACAAATTATCAAAAATCATGACACATTAAAAAGAAGAATACACAATCAGCCAAACACAGAAAAGTGAAAAGCTCAACTGGAACCCACATCATTATCTCGAATGTTCCCAACGATCTTTTCACCATCATAGGATCCCGCATACTTCACAGTATAATGGCCACATTCATTCGCCCCTTGAAGTGGAACCTTCACAAATGTTGGTTTCTTTGCAAAAAGCTCCCATTTGGGCTGCTTGCTCGCATTGTACTGAGCATCACCATAAAAAGCCTTCATTACTTGGACCATCCTCGAGATCTGTAAAAAAAGAAAAGAAACCACACATTTTCATGTCTCAAAAAAGTAGAAACAAAGACGCGGAAAAATTAATCCAGTACAGATAATAAATGTCACTCACAATCTTCTCGCAGTTTTTATGATAGGTGTTCTTTGAAGGACGATGGTTCTTCGGATAAGGTAAAGAGTCAAGGATGTCAACGCTACTTCGGTACCGATTCATGACATATAAGGAAAAGTGGTTCACTTTCTTATCCTTCGATAAAACCATAGGCTTGAATAGAGGCATCATGATCTAAAAACAAAGGACCAAAAAAGAGATGTTAAATATTCAAAATAAAAAGCAGCATGACAACAAACAATTAAAACCAAAAATCAGCTAGTAGAACTCACAAGGTCGGCAGTGAGCAAGTCTTCCTTTTCTTTGACATAGCTCTTGAAATCTCTCGCTGCACTCTCCACATTAAACACTTTATTTTCATCACCGTAAAACGTACAGTCAAGCACAACCTGCAAAAAGCCCAGAAAGAAATAGACAGGGGGAAAGGATCAACAAGCAAAGTGCTATTAAAACTTGTAAAACAATAGGCAGTCTTGTTTAAGAGAAACAAACAATCTAATTGATTATCGTGATGAAATATGGACTCAGCAATACCCTTTTCCCAGAGCAAAATCAACATTTCTATCGGGATCTTTCTTCCAATCATCAATGAGGAAGTCCATTACATCACCCTCCATCATTTGCCCAGGTGCAAAAACTTCCCAGATGCGTTTCCCAGTGAAGCTCGTTACACTACCATCAGGCTGAGGTATCATTGAGAATGTATTCCTGGAGCACAGACAAGAACAAAAAGCAGGGAAAGCAAGATAAGGCATTCATAGCAGTTCAAGTTGTATAAAAAGTAACAGTTCAGGTCATATTTATCTAGCAGTTACAAACAACAGAGGAAAAGAAGAGGAAACATAATGAGAGATACTCACTTGGCATACTTCTCACATCCTTCATCACTAAGCAACAGATTATACAACTTGCGAGCCTTGTCTAGGTGAGGGAATTTATGAGGGTGAAGCTGCTGCACAGGGGAGCAAAACTTTATAGGAGCTCTGGGTGCACGCTTCGTGCTTGTAACATTGCTAGAATCCAAAGCAGGATCCTTCCTAGCACCACCAGCTCTACGGGCCACTATTCCAGCAAGTGGGGATAAACCCTTGGCAGCAGCGCTCCTGGTGACTCTTCCCATGCCAGCAATCTTGTCAGACGCATCATCATCGCTGTCTATAAATGCCACAATGGGGTTCTTGGGTGTAGAGGGGCTCTCTGCACAAGCAGCCGTAGAACCTTTCAGAGCTCCCAACTGCCCCTTAATAACACCAGATCTTGTCTTTTTTGGAGAACGCCCCTGGCTAAGATTAATAGATACGCGCTCGAGCTCCGAGAACTGGCTGCCAAAGATCCTGTAGTCATGCTCATCAAGATCCAGCCACTCACCTACAAAAAAAAAGACCGCATCAAGGGTAAAGTTCAAATAAATAATTCATGACAGTACTAATCAAGAAGTACAAGCTGCAAAAAAATACAAAAGGTCATGCATACGTACAGGGTTCGATGCCAAACAAACCATAGAAGTCAACATCAAACACATCGCTAGTTGCGCAGGTATACAGAAAAGTCTTCCTAATGTCAAGAATGTCTTCGTGGCTGTAATCCAACATTTCAATCACACCATCCTCCCGGCAATGATAGGTCTTGCAGCTTTGTAGCATAAAAAATCCACAATCATGCCTGTTAACAAAAGAAAAAATAAATGGGTTCATCACAAATCCGAAAATACAGGAACACCACCCTCCCAGCAACAAAAAAAACTAACAAAAAATCATTAAAAACGGATACTCACGTGTTTTTCTGTTGCGGCACCCGCACAAACTCGCAAGAGAAACCATCAATATGCACCGGCGAGAACGGTTTGGCCCTGTCTACGCTGGACTCCCTCCAAAGCTTCTTTATGTTATCTGTCATAGTCCTTAAGAATCTAACCGCATCACTCCAGGTTTCATCGCGCAGTGAATCAAGACACTCGAAACGACGGAACCTCAAATTCAAAACAATCAAGCACCAATGCCCAGATTCGTCGCTAGGCTTCATGGTAGCCGCAAATGACGGCGGATCAAAAGTAGGGAAAAGAAGCTGAAAAAATTGCAGAGGAAAAATGAATTTAACAAATCATAATGAAACAAAAAATTCAGCCTCCAAACAATAAAGTAAAAGAAGGAAATTGAAATTCAGAAGTACAAACAAAAATCAGATAATTATAAGTTCTAATTGAGTAAGTAAAACACTACAAAAAATAAATGCTACTCAAGTTTATATCCACCGCCCAAAATTGCAACAAACATATCCGTTCAATTTCCTTGCGACAATAAGTTCAGCTTCAAAAAAAGAAGCACACAACATTCATAAGTGCAGGGGTAAAAGCAGGCTACTCAAGTTCATTCCCCCACCTCCCAAACTTGCAAGAAAACATGACAGTTCTAGTTCATGAGTACAAAAAGTTCAAGTTCACCTACTTGGTCAAAACCATCAGCACCTGATCTCGTGAACCAATTTAGCACATTGGAATCAATATTTCCATCACAGATCTTGGTCTGTTGTACAAAAAGAACAACAATAGTTAGAAAACTGGCAAAACAAGTTATCATCCTATCTACAAAACAAAATACTGGCCGTCACCCATCTGGGAACTATCAACTTGTCAGTGTATCGGTACTTCTGATGTAGAGAATATAAAACAACGTCAGCACTGTCTGAGTTGAGCATGCCAGTGGGGACAAACGCTTTAGCAATAGAACCAACACTGGCATCACATTCTTTATTTTGAAACATCGGCTCATGACTAGGAAAACACAAAAGATTACATGAATTAAAACTACTGCAATAACAACAATAACCATATGAGAGAAAGAAAAAGAGACAAAAATGGTACGGGCAAAATCCCAAACTAACCATTTCGTACGGTTCGTGCGCAACCTCGTAACAGCGAAGAAAAACATATCAACCTTAACAACATTACCACTTTATGCTTGCAGAAAAAGAAGAAAATAATAAGTCCAAGCACTACAAGTGAACATGTCCAAAATGCCAAAATTGAGAAGTACGCCTCATTTACAAGTCCTTACCTGCACTATCAGCGTTTGACAACGACGGTAGTTCCTGTGATGAGACCAATATGCTTCCAGTTTCAGGGTTTGACGATGGGACATCTTGAGAGGACACCAATATTGCTGTGCTTTCAGGGTCTGTAGAAAGAAAATCCTGGGACGACACGAGCGCCTCCTGCGTCAAGGGGCCAGAAGAAATCGATAGAAGTAAATCATCATCCTCAGATGGCAACTCCTCCACGCTAGAGGCATCTTGCAATGCATCACCGTAATCAGGACCTCCAGGCGGGAAATTCTCCGGCGGCAAATCTTCACAATCAAAAACATTTTCATTCCCAGCAATACCAACACCAGACGATTTGGCATCAAGTATGCTGGCGGCACCAACATCTTCATCAGCAACTTCGGTACCAACATCGCGCCCACTACTCAATGGAACACCACGAGCATCATCTCCACCACTAATGACAGCCTCACGCTCAACATCAGTCATCTGAAGAAATAAAAATTCAGAAAAAGTGAATAATATGAGCAAAACTAACAATCAAAAATAAGCTAGCAAGAGGTGCACAGAAAAACAAACCTTAGAAGCATTCACAGCAACATCATCGATCTTGCTGCTGCTAACATTCAAAGGAACATCACCAATGGGCGAACAAGGCTCGTCGCCAACAACAAGACCCTGATTCATATGTAATGAAGCAAAAAAACAATGATATTATTAGCAACAATAAACACAAGGAATTAAACCACAGTAACAAAAAAGGTAGGTATCACCTGCAACTTAACGGTGTGGGATAGAAAAATGAACAAGCAAGGCACATTGGTGCGCATGAAAATTCAAGAAATATGAATAAACACAATAAAAAGAAAAATAACCTTGCACTTATCAGTAGATGGATCATTAACTCCACAGTCAACGACAGCCTCAACATTATGACTGGCCTCCTGCATGAAAAGAAAAATTAATAAACAGATGAAGATGAGGAAGTTCAACGACAATACTGACAGCAGAACAACATAGTAAAAACATACAAACACCGAGGACTGTCTCACATCAACAACAGGGTGCTCCAAGCCAACATCGTTCGTATGGTGATCAGAAACATTAGCCTGAGTACCATCATCAACCCTGCTGTCGGTGGCAGCAGCCTCATCCTGCTCAATCTGCATGGAAGAAAAATTTATAAACAGATGAAGATGAGAAAGTTCAACTACAATACTGACAGCAGAACAACATAGTAAAAACTGCAAACACCGAGGACTGACTCACATCAACAACAGGGCGCTCCAAGCCAACATCATTCGTTTCGTGATTAGAAACATTAGCCTCGGTACCATCACTAGCCCTGCTGTCGGTGGCAGCAGCCTCATCCTGCTCAATCTGCCTGATAACAACATTTGCACTTTCTTCATATGGCTTGCAGCGAGAGTCTTGCATAGTTTTGAAACGCTTCATGTTGTTCCACAGACGAACCAAGCTCTGAACTAGATCAGCAGCACCGTCACACATATCACCAATAAAAATTCTCTCCATCTCAATATAGTACACTGCTTCCTCAGCGTTAAATTGATGACCTTCACGAAGGATACCATTGATACAGCTCAGACGCTCAACTGTCGTTGGGACCTTTTGCAGCTCAGAACACACATTACTTAAAATATGCTCAACGCGCTCCAACGCAGAAACAGCAACATCAATACCAAAACCCTGCCTCTGTGAAGTACTAGCATTACTAGGGCCAGGGGGAACATAACCAGCACCCTCAACACCACGGCCATCTCTCAACTCATCGTGCAGAGATGAAAACTTGGGAACCTAAGACGACGACATCTCCAGGACTGGCCGTTTATACACTCGAAAAAAACAACCTCCTCTTGAGTTTTCCACTACAAACAAGGGGAAAAAGAGTTAATTAATCAATGCAATACACAGGGAAAAATAAAATATGATATTAACAGATTTAAATCAACAACACTATCAATCTTTAACTGTCATTGCCAATTTGTTAGTATTTACCAACAGGCCAGTTGAAAAAAGATATTCAGTTCAACCACACATGAAACAACAGTACTAAAAATCGTACCTAAACCTCACAAAGCTTAAGAAATGACAAAATCTAAACATGTAACTCTGCGGGACACCTGTTCACTCTACCAAAAATAGCTATACCTAAAAAAAGGTCTGCAAGACATGAAAGAAATAAAACTCACCGGAAGCTTCCCAAACACCCAAGTCTTTGGATCTGCATTGCCTTTTTTTTATCAAATCTGCATCAACCAAATCAGAAAGCTTGACAGGATCCATGAAACATATGCGGGGGACTCGCATGTCAGGCTCCGCAATCTTGCCACGGATAAGGCAGTCAAGGTACATTAGTACAGGCCCTATAGCACAACGTGTGATTGCCTTCCCAAGGGTAACACCATCTTGGTACTTGGCAACAACCCTTCTAAGCTCATCAACCATCAGCTGGCAATAATCCATATTAGCCATGTCCTCAAAGACGAGACCCTCAAACATTGCTGCCTCTCTGGAAACACGCGGGGCGGCACCAGGCAACACAACCTTCATAAACACAATAATGAAGAACACTTTCAGAGCAAGGTCATCTTTGCTAGGATCCTTGACGAGCACCTTGAGCTTATTCTTGAAATCCTTTGTCTTGATATCTTTGTTCCTGCTAATGTCAAGCTCCGATCCTAACTTCATCAGAGCGTCGTCATATCCGTCCTCTGACGGCCTTGGCGCAGAACGACCACCACGAGGGAACCCAAATAATTGTTGTATACCATCGCTAGTGATGCGAAGCTCCTTATTAGCCTCACCTATGTGACGAGTCATCTTATCAGGATCTATCCTCAGGTACAAAGCTCCCATCAGAGGGCGGGAAATGTTAGACTTCACCCTCCACTTGAAGATAGAACCAAAACCAGTTGCATGAACCCTAGACACATGCCGACTCTCAAGCAATTTAGCACAAGCTTCAACCTCTCCCAACGAACATCGCACAGTTAAGTTCAATTTCCGTTGGTCACCTTCATCCAAGGCAACTTTTCCGGCATTGCCTCCCACCGGCTTGACCGGACTCATAACGCTAACAGGCTGTAAATGAAAATAAAGAAGCCACACCTTAAATAAATGAATATAGAAAACAAAACAAGCATATGAAGGCAAGTAGAAAAAAGAAAAGATTGCACAAGTTTAACTCTTGAAACAACATCAATACCACCCTCGATTGATGCAACCAATGACCAGCCTCGCCTAGCCAGCATACCATCCCAGACACAATTAAATCATTGCAAGTACAACTAGTTAGTCACATACAGTACAAAACACGTACCACTGCAAATTCATCTTCAGAATCAACTTCGATATCATCTTCTTCAGATACAACATCTTCATCTTCAACACGAGCACGCTTCTTCACACCTTTGTTCACCTTCCCAGGATGAACTTTACGCTTATTATTTTCTTACAAAAAGAGCGCTCTGGAAGAGGAGACGAAGAAGGCTTCTTATTTGTCAAAACCCATGGACTCCGACGAACAGGGGAGCCACCAAGTTTGCTTGGCCAATCTTCACAGCAACACTATCCCCATCAGTTTTGCTATTACCAGGTTGGGAACCAGCTTTCACACGTGGGCTATGCCTCTGTGTGCCATCAGGATTTCGATCTGACATCTTCCTCTTCAAAACAGCTTTCTTCTCCTTAACTTCATCACGAGTAAACACTTGTGTCAAACGAGTTTGCATCAGGTTTGTCTTCATAGCCATGTCACTTCCATGAGATCCAACATCAATAGTTGAAAAGGCCGCGTCACCACCTTCATCACCTACACCTTCAGGAGCTTGAGCAACATCCCGATCACTTCGTTGAACACAAGCAGCCTTTTGACGCCGTTCCAACTCCTTTCCCCTCTGGAAATCACACTTCTTCTTTCTTATCCTTTCATCCTCGAGCTGTAACTGCATAGGAACATCCTCAGCCTGAGTAACAGGCTCAGTGCCATCAACACTGTGACTGAGTAACAGACAACTGCAAGCTGCCATCAACATCATCAACGTTAAGAGAATACATTCCATCATTAATATCTTTGATAACATCAGCAATGTCCTCAGGAGCACCATGGCTATCATTAACTGCATAAACCAACAACATAAGCACGCACATATAAAATCAAAACACAATTAACATTGCAGAGACAAGATAAATAAAGCGCATAGCATCAGACACAAACAAAAGGAACAATTGATGTAGCTAAGCATATTTATGTATTCAAGGCTGATAAAAAAAGAGCAAATATAAGCGAAACGCCAGCAACATTCGCAAGTTCTTCTAGAGGATTTGGTGTCTCCAAAATAACATTCACAAGATCTTGAAAGCGTTCTGATTTTTCAGAATCAGGAGGCACCGGCACTCCAACATCTACAACAACATCATAATTAGCAAAAAAGTACATGAACAAACAATCGGTTCATCTATATGAACACTACAAGTGCACCCAATAAAACAATATGAACCCACCACTGGCACAACAAACTTCAGAATGACAACTCTTTCAACATCATACTAGTTCTTCACTGACTACTACAACCTATTCAAATGCCAGGACAATAGTTCAAACTACAGATGGTGATCAGTACTACAACCTGTCTGCAGGTCACATCAACCGCCAAAACTATACACACCACACATTCCAGGGCAAAATTAACAGCTATCAAAATACATACAACTTATAAAGTCGATACGACAACACCTATACAACCTAAAAACCAGATCTGTTAAAACATCATCCAAATTATAGGGAAAATCACCTGCATTCAACTTGTCCGGACTCGATGATGTACCCATTGAGATCTACAGACCTAAAATCTGCCGAACCAGATCTGCAAGACACATGAACAAAAATTATGGCTCTGACCTATTTCAGAAACGAAGCACGCCGTACAAAGAAAAACTCTTACCAGCAAACACAAAATCCGCCACGGAATCGAGTATCACTATCGCCAACCGCTCGTTCAAGACCAAAGGAACCCTAGCGAATCCAGCCCGAGATAGCAAGAGAGAAATAGCTTAGAAATAGAGGGAAAATCTGTACATAAGAGGATGCAAGGGAAGTCAATCGAAGAGCAAAAGGAGCAAACAGAGCACCCAGACCTCCACCCCTAGGGTTCAACCTGCCGGCCGACGCTCCCGCGGCGAAACAGGAGAAGCAACTTCTCTGCGAGAAGAGGGGAACGAAGAAGGAATCGATTTGGAGAGGGGAGCGGAGCGGAACGGGGGAGAGCGGAGGTTAAAAGGTGAGTGGGAGAAAACCGACGGCTAAAGCCCAGAACCGTAGCGAAGCCGACTATCTCTAGGCAATTACCAAAGATAATAGCAAAAATTAAATACAATAAAAACTTAAATACAACAAAAAAATAATATAGAGGGAGAAAACAAACGGCTAAAGTACAAATAATAACTCAGAACAGTACAATAAAAATTATCAAAAAATACAAATGAAATAATAATTCATAACGGTGCTGGTTTTTCCCCTAAAAAATAAAGATAAGATAACGGGGGCAAGTCATGTTACGGACTCGCCCCCGCATGCGATGCCGCGGCACGCCGCGTCGTCGCCTGCTACGGCTCGTTCCTGGCTCGCCCTCGCCGGGATGGGGGAGGGGGGTCCCGACCCCCCTCCCCCCGGCTCGCCCTCGCGCTAACGCGAAAGTGCGCTCGTTTGACAGGCGCAGTGCAGTAATTCTGTTTCCCCCCCCCCCTACACGCACCCACACACCCCTAAAGATAGATAATGGGGGCAAGTCCATACAAGGAAGATGTGTCAGTACAACTATGCCCCTCGGTGCGGTGCGGTGCGGGGGCAAGTCATGTTACGGACTCGCCTCCGCATGCGACGCCGCAGCACTCCGCGTCGTCGCCTGCTACGGCTCGTTCCTGGCTCGGCCTCGCCGGGATGGGGGAGGGGGTCCCGACACCCCTCCCCCCGGCTTGGCCACACGCTAACGCGGCAGTGCGCTCGTTTGACAGGCGCAGTGCGGTTATTCTGTTCCCCCCCACACGCACCCACACACCCCTAAAGATAGATAATGGGGGCAAGTCCATACAAGGAAGATGTGTCAGTACAACTATGCCCCTCGGTGCGGTGCGGTGCGGTGCGGGGGCAAGTCATGTTACCGACTCGCCTCCACATGCGACGCCGCGGCACGCCGCGTCGTCGCCTACTACGGCTCGTTCCTGGCTCGGCCTCGCCGGGTTGGTGGAGGGGGGGTCCCGACCCCTCCCCCTCCCGGCTCGGCCTCGCGCCAACGGGGCAGTGCGCTCGTTTGAAAGGCGCAGTGCGGTTATTCTGTCCCCCCACACGCACCGACACACCCCTAAAGATAGATAATGGGGGCAAGTTCATACAAGGAAGATGTGTCAGTACAACTATGCCCCTCGGTGCGGTGCGGTGCGGGGGCAAGTCATGTTACGGACTCGCCTCCGCATGCGATGCCGCGGCACGTCGCGTCGTCGCCTGCTACAGCTCGTTCCTGGCTCAGCCTCGCCGGGATGGGGGAGGGGGGTCCCTCCCCCCTCCCCCCCTGCTCGGCCTCGCGCTAACGCGGAAGTGCGCTCGTTTGACAGGCGCAGTGCGGTTATTCTGTTGCCCCCCCACATGCACCCACACACCCCTAAACATACATAATGGGAGAAAGTCCATACAAGGAAGATGTGTCAGTACAACTATGCCCCTCGGTGCGGTGCGGTGCGGGGGCAAGTCATGTTACGGACTCGCCTCCGCATGCGACGCCGCGGCACGCCGCGTCGTCGCCTGCTACGGCTCGTTCCTGGTTTGGCCTTGCCAGGATTGGGGAGGGGGGTCCCGACCCCCCCTCTCCCCCCCGGCTCGGCCTCGCGCTAACGCGGTAGTGCGCTCGTTTGACAGCCGCAGTGCGGTTATTTTGTTTCCTCCCCCCCACACG
Organism: Aegilops tauschii subsp. strangulata; assembly: GCF_002575655.3. Classification (NCBI taxonomy): domain Eukaryota; kingdom Viridiplantae; phylum Streptophyta; class Magnoliopsida; order Poales; family Poaceae; genus Aegilops; species Aegilops tauschii. Next base: position 291,251,490 of record NC_053038.3, read on the forward strand.
CACCCACACACCCCTAAAGATAGATAATCGGGGCAAGTCCATACAAGGAAGATGTGTCAGTACAACTATGCCACTCGGTGCGGTGCGGGGGCAAGTCATGTTACGGACTCGCCTCCGCACGCGACGCCGCGTCATCGCCTACTACGGCTCATTGCTGGCTCGGCCTCGCTGGGATGGGGGAGGGGGGGTCCCGACCCCCCCGGCTCGGCCTCACGCTAACGCGGCAGTGCGCTGGTTTGACAGGCGCAGTGCGGTTATTCTGTTTCCACACATAGAAAGATAGATAAATGGGGGCAAGTACTAGATTCAAATAAACAAAAAAGAAAAAAGAAAAAAGTATCAGTCCAAGTTACTGGTGGAGTCAAGTACTAGATTCAAACAAACAAAAAAAAGAAAAAATTGACCGCCCAAGGGCCGGCGCTGGCCCTGACGATGCTAGATACTTGAACTCGAGCCCGTGGGCAAATCCCTAGTAATCCGCACAACGCAGGGGCTGCCGTTGAGGGCCCATGGGTCATGAGAGAGAGCGAGCGCCGTGTATAAGCGCTCAGGTAAGTATTCAGAGGAGTTCGACCGGTGATCCTCGGCTGCGCTTATAAACAGGTCTAGAGCCCCCTCGACTCGCGAGGTGGGACTAAACCCATAGCGCACGCGCACGCCGCGCTGCACAGCCGCGCGAACGAGCTATCTGGGCCGGAAACAACGACTCAGGCGGATGGCCCAACACAGTACTTTGCCCCATTACAAAATTCCAGCCGATCACACACGACAAAAAAAAACAAAATGCAGATAATTTTAAAAAAACCTCACAAGAAATCAGTTCAAAAACAAATAATGTAAAAAGTCCAATAAAAAATATATATATATATTGGAAAATTAAACGTAGAAGATTGTAAATAAAAATTTCAGAAACAAATTTATAAAAAGTTCAACTACTACAATTCATAAGGTTCAAGTAAAAAAATAGTACTGTGCAGCAAAGATTAAAATCTTTTTATTTAAAAAAATACTAGAACTATCATTATTCAACTGTAAAAAGAAAAAATGTGCTCCAAAATTCATGTAAAAAGTAAGAAAAAATGTTATACAACAAACAAATTTGATTGGTAATTGACAACCTAAAATAGTTCAGTACTATCATTAACAGAATGTAAGTTCAGCAAACTCAAAACCCAAAAAGGGGCTCTACAAACATCATTAGTGTATAGTTCCGTCTGCGAGCTATGTACGTGAAAATATCCCAGTCAAAACAAAGGATGCCCATCAGTTCAACTATAGAATTGTTCCAGTACTAATATAAAGAATATATAAATAAAACAGTTATACTTGAGCAAAACAATAGGAAAAGCATTACATAAGTTGTTCCAAACCATCTGATAATACCATATAATTCAACCATCTCACATGCAAATGTTTTAAAGAAACACACACAAATCTCACAACCGGCGTCATTTGCCACATTTAAACCTACAACACGTAAATTCTGGATGTCAGAGAGTCATCTTCCCTGGAGAACATAACCATAACCACATCACCATCCTCAAATCCAGACTCTGCCACAAACTCCTTGCACCCAGTAGTTAGGTTGATGCAACCATCAAAGTCGATGTGGTAGGCAACTTCCATCAACTGATACCCATTTTTGTCTGAAGTCTCCATCTTCAGTACACCGGAACTAGGAGCAACAATCCTGATCCTGGGTGACATTTTCTGCAAATGGGCATGGGAGTACAAAACAAAGTGAACACCTGACATAACTGAATTTTTACACAGATATAGGAACGGTTTGCATAACAAACTGAAATTAAAATCTGAACCAAAACAATAACGCAAAACTAACTAGTCATGTGAACCGACTAAACTGAAGAAATATACATATCAATACACCTACAGTAAAAACATCTGACAAAAAATAGATCAAGGATTATAAAAAAATGGATAAAATACTGTTAAGTAATGAACAAATACACACAGAAATCCCTACTGTTAAATTATGACAAAACCAAATAAAAAAATATAGACAAACTATTTATAAAACTAAACTACAGATTCAGTCCATGGGATTCAAAAAGAGACCTACAAAAAAGTAGAAAAAAAAACGAATAGAAACACATACCCATGATTCCTTCAAGTCACCAACCGTCAAACGACAAACATAGGGTGCATGAAACCCATGGTTGTTGTACAACAGACAAGAAAGTTGCCCACGGCGCTGAGTCTGGGTGAGCTCCAAACCAGATTCGTACACACATCCGTCAGCTATGCGCGCCATCTTTGCCAGGCATCTGCATGAACAATCCTCCATGGAACACACAGGAACAGGGAATAAAACAACGGAGAGAAGAGGGAGGAACCTAGATCTGATTCTAGAAGAAGGAAGAAAAAGGAGGGGGAGACTGAGCCACACACCACACATAGATGGATAGAATTTATAGCCAGGGAGACTCGTAGATTATAAAAATAATAAATAGGCAGGTGGGCAGCCAGCTGGTAGGAAATAGTTATTATACAAGCCATGCAACATTTGACCGTAAATTAATTCAACTTCAGATAGACAAGCAGTTCAAAAGTGCACATGTCAAACATATGCAGTTAAAACAACACATTTAGAGATAAAACAGTTGAATTCATTTAGTCATTCAAACATCTGCTCCCTCGCAACAAAAATCTTAAAAATATAATATTCACTACTTCAGTCATAACGATCAAAGAAACGACGCCATTTGGCCCTGGTGGATGGATGTGGAGCCGTGGCTGCTCTCGCCCTAGCCCAACTGATGATCTGAATATGGTCCTTCCCCTGCCCTCTGGGAAAAGAAGCTCCAATTTTGGAGTTGCAAGTATCCATCACCTCGCGCGCAAGGCGTCTATTGAACTATGCCTCCAGTTCCTCCTCGACAGCACGTCGTGCCATCTGCCTGCGCATGCGCCTCCTCCTCCTCCTCTGCTCCGCTCTTGCAGCCCTCACATCAACGGCATGCCCCTCCTCCTCTGTGACCTCTCCCAGCTCAGGGTCCATCTCGCTTTTCTTTGGCTGCAACTGGTAGAATGAAAGTGACAGAGGGCTCGGGCTTTATAATCGAAGTCCAGAGGTATCGATAGGCAGCCAGTTCCGATGTCAACGCACAGTAAGACAACTTTGACATGCAGCAGTCCAACTACACATACGGCAGTAATTCAAACAACACTGAAAAACACGCAACTTAATTACACAGTTTGACGAGATTACAAGAAATCGCAGGCTACAGTCAGCCGCCATACACCACCTCCGCCAACGACAAAATAACATGGGAATCCGGGGTAGAAACAACTCAAAGAAGCAAAATTCACAACGCAAATCTTTTCATACAATCCTCATATCTCTCCCTACAACGCCAATTCGAAAGTAAAACAACAGAAAAAGAAGAACACATTTGCATGGCGGGCGTGGAAAACGACCAAGAACACCAAAACTTGTAATCAGAAATTACAAATGAAATTAATCTCCAAAAACTCTAACATACCGATAATTCTCACATCCAAAACAAGAAACATGACGTAAATTGAGGCCTACGAACACCACGGTAAACACCAATGCCCAAAACACGTCCGCCCCCAAATGCCCACATAGTGCTTGCCAACGGATAAAGTGTAAAAAGGAAAGGTGAAGATCACCATCACTCTTGTATAAGGTATAAGACAAAAATAAAAGATAGGCCCTTCACAGAGGGAAGCAGAGGTTGTCATGTGCTTTTATGGTTGGATGCACAAAATCTTAATGCAAAGGAACGTCACTTTATACTGCCACTTGTGATAGGGACCTTTATTATGCAGTTTGTCACTTTTATTTCTTCCATATCACAAGCTCGTATAAAGCTTATTTTCTCCACACTAATAGATCATACATATTTAGAGAGCAATCTTTTTTATTGCAACAATGACAGCTTACTTGAAGGATCTTACTCAATTCATAGGTAGATATGGTGGATTTTCATGGCAAAACTGGGTTTAAGGATATTTGGAAGCACAAGTAGTATCTCTACTTGGTGCAAAGAATTTGGCTAGCATAAGGGGGAAAGGCAAGCTCAAGATGTTGGATGATCCATGTCAATATAATTTATTTTGGATATAAGAAAACATAACCCATTACGTTGTCTTCCTTGTCCAACATCAACTTTTTAGCATGTCATATTTTAATGAGTGCTCACAATCATAAAATATGTCCAAGATAGAATATTTATATGTGAAAACCTCTCTTTCTTTATTACTTCCTATTAATTGCAACGATGACCAAGACTATGTTTGTCAGCTCTCAACAACTTTTATTCATCATACTCTTTATATGTGAAGTCATTACTCTCCATAAGATCAATATGGTCTCTTTATTTATTTTTATTCTTTCTTTTTTCATTTTTTCTTTTCTCCCTCAAGATCATAGCCAGATAACCAAGCACTCGACTCAAGACTAATCTTTATTATATATAGCTCACGGACTCGATTACATAGGTAAGGATCAACACAAAAACTCAAAGCTAGATCATACTAAACTTTATTCTACTAGATGAAGATATAACCAAAAGGATCGAACTAAGAAAAACGGTAAAGATAGAAGTGTGATGGTGATATGATACCGGGGCACCTCCCCCAAGCTTGGCGGTTGCCAAGGGGAGTGCCCATACCCATGTATTTATGTCTCTTTCTTCAGAGGTGGTGATGTGATATTCTTGGCGATGATGCCCCTTAGGATATGATTCTCTTCCTCGAGATTATTGACTTGTTGCTTGAGATCCATTATTTCCCTTCGGAGCTTACCTGTGAGGGCTAAAGCTCCTTTCACCCATGGATGTTGCATAGCTGCGGGAGAACACATAACACTCTTTTTCATATTTTCATAAGAAAGAAATCTAGCATTGGGAGGGATGATCGAGTTTGGAATTGCTGAGCTCTGAAGTTTCTCCATCGTGAATCTGGCTTGGAGACGAGAGGTAACTTCTTGATCCTCCTCCATGGCATCTATCCTTTTCCAAGTCGGCCTCCATCTCTTCCTCCATTGATGGCCCAAAGTGGTCAGCATCACTGTTTGCTCCTGGCTCCGGTGTCGGATGAGACACCCGACTCTCACCGACTGACTCTTTAGAAGACATCTTGCTCTAATCTGCGGTTGAAACAACTCAAAACAAAAAAAGGATTGTGTCGTGGTATGGTGGTCAAAACCTTCGGGAGATAATATAATGAATTTTTTCTGACCAAAAAAAGTATCGTGCAAGAAAACGGAGTCCGGAGAGCACACGAGGTGCCAACGAGGCAGGGGGCGCGCCCAGGGGGTAGGGGCGCCCTCCACCCTCGTGGATGCCTCGTGCCCCTTTCGGACTACTTCTTATTTTTCCTATTTTCTTAAATATTCCAAAACGGAGAAAAATTGCTATTAGAACTGTTTTGGAGTCGGTTTACTTACCGTACTACATACCTATTCCTTTTCGGAGTCTGAAACGTTCTGGAAAGTGTCCCTTATGTACTCCTCCGGGGTTACGGTATCAATAACATTGGTTTCAACATTTATGGGATTACCTGAGATATAATGTTTGATTCTTTGACCGTTCACCACCTTCGGATTTGTGCCTTCAAAGTTGTTGATCTTTATGGCACCGAAACAATAGACCTCCTCGATAACGTAAGGACCTTGCCATTTAGAGAGGATTTTTCCTGCAAAAAATCTGAAACGGGTGTTGTATAAAAAACATAATCACCTACAATAAACTCATGCTTTTGTATCCTTTTGTCATGCCATCTTTTAACTTTTTCTTTAAACAGTTTGGCATTCTCATAGGCCTGGGTTCTCCACTCATCAAGTGAGCTAATGTCAAATAGTCTCTTCTCACCGGCAAGTTTGAAATCATAATTGAGCTCTTTAATGGCCCAATATGCCTTATGTTCTAGTTCGAGAGGTAAGTGACATGCTTTTCCATAAACCGTTTTATACGGAGACATACCCATAGGATTTTTATATGCAGTTCTATAGGCCCATAATGCATCATCAAGTGTCTTGGACCAATTCTTTCTACATCTATTAACAGTCTTTTGCAAAATTTATTTAATATTCCTATTACTCAGTTCTACTTGACCACTAGACTATGGGTGGTATGGAGATGCAATTCTATGACAAACATCATACTTAGCAAGCATTTTACGAAAAGCACCATGAATAAAATGTGAACCACCATCAGTCATTAAGTATCTAGGGACTCCAAACCTCGGAAAAATAACTTCTTTAAGCATCTTAATAGAGATGTTATGATCAGCACTACTAGTTGGAATAGCTTCTACCCACTTAGTAACATAATCAACAGCAACTAAAATATGTGTATACCCGTTAGAGGAAGGAAACGGTCCCATATAATCAAAGCCCAAAAGATCAAATGGTTCAATAACAAGTGAATAGTTCATAGGCATTTCTTGACGTCTACTAATATTACCAATTCTTTGACATTCATCGCAAGACAAGACACACTTACGGGCATCTTTGAAAAGAGTAGGCCAATAAAAAACGGATTGCAATACCTTATGTGCAGTTCTATCTCCAGCATGGTGTCCTCCATAAGCCTCGGAGTGACACTTGCATAGGATCTATTCCTTTTCATGCTCAGGTACACAACGTCTAATAACACCATCTACTCCTTGTTTATAAAGGTGTGGGTCATCCCAGAAGTAATGTCTTAAATCATAGAAAAACTTTTTCTTTTGCTGGTATGTGAAACTAGGTGGTATAAATTTAGCAACAATGTAATTAGCATAATCAGCATACCATGGAGCAGTACGAGAAGCATTTATGACAACTAATTGTTCATCAGGAAAGCTATCATCAATAGGTAGTGGGTCATAAAGAACTTTCTCTAACCTAGATAAATTGTCTTCAACGGGGTTCTCAGCTCCCTTTCTATCAATAATATGCAAATCAAATTCTTGTAGCAAGAGAACCCATCTAATAAGTCTAGGTTTAGCATCTTTCTTTTCCATAAGATATTTAATAGCAGCATGATCAGTGTGAACAATTACTTTAGAATCAACAATATAAGGTATGAAGTTATCACCAGTAAATACAACTGCTAAAAATTCCTTTTGAGTAGTAGCATAATTTCTCTGGGCACTTTCTAGAGTTTTACTAGCATATTGGATAACATTTAATTTCTTATCAACTCTTTGTCCTAGAACAACACCTACAGCATAATCACTAGCATCACACATAATTTCAAAGGGTAAATTCCAATCAGGTGGCTGAATAACAGGTGCAGAAATCAAGGCTTTCTTAAGTATTTCAAATGCTTCTACACAGTCATCATCAAAGACAAAAGGAACATCTTTTTGTAAGAGATTAGTCAGAGGCCTAGAAATTAGAAGTCTTTAATGAACCTCCTATAAAAACTGGCATGACCAAGGAAACTTCTTATACCTTTAATGTCCTTAGGACACGGCATCTTTTCAATAGCATCAACTTTAGCATTATCAACTTCAATACTTCTTTCAGAAATTTTATGCCCCAAGACAATACCTTCATTAACCATAAAGTGGCACTTCTCCCAATTAAAGACAAGATTAGTTTCTTCACATCTCTGCAAAACTTGATCAAGGTTGCTTAAGCAATCATCAAAATAAGTTCCATACACACAGAAATCATCCATGAAAACCTCCACATTCTTTTCACAAAAGTCAGAGAATATAGCAGTCATACATCCTTGAAAGGTAGTAGGTGCATTACATAAACCAAAAGGCATACGTCTATAAGCAAAGGTACCGAAAGGGCAAGTAAAAGTGGTCTTTTCTTGATCCTCTTTTGACACAGGTATTTCAGAGAAACCAAAATAACCGTCTAGAAAGCAAAAATGTGTATGTTTGGATAATCTTTCTAGCATTTGATCAAAAAAAGGTAAAGGGTAATGATCCTTTCTAGTAGCTTTATTTAATTTGCAGAAATCAATTACCATTCTATAACCTGTAACAATTCTTTGTGGGATCAATTCATCTTTATCATTAGGAACAACAGTAATACTTCCCTTCTTAGGGACACAATGGACATGACTTACCCACTGACTATCAGCAACGTGATAAATTATACCTACCTCTAGAGGCTTTAGTATTTTATTTCTTACCACTTCTTTCATCTTAGGATTTAACCGTCGTTGGTGATCAACAACCGGTTTAGCGTCTTTTTCCAATTTTATTTTGTGTTGGCATAGAGTGGGACTAATGCCCTTAAGATCATCAAGAGTATATCCAATAGCAGCACGGTGCTTCTTCAGAGTTTTCAATAATTTCTCTTCTCCCTGCTCTGAAAGGTTAGCACTAATAATAATAACAGGATATATCTTCTTTTCATCAAGATAAGCATATTTAAGAGTATCAGGTAATGGTTTAAGCTCAAACACGGGATCACCCTTGGGTGGAGGAGGACCCCTAGAATTTCAACAGGGAAGTTGTGTTTCAAAATAGGTCCCTGTTTAAAGAATACTTCCCTTCTTTCATTCATAAACATATCATTTTCATGGTCTAGCAAATATTGTTCTAAAGGATCATTGGGAGGCACGACAATAGAAGCAAGACCAATAATTTCATCTTTACTTGGCAATTCTTTATCATGGAGTTGTCTACGAAATTTAGCAAAATTAAAATCATGAGACATATCCCCTAAACCAATAGTAACAATATCATTTTTGGAGTCTATCTTAGCATTAACAGTATTCAAGAAGGGTCTACCAAATATAATGGGACAAAAGTCATCTTGTGGGGAACCAAGAACAAGAAAATCAGTAGGATATTTAACTTTCCCACACAAGACTTCAACATCTTTAACAATCCCAATTGGTGAAATAGTATCTCTATTGGCAAGCTTAATTGTAACATCAATATCTTCTATCTCAGCAGGTGCAATAGCATGCATAATTTCTTCGTATAAGGAATGAGGTATTGCACTTGCACTAGCACCCATATCACATAAGCCATGATAGCAATGATCTCCTATTTTAACAGAAACAACAGGCATGCCTACAACAGGACTATGTTTATTTTTAGTATCGGGTCTAGCAATTCTAGCAGCTTCATCACAGAAGTAAATAACATGCCCATCAATATTATCGACCAAGAGATCTTTAACCATAGCAATACTAGGTTCAACTTTAATTTGCTCAGGGGGTGTAGGTGTTCTAGCATTACTCTTACGAACCACAGTTGAAGCTTTAGCATGATCCTTTATTCTAACAGGGAAAGGTGGTTTCTCAACATAAGCGGTAGGAACAATAGGATCAACATTATAAGTGATAGTCTTTTCTTCAACTTTAATAGGTTCAACTACTTTTACTTGAATGGGAGGATGATATTTAAACCACTTCTCCTTAGGGAGATCCACATGAGTAGCAAATGATTCACAGAAAGAAGCTACTATCTCAGAGTCAAGTCCATATTTATTGCTAAATTCACGAAAAGCATCGGTATCCATAAAAGATTTAACACAATCAAACTTAGGTGTTATACCTGACTCCTAACCTTCGCCGAGTTCCCAATCTTCAGAGTTGCGTTTAATTCTTTCCAATAAATCCCATTTGAATTCAGTAGTCTTCATCATAAAAGAACCAGTACAAGAAGTATCGAGCATGGAGCGATTATTGAGAGAAAGCCGAGCATAAAATTTCTGATTGGGGCATGAATATAACATTGACTTAAGCCTCCCCCAAGATTGAGCGATACTTTATCCTTCGCGAGGCCAAAAATTATATATATAATTACGATCACGATGAACCAGATGCATAGGGCAAAACTTCTAAAGAAATTCCAATTTCAATCGGTTGTAGTTCCATGATCCAATATCATCACATAGCCTAAACCATGTCAATGCCTTTCCCTTCAAAGATAAAGGGAAGACCTTCTTCTTGATAACATCCTCGAGCATAGCTGCAAGCTTAAATAATCCACAAACTTCATCCACATAGATTAGGTGCATATCGGGCTGTAATGTTCCATCTCCTCTAAAAGGGTTAGCTAGCAGTTTCTCTATCATACCCGAAGGAATTTCAAAGTAAACATTTTTAGTAGGTTCAGTAGGTTGAGGAGCAACTCTTTGCTCTACTGGTCGGGGTGAAGATACCTCGAACAAGCCCCTCTAAGGATTATTTTCCATAGTAACAAGTGAAAGTAAATTTTAGCACACTATATAAATTTTTCCTTACCAAATTCCACCTACCAAAGGCGCTTCACTCCCCGACAATGGCGCCAGAAAAGAGTCTTGATGACCCACAAGTATAGGGCTAGCGTAGTCCTTTCAATAAGTAAGAGTGTCAAACCCAACGAGGAGCAGAAGGAAATGACAAGCAGTTTTCAATAAGGTATTCTCTGCAAGCACTGAAATTATCGGTAACAGATAGTTTTATGATAAGGTAATTCGTAATGGGTAACAAGTAACAAAAAGTAAACAAGGTGCAGAAAGGTGGCCCAATCCTTTTTGTAGCAAAGGACAATCCTGGACAAACTCTTATATAAAGGAAAGCGCTCCCGAGGACACATGGGAATTATCGTCAAGCTAGTTTTCATCATGCTCATGTGATTCGCGTTCTTTACTTTGATAATTCGATATGTGGGTGGACCGGTGCTTGGGTATTGTCCTTCCTTGGACAAGCATACCACTTATGATTAACCCCCCTTGCAAGCATCCGCAACTACGAAAGAAGAATTAAGGTAAACCTAACCATAGCATGAAACATATGGATCCAAATCAGCCCCTTACGAAGCAACACATAAACTAGGGTTTAATCTTCTGTCACTCTAGCAAACCATCATCTACTTATTACTTCCCAATGCCTTCCCCTAGGCCCAAAAAATGGTGAAGTGTCATGTAGTCGACGTTCACATAACACCACTAGAGGAAAGACAACATACATCTCATCAAAATATCGAACGAAAACTAAATTCACATGACTACTTATAACAAGACTTCTCCCATGTCCTCAGGAACAAACGTAACTACTCACAAATCATATTCACGTTCATAATCAGAGGGTTATTAATGTGCATAAAGGATCTGAACATATAGTATTCCACCGAATAAACCAACTAGCATCAACTAAAAGGAGTAATCAACACTACTAGCAACCCAGGGGTACCAATCTGAGGTTTTGAGACAAAGATCGGATAAAAGAGATGAACTAGGGTTTGAGAGGAGATGGTGCTGGTGAATATGTTGATGGAGATTGACCCCCTCCCAATGAGAGGATCAATGGTGATGACGATGGTGACGATTTCCCCCTCCCGGAGGGATGTTTCCCCGGCAGAACAGCTCCGCCGGAGCCCTAGAATTGTTCCGCCAAGGTTCTGCCTTGAGACGGCGGCGCTTCATCCCAAAAGCTTCCTTCTGATTTTTTCAGGGCAAAAGACACCTTATACTAGAAGATGGGCATCGGGGGGCTTCCAGGTGGCCCACGAGGCAGGGGGCGCGCCCAGAGGGGTAGGGTGTGCCCTCCACCCTCGTGGACAGTGGGTGGCCCCCCTCTGGTGCTTTCTTCGCCCAATATTTTTAATATATTCCAAAACTGACTTTCCTAGAGTTTCAGGACTTTTGGAGTTGTGCAGAATAGGTCTCTAATATTTGCTCCTTTTCCAGCCCAGAATTCCAGCTGCCGGCATTCTCCCCTCTTCACGTAAACCTTGTAAAATAAGAAAGAAAAGGCATAAGTATTGTGATATAATGTGTAATAACAGCCCATAATGCAATAAATATCGATATAAAAGCATGATGCAAAATGGACGTATCAAGGGCCACGTTGCCTTATGGTTCATATATGAATCTTTCTGGAGTTTTGTTAACCCGGCCTGGCTTTGGACTTTAAGTCGCCAGTGTATGATGATTATGTGCTTGGAGTTCTGTGCTCTAAGCTTCAGGATGTTACCCTTTCTGCATATGGCGTTGTAAGCCGGCAGTATGATTAAATTGAACAGGGTGTTGTGCTCTAAAGACTTTGGGATGTTACCCTTACTGCACGTCGCATGATAAGCCGGCAGTGTGAACAAAGATCACAGGTATGATATTTATTTTGTTGTACTTATATGAGGTTTTTTCATAACCCGCCCTGGTTATGGACTATTCAGTCACCAGTGGTTTTTTCTACGGGGTATTATGACCCGCCGTGGGGTAAACCACCAGGGCACCTGTTATCTGCTTATGTGCAGGGGAAAATGATAAGCATGGTCTGCACAATTGATGATATTATAAGCATAAGTGACAGATCTTTGAATAATGGATCGGCAGTGCTATGCAAATAAATGTGCACGATGGCACGGCAGATCATTGTTTTTAACTAGCCTATTACAAGGCATCTGACAACCCAAAAGGATAAGTGTTTTTGAGACATAGCATCCAAATGTTATGGCTCGTAAACCGGCTCATGAATCAAGACTTCTAGTCTTGGCGGGTCGAAGCCTCCGGGTCATCCTATGCTTCTTCATCTTCTTCTCCTTGGTTACCCATTGGCTAGAAGTCAGGCGTAGCCCAGTTGATACCGATCAAAGCTCTAAACACAGCCTCGTCATCTGTAAGACTTGATGGAACAATGTCAGGAGCGAAGGTATGCTTACGAGTCGGTGGGATGAGATCCACCTCCAGATGAACCGGCGCCTCACCTTCTTGTTCTCAATGTCATATGCCGCCTAATATTGGGATAGATCTGTTTCTTCGGCCAGCTTGCTTGCTAATGGACGCATTTCCCTTGCTATTTTTGCAAAATCATCAGCGCAGAAGGTAGAGCCGTCTTCTTTCACACTAGGGCAGCCATTGGCTAAATCTTCTGGATCAAGATCTGCTTGCCATGCCTTTGCCCGGCTTAGGGCAGTAATGGCGCCGGCTCTGGCGGCTGATCGCTTTAACTCTTCAATTCTTTGGGGCAGCACAGATAGCTTCTCTAGTGTTTCCTTAATGAGGGAGGGCGGATGTTTCTTATGAATAGCAGCACAATTGTCCGTAGCGCCAGTGTATAGCTGTTCTACCAAAGTATAGACAGCCTTAATCTTGATGCGCATGTCTGAACCCAACTTGGCCCTTTGGGAGCCTACATCAGTAAAATTATGGATAAACCGGCAGATGATTATGATATACTATTGGTGCAAAGGAAAGTATTTTTAGTTACTTACCAAAGATTGCTGATGTCATGTTGTTGATTTGATGCTTTAAACCGGACAACTCATCAGTTACCGGTTTAAGGGCTGCTTCGGTATCCTCCGCTCTTTTTAATAGAGATGCCTTCTCGGTCTCCCAAGCGGTTTTATCAGTACTGAAGTTTTGTTTCAACTGCTCAATGTTTTCCAATGCAGTCTTCAGCTTTGATTTGGCTTCTCAAGTCTCAGATTGTTGAGTTTGAATATTGGCCCTCAGATCTTTGACTTGGGTTTCCTTCTCATTCAGTTCAGCCTGCGACATGAACAACATGGAAGGTATTATGATCATGATTATTTTTGAAGTCCCAAGCACAATACAAGTATTTTCCTTGGCACTTGGGGGCTAATGCATATTGCTCTTTTTTCAAGACAAGTTTCTATGATGACCCGGGCAAAATGATGTGATCCGACTTATAAAGCTACATGCTTGGATTTTATTTTCAACCATGGTGATAAGTCCCGGCTTATTCATACTAATTAAACCGTCCCTTGGGGGCTACAGGTGCAAAGTTGATCACTGCTAATTGATGTCCCAGCTTAACTTGATAGTTTAAGCCAGCCTGGTTGAAATCACTTCTAATTGAAGTGACTTTTAGATAGTCATAAATATATGAAGTCCCGTCTACTAGTTTTGATCTTCATATATTTATGACTATCTAAAACTCTACAGTATATTCAATGTTCTCATATTCTATAGACTTGGCGGCTGATAGAGGTATATTTGTATGAAGAGGATTGTGCTGAATTACCTCAAAGCGTTCCTTCATAAGGTTGACCAGACCGGCTTCGAAGTCACGGCTGGTGTGAAGGCAGTTCAAATAACCAGAGTGAATCTCTTGAGCACTAAATTGAGCATAACCTTCCAAGTCAACTGTCCATTTGCCCTTGTCAGCAGCAGAGAACTCCTCCTTGGCGTTGTGGTTGGACAGGGCAATGGGGTTGCCTGGGGCTTGATAAGCCGTCCCAGTAATCATTATATCCTCAGTTTCCTGAGCCGGCTGAGCAGGACTGGGCGGTTTATCATTTTTTGGATCAACGTCCATGGCATCTTGGGTAACGAGGTGGTCTTCTGGAGGGGAATCATCTATAGCAGTTTCTGACACTTGATGCAATGTCTCAGATGCGACATGTTTCTTCGGTTCAGCAGTCTTGGATTCTTCAGCCGGTTTGTCAACTTTCTGTTTCTTGCTGGGCTTTGCAATACCGCTGAAAAGGAAGCATAAGACAAAGTTAATATGACAATTAAAAGGGAAAAGTGGATAGATTTAACACTCTTACCCAGGCACGGTCTTGAAAGCTGGGATTTGACTCCTAGTTGAGTCACCGGAGGAGGAATGAGTCAAAAAAGACCCGCCCTGGGATAAGCTAAGTCATAAATATTTGAAACCTTCGGTCGATGCTTGCGAGGTGCCGGTGTGTTGGGTAAGCCGGAGGAAAGGACTCTTCCGTCGTTGTTCCGGGTTGTGCGGCGAGCTTCATGTTGCTGCTTCTTCAAAATAAACTTGGGATCCAAATAAGCTAAAGGATGAGAAAACCTTACTTTCTGGCTAGCTTGACGAACTTTCTGTCTTGGCAAAGGTTCAGAGTCAGAGGAAAGGATAGTTACCTCTTCAGCATTGGCTTGGCTTCCTTGCGCATCATCCTGATAGCAATCATTATCAATAAGACGTACAAAAAATGATCCAAGGGAGTCAAGTGTTACCTCCGACTCATCATTATCATCCAAGTCAAATAACTTAGAAGGATTGGACTTCTTCTTGGCAGGATTTTTAGTAGCCTTTGTCTCGGTCCGAGGTTTCTTGGCCGGTTTATCCTGCAGCTTCTTAGTCCAAAAAGGTGAATCGGCCTGCAAAAATTAAATGGGTATGAAAAGGCAATATAAGTGAAGGTGTGATTCAATTGCAAAATTGGTTAAAAGCTTACAGCTGGCGGTTTGTTAACGCAGAAAGGATTCGATCCAACTTTACTGCAGTCTTCCAAGCTCTCATTTAACAGAGATTTGGTCATATTATTGATGTCTTTGTCAGTCAATTCAATCTGACAGTGGCGTTGAGGATCTTTTAATTCGCCGGTGTATTCATGCATTAAGCCGGGACGGTGGCTTAAAGGCAAGACTCTCTAGGCGACCCAGCACCAAACCAGATCAATTCCAGTTAGGCCGTTGGCCATCAAGGCCCGGATCTTTGAAAAGACTGGCATATACTTCTTCCGTTCTGCTGTACTGATGCGGTCTGGAAGAGGGTGCCCGTTGCTAAGCCGGCTGGCGCGATAACCTGGCAGAGGATTTTCCCCTTCTGGAGAAGTATCTTTGCAATAAAACCAGGTTTGGTTCCAGTCTTTGGGATGACTGGGCAGAGTAGCGGCTGGGAAAGTGGCTTCTTTCCGTTGTTGTATAGAAATGCCGCCTAGCTCTAGGATGGGCCCGTCTGTGAACTCGTTCTGCTGGTTTAAATAACAAAATTCCATGAATAGTTATACAGTGGGCTCCTGTTGAAGGTAAACCTCGCAGAATACTTGGAAGTTGCAGATGTTTGAAACGGAATTTGGTCTGATGTCTTGTGGATGGAGCTTGAAAAAGTGCGGCACATCATGGAAGAATTCCGAGCCAGGAGGATTGAAGCCCTGGAGCATATGATCAGTGAAGACAATAACTTCACCATCCTTGGGCTCAGGAGGAGTTTCAGTGCCTGGGACCCTCCAATGAATGATATCTTTTTTGGCCAAGACACCCGTTTGAACATATTCGTTCAAGTCTTCCTCGGTGACCCGGGAAACGGCCCAGTTGCAAGTAGTGACAGTCTTGCCCATTTTGATAAAGGCCTGAAAGAAAGAAATATTGCCGGTTTAAGATTAAACTGATAAGCCGGACTAATGATTCAAAAGTGAAGTGCTATAAACGGCCAATGTGTTAATCCGGAAGATGAACACTGAACTGCATGGATATTCATATTTGCAGCTTAAAAGGGGACTAATGGTACCTACCAGGTTAAAGATTATGCTATTAAGACGTCCAGAGTTTAGAAGTCAAGTATATTGTGCAGAACCAAATTATGAAGATGACTAAGCAAGCATAGTTAAACTGGAGAATATTGCCGAGTTATGCAGGTTATGAAGCATATGATTGCGGCTTAAACAGGGCCTAATGTTATATGGTGGATCATGGTTTATGGTATAAACCTCCATGGCAGTTATGGTACTTCAAATCTATTGGTGAAAATTTTGCTAAGTGGGATGTTCATTAAAAGATATTCTGGGCCTTGTGTGAAGTTAATGCAAGATGACGTCATGGAGGGTTAACATAATTCTCAAAATCACGGACATGACAAGGAGTCTCGAAATGGTCGAGAGGTAAAGATTCATATATTGGAAGGTTGCATCCGGACATCGGAATGGTTCCAAGTGATTGGGCATTTTTCCGGAGTACCAGGAGGTTACCGGAACCCCCCGGGGGAAATCATGGAGCTTATGGGCCATGGGAGAGAAGAGGGGACAACCCACAAGGGGGAGGCACCCCCCCCCCAAGTGGAGTCCGAATAGGAAGGGGAGGGGGCGCGGCCCCCTTTCCCTTTTCCCCTCCTCTCCTTCCCCATTTCCCCCCTTCGTAGAAAGGAAGGAGGGGGCGAATCCTACTTGGATCGGGAGTCCAAGTAGGACTCCCCCCTTGGCGCGCCCCCTCTAGGGCCGGCCTCCTCCTCCCCCCTCCTTTATATACGTGGGAGGGGGCACACCAAGTCTTCTCTTAGCCGTGTGCGGTGCCCCTCTCCACAGTTACACACCTCGGTCATATCATCATAGTGCTTAGGCGAAGCCCTGCGCCGGTAACATCATCATCACCATCACCACGCCATCATGCTGACGGAACTCTCCCTCGTCCTCAACTCGATCAAGAGCTCGAAGGACATCATCATGCTGAACATGCCCTGAACACGGAGGTGCCGTACGTTCGGTACTTGGATCGGTTGGTGTCGGTGTCCTGGGAATGGGGGTCCCCAGACTTGCCTGCCTGCGGCCCACGGCGTGGCTCCACTAGCGGCCCCGTGCGGCCCATCTTCACCAGCAAACAGTCAAGACCCTCGTGAGGGGCCAAGCCTTGCGAGGCGGATGACACAAGACCTCCTCGGGAACGGCCTCACTGGGCTGGCTCGCAAGGGGCAGAGAGATTAAGGCAAGGGACACCTCGCGAGGTTCCTATGACGCAAGCCATGACGACTGGAGCCAGGCGGGCGCCAGGCAGGCGCCAGCGCGCATAGTGTCCTTGTTTCCTCTTTGGTGCTAAAGGGGCAAGCGCAGGCAAGGAGTCCTGAGGCATCAGGCAAAGGTTTCCATATCGGTGCAACGAGACCAAGACCAGCAGGACGGCAAGACGGAGGTCACCGTGGAGCCCAAGACGGCGTCACCACCAGAGCCTTTGGCAGGCGAAGACCACGTTTAGTCAGGATAACTTGTACTAGTTGTCTCCCTTCGAATTTGGCCGTTGTTGGCTCCCTTCCCGCTCAATATTTGGGGAGAGGACCAGGGCCTCTATAAATAGGACTGGCCACCATAGTAGGAGGGGAGCTGATCTCGGACTAGATCCATCCCATCCTCACACTCACCAAGCACAAGAACACCTCCCCTCAGGAAGCTGTTCTTCCCCTGTACTGTTCATCATCAGCCCAAGAGGCAATCGACCACACCACACTTGAGTAGGGTATTACACCACATCGGTGGCCCGAACCAGTATAAATCTTGTGTCTCTTGTGTTGCGAGTTCATCGAGCTAGGCTTTGAGATCGCGGCGCGAGTGAGGGCGTGATTAGGTTGGGAGAGATCTTCGTGCGCACCCCAGTGTTCGAACCTCAAGGGTTTTGCCGGAACACGAAATCCGACATTTGGCGCGCCAGGTAGGGATGTGCCGAAGCTTTCCTTCCGTCGACCCGCGTCCCGTCGCTTCATCGCATCCATGACGGATGCTCGCCGAGCCCGCGCTGAGTGTCGGGCCGCCCTCGCCGCCCGCGTCGCTCAGATAGCTCCTGTCGGCGGGCCTCCCCGTCGTTCTCCGTCATCCGCCGCCAACGCCGCCACCGGCCCGGCGAGGAACGAGCAGCAAGCATCCTCGCTGCACCCCTTGGTGCGGCAGGACGGCCGCGCCGCCACTCTGTTGCTGACCCCGGCCGGCTCGTTGTCTCACACCCGTCACACTCCCACGGTCGCGCAGGCCATGATTCTCATGGCACGCGAGCTCCTACGCTACCACCCCGTCGACGACCTCTACGAGGATTGGCTGGACCACATCGCCGAACTCATCAGCGCCGCAGAGGGCTCCCCTGCGCCATCCCTCTCGCTGCCTCGCCCTCCGCCAGCTGTGGGCGACGTGGCTCACGGAGCGCCTCCACCACCTCAGCACCAAGACGGCGTCCTGGCGCCAAGGCGCGCGGCCCCCCGGCGCGACCCACCGCGTCGGGTGCCCGCGCGAGAAGAAGGAAGCTGACAAGAAGTTCCCCGGCCGCAAGAGAATGCTCCTGTGCTCCCAGCGCCACTGCGACAAGATCGCGTGCCGCCTGCGGCGGCGGTGCGCGGACATCAAGGGCAGGCTCCGCATCAGCAAAGGGTCCCGGTGGCCACCGCAGGCTGCCGCGCCTTCACTCCTGAGCTGCGTAGCATAGCCTGGTCGGGCAAGTTCAAGCCAGACCTGCCTCCTCGCTATGACGGCACCCCCGACCCCGCGGAGTTCTTGCAACTCTACGAGCTGAGCATAGAGGCGGCCAACGGCGACGAAAAAGTCATGGCGAACTAGTTCCCCATGGTTCTCAAGGAGGGCACTCGCGACCGCCCTCCGGCCGCGGGTGACCTGCGCCGCATCAAGCAGTAGCTAGGAGAGACCCTGCAAAAGTACATCCAACGCTTCAACAACGTTCGACTCAAGATCCCCAAGGTGACGGACGAGGCCATCATCTCCGCATTTTCTGATGGCGTCCGCGACGTCAAGATGAAGGAGGAGCTCACCATTCATGGGGAGATGTGCACAGCCCTGGAGCTGTTCAACCTGGCAACCAAGTGCGCAAGAGCTGAGGAGGGGCGCCTTTCCCTCCTCGAGCTCCTGGCTTCTGATCCCGAGGAGAAGAAGGCCAAGACCAAGGACGTGAAGCGCAAGGGAGTGGTCGTGCTTGCGGCGGAGCCAGACACTAAGCGCGGCTGGGACCTTCCCGAGTCGTCCAGGAGCAGCCGTCCATTCTGCGCCTTCCACAACGTACATAGCCACAACACTAACGACTGTCAAGAGATCAGGGCCATTCGAGATGGACGCCTCGGTTGATGCCCCGAGTGCAACGACCGGGGCTACGGCCGAGGAGGAGGACATGGCGGAGGATGCTGGGACGACCATGGCCCCCGCCAGGACTGGCGCCACCGGCCTCGTGAGGACCGCTGGCAGGACCAGCCTCGCGAGGGCGCCTGGAGGGATCAGCCTCGCGGGGACCACCCTCAGGGCAATGCTGGACTTCCTCCGCTGCCGCCACCGCCAAGAAGGAACGACGACCACCATCAGGACGAGGGGGCTGGGGGCTTCCAAGAGCCGCGTGCCATCGCCTGCATCTTGGGCGGAACTCAAGCCCCAGCATCTCAGCGCATCTTCAAGCAGTTTGCTCGCGAGGTGAATGCAGTCCTCCCCAGGCTCGAGGCCACACGCCCACTTAGGTGGTCCAAGTGCACCATCACCTTCAGTTCAGCAGACCAACTCAAGTGCGCGGCCACCACCGGCGCCCTCCCGATGCTCTGCTCACCCGTCACCAGCAACGTACAAGTCACCAAGACCCTCATCGATGGTGGTGCAGGGCTTAACGTCCTGTCCGTCGAGACGTTCGACAGCCTCCAAGTGCCATACGATCAGGTTCAACCTACCAAGCCTTTCTCAAGAGTGACCAACGGCTCCACCACCCCGATAAGGCAGGTCCGCCTCCCTGTCACCTTCAGACAGCGCAACAACTACCGCACCGAGCTCATCGACTTCGACGTCGCCCACATCCGTCTACCGTACAACGCCATCCTCGGGTATCCAGCCCTAGCCAAGTTCATGGCAATGACCCACCAGGGCTACAACGTCCTCAAGATGCCAGGGAGCGGCGGAATCATCACCGTCCCCTGCGAAGAAAGAGATGCGGTGTGCTCCCTCGAGCGCGCATTCCAAGCTGCATCCCTCAAAGACCCCGACAACAATGCAGCGCGGAACCTTCCTGAGGTCGTCCCCAAGATGAAGAACCAGCTACTCCGCACAGGGCCTCAGGGGAACGGCGCCTCAAGTGGTGTCGCGTCAGGATCGGCGCCCGCGCCTAGGGCGCCTCCCTCCCTCGCATAGGAAGGCGCGCCCGGTGCCCTCCTCGGGCAGGGCTCGGGGGTTCCCTTCTGGAGGGCCTCCGACCTTGCCAACATCACGAGGGAGGCGCTCGGGCACCACATGGAGGCGTGCTTTGCGGCACGTTTCCCTCAAGAGGACACCGGGCGAGGAGCGCTCAGGAATTCATTGCCAAGACCACTCATGAACTGCAGGATGCAAGGGCCATGCGCGGCGATCGCCGCTCACCTGGCGCAGCTTCCCATCCAGGCGAGGATGGCGGGCTGCATGTCTGCATCGACATCCCAGGGCTCAATAGGGCCACATCTCAGGAGCTTTTCTAGCCTTCGCGCGTGGGACGTTGCGAGGGCCCACCTCACAATTACATTCGCATGCCATTCGGCCTGCCGAGCGTGGCATCCACCTTCCAGCGCAACCTGCGGAGCGCCCTGGCGGCTCAGGAGGCCAGGCATCACGTAGTCCCGGTGGAGATGGAGACGGTCCTCAAGGAACCGCCCGGACCCCCAGAGCCTCCCGAGGCTCAGGGCCCCGGTGGCTCGTGAGGAGCAGCCCCTTCGCCGTGCATCTTCAGCTACCCCAACATCCCTTCGACAATGGAACCAGGTGACATTTTCCAAGTTATTTAGCTGGGAGCGCCCCTCGGGCTACATCATTCCCAGGCCACATGGGCCTGTCCCTGCGGCATGTATCCTTTTATGCCTTTAGCTTACTCTGTTGGGGGCGCCCCTCGGGCTGCATCATCCCCAAGCCACTCGGGTCCAGCCCAGTGGCATGTATCGTTCTCGCATTTATCTGAGCTAGTTTTCTTTCCATGCATAATCTATCTATGGTTATCACCTGCTTGACTGTCACCCACCATGGGAGCCGCGCGCCGATCGTCTTTCTTCAGGACCCTTCGCATAAGAAGGCTAGCCACGGCATATGTGCTCGGGCCCGTCCCTGCAGCATTGATAAATCCAACGGCTGAGCTCTGTCTGGCGGGCCAGCCCCGTTCATGTCACCTCCTGGGGTCGTTGGTGCTTGGCCTTCTCATGCGATAACCTCAGGAGATTCGTTCGGCGCAGGTTGTCTAACCATCTCGTAGGACCGCCACAGCCGTCAAGAACCAAGACCAGGCGCAACCCACCTCGAGGTAGGGCCTCGTGAGTCCCGCGCTGGCTCATGAGTGCCCAGACACACCTCGTCTAGCCCTGTCGTGCAAGCCACGTGTCAGGGCGGGGATGTACACGCGCCGGGGGCTCTTCGCAGTAGGGAGTCCCCTCCCACATACCAGTGGAAGCACCATGCTCCGCGCTGGCCGTCGACACTTCCGAGGAGCGGCTATGCCCGTGCAAGTGCGGAAGCGCCATGCTCTGCGCTGGTGATAAACAACTAAGGGCGGCCTCATGGCCATATCAACCTCAGGGAGCCCTTGAGCTCAGTGTCTGGCCTCATCGCAACACCTCCCCTCGGGAGAGTCGCGCGAGGGGGCTGGGCACGGGGGCTGTGCTCGGGTCACGCCCAAGCGTACGCCACCTAGCCAGGTCCCCCGAACCTGGTCGTCGCGCGCCCGTCCCGAGCCGAGCCTCGGCGAGGGCAAAGGTATGAAGGTCGTTTGAGCATCAAGGGGGACTCCTGAGCATCGCGACTCAGGAGCCTAACTGGCCGCGTAGCCCCTCGCTCCTTGGTCTCGCCTTGGTGATCCGGACGACCCAACGGCGGTTGAGGGATGCGCGGGGTCGGGCCCTGCCGACGTAGAACACTAGACCTACCCCTGCATCTCCTTTCCGTAAGCCGTTTGCGCGTCAAGGGGGACTCCTGAGCATCGTGACTCAGGAGCCTAACTGGCCACGTAGCCCCTCACTCCTTGGTCTCGTCCTGGTGATCCGGACGACCCAACGGCGGCTGAGGTATGCGCGGGGTCGGGCTCTGCCGACGTAGAACGAAAAGCAAAATGGGAAGGAAATCGCAAAATCTCAAAGCAAATATTATAAGAAATATTGTTCTCCAATACCAAACGCAAGTTTAAACGCCTCCACGAGGCACGGTACATATTGCAGCAATTTAAACAGGAAAGGAGCTGCAAGCAAGTCATCCCTGGACACCGCCGTCGCCCGCAAGGGATGCTCCTTCCTTGGTGGCGTCGCCTTCACCTGCACCGCCGGTTGAAGGCGCGGGAGCGAAGGCGTGGAACTTCTTCAGCAGGGCCTCCACCTGACCCTTCACGGCTACGGCAGCGGCTGCACAGTGCTTGTTGTCCACAGGCTCCAGCAGCTCGTCAAGGCGGGCGGCAGGATCGCGAAGATGGAGGTGGCTCAAGACGCGCGTCAACGCGGCTGAGGAAAGAACGCGGGCTTCTCCCTCTGCCATGGGGCCGATACCGCTCACGACTTCCTCAAGTGCCTCGACCAGATAGGGAAGCAGCTGGGCGGGACCGTCCTTGTTGGTGCTCAGCAGCTCTTCCAAGCCCTACTCGTAGAGTGCCCGCAGTGCCGCGCGGGACCTCTCCTCGAGAAGTGCAAAGGCCGCATGGTCCTCCACCAGGACCTTTGCCTTGGCGTCAAGTTCGTCCTTCTCCGCCTCCACCTTCTGCTCCAGCTTCTCCAGCCGGCTGTGTTCCGTGGCCTGCGCCTTCGCCAACTCCTCCAGCTCGGCGTCGCGACCCTTGATGGCGCCCTCCCGGGCCTTCATCTTCTCCTCCTCCGCCTTGCGGCCACGGGCTTCTTTCACACGCTCGTTGCGCAGGGTCTTCAGCTCGGCCTCCAACACCCGGCAGTGATCCAAGGCGGCCTCGGCATCCTTCAGCGCCACCTCGCGAGCGGCCGCGGCTTGGGCGGCGGCCTGCTTCTCCTTCTCGGAGGTCACCGCGGCCTGGCTCAGCGCCGCCCGAACGGACACATCTGAGTGAAGCCAGCCGGAGACCAGCTCCAAGCGTCCGGCTACCAGGTGGGGGTCGGCGCCCTGAAGATCTTCTCGCAGCCGGGTCATCTCAGAAAGAGCGCGCTCCAAGACATCAGGGGAGGCGGAAGGATCTGGAATCAGCGGTGCAGCAGGAGGAGGAGGAGGCAACATCGTCACCATAGCCTGGGAAGCTGGGGGCTCCCGAGCTTTGGGGACCCCAGCAGCCAAGCCAGACACCGGTGCTTCCGGAGCTAGCGGGGCCATGGGGGCTGACTCCTCCCGAGGATGCTCCTTCAGGCCCCGCGAGGACGATCAAGCCGGGGAGACGTGAGCGCCAACGCTGCCACCCTCCACTCAGGGAGACGCAGCCGCAGCAGGCAGATTGGTCCCAAGCAGCACCACCGCTTCCTCCTTCCTCTTCTTCTCAGCGGGCGTCGGCCTAATCGCACAGCGGAGCGGCGTCAAGGATAAGCAGCATAAGCAAGAACAATGTGGAGCAAGAACACCTACTGGTCCACCGCGGTGTAGTCCCTCCGCTTGTTAAGCTTGAAGCCTGAGAGCCTCGCAGCCTGAGGCGCAGGCGCGCGGGCTCCAGGAGCAGAAGAAGGGGCAGCAGATGGGCCAGAAGCAGCACTAGGCACCGCCAGAGCAGGAGCGTCATCTCGGGAGATCAGCGCCGGCCTGCCCCGTGTCGGAACCACGGGCGGCTCCCCTTTCTCCGGGGGGACATCGGCCTCGTCATCGTCATCAGGCATGGTGCGGATGGCGTCGGCCTGGCGCAAGGGGGAGGTCTCCCCCATCCCCTCGGGGGTCACCTCCGAGTCACGCTCCTCTTCCTCCTCCTTGCGGGAGTCGCCAGAGGACACGTCCACCGACGTCGTCGCCTCCGGGACCACAAGGGGCGCCGGTGGCACCAGGCCGCGCTCGTCAAAGGTGGGCATGGCGGCCACCACCTGCGCCCCATCCTTGCGAAGGAGCAAGGGAACAATGGCGCTCGGCGGATACTCTTGGTCGTCCCCGACCAAGAGGCGGAGAGCCACGGCCAGCTCCTCGTCAGACAAGGCCCCCAGACTCAGGCGAAGCTTGTCTTCTTCGCTCCCAAGCGTCCATAGGGGGCGTCAGCGCGCCTGGAGCGGAGCCACCCGCAGCATCAGAAACTCCCTCAGGAGCATGGCCCCCGTCAACTTTGCCGCCTTCACGTTGCCCGGCTTCAAGTCGGCAGTCATCTTCCCCAGCACCGACATCGCCCGGTCATCAGTAAGCTTTGCGTGGGACCACCCCTCGTCAGACTAGGGCATCTCCGTCGGCAGGCTCGACCGGGGGTGGACACACTTGGCATCCATCATGACCCAATTGCTCCTGAAGCCACAGCCTTCTTCGCGGCCTTCGAGATCGCGTTGGCCTTGCCGGCCGCGACGAAGTTTGCACACTCTGAGGTGTGGCCGTCGTTGATTCGGAGGAAGAAGAAGTGGCGCAGCAGAGCCATGGACGGCATCACCCTGACATACGCCTCACAATAGAAGGCGAAGATCGACAAAAGAAGAACAGAGTTGGGATGGAGATGAAGGGCATGTAACCTGTAATGGCGGAGGACGGCATAGAAGAAGTCGGAGAAGGGGGGGAACCAGGCCAGCGACAACGCTGCTCATGAAGAAGGGGTAGAAGGTGCTCCCCTGAGCCTCCGGCTCGGTGG
The DNA here is from genome assembly GCF_002575655.3 of Aegilops tauschii subsp. strangulata. Lineage (NCBI taxonomy): Eukaryota > Viridiplantae > Streptophyta > Magnoliopsida > Poales > Poaceae > Aegilops > Aegilops tauschii. The sequence continues at coordinate 291,276,559 of NC_053038.3, forward strand.
AGCCGGCCCGGAGCTCGGCTTCCCCTTCTCGTTGCTCTCCCCCACCGTCAGCAGGCGCGTGGCGGCGAGGTTCTTCTCCGAGACGTTGGGCACGTCTAGAGCCGGCTCGTACCAAGCAGGCGGCGCAGCAGCCTTGGCCTTTCGGGGCGCCATTGGTCGAAAGCTCGGAAGGGGATTGAAGTGGATCTAGGGATTTCGGAAGCAAGGAGCGAGAAGGGGGATCTGGAGCAAGGTGAAGGAAAGCAATGAAGGCAAGCATTGCCCGCGCCAGCCTTTTGTCAGACGGGCAGTTGCCGAGGCAGCATGGGGAAGCGGAGATGCCCACGTCCAATCAATCGCCATGCGTCGACTGAGGCTGCAGGCTGTTGGGGACCGTGGTGCTCTGCACTTGCCCTTTGGCTTCACCTCGAAGCCAAGTTCGAGCGCGCCTTGGGCCCAGGGGCTACTGTCGGCGTCCTAGGAACGGGGGTCCCCAGACTTGCCTACCTGCGGCCCACGGCGTGGCTCCACTAGCAGCCCCGTACGGCCCATCTTCACCAGCAAACATTCAAGACCCTCGTGAGGGGCCAAGCCATGCGAGGCGGACGACACAAGACCTCCTCAGGAACGGCCTCACCGGGCTTGCTCGCGAGAGGCGGAGAGATCAAGGCAAGGGACACCTCGCGAGGTTCCTGTGACGCAAGCCATGACGACTGGAGCAAGGCGGGCGCCAGCGCGCGCAGTGTCCTCGTTTCCTCTTTTGTGCTAAAGGGGCAAGCGCAGGCGAGGAGTCCCGAGGCATCAGGCAAAGGTTTCCATATCGGTCCAACGAGACCAAGACCAGCAGGACGGCAAGACGGAGGTCACCGTGGAGCCCAAGACGGCATCACCACCAGAGCCTTTGGCACGCGAAGACCACCTTTAGTTAGGATAACTTGTACTAGTTGTCTCCCTTTGAATTTGGTCGTTGTTGGCTCCCTTCCCGCTCAATATTTGGGGAGAGGACCAGGGCATCTATAAATAGGACTAGCCACCACAGTAGGAGGGGAGCTGATGTCGGACTAGATCCATCCCATCCTCACACTCACCAAGCACAAGAACACCTCCCCTCAGGAGGTTGTTCTTCCCCTGTACTGTTCATCATCAGCCCAAGAGGCAATCCACCACACCACACTGGAGTAGGGTATTACACCACATCGGTGGCCCGAACTAGTATAAATCTTGTGTCTCTTGTGTTGCGAGTTCGTCGAGCTAGGCTTTGAGATTGCGGCGCGAGTGAGGGCGTGATTAGGTAGGTAGAGATCTTCATGCGCACCCCAGTGTTCGAACATCAAGGGTTTTGCCAGAACCCGAAATCCGACAGTTTGATCGTGAAGACGTTCGACTACATCAACTGCATCACTAAACGCTTCCGCTTTCGGTCTACGAGGGTACGTGGACACACTCTCCCGTCTCGCCTAGATAGATCTTGCGTGATCGTAGGTAAATTTTTTGAATTAACTGCATTCCCCAACAGTGGCATCCGAACCAGGTCTATGTGTAGATGTTATATGCACGAGTAGAACACAAAGAGTTGTGGACGATAATAGTCATACTGCTTACCACCAACGTCTTACTTTGATTTGGCGGTATTGTGGGATGAAGCGGCCCAGACCGACATTACATGAATGCATTCATGAGACTGGTTCTACCGACGTGCTTCGCACATAGGTGGGTGGCGGGTGTCTGTTTCTCCAACTTTAGCTGAATCGAGTTTGACTACGGTCGGTCCTTGTTGAAGTTTAAAACAACACACTTGACAAAAAAACATTGTGGTTTTGATGCGTAGGTAAGAACGGTTCTTGCTAGAAGCCCGTAGCAGCCACGCAAAACTTGCAACAAAAAAGTAGAGGATGTCTAACTTGTTTTTGCAGGGCATGTTGTGATGTGATATGGTCAAGACATGATGAGATATAAATTGTTGTATGAGATGATCATGTTTTGTAAAAGTTATCGGCAACTAGCAGGAGCCTTATAGTTGTCGCTTTATTGTATGAAATGCAATCGCCATGTAATTGCTTTACTTTATCACTAAGTCATAGTGGTAGTCGTAGAAGCAATAGTTGGCGAAACGACAATGATGCTATGATGGAGGTTAAGGCGGTGCTTTGGAGATGGAGATCGAAGGCACAAGATGATGATGGCCAAATCATGTCACATATTTTGATTGCATGTGATGTTTATCCTTTATGCATCTTATTTTGCTTAGTCCAGCGGTAGCATTATAAGATGATCCCTCACTAAATTTCAAGATATAAGTGTCCTCCCTGAGTATGCACCGTTCCTACAGTTCGTCGTGCCGACACACCACGTGATGATCGGGTGTGATACGCTCTACGTTCACATACAACGGGTGCAAGCCAGTTTTGCACGTGCAGAATACTCGGGTTAAACTTGACGAGCCTAGCATATACAAATATGGCCTCGGAACACTGAGACCGAAAGGTCGAACGTGAATCATATAGTAGATATGATCAACATAGTAATGTTCACCATTGAAAACTACTCCATCTCACGTGATGTTCAGACATGGTTTAGTTGATTTGGATCACGTGATCATTTAGATGACTAGAGGGATGTCTAACTAAGTGGGAGTTCTTAAGTAATATGATTAATTGAACTTTAATTTATCATGAACTTAGTACGTAATAGTATTTTGCATGTCTATGTTATTGTAGATCAATGGCCCGTGCTACCGTCCCCTTGAATTTTAATGCGTTGCTAGAGAAAGCTAAGTTGAAAGATGATGGTAGCACTACTGTAGGTTGCTGCTATCGCGACACTACGATCAGAGACCCATCGATGAAACTGTGTGCGATTCTATAATCGCAAACGGTGGTGTAAAATAACCGTCAAAAAAGGTGCAAAACATTTGCGATGGAGGATGCATCAAACACGGTTCAGATTTTAGTTGCGTGTGCGATGCAGGGCATACGGTTCAGCTCAATTAACTATTTGTGATGAGGAGGAACAAAAGAAACGGGCAGCCAGATGAAGGTGTGTGCGATATAGAACATACAGTTCACTCGGATGAACTGTTTGTGATTAGGCAACAAAAAGAAACGGGCAGCCAGATGAAGGTGTGTGCGATATACGGCATGTGGTTCACTCGGATGAACTGTTTGCGTTGAGACAAGAGAACAGAAACGGTTCAATATAACAAGATGTGTGTGATATGCGGCAAACAAGTCTGTAATCATAAATGTGTGCGAAGACCGATAATAACACAGACGATTGCTTCTAATAAGACGTATGTGATATGCTCTGTCTACACAACATCTATTGGCCATTGGGGGATGGGCGGTCATCTGGATATGTCATAAGGATGCGAAGAGGCATCCTATCAGCAAGGACAAGCTGTTCCACCGGTAGCTCATGTAAGAGAACTCTCAAGTTAAGTGTGCTCAGGCTGGAGCAGCCATCAGATGGGTGACTGGATGGGAAGTTGTGTTGATGTTAAATTAACTGATAGGATGGGTCATCTCTGTCAAATTAAATGACTGATACGACCCATCCCATGAGTTAATTTAACCTTGAGGTCCTTGTTTCTTATTTTTTTTATTTTTTAACACATGTTAAAGAAGGTCTACCACATTACTTTTTGACAATGTGCGATACGTGGCATACAATTGATCCATCCGACCTGTTTGTGATGGAATAGGCCGTGTGTGTTGTGGGCAAACGCTTGCTAGCATTCAACCGTTTGCGATTGATGAATTCATCACCAACAGGTTCCCTAGTGTGGTCCATGTTCATCTGATCATCATCTACTTCTTGTGCTAGCTCGATGTTCCTTCTATGCTAAGTTTCCATTAATTGATGGCGTTTTATGGACACACCACCGTTTCCCGCCATTTCCTCACCTGTTTCCCGCCACCCAGCAATATTGCGCATAGGCGGCGCACGACGCACGGAGGCGACAAGCGCAGCCTGTAGCACATCCACCTTTTCCAAGCATGCCAACCAACCAAAGCGCCGCCTCTGCCATCAACCTCGTCGATGAGGAAAACGAGCAGGCACCACGGCCCGTCGAGGCCGAGGCGCTCCCCGGCAACGCGATGGACGACGTCGTGATGCGCGTCATCGCCAGGGTTGAGCAGACCTTTGGCGCATGGCGCTTGAGCGCCGCAGATCAAGATAGGCATGTCAGCGCCGACATTCTGCAGCTCGCTGCACAACATGATCGATGGCGCGCCGCAGAGCAAGCAATGCGCGTTCGCGCCGATAGGCTGCGGCTCGCCGCACAGCGAGACTGTTGGAGCGCCGCAGAGCGAGAGGCGCGTCGCGCCGCACAGCAAGAGCGGATCCATCAGCGCTTGCTTGCTATCGACACGGCGTCGCAGCTGGGTACACGTCCCGTCAGTACCCCCATTCCTCGCCAGGACTGGGCAGAGGCCCTCAGCGCCGTACTTGCACCAGAGGCCGGCCGCGCCGTACTTGCAACGGACGCCCGCCGTGCGGTTCGCATGGGTGCCGGCGTTCGTCTTGTCCGCGGCCCGCTGGATGCAAACGCGCTGGTCCGTAGGCTCGACCGCCTCCTTGGCCCAGGTGTCCACCTGGGCGCAGTAGAGGAACATGGCTGTCGCATCCTCGATCTGGTGACCTCCGATGAAATAGCCAACTTGGAGCTCGAGACCGCGCTCCAGATGTACCGCGAGCGTGTCGACCGCTTGGACGAACGCCTACACGAGTTCAGGCAGAGCCAAGAGCTACCGTAGGCAAGGGCTGCTGGTCATGGTCTCATGGACGCGTTTTATTTTCTTGAGTCATTTTGACGTGGATAGCTATGTATTCACAGCAATCATAGTATTGATGTGTTTATTGCTCTGTTTCAATGTGTGTATTATATTTTCCATTCTTATATGTTCTGTTTCAATGTGTGTATATACGCTTTCCATTCTGTATATGTGGATGATAACAGCTAGATTCAAATTAGTATACAAAAACAGATAGAAAATGGAATTCATAATATATATATATATTAATTGTTCATTAGTTCATCACAGAATATATATATAATATCATCACATAACGTGATGATACTTAACTACTAGGTACAATGCATAAAATTGAGAACGAACAATACTAAAACTAATAATCCCTCCTGGGGCCAGTATTCCAGCAGCCCCTAGCCAGCAGCTCCCTAGTGCGCGACGTCTTCCCAGTGCGGAGGCAGTACTCCGCCTCCTCCGCCTCGCAGCGCTTGACGTACCGATCTGCCTCTTGCTGGCGGACGCGCGCGGACGATCTTGCCATTTTGTTGGGCACCCACCGGAGCTCCTCGTCGGTGGCACGCTGGAGCTTATCAGCCCACCTCCATGCAGCAACGAGGCGCCCAGCGCCTATGACCTTCCTCGCGAAGTACCCGTCTTCGTACACGTTAAGCTAGTACTTGTTGTTGCACCAGGAGCTGTTACGCCGGCTTCACAGCCCGCCTGGTACATGGCATCCTCCTCCACCATCTCCTTCTTGAGCGCCGCTTGCCTACCTTTCTTAGCCGGCGGCAGCGAGTTCCATAGACAAAGATTGTACTGGCCCCAAAACCAATCCAAAGTTAGGGGGGTCTGGCGCAACCTCGTCAGGCGGCGCGTAGGGGTCCTCGTAGCTGCTAATTGAGTGAACGTCCTCGGGGGGCGGCGACTCCTCGTTGGCACGTTGGCAGACCGGCGGTGTTATGGCAGAGATTTGAGAGAGAGGGAGAGAGAGGGTGAGCGAGGGGAGGATGTAGATGAGAATGCAGGCGGGACGACGTGAGCAAGGTAGTATTTATTGGCGGCCATAATCTAGATCGACGGGGACACTACACACGCTGGTCGCTGGAATTTACGAGTACCGTAGTTTAAATTACACACGATTCCCACAGCAAAATCCGTGTGTGAACATAATAGCTGGCGGTTTCCAATACAGAACCGTGTCTGATTAATGATCCCCACCACTCACCTACCAAACCTCGAGCCGCGAGATAGAGTGCCAATCGTGTGGGGGCGGTTGTCTTGCCAGATCTTTACATTTTCTTTTTTGAACACCAGATATTTACATCGTCTGATGATTTTTTTATCTCGCACACAAGTACACAAAAATATAATTTTTCAAACCGTTATGGTTAGGCGTTGCATGTAGATGTAGTTCAAATTTGAATTACGGTCATTAAATGGCTAGAAAATCACTTAAATGTCTTTAAAAGGTCAAATGACCCCTGAAATTTTCCAAATTTTCACATGACAGTTGTATTAGTGCACATTAAACGTAGAAAAAATTTGAAGGCCGTAAGAGGAAGCTATCTCTCGTTCGTCATCAAACATGCATTGTTCCCTCTCGGAACCACGGACCTTCTAGTGAGTTGCTCCAGTTTGTGAGGGGTGTGTGTCCAAACTTTCGTCAAATAGGCCAATTTTTTACCACATCATCTTGGTGGCATGACATCACATCAACCAAGGTTTCATGTGTTTCTGATTTTTTTTTAATTTTTTGCAATTAAAATGCCATGTCACTCCATGCATACGTATGCATGTGTCCATCTCGTGAGACAAATACGTTGAAAAATCCTTCTAATTTACCGCACATGGAATTAACTCGCACACAAGTACACAAATATAAGTTTTCAAACCGTTTTGGTTAGCCGTTGCATGTAGATGTAGTTCAAATTTGAATTACGGTCATTAAATGGCTAGAAAATCACTTAAATGTCTTCAAAAGGTTAAATGACCCCTAGAATTTTCCAATATTTCACATTACAGTTGTAGTAGTGCACATTAGACGTAGAAAAAAATTGAAGGTCGTAAGAGGAAACTATCTCCCGTTCGTCATCAAACATGCATTGTTCCCTATCGAAACCATGAGCCTTCTAGTGAGTTGCTCCGATTTGTGAGGGGTGTGTGTCCAAACTTTCGTCAAACATGCCACTGTCGGATTCGGGTTCCGGCAAAACCCTTGAGGTTCGAACACTGGGGTGCGCACGAAGATCTCTCCTCCCTCTAGCTCTCACCCTCACCGCGATCTCAAGGCTCAGTGCATCGAGCCCACAAAACAAGAGACACAAGGTTTATACTGGTTCGGGCCACCGATGTGGTGTAATACCCTACTCCAGTGTGGTGTGGTGGATTGCCTCTCGGGCTGAGGATGAACAGTTACAAGGGAAGAACAGCCTCCTGAGGATAGGTGCTCTTGTGCTTGGTGAACTTGTGTGTGTGAGGGTGATCCGAATGATCCGCCCGATCCCCCCTGCTATGATGGTGGCTAGCCCTATTTATAGAGGCCTTGGTCCTCTTCCCAAATGTTAGGCGGGAAGGGATGCCACAACGGCCAAATTCAAAGGGAGACAACTAGTACAAGTTATCCTGACTAAAGGTGGTCTTCGCCTGCCAAAGGCTCTGGTGGTGACGCCGTCTTGGGCTCCACGGTGACCTTCGTCCTGCCGTCCTGCTGGTCTTGGTCTTGTTGCACCGATATGGAAACCTTTGCCTGATACCTCGGGACTCCTCGCCTGCGCTTGCCTCTTTAGCACCAAAGAGGAAACGAGGACGTTGCGCGCGCTGGCGCCCGCCTGGCCCCGGTCGTCATGGCTTACGTCACCGGAACCTCGCGAGGTGCCCCTTGCCTTGATCTCTCCGCCCCTCGCGAGCCAGCCTGATGAGGCTGCCCTCGAGGAGGTCTTGCGTCGTCCGCCTCGTGAGGCTTGGCCCCTCGCGAGGGTCGTGGGTGTTTGCTGGTGAAGATGGGCCGTACAGTGCCGCTGGTGGAGCCACGCCGTGGGCCGCAGGCAGGCAAGTCTGGGGACCCCCGTTCCCAGGACGCCGACAACCACATCATCTTGGTGGCATGACATTACATCAACCAAGGTTTCATGTGTTTTTGATATTTTTTAAATTTTTTGGAATTAAAATGCCATGTCACTCCATGCATACATATGCATGTGTCCATGTCGTGAGACAAATATGTTTGAAAATTCCTTCTAATGTACTGCACATGGAATTAACTCGCACACAAGTACACAAAATATGATTTTTTTTTACCATTTTGGATAGCCATTGCATGTAGATGTAGTTCAAATTTAAATTACCGTCATTAAATGGCTAGAAAATCACTTAAATGTCTTTAAAAGGTCAAATGACCCCTAGAATTTTCCAAAATTTCACATTACAGTTGTAGTAGTCCACGTTAGACGTAGGAAAAAATTGAAGGCCGTAAGAGGAAGCTATCTCCCGTTCGTCATCAAACATGCATTGTTCCCTCTCGGAACCACGAGCCTTCTAGTGAGTTGCTCCGATTTGTGAGGGGTGTGTGTCCAAACTTTCGTCAAACATGCCAATTTTTTTACCACGTCATCTTGGTGGCGTGACATTACATCAACCAAGGTTTCATGTGTTTCTGATATTTTTTAATTTTTTGGAATTAAAATGCCATGTCACTCCATGCATACATAAGCATGTGCCTGATACGTCTCCATCGTATCTACTTTTGCCCTTGTTTTGGACTCTAACTTGCATGATTTGAATGGAACTAACCCGGACTGACGCTATTTTCAGCAGAATTGCCATGGTGTTATTTTTGTGCAGAAATGAAAGTTCTCGGAATGACCTGAAACTTCACGGAGAATATTTTTGGAATATATAAAAAATACTGGCGAAAGAATCAAGGCCAGGGGCCCACACCCTGTCCACGAGGGTGGGGGCGCGCCTAGCCCCCCTGGGCGCGCCCCCTGCCTCGTGGGCCCCCTGGTGCTCCACCGACCTCAACTCCAACTCCATATATTCACGTTCGGGGAGAAAAAATCAGAGAGAAGGATTCATCACGTTTTACGATACGGAGCCGCCGCCAAGCCCTAATCTCTCTCGGGAGGGCTGATCTAGAGTCCGTTCGGGGCTCTGGAGAGGGGAATCCGTCGTCGTCGTCATCATCAACCTTCCTCCATCACCACTTTCATGATGCTCACCGCCGTGCGTGGGTAATTCCATCGTAGGCTTGCTGGACGGTGATGGGTTGGATGAGATTTATCATGTAATCGAGTTAGTTTTGTTAGGGTTTGATCCCTAGTATCCAATATGTTCTGAGATTGATGTTGCTATGACTTTGCTATGCTTAATGCTTGTCACTAGGGCCCGAGTGCCATGATTTCAGATCTGAACCTATTATGTTTTCATGAATATATGTGAGTTCTTGATCCTATCTTGCAAGTCAATAGTCACCTACTATGTGTTGTGATCCGGCAACCCCGAAGTGACAATAATCGGGACCACTCCCGGTGATGACCGTAGTTTGAGGAGTTTGTGTATACACTAAGTGTTAATGCTTTGGTCCGGTACTCTATTAAAAGGAGGCCTTAATATCCCTTAGTTTCCGATAGGACCCTGCTGCCACGGGAGGGTAGGACAAAAGATGTCATGCAAGTTCTTTTCCATAAGCACGTATGACTATATTCGGAATACATGCCTACATTACATTGATGAATTGGAGCTAGTTCTATGTCACCCTATGTTATAACTGTTGCATGAATAATCGCATCCGACATAATTCTCCATCACCGATCCAATGCCTACAAGCTTTTCACATATTGCTCTTTGCTTAGTTACTTTACCGTTGCTGCTGTTACAATTACTACAAAACTGCTACCATTACTTTTGCTACTGTTACCGTTACTTCCATACTACTTTGCTACTAAATACTTTGTTGCAGATATTAAGTTATCCAGGTGTGGTTGAATTGACAACTCAGCTGCTAATACTTGAGAATATTCTTTGGCTCCCCTTGTGTTGAATCAATAAATTTGGGTTGAATACTCTACCCTCGAAACCTATTGCGATCCCCTATACTTGTGGGTTATCAAGACTATTTGACTTCGTGCAAAATTTGGGTTGAATATTCTACCGACTTTATTATTTGACTTCATGCAAAATTTTCATTTCCATGCTATGAGATCACCACCTTCGGTGGATTTTTATTTATATGATGAGTTTAAGGTGATGTCACTATTTGATTTATGCCGGGTCTGTAAGATACCCTTTGCGGGCAGCATAGAGGAACCACATCGTAATGATGTGGAAGGGTTTATTGATATTATTGCTGTAGGGGAAACGAGGAAAGTTTCCGATGCAAGAATTACTAACATACACTTTCCTGTTCTGCGTTACTTTGCAATATTTGCTAATACCTGTTTAATTGGTCGCGGGAACTGTGAAAACCTTAGTGCCCCTGATATTGTTATTTTGGGCCATGCCTTGTATTGTGATAACACTTTTAGTCTAGGCGCTGTTGTTGCCAAGCGGTTAAATCTGAACCGTACGAAGGGTCCCATCTTGGGAGGTATCTTCGCCTCGCGCCTCGCTGCACACTTTAACAAACCTATTAGGCATTATTAGAAAGAAGAAAAGTTGATGCCTCCTATTTTTCTAGACTATAAGAGTATGGTAGCACATGATTTTATTGTTAAGAATAAGAAAAAGATGCTTAACTATAGACTGATATTTGATAAAAATTACTTTGAGACTATTACTTTGCCTGCTCCTTCTTTGTTTAACTTATCTTCAGGCAAGTATCTTGTTCTGCCGGAGGCCATTCATGCCTACCGGAACACCACACCAGCTCCAGAGCCAGAGCCGGAGCCACAACTTGATCCTCACCGTCAGTCTGTTTACCAGTGGGATCCGGAGGAGATTGCCAACCAGTGGCACCCCGAGGATCCTTCTGAGTACAACCCCAGCTACAACTTTGATCCATGGGCATAGACCAACTTAGGCCAAAAGCCTAAGCTTGGGGGAGTGCGTATTTCTCACCGACATTACATTCATGTTCACACACTCATGCTAGTTGTCGGTGTTCATACCTTTTCACTGTACTATCCATGCTAGTTTATTTTCTTTTCTCGCTTTCTTCTTGTGTGTTTGAATAACCTTAAGAAAAAACAAGAAATTAGTTGTAGCTTCTAGCTAGTTTACTTTCCATGCTTGTAGTAGTGATAATTAAAAGAAAACCCAAAAAAGATTTCTCGTTCTTCTTTTGCTTGTTGGGAGCTTTCCCGTGTAAATAGTTTTATTTCCATTCTTTTCTTTGGGGGTCGAGAGGAGAAGACCATAATGAAAATGTTGAAGTGGCTCTTATATGCATTATTGTTGATTTAAGAAAGAGCCCATATTACCTTGTCTTCTCCTTTGTATCAGATGCTTGCAGATTCCAGCTTAGTCCATTGCACGTGCACTATTATTATTATTCACATCGTTCGGTCATGCAAGTGAAAGGCAATAATGATGATATATGATGGATTGATTGAGATGAGAAAAGCTGGTATGAACTCGACCTCTCTTGTTTTTGTAAATATGACTAGTTCATCGTTCCTGATTCAGCCTATTATGAATGAACATGTTTGCAGTGACAATTATAGATTATAGTTGCTTATGCCATGCTTGATTAGCTAGGAGTTTATAATGGTTTACCTTGCGTTCCAACACGCTATTAAAATGGTTGTGATGTGGTATGATAGGGTGGTATCCTCCTTTGAAAGATTCGAGTGGCTTGACTTGGCACATGTTCACACATGTAGTTGAAACAGAATGAACATAGCCTCCACGATATTTATGTTCATGGTGGTTTATATCCTACTCATGCTTACACTCAATGTTTATTAATTTTAATGCATGTTCATGACTGTTGTCGATCTCTAGTTGGTCACTTCCCAATCCCTTTCTAGCCTTCACTTGTACTAAGCGGGAATACTGCTTGTGCATCCACTTCCATAAACCCCAAAGTTATTCCATATGAGTCCACCATACCTTCCTATATGCGGTATCTACCTGCCGTTCCAAGTAAATTTGTATGTCCCAAACTCTAAACCTTCAAATGAAATTTTGTTTTGTATGCTCGAATAGCTCATGTATCAGCTAGGGTTGTCTGTATCTCCCATGCTAGGCGGCTTATTCTCAAGAGGAGTGGACTCCGCTCCTCACTCATGAGAAAATGGCTGGTCACCGGGATGCCCAGTCCCATGCTCAAATCAAATCAAAATAACTGCAAACAAAACTCCCCCGGGGCTGTTGTTAGTTGGAGGCACCCGTTGTTTCGGGCAAGCCATGGATTGATGCTTGTTGGTGGAGAGGGAGTATAAACTTTACCATTCTGCTTGGGAACCGCCTCTAATGTGTGTAGCATGGAAGATATCGAGATCTCTCGGTTGTTATGTTGACAATGAAAGTATACCACTCAAAATATTATTTATCTCTATGTAAAAATCGAGCTCTGGCACCTCTACAAATCCCTGCTTCCCTCTGCGAAGGGCCTATCTATTTACTTTTATGTTGAGTCATCACCCTCTTATTAAAAAGCACCAGTTGGAGAGCACCGCTGTCATTTGCATCCATTACTATTAATTTACATCGAGTATGACTGGATCTCTTTTACCATGAATTACAATGTCTAGTCAGTCCTTGATCTTTAAAGGTGCTCTGCATTTATGTTTTGCGGTCTCAAAAAGGGCTAGCGAGATACCATCTTTTTATATCATATTATGATTGTTTTGAGAAAGTGTTGTCATCCGAGATTTATTATTATTGCTCGCTAGTTGATTATGCCATTGATATGAGTAAACATGAGACCTAAGTGTTATTGTGAATATGGTTAGTTCATAATCTTTGCTGAAAACTTGAATGCTGGCTTTACATATTTACAACAACAAGAGCAAACAGAGTTCGTAAAAGTTTTTCTTTATCACTTTCAGTTTGTCAACTGAATTGCTTGAGGACAAGCAAAGGTTTAAGCTTGGGGGAGTTGATACGTCTCCATCGTATCTACTTTTCCAAACACTTTTGCCCTTGTTTTCGACTCTAACTTGCATGATTTGAATGGAACTAACCCAGACTGACGCTGTTTTCAGCAGAATTACCATGGTGTTATTTTTGTGCAGAAATAAAAGTTCTCAGAATGACCTGAAACTTCACAGAGAATATTTTTGGAATATAAAAAAATACTGGCGAAAGAATCAAGGCCAGGGGCCCACACCCTATCCACGAGGGTGGGGGCGCGCCTACCCCCTTGGGCGCGCCCCCTGCCTCGTGGGCCCACTGGTGCTCCACCGACCTCAACTCCAACTCCATATATTCACGTTCGGGGAGAAAAAATCAGAGAGATGGATTCATCGCATTTTACGATACGAAGCTGCCGGCAAGCCCTAATCTCTCTCGGGAGGGCTGATCTGGAGTCTGTTCGGGGCTCTGGAGAGGGGAATCCGTCGTCATCGTCATCATCAACCTTCCTCCATCACCACTTTCATGATGCTCACCGCCGTGCGTGGGTAATTCCATCGTAGGCTTGCTGGACGGTGATGGGTTGGATGAGATTTATCATGTAATCGAGTTAGTTTTGTTAGGGTTTGATCCCTAGTATCCAATATGTTCTGAGATTGATGTTGCTATGACTTTGCTATGCTTAATGCTTGTCACTAGGGCCCGAGTGCCATGATTTCAGATCTGAACCTATTATGTTTTCATGAATATATGTGAGTTCTTGATCCTATCTTGCAAGTCAATAGTCACCTACTATGTGTTATGATCCGGCAACCCCGAAGTGACAATAATCGGGACCACTCCCGGTGATGACCGTAGTTTGAGGAGTTTGTGTATACACTAAGTGTTAATGCTTTGGTCCGGTACTCTATTAAAAGGAGGCCTTAATATCCCTTAGTTTCCGATAGGACCCTGCTGCCACGGGAGGGTAGGACAAAAGATGTCATGCAAGTTCTTTTCCATAAGCACGTATGACTATATTCGGAATACATGCCTACATTACATTGATGAATTGGAGCTAGTTCTATGTCACCCTATGTTATAACTGTTGCATGAATAATCGCATCCGACATAATTCTCCATCACCGATCCAATGCCTACAAGCTTTTCACATATTGCTCTTTGCTTAGTTACTTTACCGTTGCTGCTGTTACAATTACTACAAAACTGCTACCATTACTTTTGCTACTGTTACCGTTACTTCCATACTACTTTGCTACTAAATACTTTGTTGCAGATATTAAGTTATCCAGGTGTGATTGAATTGAGAACTTAGCTGCTAATACTTGAGAATATTCTTTGGCTCCCCTTGTGTCAAATCAATAAATTTGGGTTGAATACTCTACCCTCGAAAACTGTTGCGATCCCCTATACTTGTGGGTTATTAGTGCCCATGTCGTGAGACAAATATGTCTGAAAATTCGTTTTAATGTACTGCACATAGAATTAACTCGCACACAAGTACACAAATATGATTTTTCAAACCGTTTTGGTTAGCCGTTGCATGTTGATGTAGTTCAAATTTGAATTATGGTCATTAAACGGCTAGAAAATCACTTAAATGTCTTTAAAAGGTCAAATGACCCCTAGAATTTTCCAAAATTTCACATTATAGTTGTAGTAGTGCACGTTAGATGTAGAAAAAAATTGAAGGCCGTAAGAGGAAGCTATCTCCCGTTCGTCATCAAACATGCATTGTTCCCTCTAGGAACCACGAGCCTTCTAGCGAGTTGCTCCGGTTTGTGAGGGGTTTGTGTTCAAACTTTCGTCAAACATGCCAATTTTTTTACCACATCATCATGGTGGCATGACATTACATCAACCAAGGTTTCATGTGTTTCTGATATATTTTTAAATTTTTTGAATTAAAATGCCATGTCACTCCATGCATACATATGCATGTGTCCATGTCGCGAGACAAATATGCTTGAAAATTCCTTCTAATTTACTGCACATGGAATTAACTCGCACACAAGTACACAAATATGATTTTGAAAATCATTTTGGTTAGCCGTTGCATGTAGATGTAGTTCAAATTTGAATTACGGTCATTAAATGGCTAGAAAATCACTTAAATGTCTTAAAAGGTCAAATGACCCCTGAAATTTTCCAAAATTTGACATGACAGTTGTATTAGTACTACAAAATTTCTTGTACATTTAAAACACCATCCGTTGCCACTTTAGTCCAAATTCGTCTTTCACAGCTAATAAAAAATATCTACAACATGACACACAGTTGTTTTCTAGGAACCGTTTGCGATGAAAATGGGTCTATTTAAGTCTCCCTCCTTAAGCTTCGCCGGCTCGTCTGCTCTAGTGCCGGCAACCCCCGAATCCACGAATCCCGATCCCCATTCCCGCACCCCCTTCTTGCAAAGATGACGCCATGGAAATGCTCCGTGAAGGCCCGTACGATGGTCGCGTCCCCCCCCCCCGAGCGCCGCCACCTGCGCTGAGAGCGCGGCCGCCTACGCCGAGAGTGCCGCCGCATCCGCATTGAGCGCGGCCGCTTCCGCCGAGAGGGTGTCTGCGGCAGCCGACAGGGCAGCTACAGTTGCTGCTGCGACGGCGGCTGCAAACGCCGAGAGCGCTCAAGCTACCGTCCGTGCCGCCGATGTCGCCCTGGCCTGGGTCGAGGCCATCCACACCAAGATCGAGGATGCACACGCCAAGATATTCCAGGCCACCTCGGACTACAGCACGCAGCCCACGTTCGAAAAGGCAGTGGTGGCCATGGAGCACCTGCTTCCTCATGAGGTCGCCGAGCGGGAGCTGGAGATGCAGGAGGCGGCGGAGATCGAGGAGCGCCGGGAGGAGGAGTTGCGCGTGGCCGAGGTCGAGGTAGAGTAGAGTCTGTCTGTCGAGCAATCTGCGGTGGAGTACCAACGCGAGCTCTGCCGCAACCACTACTACGAGTACTAAAACCTTGAGGGCGGCGCCGAGGACGAGGACGCGGTCGACTTCAGCAGGCGGGACACGGAGTCCACCAACGGTGGAATGTCGCCAGGACAAGTCATCGACGTCTCATCTTACACCGGTGATGCATAGGCCAGCGCGGCGGTGGATTTGTTAAAATTACGCGTACTTAGGCTTTGTTTTTAATGCTGGTCTTTTGTTAGAGCAATGTTTAGGTCAACTGGCTCTGTTTAATTACTAAAATTGCTCGATTCAGTAAGTGTGGTCTTTCTGCTGTATGCTCTTTTGTGCGCCCAAATTAGCAAGCGATGTTAAATTATGTAATGACGTACCCGGAGAAATTTCCACCAAAATTTGAATTATCAAACTCATCCCATGCATGTAAAGCGGAAGAACAGTTTGCGATGCACACAATCTTTCAAAGTGAATGGTCCGGCGGCACCGCGCGCAAAGTTTCCCTCCACATTTCCTAAATTTTGGCCTACCGCCAAAATATCTACCCCCGCCCCCTTCCCCCCTTCCCCACCCCCTTTTCTCCCCGACCACATGTCACGTTTCCCCTGTTTCCTCCTTCCTTCCTTCCTAGCTAAGCTATAGCCGCTTCCTCGCTCTCTCCATCTCGCATCCTATCGTCGGGGTCGCCATGGTCTTCTTCAAAGACCTCTCCAGCGGTTCCTCCTCTGGCGACGACTCCTTCACCACCCGGGTATGCCTCCATTCTCTCTCTCTCTCTCGGGCTATGACTTGGAATGAAGGATTTTTACCCAGTAGTCGATTTGAGCCATTTCTTCCTCTTGTAGCTCCCTAGGACCATCAGTGGCAACGAATGGAGCGGGGTGGCTGAAGATCTATCTGCTCGTTGTCACCATCAATCTCCATGCGTGAAGCTAGTTGCGTTTGAATCTGTGGACAGTGGGAGGAAGTTTCTGGCATGTGCAGAGAAGGTTAGACCATCTTTCGTTGCTACAAATCATTTGTTAGATGTGATTCAGACACTGTCACGGTCCCAACCCATTCATACCACACCTTCAACCAAACGCATCCTAAGACAGTGTCACAGTTTGTACCTAGTATCTTAAATTTTTGCCATCTCATCAGCGGTGCCATTAGAAAATTATTTGGCACCGCTTCAGCAGTTTGTGCAGCCAACTTTGGTCCACACATCCGAGTAGCCAAGCAATAAAATATTGAATCTTTATGGCACGAAGGAACTGGGCATCGGAGTAACTACGTGCTCCGGAGTCCGGGTCAATGATTTTTTCCGGCTGCATCGGCTCGCAAGTGCAGGGCACCGGTGCGAGATGTAGCAACAGTTGTCTTTACCCCAGTTTTGGCACACAGTGGACGGCCTTAGTGCTATTAGTTCTATGTTACTAAATTTGTGCATGTACACACCTGTTAGTATCAATTTGCTGTCATCCAAACACTGTCGCAATGATGTTGCAGTTATATTTACCTTCCTCATAAAATGTTCAATTTGTTTTTTATTGTACATGAGTAATAACTTGTAGCGTTGTTGTAGTTAATTATAGCTTCTGATGTTCCAGACTTTGATTGTTGTCTCAGTAGCAATTAATTCATTTGCACATTGATCTTTTTGAGAAGATATGTCATAATTAACATCTTTCTTCAGTTTTTCAAAATAAGCATTGGTGATTTTCTATGTTGCTATAAACCCATTTCCCCTACAATTGTTACTGATCTAGTTTTAAATATTATTGGATGAACGAAAGTGTTCTTACTTGGAGTGGGTTGCTCAAGAGTGGCCACAGTCTTTGAAGATGTGCCTAGTGAAGCTCTGGAGTATGTATGAGAAAGAGAACAGACGTAGGCTTAGAGAAACTGTTGTCAACGCTGAAGAATATTTGAAGATGCGGGATAAAAAGTTGAAGGTGGAGAATGAGCTCAGATTTTTTAAATCAGACTTTGCTAAGATGGTGTAGGCGAATGAGGAGGCACTTTCCCAGTTGGCCCGTGCAGGTTCTGACTGAACTGAAAGCAGAGGTGGATAAGACGTGCCTGGATGATCTCGATTAGGGAAATGAATATATTGTTCTTATGAAGTTGAACTAGCTATGTGTTGTACTGTGTTGTTTTCATGTAGCTATCGTACTGTGATGTTATAATATATTTATGTGCCTGATATGAAATTGGCAAACAGTTGTTCGATATGAAATGTGAATTTGTGTAATACTGGAATTATTAATTGCAAACTAATAAACCTGCTAAATGTGTCATGGACCTTTGCAAACGGTTCTAGCAGTAAGAGCACGTGCGATGGATAGCCCAATGCCACAAAGTTTTCTTCATCAAATCGTGTGTGATGTAGTTAATAAAAGCAAACAATTAACCAAGGCAGAGCGTGTGTGATAGTTACACCTTTCACACACGAGCCTACACATAAAACTGTGTGGGATGTACATACGAACGAAAACATTTTCCATGGATTGACTGTGTGGGATGTACATAAGAACGGAAACATATTCCTTGGATTGACTGTGTGTGATATACATACCTACGGAAATGTTTTTCTGGGATTCACCGTGTGGGATGTACATACCTACAGAAATGTTTTTCTGGGATTCACCGTGTGGGATGTACATACCTACGGAAATGTTTTTCTGGGATTCACCGTGTGGGATGTACATACCTACAGAAATGTTTTTCTGGGATTCACCGTGTGGGATGTACATACCTACGAAAATGATTGGGTTTCGATGCCTCGCCCAGTCGCACACGGCCCTAGCCTGTGTCCCAGGAGGGCCTATCCCCGACAATTTCTAGGTCGTGTGGGAAGGACCCCCCCTATCGCACACACTCACTTGGCGACGGTTCCAAATGCCGTCGCGGAAAGGGGTTAAAAACCGTTTGTATAGCACCGATGCATACCAGTGTAGCAACTACACGGACTGGGTCCATAACTTGAGGATTATCCTCATTGCTGCACCAAAGAATTACGTCCTGGAAGCACCGCTAGGTGCAAGACCCGCTGTAGGAGCAACTCTGGACGTTATGAACGTCTGGCAGAGCAAAGCTGATGATTACTCGATAGTTTAGTGTGCCATGCTTTACGGCTTAGAAGCGGGACTTCAATGACGTTTTGAACGTCATGGAGCATATGAGATGTTCCAGGAGTTGAACTTAATATTTCAAGCAAATGCCCGAATTGAGAGATATGAAGTCTCCAATAAGTTCTATAGCTGCAAGATGGAGGAGAATAGTTCTGTCAGTGAACATATACTCAGAATGTCTGGGTACCACAACCACTTGACTCAACTGGGAGTTAATCTTCCTGATGATAGTGTCATTGAGAGAGTTCTTCAATCACTGCCACCAACCTACAAAAGCTTCGTGATGAACTATAATATCCAAGGGATGGATAAGACAATTCCCGAGCTCTTTACGATGCTAAAGGCTGCGGAGGTAGAAATCAAGAAGGAGCATCAAGTGTTGATGGTTAACAAGACCACTAGTTTCAAGAAAAAGGGCAAAGGGAAGAAGGGGAACTTCAAGAAGAACAGCAAGCAAGTTGCTACTCAAGTGAAGAAACACAAGTCTGGACCTAAGCCTTAGACTGAGTGCTTCTACTACAAAGGGACTGGTCACT
The DNA here is from genome assembly GCF_002575655.3 of Aegilops tauschii subsp. strangulata. Lineage (NCBI taxonomy): Eukaryota > Viridiplantae > Streptophyta > Magnoliopsida > Poales > Poaceae > Aegilops > Aegilops tauschii. The sequence goes on from NC_053038.3 coordinate 291,295,869, forward strand.
GGAAGCGGAACTGCCCCAAGTATTTGGTGGATAAGAAGGATGGCAAAGTGAAAGGTATATTTGATATACATGTTATTGATGTGTACCTTACTAATGCTCGTAGTAGCGCCTGGGTATTTGATACTGGTTCTGTTGCTCATATTTACAACTTGAAACAGGGGCTACGGATTAAATGAAGATTGGCTAAGGACGAGGTAACGATGCGCGTGGGAAATGGTTCCAAAGTCGATGTGATCGCCGTCGGCACGCTACCTCTACATCTACCGTCGGGATTAGTTTTAGACCTGAATAATTGTTATTTGGTGCCAGCGTTAAGCATGAACATTATATATGGATCTTATTTGATGCGAGACGGTTATTCATTTAAATCGAAGAATAATGGTTGTTCTATTTATATGATTAATATATTTTATGGTCATGCACCCTTGATGAGTGGTCTATTTTTGTTGAATCTCGATTGTAGTGACACACATATTCATAATATTGAAGCCAAAAGATGCAAGGTTAATAATGATAGTGCAACTTATTTGTGGCACTATCGTTTAGGTAATATTGGTGTAAAGCGCGTGAAGAAACTCCATGCTGATGGGCTTTTGGAATCACTTGATTACGAATCACTTGATGCTTGCGAACCATGCCTCATGGGCAAGATGACTAAGACTCCGTTCTCCGGAACAATGGAGTGAGCAACTGTCTTATTGGAAATAATACATACTGATGTATGCGGTCCGATGAGTGTTGTGTCTCGCAGCGGGTATAGTTATTTTCTGACCTTCACAGATGATTTGAGCAAATATGGGTATATCTACTTAATGAAACATAAGTCTGAAACATTTGAAGAGTTCAAAGAATTTTAGAGTGAAGTGGAAAACCATCATAACAAGAAAATAAAGTTTCTACTATCTGATCATGGAGGTGAATATTTGAGTTATGAGTTTGGTCTTCATTTGAAACAATGCGGAATAGTTTCGCAACTCACGCCACATGGAACACCACAGCGTAATGGTGTGTCCGAACGTCATAACCGCACTTTATTAGATATGGTGCGATCTATGATGTCTCTTACTGATTTACCGCTATCGTTTTGGGGTTATGCTTTAGAGACGGTTGCACTCATGTTAAATAGGGCACCATCTAAATCCGTTGAGATGACACCATATGAACTATGGTTTGGCAAGAAACCAAAGTTGTTGTTTCTTAAAGTTTGGGGTTGTGATGCTTATGTGAATAAGCTTCAACCTGATAAGCTCGAACCCAAATCGGATAAATGTGTCTTCATAGGATACCCAAAGGAGACTGTTGGGTACACCTTCTATAACAGATCCGAAGGCAAGATATTCGTTGCTAAGAATGGATACTTTCTAGATAAGGAGTTTCTCTTGAAAAAAGTGAGTGGGAGGAAAGTAGAACTTGATGAGGTAATTGTACCTTCTCCAGAATTGCAAAGTAGTTCATCACAGAAATCAGTTCCAGCGATTCCTACACCAATTAGTGAGGAAGCTAATGATGATGATCATGAAACTCTTGATCAAGTTACTACTGAACCTCGTAGGTCAACTAGAGTACATCCGCACTAGAGTGGAACGGTAATCCTGTTCTGGAGGTCATGTTACTTGACCATGACGAACCTACAAACTATGAGGAAGCGATGATGATCCCAGATTCCGTGAAATGGCCTCAGGCCATGAAATCTGAGATGGGATCCATGTATAAGAACAAAGTATGGACTTTGGTTGACTTGCCCGATGATCGTCAAGCAATAGAGAATACATGGATCTTCAAGAAGAAGACTGACGCTGACGGTAATGTTACTTTCTACAAAGCTCGACTTGTTGCGAAAGGTTTTTGGCTAGTTCAAGGAGTTGACTACGATGAGACCTTCTCACCCGTAGCGATGCTTAAGTCTGTCCGAATCATGTTAGCAATTGCCGCATTTTATGATTATGAAATTTGGCAAATGGATGTCAAAACTGCATTCCTTAATGGATATCTTAAAGAAGAGTTGTATATGATGCAACCAGTAGGTTTTGTCGATCCAAAAGATGCTAACAAAGTGTGCAAGCTCCAGCGATCCATTTGGTCACATTTGAGAAACCCGCATGGAAAATTTGTTAGCATCACCCGTAACAAGTGTGGCACTACATTTGGTCACATTTGAGAAACCCGCATGGAAAATTCCATTATGATGGATTTTGAAGTCTTTTTGATTTTGAATCATCTGACACTTGCAACTTTCCGAAAAGTGAAGTGACTAAAATACCGTTCACAGGCCATAAGGAACGAACAACAAACTTATTAGTGATCATACATTTGATGTGTGTAGTCCGATAAGTGTTGTTAGTGGTGGATTTATTTATCTGCAAAAATGACTCAAGTAGATATATGAATATTTACTTGATGAGACGTAAGTCTGGATCTTTTGAAATCATTCGAAAGGTTCTCAAAAATGAAGTAGAAGTTATTGTAACAATAAAATTATGCTTCTGCAATTTGATTGCACAAAGGAATATTTGAGTTACATGTTTAGCGAATGTCTGATGAGTTGTGAAAGGGGTTTCATAACTTGCACCTCCCGGAACACCACTGCAAGTGGAAAGTCCGTGGAGATGTAATCAAACCATTTATGACATGGTAAGGTCAAAGATGACATAAATAAATTTGCCATTATCCCTTTTAAAGTGATGCTTTAGAGACTGCGGCTTTTACACTGAAAAGAGCTACATCGGGTCTGTTGAAATGAAGCCATGGTATGGTACGCCCAACCATGTTATATCTTTTCTTAACATTTGGAATATGGGGCTTGTGTAAAAGGTTACAAACCTATTCCAAATCAGACAAGTGCTACTTTGTAGGTTATACCAAAATGTTGGGTATTCCTCCCTCACTATACCGAGGCAAATAGTTTTGCCGCGAAAGGGTGTGCTTTTAAAGAGAATGGTTCTTTCAAAAAGGTGAGTGGGAGAATAGTGCAACTCGACGAGATAAACAGTATCTACATCATCAGATCAAAGGAAAGAGACCTTGGAAGTAATTCCAGAGTTTCCTACTGCGACTGATACGGAAGTCTCTACAATAAAACGTATGAACTTCGGTCGAACTTGCAGCTGAACCACGTAGGCAAGGCTCGTGCAAACCTTTCAGGTGCGCAAACGAGATATTGTTGTTAGACAACATTATACCTACGATACACAAGGAAGCGTTGATGGGCCCTGACTCCGGAATTGGCTAAATGCCAATACAACCCAAGTTAGTTTCCATATAAGTGATTCAAGATTAAAACCTTGATACACCTTTCGGAAGACTTAGAGTCTAACGAATATTTATGGAACTTAAAACTGATACGGATAAAATGTTTTATCCATAAAGCTCGACTTGTTAAAATAACAAATTCAAGAGTTGACTACGATGAGGTTGTTTTCATCGTAGCGATGCTTAAAGTCGGTTCGGGTTGAACTAGCAATTAATACATATTTCAATCATGAGATATGAAACATGGATGATAAAAGGATTTCCATCTGATGGAAATGAAATCTAGGACTTGTATATGATACAGTCCAAAGTAATTTGTCGATCCAGAGGATGCTAGTAGGTAAGCAAACTTCAGAGTTCTAGCAATGGACAGAAGAGAGCAAAATGGAGTTGGAATCTTCGTGTTTTGATGAAATGGTCAAAGGGGTTTTGACTTCATCAATGGGTAACGAAGATGCTTGTAATTCAAGAAAGTAAGTGGGAGCGTAATAATATTTCTAAAAACCTTATGTGCTTGGCACATTGGTAATTGGAAATAAATTTCTTGACACGAATTAGGACTTCATTTGAAAATAGTTTTTCGATGAAGTGCTTAGGCTAAATAGCCTCAATATTAGGCATGATGATCTATGGAGATAGATTTACCTAATGGGGCTAAGCAATGAATACATATTGACAAGATGCTAAAACCTTTTAGCATTTAAAACGCCAAGGAGTGATTCTTGCCAAAGTCACATGGAAAGAGTTTTTGCAAGACTCGGTGTCCCAAAACACTGATGAGTAAAATACATGATGCAGATTCCACACACTTTTGTGTTTGGATTAATCATGTATTCCATGGTATGTAAAACAACCAGATATGTCCGATACTCCCAAGGTGTTGCGAGTATGGATACTAAAGTGATCAAAGTACTGATCGTGGGACAACAGTGAAAGATGTCATTGAGTACTAGAGTAAGTACTGATGATATGTTTTCTTGCAAGCGGAGATCATGAAGAGTTCGTTGTAAAATGTTACATCGATAGTCTTCATCTTTTCACCGTGCGATTTTCGATTTAAGTTAAGGGTTTTGTGTAACACACAATGTGGTGGCACAGTTAGTTGGAATTTGTTCAAACTAGTTACTGTGGAGAATTCTATAACAAGGGCTAAGTATGTTGACGCTTTAGAAGCGACAAAGAAGATGTTGAATCATATAGTTCATTCATGAACTTAGTATAGTTCCAAGATGGCTTTTGACAATGGGACACTACTGCAGGTAGTTGCTCCAAAACTCAGTCTGAGGAATCCAGGTTCGACCTGTGATTCACATACATACAAAGCCAAGTCCACGCAAAATATGAATTTTGTGAAAACGTGAAAACGCGAGGACATGCAAAGATACACACGGAACTGAAGTCATCAGATCCGTTGGACATCAGGCTATACCACAAGCGAAGCATAGTTACACCGGTGTGCCACAGGTGTGAAGTGCATTAGCATAAGCTAGATTATTGACTCTAGTGCAAGTGGGAGTCTGTAGGAGATATGCCCTAGAGGCAATAATAATTGATATTATTTATCTCCGAGTTCATAATTATGTTTATGTTCCATGCTATAACTGCTATGGTTCTCGAGTCTGCAATAACCACGAGGCTCGGAGGAAGACTCATATGCACGTGTGGAATAATAAACGGTAAAATGTATTCCTAGTCTGGCCTCTAAGACTAGCTCAAGTGTTGCATGATGGTTATGTTTTCCTGATCATGGGCATGTCTATGTCAGCAACCTTGAGGGCACAATGTTAAGAGAACATTTGTGTTGAATCGACCCGGATTGATGTTATGCTATGAGATTCATTCGTCACAAGTTTATTGGTACATAACACAGAGATGGTTAACGTTTGCATGATTCCTTAGACCATGAGAGTATCGAGTTTCTTCATGCTTGCTTCATGAACTTTGGGGTTTGTTAAACGTCATCCGTAAATGGGTGGCTATTACGGCGGCTTACGGGTTCATGGAAAAGTGTGTCAAGTAACTTGATAGCTCAAGATTGGGATTTGCTCCTCCGACGATGGAGAGATATCTCTGGGCCCTCTCGGTGTTACGGTATCCATCATCGTCTGGCCAGACACTTTGTGATTTGATCACGGGGATGCCGGAACACGATAACGAGAAAAGAGAACAATACCGGTAACGAGGTAACTAGCATAGTGGACAAGTTGTTGATCCACGGGAATGCCAACATGTCTCACCTCGGGTATTTGTAACATATCGCGAAGCAATAGGAATAGCACACGGCAACTAGAGGTTCACTCGAATATTTATTCGTGTGGGTATAGGGGTCAATATGGGTGTCCACGGCTCCGATGTTGATCATTGATCGGAAGGGGTTCCGGGTCATGTCTATACTTCACCGAACCTATAGGGTCACACGCTTAAGGGTCATCTATCTGCTGAATACTAGACAGGGAGTCTGAGAGAAAATCACCGAAAAAGTTTCGGACACCGAAAAGTTTCGGACAGCGGAATCGTACCGCAGAGAGAGGTCATCGGATAAGTTTCGATGATACCGAAAAGTTGTTTCGGGATACACCATTAAGTCAAATTGGTTTCGGCACATGCCTGATAATTCTTGGAGGATGCCAGAATCATTCTGGAAGCTTTTTGGAATTTTTTGAGATAAAAACCGGAAATGTTCCGGAGCTGCCGGAGCCACTTCAGATGCGTTTCGCAGATGAAAATCACTAAAACCGGAATTGTTTCGGAACGCGTTGAAAATCATTTTAGTGGGTACTGGAAATGTTCTTAGCCCACATAAATATTTTCAGTTCGATTAGACGCTGAAAAATGTCGTCGTGAATAGTGAAAATCAGCTTTATGGTTACTTTATGGAAAGCCACCTTTTGGGGCTTTGCTCCAAAAGATCTTGGGGATAACATGGATGGATAGGAGCCATTTTTTGGGCCCCTCATGGGGGTGTGGCCGGCCACATGGGGTATCCCCCCTTAGGGACCCTCTTGTTCCTTGGTTTCACTCCTAGGTCCTTGTGGAAGGACTTCATTCATGTGCATTTTGGGTTTTTTGTGAAACTACCCTACCCCCTTGGGATTTCCTATAAATAGAGGTGGAGGGGCAGCCCTCCACACTCATCCCTTACTCTCATACACATGCCATGCATTATCTGGCTTCTTCTCTCCCTCCCACGAAAAGAGTTTCGTAGAGCCGTAAGGCTGTCTGGGTTCCGGCAGGAACTAGTTCTGGACGGCGAAGCCCTGCCGGATAGATGACACCGTATGTGTGCAACTCTGTAGAGAGATCGTAGTTTCGGTCTTAGTTCGTGAGTGCCTCCCGAAGGGCTGTCCGAGTGACCGTTCGAGTTTCGAAGGTCCTCCCGAAGGGCTGTCCGCGACACCGTCCGGGGGGCTGTTCGACCGCCTCCTGGAGGGCTGTCTGAGGAGCAGATGAGGGTATACATCCTCTCGGTTGGGAGGTTGTAAATCCTAGCTGCGGGGATCTGCACCGCCGATCGTCATCGACTCTACTTCCCGCTGCGCTACGAGTCGGTAACGAAAAAGATCAAACCATGTATGCAGTCTCCATAGTGGTCCTGGGCTGGTGCGTAGGTCGGAAATTTTTTGTTTTCTGCTGCGTTCCCCAACACTTGTTGCTATGCATCTCCTAGAAAGATCTTGCGTGATCGTAGGTAAAAAATTTGAAATACTGTGTTCCCCAACACAGGAGGGGCCGGGTCATACCACTGGCGACTTGTCAATGAAGATGGTGGGTCATGGCAAGCCTATTGACGGCCCAAGACCCAGAGGCAACTTGAGGCCCAAGAGGACGAACCACCATATGTATAACTTATATTGTAAGGCAAGCTTAGTTAGTCACCGAGCGAGACACGTTGTGTATGAGCCGGCCGGAACTCTGTAAGCCACCGGGCATCAACCTGTGTATATAAAGGGGTGACCCGGCGGCGAGTTAAGGACAAGAAACAAGAGATCGAGATCTAGGTCAAGCGTATTCGCTCCCTGGTAATCGAAACCCAAGCAATACAATCCCAAACTAGAGTAGGCCTTTACCTCCACTACGAGGGGCTGAACCAGTATAAACTCTCTGTGTCCTTTGTCCCGATTAAACCCTTTAAGCTAACCTAGTTGCGATGGCTCCAAGACTAAGTCCTTTCACTAGGACATCTGCCATGTTAAGTCCACGACAGGTGGGAAGATCCACGACCACCTGACTACTTCTGCAGATAACGCGGACGAAACGGAGGAGGTGGAGGAAGCCAAAACTTCTGTTGCTTTGAGACCACTTGACAGGAAGAAGAGGAGTGGACTGCATCCCTGAGCCTTTTCTTGGAAGCATCACACCTGAGCTGAGCTGCTTCTTGTTTTAGAGCAATATTATAGAACTGATCAAACTGAGTAGGCTCAACAAGAACAAGAGCTAGCTGAAGGTCCTCTCTGAGGCCACCCCTGAAGTAGTAGATCATGCTCTTTTCATCTCGAACATTTTTCCTTCCATAGCGAGCGAGATTCTGAAACTTGACGTTGTATTGATACACGGACATGCTTTCTTGCTTCAGATTGCGGAATTGCTCACGCATGTTCTCGACAACACTTGTTGGAATGTGATGAGCTCAAAAGTCCTGGCAGATGTCAGTCCAGGTAATCACTCGACCCCCTCTAGAGTTTTTGTACTGCTGATACCAATCTACTGCTTGGTCCTTAAGCTGGAAAGAAGCAAACTTGACGTAGTCCTCAGGCCTGACATTGCTGCACTCAAAATGCTTGTTTATGTCCATGAGCCAATCATCAGCGTCCATGGCCTCAACACAAGCGATGAACGTCTTTGGCTGATTTGCGAGGAACTGATTGAGTGTGGCAAATTGAGGTTGATTGTTGAATTGCCCTTGACCTTGGTTCCCTTGGTTGCCTAGGACTTGGCTGCGCTCTTGCAAGAGTTGCAGAAGCATCTGTGTATTGGTGTTGGTGGCCGCCATCACAGCTTGCCATGCCTTCGGAGGAGGAGGAGGTGGTGGAGGGTTTGAATCCTCTCCATCGTTACGGTCCGGGTTCAGATGAGTTGGGGGAGCCATCCTGAAGAAGATGACATCCGTTAGAACCACCGTAGAAATGATAGATAAATTGAATCAACGGATAGACATTTGCAATGAAGTCTTCACAATAAACATCCGAACAGAAAGATTGAACGAATGCATTCCGAATTTAATATGATACGACCATTTCAATGAGAAGCCACTTGAAACAAGGTACAACTGGAACAAATACATGGTAAGGATTCTCAAATCCCATACCAAATATCTGTCAAGATAACTTAGAGCTACTGGAATTCCCACCAATTAACTCCCAAAACTTTCTGGTTATGCAATCCGGTGTTGGGGATACAGGGAAGTGATACGTCTCCAATGTATCTATAATTTTCGATTGTTCCATGTTGTTATATTATCAATCTTGGATGTTTTATAATCATTTTATAGTCATTTTATATCATTTTTTGGTACTAACCTATTGACATAGTGCCAATGCTAGTTGCTATTTTCTGCATGTTTTTTACATAGCAGGAAATCAATATTAGACGGAGTCCAAATGCAACGAAACTCCACAGAGATTTTTTATGGACCAAAAGACACGTAATGGGCCCTGGCTGCACCTGGGGGTGCTCCAAGGAGAGCACAACCCACCAGGGCGCGCCAGGAGGCCCAGGCGAGCCCTGGTGGGTTGTGCCCACCTCCGGTGCCCCCGGACCGCCTCTTTGCTCTATAAATACCCCAATATTCCCAAAACCCTAGGTGAGTCGATGAAATATTCATCCAGCCGCCGCAAAGTCCAGAACCACCAGATCCAATCTAGACACCATCTCGGATGGGGTTCACCACCTCCATTGGTGCCTCTCCGATAATGTGTGAGTAGTTCTTTGTAGACCTTCGGTCCGTAGTTAGTAACTAGATGGCTTCCTCTCTCTCGCTGAATTCTCAATACAATGGTCTCTTGGAGATCCATATGATGTAACTCTTTTGCGGTGTGTTTGTTGGGATCGATGAACTTTGAGTTTATGATCAGTTATATCTTTTTATATCCATGAAAGTTATTTGAGTTTCTTTGATCTCTTATATGTATGATCTCTTATAGCCTCATATTTCTTCTCTGATATTTGGGTTTTGTTTGGCCAACTTGATCTATTTATCTTGCAATGGGAAGAGGTGCTTTGTAGTGGGTTCGATCTTACGGTGCTTGATCCCAGTGACAGAAGGGGAACTGACACGTATTTATCGTTGCTACTAAGGATAAAATGATAGGGTCTATCTCTACATAGATAGATCTTGTCTACATCATGTCATCGTTCTTATTGCATTACTCCATTTCTCCATGAACTTAATACACTAGATGCATGCTGGATAGCGTCGATGTGTGGAGTAATAGTAGTAGATGCAGGCAGGAGTTGGTCTACTAATCTTGGACGTGATGCCTATGTAATGATCATTGCCTGGATATCGTCATGATTATTTGAAGTTCTGTAAATTGCCCAATAGTAATTTGTTCACCCACCATTTGCTACTTTTCTCGAGAGAAGCCACTAGTGAAACCTACAGCCCCCGGGTCTCTTTCTCATATATTTTCCTTTGCGATCTACTTTTCCTTTGCATTTAGTTTCAGATCTATTAAACCAAAAATACAAAAATACCTTGCTGCAATTTATTCTTATTTATTTTGTTTGGCATTCGATCTATCAATCTACTACAAATTTATCTCATGTCTGTTTGCCTATCTTAAGGCGCCGTACCCGGAAGGGATTGACAACCCCTTTAACACGTCGGGGTGCGAGGATTTGTTATCTATGTGCAGGGGTTGTTAATGTTGTGTTGCTTGGTTCTCCTACTGGTTCGATAACCTTGGTTTCATATCTGAGGGAAATACCTACCACTGTTGTGCTGCATCATCCCTTCCTCTTTGGGGAAATACCGACGTAGCTTCAAGGGACATTAGGAGGCACAATATATCACACAACTAACAAGCCCTACGCTCCAACTGTATCCATCCTTCAACACATAACCAAGAAACCTTCGGAAATTGTGTACCTCAGACCTTCGAAAACATCCGATATACTAGCTGTGACAATACATCTAATCGATCTCCCCAATACTGGGTGTCGTCAAACTACTCTCACCACAAAGAGTATAGAAGCGTTTTCGATGTCGGCGTCCTCTGGTATTTCGGAACTACAACGATAAACACTGTGAAAAAAACACCTTGGAGTTCAACTCCCCGGGACACTGCCACAACCCCTAAATGTCAGGAGGCACCAAGACAGAATCCCCGTCACAATGATATCGGAACGATTCCAAAATACCCACGTGATCATAAAAAAATTGAGTGAAAATGGATAGAAGAGTGAGGAAAACACCTATGTCACGAGTCTTTACCAGAGCGACGAAGGGGATAAGGAGTAAAAAGAAGTCCTACTCTCTGATATAACAAGGACTCAAAATAGTTTTCTTCTAGACTCGTCAGCGGTTCGATCAAGCAAAGGCTCCTATAGTCGGCATGGCTCTGAATACCAACTTGTAACGCCCAAGATGCAGTACTATCCCAATCACGTGATGAATTCATGATTGGGGCACAATTGCATTTTGGACGTGTAGCAAGGTGATACACAAATTCATACAACCTGAGTGAGTAGAAAGAGTATGAGAATCCAGGCATCACTTGCCCCAAATAGCATAAATAAGGATCAACATACGGTCATCCATACATAAAGTAGTGTCCGACTACAGACTAGGTAGAAAAGGAAAACCACCCTGCTACTAGGTGAAGGAAATATGCCCTAGAGGCAATAATAAAGTTGTTATTTATATTTCCTTATATCATGATAAATGTTTATTATTCATGCTAGAATCGTATTGACCGGAAGCTTAGTACATGTATGAATACATAGACAAACAGAGTGTCACTAGTATGCCTCTACTTGACTAGCTCGTTGAATCAAAGATGGTTAAGTTTCCTAGCCATAGACATGAGTTGTCATTTGATTAACGAGATCACATCATTAGAGAATGATGTGATTGACTTGACCCATTTCGTTAGCTTAGCACTTGATCGTTTAGTTTAATGCTATTGCTTTCTTCATGACTTATACATGTTCCTATGACTATGAGATTATGCAACTCCCGAATAGCGGAGGAACACTTAGTGTGCTATCAAATGTCACAATGTAACTGGGTGATTATAAAGATGCTCTACAGGTGTCTCCGATGGTGTTTGTCAAGTTGGCATAGATCGAGACTAGGAGTTGTCACTCTGAGTATTGGAGAGGTATCTCTGGGCCCTCTCGGTAATGCACATCACTATAAGCCTTGCAGGCAATGTGACTAATGAGTTAGTTGCGGGGTGATGCATTACAGAACGAGTAAAGAGACATGCCGGTAACGAGATTGAACTAGGTATTGAGATACCAACGATCGAATCTCGGGCAAGTAACATACCGATGACAAAGGGTACAACGTATGTTGTTATGCGGTTTGACCGATAAAGATCTTCGTAGAATATGTAGGAACCACTATGGGCATCCAGGTTCCGCTATTGGTTATTGACCGGAGATGAGTCTCGGTCATGTATACATAGTTCTCGAACCCGTAGGGTCCGCACGCTTAACGTTCGGTGACGATCGGTATTATGAGTTTATGTGTTTTGATGTACCGAAGGTTGTTCGGAGTCCCGGATTTGATCACGGACATAACGAGGAGTCTCAAAATGGTCGAGACATAAAGATCGATATATTGGATGGCTATGTTTGGACATCGGAATGGTTCCGGGTGAGTTCGAGCATTTACCGGAGTACCGGGAGGTTACCGGAACCCCCCGGGAAGTATATGGGCCTTATTGGGCCATAGTCGGAGAGAGGAGAAGGGAGCCTAGGAGGGGGCACCCACCCCCCAAGCCCAATCTCAATTGGGTGGGGGGCCGGGCCCCCCTTTGCTTCCCCCTTTCTCCCCTTCCTTCCTCTCCTAATCCAACTAGGGAAGGGGGGAATCCTACTCCCGGTGGGAGTAGGACTCCCCTTGGGCGCGCTATAGAGGGCCGGCCCTCCCCCTCCTCCACTCCTTTATATACGGGGGAGGGGGCACCGCATAGACACACAAGTTGACAGTTGTCTTAGCCGTGTGCAGTGCCCCCCTCCACAGATTCCACCTCGGTCATATCGTTGTAGTGCTTAGGCGAAGCCCTGCGTCGGTAACTTCATCATCACCATCATCATGCCGTCGTGCTGACGAACCTCTCCCCCGATGAGGGAGTCCTGGACTAAGGGGTCATCGGGCATCCGGCCTATTATCAGTGGGCCGGACTGATGGGCTGTGAAGATATGAAGGCCGAAGACTGTACCCGTGGCCGGGTTGGACTCTACTTGGCGTGGAAGGCAAGCTTGGCGACCAATTATGAAGATTCCTTTCTATGTAACCGACTCCAGGTAACCCTAGATCTCTCCGGTGTCTATATAAACCGGAGAGCGTAGTCTGGATAGGCGGATACACATTACCAGATTCACATAGGCTAGACTTCTAGGGTTTAGCCATTACGATCTCATGGTAGATCAACTCTTGTAACACTCATATTCATCAAGATCAATCAAGCAGGAAGTAGGGTATTACCTCCATAGAGAGGGCCCGAACTTGGGTAAACATCGTGTCCCCCGTCTCGTGTTACCATCGATCCTAGACGCACAGTTTGGGACCCCCTACCCGAGATCCGCTGGTTTTGACACCGACATTGGTGCTTTCATTGAGAGTTCCACTGTGCCGTCGACAAAAGGTTCGATAGCTCGCCTTGTCCTTAAAGACGACATCACCTCTGGGGGAGTCCTGACCCCAGGCCAGATCCTACGGCTAGGCGGCTTCACCATGATCGCCCGTTCGGCCGTCGAGCCGACGTTGACCTCTCGGGCCATCGAAAACCCCCTTCGCATCAACCCCGAACACTCCAAGCAGATGGATCCGACAGAGTTTTCATCCTTAAACGAGCTCCTGGATCGCATCGCCGCTTTGGGAATCGCCACATATTACGATCGGATCGGGCCTAAAACCGATCAAGGAGAAATCAAACTCCACCGGTCACCCATCAGATAGCGGTAGTCGAGGAGCAGGACAGCGAGTCTTCTTCTATGATGAAGATAGACTATATCCGGATCGCCGACTAGGAAGAACCGGATACCCACCAGCGAAAGGATGCAGCCGGCCTTCCGAACATAGAATCGGACGGCAGTGCTAAACAATCAGAAGATACTCCGGGGCTCGCACTGACAAGTCTGGAGGCTCTCCAGACTCCGGATAATCGGTCAGGTCAGGGTTCGGATTTAATTCCACCCACCCACCAGGACAAAGACGCTCTCATGAGCATAAAGCAGCAGTCTTAGGAAACGGTCCACCACTTCTGGGCCAGATTCCTCCTTGTCAAGGACAAGGTAAAAGATTGCCGTGACGAGGACCCAATATCAGCGTTCTGCAAAAATTGCACGGGCGAAGGAATCCTCAACGCCATTAACCATCGCCGCATACTTAAATTTGCTAACTTAGCAACCATCGTACAAAGGTACTGTGCAGTGAAAGCGCCTGGAAAACTCAGGCAGCTCGTTGGGAACCACCGGCCGCTACCCGGCCCCTCGTTCGAACAAAAAGGACACGCCCTCTCGGGACGTCTGACCCAATAGCAAAGAAATCAAAACCCATTATGGGGCGCAGAACCGTTCTGGAAGGATGGCTCGATGGGCCATGCAAAATACACACAACACCGGATAACGCTCCAACCCATAGCCTTAGAGCATGTTGGATACTCCGACAAGTGGCCAAGAGCGGCGAGGATATCCACACCAAGAATACACCAGAACAACACCCCCCCAGAAAATGACAACCCCGAAGTACTGACGGTCTTCGAGACATTCGCCTCAAATAATAGGCGCAAAAGGGCACTCCGCGAACTCGCCGAAGTCGGCCAAATCGCAGCAATAAACCCTTGGAATGACACGGCCATAACTTTCAACACCGGTGACGAACCAAAATACAGGACAGTCCGAGCACCAGCCGCCTTGGTCCTCAACCCAATCGTGGACGGCTTTCGGCTCACCAAGGTTCTCATGGACGGCGGCAGCGGACTAAACCTCATCTATGAAGATACTCTCCACAGAATGGAAATAGACAGGAGCCGCATCGAGAAAAGCAGCACGACCTTCCGAGGAATCATTCCCAGTCACGAGGCTCGGTGTGCTGGAAAAATCACACTTGACGTAGTCTTCGGCACGCCGGAGAATTATTGGTCCGAAGAGATAACCTTCCAAGTGGCCCCTTTCAATAGTGGATATCACGCCCTCTTAGGGCGAGATGCATTTACACGCTTCCAAGATATACCTCATTATGGGTACATGAAACTCAAGATGCCCGGGCCCAATGGCATAATCACTCTCGCCAGTGATCCGGACATAGCACTCCGTGCCGAAAACAAAACTGCATCCCTAGCCCTCGAGGCATTATCTGAAGCCCTCGCAGCCGAAGAATTAACCGCACTGCGCTCCACGGTGGACAGGGACAACGTGATCCTAGACAAACGACCCAAATCCACCTCCTTCAAGCCAGCAGAAGAAATAGTCAAATTTCAGGTCCATCCAACAGACCCGAAGAAGACAACATCTATCGGAGCGCAGCTCAGACCCACAGTCGTCGCCTCACTACGAGAATTCTTGCGCGAAAACTGGGATATATTCGCCTGGCACCCCTCAGACATGCCAGGAATCCCGCGCGAGTTGGCCGAACACAGCCTCAACATACTGAAGGATACAAGCCGGCCAAACAAACACTGCGGCGCTTTTCCGAACCCAAACGAAGAGCTATGGGGGAAGAGCTGGCCAAACTTATCGAGGCCGGATTCATTAGAGATATTAAACATCCGGACTGGCTGGCAAACCTGGTAATGGTACCAAAGAAGGATAAATCCTGGCGTCTGTGCGTCGATTTCAAAGACCTTAACAAGGCTTGCCCTAAGGATCCCTTCCCCCTCCCTCGCATTGATCAAATCATTAACGCTACTGCAGGACACGACTCGCTGTGCTTCCTTGATGCATATTCCGGATACCATCAAATCAAAATGAAGGAGTCCGATCAAGCCGCAACAACATTCATTACGCCATACATGCCGTTTTGCTTCAATACCACGCCTTTTGGGCTCAAGAACGCATGTGCCACCTACCAACGCATGATCCAAACATGCCTCGAGAAACAGATTGGCAAGACAGTGGAGGCTTACGTGGACGACGTCGTCATCAAAACCAGACACGTCGAAACACTAATAGATGATCTGCGTCCCACATTCGACAACCTCCGCAAATACGACATCAAGCTTAACCCGGAAAAGTGCGTCTTCGGCGTCCCCGCCGGAAAACTGCTGGGCTTCATCGTTTCCAACAGAGGGATTGAAGAAAATCCCGCCAAAATCTGAGCTCTGTCACAATTGGCTACGCCAACTGAACTTAAACAAGTCCAAAAACTCGCTGGGTGCGTGGCAGATTTGAGCCGCTTTATCTCCAGGTTGGGGGGAAAGGCGCTGCCACTGTATCGCCTTCTACGGCACTCCGATAACTTCAAGTGGACAAACGCGGCGATGGCCGGACTGGAAGAAATAAAAGCCCTTCTGGCAAGCAACCCAATCTTGGATGCGCCAAATGTCGGTGAACCAATGCTCCTATATATATCGGCAACACACCAAGTGGTGAGCGTCGTACTCTTCGTCGAGCGAGAACAGGATGGACACAAATTTCCGCTCCAAAAGCCGGTATACTACGTATAGACTGTCCTCACACCATGCAAATCCCGGTACCCTCACTATCAAAAGATAGCATATGCAGTCTTCATGGCATCTTGAAAGTTACGACACTACTTTCAGGAGTGTTCGATCACGGTGGCTTCCGAAGTGCCCCTCAATGATATAATAAACAACCGGGATGCCACGGGCCGGATTGCCAAATGGGCCATTGAGCTACTTCCATTCGACATCACGTACAAACCACGTCGAGCCATCAAATCCCAAGTACTGGCTGACTTCGTCGCCGAATGGACAGAGGCCGAACTCCCTAAAGAGTACGGCGCGTATTCCAACTGGGTTATGCATTTTGATGGCTCCAAAATGTTGGCGGGGCTAGGAGCGGGCGTCGTATTAACGTCCCCCATGGGAGATATCGTCCAGTACGTACTCCAAATATTATTCACAGACTCCAACAACACAGCCGAATACGAGGCCTTGCTACATGGCCTTCGGATGGGCGTATCAATGGGCATACAATGCCTGGAGGTGTGCGGGGACTCAAACCTCACAATATCCCAAATTAATGGAGACTTTCATGCCAAAGATCCAAAGATGGCAGCTTATCGCAACGCCGTCTTAAAAATGCCGGCTCGGTTCGAGGGGCTCGAATTTCATCACGTCGCCCGCGAAAGTAATCACGCGGCAGACGTCCTTGCTTGCATCGGCGCTAAGCGTGACCCCGTCCCACCTAACATCTTCCTCGAAAGGCTTTTTAAGCCATCCGTGGTGTGGCAAGGGGGAGACAGCAACGACAGACCCGTTCCGAACACAAATATAGGTAGCGAACACGCCGATATCATCGGAGGCTCAGCCACCAAAATAACACCATCGGCCCACCTCATTATGGCATTCATTGCCCCATGGACCGAACCATTCTTGGCCTACCTTGATAGGAAGGAGCTCCCAGAAGATCAGAACGAGGCTCGCCGCATTGTCCGGCGATCGAAGGCCTATAAAGTTCATGAAGGAGAGCTCTACAAGAAAAGCACAACCGGAGTCCTTCAAAGGTGTATCTCCGAGGAGGAGGGCGGCAACTCTTGGCAGAAATTCACGCCGGTCTCGGTGGGCACCACACCGCAGCCAGGGCACTTGTCAGCAAGGCCTTCCGGACAGGATTTTATTGGCCTACGACCCGAGCAGACGCGCAGGACCTCGTCCAGCGCTGCATGGGATGCCAACTGTTCGCCAACCAAAGCCATATGCCCCCGACCGCCCTACGAACAATCCCCATTACATGGTCCTTTGTGGTCTGGGGCTTGGACATGGTTGGACCCCTTAAAGGGGGAAGCCATAAGAAAAAATATCTGCTGGTCATGGTGGATAAATTCACCAAGTGGATAGAGGCTAGACCAGTTAAAACGGCCGAGTCCGGACCGGTGATTGCATTTATATCCGACGTGGTGCACCGTTATGGTGTCCCGCACAGCATCATCACCGACAACGGTTCCAATTTCACAGCCGATGAGGTAAAAACCTGGTGTGCTAATCTGGGCATTAAGCTCGATTACGCCTCTGT
The DNA here is from genome assembly GCF_002575655.3 of Aegilops tauschii subsp. strangulata. Classification (NCBI taxonomy): domain Eukaryota; kingdom Viridiplantae; phylum Streptophyta; class Magnoliopsida; order Poales; family Poaceae; genus Aegilops; species Aegilops tauschii. The sequence continues at coordinate 291,313,485 of NC_053038.3, forward strand.
CTACCACCCGCAAACAAACGGTCAAGTCGAACGAGCCAATGATCTTATTATGAGTGGTATCAAACCCAGGCTAGTGCGGTCTTTGAAAGAATCAGACAAGCACTGGGTTGACGAGCTCGACTCCGTACTCTGGGGGCTGCGGACCACGCCCAACCGTACTATCGGATACACACCTTTCTTCATGGTGTATGGTGCAGAGGCCGTGTTGCCCTGCGATATTATACATGACTCACCTCGAGTGCGTATGTACGAAGAGAAAGAGGCCGAGTTGGATCGGCAGGACAGCCTAGATGCCTTGGAGGAGGAGCGCGACATCGCCAAAGTCGTTCAGCATTTTATCAACAGCAGGCTCGAAGATATCAAAGCAGAGAACTACGGGCCAAGACTTACAACGTTGGTGAACTTGTTCTACGCTTGCTGGAGAAGAAAAAGGACAAACTCAAGCCCAAATGGGAGGGTCCCTTCATAATCGACGAAGTTCTTACCGGCGGAGCGTACCGTCTTCGTGATGCATCAGACAATCGCCTAGAGCCGAACCCCTGGAACGCGGCCAGACTCCGAAGGTTTTATGCCTAGCGTCGAATTCTTTGTTCGCCACCTTCTCCCCTGTAGTTTCCATTACTTTTTCTCTCTTTTCCACCTTTGTTTTTTTCGCTTTAAAGCTCTCTCAACCGAACACCTCTGACGTACACATCTTTACATATGTACGTCCATTATACCTGGGGGCTTCTTTAACAGAAGCTTGTTAATATTATTTTCCTAGCGTCAAGCTCATTACACATACACGTTTTTCCCGTATGTCTTTTCTTCACCATTATATGCATCGATATGACTTAAGTTTTGGCCAAGCTGGGTTGCCCGGCTCCTGTGCTTACCCCTACGTTCCCGATTGTTCGGCTAGGTGGTAAAGGGAGCACCTCTGCGATTGTTACTGCCGGGTCATCCGGATGTGTACCTTAGACTGGGTGAAGCCGAAAGCTAGCGTTCTTAAGGGAATATTTGGTCAGTGGATGAAAAATGTTTTTTGCACTCACTCTATTGTGAACAGCCAGAAGCTATACACACTGTGATTTTCACATCACAATTCGGACATGTCTACTAATGCATACACACCTAGGGAAAGGAACCCTTAACGGAACTATTCTCCCTGGAAGATGTTTCTTACAATCTCAATGTAATATAACATAACTAGCCAGATACAACTTGTCTGTTCAAGCAACTATGACCCCTACACTTAGTTTTCCACGCATATCCCGGCCTATTCGGCCGTGACGGTATTCGGAAACACTCCGCACCTTTGGGTCCGGAGGTTGAAGCGAAAAGGTCTGCCATGACAAATGATATACAATTCAGCTAGAATTCCACATGGTGAGGAAAGTACATAGTCACTTGGACTCAAACACTTCCTCCTCTATACCATCTAACAGGCAGTCTAACTTACAATCCTGTTGGGAATATTTGGCGGCCACCTCTACTTGGTCATATACTGAACTAACGGGAATTTCTTCCCATTTGGCCCTAGCGGTCCAACCCGGGCCATGTGATTAGGATTCAGCTTGGTATATCACGTTTTAACCATGGCCCAGGCCTTCGCGCACCCTCTCGGCAGGCCGATATCTTCCATAATCGGATACGCCGCCGCGCTCCCTTGAACAGCTCTACAAGCTCCTCCATACTTCCTGGAGGGGAGGCGGATGGCCATAAGGCCTTGGCAACACTTCGCATGGACAGCCGAGCATGCTCGTGCACTTGCGACAGTCTTTGCAGCAGATCCCTTGATGATCCGGACACCTCCTCTTCAGGACGGCCCGTCAATATACCTGCAAACATAGCTATATCAGTTCCATTTATCTCTGAGCTACCTAAAAAAAGTTCGGAAACATACTGAATATGCCGCCCCGTAGCTTCTTGTTCTCCTTCACGGAGTCGGCTAGCTGGGCCCGCACATCTTTCAACTCTTCAACCAACGTAGTGTTGGAATCCTGTAGCTTGTTTTTCTCGTCCCTGACGCAGGTCAGCACATGCTCGCCTGCGGCGTGTTGCCTCTTTGCCTCTCTTTCTCCCTCTTGGGAGATCTTCAACTTCCTTTCAAGTTGATCAGGCGACCCTATTATGCGATCAGTGGCAGTATTAGCACAGTTGGTATACAATTATTGTTCCTCGATAGAGGGGAATGTTACCGGAGGACAGCTTCTTGAAGTTTTCTAGTTCAGCTGTAGCAGCATTTAGCTGCGCCCGACACTGCTCCAGCTCTTGAGCTAGCAGGCCATTCTTCTCTGTAAGGACCTGGTCGTACAACGATCCTTAAATCAGTTGTGCCAACTGCTTTCAGTCTGGGGGGCTACGGGCATGTGATCATCCTTTTTTGGACAAAGAAAACTTACCCGCACATCCGCCAAATATTGCTTCGTGGCTCTTCTAAGCCCATCTCGAGCAGCTCGGATGTATGCGTCGCCCGAGCTAAAGGCATCGAATGCCTCCTCCAAGAACTTGGGGTCCCGTAAGACCGCCCTACAATGCCGATGATTCATGGCGCTCTCTACCTCCGAGTTGGTAACGGACATATTTTCCGAACCCTCGGCCGATGGACAGTCCGGCATTGTTCTCACAGTGGCCCCTGTCTCTCCGACTGGATCTAAATCCTGGTTGTAGGGAGCACGACCGGCCGGGCCCCCGGACACAGTTCGGCGAACCTTTTTCCTGTAATCATACAAACGCACAGGTCACAGTTGGATGCGGCCGCTGACAAAGCATATTTACCCATACCTCCTCGATGAAGGCCTGGTTGCGTCTTCACCGGCCTTCCTCTTTGAACGCCTGCCCGGCACAGGAACTGATATCTTCGGAATCATCGAACGCCTCCCCTATGGAGCGCGAGACAGTGCGGTGGGTGAGGCAGAATAAAAGCACTCTTTTAGAGAAAGTGTCTCTTGATTACTTACCTATGAAGCAGGAAGAAGGCCAGGATAGTCGGCGATGATGGCCACTTCTGTGCCATCATAGCTCATCTGGTAAAACACTCCCTCGGCGAGCACCACGAATATATCCGGATCCTCCTCAAACCCAGGATCAAGCTCCCGGTTGTGGTTTTCCGGCTGTGGGGAGGGACTATGAAGTCCTTCGGTGACCTTTCGCCTGTGCTGTCATAACAAACGCCTTTGAAATTTATCAAAAGGAATCCGGCAAGGGAAGGAATGAAACAGAGGGGTGGAAGCTTACCCAACTGGGAGGATCATACATAGAATACCCATCTCTGTGCTTAATGCGAAGAAATTCCTCTTCCTCCCCTTTAAATAGCCCGGCCAATATCTTAGCCAGAGCGGCGGGAGTATCTGGACCTTTCCGGCCACAGCGGGAGGCGCCATCCTCCCCATTGTAGTGCCACATTGGCAGTCCTCTGTATTGTAGCGGTTGAACCCCTCGCACTATGGAGGTCGCCATTACCTCGATTATTGTGAGTCCGGACTGAGCGAGCATCTTTATCTTGCTCATGAGCTGATGAACTTCCGCACTGTCATCCTCTTCGCGACTCCGGGGATGCCAACTGTGGCGTTTCTTCAGCGGAACGCTCGCAAACTTGGGAAGACCCTTTCGAACTGGGTCAGGAAGTGCGACGTCCTCAATATAGAACCATTCGGAAGGCCATTCGTTAGACGCCTTCCTTGGTGGGCCGGACAGATATCCGGTATCGGCAATACGCCACACTTCGGCTCCACCCACTTCAAATATTGACCCCTCGTGATTACGCGGGACAAGGCAGAACAACTTCCTCCACAGCTCAAAATGGGCCTCGACGCCCAGAAATAATTCGCATAAAGCGACATAACCCGCAATGTGTAGAATGGAGGCAGGGGTGAAGTTGTGCAGTTGGAGGCCATAATATTCCAGAAGCCCTCGGAGGAACGGATAGATTGGAAATCCGATGCCTCTTAGCAGGAAGGGGACGAAACACACTCGCTCTCCCCCAGATGGGTTGGGGAAATCCTCCGCCTGAGTCTCGCCATTAAAAGAGGCCAGTCCTACTCGGACAGGGACCAGATCCGCGGGAGGAAGAAATGCCAGTGTTTGCAACTTCGTCAGTTGACTGTGGGACACAAAGCACTTCACCCACCCGCCTTTCTCTGGGTCGGAACAGGAGGAGGAGCTGGGAATGCTAGCCATGTTGGAATGGTCTCTCCTAGCAGTCTCCGGGGATTTTCTCGGTGTAGCGTCGAATGGATCTAAGATCCAGTCCCTTTAAATAGGCACCCGGCCTTGCATGGATGGGGTGTTATTTGCAAAAACACCCTGACCTTCCGCATTCACTCGACACATGGAAGACGAAGTTATTAACGCACAGAAGCCGAGGGGAGCGACATTGAATCAACAGCCGAATATATTACTTGGAAGTCACCGGAGACGGAACCCGCCTTGCAATGCCGAAGACAATCTGTGTGTCGGACACTTCGTTATTGAAGACTGATTCGGGGGCTACTGAGGGAGTCCTGGACTAAGGGGTCCTCAGGCATCCGGCCTATTATCAATGGGCCGGACTGATGGGCTGTGAAGATATGAAGGCCGAAGACTGTACCCGTGGCCGGGTTGGACTCTACTTGGCATGGAAGGCAAGCTTGGCAACCAATTATGAAGATTCCTTTCTATGTAACCAACGCCATGTAACCCTAGATCTCTCCGGTGTCTATATAAACCGGAGAGTGTAGTCCGGATAGGCGGATACACATTACCATATTCACATAGGCTAGACTTCTAGGGTTTAGCCATTACGATCTCATGGTAGATCAACTCTTGTAACACTCATATTCATCAAGATCAATCAAGCAGGAAGTAGGGTATTACCTCCATAGAGAGGGCCCGAACCTGGGTAAACATCGTGTCCCCCGTCTCATGTTACCATCGATCCTAGACGCACATTTCGGGGCCCCCTACCCGAGATCCGCCGGTTTTGACACCGACACCCGACACTCAGCTGGATCTAGAGTTCATGGGACGTCACCGAGCTGAACGTGTGCAGATCGCGGAGGTGCCGTACTTTCGGTACTAGGATCGGTCGGATCATGAAGACGTATGACTACATCAACCGCGTTGTCATAACGCGTCCGCTTTTGGTCTACGAGGGTACGTAGACAACACTCTCCCCTCTCGTTTCTATGCATCACCTAGATGGATCTTGCATGTGCGTAGGAATTTTTTTGAAATTACTACGTTCCCCAACAGTGGCATCCGAGCCAGGTATATGCGTAGATGTTATATGCACGAGTAGAACACAAAGAGTTGTGGGCGATAATAGTCATACTGCTTACCAGCATGTCATACTTTGATTCGGCGGTATTGTTGGATGAAGCGGCCCGGACTGACATTACGCGTACACTTATGCGAGACTGGTCCTACCGACGTGCTTCGCACACAGGTGGCTGGGGGGTGTCAGTTTCTCCAACTTTAGTTGAATCGAGTGTGACTATGCCCGGTCCTTGTTGAAGGTTAAAACATCACACTTGATGAAAAATCATTGTGGTTTTGATGCGTAGGTAAGAACGGTTCTTGCTCAGCCCGTAGCAGCCATGTAAAACTTGCAACAACAAAGTAGAGGACGTCTAACTTGTTTTTGCAGGGATGTTGTGATGTGGTATGGTCAAGACATGATGCTAAATTTTATTGTATGAGATGATCATGTTTTGTAACAGAGTTATCGGCAACTGGCAGGAGCCATATGGTTGTCACTTTATTGTATGAAATGCAATCGCCCTGTAATTGTGTTTACTTTATCACTAAGCGGTAGCGATAGTCACAGAACCAATAGTTGGCGAGACGACAATGATGCTTCGATGGAGATCAAGGTGTCAAGCCAGTGACGATGGTGATCATGACGGTGCTTTGGAGATGGATATCAAAGGCACAAGATGATGATGGCCATATCATATCACTTATATTGATTGCATGTGATGTTTATCCTTTATGCATCTTATTTTGCTTAGTTCGGCGGTAGCATTATAAGATGATCTCTCACTAAATTTCAAGGTACAAGTGTTCTCCCCTAATATGCACCGTTGAGAAAGTCCGTCGTGCCGAGACACCACGTGATGATTGGGTGTGATAAGCTCTACGTTCACATACAACGGGTGCAAGCCAGTTTTGCACATGTAGAATACTCGGGTTAAACTTGACGAGCCTAGCATATGCAGATATGGCCTCGGAACACTGAGACCGAAAGGTCGAGCGTGAATCATATAGTAGATATGATCAACATAGTGACGTTCACCATTTAAAACTACTCCATCTCACGTGATGATCGGACATGGTTTAGTTGATATGGATCACGTGATCACTTAGATGATTAGAGGGATATCTATCTAAGTGGGAGTTCTTAAGTAATATGATTAATTGAACTTTAATTTATCATGAACTTAGTACCTGATAGTATTTTGCATGTCTATGTTGTTGTAGATAGATGGCCCGTGCTGTTGTTTCGTTGAATTTTAATGCGTTCCTAGAGAAAGCTAAGTTGAAAGATGATGGTAGCAACTACACAGACTGGGTCCGTAACTTGAGGATTATCCACATTGCTGCATAGAAGAATTACGTCCTGGAAGCACCGCTAGGTGCCAAACCCGCTGCAGATGCTGCTGATGATGTTAAGAATGTCTGGCAGAGTAAAGCTGATGACTACTCGATAGTTCAGTGTGCCATGCTTTACGACGTTGAACCGGGACTTCAACGACGTTTTGAACGTCATGGAGCATATGAGATGTTCCAGGAGTTGAAGTTAATATTTCAAGCAAATTCCCGGATTGAGAGATATGAAGTCTCCAATAAGTTCTACGACTGCAAAATGGAGGAGAATAGTTCTGTCAGTGAACATATACTGAGAATGTCTGGGTACCACAACCACTTGACTCAGCTGGGAGTTAATCTTCCTGATGATAGTGTCATTGACAGAGTTCTTCAATCACTGCCACCAAGCTACAAGAGCTTCATGATGAACTATAATATGCAAGGGATGGATAAGACAATTCTCGAGCTCTTCGCGATGCTAAAGGCTACGGATGTAGAAATCAAGAAGGAGCATCAAGTGTTGATGGTCAACAAGACCACCAGTTTCAAGAGTAAAGGGAAGAAAGGGAACTTCAAGAAGAACGGCAAACAAGTTGCTGCTCAAGTGAAGAAACCCAAGTCTGGACCTAAGCCTGAGACTGAGTGCTTCTATTGCAAAGGGACTGGTCACTGGAAGCGGAACTGCCCCAAGTATTTGGCGGATAAGAAGGATGGCAAGGTGAACAAAGGTGTATGTGATATACATGTTATTGATGTTTACCTTACTAATGCTCGCAGTAGTTGTCGGTGTCAAAACCGGCGGATCTTGGGTAGGGGGTCCCGAACTGTGCGTCTAAGATCGATGGTAACAGGAGACAGGGGACACGATGTTTACCCAGGTTCGGGCCCTCTCTATGGAGGTAATACCCTACTTCCTGCTTGATTGATCTTGATGAATATGAGTATTACAAGAGTTGATCTACCACGAGATCGTAATGGCTAAAACCCTAGAAATCTAGCATGTATGATTATGATTGCCTCTACGGACTAAACCCTCCGGTTTATATAGACATCGGAGGGGACTAGGGTTGTACAAAGTCAGTTATAGAGAAAGGAATCTTCATATCCGAACGCCAAGGAGAGTCCCATCCGGACACGGGAGAGAGTCTTCTGTCTTGTATCTTCATGGCCCATCAGTCCGGCCCATGTCCAATAGGTCGGACGCCCGAGGACCCCTCATTCCAGGACTCCCTCAGTAGCCCCTGAACCAGGCTTCAATGACGAGGTGTCCGACGCGCAGATTGTCTTCGGCATTGCTAGGTGGGTTCATCCTCCGATCACTTCAAAGTACCTAACTTAGAGAGCTGTATTCGGCCTTCCATTTAATGTCGCACCCATCGGCTTCTGTGCCTTCACACCTTCTGCTTCCACATGTCGAATGAATACGAGAGGTCGGGGTATTTTTTGCACATAACCCCTCCCCCCGGCCACATAAGAAAGGCCTCTATTTAAAGGGATAGGATCTCAGATCCATTCCACATCCAGCGGAAAATCCTTAGAGTCTTGCCAAGGGAAACCATCCAACATGACTAGCATCCCCAGTTCTTCCTCCCGCCCTCACGGCTCCGAAAAAGGCGATTGGGAGAGATGTTCGGTATCCCACGAGCAGTTGGTTAAGGTCCAAACACAGGGATTCCTTCCCCCCGCGGATCTGGTCCCTGTCCGAGCAGGATTGGCCTCCTTCACAGGCGAAGTTCTAGCGGAAAATTTCCCCAATCCAACTAGGGGGAACGGGTGTGCTTCGTGCCCTACTTGTTGAGAGGTGTTGGGTTTCCAATCCACCCTTTCCTCCGAGGACTCCTGGAGTATTACGGCCTCCAACTGCACAACCTGACGCCAGCCTCTGTCCTGCACATCGCGGGTTTTGTTGCCCTTTGCGAACTTTTCTTGGGCTGTGAAGCCCACTTCGATTTGTGGAGGAAGCTATTCTGCCTCGTCCCTCGCAACCAAGAGGGGTCGATATTCGAGGTGGGCTGTGCTGAAGTATGGCGCATAGCTGGGACCGGATACCTATCCGGCACGCCGAAGAAGGCGCCCGAAGAATGGCCCTCAGAATGGTTCTATATCGAGGATGTCGCTCTCCCCGACCCAGTTCGAATGGGTCTTCCTGAATTTTCAAATGCTCCGTTGAAGAAACACCACAGCTGGCGCCCTCGGAGCCTCGAGGAGGAAGATAGCGCAGAAGTCCGTCAATTGATGGGCAAGATAAGGACACTTGCCCAGTCCGGACTATCAATAATCAAGGTAATGGCGACTTTCATAGAGCGGGGGGGGGGGGGGGTCCAGCCACTCCAATACAGAGGACTTCCCATGTGGCACTATAATGGGGAAGATGATGCCTCACGCTGCGGTCGGAAGGGTGCGGACACCCCTGCCGCTTTGGCCAAAATATTGGCCGAACTATACAAAGGGGAGAAAGAGGAGTTCACTCGTCTTGAATGTCGAGATGGATTTTCAATGTACATTCCTCCTAGCTGGGTGAGTTCTAGTCTCACCACTTTACTCAATCCTCTCCCTGAGTCACTTTTAATGAGCATCGACCCATCCATTTGTAACAGGAATGGCGGAAGGTTACCAAGGGAATCCATTGCCCCGCCCCACAGCCAGAGGATCACAACCGGGACCTTGACCCCGGATTCGAAGAGGATCCGGATATATTTGTGGAGCTTGAGGATGGAGTATTCTACTAGGCGAGCTATGATGGCATGGAAGTGGCCATCATCGCCGACTATCCCGGCCTCCTTCCTACCTCGCATGTAAGTAATCGAGAGACACCTTCTTTGAAAGAGCTTCCTCATTATGCCTCACCCACCGCACTATTTTGTGCTCTAAAGGGGAGGCGCCCGACGCCTCAACGTGCACCAAAGGCATCTCCTAAGAGAGCAGCACCCGCGCCGAGCAAATCTTCAAAGAGGAAGGCGAACGACAACACGGCAGAGCCTTCATCAAAGAGGTATGGTTTTTTAATCATGCCCCTGGCAGTCATGTCAAATTGTGACATTACCCATTGTGTCTTATCAGAAAAAACATACGCCGGACTATGTCCGGGGATCCTGCCAGCCACGCCTCCACAAGTCAGGTTCCAGACCCTGCCTTAAAGGCGAGGGCTGATTCAAGAGCGGCGTCGGATTGTCCTTCCGCAGAGGATTCGTGATGTATCCGTCACAAACTCTAAAGTGGAGAGCGCTATGAATCATCGGCGGCAGGCCGCTCTTCGCGACCCTGGCTTTACAAAAGAGGCATTCAACGCCTTCAGCTCAGCTGATGCATACATCCGAGCTGCTCGAGACGGGCTTACCAGAGCCACAGACCAGCATTTGTAAGATATGCAAGTAAGTACATATTTGTACAAATCTGATAATTATATACCAGTAGCCCCCGAGACTTGAAGCAGTTGATACAACTGATTTAAGGATCATTGTATAACTAGGTGCTCACACAGAAGAACAATATGTTGTCTCAAGAGCTGGAAAAGTGTCGGACCCAGCTAGCTGTTGCTACCGCCAAACTAGAGAAATCCAAGAAGGCATCGCCTGGTAATGTTCCCCTCCATCGAGAAAATATAATCATATACCAGCAATATTAATGCTTTTTGTATTTCCCATGGCAGGATCGTCGGATCAACTGAAGGAGGCCCTGAAAGTCACGCAAGTTGGTGAACATGAGGCCAAAAGGCAACTAGCAGCAGGCGATCATGTGCTGACACGGGTCAGGGATGAGAAAAATAAGCTGCAGGATTCCAACACCCTGCTGGGCGAAGAATTAAAAGACATGCGAGCCCAGCTGGCCGACTCCGTGAAGGAGAATAAGAGACTGCGAGGCGGCATATTCAGTATGTTTTTCGAACTAACAACTCCTTATAATTCGGCGACGGCAGGAACTAACAGATTTATGTTTGTAGGTATGCCGACTGGCCGTCCCGAAGAGGAAATGTCCGGATCTCAAGGCGACCTGCTACAAGAGCTGTCCCAAATGCACGAGTGAGTTCGGCAAGCAATGCGGAGCGTTGCCAAGGCTTTATGGCCATACGCCTGTCCTCCAGGAAGTATGGTGGAGCTCGTGGAGCTATTCGAAGGAGCACGGCGGCGTATTCGACTATGGAAGATATCAGCCTGCCATGAAGGTGCGCGAGAGGCCTGGGCCATGGTGAAGACACGGTACACCAAGCTTGATCCGAATCATATGGCCCGGGTCGGGCCTAAAGGGTCGGATGGAAAGGAAATTCCAGTTAGCTTAGTATATGACCAAGTAAAGGTAGCCGCCAAATACTCCCAACAGGATTGTAAGCTAGACAGCCTGTTAGACGGTATAGAGGATGAAGTTTTTGAGTCCAAATGACTATGTACTTCAATTGACATAATTGTCCCTAGTCGGATTGTAAAACGATTGTCATGGCAGACCTTTTCGCTTTGACATCTGGACCCGAAGGTGCGGAGTGTTTCCGAATACCAAAGCGGCAATATAGACCGGGGTGTGCGTGGAAACCAGGTGTAGGGGTCATAGTTGCTTGAACAGACAAGTTGTATCCGGCTATCTATGTTATATTACATTGTAATTGTAAGAAATATCTTCCAGAGAGAATAGTTTCGTTAAGGGTTCCTTTCCCTGGGTGAACATGCGTTAATGTGCATGCCCGAACTGTGATTGAGAAATCGCAGTATAAGTAACATCTAGGGGTTCATAGTGTAATGAGTGTGAAAACATCTTTAGTCCGCCGAGCAAATATTCCCTTAAGAATGCTAGCTTTCGGCTTCACCTAGTCTGAGGTACACATCCGGATGACCCAGCAGTAACAATCGCAGAGGTGCTCCCTTTACGCCCTAGCCGAACAAACAGGAACATAGGGCATAAGCACAGGAGCCAGGAAACCCAGCTTGGCCAAAACTTAAGTCATAACAATGCATATAATGGTGAAGAACAGGTACATATGAGGAAAAGACACATATGTGGTGAGCTTGATGCCCGGAAAATAATAATAAGCTTCTGTACAAGAAGCCCCCAGGTATTATGGGCGTACATATTTAAGGATGTGTATGTCATAGGTGCGCGGTTTAGCCCCACGAGAGCTTAAAGCTAAAAAACGAAAGAGAGGAAAAAGTAATGGAAACAAAAGGGAGAAGAAGACGAACAAAGAGTTCGGCTCTAGGCGTAGAATCTTCGGAGTCTGGCCGCATTCCATGGGTTCGGCTCTAAGCGATTATCTGATGCATCACGCAGGCGGTATGCTCCTCTAGTGAGAACTTCGTCAATGATGAAGGGACCTTCCCACTTGGGCTTTAGTTTGTCCTTTCTATTCTGTGGCAAGCGTAGAACGAGTTCACCATCATTATAAGTCTTGGCCCGCACTTCTCTGCTTTGATATATGCGAGCCTGTTGTTGATACAGTGCGGAACGGGCTTTTGCAACATTGCGCTCCTCCTCCAGGGCGTCTAAACTATCCTGCCGATCAAGCTCGGCTTCTCTCTCTTCATACATGCGCACTCGAGGTGAGTCATGAATAATGTCGCAGGGCAACACAGCCTCTGCGCTGTACACCATGAAGAAGGGTGTATATCCGGTAGTGCGATTGGGCGTGGTCCGCAGCCCCCAGAGTACGGAGTCGAGCTCCTCAACCCAGTGCTTGTCTGATTCTTTCAAAGACCGCACTAGTCTAGGTTTAATGCCGCTCATAATAAGACCGTTAGCTCGTTCGACTTGACCGTTTGTTTGTGGATGATAGACGGAGGTGTAATCGAGTTTAATGCCCAGGTTAGCACACCAGGATTTTACCTCATCGGCTGTAAAATTGGAGCCGTTACCAGTGATGATGCTGTGTGGGACACCATAACGGTGCACAACATCGGATATGAAGTCTATCACTGGTCCGGCTTCAGCCGTTTTAACTGGTTTGGCCTCTATCCATTTGGTGAATTTATCTACCATGACCAGCTGATATTTTTTCTTATGGCTTCCTCCTTTAAGAGGTCCGACCATATCAAGCCCCTAGACAGCAAAAGGCCAAGTAATGGGGATTGTTTGTAGAGTAGTGGGAGGCATATGGCTTTGGTTGGTGAAAAGCTGGCATCCGACACAATGTTGGACAAGGTCGTGTGCATCTGCTCGGGTCACCGGCCAATAGAAACCCGTATGGAAGGCCTTACTTACAAAGGCCCGAGCCGCGGCATGGTGACCACCGATACCGGCATGAATTTCGGCCAGGAGCTGTCGTCCCTCTTCTTCGGAGATGCATCTTTGAAGTACTCCGGTAGCGCTTTTCTTGTAGAGCTCTCCGTCATGGACCTTGTAGGCTTTCGAGCGCCGGACAATGCAGCGAGCCTCATTCTGATCCTTGGGGAGCTCTCGCCTATTAAGGTAGGGCAAGAAGGGTTCGGTCCATGGGGCAATTACTGCCATGATAAGATGGGCCGATGGTGTTATTTCGGTGGCTGAGCCCCCGATGATATCGCTATTGTGTTCGGAATCTGGGGGTATAATTGGTCTGGACTGGTGTTGCCGCTCTCCCCTTGCCACACCACGGATGGCTTGAAGAGCCTTTCCAGGAATATGTTAGGCGGGATGGGGTCGCGCTTGGCGCCGATGCGAGCAAAGACATCTGTTGCTTGATTACTTTCTCGAGCCACATGATGAAACTCGAGCCCCTCGAACCAAGCCAACATTTTGAGAACGGCGTTATGATAGGCCGCCATCTTCGGATCTTTGGCATTGAAATCTCCATTTATTTGGGATATTGCGAGGTTTGAATCCCCGCGCACCTCCAGGCGTTGTATGCCCATGGAGACAGCCATCCGAAGACCATGCAATAAGGCCTCGTATTCGGTTGCATTGTTGGAGTCTGTGTATAATATTTGGAGTACGTACTGAACTGTGTCTCTAGTGGGGGACGTTAAGACAACGCCCGCTCCTAAGCCCGCCAGCATTTTGGAACCATCGAAGTGCATGACCCAGTTGGAATATGTGTCATACTCTTTAGGGAGTTCGGCCTCTGTCCATTCGGCGACGAAGTCGGCTAGTACTTGGGATTTAATGGCCTGGCGCGGTTTGTATGTTATGTCGAATGGAAGGAGCTCAATGGCCCACTTGGCATCTGGCCCATGGCATCGCGGTTGTTTATTATGTCATTCAGTGGTACTTCGGAAGGCACCGTGATCGAGCACTCTTGAAAGTAGTGTCGTAGCTTCCGGGATGCCATGAAGATCGTGTATGCTATCTTTTGGTAATGAGGGTACCGGGATTTGCACGTAGTATACTGGCTTTTGAAGCGGGAATTTGTGTCTGTCCTCCTCTCGCTCAACGACGAGCACCGCGCTCACCACCTGGTGTGTTGCCGTTATGTATAGTAGCATGGGTTCGCCGACATTCGGCGCAGCCAGGATTGGGTTGCTTGCTAAAAGAGCCTTTATTTCTTCCAGTCCGGCCGTTGCCGCATCCGTCCACTCGAAGTGGTCAGTGCGTCGGAGAAGGCGATAAAGTGGCAGTGTTTTTCTCCTAATCTGGAGATAAAGCGACTTGAAGCTGCCACACATCCGGCTAGTTTTTGGACCTGTTTAAGGTCTGTTGGCATAGCCAACTGTGACAAAGCTCAGATTTTGGCTGGGTTTGCCTCAATTCCTCTATTGGAAATGATGAAGCCCAGTAGTTTTCCAGCGGGAACACCGAAAACACACTTTTCTAGATTGAGTTTGATGTCATATGTACGGAGGTTGTCGAATGTGAGATGCAGATTGTCTATCAATGACTCGACGTGCCTAGTTTTGATGACGACGTCATCCACATATGCTTCAACTGTCTTGCCGATTTGTTTCTCCAGGCATGTTTGAATCATGCGTTGGTAGGTGGCACCGGCGTTTTTGAGTCCAAAGGGCATAGTGTTGAAGCAGAACGGCCCGTATGGGGTAATGAATGCTGTTGCGGCTTGGTCGGACTCCTTCATTTTGATTTGATGGTATCCGGAGTATGCGTCGAGGAAACACAGTGAGTCATGTCCTGCAGTGGCATCAATAATCTGATCGATGCGCGGGAGGGGGAAGGGATCCTTAGGGCAGGCCTTGTTGAGGTCTTTGAAATCGACGCATAAGCGCCAGGATTTATCCTTCTTTGGTACCATCACCAGGTTTGCTAGCCAGTCCGGGTGTTTTATTTCTCTGATGAATCCGGCCTCGATTAGCTTGGCTAGCTCCTCCCCCATAGCTTGTCGTTTGGGTTCGGAAAAGTGCCGCAGTGTTTGCTTGACCGGTTTATATCCCTTCAATATGTTGAGGCCATCTTCGACCAACCTATGTGGGATTCCTGGCATATCAGAAGGGTGTCAGGCGAATATGTCCCAGTTCTTGCGCGGGAACTCTCGTAGCGCAGCGTCAACCGTTGGGTCCAGCTGTGCCCCGATGGATGTTGTCTTATTGGGGTCCATCGGGTGGACTGGAAATTTGACTATTTCATCTGCTGGTTTAAAGGTGGTGGATTTGGGTCGCTTGTCCAGGATTACGCCGTCCCTATTTGAAGCGCAGCGCGGTTAACTCTTCGGACGCGAGGGCTTCAGACAGTGCCTCGAGGGCCAGGGATGCGGTTTTGTTTTCAGCGCGGAGTGCGATGTCCGGATCACTGGCAAGAGTGATAATACCATTAGGCCCGGGCATCTTGAGCTTCATGTACCCGTAATGAGGTATAGCTTGGAAGCGTGTAAATGCATCTCGCCCCAATAGGGCGTGATATCCACTGTTGAAAGGGGCCACTTGGAAGGTTATCTCTTCGGATCGATAACTCTCCGGTGTGCCGAATACCACGTCGAGCGTGATTTTTCCCACGCATCGCGCCTCCCGACTGGGAATGATTCCTCGGAAGGTCGTGATACTTTGCTCGATGCGGCTCCTGTCTATTTCCATTTTGTTGAGTGTGTCTTCGTAGATGAGGTTTAGTCCGCTGCTGCCGTCCATGAGCACTTTGGTGAGCCGAAAATCGTCCACAATTGGATTGAGGACCAAGGCGACTGGTGCCCGGACTGTCCGGAATTTTGGTTCATCACTGGCATTGAAAGTTATGGCCGTGTCGTTCCAGGGGTTTGTTGCTGCGACTTGGCAGACTTCGGTGAGGTCACGGATGGCCCTTTTGCGCCGATTATTTGAAGCGAAAGTCTCGAGGACCGTCAATACGCTGAGGTCGTCATCTTCCGGGAGGTGTTGTCTAAGGTATTTTTGGTGAGGATATCCTCGTGACTCTTGGCCACTTGCCAGAGTATCCAACATGCTCTAAGGTTGTGGGTTGGTATGGTATCCGGTGTTGTGTGTATTTTGCATGGCCTATCGAGCCATCCCTCCAGAACGGTTCCGCACCCCGTAATGGGTTTAGATTTCTTTACTATTGGGTCGAGCGCCCCGCGAGGGTGCATCCTTTTTGCCCGGACGAGGGGTTGAGTGGAAACCCGGTGGTTCCCAGCGAGCTGCCTGAGTTTTCCAGGCGCTTTCCATTGTGCAGTACTTCTGTACTATGGTTGCCAAGTCAGCGAAGTGTAATACGCGACGGCGGTTGATGGCGTTGAGGATTCTTCGTCCGTGCAATTATTGCAGAATACTGAGATCGCGTCTTCGCCGCGGCAATCTTTAATCTTGTCTTTGACAAGGAGGAATCTGGCCCAAAAGTGATGGACTGTTTCCTGAGACTGTTGTCGTATGTACATAAGATCACGTGTATCTGGGTGGGTGGGTGGCTTTAAATCCAAACCCCGACCCAATTTGGGATCTGGAGTTTGAGAAACTCCCGAGCTTAATAGTTCGGGCTCCGAGATATCAACTGATTTTTCAAGTCCACCTTCTGATTCGAGGTTCGAAGGACAGGGCATGTCGTTCCGCGGACAGGTATCCGGCTCTTCGAGCTTGGAAATCCGAACATAGTTCGTCCTCAATATAGAGGAAGAGTTGTTATTTTGCTCCTCTACTACCGCTATCTGATGGGTGGTCGGTGGAGATTTGATTTCTCTCTGATCAGGTTTAAGCCCAATCCGATCATAGTCTATAGCGACCCCCAAGGCGGCGATGCAATCTAGGAGTTCGTTTAAAGACGACAACTCCGTCGGATCCATCCGTTTGGAGTATTCGGAGTCAACACGGAGGCGATTTTCGATGACCCGAGAAGTCATCGCCGGCTTAATGGCTGGACGGCCGGTCATGGTAAAGCCGCCCAGCCGAAGGGTTTGGCCTGAGGCCAGGGCTCCTCCGGAGGTGATACTGTCCTTGATAACAAGGCGAGCCATCAATCCTGTCTTCGACGTCGCAGCGGAACTCTCAATGAAAGCACCAATGCTGGTGTCAAAACCGGCGGATCTCGGGTAGGGAGTCCCGAACTGTGCGTCTAAGATCGATGGTAACAGGAGACAGGGGACATGATGTTTACCCAGGTTCAGGCCCTCTCTATGGAGGTAATACCCTACTTCCTGCATGATTGATCTTGATGAATATGAGTATTACAAGAGTTGATCTACCACGAGATCGTAATGGCTAAAACCCTCGAAGTCCAGCCTATATGATTATGATTGCCTCTACGGACTAAACCCTCCGGTTTATATAGAAACGGAGGGGACTAGGGTTGTACAAAGTCGGTTACAGAGAAAGGAATCTTCATATCCGAACGCCAAGCTTGCCATCCACGCCAAGGAGAGTCCCATCCGGACACGGGAGAGAGTCTTCTGTCCTGTATCTTCATGGCCCATCAGTCCGGCCCATGTCCAACAGGTCGGACGCCCGAGGACCCCTCAATCCAGGACTCCCTCAGTAGTGCCTGGGTATTTGATACCGGTTCTGTTGCTAATATTTGCAACTCGAAACAGGGACTACGGATTAAACGAAGATTGGCTAAGGACGAGGTGACGATGCGCGTGGGAAATGGTTCCAAAGTCGATGTGATCGCCGTCGGCACGCTACCTCTACGTCTACATTCGGGATTAGTTTTAGACCTGAAGAATTGTTATTTGGTGCGAGCGTTAAGCATGAACATTATATCTGGATCTTGTTTGATGCAAGACGGTTATTCATTTAAATCAGAGAATAATGGTTGTTCTATTTATATGAGTAATATCTTTTATGGTCATGCACCCTTGAAGAGTGGTCTGTTTTTATAGAATCTCGATAGTAGTGATACACATATTCATAATATTGAAGCCAAAAGATGCAGAGTTGATAATGATAGTGCAACTTATTTGTGGCACTGCCGTTTAGGTCATATTGGTGTAAAGCGCATGAAGAAACTCCATTCTGATGGACTTTTGGAATCACTTGATTATGAATCGCTTGGTACATGCGAACCATGCCTCATGGGCAAGATGACTAAAACTACGTTCTCCGAAACAATGGAGTGAGCAACAGATTTATTGGAAATCATACATACTGATGTATGTGGTCCAATGAACATTGAGGCTCGCGGCGGGTATCGTTATTTTCTGACCTTCACAGATGATTTGAGCAGATATGGGTATATCTACTTAATGAAACATAAGTCTGAACCATTTGAAAAGTTCAAAGAATTTCAGAGTGAAGTGGAAAATCATCGTAACAAAAGTTTCTACGATCTGATCGTGGAGGAGAATATTTGAGTTACGAGTTTGGTCTTCATTTGAAACAATGCGGAATAGTTTCGCAACTCACGCCACCCGAAACACCACAGCGTAATGGTGTGTCCGAATGTCGTAATCATACTTTACTAGATATGGTGCAATCTATGATCTCTCTTACTGATTTACCGCTATCGTTTTGGGTTATGCTTTAGAGACAGCTGCATTCACGTTAAATAGGGCACCATCTAAATCCGTTGAGACGACACCTTATGAACTGTGGTTCGGCAAGAAACCCAAGTTGTCGTTTCTTAAAGTTTGGGGTTGCCATGCTTATGTGAAAAAGCTTCAACCTGATAAGCTCGAACCCAAATTATAGAAATGTGTCTTCATAGGATACCCAAAGGAGACTGTTGGGTACACCTTCTATCACAGATCCAAAGGCAAGACATTCATTGCTAAGAATGGATCCTTTCTAGAGAAGGAGTTTCTCTCGAAAGAAGTGAGTGGGAGGAAAGTAGAACTTGATGAGGTAACTGTACCTGCTCCCTTATTGGAAAGTAGTTCATCACAGAAATCAGTTCCTGTGACTCCTACACCAATTAGTGAGGAAGCTAATGATGATGATCATGTAACTTCATATCAAGTTACTACTGAACCTTGTAGGTCAACCAGAGCAAGATCCGCACCAGAGTGGTACGGTAATCCTGTTCTGGAGGTCATGTTACTTGACCATGACGAACCTACGAACTATGAGGAAGCGATGATGATCCCAGATTCCGCGAAATGGCTTGAGGCCATGAAATCTGAGATGGGATCCATGTATGAGAACAAAGTGTGGACTTTGGTTGACTTGCCCGATGATCGGCAAGCCATTGAGAATAAATGGATCTTCAAGAATAAGACTGACACTGAAGGTAATGTTACTGTCTACAAAGCTCTACTTGTTGCGAAAGGTTTTCGACAAGTTCAAGGAGTTGGCTACGATGAGACCTTCTCACCCGTAGCAATGCTTAAGTCCGTCTGAATCATGTTAGCAATTGCTGCATTTTATGATTATGAAATTTGGCAAATGGATGTAAAGACTGCATTCCTGAATGGATTTCTGGAATAAGAGTTGTATATGATGCAACCAGAAGGTTTTATCAATCCAAAGGATGCTAACAAAGTGTGCAAGCTCCAGCGATGCATATATGGACTGGTGCAAACATCTCGGAGTTGGAATAAATGTTTTGATAGTGTGATCAAAGCACATTGTTTTATACAGACTTTTGGAGAAGCCTGTATTTACAAGAAAGTGAGTGGGAGCTCTGTAGCATTTCTAATATTATATGTGGATGACATATTGTTGATTGGAAATGATATAGAATTTTTGGATGGCATAAATGGATACTTGAATAAGAGTTTTTCAGTAAAAGTCCTCGGTGAAGCTGCTTATATATTAGGCATCAAGATCTGTAGAGATAGATCAAGACGCTTAATTGGACTTTCACAAAGCACATACCTTGATAAAGTTTTGAAGAAGTTCAAAATGGATCAAGCAAAGAATGGGTTCTTGCCTGTGTTACAAGGTGTGAAATTGAGTCAGACTCAATGCCCGACCACTGCAGAAGATACAGAGAAAATGAAAGTCATTCCCTATGCTTCAGCCATAGGTTCTATCATGTATGCAATGCTGTGTACCAGACCTGATGTGTGCCTTGCTATTAGCCTAGCAGGGTGGTACCAAAGTAATCCAGGTGTGGATCACTGGACAACGGTCAAGAACATCCTGAAATACCTGAAAAGGACAAAGGATATGTTTCTCGTTTATGGAGGTGACAAAGAGCTCGTCGTAAATGGTTACGTCGATGCAAGCTTTGACACTGATCCGGATGACTCTAAGTCAAAAACTGGATACGTATTTATAGTGAACGGTGGAGCTGTAAGTTGGTGCAGTTCTAAGCAAAGCATCATGGCGGGATCTACGTGTGAAGCGGAGTACATAGCTGCTTCGGAAGCAGCAAATGAAGGAGTCCGGATGAAGGAGTTCATATCCGATCTAGGTGTCATACCTAGTGCATCGGGTCCAATGAAAATCTTTTGTGACAATACTAGTGCAATTGCCTTGGCAAAGGAATCCAGATTTCACAAAAGAACCAAGCACATCAAGAGATGCTTCAATTCCATCCGCGATCAAGTCAAGGAGGGAGACATAGAGATTTGCAAGATACATACGGATCTTAATGTTGCAGACCCATTGACTATAAGCCTCTCTCACGAGCAAAACATGATCAGCACCAAGACTCCATGGGTGTTGGAATCATTACTGTGTAATCTAGATTATTGACTCTAGTGCAAGTAGGAGACTGAAGGAAATATGCCCTAGAGGCAATAATAAAGTTGTTATTTATATTTCATTATAACATGATAAATGTTTATTATTCATGCTAGAATTGTATTAACCGGAAACTTAGTACATGTATGAATACATAGACAAACAGAGTGTCACTAGTATGCCTCTACTTGACTAGCTCGTTGAATCAAAGATGGTTAAGTTTCCTAGCCATGGACATGAGTTGTCATTTGATTAACGAGATCACATCATTAGAGAATGATGTGATTGACTTGACCTATTCCGTTAGCTTAGCACTTGATCATTTAGTTTAATGCTATTGCTTTCTTCATGACTTATACATGTTCCTATGACTATGAGATTATGCAACTCCCGAATACCGGAGGAACACTTAGTGTGCTATCAAACGTCACAACTTTACTGGGCGATTATAAAGATGTGCTAAAGGTGTCTCCGATGGTGTTTGTTGAGTTGGCATAGATCGAGATTAGGATTTGTCACTCCGAGTATCGGAGAGGTATCTCTGGGCCCTCTCGGTAATGCACATCACTATAAGCCTTGCAAGCAAGCTGACTAATGAGTTAGTTGCAGGATGATGCATTACGGAACGAGTAAAGAGACTTGGGCAAGTAACATCACTATAAGCCTTGAACTAGGTATTGAGATACCAACGATCGAATCTCGGGCAAGTAACATATCGATGACGAAGGGAACAACGTATGTTGTTATGCGGTTTGACCGATAAAGATCTTCGTAGAATATGTAGGAACCAATATGAGCATTGAGGTTCCGCTATTGGTTATTGACCGGAGATGAGTCTCGGTCATGTCTACATAGTTCGCGAACCCGTAGGGTCCGCACGCTCAACGTTCGGTGACGATCGGTATTATGTGTTTCTGTGTTTTGATGTACCGAAGGTTGTTCGGAGTCCCGGATTTGATCACGGACATGACGAGGAGTCTCAAAATGGTCGAGAGATAAAGATCGATATATTGGATGGCTATGTTTGGACATCGGAATGGTTCCGGGTGAGTTCGGGCATTTACCGGAGTACCGGGAGGTTACCGGAACTCCCCGGGAAGTATATGGGCCTTATTGGGCCATAGTGGGAGAGAGGAGAATGGATCCTAGGAGGGGGCGCCCCCCCCCCCCAAGCCCAATCCGAATTGGGTGGGGGGCCGGCCCTCCCTTTCCTTCCCCCTCTCTCCCCCTTCCTTCCTCTCCTAATCCAACTAGGGAAGGGGGGAATACTACTCCCGGTGGGAGTAGGACTCCCCTTGGGCGCGCAATAGAGGGCCGGCCCTCCCCCTCCTCCACTCCTTTATATACGGGGGAGGGAGGCACCCCATAGAGACACAAGTTGACAATTGTCTTAGCCGTGTGCGGTGCCCCCCTCCATAGATTCCACCTCGGTCATATCGTTGTATTGCTTAGGCGAAGCCCTGCGTCGGTAACTTCATCATCACCATCATCATGTCGTCGTGCTGACGAAGCTCTCCCCTGACACTCGGCTGGATCTAGAGTTCATGGGACGTCACCGAGCTAAACATGTGCAGATCGCAGAGGTACTGTACTTTCGGTACTAGGATCGGTCGGATCGTGAAGACGTACGACTACATCAACCGCGTTGTCATAACGCTTCCGCTTTCGGTCTACGAGGGTACGTATACAACACTCTCCCCTCTCGTTGCTATGCATCACCTAGATGGATTTGCCGTGTGCGTAGGAATTTTTTGAAATTACTGCGTTCCCCAACACTAGGCCCATGGATACTCCGACTAGGTCCTCTACTGATCGGCCGGATAAGTCACATAGTAACGACCACTATCTGCATCAAACTCCCACAAGAGCTCAGTGTCATCACCTGCGTCAGTCTCATCAGCACCTGCAACTGTGTTTGTAGTAATTTGTGAGCCACGGGGACTAAGCAATCTCAACACCTTCAGTAGCAAGACTCTCAAAGCTTAGAGGTAAGGTATGGTCATATGGTGGAGTTGCAGCAAGCATTAAGCATTTGTATGGTGGCTAACTTACGAATACAAGAACAAGGTGAGAAGCTATGCAAACGGTCGCAATCTAGTAATGATCAGGAAGTGATCTTGAACTACTTACGTGTTGGGTAATGTAGTAATTTCAAAAAAATTCCTACGCACACACATGATCATGGTGATGCATAGCAACGAGAGAGGAGAGTGTTGTCCACGTACCCTCCTAGACCGAAAGTGGAAGCGTTAGCACAACGCAGTTGATATAGTCGTACGTCTTCACGATCCGACCGATCCAAGTACCGAACGTACGGCACCTCCGAGTTCAGCACACGTTCAGCTCGATGACGTCCCGCGGACTCCCATCCAGCAGAGCTTCACGAGAGAGTTCCGTCAGCACGACGGCGTGATGACGGTGATGATGTTGCTACCGACGCAGGGCTTTGCCTAAGCACCGCTACAATATGATCGAGGTGGAATATGGTGGAGGGGGGCACCGCACACGGCTAAGAGATCAATTGTTGTGTCTAGAGGTGCCCCCCTGCCCCTGTATATAGAGGATCAGGGGGAGGAGGCCGCTGGCCAGGAGGAGGGCGCGCCAGGGAGGAGTCCTACTCCCACCGGGAGTAGGACTCCCTCTTTTCCTAATTGGATTAGGAGGGGGAAAGGAAGGGAAGGAGAGAGGATGAAGGAAAGGGGGCGCTGCCCCCCTCCCCCCTCCTTGTCCAATTCAGACTAGAGGGGGAGGGGGCGCGCGGCCAGCCCTAGCCACCCCTCCAAGGCCCATCTTGGCCCATTAAACTCCCCCGGGGGTTCCGGTAACCCCCCGGAACTCCGGTATATGTCTGAAACTCCCCGAAACCATTCTGGTGTCCGAACATAGTCATCCAATCTATCGATCTTTATGTCTCGACCATTTCGAGACTCCTCGTCATGTCCGTGATCACATCCGGGACTCCGAACTACCTTCAGTACATCAAAACAAAAAAACTCATAATACAATCGTCATCGAACTTTAAGCGTGCGGACCCTACGGGTTCGAGAACTATGTAGACATGACCGAGACACATCTTCGGTCAATAACCAATAGCGGAACCTGGATGCTCATATTGGCTCCCACATATTCTACGAAGATCTTTATCGGTCAAACCGCATAACAACATACGTTGTTCCCTTTGTCATCTGTATGTTACTTGCCCGAGATTCGATCGTCGATATCTCAATACCTAGTTCAATCTCGTTACCGGCAAGTCTCTTTACTCGTTCCGTAATGCATCATCCCGCAACTAACTCATTAGTCACATTGCTTGCAAGGCTTATAGTGATGCGCATTACCGAGAGGGCCCAGAGATACCTCTCCGACAATCGGAGTGACAAATTCTAATCTCGAAATATGCCAACTCAACAAGTACCTTCGGAGACACCTGTAGAGCACCTTTATAATCACCCAGTTACGTTGTGACATTTGGTAGCACACAAAGTGTTCCTCCGGTAAACGGGAGTTGCATAATCTCATAGTCATAGGAACATGTATAAGTTATGAAGAAAGCAATAGCAACATACTAAACGATCAAGTGCTAAGCTAACGGAATGGGTCAAGTCAATCACATCATTCTCCTAATGATGTGATCCCGTTAATCAAATGACAACTCATGTCTATGGCTAGGAAACTCAACCATCTTTGATTAACGAGCTAGTCAAGTAGAGCCATACTAGTGAAACTATGTTTGTCTGTGTATTCACACATGTATTATGTTTCCGGTTAATACAATTCTAGCATGAATAATAAACATTTATCATGATATGAGGAAATAAATAATAAATTTATTATTGCCTCTAGGGCATATTTCCTTCAGTCTCCCACTTGCACTAGAGTCAATAATCTAGATTACACAGTAATGATTCTAACACCCATTGAGTTTTGGTGTTGATCATGTTTTGCTCGTGGAAGAGGCTTAGTCAACGGGTCTGCAACATTCAGATCTGTATGTATCTTGCAAATCTCTATGTCTCCCACCTGGACTTGGTCCCGGATGGAATTGAAGCGTCTCTTGATGTGCTTGGTCCTCTTGTGAAATCTGGATTCCTTTGCCAAGGCAATTGCACCAGTATTGTCACAAAAGATTTTCATTGGACCCGATGCACTAGGTATGACACCAAGATCGGATATGAACTCCTTCATCCAGACTCCTTCATTTGCTGCTTCCGAAGCAGCTATGTACTCCCCTTCACACGTAGATCCCGCCACGACGCTTTGTTTAGAACTGCACCAACTGACAGCTCCACCGTTCAATGTAAACACGTATCCAGTTTGCGATTTAGAATCGTCCGGATCAGTGTCAAAGCTTGCATCGACGTAACCATTTACGACTAGCTCTTTGTCACCTCAAAAAACGGGAAACATATGCTTAGTCCTTTTCAGGTATTTCAGGATGTTCTTGACCGTTGTCCAGTGATCCACTGCTGGATTACTTTGGTACCTCCCTGCTAGGCTAATAGCAAGACACACATCAGGTCTGGTACACAGCATTGTATACATGATAGAGCCTATGACTGAAGCATAGGGAACATCATTCATTTTCTCTCTATCTTCTGCAGTGGTCGGGCATTGAGTCTGACTCAACTTCACACCTTGTAACACAGGCAAGAACCCTTTCTTTGCTTGATCCATTTTGAACTTTTTCAAAACTTTGTCAAGGTATGTGCTTTGTGAAAGTCCAATCAAGCGTCTTGATCTATCTCTATAGATCTTGCTGCCCAACTATGTAAGCAGATTCACCGAGGTCCTTCATTGAAAAACTCTTATTCAAATATCCTTTTATGCTATCCAGAAATTCTATATCATTTCCAATCAGCAATATGTCATCCACATATAATATTAGAAATGCTACAGAGCTCCCACTCACTTTCGTGTAAATACAGGCTTCTCCAAAAGTCTGTATAAAACCATATGCTTTGATCACACTATCTAAACGTTTATTCCAACTCCGAGAGGCTTGCACCAGTCCATAAATGGATCGCTGGAGCTTGCACACTTTGTTAGCTCCCTTTGGATCGACAAAACCTTCTGGTTGCATCATATACAACTCTTCTTCCAGAAATCCATTCAGGAATGCAGTTTTGACATCCATTTGTCAAATTTCATAATCATAAAACGCGGAAATTGCTAACATGATTTGGACAGACTTAAGCATCGCTACGGGTGAGAAAGTCTCATCGTAGTCAATCCCTTGAACTTGTCGAAAACCTTTTGCAACAAGTCGAGCTTTATAGACAGTAACATTACCGTCAGCGTCAGTCTTCTTTTTGAAGATCCATTTATTCTCAATGGCTTGCCGATCATCAGGCAAGTCAACCAAAGTCCATACTTTGTTCTCATACATGGATCCCATCTCAGATTTCATGGCCTCAAGCCATTTTCCGGAATCTGGGCTCACCATCGCTTCTTCATAATTCGTAGGTTCGCCTTGGTCAAGCAACATGACCTCCAGAATAGGATTACAGTACCACTCTGGTGCGGATCTTACTCTGGTTGACCTACGAGGTTCAGTAGTAACTTGATCTGAAGTTTCATGATCAATATCATTAGCTTCCTCACTAATTGGTGTAGGTGTCACAGGAACCGGTTTCTGTGATGAACTACTTTCCAATAAGGGAGCAGGTACTGTTACCTCATGAAGTTCTACTTTCCTCCCACTCACTTCTTTCGAGAGAAACTCCTTCTCTAGAAACGATCCATTCTTAGCAACGAATGTCTTGCCTTCGGATCTGTGATAGAAGGTGTACCCAACAGTTTCCTTTGGGTATCTTATGAAGACACATTTCTCCGATTTGGATTCGAGCTTATCAGGTTGAAGCTTTTTCACATAAGCATCGCAGCCCCAAACTTTAAGAAACGGCAACTTTGGTTTCTTGCCAAACCACAGTTCATAAGGCGTCGTCTCAATGGATTTTGATGGTGCCCTATTTAACGTGAATGCAGCCGTCTCTAAAGCATAACCCCAAAACGATAGCAGTAAATCAGTAAGAGACATCATAGATCGCACCATATCTAGTAAAGTACGATTACAATGTTCAGATACACCATTACGCTGTGGTGTTCCGGGTGGCGTGAGTTGCAAAACTATTTCGCATTGTTTCAAATGTAGACCAAACTCGTAACTCAAATATTCTCCTCCATGATTAGATGGTAGAAACTTTATTTTCTTGTTACGATGATTTTCCACTTCACTCTGAAATTCTTTGAACTTTTCAAATGTTTCAGACTTATGTTTCATTAAGTAGATATACCCATATCTGCTCAAATCATCTGTGAAGGTGAGAAAATAACAATACCCGCCGCAAGCCTCAATATTCATCGGACCACACACATCAGTATGTATGATTTCCAACAAATCTGTAGCTCGCTCCATTGTTCCGGAGAACGACGTTTTAGTCATCTTGCCCATAAGGCATGGTTCGCAAGTACCAAGTGATTCATAATCAAGTGATTCCAAAAGTCCATCAGTATGGAGTTTCTTCATGCGCTTTACACCAATATGACCCAAACGGCAGTGCCACAAATAAGTTGCACTATCATTATCAACTCTGCATCTTTTGGCTTCAACATTATGAATATGTGTATCACTACTATCGAGATTCAAAAAAATAGACCACTCTTCAAGGGTGCATGACCATAAAACATATTACTCATATAAATAGAACAACCATTATTCTCAAATTTAAATGAATAACCGTCTAGCATCAAACAAGATCCAGATATAATGTTCATGCTTAACGCTGGCACCAAATAACAATTATTTAGGTCTAAAACTAATCCCGAAGGTAGATGTAGAGGTAGCGTGCTAACAGCGAACACATCGACTTTGGAACCATTTCCCACGCGCATCGTCACCTCGTCCTTAGACAGTCTTCGCTTAATCTATAGTCCCTGTTTCGAGTTGAAAATATTAGCAACAGAACCAGTATCAAATACCCAGGTGCTACTGCGAGCTCTAGTAAGGTACACATCAATAACATGTATATCACATATACCTTTGTTCACCTTGCCATCCTTCTTGTCCGCCAAATACTTGGGGCAGTTCCGCTTCCAGTGACCAGTCTGCTTGCGGTAGAAGCACTCAATCTCAGGCTTAGGTCCAGACTTGGGTTTCTTCTCTTGAGAAGCAACTTGTTTGCTGTTCTTCTTGAAGTTCCCCTTCTTCTCCCCTTTGCCCTTTTTCTTGAAACTGGTGGTCTTGTTGACCATCAACACTTGATGCTCCTTCTTGATTTCTACCTCTGTAGCCTTTAGCATTGCGAAGAGCTCGGGAATTGTCTTATCCATCCCTTGCATATTATAGTTCATCACAAAGCTGTTATAGCTTGGTGGCAGTGATTGAAGAATTCTGTCAATGACACTATCATCCGGAAGATTAACTCCCAGTTGAATCAACTGATTTATACCCAGACATTTTGAGTATATGTTCACTGACAGAACTATTCTCCTCCATCTTGCAGCTGTAGAACTTATTGGAGACTTCATATCTCTCAATCCGGGCATTTGCTTGAAATATTAACTTCAACTCCTGGAACATCTCATATGCTCCATGATGTTCAAAACGTCGTTGAAGCCCCGGTTCTAAGCCGTAAAGCATGGCACACTGAACTATCGAGTAGTCATCAGCTTTGCTCTGCCAGACGTTCTTAACATCGTCAGTTGCATCTGCAGCAGGCCTGGCACCCAGCGGTGCTTCCAGGACATAATTCTTCTGTGCAGCAATGATGATAATCCTCAAGTTACGGACCCAGTCCGTGTAATTGCTACCATCATCTTTCAACTTTGATTTCCCAAGGAACGCATTAAAATTGAACGGAACAACAGCACGGGCCATCTATCAACATAGACAAGCAAAATACTATTAGGTACTAAGTTCATGATAAATTTAAGTTCAATTAATCATATTACTTAAGAACTCCCACTTAGATAGACATCCCTCTAATCATCTAAGTGATCACGTGATCCAAATCAACTAAACCATGTCCGATCATCACGTGAGATGGAGTAGTTTTCAATGGTGAACATCACTATGTTGATCATATCTACTATATGATTCACACTCGACCTTTCAGTCTCAGTGTTCCGAGGCCATATCTTCATATGCTAGGCTCGTCAAGTTTAACCCGAGTATTCTGCGTGCGCAAAACTGGCTTGCACCCGTTGTAGATGGACATAGAGCTTATCGCACCCGATCATCACGTGGTGTCTTGGCACGACGAACTTTGGCAACGGTACATACTCAGGGAGAACACTTTTATCTTGAAATTTAGTGAGAGATCATTTTATAATGCTACCGTCAATCAAAGCAAAATAAGATGCATAAAGGATAAACATCACATGCAATCAATATAAGTGATATGATATGGCCATCATCATCTTGTGCTTGTGATCTCCATCTCCGAAGCACCGTCATGATCACCATCATCACCGGCGCGACACCTTGATCTCCAACGTAGCTTCGTTGTCGTCTCGCAAACTATTGCATCTACGACTATCGCTACCGCTTAGTGATAAAGTAAAGCAATTACAGGGCGATTGCATTGCATACAATAAAGCGACAACCATATGGCTCCTGCCAGTTGCCGATAACTCGGTTACAAAACATGATCATCTCATACAATAAAATATAGCATCATGCCTTGACCATATCACATCACAACATGCCCTGCAAAAACAAGCTAGACGTCCTCTACTTTGTTGTTGCAAGTTTTACGTGGCTGCTATGGGCTGAGCAAGAACCGTTCTTACCTACGCATCAAAACCACAATGATAGTTCATCAAGTTAGTGTTGTTTTAACCTTCTCAAGGACCGGGCGTAGCCACACTCGGTTCAACTAAAGTTGGAGAAACTGACACCCGCCAGCCACCTATGTGCAAAGCACGTCGGTAGAACTAGTCTCGCGTAAGCGTACGCGTAATGTCGGTCCGGGCCGCTTCAGCCAACAATACCACCGAACCAAAGTATGACATGCCGGTAAGTAGTATGACTTGTATCACCCACAACTCACTTGTGTTCTACTCGTGCATATAACATGTACGCATAAAACCTGGCTCGGATGCCACTGTTGGGTAACGTAGTAATTTCAAAAAAATTCCTACGCACACATAGGATCATGGTGATGCATAGCAACGAGAGAGGAGAGTGTTGTCCACGTACCCTCGTAGACCGAAAGCGGAAGCGTTAGAACAACGCGGTTGATGTAGTCGTACGTCTTCACGATCCGACCGATCCAAGTACCGAATGTACGGCACCTCCGAGTTCAGCACACATTCAGCTCGATGACATCCCGCGAACTCCGATCCAGCAGAGCTTCACGGGAGAGTTCCGTCAGCACGACGGCGTGATGACGGTGATGATGTTGCTACCGATGTAGGGCTTCACCTAAGCACCGCTACGATATGATCGAGGTGGAATATGGTGGAGGGGGGCACCGCACACGGCTAAGAGATCAAGAGATCAATTGTTGTGTCTACAGGTGCCCCCCTGCCCCCATATATAAAGGATCAGGGGGAGGAGGCCGCCGGCCAGGAGGAAGGCGCGCCAGGGAGGAGTCCTACTCCCACCGGGAGTAGGACTCCCTCTTTTCCTAATTGGAGTAGGAGGGGGAAAGGAAGGGAAGGAGAGAGGAGGAAGGAAAGGGGGCGCCCCCCCTCCTTGTCCAATTCGGACTAGAGGGGGAAGGGGGCGCGCCGCTAGCCCTAGCCGCCCCTCCTCTTCTCCACTAAGGCCCATCTTGGCCCATTAAACTCCCCGGGGGGTTCCGGTAACCCCCCGGTACTCCGGTATATGTCTGAAACTCCCCGAAACCATTCCGGTGTTCGAACATAGTCATCCACTATATCGATCTTTATGTCTCGACCATTTCGAGACTCCTCTTCATCTCCGTGATCACATCCGGGACTCCAAAATATCTTCGGTACATCAAAACACAAAAACTCATAATACAATCATCATCGAACTTTAAGCATGCGGACCCTACAGGTTTGAGAACTATGTAGACATGACCGAGACACGTCTTCGGTCAATAACCAATAGTGGAACCTGGATGCTCATATTGGCTCCCACATATTCTATGAAGATCTTTATCGGTCAAACCGCATAACAACATACGTTGTTCCCTTTGTCATATGTATGTTACTTGCCCGAGATTCGATCGTCGGTATCTCAATACCTAGTTCAATCTCATTACCGGCAAGTCTCTTTACTCGTTCCGTAATGCATCATCCCGCAACTAACTCATTAGTCACATTGCTTGCAAGGCTTATAGTGATGTGCATTACCGGGAGGGCCCAGAGATAGCTCTCCGACAATTGGAGTGACAAATCCTAATCTCGAAATACGCCAACTCAACAAATACCTTCGGAGACACCTGTAGAGCACCTTTATAATCACCCAGTTACGTTGTGATGTTTGGTAGCACACAAAGTGTTCCTCCGGTAAACGGGAGTTGCATAATCTCATAGTCATAGGAAAATGTATAAGTCATGAAGAAAGCAATAGAAACATACTAAACGATCAAGTGCTAAGCTAATGGAATGGGTCAAGTCAATCACATCATTCTCCTAATGATGTGATCCCGTTAATCAAATGACAACTCATGTATATGGCTAGGAACTCAACCATCTTTGATTAACGAGCTAGTCAAGTAGAGGCATAGTACTGACACTATGTTTGTCTATGTATTCACACATGTATTATGTTTCCGGTTAATACAATTCTAGCATGAATAATAAACATTTATCATGATATGAGGAAATAAATAATAACTTTATTATTGCCTCTAGCGCATATTTCCTTCATTACGTTCAAACATAACCCGACCATCTTCTCTTCCAGAACCTCGTCGAAAACAGGCCATCACGGTTACGCACGCGGTTGGTGTGTTTTAATGAGATTAGCTTCAAGTTCACTACAACCGGATATTAAAAACTCCCAACTGCCACACAACCGTGGGCACGGCTCTCGATAGTTTAAACCCTGCAGGGGTGTCCCAACTTAGCCCATGACAAGCTCTCACGATCAACGGAGGAAAATCCTCCTCCCGGGACAACCCGGTCAAGCTTGGAATCCCGGTTCACAAGACATTTCGACAATGGTAAAACAAAACCAGCAAGAACTCCCGACGCGCCGACACCCTGATAGTAGTCGCGCGTATCTCATCTCAGGCCACGATCGGATGAGCTAAGCTTACGGTCGCTGAGACCCAAGTTTCCCAGGGGGCGCCGCAAGGTGCTCTAGTTTGGACCAACACTCATGAGGAGCATTGGCCCGGGGGGTTGATTAAGTATCCTCAGGTTAATTACTCCCGATGCAAATTTTTGTTGTTATTAGGCAAATGGATAACCAATGTTGGGTCTTGCTGGAAGAGTTTTATTCAAATCAAATTGTCAAGGGGGGGCCCATAAACCCCAACCGTGTAAGGAACGCAAATTCAAGGAACATAACACCGGTATGACGGAAACTAGGGCGGCAAGAGTGGAACAAAACACCGAGAAAAAGGCCAAACCTTCCACCCTTTGCCAAATATATAGATGCATTAATAAAATATAAGAGATATTGTGATATCCCAAGATATCCATGTCCCAACATGGAACAACCTGCACTGCAGCTGCAACTAGCAACGCTATAAGAGGGGCTGAGCAAAAGTGGTAACATAGCCAAACAACGGTTTGCTAGGAAGGTGGGTTAGAGGCTTGATATGGCAATATGAGAGGCTATATGACAAGTGGTAGGTAGCACGACATAGAGATAGAACGAACAACTAGCAAGCAAAGATAGAAGTGATATCGGGGGTGATGATCATCTTGCGTGCAATGTTTTCAGTGGTATCGAATCCTTGCTCCTCGTGAACGTACTCGATAGGGTCCTCGTTCACGAACTCGTCTCCCGGCTCTACCCAAAGGAAGAACACAAACAACGTAACAAAAATCAATCATGGTGCAATGTACAAGCAACATGATGCAAGACATGTCATGGAATGCAAGATATGGTGTGCATATGCGGATGAGGTGTTTTCGAAAGGGGTGCATTCGAGACGGAAGGAGAAACAATGATCATGGCATAATCTTGGTAACCCAAGCATGCCACTGGATAGATCGGAACATTTCGGTTGAAATCGTTTTAGAGATCACCGGAAACGGATGCAAGGTTTAAAATGACAAGCAAAACAAGATGCAATGCAATCTGTTGAAAACAGCAACATGATGACTTGGATGCAAAGTTTAAATATGCTACAGCAAAGACACATAAAAAAGAATGGCATGGCATTGAAGTACATGTCAATCAATACAAAACATGATTACTGAGCTACTGCTAGAACTCACTATAACATGTTTAAAACACCATGCCAAAAATCCAAATGATAACAGTTTTAGAGACTTAGCAAAAATTCACTGATCATGGCAAAACAGATTCAGATAGCAAAGTTTAGGACCAGTATACTATATGCTACAGGAACTAATTATAGCACACAAGAGCATAGCATGTTAGTACTAAATGCACTTAACAAAACTCCCTCAATGGACATGTTCCAGAAACTCATAGATTTGATTCTAGCTTCAATGCAAAATGGCAAGTGATATAAACAGATTTCAGACGGTAGAATTTCATGGCATGGCAGGAATAGATTCATGATAGCATGTTTGCAAGCATGTTTAACTCAAAACAAGGAATATCATGGCATGTGAATAAAATTAGCAGAAAGTAGACATGATGAAGAACATGTTCATGTGCAAAACTACCACATAACATGTTTGAATTTAATCACACAAAAATGACAAAACAGCAATGTAATGTAAAAATGACATGTGTGCAAACTTGCTCAAATGCAGAAACTAAAGCCACCAGTGGATTCATTGGATTTTTCTACCCCAAAAACATATATAATATGTTGGGGTCACTTTAGAAAAATCAACACAAATGCTTAGAAAGAATTACTGCCTAAAATGGAAAAGACATAAATGGCAATTTCCTTATTTGGAACGTCCAGAATTGGACTTGCCTGAATCGGAATAAGGCATCTTTTCAGAAATGGAAAGCGCTGGATTAAAAGAAATAAAAAGAAATAAGAGGAGGGGGTGAGGATGACATGTGGGGTCACCCTGTCATACTCACACTTATGCAAAAGAAATTGGGGAGGTTTAAACCGCGCCCGCGGGGATCGAACCCGGTTCTCCCCGGTGCGGGCATGCGTGGTCAACTGCTGGGCAACGGCGAGGAGGATGACAGGAGGGGGGCTAGGTTCATTACGAGATGGCCCAGGGTCGAGCTCCTCTGATAAGACATAGAAGACGACGACGGTGCCGGCAGGCAACAACGGCGATCACTGGAGCAGTGGTGCACTCGTGGGGGCGCCGAGCGGCTATGCGAGCGCGGGAGCGAGCTGGGGCGTGCGTGTGTGCGTGCGGCAGCCCGAGCATGAGCTCATGCCCGTCTCGGGTGTGGCACGGCACGGCGAGCGAGCGAGCGAGCGGTGCGAGCAGGCAGGGTGCGCGCGCGGGTGTATATGAGTGCGGGGCTACGGCGAGCGAGCGCGCGAGAGAGGATCCTGAGCGGGAGCGAAGCGCGAGCAACGACGGCGACTACGGCATCTACACGGAATTCAGAGCTCGCCGGAGCGACAAGAGCACGACGCATACATGATCGGAGCGGCGATTACGGAAGGCTATCGGCAGGAGGGGGATGGCGGAGGTGAATCCCGGCTCACCTAGCGTCCACGGGACGTGTAGATGTGGCCAGGGCGTCGACGGAGGGACGACGGCGAGCTGACGAACGGGGCGACAAGCTCTGTCCCGAGAAGCAGAGAAGAAGACGACGAGGAGTAGGTAGCCGAACTTGGCATCTCCTGCCTTGGATCGCAGCGGGAAGAAGACGAAGACGGTCACCCGGAGCGCCTGGAGGAAGGCGGGGCGCTGCTGGCGGATCCTACGTATGCGAGGAGCTCTTGCTCGTTGCAGCCATGGTGCGGGTGACGGCTATGGGGGCGTGGCGAGGACCTACTGTAGGCAATGGCGAGAGAGGGGAAAGGGAAACCGTAGGAGGGCGCGGGTGCTGCTTATAAAGGGGGGCGAGCGTCGCTGGCCTCGACGTCCGTGAGCTCATGGCGCGACGGCGCGAGCTCCCTGTCTCTGAAGCGAGGGAGACGGAGGGGAACAGAGCAGATGGCCGTGAGGGGGATGGGTCGCTGGCAGGCGGGCCCGGCGAGAGAGAGGGAAAGAGTCAGCGCTGGCAGGCTGCGGGCGAGGGAAAAAATTGGGTCGAGCTCGTGGCCGAGGCCCACGTGACTGCCGCTACTGCTGTGCTGCGCTGCTGCTCTCTTCTCTTCTCTTTTCTTTTAAACATTTTCTTCAAACAAAAAAGTAAGAAAAGGCCAGAGAGCTAGGCAATGTAGTAGCATGAGATAGAAATATAACAGAGACCCTAGAATTATGTAGTATTTGAATAAATTGCTCTGGACATTTTTAGAGGTAGAAAAATAAAACAAGTTTGAATTATAATCAAACTTGGACCATTTCTTAACCTAACCAAAACAACTCCAAATGTAATGAAATTTGGCAGAGAGGTTTAGGACATGGTGCAATATTTATTGGGGGAATTTGAACATTAATGGAGTAGGGCAATATGGTACTTGCAATTAAGGGAAGAAGTAGAAGGAAGGAGATGTGATGGTGCATGGATCACACATAGAACATGCCACAAACGACATGCATGAATATCATGGAAATGCAAGTGACATAAGCTGAATACAACATTGATATGCTCATGATGCAACATATTTGGCCAAAAATGGATATGACAAGAATAGCAAGGCAAAGCAAAAAACCAAGCAAAACCCAAAATGAAAGCAATCAAGGAGGAAACCACTTGGAATTGGTCATGACAAGGTTGGATACATTGCCAAAATATGGAAGTTTTACATATGGGGTGTTACACACATATGGACCATTGTAACCATGGTCCTGCTACCTGCTCTAGTGGCCATTTGCTTCCTACGGGCCATAGGATCCATGGGCCTTCTACGGGCCGTAGGATTCATGGGCCTTCTACGGTCGTATGAAGAATTGACCAAACATGGGTTGTACCATTCGGGGACCAATAACGGACCGCAATATGGGCCGTACCATTCGTGGACCAATAACGGACCGCAATATGGGCCGTAAATGGGCTAAAATCGGAACCATCCATTTATGGGCCCGGCGATAACATGTCGGTTGTATCACAGGCTTCATCCTATCGACAGGCATAACAGACCATTAATGGGCCGGAATACATGACGACATGAAAATGAACCAATGGCTTAACGGGCCACAAATGGGCCGACTGTAACCATGGGCTGAGTTTGGCTCATTAGCGGAACATGCGAGTAAAGTAATGGAGGGCCAAAAAATGATCCCAAGAATAAATGAGCCCTTAGAAGGCCGAAACATAACATGGGCTGGAAATGACCCAACTGAATAATGGGCCATTAATGGGTCTAATGTGATTTACTATTCATTATGGGCCAGATTCACCCCGAACCATTAAAGGGGCAAGAGTTACAAAAGGCCTCGTATGGGCCGAAAGACATCATGGGCCATTCACAGACCGGAAGTTACAATGGGTTGTGTAAGTGCATCTAGTGCCACCCCTAGTTGGTTTTGGAGTATTGACGACAAACTTGGTTGAGGGACTAATGTGTTTGAGAGAATTGCAGGATAACACACGTAGAAGTCCCTCACTGATTCGGTTTACCTACCAGAGATGACCCCTAAAATGTATGAAGACATTGAAGACAATGGTGGTTCGTGAAGACATTCATGATGAATATAATGAATTGTGAAGACATTCACTTGAAGACTATGGAGTGTGAAGACATAGTTTCTTTCGTAGTCTCCTTTTCTTCTTTATTGAGTCATAGGAACCACCGTACTGTTAAGTGGGGTCCAAGTGAACAAAGTCAGATGACTGAAGTGATGCTCAACCAAAATCCTATATCTTCAAGCGAAGACAATGAGAGCAAATCTTATCCAGAGTTGGATGAGTCAGCTTTGCTTATAGCCCAAGCCAAGCTGTCGCATGTGTTTGAAATCCGACCGTTGGACACGTGTCGGTTCCTTAGTGACCCAGGGTCATTTCGGACATATCATGTCGGGTTGCCTCCTGGTTATAAATAGCCCACCCCTTACACCATAATTTCGTGGCTGCTTAGAGTTAGTGCACGACTTTTGTCGTTTGAGAGCAACCCACCTCCAAAGCCTTTGAGAGAGAGATCCTTGCGAGGACAAAGCCCAGAACACCCAGAGCCAAAGATTGTTAGGCATCATTGAAGTCTTTCTGTCCGCGTGACCTGAAGACTTATTACACTTGAGGACTGTGCATCCTCTAGCCGGTTAGGCGTCATGTTCTGAGCATCCAAGATTCATTGTGGATCGTCGATGAACGAAGTATGTGAAGGTTTGGAAGTCTACCTTGAAGACTTACCAGAGTGATTGGGCGAAGACTGGGTGTCCTTAGCTCACGGGGAATAAGGTGAAGACACAGTCTTCTAAGTTCAATCTCAGCCTCCCTAACCAGACGTATAGTTGTCACAGCAACTGGATATGGTCTACCAAATCCTTGTCTTCAGCAAGCAACTGGTTCTATCCCCTACTTCCTTTTACAATTTAGTTTGTCTTTGTGAAGTCATTGCTTGCTTGCCTAATCTGTTTGACTTCACTGTGTGAAGACAATTACCTGTTTGGCTTCATAGTGTCTTCCATTCTGATCCATACTACCTAGCTGTTGTTAGTCCTCGTACTTTCACTATACTGCTTACTTGACTATGGCTTGTCTAGTGTAGTTCATCTTCCTCTGCATATCATATAGGCTCAGTTCAATAGTTTATCTTCAAAGACCTCGTGTTTTGAAGACTTCCATAAAAATCGCCTATTCACCCCCCCCCCCTCTAGTCGATAACTAGCACTTTCAATTGGTATCAGAGCAAGGTGCTCCCTTGTTCTGTGTGATTCGGTTTAACCACCTGGAGTTTTAGCTATGTTGACTATAGGGATAATCAAGGTCTCCGCTGCGTGCCCAGTCTTCGATGGCACTGATTACTCCTACTGGAAGAATAAGATGCGCATGCATCTTGAAGCCATTGACATTGACCTCTGGTATGTCGTCAAGACAGGCGTCCCCAAGGTCGGTGAAGGTGTCACCGCTGCTGATGTCAAGAGGTTCGCGTAATTGGATTCAACCGCCATGAACATCATCTGTGGTCATCTGACCAAAGGACAGTATGGCCGTGTGAGTGCACTGGAAACTGTGAAGTTAGTCTAGGACTGGTTGTCGAAGGTCAACGAAGGCGTCTCAACTCAGAGAGACTCAAGGATTGATGTTCTTCGCAATCTCTTCAACCGCTTCAAGAGGAATGACAATGAAAATGTCCAGCTCACGTTTGATCGCCTCACTGATATCACTACTGAGCTTCACACTCTTGGTGCCACTGAGATCACCAAGCATGAAACTGTGAAGAAGCTTCTGAGATCACTTGACAGCTCATTTGACACCCTGGCCCTGCTGATATAAGAACGTCCTGACTTCAGAGATTGCAATCCATCTGATATACTTGAGAGGCTCAACACACATGAGTTCCAGCTATCTGAGAAGAGAGACATCTATGGCCCCAACTATGGCCGACCCCGTGCTTTGAAGGCAAAGGGTGTTTCCTCATTTGAAGAAGAATCTGACTGCAGTTCTGAGGATCCTGAAGACATTGGAAAGGAGCTAGCAATGCTCGTGAAGAAGTTCCAGAAGTTCTCCAAAAAGAATCGCTTTGGAAAGTCTTCAAGATCCAGCTCAAGAAATGATGACGCTTCCTCTCGTGACTATAAGAAGAGAACATGCCACAAATGCAAGAAGCCAGGCCACTACATCTCTGAGTGTCCTCAATGGGACAAGGAATCTAAGAAGAAGAAGAAGAAGAAGAAGAAGAAGAAGAAGAAGAAGAAGAAGAGCAAGGAATATGATTCTAATGACAAGAAGAAGAAGAAGAAGAAGAAGAAGAAGAAGAAGAAATCTTCAAAGTCTTCATCAAGGTCTTCATCTCACAAGAAGAGCTCATCTGGAAAGGCTCGTGCGTTCATTGGCAAGGAGATGGATTCAGAGGAGGAGCTGCTTCTGAGGGGGCAAAGGTGGAGTCTGAGGAGGAGTCTGATTCAGGTGTGGCAAGCCTGGCTCTATCTTCGGCATTCATCGCCAAGTCCATCTTCAACACTGAAGACAATGGTCACGTCGCCGATGATGAGGATGATTCTGCTCCGACCTACTGCTTCATGGCACGAGGTGCCAAGGTAAACTCACGCGATGCTTACTTTCAAACCTCCAGTGAAGATGACGCTGAGTATGAATCCAAACCCAGCTATAAGACTATTGCTAAAATTGCAACTGAACAACAAACTGCTATGGAACATATTCAAAAATTGCTAGACAAAAGCGATGACCTCTTGGACGAGGAAATGAATCAAACTCAGTCCTTAATCGAAGACATTAAAAATCTTTGTGTTAAGTACGAGGAACTTGAAAGTCGTCATGAAACACTCTCAGGTACTCATGAGAAGCTTTCCTATGATTATCTGCAAAGGAAGCAAGATCTAGAGAAACTGAGAGCGTCTCATGTAGATCTTCAAAAGGAGAACGATTGTCTTCTCGCTCAACACATCACTTCCGCCCAGGAAGATTTTGTGCCACCATGTTTAAAATGTCTTGAGCGTGATAATGATGTCTCTGTTTCTGAATGTTTTACTACCTCTGATGCTGCAATATCTTCAACTGTTGATGTGGTAACTAACCCCTTTTTTGAGGATACCACTACTATTGCTGATGAGAATGCTAGGTTGAAGACATTGCTTGAAACAGGCATGTACAAAAGCCTCAAAGGGCATCAGACACTATGTGATGTCCTTAAGAAACAGATTCTGAACCGAAACCCTAGGAAAGAGGGTGTTGGGTTCGAGAGGAAAATGAATGTTGATGGTTCCTATTGGAAGCCTGAGCAGTACCCCAAAACCACATGGGTTGCTGCAAAGGATCCTTTAGTGGATCCATCCACCTTATCTAGCTTCACTTGTTCTAACCCCATTATCATTGATGAATCCTTTGACGCCAATTATAAGTTGTTTAAGAATCAAAATGGTGAAGTGTTTGCCAGGTTTATTGGTACTAACTGCAGGAACGGGCCACCTTTGAAGAAGATCTAGGTGCCCAAAAGTTGTCTTGAGAAGCTTCCCGTGAATGTCATCATGACACCACCTGGGAAGAAGACAAACCCCAGACTAAAGGCTTCGTATGGCCCAAAGGCTTCATATAGACAGAGGCACAAGGTCACCCTAACGCCAATGTTTTGTAGGGAAACTATCATCAGACTCATGAATATGAGTGTGTTTCTTCTAACCGGTATGTTCATAAATCAAAAAACTCTTCTACATATTCATATGAGTATTATTCACCTCCTGCAAAACTATTTGCTAGGGCTCCAAAGCCAAAGTTCTCAGATGCTGCACTTAGACTCATTGCTTCTAAGCCACCCCTGACGATGTGGGTGGTTAAGAAGAATTAACTTTCTCTTGCAGGGAAAGGTCTCCAGCCGGAAATCAAAGACTTTTGACGCCAATGCTGGGGACCTAAAACATCTTGTGGGACGCAAGATAAAATGCTAGAATGGTCTTACCATTTATTTCGTCCCAGGGTTTCTTGACGAGCATCCTATCTTACCGAAAAACAATCTTAAATTTGATAGCATGCTTGTTCTCTATATGTTTGTGCTTCACAATACTCTTGGTGAAGCCTATCCCGCTAACTGCACTATAGGGTATGACTCCGAAAGCTACTGAGTGGATCATGGATAGCGGATGCACTAACCACATGACTGGTGATCGAAGTCTTCTCATGGATTCAACCCTATGTCCATCTACTAAAAGTCACATCACGTTTGCTAACACTGGTAAAAGCAAGGTATTGGGCCTAGGTAGAGTTGCAATCTCAAAGGATCACCACATGGATAAAGTGATGCTTGTTGAATCCCTTGGATTCAACTTAATGTCTGTCTCAATGCTTTGTGATCTAAACATGATTGTGATATTTGGAAAATATCGTTGCCTTGTGCTTATGGAATCTGACAAATCTCTAGTTTTCGAAGGGTATCGAGGAGACGATCTATATATGGTAGACTTCTCCGCATGACCACAGCTTGTCATATGTCTTCTAGCAAAAGCTTCAGAGTGTTGGCTTTGGCATTGGAGGCTAGGACATGCGGGCATGAGGAACTTGCACACTCTCATGAAGAAGAAGCATATCATTGGCATCGAGGGCGTCAAGTTCAAGAAGGATCATCTATGTGGTGCTTGTGAAGCCGGGAAGATGACTAGGGCCAAGCATCCCTCGAAGACAATCATGACTACATCACGCCCTTCGAGCTGTTGCACATGGACTTATTCAGCCCTATTCATTACTCTGCCCTTACTACCACTGCACATCTCTATGGCTACGTTATTGTTGATGAATATTCAAGATACACTTGCGTGCATATAATTCTCTACAAGACTGAAGTGCAGGATGTCTTCAGACGCTTCGCCAATCGTGCCATGACCAATTACATCATCAAGATCAAGCACATCAGGAGTGACAACGGCACAGAATTGAAGAACACTCGCCTCAACACTTATCTTGATACATTGGGCATCACACATGAGTTCTCTGCTCCATACACACCTCAGCAGAATGGCATCGTGGAGCACAAGAACAGAACCCTCATTGAGATGGCATGTACGATGCTTGATGAGTACAAGACTCCAAGGAAGTTCTCGCTTGAAGCCATTGATACTGCTTGCCACATCATCAACAGAGTTTATCTTCACAAGTTCTTCAAGAAGACATCCTATGAGCTCCTGACTGGTAAGAAGCCAAATGTCAGATACTTCAAGGTCTTTGGTGCTAGGTGTTGGATCAAAGATC
Source organism: Aegilops tauschii subsp. strangulata (assembly GCF_002575655.3). Lineage (NCBI taxonomy): Eukaryota > Viridiplantae > Streptophyta > Magnoliopsida > Poales > Poaceae > Aegilops > Aegilops tauschii. The sequence continues at coordinate 291,354,936 of NC_053038.3, forward strand.
CACATCACACTTCAAAATTTGCACCGAAAGAACATGAAGGTTTTATGCTTGGCTACGCAAAGGATACGCACACCTATAGAGTCTTCAACCTCTTCCACTATAAAGTGGTTGAAACTGTAGATGTGCAGTTCGATGAGACTAATGGCTCGCAAAGAGATCACCTGCCAAATGTGCTGGATGAAGCTACACCAAGTGAGTCTATCAAGATAATGGGTACTGGAGAAATCATACCCACCAAGGAACAAGCTGAAGAGGAAATCATCATTTCTGCACCTAAACAACATGAAGACAATGCTCAGCCTGAAGCCAATGTTGAAGATGAAGACAACAATCAGCAAGGGCAAAATCTTCGCCCAGTTCATCCTCGGGTCGCAAATCAAGTCCAGATTGAGAAGATCATTGATAGTATCAGTGCACCTGGTCCACTCACTTGTTCAAGAGCAACACAGCTAGCAAATTTCTGTGGTCACTTTGCATTTATCTCTATATCTGAACCCAAGAAAGTTGATGAAGCCTTCATGGAACCTGAATAGATTCAAGCTATGCAAGAAGAGCTTCAACAGTTCGAGCTGAATAACGTATGGGCGCTTGTTAAGCGTCCTGACCCTCGCAAGCACAATATTATGGCACCAAATGGATCTATCACAACAAAGAAGATGAGCATGGTCAAGTTGTCAGAAACAAGGCCCATCTCGTTGCCCAAGGTTACACACAAGTGGAAGGAATTGACTTCGACGAAACCTTTGCTCCTGTGGCTAGGCTTGAAGCAATTCGCATACTGTTAGCCAATGCGAACCACAACAACATTCTTTTGTACCAAATGGATGTAAAGAGTGCCTTCCTCAACGGCAAAATTGAAGAAGAAGTGTATGTTGCACAACCTCCTGGTTTTGAAGATCCAAAGCATCCTGAGATGGTGTACAAGCTCAACAAGGCACTGTATGGCCTCAAAAAAGCACCTCGCGCTTTGTATGACACACTCAAAGACTTCCTGAAGAGCAAAGGCTTCAAACCTGGTTCTCTAGATCCCTCTCTCTTCACGAAGACATATGATGGTGAACTATTTGTATGCCAAATCTATGTGGATGACATTATCTTCAGCTGCACTGATAAGAGATACAGTGATGAGTTTGGGCATATGATGCAAGAGCAATATCAGATGTCCATGATGGGAGAGCTGAAATTCTTCCTTGGTCTTCAAATCTGTCAGCAAAGAAATGGCATCTTCATATCACAAGAGAAACACCTCAAAGACTGCCTGAAGAAGTTTGGAATGCAAGACTGCAAAGGGTACATGACGCCAATGCCAACCAAAGGCCAATAGGGCCCTGACGACAATGGTAAAAGAGTTCGATCAAAAGGTATACCGCTCCATGATTGGTTCTTTATTGTACTTATGTGCATCTAGGCCTGATATAATGCTTAGCGTTTGCATGTGTGCCTGATTCCAAGCGGCACCAAAGGAATCGCATCACCTCGCTGTGAAGTGAATTCTTAGATATTTGGCTCACACCCCAACACTAGGATTATGGTATCCAAAAGGGCTCAGAGTTTGATCTAGTTGGATTCTCAGATGCTGACTATGCTGGTGACAAGGTTGATCGCAAGTCCACATCAGGCACATGTCACTTTCTCGGATGATCTCTTATCTGTTGGTCTTCAAAGAAGAAGAACTGTGTATCACTCTCCACTGCTGAATCTAAATACATTGCTGCTAGATCTTGCTGCGCTCAGCTTCTCTGGATGAAGCAAACTCTCAAGGATTATGGTATCAACATGAAGCATGTGCCACTCTACTACGATAATGAAAGCGCCATCAAGATTGCTCACAATCCAGTTCGGCACTCAAAGACAAAGCACATTCAGATCCGTCATAATTTTCTCAGGGACCATGTGTTGAACGAAGACATTGATATCATTCACGTCAACACTGAAGAGCAATTGGCAGAAATCTTCACGAACCCCTTGGATGAGAAAAGGTTTTGCAAGCTGCGGTATGAGCTAAATATCTTAGAATCCTCGAATGTCCTTGTCGGCGTTCTGGGAACGGGGGTCCCCAGACTTGCCTGCCTGCGGCCCACGGCGTGGCTGTGCTAGCAGGCCTATACGGCCCATCTTCATCAACAAGGCATCCAAGACCCTCGCGGGGGGCCAAGCCTCGCGAGGCGGACGACACAAGACCTCCTCAGGAGCGGCCTCACCGGGTTGGCTCGCGAGGGGCGGAGAGATCAAGGCAAGGCAAACCTCGTGAGGTTCTCATGACGTGAGCCATGACGATCAATATTAGGCGGGCGTCGGGCGGGCGCGCAGCGTCCTTGTTTCCCCTTTGGTGCTAAGGAGGCAAGCGCAGGCGCGGAGTACCGAGGCATCAAGCAAAGGTTTCCATATCAGTGCAATGAGACCAAGACCAGCAGGACGGCAAGACGAAGGTCACCATGGAGCCCAAGGTGGCGTCACCACCAGAGCCTTTTTCAGGCGAAGACCGCTTTTGTCAGGATAAGCTGTACTAGCTGTCCCCTTTCAAATTGGCCGTTGTTGGCTCCCTTCCCGCTCAATATTTGGGAAGAGGACCAGGGCCTATAAAAGTAGAACTAGCCACCACCGCAACGGATCCGGAACCAACTCATTCAGAGGCATCGCATCTGATCCTTAGCCACACACCAAGCACAAGAACACCTCAACCTCAAGAGGCTGTTCTTCCCCTTGTACTGTTCATCATCAGCCCAAGAGGCAATCCACCACCACCACACTGGAGTAGGGTATTACACCACAACGGTGGCCTGAACCAGTATAAATCTTGTGTCTCTTGTGTTGTGAGTTCGTTGAGTTCGTCCGCGAGATCTTAGCAATCTAGGGCGTGGATCGGTAGGAGGGAAAGAACTTCGCGCGCACCCCAGAGTTCGAACCTTAAGGGTTTTGCCGGAACCCGTGACTGACATTTTGGCGCGCCAGGTAGGGGTGCGCCGAAGCTTCCCTTTCGTTGCTCCGCGTCTCGTCGGTTCGTTGTCTCCATGGCGGACGCACGCCGCGCCCGTGCCGAGCGCCGAGCTGCCCTCGCCACCCGCGTTGCTCAGACGGCCCCTATCGGCGGGCCACCCCGTCTCTATCCGTCGCCTGCTGCCAACGCCGCCACCGGCCCAGTGGGGAATGAGCAGCAAGCGTCCTCGCTGCACCCCTCGGTGCGGCGGGACGGCCACACCGCTACTCCATCGCCAACTCCCGCTGGTTCGTCGTCCCACGCTCGTCGCGCTCCCATGGACGCACGGGCCGTGCTCCTCATGGCGCACGAGCTCTTGCGCTACCGCCCACTCGACGACCTCTACGAGGAATGGCTCGACCGCATCGCCGAGCTTGTTCGCGCCGCAGGGGGCTCCCCTGCGCCGTCCCTCTCACTGCCTCGCCCTCCGCCAGCTACGGGCGACGTAGCTCCCGGAGCGCCTCCACCACCTCTGCACCAAGACGGCGCCCTGGCGCCAAGGCGCGCTGCTTCACGGCGTGACCCACCACGTCCGGTGCCCGCGCGTGAAGAAAGAAGCTGTCAAGAAGTCCCTCGACCGCAAGAGAACACTCCGCCGCTCCTCCCACTGCCGCGCCAGGATCGTTTGCCGCAGCAAGGCCCCGCGCCGCTCGCCGTAGTGGCGCGCGGGCGTCAAGACCAAGCTCCACCTCCAAGACGGGCCCCGGTGACCACGGCCGGCTGCCGCTCCTTCACCCCCGAGTTGCGTAGCGTCGCCTGGCCGGGCAAGTTCAAGACGGATTTGCCTCCTCGCTACGACGGCACCCCCGACCCCGCGGAGTTCCTACAGCTCTACGAGCTGAGCATCGAGGGGTCCAACGGCGACGAGAAAGTCATGGTGAACTGGTTTCCCATGGCTCTCAAGGATGGCGCCCGCTCCTGGCTCCTGAACCTGCCTCCGGGCTCGATCTCCTCCTGGGACGAGATGCACAACCATTTCATTGCCAACTTCCAGGGCACTCGTGACCGCCTGCCCGCCGCGGGTGACCTGCGCCGCGTCAAGCAACAACCAGGAGAGACCCTCCAGAAGTACATCCAGCGTTTCAACAACGTTCGTCTCAAGATCCCCAAGGTGACAGACGAGGCCATCATCTCCGCGTTCTCTGATGGCGTCCATGACGTCAAGATGAAGGAGGAGCTCGCTATCCACGAGGAGTTGTGCACATCCCTGGAGCTGTTCAACCTGGCGACCAAGTGCGCAAGAGCTGAGGAAGGGCGCCACTCCCTCCTTGAGCTCCCGGCTGCAGACCCGGAGGAGAAGAAAGCCAAGGCCAAGGACGCGAAGCGCAAGGGAGCAGCCATGCTCGCGGCGGAACCGGACACCAAGCGCGGCAGAGACTAGCCCGAGTCATCCAAGAGCAGCCAACCGTTCTGCGCCTTCCATAACATGCATACCCACAACACCAGCGACGGTCAAGAGCTCAGAGCCATTCGAGAAGGATGCTTCGGTCGACGCCCCGAGCGCAACGACCGGGGCTACGGACGAGGAGGAGGACGAGGTGGCGGACGCTGGGACGACCGTGGCCCGCGCCAGGAGTGGCGCGACCGACCTCGTGAGGACCGCTGGCAGGATCAGCCTCACGAGGGCGCCTGGAGGGATCAGCCTCGTGAGGATCGTCCTCAAGGCAACGCCGGTCTTCCCCCACTACCGTCGCCGCCAAGAAGGAATGACGACCACCATCAAGACGAGAGGGCTGGGGGCTTCCAGGAGCCATGTGCTATCGCCTGCATCTTGGGCGGAGCTCAGGCCCCAGCTTCGTAGCGTATCTTCAAACAGTTTGCTCATGAAGTGAATGAAGTCCTCCCCAAGCTTGAGGCCACACGCCCGCTCAGATGGTCCAAGTGCGCCATCACCTTCAGTTCGGCGGATCAGCTCAAGTGCGTGGCTACCGCAGGCGCCCTCCTGATGCTTTGCTCCCCAGTCATCAGCAACGTGCAAGTTACCAAGACCCTCGTCGACGGCGGCGCAGGGCTCAATGTCATGTCCGTCGACACGTTCGACAACCTCCAAGTGTCGTATGATCAGCTTCAGCCCACCAAGCCTTTCTCAGGAGTGACCGACGGCTCCACTACCCCGATCGGGCAGGTCCGCCTTCCCGTCACCTTCGGAGAACGCAAGAACTACCGCACCGAGCTCATCGACTTCGACGTCGCGCACATCCGTCTGCCGTACAATGCCATCCTCGGGTATCCAGCCCTGGCCAAGTTCATGGCGGTGACCCATCACGGCTACAATGTCCTCAAGATGCCGGGAAGCGGCGGCATCATCACGGTCCCATGCGAAGAAAGAGATGCAGTGTGCTCCCTCGAGCGTGCCTTTCAAGCTGCAGCAATCGACGACCCCGATAGCAAGGGCGAGTGCCCTCCTGAGGCCACCCCCAAGAAGAAGAAGAAGTTGCGCCGTGTAGGACCTCAGGAGGGTGGCGTCGCAACTGGAACCTCGTCAGGATCAGCGCCCGCGCCAGGGGCGCCTCCCTCCATCACATAGGAAGGCGCGCCCGATGCCCTCCTTGTGCATGGCTCAGGGGCCCTCTTCTGGAGGGCCTTAGACCTTGCTAACGTCACGAGGGAGGCGCTCGGGCACCACTTGGAGGCGTGCTTCGCGGCACGTTTCCTCAGGAGAACACAGGGCGAGGAGCGCCCACCGCTCAGGAGTTCATCACCAGGACCACTCAGGAACTGCAAGACGCAAGGGCCATGTGTGGCGGCCGCTGCTCACCAGGCGCAGATCCCCATCCAGGCGAGGATGCCGGGCTGCGCGTCTGCATCGACGTCCCAAGGCTCAACAGGGCTGCATCTCAGGAGCCCTTCTGGCCTTCGCGCGTGGGCCGCTGCGAGGGTCCACCGCACAGCTACGTTCGCATGCCTTTCGGCCTGCCGAGCGTGTCGTTCGCCTATCAGCGCAACTTGTGGCGTGCCCTGGCAGCTCAGGAGGCCAGGCACCACGCTGTGCTGACAGAGATGGAGACGGTCCTCAAGGAACCACCTGGACCCCTAGAGCCTCCCGAGGCTCAGGGCCCTGGTGGCTCGTGAGGAGCAATTCCTTCGCCGCGTACCTTCAGCTGCCCCAACTCTCCTTCGTCAACGGAACCAGGTGACATTTTCCAAGTTCATTTAGCTGGGAGCACCCCTTGGGCTGCATCATTCCTAGGCCGCGTGGGTCCGTCCCTGTGGCATGTATCCCCTTTTTTCTTATGTCTTTAGCTTACCTTGCTGGGGGCGCCCCTCGGGCTGCATCATCCCCAAGCCGCTCGGGCCGGACCCGGTGGCGTGTATCTTCCCTGCATTTACCTAAGCTAGTATGCTTCCCATGCTTAATCTGCCTATGATTATCGTTTGTTTGACTCTCACCCCCCCACGGGGGCAGCTCATGCTGGCACGGCGCTTGTGCACGGGTCCATCCCTGCAACGTCGACAAATCCGAGTGGTCGAGCTCTGGCTCGCGGCACGCCCCGCGCACGTCACCTCACCAGGCCCTCAGTGCCTTCGTCTCCTCGCGAGGCAGCCGGCGGCGGACTGGCAACCATAATAGCAAACTGTGTTTCTCCTTGTGCTGGCTCGCAGGAATCTCGTGAGAATGACAGCAGGCGGCACCGTGAGCTCCCTCTTCTCCCATGCAATCCGCTTGCGTGTTAAAAGGGGGGCTCCTGAGCATCGCGACTCAGGAGCTCCTACTGGCTCTCCAGCCCTCACCCCCTGGCCTTGACCACGGCACGCGACCTGGCATACCAGCGGCGGCTGAGCTCGCTCGAGGGCCGGGACCTGAGGACGTAGAGCATAAAGGAGAGCGTGGAGAAGAGGGGGGGCTCGCACGGACCTGGCCTAGCTACGCATTAACGCGGCGCATCGCAAGGAATCGACCCCAAACCACCAAGATAAGTCTCGCGCTCAGATTGGCTAATCGCTGGAGCCTAAGGGTCACGCACCCCGCAGCCCTGTTGCGGCAACATCGCCTCCCTTTCTTACCTTACCATGGTTGCTTGAGCGCTAAAGGGGACCTCCTTAGCATCGCGCCTCAGGGGCTCTTACTGGACCTCGGGCCGCTCACCTCCTGGCCTTGACCACGGCACGCTACCTGGCATACTAGCGACGGCTGCAGCTTGCCTGGGGACCGGGACCTGTCAGCGTAGAGCAACAAGCCGTCGCGAGGTTGGAAAGGGGAGACCGAGACTAAACAGGACAGGCATTTGCAAATTTCCATAACAAGGAGAGTATCAACAAAAGGCATTACAGGCCCTTTACACACACCCGCGGGGTACTTCTTGATTCCTCACAGGGAACAAAAACGAGAACCTAGGAGAATCCTATCTACACCCTCCCGTGGCCGACACCATCATCAACAGTGGGCCACGGGAGGCCGGCGCCAACCCCATCCAAATCAGCGACGGCGGCGGCTGGACGCCGCAGCCCTGCTCCGGGCGTGGCGAGAGCTCGGGGGCACGTAGCTGTCGTCACTTGTCTCCGGAGTCTTGTAGAGCTCGGGAGAACCGCTGGACGCCCAAGAGTCGCTGCTGCTGGAGGTGCCGCAGGCCGGGCGCGCGTCGTCTTGGCGCACCCCTCTAGGGCAGCACTCCAGGCGGCGGCCCTCCGCATCAAAGACCTTGAAGAACAGCGTGGAGGCGCCGTCATAGTCGAAGTGGATCGCGAGGGCGCCCTCAGCACGGCAAACCCGCGCAACCTCGCCCCAGCCGCGGGTCATGAAGATCTTGCTGGAGGAGACCACTTCAACCTCTGCTCTGGTTACTGGGGCGTCGCAGTCAGCATGCTGCAACCAGAGCTCGAGGGGTCCCCTCGGTGGCATCACGTCGGAGAAGAACCACGGGAAACGGATCCAAGTGCTTGGGGGCATCGCCGCCCACAGCACGAGCTCGCGAGAGGAGTCCGCAGCATGGGTTCCAGGGGCGACGGCGCGTATCGCCATCGCGCAGCAGCCGCAGTCGCGCCGCGGGCGGCGCCGCTCGTCGCTCCTTCCTCCTGAGCCCCCGGCTTGGGCGTACAGGGGTAGCGGATACCCAAGAGGAGGTCGCTCACACCAAGGCCTCGTCACCACCTGCATCGCCGCTGCGTCGCGGCGGTGAACCAACCTCTTCTTCGGCGGAAGCGGCCCCGGCTTGTCGCGGGGAGCCTTTTCTTTCTCCTCGGCGGAGAACCTTCGAATCGGCGCCATTGTTGCTAGCAGAGGAGCAAGGAGGAAGAAGCAAGCGGACTGGGAAGAGATGGATGACGGGGGCTTTGCCCCCCTCCCCATTTATAGCGGGAGAAGGCCAACCGGCGCCTCCCACGATCACAGGTAATGATGGTTTTCCCTTGCATGTCGCAGGGACTTGTCAAGACGGGCAATTGCCGAGGCAGCATGGGGAAGCGGAGACGCCCACGTCCAATCAACCGCCACGCGTCGACCAAGGCCGCAGGCTTTTGGGGCCCGCGGCGCTCCGCACTTGACCTTTGGCTTCGCCTCGAAGCCAAGCCCGAGCGCGCCTTGGGCCCGGGGGCTACTGTCGACGTTCTGGGAATGGGGTCCCCAGACTTGCCTGCCTGCGGCCCACGGCGTGGTTGTGCTAGAAGGCCTATACGGACCATCTTCATCAACAAGGCATCCAAGACCCTCGCGAGGGGCCAAGCCTCGCGAGGCGGATGACACAAGACCTCCTCAGGAGCGGCCTCACCGGGTTGGCTAGCGAGGGCCGGAGAGATCAAGGCAAGGCAAACCTCGCGAGGTTCTCGTGACGTGAGCCATGACGATCAAGATCAGGCGGGCGCCAGGCGGGCGCCAGGCGGGCGCCAGCGCGCGCAGCGTCCTTGTTTCCCCTTTGGTGCTAAGGAGGCAAGCGCAGGCGCGGAGTACCGAGGCATCAAGCAAAGGTTTACATATCAGTGCAACAAGACCAAGACCAGCAAGACGGCAAGATGGAGGTCACCATGGAGCCCAAGGCGGCGTCACCACCAGAGCCTTTTGCAGGTGAAGACCGCTTTTGCGCGGGAAGGGAGCATGGCCTATATAAGTAGAACTAGCCACCACCGCAACGGATCCGGAACCAACTCATTCAGAGGCATCGCATCTGATCCTTAGCCACACACCAAGCACAAGAACACCTCAACCTCAGGAGGCTGTTCTTCCCCTTATACTGTTCATCATCAGCCCAAGAGGCAATCCACCACCACCACACTGGAGTAGGGTATTACACCACAACAGTGGCCCGAACTAGTATAAATCTTGTGTCTCTTGTGTTGTGAGTTCGTTGAGTTCGTCCGCGAGATCTTAGCAAGCTAGGGCGTGGATCGGTAGGACGGAAAGAACTTCGCGCGCACCCCAGAGTTCGAACCTTAAGGGTTTTGCCGGAACCCGTGATCTGACAGTCCTGCGAATGGACACACATCCTAACGCTTATGCATGTTGATGACTTAGATGTGCAAAACACGAAGTAACGTATATCTTCAATTTATGAAGACTTACCCTCTAAGTGTGAATACATTAATGTGGAATTTGACTTCGGAGTACCACGATAATTGTGCGTTGTGTCTAGGTCTAATATTTGCTATACGGTGGGTAACGCCACCACCACACTTTCTTGAAGAGTTTCATTTGGCGTCATGTGTGCATTATCTTTCGATTTGATTTGTCTTCAACATTGGTTTGACTTCAAAGTTTATCTTCGCAATTTTGATTTGGTGTGTGTGTGTGTGTGTGTGTGTTCTGTCCTCTACAACATTCACTTATAGTTGTGTTTTCAAATTTGCTATTTTATGAACTAAGTGAATGTGATCGGACGCTAACCCCTTCTGTGCTTATCCCTCAAATAATCTCTGTCTCTTCATATGCATTCTGTTGACACGTGTTGAATGTCTTCACTGTGTCCTTGTCAGCTGAAGATACAGAGACACACATTTAAAAACATTTTTAATGCTCTTATCTCTTTTGCCTGGATACCGAAGAAGCCGGAACAGCCACCCGACAGACCAGGCGCGTGTGGGATCGTGGCTCAACCCCCGATAAGTTGCATGTTTGCCATGTGTCCACCAGATGTGAACTGCCAGGGACACTTGCGTAATTGTGTTGCGCTGCCCCTTCTCCTTATAAATACTTCACCCACACAGTCATTATCTCTTCTCCCACCTCGCCGTCTTGCTCAAACCCTAGCACCACCGCTAATCTCAGTCGACGCCGGAGACGAAGCGCTTAGCTGTCGCGACCTCTTCGACGTCGTCTCCATGCTGGCCGCGGACATCTACCTCTCCGCCGCCACCGTAGGTGTCTTCCGCCGCCAAGTTAGGGCGCGGGAGATTGGACTGCTTGGCCTCCTTCCTGCCTCGTCTAGCAGTTCTTCGTGCGGTAAATAAAACTCACTTTTTACTGCTTATTTGATCCGTTGAAACTGTCAACTTCTTCCAAAAGGGGTTTCTACACTTCCAAATCAATTTCTTTCTGTTTCTGCATCTCATAATTTGCAAGTATATTCACTTATGCATCACAACTAGTTAAATTCCTCACTTGTATTTATTCATCGATTCATACAAATCTGGAACCAACTCACTTCAATAAGTGAATGTCTTCGCGCCATGAGGTCAATGTCTTAAAACCGATTTATCTTCAAAATCTTCTAAGAATGCATATGACCTCTTCCCCTTCCCTCGCATCACTAATGCTGTCATAGGTACATGTCCGTGGGAGAATCCCTTGGTTCTCATAGTCTGCATTCATTTGCAGAGTTCTTACAGCATCATATTGAATCTCCAGAAGCCAGTTCTTGTCTGACTAGCAGATTGAAGCCAAACATTGCCTTGAAGCCTTTCTGTTTGAGTCCAATGGCATCAAGAAAAATCTGCAAAGAAGGGTGGCAGACAGCGCCGTGACAACACTGCCTTGGACCTACCCCCTGATCTTTATGAGAAATACAAGTCTGGCCCAGATGAATCATACACTCAGCAAAAATCAAGAGTCCAATGGATTCGTAGACACTGGGCAGAGGAATGGTTCAAATACCACTATGTCACTAATGAGTATGCTAAGAAGAACGTTGTGAGGCCACCCTGGGCCGATGTTGTATACAAGAAGCTTATGCCCAAGACGAAGGCTGAAGCCATTGCTCAGGGCTTTGATCCTTGCATGGTCAGAGGACCTCAGCCTGCAGACGTCGACCCATCCAGTCTTCGATGGTGTCGCGATGATGAATTTTTTCAACTAAATCTTAAGTTTGCAAGAGCTTCTGCTGTGCAGAACAAGAAGGAACTGGGGTTTGTGTCACACCCTGATTTTCATGCCACAACACTTAAGCTGATAAATCATGATAAAATGTGGTTTGACAAAAACTTTTCAGAGTTTTAAACTTTGCTTGATTGGATTTTTGGTTTGCTGGTTGCAAGTGCTCTAAAAATCAAATAAATCCTCCAACTCTTATACTCATTCTCCTTGATCCAAAAACTTGCCCAATGATCATGCCATGTGTATAGATCAATATAGTAATTTCTTACAAAAATAATTTGGCCAAAAAGTATTTTCTAAAATTAGTTTTCCAAAAACCCCTGAATTGAGGTCTACACTGCAAGTACTTGATTTGGGGTGTGAAAAATCTTTCAAAAGGTATATTTGAATCCTATTAGATATAGGACTCCCATAAACCACAAAAATATAATTTTAAAAGTTATTTTCCTATTTTATTTAAAAGTTTTTCTTACGGCCATAAATGGTCTTTAATAGGGAAAAAATATTTTATTGCTTCGAAAATATTTGACAAAAATAAGGGAAACTCAGTGGACATATATTTTACATATATAAGAGTTTCGACACATGGTCATGTTCAAAATATTGGACAAAACCTCCCAAAACCATTTCTGCCCATTTCAAGGATTTGAAATATTTCTACAGGAAATATTTTCATAAAAATCCAAGGAAAATCAAGAAAGTCACAAATGCATATTGTGATCACCTTGCAAAGCCTCATCTCAATTAAGGTCAATTTGGTTCACCAAAATGCCCCAAAACCCTCTCTGACCAGAATCAAATTTGAACAACTTTGTACTACCAACTTTCTCTCCTTGACCCCAACTTTTGTGAGCATGTTCACATGACCAAATGAGGCCACTACACAAAGTGGTGCATCAAGGGGAAGTGATTTGCTGAACTAGATCTTGGTAAATGCATTTCTGTTGATTTCTAGGGTTTACAAAAGTTGCATTGGCAACTTTGCCCAAAAGAGCTCAAAATTGGTGGGAGGCCCTAATTATATGTGCCATTTCATCCTGTGGAGTCTCATGCCAAATGGAGTTCATTTGCTTACCCAAACAAGCGTCAAACACCTTCTGCCACTTTACCAAAATTCCATTTTTGACCTCTTCCACTAATCTCCATGGGCTCAACTATGTACGACAGCTGCTCCTGACCCTCTCCTACCTCCAGTAACTCTCCTCCTTCATCAGCTCAATTATGTGGGGGTAAAACCCACCTCTTTCTCTCTGTGTTCACCCATGGCAACACCTCTTCTCTCTCCCATTTCTATATGTAGCACCCCACCTAGTTCCTATCCACTCTAGAGCATCCAAGGAAGCTCCAAGGCACAAAGGGACATGCCCTGGCCCTTTAAAAATGGCCATGCCAGCCATTTGCATGCTCCAGAGCGCGCTACAATGCGCCCAGGAACTGTAGCCGCCCTCTGCCCGACACCTCCGGTCACCTCGGGCCTCCCCAGCACGCCCGACGATGCGCCTCGGCGTCCGAGACACGGCAGCTGGTCGTCCCCCTCCTTTCTTTCTCTCTCTCCTTCCCCTGCTCGCACGCGCACCATGGCCGCCCGAGAGCTCCAATGAGCACGCTCACACGCGTGATGCTATGGCCCTTCCCTGCTCTCTCTCTCTTCTCTCCCCTCGCCCTATACCAACCCCACGAGCACCCCAGACACGCCCACGCGCGCCCCCGTGGCTTGCAGCGACGACAACAGCCTCGCCGGCGCATGAGCTCACGGTGCACCATCGCCCGCCATAAAAGGCCACCCCCGAGCCCTCTCTGGCCTCGGTTCACTCCCTCTTCCCCCCAGCGACCTCCTCGAGCAGCCTGCTCCTCCTCCTGCACCTTCCTTCTCCTCCTACCACCGCACGGCCGCCGCTTCGGGTCGATCAAATTCGAGCAACACCGAGCTCACCTCCCTCCCTTTCCTCCACACAAAGACTCCCCGTGGTCCGGCAAACCTCCCCACCTCCTCGAACCATCGCGCGGATACTCGAACGCCGAGAGCCACAGATGGCCGGCGACCTCCCCCGCCACCGTCAAAGCTGCGGTCACCTCGGCCCCCTCCGGCGGCCGTGACCTGCACCAGCGGATGCACCGCTCCGCACTGAGCTCTCCCATAGGCGGAGCGCCGTGGGAGACGACCGGAGGCGCCGGCTCGCCGGACGAGCGTCGGCGTGCGCTCTGCCTCCCCTGCTCTGCCTCGAGCGGGAGGTAGAGGACGACCGCCCCGCCAGCTGGCAGGGGGGCCTCCCATTAGCGGCAGAAGCGACCGCGCCGGCCCTCGCGTAGCTGAGCCACTGGGCCGAGCCCAGTAGGCGCTGTTTAGCTGGGCTTCGCCCAGTGCGCTTTATAAGGTTGACTCCCTTTCTTCCTTTTTCTTTTCATAAATATTGTAAAATTCCTAAATAATTCAAATGGACTCCAAATTTGATGATTCTAATTTCTATAAGTTCATAAATTCATGATCTATCACACGGTGCAATTTGCACATTTTTTCATAAAGATTTTCTTCACAAACATTTATCAAATCTTGTTTTTTCATTTCTGTGATGAACTTTAGAAAATCACAGAGAGCCCATTTTTGATCCAAATTCCATGATTCAAATTCCTAGGCACTTCTAAGATCCTAACCTAGTTTATGGGCATTTTTTTTATGCTTCCACTATGTCATAAAATATTGGTCCATTTATCCATGTATAGCCAACTTTGCAAATTCATAGGAAATTCATTAGAACTCCAAATCCAGTGAAACCAACTCCTAAATTCTTCTAAAATCATTCCTTGATAAATGGGTGCCTTTTCTCATTTTTCAAAATAGTTTTTCCTGTACACTTCTTGCAAATCCACAAATCCCTTGATTCCATCATATTGAAATGTTCAGAGATATCCATTGATCAAATCCCAATGAAACCACTTTGGTCATTCCTCATATGACCAAAGGTATCCTAGAAAAGTCCAACTCGCATTTTTAGAGCACTTTTATGTTTGCCTTGTTGTGTTGCCTATTGTGTTTGTTTCCGACGTTAGTTGACGAAGTAGACGGAATACTTGGAGCTGGGCCAGAGATATTTGAAGACTCTGAAGGATAAGGAAAGCAGCCCTTTGACCATGTCTATGAAACCCTTTTTATGCATGTCATATAACACTTTTATTACTTGCATCGAAGTCATGATGATGAGGTGACCACTTGGGGTGGTTTGCCTCCGTTACTTCCTCGTTGATACTTGCATTGTGCATGACCCTACCTTCTTATGAGGGTTATGCCGGTGGGAGTAGATAGGATGCTAAAGTAGATGCTACGCAAAAAGGGACGGGAATATGCAAGGTGATGGAGACAAAGTATTTTCAAAAGACTTTTCGAAAACCCCGTCGGGTACCACTTATGCCCGAGGGAGATAATGAGATGGGTAACCACTTGATGACGAAGTGGTGTACCGAGGCAAGTGTGTGTGTTGTTTTCAAAAACGGGTTAGATTTAAGATTTGTCGATTGTCCCAACCTTACATGTGCAACCACTCTACCCTTATATGGGAAAGGGAATTATTGATTACCTAGGCCGATACTAGCTTGGAGCCCGCATTACTAGTGACGGGAGAGTCGTTGTTGCGCTCTCTCGGGACGGGGTCGTGCCAGGTAGGGCGGCCATGACTGTTTTCACAGGGCACCGGACACACCGTTGGTACCCCGTGCTTGTAGTATGTGATGAATATGGGAGCGAGGCTCCACAATTTTAAGATGTGAAATGTTGGGCACGGGGGTTACTACCAATCAAGTGGACTCTATGTTAGTGTCGTCTAGGGAAAGATAGTGATCTGGTGCTTACCCCGGGTACTTGAGGTACCACGGGTCGTGGATGACACGGAAGTTCCCCGGATCTTGTGGGTAAAGTGTGCAACCTCTGCAGAGTGTAAAACTATTCGAATAGCCGTGTCCACGGTCAAGGACAGTTGGGCGGTGATGCTTAAACTACGTCCAGAGTTTACAAACCGTGTGTGTGTGTTGATAAAACTATTTGGGTTAAGTCAGATGGCTTGACACGATGATCAAGTTGGATTGGTGTCCAACTCCGCTTATGTTGATATCTGTAACTTGTTCATATGGATATCTGTACTCTCATGATACATACTTTACATGTGGATAGATCATGCCATTGCACTCAAAACTAGCTTTCTGCAAACTACCTACTTAGTGCTATATCATTTCATTATTGTGCCCTGTTCCAATCATGGGTTGCTTGCGAGTACATTCAAAGTACTCATTGGCTTGCCACTGGTTATTTAATTGGCCAGGCATGGAAGAACAAGAGTTCGAAGAAGAGTTCTTTGGAGACGAGCATGCGAACTAGGACGTTTCCCAGTCAGAATGCCTGTAGGGTTAAGGCAGATGGCATGGGTTCTACTTATCGACGAAGATTGCCGCTGCTTAAGTTTATTTGGTATTCAGCCCTTGTGGCTTTATCTATGTAAGACTTGACCATAATGGTCATATTGTGTAAGATGGTATGTATGGATGTAAGACTCTTGTTATTCAGCTTCTGTGTGTTCAGTGAGCATTGATCTCTGGGATCAATGTACATGTGCATTCGGCGATCACGACTTATGAGTCGGGGTCCCCTCAGAGCTGGTATCAGAGCCATCCTGACTGTAGGAAGCCTTAGCTAGCATGGTCGTTTGTTAGGTCAAAACTATTTTCAAACTATTACTAACTTTGAAAAACTATCTGCACTTCTCTTCCCTTCTGAGTTTTTCAAAAACTAAGATATATTTTCCTTATTGATCTCTTGCCCTTCAAAACTATTGCAAATGGTCGCTAGTACCTTTAAGCCCCTGACCACCGGATTCCCTGTAATCCTCGTGGGTAACCGAGAAGGAAGACGTCTTGCCAGACATTCACCCACACCTTCTGAACACAAGCTTGGAGACACCGCGAAAAGATGGAAAATACCTTCTCAATGGTTGAGGAAACCAAGACTCGGAAGATGGTGACACCTTTGAATTTTCCCCAAGATGATGCAACCTTGTCCTATGACGATCAGGGTGTAAGATATGTAGGATCATGATATACATCGCTAATAGAGCAATCATGTCCTTACCGTTGTTGTATCGGCAACCACCGGTGGATGAGAACCTCGCCATTCGGTCCGCCTCACTATAGTGAGCAGGAAAACAGTTCTCTTCATCCCCCGCTCTTGGTGTCGATGTTGTCATCAACGTAACCGACAGGTTGGACCTCTACTATGCCTTGTTATTTTCATTCAATAAAGGATTGCCTACCTGGTACTGTCGACGCCTTAGAAGACAAGAGAAGATCAAGTCAATGCCAGCTACGAGGAGCCACCTTCACCCCATCACTTCGACAGGCAAGAAGTTGTTGAAGATTCTTCAGGCCTAACCTGGATCGTTTCATCGAACAACTACAAGAGACGTAGCAACACCTGAGGAAAACCCAGAAGACTGCACGAGGCACGGAGCAAAGCACGACTACTAAGTCCGAGAACCCCTAGGGTAGGATGAGTCGTGTACCCCCTATGCGCAGTCGAGTCCGTATGATGGTTCGATTAGAACCATGATTGTGTGTTGCTTGTTTTTATTGTTTGTGTTTTGATATAAGTTGCCCTTTTGCCCTAGGCAACAAGTACACGACTATATCACCTGCCTTATTTTGTTGTTTGTGTTTGGCCCTTTCGGCACTTGTTTGTTTGCACTTGCACTATAGAACCCCCTTTAAGCATCCCCCCCCTCTATGCTACTTTTCCCTCTCATCTCTCTCCTCAACTAAAGACAAGCAAGACAAGATGCACCAAGGATTCCACTTCGACAACCAACTAGCACTGAAGAACTTTTCTACAGCCTCCTCGACCAAGTGAAACCCCGTAGAGTTATGTTTAACCCTCCAGACTAGAAACCCATTCCTAGACCCTTCGAGACTTCATGAGATACCCCAGCTCGAGTCCTTAACCATGTGCTTAACCCACGGAATTGCAAGAGAACCAGTTAAGCCTTTGTAAACCTTGCACAACACTAGGTTCATTATGGAACTAGTGGACATAGTGAACAAGCACATTATGATCCTAATATAGCACCAGAACTGACGATGCCATAGGGAAGACCAGTTTGAGGATATAGGAATAGAGGACAAATGACTTGATGAGTTTATATCATTGACTTTGAGGAATTATATGAGACTATTTGGTGGATTATGAGGCTTTCATGTTGGTAGATGAACTTGGTGGTATCATTATTATAGAGTAGCATAGCTTTCATTACCCCTGGATAAATTGGATTTAGTGGGACAATTAAGGTCGCAAGCTGAATTCTTGGAAGTATGAGGATTTGACTTAGCCAGGGGATATTGATAGGAGATAGTTGACATTACAATAACGAATTTGGGGAAGCATGTAGGAATTCTCGTTGGACATGAGATTTGGATTTAAATAGGTGATCCTAGTTGAGTATAGGTGGTGAGTAAGTCTACATGGTTCGGAGTAAATTGGATTTAGACTGATGATCTCGATCATGATACCATGTTTCTTGGAGGACAATAAACTAGGAGATTGGATTAATTGAGTTGATATAAGCTTGACCTTGGAGTTTACTTGACCATGATAATGGAAATTGGTGGACTTACTATAGTAGAGACAGCCCTTTCAAGTATTTGGGGATTATAGGGACTTTAGGAGATCGCGTGGAACACCGTAGACATTGGATTTGTAGAATTAATGGATTATGTAGTGATTGATAGAAGTTAATGGGCCGTTGGATTTGATTCATAGGAAGGAAACCAGATTTTGGAGTGGCATACAACGTGTTTCCTTAAGATAGAGATGCACTAACATGGACATTGGAAGAATAGGATGAGCACTTGGATTGTCGTGTTTTATTCCAGCTTGGAAGCTTGTATGCTCTACCCATGGATTTTTAGGGGTAGCCATACATATGAGTTTTGGGATCGTAGACATATATGATTTTGTTAGACCTCCTCTCGGGAGTCATGAGAATATAGATAACATGAGTGATGATTGGAGTTGACCTATAGGAGATGATGCTATCGGTGATATGATGTGATTTGTTTAAAGGACTAGATAGAACAATTGGCATCTCAGAAACTATGCTTGAAATAAGATAATAAACGTTCACCTGCACACCAGGATCCTTGAAACCCTTAAGCCCTACCAAGCCACACCCCGGTTGGATCATGACCATGGGTCTTGACTCTAGATCGAGAACACCTTGGACCATACTCAACCATGACCACCACCAATACCCCATCCTACTTTATGTACCTCATGAACAAAGTCTTCATGGAGTACTGGGACAAGTTGGTTGTCATCTTTATTTTGGTAACATACTTGTCTACCCGAAGATGAAAGAAGAGCCGTTCGGCTGGTTAGAAGACATTGGAAGACCGCCATGTCAAGAAGGAAGAACTACACCAACCGCCGTCATCAAGAAGTAAACTTCCGCGTCGAAGACCAGATTTATCCGCAAGCCACCCTCTCAAAGGAACCAAGCATTTCCATGCCAAAGGGAAACTCACACCAAGATTTATCGGCCTTCCCCAAGGTCACTGCAAGATGAAGAATAGGCGGCTACCAACTAGAGTTACCACCGGACTCACCCACTTTGCACAACATTTTTCCACACAGCACACACTCCGAAAATGTTTCTAACTCCCTAACTAGCCCGATCTCTCAAGGACATGGATCACCGAGCCATCGACCTCCAGCCCAATCTGACCTACGCGAGAGACCCATTAGCAACCCGGAACAAGCAGAACGTCATACACGAAGCCACACGGTCATGAACTTCAAGGATCAATGGAGAACTGCACAGAAGCAGAAGCAACATGAGGACGTGAAGACTACCCTAGATCCAAGATTCTGTATTCCTTTCCACGCCTAGTTTGGGAATCTCGGGGACGAGATTCTTGTAAGGGGGTAGGTCTGTCACACCCTGTTTTTCATTCCACAACACTTAAGCTAATTAATCATGATAAAATGTGGTTTGACAAAAACTTTTCAGTGTTTTAAACTTTGCTTGATTGGATTTTTGGTTTGCTGGTTGCAAGTGCTCTAAAAATCAAATAAATCCTCCAACTCTTATACTCATTCTCCTTGATCCAAAACCTTACCCAATGATCATGCCATGTGTATAGATCAATATAGTAATTTCTTACAAAAATAATTTGGCCAAAAATTATTTTCTAAAATTAGTTTTCCAAAAACCCCTGAATTGAGGTCTGCACTGCAAGTACTTGATTTGGGGTGTGAAAAATCTTTCAAAAGGTATATTCGAATCCTATTAGATATAGGACTCCCATAAACCACAAAAATATAATTTAAAAAGTTATTTTCCTATTTTATTTAAAAGCTTTTTCTTAAGGCCAGAAATGGTCTTTAATAGGGAAAAAATATTTTATTGTTTCGAAAATATTTGACAAAAATCAGGGAAACTCAGTGGACATATATTTTCCATATATAAGAGTTTCAGCACATGGTCATGTTAAAAATATTGGACAAAACCTCCCAAAACCATTTCTGCCCATTTCAAGGATTTGAAATATTTCTACAGGAAATATTTTCATAAAAATCCAAGGAAAATCAAGAAAGTCACAAATGCATATTGTGATCACCTTGCAGAGCCTCATCGCAATTAAGGTCAATTTGGTTCACCAAAATGCCCCAAAACCCTCTCTGACCAGAATCAAATTTGAACAACTTTGTACTACCAACTTTCTCTCCTTGACCCCAACTTTTGTGAGCATGTTCACATGACCAAATGAGGCCACTACACCAAGTGGTGCATCAAGGGGAAGTGATTTGCTCAACTAGATCTTGGTAAATGCATTTCTGTTGATTTCTAGGGTTTACAAAAGTTGCATTGGCAACTTTGCCCAAAAGAGCTCAAAATTGGTGGGAGGCCCTAATTATATGTGCCATTTCATCGTGTGGAGTCTCATGCCAAATGGAGTTCATTTGCTTACCCAAGCAAGCATCAAACACCTTCTGCCACTTTACCAAAATTCCATTTTTGACCTCTTCCACTAATCTCCATGGGCTCAACTATGTACGACAGCTGCTCCTGACCCTCTCCTACCTCCAGTAACTCTCCTGCTTCATCAGCTCAATTATTTGGGGGTAAAACCCACCTCTTTTTCTCTTTGTTCACCCATGGCAACACCTCTTCTCTCTCCCATTTCTATATGCAGCACCCCACCTAGTTCCTATCCACTCTAGAGCATCCAAGGAAGCTCCAAGGCACAAAGGGACATGCCCTGGCCCTTTAAAAATGGCCATCCCAGCCATTTGCATGCTCCAGAGCGCGCTACAGTGCGCCCAGGAACTGTAGCCGCCCTCTGCCCGACGCCTCCGGCAACCTCGGGCCTCCCCAGCACGCCTGACGATGCGCCTCGGCGTCTGAGACACGGCAGCTGGTCGTCCCCCTCCTTTCTCTCTCTCCTGCCCCTGCTCGCACGCGCACCATGGCCGCCCGAGAGCTCCAATGAGCACGCTCACACGCGTGATGCTCTAGCCCTTCCCCGCTCTCTCTCTCTTCTTTCCCCTCGCCCTAGACCAACCCCATGAGCACCCCAGACACACCCACGCGCGCCCCCGTGGCTTGTAGCGACGGCAACAGCCTCGCCTGCGCATGAGCTCACGGTGCACCCTTGCCCGCCATAAAAGGCCACCCCCGAGCCCTCTCTGTCCTCGGTTCACTCCCTCTTCCCCCCAAGCGACCTCCTCGAGCAGCCTGCTCCTCCTCCTGCACCTTCCTTCTCCTCCTACCACCGCACGGCCGCCGCTTGGGCTTGCTCAAATTCGAGCAACACCGAGCTCACCTCCCTCCCTTTCCTCCACACAAAGACTCCCCGTGGTCCGGCGAACCTCCCCACCTCCTCGAACCGTCGCGCGGATACTCGAACGTCGAGAGCCACGGATGGCCGACGACCTCCCCCGCCACCGTCAAAGCTGCGGTCACCTCGGCCCCCTCCGGCGGCCGTGACCTGCACCAGCGGATGCGCCGCTCCGCGCTGCGCTCTCCCATAGGCGGAGCGCAACGGGAGACGCCCGGAGGCGCCGGCTATCGCCGGACGAGCGCCGGCGTGCGCTCTGCCTCCCCTGCTCTACCTCGAGCGGGAGGTAGAGGACGACCGCCCCGCCAGCTGGCAGGGGGGCCGCCGTCAGCGGCAGAGGCGACCCAGGCGGCCACCAGTCGGGTTAAGTGGAAACGGCTTCGGGCCGATCCGCTTGCCCCGCTGGGTGGCGCCTTCCCGCAGTGCACCTTCGGCGTCACCTCCTCCCTCGCGCAGCTGAGCCACTGGGCCGAGCCCAGTAGGCGCTGTTTAGCTGGGCTTCGCCCAGTGCGCTTTATAAGGTTGACTCCCTTTCTTCCTTTTTCTTTTCATAAATATTGTAAAATTCCTAAATAATTCAAATGGGCTCCAAATTTGATGATTCTAATTTCTATAAGTTCATAAATTCATGATCTATCACATGGTGCAATTGCACATTTTTCCATAAATATTTTCTTCACAAATATTTATCAAATCTTGTTTTTTCATTTCTGTGATGAACTTTAGAAAATCACAGAGATCCCATTTTTGATCCAAATTCCATGATTCAAATTCCTAGGCACTTCTAAGATCCTAACCTAGTTTATGGGCATTTTTTTATGCTGCCACTACGTCATAAAATATTGGTCCATTTATCCATGTATAGCCAACTTTGCAAATTCATAGGAAATTCATTAGAACTCCAAATCCAGTGAAACCAACTCCTAAATTCTTCTAAAATCATTCCTTGATAAATGGGTGCCTTTTCTCATTTTTCAAAATAGTTTTTCCTGTACACTTCTTGCAAATCCACAAATCCCTTGATTCCATCATATTGAAATGTTCAGAGATATCCATTGATCAAATCCCAATGAAACCACTTTGGTCATTCCTCATATGACCAAAGGTATCCTAGAAAAGTCCAACTCACATTTTTAGAGCACTTTTCTGTTTGCCTTGTTATGTTGCTTATTGTGTTTGTTTCCGACGTTAGTTGACGAAGTAGACGGAATACTTGGAGCTGGGCCAGAGATATATGAAGACTCTGAAGGATAAGGCAAGCAGCCCTTTGACCATGTCTATGAAACCCTTTTTATGCATGTCATATAACACTTTTATTACTTGCATCGGGGTAATGATGATGAGGTGACCACTTGGGGTGGTTTGCCTCCGTTACTTCCTCGTTGATACTTGCATTGTGCATGACCCTACCTTCTTATGAGGGTTATGCCGGTGGGAGTAGATAGGATGCTAAAGTAGATGTTGCGCAAAAAGGGACGGGAATATGCAAGGTGATGGAGACAAAGTATTTTCAAAAGACTTATCGAAAACCCCGTCGGGTGCCACTTATGCCCGAGGGAGATAATGAGATGGGTAACCACTTGATGATGAATTGGTGTATCGAGGCAAGTGTGTGTGTTGTTTTCAAAAACGGATTAGATTTAAGATTTGTCGACTGTCCCAACCTTACATGTGCAACCACTCTACCCTTATATGGGAAAGGGCATTATTGATTACCTAGGCCGATACTAGCTTGGAGCCCGCATTACTAGTGACGGGAGAGTCGTTGTTGCGCTCTCTCGGGATGAGGTCGTGCCAGGTAGGGCGGCCATGACTGTTTTCACATGGCACCGGACACACCGTTGGTACCCCGTGCTTGTGGTATGTGATGAATATGGGAGCGAGGCTCCACAATTTTAAGATGTGAAATGTTGGGCACGGGGGTTACTACCAATCGAGTGGACTCTATGTTAGTGTCGTCTAGGGAAAGATAGTGATCGGGTGCTTACCCCGGGTACTTGAGGTACCGCGGGTCCAACTCCGCTTATGTTGATATCTGTAACTTGTTCATATGGATATCTGTACTCTCATGATACATACTTTACATGTGGATAGATCATGCCATTGCACTCAAAACTAGCTTTCTGCAAACTACCTACTTAGTGATATATCATTTCATTATTGTGCCCTGTTCCAATATGGGTTGGTTGCGAGTACATTCAAAGTACCACTAGAAAAAAATACACTTCTATGATGATACGTGTTTGTCACGCCCAAGATGCGACTCTATCCTAAAGGAACTCGACGGTCCCACCAAGGATAGAAGCGCATCTTGAAGATGCTTTTGCAAGGTGGATATCATTACATCAACATTACATAATATTTGGGGATACATACAAGGCATACAAATGCCGCAAGAATACATCAATACAACATTCATAAGATCAACATCCGACTACGTCTGAAACATAAACAGAAAACTCAAACGACATCCACCCTGCTAGCCCAGGCTGCCGACCTGGAACCTATCCCCTGATCAAAGAAGAAGCAGAAGAAGAACTCCAAAACAGGTAAACATCGCTCTTGCGTCATGATCATCGCATAACCTGTACCTGCAACTGGTGTTGTAGTAATCTGTGAGCCACGAGGACTCAGCAATCCCATTACCATGGGTGTCAAGACTAGCAAAGCTTAATGGGTAAGGAAGGGGTAAAGTGGTGAGGTTGCAGCAGCGACTAAGCATGTATGGTGGCTAACTTACGCAAATAAGAGCGAGAAGAGAAGCAAAGGAACGGTCGTGAAACTAGCAATGATCAAGAAGTGATCCTGAACTCCTACTTACGGCAACATAACCCAGAAACCGTGTTCACTTCCCGGACTCCGCCGAGAAGAGACCATCACGGCTACACACGCGGTTGATGCGTTTTAATTAAGGTCAAGTGTCAAGTTCTCTACAACCGGATATTAACAAATTCCCATCTGCCACATAACCGCGGGCACGGCTTTCGAAAGATAATACCCTGCAGGGGTGTCCCAACTTAGCCCATCATAAGCTCTCATGGTCAACAAAGGATATTCCTTCTCCCGGGAAGACCCGACAGTCTCGGAATCCCGGTTACAAGACATTTCGACGATGGTAAAACAAAACCAGCAAAGCCGCCCGAATGTGCCGACAAATCCTGATAGGAGCTGCACATATCTCGTTCTCAGGGCACACCGGATTGTCCAAGCTTCCGGTAGGCCAGCCCAGAGTTGCCCCTGGTGGCCACCGGCGACTGACAGGTTGGACCAACACTCGAAGGAGCACTGGCCCGGGGGGTAAATAAAGATGACCCTCGAGAGCGCGACTCCCAAGGGAAAAAGGCTAGGTGAGGCAAATGTAAAACCAAGGTTGGGCCTTGCTGGAAGAGTTTTATTCAAAGCGAACTGTCAAGGGGGTCCCATAAATCTCCCAACCGCGTGAGGGACGCAAAATCAAGGAACATAACACCGGTATGACGGAAACTAGGGCGGCAAGAGTGGAACAAAACACCAGGCATAAGGCCGAGCCTTCCACCCTTTACCAAGTATATAGATGCATTAATAATATAAGAGATATTGTGATATCCCAACATAAACATAAACCAACATGGATCAATCTTCATCTTCACCTGCAGCTAGCAACGCTATAAGAGGGGCTGAGCAAAGCGGTAACATAGCCAAACAACGGTTTGCTAGGAAGGGTGGCAAAGGTTAGAGGTTCATGGCAATTTGGGAGGCTTGAGGAGCAAGTGATAGGTAGCGCAGCATAGCGATAGAACAAAGCAAATAGCATAGCAATGATAGTAATGAGATCCAAGGTGACGGTCATCTTGCCTGAAATCCCGCTAGGAAGAAGAACAAGTCCAAGAAGAAGATGAAGCCACGAAGACGAACGAATCCTCACGATCGCAACGATACGGGAACTATCGAGAAGAAGCACACAACAAGGTAAACACACCACACATGAACAAGGCATGATGCTCAACCAAGAATGATGCATGACAAAGCTATATGGAGCTACTCATGACAAGAGATGATGCATACAAGAACAACACATCAAAGCAAGTTTAAATGAGGCCGGAAACATCATATAACAATTCCGGTAAGTCCTCATATGCAAATTTAGAAATTGGTCCAGAACTGAACAAGCATTAAGTTTAAGTTGTTAAACAGCAAGTTAAAGAGCACCATGATGACCTACACGAAATTCTAGTCAAGTTACATATAAAGTTCATTAGATTCAGAGCTACGGCCTAGAAGATATGAGCAAAACAAGGTAAACATGGCATTGATGCAAAATGCATACAAACATCAAGAAAACACCTCAAAACAAGGATGCAACATGATAATATGAGACTACATGCAAAACTAAGCAAGTTTCATATAGAGCATGCTCAAAACGGAGCAACGGTGCAACACATGCACTCCAAACAAGTCATAGCAACAATCTGTCCATAACAGCAACTAGGCAGCTAGCAAGCATCAACACAATATGCTACAGCAACTCAACATGAAAACAAAAGACATGGACATGATTTACAGGTAAAGCACAACAAAACATGAACACTGAGCTATCTCCAGAAACCACTAGAACATGCTCAAAAGGACATGGCAAGATTGCAAATAATAACAGGTTCACAGACTTAGCAGAAATTACTGGACATGACAGAAATAACATCAGGTAGCAAAGTTTAGAGCTATCAAGCAACAAGCTACAGGAACATCTCATAGCAAAAAAAGGCATGGCATGAATCTACTCAAAGCATATGACAAATGTTCCTTACTGACCATAAGTCAAAAATGACCATAAGATATGGTGGCACCCATGTAAACATAGCAAGTTTCGTTATCAGGTTTCAGACTTAGCAGAAAACAGAGCATGGCAGAAACAATAATATGAGGGCATCTTGGTGAGCTTGATGCACTCACCACAAAGCAATGCATGACAAAACAAGCATACCTACAGCAATATGGCATGTTTATGAAGCTATCCATGGCAAGAGCAAGTACATAGCATGAAAGGATTAACTACAACAAGCTTGGCAAGATTGAATAACACGTAAACAATCTGCCAGGAACATTTTATAGCAAAAGTAGAGCAAGATTGAGTCATGCTATGGCACTCCATAATTGCAAATAAGGGCAGGAATGGATCAATTACAGCAATGTCTACAAAACATCCTTATTGAACATCTCCAAAATAAGCATGGATCTCTCTGTAGCATCAAGTTTACATGGCAACAAAATAACAGCAAACAAAGACTTGGAGAAATCACCAAGTCCCTGAAATCAGAAACATTACGGAGCCTAGTTTGCATGTTTGTGCTAGTCACCACAGAGATCACAAAAATACATGGCATATACCCTTGGAAATATGGCATGGCATACAACAAAACACATGTAGAGCTCATACTCATAAGATGCACATATTAAATGCAACAAAAATAACAAATCACCAAGTTCTGATAAGTAACAGCAGTTAACAGCAATTAGCACTCTTGCAACGATCATTTGGGTATCAAGATGGACTCAAATGAACATGGCACAATGGAACAAAATGAAGAGCATCACGAGCCGAACATTTTGATATATTGCACGCACGAAACGGAGCTATATACAGAGAGTTACGATGCAATGAACAGGGGCATATACCAAGTTGCGAGGGGAGGAGCGGGCGCGGGTCGGGGCAGCGGCGCGGGAGGCGGGGCAGACGGCGGCGGGGCGCCGGCGCTGGAGGCGATGGGCGGCGAGGCTCGGGCCCGATCTGGCCCGGGGCGGGCCGGATCTGGGCCCCGGTGGGCTGCGGCGGCGGGGGAGAGAGAGAGGGCCGGCGGCGGCGACATGGCGCCTCCGGATTGGTCGAGAGCGGCGGCGCGGACATGTCCGGCGGCGGGGATTTTTGTCCGGTGGCGCGAGGTGGAAGGAGCTAGGGTTTCATCCGTGAATTTTCGGGGGAGAGGGCAAATATATAGGCAGAGGGAGCTAGGAGAGTTCAAACGAGGTGCAGTTTTCGCCCACGCGATCGTGATCGAACGACCGAGAGCATGGTGGAGACTTAGAGGGGTTTTGGGGCTGTTTGAAGGGGGTTTTGCTGCAACACACAAACGGACTTTGCGGTTCCCCGGTTAACCGTTGGAGTACCAAACGACCTCCAAATGGAACAAAACTTGACCGGTGGTCTCCCGATGGTATACCAAGGCCACTTGGCAAGACTCGGTCCATTCCGAGAACATTCAACACCCGCTCACGAAAAGAAGACAAGAGGGGTGCGCCGGAGGAGTTGGGAGTGCCGGATTGCAAAACGGACAACGGGGAAAATGCTCGGATGCATGAGACGAACACGTATGCAAATGCAATGCACATGATGACATGATATGAAATGCAGATGATGACATGGCAAAATGCAACACGCAAGCAAATGACATGGTAACGACAGCGAATAACTGGCAGACACCTGGCGCATCGGATCCGGGGCGTTACAGTGTTTGTCACAGTAGGTCGCGTTTTTTGTCATGCATGTACATCCATGACAAATTTATGACAAAATCAAGATAGTCATACATGTGCTGTCGTAGAAGTGTTCCATGACATTACCAAAATTATCATCACGGAAGTGTCCACTTCCATGACGATAAATCGCGCGTCACAGAAGTGCTTTCGTCAAGGGTGACCGACACGTGGCATCCACCGTAACGGAACGCCGTTAAGCTATCTGGTCGGGTTTTGGATCCGATAACCAGTTAACAGCCCCGACCAATGGGGATTTTCCACGTGTAAAATCATCATTGGCTGGAGGAAACACGTGTCGGCTCATCGTTGGGACAGATGTCATCCACTCATTGGACAGAAGGCGCCTATGATACGTCGACACGTGGCACGGCCCAACAGAGGCCCATTCCTGTGAAAAGGCCGGCCCGTTTGACTTGGTCAAAAGGTGGCGGGCCGGCCCATGGAAAGCTTTTTAACGGCCTTTTCGCATATAGCCCATTTACAGCCCGCTAACCCAAGGCCCGTTACGCCCTATCCGAATTAGGCCCAGTAGCGTCATCTGCGCCATCCAATATGATTCCAGCCCGTTTTCGCTTCTGGCCCATGTATGGCCCATGACGTCTTTCGGCCCATATGAGGCCCTATGTAACTCTTGGCCTATTAACGGCCCGTGGTGAAACTGGCCCATAATGAACAGTGTATCACTTTACACCCATTAACGGCCCGTGGTGAAACTGGCCCGTAATGAACAGTGTATCACTTTATACCCATTAACGGCCCGTTATTCCGTTGGGCCGTTTCCAGCCCATGTTATCTTTCGGCCTTCTCAGAGCCCATTTATTCTTAGGCTCATTTCCAGCATTCGTTTACTTACGGCCCGTTACTGTAATTTTCTGCTTGTGGGCCAAATTCAGCCCGTGGTTACAGTCGGCCCGTTTGTGGTCCGTTAATACGTTGGGCCGTTTTCATAGCATCATCAAATACGGCCTATTAACGATGGCCCGTTATGGTCGGCCCATGAACGGATGATTCCAACTCTAGCCCGTTTACGGCCATAATGCGGTCTGTTTGGCCCATGTTTGGCCAATCGATCATACGGCCCGTATAAGGCCCATTGATGATACGGTCCGCAGAAGGCCCATTGTTTCTACGGCCCGTAGAAGGCCCATTATTTCTACGGCCCGTAGAAGGCCCACTGTTTCTACGACCAGTAGGAGGCCCAGTGTCACTACAGTAAATATTAGCCCATGGTTATTGTGGCCTAGTTTTAAAAAATAGGTTATTGCAGCCACTAGCTAACCGCGGAAAAAGAACTGCAATGACTACAAGCAAACAAATAAACAAGACAACAAGGAAATAAATAAGCAAGCAACTAACGCTAGGCTATCACGGCTATTACACATATTACATCCACTGGGCATCAAAGTTCGCCACCAGTGCAAATATAGGGAACAAAGCAGCATATCATATACACTGGTTGTCAAAGTTGGCGACCAGCGCAAATAAACGCCGCAGCAAAACAAATCCTGAACTGAAACCACTTCAGAAGATCTCAAGAAACAATATCCTGGGTACCCATAATGCTGGCAAGATGCTTAGCAGGCTTATTAACTTTCTCTTGTTTGGCGCTTAAATCCTCCAGCGCTTGCTGTTGCACCAGAAAATATGCATCTGAATTCTGCAGGGACTTCCTCAGTCCTTCAGCTTCCTGTCGCAGCACATCTGATCGATGTCTTTCAACTTGAAGTTGAGACTCAAGAAGACGAACTGATTCAGGCAGCGAGTTCGAAGAGCTTGTGCCAGCAGTAGTGGCCAGTAACTCGAACACTACATCAAGACAGGACTATTGGGTTCCCTCACTGTCGTCAAGATAGTTTTTATCAGCTTTCTTGGAGACCAACAGGGATGTCTCACTATCTTGAACCTTATCTGCATTACTTCCTTTACCATTGGATAACGTGGTACTATTCTCCAATATTTTGTCCGCATTCTAAAAGAGAAACAAGCAGACACATCACATGTTTACCATGTTGTATATGAAACTCATTTTGGTAAATGAGTTCAGTAGTAAAGTGGACAGGATAACAGCATGAAACAAACATATATCTATGTACCATGGTCACTTTATGGTCTATATCATTCTAGTTTTTGTTGCCAAATCAAGATAGAGACACTGTTCAAATAATATTTGTTCAAGACAAAGCAGAATAGACAGAATATAAGTGTGGGTAACTATAGAGCAATAACAACACTTGTAATGTGCATGACATGAGAACATAACTGTTTATTCAATTGAAACTGAAATCAACATAGAGCAGGTTACAACAGCAAACCAGTTAAAGAAACAGGTTTAAAACATACATGTTGCGCCATTGGAGTTTCAATTCCATCCTTCAAATTTGAAAATAGTTGGTATGAGTAAATACAGTAATGCAAGAGCAAAGGAGTATGAACCATAGCTAC
Organism: Aegilops tauschii subsp. strangulata; assembly: GCF_002575655.3. NCBI lineage: Eukaryota > Viridiplantae > Streptophyta > Magnoliopsida > Poales > Poaceae > Aegilops > Aegilops tauschii. The sequence continues at coordinate 291,384,977 of NC_053038.3, forward strand.
AGAACCTGACCTGAGAACAAATCTTCTTCTCCTTTAAGCGTTGAGTTGGGATTCGGAGTGGTGGTCCTCGTGCTTTGGGCACTGCAGTTCCCTTACTAACTGCTCGTGTTTGGGTGCTCTGTGGTGGAGACGGTGCTGTGTCAACTGGAACTGGGTTACTATTTGCCGGGGTTGGGGCTAGAAGGGGTGTAGCTGGTTCTCTGTCCAACTGGGTAGGGGTACAATCTGCGAGAGTCTGGGTTATGTGTGGTGGATCTGGTCCTTGGGCAAGTACAACCATGGTTCTATCTGCATCAACTGGTAGCACTATCTTTTCTGAAGACCGTGTTGTTACTCCCTTAGATACTGCCATCACGCTCTCCAATTCAAATGGCTGATAAACAAGAAAAGTAATTGAAAGTATAGACATTGTATCATAGACAGGTGCAATGGATAGTGAGGAATAAAAGAGGGCATGAAATAATTCATATTTATGTTGTCTAACCAAACAGGATAGCATGACACAATTTCACATACATGATGGCTAACTAAACAGGATAGCATGACACAATTTCACATTATGATGGCTAACTAAAAAAGATGGAAAGACATAGTTCAAAATATGAGACTATGTAAACAGGATGACATGACATAACTATATAATGTGTTTATTAAATAGGTTGGCATGCCATAATTCACATACATTCACGGATAGAATGCCATAATTCAAAATATGATGACTGTAAACACTAAACAGGATGAGATGATATAACTATATGATGTCTTTATTAAATGGGTTGCCATGCCATAATTCAGATAGATGATGTGTATGTACTATGTAAACATGATGGCATGATATAATTCAAATATATGATTTATATAGTAAGCAAGTAAGCAGATGGCAATCCATATATGATGTAAAAACTAAGCAATGCAAGACAACATGCATGACATGGGTAATATAACCCTGCCAAGTTTGCGCATAGACCTCAGGGGGGAAATAGGACTGGTCATCAGTCTCTGAATCCTCCTCTGAGGAGCTCTCTGTAACCAGCAAGATGTCTGCTTCAGCAGGTAGCATTGTCTGCTCTGAATACCTTGTTTTCACTCCAGATACTTCCATCACCGCTTCAAATGGCTGATGCACAGGAAGAGTACTTGAATATACAAACGTTGTCGACAAATGGAACACGTAATACAAAAAAATGATAGCATGATATAATTCACATACATGATGATTGGCTAAACAGCATGGCATTGCATAATTCACATATATAATGCCTTTGCAACAAGATAGCATTGTATAATTCACATATATAATGTCTTGCAACAAGATGGCAATGCATAATTCACATATATGGTAATTAGACACTGAACAGGTGGCATTCACACAAAGCATGTCTAAACTAATCAAATGACATAGCAATGCGAGACACCATACGCACGATATGAGCAACATAACCCTGCCAAGTTAGAGCATACACCTCGGGGGGGAATAGGACTGGTCATCTGTCTCTGAATCCTCCTCTGAGGATCTATCCGTAACCAGCGAGATATGTGCTTCGTCAGATAGCATAATCTGCTCTGAAGACCTTGTTTTCACTCCAGAATTTGCCATCACCGTGTCAAATGGTTGATGCACACGAAGAGCAGTTGAATGTACTAACATTGTTGACAAATGTAATATGTAACAAAAAAGGATGGCCTGATATAATTTACATATAAGATGACTGGCTAAGCAGGATGGCATTGCAAAATTCACATATATGATGCCTGGCTAAACAAGATGGCGTTGCATAATTCACATAAACGATGAATAAACTAAACAGATGGCATTCGCACAAAGGATGTCTAAACTAAGCAGATGACATATTTGATGTATAAAGTAAGCAATGCAAGACACCATATGCATGATATAACCAACATCAGCATGCCAAGTTAGAGCGAAGACCTCAGGGGGTAAATAGGAGTTGTCTTCTCCTTCTGAATCCCCCTCGGAACATATATCTTCCTCTCGATTATAATCCGAAATGCGTGGAGGGGGGCTGCCTTTGCGCCTACCATGGAGCGACGTCTGCATGAAATTTTATTGCCACACAAGGCTCATCTCTTTTGCTCTACATGTTCAGTTCCATTGTTTACAATAACTGTCATGCATAGGAATAAAACATAGTGAGATTATGTAAGGAGTGCATGCAGAAATCCAGAGTGATGGTAGCAACCTGTGGATAGACCCAAAACCAATAATAGCAGGCAGATAATGGCTTCAGTTAGAAAATACAGATAATGGTTTCTTTACTGTTTGTTTCCCACCCAACATGAAACTCATAGTAGACACCAGAGATTAACCAGATAGTAGATAGATACTATTGATAGCGGCCCCGATATGTACCCCACAACCATTTAAAAACTCAAGTTTGACCATTAGTTTGGAGCTGACTCGGAGTCTAATCGGTGAACAGGACGATAAAGTAGCATGTAATATTAAGCGATGCATAACGTAAGCAGACACGAAAGAGTGTGACCTCTCTTGCGGACCCGTGTAGTCCTCGAGGTCATCTGCTCGGTTGATGATGGTAATGCAGTTTTCATGGCTGCCAGCGGCGGGGAAGAAGATCTGAGGCGGCGAAAGACAGTCTGGAGGCCGGATTCCTGCGTTGCTGGACCCTTCTGTCGTTGGAGCAGCTGAGCTGGGGTGGACGACGGCGCAGCAGGAGTGGGACAAACCACGCAAGGTTTTCTTTGACAACTATCTGTAAGAGAAGTAATTCTGTAAGGGCTCGTTTGAATTGGAGGATTCCAACCATGCAGGGATAGGAAATAGACAGGAATAGGATAGGAATGCACGTGCAAAACAGAGAATTTAAAAACACAGGATTTCTACCAATCTGGGTGTTTGATTCACAACAATTGGAAGATCACAGGATGCAAAGAAGCATGGTGAGATTAAGTCAAACCACAAGAAAATGTACGGTTATAATGCTATTATGCTACTATCTCTTAGTCTTGTGCTTCATGAATAGGGATTTGAAAAGGAGGACAAGTGAAAATTAAAATTCCTACGTTTTTTCTTTCAAGGAGACACTAAAGGAACAAATCCGTGTGCTCAGTGGACAATATATAAAACATGTAGAGTAAAAAAGAGATGCAACAAGTGGACAACCTCTTTGGCGAAGCCATGTCGATCTCAGCGTGATTGGGTTGGCCGGTGAGGATGCTCCGGCTGACTTTGCTGTCGGAGGAGGGGAAGAAGATCTTAGGCGTCTGGAGATGGGGCCTGAGGTACTGCTTCGCTGTGATGGAGGGTTTCGTCGTTGGAGCAGCTCCGGTGAGTTGTACGACACCGAGGCTGAAGCAGGACAAGAGAGACAACGAACAACGTTAACCTGAGTGGAATTCTAATAGCATCTCCAATACATGACTTAAAATACATAACCACAAAGTGCTAGATGTAAAATACATCAGCCGCTCATCTCTGAACTTAACTGTCGAAACTGAAACTGTCGAAACTGAACTTAACTGTCGAAACTGAACTTAACTGTCGAAACTGAATTTTGCTGTCGAAACTGAACGCACTAGCAAGGTGAGGCTACACGTCGGTCGACTGACTTTTTCATCTCTGGTCAGTCGATTTTGGAGCCGTTGGATACGAAATCAAGGGCCTACGGTTCATCTTCAACCTCCACCCCCTGAGCCGCCAGCCACCACCGGCCAAACAGCAGCCCCCCGTCGCCCGCGGCCGGCGGTGCGCCGCCCCGCCCGCCCCGAAAACACTCCCCACCGCCTGTCCGCCACCGCCCCGGCCATCCCTCTAGGCCCCCCGTGCCAAGCTTTTTCTCCGGTGATCCCCACGCCACCGCCCCGCCAACGCCCCGCCACCACCGGCGACCATCGCCCCCATCCTAAACCCTAAGATAGATAGTGGGGTACCTCTCCGGCGAGCCCCCCTCCCCGCTGCGGCTGGTTCTTCCTTCACCCCGGTGAGCCCCCCCCCCCCCCACCCCCTAAAAATCGACTGACCCAAAAGTCGATTCAGTCGACTAAAGTGTAGCTAAATCGGAGCAGCATCGCAAGCAAGAGCAAGAGCGAGAGCAGCAGCACGGGCAAGAGCAATAGCAAGAGCAGACCAGGCAGGGGACCGAGAGCAAGAGCAGAGCAGCAGCGCGAGCGAGAGCTAAAGCAGCAGCAGCTCCTACTGATGTGGACGTCGCCGCCGAGGGACCGACGCCATGGAGGAAGTGGCCGGCGACGCCGCCGTGGATGGAGCCGCACCGTGTCGGCTCGGGACCGAGCGCCGGCAGCACCGTGAGATCGAATCAAGAAGAAAATGTGGCGATTAGTGTACAACCTCTTTGGTGGCGCCGATTAGGCCGCAGCTTCATCCGAGGAAACGGTGATGATGATGCTCTTCCGGTGGTGCAGGTGAAGACGGCGGTGTGGGGATGGAGGTGGCGCGAAAGACGAGGGGAACGTCGGGGCAGCTCCTTGGAGGTGGAGGACGGGGTGGCTAAGCCGGCGGGACAATGAGATCGACGACGGATCCTCATCCGGTACGGTGGATGAGGGACGTCGAGGGGTTGTTGTGGACGACGTCGTCGGGGAAGAGGCTCCGGCTGGGTGGCAGACGGAGCAGGGTGTGGGGTTTCGTCACGGGTTTTCGCGGCCTCGGTGTACGAATGGGTGGGCGGATGGGATGGCAGTGGGGAACCATGGCTTAGAGACGCGCTTGTCCGAAATGTGGGGTAAGTTATGAAAGTACCCCCACCGATTTGAGGCGGTTCTTTCGGTTCAGGGGTACCACGGGCATTTTGCGTGTCGGGATTTCACAGGAGGTGGGAGTTTTCACGCGCGTTGTAATTTTGGAATAGCAAGGCGCGGGTTGAGATGGAGGGAGTTGTCGGAGCACAACGAGACAAAGATATATCTTAAATGTTTCGGGCTAACAAGGCGCGGGTTGAAATTTCCGGACAAGCCTAACGTGTACTGTACCAAATCAATGCGCACTACAAATGTCATTCAAAACTTTGAATTCATGTTATGTTTAATTAAAATATTTCGCTACGTGTATAATGCATGCAACCTACTACTCAAATGAACGTTTTAGTGCATTCCAAACGTATATACTACCGCTTCAATATGAACTAAATTTGAATTCGTTTCTCTATTTGAATAAGATCTACAGTAATGATTGTTGTGAAGTCAAAGCATTTGAATTCGTTTCTCTGTTTTAATAAGATCTACAATCATCATTATTGTCAAGTTAAACCATCGTTTGTGTATTATCTTCACAGCACACCACATGATTGGTCTCGAGTTACATATGAACTATGTGTACTATATGAACTCGAACTAGATTTTTTGAATCCACTTTATTTTGATTTCAAATCACATTACATTTCTAGCTCTAGCTAGATCTTCATAATCTAAACCATGTCTCATATGTATAATGTGTTTATCACATTATGTATGGTGCCCCGTCCCCTACGCCTACAAGTATTTAGATGTGAGTTGCAAACACCACACATTACCACAAATTCAAATAAAATGTGAGAATGTTCGATATATAGTATTGTTTAGATTGTTCGATATTTAGTTGTAAGCTACAAACGCCACACATTATCACAAATTCAAATAAAATGTGAGATTGTTTGATGTATAGTATGGTTTAGATTGTTCGGCATTTAGCTGTGAGTTGCAAACGCCATGCATTATCACATTATGGTATAACATGTGCACAGCACGTGTACCACCGCTATATTCATGCATGCAATGTTTAAAACACTATGATCTCCTATTCAAATATATGAAACCGCTTTCATATCAAATTATGATCTTTGTTAGTCTCTTACACCCACACAATCCTCTAACCTTTGTAGCTACCACTAACTTTCTCTCGTGCATGCCCACGCCCTCCTCGCCCTCCCCCTCCCTCAGCATTCTATCCACCGGGCACATTGATTTTTCTCTTTAGGTCGTTCTCCCAGAGTCTCCACAACTCCTTTCCGACACACACCGATCGATAAACCTCTCCAGTGATGCCTGCCTACAACATACACACACACCTTCAATCTCCTCATTTATGTGTCCTTGCCTCGTTTCTCTCATATGGTCAGACACACGTGTAAACTCTCGCCCCTCTTTTCATCGATCTCACAACCGCACACTCCTCCCCCTATCTAGCTAGTAGTTGGGCCTCTCGCACCACCTCCTAGCTCCATTCTCTCTGTCTATCCGTCTCGCTGGGCCTTATTTGCCTCTAACAAATGGACGTACACCGACCGATCTCTCGCTATACATATAGCTAGCTAGGTCCTTATAACTCGTTTTTACCCACACGTCAATCGATCTACCTCATTAGTTGTGTCTCTCCCTTCCTCCGACAAACAACAATTGATCTACCGATCTAGTTAGGTTTGCTTACCAAACACATGGTTCCCCTTCATCATCCATGGATGCGTCCCGACAGATCTATCACGCACAGGCACACACAGAAACACATCCCCACTCTTATTGATAACATTGCAATTTCACCCTCAGTTTGTCTAGTAGGCCTCTCCCACCATCTTCGAGAAGCAACTCCATCACCCATCCAGCACTCTACCCCTCTCCCTCCCTCTCTCTCTCTCCTCTCTCTCTTTGTCCCATCATATTTCCCGTCCTTCAGTTATGTATGGATGTCGACCGATCTCCCTCAAGACATAGCTGGGTCTCTCCTTCTCAACACATATACGAGTCGTTCTACCTCTATAGTTAGGCCTCTGCCTACCCCTCCCCCCACCCCACTCCCCCCCCCCCACACACACTGATACATCAAGCGCTCTAGTCATGTCTCCCTGCCACACACAAACTTGACATGTGCCCTCTAATGTTCCGGTAGGCCAGTCGCCCTATATCTTTGACTTGCACACACACACAACTTCGATGGCTCTCTTCATCGATCTCGCACCCACCCACTTGATCCTCTCTTCGACTCTATCGATAGCTATGACCCCTCCCTCTCTTCTCGTGGATTGCCCGACCCTCTATGTATGATATGGATAGGCCTCCATTTCACACACATTGCATGCAAAATTTTGTTTGAGATGTCATCGACACATATTCCCACAAATAATTCATGAAATCAACCCCCCACCCCATCCCCCACCCCAAAACAAAAAACACTCACGAATGCGGTTTGTATCTCTCACACACACCCACGTAGGTGGGGGACGTGCACGAAGAGAAGAGGTGCATGCACGGCGCACGTACTCCCGTCTCTTTCCCAACCACACCCGCGCGGGTACACGGTGGAGCTCATTTCTATACAAAAAAGGTAGCCCACGTGGTAATTTGGCATGTGTACTGGTTGTCCACTTGGTGGAGGGAGGATCGTCTACCACGGGTGAACAAACAAATTGCGACTTGACGTGTTATGTTAAAAAAAAGAGGCAAACCATGTGGGGCCTACCTTAGAGGCAAGGCTCTATACACTGGAGTACTTTTGATGTGTCCCGTCAACTCGTAGAACGAGGAGAAGCTTGCTTAGTACGCCGTCTCCCCCGCCCACGGGCGCGGTGGCTCGCAGGATGAGGTGAAGCTTGCTCCGCCTTACGCCCGCTCCCTCGCCCATGCGCGCGGTGGCTCGCAGGACGAGGAGAAAAATTTACTACTCCCTCCGTTTACTCCTCGTCCCTACTACCTTGGTTATAGAGATTATATCATATTGTTTGGAATATATATGTCCTTTAGTAGATTTCAATATGAACTACTAGTACATACTCCAAACACTGATGTATATAGACGTATTTTAGAGTGTAGATCACTTATTTTGCTCCGTATGTAGCACTCTCCCTCGCCCCTCGACCCTCGCCCACGTGGTGGACGTGCAGCAATTCATTCGGTCTCATATAGCCAGAACGATATATGTTGCACTACCATTATTGCTCGACTTCCCGAAGAGGCGAAGAGCCAATCGCAAGGTTAATATTTTGGAGATGCCAAGCGCAAGGTTATAGGAGAACGAGTAGTAGGTGTCGCGTCATTTATAAATAAAGTTTTTTTTTCTTCAGTGGCACGTACGCAATATGATAGGTTCATATGGAGAGAAAAGGAAACCGCTCCACTATATACATAGTCAGGACGGGCCAGCCTACACGGTTGCTTGCTGGGGTTGCTCTCTTCACACTCTCTCGCACAAAACGACTGTGGCCACATCTCTAACATCCCGGCGGATCACGTCCGCTTGGGGAAGGGGTGGATGCTTAGTGTAGATGCGGTGGCCGTCGCCGACGGCGAAAACCCACTGGCGGCATGTCCCGATCAGGGGTCCCCACCGTTCTCTCTCACAAAGCCGGTGAGGTTGCCTTCGTCCCTTGCTCACTGCCGCGACGTGGGCAGTTACCGCCTCCCGCCGCCCTCCTCAAGGTTGAGCTACGTCCCTCAGGTACAACTCCCTTTACAGCCGGCTTGCACCACTGCTCCAGCTGCCCACATCACTCCCTGTGGATATTTCTCTACTTCTTTGCCCCGCACATACCTCTACTGGCTTCTATGTACTGTATTTGTGATGAGTTTATGTCTCATCAACTAGTCCCAGTAATCTTATTCTAATCACGCTTCTTCAATTTCTTTGCCACGGGGATGCTCATCTCGATTTTGGTGAAACTACACAAAATGATCCGATGGTCAAAAGGTTGCAAACTTCATTTATTAGGAAGCTCGAACGTTGCCAGCAAATTGAAGCCTGGTCGGGGTTCATGGTTCAAGGGCTAGGGACTGCATGTATCTTTTTTTCTTTAGCTGCCTCTGTTCCAAAATAAGTGTCAACTTTAGTAGTAGTACAACTTTGTACTAAAGTTTGCACAAAGTTGAGACACTTATTTTGGAACGGAGGGAGTACATATTTGCTATGATCTGTCAATCATTGAGATGCAATAGCATGCATGTTAGTCTCCTTTGTATATGATGAAATGTTGCAACGGGCAACCTTGGACGCAAGATACATGTAACAGAAGCTGGAAGCTTCATAGCATTGTACAAATTTATCTCGCTGATAAATTACAGTACATACTATACTAGTACTTCCTTCGTTCCTAAATATAAGTCTTTGTAGAGATTTCACCATGAACCACATGCGGATGTATATAGATGCATTTTAAGTGTAGATTCATTCATTCTGTTCCGTATGTAGTGGAATCTCTACAAAGACTTATCTACTAATAATAGCTAGCCCCCACTACTAGGAATTCTCTATCCTCTCCTTGAGCCACATCATCAAAATTGATGTAGCCGTTAGATGAAGTAAATCAGTCCATAATAGCCGTCTGATCTAGACGTTGAGAGGCTCCGCACTAAGCCACATGCAAGCATGCAGAAATACCGTGGCACATGCATGTGAGTGGGTTTTAAATCACATCAACATGTCTGCATGCAAGCATGCACCGGTAGCATGCATGTAAGTGAGCTTTTAAGTCCCATTAGCATGTCAAAAAGAAAAATATAATCCCATTATGCAGTAGGAGTTGGCTGATATTTTTTCCTTACGTGGGATGATCTAAATGATGATGGGAGTTTATTTAGTTTGGCTACCACATTTGTCATGCGGTTATAGAGTTTTTTTTAGTTCTATGAAATCGATAATTTTGCGCAGAGAGATATGCCGCTGTTCCGCGGCAACGCGCGGGGACTCATCTAGTAATATTTAGGAACGGAGGGAGTACTATGTAAAGAGTTAGGTGTCGCACGGTCATAGTGTGAGGTGGGCCATGTAATCACTGAGCCAGTGTGTTTTCACTCCTCTTGCACGCCTCCGCTGTAAGAATGGAGAAAATTGTAATCTAGTAGTAGTACCTCCTTTCGCCGAAAGCGTGGGACATCCAGCAGTCCTACCACCTCAGTAATAAAGACCAATGAGTCGTCAAATCACATAGACCCAGTAGTAAGTTGGATGGACGAAGCAACCATCACTCTTGCACTAGTGAGAGGTCGCGTCCGCTCTGCCCGGGCATGAATGCGGCACCGATTCTTTGGAGCGGCGCTGACCGTTTCGGGCAGGAAGCGCGCGCGGGCGATGGAGGGGCTTTGGGTGGGCCAGGCTGGTCAGGAGCGGGCGTGGCAGCTGTCCACATGTCCCTACCGGACACGCCCGGAAACGAGAGGATGCACCGACTCTCGCGGCTAAAATCGAACTACACTACACAACATCTCTCTGTAGGAGTAGGTCGATCTGTCGCTCTCTCTAACACACACATGTTGTTAAACACACACACACACACACACGCACACGCACGCACCTTGGTCCCGTTGCACCTTCTAACGTGACTTATTACACCTAGACGGAGGGAGTAGTAAGTATACAAGATACGGTGGCACACTGACTTAAGTCGAATACAAGTGCCCAAAATTTGTGTGCATGTTATAATAAGGATTCACTTAAAATAGTACGTGAGCGAACAGAGGGATCAATTGGACAGTGTTCCCGAGCAGTAGCGAGATGTGTGAGGTAAGATACACCGCTGGCGCTTTTAATTTTTCTTATTAATTTGTTTGTTTCACCCTCTGACTGGTGGGACCCAACGTACTACGTGGAGAGAGGTAAGGTGACTAAGGCTGCATTATTTCTGCACCACTGTGGATAGTCTTACCACCAAAGCCACATGACACAATTATGATTGAAATCCCAATGACTCCCACACACACAAAAAACACGGCATGCTTGTCACACAAATGCAGGAATGTATAAAAGGTTATTTCCCTCTCGTTGAACATAACAGGAGGGTTGTGTAGCTGGTTAGCCTGTTCGCTCATCAAACTTGAGGTCTCGGGTGGATTCTTTGACTGGTCAAAATGTTTTCTGCGGTTTGCACGCTTCACACTCTCTCTCCAGTATATATATACACGCTGGAGCCTCAGCGCTTGTAGTTGCTCTCTTCACACTCTCTCGCCCTCTCCCGCTGGAGCCTCAGCACTTGTAGTTGCTCTCTTCACACTCTCTCGCCCTCTCCAGATCTAAACAAGACTTCGTTGGCCTCTCTCTCCCCTCACTGCTGCTCAAAGAGCCGGCAGGATCCGTCCGCCGGGAAGGGAAGGAGGCTTAACGTTGTCGCCGTCGGCGAGGGACTACCGGCGCAGCTGTTCACTTTCCACCCAGCGGCGGCGTGGGAGGGCCTCCGACCCCTTCTTCTTCGCCGTCGCCCACCGAACCACGCCCCAAGAACCTTATAGTATAATTTACTTACTCCACATGCATTGCTCTAGCTGCATGTATACCATGAATCTAGGACGTGGTTCAAAGAGGAAAGGAGTGGAGGAAAGTAGTGGGAAAAGTTGTATATAGCATGAATCTAGGACGTGGTTCAAAGAGGAAATGAAGGGGGAAAGTTGTATAGCATGAATCTAGGACGTGGTTCAAAGAGGAAAGGAATGGGGGAAAGTAGTGGGGAAAGTTGTATCGCATAAATCTAGGGCGTGGTTCAAAGAGGAAAGGAAGGGGCGAAAGTACTAGTTCAAAAAGGAAAGGAAGGGACAAGGCTGTAGAGTTTGAGCAGAACTAGATTTGCTGCGCTCACATAGGGAAAGGTGTCTAAAGATAACAAAACTGGGACCAACACAAATATGCTCCTTGGTTGTTTGTTCTTTGTTGCAACACACTGTGCATGACCACAGTACATCGGCAGATGCACATGGTGCTGGTGCGTCCACTGTCCTGTGCAACTCATTAGCTGTTGTTAATCTAAGGCCATGTATGGTTAAAAACTCCCTAGTCCCTACCTGCTTGGTTCCAGCGACTAAACATGGACTAGAGGTTATTAAATGACATGCTAAAAGACCATGTTACCCCTAGTAATGAACTAATAGAGACAAGGTGCGATGCGTGGCAGGGGAAACTGTTGGAAAAAGTCCCAAAAAGACTCCCTCGGGGTCTTCTTTCTTTAGTCCCAAATGCCCACTTTTAGTCCCTAAAAGTCCCTCCTGTTTGGTTTAGATGGGACTGACACGGAGTTTTTTTAGTCCCTACACCAAAATGTCCCTGTAACAAACACCCTCTAATAATGCCGCTGGAAAATTGATGCAATGCCACAGTTAAAAGCAAATTACATGTTTAACGAATTTTATTGTTAATATAATCTCTATGTTAATATTAATCAATGCCACCGTTTGAGAAATGCTACTGTCTTGCTTTCTTTCCCATTTAGATAAGGTAGATGCTTCTTTTTGTTGGCTTCTGTGTCATCCACCGTTATTGACCACTAATTGTTTCCTTTGCACCTCTGTGTAAACAAGGTTATCTACTTCACCTCGTTGCCATTGTGACCTTTTGTTGCACTGCACAAAACACTTTTGTTTTAAGAGTGTTTTGTGCATTTCAACCAAAATGTCACACCGACAACGTTGCTTGATTGCTTGATCTTAGTGGAACTGCACAAGAGGAGATCTTACTTCCTATCCGTTAAGGCGAATTTGGTTCAGATCTTCTTCTTGTGAGTTGTTTGAATTCTGCATCATGAGAGGTCAGTACTAGCCTTCTTTCACATGATTCTGCAGTGTGCTTTCATATGTTGTGCTACTTGTACGATAATGTTGCTTGATTTTAGTGAAATGCACAAATGGAGACAAGACTTCCAATCTGTATGTGCACCGTAATATCCCATTGAGGTAAGATAAGGATATTTCACAACTGCTGGCCTGTATTTTGCCACTTTCATCAGAAAATTAAGTTTAGTACTATACTTGTGCTCCCTAATTGACATGCCAATCTTACATTGAAGGCGAAGCTTGTCTGTTATTGAACCAAGTGATGAAGGGGAAGAACAAGCGGAAGAAAAACAAAAATCAACTCTCGGTGCTGTAATGAAGCACTGGAACTGTGATGACACAAGTAATGATATAGTTTTGCATCTTAATTTATTGCTATGGCTGGAATGAGCAATTGTTTTGCCACTGATTTGATGCCACTCTTAATGTAATATGTAATTATCTCTACTTGTGCAAACAGGGATCTTCTTTGAAGATACCATATATTTTAGTGGAACTGCACAAGAAGATGTTGGAAACATTAAATTAATCGAGGAGTATATAGTAAGCATGGCCACCACCGTAGATAGCAACAGATGGTTCCGGAGAAGTGCTTCATCTGTATGCTCTACACAATAAGCCTCCTGACAAAGGTTGGTACTCGCCCACTGATTTCATCCATATGATTGAGCTTTGTCATCTCTATTGGTGTTGTGCTACTGTTTAGATGCTGTCATGAAAAAGTGGTATTGTCCTTGAGAAGTGCTTCATCTGTGTTGTTTTAAATATTTCCTTTCCTTTTTTTCGAGCAAACAGGGATGCTAGCATTTAGTAGTCCTCTTGTCTTTGCACAACAGGATCATCTACCTCTAAAGAAGAATATGGAGTACGTGAAGTGACTAGTTCCAATTATGCCAGGATGAAGAAGCCATGTCTATCTTCTCATCAGAAGGAGCAGTTGAAGGATGGTTACATTACTCCCCACAAGACCAAACTAACTTCAGCTCAGAAGGATTGACAAATCTCCATTTTTTTGCTATGATGCGCGAGTACAATGTTGTTCTAGGATTCTTTCTGGTGAGTTCCAATTTTCTAAAAGTGTGCTCTACATGGACCATGTATGTGCCAGTTGAAACTGTCAATTCATAGTACAGTTTGCTTTATACTAATCACTTTTTTGTATTTGTGCAAACAGGGGTGCTCAGCTTGATTTCAATGGGAACTGCACAAAATGTTCATGAATACATCGAATCATTCATTTCCACCACAAGAAAGGAGGTGCCAATAAGTTCAAGGCGTTGCAACATATAAGGGCGAAATCATACAAGCTACGCGTGAATTTGGTTGATTTTGGTGGAACTGCACAAAAAGAACAGCTGGTTTATTTAGCACGAGGTGCCATGTCAATGTCTGAACTGATGGAAAACCCTGCCCATTCCACAGTCGTAGGCATTTGATATTTTGGAATGGGACAACCTTGTCAAATTTTGCTCATTGATTTTAGCAAGACATGCGTTTGATATTTTCCAATGGGTCGCCCTTTGCTGTCAGCAGCGTCGATAAATTTTTTCTTTATTCTTTAGTTGTGAAGTAAATATTGCCTCTGACATGTGAGTCGCTGAGATGCATAATCATCGATTGTTTTGAATGTTCTCTATGAATTGTCAGGCCTGTGTGTTTGATTGCAATGTACAGAACGCTAAAAAGCTGCTCAAACTCTTTGTACTCCTTCTGTTCCTTTTTACTTCGCACATTGTGAAAGTGCATACTTTTTTGTATAAGATTGGTCAAAGTAGAGATACTTTGACTGCAGACAAAACTTGTATGCAGACTAGAAAGGACCGGAGGGAGTACATGTGAAACTGCTGCAAACGAGGTGATCACCCTGGGAATAATGCTAGTACGTATTGTTTTGCATGTTCATCCAATGCCAGTGATACAGGAATTCGAACTAATCGAAATAAATTCATTCATACACGGTCGGATTTCATATAAACATGCCGGATTTCATTACATTTCATACATTCTTCAACTAAAAAGGGGTGCGCTGGAGGTATAATTAATTAACCGAAGCTACCCACCTGTGTCCCGCTGAGCCGAACAGAAGCTTCAGTGACTTAACTGCTGGTGCAGTTGCATAACTGACATGTGGCCTGTTGGGCCCATGTGTCAGTCAGCCAACTGCACCAGCAGTTAAGTACAAGCAGCGTTCTTCTCCAGCGCAGCTCTCCGACTCCACGTTGCTGCCAAGAAGCTAACCGGCCGTCAATGGTCAACCCGCCTAGCTTGGCTTCAACCGGAGGGTAGCAGCGGTGGCCTTACTTGGACCCGAGCGGCGGCGACCTACCATGTTATACTCTTCCTCGTTTTATGTGTGGCGCGGCCTCGTTGGCAGCGGGGCGGGGCCTCGGCGGAGCCGGCGATGTCCTCTGTCTCGTTGCCGGCGGGCGGCGCCTCAACGGAGCAGTGGAAATCCTCCCCCACGTTGCCGGCAGGGTGGGGCCTCGGCTGAGCCGGCGATGTCCTCTGCCTCGTTGTTGGCGGGGCGGGGCCTCGGCGGAGCCGGCGGTGTCCTCTGCCTCGTTGTTGGCGCCGCGGGGCCTCGGCGGAGCAGGGCCTCGTCGACGCCAGTGGAGCGGGGACTCGTCGGAGCCGGCATTGTCCTCTACCTCGTCCTCGGTCTCGCCAAACAGCGCCTCGCCCGCTTCATCACCCTCTTTGCTAGCCTCTTTGTAGGCGGCCGCAGCCTTCGCCACCCGCATGCGGTACCGCCAGCGCTCGAGGCGGCCCTTGCGGGCGGAGCGGTATGAGTCGAGCGGTGCCTCCTGCTCCGCCCGCTCCGCGGCGATCTGCTCCTCCGCCTGCAGGTGCTCCTGGAGGAGATGGTGGTTGTAGGCGGCGTCGGCCTGCGCCTCCCGGAACTGCTCCTCACGCATCTGCCTCACCATGTCCATATATTGGGCACGGGCCTCGCCGATGGTCATGGTGCAATGCACCGGCGAGGATGGCGCGGAGGAGGGGGTTGGCGCCGGATCGTCGACTACCATGTTCTCCATTGGGACGTCGTCGTCCTCCGGCTGCCTGCCGGCCAGCAGGTCGGCAGCAATGGCTGCCATCTCCTTGTGGTCCGTCGTCCGCCCGTCCCGAAGAGCGCCGGAGCGCGAGGAACATGGTGGGCAGTAGTGGTGTGGACAGGAGAAAGGGAACGGATGCGGATGACTGTGGCTATGGTCGGCGCAGCAGTTTATATAGCAATGGTTGGCGGGCGGAGGGACGGACATGTGGCGCCGGAGTAGCCGCCTCAGCAACCGCGTATCATTAATGTGGGCGGCAGATGGATGGACGGACGACACTTGTGTCGTTTGAAGGCAGAGCAATCGCTTGCACCGGGAAGCGGGGCGGGCGGCACTGACTGTTTCGCGCGGAAAGCGCGTGCGGGCGAGGAGATGACTTTACTTGGAGAGGATGACAATGGGGACCCACCAGGTCCATAGCCTCACGTACGCAAGTGCCTCCTTATTATATATATATAACTATAATTTATTTTGCTTCCTCCTGGTTTCCTGACATCACGGTCCCACACCATTGTCAACCTATGTAGTAGTCAATAAACGAGAGAATTGCACAAGAAGCGGCCAACAGCTGGGACCAAGCAGCTCGAGCAGTATTTGTGTTTTTGAGGTGTGAGCACTGCAGAGTTTTTCGATGTTTAGCCCAGATATTAATTTTTCTCTTCTGAACAACAACGAAAACATCGCTGCAGGTATTAACTGGGCGGGCTGTGGCCCATCTAGCCCAGGCCAGATACCCGGCCCAGATATTAATTTTTTTTCAAGCTGAAAATGGCTAGCCCAGCTATACTTTTTTTTAGGAATACCCAGGCAAGGTCAAGTTGTTATTCTCCACCCCGCTGGGCTGCAAATCTTTCCTAGGAGGAATGCATTAGGCTTAACAAGAAAATGGGCTTTAAGAAATAATAAATGGGATGTAATTATAAAAACTAGGCAGTAACTATAAAAAATGCACCAAACACGTGATTACTTTATAAAATATTATTTTTGGATATTGAAAATTTTAATTTCATTAATTGTTGTGAGCGCAATGTTTCATTGGATTTTTACGTACTATAAATTTATATTGAAATTGTATTTAATCTGACTAGAAATTTTGGGATAAAAATATTTCGGATCCCATCAAAATGTGGGAAATTTTATTGAATTCTGTTTTGAACGGTTGGTTGAAATGGGTTGTACTTTTAACAAACTGTAAATGGGCTGTAGTAAATTCCATTAGAATTCAAAAATGGTCTACACATTCTTACAAATCTCAAATGGGCTATAAGTTCTCTGCCACACACTTTTGGCCTTACTAAGTTGACGCGTCCCCTAAAAAAACAGAGTTGGCGCGTATGCAAGGCTTTGTCAACTTATAGTCAACACACGGTTCTAGCAGCAGTGGCCGTTGGATGTCCATCCAACGGATGCCGTGTTTCTTCTTCAATCTCGAATATTCTAGCTTCACCCGCCCAAAAAATGATTCCTCCCCCTGACATGTGGGGCACACCGTTTCGGAAGCTGACCTGTGGGCCTACTAAGTTGACGTACCAAGGGCTTTGTCAACTTAGTCAATATAAATGATTCTAGCTGCAGTGACCGTACGATGTCCATCCAACGATCGTCGTGCTTCTTCAACCTCTGGTCTTCTTGCTCTAGCCACCCAAAGCAGCGCCGGTCGTGCCGCCTGCTCTTGCCTCCCTTGGCCGGCTGTGCTGCCGCGGAGGCGTCACCGCCCCCTACTACTCCCACCGCTGGCCAGGCCATCCCTCCACTCACCCACACCCCCTGTTATTCTGCGGCGACGGCAACGCAGCCGAACCAGTGAACCCTCGTACTCCTCTCCGCGTGTGCATCCACTGCCGCGTCTTCCCCGGATCCGCGTCGTCCCCTTCCTAGGCCTCGCCGTCGTCCACCGCCCTGGTGCTCTCGGCGCGGCGTGGTCAACGTGGTCAAGGAACGACTTTCATCGGATGTGGACTGTACGTGGAGAGGCTGACGGCTGGGTCCATGGCAGCCGCAAGGAAGTGCCTCCTTATTACGCGAAAAATAATTATTCCTCCACCTGACAGCGGGGACCCACCAGACGGGCCACCAGTATTTTGCAAAAAAAATCGTTTCCCCCTGACTGCTGGGACCCACCGGACGGGCCACCGTATTTCACAAAAAAAACGTTCCCCCCGCTATCAGCTCGGACCCACCAGAAGTGCCTCCTTATTATGCACAAAAAAATGAATACTCCCCCGGCTAGCTGGGACCCACCTTGGTGGGAGGCTGACTTGTGGGCCTACTAAGTTGACGGGGACGAAGGGCTTTGTCAACTTAGTCAATATGAACGATTCTAGCTCCAGTGACCGTATGATGTCCATCCAACGGCCGTAGTGCTTCTTCAACCTCTGGTCTTCTTCCTCCAGCCGCCCAAAGCAGCGCCGGTCGTGCCGCATGCTCCTGCCTCCCGTGGCCGGCTGTGCTGCCACAGAGGCCTCACCGCCCTCTACTATTCCCACCGCTGGCCAGGCCCTGCGGCGACGGCAGCCTCACACCGCAGCCGAACCAGTGAACCCTCGTACTCCTCTCCGCGCGGGCTTCCACTGCCGTGTCTTCCCCGGCTCCGCGTCGTCCCCTTCCTAGGCCTCGCCGTCGTCCACCGCCGTGGTGCTCTCCGCGCGGCGTGGTCAACGTGGTCAAGGAACGACTTCCATCGGAAGAGTACTGTACGTGGAGAGGCTGACAGCTGGGTCCACGGCCACAGCCTAGTTTTTTTGTGATTTGCCAAGTAAGTCGCTTTGTCAGGCCTGTTGGGCTGCAAATCTTTCAAGACGAGGAGAGCTTTCATTCGGCTGGCCGAGAAAATGGCCCATCAGTAATGAGAAATGGGCTGTACATTTTTAAAACACATCAAACCGGCAATTAGTTTCAAATATCTTTTTTTCATTTCAAGATTTTAAATTACATTAATTTTTATGCATGGAGAATTTGTTGGATTTTATATTGATATACATTTATTTTTAAAATCAGTTTGAATGTGAGTCAAAATTTCGGGATTAAAAACAGTTCGGACCGCACTGAAATATGCAAAATTTCATATAATTTTTTAACCGTGGCCACAATATGGGCTGTAATGCTAACAAAAAGAATATGGGCTCCAAAAAACCTCAAGAATTAGCAAATGGGCTGTAAATTATTAGAAATAATGGCAGATGGGTTGTATGTTGTTTTCCACAGATTTGAGGCTTTCCTAAAAAAAAGGTTGACGCACAAGCACTGACTGTTGGATGTCCATCCAACGGCCGTCGTGCTTCTTCAATCTCTGCTCTTCTTGCTCCAGCCGCTCAAACAAGCGCCGGCGGGACTGCCTGCTCCCTCCTCCCTGCGGCCGGCTGTGCTGCCGCGCAGGCCTCACTGCCCCACCGTACTCCCATCGCTGGCCTAGGCATCCCTCTACTCACCCACACCTACTGTTATTCTCCGGCGACGGCAGACGAACCAGTAAACCCTCGTACAGTCGTACTCCCCTCCGCGTGGGAAACAACTGCCGAGTCTTCCCTGCCTCCGTATCGTCCCCTTCCTAGGCCTCGCCGTCGTCCACCGCCGTGGTGCTCTCGGGGCGGTGTGGTCAATGTGGTCAACGACCGACTTCCATCGGAAGAGTACTGTGCGTGGAGACGCTGACAGTTGGGTCCACGGCCGCAGCAAGGAAGTGCCTCCTTATTACGCGCAAAATAATTATTCCTCCACCTGACAGCGAGGACCCACCGGATGGGCCACCGTATTTCACGAAAAAAATGTTTCCCCCCTGACTGCTGGGACCCACCAGCTACACCTTCGCACGCAAGGAAGTGCGTCCGAGCAAAAAAAATGATTCACCCCCCTGACTGCTGGGACCCACCAGCTACATCTTCGCACGCAAGGAAGTGCCTGACAGTCGGGACCCACCTGGTCGAAGCGTACGTAGCATTGTCATTCTGGTCGCGAACGTGTACATACATATATACTGGTGGATGTAGAGGCGCGCACGTGTCGTAGTAGTGGCACGCACATAGCATGTACACGTACGTACAGCGGCCAGGGTGCAAGAAAGAAAATACGGCCACGTATGTGTACATACGGGCGGGTCTCGAACGCCTACTCGCGCATACGTACGGCAAGGGCTCGTGTACATGGTTGGGTCGGAACGGAGAAACAGCGTGGTCATCGTGTTCATGGGGAGGCAACGGAATGCGTCGTGTTCATGGGGAGGCAACGGAATGCGTCGTGTTCATCGGGAGGCAACGGAACGCGGGGGAGCCAACCAGCTGGGTCGGAACGGAATGCGTGGTCGTGTTCATCGGGAGGGCTTGGACGGAACAGGCGATGGAAACGAGGCCTGGCGTACCGCACAACGGAGGAAACAGACCTCCTACGTTTGGAACGGGGTCCTGTTGATTGGGAGGGGTCTGGCGTACCGCAAAACGGAGGAAACGGACCTCCTACGGTCGAAACGGGGGCCCTGTTGATCGGGAGGGGTGTGGCGTACCGCAAAACGGACGAAACGGACCTCCTACGGTCGAAACGGGGGTCCTGTTGATCGGGAGGGGTGTGGCGCACCGCAAAACGGATGAAACGGACCTCCTAAGGTCGAAACGGGGGTCCTGTTCATTGGGAGGAGTGTAGCGTACCGCAAAACGGGACTCCACGGGATACTGTTCATCTCCACCGTCGACCTCCTCCAGCCTCCACGGGCTACCGTCGACCTCCTCCAGCCTCCACGGGCTCCTGTTCATCCAGCCTCCACCGCGCGCTACTCCACCGGCTACTATTCAACCACCCCTCCACGGGCACCCCTCCACCGTCTACTGTTCATCCAGCCCTCCACACCACGGGGTCCTGTTCAACCACCCCTCCACGGGCACCCCTCCACCGTCTACTGTTCATCCAGCCCTCCACACCATGGGGTCATGTTCAACCACCCCTCCACGGGCACCCCTCCACCGTCTACTGTTCATCCAGCCCTCCACCACACCACGGGGTCCTGTTCATCCAGAGGCAACGCCACCGCTCACTGTTCATCCAACCCCCCCCCCCCCCCGCAACGCTCACTGTTCATCCCAGAGGCAGCATCGATCAGCTTCAGTTAGCAGCAGTAGCGAAGGAATCGCTCGATCGGGTTCAGTTAACAGCCATCGATCGATCGCTCGGGTTCAGTAACGCGTAGCCTGCAGTGCAATCGCTCGGGTTTAGTTAGAGCCCAACGCCTCGCTCGGGTTCAGTTAGAGCCAACGCCTCGCACACACGCGCGTACGTGTACAAGAGAAACGCGCATCGCTCGGCCCCCGACCTCCCACCGTAACCGGGAACTCCCCGAAATTTTCCTCACCCTCGCTTCTACCACTGTTTTTTCCGTCATGGACGGCCCAAAGAATGTCATGCAGCTGCGTCTCCGGCCCGCCCAGGACAAAAAGCCCATTTTCTGTCATGATTTTTTGTCATAGAAGTAGGAGCCCACCACATCTATGATGATACTGGGTTTTGTCACAATTATCGTCATAGAAGTGTCATATGTATGATAGGAAAAAAAATTGTTCGGCCCAAAATGTCACGGATGTGTCTTTTTTTGTAGTGTACTCATTGGCTTGCCACTGGTTATTTAATTGGCCAGGCATGGAAGAACAAGAGTTCGAAGAAGAGTTCTTTGGAGACGAACATGCGAACTAGGACATTTCCCAGTCAGAATGCGTGTAGGGTTAAGGCAGATGGCATGGGTTCTACTTATCGACGAAGATTTCCGCTGCTTAAGTTTATTTGGTATTCAGCCCTTGTGGCTTTATCTATGTAAGACTTGACCATAATGGTCATAATTTGTGTAAGACGGTATGTATGGATGTAAGACTCTTGTTATTCAGCTTCTGTGTGTTCAATGAGCATTGATCTCTGGGATCACTGTACACGTGCATTCGGCGATCACGACTTATGAGTCGGGGTTCCCTCAGTTTGACTTCAATCCTGGCCCTACAGCTCCAAGGCCGGATGGCAGTCGTGAAGCCAATTAGAATATCATTGGCCCCTTTGATAGCTTCGATGGGCTTCTTTCCCACATTGTTGCCCAAAGGGCTACTGTCGATGAGGCTGCTGGTGAAGAGGAACATGTTGAAGTTCATGAGCCTCCGAAGCCCAAGAAGTCTAAAGCTTCAAAGCCCTCCACTGCTTCAAAAGCTTCAAGAGTGAAGCCACAACAATCTGCACCTCCTGAATCGAATGTGCAGTCTGAAGATCAATCCCGCGTCTCCAAGAAGACAAGGAAGCCCAAGAAGATTTCTGGGCATGACCTTACTCCTGCCAGCATTTTGTGCAATGAAGAAAATGTCATAGATCTGTCAAGCGATGAAGATATTGTTGATGATGCTCTGGAGATGCTCATCAAGAGCAAGCTGGAGGCTGAAATCTTCAAAGATTTGCCTATGTTTGATGCTGACATTCTCAACAACTTCATTGATGAATGGTTTGAGGATCCCACTCTCACCATTGATGATCTGCAGCTGCCCGTTGACATAAGTGTCACGTTTCAAGGAGCCATAGCCAACGAGCTCGCTATTGCTCAAAAAATAGTTGAGCTGAAGAACAAAATTGACTATGAGAAGGACCAGTTCAAGAAGCACATCGCCAAGCTCAGTGTTGCTGATGTTCAAAATTTCAAGCAGATGATGATTGACCTCAAGCCTCAGTTCAAGAAGAAGCGCGAGGAAGCCAAAGGCTCTCGTGAGCGCCTGAAGTACTATGCAGGGAAATGCGTTTAGGCTCACAATGAAGCCGTAAAGAGAAAGGCACTTGGGCGTCTAGGCATCGACCCCAAGCTGGCTGCCAAGAAGAAGAAGAAGCCTGCTGAAGCCGAACCTGAAGCCTCAAGGCAGGAAAGACCAACCATTATCTTCCCTGCCAGTATGACTGGCTCAAAGCCAAAGGTCCCTTCAGCCGCTTCAGAGAAGAAAAAGACTAGGCAAGCTGAGGCTGAAGCTAGGAAGAGGAAGCACCACGATACCTCTCATGCTGCTCCCTCCCAGAAGAAGATGAAGACAAAGTCTTAAAAGTCTTCACGCAAAGAGCATGCTGCCCCCCAAGAGCCGTTGAATGTTGAACCCATTTCTGTTGCACTACCTGCCGCCTCCAATCGCGAGCGTCATCTCATTGTGCATGAGTCTGCTTCCACAGAGGCTCCTGAGTCTGAAGAGATTCCAGTTGCCGACTCCACCACAGCTGAAGACATTGGTCATGATGGCCACGTTGGAAGATGATGTAGTCCTTCCTCAGATCGAGCAAATCTCGGTATCATCGCCTGCTCCCAAGAGCAGTGAACTTATAAGCATTGGCGGTCCCACGATGCCAATTGCTCAAGATGAATTCTGGGAAGAGCAACACCCAACTCCTCTTTGCATGAATTGATTCCCCGCACTGGAGAAGACCACTCCTTCACCACAGGTGACGCCTCCTTTCCAAAGGCTTCACAGAGGCCCTAGGCCCCAGGTCTCCATGTCCAGCATTCCTGAGGAGGATGTGCAAAACACTAGCTCAGTAGCACGTCAAGTGTTCCCTGAAGCCATCCCCTCAGTGACTGCTCAAGAAACTGAAGCCAAAGAGGTTGAAGACATTCCGGCTGCATCAGCCGATGAAGAAAGAGAAGAAGAAGAAGAACATGAAGTTATTCCCCCTACAAGTGATCCTGTTGTACAAGAAGAGGAAGTGATTGTGCCAGACCCTCATGTTCATGATGCAAGTGAAGTTGAAGCCAATGCAGCTGCCACCACGATCACTACTGAAGCCAATGACGTTGTCATGGCTGAAGACAATGTGGAGCCTGAAGTCAATGCTGCCACCGAAGAAAATGCACAACCAACCACTTCTGATGTAGTTGTTCCTCCCCCCAGTGCCTCACACTATGGAACGTGCCTACAACCATGGTGAGCTTGTTACTGTGCAGTGGCCCATTCTGATTCCACCCACTGCTCCAGGTCCCCAATATGACTACCATGTGGAGCAAAGGCCTCAAACGCCGAAGCCCGAAGCCCAGGCCGCCAAGGCTTCCCAGTGCTGTAACTACTCAAGGCTCTTTCAGTGTGCTCAGCTTCAGAGAGCACAACACCTTCTTCGACTCTGGAAAGAATCCATACAAGAATCCCAAGATCTCCTCAGATAGGTTCTGGAGCTACCAGCAATGCAGCTACTACTCTTGCAACTATACAATCAAGACATGATTTTTCCTCACAAGCGTCTTGACTGCGACGCCATTGCTGGGCTACCATGCCTTGAAGAGGCTCTTTGATTGCTTCCGAGAAGTTGGGCTTCTCCCGTTTGTCACTGATAAGGAGCATTGGAATGAAGAGCTTCTCCTGCAGTTCTATGCTACTCTTCACATCAGAGGCTACAACAGGGATCCGAAGACATGGATCCTTGAGTGGATGATAGGCGATGTCCATCATGAAGCCAAAGCTCAGGATATCATCGAGCTAACTTCCCTGTCCACTCCTGGTGATCTGTTTGAACCAGGTTGTCAGCTATATGAAAATGAACTGGAGAGCATTTTCCAGAAGCCTGAGCCCAATATGAGTCAGATGCTCAGTATGATGAAGCCATTGCTTATTGATGCTGAATATCCAAAGGAGTTCTTTGTCAAAGACCTCGAGTACCTGCCCCGCACCATATATCATATTCTGAGGCGTACTCTATGGCCTATCAAGGGGTATTCTCCAGACGCTAAGCTTGAAGGCGCTATGAAGACATTGGTCTTCTACATCTTCAATGGCATCAGGTTCAATACTCAAGATTTCTTCATCAGACAGTTGGTATCTTCTCTCATTGATCTTTTTGGTCTCAAATTTTATGCTCCATGGGTTATGCGGCTGATCAAGCTTCACTCTACAATCAACTATCAACCTTCAGCGCGCAATCAAGTTGTATTCTTGCCTGATGTTGATATGTCACATGAAGCCATATACCCTAAGCCTGCTAAGGAGCCAGTGCGTGAAGACAATGCAGCCTTTCAAAGCTTCACACAGCAAATTGATGGAGTACATGTGACCAATCCTCCTGCTCCTGATGGTCCTCTGGCTGGCCAGCTACGCCTATCGCATCGTGCAAACACTGATGCGACTGCCAGCACTATAGCTCAAAGGCCTCAGAAGCGTCCTCGTGTCCTCAATGACAGAGAGCTTCTTGTATCACTTCATCAGAAGCAGGATATGCATCACGACTGGCTGAAGCGTCAGATGCAGAGTCTTCTTATTGATGTCAATCGCATTCACAATTTGGCCACCAAGAATTCCTTTGTTGCACACGAAGCCTGTCGGTGGTCCTGGAAGAGCCTCACACTGCTCTGTTCTGAAGATGATCTTCGTGAAGTTGGCTTCACAGAACGATTCAAGTTTGATTCCAGGCCACCACAATCTGCAAGTTGGCGTCCAACTCCCTCAATTGAAGATTCAGGCTATTCATCTTCAGCTGCCACAGTGGTTCCTCGAGTCATAGATGAAGAGGACGACGCCACTTCACCAGCGATGGCTTCACTGCATCACGATGCTGCACCAGGCCCGTCTGCACCGCCCAACACCAACATCGACCCTGCTGCTCCAACATCTTCACCACCTGCGAGCGAGTAGACACTCTATGTCTTGAAACCTTTTTGGTCCTTACTGACAAAAGGGGGAGAAGCATATGAGTTGATAGTCTTCAAGCGGGTCCATATGGGTTGCTTATTCTTGCGAAGTTCTTACAACTCTCGTTCTTGAAACTATTTGGCTTTTGAGTTGTAACACTTAAACTTGATGGTCGTCTGCCACTTTTGCTGCTACCCTGTGATGCGATGATAAATTCCACGTGAAGTCATTCTGCAGACGCCCATTCCTCATTATGCATTTCATTATCTTCATTATTCTTATGTATGCATGATGAATTGTCTTCATGTGTTGAAGAGGATCTCCACAAAGAAAAAGTTGCCATGTGCATTTGCATTCAAAAGCAAACTACTTATATGCACATCTTCAGGGGGAGCCCTTTCCAACCTATGAAGACAATGCCTATGAACTTTAACTTTCACATACTTTTATCCCCGTTGAAAACTTCAACCAGTTTGTCATCAATCACCAAAAAGGGGGATATTGTAAGTGCATCTAGTGCCACCCCTAGTTGGTTTTGGAGTATTGACAACAAACTTGTTGAGAGACTAATGTGTTTGAGAGAATTGTAGGATAACACAGGTAGAAGTCCCTCACTGATTCGGCTTACCTACCAGAGATGACCCCTAAAAATGTATGAAGACATTGAAGACAATGGTGGTTCGTGAAGACATTCATGATGAAGATAATGACTTGTGAAGACATTCACTTGAAGACTATGGAGTGCGAAGACATAGTTTCTTTCGTAGTTTCCTTTTCTTCTTTATTGAGTCATAGGAACCACCGTACTATTAAGTGGGGTCCAAGTGAACAAAGTCAGATGACTGAAATGATGCTCAACCAAAATCCTATATCTTCGAGCGAAGACAATGAGAGCAAATCTTATCCAGAGTTGGATGAGTCAGCTTTGCTTGTAGCCCAAGCCAAGCTGCCGCATGTGTTTGAAATCCGACTGTTGGACACGTGTCGGTTCCTTAATGACCCAGGGTCATTTCGGACATATCATGTCGGGTAGCCTCCTAGCTATAAATAGCCCACCCCTACACCATAATTTGGTGGCTGCTCAGAGTTAGTGCACGACTTTTGTCATTTGAGAGCAACCCACCTCCGGAGCCTTTGAGAGAGAGAGAGAGAGATCCTTGCGAGGACAAAGCCCAAGACACCCAGAGCCAAAGAGTGTTAGGCATCACTGAAGTCTTTTTGTCCGCTTGACCTGAAGACTTATTACACTTTAGGACTATGCATCCTCCAGCCGGTTAGGCGTCACATTCTGAGCATCTAAGAGTCATTGTGGATCGCCGGTGAACAAAGTCTGTGAAGGTTTGGAAGTCTAGTTGAAGACTTACTAGAGTGATTGGGCGAGGACTGGGTGTCCTTAACTCAAGGGGAATAAGGTGAAGACACAGTCTTCTGAGTTCAATATGAGCCTCCCTAACCGGACGTACAGTTGTCACAGCAACCGAAACTGGTCTACCAAATCCTTGTCTTCACCAAGCAACTGGTTCTATCCCCTACTTCCTTTATAATTTAGCTTGTCTTCGTGGAAGTCATTGCTTGCTTGCCTAATCTGTTTGACTTCACTGTGTGAAGACAATTACCTGTTTGGCTTCATACTGTCTTCCATCCTGATCCATACTACCTAGTTGCTATTAGTCTTCGTACTTTCACTACACTACTTACTTGACTATGGCTTGTCTAGTGTAGTTCATCTTCCGCTGCATATCATATAGGCTTAGTTCAACAGTTTGTCTTCAAAGACCTCGTGTTTTTAAGTCTTCCATAAAATTCGCCTATTCACCCCCCTCTAGTCGATAACTAGCACTTTTAGGCTGGAATTATATTGGACGGCCCACATGACGTTGTTGGGCCGAATTCAGATAGGCCATAACGGGTCGTGAGTTGCCGGGCCGTAAACGGGCTATATGCGAACATACCCTTAACAGGCTTTCCATGGCCCGGCTCGCTAGCTTTTGACCAAGTCAAACGGGCCACCTTTTAAAACTATATGGGCCTCTGTTGGGCTGTGCCACGTGTCGACGTATCATAGGTGCGTCTCATCCATTGGATGGATGACATCTGTCCCAACACGGAGCTGGCACGTGATTCCTTCGGCCAATGAGAATTTTACACGTGGAAAATCGCCATTGGTCGTGGCTGTTAATGGGTTATTGGATCCAAAACTGGATCCGATTTCTTAACGATGACCCATTATGGTGGATGCCACATGTCAGTTACCCTTGACGAAAACACTTCCATGAAGCAACATTTATCGTCATGGAAGTGGACACTTCCATGATAATTTTAGTATTATCATGGGACACTTCTATGATAGCACCAGTATGACTATCTTGATTCTGTCATAAAATCGTTACAGATGTACATGCATGACAGAAAACGTGACCTACCCTGACAAACACGTATTATCACGGAAGTGTATTTTTTCTGTAGTGATGGTTGTGGATGAATGACCTCCCATCCCGACAGCTAGGGTTGAGGAGGTGTATATAAGGAGCCTCCCTAGCCTCCTCTCTTGATGGGCTTCATACAATCTCTTCTTTACGAGCTAAGAATCTCGTGGGAGGGGACGAAATTGGTGAAGAATCCCGTCTGGAAGGGCAACTTTTGGAGCTGTCTGCACGTCAAACGAACGCGCGCGGTCGTATGGAACATCGTCTTTTGATCTGACCTCCTCCGGTAAAACGGTCGTCATTTCTTCACACGAACTCGGAATTTGACGTTCTTGGGTTCGTTGGATTCGTATGAATGACACCGATCCATCTCTAGTCTTAGATCTTAATTTGGAGCATTTTGGAAAAATGACTTTTCCCGACCTTTGAAATGGCCAAGTCTAACCCATGGCCGACTTCGTATCGAACCCATCCTTGGTCCTCTCATCGTGCTTGGTCATAGGTTGCTCCAAAACACTTGTAGACACAAGAAAACAAAGAAAACTAATAAAAACCAAATAAATTACTAAATATGCAATACTCACAAGGGAAAATGTAAATACCGGTAAACATGCATAATAAACAACTATTTGGTTTAATGGGACGTGATATATAAAGAGAACATGCAACAAATTATCTCTAAAAGTGCGTAAAATATAGGGCCATCAAGTGTTTGAGATTGAACAAATTATATGTAGTTCTAAGATAGTTCCTAGAGGAGAACTCGTCCAGATGGTACCTGATTTTTTTGAAGGATGAAAAAACACCAAGCCAACATGCATATCCAACATCTCTTAGGTAGAACTTACCGTGAGGGATATTTATGCCATCAGGTCGAGCCATGTTTTCGGCAAGAATGTTAGCACCATGAGCGGATCCTTCCCAGCAAGCTAACACACATATGAACTTCAGATCAAAGTCAACATGTCACGACCGGATTTTTGAGATAATAATTTCCCAGAAAAACGGCCTTGTGCCCATCAGCCCCAGGATTACTGTTAGCTGATGAGGCACCAACTTGATACAAGAATTCCAAGCGAGGTACAAAAATATGTAGTACAAGACCATTTAGGCCTAGGAGTACAACACTTGGTTTCTAGTGGTTGAGGGCGGAAGCGGTTGGATACATCTGCGTCTATGGGACTCCATTTCCCACAAGAACAGCTGACCAGGATAACTCCTATCTTCGCGAGGCTGCAAATGTCAACATGTAGGTTCCGAGGTTGTCGCCGCGATGCTAATCTCCAAGCAAGAAATCTGGCCAAGACAATAGCCAGGGACAAGCCAGTGAGTACGTTTGAATGTACTCGCAAACATTAAGAACACGGGTATAAAATATCAAACATACTCCGGATTATTATGTGATCACACGTCTGTCACGAAAAGTACGAAAAAAACCAAGATGCACACATGTGAGTGAAAATAAACGAATATAAAGTACTGGGTGCCAAGCGAGGGTCTGAATGACTCCTCGAGAGGAAACTGCAAGAATAGTAATACTGGTGCCAAACGAGTGTCTGAATGACTCCTCGAGAGGAAAATGCAAGAATAGTAATACTGGTGCCAAACGAGTGTCTGAATGACTCCTCGAGAGGAAAATGCAAGAATAGTAATGCCGCAGTCGGGCGTCTGAGCGACACCACAGAAAGGGCTTATAAAAGAATAATCACAGTGAATATCCAGGAGGTAGAACCATCCCAGGGATACTCAATAATATACGCAGTATAAAAGGGTTAGTACAAAATAATAAGAATCATAATCCATATGTGCCATAATCTTAAACAATATATAGGTCAGTCGTTTCTCCATCCGAAGACCGATAATATGGTCTAGTCGAAACGTATCTTCATCCGAATACCGTTACTGAGCTCTAGCTAACTCGTTCTCCATCCGAAAACCGTTACTGAGTTCTAGTTAAACCGTTCTCCATCCGAATACCATTACTGGGTTCAACTCAGACTGTGGTCTATACTCAAGAACATGACTATCCAACAGGATATATCCTCTGCAGAGGGAGTACCATTTTCCACGAGTAACGGGTTTACTTAGTCCATCGGGACTAATTCCGTCTACGGTCTTCTAATTGAAAACACGCCTGACCTGCACACACCAGCTTAACTCACCGGTGTCTGGAATCACCCACGACACCTGCCAAGCAAAACTCTAAGTGGGGAGGCTACAACCTCGACGTAGCATGGGATCAAATTTCTATTCGCGCGCTCTAAGGGGGTGCCCCCCCTCTCGGTCCCAACCGGAAACACCAATGCCCCCTGACCAAGTGGCATGCCTACCGGAGGCCTCCGGTATCTTCCACTATGGCCCCTCTGTACGGTGTGTGCTTTGGTAGGGGTTGACAACTTACTGAACCATACCCTGTCCCCTGCAGGGGACAAGTGGTGGTACCAACAAATAAGGAAGCTATTGATCAAGACTCGATCTACAACCGATTCAGGTGGTCCAAGAATCCTCCAACAATATTACCACTAGTGAAATAAATCACCACTCCTCGAGCCTCACCATGCCATGCCGGGCATACTCGTCTCGACGAGGGACTAGGGACAAGCTCGTGTCTACCCAAGACCACGACTTTCCCGGCTTCCTACCGGTATGCATGAGGAGCTCACGAGGATGATCCAAATCACTAATGTATCCATTGCTGACCACAACACGACTCCAAAGTGCATCCATGCACGAGACTATATCGATACATAAAGCCAACGCATACCAAGTCAAAAGGTGTTGTGATCGCACCAGAACACCACAACAAAATATTATGCCAGAGTTCAGAAATGCTTGCCTTCAAGAGTATGCAAAGGATGCACTTATTGGAAGCTTTCCCTTTTCTCCAAAAATCCTATTTTGCAAAATACACAAATAACACATATTTCAAACACAGTACCAAAAATTGTCTCGAATATTTTTGAAATAAATCTTAAAATAAACTAGATGAAATTTGAGAGAGGTAGGAAAAAGAATCAACTCATTTGGAGTTTTATTTTAAAAGTTACAGCTGGTCAAAGTCTGGTCAAACTCTGTTTTTTTAAATAAAGCCAGAAAAGGAAACGATTCAGAAGGAATGCGCTTTCGCGGTAGAGGAGACGCACTCGGGAGTTAGCGCCTTCACTTAAACAGAGAGAGAACGGCCGCGCGGGTCACTGACAGTGGGTCCAGAGGGCCCACTGGTCAGGTTTGACCGTTCTTCCCTCCTTCTCCTCTCTTCTGCCCGACGGGAGCGAGGCTCCGGCGATCGCCGTCGACGAACGGCAGCACCTCACGGGCATCCAAGGGCGGGGATGGAACGGCTAGACCGAGGCGGTCCCCTAGGTGGTTGTTGGGTCGTCGGAGGTGGAAGGAGTTGCCGGCGGCGAGCTCCGCGGCGGAGAGAGGCTACGGTGGCGAAGTGCCTTTTGTGCTCCGGTGGTCCCCGATCGAAGTTGGGTAGATGGGCAGCTCCGCAAGGACCAAAGGGGGCTACTAGTGGCGTTGGTTGGGCGAAAGGGTGGCTGGTTGCGACGAATCGCACCGGAGCTTAGCGGCGGCCGAACTGGCCGGAGTTGGAGAGGACGGTCCTCTCCGGTCAATCTACTGCTAGGGGAGCTCTACGGGGAGGGTCTGATGTCGCCTGAGTGCTCGGAGAGGCTCGGGGTTCCCTTTAAATAGGCGCTTGAGGCTGGCTCCCGCGGTGGCCGAGGATAAGATCGCCGGCGACCACTTTCCTGTAGTGGCAGGGCATCGTGGCGGCGACGAAAGCATGCCGACGAGCGGGAGGATAAGCACGGCCTGTGCCCTGGGGCAGCTGGCGTGCGCTGGTGGTTTGGGCGGCGCCGTCCGCGGCGGAATCCGCTGCCGACGCCGGCGTGCTGCCAAGGCGGCGCTGCAGGGTGCCAGGGAGAGCTTGGAGGGTACTGGAGAGAGGGCGAGTGCCTGGAGTGGTTCGGCAGGCGAGCAGGGGCCAGAGATGGGACGCGACGAGGGCGGCAGAGCGGCGTGTCGGCTCAGTGCGCGCGCGTGCAAAACGTGCGCTCTGGGCGCGCCCAGAGCACGCACGGCACCTGCTCGACAAAATGCCAGCGCGATCTAGAGCGCGAGGGTGGAGCTGGCAAAGAACAGAACAAGGGTAGGGGTGGCTAGGAGCTCAGTGGACAAGGTTGCTGGGTCAGTGGAACAATCTCATAGTGCAAACAAAGAACTCATGCCAAAACAGACTGTGCACACCAGGTGTTCGACAGAATGCCAGGTGCACTTAGGCAACTCTTGGAGTGGCCAAAATCTCCAGATCAGGGTCTCTTTAGATGCAGGAGATGGTGGTAAGGTCACTTGGGCCAAACCAGAAACTTGTTAGTGCAAGATTTGCAAAACTCCAGTTTTGGACAGAAAGAAAAGGGGTTTAAAGCATGCACTTCAAAACCTCCAATGAGTCCACTCTCCTGGACTTAAGGGTTTTGAAGGGAGGGCTACAAGTAGGAAAAAGCTCAGGGTTACTAGAGCAAAGAAAAATAAGGTTGCAGTACGAATCACCAATTTGGACCAGAATGCAAAAGAGGTTGATCCACTCAAATTTTTCAAAGAGCATCACTGGGTTTTTGCTTGAAGATGAATTGAATGCATCCACTGACATCTCCAAATACTTGGAAGAATTTTTAAAGAAATATTTAAATGGGTTGTAGTGCAAAAGTGCCTACTGGACCAGATTGGAAAAGTTGGTGTAGAGCTCAAAATCTCCAATGGCCAGAAGGTATTCTTGCATAAAAGTGATGTGGAAACATCACATGACATCCCCAAATTTTGGTGAAATTTTTAAAAGCATTTATCAAATGGTTGTAGTGCAAACAGGCTCCAATTGCAAAAGAAATCATTTTAAAAGAATAAAGCTCTGAGGAGACAAGTCTTGAAATTTAAATCCACTGATGAGGAATTGTTTTATCATAGAGGGTAAACAAGTCCAACAATACTTTTGAAGGTTTCTCCCACTAGAGGCAAAAATCCAAAATCACAAAAGGTAAAACTTGACAAATGGAAAAGTTTTATTTCCTGGCAACCTTTTAATAAATAAAACAAGGCCAAAATTTTGGGTGTTACACAACAACAAGAAGCAACATCAACAACAGCCAGCTAACACATATGTGAACTTTTGTTCGTTCATAACCTAATGGCGACATCGATGGTGTGGTAAGCAATGGCGAAATCGACCCTACACCGTGTACCTAAAGACCTAATAGAGGAGGGGTTTGTATGCTACTTACGCCCTTTGGAGCCGATGACCTGCCCATCACATAGGCGGGGAGGATAAGACGGAGGGGAGAAGCAGGTCTAGTTGCCAGAGATTAAAGTCGCCATCTTTGATCTGAGTCACTGCCGCTGAACATTGCAAAGAACCGAGAATGGGTTTGTCCTAGCGCTAAGGTGAGCGTGTAAATTGGGGGAGGGATGCTAGATTTCGCGTCATCCGGCACTGATGGATTTTCGTCTCCTACCATCTCCGCTCCGAGTTCACTTGCACCATCGCGTACGTCGTTGCCCCCCTTTTATGCTCAACTTAGTCCGACTTGCCCGAAACGACCGATTCATGCGGTCCTAGCGAGCCAGGCTCTGAGCCACTTTTAAGGTTCATGCGTGTGTGGGCTAGACCTTCACACACGCTACTAAACATGTTTTTTGCGCACCTAACATGCGTGCGTAGGGATCGCGGGGAGCGAGACACTCACGCACAAGGCCGGGGTTTTTGATTTTTAACCACCACTTACTTTACACTTTGATAATTTGCCGCTCTTTACATTGTAATTGATCTGGTGCCTTTCTCTGTTGGGGAACGTAGTAATTTCAAAAAATTTCCTACGCACACGCAAGATCATGGTGATGCATAGCAACGAGAGGGGAGAGTGTTGTCCACGTACCCTCGTAGACCGACAGCGGAAGCGTTATCACAACGCGGATGATGTAGTCGTACATCTTCACGATCCGACCGATCAAGTACCGAACGGACGGCACCTCCGAAGTTCTACACACGTTCAGCTCGATGACGTCCCTCGAACTCCGATCCAGCCGAGTGTTGAGGGAGAGTTTCGTCAGCACGACGGCGTGGTGACGATGATGATGTTCCACCGACGCAGGGCTTCGCCTAAGCTCCGCGACGGTATTATCGAGGTGTAATCTGGTGGAGGGGGGCACCGCACACGGCTAAAATATCGTATATCAAGTGTGTCCATGGGGTGCCCCCTGCCCCCGTATATAAAGGAGCAAGGGAGGAGGAGGCCGGCCCTAGGAGGGGGCGCACCAAGTGTGGAGTCCTACTAGGACTCCCTAGTCCTAGTAGGATTCCACCTCCCGTATGGAATAGGAAAAGAGGAAGGGAAAAAGAGAAGGAAGGAAGGGGGCGCCCCCCTTCCCTAGTCCAATTCGGACCAGACCAAGGGGAGGGGTGCGGCCACACTTGAGACCCTTTTCCTTCTTTCCCGTATGGCCCAATAAGGCCCAATACGTATTCCCGTAACTCTCCGGTACTCCGAAAAATACCCGAATCACTCGGAACCTTTCCGAAGTCCGAATATAGTCGTCCAATATATCGATCTTTACGTCTCGACCATTTTGAGACTCCTCGTCATGTCCCCGATCTCATCCGGGACTCCGAACTCCTTCGGTACATCAACATACATAAACTCATAATAAAACTGTCATCGTAACTTTAAGTGTGCGGACCCTTTGGGTTCGAGAACTATGTAGACATGACCGAGACACCTCTCCGGTCAATAACCAATAGCGGGACCTGGATGCCCATATTGGCTCCCACATATTCTACGAAGATCTTTATCGGTCAGACCGCATAACAACATACGTTGTTCCCTTTGTCATCGGTATGTTACTTGCCCGAGATTCGATCGTCGGTATCTCGATACCTAGTTCAATCTCGTTACTGGCAAGTCTCTTTACTCGTTCCGTAATACATCATCCCGTAACTAACTCATTAGTCACAATGCTTGCAAGGCTTATAGTGATGTGCATTACCGAGTGGGCCCAGAGATACCTCTCCGACAATCGGAGTGACAAATCCTAATCTCGAAATACGCCAACCCAACAAGTACCTTTGGAGACACCTGTAGAGCACCTTTATAATCACCCAGTTACGTTGTGACGTTTGGTAGCACACAAAGTGTTCCTCCGGTAAACGGGAGTTGCATAATCTCATAGTCATAGGAACATGTATAGGTCATGAAGAAAGCAATAGCAACATACTAAACGATCGGGTGCTAAGCTAACGTAATGGGTCATGTCAATCACGTCATTCTCCTAATGAGGTGATCCCGTTTAATCAAATGACAACTCATGTCTATGGCTAGGAAACATAACCATCTTTGATTAACGAGCTAGTCAAGTAGAGGCATACTAGTGACACACTGTTTGTCTATGTATTCACACATGTATTATGTTTCCGGTTAATACAATTCTAGCATGAATAATAAACATTTATCATGATATAAGGAAATAAATAATACTTTGTTATTGCCTCTAGGGCATATTTCCTTCAGTCTCCCACTTGCACTAGAGTCAATAATCTAGTTCACATCTCCATGTGATTTAACATCAATAATTCACATCACCATGTGATTTCACATCACCATGTAATTAACACCCATAGTTCACATTTGTCATGTGACCAACACCCAAAGGGTTTACTAGAGTCAATAATCTAGTTCACATCGCTATGTGATTAACACCCAAAGAGTACTAA
This sequence comes from Aegilops tauschii subsp. strangulata, assembly GCF_002575655.3. Classification (NCBI taxonomy): domain Eukaryota; kingdom Viridiplantae; phylum Streptophyta; class Magnoliopsida; order Poales; family Poaceae; genus Aegilops; species Aegilops tauschii. The sequence goes on from NC_053038.3 coordinate 291,420,315, forward strand.
GGTGTGATCATGTTTTGTGAGATAATTTTAGTCAACGGGTCTGTCACATTCAGATCCGTAAGTATTTTGCAAATTTCTATGTCTACAATGCTCTGCACCGGAGCTACTCTAGCTAATTGCTCCCACTTTCAATATGTATCTAGACCGAGACTTAGAGTCATCTAGATTTAGTGTCAAAACTTGCATCGACGTAACCCTTTACGACGAACCTTTTGTCACTTCCATAATCGAGAAACATATCCTTATTCCACTAAGGATAATTTTGACCGCTGTCCAGTGATCTACTCCTAGATCACTATTGTACTCCCTTGCCAAAATCAGTGTAGGGTATACAATAGATCTGGTACACAACATGGCATACTTTATAGAACCTATGGACAAAGCATAGGGAATGACTTTCATTCTCTTTCTATCTTTTGCCGTGGTCGGGTTTTGAGTCTTTACTCAATTTCACACCTTGTAACACAGGCAAGAACTCTTTCTTTGACTGTTCTATTTTGAACTACTTCAAAATCTTGTTAAGGTATGTACTCATTGAAAAACTTATCAAGCGTCTTCATCTATCTCTATAGATCTTGATGCTCAATATGTAAGCAGCTTCACCGAGGTCTATCTTTGAAAAACTCCTTTCAAACACTCCTTTATGCTTTGCGGAATAATTCTACATTATTTCTGATTAACAATATGTCATTCACATATACTTATCAGAAATGCTGTAGTGCTCCCACTCACTTTCTTGTAAATACAGGCTTCACCGCAAGTCTGTATAAAACTATATCCTTTGATCAACTTATCAAAGTGTATATTCCAACTCCGAGATGCTTGCACCAGTCCATAGATGGATCGCTGGAGCTTCCATATTTTGTTAGCACCTTTAGGATTGACAAAACCTTCTGGTTGCATCATATACAACTCTTCTTTAATAAATCCATTAAGGAATGCAGTTTTGTTTATCCATTTGCCATATTTCATAAAATGCGGCAATTGCTAACATGATTCAGACAGACTTAAGCATAGATACGAGTGAGAAACTCTCATCGTAGTCAACACCTTGAACTTGTCAAAAAACCTTTTTGCGACAATTCTAGCTTTGTAGATAGTAACACTACTATCAGCGTCCGTCTTCCTCTTGACGATCCATTTATTCTCAATTGCTTGCCGATCATCGGGCAAGTCAACCAAAGTCCACACTTTGTTCTCATACATGGATCTCATCTCAGATTTCATGGCCTCAAGCCATTTTGCGGAATCTGGGCTCATCATCGCTTCCTCATAGTTCGTAGGTCCGTCATGGTCTAGTAACATAACCTCCAGAACAGGATTACCGTACCACTCTGGTGCGGATCTTACTCTGGTTGACCTACGAGGTTTAGTAACAACTTGATCTGAAGTTTCATGATCATCATCATTAACTTCCTCACTAATTAGTGTAGGAGTCACAGGAACAGATTTTTGTGATGAACTACTTTCCAATAAGGGAGCAGGTACAGTTACCTCATCAAGTTCTACTTTCCTCCCACTCACTTCTTTCGAGAGAAACTCCTTCTCTAAAAAGGATCCATTCTTAGCAACGACTGTCTTGCCTTCGGATCTGTGATAGAAGGTGTACCCAACTGTCTCCTTTGAGTATCCTATGAAGACACATTTCTCCGATTTGGATTTGAGCTTATCAGGATAAAACTTTTCCACATAAGCATCGCAACCCCAAAATTTTAAGAAACGACAACTTTGGTTTCTTGCTAAACCACAGTTCATAAGGCGTCGTCTCATCGGATTTTGATGGTGCCCTATTTAACGTGAATGTAGCTGTCTCTAATGCATAACCCCAAAACGATAGTGGTAAATTGGTAAGAGACATCATAGATTGCACTATATCCAATAAAGTACGTTTATGACGTTCGGACACACCATTATGCTGTGGTGTTCCAGGTGGCGTGAGTAGTGAAACTATTTCACATTGTTTTAACTGAAGGCCAAACTCGTAACTAAAATACTCTTCTCCATGATCAAATCGTAGAAACTTTATTTTCTTGTTACGATGATCTTCGCTTCACTCTGAAATTATATGAACTTTTCAAATGCTTCAGACTTCTATTTCATTAAGTAGATATACCCATATATGCTCAAATCATCTGTGAAGATCAGATACCTGCTACGAGCCTCAATATTCATCGGACCACATACATCTGTATGTATGATTTCCAACAAATCTGTTGCTCTCTCCATAGTTCCGGAGAACGGCGTTTTAGTCATCTTGGCCATGAGGCACGGTTCGCAAGCATCAAGTGATTCATAATCAAGTGATTCCAAAATCCCATCAGTATGGAGTTTCTTCATGCGCTTTACACCAATATGACCTAAACGGCAGTGCCACAAATAAGTTGCACTATCATTATTAACTTTGCATATTTTGGCTTCATTATTATGAATATGTGTATCACTACGATCGAGATCCAACAAACCATTTTCGTTGGTGTGTATGACCATAGAAGGTTTTTATTCATGTAAACAGAACAACAATTGTTCTCTAACTTAAATGAATAACCGTATTACAATAAACATGATCAAATCATATTCATGCTCAACACAAACACCAAATAACACTTATTTAGTTTCAACACTAATCCCGAAAGTACAGGGAGTGTGCGATGATGATCATATCAATCTTGGAACTACTTCCAATGCACATCGTCACCTCGCCTTTTTTACTAGTCTCTGTTTATTCTGCAACTCCCGTTTCGAGTTACTACTCTTAGCAACTAAACCAGTATCAAATACCGAGGGGTTTCTATAAACACTAGTAAAGTACACATCAATAACATGTATATCCAATATACCTTTGTTCACTTTGCCATCCTTCTTATCCACCAAATAGTTGGGGTAGTTCCGCTTCCAGTTGACCAGTCCCTTTGCAGTAGAAGCACTTAGTCTCAGGCTTAGGTACAGACTTGGGCTTCTTCACTTGAGTAGCAACTTGCTTGCCGTCCTTTTGAAGTTCCCCTTCTTCCCTTTGCCCTTTTCTTGAAACTAGTGGTCTCGTCAACCATCAACACTTGAAGTGGTCTCGTCAACCATCAACACTTGATGTTTTTCTTGATTTCTACCTTCGTCGATTTCAGCATCACGAAGAGCTCGGGAATTACTTTTGTCATCCCTTGCATATTATAGTTCATCACAAAGTTCTACTAACTTGATGATGGTGACTAGAGAATTCTGTCAATCACTATTTTATCTGGAAGATTAACTCCCACTTGATTCAAGCGATTGTAGTACCCAGACAATCTGAGCACATGCTCACTAGTTGAGCGATTCTCCTCCATCTTTTAGCTATAGAACTTGTTGGAGACTTCATATCTCTCAACTCGGGTATTTGCTTGAAATATTAACTTCAACTCCTGGAACATCTCATATGGTCCATGACGTTCAAAACGTCTTTGAAGTCCCGATTCTAAGCCGTTAAGCATGGTGCACTAAACTATCAAGTAGTCATCATATTGAGCTAGCCAAACCTTCATAACGTCTGCATCTGCTCCTGCAATAGGTCTGTCACCTAGCGGTGCATCAAGGACATAATTTTTCTGTGCAGCAATGAGGATAATCCTCAGATCACGGATCCAATCCGCATCTTTGCTACTAACATCTTTCAACATAATTTTCTCTAGGAACATATAAAAAATAAACAGGGAAGCAACAACGCGAGCTATTGATCTACAACATAATTTGCAAAAACACTATCAGGACTAAGTTCATGATAAATTTAAGTTCAATTAATCATATTACTTAAGAACTCTCACTTAGATAGACATCTCTCTAATCATCTAAGTGATTACGTGATCCAAAGCAACTAAACCATGTCCGATCATCACGTGAGATGGAGTAGTTTCAATGGTGAACATCACTATGTTGATCATATCTACTATATGATTCACGCTCGACCTTTCGGTCTCTGTGTTCCGAGGCCATATCTGTACATATGCTAGGCTCGTCAAGTTTAACCTGAGTATTCCGCGTGTGCAACTGTTTTGCACCCGTTGTATTTGAACGTAGAGCCTATCACACCCGATCATCACGTGGTGTCTCAGCACGAAGAACTTTTACAACGGTGCAGACTCAGGGAGAACACTTTTGTCTTGAAATTTTAGTGAGAGATCATCTTATAATGCTACCGTCAATCAAAGCAAGATAAGATGCATAAAGGATTAACATCACATGCAATCAATATAAGTGATATGATATGGCCATCATCATCTTGTGCTCATGATCTCCATCTCCGAAGCACCGTGCTCATGATCTCCATCTCCGAAGCACCGTCATGATCACCATCGTCACCGGCGTGACACCTTGATCTCCATCGTAGCATCGTTGTCGTCTCGCCAACTTATTGCTTTTACGACTATCGCTACCGCTTAGTGATAAAGTAAAACTATTACATGGCGATTGCATCTCATACAATAAAGCGACAACCATATGGCTCCTGCCAGTTGCCGATAACTCGGTTACAAAACATGATCATCTCATACAACAAATTATATCACATTATGTCTTGACCATATCACATCACAACATGCCCTGCAAAAACAAGTTAGACGTCCTCTACTTTGTTGTTGCATGTTTTACGTGGCTGCTACGGGCTTAGCAAGAACCGTTCTTACCTACGCATCAAAACCACAACGATAGTTTGTCAAGTTGGTGTTGTTTTAACCTTCGCAAGGACCGGGCGTAGCCACACTCGGTTTAACTAAAGTGAGAGAGACAGACACCCGCCAGTCACCTTTAAGCAATGAGTGCTCCGAACGGTGAAACCAGTCTCGCGTAAGCGTACGCGTAATGTCTGTCCGGGCCGCTTCATCTCACAATACCGCTGAACCAAAGTATGACATGCTGGTAAGCAGTATGACTTATATCGCCCACAACTCACTTGTGTTCTACTCATGCATAGCATCAACGCATAAAACCAGGCTCGGATGCCACTGTTGGGGAACGTAGTAATTTCAAAAAATTTCCTACGCACACGCAAGATCATGGTGATGCATAGCAACGAGAGGGGAGAGTGTTTTCCACGTACCCTCGTAGACCGACAGCGGAAGCGTTATCACAACGCGGATGATGTAGTCGTACGTCTTCACGATCCGACCGATCAAGTACCGAACGGACGGCACCTCCGAAGTTCTACACACGTTCAGCTCGATGACGTCCCTCGAACTCCGATCCAGCCGAGTGTTGAGGGAGAGTTTCGTCAGCACGACGGCGTGGTGACGATGATGATGTTCCACCGACGCAGGGCTTCGCCTAAGCTCCGCGACGGTATTATCGAGGTGTAATCTGGTGGAGGGGGGCACCGCACACGTCTAAAATATCGTATATCAAGTGTGTCCATGGGGTGCCCCCTGCCCCCGTATATAAAGGAGCAAGGGAGGAGGAGGCCGGCCCTAGGAGGGGGCGCACCAAGTGTGGAGTCCTACTAGGACTCCCTAGTCCTAGTAGGATTCCACCTCCCGTATGGAATAGGAAAAGAGGAAGGGAAAAAGAGAAGGAAGGAAGGGGGCGCCCCCCTTCCCTAGTCCAATTCGGACCAGACCAAGGGGAGGGGTGCGGCCACACTTGAGACCCTTTTCCTTCTTTCCCGTATGGCCCAATAAGGCCCAATACGTATTCCCGTAACTCTCCGGTACTCCGAAAAATACCCGAATCACTCGGAACCTTTCCGAAGTCCGAATATAGTCGTCCAATATATCGATCTTTACGTCTCGACCATTTTGAGACTCCTCGTCATGTCCCCGATCTCATCCGGGACTCCGAACTCCTTCGGTACATCAACATACATAAACTCATAATAAAACTGTCATCGTAACTTTAAGTGTGCGGACCCTTTGGGTTCGAGAACTATGTAGACATGACCGAGACACCTCTCCGGTCAATAACCAATAGCGGGACCTGGATGCCCATATTGGCTCCCACATATTCTACGAAGATCTTTATCGGTCAGACCGCATAACAACATACGTTGTTCCCTTTGTCATCGGTATGTTACTTGCCCGAGATTCGATCGTCGGTATCTCGATACCTAGTTCAATCTCGTTACTGGCAAGTCTCTTTACTCGTTCCGTAATACATCATCCCGTAACTAACTCATTAGTCACAATGCTTGCAAGGCTTATAGTGATGTGCATTACCGAGTGGGCCCAGAGATACCTCTCCGACAATCGGAGTGACAAATCCTAATCTCGAAATACGCCAACCCAACAAGTACCTTTGGAGACACCTGTAGAGCACCTTTATAATCACCCAGTTACGTTGTGACGTTTGGTAGCACACAAAGTGTTCCTCCGGTAAACGGGAGTTGCATAATCTCATAGTCATAGGAACATGTATAGGTCATGAAGAAAGCAATAGCAACATACTAAACGATCGGGTGCTAAGCTAACGTAATGGGTCATGTCAATCACGTCATTCTCCTAATGAGGTGATCCCGTTTAATCAAATGACAACTCATGTCTATGGCTAGGAAACATAACCATCTTTGATTAACGAGCTAGTCAAGTAGAGGCATACTAGTGACACACTGTTTGTCTATGTATTCACACATGTATTATGTTTCCGGTTAATACAATTCTAGCATGAATAATAAACATTTATCATGATATAAGGAAATAAATAATACTTTATTATTGCCTCTAGGGCATATTTCCTTCACTCTCTACTTTAGACTTTACCTTTTGCCACTTTTTCACACAAAAACAATACTTCTAAATGATTGTCATAATCTATACCTACTATTAAAGGGAATAGGTATTCTTGGTTTGGTTTGGTTTAGTCATTTTCATTGATTTTCGTTTGGTATGAGCGCATGCTTAAGTTTCGTACGGTCCGCTCGTACACACGGTAAGCCGTCTGGGCCAGGTACTTGTACGTTCATGGGTCTTCTATGGGCTTTCATAGAGACCGCGTGAAATAATTGAATCAACATAAATCAACATTGTGGGAATTAAACGCGGCTTAAACAGAATATTTAAATGGATGTGGCTAATTAAAGAAATGATTGTGGGTAAACTAGTGGAATAGTTAAAAGAATGATTGTGGGCTTAATAAATGGAATATTCAAATAGACGAGTCTAATTAAAGGAAGGATTTGAGGTAAAAAGGTAGGATGATTAAAAGGAAGGATCCATAGGCTTCATTATGGTGGGGCTACTAAATTAGAAAATGAAGGATTCGATTCCCGACTAAAACGGGCGAGGACGTCATGGTAATTAAAGGAAGGATTATGCTGTAAGAAATATTAAAGGAAGGATTATACTTAAATGGTATTAGTGAGAGATTTTGTCCGCAAAGAAAATATGGACGCAGATAAATTGCATCCTATTTTTTATGTTCATTTCGTAAAAGGATGATGCATTGCATGTTCTTCGTAGTGAATCCGGTGCTGCGAGACATCATGCGTGCACAAAAACATCAATTTTTTTTCATTGCAACGCACGGGCATATGTGCTAGTGTATACAAATCAGTGGACCAAAATAGCCTTTGAGCTAGTTTCACCAATGCCAGCCGATTCACAAAGAGGAGATGAACTAGTACGCCGCCGCCGCGCCCTTTGCTGATGGCCTCCTCCTCGCGCTGCTCTCCTCCAGTCTTCAGCGGCCGCTCCGCCGGAGTACCAGATGCGGTTGGTGATGTGGGTCGTGCTGCTCCCCGCCCTGTGCTGCTGCTCCTCGCCGTCGGCTGCTCACGGTCGTCGCCGCTGCCTCTCCATAGTGGAGTAGTAGCTTGAATCGATATCTTTTCACGTGGGTACATGTCTCGGCGGAATCAATCTGTTTTCCGCGCGTGTTGCCTGCGTGTTGCATTACTCGCCAGAACCAATTAAGCAACTTAGGCAGTTGTGTACGTGTAGTTTTTACGTGCTTGTCTTCCAAAGAATTGATCAATAGCTTACCTTGGCTAGCTTGTGTATGTGTAGCGTGTACATGCTCGCTGCCGCGTGTTGCTGCTGCTCGTGCTCAACAGAGTGGAGAGGGGAGCGGCGCCATAGTCCATGGAGAAGAAGCAGAGAGCATGAACGTGGTTGAGTATGGCGGCAGTAGCAGCTCTTTCCATCGTCGCCTTGTCAGCGACGAGGCAATGGATGTGCGCGTGACAATGGCCGCGGGATCCACTCCGTACGCGTGAGCGCGGCTGGCGGGCGCGCTCCGGTCGCTGAAGCACCACGTGTCGGGCCAGCGTGCACTCCCTTCAGTGCCCGCCCAGTGCCTGTTTGATCAGGACTCACGGTTGCCACCTTGCCGAGCCGCGGCCATGGCACAGATTGAGGGAGGGAGCAGGCAGAATGAGGTTTGGCCGGGGATGGCGAGCGCCGCCACATCTCTGCGGTCGTTGCGGGCGAGAGGGTGGGCTGTAGCCTGTAGGGCAGGGATACTCTAGTCATTTTACATGGGACCCACTTGACTGAGGGCAAAAAATTGAAGTGCAAAATATTGAGTGGCAGCTGATCAATTAGAATGTGAAGAGTGATAAATTATCATAGTGCAAAGCAAGTGCTGGCTAAAAATCAGAAACCCCCCACAAGGCCACCGGCGAAAGTTGCAATGAGTCGCGCGATCCCAAACCTCTATGCCGAAATATAAAAGTGGATTGGAATCCAGGTTTGGGGTCCGGCCGTCCGGCGCACAAACCACACTGCTCCGAGCCCGACTAGCCCAACCATTTACTAGTAGTATACAAAGGAAAAATAAACTCAGAATATTTCTCCTCTCTCTCTCTCCCAGGAGTCGGAGGACAGAAACCAGGAGGCGACGGAGGGGACGCAACGCGACTCCACACTCTTCCGCACGAATCACCGCTCTCCTCTAGGTAACACCGACAGCACCACCGAAATTTTCCGCTGCTTGTTGGAGATTACTGCTGCTTCACGTCGGATTTCCCTGCCAGGTTCGATGCGTTGCTGCTGCGGGAGCAGCGGCTGAGCTTGGGGCTTGCTAGGGTTTGCTCCGACTCGATCTTCAGCGGGGGTCGCGGGAGCACTTCGTCTGCTTGGGCAGGTTGCAGCTTACGACTGTGTGATTCGTTGAGCTTGGGCGGGTTTGGGTTGCGCACAGCTACGAGCCCCACACCCAGATATTAGGCTCGATTTGGGTGGAGTTCTTAGCTTCGTGCCGCTGCGTACCTGCTGTTCATCGGTTTTACCGATGGAATTTCGTGTTTCGATCTGCAGCGACCACTTTGCCGTGTCATTATATGTGATTTTTTTGGGGGGTGGGGTCGTGGAACCTAATTGTCCAGTTACTGGTTAGGGTTTTATCTCTAGTCGCCAGAAGGTCATTTTTTCTCATAGCATTGTCTTTCTGTTGCCTTTTTTAGTGGTAGCACTCTTTGCAGTGGGATGGAGATAACCAAATCTTACATTATGTTTTTTTTACGAGGGGAGACACTTCTGCTGTTCATTTTACATGTTTCCTGCTTTCTTTTGGATGAAAGCCACAAGCTTCACATCATTACATGTTTCACTCAGTTGTTTTCTTCTCTTTCAGCTTCTTACCTATTTAACTTAATGCACTTGTCCAAACTATTTTTCTGCAGCTGGAGCAATAAGGGTCACCCGGATGACCGGGGCAGACCTGGCACCAGTAATGGAGTTGAAGGCTGTGGCAAATGGAGGAACACCCACTGAAGTTGTTGCTTCTGATAAGAAGGATAATACCAAGATGGAAGAGGCTGGCGAGAGCAAGGATGTTGCAGTAGCGAATACCAATGCTGACCAACAGAATAAAGCCTCAGAAAACGGCGCTAAGGGCTCATCTGATGATGATGCCAAGATGGAGGAGGCTGAAGATGCAAAGGAAGATGATGTGGGTGCTGTGAAGCAGGCAGGTACAGAGGATGTCAAATCAGGTGACAGTGCGGATGCCAAGGAAGGTAATGGCGCCAATGCAGCAGAACATGAGGATTCCAAAACGGCTGCTATTGAGGATGTAGTTGCAAAGGAAGATGACAACACCAAGTCAGCAGAACACAAGGACTCCAAAATGGTTATTGTAGAGGATGCAGATGCAAAGGAAGATGACAAAGCCGCCAAGGCAGCAGAACACGAGGATTCCAAAACGGCTGGTATCGAGGATGTAGTTGCAATGGAAGATGACAACACCAAGTCAGCAGAATACAAGGACTCCAAAATGGTTATTGTAGAGGATGCAAATGCAAACGAAGATGACAAAGCCAAGGCAGTAGAACACGAGGATTCCAAAGCGGCTGGTATTGAATATACAGTTGCAAAGGAAGATGCCAACACCAAGTCAGCAGAACACAAGGACTCTAAAATGGTTATTGTAGAGGATGCAGATGCAAAGGAAGACGACAAAGCCAAGGCAGCAGAACACGATGATCACAGAACAGGTGGTGTGGCAGCAGAACGCAAGGATCACAGAACAGGTGGTGTGGAGGATGCAGATGCAAATGAAGACATTAGCGCCAAGGCTGAAGAGTGCAAGGTTGGCAACATGAATACTGTAGATAATGCAGATGTAAAGGAAGATGAAGATGCCAATGAAGACATTGGCGCCAAGGCTGAAGAGTGCAAGGTTGGCTACATGAATACTGTAGATAATGCAGATGTAAAGGAAGATGAAGATGCCAATGCAGCAGAACATGAAGATGCCAAAATGGTTGATGTGGATGATGCAGATGCAAAGGAAGATTATGGCACCAAGGTAGCAGAACATGAGGATGTCAAAATGGGTGCCGTGGAGGATATTGATGCAAAGGAAGATAACAACACCAAGGCAGCAGAACATCATGATATCATAATGGGTGTGGTAGAGCATGCAGATGTAAAAGAAGATAACAGTTCTAATGTAGCAGAATGCGTGGATGTCAAGATGGCGGAGGCTGAGACCAAGCCAGGAGATGCAGAGCTCGAAGACAAAGGGCACAAGGAAGAAATGGATGTGAACACAGAGGTCAAGAAGGGACCGAAAGATGCAGATCAATGTGGTTCTGAGATGCATGATGAATTGAATGGGCAAGGAAAGAATGGAGCGGCTCGGCAGCAAGAAAATAAAGCTGAAGAAATGAGTGATGATGATAGTCAAGGGGAAGTGGAAGTGGAAGAAAAGGGCTCTTCAGATAAGAAAGAGGAAGGAGGGGATGGTAAGGCAAACGAGAATGAAGAAAAGCTAGAAAAAGAAAGTGCGAACAAGGAAGGAAAAGATGGCAAGGTAACAGAAGAGGAGGTAGGCGAGGCAGATAAGAACGTGGAAGAGAATCAGGAGGAAACACCTAAGAACAAGAGGGCAAGGAGTTCTAGGGATAGACGCCAAAGACAGGACAAGAAACAGCATGGGTCCAAATCCAGGGAAGCCAAAAGTTTACTAAACACTCCCAGCCCTTATGGTATTGATCGCCCTCAACGTGAGAGGAAAATAGTAGAGAGGTTGGTTGAAGTGATTGATAAGGAGCCAAACAGGAGCTTCGTAGTTGAGAAGGTTCATTGCTTGCAGTCATATTTCCTTTATCTCGTGTTTTTCCTTTTGTCTGTGCTATAATTTCTGGTAAATCTTTTCATTGCAGGGTCGTGGCACTCCTTTAAAGGATATACCAAGTGGTATGGCCCTATGGCACACTTTTTTTTTAACTTTTTACCTACTTTATTTTTAGGGACTGCATAATAGACATCAGTTCTTGGTTAAGGCTATGTTCTTCTTGCATCAAGCACTTAAATCTGAGCACACTTGTCCTAATGATGCATGGTATTACTTAATCTGGGCAGAAGCCTGTTGTGAATTTTTAGGTACCAGTTAAGATCGTTTTCCCTGTGAGTCTATATCTCATGAATCATGATCAGTTTGCTCCTGATCTGCCAGTTGAATCAACACGTTACATTATGTATATGCCTTTGATATGTTTAGTACTTAGTAGCCATGTTTGTACTCTAACTTTATTTATATCTATATTTATTAGTCCAAATGTGTACAGATGCTCTGAGCTTAAGCCAACACCTTTTCACAACCTTGTATTCAGTTCTGAAGCTGCTAGTCTAAACTAGTCTGCGATCACTAGTGCGTGTACGATCCTTATTTTGAGGAACTTAGGTGGCGTTTGGTTCTAAGGGCATATATGCCCAACCACGTGGTTAGGGGTAGCCACCTTTTGTTGTTTGGTTGAATGGATGAGAGGTGGTTAGGGATAGCTATTTGTGTGTTTAGTTGAGAGGATAAGAGATGAATGATTGTTGAGGTGGTAATATTATCCTTGTTACAAGTAATATAGCAACATATGTATGTCAAGTTTGAACATTTGATAAAAAACATTTTCTTTGAATGACTATTCTTTTTGCTGTCCATCTACAATAGTTTTTGAATGGCAATGTTTGAATGTTTGATAACAACATTAATTTTGAAAATAAAAAGTGAACTTTAACATCACAGCCCAACATAATATAAAGCTTACTTTTTTTTTGTTCATCTGCAATAGAAAAAAATGAACTTGAAGATGAAATATACAACAAGCATTCACACAATATGGCCATGAATCATCCATATATATATATACACAATAGTATGCATACGCAAGTTTACACAATTCTTTGTCTTGGTGTACATCCCCAATAGTATTTTTTTTTGACGGAGTACATCCACAATTATATACACATATACACATGTAGATTACTACTACCTCTGTACACTAATATAAGATGTTTTTGCGGTTCATTTTGAACTGCAAAAACGTCTTACATTAGTGTACAGAGGAATCGTTCAAGCATACATACACAGGTATACGCAGTCGTCCAAGAATTCAACAGATCGGATGTCTCCTTCAGGCTACAAGTCAAAGGGGAATCGTCCAGAAATCAGAGAGAGGAATTGCTGAGAAGGGAATCGGAGCATGGGAATAGAGAGGATGGGGCCAGCCGCAGACCTTGGTGGTGGCAGTGCTCGTGTACTGCTTGGCTGCCAGCATGGGGTGCGGTGGAGCGGGAACCCGATCTGGAGCACGGTGGCCATGTCAACTGAGTCCGTGTCCGCCTTTGCAAGATACTGTGTTGCGAAGCCTCATCTGTGCACTGTCGGCGTGGTTCATCTCTGCTCAGTTGTGCTCCCAGTTCTGGTTTATCTCCTTGCACGCACGGGGCATGGGAGAGGGCTGGGATAGAAAGAAAAGAGAGGGTGAGGCCCGCTGCTGTGCATTCTCCTCCCGCCCACGCGCTGCGTGACAGAGAGCATGGAGACTGAGCGAAAAATGTTTCGCGTGGGACATGAGGGAAGGGGAGTGTGGGCCGTGGGTGGTTGCTGTCATCCGGCATATTTTTTGGCTCTGCTCAACCAGTTTTTAGGGGAATATTCCCAGATTCTTTACTATTCCTATCCTTTCCTGCCACCATGCCAAACGAGTGTTTTCCCTGAGGGATAACGTGAACCAAACGCCACCTTAGTGGATGTGTCCATCCTTGATTTTCCACTGAGAAGTGAGAAGCTATGTGAATAAATTAGGTGTTGCATGGATTATTTACCTAAATTAGACTTGCAAATATAGCACCGTTTTGCTCCAGCGGATTCTAATCTATTGCAGAAGAGAGGATCACTTCCATGGGAAATAGACTGCAAAATATGATCAAATTTATACTGTTATAGTCATTACTGAAGCGCAGTTATAAGTGAACTGTATTAGATGCAAACTTTCTTGTGTACTCTGGCCTGATTGAGTGTCCAACAGTAGTAAGAGGAGGCCAAAAGGCTCTAGTGACTAGCAAGTTTTTTTTATTAACTTTAGTCAAGTGCTAGATTTTTGTATCTGCATACCATTATATCTTATCTTCTGCTGTAATTTGAATGGGATCCAACAATAACAATTTGATTCAAACCTCTAGTTGTGACCTGACTGAAATTCATTGGCATCTGGGATAGTATCAATGTGTCTTGAACTCTTAATGATGGGTAGCTGCTCTTCTCGCCGGTGGTATTATCAACAATTAACCAATAATAAACTACATTGGTCTCAGTTATAACTTTGTTTGCTCCATTGATGTTTCATGTCCATATCTTCGATAAAAAAAGGACAATTGTGACTGTCTTTAATTTTACTGTTTCAGCTCCTGCAGTCATGCTGTAATGTGTGTGGTTTTCTCTCTTTCCTATTGCACTTCAATTGTCCTCTCACTGATTTGATTTTTGAAACTTATTTGCAGTGGCACAGAGGTTAACGAGGAAGAAACCTGCTGATCTTAAATTTCTTCACAATGTTCTTTTTGGGAGGAAAGGCAAGGTAAACATCTTAAATATGATATTGCCTTTACGATAACTGGCATTGAAAACTTTCTGTTGTCGTTTGGGTTTTAATTGCTTCCTGTTCAGCTGGACTAAAATTATTCAAGTAACTTTGCACACTGAACTTCCCAAGAGGCACTAGTCCCTCTAGGTAAGTTTTGAGCACATGCATTGTCCAATTTTAGACTGAAGGTGTATACTCCTATATTCCCCCAAAACAGGTGTATACCCAATACTATCAGTCTGTTGAGGTAGTCCTTTGACTCCGCTGTATATGTTATCTGGCAACAAAAGGTAGCAGGAGGAATAGTGTAGGAAAATTGTCAAATTTATACACTTGTGCAAGACCTTAAGCGATTAACACTGTTCTCGAGTCAAGCGATTTTCTTACTGTGTACTGCATGGCTTATCAAAATGCCATGTTGAAACAGCAATGGCTAAGTTGTGGTGCATTGGGAATCTACTTTTACCGATCAGTTCAATTTCCATTTGCAAAATGGATTACCTCTGCTTCTACGATTTTTGGTGGTTAAATCTTAGAAGGCATCTACTTGGTTTGGGTTCTTATTCAAGTAAAACACAACTGTTATTAGTTCTGTTCAGTAACTCTTAAGTTATAATTGATTGATGTAAATGCTGAAGTTCTTTTATGTTCTCAATGTTCCAGACTGTCGATTTTAAAGGCCATATACTTCAGTTCTCTGGATTTGTGTGGCATGAGAGCGATGTAAGCTGCTTTGCTCCGAATTTTAATTTCCCATTATATTTAGGTGATGGAAATAGTTTAATCTTTAAAGAGTTCTATTTATCTGCAGGAAAAGCAGAGAGCCAAGGCAAAGGAGAAGCTTGACAAGTGTATGAAAGACATGCTGGTGGATCTCTGTTGGCTTCTTGCTATTCCGGTTCCCAAAACAAACATCAGAAAGGTGGTTCAATGTTCTGTTTATAGAACAGTGTTTTTGTTAAGATAGACGCGGTGCAATAACGTGGTGAATATACTGTGGCATCTAACATAGTTTGGGATAACTCATATAGGAAGATATCGTGGCAAAGCTGTTGGACTTCATTGCTGAACCTCATGCTATGCCTGATTCTGGCCTCTCTGATGACCAGGTGAGAACAATAATTGTTACCTTACAACCTATCTTGCAGCTGTACCTCAGTACCTTGCTGTTGTGATGTGTTTATGATTGGGATTAGAATGTGTGGTAATTGAACAATTTATTATATTTTTTTCTCTGTGTGCTTCATTCTCTCCTACTGTTTAGGGGTCAAATTCTAGGAAACGCAAGAGAGGAGGTGGTAGTTCAAGCAAGACTTCGGATATCACTCCCAAGAGGTCTAAGAAGGTATGCAGCCAGATTTGTCAGATGGAACCTGTCGGCTCTATTATTTTCAGTTGCAGTTTTCGCATATAAAGGGCAGCCCGGTGCACGTAGCTCCCGCTTGTGCAGGGTCCGACCACTTTGGGTCTAGTATGCAGCCTTTCCCTACATTTCTGCAAGAGGCTGTTTCCAGGACTCGAATCCCGTGACCATAACCTCATGGTCACAAAGCAACAGCTTTACCACTGCGCCAAGGCTCCCCTTCTGCAATTTTCGCATATCCATATTAATATCTGCAACATTTTTTAGTGCCTTTTGCAATGCAACCAGCATGACATCTTGATACTGTGTTGAGTATATACATGTACATACAAGTGAAGTTTGTGTTTAACTGTTTATCCCGTGACAAATTAATGTAGCCACATCCATGACCATCATTCTTCAATGTTAAAAATCTTGTTCTCACTCTTCGTTGTTGCTTCAGAAATTTGCTGACGACATATCTCCAAGGCGAAAGCAAGCTCTGGAGTATGATACGGATGAAGATGTGAAGTCTGATAGCGAGGAAGATGCAGATGAATCTCATGATGAGCAGGAAGATGGCTATGACTCTGCCGAAGAAAAGGCAAGTAGGAAGTCCTCGGAAGTAAAATATTCTGCAGGTAGAAAGAAGGCTGCTGCTGGGAGCACCCATAGGACAAGTCCGCCAAGGACAGCAAGCAAGACTGCAGGCAAAACATCACCATCCAAAGGTTCCAAGGAAAAGGAGAGCCCTGATGAGAGTGCAAAGGTCTTCTCTAGGAAGAAGAAACCCATCATATCAAAGCATACTCCAAGCTCTGAAAAGGTGATAGAAGAAAATAAGTCATCAGGTAGTACAATCTATTCCATAGTACCTTGTGTATTATATATGTGCCCTTTTCTTTTATGTTTGGTACTAATAATTATGAGTGTAGTTCTTGTTATCCATGTGGAGTATGGATTAACTGGTTGTTTGATAACAATTCCCGTATACTCCATTCATTTCTGATTTCTAAGGCCCTCATTCCAGTACTTGATGCAGTTATTGCTTATGGCATAATCTAACAAGTTTCTTCCATTTTATGATATCCGTTAGAGCATATGTGATGTTGGATTGTCCGGCAAACCTAATGATATTTTATCTAGGTAAAGAGGCAATGAAGAGCAAAGGCGAATCAGCAGAAGGGGGTCTGCCCAGTAAGGCTGAGTTGAAGAAGACCATTATCGGAATCCTTAAAAAAGTTGACTTCAACACGGTTGGTTACACATTGATCATTGATCCCACCATTTTATTGTTTGGTGTCTGTCCCTATGATATGATAAGTATTGTTTTGTAAATATAGCTGGTGTTTGTACAGAAGTAGATTCTGAGGTTAATATCTACATTTGTATTGCTCTTACTCGGAAGGTTACTTGCCCTTTTGTTTTGACTGCACTTCTGTTTTCACTTGAAATTTCTCATGTGGGAACTGACGTATTTTGGAATCTGATTTTGCAGTCTACTTTTAGCGACATTCTTAAGAAGCTCGGTAAGCCTATCAGATATGTTTTTGTTGTCATTGCAGTTGTCGACCAGACATCCTAACAGATTGCGTCTTATAGATGACCATTACAAGATTGATCTGACCGCAAGAAAAGGAGCTATCAAAATTATGATTCAAGAAGAGCTGACAAAGTTATCGGAGCAGGAAGACGATGATCAAGACAAAAATGCAGATGCCAAGAAGAAACAGTCACGGCATCGAGCAAAGGTCACCGGCTGATGCATTGTGAAGCACCATAGCATTAGCGCCGAGTGTTGATTATTTTGTACTTAATGCCTACTTCACTTTTGCCTTGGTGGGTTCTTGGGCAGTCGTATGTTAATTATGGTTCCTATGTTTTCAAACACCAAAATCCTAGCCCTGTTTGTGTATGTGAAAACATAACCTGTAGGCAGCTCCGTACCGGGAGGCACTTCTAGCTAACATTTGTAGGCAGCTCCGTACCGGTCATAGGTTTGAATAGAATATGGACATATTCGGATTTCTGTGCTGCGGCATTGGATTACAATGATGGGAGCTCCAGCGGTTTGAGCATCGCTGGGGCAGTCACGTAGGTTGCGAGGGGGGATATCAGATTGAATTCTGGACAATGAAGCAGATGGAAACGTGCTGCATTACGTGAAGAAGAAAAAGTCAGAAAGAAAATGCATTTCTCTGATGTGGGCCGACACAAATGGGGGTTTATGTTCCGACGATTGGGAGTAAAGACTTGCAGTCCCGTGAGTAATGTGTATGGCACCTATGATTGGCCGTTCAAGATGCTGATGCTACTAATGGCCTGGCCATCTGTCAAGGTTTCAGGCATGGACGTGATGAAGGGAGATCGTATTTTGGAAAGGTGTAACCGGCGTAGAGTAATTGAGTAAGAGCATGGTTTATAGCCAGCTGCTGGCTATAAGCCAGTGCCATGTCATCTACAACCCATCTTATAGCCAACATGTATAATAGTACATTAAAAGAGTGTACTTCTTTTTTATTATGTGGTCCACCTTTCATTCTCACAAAGTGCCTAGGAGCATGTGCTAGAGCTGGCTCTTCACGAAGAGCCCGCTTACCTTCTCTCTCCTCTTTTCGTTCCTCCAACTAAGCAGAAATATACTAGTTTATTCCTTATAGCCCGCTGACTCAGCTCTATTATACTTGCTCTAAGAGTGGGCTGGTGCTGGGCTGTCAATGAGGGTAGCCGTTGGAACCCTGCGAAGCTGTCTGAGTGTTATTACTCTTATAAAAGATACTACAGTACCCGTCTCCCTGGGCACTCTGAGGGCGAAGAGAGCCTTACAACCGTTCGTTGCTGGGTGGCTTGCGATGGGAGCCTCTTGGGGCGGCTCCGCGCCGTCCGATCTGTCCGGACAGCGTGCGCCCGGGCAACCTGAGGGGCTACCGTCACTGGGCGGTGGCGGGCGCACTCGTGCTGAGGTCGTGCGCACTCTCTCTAATGCGCGACCCATTTGTCGGCGTCTATGCCCCGTGTCGGACTCGTCCGATCGTGCCAGCTGGGTACCGACTGAGTCTCTCGCGCTACCAGACGCAACCACGCGACCCGACTCACTGACGCGAGCCCTCCTAGCCGCCCATTTCACGGTGGCGTGCCACAAGGGCTTTCTGGGGCTCTGGCCTCGTCCAATCGGTCCGGATGGCGGGCGCTCGAACGACCTGGCTGGGTGCCTGTTGTGCCCAGGGCCACCGTCATTGGACGGCGTTGGGTGAGGAGAGCCTCCTGGCGGTCCATCGTCGGGTGGTGTGCTGCAGGGGTCTCTCAGGGCATTTTCGAGTCGTCCGATCTGCTCGGATGGCTCGCCCCCAGACAACCCAACTGAGAGGTCCATGACGGGTGAGTTGCAGGGCGTGACCGGGGCCACCGTCCTTCAGTCTTCGTCCCGCCCGCCCCCACGTGCGATGTTAATGTAGGGTAGAACCCTAAGTGGCTCAATCTTTCACACTAGGGGGTGTAGAAGGATGAACACAAGAGAAACAACCGGAAACACTCAAAAGACAAGAACACAAGTCACACAACCACTACCCCCACAAATCCCATACAAGCACATATACCACTTGATAGAGGCGATGGTCGCAATCTTTTGACAACTATCGATTTGGTGGAGCCGACTGTCGACTACAAATGTGTATGACGTTGCGCCTTAGCAATCGCTAAACCAATCTCTGGGAGGCTACTGACAATGCCGGAAGCACGATCAGCCTGACCACGAATGTATTTTCTCGCAAGCAATCGATGAACAAGCAAGAATATGATAAAAACAATCTGAAAATTGTGAATATATATATTGCTTTAATCATATTCTTGCTTGCGGGAAAATACATTTGTGGTCGGGCTGATCGTGCTTCCAACATTGTCAGTAACCTTCCGGAGATTGGTTTAGCGATTGCTAAGGTGCAACGTCATGCACATTTGTAGTCGGAAGTCGGCTCCACCAAATCAATAGTTATCATCTCATCAAAAGGTCGGGACCCTCGCCTCTATCAAGCACATAGATCCAGAATCAACAAAAGAAAATGAGCAAATAGGTAGTTCTTCCCATTGGAAATATGCACTAGAGGCAATAATATTATATTATTATATTTCCATATTCATAGTTAAGTGTTTATATTTCATGCTATAAGCCTATAACTGTTACGATCCTGGACTATGCGATTCAGTGGAAAACTTATATGCACGTGCGGAATGATAAACGATAAAATCAAAGGTTCCTAGTCTCGCCTCTAAGACTAGCTCAAGTGTTGTTGCTGATCATGTTTTCCGGATCTTACGATATTGTTAAGTGTAACGATAGTCCTAAAGCGACATTGAGATTATGATGTTAGAAGAACGATCATATTGAATCGACACAAACTTGTTTGTTATGAATTGAGATAACATCGTGTGTAATCAATTGTAATAACATGGAGTGTTGACATGTGATCTTGCTCCTTAGACCATAAGAGTATCGTGGTCACTTCTTACCATACAATGGGCTTTGGGGTTGCTCAAACGTCACCTGTAACACGGTGATCATAACGACAACTTATAGGTTCATCGAAAAGTTTGATAAGTGGCCGGATAGCTTGAGAGTGGGATTTGCTCCTCCGACGATGGAGAGATATTCTTAGGGCTCTCTCGGTGTGACGACATCCATCATCATCTGGCCAGACACAGGTGACTTTGTCACGGTGATGCCGGAACACGACAATGAGAAAGAAGAACCAAACCGGTAACGAGGATAACGGTATAGTGAGCATGGTGATGGCTGAGGAGCATACCGATACATCCCGGGTTTTGTGAAGTATCGCGAAGCAAAGGGAACATCACATGATAACCAAAGGTTCACTTGAATATCATTCGTGTGATCATAGGGACCGATATGGACGTCCACAGTTTCGTTGTCGGTAATTGAACGAAGGGGTTTCGTTCATGTCTATGAGTTATCGAACCTACGGGGTCACAAGCTTAAGGCAATCATGATCTGATGAGTGTTAGTAGGACGGGAGTGTTGAGAATATATTTGTGGAATTGTTTCATTAATATTCAAAATAGTTTTGAGAGGCTCCGGAGGCGTTTCGGGGTCACCGGAAGGGTTTCGATGAATATCGCGTAATACCGAGTATTATCCATAAATATATATAGGTGGAAACTATTTTCAGGGATGTTAAATTATATATAAAATAGTCTAGAAGTATTTATATTTAATTAAATATCAATGGGCCTTAAAAGCCCAAGAGGTGGAAGGCAACTTGGGCCACAAAGGCCCAAGTGGGGAGGCGCCTCCCTTCCCTAAGGAAGGAGGCCGGATTGGAGTGGGGGGAGGAGTTCAACTCCTCCTTTCTTGGCTGGCCAAAGGGGAGGGACTTTCCCTTCCCTTGTGGCGCCCCTCCTCTCCCCTCCAACCTTTTGATATATAAGTTGTTGGATCCTCCTCTAGTTCTTTTAGTTCTAGTTCTAGTATGTCCTAGTTGACTAATTAGAGCTAGGCTAATCCTCTTGTCCTCATAATTAGAAGCTTTGTGGGGTTCTAATCTCCTCCCTCTAATTCTTCGGCGACGATCAGCTCTGGACAACGAAGTGCTGCCGGATCGTGAAGGTTGAACGCTTGCAACCAAGTAGAGATGTCGTGCTTTCGGTCTTCGGTTCGAGAGACTGTTCGTGGGCGGTTCGCGAGATCATTCATCGACGATTCGAGGGACTCCAAGTACAATCTACACTGACATGTTCTTCTTCCGCTGCAACTCGGTGACAGTAACGATCATGATCCCAACCCATTATGCATCTTCATATTGATCTTGGGTGTGTGTAGGCGCGATTTTTTGTTTTCTACTACGTTTCCCAACAGTAGTATCAGAGCAGTTATATGAGTAGGTGCAGGTTATGATCTAGATCACATGTGATTGTGAGGGTTGATGTTCTTGCTGTGCTTCCCTCGAGTGTTGCCTTGGTTCAGTTCATCGACGACATGATGTCGCTTTTCAAAAGGTTCCGACAATCAATCGACTCTGGCTGTCGACGATCTTCTAATAGTTCCTTGGGCTCCACCATAGTTGAGAATAGTGAACCATCGCGTACAAAAGAGGGTGTCGAAGATGGATGATCTTCTAATAGTTCCTTTTAATTAAGTCTCTTCTTTCACACACCCCAAAACTTAATCTAGCATCAAGAATCATCACCTAAATTATGGACGTAAGTAGCTAGTATTATTTGTTAAAATTGGTTAACCGCATAACTAAAATTTTGCTAAAACCTATTAGAGGGCGTCTAACTTGGTTTTGCAGGGTATGCATATGATGTGGTATAGCCTTCGTCATGATAATGAGTTTATGTATGAGATGGTTATATGTTGTAATGTTAAGTGGCCTACGCGTCACGACATAATGATTGGAGCCACGAGATTGCCACGTTCATGTAAATATCATATAGATAGCCTACATGTTACAAGTGACGATGGCAACCGTACACGTAGGACCCCAATGTGAAGAAGGTGTACTTGGCGCGGGACGAGGAGCTATAATTTCGTGCCACGATAGAATTTCTGAATTTGTGTCACAACAATGTTTTCTGAAACTGTCGCCACGACAACATCTTCTGAAATTGCCGCCACGCCAATGTTTTTGAAACGGTTGCCACGTCAACGAAATATTGGCCATCACGACGCTTCAACTGGAGATTGAAGATGATCACAGAGATTCCCAGCGCCCAGGGCTATACCATACCATGCTTTTAATTGCCTGAGATGTTTATCCCTTTGTTGTTTGTACCCTTTGATTGCGCACTAGTCAATTATTAGGGTGATCTCTAATAGAAAATATCAAGTTAAAAGGTGCTCTTCCCAGTGTTGCAACCGTCTATAACATGTGTCCTTTTCGGAGTACTACATGCTACCATGAGTACAAACGAGAAGTGAAGTGTAGGGCGGGTGAGGTAAGACTTCATAGCAGAAACACTCGGTTGTCTTGAAGTTCTAGCAGAAAAGTTCTGAGCCCGGAGCACGAAGCATCGAAAGATGAACAAGAGTCATATGGAGATATGATTGGCAAAAGATTGCCCACCAGTTGAAATTCACATCATATGAGATGCTACCATCCATGGGTGTGAATGTGATCAGGATCTTGAATCACTCATTTTGAATTATGAGAGATACTAATTTGAGTGGGAGTGCACTTTATATTAAAAATTTGTTTAAACACTAGTGCAACATTAATTATGAACAATGTCTATGTGCAGTTTGCTTTATAGTTGTAGCATCATGGCTCTTGGTTCCACCTTTGTTGTTGAAATTGATTGACTGTTATTTATCTGGTTGAATCTTTACGATTGGTAAATGTAATGAGAGGATCGTCCTCTAAGAGTGCCAAGAAAGATTTTGTCCTACTGCATGCTTACAATACCCTCTACGGATGCTATGGATGACGAGATTTACGTCATTTGATCCAAAAGTCTAAGAATTACATTACGGTCTGCTTGCTTCCGAGAAACCCGAACTTCAAAATCTTTGTGATAATTATGTGATATCCTTGGAACTGTTTTTTTTCAGAAAAAGGTTAAAAGATATATGATATTTGAAGAAGTTTTTTGTTTGCAAGTTCTAGTGAAGCGTTCAACTATGTTTGAGACTAATATGTGTAAGATCCGGAAGAACACCAATCATGAGTTGATGGTGAGAATTTAAAGAGAAAGAACAAAACCGATGTAATGAGACTTACATACCTAAGGAAGTTCGGGGCTCACGACGCTCTTAAAAGTTAGACGATTCTTCTGTTGAGTGGGAGAAATATTGAAAGTAAAACTATAAGAATTTAGAGGCGGAAAGAAAAGAAGACTGGAATGTCCAGCTCAGGTATGAATGTCATACAAGTTATAAGATGTAGAGAAAGTCGGTCAAGTAAAGTGTGATTCTTGAGAATTATGATTAAATTGTTAAACACTAAATTCTTTGGGAATTCTGGTCAAACTTTTATCAGAAGGATACCAACCCTTAGTTGAAACTTGCATGTGAACCCTTATGTCACATGTATTCCAATAACAACCACTATGTTGTCTTCCAAACTCTTACGAGTTAACCTTGACACATGATCTCACAACACAATGACACTGACACCATGCACAACACATGTTGTATGTTTGATTTGAATTGTATGGCTGTTTGATTACATTCTATGGTTGTTTGATTACATTGTATGGTTGTTTATGATTGCTCTTTACTTACGATAGATTGTACGGAGAGCAAAGAGTAATGTGATCAAGATTGTGAGATTGAAGAATCATCAATACAGACAAGTGGAACTTTTATCATACCATATGTTTTCATGCATTGTAGTTGTTTTCAACTAGGAACCCCTATAGGATTTTTATTTTATGCTTGATGGAACCTAGTTGATATAGGTCCATTTATACCCTGACCTTGTAACCAACGAGTAGTTGCTTAGCTGCTATATCGTGGATTGGGAAACACCTATATTATTCCAACATACAACCACATGGTTGACTACTTAACTACTACTTGATTAATGAATCATCTGGGTGGTGCTTCAAATTTGCTTGGATAATTGAATGTTTTGTGGGAGACCGCCCAGGCTCAAAGGGATTGTATGAGTTCAATGTTGATTAGCTTTCATGTGTAACCATGAGACAATATGGGCTCTATGTGGACCAAGTAAGTTGTGGGAAATCTCCCGCGGTAGACCAACAGATGTAGTTCATGAAGTAGGACCCCTGGACTGGGTCTACATTTTCAGAGAGGCTACTACTTCCCAGAAGTCTTATCTTTGTCTACCTGGCTACTTCACAAGTGAAGTTTAGTGGCTTAAGGGTGTGATCGGGAATCACGGGTAAAGTAGACAAACCTCTGCAAAGTGTATAAAACTAATCATGATTATCGTGTCCCTGGTTATGGACAAATTTGAGAAACTCACCCGAGAGCTGTCAGCTTGATCTTAAAATCAATGGCTTGAACCAACGGGGAGTGTGGACCAACCCAAGATCCCGGGGCTTACCGACATATTCTTCTTGGAAGGTTGGGTAACCGGGGTTTATCGGAGAGCCCACATGCTCAAATGCTTTGGGCTACGACCGGGGTTTACCGGGAGTGCCTATAGACTATGATCGAGGTTTACCGGAAGTGTCATATTGCTATTAGAGTAGACCACTACTATACAAGATAGGGAACCTACTTTTGCGCAAAAGAAAACTAGCCGCACCACTTGCATGTTTACTTTTCCAACAAGCCAATCCTGGTGAAGCTTGCCAACATATTCGATGTAATTACCCTTGTGGCTGCAACGTATCATGTTGCGGGTTTACCATATCGAGTGGAAGGTACAAAGTAGGGTTACGATTTTGTACTCAACTTCTGCCTGCGAGTGCATGGACGCCACAAGACTAGAATGATATCTCCGCTACACGATTATATTGTAAGCTAGTCCATGAGCTAGGCAGGTGTGTATTGTAAAACACTGGATCTGCGATGTAATACTTGACACATGATATATTCTCGGTATTTCATCAGGACTATGGGTGTCAGCTATTGATCCAAGGATTGACATAGTAAGCGCAGAGATTTGGGCCCCGTTCAGGCACCGGGTTGTGACTGAATGGTATGAGAGCACATGTTGTCTATAGGACATGACCCTAGGAATTTGAAAGATCATAGGACAAAACCTATTTTGTAGATAAATAGTCTTGTATATTCTTACCTCATTCAAGTCTAAATCTCTTCTTTTCAAGATATAGGTATCCACAATCATGGACCCAGTCAATGAGATTCCAATGCTGAGCATGCCCTTGAAGGAAGACACTAAGTTTCCAAGAGCACTGAAGGATATTATGTTAAGTATGGGACTGCATGGAGAAGTAGTGTAGAATAGATTTACAATCTGGCATGAAGGAAGGAACTATTGGATTGTGCAACTGCACATGTATGCTCATTAAGGAGATAGCCATGAGGCCAGAGGACTTCATGTGATCACCGACCCGACACTTCAAGCTACATTATTCGATGCCGTAAGAGATGCTGCATGGGAAGCAATCAAGAAGTTGGGAACGAGACACCAGATCAAACTGTATTACACTCATGAGCACCTTAACAGAGTTGAGGATGAACTGAGATCACTCAAAGCGAAACTTGCAAAGGAGCAGAATAAGAACAACCCAAGAGTTAAGCAACCCAAAGAAGAAGGATCTACTACATGGATCAAGGAGTGGGAGAACTGAAGCAGAAATGGAGCTTAGACTTGACCACCACTACTATGTTAACCTGAAGTAGAACGTTATGCATGAACCACTACTATGACGTCTGACGATGTGTTGTACAGTAGTTGGATGAGATCATGCTAGATGCAGTATGACCTTTCTTAGGTTTGCTTTGAACCTTTTTGCTTGTGTGAATTGATCATCATGATTGTCGAATGAAATTATTGCTTTGAATTGTGTGAAGTGTGAACCACTTACTACGTAATAGAGGCCTACCCAATTAATGAGGGAAGTTAGAAGAACACCACTCATGAGTTATGATGAGAACGGTGGAAACATAGGAAACTTCAGAAGAAGTGAGAACGTAGTATTAGACCGTGAACGGACCTTAGGTATGAACACATCTATATGTTAGATTAACATGCATACGAAGCTATGACAACTGAGGCCATATGAGGCTATATATACTGCCATATGAGGCTATATATACTGCCAACTTGGATTAGCATAAGGGTATCTATTCTCTCTCGACCCTAACCCAGACCATCCAATACCCCAGAATTTGACAACATGTGTCGGCGTCCTGGGAACAGGGGTCCCCAGACTTGCCTGCCTGTGGCCCACGGCGTGGCTCCACCAGCGGCCTTGTACGGCCCATCTTCACCAGCAAACACTCAAGACCCTCGTGAGGCGGACGACGCAAGACCTCCTCGGGAGCGACCTCACCAGGCTAGCTCGCGAGGGGCGGAGAGATCAAGGCAAGGGAACCTCGCGAGGTTCCTATGACGTAAGCCGTGACGACCAAGACCAGGCGGGGCGCCAGCGCGCACAGTGTCCTTGTTTCCTCTTTGGTGCTAAAGAGGCAAGCGCAGGCAAGGAGTCCCGAGGCATCAGGCAAAGGTTTCCATATCGGTGAAAGACCAAGACTAGCAGGACGGCAGGACGGAGGTCATCGTGGAGCCCAAGACGGCGTCACCACCAGAGCCTTTGGCAGGCGAAGACCCCCTTTAGTCAGGATAGCCTGTACTAGTTGTCTCCCTTCGAATTTCGCCGTTGTTGGCTCCCTTCCCGCTCAATATTTGGGGAGAGGACCAGGGCCTCTATAAATAGGACTAGCCACCACAGTAGGAAGGGGGGACTCATCTCGGACTAGATCCATCCCATCCTCACACTCACCAAGCACAAGAACATCTCTCCTCAGGAGGCTGTTCTTTCCCCTGTACTGTTCATCATCAGCCCAAGAGGCAATCCACCACACCACACTGGAGTAGGGTATTACACCACAACGGTGGCCCAAACCAGTATAAATCCCGTGTCTCTTGTGTTGCTGGTTCGTCGAGCTAGGCTTTGAGATCGCGGTGAGGCTGAGGGCGTGATTAGGTAGGGGAGAGATCTTCGTGCGCACCCCAGTGTTCGAACCTCAAGGATTTTGCCGGAACCCAAAATCCGACCTTTGGCGCGCCAGGTAGGGGTGCGTCGGAGCTTTCCTTCCACCGATCTGCGCTTCGCCACCATCGCGCTTCGCCCCCATGGCAGGCGTCGCGCTTACGGCTCCAACGACTGATGCCAGTGGCGGGGCCGGGGGCTTCGAGCCTTGGCCCCCCACCTTTCGGCAGGTGCAGTGGCCGCCCAAGTTCATGCCGGAGATGCCACCGTGCTACGACGACGCGGCGGACCCGTCGGGTCATGGCTAACTGGCTTCCCATGGCCCTCACTGGTGCACCGCACGCCTGGCTGCTCAACCTTCCAGGGTCCACGGTGGCATCTTGGGAGGAGATGCGCAGCCTTCTCGCTGCGCATTTCGCAGCGCAGGCGCCCCCCGCCGTTGCGGCCCTCCTCGGCGGCTCGCAAGCGCCGCCCTCGGACCGTCACGCCAAGCTGTTCTTTTGCCAGATCGGCGCCGCCTCCACGCGGCAGGGGGCTCCCTTGGGTTGGGCGGTGCCCAAAGCCGACCTAACCTTCGACTCGGGGGATCACCCTATCACCACTGTCGGCTCGGGCGTGCTCCCGATGCTCTGCACGCCCACCATCTGCGCCGTAGCCGTCACCAAGACCCTCATCGACGGCGGCACCGGCCTCAACGTGCTCTCTGTGGAAACTTTTAGCCTTCTCCACGTACCACTCGAGCGGCTTCGCCCTAGCAAGCCCTTCTCTGGAGTCGGCGGCGGCTCCGCCAGTCCTCTGGGGCAGATCCGTCTGCCCGTGACCTTCAACACAAGCGACAACTACCGCACTGAGCTGATCGACTTCGACATCGCCCACATCGGCCTCCCGTACAACGCCATCCTCAGGTACCCGGCTCTGGCTCAGTTCATGGCGGCGACCCATCCGGCCTACAACCTCATGAAGATGCCTAGGAGCAAGGACGTCCTCACCGTAGTGGGAGATACCAAGGAGGCTCTGGTGGTGCTCAAGCTTGCCCTCAAGACCGCCGCGACGATGCAACCGGCCGACGCGGATACCTCCGGAGTTAAGGAAGCCGCACCAACCAAGAAGAAGCAGTTTTTCACTCAAGACCGGGCAGAAACCAAGCAGGTGCCGGTCGAGGAAGATGGGTCCTCGGGGGCCACCTTCACCATAGGTGCCAACCTTGACCCAGATCAAGAGGAGGCATTGGTGAAGTTCTTGCGCGCAAACAAGGAAGTATTCGCCTGGGAGCCCGATCAGCTGGTAGGGGTCCCAAGAGGAGTGATTGAGCACCACTTGAGGGTGTGCCCCAATGTACGCCCTGTGAAGCAGAGGGCGCGGCGGCAGTCCACAGAGAAGCAGTCCTTCATCGTCCAAGAAACCCGCAAGCTGGAGGCAGCAGGTGTCATTCGCGAGGTCTGGTACCCTGAATGGTTGGCGAACCCCGTCGTTGTGTCCAAGAAAGGCGGAAAGGAGCGTATGTGTGTCGACTTCACCAACCTCAACAAGGCCTGCCCTCAAGATCCGTTCCCGCTTCCACGCATCGATCAGATCATCGACTCCACTGCCGAGTGCGACCTGCTGTGCTTCCTGGATGCGTTTTCAGGCTACCACCAGATCAAGATGGCGGTAGAATATGTCGAGAAGACGGCCTTCCTGACCCCGTGCGGGGTATACTGCTACACTTGCATGCCGTTCGGGCTGCGCAACGCGGGAGCGACCTTCCAATGGCTGATGCACATCGCCCTGGGTCAACAGCTCGGGAGGAACGCTGAAGCCTACGTCGACGACATTGTGGTGAAGTCTCGAGAGGCGAGAACTCTAATTCAGGACCTGGAGGAGACCTTCAAAAGCCTGCGCTGGGTGGACTTGCGGCTCAACCCGGAGAAATGCGTGTTTGGTGTCCCTTCCGGCAACTGCTGGGTTTCCTCGTGTCCCACAGAGGGATCGAGGCCAACCTAGAGAAGGTCAAGGCAATCGAAGACATGAGTCCACCACAAACCCTTAAGGAGATGCAGAAGCTTGCCGGTCGCGTGACTTCGTTGGGGCGCTTCATCTCCAAGCTGGGAGAGCGCGCCCTACCATTCTTCAAGCTGATGAAGAAGAAGGGCCCATTCGGGTGGACCCCGGAGGCCGACCAAGCGTTTCAAGACCTCAAGAGATACCTGACCAGCCCTCCGGTGATGGTGGCGCCCCGGCCTCTCGAGGCCCTGGTGCTTTACCTGGCCGCCACCCCTTACTCTACCAGCACAACTCTGGTGGCGGTCCGGGAGGAGCGTCGGGCCAGGGATGCGTCGCGCCAATCCACTCCCTCAGCCGGGGCGACGCAAGACCCGGAGGGCACCGCAAGGGCTGCCGCAACGTCATCGAAGGACCAGGCTCAGCAAGACGGCGCACTTGGGCCTGCAGAGGCCCCAACGAGCGACCAAGCTTTGGGGGCTCCGTCGTCTCAGGAGGCGCCCCTACCTCCGGAAGCCACGAGCCTCATCAATACACCCGTCCTCGTCGAGCACCCAGTGTATTTTGTCAGCACGGTGTTGCGGGACGCGAGGGCACCGTACCCCATGCCTCAGAAGCTCTTGCTCGCGCTCTTGGTGGCCTCGCGTAAGCTGCGTGCTGCCTCTTGAGCATGCGTTGGTTTTTCCCTTGAAGAGGAAAGGGCGATGCAGCAAAGTAGCGTAAGTATTTCCCTCAGTTTTTGAGAACGAAGGTACCAATCCAGTAGGAGGCCACACGCAAGTCCCTTGTACCTACACAAACAAATAAGAACCTTGCAACCAACGCGATAAAGGGGTTGTCAATCCTTTCACGGCCACTTGCAAAAGTGAGATCTGATAGAGATGATAAGATAATATTTTTGGTATTTTTATGATAAATATAAAAAGTAAAGATTGCAAAATAAACGGCGACAGAAATAGCTAGTTGACAGGAGATTAATATGATGGAAGATAGACCTGGGGGCCATAGGTTTCATTAGTGGCTTCTCTCAAGATAGCATAAGTATTACGGTGGGTGAACAAATTACTGTCAAGCAATTGATAGAAAAGTGCATAATTATGGGAATATCTAGGCATGATCATGTATATAGGCATCACGTCCGCAACAAGTAGACCGACTCCTGCCTGCATCTACTACTATTACTCCACACATCGACCGCTATCCAGCATGCATCTAGAGTATTAAGTTCATAAGAACAGAGTAACGCATTAAGCAAGCTGACATGATGTAGAGGGATAAACTCAAGCAATATGATATAAACCCCATCTTGTTATCCTCGATGGCAACAATACAATACGTGTCGTTTCCCCTACTGTCACTGGGATCGAGCATCGCATGATTGAACCCAAAGCTAAGCACTTCTCCCATTGCAAGAAAGATCAATCTAGTAGGCCAAACCAAACTGATAATTTGAAGAGACTTGCAAAGATAACCAATCATACATAAAAGAATTCAGAGAAGATTCAAATATTGTTCATAGATAATCTTGATCATAAACCCACAATTCATCGGATCTCGACAAACACACCGCAAAAAGAGTTACATCAAATAGAACTCCAAGAAGACCGAGGAGAACTTTGTATTGAGATCCAAAGAGAGAGAAGAATCCATCTAGCTAATAACTATGGACCCGAAGGTCTGTGGTAAACTACTCACACATCATCGGAGAGGCTATGGTGTTGATGTAGAAGCCCTCCGTGATCGATGCCCCCTCCGGCAGAGCGCCGGAAAAGGCCCCAAGATGGGATCTCATGGGTACAGAAGGTTGCGGCGGTGGAATTAGGTTTTCGTGGTGCTCCTCGATGGTTTCGGGGTACGTAGGTATATATAGGAGGAAGAAGTAGGTCGATGGAGCCATGAGGGGCCCACGAGGGTGGAGGGCGCGCCCAGGGGGGGGGGGGGGGTAGGCGCGCCCCCTGCCTCGTGGCCTTCTCGTTGATTGCTTGATGTCCACTCCAAGTCCTCTGGATCACGTTTGTTCCAAAAATCACGCTCCCGAAGGTTTCATTCCGTTTGGACTCCGTTTGATATTCCTTTTCTGCGAAACACTGAAATAGGGAAAAACAGCAATTTGCACTGGGCCTTGGGTTAATAGGTTAGTCCCAAAAATAATATAAAAGTGTATAAATAAGCCCATTAAACATCCAAAACTGAATATATAATAGCATGAAGCAATAAAAAATTATAGATACATTGGAGACGTATCAAGCATCCCCAAGCTTAATTCCTGCTCGTCCTCGAGTAGGTAAATGATAAAAACAGAATTTTTGATGTGGAATGCTACTTAGCACATTCTTTAATGTAATTTTCTTTATTGTGGCATGCATGTTCAGATTCGAAAGATTCAAGATAAAAGTTTAATGTTGACATAAAAATAATAATACTTCAAGCATACTAATCAAGCAATTATGTCTTCTCAAAATAACATAGCCAAAGAAAGCTCATCCCTACAAAATCATATAGTTTGGCCATGCTTCATTTTCGTCACACAAGATCTCATCTTGCACAACCCCGATGACAAGCCAAGCAATTGTTTCATACTTTAGTAATCTCAAACTTTTTTCAACTTTGACGCAATACATGAGCGTGAGCCATGGATTCAGCACTATGGGTGGAATAGAATAATATGATGGGGGTTGTGTGGAGAAGGAAAAAAAGGAGGAAGTCTCACATTGACGCGGCAAATCAATGGGCTAGGGAGATGCCCATCAATTGATGTCAATGCAAGGAGTAGGGATTGCCTTGCAACGGATGCACTAGAGCTATAAATGTATGAAAGCTCAACAAAATAAACTAAGTGGGTGTGCATCCTACTTGCTTGCTCACGAAGACCTAGGGCATTTGAGGAAGCCCATTGTTGTAATATACAAGCCAAGTTCTATAATGAAAAATTCCCACTAGTATATGAAAGTGACAAAACAAGAGACTCTCTATCATAAAGATCATGGTGGTACTTTGAAGCACAAGTGTGGAAAAAGGATAGTAGCATTGTCCCCCCCTTTTTTGGGCCTTCCTTTTTTTATTTGGCCTTTCTCTCTCCTTTTTTCTATTTGGGACAATGCTCTATTAATAATGATCATCACACCTCTATTTATTTACAACTCAATGATTACAACTTGATACTAGAACAAAAGTATGACTCTATATGAATGCCTCCGGCTGTGTATCGGGATGGGCAATGAATCAAGAGTGACATGTATGAAATAATATGCATGGTGGCTTTGCCACAAATACGATGTCAACTACATGATCATGCAAGGCAATATGACAATGATGAAGCGTGTCATAATAAACGGAACGGTGGAAAGTTGCCTGGCAATATATCTCGGAATGGCTATGGAAATGCCATAATAGGTAGGTATGGTGGCTGTTTTGAGGAAGATATAAGGAGGTTTATGTGTGATAGAGCGTATCGTATCACGGGGTTTGGATGCACTGGCGAAGTTTGCACCAACTCTCAAGGTGAAAAGGGCAATGCACGGTACCGAAGAGGCTAGCAATGGTGGAAGGTTGAGAGTGCATATAATCCATGGACTCAATATTAGTCATAAAGAACTCACATACTTATTGCAAAAATCTACAAGTCATCAAAAACCAAGCACTACATGCATGCTCCTAGGGGGATAGATTGGTAGGAAAAGACCATCGCTCGTCCCCGACCGCCACTCATAAGGATGACAATCAAAGAACACCTCATGTTTCAAATTTGTTACACAACGTTCACCATACGTGCATGCTACAGGACTTGCAAACTTCAACACAAGTATTTCTCAAATTCACAACTACTCAACTAGCACAACTTTAATATCACTATCTCCATATCTCAAAACAATCATCAAGTATCAAACTTCTCTTAGTATTCAACGCACTTTAAAGTTTTTATCTTTGATGCCTATCATATTAGGACTAATTTTATAACCAAAGCAAATTACCCTGCTGTTCTAAAGGACTCTCAAAATAATATAAGTGAAGCATGAGAGATCAATTATTTCTATAAAATAGAACCACCGCCGTGCTCTAAAAGATATAAGTGAAGTACTAGAGTAAAATTGTTTAACTCAAGAGATATAAGTGAGGCATAAAGAGTATTCTAATAAATCCCGATTAATGTGTGTCTCTCCCAAAAGGTGTGTACAGCAAGGATGATTGTGGTAAACTAAAAAGAAAAGACTCAAATCATACAAGACGCTCCAAGCAAAACACATATCATGTGGTGAATAAAAATATAGCTCCAAGTAAAGTTACCGATGGACGAAGACAAAAGAGGGGATGCCTTCCGGGGAATCCCCAGGCTTAGGCTTTTTGGTGTCCTTGGATTTTACCTTGGGGTGCCTTGGGCATCCCCAAGCTTAGGTTCTTTCCACTCCTTGTTCCATAATCCATCAAATCCTTACTCAAAACTTGAAAACTTCACAACACAAAACTTAACAGAAAATCTCATGAGCTCCGTTAGCGAAAGAAAACAAAACACCACTTCAAGGTAATGTAATGAACTTATTATTTATTTATATTGGTGTTAAACCTACTGTATTCCAACTTCTCTATGGTTCATAAACTCCATTACTAGCCACAGATTCATCAAACTAAGCAAACAACACACGAAAAACAGAATCGGTCAAAAACAGAACAGTCTGTAGTAATCTGTACCTAACGCAAACTTCTGGACATCCAAAAATTCTAAAATAAATTGCTAGACGTTAGGAATTTATCTATTAAACATCTGAAAAAAGAATCAACTAAATATCACTCTCCAGTAAAAATTTGTAGCTAATCTCGTGAGCGCTAAAGTTTCTGTTTTTTACAGCAAGATCAAAAAGACTTCACGCAAGTCTTCCCAAAGGTTCTACTTGGCACAAACACTAAATAAAACACAAAAACGAATCTAACCAGAATCTAGATGGATTATTTATGCCTAAACAGAACCAAAAAGCAAGAAACAAAAATAAAATTGGGTTGCCTCCCAACAAGCGCTATCGTTTAACGCCCCTAGCTAGGCACAAAGGCAACAATAGATCTAGGTATTGCCATCTTTGGCATGCAATCCATAAGTGGCTCTCATGATAGATTCATAAGGTAATTTAATTTAATTTCTAGGAAAGTGTTCCATGCCTTTCCTTAACGGAAATTGGAATCTAATATTTCCTTCCTTCATATCAATAATTGCACCAATTGTTCTAAGGAAAGGTCTACCAAGAATAATAGGACATGAAGGATTGCAATCTATAACAAGGACAATGAAATCTACGGGCACATAATTCCTATTTGCAACAATAAGAACATCATTAATTCTTCCCATAGGTTTCTTAATGGTGGAATCCGCAAGGTGCAAGTTTAAAGAACAATCATCAAATTCACGGAAACCTAGCAAATCACACAAAGT
This sequence comes from Aegilops tauschii subsp. strangulata, assembly GCF_002575655.3. Lineage (NCBI taxonomy): Eukaryota > Viridiplantae > Streptophyta > Magnoliopsida > Poales > Poaceae > Aegilops > Aegilops tauschii. The sequence continues at coordinate 291,454,917 of NC_053038.3, forward strand.
TTTAGGAATCGTGGAAACACTAGCACCCAAATCACACAAAGCATAGCATTCATGATCCTTAATTTTAATTTTAATATTAGGTTCCCATTCATCATAAAGTTTTCTAGGGATAGAAACTTCCAATTCAAGCTTTTCTTCATAACATTGCATTAAAGCATCAACGATATGTTTAGTAAAAGCCTTATTTTGACTATAAGCATGCGGAGAATTTAGCACGGATTGCAACAAGGAAATACAATCTATTAAAGAACAATTATCATAATTAAATTCCTTGAAATCCAAAATAGTGGGTTCATTGCTATGTAAAGTTTTGACCTCTTCAATCCCACTTTTACCAAATTTTGCATCAAGATCTAAAAACTCCGAATCATTGGGACGCCTTTTAACTAAAGTTGACCCATCTCCAGTCCCATTATTACCAAGGTTCATATTGCAAAACAAAGATTTAATAGGAGACACATCAATAACTTTTAGATCTTCATCCTTATTATCATGAAAATCCTCCGGTTTAGCGGCCATCTTATTGACTAAGGTGGCCTGCTTATCCGAAATTTGGGCTATTAATTTTTCAAGATGAGCAAACTGAGATCTCAAGCCATAAAATTCCTTAGACATATCATCAAGCTCTTTATTCATGTACTCCATAAAGCTTTTTTGTTCTTTAAGCTCGTTTCTAAAGAAATTATTATGCTCAAATTGCAAAGTCATAAAGCTTTTGACCTTGTTTTCAATTTCTTCCAACCTTTTAAGGTAAGGATCAACGTTTTCAGGCAGGGCCATCAGGGAAAACAGGCAACAAGAAGCAAGCGAAAAAGAGGAGAACGGAAAAAGAGGACGAATAAAACGGCAAGGGTGAAGTGGGGGAGAGGAAAACGAGAGGCAAATGGCAAATAATGTAATGCGAGGGATAAGAGTTTGTTATGGGTACTTGGTATGTCTTGACTTGTGCGTAGACTCCCCGGCAACGGCGCCAGAAATCCTTCTTGCTACCTCTTGAGCATGCGTTGGCTTTTCCCTTGAAGAGGAAAGGGTGATGCAGCAAAGTAGCGTAAGTATTACCCTCAGTTTTTGAGAACCAAGGTATCAATCCAGTAGGAGGCCACACGCAAGTCCCTTGTACCTACACAAACAAATAAGAACCTTGCAACCAACGCGATAAAGGGGTTGTCAATCCTTTCACGGCCACTTGCAAAAGTGAGATCTGATAGAGATGATAAGATAATATTTTTGGTATTTTTATGATAAATATAAAAAGTAAAGATTGCAAAATAAACGGCGACAGAAATAGCTAGTTGACAGGAGATTAATATGATGGAAGATAGACCTGGGGGCCATAGGTTTCATTAGTGGCTTCTCTCAAGATAGCATAAGTATTACGGTGGGTGAACAAATTACTGTCAAGCAATTGATAGAAAAGTGCATAATTATGGGAATATCTAGGCATGATCATGTATATAGGCATCACGTCCGCAACAAGTAGACCGACTCCTGCCTGCATCTACTACTATTACTCCACACATCGACCGCTATCCAGCATGCATCTAGAGTATTAAGTTCATAAGAACAGAGTAACGCATTAAGCAAGCTGACATGATGTAGAGGGATAAACTCAAGCAATATGATATAAACCCCATCTTGTTATCCTCGATGGCAACAATACAATACGTGTCGTTTCCCCTACTGTCACTGGGATCGAGCATCGCATGATTGAACCCAAAGCTAAGCACTTCTCCCATTGCAAGAAAGATCAATCTAGTAGGCCAAACCAAACTGATAATTTGAAGAGACTTGCAAAGATAACCAATCATACATAAAAGAATTCAGAGAAGATTCAAATATTGTTCATAGATAATCTTGATCATAAACCCACAATTCATCGGATCTTGACAAACACACCGCAAAAAGAGTTACATCAAATAGAACTCCAAGAAGATCGAGAAGAACTTTGTATTGAGATCCAAAGAGAGAGAAGAAGCCATCTAGCTAATAACTATGGACCCGAAGGTTTGTGGTAAACTACTCACACATCATCGGAGAGGCTATGGTGTTGATGTAGAAGCCCTCCGTGATCGATGCCCCCTCCGGCAGAGTGCCGAAAAAGGCCCCAAGATGGGATCTCATAGGTACAGAAGGTTGCAGCGGCGGAATTAGGTTTTCGTGGTGCTCCTCGATGGTTTCGGGGGTACGTAGGTATATATAGGAGGAAGAAGTAGGTCGGTGGAGCCACGAGGGGCTCACGAGGGTGGAGGGCGCGCCCAGGGGGGTAGGTGCGCCCCCTGCCTCGTGGCCTCCTCGTTGATTGCTTGACGTCCACTCCAAGTCCTCTGGATCACGTTTGTTCCAAAAATCACGCTCCCGAAGGTTTCATTCCGTTTGTACTCCGTTTGATATTCCTTTTCTGCGGAACACTGAAATAGGCAAAAAACAACAATTTGCACTGGGCCTTGGGTTAATAGGTTAGTCCCAAAAATAATATAAAAGTGTATAAATAAGCACATTAAACATCCAAAACAGAATATATAATAGCATGGAGCAATCAAAAATTATAGATACGTTGGAGATGTATCACTGCGGCACTACTTTCAAGGTCACCCCATCAAGGTCATCTCGGCCTACCCGTTGGAGATGGTGCTCAGGAGCCCCAAATCCGCCGGGAGAGTTGCTGAGTGGAACATCGAGCTGCAGTCATTTCAGTTGGAGTTCAACACAACCAGGGTCATCAAGGGAGCCGCGCTCGCTGATTTCGTCGCAGAATGGACGGACGCCCCGGGGCTTGAAGCAGGCGAGGATCGGTCCCTCTCGCCGGGGAGTGAAGTGCCAGACGGTTGGGTTATGTATTTCGATGGCCTCTTTGCGTGCCAGGGAACGGGGGCTGGAGCAATGCTCATCTCACCCACTCAGGACAAGCTTTACTACGCCGTGCAGCTCTGCTTCCAGCAGGGCGAGAAGGTCTCCAACAACATAGCAGAGTACGAAGGCCTCATAGCTGGCCTCAAGGCTGCAGTGGCCCTGGGGGTGAAGCGCCTCACCATCAAGGGCAACTCACAGCTCCTCGTCAACTTCTCCAACAAGGTATACGAGCCGAAGGACGAGCACATGGAAGCATACCTCACGGAGGTACGCAAGATGGAGAAGCAGTTCTTGGGCCTGGAACTGTAGCACGTGCCCCGTGGCACCAACAAGGAAGCCGACGACATCGCCAGGAGAGCATCCAAGCAGCTACCCCAAGAGCCTGGCGTCTTCGAGGAGCGGCTCTTCAAGCCATCGGCAACACCACCACTTTCAAGGACAGCGTTGCCTCGGGAGGAGCTCCCTCAACCACCTGCCTCGGGAGCCCCGGCCTGCGGTCCGACCTCAGGAGCGCGCCTACTCTTGGCGCTCGAGCCTCAGGAGGGGTGCTGGACCAAGGAATTCAAGGAATACCTGACGCAAGGGACGCTGCCGGAGAAGGAGGAGGACGCGGAGCGTGTGGCCCGACAGGCCACGACATACTGCATCCAGGACGGCGAGTTATACAGGAAGCGGCCAAATGACGTTTCCCTGCGTTGCATCTCCAGGGAGCAGGGGAAAGAGTTGCTAGCCGACATACACGGCGGGGACTGCGGGCACCACTCGTCGTCACGGACCCTCGTCGGCAAGGTGTTTCACACCAGATTCTACTGGACTACGGCACTCAATGACGCGACTGAGCTGGTGAAGTCCTGCGAGGCCTATTAGTTCCACGCCAAGCAGATCCATCAGCCGGCTCAGGGCCTCTAGACCATCCCACTATCGTGGCCATTCGCGGTCTGGGGGCTGGATATCTTGGGCCCGTTCCCTCGAGCGCCTGGGGGCTACCGCTACCTCTACGTCGCCATCTACAAGTTCACCAAGTGGGCGGAGGTAGAAGCCGTACGCACCATCCCGGATGGCTCCGCGGTCAAGTTCATCAAGGGTCTCGTGAGCCGGTTTGGGGTCCCCAACCACATCATCACCGATAACGGCTCGTAGTTTTTTAGCAATCTCTTCAAGACATATTGTGCAAACCTTGGAACGCAGATCTGCTACGCTTCGGTGGCGCACCCCCGGAGCAATGGTCAGGACGAACGCGCCAACGCGGAGGTCCTGAGAGGCCTCAAGACCAGGACCTTCAAGAAGAAGCTCGAGGCCTGCGGCAGGGGCTGGCACGACGAGCTCCGTCCGTGCTGTGGTCCATCCGCACCACCGCCACCAAGCCAACGGGCGAGACCCCATTCTTCCTCGTCTACGGAGCAGAAGCGGTTCTCCCTCACGAGGTCAAGCATCGCTCCGTGCGGGTCCTTGCGTTTGATGAGGCACAGTAGGACGCCATGCGGGGGATGGACCTCGTGCTGGGGGAGGAACGCCGCCGTGAAGCCACGCTACGGGCGGCAAGATATCAGCAGGCGCTGCGACGGTATCACTGTCGCAGCATCCGCTCCAGGACGCTCGAGGTGGGTGACCTCGTCCTAAGGCGGGTGCTCTCCAGGGAGGGGCTGCATAAGCTTTCACTCATGTGGGAGGGCCCGTTTAGGGTCGCCCACGTCTCCAGGCCTGGCGCCGTGCGCCTGGAGACGCAGGACGGGGTACCCATCCAGAACGCCTGGAACATCCAGGACCTCCGGAAGTTCTCCCCATGAAGAAAGGCCCAGCGCCTGTGAAGAAGGCCCAGTGCCTGTGAAGGTCTCCGCTCGTGACACTCTCACGTAATAATGAGTGGGGCTGTACATGCCCCGGAGTCTCAGGAGTGTCGCCCTTGGGCCTCGGGGGCTCCCTCCCACGTCCTAGTGGCAACACTTAGCTCCGCGCTGGTGAGAAGACAAGAAGACTAGACTAGGTGCCGGACGCGGCTTTTCATTTGCTTTCCGTAGTTGGCTTGCCCCTCTTTAATCGAAATTTGCTTTCTGGTGTTCCTTGCCGGCCTTGTTCCATCGCCTTCTGCCTCTGTTTCTGCCTTCGGTTCTCTATTTGACCTGTACTCTCTCTCGCGTCCCTCGCGAGGGGGCTAGATAGCTGCCCTCGTGCCCTCATGAGCGTCTTGTCTGTTATTCGTGAGGCACCCTCGTTCGAGCTCATAAGCTGGCGCGCTTCTCTCAATCTGTGCCCCCGGGTACCGCGATGCGTAGCGCTGGATCGTGGCTGGCGGCGCCTGCGACCAGGGCTCAGAAGAACAAAAGTTTTTTAACGAATTTTCTCAGTTCCTAGACGCCTCCTAGGCCAAGGAGGCCTTGCCAGGTACTGTGAAATGCGTGCCTCGTGAGGCGGAAGCTACTTCAAGCGCGTCAAGCTAAGTTATTTCTACGTGCCTATATAAAACATTGATACTGCAACACAACACAGGAACGATAAACATAGCATAACAACTCAGAAATCATAGTTTGTTGCACGCCCCTGCGGGGCCCCATACTTGTCTCTCTCTTAATGCAGGAAGAAAAGGAAGAACAAAACAAAAGCGGCGCATGCCCCTGCAGCAGCTCGCGAGGATGGACCCATGGCACTCTCCTGAGCTCAGCCGGACCCTTCCTCGCGCTTCACGGGGGCGCGGCGGCGAGACGACCCGCTGCCACCTTCGAAGCAGGCACGGCGGGTGGTGGCTGGTCATAGCCGCCGTTGCTGGAGCTGTCGCCGGAGGGGGAGTCGATGTAGCTGGGCGAGCGGCGGCCAGCACCGAAGGCAAGACCGTCCTCACCCTCGTCTCGACCGTCGCCAAGGCCAAGTGCCTCGTCGCCGTCGTTGTCCTCGGGGCAGAACCTGACGCGGTGGCCGTCTTCCCCGAACGCCCTCACGTAGAGGGTCGCGTTGCCGTCATATTTGAAGTGGAGGGTGCACCGCCTGCCCAGGCCGCGCGTGCGGGCAAACGTCTGCCACCCGCGGGCCAGGGCTGCGTTGCCTGCGATGGAGACCTCGACTGCAACCCACGAAGCCTTGCCGCAGCAGCCGCCCGCCTGGACCTGTGGCCGGCAGCTCACCGGCGAAGAAGCGCGGGAGCTGAAGCCAGGCGCCGGCCGGGTTCTCCGACCAAACGACGAACTCCGGCAGCACCTCCGCCGAGTGGAAGCACGGCCGGGGAGGCCGTGCGACCATGGCGCGCCTCCCTTCATCGACGGGGCTGCCATGATCTGGGCGAGCCCCACCACGAGAAGAGGCACCGCCGTGGCAGCGAGGAGCCGTGGCGGGGGTCGCAGCGTGCTTACGGGGACGGCTGCGCCCATGCTTGGGTGGCGAAGAGCCAGGCCCCTCTTGGCGGGCCTTCCCCTTCTCCGCGGCCGAGATCCTCTTCGTAGGCGCCATGGGGGTCGCTACTAGCAATGAAGCGAGGAAGAAGAAGCGAGTGGAGCAGGAAGAGATGAGTAACGGGGGCTCCGCCCCCTCCTCATTTATAGCAGGAGAAGGCCAACCGGCGATCCCCACGATCACAGGTAATGATGATATTTCTCTGCATGCAGCAGGCACTCGTCAAGTCGGGCAGTTGCCGAGGCAGCGTGGGGAAGCAGAGACGCCCACGTCCAATTAATCGCCACGCGTCGACCAAGGCCGCAGGCTGTTGGGGCCCGCGGCGCTCCCACTTGCCCTTTGGCTTCGCCTCGAAGCCAAGTCCGAGCGCACCTTGGGCCCGGGGGCTACATGGACAGGTGCCCTCGTGCCCTCGTGAGCGTCTTGTCTGTTTTTTCGCGAGGCACCCTCATTCGAGCTCATAAGCTGGCACGCTTCTCTTAATCCGTGCCCCCCGGGTACCACGATGCGTAGCGCTGGATCGTGGCTGCCGGCGCCTGCGACCAGGGCTCGGAAGAACAAAAGTTTTCTAACGAATTTTCGCAGTTCCTAGACGCCTCCCAGGCCAAGGAGGCCTCGCCGGGTACTGAGAAATGCGTGCCTCGTGAGGCAGAAGCTACTTCAAGCGCGTCAAGCTAAGTTATTTCTACGTGCCTATATAAAACATTGATGCTGCGACACAACACAGGAACGATAAACATAGCATAACAACTCGGAAATCATAGTTTGTTGCACGCCCCTGCGGGGCCCCATACTTGTCTCTCTCTTAATGCAGGAAGAAAAGGAAGAACAAAACAAAAGCGGCGCATGCCCCTGAAGCAGCTCGTGAGGATGGACCCATGGCGCTCTCCTGAGCTCAGCCGGACCCTTCCTCGCGCTTCACAGGGGCGTGGCAGCGAGACGACCCGCTGCCACTTTCAAAGCAGGTGCAGCGGCGTGGTGGCTGGTCGTAGCCGCCGCTATTGGAGCTGTCGCTGGAGGGTGAGTCAATGTAGCTGGGCGAGCGGCGGCCAACACCGAAGGCAAGACCGTCCTCACCCTCGTCTCAACCATCGCCAAGGCCAAGCGCCTCGTCGCCGTCGTTGTCCTCGGGGCAGCACCCGACACGGCGGCCGTCTTCCCCGAACGCCCTCACGTAGAGGGTCGCGTTGCCGTCATATTTGAAGTGGAGGGTGCACCGCCTGCCCAGGCCGCGGGCGCGGGCAAACGTCTGCCACCCGCGGGCCACGGCTGCGTTGCCTACGATGGAGACCTCGACTGTGACCCACGAAGCCTTGCTGCAGCAGCCGTCCGCCTGCAACCAGAGCCCGCCTGGACCTGTGGCCGGCAGCTCGCCAGCGAAGAAGCGCGGGAGTTGAAGCCAGGCGCCGGCCAGGTTCTCCGACCAAACGACGAACTCCGGCAGCACCTCCGCCGAGTGGAAGCATGGCCGGGGAGGCCGTGCGACCATGGCGCGCCTTCCTTCATCGACGGGGCTGCCACGATCTGGGAAAGCCCCACCACGAGAAGAGGCACCGCCGCGGCAACGAGGAGCCGCGGCGGGGGTCGCGGCGTGCTTACGGGGATGGCCGCGCCCACGCTTGGGCGGCGGAGAGCCGGGCCCCTCTTGGCGGGCCTTCCCCTTCTCCGCGGCCGAGAACCTCTTCGTAGGCGCCATGGGGGTCGCTACTAGCAATGGAGCGAGGAAGAAGAAGCGAGCGGAGCAGGAAGAGATGAGTAATGGGGGCTCCGCCCCCCTCCTCATTTATAGCAGGAGAAGGCCAACCGGTGAACCCCATGACCACAGGTAATGATGATATTTCTCTACATGCAGCAGGGACTCGTCAAGTCGGGCAGTTGCCGAGGCAGCGTGGGGAAGCGGAGACGCCCACGTCCAATCAATCGACATGCGTCGACCAAGGCTCTAGGCTGTTGGGGCCCGTGGCGCTCCGCAGTTGCCCTTTGGCTTTGCCTCGAAGCCAAGTCCGAGCGCACCTTGGGCCCGGGGGCTACTGTCGGCGTCCTGGGAACGAGGGTCCCCAGACTTGCCTGCCTGCGGCCCACGGCGTGGCTCCACCAGCGGCCCTGTACAGCCCATCTTCACCAGCAAACACTCAAGACCCTCACGAGGGGCCAAGCCTCGCGAGGCAGACGACACAAGACCTCCTCGGGAGCGACCTCACTAGGCTGGCTCGCGAGGGACGGAGAGATCAAGGCAAGGGAACCTTGCGAGGTTCCTATGACGTAAGCCGTGACGACCAAGACCAGGTGGGCACCAGGCGGGTGCCAGCGTGCACAGTGTCGTCGTTTCCTCTTTGGTGCTAAAGAGGCAAGCGCAGGCGAGGAGTCCCGAGGCATCAGGCAAAGGTTTCCATATCGGTGCAATGAGACCAAGACTAGTAGGACAGCAGGACGGAGGTCACCATGGAGCCCAAGACGGCGTCACCACCGGAGCCTTTGGCAGGCGAAGACCACCTTTAGTCAGGATAGCCTGTACTAGTTGTCTCCCTTCAAATTTGGCCGTTGTTGGCTCCCTTCCCGCTCAATATTTGGGGAGAGGACCAGGGCCTCTATAAATAGGACTAGCCACCACAGTAGGAAGGGGGGACTCATCTCGGACTAGATCCATCCCATCCTCACACTCACCAAGCACAAGAACACCTCTCCTCAGGAGGCTGTTCTTCCCCCTGTACTGTTCATCATCAACCCAAGAGGCAATCCACCACACCACACTGGAGTAGGGTATTACACCACAACGGTGGCCCTAACCAGTATAAATCCCGTGTCTCTTGTGTTGCTGGTTCGTCAAGTTAGGCTTTGAGATCGCGGTGTGGCTGAGGGCGTGATTAGGTAGGAGAGAGATCTTCGTGCGCACCCCAGTGTTCGAACCTCAAGGGTTTTGCCGGAACCCAAAATCCGACAGCATGGACCCCAAGGGATTGATTTTGTCCGGATCAGAAATCAGAGCAAGGATTGCCAGATGGATAACCACCGATGAGAAGGATCACCCCATCGAGGAAGTCACTGTCCGTTGTGCAAAGGAGCTGATCATTACCCGCCCAACTGCGGAGCCTTCAAGAGGGAAACACTGATGGCAGAACCTTAGGAGAAGGGAAAGGATTTGGAAGGGGAAATATTCCCGCAAGAAACATCCATCACATGTGACACCCCAGTTGGTAGGGAAGGAGAAGGAGCAGACACAAAGGATTATACCTGTTATGAATGCGGGCAAGTTGGACACTCCGCAAGTCACTGCCCTATGGTAGAGTACGTTAGGAGCCAGATCAGCAAGCCAACCTTGACCAAGGAGGATTTGGGTCGCATCATCTACATGGAATGTGACGGACCCATGCACTGGAGGAGCGAATGCCTTCAACCCCAACAAGGAGGAGCCCTGAGTTCGAGGAGTACTGCTAGAAAGGACATGAGCAAAGTGATGTGTTTCAACTGTAAGAAGCTTGGACACTACGCCAACGAATGCACAATGCCGAAGAATGAAAGACCCGCAATACTGTGCGACCTATCAGAAATACTGTGCTACAAATGCAGAAATCTAGGACACTTCACCAACAAATGCCCAGAAAGACAACAAGAGAGGAAACCTGAAGGAGATAAACCCGAGATAACTCAACCAGAACCCCAAAGACCTCGACATTGTGGAAATAGAAGTGCTCCAAGGATGTAACCACCAGAATGCCAACAGTGAGGAGACCGATGCTACTTGTGAGTTGCGTTGGGATTTCCCTGAAGAGGAGAATACAGTAGAGATATGTATTTCCCCCAGTTATGAAACCAAGTTTATCAATCCGGTAGGAGGACCAAGCAACACTATGTAAACAACACCTGCACACAAACAACAAATACTTGCAACCCAATGCGTAGAGGGTTGTCAATCCCTCAACGGTTATGAGCAATATTAAATTGTATAGGTTTTGAGATAGATCTGGCAAAAATACAAAATAAAAGAAATAAGAGAAAACTGCAGCAAGGTATTTTTGGTTTTAATATATGATAGAAAATAGACCCCGGGGCCATAATTTTCACTAGAAGCTTCTCTCAAGAAAATAACATACAATGGGTAAACAAATTACTGTTGGACAATTGACAGAAAAGCAAATAATTATGATGATATCCAAGGCAATGATCATGTACATAGGCATCATGACCAAGATTAGTAGACCAAAACAATTCTGCATCTACTACTATTACTCCATAGGCCGACCACTATCCAACATGCATCTAGTGTATTAAGTTCATGAAAAAACAGAGTAATGCTTTAAGCAAGATGACATGATGTCGACAAGATAAACTCACGTATGAATAAACCCCATCTTGTTACCCTTAATAGCAACGATACATGCGTGTCATGTCTCTGTTTGTCACTGAGATTGAGCACCGCAAGATCGAACCCATCACAAAGCACCTCTTCCCATGGCAAGATAAATCAATCTAGTTGGCGAAACCAAACCAATAAATCGGAGAGAAAAATACGAGGCTATAAAAATCATGCATAAAAGAGTTCAGAGATAACTCAAATAATATTCATGGATAGATCTGATCATAAACTCACAATTCATCAGATCCCAACAAGCAAACCGCAAAATTTCATTACATCAAATAGATCTCCAAGAACACCGGGGAAAACATTGTATGGAAGATCAAAAAGAGAGAAGAAGCCATTTAGATACTAATTATGGACCCATAGGTCCGTGGTAAACTACTCACGCATCATCGGAGGGGCAGCAAGGATGATGAAGAACCCCTCCATGACCGTTTCCCCCTCTGACAGAGTGCCAAAAAAGGCCTCTAGATTGGATCTCGTGGTTCAGGAACTTGCGACAGCGGAAAAGGTAATTTGTGGACTCCTTGGTAGGTTTTGGGATTTTAGATTATTTATGGAGGTGGAGGTACATCAAAAGGAGGCTCGTGGACCCCACTACCCACCGGGGCGTGCCAGAGGCCCTTGGCGCGCCCTGGTGCTTAGTGGGCCACTCCTTGATTTTATGGTTCCTTCCCGAAGCTTCTAGGGTCTCTTATTGTCAGAAAAAAAATCTCCAAAAAGTTTCGTGGCATTTGGACTTCATTTGGTACTGATATTCTACAAAGTAAAAAACAAGCAAAAAACAACAACTGACATTGGGCACTCAATTAGTAGGTTAGTCCCAAAAAATGATATAAAGTTGCTTGTAAATGTATATAAAACATCCAAGATTGATAATATAATAGGATGGAACAATAAAAAATTATAGATATGTTGGAGACGTATCAAGCATCCCCAAGCTTAATTCCTGCTCGTCCTTGAGTTAGAAACAGAATTGTTGATGTGGAATGCTACCTAACATCATCATATATTCTTTTCTTTGTAGCATGGACATTGGACTTTAATGATTCGAGGCAATAGTCTATAATTTGACATGAAAACAACAATATTCAAGCATATCAACAAGCAACTATGTCTTTCAAAATATCAACGCTAAAGAAAGTTGTCCCCAGTCCATTATGCTCAATCATTTATCCATTCATGAAACACACTCAAATATTAACTACATCCAATACACAAGTATGACAATAGTGTTCCCTAGTTGGTGCTTTATAAGAGAAGACAGAGACTCAACATAAAAATAAAAATTGCAGAAAAGTAAATAGATAGGCCCTTTTTAGAGGGAAGTAGAGATTTGTAGAGGTGCCAGAGCTCATAGCTTAAATTGAGAGATCAAATTGTTTTGAGAGGCATGCTTTCTTGTTAACGAAAACGACCGAGAATTTCCAATATCTTCCATGCTAGAAAAATTATAGGCGGTTCGCAAACAAAAAGTAAAGTTTATTTCCTTTCCATCATTCTTTCACAATACATGGCTAGTCGCATCCATGGGTGCCTTTTATACCATCACTTTCCAAGGAATTTATTGTCATAGTTTTTTTCATTTCGGGACCGGGCATCCCTGTTACCCGCCACACTCTCATGCAATGACAAGTGAATAAACACTCATCGTGAGAATAAAATACCTAGCATGGAAAATATTGGCCACCCCCTGCCGCTTCATGAGCGATACAGGCACACAAAACGAAAATTCATTATGAAAATTAGAGTTGGAACATACAAATTTACTTGGAACGACATGGAAATATCGCATATAGGTAGGTATCGTGGACGCATTTCACACAACTTTGGGTTTAAGGAGTTGGATGCACAAACAATATTCCTGCTTAGTACAAGTGAAGGCTAGCAAATAGATTGAGAAGCAACCAACCAAAAAACGAAAAATGATCATAAACGCACATTGAACATAATTAACATGAATAATGAACCACAAGTAGGATATAATTTCATTGCATAACTATTGACTTTACATGCATGCATAGGGAATCACAAACCGCAACACCAATATTCTTACTAAAGCATAATCACTCACCAACATGACTCACATATCGTCATCTCCGTATCGCAAAACTATTGCAAAGAATCAAGTTTATAATATCCAATGATCTTCATGAAAGTTTTTATTATATCCCCCTTGGATATCTATCACTTTGGGACCAAATTCATATCTCGTGCAAATTACCATTACTATTCTTAGCTCTCAAAAAGATCTAAGTGAAGCACGAGAGCATAAATATTTCTTCAAAAAAATTTAACTCTCAAAATAATATAAGTGAAGCATGAGAGCATATTTCTTTAAAATATTCCAACCCTCAAAATAATATAAGTGAAGCAGGAGAGTTTATTTCTTTAAAATATAACAACCGTCGTGTTCAAAAAGATATAATTGAAGTACTAGAGCAACTATCTAGCTCAAAAGATTTAAGTGAAGCACATAGAGTATTCTAGCAAATCATGATATGCGTGTGGCTCTCTCAAAAAAGTGTGTTCAGCAAAGATGATTGTGATAAACTAAAAAAAATCAAAACAAAGCAAAGACTCATATAATACAAGACGCTCCAAGCAAAACTCATGATATGTGACGAATAAACATATAGCTCCAAGTAAAATTACCGATGGTCATTAGAAGAAAGAGGGGATGCCTTCCGGGGCATCCCCAAGCTTAGTTCCTTGGAAGTCCTTGAATATTACCTTTGGGTGCCTCGAGCATCCCCAAGCTTAGGCTCTTTCCACTCCTTATTCCTTCGTCCATCGTGATCTCACCCAAAACTTGAAAACTTCAATCACACAAAACTTAACAAAAACCTTCATGAGATCCGTTAGTATAATAAAGCAAATCACCACTTTAAGTGCTATTGCAAACCCATTCATATTTTATTATTGCATTATATATACTGTATTCTAACTTTACCATGGCTCATACCCCCCGATACAATCCATAGATTCATCAAAATAGGCACACAATGCAACGAAAACTGAATCTGTCAAAAACAGAACAATCTGTAGTAATCTAAACTTTGACCATACTTCTGTTACTCCAAAAATTATCATAAATTGGGACAACATGGGAAATTTGTATATAAATCATGTGTTAAAAACTTAGAATTTTATCGCACTCCAGATTTTTTTAACAATTCTTCTACTGGACGCAAAAGTTTTTGTTAATTGACAGAATCAACTTAACTATCACCCAAATCATCACAAAGGCTTTACTTGGCACAAACACTAATTAAAACACTACAACACAAGCATAACAATAGCATAATTTTATAAACACATAAAAAAGAAAACAAAAATATCGGGTTTTCTCCCAACAAGCGCTTTCCTTTAAAGCCTCTTAGCTAGGCATTGATAATTTTAATGATGCTCACATGGAAGACAAGAATTTAAGCACAAAGAGAGCATCATATAGCATGTGAAAATTACATTTAATTCTAACATAATTAATGTGCATAGGCATTTTGTAAGCAAACAAATTATCAAAACAAGCAAGAACTAGCGTATGCAAGGACGAAGAATAAAACATTGACATTCTTAACATGAAGAGAGGTAATTTAGTAACATGCAAATTTCTACAACCATATTTCCCTCTATCATAATAATTACATGTGGGATCATATTCAAATTATATAATATAGCTATCACATAACATATTCTCTACATGATCCACATGCATACAAAGTTGACACTCTTCCAAAATAGTGGGATTATCATCAAATAAAGTCATGACCTCTCCAAGCCCACTTTTATCAAAAATTTCATAGAATTGATTATTCTCCAAACTAGTGGGATCATTATTATCTAAAGTTGGAACTCTTACAAATCCACTTTCAATATTATTGCAAACACTATTATCAATATCATATTCATGATGAGGCTTAAATAAATTTTCAAGGTCATAAGAAGAATCAACCCAATCATGATCATTGCAATAAGTACTAGACATAGCAAAATTAGCATCCCCAAGCTTGGGGTTGCATATTATTAACACAATTGACATTTATAGAAGTTATAATAACATCATTGCAATCATGCTTTTCATTTGAGGAGCAATCGTGAACCACTTTATAAATTTCTTATTTTAGCACTTCATCACAATTTTCAGATTCACGAATTTCAAGCAAAACTTCATGAAGATAATCTAGTGCACTCAACTCACTAGCAATTGGTTCATAATAATTGGTCATTTTAAAAAGACTAGCAAGTGGACGAGGATCCATAAGTTTTCGTTTTATGGATTCCAATAAACATACAATTATGGCAAACAAACAAGCAAAGCAACAAAGTAAAACATTTTTGTGTTTTTTTGATAAAATGATTCAAAAGTGCGGGAGATGAACACGAGAGGAAAATGGCAAATAATGTAAATGCAAGGATATGAAAGTTTATGCGTAGATACTTGGTATATGTTGATGATGTCTCCCCGACAACGGCGCCAGAAATTCTTCCTGCTACTTGTGAGCTATGTTGGGATTTCCCCGAAGAGGAGAGGATGATGCAATATAGTAGAGGTAAGTATTTCCTTCAGTTATGAAACCAAGGTTATCAATCTAGTAGGAGAACCAAGCAACACTATGTAAACAACACATACACAAAAACAACAAATACTTGCAACCCAACGCGTAGAGGGGTTGTCGATCCCTCAACGATTATGAGCAAGATTAAATTGTATAGGTCTTGATAAATAGATCTGACAAAAATACAAAATAAAATAAAAAATTACAGCAAGGTGTTTTTGGTTTTAATATATGATAGAAAATAGACCTCGGGGCCATAGTTTTCACTATAGGCTTCTCCGAGAAAATAGCATACAGTGGGAAACAAATTACTGTTGCGCAATTGACAGAAAAGAAAATAATTATGACGATATCCAAAGCAATGATCAGGCATCACGTCCAAGATTACTAGACCGAAACGATTCTTCATCTACTACTATTACTCCACACATCGACCGCTATCCAGCATGCATCTAGTGTATTAATTTCATAAAAAAATGGAGTAATGCTTTAAGCAAGATGACATGATGTCGACAAGATAAACTTGATAACCCACAAGTATAGGAGATCACAACACTTTTCAAGGGTAGAGTATTCAACCCAAATTTATTGATTCAACACAAGGGGAGCCAAAGAATATTCTCAAGTATTAGTAGCTGAGTTGTCAATTCAACCACACCTGAAAGACTTAATATCTGCAGCAAAGTATTTAGTAGCAAAGTAGTATGGAAGTAGCGGTAACAGTGGCAGTTTTGTAGCAATTGTAACAGTGTCAATGGAAAAGTAACGAAGCAAAGATCAATATGAAACAAGCTCGTAGGCAATGGATTAATGATGGATAATTATGTTGGATGGCTTTCATCATGCAACAGTTATAACCTAGGGTGGCACAGAACTAGCTCCAATTCATCAATATAATGTAGACATGTATTCCGAATATAGTCATATGTGCTTATGGAAAAGAACTTGCATGACATCTTTTGTCCTACCCTCCCATGGCAGTGGGGTCCTATTGGAAACTAAGGGATATTAAGGCCTCCTTTTAATAGAGAACCGGACCAAAGCATTAGCACTTAGTGAATACATGAACTCCTCAAACTACGGTCATCACCGGGAAGTTTCCCGACTATTGTCACTCCGGGGTTGCCGGATCATAACACATAGTAGGTGACTATAACTTGCAAGATAGGATCAAGAACACAAATATATTCATGAAACATAATAGATTCAGATCTGAAATCATGGCACTCGGGCCCTAGTGACAATCATTTGTTGGGGAACGTAGTAATTTCAAAAAATTTCCTACGCACACGCAAGATCATGGTGATGCATAGCAACGAGAGGGGAGAGTGTTGTCCACGTACCCTCGTAGACCGTAAGCGGAAGTGTTATGACAACGTGGTTGATGTAGTCGTACGTCTTCACGATCGACTGATCCTAGTACCTAATGTACGACACCTCCGCGATCTGCACACGTTCAGCTCGGTGACGTCCCACGAACTCACGATCCAGTAGAGCTTCGAGGGAGAGTTTCGTCAGCACGATGGCGTGATGATGTTGATGATGAAGCTACTGACGCAGGGCTTTGCCTAAGCACTGCTACGATATGACCGAGGTGGAATATGGTGGAGGGGGGCACCGCACACGGCTTGGAACAATCAACTTGTGTGTCCTAGGGTGCCCCTGCCCCCGTATATAAAGGAGCAAGGGGGGAGGCCAACCGGCCCTTGTGGTGCGCCAGGAGAGGAGGAGTCCTCCTCCTAGTAGGACTAGGACTCCCCTTTCCTACTCCTACTAGGAGGGGGAAAGGAAGGAGGAGAGGGAGAAGGAAAGGGGGGCGCCGCCCCCCCTTCCCTAGTCCAATTCGGACCAGTGGGGAAGGGGGCGCGCGGCCTACCCTGGCCGGCCCTCTCTCTCTCCACTAAGGCCAATGTGGCCCATTAGTTCTCCCGGGGGGTTCCGGTAACCCTCCGGCACTCCGGTTTTCTCCGAAATCACCCGGAACACTTTCGGTGTCCGAATATAGCTGTCATATATATCAATCTTTATGTCTTGACCATTTTGCGAATCCTCGTCATGTCCGTGATCACATCAGGGACTCCGAACTATCTTCGGTACATCAAAACACATAAACTCATAATACCGATCGTCACCGAACGTTAAGCGTGCGGACCCTACGGGTTCGAGAACTATGTAGACATGACCGAGACTCATCTCTGGTCAATAACCAACATCGGAACCTGGATGCTCATATTGGTTCCTACATATTCTACGAAGATCTTTATCGGTCAAACCGCATAACAACATACGTTGTTCCCTTTGTTAATGGTATGTTACTTGCCCGAGATTCGATCGTCGGTATCTCAATACCTAGTTCAATCTCATTACTAGCAAGTCTCTTTACTCGTTCAGTAATGCATCATCCCGCAACTAACTCATTAGTCACATTGCTTGCAAGGCTTATATTGATGTGCATTACCGAGAGGGCCCAGAGATACCTCTCCGACAATCGGAGTGACAAATCCTAATTTTGATCTATGCCAACTCAACAAGTACCATCGGAGACACCTGTAGAGCACCTTTATAATCTCCCAGTTACGTTGTGACATTTGGTAGCACACAAAGTGTTCCTCCGGTATTCGGGAGTTGCATAATCTCATAGTCATAGGAACATCTATAAGTCATGAAGAAAGCAATAACAATATACTAAAACGATCAAGTGCTAAGCTAACAGAATGGGTCAAGTCAATCACATCATTCTCTAATGATGTGATCCCGTTAATCAAATGACAACTCATGTCTATGGTTAGGAAACTTAACCATCTTTGATTCAACGAGCTAGTCAAGTAGAGGCATACTAGTGACACTCTGTTTGTCTATGTATTCACACATGTACTAAGTTTCCGATTAATACAATTCTAGAATGAATAATAAACATTTATCATGATATAAGGAAATATAAATAACAACTTTATTATTGCCTCCAGGGCATATTTCTTTCAGTCTCCCACTTGCACTAGAGTCAATAATCTAGATTACACAGTAATGATTCTAACACCCATGCAGTCTTGGTGCTGATCATATTTTTCTCGTGAGAGAGGCTTAGTCAAAGGGTCTGCAACATTCAGATCTGTATTTATCTTGCAAATCTCTATGTCTCCCTCCTTGACTTGATCGCGGATGGAATTTAAGCGTCTCTTGATGTGCTTGGTTCTGTTGTGAGATCTAGATTCCTTTGCCAAGGCAATTGCACCAGTATTGTCACAAAAGATTTTCATTGGACCCGATGCACTAGGTATGACACCTAGATCGGATATGAACTCCTTCATCCAGACTCCTTCATTTGCTGCTTCCGAAGCAGCTATGTACTCCGCTTCACACGTAGATCCCGCCACGGCGCTTTGCTTAGAACTGCACCAACTGACAGCTCCACCATTTAATATAAACAAGTATCCGGTTTGTGACTTAGAGTCATCCAGATCAATGTCAAAGCTTGCATCGACGTAACCATTTGCGACGAGCTCTTTGTCACCTCCATACACGAGAAACATATCCTTAGTCATTTTCAGGTATTTTAGGATGTTCTTGACCGCTGTCCAGTGATCCACTCCTGGATTACTTTGGTACCTCCCTGCTAAACTTATAGCAAGGCACACATCAGGTCTGGTACACAACATTGCATACATTGTAGAACCTACGGCTGAAGCATAGGGAACACTTTTCATTTCTCTCTATCTTCTGCAGTGGTCGGGCATTGAGTCTGACTCAACTTCACACCTTGTAACACAGGCAAGAACCCTTTCTTTGCTTGATCCATTTTGAACTTCTTCAAAACTTTGTCAAGGTATGTGCTTTGTGAAAGTCCAATTAAGCGTCTTGATCTATCTCCATAGATCTTGATGCCCAATATATAAGCAGCTCCACTGAGGTCTTTCATTGAAAAAATCTTATTCAAGTATCCTTTTATGCTATCCAGAAATTCTATATCATTTCCAATCAACAATATGTCATCCACATATAATATTAGAAATGCTACAGAGCTCCCACTCACTTTCTTATAAATACAGGCTTCTCTAAAAGTCTGTATAAAACCATATGCTTTGATCACACTATCAAAACGTTTATTCCAACTCCGAGATGCTTGCACCAGTCCATAAATGGATCGCTGGATCTTGCACACTTTGTTAGCATCCTTTGGATTGATAAAACCTTCAGGTTGCATCATATACAACTCTTCTTCCAGAAATCCATTTAGGAATGCAGTCTTTACATCCATTTGCCAAATTTCATAATCATAAAATGCAGCAATTGCTAACATGATTTGGACGGACTTAAGCATCGCCACGGGTGAGAAGGTCTTATCGTAGTCAACTCCTTGAACTTTTCGAAAACCTTTCGCAACAAGTCGAGCTTTGTAGACAGTAACATTACCGTCAGCGTCAGTCTTCTTCTTGAAGATCCATTTATTCTCGATGGCTTTCCGATCATCGAGCAAGTCAACCAAAGTCCACACTTTGTTCTGATACATGGATCCCATCTTAGATTTCATGGCCTCAAGCCATTTTGCGGAATCTGGGCTCATCATCGCTTCCTCATAGTTCATAGGTTCGTCATGGTCAAGTAACATGACCTCAAGAACAGGATTACCGTACCACTCTGGTGCGGATCTTACTCTGGTTGACCTACGAGGTTCGGTAGTAACTTGATGTGAAGTTACATGATCATCATCATTAGCTTCCTCACTAATTGGTGTAGGAGTCACAGGAACAGATTTCTGTGATGAACTACTTTCCAATAAGGGAGTAGGTACAGTTACCTCATCAAGTTCTGCTTTCCTCCCACTCACTTCTTTCGAGAGAAACTCCTTCTCTAGAAAGGATCCATTCTTAGCAATGAATGTCTTGCCTTCGGATCTGTGATAGAAGGTGTAACCAACAGTCTCCTTTGGGTATCATATGAAGACACATTTCTCCGATTTGGGTTCGAGCTTATCAGGTTGAAGCCTTTTCACATAAGCATCACAGCCCCAAACTTTAAGAAATGACAACTTTGGTTTCTTGCCAAATCACAGTTCATAAGGTGTTGTCTCAATGGATTTAGATGGTGCCCTATTTAACGTGAATGCAGCTGTCTCTAAAGCATAACCCCAAAACGATTACGGTTAATCAGTAAGAGACATCATAGATCGCACCATATCTAGTAAAGTACGATTACAATGTTCGGACACACCATTACGCTATGATGTTCCGGGTGGCGTGAGTTGCGGAACTATTTCACATTGTTTGAAATGAAGACCAAACTTGTAACTCAAATATTCTCCTCCACGATCAGATCGTAGAAACTTCATTTTCTTGTTACGATGATTTTCCACTTCACTCTGAAATTCTTTGAACTTTTCAAATGTTTCAGACTTATGTTTCATTAAGTAGATATACCCTTATCGGCTCAAATCATCTGTGAAGGTGAGAAAATAACGATACCCGCCGCGAGCCTCAACATTCATCGGACCACATACATCAGTATGTATGATTTCCAACAAATCTGTTGCTCGCTCCATTGTTCCGGAGAATGGAGTTTTAGTCATCTTGCCCATGAGGCATGGTTCGCAAGTACCAAGTGATTCATAATCAAGTGATTCCAAAAGTCCATCAGAATGGAGTTTCTTCATGCGCTTTACACCAATATGACCCAAATGGCAGTGCCACAAATAAGTTGCACTATCATTATCAACTCTACATCTTTTGGCTTCAATATTATGAATATGTGTATCACTACTACCGAGATTCAATATAAACAGACCACTCTTCAAGGGTGCAGGACCATAAAAGATATTACTCATATAAATAGAACAACCATTATTCTCTGATTTAAATGAATAACGGTCTCGCATCAAACAAGATCCAGATATAATGTTCATGCTCAACACTGGCACCAAATAACAATTATTTAGGTCTAAAACTAATCCCGAAGGTAGATGTAGAGGTAGCGTGCCGACCGCGATCACATTGACGTTGGAACCATTTCCCACGCGCATCGTCACCTCGTCCTTAGCCAATCTTCGCTTAATCCGTAGTCCCTGTTTCGAGTTGCAAATATTAGCAACAGAACCAGTATCAAATACCCAGGTGCTACTGCGAGCATTAGTAAGGTACACATCAATAACATGTATATCACATATTCCCTTGTTCACCTAGCCATCCTTCTTATCCGCCAAATACTTGGGGCAGTTCCACTTCCAGTGACCAGTTCCTTTGCAGTAGAAGCACTCAGTCTCAGGCTTAGGTCCAGACTTGGGTTTCTTCACTTGAGCATCAACTTGCTTGCCGTTCTTCTTGAAGTTCCCCTTCTTCCCTTTACCCTTTTTCTTGAAACTGGTGGTCTTTTTGACCATCAACACTTGATGCTCCTTCTTGATTTCTACCTCCGCAGCCTTTAGCATCGCGAAGAGCTCGGGAATTGTCTTATCCATCCCTTGCATGTTATAGTTCATCACGAAGCTCTTGTAGCTTGGTGGCAGTGATAGAAGAATTCTGTCAATGACACTATCATCCGGAAGATTAACTCCCAGTTGAATCAAGTGATTGTTATACCCAGACATTTTGAGTATATGCTCACTGACAGAACTATTCTCCTCCATCATGCAGCTGTAGAACTTATTTGAGACTTCATATCTCTCAGTCCGGGCATTTGCTTGAAATATTAACTTCAACTCCTGGAACATCTCATATGCTCCATGACGTTCAAAACGTCGTTGAAGTCCCGGTTCTAAGCCGTAAAGCATGGCACACTAAACTATCGAGTAGTCATCAGCTTTGCTCTGCCAGACGTTTATAACATCTGGTGTCGCTCCTACTGCGGGTTTGGCACCTAGCGGTGCTTCCAGGACGTAATTCTTCTGTGCAGCAATGAGGACAATCCTCAAGTTACGGACCCAGTCCGTGTAGTTGCTACCATCATCTTTCAACTTAGCTTTCTCTAGGAACGCATTAAAATTCAACGGAACAACAGCACGGGCCATCTATCTACAAAAACATAGACATGCAAAATACTATCAAGTACTAAGTTCATGATAAATGAAAGTTCAATTAATCAAATTACTTAAGAACTGCCACTTAGATAGACATCCCTCTAATCATCTAAGTGATCACGTGATCCATATCAACTAAACCATGTCCGATCATCACGTGAGATGGAGTAGTTTTCAATGGTGAACGTCACTATGTTGATCATATCTACTATATGATTCACGCTCGAACTTTCGGTCTCAGTGTTCCGAGGCCATATCTGCATATGCTAGGCTCGTCAAGTTTAACCCGAGTATTCTGCGTGTGCAAAACTGGCTTGCACCCGTTGTATGTGAACGTAGAGCTTATCACACCCGATCATCACGTGGTGTCTCGGCACGATGAACTTTCGCAGCGGTGCATACTCAAGGAGAACACTTGTACCTTGAAATTTAGTGAGAGATCATCTTATAATGCTACTGCCGAACTAAGCAAAATAAGATGCATAAAAGATAAACATCACATGCAATCAATATAAGTGATATGATATGGCCATCATCATCTTGTGCCTTTGATATCCATCTCCAAAGCACCGTCATGATCAACATCGTCACCAGCGCGACACCTTGATCTCCATCGTAGCATCGTTGTCGTCTCGCCAACTATTGCTTCTATGACTATCGCTACCGCTTAGTGATAAAGTAAAGCAATTACATGGCAATTGCATTTCATACAATAAAGCGACAACCATATGGCTCCTGCCAGTTGCCGATAACTTTGTTACAAAACATGATCATCTCATACAATAAAATTTAGCATCATCTCTTGACCATATCACATCACAGCATGCCCTGCAAAAACAAGTTAGACGTCCTCTACTTTGTTGTTGCAAGTTTTACGTGGCTGCTACGGGTTGAGCAAGAATCGTTCTTACCTACGCATCAAAACCACAATGATATTTCGTCAAGTATGTGCTGTTTTAACCTTCACAAGGACTGGGCGTAGCCACACTCGATTCAACTAAAGTTGGTGAAACTGACACCCGCCAGCCACCTATGTGCGAAGCATGTCGGTAGAACCAGTCTCGCGTAAGCGTACGCGTAATGTCGGTCCAGGCCGCTTCATCCAACAATACCGCTGAATCAAAGTATGACATGCTGGTAAGCAGTATGACTAGTATCGCCCACATTTCACTTGTGTTCTACTCGTGCATATAACATCTACGCATAAACCTGGCTCGGATGCCATTGTTGGGGAACGTAGTAATTTCAAAAAAAATTCTACGCACACGCAAGATCATGGTGATGCATAGCAACGAGAGGGGAGAGTGTCGTCCACGTACCTCGTAGACCATAAGCGGAAGCGTTATGACAACACGGTTGATGTAGTCGTACGTCTTCACGATCGACTGATCCTAGTACCTAACGTATGACACCTCCGCGATCTGCACACGTTCAGCTCGGTGACGTCCCACGAACTCACGATCCAGTAGAGCTTCGAGGGAGAGTTTCGTCAGCACGACTATGTGATGACAGTGATGATGAAGCTACCGACGTAGGGCTTCGCCTAAGCACTGCTACGATATGACCGAGGTGGAATATGGTGGAGGGGGGCACCGCACACGGCTTGGAATAATCAACTTGTGTGTCCTAGGGTGCCCCCTGCCCCCGTATATAAAGGAGCAAGGGGGGATGCCGGCCGGCCCTTGTGGCGCGCCAGGAGAGGAGGAGTCCTCCTCCTACTAGGAGTAGGAATCCCCTTTCCTACTCCTACTAGGAGGGGGAAAGGAAGGAGGAGAGGGAGAAGGAAAGGGGGGCGCCGCCCCCCTTCCCTAGTCCAATTCGGACCAGAGGGGGAGGTGGCCCGCGGCCTGCCCTGGCCGGCCCTCTCTCTCCACTAAGGCCCATGTGGCCCATTAGTTCTCTCGGGGGGGGGGGGGGGGTTCCGGTAACCCTCCGGCACTCCGGTTTTCTCCGAAATCACCCGGAACACTTACGGTGTACGAATATAGCCGCCCAATATATCAATCTTGATGTCTCGACCATTTCGAGACTCCTCGTCATGTCCGTGATCATATCCGGGACTCCGAACTATCTTCGGTACATCACAACACATAAACTCATAATACCGATCATCACCGAACGTTAAGCGTACGGACCCTACGGGTTCGAGAACTATGTAGACATGACCGAGTCTCATCTCTGGTCAATAACCAACAGCGGAACCTGGATGCTCATATCGGTTCCTACATATTCTACGAAGATCTTTCTCGGTCAAACCGCATAACAACATACGTTGTTCCCTTTGTCAATGGTTTGTTACTTGCCCGAGATTCGATCGTCGGTATCTCAATACCTAGTTCAATCTCGTTACCGGCAAGTCTCTTTACTCGTTCCGTAATGCATCATCCCGCAACTAACTCATTAGTCACATTGCTTGCAAGGCTTATATTGATGTGCATTACCGAGAGGGACCAGAGATACCTCTCCGACAATCGGAGTGACAAATCCTAATATTGATCTACGCCAACTCAACAAGTACCATCGGAGACACCTGTAGAGCACCTTTATAATCACCTAGTTACGTTGTGACGTTTGGTAGCACACAAAGTGTTCCTCCGGTATTCGGGAGTTGCATAATCTCATAGTCATAGGAACATGTATAAGTCATGAAGAAAGCAATAGCAATATACTGAAATGATCAAGTGCTAAGCTAACGGAATGGGTCAAGTCAGTCACATCATTCTCTAATGATGTGATCCCGTTAATCAAATGACAACTCATGTCTATGGTTAGGAAACTTAACCATCTTTGATTCAACGAGCTAGTCAAGTAGAGGCATACTAGTGACACTCTGTTTGTCTATGTATTCACACATGTACTAAGTTTCCGGTTAATACAATTCTAGCATGAATAATAAACATTTATCATGATATAAGGAAATATAAATAACAACTTTATTATTGCCTCTAGGGCATATTTCCTTCATCATTAAGCATAGCAAAGTCATAGCAACACCTATCTTAGAACATAGTGGATACTAGGGATCAAACCCTAACAAAACTAACTCGATTACATGGTAATCTCATCCAACCCATCATGGTCCAGCAGGCCTATGATGGGATTACTCACGCACGGTGGTGAGCATCATGAAATTGGTGATCGAGGATGGTTGATGATGACTATGGTGACGATTTCCCCTCTGTGGAGCCCAAAACGGACTCCAGATCTGCCCTCCCGAGGAAGAACAGGAGGTGGCGGCGGCTCCGTATTGTAAAACGCGATGAATCCTTCTCTCAGATTTTTTCTCCCCGAACGTGAATATATGGAGTTGGAGTTGAGGTCGGTGGACGTCCAGGGGACCCACAAGGTCAGAGGGTACGCCCCAGGGGGTGGGAGCGCCCTCCACCCTTGTGGACAGGGTGTGGCTCCCCTTTGGTTGATTCTTTGCAAATATTTTTTATTTATTCCAAAACTGATCTCTGTGAAGTTTCAGGTCATTCCGAGAACTTTTATTTCTACACAAAAATAACACCATGGAAATTCTGCTGAAAACAGCGTCAGTCTGGGTTAGTTCCGTTCAAATCATGTAAATTAGAGTCCAAAACAAGGGCAAAAGAGTTTGGAAAAGTAGATACGATGGAGACATATCAACTCCCCCAAGCTTAACCCATTGCTTGTCCTCAAGCAATTCAGTTGACAAACTCAAAGTGATAAAGAAAAACTTTTACAAACTCTGTTTGATCTTGTTGTTGAAAATATGTAAAGCCGGCATTCAAGTTTTCAGCAAAGATTATGAACTAACCATATTCACAGTAACATTTAGGTCTCACATTTACTCATATCAATGACATAATCAACTAGCGAGGCAATAATAATAAATCTCAGATGACAACACTTTTCAAAACAATCATGATATGATATAACAAGATGGTATCTCGCTAGCCCTTTCTGAGACCGCAAAACATAAATGTAGAGCACCCCTGAAGATCAAGGACTGACATTGTAATTCATGGCAAAAGAGATCCAGTCACATTCATAGTCAATATAAATTAATAACAATGCGTACAAATGACAGTGGTGCTCTCTAATTGGTGCTTTTTATAAGAGGATGACGACTCAGCAATAAAAGTAAATAGATAGGCCCTTCGCAGATGGAAGCAGGGATTTGCAGAGGTGCCAGAGCTCGAGTTTCTGAAATACAGATAATTAATATTTTGAGCGGTATGCTTTCATTGTCAACATAACAACCAAGAGATCTCGGTATCTTCCATGCTACATACATTATAGGCGGTTCCCAAACAGAATGGTAATGTTTATACTCCCCCACCACCAACAAGCACACTCCATGGCTGGTCCGAAGCAACAGGTACCCTCCAACTAACAACAGTCCCGAGGGAGTTTTGCTTGCAATTGTATTGATTTGATTTGAGCATGGGATTGGGCATCCCGGTTACCAGCCATTTTCTCATCAATGATGAGCGGAGTCCACTCATCGTGAGAATAACCCACCTAGCATGGAAGATATTGACAACCCTAGTTGCTACATGAGCGATTCGAGCATACAAAACAGATTATCATTTGAAGGTTTAGAGTTTGGCACATGCAAATTTACTTGGAACGACAGGTAAATACCACATATAGGTAGGTATGGTGGACTCATATGGAACAAATTTGGGTTTATGGAAGTGGATGCACAAGCAGTATTCCCTCTTAGTACAAGTGAAGGCTAGAAAAAGACTGGGGAGCGACCAACTAGAGAGCGACAATAGTCATAAACATGCATTGAGATTAACAAACATTGAATGCAAGCATGAGTAGGATATAAATCACCATGAACATAAACATCATGGAGGCTATGTTGATTCTGTTTCAACTACACGCGTGAATATGTGCCAAGTCAAGCCACTCGAATCATTCAAAGGAGGATACCATCCTATCATACTACATCACAACCATTTCAAAAGCATGTTGGCACGCAAGGTAAACCCTTATAAACTCCTAGCTAATTAAGCATGGCATGAATAACTATAATCTCTACTTGTCATTGCAAACATGTTTCATTCATAATGGGCTGAATCAGGAACGATGAACTAATCATATTTACAAAAACAAGATAGGACGAGTTCATACTAGCTTTTCCGCATCTCAATCATTTCATCATATATCGTCATTATTGCCTTTCACTTGCATGACCGAACGGTGTGGAAAATAATAATAGTGCACGTGCATTGGACTAAGCTGGAATCTGCAAACATTTATTCAAAGGAGAAGACAAGGTAATATGGGCTCTTTGCTAGATCAACAATAATGCAAATGAGATCCACTCAACATTTTCATCGTGGTCTTATCCTCTTGACCCCCAAAGAAAAGAAAAGAATTTCAAAGAAACACACTGAAATGTTTTTGGAGTTTTTGTTTTTCTGAAGAAAGTAAAACAAGAATGAGAAAAACTATTTACATGGGAAAGCTCCCAACAAACAAAAGAAGAACGAGAAATCTTTTTGGGTTTTCTTTTAGTTACTACTACTAAATGAACATGGAAAGTAAACTAAGTAGGAGGTACAACTAATTTTTTTGGGTTTTTTCTTAAGGTTTTTCAAACACGCAAGAAGAAAGCGGGAAAAAGAAATAAACTAACATGGATAATACAATGAAAAAGTATGAACACCAACAACTGAAATGAGTGTGTGAACATGAATGTAATGTCGGTGAGAAATACGTACTCCTGCAAGCTTAGGCTTTGGCCTAAGTTGGTCTATGCCCATGGATCAAAGTATCCCTCTCCGGTGTACTGAGGAGGATCCTAGGGGTTCCACTGGTTGGTGAGCTCCTGTGGCTCCCACTGATAAATAGACTCCTGATATGGGTCAGGTGATGGCTCTGGCTCAGGAACTGGGGACTGTGTCCCCTCCCAGTATGCATGAATGTCCGCGGGCAAAATGAAGTACCTGCCTGAATGAATATCGAACAAAGTAGGTGCAGGCAAGGTAATAATCTGAAAAGTATCCTCGCTAAATATCAAGTTATAAATGAGTATATTTTTCTCATCATAGCGAATAAACTTATGTGCTACCATGCTTTCATAATCTAAGTATATAGTGGGTAGCAGTTTATGCTCTTTCCCCTCGTGCCTAATGGGTATCTCGAAGCGTCAGCAAGGCGGGAGCCGGAGATACCTTCGAAAACAGGACCCTTAGTATGGTTGAGACTCAACTGTTTAGCAACCATAACGCCTAGACTGAAAGTTCTATCACGAAGTAAAGCATGGCGCAAAATGGCAAGGTCAGGAGCACTAAGGCCTCCACTCTCGCCGTGACCAATTAAACATCTCCTAGCAAATAATGAGTAGTAGCGCAAAACAGGAAAATGTAAACTAGCCACTCTCGCTTCCGACACCTTTCTCCTTTCCCTTACGGTAACTTCATTAATAAAATCTTCCACATCTCCACGACGTGGTTCCTCGATGCTACCCTCATAAGGTAATTAACAAACCTCACAAAAGTCATAAAGCGTCATCTCCTTATGCTCATCATATAAGTGAAACTCTACAGTGGGTGGTGATCTCCTAGCATGAAAATGAAAATTTTGCACGAAAGTATTAGTGAGTAGGAGATACTGATCACACTGGTCGTGGAGGAAGTTGGTGATGCCTGCATTCTCAGCCAAATAATATAAATCCTCATAAATTCCGTCCGCCTCCAAGAATGCATCGTATGGCCCTTCACACGGCCGAATCTCCGTGTTGCGAGGAAGATTGTACTTGGGCTTCTTCTTCTCCTCATTTTCTTTTTCCTTCGAACCACGGCTCGAGGAGCCTCTCAACAATCTCCTCATCATTTTCTTTCTCTGAAAATTTCTGAAATTTTTAGTGACTCAAAATAAAAGTGAACCGAACTCAACAAAATTGATAGAAACTACTCCTACAAGTGCCTAGAGGCTATATCATGCATCAAAACTACTTTGTACCATATAAATTTGACATGCAAGCTCAAGAACAAGGTCACCACAGCAGCAAAAATTTGCAATAAATAAAGCACTAGAACAAAAACTAATTGAACCATTGGAGGAGTCACATACCGAAGAACAATCCCCCAAAGCAGTTTTGTGAAAGGAGCTTTGAGCAAGGAGATCGAAAATAGCAGCAAAATGAGCAAGAACACGGGTTTGAGCTACGTAATGATTTTTTTGGAGGAAGACGAAGTGGATGGGTACTGGAATAAGTGGAGGGGACCCACGTGGGGCCCACAAGACAGGGGGCACGCCTAGGAGGGTAGGGCGTGCCGTCCACCCTTGTGGCCCATAGGTGAGGCCCCCTGATGTGTTCTCAGTGCCAGAAATTCTCAAATATTCTATAAAAAATCATACTAAATTTTCAGGGCATCTGGAGTACTTTTATTTTCGGGACATTTATTATTGCACGGATACTTCAGAAAACAGACAGAAAATACTATTTTTGCTTTATTTAATCTAAATAACAGAAATTAAAAGATATGTACAGAGATTTGTGCTTTCTAAATTCATCTAGCTCATGCCCATCAAAAGGAATCCATTAACAAGGACAAGTCTTATTAACAAACTTCTTCCGAATGATATGAAACCGGAGAATTTTCGAATAACCCTAGGTTACCTCAACGGGAATATGCATGTCCCCAACAATAAGAATATCATATTTCTTTTTGACAGTAGGAAGGGGGAATTCAAAACCTCCAATAGTAATAGTTGGAATTTTTCCAATAGAATTGATACTGTGAACTTGAGGTTGTTTCTTCGGGAAGTTTACCGTATGCAAATTACCCTTAACATGAAAAGTGACATTGCCTTTGTTGCAATCAATAACAGCCCCTGCAGTATTCAAAAAGGGTCTACCAAGGATAATCGACATACTGTAGTCCTCTGGAATATCAAGAATAACAAAGTCTGTTAAGATAGTAACGTTTGCAACCTTAACAGGCACATCCTCACAAATAGCAATGGGTATAGCAGTTGATTTATCGGCCATTTGCAAAGAGATTTCAGTAGGTGTCAACTTATTCAATTCAAGTCTACGATACAAAGAGAAAGGCATAACACTAACACCGGCTCCAAGATCACATAAAGCAGTTTTAACATAGATTCTTTTAATGGAGCATGGTATAGTTGGTACTCCTGGATCTCTAAGTTTCTTTGGTATTCCACCCTTAAAAGTATAATTAGCAAGCATGGTGGAAATTTCAGCCTCCGTTATCTTTCTTTTATTAGTGACAATATCTTTCATATACTTAGCATAAGGAGACATTTTAAGCATATCAGTCAAATGCATACGCAAAAAGATGGGTCTAATCATTTCAGCAAAGCGCTCAAAATCCTCATCATCCTTTTTCTTGGATGGCTTAGGAGGAAAGGGCATGGGTTTCTGAACGCATGGTTCTCTTTCTACCATGTTTCCTAGCAATGAAGTCTCTCTTATCATAACATTGATTCTTTGATTGTGGTTTATCAAGATCAATAGTAGGTTCAATCTCTACATCATTATCATTACTAGGTTGAGAATCAACATGAACATCATCATTAACATTATCACTAGGTTCATGTTCATCACCATATTGTGTCTCGGCATCAGAAATAGAAATATCATTGGGATTCTCAGGTGTGTCTATAGCAGGTTCACTAGCATGAAAAGTCCTATTGGTTTTCTTTTTCTTTTTATTACTAGGACTAGGTGCATCAGTATTAATCCCCTACAGCCACTCCCGTTTCATGGACGGCCTGGTCGATGCCTCCAAGGAGTCCTTCGTCTACTGCTATGGGTGCCCGATGCCGTTTTGGGGATCGCCGGCGGACCTCGTGCATCACCTCACGCAGTCGTCCGTCTATCACTATTGGCCCGCGGCGAAGAACATCAAGCACGAGACGTGCTACCCGTTCAACGTGCCAGAGTCGCTGGAGGATCACCGCTGCCTGCTAGTCTCGGAGGAGGACGGCAGCGTCTTCGTCTTGATCGTGGGCACCGCCGCCGCCCCGTCTCTGTAGTGTGCGTTAGGGGCGACGCCGCTGACGCTGACACTGACAAGAGGCCGATGTACGGGTGCGTGCTCACTGTTACTACCCCTCGGAGGTACGTGGGCGGCGACACTGGCTACATCAAGCTGACTAGGGTTGTGCCGAGCTGGGACCTTCCCGCCGATGTGGACATGGAAGAGGCATGGTATGATTTGCCCCCAACGTGGTGCACGGGGACTCCAAGGAGGTTCACCTAGACATATGCATTACCAAGTTAAATGTTGATTATTAGTCTTCGCTCAATGTAATCCGCTGTCTAAGCATGTGGAGACTTTCATGCATGATCTTGCTCTATTGGAGTATCGTGCATGAATAAAAGTGTATCCATTTATGGTTTAGTCTAGAATCTTCCATGTATGAAATTTTTACTACAGTACTGGTGAAAGACTTATGATGAACCATTTCTTACATCTCCTCTGCCCCCTTCCAAGTCATCCTGATTTAATCCCTCCGTCTAGGTGTATAAGGGCATGGTTAATACTTAATAGTATAGCCAACTGTTGACTATTAGAAAGTGCCATGTCATCTGTAGCCAACATGTATAACAATCGATACTCAAAAACTAATTCTTAAAGATCATTTCTTGCAAAGCACAATAAGTGTTATTTCTTCACAAGTTTTGGATGCAGGTTGAACAGTTGAACGCTTTTGTTTGCAAAAGATACTTTTTATCTATTTCACCCGGATGTTTGTGAGCTCTAGAGATGAAATAATATCCGAAGAAACCTATCGATACCCGTTACACATGAGATGACCCCCACATCCTTTGTCAAAATAAACAACTCCCCGATCAATGCATTTCACTATTCCGTGCAACGCACGGGCACCTTACTATAGATTAGTACGACCAAACATTGAACTAACATTATATAGAGTACGATAAATGCTGATGCATGTCACCTAAAATTATATCATTGAAAACTATGTTCAAATACGAATCCAACGATATAGTTTTTGTTGACATGCACTAACATTTTGTTAGTTAAATATTCAGTCAAATTCAATGGGGGACTAATAACACACGACCGATGTAGTACTAGTGTAGAGGGCGGCGCTGCACGGGAGTCTGACCCCGCTCGTGGCGCGACAGTAAAGTCATCATATCAAAAAACACAACCACTCCAGTAATAACTGGCCTGGTAAAATAAACGGGCAAGAAACCATCACATCCCTCTGTCTTTTTTGCATTTCATCTCTCTGCATTTACTTTCTCCGGTTCATCTTGCACACTCGATCCCTAGCTAGTACTCCTTTTACATACTTAATTAAGGACGCTAATAATTGCTGAACATTTGGGATTTATCATCTGCGTCCCAAAACTAATGAGATCGCCTGACGAAACTAAATTATATTCCTAATAAAAGCCACGACGCTCGCAGGAGCGCTTGCGGCGCGCCACGAGTGCCCTGGTGCGCGACCGTTTCCCAGCGCGCCGACACAACGCCTCTTCCTTAGCCTCGCAACTCACGAGGTGCTGATTGGCGGCTAGCCGGCGGGCGAGCGCGATCTCGCCGGTGTGGTGATCCGGCGCCAACAGGTACTCCTCCTCACTGGAAGCGTGCACCCGGTCCATGTACCACCAAGCGTAGATGAGGCGCTTGGGCTCGATTACACTCAGGGCTTTGGCACGGGTGTCCTCCACCACCCTCACGGCCCTCACACGAGCCTTCTGCCAAAGAGCCAATTGCCCGACTCTCTCGGACGCGGCATAGGCCTGCCAGGCAGCTTGCCCCGCGGCGCGCTTCTCTTCCTCGGCCTTCTTCTCTACCTCTAATTTGGTGCGCTCTGCCGGAGGCAAAGCCTCCCACAAGGCGACATCCGTTTCTTTCCAAAGCTCCTCAAGGCTGGGGGGCTCGGCGGGCGGCGTGGCGTCCTCGTAGCGGGGAGCCGACGCATCCTCGACGCGCGTGCTGGCGAAATTGGGAATGCCGACGCATCCACCTCGACGCGTCGCAACGAGGAGCGGAACGCCGACGCGTCCTCCTCGACTAGTGGCGGCAAGGAACGGAACAGCGACGCGTCCTCCTCGACTAGTGGCGGCGAGGAACGGAACGGCGACGCGTGACCGTCCGCGCGGTGCAGCGAGGGGCTCCTAGGGCTTGGGAGGTGGGATGCCATGGTGGTTGACGTGAGAGGGAGGGGGAGGAGATAGCGATGAACGTGAGCGTTCTTCCGAATGCCGTGGGAGGCGCAGTATTTATAGCGAGCAATGGCACACCTACGTAATATATGGACTGAGCTTCACTGACTTAACTGCAGGTCCAGTTGCATCACTGACATGTGGGCCAGATGCCTGTTGGGACCACATGTCAGTGACCCAATGCACCTACAGTTAAGTAACTGAAGCAGCTACGTGGGCATATTTGTTGGAGTAAATTACGGGTGAGGGAAGGGGTGGAAATATTGCTGGTCACAACGGATTGGACGAGCGCGGGGGAGGAGAGTCATGCATGCAGATTGTTTCCACACGGGGTGGAGTGGTGGGACTGCTGGAGGGAGAAGAAGAGTCAAGCATGCGTTCATATTTCAAGGTGCACTAAATTATCACGTGCGATGATTAAGGCTGGCCATAGTGGTGGTAATGTGGTACTTCCTCCTTTCCGGTTTATAGGGCTTAATTTGAAAATCTCTTCAACCAAGGTAGATGATGAATGGTGGAATTAATTCCTTAATTTGCAAAAGTACTTAATTAGTACTCTCGTTTTTCTAAAAAAATTGTGCAAACCGATGCATTAATTACACCACATGCATGCATGACCACTCCTATAAAAATCTCAGTTTGTGGTGATGGTATGTCTGCCTCTGGACAACGTAAGCCGTTCGATCTACTTGGAACCAACGGCTGAGATGTGTGTGCATAGAGACATGGCCTTGCCACTGGAGGTACTGTATAGCAGATATTTACCCACCTCTGCCACTATATAAAATACGGAACTACTCATTCCAGCCTCATTTCCTTTCTGGTTCATCTCCTTGCATTTTTGCCGGCGGCGACGAAGGTTCCTGAAGATGGAGTCCGGACTCTAGAAACCACTACAAAAACTATTCCAACACCTCTATCTTGGTAAGAGTAGGTGAAATTTTTGAATCGAGCCCTTTAAACTAGAAGGGAGGTAGTGGTACTCTAATAGCTAACCTTGTTGTGATGACTAGATAGGACATGGCATGCACCTGGACGGAGGAACTAGTCTTCATTGTGCATTTAAGTTTTGTCTGAAGTCAATGTAACTCTGCTTTGACCAAAAATATAGAAAAATGTACATCAACATTCACAATATCAAATCAACATTTTTATACTCATTATAAAGCGTAGTTTTTATACTCATTATAATCAGTATTGTAGATATTGATATTTTTAGTATAAATTTGGTTAAAAACTTTGCAAACGGTTGACAGAAGTATAAAGGACCAGAGGGAGTATCATGCATGCGGAGTAGGCAAAAAAATTGCTCATTTATAGCCGGTCGAAGTCTCAAACGGTGCGACCGCATGATGTCTACTACACAACCTTCTTCTTGTAGATGTTGTTGGGCCTCCAAGTGCAGAGGTTTGTAGGACAGTAGCAAATTTCCCTCAAGTGGATGACCTAAGGTTTATCAATCCGTGGGAGGCGTAGGATGAAGATGGTCTCTCTCAAACAACCCTACAACCAAATAGCAAAGAGTCTCTTGTGTCCCCAACGCACCCAATACAATGGTAAATTGTATAGGTGCACTAGTTCGGTGAAGAGATGGTGACACAAGTGCAATATGGATGGTAGATATAGGTTTTTATAATCTGAAAATATAAAAACAGCAAGGTAACTAATGATAAAAGTGAGCACAAACGGTATTGCAATGCTTCGAAATAAGGCCTAGGGTTCATACTTTCACTAGTGCAAGTTCTCTCAACAATAATAACATAATTGGATCATATAACTATCCCTCAACATGCAACAAATAGTCACTCCAAAGTCACTAATAGCGGAGAACAAACGAATAGATTATTGTAGGGTACGAAACCACCTCAAAGTTATCCTTTCTGATCGATCTACTCAAGAGTCCGTAGTAAAATAACACGAAGCTATTTTTTCCGTTCGATCTATCCTAGAGTTCGTACTAGAATAACACCTTAAGACACAAATCAACCAAAACCCTAATGTCACCTAGATACTCCAATGCCACCTCAAGTATCCGCGGGTATGATTATACGATATGCATCACACAATCTCAGATTCATCTATTCAACCAACACAAAGAACTTCAAAGAGTGCCCCAAAGTTTCTGCCAGAGAGTCAAGACGAAAACGTGTGCCAACCCCTATGCATAAGTTCACAAGGTCACTAAACCCGCAAGTTGATCACCAAAACATACATCAAGTAGATCACGTGAATATCCCATTGTCACCACAGATAAGCACATGCAAGACATACAACAAGTGTTCTCAAATTCGATAAGATAACTTCAAAGGGAAAACTCAATCCATTACAAGAGATAGAGGGGGAGAAACATCATAAAATCCAACTATAATAGCAAAGCTCGTGATACATCAAGATGGTGCCGAATCAAGAACACGAGAGAGAGAGATCAAACACATAGCTACTGGTAGATACCCTCAGCCCCGAGGGTGAACTACTCCCTCCTCGTCATGGAGAGCGCCGGGATGATGAAGATGGCCACTAGTGAGGGATCCCCCCTCGGGCAGGGTGCCGAAACAGGGTCCTGATTGGTTTTTGGTGGCCACAGAGGCTTGCAGCGGCAGAACTCCCGATCTAGGTTTCTTTTTGGGGGTTTCTGTATTTATCGGAATTGTTGGTGTCGGTCTCATGTCAGGGGGGTCTCCGAGTCGTCCACGAGGCAGGGGGTGCGCCCTCCACCCTCGTGGACGGCTCGGGACTCTTCTGGCCCAACTATTTTACTCCGGGGGCTCCTTTTGGTCCATAAAAAATCATCAAACATTGGCACGTCAATTGGACTCCGTTTGGTATTCCTTTTCTGTAAAACTCAAAAACAAGGAAAAAACAGAAACTGGCACTGGGCTCTAGGTTATAGGTTAGTCCCAAAAATCATATTAAATAGCATATAAATGCATATAAAACATCCTAGATGGATAATATAATAGCATGGAACAATACAAAATTATAGATACGTTGGAGATGTATCAAGCATCCCCGAGCTTAATTCCTACTCGTCCTCGAGTAGGTAAATGATAAAAACAATTTTTTTGATGTGGAATGCTACCTAACATATTTATCAATGTAATCTTCTTTATTGTGGCAATAATATTCAGATCCATAAGATTCAAATAAAAGTTTAATATTGACATAAAAATAATAATACTTCAAGCATACTAACAAGGCAATTATGTCTTCTCAAAATAACATGGCCAAAGAAAGTTTATCCCTACAAAATCATATAGTCTGGCTATGCTCCATCTTCATCACACAAAATATTCAAATCATGCACAACCCCGATGACAAGCCAAGCAATTGTTTCATACTTTTGACATTCTCAAACCTTTTCAACTTTCACGCAATACATGAGCGTGAGCCATGGACATAGCACTATAGGTGGAATAGAGTGGTGGTTGTGGAGAAGACAAAAAGGAGGAAGATGGTCTCACATCAACTAGGCGTATTAATGGGCTATGGAGATGCCCATCAAAAGATATCAATGTGAGTGAGTAGGGATTGCCATGCAACGGATGCACTAGAGCTATAAATGTATGAAAGCTCAACAAAAGAAAGAAAGTGGGTGTGCATCCAACTTGCTTCCTCACGAAGACCTAGGGCATTTTGAGGATGCCCATTATTGGAATATACAAGCCAAATTCTATAATGAAAATTCCCACTAGTATATGAAAGTGACAAAATAAGAGACTCTCTATCATGCAGATCATGGTGCTACTGTGAAGCACAAGTGTGGTAAAAGGATAGTAGCATTGCCCCTTCTCTCTTTTTCTCTCATTTCTTTTTATATTTTATATTTTTTATTTGGGCCTTTCTTTTTTGGCCTCTTTTTGTTATTTTTCGTCCGGAGTCTCAACCCGACTTGTGTGGGAATCATAGTCTCCATCATCCTTTCCTCACTGGGACAATGCTCTAATAATGATGATCATCACACTTTTATTTACTTACAACTCAAGAATTACAACTAGATACTTAGAACAAAATATGACTCTATATGAAGGCCTCCGATGGTGTACCGGGATGTGCAATGAATCAAGAGTGACATGTATGAAAGAATTATGAAGGTGGCTTTGCCACAAATACGATGTCAACTACATGATCATGCAAAGCAATATGACAATGATGAAGCGTGTCATAATAAACGGAACGGTGGAAAGTTGCATGACAATATATCTCGGAATGGCTATGGAAATGCCATAATAGGTAGGTATGGTGGCTGTTTTGAGGAAGGTATATGGTGGGTGTATGGTACCGGCGAAAGTTGCATGGCACAAGAGAGGCTAGCAAATGGTGGAAGGGTGATAGTGCGTATAATCCATGGACTCAACATTAGTCATAAAGAACTCACATACTTATTGCAAAAATCTATTAGTTATCGAAACGAAGTACTACGCGCATGCTCCTAGGGGGATAGATTGGTAGGAAAAGACCATCGCTCGTCCCCGACCGCCACTCATAAGGAATAGAATCAAAAAATAAATCATGCTCCGACTTCATCACATAACGGTTCACCATACGTGCATGCTACGGGAATCACAAACTTTAACACAAGTATCTCTCAAATTCACAAGTACTCAACTGGCATGAATCTAATATCACCATCTTCATATCTCAAAATAATCATAAGGAATCAAACTTCTCATAGTATTCAATGCACTTTATATGAAAGTTTTTTATTATATCCCTCTTGGATACCCATCATATTAGGACTAGTTTTATAACCCAAGAAAATTACCATGCTGTTTAAGAATCTCAAAATAATATAATTGAAGCATGAGAGTTCATCTATTTCTTCAAAATAAAACCACCGTCGTGCTCTAAAAAGATATAAGTGAAGCAGTAGAGCAAATGACAAACTACTCCAAAAGATATAAGTGAAGATCAATGAGTAGTCAAATAATTATGTAACCATGTGAAGACTCTCTAACATTTAAGAATTTAAGATCTTGGGATATTATTCAAACAGCAAGCAAAACAAAATAAAACAAAATGACGCTCCAAGCAAAACACATATCATGTGGTGAATAAAAATATAGCTCCAAGTAAAGTCACTGATGAACGAAGACGAAAGAGGGGATGCCATCCGGGGCATCCCCAAGCTTAGGCTCTTGGTTTTCCTTAAATATTACCTTGGGGTGCCTTCGGCATCCCCTAGATTAGGCTCTTGCCACTCCTTATTCCATAGTCCATCGAATCTTTACCCAAAACTTGAAAACTTCACAACACAAAACTCAACAGAAAACTCGTAAGCTCCGTTAGTATAAGGAAACAAAATCACCAATTTTGGTACTGTTGTGAACTCATTCTTTATTTATATTGGTTTAATATCTACTGTATTCCAACTTCTCTATGGTTCATACCCTACGATAGTACTCATAGATTCATCAAAATAAGCAAATAACACACGAAAAACAGAATCTGTCAAAAACAGAACAGTCTGTAGCAATCTGATTTGTCCGAATACTTATGGAACTCCAAAAATTCTGAAATAAATTGGTGAACGTGAGGAATTTGTCTATTAATCATCTGCAAAAAGAATCAACCTAAAATCACTCTCAAGTAAAAAATGGCAGCTAATCTCGTGAGCGCAAAGGTTTCTGTTTTTTACAGCAAGATCGCAAAGACTTCACCCAAGTCTTCCCAAAGGTTCTACTTGGCACAAACACTAACTAAAACATAAAACCACATCTAAACAGAAGATAGATGAATTATTTATTACTAAACAGGAGAAAAAAGAAAATAACAAAAATAAAATTGGGTTGCCTCCCAACAAGCGCTAACGTTTAATGCCCCTAGCTAGGCATGACGATTTCAATGATGCTCACATAAAAGATAAGAACTGAAACCTAAAGAGAGCATTATGAAGAATATGACTAGCACATTTAAGTCTAACCCACTTCCTATGCATAGGTATTGTAAGCAAACAACTTATGGGAACAATAATCAACTAGCATAGGAAAGCAAAACAAGGATAGCTTCAAGATTTTCAACACATAGAGAGGAAACTTGATATTATTGCAATTCCTACAAGCATATATTCCTCCCTCATAATAATTTTCAGTAGCATAATGAATGAATTCAACAATATAACCATCACATAAAGAATTATTCTCATGATGCACAAGCATAGAAATTTTATTACTCTCGACATAAGCAAATTTATTCTCATGAATAGTGG
Source organism: Aegilops tauschii subsp. strangulata (assembly GCF_002575655.3). Lineage (NCBI taxonomy): Eukaryota > Viridiplantae > Streptophyta > Magnoliopsida > Poales > Poaceae > Aegilops > Aegilops tauschii. Next base: position 291,494,433 of record NC_053038.3, read on the forward strand.
TGGGAGCAAACTCAACAAAATAACTATCATGTGATTGAAAATTAAAATCAAGATGAAAAGTTTCATGGTTATCATTATTCTTCATAGCATACATGTCATCACAATAATCATCATAGATAGGAGGCATGCTTTCATCATAGTAAATTTGCTCATTAAAACATGGGGGACAAAAAATATCATCTTCATCAAACATAGCATCCCCAAGCTTGTGGCTTTGCATATTATTAGCATCGTGGATATTCATAGAATTCATACTAACAACATTTCAATAATGCCCATCATTCAAATATTTAGTGCCAAACATTTTAATGCATTCTTCTTCTAACACTTGAGCACAATTTTCCTTTCCATCATTTTCACGAAAGATATTAAAAAGATGAAGCATATGAGGCACCCTCAATTCCATTTTTTTGTAGTTTTCTTTTATAAACTAAACTAGTGATAAAACAAGAAACTAAAAGATCAATTGCAAGATCTAAAGATATACCTTCAAGCACTCACCTCCCCAGCAACGGCGCCAGAGAAGAGCTTAGTTGGCGGGGTGTTAGTGTCGCTTACCTAGCCTCCCCGGCAACGGCGTCAGAAAAGAGCTTAGTTGACAGGGTGTTAGTGCTGCTTAGCTAGCCTCCCCGGCAATGGCGCCAGAAAAGAGCTTGATGTCTACTACACAACCTTGTTCTTGTAGACGTTGTTGGGCCTCCAAGTGCAGAGGTTTGTAGGATAGTAACAAATTTCCCTCGAGTGGATGACCTAAGGTTTATCAATCCGTGGGAGGCGTAGGATGAAGATGGTCTCTCTCAAACAACCTTGCAACCAAATAGAAAAGAGTCTCTTGTGTCCCCAACACACCCAATACAATGGTAAATTGTATAGGTGCACTAGTACGGCGAAGAGATGGTGATACAAGTGCAATATGGATGGTAGATATAGGTTTTTGTAATCTGAAAATATAAAAACAGCAAGGTAACTAATGGTAAAAGTGAGCACAAACGGTATTGCAATGCTTCGAAACAAGGCATAGGGTTCGTACTTTCACTAGTGCAAGTTCTCTCAACAATAATAACATAATTGGATCATATAACTATCCCTCAACATGCAACAAAGAGTCACTTCAAAGTAACTAATAGCGGAGAACAAACGAAGAGATTATTGTAGGGTACGAAACTACCTCAAAGTTATCCTTTCTGATCGAGCTATTCAAGAGTCCGTAGTAAAATAACACGAAGCTATTCTTTCCGTTCGATCTATCCTAGAGTTCGTACTAGAATAACACCTTAAGACACAAATCAACCAAAACCCAAATGTCACCTAGATACTCCAATGTCACCTCAAGTATCCGCGGGTATGATCATACAATATGCATCACACAATCTCAGATTCATCTATTCAACCAACACAAAGAACTTCAAAGAGTGCCCCAAAGTTTCTACCAGAGAGTTAAGACGAAAACGTGTGCCAACCCCTATGCATAAGTTCACAAGGTCACTGAACCCGCAAGTTGATCACCAAAACATACATCAAGTAGATCACGTGAATATCCCATTGTCACCACAGATAAGCACATGCAAGACATACATCAAGTGTTCGCAAATCCTTAAAGACTCAATCCGATAAGATAACTTCAAAGGGAAAACTCAATCCATTACAAGAGAGTAGAGGAGGAGAAACATCATAAGATCCAACTATAATAGCAAAGCTTGCGATACATCAAGATCGTGCCGAATCAAGAACGCCGTCGTGCTGACGGAACTCTCCCTCGAAGCTCTGCTGGATCGGAGTTCGTGGGACGTCATCGAGCTGAACATGTGCTGAACTCGGAGGTGCCGTGCGTTCGGTACTTGGATCGGTCGGATCGTGAAGACGTACGACTACATCAACCGCGTTGTTCTAACGCTTCCGCTTCCGGTCTATGAGGGTACGTGGACACACTCTCCCCTCTCGTTGCTATGCATCACCATGATCCTGTGTGTGCGTAGGATTTTTTTTGAAATTACTACGTTCCCCAACATATTTAAGAGAAAAGGCATTAGAATTACTCCAAAAAGCATTATTATGCATAAAACATAGTAAATAACAGTAGGTAAACATGATGCAAAATGGACGTATCAACTCCCCCAAGCTTAGACCTCACTTGTCCTCAAGCGGAAAACTAAAATCGAAAAACATGTCCACATGCTTAGAGAGAGAGAGAGAGAGAGAGAGAGAGGTGTCGATAAAAATAAAATACGAACATAGAAGCATCATCCATATTATTATAACAACAACAAACTCTATCATAGAACTTTTACGACATAACTTTCATCATAAACTTCTCAAGTACAAGTAACAATTCATCACAACATCGACGTATACAGCATAAACTCTATTGAAAACCAATAAACTATGTTCTCAGTCAACTTTGCAACTACAATTCATCATCTTTTCAGGAAGGGTCACATATCGGAGCCTTTTGGCAAGTCCACATACTCAACCATCATATACTCTTCTATGATTGCTAACACTCACCGCATACCCATGAGCAAAAAGTTTCAACTAGACACATAGGAAGATAGGGGCTTACAGTTTCGCCTCCCAACGTATTCACCTCAAGGGCAATGTCAACAATAATAATTCATGCTCACTCATATCCAACTGTATATATGTGCCTAGATCTTTCCTCACCACATGATGCTTGCAAAGGAGAAAATAAAAGGGAATAGGGAAGAATACTTTGACTCTTGCATAAAAGTACATACATAAAAGTAAAAGATAGGCCCTTCGCAGACGGAAGCTGAGGTTGTCATGCACTTTTTGGTTTGTATGCTCGATCTCTTAGTGCAAAAGAATGTCAGGTTGTATCTCCCCTTATGATAGCAACCTTTATTATGCAATCTGTCGCCTTTATTATTTTGCCATCACAAGTTCGTACAACGCTCAATTTTCTCTTACACTAAATGATCCAACACATTTAGAAGCAATTTTTATTGCCTTATTGCACCGATGACAACTTACTTGAAGGATCTTACTCAATCCATAGGTAGGTATGGTGGACTCTCAAAATAAGATTTGGGTTTAAGGGTTTTTGGATGCACAAGTAGTATCTCTACTTAGTGCGGAATTTTTTGGCTAGGAAAGATAGGGGGCAAGCACCACATGTTAAAGGATCTATGACAATATAACTTCTATGTGAATATGAACAAACATAAATCATTACGTCGTCCGCCTTGTCCAACATCAACAAATTTGACATAAAATATTTTGATGGGGGCTCACAATCATAAAAGATGTCCAAGATAGTATATTTGCATGTGAATCTTCTCTCCCCTTATTAATTCTTTCATGAATTGTATCATTGACCAGTGCTATGTTTGTCAATCTCCAATAAATTTTACCACTTATACTTTTCCTTATGTGATGTCATTACTTACCATAAGATTAGCATATGATCTTTTCATTATTCTTTTTCTTTATTTTGATTGAAACATAAAAGTAAAGAAAGAAAAATTCGAACTAAATTTATTATATATCTCGCACACGATTACAAAGATAGATAGATTAGTAAGAAAAACACTCGGAAAGGATTGAACTAAGCTTTTATTCAACTAATTCAAAAGATAACTAAAGATCGAACTAAGATAAATAAGGGAAAAAGAGGTGGTGTGATACGATACAGGGGCACCTCCCCCAAGCTTGGCACAAGCCAAGGGGAGTGCCCATACCCGATACTCAAGTCTCCTTTGGTGGTGAAGAAGGTGATGGTGGTGGTGATGAGGTAGTAGCGAGCTTATCCTCCGACTTCCATGGCAGCGGCTCACCATCATAAGAGGGAGCGTGGGTCTCAGGAGTCCTGCAATTGGCAGCTAAACTCATACCTTTAAATCTTGCCTCATATTCAAAGACTTGATTTTGGAGATCATAGATTTGGCTTTGAAGGAAGTTGATTTGATCGTTGAAGGTGAAGACAACGTCCTTCATGGACCGGCCATCCACCTTGAGATCATGGGTAAAATCTGCAATCATGAGGTGGTTAGCATTGAGTCCATGTTCCACCATCCCCTTGCACTTGAAGACGTCTTGCTCCATAGCTTCAAGCCTAGCCTCCACGGTTCCCGTCCTCTTGGGCCCCTGGACGTCTCGGATGTGGAGCACCCCCTCACGCATCTCAATGGCTTGAGGGTGCTACATCACCTCTCACAGGTACGGGTTCATGACGTTGTCGAAGAACTTGTCCTTGGAGGAGCCTGGAGAGGCCATGGCGATCTAGATCTGTTAGAAAAACAGTGAGAAAGAAGAACAGAAGATTTCTCCGCGATACGGTGGTCAATAGGTTCTGGGGGTATATAAAGATTTTTTATCTTGGGAAACAAGGAAACGGGAGAAAAACGGAGTCCAAAAGGTACCCGAGGTGGGCACAACCCACCTGGGCGCGCAAGGCAAGCCAGGCACACCATGGTGTCTTGCGCCCTCCTCAGTTTCCTTATGGGTTGTTTATTATTTTCCTCATTTTTTTAATATTCCAAAACTGACAATTTTTTTTTGCGGATTTTTCGGAGTCCTTTTACTTTCCGTATCACGTACCTCCTATTTTCACGATTCTGGAGTGTCCCCGAAGGTTTCCTTTATGTGTTCCTCCGGTGTCATAGTTTGGATAATATTGCTTTCAACATTAATAGGCGTACCTGAGATATAGTCTTTGATTCTTTGTCGATTGACAAGCTTTGGGTTAGTACCTTTGGGATTATTTATTTTTATAGCTCCAGAGCGGTAAACTTCTTCGATAATATATGGTCCTTCCCACTTGGAGAGAAGTTTTCCTGCAAAGAATCTGAAACGAGAGTTGTACAAAAGAACATATTCTCCAACTATAAACTCCCGCTTTTGGATCCTTTAATCATGCCATCTTTTAACTTTTTATTTAGATAGTTTAGCATTTTGGTAAGCTTGGGTTCTCCATTCATCTTGTGAGCTAATATCAAATAACCTCTTTTCACCGGCAAGTTTGAAATTGTAGTTGAGTTCTTTAATTGCCCAATATGCTTTATGTTCTAACTCAAGAGGTAAATGACAAGCTTTTCCATAAACCATTTTATAAGGAGACATACCCATAGGATTTTTATATGTTGTTCTGTAAGCCCAAAGTGCATCATCTAATTTCTTAGACCAATTCTTTCAGGACGTGTTGACAGTCTTTTGCAATATTAGTTTTATTTCTCTATTGCTAAGTTCAACTTGACCACTAGATTGGGGATGATAGGGTGATGCAATTCTATGGTTAACATCATATTTAGCAAGCATTTTATGGAAAGCACCATGAATAAAGTGTGAACCACCACCCGCCATTAAGTATCTAGGGACTCCAAACCTTGGGAAAATAACTTCTTTAAGCATTTTAATAGAGGTGTTGTGATCAACACTACGAGTTGGAATAGCTTCTACCCACTTAGTAACATAATCAACATCAACCAAAATATGAGTATACCCATTAGAGGAAGGAAAAGGTCCCATGTAATCAAAATCCCAAACATCAAATGGTTCAACAACAAGTGAATAATTCATAGGCATTTCTTGATGCTTACCGATATTACCAATTCTTTGGCATTCATCACAAGATAAAGCATACTTACGGGAATCCTTGAAGAGAGTAGGCTAGTAAAAACCAGATTGCAATACCTTGTGAGAAGTTCTATCTCCCTCATGATCCTCCATAAGCTTCGGACTGACATTTCTGTAGGATTCGTTCCTGTTCATGCACAGGTACACAATGTCTAATAATACCATCGACCCCTTCTTTATAGAGGTGTGGGTCATCCTAAAAGTAATGTCTTAAATCATAGAAGAATTTTTTCTTTTGTTGGTATGTGAAACTAGGTGGTATGTATTTAGCAACAATGTAATTAGCATAGTCAGCATACCAAGGAGTGTTATGAGAGATATTTATTGCAACTAGTTGTTCATCAGGAAAGCTATCATCAATAGGTAGTGGGTCATCAAGAACATTTTCTAACCTAGACAAGTTATCATCTATCGGGTTCTCAGCTCCTTTTCTATCTGTAATATGTAAATCAAATTCTTGTAGCAAGAGAACCCACCTAATGAGTCTAGGTTTAGCATCTTTCTTTTCCATAAGATATTTTATAGCAACATGATCGGTGTGAACAGTTACTTTAGAATCAAAAATATAAGATCTGAATTTATCATAGGCAAACACAACTGCTAAAATTTCTTTTTCGGTAGTAGCATAATTTCGTTGAGCATTGTCTAGAGTTTTACTAGCATAATGGATAACATTTAATTTTTTATCAACTCTTTGTCCTAGAACAGCACCAACAGCATAATCACTAGCATCACACATAATTTCGAAAGGCAAGTTCCAATCAGGTGGTTCTACTATAGGTGCAGAAGTTAAGGCTTTCTTAAGTGTTCCAAAGGCTTCTACACAATCATCATTAAAAACAAATGGAACATCCTTTTGTAAAATATTTGTAAGAGGCCTAGAAATTTTAGAGAAGTCTTTAATAAACCTCCTATAGAAACCAGCATGACCAAGGAAACTACGAATACCTTTAATATCTTTAGGAAATGGCATTTTCTCAATTGCATCCACTTTAGCTTTATCCACCTCAATACCGCGTTCAGAAATTTTATGCCCCAAGACAATACCTTCATTAACCATAAAGTGGCACTTCTCCCAATTCAAGACAAGATTAGTTTGCTCACATCTATGCAAAACTTGATCAAGGTTCCTTAAGAAATCATCTAAATAAGTTCCGTAAACAGAAAAATCATCCATGAAAACCTCAACAATCTGTTCGCAAAAATCAGAGAATATAGCAGTCATACATATTTGAAAGGTTGCAGGTGCATTGCATAAACCAAAAGGATGATCTGCCAATAACTCTGGCCATAGTATTCTTGACTCTCTCCTTCCTTTTATTTCCTCCAGCAGCCTCTTCCTCTCTTGGATCAAGAGTGAACTCCATGGTTTCTTGAGTGGAGGCTCTGGCTTTTGACATAGGGAGTCTCTTGGCAGGAGCTTTACTATGCATACCAGGCTTGATGGCAGCAGCAGCAACTTGCTCTTTCGTGAGCACCTTCTTCTTTGAGGTCACTTCCTCATCAACAAAAAAATCCTCATCATCAGATTCTGAGGTTCTCTTCTTCCTTTTCTTACTAGCAGCCTTAGGCAAATTGCTTGGTGTGCTTCTGCTTCCACGATCATAGTTTCTTGAGGGACTAGTGCCCTCACTAAGATTCACCTGCTCCTCTGACCTGTTCTGACTGTCACTGCCCTCTGACATCTCCGAAACTGACCCTGTGAATAGATAGGTATAGGTAGAGTGGATGAGCATCACAAAGCACAACTATTTTTGCAAAATGTTGAGACAAAAACTTAATTTTAGTTTTCTACAGAAAGCATTTTGGAGCTACCGATATGACAAACTCGGTGACACCAAAGCAACTTTAGAGTCTAAACATACAGTTTTGGTCAGATCGAAACGCAGTTCGCAGATTCCGAGATGCTAGGGATTCACAGAGAAAGTGAACTCGGTCACACCGATTAGTACACTTTGGTCAGACCGAGTATTACATGTGCAATGGCCTGAGCCAAATCGGTGAGACCAAAATCTTCAGATCGGTCAGTCCGAGATGAGTTCGGCGGAAACCTAACCCTAAGTTTTTGCATCAAATCTATTCTAATGGAGTTTTTTCAGTGGATATATTGATCTTGATCGTGTCAAGAAACTAGGCATTTAACTTTGTGCAAGAATCAAAGTAAAAGGACACACAAAGAGATCGAGTTCGTACCCTAGCTTGGCGACGAACTCTCTACGGCGACAACGGCAGTGAGATTACGTTGAGGGTGACGGAGACCAGCGGCGGAGGCACTGGCGATGATGGGGACGATCCAGAGACCAGGAGGGCGGCAGAGCTAGGTAGGCGCGGTTGGGGGTTTGAAGAATTTTTCAAATTTCAACCCACAGCGTATATATACCCAGTCACTATCGGTGTGACCGAGTGGAACGACTCGGTGGCACCAAGATGCAGAATCACAAGCAGTTACTACAACTCAGTGAGAACGAACTGTTCTAATCGGTTGCACCAAGGTGAAAACCTAGATCTTCTCAACGATTTCGATGGGACTGAGGGGAAAGAATCGGTCAGACCGAAAGCCATTAAGAGGTTTTGGAAGTTTAAGCCCTTGACGGATCGGTGGATCCGAGTGCTCCTCACCCGGAGGGTCCGAATTCGACTTTTTCAAACTTTGTGATGTAGCATGAATAGAGTTTGAGACGAGAAAAACATAGATAGCTAGAGGGAGTTCTTAGGTATTCTTGTCCATCCATTTGGCAAAAAGAAAGACCGAACAATCAAAGCAACAAATGGATGTCCTTGAATGGAGAAAATTATGCAACCAACATGCTCACTCAATAAGATAGCAAATGAAATATGTGGCAAAGCATGCACAGACACTCTAGCATCTATCAAGCAATTGGCGATGACTAGGTCATCTATATATGAGTATATTGACTGAGGTGTCAAATGAGAACATTTGATCGTAGGTCATACTCATCGTTAAGCACAAGTGGGGTTACCACTTTTACATAAAGCATTGTTGTGTTCACAACATTAGAGTTGCTTTGGCTCAATTCTTAGAACAAAGCTCCCCCTAGATGTGATACCCCCCTAAGAGGGATGAAATAACCTTGGGTTTTGTCGATGATGACTTCATATAGGTGTTGAAGATGTAGATGCTCAATGTTGATGTAGATCATTTGGAGCAATCCATTTGAGTGAGTTGCACTTTCAATACCTACATGGGTTAGTCCCATAAGGAACACACAAGGATATCCATAGACATAGAGTGAAATACACATATGATGATGTCCATGAAAGCATTAGGTTACTGATACGTCTCCAATGTATCTATAATGTTTTATTGTTCCATGATATTATATTATCTGTTTTGGATGTTTCATATGCATTAATATGCTATTTTATATGATTTTGGGAACTAACCTATTAACCTAGAGCCCAGTGCCAGTTTCTGTTTTTTCCTTGTTTTAGAGTTTCGCAGAAAAGGAATACCAAACGGAGTCCAAACGGAATAAAACATTCGCCATGTTTTTTGTTGGACTAGAAGACACCTAGGAGATTTAGAGTACAAGTCAGGGAAGCTTCGAGGCGGCCACAAGGGTGGAGGGCTTCTACCTCTTGAGCATGCGTTGGTTTTCCCTTGAATAGGAAAGGGTGATGCAGCAAGTAGCGTAAGTATTTCCCTCAGTTTTGAGAACCAAGGTATCAATCCAGTAGGAGACAACACACAAGTCACCTAGTACCTGCACAACCAATCAAGAACCTTGCAACCAACGCAATAAAGGGGTTGTCAATCCCTTCATGGTCACTCGCAAAAGTGAGATCTAATAAAGATAGTAAAGTAAATATTTTTTGTATTTTTGTTGTATAGATTGGAAAGTAAAGATTGCAAAATAGTAAACGAGATGCGATGTAAATAAAAGAGATGCAATATAATAAGAAAGAGACCCGGGGGCCATAGGTTTCACTAGTGGCTTCTCTCAAGATAGCATGTATTATGGTGGGTGAAAAAATTACTGCCGAGCAATTGATAGAAAAGCGCATAGTTATGAAGATATCTAAGGCAATGATCATGAATATAGGCATCACGTTCGTGTCAAGTAGACCGAAATGATTCTGCATCTACTACTATTACTCCACACATCGACCGCTATCCAGCATGCATCTAGAGTATTAAGTTCATAAGAACAGAGTAAGCAAGATGACATGATGTAGAGGGATAAACTCAAGCAATACGATATAAACCCCATCTTTTTATCCTCGATGGCAACAATACAATACGTGCCTTGCTGCCCCTACTATCACTGGGATAGGACACCGCAAGATTGAACCCAAAGCTAAGCACTTCTCCCATTGCAAGAAAGATCAATCTAGTAGGCCGAACTAAACCGATAATTTGAAGAGACTTGCAAAGATATCAAATCATGCATATAAGAATTCAGAGAAGAACCAAATAATATTCATAGATAATCTTGTTCATAAGTCCACAATAAATCGGATCTCGGCAAACACACCGCAAAAGAGTATTACATCGAATAGATCACCAAGAACATAGAGGAGAAGTTTATATTGAGAATCAAAGAGAGAGAAGAAGCCATCTAGCTAATAACTATGGACCCGAAGGTCTGTGGTAAACTACTCACGCTTCATTGGAGAGGCAATGGTGTTGATGTAGAAGCCCTCCGTGATCGATTCCCCCTCCGGCAGATTGCCGGAAAAGGCCTCAAGATGGGATCTCATGGGTAGAGAAGGTTGCGGCGGTGGAAAAGTGGTTTGGTGGCTCTTTGGGATCGATCTAGGGTATAAGAGTGTATATAGGCGAAAGAAGTACGTCGGTGGAGCTACGAGGGGCCCACGAGGGTGGGGGGCGCGCCCTCCTGCCTCGTGTCCGCCTCGTGGAGTTCCAGACTTCGACTCCAAGTCTTCTGGATTGCTTTCGGTCCAAGAAAGATCATCGCGAAGGTTTCATTCCGTTTGGACTCCGTTTGGTATTCCTTTTCTGCGAAACTCTAAAATAGGCAAAAATAGAAAATGGCACTGGGCCTCCGGTTAATAGGTTAGTCCCAAAAATAATATAAAAGAGCATATTAAAGCCCATTAAACATCCAAAACAAATAATATAATAGCATGGAACAATAAAAAATTATAGATACGTTGGAGACGTATCAAGCATCCCCAAGCTTAATTCCTGCTCGTCCTCGAGTAGGTAAATGATAAAAACAGAATTTTTGATGTGCAATGCTACCTATCATAATTATCAATGTAATTTTATTTATTGTGGCATGAATGTTCAGATCCGAAAGATTCAAAACAAAGGTTTAATATTGACATAAAAATAATAATACTTCAAGCATACTAATAAAGAAATCATGTCTTCTCAAAATAACATGGCCAAAGAAAGCTGTCCCTACAAAATCATATAGTCTAGCTATGCTCTATCTTCATCACACAAAATATTTAAATCATGCACAACCCCAATGACAAGCCAAGCAATTGTTTCATACTTTTGATGTTCTCAAACTTTTTCAATCTTCATGCAATACATGAGCGTGAGCCATGGACATAGCACTATAGGTGGAACAGAATGGTGGTTGAAGAGAAGACAAAAAGGAGAAGATAGTCTCACATCAACTAGGCATATCGATGGCTATGGAGATGCTCATCAATAGATATCAATGTGAGTGAGTAGGGATTGCCATGCAACGGATGCACTAGAGCTATACGTGTATGAAAGCTCAAAAAGAAACTAAGTGGATGTGCCTCCAACTCGCTTGCTCACGAAGACCTAGGGCACTTTGAGGAAGCCCATCATTGTAATATACAAGCCAAGTTCTATAATTAAAGATTCCCACTAGTATATGAAAGTGACAACATAGGCGACTTTCTATCATGAAGATCATGGTGCTACTTTGAAGCACAAGTGTGAAAAAAGGATAGTAGCATTGCCCCTTCTCTCTTTTCTCTCTTTTTTTATTTGGGCCTTTCTATTTTTTATGGCCTCTTTTTTTTTTTTTTTTCGTCCCGAGTCTCATCCCGACTTGTGGGGGAATCATAGTCTCCACCATCCTTTCCTCACATGGGACAATACTCTAATAATGATGACCATCACACTTTTATTTATGTACAACGCAAGAATTACAACTCGATACTTAGAACAAAATATGACTCTATGTGAATGCCTCCGGCGGTGTACCGGGATGTGCAATGAATCAAGAGTGACATGTATGAAAGAATTATGAAGGTGGCTTTGCCACAAATACGATGTCAACTCCATGATCATGCAAAGCAATATGACAATGATGAAGCGTGTCATAATAAACGGAACGGTGAAAGTTGCATGGCAATATATCTCGGAATGGCTATGGGAATTCCATAATAGGTATGTATGGTGGCTGTTTTGAGGAAGGTAAATGGTGGGTTTATGGTACCGGCGAAAGTTGCGCGGTACTAGAGAGGCTAGCAACGGTGGAAGGGTGAGAGTGCGTATATTCCATGGACTCAACATTAGTTATAAAGAACTCACATACTTATTGCAAAAATCTATTAGTAATCGAAACGAAGTACTACACGCATGCTCCTAGGAGGATAGATTGGTAGGAAAAGACCATCGCTCGTCCCCGACGGCCACTCATAAGGAAGACAATCAAAAAATAAATCATGCCCCGACTTCATCACATAACGGTTCACCATACGTGCATGCTACGGGAATCGCAAACTTTAACACAAGTATCTCTCAAATTCACAACTACTCAACTAGCATGACTCTAATATCACCATCTTCATATCTCAAAACAATCATAAGGAATCAAACTTCTCATAGTATTCAATGCACTTTGTATGAAAGTTTTTATGATACCCATCTTGGATGCCCATCATATTAGGACTAGTTTTATAGCAAAAGCAAATTACCATGATGTTCTAAAAGACTCTCAAAATAATATAAGTGAATCATGAGAGATCAATAATTTCTATAAAATAAAACCACCACCGTGCTCTAAAAAGATATAAGTGAAGCACTAGAGCAAAATTATGTAGCTCAAAAGATATAAGTGAAGCACATAGAGTATTCAAATAAATTCCGATTCATGCGTGTCTCTCCCAAAAGGTGTGTAAAGCAAGGATGATTGTGGTAAACTAAAAAGCAAAGACTCAAATCATACAAGACGCTCCAAGCAAAACACATATCATGTGGTGAATAAAAATATAGCCTCGAGTAAAGTTACCGATAGACGAAGACGAAAGAGGGGATGCCTTCCGGGGCATCCCCAAGCTTAGGCTTTTTGTTGTCCTTGAATTTTACCTTGGGGTTACTTGGGCATCCCCAAGCTTAGGCTCTTGCCACTCCTTATTCCAAAATCCATCAAATCTTTACCCAAAAACTTGAAAACTTCACAACACAAAACTTCAATAGAAAATCTCATGAGCTCCGTTAGTATAAGAAAATAAACCACCACTTTAAGGTACTGCAATGAACTCATTCTTTATTTATATTGGCGTTAAACCTACTGTATTCCAACTTCTATATGGTTCATACCCCCCGATACTACTCATAGATTCATCAAAATAAGCAAACAACACACGAAAAACAGAATATGTCGAAAACAGAACACTCTATAGTAATTTGATTTGTTCGAATACTTATGGAACTGCAAAAATTCTCAAATAAATTGGTGGACGTGAGGAATTTGTCTATTAATCATCTTCAAAAAGAATCAACCTAACATCACTCTCCAGTAAAAATGGCAGCTAATCTCGTGATCGCAAAAGTTTCTGTTTTTTACAGCAAGATCTAAAAGACTTCACCCAAGTCTTCCCAAAAGTTTTACTTGGCACAAACACTAATTAAAACTTAAAACCACATCTAAACAGAAGCTGATGAATTATTTATTACTAAACAGGAGCAAAAGTCAAAGAATAAAAATAAAATTGGGTTGCCTCCCAACAAGCGCTATCGTTTAAAGCCCTTAGCTAGGCATTGATAATTTCGATGATGCTCACATGAAAGACAAGAATTGAAGCACAAAGAGAGCATCATATAGCATATGAAAAACACATCTAAGTCTAACATACTTCCTATGCATAGGCATCTTATAGGCAAATAAATTATCAAGACAAGCAAAAACTAGCATATGCAAGAAAGAAGTGAGAAACAATAACAATCTCAACATAACGAGAGGTAATTTAGTAACATGAAAATTTCTACACCATATTTTCCTCTCTCATAATAATTACATGTGGAATCATATTCAAATTCAATAATATAGCTCCCACATAAAATTTTCTCCACATGATCCACATGCATGCAAAGTTGACACTCTTCCAAAATAGTGGGAATATCATTAACTAAAGTCATGACCTCTCCAAACCCACTTTTATCAAAAACTTCATAAGATTGAACATTATCAAAATATGTGGGATCTAAAGTTGACACTTTTCCAAACCCACTTTTAGTATTATTGCAAACATTATTATCAATCTCGTAGTCATCATGGGGCTTAAATAAATTTTCAAGATTGTAAGAAGAATCATCCCAATCATGATCATTGCAACAAGTAGAGGGCAAAGCAAAACTAGCATCCCCAAGCTTGGGGTTTTGCATATCATTAGCACAATTGAAATTAATAGAATTTATAATAACATCATTGCAATCATGCTTTTCATTCAGAGATTTACCATGAATCACTTGATAAAGTACTTCATCACAATTTTCAGATTCACAAATTTCAAGCAAAGCCTCATAAAGATAATCTAGTGCACACAACTCACTAGCTATTGGTTCATCATAATTGGATATTTTAAAAAAGATTAGCAAGAGGATGAGGTTCCATAACAATAGATTTTTAGCAAGCGAAGATGCAAGCAAATAGAAGGCACATGGTAACACGAGCAAACAGAAGGACGAATGGAAGAGGGGCAAAGAAAAGGCAAAGGTTTTCGAAAATCGTTTTAGAAGTGGGGGAGAGGAAAACGAGAGGCGAATGGCAAATAATGCAATGCGAGGGAGAAGAGTTTATGATGGGTACTTGGTATGTCTTGACTTGGCGTAGATCTCCCTGGCAACGGAGCCAGAAATCCTTCTTGATACCTCTTTAGCATGCGTTGGTTTTCCCTAGAAGAGGAAAGGGTGATGTAGCAAAGTAGCATAAGTATTTCCCTCAGTTTTGAGAACCAAGGTATCAATCCAGTAGGAGACAACGCACAAGTCACCTAGTACCTGCACAAAAAATCAAGAACCTTGCAACCAACGCGATAAAGGGGTTGTCAATCCCTTCACGGTCACTCGCAAAAGTGAGATCTAATAAATATATTAAAGTAAATATTTTTGGTATTTTTGTTGTATGGATTGGAAAGTAAAGATTGCAAAATAGTAAACGAGATGTGATGTAAATAAAAGAGATGCAATATAATAAGAAAGAGACCCGGGGGCCATAGGTTTCACTAGTGGCTTCTCTCAAGATAGCATGTATTACGGTGGGTGAACAAATTACTGCCGAGCAATTGATAGAAAAGCGCATAGTTATGAAGATATCTAAGGCAATGATCATGAATATAGGCATCACGTCCGTGTCAAGTAGACCGAAACGATTCTGCATCTACTACTATTACTCCACACATCGACCGCTATCCAGCATGCATCTAGAGTATTAAGTTCATAAGAACAGAGTAACGCATTAAGCAAGATGACATGATGTAGAGGGATAAACTCAAGAAATATGATATAAACCCCATATTTTTATCCTCGATGGCAACAATACAATACGTGCCTTGCTGCCCCTACTGGCACTGGGAAAGGACACCGCAAGATTGAACCCAAAGCTAAGCACTTCTCCCATTGCAAGAAAGATCAATCTAGTAGGCCAAACTAAACCAATAATTCGAAGAGACTTGCAAATATATCAAATCATGCATATAAGAATTTAGAGAAGAACCAAATAATATTTGTAGATTATCTTGTTCATAAATCCACAATTCATCGGATCTCGGCAAACACACCGCAAAAGAGTATTACATCGAATAGATCTCCAAGAACATCGAGGAGAACTTTGTATTGAGAATCAAAGAGAGAGAGATGAAGCCATCTAGCTAATAACTATGGACTCGAAGGTTTGTGGTAAACTACTCACGCTTCATCGCAGAGACAATGGTGTTGATGTAGAAGCCCTCCGTGATCGATTCCCCCTCCGACAGATCACCGGAAAAGGCCCCAAGATGGGATCTCACAGGTATAGAAGGTTGCGGTGGTGGAAAAGTGGTTTCGTGGCTCTCTTGGATCGATCTAGGGTATAAGAGTATATATAGGCGAAAGAAGTACGTCGATGGAGCTACGAGGGGCCCACGAGGGTGGGGGAGCGCCTGGCCCCCTGGGCGCGCCCTCCTGCCTCGTGGCCGCCTCGTGGAATTCCAGACTTCGACTCCAAGTCTTCTGGATTGCTATCGGTCCAAGAAAGATCATCGCGAAGATTTCATTCTGTTTGGACCTCGTTTGGTATTCCTTTTCTGCGAAAATCTAAAATAGGCAAAAAAACAGAAACTGACACTAGGCCTCCAGTTAATAGGTTAGTCCCAAAAATAATATAAAAGAGCATATTAAAGCCCATTAAACATCCAAAACAGATAATATAATATCAGGGAACAATAAAAAATCATAGATATGTTGGAGACGTATCAAGGGCGCGCCCCCCAACCTTGTGGGCCGCTTGTAGCTCTCCTGAACTAATTCTTCCTCCTATATATATACTCTTATACCCCAAAAGCATCCAGGGGAGCCACGAAACCACTTTTCCACAGCCGCAACCTTCTGTACCTGTGAGATCCCATCTTGTGGCCTTTTCCGGCATCCTGCCGGAGGGGGAATCGATCACGGAGGGCTTCTACATCAACACCATTGCCTCTTCGATGAAGCGTGAGTAGTTTACTTCAGACCTGCGGGTCCATAGCTAGAAGCTAGATGGCTTCTTCTCTCTCTCTTTGATTCTCAATACAAAGTTCTCCTCGATGTTCTTGGAGATCTATTCGATGTAATACTCTTTTGCGGTGTGTTTGCCGAGATCCGATGAATTGTGGATTTATGATAAGTTTATCTATGAATATTATTTGAATCTCCTCTGAATTCTTATATGCATGATTTGATATCTTTCCAAGTCTCTTTGAACTACCGATTTGGTTTGGCCAACTAGATTGGTTTTTCTTGCAATGGGAGAAGTGCTTAGCTTTGGGTTCAATCTTGTGGTGTCCTTTCCCAGTGACAGTAGGGGCAGCAAGGCACGTATTGTATTGTTGCCATCGAGGATAAAAAGATAGGGTTTTCATCATATTGCTTGAGTTAATCCCGCTACATCATGTCATTTTGCTTAATGCGTTACTCTGTTCTTATGAACTTAATACTCTAGATGCAGGCAGGAGTTGGTCGGTGTGTGGAGTAATAGTAGTAGATGCAGAATC
This sequence comes from Aegilops tauschii subsp. strangulata, assembly GCF_002575655.3. Classification (NCBI taxonomy): domain Eukaryota; kingdom Viridiplantae; phylum Streptophyta; class Magnoliopsida; order Poales; family Poaceae; genus Aegilops; species Aegilops tauschii. The sequence continues at coordinate 291,511,449 of NC_053038.3, forward strand.
GTTTCGGTCTACTTGACACGGATGTGATGCCTATATTCATGATCATTGCCTTAGATATCGTCATAACTTTGCGCTTTTCTATCAATTGCTCGGCAGTAATTTGTTCTCCCACCATAATAATTCCTATCTTGAGAGAAGCCTCTAGTGAAACCTATGGCCCCCGGGTCTATTTTTCATCATATTAGTTTCCCGTTAAACTTGCCAATTTCTGTCGCCGTTCCTTTATTTTGCATTCTTTACTTTCCGTTCCATAAACCAAAAATACCAAAAATATTACTTTATCGTTTATCCATCTCTATCAGATCTAACTTTGCGAATAACCGTGAAGGGATTGACAACCCCTTTGTCGCGTTGGTTGCAAGCTGGTGTTTGTTTGTGCAGGTATGCGGTGGCTTGTTGCGTAGTCTCCTACTAGATTGATACCTTGATTCTCAAAACTAAGAGAAATACTTACGCTCCTTTGCTGCATCACCCTTTCCTCTTCAAGGGAAAAACCAACGCAAGCTCAAGAGGTAGCAAGAAGGATTTCTGGCGCCGTTGCCGGGGAGATCTACACCTAGCCGAGACATACCAAGTACCCATCATAAACTCTCATCTCTCGCATTACATTATTCGCCATTCGCCTCTCATTTCCCTCGCCACCACTTCTAAAACGATTTTCGAAAAGATTCGCCTTTTCTTCACCCCTCTTCCTTTCGTCTTCTTCACTTGCTTTTTGTGTGCTTGTGTGTTGGATTGCTTGCTTTGTCACGATGGCTCAATATAATACTAAATTATGTGACTTTTCCAACACCAACAACAATGATTTTATTAGTACTCCGATTGCTCCCCGTGCTAATGCGGAATCTTGTGAGATTAATACTACTTTGTTGAATCTTGTTATGAAAGATCAATTTTCCGGCCTTCCCAATGAAGATGCCGCATCCCATCTTAATAATTTCATTGATTTGTGTGGTATGCAAAAGAAAAAAGATGTGGATAATGATATTGTTAAGTTGAAGCTATTTCCGTTCTCGCTTAGAGATCGCGCTAAAACTTGGTTTTCATGTTTGCCTAAAAATAGTATCGATTCATGGAATAAGTGTAAAGATGCTTTTATTTCCAAGTATTTTCCTCCCGCTAAGATCATCCCCCTTAGGAACGATATTATGAATTTTAAGCAACTTGATCATGAACATGTTGCACAATCTCGGGAGAGGATGAAATTGATGCTTAGAAATTGCCCTACTCATGGTTTGAATTTGTGGATGATTATACAAATTTTTTATGCCGGATTAAATTTTGCTTCTAGAAATCTTTTAGATTCGGCCGCGGGAGGAAATTTTATGGAAATTACTTTAGGAGAAGCTACTAAACTCCTAGATAATATTATGGTTAATTATTCTCAATGGCATACCGAAAGATCTTCCACTAGTAAAAAAGTGCATGCAATTGAAGAAATCTATGTTTTGAGTGGAAAGATGGATGAGCTTATGAAATTGTTTGCTAGTAAGAGTGCTTCTATTGATCCTAATGATATGCCTTTGTCTACTTTGGTTGAAAACAATAATGAATCTATGGATGTTAATTTTGTTGGTGGGAACAATTTTGGTAACAACGCGTATAGAGGTAATTTTAATCCTAGGCCGTTTCCTAGTAATTCCTCTAATAAATATGGTAATTCCTACAACAATTCTTATGGAAATTATAATAAGATGCCCTCTTAATTTGAGAATAGTGTTAAAGAATTTATAGTTTGCAAAAGAATTTCAATGATTTGATTGAAGAAAAATTGCTTAAGATTGATGATTTGGCTAGGAACATGGATATAATTTCTCTTGATGTTGATTATTTGAAACTTAGATCTATTCCAACCAAGCATGATATCAATGAGTCTCTCAATGCCATGAGAATTTCCATTGATGAGTGCAAAGAAAGAACCGCTAAGTGCGCGCTAAAAAAGATTGGTTTATAAAAACATGTTCTTCTAGTTTCCGTGAAAATAATGATGAAGATCTAAAAGTGATTGATGTGACTCCTATTGAATCTTTGTTTTCCAATATAAATATTTATAAAGATGGGACTGGAGATGAGTCAACTTTAGTTAGAAGGTGTCCCAATGATTCAGAGTTCTTAGATCTTGATGCAAAAATTGATAAAAGTGGGATTGAAGAGGTCAAAACTTTAGATAGCAATGAACCCACTATTTTGGATTTCAAGGACTTTAATTCTGATAATTTTTATTTGATAGATTTTATTTCCTTGTTTCAATCCATGTTGAATTCTCCTCATTCTTATAATCAAAACAAAGCTTTCACTAAACATATCGTTGATGCTATGATGCAATCTTATGAAAAAGCTAAATTTGGAAGTTTCTATTCAAAGAAAACTTTATGATGAGTGGGAACCTACTATTAAGATCATGATTAAAATTATGAATGCTATGCTTTGTGTGATTTGGGTGCTAGTGTTTCCATGATTCCTTTCTTTATGTGATGTGTTAGGTTTCCGTGAATTTGATGATTGTTCTTTAAATTTGCATCTTGCGGATTCCACTATTAAGAAACCAATGGGAAGAATTAATGATGTTCTTATTGTGGAAAATAGAAATTATGTGTCCGTAGATTTCATTGTTCTTGATATAGATTGCAATCCTACATGTCCTATTATTCTTGGTAGACCTTTCCTTAGAACGACTGGTGCAATTATTGATATGAAAGAAGGAAACATTAGATTTCAATTTACATTAAGGAAAGGAATGGGACACTTTCCAAGAAAGAAAATTAAATTTCCTTATGAATCTATTATGAGAGCCACTTATGGATCGCATGCCAAAGATGACAACACTTAGATATATTCATGTTTTTATGCCTAGCTAGGGGCGTTAAACAATAGCGCTTGTTGGGAGGAAACCCAATTTTATTTTTGTTCTTTCTTTTTAGGTCCTATTTTTCTTTGGTGGTTTTGTGTTTTAAATTAGTGTTTGTGCCAAGTAAGACCTATGTGATAGCCTACGATGCTAGTTAATTTGATCTTGCTGAAAAACAGAAACTTTTGCGCTCGCAAAAACAATTCTTATTTTTAGCTGGAGAGTGATTTTTAGTTGATTATTTTTGCAGAATATTAATAGACAAATTATCTAGGATGTCCTATTTTCTCAGAATTTTTAGAGTTACAGAAGTATATGGACTATCCAGATTGCTACAGACTGTTCTGTTTTTGACAGATTCTGTTTTTCGCGTGCTGTTTGCTTATTTTGATGAATCTATGGCTAGTACTGGGGGGTATGAACCATGGAAAAGTTGGAATACAGTAGATATTACACCAATATAAATAAATATGAGTTCACAACAGTACCTAAAGTTTTGATTTGTTTTCTTATACTAACGGAGCTTACAAGATTTTCTGTTGGAGTTTTGTGTTGTGAAGTTTTCAAGTTTTGGGTAAGGATTTGATGGACTATGGAATAAGGAGTGGAAAGAGCCTAAGCTTGGGGATTCCCAAGGCACCCCAAGGTAATATTCAAGGATGTCAAAAAGCCTAAGCTTGGGGATGCCCTGGGAAGGCATCCCTTCTATCGGCTTCGTCTATCGGTAACTTTACTTGAGACTATATTTTTATTCACCACATGATATGTGTTTTGCTTGGAGCGTCTTGTATGATTTGAGTCTTTGATTTCTAGTTTGCCACAATCATCCTTGTTGTACACACCTTCTGAGAGAGACACGCATTAATCGTGATTTATTAGAATGCTCTATGTGCTTCACTTATATCTTTTGAGCTAGGCAAATTTGCTCTAGTGCTTCACTTATATCTTTTTAGAACACGGCGGTGGCTTTGTTTTATAGAAATTGATGAACTCTCGTACTCAGTTATATTATTTTGAGTCTCTAAACAACATGGTAATTTTCTTTGGTTATAAAATTAGTCCTAATATGATAGGCATCCAAGAGGGATATAATAAAAACTTTCATATAGAGTGCATTGAATACTATGAGAAGTTTGATTCTTTATGATTGTTTTGAGATATGAGGATGGTGATATTAGAGTCATGGTAGTAAGTAGTTGTGAATTTGAGAAAGACTTGTGTTAAAGTTTGTGAGTCCCGTAGCATGCACGTATGGTGAACCGTTATGTGATGAAGTCGGATCATGATTTATTTATTGATTGTCTTCCTTATGAGTGGCGGTCGAGGATGAGCGATGGTCTTTTCCTACCAATCTATCTCCCTAGGAGCATGCACGTAGTACTTTGTTTCGATGACTAATAGATTTTTGCAATAAGTATGTGAGTTCTTTATGACTAGTGTTGAGTCCATGGATTATACGCACTCTCACCTCTCCGCCATTGCTAGCCTCTCTAGTACCGCGCAACTTTCGCCAGTACCATAAACCCACCACATATCCTTCCTCAAAACAGCCACCATACCTTCCTATTATGGCATTTCCAAAGCCATTCCGAGATATACTGCCATGCAACTTTCCACCGTTCCGTTTACTATGACACGCTCGATCATTGTCATATTGCTTGGCATGATCATGTAGTTGACATCATATTGCTGGCAAAGCCACCGTTCATCATTTTTTATACATGTCACTCTTGATTCATTGCACATCCTGGTACACCGCCGGAGGCATGCACATAGAGTCATATTTTGTTCTAAGTATCGACTTGTAATTCTTGAGTTGTAAGAAATTGAAAGTGTGATGATCTTCATTATTAGAGCATTGTCCCATGTGAGGAAAGGATTATGCAGACTATGATTCCCCCACAAGTCCGGATGAGACTCCGGATGAAAAAAAGAGGCCAAAAAATGAGAGAAAAGAGAGAAGGGACAATGTTACTATCCTTTTTGCCACACTTGTGCTTCAAAGTAGCACCATGATCTTCATGATAGAGAGTCTCCTATGATATCACTTTCATATACTAGTGGGAATTTTTCATTATAGAACTCGGCTTGTATATTCCAATGACGGGCTTCCTCAAAATGTCCTAGGTCTTCGTGAGCAAGCGAGTTGGATGCACACCCATTTAGTTTCTTTTTGAGCTTTCGTAAACTTATAGCTCTAGTGCATCCGTTGCATGCCAATCCCTACTCACTCACGTTGATATCTATTAATGGGCATCTCGATAGCCCGTTGATACACCTAGTTGATGTGAGACTATCTCCTTCTTTTTGTCTTCTCCACAACCGTCTATTCCGCCTATAGTGCTATGTCCATGGCTCACGCTCATGTATTGCGTGAAAGTTGAAAAAGTTTGAGAACATCAAAAGTATGAAACAATTCCTTGGCTTGTCATTGGGGTTGTGCATGATTTAAATATTTTGTGTGATGAAGATGGAGCATAGCTAGACTATATGATTTTGTAGGGATAAGCTTTCTTTGGCCATGTTATTTTGAGAAGACACAATTAATTTGTTAGTATGCTTGAAGTATTATTGTTTTTATGTCAATATTAAACTTTTGTTTTGAATCTTATGGATCTGAACATTCATGCCACAATAAAGGGAATTACATGGATAAATATGTCAGGTAGCATTCCACATCAAAAATTATGTTTTTATCATTACCTACACAAGGACGAGCAGGAATTAAGCTTGGGGATGCTTGATACGTCTCCAACGTATCTAATTTTTTATTGTTCCATGCTATTATATTATCTGTTTTGGATGTTTTATATGCATTAATATGCTATTTTATATGATTTCTGGGACTAACCTATTAACCTAGAGCCCAGTGCCAGTTTCTGTTTTTTTCCTTGTTTTAGAGTTTCGCAGAAAAGAAATACCAAACGGAGTCCAAACGTGTAGCGACCAGACCTCAAACAGTCTGTGCTGCTGTGCACCAGTGTCATCCCTGGATCAGTAATGCTGACACGCACAGTACAAATGGAGGATTTATAACAGAGTAGCAATCACACACTTATTACAACGAATATCTCAAAAGAGAATAAGTATGATAAATATGGCTTAAGGCCATCTAATACGATAACAACAGAAGGCTTGGAAGATAAGTGAGTCCATCAACTCCAACGGCATCACTGAGTATAAGACCACGACCTAAGGCACCTTACTCGTCGTCTGAAAAGTCTGCAACATGAAACGTTGCAGCCCGAAAACGGGTCAGCACATGGAATATGCTGGCAATGTAACACATAGAGAGTAATGAACAGAATAATAATATACTACATGCATATATGGCTGGTAGAAAGCTCTATGGTTACAGTTTTGTGAAAAGCCAGTTTTTCCCTACTTCAAAGGAATAAATTTTATTTAACTATCATGGTGGTTGTTAAACATTGAGATGGTTGACAGCATCTCAATCCCAATTAAGTATCATCATTAACCCAACAAAATTTATTGAAGTAACATGGTGATGAGATTCATATGATAATCCAAGTACTAGATACTCAAGTTGTCCATAACCGGGGACACGGCTAACCATGATTAGTTTATACACTCTGCAGAGGTTTGTGCACTTTTCCCACAAGACTCGATCGCCTCCGCTTGGTTCTCGCACTACATGATGTTTGAGAAACGGATGACCGAGACATAGTCTTTCAGAAGCGTTTGCACCTTACGATGTGATAGACCGTACCACCTACATCCCCTACATCTGCTAGTCTACCACTGTAAGAGTTCACACAACTTAATCAACTATGCTAGAGCCCATAATAGCTTGTGGCTGCACACGGAAGTTTCTAGCATGAATAATCTCACGATCCCTTTGAACCTGGGTGGCGGTCCAAAAGAAAAACAGGCAATCCTGGAATACCCAGGTACCTCAATCCACCCAGATGTGAGTTTTAGTTGCCACCTTAAGTAAACCATTAATTAACAATCTCACATCTGTCGTGAATATCTCTCAAACCCAATCCACGTCTACAAGCATAGCATAGCAATATAAGCAACGTAGAAGTAACTCCCAAGGGTTTGATAATGAAACGGGTGGTAGGTACTACCTCATCTACTTCCCAATTCCCACAGTTTAATTAGATCCTAACCATGCAATGTTTGAGGGTTGATCTAATGCAATAAAACTGGGTAGTAAAAGGGATATGATCAAAGTGTTACTTGCCTTGCTGATGATCCGTGAAACCTAGAGATTCGAAGTAGCAAGCGGCGCACTCCGGGTACTCTATCGCAAACAAACGAGCAAACAATAAGTACTCATCTAATGCATAAGTAAAACTCAAATAAAGATCTAACCAGAAAGTTCAACTTAAGAACTCCAGTTTGCAAAAAGATTCAACTCAAACGAAGCAACGAAAGTCAAACGGCGAAAGAAACAAGCTTCGTTTACTAATCTGGATCTAAGTCAAATTTTACAGTAGCAAAAACTTGTTTGAGTAGGTTAAACGGAAAGAGAATTTCGAGATGAACTCTAGGCGCTTGAATCGCCTGATTCCGATAAACGAGCGAAAAGTTAAACCAGAACGAAAATCTGATCAGAAATCGCGATCTGGAATAATCGCGGAAAATCCGACGAAAAAGAAAACTGACGAATAGTTAAACGAACGGACGTTCGTTAACAGCGTCAAACCGACTAACGCGTTCGTTAAAACGACGGATCGGTGAACGTTCACTAAGTAATAAAACTGAAAAAAATAAACCGATCTATATAAAAGAAAAACTAGGGTTCAGAGAAAAAAAACCGAGGCGTTTTTTTAGAAACCGGGCACGGCGACGGCGTTCGGCTACCGCGGCGAGCAGCTCCGGCGGGGCTCCGGCGGGGCTTCTGGCGGGTCGGGCGAGGGGCGGCGAGGGCGGCGGGGCTCGGGCTTCGACGGGGCGACGACGGGAGGCGGCGGGCGGTGGCGTACGGGCTCCGGGGCGGCGGCGTCTTCGGCGGCGGCGCGGGCGCTCCTGGCGGCGGCAGATGCGGGTCGGGGCGGCGGGGTGAGGAGAGGCGGCGGGGCAGGGGGGTACTTATAGGAGGGGAGGGGGTGCCGTGGGGGAGGGGGCAAGGCGGCGGCGGCGTCGGCCTCGAGCCGGACTCGGCGGCGGCAGGAGCCGTGCTCGGGAGGGAGACGGGGCGCGGGGCAGGCTGGGCCGTCGGCTGGGCTTCGGCCCAGTCGGCGCGCTCGGTGTTTTTTTTATTTTAAAAATCGCCGAATCTAAAAAAAATCACAGAAAAATAAATAAAAATCCAAAAATGCTAAAACAATATTTTCCCGTCTAATTAAAATAATTAGAACGAGATGAACATTTCCTTGGCCCAAAAATGCAGTTTTGAAAACGTGCACTTTTTTTAATGCAATTAAAATAGCAAATAAAAATCCGAATAAAATCCAATATTGGATTTTAATATTTTTACCTCCAATATTTCAGTTATTTTGGAGAAGTCATATTTTCTCCTCTCATTTATTTTAAAACGAAATATTTTTCGGAGAGAAAAATAATTAAAACCAAAATCCTCGTTTTATTATTTGATAAAAATCAAGTATGAAAAACCGGGAAAATCCCCAACTCTCTCCAAGGGTCCTTGAGTTGCTTAGGATTTATGGAGGATTTGCCAAAATGCAAATAAATATGCTATGCAATGATGATCTAATGTATAACATTCCAAATTGAAAATTTGGGATGTTACAAACCTACCCCCTTAAGATGAATCTCGTCCTCGAGATTCGGGTTGGCTAGAAAATAGGTGAGAGTGGTTCTTCCGTAGATCTTCCTCTCGCTCCCAGGTGGCTTCATCCTCAGTATGGTGACTCCACTAGACTTTGCAAAGCTTGATAACCTTACTGCGGGTGACTCAGCTGGCATACTCAAGAATCTTAACTGGTTTCTCCTCATAGGTCAAATCACTTTCCAGCTGAATCGCTTCCAGTGGCACTGTATCTCTCAGTGGTATCTCAGCCATCTCTGCGTGGCACTTCTTCAACTGGGAAACGTGAAATACATCATGAACTCCTGACAATCCTTCAGGTAATTCCAGCTTGTAGGCAACTTCTCCCATACGCTCCAAAACTCTGTATGGTCCTACAAAACGAGGCGCTAACTTTCCCTTAACTCCAAAGCGCTTCACTCCTCGAAGTGGTGATACTCGAAGATAAACTCTGTCTCCGACTTCGTGAACTGTCTCCTTACGTTTAGAATCCGCATAACTCTTCTGCCTGGACTGGGCTACCTTGAGCCTATCACGAATCAACCTCACTTTCTATTTAGACTCTTTAATCAAATCTGGTCCAAACAACTGACGGTCCCCAACTTCGTCCCATAACAATGGTGTTCTACACCTCCTTCCGTACAAAGCTTCGAAAGGGGCCATCTTCAAACTGGTTTGATAACTGTTGTTGTAAGAAAACTCTGCATATGGCAAATTGTCGTCCCAACTAGATCCATAATCTAGCGCACAAGCTCTCAACATGTCTTCCAAAATCTGATTGACTCTCTCGGTCTGTCCATCTGTCTGTGGGTGAAAGGCTGTACTGAATTCTAGCCTGGTTCCCAAGGTTTCATGTAACTGATTCCAAAACTTTGAGGTAAACTGGGTTCCTCTATCTGATACAATGGTCCTCGGAACTCCATGCAAACATACGATTCTGGTCATGTTTATCTTTGCCAACTTAGCACTGGTGTAAGTGGTCTTCACTGGGATGAAATGAGCTACTTTCGTCAAACGGTCGACTACAACCCATATTGAGTCATAGCCTGAACGAGTCCTGGGCAATCCCGTGATAAAATCCATGCCTAGTTTCGCATCCAATCCTTGCGATTCCAATATTATTAGGTCTGAGGGAAACACGTAGTTACCAATCCTTAATGGTAACCGATCACACCATAAACTAGCCATATACTCTGCTCCTGGCGAGTTTACTAACATGGGTGACCTAAGGGCTTGGGTTGGCAGTTTATACTTATCCACAAATCCCCTTGATATGTATGAATGCGATGCACTAGTATCAAAAAGAACGAGTGCAGTAAATGACTTAACCAAAAACTTACCTATTACTGCATCAGGCTGTGCTTCAACCTCTTCCACGCTAACGTGGTTCACATGTCCTTTGTTGAAAGGGTTCAGCTTCTTCCCAGAGCTTCCATTTCCATTACCATTCTGGGCTTCAGGACATTCATTGGCATAATGTCCAGTCTTTTGACATTTAAAGCAAGTGACTTGACTCAGGTCTCTCTTAGCTAGGGTTGAAGGGTTGGTACGGTTCTGTCCGTTGCTTCCTCCGTTCCCATTTCCATTCTTGGAGCCATTATGGTTGTGCGAACTACCTCCTCCATGGGTATGCTGAAACTGTCCTCCCGATTTCGGGGTAAAACGTGGCTTCTGCTGGGCTCCAGAATTATACTTCCCTTGTCCATACTTCCTCTTACGGTTTTCAATCTGCTGCTGTTTCCCCTCAATCATGAGTGCTCTATCTACCAACTCCTGGTAGTTGTTGAAGGTTGCTACCATTAGCTGCATGCTCAGCTCATCATTCAGTCCTTCCAAAAACTTCTCCTGCTTGGCTGCATCTGTAGCAACGTCATCTGGTGCATAACGTGCTAACTTACTGAAATCCTCCACATACTGGCCTACGGTGCGTCCTCCTTGGCGTAGGTTGCGAAACTCACGCTTCTTCATAGCCATAGCTCCTGCTGAAACATGGGCTGTACGGAAAGCTTGCTGAAACTGGTCCCATGTGACAGTGTCAATAGGGTGTGTGGCTGTGTAATTCTCCCACCATGATGCTGCGGGTCCATCAAGCTGATGTGCGGCAAAACGCACTCTTTCCGCATCTGTGCATCCTGCAGTGGTCAACTCCCTTCCAACTTTGCGGAGCCAATCATCTGCAACAATCGGCTCGGTGCTGCTGGAAAACACCATCGGATTTAGCCTCAAGAAACGGGCTAGGTGATCAACAGGTGGTGGTGGTGGGTTGTTGTTGTTGTTGTTGTTGCCTTGGTTCTGTACTAACACTTGCATCAGGGCATTCTGTTGCTGAATCAACTGTGTGATCTCCGGTGGGAAAACAAATCCGGTGTCGCGTCTCGGAGGCATCTGATAGGTTAGAAAAGATGAGAGTTTAGAATAGAATGAGGTCTAGATAGAAAACACTACCCATACGCTCATGAGACAAACACAATCAATATCACTCAATCAAATCAAACAAGGCATACAATCGATCTAACTAGCGTTACAAAAGTGCTCGAACTATATTGTATATATGGGGGAATACTACTACTGATATGGTGGTCTACTAGAAATTTTGATCAGTCGAAGACTCCATGATATCTGCTCCAGCTTCATCAACAAAGTCATCTTCACTGGGGTCCGAGTCGGTGTCGTCGATGATGATGTTATCCGGGCAAGCGCATTCATCATCTTCTCCTTTTGATACTGGATTTCCCATGAATACTCCAAACTTCTTCTCCAGGTGGTCATTCTTCCCTACTAGTGCGACGATTTCCTCCAAATAATCCTCGCGTGTAGCCTTGAGTTCTTCCTCCAACCTCTTGATCTTAGTCAATGCCTTCTTCAGATCTATCATGTCTGAGCACATCTGGTTCTCCTGGCGACGAATGTGTTGGTTTTGCTCCTGGATGAAAGCTGCAATTGATCCATCCTTCTTGGTGCTAATCATCTCCCATTGCTCGTCTCGGCGTCCACAAATCTGATAAATAGTATCCTTAAGCTCCCTGTGGTAGACTTCTCCAATGCGTCCCATAGAGATCTGGGCTGCCATGCTCTTCCCTCAACTCCAGGTTGGTGCTTCAAAAGACAACTTTATAGGCTCAGTGACTGGCGTAAACGTCCTTCCTGGAACTTGAACTTAAATCTTCCATCTCTCCTCTTCTGGTAATATGGCGTTGTAGGTTCCGGTGATGCTTGGTATTCCAATGTTCAAGTACTTAGTGACTTCCTTCAAGTGTCGTCCAAAAGGCGTATCTTCATCTGGTTGCATGAACTTGTTTCTTGCATCCGCCATTCCTAAAAGAGTAGAAAGTGGAGAGGAGTCAGAAATGAGAAGAGAGTAGTGTTCTAGGGTTTAAGCTTAGTGGTCGTGTCCTACAGTCAGCGTTTGCTCTGATACCACCTTTGTAGCGACCAGACCTCAAACAGTCTATGCTGCTGTGCACCAGTGTCATCCCTGGATCAGTAATGCTGACACGCACAGTACAAATGGAGGATTTATAACAGAGTAGCAATCACACACTTATTACAACGAATATCTCAAAAGAGAATAAGTATGATAAATATGGCTTAAGGCCATCTAATACGATAACAGCGGAAGGCTTGGAAGATAAGTGAGTCCATCAACTCCAACGGCATCACTGAGTATAAGACCATGACCTAAGGCACCTTACTCGTCGTCTGAAAGGTCTACAACATGAAACGTTGCAGCCCGAAAACGGGTCAGCACATGGAATATGCTGGCAATGTAACACATAGAGAGTAATGAACAGAATAATAATATACTACATGCATATATGGCTGGTACAAAGCTCTATGGTTACAGTTTTGCGAAAAACCAGTTTTTCCCTACTTCGAAGGAATAAATTTTATTTAATTATCATGGTGGTTGTTAAACATTGAGATGGTTGACAGCATCTCAATCCCAATTAAGTATCATCATTAACCCAACAAAATTTATTAAAGTAACATGGTGATGAGATTCATATGATAATCCAAGTACTAGATACTCAAGTTGTCCATAACCGGGGACACGGCTAACCATGATTAGTTTATACACTCTGCAGAGGTTTGTGCACTTTTCCCACAAGACTCGATCGCCTCCGCTTGGTTCTCGCACTACATGATGTTTGAGAAACGGATGACCGAGACATAGTCTTTCAGAAGCGTTTGCACCTTACGATGTGATAGACCGTACCACCTACATCCCCTACATCTGCTAGTCTACCACTGTAAGAGTTCACACAACTTAATCAACTATGCTAGAGCCCATAATAGCTTGCGGCTGCACACGGAAGTTTCTAGCATGAATAATCTCATGATCCCTTTGAACCTGGGTGGCGGTCCAAAAGAAAAACAGGCAATCCTGGAATACCCAGGTACCTCAATCCACCCAGATGTGAGTTTTAGTTGCCACCTTAAGTAAACCATTAATTAACAATCTCACATCTGTCGTGAATATCTCTCAAACCCAATCCACGTCTACAAGCATAGCATAGCAATATAAGCAACGTAGAAGTAACTCCCAAGGGTTTGATAATGAAACGGGCGATAGGTACTACCTCATCTACTTCCCAATTCCCACAGTTTAATTAGATCCTAACCATGCAATGTTTGAGGGTTGATCTAATGCAATAAAACTGGGTAGTAGAAGGGATATGATCAAAGTGTTACTTGCCTTGCTGATGATCCGTGAAACCTAGAGATTCGAAGTAGCAAGCGGCGCAGTGCGGGTACTCTATCGCAAAAAACGAGCAAACAATAAGTACTCATCTAATGCACAAGTAAAACTCAAATAAAGATCTAACCAGAAAGTTCAACTTAAGAACTCCGGTTTGCAAAAAGATTCAACTCAAACGAAGCAACGACAGTCAAACGGCGAAAGAAACAAGCTTCGTTTACTAATCTGGATCTAAGTCAAATTTTATAGTAGCAAAAACTTGTTTGAGTTGGTTAATAGGAAAGAGAATTTCGATATGAAACTCTGGGCGCTTGAATCGCCTGATTCCAATAAACGAGCGAAAAGTTAAACCAGAACGAAAATCTGATCAGAAATCGCGATCTGGAATAATCGCGAAAAATCCGACGAAAAAGAAAACTGACGAACAGTTAAACGAACGGACGTTCGTTAACAGCGTCAAACCGACGAACGCGTTCGTTAAAACGAACGGATCGGTGAACGTTCACTAAGTAATAAAACCGAAAAAATAAACCGATCTATATAAAAAAACTAGGGTTTAGAGAAAAAAACCGGGGCGTTTTTTTTAGAAACCGGACACGGCGACGGCGTTCGGCTACCTCGGCGAGCAGCTCCGGCGGGGCTCCGGCGGGGCTTCCGGCGGGTCGGACTAGGGGCGGCGAGGGCGGCGGGGCTCGGGCTTCGACGGGGCGACGACGGGAGGCGGCGGGCGGCGGCGTACGGGCTCCGGGGCGGCGGCGTCTTCGGCGGCGGCGCGGGCGCTCCTGGCGGCGGCAGCGGATGCGGGTCGGGGCGGCGGGGTGAGGAGAGGCGGCGGGGCAGGGGGGTACGTATAGGAGGGGAGGGGGTGCCGTGGGGGAGGGGGCAAGGCGGCGGCGGCGTCGGCCTCGAGCCGGACTCTGCGGCGGTGGGAGCCGTGCTCGGGAGGGAGACGGGGCGCGGGGCAGGCTGGGCCGTCGGCTGGGCTTCGGCCCAGTCGGCGCGCTCGGCGTTTTTTTAAAAATCGCCGAATCGAAAAAAAAATCACAGAGAAGTAAATAAAAATCCAAAAATTCTAAAACAAAATTTTCCCGTCTAATTAAAATAATTAGAATGAGATGAACATTTCCTTGGCCCAAAAATGCAGTTTTGAAAACGTGCACTTTTTTTAATGCAATTAAAATAGCAAATAAAAATCCGAATAAAATCCAATATTGGATTTTAATATTTTTACCTCCAATATTTCAGTTATTTTGGAGAAGTCATATTTTCTCCTCTCATTTATTTTAATACGAAATATTTTTCGGAGAGAAAAATAATTAAAACCAAAATCCTCGTTTTATTATTTGATAAAAATCAAGTATGAAAAACCGGGAAAATCCCCAACTCTCTCCGAGGGTCCTTGAGTTGCTTAGGATTTATCGAGGATTTGCCAAAATGCAAATAAATATGCTATGCAATGATGATCTAATGTATAACATTCCAAATTGAAAATTTGGGATGTTACAAAACGGAATAAAACTTTCGCCATGATTTTTCTTGGACCAGAAGACACCCAGGAGACTTGGAGTACAAGTCAAGGAAGCTTCCAGGCGGCCACAAGGGTGGAGGGCGCACGCCCTAACCTTGTGGGCCCCTTGTAGCTCTCCTGACCTAATTCTTCATCCTATATATACTCTTATACCCAAAAAACATCCAGGGGAGCCACGGAACCACTTTTCCACCGCCGCAACCTTTTGTACCCATGAGATCCCATCTTGGGGACTTTTCTGGCATCCTGCCGGAGGGGTAATCGATCACGGAGTGCTTCTACATCAACACCATTGCCTCTCCGATGAAGCGTGAGTAGTTTACTTCAGACTTACGGGTCCATAGCTAGTAGCTAGATGGCTTCTTCTCTCTCTTTGATTCTCAATACAAAGTTCTCCTCGAAGTTCTTGGAGATCTATTCGATGTAATACTCTTTTGCGGTGTGTTTGCCGAGATCCGATGAATTGTGGATTTATGATAACTTTATCTATGAATATTATTCGAATCTCCTCTGAATTCTTGTATGCATGATTTGATATCTTTGCAAGTCTCTTTGAACTAGCGATTTGGTTTGGCCAACTAGATTGTTTTTTCTTGTAATGGGAGAAGTGCTTAGCTTTAGGTTCAATCTTGTAGTGTCCTTTCCCAGTGACAGTAGGGGCAGCAAGGCACGTATTGTATTGTTGCCATCGAGGATAAAAATATGGGGTTTTTATCATATTGCTTGAGTTAATCCCGCTACATCATGTCATTTTGCTTAATGCGTTACTCTGTTCTTATGAACTTAGTACTCTAGATGTAGGCAAGAGTCGGTCGATGTGTTGAGTAATAGTAGTAGATGCAGAATCATTTCAGTCTACTTGACACAGACGTGATGCCTATATTGATGATCATTGGCTTAGATGTCGTCATATCTTTGTGCTTTTCAATCAATTGCTCGGTAGTAATTTGTTCACCCAGCGTAAAAATTCCTACGTTGAGAGAAGCCTCTAGTGAAACCTATGGCCCTCGGGTCTATTTTACATTATATTAGTTTCCCGTTAAACTTGCCAATTTCCGTCGCCGTGCCTTTATTTTGCAATCTTTACTTTCCGTTCCATAAACCAAAAATACAAAAATATTACTTTACCGTTTATCCACCTCTATCAGATCTCACTTTGCAAATAACCGTGAAGGGATTGGCAACCCCTTTGTTGCGTTGGTTGCAAGTTGGTGTTCTTGTGTGCGGGTATTCGGTGGCTTATTGCATAGTCTCCTATTGGATTGACACCTTGGTTCTCAAAACCGAGGGAAATACTTACGCTCCTTTGCTGCATCACCTTTTCCTCTTCAAGGGAAAACCAATGCAAGCTCAAGAGGTATCAGTTACCTTGTCCCGTGTCTTACCAACAAGAGGGTTTGTGACTCCTTGAACTAGTGCAAGATATGAAAGTTGATTGCAGTTGTCCTTGCCAAAGTGAATTTGAGTGAAGTATGTTGGCGGAGTCACCCTCAAGAACTCTCTAGTTTTTCTTCTTTGGGACCCATATCAACTTGATGGGAATCCTTGGAGTTGTAGCCGTACTTGATGAACTAGAACTTGATGTAGTCTTTGGAACCCACTTGACCAAGGCCTTGGGAACTTCTTCAAATGAATCAATCTCTTCTTGAAGCTTGTCCTTGCCTTTTAGGTTGTGGTCTTGTGGTGAAAGATCATCTTGAGCTTGTGTTCCCTTGAAAGAAGTGGGATCATACTTCTCTTGTTGAGGAACAAACTTCTTCTTGGGGTATTTATCTTCTTCCCACTCAACTCCATTGGCATTGAACTTGCGTTCAAAACCAACACCTTGATTCTTCCGGTACCTTTCTTGCTTGCATACAATTTACTCAAATTGCTTACTTCCGGCAAGGCTCTTGTAAACACCTTTCTCTATAATTCCCTTGGGGCCTTTTGCCATGAAGCATCTTCCAATCCCTTCATTTGGTGAGTCGAATATGTCGTACGAGTTGGATGACATAAGTGCAAGACCGGCAACACCTTCATCTTGAGTATATTTGGAGTCGAAGTGATAACTTCTCTCAGAGTAGTTGTAGGAGTCGGAACCGGATACCCATTCACCAACATGAGCTTGATGTCTTTGTCTTGTGTAGCTCTTTGATGACTTGTCCTTCCTTTCTGAATCCTTGCTTCTACGAGAGGGTCTTTGTTTATAAAGATCATATCTACTCCTTCTCTCTCTTGGTGGTGATTCCTCTCTTTTACTTCTCCTTTTAGGTGAGTCTTCTCTTCTTTTGTAAGGAGCCGTACACTCATTGGAGTAGTGTCCGGATCTTCCACAATTGTAGCAATTGCGATCACGACTAGAAGATCTTTTCTCATTGTAGGACCTTGACTTGGAACTTCTCTCTTTGCTTCTACTCTTGTAGAACTTGTTGAAGTTCTTCACCATTAAGCTCAATTCTTCATTGAAGACTTGTTTCTCACTTGATGTTGTAGGAGCATCACATGAAGCTTTGTAAGCACCACTAGACTTGTTGTGAAGCTCTTCCGTATCCTTGAGTGACATCTCATGAGCAACAATTCTTCCAATGACTTCCATTGGCATGAGATCTTTGTAATTGGGCATCATTTGGATCAAGGTGCACACGGTGTCATATTTTCCATCCAAGGCCCTTAGGATCTTCTTCATGATGAATCTGTCAGTCATCTCTTCGCTTCCTAAGTCGGCAATCCCATTTGTGATGAGAGCAAGCCTAGAGTACATCTCAGCGACTCCTTCACCATCCTTCATTTTGAACTTGTCAAGTTGACTTTGAAGCACATCCAATTTGGATTCCTTGATGGACTCGGTACCTTCGTGCATATCAACCAAAGTATCGCAAATTTCCTTTGCATTCTCAAGGCAGCTGATTTTGTTGAATTCTCTGGGGCACGATCCGTTGAAGAGGATATCACAAGCTTGTGCATTGTATTGCAACATCTTCAATTCTTTCGCGGATGGTTCACGACCCGGTTCTCTTCCATCCTCAAAGTATTCACCTTGCAAGCCAATACGCACAATAGCCCAAACAGTGCGGTTATGACCAATAATATGCATTTTCATCTTATGCTTCCAACTAGCAAAATTTGTACCATCAAAGTAAGGACCTCTACGGTGGTAATTTCCCTCGCTAGACACCATACTATCCTAGGTTGTGAAACCAAGGCTATGATCACCAGAACTATGGAAATCAAGGCAAATGGAGACCAAACCTCTGATACCACTTGTAGGATCAAAAGTGGGTCTAGAGGGGGGGGGGTGATTAGACTACTTGACCAAATAAAAATGTAGCCTTTTTCCAATTTTAAGTCTTGGCAGATTTTAGCAACTTAGCACAAGTCAAGCAATCAACCTACACATGCAATTCTAAGAGTGTAGCAGCGGAAAGTAAAACATTGCATATGAAGGTAAAGGGAAGGTTTGGAGAAGGCAAACACAATGTAGACATGGAGATTTTTGGCATGGTTCCGATAGGTGGTGCTACCGTACATCCACGTTGATGGAGACTTCAACCCATGAAGGGTCCACGAAGGGCTCCATCCACGAAGGGTCCACGAAGAAGCAACCTTGTTTATCCCACCATGGCCATCGCCCATGAAGGACTTGCCTCACTCGGGTAGATCTTCACGAAGTAGGCAATCTCCTTGCCCTTACAAACTCCTTGGTTCAACTCCACAATCTTGTCGGAGGCTCCCAAGTGACACCTAACCAATCTAGAAGACACCACTCTCCAAAAGGTAATAGATGGTGTGTTGATGATGAACTCCTTGCTCTTGTGCTTCAAATGATAGTATCCCCAACACATAACTCTCTCTCACAGATTTGGCTATGGTGCAAATATGATTTGAGTGGAAAGCAACTTGGGGAAGGCTAGAGATCAAGATTCTTGTGGTTGGATTGGAATGTCTTGGTCTCAACACATGAGTAGGTGGTTCTCTCTCAGAAAATGAGTAGTGGAAGTGTAGGCACGTTTTTATGGCTCTCTCTTGAATAGAGAAGGGGGTGGATGAGTATATATAGCCTCCACACAAAATCCAACCGTTACACACAATTGACCCGACTTGGTCAGGCCGAATAGAAGAACTCGGTGAGACCGATTCAGTTCAAAATGTGAACGTTAAGAATCTCGGTGGGACCGACATGATCAACTCGGTGGGACCGATGTGCTAGGGCTAGCACAAAATCTCATCTCGGTGTGACCGATTGCATGAACTCGGTGAGATCGATTTCAGCAATGATTCAACAGAGAGTTTCTCAGGCAAACACGATGGGACCGATCGCTCATTTCGGTGAAACCAAAACGTTACGAAGGGAATTAGAGAGTTTGCATTGCAAACTCGGTGGGACCGATCGCTCATTTTGGTAAGACCGAAACATTACGAAGGGAAACAGAGAGTTTGCATTGCCATCTCGGTGAGATCGAGATACCTATCGGTGAGACCGAATTGTCTAGGGTTACTGGCAGTGGCTATGTTAAAGGAACTCAATGGCGCCTGATAGATCAAATTGGTGGGGCCGAGTTTGACTTTAGGTTTTAGACATATGTTGTCACGCCCAATATGCGATACTATCCTAAAGAGACTCGAAGGTCCCACCAAGGATAGAACCGCATATTGAAACGCTTTTGCAAGGTGGATATCATTACATCAACATTACATAATAGATGAGGATACATACAAGGCAAACAGATGCCGCAAGAATACATCAATACATCATACATAAGAGCAACATCCGACTACGGATGAAACAAAAACATAAGCTCAAACGACATCCACCCTGCTAGCCCAGGCTGCCGACCTGGAACCTATCCCCTGATCGAAGAAGAAGCAGAAGAAGAACTCCAAAACAAGTAACATCGCTCTCGCATCATGATCATCGCGAAACCTGTACCTGCAACTGGTGTTGTAGTAATCTGTGAGCCACGAGGACTCAGCAATCCCATTACCATGGGTATCAAGACTAGCAAAGCTTAATGGGTAAGGAAGGGGGTAAAGTGGTGAGGTTGCAGCAACGATTAAGCAAGTATGGTGGCTAACATACGCAAATAAGAGCGAGAAGAGAAGCAACGGAACGGTCGTGAAGCTAGCAATGATCAAGAAGTGATCCTGAACTCTTACTTATGTCAAACATAACCCAGAAACCGTGTTCACTTCCCGGACTCTGCCGAAAAGAGACCATCACGGTTACACACGCGATTGATGCATTTTATTTAAGTCAAGTGTCAAGTTCTCTACAACCGGACATTAACAAATTCCCATCTGCCACATAACCGCAGGCACGGCTCTCGAAAGTTTATACCCTGTAGGGGTGTCCCAACTTAGCCCATTATAAGCTCTCACGGTCAACGAAGGATATTCCTTCTCCCGGGAAGACCCCATCAGTCTCGGAATCCCGGTTTACAAGACATTTCGACAATGGTAAAACAAGACCAGCAAAGCCGCCCGATGTGCCGACAATCCCGATAGGAGCTGCACATATCTCGTTCTCAGGGCAACACCGGATGAGCACTACGTACAACTAAAACCAGACCTCAAGTTTCCCCGAGGGGGCGCTGCAAGTGGCTCTAGTTCGGACCAACACTTAGAGAAGCATTGGCCCGGGGGGGGGGGGGGTTAAATAAAGATGACCCTCGGGAGAGCGACTCCCTAGGGAAAAGAAAGGTGATAGGAAAATGGTAAAACCAAGGTTGGGCCTTGCTGGAGGAATTTTATTCAAAGCGAACTGTCAAGGGGGTCCCATAAATCACCCAACCGCGCAAGGGACTCAAAATCAAGGAACATAACACCGGTATGACGGAAACTAGGGTGGCAAGAGTGGAACAAAACACCAGGCATAAGGCCAAGCCTTCCACCCTTTACCAAGTATATAGATGCATTAATTAAATAAGAGAATATTGTGATATCCCAACAAAATTCATGATATCCATGTTCCAACATGGAACAAACTTCATCTTCACCTACAACTAGCAACACTATAAGAGGGGCTGAGCAAAGCGGTAACATAGCCAAACAATGGTTTGCTAGGAAGGGTGACAAGGGTTAGAGGTTCATGGCAATTTGGGAGGCTTGATAAACATGTGATAGGTAGCGCAGCATAGCGATAGAACGAAGCAACTAGCATAGCAATGATAGTAATGAGATCCAAGGTGACGGTCATCTTGCCTGAAATCCCGCTAGGAAGAAGAATGAGTCCATGAAGAAGATGAAGCCACGAAGATGAACCAAGCGTAGTCGAACGGATCCTCACGAACGCAACGAAACATGAACTATCGAGAAGAAGCACAACCAGAAAGAAGCAAACAACACGGTAAACACTCAACACATAAACAATGCATGATGCTCAACCAAGCATGATGCATCACAAAGGCTATATGAAGCTACTCATGGCAAGGGATGATGCATACAAGAGCAACACATCAAGCAAGTCTAAATGAGGCCGGAAACAACATATAACAATTCCGGTAAGTCCCCATATGCAAATTTTGAAATTGGTCCAGAACTGAATAAACCTTATGTTCAAGTTGTTAAACAGCAAGTTAAGATGCACCAAGATGATCTACACGAAATTCTAGTCAAGTTACATATAAAGTTCATTAGATTCGGAGCTACGGCCTAGAAGATATGAGCAAAACAAGTTAAACATGGCATTGATGCAAAATGCATTCAAACATCAAGCAAACAGTCTCAAAACAAGGATGCAACAAGGTAATATGAAACTACATGCAAAACTAAGCATGTTACATATAGAGCATGCTCAAAACGGAGCAACGGTGCAACACATACACTCCAAACAAGACATAGCAACAATCTGTCTAACACAGCAACTAGGCATCTAGCAAGCATCAAAACAACAAGCTACAACACTTCAACATAAAACAAAAGGCAATGACATGAAGTACAGTTAAAGCATTACAAAACATAAACACTGAGATATTCCCAGAAATCACAAGAACATGCTCGAAAGGACATGGCAAGATTGCAAATAATAACAGATTCACAGACTTGGCAGAAAATCACTGGACATGGCAGAAATAACATCAGGTTGCTAAGTTTAGCGCTATCAAACAACATGTTGCAACAAGCTATCAAGGCCACCAGAGCATGGCATGCTAGTACTAAAGGCACTTAACAGAACTCCGTTACTGATCTATTTCCAAAGATCAACAGAAAAGATGGTAGCACCCATGCAAACATGGTAAATGATATGACAGATTCAGACTTGGCAGAAAAACTGAGCATGCCATAAACAGAATTATGAAGGCATCTTTGCAAGCTCAATTCACTCATCACAAAGCATTTCATGGCATAACAAGGTAACCAACAGTAAGAAGGCATGTTCATGAATCTAAGCATCGCAAGAGCAAGCCCATAGGGTGCACGGATCACTAGCAAAACACATGTCAAAACTGAACTTCATGTTAACAGACTGACAACAACATTATTTAGCAATTTGAGAGCAAGATTACAACAACCTACAGCAGGATATAAATGCAAACAAGGTCATGGATGGATAGAGCATAAAATTTATAACAAAAAACCCTTAGTGAACATC
This sequence comes from Aegilops tauschii subsp. strangulata, assembly GCF_002575655.3. Taxonomy (NCBI): domain Eukaryota; kingdom Viridiplantae; phylum Streptophyta; class Magnoliopsida; order Poales; family Poaceae; genus Aegilops; species Aegilops tauschii. The sequence goes on from NC_053038.3 coordinate 291,533,834, forward strand.
TACAGATTAAGAATAGAACTCATGATGGCAGCAAGTTTACATGTCACCGAAATCAGCAACATCATGGAGGTTACTTTGCATGCTTGTGCTAGTCACCACATAGACCACAAAAATACAAGACAAGCACCTCTGTAAAGATGGAATGATGTAGTTCAAAACTCATGTAGAGCTCATGCTCATAGGATGCACACACAAAATGCAACGAAAAAGACAAATCACCAAGTTCTGATAACAGACAGCAGTTAACATCATATAGCACTCTTGCAACAATGATTAGGGCATCAAGATTAACTCAAACAAGCATGACGTAGTGGAAGAAAATGAAGAGCATCTCATGATGAACATTTTGACATATCATACATGCAAAACGGAGCAGTACATATGAAGTTATGGCATGAAGAACATGGGTACAAAATGTAGCAGATCTGGGGACTTCGAGAAAATATACCCTCCGGGAAAAATCAACGCGGGACGAGGGCGAGCGGGACGGAGGGATCCAGGGCGCGGGGAGGCCGTTTGGTTGGAGGGACCGGTGAATCTCGTCCCGATCCAGTGGATCCGACCGGCGACGCCGGCGAGCGGCGCGGCGGCCGGAGGCGACGAGGAGGCGGAGGGAGGCGCTCAGGAGAGGCGCGGGAGGCAAGAGGCCGAGGGGCAGCGGCGCGGCCGGAGGCCGAGGCCGGCGGAGGCAGGGCGGCCGCCGGACGGCGACGGGGCGGCGGCGGCGGCGGATGGGCTCCGAGGGCCCGCTTCGGGCTCGCGGCGGCGCGGAGAGGCGCGGGGCGACGCGTGGCGCGCTCCCATTGGCCACGGGACGCGGCGGAGCTGACGTGGAGGCTGGGGATTGGCTGGGGTGAGGTGGCCGGGCAAGGCGGACATGTCCGGCGCGACGCGGATGCGTCCGGCAGCGCGGAGGAGGGGCTAGGCTAGGGTTCATCCGCGAATTTCGGGGGAGGGTGGTCTATTTATAGGTAGAGGGAGCTAGGAGAGTCCAAATGAGGTGCGGTTTTCGCCCACACGATCGCGATCGAACGGCGGAGAGCATCGAGGGGAGTTGGATGGGCTAGGTGGGCTGTGTGAAGGGGTGCTGGGCTGCAAAGAGAAGGGGGTTTCGGTTAACTCGGTTAACCGTTGGGGCATCAAACGACTTCCAAACGGAACGAAATTTGACGGGTGGTCTACCGGTGATATACCAAGGCCACTCGGCAAATCTCGGCCCATTCGGAGAACATTTTTCTCCCACTCACGAAACAAGGTCCGAGAGGGGCGACGGGTGCGGCGAGTGTGTCGGATCGCGAAACGGACAACGGGGAAAAAGGCAGATGCAAGTTTTGAAAAATATGCAGAAGAAATGCAGATGATGACATGGCAAAGTGCAACACGCAAGTGAATGACATGGCAACGTCGGCGAATAACTGGATGGCACCTGGCGCATTGGATCCGGGGCGTTACAACACTCCTCCACTAACAAGAGATCTCGTCCCGAGATCTTAGGACCGAGACGGAAGGAAAAAGGGATGAGGTGAAATAAGAACAAAACAGTGAGGATGAACAAAGTCAAGAACACTCGAGTAGGAAAGAAGAATGTTGAATGAGACATGAAGCAAAAGCTCAAGGAATAAGGCTGAATTTGAAACCACCCCGGTTAGGACGAGATAGAAAAGGAATAATAGCGAAGGAATTTATGCAGCACTCCGGCTGAACAAGGAAAGAATATAACATGAACTTGAGAAATGGAACGATACTTGACTTAAGGAACAACACAAAACCTCCGGAAGACTTGAAAGAGTGGAATGAGAAGAACGGGGAAGAAGATGACAACTTCTACCATGAATGAAATAGAGAGCATCCTTAGAAGGAAACATTGAACGGAGTTGTTGGAAATTCAACAACAAAAGAATAAGCTTGTTGTGGACTTATGGATAACATCTCAAAATTATGAGGTGGTAACCTACCACAAGCGGAAAAGATTGAAAAGCCGAGAAGAACGAGGAAATGCAAAACTCCACTTCAGAAGAATATGGAGAATTAATTGCACTTTGAGAAGCAAGCAGAAGATACTTGATCTACGCGTACAAGAATCTTGATGAACACTTGAAGAATGACTTAAATCATGACGAGCCACCGTGATGAACTCCAGTAACAAAAGAATGACGAGATAGAATTGAAGGATGAAAGGGGTAAGATTAAAGCCTTGCGATGATTTGGATGGAGCTTCACGACGAGACAAGCGAGAAGGCTTGAAACTCCGGAAAAGAAAAGATGAAAACACTTTGAACCGAGAATGTGATAATATGAACAATCTCCGAAAAGAAGAGATAAAACCACTTGAAGAAACAAAAATAAGGATTACGTTATGCTTATCTTCCACCAATTAAATTGATGAGAAACAATGGATTTGCATACTACTTATTCTCGTTGGAAAATATTAAGGGGGGATATAGTGCAAAACTTGAGAAAGTCTTCGTGAACCACCGGTAGGATTTGGAAAGAACGAATTAATTGATATGATTACAAATGACAAGGGGTCTTGAACGAACCACCGTTAGAATTCAAAATTGAATGACGAAGGAGAATGACTCACCGGGAAAAATAGGAAAAGCACGAATATACTTGAGGGAATCTAGAGACAAGAGAACGAAGAGATCGCAAACTGATTAAAGAGCAAAGCACCAGAAGAATATGGAGACGAATGAAAAGACATGAATATAGAATAATCGGAGAACGGATTTGAAAACTTAGAACGAAGAAATATTCTGAAATGGAGGCCTCCGGATAATCGAGAGGGAAAGCAACTCCTGAAATACTCCGGATGGATGAAAAGAATTGCACAACTGGAAACAACTTGAGAGGATAACATCAAGCTAGCGCCACGAATCTTTGGGAGAATGGACAAGATTTAGGGAAAACTCTACTTCGGTCTTCAAATGTTGAGAATGACAACGAGAAACAACACCAAAATTGATGAGATACTCCGGGAGAATGAAAAGAGGAAAAGGTTGACCCGATCATGAAAGAATTTGAGAACGATCTTGGAGAAGGCAAGTGACTGATGAAATTCATTCTTACGTCAAACTTGAAAAGAATTAGGAATGGCTCCGGAATAATTAGAAGAGTCAGGTAAGATCCTGGGAAAACACCTGTGGGTTATGGGCCCACTGAAGAGAAATCACCGTTGAAAAAGGATTGTTGAAGAGATAGATGATGCATCGGAACAATTGAAATATTTGAATGAGGTGACAACCTCGAATTAATTTGAACACAGCCGAATCTTCTGAGATGTCTTCATCACTCCGGAACGAATAAGTGGCGAGAGGCGAACAAGCAAGGGGAAACACTTGAGGAATATGATCAACCCGAGAACTTGAATTTGATCCATCGGAAAGAAAAACGAGACGAACAATGATTAACAAGACGAGAATTCGCCGGTTGAGACAATTGAGGAAAGACTGAAGATACTCCACACGAATGAAATTGATGCTCAAATAGAGGCTCAGACTTCGAGAATAAAAGGGGTGGGAGGGTGGGAAAAACACAAGAAACTTGAACGAGGAATCGACGAATAACTTGAAGAGAAAAGCACCGGTTGAAATGATTTAGGGAAGAATGCAAAGACTTCGCACGAGTAGGATGGATACTCGATCACGGACTCCGGCTCCGAGAAGAAGAAGGGTGGGCGGGTGGGAAAAGAAGACAACTGAGGACAAAGAAACAACTTCGTTGAGAGAGAATTTAGGATTGAACTTGCAAAAACAAAGAGGTCGAATCGACTTGACGAGAAAATGCACCGGATGAAAAGAGCTGAGAACCCACGATCGAAAAACTAACCGCGTGATCCTAAGGAAAAATTTTAAGGGGAAAAGGAGTAAGTCAAAACATCTACGTCAAGATTCCTCACCAGAGCGACGAAGGGGCTGAGGAGTAAAAAGAATTCCTACTCTCCGATATAACTAGACTCAGAAAACATTTTTCTTATAGACTCGACAACGGCCAACTATACGATCAATCAAGGGGGGATCCTAGGGTCGGTCGAGGCTCTAATACCAACTTGTCACGCCCAATATGCGATACTATCCTAAAGAGACTCGAAGGTCCCACCAAGGATAGAACCGCATATTGAAACGCTTTTGCAAGGTGGATATCATTACATCAACATTACATAATAGATGAGGATACATACAAGGCATACAGATGCCGCAAGAATACATCAATGCATCATACATAAGAGCAACATCCGACTACGGATGAAACACAAACAGAAGCTCAAACGACATCCACCCTGCTAGCCCAGGCTGCCGACCTAGAACCTATCCCCTGATCGAAGAAGAAGCAGAAGAAGAACTCCAAAACAAGTAACATCGCTCTCGCGTCATGATCATCGTGAAACCTGTACCTGCAACTGGTGTTGTAGTAATCTGTGAGCCACGAGGACTCAGCAATCCCATTACCATGGGTATCAAGACTAGCAAAGCTTAATGGGTAAGGAAGGGGGTAAAGTGGTGAGGTTGCAGCAGCGACTAAGCAAGTATGGTGGCTAACATACGCAAATAAGAGCGAGAAGAGAAGCAACGGAACGGTCGTGAAGCTAGCAATGATCAAGAAGTGATCCTGAACTCTTACTTACGTCAAACATAACCCAGAAACCGTGTTCACTTCCCGGACTCCGCCGAAAAGAGACCATCACGGTTACACACGCGGTTGATGCGTTTTATTTAAGTCAAGTGTCAAGTTCTGTACAACCGGACATTAACAAATTCCCATCTGCCACATAACCACGGGCACGGCTCTTGAAAGTTTATACCCTGCAGGGGTGTCCCAACTTAGCCCATTATAAGCTCTCACGGTCAACGAAGGATATTCCTTCTCCCGGGAAGACCCCATCAGTCTCGGAATCCCGGTTTACAAGACATTTCGACAATGGTAAAACAAGACCAGCAAAGCTGCCCGATGTGCCGACAATCCCGATAGGAGCTGCACATATCTCGTTCTCAGGGCAACACCGGATGAGCACTACGTACAACTAAAACCAGACCTCAAGTTTCCCCGAGGGGGCGCTGCAAGTGGCTCTAGTTCGGACCAACACTTAGAGAAGCATTGGCCCCGGGGGGGGGGGGGGTTAAATAAAGATGACCCTCGGGAGAGCGACTCCCTAGGGAAAAGAAAGGTGATAGGCAAATGGTAAAACCAAGGTTGGGCCTTGCTGGAGGAGTTTTATTCAAAGCGAACTGTCAAGGGGGTCCCATAAATCACCCAACCGCGTAAGGGACGCAAAATCAAGGAAGATAACACCGGTATGACGGAAACTAGGGTGGCAAGAGTGGAACAAAACACCAGGCATAAGGCCAAGCCTTCCACCCTTTACCAAGTATATAGATGCATTAATTAAATAAGAGAATATTGTGATATCCCAACAAAATTCATGATATCCATGTTCCAACATGGAACAAACTTCATCTTCACCTGCAACTAGCAACGCTATAAGAGGGGCTGAGCAAAGCGGTAACATAGCCAAACAATGGTTTGCTAGGAAGGGTGACAAGGGTTAGAGGTTCATGGCAATTTGGGAGGCTTGATAAACAGGTGATAGGTAGCGCAACGTAGCGATAGAACGAAGGAACTAGCATAGCAATGATAGTAATGAGATCCAAGGTGACGGTCATCTTGCCTGAAATCCCGCTAGGAAGAAGAATGAGTCCATGAAGAAGATGAAGCCACGAAGATGAACCAAGCGTAGTCGAACGGATCCTCACGAACGCAACGAAACAGGAACTATCGAGAAGAAGCACAACCAGAAAGAAGCAAACAACACGGTAAACACTCAACACATAAACAATGCATGATGCTCAACCAAGCATGATGCATCACAAAGGCTATATGAAGCTACTCATGGCAAGGGATGATGCATACAAGAGCAACACATCAAGCAAGTCTAAATGAGGCCGGAAACAACATATAACAATTCCGGTAAGTCCCCATATGCAAATTTTGGAATTGGTCCAGAACTGAATAAGCCTTATGTTCAAGTTGTTAAACAGCAGGTTAAGATGCACCAAGATGATCTACACGAAATTCTAGTCAAGTTACCTATAAGGTTCATTAGATTCGGAGGTACGGCCTAGAAGATATGAGCACAACAAGTTAAACATGGCATTGATGCAAAATGCATCCAAACATCAAGCAAACACTCTCAAAACAAGGATGTAACAAGGTAATATGAAACTACATGCAAAACTAAGCAAGTTACATATAGAGCATGCTCAAAACGGAGCAACGGTGCAACACATACACTCCAAACAAGACATAGCAACAATCTGTCTAACACAGCAACTAGGCATCTAGCAAGCATCGAAACAACAAGCTAATGCACTCCAACATAACACAAAAGGCATGGACATGTAGTATAGGTAAAGCATTACAAAACATGAACACTGAGATATTCCCAGAAATCACTAGAACATGCGCAAAAGGACATGGCAAGATTGCAAATAATAACCGATTCACAGACTTGGCAGGAAATCACTGGACATGGCAGAAATAACATCAGGCTGCTAAGTTCAGAGCTATCAAACAACATGCTGCGACAAGCTATCATGGCCAACTAGAGCATGACAGGCTAGTACGAAATGCACTTAACAGAACTCCCTTACTGATCTATTTCCAAAGATCAACAGAAAAGATGGTAGCACCCATGCAATCATGGTAAATGATATGACAGATTCAGACTTGGCAGAAAAACTGAGCATGGCATGAACAGAATTATGAAGGCATCTTTGCGAGCTCAATTCACTCATCACAAAGCATTTCATGGCATGAAGAGGTAACAAACAGTAAGAAGGCATGTTCATGAATCTAAGCATGGCAAGAGCAAGCCCATAGGGTGCACGGATCACTAGCAAAACACATGTTAAAACTGAACTTCATGTTAACAGGCTGACAACAATATTATTTAGCAATTTGAGAGCAAGATTACAACAAGCTACAGCAGGCTATAAATGCAAACAAGGGCGTGGATGGATAGAGCATAACATTTATAACAAAACACTATTTGTGAACATCTCCAGATTAAGCATAGAACTCATGATGGCAGCAGGTTTACATGGCATCACAATGCTACAGCAGAAATGACCAAGTCACTGAAATCAGCAACATCATGGAGGCTACTTTGCATGCTTGTGCTAGTCACCACATAGACCACAAAATACAAGACAAGCACCTCTGTAAAGATGGAATTATGTAGTTCAAAACTCATGTAGAGCTCATGCTCATAGTATGCACACACAAAATGCAACGAAAAAGACAAATCACCAAGTTCTGATAACAGACAACAGTTAACATCATATAGCACTCTTGCAACGATGATTAGGGCATCACGATGAAATCAAACAAGCATGGCGCACTGGAACAAAATGAAGAGAATCTCATGATGAGCATTTTGACATATCATACATGCAAAACGGAGCAGTACACATGAAGTTATGGCATGATGAACATGAGTACAAAATGTAGCAGATCTGGGGACTTCGAGAAAATATACCCTCCGGGAAAAATCAACGCGGGACGAGGGCGAGCGGGACGGAGGGATCCAGGGCGTGGGGAGGCCGTTTGGTTGGAGGGACCGGTGGATCTCGTCCCGATCCAGTGGATCCGACCGGCGACGAGTCCGGCGATCTAGGGCGCGGGAAGGCCGGCGACGAGGAGGCGGAGGGAGGCGCTCAGGAGAGGCGCGGGAGGCGAGAGGCCGAGGGGCTGAGGCGGGGCGGCCGCTGGACGGCGACTGGGCGCCGGCGCGGGGTGCGCAGGGGCGCTCGGGGCGCGGGCGGCGGCGGATGGGCTCCGAGGGCCCGCTTCGGGCTCGCGGGCCGACGGTGGCGCGGAGAGGCGCGGGGCGACGCGTCGCGCGCTCCGTTGGCCACGGGACGCGGCGGAGCTGACGTGGAGGCTCGGGATTGGCTGGGGTGAGGTGGCCGAGCAAGGCGGACATGTCCGGCGCGGCGCAGATGCGTCCGGCAGCGCGGAGGAGGGGCTAGGCTAGGGTTCATCCATGAATTTCGGGGGAGGGTGGTCTATTTATAGGTAGAGGGAGGTAGGAGAGTCCAAATGAGGTGCGGTTTTCGCCCACACGATCGTGATCGAACGACGGAGAGCATGGAGGGGAGTTGGATGGGCTAGGTGGGCTGTGTGAAGGGGTGCTGGGCTGCAAAGAGTAGGGGGTTTCAGTTAACTCGGTTAACCGTTGGGGCATCAAACGACTTCCAATTGGAACGAAATTTGACGGGTGGTCTACCGGTGATATACCAAGGCCACTCGGCAAATCTCGGCCCATTCCAAGAACATTTTTCTCCCGCTCACGAAACAAGGTTTGAGAGGGGCGACGGGTGCGGCGAGTGTGTCGGATCGCGAAACAGACAACGGGGAAAAAGGCCGGATGCAAGTTTTGAAAAACATGCAGAAGAAATGCAGATGATGGCATGGCAAAGTGCAACACGCAAGCGAATGACATGGAAACGACGGCGAATAACTGGAGGGCACCTGGCGCATCGGATCCGGGGCGTTACATATGTGGAAATGAGAAAGTGGCTGAGGGTTTTGGAGCAATATCACTAAGGACTTGAGCAAGTAGACCACTAAGCAACACCTCATCCCCTTTTAATAGTATTGGCTTTTCCTATTTACTCAGTGTGATATTGGATCACTAAAATAGAAATGAAGAGTCTTGAGCTTTTGCCAATCTTTGTCCTTAGCATTTTTGAGGGGTCCACATCTCTAGTCCATGCAATGCCAATCATTGAACTTTCTGAAATATTTAACTTGAATGGATATTAGTTCAATGAGCTATATGCTGTTATGAATTACCAAAACCACCTAGGGATTAGTTGCACTTTCACAATTCAACCACAGCTGAAAGACTTAATATCTGCATCAAAGTATTTAGTAGCAGAGTAGTATGGAAGTAACAGTAACGGTGGCAAAATTAACAGTAGCCGTTTTTAGCAACCGTAACAGTAGCAATGGAAAAGTAACTTAGCAAAGAACAATATGAAACGAAATCGTAGGAAATGGAGCAATGATGGATAATTATGTCGGATGGCATTCATCATGCAACAGTTATAACATAGGGTGACACATAACTAGCTCCAATTCATCAATGTAATGTAGGCATGTATTTCGAATATAGTCGTATGTGCTTATGGAAAAGGACTTGCATGGCATCTTTTGTCCTACCCTCCCGTGGAAGCGGGGTCCTAATGGAAACTAAGGGATATTAAGGCCTCCTTTTAATAGAGAACCAGACCAAAGCATTAGCACTTAGTGAATACATGAACTCCTCAAACTACGGTCATCACCAGGAAGTGTCCCAAGTATTGTCATCCCGGGTTGCCGGATCATAACATGTAGTAGGCGACTATAACTTGCGATTCAAGAACACAAATATATTCATGAAAACGTAATAGGTTCAGATCTGAAATCATGGCACTCAGGCCCTAGTGACAAGCATTAAGCATAGCAAAGTCATAGCAACATCAATCTCAGAACCTATTGGATACTAGGGATCAAACCCTAACAAAACTAACTCGATTACATCATAAATCTCATCCAACCCATCACCGTCCAGCAAGCCTATGATGGAATTACTCACACACGATGGTGAGCATCATGAAATTGGTGATGGAGGAAGGTTGATCATGATGAAGGCGACGATTTCCCCTCTCCGGATTCTGTCGTGGAATTGTCACGGCAGATGTCCTTAGCGTGAGGACTTAGTCGTGAGGCCAGCGCATCTATGTAGTAGCTTGAGAGGGGTTGATTGGGATGAGAGACGCAGGGCGGATCAACGCACAAGACAAGGGTTTAGGCAGCTTCGGGCCCCGAGAAACATCATCCGGTAACAACCCTACGTGCTGTTGAGGCTAGGTCTCATTATGATCACGGGAGAGTCGCCGGCTCCGGCTCTCGGTGTTTAGCCCTAGACATTATTTCTTGTTGCCTGTCTGTCTTTGGGGAGCCCTGCCCCTCCTTATATAAGTTAGAGGGGCGGGTTACATGTGGAGTCCTAGTAGGAATAGGACTAGTCTATCTTCTTACAAGTCCGGGTCTTGGTCCCTTGTAAAGGAAATATTCGTCATCCCTTTCTTCTTAAGCCAGCCCACCATCACATGAGCCGGCCATCTGGGCCTTGGGCCTAGTCTTCTATTTGACCCGCCGTCAGGGTCATCCGTGAGTCGTCAGGCTCGTGAGTCGTCTGACAGTGAGCCGCCAGACCCGTGAGTCGCCAGTCCTCCGGCGGGTCACGGTGAAGCGCCAAGTCCGGCCGGGTCATACTGCGGGGTATATCCCCGACATTAGCCCCCAGTTTAATTTGGATTTATCCATGTTAAACTAATCTGCAATATAAACACAAGAACAAATTTGACAGGTTGTGTTCCGGGTTAAATATTCTCCTGAATCTGGTCATCTTTTAAGTCCTTGTCATTTCCTCCTGGATGCATACTCAAGATCTTATAGCAAATCTCTTTTAACAGATATGTTCAAATTTTGCCAATGCAAAAAATCCAGATACTTCCTTTGAAAATCCGGGTCAACAGGCCAGCTTCAGAGTCAATTTGCTGACATTGGTCTCTTGTTGAGAAATATTGTAAGAGATAATCCACTTGAGTCGGCTTTCAAAGCGCCGGCTTAAGAAATATTGGTCTTGAAATACTCATCCGATATTCAGCCGGTTTAAAGATGTAAAACTTGCCGGTTTATGAGTACCAAAATTGCCGGGTTATAAAAGCTGATACTTCCGGGTCATGATTGTTGCCAACGCCGGTTCATGATTATTGATGACGCCGGGTTGTAGACACAGGGTCATAATGATTGGTGACGCCGGGTCAATCTGGTTTGCTCAAAACAAAGAATTTGAAAATATTTCTCCCTTATATCCATATTACCTGTAGCCCCCAAGGGCCGGTTTAATCAGCAAGAATAAGCCGGGACTTATCACCATGGCTTTAAATAAAATCCAGTTGTGTAGCCCCCATGAGTCGGCTATAGTCATAGTAGTGTAGCCGGGTCATCCTAGAATTGTCTTGAATTGTTGCCAGGAGCAATTGGTAGCCCCCAAGGGCCAGTTCATTTAGAATGTGATGAGTCGGGTCTTCAATGAAGTTGAGCAAAAAAATGACTTTGCATTAGCCCCCAAGTGCCATGGTGCATGCTGGTAGTGACATGGGACTTGCATATTTGATGTAATATCAATTGGAATAATGTAGCCCCCAAGTGCCGGGTCGTAAGCCTGCAGCGACTCGGGACTATTCCTTCCATTGTAGAATAAATTGTATCCATTGATAAAATAATAGCCATTGCGCCAAACCAACTTTGAATACCTCATCTGTTGATAAGTAAATCCGGAGTTTAAATACCCGGCGGCTCTTGGCCAATGGCAATTTAATACGCCTCCATTGTAAGCCGGAACTTTTATAACCCGGTGGCTTATAGCCTTTGAGAAAATCAAGAATTGATAACCCTTTTGAGACACCAATTTCCATCTATGATGATGGGCTTGAATTTAATCATTTATGTAAGTCATAGCTCTGTAAATCCTGCAAAGTTTAAACAACATATTCCCTGGTGACTTAACGTCAAAAACCAGGGCGGGTAACCACCCAAATGTAGTCTTATCCTGCACACAAGTAGATCACAAGAACCCTTGGCGGTTTACCGCAGTGCGGGTCATAATATCTTACATATGACCACTGATGTGTAAAAAAGGAGTCACAGATAAGCCTGTTATGAATCATAACTTTGAAACATAACTATAATATCATACTTGTGATATTGAATTTTCATTTGTCGGTTTATATGACCTGCACGATAAGGGTGACAACCCAATCTTTGATACGCGCATGATTCCAATGGCGCAATTCAAAACATACCGGCGGCTTAAAGTCCATAGCCAGGGCCAGTTTAAACATAATCATGTATAAACAATATCATACCTGTGATATTGAATTGCACTGCCGGCTTATGATACCTGTGCAGTAAGTGTGATATAACCCAATCCTTAGAAGCCAATGCTTCCACATAGATGATGATTGTCATAAGCCGGCGACTTATCATCGAAAATCAAGCCGGGTTTAAATAGAAACCACTCATATACACTTTAGATGTGTTCAAAAGAGCTTTCAAATAAAACCCCAAAAATTATTTGCAAAAAGAGACTTCAAAAATTTTGAGGCTTCTGATTCGAATACGATCAGAAAACCGTCCCAAAGGGGTTAAGCTAAGATTCGAATACGATCATATAGCCCCCAGTGGCTTTGGCGTTGCCGATCAAGAGGGTACCGACAGCTATGTTCTCTTTGGTTCGAATACGACCAATGTTTGAACAGGAAGCCCCCAAATGACCTTGAGAGTTGTTTAACGACGCTGATTCGAATACGATCCACGTCGGTTCCCAAAAGGGGTTGAGCTATGATTCGAATACGATCAAGAAGCCCCCTAGTGAGCTCGGTAGTGTGCCAATCAAAAGGGTACCGACAGCTATGTTCTCTTTGGTTCGAATACGACCTATGTTTGAACAGGAAGCCCCCTAGTGATCATGAGAATATTTAACGACTCTGATTCGAATACGATCAGGGTCACACCCAAAGGGTTAAGCTAAATTCGAATACGATCAGCTCCCAATGGTCATTAAAGCAAGGTACCTATGTTTGAGTTGTGCTTTGTAAAGACTCTTTTTGGTCCCCTTAATTTTTCCTGAGAACTCAAACTTTGCGAGAGATAAATTCTTTTTGAACCGGAAAAACCGGATATTGAGAGTTTCAAGGCTTTGTGATAAACAAATTTACCTTGAACCGGATTTGAGAGCTTCAAAACTTTGTGGCAGATAAATTTCCCTTGAACCGGATTTTAAACCGGATATTTAAGAGCTTCAGTGCTTTGTGGGAGATGTCAAGTCTCTTGAGCCGGATCTAAACCGGAATCTTTCTTTTTCAGCCGGAAATTTTCTGACGGCCTTTAAACTTTTTACCAATATGGCGGTAGCCTCCAGGACCGGGTTATTTTTCCCTCCAATGACCCGGAGTTCTTGAATGCATTGAAACCGACCAATCCTGCCGAGTCATATCATTGTAGCCCTCGAGTCTCAAGTCGACTCGAGGAGTTGGCTTTGAGATTCTCCATATTGATCATAGCATAAGGTGTATATCATTGGTATTGATAGCGCGATGTGAATCCACAGAAGGTTGAAGTGACTGCGGCGGGTTATAAATGATCCGGTATGAGCCATGTCAGCAACTCGGCCAATGGTTCCTTCCAACTGGATGTTTTGAAGTTAACCAAACTGTAGTGGCGGCGACTTGTGCGCCTGCCCATTTGAACCATCCAGTGCAGACGGCGGCTGATAATACATGATAATTTGCCTCCAATTTTGTTGGAAGAAAAACCGGACTTCCCAAGCAGTGACTTGCTCATACCCAATAATCAGCTCACGCAGACGGGTGTGGCCCGGTATGTTGATATAGACCAGGCCGCGAGAAACGGATGGTAAAGACGACCGTTGCATCAGAGGCGGCATAGACAGATGAGCCGGCCGTGGCGTTGTAAACCAGTGCGGATGAGCGAGTTAACCACATCCTTTTGATGTACTGAACAATTGTCCTGCATCAACAATATTGCAGACAAAGACAAAGATAAACTGCTCTTTGATAAAAAATAGTATGTACCAATAAAATATATTTTAGATGGATATCACCTGATGTGCCAGGCCGGAAATAATCCGCCATGAAATTGATGATCGCTAGGTGAAGTTGAAGTCGCTCACGGGTGAACCGGCCGCGGCATGGTAAACCGGTGCGGACGGGTGAGTCGACCGTGACGTTTGTAAGCTGGCGCGGATAGCGAGTCGGCCACGGCGTTGTAAGCTGGCGCGGACACGTGAACCGGCCGCGAGGACGGACTGGCGAGTCGTCCGTGGCGTTGTAAGGCGGTGCGGTCGGGCGGGTTAATCGCTGATTCGCGGTAAGCCGCGTGGACGGTGAGTCAATCGCAGGCATGGGCGACGAGTCAATCGCGTGTGTTGATGTGGTGGAGGCCACGACTTGCGCACGTATCCGTCAAGCAGCACGGTAAGGACAAGCACTAGTGCAAAAATAATTTGGCGCACGCCCTTTGCGACACCTTTGTAATAAATAATGATCCTGCAAAGAAATATCACAGTCCAAAGTAATTGTTTCTTGATGAAAACAATATGTGTTAATAAGATAAACTTGGACGGATATCACCTGATTTGTCCAGACAGCTGATGATCTGTACGCAGAATCTTTGCACGTAGTAATGGTAGCGCTCCACATGCTTTTCGGACTGATGCAGTACTTGTAACAGTACTTTGAATGTAATACTGCTACTGCAGTTTATATATATATATATATATATATATATATATATATATATATATATATATATATATATAGTCTGAATGCTTGCTCTCTCCTCCGTGGATAACCAATCTTCTCGTGAAGTGGGCTTGCTCTCTCCGTTGCTTTTGCTAGGTCCTTGCGCACTGAACTTTAAGCAGCAGCTGAACCTGGCACCTCGTCGTGAGATGAGCCGACGGTGACGGGCGGGTTGCAACCTCAGTGCTAGAGGCAGAGGTGAGCGGCCAGCTTGGAAGGCGTGAGGCCCGCAGAAGCGAGGCGGAAACGAGCAGCTTGGCGGAAGCAGCGGCTCTGAGTTGAGGCCACGGCGAGCAAAACAAGCCTGCAACAGAGATGAAGGCAGGGGCACCGCAGCACGGCAGAGCTAGCGGTGACGGGGTGGATGACGAGGGTGCCTGGCCGGGGCGACTCAAGTCGCGGTTCGGACGACAGGCGCTCGTCCGGCGTGCACGAGACAAATGGCGGCTTGCGGACGATGGCTGTGGCCATGGCCTAAACCGGTCGCGCGCGAGCGACGGCGGAAGCGACGGCTGAAGGCCGCAGGCGGGAGTGAGGGCGGCTCGATGTGCGCTTGACGCGCAACATTGGGCACCTGGCAGGGCAGCTCACGGGTGCTGAGGTAGTAGGCCGGCGAGGCAAGGCCGCAACTGCGGTGGGTCGCAATGGTGGCAGAGACAGCTGAAGTGGCTCGGCAGCTCAACGCGCGCCCGCGGGCTCGGCAGCTCAGAAAAAGGCCCGACAGCAAAGGCGACTTGATGACGGACTAGTAGCTCATTGCAACAGAGGCTTCGGCGGAACGGGCAGCTCGGCGCAGGATGAACCCGCGGCTAGCTATTGGTGGAGACAAACAGCGGAGGCGAGCCTGTAATCACGGAGACGGGCGGTTTGGTGCATCGGCCGCGGCTAGAGTGTCAGTAGACGGCGACTTTAGCCCTGGCCGTGAGGGTAGGCGGTGCTCGGCCACTGCGGAGTAGGCGGCTCGCAGAAGCGAGCGTTGTAGAAGCGACTCGTCGGCCACGAAAACAGGTCGGTGACGGAGACTCAGACCGGAGACGAGGCGCGACCGCCGCTCGGATGGGAGACGAGACACGATGGCGACTCGGACGGGAAGGCGGAGTCCAGACCAGCAACGGGTCGTGGGCATCTTTTCCAGGTTGTGGATGTGGACTAGCAATGTTTTGATTTTAATGTCCGAAGCATACACGGGCTGGGACCTCCCATCGGGACCGAAGGAAAACAGTGATCCTCCTAGTAGTAGGTTTTCTCCTGGTTGTCTAGTAGCAATCGGTTTCATGAAAAGTAGCAGTAGAAAACCACGCCTGATCTCTTCGGGAGTAGACGTTGACTTGACGAAAAAACAGATCCACCTGATTTTCTCGGCCGGGTGTAATAACAGCCATGCGTAATAAATACTCATCCATTGCAGTGATCAGCGCATTGGGCTGCATCAGAACGGATCGTGTCACGTGCTAATCCGGATTTATATATATTCTTTCCTTGGTCGGGCTTGGCGACTTGCTATGACGCAAACCAACCTAATCCTAGCTTCTCACGAATTCTTCTTCGTCTTATCAATCACGAATTTTCTCAATCCCTGGGAAGATCCCTTCAAGAACTTAACACCACCGTGCGCGAGCCCCACGGTGGGCGTCAACTGTCGTGGAATTGTCACGGCAGATGTCCTTAGCGTGAGGACTTAGTCGTGAGGCCAGCGCATCTATGTAGTAGCTTGAGAGGGGTTGATTGGGATGAGAGACGCAGGGCGGATCAACGCACAAGACAAGGGTTTAGACAGCTTCGGGCCCCGGGAAACATCATCCGGTAACAACCCTACGTGCTGTTGAGGCTAGGTCTCATTATGATCACGGGAGAGTCGCCGGCTCCGGCTCTCGGTGTTTAGCCCTAGAGATTATTTCTTGTTGCCTGTCTGTCTTTGGGGAGCCCTGCCCCTCCTTATATAAGTTAGAGGGGCGGGTTACATGTGGAGTCCTAGTAGGACTAGGACTAGTCTATCTTCTTACAAGTCCGGGTCTTGCTTCCTTGTAAAGGAAATATTTGTCATCCCTTTCTTCTTAAGCCAGCCCACCATCACATGAGCCGGCCATCTGGGCCTTGGGCCTAGTCTTCTATTTGACCCACCGTCAGGGTCATCCGTGAGTCGTCAGGCTCGTGAGTCGTCTGACAGTGAGCCGCCAGACTCGTGAGTCGCCAGTCCTCCGGCGGGTCACGGTGAAGCACCAAGTCCGGCCGGGTCATACCGCGGGGTATATCCCCGACAGATTCCAAAACGGACTCCAGATCTGCCGTCCCGAGGAAGAACAGGAGGTGGCGGCGGCTTCGTATCATAAAACGCGATGAACCCTTTTCTCTGATTTTTTTCTCCCCGAACGTGAATATATGGAGTTGGAGTTGAGGTCAGTGGAGCTTCGTGGGACCCACAAGGCAGAGGGCCGCGCCCTAGGGGGCGGCGCGCCCTCCACCCATGTGGAGAGCCGGTGTCCCCCTCTGTTGATTCTTTCGCCAATATTTTTTATTTATTCCACAAATATTCTTCGTGAAGTTTCAGGTCACTCCGAGAACTTTTATTTCTGCACAAAAATAACACCATGGCAATTATGCTGAAAACAACATCAGTCCAGGTTAGTTACATTCAAATCATGCAAATTAGAGTCCAAAACAATGGCAAAAGAGTTTGGAAAAATAGATACGATGGAGACGTATCACCTGCTTACTGCTTCTATTGCACCCCCAGCCCTGGTTGCTGCTGCTCTTTTCAGTGTACAATCAGTAATATATTTCATCTGTTGGTTGAATAAATGTGTTGTTTGAACGACAAACACAATGTTTTGGAAGTCGTTGCATGGTCCGATCCTTTAGTGCCCCATACATAGCGCATACTATTTTTTGGTGTGGAACACATTTTCCACTTGTCAATCACATGAACCCTAGTGATGAAAGCGGAACAGAGGAGCCCATAATTATCTGGAAGGAAGGCTCTCACATGAATCCGGCCTAGGTACATGCTCATGGTCCCCTAAACATAAATAAATAAATAAAGGTAAATGCTCATGCACCCGTTCTTTAAATTTATGATTTGAAAAGTCAAATTTTAACAGGAGGATATTATTTCCTATGAGAGTGTCGTTACATTCAGTTGATATTATTCTTAGGCAAAGATAGCGACCAACCTTTTTTCTCCCGCCATTTTCTTCCTGCAACCAGTGGACTATTATCGTGTCCCCACCAGGTTGAAGCCCATGCAAATCGTAGTCAACGAGGTACATAGTTCTGGCCCATTATTATTTTTTGATAAGAATGCCCAACCCAGCCCAACACATTGGCGACACCACTTTACCCTAGGGCTTCTAAATGTGCTTGGTTTCACACCTCAAGAAGAAAATTGTCTAGAAAAACCTCAAGAAGAAAAAGGTGATACGCAGCATTTTACAATAAGTTGTAGCCATATAAAATTAATTCTTATAATCCAGCATAATGAGTTTTTGAGTCTGACCGGTCCAGCCGCCAAAACCAAACATGCGCCGGCGGGAGGGCCTGTTCCCACCTTCTACAACTGGTTGCGCTGCCGTGCATGCATCGCCGCCCTGTTGTACCCTGAAATGCTAGCCAGGCCATCCCTCTACTCCAACATCCTATTCTTCTCCAGTGACGACCGCCCAGCCAGCACCAGAACCAGTGAACCCTCGTACTCCCCTCCGCCTATGCCCACACTACCGCATCTTCCCCGGCTCCTGTTCATTCCCGTCCGAGGCCTCACCGTCGTCCTTCACCTTGGTGCGCTCGTAGCGGCGCCGCCGTCCAGCCATGTCAATATAGTGAATCGGGAGAGGACTGTAGTTGTGAGTATGAAAGTATGGACCCACCAGGTCCACTCCCGAATGCAAGCAAGTGCCTCTTTACTACTCAGATGCACCCCTCAATTTTTTTACTCTACTCTACCCTACTGATATTTAGGACCCACCTCATTGTCAACGTATAGTCAATTAACGACAGAATTGCACAACGAATAGTCAATTAATGACAGAATTGCACAACACATTTTTTTAGGATTTGTTTAGACGGAGCAGGGTATAAACTGGGTTGTGTGGTCTCTATGGCCCGTCTAACAACATGACCAGCCTAGCAGGGTTTTCTATGGGAAAATAGGTAGCCCACCATTTCTTTTTGAAGAATACCCAACCTAGGCCTATTTGTTTTCTCCGACTTACGGGGCTACAAATCTTTCAAGATGAGGAGGGATGCATTCCGCCCTGGCCAAAATATGGGCAGTAAATCTGAAAAGTAATATGAAATGGGCTGCAAATTCCAAAAAAGCAAATGGGCAATTAGTTTCTTTTTTGTTTTTGTTCTTCACTGATATTTCATATTTCATTGGATTTTAACATATGATGGTATTACTTCATTTTTAAATTAGTTTTAGTATGGCTCCTAATTTTGGGATTAAAAATATTTCGTACCCCAGCAAAAATATGCGAATTTTTAAAATTTCGCATATTTTTTAGTTCAAAATTTTAACCCTGGCACTAACCAGAAAATGGGCAGCAATTCTAAAAATGGAAAATGGGTTGGAATAAATTCCATATGAATTAGCAAATGGGCTATTAATTATAAAAATAATAGCAAATGGGTTGTACATGCCACATATTTCTAGGCTAACTTCTTTACTCAAGGCTTTGTGAACTTATAGTCAGCACACGATTCTAGCAGCAGTGACTATAGGATGTCCATCCAATGGCCGACGTGCTTCTTCAATCTCTGATCTTCCTGCTCCAGCGGTCTAAACCAGCGCCGGTGGGACTGCCTCCTCCCTCCTATTGTGGCCACCTGTGATGCCGCGTAGGCTTCACCGGCCCACCCTACTCCCTCTGCTGGCCTGACCATCCCTCTATCCACCCGCACCTCCTATTATTCTTCGGTGACGGCAGCGTCACGCCGCAACCGAACCAATCAACCGTCATACTCCCCTCAGCATGGGCGTCCACTGTTGTGTCTTCGCTGGCTCCGAGTCGTTCCATTCCTAGGCCTCATCGTCGTCCACCGTGTTGGTGCTCTAGATGCGGCGTGCTCAACATGGTCAACATTCAACAAGCGACAACCATCGGAATAGGGACGTATGTGGAGAGGCTGACAGTAGGGACCCCCATGGTCCATGGCCGCACGCAAGCCACTGCCTCCTTATTTTGCGAAAAAATGATTCATCCCCCTGGCATGTGGGGCCCAGATTTGGAGGCTGACCGGTGGGCCTACTAAGTTGACGCGTGCATAGTGCTTTGTAAACTTAGTCAACAAACAATTCTAGAAGCAGTGACCGTTGGATGTTATCGAATGGCCCTGCGGCTTCTTCAATATCTGTTCTTCTTGCACCAGCCGCCCAAACTAGCGCCGGCGAGACCGCCCGCTCCTGCCTCCAGTGGCCAGCTGCGCTACCGCGCAGGCCTCACCGCCCCACCCTACTCCCACTGCTGGCCAGGCATTCCCCTCTAATCACCCATACCCCCTGTTATTCTCTGTGATGGCAGGCTCAAATCGCACCTGAACCAGTCAACCCTCATACTCCCCTCCGCATGGGCATCCTCTGCCGTCTTTCCCCTGGCTCCGTGTCGTTCCCTTCCTAGGTCATGCCGTCATCCACCAACTTGGTGCTCTCGGATGGTATGGCCTCGTCAATGCAGTCAATGAATGACAGCCATCAGAAGAGGATTGTACATGGAGAAGCTAACAGCTGGGTCCATGGCCACACGCAAGGAAGTGCCTCCTTATTATGCAAAATAATGATTCCTCCACCTGACAGCTTGGACCCACCAAAAGGGCCTCTGTATTTCGCAAAAAAAGTCCCCCTGACAGCTGGGACCCACCAGCTTTATCTTCACACGCAAGGAAGTGCCTCCTTATTACATGCAAAAAAAGTTGATGACCCCTGAGAGCTGAGACCCACCAGGTCGCATACGTAGCGTTATTTGTATGGTTGCGAACGTGTACATACATAGCGGTTGATCGGTCTTTCTGCAGCAATGAACCGTGGCCGAGTAAGGAGCAGCACGTGTCCTAGTAGAGCCGCCGATGTAGCATGTCATGCAGTCCCGTGTATATCGTGTACACATACGTACAAACACGCTGCAATAACGTAACTACGGTTACATACGTACATACTGGTGGGGTCTCGAACGCATACAACAGCGACGACCTTTTCATCGGTAGTGAACTGGCTGGGTCGGAACGGAGGAAACAGTGTTGTGTTCATCGGGAGACAACCGACTGGGTCAGAATACGTCCTGTACATCGGGAGCCAACCGACATGGACAGAACAACCGAAAGGAGATCTCGCATACTGTAGAACGGAGGAAACGGCTTTCTGTTGGACCGCGTACGGTCGAAACGGGGTCCTGTTTATTGGGAAGGATCCTGCGTACCGCAGAATGAAGGAAACAAACTTCAGTTCGAGTGCCTACGATCGAAACGGGGTCCTGTTGATCGGGAAGGGTGTGGCATATCGCAAAACAGGGGAAACAGACTTTTATTCGAGCGCCTACGGTCGAAACGGGGTCCTGTTCATCCACCATCTACTACCTCGCTACAGCCTCCACGGGGCTACTGTTCATCCACCGTCGTCTTCTGTCGGGACCCCGATTCCAAGTCACACCGATCTAGCCTGTAACACCTCATATCACTTTGCGGCCTCACGCACGGTACTCCCACGGGTGTCGCCTTACCATGGCCCGAGACCGTTTGCGCCTTTTGGCTCACGTATATGACAATGTCGCTAGCATCCATATGACATAGAACCCGGGCCGACATGGCTAGTCGTGAACCCAAAGCAGCACTAACGTATGGGGACAGGCATACATGAATCAACATCGAACGTGTCGGTCAGCAGCGTGCGAATCCGGGCTGTAGCACTGGGCTAACAGGACTCCGGGAACCCGGGCTGTAGCAGGCTAGGCAGGACTCCGGATGTCACCGCGTGACATTTCCCCGAAGGGACAGACACAGGAACGATATGAAACACATGCCGGCCAGTCAAGTGTCCAGAGCAGTAGTGCTGGGCTAGCAGGACTCCGGTGAACCGGGCTGTAGCGGACTACCATGGCTCAAGGAGGCACTAGACTACATTTCCCCATAAGAGAGGCTGCTAAGGATAGACAACTAGATTGTCGGATCCCACACATACCAAGCATTTCAATCATATACACAATATGCTTGATATGTGCAAATACAACATGGCATCACAACAAGACTCTACGACTCAGAGTATTTATTCATTAGGCTCCGAAGAGCCAGATATTACAAACATGGGTCTCATGACCCAACATTCAGAGCATACAAGTCAAAGCACATGCGGAAGCTTAACATGTCTGAGTACAGACATCTACAAAAGAAAAAGGCTG
This sequence comes from Aegilops tauschii subsp. strangulata, assembly GCF_002575655.3. Classification (NCBI taxonomy): domain Eukaryota; kingdom Viridiplantae; phylum Streptophyta; class Magnoliopsida; order Poales; family Poaceae; genus Aegilops; species Aegilops tauschii. The sequence goes on from NC_053038.3 coordinate 291,555,654, forward strand.
CGAAGCCTGACTATCTCCCAGATCCTGCCGAGGGCACAAGATCGTAGCTGAGGTATCAAGCTAAACGTCGAAGTCCACACGGAACTACTAGCGAGACTGACGTCTCTCTGCAAAACATAAAATAAGCAAACGTGAGTACAAATGTACCCAGCAAGACTTACATCAGGACTATCTATATATGCATCGGTATCAACAAAGGGGGTGGTGGAGTTTAACTGCAGCAAGCCAGCTTTGACTCGGTGGCTATCCTGAACTATGACTGCAAGTAACTCTTTTGAGGTGGCGCACACGAGTCCACATATTCACCATATCAATACACCACTATGGATCCGCTCCCGTCTCCCTACGAGAACGCCATCCATAGCACTCATGCTTATCTTGCGCATTTTAGAGTATCCACTTTCACTTGTCTATGAACTGTACAGGCAACCCAGAAGTCCTTTACCGCGGACACGGCTATTCGAATAGATCATATTAACCCTGCAGGGGTGTACTTCATCACACACGCTCTTGCCACTTACCACTATGCACACGTCGTGTACCTCAGCAACCTTCAAGCGGAAGCCTGGCGAGGGAGTCGGCCACGACCTGACTAACCACACAAGTCTCTGGTCCAGGTTTATCGCCTATTCGGGTTCCATCCGCAAGGAGATCCGGCCGGGGTGTCGCTCACGGCCCCAAACGATGTGAACAGGGTTCCCAAGCCCACCTCGACGGATGGATCTACGCTTGGTACACCGTGCCACGGTGCCTAGTCTGTCCCAAGCCCACCTGTACCGGGTACCACTTGGTAGACTACTAACACAACCTACAAACACCAGAAACTAGTTGCAACTCCTGGACAGAGATCGAGGCAGTTAATAAGCCGAGAGGGGTCGAGTTACCGGAACCCAATGTGTGGTAGTAACTGTTCATGGATCACAAACACAGAACTCAGTTCCTGAGGACGGTTTCAATGAGACAACCCACCATGTACTCCTACATGGCCTCTCACCGCTACCTTTACCAAATCGTGTTCACACCCTTAGCTCTCACACAGTAGGACATGCTCACCACTTTCCAATTCATTCCCGATGAATCAGACCTGACACAACTCTAAGCAATAGCAGGCATGACAAACAAGCATGAATGAGTAGGCACATCAGGGCTCAAACAACTCCTACTCATGCTAGTGGGTTTCATCTATTTACTGTAGCAATGACAGGTCATGCAGAGGATAAGGGGTTCAACTACCGTAGCAAGTAACAGATGAATCGTTGTTGTCCTAATGCAGTAAAAGAGAGCAGGAGCGAGAGAGTGGGATTGTATCGGAATGAACAAGGGGGTTTTGCTTGCCTGGAACTTCTGAAGATAGCATTGAGTCTTCATTAGTGTCAGCGATCACAACGTCGGAACATCGTCTACTGAGGGGGAACAAACACCGGCAACAGAGAGGAAACACAATCAATGCAATGCAACAATATGATGCATGAATATGACATGGCAATATGCTGTGAATTGAGCTAATGCAGCTAGCAACATGTTAAATGGAGTTGGCTTGAATCCTAGGTTCAATTCAAACTCCATATGTGAGGGTTTAAATGCCATTTATATGACTTGGCCTAAACAGCAGCCATAAGTTATTCTAACATGCATGGAGATGGTACAGATGGATAGATTGGATTTTTCTGATCATTTTTCATATATAAATTATTTGATTTGGAGCTACGGTTGAATTTCTATGAATTTTAGAAGTTTGCACTATTTTCTGGAATTTCCTGTATAAGAATAATTCCAGTAATTAGATTACTGCGTCAGCACTACGTCAGGATGACGTCAGCTGGTCAGCGGGGTCGTCCAGGTCAAACCTGACGTGTCGGGGCCACACGTCAGTGACACGGGGACTAATCCCGATCAAAACCAGCGCTGATTGGGTTTGACCCTGTGGTAGGGCCCACTGTCAGTGGCTGTGAGGTGGCTAGTTAAGGGATTAGCCTCTAATGACGAAGCCACGTCATCATCGCCGGACTCTGGCCGGGGGCGACCATTCGGCACGGCGAAGCTGCAGCTGGGCGGCGCTAGGGGCTGCGGTTAGGTGCGGTGCGACCACCAGGAGGGAGCCCATGCTCGTCCGCATCCAACGGGGTAGGCAGCAGCGACTGGGGTGCGATGTACTCGCCGGAGACGAGCTCGCGGCGGCGGCCGGAGTTCGGGAACATGCGGGGGTTCGGTGTTCCGGTGCACGGGAGAGCTAGTTAGGGGCTGCGTTGGACTCATCGTTGCTCCAGGAGCACGCCGGAGGCACAATCTTGAGCGGAGATGCACGGTGGCTGCGAGAGCAACGACCATGGCCGACGGCGGCGCTCGGGTACGGCGGCTGGCACGACTAGAGGCGTAATCGAGCTCGGGGAGAGGGGGTTACGATGCGGGAGCTCACGGTGGTTGCAGAGATCGTCGAAGCGGGCTCGGGGAAGGCTTGACGGCGTCGGAATCCCGGCGGCGATCTCCTGTGGCCGAGGAAGAAGATGAGGACGTCGAGGGCGTTGCGGTGCTTCCCAGCTCACGTGGCTTGGTGGGGTAGATGGGGACGGCGTGGTGGAGCTCTCGAGCATGTTGGAAGGGCGAGGGAGGCCCGGTGGTCGTGGCAACAGCGAGCGGCGGCGACGGCATACTCGGCCATGGGGGGGGAACAGAGGAGCGAGGGGAAGGGAGGTCCAGAGAGCGAGGGAGAAGTGAGAGGGGGTCGGGGAGGTGGCGTGGCACTCGTGGAGGCGTCCAGAAGCGGCGGAAGCAGGAGGTGGCCTCGCGTGCGGCGACCACACGCCCGGCGTCCCTCTGGCGTCCTTCTGGCCCGAGGTGGGAGACGGTGGCGGCTCTGGTGGGCTGGGCCAGCTCCTGGGCCGTGGTGGGGCGCCAGGTGAGTCCAGGTGAGGGGCCCAGTGGCCTTCTCTCTCTTACTTAATTGTTTCTGTTTTTTCTATTTTATTTCTCTGTTTTGAATTAGTAAAAATACGAATTCATTTTGTAAGATCCTGAAAATAATTGTGGGCACTTTTGAAACTATTTCCAACAGCCCTCAAATGCTTTCAAGATTATTTGGACAGTTAAAATATTTTATAGAATTTAAATGTCCAAATTCAAATACTTATGATTTAATTCAAAAATCCAGAATGTCCTAGAAAAAGTGTGCACCATTTTTGCCAGGGGTTTTAGCCCAATCCAGAAATGATGGACATTTTATGAAGGGCATTTTGGGTTCATTGAAACCAATTTTAGTAAACCCTAGTTGGTTTCAGGGGGTGCTGGGGGTTCTGTCATCCCCATTTCAACTTTCAATAAATTTAGACATGATGCAAGCATGACTAGCTAGCCTAGTGCATAGCAGGGCTAGGGATGTGACAACTCACCCCCACTAAACAAAAATCTCGTCCCGAGATTTAAGCGTAGGGTAAGATGAAAGGGGAACGCAAAGTAACATAATCTTCACGATCCAATTGTTCTTCTCGAAGATGTTGACTCATTGCATCATCCTGATATTGACATCTTTTCTTTCGAGAGCTTCATCCAACTATGATGACGGAAGAGAGGGAAACTCTACAGGATTGATCATCTCGAAGATCGAGCTATACAAGACCAACTCGCGGAATGAGATGTTGAAACATCTCGAGTTGAGACACCAAACACATCGAGAGGGATGGAAGAACAAACGATGAGGTTTGATTTGGTGGGCAACAATCCCACGCTTAGATAATATGGTGCATGGGTTCCAAGGCAGTGAGGAGTTAATTGCCATGACTCCATAACGGGGCACCTTAGGAAAGGTGACTCGTTGAATTATCCCTTAAGTGGCAAAAAGAATTACTTTTGATTCGGAGATCATTGAAACTCTTCATACCAGCGTAAGGCAATTTACAAATGATCGTTTGAAAGAATTCGAAAGAATGGCGCACTCAATTTGGAATGGAAACTATGGTTATAGAACAACTCGGCAAATGGAAGGCACATTCCAGTTGATACCAAGGATATAACCTAGTGACTGAGCGTGCTTTCAAGAACTTGAGCATTTCCATATTCATCAAGGTTTTACCAACATCCGTGCTGAGGATCCTGGCAACACATCATACTACCATGATGAACGGTGATGGAGGATGCAGATGCAAAGGAAGATAACACTTTCTCAGATTTTTCCTTAGCAATGCCAAAGAAGCAAATCTAGATGATCGACCGAGAGACATTTAGCACTCCGCTTCTAATGTTCTCCTTGATGTGCTAGCGTAACACGGTCAATGCTTAAAACATCAACACGGCCATCAAGTAAAGGTCGAACTTCGGGAACACAAGAATCCATAAGGAATAACTACGGAAGTAAATCCTACGGAATCCTTATGGGGAGGTGGCCAACTTTATCAATCAGAATACTACAATAATAGGTCTTCCGGCTGGGTGTGTTGGCTAGGACATCCACTTACCGGGTTATAGAGAGACCAATATTATAATTCTTGGAAAAGGTTCCAACCATCATATCTGCCCGAGATTCAGATCTGGTTGGTGTCAGGATATTCCAGACTCATCAAGTCTAGAAGGAAAAATGAAAGTTTGCAACACAAATCGACGAGATGACGTTGCGAGATTCTCAGGGGATGAACTACGATAGCAAGCTCCAAAACATGAGTTGGTTCTGCTAAACACATGTGAACACGCTGTCACAGACAAGCATGACCACATAGTAGTCTTATGATAAAACACTACCGAGTTCAGGTGGGGAACCATCCTCGAGGATATTGGAGTCTTGTGCATGATCTAGAATTAGCACAACAAGCTCCTTTTCCTTGAACAATCAATCAGTGGCTTGGTGTGCTAGGAACACATATAGAATGGAGGTAGCGAGCCTATCAAACCATAGCATACTTCGCACATGCATGATTGACTTGGGATGGTTCCAGAGAAAACAAAAACAATCTTTCTCGGATCCACGGCGACACCTTACATCAAGTGCACGTGAATTAAAGAAAGTCACTTCTTTCATCCAAACATATCCTTCATGAGATAGCATGAAGAAAATGCTAGCACAAGTTTCCAACACTAACTTAATGTTCAACACGAGTCATGGAGAAGATAAGAATGTTGCCGATGGGCTCAGCAACAATTTATCAAAATTCCAATGGAGATGGACTTCCATAATTATGTGAAAAAGTGATAGCATTGGTCAGACCCAAAAGATATAATGGTGTATGCTCGAGGGATCAACCGCGAGTAAGACAACATTACGAACATCGTTGGTTCTGATTTGATTTGACGATAGCCCATGTTCAAATCAAAGTCTTGATACGACAATAGGTCCAACAACTGATCACAAGGACCAATCGATGAAGATATCACCTTTCTTTGACACACACACACAAGGATATCCCTTTGGAAATGAACTAAGTTAGACAAGCTTTTATCTTCCAACTCTCCAAGTTGTTGTCTAGCTTAACCAACTAGCTCAAGGGTAGGCAACACAGATTCTTGGAGAAGGGTTGGTTACAAGAAACCAACTTGATCACGAGCTCAACATAGCGGTCAGGTGACAACCTGGTGATACTTCTAAGAAGATATTCGGAAAATCACGAACCACCGATATGTTACTAAGCTCGAGAACAATCTTGCTCTTCAGGGCAAGACGATATGATCAACTGAGCAAGGGTTTAACAAAATCCTAACTCATTGATTGAAGAGTGCACCAAAAATAAGGACTAGGTAGGACGATCAATCTTAGGATGACGATTCGATAACCAGCACGCTAAGAATGAGAGTATTGCCATTAACTGCCAAGCAACGAGTTGCTCAGAGTATTGATTTCACACCTCACGGTTCAATTGTCGGTATTCCGGTTGTGACAACACGGGACCGAGGAATGAATAATGATGGCGAGAAGTATCACTGCGTCAAGAATTCATAAGAGTTGGTGCAATTCTCATGACACTCTTGACATGAAGATGGTTACACTCCAAGGTAGAACAGAACAAAAACTGGATTGGCATTTTGATCTGCGGAATACAATTGTTTTGACCCGATCCTAGATATGGATGAGGTTCTGGAGTTAGTTTCTCCTAGTCATTGTGAAATAGAATGGCTTGACAAACAACAAGAATAATAGGCATCGATAACACAAATGCACAATTACTCCTGACTATCAATTGATAGATGAAGGTCGGAATACAGCTAAAGAGGGACAACCCAAAAGAACATATGATTATCTGAGTTGTGGATGCATGGATTAGTATGTCGAACAAGTTCAACATATTTCTTCCGGATAATCCATGCAGAGGAGGAAGGACTGGCAGAGTCACAATATGAATGGAGTACTCCTCAAGAGCACTCTAGTTGTGATCTTTCGGTTCCGCGAGGAACTTCTTCCATAAGTAGTTCATGATGTTTGGAAGAAGGATGTACCATGAACCTCGAGGACTATCGCAAAGGTTGCTAATATCCTAAAGGAACGAGCAACACTATCAACACGAGGTAAGTAGGGTGAATCTTGGGTTCAAGAACCCAGAAACAGAATGCCTACTAACTAATAACATCACGGGATGCTTTCGAGAAAGGTGGCCAAAATTATCACACTGGGAACACAAAACATGGCTGGATTATTAGGTGATCCTCTAAAACACCTAGGGTCATAATAATAGCTCCAACATATATGTCGAGACAACAGAGTACCTCAACTCACCGATTAGTGTGGATAAACTGGCCCAAAGAACATCGAGAACGGAAAGAAGGGATTTGCAAATGCATCAAACTATTTAGAGACCTGGGATGACTCGGACAACATAGCGGCTGTAAAAGCTCAAAAAGGATTTGAGATATCCTGCAAAATGGTGGCATAACCATTCAGAATCACAATATCAAGGTTCCGAGACCAACTATGAACATACGGAAGTAGTAGAGACTGAACTGAGGCTTGAAACCAACAATCCTACGAGTCTACGGATTAGTAACACGTGATCCTGATAGAAAGATGAGAAGCCTAGTTCTTAATCCCCATAGAAGAGAAGAGGATGACTCAGATCAGAAGGCTATAAGGTAAAGGAGTAAAAAGAACCTTACGTTCCCTTCCACAATCAATTCCCTTATATAACTAAAGCATTTCTAGACTCAACTTCGACCAGTTTGGCTTGGTAATCCTACAGGCAGCCTGGCTCTGATACCAAAGCTGTCGGGACCCCGATTCCAAGTCACACCGATCTAGCCTGTAACACCTCATATCACTTTGCGGCCTCACGCACGGTACTCCCACGGGTGTCGCCTTACCATGGCCCGAGACCGTTTGCGCCTTTTGGCTCACGTATATGACAATGTCGCTAGCATCCATATGACATAGAACCCGGGCCGGCATGGCTAGTCGTGAACCCAAAGCGGCACTAACGTATGGGGACAGGCATACATGAATCAACATCGAACGTGTCGGTCAGCAGCGTGCGAATCCGGGCTGTAGCACTGGGCTAACAGGACTCCGGGAACCCGGGCTGTAGCAGGCTAGGCAGGACTCCGGATGTCACCGCGTGACATTTCCCCGAAGGGACAGACACATGAACGATATGAAACACATGCCGGCCAGTCAAGTGTCCAGAGCAGTAGTGCTGGGCTAGCAGGACTCCGGTGAACCGGGCTGTAGCGGACTACTATGGCTCAAGGAGGCACTAGACTACATTTCCCCATAAGAGAGGCTGCTAAGGATAGACAACTAGATTGTCGGATCCCACACATACCAAGCATTTCAATCATACACACAATATGCTTGATATGTGCAAATACAACATGGCATCACAACAAGACTCTACGACTCAGAGTATTTATTCATTAGGCTCCGAAGAGCCAGATATTACAAACATGGGTCTCATGACCCAACATTCAGAGCATACAAGTCAAAGCACATGCGGAAGCTTAACATGTCTGAGTACAGACATCTACAAAAGAAAAAGGCTGCGAAGCCTGACTATCTCCCAGATCCTGCCGAGGGCACAAGATCGTAGCTGAGGTATCAAGCTAAACGTCGAAGTCAACACGGAACTACTAGCGAGACTGACGTCTCTCTGCAAAACATAACATAAGCAAACATGAGTACAAATGTACCCAGCAAGACTTACATCAGGACTATCCATATATGCATCGGTATCAACAAAGGGGGTGGTGGAGTTTAACTGCAGCAAGCCAGCTTTGACTCGGTGGCTATCCTGAACTATGACTGCAAGTAACTCTTTTGAGGTGGCGCACACGAGTCCACATATTCACCATATCAATACACCACTATGGATCCGCTCCCGTCTCCCTACGAGAACGCCATCCATAGCACTCACGCTTATCTTGCGCATTTTAGAGTATCCACTTTCACTTGTCTATGAACTGTACAGGCAACCCAAAAGTCCTTTACCGCGGACACGGCTATTCGAATAGATCATATTAACCCTGCAGGGGTGTACTTCGTCACACACGCTCTCGCCACTTACCACCATGTACACGTCGTGTACCTCAGCAACCTTCAAGCGGAAGCCTGGCGAGGGAGTCGGCCACGACCTAACTAACCACACAAGTCTCTGGTCCAGGTTTATCGCCTATTCGGGTTCCATTCACAAGGAGATCCGGCCGGGGTGTCGCTCACGGCCCCAAACGATGTGAACAGGGTTCCCAAGCCCACCTCGACGGATGGATCTATGCTTGGTACACCGTGCCATGGTGCCTAGTCTGTCCCAAGCCCACCTGTACCGGGTACCACTTGGTAGACTACTAACACAACCTACAAACACCAGAAACTAGTTGCAACTCCTGGACAGAGATCGAGGCGGTTAATAAGCCGAGAGGGGTCGAGTTACCGGAACCCAATGTGTGGTAGTAACTGTTCATGGATCACAAACACAGAACTCAGTTCCTGAGGACGGTTTCAATGAGACAACCCACCATGTACTCCTACATGGCCTCTCACCGCTACCTTTACCAAATTGTGTTCACACCCTTAGCTCTCACACAGTAGGACATGCTCACCACTTTCCAATTCATTCCCGATGAATCAGACCTGGCACAACTCTAAGCAATAGCAGGCATGACAAACAAGCATGAATGAGTAGGCACATCAGGGCTCAAACAACTCCTACTCATGCTAGTGGGTTTCATCTATTTACTGTGGCAATGACAGGTCATGCAGAGGATAAGGGGTTCAACTACCGCAGCAAGTAACAGATGAATCGTTGTTGTCCTAATGCAGTAAAAGAGAGCAGGAGCGAGAGAGTGGGATTGTATCGGAATGAACAAGGGGGTTTTGCTTGCCTGGCACTTCTGAAGATAGCATTGAGTCTTCATTAGTGTCAGCGATCACAACGTCGGAACATCGTCTACTGAGGGGGAACAAACACCGGCAACAGAGAGGAAACACAATCAATGTAATGCAACAACATGATGCATGAATGTGACATGGCAATATGCTGTGAATTGAGCTAATGCAGCTAGCAACATGTTAAATGGAGTTGGCTTGAATCCTAGGTTCAATTCAAACTCCATATGTGAGGGTTTAAATGCCATTTATATGACTTGGCCTAAACAGCAGCCATAAGTTGTTCTAACATGCATGGAGATGGTACAGATGGATAGATTGGATTTTTCTGATCATTTTTCATATATAAATTATTTGATTTGGAGCTACGCTTGAATTTCTATGAATTTTAGAAGTTTGCACTATTTTCTGGAATTTCCTGTATAAGAATAATTCCAGTAATTAGATTACTGCGTCAGCACTACGTCAGGATGACGTCAGTTGGTCAGCGGGGTCGTCCAGGTCAAACCTGACGTGTGGGGGCCACACGTCAGTGACACGGGGACTAATCCCGGTCAAAACCAGCGCTGATTGGGTTTGACCCTGTGGTAGGGCCCACTGTCAGTGGCTGTGAGGTGGCTAGTTAAGGGATTAGCCTCTAATGACGAAGCCACGTCATCATCGCCGGACTCTGGCTGGCGGCGACCATTCCGCACGGCGGAGCTGCAGCTGGGCGGCGCTAGGGGCTGCGGTTAGGTGCGGTGCGACCACCAGGAGGGAGCCCATGCTCGTCCGCATCCAACGGGGTAGGCAGCAGCGACTGGGGTGCGATGTACTCGCCGGAGACGAGCTCGCGGCGGCGGCCGGAGTTCGGGAACATGCGGGGGTTCGGTGTTCCGGTGCACGGGAGAGCTAGTTAGGGGCTGCGTTGGACTCATCGTTGCTCCAGGAGCACGCCGGAGGCACAATCTTGAGCGGAGATGCACGGTGGCTGCGAGAGCAACGACCATGGCCGACGGCGGCGCTCGGGTACGGCGGCTGGCACGACTAGAGGCGTAATCGAGCTCGGGGAGAGGGGGTTACGACGCGGGAGCTCACGGTGGTTGCAGAGGTCGTCGAAGCGGGCTCGGGGAAGGCTTGACGGCGTCGGAATCCCGGCGGCGATCTCCTGTGGCCGAGGAAGAAGATGAGGACGTCGAGGGCGTTGCGGTGCTTCCCAGCTCACGTGGCTTGGTGGGGTAGATGGGGACGGCGTGGCGGAGCTCTCGAGCACGTTGGAAGGGCGAGGGAGGCCCGGTGGTCGTGGCAACAGCGAGCGGCGGCGACGGCATACTCGGCCATGGGGGGGGGGGGGGAACAGAGGAGCGAGGGGAAGGGAGGTCCAGAGAGCGAGGGAGAAGTGAGAGGGGGTCGGGGAGGTGGCGTGGCACTCGTGGAGGCGTCCAGAAGCGGCGGAAGCAGGAGGTGGCCTCGCGCGCGGCGACCACACGCCCGGCGTCCCTCTGGCGTCCTTCTGGCGCGAGGTGGGAGACGGTGGTGGCTCTGGTGGGCTGGGCCAGCTCCTGGGCCGTGGTGGGGCGCCAGGTGAGTCCAGGTGAGGGGCCCAGTGGCCTTCTCTCTCTTACTTAATTGTTTCTGTTTTTTCTATTTTATTTCTCTGTTTTGAATTAGTAAAAATACGAATTCATTTTGTAAGATCCTAAAAATAATTGTGGGCACTTTTGAAACTATTTCCAACAGCCCTCAAATGCTTTCAAGATTATTTGGACAGTTAAAATATTTTATAGAATTTAAATGTCCAAATTCAAATACTTATGATTTAATTCAAAAATCCAGAATGTCCTAGAAAAAGTGTGCACCATTTTTGCCAGGGGTTTTAGCCCAATCCAGAAATGATGAACATTTTATGAAGGGCATTTTGGGTTCATTGAAACCAATTTTAGTAAACCCTAGTTGGTTTCAGGGGGTGCTGGGGGTTCTGTCATCCCCATTTCAACTTTCAATAAATTTAGACATGATGCAAGCATGACTAGCTAGCCTAGTGCATAGCAGGGCTAGGGATGTGACATCTTCCTCCAGCCTCCACCAACTACTGTTCATCCACGGGCTACTATTTATCCAGCCTCCACCAGCTACTGTTCATCCATCCTCCACGGGGTCCTGTTCATCCACCCCCAACCGACTGGGGTGCAGCGGCCTCCTCAGGGTCCGGTTCATCCAACGGCAACCACCTACTACAACGGGGTCCTGTTCATCCAACCCCCACCGGGAACTGTTCATTCACAGCCAAACCAACAACCAACTCGGCTCACCACGTCTCGACTAGTTCTATGTATCGCGCGCACGGTAGCAACGACACTGTTCATCGAGTGGCAACCCAACACACCGGCTGGCTGCATCTCGCACAGGGGTTTGATCGGCTTCAGTAACCAGCAACAGTGATCGATCGCCTGGGTTCAATTAGTAGCAGCAGCGAAGGAATCGCTCGGGTTTAGTCAACATCGAAGGAATCGCTCGGGTTCAGTTAACAGCCAAGGGATCAATCACTACAGTTCAGTAACGTAGCTAGTGCAATCACTCAGGTTCAGTAAGAGAACGCCACTCCCTCGGGTTCAGTTAGAGCCAACGCCTTGCACACACACACACACACACACACACACACACACACACACACGCCTACTACGAGAGAAACGCGCAAACCACAATACATCGCTCGGCCCCGACCACCCACCGTAACCGAGAACTCCGCGAAAATTTCCTAGCCCTCCCTTCTACCATGATTTTTTATGTCATGGACAACCCAAAGAATGTCATGCAGGTGCGTCCCCGGCCCGCCGAGGACGAAAAGCCCATTTTCGGTCATGATGTTTTTTTCATACAAGTAGGAGCCCACCACGTCTATGATGATACATGGTTTTGTCACAATCATCGTCATAGAAGTGTCATAACCATGGCATATTTTTTTTCCGTTCGGGCCATAATGTCACGGATGTGTCTTTTTTTGTAGTGCGTATCAAGCATCCTCAAGCTTAATTACTGCTCGTCCTCGAGGAGGTAAATGAAAAAAATAGAATTTTTGATGTGGAATGCTACCTATCACATTCATCATATAATCTTTTCTTTTACAACATGGATATTTAGACTTGAGTGATTCAAAGCAATAGTCTATTATTTTACATGGAAACATACATACTCAAGTGTGCCAATAAGGAACCATATCTTTCAAAATATCAACACTAAAGAAAATTATCCCTTGCCCATTATGCTCAGTCATTGATCCATTCATGAAACACACAAGTATGCCAATACTGTTCTCTAGTTGGTGCTTTATAAGAGAAGATGGAGACCCAAATAAAAATAAAAATTGCATAAAAGTAAGTAGGTAGGCCCTTCGCAAAGGGAAGCAGAGATTTGCAGAGGTGCCAGAGCTCAAAGTTTAAAATAGAGATAATTTTTTTGAGGTAGGCATGCTTTTCCTGTCAACGAAAACGACCGAAAATTCCCAATATCTTCCATGCTAGACAAATTATAAGCGGTTCCCAAACATAAAGTAAAGTTTAGGCTGCTGCCACCATCCATGAGGACTCGCGTGAGATGGAATCCATCAATGATTGGGTCAAGGACCAGTGCGGCTGAACCGCCATGACGGATACTGGTCGGATGGTCCCTGCGATCGAAAGTGATCGGACAGGAAGACCATGGGTTGAACTTTGGGGCGACTGGCTCCATCGCATAGACGTCCCTGAGTGCGCGTTTGTGCTCCCTCTTGGGGATATGTGTAGCATATATCATGTTCACTATTTTAACTTGGGGGGGGACTTCTTCTGTCCCGCTGTGTTCGGTGGCCGGGGCTCCTCATCATCGTCCTCGCTTTGCGACCCCTTCTCCTTGTTCTTGGCATTTAGCTTGCCGGCCTATTTAAAAACCCAACAATCTCTGCTGGTATGATTGGCTGGTTTGTCTAGGGTGCCATGAATCTGGCATGGGCGATCGAGTATGCGGTCCAAGCTGGATGGGCCTGGATTGGTTCTCTTATATGGCTTCTTCCACTGACCGGACTTGGAGCCACTGAATCCGGCGTTGACTGCCGTGTCATCGGTATTGTCACCATTGCTTCGACACTTGTGCCTGTTGCATCGGGGCTTGCCGTTGCTGTTTTTGGTCTCAGAGGTGCCAGATTCGCTTGCAGTGTTATTGCTACGGGCTAGCCAACTATCCTCGCCCGGACAAAAATGGGTCATGAGTCCCGTGAGGGCTGCCATGGACTTCGGCTTTTCTTGGACGAGGTGACGGGCTAGCCATTCGTCGCGGATGCTATGCTTAAAGGCCGCTAGGGCTTCAGCGTCCGGACAGTCGACGATCTTGTTCTTTTTAGTTAGGAACCTGGTCCAGAATTTCCTGGCTGACTCTCCGGGCTGTTGGATTATGTGACTTAAGTCACCGGCATCTGGAGGTCGTACGTATGTACCTTGGAAGTTTTCGCGGAAGGTGTTGGGGATATACCCCGCGGTATGACCTGGCCAGAAGTATGACCCGGCCGGACTTGGCACTTCACCGATGACCCGCCGGAGGATTGACAACTCTCCCATGATCATAATGAGACCTAGCCTCAAACAGCATGTAGGGTTGTTACCGGATGATGTTTCCCGGGGCCCGAAGCTTTCTAAATCCTCGTCTTGTGTTGCGTCTCTCGATTCTGCTCAACCCCTCTCAAGCTACCACATAGATGCGTTAGCCTCGCGACTAAGTCCTGACACTAAGGACATCTGCCGTGACAATTCCACGACAGTTGGCGCCCACCGTAGGGCCAGGCGCACGGTGGTGATGAGTTCTTGGAGGGATCTTTTTCTCAAGGATCGAGAAGTCCGTGGTCAGCCGGGTAAAGAAGAACCGGTACTTGACAAATCTCAGACAGGCCTGACAAAATCATCGTTTTTATGGTCAAAATTGTGGTCAATCTTTGGAACAACAGATGGAAGATCGTGATCAAGAGATTATGGATCCGTGCGTGCCGCCGCACATGACCCATAAGGTAGATTGATTCTGGCGCTACTGTAAAATTAAAGCGTGATTGAGCTGTCTAAAGATCCACAGGAGTTTTGGTTTTCCATTGGATCGCTGATCCGGATAGCCGCCGTACATTGCTACAACATCAACCAAAGCAAGGCAAGTCCCGAGGCGATCGAGCGTTGTAGTAGCAAATTACAGGGTATTTGACTGGTTGGTTTACTGCTCGTTACTGGAATCGAAAATGGTCCGGATTGGACTAGCGTAAAAAAGGAGAAATCAATCTGTGGCAAAGATTCCCAATGGGAAAGAGCTCTGGGCCCAAGGAAAAGAATAAGACGTTGCCATGAGCTAGTAGTGCTACCACCTGACATATGGATTAGGCACGCAGACTCTCAATACATGGTTATTTGGACATCGTACAGTGCAAATTTAATGTCTGGTCACAAGCACACGCATCAACCATCCAGTCCACATGATTGCATCCGAACAGAACAAAAGCAAGGACGCCTGCCTTCAACCGCCGCTGAGGTTTTCCCCTCATCAGCGTCACTTCTGATTTCACCAGCCTGTCGCTCGCATGCTGACTGCTGCCGGTCCGTCAGTCGCTATCGCCGCGTCTGCGCCGCCCCCTACTCCATTGAACAGACGTGACTGCGAGCCGCCCGTGGCCTCCCCAAGTATCTGCAGTCTCTGCACTCTGTTCGGCCCACAGGAGCGGCTCTGCCCCGCGCCGTCTGGCCACTGCTGCTTCTCGCCGCATCGAGCCGGCTTGTTCCACTGATTGAGTCGCTGCTGGGTCGATCTCCTGCCTTGGAGCCTCTCCGTATTAATTTGATGGTCAAGAGGACCTGGAGACAGGGTCGGCGTACAGAGCTGTCGTCCGGATACATCAGGTGATATTTATCCTATATATTGTTTGTTCAGTGCATGTTAATTTCTTTATACACACAACTACCCCCTCTCTGTATTTTTATACACAGGACAATTATTTCCGCCATTACACCATAGATGCGCATTCGGCTGTGCCGTGCAGCTTCACAGATATGTGAGTCGCAGTCCAGATTGCATCAACACACCGGCCGAATCACCCGTCCGCGCCGCCTTACAAACGCCACGGACGATTCATCCGTTCGCCCTTGCGGCTAGTTCACGCATCCACACCGGCTTACAACACCACGGACGACTCGCCCGCCCGCTTTCGCGGCCGACTCACCCGTCCGCACCGGTTTACAAACGCCGCGGCCAACTCGTCCGTCCAACAAAAAATACCAGGTGCTATCCTTTCTATGTATTTTGTCACGACATATTAAATCATCCGAGCAAAAGTACTTTGCCCTGTTGTATTTTGTATGCAGGGAAATTACCCGTCGCAAAGTGGCATTATACCGCGGAGATGGAGACACGCCAAATGGTATTTGGCACAGGTGGTTGTCCTTACTCAACGGATTCCTGCACCGGCTTACAATGCCGCGGCCGACTCTCCCGCCCGCACCGGTTTACAGTGCTGCGGTTGACTCACCTGTGATTAACTTCATGGCGGATTACTTCCGGCCTAGACACATTAGGTGTTATTTCTCCTATGCATTTTCTTAGTATACTTTAATTAGTATGAGCACAACTGCTCTGCTCTACGATATTTTTGTATGTAGGAGAATTATCCATTACAAAGTGGTGTTATGCCACGGAGGCACGTTCGGCGGTACCGCGCGGCTTCACGGATTGGTGTGTCATGGTCCGGATTACATCAACGCGCCGGCCGACTCGCCCGTCCGCGCCGCATTGCAGCACCACAAACGACTCGCCTGCCCGCCCTCGCGACCGGTTCACGCGTCCGCATCGGCTTACAACGAGGAGGACAATTTGCTCGTCCGCACCGGCTTACAATGCCGCGGCCGATTCATCTGTGTGCTCCTGCGACCGATTCACCCCCCGCGGCCGACTCGCCCGTCCGCACCGGCTTATAGTGCCGTGGCCAGCTCATCTATTGCCCGGGCGAATCAGGTGATATTCATCCAAGTTTGTTCTTAACACATAATATTTTTGTCAAAGAGCAGTTTATCTTTGCCTTGGTCTGCACTATTGTTGATGTAGGACATTTGTTCACTACGTCAAAACAAACATGGTTGACTCGCTCGCGCCGGTTTACAGCGCCGCAGCCGGTTCATCTGTTTGAGCTGCCTCTGATGCGGCGGTCGTCTTTTCCATCTGTCTATTGCGGCCGGGTCTACATCGACACACCAGGACTGCACCTGTCTGCATAAGCAGATTATTGAATATGAGCAAGTCACTGCTTGGGAAGCCCGGTTTTTCTTCCAACAGCTTGGAGGAAAATTGTCATGTGTTATCAGCCGCCGTCGGCATTGGACGGCTCAATGGGCATGTGCACAAGTCGCCGCCACTACAGTTTGGTTAACTTCAAAACATCCAGTTGGAAGGAACCATTGGCCGAGTTGCTGACACGGCTCATACGGGATCATTTATAACCCGCCGCAGTCACCTCAACCTTCTATGGATTCACATCACGCTATCAACACCAATGATATACCCCTTATGCTATGGTCAATATGGAGAATCTCAAAGCCAACTCCTCGAGTCGTCTTGAGACTCGGGGGCTACAATGATATGACTCGGCAGCATTGGTCGGTTTCAATGCATTCAAGAACTCCGGGTCATTGGAGGGAATGATAACCCGGTTCCGGAGGCTACTACCATATTGATGAAAATTTAAAGGCCGTCAGAAAATTGCCGGTTCAAAATAAAGATTCCGGTTTAAAATCCGGTTCAAGAGATATCTCTCTCCCGCAAAGTTTTGAAGCTCTCAAATCCGGTTCAAACATCCGGCTCAAGGTAAATTTATATCTTACAAAGCTTTGGAGCTCTCAATATCCGGTTTACAAATTTCCGGTTCAAAAAGAAGTTATCTCTCGCAAAGTTTGAGTTCTCAGAAAAAATTAAAGGGACCAAAGAGAGTCTGTTACAAAGCACAACTCAAATATAGGTACCCTGCTTTAATGACCATTGGGAGCTGATCGTATTCGAATTTAGCTTAACCCTTTTGGTGTGACCCTGATCGTATTTGAATCAGAGTCATTAAATATTCTCATGATCACTAGGGGGCTTCCTGTTCAAACATAGGTCGTATTCGAACCAAAGAGAACATAGCTGTCGGTACCCTCTTGATCGGCGCACTGCCAAACTCACTAGGGGGCTTCTTGATCGTATTCGAATCATAGCTCAACCCCTTTTGGGAACCGACTTTGATCGTATTCAAATCAGAGTCGTTAAAAAACTCTCAAGATCATTAGGGGGCTTCCTGTTCAAACATAGGTCGTATTCGAACCAAAGAGAACATAGCTGTCGGTACCCTCTTGATCGGCGCAACACCAAAGCCACTGGGGGCTACATGATCGTATTCGAATCCTAGCTTAACCCCTTTGGAACGGTTTACTGATCGTATTCGAATCAGAAGCCTCAATTTTTCTTTCTATTTGGCTTAAGTTTTTTGAAAGCGATCTTTGATTTTGTCTTCAGACCCCTTTTGTTCATATCTGAAGCATATATGTGGCTTCGTTTAACCCGGCTTGACTTTGGATGATAAGTCACCATCATATGACAATCATAAACATTTGGAAGTCTTGATTTCTAAAGATTGGGTTATCACCCTTACTGCACAGGTCACATAAACCGGCAGTGAAAATTCAATATCACAGGTATAATATTATTATTATAGTTATGTTTCAAAGTTATGATTCATAACAGGCTTATCTGTGACTCCTTGTTACACATCAATGGTTATATGTGAGATATTATGACCCGCCCTGCGGTAAACCGCCAAGGGATCTTGTGATCTAATTATGTGCAGGATAAGACTACATTTGGGTGGTTACCCGCCCTGGTTTTTGACGTTAAGTCGCCAGGGCATATGTTGTTTAAATTCTGCAGGATTTACAGAGCTATGACTTACATAAATGATTAAATTCAAGCCCATCATCATAGATTGAAATTGGTGTCTCAAAAGGGTTATCAATTCTTGATTTTCTCAAAGGCTATAAGCCGCCGGGTTGTACAAATTCCGGCTTACAATGGAGGCATATTAAATCGCCATCGGCCAAGAGCCGTCGGGTATTTAAACTCCGGATTTACTTATCAAAAGATGAGGTATTCAAAGTCGCTTTGGCGCAATGGCTATTATTTTATCAATGGATATGATTTATTCTACAATGGAAGGAATAGTCCCGAGACGCTGTAGGCTTACGACCTGTCACTTGGGGGCTACATTATTCAAATTGATATTACATCGAATATGCAAGTCCCATGTTACTGCCTGCATGTACCATGGCACTTGGGGGCTAATGCAAAGTCATTTTTTGCTCAACTTATTGAAGACCCGACTCATCACATTGTAATGAGCCGGCCCTTGGGGGCTACCAATTGCTCCTGTCAAACATTCAAGGTACACAAGAATTAATCCATTATATTGAACGGTCCACTACTCAGTTGGTAGAGTACAAAGCTCTTAACCTTATGGACGTGGGTTCAAGCCCCATGGTGGAGATTATATTATATGATGTTATTATCAATAAATTATATACAAAGTCCCAGCTCAGTATTATCTTACTGACCCGGCCCTTGGGGGCTACACGTTGCTGTTCAAGTTTACATGGTTATATCTACAAAGTCCCTGCTCATTATTGCATAGTGACCCGGCCCTTGGGGGCTACACTGGTTGAAGTTTTCATGAGCATAAGGCAATTACAAGTCCCAGGTTGCTGCAAGCATGACAACCCGGCACTTGGGGGCTACAGGTGATATGCATATAAGGGAGAAAAAATCTTCAAATTCTCAGTTTGGAGCAGACCAGATTAACCCGGTGTCTGCAACAATCATGACCCGGCATCATTTATTTATAACCCGGCAATTTTGGCAATCATAAATCGGCAAGATCTACATCTTTAAGCCGGCTGAATATCAGTTGAATATTTCAAGACCAATATTTTTGTCAAATCAGAGCATTGAAGGTCGACTCAAATGGATTATTTCTTATAATATTTCTTTACAAGAGCCAATGTCAGCAAATGGATTATGAAGCTGGCCTATTGACCCAGTATTCCAGGAGAAAATGTCAAGGACTTAAGGATGATCAGGTGCCGGCTTACAAGAATATTTAACCCGGAACACAACCTGTCAAATTTGTTCTTGAGTTATTTTGCAGGATCAGTTTAACATGGATAAATCCAAATTAAACTGGGGGCTAATGTCGGGAATATACCCCGCGGTATGACCCGGCCAGAAGTATGACCCGGCCGGACTTGGCACTTCACTGATGACCGGCCGGAGGAATGACGACTCACGAACGTGACGACTCATGGATGGTCCCGATGGCGGGTCAGATAGAAGACAAGGCCCAAGGCCCAGAAGGCCGGCTCACGTTTATGATGGGTCGGCTTAATAAGAAAGGGATGACGAATGTTTCCTTTACGAGGAAGCAAGACTCGGACTTGTATTCAACTTGTAAGAAAAGATAGATTAGTTCTAGTCCTACTAGGACTCCACATGTAACCCGCCCCTCTAACATATATAAGGAGGGGCAGGGCTCCCCAACAAGCAACAAGAAACGATCTCTAGGGCTAGACACCGAGAGCCGGTTCCCGGCGACTCTCCCATGATCATAATGAGACCTAGCCTCAAACAGCATGTAGGGTTGTTACTGGATGATGTTTCCCGGGGCTCGAAGCTGTCTAAATCCTAGTCTTGTGTTGCGTCTCTCGATTCCGCTCAACCCCTCTCAAGCTACCACATAGATGCGTTGGCCTTGCGACTAAGTCCTGACACTAAGGACATCTGCCGTGACAATTCCATGACAGAAGGCGTCTTCCAAGTCCTCCCAGCTGCCAATAGAGTTTTCAGGCAGACTGTGTAACCAGTGTCGAGCTGGCCCTTTGAGTTTTAGCGGCAGGTATTTGATGGCATGAAGGTCATCACTGCGGGCCATATGAATATGGAGAAGAAAATCCTCAATCCATACCGCGGATCTGTTGTTCCATCATATGTTTCGATATTCACGGGTTTAAACCCTTCTTGGAAATCATGCCCCATTACTTCGTCAGTGAAGCAAAGGGGGTGTGTGGCGCCTCTGTATCGGGCCAAGTCGCGACGTAGTTCGGATGTAGTCTGTCTGCGATTTTCGGCCTGGGCGTGGTTATGTTTGCCGTGTCCGGCAAAATGGCCGTCGTCGTGCATCAGGGCACGCCCCCGCGATCTGTAGATTGATCTAGTCTGACCTGTTCTGTTTTTAGGTCCTGCCGCAGGTCATATGTATAACCCCGAGCTGTTTTATCTCTGCCTCTACGGTGAGGTAGGATGGGCTGGTGTTCGGCTTGAGGTGCCGCTTTATCCTGGCCACGTGGTGGTCGGTTAGCCGCATTACGCGCTGATGGTACGGGCTCCAACGCCTCATTATCGAATTGAGGTAACAATTTGCGATTCGAGTAACTTTTAGTTGGGAGATCGAGGCCATATTCCTCGGCTACCAGGACATTAGTCCATTTGTCGTTGAGCAGGTCTTGATCAGCTTGAAGCTGCTGCTGCTTCTTTTTCAGGCTCCTCGCAGTGGCTATTAGCCGGCGCTTAAAGCGCTCCTGCTCGAGAGGTTCCTCAGGCATGATGAAATCCTCGTTGCCGAGTCTCACCTCGTCCTCGGGGAGTGGAAGATAATTACTGTCCTCCGAGTCTTCGTTTACGACCTGTTCATCAGGCCCGTCCTCCTGTTCATCCTGTTCGGAGGTTGGCTCAGCGGGGTATTCCTTTTCTTCGGCATCATCCGGAGTATTGTTTTCTCTTGTGCCGGTATCACTGTCTTTTCCATGGTGTGACTTAGAGCGACGCCGCTGACGTCAGCGTTTTGGCTATATCTCAGGAGGTTTATCCTCGTCTAGATCCTTCTTGTTATCGCCATTGTTCTCTTTGGATGTATCCACCATGTACACGTCGTACGAATAAGTGGTCGTCCAGTGCCTGGTAAATGGCGGGTTTTGGCGCTGCTCCTCTTCGGCATCGTCGTCCATACCGTCGATGTCTTCGGAGCCATAATCGAGCATGTCGGTTAAGTCTTCGACAGTGGCTATGAATTGGGTGGTGGGTGGGAAGCGAAATTCTCCGTCATCAGCCTCCAGTTCGAACTGGATATAATTCGGTTGTGAGTCCCCCGCTAACGAGAGTGATTTTAATGAGTTTAGCACATCGCCTAAAGGCGAGTGCCGGAAGATGTCCGCGGAGCTGAATTTGACGATCGATGTCTGGTCAAGCTCGACGTATGCGGACACACATGGTTCGGAACCAGTAGCCGGAAATGAGTCCGAGGTTCCGGTGACACATATTCCACTCGAGGTTGGGTATGTGTGCGGGTCCGACGCCGCTGAGTCTGCAGCTTCCGTGGCGGGGTTGAGCTTCCCGTCCTCGGATGGTGCGATCTGCTCCGGATCTAGGGCCAGAGCAGTTACAGGCATTATCTCCTGGGTATGGTCCGATAAAAGATTTAAGTCATATTCATCGCGGTGACAGGGAGCGGCTGCCATGGTCTCGAGTCCGTCGAAGATCAAGTCTCCGCGGATATCAGCGACGTAGTTCAAGCTTCCAAATCTGACCTAATGTCCAGGGGCGTAGCTGTCGATCTGCTCTAGATGGCCAAGCGAGTTGGCCCGTAGTGCGAAGCCGCTGAATACGAAGATCTGTCCGGGGAGGAAGAGTTCTCCTTGGATAGCATTGTTGTAGATGATTTACGGGGCCATCGAACCTCTTGAAAATGATGCAGTGGAACTCTCAATGAAAGCACCAATGTCGGTGTCAAAACCGGTGGATCTCGGGTAGGGGGTCCCAAACTGTGCGTCTAAGGTTGATGGTAACAGGAGACAGGGGACACGGTGTTTACCCAGGTTCGGGCCCTCGCTATGGAGGTAATACCCTACTTCCTGCTTGATTGATCTTGATGAATATGAGTATTACAAGAGTTGTTCTACCACGAGATCGTAATGGCTAAAACCCTAGAAGTCTAGCCTGTATGATTATGATTGCCTCTACAGACTAAGCCCTCTGGTTTATATAGACACCGGAGGGGACTAGGGTTGTACAAAGTCGGTTACAGAGGAAGGAATCTTCATATGGGGACGCCAAGCTTGCCTTCCACGCCAAGGAGAGAGCCTTCGGTCTTGTATCTTCACAGCCCATCAGTCTGTCCTACTTATCATAGTCCGGACGCCCGAGGACCCCTTAATCCAGGACTCCCTCACACATGCCTACTACGAGAGAAACGCGCGAACCACAATGCATTGCACGGCCCCGACCACCCACCATAACCAAGAACTCCGCGAAAATTTTCTACCATGATTTTTTATGTCATGGACGGCCCAAGGAATGTCATGCAGGTGCGTCCCCAGTCTGCCCAGGACGAAAAGCCCATTTTCTGTCATGATGTTTTTTCATATAAGTAGGAGCCCACCACGTCTATGATGATATGTGGTTTTGTCACAATCATCGTCATAGAAGTGCCATAACCATGGCATAATTTTTTCCGTTTGGGCCATAATGTCACGGATGTGTCTTTTTTTGTAGTGCGTATCAAGCATCCTCAAACTTAATTACTGCTCATCCTCGAGGAGGTAAACGAAAAAAATAGAATTTTTGATGTGGAATGCTACCTATCACATTCAAAGCAATAGTCTATAATTTTACATGGAAACATCAATACTCAAGTGTGCTAATAAGGAACCATATCTTTGAAAATATCAACACTAAAGAAAATTATCCCTAGCCCATTATGCTCAGTCATTGATCCATTCATGAAACACACAAGTATGACAATACTGTTCTCTAGTTGGTGCTTTATAAGAGAAGATGGAGACCCAAATAAAAATAAAAATTGCATAACAGTAAGTAGGTAGGCCCTTCGCAGAGGGAAGCAGAGATTTGCAGAGGTGCCAGAGCTCAAAGTTTAAAATAGAGATAATTTTTTTGAGATAGGCATGCTTTTCCTGTCAACGAAAATGACCGAAAATTCCCAATATCTTCCATGCTAGACAAATTATAGGCGGTTCCCAAACATAAAGTAAAGATTGTTTCCTTTCCACCATTCTTTCACACCCATGGCTAGCCGAATGCACGGGTGCCTTCCATACCAACACTTTCCAAGGAATTTATTTTTAATTAATTTTTTCATTTTGCGATTGGGCATCCCTATTACGTGCCACAATCTCGTGCAATGACAAGTGAATAAACACTCATCGTGAGAATAAAATACCTAGCATGGAAAATATTGGCCACCCCCTGCCGCTTCATGAGCGGTACGGGTACACAAAACAAATATTTTTTGAACGATTAGAGTTGGCACTTGCAAATTTACTTGGAACGACATGTAAATACCACATATAGGTAGGTATGGTGGACTCATTTGGTACAACTTTAGGTTTAAGGAATTGGATGCACAAGGAGTATTTCCGCTTATTACAAGTGGAAGCTAGCAAATGGATTGAGAAGCGACCAACCAAAAAATGAAGACGGTCATAAACATGCATTGAACATAACTAACATTAAATAATGCACCATAAGTATGATGTAACTTCATTGCGTAACTATTGACTTTATGTGCATGCATAGGGAATCACAAACCTTAACACCGATATTCTTACTAAAACACAATTACTCACTAGCATAACTCACATATTGTCATCTTCATATCGCAAAACTATTCGAAGGAATCAAGCTTATCACATCCAATGATCTATACGGTAGTTTTAATTATATCCCTCTTTGATATTCACCACATTGGGACCAAATTCATATCTTGTGCAAATTACCATCACTATTATCAACTATCAAAGAGATATAAGTGAATCATGAGAGTGTAAATATTTCTATAAAATCTTATCAACTCTCAAAATAATATAAGTGAAGCATGAGAGTATGTATTTCTTTAAAATATAACCACCGCTAATCTCAAAATGATATAAGTGAAGCGCTAGAGCAACTACCTAGCTCAAAAGATTTAAGTGAAGCCCATGGAGTATTCTAGCAAATCATGATAGCGTGTGGATCTCTCAAATATGTGTGTTCAGCAAGGATGATTGTGACAAACTAAAAAGGAAACAAAGCAAAGACTCATATAATACAGTAGGAGAACCAAGTAAAATTACCAATAGTTGGTCGAAGAAAGAGGGGACGCCTTCTGGGGCATCCCCAAGCTTAGTTGCTTGGAAGTCCTTGATATTAGCTTGGGGTGCCTTGGTCATCCCCAAGCTTAGGATCTTTCCACTCCTTATTCCTTCATCCATCGTGATCTCACCCAAAACATGAAAACTTCAATCACACAAAACTCAACAAAACCTCATGAGATCCATTAGTATAATAAAGCAAATCACTACTTTAAGTACTATTGCAAACCCATTTAAATTTTACTTTTACATTATAGCTATTGTATTCTAACTTCTCCATGGCTTATACCTCGATACAATCCATAGTTTCATCAAAACAAGCAAAACAATGCATCAAACACAGAATCTGTCAAAAGCAAAATAGTCTGTAGCAATCTGAACATTGACCATACTTTTGTAACTCCAAAAATTCTGAAAAAATTAGGATAACGCCGACAATTTTTATATTAATCTTGTGTCAAAAAATCATCATTTTATCATGTCCAGCAAATTTTATATTTTTTTGCTTCCTTACGCAAAAGTTTCTATTTATGCACATAATCAAAGCAACTATCACCCAAATCATCCCAAAGGCTTTGCTTGGCACGAACACTAATTTAAAGACTAAAACATAATCATAACAGCAACATAATTGTGTGCTTATTGAAAAATAGAAAGTAAACAAAAAGTAAAGGATAACTATTTGGTTGCCTCCCAACTAGCGCTATTGTTGTACACCCCTGGCTAGGCATAATGCATAGTTTTGAGTATTGTAATCTTTCTTCTCCTTTTCTAAGGGTGCGTTCTCATCAGGAGGCTTTTCAAAGGTAATATAAAACACATCATCCGTCGAAATTTATTATTAGCAAATTTGTCCATCCGCAGATCCCCCTTGATTACCGGTTACAATCCAAGAGTATTGACTATTAACACTATTGAAACTTGTTGGATCATATTCAAAGGACAGCCTTCCTTTTTAGTATTCTCATCAAAGTTGTGGTCATTGCGGAACAAAGCTGGACTGTAGCAATTATCAAATAGTGTGATTCATTTATATTAACTGAGACATTATCTTAACAATACCTTGTTTCAACATGTATAAAGAACGAGAAAGAAGAAAAGTACCATTCCTAAAACAATGCAACTTATTTATATTAACAGAGACATTATCTTAACAATACCTTGGTTAAACATGTAGAAAGAACTACAAAGCAGGATAGTACCATTTGTAAAACACTTTAATTGATATATAATAACAGAGACATTATCTCAACAACCTAAACATGTACTCCCGCCGACCCCTAACAGAAATGGTACTCCCGCCGATCCCGAACAAGTGTTGCAGTTTTGAACTAAGATTCAGTAGTTAATTCTGAGAGTGGTATTGCTTAATTTTACAAGTGGAATTAGATTAACAAAAAGGATAAACAGTTACAGGGGAGAGTGGGTGCAACAGCACCATGTGCTTCCATCTACTTATAAAGGAGGTGATGCAGAGTTTGTTGTAACAAAGCAACAAGCATCATGTCTGGGTTGGTCCCATTTTTGTTCACTTAATGGGAAAAGACACCAATACAATAGCTTCAATTCAACATTTATTTAAAAAAGTACCACTACAAGTAGCACAACATCTCAAAGCACACCGGACAATCATGTGGATGAATGCCGGTACTGACCTTTCATGAGGCAGACAAGATCAAATATGAATATGCAAACACGAATAGGAAATCCAATCTAGTTTTGTGTAGTTCAAATAAATCAACCAAAGTTGTCGGTGTGACATTTAAGTTGAACTACACAAAACACTCTTAATACAGAAGTGTTTTGTGTAGTGAAGCAAAAGGTCGCAATAGCAACGAGTTGAATAGATATCCCTGTTTTCAGAGGTAAAAAAAAGAAACAATTACTGGCCAATAAAGGAGGATGAATAGTATGGCCAGAAAAAGAAGCATCTACCTTATCTTGACGAAAAACAAAGTAGTACAGTAGCATTTCTAAAACGGTTGCATTGATTCATATTAACAGAGACATTCTCTTAAAATAGCATTCGTTAAAAATGTAATTTACTTTTAACAGTGGCATTACTTCAATTTTCCAACAGCATTCTTTGATTAACAACAGCAAAATAGTTGTATGGGACATGGGACATGTGACATGCAGCACCATGTGCGTCCACACGTACAAATGGGTGATGCAGAGTATGTTGCCAAGTAGCATATCTACGTTGGTCCCATATTTGTTCTCTTTGAACCTTTTTCCTATGTGAGGGTAGCAAATCTAGTCCTGCACAAAATACCCGACCCCCCAGTTTCTTTCCTTTTTTCAACAAAGAGATCGGTTCCTTACAGATGTGTGTACTGGGTTATCCCTTTTTCCCCTTTTCGACCAACAAAGCGGCTGGATAGCCAGTCTATACTACTTTCCCTCCCTCCTTTCCCCATTGAACCACGTCCTAGATTCATGCTCCACCCCACCCCCCTTCTTTCCTCTTTGAACCAAGACCTATATTCGACTACATAATCGAAAAAGATCCGCATGCAGCTAGAGCAATGACGGTTTCAAAGAAAGTTATACCTAGGGTCGTCCGCATGTGGCTAGGCGTGGGGCGGGAGGCTGGATCTTCGCACACTATGTACGACAGCGAGGAAGAAGGGGTCGGAGGCTCTTTATTTAACGTACTAGTGAAGAAAACTACTTCCTCCGTCTCGGTTTACAGGGCATGCACGTCATTGTAGGTTGGGAATTTAACTAGCTATATATGTATTATATGCGATGGAAAATATATGTTTAGAAACTACATCCGCTTAAGAATCCAATGATATACTTTTTGTGACATACAACTCACGTGCACGCCCTATAAACTACGTGCACGCCCTATAAACAAAGGCGGAGGGAGTACGATCAGCTGACGATCCGCACGTCCTGGTCGCACTTCCTGTCCTTCACGTGCGGTACAGCGGTACACTACCCTCCGTTAAGTGAACAACCACACATGCGCCAAATTATCGAAAAGTGTGAGAGTGTGTACAAATAAAGAATTTTTAATTTCAATTACCGGAAAGGTGTGAGAGTATGTACAGTTTGCCCTCTCTCAATAATTATGGTTTGTTGTGTTCGGCCTAAACTTGGTCAAACTTTACAAAGTTTGACTTCAGTCAAATCTACTCCCTCCTAGCTAAAACAGCTAGAAAAACATTCTTATATTATGGGACAAAGGGAGTAATTTGCAGAGTAAACAAAAATGGAGGGGTACTACCTCCATCTGGGTTTTTAGTCCACACCATGTTTTTAATCAAAGTTTGACCAAATATTTTTTGAAAGCTAGACAAATAAAATTACAGGGTAGTTGAAGACAAAGTTGTGAGAAGGCTTAGAAATCAATACAAAACATTTTCTCTTAGTAGCAACGTCGATGCTTCTTCGAGGAAACATTTGGTTCATATCCAATTGTGTGATAAAATTGCACCAACGTAAACGACTGCTCCAAGATGAACTTATCGTCTTTGTGGTAACAAGCAAAGAGCGTTGATGGAAAGACAACCCGTTCTGCATTGACCATCGACCAGGTTCACCAGCCAATGCAGCCATGAGACGCAACCATGAGCATTGGTAGTTCATCGTGGTGTGATGCATCATCAATTTTGACATCATGTTTGACTCAGGCACCAATGACTCACTATGGTTTGTTTCTTCTCAGTAATCAAGCTCAAGAAAGGAAGAACTGAGCAACAGTGGCCATCCAATTTTGTCCAGTTCCACTGAAATTGAGGAAGACATGCCCGGGTACGGAGATACGCATCCCTGTTTGCAAAAATATAAAAAATGATATTTAAGTAGTGTCGTTACTTTGTTTTAGCAGTGGAACAGGGTTAACAGCGATATCTTAATTGTCAATAAGAATTAATGAAATTTACACCAAAAAATAGAAGCATCATGATTATCTTGATGGGAACTAAAGCAGGATACCCGAAAAACCTAAAGCAGGACATAAGCATTTATCAACGCCTCTAGATTGACAACAGCATTACTTAAAAGGGACGTCACTTCAACATGGGCATTGCTTCATTTTACCAGTGATATTTTTAGATTAGCAGCAGCAATAGGAGCATATGGACAATGACCGCACAACCATCTTGTACTTTTTGTCGAAAAAAACATGTATGCCTCCACTAATGCATAAATGATAAACCAGGACAACTTTTGGAGTGGCCTTTCCTCTATAACTAGAAAGATGCCCATGTGTTCCACGGAACATCAAGATGCATTTGTATGAGTAGTTTATCTTGTGAGTGAAAAGGATGAAGAAAGGAAGTCCTTATCTGCAGGTGTGGAGAGAGGTGCGGGTATCTTTTTGCAAAATTGCCATAGTTTGCTTTCTATCTGTCATATATAGATCGAATGGTCTATATTACATGATGGCAGGCACACCATCATCACCAACTCGGTCTTTTATAAGGGTAGAGATAACTAGCAAGATGCCCGTGCGTTGCACGGAACATCAAGATGCATTTGTATGAGTAGTTTATCTTGTGAGAGAAAAGGATGGACGAGGGAAGGCCTTATTTGCAAATGTGGATAGGGGTGTGGGTATATTTTTGCAAAATTGCCATAGTTTCCTTCCTATCCGTCAGATATAAATATGACGGCCTATATTGCAAGATGGCAGGCACACCATCATCACCAACTCTGTTTTTATAAGAGTAATATAAATAATAAGATAAGAGGTAAGAGATAGTAAAAAATAGGTGATGTTGGACTAGCCGACGAACCCTAGCTACTGTACATGGGGAGTTGGGGAGTAGTGGTATAGAAGAAAACACGAATGGACAGTACAATGAAGCATGAAATCCAAAAGAAGTTTTACCTCAGGTGGGCGAGATGTGGCTTAGGCGGGCGGGCGGGTTCTGCCCACACAACGGCAGCGAACAAGGGCGTGGAGGACCTTCTTCCACGTCAGCGTCGGCTTAGCGAAGAGGTGCGCATCGGCTTCCTCCATCGCCGACGGCGACAACGTCAACGCTGGACCTCCTCACCTCCCGCAGGGGACGGGACCCGACGGATATGTGACCACCAGTGAGGAGAGAGGTAGAGTGGACACTGTCATCTTGTTTAGATATGGAGAGGGTGAGAGAGCGAGACGCGAGAAACCCTATCAAACAAGAGGCTATATACAATGGAGTAAAAAAATATCTCCGTGGCTGTGGTTTTAAATAGAATACGCGCATTCCCAGAAAAAAGAAATGAAAAGTGGCGGACAAATCTTTTTATAACGTACCAAGAAAGAAAACTCGATCAATCTCCTCCAATGCAAAGGTGCTTAGATGAGGTGCTAAGTATATTAAATGCCTTAGCAACTCAAGTCCGCAATGCAAAGGTGCTAAGCTTCATACACTTAATTAGTTGTAGACTCAGAATTGTGCTTCCACCTAGGTACATGTGCTTAGCTCCGTTTCTTTCTGAGGTCACCATACTAATCTCTCTCTCTCTTCTTAACTAGGAGGCCATATCAGATTTTTTGCTTAGTTGGCAATCTTAGCACCTGCACAAGGTGGAGCATTGGGAGGGGCCGCCCCCGCTTCCAGGTTGCAGTTTGTATCACTCACGTGTGGTCCCCGACCCTCCATTATTAAGTGAACAAATTAAAGGGTCAAATTATTACGTACGTAAGCTGCCTCTTCATGTACAAATGCACTCCATCATGTACTCGTGGGTGTGTCGGAGGCAGAGTGAGTGCGTGTACATTTCTTCTTGTACGTAGTACTCCATTTATCTCACTTCATATTGTTTCTGCTGGAATTTAGTCTACTTTGGGCCAGCCAATAGCAATTTCAGAAATTCCTAATAAATCCTAGAGGCCCACTCAGCTCCTTCGTGCAAGGCAAGAGGTGGAACAAACATTGCTAGTTTGGTGGGAGTTGGACCTCCTTATAAGGGAGGATGTTTTCCCACATGTATGAGCATGAGAACAAGAGGGACATTCACGCGCGCTCCTCCTCCGCCGCCTGCCTGCCTTGCCACGCCACACCACGCCTCGTCATGACGCACCGCGGTTTGCGGGAATGAGCCAAGCCAGTGTCTAAATTTTTGCCACGCATGATTGGTATACAAAAGATCACTCGAAAGGTGGAAAGTGTTTGTTGTAGTGGATATCGAATACGAACGTTGCGCCCTTCGGCTACTGCCTATTCATCTCATCTCCCGCTCTCCCTTTAGCTCCCGATGCAGCCTATTCGCCTCCTTCTCCTGTGCCTGTAAAAGAGAGGTCGCTCCTCTCCAAAGAGACACATCAGAAGACCATCTACTTCTCGCCACCAAGTTCCTGAGCACTGCGCTGCTGCTACGATCTTCCCCATCCTGGCTTGCAGTGTGGATAGCAGGTCAGGATAGTGGGCCTCCGAAACCACACCTCTTTGAGTCCTGTACATGAGAAGGGTGATATGGTTTTTGGGGAACGCTCCACGCGACTACTAAATTCTTCGTCAAGGACGCCCCGGACTCTGACGACTACTTCCCCGACGACGACTTATTCCCCGACGTCGACAACCACTTCAATGACATGGCTGGCGAGGACACTGATTCTAAGACCAGTGCTTCTGCCGCTGTTCCGTATGTTCTCACACTCTTTCTATTTGAGGTTCTGCCGCAGTTTCTTGCTTTAGTGTCTGCTCTAGATATGTTCCGTTCTAGTTCATATATGCATATGCCATTTACCTTCTCTCTGTAAGATTGCATGACTTGTTTTTATCTCTGCTATAATAGTCATGTTTTATCTAGTATTTTTGTTAATAAAATCATTCGGTAAATTGCTCATTCTTCCAAAAATCCAAAAACCTTATTATAGGCAATATAACCCGAGTGGTTTTGTTGCTTCCATGAGACCTCCTATGTTTGAGGGTATCCACTATAAGAGGTGGCATGTGAGAGCCTTTCTATGGTTTCAAACCATGAGCTGCTATGACGCCACTCTTGGAAAACCTGAAGGAGATTATGATGCTCAACAGGAACAAGCTTTTCAGAAAATGGATACTCTGTTTAAGGCTGCTCTCTTGAGTGTTCTGGGTGAGAACATAGTTGATGCTTATGCGTCAATTGACAATGGAAAAGATATGTGGGACACACTCGAGGCCAAGTTTGGGGTCTCGGATGCCGGCACTGAGTTGTACATCATGGAGCAATTCTATGAGTACAGGATGGCTGATGATCTCCGTGGTTGAGCAATCTCACGAGATACAGTCATTTGCTAGAGAACTTGAACACTTCAATTGTATGTTACCGGACAAGTTTGTTGCCGGAGGCATCATCACTAAGTTTCCTCCCTCGTGGAGGAACTTCGCTACGTTACTGAAGCATAAGAGGCAGGAGTTTTTCGTTCCGGATCTCATTGGTACTCTTGATGTGGTAGAAAAGTTGAGAGCAAAAGACACACGTGCTCGAGGTATTGAGGGAGGATCTAGTGCCAATCTGGTACAGAAGAAAAACTTCCAGCCCCATAAGTTCAAGAACAAGTTCAAGTTTGATGGTAAAGCAAAGTTTGATGGGAAGAACAAGGATGTACAGCACACCAACTTCAAGAAGAAGAATGACAAGAAGAAAGGTGTTTATCATGTGTGCGGAGATCCTAACCATTGGGCTCCTAGTTGTCCTAATCGTTATGACAAGCGTCATCTTGGGAAAGGCGGCAAGACCTCTAATGTTGTCATTGGTGACACCGACATTAAGGATGTTGGGTTTGGTATATTTCCCACTATTCCTTCAGTATGTCATTCTCCTGATTGGTTGATTAACACGGGTGCTAATGTGCAAGTGTGTTTGCACACGAACATGTCACTGTGTACCCTCGACACTGGGGGTGATGCACCGCAGCTCACGTCGAAGGAGACCCACCGGAAGCGCGGTACGCAGGACAATCTGGCGGGCGCTTTTGGAGACCCAAAACCCCACGCGCCCGGGAGGGACCCCGTTAGGGCGCGCGGCGGCTATGGGCTGCCCTGGGTTGACCTGATCGCCCCTAGGGCCTCGTGGACTGCCGCCCTGCAACAAGAAGAACAGACGAACGTCGGTGTACAAAAGTAGGGGGATCTCTTTGTACCCCCTTTACTTGTGCACGGGCAGTCAGAGCCGCGCTTGCGACCACACTTAGCAGGGCAGAAGAGGGTAGCGGAGGCACAAGAATATCAGAGAAGCACTCCAACCAGGGGCACAGAAGACAGATCGACAATACGGGATTTTCCCAGGCAGGACCCTTGCCGGGCGGCCTAGTCACCCCCGACAAGAGCCTTGCTAGGGCAGCTCACCCAATGCCAACATCGCGGCCACCCTTGAGCCTGGGAGTTCCGACACCATCGACCGCATTGGAACCAAGGCTCAGGAAGTGCCTGCATGGTGGCATGCAGATCTTTGTGAAGACCAGAAGCATGCAAGATCAGGTGAGAATCAGAAGACGACGATCCTTGGCAAGATCCTTGCCGAGGATACCCATGAGACCCCCAGCAAGATCCTTGCTGGGGACAACCATGATGCCACGACAAGACCCTTGCCGGGGCGCCGGCAAGACTCCTGCTGAAGACATCCGTGGGGCCACAGCCAGGCCCAGATCTGCCAAAGCTCCGCCGCCGTTCCCATGCAGCTACCAGCCCACCAACTAGGCGAACACCTGCGTGGCGACGTGCGGCCTCTAGGCCAACTCAGCAAGCACCTGTGTGGTGGCATGCATGTCTTCATGAAGACCCTACCACCACGCCAACTCAGCAGCCTGCCAGCCTACATAGTGCCGCATGCCTCGTTGGCCTGGACGCGTGTCGGAGCAAGGCAGAGCAGCGACGGACGGGACGGGCCTCGTTACCGCCGCCGATAAAGCGAGAGGACACCTAAGTAGCGCATTTAATGTGCCTTGTCACGTAATGACATGCGATAAGCTTGTACACTGTATACCTTTCCATCTCCTATGTGCCACTGTGGCAGCCCCTTTGTCTATAAAAGGAGGCCCGCGGTGTACTGGGAAAGGATTCGGATCTTTTGGACGACGCATGCACCGTAGCTAGTTCAAAAGCTCAAGAACACTCAAATATACACCAAAGTAGGACTAGGGTATTACGCATGCTCGCAGCCCGAACCTGGGTAAACGATCTTTGTGCTGGCTTCTAGACACGCTCTTTGCACAACCCCGCACCCGCCAACCGTAGAAGGGATTAGTGATCCCATAGGTGTGGTTTCCCACCGACATCTTTGGCGCTCCAGGTAGGGGCCGCAGTTGTGAAAATCCGGTCTAGTGGGCACAGCGGCTTCATCGTGGTCGTCACTCCAAGGAAGAAGACGACCAAACGAGCGACATCATCTACAGACACAACAACCACCCATGTGGCGACAGAAAAGCTAAGTCATGCAAAACTTTGAGCAATTCCTTTTTTACATAAGATTATTTTCCTCGGAGATCTTGCTCTCTGTATGACAAACCTGCACGCAATGGGGCCCTTCCACTATTGGCAACGCCTGCATTCTGTTTCGAGTCCGCTCAACAGTTCGAGCGGCCGCGTCGAGAACGGCAGGGTGGCCTTTTTACTACTGGCAACGCTCTTGCCCTGTTTCGAGTCCGCTCAACAGTTCAAGCGGCCGCGTTGAGAGCGGTAAGGTGGTTTGCCTGGCAGCAAGCACACCCGGCAGGCTATTGAGGATCCGTCCTCAGGGCGCTGCGGCTTGGGTTTACGCGTCGGCAAGCCTATCCAATTAAACGAAGGGTGTACATACAAAGAGAAATCAAACAGGGAAATAACATGCATCATTTCAAAGTACTGTAGAGTTATGTTACACCAATTGTTGCTGCGGTTTTAACTAAAGATAAAAATTGTCTTGGTCATGAACCTGCAGCGGCGATGAGAAACGGGGTGCCTAGTCCCGGCACTAGCCCTCTATCCTTCGAACTTCGTCGACACGGCTGATGATGGGCTTGATACGCTCCTCGAGCGTCATGAGGTCCACATCCTCCGGCAAGCTCTCCAGCGCGGCGTCGAAGTCGAGGTTGGGGTTCCAGTATGCCACCTTCGTGAGGACCTTGGTCAGGGCACCCCGGCAAAGCTTCCGGGCCTCATCGGCCAGAGATGTCGCCCTGTTGGAGCGGAACTACTCCAGGGCTCCGAGAACGCCCTCGAAGAATAGGGTCAGTTTGGCGTTGGGACTCACGTTTGGCTCCGGGGCGTACCTCACGTTTGGCATCCCCATGGCCGCCATCTTCGTGGTGATCCTGCCGGCGACGTCGCCGAGGCGGCTGATCCAGAAGTTTTCGCCCTTCATGTAATCCTCGTGGTTGGCAGCGTCATTCCTACGCAGCTGCCTTTCCTCCTCCAGATCCTTGGTCAGGGTCTCCTCCAGGGCCCTGACCTTCGAAAGAGTCCCCTCAAGACCCTCCAGCTTCATCTTCAGGTCTTTGATGGAGTCGTTAGCCTTGGAGAGCTGCTCAGCCTTGCCGGGGACCGCGGCCTGCGCCTCCACCAAGGCGCCGTTGAGTGTGCCCTTATCCTTCGCCACGTCCAGGGCCTATCTCTTCAAGCCATCCCGCTCCACCTCTAAATCTTTCACCTTGCCAGCATGGACTAGGGATTGGGCATCGAGCGCCTCCCTGTGCCTCTGCCCCAGCTCCTGAGTCCGCTGCGCGACAAGCTTCTTGACCTCCTCATCCTTGCCGCGGAGTGTGGCGTCGAGCGCCTCCTCATGAGCGGCAAGGTCCTCCTCCTGGGAGTTCAGCTCGGCCTGGTGCTGGTGCCGGGCGGCCTCGTCCTTGGCAGCCTGTTCCCTCGCCACCTCCTGGGCCTTCTCAAAATCAGCCTGCTTCAAGACAAGCTCCTGCTTGCGCTCGGCCAGCAGATCCTGAGCAACCTTCAGTTCATCATGGGCCTGGCGGAACCAGGCCTGCGTCTCGGCGACGCGCTCTCCGAGGTCCACCTCCGCCTTCTCCACCGCTGCCATCCTGGATTTTGCCTTGTCCAGGCGGGCACGATGAAGCGCCCGGAGCTTCTGAAAGTTGGCGCCCATGGCCCGAAGGAGCCGCTCCTCTTGGGAACTGCCGCCACCGGCGCTCGGTTCGTCAACAACCTCGAGCCCGGCGGCGGCGAGTGCCTCGTCGTCGAACACCTCCCCCTCGGTTGGCGCCCTGGTGCTTGCCGTTCCTGGGAGGTGGACGAGCAGGTCGTCGGCCACCTTCAAATATTTGCCCGAGCCAGAGGCGGCGGAGGAGGAAGGTTGGTCATCGACCACCCCCTCCCCGGCAGGCCCCTTGCCGGCCTCCTCGGCAGCGGCCTTGCCGGCCTCCCCGGCAGGCTCCTTGGCGGTTTCTTCGGTGGCGGTCTTGGCGGCCTCCTCGGCGGCGATCTTGTTGGTCTCGGCCTTGGCATCCCTGGCGACCTCCTCGATAACGGTGTCGATATCCTCCCGGTCCATGGAGGAAGGATCTGGATACCAAGAAGAGAGGATGAGACGGGGGCAAGGTCAAGGTTCAATAAGAAAAAGGAAGAACAGGGATAGAAAACAAACAACTTACCCGCACCAGGCTAGGAAGGAGTGGCGCCCTCCCCGCCAACATTCATTGCCCGGGTAGAATCACCGGCACCCAAGTTCGTCTCCTCCTCCTCCTCCATAGGCGTGGGCTCGGTGGTGGATGCCCTTGCCGGGGACGCCCCTCGGGGTGGCGTAGTCGAGGGGGGCGGCGTATTGGGGGTGACCCTCAGCGGCTCCTCCTACTGCCGTTCTTCTCCTACAAACTCGGCAAGGTCAGCATCGAGGATTCACACCCCAATGTTCATCAGTGGAGGAGTGAGTGATGGGCTTACGCTGGGGGCTGGGGTGGGGGCTGCGCCGGGGGTTACTGTCCGGGCTACTCTCCACCAGCAACAGCGTATGCGAAGTACCCGCCGGGGGCTTGTCGCCCGTCGAGGACTTGGCCCTCTTCGCTACCCTCTAGGTCAGCGTCTCCACATCCCTGCAAGGATGAAAACAAGTCAAGAAAACCAGCGCGGTCTGTAGGGACAGGGATGATGAAGGGGAAGATGCTTACTCATCCTCCACCTCCTCTTCTGCTGCCTTCCTCTTCCTCCTTGGGCTGAGAGACCCAAGTTTGAAGATGACCTCCGTGTCGACGTCTGCGGGAGGAGGGGAAGGGGATGGAGTCCGGCGACGCTTGGACGAAGAAGAGGCGGTCGCTTTCCTCTTCGCCACCACGGCCTTCACCACCTTCTTCGCTGCTGCGGCCCTCGTCAGGCGCACGGACTCCCCTAGACCTCTTGCCGCTGCTCGGTCCTGCCGGGCTGGACCGGCTTGCCAGAGTTGGCCCGCCGCAGGACACGCCTTTTCCCCGTGGCCGGAGGGTCGTCAGCCTCCTCCTCGGTCAACTCCTCGACCACATCTGCGATGACAGGGGCCCCGGTGCTGGCGCTGCTGGCCTCCCCAGCAGACTCCGCCCCACATGCCCGTGCACCGTTCTGGGCCTAGCCCGACAACGCGTTGCGCTTATGTGTGGCCTAGGCCCGGGGGCTCCTGTCAGTGTAAAAAAGTAGGGGGCTCTCTTTGTACCCCCTTTACTTGTGCACAGGCAGTCAGAGCCGCGCTTGCGACCACACTTAGCAGGGCAGAAGAGGGAAGCAGAGGCACAAGAATATCAGAGCAGCACTCCAACCAAGGGCACAGAAGACAAATCGACAATACGGGCTTTTCCCCGGCAGGACCCTTGCCGGGGCGGCCTAGTCACCCCCGGCAAGAGCCTTGCTGAGGCAGCTCACCCAATGCCAGCATTGTGGCCACCCTTGAGCCTGGAAGTTCCGACACCAACGACCGCATTGGAACCAAGGCTTGGGAAGTGCCCGCATGGTGGCATGCAGATCTTTGTGAAGACCAGAAGGATGCAAGATCAGGTGAGAATCAGAAGACGACGATCCTCGGCAAGATCCTTGCCGAGGATACCCACGAGACCCCCGGCAAGATCCTTGCCGGGGATGACCACGATGCCACGGCAAGACCCTTGCCAGGGCCCTAGCAAGACTCCTGCCGAAGACATCCGCGGGGTCGCAGCCAGGCCCACATCTGCCAAAGCTCCACCGCCGTTCCCATGCAGCTACCAGCCCACCAACTAGGCGAACACCTGCGTGGCGACATGCGGCCTCTAGGCCAACTCAGCAAGCACCTGCGTGGTGGCATGCATGTCTTCATGAAGACCCTACCACCACGCCAACTCAGCAGCCTGCCAGCCTACGTGGCGTTGCATGCCTCGTTGGCCTGGACGCGTGTCGGAGCAAGGCGGAGCGGCGACGGACGGGACGGGCCTCGTTACTGCCCCCGATAAAGCGAGAGGACACATAAGTAGCGCATTTAATGCGCCTTGTCCCGTAATGACAGGCGATAAGCTTGTACACTATATACCTTTCCACCTCCTGTGTGCCACTGTGGCAGCTCCTTTGTCTATAAAAGGAGGCCCGCAGCGTACTGGGAAAGGATTCGGATCTTTTGGACGACGCACGCACCATAGCTAGTTCAAAAGCTCAAGAACACTCAAATATACACCAAAGCAGGACTAGGGTATTACGCATCCTCGCGGCCCGAACCTGGGTAAACGATCTTTGTGCTGGCTTCTGGACCCGCTCTTTGCACAACCCTGCGCCCGCCAACCGTAGAAGGGATTCCGGTGATCCCATAGGTGTCGTTTCCCACCGACAACGAAGAACGAGAAAGAAGAAGTACTAGGGTTAAGGAGAAAAGACAAAAGATAAAAAGTGGTAGATAATTTGTTCGATTGTGTGTTGTTCATCAGCCGTCATCCCATAGGTATATAAGAGGCGGCTGGACTTCCCGTGCAAGGAAAAGGCTTGGATTCACGTCCAAAACCCTAGTCAAATTCGGATTGGTTTTATCCGAACTTTTCAAAACTGTTCGGTTTAAACTGGCTGCACCTTGCGGGTCCTTTTTGTGGTGGCAAACGACCTCGGATGGAAACGAGTCCAAAATCAATCTTGACCATTTCGACGA
Organism: Aegilops tauschii subsp. strangulata; assembly: GCF_002575655.3. Lineage (NCBI taxonomy): Eukaryota > Viridiplantae > Streptophyta > Magnoliopsida > Poales > Poaceae > Aegilops > Aegilops tauschii. The sequence goes on from NC_053038.3 coordinate 291,594,114, forward strand.
GACGAACAACTTTCATGTTGGAGGATTTTTGATCAGAGGTACACTTGAAGGTCAAATCGCTCGCGCAAAACAGGCTATTATTCGCGCTACCCATCAGACAGGGTGTGTGGTGGGGCGCGCCATTTTCTGCCTCCTGACAGAGCTACATTCCAATGGCTCTAACTTTTGCATACGAACTCGTATGGGAACGTTTTTTATATCAAAATTGATCGCTTTGACGAGACCAAGACAATCCGTGTAGATCATTTTTGATACGAGGCAGTCTTGAGGGCGTAATCAGCCGAATAGTGTTCTGGATACAAAATCTCAGTATTTCGAACATAACTTCGGCTTTAGAGATGAGACCGGATGGTTATGGACCAAATATCAAAGTTTCTCCTTTTGACAATACGAAACTTTCTCACATTGAGCACTTTTCCATTTGAGGTCTTCTTAATTATGCTTTTGACCATGCCAAATCTGGTGTCAACACGTCCCCCCCTGTTTTTCGGCAAAGCTTGTGTGAAAACTTCTCAGCTTCTATAACAATCCGGTGATAAGGTTCCATAGATAAAAAAAAACCTCCGATCCATATTGTTCTCCCTTTTTTGCAGATAATCAAGAATGAACTTCCTCCAATCCTTACTTCGTCTGCATAAAAGTTTCATTAGTGGCAAAGCTGTGGACCTCGGTTCGGCCTTACCTATGTTGATGAGATGAAGCATCAGCTATTGAGGGAAATGCAATACACCATGATTAAGATAGTAGCTGGATGCTTGCTGTGCCAACTCTTTCGAATTGTCATGTCTAAATATATGAACAATTTTAAAGCAACCCAAGGTAAATTTTGCATCTATACATACCCCAAGATAAAGTATAAGTCATTCGTCAAAACATTGATAAGCCCTGGATATTTGTTGAACTACTCATAACGAATCACCGAAAGCCTCAGTATAGCACCTATAGCAAGTAAAAGATTCAATCCGAATAACAATGCATATTCGGCTTTGATTAATCATGCATAAAAATATTCTAATCGGCACGAGGCTTCAAAAATAGTACCATAAAGAGATATATAAACAACATCAACACTTTGGCCATTGCTAAAACATAATCTCCATAGTTCTAGAGAGACAAGGCTAATGTCAATATTATGCATGTCATTAATCCGATGTTCAGTAATAAAATCAGCTACGATTTGGCCTCTTATAGATCTCAAAGGTGCATAAGCCAAATCATATCCAAACAAAGTATAAGCCCACTAGCCAATTCTGCAACTATGAATTCATCTATGCAGCATATATTCAATGACACCGGTCATGATGTCTCAACTCCATTCAATCATAATATAGGTATAAATATAAATTTCCATGAGCACGTACCTTATCTTGCTCTCCAATCGAACTAAGGACAATGTTAGAGTACTACACCGGCCATGCCTTGACATAATCTTAGGACGATAGATAAAGATTGGCCATTACCATGTAAACTTCATTCAAAGCACATATAGCCGAAATAAACAAATGACATGACAAATCAAGTATTTCGGCCCTTTGGATCAGTAACAAAATTGTAGCTAATCAAATTTATAGTGATTTGGTAATACCCTTTCATGATGTAAGAAATTATATTACAACCATGGATCATTATAAGCCTATTGAGGGTAACCAATCATAAATGATGATGAATTCCATGGAATAAGCATTAATGGCATAGTTGAAGAATATGGATAAGTTGTGGACCGAAGATGTTGAAACCTTCGGCTTGGTCCTTCATAGTTTTCCCTCTTTTCCCTCTTCACTTTTGTCACACTTCTTGTAATGGAAGCTTGCACATAATTCTTATTTTGAGTACTTCCTTTGGGAACCCATGCCATGTTCCTTCCTTCAAGTTCTTGTGCACTAAGTTTTTGTAATTTCTTCCTTTGCCAATACGATAAGCCGAGTGGGCATTCGGCTGTGATTCTGTTTTCACCACTGGCAATTCCTTTTTGGCCTTGTGCACTCTCAACTTCTTTTCTTCAGATTTGGCACTTTGACTCTCAATCATTGGTTGCTTTGTCTCATTGCCTTTAGTAGCCAATGTCAGCACTTTACTTGGCTCTTTTTCATTTGAGATCAAATCTGAAGTTGCACTCTTACGACCATCTCTTTTAACATGGTAAACTTGCTTGACCACCTCTTTCTTGTTCCTTGAGCTCTGGACCGATTCCTTATGATTGAAACGGTCTTTAACATGTGATTGTTCAAATGTGGATCTTCTCGGAGCTACATAATATTGGTGAGATGGTCTAAAATAAGATGGAGAATGTGAGATGGATATGGATCTATATGAGCATATGGAGGCATCTGCGGCATTGGCGGCCCAAAATAAGGATATAAATATGTTGCGCCTTGGGGGTGATCCTGGTTTCTTTGCATGATTTGGCCGATAAGCATTCTTCTTTCACTCTTCTTTTGATATTTATTCAATAGTTCAGCGAAGGTGATTTTTGATATCTTCTTATTTCGAGCTTTGTCTTCTTTTGGTTTGCTTCCATCAATCATTGGATTTGCTTGCTGCCCCCCAGTCCTTGGCGTCTCCATTGGAGCTTCGATGGAATTCTCGCCCTCAAGATTATGTTCATTATGCTCTTCAACAACTTGTTTACTTGAAAGCTTGATCCCATCACCTGCAGTTTTTACCTTCTATTTAAATGGATCGGCTTGAAGCAGCCGATGCAAAAACTTTTATCCATTGGGACCAATCGGAATTGACTGGTCATCTCTTGGTGTTTCAACAAACTTCAATCGTCCTTTCTCAATGGCCGGTTTAACTATTTGACGAAACATGTTGCAATCCTCAAAATTATGCTTGAACGAATAATGCAACTTACAATACATTCGTCCTTGGATAGATGGCTCAACATGGTGATCAAGAATTCTAATATAATTATTTCTCAACAACAAATCAAAGATTTGATCACACATGTTTGAATTGAAGGTACATTTTCTATTTTCTAGCCGATCTTCCTGTGAGAACGGCTTTGGAGTTAAGCAAACGAATGGTTCAGATTTTGTATCACCCCATTCAGCTATGAACTTTATTTTACATTCTCTTACCGATGTCATTGGATAAGATATTATACTAGCATCGGTTTTCTGAAAAGAATCTAACCTTGGCTTTAAGTTTCTGAAACAAAAATAGTTAGAACATGCATGCCTCAATTGAGACCAAGAGTAAGCCAAGTATGAAACAAGCAAAGCTACCCATGTAGATACGAACTTTAAATAAAGCAATGGGGAAAGCTTTGGCTGCAACAATAAGTCATTATCGGTCCTTATAAATGGCGCAATGGGTTGACCGATATGTTCTATAACGATTTTATTGCTAACGATTAAATTACCCTTCTTCATTGGTCTTTCAAAATTACTTAAGAGGATTTTTCTAATAGATGCATCAACAATAAAGTTTTGACCAAATCTAAAAATAGGTAAATTACTTGCTAAACATACCTCTTCAAATATATTGGGAGAGCATGATGGTGGTGTGACTTGAACAATATCTTGCTCCACCTTTGGATGGCTCCCCAACGCCTCTTCATCATCTTTTTCTTGATTTCATGCATCATTACACTGAAGATCTTCGTCGGCCGAACTTTGTTCGGTTACTTGTTCTTGTCCTTGAAGCTTGTCAATTTCTACGACACGGAACTCATATGGCAGGAGGTAGGTTCCATTAACTTCAGAAAAATCAAGCACCGTTGCTTTCCTATGCTTACCATGCACTTTCTCAGTAATGCTTGCGTCGTTAGATTTGATGGATTCAGAATGTATACTACTTGATTTGGCTTTTTCAACCGAAGCACTTTGATGTTCCGAATCATCCTTCTTTTCATTGATACTACCAACTGGCAATGCTTCTGTACTCTGATCTAATTCTTTTTCAATTTGTTTCTGGCGGCGAGCGGCAAAATTGGCTTTTAGTTTTTTCTCAACTTCAGCCCACTTCGGATATGATTGCCCCTCCAATGCTTTTAGATTCTTTCGGCAATGACACATGGGTGTTGCCGAAATTTTGCAACAGTGTAGGGGGTGTATAATATGATGTAGTAATAGGTGAAGGCATATGCATTGTTGTAAAACCATATTTTTGCTCGCCGATTTTATCAATTGGCAAAGATTCATCTTCTTTCAAAACTCTAGCTTTTATTGCGGCATAATCAGGAAATAGCCCCTTTTCATGTTGTTCAAGAAAAAGAGCACTAATCCTCTTATTTTGGGCTAAACTCTTCAATGTAGACACCACTACCTCAACTTCTATAATATTGGGCACAACCGCTCCTGTAAAATTTACACTTATTCGGCTATGACCAGGAAGGTGTGAAGCCGAATTATGAACATCTATAGTTGTGTATGGTGCTGAAAAACTATTGTCATGAGGTGTAGCATATGATGGCTGAGAATAAGTGGCCGAATAGCTAGTAGTAGCATGGCCAATTCTCTCGTTCATCGGCATGGTTGGATTAGTATATTGCATGTTACTTGCTGATGAATAGAAGGGTGAAACACTTTCATGCATGGCATTGGAAATTCTAACATGAGGTGTTTCAAATTTATTAACCGAACTCACCATGTTGTTCATCGGCATAACGATTTGTGGAGTTGCTGATGCATGAGAGTTGGGATACATATGGCGCATGTTACTTGTATCATAAGAAGTTGAAGCATGTAAATTACTTTGAATCGGCCTATGCACGTAGTTAGATGCATGATTGAACAAACTAGGGCTGGCCGATAGAGTATACTCATTGAACGATCTAGTAACACCATCTGAATTATTTGCATCTACAGTAGGGAATTGGGTATTCATATTATCTTTGTAGATTGCAAACCCTAGATGACGATCTCTTCGTAGCAAGAACGGGCTGGAGACCGTTCAAAGCTTCATCCCCAGCGGAGTCACCAAAAAGTGTGTTCACACACGAACACGTCACCGTGTACCCTCGACGTTGGGGGTGATGCACCGCAGCTCACGACGAAGGAGACCCGCCAGAAGCGCGGTACACAAGACAATTCGGTGGGTGCTTATGGAGACCCAAAACCCCACGCGCCCAGGAGGGACCCAGTCAGGGCGCGCGGCGGCTATGGGCTGCCTTAGGTCGACTGATCACCCCTAGGGCCTCGTGGATCGCCGCCCTGCAACAAGAAGAACAGACGAAGAACGAGAAAGAAGAAGACCTAGGGTTAAGGAGAAAAGACAAAAGATAAAAAGTGGTAGATGATTTGTTCGATTGTGTGTTGTTCAATTGACCGTCACTCCTTAGGTATATAAGAGGCGGTAGGACTTCCCGTGCAAGGAAAAACCTTGGATTCACATCCAAAACCCTAGTCAAATTCGGATTGGTTTTATCCGAACTTTCCAAAACTGTTCGGTTTAAACTGGCTGCACCTTGCGGGTCTTTTTTGTGGTGGCAAACCACCTCGGATGGAAACGAGTCCAAAATAAATCTTGACCGTTTCAACGAGACGTACAACTTTCATGTTGAACACTTTTCGATCAGAGGTCATCTTGAAGGTCAAATCGCTGGCGCAAAACAGGCTATTATTCGCGCTACCCATCAGACAGGGTGTGTGGTGGGGCGCGCCATTTTCTGCCTCCTCACATAGCTGCATTCCGATGGCTCTAATTTTTGCATACGAACTCGGATTGGAACATTTCTTATATTAGAATCGATTTCTTCGACGAGACGAAGACAATCCGTGTAGATCATTTTTCCATACAAGGCAGTCTTGAGGGCGTAATCAGCCAAATAGTGTTCTGGATACAAAATCTCAGTACTTCGAACATAACTTCGGCCTTAGAGATGAGACCGGATGGCTATGGCCCAAATATCAAAGTTTCTCCTTTTGACGATACAGAACTTTCTCACATTGAGCACTTTTCCATTTGAGGTCTTCTTAATTATGCTTTTGACCATGCCAAAATCTGGTGTCAACACATGTATGCCATGATATTTCCATGTTTTTGTCTTATCAGACCGCAGGGAATCCCGACATGCTGGTGGGAAACGGTTCAAGTGCTCCTGTTCATGGTGTTGGCACGGTCGATCTGAAGTTTACTTCGGGGAAGATCGGGCGGTTGAAGAACGTGCATTATGTCCCCTCTGTCAATAAATTTTTTGTTAGCGGATCATTTTTGTGTAGAGATGGCTATGTCGGTGTCAAAACCGGCGGATCTCAGGTAGGGGGTCCTGAATTGTGCGTCTAGGGTCGATGGTAATAGGAGACGGGGGACACGATGTTTACCCAGGTTCGGGCCCTCTCTATGGAGGTAATACCCTACTTCCTGCTTGATTGATCTTGATGAACATGAGTGTTACAAGAGTTGATCTACCACGAGATCGTAATGGCTAAAACCTAGAAGCCTAGCCTGTATGACTATGGTAATGTGTATCTGTCCATCCGGACTACGCTCTCCGGTTTATATAGGCACCGGAGAGATCTAGGGTTACATGGAGTCGGTTACATCAGAGGGAATCTACATAGTCGGTTGCCAAGCTTGCCTTCCACTCCAAGTAGAGTCTAATCCGGACACGGGTACAATCTTCGGCCTTCATGTCTTCACAACCCATCTGTCCTGCCCAATGGATAACAAACCGGACGCCCGAGGACCCCTTAGTCCAGGACTCCCTCATTAGCCCCTGAACCAGGCTTCAATGACGAGGAGTCCGGCACGCAGATTGTCTTCGGCATTGCAAGGCGGGTTCCCCTATCTCTGAACCCCAAGATAGTCTTCGGATGATTATCTGGACCTTTACATACAATTGTAGAGAATACAATATTCCATGAGTCCAATTCGTTGACAACTGCTTATGACATTGCATCACGCCTGCCCATTTATTATTTCCAATCGTTAGCTAGCCCGTCGCTCCACGTCTCGGGACGTGGTTTTATTGGCACGTCTTGTCAAAGCAAAGATCATGTCCCCTTATTCACGGGATTTTCATTAATGCAAGCGTGGATAACCCAACCATCCCCTGGGTACAACTCTTTGGGGATAGGTAAGTTTCGGGACCCAGGGGGAGACGCCCAGTATTCGGGGTCTTTATATAGGGACCCAGTCTCGTCTTTTTCTTTTGCGCTTGCTTCTTCCTCAACCCCCGCCACCTCGAGTTCTAACCCTCGGGTTCCAATCTCCACCAGCCCCAATCATGTCTGGATCCAGCCGTCCAGGCCGGTGGGTGGCTTCTTCTGTCACGGAGGAGGATATTGCAAAGCTCCGCGCGGCGAGGTATCTGACCCGAGAAATCCTTCATCGGCTTCCCGCAAAGGCGCAGGTTATTCCTACCCCCAAATCCGGCGAGAGGGTAGTATTTGTGTCCCACTTCCTCCACGGGTTAGGGTTCGCGCTTAACCCATTCGTCCGGGGGCTCATGTTCTACTATGGGCTAGATTTTCACGACCTGGCCCCGGACTCTATTCTCCTCATCTCGACAATTATCGTTACATGTGAGGCCTTCCTCCGGACTCCTCCGCACTTTGGTTTGTGGCTCAAGACCTTTGACATGAGGCCGCAGGTGACAGAGGAGGAGTAGGCAGAGTACGGCAGCGTCATAATACTTGCCAGCGTGGTTTGGTTTGAAGGATCTTTCGCCAAGTCTTCTGACTTATGGCAGCAGGGGTGGTTTTATATCAACGAGCCGCATGGCTCCAGGTGGGCGGCTATGCCTGCGTTCCGACCCGTCCCTCTAATTCAGCTTGCTTCATGGATGAATAAGGGATTGGACTGGGGATCCGTCAATGAAGTGCAGACTCTGCAGAGTCGCATCCGAAGCCTTACCGAGAAGGGCATCGATCTTGTGAACGTCGTTCAAGTAATGCTAGTCTGCCGGACCTTGCCATGTCAGCGGCGACCTCTCCGTATGTGGGAGTTCAATCAAGAAGGGCGGCGGACTCTTCAACACTTCTTTGGCACCACACACGAAGGAATGTGGAAATTATATTTTGGGGAGCGAGAGCAATGGCCGGACACCACCGAAGATGTTGGCCTTGACTGCAATCATCCGGACACTTCGGTAAGTATTCGATCTCTGAACACCTTTTATTCAAGCATTTCTTGACAAGATATTGAACAGTCCGTCCCTCTACAGGACTAGATAAATAAAGCGGTGTTAATCTGGTGTCCGGCACCCCTCCCCGAAGATTCTGCGATCGCCCTGCTGACGAGAATGCTGACTCCAACACCGTACCAGGTGTCTGTAGAGGGGGCGAGATCAGGGGGACCAGAGGTGATCCCCCTCCTGAGGGTAAATTAGATGCTATGTTCGGGGAAACCGAAACCCTTTTGCTTGAGGGCAAAGGTGCAGAGGAAACCCTCCATGGCAAGAAGAGGGCCGCTTCTGAAGATCAGGATGGGAAACCTTCCAAAAAGAGGAAAAATACCATCGTCGGGTGGCTTGGGCCGGGCAAGCGATGTTTCCGTAGAGCTTTATGATGAGGACAGACCTCTGGCCAAACCGTAAGTGAAGCTGGGGCACTTTGAACATATCTCATCCTTTTCCTATTAGTGAAGTAATCATCCGACATATGTACATCCTCGCAGCTTAACGCCTGGCGTTTCTCAATCGTCCTCCTCCTCGGGAGACCTTCCTCCGGAGATGATGGAGAGTGACACGCCTTCTCCGGCCTCCTTGCCCAACAGGCCGATGATCTTGAGGTATCGTCCCGGAGGGCTCCTTCCGATCGACAAGCAGTGCAGGAAATGAAGAAGGCGTTACCCGAAGGTGGTGTCTCTGTCACTCAGGGTTCGGGAATCAAGAATGACGGCCCCGGACTGTCCGGTTTATAGCCGGAGACGATTCTGGAGGCGAGTAAGTGGATTCCTTCAAAGGAATGCCATACTCTGGCGGCGGTTTCCGAAGACCCCGGAGCGCTGGAAATGCTGACGGACATGCTGCGACAAGCGTCCATTTCAGAGGAGCACCGTGCCTTGATGGTTACGGTGGTCGGAAAGGTTCTATCCGCGAAGAGCGGATTGAACGAGGCCTTCTCGAGCCTTCTAAGAGGTTTTGGGTTTGTGATGTAGTTTTGCCAATTGAATAATATTGGCAGAATGCACCTGTTGTATATGCAGTAGCCCCTGAGACTCGGATTGCCTTCCGAAGGAAATGATCGGAGGAGCAAAAAGATATGCTCAGGTACTAACCTTGATTTAACTTGGAATACAGGCTGCCTCCCCTCCTGCGGCTACCCGAAATACGGAAGTGGCCGAACTGCAGCGAAAGCTGGATATTGCGGAAGATGACATTGCATTGATCAACAGGCATCTTGACGACTCACAAGGTATATATTTCGAGCATTCCTTACACCAATGTGCTTGTAATTTAGGCCTGATGCCGAAAAGAGTTTTATATGAAATGTGCATAAGTGCAGATGGTGCTGCCGCCGTTGAAGCTCTTCGTGCGGAGCTAGCCCGGGCCAAGGAGCAGGCCCGGTGTAGTGATGCGGCTACCGATAAGGCATCGGCTGATCTAAGAGCCGAGCAAGCAGCTCGGCGCCAAAATGAGGAGAAAATATCCGCACTGGCGCTTGAATTGAAGAATGCTGCCAGCCGCTGTGAATACCTTGAGAAGGAGAATAAAGCCAAAATGGCTGAACTTGATAAGGCCGTATGATAGGCGAGTGAAGCTCGGTCTGAATCTAGGGCAGCTCGTGAAGAGATTCGGCAGGCTAAGGAGATAGCGGCCGGTAAGCCCTTTTTGCTTCATACTAAGTTTGGCGATCCGGACTATGCTCAGCTGAACCAGGTCTGGAGTTCTCCGGCTGAATTTTCGGACTTGCCGAAGAGTTCTTCCGATCAGGCGCAATTTTACCAAGCACAAGAGGGGTATGCAACGGAGAAGCTTTTCTGGTCACAATTTGGTGCATCAAAGCGCCCTCTGTTGCTGAATGAACAGATGTCCCAATGGGCCGAGCTTCATACGATATCCGGCGACGCCATGAAGAACATTATAATCCGGTTGTGGCCGAATGAGCTTGTTCCAAAGAGCTACTTTGGCCTGGTGCGGCGTCTTGTTGATGCGGTGCCGCGTATCGATGCTGCAAAGCGGTCGGCGTGCATTGAAGGTGCACGGATGGCCTTGGCTCGAGTCAAGACGTTCTGGGGGAAGATGAAGGCCGTCGATGTTGCGGCGAAGAGTCCGCCCAAGGGCAAGGACCGTAGTGAGCCGGAGCATTATTTTGAAGACGTACTGGAAGCCGCCCGCCTGATAGAGGGTCAATGCTCGAAGAACATAATGTTCGAGTGAGGTGTATAAGAATTGTAAAAGACAATTTTATAATTGATCTATTTTTATATTTTTGCTCAAAAGCTTGAATTCCTCCTGTGCGGCCGTTTTCATATAATCTGAAAGTTTTCCAGTCGTCGGCTTCAGCCCCCTCGTAGGAAGTACGGGGGTGTTCGGAAAAGCATTTAATCACTCTTTATCCAACGTCTTGGTCCGTGAAGGAGGTGATAATGCAGCGAACCAGGCAATCGGACTATAAGGCGTTAACACTTTCACTTAGCCATAGGAGTTTTATGGTGGGACTACGACATAGCCCCTAGTATGTATGCGGCGTATAGTGCCTTACATATTTGATCTGAAAAAGATCCCTCGTGTGACACGGAGAATCACTAAGGATTCCAAGAAGTCGTCAAGTGGTTGACCAGCTCTCGCCGCATCATGACAGTCAGTTTTCGGCTTTCTCTACTGAGGTGCTCATCCGGTTTAGACCAGGGCACAATCGCAGTAGTTCTCCCTTTACTACCCTAGCCGATAGAGCGGAACGTAGTGTAGCAAGCACAGGAGTTGGGCAACCCAACTATTGACCCAAGACAATGATTCAGAGCTGATGCATATAATGCCAAACTTGCGACGCCGAAGTACGCTATAGAGCTGTTCGTACTTTTACTGGCAACTCATCCGTTCCCATACCGAGCCCCTGACAGGGTATGCCGAGGTGCATCTGTAAAGCAGCCGTTGAGGTCGTACTCATTGTTGAAAGAGTATGAAAGATTAGTTCGGATGAGGTTTACTGGGAGCTGAGCAATATGCCAATGATAAATTTATGTATATATATATATATAAAAGGAAACCACAAACCCGGCTATTTGACATGCTCAGGGTCGGGAACAGAGGAAAAAGGGCATAGTACAGGCTCGGAATAAAGAGTGCGGTCTACAAAAAGTTATTTTGGACCTCCTGTCGCACGTCTGCGCCGCCCGTCCTCGGGGAGGGTAATCCTTAACGGAAGTAGCCCCTTAGGTGAGTGTACGGATCTGAACTCCGATAGAGTCCGTTGTAGATGTTGTCCTGTTGGTCACTTGTTCTTAAGAGATGATATAGAAAAATAAGGAAAACATACAAAAACGTTACGGTAATGCTTGCAGGGTTGTCCATATTTTGCTTCTGCCGATGCCCATGGTATCTTGAGTGCGTAATGATGTACGCGTGGTGTAAATCTTGCCAGTATAGTAGGTGGGTGGCGGAAACCGAACTGCTATTTCCGTTCCGGGAGTGATCGAACTTCAGAGGGAAACTGTTTCTGGCCCTTGGTGTTCAGTTGGCGAGCCGCTCCATCGTCTTTATCACCTGGTGGCCTCCTCCCCTTGTGATCGGCGTTAAGCGTGCCTGCCTGCTTGAGGACCCAACAGTTTTTGTTGGTATGATTAGCTGGCTTATCAGGGTGACCGTGAATCTGACAAGGTTGGTCCAATATCCTGTCAAGGGTGGATGGTCCATCCTTGTTTGCCTTTAGTGGCTTCTTCCGTTGACCGGGTTTTGGATTGTGAAATCCAGCGTTGACCGCTGTGTCGAGTAATCTTTCAGTATTATTGCGACTGTTGTGTTTGGTTCATCGTGGCTTACCGTTGCCGTCTCGGATTTCGGAAGTGCCCAGGTCGCTGGCGTTGTTGCTTTTACGAGCGAGCCAGTTGTCTTCTCCCGCACAAAAGCGAGTCATTAGAGAGGTAAGGGCTGTCATGGATTTGGGTCCTTCCTGGCCGAGGTGATGCGCTAGCCATTCATCCCGGACGCTATGTTTGAAGGCCGCGAGGGCTTCTGCGTCCGGACAGTCGACAATTTGGTTCTTTTTGACTAAGAACCTAGTGAAGAGCTCCCTGGCTGACTCGCCGGGCTCCTGGACAATATGACTCAAGTCATTAGCATCTAGTGGTGTGACGCCCCCGATTCGACCGTACACTAATCATACACGCAAATGTGTACGATCAAGATCAGGGACTCACGGGAAGATATCACAACACAACTCTAGACACAAAATCAAGTAATACAAGCTTCATATTACAAGCCAGGGGCCTCGAGGGCTCGAATACAAGCTCGAAACACAAGAGTCAGCGGAAGCAACAATATCTGAGGACAGACATAAGTTAAACAAGGATGCCTTGAGAAGGCAAACAGAAAAGCAACAACGATCGAAGAGGCAAGGCCTCCTGCCTGGGACCTCCTAACTACTCCTGGTCGTCGACGGTCTCCATGTAGTAGTTTCCATCGGCAGTGGCATCTGGCTCCAGGGATCCACCATCTGGTTGCAACAACCTGAAAGAAGAAAGAAGGGGGAAAAGGGGAAGCAAAGCAACCGTGAGTACTCATCCAAAGTACTCGCAAGCATCAGATCTTTACTAAGTATGCATTGGTATCAAAAGGGAAGGCTGTATCTGTGGACTGAACTGCAGAATGCCAGAATAGGGGGGAAGGCCTAGCCTATCGAAGACTAGCATCTTCAAGCAGCTCCAAGCATCTTGCAGCATGTAGAAGAGTAAAGAATAGCAGTTTAATTATCAAGCATGTTGTAGCAATAATGCCCAGAGATCCTTCCTCGACTCCCTGCGAGAAAGCAATCCCGGGGCCACATAACTTAAGTATCCATTTCTAGTTGTATTAGATCAAGATATAAGTCTGAACGTCCATTACCGTGGACACGGTATTCGAATAAAGATCTTCCCTGCAGGGGTGTACCACGTTTTCCAACACGCTCGATCACTCTGGCCGGACACACTTTTCTGGGGCAATGCCCGGCCTCGGAAGATCAACACGTCGTAGCCCTACCTAGGCTCAGCAGAGAGGTCCCCGCCGGTCTAGTTCCTAAGCACTCCGGGGTCTGGGCCCATCGCCCGTTGCACTCCGGGTCATTGTGCGCAAGGGGATACTAGCACCACCCGTGAAGTGGATGGCACGATCTGGCCCAGCCACAATGCTGAACTGGACGTCTGACAAAGCTTCGGCTGATACTGCGACGTCGAGGCCCATAACTATTCTCACGTGGTGGTTAGTGCGTAAAGGCCAGAGGCCAACTCAGAACAAATACCCAAACCTTTTAGTGTATTTGGGGCTCGCGGAGACGAGCAGAGACTCATGATAATGTGACCCCGTCGCCCCCTCGAGGAAATACGGCAAGGGCAAGCCCAGCCCACTCGAGGGCTGCCTAACTTCCTGGCCGTGCCTCGTAACCATCTTGCGGGTGCTCTCCGGGCCCGCCCAACTTTCCCAAAGGTCTCAAGTAAGTCAAGGTAACCGTGTGTCCAAACATCAAGGGGAAAACCCGAGGAATCACCCCCGGTGGATTCCACTCAATGTAATCATCAAGGTGAACGTAAGAGGGACCACCCTCGAGGTTCACACTTGAGGTGTTGAACGACAGAGCCGTGTCGGGAATGGTGAAAAAAGAAATCACCCTCGATGACCACGACCGAATAGCTACACTACAGAATTATCATCAGGAGTGCGTTATGAGGGATCACCCTCGGCACTCGATAGTAGCTCTGCAGAGTCGAGCAACAAAAGGGGCGTGATGTGATGTGAGGTGTCAGGTTCTGGTCGTCGATCACGTTGATCGAGTCATCGATGATGAAGCAGGGGCAACAAGGACAAGTGGGGGTCACTGATGGATCACTAACCAACCTATACTAAGCAGTTTAGGAGAAGCAGGTAGGTAACAATAGCAGGTACAAAAGCAGGCTATGCATCAGAATAGGAGCAATCAAATACAGTAGCAAAATCTAATGCAATCATGAGAGAATGGAATGGGCGATATCGGGATGATCAAAGGGGGGGCTTGCCTGGAAGCTCCGCTGAAAGGGAAGAAGGGTTCATCATCGACGTAGTCGATCACAGCGGCATCGGCAGCCGTCACGGGGTCTACCGGAGAGAAGAGGGGGAAGAAACAGTAAATACATAGCAAACAGATGCATAAAAAGACAATAAGCGGTGTTAGAGGTGTTCTAACGCGGCGTTACCCGATACCGTGGAAGGGGGGAAACATCCGGGAAAGTTTTCCCGAAGTTTGCATTTTCGGGCAGATGAAACGGAGGGGGAAAGTTGCATGTTCGCTATGCTAGGAGTGTGTGGCGGACGAACGAAGGGCGTATTCGGATTCATCTCGTCGTTCTGAGCAACTTTGATGTAGAATTTTTTTTCATCTGAGCTATGGTTTATTTTATATGGATTTTCAAAGATTAAAACATTTTCCGAATTTTCTTATTTAAATTAATTCGAAAACATTAAATAGGCTAAAATGCTATGGGTACACAGAAGTGTACCCGCAACAAGCACATGCAGCTGACAGTGGGGTCCGGGGGGTGCTGAGTCAGCATGGTCAACAGTCAACATTGACTGGGTTGACTGGTCAAACTAACAATCGGGGCCCATTGTCATAGACACATTTTAATTAAACAGAACTAATTAACTAAACATGTAATTAGGGCAATTAAAGTTAATTAGTTCAATACAACATTCAAAGCATTGTCTTTTAAACTGGGAATAACTGGAATGGGGTTCCAATCTGCAGGAATTGGCCGTCTCTGCAGTTGGGATAGGTCTTCGGCCGGTGGACTTGCTATACTTTTTGCTGGAGTGGGATTTTTCTGTGGTACGGCTGGTGCTATGGCAACTGAAATCGGCATACCTTTTGCTGGAGTGCAGGTCCTGTGTCGTGCGGCTAGTGGTGTGTCTAGTGAAGTATGGGTACAGTCTGCTGGAGTCGGTCCTACGTTTTGTGTCACTGGTTGTACAACCAATATAAGTGGGGTGCTGTCTAATTTCTCCGGCACAACCACGTTTTTGAAGGACTTTGCTGGTACTCCTTCAGGTTCGGCCATCACCCTCTTCGTTTTTGATGTCTGATGCACAAGAACAACATTTGAGTTGAAAAACATGGTATGATGACAGATGGAATATGTATTGATAATGGATGGGCAGGGCATCTCGACATATATGATGAGTAAACTAAGCAGATGGCGGTGCAACAAAGTAGAAGAAATGCAAGACAACATATGCAAGATACGCGCAATCAACAAAACCTTGCCAAATTAGAACAGGCACCTTGATGGGTGAACAGGACAGGCCATCTGCCTTTGACTCCTCGAGGTTAGAATAGTCATTAGGATCATATTCTGAACAAGAATCAACAGGTGGTGAGCGTATGAGTTTCATTGCATCCAGAATGGCACTCAATGCCTTGGTGCCAATTTTGTAAGTCATTGCGGTGTTTAGCTTCAAGAGTGGACTGCTGCTAGTGCGACACAAAGCAACTACACAGATCATAGTGTAGATATAACATGAAAACCGTAAGCATCAGAGTAAAATCAGCAAAGTGGAACTTGTTGGAATATATGTGCTAGTATTGCCGGTATGGCTAGAAAGCCTTCGGATACCAGCTCTCTTCAACTGAAGGTGCGGTACTGTTAATATCAGTGTAACTCTCAAAGGCGACATAGCTCCCTGCATTTCCTTGCTATTCTTATAGGATTCAAGTGGGCACGCCACTACAAATCCTATTCCCATGTTTACAAAATCCTACGAATCAAAGAGGTCCGACGAGTTCAAAGTGTCCATACCAACCGACCGTATAGACCTCTACACTGCAAATGTCCCTGCTCATATTCACTACAAGGAACATACTGTACTACTATCATACTCCCTCCGTTCCAAAATATAAGTCTTGGTAGAGATTTCCACTATGGATCACACACAGATGTATCCAGATACATTTTAGAGTGTAGATTCACTCATTTTGCTCCATATGTAGTCCATGGTGGAATCTATACAAAGACTTGTATTTAGGAACGGAGAGAGTACTTATTAAAGAAGAACGGAAGAGGAACATGGTAAAGAAGAGCAAGCAGATTTTGGATAATAAAATGTTCGTTGCGCAGTGCCCACACATGATGAACCAGAGCGCATTAAGAAAGCAACTCCCTGCTGTCTCTCTATATGTGGTGCACGTGCTTTTTCGAAAGTAAAGTAGGAACATTAGCTGACCAATTAAATGTTATCTGTTTTAGTAATATCAGCATCATATCAGATTCGTACTTGAGCAACAAGTTTGGAATTATGAGTGTCACGTTGTTTAGCTTGATGGATTCAGGAGCAGTGCTAAGCAGGTACGATGATGGTACTGAATATAAAGGCATGTCTGCATTTGGGTCAGTCGACCATTTCAGGCGGTTGGATGAAGATCCTACGTCTCCTAACCCTTGTTCTTCCTCGTCTCTGATTCTTCCCATACAGAACACCGCACGGGCCGCCGGCCGGACCATCGGCCCCCACCGCCTGTGTTCCTCCGCCACCCCCACCCCCGCCCCACCCACGTCAAGTTTCCTTCGTTCGGCGAGGCCCCACCACCGCCCCCCAACAACCAAAGTCCCCACCCGAGCCCCTTCGTTCTCACCGGCGAACTCCGGCGAGCTCTGAAAAATCGACTGACCCAATTTTGAAATTTAGTCTACTGTGATTTAACTAGTGTGGAATATAAAAGGCGAAAACCATAAGCATTGGGAGTATAGTGTTGAGTGT
This sequence comes from Aegilops tauschii subsp. strangulata, assembly GCF_002575655.3. Taxonomy (NCBI): domain Eukaryota; kingdom Viridiplantae; phylum Streptophyta; class Magnoliopsida; order Poales; family Poaceae; genus Aegilops; species Aegilops tauschii. The sequence goes on from NC_053038.3 coordinate 291,610,924, forward strand.
GCCATGGCGGATCTAAAGGTGCAAACCGGACAAAGGCAACTTCGCAACCAATGTTTGCTCTCAACTAGCAAGTAAGTGATGGACAAGAAATCAGAGTAAAGCAGTGGCGATCTATTTTCTTGCTGCGATAAATAATTTGAGCAGATACGAAAGAGTACCACCTCTGGTGCGGCGCCGTGTATGCATCTGCTGAGAATTTGATGGTGTTGCGGTAGCATTGGCTGTCGGCAGCATGGAAGCAGATCTAGGAGGGTAGACGGTGGCAGCGGGGCGCGGTGGACGAGACGGTCGTAGGAGCGGCGCCGGCAAGGTGGACGATGGCGGGGATGAAGCGGGAGGACGGGATGCAAGGATCCCGGTCCGAAGCCATGGATAAGAGAGGTCGATCTCTTGTAATGGATGGCGGCGTCGGGGTATCAGCTCCGGCATGGTGGAGGAGGACGGCGGTGGATGGGGTGGCGGACGGAGGAGGCTAGGGTGGAGAGGGTGTTTTGGCGCCCACGGAGTACGAATGGGGAAATGGAGGTGGAGAGGAAGGGGGGAACCATGTCTTCAGGGCGCGCTTGTCTCAAATGCGAGGAAATTTACAAACTTAGCCCCCTTTTCAAATTTCCTACATCACAGCAATATTAGTCGGTTGGGGATAGGACGGTAATCTCGCATACACCGAATATTTGCCGACGAGAGTTTGTTTTTGGCGCCCACCGTGTATGAATCTGGGAGGGAGTCGATTTTAGCCGAGGACACACTGTGTTTTGGCCCCCACCGTGTATGAATCCAGGTGAGAGGCGGTTATGTCATGTTCGAGTGAAATTACAAACCTACCCCTATCGAAACCTATAGAAATCGAGCAGATAGGCTATACGTGGCGGGGATAGGCAGTATTAATTTCCATCTCACAGATTTTGGTTTCGGGCGGTTACTGCGACTTTCCCTGCTTCGTTCAAATTTTGCAGAGTGCACGTTTACCATGCCAACTCAATTCGAATCCCATTTGTATTCTATTTTTTCGGGCGGGATCCATTTTCGATTGGAATAAAATTCTATATACATCTTTTTTTAATATATATTTTCAAAAGCACAACAAAGAATTCTGCTCCTTTATATGTATAATATGATTTACAAATACAATGATCTCAAAATCATAAGGTTGAATTCAAAAAATTAAACCAAATTATGTTCTACTAAAATGTATGGATCAGTAATATCTACATATTAAATAACATAGATGTGCGTGAATTCATATGAGTATGCATGTTTGATAGATCAATTTTGGTTCGAGTATGGATTACATGTATCATCATCTCGAATTCAAATATTTGAATCCCTTTTATCTTCACTCCTTTCATGCCCATCTCTCTCGCATGCATGCTCCTTCATGTAGCTATCACTCTCTTTTCTCTAGCTCACCCGCACGCTCACTTCATGTTTCTCCTATCCTCGCAAACATGGTCTCTCAACGTCTCCCTTGAGAAGTGTCACACTCTCCCTATCATTATACATTACACGGTTTTCATTATCTCTCACGTCTCTACCGTTCTCTCGTATCACTAGGTACCTAAGCTTTCTTTTTCACCGCCACACACACAGTCTCCACTTGTCTTTCACTTTGTCTTTCTCTCTACGGGATTCTCTCACACACCCTATATGTCTCTAGATATGAATCATACCACTAAAATTACTCTCTCTCTCTCTCTCTCTCTCTCCTGTAGACACAACATTTGTTGCGGTCTCCTTTTCATCTCCATCCCAGACTGACATTATTCATTTGTTTACCGATCAGACAAACTCCCCCCCTCTCTCTCTCTCACACACACACACAACTCCTGCTTCCACTCCCCTTCCCGACTACCGTCTCTCTCTCTCACACACAAAACTCTAGCTTTCGCACCCCCGTCTCGTATTTCTCTCACAAACATTTATCGACTAGCCTCTAGATAGGTTTATACACCCGCACACTCCTGCTTCCACTATCGCATACATGTCTCTCTCCCGCTCCTTGTATCTATGTAGATTTTTCTTCCCTTCTTGAGACACGCCCTCTCGATCGTGCACACACACACTATCGCCTCATTTTAAGCTGATACCTCTCGCACACACACTCTTTGTGTCTTTCTCACACATGCACTCCGTCCTCCTCCTCTCTCCCTCTCTCTCTCACACACATGGGCTTTTTGCAACAACTGGCAAGATGCCCATGTGTTGCACGGAACATGAAGATGCATTTGTATGAGTAGTTTATCTTGTGGGAGAAAAGGATGAACAAGGGAAGGCCTTATTTGCAAGTGTGGAGATGGGTGTGGGTATCTTTTTGCAAAATTGCCATAGTTTCATTCCTATCCGTCAGATATAGATCGGGCGGCCTATATTGTAGGATGGCAGGCACACGATCATCACGGACTATGCTTTTTATAAGAGTGGGGATAAAAACAGAGTTGGTGATGATGGTGGGCCTGCCATCCTGCAATATAGGTCGTCCGATTTATATCTGACGAATAGGAACGAAACTATGGCAATTTACCCGCACTCCTCTCCACATTTGCAGATAAGGCCTTCCCTCGTTCATCCTTTTCTCCCACAACATCTGGATGTTCCGTGCAACGCACGAGCATCTTGCTAGTAAGAGTAGAAATTAGACATATACCACTTCTCAAATCTTGAAACCAACAACATTCCTCCCTTATCTCATCAAAACCGCCAAAGGAATATATTTTGAGTGAAACATAACATTTTTTAGTGATATACGTATTTCAAAACTAGACTTTTTTCTATCAAATCGATGAATATGTATTAATCTACTCAGATCGTGTGGCAACGCATTGGCACATTGCTAGTAGTTATTATAATTTTGTGGACACCAGACAAACGGTGGAGTACATATACGAAGAGAAGAGGCGCACACACGCAGTCGGTCTCTCGCTGTCTCGCACACATGAGTGTTACGTAAAGGCAACATTAACAAATAAACCCTAAAACGCTAGGTGCATGATTGCTGCATTCATGGGTACCGGGTACATGGTGGAGCGCACCTTTGTAGGAATAGTCAGCTCGCGTGATAATTTGATCCGTAGGAGTTGATGGTCGGGACCACAGGTGAACGACTTGGAGGCGGTGGCTCGCCAGTTGCCACAGATCGAGTAGCCACGTATAAAATATCATTTTTTTAGCGGGGTTAAGAGTTCCGATTTTCAATGGCGCTTATAATTACTAAGTATTCCCTCTGTCCCAAAATATAAGAACGTTTTTAACACTACACTAATGTCAAAAACGTTCTTATATTATGGGACGGAGGGAGTAGTTTTTAGAACGATTGGTATGGAGCGAAAATGGAATTCATAGTACTACCTACTACGTACCTCCTTGGCATATGGTTGTATGGGTTTATGTTGCGAGATGTTGAACCTGGTAGTTCTAGGGCAAATACTATGTTTAGATTTAGATGTTGGTTTTCAGTAATGAAAATCAGAAGGGGGAAACCCTTCTTTGATTAAAAAAACTACTACCTCCGTTCTGGTTTACTAGTCCCCATTGTTTTTTGGGTCAAAGTTTGTCCATGAATTTTACTTGTAAAATGTGAATGGAAAACGAGATTTTGTTATACGCAAACAAAAAAGAACTGGAGGGAGTGATTGCTCTGACACGGACGCGACCTCTCATAGCGCAGGCATTGAACCGGCGCGCCGGCCAAGAGGGCCCCACTCGCTGCAGGCCCGGCTGAACACGCCTCCTGGCCGCATGCAACTGGCTTCAGACTGCCCCGCCTGCCTTCATTGAATCCACGCGTGTGCCGGCAACATGTCCTTCCGCGAGCCGGTCGGCATTTTAGAACACAAAAAGTGACCAAAATATAATTAATTACGCATGGTCTTGACTTGTTGTGCTTGCACTGGTAGCAGGAACTAGAGGTTTTTCTTTATTCATAACTCTCCTCAATTTTGTTGGCTTTGAAGAGAATCATGGTTGTGGACATTATGTATGAATGTGGAGATATCTGTGAACATGAGTTTGATGTGGAAGTTGAACTTGGAATGTCGGGCTTGCGCGTGAACTATACCATGTCCAATGCTTCGTCTGTTATTGTTTGGAAAGTAATTGCTGTTATTACATGACCCGAAAAATATATTTTGTGCCACATCAGTAGATGCACGGACATCACAACAGGCATGCTGACTGGATAAACATTTGAACCTAGCTACTATGAAGGAAATTTTGTATTGACAACAGTTTTAGATAGCAGGAGACGCCTAGCCTGCTCTGCTAGCTTATTTCTGGCTTCTTCCATCTCTTCTTTGGCATGGGTGAAGAGAGCATCTGATTGCTCTTTTCACATGTTCAGGAACTCAACTACATTCTCAAGGGCTGCTGCATGCTTTCTTTCAGCCTTTACTACAGCCACGAGGACACGAATAGCTGACGGCTCCACCTGGCTTGTGTGTAATCCAGCATCATCTGGGAATTTGCACCTTGTGTCTAATCCAGCATCATTAGGGAACTAGCACCTTGTGTGTAATCCAGCCTCATTCTGGAAACATGATCTCGAGGTTGACCATACTTCCCTCCTCGCAGGAACTGCATCCTGACATGAAGATACTTCATTTTTAGATAATTACTCAGAGCAACCCAGATCCATTTAGTAGAAGCCAGATAAACAGAACTGGGAGAAGTGAATTCAAAAGGAAAAAAATATAAAAACAGACTACAAGGTGAGAACACCCACTTCCTACATCAAGCTAAAAATTAAAGCATTAGGACGATTAAGAATCTTCTTATGACACATCGAAGAACACGAGGCGTAAGAGAAACAGAAACTACAACATATACACATCGAAGAACACAAGGCTAAACGAAAGTAATTGAAAGGGTGTTACTTACCAAAACTCGTTTTACAGGTTCGGTGCAGCTCCTCTTTAACTTGCCACGCTCCTTGAAGATGTCCCCAATATCCCGTGTTTGGTCTTCATTGCACCTCTGCATGTTCGCACTCGTGGTTTTAAAATCTCAACATGGCAAGAAAAATATACTACTAGTAATACTCGCGCATCTTGTGGGCAACATTAAAGCACTCATCTACCATGTTAGAGCATCTCCAATAGAATCGCAACATGCGACGCTTTAAAAAAGCATTTACAGTGTTGAGATCGAGAAGTAGAGATAGAGAGTAGATGATAGTTCTCAGCATAGATAGATAAAAAAATAGATTATTCAACTACTCCTCGTCGTCCGAGTCCTCCTCGGTGATGTCCTCCTCCGATGTCTGACTGTAGGCGTGAAGATACCGATCATCATCGGATTCCCAGGGCAACGCTGCTCCTCACCTCATGTTGAATTGAGCGTCCGCTTTTCGCCTATGCTTGTCCTCGCGATAGGCGGCTCGCTCCGCCCTCCTCTTATCCCTCTCCGCCCTCCTTTGCTCGTAGAACTCGCGCTCGTTGATGATGTCCTGCGGGAAGCGTTGGTGCCATAGTGCCATGGCTTCCTTGTCCATCTCGGCGATGCCGAGACGGTGCTCCGGCCTGCGGTTGTCGCGACGATCCTCGTCGGTGATAAGCCGCGGCAGAGGCGCGAGCTCCTGTGCCCGCTCCCGCGTCGGCACGTTGGGGAAGTTCAATGTTCTATGAGGACACCGGAGGCGCTATGCCGCCGAGTCGTACGTGCGGGCGGCCTCGTTGGCGGTGTCAAAATTGCCGAGGCCGAGGCGCATCCCGCGGAACCGGATCTCGGCGGAGAAGCCGCCGGAGGGGCGCGCGCGGACGATGCGGTATCCCCAAGTTTCCTAGCGACGCAGCGGCATGGTGGCGCGGCGGCGGCGAGGCGAGAAAGAGCGGGGAGAGAGCGTTGGCGAGGCACAGAATGGGGAGAGAGCGGTGGTAAGGCACAGCACGCCCGACCGCTTTTTCCCGCGTGCACGCAATCCTTTCCCGACGTCTCTGCTATCTCTACTCTCTTCTCTACTGTTATATTTATTTAATATTAAATATTTATCTCTACTTCTCTACTCTCTATTTTTTGTCTACTTTTTCCCTACTCTTATAAAAAACAGAGTTGGTGATGATGGTGTTCCTGCCATCCTGCAATATAGGCCATACGATTTATATCCGACGGATAGGAAGGGAACTGTGGCAATTTTGCAAAAAGATACCCGCACCCCTCTCCGCATTTGCAAATAAGGCATTCCCTCATTCATCCTCTTCTCCCACAAGATAAACTACTCATACAAATGCATCTTGATGCGTGCAACACATGGGCATCTTGCTAGTTCTAAAAAACTATCCATCATTTGCCACACTACTGGTTGCAGATGAAATACCTACCCAAGCACATCGCGATACAGGAGCGACGCACAATTACAAGCTGATATTCTGTTGGACAATGGAGGCTATAACCAATTACTTTTACGGGAACTATAGCACCCAGGAAATTTGAAGGGTAGGTATGAACAAAATTGGAACTGCACATGTACTGCTAAGTGATTCAATACACACATTACCAATCGAGGAGGAGAATAATGGTCCCGGCAGCCTCTGAGAGTCATGGTCGGCAATGGGAGTCAGTTCATTGTCCACGACGGTGGTACTTCTGCGCTTGGCGTCGGCTTCCAGGAAGCAGATCCGAGACCGCGGAAGACGGTGCCGGGGAAGAGGCTCCGTGTACGACGACGACGGTGGACTGGCTCCAGTGCAGCGTACGAGGTCGTCGATGAGGCAGATGCGCTGCGATGGACGAGTGCGCCGATGTAGAAGGGGAGGAGCATGAAGGCTGCGGTGTCGTGGAGAAATCTATTTTGCGGTGGGGATAGAAAATGTGGAGTATTCAGGTGTACTACTCTGGGTGTCGGGGTGGGGTTGGCTGGGTAGGGTGAACCTGAAGTTACAAAAACAGCCCCCTACCAACCGTCATCCGTAGGCCTGTTCCGAAGGCTATGATGGTAACTTCCCACTGCTCGAGTCAGGGTCGCGGGAGATTTTCCTGCCGACCTCAAAAACTTTTGACACTGAACTCCCCGTGTGGCATGTTGGGTGATTCGGTTAAGCAACTAGCGAGTAGTACCAGTAAACTCTGCATATTAGGTTTGACCGAAGTCAAACTTCCTAAAGTTTGACCAAGTTTATAGAAAAATATAATAGATATGTATGATGTGAAAGTACATTCAATAATGAATCTAATGGTATATGTTAATATTTTTTGTTATAAACTTTCTGAGAGTTTACAAAACTTGACTTTGACCAATGCTAATACGCAGACTTAAATAAAAACGGAGGGTGTACACATTTGTTTTCTTAGTATTTAGTGAATTAATCCTTTGTTGAAATTGTCAAATAAATATATTAGGCTATTGACTTTGAATGTAATGGTCTACACAATTCAATAGTTACAATCATTGTCGAATTCCAAGATGTATACGAGGTCTATAGTACTTCAGAACATGCTCAAACTCGCATAATCCCAGTCAAATGACAATCAAAATGCATTTCATAGTTATTACTTTGTAGGATGCAACAAAACCAACAATAACTCTACATCAGCCATTATAAAAGCAACATTTTGAACATATCCCAATGTGTGAATGAAACATGCAGAGAGAGCTTGCGAAGATGGAGCAGATAGGGTGGGAAAGATTGTATGTATGCGGACGAGAGAGTAGGAGACAAACCTAACGAAACAGAAAGAGGGAGATAGAGAGAGAAAGAGAGAGGAAGAAGTTAGGTCTGTGAGAAAGATGGAGACATGTAACATACGTGAGATGCGTGTGCATTCGGATTCTGTACACGTGGAAGGAGAAGAGACAACAGGTTTGATGAGAGAGCTGGAAAAACATGGACGAGAGGGGAAGGATCTCGTGGGTTGAGGGATTGATAAATTTGTGCGGGGAAGAGAGGGATTGGTAATCTTGTGCGAGAGAGAGAGGGTGGGGGAGGAGTCAGTCAGCCGTCGTCACATCATCCTGCTTCCAAATGGCCCCGCATTCTCTAGCGCATTGTGGTCGCCGTCTTCGATCTCCTTGATGCCCTCTTTGAAGATTGAGGTGTTGTGCATGCTAGGGTGCGAAGAAGCACAAGCGAGAGTGGTCGCCATATAACCATGGATGGGGATGAATTGTGTGCTCGGGGGAGGGGGTGTGTGTGATGTGTGCTGTCTGTGTGTGTGTGTGTGTCAGATATTGAGAGAAAACAAACCTAAGGAGACAAATGTGTGTGTATGTGACGGAAAGCTACTTGCTAAACAGGGTATTCACGAAGAGATTGTGCATGCGAGATAGAGAGCGATGTGCGGGCCATGAGGTGGGCAGGGGCCGGGTGAGGGTGTCAAAATGTGCGCGTTGATGCATGTGTTACATGCGATCGTGCGAGGGACGGACGAATCGAGAGAGATGGTTGTTGTGTTACGGATGCTCCTCTCTCTATCTCTCTCACACACACACACAAGTAAAATAGAAGACCGTTCTCTCATGTATACACAACGTATCGGCATCTGTCTATGTCTCACTCATGCATGATCATTTGCACATTCACACCTCTCTATGTCTCTATCACACGCACACCGTCTCCACATTGCCCTTCCGCCACAACACACATATGGACACATACACACGTTCTCTCTCAGTCACACACATAAGGGCTGTTTGGTTTGAGACTAAGGGGCTGTTTGGTTTGAGACTAACTTTGCCAAAGATTGCCACACCTAAGGTTAGGCAAGTTTGACCAACTTAGGTGAGTGTTTGGTTCAAGCCACACCTTAGGCAAGCCACACTTGGGTCCCACATGGCATACCCATAAAAAGTGTGGCAAGATTCTCTTAGGCTTGCCAACTTGTGGCTCTCATTTTGATGAACTAACCTTAGGCAAGCTTGGCAAAAATGTGTGGCAAAATGTGGCAATGCTAGGCCTAGAACCAAACAGCCCCTAAGTTTGCCTAAGGTTGCCACACCAAAGGTTAGGCAAGTTTGATCAACTTAGGTGGGTGTTTGGTTCAAGCCACACCTTAGGCAAGCCACACCTTAGGCAAGCCACATTAGGGTCCCACATTACATACACTCAAAAAGTGTGGCAAGATCCCCTTAGGCTTGCCAACTTGTGGCTCTCATTTTGAAGAACTAATAACCTTAGGGAAGTGTGGCAACATTGTCTCTATGACAAGTCGGCCATAGGGGCAATAAAGTGTGGCAAGCCAAATTGTGGCAGAAACCAAACACATGCCAACTAAACTGTGGCTGCCAAATTTTGGCTTGGCAAATGGTGGTTGGGAACCAAACAGCCCCAAAATCAGTATTAAAAAAAACTAGGGCGCACCTAAAACGTCCAAATCCAAATAAACATGAACTGGAGCTAAATTCAAATATATGAAAATATTGTAGCGTCAAGAACTTTTCCCGGAAAAAAAGTTGAGTAATATTCGGGGATTGTTGCCACACACACAAAAAGGTTCGGTGGATGTCCTTCGAGCGCGACACGGTGACGCACCGTTCGATCGACCGCGCGGCCGCGGTTCACGCGCTTGCACAGGATTCCGTATCGTCGCTGTGATAAGTAATAAAAGCGCTGCCTAAGTCTAATGTTTACGTGTACTAGTACGGGTTTCTTTTAAGTTTCACCAACCCTATATAAAACTAAACTAAGCTCCCATACGCACACTCATCAATATGTCGCCGCCGTTGCGCATGCCGGCGCTCGCCTGCTCCGGCCAACAATTTCTCGCCCATCACCACCGTGTCACCGCCAAGCCGAAGGCTCGCCCACTCACGTCGTCTGCAGTCCCTCCTTGCGATGCCGCCGCACTGCCAAGCACGTGAGCAGCTGGTGGAGCCGCGTCTATGCATGCACCGTACAAAGAGGAGGACAAGCGCGTGCTCCAGCACGCCGACGAGGAGGAACTAGCATGTCATTGTCGTCTCCGCCCGCGCGGAGGAGGCGCGCATGGTGCCTGTCGCGGCGGAAGCCGGTCGCTCGCGCGTCGGGCCCGCAAACCGGGTGCGGACGCAGAATCTACCTTCGAGACCTTGAATGCCACGTGGATCTTGCAATCTGAAGGAGCAATTTGGGTCAGTCGACCCTTGTGAGCCGTTTGATGTAACATGGATGGCTAGAAGGGCTTCTTCAACCTCCGAAATAGATGCATGGTTCATCTTCTTAGCCCGCCACACGCCTAACCGCCTGCCGCCGCCGCCGCGCCCTCCCCTGAACCGCCTGCCACCGCCATGCTCCCCCCACCCCCGCCATCCGTTTAACCCCGGGCATGATCCATTTTTTTCCGGCGAACTGCATTCCACACCCAACACTCATAAGATAGATCATGGGCACACTGCCGTCTTCTTCCTTCACTCCGTCGAACTTCTTTCACAAATCGACTGACCCAAATTATACTACTAGTACGAACGTATTAACTACAGTAGTCACACGAAGATACGAGCAGTAGTACCAACTGCAAGAAGAACAGTAGTAAGACATAGTACTAGTACTACTGTACGTACTAAAGAGTTCAAATAACGAGAAAGAACATAAACATAGTTCTGCTGGGACCTCAACACAACACACCCTTGAAAATAAACTAAGCAACTAGTCCGCTTGACACTGCAGTAGAACCAGCATGAGCGACGGCACTGCCACCTACTCGGAGTCCAAGTCCACGTCCTCGACTTCGTCCTCGTCCCTCTTCCTCTTCACCGACACTTCTTTGCTTGAACCGGACACTGGGCTCTGCTTCTTCATCCAACCTTTGTAGATATTTAAACAAAGGTAGGCATCCATTGCTGCGTACAGGATGTGATGTTCATCTAATGTCTTCGACTCCCATGCATGATGAAACTCGTGATGAGGTTTCTTCAGTTTAGCGTACGAACGATCAATCATGGCTGCTGCCAGGGTCAGCATTGAAGGCTGAGAGGAGGACACCAGCCCTTCCTTCTGGAGGTCGAAGGGGTAGCCTACAACGAGGCCTATCCGACCCAGGATTTCCTTGTCGTTCCTAAAGTCCACAGTAATGAATTTGACTCGGCCGCCCTTGAGGAACTTCTTAAATTCCTCGCACTCAACGTCGGCATGGCATATGTGATAGACCAAGCATAAGTCATGCACGCAAACCTGGATCACGACGGGCTTCTTCTTCTCTGCCTCCTTTAGTTTCTTCTCGCTTTTCCAGGACTGTGGTGTACTCAACATCTAGCCCAGCGACCCACTCATCATTTGAGTTTTCGAACATGCGTTTGAAGCGAGCAAGGCATTCTTTCACCGTTGTGGAAGAACGGGTGTAGATGACATCGAACTCATCGCCGGTGATGGTTCTAACATTGTACTCACCACCGATCATGGAGATTTGGGATGCCATGGATTTGGGAGGAGGGTTAGGATTATTGGAACTGCCGTAATGTGAAAGGACGGGATGACTGGGAGCAAACTGTTGTAAGGTACTGTACTAGTAGAAGACGAGGACGAGTAGTGAGTGCGAACGGCGTGGGGTTGCTGGCTTGCCCGGTGGATAAACGACTGCAAGCCCCAAAAGAGTTCTCGAGAACTATGCGGGACCCACTAGATGTCATGTCTACTAGACCCATATCGTAGGCCTGATGGTATAGCTTCTGCCTGTTCGCACGCCATGCCGGCTTGTGTGTAACTTCAATTAATTCTGTCAATCGTCGCGCCTCCCACGACCTTCGCCTCCCTCGCGCGGTCGCGCCCTTTGAGACTTCGACCGGCTATAAATGAGCTATTTTTTGCCTACTCTGCATGCATGATACTCCCTCTGGTCCTTTTTTACTTCCGTCAACCGTTTATACTAAAAATATCAATATCTACAATACTGATTATAATGAGTATAAAGCACCTCTTGGGTGGGTTAGATTTTTTTTGGGTTAGTTGAGTTCAAACTAACCCAATCTAACTCTAACACATGGATCCAAACAGGGCCAGGGTTAGCTATTAGAGTACTACTACCTCCCTTCTAGTTTAAAGGGCTCGATTCAAAAATTTGACCTACTCTTAGCAAGATAGAGGCGGTGGAATAGTTTTTGTAGTTCTTCGCAAAAAAATCTGTTTACCAATGCATGCATGAACACTAGTTACTCTAACCCCCCTCTCTTCTTTAATCCTTTGCCACATCAGCATGTTTGCTATTCCCATGTGCATGATACCAGCTAAGATACCACCATTATGGCCAGCCTTAATCATTGCATGCAATAATTTAGTGCACCTTGAAATATGAACATGTGTGGGGAGTGTATGTTTTTAATGACTTGAGACTATACCTAGCCCGACATGCAAGATGTGATTTATTATGCACCGTTCCCCCATACCTACAGGAAGCCCGTTCGTCTCCAAATCTTTTCCTCTCCATGTGTGGAAACAATATGCCTCCGAGACTCTCCTTCTCCCTCCGGCGGTCCCACCACTCCACCCCATGTGGAAAAAATCTTCATGCATGACTCTCCTCCCCCACGCTCGTCCAATCCGTTGTGACCAGCAATATTTCCACCCCTTCCCTCCCCCATAATTTACTCCAACAAATATGCCCACGTAGCTGTTACTTAACTGCAGGTGCATTGGGTCACTGACATATGGGCCCGCCCACATGTCAGTGATGCAACTGGACGTGCAGTTAAGTAAGTGCAGCTCAGTCCATATCTTACGTAGGTGTGCCATTGCTCGCTATAAATACTGCGCCTCCCACGACATCGCTATCTCCTCCCCCTCACGTTCACGTTCATCGCTATCTCCTCCCCCTCCCTGGCTCCCTCTCACGTCGACCACCATGGCATCGCCCCTCCCAAGCCCTAGGCGCCCCTCGCTGCACCGCGCGGACGGTCATGCGTCGCCGTTCCATTCCTCGCCGCCACTAGTCGAGGAGGACGTGTCGGTGTTCCGCTCCTCGCAGCGACGCGACGCGTCGCCATTCCGTTCCTCGCCGCCACTAGTTGAGGAGAACGCGTCAGCGTTCCGCTCCTCGCCGCGACGCGTCGAGGTGGATGCGTCGGCGTTCCCAATCTCGCTAGCACGCACGTCGGAGGATGCGTCGGCTCCCCGCTACGAGGAGAACGCCGCGCCGCCCACCGAGCCCCCTAGCCTTGAGGAGCTTTGGAAAGAAATGGATGTCGCCTTGTGGGATGCTTTGCCTCCAGCAGAGCGCGCCAAAATAGAGGCGGAGAAGAAGGAAGAGGAAGAGAAGCGCACCACAGAACAAGCTGCCTGGGAGGCCTATGTCGCGTCCGAGAGAGTCAGGCAATTGGCTCTTTGGCAGAAGGCTCGTGCGAGGGCCATGAGCGTGGCGGAGGACGCCCGTGCTGACGCCCTGAGTGCAGTCGGGCCCAAGCGCCTCATCTACGCTTGGCGGTACATGGACAGGGTGCACGCTTCCAACGAGGAGGAGTACCTGTTGGCGCCGGATCACCACACCGGTGAGATCGCGCTCGCCCGCCGGCAAGCCGCCAATTAGCACCTCACGAGTTGCGAGGCTGAGGAAGAGGCATTGTGTCAGCGCGCTGGGAAACAGCCGCGCACCAGGGCACTCGTTGCGCGCCGCAAGCGCTCCTGCGAGTGCCGTGGCTTTTAGGAGGAGTATAATTTTTGTTTCGTAAGGCGATCTCATTAGTTTTGGGACGCAAATGATACATCCCGAACGTTCAGGAATTATTAGCGTCCTTAATTAAGTATGTAAAAGTGAAAGTTTGGAAACCTTTTGTATTCGTACGCATTTTGCAAGTACGTGCATATAAGACAAACTTTACTATATACTATCACACTACACGTCTCTCTCTATATATGCTTGCAGACTGTGCTACTCCCTCCGTCCAGGTCAATAAGTCATCTTTGGTTGTGCACCGTGACCAAGAAGGAGGGAAGACTTATACACCTAGACGGAGGGAGTACTATTATTACTTATGTATGTGCAAATGCACGTTTTAACATTACGATGCGGTTTTTGTAAAAGTAGAAAAACAGCACTAGTCAAGCTTGTGAAACGATTCAATGCAAAACAAATGCAAAAATGCTCGTTTGATTGTTTACTTTTAGCTTCCTTCTCTGTGGTTATTTCTCTTTCGTACTTTGTACGGAGTATCTCACTGGTTGGAAAGGCATGCAAATTCCCAAACCGCTTGCTACACCCTGTATCGAATTTTTTGCCTAACAAGTTGTGCTGTTCAATTGGAATTCCAACTTGAGTACTACTACTAGTAGGAGTACCAAGGGCCAGTTCTTTTAGGCTTCTAGATTAGTAATCCCATAACTACTACCTCCGTTCTGGTTTATTGGTCCCCATTGTAATCTGTGTCAAATTTTGATCATAAATTTAACTAATGAAATGTTAGTGCATGTCACATGCACTAACATTTTATCAGTTAAATCTTTGGTCAAAATTTAGCACAAATTACAATGGTGAGGAATAAACCAAGATGGAGGTACTACTAGTAGTAGTTTAGAAGCCCAAATAAATGAGTGAGGCGCCTTAATGTTACTCTCCACTGTGACTAGTCTTAGACTACCCACAGCGAGAGTAACATAGGTAGTAACATCACACATATCTAAGTTAAATAGATGATGTGGCATGCAATAAATGAAGAAAGAGATGAAAGTGGTAACATAGCTAGTTACTACTAGTATGAGTAACATCACACATATCAAGGCAAGATGTGTCTACAACTTAATAAATAAAGTGTTGCATGTTATCAGACATATGTTACTCCCCACTATAGAGGTAGTAACATAGACTAGTAACATGGGCATCTTACTAGTCTATGTTACTACCCATTGTGGCTAGTCTTATGGGAAAAGCTGGGGAAGCCGCCAAAAGAACTGGCCCTAGGAGTAGTAGCTAGGGATACTAGGAGTAGTAGCTAGGGATCGAGTGTGCGAGATGAACCGGAGAAAGTAAATGCAGAGAGATGAAATGCAAAAAAGACGGAGGGATGTGATGGTTGCTTGTCCGTTTATTTTACCAGGCCACTTGTTACTGGGAGTGGTTGGGTTTGGTGATATGACGGCTTTACTGCCGCGCCACGAGCAGGGTGAGACTCCCGTGCAGCACCGCCCTCTACACTAGTACTACTACATCGGTCGTGGTTTATCCCCCATTGAATTTGACTGAAGATTTAACTGACAAAATGTTAGTGCATGTCAACAAAAACAATATCGTTGGATTCATATTTGGACATAGTTTTCAATGATATAATTTTAGGTGACATGCATCATCATTTATCATACTATATATAATGTTAGTTCAATTTTTGGTCGTACTAATCTATAGTAAGGTGCCCATGCGTTGCACGGAAGAGTGAAATGCATTGATCGGGGAGTTGTTTATTTTGACAAAGGATGTGGGGGTCATCTCATGTGTAACGGGTATTGATAGGTTTGTTCGGATGTTATTTCATCTCTGGAGCTCACAAACATCCGGGTGAAATAGATAAAAAAGTATCTTTTGCAAACAAAAGCGTTCAACTGTTCAACCTGCATCCAAAACTTGTGAAGAAATAACTCTTATTGTGCTTTGCAGGAAATGATCTTCAAGAATTAGTTTTTGAGTATCCATTGTTATACATGTTGGCTACATATGACATGGCACTTTCTTATAGTCAACAGTTGGCTATACTATTTAAGTATTAACCATGCCCTTATACACCTAGACGGAGGGATTAAATCAGGATGACTTGGAAGGGGGCAGAGGATATGTAAGAAATGGTTCATCATAAGCTTTCACTAGTACTGTAGTAAAAATTCATACATGGAAGATTCTAGACTAAACCATATATGGATACACTTTTATTCATGCGCGGTACTCCAATAGAGCAAGATCATGCATGGAAGTCTCCACATGCTTAGACAGCGGATTACATTGAGCGAAGACTAATGATCAACATTTAACTTGAATATGCAGATGTCCAGGTGAACCTCCTTGGAGTCCCCGTGCACATTGTTGGGGGTCAAATAACACCGTGCCTCTTCCATGTCCACATCGGCGGGAAATTCCCAGCTCGGAAGAGTCCAAGTATGCTTGGCGTAGCCAGTGTCGCCGCCCACGGACCTCCGAGGGGTAGTAATAGTGAGCACGCACCCATACATCGGCCTCGTGTCAGTGTCAGCGTCAGCGGCGTCGCCCCTGACGCACACTACAGAGATGTGGCGGCGGCCTGCACGGGCCTCGCCGGTGGCCACGATCAAGAGGAAGACGCTGTCGTCCTCCTCCGAGACTAGCAGGTGGCGCTGATCCTCCAGCGACTCCGGCACGGCGAACGGGTAGAACGTCTCGTACTTGATGTTCTTCACCAAGGGCCAGTAGTGATTGCCCCAGGCCCGCGTCAGGTGATGCATGATGTCCGCCGGCGAGCCCCAAAACAGCACCGGGCACTCATAGCAGTAGACGAAGGGCTCCTTGGAGGCATCGAGCAGGCCGTCCATGAAACGGGAGTGGCTGTAGGGGACGTTCCGCTAGTTGAATATATGAGCAAGTTACTACGAGATTTAGTCCGAATAAGCACAAAATAAATCATGATGGCTATAACAAAGATTAAACTAATAATGCGCACTAGCATAGTAGATGAACAGATCGAATCTAGGACACAGACTAGAAACATGAATTCTACCACGATTTCGAACAGGAAGGACAGAAACACATACGGTGCAATGGGAGCAGAACCATTGGCGTTGAGGTTGTCGCCCATGTCGTTGAGGAAGAGGTTGTCGAGGTCGGGGAAGAATTCGTCATCGGTGAAGGCGTCGCTGCTAGCAGTCGTGAGAGTGTGCTCCCCAAATTTCAACAGCGCCCGCCGAATGGAGCGCAGGAGGGAGTGGCTGTAGGGGACGTTGCGGCCGCCGAATGGAGCGCAGGAGTAGCCCACGAAGCAGTAGATGGTGCTCCTCCCTAGTCTCTATTCTTATCTTTATCTCTACTACTCTTCTTTGTTTTTTATAATATACTAGTTGTAGTTGTCAAATTGAATAGTACTACACCGTCCACTGCACGCCCGGCTGAACATGCCTCCTCGCCTCCATCAAACCCCTCCGTTAAACCCGCATGCAAACCGAGAAACCTACTTCGACCCGCGGGAGGAAATTTGCCGGTTGCCGTTGGAGAATAATAGAGTCACGTCCAATCCATTTGAGTTAATTGCGTGTATGATTCTCCCTCTATAAAAAGTTAATTGCATCCTTAATCTTGTATTCTAAGTACTCCGTGGGTTCCACTGTCAGTATAGTGTACATGACTTGCAGGCTGGCTACAGATTCGTATAGAAAGTTCAAAAGAAACAAATCCATGACTTGCAGGATTGGAGTTAGCATCGATGGCGGTTCATAGTCGTTCCACGCTCGGGCATTGAAGTTTGTAAATATTTTAGATTAGAACATACTCCTCCTCCGGTGCTAGTAGTAGAGCAGAGTCCTACTCCACTACTACTCTACTCAAGCAAGTTAGGGCATAGTAGCAGGTACTCTAGGGAGTACCAGTATTGTGATCACTCAGGCAAGTTGTCTGACTTCGATATGACCCTACGCTGCTGGTATGTGTCTCATAAGTCAAGCGGCATGCTGTAGTCATCATCACCTGTCCACTTCCCGTAGCACATATTCGCTTCTCCATCTTTGTTCGCTCTTCCATCCCTGCTAAGGCGCCTCCCCCCTCGTCCAAAACCCAAGCACTAACAATGGCACCGAGCAGCGTCCGCCGAAAGAGTGGCTAGCTCCCCACAGAGGTAATCAAGCTCATTGTTTTGCGTGTGGACAATCTTAGTACCATGCCGCTCGCCGCGTGTTCGTCGGGGCTGTGCCGTTTACTCAAAGCCCTCAGGCCGGAGCTTTTTAAGCCAGCTCCTTGCTTGCTGATGCCACCTGATCTTCAGAAACGGCGTGTCACGCAGCATAACGATCATAGGGTGGCGAGCATCAACCCCCTTGACTGCGATCCGATCCCCGTCACCCTCAACTACATTAACAGTATGTACTAGGTCGGCATGAACACGTCTTGGATGGTGCTCGTCGACGGTCGCGGCAGCTGGATGCTCGTGGAGGTCTACGCCCGGCGATTGATCCCCATTCCTTCAATTAACACTGCACTGCTTTGGCACCGCGGCCCAGAATACTCGGAATCTTACAATAGACAACATGATACCAAGTTTGATTTGCTCAAGGTTGTAATCTGCCAAGTGCCCACAAGATCTGCAAATTATAAAGACTTCAGGCTAATTGCGTTCTTCAACCGCGGTCTCGCCTATCTGACAGGTCACTGCGGTAAGTGGATAAATCTGCACGTCCATCACAGGATCATACATCCTCCATGGTTCTCTGATGCCATTGAACACAAGGGCTTCATTTACGGTGTCGAGTCCTTCTATGGCTGGACGTATTGCTGGCCTACTCTAGTCGTCGCTACAAACGGCTGTTACAACAGTATGTTACTTTCCTATGATATCATGATGGCTTGCTTATATTACTGTCAACATTTACTGAAAAAATATTCATGCTCATAACATGCTGTTCTTAAGATTGACTACATCAAGAGCCCTTTTTTATTTGACTCCAACTTTTTTTAGGGTTATTTGACTCCAACTTGATATGATGTTGTAGGCCGCCTGGTGTCCCTACCCTTCCTAATCCCAGAACCTTTCAAAGAAAAGCGGCATGGCAGTTGCAGGTGGTTCCTGGCTCGATCAGCCGACGGCGAACGATTGATGATCGTTCGCACGTACCGGACGTGTTGTTTCACGGAATACGATCACAGTCACTGCAAGGTCTTTGAGCAGGATCCCAGCTTCTCTGGGCCTTCAGGAATTTTTGACTGGAGGTTGGTAAGTAGCCTTGGTACACGCTCTCTGTTTGTCAGACTGAATTATCCGATTAACCAGGAGATAACCGACGGCAAGGATCATGATGGCAGCGCGGTTTCGTTCATCAGGAAAAACTGTGTGTACACAACGTACCATGCGTCTCTGCATGCACCATACCCTGATATGTGCCACCACGCTCTGCAGCCCAAAGTAGCAGAGAGGGTCACAAGTATCAAACTTTGACCTGCTGGCTAGAGTTTCCCCCGTCAAGCACCCATCTGGTTCAAGCCGTCAGCCAATCTCCACAGTTTAATAAATAGTAACGTCTAACTGAGCCAGTTAGTTAGATGCGTACACTTGGTGTAGTAGAATCTTTATTTAGTTTGATGCATACACTTGTTCTTTTTTGGTAGCCCTTTTGTAATGATGGCTGATGTTTGGTTTGGAAGAGAGAGCTGCGTCTTCACTCTTCTGGCCTGCTTACTGCTTCTGTTGCACCCCCAGCCCTGGTTGCTGCTGCTGTTTTCAATGTACAATCAGTAGTATATCTCGTTTGTTGTTTGAATAAATGTGTTGTTAGAATGACAAACACAATGTTTTGGAAGTCGTTGCACGGTTCGATCCTTTAGTGCCCCGTACCGTACGTAGCGCATACTATTTTTCGTACGGAACACATTTTCCACTTGTTGATAACATGCAGCCCACTGATGAAGGCCCAATAGAGAAGCCCATAATTAACTGGAAGGGAGGCTCTCACATGAATCCGGCCCAGGTACATGCTCATGGTCCCCTAAACATAAATAAGTAAATAAATAAATAAAGCTAAATTCTCATGCACCAGTTCTTTAAATTCACGATTTAACAGGAGGATATTATTTCCTATGATAGTGTCATTACATTCAGTCGATATTATTCTTCGGCAAAGATAGCAACCAGTCTTCTTTCTCCCAGCATTTTCTTCGTACAACCAGCGGACCCATGCAAATCTTAGTCAACATCATAAATAGATCCGGGCCATTTTTATTTTTCAATAAGAATGTCCAACCCAGCCCAGCACATTGGCGACAACACTTTATCCTCCGCCTTGGTGTGCTCGCCGCGGTGCCGCCGTCCGGCCCTGTCAACATAGTTTATTTTTGAAATAGTCCCTATCAACATAGTGAATTGGGAGAGGACTGTAGTTGTGAGTACGATAGTACAGACCCACCAGGTCCACTCCCAAACACAAGCAAGCGCCTCTTTTACTACTCAGATGAACCCCTCGTTTTTTTACTCTAATCCACCCTGCTGATATCTGGACCCATATCATTTTCAATGTATAGTCAATTAACGACAGAATTGCACAACTTTTTTTAGTAGTAATTCGGAGTAGCAGGCTATAAACTGGGTTGTGCGGTCTCTATGGCCCGTCTAACAACATGACAAGCCCAGCAATTTTTTTCTTTGGGAAAATAGGTAGCCCAGTATTTCTTTTTGAAGAATACCCAAGCTAGGCCTATTTGTTTTCTCCGACTTATTGGGCTGCAAATCTTTCAAGACGAGGAGGGATGCATTCTGGCCTGGCCAAAGAGTATGGTCGGTGTCCGTTAAAAGTAATATCAAAAGGGGTTGAAAATTACAAAAATTTTATAGCAAATGGGATATTAGTTTCTTTTTTTGTTTTTGTTCTTCAGTGATATCTTATACGTATTTCATTGGATTTAACATGACATAGTACTATTTTATTTTTAAATTTGTTTTAGTATGGCTACTAATTTTTGGATTAAGAATATTTTGTTCCCCAGCAAAAATTTGCGAATTTTCAAAATTTCCCACATATTTAGTTAATTTTTTAACCCTGGTACTGACCAAAAAATGGGCAGCAATTCTAAAAATGGAAAACGGGCTACAATAAATTCCATATGAATTAGAAAATGAGTAAAAATTATAAAAATAATAGCAAATGGGCTGTACACGCCATAGATTTCGAGGCTGACTTGTTTACGCAAGGCTTTGTCAGTCAACACACGATTCTAGCAGCAGTGACTGTTGGATGTCCATCCAACGGCCGACGTGCTTCTTCAATCTCTGATCTTCCTGCTCCAGCCACCTAAACTAGCGCCGGCGGGACTGCCTGCTCCCTCCTCTTGTGGCCCGCTGTGATGCCGCGCAAGCTTCCCCGGCCCACCCTACTCCCTCCGCTGGCCTAGCCGCACGCAATCAACTGCCTCCTTATTACGCAAAAAAATGATTTCTCCCACTGACATCTGGGGCGCACCGGTTGGGAGGCTGACCTGTGGGCCTACTAAGTTGACGCGTACACAGGGCTTGTCAACTTAGTCAACAAATGATTCTAGCAGCAGTAATCGTTGGATTTGAATCGAACGGTCCTGCTGCTTCTTCAATCGCTGCTCTTCTTGCACCAGCCGCCCAAACCAGCGCCGGCGAGACCGCCTGCTCCTGCCGCCAGTGGCCGGCTGTGCTACCGTTGAGGCCTCATCGCCCCTACTACTCCCACCGCTAGCCAGGCCCTGCGGTGACGGAAGCCTCACACCGCAGCCGAACCAGTGAACCCTCGTACTCCTCTCCGCATGGGCATCCACTGTCGCGTCTTCCCCGGCTCCGTGTCGTCCCGTTCCTAGGCCTCGCCGTCGTCCACCGCCTTGGTGCTCTCGGCGTGGCGTGGTCAATGTGGTCAACGACCGACTTCCATGAGAAGAGTACTATACGTGGAGAGGCTGACAGCTGGGTCCACGGCCACAACCCAGTTTTTTTGTGATTTGCCAAGTAAGTCGCTTTGTCAGGCCTGTTGGGCTGCAAATCTTTCAAGACGAGGAGAGCTTTCATTTGGCTGGCCGAGAAAATGGCCTATCAGTAATGAGAAATGGGCTGTACATTTTTAAAACACATCAAACCGGCAATTAGTTTCAAATTTCTTTTTTTCATTCGAGATTTTAAATTACATTAATTTTTACGTGTGGACAATTTGTTGGATTTTATATTGATATGCATTTATTTTTAAAATTAGTTTGAATGTGACTCGAAATTTCAGGATTAAAAACAGTTCGGACCGCACCGAAATATGCAAAATTTCATAAAAAATTTAACCGTGGCCACAATATGGGCTGTAATGCTAACAAAAAGAATATGGGCTCCAAAAAAATACCTTAAGAATTAGCAAATGGGCTGTAAATTATTAGAAATAATGGCAGATGGGATGTATGCTGTTTTCCACAGATTTGAGGGTCTCCTAAAAAAAAGGTTGACGCACAAGCAGTGACTGTTGGATGTCCATCCAACGGCCGTCGTGCTTCTTCAATCTCTGCTCTTCCTGCTCCAGCCGCTCAAACAAGCGTTGGCGGGACTGCCTGCTCCCTCATCCCCGTGGCTGGCTGTGCTCCCGCGCAGGCCTCACCGCCCCACCGTACTCCCATCACTGGCCTAGCCATCCCTCTACTCACCCACACCTGCTGTTATTCTCCGGCGATGGCAGACGAACCAGTAAACCCACGTACAGTCGTACTCCCCTTCGCGTGGGAAACAATTGCCGAGTCTTCCCTGCCTCCGTGTCGTTCCCTTCCGAGGCCTCGCCGTCGTCCACGGCCCTGGTGCTCTCGGCGCGGCCTGGTCAACGTGGTCAACGACCGACATGCATCTGAAGTGGACTGTACGTGGAGAGGCTGACAGCTGGGTCCACGGCCGCACGCAAGGAAATGCCTCCTTATTATGCGCAAAATAATGATTCCTCCACCTGACATCAGGGACCCAGCAAAAGGTCCTCTGTATTTCACGAAAAAAAACGTTACCGCCGCTGACAGCTCAGACCCACCAACTATATCTTCGCACGCAAGGAAGTGCCTCCTTATTACGCACAAAAAAAACAATACTCCCCCTGTTAGCTGGGACCCAGTATAGGGGCAGGCTGACTTGTGGGCCAACTAAGTTGACGGGGACAGAGGGCTTTGTCAACTTAGTCAATATGCACGATTCTAGCTCCAGTGACCGTACGATGTCCATCCAACGGCCGTAGTGCTTCTTCAACCTCTGGTCTTCTTGCTGCAGTCGCCCAAACCAGTGCCGGTCGTGCCTCGTGCTCCTGCCTCCCGTGGCCAGCTACGATGCGGCGGAGGCCTCACCGCCCCCTACTACTCCCACCGCTGGCCAGGCCATCCCTCTACTCACCCACACCCCCTGTTATTCTGCGGCAACGATAGCTTCACACTACAGCGAACCAGTGAACCCTCACACTCCTCTATGCGTCGGCATCCACTGCCGTGTCTTCCCCGGCTCCGCGTCGTCCCCTTCCTAGGCCTCGCCGTCGTCCACCGCCCTGGTGCTCTCGGTGCGGCATGGTCAACATGGTCAAGGAACGGCTTCCGTCGGACGTGGACTGTACGTGGAGAGGCTGACAGCTGGGTCCACGGCCGCAGCAAGGAAGTGCCTCCTTATTACGCGCAAAATAATTATTCCTCCACCTGACAGCGGGGACCCACCGGACGGGCCACCGTATTTCGTGAAAAAAACGTTTCCCCCTGACTGCTGGGACCCACCAGCTACATCTTCGCACGCAAGGAAGTGTGTCCGAAAAAAACGATTCGCCCCCCTGACTGCTGGGACCCACCAGCTACATCTTCGCACGCAAGGAAGTGCCTGACAGTCGGGACCCACCTGGTCAAAGCGTACGTAGCGTTGTCATTCTGGTCGCAAACGTGTACATACATACTGGTCGATGTAGAGGCCCGCACGTGTTGTAGTAGAGGCGCGCACGTAGCATGTACATGTACATACAATGGCCAGGGTGCAAGAAAGTAAATACAGCCACGTACATACATACGGGCGGGGTCTCGAACGCCTACTCGCGCGTACGTACGGCCAGGGCTCGTGTACATGGCTGGGTCGGAACGGAGAAACATCGTCGTCATCGTGTTCATGGGGAGGCAATGGAATGCGTAGTGTTCATCGGGAGGCAACGGAATGCGTGGGAGCAAACCGGCTTGGACGGAACAACCGATGGAAACAAGGCCTGGCGTATCGCAGAACGGAGCAAACGGCCTTGTGTTCGACCGGCCACGTTCGAAATGGGATCCTGTTCATCGGGAGGGGGTCTGGCGTACCGCAAAACGGAGGAAACGGACCTCCTACGGTCAAAACGGGGGTCATGTTGATCGGGAGGGGTGTGGCGTACCGCAAAACAGAGGAAACAGACTTGTGTTGGAGCGCTACGGTCGAAATGGGGGTCCTGTTCACCGGGAGGGGTGTGGCGTACCGCAAAACGGGACTCCACGGGATACTGTTCATCTCCACCGTCGACCCCATGCAGCCTCCATGGGCTACTGTTCATCCACCGTCGACCTCCTGCAGCCTCCACCTACGACTGTTCATCCACGGGCTCCTGTTATCCAGCCACCACCGCGCGCTACTCCACCGGCTACTGTTCAACCAGCCCTCTCCACGGGCTCCTGTTCAACCACCCCTCCACGGGCTACTGTTCATACAGCCCTCCACCGTCTACTGTTCATCCTGCCCTCCATGGGGTGGTCCTGTTCATCCTGCCCTCCACGGGGTCCTGTTCATCCAGCCCCAACCGGCTCGATCGATTGGGGTCCTGTTCATCCAGAGGCAACACCACGGGGTCCTGTTCATCCACCCCCACCGGGAACTGTTCATCCAAACCTCCCAGCAACGCTCACTGTTCATCCAGAGGCAGCATCAATCGGCTTCAGTTAGCAGCAGTAGCGAAGGAATCGCTCGATCGGGTTCAGTTAACAGCCATCGATTGATCGCTCGGGTTCAGTAACGCGTAGCCTGCAGTGCAATCGCTCGGGTTCAGTTAGAGCCCAACGCCTCGCACTCACGCGCGTGCGTGTATGAGAGAAACATGCATCGCTCGGCCCCGACCACCCACCGTAACCGGGAACACCCCGATATTTTCCTCACCCTCGCTTCTACCACGGTTTTTTCCATCATGGACGGCCCAAAGAATGTCATGCAGCTGCGTCTCTGGCCCGCCAGGGATGAAAAGCCCATTTTCTGTCATGATTTTTTGTCATAGAAGTAGGACCCCACTATAAATGCATCTAGTGCCACCCCTAGTTGGTTTTGGAGTATTGACGACAAACCTGGTTGAGGGACTAATGTGTTGGTGAGAATTGCAGGATAACACAGGTAGTAGTCCCTCATTGATTCGGTTTACCTACCGGAGATGACCCCTAAAAATGTATGAAGACATTGAAGACGATGGTGGTATGTGAAGATATTCACATTGAAGGCTATGACAAGAGAAGGCATTGCGTGAAGACTATGGAGCACGAAGACCTAGTTGTTTCGTTGTTTCCTTTTCTTCTTTGTTGAGTCGTAGGAACAACCGTACTGTTAAGTGGGGTCCCAGTGAACGAAGTCAGAGTGACTGAAGTGATGCTCAACAAAAATCCTATGTCTTCGAGTGAAGACAATGAGAGAAAATCTTATCCAGAGCTGGATGAGTCAGCTTTACTTGTAGCCCAAGTCAAGCTGCCGCGTGTGTTTGAAATCTCACCGTTGGAACACGTGTCAGTTCCTTAGTGACCCAGGGTCATTTTGGACAAATCAGGTCGGGTTGCCTAGTGGCTATAAATAGCCCACCCCCTACACCATAAATTGGTGGCTGCTCAGAGTTTGTGCACGGCTTTTGTTGTTTGAGAGCAACCCACCTCCGAAGCTTTTGAGAGAGAGAAATCCTTGCAAGGACAAAGCCCAAACACCCAGAGCCAAAGAGTGTTAGGCATCACTGAAGTCTTTCTGTCTGCGTGACCTGAAGACTTGTTACACTTGAGGACTGTGAATCCTCCAGCCGGTTAGGCGTCGCGTTCTGAGCATCCAAGAGTCATTGTGGATCGCCGGTGAACGTAGTCTGTGAAGGTTTGGAAGTCTACCTTGAAGACTTACCAGAGTAATTGGGCGAGGACTGGGTGTCCTTAGCTCAAGGGGAATGAGGTGAAGACGTGGTCTTCTGAGTTAAATCTCAGCCTCCCTAACCAGACGTACAGTTGTCACAGCAACTGGAACTAGTCCAACAAATCATGTGTCCTCAACTAGTGACTGGTTCTATCCTCTCCCTCTCTTTACTTACAGTTTGTCTTCGTGAAGTCATTGCTTGTTTGCTTTACCTATTTGTCTTCACTGGGTGACTTCTATCGTTGTTTGGCTTCATACCATCTTCCATCCTGATCCGTACTACCTAGCTGCTATTAGTCTTCGCACTTTCACTTCATTGAATACTTGACTATGGCTTGCCTAGTGTAGTCTACCTTCCGCTACATATCAATAGGTTCATTTCTATTGTTTTTCTTCGAAACTCTCATGTTTTGAAGACTTGCATAAAAATTGCCAATTCACCCCCCTCTAGTCGATAACTAGCAGTTTCAATTGGTATCAGAGCAAGGTACTCCCTTGTTCTGTGTGATTCGGTTTAACCACCCGGAGTTTTAGCTATGTCGACTGCAGGGATAATCAAAGTCTCCGCTGCTTGCCCCGTCTTTGATGGAACTGAATATCCCTACTGGAAGAATAAGATGCGCATGCATCTTGAAGCCATTGATGTCGACCTCTGGTATGTCGTCAAGAATGGCGTTCCCAAGACTGGTGAAGGTGTCACCCGTGCTGATGTCAAGAAGTTCATTCAACTGGATTCTACTGCCAAGAACATCATCAGTGGTCATCTAGCCAAAGGACAGTATGGCCGTGTGAGTGCTATGGAAACGTCGAAGCTAGTCTGGGACTGGCTCTCCAAGGTCAACGAAGGCGTCTCAACCCAGAGAGATCAAAGGATCAGTGTTCTTCGCAACCTCTTCAACCGCTTCAAGAGAAACGACAATGAGAATGTCCAGCTCACGTTTGATCGCCTCACTGACATCACAAATGAGCTTCGTGCTCTCGGCGCCACTGAGATTACCAAGCATGAAATCGTCAAGACACTACTGAGATCACTTGACAGCTCATTCGACACCCTTGCCCTCATGATACAAGAAACTCGATCCGTCTGATATACTTGAGAGGCTCAACACACATGAGTTCCAGCTATCTGAGAAAAGAGATATCTATGGTCCCAACTATGGCCGAACTCGTGCTTTGAAGGCAAAAGTTGTTTCCTCATGTGAAGAAGAATCTGACTGCAGTTCTGATGATCCTGAAGACATTGGAAAGGAACTTGCTATGCTTGTGAAGAAGTTCAGAAGTTCACTAAGAAGAAGGGCTTCAGAAAGTCTTAACGATCCAGCTCAAGAAATGATGAAGCTTCCACTCATGACTACAAGAAGAGAACATGTCACAAGTGCAAGAAACCTGGACACTACATCTCTGAGTGTCCACAGTGGGACAATGAGAACAAGAAGAAGAAGAAGAAGAAGAGCAAGGAATATGATTCTGATGACAAGAAGAAGAAGAAATCCTCAAAGTCTTCTTCCAAGTCCTCATCCAAGTCTTCATCTCATAAGAAGAGCTCATCTGGCAAGGCTCATGCTTTTGTCGGCAAGGAGATGGATTCAGAGGAGGAGCCTGCTTCTGAGGAGGCAGAGGTGGAGTCTAAGGAGGAGTCCGACCCTGGCGTTGCAAGTCTGGCTCTAGCTACAACCTACGTTGCCAAGTCCATCTTCAACACTGAAGACAATGGCTCCGTCACCAACGCTGAAGCTTATGATAAGGACGACTCTGCTCCCACCTACTGCTTCATGGCACGTGGTGCCAAGGTAAAATCACGTGATGCTTACTTTCAAACATCTAGTGAAGATGACTCTGATTGTGAATCCAAACCCAGCTACAAAACACTTGCTAAAATTGCAACTGAACAACAGAAAGCTATGGAACATACTCAAAAACTGTTAGATAAAAGCGATGACCTGTTGGATGCTGAAATGACCCGTTCTCAGTCCTTAATTGAAGACATAAAAATCTTCATGTTAAGTACCAGGAACTTGAAAGTTGTCATGAAACGCTCTCAACAACTCATGAAAAGCTCTCCTATGATTATCTTCAAAGGAAGCAAGAGCTTGAGAAATTGAGAGCGACTCATGAAGATCTTCAAAAAGAGAATGAGTCACTTCGCGCTCAACAGATCAGTTCCGCTCAGGAAGGATTTGAACTACCATGTCTAAAATTCCTTGAGCGTGATAACGCTACTTCTGTTGCTGAATGTTCTACTGCTGCTACTGTTGCAATATCTTCAACTGCTGATGTGGTAACTAACCCCTCTGCTGAGGATATCACTACTATTGCTGATGAAAATGCTAGGTTGAAGACATTGCTTGAAATAGGGATGTACAAAAGTCTCAAAGGGCATCAGACACTGTGCGCTGTCCTCAAAAAGCAGATTCTGAACCGAAACCCTAGGAAAGAGGGTGTTGGGTTTGAGATGAAAATGAATGTTGATGGCTCCTACTGGAAGCCTGAGCAGTACCCCAAAACCACATGGGTTGCTGCAAAGGTACCTTCAGTGGATCCATCCACCTTATCTGGCTTCACCTGTGCTAACCCTATTATCATTGATGAATCCTTTGATGCAAACTATAAACTATTTAAGAATCAGAATGGTGAAGTGTTTGCCAGGTATATTGGTACTAACTGCAGGAATGGGTCACCTATGAAGAAGATCTGGGTTCCCAAAAGTTGTCTTGAGAATCTTCCTGTGAATGTCATCATGACAGCACCTGGGAAGAAGACAAATCCCAGACCAAAGGCTTCATATGGCCCAAAGGATTCATACAGACAGAGGACTCACCCGAGTCACCCTAACGCCAATGTTTTGCAGGGAAACCATACTCATACTTATGAATATGAGTGTGTTTCTTCAAACCGCTATGTTCATAAGACTAAGAACTTTTCTGCTTATTCATATGAGTATCATTCATCTCCTGCAAGTGTGACACCCAAGTTTTTATTTGGATTTTTTTTTCAAAGATTTTATTTGACTTGAGGGGAGTGATTTAGATTTTTCTTCAAGAGAACTCTCCCTCTCATATATTTTTCTTTATGGCAAAAGTTTTATTTGGATTCACCCAAGATCTGCCTTTGGTCTTGGAAGTTCTTGCCTTTCATTTGGACTCAAGACAAAATGTTTTTCTTTTGGGGAAAATAACCTTTGAAAACCTTTTTGAATTTGCACTATGGCTTTTGGAAAGTCCTTTGCCACTTTCAACAATTCCTTCTTGCCATGGCATTAGTGCAAATCCTCTCTCCTAACCACTCCCTCACCTCTGGATCATGATTTGCATCAAATCCAGCAAGTTGAACCTCCCCATGTGATTTTTTTCCATTCAAACTATATTCAAACAAATTTCTGTCTTCTATTCTACCACTTGGAGATTTACAAAGGAACTCCACTTTCTGTCTTGATTTTTGGCACCAAACCTTTTTCCCCTCCTAGTCCTTTGTACCCTCAACCTAGAACCATGAAGATCCACTGGTCTTCAGTTCAAAATTTTCAAACTACACTTGCTACAAGTTTGGACCAGATTTGTCAAATTTGGTGAAATTCATTCCAAACCTTCTCCAAAAATTCCAAGTAAAATCAGGCAGCCCCTGGGTGCTTTGAGTGGTCATCTCACCAAGTTACAGCTCCAGAAAAATTTATCTCATAGCCAAAACCTTCTGTCGAACACCTGCAGTGCACTGTATTTGTCAAAGTTCAGAAAGTTCAGAGATTCAGTCAGTGGCTGCTGTCGTTTTCTTCAGAGGAGGACGTCGATCTCGCCAGTGCCACCGCGTCGCCTTGCTCCTCGTCCCCACCCCCTTGTTCCCGCACCGCACGAACGCCTGGCGCCTTGCGGGCGTCAGTGACGAGCAGCAGAAGGTGCGCCGCCTCGTGACCGACGCCGGCGGCGGCTTTGCGGACGCCAGCGGGAGACACGGCGCCGACGACGCCACCCAGCACCGCCCAAACCACCGGAGCTCGCCGCGTGGCCTTCCACTCCCCCGAATGCGCTGCCGCTCTCGTCGTGAACCGCAGGGCGCGGAGCACGCTCTCTGCCGCCGTTGAGCCCGTGCGGTCACCTCACCATGGACCGACGCCATTACGCCAAGACCGACCCCGTTTAGCTGCAAAACGAATCCAGTAACCTCCACTGATGCTGCCCGGCCGCTCAAGCCCCCTGCCAATCCACTGCTCCGCCGTAATCGCTCGCCGGAGATTCTCCGTTCACGGCCACCCCGTCGATCTGCCTATAAATAGAGGCCCCGAGCTTCAACTCGAGCACCCACCAGCCCTGCACTCCCCCTAGAGCACGCCTAGCCACTAGAAGAGCCCCGAGGAGGTCTCCTTCCTCGACTCCGGCCGCCGCGACCCGCCACGGGATCCAGCCCGATTCGCCCCCGTGTGTGCTCCTCCGCCTCCATTCTCTTGCTAGTAGCTTCACCATGCATCCCTCTTTCTGACCCGCACTTCAATTTGAAGCTTG
This sequence comes from Aegilops tauschii subsp. strangulata, assembly GCF_002575655.3. Taxonomy (NCBI): domain Eukaryota; kingdom Viridiplantae; phylum Streptophyta; class Magnoliopsida; order Poales; family Poaceae; genus Aegilops; species Aegilops tauschii. The sequence goes on from NC_053038.3 coordinate 291,641,071, forward strand.
CAGCCCTCCACCGGAGTTCCCCATCCTCACCCGAGCCGCCGTCCGCCGGAGAAAGTGTCGCCGTCGACATGGTGCTCCCCGTTGGACGAGTCCACCACCCACCGACGCGTAAGAGGACGCTGAAGCTCTTGGTACCCTCCGTTCCTCCTAACTCGCCGTGGTTCGACGCCGGCGTCCACCGCAGTCTTCGGGCGCCGGCGAGCTTTTCAAACCTGACATGTGGACCCCGCGTGTCAGCCTCTGTTCTTTTATTCGCGAACCGTTTTCTGTTGGCGCCTTCGGGCAGAATATGTTTTCTCCTTTGCGCTTGCGCATTCCCAACCGAAGCGTTTTCTGTTTTCTCAGTTAAAACCCTGGAACTTTTCTGTTTCATTACAGATAAGTCCCTGGACAGAAACCTTTATAACTTTTTAATAAAAAGGTATTTTTGAGTGATTCTTTTTCTGACAATATTCAAATTTTGTCTAGTTTTTTATGGGATTTATTTGAAAAATATTTGGAAAAGTTTCTGTGCATGTGTTGGTTTTCACGTTAGTACCCGTTTCGTGATTGCCGTAGTTTCCGGGAGAGGTGACGGAACCGCGAACTTCGCCGAGCTAAACTCCGACTTCTCCGAACCAGGCAAGCATGTTTTGAACATTTGATATGACAGGTGTTTTACATGTTCACGTGAGAGTTTGTGCGTGGCATATAAGTGTCGGTAAATACCTCGTTGCTTGTAAGGCAACGACCCGGTTGTTCCAAAGTTGCGATGACCTCTGATGAGAGGTGGCCTAATCATGTGGTGACATGAAGGGCAGCAAGGTGGTACTATTGTAGCATACCAGCCTTGCGTCATCCGACTTTCTTCGACGTTAACGTGGTTGGAGCCACGTTGTCGATCTTTTCCCGCATGTTCCAAAGTTGCGATGATCTCTGATGAGAGATGGCCTAATCATGTGGTGACATGAAGGGCAGCAAGGTGGTACTGTTGTGGCATGCCAGCCTTGCGTCATCCGACTTTCTCCGACGTTAACGTGGTTGGAGCCGCGTTACCATTCTTTCCCCTTTCCGTGCTACCACATGTCTCATTGCCAGGATGCGGTTTAGTAAGTTGGTAACCTCTTTCCCTGTACACACCAAACAGAGAGGCCGGGATGATGGTACCTTGGCCCAGGATTAAAGCCAGTCATTCGGTCAGGGGGCATTGGTGTTTCCGGTTGGGACCGAGAGGGGGGGCACCCCCTTAAAGCGCGCGTATAGAAATTTGATCCCATGCTACGCGAGGTTGTAGCCTCCCCGTCTCAAGGTTTTTCTTGAATGTTGCCGAGGGTGATCCCTGGCTTCGGATGGATGAATTGGGTGTGTACTGGTTAGACGTGTTTCTTCCAAAACACCGTAGACGGAACTAGTCCCCGTGACTACTGAAATCCGTTGGCTGTGGTTAAGTACAAACTCTGCAGAGTCAATTCTTTCCAAATCATCGTATCCATGATCAAGCAGTGTAAGTATTACATCCATATCTATCTGTGTGAAAAACTTGTCCCCGGTGAACAAGCTCAAGTGGTAAATTCAGATTTATTGTTATTCCTGTGGATGGACTAACTTTATATTTGTCTCATGCTTGTGATGATTTATGTTCCCGAACTATTGTATTAATGAGTTGTGATATAAGCCCTTTATGAGACGTCGCTCAGACGTCTGACTGTGGCGTGTACTCGTTTCTTACTTTACATATAAGCCCTTTATGTGATGTCGCTCAGACGTCCGACTGTGGCATGAACTGTCTACTATTTTCTGTTATAAGCCCTCTATGTGGTGTCGCCCCGACGCCCGACTGTGGCATTATTATTCCGCATTTTCCGCTCGAGCAGTCTTTCAGACACTCGTTTGGTACCCGCATTAATATTCCGCATATTCCGCTCGAGGAGTCTTTCAGACACTCGTTTGGTACCCGCATTAATATTCCGTATTTTCCGCTCGAGGAGTCTTTCAGACACTCGTTTGGTACCCGCATTAATATTCCGCATTTTCCGCTCGAGGAGTCTTTCAGACACTCGTTTGGCACCAGTATTACTATTCCGCAGTTTCCGCTCGAGGCATCATTCAGACCCTCGCTTGGCACCCAGTATTTATTACCGCTATGTCTAATCGCACCGGTTAACTTGTTCATATGCTTCATGTTTACGTTTGTTATATCTTATGTCCGAACTGTCTTGCGAGTACTTCCATAGTACTCACCTGGCTTGTTGATTTGGCCAGATGTTGACGAAGGCGATCTCTTGGATGAAGAGTTTGATAGCGCGTCCGATGCCTAGAGGAGTCCCAGTCAGTCCTGCGCGATCCCGGACTTTGGTCACCTGTATTGTATTCGCTTCCGCCACCCGCAATAAGTCTCCTCGAGCCTCACTCCGACGCTCGATGAGTTGTAGTCTCCTGGAATCATATCACTCGCTTCGCGATGATATTTCCACCACCGTTATTATCGTAAGTTAGTAGTTTGCCACCCTATCCGCCGTCTTGTTTTAGCGGCGTGCATGTAATAAATTGTTGGGCTGTCTCTGCTCAACCTTGTATTATATTTAGTACTCCTGGTATTTTTCTTCTGTGACCAAGATATTGTCTACCAGTGAGAAGGAATTCTTCCTCGCTGGTCCGTAAAAGGGATTGGTCTCTCAATAAAAATTTTATTGAAAAACCGGTCGTGACAGCAAGGCTATTTGCTAGGGCTCCAAAGCCGAAGTTCTCAGATGCTGCACTTAGACTCATTGCTTCTAAGCCACCCCTGAAGATGTGGGTGGTTAAGAAGAATTAACTTTCTTTTGCAGGGAAAGGTCTCCATCCGGAAATCAAAGGCGTCTGATGCTATTGTTGGGGACCTAAAACATCTTGTAGGGCGCAAGATAAAATGCCCAAATGGTCTCACTATGTATTTTGTTCCTGAATCGTTTGCCAATCATCCTATCAGTCCTAATCTTGATCTGAGCTTTGATAATCCTCTTGCCCGTCAAATGTTTATGCTTCACAATACTCGTGGTGAAGCCTATCCCCCTAACTGTACTGTAGGGTATGACACCTCATGCTTCAGAATGGATTATGGATAGCGGATGCACTAATCATATGACTGGTGATCGAAGTCTTCTCATGGACTCAACCTTACGTCCATCTGACAAGAGTCACATCACATTTGCTGACACTGGTAAAAGCAAGGTATTGGGTCTAGGTAGAGTTGCAATCTCAAAGGATCAGCACATGGATAAAGTGATGCTTGTTGAATCCCTTGGTTTCAACTTAATGTCTGTCTCAATGCTTTGTGACTTGAACATGATTGTGATATTTGGAAAATATCGTTGCCTTGTACTTATGGAATCTAACAAGTCTCTAGTCTTTGAAGGGTACCGGAAAGATGATCTGTACATGGTAGATTTCTCAGTAGGGCCACAGCTTGCCGTATGCCTTCTTGCAAAAGCTTCAGAGTGCTGGCTCTGGCATCGGAGGCTAGGGCATGCTGGCATGAGGAACTTACACACTCTCACAAAGAAGAAGCATGTCATAGGCATCGAGGGCGTCAAGTTCAACAAGGATCACTTGTGCGGTGCCTGCGAAGCTGGAAAGATGACTAGGGCCAAGCATCCCTCGAAGACAATCATGACGACATCTCAACCCTTCGAGCTGCTTCACATGGACTTATTTGGCCCTACTCACTACTCTACTCTCACTCCAACTGCTTGTCTCTATGGCTTCGTCATTGTTGATGATTATTCAAGATATACATGGGTTCACATAATTCTCTACAAGACTGAAGTGCAGGATGTCTTCAGACGCTTCGCCAACCGTGCCATGAACAACCATGGCGTCAAGATCAAGCATATCAGGAGTGACAACGGCACACAGTTCAAAAACACCGGCCTCGATCTGTACTTGGATACATTAGGCATCACTCATGAGTTCTCAGCTCCGTACACCCCTCAGCAGAATTGCATCGTGGAGCACAAGTACAGAACACTCATTGAGATGGCTCGGACGATGCTTGATGAATACAAGACACCCAGAAAGTTCTGGCCTGAAGCTATTGATACTGCATGCCATGTCATCAACCGTGTTTATCTTCACAAGCTTCTGAAGAAAACATCCTATGAACTCCTCACTGGTAAGAAGCCAAATGTCAGTTACTTCAGAGTATTTGGTGCTAGGTGCTGGATCAAGGATCCACATCACACTTCAAAATTTGCACCAAAAGCACATGAAGGTTTTATGCTTGGTTATGGAAAGAATTCACACTCCTACAGAGTCTTCAACCTCTTTCTCTATAAAGTGGTTGAAACTGTGGATGTGCAGTTCGATGAGACTAACGGCTCGCAAAGAGAGCACCTGCCAAATGTGCTAGATGAAGTTCCACCCAGTGAATCCATCAAGCTAATGGGAACTGGAGAAATCATACCGTCTGAAGCTCAGCCTGAATAGGAACTTATCATTTCTGCACCTAATCAACCTGAAGACAATGCTCAGCCCGAAGACGATCCTCCCAACGATGACAATGATCAGCAAGAGCAAAATCTTCGTCCAGTTCATCCTCGTGTTGAAAATGAAGTACAGATTGAGAAGATAATTGATAGAATCAATGCGCCTGGTCCACTCACTCGTTCAAGAGCAACACAACTAGCAAATTTCTGTGGGCACTTTGCTTTTGTCTCAATATCTAAACCTAAGAAAGTTGCTGAAGCCTTCATGGAACCTGAATGGATTCAAGCTATGCAAGAAGAGCTTCAACAGTTCAAGCTGAACAATGTCTGGGAACTTGTCAAGCGTCCTGACCCCCGCAAGCACAACATAATAGGCACAAAATGGATATATCGCAACAAACAAGATGAGCATGGTCAAGTTGTCAGAAACAAAGCTCGTCTCGTTGCTTAAGGATACACTCAAATTGAAGGGATTGACTTTGATGAAACATTTGCTCCTGTGGCTAGGCTTGAAGCTATTCGCATACTGCTAGCCTATGCTATCCATCACAACATCTTGCTGTATCAAATGGATGTGAAGAGTGCATTTCTCAACGACAAGATTGAAGAAGAAGTGTATGTCGCACAACCTCCTGGCTTTGAAGATCCAAAACATCCTGATATGGTGTACATGCTAAACAAGGCACTGTATGGCCTCAAACAAGCCCCTCGCGCTTGGTATGACATGCTCAAAGACTTCCTGAAGAGCAAAGGCTTCAAACCTGGTTCCCTGGGTCCCACACTCTTCACGAAGACATATGATGGTGAACTGTTTGTGTGCCAAATATATGTGGATGACATTATCTTCGGCTGCACTAACCAGAAGTACAGTGATGAGTTTGGACACATGATGCAAGAGCAATATCAGATGTCCATGATGGGTGAGCTGAAGTTCTTCCTTGGTCCTCAAATTCGTCAGGAAAGAAATGGCATCTTCATATCTCAAGAGAAATACCTCAAAGATTGTCTGAAGAAGTTTGGAATGCAAGACTGCAAAGGTTACACGACGCCAATGCCAACCAAGAGTCATCTGGATCCTGACGCCATTGGTAAAGAGTTCGATCAAAAGGTATACCGCTCCATGATTGGTTCTTTACTTTATTTATGTGCATCTAGGCCAGATATTATGCTTAGTGTTTGCATGTGTGCTCGATTCCAAGCGGCACCAAAGGAATCGCATCACTTAGCTGTGAAGCGAATTCTTCGATATCTGGCTTACACCCCAACATTAGGATTATGGTATCCAAAGGGCTCAGAGTTTGATCTAGTTGGATTCTCGGATGCTGATTATGCTGGTGACAAGGTGGATCGCAAGTCTACATCAGGCACATGTCACTTTCTGGGACGATCACTTGTCTGTTGGTCTTCAAAGAAGCAGAACAGTGTATCACTCTCCACTGCTGAATCTGAATACATTGCTGTTGGATCATGCTGTGCTCAGCTTCTATGGATGAAGCAAACACTCAAGGACTATGGCATCCATCTGAAACAAGTACCACTCTACTGCGACAATGAAAGCGCCATCAAGATTGCCAACAACCCAGTTCAGCACTCGAAGACAAAGCATATTGAAATTCGTCATCACTTTCTCAGAGATCATGTCATGAAGGAAGATATTGATATCATACACTTCAACACTGAAGAGCAACTGGCAGATATCTTCACAAAGCCCTTGGATGAGAAAAGGTTTTGCAAGTTACGGTGTGAGCTAAATATCTTGGAATCCTCAAATGTCCTGTGATCAGGCACACATCCTAACATTTATGCATGATGATGACTTAGATGTGCAACACACAAAGTAAAGTATATCTTCAATCAATGAAGACTTACATTCTAAGTGTGAATACATTAACACAGAATTTGACTTCGGAGCGCCACGATAATTGTGCGCCGTGTCTGGGTCTAATACTTCCTATACGGTGGGTAACGCCACCACCAAATTCTTCTGTTTGAAGTGTTTTTCTCATGGCGTTACATTTGCTATGTCTTCGCATTTGGTTTGTCTTCAATTTCAACTTGTCTTCATGATTATCTTCACTATATTGATTTGGTTGCATTCTGATATATACATATATTAGTGTTCTGTCCTCTACAACATTCACTTATAGCTATGTCTTCTCATTTGAATCTTTTCAACTAAGTGAATGTGATCGGAGCCTAACCTCTCTATGCTTCCTACCTCAAACTCTATCTATCCAAATCATATGCATTCCGTTGAAACTGTCGAATGTCTTCTCTGCGTCCTTATCAGCAGAAGATACAGAGACAAACATTAAATCTGTTTTAAATGTTCAATTCTTATTGCCTGAAACCCGAAGGAGCCGGAACGACCATCCGACAGTCCAGGCGGGCGTGGGAACGTGGGACAACTCCCAATGTGTTGCATGTTCGCCACGTGTCCCTCAGATGTGAACCGCCAGGGGCACCTGCGTAATTGCGCTATGCCGTCCCTTTCCCTATAAATACCCGTCCAATCGCGGTCAAAATCCTTCTTCCACCTCTCCACCTCGACAAACCCTAGCGCCACCGCTAGCTCTCGACGACGCCGGCGACGAAGCGCTTAGCTGCCACGACCTCTCCGACGCCGTCTTCACGCAGGCCGCGGACATCGTCTTCTCCGCCGCCGCCGTAGGTGTCCTCCGTCACCAAGTTAGGGTACGGAAGATCGAACTACTCGGCCTCATCTTCTACTCCGTCTAGCAGTTCATCGTGTGGTAAATTAAAACCCTCTTTTTACCATCTTTTTTATCCTATAAATTCATCCTTTTTTACCAAAAGTGGTTTCTGCCTCCACAAATTTGGATCTATCCTGTCTGCATATCATATAATGCCTAGTATATTCACTTATGCTTCCCACATAGTTAGATTCCTCACTTGTACTTATTCTTGGATTTGTACAAATCTGGAACCAACTCTCAACATATAAGTGAATGTCTTGACGCTATGAGGTCAATGTCTTCTAAACTGATTTATCTTCAAAATCTTCTGAGAATGCATATGACCTCTTCCCCTTCCCTCGCATCTCTAATGCTGTCACAGGTACATGTCCGTGGGAGAATCCCTTGGTTCTCAGAGTCTGCATTCATTTGCAGAATTCTTACAGCATCACATCAACTCTCCCGAAGCCAGTTCCTGCTAACCAGTAGACGGAAGCCTTTGACAGTGTTGAAGCCATTCAGTCTGAACTTCATGGCAACAGAGAAGTCAGCAAGGAAGGGTGGTAGACAGCGCCATGGGAACACCTCAAGAGATTTGCCTCCTGACCTCTATGAGCTGTACAAGACAGATCTAGAGGAAGACTACAATCAGCGAAAAACCCAAATCCAATGGATTCGAAGATATTGGGTAGAACAATGGTACAAGTACAGGTTCGTGACCCAAGAATATGCTGAGAAGAATGCCATCAAGCGACCATGGGGAGACATTTGTACAAAAATCTTCCACCCAGTTCCAGAGCTGAAGCTATTGAACAAGGCTTCTACCCTTGCATGGTCCGTGGACCACAGCTTGTAGATGCCGACCCATCTTCATTGCTATGGTGTCGTGACGACAATTTGTTCAAGCGCAACTTCCAGTTTGCCAAAAACTTTGCCAAAGAAAACAAGAAGTCACGGGGATTAGACTTCAATCCAGGCCCCTCTGCTCCTCGTGCCGATGGCACACACGAAGCTGAACCCAATCTTGTTGGGCCCTTCTACAACCTAGAAGGTCTCATCACTCATATTATGGTTCAAGGGACAGCCGTGGATGAGCCTGCAGACGACGCTGATTCTGACGAAGCGCTTGCACCACCAAAGCCAAAGAAGCTGAAGAAACCTAAAGCTTTGAAGCCTTCCCCTGCACCAACAGCTTCACGAGTGAAGCCTCTGGCCTCTGCTCCTCCTGCACCAAGTGTGCAGTCTGAAGATCTCTCACGCATCTCCAAGTCTTAGAAGAAGAAACAGAAGCCTATGCACTCCACTGGTCCAACTATGACCCCTGCTGCTGTTCTGAGGAACGAGAATGACGCCATTGATCTGTCAAGTGACGACGATCTTGGTGATGACGCTCTTGAGCAGCTGATAAAGAGCAAGCAAGAGGCGAAAATCTTCAATGATTTGCCTCTCTTTGACGTGGAAGTATTGAACAACTTCATTGATGAGTGGTTTGATACCCCCAATCTCAGCTTTGACGATCTGCAACTTCCAATTGGCCTAAGCGTCTCCTTCCATGGAGCCATTGCTCCTGAGCTGGCTCTTGCTCAGAAAATTGTTGAGCTGAAGCATAAGATCGATTATGAAAAGGCTCAGTTCAAGAAGCATGTGGCCAAGCTCAGCGTGGCAGACGTCCAGAACTTCAAGGTCATGCTGCATGAGCTCAAGGAAGCGTTTCACAAGAAACATGATGAAGCCAAAGGTTCTCATGAGTGCATGAAGATTCTCGCTGCCAAGTGTGTTCAAGCTTACAATGAAGCTGAGAAGCGCAAGGCACTTGGGCATCCTGGCATCGACCCTAAGATGGCTGCCAAGCAGAAGAAGAAGCCATCTGTGGACCAAACTGAACCATCCAGGTGGGACGAACCTCGCATTGTCTTCCCAGCCAGTATGACAGGCGTGAAGCCTAAGGTCCCCACAGTGGCTTCAGAGCTTCAGAAGACAAGGGCAGCTAAAGCCAAGGCTAGAAAGGGCAAGACCAAGAACACCACTAATGATGCTCCACCCACCAAGAAGCGCAAGACCAAGAAGAGAGATCGGGCTGCTCCCACAGAGCCCCTTGTAGTCGAGCCGATTTCTGTTGCTCATCCTGAATCTGCACAACAAGAACGTCGAATAATAGTTCATGAGCCAGCTTCCACAGAGGCTCCTGAAGCTGAAGACATTCCAGCTGTTGACCCCACCGCAGCTGAAGACATTGGTCATCATGACAATGTTGACGATGATGAAGTCCTTCCTCAGATCAAGCACAACGTGGTATCATCGCCTGTTCTTACGAACAGCGAACTCATCAGCATTGGTCGCCCATTGATGCTAACTGCTCAGGATGACTCATGGGCTGATCACCCACAAGACTCCCCCCGTCAAGAAGAAACACCTGTTACTCCCACAACTCAAGTCACCACTCCGGTGATTGAAGATGAAGACTTTGTGGCCCAACCAACTCCATCTCGACAAGCGTCGCCAGCGTTTCGCAGACTTCGCAAAGGACCAAGGCCACATGTCACTCTGTCAAGTGTTCTAGAAGGAGAAGAGCGCCAATCCGTTTCACGCCAAGTCTTTCCTGAAGCCTCTCCAACTGTGAAGAACCCCGAGACTGAAGCCAATGTGGCTGAAGATATTTCGGCTGCATCAGCCGATGACCAAGAAGAACCAAGAGAAGATGAAGCACGTGTTGCTACACCCCCTACCAACCAAGTTGTTCTCGAGGAGAACGTGTCTGACCCTCCAGCTACTCAAGTGGAGGTTAACAACATTGAGGCGGCCACCAACACCAACACTGAAGCCAATGACGTTGTCATGGCTGAAGCTAATGTGGCGCTTGAAGTCAATGAGGTGCCTGAAGTGATAGCACCTGAAGTCAATGCTGCACCTGATGCCAATCTGCAGCCTGAAGTCACTGCCACTGCTCATGTACCGCCTCCTAGGCCACAGACTATTGAGCAAGCATACAACCATGGTCAGCTGGTCACTGTCAGATGGCCTATTCTGGTTCCTCCTGCTGCTGGTCCGCAATTTGACTATCATGTCGCGCACAGGCCACAGGTCCAGAAGCCAAAGCCAAGACTGCCCAGGTTTCCAGGTACTGCCACTTCACCAGGGTCCTTCAATGCAAATGGCTTCATTGCGCACAACACTTTCTTTTATAGCGCCAAGAACCCCTATTCCAAGCCAAGGATTTCATCTGATCGGTTCTGGAGATATCAGCAGCGCAGTTATTATTCATGTGTTCTTTATGATCAGGAGCGCATCTTTCCTCATATGCGTCTTGACTGTGAAGCCATTGTTGGATTGCCATGCCTTGAAGAAGCCCTTGACTGCTTCCGTGATGCTGGCTTGCTAAACTCTGTAACTAATAAGGAGCATTGGAATGAATAACTTCTGCTTCAATTTTATGCTACCCTCCACATTCGCGGATACAACAGGGATCCGAAGACTTGGGTCCTTGAGTGGATGATAGGCAATGTCCATCATGAAGACAAAGCTTTTGACATCATTGAGCTAACCGGCCTTCCCACTCCAGGAGAATTATATGAACCTGGTTGTCAGCTTCACCGCAATGCTCTGGAGAGTATCTTCCACAAGCTAGAGCCCAACATGAGCCAAATGCTGAGCATGATGAAGCCTCTGCCACATGACGCCGATCACCCAAAGCAGTTCTTTGTCGAAGATCTAGAGTATCTTCCATGCACTATTTATCACATCATCACGCGAACTCTATGGCCTGTCAAAGGACATTCTTCAGCAGCAAAACTTGAAGGAGCAATGAAGACTTTGGTCTTTTATATCTTCAACGGCATCAACTTCAATGCTCAAGACTTCTTTATCAGGCAGTTGGCTGCATCAGGCTCTGATCTCTTTGGACTGAAGTTCTACGCTCCGTGGGTGATGTGCCTCATCAAGCTACACTCAGCTATCAACTATCAGCCCTCTGCTCGCAACCATCTGATCTTTCTGCCAGAGGTTGATATGTCAGTTGAAGCCATATACCCAGAGCCCGCCAAGGAGCCTGTTTGTCTTCACAATGATGATCACCAAAGCTTCACGCAACCCATTGAAGGAGTCCAGGCAGTCACTCGTGTTTATCCTTTGGCTGGCAATACACGCTTACCTCACCGTGCTCAAACTGAAGCCACTGAAAGCACTATTGCTCAAAGGCCTCGGAAGCAATCTCGTGTTCTCAATGACCGAGAACTTCTCGTTTCCCTGCATCAGAAACAGGATAAGCATCACTTCTGGCTGAAGCGGCAGATGCAAAGCCTCTTGGTGGACGTCAATCGCATGTGCAATCTTGCCACCAAGAACGCCTTTGTTACACATGAAACCTGTCGGAGGTCATGGAAGAGTTTGACATTGCTTAGTGCTGAAGCAGATCTTCAAGACGATGGCTTCACTGAAAGATTCAAGTTTGACTTCACTCCTCCAAGGAATGTTGTTTTGCGTTGAACTCCGTCTCTTGAAGACTCTGATTATTCCTCCTCCGCTGCAATGGTGAATGCCAGAGTAATCGATGATCAAGATGATGCAACTTCACCTCCAACTTCAGCGCATATCGACACTGCACCAAGTTCGTCTGCACCGCCAAACCCCGACGCTGACCCTGCATCCTCTCCTACTCCTTCTGGGAACGAGTAGAGGCTCTATGTCTTCAAACCTTTTTGGTCCTTACTAACAAAAGGGGGAGAAGCATATGAGTTGATAGTCTTCAAGCGGGTCCATATGGGCGGTTGCTTTATATTTTGCCTAGTGTTTACAACTCTCGCTTTTGATACAGTTGGTTCTTTGAGTTGTAACACTTAAACTTGATGGTCGTCTGCTACTTGTTTGCTATTCTGTGATGCGATGATAAATTCTGCATGTGCGATGATAAATTCTGCATGTGCGATGATAAATTCCGCACTTAGTCATTCTGCAGACGCCCATTTCTCATTATGCATGTCATTATCCTTGTTATATCAAATCATGCATGATGAATTGTCTTCATAAGTTGAAGAGGATCTCCACAAGTACAACCTGCCATGTGCATTTGCATTCCAAAATCAAATTACTTATATGCACATCTTCAGGGGGAGCCTTTTGCTACTTACGAAGACAATACCTCCATCCTTTACAATTTCACATACTTTTATCACCGTCAATCACCAAAAAGGGGGAGATTGTAAGTGCATCTAGCGCCACCCCTAGTTGGTTTTGGAGTATTGATGACAAACCTGGTTGAGGGACTAATGTGTTGGTGAGAATTGCAGGATAACACAGGTAGTAGTCCCTCATTGATTCGGTTTACCTACCGGAGATGACCCCTAAAAATGTATGAAGACATTGAAGACGATGGTGGTATGTGAAGATATTCACATTGAAGGCTATGACAAGAGAAGGCATTGCGTGAAGACTATGGAGCACGAAGACCTAGTTGTTTCGTTGTTTCCTTTTCTTCTTTGTTGAGTCGTAGGAACCACCGTACTGTTAAGTGGGGTCCCAGTGAACGAAGTCAGAGTGACTGAAGTGATGCTCAACAAAAATCCTATGTCTTCGAGTGAAGACAATGAGAGAAAATCTTATCCAGAGCTGGATGAGTCAGCTTTACTTGTAGCCCAAGTCAAGCTGCCGCGTGTGTTTGAAATCTCACCGTTGGAACACGTGTCAGTTCCTTAGTGACCCAGGGTCATTTTGGACAAATCAGGTCGGGTTGCCTAGTGGCTATAAATAGCCCACCCCCTACACCATAAATTGGTGGCTGCTCAGAGTTTGTGCACGGCTTTTGTTGTTTGAGAGCAACCCACCTCCGAAGCTTTTGAGAGAGAGAAATCCTTGCAAGGACAAAGCCCAAACACCCAGAGCCAAAGAGTGTTAGGCATCACTGAAGTCTTTCTGTCTGCGTGACCTGAAGACTTGTTACACTTGAGGACTGTGAATCCTCCAGCCGGTTAGGCGTCGCGTTCTGAGCATCCAAGAGTCATTGTGGATCGCCGGTGAACGAAGTCTGTGAAGGTTTAGAAGTCTACCTTGAAGACTTACCAGAGTAATTGGGCGAGGACTGGGTGTCCTTAGCTCAAGGGGAATAAGGTGAAGACGCGGTCTTCTGAATTAAATCTCAGCCTCCCTAACCAGATGTACAGTTGTCACAGCAACTGGAACTGGTCCAACAAATCCTGTGTCCTCAACAAGTGACTGGTTCTATCCTCTCCCTCTCTTTACTTACAGTTTGTCTTCGTGAAGTCGTTGCTTGTTTGCTTTACCTATTTGTCTTCACTGTGTGACTTCTATCGTCGTTTGGCTTCATACAATCTTCCATCCTGATCCGTACTACCTAGCTGCTATTAGTCTTCGCACTTTCACTTCATTGAATACTTGACTATGGCTTGCCTAGTGTAGTCTACCTTCCGCTGCATATCAATAGGTTCATTTCTATTGTTTGTCTTCGAAACTCTCATGTTTTGAAGATTTTCCTAAAAAACGCCTATTCACCCCCCTCTAGTCGATAACTAGCACTTTCACCCACCACATCTATGATTATACCGGGTTTTGTCACAATTATTGTCATGGAAGTGTCATAAGTATGACAATTTTTTTTTCGTTCGGCCCAAAATGTCACGGATGTGTCTTTTTTTGTAGTGCAGGGTCGTCCTCCGGCGTGTACTCCTTGTCCATCATGAGGGGCACATAGGCCTCCGAGGCCGCTGCCTCGAAGACCTCGCCGAAGTTCCCCACACTCCATGTTGTCCGTCCTGTCATGCTATCCTGAGGATGGCAGGGCGATGCTGCGATGGGGCCGTACGCGGCAACACCTATGCCCGCACCCATCTGGGGTGGTGCGGGCGCGGCAGGGCGCCCTCCACTGTGGGTCATGTTGATGTCGACGAGGCCCCCGGGTGCGCCCAGGAACACGCGGGCGCGGCGAGGCCCGCCGTGGGAGCCGGCCGCGGCCTGAGGCGTGAGCTGATAGCAGAAGGGCGGTGCTCCCGTGGCCGCCGCGTCCAGTAGCTCGGCGACGCGTTCCAGCAGCGCATCCCGGCCGCTCTCCATCAGTCGGCACCGCAGCAGCTCTCGTGCCACCGTGAGTGCTGCCCGCATGTTCTCCTGCTCCTGCCGGGTGTGTGGCGCCGTTGCTGCGGCGTGGTTTGCGGCCCTTGCAGCGGCTCGCGCTTGTCGTGGAGTGAGGGTGGACGGCGCCTGGCCGCGCCGCCCACGCCCAACAGCGTTAGGTGGCGCCCGTGCTGCCTGGAGCGTGGGGTTGAGGTCTTCCTGGGCAGGCGGCGCCGCCCGGGCAGGCCAGGCTGCCCAGCGGTCGGCGTCAGCCCTTGGGTCGCCGGACATCAAAACCGCGGAGAGTCGGCGGATCGACTAGTGGGGAAGAGACTCCGGCGCACCCCTACCTGGCGCGCCAAATGTCGGATCACGGGTTCCGGCAGAACCCTTAAGGTTCGAACTCTGGGGTGCACGCGAAGTTCTTCCCCCTACCGACCCACTCCCTAGCTTGCTAAGATCTCGGAGACGAACTCAACGAACTCACAACACAAGGGACACAAGATTTATAATGGTTCGGGCCACCGTTGTGGTGTAATACCCTACTCCAGTGTGGTGGTGGTGGATTTCCTCTTGGGCGGATGATGAATAGTACAAGGGGAAGAACAGCCTCCTGAGGTTTAGGTGTTCATGTACTTGGTGTGTGGCTAAGGGTCAGATGAGATGCCTCTGAATGAGTTATCTCCTACAGTGGTGGTTAGTTCTACTTATATAGGCCCTGGTCCTCTTCCCAAATATTGAGCGGGAAGGGAGCCAACAATGGCAATTTGAAAGGGGACAGCTAGTACAGCTTATCCTAACAAAAGCGGTCTTCGCCTGCAAAAGGCTATGGTGGTGACGCCGCCTTGGGCTCTATGGTGACCTCCGTCTTGCCGTCCTACTGGTCTTAGTCTCGTTGCACTGATATGGAAACCTTTGCTTGATGCCTCGGTACTCCGCGCCTGCGCTTGCCTCCTTAGCACCAAAGAGGAAACAAGGACGCTGCGCGCGCTGGCACCCGCCTGGCGCCCGCCTGATCGTGATCGTCATGGCTCACGTCACGAGAACCTCACGAGGTTTGCCTTGCCTTGATCTCTCCGCCCCTCACGAGCCAACCTGGTGAGGCCGCTCCTGAGGAGGTGTTGTGTCGCCCGCCTCGCGAGGCTTGGCCCCTCGCGAGGGTCTGGAATGCCTTGTTGATGAAGATGGGCCGTACAGGCCTGCTAGCACAGCCATGCCGTGGGCTTCAGGCAGGCAAGTCTGGGGACCCCGGTTCCCAGAATGGCGAGAAGACTGTTTGTGATTTGTTGGGTATCACCGACGGTTGCCGCAAGAGTGACGTGTGCTTTTCGTTTGGGATCCCACACGTTTCCTGAAAAAATTACGACTGGGATTGTATTTTACATTGGGCACGGTTTACTCCCAGTTCTCGTGTGTGATAACGCGATATCACAAACGGTTCCGGAGACCCTATGCACACGTAGTAGCGCTGCAAATCGTTTCCGATCTGTTGTGTATCACCGACGGTTCCACTATGATTGACGTATGCTTTCCGATGTGGATCGCACACACTCATTTAGTTGAACCGTGTGCGGAGCAATTGCCAGGTTAAAACAAAAATATCCCATTTTGAATCGGCATGCAAAAAGCAAATTCGCCACAATATTCAATTGAACAAATAAACAAAAATATCATATTTTGGCACGAAAAAAGAAAATTCGCCACAATATTAAATTTAACAAATAAACAAAAATATCCCATTTTGAATCGGCACGCAAAAAGCAAATTCGCCACAATATTCAATTGAACAAATAGTATCCACAGGAAGAACATTCATTAGATTTTGCAACTATTGCAATTGAACATATGGTAGCTAAATTCCAATGATTTGTCCACACATATATGCATTACAAAATTAATCATAGTGTACGAAATATGAAGACATCACCAAATGAAAAAAAATGGATCCATGCGTTATATGTTTAGCGGCTAACTCTTACTCAATGTTTCAGGAGAACGCGTGCTGAAATCTTCATTATCACCAGTGGGATTGATGTAGTGATCCGGGAAGAAATTGCTGATAAATCTCCGAACCATCAGCAATTCACCAGCCAAGAGCGGTTCAGGGGTCCTCGGTTTTAAGATGGGCTGCAGTATTTTTAAGATCAGAATGTGCCAAATGAGTGGAGTAGAAGATATTAATTAAGATAGACTTACTAGTACTAATTCGCGAGGATCGTCACAACTATCAGCAGATTTGCAGATGGAGATCATGTGTCTGCAAACATAGTATCCACAAAGGTTGGTCCCTGCTTCTTGCCAAGGACACTGAAATTTTTTGTACAGAATTAGTCATGTATTTGTCTTGTTAGGAACAACCTAATCGGTGTTACATGTATTATTTTTTCTTTGGACAAAATAGAAAGAGGTGTATTTAGAAGCTTGAACATTTGACTAGTGGAAGGAAAGGTATTTGTAGTTTGTTGGAGTAACACTCTGAAAATAACGGATTTTGGTGTGTTACCGGAGAAACGATCTAGTGCTGCAGAGGTAGTTCCCTCTTGAACAGGTTCCTTGGTTTAGTTTTCCACAATGCGAGCATACTGCAAATGATGATGAATTTTGACAACATCAATTATTGAACCAGATATGAATGCAAATTAATTTCAACATCATAGAATTCATACTTATGCATGAATTGCCGAAGATGCGTCAGATCCTGAGCGTTTGTTGACTCTCTGAGAGAATCGATGTAGTATACCGTGTTCTTGTTTGGAAAAATAAATACCAATATCCAATGATCGCTACATATTAAGAAAGCCATGAACTTACGAATTATGTCGAAATCTGAAAGACAATCAGTGTGTGCATGGTTGTTTACTTGACTTACCGTTCATGATATGGCCAGAGAAATGATTCTGCATGGGATGTGTTTTCGAAGAGACGGACGACTGTGTTAACGGCCCAGTCCTGTACCATGTATTGTTGTGCCATTTGCTAATTCAGGATCTATGAAATACAAAATCTCCCTTTTTCTTCTCTGCGCGTTCAATCCCCTGAGAGGAATAAAACATAGTTAGCTGTTTATCATTTACATCCTTGTATGGAGAAGTTGATCAGAGTTTGTTAAGTACTTACAAAATCAGGCATCTAACAAGAGTGGCATCGAGCACGTTGAAGTTGAAGAAGATATGTAAGTCCTCGAAACTCACATTGATGGAACCATCATTGTGTCGGAAATGATCTCTGTTGTAGTGGACTAGCAAACCATGATGACCTTTTGACACTAGATCCATGCAATATTCATGTAACTCGCGACAACTGGAGCTGCACTCATCATAGTATTCGCCAACAAGAAATGGCTGGCCATGAACGTAATTGCATGCTTGAAGTACATATGCTTTAGTTTTAGCAAGCAACAAATCTACTTCTTCATCATCCATGGCGTCAGAAATAATATTACTCCCCGATTCGAACAAGCTACTGTTAATTTGGTTCTGGGCTATGAGTGCTTTAAGTAAGAGGCAATCGTTCTCTTTCCTCTTCACTCTCCTGCTGCGCTTCCTCGTGGGTGGAGCCTTTTTGACCACTTCCTTCTTGGTATTTGAAGCATTTCTGGCAGAATGTCTAGTTGCCTGCAAGGTACACTGCCGAGCAGACAGTGAAGCTTGGACGGACTGCTTAGCAGACGGTTTATCTATGCCGGATCGCTTAGCTAGCGGTGTTGCTGTGACGGACTGTTCGGCTGTAGGATCAGAGGCACCGGACTGCTGACCATGCATTGAAGCTATGTCGGGTTTCTGCGCAGGTGGTGCCAACTTGTCGGTGTGCTGAGGAGGCCGTGCCAATGCGTTGGTTTGCTGAGCAGGAAGTGCTGACGCATTGGTATGCTGATCACGCGACTGTGGACTGACGGACTGATGACAGTCAGTTTTGGACCTACAGACTACTTAGCAGGCGGTTCCGAAGCATCAGGCTGCTTAGCAGTCTGTTCCACCAGGTTGGTCTGCTGAGCATCTGCTGCAGCTGGGTCTTCCCCCGCTGTTTTAGCGGCCAGCATCTGAACCGGTGGTGCGTCTTCAGCAGTTGTTGGCCTTGCCACTGGCCGCTTTGGGGTGGAGGATGACATGGCCTGTACGCCACAAAGTCGGGCCGGCTGATCACAGGTTGATGCATCAGCCCGCGAGAGCTGCTGTGGCAAGGAGAGCGTCAACGGTTGAGGAGCGACAGTGGTTGCTCTTGGCAAGGCTTCAGGCATCTCATCGATGAACTCTATTTCCTTTCGTGGACACTGGATGTGATGTAACAGTGTTTCTCCCAAGGTCTTTTGCTCATCGAAGTCCCCTAGGATATTCTTCAGGGCAAATTCATTGAATCCAGGCTTTACTTCAGTCACGTAGCACTTCACACAGCCCGGCTACAATGGCACATTGTCCAAGAAGAGGCCATCTTCCAAGAAGGGTGGGCAAACCCAGGTTGTTGCACAATTTAATGTACCATCATAATGTGTAAGCACGCCCTTTAGTATGTCTTTCATTCCAGATAGATCGGATATAGCATCATCACGAGCAGCTACAGTCTCAGTGTCGTTGGGGTCAGCTGATGCATAGCTACTCTTGTGCAGTGTTGTCGCGCAATAAGCAGCATCCTCCATGCCTGCATCCCCTCCAATCTGTTGGCTATCTGTTAGTGTTAGAGTCATCTGCATCATCATTGACTCCTCAACATCCTTTCGAACAGCCCTATAAATCTCCTTTCTCAACCTTTCATACAATTCATTCTGCTTCATTTCACTCCTTGCTTTTTTCATGCTGAGCCTCTCTTCTTTGCTGAGTGTGAAAGCCCTCTTGTGCGGGATGTTAACACCTATACCCCTTGCACGTCCATGGGGATCTTTTGTTTCCAGAGCAATGGACAGAATGTCACATGGCCCTGAGTTCCTGTAGAACCTTCCAGGGATCTTGGAAGCCTCTAACATCACTTCATACAGTCTGGCGTCACGTGAGTTTTCAAAGTACTAAGTTCCATCATCACGCCTCTTTGCATGTGCCCACAAGTAGTCTTTTGCGTGTTCGCCCCTGATTTCACTAAAGGCCGGATTCCCACCCGCCGCTACTACTTCTTTGTCCTCCTGTTCCCATATCAGTTTCATGCTGTAGTATCCTGCCACACCCATACGGTGGGGGTGTATGTTGATACGTCTCCAACGTATCCATAATTTTTTATTGTTCCATGCTATATTATATTCTGTTTTGGATGTTTAATGGGCTTTATTATACACTTCTATATTATTTTTGGGACTAACCTATTAACCGGAGGCCCAGCCCAAATTGCTATTTTTTGCCTACTTCAGTGTTTCGAAGCAAAAGGATATCAAACGGAGTCCAAACGGAATGAACTTTCGGGAACGTGATTTTCGGAACAAATGTGATCCAGAGGACTTGGAGTCTACGTAAAGCAATCAACGAGGAAGGAACGAGGCAGGGGGCGCACCCACCTCCCCCAGGCGCACCCCACCCTCGTGGGCCCCTCGTGACTCCCCTGACCGACTTCTTTCGCCTATATATATATATGTCCATATACCCTAAAAACATCGGGGAGCACAATAGATCGGGAGTTCCACCGCCGCAAGCCTTTGTAGCCACCAAAAACAAATCAGGACCCTGTTCCGGCACCCTGCGAGAGGGGGGAACCCTCACTTGTGGCCATCTTCATCATCCTGGCGCTCTCCATGACGAGGAGGGACACCCTCGGGGCCGAGGGTATGTTCCAGTAGCTATGTGTTTGATCTCTCTCTCTCTCGTATTCTTGATATGGCACGATTTTGATGTATCACGAGCTTTGCTATTATAGTTGGATATTATGATGTTTCTCCCCCTCTACTCTCTTGTGATGAATTGAGTTTTCCCCTTGAAGTTGTCTTGTCGGATTGTGTCTTTAAGGATTTGAGAACACTTGATGTATGTCTTGCTGTGCTTATCTGTGGTGACAATGGGATATTCACGTGATCTACTTGATGTATGTTTTGGTGATCAACTTGCGGGTTCTGTTTGTGAACTTATGGATAGGGGTTGGCACACGTTTTCGTCTTGACTCTCCGGTAGAAACTTTGGGGCACTCTTTGAAGTACTTTGTGTTGTTTTGAATAGATGAATCTGAGATTGTGTGATGCATATCGTATAATCATACCCACGGATACTTGAGGTGACATTGGAGTATCTAGGTGACATTAGGGTTTCGGTTGATTTGTGTCTTAAGGTGTTATTCTAGTACGAACTCTATGAGAGGTGACATTGGAGTATCTAGGTTGCGTAGTAGACATCAAGCTCTTTTCTGGCGCCGTTACCGGGGAGTCTACGCACAAGTCAAGACATACCAAGTACCCATCACAAACTCTTATCCCTCGCACTACATTATTTGCCATTTGCCTCTTATTTTCCTCTCCCCCACTTCACCATTGCCATTTTATTCGCCCCCTCTTTTCCGTTCGTTTTTTTGCTTGCTTCGTCGTTATGGCTAGTCCTTTACCCACTCCTTTGTCTCCCGAGAATGAAGTTATCAATTTTAAAGAAAGGGAGGGAGAAAATTTAAAAGATGCTTGGTATAGAATTTGCAACGCTCAAAATAAATCTACTAGGAAGCAATCTACTTCTGTTCTTCTTCGTCACTTTTATGTAGGCGTCACTCCTTGGAATAGATATATTCTTGATACCATTACCGGAGGGAATTTCTTGGGTAGCCATACTTTTGATTCTTATAATGCCATGACAGATTTGTTTGGTTCACCACCTCTTTTGGTTAATGGAACTATGTTAACTTTGGAACATGTGATGCAATGGCTTGAAATTATTGAAAATAAAGTTGCTACTGTAGAATTGCTTGAGAATTTGGATAAAAAGATCCACAATCAAATTACCCAATATGGATCTAAGGTAGGAGTTATTTTGATTTTTTTAAAGAAAAGGAACCTATGGTTAATGAAAGAATAGACCAAGATTCCACTAGAACCGATAAGCTTGAGGGTATTATTACCAACTTAGGGTCTGCTTTTTCTTCCGTGAAAAATACTCCAATTCCTCCTACCAAAATTGCCAAGCTAATGTACGTTCCTAAAAATAAGGGTGAATCTTCTATGGAAATTGCGGATCTCAAATCAATAAGTGTTCATCCCAACTTTTTTGCTATCATTAAGGAACCGTTTGTTACAAATGAATTTCTTGATTTCTTGCCTAAGAGTTTGATCATTAATAAAAGGAAAGAAAACCCTAAGGGTTATAAGTGTTCTATTGAAGAATTGCCTACCAAAGATGGCAATACCTAGATCTATCCTTGCTTTTATGCCTAGCTAAGGGCGTTAAACGATAGCGCTTGTTGGGAGGCAACCCAATTTTATTTTATTTTTTGCTTTTTGCTTCTGTTTAGGAATAAATATTTGATATAACCTCTGGTTAGATTTGTTTTTATGTTTTAATTAGTGTTTGTGGCAAGTTAAACCTATAGGATCTTCTTGGATGATAGTTATTTGATCTTGCTGAAAATTCCAGAAACTTTCTGTTCATGAAAACAATTGTTAAAAATCACCAGAACGTGATAAAATATTGATTCCAATTACAGTAGATCAATAAACAAATTGGCTAGGTCTTCCTATTTTGGTAGAAGTTTCTGAGTTCCAGAAGTTTGCGTTAGTTACAGATTACTACAGACTGTTCTGTTTTTGACAGATTCTGTTTTTCGCGTGTTGTTTGCTTATTTTGATGAATCTATGGCTAGTAAAAGAGTTTATAAACCATAGAGAAGTTGGAATACAGTAGGTTTAACACCAATATAAGTAAAGAATGAGTTCAATACAGTACCTTGAAGTGGTGTTTTGTTTTCTTTCGCTAACGGAGCTCACGAGATTTTCTGTTGAGTTTTGTGTTGTGAAGTTTTCAAGTTTTGGGTAAAGATTTGATGGATTATGGAACAAGGAGTGGCAAGAGACTAAGCTTGGGGATGCCCATGGCACCCCAAGGTAATCTAAGGACACCAAAAAGGCAAAGCTTGGGGATGCCCCGGAAGGCATCCCCTCTTTCGTCTTCGTCCATCGGTAACTTTACTTGCAGCTATATTTTTATTCACCACATGATATGTGTTTTGCTTGGAGCATCTTGTATGATTTGAGTCTTTGCTTTTTAGTTTACCACAATCATCCTTGCTGTACACACCTTTTGAGAGAGACACACACATGATTCGGAATTTATTAGAATACTCTATGTGCTTCACTTATATCTTTTGAGCTATATAGTTTTTGCTCTAGTGCTTCACTTATATCTTTCAGAGCACGGTGGTGGATTTGTTTTATAGAAACTATTGTTCTCTCATGCTTCACTTATATTATTTTGGGAGTCCTACAAAACAGCATGGTAATTTGCTTTAATCATAAAAATTAGTCCTAATATAATAGGCATCCAAGATTAGTAAAAAAATTCTTATGAGTGTGTTGAATACTATGAGAAGTTTGATGCTTGATAATTGTTTTGAGATATGAAGATGGTGATATTAGAGTCATGCTAGTTGAGTGGTTATGAATTTGAGAAATACTTGTGTTAAAGTTTGTGATTCCTGTAGCATGCACGTATGGTGAACCGTTTATGTGATGAAGTCGGAGCATGATTTATTTATTGATTTTCTTCCTTGTGAGTGGTGGTCGGGGACAAGCGATGGTCTTTTCCTACCAATCTATCCCCCTAGGAGCATGCGCGTAATACTTTGCTTTGATAACTTGTAGATTTTTGCAACAAGTATATGAGTTCTTTATGACTAATGTTGAATCCATGGATTATACGCACTCTCATCCTTCCATCATTGCTAGCCTCTCTAATACCGCACACTTTTCGCCGGTATCATACACCCACCATATACCTTCCTCAAAACAGCCACCATACCTACCTATCATGGCATTTCCATAGCCATTCCGAGATATATTGCCATGCAACTTACCACCGTTCCGTTTACTATGACACGCTCCATCATTGTCATATTGCTTTGCATGATCATGTAGTTGACATCGTATTTGTGGCAAAGCCACCGTTCATGATTCTTTCATACATGTCACTTTTGATTACTTGCATATCCCGGTACACCACCAGAGGCATTCACATAGAGTCATAATTTGTTCTAAGTATTGAGTTGTAATTCTTGAGTTGTAAGTGAATAAAGTGTGATGATCATCATTATTAGAGCATTGTCCCAAGTGAGGAAAGGATGATGGAGACTATGATTCCCCCACAAGTTGGGATGAGACTCCAGACAAAAAAAAGAGAAAGGCCATAAAAAAAGAGAAGGCCCAAAAAATGAGAGAAAAAGAGAGAAGGGACAATGCTACTATCCTTTTTCCACACTTGTGCTTCAAAGTAGCACCGTGATCTTCATGATAGAGAGTCTCCTATGATATCACTTCCATATACTAGTGGGAATTTTTCATTATAGAACTTGGATTGTATATTCCAATGATGGGCTTCCTCAAAATGCCCTAGGTCTTCATGAGCAAGCGAGTTGGATGCACAACCACTTAGTTTCTTTTGCTGAGCCTTCATATACTTATAACTCTAGTGCATCCGTTGCATGGCAATCCCTACTCACTCACATTGATATCTATTAATGGGCATCTCCATAGCCCGTTGATACGCCTAGTTGATGTGAGACTATCTTCTCCTTTTTTGTCTTCTCCACAACCACCATTCTATTCCACATATAGTGCTATATCCATGGCTCACGCTCATGTATTGAGTGAATATTGAAAAAGTTTGAGAACACCAAAAGTATGAAACAATTGCTTGGCTTGTCATCGGGGTTGTGCATGATTTAAATATTTTGTGTGGTGCAGATAGAGCATAGCTAGACTATATGATTTTGTAGGGATAACTTCCTTTGGCCATGTTATTTTGAGAAGACATAATTGCTTAGTTAGTATGCTTGAAGTATTATTATTTTTATGTCAATACTAAGCTTTTGTCTTGAATCTTTCGGATCTGAATATTCATACCACAAACAAGAGAATACATTGAAAATTATGCTAAGTAGCATTCCACATCAAAAATTCTGTTTTTATCATTTACCTACTCGAGGACGAGCAGGAATTAAGCTTGGGGATGCTTGATACGTCTCAAACGTATCTATAATTTTTTATTGTTCCATGCTATATTATATTCTATTTTGGATGTTTAATGGGCTTTATTATACACTTTTATATTATTTTTGGGACTAACCTATTAACCGGAGGCCCAGCCCAAATTGCTGTTTTTGCCTATTTCAGTGTTTCGAAGGAAAAGGGTATCAAACGGAGTCCAAACGGAATGAAACCTTCGGGAACGTGATTTTCGGAACAAACGTGATCTAGAGGACTTGGAGTCTACGTAAAGTAATCAACGAGGAAGGCACGAGGCAGGGGGCGCGCCCACCTCCCCCAGGCGCGCCCCCACCCTCGTGGCTCCCCTGACCGACTTCTTTCACCTATATATGTCCATATACCCTAAAAACATCGGGGAGCACAATAGATCGGGAGTTCCGCCGCCGCAAGCCTCTGTAGCCACCACAAACCAATCAGGACCCTATTCCGGCACCCTGCCGGAGGGGGGGACCCTCACCTGTGGCCATCTTCATCATCCCGGCGCTCTCCATGACAAGGAGGGAGTAGTTCACCCTCAGGGCTGAGGGTATGCACCCGTAGCTATGTGTTTGATCTCTCTCTCTCTCTCGTGTTCTTGATATGGCACGATCTTGATGTATCGCGAGCTTTGCTATTATAGTTGGATCTTATGATGTTTCTCCCCCTCTACTCTCTTGTGATGAATTGAGTTTTCCCCTTGAAGTTGTCTTGTCGGATTGAGTCTTTAAGGATTTGAGAACACTTGATGTATGTCTTGGCGTGCTTATCTGTGGTGACAATGGGATATTCACATGATCTACTTGATGTATGTTTTGGTGATCAACTTGCGGGTTCCGTTTGTGAACTTATGCATAAGGGTTGGCACACGTTTTCGTCTTGACTCTCCGGTAGAAACTTTGGGGCACTCTTTGAAGTACTTTGTGTTGGTTTGAATAGATGAATCTGAGATTGTGTGATGCATATCGTATAATCATACCCACGGATACTTGAGGTGACATTGGAGTATCTAGGTGACATTAGGGTTTTGGTTGATTTGTTTCTTAAGGTGCTATTCTAGTACGAACTCTATGATAGATTGAACGAAAAAAATAGCTTCGTGTTATTTTACTACGGACTCTTGAATAGATCGATCCGAAAGAATAACTTTGAGGTGGTTTCGTACCCTACCGCAATCTCTTCGTTTGTTCTCCGCTATTAGTGACTTTGGAGTGACTCTTTGTTGCATGTTGAGGGATAGTTATATGATCCAATTATGTTATTATTGTTGAGAGAACTTGCACTAGTGAAAGTATGAACCCTAGGTGTAACATTCCGAATTTTCAATTTGGAATGTTACACATTAGATCATCATTGCATAGCATATTTTATTGCATTTTGGCAAACCCTCGAAAATCCTAAGCAACTCAAGGACCCTCGGAGAGAGTTGGGGAATTTTCGCGGTTTTCATATTTGATTTTTTTATCAAATAATGAAACGAGGATTTTTGGTTTTAATTATTTGTCTCTCCGAAAAATATTTCATATTAAAATAAATGAGAGGAGAAAATATGACTTCTCCAAAATAATTGAAATATTGGAGGAAAATAATTAAAATCAAATATTGGATTTTATCCGGATTTTATTTGCAATTTTAATTGCATTAGAAAAGTTGCACGTTTGCAAAACTGTATTTTGGGCCAAGAAAATGTTCATCTCGTTCTAATTATTTTAATTAGACTGTGAAATTTTTTTTTGGCATTTTTGGATTTTTATTTATTTTTCTTCGATTTTTTTAGATTCGGCGAAATTATTTTAAAAAAAAACTCGCGAAGCGCGCCGACTGGGCCGAAACCCAGCCGACGGCCCAGCCCAGCCCCGCGCCTCGTCTCCCTCCTGGAGACCGAGACGGAGACCGCCGCCGCCCCGAGTCCCGCTCGTCGCCGCCGCCCCTTGCCCCCTTTGCCAAGGCAGCACCCCCCTCCTTAAATACTCCCCGCTGCCCCTCTCCTCACCCCGCCCCGACCCGAAGCCGCCCTGCCGCCGAGAGGACCCGCCGGAGCAGGAGCCCGACGCCGCCGCCCTCGTCGCCCCTCGCCGCCCCGACGACGCCCGAGCCCGCCGCCCTCTCCCGAACCCACCGGAGCCCCGTCCCGACCCCGCCGGAGTTCCGCCGGACCGAGGTAGCCGAAGCCGCCGCCGTGCCGGCTTTTTTTTAAACCGTTCGGTTTATTTTTTTCCGAAACCCTAGATTTTTTTTATATAGATCGGTTTATTTTTTTGCTTCGGTTTAGTTAGTTAGTGAACGTTCACCGATCCGTTCGTTTTAACGAACGTGTTCACCGGTTAGTCGCAGTTAACGAACGTCCGTTCGTTTAACTATTCGTCAGTTTTCTTTTTCGTCGGATTTTCCGCGATTTCCGAGATCGCGATTTCTGATCAGATTTTTTTTCTGGTTTATCTTTTAGCTCGTTTATCGGAATCAGGCGATTCAAGCGCCTAGAGTTTTGTCTCGAAATTCTCTTTCCGTTTAACCTATTCAAACAAGTTTTTGCTACTGTAAAATTTGACTTACATCCAGATTAGTAAACGAAGCTTGTTTCTTTCACCGTTTGACTTTCGTTGCTTCGTTTGATTCGATTCTTTTTGCAAACCGGAGTTCTTAAGTTGAAATTTCTGGTTATATCTTTATTTGAGTTTTACTTGTGCATTAGATAAGTGCTTATTGTTTGCTTGTTTGTTTGCGATAGAGTACCCGGAGTGCGCCGCTTGCTACTTCGAATCTCTAAGTTTCACGGATCATCAGCAAGGCAAGTAACACTTTGATCATAACTCTTTTACTACCCAGTTTTATTGCATTGGACCAACCCTCAAACATTGCATGGTTAGGATCTAATTAAACTATGGGAATTGGGAAGTAGTTGAGGTAGTACCTATTGCCCTGTTTATTATCAAACTTTGGGAGTTACTTCTATGTTTGCTCATATTGCTATGCTATGCTAGTAGACGTGGATTGGGTTTGAGTGTTACCATGACAGATGTGAGATTGTTAATTAATGGTTAACCTTAAGGTGGCAACTAAAACTCACATCTGGGTGGATTGAGGTACCTGGGTATTCCAGGATTGCCTGTTCTCTTTTGGACCGCCACCCAGGTTCAAAGGGATCATCAGATTATTCATGCTAGAAACTTCCGTGTGCAGCCGCAAGCTATTATGGGCTCTAGCATAGTTGAGTAGGTTGTGTGAGCTCTTGAAGAGGTAGACTACCAGATGTAGGGGATGTAGGTGGTACTGTCTACCCAGAGTAGAGAGTTAACGCTTCTGAAAGACTGTGTCTCGGTCATCCGTTTCTCAAACACCATGAAGTGCGAGAATCCCAACGGAGGAGATCGAGTCTTGTGGGGAAAAGTGCACAAACCTCTGTAGAGTGTATAAACTAATCATGGTGAGCCGTGTCCCCGGTTATGGACATCTTGAGTATCTAGTACTTAGATTATCATGTGAATCTCATCATGTTACTTTAATTAATTTTGTTGGGTTAATGATGATACTTAATTGGGATTGAGAATGTTGTCAACCATTCTCAATGTTTAACAACCACCATGATAGTTAAATAAAATTTATTCCTTTGCAGTAGGGAAAAATTGGCTTTTTGCAAAACTGTAACCATAGAGCTTAACACTAGCCATATATGCATGTAGTATAGCATTATTAAGTTCATTACTCTCTATGTGTTACATTGCCAGCATATTCCATGTGCTGACCTAATTTCGAGCTGCAACGTTTCATGTTGTAGACTTTTCAGACGACGAGTAAGGTGCCTTAGGTCGTGGTCTTATACTCAGTGATGCCGTTGGAGTTGATGGACTCACTTATCTTCCAAGTCTTCCGCTGTTATCGTATTAGATGGCCTTAAGCCATATTTGTCATACTTATTTCTCTCTTGCGATACTCGTTGTAATAAGTGTGTGATTGCTACTCTGTTATAAATCCTCCATTTTGTACTGTGCGTGTCAGCATTACTGATCCAGGGATGGCACTGGTGCACGGTAGATCAGACTATTTGAGGTCTGGTCGCTACAAAGGTGGTATGAAAGCACACGCTGACTGTAGGACACGACCACTAAGCTTAAACCCTAGAACACTACTCTCTTCTCATTTCTGACTCCTCTCCACTTTCTACTCTTTTAGGAATGGCGGATGCAAGGAACAAGTTCATGCAACCGGATGAAGATACACCTTTTTGACGACACTTGAAGGAAGTCACTAAGTACCTGAACATCGGAATACCAAGCTTCACCGGGACCTACAAAGCCACACTACCAGAAGAGGAGCGCTGGAAGATTCAAGTTCAAGTTCCAGGAAGGACGTTTACGCCAGTCACTGAGCCTATAGAGTTTTCCTTTGATGCACCAACCTGGAGTTTAGGGAAGAGCATGGCAGCCCACATCTCTCTGGGACGCATTGGAGAAGTCTACCACAGGGAGATTAAGGATACTATTTATCAGATTTGTGGACGCCGAGATGAGAAATGGGAGATGATCAGCACCAAGAAGGATGGATCAATTGCAGCTTTCATCCAGGAGCAAAACCAACACATTCGTCGCCAGGAGAACCAGATGTGCGCAGACATGTTAGATCTGAAGAAGGCATCGACCAAGATCACGGAGTTGGAGGAAGAACTCAAGTCTACGCGTGATGGATATGAGGAGGAGATCGCCACGTTGTTGGAGAAGAATGACGACCTGATAAAGAAGATCAGAGTATTCATGGGAGACCCAGCACCAGGAGGAGAAGATGATGATTCTACTTGCCCGAATAACTACATCATCATCGACGACACCGACTCAGACCCCAGTGAAGATGACTTTGTTGATGAAGCTGGAGCAGATATCATGGAGTCTTCGACCGATCAAAATTTCTAGTAGACCACCATAATCAGTAGTAGTATTTCCCCATGAATATAGTATAGTCCGAGCACTTTGTAACGATAGTTAGATCGATTGTATGCCTTGTTTGATTGAGTGATATTGATTGTGTTGTCTCATGTGCATATGGGTAGTGTTTTCTCTCTAGACCTCATTCTATTCTAAATTCTCATCTTTTCTAAACCTATCAGATGCCTCCAAGACGCGACACCGGATTTGTTTTCCCACCGGAGATCACTCAGTTGATTCAGCAGCAGAATGCCCTGATGCAAGTGTTAGTACAGAACCAAGGCAACAACAACAACAACCCACCACCACCACCTGTTGATCACTTTGCCCGTTTCTTGAGGCTAAATCCGCCGGTGTTTTCCAGCAGCACCGAGCCGATTGTTGCAGATGATTGGCTCCGCAAAGTTGGAAGGGAGTTGACCACTGCAGGATGCACAGATGCGGAGAGAGTGCGTTTTGCCGCACATCAGCTTGATGGACCCGCAACATCATGGTGGGAGAATTACACAACCACACACCCTATTGACACTGTCACATGGGACCAGTTTCAGCAAGCTTTCCGTACTGCCCATGTTTCAGCAGGAGCTATGGCTATGAAGAAGCGTGAGTTTCGCAACCTACACCAAGGAGGACGCACCGTAGGCCAGTATGTGGAGGACTTTAGTAAGTTAGCACGTTATGCTCCAGATGACGTTGCTACAGATGTAGCCAAGCAGGAGAAGTTTCTCGAAGGACTGAATGATGAGCTGAGCATGCAGTTGATGGTAGCAACCTTCAACAACTACCAGGTGTTGGTAGATAGAGCTCTCATGATTGAAGGGAGGCGGCAGCAGATTGAAAACCGTAAAAGGAAGTATGGACAAGGGAAGTACAATTCTGGAGCTCAGCAGAAGCCACGTTTTACCCCGAAATCGGGAGGACAGTTTCAGCATACCCATGGAGGACGTAGTTCGCACAACCATAATGGCCCCAAGAATGGTAATGGGAATGGAGGAAGCAACGGCCAGAACCGTACCAACCCTTCAACCCCAGCTAAGAGAGACCTGAGCCAAGTCACTTGCTTTAAGTGCCAGAAGACTGGACATTATGCCAATGAATGTCCTGAAGCCCAGAATGGAAATGGCAATGGAAGCTCTGGGAAGAAGCTGAACCCTTTCAACAAAGGACATGTGAACCACATTAGCGTGGAGGAGGTTGAAGCTCAGCCAGATGCAGTAATAGGTAAGTTTTTGGTTAAGTCATTTACTGCACTCGTTCTTTTGATACTGGTGCATCGCATTCATACATATCAAGGGGATTTGTGGATAAGTATAAACTGCCAACCCAAGCCCTTAGGTCACCCATGTTAGTAACCTCGCCAGGAGCAGAGTATATGGCTAGTTTATGGTGTGATCAGTTACCATTAAGGATTGGTAACTACGTGTTTCCCTCGGACCAGTGGATTGGTTATCGAAGTATGGAGGGAACATTGAGTGTGCCAGTAAGTCGATTTTGCTTACCACCCCAGAAGGGAGAAGGATTAAGTATGTATCCCGGCATGTGTCGAAGAGGACTCAAGTAAATTCCTTATCAGGAGTTGTACAGGAAGAAGTACCAGTGGTGAAGGATTACCCGGATGTATTTCCAGAAGAGTTGCCAGGCATGCCACCAGATAGAGACATTGAGTTTTTGATTGAGCTCTTGCCAGGCACAGGGCCAATATCTAAGAGACCGTACAGAATGCCCTAAAAGATTTGGAGGAGATTAAGAAGCAGATTAAGGATTTACTAGATAAAGGCTATATTCGCCCAAGTTCGTCCACTTGGGGATCACCCGTACTTCTAGTGGAGAAGAAAGATGGATCGTTGAGGATGGTTGTTGATTATCGTGGATTGAATGAAGTGACCATCAAAAATAAGTACCCACTGCCGATGATCAATGATCTGTTTGACCGATTACAAGGAGCTAAGGTATTTTCCAAGATCGATCTATGATCAGGATACCATCAGTTGAAGATTCGAGAGCAGGATATACCTAAGACGGCTTTTACCACCAGGTATGGGCTGTACGAGTATACCGTTATGTCATTTGGTCTGACTAACGCACCTTCCTATTTCATGAACCTAATGAACAAAGTGTTTATGGAGTTTTTGGATAAGTTCGTCATAGTGTTCATTGATGACATTTTGGTCTACTCAAAGAACGAAGAGGAGCATAAGGAGCATTTGCGTTTGGTACTTGAGAAGCTCAGAGAACATCAGTTATACGCCAAGTTCAGCAAATGTGAGTTTTGGTTGAAGGAAGTTGGATTCCTCGGACATGTTATATCCGGAGAAGGAATAGCAGTAGACCCCGCCAAAGTCGACACTGTGACAAACTGGGAATCACCCACATCAGTTGGAGAGATCCGGAGTTTTCTTGGACTTGCAGGATACTACCGGAGGTTCATTGAGAATTTCTCGAGGACTGCTAAGCCCATGACAGAGTTATTAAAGAAGGACACCAAATTCAATTGGACTGAGAATGTGAAGCTAGTTTCCAAGAGTTGAAGAAACATTTGGTTACATCACCAGTGCTGATTCTGCCAGATCAACGCAAGGATTATGAAGTATATTGCGACGCTTCACGTCGAGGACTTGGAGCAGTGCTAATGCAGGAGGGAAGAGTTGTCATATGCTTCACGACAACTTAAACCCCATGAGAAGAATTATGCCACCCATGATTTGGAGTTAGCAGCCGTAGTACATGCGTTGAAGACATGGAGACATTTTCTCATCGGAAATCACTGTGAGGTGTACATGGATCACAAGAGTTTGAAGTACATTTTCACACAGAAGGAGTTGAATCTCAGACAAAGGAGATGGTTGGAGCTCATTAAGGATTATGATATGAGATTGCATTATCACCCAGGGAAGGCTAACGTAGTAGCTGATGCATTGAGCCGCAAGAGCCATGTTAACACCCTCAGGACCGGAGAGTTACCGAAATTATTAGCCGAGGATCTTCGCGAGCTATGTTTGGAGATAGTTCCAAGAGGCTATTTAGCAACGTTGGAGATTCAGTCTGCCTTGATGGAAAAGATCAGGGAAGCTCAGAAGACAGACAAGGAGATTGCAGAAATAAAGAAAAGGATGAGTAAAGGAAAAGCCAAGGGATTTCGTGAGGATGAGCACGATACCTTATGGTTTGAGGACCGCGTTTATGTGCCCAATGATCCGGAGATCAGGAAGTTGATCTTGCAAGAGGCCCATGATTCGCCGTATTTGATTCACCCAGGAAATACCAAGATGTATTGGATTTGAAGGATACTTTCTGGTGGACCGGAATGAAGAAGGATATTGCGGAGTATGTAGCAGTTTGTGATGTATGTCAGAGAGTGAAGGCAGAGCATCAGAAGCCAGCAGGATTGCCACAGCCATTGCCGATACCCGAATGGAAATGGGATAAACTAGGCATGGATTTTCTCACGGGACTGCCCAGGACTCGTTCAGGCTATGACTCAATATGGGTTGTAGTCGATCGTTTGACGAAAGTAGCTCATTTCATCCCAGTGAAGACCACTTACACCAGTGCTAAGTTGGCAAAGATATACATGACCAGGATCGTATGTCTGCATGGAGTTCCGAGGACCATTGTATCAGATAGAGGAACCCAGTTTACTTCGAAGTTTTGGAATCAGTTACATGAAACTTTGGGTACCAGGCTAGAGTTCAGTACAGCCTTTCACCCACAGACAGACGGACAGACCGAGAGAGTCAATCAGATTTTGGAAGATATGCTGAGAGCTTGTGCGCTAGATTATGGATCTAGTTGGGACGACAATTTGCCGTATGCAGAATTCTCTTACAACAACAGTTATCAAACTAGTTCGAAGATGGCCCCTTTCGAAGCTTTATACGGAAGGAGGTGTAGAACACCATTGTTATGGGACGAAGTTGGAGACCGCCAGTTGTTTGGACCAGATTTGATTAAAGAGTCCGAACAGAAGGTGAAATTGATTCGCGATAGGCTCAAGGTAGCCCAGTCCAGGCAGAAGAGTTATGCGGATTCTAAACGCAAGGAGACAGTTCACGAAGTCGGAGACAGAGTTTACCTACGAGTATCACCACTTCGAGGAGTTAAGCGCTTTGGAGTTAAGGGAAAGTTAGCGCCATGTTTTGTAGGACCATACAAAGTTTTGGAGCGTATGGGAGAAGTTGCCTACAAGCTGGAATTGCCTGAAGGATTGTCAGGAGTTCATGATGTATTTCACGTTTCCCAGTTCAAGAAGTGCCAGGCAGATATGGCTGAGATACAACTGAGAGATACGGTGCCATTGGAAGCGATTCAGCTGGATAGTGACTTGACCTATGAGGAGAAACCAGTTAAGATTCTTGAGTATGCCAGCCGAGTCACCCGCAGCAAGGTTATCAAGTTTTTCAAAGTTCAGTGGAGTCACCATACCGAGGACGAAGCCACCTGGGAGCGAGAGGAAGATCTACGGAAGAACCACTCTCACCTATTTTCTAGCCAACCAAAATCTCGAGGGCGAGATTCATCTTAAGAGGGTAGGTTTGTAACATCCCAAATTTTCAATTTGGAATGTTATACATTAGATCATCATTGCATAGCATATTTTATTGCATTTTGGCAAACCCTCAAAAATCCTAAGCAACTCAAGGACCCTCGGAGAGAGTTGGGGATTTTTCGCGGTTTTCATATTTGATTTTTTTATCAAATAATGAAACGAGGATTTTTGGTTTTAATTATTTTTCTCTCCGAAAAATATTTCATATTAAAATAAATGAGAGGAGAAAATATGACTTCTCCAAAATAATTGAAATATTGGAGGAAAAATATTAAAATCAAATAATGGATTTTATCCGGATTTTATTTGCAATTTTAATTGCATCAGAAAAGTTGCACGTTTTCAAAACTGTATTTTGGGCCAAGAAAATGTTCATCTCGTTCTAATTATTTTAATTAGACTGTGAAAATTTGTTTTGGCATTTTTGGATTTTTATTTATTTTTCTACGATTTTTTTTAGGTTCGGCAAAATTATTTAAAAAAAACTCGCGAAGCGCGCCGACTGGGCCGAAACCCAGCCGACGGCCCAGCCCAGCCCCGCGCCTCGTCTCTCTCCTGGAGACCGAGACGGAGACCGCCGCCGCCCCGAGTCCCGCTTGTCACCGCCGCCCCTTGCCCCCTTTCCCAAGGCAGCACCCCCCTCCTTAAATACTCCCCCGCCGCCCCTCTCCTCACCCCGCCCCGACCCGAAGCCGCCCGGCCGCCGAGAGGACCCGCCGGAGCAGGAGCCCGACGCCGCCGCCTCGGGAAGCCCCGTACGCCGCCGCCGTCGTCGTCCCTCGCCGCCCCGACGACGCCCGAGCCCGCCGCCCTTGCCGCCCTCTCCCAAACCCGCCGGAGCCCCGTCCCGACCCCGCCGGAGTTCCGCCAGACCGAGGTAGCCGAAGCCGCCGCCGTGCCGGTTTTTTTAAACCGTTCGGTTTTTTTTTTCTGAAACCCTAGATTTATTTTTTATATAGATCGGTTTTTTTCTTCGGTTTAGTTAGTTAGTGAACGTTCACCCGTTTGTTTTAACGAACGTGTTCGCCGGTTAGTCGCAGTTAACGAACGTCCGTTCGTTTAACGGTTCGTCAGTTTTCTTTTTCGTCGGATTTTCCGCGATTTCCCAGATCGCGATTTCTGATCAGATTTTCGTTCTGGTTTATCTTTTGGCTCGTTTATCGGAATCTGGCGATTCAAGCTCCTAGAGTTTCGCCTCGAAATTCTCTTTCCGTTTAACCTATTCAAACAAGTTTTTGCTACTGTAAAATTTGACTTAGATCCAGATTAGTAAATGAAGCTTGTTTCTTTCGCCGTTTGACTTTCGTTGCTTCGTTTGATTCGATTCTTTTTGCAAACCGGAGTTCTTAAGTTGAACTTTCTGGTTAGATCTTTATTTCAGTTTTACCTGTGCATTAGATGAGTGCTTATTGTTTGCTTGTTTGTTTGCGATAGAGTACCCGGAGTGCGCCGCTTGCTACTTCGAATCTCTAAGTTTCACGGATCATCAGCAAGGCAAGTAACACTTTGATCATACCTCTTTTACTACCCAGTTTTATTGCATTAGATCAACCGTCAAACATTGCATGGTTAGGATCTAATTAAACTGTGGGAATCGGGAAGTAGTTGAGGTAGTACCTATTGCCCTGTTTATTATCAAACTTTGGGAGTTACTTCTACGTTTGCTCATATTGCTATGCTATGCTAGTAGACGTGGATTGGGTTTGAGTGTTACCATGACAGATGTGAGATTGTTAATTAATGGTTAACCTTAAGGTGGCAACTAAAACTCACATCTGGGTGGATTGAGGTACCTGGGTATTCCAGGATTGCCTGTTTTCTTTTAGACCGCCACCCAGGTTCAAAGGGATCATGAGATTATTCATGCTAGAAACTTCTGTGTGCAGCCGCAAGCTATTATGGGCTCTAGCATAGTTGAGTAGGTTGTGTGAGCTCTTGAAGAGGTATACTAGCAGATGTAGGGGATGTAGGTGGTACTGTCTACCCGGAGTAGAGAGTTAACGCTTCTGAAAGACTGTGTCTCGGTCATCCGTTTCTCAAACACCATGAAGTGCGAGAATCCCAACGGAGGAGATCGAGTCTTGTGGGGAAAAGTGCACAAACCTCTGCAGAGTGTATAAACTAATCATGGTGAGCCGTGTCCCCGGTTATGGACATCTTGAGTATCTAGTACTTGGATTATCATGTGAATCTCATCATGTTACTTTAATTAATTTTGTTGGGTTAATGATGATACTTAATTAGGATTGAGAATGCTGTCAACCATTCTCAATGTTTAACAACCACCATGATAGTTAAATAAAATTTATTCCTTTGCAGTAGGGAAAAATTGGCTTTTCGCAAAACTGTAACCATAGAGCTTAACACCAGCCATATATGCATGTAGTATAGCATTATTAAGTTCATTACTCTCTATGTGTTACATTGCCAGCATATTCCATGTGCTGACCTGTTTTCGGGCTGCAACATTTCATGTTGCAGACTTTTCAGACGACGAGTAAGGTGCCTTAGGTCATGGTCTTATACTCAGTGATGCCGTTGGAGTTGATGGACTAACTTATCTTCCAAGTCTTCCGCTGTTATCGTATTAGATGGCCTTAAGCCATATTTTTCATACTTATTTCTCTCTTGAGATACTCGTTGTAATAAGTGTGTGATTGCTACTCTGTTATAAATCCTCCATTTGTACTGTGCGTGTCAGCATTACTGATCCAGGGATGACACTAGTGCACGGTAGATCAGACTATTTGAGGTCTAGTCGCTACACTAGGCCTTGTTTCCTAGCATTGCAATACCGTTTACGCTCACTTTTATCATTAGTTACCTTGCTATTTTTATATTTTCAAATTACAAAAACCTTTATCTACCATCCATATTGCACTTGTATCACCATCACTTCGCCGAACTAGTGCACCTATACAATTTACCATTGTATTGGGTGTGTTGGGGACACAAGAGACTCTTTGTTATTTGGTTGCAGGGTTGTTTGAGAGAGACCATCTTCATCCTACACCTCCCACGGATTGATAAACCTTAGGTCATCCACTTGAGGGAAATTTGCTACTGTCCTACAAACCTCTGCACTTGGAGGCCCAACAACATCTACAAGAAGAAGGTTGCGTAGTAGACATCATATGTTCTTCTTTTGAAGTTCCGACTGCTTGAAACTCTTGTCAGCAAACTCTTTTGAATTCTGCCCAGTCTGCCTTTGTAATTTGGGGGTATGCGGGGATTGGGTCCTAGCCTTCACTCAAGTACTTCTTGTACAACACGTGCTTCCAGTTTCTCCAAGCATCCCTAGCCTTCTTCAGTGCAGCGTGTTCCACCTGCATTCTCCACTGCTTTGGAACATTGAAGTGATCCATGATCTCCCAGACTATCCTTCACCGTGTTTCTGTGTGAGCCTTCCGAAACCCCAGCAGATTAATGTTGAGCCTTGCCCTGCCAACAAATCCGTACACACTCCTGAACCTCACGTGTGCTTTATCTGGTTTAGTTGGAGCCCAGGAATTTAAATCAATCTCGGTTACTTCATATACACCTTTAGGCTAGTGTGTGGGCTTCCTTGGAGCGTTCCTCCATGTCCTGACCGGAAGGGTAATTGCTGCAGCTCTATCCTGTTCAAGATTACTTGATCCCTCACAATCTGCTGAAGACCTAGGGTTGTCCGAATCAGATGGAGATACATTGCCTGAAGCATGAGTGTTGTCGCTGCTACTCGGCATCTACAGCGAACACATGCAAAACTCAGGAAAGGAGGATAAGCATAAATCTAACAACTTGGTATCAAGCTTTCTAAACATGCCATGCAATAATTTAGAAAATGTACGGCAAATTTGTTAAGTTGTGACTCGGGCGCCCGCGATCTATAAATAGGCAGTAACTTATTGTAACCAATACAGCTTATATGTAGTAAGCAAGGTAGATAATGAACATATATACGCTCTCTGTTATTTTATAGCCAATTTGGGAACATACGGAACGAAATTGGAAGAGGGATTGCGAGGAAATATGCCTCACCGCAATGGACAACAGTAACTAACATGCTTCTTAATGCAAACCCGGCTGGACCACAGGAGAGGCGAGGGTTACTGCATCGATATGCTCGAGGGTGGCTGGCGAGCAAACGAAGATGGCGAGGCGCGGGCTGCCGCGTAATGTGAACGGTAGTGGAGGTAGGCTTGACGCCGAAGAGCAGGCACACGGCCGGGGTGAGCACGACGGTGCCGGAGAGGGTTCTGCTATGGATCTGGGGGAGGGGGGAGCTGACGATGGAGATTGGGTGGACTAGTTGAGTGAAACCCGGGCAGATGGTGGGGGGTGTTGGGGACTCCTAGTGTTGGCGGCCTAGGTGAAAAGGGTGAAAAATATCCCCGGTAGTCGCACGCGCGGAAAGGCCTATGCAAACGGTTGCCTCTTAGCGCTCGTGTGCACAAACAGAATAATTTCGTTTGAAATGAAGACATACTAATTTTGAAATGAAGACGTGAGCTCATCATTTCGCCTCTAAATTTTTCCCACGTTAAGCAATCACAATTATACCATGGGTTTGATTTGCTGGCGCATTTGAGGTCTCGTGTGCTATATGTAAGGCATTTTTTGGCATTTACCGTGCATTTTGACATTCAAATAAATTCCTGGCCGGACTGTATTTCCTGTCGAAAGGGATGAGGATTGCCGTTCGATCTGGGAGCATCCAACGGTGTAGACATATGATCCGTGGGGTTTGGGTTCTGGCCAATCATAACGCATGACTCGGATCACGTGCGCAGCAAGGGGGGGGTGGATCGGCCACGGTTTGGTAGGCACACAGCTTTCGTGTGTGAACCGTGTGCTATTTGAAAACATTTTTTGGGAGGGGCTATTTGAAAACATTTACATGTGCTGTCGAAAGGGATGAGGATCGCCGTTCGATCAAGGAGAATCCAACGGTGTAGACGTACGATCCGTGGGGTTTGGGTTCTGGCCAATCAGAACGCACGACTCAGATCGCGCGCGTGGCAAGGGGGGTCATCGGCCATGGTTTAGTGGACACACGGCTTTCGTGAGTGAACCGTGTGCTCTTTGAAAACATTTACATTACCTAACATCATATGTTTGTTCGAACGAAAACATGAGTTCATTGTTTCGCCTCAATTTTTTTCCACGGTAAGAAATCACGAGTATAGTGGAGAGTATATATGATACTAGTGTATGATACTACCTTTAATTAATTATAGCGCATAGTATAATACATAGAGTATAGTATCATAGATCCTATTTATTGCCATGCATGACAAAAATTAGCATCGCATTTAACATGATACGGTATCTACCTACACGTTACTCTAACCCTCTCCATATATATTTAATTCTTTGCCACATCAGCATACTTGCTATTTCCGAGTGCATGCATGACATCGTCAGCTATGATACCACCACTATGGCCAGTCTTATATAGTGGGGAGTATCATATACTATATATAGTATCATCCATATGATACTAGTGTATGATACTACGTACGTACCTTCATAGTTCAAATATAATATCATAGAGTAGTATATATCATAGATGATCGTATTTATGGCCATGCATGACACAAAGTAGTATAGAGTTTATTATGTTACGTTATATATATGTTACGTTAATAGAGTAGTATATATATATGTTACGTTATCTACCTATGTTACTGCTTCTTTGCCACATCATCATATTTGCTATTCCAGAGTGCATGATACCGGCTATGATACCCCCACTATGGCCACCCTAATAAGGCTGGTCGTAATATGGGAGTATCAAGTGGTATGATGCATGCCAACTAGACTTTTTGGATGATGTGGCACATAGTTAAATGAGGAAAGAGAGGGTGTGGTACCGTATCATGATACCATATCATATTAAATGTTGTACTACTTTGTGTCATGCATTGTAATTAATAAGGCAACCTAAGATACTAACTTATGATACTATGCGTGCGCGCATTACGGAGGTATTACCGATCATATACTATTATCATGCATATATACTCCCTCCTTTTCGGTTTATATGCTTATCTCAAAAATTTAGTTTTTCCATTTTATAAGGCTCAATTTGGTTGTTCCCCATCACATGTTCAGATTCCAAGGTGCATTAAATCATTGCATGCAAGTATTAAGAGAAAGTTGACCAATGCATGTACTTTATATGCATGCATGTATTGCAATTAATACATTGGAAAACATAATTTTTTGAGGAAAACAAAAGCATTAATTGGGTGTTTTTGCAAACTATGAAAAGTATTCCACCACTCACCATCTACCTTGGTTGGTGAGATTTTTGAATTGAGCCCTATAAGGCTGGTTGTAATGGGGAGTATCATATACTAGTATCATGCATATGATATATACTAGTGTATGATACTACTTCTGTAATGCATAGTATCATAAATTAGTATCTTTGGTTGCCTTATTAATTGTCATGCATCACACAAAGTAGTACAACATTTAATATGATACGGTATCATGATATTATACCACATCCTCTCATTATATGCATGCATGATACCGCTTATGATACTACCACTACAACCAGCCTAAACCGGAAAGGAGGGAGTATGATACTAGCTAGTCTATGATATACTAGCTACCTCACTAAGAGCATGGTTAATAATGCAAGCCAACGGTCGGCTATAAGAAGTTGCCATGTCATATACGGCCAAGCTCTTAGCGGGCATGTACAATAATAAGTTTTAAATACGTACTAGTTTATCAATAGTTGGCCCACCTTACATCCTCACAAAGTATCTTGGGTCTCGTGTTGCAGCTGGCTCTACTAACCAAGAGCCCGCTTCTCTTCTATCTCCTCTTCTGTTCTCTTTCCTCCAACTAATAAGCAGATATATATTATTCTTTTCCTTATAGCCTACTTATGTCACTCTATTGTACTTGCTCTAAGCTAGTCATAGTGGGAGTAACATAGCTAGTAACATAGATGCCACAAAAGCAAAAGTGATGAGGTGGCATGTAGTTAATGAGGAGAGAGGCAAATAGAGTAACATAATACTCCCTCCTTTCCAGTTTATAGGGCTCAATTCAAAAATCTCATAAACCAAGGTAGACGTGAGTGGTGGAATAGTTTTTTATTTTGCAAAAGCACCCAATTAGTGCTCTTGTTTTCCTCAAAAATTTATGTTTACCAATGTATTAATTGCAATGCATGCATGCATAAAGTACATGCGTTGGTCAATTTTCTCTTAATATTTGCATGCAATTATTTAATGCACCTTGCAATCTGAACTTGTGATGGAGAACAACCAATTTGAGCCTTATAAAATGGAAAAACTAAGATTTTGAGATAAGCCCTATAAACCGGAAAGGAGGGAGTATGTTACCATCACATAGCGCTTTCCAATACAAAATGAGTCTACAACGCAATAAATGGACACATCTATGTTACCACACATATGACACTACCCACTATTAGGGTGGTAACATATATAGACTATAATGTATGCATGTTACTTGTATCAGTTACTCCCCACTATGACCAGCCTAAGACTGGCCACAATGGAGAGTAACACACACATATCCCTAGACTATATTACTACCTTTCATAGTGGGTAGTAACATAAGTATGGTAACATGCAAAGCCTCATTTATTAGGTTATAGACTCATATTGCATTGGGACATGTGATGTTCTAGTAAATAGCTAAGTTACTCAAACTACCTCTCTCCTCATTAACTCATTGCCACATAAGAAAATTCGTTGAGTTGGACTCGATGTTATTGCTGAAGTTACTCCCACTGTGCCTAGTCCAATGCATAGTATCATAGAGTAGCTAGTATCATATGTAGTACTTTATTTATATTGTCATGCATGAACCATAGTAGCATAGCATTTATTATGATACGGTTTCATGATATGATACTTAACCCTTTCTTTGTTCATTTAATTCTATGACCGCTCATCAAAATTGCCTAGTTGGCATGCATGATACTAGCTATGATACCCCCTTACTATCAGCCTAGCAAAGAAGGTATACGAATCATTTGTGCATCGCGTTGTGAGTTTTCATCCGTTTGTTTGAGAAGCAGGGAGAAGTTTCAAACATTTCGTCCGCGAGGTGCGGCCACTGGCGTAGGCCTAGTTGGTATTTTAATTACAGGAAATTCAGATGTAGTTCGGACATCATCAAAATCGATGTGGGCCCGTGGCGTGTTCTCACGACCCCGTGGAAAAAAATTGGTAAAGTTTGGCACAAGTTTTGATGATCGCTCCTTCCAAACCGGAGCATCTCACATGAAGGATCATCATTTCCAAAAGGAGACGTGTCAATTCAAACTCTTGTGGCCGGTGACTTCATCGTTTGGCCTCATAAAAATTTCATGGTACGCAATCACCATTATACCACAGGTTTGATTTTCTGGCACATTTCAGGTATCATTAGCTATATTTAAGACATTTTTTGAGATTAACATGCATTTTGTGCATAAAAATAAAATTACAACCGGAACTGCATGTGCTGTCGAAAAGGATGAGGATCGCCGTTTGATCTGGGAGCATCCAACGGTGCAGACGTACGATCCGTGGGGCTTGGGTTCTGGCCAATCAGAAATTACAACTCAGATCATGGGCAGGGTAACGGGGTTTGGTCGGCACACAGCTTTCATCAACGAACCGTGTGCTATTCGCAAACCAGATTGCATATTTTTGTTCACACATACTGTGGTGAGATCAATTGAGTGTGCTACCTCTATAATATAATAATAATAATAATAATAATAATGATAATAATAATAATAACAAAAAACATTTCGTATTCATTGCCTGAGTTGACAGCATATCAAGGTCAACATATTAACGGTTCTTACATCAACAGTAAAGCGGGCATAACTCACAAATTCAATACAGTAACATCCCAAATTTTCAATTTTGAATGTTATACATAGGTCATTCATGCATATCATATTTTACTGCATTTTCATTTTGCGATCCTCGAAATCCTAAGCAACTCAAGGACCCACAGAGAGAGTTGGGGATTTCACGCTTGTCATATTTGAATTTTATCAAATATTGAAACAAGCATCACCTTGGTTTTAATTTATTTTTCCCTTCGAAAATATTTCATATCAAAATATATATGAGAGGAGATAATATGACTTCTCCAAAATAAGTGAAATATTGGAGGAAAATATTAAAATCGAATATTTGATTTTATCCGGATTTTATTTGCAATTTTATTTGAATTAGGAAAAATATGCGTTTTTCGAAATTGCATTTTGGGCCCAAATAAATGTTCACTCTGTCCGGCATATTTTTAGACGACGGGGAAAATTTATTTCGGGATTTTTGGAGTCTGTTTAGTATTTCTTTTCTTTGTTTTTGTACGTCAGGACTTATTTAAAAAAAGTGAACCGACTTCGGGCGGTACCTGGCCGGGACTCTCCAGGCCGGCCTCTTATAAGCCGCCCGAGCCGCGACCCCGAGGCCCAGCCCGTGCCGCGCCAACCCTAACCATAGCCAGCCGACTCGCCGCCCGACGCCGCCCCGCCGCCGGAGTTGCCGCCGCCGCCACCGTCACGTACGCCGAGGTAGCCGCCGTTTTTTTTAAACCGTTCGGTTTATTTCGAAAACCCTAGATCTGTTTTTTAATAGATCGGTTCAGGTTTTTTTTCTCGGTTCGGTTAAACAGCAGACGTTCGTCCGTTCGTTCGTTTTAACGAACGCCGTTCACCCGTTAGTCACAGACAGCGAACGTTCGTTCGTTAGCCTGTTC
Organism: Aegilops tauschii subsp. strangulata; assembly: GCF_002575655.3. Classification (NCBI taxonomy): domain Eukaryota; kingdom Viridiplantae; phylum Streptophyta; class Magnoliopsida; order Poales; family Poaceae; genus Aegilops; species Aegilops tauschii. Next base: position 291,684,588 of record NC_053038.3, read on the forward strand.
GTCAGTTTTTCTTTTTCCAGGGTTTTTCGCGATTATTTTCGATCGCGATTTCTGACCCGATTTTCCCTTTAGTTTATCTTTTCGCTCGTTTATCGGAATCAGGCGATTCAAGCGCCTAGATCTTCATCTCGAAGCCCTCTTTCTGTTTAAACAACTTGAACAAGATTTTGGTACTGTAAAATTTGACTTTAGTCCTGATTAGTAATCGGATCTTGTTTCTTTCGCAGTTTGAGTTTCGTTGCTCCGTTTGATTTGATTCTTTTTGCAAACCGGAGTTCTTAAGTTGAAATTTCTAGTTAGATCTTTTTTTTTGGGTTTTACCCGTGCATCTTTGATTGATTGCTTATGTATGCTATTGTGTGTTTGCGATAGAATTCCCGAAGTGCGAAGCGTGCTACTACGAGTCTCTAGGTTTTGCGGATCGTCAGCAAGGCAAGTAACACTTTGATCATATTCCTTTCATACCCAGTTTTTATGCATTAGTTACAATCCTAAAAACATTGCATGAATAGGATGTTTTTAACTTGTGGGTTTGGGTAGTAGATGATGAGGTAGAACCTATTACCTGTTTTAATATCAAACCCTTGGGAGTTACTTCTACGTTATGCTTATATTGCTATGCTATGCTCGTAGACGTGGATTGGGTTTGAGTGTATCCATGACAGATGTGAGTTGTTAATTAATGGTTCAACTTAAGGTGGCAACTTTAATACACATCTAGGTGGATTGCTTGTTTGGGCACCTGGGGATATACCAGTGTTGTCCTAGGAGATCCCGGGGATATACCGTGTGATCCTCCTATGGTCCGCCACCCAGGCTCAAAGGGATCGTGAGATATTTCATGCTAGAAACTTCCGTGTGCAGCCACAAGCCATTATGGGCTCTGGCATAGTTGAGTATGTTGTGTGACCTCTTTCAATGGTGGGCTAGTAGATGTAGAGGGAAAGTAGGTGTAACTGTCCACCCGGAGTAAAGAGTTAATGCTTCTGAAAGACTGTGTCTCGGTTATCCGTTTCTCAAACACCATGTAGTGCAAGAAATCCAATGGAGGAGATCGAGTCTTGTGGGGAAAAGTGTGCAAACCTCTGCAGAGTGTACAAACTAATCATGGTTAGCCGTGTCCCCGGTTATGGACATCTTGAGTATCTAGTACTTGGATTATCCTATTGTATCTCATCACTCTAATTTAATTTGTTGGGTTGATAATTACTTTTAATTGGGATTGAGTTGGAGGTACCTTCTCAATGATGTTTCAACTACCATGATAGTTAAAGAAAATTTATTCCTTTGTTGTAGGGAAAAATTGTCTTTTCGCAAAAACCACATAACCATAGAGCCTACACCAGTCATATATGCATGTAGTGATAGCCTTTATCTGTTCATTGCTCTACTGTGTTATATTGCCAGCATATTCCATGTGCTGACCCATTTTCGGGCTGCAACGTATTATGTTGCAGACTTTTCAGACGACGAGTAAAGGTGCGATAGGTCGTTGTCATGCACTCAGCTATGCCGTTGGAGTTGATGGACTCACTTTATCTTCCAAGGTTTCCGCTGTTATCGTGTTAGATGGCCTTAAGCCATATTTATTGTAATAAGTTCTCATTTGAGACATTCGATGTAACAAGTGTGTGATTGCTACTCTGTTATAAATCCTTCCAGTACTGTGTGTGTCAGCATTACCGATCCAGGAATGACACTAAAGCACAGAGACTTGACCGTCTGAGGTCGGGTCGCTACAAGTACACGCGATAGTTCTAAATTGAACGAATTAAGTTACAGGGTAGGCATAAAGACTAGTCTTACAGCTTAATTCCCAGGTACATGGGGGAACTGGGATCATTACGTTGACCCCGGATGAACTTGGGTTTTTTGATGATTTTATGCTGCTCTGTTACACGGGTGCGTGATCCCTTGGCTGGCAACTCATCAAATTCATCGTACTCGTCCTCATCGGCAACATCGTCGACACCTAGTACCTTTCTCTTCCCATGCATTGCTAAATGGCAGTTCTTATGCAATGTGTCTTCCACAAAGAAAATCTGGGTAGCATCGCTGGCAAGAATGAATGGGTCCGCGTGATATGCCATCGTTGTCCTGTTAACACAGGTCTTCCTGTACTCATCAACCCTTACCTGACCAAGAGGGATCCATGCGCACCTGAATAATGCCACCTTAACTTTCACATAGTCAAGCTCCCAAATCTTCTTGATGGTTCCATAGTATACCCTTTTATCAGCTTCATTTATAGTCATGCATTCTATTCGAACATAGCTGTTCTAATACGAGGTCTTCTGATCACGTTCCTCGGTGTAGAACATGTTAAAATAGGTCTAGCGTGTCATGTACACGTACCCTGTATGTATGTAATTGTATGCTGATTGTTATATATATAGAAAGACGTGGAGAGGCTTTGCCCCACGGAAAACCCTAAACCCTATTTTCTAACTTGGTATTAGAGCCTACCCTAGCCGCCGCCGCAGTTTCCTCGTGGCCGCCGCGATGTCCACCGCGCTGGCACCCATGATGACCCCCTCCTCTACGCTCACGCTCACCACCCCCTCCGCGCTCCTCCTGATCGCCCCCGTCATCGCCCCACCCGCCGCGACGGCTCCCACCCCCGTCCTTCCGCCCATCGCGGTCTCGCTTGACCGCAGCAACTTCATGCTCTGGAGGGCTCTTGCCCTCCCCAACTTCGCCGGAGTTCGCCTCCACGGCTTCCTCGACGGCTCGGCCACCGCGCCGGCGCCGACCGTGACGACAGGCACCGGCGAGGCCGCCCGCACCGTGTCCAACCCCGACTACGAGCAATGGTGGACGCTAGATCAGAAGGTTCTCAGGCATCTCCTCGGTTCGATGAGCGTGGAGATCTTCGCGCAGCTCATTGGCTGCAGGTCGGCGGCCGCCGCCTAGGCGGCCGTGCACACCATGTTCGCCGCCGAGAACAGCGCCGGCGTGCGCAACCTCCGGCGTCAGATTCAGGCGCTGCGCATGGGAGATCGTCCCGCCGGCGAGTATATGCAGAAGGTCAAGGCCCTCGCTGACTTGATGGCCGCCGCCGGCTCTCCTCTTCGTGATGATGAGATCATCGACTAAATGCTGACCGGGCTCGGCTCGGCGTTCAACCCCATCGCCGCCTCCATGAACTTCGCGGGCATGCCAATCACGTTCCCCGCGTTCTACTACAGCGTTCTCCACTACGAGGCCCTTCAGCAGCAGCAGTCCGAGCACGAGGATTGGCAGTCCTCCGCCAACGCCGCGTCTCGCCGGTCTACAACAACACTTCCGGCCGAGCCTCCGATTCTGGCCGCCCGAGCGGCGGCCGCACCTCCGCCGGTTCCCTCCCGCCCAGCTCCGGCGGCTATGGCAACAGCCAGGGCAACCCCTCTGGTCAAAACAACAATAATGGCGGCAATAGCCGCAATGGAGGACGAAACGGAGGTGGCAACGGGGGTGGTCGCAACCGCCGCTGGCGTCCCCGGTGCCAGATATGCAAGAATTGGGGTCATGAGGCCGGCGACTGTCGCAGCCGCTATGATCATGACCACCGCGCCGCCAACTCCGCGTCCACATCCTCCTCCCATGAGCCGCCGCACTGGATTCTGGACACCAGTGCGATGGACCACCTTACGAATGATCTTGATCGTCTGCACTTCCACGAGTGCTACGGCGGGAAGGATCAAGTGCAAGTGGCAAACGGTGCAGGTTTGTCTATTTCGCATATTGGTCATTCCACTATACCCGGTTCATCCCTTCGTTTATGCAATATTCTTCGTCTACCACACATTCATCAACATCTTCTCTCCGTTTATCGTCTCGTCCTTGATAATGATGTTTTTGTGGAATTTCACCGTTTCTTTTTCCTTGTCAAGGACACGGCCACGAAGAAAATCCTTCTTCACGGTAGATGTCATGGTGGACTCTACCCCATACCGTTCGGTCGCGCGTCGTCATCCTCCACCCGCCAAGCGTCCCTCAGTGTCAAGACCACCCCGTCCTAGTGGCACCAGCGTCTCGTTCATCCCTCGAATAATATTGTTCACAACATTGTTAGGAATAATGATTTAGTGTGTTCTTCTGAACGTCAGACTTCCGTGTGTGATGCTTGTCAGCGTGCTAAAAGTCGACAATTGCCTTATCATTTATCACATCATGTTTCCACTATGCCTCTTGAGTTAATTCATTCTCAAGATCTGCAATCATAGCAGCAAAATCTGGCATATCAAGATCGTTGTCATCTGCGTCGACGTCTTGGTTTTCCAGTGGGCGTTTCGGCTTTCCGGTGTTCCATTGGTAGCTTGACGCCTCTGCCCCAATGTTAGATTAAACATCCATGTGACACTGATCGGGGTTTGGCATATCGCTGCCCTAGGTATCTTCATCCATGACCTCCTCTTCACCGTGTCTGGTCCAACGTATATATCCATCCATGAATCCCCTAGAGACTAAGTGCATCTAGACATCGGCAACTTCATGTGACTCTGTATTGGCACAATCAGTACATGGACACAGTATGTAATCCACATCAGCAATTCTCCTCTTTGCACATTCAGCCAAATTCATGATCTCTGTCACGCCACTGATAAAATATGCGGTTTTCTGATTCTTCATCCATCGAGATCGTTCCATCTACAACACACGAATGGTAATTAAAAACAAAACAACAACATTAATACATGGATTAACTGCTGCCCAAAGATGCGTGCATAAATCACAAGGTTTTATTTTCATAATTACTGAGGGTGCTCCATGTTGTTATGCAGACGTGCAATGACAAATATTAATGGCCAGTCAATTTACACGCAGAGTACTAGTACAACACTACCCTTAGGAATTGAATACCTTAATTAAGCCACTCACGAAAAGAATACCTTAATTAATTACCCACGCGGCGACCTCCACCTAGCAGACAGACAAGCGCGATGCGGCGGCACACCGAGACAGCAGGGTCGAGGAGCAAAGCTTAGTGTGGCTGCCGCCTGAAGTTCGACCTCCACTATCCTGCCATCGACCGTGATGTATGTGCTCGAATCACGCCGCCGCCGACCTCGATGGTTGAGCTCCTCCTATCTCACGCCGCAGACCGAGGATTGACCTCCTATGATGCCGCCACCGCCCACCGACCGAGGGTTGACCTCTTCTCCGATAGCCGCTGCCTAGGCCGCCGCAACCATCTCTATATGCAGAGCGGCTGTTTTTTTTACGGATATCCGCAGAGCGGCTGTTTACACGATATCTCACCGTAACTCAATTATATGGACAGGGTAGTACATCGCATACGGTTATGTAACTGCAACCGTCTTTAACCTACGTTGTCTTCTCACATGGTTTGGTGTGGAAATCGTTTGTGATGTTGTAATACCTAACACAAATGACATGTATAAACAGTGTGCCGTATACAACATATAGTGCCATAAGTAGTTCCCAACCATTAGCTTATCTGCACAGTTTCCCCATTTCCCCCAAATCCCTACATAGCCTCCAAATTCCCTTGTGTGGCGCTGACATTGGGGGAATGCGGACGAGTGGTGCTGATGGTTTTGGTGCGGCTGCTCCTGCTCGTATCGCCGCCGAGCACTTGCCTAAGGTCATCAGAAGGCAGGTGTACTACGGATCCAAATCGTCCTGTCAGGTTCCAATCTATCCCGATATATTTTAGCATGTCGAAAGTATAACTCCTTACTGAATCCGTCCTGAATGACCCCCCTGCCCCCCCCCCCAGGAAAGCGATCTGCCGCCGGATCCGGTGCATGACTCCATACTCCCGCAACACGAGTTCGACTCCGAGTTTTGCGCCACGGAGAAGTACCAAAAGCTGAGTTGTGTGCACGGGCACACTCCCGCTCGACGTGTATGCACAGAGGGATTCAACATTGGTAGGCGGTTTCTCAGTTGCCCCTTAGAGGTTAGTGCTAATTAAGTTCATCATTTTACTTCAGTTAATGCCACCGCTCATCCTGAATACTATTTAACATTGGCAGGGATATGAGGCTTGTGCCTTTGTTAACTAGCTGGATGAAGAATGACATGGCAGGGCTCAGAGTGTTATCACCAAGCTCGTAGAAGATAACATAAAGCTGAAGAAGAAAATGGCTGATCTGGTATGTACAATCAGTACGATGAAGCAAGAAATAATCAATCACAAGCAATAGATGAAAGCAAGAGACAAGAAGGAACTAGCATGTGTAGTTGTGGTTGTTGCATTAGCCATGTTCTATGCGCTATTTGGAATGATGATTAGGGGTTTTGTTTGCCAGTATTGCTAAAGCACATCTAGATGTGCTCTAAGTAATGCACATCCAGGTCCTATGCCATTGATGTTACGCAAAGATTCGTGGAGATATTTTTCTTTGTCTTTTTTATTTTCCTTTCTAGTTTGAGTATTACTGGCTTTATCAATAAGAAGAGCTCAATGTATTGCTTGCCAATTGTCCTACTCCGTTCGTACCGCTACCGGTGCATAATCCCAAAACTCGTTCCTTGTTTTTGTCCTGAAAAAGGAAACCAGCCAATAGGATTCCTATGCAACCCCGGGAATTTGGAGTGATCGGGTATAGATAACCGCGGTTGATAATATCAGCGGTTAGATAATACGTCAACCCCCGCTTCAATTTCCCACCCCCCCCCCCCCCCCCCCGCATGCAAAAGAAAACCCCCACTTCAATTGGCAGTTCCTCTTTGATAACCCACAAGTATAGGGGATCGCAACAGTTTTCGAGGGTAGAGTATTCAACCCAAATTTATTGATTCGACACAAGGGGAGCCAAAGAATATTCTCAAGTATTAGCAATTGAGTTGTCAATTCAACCACACCTGGATAACTTAGTATCTGCAGCAAAGTATTTAGTAGCAAAGTAGTATGGAAGTAACGGTAATGGTAGCAAAAGTAATATTTTTGGGTTTTGTAGTGATTGTAACAGTAGCAACGGAAAAGTAAATAAGCGAAGAACAATATGTGAAAAGCTCGTAGGCATTGGATCGGTTATGGAGAATTATGCCGGATGTGGTTCATCATGTAACTATCATAACATAGGGTGACACAGAACTAGCTCCAATTCATCAATGTAATGTAGGCATGTATTCCGAATATAGTCATACCTGCTTATGGAAAAGACTTGCATGACATCTTTTGTCCTACCCTCCCGTGGCAGCGGGGTCCTAATGGAAACTAAGGGATATTAAGGCCTCCTTTTAATAGAGTACCGGAACAAAGCATTAGCACATAGTGAATACATGAACTCCTCAAACTATGGTCATCACCGGGAGTGGTCCCGATTATTGTCACTTCGGGGTTGCCGGATCATTACACATTGTAGGTGACTATAGACTTGCAAGATAGGATCAAGAACTCACATATATTCATGAAAACATAATAGGTTCAGATCTGAAATCATGGCACTCGGGCCCTAGTGACAAGCATTAAGCATAGAAAAGTCATAGCAACATCAATCTCAGAACATAGTGGATACTAGGGATCAAACCCTAACAAAACTAACTCGATTACATGATAGATATCATCCAAACCATCACCGTCCAGCAACCCTACGATGGAATTACTCACGCACGGCGGTGAGCATAATGAAATTGGTGATGAAGGATGGTTGATGATGACGACGGCGATGAATCCCCCTCTCCGGAGCCCCGAACGGACTCCAGATCAGCCCTCCCGAGAGGTTTTAGGGCTTGGCAGCGGCTCTGTATCGTAAAACGCGATGAATCCTTCTCTCTGATTTTTTTCTCCCCGAACACGAATATATGGAGTTGGAGTTGAGGTCGGTGGAGCGTCAGGCGGCCCACGAGGCAGGGGGGCGCGCCCCCACCCTCTTGGATAGGGTGTGGGCCCCCTGACGTGGATTCTTCTTCCAGTATTTTTAATATTTTCCAAAAATATGTTCCGTGGAGTTTCAGGTCATTCTGAGAACTTTTGTTTCTGCACATAAATAACACCATGGAAAGTCTGCTGAAAACAGCGTCAGTCCGGGTTAGTTCCATTCAAATCATGCAAGTTAGAGTCCAAAACAAGGGCAAAAGTGTTTGGAAAAGTAGATACGACGAAGACGTATCAACTCCCCCAAGCTTAAACCTTTGCTTGTCCTCAAGAAAATCAGTTGATAAACTGAAAGTGATAAAGAAAAACTTTTACAAACTCTGTTTGCTCTTGTTGTTGTAAATATGTAAAGCCAGCATTCAAGTTTTCAGCAAAGATTATGACTAACCACATTCACAATAACTCTTAGGTCTCATGTTTACTCATATCAATGGCATAATCAACTAGCGAGCAATAATAATAAATCTCGGATGACAACACTTTTTCAAAACAACCATAATATGATATAACAAGATGGTATCTCGCTAGCCCTTTCTGAGACCGCAAAACATAAATGCAGAGCACCTTTGAAGATCAAGGACTGACTAGACATTGTAATTCATGGTAAAAGAGATCCAGTCATAGTCAAACCCAATATAAATTAATAGTAATGGATGCAAATGACAGCAGTGCTCTCCAGCTGGTGCTTTTTAATAAGAGGGTGATGACTCAACATGAAAGTAAATAGATAGGCCCTTTGCAGAGGGAAACAGAGATTTGTAGAGGTGCCAGAGCTCGGTTTTGAAATAGAGATAAATAATATTTTGAGCGGCATACTTTCATTGTCAACATAACAACCAAGAGATGGCGATATCTTCCATGCTACACACATTATAGGCAGTTCCCAAACAGAATGGTAAAGTTTATACTCCCCCTCCACCAACAAGCATCAATCCATGGCTTGCTCGAAACAACGAGTGCCTCCAACTAGCAAAAGTCCAAGGGGGAGTTTTGTTTGCAATTATTTTGATTTAGTTTGCATAAAGCATGGGACTGGGCATCCCGGTTACCAGCCATTTTCTCATGAGTGAGGAGCGGAGTCCACTCCTCTTGAGAATAACCCGCCTAGCATGGAAGATACGGATAGCCCTAGTTGATACATGAGCTATTCGAGCATACAATATAGAATTTCATTTGAAGGTTTAGAGTTTGGCACATACAAATTTACTTGGAACGGCAGGTAGATACCGCATATAGGAAGGTATAGTGGACTCATATGGGTTAACTTTGGGGTTTAAGGGATTGGATGCACAAGCAGTATTCCCGCTTAGTACAAGTGAAGGCTAGCAAAAGACTGGGAAGCGACCAACTAGAGAGCGACATCAGTCATGAACATGCATTAAAATTAATAGATATTGAGTACGAGCATGAGTAGGATATAATCCACCATGAACATAAATATCGTGAAGGCTATGTTGATTTGTTTCAACTACATGTGTAAACATGTGCCAAGTCGAGTCACTTAAATCATTCAAAGGAGGATACCACCCCACTATACCACATCACAACAATTTTAATAGCATGTTGGCACGTAAGGTAAACCATTATAACTCATAGATAATCAAGCATGGCACGAGCAACTAGGATCTCTAATTGTCATTGCAAACATGTTTATTCATAATAGGCTGAATCAGGAACGATGAACTAATCATATTTACAAAAACAAGAGAGGTCGAGTTCATACCAGCTTTTCTCATCTCAGTCAGTCCATCATATATCGTCATAATTGCCTTTCACTTGCACGACCGAACGATGTGAATAATAATAAGAGTGCACGTGCATTGGACTAAGATGGAATCTGCAAGCATTCAATAAACAGGAGAAGACAAGGCAATATGGGCTCTTGGTTAAATCAACAATAATGCATATAAGAGCCACTTCAACAATTTAATTATGGTCTTTCTCCTATCGACCCCCAAAGAAAAGAAAAGAAATAAAACTATTTACATGGTAAAGCTCCCAACAAGCAAAAGAATAACAGGAAATCTTTTTGGATTTTCTTTTTAATTATTACTACTACAGCGAGAAAAGTAAACTAACTAAAAGCTACACTAATTTTTTTTGTTTTTCTTAAGGTTTATCAAACACACAAGAATAAAGCATAAAAAGAAAATAAACTAGCATGGATATTACAGTGAAAGAGTATGAGCACCGACGTCTAGCAATGAGTGTGTGAACATGAATGTAATGTGAGTGGGAAATACGTACTCCCCCAAGCTTAGGCTTTTGGCCTAAGTTGGTTTATTGCCACGGATGGCCTGGCGGATATCCATAATTGTAGCTGGGGTCGTACTAAGATGAAGAAGACCCTGATTGCCACTGGTTGGCAATCGTCTCCGGGTCCCACTGGTAATTAGACTGTCGTGGAGGCTCAAATTGTGGTCCCGGCTCCGTGGCTGGTGTAGGGTTCCGGAAGGCGTGAATGGCCGCCAGCGGAACGAGATACAGACCTGCAGATAAATTAAACAAGGAGGGAGCAGGCAAGGTAATGGTCTCAGGGTGATGTTTATCAAATAACAATTTGTATTTAAGCACCCCTTCCCTATTCTTAACAATAAAGTCATGCGCTACCATACTCTTATAATCTAAATAAGCAGTGGGAAGCAATTTTTCTTCTTTTTCATAGTGCCTAATAGGTATGTTATAATGTGCAGCAAGGTGTGAAGCGTAAATACCTCCAAAGATGGGGCCCTTTGTACGGTTCAAACTTAACCGTTTAGCAATAATACCGCCCATACTAACAGTGTTATCGCAGAATAAACCATGGAACAGAATGATAATATCAGGAACACTAAGGTTTCCACAGTTTCTGTGACCAATTAAGCAACGACTAGCAAATACGGCAAAGTAGCGTAAAACAGGAAAATGTATGCTAGTGATTCTTGCATCGGAAACCTTCCTAGTTTCCCCTACAGTGATAGTGTCAATAAACCCGTCCACATCTTTACAATGAGGTTCCTCTAAACTACCCTCGAAAGGTATTTTGCAAATCTTGCAAAATTCATCTAGTGGCATCTTCTTAGCCACATCATATAAATGAAACTCTACTGAAGGAGGTTTTTCCTTAGGATAATAGTAGAAGTTTTGCACAAAAGTATTGGTGAGTAAGAGATACTGTTCGCGTTGGTCGCGGAGGAAGTCGGTGAGGCCTGCACTCTCAGCCAATTCATAAAAATCATCATAAATCCCGGCTTCTCTCAAGAAATCATCGGAAGGCCATTCACACGGCTGAACCTCCGCGGTGCGAGGCAGATTATATTTGGGCCTCTGTGCTTCTTCACTTTGCTTTTCCTTCGAGCTTCGGCTCGACGAGCCCCTCAAAAATCTCTTCATTATTTTCTGAAAAATTCTGAAATTTTTAGTAACTTCAAACAAAAGTGAGCCAAGCTCAAAAAAATTGATAGCAACTACTTCTAGAAGTGCCTAGAGCCTATATCATGCATTAGAACTACTTGGAACCATGTAAATTTGACATGCAAGCTCAAGAACATGGTCACCGAGGCAGCACAAATTTGCAATGAATAGAGCACGAGAACAAAAACTAATTGGACCAATGGAGGAGTCACATACCAAGGAACAATCCCCCCAAGCAGTTTTGTGAGAGGTGCTTTGAGCAAGGAGATCGAAAATCGCAGCAAAATGAGATAGAACTCGTGCTTGAGCTGGATGGTGCTTCTTTTGGGAGGAAGAAGAAGTGTGTGGCTGCAGGAATAAGTGGAGGGGAGCCACCATGGGCCCACGAGGCAGGGGGCGCGCCCTGTAGGGGTGGGCGCGCCCTGGACCCTCGTGGCCAGGTGCTTGCTCCCCCTGTTGTGTTTTCTGTGCCGGATATTCTCAAATATTCCAGAAAAAATCATATTCCATTTTCAGGGCATTTGGAGAACTTTTATTTTCGGGGTATTTTTATATTGCACGGATAAATTAGAAAACAGACAGAAAATTCTAATTTTTTCTTTATTTCAACTAAATAACAGAAAGTAGAGAGAGGGTAAAGAAGGTTGTGCTTCTAGTTTCATCCATCTCATGCTCATCAATAGGAATCCAGTAACAAGGTTGATCAAGTCTTGCTAACAAACTCATTTCGAATAACATGGAACCGGAGAAATTTCGAATAACACTATGTTACCTCAACGGGGATATGCACATCCCCAATAATAAGAATATCATATTTCTTCTTGACAGTAGGTAGAGGAAATTCAAAACCTCCAAAAGTAATTGATGGAATTTTTCCAATAGAGTTGATACTATGAACTTGAGGTTGTTTCCTCGGAAAGTGTACCGTATGCTCATTACCATTAACATGAAAAGTGACATTGCCCTTGTTGCAATCAATAACAGCCCCTGCAGTATTCAAGAAGGGTCTTCCAAAAATAATGGACATACTATCGTCCTCGAGAATATCAAGAATAACAAAGTCCGTTAAAATAGTAACATTTGCAACCACAACAGGCACATCCTCACAAATGCCGACAGGTATAGCAGTTGATTTATCAGCCATTTCCAAAGATATTTCAGTAGGTGTCAACTTATTCAAATCAAGTCTATGATATAAAGAGAGAGGCATAACACTAACACCGGCTCCAAGATCACATAAAGCAGTTTTAACATAGTTTCTTTTAATGGAGCATGGTATAGTGGGTACTCCTGGATCTCCAAGTTTCTTTGGTATTCCACCCTTAAAAGTGTAATTAGCAAGCATGGTGGAAATTTCAGCTTCCGGTATCTTTCTTTTATTAGTGACAATTTCTTTCATGTACTTAGCATAAGGATTCATTTTGAGCATATCAGTTAATCGCATACGCAAAAAGATAGGTCTAATCATTTCAGCAAAGCGCTCAAAATCCTCATCATCCTTTTTCTTGGGTGGTTTAGGAGGAAAAGGCATGGGTTTCTGAACCCAAGGTTCTCTTTCTTTACCGTTTTTCCTAGCAACAAAGTCTTTCTTATCATAACGTTGAATCTTTGATTGTGGGTTATCAAGATCAACAACAGGTTCAATTTCTACATCATTATCATTGCTAGGTTGAGCATCATCATTAACATTATCACTAGGTTCATGTTCATTACCAGATTGTGTTTCAGCATCGAAAATAGAAATATCATTTGGATTCTCAGGTGGTTCAGCAATAGGTTCACTAGAAGCATGCAAAGTCCTATCATTTTTCTTTTTCTTCTTTTTAGAAGGACTGGGTGCATCAATATTATTTCTCTGAGAATCTTGCTCAATTCTCTTAGGGTGACCTTCAGGATACAAAGGTTCCTGAGTCATTTTACCAGTTCTAGTAGCCACTCTAACAGCATAATCATTATTTTTACTATTTAATTCATTGAGCAAATCATTCTGAGCTTTAAGTACTTGTTCTACTTGAGTGGTAACCATAGAAGCATGTTTACTAATGAGTTTAAGTTCACCTTTAACTCTAGACATATAATCACCCAAGTGTTCAAGCATCTCGGAATTGTATTTCAATTGTCTACCAAAATAAGCATTGAAGTTTTCTTGTTTGACAATAAAATTATCAAACTCTTCTAAGCATTGTCTAGCAGACTTATAGTGAGGAATATCACCTTCATCAAATCTATAGAGAGAATTTACCTTTACTACCTGTGTCGGGTTATCAAGACCATGAGTTTCTTCAATAGATAATGGATTAGGATCATATATTTCTTCAACAGGTGATAAATCAAGACCATGTATTTCTTCAATAGGAGGTAAATTCTTAACATCTTCAGCTTTAATACCTTTTTCTTTCATAGATTTCTTTGCCTCTTTCATACCTTTAGGACTGAGAAATAGAACACCTCTTTTCTTCAGAGTTGGTTTAGGAATAGACTCAGGAATTGGCTCAGGAGCTGGCTCAGGAAGTGTCCAATTATTTTCATTTGTCAACATATTATTCAATAGAATTTCAGCTTCATCCTGTGTTCTTTCCCTCAAAACAGAACTAGCACAACTATCCAGGTAATCTCTGGAAGCATCGGTTAGTCCATTATAAAAGATATCAAGTATTTCATTTTTCTTGAGAGGATGACCAGACAAAGCATTAAGTAATTGGAGAAGCCTCCCCCAAGCTTGTGGGAGACTCTCTTCTTCAATCTGCACAAAATTATATATATCCCTTAAAGCAGCTTGTTTCTTATGAGCAGGGAAATATTTAGCAGAGAAGTAATAAATCATATCCTGGGGACTACGCACACAACCAGGATCAAGAGAATTAAACCATATCTTAGCGTCACCCTTTAATGAGAACGGAAATATTTTAAGGATATAAAGGTAGCGGGTTCTCTCATCATTAGTGAACAGGGTGGCTATATCATTTAATTTAGTAAGATGTGCCACAAAAGTTTCAGATTCATAGCCATAAAAAGGATCAGATTCAACCAAAGTAATTATATCAGGATCAACAGAGAAGTCATCATCCTTATCAGTAACACAGATAGGTGAAGTAGCAAAAGCAGGGTCAGGTTTCATTCTAGCATTAAGAGATCGCTGCTTCCATTTAGCTAATAATTTCTTAAGATCACTTCTATCATTGCAAGCTAAAATGGCTCTAGCAGATTCTTCATCCAGGACATAACCCTCAGGCACAACGGGCAATTCATATTTATTAGGGGGAGAGTCTTCATCATCACTATCTTCAATATTATCAGTTTCAATAATTTCATTCCCTCTAGCCCTAGCAAGTTGTTCATCAAGAAATTCACCAAGTGGCACAGTAGTATCAAGCATAGAAGTAGTTTCATCATAAGTATGATGCATAGCAGAAGTAGCATCATCAATAACATGCGACATATCAGAATGAATAGCAGAAGCAGGTTTAGGTGTGGCAAGCTTACTCAAAACAGAAGGTGAATCAAGTGCAGAGCTAGATGGCAGTTCCTTACCTCCCCTCGTAGTTGAGGGATAAATTTTTGTTTTCTCGTCTTTCAAGTTCCTCATAGTGACCAGCAGATATAAATCCCAAGTGACTCAAAGAATAGAGCTATGCTCCCCGGCAACGGCGCCAGGAAATAGTCTTGATAACCCACAAGTATAGGGGATCGCAACAGTTTTCGAGGGTAGAGTATTCAACCCAAATTTATTGATTCGACACAAGGGGAGCCAAAGAATATTCTCAAGTATTAGAAATTGAGTTGTCAATTCAACCACACCTAGATAACTTAGTATCTGCAGTAAAGTATTTAGTGGCAAAGTAGTATGGAAGTAACGGTACCGGTAGCAAAAGTAATATTTTTGGGTTTTGTAGTGATTGTAACAGTAGCAACGGAAAAGTAAATAAGCGAAGAACAATATGTGAAAAGCTCGTAGGCATTGGATCGGTGATGGAGAATTATGCCGGATGTGGTTCATCATGTAACTGTCATAACATAGGGTGACATAGAACTAGCCCCAATTCATCAATGTAATGTAGGCATGTATTCCGAATATAGTCATACGTGCTTATGGAAAAGAACTTGCATGACATCTTTTGTCCTACCCTCCCGTGGCAGCGGGGTCCTAATGGAAACTAAGGGATATTAAGGCCTCCATTTAATAGAGTACTGGAACAAAGCATTAGCACATAGTGAATACATGAACTCCTCAAACTATGGTCATCATCGGGAGTGGTCCCGATTATTGTCACTTCAGGGTTGCCGGATTATAACACATAGTAGGTGACTATAGACTTGCAAGATAGGATCAAGAACTCACATATATTCATCAAAACATAATAGGTTCAGATCTGAAATCATGGCACTCGGGCCCTAGTGACAAGCATTAAGCATAGCAAAGTCATAGCAACATCAATCTCAGAACATAGTGGATACAAGGGATCAAACCCTAACAAAACTAACTCGATTACATGATAGATCTCATCCAACCCATCGCCGTCCAGCAAGCCTATGATGGAATTACTCACGCACGGCGGCGAGCATCATGAAATTGGTGATGGAGGATGGTTGATGATGACGACGGCGACGAATCCCCCTCTCCAGAGCCCCGAACGGACTCAAGATCAGCCCTCCCGAGAGGTTTTAGGGCTTGGCGGCAGTCCGTATCGTAAAACACGATGAATCCTTCTCTCTGATTTTTTTCTCCCCGAACACGAATATATGGAGTTGGAGTTGAGGTCGGTGGAGCGTCAGGGGGCCCACGAGGCAGGGGCGCGCCCCCCACGCTCGTGGACAGGGTGTGGGCCCCTGATGTGGATTCTTCTTCCAGTATTTTTAATATTTTCCAAAAATACGTTCCGTGGAGTTTCAGGTCATTCCAATAACTTTTGTTTCTACACATAAATAACAATATGGAAAGTCTGCTGAAAACAGCGTCAGTCTGGGTTAGTTCCATTCAAATCATGCAAGTTAGAGTCCAAAACAAGGGCAAAAAGTGTTTGGAAAAGTAGATACGACGGAGACGTATCACTCTTCTCTCCATACCCCGCTTAAGTGTCCACCATCTTCATCATCCCCGGCAGGCCGCGCTACACAGTGGCAGACAATCTGCAGCCATGTCGAGCGACTGCGAGGACGATAGTTCTGTTGGGGAACGTAGTACTTCAAAATTTTCCTACGATCATGCAAGATCTATCTAGGAGAAGCATAGCAACAAGCGGGGAGAGTGTGTCCACGTACCGTCGTAGACCGAAAGCGGAAGCGTTTAGTAACACGGTTGATGTAGTCGAACGTCTTCGCGATCCAACCGATCCAAGCACCGAACGTACGGCACCTCCGCATTCAGCACACGTTCAGCTCGATGACGTCCCCCGATCTCCTGATATAGTTGAGGACGAGGGAGACTTCCTACAACACGACGGCGTGGCGATGGTGATAATGCAGTTATCGATGAAGGGCTTCGCCTAAGCACTACGACGATATGACCGAGGTGTGTAACTGTGGAGGGGGGCACCACACACGGCTAAGAGAAGACTTGGTGTGTCTTTGGGGTGCCCCTCCCATGTATATAAAGGGGGGAGGATAGGTGGCCGGACCAAGGGGTGCGTGCCATGGGGGGAGTCCTACTTGGACTCCCGGTCCAAGTAGGATTCGCACCCCCCTTTCCTATTCCCACTTGGAGAAGCAGGGAAGGAGTAGGAGAAGAGAAGGAAAGGGGGCCGCCCCCCCCCAACCCTAGTACAATGCGGTTTGGGCTTGGGGGGGCGCCACCACCTGGCCGCCGCCTCCTCTCTCCACTAGGGCCCATGAAGGCCCGTTAAATCCCCGGGAGGTTCCAGTAACCTCCCGTACTCCGGAAAATGTCCGAACCTTCCCGAAACCATTCTGGTGTCCAAACATAACCTTCCAATATATCAATATTTATGTCTCAACCATTTCGAGACTCCTCGTCATGTCCGTGATCTGATCCGGGACTCTGAACAAACTTCGGTACATCAACTCACATAACTCATAATACAAATCGTCATCGAACATTAAGCGTGCGAACCCTACGGGTTCGAGAACTATGTAGACATGACCGAGACACATCTCCGGCCACTAACAAATAGCGGAGCCTGGATGCTCATATTGGCTCCTACATATTCTACGAAGATCTTTATCGGTCAAATCACATAATTAACAACATACCTCGTTCCCTTTGTCATCGGTATGTTACTTTCCCGAGATTCGATCGTCAGTATCATCATACCTAGTTCAATCTCGTTATCGGCAAGTCTCTTTACTCGTTCCGTAATGCATCATCCCATGACTAACTCATTAGACACAATGCTTGCAAGGCTCATAGTGATGTGCATTACCGAGAGGGCCCAGAGATACCTCTTCGATACACGGAGTGATAAATCCTAATCTCGATCTATGCCAACTCAACAAACACCATCGGAGGCACCTGTAGAGCATCTTTATAATCACCCAATTACGTTGTGACGTTTGATAGCACACAAGGTGTTCCTCCTGTATTCGGGAGTTGCATAATCTCATAGTCAGAGGAACATGTATAAGTTTTTTTTGAATATTTACTATGAGGCAAAGCCCCACAGCCCTTTATTAGATAAAGCACCACTATACAAACAAAATACAGACTATACAAGGAAGGAAAACAAAAGGGAAAAGAGTCTACCTATGGCTAACTAACTGTACTTGCTTTACAACAAAGAAGCAATCCAAGCCAAAAGTTTTGGTTTGTTACAGTCCTTCACCCTATGAGCAAGCAAAGAAATATCATGGATGAATTTACACTTCCAAGCACTGAAAGTAGCTCTCTCAGCTCTGAAGGTTTTGCCATTTCTCAAAATCAAAATATTCCATGCTGCTGTTAGCATAACTTCAACGAAGAAAGGGTGTGTGAAGCTGGACCTGGCGTGCAGGATACATTGCAGAATATCTGAGCCTCCAGACCAATCAATACCCAAATAGCTCCAGACTCTACAGCTGAAGGTGCAGTTAAAAAACAGATGTATTCTATCCTCATACGCCAGCTCACTGCAGATGAGGCATAGATTGTCATCCTGGTTTGAGCGCCAGTGTCTCCTAACCAGCATATCCTTGGTGTTAAGTCTGTCAAAGAATAAAAGCCAGCCGAACACCTTGATCTTCATGGTGCACTTACTCTGCCAAAGCCATTTGCAAGGTTGTATTGTAGGTAAGTGTGAGTGCATGATCATGTAAAAACTTTTCGCAGTGTACCCTCCTGATTGACCAGGCCATATCCAAACATCAGGTAAGGTGGGGTCTTTGTCTAACTGCATGATCCAACCTTCCAGCATGTGCAACTCAGCATCAGCCTCATGAGAAAGGGGCAAATAAAACATAGAGTAAAGATCCTGGGATTGAAGAAATTCCCGCATAGAGATCCTATCATTATTGACAAAAGAAAACAACCTTGGAAATCTCCAACATAGGGGTCTAGCAGAGCCCCCAATGTGCCAAGAATTAGTCCAGAACAGAGCAGAATCACCCATGTTGATATGTACTGAGGCAATAGCAGTGTAAGCCTCATGCAGCTTCAGAACATCTCTCCACCAGAAAGATCCAGCATTAGTTGTTGCCTGTGGAACCCCAAGATCATAGTAGCTGTTCCATATCAGGGTCACCCAAGGAACATCAACCTTGTTATAGAATTTGTGAAGATGCTTGAGAAGCAGTCCTTTGTTCTGGATGTTCAGATTAATAATACCCAAACCACCTTTATCTCTTGGCCTGCAAACCAGCTCCCAAGCAGCCAGAGACTATTTTGGAACATAATTATTACCCCTCCAAAGGCATTGCCTGAAGATTCTGTCTAGTTGCTTAATGATCCCAGCTGGGATATTGAGGCTACACAGAAAGTATATTGGCAGAGAGGTCAGGACAGAGGTGAGGAGCTGCAAATGAGAGCCTTGATTCAGCATAGAAGAGCTTGCAGTTAACCTCCTCTCAAGACTGTAAACTAAGGGCATGAGGTCAATGATCCATGGCCTTGCAGTTCCCAAAGGCAATCCAAGATAAGTAAATGGAAGCTGGCCAATTTTACAACCAAGAATAGCAGCAAGTCTGTCAGCCTCCTCATCAGGCATATTCAGTGGGATCATTGAGGATTTAGCAAAGTTGACCTTTAAACCAGTGGATTGTTGAAAGGTAAGCAGCATATTCTTGAGGGCAACAAGCTCATCATCCTTAGCTGCAAGAAATAGGATCGTGTCATCCGCATATTGAATGATGGGAAATTCCCTGTCATGGGTCTGAAGAGGCAAAGAGAGTGTGCCAGCCACCAGCATTTGATTGACCACAGATTGCAACAGATCTGCTGCGATGACGAACAGCAGAGGTGATACTGGATCACCCTGCCTGACGCCACACTTACACAAGAATTGCTTTCCAGGAATGCCATTTAACAGTACAGACGAAGAACCTGTAGACAACAGTTGTTTAATCCAAAGAATCCATTTGGCATCAAACCCTTTATGCTGCAACATCTGAAGAATAACCTCATGCTCAACAGTGTCAAAGGCCTTAGCAAAGTCCAACTTAAGGATTATGATTGGATGCTTGGATTGTTTACATTGATGAATATACTCAAAACTCTAGGCCAGACAATCCTGAATTGACCTACCCTTAAGGAACCCATACTGATTTTTGTGGATACACTTAAGGATCACCCTCTGCAATCTGTTGGCCAACAATTTTGTTAGAAATTTAAGACAAGTGTTGGTGAGGGAGATTGGCCTGAAATCATCGGGCCCTTCTGGTGAAATGATCTTGGGTATGAGCGTAATGAGGGAGGAATTGATATTTTCCAACGAAAGCTTCCCCTCATAAAAATCCTGAATCATCCTCAAGAAGTCCTCCTCAATTATAGGCCAACAGCGCTTGACGAACATCCCATTAAAGCCATCTGGACCAGGTGCCCGATCCACCGGCAATTCCTTCAAAACTTTGTTAATTTCCTCATCAGAAAATGGCAAGGATAGCTCCTCCAGTCCCGGGATGGGTTGAATTAAATGATTCAAATCAAAGCCCATATTCATCCCTTGGGCCGGGCCCATCCTGTATAAGTCATGAAGAAAGCTATAGTAATAAAACTAAACGGTCATTAGCCAAGCTAACGGATGGGTCTTGTCCATCACATCATTCTCTAATGATGTGTTCCCGTTCATCAAATGACAACACATGTCTATGGTCAGGAAACTTAACCATCTTTGATTAACGAGCTAGTCTAGTAGAGGCATACTAGGGACACTCTGTTTGTCTATGTATTCACACATGTACTAAGTTTCCGGTTAATACAATTCTAGCATGAATAATAAACATATATCATGATATAAGGAAATATAAATAACAACTTTATTATTGCCTCTAGTGCATATTTCCTTCAAGTTCGGCCAGTAGTCTGGCGCCCGATGATAGGTCAACATCGGAATCATCCCGCTCGTATTCCATGAGTCCGGCGTCGAGCCCAGACCTCGATTATATCCTGTTCATGGAAGGGACGCTGCCTCCGGAGTCGTCAGATGACAACCAGACGGACGAGGAGCCGTCGGATGACGAAGAAGAGGATGACGATGATGATGAGGAGGAATGGTCGAACGAGGAGGAGGACGACGACAACAGCAACGATGATGACGACGGCGACGGTGATGAAAAGCCAACGGTCAGCAGCAAGAAGCGTCCTCGCCAAGACAATGCCGCGGGGCCATCCAACAACAACAACAACAACAAGAAGGACTAAATTAAGCAGACTGTATATATCTTTATTTATCCTATCAATTTCATCGCAGACGGTTAGTAATATGTATTCGACAGATATCTTCTACATTATCACCCACAGGTTGGTTTGTTGAACTATGTGCCCTGACAAGCACACAATTCACAAAAAAAGACCGTATGGGTTGTCTATAATAATCGCACACAATTCTAATTACCGACCTGTTTGCCGGGTATCACACACATCTTGTTACGGTGAATCGTTAGTGTTCACGTCAATCATCGCAAAGGGTTCATAGGAGTGAACTGTATGCCATATATCGCACACACCTTGTTCTAGTTGCCCGTTTCTGTTGTTCTGTCTCATCGCAAACAGTTCGTACAGATCAACCGTATGCCCCTCATCGCACACGCAACTAAAATTTGAACTGTGTTTGATGTATCACTCATCGCAAACGTTTTGCATCTTTTGGACGGTTTCTTACATCACCGTTTGCGATTAATGCATCGCACACAGTTTCGTCAAATGGTCTCTAATTGTAGTGTCGCGTTAGCAGCAACCTGCATTGTTGTATCTAAAACGTTTGCGATCAAGTGCTGCACAAATCCTGCTCGGCACATTTTCCCTTGGCTTCCTGGGGAAGCTGTCAGTTTGCATATGGGTGTTCTAACTAAAACGTTTGCGATGAGTGTCTTATATTTAAAAACCATTGACGTTTTTTTTAAGAAAATCGTTTGATAAGTCTAAGAGAAAAAACGCAAGTTTGCTCAAACCATATCTTTCATTCAGTCATATTGTGAATTTATATTCATATGATCGAGATACAGTATTAAACCCAAGAAAAAAACTATTTCCGGCGGCGGCGTGTCGCGCCGTCGTTGTCGTTGTCGTCCTCCGGGACGCCGTTGTTCAAGTCTTCAATGCAGCACAGAATGTTCTTCACCTGTAAATCAAACATCATGTCATCGCGCGATCAACGGGCAAGGCGTGGGAGGACGGGAGCTGGCGGTGCTGAGAGGTAGCGGTCAACGGCGGCGTACCATGACACTGAGGGGGGCGCACGCACAGGCACGGGCGCGGCGGGTGTAGCCAAATGCATGGGGACCGGCGCCGTGGTGGGTGGAGGGGCGCGCATGGGCACGTGCGCTAGCGCTGGCATGTACATGAGCTCGCGCGGGTCCGCGGAGAGCTCGCTGACACCCGCGGCTTCCAGCTCTACGATAGTGCTCGGCGACCAGCCCGGCAATGCTATGGGGATGGTCGCCGGCGCGGGCGCGGGGATGGGAACTGGGACGGGAGTGGCGGCAGCAACCGCCGCGGCCAGCTCGTTCTGGGCCATGTCCATGAGGCTCATTCCTCCTTATTTTTATCTCCTCCGGCTTGGAGTCAACTTCACCAAACTTTAAGACTAGTGGCAGATGATCGTTCTACGCCATGGTGTTGGTGGAGGTCTGCGGGAGGGAGGGGAATGGGAGGCGAACAGTAAGGCCGCCCGTATTAAGCAGCGGTTCGGGCGCCATTAATGGAGAGGAAGGCGGGTGGCCTCGCTTCCCAGTGAGCCTGTGCAGCGTACAGCTTGCACGCTTCCCGGTGAGCCTCCGCATTGGAGGATAGCTTGCACGCCTCTCGGTCAGCCTGTGCACTGAACTGTGCTCGCACGCCTCCCGTTCAGTCAAGGTCAAGCAGCTGTTAGCATGACACCTCCTATAGCCATTAAAACCAAGACACATGGCATCACATGAATGGTTAACAGAACGCACACGGTTTGAATTATACAAACGTTTGAGATATTAAAGTGGCAGATATTTTTTTCAAAATGCCTTTGACGGCTGTTATTCGAGTGCGCCTTCTCTCAAAATGGACACGAAATATACGACATCATGTCGGGTGCCATTCCATGATAGCATGCCAAGTTTCATGAATTTCAGATGAGTTTTGGATTTACTAGAATTTAAGAACAATGTATCTCAACATTTTGCCGGCAATCAATGGTGCCCTGTTGTTTGAAATTCATTCCCATTTCTTGCATGGGACCTAAGCATGCACCAGAGGACACATATTTGATTTTTTCAACCAATTTATATGCACTGGAGCATGTGCATGTAGTTCAAATTTGAGTTATGCATATAAATGCATTGAAAACTCAGTTAATGCATAAAAATGTCCAAACGAACCCCGAAAAATCACAACAATTGACACAACACTCCTGTTGTTCCATGTTGACACGAGAAATTTTTTGAAAGCAATAAGAGGCAATGGATATTGTTTCGTCCCCAAAGGTGGGACGTTTCCTACCGAAACCATCATGCTTGTTGTGAGAAGTTCTGGTTTGTGAGATGCATATACCCAAACCTGCCCCAAATGGCACCAAAAATTTACCACGGCATGTTGATGAAGCTCCATGATAGCATGCCAAGTTTGATAAATTTCAGACGAGTTTTGGATTTACTAGAATTTAAAAACCAGGTATCTCAATGTTTGCGGCCGAGTGACGGTGGAAGGGTGCTTGACATTCATTCCTACTTCTTGCATGGGATCTAAGCATGCAACCAAGAACACAGATTTGAATTTTCAACCAATTTATATGCATTAGAGCATGTGCATGTAGTTCAAATTTGAATTATGCACATGAATGCATTGAAAACTCAATTAATGCATAAAAATGTCCAAACGAACCCTGAAAAATCACAAAAATTGACACAACATTCCTGTTGTTCTACGTTGACACGAGAAAAATTTGAAAGCAATAAGAGGCAATGGATATCCTTTCGTCCCCAAAGGTGGGACGTTCCCTACCGAAACCATCATGCTTGTTGTGGGAAGCTCTGCTTTGTGAGAAGCATATACCAAAACCTGCCGCAAATGGGGCAAATTTTTTACCACGATATGTTGATGCCGCTCCATGATAGCATGCCAAGTTTCCTGAATTTCAGACGAGTTTTGGATTTAGTAGAATTTAAAAACAAGGTATCTCAATGTTTGCGGCTGATTGACGATGGCAGTGTGTTTGACATTCATTCCCATTTCTTGCATGCGACCTAAGCATGCAACCAAGGACACATATTTGAATTTTCAACCAATGTATATGCATTAGAGCATGTGCATGTAGTTTAAATTTGAATTATGCACATAAATGCATTGAAAACTCAATTCATGCTTAAAAATGTCCAAACGAACCCCGAAAAATCCAAAAAATTGACACAACACTCATGTTGTTCTATGTTGATACTAGGAAACAAAATTGAAATCAAAATGAGGCAATGGTTATCATTTCGTCCAGAAAGGTGAAACGTTCGCTACCGAAACCATCAGGCTTGTTGTGAGAACCTCTGGTTTGTGGAAGCATATCCCCAAACCTGCCCCGAATGGGACAAAAAATTTACCACGACATGCTGATGACGGTCCATGACAGCATGCCAAGTTTCATGAATTTCAGACGAGCTTTGGATTTACTAGAATTTAGGTATCTCAATATTTGCGGCCGAGTGATGGTGGCAGGGTGCTTGACATTCATTCCTCTCGCATTGGACCTAAGCATGCAAGCAAGGACACATATTTGAATTTTCAACCATTTTATATGCATTAGAGCATGTGCATGTAGTTCAAATTTGAATTATGCACATGAATGCATTGAAAACTCAATTAATGCATAAAAATGTCCAAACGAACCCCAAAAAATCACAAAAATGGACACAACACTCCTGTTTGTTCTACGTTGACACGAGAAAAAAATTGAAAGCAATAAGAGGCAATGGATATCGTTTCGTCCCCAAAGGTGGGACGTTTCCTACCGAAACCATCATGCTTGTTGTGAGAAGCTCTGGTTTGTGAGAAGCATATACCCAAACCTGCCCCAAATGGGAAAAACATTTACCATGGCCTGTTGATGCCGCTCCATGTTAGCATGCCAAGTTTCATGAATTTCATATGGATTTTGGATTTACTAGCATTTCAAAATCAGGTATCTCAATGTTTGCGGCCGAGTGACGGTGGCAGGGTGTTTGACATTCATTCCCATTTCTTGCATGGGACCTAAGCTTGCAACCAAGGACACGGATTTTAATTTTCAACCAATTTATATGCATTAGAGCATGTGCATGTAGTTCAAATTTGAATTATGCACATAAATGCATTGAAAACTCAATTAATGCATAAAAATGTCCAAATGAACCCCGAAAAATCCCAAATATTGACACAACACCCCTGTTGTTCTGTGTTGACACTAGGAAAAAGAATTGAAATCGAGAAGAGGCAATGGATATCGTTTCGTCCAGAAAGATGAAATGTTCCCTACCGAAACCATCCGGCTTGTTGTGAGAAGCTCTGGTTTGTGAGAAGCATATCCCCGAACCTGCCCCAAATGGGACAAAAAAATTAGCACGGCATGTTGATGCCGCTCCATGACAACATGCCAAGTTTCGAATTTCAGATGAGCTTTGGATTTACTAGAATTTAAAAACCAGGTATCTCAATTGCGGGCGAGTGACGGTGGCAGGGTGTTTGACATTCATTCCCATTTCTTGCATGGGACCTAAGCATGCAACCAAGGACACAGATTTGAATTTTCAACTAATTTATATGCATTAGAGCATGTGCCTGTAGTTCAAATTTGAATTATGCACATGGATGCATAGAAAACTAAGTTAATGTATAAAAATGTCCAAGTGAACCCCGAAAAATCCCAAAAATTGACATAACACTCCTGTTGTTATATGTTGACAGTAGGAAATTTTTTGAAATCCAGAAAGGTGAAACGTTCCCTACCGAAACCATCACACTTGTTGTGAGAAGCTCTGGTTTATGAGAAGCTTATACCCAGACCTGCCCCAAATGGGACAAAAAATTTACCACGACATGTTGATGCCGCTCCATGATAGCATGCCAAGTTTATGAATTTTGGATTTACTAGAATTACAAAAGCAAGTACGTCGACGTTTGCCGGAGAGCCACGGTGTCGTGTTGTTCGAATTCATCCCCATTTCTTGCATGTGACATAAGCATAAACCCATGGACACATATATGATTTTACAACCCATGTTGGTGCACCGGAGCATGTGCATGTAGTTTATTTTTGAATTGTTCGCCTGAAATGGCTAGAAAACCAATTTAATTTGTAAAATGTTCAAACGAACCGTGAAGAATTCCAATTCTTTTACGACACACATATAGTTGCATCTTCACTGCAGATAAAAGGTCTAGAAATTCAAACACCGTCCATTGCCGCTGTGACCCCATTATGTAATTCAAATCAAGATGAAAAATCAATTAGATCCCACACAGTTTATTATCACCAACCATGTGAGATGGAGCACAAAATATCCTGGAGCACCGTGCATCGGCTACAGTCCACAGTCGGCGTCTCAAGCACACTAGCTCGCTCCCCAAATATCATTTCACTGTTCAATCGTCGCCGGTGAAAGATGGGCACGTGGACCCGCGTCGTGAGGGCAACTTCGGTGGCTCACTCCGGCGAGAGCGCGGCTGAAGCCGCCATGCGCGTGCTAACAAGGTGCGTGAGCGCGGCCGCAATCTGCGACTGGGCGTCCAAGGCAGCCCAAACGGCCGCCATTGCTTCTCAGGTGGTGGCAGCAACATCTGCCTCGAGGATAGCAACTGGCGAGAGCAGCACAACAGATGTCCATGCCGCAGTGGCGGCCTTAGCCCTGATGGAGGCCTCCCACGACCATGTCGAGGTCGCCCACACTTAGCTCGTGGTGGTCACCGCACAAATTGAAGGAAGCTTCTCCGACAACGGTCGGCAACCCACGGCCGAAGAGTTGGCAATCGCCGAGAGCGTTAGAGCAGCCATCCGTTCCTTCGCCGCATTCCTTGCGACGACGGAGCCTGTCCAAGGCCAGATCGCGGTTGCCCACACGATACGAATGGCTAGATGCTTGCCAAGTATGGTGCGATGGATGCCATGGAGCCCCTTCCCCAGGAGACCGTCGGGCACGAGCTGGACATGGAGGCGGCGGCGGAGATCGACGAGCACTAGCCGTAGTAGTACTCTTTGTTTTGTTTAATTACGAGCGCCGGTCTTTAATTTGTTAGATAATGTTTAGGCCAGCTAGCTGTGTTTAATTGCTGAACTTGGTCGATTAAGAAGTGTGGGTGTGCTGTAGTCTCCTTTGTGTAGCCAAATTATGCAATGACGTGGATGACCACTCTAACGAGGGAAATTCAAACCAAATTTTTTTACGTTCATACTCATCACACACTGGTTAAGCTATCTGAATCGTTTGTGATGTTCACATATCATACACAGTTCTGAATAAGGGACCGTGTGTGATGACACTTTGTGCGCCAGTTTTTTCGCTGAAGTGATTCCTAATTTTCGGCTTCCACAGAAATATTTACCTCCCCGCCCCTCCCCCTTACCAAAAGTCACATTCCCCCTATTTTTTCCTTCCTTTCCAAGTTGAAACCTTGACTCCTTGCTTGCAGTGCCGCCTCCTCGCCGGCAACCCTCCTTCACGCTGCTCGGCCTCGTCTATCCAGGCAGGTAATCCACACCCGACCCCCATCCTCCTCCTCCTCCTTCCACATCCCACATGCCCCGACCACCAGCATGACACCTTCCACCCAAATCACCTACCCCTCCACCAAATAAGCGCTGCCCTAAGCCATGGTGCACGCAGTATAGCCAGGATCTTAAGGAGCATTTGGCAGCGGAGAAGCAAATCGCGGCCGCACGCACGGATGAGGTCGCGATGGCTGCCATTCGTGCCGACCCCGGATCTTGGAGGAGCACCTTGCCATTTGCTAGCTACGTCAGTTAAGGATGCTCAGTTTACCCATTGCGTGTGCTGCTCCTGCCTTTCCTTCATAAATTCTAGTGAATTGTGCTATCTAATTTTACCATGCAATCTCTTGCTCTAGTGTATATGTTCTATATGTCGTGCAGTGTGGTGCTCACTTATTAACTGTTTTGTTAATTAGTTGTTATCTTCAGTTAACTGTTTGGTTCAATTCCGCAAATGTGATGTTCAATTCTTCAGGCTGCAATTTTGTATTGTCTTCCATGTGAGAAATAAATCGAATTTATCTTTACAAAATACATAAGAAACAAATACAATTGCTATATTTCCAAGTTGTCAAGCATGCTTGGTTTGGTTATACATTGTGCAATGTGGTGCTCAGTTAACGTTTGGTTCATTTGTGTTGTGGTGTTTAGTTAACTGTTTGGTTCAATTCTGCAATGCGATGTTCAATAGTTGTGGGTGCATTCTGTTATTGTATACCATGTGAGGAATAAATTGAATTTGGTTGTAGTAAATACATGAGAAACGAATACAATTGCTATATTTCCAAGTTGTTAAGCATGCTTGGTTTAGTTAACTGCCTGATCTTCTATTAGGAGTATGTTATATTGTGCAATGTGGTCCTCAGTTAATGTTGCTTCATTTGTTATGGTGTTTAGTTAACTGCTTGGTTCAATTATGCAAAACGATGTCGAATTGTCGTGAGTAGAATTTTGTATTGTTCTGCATGTGAGGAATAAATTGAATTTGGCTGCACTTAATACATGAGAAACATATAAAGTGCTATATTTCCTAGTTCTTAATCATGATTGGTTTGGATAAATGGGTTTTCCATGTGGCTTGAATCAATTTGATGAATCTGCAATGTGGTTATTTTTCATCAACATATTTTACTGATAGCATGCGAACCCTTACTTAACCTGATGACTAACTACCTTATATGTGTTGCAGGGAAACAATGGGAAGCACTGAGGTTTACAATCGAGGTTAGCACATGCATGGTCTGTTGTCTAATAGCACATAATTGTGCAATTGCAGAAACCATTCTAATATTTAGGTTTTTAACAATTTGGTCTGGCACATGTAGGTCCTGCTGTCAGAGGTTTTGACCCACTGTTCGACCCTTTTTGCATATGGGGAAATGAGTTGTCCATGAATATCAATCAAGTCAAGAAACTCAGAAAGATTGTTAGGATAAAGAAATTACAGACAAAAAACAACAAGCTCTTTGTGTGAACAATGAAGAAGACATCAGTTCACTACAAGATGGTACTAACTATTATACCTTGCCTTTGTTTATTCCTTTGTCCCATTTCCAATATAGAGAAGATATTTATGCACATCCTTGTTTTCAGGCCTTTCCAAAGCAGTTCACTGATGATTACCTCTCGAATCACCTCTATGGTCAGGAGGCGAGGAAGGTTTTCATACAACACCCACGGTTCAATGTTGAAGTGTTCCTGAAGAGGACGAAGGACGGACGGTCAATCATCCACAGGCACTGGCCTAAAGTTGCAAAGGCCTTCAACATGAATGAAGGCTCAATATTCGCCTTCCACTTCAGCAGTTTTCCAAATGAGATGCATCTGTCTATATACCGTCTATGATGCTAATTTCGAAAGGTTCTAGATGTTGCATGTGAAACTTGGCGCTGGTGCAGTTGTGTAATGGGGTAGCTGAGTGCTGAATCTATATCATGTTGTACTCTGATGTATTTCAATTATGAAATCCTGCTTCGTTAATATGGAAATGAAATATATTGTGAGCTTAATATGAATGTCAATTAGATTAATAAATGGATTATTACTAATTGGGTTTTTTTATTGCAAACGGTTATTCAGAAAATACCGTGGGCGATGACCTCAGGCAACGCACATAGTTTCTAGGAATAAACCGTGTTGGATCAATGAACAATCACACACGACCTTCTCTTGAAAACTGTTTGCATTAGGCCACCTTGCGCAAACGTTTACCGCATAAAAACTGTGTGTGATGGACAGCCTTTGCCACACAGTTTATTCTACGCACCGTGTGTGATACATTCAATAGCGCAAACGATAAAATTATTAATATCGTGTGCAATGGCAACGCTATCACAAATGATTTAACGGGGAAAATTGTGTGTGATGTACCTGTGAACCGAAACGTTTTCCTTGGAGCGGCTGTGTGGGATGTACATACGAACGGAAACGTTTAGCGGGGACTGACTGTGTGGGATGTACCTGCGACCGGAAACAATTTCGCATGTATAATTGTATTTTTGTAGTTATACTGTACGTATTTCCGTATTTGAGCGCTCGCCGGTCGCACACGACCTCATTTTGTCAAGCGTGTGTGCCAGGAGGGCATATCCCGACGGTTTCTTGGTCGTGTGGGAAGGACCCCCTATCGCCGTCACTCACTAGGCGACGGTGCCAAATGCCGTCGCGGAAAGGGGTTAAAAACCGTTTGTATAGCACCGACGCGTACCAGTGCCTCCATATGCTTCAGAGTGGCATTTCCAAAGGATTTGTCGCTGTTCATGCTCAGGTACACAATGTATAATAATACCATCTACTCCTTCCTTATAAAGATGTGGGTCATCCCAAAAGCTGTGTCTTAAATCGTAGAAGAACTTTTTCTTTTGTTGGTATGTAAGGCTAGGTGGTAAATATTTAGCAACAATATAATTAGCATAGTCAGCATACCAAGGAGTATTATGAGTAACATTTATTGCATCTAACTGCTCATCAGGAAAATTATCATTAATAGGTAGTGGGTCATCAAGCACATTTTCAAGCCTAGACAAGTTATCAGCTACGGGGTTCTCAGCTCCTTCTCTATCAGTGATATGCAACTCAATTTCTTGTAGCAAGAGAACCCAACGAATAAGTCTAGGTTTAGCATCTTTCTTTTCCATAAGATATTTAATAGCAGCATGGTTAGTGTGAACAATTACTTTTGAATCAACAATGTAAGATCTAAATTTATCTCAAGCAAACACCACTGCTAGAAATTATTTTTTAGTAGTAGCATAATTCTTTTGAGCACTCTCCAGAGTTTTACTAGCATAATAAATAACATTCAATTTCTTATCAACTCTTTGTCCTAGAACAGCACCAACATCATAATCACTAGCATCACACATAATTTCAAAAGGAAAATTCCAATCAGGTGGTTGAACAATAGGTGCAGAAATTAAGGCTTTCTTAAGTGTTTCAAAGGCTTCAAAACAATCATCATCAAAAACAAAAGGGACATCCTTTTGTAAAAGGTTTGTAAGAGGCCTAGAAATTTTAGAGAAGTCTTTGATAAATCTCCTATAGAAACCAGCATGACCAAGGAAACCACGAATACCTTTGATGTCCTTAGGACATGGGATTTTCTCAATTGCATCAACTTAGCTTTGTCCACTTCAATACCCTTTTCAGAAATTTTATGGCCCAATACAATACCTTCATTAACCATAAAGTGGCACTTCTCCCAATTCAAGACAAGATTTGTTTGTTCACATCTCTGCAAAACACGATCAAGACTGCTTAAACAATCATCAAAAGACTTCCCACAAACAGAGAAGTCATCCATGAAAACTTCAACAGTCTTTTCACAAAAGTCAGAGAATATAGCAGTCATACATCTTTGAAATGTATCAGGTGCATTGCATAAACCAAAAGGCATACGTCTATAAGCATAAGTTCCAAAGGGACAAGTGAAAGTGGTATTTTCTTGATCAGGTTGAGAAACAGGTATTTGTGAAAAGCCAGAGTATCCATAAAGGAAGCAAAAGTGTGTGTGCTTAGATAATCTTTCTAACATTTGATAAATAAAAGGCAAAGGGTAATGATCTTTTCTAGTTGCTTTATTTAATTCTCTAAAATTAATTACCATTCTATAGCTTGTAACAATTCTTTGTCGAATAAGTTCATTCTTATCATTAGGAACAACAGTAATACCTCCTTTCTTAGGGACACAATGAACAGGACTTACCCATCTACTATCAGCTATAGGATAGATTATATCTGCTTCCAGAAGTTTTAATATTTCTGTTCTTACCACCTCTTTCTTCTTCAGATTTAACCGACGTTGGTGATCAACAACGGGTTTAGCATCAGGTTCCATATTAATCTTATGCTGACATAGAGTGGGACTAATTCCCTTTAAATCATCAAGAGTATACCCAATAGGAGCTCGGTATACCCAATAGGAACTTTCAATAATCTTTCTTCTTCATGTTCTGAAAGGTTAGCACTAATAATAACATGATATATCTTCTTTTCATCAAGATAAGCATATTTCAAAGTGCCTGGCAATTGTTTTAATTCAAACACAGGATCACCTTAGGTGGAGGAGGACCTCCTAGAGTTTCAATAGGCAAATTGTGTTTAAGCAGAGGACATTGTTCAAAGAAAATATCATCTATTTCATTTCTTTCATGCATGTGTAAATCATTTTCATGCTCTAGCAAATATTGTTTTAGAGGTCAGTAGGAGGCACAACAATAGAAGCAAGACCAATTGTTTCATCCTTACTAGGCAATTCTTTTTCATGAAGCTTTCTACTAAACTTAGAAAAGTTAAATTCATGAGACTCATCACCAAAACTAACACTGACAGTTTGTCTCTCACAATCTATTTTAGCATTAACAGTGTTCAAGAAAGGTCTACCAAAGAAAATGGGACATAAGTCATCTTGTGCGGAACCAAGAACAAGAAAACCAGTAGGGTATTTTATTTTCCCACACAAGAATTCAACATCTCTAACAATCCCAATTGCTGATATAGTATCTCTATTAGCAAGTTTAATAGTAACATCTATGTCTTCTATCTCTACGGGTGCTATGTCATTCATAATTTCTTGGTATAAGGAGTAGGGAATAGCACTCACGCTAGCACCTATGTCACACAAACCGTGATAACAGTGATCCCCTATTTTAACTGAGACAATGGGCATGCCAACAACAGGTCTGTGTTTATCCTTTTTATTAGGTTTGGCAATTCTAGCAGCTTCTTCAGAGAAGTAAATAACATGCCCGTCTACATTTTCTTCTAAGAGATCCTTGAACATAGTAATACTAGGTTCTACTTTAATTTGTTCATCTGGTTTAGGTGTTCTAATGTAACTATTGTTAACCATAGTTGAAACTTTAGCATGTTCCTTTATCCTGACAGGGAAAGGTGGTTTTTCAATATAAGCAGTAGGAACAACTAGATCAACATTATAAAGTATAATTTCTTCTTTAACTGGTACTAGTTCTTTAATTTCTTTCTTAATAGGTGGGTGATATTTAAACCACTTCTCCTTAGGGAAATCAACATGTGTCGGTGTACAAAAGTAGGGGCTCTCCTTTTGACCCCTTTACTTGTGCACGGGCAGTCAGAGCCGCGCGCCACGGCCACACGTAGCAGGGCAAAAGAGGGAAGCCGGAGAGAAGCCGAAGCACAAGATGGCCAAGGCAACACCAAGACCAAGAACACAAAGGACAGAAGGGCGAAGCAGGCTCTCCCGGCAAGACCCTTGCCGGGGGCAGCCTCGGCAGCCCCGGCAAGGGCCTTGCCGGGGCGGCGCGCCCGACGCCAACAGAGTGAGCCACCCTTGAGCCCACGGTTTCCAACCCAACCAACTACATTGGAACTAGGGCTCGGGAGGCACCTACGTGGTGGCATGCAGATCTTTGTCAAGACCATAGATATGTGAGATCAGATGAGAACCAGAAGACGGCGACCCTCGGCGGGATCCTTGCCGAGGGAATCCACAAGGCCCCTAGCAAGCGCCTTGCTGGGGACGACCACAGCACCACGGCAAGACCCTTGCCGGGCCTCCCGGCGAGACCCTTGCCGAGGGCGACAGCAGGGGCACCGCCAGGCCCGCACCAGCCAAGAGTCCACCACCGTTCGCATGCAGCTGCCAGCCCAACCAGCTGGGCAGGCACCTATGTGGCGACGGGCGGCTTCCGAGCCAACTCAGCAAGCACCTGCGTGGTGGCATGCAGATCTTCGTGAAGACCCTACCACCACGCCACCTCAGCTGCCTGCCTGCCTACATGGCGCCGCATGCATCGCTGGCCTGGGCGCGTGTCGCAGCAAGGCGAGGCGGTGACGGACGGGATGGGCCTCGTTCCCGCCCCCGATAAAGCTAAGGGCACCTAAGCTATGCATTAAATGTGTCTTGTCCTATAACACGGGCGATAAGCTCGCAGCACTGTATACCTTTCCACCTCATGTGTGCCACTATGGCAGCCCCTTCCGACTATAAAAGGAGGCCCATGGCGTACTGGAGAGGGATTCGGCTCTTTTGAACTACGCAGCCACCGTAGCTAGTTCGAGAGCTCAAGAACTCTCTCAAATACACACCAAAGCAGGACTAGGGTATTACGCATCCTCGCGGCCCAAACCTGAGTAAACGATCCTTGTGTTGACTGTTAATCCTGCTCTTCTCACAACCCCGCGCCCCAGCAACCATTGTAGGGATTCTTGTGATCCCATAGGTGTTGTTTTCCACCGACATCTTTGGCGCGCCAGGTAGGGGCGCAATTGTGCGAATCTGGTCTAGTAGTTAGCCTAGCAGTTCTTCATCGCCATGGCTCCCAAGAAGAAGACGATCACGGCGATCAGCTCGTCGGGAGCCGAACGACCCGTGCCGGTGCAGACGAGCAGCGGGCCGGTCGCGGACAGAACCCGAGCCGCGGGTCGTGAGCACCAGCATGGCTCTGGCAGTCAGAGCCTGGCGAGCGGCATCGTTCGTGCGCCAGACGATGGGCCGCGCATTGCCAAATCCAAAGACGGGGCTGCCCCCCCCCCCCCCCCCCCGCAGGCGGCGCGGGGCCCTCAAGGAGTGTCGCTGTACCACCCACGAGTGGCGCAACGACCTCCAAGACGCCTACACCGGCGCCCACAATGCCCTCTTCCCAGGGTGCGCGCGACAAGTAGCGCCACCACACTGGAGACCCCGGCCGCCGCCATGGGGAGTGTCCTGTACATCATCTGCGGGACGAAGGAGTCCAGCATGCCCGCTGAAGTGCTGGCGAAAATGGCACGCAGTCGCTGGGCTGTGATAGAGCTCCTTCTAACGTGGTTAGAACTCGAAGCACGCCACGGTCCATGCAGCTGTCGCCACCACCCACGCCAGCAGAAGCTTTGGTGCGCGCGCAGCTGCTCCTCGACTTCCCTCCTGCTGTGAAGAAGCTCGACGAGTGGAGAGCCACCACCCGGAGCCTCGTCGCTGTCGCCAATAAAGATGATCCGCGACCGGTGGAGCCCTCGGGCCGGCGCTCCGTCGAACCACCGCATGCCAGCGGTGGAGGGGCCGGGGGTGCTACGGCCACGGTGCACTCTCCTCCTCCACGCCAGCCATCGCGGGTGTCGGTCCATCGCGATGACGCTTGTGATAATATTTCCATAGCGTTGTCCGACCCATGGACCCACCGCGACCAACGCCAAGTTCTTCGAGAACGAGCCCATGAAGATGCTCGAACCACTATCGAGCGTCGGCGCGATACACGCCACCAGTCGAACAAACGGGCGGGACCCGCTATGGACCACCCAGCACCGGGGGGCTCCGGTGGCCTACCTTATGAGGTGGGTTGCCCGGCCTTTACCCGTGAGCTGCGGCAGTTCCAGTGGTCGTCCCACCGCACGTTCAAGCCCGACATCGGCGAGAAGTACAACGGCAAGACCCATCCGTCAGAGTTCGTTAGCATCTACACCATCGCGATGCAAGCTGCCGGCGCTCGCGACGACAAGGTGATTGCCAATTATTTCCCGTTGGCACTCGAGCCCAACGTCATGTCTTGGTTAATGCACTTGCTGGCGGATTCCATTTTTTCTTGGTCGGATCTGTGCCATGAGTTCGTTGGTGCCTTCAGCGGGGCCACCAAGCTCATGGCCAGGTCAGTGATTTGCATATCATTCCCCAGAAGGAAGGGGAAACCCTGCGCAAGTACATCCAGAGGTTCAGCCAAGTGCAGTACAACATCCCCGATGTTCATCCCGCCGCCGTGATCATCGCATTCCATCAGAACATGCGCAACCGCAAGATGCGCGAAGAGCTGGCGATGAACAAGGTCAAGGATGTGGCCGAACTTTATGTTCTGGCTGATAGGTGCGCCCGGGCCGAAGAGGGAAGGAAGTACCCCGGCGAGGATGCCGGCGCGGAAACCGACTCTACTGATGAAGACACCACTGCCCCAACGAAGAAGGTCCGGCGTTGCAACAGGAAACGCAAGGGCAAGACCGTGCTTTCCGTCGAGGGATCCGACAGCACCGGCGCGGCCAAGAAGGCTAAGGCAGACGACCCCGGCAAGGAAATTGCCGGGTGCGCCGCTTGCTGGGCCTTGGCGGCTGCCGACAAGACAGGGGGCTCCGACAAGCAGTATTGCAAAATCCATCGCACCAAGGGCCACGACCTCCAGAACCGCCGACAAGTCGAGCTGCTTGCTGAGAAGCAAAAGGCCGAGTATGAAAGGCGGGACAAGGAGAAGGGCCAGGATGGTGCCAAGGGATCCAGCAAGAAGCGTGGCGGCCAAGGAGGTCGCCGCAGCAAGGATAACCAACAAGAGAGGCCCGCTCGGGGCCCCGAAAAGAAGCAAGAAGATGATGATCATGACGAGGACGATGAGTCCGGCGAGCAAGAATTCCAGAAGGCTACAGAGGCCATGTGCGTCGACGGTGGCGCCTCGCTGAATACTTCTCACCGCCAGCTCAAACAGTTGGCGCGTGAGATTACAGCAGCGGAGCCCTTGTTCGACGCTCAGAAACCGCTGAAGTGGTCCAGCACGCCCCTCATCTTTGACGCCGAGGACCACCCTGACCACACAACTGAGGTCGGGTGCTTGCTGTTGTTGGTCTCACCAACGATACGCAACCTCAAGGTGAACAAGATGCTGGTTGACGGCGGGGCCGGTCTGAACTTGATCTCGCCCATTGTGATCAAGAGGCTGCAAATTCTTGATGGAGACCTCGAGGAAACGGGCACGTTTCAAGGGGTCAACCCGGGAAGGAGCCAGCCGAAGGGAAAGGTCACATTGCCTGTGACGTTTGGAGGCGAGTTGAACTACATGACGGAGAGGATTATCTTCGATGTAGCCGAGATCCCCTTGCCCTACAACGGGATACTCGGCCGCCCGGCACTAGCCAAGTTCATGGCGGCGTCGCATTACGCCTACAACACGCTGAAGATGCCTGGGCCGATGACCATCATCACTGTCCCCTCTGACAAGAAGGAATCGCTGATCTGCGCCGACCTACTCTACCGGGAAGCGGTTGCAGCAGCTGCCGCCAAGGCACTTGCTCCTGCCATTGAAGCCTCGGGAGGGAAGAAGAAGACCGGCAAGACCTCTTGCACCCACTCCGGCAAGCGCACCTCTTTGGAGTGTTGTGCTACCATCGAGGACGTGCCAGAGAGCTCCACCAGCAAGAGCAAGAAATCCAGAGATACGCCACCAGAGACCAAGAAGGTGTCCGTCAAGGAGGATGGTACGGGAGGGGCTTTCACCATAAGCTCCACCCTTGACAGTAAATAGGAAAGCGCGCTAGTCACTTTCCTGTGGGCAAATGTCGATGTGTTTGCGTGGCAAGCATCTGACATCCCCGGCGTTCCCAGGGAAGTGATTGAGCACCATCTTGCTGTCTGTCCCCATGCGCGACCCGTCAAGCAGAAGGTCAGGAAGCAAGCATTGGAACGGCAGGAATTCATCACAGAGGAGATTAGAAAGTTGGAAGCAGCAGGCTTGGTAAGGGGAGTGCTCCATCCGACGTGGTTGGCCAATCCGGTGGTGGTGCGCAAGGCAAACGGGAAGTGGAGGCTGTGTATTGATTACACAGATATCAATAAGGCTTGTCCTAAGGACCCCTTCCCATTGCCGCGCATCGACCAGATTGTTGACTCCATGGCCGGGTGTGATCTATTATCATTCCTCGACGCGTACTCGGGCTACCACCAGATCTTCATGACAAGAGAAGACGAAGAGAAGACAACATTCATCACCCCATGTGGTACGTATTGTTTTTTACGGATGCCTTTCGGGTTGAAGAGTGCTGGTTCCACATTTGCAAGGGCAGTCCAGATTGGTTTTGAACCCCAGCTACATAGAAATATGGAAGCCTACATGGATGATATAGTGGTCAAAACCAAGGACAGGGCAACTCTTGTGCAAAACTTAGAAGAGACGTTTGCCAACCTGCGCAAGATCAACCTCAAGCTGAACCCTGAGAACTGTGTCTTCGGCGTTCCGTCCGGCAAACTTCTCGGGTTCTTTGTGTCGCAGTGCGGGATTGAGGCAAACCCAGACAAGATCAAGGCTATTGAGCAGATTGAGGCGCCCAAGCGGATCAAGGATGTGCGTCGGCTCACCGGCTGCGTTGCCGCCATGAGCCGATTCATCTCCAAGTCTATCGAGCGCGCCCTTCCCTTTTTCAAGATCTTGAAGAAGGTGGCCCAATGGAGTGGACCCCGGAGGCCGAAGCAGCACTGCAGGATCTGAAGAAGTACCTCTCTTCTACACCAGTACTGGTGGCGCCTAAACCGCAAGAACCGCTGCTGCTATACCTTGCAGCGACGAATCAAGTAGTCAGCGCCGTGCTGGTGGTGCAGAGGGAAGTCGACGAAGAGGCAGTGGCAACGGCCGGACTGGCGGATGGCATGTCAGAAATTCCCCCGGCAGGGCCTGGTGCCGACGAGGCAAGGCCCTCGGTGGAGTCTCACACCATCAGGGCAGGGCCCGCGCAGCCAAGTGAAGAGGCAGTGGCAACGGCAGGACTGGCGGACGGGACGGGCCTCGTTCCCGCCCCCGATAAAGCTAAGGGACACCAATGCTATGCATTAAATGCATCTTGTCCTGTAACACGGGCGTTAAGCTCGTAGCACTGTATACCTTTCCACCTCCTGTGTGCCACTGTGGTAGCCCCTTCCGACTATGAAAGGAGGCCCATGGCGTACTGGAGAGGGATTCAGCTCTTTTGAACTACGCAGCCACCGTAGCTAGTTCGAGAGCTCAACAACTCTCTCAAATACACACCAAAGCAGGACTAGGGTATTACGCATCCTCGTGGCCCGAACCTGGGTAAACGATCCTTGTGTTGACTCTTAATCCTGCTCTTCTCACAACCCCGCGCCCCGGCAACCGTAGTAGGGATTCTTGTGATCCCATAGGTGTCGTTTTCCACCGACAACATGAGTAGCAAATGATTCACAAAAGGAGGCTACTATCTCAGAGTCAAGTCCATATTTAGTGCTAAACTTTTGAAAAGCATCGGTATTCTTAAAAGATTTAACACAATCATACTTAAGCTTAATACCTGACTCTTTACCTTCGTTG
The DNA here is from genome assembly GCF_002575655.3 of Aegilops tauschii subsp. strangulata. Taxonomy (NCBI): domain Eukaryota; kingdom Viridiplantae; phylum Streptophyta; class Magnoliopsida; order Poales; family Poaceae; genus Aegilops; species Aegilops tauschii. Next base: position 291,723,620 of record NC_053038.3, read on the forward strand.
AGTTCCCAATATTCAAAGTTCCGTTTAATTCTTTCCAAAAGATCCCACCGGAATTCAATAGTCTTCTTCATAAAAGAACCAGCACAAGAAGTATCAAGCATTGATCGATCATTATGAGAAAGCCGAGCATAAAAATTCTGGATAATAATTTCTCTTGAGAGCTCATGATTGGGGCATGAATATAACATTGACTTAAGCCTCCCCCAAGATAGAGCGATACTTTCTCCATCACGAGGCCAAAAATTATATATGTAATTCTGATCACGATGAACTAGATGCATAGGATAATTTTTTTGGTGAAACTCCAATTTCAATCGATTCCAATTCCATGATCCAATATTATTGTATAGCCTATACCATGTCAATGCTTTTCCCTTCAAAGATAAAGGGAAAACCTTTTTCATAACTTCATCTCCGGGTAAACCTGCAAGCTTAAACAATCCACAAATTTGTTCCACATATATCAAGTGCATATCAGGATGTTCTGTTCCGTCTCCTCCATAAGGATTAGCTAGCAGTTGTTCTATCATACCAGAAGGAATTTCATATTCAATATTTTCAGTAGCAGTAGGTTGAGGGGTAGTTAATTGTGGTTCCAGACGAGGTGAAGATACCCCGAACAAAGCCATCAAAGGATTGTTCTCCATAGTAACACGTAACGATAAATTTCAGCACACTATATAAATGTTTCCTTACCAAATTCCACTTACCAAAGGCGCTTCACTCCCCGGCAACGGCGCCAGAAAATAGCCTTCATGACCCACAAGTATAAGGGATCAATTGTAGCTCCTTTCGATTAGTAAGAGTGTCGAACCGAACGAGGAGCAGAAGGAAATGACAAGTGGTTTTTAACAAGGTAATGTCTACAAGTGCTGAAATTGTAAGTAGCAGAGTAGTTTGATAGCAATATAATTTGTAACGAGCAAGTAACGATAGTAGTAACAAAAGTGCAGCAACGTAGCCCAATCCTTTTGAGGAAAAGGACAGGCCAAAACGGTCTCTTATGATGAGCAAAGAGTTCTTGAGGGTACACGGGAATTTCATTTAGTCACTTTCACCATGTTGGTTCAATTTGTGTTCGCTACTTTGATAATTTGATATGTGGGTGGATCAGTGCTTAGGTGCTGTTCTTACTTGAACAAACCTCCTACTTATGATTAATCCTCCCGCAAGCATCCGCAACTACGGGAAAAGTATTAAGAATAAATTCTAACCATAGCATCAAACTTTTGGATCCAATCGGTCCCACTACAGAAAAAATACACTTCCGTGATGATACGTGTTTGTCACAGTAGGTCACGTTTTTTGTCATGCATGTAAATCCATGGCGATTTTATGACAGAATCAAGATAGTCATACCTGTGCTATCGTAGAAGTGTTCCATGACATTACCAAAATTATCATCATGGAAGTGTCCACTTCCATGACGATAAATCGCGTGTCATGGAAGTGCTTTCGTCAAGGGTGACTGACACATGGCATCCACCTTAACGGGTCGCCGTTAAGCTATCGGGTTCTGGTTTGGATCTAATAACCCGTTAACAGCCCCGACCAATGGGGATTTTCCATCTGTAAAATTCTCATTCGCTAGATAATGCACGTGTCAGCTAATCATTGGGACAGATGTCATTCCTACAATGGACGGAAGACACCTATGATATGTCGACACGTGGCACAAAACAACAGTGGCCCATTTTACGTAAAAAAGGCTGGCCTAGCTAAAGGCCCACCATGTTTTTTTAGACACTCATGGGCTGGCCCGTTAACAGCCTGCCATGTTCCGGGTCAAATTGAGGCCCATACCAGATCAGGCCCATTCACAGCCTGCCGTGTTTTGGGCCAAATTATGGCCCATATCGGATCAAGCCTGTTAACAGGCCACTACTGTTTTGGGCCCATTCTATGACAGGTTTGTATTTCAGCCTATTAAATGCCCGTTTACCAGTTCGACCCGATAATAGTTTCGGCCTGTTAGCGGCCCGTGGTGCATCTGGGACGTTGTCGGCGCGGTTTAACTTTAGGCCATTGAACGTCCCAAGCAGAAACTGGGCTACTTATTGTCTGAAGTAACTTTAGGCCTCTTAACGGCCTGTAGTCTTCGTGGATAAATTTCGGCCCAACTGGCCTATCGGCCTGTTAATGGCCCGTGTAACAGTTGGGCCTAATTACAGCCAGCATTGAATCTGGCCTGCTTACAGCCCATCTGATAATGGCCCATGACACTTTTGGGCCTATGGCCCGCATGGATACCGGCCTGCTTAAAGCCCATAATTTTATTGGGCCAAATAGGCCCGAGATATATTTTGGCCTGTTAACTGCTCGTCCTATTTGGGCCAAACATGGGCCTTAGGAAGTTTCCGCCTGTATTGGCCCGTGAATTTTTCGGCTCAATGCTAGCCCAGTCTAGGATTTAGCCAGATAAAAGCCCATGGTATTCTCTGGCCCAGCTGGCTAGATCTTTACTCGGCCTATTAAAGGTGGGAAACTACTATAGTCTTAGACATGCTAATGGCCCAAGATGATTATAGGCCCACGTTTTGGCCCATATGAGTAACGGGCCGGCCTGAAGACCAACAACGCTGAGATGCACTGAACCTTCCGGCCTAAATTACAACATACCGACCAAAGAATAAACCTAGACTATACAATAAAGAAATTACGACATATTACATCCACTAGGAATCAAAGTTCGCTACCAGTGATAATAAAGCGCAATGTGACCTTGGATTACATACACTACGCATCAAAAGTCGCCACCAGTGCATATAAACGCGCCAACAAAAGAATATACAAAACTGAGAGCACTTTAGAAGGCACTAGGCCTGGCCAGGACGGGCCCCGCAAGCAGCCGAACAAGCTGATGAGACCTAAGTTGTGTCAACGATAGATGCTCCATCCCTAGTTGTATGGCACCATAGTGCGCAAGGTAGTCCTCTGACATCTTCATTGCATCTTTGACTTCAAGTCGGAGCTGAGCTGAAGCAAGCCTTTCCGCTTTAAGTTGAGACTGAAGAAGTCGAACTGATTGAGGCAGCGACTGCACAGAGGTTATCTCACACCTGCTGGTGAGTTGCTTCAACTCACTGTCTTCATCAAGACAGGACCTTGGGGTCATCTCGCTGTCCTCAATATGGTTTGGCTCACTATCTTCCCTAAAGTTCTGCCTGGCATAAGAGATACGACTCTGAAAGAGAAACAAGGAGACACGTAACAGGTTTCACAATTATATAAACAAATAAATGGATCTGTTCTGCATAAGGAACATGTTTTTACAAATACAATTTAAAACTGGTAGTTGTTGCAAACATCAAATCAGATGTAAACAGCAAAGTAAACAGTAGTGGAGGAAATGATACCTATCCAAATCTATACTAGAACAAAGTTTGACGGCTTGAGAAGGATGAACTTACATTACATGTTAACGCGGGCTGGACAAAGCCCTTCTCCATGTTGATGGAAGGTTAATTCATTAAATTCCCCAAAGAAAATTCTTTATAAGCATTGCCATTATTCTACATTTTGCAAAGAGTAAATATAGATCAAATAATATTGGAAGAAACAGAGGATAATGAAGCTCAGGTGGAGACTGATGATACATAATCAAATAGAAATTAATTAAGTACAGTGTTACAAGGCAAAAGGTCCTGACAAGAGGAATGCAGACATCAACGTGTGCAGTGGCATTGGCTTTATACAACATTTTGCTAAGAGTAAATGTAGATATGATAATTTGGAGAAAGTGGAGAGCAGGGCAGATAAGATGCAGAGTAATGCTAGACAATCAACTATCTCGCGATGTAAGTATAGTAATACCACCACCGTCCATTATTACTTGTCGCTCAAATGGATGTATTTAGCACTATTAAGTTCTAAATACATCCAATTGATCAACAATTAATTCGATACAGAGGGAGTACATGATAACAGGTACTTACATGAGCAATCCAAAACTTCATAACCATTGTGTTAATTCTATATTTATCTAAGAGTAAATATAGATCTTATAGTTTCAAGCAAAGGGAGGATAAAGAACCAACATTTATGGTGATGCTACATAATCAAACAGCAATGAGTGTAAGTATGTTGTGAAAGGGCAAGAGGTACTGACAAGAGCAATGCAGAGCCCAGCATTGTTGTGAGATCCTATGATCCTTTCAACAAGGAGATTCATCCGAGATTAGTTTTCATACAAGAGAGAAGGTAAAGCACATGCAGAAATTTAGGAGTTCAAATTTTGAATTGATATCATAGACAGTACCTAACGCTAGGCTCTCAGCAGTTCTAATAGGGGTTTGGCCAGTGGAGTAGGGGTAAAGTGTGCTACAGTTGGGCCTGTGTTTTCTGTGGCTACTGATCTATCTGATTTAACAGGTATCACTACCTTTTCCAAATACCTAGTTTGTACTCCTTGAGGATCTGCACTCACCCTCTTCCTTTTGGACATCTATTACGAAAGAACAACATTTGACTGAAAAAACATAGTATGGCGACACATGAAATAGGTACAAAAAATGGATAGGTACGGCATATACTCATATATGATGCTTAAACTAAGCAGATGGTGTAACAAAGTAGAAGTAATGCAAGAGGTCGGATGCAAAATATGTGCAACCAATACAACCTTGCCAAGTTAGAGCAAGCACCTTGATGGGTGAATAAGATAGGCCATCCTCCACCATGCCAAGTTTGTTAGCCAGTGGATTGTTCCGCAATATTTCTCTCGTGCGCCCATTCGCATATTCATTTTGATAATGTTCAATACCTGACTTGCATGAAAACATAAAACAAGTGAGATTATCTTTGTAATGCAGAAGTGATTCTAATCCAATACTGCCTCCTTGTAGACCCCTTTGTGCTATCTCTGCAATTCTTCTGAGAGATGCCATGCATGCTGTAATTTGGTGTGTGCATTAATATAATGTGGCCTACTACTCAAAATATGAGAGCTCCAGAAGTGATGATACTTCGTAGATGACAGCTTCAACATATAGTAAAGAAGAACAAGTCCACCTGACCTGACAGATTCGAAATATACTAAGGGAGAACAACTCGACCTGACCAGTCGACCGCAAATGTCTCTGCTACTCTTCCCAACAAGGAACATACTTATTAAAGAAGAGAAGAGGATCATCTTAAAGAAGAGTAGAAGAGCAAGCAGACTGAAGATATAACAAGTCTTTCTATACAATGTCGGTTGCCCACCCACGATGAACTAGAGCGCACAGAGAAATACTATTCCTTCCGGTCTCTCCATATGTGGCTCACATGCATTTCGAAACTAAAGTAGGAACATTTAGCTGACCGATTAAACATCTCTCAGTTTTACTAATATCAACATATATCATATTTGAATTTGTACAACTAAGCTTGTTTAGCTCGATGGGTGGAGCAGTGCTATTACGACACGAACAATGTAGGCTGATCGTGGTCATCATAAAATGGGGAAACCGTAAGCATGATGAGTATAGTGTTGACCGTGGCAGTGGGATGGCAGATCTGAAGCAGCAAAACGCGCAAAGGGTAGTTAGCAACCGATGTTTGCTTTGAAATAACAACTAAGATTTGGTATGGACAAGAAAGTACAGTCAACAAGTGACAAAGAAATGCAATTTTGCTGTCTCTCCATATGTCGCGACATGCATTTGGAAACTCAAGTGGGACCTTTAGCTAACCAATTAAATGTGTCTGTTAACTAATATCAGTGTCATATCACAATCATATTTGAACAACTAAGCTTTGGAATTTTGAGTGTTGTGTTGTTTAGCTTGAAGGGTGGAGTAATTCTAGTACGACAGAAAGCACGCACGCAGATCATAGTAGAGTAGATAAAAGGGGAAAACCCCAAGCATCAAGAGTAAAATCAGGAAAGTGGAACTAGCTGGAACAGTGGGTGACGCACATGCTTTTTGAAACGAATATAGGAACATTAGGTGACCAATTAAACGTTCTCTATTTTAGTAATATGAGCATCATATCAGATTCGTATTTCAACACCTAAGCTTTGGAATTGTGAGTGGCATGTTGTTTCGCTTGATGGGTTGAGGTCTTGAGGAGCAGTGCTAACACGACATGAAGCACCTACGATGATGGTAGTGAATATAAAGGGGGGGAACCATAAGATTTACGAGTATAGTGACCGTGCCATGGCGGATCCGAAGGTGCAAACCGGACAAAGCTACTTCGCAACCAATGTTTGCTTTCAACTAGCCACTACGATTTGGCACGGACAAGAAAAGTATAGTAAACAATTTATGATCTATTTTCCGGGTGAGATCAATAACTTAAGCACATATGGAAGTGTACCACCTCTCTTGTGACGCCATGTAGGCCCCTGCTGATACGTTGAGGGTGCTGCGGGTGTGATGGCTGTCGGTGGCGGGGAAGAAGACTTTAGATGGCAGACGGCCGGGTCGGGGGATAAATCCTGTTACCGTGGATGAGGCAGTCGTAGGAGCGGCAAAGGCAAGGTGGACAACGGCGCCGATGAAGCGAGAGGACGCGATGAAAGGATCCTGGTCCGACACCGTGGATGAGAGACGTCCGTCTCTTGCAGTGGACGACGGGGTAGGGGTAGCGGCTCCGAAAAGGTGGAAGATGGGGTGGCGGACGGAGCAGGCTGGCCTCAGTGGGAGGTTGTTGTGGCGCCGACGGTGTATCAATGGGTAAATGGAGGGGAGGGGGATCTCAAACTTTGGGACACGCTTGTCTCAAATGTGGGAAAGTTACAACTTATCCCCGTTTAAAATTTCAGACATCACGTCGGTTGGGGATAGGATGGTAATCTCGCATCTCCCAAATATTTGCCGGTAGCGATTTCGGGCGAGGAGAGGGTGTTTTGCCGCCCATGGTTGGCGCCCACGGTGTATGAACGAGGCTGACAGGTAGGGCGGTTGTGTCACGTCTGAGGGATGTTACACATCTTCCCCTATTTAAAATATTTGCCTACATCGATTTCGGACGAGGAGAGTATGTTTTGTTGCCCATCGTGTATGAATCGGGAAATGGAGGGAGAGACACATGTCTTTCGGACGAGCTTGAACTAAATGTGCTTTGCCACCCACGTTTGGCGCCCACCGTATCTGAATGGGCTCAGAGGCGGTCGTGTCACGTCTGATAGAAGTTACTAGTCTACCCCTATCGACAGCAGTGTAAATCCGGTCGATAAGGATGTCAAGTGTCAGGGGTAGACAATAATTTCCATCTCGCAAACACTTGCTTCGGGCAGCCCACAAATGATAGTGGATGTTTAGTCGCTTCGTTCAAAACTTGGGAGAATTAGCATTCATGTTTGCCCTGGGCCCTGGCAACTAAATTCAAATCCAATTTGTATTCGATTACGAATATCCACAGATAATTCTACGTTTTGTTATTTATTTCTTCAAAACCACAACAAAGATTTATTCCACATTTATATATTATTATTATTTATAAATGTCGTGATCTTCGAATTCAGTAGGTTGGATACCCTTTGAGTCAAACATTTATTTCATCCAATACAATATGCTCACACGAAAAACAGTTCACCTTATGTCAATCATACAAGTACTGAGGATTACCTCGCCTAAAAAATTAGGATCATTACAACACATGGACAACATAGAGGGTCTTACAAAATAATCCATTTAGAGACATGACACAACTAGCAAGTACAATAATCTAATGACAATTACAACTGTTATCTGAAGAAGAACTGGGATTACCCTGGGCTTCAGATAGCAGAAACAGCAGGACCTCCTCCGTCTTCAAATGCAACATTCTTACTTCCTCCAATTCTTGGGTTTCTTGCATAATGCGTGCAGCTAATTGCATAATTTCCATACTCAAGATGAAGATTACCTCATTCATGGCAGCCACACCATCTCTTTCTGCCTCTAGTAGAGCCTCAAGAACTATAATATTTGTGCTCAGACTGCTCCCGAGCGGTGTTGCCTCTGAATGAAGGAAATATGCCCTAGAGGCAATAATAAAGTTATTATTTATTTCCTTATTTCATGATAAATGTTTACTATTCATGCTGGAATTGTATTAACCGGAAACATAATACATGTGTGAATACATAGACAAACAGAGTGTCACTAGTATGCCTTTACTTGAATAGCTCGTTGATCAAAGATGGTTAAGTTTCCTAACCATAGACATGAGTTGTCATTTGATAAATGGGATCACATTATTAGGAGAATGATTTGATTGACTTGACCCATTCCGTTAGCTTAGCACTTGATCGTTTTAGTTTACTGCTATTGCTTTCTTCATAACTTATACATGCTCCTATAACTATGAGATTATGCAACTCCCGATTACCGGAGGAACACTTTGTGTGCTACCAAACATCACAACGTAACTGGGTGATTATAAAGGTGCTTCACAGGTGTCTCTGATGGTACTTGTTGAGTTGGCATAGATCAAGATTAGGATTTGTCACTCTGATTGTCGGAGAGGTATCTCTGGGCCCTCTCAGTAATGCACATCACTATAAGCCTTGCAAGCAATGTGATTAATGAGTTAGTTGCGGGATGATGCATTACGGAACGAGTAAAGAGACTTGCCAGTAACGAGATTGAGCTAGGTATTGAGATACCGACGATCGAATCTCGGGCAAGTAACATACCGATGACAAAGGGAACAATGTATGTTGTTATGTAGTTTAACCGATAAAGATCTTTGTAGAATATGTAGGAACCAATATGAGCATCCAGGTTCCTCTATTGGTTATTGACCAGAGACGTGTCTCGGTCATGTCTACACAGTTCTCGAACCCGTAGGGTCCGCACGCTTAACGTTCGGTGACGATCGGTATTATGAGTTTATGTGTTTTGATGTACCAAAGGAAGTTCTAAGTCCCAGATATGATCACGGACATGACGAGGAGTCTCAAAATGGTCGAGACATAAAGATTGATATATTGGACGGCTATATTGGGACAACGGAAGTGTTTCGGTTGGTTTCGGAGAAAACCGGAGTGCCGGAGGGGTTACCTGTAACACCCCGCATGTAACTTGCCATATTTGTAACTCCGACTCTTGCCATTTCCGGCTATGTGATATGTTTTTCCCTCCGTTGTCGGGTGTTGTTCTTTCATTTTGTATTTTGTCATGTCATGCATTTTCATATCATGTCATCATGTGCATTGCATTCGCATACGTGTTCGTCTCATGCATCCGAGCATTTTCCCCGTTGTCCGTTTTCCAATCCGGCGCTCCTATCTCCTCCGGTGCACCCCTCTAGTTTTCTTTCGTGTGCGTGTGTCAAACTTTCTCAGAATGGACCGAGGCTTGTCAAGTGGTCTTAATATACCACCCGGAGAGACTACCGGTCAAGTTTCGTTCCATTCGGAGGTCGTTTGGTACTCCAACGGTTAACCGGGCATCCGCAATGTCCATTTGAGTGTCCAGCAAAAACCCCCTCCAAAACCAGTCCAAAGCCCACCAAACTCTCTTCCATGCTCTAGGTCGTTCGATCATGATCGTGTGGGCGAAAACCGCACCTCATTTGGAGCCTCCTAACTCCCTCTACCTATTTATATGTGGGCATCCCGAAAAACGGATTCGCAGACGAACCCTAGCGTTTTCCCACCGCGCCGCCGGACGCGTCCGTCCGCGCCGGACAACGTCCAACCGCCGCCGCCGCCGGCCCGCAGGCCCGTTTCCGGCCCCCATGGCCCAAGCTGCGCCGCCGCCCGAGCCCACGCCCGCACCGCGCCTCTGCCGCCTCTCCCGCCGCCGGCCGGCCCGCCGCCGGCCGCCGCCGCGGCGCCCGTCCCCGCCGCCGCGCGCCCGCTGTAATTTTGTTGCCATGTCAACTTGATGCTACAGAGAGATCCATGCATATTTTGGAGATGTTCAGTAATGATGTTTTGTAGCTATAGTTGTAATTGATCCATTCCTGCAATTTTTTGCAATTTTAGAGTACCATAGCATGACTCAATCTTGCTCTACTTTTGCTATAAAATATTTCTGGCAGATTCTTAACATGACATGCATTTTTGCCAAACTTATTGTAGTTGATCCATACATGATATGCAATTTTTCTTGCCATGGTTAGCTTCATAATCATGCCTTCTTGCTGTAGGTATGCTTGGTTTGTCATGAATTGCATTGTAGTGAGTGCATCAAGCTCACAAAGAGGCCTACATATTAATATTTCTGCCATGTTCTGTTTTCTGCCAAGTCTGAAATCTGATAACGAAACTTGCTATGTTTACATGCTTGCTATCATATCTTATGGTCCTTTTTGGCTTATGGTCAGTAAGGGACTTTTTTCACGTGCTTTTAGTAGAACAATACCATGCCTTTTTTTGCTATGTTAAGTTCCTGTAGCATGTTTATTTCGTGCTCTGAACATTGCTACCTGATGATGATTTCTGCCATGTCCAGTTTTTCAGTCTGTGAACCTGTAATCTTTTGCACTTTTGCCATGCTTATTTGAGCTTGATATGTTGTGAACTAGCCGTAGCTCAGTGTTCATCTTTTGTCAAGCTTCTCCTGTAGATTACTGCCATGTGCTTTTTTGCTATATTGGGGTGCTGTATCATTGTTACTTGTTGCATTTTAAGTGCTATCTTACTGTTTATCGCAGATTAGTGTCATTCTTGTTTTGCTTGCCATTTGCAAACCGTGCATCCGATTCCGGTGATCTTTATATCGATTTCGACCGAAATCATCTCATCTTTCCAGTGGCATACTTGGTTTGCCAAGTTACTGCCATGTTCATCCTTTTCCTTCCGAAGCACGCATATGCAGCGCATATCATATCTTGCATATCATACATGTCTTGCATCATGTTGCTTGTGCATTTCTCGTTGTTGATTGTGGTTCCGTTTGTTGTGTTCTTGTCTTGGGTAGAGCCGGGAGACGAGTTCATGAATGAGGAACCTGTCGAGTACGCTTACGAGGATCAAGCTTTCGACAACTCTGAGAATCTTGCAGGCAAGATGACCACCCCTCGAAATCACTTCTATCTTTGCTATGCTAGTTGTTCGCTCTATTGCCATGCTCGCTACCTATCACCTGCTATATCATGTCTCCTAATTTTAGCCATGTGCCTCTAACCATCCTTTCCTAGCAAACCGTTGTTTGGCTAAGTTACCACTTTTGCTCAGCCCCTCTTATAGCGTTGCTAGTTGCAGGTGAAGTTGAAGTTTGTTCCATGTCGGAACATGGATATGTTGGGATATCACACTATCTCTTATTTAATTAATGCATCTATATATTTTGGTAAAGGGTGGAAGGCTCGGCCTTATGCCTGGTGTTTTGTTCCACTCTTGCCGCCCTAGTTACTGTTATACCGGGATTATGTTCCTTGAGTTTGCGTTCCTTACGCGGTCGGGTGATTTATGGGACCCCCTTGACAGTTCGCCTTGAATAAAACTCCTCCAGCAAGGCCCAACCTTGGTTTTACCATTTGCGACCTATACCTTTTTCCCTCGGGTTTTCTAGAGCCCGAGGATCATCTTTATTTTAAACCCCCGGGCCAGTGCTCCTCTGAGTATTGGTCCAAACTGTCAGTCGCCGGTGGCCACCAGGGGCAACTCTGGGCTGGCCTATCGGAAGCTTGGACAATCCGGTGTGCCCTGAGAACGAGATATGTGCAGCTCCTATCGGGATTTGTCGGCACATTCGGGCGGCTTTGCTGGTCTTGTTTTACCATTGTCGAGATGTCTTGTAAACCGGGATTCCGAGACTGATCGGGTCTTTCCGGGAGAAGGTTTATCCTTCGTTGACCGTGAGAGCTTATGATGGGCTAAGTTGGGACACCCCTGCAGGGTATTATCTTTCGAAAGCCGTGCCCGCGGTTATGAGGCAGATGGGAATTTGTTAATGTCCGGTTGTAGATAACTTGTCACTTGACCCTATTAAAATACACCAAGTGCGTGTGTAGCCGTGATGGTCTCTTCTCGGCGGAGTCCGGGAAGTGAACACGGTCTGTGTTATGTATGACGTAAGTAGGTGTTCAGGACCTCTTCTTGGTCATTGCTAGATGACGTCCGTTCCTTTGCTTCTCTTCTCGCTCTCATTTGCGCAAGTTAGCCACCATATATGCTTTTGCCGCTGCAGCTCCACCTCTTTGCACCTCTTGTCCTATAAGCTTAAATAGTCTTGATCTCGCGGGTGTGAGATTGCTGAGTCCCCGTGACTCACAGATTCTACCAAAACAGTTGCAGGTGTCGACGATGCCAGTGCAGATGATGGCGTCGATCTCAAGTGGGAGTTCGACGAGGAACGTGGTCGTTACTATGTGTCTTTTCCTGATGATCAGTAGTGGAGCCCAGTTGGGACGATCGGGGATCTAGCATTTGGGGTTGTCTTATTTTCATCTGGATTTTGACCGTAGTCGGTCTATATGATTGTATTTTGGATGATGTATGAATGATATTTAAGTATTGTGTGAAGTGGCGATTGTAAGCCAACTCTTTATCCCATTCTTGTTCATTACATGGGATTGTGTGAAGATGACCCTTCTTGCGACAAAACCACTATGCGGTTATGCCTCTAAGTCGTGCCTCGACACGTGGGAGATATAGCCGCATCGTGGGGGTTACATTACCGGAATTGGACTAATGGGCCACATGGGCCTTAGTGGAGAGAGAGAGGGCCGGCCAGGGCAGGCCACGCGCCCCCTTCTCCTCTGGTCCGAATTGGACTAGGGAAGGGGGGGGGCGGCGCCCCTCTTTCCTTCTCCCTCTCCTCCTTCCTTTCCCCCTCCTAGTACGAGTAGTAAAGGGGAGTCCTACTCCTACTAGGAGGAGGACTCCTCTCCTGGCGCGCCCCAAGGGCCGGCCGGCCTCCCCCTTGCTCCTTTATATACGGGGGTAGGGGCACCCTAGGACAGACAAGTTGATTGTTCCAAGCCGTGTGCGGTGCCCCCCTCCACCATAATCCACCTCGGTCATATCGTAGCGGTGCTTAGGCGAAGCCCTGTGTCGGTAACTTCATCATCACCATCATCACGCTGTCGTGCTGACGAAGCTCTCCCTCGAAGCTCTACTGGATTGTGAGTTCGTGGGACGTCGCCGAGCTGAACGTGTGCAGTCCGCGAAGGTGTCGTACCTTCGGTGCTAGGATCGGTCGATCGTGAAGACGTACGACTACATCAACCGTGCTCTCATAACGCTTCCGCTTACAGTCTACAAGAGTACGTAGACAACACTCTCCCCTCTCGTTGTTATGCATCACCATAATCTTGCGTGTGCGTAGGAATTTTTTTGAAATTACTACGTTCCCCAATAGTGGCATCCGAGCCAGGTTTATGCGTAGATGTTATATGCACGAGTAGAACAAAAGTGAGTTGTGGGCGATACAAGTCATACTACTTACCAGCATGTCATACTTTGATTCGGCGGTATTGTTGGATGAAGCGTCCCGGACTGACATTACCCGTACGCTTATGCGAGACAGGATCTACCGACGTGCTTCGCACACAGGTGGCTGGCGGGTGTCAGTTTCTCCAACTCTAGTTGAATCAAGTGTGGCTACGCCCGGTCCTTGTGAAGGTTAAAACAGCACTAAGTTGACGAATATTGTTGTGGTTTTGATGCGTAGGTAAGAGCGGTTCTTGCTCAGCCCGTAGCAGCCACGTAAAACTTGCAACAACAAAGTAGAGGACGTCTAACTTGTTTTTGCAGGGCATGCTGTGATGTGATATGGTCAAGACATGATGCTAAATTTTATTGTATGAGATGATCATGTTTTGTAACGAAGTTATCGGCAACTGGCAGGAGCCATATGGTTGTCGCTTTATTGTATGCAATGCAATCTCCCTGTAATTGCTTTACTTTATCACTAAGCAGTAGCGATAGTCGTACTAGCAATAGTTGGCGAGACAACAACAATGCTTCGATGGAGATCAAGGTGTCAAGCCGGTGACGATTGTGATCATGACGGTGCTTTGGAGATGGAGATCAAAGGCACAAGATGATGATGGCCATATCATATCACTTATATTGATTGCATGTGATGTTTATCTTTTATGCATCTTATTCTGCTTTGATTGACAGTAGCATTATAAGATGATCTCTCACTAAATTTCAAGGTACAAGTGTTCTCCCTGACTATGCACCGTTGCCAAAGTTCGTCGTGCCGAGACACCATGTGATGATCGGGTGTGATAAGCTCTACGTTCACATACAACGGGTGCAAGCCAGTTTTGCACACGCAGAAATACATAGGTTAAACTTGACGAGCCTAGCATATGCAGATATGGCCTCGGAACACTTCGACCGAAAGGTCGAGCGTGAATCATAGAGTAGATATGATCAACATAGTGATGTTCACCGTTGAAAACTACTCCATCTCACGTGATGATCGGACATGGTTTAGTTGATTTGGGTCACGTGATCACTTAGATGATTAGAGGGATGTCTATCTAAGTGGGAGTTCTTAAGTAATATGATTAATTGAACTTTAATTTATCATGAACTTAGTACCTGATAGTATTTTGCATGTCTATGTTGTTGTAGATAGATGGCCCGTGCTGTTGTTCCGTTGAATTTTAATGGGTTCCTTGAGAAAGCAAAGTTGAAAGATGATGGTAGCAATTACACGGAATTGGTCCGTAACTTGAGAATTATCCTCATTGCTGCGTAGAAGAATTACGTCTTGGAAGCACCGTTGGGTGCCAGGCCTGCTGCAGATGCAACTGACAATGTTAAGAACGTCTGGTAGATTAAAGTTGATGACTACTCGATAGTTTTGTGTGCCATGCTTTACGGCTTTGAACCAGGACTTCAACGACGTTTTGAACGTCATGGAGCATATGAGATGTTCGGGAGTTGAAGTTAATATTTGAAGCAAATGCCAGGATTGAGAGATATGAAGTCCCCAATAAGTTCTACAACTGCAAGATGGAGGAGAATAGTTCTGTCAGTGAACATATACTCAAAATGTCTGGGTATAATAATCACTTGATTCAACTGGGAGTTAATCTTCCTGATGATAGTGTCATTGACAGAATTCTTCAATCACTACAACCAAGCTACAAGAGCTTCGTGATGAACTATAACATGCAAGGGATGGATAAGACAATTCCCGAGCTCTTCGCGATGCTAAAGGCTGCGGAGGTAGAAATCAAGAAGGAGCATCAAGTGTTGATGGTCAACAAGACCACCGGTTTCAAGAAAAAAGGTAAAGGGAAGATGAAGGGGAACTTCAAGAAGAACGGCAAACAAGTTGTTGCTCAGGAGAAGAAACCCAAGTCTGGACCTAAGCCTGAGACTGAGTGCTTCTACTGCAAACAGACTGGTCACTAGAAGCGGAACTGCCCCATGTATTTGGCGGATAAGAAGGATGGCAAGGTGAACAAAGGTATATGTGATATACATGTTATTGATGTGTACCTTACTAAAGCTCGTAGTAGCACCTGGGTATTTGATACTGGTTCTGTTGCTAATATTTGCAAGTCGAAACAGGGACTACGGATTAAGCGAAGATTGGCTAAGGACGAGGTGACGATGCGCGTGGGAAATGGTTCCAAAGTCGATGTGATCGCCATCGGCACGCTACCTCTACATCTACCTTCGGGATTAGTTTTAGACCTGAATAATTGTTATTTGGTGCCAGAGTTGAGCATGAACATTATATCTGGATCTTGTTTGATGCGAGACAGTTATTCATTTAAATATGAGAATAATGGTTGTTCTAGTTATATGAGTAATATCTTTTATGGTCATGCACCCTTGAAGAGTGGTCTATTTTTGTTGAATCTCGATAGTAGTGATACACATATTCATAATGTTGAAGCCAAAAGATGCAGAGTTGATAATGATAGTGCAACTTATTTGTGGCACTGCCGTTTGGGCCATATTGGTGTAAAGCGCATGAAGAAACTCCATACTGATGGACTTTTGGAATCACTTGATTATGAATCACTTGGTACTTGCGAACCATGCCTCATGGGCAAGATGACTAAAATGCCGTTCTCCGGAACAATGGAGCAAGCAACAGATTTGTTGGAAATCATACATACTGATGTATGTGGTCCGATGAATATTGAGGCTCGCGGCGGGTATCGTTATTTTCTCACCTTCACAGATGATTTGAATAGATATGGGTATATCTACTTACTGAAACATAAGTCTGAAACATTTGAAAAGTTCAAAGAATTTCAGAGTGAAGTAGAAAATCATCGTAACAAGAAAATAAAGTTTCTACGATCTGATCGTGGAGGAGAATATTTGAGTTATGAGTTTGGTCTTCATTTGAAACAATGCGGAATAGTTTCGCAACTCACGCCACCCGGAACACCACAGCTTAATGGTGTGTTCGAACGTCGTAATCATACTTTACTAGATATGGTGCGATCTATGATGTCTCTTACTGATTTACCGCTATCATTATTTTTAGATAAAAGGCAAACGCCCGACTTTATAAATAAAGCCATAAGGCAGGTAGCAACAACCTCACAGATAAGTATCAAACACACCCAAGCCCCAACGACGGGCGAGACAGCAGAGGAGAAAGGCAAGTACATGGCTCCCTCGCCAGTACATGGCACGCAGGCCGGAAGAGAAAGATCCAACTAAAACAGCATCCGGCCCAAAAGAAGCAATTAAGCATCCTGCTCTTGTCTGCATAACCGAGACGCCGTAGCCCGGATTTTGTAGATCAGCATAGAGAGCGCCTCTTGGTCGTCGACCTTAGTCAATGATTTCCACTGCTGTAGGAAAGCACATGATTTAAATAAGCAGTCAGCAGGTTTAGCCGGAAACACGTGCTCGATAGTAAATCTGTTCCTAGTCGTCCACAGGGACCAGCATAAAGCTCCCAAGCCCACCCAAAAGATGCGCCTGGAGACGCCGAAATGGTTGTATGCCAGCTACGCAACTCGGCAAAGGAGGCAGGGGCCCAAGAAACACGGTGCCAGTCCCGCACGCAACTCCAAATGAGCTTAGCCAGGTGACAATGGAAAAATATGTTCCGTGTCTTCCAGAACACCGCATAGGGCACAGAACTGGGAGCCCGGTTCATTTCTCTTACGAATTTGATCAGCCGAGGGCAACCGACCTCGGAAAGCTTGCCACAAGAAGATTTTAATCTTAGGCGGAATACGGGCCTTCCAAATCTGGGAGAAACGATTAGTAGGTGTGCCACCAACAAGCTTAGAGTAAAGTGATTTAATAGAAAAGCGTCCAGAGGCAGACAGCGGCCAGAGCACGGAATCCCTGACCGTCGAGAGCGTAGGGAAGAGCGCAGTAAGACGTTGCCAATCTTCGAACTCTATAGGCTACAGGGGGCGGCGGAAGGCCAGGTTCCACCCCTGGGAAGCTAACTTTGCAATAGAAATATTTGGATCAGAACAATAAGAGAAAAGGGTAGGGAAGGTCACCGAGACAGGTGAGTCTCCACACCACCAGTCTAGCCAAAACCTAATCGAGGAGCCGTCCCCAACAACAAACTTAACGAAAGATTGAAAAACAGGTCTAACTTTGACCAAAGACTTCCAAAACTGAGAACCACCATGCGGCAGAGAAAACATCGGGCTAGAGGACAGAAATTATTTAGCCTTAAGAATCGACAGCCAAAGGGGCTGATCCTCAGCACTCATAATCTTCCACCACCATTTAACCATCAGGCATTGGTTCATGATGGAAGTATTAAGAATCCCTAACCCCCAAGGTTTTTGGGCCTACACATCAACTTCCATTTAACAAAGCGGTATTTGCGGCGATTGTCCGCCGCATTCCAGTAAAACGCCCCATGGTGTTTATCAAAACCAGCATGAATCCCAGCCGACAAGAGATAGAAGCCCATCAGGAACATGGGAAGGGAGGAAAGACAAGCATTAATTAGAGCCACTTTACCCGCATTCGTGTTATATCTACCCCGCCAGGGATGGACCCTGTTGCCCACCTTTATGACCACCGGGGCAAAATCTTTCGCATGAAGCACGTCCGGGGAAATTGGCAAGCCCAAGTATTTGAACGGAAAGGAGCCTAGCTTACAGTTGAGAAGGTGTGCCACTCGCACGACTTCCGACTCGTCCACACCAGTAACAACCACTTCACTTTTGGAAAAGTTAATCTTAAGCCCCGACATCGCCTCGAAGCATAATAAAATAAACTTGAGGTGAGCAAGGCACGCATCACTCAGCTCAACCATAATAATAGTGTCGTCCGCGTATTGGAGGTGGGTCAGACCATGGGGAATAAGATTAGAACTAACCGGAGTAATGTGCCTGCAAGTAGTTTCCCTAGAGAGCAAGCGAGATAAGGCATCAGTAACGAAGTTGAACAGAATGGGCAAGGCAGGGTCGCCTTGCCGCAGGCCCCTACCATTGGCAAAGAACTTGCTAACCTGACCATTAACATTGATGGCAGTGTGGCCTCCCGAGACCAATTGCATAATTCTATGGACAAGGGGCCCCTCAAACCCTTTAGCCAATAAAACTCTACGTAAAAAAGGCCAACTCACCGAATCATAGGCCTTCTCAAAACCTGGTTTAAGAATCACCGCTTTCGAATTGCGAATCTTAAGGTCATGAACGATTTCATGCAGGCAAAGAACCCCGTCCAGAATGAAACGACCCTTAATGAAAGCCGACTGAAAAGAGCTGATGGTACGGTGGGCAATGGGGGAGAGGCGAGTGGCTAGCCCTTTGGCCGGAAACTTGGCGAAGTTATTAATAAGGGCAATCGGCCTAAATTGCGAGATCAAGTCCGCGCCCTTGACTTTAGGTATAAGGGTAATGACAGTGTAGTTAAGGCGAGACATATCCACCATGCCCAACCAGAACCCTTTGATAATTTTACAAATGAGAACCCGCAACTGCGGCTAGAATTTTTAAAGAAGGGGATAGAAAAACCATCAGGCCCAGAAGCAGTGTTCGGGTTAGCCGAGCTAATCACCTGCCAAATCTCCTTGTCAGATAAAGGGACCATCAGGCCCAAATTTTTGCCCGGAGAAATCCTAGAACCCTCATCCCAGAAACCAGAGCAGAGGTCAAGCCCAGGGTCTGGCTTAGAGCCGAGGAGATTGGAATAGAAGCCAACAATGGGATTCATAATGAGGGACTGGTCCGAGATTCTGACGCCCACAATCAACATAGTGTCACTGAAACATCTGCGGCATCTACCATTAGCGATCGCAAAGAAATACACCGTCATAGCATCCCCCTTCAAGGTCCAATTAAGGGCAACTCGTTGGCGCCAGTAAATTTCCGACTG
Organism: Aegilops tauschii subsp. strangulata; assembly: GCF_002575655.3. NCBI lineage: Eukaryota > Viridiplantae > Streptophyta > Magnoliopsida > Poales > Poaceae > Aegilops > Aegilops tauschii. The sequence continues at coordinate 291,742,776 of NC_053038.3, forward strand.
TTGGTGCAGACATCAAAGCATCTTCCAGGGAGTAACGAGTAGCCCACTGAGAGGCGGAGAGACCAGACGTGTCAGCAGAGTGATCCAGATCCCGAAGTTGAGATTCAAGGGAGTCTTTGTCTCTACGAAGCTCAGCCGCCCTATTCCGAGACCACCCCCTTAAGAATTTATGAAGCTCATAAGACAGTTTGTGCCAATCATCCATGGGGCGAAAGGAGCGATGAGGAGAAGAAAGAAGATTAGAGATCTTTGAAGCCATCATCTCACAGAAGCCCTCCACAACAAGCCAAGAAGCATAAAACTGGAAATGGGAGGGAGAAACGAGGGAAAGGATACCTGCATCTAGGACCAGGGGAACATGATCAGAGCCAACCGCAGGCCTGGACTTAAGCAGCGCGCGGGGAAACAGCGAGTCCCATCGATCAGACACAAACACCCTATCCAGCACCGACCGGACAGGAGAGGATTGATGGTTAGACCAAGTGAACCGCGCCCCCACCCTAGGGAGCTCACGAAGCGCGCAACTACTAATGAAATCATTAAAAGCATTGGCGAGAGGCCAAGAGAAATTAGGACTGTTCTTGTCGGCCGGAGAGCGTAACAAATTGAAATCACCCCAATTAAAAGAGGAATATTACAGGCTTCAATCTTAATCAAAGTTCATCCAAAAAAAGAGGTGCAAGCGAGTGATCCGTGGGGCCATATACCACCATAAATTCCCACAAAGTGTTCAGCTGACGATGGTGAACCACACAACTAGCCCAAAAAATGCCATGATCAAAAGCAATGAAGTCAAACATGTCCTGCTTGGACCCAATAAAGATGCCCCCAGAATGACCCGCAGCAGGGAGAAAGTGCCAGTCAAACCTATCCATCCCAGCCAGTGCAGAAAGTTCAGAAGGGGAAAAGGATTCCTTAAACGTTTCGACCAACCCTAAAATGTCAATATGTTCACCAGAAACCAAGTCATGAATCTGGTCTCGGCGCCCCCTAGCACCGAAACCATGAATATTCCAGAAGAGAGCTCTCATTTGAAGGAAAGGTTTTTAATACGAAGACTCGATCTGCACGGGGCCACACAAGGCTTAGAGCGCTTGGAACGACCGATCTTAACATGGGCAGGGGGAGCAGACGACTGGCCACAACCATTTGTCGCACCGCCCACCCTAGACTGACCCTGAACCCCAGCAGGGCCAGCAACACTCGCGGCCTCCAAGGCCTTAGCAATAGCAGCCTGGGCTGCCTCATTGGCCCTAATGACAGAAAGAAGGTGAGAAGGAGATCCCATCCCCGGTTTAGCAGCCACCCCAATATCGGACATGATATGCAGCAAATATCATCTGATAATGCAGGTAAAACAAGGTGAACAGGAGAGGCAGGGAGAGATGGTTGGACAGACGAACCTGCAGGAGGAAGATCCCTGGCCGCGGCACGCCGCTCCGCCCGCACCACCACCGAAACGCCAAAGTCGAGCACACGCCGGCCCTTCCGCGCCGTGGACGCTGGAGAACGCAGCACCGGGGAGCACCGGACCAGGGCCAGACCCCGAGGCAGAGCCCAGATCCTTGTCCAGACGACGAGCCAGACCCGCCGCCGCAAGCTTGGAGGTAGAAGAAGCCCGACTCTTAGCAGAAAATTTCTAGACCGACGACTTCTTCTTCTTCTTAGATGAGAGCTCGATGGAACGCAGGGGGAAGCTGGAAGATCCTCGATCCCAGAGAAGGAAGGAGACTGCGGACGAGTAGGCACATTGGAGCACACACCAGAGAAGGGGGTCCCCTTACCAACAGCAGCATCACGGGGAGCCAGGCCCTCCTTCTGAGGGTTAGGAGCTGGGGCATTGTCCTTGAGCAACTCACGTTCATCAGGCTCCAGCTTATCCCATTCAGACTGAGTAAAGCACGGATCCGTGCCTCCACTTGGGTTTTGCCCCCCGGCCGAACCATCCCCATGCATGTCATCTTGGTCAGAAGGCTTGGAAGGAGGAGGCGGAGGTGGAACATGGGGTTCAGCACCCTAAACCCGAACATGAAGTCGCACACCCTCAGGAGATGGGAAAACATCCACGAAACCATGAACACAGGAAGGATCGATGCACCACACACTGAGACAAATCGGGCCAACCTTGCCCAGAGACTCCGAATCAACTTCCACAGGCTTGCCAATGAGATTACCAAAAGCCATCATGAACTCCACAGAGCGAAGCCCAACAGGCACGTCGTCAACTAACACCCAAGTCTTGCTGAGAGGGCCCACCACCTTCGCACCACAGGTAGCCGCTTTGACAGACACCACAAGCTGGTTTAGGGGAAGAGTAAAACTGGTGCACGAGGAGATCATCCTTAGACAGTCCTTGGAGTGGAAAACCATTGCGAATTCATACTCTGAAAGCTGGCGCACCTGCCAGTCCCAGCCACCGTCATCCCAGATTTTCAAACCATCAAGGAGGGTCCGCGGAGAGATCTTCTGACCACACACCGTGATGATGGCCGCATTAGAGAGGGATGGCGCAGCCATCACCACAGGAACATCAGCATCCAAAGTGAAGAACGAGCATCCAGGCAAACCCAACCCAAACTGTATGAAGGAGGGGCTCTTGGTACGATTACGGCAGTCCACGGTAAGATGACCATCGGAACGGCAGATGAGGCAGAAGGGTGGCTTAGTGCATCTAGATTGGAAGTGGTTCAGACGGTGGCAGGCAAAGCAAGTCAGGGTCGGAGAAGGGCCCGAGACAACAGGATGCTGGCGGGGAGGGGGAGGCGGCGGCGGCAGGATGCCATCACCACGGACCGCAGAAGAGGCACCCGGAGCAGAGGGAGGAGGACGCCGATCCCCGACCAGCGAAGAGGAAGAGCCAGGCCGGAAGTGCGGCCCCGAGCGAGAGGCAGCGCCAGCCGCAAACGAGCGAGGAGGTGGCCGAGGCGGAGGGACCGGACCCCTGGCTGGAGCGGGGCGCGGCACCGACGAGGAGGAGCCACCACCAACCGAAGCAGCAGCGGCCTCCCACGGATCTGGCCCCGACCCCGACACACCACCTGATCCAGGGAGCGCCGTCCCATATCTGGCCATGGAGCGTGCCGGCCCCGCCTCCCAATCCTCCCGCTCGCGCGACAGCTCGCGCGCCGCCCGCTCAGATTCAAGCTTCGACCGCAGCTCCGCCTCATAGGCCAAATCGACACCATTGCCCGGTGAAACTTCACGGGCCCGCTTGCTACCCGAAAGGGCCTCGGAGGAGGAGCCCCTAGACTTGTCCATGGCGATCACTTCAGCGAAGGAGAGGAGGAGAGGAGGTGGGGAAGAAGTGGATCTGGAGAAATGGCGGATAGGACGATGTGCCCTGCGGATATCAGCGGCGGAAGCCGGAAACCCTAGGAAGGGGGGAGAGGCACCGCGGCACACCCATATATAGCCACAACAGGCCAGGCCAGAGTGGGCCGAATGGGCCGGAATGGGACAGCGGGCCAAGGGAGGGGACGGACGCGAAGCAGTGGCCACGGCCCACAGACGGGAGGGGAGGGAAAGAATCGAGAGAAGACAGAGCTGGGGGCCCAAGCGGCCCAGCCCGAATCAATCCAGGCGCCACCAGGCCCAAGTGCCCACCAAGGCCCACCTCGACCACAGGGTTTGGCCACCAACCGCCCCCGCACATGCCGGCCCCGGCCTGAGAGGAGGAGGACGATCAGGACCAGCGACTGGTGACGCCACATCGTCCGGATCCAACACCACAAAGGAAGGAGGAGGACCGAGGAGACCACGATCCAGGGAAGGAGCCGGGCCCCGACCCGCCATGCGTCGGCGCCGACCAACGCGCATCCACCCTGACGAACCAGAGGGCACCGACACCGGCCGGGCCCGGCCACCCGGAGCAAATTTTCGGGAGCGACCCGACGCAGGAACGGGCGGCACCTCCGACACCACCAACGATGGAGCGCACTCCTCCGAATCAGAGGCCGACTCCTCCATGTCGCCCAACGCCCAGAAATGCGAGCCAGGGAAGGACGCCGACACAGAGGGGGCCAGCGCCAGAGCCAACATGCGCCCAGAGCAAGGAGAGCCGACCCGCCCCGCAGGCAGCGGGTGGGGCGACGAGGGGGAGGGAGGGGTGGGGGAGCCATGGGCAGCGGCGAGGGCAGGGGAGGACGGAGACGGGGAGCAAGGGGACGAAGGGAGAGGAGAGACCGCCATCCTCACACCCTCACCAAAATTGTTCAAATCGTTGATTTCACCGCTATCATTTTGGGGATATGCTTTGGAGACGGCTCCATTCACGGGTTATGCTTTGGAGACGGCTCCATTCACGTTAAATAGGTCACCATCAAAATCCGTTGAGACGACGCCTTATGAACTGTGGTTTGGAAAGAAACCAAAGTTGTCGTTTCTTAAAATTCGAGGCTGCTATGCTTATGTGAAAAAGCTTCAACCTGATAAGCTCGAACCCAAATCGGAGAAATGTGTCTTCAAAGGATACCCAAAGGAGACTGTTGGGTACACCTTCTATCACAGATCCGAAGGCAAGACATTTGTTGCTAAAAATGGATCCTTTCTAGAGAAGGAGTTTCTCTCGAAAGAAGTGAGAGGGAGGAAAGTAGAACTTGATGAGATAACTGTACCTGCTCCCTTGTTGGAAAGTAGTTCATCACAGAAACCGGTTCCTGTGACACCTACACCAATTAGTGAGGAAGCTAATGATATTGATCAAGAAACTTCAGATAAAGTTACTACCGAACCTCGTAGGTCAACCAGAGTAAGATTCGCGCCAGAGTGGTACGGTAATCCTATTTTGGAGGTCATGTTACTTGACCATGGCGAACCTAAGAACTATGAAGAACCGATGGTGAGCCCAGATTCCGCAAAATGGCTTGAGGACATGAAATATGAGATGGGATCCATGTATGAGAACAAAGTGTGGACTTTGGTTGACTTGACCGATGATCGGCAAGCCATAGAGAATAAATGGATCTTCAAGAAGAAGACTGACGTTGACGGTAATGTTACTGTCTACAAAGCTCGACTTGTTGGGAAACGTTTTCGACAAGTTCAAGGAGTTGACTACGATGAGACTTTCTCACCCGTAGCGATGCTTAAGTCTGTCCGAATCATGTTAGCAATTGCCGCATTTTATGATTATGAAATCTGGCAAATGGATGTCACAACTGCATTCCTGAATGGATTTCTAGAAGAAGAGTTGTATATGATGCAACCAGAAGGTTCTATCGATCCAAAAGGTACTAACAAAGTGTGCAAGCTCTAGCGATCCATTTATGGACTGGTGCAAGCCTCTCGGAGTTGGAATAAACGTTTTGATAGTGTAATCAAAGCATATGGTTTTATACAGACTTTTGGAGAAGCATGTATTTACAAGAAAGTGAGTGGGAGCTCTGTAGCATTTCTAATACTATATGTCGATGAGACATTGTTAATTGGAAATGATATAGAATTTCTGGATAGCATAAAAGGATACTTGAATAAGAGTTTTTTAATGAAAGACCTCGGTGAAGCTGCTTATATATTGGGCATCAAGATCTATAGAGATAGATCAAGACGCTTAATTGGACTTTCACAAAGCACATACCTTGATAAAGTTTTGAAAAAGTTCAAAATGGATCAAGCTAGCAAAGGGTTCTTGCCTATATTACAAGGTGTGAAGTTGAGTAAGACTCAATGCCTGACCACTGCAGAAGATAGAGAGAAAATGAAAAGTGTTCCCTATGCTTCAGCCATAGGCTCTATCATGTATGCAATGCTGTGTACCAGACCTGATGTGTGCCTTGCTATTAGTTTAGCAGGGAGGTACCAAAGTAATCCAGGAGTGGATCACTGGACAGCGGTCAAGAACATCCTGAAATACCTGAAAAGGACTAAGGATATGTTTCTCGTTTATGGAGGTGACAAAGAGCTCGTCGTAAATGGTTACGTCGATGCAAGCTTTGACACTGATCCGGAGGATTGTAAATCGCGAACCGGATACATGTTTATATTGAACGGTGGAGCTGTCAGTTGGTGCAGTTCTAAACAAAGCATCATGGCGAGATCTACGTGTGAAGCGGAGTACATATCTGCTTCAAAAGCAGCAAATGAAGGAGTCTGGATGAAGGAGTTCATATCTGATCTAGATGTCATACCTAGTGCATCGGGTCCAATGAAAATCTTTTGTGACAATACTGGTGCAATTGCCTTAGCAAAGGAATCCAGATTTCACAAGAGGACCAAGCACATCAAGAGACGCTTCAATTCCATCCGTGATCAAGTCCAGGTGGGAGTCATAGAGATTTGCAAGATACATACGGATCTGAATATTGCAGACCCGTTGACTAAGCCTCTCTCACTAGCAAAACATGATCAGCACCAAGACTCCATGGGTGTTAGAATCATTACTTTGTAATCTAGATTATTGACTCTAGTGCAAGCGGGAGACTGAAGGAAATATGCCCTAGAGGCAATAATAAAGTTATTATTTATTTCCTTATTTCATTATAAATGTTTATTATTCATGCTGGAATTGTATTAACCGAAAACATAATACATGTGTGAATACATAGACAAAGAGAGTGTCACTAGTATGCCTCTACTTGACTAGCTCGTTGATCAAAGATGGTTAAGTTTCCTAACCATGGACATGAGTTGTCATTTGATAAACGGGATCACATCATTAGGAGAATGATGTGATTGACTTGACCCATTCCATTAGCTTAGCACTTGATCGTTTTAGTATACTGCTATTGCTTTCTTCATAACTTATACATGTTCCTATAACTATCAGATTATGCAACTACCGATTACCGGAGGAACACTTTGTGTGCTACCAAACGTCACAACGTAACTGGGTGATTATAAAGGTGCTCTATAGGTGTCTCCGATGGTACTTGTTGAGTTGGCATAGATCGAGATTAGGATTTGTCACTCTGATTGTCGGAGAGGTATCTTTGGACCCTCTCGGTAATGCACATCACTATAAGCCTTGCAAGCAATGTGACTAATGACTTAGTTGCGGGATGATGCATTACGGAATGAGTAAAGAGACTTGCCGCTAACGAGATTGAGCTAGGCATTGAGATAGCGACGATCGAATCTCGGGTAAGTAACATACCGATGACAAAGGGAACAACGTATGTTGTTATGCGGTTTGACCGATAAAGATCTTCGTAGAATATGTAGGAACCAATATGAGCATCCAGGTTCCACTATTGGTTATTGACTAGAGACGTGTCTCGGTCATGTCTACATAGTTCTCGAACCCGTAGGGTCCACACGCTTAAAGTTCGATGACGATCGGTATTATGAGTTTATGTGTTTTGATGTACCGAAGGTAGTTCAGAGTCCCGGATATGATCACGGACATGACGAGGAGTCTCGAAATGGTCGAGACACAAAGATTCATATACTAGATGGCTATATTCAGACACCGGAAGTGTTCCGGGTGGTTTCGGAGAAAACCGGAGTGCCGAAGGGGTTACCGGAACCCCCCGGGAGAACTAATGGGCCACATGGGCCTTAGTGGAGAGAGAGAGGGCCGGCCAGGGCAGGCCGTGCACCCCCTTCCCCTCTGGTCCGAATTGGACTAGGGAAGGGGGGGCCTTTCCTTCTCCCTCTCCTCCTTCCTTTCCCCCTCCTAGTAGGAGTAGGAAAGGGGAGTCCTACTCCTACTAGGAGGAGGACTCCTCCTCTCCTGGCGCGCCCCAAGGGCCGGCCGGCCTCCCCCCTTGATCCTTTATATACGGGGGCAGGGGGCACCCTAGGACAGACAAGTTGATTGTTCCAAGCCGTGTGCGGTGCCCCCTCCACCATAATCCAACTCGGTCATATCGTAGCGGTGCTTAGTGTTGGGGAACGTAGTAATTTCAAAAAAATTCCTACGCACACGCAAGATCATCGTGATGTATAGCAACCAGAGGGGAGAGTGTTGTCCACGTACCCTCGTAGACCGAAAGCGGAAGCGTTTAACACAACGCGGTTGATGTAGTCGTACGTCTTCACGATCCAACCGATCAAGTACCGAACGCACGGCACCTCCGAGTTCAGCACACGTTCAGCTCGATGACGTCCCTCGAACTCCGATCCAGCCAAGTGTTGAGGGAGAGTTTCGTCGGCACGATGGCATGGTGACAATGATGACGTTCTACCGACGCAGGGCTTCGCCTAAGCACCGCTACGATATTATCGGGGTGTAATATGGTGGAGGGGGGCACCGCAACGGCTAAGAGATCAATGATCAATTGTGTCTCTAGAGGTGCCCCCTGCCCCCGTATATAAAGGAGCAAAGGGGGGTTCGGCCGGCCAAGGGGAGAGGCGCGCCAGGAGGAGTCCTACTCCTACCGGGAGTAGGACTCCCCCCCTTTTCCATGCTGGACTAGGAGAGAGAGGGGGAAGAGGTGGAGGGGAGGAAGGAAAGGGGGGCGCCGCCCCCTTCTCCTTGTCCTATTCGGACTGGGGGGAGGGGCGTGCGGCCCTGCCCTGGCCTCCTCTCCTCTCTTCCACCTAGGCCCACTAAGGCCCATTAAGTTACCGGGGGGTTCCGGTAACCTCCCGGTACTCCGGAAAAATCCCGATTTCACCCGGAACACTTCCGATATCCAAACATAGGCTTCCAATATATCAATCTTTATGTCTCGACCATTTCGAGACTCCTCGTTATGTCCGTGATCACATCCGGGACTCCGAACAACATTTGGTACATCAAAACATATAAACTCATAATATAACTATCATCGTAACGTTAAGCGTGCGGACCCTACGGGTTCGAGAACTATGTAGACATGACCGAGACACCTCTCCGGTCAATAACCAATAGCGGAACCTGGATACTCATATTGGTTCCCACATATTCTACGAAGATCTTTATCGGTCAGACCGCATAACGACATACGTTATTCCCTTTGTCATCGGTATGTTACTTGCCCGAGATTCATCGTCGGTATCTCGATACCTAGTTCAATCTCGTTACCGGCAAGTCTCTTTACTCGTTCCATAATACATCATCCCGCAACTAACTCATTAGTCACAATGCTTGCAAGGCTTATAGTGATGTGTATTACTGAGTGGGCCAAGAGATACCTCTCCGACAATCGGAGTGACAAATCCTAATCTCGAAATACGCCAACCCAACAAATACCTTTGGAGACACCTGTAGAGCACCTTTATAATCACCCAGTTACATTGTGACGTTTGGTAGCACACAAAGTGTTCCTCCGGTAAACGGGAGTTGCATAATCTCATAGTCATAGGAACATGTATAAGTCATGAAGAAAGCAATAGCAACATACTAAACGATCGAGTGCTAAGCTAACGGAATGGGTCAAGTCAATCACATCATTCTCCTAATGATGTGATCCCGTTAATCAAATGACAACTCATGTCTATGGCTAGGAAACATACCCATCTTTGATCAACAAGCTAGTCAAGTAGAGGCATACTAGTGACACTCTGTTTGTCTATGTATTCACACAAGTATTATGTTTCCGGTTAATACAATTCTAGCATGAATAATAAACATTTATCATGATATAAGGAAATAAATAATAGCTTTATTATTGCCTCTAGGGCATATTTCCTTCAGTCTCCCACTTGCACTAGAGTCAATAATTTAGATTACATAGTAATGATTCTTACACCCATGGAGTCTTGGTGCTGATCATGTTTTGCTCGTGGAAGAGGCTTAGTCAACGAGTCTGTAACATTCAGATCCGTATGTATCTTGCAAATTTCAATGTCTCCCACCTGGACTAAATCCCGGATGGAATTGAAGCGTCTTTTGATGTGCTTGGTTCTTTTTCTAAATCTGGATTCCTTTGCTAAGGCAATTGCACCAGTATTGTCACAAAAGATTTTCATTGGACCTGATGCACTAGGTATGACACCTAGATCGGATATGAACTCCTTCATCCAGACTCCTTCAGTTGCTGCTTCCGAAGCAGCTATGTACTCTGCTTCACACGTAGATCCCGCCACGACACTTTGCTTAGAACTGCACCAACTGACAGCTCCACCGTTCAATGTAAACACGTATCCGGTTTGCGATTTAGAATCGTCCGGATCAGTGTCAAAGCTTGCATCAACGTAACCATTTACGATGAGCTCTTTGTCACCTCCATAAACGAGAAACATATCCTTAGTCCTTTTCAGGTATTTTAAGATGTTCTTGACCACTGTCCAGTGATCCACTCCTGGATTACTTTGGTACCTCCCTGCTAAACTTATAGCAAGGCACACATCAGGTCTGGTACACAGCATTGCATACATGATAGAGCCTATGGCTGAAGCATAGGGAACATCTTTCATCTTCTCTCTATCTTCTGCAGTGGTCGGGCATTGAGTCTTATTCAATCTCACACCTTGTAATACAGGCAAGAACCCTTTCTTTGCTTGATCCATTTTGAACTTCTTCAAAACTTTGTCAAGGTATGTGTTTTGTGAAAGTCCAATTAAGCGTCTTGATCTATCTCTATAGATCTTGATGCCCAATATATATGCAGCTTCACCGAGGTCTTTCATTGAAAAACTCTTATTCAAGTATCCCTTTATGCTATCCAGAAATTCTATATCATTTCCAATTAATAATATGTCATCCACATATAATATCAGAAATGCTACTGAGCTCCCACTCACTTTCTTGTAAATACAGGCTTCTCCAAAAGTCTGTATAAAACCAAATGCTTTGATCACACTATCAAAGCGTTTATTCCAACTCCGAGAGGCTTGCACCAGTCCATAAATGGATCGCTGGAGCTTGCACACTTTGTTAGCTCCCTTTGGATCAACAAAACCTTCCGGTTGCATCATATACAACTCTTCTTCCAGAAATCCATTCAGGAATGCAGTTTTGACATCCATTTGCCAAATTTCATAATCATAAAATGCGGCAATTGCTAACATGATTCGGACATACTTGAGCATCGCTACGGGTGAGAAAGTCTCATCGTAGTCAATCCCTTGAACTTGTCGAAAACCTTTCGCAACAAGTCGAGCTTTATAGAGAGTAACATTACCGTCAGCGTCAGTCTTATTCTTGAAGATCCATTTATTTTCAATGGCTTGCCGATCATCACGCAAGTCAACCAAAGTCCATACTTCGTTCTCATACATGGATCCCATCTCGGATTTCATGGCTTCAAGCCATTTTGCGGAATCTGGGCTCACCATCGCTTCTTCATAGTTCGTAGGTTCGTCATGGTCTAGTAACATAACCTCCAGAACAGGATTACCGTACCACTCTGGTGTGGATCTTAATCTGGTTGACCTACGAGGTTCAGTAATAACTTGATCTGAAGTTTCATGCTCATTATCATTAACTTCCCCACTAATTGGCGTAGGTGTTGCAGAAACTTGTTTCTGTGATGATCTACTTTCCAATAAGGGAGCAGGTACAGTTACCTCATCAAGTTCTACTTTCCTCCCACTCACTTCTTTCGAGAGAAACTCCTTCTCTAGAAAGGATCCATTCTTAGCAACGAATGTCTTGCCTTCGGATCTGTGATAGAAGGTGTACCCAACAGTCTCCTTTGGGTATCCTATGAAGACACATTTCTCCGATTTAGGTTCGAGCTTATCAGGTTGAAGTTTCTTCACATAAGCATCGCAACCCCAAACTTTAAGAAATGACAACTTTGGTTTCTTGCCAAACCATAGTTCATAAGGCGTCGTCTGAACGGATTTCGATGGTGCCCTATTTAGAGTGAATGCAGCCGTCTCTAAAGCATAACCCCAAAACGATAGCGGTAAATTAGTAAGAGACATCATAGATCGCACCATATCTAGTAAAGTACGATTACGACGTTCGGACACACCATTACGTTGTGGTGTTCCGGGTGGCATGAGTTGCGAAACTATTCCGCATTGTTTCAAATGTAGGCCAAACTCGTAACTCAAATATTCTCCTCCATGATCTGATCGTAGAAACTTTATTTTCTTGTTACGATGATTTTCAACTTCGCTCTGAAATTCTTTGAACTTTTCAAATGTTTCAGACTTATGTTTCATTAAGTAGATATACCCATATCTGCTCAAATCATCTGTGAAGGTGAGAAAATAACGATATCCGCCACGAGCCTCAATATTCATCGGACCACATACATATGTATGTATGATTTCCAACAAATTAGTTGCTCTCTCCATAGTTCCGGAGAACGGTGTTTTAGTCATCTTGCCCATGAGACACGGTTCGCAAGTACCAAGTGATTCATAATCAAGTGATTCCAAAAGTCCATCATTATGGAGTTTCTTCATGCGCTTTACACCGATATGACCTAAACGGCAGTGCCACAAATAAGTTGCACTATCATTATCAACTCTGCATCTTTTGGCTTCGACATTATGAATATGTGTGTCACTACTACCGAGATTCATTAAAAATAGACCACTCTTCAAGGGTGCATGACCATAAAAGATATTACTCATATAAATAGAACAACCATTATTCTCTGATTTAAATGAATAACCGTCTCGCATCAAACAAGATCCAGATATAATGTTCATGCTTAACGCTGGCACCAAATAACAATTATTTAGGTCTAATACTAATCCCGAAGGTAGATGTAGAGGTAGCGTGCCGATGGCGATCACATCGACTTTGGAACCGTTTCCCACGCGCATCGTCACCTCGTCCTTGGCCAGTGTTCGCTTAATCCGTAGTCCCTGTTTCGAGTTGCAAATATTAGCAACAGAACCAGTATCAAATACCCAGGTGCTACTGCGAGCTCTGGTAAGGTACACATCAATAACATGTATATCACATATACCTTTGTTCACCTTGCCATCCTTCTTATCCGCCAATACTTGGGGCAGTTCCGCTTCCAGTGACCAGTCTGCTTGCAGTAGAAGCACTCAGTTTCAGGCTTAGGTCCAGATTTGGGTTTCTTCTCCTGAATAGCAACTTGCTTACTGTTCTTCTTGAAGTTCCCCTTCTTCTTCCCTTTGCCCTTTTTCTTGAAACTAGTGGTCTTATTGACCATCAACACTTGATGCTCCTTTTTGATTTCTACCTCCGCTGCCTTTAGCATTGCGATGAGCTCAGGAATTGTCTTATTCATCCCTTGCATGTTATAGTTCATCACGAAGCTCTTGTAGCTTGGTGGCAGTGATTGAAGAATTATGTCAATGACGCTATCATCCGGAAGATTAACTCCCAGTTGAATCAAGTGATTGTTATACCCAGACATTTTGAGTATATGCTCACTGACAGAACTATTCTCTTCCATCTTGCAGCTGTAGAACTTATTGGAGACTTCATATCTCTCAATCCGGGCATTTGCTTGAAATATTAACTTCAACTCCTGGAACATCTCATATGCTCCATGACGTTTCAAAACGTCGTTGAAGACCCGGTTCTAAGCCGTAAAGCATGGCACACTGAACTATCGAGTAGTCATCAGCTTTGCCCTACCAGACGTTCATAACCTCTAGTGTTGCTCTTGCAGCAGGCCTGGCACCCAGCGGTGCTTCCAGGACGTAATTCTTCTGTGCAGCAATGAGGATAATCCTCAAGTTACGGACCCAGTCCGTATAATTGCTACCATCATCTTTCAACTTTGTTTTCTCAAGGAACGCATTAAAATTCAACGGAACAACAGCACGGGCCATCTATCTACAATTAACATAGACAAGCAAGATACTATCAGGTACTAAGTTCATGATAAATTTAAGTTCTATTAATCATATTACTTAAGAACTCCCACTTAGATAGACAGCCCTCTAATCATCTAAGTGATTACGTGATCCAAATCAACTAAACCATAACCGATCATCACGTGAAATGGAGTAGTTTTCAGTGGTGAACATCACTATGTTGATCATATCTACTATATGATTCACGCTCGACCTTTCGGTCTCAGTGTTCCGAGGCCATATCTGCATATGCTAGGCTCGTCAAGTTTAACCTGAGTATTCTGCGTGTGCAAAACTGGCTTGCACCCGTTGTAGATGGACGTAGAGCTTATCACACCCGATCATCACGTGGTGTCTGGGCACGACGAACTTTGGCAACGGTGCATACTCAGGGAGAACACTTTTATCTTGAAATTTAGTGAGAGATCATCTTATAATGCTACCGTCAATCAAAGCAAGATAAGATGCATAAAAGATAAACATCACATGCAATCAATATAAGTGATATGATATGGCCATCATCATCTTGTGCTTGTGATCTCCATCTCCGAAGCATCGTCATGATCACCATCGTCACCGGCGCGACACCTTGATCTCCATCGTAGCATCGTTGTCGTCTCGTGTAGCGACCCGACCCGAATGGATCAAGTCTCTGTGCTTAAGTGTCATCCCTGGATCGGTATGCTGACACACACAGTACTCGAGGATTTATAACAGAGGTAAATCACATGTATAAAATAACGTAAAAACCATTACCTCAATCCAAATAGCGGAAGTAACAAGGTTGTGGATTCCCATCAACACCAACGGCAAAGTTGAGTGTAGAAATCGTAACCCTAACGTATCTCTTACTCGTCGTAAGATATCCTGCAACATGAAACGTTGCAGCCCGAAAACGGGTCGGCACATGGAATATGCTGGCAAATTCACACCATAGAGAAATGATGAACAAAGGCTATCACTAAATGCATATATGGCTGGTGGAAAAGCTCTATGGTTATAATGTTTTTGCGAAAAGCCAATTTTTCCCTACTTCAAAGGAATAAATTTTATTTAACTATCATGGTGGTTGTGAAACATTGAGATGGTTGACAGCATCTCAATCCCAATTAAGTACCATCATTAACCCAACAAGTTTAATTAAAGTAACATGATGAGATCAACGGGATAATCCAAGAACTAGATACTCAAGATGTCCATAACCGGGGACACGGCTAATCATGATTAGTTTGTACACTCTGCAGAGGTTTGTGCACTTTTCCCCACAAGACTCGATCGCCTCCGCTTGATTCTCGCACTGCATGATGTTTGAGAAACGGATGACCGAGACACAGTCTTTCAGAAACAGTCACTCTCTACTCTGGATGGACCGGTACACCTACTTTCCCCTACATCTGCTAGTCCACCTCTTCAAGAGATCCTGTAACCTACTCAGCTATGCTAGAGCCCATAATAGCTTGCGGCTGCACACGGAAGTTTTAGCATGAATAATCTTATGATCCCTTTGAGCCTGGGTGGCGGACCTTATACATGCAGACAAAACTGGGTTCTCCAGGTGTCTCAATCCACCCAGATGTGAGTTTTAGTTGCCACCTTAAGTTGAACCATTATTAAACACTCACATCTGTCATGAATATCTCTCAAACCCAATCCACGTCTACGAGCATAGCATGGCAATGAGAATAGCAACGTAGAAGTAACTCCCGAGGGTTTGATAAAGAACAGGTAATAGGTACTACCTCAACTACTTCCCAAAACCCACAGTTTAATTAGATCCTAATCATGCAATGTGTTTGAGGAAATAGATCTAATGCAATAAAACTGGGTATGAACGGGGTATGATCAAAGTGTGAACTTGCCTGCAATGTTGATGAAGATGATTCGCACTCAAACTCTTGATAGATCTACTCGTCACACTCCGGTCAATCTATCAAGAGCAAGCAATAGTAACCACACATAAGCAATCACTCAAAAGATCGGGAAGAACGAAGAAGACAGTTCGGAAAACATCAAAACAAAGCAAATAACTCTTGCAACATAAAACAATTTCTAACAGTACCAAAATTATGTGAATTTGGCCTTTATCAGAAAGTTTAGGTCAAGAGCTTCGATTTGCAAAAAGAATCAACTCAAACGGAGTTACGGAACTCAAGTTATGATCAAAAGAAGATTCAAATTCAAATCTGTTTGAAAACAAATTTTAAATTTTCAAAAACATGTTTAAGTTGTTTTACTGGATAGAGGAGATCATAACGAAGGCGTGGGCGTTGGTTTCGTTGGATTTGGACAAACGAGTGAAAAGATGTGGAGGTTTGAAGTCCAGGGGCTAAATTGTAAATAAAACATCTACAAAAAAGTCCCTTAATAAAACTAACAGAAAAAGAAAAAGCTAAATAGCGAACGCTCGCTAACTAGTTCTAAACAGAGAACGTTCATTGAATAGATCTAACTAAAAAAACTAAACCGGACTAAAAAGAAAAACCGCAGAAAACCAAAAAAAATATACCGGACCGGGGTGTTATACCGGGTCGGCGGTTCGGCTGAGAAAAACCGGCAGCGGCTCCGGCGAGGCGGCGGACTCCGGCGAGGCGTGGCTCCGGCGGCGGTGGGGCGAAGTGGCTCCGGCGGTGGCGGGGTGGTGCGGCAGGCGGCGCGGTGGCGAGGAGCGGCGCGAGGTGGAGCAGCTACGGCGGCGCGGCAGATCTCAGCGAGGCGGCAGCGAGATGCGAGGGCGGCGGCGGCTCAAGGCATCGCGGGGCTCGGGGGGGAGGAGGAGAAGAAGGCGGGGCCGGCGCATTTATATAGGGGTCGGGGCGGCTCCTGTCTTGGGGAAGGGGCGACCGGCGGCGTAGGTGCGGCGGACTCCGGCGAGAGTCCCGCACGGGCACGCAAGGAGGGAGGCGGCGCGGAGCTGGGCCTTGGCCTGGCTTTGGCTGGGCCGGCCCAGTTCGGCGGTTTCCTTTTGTTTTTTTTAAACACTTCTCAGACAAGAAAAATAATAAAAACAAAAAAAACTAAAATATTATATAGGCATATAATATATCAAAATTTTCAGAAAAAGATTTCCTACAACGTGGACATTTTTGTAAAGTCAAATAAAATTCACACAAATTTTAATAAATCAAACAGTGCTGCTGCCTTATTAAAATCCAATAAAAATCATTTTAAAAATACCAAAATGATTTCAAATTTATTTTTCTCCAATTTTCTGATGTAGGGAATCATGTTACCCTATTTTCTGTATATTTTATTTTTGGAGAAAAATAATTTGAATAAAACTCAAATAAGTCCAATATTGGAAAAATAATTTCAATGGGACTTTGAATTTAATCCTTTGAAACTCCCAACTCCTATTTCATATGTTTTGAAGAAGTCATTTTATCTTCTCTCGTGAAAATCATTGAGTTGCATAAAGTTTCAGAATTGGAAAATATTTTCAAATGAAATTCAAATATTTTTCAACACCCCTTGTCATTTAAATAAATGGAAGAAGTCATGTCATCTTCTCTCCAGGGTTTTGTGGTGAAAAGGATTTGAATTCATGGAGATCATAAAAGCAAAATGAAAGTTTGGGAAAGTCCTTTTATTCCCTCTCATTTAACTTTCAAAAGTTTTCGAATTCCACTCACTTTCAGTCAATCAATCAAACAATCAATCCAATCTATCTGTTATTATAACATTCCAAAATTTAGAATTTTGGGATGTTACAAACCTACCATCCTTAAAATGAATCTCGTCCTCGAGATTCGGAGAGGCTAGAAAGAAATAGGTTAGGGTTTGGGGGTCTCCTCAAAATCCATCGATCATCTCAGGGGTGTGGGGTGCTACCACCCTTAAAAACATTGTTACGGTTCCACCAAAACTCGTATACTCCATCCTTGTTGTTGACAGTGTCAGTCTTCTCAGATTCTCAGAAAATTCCTTCTCTGGGCTCTTCCGGTAGTGGCATAACCTTTTCCTCAATTCTTTTGTCCTTCATCTTGGTAAGGTTATTCCGAGACTGGGTCTTCATAGCTGACGGGTCAGGCGCCAATACTAAACAACTATCGACATCTCATGGTGGTCAACAATTTACGGTTTCTCCTGCAGGAAATGGGTCTGGTTGATCCTCACCGTATAACCTACGATTGGCAAGAGCTGCCTTGTACAAGGGGAAAAAATACTTACACCATTCTAAGGTTTAAACAAGGTTTAAATCGTCGTCACTCTACTATAGGCAAGTCACTCAGATTTACCATCCCGTATAGCAAAGCGAATAATAAGAGTAAGTCGGTATGGTGATCAATCCATCCCGCACCCAAATCATTACCTTGTATATGGTTTAGCGAATCTCGCATTCTAACACTCGGTCAACCTCGCAAGCATTGCAGAATTTCTCTTGTCGACGAACCAAGTTCGGATAAATCCATGGATTCTGCAAGCCAAACAAACATCTGTCGTTCCTTCACAACTCTCAGGTTTTGCGTAATTCCTATAAGATCGTCTGTCGATAAAATCGTAACTTCTTCCAGGGTCTTCCCTTCAACAAGAGTGTGCTTGCTTCTTGGCAGGTCCTGGGCCTGCGGGTTATGGCCCATCTCATCACTTGTAGTTCCTTGAACTTATCATCGAGCACTGATCATTATTCCAACATCCAGCTTCCAGCATTCTTAAATCCATCCCATTGTACTGTCTTCCTTCCTTCTATTGGCACCAAACTAGAACATGATTACTCAGACTCATCATGGAATTTCCATTGATCCATATTTCCAACATCATACCTCTTTTATATCCAATAATAATTTATCTCTTCATCCTCGGGGATATCCCACATACCAAGATAAAACTTGTACTTATGAAGTCCATACTCCACTTCGTGGGACATCATTATCCTTTCCAGGGTCAAGCGTCCTTGCAGGGGAATATTGGCCATCTCTGCATGGCACTTCTTCAACTGGGAAAACGTGAAACACATCATGAACTCCTGACAGTCCTTCGGGTGACTCCAACTTGTTGGCCACTTCTCCCATACGCTCCAAAACTCGGTATGGTCCTACAAATCTCGGGGCTTACTTTCCCTTAACTCCAAATAGTTCAACTCCTTGCAGAGGGAACACACAAAGACATGCTCTGTCTCCAATTTCATAGACTACGTTCTTTACATCCAGTAATACTCCATACCCTCATATTCTTGGGGTATCCAACATATCGAGA
Organism: Aegilops tauschii subsp. strangulata; assembly: GCF_002575655.3. Taxonomy (NCBI): domain Eukaryota; kingdom Viridiplantae; phylum Streptophyta; class Magnoliopsida; order Poales; family Poaceae; genus Aegilops; species Aegilops tauschii. The sequence continues at coordinate 291,761,568 of NC_053038.3, forward strand.
TAAAACTCATACTTATTTTGTTCGAAATCCACTTCGTGGAATATCATTACCTTTTCCAAGGGTCAAGTTTTCCTCACAGGGTACTACCACCCTTAAAATGCACAATCTTCCATAGACCATATTTCTCATATCCTCGAAAATGGTCAAAATCTTTCTTCATAAAGTAACAACTCATAAAATCCAAATCAGTATCAATGATGCTAACTTTATTGATTCTCAAATATTACAATCTCCTGCATTCCATTACATGCCTCAATCCGACTCTTCACTAATAAAAGAAATGTCCACACTACTACTACGTTTCTCGTTGCACTCATCTATTTATCACAAGTCTTCGTCTCCTTGGGGCATTCTCTGGCAAAGTGCCCTGCTTCATCACAACGGAAACATATTACTTCTGACATATCTCGAGGTTTCCTTGTGATGATATAGCCTCCTGGGGTCCTCCTCTTCCCTTTTTGGGCAATCACTGAAGTAGTGTCCTGAATTTTTGCACCTGAAACATGTGATATGACTCAGGTCTCTCTTTGTAGAAATTGGGTTGTTCCTGGGATCCAATCTATTTCTCTTCCTGGACTTTTCCGTTCCAATCAGGGCTTCTATTTCCTGTGGGTCATACTCTACTTCCTCTGTCGGGAATTCTACTAAATCCCCATTCAGACAATTTTGGGAGATGTGTCCTTCTTCTCCACATGAATAGCATGACTTGGTGCAGGGTTTAATTGGTTCTTCTTTGGGTGTGTCCTCCACCTCTTCCTTCATCACAGATTCCTCTAAAATTTCCTTGAGGGCTCTTTTCATTGCTTCTTTCTTCTGCTGGATGGTCCTTTGTACCATGGGGTAGATGTGACACTGAGCAGGGTAGTGGGTAGTCCCTTCACACAAGAAACAAGTGATCCGCCGAGTTGGGCATTCTTCAGCTGGGTGACTTCCTTCACAATTAGGGCATTCATCCTTGTGTTCCTTATGGTTGTGTCCTATTTCTCCACAAGGCTTGTATGCACAAGGTTTCTTCATATCCTTTCCATAAGGCTTCAATTTCTGGGACACAAGACGAGATCTTTGTAGAGTCCACTTAAATTCTTTCCAAGTGGTTACTCCTTTCCATCCATTGATGGTTTGGTACATCCTCCACCAAGTAGCAGCACCTCTTTCAAAACATTGAAGAGCATGCCAGGTCATATCCCTTCCGACTATAGGGTTATTCTTCATGTGATCCTCCATGTTCTGAATCCATCGGTCCGTCTCCAATTGACTCATTGGTCCAGAAAATACAAGCTCATCTCCCTTCATCCTCTATTGGGTCCATGGGTTTGGGGTGAGATAAGAGAGATCGAGAGGGATACACACAATAAAAACAATAGTTTTGAAAAGACAGATTTTTATTGTGGCTGTCGGAAAAACAACAAACAAATGACAGCTCACAAACGTCGCATCTAACGTAGGCATATAACAGGGGTTGGGTCTTCTAAAGGTCAATAAGTCTTCAACGTCGCCAAACTCTTCAAGTCTTGTTAATGTCTCCGATGGCTTCTTCCAATCATGCTTGTCCTTCTCAAGTTCTTTTGCCATATCATCTCTGTTGATGAGAATTCTCTCCTGGCGTCCTTTAATAATTGCATTCCAAACTTCTGGGTTTCAACATCCTTGACATGAACCCTGATCCTACTGTCCTTCAGTTCCTGACGAGTCTCCGTTATCTCGAGGTTCTGCTTTCCCTGCTTGGCTACTTTCAGTTTTTGGGTTCTGAGTTCTTCACGAAACACTTCTTTGTCAAATACAGCTTCCTCCAGGTCCTTCCTAAACTTCTGGATGTAATACTCCGGATCCTGGTGATACACCGGTCTAAAGTTAAAACTTCATCTTGCTGGTAAGTGCTCCATCAGCCTTCTACCATCCAATCCTTCCATGCATATGCATACTTAACTCAACACGGTGACAATATCATAAGCGGGCGATAACCTCATGGGTATCCGTGTTTCTGCTCTTGTCATTACCATGAGCTATCTCTCCATAGTTGATATCTCCTGTCTTAGGGTTTCCTTGACAAAACTTTGAGTTTCTAACTCTCCATGTTTCGGTCTTTCTCCGATACACCTTGCTCTCGGGTATTGACGGCTTCCATAGTCTGCCAAGTTCCATAAGGGTAGCCTTCCTATACCAATCTGGAAATTCTTCAGAGCCTTCAAATTCTCCTAATCTTCAGAGTCCTTAACCGTTGTAGTTCCATTATCATAATGCACGGTAAAATCCTCTTCATTCCGAATGGTCTTAGTTGTCCGATATCTTGTACTTCTTGGAGTGGTCTCATCAGTCGAATCTTCGAGTGGTCAAAAGGAAAAAGGGGTATGGTCTCACTAAAAGGGAATATTTGAATAAGCTCAGAAGAGAAGAGAGGTAAAAGATCTTTTTGAAAAGGAAACTTTTAGAGAAAATCCTTCCTATGGGCTTGCCGGTTTCTAGGGTCACGTCCTACAGTCAACATGTGCTCTGATACCATCTTGTAGCGACCCGACCCGAATGGATCAAGTCTCTGTGCTTAAGTGTCATCCCTGGATCGGTATGCTGACACACACAGTACTCGAGGATTTATAACAGAGGTAAATCACATGTATAAAATAACGTAAAAACCATTACCTCAATCCAAATAGCGGAAGTAACAAGGTTGTGGATTCCCATCAACACCAACGGCAAAGTTGAGTGTAGAAATTGTAACCCTAACGTATCTCTTACTCGTCGTAAGATATCCTGCAACATGAAACGTTGCAGCCCGAAAACGGGTCAGCACATGGAATATGCTGGCAAATTCACACCATAGAGAAATGATGAACAAAGGCTATCACTAAATGCATATATGGCTGGTGGAAAAGCTCTATGGTTATAATGTTTTTGTGAAAAGCCAATTTTTCCCTACTTCAAAGGAATAAATTTTATTTAACTATCATGGTGGTTGTGAAACATTGAGATGGTTGACAGCATCTCAATCCTAATTAAGTATCATCATTAACCCAACAAGATTAATTAAAGTAACATGATGAGATCAACGGGATAATCCAAGAACTAGATACTCAAGATGTCCATAACCGGGGACACGGCTAATCATGATTAGTTTGTACACTCTGCAGAGGTTTGTGCACTTTTCCCCACAAGACTCGATCGCCTCCGCTTGATTCTCGCACTGCATGATGTTTGAGAAACGGATGACCGAGACACAGTCTTTCAGAAACAGTCACTCTCTACTCTGGATGGACCGGTACACCTACTTTCCCCTACATCTGCTAGTCCACCTCTTCAAGAGATCATGTAACCTACTCAGCTATGCTAGAGCCCATAATAGCTTGCGGCTGCACACGGAAGTTTTAGCATGAATAATCTTATGATCCCTTTGAGCCTGGGTGGCGGACCTTATACATACAAACAACACTGGGTTCTCCAGGTGTCTCAATCCACCCAGATGTGAGTTTTAGTTGCCACCTTAAGTTGAACCATTATTAAACACTCACATCTGTCATGAATATCTCTCAAACCCAATCCACGTCTACGAGCATAGCATGGCAATGAGAATAGCAACATAGAAGTAACTCCCGAGGGTTTGATAAAGAACAGGTAATAGGTACTACCTCAACTACTTCCCAAAACCCACAGTTTAATTAGATCCTAATCATGAAATGTGTTTGAGGAAATAGATCTAATGCAATAAAACTGGGTATGAACGGGGTATGGTCAAAGTGTGAACTTGCCTGCAATGTTGATGAAGATGATTCGCACTCAAACTCTTGATAGATCTACTCATCACACTCCGGTCAATCTATCGAGAGCAAGCAATAGTAACCACACATAAGCAATCACTCAAAAGATCGGGAAGAACGAAGAAGACAGTTCGAAAAACATCAAAACAAAGCAAATAACTCTTGAAACATAAAACAATTTCTAACAGTACCAAAATTATGTGAATTTGGCCTTTATCAGAAAGTTTAGGTCAAGAGCTTCGATTTGCAAAAAGAATCAACTCAAACGGAGTTACGGAACTCAAGTTATGATCAAAAGAAGATTCAAATTCAAATCTGTTTGAAAACAAATTTTAAATTTTCAAAAACATGTTTAAGTTGTTTTACTGGATAGAGGAGATCATAACGAAGGCGTGGGCGTTGGTTTCGTTGGATTTGGACAAACGAGTAAAAAGATGTGTAGGTTTGAAGTCCAGGGGCTAAATTGTAAATAAAACATCTACAAAAAAGTCCCTGAATAAAACTAACAGAAAAAGAAAAAGCTAAATAGCGAACGCTCGCTAACTAGTTCTAAAAAGAGAACGTTCATTGAATAGATCTAACTAAAAAAACTAAACCGGACTAAAAAGAAAAACCGCAGAAAACCAAAAAAAATAAACCGGACCGGGGGGTTATACCGGGTCGGCGGTTCGGCTGAGAAAAACCGGCAGCGGCTCCGGCGAGGCGGCGGACTCCGGCGAGGCGTGGCTCCGGCGGCGGTGGGGCGAAGTGGCTCCGGCGGTGGCGGGGTGGTGCGGCAGGCGGCGCGGTGGCGAGGAGCGGCGTGAGGTGGAGCAGCTGCGGCGGCGCGGCAGATCTCGGCGAGGCGGCGGCGAGATGCGAGGGCGGCGGCGGCTCAAGGCATCGCGGGGCTCGGGGGGGAGGAGGAGAAGAAGGCGGCGGGGCCGGCGCATTTATATTGGGGTCGGGGCGGCTCCTGTCTTGGGGAAGGGGCGACCGGCGGCGTAGGTGCGGCGGACTCCGGCGAGAGTCCCGCACGGGCACGCGAGGAGGGAGGCGGCGCGGAGCTGGGCCTTGGCCTGGCTTCGGCTGGGCCGGCCCAGTTCGGCGGTTTCCTTTTGTTTTTTTTTAAACACTTCTCAGACAAGAAAAATAATAAAAACGAAAAAAACTAAAATATTATATAGGCATATAATATATCAAAATTTTCAGAAAAAGATTTCCTACAACGTGGACATTTTTGTAAAGTCAAATAAAATTCACACAAATTTTAATAAATCAAACAGTGCTGCTGCCTTATTAAAATCCAATAAAAATCATTTTAAAAATACCAAAATGATTTCAAATTTATTTTTCTCCAATTTTCTGATGTAGGGAATCATGTTACCCTATTTTCTGTATATTTTATTTTTGGAGAAAAATAATTTGAATAAAACTCAAATAAGTCCAATATTGGAAAAATAATTTCAATGGGACTTTGAATTTAATCCTTTGAAACTCCCAACTCCTATTTCATATGTTTTGAAGAAGTCATTTTATCTTCTCTCGTGAAAATCATTGAGTTGCATAAAGTTTCAGAATTGGAAAATATTTTCAAATCAAATTCAAATATTTTTCAACACCCCTTGTCATTTAAATAAATGGAAGAAGTCATGTCATCTTCTCTCCAGGGTTTTGTGGTGAAAAGGATTTGAATTCATGGAGATCATAAAAGCAAAATGAAAGTTTGGGAAAGTCCTTTTATTCCCTCTCATTTAACTTTCAAAAGTTTTCGAATTCCACTCACTTTCAGTCAATCAATCAAACAATCAATCCAATCTATCTGTTATTATAACATTCCAAAATTTAAATTTTGGGATGTTACATCTCGCCAACTATTGCTTCTACGACTATCGCTACCGCTTAGTGATAGAGTAAAACAATTACATGGCGATTGCATTGCATACAATAAAGCGACAACCATATGGCTCCTGCCAGTTGCCGATAACTCGGTTACAAAACGATCATCTCATACAATAAAATTCAGCATCATGTCTTGACCATATCACATCACAACATGCCCTGCAAAAACAAGTTGGACGTCCTCTACTTTGTTGTTGCATGTTTTACGTGGCTGCTACGGGCTTAGCAAGAACCGTTCTTACCTACGCATCAAAACCACAACGATAGTTTGTCAAGTTGGTGTTGTTTTAACCTTCGCAAGGACTGGGCGTAGCCACACTCGGTTCAACTAAAGTGAGAGAGACAGACACCCGCCAGTCACCTTTAAGCAACGAGTGCTCGCAACGGTGAAACCAGTCTCGCGTAAGCGTACGCGTAATGTCGGTCCGGGACGCTTCATCTCACAATACCGCTGAACCAAAATATGACATGCTGGTAAGCAGTATGACTTATATCGCCCACAACTCACTTGTGTTCTACTCGTGCATATAACATCAACGCATAAAACCAGGCTCGGATGCCACTGTTGGGGAACGTAGTAATTTCAAAAAAAATCCTACGCACACGCAAGATCATCGTGATGTATAGCAACGAGAGGGGAGAGTGTTGTCCACGTACTCTCGTAGACCGAAAGCGGAAGCGTTTAACACAACACGGTTGATGTAGTCGTACGTCTTCACGATCCGACCGATCAAGCGAACGCACGGCACCTCCGAGTTCAGCACACGTTCAGCTCAATGACGTCCCTCGAACTCCGATCCAGCCGAGTGTTGAGGGAGAGTTTCCTCAGCACGACGGCATGGTGACAATGATGATGTTCTACCGATGCAGGGCTTCGCCTAAGCACCGCTACGATATTATCGAGGTGTAATATGGTGGAGGGGGGCACCGCACACGGCTAAGAGATCAATGATCAATTATGTCTCTAGAGGTGCCCCCTGCCCCCGTATATAAAGGAGCAAAGGGGGGGTTCGGCCGGCCAAGGGGAGAGGCGCGCCAGGAGGAGTCCTACTCCTACCGGGAGTAGGACTCCCCCCTTTTTCCATGTTGGACTAGGAGAGAGAGGGGGAAGAGGTGGAGGGGAGGAAGGAAAGGGGGGGCGCCGCCCCCTTCTCCTTGTCCTATTCGGACTGGGGGGAGGGGCATGCGGCCCTGCCCTGGCCTCCTCTCCTCTCTTCCACCTAGGCCCACTAAGGCCCATTAAGTTACCGGGGGGTTCCGGTAACCTCCCGGTACTCCGGAAAAATCCCGATTTCACCCGGAACACTTCCGATATCCAAACATAGGCTTCCAATATATCAATCTTTATGTCTCGACCATTTCGAGACTCCTCGTTATGTCTGTGATCACATCCGGGACTCCGAACAACCTTCGGTACATCAAAACATATAAACTCATAATATAACTGTCATCGTAACGTTAAGCGTGCGGACCCTACGGGTTCGAGAACTATGTAGACATGACCGAGACACCTCTCCGGTCAATAACCAATAGCGGAACCTGGATACTCATATTGATTCCCACATATTCTACGAAGATCTTTATCGGTCCGACCGCATAACAACATACGTTATTCCCTTTGTCATCGGTATGTTACTTGCCCAAGATTCGATCGTCAGTATCTCGATACCTAGTTCAATCTCGTTACCAGCAAGTCTCTTTACTCATTCCGTAATACATCATCCTGCAACTAACTCATTAGTCACAATGGTTGCAAGGCTTATAGTGATGTGTATTACTGAGTGGGCCCAGAGATACCTCTCCGACAATCGGAGTGACAAATCCTAATCTCGAAATACGCCAACCCAACAAATACCTTTGGAGACACTTGTAGAGCACCTTTATAATCACCCAGTTACGTTGTGACGTTTGGTAGCACACAAAGTGTTCCTCCGGTAAACGGGAGTTGCATAATCTCATAGTCATAGGAACATGTATAAGTCATGAAGAAAGCAATAGCAACATACTAAACGATCGAGTGCTAAGCTAACGGAATGGGTCAAGTCAATCACATCATTCTCCTAATGATGTGATCCCGTTAATCAAATGACAACTCATGTCTATGGCTAGGAAACATAACCATCTTTGATCAACGAGCTAGTCAAGTAGAGGCATACTAGTGACACTCTGTTTGTCTATGTATTCACACAAGTATTATGTTTCCGGTTAATACAATTCTAGCATGAATAATAAACATTTATCATGATATAAGGAAATAAATAATAACTTTATGATTGCCTCTAGGGCATATTTCCTTCACTTAGGCGAAGCCCTGCGTTGGTAACTTCATCATCACCGTTGTCACGCCGTCATGCTGACGAAGCTCTCCCTCGAAGCTCTACTGGATCGTGAGTTTGTGGGACGTCGCCGAGCTGAACGTGTGCAGTCCGTGGCGGTGTCGTACCTTCGGTGCTAGGATCGGTCGATCGTGAAGACGTACGACTACATCAACCGCATTGTCATAACGCTTCCGCTTACGTTCTACGAGGGTACGTAGACAACACACTCCCCTCTTGTTGCTATGCATCACCATGATCTTGCGTGTGCATAGGAATTTTTCTGAAATTACTACGTTCCCCAACACTGAACTGCTACCATCTAGTAACATGGATGGCGCACTGCTTCCACAAATAGATTCTGGGGTTGTACATTGTGTCCTAGTGTGAACGGCATCCTGAAAGGTTTCCGCTGGACATAAGTAAGAGATAGTTATCGCATGATCCAGGCAGTAAGCTTACATGGTAAACGACATACGAATTATTGCCGAGCATGGAAAGCTATATTTAAATAGTTGGAAGCAGCATCAGCCGAAAAGAAATTAAAATGGTAAGATGAAACTAGGGATGTAAGTGGCAAATAAATGACCTCCGCCAGTCCCATCTAGTAAGTTTTTGCTAGCTCCCTAGTTCACTTTCCTCAAAAAACAAAAACTCTTTTGAACTATCATACCACTAGTGGACTTTAATCGGGATTAAACGGGACCCAGTTGACATCCCTAGTTGAAAGGGAGTGTACCATCACTATATTTAAGTTGCCAAGGCATCTAAGCAGTTGAAATAATTTGAGAAAACACTTAACAATGTGGCCTCATATAAACTATGAAGACAACCTTGTGATGAAGTTTAGAGGAAAAGTTAAGGACTCAAATGAACTAGGCATGCATTTCTTTATGATAGTACAGCAGACACTGCTGACATAATGGCCAACTCAGGTATAGCCTAACAAGTAACAAACAAGCATTCGGATCAAGCAATACAGCAATGCAGACAACTGAACTATTTGTAATTTTGTAGGATTACTGGTTGAGGGCACAAGCCAAGAAAGCAGCCCACACACATTACATTTCACATGTACTAAAACACACTAGCTTACCATATGTTGCTGTGAAGCCTCGCTGCTGTTGCAATGTTCTTTGAAGATATCGTCAGCATCCCGTGGTTGCATATCTAGTTGTTGTAGTTTTCTGCACCCTCTATTTAGGTAAAATGAATTTTAATCGCATGCACTAGTTCGAATTGATAATCGATGGTTCATCTAAACTAATGAAAGAAGGGTGTGTGCTTAATTACATGACAATATATCTGCTTCACTCTATTTTTATACCTGTTCGAGGTGCCAGCCCCAAAAGAAGAAATATTTTGCTTGACGGGGTTGGCAGCTCCATAATTAATAGAAGCATCAAATTAGTCATGCAAGTTGGGAAGATCAAGAACACACAAAAAAGTAATGAACAGAGGATCGGAGCAGTGATGTAATAGCTAGCATCAGAAAATGTAGGGTAAAACGGAGAAAAGCAACGGAACCACATGCTAGTTTGCTGATGTGTAATTAAGCATAGAGAACATGAAACAGTCTGATGGAACCAACAGATGGCATAAAAAACACCATTATCATAAATATAGCATGCAAGAAGTAAAATAGTAGGCAGTGATATCTAGGAAGTACAGTAATACTTAGGACAAAACTAAAGCATATTAACTATATGTGCATTGGTATGTAATTTAGCACATGTAACATGTTCACTGCCAGAAGTATGGCCCTACAGGTGCAAGCAGAATAACGCGTCTCTTGAAAAATTGAATGATGCCCTGAAGAAATTCAAAGGTGCGGTGCTTATGCTAAGAAAGTGAACGTAGGCGCCGGCCGTTGGATAATAGTACCTGATTCTCGGCGGGGTATGGGTATCGTTGTCATCCTTGATAGCTTAGGATCGTCGATGGTGCTCGTGTTGCAGTTGAGTTTGGGCCAGTTGTCGCCGTCGCTGAAGCGGCTCCAGTGCTTCGGTTGCGGCGCCTGTCGACATACAAGAAATCTCATCTGTGGTAAGTGAACAGTTGCACGATAAAGAAAAGAAAAACTGAAGGAGTACAAATCGAAATAACCTAATGAGACTGCGGCGTCAGTAAAGCAGGGCCGGTGGAGTTGAATACGGTGTCTGTGGAGCCGGTCTGGTGCAGTGGACGAAAGCTTCGGCGAGCGCGGTGTACAGTGCTTTCGGTGAGGCAGATCTGTTGCGGCGGACGAGGGCTTGTATGAAGGGCCAGCGATGGGGCGAACGCTGGAGTCAGTGAAGGGCCTACACTATGGTGGACGAGGGCGCCGGTTAAGCAGATCCGGTGCGGTGGACCATGATGGCGGTCAAGGAGATCTAGAGCGGTGGACAAGCCAGTCGCTGAAGCGGCTCCGGTGAAGTGGTGAGTTAGTAGTTGGGGGTTCCAAGGTGCGGAAGGTAGATCCGGCGGGGTCTGAGGTCCACCGCTGCGGCGGAGGACTAGACTCGGCGGATTGCCGTGGTTGGGGGAGTCGGGGAGGGGAAGGGGAGGGGCTCTGGGGAAGAATGTTGGGGGCAAAGTGGGGAAAACAATGGAGTTACCAAATCAGCCCTTTTCCGTTCATGTGGCGGGGGTAAAACAAGAATATCACAGGGCTAAACTTTCGGGCGCGAGATATTTCGATGTGAGCGAGAAGTTTGAAAGCTTTTGGCGCATGAAATTATAAGTGTTCTGTTCTTTGCGGCCGACTATGATATCATGGCCGAGAATTTATTTGTTTTGCACGCAAAAAAAGTGCAAGTTTTGAAAATCAATGTCTCCAACTCGAAACTTAGATTGTTCATTCAATTCAAATATGGATCATTGAGCTAGTACAAGCAAATACCATCATACGGTCCAATTCAAATGAAATTCCAAATGTGTTTATCCTAAATATGATGACAAAAGCAAAAATGTGTGTGTGTATGAATAAAGTGGATGATTATAAATTTTGAACATGCCCATATGTGTATATCTCTAGGTTTGATATATGAATTGGAAATCAGGAAATCCCGGCTTAAAAATGTACCTCTGTTTAAATGAAATACAAAAGCTAATGATGGAGTCGAATTCCAAAATTCCAATATTAGGTTAGTAATTCTGGTACATCAAGGTATATCACGCATGTTCAAAAGTATCGTTATCTCATAGTCCAAACTGTGAAACAAATTGATCAACCATGAGTGCACACACTATTGACCATATATATCTCAATGACGCTAAAGTCCCTCAAATATAGACACCTCACTTTTTATCTTAAGCCAACCCACCACCCCCCACCCCCGTCACCCCCCCCCCCCCACACACACACACACAAGTCATTCTCTCCCCCAGACACGAACACACGAGCACATTAACATCCCCCTCTCTTCTAAAGTCCGGACCCCAATATAGGTCTCTTATCACTTTGTCTCTCGGGCATGCACACATCTCTTCCCCCACTCTCTAGGTCTCCCGGTATCTCTCTTTCCCAAGCACACGCACTATGTAGAGTGTATCTTTCCCATACACACAAAATGTCGCCCCCAAACGTCTATCTCCCTAGTTATGTGGTTCTCGCACACTCACCTCACACACCACCCCCACTGCAAACAAGCACACTTCGTCTCCTTATGCACCACTCTCCTCTTTCTATCTCTCCCACATGCGGACCCGCCCTAGCTCCTTCCCTGTATACATATATGCCGTGACTCTTTCCATAGCTCCCTAATGTATCATCGTTCTCAATCTCGCACGTTGTTCTCTACACCATCTATTCTAGATCTCTCATGAAGTCCCTATCACACACACGATGACTCGCTTCCCTTGCATCTTCGTACATAGGCCAATTTCGAACAACATCAACATTGTCTCCCTATCTATACGCCACTTATGGACACAAAAGACCCCTCTCTCCCCCTCTCTTCCTCTCTCTCTCTCTCTCCGTCACTAGCTCTCTCTCTCTCTCTCGCTCGCTCTCACACCCCTCTCCCACACACACTCGATGTCTCTTACAAATAGTCTACTCCCCGCCCGCACCCATGCTATCCCGCTACTACACATGCCTTTGTCGCTCTTAGACACACATGTCACACCATTCCCCCTTCCCTTATACTAGGTTTACATCATTAGTGGTCTCTCTACTCCACATACACACACTCCCTCTCACACAAACGTGCGCACAAACACACATAGACACGCACAAACACCCATCTATCTGGATCCTTCTTTTAAGACACACACCCTTGCATATTCTCTCCAGCTCTAGGTATGTATATATCCCCCCTCTCTCTAGCTCAGATGCACACCAAAATTCTCCATCTCTCTAACTCACACATCTCTCCCCATGTCCGCATGTGTATCTCACACACTCACTCTCTGCTTATGTCTACGTGTCTCCACGTTACACAACACAAAGCCCCATGTACATGTCTCTCTCTATCCTGCACACACATAGACACAAAGAATCTCTTATCATTGCCTCAGTCTCTAGATATCACACACGTACACTATCTCTCTCTCTCGCAAATACGCTCAACAAGGGTTTCCTCGTGAATAACTTACCGTCTATTCATCAACAGTTGTATCAGTACGGCTAACACGAGACGTGAAAAAATAAATCTACACGTGCGTAGACCACCTAGTATGACTACTAGTACTAGAGCAAGCCGAAAGCACGCCACCGTCACCCCCTCCTTATTGGCTACGGGAAAACCTTTGTTTTACACAGTCGAGAAGTCATTGTGCTAAGGCCCCACATGCTGAGCCGTTGAATAGAATGTAGATCCTAGTTTACGGAAACAAGTATCGATAATACATTTGTATCTCCATACTTATATTTCTTCACTTATAAAAAAACTGAGTTGGTGATGATGGTACGCATGCCATCTTGCAATATAGACCGTCCGATCTATATCTGACGGATGACAATTAAACGAAAAGCTACCCGCACCTCTCTCCACATTTGCAGACAAGGCCTTCCCTCATTCATCCTTATCTCCAACAACCTCATTGTTGAGCAATTAAAAAAAGAAAGCCTCTGGAACAAACTGGCCTGGTGGCCGCTGCAGGCATCGTCCATCCCCATGCCTCCGCTCAGTCCGACCACCAATCACCACCACGCCCCACTCCTCTTCACCTTATCTCCTCTTTCTCGAGATATCATTAGTTTTTACACATGGGATTACTCCCGCATGGGTCAATCACAACAAGTGTTTTATAAAAAAAATGCATCTTGATGTTCCGTGCAATGCACGGACATCTTGCTAGTACTCCTACAAAAGACTAAGTTGGTGATGATGGTGTGTCTGCCATCCATCATTTCTGACCATTAGATCTACATCTAACGACTGTGAGGTAAGTTGTTGCCTTTTCTCACCAACATCCCACTTCTCTACTAATTTGTAGAAAAACCCATAATTAGTATCCTAAAACCAACCACACCCCTCCCTCACCTCACCAAAACAGTCGAAGGATTATTTTCTGATTGAAACATAATATATCTCTAGTGATATATGTATATCAAAATTAGAGTGTTTTGTATCAAGTTTGTGAATAAGTATTATTCTCATTATGATCCGTTGCAACGCACGTGAACATTGCTAGTATTTCCAAATATGCAAAAAATGCTAGTATTTCCATAGTTTTCGACTTTTCCATCAAGATATTAATCACTCATGGTTGATATTTACTTTCAATCACGTACACATAGGCACTATGTAACTAGCCTTGCTTATTGGTTTCCAAAGCTTAACTTTCACTCCTACTTACAGTATGTAGAGTATTTAACAAAAAACTACCACTTTCAATGAGCCCTAGGAAGAAACTATTATACAAAAAATAGCAAAAACATACACAAAATTTCTTAATCCGCGCCAAAAACTACTACCTAGTGCCGATTAGGCTCGTTTAAACCCGTTTATGATAGGGTTGGCCCACACGTCCATGCTGACGAGGCAGCTTAAACCAACACATTTTGTTTGACCGTTGACACGAGGGACCCACATCTGACCTTCTATCCTGTTATTCCACCTCAAATCATTATTTTTCCTGAACATTACTTCAAACAGTACTAATGCGTGTTCACCAGTGGCGCCGGTGATGAGCGAGTTGGCCGCCGCTCCGCCGGACGGGCCGGACGCCGCGCTGGCCTCCGCACGGGTTGGCAAGCTGGCCCGAGCGTGACTCATGCGCGAGCAAGCCGCCGCGCTGGCCTTTGCTCGAGCCAGATGACTGGCCTTAGCGCGACGCGTGCGAGCAACTCACCGCGCCGCCATGCCAATCTAGCTAGCAAACCTTGCAGACAAGCAGCTGGATGGAGCTATCTTGGCTAGCTAGCGGCCGCGAGCACCGAACAGAGCTGGCATCCGGGCTGCCGCAAGATGGGCTCCGCACCGCGGCGGTTTTGACCTCGCCTTCTGCCGATGGCGGTAGCTGCGTCCCATGGCAGAGGATGACTAGGTGGACGGGCCGGAGGTAGTAGGTCACTCGGGGATTTTTATGCAGACTGACATGTAGGTCCCACAAGTCATAACGCCTAACTTGCCAGTCGAATAGAAGGCGTTGACTTAAGGGGCGACATGGGTTGAAATGTACCTATAACGGCACTTTGTAGAGTAGTCGTTTCTTGGTAGGGCTGGTTGGTAAGGGCATGTACAATGGTTGATAAGGTTGTCTTATATTAAGTCTGCCACGTATGCAAGTGGTAGTAGTTTCTTGGCATTATTAGTGGTTTCTTGGCATTATTAGTGGTTTCTTGTAAGGAACAATGTACTACTAGCGAAAAAAGGAGATTCTATGTTGCGTTGTACTCCAATGAGTACTACTAGTGGTCGCAGGAGTGTATAACTAGTTTTGTGGGTTCGATCCCATCCGAACGCACGGCGACCTTTTTTTTAATAGTAACTTCACTACGAGCCAATATTGTACACGGGTAGTTTGAGTTTTGAAGTCGAACGGACGTGTCGCACCACAATCTGGGTGCACTGGATAGCCCAGATACATGAATGGGTTTTCCTTCCCATCATCTCGTGGCTCGCGTGCTCGCCCTAGCCGCACCTCGCTGGCAGCTTCCTCATCAGCTAGTAGCATATTTAAACTAGCACCTCCCAATTAAGCCTAAGGAGCCGGAAAAGCCTGGCGCGGCATTGAGAACTGTGCAATATGGCTCTATATGTAAAGTGCTAGTACTCTAATACTCTGTAGCTTGTGGCGTTTCACGCATGGACTTCACTCCATTATCGGCTCTATAAAAGAAATTCCTCTTGATGTGATTATTTTTTGTTTTGAAACGGAGGCAAAAGCTTTGCCTCATCTCATTCATAAAGAAGGAACTACTAACAAAGTTCGACGAGATCCATTACACCTCCACAAATGGAAGCGAAAAGCCTAGTATCACTATATCAAATAACTCAAATGTTCTGCCCCCGCAGTAACCGTCGCTGATAAACAGGCTGCTAGTGTGTGCGTGAGAGGAGCGGCTGAGTAGGCCAGCTACGCGCTTGAATAGAGCATCGAGTGTACCCACTAAACATGTGTACTTTCCCTGCGTTGATAGTACAACGATGGTTCTAGAGAACAGTACTACCCTCCACTTCCAACTGTAGCTCCTTGGCCCTAAGATTCAAGAGTTCAAAACTGGTGCGCTATACTAGAAGTACAGTACATCGCACTACTAGTTGAGAAAGTAGTACTAGTACTGCTATAGTACGAGTACATAGTAAATAATAGCCTTACCCCTTCGCTAAGGAACGATTGAGGAGCTACAATTGGAATGGACGAGGCCCTGCGGTTACTACGCTCTTATCTCCTCCTCGCCAGTTCCCCTCCCCCCAAAAAGAAGGCAGTTCGTTGCTGCTCCCATGGATTCGCCAGGCGGTTCTCCTCCTCGTCAGGGCTGGGAGACCTTGGACGACGATCCTCTGGGAGAAATCGCACGCCGCTCCGACGTCCTCACCGCCGCAAGACTATATGCTTCCTGCACCAACTTTTTCAAGACAGTGCTTAAACAGGCTTGGGAAAAGGCCATGCTTGTTGGTCTTCCATGCGTCCTTGAGAAGAAGGTTCTTCTATGGAACAATCCTTCAAACAGTCCACCGGTCCCTGTCCATGGTTCCACGTTGACTCCGCTAGAGTCGTCGACGTTGAGAGGTAGTCGGATTTTTGTCCGATGAGCAGGTCAGTCATGGAGTTTGACCATGTAGTACTTAGTTATTCCATTTCTATCCCGTAATTTCTCCGCTGCCCACCATCTTATATATAGGTCTTGGTCGGTGCCAACGAAGATTGGCTTGCATACCTCTGACCGGATACCACCATCATTTTGCACAACACCCACAGCAGTGCGTCCGTTCCCGTAGACCCCTTCTCCACCATTGGGATCGGCCTTCCGGACTGGCTGGGCTTGAATATGTATGATGATGCCTACATGAGATTGAAGAAGATAGCAACTACGGACCCGCGGACAAAGTGACGCGGCTACGACGATTACTATCTCATTGCGCTGTTCGACATAAGGATTGCCATCAATACAAGAGGCAGTAACAGCAGACAGGGCAGAGGCTGGCGCATGTTCGCCGTGGCAGATTTGTACCCCTACACATTCGAAGACGTCGTGTTCCATCTAGGCCGCATCTTCACGGTGACAAGCCAGGGGACTTGTTTCATCTAGTTGCCATCCTACGGTACGGGAGATTACAAACGGAATGCACAAACCATCATTTGCATCCCTAACGGTACTCCATTATTTTGCAGGGACCAGTCATCCCCCGATCAAAATGAGATCGCCGATCCTGGATGTGCATTTGCATCCGCGATTCGGTCTAACCTGGAACCTTGTAGCTGACTTTGGCATATTGGGATCAACTATCTTAGCATTCGTTACCCATGGTACCACTAATGTGCAACATGGTCACAAAATCTACCACGATCGGACCGTCACCATCTACCCAGGTATTCCATTTAGTATTATATTTGTTAACCATCTCGCCTTGTCTTCCATTGTTGTACTACTTACTAGTACTAGTAGCAGTACTTTTCACCTTGGAGGACGCGTATAGCTAGCTAGGCCCTTGAAGACTTTAACCCACTAGCTGCCACCATTTTTGTTTTTCCATGTCTTACTATCTCATCCATGTAGCCAAGAGTGGCTATATATAATAAGCCGGTTATTTTACTTCCTCCATACCGGAGTAGTACTATTTGCTGCAGAGTATTACTGACCACCATATTTGAGCACAACATTATTATGCATGGACATTGACTATGTACGTCACCATGTGTCCATATCTGAGATGCCGCGTGTACCAGATGAACGGCACCGAGTTCAACCCCCATGGTGCTACGTGGGTGTCGAGGAACACTCTTGGAGAGTACACACTTTTCATTGGGGACAGAGACCCCATTGTGAAGCGGATGCTACCTTCCGTGCACGACATCGAAGGCCTGCCTTTCATGAAGCATGGTTGTGTCTTCAGTGCGCACCGCCGGATGAACGTCATGCTGGGACACGCTGTCCCTGATTTATGCCGCTTCAGCTTGGATGAGTCTCCATCGTGTGGAACCGGACTAGAAAGCTGCGACAATGATTCCTGTTGCCCACCGCTATGGATCGTGCCATCCATGAAGAACACCTGGGACTGGAACCTGGAGGAGGACATGTAGCCCATCTATAACGTGTAAGTGGAGAATGGTAAATTGTGAACGGTAGCGCTGTGAATATATGTAGACTAGTCGTGCACAAATTTATCACATGAATTGGAGATGAACTTGTGTGGCATACTGGCATTTGTCCTTTAGAATTTATTACTAGTAAATGTTTTATGTGTACGTGCAACTTGTGTGGTTGTTGCACAGGCTCCAACACGCTCTTTGAGAAAAAAAAAGGTGGCACAGCTTTGGATATAGGTGACGTGGTAGCATCATAAAGTAGCATCATTCGCAATAGTTGTAGTATACTCCTACTAGGATGACAACTCCTATAAAACCTTGCCTTGGCTCTTTGCCTCTTTGGGAGGTTCAACAGTTCGTACTCGTGTGAACCTTGCACTTGGCTCTTCGCCTCTTCGGAAGGTCCAACAATTACGATACTACAGAACAATATGCTTCTGGCAATCTGACACCGATTGAACTGCTACACGTCCACCGCGAGGGCGAGGGCGAGTGAGAGGGAGAGGGAGAGGGCGCTGTAGTCAAAACCCTGTCCTCATCCTGCGAGCCACCGCGCGCGTGGGGAGGAAGAGGCATAGCTAGCAAGCTTCTCCTCGTTCGGCGAGTTGACGGGACACATCAAAGCAATACTAGTACTAGTCCATACTGTGTCCTTTCCGGTTAATATGGCTTAACTTTAAACAAGAAAAATACACTGGCGGTCAAAGTATGTAACAATACGCTCTTTACGGTCACTATATATAGTTTTGCGGTTATTATACGATCACTAGCTCATCGTAGAGCACCATATTGCACCCTACTGACCAGCCACATAGTCGATGTGGCACTTTGTTGGCTGGATAAATTGTCACCTGGTTTCTGGGTCCCACCTGTCAGTTGGCAGCAAAGTGTGTACATCGGCTAAAAAACAAAGAGTGTACATCTACACTTCCAATGCATTTAGCCTTTAATCTAAATCTATATTGATTGACTAATGCACCAACTTGTGCTCTAGCTATAGGCTACATGTCTATCCTTAATTACATCATGCAACAACCTTCATTTAATCTTCTTCTCTCAATGGTCGCATGCACACATAAGTCTGCTACTTTTGGGCGTTAATTATGCCTTGGTCAACGTGTAAATCACTAAATGTATAGTCTCTCAGGGACGTAGGGAGTATGTTGAGCACTTGAGCGTGAGCGTGTGTGTTGCGTCGCGTGCTGTGTGCCGCATGGGTGCGTGAGTGTTGCGTGCGTCCATGTGTACGTGTGAGTGTTGCATGTTGCATGCATGCATGCATGAAGCTTTTACTCCCTCCCATTGACATGTTCATATTACAAGCTTCCTCTGTTCCCTCCATATGGTGATAATCCATCTGTTCCCAAATATGGAGTAAAAGCCTCCCTCTGTTCCCAAATACGGATTATTTGTCTTTCTAGAGATTTCAACAAGTGACTATGTACGGAGCAAAATGAGTGAATCTACCCTCTAAAATATGTCTACATACATCCATATGTTATAGTCCATTTCAATATCTAAAAAGAAAATATTTAGGAACGGAGGGAGTAGCAAATAAACATTAAGTTCTCTTGTTTTTCCCTCCTTGGTCACTGTGCACAACCAAACATGACTTATTCACCTGGATGGACGGAGTAGATGGTCAAAGTTTGACACAAAATTAATGCATTGGTAAACATAATTTTTTGAGGAAAACGAGTGCATTAATTGAGTGTTTTTGCAAACTACAAAAATTATTCCACCACTCATCATCTACCTTGGTTGATGAGATTCTTGAATTGATCCCTATAAACTGGAAAGGAGGTAGTACTAGTACTCCTACATTATTGGCGCCGGGTGCCTTGGCCAATGTTTCATCTTGTTGGACAGGATGAGCGTCAGGCATAGGGATACTGTAGATAGGAAGTCTTCGCGATCCATTATTCCCCATCTCGGTCAGAGAGAACTATTCAACTAGTCTTCACAGTGAAGTGACAATACACGCTGCAACAGATGGGACACTTAATTAATAAGCTGAACCAGCGTGTTGGTGTTACTAAATCAGCCTTACCAAGTACTGCCATCATGTTTGCCAGTGGAGCACGCTTCCACAAATATGCCTACGCACCTCTCTCCTCCATTAACTCACATATGGGCCCTCTTGAGGTAGACCCACATGTCATCGACGTAACTATTTACACTCCGAAGGACATATATCTTGGTAGTAGTACTAGTAGAATTGAGATTTAATGCACTTTCTTCCCCGTCTTTCACTCTTCTTCCTCCTCTCTTCCCCATCGTCGGCCGCACACCATTTCCCCCCGCTAACTGCTCGCCCGCCCGCGCCATCTTCCTTGGTAGCTCGCGCGTACCATATCCCTCGCTCACTGCTTGGCCACACACGCCATCTTCTTTGCTCACCCGCCCGAATTCACTTCCCCGCTGGCTCGCAGGCACCGAAAACCCCAATCATTCAGCGCCCTAAAAAACCATATGGCAGAACCCACTGACACGCAGAGTCGCGATTGGAATTTCCTCCCCAATGTTCTCTTGGAGTAGATCTATAATCGTATGGACCTGCTCAGCACCGTCCGTCTGGCCGCATGCTCGGTGTCTTTGTATCGTCTACTCATCTGCAACCGGCCGGCTCTTTTCAAGACACCTTGCTTGCTGATGCCCAATCCTCACAGGTAGCCCAGACACCGACTTGACGATCCTATGGAGGTTTCCGTGGTGCCCCTCGACATGCTACCACTACCCGTCCACCTGTCCTTCATGCGCGGCCACTACTGGGCGGGCATGAAGGCCAACTCGATCGTCCTCATCCACCAATCTGGTAGTCTGTGGCATCTCATGGATATCTACACCTAGCGAGAGATCACCCTTCCATCGCTGGATACCACCGCCATCGAGCCTCGCATCCCGCCGAACACTCCTGCTTACTATGAACGAGACGCGTCGAGCTTTTGGCTCGACCTCTGATTGCTGAAGGTTGTAATCTACGAAGTGCCCACACCATCAGAAGACTACATGGATTACAAGCTCATTGCCTTGTTCAACATGGGATTAGTCTATCTGGAACCGGTCGCCAAACATGGTTATGGCTCATCGTCAATCCTCTTCAGACAACATTTCTGTCTGATGCTATAGTGCACGATGGCATCGTTCACGCAGTCGACACACAGATTGGCTGCCTATACTGGTGGAATCTCTCGTCGTGTAATTGTTCTATCTCATCTCATCTTTACCTTATGAATACGACTTCCTGTTCATTGTTACAAATTTAGAATAGATAATATGTCTATAACCACATCATTGATATATGTTCCTCTCATTTCCTAGATTTTTATGACCACACATGTTATTGTTAGAGTTGATATGAGAACAATTGGCATCTAATGATTGTTAGAATAGATATTATGAGCGTAACCTCGTGATTGCTATATGTTATTCTCATTTCCAAGATTTTTATAACAACGCATGTTATTGCTTAGAGTTGATATGACAACAGTAGAAAGTGCTATGGTAGAATATGAGTAGGCCCTGTCATAGCTGTTTTCCCCTCATTGTTACATCATGTTTGAACCATGATATATTGCTAGAATATGAAAGCCATTGGCTTATTTTTTTAACTTGGGGTATGATTATGACCACGGCATTGCAATTCTCTGTCTATGATATGTGTCACTATTATAATAATCTTAATTCCACACATACTCTGAACATGATTGTTTATTTTTGTCCTTTTGGTCTCCAATTTGAATTGTTGCAGCATACGTAAATGCGCTAGCCTTCATGATTCCAGGACCTGGAACAATACCAGCCGATGGGTGGTGGTTTATCGCTCATTCAGCAGACGGCGGTCATTTGATGCTCATTTGCACGTACCAAATTGACCAAACCATTACATCAAACCACATGCATTACAATGCCTGGGGCGTTCGTGACATTGATGGCTATGGATGCTTCGTGTTCGAGAAAGATCCCAGCTCCGTTGGGCCAGGCGTATTCAACTGGAGGCGGGTTTACAGCCTCAGCAACCACTCCATGTTCCTCGGGCTCAATTACCCAATCATCCAACCAATCATCGATCATATCACAGGTGATGATTACCGTGCTATGCAACTTCCATTCGCCAGGGGGAACTATGTTTACACATCATACCACGGGTTTACATAGCTTGTTGCTAGATAATCCTTAGTGTGTGAAAGGCATCAAGCTTCCATGCGATGGATGGCTTTTGCAAACCCGACATGCGGCGATGTGGTTCATGCCTATAGCAAATATGCACAACTTGATTCGTACTGATATCTAGACTTAGCCATGTATCCTGCTGTAGTAGCATGACCCTCTTTTGTTAGATATTATGTATTATTGTTAGTTTGAAGCACTCCTCTAGTTTGAAGGATAGATACCTTTTGGGGATCAAGTGTATCATAACTCACTTGCGTAGGATGTACTGATAATGATGATGATGATGCCGTGCACAAGCCTATATATATATATATATGTATGTATATGTATGTATATATATACACACACACACACACACATATATATATATATATACATCTGGGCTATTCTGTTTCGCGTAACAGAATATTATTCTGTTACCCTACTTGAACTGATGGTTTCAGGCGGCTGTATTGATAATTTTCATCTCGTCGAACTGATCGTCTTTTCGTCGGAATGGGGCATGTAATAGTCGTTGGAAAGCTCTTGACATCTACATTACAAATATATAGTAATTTTTTTGCAAAATCATCACGGTTTAAGAGCAGTTTTGACAAAACCGTTTTTTTTTCAAAACCGAAAACACGAATTGTATTTTGGACACAATTTTCAAACGGTTTGTCGGAATTGAGCAAATAAGATAGCGTTGGAAAGTTGGTAAAAATCCGCATCTTCCATATATCTATTGTTTTTTCAAATTCTATATAATTTAAAAGTAATTTGAAAAACGGTGAAATTCTGGGAGAAACGTATTTTCGTGTTTTTTTTCAAACGGTTTGTTGGATTGACGCAAATGATACGCCGTTGGAAACTATGGAAAATGCGCAACTTTTTCATATTGAAATGTTTTTCTAATTCCTTACGGTTTAAAAACAAATTCGAATACGGTCTAATTTGATTTTGAACGTGATTTTTTAAAAGTTTGTCGAAATGCGGCAAATAATATACCATTTGATAGCTATCGAAAATGCAAAAATTAGTCATGTTGAACGTTTTCTCAAATTCGCAACTATTGAAGAGTAATTTGGAATACGGTGAGACACGTCGTGCTATTTTTCCGTCAGAAAAAACAGAGTACTTGTATGGATCTACGTGTGCGTTTGTACTGATATATTTTTCATAGAGTAATTTAGAAAGGTTCCAAAAAAAGATTACTTGAACGGATCTACGTATGGATTTTTATCGAGCGTGTTTTCAGAGACTAGACTTTACTTTGTTTTTTCTGTATGGTTTTCCTCGCAACTTTTCAACGGTTCACGGTACATAATCCTGAACTTGCATGGTTTATATCATTGAACTAAATGATATTTTTTAAAAATAAAATGTTTTGTGTGTTTCTGTTTTTTTAACTCAACACTTTTTTGCAATATGTTCTGGCCTTCTCTCATTTTACGACTTGAACTTTTACCATTTAAATTTTCATAGGGTTTCTTTTTGTTTGAGCGTTTTCCCAAAACTTATCTGGGACATTGTGTTGAACTTCAATTTTTTTAGTTGTGAACTTGTTGTATTTTACAATGCAGAAGCTAGCAAATAGGAGATTCACCCAATAGAGGGGCTAGTTACATAGAGCAGTTGTAGTAATACAACTGTCAGATAGGTACCTAGCAGCAACATCTATGGTTACCAACACACATTGTAACATCCCAAATTTTCAATTTGGAATGTTATACATAGGTCATACATGCATATCATATTTTATTGCATTTCGTTTCGCGATTCTCGAAATTCTAAGCAACTCAAGGACCCTCGGAGAGAGTTGGGGATTTCACCGTTTTCATATTTGAATTTTATCAAATGTTGAAACAAGGGTCATTTGTTTTAATTATTTTTCTCTCCGAAAATATTTCATATCAAAATATATGAGAGGGGATAATATGACTTCCCCAAAATAATGAAATATTGGAGGAAAAATATTTAAAAACAAATAAACATTTTTATTTGGATTTTATTGCTATTTTATTTGAATTAGAAAAATATGTGTTTTCCAAAATTGCATTAGAGTCCTAAATAAATGTTCACCCTGTTCGTTAGATTTTTAAAGGACGGGGAAAATTTATTCCAGGATTTTTGAGTCCGTTTAGTATTACTTTTCTTCGTTTTCTGCGCGTCGGAATATTTAAAAAAAAGTTACCGCCTTACCAGGCCATATCCGCCTGGGACACTGACCCGGCCGGCCCTTTAAAGGCCGAAGGCCCGAGCCGCCCCAGCCACCCGCCAGCCCGCCCGAACCCTAGCGCCGCCAGCCGCCGCTGCCGCCGCCAGCCGTGCCCCACCACCGCCTCGCCGCCCCGCCGCCACTGTCCCGTTCCACGAGGTAGCCGCCGGCTTTTTTTAAACCGATCGGTTTTTATTTTCGAAACCCTAGATCAATTTTTTTCAATAGATCGATTCAGTTTTTTTTGGTTTAGTTATTTTGCGGACGTTCGTCCGTACGTTCTTTTTAACGAACGCCATTCACCCATTAGCCGCTGACAGCGAACGTTCGTTCGTTAGCCTGTTCGTCAGTTTTTCTTTTTCCAGGTTTTTCGCGATTATTTTCGATCGTGATTTCTGACCCGATTTTCGTTTTAGTTTATCTTTTCTCTCGTTTATCGGAATCAAGCGATTGAAGCGCCTAGATCTTCTTCTCGAAGTTCTCTTTCTGTTTAACCAACTTGAACAAGATTTTGGTACTGTGAAATTTGACCTTATTCCAGATTAGTAATTGGATCTTGTTTCTTTCGTAGTTTGAGTTTCATTGCTCCGTTTGATTTCATTCTTTTTGCAAATCGAATCTCTTCAGTTGAGTTTTCAGATTTGACCTTATTATTTGAGTTTTACTTGTGCATCTTTGCTTGATTGCTTATGTACGCTATTGTTTGTTTGCGATAGAATTCCCAGAGTGCGAAGCGTGCTACTACGAATCACTAGGTTTTGCGGATCGTCAGCAAGGCAAGTAACACATTGATCATACTCTTTTCATACCCAGTTTTTATGCATTAGTTCCAAACCTCAAACACTGCATGATTAGGATGTGATTAACTTGTGGGTATTGGGAAGTAGTTGATGAGGTAGAACCTATTGCCCTGTTTATTATCAAACCCTTGGGAGTTACTTCTACGTTATGCTTATACTGCTATGCTATGCTCGTAGACGTGGTTTGGGTGAGTGAATCCATGACAGATTGAGATGATTATTTAATGGTTCAACTTAAGGTGGCAACTTTAATACACATCTGGGTGGATTGCTTGTTTGGGCACCTAGAGAATCCAGTGTTATCCTAGGATATACCGGAGTACCCGTGTGATAATCCTACGGTCCGCACCCAGGCTCAAAGGGATCTGAGATATTTCATGCTAGAAACTTCCGTGTGCAGCCACAAGCTATTATGGGCTCTAGCATAGTTGAGTAAGTTGCATGACCTCTTCCAGTGGTAGGCTAGCAGATGTAGAGGGATGTAGGTTGGTACTGTCTACCCGGGGTTAGAGTTAATGCTTCTGAAAGACTGTGTCTCGGTCATCCGTTTCTCAAACACCATGAAGTGCGAGATATCCAACGGAGGAGATCGAGTCTTGTGGGGAGAAGTGCGCAAACCTCTGCAGAGTGTACAATCTAATCATGGTTAGCCATGTCCCCGGTTATGGACATCTTGAGTATCTAGTACTTGGATTATCATAAGTATCTCATCACTCTAACTTAATTTGTTGGGTTGATAATTACTTTTAATTGGGATTGAGTTCGAGGTACCTTCTCAATGTTGTTCAACCACCATGATAGTTAAATAAAATATATTCCTTCGTTGTAGGAAAAAATTGGCTTTTCGCAAAACAATATAACCATAGAGCCTTACCACCAGCCATATATGCTTGTAGTGATAGCATTTATCTGTTCATTGCTCTACTGTGTTATAGTGCCAGTATATTCCATGTGCTGACCCGTTTTCGGGCTGCACCGTATTATGTTGCAGACTTTTCAGACGATGAGTAAAGGTGCGATAGGTCGTTGTTGTGCATCTCAGCAATGCCGTTGGAGTTGATGGACTCACTTATCTTCCATGTCTACCGCTGTTATCTTATTTAGATGGCATTAAGCCATATTTATTGTAATAAGTTCTCTTTTGAGACATTCAATGTAAAGAGTGTGTGATTGCTACTCTGTTATAAATCCTTCGAGTACAGTGTGTGTCAGCATTACCAATCCAGGGATGACACTGAAGCACAGAGACTTGAACGTTTGAGGTCGGGTCGCTACAAGATGGTATCAGAGCACACGCTGAGTGTAGGACACGACCACTAAGATAAGCCATAGGTCACTCTTCTCTACTCATTTCTGACTCCTCTCCATTTTCTACTCCTTAGGATGGTGGATTCGAGCAACAAGTTTGCACAACCGGATGAAGACACACCCTTTGGACGACACTTGAAGGAAGTCACTAGGTACCTGAACATCAGAATACCAAGCTTCACCGGGACCTACACCGCCACTTTACCAGAAGAGGAGCGCTGAATGATTCGAGTTCAAGTTCCAGGAAGGACATTCACGCCAGTTACGGATCCCATAGTGTTTTCCTTTGATGCACCAACCTGGAGTCTAGGAAAGAGCATGGCAGCCCACATCCCCTTGGGACGCATCGGCGAAGTTTACCACCAGGATCTCAAGGATACTATCTTCCAGATATGTGGGCGCCGAGACGAGCAATGGGAGATGATCAGCACCAGGAAGGACATGTCCATTGCAGCTTTCATCCAGGAGTTAAACCAGCACATTCGACGCCAGGAGAATCAGATGTGTGCAGGCATGATGGATCTGAAGAAGGAAATGACCAGGATCACGGAGCTAGAAGAGGAACTCAAGTCTACATGCGATGGATATGAGGAGGAAATCACAATACTATTGGAGAAGAATGACGACCTGATAAAGAAGATCGGAGTTTTCATGGGAGACCCCGCGCCAGGAGGAGAAGACGATGAACCCAAGGAAATTCGTTCTGAAGACTACATCATCATCGACGACACCGACTCCGACCCTGATGGTAGTGAGGATGATTGTGAAGACGAAGCTGGAGCGGATATCATGGAGTCTTCCACCGATCAAAATTTCTAGATGACCACCATATGATTAGTAGTCTTTTCCCATGTATATAGTAGTAGCCTGAGCACTTTTAACGATAGTTCTAGAGCGATTGTATGTCCTTGCTTGATTGATTGCGTGATATGATTGTGTTTGTCTCATGTGCATATGGGTAGTGTTTTCTCACTAGACCTCATTTCTATTCTAATCTCTCCCCTCTAAACCCATCAGATGCCTCCGAGACGTGACACCGGATTTTTCTTCCCACCGGAGATCACCCAGTTGATTCAGCAGCAGAATGCCTTGATGCAGATACTAGCCCAGAACCAAGACAACAACAACAACAACAACAACAACAACAACAACCCGCCACCACCACCTCCAGTTGACAACTTAGCCCGTTTTTTGAGGTTGCAGCAGTCGGTGTTTTCTAGTAGCACTGAGCCAATAGTTGCGGATGGCTGGTTACACAAGATTGGAAGGGAGTTGACCACCGCAGGATGCACAGATGCTGAGAAGGTGCGTTCTGCCGCACATCAGTTGGATGGACCAGCAGCTTCATGGTGGGAAAATTACACAACCACTTTCCCTATAGCCAATGTCACCTAGGATCAGTTTCAGCAAGCATTCCGCCCAGCCCATGTCTCGGCTGGAGCTATGAACATGAAGAAGCGCGAGTTTCGCAACTTGCGCGAGGGAAATCGTACTGTGGCTCAGTACATAGAGGAGTTTAGTAAGCTATCTTGTTATGCCCCTGATGATGTGGCCACAGATGCCGCGAAGCAGGAGACGTTTATGGAAGGGCTGAATGACGAGATGAGCATGCAGTTGATGGTGGCAACATTCAACAACTACCAGGAGCTGGTAGACAAGGCTCTTACGATGGAAGGGAAGCAGCAGCAGATTGAGAGCCGCAAGAGGAAGTATGGGCAAGGAAGGTACAATTCAGGAGCTCGGCAGAAGCCTCGTTTAACCCCGAACTCAGGAGGATTTACCCATAACCATGGAGGTCATACCCACTATGGAGGAAATTTGCATAACCACAATGGTTCCAAGAATGGGAATGGGAACGGAGCAGGCAACAGTCAGAACCGCTCCAATCCAGCCACACCCGCCAAGAGAGACCTAAGTCACATTACTTGCTTCAAGTGCGGGATGACTGGACACTATGCCACAGAGTGCCCTGAAGCGAAGAATGGAAATGGTAATGGGAGCGCTTGGAAGAAGCCCAATCCATTCAACAAAGGACAAGTGAACCACGTTAACGTGGAGGAGGTTGAAGAGCAGCCAGACGCAGTTATCGGTAAGTTTTTGGTTAAGTCTTTTACCGCTCTTGTTCTTTTCGATACCGGTGCATCTCCTTCATACATATCAAGGGGATTCGTGGATAAGTTTAAGTTGCCAACCCAAGGCCTTAGGACACCCATGTTAGTAAGTTCACCTGGAGCAGACTATATGGCCAGCCGATGGTGCGACAGGATACCCATAACCATTGGTAGCCATGTTTTCCCATCAGACCTAATAATTTTGGAGTCACAAGGATTGGATGTGATATTAGGCATGGACTGGATGTCGAAGTATGGAGGAAGCATTGATTGTGCTAGTAAGTCAATTCTACTCACCACCCCGGAGGGAAAAAGGATCAAGTATGTATCCAGGCATTCGTCAAGGAGAACCCAAGTAAATTCCCTCTCAGGAGTTGTTCAAGAGGAAGTGCCTGTTGTGAAGGATTACCCGGATCTATATCCAGAGGAATTACCAGGCATGCCGCCATATCGAGACATCGAGTTCTTGATAGAACTGTTGCCAGGCACCGGACCGATATCAAAGAGACCATACCGGATGCCCGCAAATGATCTGGAGGAGATTAAGAAGCAGATTAAGGAGTTGTTGGAGAAAGGTTACATCCGACGAAGTTCATCACCGTGGGGAGCCCCAGTGCTCTTGGTTGAGAAGAAGGATGGATCGCTAAGAATGGTTGTTGATTATCGTGCATTGAACGAAGTGATGATCAAGAACAAGTACCCACTGCCGATGATCAATGATTTGTTTGACCAGCTGCAAGGAGCTAAAGTGTTTTCGAGGATCGATCTGTGATCAGGATATCACCAGTTGAAGATTCGAGAAAAGGATATACGAAAAACAGCATCACCACAAGGTACGGGTTATATGAGTATACGGTTATGTCTTTTAGACTGACTAACGCCCCTGCCTATTTCATGAGTATGATGAATAAGGTGTTCATGGAATTCTTGGATAAGTTTGTGGTGGTGTTCATTGATGATATAATGGTATACTCGAAGAATGAAGAGGAGCACAAGGAGCATTTGCGTTTAGTTCTCGAGAAACTCATGGAACATCCGTTGTATGCCAAGTTCAGCAAATGTGAGTTTTGGTTGAAGGAAGTTGGATTCCTTGGACATGTTATATCAGGAGAAGGTATAGCAGTAGACCCCACCAAGGTTCAGTCAGTCACTGAGTGGTTGGCACCCACCTCAGTTAGCGAGATCCGCAGTTTTCTTGGACTCACGGGATACTATCGGAGATTTATTGAGAATTTTTCCAAGATTGCGAAACCTATGACGGAGTTATTAAAGAAGGATATCAAATTCTATTGGACTGAAGAATGTGAAGCAAGTTTCCAGGAGTTGAAGAAGCGTTTGACTACCACCCCAGTGTTGATTCTGCCGGATATGCGCAAGGATTTCCAAGTGTATTGTGACGCCTCTCGCTTAGGACTTGGAGGAGTACTTATGCAAGACGGAAGAGCTGTTTCGTATGCATCTCGACAGCTTCGACCGCATGAGTTGAATTATGCTACACATGATTTGGAGTTAGTAGCCGTAGTGCATGCACTCAAGACCTGGAGACATTACCTCATTGGAAACCGTTGCGATGTGTACACGGATCACAAGAGTTTGAAGTACATTTTCACCCAAAAGGAGCTGAACCTCAGGCAGAGGAGATGGTTGTGAAGGAAATATGCCCTAGAGGCAATAATAAAGTATTATATATTTCCTTATATCATGATAAAAGTTTATTATTCATGCTAGAATTGTATTAACCGGAAACATAATACATGTGTGAATACATAGACAAACAGAGTGTCACTAGTATGCCTCTACTTGACTAGCTCGTTAATCAAAGATGGTTATGTTTCCTAGCCATAGACATGAGTTGTCATTTGATTAACGGGATCACCTCATTAGGAGAATGACGTGATTGACTTGACCCATTCCGTTAGCTTAGCACCCGATCGTTTAGTATGTTGCTATTGCTTTCTTCATGACTTATACATGTTCCTATGACTATGAGATTATGCAACTCCCGTTTACCGGAGGAACACTTTGTGTGCTACCAAACGTCACAACGTAACTGGGTGATTATAAAGGTGCTCTACAGGTGTCTCCAAAGGTACTTGTCGGGTTGGCGTATTTCGAGATTAGGATTTGTCACTCCGATTGTCGGAGAGGTATCTCTGGGCCCACTCGGTAATGCACATCACTATAAGCCTTGCAAGCATTGTGACTAATGAGTTAGTTGCGGGATGATGTATTACGGAACGAGTAAAGAGACTTGCCGGTAACGAGATTGAACTAGGTATCGAGATACCGACGATCGAATCTCGGGCAAGTAACATACCGATGACAAAGGGAACAACGTATGTTGTTATGCGGTCTGACCGATAAAGATCTTCGTAGAATATGTGGGAGCCAATATGGGCATCCAGGTCCTGCTATTGGTTATTGACCGGAGAGGTGTCTCGGTCATGTCTACATAGTTCTCGAACCCAAAGGGTCCGCACGCTTAAAGTTACGATGACAGTTTTATTATGAGTTTATGTATGTTGATGTACCGAAGGAGTTCGGAGTCCCGGATGAGATCGGGGACATGACGAGGAGTCTCGAAATGGTCGAGACGTAAAGATCGGTATATTGGACGACTATATTCGGACTTCGGAAAGGTTCCGAGTGATTCGGGTATTTTTCGGAGTACCGGAGAGTTACGGGAATACGTATTGGGCCTTATTGGGCCATACGGGAAAGAAGGAAAAGGGCCTCAAGGGTGGCCGCACCCCTCCCCTTGGTCTGGTCCGAATTGGACTAGGGAAGGGGGCGCCCCCTTCCTTCCTTCTCTTTTTCCCTTCCTCTTTTCCTATTCCACATGGGAGGTGGAATCCTACTAGGACTAGGGAGTCCTAGTAGGACTCCACACTTGGTGCGCCCCCTCCTAGGGCCGGCCTCCTCCTCCCTTGCTCCTTTATATACGGGGGCAGGGGGCACCCCATGGACACACTTGATATACGATATTTTAGCCGTGTGCGGTGCCCCCCTCCACCAGATTACACCTCGATAATACCGTCGCGGAGCTTAGGCGAAGCCCTGCGTCGGTGGAACATCATCATCGTCACCATGCCGTCGTGCTGACGAAACTCTCCCTCAACACTCGGCTGGATCGGAGTTCGAGGGACGTCATCGAGCTGAACGTGTGTAGAACTTCGGAGGTGCCGTGCGTTCGGTACTTGATCGGTCGGATCATGAAGACGTACGACTACATCAACCGCGTTGTGATAACGCTTCCGCTGTCGGTCTACGAGGGTACGTGGACAACACTCTCCCCTCTCGTTGCTATGCATCACCATGATCTTGCGTGTGCATAGGAATTTTTTTGAAATTACTACGTTCCCCAACAGTGGCATCAGAGCCTGGTTTTATGCGTTGATGTTATGCACGAGTAGAACACAAGTGAGTTGTGGGTGATATAAGTCATACTGCTTACCAGCATGTCATACTTTGGTTCAGCGGTATTGTGAGATGAAGCGGCCCGGACCGACATTACGCGTACGCTTACGCGAGACTGGTTTCACCATTGGGAGCACTCGTTGCTTAAAGGTGACTGGCGGGTGTCTGTCTCTCTCACTTTAGTTGAACCGAGTGTGGCTACGCCCGGTCCTTGCGAAGGTTAAAACAACACCAACTTGACAAACTATCGTTGTGGTTTTGATGCGTAGTTAAGAACGGTTCTTGCTAAGCCCGTAGCAGCCACGTAAAACTTGCAACAACAAAATAGAGGACGTCTAACTTGTTTTTGCAGGGTATGTTGTGATGTGATATGGTCAAGACATGATGTGATATAATTTGTTGTATGAGATGATCATGTTTTGTAACCGAGTTATCGGCAACTGGCAGGAGCCATATGGTTGTCGCTTTATTGTATGAAATGCAATCGCCATGTAATAGTTTTACTTTATCACTAAGCGGTAGCGATAGTCGTAAAAGCAATAAGTTGGCGAGACGACAACGATACTACGATGGAGATCAAGGTGTCGCGCCGGTGACGATGGTGATCATGACGGTGCTTTAGAGATGGAGATCACGAGCACGGTGCTTCGGGGATGGAGATCACAAGCACAAGATGATGATGGCCATATCATATCACTTATATTGATTGCATGTGATGTTAATCCTTTATGCATCTTATCTTGCTTTGATTGGCGGTAGCATTATAAGATGATCTCTCACTAAAATTTCAAGATAAAAGTGTTCTCCCTGAGTATGCACCGTTGCAAAAGTTCTTCGTGCTGAGACACCACGTGATGATCGGGTGTGATAGGCTCTACGTTCAAATACAACGGGTGCAAAACAGTTGCACAAGCGGAATACTCAGGTTAAACTTGACGAGCCTAGCATATGTACAGATATGGCCTCGGAACACAGAGACCGAAAGGTCGAGCGTGAATCATATAGTAGATATGATCAACATAGTGATGTTCACCATTGAAACTACTCCATCTCACGTGATGATCGGACATGGTTTAGTTGATTTGGATCACGTAATCACTTAGATGATTAGAGGGATATCTATCTAAGTGGGAGTTCTTAAGTAATATGATTAATTGAACTTAAATTTATCATGAACTTAGTCCTGATAGTATTTTGCAAATTATGTTGTAGATCAATAGCTCGTGTTGTTGCTTCCCTGTGTTTATTTTTGATATGTTCCTAGAGAAAAATTATGTTGAAAAATGTTAGTAGCAAAGATGCGGATTGGATCCGTGATCTGAGGATTATCCTCATTGCTGCACAGAAAAATTATGTCCTTGATGCACCGCTAGGTGACAGACCTATTGCAGGAGCAGATGCAGACGTTATGAACGTTTGGCTAGCTCAATATGATGACTACTTGATAGTTTAGTGCACCATGCTTAACGGCTTAGAATCGGGACTTCAAAGACGTTTTGAACGTCATGGACCATATGAGATGTTCCAGGAGTTGAAGTTAATATTTCAAGCAAATACCCGAGTTGAGAGATATGAAGTCTCCAACAAGTTCTATAGCTAAAAGATGGAGGAGAATCGCTCAACTAGTGAGCATGTGCTCAGATTGTCTGGGTACTACAATCGCTTGAATCAAGTGGGAGTTAATCTTCCAGATAAAATAGTGATTGACAGAATTCTCTAGTCACCATCACCAAAGTTAGTAGAACTTCGTGATGAACTATTGTATGCAAGGGATGACGAAAGTAATTCCCGAGCTCTTCGTGATGCTGAAATCAACGAAGGTAGAAATCAAGGAAAACATCAAGTGTTGATGCTTAACAAGACCACTAGTTTCAAGAAAAGGGCAAAGGGATAGAAGAGGAACTTCAAGAAGAACGGCAAGCAAGTTGCTGCTCAAGTGAAGAAGCCTAAGTCTGGTCCTAAGCCTGAGACTAAGTGCTTCTACTGCAAAGGGACTGGTCACTGGAAGCGGAACTACCCCAACTATTTGGTGGATAAGAAGGATGGCAAAGTGAACAAAGGTATATTGGATATACATGTTATTGATGTGTACTTTACTAGTGTTTATAGCAACCCTTCGGTATTTTGATACTGGTTCAGTTGCTAAGAGTAGTAACTCGAAACGGGAGTTGCAGAATAAACAGAGACTAGTAAAAGGAGAAGTGACGATGTGTGTTGGAAGTAGTTCCAAGATTGATATGATCATCATCGCACACTCCCTATACTTTCGGGATTAGTGTTGAAACTAAATAAGTGTTATTTGGTGTTTGCGTTGAGCATGAATATGATTTGATCATGTTTATTGCAATACGTTTATTCATTTAAGTTAGAGAACAATTGTTGTTTTGTTTACATGAATAAAAAACCTTCTATGGTCATACACACCAACGAAATTGGTTTGTTGGATCTCGATCGTAGTGATGCACATATTCATAATATTTAAGCCAAAAGATGCAAAGTTAATAATGATAATGCAACTTATTTGTGGCACTGTCGTTTAGATCATATTGGTGTAAAGCGCGTGAAGAAACTCCATACTGATGGGATTTTGGAATCAATTGATTATGAATCACTTGATGCTTACGAACCATGCCTCATGGGCAAGATGACTAAAACGCCGTTCTCCGGAACTATGGAGAGAGCAACAGATTTGTTGGAAATCATACATACTGATGTATGCGATCCGATGAGTGTTGAGGCTCGTAGCGGGTGTCATTAATTTCTGACCTTCACAGATGATTTGAGCAGATATGGGTATATCTACTTAATGAAACAGAAGTCTGAAACATTTGAAAAGTTCATATAATTTTAGAGTGAAGCGAAAATCATCGTAACAAGAAAATAAAGTTTCTACGATTTGATCGTGGAGAAGAGTATTTTAGTTACGAGTTTGGCCTTCAATTAAAACAATGTGAAATAGTTTCACTACTCACGCCACCTGGAACACCACAGCATAATGGTGTGTCCGAACGTCATAAACGTACTTTCATGGATATAGTGTAATCTATGATGTCTCTTACCAATTTACCACTATCGTTTTGGGGTTATGCATTAGAGACAGCTACATTCACGTTAAATAGGGCACCATCAAAATCCGATGAGACGACGCCTTATGAATTGTGGTTTGGCAAGAAACCAAAGTTGTCATTTCTTAAAGTTTGGGGTTGCGATGCTTATGTGAAAAAGTTTCATCCTG
Organism: Aegilops tauschii subsp. strangulata; assembly: GCF_002575655.3. Taxonomy (NCBI): domain Eukaryota; kingdom Viridiplantae; phylum Streptophyta; class Magnoliopsida; order Poales; family Poaceae; genus Aegilops; species Aegilops tauschii. The sequence goes on from NC_053038.3 coordinate 291,796,435, forward strand.
ATAAGTTCAAACCCAAATCGGAGAAATGTGTCTTCATAGGATACCCATAGGAGACAGTTGGGTACACCTTCTATCACAGATCCGAAGGCAAGACATTCGTTGCTTAGTATGGATCCTTTCTAGAGAAGGAGTTTCTCTCGAAAGAAGTGAGTGGGAGGAAAGTAGAACTTGATGAGGTAACTGTACCTGCTCCCTTATTGGAAAGTAGTTCATCACAGAAATCTGTTCCTGTGACTCCTACACCAATTAGTGAGGAAGTTAATGATGATGATCATGTAACTTCAGATCAAGTTACTACCAAACCTCGTAGGTAAATCAGAGTAAGATCCGCACCAGAGTGGTACGGTAATCCTGTTCTGGAGGTTATGTTACTAGACCATGACGAACCTACGAACTATGAAGAAGCGATGGTGAGCCCAGATTCCGCAAAATGGCTTGAGGCCATGAAATCTGAGATGAGATCCATGTATGAGAACAAAGTGTGGACTTTGGTTGACTTGCCCGATGATCGGCAAGCAATTGAGAATAAATGGATCGTTAAGAGGAAGACGGACGCTGATAGTAGTGTTACTATCTACAAAGCTAGAATTGTCGCAAAAAGGTTTTTTGACAAGTTCAAAGTGTTGACTACGATGAGAGTTTCTCACTCGTATCTATGCTTAAGTCTGTCCGAATCATGTTAGCAATTGCCGCATTTTATGAAATATGGCAAATGGATAAACAAAACTGCATTCCTTAATGGATTTATTAAAGAAGAGTTGTATATGATGCAACCAGAAGGTTTTGTCAATCCTAAAGGTGCTAACAAAATATGCAAGCTCCAGCGATCCATCTATGGACTGGTGCAAGCATCTCGGAGTTGGAATATACGCTTTGATAAGTTGATCAAAGGATATAGTTTTATACAGACTTGCGGTGAAGCCTGTATTTACAAGAAAGTGAGTGGGAGCACTACAGCATTTCTGATAAGTATATGTGAATGACATATTGTTGATCGGAAATAATGTAGAATTATTCTGCAAAGCATAAAGGAGTGTTTGAAAGGAGTTTTTCAAAGAAAGACCTCGGTGAAGCTGCTTACATATTGAGCATCAAGATCTATAGAGATAGATCAAGACGCTTGATAAGTTTTTCAATGAGTACATACCTTAACAAGATTTTGAAGTAGTTCAAAATAGAACAGTCAAAGAAAGAGTTCTTGCCTGTGTTACAAGGTGTGAAATTGAGTAAAGACTCAAAGCCCGACCACGGCAAAAGATAGAAAGAGAATGAAAGTCATTCCCTATGCCTTGGCCATAGGTTCTATAAAGTATGCCATGCTGTGTACCAGATCTATTGTATACCCTACACTGATTTTGGCAAGGGAGTACAATAGTGATCTAGGAGTAGATCACTGGACAGCGGTCAAAATTATCCTTAGTGGAATAAGGATATGTTTCTCGATTATGAAAGTGACAAAAGGTTCGTCGTAAAGGGTTACGTCGATGCAAGTTTTGACACTAATCTAGATGACTCTAAGTCTCGGTCTAGATACATATTGAAAGTGGGAGCAATTAGCTAGAGTAGCTCCGTGCAGAGCATTGTAGACATAGAAATTTGCAAAATACTTACGGATCTGAATGTGACAGACCCGTTGACTAAAATTATCTCACAATCAAAACATGATCACACCTTAGTATTCTTTGGGTGTTAATCACATAGCGATGTGAACTATATTATTGACTCTAGTAAACCCTTTGAGTGTTGGTCACATAGAGATGTGAACTATGGGTGTTAATCACATGGTGATGTGAATTATTGATGTTAAATCACATGGCGATGTGAACCAGATTATTGACTCTAGTGCAAGTGGGAGACTGAAGGAAATATGCCCTAGAGGCAATAATAAAGTATTATATATTTCCTTATATCATGATAAAAGTTTATTATTCATGCTAGAATTGTATTAACCGGAAACATAATACATGTGTGAATACATAGACAAACAGAGTGTCACTAGTATGCCTCTACTTGACTAGCTCGTTAATCAAAGATGGTTATGTTTCCTAGCCATAGACATGAGTTGTCATTTGATTAACGGGATCACCTCATTAGGAGAATGACGTGATTGACTTGACCCATTCCGTTAGCTTAGCACCCGATCGTTTAGTATGTTGCTATTGCTTTCTTCATGACTTATACATGTTCCTATGACTATGAGATTATGCAACTCCCGTTTACCGGAGGAACACTTTGTGTGCTACCAAACGTCACAACGTAACTGGGTGATTATAAAGGTGCTCTACAGGTGTCTCCAAAGGTACTTGTTGGGTTGGCGTATTTCGAGATTAGGATTTGTCACTCCGATTGTCGGAGAGGTATCTCTGGGCCCACTCGTTAATGCACATCACTATAAGCCTTGCAAGCATTGTGACTAATGAGTTAGTTGCGGGATGATGTATTACGGAACGAGTAAAGAGACTTGCCGGTAACGAGATTGAACTAGGTATCGAGATACCGACGATCGAATCTCGGGCAAGTAACATACCGATGACAAAGGGAACAACGTATGTTGTTATGCGGTCTGACCGATAAAGATCTTCGTAGAATATGTGGGAGCCAATATGGGCATCCAGGTCCCGCTATTGGTTATTGACCGGAGAGGTGTCTCGGTCATGTCTACATAGTTCTCGAACCCAAAAGGTCCGCACGCTTAAAGTTACGATGACAGTTTTATTATGAGTTTATGTATGTTGATGTACCGAAGGAGTTCGGAGTCCCGGATGAGATCGGGGACATGACGAGGAGTCTCGAAATGGTCGAGACGTAAAGATCGATATATTGGACGACTATATTCGGACTTCGGAAAGGTTCCGAGTGATTCGGGTATTTTTCGGAGTACCGGAGAGTTACGGGAATACGTATTGGGCCTTATTGGGCCATACGGGAAAGAAGGAAAAGGGCCTCAAGGGTGGCCGCACCCCTCCCCTTGGTCTGGTCCGAATTGGACTAGGGAAGGGGGCGCCCCCTTCCTTCCTTCTCTTTTTCCCTTCCTCTTTTCCTATTCCATATGGGAGGTGGAATCCTACTAGGACTAGGGAGTCCTAGTAGGACTCCACACTTGGTGCGCCCCCTCCTAGGGCCGGCCTCCTCCTCCCTTGCTCCTTTATATACGGGGGCAGGGGGCACCCCATGGACACACTTGATATACGATATTTTAGCCGTGTGCGGTGCCCCCCTCCACCAGATTACACCTCGATAATACCGTCGCGGAGCTTAGGCGAAGCCCTGCGTCGGTGGAACATCATCATCGTCACCACGCCGTCGTGCTGACGAAACTCTCCCTCAACACTCGGCTGGATCGGAGTTCGTGGGACGTCATCGAGCTGAACGTGTGTAGAACTTCGGAGGTGCCGTGCGTTCAGTACTTGATCGGTTGGATCGTGAAGACGTACGACTACATCAACCGCGTTGTGATAACGCTTCCGCTGTCGGTCTACGAGGGTACGTGGACAACACTCTCCCCTCTCGTTGCTATGCATCACCATGATCTTGCGTGTGCGTAGGAAATTTTTTGAAATTACTACGTTCCCCAACAGGTTGGAGCTCATAAAGGATTATGATATGAAGTTGCACTATCATCCAGGAAAGGCCAATGTCGTAGCAGACGCTTTGAGCCAGAAAAGTTATGCCAATACCCTCGTAAGCGGAGGGATGCCAAAGGAGTTAGCCGAGGATCTCAGGGAACTTCGTTTGGAGATTGTTCCTAGAGGTTTTGTTGCAGCAATGGAAGTTCAGTCTACATTGTTGGGAAAGATTCGAGAAGCTCAGAAGGATGACAAATAAATTGCAGAGATAAAGGAGAGAATGAGCAAAGGAAAGGCCAAAGGTTTTCGTGAGGATGAGCACGACACCTTATGGTTTGAGGACCGCGTTTATGTGCCCAACAACGCAGAGATCAGGAAGTTGATACTTCAGGAGGCCCATGACTCGCCATACTCGATACACCCCGGAAACACCAAGATGTATTTGGATCTGAAGGACCATTTCTGGTGGACTGGTATGAAGAAGGATATTGCCGAGTATGTAGCTATATGTGATGTATGTCAGAGAGTAAAGGCAGAACATCAGAAGCCAGCAGGATTACTGCAGCCTATGCCGATACCCGAATGGAAGTGGGACAAGCTTGGCATGGATTTCATCACCGGATTGCCCAGGACCCGATCAGGATATGATTCTATCTGGGTAGTAGTGGATCGTTTGACCAAAGTGGACCACTTTATCCCAGTGAAAACAACCTATACAAGTGCGGAGTTGGCCAAGATATATATGACCAGGATCGTATGTGTGCACGGAATTCCGAGGACCATCGTATCAGATAGAGGAACGCAGTTCACTTCAAAGTTTTGGCATCAGCCGCACCAGACTTTGGGTACCAGGCTGGAGTTCAGTACAGCTTTTCATCCGCAGACAGATGGATAGACCGAGAGAGTCAATCAGATTCTGAAGGACATGTTGAGAGCTTGTGCACTAGATTATGGATCTAGTTGGGATGACAATTTGCCGTACATGGAGTTTTCATACAACAACACCTACCAGGCCAGTTTGAAGATGGGACCTTTCGAAGCCCTGTATGGGAGAAGATGTCGAACACCATTGATGTGGGATGAAGTAGGAGACCGTAAGTTGTTTGGACCAGATTTGATCAAAGAGTCTAAAGAGAAGGTTAAGCTAATTCGAGACCGACTGAAGGTAGCTCAGTCCAGACAGAAGAGTTATGCAGACTCGAAACGCAAGGAGGTAGTCTATGAGATCGGAGACAGAGCATATCTTCGAGTGTCACCTCTGTGAGGAGTTAAATGTTTTAGAGTTAAGGGAAAGTTAGCCCCGAGATTTGTAGGACCGTACCGTGTCTTGAAACGCATGGGAGAGGTAGCCTACAAGTTGGAGTTACCTGAAGGATTGTCAGGAGTTCATGATGTGTTCCATGTATCCCGGTTGAAGAAGTGCCATGCAGAGATGGCCGATATACCGCTCAGAGATACAGTACCCTTGGAAGCAATTCAGTTGGACAGTGATCTGACCTATGAGGAGAAGCCTGTCAAGATTCTTGAGTTTGCCAGCCGAGTTACTCGCAGCAAGGTTATCAAGTTTTGCAAAGTTCAGTGGAGCCACCATACCGAGGATGAAGCCACCTGGGAACGACAGGATGATCTACGCAAAGACCACCCACACCTATTTTCTAGCCAACCCAAATCTCGAGGGCGAGATTCATCTTAAGGGGGGTAGGTTTGTAACATCCCAAATTTTCAATTTGGAATGTTATACATAGGTCATACATGCATATCATATTTTATTGCATTTTGTTTCGCGATCCTCGAAATTCTAAGAAACTCAAGGACCCTCGGAGAGAGTTGGAGATTTCACCGTTTTCATATTTGAATTTAGGGTCATTTGTTTTAATTATTTTTCTCTCCGAAAATATTTCATGTCAAAATATATGAGAGGGGATAATATGACTTCCCCAAAATAATGAAATATTGGAGGAAAAATATTTAAAAACAAATAAACATTTTTATTTGGATTTTATTGCTATTTTATTTGAATTAGGAAAAATATGCGTTTTTCAAAATTGCATTAGAGTCCTAAATAAATATTCACCCTGTCCGGTAGATTTTTAGAGGACGGGGAAAATTTATTCTAGGATTTTTGGAGTTTAGTATTTCTTTTCTTCGTTTTTCTGCGCGTTGGAATATTTAAAAAAAAGTTACTACCTTACCGGGCCGTGTCCGCCTGGGACACTGACCCGGCCGACCCTTTAAAGGCCAAAGGCCCGAGCCGCCCCAGCCACCCGCCAGCCCGCCCGAACCCTAGCGCCGCCGCCGTCCCGTTCCACGAGGTAGCCGCCGGTTTTTTTAAACCGATCAGTTTTTATTTTCGAAACCCTAGATCTATTTTTTTTTCAATAGATCGGTTCGGGTTTTTTTCGATTTAGTTATTTTGCGGACGTTCGTCCGTACGATCATTTTAATGAACGCCGTTCACTCGTTAGCCGCAGACAGCGAACGTTCGTTCGTTAGCCTGTTCGTCAGTTTTTCTTTTTCCAGGGTTTTTCGCGATTATTTTCGATCGTGATTTCTGACCCGATTTTCGTTTTAGTTTATCTTTTCGCTCGTTTATCGGAATCAGGCGATTCAAGCGCCTAGATCTTCGTCTCGAAGTTCTCTTTCTGTTTAACCAACTTGAACAAGATTTTTGTACTGTAAAATTTGACCTTAGTCCAGATTAGTAATTGGATCTTATTTTCTTTCGTAGTTGAGTTTCGTTGCTCCGTTTAATTTGATTCTTTTTGCAAATGGAATCTCATTAGTTGAGTTTTCAGATTCGATCTTCTTATTTGAGTTTTACTCGTGCATCTTTGCTTGATTGCTTATGTATGCTATTGTTTGTTTGCGATAGAATTCCCGGAGTGCGAAGCGTGCTACTACGAGTCACTAGGTTTTGCGGATCGTCAGTAAGGCAAGTAACACATTGATCATACTCTTTTTATACCCAGTTTTTATGCATTAGTTCCGAACCGCAAACACTGCATGATTAGGATGTTATTAACTTGTGGGTATTGGAAAGTAGTTGATGAGGTAGAACCTATTGCCCTATTTATTATCAAACCCTTGAGAGTTACTTCTACGTTATGCTTATACTGCTATGCTATGCACGTAGACGTGGTTTGGGTGAGTGAATCCATGACAGATGTGAGATGATTATTTAATGGTTCAACTTAAGGTGGCAACTTTAATACACATCTGGGTGGATTGCTTGTTTGGACACCTGGAGAATCCAGTGTTGTCCTAGGATATCCCGGAGTACCCCTGTGATAATCCTACGGTCCGCCACCCAGGCTCAAAGGGATCTGAGATATTTCATGCTAGAAACTTCCTTGTGCAGCCACAAGCTATTATGGGCTCTAGCACAGTTGAGTAAGTTGCATGACCTCTTCCAGTGGTTGGCTAGCAGATGTAGAGGGATGTAGGTTGGTACTGTCTACCCGGGGTTAGAGTTAATGCTTCTGAAAGACTGTGTCTCGGTCATCCGTTTCTCAAACACCATGAAGTGCGAGAAATCCAACGGAGGAGATCGAGTCTTGTGGGGAAAAGTGCGCAAACCTTTGCAGATTGTACAATCTAATCATGGTTAGCCGTGTCCCCTGTTATGGACATCTTGAGTATCTAGTAATTGGATTATCATAAGTATATCATCACTCTAACTTAATTTGTTGGGTTGATAATTACTTTTAATTGGGATTGAGTTGGAGGTATCTTCTCAATGTTGTTCAACCACCATGATAGTTAAATAAAATATATTCCTTTGTTGTAGGGAAAAATTGGCTTTTCGCAAAACAATATAACCATAGAGCCTTACCACCAGCCATATATGCATGTAGTGATAGGATTTATCTATTCATTGCTCTACTGTGTTATATTGCCAGCATATTCCATGTGCTGACCCATTTTTGGGCTGCAACGTATTATGTTGCAGACTTTTCAGACGACGGGAAAAGATGCGATAGGTCATTGTTGTACATCTCAGCTATGCCGTTGAAGTTGATGGACTCATTTATCTTTCAAGTCTTCCGTTGTTATATTATTATTTAGATGGCCTTAAGCCATATTTATTGTAATAAGTTCTCTTTTGAGACATTCGATGTAAAGAGTATGTGATTGCTACTTTGTTATAAATCCTTCGAGTACTGTGTGTGTCAACATTACCGATCCAGAGATGACACTGAAGCACAGAGACTTGACTGTTTGAGGTCGGGTCGCTACACACATACACATGAACCGATTACAAACAAACTTGCACACGGCCTGACAAACAAAAAAACACACCAACTGACAAAAAAACAGTACACATGAACTGATAATCCCCATGACTAATGGTAGAACTTTGTTGCACCCAGGTTCAGGTATTTATCAAAAGTAGAACCTCTCAGTTTTATTAAATCGAACTAATGTTTAGATGTTCACCATTTTGGCCTACAAATCAGAATACTGATAACACCAAATACTGACAACACCATATATGTTGAAGGTCGACAGTACAGAGTTACATAAAAAATTCTAAACACCATATATGTTGAAGGTCCCGTCAGTACAGAGTTTCAGAACAAATTATTTGTCCAATGACAACGTAAGAGTCACGACCAGCAATCACAAACAACAGGACAACGTAAGAGTCACGACCAGCAATCACAAACAACACTAGCTCGACCGCGGGCATGTGTGTGCGGCAAGGGGAGGGGATACTCCGGTGCTAGATGTGTAGAGACAAGAAGCTCATGCGTAGAAGACGATGGATGACTTGCGTAGTAGGCCTTGAACTGCTTGTCTGATGGCTATGGATCATCCAAAATCCTGACCAAAAGATCACATTATTTTCACCAAACTAATCTCTTGAACTTGCTCCACGACAATCTTTGAACCTCCTACAAGAAAAGCCATTATTTTAAAGTTCATATGAATACCTAAAACAATGATCACAAACATTTACCGAACATTATTTTAAAGACTTATGCAACAATAATTAGAACCATAAAAATAGGGTGAAACTATGGTAACTACATTACAAATCATCTAGATTCTAGCAATAACCGTTTTGCATGATCATTGGCATTTGGAATAGCATCCAACAACTATTAGAGTTCTATAAGACCGCATCTGTACTTATTTTTGAAGATGTATTTGTACTGCCCAAAAACATAAGCTGAAGCACAAAATAAACATTTAAATACATTGGTGCTCACAGGAATAGTCATACACCTAGAGAGCATGTTCTTTTCACATCTTCCCAACTACTCAATTGGCAAAGCAGCACATCTACGCATTTTAATAGCAGGAGCAAAGAAAGAGAGAGATTGATATGAGAGAGTGTCGTTGAAGCACGCAAAGGACTCCCATCAGCACTCAACTTGGCCGGCTACCAGCAACCATGCTGGATATGCCAGTGGTGGTGCGGCATGGCTAGAGCAGGCCACTGGCTGTGCGGATACTGATATTCCAACACATCATGTTAGCGCACCAGGGAAATAGCAAGTTTTCCATAAAAATGTTATCCATACTAGGTAAGACCAAAGCTACAGGACAATACCTTTTCTTCAGCTAGCTACTACATGCTACTGCTCCTCCTGCAATGTAGCATCCCTGTATCCTCCTTGCGCGAGCAACCATTGGGAGCAAGCGCTGCCACCGCTCGACACATTGAACCACCTGTAGGAATCAAAGTGAACTGAAGGGATTCAAACACATCAATGGACACATGTACTACACAATAATTTGCACCTGTACTGTCCATAACAACAAACTAACATAAAAACAATTTGTGAAGGAAACAGTTCTTGAAATCTGGTTGAGCTTAAACTGTTCAGATTTTTGAACTCCTGCAGCAACTATACTTGAACTTGCGAGACACATTTTTTGAGAGCAACTTATGTTCAGAATACGCTATTGGAAAGAGGAATCGGGAACACACTAGGACACATAGGCAAGCTTGAACTGGTAGCGTCATTGTTTATATTTTTCTAATTGGAGAATAACATGCGACCTTATAGCATTTGAGCACTTGAACTTGTAGCCATAGAAATAAGAAATATAGATGGCCTCCGGCCCGTGGAATTATAATAAATTTGTAAATACTAGTACTGCAAACCAACATTTATAAATACTAGTGAACTTGAACTTATGGTATCTCGACATGTGAACTGATTGTGTTACAAGAACACGCACGAAAATCAAAGGAAGCTGATATCAGTACATGTCAAAAAGATAATCAAGTTCATGTATATTAATTATGAGAAGTTCAAAAAGAAACTTCTAAAAGTTTGTACTAAAAAGGTGCATACTGCATAACATCCGGCGAGGAGGACCATACTATTGAGGACACACACACACATTCACAGAATGAGGAGGCTCCCATTAGGAACATTCAGAGGCATGCATCTGCAAGTTGTTGCATTGCTAGTACCCATGTCATGGCAAAACAGATATGCCATCTCTGCTGCATCAGGCAGCAGTCTCTGAAAGCTAGGAACAAGGTTGATTTGCATCTACTACTGTCCATTGCTCTCCTCACTTCTCACACACACATGAAAAAGCTATTTGTAGAAAAAATTTGAGAGAAATATTACCCTAATTAGTCTCTGAAAGCTATCTTCAGAACTGTTCACAAGGATGCCAATGATGAACTGAATCACTTAGTTTTGTCTTCTTCCCTCAGATCTGAATCAAGAGTAGCATCAGTTCAATTAAAAAAATTGACAGTTCATGAATTTGTGCTAAGCAAGCATAGCCCATTAGCACATGGAATGCCTCGGTGAACTGCACTCACTCAGTCCCCAAAATCAAAAAGAAATTACAGAGGCGGGAGAAAACGAGAGAAAAGCTTCTGACTGCTGCGTTGTTGAAGGACCCCTAGTTGAACGGCCTCGGTGGCGGCTGTGAACGGCCTGGGGGCTGTTTTCTTGTTGCTCGGTGACAACAAAAAATAGGGCTTGATTAGTTTCAAGGCAAGTTGGCTGGAGATTTCTTTCTTTCTTTGGATCCAGAGATAATCTGTACAAACTATGGTGATGTGTTTGTACTGCCCAAACACACCTGCAAGATAAACTGAAGGGGAGCTCCTTCACCTGCAAGATGAACTGAAAATGCACGCCAAGGCTACCTGAAGAACCACCATATGTTGAATTGAATATACACCAGAGAAGAAGCATGAACGTCCAAGGTAACTCTATGTTATACAATAATAACTGAGTATATATGTCCATAAGTTGAATGTTCATTTAGTAGTGAAGTACCCCCAGCCCCTGCAAAGTTTCAAATTTACTTCATCTCCACATTTTTTGTACTGAACGTGCCACAAATTTTGAACTTTCTAGGTGTTGCAAGCAAAGTTCCTGAAAGTGAGCTTTAGATTTGCTTCATCTCCACACTTTTTTCTGAACTACACTAGCCACGTAATTTACATGAACTTTTTTTCACATGCGAATATGAACAGCAGCAAACGAACATTTGAGCATTTCACAAGCACAAAATACAATGCAATTCTTTTACCTGAGTTTAGCTTCAGTTTAAAAAAGAAGGGAAAGATGGAAAAATAGTAGTTATAATTCTTGTAGGCATTTCAACAAACAATGGAGGGGCGTCCAGGGGAGAAGGCATGGGGATCATGCATCACCTTGGACTGTTGTGTGTGCTCAACTTGGATGGCTGTGCAGCGCGTATGGAATCTCTCCTAGCGCTGCTCGTGGACGCCGTCGACAGGATAAGAGGCAGCACCACTCGTGGACGAGCAGTGGCCGCCGGGAGGAACCCGCTCGTGGAGGGCGACGACGGGATTCGAGGAGCCCAGCTCATGGACGCCGAGGAGCAGCAGCCGCCAGGAGGATCCCGCTCGTCGACACGATCGAGCAGCCTGTCGAGCTCGGGTGAACAGAAGAACAAGATACATCCGGTCGGTGACCCGGTGCGAGTAAATCCTACTGCTACCGAGACTGATGCGCGTATACCAAGGCTGCAAAGAACAAGAGAAGCGAGGCAAATAAAAATTAGATGTCGGATCTTGGGGAGGAACTACTAGTAGTTAATGACGGAGCAGGGGAGGGGAAGCAGGGGAGGGAGGTAGGGGAGCGTACGTTGAGCTTGAGGAAGTCGGGGTGCTTGTGGGTGCCGGTGCGGAGGTCGATGCCGGTGCGGAGGTCGATGTCGACGAAGTCGAAGTCGAGGCCCAGCTCGTTGAGCATCGTGGCCACGCGGGTCACGTTGTCCGAACAGCATCATCCCATATAGCTTGATGGGCGCCATCTCCACCTTTCTTGCTTCCTGCTCGCCTCTTGCCTGCTTCTGCTTCTGCTCTGCTCTGCTTCCCCTATCTGCTATCGCTGCCTCTCGATTTATATCGAGCTACTGAGGGAGCGCTGGTGAGTGCTGACCTGGGGCTCCTCCTAGCCCGTGGACGCCGAGGAGCAGCAGCCACCAGGAGGATCCCCCTCGTCGACACGGTCGAGCAGCCTATCGAGCTCGGGGTCTGGACGGTGGAGCTCAGGGGTGGTGACACTGCTGGTCACGCGGGAGGTTGGGCGTAGCGCGGCGGCGTGAGAGTCAGGCGCCAGGGCAGAGGGGGAGGCGGCGCGAAGAGGCAAAGGGGAACGGCGGCGGCGCACGAGAGAGAGGCGGCGACCGGCGCGGGGGACGGTGGTGGCGTGCGGGAGGGAGTTGGCGGCCGGCGCGAGGGAGGAAGTCGACGGCCGGCGCGCGGGATGGAGGCGAGCAGTGGGTTGGGGCCAGTTCCGGGAGGCAGGGGCAGGGCACGGGTGGATCCATCGGCGGCCAGTCACGGCGACGCGCACTCCCTCGCTCCGGCTGACGCCGTCGCTCGCTCGCCCGCGACGACTGCCTCCGGCGGTAGGAGGCGGGTTAGGCTGGGGTGGGTCGGGTGGAGTAGGCCGTAGACACGTCGCGCCTAACAGTATAGCCCTGTCCTATATATATACTAGTAAAATGCCCGCGTTGCCACGGGCTTTTAAAAAAAATAAGATACTACTCATTGAATTAATATTACCGAGAACAATGTCGTCTAAGCTAACTCACATCTTTTTTTTAACAGTCGGCTAACACACATCATATTATCAAACACAATAATCTTAGAGCACATACAGCTGGTCCCCTCAAATCTGCGGACACGCCCGATCATTGACCAAACAGGAGAGAGAAGGAAAATGGCAACCCAACCCGACCCCTTATATCATCCCCGGTCTAGGCTATCCGCAAACTCTCATATTGACCCCAAACATGGGGAGTATATGAGGCTCATAGACGTGCATGGTCGATCCGCCATGTAGGATGTGGCCCATCATGGACTACCTTTTCTTTCTTTTCTTTCTCTCTCTTCATCTCCATCAAGCACATGCACGTCACCGGATATATAAGGGACAAAATGAGGAGTATGATTGCATGAACGGACAAATAGAGGCTCAAAACGGACACTGACTGGGCGCTTCCGTGGACTTTTAGGGTGCGTGGATTTGCTAAATCCGGCTATAGATGCTCCTATTGACAACTCAAACAGTCATGTTTTTTAGTTGGAATGGGTTTTGTTTTATTCATTCATTTCAGCACGATCCGAGACCAAAAACATCACGAATACGATCTGATATGTACCTGGCCCAAGTTTCACATAACTTATTTGCACAATTCTCTTTAGTTAGCCAAAGAGAAGCTCCATTAGTCAAGCATCTCACCCATGCCACCCTGAAACTCCTCTCTTGATCGCATGCACTCCTTTACCTCCTCAGCAATAGGCCATAGATTGATCTATCAATTTCCGAGCTTCTTAATTTAGCCGCCACTGTTTTTGAGTCTGCTCCAAGATAAGCTTTGCCACGTCCAATTCACGTGCAAGCTGAGCTGCCCATCGTATACACCGGACGACATTCCATTATGGAAATCTGGTAGAGAGGTGAACATCTACAAGGCTATAAATCAAAACGAACAAATCAACTATTCATAGATACCGAATTTAAGAAGCTCGCAAAATGTTACTGCTATAAAACTGTATAGTGCTACCCATCTTCATGTTGTTCCCTCCGTTCGTTCAAATTGAAAATAAGTAGAAGAAAATGAAAAAAATGAAAAAGAAAAAAAGATTACAAAATACTCCCTCCGTTCCTAAATATAAGTCTTTTTGGAGATTTCGCTATAGACTACATACAGAGCAAAATGAGCGAACATATACTCTAAAAGGCGTCTATATACATTCGAATCTAGTCTCTATAGTGGAATCTTTAAAAGGAATTATATTTAGGAACAGAGGTAGTACATGTCTCGTGCATACAGGAACTTCAGATTTTGAATAAGCTTATGCTTGTACTCATCTTCCAGTACTATATCATGAGCCAAAGTAACTAAACATCCTCCATCACCTCTTGCAAATCTCAGAACCTCCAATCCTTGATGCACTAAACTGACTTTCACCACAACCAATTCTTTCCCTCATCGTCCCGCTCGAATGAAAAGGAGACTGAAAAGAAAGCGATATGAGTACATCAAGGAATCAGATGAGGGCTATTGACAATCCATAAATCCTATGAGTCCTACTAGTGGTATACATGAATAACCAAATGTCATTTACAATTCTCCTGAAGGTGGGTAAATAGAATGTTTAACCAAAGCACATCTTACAACCACATATTAGAGGTTCGATATCTTTCAGGCCAATTGCAAAAAATGATGAACACTCTGACTACACTAAGAGAATGGATGCGACGTGATGTGAAACATATACTGACATTGCATCATGTAAAGGGTTAGTGGTGGTACAGATTATTTGTTGTTATTAGCAAATCCTTTTCGATACCATGGATGACTAACACGATGTTGCAATCAATTTGTCATTAAAGAGACCAAAAGTTCTTTTTTTAACCAGAAAGTCCTTGCGCTGGAGTTCAGACAAACCCCTCAATAACATGACCAAATTTGTTTTGACTCTGTTTATCACATATCAAGTACAAACCAGCAAACATACAGACTTGTGAAGCTGATAAGAAATCATGAAAGTTATTTGAACTTGAAACTAAAAGTCCAACAGAGGAGCGAGAACTAACCTTGTTATCATTTCTCTAAAGTCTGAACCTCGCCTAGTTCTTGGTCCAATGTGAGTATGCTTCAGAGATAATGATTTCTTATGTAACATGCGCTTTCACATCTGAAAGAGCTACAGAATATGCTGACAGACCGTGCACTTCATAAATCAAGCGCATAAAATTTATTTCTGTCGTCAATATGGAAGATTAAACGTTAGTTCAAATTGAATAATACATCAGAATTGTCATTTCTGACTTTTCATCCATCACTGAATAAAAAAGGGTCAATGTCCACTGACCATGCAGATGTCCTGACCATGGGATATTTAGGCTGACGTAGATTGGAAATCAAAGCTACAAAATGACTAACACAGCGTTTGGATGTAGATATTGAGGCCTAGATTTCGACATTGGCATTTGGTTGCTCGAATATCGCTGTTTGGTTGTGCTTGACATTGAGTCATGGAATCGAGGCTCAATATCGAGTCGTTCCCTCTTTCACATGCACTCCCTCCCGACCAATTCGGAGGCCCTGACCTTGGTTTTCACTGATATTCGCCGATCGCTCCAGCCCGCGACTCCTTCGCCCTCACCCCTTCGCTGCGCAGCCATCAAAATGGCACAGTAGCCCGCTGCCCGCGTCGCCGCGAGCGTCACGGCGGTGCTGGACTCCGCCACTGACCCGAGCTCGAAGACTGCAGGGTTCAGCTCCTGCTCCGGCCAAACCACCGCCACCTCATGAGGCCGGCAGCGACTACCCAGGTCTCCGCACCACCCCATCTAGCCCGGCGGCTGTTACCTGGGTCTCCGTGCCTCCCGCTCCCTTTAATGGCTGCTGGCTCGGGGCCGCTCCGGCAAGGCACAGCGGAAGCCCGTCGCTGGTGTCTGTCGCTGTGTGCGTGGAGTCCGTCATTGTGTGCCTGAGTCCGGTCCTCTGTGTGTTTGCTCTCTGTGCGCATCCCCTACTTTGATTGCAGGTGCACGAAGCTGAGTTGTTGCAAGCACGACCAATAGCTGTATTTATCTCCCATTCCTCATGAGCATGCTTCCCTTTTTCTGGTCAAAAGATACTTGTATGAAAGTTCATACTTGTACATGTGCAATTCAACGCTTGACCATCCAAACAAGATTTGGAATTGTTTTTTCTCTTGGATTCCATTAGCCAAATATATGAGCATCCAAACACTGGAATTGGCATTGAAACTCAATATCAATATCTTGGATATTTGGCATTGGAGCCAATTCAATGCCAAGCCCTTCAATGTCAACATCCAAACAGAGCGTAAGCAAGTTAGGGATACAACAGAAATACTCTAAAAAGCGATGAAAAACAAATCTGAAGCAACTCACAACCCCATGAATTCGTATTCTCAGTGAGCAAGTGAGTGATGCTGCCACGGCAGGCTAGCACCGAGGGACAATGGTGGCAACCGCTTTCCCATCCAGTGAAGTGTCGAACCCGGAATCTTCAGCTCCTCCTCAACCCTTAGAAATGCTTCTTAGTGAAGTGCATAAAATGATGTATAGAATGATAAAAATATCAATTAATAATAGACGTCAAGAGCATCAATTTTGCAAAGCTGATACCCTCAAACTTTCTAAGGATTGAAATCTACAAATATTCCTTCAAGTCAAATAAACCGGTATATTAAATTTCCCCATGGATAGCTATGTAATCTGCATTAGAGTAAATAATTTTCTATGTTGAGCTTCCAAATCGTCTCCTATATTGAAAGCCTGGACAGTGCAACGTTAAAATGGAATAGCCTAAGAGATACTCCCTCCGCCCCAAAATAAATGCCTTGCCATTTGACCGAACTTCTCTAAACCTTGTACTTGTTATCTATGTTCACTAATTGCCTCATCAGTTGTATTGTATCCTTCTGGAAAATAATAAAACTTTGGTGTGGTTAAATGTCTGAATAGAAAAGGCCTGCACAAGAGGACACCATATTAAAAAAGAAATAATATGTGATACCAACAATCTATTACATCTAAGAATAAATATTATATCTTGCCTAAGAATACAATAACTGCAGGTTACCCATACATGCTGCCCCTCATTTTATAAATTTCTTTTTGCTACCCCTTAATTATTTATACAAGTAAAATAACCATAAGGTACACACCAATGGAAAAAGAATACAAAATCAGATATTCTAAACTAAAGAGAGGAGACAATTTCTTTATAATTTCGAGGTAGATCATATTATATGTAATTTTCTAACCAAACAGATCTTCAAAAATAATGCTAATGATTTGAAGAGTAAAAATATGGAATAGTAGATTTTATTTAATTTAGGTACCACTGAGGAATCAAAAGAATTTTTAGAGCACTCTACTGTGAATAACCAAGCATGATGTCTGATAACAAATAATGGACCGAGCTGCATTTCAGGCCCTTGTCTACCAAGTAGAAAAACCATGGAAAAGCACATAAATATATATAATAGGAATAGTAATCAGATGCTCAAAAACTATAACCTGAACATATCAGTGCTTAAACCAAATTATCTATACACAACCATAGAAACTAAAAGAACCATCTAACAGAACCATGGAAGGCTTAGGTTGCATGTCCTCAACTGAAATGGGTGAGTTCTGGGCATCCTTCTAAGCTAATCTGTTTAACATAGCTCATTAGCTCATGATCAATACTTCATGCATTTACCAAGCCTGCTAATGCTTTTTTGAAGTTGACGTCCCTATTTAAAATTCAAATATCAATTTGCACCAATAAAATATTTCTTGAAGAGTAGGTGCACACGACAAACTGTAGAGACGAAATATTTATTGCATGAAGCAAAAGTAGATGAGCTACCTGTAGATGCAAGGAAATAATGACAAACCGCAACCAGTTCTCCTATCAGTATGTAACTATGTGCCATTAATCTCAATATACCTCACTCTTGGGCGAAGTCAAGATCCATTCTAGATCAGTGCAAGAAGCTTCAATACTAAACCTTCCATAAAATACAGGAACTTGTCCATATTTTACTGCGTCTCCCTATAGCAGCAACATCATAATCTTGTGCCGCTTGCTCCCTTCTTCTAGTTTCAGCAAGAAAAATTATTCAGTAAACTATAATTGAAAAAGTTTTGGGAAGTAGGTCGGCTCGGTGTGAAGCAATGGTTTTAGGTAACTGTCTCTGGTTCAAACTTTGCCAATGGGTGTGTATCGTTAACCATATTTCTACCTTCCAGTAAGCACGAAAGATAATTATTCCAAAACTACCTAAGTGAACATCGTTTTCTGCATATATCGAGAAATAAAGATAAATTCCTATAACTACTGGCTTGTTCCTGCAGGATAAAGAAAATGTTTTTTTCCGGTATTTTACCTTGGCAGACATCAACACCATTCTTAAATATGTCTCCACCGAAGTAATCATCGCATGCCCTGTTGGTAAAACATGAAAAAAATCTTATTTATCTGAATTCTCATAGTTCTGCTGTTCCAGATTTAAATACACAAATTTGATGACAAAGCATATTGGAGAGCAGGAAACAACTATAGGTTTCTGAAGTTAGAAAAAAATCAGTGCTTAAATGGCATATAGGCTTCAGGTGAGATCATTTTTTTTACAAAATTGTCCTGTCGTGCTCACGCAATATTATGCATCTAATCCTAGGCATTTAAGTAACCAAATTACTGTGAATAATCTGTGGACACATATTTATCTATTCTGAGCCAACTTCTTTGGATTCCTAACTTGTACAGCTGAATCAAACTCACTGAATCAAGCGGATGCTATGAGCTGCAAGGCTAAAGAGAATATGTTACAACTATTCATACTACAGTCAAAAAAATTGCACACATGATAAATTTTTACATTCACCGGTGAGGAAAGGACATCAAAAGCTGCTACTATATACTGGGTTAAGTGGGTGGAACAAAAATCACAAATCTATACCAAAATAATTTGTATATAGCCATAAAACAAAATCCATTGCAAGAAGATGCTACGTACATGCCTTGACCTACAGCAGCAACAGCAGCCAAACACCAACAGAGAGCACCTTCAATGAGCAGACTAAGCAGCGTGTGGCGAGGGGAAGTGGCGCCACTTGACCACCATACAACACTCATCATCAGGTCAATGTCCACACTACCCAAGCCTCAAACTCTAGGTTCATCTCTTTTGTCAATCTGTTGAGTTGAATTGATGCTCTTGGTTAGTGAGAGACAAGATCCATGGAGGTAGATTGGGTACAGGGGTTAGAACTTGGTCTCGAACTTGGTGTCGGGACGATGTGGGCGCAGCCAGGGCGTAAACCATCAACAACCATATTCCTTGTGCTGAAAACATAGTCATGTACCCTTGTAAATACAATCATAATAAACCTGCTCTAATGTCGGTCACTACCCGTCTCAATTCCCCTAACTCGAGGTTGCAACTTGCAACTTCAAGAATCATTCTAATAAAATCATACCGCGAGTGTTTTGCCATCAGGGGCGATGTCCCTCTCATGGAAGCACCACCTGTCAACTCCAAGCTTCTTCATGAACTCAAATTGAGATATCACCGAAACAGAAATCGAAGCATAAGTTGTTGATTCCAGCCATGGACCTAAGACACAAGATCAGGCAATTCCCATACTTCTTCTCTTAGCCATGGCCAGGGAATTTGTGCCATCCTCCTGTAACGCCCACGATGCGGCTATATCTCCCACGTGTCGAGGCACGACTTAGAGGCATAACCGCATAGTGGTTTTGTCGCAAGAAGGGTCATCTTCACACAATCCCATGTAATGAACAAGAATGGGATAAAGAGTTGGCTTACAATCGCCACTTCACACGATACATAAATATTAATATCATACATCATCCAAAATACAAACATATAGACCAGCTACGGTCAAAATCCAGATGAAAATAAGACAACCCCAAATGCTAGATCCCCGATCGTCCCAACTGGGCTCCACTACTGATCATCAGGAAAAGACACATAGTAACGATCACGTTCCTCGTCGAACTCCCACTTGAGATCGACGCCATCATCTGCACTGGCATCGTCGGCACCTGCAACTGTTTTGGTAGAATCTGTGAGTCACGGGGACTCAGCAATCTCACACCCGCGAGATCAAGACTATTTAAGATTGTAGGAAAAGATGGTGCAAAGAGGTGGAGCTGCAGTGGCAAAAGCATATATGGTGGCTAACTTGCGCAAATGAGAGCGAGAAGAGAAGCAACGGAACGGACGTCATCTAGCAATGACCAAGAAGTGATCCTGAACACCTACTTAGTCATACATAACCCAGACCGTGTTCACTTCCCGGACTCCGCCGAGAAGAGACCATCACGGCTACACACGCAGTTGATGTATTTTAATTGGGTCAAGTGACAAGTTATCTACAACCGGACATTAACAAATTCCCATCTGCCTCATAACCGCGGGCACGGCTTTCGAAAGATAATACCCTGCAGGGGTGTCCCAACTTAGCCCATCATAAGCTCTCACGGTCAACGAAGGATAAACCTTCTCCCGGAAAGACCCGATCAGTCTCGGAATCCCGGTTTACAAGACATCTCGACAATGGTAAAACAAGACCAGCAAAGCCGCCCGAATGTGCCGACAAATCCCGATAGGAGCTGCACATATCTCGTTCTCAGGGCACACCGGATTGTCCAAGCTTCCGATAGGCCAGCCCAGAGTTGCCCCTGGTGGCCACCGGCGACTGACAGTTTGGACCAATACTCAGAGGAGCACTGGCCCGGGGGTTTAAAATAAAGATGACCCACGGGCTCTAGAAAACCCAGGGGAAAAAGGTATAGGTCGCAAATGGTAAAACCAAGGTTGGGCCTTGCTGGAGGAGTTTTATTCAAGGCGAACTGTCAAGGGGGTCCCATAAATCACCCGACCGTGTAAGGAACGCAAACTCAAGGAACATAATCCCGGTATAACAGTGACTAGGGCGGCAAGAGTGGAACAAAACACCAGGCATAAGGCCGAGCCTTCCACCCTTTACCAAATATATATAGATGCATTAATTAAATGAGAGATATTGTGATATCCCAACATATCCATGTTCCGACATGGAACAAACTTCAACTTCACCTGCAACTAGCAACGCTATAAGAGGGGCTGAGCAAAAGCGGTAACTTAGCCAAACAACGGTTTGCTAGGAAAGGATGGTTAGAGGCTGACATGGCTAAAATGGGAGACATGATATAGCAAGTGATAGGTAGAGAGCATGGCAATAGAGCGAACAACTAGCATAGCAAAGATAGAAGTGATTTCGAGGGGTGGTCATCTTGCCTGCAAGATTCTCAGAGTTGTCGAAAGCTTGATCCTCGTAAGCGTACTCGACAGGTTCCTCGTTCACGAACTCGTCTCCCGGCTCTACCCAAGACAAGAACACAAACAAACGGAACCACAATCAATAACGAGAATTGCGCAAGCAACATGATGCAAAACATGCATGATATGCAAGATATGATATGCGATGCGTATGCGTGCTCCGGAGGGGAAATGATGAACATGGAAGTAACTTGGCAAACCAAGCATGCCACTGGAAAGATGAGATGATTTCGGTCGAAATAGATATAAAGATCACCGGAATCGGATGCACGGTTTGCAAATGGCAAGCAAAACAAGAATGACACGAAACTGCGATAAACAGCAAGGTAGCACTCAAAATGCAACAAGTAACAATGCTACAGCACCCCCAACATAGCAACAAAGCACATGGCAGTAATCTACAGGAGATGCCTGACAAAAGATGAACACTAAGCTACGGCTAGTTCACAACATATCAAGCTCAAACAAGCATGGCAAAAGTGCAAAAGATTACAGGTTCACAGACAGTGAAAAACTGGACATGGCAGAAAACAGCATCAGGTAGCAATGTTCAGAGCACAAAATCAACATGCTACAGGAACTTAACATAGCAAAACAAGGCATAGTAGTGTTTTACTAAATGCACATGACAAAAGTCCCTTAGTGACCATAAGCCAAAAAGGACCAGAAGATATTATGGCAAGCATGTAAACATAGCAAGTTTCGTTATCAGGTTCCAGACTTAGCAGAAAACAGAGCATGGCAGAAATATTAATATGTAGGCCTCTTTGTGAGCTTGATGCACTCACTACAGAGCAATGCATGACAAACCAAGCATACCTACAGCAAGATGGCATGTTTATGAAGCTAACCATGGCAAGAACAATTGCATAGCATGTATGGATCAACTACAATAAGCTTGGCAAAATTGCATATCATGTTAAGAATCTGCCAGAAATATTTTATAGCAAACGTAGAGCAAGATTGAGTCATGCTATGGCACTCCATAATTCCAAACAATTGCAGGAATGGATCAATTACAATAATATCTACAAAACATCCTTAGTGAACATCACCAAAATATGCATGGATCTCTCTGTAGCATCAAGTTTACATGACAACAAAATTACAGCAGACAAGGACTTGGAGAAATCACCAAGTCCCTGAAATCAGAAATATTACGGGGCCTACTTTTCATGCTTGTGCTAGTCACCACAGAGACCACAAAAATACATGGACTACACCAATGGAAAGATGGCATGGCATACTTCAAAACACATGTAGAGCTCATGCTCAAAAGATGCACAGATTAAATAATACAAAAATGACAAATCTCCAAGTTCTGCTAAGAACCAGAGAATAACAGCAACTAGCCCTCTTCCAACAGAGATTTGGGCATCAAGATGACCTCTAATGAACATGGTGCAATTGAACAAAATTAAGATCATCATGAGACGAACAATTTGACATATTACACGCGCGAATCGGAGCTACATGCAAGAAGTTATCGCATCGCGAACAGAGCAAGATACTGAAGATATTTGAGGACTTCGAGGATTTGGAGGCTCGGGAAAAAGTCAACTCACGAGGATCTCGATCGGATCTGGGGGAGCTCGAGCTCGGGGTCGGGGCTCCGGCCGGCGATGGCGATGGAGGACGACGACGGGGCCGAGAGGTAGCACCGGCGGGGAAGGAGGAGACCGGAGGGGCGGCGCCGGCGGGCGGTGGCGCGGCGTCGGCGGGGAGGCGGCGGGCGGCCGCGGCGGGACCGGCCGGCGGCGGGGCGGCGCGGCTCCGGCGCGGAGGCGGCGGGGCGAGGCGGGGCTGAGCCGGCGGCGGCGCGGGCAGGCGGCGTCGGGCGTCGGGCGGCGGCGGTGCGGGCCCGCGGGCCCGCGGCGGGCCGGGCGGGCCGGCGCGGTGGAGGATCCGGACGTTGTCCGGCCGGAGCGGACGCGTCCGGCGCGGTGCAGAGGGAGGAGCTAGGGTTCGTCTGCGATTCCGTTTTTCGGGGGAGATGGAGTTTTATAGGTAGAGGGAGCTAGGAGGCTCCAAATGAGGTGCGGTTTTTGCCCACACGATTGTGATCGAACGACCTAGAGCATGGAAGAGAGTTTGGTGGGTTTTGGGCTGGTTTTAGAGGGGGTTTTTGCTGGACACTCAAATGGACTTTGCGGATGCCCGGTTAACCGTTGGAGTACCAAACGACCTCCGAATGGAACGGAACTTGACCGGTAGCCTCCGGGTGGTATACTAAGGCCACTTGACAAGCCTCGGTCCATTCCGAGAAAGTTTGACACACGCACATGAAAGAAAACAAGAGGGGTGCACCGGAGGAGATAGGAGCGCCGGATTGGAAAACGGACAACGGGGAAAATGCTCGGATGCATGAGACGAACACGTACGCGAATGCAATGCACATGATGACATGATATGAAAATGCATGACATGGAAAAATACAAAACGAAAGACAAAACCCGACAACGGAGGGAAAAACATATCACATAGCCGGAAATGGCAAGAGTCGGAGTTACAAATATGGCAAGTTACATACGGGGTGTTACACCTCCCAAGGCCAGTTCTTTGTAGGTGCACCAAAAGGATCTCCTCCAGTACCCCGTAACATATGCCAGAATGCCACACTGAATCGCAACCTAACCTGCAGCACAAAACAAATATATAATCATAGTGCAGCACATAATGTACAAGTAAATTAAAAGGATATATATATACCAAAAAGGCATAGTTATGCAAATCATACTTACATTTTGTTTACAAGAATCACTTCCTCCGCGTTATACCAATTGTAAGAAAGCATCCTCTTCCTAGTTGGACCATGCAGTACAGTTTTTAAAGGACAAATGTTAAACTGGAAGGAACCTTTTAACAACAATTAATCTGTTAGTTCAAGTTCAATGGCCTCACCTCATAGTTGATCTTGGTAAAGCCCAGGAAGAACTCGCCCTCCCAATCATCTGAAGAGGCATTGCCACACTTGGCGTCGATGTCGGCTCAGCAGGTTACTTGTGCGGCAATATGCAAGGAGCAACCAAATCAGAACCATGATCGTGTTAAGTTCATAGATCAAATCATGGGCATCATTCAGAGCAGAAAAATACCACAAAGTTAGCAATCCCCCGCTCACTGCAGCAGACAGACCACAAAGAAGGAAAATAAGAAGTTGGGCCAGAACACCTGCATCACGAAATCGGTCACCAAGAACAGCACCCACTGCTCACTGGATCGATGGGCTCCGGGTGTTGTCTATCCTCTACCTGGTCTCCCGTCGTCCTCTGGATTCTGCTCCACCATCTCGATCGTCTCCCTTGGCGCCGAATTCTACACACCTCCCATCCTTCTCCTCCTCCCATGTGCTCCAGAGTACCCAATCTGCATGTGATTTAGATAGACTAAAAATTAGGTTCACGTTCTTGCGACAAACTAAAAAGTACAGTACATAGTTCATCATCCAGATGGTTCAGAGACAAAGTAAAAATAAAAATACAACAATGAATACTTGTGTTGAATCTGGAGGTTGAGAGAGGGGGTGGAGGAGGGAGTCGGATCTGGGGGTTGAGAGAGGGGGTGGCCATGAGTCACCTGCACAAACGGAGGCAGCGATGAGTCATCCCCAACACTGCATCGTCCGTCCACGCGCTGAACATAGGGAGCAGCGTCTCCATGGCCTTCCTTGTTGTGCACAAGCAGAGATGAGTCGGGCCTGCACACAACAGCGCGCACGCACACATCAAATCGAGAAGAAGAAGAAGAAGAAGAAGAGAAGGGGATGCACTCACGCATCAAATGCTGTTCTTGGAGGGGATCCTGCTAGCTTGACCTGCCGTTGGAAGGAGGGGCTAGGGTTTCGGGCGGCGGTTGAGGTCGGACGCGGCGGCTAGGTCCTCTGCTGCTCGCTGGAGGCCAACCTTGGTGGCGGCGCGAAACGGGGCTCCTCTGCAGCGACCGGAGATGAGACGAGATGGGGGAGGAAGAACGCGGGCGCGGGCTATGGAGTGAGGGAGAAGGTGGGGGCGGGGTCGGCACCGGGAGTGAGGGAGGAGATGGGGATGGGCGGCGCCGGGATCGGGGGGGAGATGGGGGTGGGCGGCACCGGGAGCCAGGGAGGAGGTTGGGGGTTGGAGGCATCGATCGTAGGGTTTCTTGGCACGGTTTTTTTGCGGGTGGGTTGCGAGTTAACGGAGGTGGGAGGATGACAAAAAACCAGAGGTGGGAGGATGACGAAAAAAAACCAGCAAAAATAAACCGCGCAGACTATTCACCAACTGCTCCATTAGGAGTAGAGATATATATATATATATATATACATATATATATATATATATATATCAATGAGGCTTGTATTACTCGTGTAGCCCACAAAGTCTCTCGCACAGTCTTGTAACTTCTCACTCCATTTCTAAATTTGTACTAGTCCTCTATACCGTATATTGCGCTACTCGTACTACTACCTCCCTCCTGGTTTATTGGTCCCCTCGTAATTTGTGTCAAATTTTGACCATAAATTTCACTAACTAAATGTTAATGCATGTCACAAAAAGTTTTATCATTTTATTCGTATTTGAACATAGTTTCCAATGGAATAATTTTAGGTGACATGCATTAACATTTTATTAGTTAAACCTATGGTTAAAATGTGACACTAAATACAACTAGTAAGTAGTACAGTAGTAGTACTAGTATACGTCGGTCAAATTATTCATCATGTCATCACATTGAATTGACGTGACAACACGCTGCACGTGAGGTGACACAAGAATCCCGGCAGCGTGTTTAGGCATTGTGGACTTCAGATTTGGAGTACTACCACTTATCTGTTGAATCTTTCACCATTCACTTAAATCAGTCGATTGATCATACATTGAGTACCATATAACTGGAATTAACCGATGCAACTCCAAGAAGGAATGGTCGGTGCTGCCGGCTGGTGTCAAGTGCGATCCCACGGATCAGGAGCTGATCGAGCATCTTGAGGCCAAAGTGAGTGCTGACAGCGCGAGATCTCACCCTCCCATCGATTTGTTCATACCAACCATCGACAGCGAGCACGGCATATGCTACGCCCATCCTGAGAAACTTTCAAGTAAGACACCGATCGACCGTCTACTTGCACAAACATATTCCTTTGTTTATAGCTCTATTTTTCTTTTTAGACGCAGACCTAGTGAAGCAATTACAGTTTGACAGTTAATAAAAAGTGAAACACGTGACTGCAACATGCCAAAGATGTTATGCAAATGCCAACTACGTACACTAAAACATGTATTCGACAATACTGCAGGTATCACACTGAGTGTCCTAAGCAAGCATTTCTTCCAGCGCAATTCCAGGGCGTTCAAAAGGGGCACGTGGAAGCGTCGCAAGATACAGTCAAAGTGCGGCATGCACGCGATGTGGCACAAGACCGACAATACCTTGCCGGTGATGGTCAACGGCCGGCAGATGGACAGCAAAAAGGTTCTGGTGCTGCACACCAATAGGAACTTCGACCAGCAGAGGACCAACTGGGCTGTGCACCAGTACCACCTCGGGGACTTGGAGCAAGAGAAGGATCGGGAGATGGTCCTCTGCAAGATTTTCTACCAGACGAACACTAGGGCCATGACTAAAAAGATTACAAGTTAGTTTGGTATTGGTACTTGTACTACCTTGTCGTCCACAAGTTGGTATTGTTGTTAACGATCTTCCGGTATGAACTTGGCATTTGCTTCCAACCATCATGCCGAGGGTCGACGTGGATATAAAGCTGAATCATTTGTTTCGAAACGAATTTTCAGGCACCTGATTTTTATTTGATGGGTAGCATAAGCACCTGCCGTCCGAATTCCCAGTTCTCCAAATTTTTCAAAACAAGTGCATGCACTTATTATCACGATGAAAAAACAATATACCTGATTTATCCCAGTTATCAGTCTGTACTTGCAAAATTCTCTCATTTATTGAGCAGGTATATTGTTTTTTCAGGTCGAGCAAGTTTCAACTAGGATGTAGACTTCCTAGGCTTGGTTTTGTTTTTAACTGGCCTAGCCCATGACAACAACGGGGCACAAAGATCCAACAGGTATCTACTAGCCTCTGGACTGCCAGCGTTAGTTATATTTTGTCTTACAACATCCGCAGGCAGTTCTTTTACTGAATCAAACACACAGCCCAGCTCTATTTTCCTCTTGAAACGCCATGTCCTACTTCCGTTTTCTAATCTCTACCTATAGTTTTACTAGTTCATATACACGTATCATTATATTGAAAATACATAAAGTTCCCTTTTCATATTTACATCCTTATTTTTGTTGTTTTCCCCTCCCAGTGCTGAGTTTTTTACCACTGGTTTTCCCTTAAACCAACTCAATTGTCCCATGTCTTGTTTGCTTACAAAAACAAAATGATTTTTTTGGCAAATCAATTAGTTCTTAAAAAATGTTTATCATTTCGGGATTACAACAGTTCGGAATCCACCGAAATATGCAAAATAAGGTTGAACATTTTGACCATGGTCCTGGCAGAAAATGGGTTGTAATAAATTACTTAAGAATTAACAAATGGGCTGCAAATTATTAAAAAATAGCAAATGGGCTCTATGTTGTCTGCCACAGATTTGGAGGCTGACTTGTGGGCCTACTAAGTTCGTGCGTACACAAGGTTTCTCGAAAAAAGAAACTTAGTCAACAATCGACTCTACCAGCGTCAGATCATTAGATATCAATCTAACGACAATCGTGCTTCTTCAGTCTTTGATCTTCCTGCTCCAGCCGCCCAAACCAGCACCGGCGGAACCGCCTGCTCCCGCCTCCCGTGGCCGGTTGTGCTGCCTGGCAGATCTCACGGCCCCACCATACTCGCATCCCTGGCCTGGCTATCCCTCTACTCACCCACACCTCCTGTTATTTTCTGGCGACGGCAGCCGAACCAGTCAACCCTCATACTCCCCACCGCATGGGCAGCCACTGTCATGTCTTCCCCGGCTCTGTGTCGTTCCCTTCGTAGGCCTCGCCGTCGTCCACTGCCCTGGTGCTCTCGGCGCGGCGTGGTCAATGTTGTCAACGAACGACATCCATCGGAAGTGGACTGTACATGGAGAGGCTGACAGCTGGGTCCACGGCCGCACACAAGGAAATGCCTCCTTATTATGCGCAAAATAATGATTCCTCCGCATGACATCTGGGACCCACTTGAAGGGCCTCTGTATTTCATGAAAAAAATGTTCCCGCCGCTGACAACTCGGACCCACCAGCTATATCTTCACATGCAAGGAAATGCTTCCTTATTACGCACAAAAAAAATGAATACCCCCTGCTAGCTGGGACCAACCATATGGGAGGTTGACTTGTGGGCCTACGAAGTTGATGCGGACAGAGGGCTTTGTCAACTTAGTCAATATGAACGATTCTAGCTCCGACTGTACAATATCCATCCAATGGCCGTAGTGCTTCTTCAACTTCTGGTCTTCTTGCTCCAGCCGCCCATAGCAGCGCCGGTCGTGTCGCCTGCTCCTGCCTCCTGTGGCCGGCTGTGCTGCCGCAGAGGCCTGACCACCCCTGCTACTCCCACCGCTGGCCAGGCCATCCCTCTACTCACCCACACCCCCTGTTATTCTACGGCGACGGCAACCTCACACCGCAGTTGAACCAGTGAACCCTCGTACGCCTCTCTGCGTGGGCATCCACTGCCGCGTCTTCCCCGGCTTCACGTCGTCCCCTTCCTAGGCCTCACCGTCGTCCACCGCCTTGGTGCTCTCGGCGCGGCATGGTCAATGTGGTCAACGAACGACTTCCATCGGAAGAGTACTGTACATGGAGAGGCTGATAGCTGGGTCCACGGCCGCAGCAAGGAAGTGCCTCCTTATTACGCACAAAATAATGATTCCTCCACCTGAAAGCAGGGACCCATCGGACGGGCCACCGTATTACGTGAAAAAACGTTTCCCTCCTGACTGCTAGGACTCACTAGCTACATCTTCGCACGCAAGGAAGTGCATCATATTACGGGCAAAAAAATGATTCTCCCCCTAACTGTTGGGACCCACTAGCTACATCTTCACACGCAAGGAAGTGCCTGACAGTCGGGACCCACGTGGTCGAAGCATATGTAGTGTTGTCATTCTGATCGCGAATGTGTACGTACATACGATTGGTCTGTCTACAGGCTGCAGCGATGAACCGTGGCCGTGTAAGGAAGGGCATGTGAGTAGAGGCGTGCACGTAGCATGTACACGTACGTACAGCCAGGGTGCAAGAAAGTAAATACGTCCACGTACGTACATACGGGCGTGGTCTCGAACGCCTACTCATGCATACGTATGGCCATGGCTCATGTACATGGCTGGGTCGAAACGGAGAAACTGTGTCGTCGTGTTCATCAGGAGCCAACCGACTTGGACGGAACAGCCGATCGAAACGAGGCCTGGCGTACCGCAGAATGGAGGAAACGTCCTTGTGTTCAACCAGCCATGAACGAAATGGGATCATGTTCATCGGGACGGGTCTGGCGTACCGCAAAACGGAGGAAACTGACTTCTCTTGGACCTCCTACGATCGAAACGGGGTCCTGTTGATCAGGAGGGGTGTGGCATACCACACGGAGGAAACGGACTTGTGTTGGAGCGCTACGGTTGAAACGGGGGTCCTGTTCATCGGGAGGGGTGTGGCGTACCGCAAAAGGGGACTCCACGGGATACTGTTCATCTCCACCGTCGACCTCCTCCAGCCTCCACGGGCTACTGTTCATCCACCGTCGACCTCCTCCAGCCTCCACCTGCGACTGTTCATCCGCGGGCTCCTGTTCATCCAGCCCCCACCGCTCCTCCATCGGCTACTGTTCAACCAGCCCTCTCCACGGGGTCCTGTTCAACCACCCCTCCACGGGCTATTGTTCATCCAGCCCTCCACCGGCTACTGTTCAACCAGTCCTCCACGGGGTCCTATTCATCTAGCCCTCCACGGGTCCTGTTCATCCACCCCCAATCGACTCGATCGGGGTCCTGTTCATCCAGCGGCAACGACCTCTACTACCACAGGGGCCTGTTCATCCACCCCCTACTAGGAACTGTTCATCCACCCCCCAACAATGCTCACTGTTCATCAAGAAGCAGCAAGTTCGATCGGCTTCAGTTAGCAGTAGTAGCGAAGGAATCGCTCGATCCGGTTCAGTTAACAGCCATCGATCGATCGCTCGGGTTCAGTAACCCATAGCCTGCAGTGCAATCGCTCGGGTTCACTAGGCGAATGCCTCGCTCGGGTTCAGTTAGAGCCCAACGCCTCGCACCCACGCGCATCGCTCGGCCCCTGACCACCCATCGTAACCGGGAACTCCCCGATATTTTCCTCGCCCTCGCTTCTACCACGGTTTTTTCCGTCATGGACGTCCCAAAGATTGTCATGCAGCTAAGTCCATGGCCCGCCCAGGACGAAAAGCCCATTTTTGTCATGATTTTTGTCATAGAAGTAGGAGCCCACCACATCTATGGTGATACCGGTTTTTGTCACAATTATCGTCATAGAAGTGTCATAAGCATGACATTTTTTTTCGTTCGGCCCAAAATGTCACGGATGTGTCTTTTTTTGTAGTGTCCCTTAAGAAATAGCTCATAAACTAGGGTTTAAGCTTTTGTCAATATCGCAACCCATCATCTAATTACTACTCCACAATGCATTCCCTAAGGCCCAAATATGGTGAAGTGTCATGTAGTCGACGTTCACATGACACCACTAAGGGAATCACAACATACATACTATCAAAATATCGAACACATATCAAATTCACATGATTACTTGCAACATGATTTCTCCCGTGACCTCAAGAACAAAAGTAACTACTCACAAATGATAATCATGCTCAAGATCAGAGGGGTATTAAATAGCATATTGGATCTGAACATATAATCTTCCACCGTATAAACCATATAGTAATCAACTACAAGATGTAATCAACACTACTAGTCACCCACAAGCACCAATCTATAGTTTCGGTAACAAGATTGAACACAAGAGATGAACTAGGGTTTGAGATGAGATGGTGCTATTGAAGAAGTTGATGGAGATTGCCCTCCCCAAGATGGGAGAGTTGTTGTTGATGATGATGACGATGATTACCCCCTCCGGGAGGGGAGTTCCCCCGGCGGAATCACTTCGCTGGAGGGCAAAAGTGCTCTTGCCCAAGTTCCGCCTCGAGACGGTGGCGCTCCATCCCGAAAGTCCTCTCCTTATTTTTTCTAGGTGAAAATGACATATATACCAGAAGATGGGCACCGGAGGTGGGCCTTGGTGAGCACAACCCACCAGGGCGCGCCTGGGCTCCCTAGCGCGCCCAGGTGGGTTGTGTTCACCTGGTGGGCCCCTCGGGTAGTTATTTGCTCCAATATTCATCATATATTCCATAAAAAATCTCGGTGAAGTTTCAGCTTGTTTGGAGTTGTGTAGAATAGGTAGCCTAACGTAGCTTTTTCAGGTCCAGATTTCCAGCTGCCGGAATTCTCCCTCTTTGTGTGTACCTTGCAAATTATGAGAGAAAAGGCATTAGAATTACTCCAAAAAGCATTGTTATGGATAAAAACATCATAAATAAGAGTAAGATAACATGATGCAAAATGGACGTATCATGTGGTAGTACCTGATTTGGATCACATATACGGAACTCAGTTCTTAGGGACGGTTCCAATGAAACAACCCACCATGTACTCCTACACGGCCTCTCATCGATACCTTTACCAAAACTTGTTCAACACTTCACTCTCATAACCGAACACAACCATTTCACTCCAATCCATCACCCAGATGAACCAGACCTAACACAACTCAAAGAATAGCAGGCATAGCATGGTAGGAACACAACATGGCTCAATCAACTCCTACACATGCTAGTGGGTTTCATGTAGTTACTGTCACAGCCCTAGAAATTGATTGTAAATAGTTGCATAATAATACATGCACCATGTTTAAATTTATGAAAGTTGAATTGAGGTTAGTTGAAACCCTCACATATCATTCTCTGAAATGATCAAGTTACAAATTTCTTCAAATAGGTCCAAGAAAATGTTCATGTTAATCCCTAAAAATATTGGCAAGAGGTAAAATTCAAACAAATATTTTTAGAGCATTAAAGTAATTATTTTGGGAATTTGAAATTCAATCATAATGTATTTGAATTGGATTTATTTCTGTTATAAAAGAAATACATGTCCAATTATTCCGAAACTTTTTGTGGGGTTGTGGAAATATGCACTTAGTTCCCATATTAAATCTCAGAATGTATAAAAATTGTTTGATTTGAAAATCACACCCAAAACAGTTGCAGAAAATAGAAAACAGAAACATTAATTAGGAAAGAGAGAGAGAAGGACTGACCTGGTAGCCCAGCACTGTAGCAGCCCATCCCACAGGGGCAGCGCTGTCTTCTTCTCCCTGCCAGGAGGAGAAGCAGCTGCGTGCTCGCGGCACAGGCAGCTGGCGCCACCTCCTCCCTTCCTGCGCCCCCTCCTCGAGCCTGCCCGAAGCGCCAGTGGGATGGCCTCGACCCCCCTCTGCCATTCCCCTCTCCCTCAGCTTTCTCTCTCCCTCTCCTTGCCTTCTCATCGCAATGGCCGAGAGCCGCGCAAGCTCGCCGCCATGAACCTCGTGGCCACAGCCTCCCCTACGGCCCACGATTTGCCCAGTAGCTCCGACATGACCTATTCTTCCTCTTCGTCGAACCACACATCACTGGACACCCTGCAACGTCGTCACCACCGTCATCTTCCTCCTCAGATACCAAAGCTCACCGCCATTGATTCGCCGTCTCCGACGCGTCCCGGAGGCCGCTGACGTCCCCTGCCTCATCCCAGTGAGCTCTTGCTCCTTCCCCCTTACTCACCCCCTCCGTTTCCGTGCCCTAGCTGGCTCTCCCACCATGGCTGCAAGCTTCTCGCCGCCTGCCATGAGGTCGCTGTGGCTAGAGCTCACGCACGACGCGTCCGAGAACACCCCTGAGCTCAGCACGCTCCCAAGAGCCGAACGCGTCCCCCATCTCATCATCGTGCTCTGCAGCCCCGTTCCGGTCAACGTTGTAGCTCCGGCCGCCACCCAAGTGGTCGCCGCCGTTGACCCCGGCCTCCCTGTGCCCAGCTGCGTGCGCGCCCTAGATGCGGGTGAGAAAGGGCTCCCTCCTAGGGCCCTCCGCCGCGCATTTAGCCGCTGGAGAAGCAACCCCGCAACGCTTCGCCGCGTTTACCGTCGTCGGCGTCAAGCCGCCGATGGCGTTGAACCTTTTTGACCGGGGGTTTGACCACCCCGAGTCACTGACATGTGGGCCCAGGCCCTAATTAACTTAGGTTAGTTTTCCACTGAGCACTAATTAAGTCTGTTAATTAGTTGTGACACTGACAGGGAATCCCACTGGTCAGGTTTGACTTGGACCGCCCCTGTTGATCGATGACATCACAGTGATGACATGCTGATGTAGTAAATGATTTTCTGGATTAAAACTAATTCAGGAAATTCCAGAAAATGACTTAATCTTCTAAAAGTCATAGAAAATTATCTGTAACTCCAAATGAAATAATTTATATATGAAAAATGATCAAAAAATCCAATCTTTCCATATGTACCTTTTTCATGCATCTTTGAACAACCTAAGGTTGCTGTATATGACAATTTGCATAATTGGCATTTAAATAATCACATATGGAGTTTGAATTTGAACCTTTGGTTCAAACCATCTTCGTTTAATCTGGTTGCTAGTTGCATTAGCTCAATCAACATCATATTGCCATGTCACATTCATGCATCATATTGTTGCATTGATTGTATTCCCCCTTGTTTGCTGGTGTTTGTCCCCTCTCAGTAGATGTTGTTCCGACGGTGAGTTCGATGACACCTATGAAGAGCTATTACTATCTTCAGAAGTGCCAGGCAAGCAAAACCCCCTTAATCACTCTGATACAATCCCACTCTCTCGCTCCTGCTCTCTTTTACTGCATTAGGACAGCAATGATTCAACTGTTACATGCTGCGGTACTTGAACCCCTTTCCTCTGCATGACCTGTCTTTGCCATAGTAAATAGTTGAAACTCACTAGCATGAGTAGGAGTTGTTTGATCCATGATGTGCCTACTCATTTATGCTTGCTTGTTATGCTTGCTATTGTTTAGAGTTGTTCAGGTCTGATTCATCGGGGATGAATTGGAATGTGGTCATCATGTCCTACTGTTGAGAGCTAAGTGTGTGAATATGATTTGGTAAAGGTAGGGTGGTGAGAGACCATGTAGGAGTACATGGTGGATTGTCTCATTGAAACCGTCCTCAGGAACTCAGTTATGTGTTTGTGATCCAAGACAGTTACTATGACACATTGGGTCCCGGTAACTCAACCCCTATCGGCTTATTAATCGCCTCGATCTCTCTCTAGGAGTTGCAACTAGTTTCTGGTGTTTGTAGGTTGTGTTAGTAGTCTACCAAGTGGCACCCGGTACAGGTGGGCTTGGGACAGACTAGGCACCGTGGCCGGGTGTACCAAGTGTCGCCCGTTTGGTGGGCTTGGGAACCCTGTACACATCGTTTGGGGCCGTAGTGGAAACCTCAGTCGGACTGCCTCGAGTGGATGACCTCAGGTTTATCAATCCATGGGAGGCGCCGGATGAAGATGGTCTCTCTCAAACAACCCTGCAACCAAATAACAAAGAATCTCTTGTGTCCCCAACACACCCAATACAATGGTAAATTGTATAGGTGCATTAGTTCGGTGAAGAGATGGTGATACAAGTGCAATATGGATGGTAGATATAGGTTTTTGTAATCTGAAAATATAAAAACAGCAAGGTAACAAGTGGTAAAAGTGAGCGAAAACGGTTTTGCAATGCTTCGAAACAAGGCCTAGGGTTCATACTTTCACTAGTGCAAGTTCTCTCAACAATGATAACATAATTAGATCATATAACAATCCCTCAACGTGCAACAAAGAGTCACTCCAAAGTCACTAATAGCGGAGAACAAACGATGAGATTATTGTAGGGTACGAAACCACCTCAAAGTTATTCTTTCTGATCGATCTATTGGGCTATTCCTATAAGTGTCACAAACAGCCCTAGAGTTCATACTAAAATAACACCTTAAGATTCACATCAACCAAAACCCTAATGTCACCTAGATACTCCAATGTCACCACAATTATCCGCGGGTTTGATTATATGATATGCATCACACAATCTCAGATTCATCTATTCAAACCAACACAAAGAACTTCAAAGAGTGCCCCAAAGTTTCTACCGGAGAGTCAAGACGAAAACATCTGCCAACCCTATGCATAAGTTCACAAGGTCACATAATCCGCAGGTTGATCACCAAAACATACATCAAGTGGATCACGTGAATATCCCATTGTCACCAAAGATAAGCACATGCAAGACATATATCAAGTGTTCTCAAATCCTTAAAGACTCAATCCGATAAGATAACTTCAAAGGGAAAACTCAATCCATTACAAGAAGGTAGAGGGGGAGAAACATCATAAGATCCAACTATAATCGTGAAGCACGTGGTACATCAAGATCGTGCCAAATCAAGAACATGAGAGAGAGATCAAACACATAGCTACTGGTACATACCCTCAGCCCAGAGGGTGAACTACTCCCTCCACGTCATGGAGAGCACCGGGATGATGAAGATGGCCACCGGTGACGATTTCCCCCTTCGGCAGGGTGCCGGAACATGGTCCCGATTGGTTTTTGGTGGCTATAGAGGCTTCGGCGGCGGAACTCCTTATCTAGGTTTCTTTTCGGGGGTTTCTTTATTTATAGGAAATTTTGGCGTCGGTTTCACGTCGGGAGGGTCCACTAGTCAACCACAAGGTCGGAGGGCTCTCCCAGGGGGGTAGGGCGCGCCCTCCACCCTTGTGGAGGCCTCTTGGCTCTTCTGGACCAACTCTTTTGCTTCGGGGGCTTCTTCTGGTTCATAAAAAATCACCATAAATTTTCAGCTCAATTGGACTCCGTTTGATATTCCTTTTCTGCGAAACTCAAAAACAAGGAAAAAACAGAAACTGGCACTGGGCTCTAGGTTAATAGGTTAGTCCCAAAAATCATATAAAAGAGCATATAAATGCACATAAAACATCCAAGATGGGTAATATAATAGCATGGAAGAATAAAAAAAATTATAGATACGTTGGAGACGTATCAAGCATCCCCAAGCTTAATTCCTGCTCGTCCTCGAGTAGGTAAATGATACAAACAGAATTTTTTATGTGGAATGCTATCAAGTGCACAAGTTTGATCAATGATAATTTCAATCACTTTTTCTAGCATCATTATATATATATATATATATATATATATATATATATCATAAACAGTAGCTCATATCATAAAGCTTCCCATGATCAAGTAACAAGCTATTCACATGTTAAAGCATAGACAATAAACTTTCTTGAAAACTAACAAACTATGTTCTCAGTCATCAAACAATTGCAATTCATCGTATTTTCAGGAAGGGTCTATGTAAGAGCTTTGATTTAGCAAATCCCACATACTCAACTAACATATAGTGTTCCATGATTGCTACAACTCAAAGCATATTTTTAGAACAAATAGCATCCATTGAACACAGAGAAAGATAGGGGTTTAATGTTTCGCCTCCCAACTTACTTATCATATAGATAATTGTCAACAATAATAATTCATGATCAAATATATTTGGATGGCCATATATGCTTAGATCTTTCCCCATCACATGATGCTTGACAACTAAAGAGTAGGTTGGAATGAGAAGGAATACTACTGACTCTTGCATAAAAGTAAAAGATAGGCCCTTCACAGAGGGAAGCAGGGATTTGCAGAGGTGCCAGAGCTCGAAGCTTTTAATACAGAGACGAAAATAATTTTGAGAGGCATGCTTTCATTGTCAACATAACGACCAAGAGTTCCCAATATCTTCCATACTAGATACATTATAGGCGGTTTCCAAACAGAAAGGTAAAGTTTTTACTCCCCCTCCACCAACAATCACACTCCACGGCTTGTCTGAAACAACGGGTGCCGTCCAACTATCAACAATCCTGGGGGAGTTTTGTTTAAATGATTTGCGATTTTGTTTTTGATCTTTTGATCATAGGACTGGGCATCCCGGTTACCAGCCATTTTCTCGTGGATGATGAGCGGAGTCCACTCACCGTGAGAATAACCCACCTAGCATGGAAGATACTGACCGCCCCTAGTCGCTACATGAGTGATAATGGCAAACAAAACAGATTATTATTTGAAGTTTTAGAGTTTGTCACATGCAAATTTACTTGGAACGGCAGGTAAATACAACATATAGGTAGATATGGTGGACACTCATGGAAGAAACTTGGTTCAAGGATTTTGGATGCACAAGCAGTATTCCTGCTTAGTACAGAAATTTGGGCGAGCAAAAGATTCTAAATAGCAAGCACCACATGTTGGAGGATCCATAACAATATAACTTCTATACAAATATACCCAAGCATAACTCATTATGTTGTCTTCCTTGTCCAACTTCAACTAATTTGATCAAGTTTAAAAATAATTAATGGGGCTCACAATCATAGAAGATGTCCAAGATAGTATATTTATATGTAAAATCTCTCTTCCTTCAATATTATTTCATGAATTGTTCAAGTGACCAAAACTATGTTTGCTAACTTTCAATAAATTTACCACCTATACTCCTTAGATGTGAAGTCATTACTCCCAATGGGATAAGCATATGAAACATATATAATTTCATATTTATTATATTCAATTCATTTAACCATTTACTCATAGGATATAAGTGAAGCACGTGAGTAAATGACAAACTACACCAAAAAGATATAAGTGAAGATCAATGAGTAGTCAAATAATTAGTAGCTAAGCGAAGACTCTCTCTCATAAAGAAAATTTAGATCTTGAGAAATTATTCAAACAGCAAGGAAAACAAAATAAAATGACATTTCAAGGATAGCACATATCATGTGAAGAAGCAAAAACTTTGGCTCAACCAAAACTGACCCATAGTTGTTGAAGAAGAAAGGTGGGATGCCAACCGGGGCATCCCCAAGCTTAGATGCTTGAGACTTCTTGAAATATTAATTAGGGATGCCTTGGGCATTCCCAAGCTTGAGCTTTTGTGTCTCCTTAATTCCTTTCATATCGCAGTTTCCCTAAATCTTAAAAACTTCATGCACACAAAACTCAACAAGAACTCGTGAGATAAGTTAGTATAAATCTACACAAAACCTTATCATTCTCTACTGTAGAAAATCACTAAAATTATAATTTGACATTGCATACTAAATGCCTCTGCATATTTAATACTCCTATCATCAAATAGAATCATTAAACAAGCAAACATAACAACAATCTGTCTAAACAGAATAGTCTGTAAAGAATGCAAGAAAATTCATACTTGCCTAACTCCAAAAATTCTGAAACATTACCACACTGTAGATAATTTGTTTTTACTCATTGTGTAAAAATTTCAAGATTTTATCACATTCTGAAATTTTTAAACAATTCATACAATGGTAGAAAACTTTATGTTTTCAAAACAGCAACATGTATACTTGCAAAATAAGTATGGTAAAGGCTATACTTGACTTTTTATTGAACTAAAAGGTGCAAAACATTACTATAAATAACAGCAAGAAAATCCAAATAAAAGAAAATGATGCTCCAAGCAAAACACATATCATGTGGTGAATAAAAATATAGCTCCAACTAAGGTTACCGATGAACGAAGACGGAAGAGGGGATGCCATCCGGGGCATCCCCAAGCTTAGGCTCTTGGTTTTCCTTGAATATTACCTTGGGGTGCCTTGGCCATTCCCAAGTTTAGGATCTTGCCACTCCTTATTCCGTAGTTCATCGAATCTTTACCCAAAACTTGAAAACTTATAACACAAAACTTAACAGAAAACCCGTAAGCTCCGTTAGTATAATAAAGCAAATCACCACATATGTACTGTCAAGACAATATTCATAATTTTTCTCACAGGATGCCTACTGTACCCTATCATTTCTATAATTTACATTAAGCAATATAATCCATAGAAACTAGAAAACAAGCAAACTATGCATCGAAAACGGAATCTGTCAAAAACAAAACAGTGTGTAGTAATCTGAATTGAAATCATACTTCTGTAACTCCAAAAATTCTGAAAAATTAGGACAATCTAGAGAATTTGTATATCAATCTTGTGTACAACATCAGATCAAAAGCACGTTCCAGTGAATTTTCAAAATTCCTGGTCTGGGAGCAAAAGTTTCTGTTTTTGCATAGAATCAAGTCAACTATCATCCACACTATCCCAAAGGCTTTACTTGGCACTTTGTTGAAACAAAAGCTATAAAACATGATGAATACAGTAGCCTAATCATGTGAACACACAAAAACAGTAGGTATAAGTATTGGGTTATCTCCCAACAAGCGCTTTTCTTTAATGCCTTTTAGCTTGGCATGATGGTTTCAATGATGCTCACATAAAAAATAGGAATTGAAACATAATGGGAGCATCATGGAGAATATGACTAGCACATTTAAGCCTAACCCACTTCCTATGCATAGGGATTTTGTGAGCAAACGATTTATGGGATCAAGAATCAACTTGCATAGGAAGGTAAAACAAGTGCAACTTCAAAAATTTCAACACGTGCAGAGGAAACTTGATATTATTGAAATATGTAGAAGCATATGTTCCTCTCTCATAATAATTTTCAGTGGCATCATGAATGAATTCAACAATATAACCATCACATAAAGCATTACTTTCATGATCCATAAGCATAGAAATTTTATTACTCTCCACATAAGCAAAATTCTTCTCATTCGGAATAGTGGGTATATCATAAGAGACTCGAATATGTGAAAGCCTGGATTTTGCCTTCTCTCTTTTTATCGGACTTGCCTTCTCTCTCTTTCTGGACTTGGTTTTCATCGTGGTTTTTGCCCTGATTTGATTTGCATTTTTGGATCAATTCAAATGGACTTGTCACTTGGGCATATCCTTGGCTTTCACCCAAGTGACCTATCTACCTTATTACTCCCACAAATTGCTAAAATAATAAAATGAATATTTTTCCTAAAAGGAAAATATTCATTTTCTCTCTTAAGCTCATTTCAGAACTATGTGCTCCAAAGAAACCTCAATTTTTCTTGCTCAGAAAAATCTGAGATAATTCCTAAATATTCTTAGGACCATGGCACATCTTCCCATGCAAAAATATTGCATCACTTTTTGTAATATTTTTGCTGTAGAAAATCTTTTCACTTCTGGACCAGAAATGCATTTTGTACAGCAAGTGCATATTTCCTTGAGCTTTTGGCCTTGAGATTTCTTGAGCTTAAAGACCTTCCTAAGAAACCCTAAACCCCAAGACATTAGCCCTAATGGCCTTCTAGAAGGTAGCCAAACTTTGCGACCAAGTTTCCGACTAGAAATTTGCCAGCTTGGTAGAGTCGCGTCCGGTCGGCCTGGGTATGATCCATCACCTCTCCTAGACATAGCACTGCACGGTCGAGCTCGTAGACAAGGTTTGGCCGCTCCTGGCCGTCATTTTGGCCATGCCAGCTTGGTGACCGCGCGAGGACACGGTGCTTGGCAGCGTCTCGACGCACTCTGGCCGGCGCTTTGCGTTCTATTTCGCGCGTGTGCATGCAAGCGCTCGCCTCCGACTGCCGCAACATGCCACATCCCTCGACCCATCACCCATGACCCCTCCCTATTACTCGCCGATGCTGGAGCCGCCGCAGCAAGCCTGGTCAAGTCACGGCCAAAACGGCACAGTGCGCGCGTGTGCTTCTGCCCATCTCAAACCGCCTCCTATGCTCGTCCGCGAGCATGGGCAAGCACCGGCGTTGACGCTGCACCCTGTCCCCTCGCGTTGGAGCCTCTCATTGATGTTCGCCGCTTGTCCAGAGCGCTCCGGCGGCGACACGTCCCCCCTCTGCTCCAGCTATATAAAGCCACCCCGCCTCCCTTGCTAGCCACGCACCACTCCACACCACCTCCACAAACACGTAGACGAGCAGAAGCCCGGGCGGGCAGGCCTCTGGCCGTCGCCCCGACCCGAGGACTCTGACGATCCCCGCAGGCCAGTTGCCGCTCTCCAGGGCCTCTTGAGCTCAAGCAGATGCTTGGGCAAGGCTTTGGTGGTCTGCTGGAGCTGCCTGGACCCCACCAAGCCCTCGGAGCTGCCTCTAGCCACCGTCTTCCACCTCTACGGCGAACCCTATCCGCCATCGAAGCCTGCGAGCTCGACTGCGACCAGCTCCGTCCACCTTTCGCCAAGCCACGGGTACGGGCAGGTGCGCCGCGAGCCCCGCTTCCGATCTATACCTCTAGCCTAGCCCCAAATCCCCTCGTCGTTGGCATGAGCTCCGGCGAAGCACCGCCTCCCCTCTGATCTCGATCCCCTTCCCTCTCTCCTGACTGGTGGGGCCCAGTGTCAGCCTCACCACTCGCGCCCGAAGCGGTACGAGTGGAGGCGCACTCCCACTTTACGCCTTCGACGTCACACCCCCAGGATTTTCTATTTATTCAAATTTAATTCAGAAATTTGACTAAACTATGACCAGGCACCATTTCTAAACCATAAGTCCAAATGAATTGATTGTTTTTGCATTGTCTTTGTTACACAAAGCTCTAGCAGCACACCAAAAGGTGGATTTTTCCTTGTCTATAATTTCTGGTGATTTTTAGAATGTGTTTTGACATTTATTTTTGTGTTTTTAAAATATTTTTGGGAGGAGGATCTTGCCTTGAAGCTAACCAGGAGGAGTGTGACCCTCCTCTGCAATAAGGCAAGCCACACCATCATTTGGATGGTGTTATTTCAATATCTATGATTTTCTACTTGAATATGAGTCTTTATTTGCATTTAAAATTTGATAAATTAATATGGTTAATTGCTAGTTGTTTTATGATGCTTGATATGCTTGTTTTAGCTTCTGGTTGAGTTCATAGAATTGTTTGGCTAAGTAGAGTAAGATTTTGCACTAGATATTTTGTTATGGAAAGTTATGGTAGCTATTTTTTCTAGCAATAGTTTTCAACTAAATGATGAACTAATAAAAATGTTGTTTGTAGATAAAAATGAGTTATAACCAGAGAAGTTTCTGATCTTAGTATTGCAAGATAGTCATGTTGCTTGTTTTGATCCATGCTTAAGAGTTGCTTGCTCTGTGTGACGAGTAGTTGCATGATTTCCGGTATGATGCCATGTTAGTAATAAAAAGTTTTTCTGAAAGTTAATACTTGATTAAGTTCAACCTGAATATGATGTTGATCACATCATGGTGCCACTGAATCGGGTTTTTAATTCAGTGAGACCACATTTACCTAATGGGAAGGTCTTGATTCAGTCCTTTGTCATGGCTCTCACCTGTGCCTCCCGTGAGGGAAGGTTATGGACGTGCATACCCTGGCCCGGTAGGCAGACATAACCTTGT
This sequence comes from Aegilops tauschii subsp. strangulata, assembly GCF_002575655.3. NCBI lineage: Eukaryota > Viridiplantae > Streptophyta > Magnoliopsida > Poales > Poaceae > Aegilops > Aegilops tauschii. The sequence goes on from NC_053038.3 coordinate 291,838,752, forward strand.
GTGCTCATTTTGTTTTTATGGTACCTTGTCCCCGTTTGGGACCGTTTTGCCACGACGGTGGCCGTTGGTGTCTTTGGTAGACACGGGGCCACCCAAGACCTAGCCCTGAGAGGCAGATGGTCGGAGTGGCCGGGGAGAGTGCATGGCAAAGGGAGGGTTTCGTCGGAATACTTTGGTCCTCCCGAATGGGAGTACCAGGCCATGTATTCCGTAGTGTGGGTAAAGTGCGCTACCTCTGCAGAGTGTATTTCATCTATCAATAGCCGCGCCCTCGGTTATGGGCAAGACTCGGGAGTAAGTCACACCATGGATCAACTTTTATAATTAATCTTGCAAACTAGTAATTGTTGTGATGCATTGTTTCGTGGTGAACCTTGAACACTGGAGGTGTTCATGAGTGATTGGTTTCAGGTGTGACCCCGGTGTGGTCACCATTTGGTTACGAGGTAACCGTCTGGTAAGCGAGTCCGTGTGACTTGGTGCGCTGTTTGGTTGCTTTGCATAGCTTTGCATTTGTAGTAATTTCTTGCATTAATTTAACTTGATTAATTATCATGATATTGTCTGTCATCGTGCTTATGTTTGTTGTGAGCTTGCAAGTACATTCAATGTACTGACCTGGCGTGTCATGCCAGCTTTCAGGCAAGTTGATTCGCATCGGAGCACATCTCGTGTCTAGGCCGTGTCCACGTCGGTGTCCCTGTGCCATGGAGTTCCGTTACGTCGTTCTTCTGCTGCCGCGTAGTTTCGTGTGATCGAGGCCCCAACCATGTTCATTAAATAATGTACATACTATCCAGCAGCACCGTGTGTGCCGCTTGGCCTCGAATCTCGATGTAATATCAGAGCTTTGTACCACGCTAGTATCAATAAAGTGGTTATTTATGTACCATGTTGTTGTGTATTACCAGAAGACTCGATCTCTGGGCTGGCAATGCAGGGTAAACCGGTTGCTCTGAGCCGGGGTGCCACAATGCTTGGTATCAGAGCCGCGCTGATTGTAGGACACGCTAGACCGGTAGTGCGTTAGTAAAACGGTAGATAGTTTTGTTTGAGTGCTGGTAGACATAGGAATTGGTTGTTGCATTGCATGCATGACTTATTGTTGTTATTACTAACCGTATGGTTTGTGAGTGTAGATGGCACCAGTACCGATCTTGTACCATCCTGAGCCAGCTCCGTGCACATCGCCGCACCTGCTTCATAACGTGTGGCGACGACTCTATCTAGAGGGTGCTGATCCAGAGTATCGGGTGTATCGCGAGCATCTAGCCAGTGCATTGTATGAGTATTATGCTGAGGTCACTCTACACCACAGTTCCCCATCCAGCGCTTACACTCGTTCGTCTAAGGGTGGTCTTGCTTCTACGCCATCTCAGGCGGTTTAGTTTGCTGCTATCGAGGCTCTTGTAGACTTGCGCTACAATGAGGTTCGCATGCACACCCACCCTGGACTTTTCTTCTACCCATCTCTGCACGAGAATGGGCGTATCCGCTTTCCTTTGATTAATCCGGCATGCGATCGTCCCACTAGCCACCTTGCACGCTACATCACCGCTAGCTATCTCCTTAACTATGAGTTAGCTCGGGATCTCTCACGCGCTCGCGCCGCTCTCGCTGCTGCTCGTATAAGGAACCCTCTTCCCGCTGTCATCTACACTTCTGCTCCTCCCACCTCCGTTCCTACGACAACCTCGCAGGGTACCGTTAACCCTTTGACGGTGAACCCTCGCAGCGCTCCTGCTGCATGGTCATCTCTTGTCGCTACTCCTGTCGCTCCTATGCTTAGATCCCATCCCCCGCCTGCCCCTGAGGGAGAGCCCTCAAGGCAGCGCCAGCGCACCTCTCTTCCCCCGGAGGTCTTTGCTATCAGTTCAGGATCTGGGTCTGGCTCAGGAGACGAGCCTGCATCAGCACCATCCGAGCAGTAGATCGTTGGAGTATCGTGGTAGTCATGAGCATGATGTATGGCTGTAATCGCACTTGTCATGATGCGTAGTTTCATGTACGAGGGTAGTAGACCCATTGCGATGTTTATTTTCATGTTGGGACTATGTATAATTATGTTGGACTCTTTTTCGACTAGGTTTTATTCGCTGCTTTCTTCCGGGATTTGTCATTGGTTTTTCCCCCATTTTGGAATTTTCTCATCATGGTTGCTATGTATTGGGAAAACGAAAAATTGTATGCCGCGTGGAGGCAGCAGCAGTCAAGCTGGTGAGGATGTCCCTGTCCGTCGTTCCGCAAGACAGGCAGGACATTCCCCTGAACCATACCAGCCACCTTCGCCTCCAACTCCACAACCGCCTTCCACCGAGCAAATCCTGCGAATGTTTGAAGAAAGAAGGAGCAACGATCTGCTGGAAATACTGAAAAGTGTACAAGTTATGGTTGGGCAGAATGGAAACCAGAATGGCCATCATTCCAAGCTATCAGATTTTCAGCGAACCAAGCCTCCCAGTTTCAGCCATGCTACTGATCCTTTGGACGCCAACGACTGGCTAAGGACTATTGAAAGAAGACTGGAAATTGCTCGCACAGACGACGGAGACAAGGTTCCCTTCGCAACGAATTATCTCGAAGGAGCTGCCGCTATATGGTGGGATAATGCCAAAGCAATATGGCCTGCCGACGAGGAAATTACTTGGACAAAATTCAAGGATCATTTCCGCAAATATCATATTCCCACCGGAGTCATGAAGATCAAGCAACGCGAATTTCTCGCTCTCACTCAAGGCAGCATGACCGTCGCCGAGTATCTGAATAAATTCAACCATCTGGCCCGCTATTCTCTCCACGATGTGGCCACAGAAGAGCGGAAGATCGACCGATTCCTTGGAGGCCTACATCAACATCTCCGGTGCACTCTCAGTATGTTTGATTTCCCGGACTTCCTGACTCTGGTGAACAAGGCCCTCATCGCCGAGAGGGAACACAAGCTCCTGCACGACAACAAGCCAGCTGCTAATGACCACAAGCCCAAATTCGAGCCCAAGAAGGATATGCAACCAGTGCAAAAGGCTCGTATGGCAACAGACTCAGGTGGAGTACAAACCCAATTGGCAGCAGAACGTCAACAAGACTACTACACAAGTCAAGAATGTCGTGACCAGCTCGGTGCGCGACGATTGCCAGCGCAACAATTCGTGCTTCAACTGTGGTCAAACCAGACACTACGCCCGACAGTGTCCCAAGAACACCAAGCACGTCGCTCCATTTCAGCCACAAGTCAACTACATGGAGCAGTATTCTGCCCCCGATATAATCCAAGGGCAAGTTCATCACATCTCCGCAGACGAAGCCCAAGAGGACCCCGAAGTCATCATTGGTATGTTTCTCATTAACAACATACCCGCCGTAATTTTATTTGACTCTGGGGCTTCCCACTCTTTTATTTCGCGGAGTTTTGCTTCCCAAAACAATTTTTCTTGCTCGATTTTGGGAAAACACATGCTGGTACAATCCTCGGGATCCCTCCTCACAAGCAATCTCGTCTGCCGAAATTTGGAGACTGACATCAAGGGTGTCAAGTTTCCAACATCGTTGATAATCATCGATTCCAACAAATTGGATGTCATTCTGGGCATGAATTGGTTAACCCAATACCAAGTCTGCATCAGCTGTGTGACCAGAGAAGTTACCGTGAAAAATATGGGAGGTCGCACTACCAGTTTTTATGCCCGCAAGCGCATCGCCCCGAAGGATATGGTTCTCGCAGCCGTGACAGAAGAGGTGGAATTAATCCCCGTGGTCAGTGCGTATCCAGATGTATTTCCTGAAGAATTGCCCGGCATGCCACCAGACCGGGAATTGGAGTTCGCTATTGACCTAGTGCCTGGAACCACCCCGATACATAAGAAATATTATCGGATGCCCTCCTCATAATTGGTGGAATTGAATAAACAACTGGATGAGATGCTGCAAAAAGGATACATTCGTCCAAGCTCTTCCCCATGGGGATCACCAGCAATCTTCGTGGACAAAAAGGATGGCAGTCTACGAATGTGTGTAGACTACCGACAGCTGAATGACGTCACCATTAAAAACAAGTATCCACTGCCGAGGATTGACGATCTGTTTGATCAACTTAGTGGGGCCAAAGTATTCTCAAAGATTGATTTGAGGATGGGATATCATCAACTCAAGATTAAGAAGGAAGATATTCCTAAGACCGCGTTCACCACTCGGTACGGTCTTTACGAATACACTGTTATGTCCTTCGGCCTCACCAACGCTCCTGCATTCTTTATGCATATGATGAACAAGGTGTTTATGGACTTCTTGGACAAGTTTGTGGTGGTGTTCATTGATGACATCCTCATTTACTCCAAAAGGAAGGACGAACATAAGGAACATCTTCCCGCAGTTCTGCAACGGCTTCGCGATCAACAACTGTATGCCAAATTCAGCAAATGTGAGTTTTGGCTCCAGCAAGTGGGATTCCTTGGACATATCCTCTCGGCAGAAGGAATCTCGGTGGACCCAAGCATGGTAAAAGATGTACTTGATTGGTCTGCACCCACCACCGTCTGAGAAATCCGGAGTTTCCTTGGACTGGCCGGATATTATCGCTGTTTTATCGAAGGATTTTCCTAGATCGCCAAGCCAATGATTGAGCTCCTCAAGAAGGACAAGAAGTTCATATGGACTGAAGACTGCGAACGGAGCTTCAATGAGTTAAAAACCAGACTGACATCGGCACCCGTATTAACTCTTCCAGATATCTACCGCAGTTTCGATGTGTACTGCGACGCCTCCAGAAAAGGACTGGGGTGTGTACTCATGCAAGATGGCAAAGTGGTGGCCTATGCATCTCGCCAACTGCGACAACATGAAGGAAACTATCCTACTCATGATTTGGAATTGGCCACAGTGGTGCACGCTTTGAAAATCTGGAGACATTATCTGATTGGAAAGAAGTGCCAGATATTCACCGACCATAAAAGTCTCATGTATATATTCACTCAGCCCGACTTGAACCTTCGACAGCGAAGATGGCTCGAGTTGGTTAAGGACTATGACCTCGGAATAAATTATCACCCGGGCAAAGCTAATGTGGTGGCTGACGCCCTCAGCCGCAAACCAGCCAACCTCAATGCCCTATTGGATTCCTTGCCTCCAGAGCTCTATGAAGAAATCATGCAGCTAAATCTGGTAATCACCGACGCCCGTCTTACCAATATATTGGAAGTTGCTCCTACTCCCGAAGAAGAAATCCGCAGAGCTCAAGCGGATGATAAGGTGTTACGGATATATGTTCAGAAGCTGCACCAAGGGCAAGCACCGGATTTCACTATGGATCAACAAGGTTCGCTAAGGTTCCGAGGAAGACTTTGCATACCCAACCAAGACAGCCTGAAGAAGAAAATATTGGGGGAAGCACATGAAGCACCATACTCAATTCATCCCGGTGGTACCAAGATGTATGAGGATCTTCGTCAGATATTTTGGTGGGATGGAATGAAGAAAGACATCGCATATTTTGTGGCCTGCTGCGATAAGGTAAAGGCGGAACACCAAAAACCCACCGGACTCCTCCAGCCTCTGCCGGTATCCCAATGGAAATGGGACGATATTTGCATGGATTTCATCACCGGATTGTTGGAAATATGCCCTAGAGGCAATGATAAATTGGTTATTATTATATTTCCTTGTTCATGATAATCGTTTATTATCCATGCTAAAATTGTATTGATAGGAAACTCAGATACATGTGTGGATACATAGACAACACCATGTCCCTAGTAAGCCTCTAGTTGACTAGCTCATTGATCAATAGATGGTTACGGTTTCCTGACCATGGACATTGGATGTCGTTGATAACGGGATCACATCATTAGGAGAATGATGTGATGGACAAGACCCAATCCTAAGCCTAGCACAAGATCGTGTAGTTCGTTTACTAAGAGCTTTTCTAATGTCAAGTATCATTTCTTTAGACCATGAGATTGTGCAACTCCCGGATACCGTAGGAATGCTTTGGGTGTACCAAACGTCACAACGTAACTGGGTGGCTATAAAGGTGCACTACAGGTATCTCCGAAAGTGTCTGTTGGGTTGGCACGAATCGAGACTGGGATTTGTCACTCCGTGTAAACGGAGAGGTATCTCTGGGCCCACTCGGTAGGACATCATCATAATGTGCACAATGTGACCAAGGAGTTGATCACGGGATGATGTGTTACGGAACGAGTAAAGAGACTTGCCGGTAACGGGATTGAACAAGGTATCGGGATACCGACGATCGAATCTCGGGCAAGTAACATACCGATTGACAAAGGGAATTGTATACGGGATTGATTGAATCCCCGACATCGTGGTTCATCCGATGAGATCATCATGGAACATGTGGGAGCCAACATGGGTATCCAGATCCCGCTGTTGGTTATTGGCCGGAGAACGTCTCGGTCATGTCTGCATGGTTCCCGAACCCGTAGGGTCTACACACTTAAGGTTCGATGACGCTAGGGTTGTAGGGAATCGATATACGTGGTTACCGAATGTTGTTCGGAGTCCCGGATGAGATCCCGGACGTCACGAGGAGTTCCGGAGTGGTCCAGAGGTAAAGATTTATATATGGGAAGTCCCGTTTTGGCCACCGGAAGAGTTTCAGGCGTCACAGGTAATGTACCGGGACCATCGGAGGGTTTCGGGGGTCCACCGGGAGGGGCCACCAGCCCCGGAGGGCCCTATGGGCTGTATGTGGAGAGGGGCGCCTTCCCTCCTAGGGCCCATGCGCCTGGGGGTTTGGGGGAACCCTAAGGGGAGGCGCCCCCCTTGCCTTGGGGGGCAAGGCAACCCCCCGGGCCGCCGCCCCCTCCTCAGATTGGATCTGAGGGGGCCGGCCCCCCTCTCCCTTGCCCCTATATATATGTGGGGGGTGGGAGGGTAGCAGCAACCCAAGTTCTGGCGCAGCCCCCCCTCCTCCATGTCCTCCTCCTCCTCTCCCGCGGTGCTTGGCGAAGCCCTGCAGGATTGCCACGCTCCTCCATCACCACCACGCCGTCGTGCTGCTGCTGGACGGAGTCTTCCCCAACCTCTCCCTCTCTCCTTGCTGGATCAAGGCGTGGGAGACGACACCGGGCTGCACGTGTGTTGAACGCGGAGGCGCCGTGGTTCGGCGCTTAGATCGGAATCAACCGCGATCTGAATCGCTACGAGTACGACTCCTTCATCTGCGTTCTTGCAACGCTTCCGCTTAGCGATCTACAATGGTATGTAGATGCACTCCCCTTTCCCTCGGTGCTAGATTACTCCATAGATTGATCTTGGTGATGCGTAGAAAATTTTGAATTTCTGCTACGTTCCCCAACAGTGGCATCATGAGCTAGGTCTATGCGTAGTTTCTATGCACGAGTAGAACACAAAGTAGTTGTGGGCGTCGATTTTGTCAATTTACTTGCCGTTACTAGTCTTATCTTGGTTCGGCGGCATCGTGGGATGAAGCGGCCCGGACCGACCTTACACGTACTCTTACGTGAGATAGGTTCCACCGACTAACATGCACTAGTTGCATAAGGTGGCTAGCGGGTGTCTGTCTCTCCCACTTTAGTCGGATCAGATTCGATGAAAAGGGTCCTTATGAAGGGTAAATAGAAATGGGCATATCACGTTGTGGCTTTTGCGTAGGTAAGAAACGTTCTTGCTAGAATCCCATAGCAGCCACGTAAAACATGCAACAACAATTAGAGGACGTCTAACTTGTTTTTGCAGGGTATGCTATGTGATGTGATATGGCCAAAAGGATGTGATGAATGATATATGTGATGTATGAGATTGATCATGTTCTTGTAATAGGAATCACGACTTGCATGTCGATGAGTATGACAACCGGCAGGAGCCATAGGAGTTGTCTTAATTTATTGTATGACCTGCGTGTCAATGAAAACACCATGTAATTACTTTACTTTATTGCTAACCGTTAGCCATAGTAGTAGAAGTAATAGTTGGCGAGACAACTTCATGAAGACACGATGATGGAGATCATGATGATGGAGATCATGGTGTCATGCCGGCGACGAAGGTGATCATGCCGCGCCTCGAAGATGGAGATCAAAAGGCGCAAGATGATATTGGCCATATCATGTCACCTTATGATTTACATGTGATGTTTGTCATGTTTACATCTTATTTGCTTAGAACGACGGTAGCATAAATAAGATGATCCCTCACTAAAATTTCAAGAGACGTGTTCCCCCTAACTGTGCACCGTTGCGAAGGTTCGTTGTTTCGAAACACCACGTGATGATCGGGTGTGATAGATTCTAACGTTCGGATACAACGGGTGTTGACGAGCCTAGCATGTACAGACATGGCCTTGGAACACATGCGAAACACTTAGGTTGACTTGACGAGCCTAGCATGTATAGACATGGCCTCGGAACACAAGAGACCGAAAGGTCGAACATGAGTCGTATAGTAGATACGATCAACATGGAGATCTTCACCGATGATGACTAGTCCGTCTCACGTGATGATCGGACACGGCCTAGTTTGACTCGGATCATGTATCACTTATATGACTAGAGGGATGTCTATCTGAGTGGGAGTTAATTAAATAATCAGATGAACTTAATTATCATGAACATAGTCAAAAGGTCTTTGCAAATTGTGTCATAGCTTACGCTTTAGTTCTACTGGTTAAGATATGCTCCTAGAGAAAATTTAGTTGAAAGTTGATAGTAGCAATTATGCGGACTGGGTCCGTAAACTGAGGATTGTCCTCATTGCTGCACAAAAGGCTTATGTCCTTAATGCACCGCTCGGTGTGCTGAACCTCAGCGTCGTCTGTAGATGTTGCGAAACATCTGGCATACACGTTTTGATGACTACGTGATAGTTCAGTGCGTAATGCTAACGGTTTAGAATTGTGGCACCAAAGACGTTTTGAAACGTCGCAGAACATATGAGATGTTCCGAAGACTGAAATTGGGATTTCAGACTAGTGCCCATGTCAAGAGGTATGAGACCCCTGACAAGTTTCTTAAGCCTGCAAACTAAGGGAGAAAAGCTCAATCCTTGAGCATGTGCTCAGATTGTCTGAGTGCCACAATCGCTTGAATCGAGTGGGAGTTAATCTTCTAGATGAGATAGTGATGGTTCTCCATAGTCACTGCCACCAAGCTATTAGAGCTTCGTGATGAACTATAACATATCAGGGATAGATATGATGATCCTTGAGCAACTCGCGATGTTTGACACCGCGAAAGTAGAAATCAAGAAGGAGCATCAATTGTTGATGGTTAGTAAAACCACTAGTTTCTAGAAGGGCAAGGACAAAAGGGATACTTCATGAAACAGCAAATCATTTGCTGCTCTAGTGAAGAATCCCAAGGTTGAACCGAAACCCGAGACTAAGTGCTTCTGTAATGAGGGGAACGGTCACTGAAGCAGAACTACCCTAGATACTTGGTAGATGAGAAGGCAGGCAAGGTCGACAGAAGTATATTGGATATACATTATATGAATGTGTACTTTACTAGTACTCCTAGCAGCACCAGGGTATTAGATACCAGTTCGGTTGCTAAGTGTTAGTAACTCGAAATAAAAGATGCGGAATAAACGGAGACTAGCTAAAGGTGAGACGACGATATGTGTTGGAAGTGTTTCCAAGGTTGATGTGATCAAGCATCGCATGCTCCCTCTACCATCGAGATTGGTGTTAAACCTAAATAATTGTTATTTGGTGTTTGCGTTGAGCATAAACATGATTGGATTATGTTTATCGCAATACAGTTATTCATTTAAGGAGAATAATGGTTACTCTGTTTATTTGAATAATACCTTCAATGGTCTTGCACCTAAAATGAATCTCGATCGCAGTGATACACATGTTCGTGCCAAAAGATATAAAATAGTAATGATAGTACCACATACTTGTGGCACTGCCATTTGAGTCATATTGGTATAGAACGCATGAAGAAGCTCCATGTAGATGGATCTTTGGACTCACTCGTTTTTGAAAAGATTGAGACATGCGAACCATGTCTATTGGTATATATGCGTGAAGAAACTCCATGCAGATGGATCGTTTGGACTCACTTGATCTTGAATCACTTGAGACATGCAAATCATACCACATGGGCAAGATGACTGAAAAGCCTCGTTTTCAGTAAGATGGAACAAGAGAACAACTTGTTAGAAGTAATACATTTGATGTGTGCAGTCCAATGAGTGCTAAGGCATGTGGTGGATATCGATATGTTCTTACTTCACAGATGATTTGAGTAGATGCTGAGAATATTTACTTGATGAAACACAAGTCTGAATTATTGAAAGGTTCAAGTAATTTCAGAGTGAAGTTGAAGATCGTCATGACAAGAGGATAAAATGTCTATGATATGATCATAGAGATATCTGAGTTACGAGTTTGGCACACAATTAAGACATTGTGGAAAGTGTTTCACAATTAATACCGCCTGGAACACCACAGTGTGATGGTGTGTCCGAACATCATAACTGCACCCTATTGGATATGGTGCATACCATGATGTCTCTTTACCACTATCGTTTGTGGGTTAGGCATTAGAGACAACCGCATTCACTTTAAATAGGGCACCACGCAATTCCGTTGAGACGACACCGTTTAGAGAAACCTAAGTTGTCGTTTCTTAAAAGTTTGGGGCTGCGATGCTTATGTGAAAAAGTTTCAGGCTGATAAGCTCGAACCCAAAGCGGATAAATGCATCTTCATAGAATACCCAAAATAGTTGGGTATACCTCCTATTTCAGATCTGGAAGCAAAAGTAATTGCTTCTAGAAACGGGTCCTTTCTCGAGGAAAAGTTTCTCTCGAAAGAATTGAGTGGGAGGATGGTGGAGACTTGATGAGGTTATTGAACCATAACTTCAACTAGTGTGTAGCAGGGCACAGGAAGTTGTTCCTGTGGCACCTACACCAATTGAAATGGAAGCTTATGATAGTGATCATGAAACTTCGGAGCAAGTCACTACCACCTCGTAGGACGACGAGGATGCGTACTACTTCAGAGTGGTACGTGATCCTGTCTGGGAAGTCATGTTGCTAGACAACAATGAACCTACGAGCTATGGAGAAGCGATGGTGGGCCCATATTCTGACAAATGGTTAGAAGCCATGAAATCCGGGATAGGATCCATGTATCAGAACAAAGCATCGACTTTGGTGAACTTGCCCGATGATGGGCAAGCCATTGAGATAAATGGATCTTTAAGAAGAAGACGGACGTGGACAGTAATGTTACCGTCTATGAAGCTCGACTTGTGGCAAAGAGTATTTTCACAAGTTCAAGGAGTTGACTACGATGAGATTTTCTCATCCGTAGCGATGCTTAAGTCCGTCGGAATCATGTTAGCATTAGGTGCATTTATGAAATCTGGCAGATGGATGTCAAAACAAGTTTCCTTACCAGTTTTCGTAAGGAAAGGTTGTATGTGATACAATCAGAAAGGTTTTGTCGATCCTAAGGATGCTAAAATGTATGCTAGCTCCAGCGATCCTTCCATGGATTAGAGCAAGCATCTCGGAGTCAGAATATACGCTTTGATGGAGTGATCAAAGTTTTTGGGTTTATACAAAGTTTATGAGAAACTTGTATTTCCAATAAAGTGAGTGGGAGCGCTACAACATTTCTGATAAGTATATGTGAATGACATATTGTTGATCTGAAATGATGTAGAATTTCTGGAAAGCATAAAGGGTTGTTTGAAGGGGTTTTTCAAAGGAAGACCTGGATAAAGCTGCTTACATATTGGGCATCAAGATCTATAGAGATAGATCAAGATGCCTGATGATACTTTCAAAGAACGCACACCTTGACATGATTTTGAAAGAGTTCAAAATAGATCAGCAAAGAAGGAGTTCTTGGCTGTGTTACAAGGTGTGAGTATTGAGTAAGACTCAAGACCTGACCACAGCAGAAGAGAGAGAAAGGACGAAGGTCGTCCCCTATGCTTTAGACGTAGGCTCTACAGTATGCTATGCTGTGTACTGCACATGAAGTGTGCCTTGCCATGAGTTGGTCAAGGGGTACAATAGTGATCCGGGAATGGATCACATGACAGCGGTCGAACTTATCCTTAGTATCTAGTGGACTAAGGAATTTTCTTGATTATGGAGGTGAAAAGGAGTTCGTCGTAAAGGGTTACGTCGATGCGAACTTTGACACTAATCCGGATGACTCTGAGTAGTAAACCGGATTCGTATAGTAGAGCAGTTATTTGAAATGGCTCCAAGTAGCGCGTGGTAGCATCCACAAGATGACATAGATATTCGTAAAGCACACACGGATCTGAAAGGTTCAGACCCGTTGACTAATAACCTCTCTCACAATCATAACATGATCAAACCAGAACTCATTGAGTGTTAATCACATAGTGATGTGAACTAGATTGTTAACTCTAGTAAACTCTTTGGATGTTGGTCACATGGTGATGTGACCTGTGAGTGTTAATCACATGGTGATGTGAACTGGATTATTGACTCTAGTGCAAGTGGGAGACTATTGGAAATATGCCCTAGAGGCAATGAAAAATTGGTTATTATTATATTTCCTTGTTCATGATAATCATTTATTATCCATGCTAAAATTGTATTGATAGGAAACTCAGATACATGTGTGGATACATAGACAACACCATGTCCCTAGTAAGCCTCTAGTTGACTAGCTCATTGATCAATAGATGGTTACGGTTTCCTGACCATGGACATTGGATGTCGTTGATAACGGGATCACATCATTAGGAGAATGATGTGATGGACAAGACCCAATCCTAAGCCTAGCACAAGATCGTGTAGTTCGTTTGCTAAGAGCTTTTATAATGTCAAGTATCATTTCCTTAGACCATGAGATTGTGCAACTCCCGGATACCGTAGGAATGCTTTGGGTGTACCAAACGTCACAACGTAACTGGGTGGCTATAAAGGTGCACTACAGGTATCTCTGAAAGTGTCTGTTGGGTTGGCACGAATCGAGACTGGGATTTGTCACTCCGTGCAAACGGAGAGGTATCTCTTGGCCCACTCGGTAGGACATCATCATAATGTGCACAATGTGACCAAGGAGTTGATCACGGGATGATGTGTTACGGAACGAGTAAAGAGACTTGCCGATAACGAGATTGAACAAGGTATCGGGATACCGACGATCAAATCTCGGGCAAGTAACATACCGATTGACAAAGGGAATTGTATACGGGATTGATTGAATCCCCGACATCGTGGTTCATCCGATGAGATCACCGTGGAACATGTGGGAGCCAACATGGGTATCCAGATCCCGCTGTTGGTTATTGGCCGGAGAACGTCTCGGTCATGTCTGCATGGTTCCCGAACCCGTAGGGTCTACACACTTAAGGTTCGATGACGCTAGGGTTATAGGGAATTGATATACGTGGTTACCGAATGTTGTTCGGAGTCCCGGATGAGATCCCGGACGTCATGAGGAGTTCCGGAGTGGTCCGGAGGTAAAGATTTATATATGGGAAGTCCCGTTTTTGCCACCGGAAGAGTTTCGGGCGTCACCGGTAATGTACCGGGACTACCGGAGGGTTTCGGGGGTCCACCGGGAGGGGCCACCAGCCCCGGAGGGCCCTATGGGCTGTATGTGGAGAGGGACCAGCCCCTTAGTGGGCTGGGCGCCTTCCCTCCCAGGGCCCATGCGCCTGGGGGTTTGGGGGAACCCTAAGGGGAGGCGCCCCCCTTGCCTTGGGGGGCAAGGCAACCCCCTGGCCGCCGCCCCCTCCTCAGATTGGATCTGAGGGGGCCGCCCCCCCTCTCCCTTGCCCCTATATATATGTGGGGGGTGGGAGGGCAGCAGCAACCCAAGTTCTGGCGCAGCCCCCCCTCCTCCATGTCCTCCTCCTCTCCCGCGGTGCTTGGCGAAGCCCTGCAGGATTGCCACGCTCCTCCATCACCACCATGCCGTCGTGCTGCTGCTGGACGAAGTCTTCCCCAACCTCTCCCTCTCTCCTTGCTGGATCAAGGCGTGGGAGACGTCACCGGGCTACACGTGTGTTGAACGCGGAGGCGTCGTGGTTCGGCGCTTAGATCGGAATCAACCGCGATCTGAATCGCTACGAGTACGACTCCTTCATCCGCGTTCTTGCAACGCTTCCGCTTAGCGATCTACAATGGTATATAGATGCACTCCCCTTCCCCTCGGTGCTAGATTACTCCATAGATTGATCTTGGTGATGCGTAGAAAATTTTGAAGTTCTGCTACGTTCCCCAACACGGATTACCATGGTCTCATTGAGGAAACGACGCGATATGGGTCATAGTGGACACTCTAACCATGGTGGCACACTTCCTACCCATCCGGACCACATATCGTGCAAATCAACGTGCACAGCTGTATGTATCAAGAATCGTCAGTCTGCATGTAGTACCCAAGACTATCACCTCCGACAGGGGATCTCTATTCACATCCGCATTTTGGTCCCGACTTCATCAAGCCTTGGGGACCGCTCTGAAGTACAGCATGGCTTACCATCCTCAGACAGATGGACAGACTGAGCGAGTAAATCAAATACTCGAAGATATGCTCCGGGCATGTACATTGGCCCAAGGAACCAAGTGGGAAGACTGTCTGCCCTACACCGAGTTTTCCTACAACAATAGTTTCCAGGCCAGCTTAAAGATGTCACCCTATGAAGCCCTGTATGGCCGGAAATGCCGCACCCCATTAAATTGGTCTCAAACCGGAGATAGCCATATTTTTGGGACTGATTTAATGCTCGAAGCAGAAAATCAAGTCAAGGAAATCCGAGACAGACTCCAACTGGCCAAATCCCGACAGAAGAGCTACTATGATGCCAAACATCGTCATATCAGCTTCGAACCCGGAGAACACGTATATCTCCGAGTCACCCCTATGAAAGGAGTTAAGAGGTTTCAGACCCGAGGAAAATTGGCACCCAGATATATCGGTCCATTCCCCTTCATGGCCAGAGTTGGAATACTTGCCTACCAGTTGGAATTGCCGCCAGAATTGTCAGAAGTACACAACGTGTTTCACATCTCACAGCTAAGAAGATGCATCTCGCCACCGGAGAAATGGACTGATATGTCAGAGATAGAATTGGCTAAGGATTTGACTTATGAGGAAAAGCCAATCAGAATATTGGATCAGACAGAAAGGGTCACTCGCAGCAAAGAGATAAGATTTTACAAGGTTCAGTGGGAGCATCACACCGAAGAAGAAGCAACCTGGGAAAGAGAGGAATTTTTAAGGACTGCATACCCAGAATGGTTTTCCGAAGCAACCGAATCTCGAGGACGAGATTCATCCTAAGTGGGGGAGGTTTGTGACAGCCTGGATTTTGCCTTCTCTCTTTTTACCGGACTTGCCTTCTCTCTCTTTCCGGACTTGGTTTTCATCGTGGTTTTTGCCTTGATTTGATTTGGATTTTTGGATCAATTCAAATGGACTTGTCACTTGGGCATATCCTTGGCTTTCACCCAAGTGACCTATCTACCTTATTCCTCCCACAAATTCCCAAAATAATAAAATGAATATTTTTCCTAAAAGAAAAATATTCTTTTTTCTCTCTTAAGCTCATTTCAGAACTTTGTGCTCCAAAGCAACCTCAATTTTTCTTGGTCAAAAAAATATGAGATAATTCCTAAATATTCTTAGGACCATGGCACATCTTCCCATGCAAAAAATTGCATCACTTTTTGTAATATTTTTGCTGTAGAAAATCTTTTCACTTCTGGACCAGAAATGCATTTTGTACAGCAAGTGCATATTTCCTTGAGCTTTTGGCCTTGAGATTTATTGAGCTTAAAGACCTTCCTAAGAAACCCTAAACCCCAGGAGATTAGCCCTAATGGCCTTCTAGAAGGTGGCCAAACTTGGCGACCAAGTTTCTGACCAGAAACTTGCCAGCTTGGTAGAGTCGCGTCCGGTCGGCCTGGGTATGATCCATCACCTCTCCTAGACGTAGCACTGCACGGTCGAGCTCGTAGACAAGGTTTGTCCGCTCCTGGCCGTCGTTTTGGCCATGCCGGCTTGGTGACCGCGCGAGGACACGGCGCCTGGCAGCGTCTCGACGCACTCTGGCCGGCGCTTTGCGTTCTGTTTCGCGCGTGTGCATGCAAGTGCTCGCCTCCGACTGCCGCAACGTGCCACAACCCTCGACCCATCACCTATGAGCCCTCCCTGGCGCTTGCCGACGCCGGAGCCGCCGCAACAAGCTCGGTCAAGTCGCGGCCAAAACGGCACAGTGCGCGCGGGTGCTTGTCCCCATCTCAAACCGCCTCCTGTGCTCGTCCGCGAGCGTGGGCAAGCGCCGGCGTTGAGAAGAGGACAAGAGCGCTCCGGCGGCGACACGCTGCACCCTATCCCCTCGCGTTGGAGCCTCTCGTCGATGTTCGCCACGTGTCCAGAGTGCTTCGGCGGTGACACGTCCCCCCTGCTCCGGCTATATAAAGCCACCCCGCCTCCCTTGCTAGCCATGCACCACTCCACACCACCTCCACGAACATGTAGACGAGCAGAAGCCCGGTCGGGCAGGCCTCTGGCCGTCGCCCCGACCCGAGGACTCCGGTGATCCCCGCAGGCCAGCTGCCGCTCTCCAGGGCCTCTCGAGCTCAAGCAACTGCTTGGGCAGGGCCTTGGTGGTCTACTGGAGCTGCCTGGATCGCGCCAAGGCCTCAGAGCTGCCTCTAGCCACCGTCTTCCACCTCTCCGGTGAACCCCGTCCGCCACCGAAGCTTGTGAGCTCGACTGCGACCAGCTCCGTCCACCTTTCGCCAAGCCACGGGTACGGGCAGGTGCGTCGCGAGCCCCGCTTCCGATCTATCCCTCTAGCCTAGCCCCAAACCCCCTCGTCGCCGGCATGAGCTCCGGCGAAGCACCGCCTCCCCTCTGATCTCGATCCCCTTCCCTCTCTCCTGACTGGTGGGGCCCAGTGTCAGCCTCACCACTCGCGCCCGAAGCGGTACGAGTGGAGGCGCACTCCCACTTTACGCCTTCGACGTCACACCCCCAGGATTTTCTATTTATTCAAATTTAATTCAGAAATTTGACTAAACTTTGACCAGCCACCATTTCTAAACCATAAGTCCAAATGAATTGATTCTTTTTGCATTGTCTTTGTTACAGAAAGCTCTAGCAGCACACCAAAAGGTGGATTTTTCCTTGCTGTCTAGAATTTCTGGTGATTTTCAGAATGTGTTTTGACATTTGTTTTTGTGGTTTTAAAATAATTTTCAGAAGGAGGATCTTGCCTTGAAGCTAACCAGGAGGAGTGTGACCCTCCTCTGCACTAAGGCAAGCCGCAGCATCATTTGGATGGTATTATTTCAATATCTATGATTTTCTACTTGAATATGAGTCTGTATTTGCATTTAAAATTTGAATAAATTAATATGGTTAATTGCTAGTTGTTTTATGAAGCTTGATATGCTTGTTTTAGCTTCTGGTTGAGTTCATAGAATTGTTTGTCTAAGTAGAGTAAGATTTTGCACTAGATATTTTGTGATGGAAAGTTATGGTAGCTATTTTTGCTAGTAATAGTTTTCAACTAAATGATGAACTAATAAAAATGTTGTTTGTACATAAAAATGAGTTATAACCAAAGAAGTTTCTGATCTTAGTATTGCAAGATAGTTATGTTGCTTGTTTTGATCCATGCTTAAGAGTTGCTTGCTCTGTGTGACGAGTAGTTGCATGATTTCCGGTATGATGCCATGTTAGTAATAAAAAGTTTTTCTGAAAGTTAATACTTGATTAAGTTCAACCTGAATATGATGTTGATCACATCATGGTGCCACTGAATCGGGTTTTTAATTCAGTGCGACCACATTTACCTAATGGGAAGGTCTTGATTCGGTCCTTTGTCGTGGCTCTCACCGGTGCCTCCCACGAGGGAAGGTTATGGGCGTGCATACCCTGGCCCGGTAGGCAGACATAACCTTGTGTGCTCGTTTTGTTTTTATGGTACCTTGTTCCCGTTTGGTACCGTTTTGCCACGACGGTGGCCGTTGGTGTCTTTGGTAGACACGGGGCCACCCAAGACCTAGCCCTGAGAGGCAGATGGTCGGAGTGGCCGGGGAGAGTGCATGGCAAAGGGAGGGTTTCGTCGGAATACTTTGGTCCACCCGAATGGGAGTACGAGGCCAGGTATTCTGTAGTGTGGGTAAAGTGCGCTACCTCTTCAGAGTGTATTTCATCTATCGATAGCCGCGCCCTCGGTTATGGGCAAGACTCGGGAGTAAGTCACACCATGGATCAACTTTTATAATTAATCTTGCAAACTAGTAATTGTTGTGATGCATTGTTTCGTGGTGAACCTTGAACACTCGAGGTGTTCATGAGTGATTGGTTTCAGGTGTGACCCCGGTGTGGTCACTGGTTGGTTACGAGGTAACCATCTGGTAAGCGAGTCTGTGTGACTCGGTGCGCTGTTTGGTTGCTTTGCATAGCTTTGCATTTGTAGTAATTTCTTGCATTAATTTAACTTCATTAATTATCATGATATTGTCTGTCATCGTGCTTATGTTTGTTGTGAGCTTGCAAGTACATTCAATGTACTGACCTAGCGTGTCATGCCAGCTTTCAGGCAAGTTGATTCGCATCGGAGCGCATCTCGTGTCTAGGTCGTGTCCACGTCGGTGTCCCTGTGCCATGGAGTTCTGCTACGTCGTTCTTCCGCTGCGGCGTAGTTTCGTGTGATCGAGGCCCCAGCCATGTTCATTAAATAATGTACATACCGTCCAACAGCACCGTGTGTGCCGCTTGGCCTCGAATCTCGATGTAATATCAGACCTTTGTAGTACGCTAGTATCAATAAAGCGGTTATTTCTGTACCATGTTGTTGTGTATTGCCAGAAGACTCGACCTCTAGGCTGGCAATGCAGGGTAAACCGGTTGCTCTGAGCTGGGGTGCCACATAATACTATAAATTGTTTCCATATTAATGGAATAGTGTTCAGAAAAACGGTAATCATAATTATGACAAGCTTTATAAATATAATCATCACTACTTTTTATAACATAAGTGTCATCACAATAATCATCATAAGTAGCAACTTTGTTCTCATCATAATCAATTGGAACCTCTTCCAAGATAGTGGAATCATTACTAAATAAAGTCATGATCTCTCTAAAACCACTTTTATCTTTGAAATAAGATTCAACACCCTCCAAAATAGTGGGATCACTACTTCCTAAATTTGACACTCTTCCAAACCCACTTTCATAAATATTGCAATCATCATAAATAGGAGGCATGCTATCATCATAATAAATTTGCTCATCAAAACTTGGAGGACTAAAAATATCATCTTCATTAAACATAGCATCCCTGTCATTGTACAAAAGTAGGGGCACTCCTTTTTTTACCCCTTTACTTGTGCACGGACAGTCGGAGCCGCGCCCACGGCCACACTAAGCGGGGCAGAGGAGGGAAGCCAAAAGTACAAGGCAACCAGGAGCAACGCCAAGACCAGAGATGCAAAGAGCAAGCGGGCGAGGTGGACTCCCCCCGGCAGGACCCTTGTTGGGGCGGCCTCCGCGGCCCCGGCAAGAGCCTTGCCGGGGCCACTTGCCCGACACCAGCAGAGCAGGCCACCCTTGAGCCCGCAGTTTCCAACACCACCAACCAACTACATTGGAACCAAGGGTCGGGAGGCGCCTCTGTGGTGGCATGCAGATCTTCGTCAAGATCATAAACACACAAGATCAGATGAGGACCAGAAGATGATGACCCTCGGCGGGATCCAAGCCGAGGGAATCCACCAGGCCACCGGCAAGACGCTTGCTGGGGAAGACCACGATGCCACGGCAAGACCCTTGCCGGGGCCCCGGCAAGGCCCTTGCCGAAGACACCTACGAGGCCACGGCCAGGCCCGCGTCTGCCAAGGCTCTACTGCCGTCCCCATGCAGCTGCCAGCTCGACCAGCTGGGCAGGCACCTGCGTGGCGACGACCGGCCTCTACACTGACCCAGCAAGCACCTGCATGGTAGCATGCAAGTCTTCCTGAAGGCTCCACCATCGCGCCAGCCCGGCAGCCAGCCAACGTGGCGCAGCCAGGTGATGCGGCGACAGCTGGGACGTGCTTCCTTGCCGTCCCCGATAAAGCGAGAGGGGCACGTCGGCAGCGCATTAAATTTGTTTGTTCGACGGTGCCAGAGGGTAGACTCATCCACTGAACACCTTTCCACCTCCTGTGTGCCACTGTGGCGACCCCTTTTTGCCTATAAAAGGAGGCCCGAGGCGACCAGGAGAAGGATTCGGATCTTTTGGGCAAGTCGCACCCTGTAGCTAGCTCAAGAACACAAGAACACTCAAATACATCCACCAAAGCAGGACTAGGGTATTACACATCTCCGCGGCCCGAACCTGGGTAAACGATCTGTGTGCTTCCTGTCAGACCCGCTCTTTGCAGAACTTTGCGCCCGCCAACCGTTGAAGGGATCCCAGTGATTCCATAGGTGCCGGTTTCCCCCGACATCTTTCGCGCGCCATGTAGGGGGCGCAATTGTGGAAATCTGATCTGATCGGAGCAGCAGCTTCATCGTGGTCGTCGTTCCAAGGAAGAAGACGACCAAGCTTGACGGCACCATCTGCAGACCCGGTGGTCGCCCGTGCAATGACAGAAAAGCTAAGTCATGCAAAACCTTGAGCAATTTCCTTTTATATACAGGGTTATCGTCCTCGGAGGTCCTGCCCTATGTATGGGAAACCTGCACGCAAAGGGGCCCTTCCGCTATTGGCAACACCCTTACTCTGTTTCGAGTCCGCTCAACATCTTAAGCGGCCGCGTCGAGAACGGCAGGGTAGCCTTCCGCAATTGGTAACACTCTCGATTTTGACTCGAGTCAAGCTCGATAGTTCGAGCGGCCGCATTGAGGGCGGTAAGGTGGTTCGCCTGGCACCAAGCACACCCGGCAGGCCATTGGGGATCCGTCCTCAAAGCGTCGCAGCCTGGGTTTACGTGCCAGCAAGCCTACCCAATTGACGTAGGGTGGACATACAAAGGAAGATCAAACAGGAAGATAACATGCATCATATCAAAAGTACTGCGGAGTTATATTACATCAGTGGTTGCCACGGTTCTAACTAAAGATAGAAATTGTCTTGGTCATGAACCTGCAGCGGCAATGAGAAATGGGGTGCCTAATCCCGGCGCTAGCCCTCCACCCTCTGGATTCCATCGATGCGGCTGATGATGGGCTTGATACGCTCCTTGAGTGCCGCGATGTCCGCAACCTCCGGCAAGCTCTCCAGCGTGGCATCGAAGTCAAGGTCAGGATTCCAGTGTGCCACCTTGGTGAGGACCTTGGTCATGGCACCTCGGCAAAGCCTCCGGGCCTCGTCGGCCAGGGAGGCCGCCCGATTGGAGTGGAGCTCCTCCAGGGCCCTGAAGACACCCTCGAAGAACAGGGTCAGCTTGGCGTTGGGGCTCACGTTGCGCTCCGGGGTGTACCTCACATTTGGCATCCCCATGGTAGCCAGCTGCGTGGTGATCCTTCCGGTGACGCCTTCGAGGCGCCCGATCCAGTGATTCTCACCCTCCATAAAGTCTTTGTGGTTGGCGGTATCGTTCTTCCGCAGCTGCTTCTCGGCCTCCAGGTCCTTGGCCAGCGTCTCCTCCCGGGCCTTGCCCTCCGACAGCATCGCCTCGAGACTCTCCAGCTTCAACTTGAGGTCTTTGATGGAGTTGTTGGCCTCGGAAAGCTGCCCAGCCTTGCTGAGGACCGCGTCCTACGCCTCAACCAGAGCGCCGTTGAGCGTGTCCTTCTCCTTGGACAGCTTCAGGACCTGGTCTTTCAGCCCGTCCCGCTCCACCTCTAGCTCCTTCACTTTGCCGGCATGAACCAGAGCCTGGGCATTGAGTGCCTCCCTATGCCTCTGCTCCAGCTCCTGGGTCCGATGCACAACGAGCTTCTCCACCTCCTTGTCCTTGCCGCGGAGCGTTGCAGCAAGCTTCTCCTCATGCGCGGCAAGGTCCTCCTCCTGGGAGTTCAGCGCGGCCTGGTGCTGGGTTCGAGCGGCCTCGGCTTCGCCGGCCATGTACTTCGCCGTCTCCTGGGGCTTCTCGATGTCGGCCCGCTTCGTGGTGAGCTCCACCTCGCGCTTGGTCAGCTCGTCCTGGGCAGCCTTCAGCTCCTCACAAGCTTGGCCGAACCAAGCTTGCGTCTCGGCGACGCGTCCCTTGAGGTCCACCTCCGCCTTGTCCACCGTTGCCATCCTGGACTTGGCCTTGTCC
This sequence comes from Aegilops tauschii subsp. strangulata, assembly GCF_002575655.3. Classification (NCBI taxonomy): domain Eukaryota; kingdom Viridiplantae; phylum Streptophyta; class Magnoliopsida; order Poales; family Poaceae; genus Aegilops; species Aegilops tauschii. The sequence continues at coordinate 291,860,949 of NC_053038.3, forward strand.
AGGCGGGCGCGGCGGAGCGCCTAGAGTTTCCGAAAGCTGGCGCCCATGGCCTGGAGAAGCTGCTCCTCCTGGGAACCATCATCACCGGCGCTCGGCTCGTCAACAACCTCGAGCCTGGCGGCGGCAAGCACCTCCTCGTCGAACACCTCTCCCTCGATGGGCGCCCTGGTGCTCGACGTCCCGGGAAGGTGGACGAACAGGTCGTCACTCACCTTCAGGTACCTGCCTGAGCCAGAGGCAGCGGAGGAGGAAGGTTGGTCGTCAACCACCTCCTCCTCAACAGCGGCCTTACCGGCCTCCTCGGCAGACCACTTGCCAGCCTCCTCGGCAGCAGCCTTGCCGGGCTCCCCGGCGGGCCCCTTGGCAGCGTCTTCAGCCGCACCCTTGGTAGCCTCCTCGGTGGCGATCTTCTCGGCCTCCGCCGTGGCATCCTTGGCGACATCCTTGATGACGGTGTCTATGTCCTCCTGGTCCACCAAGGGAGGATCTGGAAATCGGGAAGGGGATGAGGCGAAGCCAAGACACAGATTCAAGGAAAAGAAAAGACAGGGACGGAAGGCGGACGAGGAACCCGTGCCGGGCTGGGAAGAAGTGGCCCCTTTCTCGCCAACATTTGGCGTCGAGGTGGAATCGCCGGCGCCCGAGTTTGCCTCCTCCTCCTCCGTGTGCATGGTCTCGGTGCCCTTGCCGGGGACGCCCCTCGGGGCGGCGTGGTCGATGGGGGCGGCGTGTTGGGGGTGGCCCTCAGTGGCTCCTGCTGCTGCTGCCCTCCTCCTGCGATCTCGGCAAGGTCAGCGCCAATGGATCGTGCCCACCAACACACGTCGACGAGGGGCGAGCGGCGAACTTACGCTGGGGGCTGCTGTCTGGGCTGCTCACCACCACCAGTGGCGCCCTCGCAGTGCCTACCGGGGGCTGGCCGCCCGCCGAGGACCTGGCCCTCTTCACCCTCTAGGCCAGCGTCTCCACATCCCTGCAAAGATGAAAACAATCCAAGATAAGCAGCACAGTTTGAGGAGACGGAGATGACAAAAGGGAACAAGACACTTACTCATCCTCCATCTCCTCTTCTGTTGCTTTCCTCTTCCTCCTTGGGCTGAGGGTCCCAAAGTCAAAGACAACCTCCGCGTCAACGTTTGCCGGAGGGGGGAAGAAGGTGGAGTCTGGCCCCGCTTGGATGAAGAGGAGGCAGTTGATTTCTTCTTCACCGCAGCCTTCACCAGCTTCCTCGCCGCCGCGGCCTTTGTCTGGCATGCGGACCCCTCCTGGGCCTGCTGCGACTGTGCGGCTCTGCCAGGTCGGACCAGCTTGCCGGAGCTGGCCCGTCGCAAGACTCGCCCTCTCCCCGTGGCCGGAGGGTCGACGGCCTCCTCCTCCTCCTCCTCCAATGACTCGTCGGGCACATCTTCAATTAGAGGGGCCCCGGTGCCGGCGCTGCTGGCCTCTCCAGCGGATTCCGCCCACTGGGCGAGCTCCTTCTCCTCTGCGGCTGCTGCGACCTCGTCCTCCATGCCGCCAGCGCTGCCGGCCTGCCTGGCGAGCTCCGCCTCCGCCACCCTGGCGGCGATGTAGTCCAGCTCTCCCTGAGTGGTGTCCTGGATGAGCAGCGGCTCGTTGCGGACATACACCTCCGCCAAGTTGTCAAAGAACTCCTGCACCTGCTCCTCCGGCGGCGCGGCCCAGTTTGGGACGGGACCGTGCGCGTTGCAGTACGGCATCATGGAGATGATGTTGGTCTGGCACGAGTTGTTGCTCAGTGGGACCACCCCCGCCAACAACCCAAACAAGGGCCCCTTGACGACCTTGCCGGCCTTCGCAGCCTTGCCGGACCTCTTGGCCCTGCCGTCGCGGTTCACGTCGAGCTGAAAGAACCGCTGGCAGAAGTGAGCATGCCCCATCACCGTGAAGTTGTGATTGAGGCCAGGGCGAAGCCTCATGATGTCAGCCGCATTCTGGAAGAGCCAGGCCGGCCTCCCCTTGTTGTGCAGAGGAGTGATTTGGCGGCGGAGGAAATCCGCCCCAATCATCTCCAGGGTAAGCCCGACAACGGTGAAGCAGTGGATCCTGGTGGTGGCGATCTTGAGCTTGTCATCCTGGGCGTCGACGTCGCCCCAGTCGTTCCTACGAACCGGTGGTGCCTGGCGGACCCGGCAGAACTCCTGTGGGTCGTCCTCGTCAATCCAGCACCACCGGCCCCGCCATTCTTCCCACCTCTCCTTCTGGGCGCCCTCCGGGTGCGTCCCTTTAGACCTTGGGATCCAGGCGACGCAACCAGAAATGGCGCCTCCCTTCTGGATGCAAGGGTAAAAATAATGGCGGAAGAGCGCCGTGTTGGGAAGAACTCCGGCGAAGCCCTCACAGAGATGGGCGAACAGAGCCATGCACGCCATGGCGTTTGGAGTAAAATCCAGGAGGTGGAAGCCAAATGTGTGCATGATATCATTGAAGAAATCGGAGAAAGGGGGGCAAAGGCCGCAAGAAAAGTAATCGACGAAGAACGGGTACCGATTCGTGGCGGCCTCGGCGCAATTGGCAGGGATGACGCGCGTGGCTGGATGGCCCGTCGTCTCCTCCCCCCGTCTAGCACCCCCATAGAGGCTTGAAGCAGTCCCGGAGTTCGAACATGTCAACCGTAGAGGGGAAGTAGGCGAGCTGCGTCCGCTGCGCCGCCAACTCGCTCTCCGGCGGTTCCGTCGCCCCGGCGTCCTTGGCCACTCCATTGCCTTTGTTGCTGGTTTTGGGGGCCATGGTGGCTGCGAGAAGCAGAAGACGGAGGACGGCGAAGACGCGGTGGTGGTGAGCAGGGGCGAGAGCTTGAGAAGGAAGGAGAGAGGAACGACAGTTCCGAGATTGGAGAAGGCGCAGGGGGTAAATGAGCAGCGCACCCGCGGTGATTCCTTTTTACGGGAAAGCACGGGCCGCCTCTTTTCCCATTAACTGCGATGTGATGCATGCGTGCGGAGACCATCCCATGCATGACCCCCATATCACCCACGATCCTCCACGTCGCGTGCTCAATGCGGGTCGTGGGGAAGCGCAAGCGAGCGAAAAGTTTCTGCGATAAAAATCCTGGCCCGCCTGCCTGCGCACCGTTGTGGGCCTGGCCCAACAACGTGTCGCGCTTATGTGTGGCCCAGGCCCCGGGGCTCCTGTCGGTGTACAAAAGTAGGGGGCACTCCTTTTTTTTACCCCTTTACTTGTGCACGGACAGTCGAAGCCATGCCCACGGCCACACTAAGCAGGGCAGAGGAGGGAAGCCAAAAGTATAAGGCAACCAGGAGCAACGCCAAGACCAGAGATGCAAAGAGCAAGAGGGCGAGGTGGACTCCCCCCGGCAGGACCCTTGCCGGGGCGGCCTCCGCGGCCCCGGCAAGAGCCTTGCCGGGGCAACTTGCCCGACACCAGCAGAGCAGGCCACCCTTGAGCCCGTGGTTTCCAACACCACCAACCAACTACATTGGAACCAAGGCTCGGGAGGCGCCTCTGTGGTGGCATGCAGATCTTCGTCAAGATCATAAACACACAAGATCAGATGAGGACCAGAAGACGACGACCCTCGGCGGGATCCTAGCCGAGGGAATCCACGAGGCCCCCGGCTAGACGCTTGCCGGGGAAGACCATGATGCCACGGCAACACCCTTGCCGGGGTCCCGACAAAGCCCTTGCCGAAGATACCTACGGGGCCACGACCAGGCCCGCGTTTGCCAAGGCTCCACTGCCGTCCCCATGCAGCTGCCAGCTCGACCAGCTGGGCAGGAACCTACGTGGCGATGAGCGGCCTCTACACCGACCCAGCAAGCACCTGCGTGGTGGCATGCAAGTCTTCCTGAAGGCTCCACCACCGCGCCAACCCAGCAGCCAGCCAATGTGGCGCAGCAACGCCTCGTCAGCTCGGACGCGTGTCGAAGCCAGGCGAGGCGACGACAGCTGGGACGTGCTTCCTTGCCGTCCCCGATAAAGCGAGAGGGGCACGTCGGCAGCGCATTAAATGCGTTTGTCCGATGGTGCCAGAGGATAGACTCATCCATTGAACACCTTTCCACCTCCTGTGTGCCACTGTGGCGACCAAGAGAAGGATTCGGATCTTTTGGGCAATCGCACCCTGTAGCTAGCTAAAGAACACTCAAATACATCCACCAAAGCAGGACTAGGGTATTACGCATCTCCGCGGCCCGAACCTGGGTAAACGATCTGTGTGCTTCCTGTCAGACCCGCTCTTTGCACAACTTCGTGCCCTCCAACCGTAGAAGGGATCCCAGTGATTCCATAGGTGCCGGTTTCCCCCGACAATCCCCAAGCTGAGGACAAACATTAATTGCGGCAAATAAATTCTCAAACATGTCATTTTCATCGAACATAGCTTCCCCAAACTTGGGCCTTTGCGTATCACAAGCATAATCATTCTAATCATTAATAATATGGATAGCACCAATAGTATAGCAATTATTATCACAACTTTCTAAGTTGGTGCCAAAAAGATTTTCAAGATTATAGCAAGTATCATTACTTCCCCAATCATAATCATCATAATAGTAATAGGCATAACAATAATAGGAGCAACATCATTTGGGAGGGATACCTTTTTACCTTTGCTTCTCTGTCTTTTCTTTTTCTTCCTCACATCATGTGTGGGTTTTATCACCCTTTTGGAGCTCCTTATTGACGAGATTGGTTCAATACAAAGCTCCTCCTCATTACCTGATTCATCATAAGAGAAAATAGGAGGATATATTTTGGGAAACCTCTTCCCCTTCATTAGTATTCTCTTCATCTTCTATTTGTTTTCTTGTCTTTAAGTAATTGGCAATATAAGGATTCTCAATGCAATTTACCGCACAATACATATAAATTTCCTCTAGATCAAAATCAAGAAATTTCTCAAGGTTATATTCTGGAATACCCTTAGTTATAAGTTTCATTTCTTCATATACCAAAAGCAAACTAAGTTCATTATGATGCGCAAGGGAAATAAAGTCATCACAATTTTTGACACGATTCGATCATGAAACAATTTGCATTGGAGATTTAAATGACCACGTTCATTGCAAAGTTCACAAGAATGGCTAAAAATATTAAACTGTTCAGCACAAACATCTAGCCTCTCTTGCAACCATTTAGTTTCTAAATGCTTATGCCTCTCGCAAAATCTATCTTCCGTTTTTGGTATGTAACGACAAAGTCCATGCACTCCACAAAAATTGACATGCTTATAAGGAACATTTTTATCATGACTAGTGCAATCATCATTAGTGCTATGGATATTCAAAGAATTCATACTAACAACATACAATCATGCTCATCATTCAAACATTGTATGCCAAATATTTTATTGCATTCTTCCTCTAGCAATTGAGCACAATTATGAGAATCCTTATTTTCACGAAAGACATTAAAAAGATGAAGCATAAGAGGCAACCTCAATTCCATTTTTTTGTAGTTTTCTTTTTATAAACTAAACTGGTGATAAAACAAGAAACTAAAAGATTCGATTACAAGATCTAGATATACCTTCAAGCAGTAACCTCCCCGACAACGGCGCCAGAAAAGAGCTTGATGTCTACTATGCAACTTTATCCTTGTAGACGTTGTTGGGCCTCCAAGTGCAGAGTTCTGTAGGATAGCACGAAATTTCCCTCAGGTGGATGACCTAAGGTTTATCAATCAGTGGGAGGCATAGTATGAAGATGGTCTCTCTCAAACAACCCTGCAACCAAATAACAAAGAGTCTCTTGTGTCCCCAACACACCCAATACAATGGTAAATTATATAGGTGCACTAGTTCGGTGAAGATATGGTGATACAAGTGCAATATGGATGGTAGATATAGGTTTTTGTAATCTGAAAATATAGAAACAGCAAGGTAACAAGTGGTAAAAGTGAGCAAAAACGGTATTGCAATGCTTCAAAACAAGGCCTAGTGTTCATACTTTCACTAGTGCAAGTTCTCTCAACAATGATAACATAATTAGATCATATAACAATCCCTCAACGTGCAACAAAGAGTCACTCCAAAGTCACTAATAGCGGAGAACAAACAAAGAGATTATTGTAGGGTACGAAACCACCTCAAAGTTATTCTTTCTGATCGATCTATTGGGCTATTCCTATAAGTTTCACAAACAACCCTAGAGTTCATACTAAAGTATCACCTTAAGGTACACATCAACCAAAACCCTAATGTCACCTAGATACTCCAATGTCACCACAAGTATCCACGGGTTTGATTATACGATATGCATCACACAATCTCAGATTCATCTATTCAAACCAACACAAAGAACTTCAAAGAGTTCCCCAAAGTTTCTACCGGAGAGTCAAGACGAAAACGTCTGCCAACCCCTATGCATAAGTTCACAAGGTCACAGAACCCGCAAGTTGATCACCAAAACATACATCAAATGGATCACGTGAATATCCCATTATCACCACAGATAAGCACATGCAAGACATATATCAAGTGTTCTCAAATCCTTAAAGACTCAATCCGATAGGATAATTTCAAAGGGAAAACTCAATCCATTACAAGAGAGTGGAGGGGGAGAGACATCATAAGATCCAACTATAATAGCAAAGCTCGCGGTACATCAAGATCCTGCCAAATCAAGAATACGAGAGAGAGAGAGAAAGAGAGATCAAATACATAGCTACTGGTACATACCCTCAGCCCCGAGGGTGAACTACTCCCTCCTTGTCATGGAGAGCGTCGGGATGATGAAGATGGCCACTGGTGATGATTTCCCCCTCCGGATGGTGCCAGAACAGGGTCCCAATTGGTTTTTGGTGGCTACAAAGGCTTGCGGCGGCGAAACTCCCGATCTAGGTTTCTTTTTGGGGGTTTCTGTATTTATAGGAATTTTTGGCGTCGGTTTCATGTCACAGGGGTCTACGAGTCAACCACAAGGTCGGAGGGCGCTCCCAGGGGGGTAGGGCGCGCCCTCCACCCTTGTGGGGCCTCGTGGCTCTTCTGAACAACTCTTTTGCTTCGGGGGCTTCTTCTGCTCCATAAAAAATCATCGTAAATTTTCAGCTCAATTGGACTCCATTTTATATTCCTTTTCTGCGAAACTCAAAAACAAGGAGAAAATAGAAACTGGCACTGGACTCTAGGTTAATAGGTTAGTCCCAAAATCATATAAAAGGGCATATAAATGCATATAAAACATCCAAGATGGGTAATATAATAGCATGGAACAATCAAAAGTTATAGATACGTTGGAGATCTATCAGTGGTCGTCAAGTCCTACTGTTGAGAGCTAAGTGTGTGAATACGATTTGGTAAAGGTTGTGGTGAGAGGCCATGTAGGAGTACATGGTGGTTTGTCTCATTGAAATCGTCCTCAGGAACTGAGTTCTGTGTTTGTGAACCAAGATAGTTACTTCCACACATTGGGTTCTGGTAACTCGACCCCTCTCGGCTTATTAATCGCCTCGATCTCTGTCCAGGAGTTGCAACTAGTTTTTGGTGTTTGTAGGAGACTGAAGTGAGACTTGAATCCATCATTCCTATAAGTCATATGGGGATTAAGAATTGGGCTTCTCTTTTTCTATCAGGATCACGTGTTTTACTAATCCGTAGACTTATAGGAATGATGGATTCAAGTCTCACTTCAGTTTCTAGTACCTCCGTGTGTTAACAGTTGGTCTTGGAACCTTGATATTATGATGTTGAGTGGTTATGCCACCATTTCGCAGGATGTCTCAAAATTCTTTTTTAAGCAATTACAACCATTATGCTGTCCGAATTGTCCTAGGTTTCTAAACAATTTGATGCATTTGCAAATCTTTCCTCCATGTTCCTGATGTCCTTTTGGGCCAGATTAAGCACAATAATCGGTGTGGTGAGGTACTCCATTGCCTCAACATATATGTTAAAGCTATTATTATGACACTAGGGTATCTTAGAGAACCACCTAGCAATCTAGCTATGTTTTGTGTTTCCAGTGTGATGATTCTGGCCACCCTTCTCGAGTGCATCTCGTGATATTATTTAGTTGGTAGGCATTCTATTTCTGGGTTCTAGAACCCAAGATTCACTCTACTTACCTCTTGTTGATAGTGTTTGCTCGCTCCTTTAGGGTATTAGTAACCTTTTGTGATAGTCTTTGCGGTCCGTGGTATGTCATTCTTCCAAATACCATGAACCAATATGGCAGAAGTTCTTTCGAACCAAAAGATCACAACCAGAGTGCTCTTGATGAGTTCTCCGTTTTACATTGTGGATCTGCCAGTCCTTCCTCTTTTGCATGGGTTATTCGAAAGAAACATGTTGAAGTTGTTCGACATGCTAATCCATGCTTCCCCAACTCAGAAAGTGATATGTTCCTTTGAGTTGTCCCTCTTCCGCTGTATTCCGACCCTCATCTATCAATTGATAGTCAAGGGGATATCATTGCATTCGTTCATCAAAGCCTAATATTCTTGTGATCCGTGAGGCCATTCTATTTTGGAATGACTAGGAGAAACAAACTCCAGTACCTTATCCATTTCTAGGATTGGGTCAAAGCAGTTGTATCCCGCAGATCAATTGCCAATCCAGGTTTTGATCCATTCTACCTTGAAGTATTACCCTCTTTAGATCAGGATTCTCATGAGAATTGCACCACCTCTTATGGATTCCTAACGCAGTGATACTTCTCGCCATCATTGTTCATTTCTCGGTCCCTATGTTGTTGTAACCAGAATGCCGACGAATGAACTGTGATGTGTGAAATCAATACTCCTAGCAGCCCCGTTGCTTGGTAGTTAACGGACAATAATCTCATTCTTAGTGTGTTGGTTATTGAATTAACATTCTAAGATTGAATGTGCTACCTAGTCCATTTTCCCTGGTGCACTCTTTGATCAATGAGTTAGGACTATGTCAATCCCTCACTCTTGGATTGTATCGTCTTGCCCTGTAGAGCAAGATTGATTTCGAGCTTACTAACATATCAGTGCTTCGTGATTTTGCAAATATCTTCTCGGAAGTATTTCCAGGTTGTCCCTTGACCGCTATGTTGAGCTCATGATCAAGTTGGTTCTCTTGTAACCACCCTGATACGTCCATTTTGCATCATGCCTTTATATCGATATTTATTGCATTATGGGCTGTTATTACACATTATGCCACAATACTTATGCCTTTTCTCTCTTATTTTACAAGGTTTACATGAAGAGGGAGAATGCCGGCAGCTGGAATTCTGGGCTAGAAAAGGAGCAAATATTAGAGACCTATTCTGCACAACTCCAAAAGTCCTGAAACTTCACGGAGGCACGTTTTGGAATATATAAAAAATACTAGAGAAAGAATCAACCAGAGGGGGCCCACACCCTGGCCACGAGGGTGGGGGGTGCGCCCCCTGCCTTGTAGGGCCCTTGGTAGGCCTCCGGTGCCCATCTTCTGCTATATGAAGTCTTTTACCCTGGAAAAAGTCATAAGAAACTTTCGGGAAGAAACACCGCCACCACAACGTGGAACCTTGGCGGAACCAATCTAGGCCTCCGGCGAAGCTGTTCTGCCGGGGAAACATCCCTCCGGGAGGGGGAAATCATCACCATCGTCATCACCAACGATCCTCTCATCGGGAGGGGGTCAATCTCCATCAACATCTTCACCAGCACCATCTCCTCTAAAACCCTAGTTCATCTCTTGTATCCAATCTTTGTCCCAAAACCTCAGATTGGTACGTGTGGGTTGCTAGTAGTGTTGATTACTCCTTGTAGTTGATGCTAGTTGGTTTATTTGGTGGAAGATCATATGTTCAGATCCTTTATGCATATTAATACCCCTTTGATTATGAACATGAATATAATTTTTGAGTAGTTACATTTGTTCCTGAGGACATGGAAGAAGTCTTGCTATAAGTAGTCATATGAATTTGTTATTCATTCGATATTTTGATGAGATGTATGTTGTCTCTCCTCTAGTGGTGTTATGTGAACGTCGACTACATGACACTTCACCATTGTTTCGGCCTAGAGGAAGGCATTGGGAAGTAATAAGTAGATGATGGGTTGCTAGAGTGATAGAAGCTTAAACCCTAGTTTATGAGTTGCTTCGTAAGGGGCTGATTTGGATCCATATGTTTCATGCTATGGTTAGGTTTACCTTAATACTTCTTTTGTAGTTGTGGATGCTTGCAATAGGGGTTAATCATAAGTGGGATGCTTGTCCAAGAAAGGGCAGTACCCATGCACCAGTCCACCCACATATCAAATTATCAAAGTAACGAACGCGAATCATATGAGCGTGATGAAAACTAGCTTGACGATAATTCCCATGTGTCCTCGGGAGCGTTTTCCTTCATATAAGAGTTTGTCCAGGCTTTTCCTTTTCTAAAAAAAGGATTGGGCCATCTTGCTGCACCTTATTTACTTTCGTTACTTGTTACACGTTACAAATTACCTTATCACAAAACTATCTGTTACCGATAATTTCAGTGCTTGCAGAGAATACCTTACTGAAAACCGCTTGTCATTTCATTCTGCTCCTCGTTGGGTTCGACACTCTTACTTATCGAAAGGACTATGATAGATCCCCTATACTTGTGGGTCATCAAGACACTTTTCTAGCGCCGTTGCCGGGGAGTGAAGCGCCTTTGGTAAGTGGAATTTGGTAAGGAAAAAATTATATAGTGTGCTGAAATTTACTATCACTTGCTACTATGGAACATAATCCTTTGAGGGGCTTGTTCGGGGTATCTTCACCCCGACCAGTAGAGCAAAGAGTTGATCCTCAACCTACTGAACCTACTGAAAATGTTTACTTTGAAATTCCTTCGGCTATGATAGAGAAAATGCTAGCTAATCCTTTTACAGGAGATGGAACATTACATCCCGATTTGCACCTAATCTATGTGGATGAAGTTTGTGGATTATTTAAGCTTGCAGGTATGCCCGAGGATGTTATAAAGAAGAAGGTATTCCCTTTATCTTTGAAGGGAAAGGCATTGACATGGTTTAGGCTATGTGATGATATGTGATCATGGAACTACAACCGATTGAAATTGGAATTTCATCAGAAGTTTTATCCTATGCATCTTGTTCATCGTGATCGCAATTATATATATAATTTTTGGCCTCGCGAAGGAGAAAGCATCACTCAAGGTTGGGGGAGGCTTAAGTCAATGTTATATTCATGCCCCAATCATGAGCTCTCAAGAGAAATTATTATTCAAATTTTTTATGCTCGGCTTTCTCTCAATAATCGCTCCATGCTCGATACTTCTTGTACTGGCTCTTTTATGATGAAGACTATTGAATTCAAATGGGATTTATTGGAAAGAATTAAACGCAACTCTGTAGATTGGGATCTCGACGAGGTAAGGAGTCAGGTATAACACCTAAGTTTGATTGTGTTAAATCTTTTATGGATACCGATGTTTTTCATGAATTTAGCACTAAATATGGAGTTGACTCTGAGATAGTAGCTTCTTTCTATGACTCCTTTGCTACTCATGTTGATCTCCCTAAGGATAAGTGGTTTAAATATAATCCTCCCATTGAAGTAAAAGTAGTTGCACCTATTAAAGTTGAAGAAAAGACTATCACTTATAATGTTGATCCTATTGTTCCTACTGCTTACATTGAGAAACCACCTTACCCTGTTAGAATAAAGGATCATACTAAAGCTTCAACTGTGGTTCGTAAAAGTAATACTAGAACACCTACACCCCTAAGCAAATTAATGTTGAACCTAGTATTTATATGGTTAAAGATCTCTTGGCCGATAATATTGATGGGCATGTTATTTACTTCTGTGATGAAGCTGCTAGAATTGCTAGACCTGATACTAAAAATAAACATAGACCTGTTGTAGGCATGCCTGTTATTTCTGTTAAAATAGGAGATCATTGTTATCATGGCTTATGTGATATGGGAGCTAGTGCAAGTGCAATACCTCATTCCTTATACAAAGAAATTATGCATGATATTGTACCTGCTGAGATAGAGGAAATTGATGTTACAATTAAGCTTGCCAATAGAGACACTATTTCACCAGTTGGGATTGTTAGAGATGTTGAAGTCTTGTGTGGGAAAGTTAAATATCCTGCTGATTTTCTTGTTCTTGATTCCCCACAAGATAGCTTTTGTCCCATCATATTTGGTAGACCCTTCTTGAATACTGTTAATGCTAGGATAGACTGCAAAAAGGATGTTGTTACTATTGGTTTGGGGGATATGTCTCATGAGTTTAATTTTACTAAATTTTGTAGAGAACCCCATGATAAAGAATTACCTAGTAAAGAGAAATTATTGGTTTTGCCTCTATTGCCGTGCCTCCTAATGATCCTTTAGAACAATATTTGCTCGACCATGAAAATGATATGTTTATGAATGAAAGAAGGGAAATAGATGAAGTATTCTTTAAACAGGGACCTATTTTGAAACACAACTTGCCTGTTGAAATCCTAGGGGATCCTCCTCCACCCAAGGGTGATCCCGTGTTTGAGCTTAAACCATTGCCTAATACTCTTAAATATGCTTATCTTGATGAAAAGAAGATATATCCTGTTATTATTAGTGCTAACCTTTTAGAGAAGGAAGATGAGAAATTATTGAAAACTCTGAAGAAGCACCGTGCTGCTATTGGATATACTCTTGATGATCTCAATGGCATTAGTCCCACTCTATGCCAACACAAAATAAAATTGGAGAAAGAAGCTAAACCGGTTGTTGATCACCAAGGACGGTTAAATCCTAAGATGAAAGAAGTGGTAAGAAAAGAAATACTAAAGCTTCTGGAGGCAGGTATAATCTATCCCGTTGTTGATAGTCAGTGGGTAAGTCCTGTCCATTTTGTCCCTAAGAAGGGAGGTATTACCGTAGTTCCTAATGATAAAGATGAATTGATCCCACAAAGAATTATTACAGGTTATAGAATGGTAATTGATTTACGCAAATTTAATAAAGTTACTAAAAAGGATCATTACCCTTTACCTTTTATTGATCAAATGCTAGAAAGATTATCCAAACATACACATTTTTGCTTTCTAGATGGTTATTCCGGTTTCTCTCAAATACCTGTGTCAAAAGAGGATCAACAAAAGACCACTTTTACTTGCCCTTTCGGTACCTTTGCTTATAGACGTATGCCTTTTGGTTTATGTAATGCACCTGCTACCTTTCAAAGATGTACGACTGCTATATTCTCTGACTTTTGTGAAAAGATTGTTGAGGTTTTCATGGATGATTTCTCCGTTTACAGAACTTCTTTTGATGATTGCTTAAGCAACCTTGATCGAGTTTTGCAGAGATGTGAAGAAACTAATCTTGTCTTGAATTGGGAAAAGTGCCACTTTATGGTTAATGAAGGTATTGTCTTGGGGCATAAAATTTCTGAAAGAGGTATTGAAGTTAATAAAGCTAAAGTTGATGCTATTGAAAAGATGCCGTGTCCTAAGGACATCAAAGGTATAAGAAGTTTCCTTGGTCATGCCGGTTTTTATAGGAGGTTCATTAAGGACTTCTCAAAAATTTCTAGGCCTCTGACTAATCTCTTACAAAAAGATGTTGCTTTTATCTTCGATGATGATTGTGTAGAAGCATTTGAAATACGTAAGAAAGCCTTGATTTCTGCACCTATTGTTCAGCCACCTGATTGGAATTTACCCTTTGAAATTATGTGTGATGCTAGTGATTATGCTATAGGTGCTGTTCTAGGACAAAGAGTTGATAAGGAATTAAATGTTATCCAATATGCTAGTAAAACTCTAGACACTGCCCAGAGAAATTATGCTACTACTGAAAAAGAATTTTTAGCAGTTGTATTTGCCTGTCATAAGTTCATACCTTATATTGTTGATTCTAAAGTAACTGTTCACACCGATCATGCTGCTATTAAATATCTTATGGAAAAGAAAGATGCTAAACCTAGACTCATTAGATGGGTTCCCCTACTACAAGAATTTGATTTGCATATTATTGATAGAAAGGGAGCTGAGAACCCTGTTGCAGACAACTTCTCTAGGTTAGAGAATGTTCTTGATGACCCACTACCTATTGATTATAGCTTCCCTGCTGAATAATTAGCTGTCATAAATGCTTCTCGTACTGCTCCATGCTATGATGATTATGCTAATTACATTGTTGCTAAATTTATACCACCTAGTTTCACATACCAACAAAAGAAAAAGATTTTCTATGATTTAAGACATTACTTCTGGGATGACCCACACCTTTATAAAGGAGTAGATGGTGTTATTAGACGTTGTGTACCTGAGCATGAACAGGAACAGATCCTACGCAAGTGTCACTCCGAAGCTTATGGAGGACACCACGCTGGAGATAGAACCGCACATAAGGTATTGCAATCCGGTTTTTATTGGCCTACTCTCTTCAAAGATGCCCGTAAGTTTGTCTTGTCTTGTGATGAATGTCAAAGAATTGGTAATATTAGCAGACCTCAACAAATGCCTATGAATTATTCACTTGTTATTGAACCATTCGATGTTTGGGGCTTTGATTATATGGGACCGTTTCCTTCCTCTAATGGGTATACACATATTTTAGTTGCTGTTGATTACGTTACTAAGTGGGTAGAAGCTATTCCAACTAGTAGTGCTGATCATAACACCTCTATTAAGATGCTTAAAGACGTTATTTTTCCGAGGTTTGGAGTCCCTAGATACTTAATGACTGATGGTGGTTCACATTTTATTCATGGTGCCTGTCGTAAATTGCTTGCTAAGTATGATGTTAATCATAGAATTGCATCTCCGTACCATCCACAATCTAGTGGTCAAGTAGAACTTAGCAATAGAGAGCTCAAATTAATTTTGCAAATGACTGTTAATAGATCTAGAAAGAATTGGTCCAAGAAACTTGGTGATGCTTCATGGGCCTATAGAACTGCATATAAAAATCCTATGGGTATGTCTCCGTATAAAATGGTTTATGGGAAAGCATGTCACTTACCTCTCGAACTAGAACATAAGGCATATTGGGCCATTAAAGAGCTCAATTATGATTTCAAACTTGCCGGTGAGAAGAGGCTATTTGACATTAGCTCACTTGATGAATGGAGAACCCAAGCCTATGAGAATGCCAAATTGTTTAAAGAAAAAGTTAAAAGATGGCATGACAAAAGGATACAAAAGCGTGAGTTTAATGTAGGTGATTATGTGTTGCTATTCAACTCTCGTTTAAGATTTTTTGCAGGAAAACTTCTCTCTAAATGGGAAGGTCCTTACGATATCGAGGAGGTGTATCGTTCCGATGCCATAAAAATCAATAACTTCGAAGGCACAAATCCAAAGGTGGTGAACGGTCAAAGAATCAAACATTATATCTCAAGTAATCCTATAAATGTTGAAACCAATGTTATTGAAACCGTAACCCCGGAGGAATTCATAAGGGACACTTTCCAGAATGTTTCAGACTCCGAAAAGGAATATGTACGTGGTACGGTAAGTAAACCGACTCCAAAACAATTCTAATAGCAATTTTTCTCTGTTTTGGAATATTTAAGAAGGAAAATAAGAAGTAGTCCGAAAGGGACACGAGGCACCCACAAGGGTGGAGGGCGCGCCCTACACCCCTGGGCACGCCCCCCTGCCTCGTGGGCACCTTGTGTGCCCTCCGGACTCCGTTTTCTTGCACGATACTTCTTTTGGTCGGTAAAAATTCATGATATAATCTCCCGAAGGTTTTGACCACCGTACCACGCAAATATCCTATGTTTTTGTTTTGAGTTGTTTCTGCCGCAGATTAGAGCAAGATGTCTTCTCAAAAGTCAGTCGGGGAGAATCTGGTGTCTCATCCGACACCGGGTCCAGGAGCAAACAGCGATGCCTATCACTTTGGGCCATCAATGGAGGAAGAGATGGAGGCCGACTTGAAAAGGATAGATGCCATGGAGGAGGATCAAGAAGTTACTTCTCGTTCCCGAGCCGGATTCACGATGGGGGAACTACAGAGCTCAGCTATCCCAAACTCGGTCATCCCTTCCAATGTAAGATTTCTTTCTTATGAAAATATGAAAAAGAGTGTTACTTGTTCTCCCGCAGCTATGCAACATCCTTGGGTGAAAGGAGCTTTAGCCGTCACGGGTAAGCTCCGTAAGGAAATAATGGACCTCAAGCAGCAAGTCAATAAGCTCGAGGAGGTGACTCGTATCCTGAGGGGCATCATCGCCAAGAATATCACCTCACCACCTCCGAAGAAAGAGATATAATCACATGGGTATGGGCACTCCCCTTGGCAACTGCCAAGCTTGGGGAGGTGCCCCGGTATCGTATCACCATCACACTTCTATCTTTACCGTTTTTCTTAGTTTGATCCTTTTGGTAATATCTTGATCCAGTAGAATAAAGTTTTAGTATGATCTAGTCTTGAGTTTTGCTTTATGATCCTTCTATGTAATCGAGTCCGTGAGCTATATATAATCCTTGTGTCCTTCTGATCTGAGTCACCCTCTTCTTTTCATACGGGGATTAAGAATTGGGCTTCTCTTTTTCTATCAGGATCACGTGTTTTACTAATCCGTAGACTTATAGGAATGATGGATTCAAGTCTCACTTTAGTTACTAGTAACTCCATGTGTTAACAGTTGGTCTCGGAACCTTGATATTATGATGTTGAGTGGTTATGCCACCATTTCGCAGGATGTCTCAAAATCCTTTTTGAGCAATTACAACCGTTATGTTGTCCGAATTGTCCCAGGTTTCTAAACAATCTGATGCATTTGCAAATCTTTCCTCCATGTTCCTGATGTCCTTTTGGGCCAGATTAAGCACAATAATCGGTGTGGTGAGGTACTCCATTGCCTGAACATATATGTTAAAGCTATTATTACGACACTAGGGTATCTTAGAGAACCACCTAGCAATCTAGCTATGTTTTGTGTTTCCAGTGTGATGATTCTAGCCACCCTTCTCGAGAGCATCTCGTGATATTATTTAGTTGGCAGGAATTCTATTTCTGGGTTCTAGAACCCAAGATTTATTCTACTTACCTCCTGTTGATAGTGTTTCCTCGCTCCTTTAGGGTATTAGTAACCTTTTGTGATAGTCTTTGCGGTCCGTGGTATGTCATTCTTCCAAATACCATGAACCAATATGCCAGAAGTTCTTTTGAACCAAAAGATCACAACCAGAGTGCTCTTGATGAGTTCTCCGTTTTACATTGTGGATCTGCCAGTCCTTCCTCTTCGGCATGGGTTATTCGAAAGAAATATGTTGAAGTTGTTCGACATGCTAACCCTTGCTTCCCCAACTCGGAAAGTGATATGTTCCTTTGAGTTGTCCCTCTTCCGTTGTATTCCGACCCTCATCTATCAATTGATAGTCAAGGGGATATCATTACATTCGTTCATCAAAGCCTAATATTCTTGTGATCCGTGAGGCCATTCTATTTTGGAATGACTAGGAGAAACAAATTCCGGTACCTTATCCATTTCTAGGATTGGGTCAAAGCAGTTGTATCCTGCAGATCAAATGCCAATCCATCTTTTGATCCATTCTACCTTGAAGTATTACCCTCTTTATGTCAGGATTGTCATGAGAATTGCACCACCTCTTATGCATTCGTGACGCAGTGATACTTCTCGCCATCATTATTCATTTCTTGGTCCCTAAGTTGTTGTAACCAGAATGCTGACAATGAACTATGATGTGTGAACTCAATACTCCTAGCAGCCCCGTTGCTTGGTAGTTAACGGACAATAATCTCATTCTTAGTGTGTTGGTTATTGAATTAACATTCTAAGATTGAACGTGCTACCTAGTCCATTTTCCCTGGTGCACTCTTCGATCAATGAGTTAGGACTATGTCAATCCCTCACTCTTGGATTGTATCGTCTTGCCCTGAAGAGCAAGTTTGATCTCGAGGTTAGTAACATATTGGTGCTTCGTGATTTTCCAAATATCTTCTCAGAAGTATTTCCAGGTTGTCCCTTGACCGCTATGTTGAGCTCATGATCAAGTTGGTTCTCTTGTAACCACCTTGATATGTCCATTTTGCATCATGCCTTTATATCGATATTGATTGCATTATGGGCTGTTATTACACATTATGCCACAATACTTATGCCTTTTCTCTCTTATTTTACAAGGTTTACATGAAGAGGGAGAATGCCGGCAGCTGGAATTCTGGGCTAGAAAAGGAGCAAATATTAGAGACCTATTCTGCACAACTCCAAAAGTCCTGAAACATCACGGAGCCACGTTTTGGAATATATAAAAAATACCGGAGAAAGAATCAACCAAAGGGGGCCCACACCCTGGCCACGAGGGTGGGGGCGCGCCCTACCCCCCTGGGCGCGCCCCTACCTCGTGGGCCCCCTGGCAGGCCTCCGGCGCCCATCTTCTGCTATATGAATTCTTTTACCCTAGAAAAAATCATAAGCAAGCTTTCGGGAAGAAACACCGTCGCCACGAGGCCAAACCTTGGCGGAACCAATGTAGGGCTCCGGCGGAGCTGTTCTGCCGGGGAAACATCCCTCCGGGAGGGGAAATCATCACCATCGTTGTCGGTGTACAAAAGGAGGGGCGCACTTTTGTACCCCTTTACCTGTGCACGGGCAGTCGGAGCCGCGCCCACGGTCACACCAAGCAGAACAGGGGAGGTGAGCCAAGGTATGACCGAAGCCCAAGATAACCAGAGCAACGCCAAGGCCAAGACCACAAAGAGCAGAGGGATGAAGCAGGTTCCCCCGGCAAGACCCTTGCCGGGGCAGCTCGCCCCACACCAACAGAGCGAGCCACCCTTGAGCCCACGGTCTCCAAAATCACGTTGGGCCAGGGCTCGGGAGGCACCTCCATGGTGGCATGCAGATCTTTGTGAAGACAAGGAACACCCAAGATCAGATGAGGATTAGAAGACGACGATCCACGACAAGATCCTTGCCGAAGAAAGCCACGAGACCCCCGGCAAGATCCTTGCCGGGGACGACAGCGCGCCACGACAAGACCCTTGCCGGGCCACCCGGCAAGGCCCTCGCCAAAGACGACAGCAGGGCCACTGCCAGGCCCGCGCCAACCAAGTTGCCACCACTGTTCACATGCAGCTGCCAGCCCAACCAGCTGGGCAGGCACCTGCGTGGCAACATGCAGCTCCCAGGCCAACTCATCAAGCGCCTGCGTGGCGGCATGCAGATCTTCGTGGAGGCTCCACCACCGCGCCACCTCAGCTGCCTGCGTGCCTACATGGTGCCGCATGCATTGTTGGCCAGGGCGCGTGTCGAAGCAAGGAGGAGCGGCGACGGACGGGACGGGCCTCGCCCCCGTCCCCAATAAAGCAATGGGACACCTAAGCTACGCATTAAATGCGTCTTGTCCTGTAATACGAGCGATAAGCTCATAGCACTATGCGCCTTTCCACCTCCTGTGTGCCACTGTGGCAACCCCTTTCGACTATAAAAGGAGGCCCATGGCATACTGGAGAAGGATTCGGCTCTTTGGAACCACGCACTCACCACAGCTAGTTCGAGAGCTCAAGAACTCTCTGAAATACACCCACCAAGGCAGGACTAGGGTTTTACGCATCCTCGCGGCCCGAACCTGGGTAAACGATCCTTGTGCTGGTTACTAATCCTGCTCTTCTCGCAACCCTGCGCCCCGGCAACCGTAGTAGGGATTCTTGTGATCCCATAGGTGTCGTTTTCCCCGACATCTTTGGCGCGCCAGGTTGGGGGCGCAATTGTGAGAATCTGGTCTAGTAGCTAGCCTAGCGGTTCTTCGTCGCCATAGCTCCCAAGAAGGAGACTGCCAGGAGAAAGGGGCGCCGCTTGCGAACGTGAAGGGCGCCAGTGTGGCAACAGAGAAGCTAAGTCATTCAGAGCTTTGAGTTATTTCCTTCTATATATAAGGTTATCGTCCTCGGAGATCTCGCCTATGTATGAGAAACCTGCACGCAAAGGGGCCGTCCCGCAATTGGCAACGCCCTTGTTCTGTTTCGAGTCCGCTCAACAGCTCAAAGCGACCGCGTCGAGAGTGGCGGGGTAGCCTTCCGCACTTGGCAACGCTCCCGACTCTGACTCGAGTCAAGCTCGACAGTTCGGGCGGCCGCGCTAAGGGCGGTAAGGTGGTTCGCCCGGCAACAAGCACACCCGGCAGGCCAATGGGGATCCATCCCCAAGTCGCCGCCTTGGGTTTACGCGCCGGCAAGCCTACCCAGTTACGTAGGGTGGACATACAAGGAAAAATCAAACAGGAAAATAACATTCATGATACTAAAAGTGCTGCAGAGTTATATCACATCAAATTGTTGCCGTGGTTCTAACTAGAGATAGCGATTGTCTTGGTTGTGAACCTGCAACGGCGATAAGAAACGGGGTGCCTAGTCCCGGCGCTGGCCCTCTACCGTCTGAATTCCGCCAATGCGGCTGATGATGGGCTTGATGCGCTCCCTGAGCGGCGCGAGGGCAGTACCCTCCGGCAAGCTCTCTAGCGCGGCGTCGAAGTCGAGGCCGGGGTACCAGTAGGCCACCTTGGTGAGAACCTTGGTCATGGCGCCCTGGCAAAGCCTCCGGGCCTCGTCGGCCAACAAGGCCGCCCGGTTGGCGTGAAGCCGCTCCAAATCGCCGACAACCTTCTCAAAGAACAGGGTCAGGCTGTAGTTGGCGCTCACGCTCTGCTCCGAGACGTACCTCACGTCCAGCATCCCCATGGTGGCCAGCTGCACGGCGGCCTGGTTGGCAACGGTGGCGAGGCGGTCGAGCCAGCGGTTCTCGCCCTCCACGTGATCTGTGAAGTTGAGTCCCTCATTCTTCCGCAACTGCTTCTCGGCCTCCAGCTCCTTGGCCAGGGTCCCCTCTCAGGTTTTGGCCTCTGACAGCATCTTCTCGAGACCCTCCAGCTTCAGCTTCAGGTATTTGATGGAGTTGTTGGCCTCGGAGAGCTCCCCGGCCCTGCTGACGGCCGCGCCCTGCGCCTCCGTCAGGGCGCTGTTGAGCGTGTCCTTCTCCTGGGACAGCTTCAGGCCTGCTCCTTCAGCTCGTCCCGCTCCGCCTCCAGCTCCTTCACCTTGTCGGCGTGAACCTGGGCCTGGGCATCGAGTGCCTCCTTGTGCCTCTGCTCCAGCTCACTGGTCCGCTGTAAGACAAGCTTCTCCACCTCTTCATCCTTGCCGCGAAGCGTGGCGGCAAGCTTCTCCTCGCGCGCAGCTAGGTCCTCCTCCTGGGAGTTCAGTGCGGCCTCATGCTGGGTCCGGGCAGCCTCGGTGGCAGCGGCCAAGTTCTTCGCCGTCTCTTGGGCTTTCTCGATGTCGGCCAGCTTCATGGTGAGCTCCACATCGCGCTTGGCCAGCTCGCCCTGGGCGGCCTTCAGCTCCTTGTGAGCCTCACAGAACCGGTCCTGCATCTCGGCAACGCGCTTCTGGAGGTCCACGTTCGCCTTCTACACCACCGCCATCCTGGACTTAACCTTGTCCAGGCGGGCGCGGTACAGCGCCTGGAGCTTCCGAAAGCTGGCGCCCATGGCGTGGAGGAGCCGCTCTTCCTGCAAGCCGTCGCCACCAACCATCGGCTCGTCGACGACTTCAAGCCCGGCAGCGGTGAGCACTTCGTCGTCAAACACCTCTCCCTCAACATGTGTTCTGGTGCTCGACGCACCTGGAAGATGGACGAACAAGTCGTCGCTCACCCTCAGGTACTTGCCGGAGCCGGAAGCAGTGGAGGAGGAAGGCTGGTCATCAGCCACCTCCTCCTCCTCCTCGGCAGCGGTCCTGCCGGCCTCCCCGGCAGGCCCCTTGCCGGTCTCCTCAGCGGCGGCCTTGCCGGCCTCCCCGGCGGGCCCCTTGGCGGCGTCCTCAGCAGCGCCCTTGGCGGCCTCCTCCGCGGCGATCTTCTCGGCGTCTGCCTTGGCGGCCTTGGCGACGTCCTCGATGACGGCGTCCACGTCATCTGGGTTCACCGAGGAGGGATCTGGACACCAAAGAAGGGAGTGAGGCAAGGCCAAGACCAAGAGCCAGAAAGAGAAAGGAACAGGGACGAACGGCGAATGACTTACCAGCGCCAGCACCAGGCTGGGAAACGGGAGTCCCCTCCCCGCCAACATTTGGCGTCGAGGCAAAGCCGCCGGCGCCTAGGTTCTCCTCCTCCTCCTCCTCCATGTGCGTGGGCTCGGTGCTTGGCGCCCCTGCCGGGGACGCCCCTGGGGGCAGCGTGGTCGATGGGGGTGGCGTGTTGGAAGTAGCCCTCTGCGGCTCCTCCGGCTGCTGCTCTCCTCCTGCGTACATGGCAAGGTCAGCACCAAAGTGTCGTGCCCCTGACACATGTCGACGGGGGAAGAGTGATGAATTTACGCTGGGGGCTATGCCGGGGGCTGCTGTCCGGGCTGCTCAACACCACCAGTGGCGCCCTCAAAGTACCAGCCGGGGGCTGGCCACCTGCCGAGACCTTGGCCCTCTTCACTCTCTGGGCCAGCGTCTCCATGTCCCTGCAAAGACAAAGACAAGTCAAGACGAGCGACACAGATTGTGGAGGCAGAGATAACAAAAAGGAACCAGATACTTACTCGTCGTCCGCCTCCTCCTCTGCTGTCTTCCTCTTCCTCCTCGGGCTGAGGGATCAATAATCGAAAGTGACCTCCACGTCAACATCCGCCGGAGGAGGGGAAGGAGGTGGTGTCTGGACACGCTTGGACGGAGAAGGGGCGGATGTCTTCTTCTTCACCGCGGCCTTCGCCAGCTTCTTCGCCGCCGCGGCCCTTGTGTGGCGCCCGGACCCCTCCAAGGTCAGATGCGGCCGCGCAGCCCTGCCGGGCCGGACCGGCTCGCCGGAACTAGCCCGCCGCAGGACTTGCCCTCTCCCCGTAGCCGGCGTCGGGCCTGCAGCCTCGGCCTCCTCTGCCGATGACTCGCCAACCACATCTTCGACCAGAGGAGCCTCGGTGTCGGCGCTGCTGGCTTCCCCGGCGGCCGCCGCCCACCGGGTGAGCTCCTCCTCCTTCGTGGCCATCGCGGCCTTGTCCTCCACACCGCCAGCACTGCCGGCCTCCTCGGCAAGCTGCGCCTCCCTCGCTTTGGTGGTGATGTAGTCCAGTTCCACCTGGGAGGTGTCCTGGACAAGCAGCCGCTCGGCGTCGGCGTTGACGTACCCCTCGTGCAGAGTATTGAAGAACAGCTGCACCTCGGCGTCCTCCGGCTCCTTCCAGCTCGGGTCAGGGCCATGCGCGTTGCAGTCCGGCATCATGGCTATGATATCGGACCGACACGAGTTATTACACAACGGGACCACCCCCGTCAGCAGCTTGAACAGAGGCCCCTTGAGGACCTTGCCGGCCTTCGCGGCGGCCCTCGCGACCTTGCTGGTCCGCTCGACCTCGCCGTCGCGGCCCACATCGAGCTGGAAGAGCCGCTGGCAGAAATGGGCGTGTCCCATCATTGTGAAGTTGTGGTCGAGGCCGGGCGAAGCCGCATGATGTCGGCGGGGTTCGTAAAGAGCCAGGCTGGCCTCCCCTTGTTGTGCAGTGGAGCGATCCGGCGGCGGATGAAGTCCGCCCCGATCATCTCAAGGGTGAGCCTCGGCCTGGGTAAGCCGGAGGATCCTGGTGGTGGCGACCGCGAGCTTCTCGTCGTTGGCGTCGACGTCGCTCCAATCGCTTCTGCGGACCAGCGGCGCCCGGCGAACTTCGCAGAACGCCGGTGGGTCCTTCTCTTCGATCCAGCACACCGGCCCCGCCATTCTTCCCACCTCTCCTTCATGGCGCCATCCGGGTATGCTCCCTTGGATCTTGGGATCCAGGCGATGCAACCCGAAATG
This sequence comes from Aegilops tauschii subsp. strangulata, assembly GCF_002575655.3. Taxonomy (NCBI): domain Eukaryota; kingdom Viridiplantae; phylum Streptophyta; class Magnoliopsida; order Poales; family Poaceae; genus Aegilops; species Aegilops tauschii. Next base: position 291,884,629 of record NC_053038.3, read on the forward strand.
GCACCTCCCGTTTGGATCCGAGGGAAGAAGTAATGGCGGAAGAGCGCCGTGTTGGGGTGCACCCCGGCAAAGCCTTCGCAGAGGTGCGCGAAAAGGGCCATGCACGCCACCGCATTCGGGGTAAAATCCAAGAGGCAGAAGCCGAAGGTGTGCATGATGTCGCTGAAGAAATCGGAGAAGGGAGGACAGAGCCCGCAGGAAAATAATCGACAAAGAAGGGGTACCGATTTGGGGCAGCCTCGGCGCAGTCGGCGGGGATGACGCGCGTGGCCGGATGCCCCAACTTCTCTCCCCCCGTCTTCACCCCCACATAGGCCTGAAGGATTCCCGAAGCTCGAGCACGTTGACCATCGAGGGGAAGAAGGCGGACTGCGTCCGCTGCACTGCCAGCGCAATCTCTGGTGGCTCCGCCGCTCCGGCGTCCTTGGCCACTCCCTTGCCCTTGGTGGATTTTGGCGCCATGGCGGCTGGGGGAGGGGGTAAAGACAGAGGACGACGGGAACGCAGCGGCGGCGAGCAAGGGCGAGGCTTAGGGAAGAGGAGGAAGACGAGCGGAGGCTTTCGAGATTGGGGTTGCGCGAAGGGTAAAACGAACAGTGCGCCCGCGGTTATCCCTTTTTATGGGGAAGGTGCATGTCATGCTGCCCATTTACTGCGACATGACGCATGCGTGCGGGAACCGCCCCACGCATGCCACCCACGTCACGCGCACCCCTCCACGCCACGCCGCTCCGCGCGCGGGTCGTGGGAAGCTCAGCGCGCGAAAAGTTTTACCGCGGTAAAAACCGCCCCGCCTGCCCGCGTACCGTTTTGGGCCTGGCCCAACAACGTGTCGCGCTTATGTGTGGCCAAGGCCTGGGGCTCCTGTCGGTGTACAAAAGGAGGGGCGCACTTTTGTACCCCTTTACCTGTGCACGGGCAGTCGGAGCCGCGCCCACGGTCACACCAAGCAGAACAGGGGAGGTGAGCCAAGGTAAGACCGAAGCCCAAGATAACCAGAGCAACGCCAAGGCCAAGACCAGAAAGAGCAGAGGGACGAAGCAGGTTCCCCCAGCAAGACCCTTGCCGGGGCAACCTCAGCAGCCCCGGCAAGACCCTTGGCGAGGCAGCTCGCCCCACACCAACAGAGTGAGCCACCCTTGAGCCCACGGTCTCCAAAATCACGTTGGGCCAGGGCTCGGGAGGCACCTCCATGGTGGCATGCAGATCTTTGTGAAGACAAGGAATACCCAAGATCAGATGAGGATTAGAAGATGACGATCCACGGCAAGATCCTTGCCGAGGAAAGCCACGAGACCCCCGGCAAGATCCTTGCCGGGGACGACAGCGCGCCACGACAAGACCCTTGCTGGGCCACCCTGCAAGTCCTTCGCCAAAGACGACAGTAAGGCCACTGCCAGGCCCGCGCCAACCAAGTTTCCACCGCCGTTCACATGTAGCTGCCAGCCCAACCAGCTGGGCGGGCATCTGCGTGGCAACATCCAGCTCCCAGGCCAACTCATCAAGCGCCTGCGTGGCGGCATGCAGATCTTCATGGAGGCTCCACCACCGCGCCACCTCAGCTGCCTTCCTGCCTACGTGGCGCCGCATGCGTCGCTGGCCAGGGCGCGTGTCGAAGCAAGGAGGAGCGGCGACGGACGGGACGGGCCTCGCTCCCGTCCCCAGTAAAGCAAGGGGACACCTAAGCTACGCATTAAATGTGTCTTGTCCTGTAATATGAGTGATAAGCTCATAGCACTGTGCGCCTTTCCACCTCCTGTGTGCCACTGTGGCAACCCCTTTCGACTATAAAAGGAGGCCCATGGCATACTGGAGAAGGATTCGGCTCTTTGGAAACACGCACTCACCACAGCTAGTTCGAGAGCTCAAGAACTCTCTGAAATACACCCACCAAGGCAGGACTAGGGTTTTACGCATCCTCAATGCCCAAACCTGGGTAAACGATCCTTGTGCTGGTTAATAATCCTGCTCTTCTCGCAACCCTGTGCCCCGACAACCGTAGTAGGGATTCTTGTGATCCCATAGGTGTCGTTTTCCCCGACAATCGTCATGACCAACGATCCTCTCATCGGGAGGGGGTCAATCTCCATCAACGTCTTCACCAGCGCCATCTCCTCTAAAACCCTAGTTCATCTCTTGTATCCAATCTTTGTCCCAAAACATCAGATTGGTACCTGTGGGTTGCTAGTAGTGTTGATTACTCCTTGTAGTTGATGCTAGTTGGTTTATTTGGTGGAAGATCATATGTTCAGATCCTTTATGCATATTAATACCCCTCTGATTATGAACATGAATATGATTTGTGAGTAGTTACATTTGTTCCCGAGGACATGGGAGAAGTCTTGCTATAAGTAGTCATGTGAATTTGGTATTCGTTCGATATTTTGATGAGATGTATGTTGTCTCTCCTCTAGTGGTGTTATGTGAATGTCGACTACATGACACTTATTGTTTGGGCCTAGAGGAAGGCATTGGGAAGTAATAAGTAGATGATGGGTTGCTAGAGTGACAGAAGCTTAAACCCTAGTTTATGAGTTGCTTCGTAAGGGGCTGATTTGGATCCATATGTTTCCTGCTATGGTTAGGTTTACCTTAATACTTCTTTTGTAGTTGCAGATGCTTTCAATAGGGGTTAATCATAAGTGGGATGCTTGTCCAAGAAAGGGCAGTACCCAAGCACCGGTCCACCCACATATCAAATTATCGAAGTAACGAACGCGAATCATATGAGCGTGATGAAAACTAGCTTGACGATAATTCCCATGTGTCCTCGGGAGCGTTTTCCATCATGTAAGAGTTTGTCCAGGCTTGTCCTTTGCTACAAAAAGGATTGGCCCATCTTCCTGCACCTTATTTACTTTCATTACTTGTTACTCCTTACAAATTACCTTATCACAAAACTATCTGTTACTGATAATTTCAGTGCTTGCAGAGAATACCTTACTGAAAACCGCTTATCATTTCCTTCTGCTCCTCGTTCGGTTCGACACTCTTACTTATCAAAAGGACTACGATAGATCCCCTATACTTGTGGGTCATCACACCCCTTCTCCAGGAATCCGTGTTGGATACCCCTGAGCTAGTTGGTTAAGCTAAACAACAACTTGGAGAGTTGGAAGATGAAAGCTTGTCCGACCTAGTTCATCACTAAGGTATATCTTTTTGTCTGTGTATTGAAGAAAGATGATATCTTCATCGATTGGTCCTCGTGATTAGTTGTCGGATCTATTGTATTGTCAAAACTTTCATTTCAGTATGGGCTATCGTCAAATAAAATCAGAACCAACGATGTTTGTAATGTTGTCTTACTCCTGGTTGATCCATCGAGCATACACCATTACATCTTTTGGTCTGACCAATGCTATCACCGTGTTCACTTAATTGTGGAATTCCATCTATGTGGAAGCCTGGATGGATTCTTGCTGAGTCCATTGACGACGTCTTCATCTTGTCCATGATTCATGTTGAACATCTATGTTAGTGCTGGAAACTTTTGAAAGCATTTTCTTCATGCTAGTTCATGAAGTTTATGTTTGATGGAAGAAGTGACTTCCTCTAATTCATGTGCATATGATGCAAATTGCCGTCGTGAATTCGGGAAAGCTTGTTTTTGCTTCCTCCGGAACCATCCCAAGTCAGTCATGCATATGTGCGAACTATTTAATGGTTTGGAGACTTGCAACCTTCATTCTATATGTATCCCTAGCACACCAAGCCACTGATTGATTTGTTCAAGATAAAGGAGTCTCTAAAGTGTTAATCCTTTAGACTTCCGCGCGGACACTTCGATATCATTAATTATGGTCCCAACCAGAACTCGGTAGTGTTTTTGTTGTAAGACTACAATGTGGCCATGTTTGTTTGGGACAACGTGTTCACAAGTGTGTAGTAGAACCAGCTCATGTTTTGGAGCTTGCTATCGTAGTTCATTTCCCGAGAATCTCGCAACGTCATCTCGTCGAATTGTGTTGCAACCTTTCTCTAAAGACATGCTGAGTCTGAAGCATCTTGCCACCAACCAAATCTGAATCTCAGGCAGATATGATGGTTGGGACATTTCAAAGATTTTGATCTTGGTTTTTATGTTATCCCGGTAAGCCAATGTAGTGGTCATTTTGCTGAGTCAAGATATCATCCACTCCCCATGAGGATTTGACTTATTCTGGAAGTTGATCCTTATGTATCCTTGTGTTCCCAAAGTCCGACCTTTACTTGATGGCCATGTTGGTGCTTTAAGCATGATCGTGGTACCTATAACATTAAGAAGAACATTAGAAGCGGAGTGCTAAATGTCTCTTGGTCGATCATCCAGGTTTGGTCCCTTGGCATTGCTAAGGACAAATCTGAGAAAGTGTTGTCTTCCGTTGCATCTGCATTCTCCCACTGGTGCGCGTCGGTCCTAAGCAAACGGTTTTTATCCCTTTCCGCGACGACATTTGGAACTATCGCCAAGTGAGTGTGTGCGATAGGGTGTCCTTCCCACACGACCCAGAAATCGTCGGGGATAGGCCCTCCTGGGACCCAGGCGGGGGCCGTGTGCGATCGGGCGAGGCATCGAAACCCAATCATTTCCGTAGGTATGTACATCCCACAAGGTGAATCGCAGAAATCATTTTCGTAGGTATGTACATCCCACACGGTGAATCCTAGAAATCATTTCCATAGGTATGTACATCCCACACGGTAATCCGAGAAAATCATTTCCGTAGGTATGTACATCCCACACAGTGAATCCAAGAAAAACATTTCCGTTCGTATGTATATCACACACAGTCATCCAAGGAATACGTTTCCGTTCTTATGTACATCCCACACAGTCAATCCAGGTAAAACATTTCCGTTCGGATGTACATCCCACACAGTTTTATGTGTAGGCTCATGTGTGAAAGGTGTAACTATCACACATGGTCTTCCTTGGTTAACAGTTTGCTTTTATCAACTATATCACACACGATTTGATGAAGAAAAATGTGTGGCATTGGGCTATCCATCGCAACCGCTTTTACTGCTAGAACCGTTTGCAAAGGTCCATGACACATTTAGCGGGTTTATTAGTTTACAATTAATAATTCTAGTATTACGCAAATTCACATTTCATATTGTACAGCTGTTTGCCAATTTCATATCAGGCACATAAATATGTTATAACATCACAGTATGGTAGCTACATGAAAACAACACAGTACAACAGTGATACATCTCCATCGTATCTTTCCAAACACTTTTGCCCTTGTTTTGGACTCTAACTTGCATGATTTGAAAGGAACTAACCCGGACTGACACTGTTTTCAGCAGAATTGCCATGGTGTTATTTTTGTGCAGAAACAAAAGTTCTCGGAATGACCTGAAACTTCACGGAGATTATTTTTGGAAATAATAAAAAAATACTGGCAAAAGAATCAAGGCCAGGGGCCCACACCCTGTCCATGAGGGTGGGGGGTGCGCCTGCCCCCTGGGCGCGCCCCCTGCCTCGTGGGCCTCCCCTGAGCTCCACCGACCTCAACTCCAACTCTATATATTCATGTTCGGGGAGTAAAAAAATCAGAGAGAAGGATTCATGACGTTTTACGATACGGAGCCACCGCCAAGCCCTAAACTCTCTCGGGAGGGCTGATCTGGAGTCCGTTCGGGGCTCCGGAGAGGGGAATCCGTCGCCATCATCATCATCAACCATCCTCCAACACCAATTTCATGATGCTCACCGCCGTGCGTGAGTAATTCCATCGTAGGCTTGCTGGACGGTGATGGGTTGGATGAGATTTATCATGTAATCGAGTTAGTTTTGTTAGGGTTTGGTCCCTAGTATCCATTATGTTCTAAGATTGATGTTGCTATGACTTTGATATGCTTAATACTTGTCACTAGGGCCCGAGTGCCATGATTTCAGATCTGAACCTATTAAGTTTTCATGAATATATGTGAGTTCTTGATCCTATCTTGCAAGTCAATAGTCGCCTACTATGTGTTATGATCCGGCAACCCCGAAGTGACAATAATCGGGACCACTCCCGGTGATGACCGTAGTTTGAGGAGTTCATGTATTCACTATGTGTTAATGCTTTGGTCCGGTACTCTATTAAAAGGAGGCCTTAATATCCCTTAGTTTCCAATAGGACCCCGCTGCCACGGGAGGGTAGGACAAAAGATGTCATGCAAGTTCTTTTCCATAAGCACGTATGACTATATTTGGCATACATGCCTACATTACATTGATTAATTGGAGCTAGTTCTGTGTCACCCTATGTTATAACTGTTGCATGAATAATCGCATCCGGCATAATTCTCCATCACCGATCCAATGCCTACGAGCTTTTCACATATTGTCCTTTGTCTAGTTACTTTTCCGTTGCCACTGGTACAATTACTACAAAGCTGCTACTGTTACTTTTGCCACCGTTACCGTTACTCCCATATTACTTTGCTACTAAATACTTTGCTGCTGATATTAAGTTATCCAGGTGTGGTTGAATTGACAACTGAAATGCTAATACTTGAGAATATTCTTTGGCTCCCCTTGTGTCGAATCAATAAATTTGGGTTGAATACTCTACCCTCGAAAACTGTTGCGATCCCCTATACTTGTGGGTTATAAAGACTATTTTCTGGCGCCGTTGCCAGGGATCATAGCTCTATTCTTTGAGTCACTTGGGATTTATATCTGCTGGTCACTATGAGGAACTTGAAAGACGAGAAAACCAAAATTTATCCCTCAACTACGAGGGGAGGTAAGGAACTGCCATCTAGCTCTGCACTTGATTCACCTTCTATTTTGAGTAAGCTTGCGACACCTAAACCTGCCTCTGCTAATAATTCTGGTATGTCGCATGTTATTGATGATGCCACTTCTGCTATGCATGATACTTATGATGAAACTACTTCTATGCTTGATACTACTGTGCCACTTGGTGAATTTCTTGATGAACAACTTGCTAGGGCTAGAGAGAATGAAATTATTAAAACTGATAATATTGATGAAAGTGATGATGAAGATTCTCCCCCTAGATATGAATTGCCTGTTGTGCCTGAGGGTTATGTTATGGATGAAGAAACTGCTAGAGATTTTCTTGCTTGCAATGATAGAAGTGATCTTAAGAAATTATTAGCTAAGCTGAAACAAAAATCTCTGAATGCTAGAATGAAATATAATCCTGCTTATGCTACTTCACCTATCTTTGTTACTGATAAGGATTATGAATTCTCTATCGACCCTGATAGAATTACTTTGGTTGAATCTGATCCTTTCTATGGCTATGAATCTGAAACTGTTGTGGCACATCTTACTAAATTGAATGTTATAGCCACCCTGTTCACTAATGATGAGAAAACTCGCTACTATTATATCCTTAAATTATTTCCGTTCTCATTAAAGGGTGATGCTAAGATATGGTTTAATTCTCTTGATCCTCGTTGTGTGCGTAGTCCCCAGGATATGATTTATTACTTCTCTTCTAAATATTTCCCCGCTCATAAGAAACAAGCTGCTTTAAGGGAAATATATAATTATGTGCAAATTGAAGAAGAGAGTCTCCCACAAGCTTGGGGGAGGCTTCTCCTATTACTTAATGATTTGCCTGATCATCCTCTCAAGAAAAATGAAATACTTGATATCTTTTATAATGGACTAACCGATGCTTCCAGAGACCACCTGGATAGTTGTGCTGGTTCTGTTTTCAGGGAAAGAATAGTTGATCAAGCTGAGATTCTATTGAATAATATGTTCACAAATGAAAATAATTGGACACTTCCTGAACCAACTCCTAAGCCAACTCCGAAGAAAAGGGGTGTTCTATTACTCAGTCCTAAAGGTATGCAAGAGGCAAAGAAATCTATGAAAGAAAAAGGTATAAAAGCTGAAGATGTTAAGAATTTACCTCCTGGCGAAGAAATACATGGTCTAAATTTACCACCTGTTGAAGAGATTCATGGTCTTGATAACCCGACATAGGTAGTAAAGGTAAATTCTCTCTATAGATATGATAAAGCTGAAATCCCTCCTACTAAGTTTGCTAGCCAATGCTTAGATGAGTTTGATAATTTTATGGTTAAGAAAGAAGATTTTAATGCTTATTTTGGTAGACAATTAAAACACAATGCTTATATGATTGAACACTTGAGTGATTATATATCTAGAGTTAAAGGTGAACTTAAACTCATTAGTAAACATGCTTCTATGCTTACCACTCAAGGAGAACAAGTGCTTAAAGCTCAGAATTGCTCAATGAATTTAATAGTAAGAATAATGACTTTGCTGTTAGAGTTGCAACTAGAGGAGGTAAAGTGACTTAGGAACCCTTGTATCCTGAGGGCCACCCTAAGAGAATTGAGCAAGATTCTCAGAGAATTAATGTTGATGCACCTAGTCCTTCTAAAAGGAAGAAAAAGAAAAATGATAGGACTTTGCATGCTTCTAGTGAACCTGTTATTGGCACACATGAGAATCCCAACGATATTTCTATTTCTGATGCTAAAACACAATCTGGTAATGAACATGAACCTAGTGATAATGTTAATGATGATGTTCATGTTGATGCTCAACCTAGCAATAGCAATGATGTAGAAATTGAACCTGCTGTTGATCTTGATAACCCACAATCAAAGAATCAATGTTATGATAAGAGAGACTTTGTTGCTAGGAAACATGGTAAAGAAAGAGAGCCATGGGTTCAGAAACCCATGCCTTTTCCTCCTAAACCATCCAAGAAAAAGGATGATGAGGATTTTGAGCGCTTTGCTGAAATGATTAGACCTGTCTTTTTGCGTATGCGTTTTACCGATATGCTTAAAATGAATCCTAATGCTAAGTATATGAAGGATATTGTTACAAATAAAAGAAAGATACCAGAAGCTGAAATTTCCACCATGCTTGCTAATTATACTTTTAAAGGTGGAATACCAAAGAAACTTGGAGATCCAGGAGTACCAACTATACCATGCTCCATTAAAAGAAACTATGTTAGAACTGCTTTATGTGATCTTGGAGCCGGTGTTAGTGTTATGCCTCTCTCTTTATATCGTAGACTTGATTTGAATAAGTTGACACCTACTGAAATATCTTTGCAAATGGTTGATAAATCAACTGCTATACCTGTCGATATTTGTGAGGATCTTCCTGTTGTGGTTGCAAACGTTACTATTTTAACAGACTTTGTTATTCTTGATATTCCTGAGGACGATAGTATGTCTATTATTCTTGGAAGACCCTTTTTGAATACTGTAGGGGCTGTTATTGATTGCAACAAAGGCAATGTCACTTTTCATGTTAATGGTAATGAGCAAACGGTACACTTTCCGAGGAAACAACCTCAAGTTCATAGTATAAACTCTATTGGAAAAATTCCATCGATTATTTTTGGAGGTTTTGAATTTCCTCTTCCTACTGTCAAAAAGAGATATGATATTCTTATTGTTGGGGATGTACATATGCCCGTTGAGGTAACATAGTGTTATTCGAAATTTCTCCGGTTCCATGTTATTCGGAATGAGTTTGTTAACAAGACCTGATCAACCTTGTTAGTGGATTCCTTTTGATGAGCATGAGATGGATGAAGTTAGAAAGCATAACCTTCTGTACCCTCCTTTTACTTTCTGTTATTTAGATTAAATAAAGCAAAAATATTATTTTCTGTCTGTTTTTTGAATTATCCGTGCAATAAAAAAATACCGTGAAAATAAAAGTTCTCCAAATGCCCCGAAATTGAAATATGATTTTTTCTGGAATATTTAAGAATATCTAGCACTAAGAAGACAGCAGGGGGAGCAAGCACCTGGACACGAGGGTCCAGGGCGCGCCCACCCCCTGGGCGCGCCCCCTGCCTCGTGGGCCCATGGTGGCTCCCCTCCACTTATTCCTGCAAACAGACACTCCTTCTTCCTCCCAAAAAATCACCAACCAGCTCAAGCACGAGTTCTAGCTCATCTTGCTGCCATTTTCGATCTCCTTGCTCAAAGCACCTCTCACAAAACTGCTTTGGGGGATTGTTCCTTGGTATGTGACTCCTACAATGGTCCAATTAGTTTTTGTTCTAGTGCTTTATTCATTGCAAATTTTTGCTGCTTAGGTGACCCTATTCTTGAGCTTGCATGTCAAATTTATTTTGTCCCAAGTAGTTCTAATGCATGATATAGTCTCTAGGCACTTGTGGGAGTAGTTGCTATCAATTTTGTTGAGTTTGGTTCGCTTTTATTTTGAGTTACTAAAATTTTCAGAAATTTTTCAGAGGAAGAAATATGTTTAGGAGAATGTACCAAGTTGGTCCTTCAAGGAAGCAAGGACCCAGGCTCGCAATATGCGATGCGGACGATGAACCACCGAGGGAAGCTCAAGTGCGGGCTTGTGAATGGCTGTCAGAGGACTTTATGGATCGAGCAGGAATCAAGGAAGAATTTTACGCCTATGTGCATAACGCTGATCTTGAGAGCTTCGAGGCAGATAAGTGTCGTCAGCACCACTATCTCACTGATTCCTTTATGAGAAGGTTTGAATTTTCATCATCACGCAATTCTCAAACTGTCATGTTTGATCTTTATGAAAATTCTTATACTATGGACTTAGAGGATTTTAGCACTGCTTGTAAACTCCCGCAATGGGGTAGTCCTAGTGAACCTCGCAAGTCTGAGTTTAGAGATTTTCTTGCTAGTATAACTGTGGGGGAGTCTAGAGATATAACACAAGCTACCATAGGAAGCATTCATTTTCCTGCTATACATTATTTTGCTCTCTTTATAGGCTGATGTATAAATGGTAAGGATGAAGCATGTCACATGTGTGTCCCTGATCTCAATGTTCTCAGGAGTGCTGTATTAGGAGATAAACATTATAATTTGGGAGCCATTGTTGCACGTAGGTTGCATAATAATAGAATTAATGGATATTTATTTGGTGGAATTTATGCAACCCGTTTAGCTAATTTTCTTGGTATACCCATAGGTGAGTATGATATTGAGTTGCCTCCTGTTTATTTAGATTATGAGGCTATGGTTCATCATCAGTTTGTTGAGAGGAACGATCAGTTCCTCTAGTACCAACTAATCTTTGACAGACGACGCACCTATCACGTCGCTCTCCCTGCTCCTACCTTCTTTGACTTTCAGACAAAAGGGAGACATGTTATAACCAGGGAGGAGGCGAACGAGTACGAGAGGAGGACTTAGACAGCTCGCCTCCAAGCTGCAGCCCACGATGAAATAGCCGCTGCATCTCAGTACGACCCTAGTTACAACTTCGGATATCCGCCAGGCCAGCCGTGGCAGTAGACCAACTTAGGCCAAAAGCCTAAGCTTGGGGGAGTACGTCTTTCTCACCGACATTACATTCATGTTCACACACTCATTGCTAGCTGTTGGTGTTCATACTTTTTCACTTTAATATCCATGCTAGTTTATTTTCCTTTTATGCTTTTTTCTTGTGTGTTTGATAAACCTTAAGAAAAACAAAAAAAATAGTTGTAGCTTTTAGCTAGTTTAGTTTCCATGCTAGTAGTAGTAGTAATTAAAAAAACCAAAAAGATTTCTTATTCTTCTTTTTCTTGTTGGGAGCTTTTCCGTGTAAATAGTTCTATTTCCTTTTCTTTTTCTTTGGGGGTCGAGAGGACATGAACATAATGAAAATGTTGAAGTGGCTCTTATATGCATTATTGTTGATTTAACCAAGAGCCCATACTGCCTTGTCCTCTCCTGTTTATTGAATGCTCGCAGATTCCAGCTTAGTCCGATGCACGTGCACTATTATTATTATTCACATCATTCGGTCGTGCAAGTGAAAGGAAATTATGACGATATATGATGGACCGACTGAGATGAGAGAAGCTGGTATGAACTCGACCTCTCTTGTTTTTGTAAATATGATTAGTTCATCATTCCTGATTCAGCCTATTGTGAATAAACATGTTTGCAATGACAATTAGAGATTATAGTTGCTTATGCCATGCTTAATTAGCTAGGATTTTATAATGGTTTATCTTGCGTGCCAACATGCTATTAAAATGATTGTGATGTGGTATAGTGGGGTGGTATCCTCCTTTGAATGATTCGAGTGACTCGACTTGGCGCATGTTCACACATGTAGTTGAAACAAATCAACATAGCCTTCACCATATTTATGTTCATGGTGGATTATATCCTATTCATGCTTGCACTCAATGTTTATTAATTTTAATGCATGTTCATGACTGTTGTCGCTCTCTAGTTGGTCGCTTCCCAGTCTTTTTCTAGCCTTCACTTGTACTAAGTGGGAATACTGCTTGTGCATCCACTTCCATAAACCCCAAAGTTATTCCATATGAGTCCACCATACCTTCCTATATGCGGTATCTACCTGCCGTTCCAAGTAAATTTTTATGTGCCAAACTCTAAACCTTCAAATGAAATTCTGTTTTGTATGCTCGAATAGCTCATGTATCAACTAGGGTTGTCTGTATCTTCCATGCTAGGCGGGTTATTCTCAAGAGGAGTGGACTCTGCTCCTCACTCATGAGAAAATGGCTGGTCACCGGGATGCCCAGTCCCATGCTTTAAGCAAATCAAATCAAAATAATTGCAAACAAAAATCCCCCAGGATTGTTGTTAGTTGGAGACACCCGTTGTTTCGGACAAGCCATGGACTGATGTTTGTTGGTGGAGGGGGAGTATAAACTTTACCATTCTGTTTGGGAACCGCCTATTATGTGTGTAGCATGGAAGATATCGAGATCTCTCGGTTGTTATGTTGACAATCAAAGTATGCCACTCAAAATATTATTTATCTATATTTCAAAAATCGAGCTCTGGCACCTCTACAAATCCCTGCTTCCCTCTGTGAAGGGCTTATATATTTACTTTTATGTTGAGTCATCATCCTCCTATTAAAAAGCACCAGCTGGAGAGCACTGCTGTCATTTGCATCCATTACTATTAGTTTATATTGGGTATGACTGGATCTCTTTTACCATGAATTACAATGTCTAGTCAGTCCTTGATCTTTAAGGGTGCTCTGCATTTATGTTCTGCGGTCTCAGAAACGGCTAGCGAGATACCATCTTGTTATATCATATTATGATTGTTTTGAGAAAGTGTTGTCATCCGAGATTTGCTATTATTGCTCGTTAGTTGATTATGCCATTGATATGAGTAAACATAAGACCTAAGTGTTATTGTGAATATGGTTAGTTCATAATATTTGCTGAAAACTTGAATGCTGGCTTTACATATTTACAACAACAAGAGCAAACAAAGTTTGTAAAAGTTTTTCTTTATCACTTTCAGTTTATCAACGGAATTGCTCGAGGACAAGCAAAGGTTTAAGCTTGGGGGAGTTGATACGTCTCCGTCGTATCTACTTTTCCAAACACTTTTGCCCTTGTTTTGGACTCTAACTTGCATGATTTGAATGTAACTAACCCGGACTGACACTGTTTTCAGCAGAATTGCCATGGTGTTATTTTTGTGCAGAAACAAAAGTTCTCGGAATGACCTGAAACTTCACGGAGATTATTTTTGGAAATAATAAAAAATACTGGAGAAATAATCAAGACCAGGGGGCCCACACCCTGTCCACGAGGGTGGGGGGCGCGCCTGCCCCCCTCGGCGCGCCCCCTGCCTCATGGGCCCCCTGGAGCTCCACCGACCTCAACTCCAACTCTATATATTCATGTTCGGGGAGAAAAAAATCAGAGAGAAGGATTCATCGCGTTTTACAATACGGAGCCGCCGCCAAGCCCTAAACTCTCTCGGGAGGGCTGATCTGGAGTCTGTTCGGGGCTCCGGAGAGGGGAATCCGTCGCCATCGTCATCATCAACCATCCTCCAACACCAATTTCATGATGCTCACTGCCGTGCGTGAGTAATTCCATCGTAGGCTTGCTGGACGGTGATGGGTTGGATGAGATTTATCATGTAATCGAGTTAGTTTTGTTAGGGTATGATCCCTAGTATCCATTATGTTCTGAGATTGATGTTGCTATGACCTTGCTATGCCTAATGCTTGTCACTAGGGCCTGAGTGCCATGATTTCAGATCTGAACCTATTATGTTTTCATGAATATATGTGAGTTATTGATCCTATCTTGAAGTCAATAGTCACCTACTATGTGTTATGATCCGGCAACCCCGAAGTGACAATAATCGGGACCACTCCCGGTGATGACCGTAGTTTGAGGAGTTCATGTATTCACTATGTGTTAATGCTTTGGTCCGGTACTCTATTAAAAGGAGGCCTTAATATCCCTTAGTTTCCAATAGGACCCAGCTGCCACGGGAGGGTAGGACAAAAGATGTCATCCAAGTTCTTTTCCATAAGCACGTATGACTATATTCGGAATACATGCCTACATTACATTGATGAATTGGAGCTAGTTCTGTGTCACCCTATGTTATAACTGTTGCATGAATAATCGCATCCGGCATAATTCTCCATCACCGATCCAATGCCTACGAGCTTTTCACATATTGTCCTTTGCTTAGTTACTTTTCCGTTGCGACTGTTACAATTACTACAAGATGCTACTGTTACTTTTGCCACCGTTACCGTTACTCCCATATTACTTTGCTACTAAATACTTTGCTGCAGATATTAAGTTATCCAGGTGTGCTTGAATTGACAACTCAACTGCTAATACTTGAGAATATTCTTAGGCTCCCCTTGTGTCGAATCTATAAATTTGGGTTGAATACTCTACCCTCGAAAACTGTTGCGATCCCCTATACTTGTGGGTTATCAAACACATAGCTAGTTCAACTTCATAAGAACAATATATTCGTTTCCCTAATCGAGATCATCCAGGCTCGTCTTATCCACATCTGCTTTCAGTTCAGTAAGAACCCGTTTAGCACGGGCCAACTGGGAAAGTGCCTCCTCCTTCGCCAACGCCATCTTAGCAAAGTCTTTAAAAAAAATCTAAGCTCATTCTCCACCTTCAACTTTTTATCCCGCATCTCGAAATATGCTTCAGTGTTGACAAGACTTTCTCTAAGCCTAGCTGTGTTCACTTCCTCATACATGCTCTAGAGCTTCGTTAGGCACATCTTCAAAGACCGTGGCCACTCTTGATCGCCCCACTCCATGTAAGAACACTTCCGTTCATCCTATAATATTTAAAACTAGATCAGTAACAATTGTAGGGGAAATGGGTTTATAGCAACATAGAAAATCACCAATGCTTATTTTGAAAAACTGAAGAAACATGTTAATTATGACATATCTTCTCAAAAAGATCAATGTGCAAATGAAATAATTGGTACTGAGACAACAACCTAATTCTGGAACATCAGAAGCTATAATTAACTACAACGACACTACAAGTTCTTACTCATGTACAATAAATAACAAATTGAACATTTTATGAGGAAGGTAAATATAACTGCAACAGCATAGCGACAGTGTTTGGATGACAGCAAATTGATACTAACAGGTGTGTACATGCACAAATTTAGTAACATAGAACTAATAGCACTAAGGCCGTCCACTATGTATGCCAAAACTGGTGTAAAGACAACTGTTGCTACATCTCGCACGGGTGCCCTAAACTGGCGAGCCGATGCAGCGAAAAAAAATCAGGGACCCGGACTCCGGAGCATGTAGTTGCTCTGATGCCCAGTTCTTCGTGCCATAAAGATTTAGTATTTTACTGCTTGGCTGCTCGGATGTGTGGACCAAAGTTGGCTGCACAAACTGCCGAAGCGGTGCTAAATAATTTTCTAATTGCACCGCTGATGAGATGGCAACAATTTAAGATACTAGGTACAAACTGTGACACTGTCTTAGGATGCGTTTGGTTGAAGGTGTGGTATGAATGGGTTGGGACCGTGACAGTGTCTGAATCACATCTAACAAATGATTTGTAACAACGGAAGAGGGTCTAACCTTCTCTGCACATGCCAGAAACTTCCTCCCAGTGTCCACAGAATCAAATGCAAGTAGCTTCACGCATGGAGATTGATGGTGACAACAAGCAGATAGATCTTCAGCCACCCGCTCCATTCGTTGCCACTGATGGTCTTAGGGAGCTACAAGAGGAAGAAACAACTCAAATCGACCTCCAGGTAAAAATCCTTCATTCCAAGTCATAGCCCGAGAGAGAAGAGAGGCATACCCGGGTGGTGTAGTAGTCGCCGGAGGAGGAACCGCTGGAGATGTCTTTGAAGAAGACCATGGTGACCCCGGCGGTAGGATGCGAGACGGCGAGAGCGAGGAAGCGGCTATAGCTTAGCAAGGAAGGAAGGAAGGATAAAACAGGGGAAATGTGACTTGTGGTCGGGGAGAAATGGGGGTGGGGAAGGGGGGAATGGGGGCGGGGGTAGATATTTTGGTGGTAGGCCAAATTTTTTGAAATGTGTAGGGAAACTTTGCGCGTGGTGCCGCTGGACCATTCACTTTGAATGATTTTGTGCATCGCAAATGATTCTTCTGCTTTACGCGCATGGGATGAGTTTGATAATTCAAATTTTGGTCTCAAGGCATGGGAACATTCACTTTGAACGCATGCGGTGCCGCCATACCATTCACTTTGAAAGATTGTGTGCATCGCAAACGATTCTTCTGCTTTACTCGCATGGGATGAGTTTGATAATTCAAATTTTGGTGGAAATTTCCTTGGGTACGTCATTGCATAATTTAACATCACTTGCTAATTTGGGCACACAAAAGAGCATACAGCAGACAGACCACACATACTGAATCGAGCAATTTTAGTAATTACACAGAGTCAGTTGACCTAAACATTGCTCTAACAAAAGACCAGCATTGAAAACAAAGCCTAAGTACGCATAATTGAAAATCCGCCGCCGCGCCGGCCTATGCATCGCCGGTGTGAGATGAGACGTCGATGACTTGTCCTGGCGACATGCCGCCGTTGGTGGACTCCGCCTGCCCCCTGCTGAGGTCGACCGCGTCCTCGTCCTCATCCTCGTCCTCGTCCTCGGCGTCGCCCTCAAGGTTGTAGTACTCATAGTAGTGGCTGCGCCACAGCTCTTGTTGGTACTCCACCGCCGATTCCTTGACGGACAGAATCTTCTCTACCTCGACCTCGGCCACGCGCAACTCCTCCTCCCGGCGCTCCTCGATCTCCGTCGCCTCCTGCATCTCCAGCTCCCGCTCGGCGACCTCATGAGGAAGCAGGTGCTCCATGGCCACCGCCGCCTTTACATACGTGGGTTGCATGTTGGAGTCCGAGGTGGCCTGGAATATCTTGGTGTGTGCATCCTCGATCTTGGCGTGGATGGCCTCAACCCGGGCCAGGGCGACATCAGTGGCACGGACGGCAGCTCGAGCGCTCTCGGTGTTTGCAGCCGCCGTCGCAGCAGCAGCTGCAGCTGTCTCGGCTGCTGCAGGCTGCCCTGTCGGCTGCCGCAGACGCCCTCTCAGCGGAAGCGGCCGCGCTCAATGCGGATGTGGCGGCACTCTCGGCGTAGGCGGCCGCGCTCTCGGCGCAGGCGGCCGCGCTCGGGGGGGGGGGGACGCGGCCATCGTATGGGCCTTGACGAAGCGTTTCCTTGGCCTCATCTTTGCAACAAGGGGGTGCGGGAATGGGGATTGGGATTCATGGATTCGGGGGTTGCCAGCACTGGAGCAAACGAGCCGACGAAGCTTAAGGAGGGAGACTTAAATAGACCCAGATATTTTCATCGCAACGGTTCCTAGAAAACAGCTGTGTGTGATGTTGTAGATATTTTTTGTTAGCTGTGAAAGACAAATTTGGAATAAAGTGCCAATGGATGGTGTTTTAAATGAACGAGAAATTTTGTAGTACTAATACAACTGTTATATCAAATTTTGGAAAATTTCAGGGGTCATTTGACCTTCTAAGACATTTAAGTGATTTTCTAGCCATTTAATGACCGTAATTGAAATTTGAACTACATGTACATGCAACAGCTAACCATAACGGTTTGAAAACTCATATTTCGTGTACTTGTGTGCGATTTAATTCCATGTGTAGTAAATTGGAAGGAATTTTCAAACATATTGGTCTAACGACTATGACACAATTAAGCGTGCAGTGACATGGCATTTTAATTCCAAAAAAAATCAGAAACACATGAAACCTTGGTTGATGCAATGTCATGCCACCAAGATGATGTGGTAAAAAAATTGGCATGTTTGACCAAAGTGTGGACACACACCCCTCACAAACCGGAGCAACTCACTAGAAGGCTCGTGGTTCCGAGAGGGAACAATGCATGTTTGATGATGAACGGGAGATAGCTTCCTCTTACGGCCTTCAAATTTTTTTCTACGTCTAACATGCACTACTACAACTGTAATGTGAAATTTTTGAGAATTCTAGGGGTCATTTGACCTTTTAAAGACATTTAAGTGATTTTCTAGCCATTTAATGACCATAATTAAAATTTGAACTACATCTACATGCAACGCGTAACCGAAACGGTTTGAAAAATCATATTTGTGTACTTGTGTGCGAGTTAATTCCATGTGCAATAAACTAGAAGGTATTTTCAAACAAATTTGTATCACGACATGGACACATTTGCATGAATACGTGTGCATGGAGTGGCATGGCATTTTAATTCCAAAAAATTCAGAAACACATGAAACCTTGGTTGATGTAATGTCATGCCACCAAGATGATGTGGTAAAGAAATTGGCATGTTTGACGAAAGTTTGGACACATACCCCTCACAAACCGGAGCAACTCTCTAGAAGGTTCGTGGTTCTGCGAGGGAACAATGCATGTTTGATGATGAACGGCAGATAGCTTCCTCTTACGGCCTTCAAAATTTTTCTATGTCTAACGTGCACTACTACCACTGTAATGTGAAATTTTGGAAAATTATAGGGGTCATTTGACCTTTTAAAGACATTTAAGTGATTTTCTAACCATTTAATGACCGTAATTCAAATTTTAACTACATATACATGCAACGCCTAACCAAAACATTTAAAAAAAATCATATATGTGTACTTGTGTGCGAGTTAATTCCATGTGCAGTAAATTAGAAGGAATTTTCAAACATATTGGTCTCACGACATGGACACATGTATACGTATGCATGGAGTGACATGGCATTTTAATTCAAAAAATAGAAAAATGATGAGAAACACATGAAACCTTGGTTGATGTAATGTCATGCCACCAAGATGATGCGGTAAAGAAATTGGCATGTTTGACGAACGTTTGGACATGCACCCCTCACAAACCGGAGCAACTCGCTAGAAGGTTCGTGGTTCCGAGAGGGAACAATGCATCTTTGATGACGAACGGGAGATAGCTTCCTCTTACGGCCTTCAATTTTTTTCCTATACGTTTAACGTGCACTAATACAACTGTCATGTGAAAATTTGGTAAATTTTAGAGGTCATTTGACCTTTTAAAGACATTTAATTGATTTTCTAACCATTTAATGACCGTAATTCAAATTTGAACTACATCTACATGCAACGCCTAACCATAACGGTTTGAAAAATCATACTTTTGTGTACTTGTGTGCGAGTAAATTCCATGTGCAGTAAATTCGAAGGAATTTTCAAACATATTGGTGTCAAGGCATGGGCACATGCATGGAGTGGATGCCATGGCATTTTAATTCCAAAAAATTAAAAAATGATCAGAAAAACATGAAACCTTGCTTGATTTAATGTCATGCCACCAAGATGATGTGGTAAAGAAATTGGCATGTTTGACGAAAGTTTGGACACACACCCCTCACAAACCAGAGCAACTCGCTAGACGGTTCATGGTTCTAAGAGGGAACAATGCATGTTTGATGACGAACGGGAGATAGCTTCCTCTTACGGCCTTCAAATTTTTTCTACGTCTAACGTGCACTACTACAACTGTAATGTGAAATTTTGGAAAAATTCTAGGGGTCATTTGACATTTAAGTGATTTTCTAACCATTTAATGGCCGTAATTAAAATTTGAACTACATCTACATGCAATGCCTAACCAAAAAGGTTTGAAAAATCATATCTGTGTACTTGTGTGCGAGTTAATTTCATGTGCAGTAAATTAGAAGGAAGTTTCAAACATATAGGTCTCACGACATGGACACATGCATACGTATGCATGGAGTGACATGGCATTTTAATTCAAAAAATAAAAAAATGACCCGAAACACATGAAACCTTGGTTGATGTAATGTCATGGCACCAAGATGACGTGGCATAGAAATTGGCATGTTTGACGAACGTTTGGACACACGCCCCTCACAAACCGGAGCAACTCGCTAGAAGGTTCGTGGTTCCGAGAGGGAACAATGCATGTTTGATGATGAACGGGAGATAGCTTCCTCTTACGGCCTGCAAATTTTTTCTTACGTTTAACGTGCACTAATACAACTGTCATGTGAAAATTTGGTAAATTTCAGGGGTCATTTGACCTTCTAAAGACATTTAAGTGATTTTCTAACCATTTAATGACCGTAATTCAAATTTGAACTACATCTACATGCAATGCCTAACCAAAACGGTTTGAAAATTCATATTTTTGTGTACTTGTGTGCGAGTTAATTCCATGTGCAGAAATTTGAATGAATTTTCAAACATATTGGTGTCAAGGCATGGGCACATGCATGGAGTGCATGCCATGGCATTTTAATTCCAAAAAATTAAAAAATTACCAGAAAAACATGAAACCTTGCTTGATTTAATGTCATGCCACCAAGATGATGTGGTAAAAAAATTGGCCTGTTTGACGAAAGTTTGGACACACACCCCTCACAAACCGGAGAAACTCACTAGAAGGTTCATGTTTCCGAGAGGGAACAATGCATGTTTGCTGACGGACAGGAGATAGCTTCCTCTTACGGCCTTCAAAATTTTCCCTACGTTTAACGTGCACTAATACAACTATCATGTGAAAATTTGGAAATTTACAGGGGTCATTTGACCTTTTAAAGACATTTAAGTGATTTTCTAACCATTTAATGACCGTTATTCAAATTTGAACTACATCTACATGCAACGCCTAACCAAAACGGTTTGAAAAATCATATTTTTGTGTACTTGTGTGCGAGTTAAAAAATCATCAGGCGATGTAAATATCTGGTGTTTGTTACCTCTTGAGCACTGCGTTGGTTTTTCCTTGAAGAGGAAAGGGTGATGCAGCAAAGTAGCGTAAGTATTTCCCTCAGTTTTTGAGAACCAAGGTATCAATCGAGTAGGAGGCTACGCGCGAGTCCCTCGCACCTACACAAAACAAATAAATCCTCGCAACCAAAGCGATAAGGAGTTGTCAATCCCTACACGGTCACTTACGAGAGTGAGATCTGATAGATATGATAGGATAATATTTTTGGTATTTTTATGATAAAGATGCAAAGTAAAATAAAAGCAAAGTAAAAAGGCAACGGAAATAACTAAGTGTTGGAAGATTAATATGATGAAGATAGACCCGGGGGCCATAGGTTTCACTAGTGGCTTCTCTCAAGAGCATAAGTATTTTACGGTGGGTGAACAAATTACTGTTGAGCAATTGACAGAATTGAGCATAGTTATGAGAATATTTAGGTATGATCATGTATATAGGCATCACGTCCGAGACAAGTAGACCGACTCCTGCCTGCATCTACTACTATTACTCCACACATCGACCGCTATCCAGCATGCATCTAGAGTATTAAGTTCATAAGAACATAGTAACGCCTTAAGCAAGATGACATGATGTAGAGGGATAAATTCATGCAATATGATAAAAACCCCATCTTGTTATCCTCGATGGCAACAATACAATACGTGCCTTGCTACCCCTACTGTCACTGGGAAAGGACACCGCAAGATTGAACCCAAAGCTAAGCACCTCTCCCATTGCAAGAAAGATCAATCTAGTAGGCTAAACCAAACTGATAATTCGAAGAGACTTGCAAAGATAACCAATCATACATAAAAGAATTCAGAAGATTCAAATATTGTTCACAGATAAACTTGATCATAAACCCACAATTCATCGGTCTCAACAAACACACCGCAAAAAGAAGATTACATCGAATAGATCTCCAAGAGAGAGGGGGAGAACATTGTATTGAGATCCAAAAAGAGAGAACAAGCCATCTAGCTACTAACTATGGACCCGAAGGTCTGAGGTAAACCACTCACACTTCATCGGAGGGGCTATGGTGTTGATGTAGAAGCCCTCCATGATCGATGCCCCCTCCGGCGGAGCTCTGGAATAGGCCCCAAGATGGGATCTCGTGGGTACAGAAGGTTGCGGCGGTGGAATTAGGTTTTTGGCTCCGTATCTGATCGTTTGGGGGTACGTAGGTATATATAGGAGGAAGGAGTACGTCGGTGGAGCAACATGGGGCCCACGAGGGTGGAGGGCGCGCCTGGGGGGTAGGCGCGCCCCTACCTCGTAGCTTCCTAGAAGCTTCCTTGACTTAGGTTCCAAGTCTCCTGGATCATGTTCGTTCCAAAAATCATGTTCCCGAAGGTTTCATTCCGTTTGGACTCCGTTTGATATTCTTTTTCTGCGAAACTCTGAAATAGGCAAAAAATAGGAATTCTGGGCTGGGCCTCCGGTTAATAGGTTAGTCCCAAAAATAATATAAAAGTGAATAATAAAGCCCAATAATGTCCAAAACAGAAGATAATATAGCATCGAGCAATCAAAAATTATAGATACGTTGGAGACATATCAGTGTTCAAAAAAGAAAATGTAAAGATCTGGCAAGACAACCGGCGCCCACACGATTGGCACTCTATCTCGCGGCTCGAGGTTTGGTAGGTGATTAGCGGGGGTCATTAATCAGACATGGTTCTGTATTGGAAACCGTCAGCTATTATGTTCACGCACGGATTTGCTGCAGGAATTGTGTGTAATTCAAACTACAGTACTCGTAAATTCCGGCGACCGGCGTGTGTACTGTCCCTGTCGATCTAGATTCTGGCCGCCAATAAATACTACCTTGCTCACATCGTCCCGCCTGCATTCTCATCTACATCCTCCCCTCGCTCGCCCTCTCTCTCTCAAATCTCTGCCATGGTGCTGCCGGTCTGCCCACGCGCCGACGAGGAGTCGCCGCCCCCCGAGGACGCTCACTCGATTAGTAGCGACAAGGACCCCTACGCGCCGCCTGACGAGGTTGCGCCGGACCCCCCAACTTTGGATTGGTTTTGGAGCCAGTACAATCTTTGTTTGTGGAAGTCGCTGTCACCGGCTGAGAAAGCCAGGCAAGTGGCGTTCAAGAAGGAGATGGCGGAGGAGGAAGCCAGGTACCAGGCGGCCTATGAAGCCCGTGATGCTGCCAGGAAAAAGGAGGCGGCGGAGCTTTGGGGGCGGGCGCGTCGTCGTGCCGAGGAGGTGTACGAAGAAGGGTACTTCGCGAGGAAGGTCATAGGCGCTAGGCGCCTCGTCGCTGTGTGGAGGTGGGCTGATAAGCTCCAGCGTGCCAGCGACGAGGAGCTCCGGTGGGCGCCCAACAAAATGGCAAGATCGGCCGTGCGCGTCCGCCAGCAAGAGGCAAATCGGTACGTCAAGCGCTGCGAGGCGGAGGAGTCGGAGTACTACCTCCGCACTGGGAAGACACCGCGCACCAGGGAGCTGCTGGCGAGGGGCTGCCGAAATACTGGCCCCAGGAGGGATTATTAGTTTTTGTATTGTTCGTTTTCAATTTTATGCATTGTACCTAGTAGTTAAGTATTCTCACATATATGTGATGATATTATATATATATATATATATATATTCTGCGATGATCTAATGAACAATTAATATATATATATATTATGAATTCCATTTTTTCTATCTGTTTTTGTATACTAATTTGAATCTAGCAGTTATCATCCACATATACAGAATGAAAAGCGTACATACACACATTGAAATAGAACATATAAGAATGGAAAACAAAGTACACACATTGAAACAGATTAATACTATGATTGCTGCGAATACAAAGCTATCCACGTCGAAAAAACTTTTCAAAATAAAACGCGTCCATGAGACCATGAACAGCAGCCCTTGCCAAGGGTAGCTCTTGGCTCTGCCTGAGCTCGTGCATCCGTTCGTCCAAGCAGACGACACGCTCGCGGTACATCTAGAGCGCGATCTCGAGCTCCAAGTTGGCTATTTCATCGGAGATCACTAGCTCGAGGATGCGACGGCCATGTTCCTCTACTGCGCCCAGGTGGACACCTGGGCCAAGGAGGCGGTCGATCCTACGGACCAGCGTGTTGGAGCAGCCATCCATGGACAAGGCGAATGGCGGCACCCATGTGAATGGCGCGGCGGGCGTCCGGTGCAAGTACGGCCTGGCCGGCATCTGGTGCAAGTACGGCGATGAGGGCCTCTGCCCACTACTCGTGAGGAATAGGGGTACTGATGGGATGTGTACCCAGTTGTGACGCCCTGTCGACAACAGGCAAGCGCTGATGGATCCCCTCATGCCGTGCGGCGCGTCGCGCCTCTCGCTCTACGGTGCTCCAACGGTCTCGCCGTGCGGCGAGCCGCATCCTATCAGCGCAGACGTGCCTAGCTTGCTCTGCGGCGCGCCATCGATCATATTGTGCGGCGAGCTGCAGCCTGTCGGCGCTGACATGCCTATCTTGATCCGCGGCGCTCAAGTGCCATGCGCCAAAGGTCTGCTCAACCCTGGCGATGACGCGCATCACAGCGTCGTCCATCACGTTGCCGGGAAGCGCTTAGGCCTCGACGGGCCGTGGCGCCTGCTCGTTTTCCTCGTCGACGAGCTTGATGGCAGAGGCGGCGCTTTGGTGGGTTGGCATGCTTGGAAAAGGTGGATGTGATATAGGCTGCGCTTGTCGCCTCCGTGCATCGCGCGCTCCCTTTGCGCAATATAGCAGGGTGGCGGGAAACAGGTGAGGAAATGGCGGGAAATGGTGGTGTGTTCATAAAATGCCATCAATTAATGGAAACTTAGCATCGAGCTAGCACAAGAAGTACATGATGATCAGATGAACATGGACCACACTAGGGATCCCGTCGGTGATGAATTCATCAATCCCAAACGGTTGAAGACTAGCAAGCGTTTGCCCACAACACACACGGCCTATTCCATCACAAATAGGTCGGATGGATCAACAGTATGCCATGTATCGCACATTGTCAAAAAGTAATGCGGTACTTCTTTAACATGTGTTAAAAAATAAAAAATAAAAAACAAGGACCTCGAGGTTAAATTAGCTAAGGGAATGGGGCATTTCAGTCATTTGACCGAAAGGACCCATCCTATCACCTAATTTAACATCGACACAACTTCCCATCCAGTCACCCATCCGATGGCTGCTCCAGCCTGAGCACACTTAACTTGATAGTTTTCTTACATAAGCTAGTCCTTGCTGATAGGAATGCCTCTTCGCATCCTTATGGCGTATCCGGATGACCGCCCATCCCACAATGGCCAATAGATGATGTGTAGACAGAGCATATCACATACGTCTTATTAGAAGCAATCGTCTGCGTTATTATCGGTCTTTGCACACATTTCTGATTATAGACCTGTTTGTCGCATATCACACACATCTTGTTATAATGAACCGTTTTTGTTCTCTTGCCTAATCACAAACAGTTCATCTGAGTGAACCGTATGGTGTACATCACACACACCTTTGATCTGGCTGACCGTTTTTGTTGTTGTTGCCTAACCATAAACAGTTCATCCGAGTGAACCGTATGCTGTGTATCGCACATGCCTCCATCTGTCTGCCCGTTTCTTCTGTTCCTCCTCATCGCAAACAGTTCATTGAACTGAACCGTATGCCCTTCATCGCACATGCAACTAAAACCTGAACCGTGTTTGATGCATCCGTCATCGCAAACGTTTTACACATTTCTGACAGTTTTCATACAACACCATTTGCGATTATGGCATCGCACACAGTTTCTTGAAGGGTCTCTGATCGTAGTGTCTGTCATTGTTCATCATGGTAGTATGATGTGTTGTCAGGATCCTTGGCACGGATGTTGGTAAAACATTGATGAATGTGGAAATACTCAGGTTCTTGAGTGCACGCTCACTAGTCCTGGCCATCTCAGGCCCGGCCCTGTCGGCCCACCCAGGCCCGGCCCTAAAATCCAGGGCCTAGGCCCGATGGGCTTGCCCATGGGCCGGGCTTGGGCCTGAGTTTTGAGCCCATCAGCAGGGCCTGGACGAGCTTGGGCTTGGAATATTGGCATTTTAAGGAAAAGGCCCGGCCCACGGCCCTAAGCCCTAAGGGCTTTTCAGGGCTTTTTACCAGATGGGCCGGGCTTGGGCTTGAAAAGTAGGCCCGATGAAAGGGCCTGGGAGGGCCTGGGCCTCAGTTTTCTGCCGTGGGCTTTTTTAGGCCCGGCCCAAGCCCGGCCCGGCCCGGCCCATGGCCAGATATAACGCTCACACACTAGGTTATATCCTCGGTATGTATTAGAATGTGCCTTTCATTTGCCGAGTTGACCTATAACTCTAGTTTCCTTTCCAAACAGAGTATGCCATTTCTTCAAACTCCTTCAAACATCGTTTGTGAATTGCCTTAGCTTGGTATGAAGATTTTCAATTATCTCTATATCAAAAGTATTCTTTTTTCCACTTTAGGGAATAATTCTACGAGTCACCTTCCTAAGGTGCCTGTTATGTGATCATGGCAATTAACTCCTCGCTACTTTGGAACCCCTCCACCATCTTTTTAAGCATGGAATTGTTGCCAACCAATTTGAACCTTCATCAACTGCCTTCCATCACCTCTGCTATGTGTTTTGTTTCTCAGCTCGAGAGATGTTATCATGTCTCATTCCATGAGTTGATCGTGAGTTGCTCAATGTTTCAGAAGATCAATTCTTGTAGAGTTTCTTTGTGTCGTCATTGTTGGAAGAACATCTCGAAAGCAAGGATGTCAAGATCAACATGATACAATGAATTAACGACCTCGAGAAATGCAATGGATCATGAAGACCGTGTCAGTTCCATGTCTCATCTGTCCTCTTACCGCACGTCTTGAATATCGGGACGAGATTCTTGTTTAGTGGGGGTGAGTTGTCACAGCCCTAGAAATTGATTGTAAATAGTTGCATGATAATCCATGCATCATGTTTAAATTTATGAAAGTTGAATTGAGGTTAGTGGAAACCATCACATATCAATCTCTGAAATGATCAAGTTACAAATTTCTTCAAATAGGTCCAAGAAAATGTTCATGTTAATCCTGAAAATATTGGCAAGATGTAAAATTCAAGCCAATATTTTAGAGCATTAAATGTAATTATTTTGGGCATTTGAAATTAAATCATAATGTATTTGAATTGGATTTATTTCTGTTATAAAAGAAATACATGTCCAATTATTCTAAAACTTTTTGTGGGGCTCTGGAAATATCCATTTAGTTCCCATATTAAATATCAGAATTAATAAAAATGGTTTGATTTGAAAATCACAACCAAAACAGTTGCAGAAAATAGAAAATAGAAACATTGATTAGGAAAGAGAGAGACAAGGACTGGCTTGGCAGGCCAGCACTGTAGCAGCCCAGCCTAGAGGGGCAACATTGTCTTCTTCTCCCTGCCAGGAGGAGAAGCAGCTGCGTGCTCGCAGCACATACAGCTGGTGCCACCTCCTCCCTGCCTGCTTCCCCCTCATCGAGCTTGCCCGAAGCACCAGCGGGATGGCCTCGACCCCCTCTACCATTCCCCTATCCCTCAGCTCTCTCTCTTCCTCTCCTCACCATCTCATCGCCATGGCCGAGAGCAGCGCAAGCTCGCCACCATGAACCTGGTGGCCACTGCCTCCCCAACGCCCTGCGATGTGCCCAGAAGCTCCGCCATGACCTATTCTTCCTCTCCGTCGAACCACATCGCCGGACACCCTGCAACGCCGTCACCATCGGTGTCTTCCACCTAGGATGCCGAAGCTCACCGCCGTCGATTCGCCGTCTTCGACGCGTCCGCGAGGCCGCTGACCTCCCCTGCCGCATCCCGGTGAGCTCATGCTCCTTCCCCCTTACTCACCCCCTCCGTTTTCGTGCCCTAGCTGGCTCTCCCACCATGGCCGCAAGCTTCTCACCGCCGGCCACGAGGTCGCCATGGCTAGAGCTCACGCACGACGCGTCCGAGAACACCCCTGAGCTCAGCACGCTCCCTAGAGCCGAACGCGTCCCCCATCTCCTCATGTCATGCTCCGTAGCCCCGTTCCACTAGATGTCGTAGCTCCGGTCGCCGCCCATGTGGTCGCCGCCATTGACCCCGGCCGCCCCGTGCCTAGCTGCGTGCGCCCCTAGATGCGGGCAAGAAAGGGCTCCCTCCTGGTGCCCTCCGCCGCGCGTTTAGCGGTCACCGGCGTCAAGCCGCCGGTGGCATTGGCCCTTTTTGACTAAGGGTTTGACCACCCCGGGTGACTGACATGTCGGCCGAGGCCCTAATTAACTTAGGTTAGTTTTCCACTTAGCACTAATTAAAAGTTAATTAGTTGTGACGCTGACAGGCGGGTCCCACTGGTCAGGTTTGACCTGGACCGCCCCTATTGACCGAATACATCACAGTGACACCATGCTGATGCAGTAAATGATTTTCTGGATTGAAACTAATTCAGGAAATTCCAGAAAATGACTTAAACTTCTAAAAGTCATAGAAAATAATCTGTAACTCGAAATGAAATAATTTATATATGAAAAATGATCAGAAAAATCCAATCTTTCCATCTGTACCTTTTAAATGCATGTTTGAACAATCTAAGGTTGCTGTATATGACAATTTGCGTAATTGGCATTTAAATAATCACATATGGAGTGTGAATTTGAAACTTTCGTTCATACCATCTTCATTTTAATCTGGTTGCTAGTTGCATTAGCTCAATCAACATCATATTGCCATGTCACATTCATGCATCATATTGTTGCATTGCATTGGTTGTGTTCCCTCTTGTATGCCGGTGTTTGTCCCCTCTTAGTAGACGTTGTTCCGACGATGACTTCGATGACACCGATGAAGAGCTATTACTATCTTCATAAGTGCCAGGCAAGCAAAACCCCCTTGATCACTCCGATAAAATCCCACTCTCTCGCTCCTGCTCTCTTTTACTGCATTAGGACATCAACGATTCAACTGTTACATGCTGCGGTAACTTGAACCCCTTTCCTCTGCATGACGTGTCTTTGCCACAGCAAATAGTTGAAACCCACTAGCATGAGTAGGAGTTGTTTCAGCCATGATGTGCCTACTCATTTATGCTTGCTTGTTATGCCTGCTATTGCTTAGAGTTGTGTCAGGTCTGATTCATCGGGGATGAATTGGAATGTGTTCATCATGTCCTACTGTTGAGAGCTAAGTGTGTGAATACAATTTGGTAAAGGTAGTGGTGAGAGGCCATGTAGGAGTACATGGTGGGTTGTCTCATTGAAACCGTCCTCAGGAACTGATTTCTATATCTGTGATCCAAGAAAGTTACTACCACACATTGGGTTCCGGTAAATCGACACCTCTCGACTTATTAACCGCCTCAATCTTTGTCCAGGAGTTACAACTAGTTTCTGGTGTTTGTAGGTTGTGTTAGTAGTCTACCAAGTGGCACCCGATACAGGTGGGCTTTGGACAGACTAGGCACCGTGGCCAGGTGTACCATGCGTTGCCCATTTGGTGGGCTTGGGAACCATGTACACGTCGTTTGGGGCTGTAGTGGAAACCTCGGTTGGACTCCCTGCGGATGGAACTTGAATAGGCGATAAACCTGGACTAGAGACTTGTGTGGTTAGTCAGGTCATGGCCGACACCCTCGCCAGGCTTCCGCTTGAAGGTTGCCGAGATACATGACGTGTACATGGCGGTAAGTGGTGAGAGTGTGTTTGAAGAAGTACACCCCTGCAGGGTTAGCATGATCTATTCAAATAGCCGCGTCCGTGGTTACGGACTACTGGATTGCTTATGTAGTTCATAGACAAGTGAAAATGGATACTCTAAAATGCACAAGATAAGCGTGAGTGCTATGGATGGCATTCTTGTAGGGAGATGGGAACGAATCCATAGTGGTGTATTGTTATGGTGAATATGTGGACTCATGTGCGCCACCTCAAAAGAGTTACCAGCAGTCGTAGTACAGGATAGCCACTGAGTCAAAGCTGGCTTGCTGCAGTTAAACTCCACCACCCCTTTGTTGGTACGGATGCATATGTAGATAATTCTGATGTAAGTCTTGCTGGGTACATTTGTACTCACGTTTGCTTAATCTATGTTCTTGCAGAGAGACTTCGGTCTCACTAGTAGTTTCGCGTGGGCTTCGACATTTAGCTTGTTACCTCAGCTACGATCTTGTACCCTTGGGAGGTTCTTGTAGATAGTCAGGCTCTAAAGCCTTCTTCCTTTTCAGATGTCTGTACCCAGACATGTTTGTGCTTCCGTTGCCTGTATGCTCTGTATGTTGGGTCATGTGACCCATGATTGTAATTCCTAATATGTATGACTCTTTGGAGCCTTCTGAATAAATAATTTGAGTCATAGAGTTTTGTTGTGATGCCATGTTGTACTTGCACATATCAAGCATATTGTGTGTATGATTTTGAAATGCTCTGTATATGTGGGATCCGGCAATCTAGTTGTTTATTCTTGGTAGCCTCTCTTATGGGGAAATGTCTCCTAGTGCTTCCACTGAGCCATGGTAGCTTGCTACTACTCCGGAACACATGGGATGATCAGCATGTGTCCTTCTTTGCTCTTGTGTCTGTCCCTTTGGGGAAATGGCACGCGTTGTTCCTTTAAGTCCTTGTAGCTTGCTACGCCTTGGGTTCATACGTTGATGACCGACATGTGCATTGCTGGGTCATGTATGCATGTCCGTGTAAGTTAGTGCCACCTTGGGTTTACGACTAGTCATGTCGGCCCGGGTTCTCTGTCATATGGATGCTAGGGACACTATCATATACATGAGCCAAAAGGCGCAAATAGTCCCGGGCCATGTAAGGTGGCACCCATGGGGATACCATGCGTGAGGCCACAAAGTGATATGATGTGTTACATGCTAGATCGTTGTGACTTAGGATCAGGGTCCTGGCAGTTACTATGGCAAATACAGGTCATGCAGAGGAAAGGGGTTCAACTACCGCAGCAAACAGTAGTTTGAAACGTTGTTGTCTTAATGTAGTAAATGAGAGCAGGAGCGAGAAGATGGGATTGTATCAAAATAATCAATGGGGGTTGCTTGCCTGGCAGGGTGGTGGAAGGGTACTGCCCTTTGATTGGATATTCGTGGATATCCTCGGGAGCAGAACCTGCCATGGAGATCATACCGGTAACACAATCAATACAAGGCGATATGCAACAATATGATACATGCTCATGTCATGGCAAAATGGATGTGTTGAGCTAATGCAACTAAGAATAGAAGGGTTTGAGCTTATTTGAACCAAGGATTCAAATTCAAACTATGAATTTCCAAAGTGCATTAAGTTGTTTTGATCTATACAACAAGGTTAAGTTGCTTTGTCATGCATGAAACCAGTACCAATGGATATTGGATTTTTCATATATAAATATTTTCCATCTAAGCTATAGATTATTTTCTATGATTTTTTGAAGTTTAACCCTTTTTCGGAATTTATGGTTACTTAAAAACTAAAGTAATTCAAGAAAAGGAATTACTGCGCCAGCCTTGCGTCAGCATGACATCATCGGGTCAACGAGGCGGCCCAGGTCAAACTGACTAGTGGGTCCCGCGTGTCAGTGACTAACCTTACTAACTTAGTTTAATTAACACTAACCTAGGTTAATTAACAGGGCGGGCCCCGCCCCTCATTGACATAGGGGAGATCAAACCCCTGGTCAACCAGGGCTAAACCGCCGGCGGCTCGACGCCGGTGCCCACACACGTGGCAGAGGGGTTCGGGAATGGCCCTCTGAAACGTCTCCAACTATCTAGTTTTCCAAACACTTTTGCCCTTGTTTTGGACTCTAACTTGCATGATTTGAATGGAACTAACCTGGACTGGCGCTGTTTTCAGCAGAATTGCCATGGTGTTATATTTGTGCAGAAATAAAAGTTCTCGGAATGACGTGAAACTTCACGGAGAATATTTTTGGAATATATAAAAAATACTGGCGAAAGAATCAAGGCCAGGGGGCCCACACCCTGTCCATGAGGGTGGGGGCGCGCCTACCCCCCTGGGCGCGCCCCCTGCCTCGTGGGCCCCCTGGTGCTCCACCGACCTCAACTCCAACTCTATATATTCACGTCCGGGGAGAAAAAAATCAGAGAGAAGGATTCATCGCGTTTTACTATACGGGGCCGCCGCCAAGCCCTAAACTCTCTTGGGAGGGCTGATCTGGAGTCCGTTAGGGGCTCCAGAGAGGGGAATCCGTCGCCGTCGTCATCATCAACCTTCCTCCATCACCAATTTCATGATGCTCACCGCCATGCGTGAGTAATACCATCGTAGGCTTGCTAGACGGTGATGGGTTGGATGAGATTTATCATGTAATCGAGTTAGTTTTGTTAGTGTTTGATCCCTAGTATCAATTATGTTCTGAGATTGATGTTGCTATGACTTTGCTATGCTTAATGCTTGTCACTAGGGCCCGAGTGCCATGATTTTAGATCTGAACCTATTATGTTTTCATGAATATATGTGAGTTCTTGATCCTATCTTGCAAGTCATTAGTCACCTACTATGTGTTATGATCCGGTAACCCCGAAGTGACAATAATCGGGACCACTCCCGGTGATGACCATAGTTTGAGGAGTTCATGTATTCACAAAGTGTTAATGCTTTGGTCCGGTACTCTATTAAAAGGAGGCCTTAATATCCCTTAGTTTCCAATAGGACCCCGCTGCCACGGGAGGGTAGGACAAAAGATGTCATGCAAGTTCTTTTCCATAAGCACGTATGACTATATTCGGAATACATGCCTACATTACATTGATGAATTGGAGCTAGTTCTGTATCACCATATGTTATAACTATTGCATGAGGAATCGCATCCGGCATAATTATCCATCACCGATCCAATGCCTACGAGCTTTTCACATATTGATCTTTGCTTAGTTACTTTTCCGTTGCCACTGTTACAATTACTACAAAACTGCTACTGTTACCTTTGCCACCGTTACCGGTACTTCCATACTACTTTGCTAATAAATACTTTGCTGCAGATATCAAGTTATCCAGGTGTGGTTGAATTGACAACTCAACTTCTAATACTTGCGAATATTCTTTGGCTCCCCTTGTGTCAAATCAATAATTTGGGTTGAATACTCTACCCTCGAAAACTGTTGCGATCCCCTATACTTGTGGGTTATCACCCTCCGGCGAGCAAATGAGTGGCAAAGGCCACCCACGGGGAGCTGGTGCTCACCCGCATCTAGTGCGGCATGCGAGAGCAGCTGGGACGACTGGATCTCACCGGGAACAAGCTCGTGGCGCCTGCCGGCGATAGGGTGTGCACGATGATTTAGCTGCGGTGGTCGTGGTGGCGCGTGAGAGGCACCTACGGCAGCTACGCGGCGCGGGGAGCATGCTGGGCTTGACGGCTGGGCCATTAGATGGCCGGGGGCACGTCGGCAGCGAGCTTAGGCGGTGGCGCAGCTCGGGGAGGGGCCAAAGTGGTCGGGGTGGCGAGGGTGATCTCCTGCGGCCAAATGGTGAGGACGAGGTTGGGGAAGCTTCTGCGGGGCGTGCGAGCGCTCGGGGCTCGGCTAGCCTGGCGTAGCGGACGGCGACGAGGCGCGTTGACACGGGAGGAGATGAGGGGGAGGCAGTGGCGTCGTCTACGGCGGCATCGTGTTCATGAGTGCGTCAGCCATGGCGGGGGAGGGCGAGGGAGAGAGCAGGAGCGGGAGAATGGGCGTCTAGGGGCTCGGGGCGGCGCCGAGGAGGCCCTTCGAGGCCTCGTAGTGGCGCGGGCTATGCAGGCAGGTAGGGAGGTGCGTGGCGCGCTCAGCGCGTGCGCTGTCTCCCTCCTCTGCCTACTGGCAGAGGTAGGGGGTGACTGGCACCAGGCTAGGTGGGCCGGCCCAGAGCTGGTAAGTGGCCTGGGGGCCCTCTCTCTCTGCTTGTTCTGTTTTTCTTTTCTCTTTTCTGCCTTTGTTTTTTATTTAGCAAAAATGCCAAATCACTTTGTAAAATGCTGAAAATATTTGTGGGCACTTGTGAAATTATTTCCACCAGCCCTCAAATGTTTTCAAGATTATTTGGACATTTAAAATTATTTATAAGATTTAAATGTCCAAATGCAAATACTTTATGGATTAATTCAAAAAATCCAGAGTGTCCTAGAAAAATGTGCACCATTTTGGCAGAGGTTCTAGCCCAATTCAAAAATGATGAACTTTTATGAAGGGCATTTTGGGTTCATTGAAATCTTTTTTAGTTGAACCTGGTATATTCAGGGGGTGCTGGGGTTTGCTGATCCCCATTTCAAGTTTAAAGAAAATTTAGACATGATGCATCACTCTACCTAGTCCAAGTGCAAATGCTAACTAGGGTTGTTACAACTCGCCCCCACTCAAAAGAATCTCGTCCCGAGATTCAGGGTCCGTCGGGAAGAGTGTGGGGTACTCAAGTCAAAGACGATCCTCCCTTTCCCAAGTAGCTTCTTTCTCGGAATGGTGTGACCACTGAACCTTGAGAAACATAATGTTTTGGTGTTGAGTGGTACGCTCGGCTTGATCAAGGTTACGAACGGGATATTCTCTATATGTGAGATTATCTTGGAGATCAAGCATTTCATGGTCCACTCTACGAATAGGATCCGAGAAGCAACGCCTGAGTTGAGAAAGATGGAAGACATCATGGACTCTAGAAAGGTGCAGAGGTAGTTCCAATTGGTAGGCAACTTCTCCTTGTTTGGAAAGAATGCGAAAGGGACCAATGTAGTGAGGAGCCAATTTGCCTTTGATACCGAATCGATGGGTTCCCTTCAGAGGAGTAACCCGAAGGTAAGCCTTCTCGCCGACTTTGTAAGTTACAGCCTTATGATGGCGATCATATTGGCTCTTTTGACGAGATTGGGCTGTTTTCAATTTCTCATGAACGATGTGAACTTGCTCTTCTGCTTCCTGGATCATGTCTGGGCCAAAGAATTGTCTTATCCCTATTTCTGACCAGTTAAGGGGTGTTCGACATCTTCGTCCATAGAGAACTTCAAAAGGAGCATTACCCAAGCTAGCTTGATAACTATTGTTGTATGTGAATTCCGCGAATGGAAGACATTTCTCCCAATCCATACTGAATAAGATAACAGAGGCTCGGAGCATATCTTCTAGAATTTGATTGATTCGTTCTACTTGACCACTTGATTGAGGGTGGAAGGCGGTGCTAAAGGAGAAAAGAGTCCCCATAGCATTTTGAAAAGTTTCCCAAAATCAAGAGGTGAAGATACTTCCACGGTCTGAATTAATCTCCAATGGAACACCATGAAGAGATACTATCCGAGAGATATATAGATCTACTAGCTGGCTAGCGGTTATACTCTCTCGAACAGGCAGGAAATGGGCTACTTTGGAGAGACTATCGATGACGACAAAGAGAGCATTATTCCATCTCTTGGTCCTGGGAAACCCGGTAATGAAGTCCATATCAATTTTATCCCATTTCCATTCAGGAATAGCTAAAGGTTGAAGGGTGCCAACAGGCCGTTGATGCTTTGCTTTAACGCAACGACAGACGTCGCAGCTAGCAATGAACTGAGCGATTTCTCTTTTCATCCTAGTCCACCAAAACCTATGGCCTAGGCCTTGATACATTTTAGTACTACCGGGATGAACTGTGAGAGGAGATTCATGAGCTTCTGATGACCCACAAGTATAGGGGTCAATTGTAGCTCTTTTCGATAAGTAAGAGTGTCGAACCCAACAAGGAGCAGAAGGAAATGACAAGTGGTTTTCACCAAGGTAATGTCTGCAAGTGCTGAAATTGTAAGTAGCGGAGTAATTTGATAGCAAGATATTTTGTAACGAGCAAGTAACAATAGTAGTAACAAAAGTGCAGCAAGGTAACCCAATCCTTTTGAGGCAAAGGACAGGCCAAAACGGTCTATTATGATAAGCAAAGCGTTCTTGAGGGTACACAGGATTTTCATCTAGTCACTTTCATCATGTTGGTTCGATTTGTGTTTGCTACTTTGATAATTTGATATGTGGGTGGACCGGTGCTTAGGTGATGTTCTTACTTTAACAAACCTCCTACTTATGATTAACCCTCCCACAAGCATCTGCAACTACGAGAAAAGTATTAAGAATAAATTCTAACCATATCATTAAACTTTTGGATCCAATCGGTCCCTTACGAAATAGCGCATAAACTGGGGTTTAAGCTTCTGTCACTCTTGCAACCCATCATCTAATAGCTACTCCACAATGCATTCCCTTAGGCCCAAATATGGTGAAGTGTCATGTAGTCAACGTTCACATGACACCACTAAGGGAATCACAACATACAGACTATCAAAATATCAAACACATATCAAGTTCGCATGATTACTTGCAACATGATTTCTCCCGTGACCTCGAGAACAAAAGTAACTACTCACAAACGATAAACATGCTCATGATCAGAGGAGTATTAAATAGAATATTGGATCTAAACATATAATCTTCCACCAAATAAACCATATAGTAATCAACTACAAGATGTAATCAACACTACTAGTCACCCACAAGCCCCAATCTATAGTTCTGGTAACAAGATTGAACACAAGAGATGAACTAGGGCTTGAGATGAGATGGTGTTGTTGAAGATTTTGATGGATATTGCCGTCCCCAAGATGGGAGAGTTGTTGGTGATGATGAGGACGATGATTTGCCCCTCCGGGAGGGAAGTTCCCCCGGCGAAATCGCTCCGCCAGAGGGCAAAAGTGCTCTTGCCCAAGTTCCGCCTCGACGCGGCGGCGCTTCGTCCCAAAATTCCTCTCCTTATTATTTCGAGGTCAAAATGACTTATATACCAGAAGATGGGCACCGGCGGTGGGCCTGGGTGAGCACAACCCACCAGGGCGCACCTAGACTCCCTGGCGGGCCCAGGTGGGTTGTGCCCACCTGGTGGGCCCCCTCTGGTAGTTATTTGCTCCAATAATTCTTAAATATTCCATAAAAATCTTCTTGAGTTTCAGCTTGTTTGGAGTTCTGCAGAATAGGTAGCCTATCGTAGCTTTTCCAGGTCCAGATTCCAGCTGCCGGAATTCTCCCTCTTGGTGTGTACCTTGCAAATTATGAGTGAAAAGGCATTAGAATTACTCCAAAAAGCATTATTATGGATAAAAACATCATAAATAAGAGTAAGAAAACATGATGCAAAATGGACGTATCAACTCCCCCAAGCTTAGACCTCACTTGTCCTCAAGCGAAAACTGAAATCGAAAAACATGTCCACATGCTTTGAGAGAGAGGTGTCGATAAAAACAAAATACGGACATAGAAGCATCATGTTGATTATTATAACAGCAAAAAATTAAACATAGGACTTTTATCAGTGAACTTTTATCATATACTTCTCATGAATAAGTAATAGTTCATCACACAATTTAAGTGTAAAGCAAAAACTCTATTAGAAACCAACAAACTATGTTCTCAGTCAACTTTGCAACTACAATTCATCATCTTTTCAGGAAGGGTCACGTATCGGAGCCTTTAGGCAAGTCCACATACTCAACCATCATATAGTCTTCTATGATTGCTAACACTCACCTCGTACCCATGAGCAAAATGTTTCAAGCGGACACATAGAAAGATAGGGGCTTAAAGTTTCGCCTCCCAACATATTCACCTCAAGGGTGATGTCAACAATAATAACTCATGCTATCTATATTCAACTGGACATATGTGCCTAGATCTTTCCTCACCACATGATGCTTGCCAAAGGAGAAAAATAAAAAGGAGTAGAAGGAAAACTTTGACTCTTTGCATAAAGGTAAATACATAAAAGTAGAAGATAGGCCCTTCGCAGAGGGAAGTAGAGGTTGGCATGCGCTTATTTGTTTGTATGCTCAATCCCTTAGTGCAAAAGAACGTCACATTGTATTGCCCCTTAAGAAGACAACCTTTATTATGCAGTCTGTCGCTTTTATTCTTTGCCATCCAAGTTCATACAACGCTCAATTTTCTCTTACACTAAATGATCTCACACTTTTAGAAGCAATTTTTATTGCCCTTTTTGCATAGATGACAACGTACTTCAGGGATCTTGCTCGATCCCTAGGTAGGTATAGTGGACTGTTGAAAATAAAATTTGGGTTTAAGGGTTTTTGGATGCACAAGTAGTATCTCTACGTAGTGCAGAATTTTTGGCTAGCGAAGATAGGGGGCAAGCATCATATGTTAAAGGATCTATGACAATATGGCTTCTATGTGAATATAAACAAACATAAATCATTAAGTTGTCTTCCTTGTCCAACGTCAACAATTTTGGCATAAAATATTTTGATGAGGGCTCACAATCACAAAAGATATCTAGGATAGTATATTTATATGTGAATCTTCTCTTCCCTTATTAATTCTTTCATGAGTTGCATCATTGATTAATGCTATGTTTGTCAATCTCTAATAAAATTTTCTACTTATACTTTTCCTTATGTGGTGCCATCATCTACCATAGGATTAGTATATAATCTTATTGATTTATTTCCTTTCTTTTTATTTATTTCCTTTCTCTTTTTTCCTTCTTTATTTGCAACATGAGAGTAAAGAAAGCAAAAACTCAAACTAAACTTTATTATATAACTTGCACATGATTACAAGGATAGGTCACTAAGCAAACTCTCAAGTAAGAAAGGATCGAACTAACTTTTATTCATCTAATGCAAAAGATCGAACTAAAATAACTAAAGAAAAAAGATAGTGGGATGATACGATATTGGGGCACCACCCCCAAGCTTGGCGGAATCCAAGGGCAGTGCCCATACCCGATACTCAGTTCTCCTTTGGTGGTGAAGAATATGATGGTGGTGATGAAGCGATCCTATCCTTAAGGATCAAGAGATTCTCCAATCGATGGATGACGATCCGGAGATGGATGATATGCTCTTGATGAAGAATATTTTCGCGAGTGAGATACTTATTCAGTATGCGAACTATTTCAATGACGCGAAAAGCTTCAATCTCAGGAGGAGTAAGGTGAGTAAGGTAGGGCTTAAGGATATCCTCTTCCTCCTCCTCGGCCAGCAGTGCTTGTGCTGCCACCGGCGATGGATCTAAGGTAGCTTTCTTGCCCTTGTCTCCCTTGACGGCGTCCGTAGGCTCTTCCCGCTTCGTCTCGATCTTCATCAACCAGGCATCTTCTTCCATGTTGTTGGAGGAGCAAGAAGACATGATGCCTGGCTTCATAAATCTGACCGGAAATAGCAAGAAAAGAGAACAGAGGATTTCTCCGCGATACGGTGATCAAGAGGTTCGGGAAGTATATATAGATATTTTGTCTTAGAGGACAAGCATACGGAATAAAAATGGAGTACGGAAGGAGTCCTAGGTGGGCACAACCCACCTGGGCGTGCCAGGCGCTAGGCAAGCCTGGCGCGCACTAGTGTCTTGTGCCCACCAGGGGACTCTTCCTAGAAGTTTCTTTATTTACAAAATTCTAAAAAATTCCAAAACTGATAAAAAATATTTTTTCGGATTTTTCGGAGTCCGTTTACTTACCATATCACGTATCTCCTTATTTTCACGATTCTGGAGTGTTCCAGAAGGACTCTTTTATGTGTTCGTCCGGTGTCAAAGTTTGGATAATATTACTTTCAACTTTAATGGGCATACCTGAGATATAATGCTTTATTCTTTGCCCATTCACAACCTTCGGGTTAGTACCCTCGGGATTATTTATTTTTATGGCTCCAGACCGGTAAACCTCCTCGATGACATATGAGCCTTCCCATTTTGAGAGGAGTTTTCCTGCAAAGAATCTGAAATGGGAGTTGTACAAAAGAACATATTCTCCGACTTTAAACTCACGCTTTTGGATTCTTTTGTCATGCCATCTTTTAACATTTTCTTTGAATAAGTTTGCATTTTCATAAGCTTGGGTTCTCCATTCATCTAGAGAGCTAATATCAAATAACCTCTTTTCACCAGCAAGTTTGAAATCATAGTTGAGCTCTTTAACTGCCCAAAATGCTTTATTTTCTATCTCAAGAGGCAAATGATAAGCTTTTCCATAAACCATTTTATAAGGAGACATACCCATAGGATTTTTATATGCTGTTCTATAAGCCCAAAGTGCATCATCTAATTTCTTAGACCAATTCTTCCTGGACCTATTAACAGTCTTTTGCAAAATTAATTTTATTTCTCTATTGCTAAGTTCAACTGGACCACTGGACTGAGGATGATAGGGTGATGCAACTCTATGGTTAACATCATACTTGGCAAGCATCTTACGGAAAGCACCATGAATAAAGTGTGAACCACCATCAGTCATCAAATACCTAGGGACTCCAAACCTTGGGAAAATAACTTCCTTAAGCATTTTAATAGAGGTGTTGTGATCAACACTACTGGTTGGAATAGCTTCTACCCATTTAGTAACATAACCAACAGCAACCAAAATATGTGTATACCCATTAGAGGAAGGAAAAGGTCCCATGTAATCAAATCCCCAAACATCAAATGGTTCGACAGCAAGTGAATAATTCATAGGCATTTCTTGACGCTTACCGATATTACCTATTCTTTGATATTCATCACAAGATAAGACGAACTTACGGGCATCCTTAAAGAGACTAGGCCAATAAAATCTAGACTACAATACCTTGTGAGCAGTTCTATCTCCAGCATGATGCCCTCCATAAGCTTTGGAGTGACATTTCTGTAGGATTTGTCCCTGTTCATGCTCAGGTACACACCGTCTAATAATGCCGTCTACTTCTTTATAGAGATGTGGGTCATCCCAAAAGTAATGTCTTAAATCATAGAAGAATTTTTTCTTTTGTTGATATGTAAAGCTAGGTGGTAAATATTTAGCAACAATGTAATTAGCATAATCAGCATTTCAAGGAGTACTGTGAGCAACATTTATTGCAACTAACTGCTCATCAGGAAAACTATCATCAATAGGTAGTGGGTCATCAAGCACATTTTCAAGCCTACAGAAATTATCAGCTACTGGGTTCTCAGCTCCTTTTCTATCAATGATATGTAAATCAAATTCTTATAACAAGAGAACCCATCGAATAAGTCTAGGTTTAGCATCTTTCTTTTTCATAAGATATTTAATAGCAGCATGGTCCGTGTGAATAGTTACTTTGGAATAAACAATATAAGGTCTAAATTTATCACAAGCAAACACCACTGCTAAGAATTCTTTTTCAGTAGTAGCATAATTTCTTTGAGCACTGTCTACAGTTTTACTAGCATACTGAATAACATTCAGTTTCTTATCAGCTCTTTGTCCTATAACAGCACCGACAACATAATCACTAGCATCACACATAATTTCAAAAGGAAAGTTCCAATCAGGTGGTTGAACAATAGGTGCAGATATTAAGGCTTTCTTGAGTGTTTCAAAGGCTTCTAAACAATCATCATAAAAAACAAAGGGAATATCCTTTTGCAAGAGACTAGTGAGAGGCCTAGAAATTTCAGAGAAGTCTTTGATAAATCTCCTATAGAAACCAGCATGACCTAGGAAACTACGAATACCTTTTATATCTTTAGGACATGGAATTTTCTCAATTGCATCAACCTTAGCTTGGTCCACTTCAATACCTCTTTCGTAAATTTTATGACCCAAGACAATG
The DNA here is from genome assembly GCF_002575655.3 of Aegilops tauschii subsp. strangulata. Taxonomy (NCBI): domain Eukaryota; kingdom Viridiplantae; phylum Streptophyta; class Magnoliopsida; order Poales; family Poaceae; genus Aegilops; species Aegilops tauschii. The sequence goes on from NC_053038.3 coordinate 291,926,187, forward strand.
CCTTCACTAACCATAAAGTGGCACTTCTCCCAATTCAAGACAAGATTTGTTTGTTCACATCTCTGCAAAACTCGATCAAGATTGCTTAAACAATCATCAAAAGACTTCCCATAAACAGAAAAGTCATCCATGAAAACCTCAATAATCTTTTCACAAAATTCAGAGAATATAGCAGTCATACATCTTTGAAAGGTAGCAGGTGCATTACATAAACCAAAAGGCACACGTCTATAAGCATAGGTTACAAAAGGACAAGCAAAAGTGGTATTTTCTTGATCAGGTTGAGAAACAGGTATTTGTGAAAACCAGAATATCCATCAAGGAAGCAAAAGTGTGTATGCTTAGATAATATTTCAAGCATTTGATCAATAAAAGGCAATGGGTAATGATCTTTTCTAGTTGCTTTGTTTAATTTTCTAAAATCAATTACCATTCTATATCCTGTAACAATTCTTTGTGGAATAAGTTCATTCTTATCATTAGAAACAACAGTTATACCTCCTTTCTTAGGAACACAATGAATATGACTCACCCCTGTACTATCAGCTATAGGATAGATTATACCTGCTTCCAGAAGTTTTAATATTTCTGTTCTTACCACTTCTTTCATCTTCGGATTTAACCGACGTTGGTGATCAACAACGGGTTTAGCATCAGGTTCCATATTAATTTTGTGCTGACATAGAGTGGGACTAATGCCCTTTAAATCATCAAGAGTATATCCAATAGCAGCTCGTTGCTCCCTTAGAACTTTCAATAATCTTTCTTCTTCATGTTCTGAAAGGTTAGCACTAATAATAACAGGATATATCTTCTTTTCATCAAGATAAGCATATTTCAAAGTGTCTGGCAATTGTTTTCATTCAAACACGGGATCATCTTTAGGTGGAGGAGGACATCCTAGAGTTTCAATAGGCAAATTGTGTTTAAGCTCAGGACGTTGTTCAAAGAAAATTTTATCAATTTCATTTCCTTCCTACATATGTAAATCATTTTCATGGTCTAGCAAATATTGTTCTAAAGGATCAGTAGGTGGTACAACAATAGAAGCAAGACCAATTAATTCATCCTTGCTAGGCAATTCTTTTTCATGAAGCTTTCTACTAAACTTGGAAAAATTAAACTCATGAGACTCATCACCAAAACTAACACCGACAGTTTGTTTCTCACAATCTATCTTAGCATTAACGGTATTCAAGAAAGGTCTACCAAAGATAATGGGACAAAAGTCATCTTGTGGGGAACCAAGAATAAGAATGTCAGTAGGGTATTTTATTTTCCCACACAAGACTTCAACATCTCTAAGAATCCCAATTGATGATATGGTGTCTCTATTAGCAAGTTTAATAGTAACATCTATGTCTTCTATTTCAGCGGGTGCTATGGCATTCATAATTTCTTGATATAATGTGTAAGGAATAGCACTCACACTAGCACCTATGTCACATAAACCATGATAACATTGATCTCCTATTTAAACAGAGATGACAGGCATGCCAACAACAGGTATATGTTTATCCTTTTTATCGGGTTTGGCAATTCTAGCAGCTTCTTCACAAAAGTACATAAACATGCCCATCTATATCTTCTTCTAAGAGATCTTTAACAATAGAAATGCTAGGTTTTACCTTAATTTGTTCATCAAGTTTAGGTGTTCTAATATAACTTTTGTTAACCACAGTTGAAACTTTAGCATGTTCCTTTATCCTAACAGGGAAAGGTGGTTTCTCAATATAAGCAGAAGGAACAACTGGATCAACATTATAAAGTATAGTTTCTTCTTTAACTGGTACCAGTTCTTTAATTTATTCTTTAATAGGTGGGTGATATTTAAACCACTTCTCTTTAGGGAGTTCAATATGAGTAGCAAATGATTCACAAAAGGAGGCTACTATCTCTGAGTCAAGTCCATATTTAGCGCTAAACTTTTGAAAACCATCGGTATCCATAAAAGATTTAACACAATCATACTTAAGTTTAATACCTGAATCCTTACCTTCGTCGAGTTCCCAATCTTCAGAGTTGCGTTTAATTATTTCCAAAAGATCCCTCCGGAATTCAATAGTCTTCTTCATAAAAGAACCAGCACAAGAAGTATCAAGCATGGTTTGATCATTCCGAGAAAACCGAGCATAAAGTTTTTGGATAATAGTTTCTTTTGAGAGCTCATGATTGGGGCATGAATATAACATTGACTTAAATCTCCCCCAAGCTAGAGCGATAATTTCCCCTTCACGAGGTCAAAAATTATATATATAATTCCGATCACGATGAACTAGATGCATAGGATAAATTTTTGGTGGAACTCCAATTTCAATCGATTCCAATTCCATGATCCAATATCATCGCATAGCCTATACCATGCCAATGCTTTTCCCTTCAAAGATAAATAGAAAGCCTTTTTCATCACTTCATCTCTGGGTAAACCTGCAAGCTTAAACAATCCACAAATTTGTTCCACATATAACAAGTGCATATCAGGATGTTCGGTTCCATCTCCTGAATAAGGATTAGCTAGCAATTGTTCTATCATACCTGAAGGAATTTCATATTCAATATTTTCAGTAGGTGCAGTAGGTTGAGGGGTAGCTAATTGTGGTTTCGGACGAGGTGAAGATACCCCGAACAAACCTCTCAAAGGATTGTTTTCCATAGTAACAAGTGACATTAAGTTTCAGCACACTATATAAATTTTTCCTTACCAAATTCCACTTACCAAAGGCGCTTCACTCCCCGGCAATGGCGCCAGAAAATAGACTTGTTGAACAAGTGGAAATGACAAGTGGTTTTCACCAAGGTAATGTCTGCAAGTGCTGAAATTGTAAGTAGCGGAGTAATTTGATAGCAAGATAATTTGTAACAAGCAAGTAACAATAGTAGTAACAAAAGTGCGGCAAGTTAGCCCAATCCTTTTGAGGCAAAGGACAGGCCAAGACAGTTTCTTATGATAAGCAAAGCGTTCTTGAGAGTACACGGGATTTTCATCTAGTCACTTTCATCATGTTGGTTCGATTTGTGTTCGCTACTTTTATAATTTGGTATGTGGGTGGACTGGTGCTAGGTGATGTTCTTACTTGAACAAACCTCCTACTTATGATTAACCCTCCCACAAGCATCTGCAACTATGAGAAAATTATGAAGAATAAATTCTAACCATAGCATTAAACTTTTGGATCCAATCGGTCCCTTACAGAATAGCGCATAAACTGGGGTTTAAGCTTCTCTCACTCTCGCAACCCATCATATAATTGCTACTCCACAATGCATTCCCTTTGGCCCAAATATGGTTAAGTGTCATGTAGTCGACATTCACATGACACCACTAAGGGAATCACAACATACATACTATCAAAATATCGAACACATATCAAGTTCACATGATTACTTGCAACATGATTTCTCCCGTGACCTCAAGAACAAAAGCAACCACTCACAAATGATAAACATGCTCGTGATTAGAGGAGTATTAAATAGCATATTGGACCTGAATATATAATCTTCCACCAAATAAACCATATTGTAATCAACTACAAGATGTAATCGACACTACTAGTCACCCACAAGCACCAATCTATAGTTCCGGTAACAAGATTGAACACAAGAGATTTACTAGGGTTTGAGATGAGATGGTGCTGTTGAAGATGTTGATGGAGATTGCCCTCCCCAAGATGGGAGAGTTGTTGGTGATAATGAGGACGATGATTTCCCCTCCGGGAGGGAAGTTCCCCCGGCAAAATCGCTCCGCCGGAGGGCAAAAGTGCTCCTGCTCAAGTTCCGCCTTGAGGTGGCAGCGGTTCGTCCTGAAAGTCCTCTCCTTATTTTTTCTAGGTCAAAATGACTTATATACTAGAAGATTGGCACCGGAGGTGGCCCTGGTTGAGCACAACCCACCAGGGCACGCCTGGGCTCCCTGGCGCGCCCAGGTGGGTTGTGCCCACCTGGTGGGCCCCCTCTGGTAGTTATTTGCTCCAATAATTCTTAAATATTCCATAAAAAATCTCCGTGAATTTCAGCTTGTTAGGAGTTGTGCAGAATAGGTAGCCTGACGTAGCTTTTCCAGGTCTAGATTTCCAGCTGCCGGAATTCTCCCTCTTGGTGTGCACCTTGCAAATTATGATAGAAAAGGCATTAGAATTACTCCAAAAAGCATTATTATGGATAAAAACATCATAAATAATAGTAAGAAAACATGACGCAAAATGGACGTATCAGCGTCCTTAAGGATCAATAGTCGTAGTTGCTGGTTCTTGGGAACCACCATACGATTCCCAAAGAAGAGAACGCCTCAATTATCAATGGAGAAACAACCGCCAACTCATTTATGTATGTTTCTCTTGATTCGGTAAATTCCTGTGTCCTGCTTCTGGGCAGTTACAATTTGATCCATAAGGGTAGGTTTGCCCACCAAGGTAGAAAGGAATCCTTGAGGAACAATGTGAAGATTAAGCTTAGGAAATTCCTCATGGAGAAGTGGTTGACCCTGTTGTAACATCAAATTGTTACAATAAGACTTACGACTTAGTGCATCAGCCATGACATTGGCTTTTCCCGGGGTGATGCGGAGCATCCTATGGACATCACCATGTCAAGAGTTCGTTTGGCAAGTGACACGTGTGACATCTACTTCACATACGCAAAGGTGAATCATCTCCTTTACACGTGTTCACTTGACCCCTTCGAGGATGGTATACTACTTGACACTTCTCCCGTGTGCATGCATAGGTATTGTCGGAGCTTCACGGATGTTGAGGAGGAGTGCAAGCGCCAAGGAACAACTACACCATCCGCGAGGGAAGCCTGGAAGCGACGACGGAAGAAGACGGAGCTGCTGAAGCTACAGCGGCCGGACATCTGGGCCAGAGGCCGAACATCCGGCGCCTGTGCAGCCGCCAAGGAGCTGCACCAACAGACGGCCAACAGCATCAGCGGCCGGACTTCCGGCGCCAGCCCCGGACATCCGGCGCCCCGCCAAAGCCCGGACATCCGGCCCTTCCCCCGGAAATCCGGCATCAACGACAGAACGCACCCGAAGTTTGGCCACTTGAGCCCAGACATCCGGCCCGAGCCCCGGACATCCGGCGCCTCGCGAAGCCCCGGACATCCGGCCCCCAGCCCGGACATCCGGCGCCTGCCTGCGCGCAGCCACGGGCCAGAGGCCCATGTATCTCTCTTTCCCACTTACCCCTTCATGGCTTAGACTATATATATACTACTCCCCCTCCTCCTAGTTAGGGTTAGCAAAGTGATAGCTCATTTGATAGAGAGCTTTGCTCCTTGTACAACTCTACTCTTGAGAGAGAGAGAGAGACTACTACTCCTTATGGAGGCCAAGACCTCCATCTAGGAGAAGATCCTGCGGGATATATCATCAAGACCCCCCTCTTGGGCGCCCCCCCTTCAAGACCTCCTCATGGAGATGAACTTTACCTTGTATCTTTCCCTTTGTTGTTCATGTACCTTGTGGATCTTGTGTGTTTGATTGTCTAGTGGATGTGTGATTGGACTTGTTCTTGGGTGTTTCCCCCTTGTGATTTCTCTCCATTCTTCCCCGTGTTCATCGTCTTCTTTGAGGGAACCCACTCCAAAAGTGAAAGATCGGCCTACACCGGGTTAGCCCTGTATCATATGGTATCATGAGCCACGTTGATCATGTATTTGGAGTCCCTCCCACCGTTTTCTAGCCTTCTTTTGCTTGATTTCGTCCTAAATTCAAAAATCCCCACCAAAAATAGCCCCCAATTTTTTTTGTGATTTGTTAGTTTGATGATGTTTTGTTGATTTTGATCCGTGGATTTGCTTGGTTTCAAGTGGATCTAGCTTTCCCCCATCTTTTTCCCCCTTTCCATCCACAAAATCTCTCCAATTTTGCCCTTGGAATCATCCATTTCCGCCCCCAATTTGAAAATTTCCGCCCCAAACGAGATCTGGAATCGTCGGGCCGGACATCCGGCTCCTGGAGCACCAAATCTGCACGGTTATGGAAACTGACCGCCGGAAATCCGGACCCAACCCCGGATGTCCGACCCTGGAGAATCAGCCTCCCGTGTTTCACCGTTTTGACCATAACTTTCCCATCCGAAGTCCAATTTTCGCGTTCTTGAGCTCGTTGAGTAGCTATTGACATCCTCTATCCATATAGATAGGTTCAATCACCATTTGACTCCATCAATTTTTTTCAACTTTGGCATCTTTGCCTAGGGCTTCCACCACAACATCCGCATAACCACCACCGACTTCCGCAACCTAACCCATTTCGTTCCTTATAGCATTAGTGGTTGTTTGAGTTGTGATTTGAGTCTCCTAAGGTGTTTAGGCTACTTAGAGACGGTTGCTTCTTCATCAACCACCACCATAACCTCCGCATAGGCTTGCCCACCATACACTTCCGCCAACCCAACCTAACCCAATTTTGTTTGAGTTGTGAGTTGTGTCTCCTAAGGTGTTTCGGCTACTTAGGGACCATGCTTCCAACTCCGACACCGTGTATAGTCCACCACATTACCCTCGACTTCTGCATTGCGTCTCACAACCCCATCATTGCATTCCCGCAATCCCATTGAGCTTCCGCAAAACCACCATCGCATTCCCGCTACCACCATTTGACTTTTGTCCTTGAGATTTCGAGTTGTGGTTTTTCCGTTTCCTAAGGTGTTTCGGCTAATTAGGAACGGGTTGACATCGACAACACCGCCTCTCATCATCGCAACGGACGGTAACCTCGACGACACCATTGTATATTCCCCTTGCAATTGCAATTGTTAACCCCTAGCCCATTTTGCGTCACTTGCCTATCGAGACTAGCCATCTGAGTATTGCCGGCAACGTTACTTGTGCACATTAGTGATCTACACCTTCCATTGCATAGATACCATATCATATTGGTATCATCATACTTGTGTCACAAGATTGTTCCCGCATATACACAATTGCTATCTTGGTTTGTGCATCGTGGCCATACAAAAAAAAGAGAATAAGCTTTTAAGCAAAGAAAAAGAGTGAACAAAGAGCTTATAAGCAAGAGCCATAGCATCGTATCATAGTGCATTACAATATATCATATGGTATCATACTTGATCATCTTGGATCATCGTGTGAGAAACACCGGGAACCATACATACATAGCATACTTGGGATAGAAAGTTTATCCATTTTGCATCTTATAGCTTGTGCACAAGTGTCGTATCCTCCTATTGAGCAATCGTGCTAGCGTCTCTCTTGAGTTGTGCAACACGAGCGTTTTCCGTGGATTCCACATTTTGTGCTCATTCCTTGGTTGCACGACCCCATTTATCTATCCGTGTGTGCATTTCCGTGTGCCACATATTGCTATTGGTCTACTTGTTTCACTTGCGAATTTGTGAATCTCTTTCAACATTATTTACTCTTGCTAACATTTTGCATCAAATTTTTGTGCCACTATCCTCACCGAGCTACTCCATAAGCTTTAGTTTGTAGGTGTGAGTGAACAAGTCCGGTACCAATTCTACTATTCTTTCATCTCACATTGAGTGAAACGGGATACATCCTCAACTTTGGGAAAAGGTAACTTGGTATTGTTTATCTCATTTCCTACTCACCTCTACTCGAGACTTGTGATGGATAGGCAAGGTATTCCCTCGGTCTACAACAACAACAACGAGTTCGATGCCATGAACAACTCCAACGACGCCAAGATGAAAGCTCAAATGGAGGAGATCAAAGCCCTCATTAAGTGGTACAAGCGATCTTCCTCATCTTCGAGAAGATGCTCAAGAACACATGCCTCCGAGCTACCATCTCCGGCAAGGTCACATCGGCATCGACACCATCACCACCACGAACATGAAGGTCAAGAGCTCAACACCAACAACCGCTCAACGACTTCACCATCTCCCTTGGCATCTTCGCCAAGCGACTTCAAGGCATCTTCGCCTATGGACATACGGCATCTTCGCCAACAAGCACCCCAAGACTACGCTCAAGAGAAGCTCCCCAAGCTCAAGTCCGCGACTTCCACGAGCTACTACGACCTCGACACCGACCACGCGATTCCTTTCTATGGGACTCAAGAACCCGAGGAGTATCTCGAGTGGGAGAACCTAATGGACGACTACCTCAAGCTACATCAAGTTCCTCCCGAAGATCAAGTGAAGTGCGCCACAAGAAACTTCCACGACTATGCCTCGACATGGTGGTTTCACACACCTTTGGAGAGCTACGACATGAGTTGGCCCAAGACGAAGAAAGCTTTGCGGCGAGAGTTCGTGCCTCCAACCTACACGGAACAACTTCTACGCCAATTGGAGAACGCCATCCAAGGATCCAAGTCCATCGACGAGTACTTCAAGGAGATGAAGAAAGCCTTGCGACGAGCCGGCGTGGACGACCCCATGTCAATGAAGTTCCCCTTCATGATGGGATTGAACAATGACATCTCCAAGACTATCTTCCTCGAGAACTACAAGTCCCTCGACGACAACTACATTGGTGCTCTCAAGGCGGAACAAGAACTCATGAAGGCCAAGTCTTCTCCACCCCAAGCACACTTCTCGAAGACCAAACTCAAAGACGACGAGCATGAGGCTAGTACCACCAAGATGTCCAAGCCCGACGAGCTCCAAGACGATGCTCCCAAGTTCGACTTCACCGCCATCCCTCTTTGTGGCATTGATGATGCCGAGTTCTCCACAACTCTTTTTCAAGATGGTGCGGCAACGAGTACGACTACGGAGACCTTCAAGGACCAAGCTTTGGAGGCGAACGACACGGTGACGAGCAAGGAGGATGCTTCCATCTTAGGAGGCGAGAGCGATGATGTGCCATCTTCGGCCTTCATCCACGGCGACGATGACGAGATGATCGAGCATGGGATTCTCCTTTCGGTCATAGAGGAGAGTGATGATGTGCCATCTTCGGCCTTCATCCACGGTGACGGCGATGAGATGGTTGAGTATTTCACTTCGACCATGGCGACGTATGATGACTTGAGTGACTTGTGCCGCCATATTGAGAGTGAGAGTGTCTTCACCACTAGCTCCATATATGACGAGTTCCCCAATTCCCATGTGAGGAGAGCCACAACCCCCACCACTTGAGTGAGATGAGTGACCCCACCATATGTGACTTTGGGTGCACCTACCTTGAGGGAGTGAGTGAACCACCACATAGAGAGAGTGAGGCCACTTCGATTTCTAACGACTTAACCTCTACCTCTATTGTGTCTTCTCATTTGGTGCTAGGTCCCATATATGATGACGCGCCGATTCACGACGACTACGTCCTCCCTTTGGACAAGACGATGGCCATGGTGGAATATGATGCACCCCCCACATGGTTCCATCAAGATGAAGATGACCACCATTTGGTTTTTTCCACCCCACCCACACCACTTGAGTGGAATGAACAAGGTAACATAGGTGAAGGTGATGCTCTAGTCCCACTAGTGGACATTCTTGACATTGATTGTTTGCATGATGTTGATCAACCTATTACCATGCTTCATTCTAGTATTTTTCCCCATGAGATGATTTACCCATTTATGATGAGTTTGATGATTGTCATGTGGAGTCTCTTGGTTGTGACGCCATGTTACATAGGATTTCTTATGACAATTCTTTAGGTCACATCATGTTTGACAACACGCTTGACTTGTCATATGCTATGCATGAGATCAATCATATGTCATATTTGCAATCTCATCTTAGTGACTATGCATATGCCATTAAAATTAACCCAATTTGCACATATGGCATAGATGACAAGCCCATGGTTATTGGCATTTGTTTCTCTTGTGATGATATTGATATGCTCCCTTTGCATCATTTATCTCATATGCCATGCCATGACTACCTAGCTTCAGATATGCATTGTTTTGGATATTGTCCATTTTCTCCATATGATGTTTCCAATATTGCTCATGAGGAGACCCCCATAGTTTCCTCATACATTTTAGGAGATTTTGATCCGTCCCATCAATTGCATGATCCCACTAATTGTGTGCACAATATTCTCCCCATGAATCATAATGATATTTTTGTGCCATATACTAGTATGCTCAATTTGCATCCCCATCGTGTTATACATAACAACTATTCTTTCATGATGGATGACATGTTCTTGTACCATGCATCAAATTTCTTTGAGCGATGCTTATCTTGTGCTAACACTCACTTGCACATACACATCATGATGGATGATGTGTACATTTACCACACACACAATTTCTTTCGATTGTGTCTTTATTGTGTAGGTACCCATGAACACTTGTCAACCTCACAATCCCATGAGTTGACAAAACGAGCTCTAGAGAGCAATGATGACTTGGGATCCTATGGATTGCCTTTCCCACCGCTCACTTCGCGCAAACACTTCACGCATTTCTTTTACATGGTCCTCACTTGGCTATGGGTAATTGTCCATTATGTATCATTTGCCCATATTGCCATGTTCACTTTGCATGATATGCTTATTGCTATGCTTTTGCCATGCATTTGTGACCCATGCTTTGCTTTACACATGATGATTGATTCTCATGCTTGTATGTGTATTTGCAAGCTTGGTGGAGATAGTGCTTGTTATTGCCATGTTTGCTTTGTGACCCATTCCTATGATGATACTATGATCTTGCTTTGTGTTCGTGCTTGCGATATGTCATGTGCATTGTCTATGCCTATGTAGCGACCAGACCTCAAATGGTCTGTGCTGCTGTGCACCAGTGTCATCCCTGGATCAGTAATGCTGACACGCACAGTACAAATGGAGGATTTATAACAGAGTAGCAATCACACACTTATTACATCGAATATCTCCGAAGAGATTAAGTATGATAAACATGGCTTAAGGCCATCTAATAACGATAACAGCGGAAGACTTGGAAGATAAGTGAGTCCATCAACTCCAGCGGCATCACTGAGTATAAGACCACGACCTAAGGCACCTTACTCGTTGTCTGAAAAGTCTGCAACATGAAACGTTGCAGCCCGAAAACTGGTCAGCACATAGAATATGCTGGCAATGTAACACATAGAGAATAATGAACAATAACAATGCTATATTTACATGCATATATGGCTGGTGGAAAGCTCTATGGTTACAATTTTTGCGAAAAGCCAATTTTATCCTACCTCAAAGGAATAAATTTTATTTAACTATCATGGTGGTTGTGAAACATTGAGATGGTTGACAGCATCTCAAACCCCATTAAATGTCATCAATAACCCAACAAAATTAATTAGTAGTAACATAGTGATGAGATTCACATGATAATCCAAGTACTAGATACTCAAGTTGTCCATAACCGGGGACACGGCTAACCATGATTAGTTTGTACACTCTGCAGAGGTTTGTGCACTTTTCCCCACAAGACACGATCGCCTCCGCTTGATTCTCGCACTACATGATGTTTGAGAAACGGATGACCGAGACACAGTCTTTCAGAAGTGTTTGCACCTTACGTATGGGTAGACAGTTACACCTACTTTCCCCTACATGTGCTAGTCTACCACTGTAAGAGTTCACACAACTTAGTCAACTATGCTAGAGCCCATAATAGCTTGCGGCTGCACACGGAAGTTTCTAGCATGAATAATCTCATGATCCCTTTGAACCTGGGTGGCGGTCCAAAAGACAAACAGGCAATCCTGGAATACCCAGGTACCTCAATCCACCCAGATGTGAGTTTTAGTTTCCACCTTAAGTAAACCATTATTAACAATCTCACATCTGTCATGAATTTCACTCAAACCCAATCCACGTCTACGAGCATAGCATGGCAATAATAATAGCAACGTAGAAGTAACTCCCAAGGGTTTGATAATAAAACAGGTAATAGGTACTACCACATCTACTTCCCAATACCCACAATTTAATTAGATCCTAATCATGCACGTGTTTGAGGAAAACAGATCTAATGCAATAAAAACTGGGTATGGAAGGTATATGATCAAAGTGTTACTTGCCTTGCTGATGATCCGTGAAACCTAGCGATTCGAAGTAACAAGAGGCACACTCCGGGTACTCTATCGCAAACAAACAAGCATACAATCAGTACTCATCTAATGCACAGGTAAAACTCAAATGAAAGATCCAACCAGAAAGTTCAACTTAAGAACTCCGGTTTGCAAAAAGAATCAACTCGAAAGAAGCAACGAAAGTCAAACGGCGAAAGAAAGAAACTTCGTTTACTAATCTGGATCTAGGTCAAATTTTACTGTAGCAAAAACTTGTTTGAGTAGGTTAAACGGAAAGAGAATTTCGAGACGAAACTCTAGGCGCTTGAATCGCATGATTCCGATAAACGAGCGAGAAGTTAAACAGAATCGAAAATTCGATCAGAAATCGAATCTGAGATAATCGCAGAAAAATCCGTCGAAAAGAAAAACGGACGAACGGTCGTTCGTTAACAGAGAAAAACCGACGAACGCGTTCGTTAAAACGAACGGTTCGGTGAACGCTCGCAAAATAACAAAACCGAAAAAAAACCGATCTAGGGTTTTTTTTAAAACGAAGGGTTTTTTTAACAAAAACCGGCAACGACGAACGGGGCAGCGACAGTACCTCGTCGGGCGGCTCCGGCGAGGGCTCCGGCGGGGCGCGGGGTGTGGGGGTGCGGGCGAGGGCGAGGGGCGGCGGCTCCCGGCGGCGGCGGCGGCTGGCAAGTGCGGCGGCGGCGGCGGGATGAGTGCGGCGGCGGGTTGAGGGGAAGAGAGAGAGAGGGGGGGTATATATGAGGGGGGGGGTAGCAAGCTTGGAGGAGGGGGCAAGCTCCGGGGCGGCTCGGTTCCATGGCCATGGCGGACTCCGGCGGCGCGGCGGCTTCCGTGCGGAGGAAGGAGAGGGCGCGGGCGGGCCGGCGCTCGGCTGGGCTTCTGCCCGGTCGGGCGTCGCGCAGTTTTTTTTATAAATAAGTTCCGCGGAAAATAATTCCTATAAAAATAAATAAAAATCAGAAAAATATAAATAAATTTTCCCTGTCTAGTTAGAAAATCTAGAATAGGGTGAACATTTTTTTAAATCAAAATAAATATTTGAAAACATGCGATATTTTTAATGCAATAAAAATTGCAAATAAAATCCGAATAAATTCCAATAAAAGATTTTAACATTTTTCCTCCAGTATTTCAATTGTTTTGGAGAAGTCATATTTTCTCCTCTCGTTTATTTTTAAAATGAAATATTTTTCCGGAGAGAAAATAATTAAAACCAAAAATCCTCGTCTTATTATTTGATGAAAATCAAATATGAAAACTCGAGAAAATCCCAACTCTCTCCGAGGGTCCTTGAGTTGCTTAGGATTTATCGAGGATTTGTCAAAATGCAATAAAACATGATATGCAATGATGATCTATGTATAACATACCAAATTGGAAATTTGGGATGTTACAAACCTACCCCCCCTTAAGATGAATCTCGCCCTCGAGATTCGGGTTGGCTAGAAAACAGGTGGGAGTGGTCTTTCCGTAGATCTTCCTCTCGCTCCCAGGTGGCTTCATCCTCCGTGTGGTGACTCCACTGGACTTTGCAAAACTTGATAACTTTGCTGCGGGTAACTCGGCTGGCATACTCGAGAATCTTAACTGGTTTCTCCTCATAGGTCAAATCACTTTCCAACTGAATCGCTTCCAGTGGCACAGTATCTCTCAGTGGTATTTCAGCCATCTCTGCGTGGCACTTCTTCAACTGCGCAACGTGAAATACATCATGTACTCCAGACAATCCTTCGGGCAATTCCAGCTTGTAAGCAACTTCTCCCATACGTTCCACAACTCTGTATGGTCCGATAAAACGGGGCGCTAACTTTCCCTTAACTCCAAAGCGCTTCACTCCTCGAAGTGGTGATACTCGAAGATAAACTTGGTCTCTGACTTCGTAAACTGTCTCTTTTCGTTTAGAATCAGCATAACTCTTCTTCCTGGACTGGGCTACCTTGAGCCTATCGCGAATCAACCTCACTTTCTGTTCAGACTCCTTAATCAAATCAGGTCCAAACAACTGGCGGTCTCCAACTTCGTCCCATAACAACGGTGTTCTACACCTCCTTCCGTACAAGGCTTCGAAAGGGGCCATCTTCAAACTGGTCTGATAACTGTTGTTATAAGAAAACTCCGCATATGGCAAATTGTCGTCCCATCTAGATCCATAATCGAGTGCACATGCTCTCAACATGTCCTCCAAAATCTGGTTGACTCTCTCGGTCTGTCCATCTGTTTGTGGGTGGAAAGCTATACTAAATTCTAGCCTGGTTCCCAATGTTTCTGTAACTGCTTCCAAAACTTCGAGGTAAATTGGGTTCCTCTATCTGATACAATGGTCCTCGGAACTCCATGCAAACATGCAATCCTGGTCATGTATATCTTTGCCAACTTAGCACTGGTGTAAGTGGTCTTCACTGGAATGAAATGAGCCACTTTCGTCAAACGGTCGACTACAACCCATATTGAGTCATAGCCTGAACGAGTCCTGGTAATCCTGTGATAAAATCCATTCCTATTTTATCCCACTTCCATTCGGGTATCGGCAATGGCTGTAGCAATCCTGCTGGCTTCTGATGCTCTGCCTTCACTCTCTGACATACATCGCAAACTGCTACATACTCTGCAATATCCTTCTTCATTCCGGTCCACCAGAAAATATTCTTCAAATCCAAATACATCTTGGTATTCCCTGGGTGAATCGAGTACGGTGAATCATGGGCTTCTTGCAAAATCAACTTCCTGATCTCCGGATCATTTGGCACATATACGCGGTCCTCAAACCATAAGGTATCGTGCTCATCCTCGCGAAATCCCTTGGCTTTTCCATTGCTCATCTTCTCCTTTATCTCTTCAATCTCCTTGTCTGTCTTCTGAGCTTCTCTGATCCTTTCCATCAAGGTAGACTGAATCTCCAATGTCGCTAAATAGCCTCTTGGGACTATCTCCAAACATAGCTCGCGAAGGTCCTCGGCTAACTCCTGAGGTAACTCTCCTGTCATGAGGGTGTTGACATGACTCTTGCGGCTCAATGCGTCTGCTACTACGTTAGCCTTTCCAGGGTGATAATGCAATCTCATATCATAATCTTTAATGAGCTCCAACCATCTCCGCTGTCTGAGATTTAACTCCTTCTGCGTGAAAATGTACTTCAAACTCTTGTGATCCGTGTACACCTCACAATGGTTTCCGATGAGAAAATGTCTCCATGTCTTCAATGCATGCACCACGGCTGCTAATTCCAAATCATGCGTAGCATAATTCTTCTCATGGGGTTTAAGTTGTCATGAAGCATATGACACAACTCTTCCTTCCTGCATAAGCACTGCTCCAAGTCCTCGACGAGAAGCGTCGCAATAAACTTCATAATCCTTGCGTTGATCTGGCAGAATCAACACTGGTGATGTAACCAATCTTTTCTTCAACTCTTGGAAACTAGCTTCACATTCCTCAGTCCAATTGAATTTGGTGTCCTTCTTCAATAGCTCAGTCATGGGCTTAGCAATCCTTGAGAAATTCTCGATGAATGTCCGGTAGTATCCTGCCAGTCCAAGAAAACTCCGGATTTCTCCAACTGTCATGGGTGATTCCCAACTTGTCACTGTGTCAACCTTGGCAGTGTCTACTGCTATTCCTTCTCCAGAAATAACATGTCCAAGGAATCCAACTTCCTTCAGCCAAAACTCACATTTGCTGAACTTGGCGTATAATTGATGTTCTCTGAGCTTCTCAAGTACCAATCGTAAATGCTCCTCATGCTCTTCCTCATCCTTGGAAAAGATTAAAATATCGTCAATGAACACTACGACGAACTTATCCAAAAACTCCATAAACACTTTGTTCATCAGATTCATGAAATAGGCAGGTGCGTTAGTCAGCCCAAATGGCATAACGGTATACTCATACAATCCATATCTTGTGGTAAAAGCCGTCTTGGGTATATCCTGCTCTCGAATCTTTAACTGATGGTATCCTGATCGTAGATCGATCTTGGAAAATACTTTAGCTCCTTGTAGGCGGTCAAACAAATCGTTGATCATCGGCAGTGGGTACTTGTTTTTGATGGTCACTTCATTCAATCCTCGGTAATCAACAACCATCCTCAACGATCCATCTTTCTTCTCCACTAGAAGTACTGGTGATCCCCAAGGTGACGAACTTGGGCGAATATAGCCTTTATCCAGTAACCCCTTGATCTGCTTCTTAATTTCCGCCAAATCCTTTGCGGGCATCCTGTATGGTCTCTTAGATATTGGCCCTGTGCCTGGCAAAAGTTCAATCAAGAACTCAATGTCTCTATCTGGTGGCATGCCTGGCAACTCTTCTGGAAATACATCCGGATAATCCTTCACCACTGGTACTTCCTCCTGTACAACTCCTGATAGGGAATTTACTTGAGTCCTCTTCGGCATATGCCGGGATACATACTTGATCCTTTTTCCTTCCGGGGTGGTAAGCAAAATCGTCTTGCCGGCTCAATCGATGTTTCCTCCATACAACGATAGCCAATCCATTCCCAAAATCACATCCAAACCTTGCGATTCCAAAACAATGAGGTCTGAGGGGAAAACATGCCTACCAATGGCCAATGGTATCTGAAAACATCCTTGGGTGGCCATATACTCTGCTCCTGGCGAGGTTACTAACATAGGGTTTCTGAGAACTTTGGTGGACATCTTAAACTTATTCACGAATCCCCTTGATATGTATGAATGCGATGCACCAGTATCGAAAAGAACGGTTGCAGTAAATGACTTAACCAAAAACTTACCTATTACTGCATCAGGCTGAGCTTCAACCTCTTCCACGCTCACGTGGTTCACGTGTCCTTTGTTGAATGGGTTCGGCTTCTTCCCAGAGCTTCCATTGCCATTTCCATTTTGGGCTTCAGGACATTCATTGGCATAATGTCCATTCTTCTGGCACTTAAAGCAAGTGACTTGGCTCAGGTCCCTCTTGGCTGGGGTAGATGGGTTGGTGCGGTTCTGTCCGTTGCTTCCTCCATTCCCATTACCATTCTTGGAGCCATTATGGTTGTGCGAACTACCTCCTCCATGGGTATGCTGAAACTGTCCTCCCGGCTTTGGGGTAAATCGAGGCTTCTGCTGAGCTCCTGAGTTATACTTCCCTTGTCCATACTTCCTCTTGCGGTTTTCAATCTGCTGTTGCTTCCCTTCAATCATGAGAGCTCTATCTACCAGCTCCTGGTAGTTGTTGAAAGTTGCTACCATCAACTGCATACTCAGCTCATCATTCAGTCCTTCCAAAAACTTCTCCTGCTTGGCTGCATCTGTAGCAACGTCATCTGGTGCATAACGTGCTAACTTACTGAATTCCTCCACATACTGGCCTACGGTGCGTCCTCCTTGGCGTAGGTTGCGAAACTCACGCTTCTTCATAGCCATAGCTCCTGCTGAAACATGAGCTCTACGGAAAGCTTGCTGAAACTGGTCCCATGTGACAGTGTCAATAGGGTGCGTGGCTGTATAATTCTCCCACCATGATGCTGCGGGTCCATCAAGCTGATGTGCGGCAAAACGCACTCTTTCCGCATCTGTGCATCCTGCAGTGGTCAACTCCCTTCCAACTTTGCGGAGCCAATCATCTGCAACAATCAGCTCGGTGCTACTGGAAAACACCGGCGGGTTTAGCCTCAGGAAACGGGCTAAGTGATCAACAGGTGGTGGTGGCGGTGGGTTGTTGTTGTTGTTGTTGTTGTTGCCTTGGTTCTGCACTAACACTTGATCAGGGCATTCTGTTGCTGAATCAACTGGGTGATCTCTGGCGGGAAAATAATTCCGGTGTCGCGTCTCGGAGGCATCTGATAGGTTTAGAAAAGATGAGAGTTAAGAATAGAATGAGGTCTAGAGAGAAAACACTACCCATATGCTCATGAGACAAATTCAATCAATATCACTCAATCAATTCACACAAGGCAAAACAATCGATCTAACTAGTGTTACAAAGTGCTTGAACTATACTATTAAATGGGGGAAAACTACTACTGATATGGTGGTCTACTAGAAATTCTGATCCGTTGGAGACTCCATGATGTCTGCTCCAGCTTCATCAACCCAGTCGTCTTCACTTGGTTCCGAGTCAGTGTCGTCGATGATGATGTAGTTATCTGGACAAGTGCATTCGTCGACTTCTGCTTTTGGCACTGGATTTCCCATGAATACTCCAATCTTCTTCTCCAGGTCGTCATTCTTCCCTACTAGTGTGTTGATTTCCTCCAAATAATCTTCGCGTGTAGCTTGGAGTTCTTCTTGGAGCTCCTTGATCTTGGTTAATGCCTTCTTCAATTCTTCCTTGTCCGTGCACATCTGGTTCTCCTGGCGACGAATGTGTTGGTTCTGCTCCTGGATGAAAGCTGCAATTGATCCATCCTTCTTGGTTCTGATCATCTCCCATTGTGCGTCTCGGCGTCCACAAATTTGGTAAATTGTATCCTTAAGCTCCTGGTGATAGACTTCTCCAATGCGTCCCATGGCGATGTGTGCGGCCATGCTCTTCCCTAAACTCCAAGTTGGTGCTTCGAAAACCAATCTTATGGGTTCATTAACTGGCACAAACGTCCTTCCTGGAATGATAACTTGAATCTTCCAGCTCTCCTCTTCAGGTAATGTGGCGTTGTAGGTTCCGGTGATGCTTGGTATTCCTATGTTCAAGTACTTGGTGACTTCCTTCAAGTGTCGACCAAACGGCGTGTCTTCATCTGGTTGCATGAACTTGCTCCTTGCATTCGCCATTCCTAAAAGAGTAGAAAAAGGAGAGGGGTCGGAAATGAGAAGAGAGAAGCTTTCTAGGGCTTAATCTTAGTGGTCGTGTCCTACAGTCAGCGTGTGCTCTGATACCAACTTTGTAGCGACCAGACCTCAAATGGTCTGTGCTGCTGTGCACCAGTGTCATCCCTGGATCAGTAATGCTGACACGCACAGTACAAATGGAGGATTTATAACAGAGTAGCAATCACACACTTATTACATCGAATATCTCCGAAGAGATTAAGTATGATAAACATGGCTTAAGGCCATCTAATAACGATAATAGCGGAAGACTTGGAAGATAAGTGAGTCCATCAACTCCAGCGGCATCACTGAGTATAAGACCACGACCTAAGGCACCTTACTCGTCGTCTGAAAAGTCTGCAACATGAAACGTTGCAGCCCGAAAACGGGTCAGCACATAGAATATGCTGGCAATGTAACACATAGAGAATAATGAACAATAACAATGCTATACTTACATGCATATATGGCTGGTGGAAAGCTCTATGGTTACAATTTTTGCGAAAAGCCAATTTTATCCTACCTCAAAGGAATAAATTTTATTTAACTATCATGGTGGTTGTGAAACATTGAGATGGTTGACAGCATCTCAATCCCCATTAAATGTCATCAATAACCCAACAAAATTAATTAGTAGTAACATAGTGATGAGATTCACATGATAATCCAAGTACTAGATACTCAAGTTGTCCATAACCGGGGACACGGCTAACCATGATTAGTTTGTACACTCTGCAGAGGTTTGTGCACTTTTCCCCACAAGACTCGATCGCCTCCGCTTGATTCTCTCACTACATGATGTTTGAGAAATTGATGACCGAGACACAGTCTTTCAGAAGTGCACCTTACGTATGGGTAGACAGTTACACCTACTTTCCCCTACATGTGCTAGTCTACCACTGTAAGAGTTCACACAACTTAGTCAACTATGCTAGAGCCCATAATAGCTTGCGGCTGCACACGGAAGTTTCTAGCATGAATAATCTCATGATCCCTTTGAACCTGGGTGGCGGTCCAAAAGAAAAACAGGCAATCCTGGAATACCCAGGTACCTCAATCCACCCAGATGTGAGTTTTAGTTGCCACCTTAAGTAAACCATTATTAACAACCTCACATCTGTCATGAATTTCACTCAAACCCAATCCACGTCTACGAGCATAGCATGGCAATAATAATAGCAACGTAGAAGTAACTCCCAAGGGATTGATAATAAAACAGGTAATAGGTACTACCACATCTACTTCCCAATACCCACAATTTAATTAGATCCTAATCATGCAAGTGTTTGAGGAAAACAGATCTAATGCAATAAAAACTGGGTATGGAAGGTATATGATCAAAGTGTTACTTGCCTTATTGATGATCCGCGAAACCTAGCGATTCGAAGTAACAAGCGGCACACTCCGGGTACTCTATCGCAAACAAACAAGCATACAATCAGTAATCATCTAATGCACAGGTAAAACTCGAATGAAAGAACCAACCAGAAAGTTCAACTTAAGAACTCCGGTTTCCAAAAAGAATCAACTCGAAAGAAGCAACGAAAGTCAAACGGCGAAAGAAAGAAACTTCGTTTACTAATCTGGATCTAGGTCAAATTTTACTGTAGCAAAAACTTGTTTGAGTAGGTTAAACGGAAAGAGAATTTCGAGACGAAACTCTAGGCGCTTGAATCGCCTGATTCCGATAAACGAGCAAGAAGTTAAACAGAATCGAAATTTCGATCAGAAATCGAATCTGAGATAATCGCAGAAAAATCCGTCGAAAAGAAAAACGGACGAACGGTTAAAGAACGGTCGTTCGTTAACAGAGAAAAACTGACGAACGCGTTCGTAAAACGAACGGTTCGGTGAACGCTCGCAAAATAACAAAACCGGAAAAAAAACCGATCTAGGGTTTTTTTTTAAACGAAGGGTTTTTTTTTAACAAAAACCGGCAACGACGAACGGGGCAGCGACAGTACCTCGTCGGGGCGGCTCCGGCGAGGGCTCCGGCGGGGCGTGGGGTGCGGGCGAGGGCGAGGGGCGGCGGCTCCCGGCGGCGGCGGCGGCGGCGGGATGAGTGCGGCGGCGGCGGCGGGTTGAGGGGAAGAGAGAGAGGGGGGTATATATGAGGGGGGGGTAGCAAGCTTGGAGGAGGGGGCAAGCTCCGGGGCGGCTCGGTCCCGTGGCCATGGCGGACTCCGGCGGCGCGGCGGCTTCTGTGCGGAGGAAGGAGAGGGCGCGGGCGGGCCGGCGCTCGGCGGGGCTTCGGCCCGGTCGGGCGTCGCGCAGTTTTTTTTTAAATAAGTTCCACGGAAAATAATTTGTAGAAAAACAAATAAAAATCAGAAAAATATAAAATAAATTTTCCCCGTCTAGTTAGAAAATCTAGAATAGGGTGAACATTTTTTTAAATCAAAATAAATATTTTGAAAACATGCGATATTTTTAATGCAATAAAAATTGCAAATAAAATCCGAATAAATTCCAATAAAATATTTTAACATTTTTCCTCCAGTTTTTCAATTGTTTTGGAGAAGTCATATTTTCTCCTCTCGTTTATTTTTAAAATGAAATATTTTTCCGGAGAGAAAATAATTAAAACCAAAAATCCTCGTCTTATTATTTGATGAAAATCAAATATGAAAACTCGAGAAAATCCCCAACTCTCTCCGAGGGTCCTTGAGTTGCTTAGGATTTATCGAGGATTTGTCAAAATGCAATAAAACATGATATGCAATGATGATCTATGTATAACATACCAAATTGGAAATTTGGGATGTTACAGCCTATTATTTGCTCACATGACATGTTTGCCATGATTTACTCTAGTGTGTTGCATCTTCGCTCCACTATCTTGCACGACTTGATTACTATGCTTGCTTGCCTTGTTGCATCACCAATGATTCATATTTTCTCCTTTCATGCGGTTGATGACAACCATCTACATGCTTTGCACATGATTGTTATTGCTTCTTGTCATATCTCTCCATATGTTGCCTCCCTATGCTAAATGATTTGCCATGTATTGAGTGCAACCATGCTATTAGTTTTGCTCATGAGATTGCCCCCATAGCTTTCTCACATATATTTGGAGATTTTGACATATTCCTTATGAAGCATGCTTGTCTTACCTCTTTGCACCATATACCTAGTGCCATGAATATTGCCATTGTTGCATCATATTATTCATGCACTTGTGCTTCTAATGGTTGTGTGCAAAACAAGAGAACCATCATGATGGATGATGTGTTTATCTACCATGCGCATACGTTCTTTATTTTGTTGTGTGCATGTGTAGGATACTTGGACTTTGTGTCAACTTCCACGTCACGTGAGTTGACAATCCGAGCACTTGAGAGCGAACCACCTTCTACCACGACGATTCTACATCGCACTTGCTTGTGCTTCGGCATTGTGAAGAATGCACAAGGACATGCTTTCAAGGTGATGTCCTTCTCTTTTGAGAACCTCCAAACCATGAGCATGGATATTGTGGATCATACTACTTGTGTTGATTGTACCATGCGACTTATTGGTCATCTTGGACCATTTGATTGCGCACATGTTAGAGATCTTACTTCGACTTGTCATTTTCGCCTTTCCATGCCTCATGACATATATACTTTATGTGTTGCATCCAATTCTTGGATTACTTGCTCCTCTCATATGTTTGGTTGCAACAATGTCATCACTTCACATATGCCATGTCCGATTGATTGCTACATGCTTGCCTTGATTGCCTCACACATGATGAACAATTGCTCTTTCCATTGTGTTGAGTGCCACACGGTATTCACTACACCCCATGCACATTATGCTTGGATTGTCTTGCACTTGACCCATGTGTTTAGGCACTTCATTTTATTTGGTGTTGTGAATGATTCATATGCCTACCATAGACCTTTCATTGAGCAATTTGTGAATGCTTGCTATGACCTCGAGGTAGATGCTTATTTTCTTGACACACATATTTGCATCACTACCTCACATTTACATGCTTGTCCCCATGATATCTTTGCTTGTGCTCGATTGATATACTTACATGCCATGTCACAATCCTTTGTCACACCATATGCTTTGCATGATGACGACACTTGTTTGGTGAATCACCTCTTGAATGCTTGGTTTTGCACTAACGCTAACCACATTTGTTTTTCCAAGTGTTTGTTGTCCTTACTCCTTTTGAGGGAATCACAAGACGGTGCGACATTGGAGAGTCCCCATTTCGAGCTTCAAGATGACAAGTACTTGGTGAACGTCCACTTCTACACGGCGAAGCCATCTCTTTCCCATGGTGATTTGGTTTTTGATCCGAGGTCGGATCTTTACCAAGGGCGGGGAGATGATGCGGAGCATCCTATGGACATCACCATGTCAAGAGTTTGTTTGGCAAGTGACACATGCGACATCTACTTCACATACGCAAAGGTGAATCATCTCCTTTACACGTGTTCACTTGACCCCTTCGAGGATGGTATACTACTTGAGACTTCTCCCGTGTGCATGCATAGGTATTGTCGGAGCTTCACGGATGTTGAGGAGGAGTGAAAGCGCCAAGGAACAACTACACCATCCGCGACGGAAGCCTGGAAGCGACGACGGAAGAAGACGGAGCTGCTGAAGCTACACCGGCCGGACATCCGGCGCCAGCCCCGGACATCCGGCGCCTCGCCAAAGCCCGGACATCCGGCCCTTCCCCCGGAAATTCGGCATCGACGACAGAACGCACCCGAAGTTTGGCCACTTCAGCCCGGACATCTGGCCCGAGCCCCGGACATCCGGTGCCTCGCGAAGCCCCGGACATCCGGCCCCCAGCCCGGACATCCGGAGCCTGCCTGCGAGCAGCCACGGGCCAGAGGCCCATGTATCTCTCTTTCCCACTTACCCCTTCGTGGCTTAGACTATATATACTACTCCCCCTCCTCCTAGTTAGGGTTAGCAAAGTGATAGCTCATTTGATAGAGAGCTTTGCTCCTTGTACCACTCTACTCTTGAGAGAGAGAGAGACTACTACTCCTTATGGAGGCCAAGACCTCCATCTAGGAGAAGATCCTGCGGGATATATCATCAAGACCCCCCTCTTGGGTGGCCTCCCTTCAAGACCTCCTCATGGAGATGAACTTTACCTTGTATCTTTCCCTTTGTTGTTCATGTACCTTGTGGATCTTGTGTTTTTGATTGTCTAGTGGATGTGTGATTGGACTTGTTCTTGAGTGTTTCCCCCTTGTGATTTCTCTCCGTTCTTCCCCGTGTTCATCGTGTTCTTCGAGGGAACCCACTCCAATCGTGAAAGATCGGTCTACACTGGGTTAGCCCCGTATCACGGGTTGTATGTTATTCCTAAGTCGTAATCCGTGATCAACTCAACCCAACGTCTTTGCCTGAGATTCAAATCCGGTTGGGTGAAGATATATTTCAGACTTTGGTGATCGGTGAAGATCTCGCAATTACCGAGAAGGTAATGTCGCCATGTTTTGAGTGCATGTACCACAACTGCAAGCTCTAGATCATGTGTGGGATAGTTATCCTCATGTGGACACATATGTCAAGAAGCGTACGCAATCACATGACGATCTTGCATGAGTATGCAACCCAGACCTTGCCGCGAGGCGTCACAATAGATAACAAAGTCCTTGGAGAAATCTGGTGGCACAAGTACGGGAGCAGATGTCAGGCATCTTAGTAGTTATTGAAAACCACTATGGGGTCCACTCGAACTCTTTATCTTTCTTCAGGAGTTCAGCTAGAGGCTTAGCAACCTTGGAGAAGTTCTCGACGAAGCGACGGCAGTAGCTCGCTAAGCCAAGGAAACTCCGAACTTGCTTGACCGATTCAGGTGGAGTCCAATCAATAACAGCCTGAACTCGCTCGGGATTGACAGCAATACCCTTACCAGAGATTACATGTCCTAGGTAGTGAAGGAAATATGCCCTAGAGGCAATACAAAAGTTGTTATTTATATTTCCTTATATCATGATAAATGTTTATTATTCATGCTAGAATTTTATTAACCGGAAACTTAGTACATGTGTGAATACATAGACAAACAGAGTGTCACTAGTATGCCTCTACTTGACTAGCTCGTTAATCAAAGATGGTTAAGTTTCCTAGCCATGGACAAGAGTTGTCATTTGATGAACGGGATCACATCATTAGAGAATGATGTGATTGACTTGACCCATCCGTTAGCTTGGCACGATGATCGTTTAGTTTGTTGCTATTGCTTTCTTCATAACTCATACATGTTCCTCTGACTATGAGATTATGCAACTCCCGAATACCGGAGGAACACTTAGTGTGCTATCAAACATCACAACATAACTGGGTGATTATAAAGATTCTCTACAGGTGTCTCCGATGGTGTTTGTTGAGTTGGCATAGATCGAGATTAGTATTTGTCACTCCGATTGTCGGAGAGGTATCACTGGGCCATCTCGGTAATGCACATCACTATAAGCCTTGCAAGCAATGTGACTAATGAGTTAGTTATAGGATGATTCATTACGGAACGAGTAAAGAGACTTGCCGGTAACGTGATTGAACTAGGTATTGAGATACCGACGATCAAATCTCGGGCAAGTAACATACCGATGAAAAGGGAACAACGTATGTTGTTATGCGGTTTGACCGATAAAGATCTTCGTAGAATATGTAGGAACCAATATGAGCATCCAGGTTCCTTTATTGGTTATTGACCGGAGATGAGTCTCGGTCATGTCTACATAGTTCTCGAACCCGTAGGGTCCGCACGCTTAACGTTTGATGACGATTTGTATTATGACTTTATGTGTTTTGATGTACCGACGGTTGTTCGGAGTCCCGGATGTGATCACGGACATGACGAGTAGTCTCGAAATGGTCGAGACATAAAGATCAATATATTGGAAGGCTATGTTTGGACATGGGAATGGTTCCAGGTGAGTTCGGGCATTTACCGGAGTACCGGGGGGTTACCGGAACCCCCCGGGGAGTCATTGGGCCTTAATGGGCCTTAGTGGGAGAGAGGAGGAGGCGGCCAAGGTGGGGGCGCCCCCCCTAAGCCCAGTCCAAATTGGGTGGGGGCCGGCCCCCCTTTCCTTCTCTCCTTCTCCCCCTTGCTTCTTCTCCTACTCCAACTAGGGAAGGGGGGGGGGGGAATCCTACTCCCACCGGGAGTAGGACTCCCCCCTTGGGTGTGCCATGAGAGGGCCGCCCCTCCCCTCCTCCACTCCTTTATATACGGAGGAGGGGGCACCCCATAGACACACAAGTTGATTGTTTAGCCGTGTGCGGTGCCCCCCTCCACAGATTTCCACCTCGGTCATATTATTGCAGTGCTTAGGCGAAGCCCTGCGCCGGTAGCTTCATCATCACCGTCACCATGCCGTCGTGCTGACGAAACTCTCCCCCGACCTCAGCTGGATCTAGAGTTCATGGGACGTCACCGAGCTGAACGTGTGCAGATCGCGGAGGTGCCGTATCTTCCGTGCTAGGATTGGTCGGATCGTGAAGACGTACGACTACATCAACCGCACGTCATAACGCTTCCGCTTACGGTCTACGAGGGTACGTGGACAACAATCTCCCCTCTCGTTGTTATGCATCACCTAGATGTATCTTGTGTGTGAGTAGGAAAATTTTGAAATTACTGCGTTCCCCAATAGTGGCATCTGAGCCAGGTCTATGCGTAGATGTTATATGCACGAGTAGAACACAAAGAGTTGTGGGCGATAATAGTCATACTGCTTACCAGCATGTCATACTTCGATTCGGCAGTATTGTTGGATGAAGCGGCCCAGACTGACATTACGCATAAGCTTACGCGAGACTGGTTCTACCGATGTGCTTTCCACACAGGTGGCTGGCGGGTGTCAGTTTCTCCAACTTTAGTTGAATCGAGTGTGACTACGCCCGGTCCTTGTTGAAGGTTCAAACAGCACACTTGACGAAAAATCGTTGTGGTTTTGATGCGTAGGTAAGAACGGTTCTTGCTCAGCCCGTAGCAGCCACGTAAAACTTACAACAACAAAGTAGAGGACGTCTAAGTTGTTTTTGCAGGGCATGTTGTGATGTGATATGGTCAAGACATGATGCTAAATTTTATTGTATGAGATGATCATGTTTTGTAACAGAGTTATCGGCAACTGGCAGGAGCCATATAGTTGTCGCTTTATTGTATGCAATGCAATCGCCCTGTAATTGTTTTTACTTTATCGCTAAGTGGTAGTGATAGTCGTAGAAGCAATAGTTGGCGAGACAACAACGATGCTACGATGGAGATCAAGGTGTCGCGCTGGTAACTATGGTGATCATTACGGTGCTTTGGAGATGGAGATCAAAGGCACAAGATGATGATGGCCATATCATATCACATATATTGATTGCATGTGATGTGTAGCCTTTATGCATCTTATTTTGCTTAGATCGAGGGTAGCATTATAAGATGATCTCTGACTAAATTTCAAGGTACAAGTGTTCTCCCTGAGTATGCACCGTTGCGAAAGTTTGTCATGCCGAGACACCACGTGATGATCGGGTGTGATAAGCTCTACGTTGATATACAATGGGTGCAAGCCAGTTTTGCACATGCAGAATACTCGGGTTAAACTTGACGAGCCTAGCATATGCAGATATGGCCTCAGAACACTGAGACCGAAAGGTCGAGCGTGAATCATATAGTAGATATGATCAACATAGTGATGTTCACCATTGAAAACTACTCCTTCTCACGTGATGATCGGACATGGTTTAGTTGATATGTATCACATGATCACTTAGATGATTAGAGGGATGTCTATCTAAGTGGGAGTTCTTAAGTAATATGATTAATTGAACTTGAATTTATCATGAACTTAGTACCTGATAGTATTTTGCATGTCTATGTTATTGTAGATAAATGGCCTGTGCTGTTGTTCCGTTGAATTTTAATGCGTTCCTAGAGAAAGCTAAGTTGAAAGATGATGGTAGCAATTACACGGACTGGGTCCGTAACTTGAGGATTATCCTCATTGCTGCACAGAAGAATTACGTCCTGGAAGCACCGCCAGGTGCCAAACCCGCTGTTGGAGCAACGCCAGATGTTATGAACGTCTGGCAGAGCAAAGCTGATGACTACTCGATAGTTCAGTGTGCCATGCTTTACGGCTTAGAACCGGGACTTCAACGATGTTTTGAACGTCATGGAGCATATGAGATGTTCCAGGAGTTGAAGTTAATATTTCAAGCAAATGCCCGGATTGAGAGATATGAAATCTCAAATAAGTTCTATAGCTGCAAAATGGAGGAGAATAGTTTTGTCAGTGAACATATACTCAGAATGTCTGGGTACCACAACCACTTGACTCAACTGGGAGTTAATCTTTCTGATGATAGTGTCATTGTCAGAGTTCTTCAATCACTGCCACCAAGCTACAAAAGCTTCGTGATGAACTATAATATGCAAGGGATGGATAAGACAATTCCCGAGCTCTTCGCGATGCAAAAGGTTGCAGAGGTACAAAATCAAGAAGGAGCATCAAGTGTTGATGGTTAACAAGACCATCGGTTTCAAGAAAAAGGGCAAAGGGAAGAAGGGGAACTTCAAGAAGAACAGCAAACAAGTTGCTACTGAAGTGAAGAAGCCCAAGTCTGGACCTAAGCCTGAGACTGAGTGCTTCTACTTCAAAGGGACTGGTCACTTGAAGCGGAACTACCCCAAGTATTTGGCGGAGAAGAAGGATGGAAAAGTGAAAGGTATATTTGATATACATGTTATTGATGTGTACTTAACTAATGCTCGCAGTAGCGCCTGGGTATTTGATACTAGTTCTGTTGCTAATATTTGCAACTCGAAATAGGGGCTATGGATTAAGCGAATATTGGCTAAGGATGAGGTGACAATGCGCGTGGGAAATGGTTCCAAAGTCGATGTGATCGCCGTCGGCACGCTACCTCTACATCTACCTTCGGGATTAGTTTTAGACATAAATAATTGTTATTTGGTGCCAGCGTTGTGCATGAACATTGTATCTGGATCTTGTTTGATGCGAGACAGTTATTCGTTTAAATCAGAGAATAATGGTTGTTCTATTTATATGAGCAATATCTTTTATGGTCATGCACCCTTGATGAGTGGTCTATTTTTACTAAATCTTGATAGTAGTGATACACATGTTCATAGTATTGAAGCCAAAAGATATAAGTTTAATAATGATAGTGCAACTTATTTGTGGCACTGTCGTTTAGGTCATATTGGTGTAAAGCGCATGAAGAAACTCCATGCTGATGTGATTTTGGTATCACTTGATTATGAATCACTTGATGCTTGCGAACCGTGCCTCATGGGCAAGATGACTAAAACTCCGTTCTTCGGAACAATGGAGCGAGCAACAGACTTGTTGGAAATAATACATACTCATGTATGCGATCCGATGGGTATTGATGCTCACGGCGGGTATCGTTATTTTCTAACCTTCACAGATGATTTGAGTAGATATGGGTATATCTTCTTGATGAAACATAAGTCTGAAACATTTGAAAAGTTCAAAGAATTTCTGAGTGCAGTGGAAAATCATCGTAACAAGAAAATAAAGTTTCTACGATCTGATCGTGGAGGAGAATATTTGAGTTACGAGTTTGGTCTTCATTTGAAACAATGTGGAATAGTTTAGCAACTCACGCCACCCGGAACACCACAGCGTAATGGTGTGTCCGAACGTAGTAATCGTACTTTACTAGATATGGTGCGATCTATGATGTCTCTTACTAATTTACCGTTATCGTTTTGGGGTTATGCTTTAGAGACGGCTGCATTCATGTTAAATAGGGCACCATCTAAATCCGTTGAGACGACACATTATGAACTGTGGTTTGGCAAGAAACCCAAGTTGTCGTTTCTTAAAGTTTGGGGCTGCGATGCTTATGTGAAAAACTTCAACCTGATAAGCTCGAACCCAAATCGGAGAAATGTGTCTTCATAGGATACCCAAAGGAGACAGTTGGGTACACCTTCTATCACAGATCCGAAGGCAATATATTCGTTGCTAAGAATGGATCCTTTCTAGAGAAGGAGTTTCTCTCGAACGAAGTGAGTGGGAGGAAAGTAGAACTTGATGAGGTAATTGTACCTTCTCCCGAGTTGGAAAGTAGTACATCACAGAAGACAGTTCCAGTGATTTCTATACCAACTTGTGAGGAAGCTAATGATGATGAGCATGAAAACTTTTGATCAAGTTACTAACGAACCTCATAGGTCAACCAGAGTAAGATCCGCACCAGAGTGGTACAGTAATCCTGTTCTGGAGGTCATGTTACTTGACCATGACGAACCTACGAACTATGAGGAAGCGATGATGAGCCCAGATTCCGCAAAATGGCTTGAGGCCATGAAATCTGAGATGGGATCCATGTATGAGAACAAAGTGTGGACTTTGGTTGACTTGCCCAATGATCGGCAAGCCATAGAGAATAAATGGATCTTCAAGAAGAAGACTGATGCTGACGGTAATGTTACTGTCTACAAAGCTCGACTTATTGCGAAAGGTTTTCGATAAGTTCAAGGAGTTGACTATGATGAGACCTTCTCACCCGTAGCGATGCTTAAGTCCATCTGAATCATGTTAGCAATTGCCGCATTTTATGATTATGAAATTTGGCAAATGGATGTCAAAACTGCATTCCTTAATGGATATCTTAAAGAAGAGTTGTATATGATGCAACCAGAAGGTTTTGTCGATCCAAAAGGTGCTAACAAAGTGTGTAAGCTCCAGCGATCCATTTATGTACTCGTGCAAGCATCTCGGAGTTGGAATATACGCTTTGATAGTGTGATCAAAGCATATGGTTTTATACAGACTTTTGGAGAAGCCTGTATTTACAAGAAAGTGAGTGGGAGCTCTGTAGCATTTCTGATATTATATATGGATGACATATTGTTGATCGGAAATGATACGAAATTTCTGAATAACATAAAAGGATACTTGAATAAGAATTTTTCAATGAAAGACCTCGGTGAAGCTGCTTATATATTGGGCATCAAGATCTATAGAGATAGATAAAGACGCTTAATTGGACTTTCACAAAGCACATACCTTGATAAAGTTTTGAAGAAGTTCAAAATGGATCAAGCAAATAAAGGGTTCTTGCCTGTGTTACAAGGTGTGAAGTTGAGTCAGACTCAATGCCCGACCACTGCAGAAGATGGAGAGAAAATTAAAGTCATTCCCTATGCTTCAGCCATAGGTTCTATCATGTATGCAATGCTATGTACCAGACCTGATGTGTGCCTTGCTATTAGTTTAGCAGGGAGGTACCAAAGTATTCCAGGAGTGGATCACTTGACAACGGTCAAGAACATCCTGAAATACCTGAAAAGGACTAAGGACATGTTTCTCGTTATGGAGGTGGCAAAGAGCTCGTCGTAAACGGTTACGTCGATGCAAGCTTTGACACTGATCTGGATGACTCTAAGTCACAAACCGGATACGTATTTTTATTGAATGGTGGAGCTGTCGGTTGGTGCAGTTCCAAGCAGAGCGTCGTGGCGGGATCTACGTGTGAAGCGGAGTACATAGCTGCTTCGGAAGCAGCAAATGAAGGAGTCTGAATGAAGGAGTTCATATCCGATCTAGGTGTCATACCTAGTGCATCGGGTCCAATGAAATTTTTGTGTGACAATACTAGTGCAATTGCCTTGGCAAAGGAATCCAGATTTCACAAGAGAACCAAGCACATCAAGAGACGCTTCAATTCCATCCGCGATCAAGTCAAGGAGGGAGACATAGAGATTTGCAAGATACATGCGGATCTGAATGTTGCAGACCCATTGACTAAGCCTCTCTCATGAGAAAAACATGATCAACACTTAGACTCCATGGGTGTTAGAATCAGTACAATGTAATCTAGATTATTGACTCTAGTGCAAGTGGGAGACTGAAGGAAATATGCCGTAGAGGCAATAATAAAGTTGTTATTTATATTTCCTTATATCATGATAAATGTTTATTATTCATGCTAGAATTGTATTAACCAGAAACTTAGTACATGTGTGAATACATAGACAAACAGAGTGTCACTAGTATGCCTCTACTTGACTAGCTCGTTAATCAAAGATGGTTATGTTTCCTAGCCATGGACAAGAGTTGTCATTTGATGAACGGGATCACATCATTAGAGAATGATGTGATTGACTTGACCCATCCGTTAGCTTGGCATGATGATCGTTTAGTTTGTTGCTATTGTTTTCTTCATAGCTTATACATGTTCCTATGACTATGAGATTATGCAACTCCCGAATACCGGAGGAATACTTAGTGTGCTATCTAACATCACAACGTAACTGGGTGATTATAAAGATGCTCTACAGGTGTCTTCGATGGTCTTTGTTGAGTTAGCATAGATCGAGATTAGGATTTGTCACTCCGATTGTCGGAGAGGTATCTCTGGGCCCTCTTGGTAATGCACATCACTATAAGCCTTGCAAGCAATGTGACTAATGAGTTAGAATCTGTATGTTGTTATACGGTTTGACCGATAAAGATCTTCGTAGAATCTATAGGAACCAATATGAGCATGCAGGTTCCGCTATTGGTTATTGACAGGAGATGAGTCTCGGTCATGTTTACATAGTTCTCGAACCCGTAGGGTCCGCACGCTTAATGTTGAACGACGCTTGGTCTTATGAGTTTGGGTGTTTTGATGTACCGAAGATTTTTCGGAGTCCCGGATGTGACCACGGACTTGACGAGGAGACTCGAAATGCTCGAGAAATAAAGATCGATATATTGCAAGGCTATGTTTGGACATCAGAATGGTTCTAGGTGAGTTCGGGCATTTACCGGAGTACCGGGGGGTTACCGGAACCCCCCAGGGAGTCATTGGGCCTTAATGGGCCTTAGTGGGAGAGAGGACGAGGCGGCCAAGGTGGGCCCCCTCCCAAGCCCAATCCGAATTGGGTGGGGGGCCGACCCCCCTTTCCTTCTCTCCTTCTCCCCCTTCCTTCTTCTCCTACTCCAACTAGGGAAGGGGGTATTCCTACTCCCACCAGGAGTAGGACTCCCCCCTTGGGTGCGCCATGAGAGGGCCGGCCCTCCCCTCCTCCACTCCTTTATATACAGGGCAAGGGGCACCCCATAGACAAAAAAGTTGATTGTTTAGCCATGTGCGGTGCCCCCCTCCACAGATTTCCACCTCGGTCATATCGTTGCAGTGCTTAGGCGAAGCCCTGCACAGGTAACTTCATAATCACCATCACCACGCCATCATGCTGACGGAACTCTCCCCCGACCTCAGCTGGATCTAGAGTTCGTGGGACGTCACCGAGATGAACGTGTGCAGATCGCGGAGGTGTCGTATCTTCTGTGCTAGGATCGGTCGGATCGTGAAGACGTACGACTACATCAACCGCGTTGTCATAACGCTTCCGCTTACGGTCTACGAGGGTACGTGGACAACACTCTCCCCTCTAGTTGCTATGCATCACCTAGATGGATCTTGTGTGTGCGTAGGAAAATTTTGAAATTACTGCGTTCCCCAATAGGTAGGTCACTTCTGGCAACTAGAATTCACATTTAGAGAATTTGGCATAAAGGCGGTGCTCTCAAAGTTTCATCAATACCAGCCTTAGCAAACCATCCGATCCATTCCATCCTTGTTCTTGACGAAGAGGACGGGACAAGCCCGAGGAGAAGAACTAGAACGGATGAAACCCTTTTGCAAGGACTCATCACCTTGTTTCTTAAGCTTGGCTAGTTCTAAGGTTGCTATCTTATAGGGTCTTCTAGAGATCGGGACTGTTCCTGGAACAAGCACTATAAAAAAAGACACATCCGTGACATTTTGGGCCGAACGAAAAAAAATTCTGTCATACTTACGACACTTCTATGACGATAATTGTGACAAAACCCGGTATCATCATAGATGTGGTGGGATCCTACTTCTATGACAAAAAATCATGACATAAAATGGGCTTTTCGTCCTGGGCGGGCTGGAGACGCAGCTGCATGACATTCTTTGGGCCATCCATGACGGGAAAAACCGTGGTAGAAGCGAGGGCGAGGAAAATATCAGGGTTCCCGGTTAGGGTGGGTGGTCGGGGCCGAGCGATGCGCATTTCTCTCGTACACGCATGCGCGTGGGGTGCGAGGCATTTGGCTCTAACTGAACCCGAGCGATTGCACTGCAAGCTACGCGTTACTGAACCCGAGTGATCGATCGATGGCTGTTAACTGAACCTGATCGAGCGATTCCTTCGCTACTGCTGCTAACTGAAGCCGATCGATGCTGCCTCTGGATGAACAGTGACCGTTGCTGGGGGGGTTTGGAGGGTTTGGATGAACAGTTCCCGGTGGGGTTGGATGAACAGGACCCAGTGGTGTTGCCTCTGGATGAACAGTGAGCGTTACTGGAGGGGGTTGGATGAACAGTTCCCGGTGGGGGTGGATGAACAGGACCCCGTGGTGTTGCCTCTGGATGAACAGGACCCCGATCGATCGAGCCGGTTGGGGCTGGAGGAACAGGACCCCGTGGAGGGCTGGATGAACAGGACCACCCCGTGGAGGGCAGGATGAACAGTAGACGGTGGAGGGCTGCATGAACAGTAGCCCGTGGAGGGTGGCTGAACAGGAGCCCGTGGAGAGAGGTGGTTGAACAGTAGCCGGTGGAGTAGCGCGCGGTGGAGGCTGGATGAACAGGAGCCCGTGGATGAACAGTCGCAGGTGGAGGCTGGAGGAGGTCGACGGTGGATGAACAGTAGCCCGTGGAGGCTGGAGGGGGTCGACGGTGGAGATGAACAGTGTCCCGTGGAGTCCCATTTTGCGGTACGCCACACCCCTCTCGATGAACAGGACCCCCGTTTCTACCGTAGCGCTCCAACACAAGTCCGTTTCCTCCGTTTTGCGGTACGCCACACCCCTCCCGATCAACAGGAACCCCATTTCCACCATAGCAGGTCCGTTTCCTCCATTTTGCGGTACGCCAGACCCTTCCCGATGAACAGGATCCTGTTTCGACCGTGGCTGGTCGAACACAAGGCCGTTTCCTCCGTTCTACGGTACGCCAGACATCGTCTCCATCGGCTGTTCCGTCCAAGCTGGTTGGCTCCCACGTGTTCCGTTTCCTCCTGATGAACATGACGCATTCCGTTGCCTCCCCATGAACACGACGACGACGCAGTTTCTCCGTTCCGACCCAGCCATGTACACGAGCCCTGACCGTACATATGCGTGAGTAGGTGTTCGAGACCCTGCCGTATGTACGTACGTGGCCGTATTTTCTTTCTTGCACACTGGCTGCTGTACGTACGTGTACATGCTACGTGCGCGCCTCTACTATGACACGTGCGCGCCTCTACATCGACCAGTATGTACGTACATGTTCGCGACCAGAATGACAATGCTACGTACGCTTCGACCAGGTGGGTCCCGACTGTCAGGCACTTCCTTGCATGCGAAGATGTAGCTGGTGGGTCCCAGCAGTCAGGGGGCGAATCATTTTTTTGCCCGGACGCACTTCCTTGCGTGCGAAGATGTAGCTGGTGGGTCCCAGCATTCAGGGAGAAACGTTTTTTCGCGAAACATGGTGGCCCGTCTGGTGGGTCCCTGCTGTCAGGTGGAGGAATAATTATTTTGCGCGTAATAAGGAGGCACTTCCTTGCTGCGGCCGTGGACCTAGCTGTCAGCCTCTCCACGTACAGTCCACGTCCGATGGAAGCCGTTCCTTGACCACGTTGACCACGCGCGCTGAGAGCACCAGGGCGGTGGACGACGACAAGGCCTAGGAAGGGGACGACGCGGAGCCGGTGAAGACACGGAAGTGGAAGCCCGCGCGGAGAGGAGTACGAGGGTTCACTGGTTCGGCTACGGTGTGAGGCTGCCATCGCCGCAGGACCTGGCCAGCGGTGGGAATAGTAGGGGGCGGTGAGACCTCCGCGGCAGCACAGCCGGCCACGAGAGGCAGGAGCATGCGGCACGACCGGTGCTGCTTTGGGCGGCTGGAGCAAGAAGACCAGAGGTTGAAGAAGCACTACAGCCGTTGGATGGACATCATACGGTCACTAGAGCAAGAATCGTTCATATTGACTAAGTTAACAAAGCCCTCCGTCCCCGTTAACTTAGTAGGCCCACAAGTCAGCCACCCACCAAGGTGGGTCCCAACTAGCAGGGGGAGTATTCATTTTTTTGTGTGTAATAAGGAGGCACTTCCGGTGGGTCCGAGCTGACAGCGGGGGGAACATTTTTTTCGCGAAATACGGTGACCCGTCCGATGGGTCTCAGCAGTCAGGGGGAAAACATTTTTTCGCAAAATACGGTGGCCTGTCTGATGGGTCCCTGCTGTTAGGTGGAGGAATCATTATTTTCCGCGTAATAAGGAGGCACTTCCTTGCTGCGGCTGTGGACCCAACTGTCAGCCTCTCCACGTACAGTACACTTCCGATGGAAATCGTTCCTTGACCACGTTGACCATGCCGCGTTCCGTTGCATGCATGCGTCCATGGGCGTGGTGCGTCCCCACTGTCATCCTCTCACGTACAGTCATCTTCCGATGACTCTCGGTTGTTGACCATGTTGACGACACAGTGCCGAGCGCACCAAAGGCCGGTGGACGATGGCGAGGACCCAGCCTGGAACGACCCGGAGATGGGGAAGACAGTGCAGTGGAGTCGTAGATGGAGGTTCGGGTGCGCGGCAGCACAGCCGCGGTGCCGCCCACGGGAGACAGGAGCAAGAATAGAGGTTGAAGAAGGAGCACGGCTGTTGGATTAACATCCAACGGTCCAGCTGCTAGAATCATTTGTTGATTAAGTTGACAAAGCCCTGCGTACACGTCCGCTTAGTAGGCCCACAAGTCAGCCACCAAATTTGACGGGTACCAGCTGTCAACGGGAGGAATAATTTTTTTGCATAACAAGGAGGCACTTCCATCCGTGCGAAGATACAGCCGGTGGGTCCCAGCTGTCAGGTGGAGGAAACATTTTTTTCAGCTTAATAAGGAGGAACTTTCCTTGCGTGCGACCATGGACCTCGTGGGTCCCAGCCATCAGGCTCTCCACGTATAGTCCTCTTCCGATGACTCTTGTTTGTTGACCATGCCGCACCGAGCGCAGCGAGGTGGTGGACGACGGCGAGGCCCCGGACGGGAACGACTCAGAGATGGGAAGACGCAACAGTGGAGTCGCAGATTGAGTGGAGGAGAAGGGTTATAACTGGTTCTGGTGCGGCGTGGGGCTACAGTCGGTGGAGAATAAGAGGAGGTGTGGAGGGGTGGAGGGATAGCCTGGCCGACGGTGGGGTAGCGCTTGGCAGCGATGCGTGCTAAGCAGAGCTGCTAGCCGCCGGAGGCCGGACCAGGCGGTCCCGGCGACGCTGGAGGGAGAAGACGAGAGATTGAAGGTGCATGCCGACAAAGTTGACAATGCCCCGCGTAGGCTTCGACCTATTGGCCCACATGTCAGCCTGCAAAAATGTGGCATATATTT
Source organism: Aegilops tauschii subsp. strangulata (assembly GCF_002575655.3). Classification (NCBI taxonomy): domain Eukaryota; kingdom Viridiplantae; phylum Streptophyta; class Magnoliopsida; order Poales; family Poaceae; genus Aegilops; species Aegilops tauschii. Next base: position 291,963,341 of record NC_053038.3, read on the forward strand.
AACCCATGTTTTCTAGAATGTACTGTCCATTTGCTGGGCTGGGTGAACAAATAATTTCGCGTCAATGCGGCCCATTTATATCATCTAAGAAATCCCAGCCCATTTGCACTTCCTTCAAATACACGAATTAGCTGGGCTCATTATATACATATAATGTTATGTTAGAAGGAGCAATTAATTACAAAAATAAACCGGAAAGGCACATTTTTTATATACATAATTAACAAATTAGCGAGTTATTGCTCAAAATAAAAATGAGCGCGTTATTATTACATTGGTCCTTAAAATCTTCGCAAGCTTTTGTATGCAATCACCAGGATTTTCCTTGCCTGTGAGTCAAAAACAACCAAGATTTTCCTTGCCAACTTCTGTTAAACATTTACTTTTATAAGTTAATAACATGTGGGATGTTTTTATAATGTATATATAAGTCTCTATAAAATATACGATAATAGTAATAATATAAATATATATAATGTGGTTAAAAAATACATTGGGCTGCCGATCTTTAAGAAAAAGCCCATAGGCCGGTATGAACCTCAAAAAATAAGTTGAAACCACTGTCACCGTATGTCGTGGGCTACGCATGTTAAGTTACAAAACCTAGGCCTAGCTGATACTTGTTCGCCCTCTGGAAAAAAATGATACCAGTTCCTCGAGCAAACTGGATTATAGAGGGGGCCGGCGGCACGACTAAAGAAGCACATCAGGAGCGATTTTTTTCTTTAGTGGATGGCTCCCGATGGCGTTTTTTTACTTGCCTCCGCACCATACAACTTGTATTTTTAGCCTCCCAGTCCGTGGTGGACCAGCAGCCCATTTGCTGGGCAGGCCAACCTACCGAAACCAGCACTAGATTTTTTATCAAGCCCCAAAAACAACGCAGTACTATGTTTGTTTTGAGGCCGAAAACATTACGGCAGGGGTTGAGCGGGGGAGGGGGCAAGACAGAGCAAAAACATTAAAAAGAGCTGATGCGCTGTTGCTACCCTAACAAAGCAGGTGCAATTCTTCTTGGGAAGAAGGTGTGCCGTTGACACCCACACGTCACATACTCCACAGTAGGCATACTAAGAAGTTCACACACAAGCACAACAGAAAAGGTAAACATTCGTATCAAACTCAGGTTCACAGGACACGTTCATACTCATAGCCAACATTCACTATCAACAACTCAAAATATTCATATATACACAAGTTCAGCATGTCTATGGATCCAAATGATTGATAGATCACACAACAATATTCATAGATAATTCACAAAAAGATTCAGATATACACATGTTCAGTATGTTTATGCATCCAAATGATTGATATCACAGCCAATATGATCCATGGACGAACTTTAATTACCTAGGGTACAGACTGGTAAATGGTGTTCAGTCGGAGGTACTTCTTGCTAAAATTAATGCTTGTACGAGTAAACTTTCGAGTACATAAGAGGCAGCACAGACAATCTGAACTTTGCTTGTAGGTTTATCCTCAAATAGTGGCCTCGTGCCGAGGGAGGTTTGAGCAACTTGGCCACTACATTCATCCAACTAGTTTACTGGCTCACTTTGGTCCTGTAGCTCGCCAAAATTCTACATTGCAGACTGGTAAATGGTGTTCAGTCGGAGGTACTTCCTTCTAAAATTAATGCTTGTACGAGTAAACTTTCGAGTATATAAGAGACAACACAGACAATCTGAACTTGGCTTGTAGGTTTATCCTCAAATAGTGGCCTCGTGCCGAGGGAGGTTTGAGCATCTTGGCCACTACTTTCATCCAGCTAGTTTACTGGCTCATCTTGGTCATGTATCTCGCCAAAATTCTACATTGCAGACGAGAAAGGAGGCGGTTGACAAAATGAACCACCCAAATTTTTTGTGCAGTTCAACTGAAATGGAGCATCCCTGGCATGCAGACTGATTAAGTGCCAGATGAATATACGCGTCAACCAACTTGTCTAGGATCTTTAGACTCCATGCCATACAGTTTGCTACCATATGTGCCGATAACCAAAAGGCACAAGTTGGGACCAAAGACTGGACTGCGTTTTTCTGGGCTATGCGCCAAGCAATATTTTTGGCGTTCACTCTCCTAATACATGGAGTTTGACAATTGGGTGACGCCGGTTGATACTCGAGTGAATATAGGCACTTCTTCTTGTCAACATCGATGCTTGTCTGAGTGAACTTTGGAGTACATAGCAGCAGCATAAGTACCTGTCCATCTGATCTTTTTTTGTAGTTCTACTGAAATCACCCGATGTAATGATTTGCCTACGAGTTCAGGCTCCAAGTTACTCCTTTATGAAATCGGCAAACAGTAGCACAATACCAAATTACCAATACATATGACAAACACAATAATTAGGATAAAGACCAGTACCAACCTGTGTGAGGTAGCATATCAATTACTATTTCCTTTGAGTGGAAGCCGAGATAAGCCAAGCGACTGATAGCAAAGGAAGAATGCAAGCCGAGATTAGCGACTAACAGGAAAGGAAGGAAGCTGTCGAGGCAATGAAGCACCCAAAGTTTTTGTGCAGTTCCACCAAAATCAAGCATCCCTATTGGCACATATATTGAGAGAGTGAGATTACTGTAATAGTGGGACTAGTTGATGAAATATACACTAACAAATAGAAGCACCCTCATTATCTTAATGGGTAAAGTTAGCATTCCCTCCCTGCTCCACCACATGATTCACCTCCATAGACAAACATACACACGTACATGATTCAGCATAGGGTGCTACTAAAGATTTGTTCAAATCCGACAGGAAAATTAGGCAGCAATAAATTAGTGGTACTTAAGTACTCCTAATTAATTAAGTGAGATAGCAGAAGTGGAAGGGCTCCCTGGAGGATCGTCCCACATGTAAGGTAGTCGTTGTCGGTGTCACACCCTGATTTTCATGCCACAACACTTAAGTCAATAAATCATGCTAAAATGTGGTTTGACAAAAACTTTTGAGTGTTCGGGACTTTGCTTGATTTGATTTTTGTGTGTTGTTTGCAAGTGCTCTAAAAATCAAATAAATCCTCCAACTCTTATACTCCTTCTACTTGATCCAAAAACTTTCCTCAATGATCATGCCATGTGTATAGGACATAATAGTATTTTCTTACAAAAATTTTTTGGCCAAAAAGTATTATCTAAACTAGGTTTTCCAAAAAACCCTGAATTGAGACTTGAACTACAAGTACTTAATTTAGGGCATGAAAATATTTCAAAAATTATATTTGACTCCTATTAGATAAAGGACTCCCAAAAACCAGAAAATATAATTTTAAAAGTAATTTTCCTATTTTATTTAAAGGCTTTTTATTTAGGCCAGAAATGGTCTTTAATAGGTTGAAATTACTTAAAAGCTTCAAAAATATTTGAGAAAAATCAAGGAAACTCAGTGGATATATATTTTCCATATATAAGAGTTTCAACACATGGTCATGTTCAAATTATTGGTCAAACCCCTCAAATACCCTTTCCGGACATTTCAAGCTTTTGAAATGTTTACAAAGGAAATATTCTCCATTAAATACGGGAAAGTTCTAGAATGTCAAAAATGACCTACTTGAGGATCCTGCAAAGTCTCATGTCATGGAGAACAATATAGCCTCACCAAACCCTCTCAAAACCATTTCTGTCCTTTTTCCAAGTTTGAACAACTTTGCACTACCAAACATGTCCAAATGCTCTCAAACTTGGTGCACATGCTCAAATGGTGTAATAATGCATCTAGACCAAATAGCACAAGTTGGAGAGAAGGATATCATGATCAAAGTGTTCTAAAACCCTTTCTTTCAAGAACCAAATTTGAACAACTCTACATTGCCAAGTGTGTCCTTTTGATCTGAATTTTTGTTGACATGTTCAAATCCTCAGGTGATGACCCTACACCAAGTGGTGCATCAAGGAGAATAGATTTGCATGACTAAATCTTGGTAAAGCCAGTTCTGCTGATTTCTAGGGTTTGACAAAGTTACGTTGGCTACTTTACCCAAATGAACTCAAATTTGGTGGAACACCCTATTTCTATATGCCATTCCATCCTGTCAAGTCTCATGGTACGTGGGATTCATTTACTTGCCCAAACCTGCATCAAACACCTTCTGGCAGAAACTTAAAATGCATGTTCTGGCCATTTTCACTAATCTCCTTGAGTCCATTTTTTTACCAAAGCCTCATCTGGTCCCCCCTCTACCTCCTGCATCTTTCCCTGCCCGAGGAGACATGATTAAGGGGGATAGAACCCCATTTGTCCTCTCTGAACATCCCAATTCCCACTCTCTCTCAACCCCACCTCTCTCCCATTGGGTCACCAGGGCATCCAAGGCCACCACGCCTTTGTTTACTCCTCCCCTGACCCGACACTAGTGGTCACGCCCTGGGCGCCAAAAAGATGCCAATGCCAGCCATATGCGTGCTCTGGAGTGCGCTACAGTGCACCAGAGCACTGTAGCCGCTCACTGCCCGAGCCACCCGACCACCTCGGGCCTCCCCAGCATGTCTCCTGAGGTCTTCTCGACGTCCGGGACACGGCATGTTGCCGGCCCCCACCTGACCCTCTCTCCTCCCACCTCTGCGAGATCACCGAGCGCGTCCCTGGACACTGCCCAAGGTGGACCACGACCACGCCTATTTAAGCCATCCCCGACTCTCTCTCTCGTCTTGGTTGGAACCACCTCTCTCTCGTGCATCTCCCGGACAAATCCCCTCTCCCCCTCACTCCCTCTTTTCCTCTCCATGGCTGCCATGGTCGCCGTCGGCCTCCTCCCAGCTCCGGCGAACCAGGGCCTGCCGTCCTCTCCTTCGACCACTAGGGGAAGCGCCGCAGGCCATGAGATCCCTCCTGCTCCTTATTTCCTCTGCTACGGTGCCCACGGCGTCGCGCTCGTCTCGTCCCGAAGCCGCCCGCCGGCGCCAAGGTCACCGTCGCCCCCGTTCCTCCCGGACTGCGTAACGCCCATGGATGGTCGCGGCTCGATCCCCCGAGCCCGTCGGTATGCTGGACGCCGCCGGGGACGGCCGGAGTCGCCGGGAAGGGCGCCGACACGTTGCTCGACCGGCATCCCCTGCCCCTCCTCTGTATTGAACGGGAGGTCGGTGGAGGGCCTGCCAGCAGGGCCCGCCTATAAGTGGCTAAGGCCCCGGGCCCCGGGTTAAGTGGAGACGGCCTCCGGGCAAGGCGTTTGCCCTGATTGAAGGCATACTCCCAGGAGTGCGCCATCGACGTCGCCAGGACACCCCACGCAACTGATGCCATTGGGCCGGCCCACGTCCACATCTCTCCTACGCGCATGATAAGGGTAAAACCCTTTTTCCTTTTCTTTTTCCAGTAAAACTTAAAAAGTCGATAAATAAATCAAATGGATTCCAAATTTGATGATTCAAATTTCTAGTAGTTCCTAAAATCATGCCCTATCACATGGTGCTATTTGCACATTTTTCCAGAAGCATCTCCGTCACAAATATTTAAAATCCCCTTTTTCCATTTCTGTGATAAACTTTAGAAAAACACAGAGAGCCCATTTTTGATCCAAATGTCATGACTCAAATTCCTGTATACTTGTAAGTCCAAACCTTAGTTTTTGAACATTTTTCCCAATACTTTCTGTACCACATGAAATATTGGCCCATTTCTCCATATATTGCTAACTTTGCAAATTCATAGAAAATTCATTTGAACTCCAAATCTAGTGAAACCAACTCCTAAATGCTTCTAAAATTATTCCTTGATAAATGGGTGCCTTTTCTCATTTTTCAAAATAATTTTTCCTGTACACTTCTTGCAAATCCACAAATCCCTTGATTCCATCATATTGAAATGTTCAGAGATATCCATTGATCAAATCCCAATGAAACCACTTTGGTCATTCCTCATTTGACCAAAGGTATCCTAGAAAAGTCGAACTCACATTTTTAGAGCACTTTTATTTTTGCCTTGTTGTGTTGCTTATTGTGATTGTTTCGGACATTAGTTGACGAAGAAGACGGAATACTCGGAGATGGACCAGAAGACTTGAAGACTCTGATGAACCAGGCAAGCAGCCCTATGACCATGTCTATGAAACCCCTTTTTACGCATGTCATATAGCACTTCATTATTGTTGCATTGGAATCATGATGAGATGGTAGCCACTTCGGTGGGTTGCCTTTGTTTCCTCCTTGTTGATAATTGCATTGTGCATAACCCTACCTTCCTATGAGGGTTATGCCGGTGGGAGTGGATAGGATGCTATGGTAGCTGGTACGCATATGGGATGGGTATATGCATGGAGAAGGAGGTAGAGTACTTTCAAAAGACTTTTTGAAAACCCTATCGGGTGCCACTTATGCCCGAAGGAGATAATGAGTTGGGTAACCACTTGATGACGAAGTGGTGTACTGAGGCAAGTGTGTGTGTTGTTTCAAAACGGATTGGTTTAAGATGCGACCGTTATTCTAACCTTACTTGTGCAACCACTCTACCCTTATATGGGTAAGGGCATTATAGATTACCTAGGCCTATACTAGCTTGGAGCCCGCATTACTAGTGACGGGAGAGTCGTTGTTGCGCTCTCTCGAGACAGGGTCGTGCCAGGTAGGGCGGCCATGACTGTTTTCACAGGGCATCGGATACACCGTTGTGTCCCCTCTCGGATGTTACGATCTCGAGTGAGTCTTGTATGATGTACATCGTGAGGATACGGAACAACGAGTGGACTCCTTGTTAGTGTCGTCTAGGGAAAGATAGTGATCGGGTGCTTACCCCGGGTACTTGAGGTACCGCGGGTCGTGGATGACATGGAAGTTCCCCGGATCTTGTGGGTAAAGTGTGCAACCTCTGCAGAGTGTAAAACTATTCGAATAGCCGTGTCCACGGTCAAGGACAGTTGGGTAACCGCTCTTGGGCTATGTCCACATGTTTACAAACCAGTGTGTGTGTTTGGATAAGTGGGAAGAACTACTTGGGTCAAGTCAAAGGACTTGACATGATTGAGTTGGGTTGAAGCCCACTCCCTTTATGTTGATATCTGTAACCAGTCCCTATGGTTACTTGAATTCATATGATGCATGATTTACCCGTTGTTAAACATGTCATAGCGCAATAAAATTAGCTTTCTGCAAAAATTTACCTATGCCATGCATTGCTGTATCTTGAGCCAAAACATGGGTTGCTTGCGAGTACATTCAAAGTACTCATTGGCTTGCCACTGGTTATTTAATTGGACAGGCATGGAAGAATAGGAGTTCGAAGAAGAGTTCTTCGGAGACGAACATGAGAACTGGGACGCTTTCCCAGTTAGAATGCCTGTAGGGTTAAGGCAGATGGCATGGGTCCAAGATGTCAACGAAGATTTCCGCTGCGAAGTTATACTCAAGACTTCACCATAATGGTCATAATTTGTGTAAGACGATATGTATGGATGTAAGACTCTTTTTATTCAGCTTCTGTGTGTTCAGTGAGCATTGATCTCTGGGATCACTGTACACGTGCATTCGGTGATCTCAACTTATGAGTCGGGCTCCCCACAGAGCTGGTATCAGAGCCATCCTGACTATAGGAAGCCTTAGCTAGCACGGTCGTTAGTTAGGTTAAAACTATTTTCAAAACTATTACTAACTTTGAAAACTATCTACACTTCTCTTCCCTTCTAAGTTTTTCAAAAACTAAGATATATTTTCCTTATTGCTCTCTTCCCCTTCAAAACTTTTGCAAATGGTCGCTAGTACCTTTAAGCCCCTGACCACTGGATTCCCTGTAATCCTTGTGGGTAACCGAGAAGGAAGACGTCTTGCCAGACATTCACCCAAACCTTCTGAACACGAGCTTGGCAACACCACGACAAGATGGAAAATACCTTCTCAATGATTGAGGAAACCAAGACTCAGAAGATGGTGACACCCTTGACACTGCCGCAAGATGATGCGACCTTAGCCTATGATGATCAGGGCATAGGAAATGCAAGATCATGATATACATCGCTAATAGAGCAACCATGTCCATATCATTGTTGCATCGGCAACCACCGGTTGATGAGAACCTAGCCATTTGGTCCGCCTCACTATAGTGAGCAGGAAAACAGTTCTCTTCATCCCCCGCTCTCGGTGACGATATTGTCAACAATGTGTCCGACGGATTGGACCTCTATTATGCCTTGTTAATGTCATTGCATAAAGGATTGCCACCTGAAACCGCCGACACCTTAAAAAGGCAAAAGTGATCGTCATGATTAAGAAGACAAGAGAAGACCAAGTCAATGCCAGCCACGAGGAGCCACCTTCACCCCATCACCTCATCAGGCGAGAAGTTGTTGAAGATTCTTCAGGCTCAACCCAGATCGTTTCATCGAACCAGAGATGTAGCAACACCTGAGGAAAGCTCAGAAGACTGCACGAGGCATAAGGCACGACTACTGAGTCCGAGAACCCCTAGGGTAGGATGAGTCGTGTACCCCCTATGCGCAGTCGAGTCCGTATGATGGTTCGAATAGAACCATGATTGTGTGTTGCTTGTTTTTATTTGTTTGTGTTTTGATATAGGTTGCACTTTTGCCCTAGGAAACAATTACGCGACTATATCACCTTCCTTACCTTGTTTCTTTTGTTTGGCCCTTTCGGCACTTGTTTGTTTGCACTTGCGCTATAGAACCCCTTTAGGCATCCCACCTCCTCTATGCTACTTTTCCCTCTCATCTCTCTCCTCAACTGAAGACCAGTAAGACAAGATACACCAAGGGTTCTACTTTGGCGACCAACTAGCACTGAAGAACTTTTCTACAGCCTCCTCGACCAAGTGAAACCCCGTAGAGTTATGTTTAACCCTCCAGACTAGAAACCCATTCCTAGACCCTTCGAGACTTCACAAGATACCCCAGCTCGAGTCCTTAACCATGTTCTTAACCCATAGAATTGCAAGCGGACCAGTTAAGCCTCTGTAACCTTGCACAGCACTGGGTCCATTATGGAACTAGTGGACATAGTGAACGAGCACATTATCATCCTAATATAGCACAAGAACTGACGATGCCATAGGGAAGACCGATTTGAGGATATAGGAATAGAGGACAAATGACTTGATGATTTTATATGAGTGACCTTGAGGAATTATCTGAGACTTTGGTAGATCATGAGGCTTTCATGTTGGTAGATGAAATTGGTGGGATCATGTTGATGGAGTAGCATAACTTTCATTAACCTTGAGTAAACTGGATTTAGTAGGACAATTATGATCGCAAGCTGGAATTCTTGGAAGTATATGGATTTAACTTAGCCATGTGATATTGATAGGATACAGTTGATATTACGTAAATGACTTGGGGGAAACATGTAGGAATTCTCGTTGGACATGAGATTTGGATTTAAATAGGTGATCCTAGTGGAGTATAGGTGGTGAGTAAGTCTACATGGTTCGGAGTAAATTGGATTTAGACTGATGATCTCGATCATGATACCATGTTTCTCGGTGGACGATAAACTAGGAGATTGGATTAATTGTCGGAGTTGATATAAGCTTGACTTTGGAGTTTACTTGACCATGGAAATTGGTGGACTTACTATAGTAGAGACAACCCTTTCAAGTATTTGGTGATTATAGGGACTTTAGGAGATCATGTGGAACACCATAATCACTGGATTTGTAGAATTAAAGGATTATGTAGTGATTAATGGAAGTTAACGGGTTGATTGGAGTTGATTCATAGGAAGGAAACAAGATTTTGGAGTGGCATACGACGTGTTTCCTTACGATAGAGATGCACTATCTTGGACCTTGGAAGAATAGGCTGAGCACTTGGATCATGGTGTTTAATTCAAGCTTAGCGGCTTGTATGTTCTACCCATGGATTTTTGCATAGATACGAGTTTGGGGATAGTTCACATGTATGATTTTGTTAGACCTCCTCTCGGGAGTCACGAGAATATGGATCACATGAGTGATGATTGGATTTGGCCTATATGAAATGATGCTTTTGGTGGTATAAGGTTGTTTGTTTGAAGGACTAGATAGACTATTGGCATCTCAGAAACCGTGCTTAAAGATAATATGATAAATGTTCACTTGCACACTAGAATCCTTGAAACCCTTAAGCCCTACCAAGCCACAACATGGTCGGATCATGACCATGGGCTTTGGCTCTAGGTCAAGTAGACCCTGACCAACACTCAACCGTGACCACCACCAATCCCCCAGCCTAGTTTATGTAGCCCATGAACAAAGTCTCCATGGAGTACTTAGACAAGATGGTTGTCATCATTATTTGGTGACCTACTTGTCTACCCGAAGATGGAAGGAGAGCCGTTCAGGTGGTCAAGGAACATTTGAAGACCGCCATGCCAAGGAGAAAGAACTATACCAACCACCATCATCAAGGAGTGAACTTTCTCGTCGAAGACCAGGTGTATCTGCAAGCCACTTCTCTCAAAGGAACCAAGCATTTCCAGGACAAAGGGAGACTTACACCAAGATTTATCGCCCCTCTCCAAGATCACTGCAAGAAGAAAAATAGAGGGCTACCAGCTAGAGTTACCACCTGAGTCAGCCACTATGCACAATATTTTTCCACACGACACCACTCCTAAAATGTTTCCAACTTCCTAACTAGTCCGGTCTCTACAAGGACATCGATCACCGAGCCATCGACCTCCAGCCCAATATGACCTACGCGAGACACCCCAATTGCAATCTGGATCAAGCAGAATGTCATACACGAAGCCACACCCTCAAGCACTCCAAGGATTCAATGGAGCACCACAAGGAAGCAGAAGAAGTATGAGGACATGAAGACTGCCCCACATCAAAGTTTCCGGATTCCTTTCCGCGCCTAGTTTGGGAATCTCGGGGACGAGATTCTTGTAAGGGGGGTAGGTCTGTCACACCCTGATTTTCATGCCACAACACTTAAGTCAATAAGTCATGCTAAAATGTGGTTTGACAAAAACTTTTGAGTGTTCGGGACTTTGCTTGATTTGCCTTTTGTGTGTTGTTTGCAAGTGCTCTAAAAATCAAATAAATCCTCCAACTCTTATACTGCTTCTACTTGATCCAAAAACTTTCCTCAATGATCATGCCATGTGTATAGGACATAATAGTATTTTCTTACAAAAATATTTTTGGCCAAAAAGTATTTTCTAAACTAGGTTTTCCAAAAACCCCTGAATTGAGACTTGAACTACAAGTACTTAATTTAGGGCATGAAAAATCTTTCAAAAATGATATTTGACTCCTATTAGATAAAGGACTCCCAAAAACCAGAAAATATAATTTTAAAAGTAATTTTCCTATTTTATTTAAAGGCTTTTTATTTAGGCCAGAAATGGTCTTTAATAGGTTAAAATTATTTAAAAGCATCAAAAATATCTGAGAAAAATCAGAGAAACTCAATGGACATATATTTTCCATATATAAGAGTTTCAACACATGGTCATGTTCAAGTTATTGGTCAAACCCCTCAAATACCCTTTCTGGACATTTCAAGCTTTTGAAATGTTTACAAAGGAAATATTCTCCATTAAATACGGGAAAATTCTAGCATGTCAAAAATGATCTACTTGAGGATCCTGCAAAGTCTCATGTCATGGAGAACAATATAGCCCCACCAAACCCTCTCAAAACCATTTCTTTCCTTTTCCAAGTTTGAACAACTTTGCACTACCAAACATGTCCAAATGCTCTCAAACTTGGTGCACATGCTCAAATGGTGTAATTAATAATGCATCTAGACCAAATAGCACAAGTTGGAGAGAAGGATATCATGATCAAAGTGTTCTAAAGCCCTTTCTGTCCAAAACCAAATTTGAACAACTCTACATTGCCAAGTGTGTCCTTTTGATCTGAATTTCTGTGGACATGTTCAAATACTCAGGTGATGACACTACACCAAGTGGTGCATCAAGGAGAATATATTTGCATGACTAAATCTTGGTAAAGCCATTTCTGCTGATTTCTAGAGTTTACCAAAGTTACATTGGCTACTTTACACAAATGAACTCAAATTTGGTGGAACACCCTATTTCTATATGTCATTCCATCCTGTCAATTCTCATGGCAAGTGGAATTCATTTACTTGCACAAACCTACATCAAACATCTTCTGGCAGAAACTTAAAATGCATGTTCTGGCCATTTTCACTAATCTCCTTGAGTCTAAATTTTTACCAAAGTCTCATCTGGTCCCCCCTCTACCTCCTGCATCTTTCCCTGCCCGAGGAGACATGATTAAGGGGGGTAGAACCCCATTTGTCCCCTCTGGACAGCCCAATTCTCACTCTCTCTCAACCCCACCTCTCTCCCATTGGGTCACCAGGGCATCCAAGGCCACCACCCCTTTGTTTACTCCACCCCTGACCCCCTAGACACTAGTGGTCACGCCCTGGGCGCCAAAAATATGCCACTGCCAGCCATATGCGTGCTCTGGAGCGCGCTAGAGTGCACCAGAGCACTGTAGCCGCTCACTGCCCGAGCCACCCGACCACCTCGGGCCTCCCCAGCATGTCTCCCGAGGTCTTCTCGACGTCCAAGACACGACACCGTTGCCGGCCCCCACCTGACCCTCTCTCCTCCCCCCTCTGCGAGATCACCGAGCGCGTCCGTGGGCACACGGCCACACCTATTTAATCCATCCCCGAGTCTCTCTCTCTCATCTTGGTTGGAACCACCTCTCTCCAGTGCATCTCCCGGACAAGTCCCCTGTCCCCCTCACTCCCTCTTTTCCTCTCCATGGCTGCCATGGTCGTCGTCGGCCTCCTCCCGGCTCCGGCGAAGTAGGGTCTCCCGTCCTCTCCTTCGACCACCAGGGGAAGCGCCACAGGCCATAGGATCCCCCCACTGCTTATTTCCTCTGCTACAGTGCCCACGGGGTCGCGCTCGTCTCATGCCGAAGCTGCCCGCCGGCGCCAAGGTCACCGTCGCCCCCGTTCCTCTCGGACCGCGTGAGGCCCATGGATGGGCGCGGCTCGATCCCCCGAGCCCGTCGGTATGCCGGACGCCGCCGGGGACGGCCAGAGTGGCCGGGAAGGGCGCCGGCACGTTGCTCGGCCGGCATCCCCTGCCCCTCCTCCGTTTTGAGCGGGAGGTAGGTGGAGGGCCTGCCAGCAAGGCCCGCCTGCAAGTGGCTAAGGCCCCGGGCCCCAGGTTAAGTGGAGACGGCATCCGGGCAAGGCGTCTGCCCTGATCGAAAGCCGTACTCCCAGGAGTGCGCCATCGACGTCGCCTGGACACCCCGCGTAGCTGATGCCACAGGGCCGGCCTACGTCCACATCTCGCCTACGCGCATGATAAGGGTAAAACCCTTTTTCCTTTTCTTTTTCCAGTAAAAATTAAAAAGTCCATAAATAAATCAAATGGATTCCAAACTTGATGATTCGAATTTCTAGTAGTTCCTAAAATCATGCCCTATCACATGGTGCTATTTGCACATTTTTCCAGAAGCATCTCCTTCACAAATATTTATGAAATCCCCTTTTTCCATTTCTGTGATAAACTTTAGACAAACACAGAGAACCCATTTTTGATCCAACTGTCATGACTCAAATTCTTGTATACTTGTAAGTTCAAACCTTAGTTTTTGAACATTTTTCCCAGTACTTTCTGTGTCACGTGAAATATTGGCCCATTTCTCCTTATATTGCTAAATTTGCAAATTCATAGGAAATTCATTTGAACTCCAAATCCAGTGAAACCAACTCCTAAATGCTTTGAAAATCATTCCTTGATAAATGGGTGCCTTTTCTCATTTTTCAAAATAATTTTTCCTGTACACTTCTTGCAAATCCACAAATCCATTGATTCCATCATATTGAAATGTTCAGAGATATCCATTGATCAAATCCCAATGAAACCACTTTGGTCATTCCACATATGACCAAAGGTATCCTAGAAAAGTCCAACTCACATTTTTAGAGAAATTTTGTTTTTGCCTTGTTGTGTTGCTTATTGTGATTGTTTCGGATGTTAGTTGACGAAGAAGATGGAATACTCGGAGATGGACCACAAGACTTGAAGACTCTGATGAACCAGGCAAGCAGCCCTTTGACCATGTCTATGAAACCCCTTTTTACGCATGTCATATAGCACTTCATTATTGTTGCATCGGAATCATGATGAGATGGTAGCCACTTCGGTGGGTTGCCTTCGTTTCCTCCTTGTTGATAATTGCATTGTGCATAACCCTACCTTCCTATGAGGGTTATGCCGGTGGGAGTAGATAGGATGCTATGGTAGCTGCTACGCATATGGGATGGGTATATGCATGGTGAAGGAGGCAGAGTACTTTCAAAATACTTTTCGAAAACCCTATCAGGTGCCACTTATGCCCGAAGGAGATAATGAGTTGGGTAACCACTTGATGACGAAGTGGTGTACCGAGGCAAGTGTGTGTGTGTTGTTTTCAAAACGGATTGGTTTAAGATGTGACCGTTATTCCAACCTTGCATGCGCAACCACTCTACCCTTATATGGGAAAGGACATTATTGATTACCTAGGCCGATACGAGCTTGGAGCCCGCATTACTAGTGATGGGAGAGTCGTTGTTGCGCTCTCTCGGGACGGGGTCGTGCCAGGTAGGGCGGCCATGACTGTTTTCACAGGGCACCGGATACACCGTTCTGTCCCCTCTCGGATGTTACGATCTCGAGTGAGTCTCGTATGATGTACATCGTGAGGATACGGAACAACGAGTGTACTCCTTGTTAGTGTCGTCGAGGGAAATATAGTGATCGAGTGCTTACCCCGGGTACTTGAGGTACCGCGGGTCGTGGATGACACAGAAGTTCCCTGGATCTTGCGGGTAAAGTGTGCAACCTCTGTAGAGTGTAAACTATTCGAATAGCCGTGTCCACGGTCAAGGACAGTTGGGTAGCCGCTCTTGGGCTACGTCCACATGTTTACAAACCAGTGTGTGTGTTTGGATAAGTGGGAAGAAATACTTGGGTCAAGTCAAAGGACTTGACATGATTGAGTTGGGTTGAAGCCCACTCCCTTTATGTTGATATCTGTAACCAGTCCCTATGGTTACTTGAATTCATATGATGCATGATTTACCCATTGTTAAACATGTCATAGCGCAATAAAATTAGCTTTCTACAAAAATTTACCTATGCGATGCATTGCTGTATCTTGAGCCAAAACATGGGTTGCTTGCGAGTACATTCAAAGTACTCATTGGCTTGCCACTGGTTATTTAATTGGCCAGGCATGGAAGAACATGAGTTCGAAGGAGAGTTATTCGGAGACGAACATGCGAACTAGGACGCTTTCCTAGTCAGAATGCCTGTAGGGTTAAGGCAGATGGCATGGGTCCAAGATGTCAACGAAGATTTCCACTGCGAAGTTATACTCAAGACTTGACCATAATGGTCATAATTTGTGTAAGACGATATGTTTGGATGTAAGACTCTTTTTATTCAGCTTCTGTGTGTTCAGTGAGCATTGATCTCTGAGATCACTGTAGACGTGCATTCGGTGATCTCCACTTATGAGTCGGGCTCCCCACAGCCGGAGCCCTTGAATGGCCTCGACTGAGGCCTCTGGCTTCAGCAAGATCGCCTTGGCATTGTTTACTCTTCTTCTTCTTCCTCTTCATGCTCTGTTTCTCATTCTCCTCACCAGTTGGTGAAACCAAGTACATGATTGGCCTTCTATTTCAGAATTGGTTTTGTCAGTGAGGGAGTACAAGTGTACTAGTAAAAAATAGCATTATTTTCTCATGGCAGTCGCAAAATAGAGATGAACACATGCATTAAATATCATTCTTACCTAAAGGAAGGTTATGGTGCCAATATGGATGATGAGGATTGGAACACAGATCTCCCTTTGTGTAGTTCCACTGAAATGAACCAACTGTTCCATTCTGACATTCCAGTTAAACAGCACAAAAGTCACTTCTTTTAAGAAGAGTTTTGTGCAGTGCACCAAAAGGTCACAACAGCAACCAGGTGAAATGGATATCCCTGTTTGCACAAAAAGCTACAGAGGAAACAGTCAGAGTCTCAAACAATTACAGGCAAAAACATTTGGCTAAACTTGTCATGGCTTATAACAGTGGCATGGCTTCATTTTTACCAGGGGCATTAGATTAAGAACAGCTAAATATTTGGTATAAAGGCATGGGACAGTGGGTGCACCAGCAGTCCAGCACCATGTACCTAAACAGGGGCATAAAGTGGTGATTCATAGTTTGTTGCCCCGAGAAACAAACATCCAAGAAACATATATGGGTTGGTCCCATTTTTGTTCACTCTAGCCACCTACTCCTATGTGTGGATAGCATTCTAGTCCTGGTCATACCACTGTGTACAGCGTTACCCCTATATTTCCCTTTTCGACCAAGAGACCGGTTGGATGACCAGTCTGTACTACTTTCACCCCCTTTCCTTCCTATTTGTACCAAGTCCGATGTACTACATACTACTAAATTCCCCCACCCCCACTTTATTTCTTGTTTGAACCAAGTGCAAGATTCGACTCCATGAAGTAGCTTTACCTCTAACAATAGAAGTAAAAAAATAGGTGACGTTGGACCATCTGATTGAGAGGGGCTGAGAGGTAGAAAATGATGCACATGCAGCAACGTAGCGAGCTGGGGAAGTAGAGCTAAGGCAGTTTCGAAGGAAGATATACCTCAAGGTCGTCTGGATGTTGATAGGTGGGCAGCGGGAGGCCGGATCCGCCTACACTAGGGCAACAACGAAGGGATCGGAGGACCTCCTGCGCCGGCGCTCGGCCAGAGATAACGGTGCGGACGACAGTGGGTCTCCTCCCTCGCTATCGCCGACGGCCTAAATGCTGCCCCTCATCCCCTTCACCGGCGGAGGGGGATAGGTCCGGATCTGTAACCAGCGGTGAGGATAGAAAGACAGTGTTTTTTGAAGGGAGAAAGAAAGTGTTACCACCCCTATCTTGTTTAGATCTGGAGAGGATGAGAGTGTGTGAATAGAGCAACCCTAGCAAGCAAGCGTGGAGGCTCCGGCCTATATATACGTAGTGGGGTAGTTTTCCTTTTTCACTCCATCAAAACAATTGTTTAAAATTGTGTACTACGTGCCAGGTCGCCGTTTTTTAGTGGTTGATTGCTTTTTGAGATAGCTACCCGCTTGTTCCAAGTGGTGTTACTATGTGCCAGGTCACACTTTGTATCGTTCAAGTCTGGTGCAAGTCCCTCCATTAAATGAACAACCACCCCCTCGTAAAAATTGTGAACAAGCCCACGGCTAAAATTATCGGAAACGTGGGTTGCCCCAACATGCATTATTATTTATGTTTTCTACTCCCTCCATTCCTAAATATAAGTCTTTTTTGTTAGCCACACCTAAGACAAGAATTTTTTTATTAGCAGTGAACCCCACATGTCATAGACACAAAAGGTGTGGCAAGATTCCCTTAGGCAAGCCAAAGTGTGTCTAACAATTTGGGCAACTCAAGTTAGGCAAGTGTGGCAAGTGTGGGAAAAATAAAGTGGCAACATAAGACAAACATAGTCACAATCCAAACAGCCCCGTAATTTTTTGTGACATGCATGAAAATTTGGCTAGTTAAATTTATAGTCAAAATTTGGCAAGGTGCATCAAATCAACACATGCAAGTATCAAAAGGGAAGTCACGGCATGCATGCATGCGTTGTACTCCCTCCGTTTCCAAATATAAGTCTTTTTAGAGATTGCAACAAGTGACTACATACGAAGCAAAATATGTCTACATACATCCGTATGTAGTAGTCCATTTGAAATGTGTAAAAAGACTTATATCAAGTGCAGTGCTTTGATGTGTCGCGTCAACTCATACAAGACTAAGAAGTTTGATTACTACAATGCCCTCTCCCTCGCGGACTGAGCTCCGGTTCCTTAACTGCACCTGCCTTTGGCTGCATGACAGGTGGGCCAACCACCTATTGGGCCCACCTATCATAGACGCAAAGGCAGGAGCAGTAAGTCAATGAAGCTGCGTCCCACCCTCGCGCATGAGCGTGGTGGCTAGCAGGACTAGTAGGAGCTTTCGCTACACGCTTCTTGACGTCGGCGAACTTGCGGATGGAGTTGACCATCATGTCGTCCATGCGAGAGGCGAAGCCGGCATCGGCGGAGCCATCCTGAAGAGGGTGACATCCGTTAGCATCTTGATAGACAAATAGACAAGTTGAATCAATGGATAGAAATTGCAACATCTAGTCTTCACAATAAACATTCGGACGAGGATGAACGAATGAATTCCATAGTAAATCATCACACTTCCATTAAGGTGAGAAGCCACTTGATAAAGGATTGATGAATAAAATAACAAGGTGCAACTGGAACAAATAAATGGTAAGGATTACCCAATCCAAACCAAATATCTGTGGGAAGAAATGCTAAGAGCTACTTGAATCCCACCTATAAACTCCCGAAACTTTCTGGTTATGCAATCTGGTGTTGGGGATACAGGGGACACAAAATATATCACCCAAACTAGCAATCCCTAGATCCAGCTGTATCCATTCATCAACACATAACAAAGAAACCTTCGGAAATCGTGTACCTCAACCTTCGAAAAGCATCCGTTATACGAGTTATGGCAATACTCCCGAACTCCCGCCCCAGTACTGGGTGGCATCGAGGTGATCTCACCAACAACTGCATAAAAGAGATTTTCGATGTCGGCGAAACTCAGGTATTCCAGAACTGCAACGATAAAATTGTGACGACAACACCTCGGAGCTCAACTCCCCGGGACACTGCCACAACCCCTAAATGTCAGGAGGCACCAAGAACAATGTTCTTTTCACAAAACCATCGGGACGATTCTAAGATACCCGCGTGATCCTAAAAAAATTGTGAAATTTGAGGAGAGAAGAGTCAAAACTTCTACGTCAGGAGGCCTCACCAGAGCGACGAAGGGACTGAGGAGTAAAAAGAATCCTACTCTCCGATATATATAATCCTAAGACTCAAAACATTTTTGTTCTAGACTCAACAACGCCATCGATTCGATTAAGCAGGGGGCTCCTAAGTCGGGGATGGCTCTGATTACCAACTTGTAACGCCCACGATGCGGCTATATCTCCCACGTGTCGAGGCACGACTTAGAGGCATAACCGCATTGTAGGTATTGTCGCAAGAAGGGTCATCTTCACACAATCCCATGTAATGAACAAGAATGGGATAACGAGAGTTGGCTTACAATCGTCACTTCACACAATACATAAATTAATTCATACATCATCCAAAATCCACACATAGACCGACTACGGTCAAATCCAAATGAAAATAAGATAACCCCAAATGATAGGACCCCGACCGTCCCAACTGGGCTCCACTACTGATCATCAGGAAACGAAACATAGTAACGACCACGTTCCTCGTCGAACTCCCACTTGAGCTCGGTTGCGTCATCTGCACTGGTATCGTCGGCACCTGCAACTGTTTGGGTAGAAACCGTGAGTCACGAGGACTCAGCAATCTCACACCCGCGAGCACTAAGGATGGTGTAATGAGGTGGAGCTGCAGCAAGCACTAAGCATATATGGTGGCTAACATACGCAAAAGAGAGCGAGAAGAGATGCAACCCAACGGCCGCGAAGCTAGAAATGATCAAGAAGTGATCCTGAACTACTTACGTTCATGCATAACTCAAACCGTGTTCACTTCCCGGACTCCGCCGAGAAGAGACCATCACGGCTACACACACAGTTGATGTATTTTAATTAAGTCAAGTGTCAAGTTCTCTACAACCGGACATTAACAAATTCCCATCTGCCTCATAACCGCGGGAACGGCTTTCGAAAGATAATACCCTGCAGGGGTGTCCCAACTTAGCCCATTATAAGCTATCATGGTCAACGAAGGATAAACCTTCTCCCGGGAAGCCCCGATCAGTCTCGGAATCCCGGTTTACAAGACATTTCGACAATGGTAAAACAAGACCAGCAAAGCCGCCCGAATGTGCCGACAAATCCCGATAGGAGCTGCACATATCTCGTTCTCAGGGCACACCGGATGAGCCAGACGTCGTGTTGGCATAGACCCTGGTTGCCCAGGGGGCGCCGGACATCGCTCGGTTTGGGCCAGCACTCGAAGGAGCACTGGTCCGGGGTTTAAATAAAGATGACCCTCGGGCTCGCGAAAACCCAAGGGAAAAGGCTTAGGTAAGCAAATGTAAAACCAAGGTTGGGCCTTGCTGGAGGAGTTTTATTCAAAGCGAACTGTCAAGGGGGTCCCATAAATCACCCGACCGCGTAAGGAACCCAAACTCAAGGAACATAATACCGGTATGACGGAAACTAGGGCGACAAGAGTGGAACAAAACACCAGGCATAAGGCCGAGCCTTCCACCCTTTGCCAAATATATAGATGCATTAATTAAATAAGAGATATTGTGATACTCCAAAATATCCATGTTCCAACATGGAATCAACTTCAACTTCACCTGCAACTAGCAACGCTATAAGAAGGGCTGAGCAAAAGCGGTAACTTATTCAAACAACGGTTTGCTAGGAAAGGATGGTTAGAGGCTTGACATGGCAATATGGGAGGCATGATATAGCGAGTGGTAGGTAGCGCAGCATAGCAATAGAACGAACAACTGGCAAAGCAAAGCTAGAAGTGATTTCGAGGGTATGGTCATCTTGCCTGCAATTTTCTCAGAGTTGTCGAGAGCTTGATCCTCGTAAGCGTACTCAACAGGTTCCTCGTTCACGAACTCGTCTCCCGGGTCTACCCACAGCAAGAACACAAGCAATGGAACCACAATCAATCACGGGAAATGCACAAGCAACATGATGCAATCCATGCATGATATGCGAGATATGATATGCGATGCGTATGCGTGCTCCGAAAGAAAAAGGATGAACAAGGAAGTAACTTGGCAAACCAAGTATGCCACTAGAAAGATGGGATAATTTCGGTCGAAATCGATATAAAGATCACCAGAAACGGATGCAGGGTTTGCAAATGGGAAGCAAAACAAGAATGACACAATTCTGCGATTAACAGCATGAGTTGGTTTTTCAAGATTTGCCTAGACCGTTATCAGTTGTCTCTCCGGGTAAATTCATGAACGCAAGCTCCATGGTTCCGGATGTTTCCATCAAGATGGGCAACTATAAATTTCTGTCTTCTCCAATTGTCCTTGGTGACACGGATATTGATCTAATTCTCGGGATGGACTGGCTTTCTAAGCACAAGGATCAACTTGATTGTGCAGCCAGGGAATTCAATTGACACACTCTTCTGAGGATGTTATCATCTATGCCGCTCGTGACGAGACCATTCGGTTATTCTCTCTCAATGAGAAGGGCGAGCTAGACGCAATCTCTCAGATTCCAGTCGTTTGTGAGTACCAAGATGTCTTTCCAGAAGAGCTTCCGGGTATGCCTCCTCACCGGCCAGTTGAGTTCGTTATCAATCTTGAGCCTGGCACAGAACCCGTTTGCAAGCGTCCTTACAAGCTTGGACCCAAGGAGCTGAAGGAATTGAAGAAACAACTCGATGAACAAGAGCGTCTGGGTTTGATCAGACCGAGTTCATCTCCGTGGGGTTGTGGAGTTCTTTTTGTCCAGAAGAAGGATGGCACAGACCGACTTTGTTTCGACTACCGTCCATTGAACAAGAAGACAATCAAGAACAAGTATCCACTTCCCAACATCAATGAGCTATTCGAGAAACTTAAAGGTGCTAAAGTATTCTCCAAGCATGACCTTCGTATGGGTTATCATCAGATTCGCATTCGTGAAGAAGATATTCCCAAGACAACATTCAGAACAAGTTTTGGTTCTTATGAATATACTGTCATGTCTTTCGGCCTTGTCAGTGCTCCTCCAACATTCTCTCGAATGATGAATTTCATCTTCAATCCCTATACCAATGAATTCGTCCTGGTGTATCTCGATGATATCTTGGTTTTCTCCAAGAATAAGAAGGATCATGCCAAACATTTGCGATTGGTGCTCGACAAGCTCAGAGAGTATCAATTCTATGTGAAGTTTTCCAAATGTGAGTTTTGGCTTGATGAAGTTCTTTACCTTGGTCATATCATCTCTGCCAAGGGCATCGCTGTTAACCCCGAGAATGTGTCTGCAATTGTGAATTGGGAACCTCCTCAGAATGTCAAGCAGCTTCGCAGTTTCCTTGGTCTTGCAAGCTATTGCCGAAGATTCGTTGAGAATTTCTCTAAGATTGCAAAGCCTCTTTCCAACCTCCTTCAGAAGCATGTGAAGTATGTCTGGACACCTGAGTGTGACGTTGCTTTCAACACTCTCAAAGAGAAACTCGTCACAGCTCCTGTCTTAACTCCTCCTGACGAATCCAAGCCATTCGAAGTTTTCTGTGATGCTTCTCTTCAAGGTCTCGGTGCTGTGTTAATGCAAGAGAAGAAAGTTGTGGCCTATACCTCTCGTCAGTTGAAGCCCAACGAAAAGAACTACCCCACTCACGATCTTGAGTTGGCGGCAGTTGTCCATGCATTAATAACATGGAGACATCTCTTGTTGGGAAGAAAAGTGGACATATTCACCGATCACAAGAGTCTCAAGTACATCTTCACTCAGCCCAACCTCAACCTCAGGCAAACTCGATGGGTCGAGATGATTCAAGAGTACAATCCGAGTATTGAATATACTCCAGGCAAGGCCAATGTCATTGCAGATTCTTTGAGCAGGAAGGCTTATTGCAACAGCTTAATTCTCAAGCCATTTCAACCGGACCTTTGTGAAGCTTTCCCCAAGCTGAATCTCCAAGTTGTTCCTCAAGGCTTTCTTGCCAACCTCATAGTCTCTCCTACTTTGGAAGATCAAATTTGTAAGGCACAACTCCTGGAAGTTTGTCCGGTTCGGCCCGGATCTGGGCCCCGGGCGGCGGCGGCGATGTGGGCACGGGGAGGTGATGTGGTGGCATGCTATTGGACTGGGCCGCGGCCGGACATGTCCGTCGGTGAGGGGGAAGTTTGTCCAGCGGCGCGGAGGGGAAGAAGGCTAGGGTGCACCGCGAATTTGGAAGGGGAAGGCATATATATAGGTAGAGGGAGCTAGGAGACTCCAAAGGGTGTGCGGTTTTTGCCCACACGATCATGATCGAACGACGGAGAACATGGAAATGACTTAGGTGGGTTATTGGGCTGATTGGAGGGGGGTTTGGCTGCAACACACAAAAGGCCTTTGCGGTTACCTGGTTAACCGTAGGAGCATCAAACGACCTCAAAATGGAACGAAACTTGACAGGTGGTCTACCGGTAGTATACCAAGGCCACTTGGCAAACCTCGTTCCATTCCGAGAACGTTTAACACCCGCTCACGAAAAGAAACAAGAGGGGTGCGCCGGTGCATGTGGGAGTGTCGGATTGCAAAACGGACAACTGGGAAAATGTTCGGATGCATGAGACGAACACGTATGCAAATGAGATGCACATGATGACATGATATGCAATGCATGACATGAAGAAAATGCAAAACAAATACGAAACCCAACCACGGAGGGAATATCATAACACATAGCCAAAAATGGCAAGAGTTGGAGTTGCAAATATGGAAAGTTACATCCGGGGTGTTACAAACCTCTAACTGAGTTAGTAGAGTTCTCCTCGTCTCGGTTCAGCGCCATCATACTTTCCCCATTCTGTGTTTTCAGTATCCTACGAATCAAAGAGGCCCTTAGACTGGTTTAGGTCCGGTAGTTTTTTGTAAACGTGTTATGTCCAAAATTTAATAAACATGCTCTGGTTTCTACGAAAATAATCGGGTTTCATGTAGTAA
This sequence comes from Aegilops tauschii subsp. strangulata, assembly GCF_002575655.3. Classification (NCBI taxonomy): domain Eukaryota; kingdom Viridiplantae; phylum Streptophyta; class Magnoliopsida; order Poales; family Poaceae; genus Aegilops; species Aegilops tauschii. Next base: position 291,987,024 of record NC_053038.3, read on the forward strand.
TTCATTCATTTATTTATTCTTCTGCGGGGGGTTTGCATGTAATTCGTGAGGTCTAAAATGTAAAGTACCCCGGCATATGCTCCGAGTCGTGCATGCACTACGACCCAGATGCTCTATGTCCCACATGTCGGTGAAAGGGAGCACGTGGAAATAGCCTGGGAGTACATATAGGAGGATAAATGCGTGAAAAAATATGTACGGTGAAGCGTACCTGTGGTTCAAAAAGGAGACCTAAAGTGATGACAGGTATAGGTCGCACGCACCCAACTATTGGTAGTACTAGACATACGACTGCTTTTTCCCTAAAAAAAGAGGTACGAGTGCTCAGTACTTCTATTCTGTCAACACGAGTCCCATCTGACAACGGCGTCTGTGCTACAGCTAGCTCTTCTCCCTCGTTTCTCTCTTCTAATTCTGAACTTAGTCGACGCCCGGTGGGCGGGGTGGGGATTTGCCGATGGTCGGTTTGCTCAACTGCGGCCCCACCTCACAGTGAAAACGTTACTACTGGAATAAAAATGCCATATACTCCTATACTAATAAAACATTAAGGCCACGAGGCAATGCAGTGCTGGTTACAGGAGGCAAGAAGAAGAGATGCATCCATCGACGACGTCCACCTCCTCGACTCAGGGCGCCGGCCCACCAAACGGCGGCTATGTAGCAGCGGCTTTCGTGGCCAGGTCGACGTGATTCTGAACAATGGTGTCCAAAGATTCCAGCTGCTGGAAGAAGGCCAACGTCTTTCTGTCCTCGTTGGCCTTGTAGTGGCCTATGTAGACAATTTCCTCGTAGACGTGGATGTGCAGGTCGACGGTTTCTTGCATGGCGATTCTTCATCGCGACCTCCGGCAACTGCAGGGCCACCAGGGCTTGAAAAGAGTTCGTCACCATGGAGGCCGATGATGGTGGCTAGCAATGAGGAGCCTGGGCGCGCGGGCTGGAGCAGTACAGCAAGGTCGTCCGCGCGCTTCTTGACGGCCGCGAACTTGCGGATGGAGTTGACCATCATGTCGTCCATGCGAGAGGCGAAGCCGGCATCGACGAGGGCGGTGAGGTGGCGCCTTGGATGATTTGGCACAGCCGACTGCCGCTCGCGTCCATCGCGTCCATAGGTGCTTCTGGCTTCTGGTCACTTGGTCTTGGATTGGAGTGAGCAGTGTTGCGCAGAGACTAAGGAGTAGATGGATTGGAGTGGTGGGGCGCCTTTATATGAGAATCCAAACTCTATTGCATTCACATCGTGCTGGCTCTATCTGCTTCTCCAATTAATTCCCTCTGCATGTAGAGTAATTTGAGGATGCATCATTGACCGTTCAACATCTCGGGAACCGCTACCCTCTCCCTCCTGGGCATTCAAGCACCTATGGAGGCGACTGCCGCTCGCGTCTATCGCGTGTCAGGAGACGTTCCCGTCAACGACGAGGTGCCTATGGTGACTTCGTAAATTTCAAGATGATAGTACTAGTATACTCAATATTGTGCACCGCGACCAAGGCCGAGAGGAAAACGAGATAACTACATATTTATTTATGGTGTAGATTCACTCATTTTGCTCCATATGTACTCCGTCTCGGTGTAGTCTAGTCATTTGTTGAAATCCCTAGAAAGGCAAATACTCCTTTCTGGTTTACAGGGCTATACTAGCAAGTACTCCCTCCGTCCGAAAATACTTGTCATCAAAATGGATAAAAAAGATGTATCTAGAACTAATATACATCTAGATACATCCCCTTTTATTCATTTTGATGACAAGTATTTCTGGACGGCGGGAGTACTACAATAGTGGGCTCACATAGCAATTTTGTCTCATGCAAGAGCCTGGCTATATGCGTGCTCCAAGGTTCGAAACTGCCACGTTCGGGTTGCACTTGGCTCTTCGCCTCTTCGAGAAGACGAACAATGATGTTACTACTACTGCTGCTTCTACAGTATCGAATCCACTGCTGCATGTCCGTCCACTACGAGCGGGAGGAATAGCTTGTTGTAGTACTATAAGCAAAAGCCTGTCCTCGTCTGCGAGCCACCGCGTGCATGGGCGAGGGAGAAGGCGTGTAGTAGTAAAATCAAGCTTCTCCTCGTTGTACGAGTTGACGCGACACATCATAGCACTGGCCCAACATGGTCGCCTCTAAACTTGGCTGAAAGACCCGCAGTGTACAATACTCCATTTGCTGCAACCTCTAACATTTAACCCACCACAAATTAAAATATATATTCCTGTCTTGACCAGATGAGCGTGCAAACTAGAATCACCAGGACGATAGGTAGGGCCAGAAGATTATTTTAATCAAAAAAATATAGCATGGAGCCGACCCCAATGATTTTAAGCTTACAGGCACGATACACGCTATCCTAGACTACTCTACAAATGAAACTTCCACACGAGCATCCGGGCTGCGCTTGGCTCTTCTCCTTTTCGGGAAGTCGAAAAAAATGATGGAGTACTACTGCAGTGGAGGAGTACTACAGTATGCTTCTGGCCATCTGACACCGATTGAACTACTGCATGTCCACCGCGTACGGGAGGGAGAGCATGTAGCGAACGAAAGCTTCTCCTAGTCCTGCCAGCCACCACGCTCATGGGCGAGGGAGGGACGCAGCTTCATTGACTTACTGGTCCTGCCTTTGCGTCCATGACAGGTGGGCCCAACAGGTCGGTGGCCCTCGTGTAATGCAGCCAAAGGCAGGTGCGATTAAGGCGAGAGGGCATTGTAGTAATCAAACTTTCTCGGTCTTGTACGAGTTGACGCGACACATCAAAGCACTGCACTCGATATATTTCAATAATTTGCATTTACCGATGCATTAATTACAACGAATGCATGCATGCCGTGACTCTCCTTTTGATACTTGCATGTGTTGATTTAATGCACCTTGAAGTAGTATGAATATGTGGCGGTAAAGCTTTGTAATGCCCCGGCCCTAATAAAGTGAGAGATGGTTGTGCACGAGGTGGGCGAGATCATGCAGACGGAATAGGACCCGACGATGGAGCTCTCTATGGTCTCGATGGACCTCACCTTGCTCCACTGCCCCTTGTGCCTCCGCCCCTTGAAGCCTCCAGTGTATGAGGTTCGAATACACCTCGTCCGTTCAGCTATCGAGCGAGGTGCAGGTTTCTTGATTGATTTGTTGTTCGGTTGATTTGTGCGGTGCAAGGGAGGGCACCTGGCTTGCGTGGACTGCCGCGTCGAGTGCCCCGGGAACCAGCGGTAGTGCCAGAAGTGCGAGGGCGGCGGTGGCTTTGACGTGCGGAACACGGCGGTGGATACCGTCCTCTACTCGGTGAGGGTGGAGTGCCCGCATGAAGGCTGTGGGCTCTACGTCACTTACCACAAGCTCGCCGATCACCAGAGCGTGTGTCCGCTCGCGCCCTGCAAATGCCCCGTGCCCGTCTGCGGCTACGAAGGCCCACCGCCGGTGCTCTCCCACCACATCAGCAACGTGCATCCCATGCCCGTGCATAGGATCCAGTACGGCAAGGTGCTCCAGCTGCAAGTGCCACTGTCGGAGCCACGGCTCTTGCTGTTCGCGGAGGAGGACGGCGGCGCGTTTTTCTTGGTCGGCGCGTGCTCGACATCGGCGCGCCTATCACCGTGTCGGTCATCTGCATCAGAGCGGGGGCGTCCCCACTGCCGCACTACGTGGCCAAGCTGTGGGCGAACGGCCCGCCGGGGGAGCCCAAAGGCAGGACCGATGCCGTCAAGGTGGAAATGGAGGTGACAAGCAGCAGGGATCCCGGCGTCGTCGCCGTGCAGGAGTTGACCTTCTTCACAGTTCCGCCCAAGCTACTGGCCGGGGCTAAGCTGGTGTCCCTCCACATTCAGATTGACAAGCTCACGTCCTAAATGATTCTACAGTGCCTTCTGTTTATCTTAGTAATATGCTAATATAGGGGTTAGCTCAGTCTACTTTAGCATAAGAGATGGTGGGTTTTGGTGGCGATGCAGCAATTACCTCGACATCAGATCAGCAGTGAAAGTAAGTTCGAACAGTCGAATGGATATTTTGTGTCTGTTGGATATAAAGATCCTTTGCGTAAGAAGTAACAACTTATATGCTTTTTTCGAAACAGAACAGCAATACTAGTATATTTTCTGTTGACATGCACTAATATTTTCGAAACGGACGTCGGGCTGTAGCGAGAAGAGCGGTTGGGACGCGGCATCGGCCCATACCACGGTGACCCCCGATTGGGATGCACCGACTGTGGATTTTCTCCCTCGGAGATGTCGACCGCGTCTACGTAGAACATCGTTCCCTTCCCCCAGCTGCTGGATCAGGCCGGATATGTGACCAGCGGTGTGGCAACCGTCATTCTATGCTTGTGAAGAGAGCAACCCAAGCAAGAAGGCTTGTAGCTTAGGCTCCTGCTAGTGTATATATAGTGGTTTTCTTTTTCTCTCCATATCAACCATTTTATATTGCGTACGTGTCATTCAAGAGTGAAATGATGGTTGCTTCTTTCGACTAACTTACTGTGTGATTTGACAGCTCCTTTAGTGGCCCCTACACGTACTCCCCCTACGTGTATGCAACAGTCATACGTACACATGGATGCAAAAACGCGCACGACGCCCTAATGCATGCATGTCCGAGCACACGACGGAACACACACGGCCACGCTCAGGTGCTCAACCTACACGTGCATGCACACACATACTCAGCCAGGGTGAGCTAGTGAGCGTATAAACACCGGAAAATGTATATATTGAACGCAATGAGCGTATTATGAAGTCCATTGATCGTATTTTTACAAATATACAGTGACAGATAGTGTATTTATCTCGTTTGAAATTAAGCCATATTAACCGGAGAGGAGGCAGTATGGACTAGCATTACTTTGCTGTGTGCCGTCAACTTGCCGAACGAGGAGAAGCTTGCAGGACGGGAGAAGCTTGCGCGCGGTGGCTCGCAGGACAAGGAGAAACTTTTGACTAATGCAAGTTGTCCTTCGCTCAGGCGGTGGACGTGCAACGGTTAATTCGGTGTCAGATTGCCAGAAGCGTACACTATACTAGTACTATTATTGTTGCACTTCCCGAAGAGGCGAACAGCCAAGCGCAAAGTTTACTAGTACTAGTACTACTAGTATAGTCTATAGAGGTATGTACTACTATACTAGTACTAGGAACCGGATGGAGGAGCGTCTGCACTCTTATTATATTTTTAAAATGTGATAAAGTAATCTTCAACACATTTGGTTCTCTTCGAGGGTTCTCGCATGTGATAATGGAAGTTGATTGCATGGAACACTCGCCACAATTCTCGCTTAATTCTGGCTCATATCCTATTACAAATAGGAGCGCTCGGTAATATTTCCTCTTTTTCTCGTTATTCAGCACGTAAACAGGTCAGCAAACCTTGCGGTGCATCTTTGTGCGAACCGTGCTTGCTGCACTTTGAATGTGGCCGAGAGCTGGCTTGATGAAACACCTCGCTTCCACTTCTTTTTTTGCGGGGTACCTCGCTTCCTAGTGACCAGTGTCTTGGCTGATCGTCCTAAGAATGTTTATATATGAATAAAGCTCTCTCATTTACCCGCAAAAAAGATTAAGCCATATTAACCGGAAAGGAGGGAGTATGGACTAGCACTACTTGTTGGTGTGTCCCGTGAACTCGCAGAACAAGGAGAAGCTTGCAGGACAGGGTGAAGCTCGCTTACGCCTTTTGACTAATGCAACGTACCCTTGCCCAGGCGGTGGACATGCATCAGTTCATTCGGTGTCAGATTGCCAGAGGCATACACTGTAGTACCAAACATGCGGAGTACCATCATTGTTTGACTTCACGAAGAGGCGAAGAGCCAAGCGCAAGGTTTAGTAGTACAAGTAGTACTACTACTAGAACCGCATGGTGGAGCATCTGTACTCTTATTTTTCTTAATCTCTGATAAAGTACACATTTATTCCGGAGAAGGGCGGAAAACGGCAGCCCAACATGTAATGATGATATCGATCAACCATGCTCGAATATATCTTGGCCTCCGTGCGAGCCCGTCTGTGTGTTCTCGCTCCTCGTCTCTCTCAAGGAATGGCGGGCTGGCCATTTTACCGGCAATTGAGATCGGTTTGCTCACACTTCGGTCCCACATGTCAGTGATATGCTAAGAGGAGGTGCGTTGACCGACTGGCCATACGCGTACTTGGTTTTGCACCTTCATACTACTCCTCCCTCCGTCATAGTTTACAGGGCGCGCTTCATTATGATGCATTTCTCTCAATGCATTTCCACAACTAGAGAGACTTTAGATGCGTTTGGTTTAATGCTCAATTAATTAGGGCATGGTAACCACAATTTTCTCTCAATGTAGTACTACGGAGTGGAGTAAGTGCATGCATGTGTGTACCCGGGGTGGAAGCACTGCATGCATGTGTGTACGCATTATTTCCTCTAGTAATAGACGCGTGCTATAACTACCAATGCTATTTTCCAGGCTGATCGCTAGTCGCCTTGGTCCCAGAGATTTTCTCTTTTTCTGAAGCGTGCTCTATAAACAATGACGGATGGAGTAGTATGAGCGGATTTAAAGAAGAGCGTATTGATGGTTGCTTCTTCCGAGCAACTTACAGTGGGAAAGGTGGGGCTTATGATTTGACTGCTCATTACCCACTATTAATGCGGCGCAACGACCGGTCTGAGTCTCCCATGCGGCTGTGCACTACCCCCTTGGTTCTTAAATATACTCCAGAGTATTTGTCTTTCTAGAGATTTCAATGAGTGGCTACTCAAATATTTGTCTTTTTAGAGATTCAAATGGACTACTACATACGGATGTATATAGACATATTTTAGAGTGTAGATTCACTCATTTTGCTCCGTATGTAGTCACTTGTTGAAATCTCTAGAAATACAAATATTTAGGAACGGAGGGAGTACACATACGAAGCAAAATGAGTGAATCTACACTCTAAAATATGCCCATTTTAAATTTGTAAAAAGACAAATATTGTTGATGACAGTTGCGACGAAAAAAAAGAAGCATATTCCTTGTCCTAAGGGAAGATAACAACACGGTTGTGTTTGTCTAAAACGGTGTGACGACGAGATGGCAATATGGAAAGTACGCCGGACGGGCTACGTTTTGTGCAAAGAACTATGGAGGATCCACATGCAGCGACGTGGGAAGACGGGCAATGGAGCAAGGCCGGAGGGGATACCGGGAGGTCATCGGGATGTAACTAGGTGAGCGGCGGGGGGCAAAATCTTCCCATACCGTGGTAGCGAGCAGGTGGTGTAGGCCCTACCGCGCCGGAGCTTGGTCAGAGAGAACGGCGTGTACCGCAGATCGGGACGTGCTGCCTCGGCGCCGTCGAACGGAGAAATGATGCACATCCTCCCTTTCCGCCGGCGGACAAGATGCGACCGGATCAGTGACCAACGGTGAGAGAGAGAGAGGCCACCGCAGCCTTGTGTGAGATACTCTGAAGAGAGACAAACCAGGCAGGGAGGCTCCATTGTATATAGTGGAGCGGACTACCTTTTTCTCCATAAAAATTGTTTTATATTCTGTGTACCTGGCATTGAGCGATATAACTTTATTTAAAAATAACGCGCCAACGCATCAAGTCGAACTTTGTTTTGTGCACGCGTGGTACACGTCCTCCGTAGGTAGACAACCGCTACACGCATTCAAATTAGCACGTGGGCTGCCATTTCGTACAGAAATGAGCTCCATCGTGTACCCGCGCGGGTGTGGCTGGGCACGAAGCGTGAGTACGTGCACGGTGCACCTATTCTCTTCGTGTATACATACACCACCTACGTGGGGTTGTGTGAGAGAGATACAAAGGTAGAGAAATATAGTGTGTGGGTTCGTGAGTGTTTTTGGGGGGGGGGTCAATCAAAAAATGTAACATATGCAATGTGTGTGAAATAGAGTCCTGGAAATATCATATATATAGAGGGGGCGATCCACGAGAAGAGAGTGGAGGTATCATCGACTTGAGGTGTCCATAGAATCGAAGAGAGGGATGATGTGTGTGTGTGTGCGCGCGCGGTCGATAAAGAGTGCCATCGAATTTGTGTGTGCCCAGTCAAAGATATAGAGTGGCTGGCCTACTAGAACGAGAGAGGGGACATGTGCAGTTTGTCTCTGTGGCATGGATACCTACGTAAAGCGCTCGACTATCGATGTGCGGTGGGGGGGGAGGGAGGCCTAATTAACTATGGAGGTACAATGGCTGGTATATGTGTGGAGGAGGAGAGAGGCCTACCTCGTGTATTAAGGGAGATCGATCTACCTCATGTATTAAGGGAGATCGATCGGCATCCATGCATATGTCTAGGAGAGGAATAAGGTTGGGAGAGAGACAGAGCTAGAGTGTTGGAGGGGGTGGTAGTGGAGTTGCTTCTAACAAATGGTGGGATAGGCTTGCTAGACAATAGGAGGGCACGCCTGCAATATCAATAAGAGAGGGGATGGCTGCCTGTCTGTGCACGTGCGTGTGAGAGACGGGTCAGGAGGCATGCACGAATGATGAGGGGGGACGATATGGCTGTGGCAAGTAGACATAACTACATAGGAAGATCAATCGTCCTTTGTCAGAGAAAGAAGATCAATCGATGGGGGGAATAGTTAAAGTCGAGCTAGGTATATGTTGGGAGATCGATCGGTATACATGCATGTGTGTGTTAGAAGCAAATGAGGCACGGGGAGAAGGATAAAGAGAGAGGGATGCATCTAGGAGGTGGTGCAAGAGTCATACTATATTGAGGGAGAAGGAGTGTGCGAGTACAAGATCGATGAAAAGAGTGGTGGGAGTGAGGCATGGACGGTGATAAGAGAAGAGGGGAAGCTTGTGTTTGTGCTAGGCACACCTGGCTAGAGAGGCATATCGATCGATGTGTGTCGTAAAGAAGGAGCTGGGGGGCCTACACACACCGTGGGTGAACGACCTAAAGTGAAAAGACGAATTTGCGCAATGGAGCTAGAGAATGCTGAGGGAGGGTGAGAGGGATGTGGGTGTCTGCATGCACGAGAGAAAGTTAGCGCTAGCTAGCTACACATATAAGAGGATTGTGTGGGTGTAAAAGACGAATAGAGATCATACTTCATTATAAAAAGCGAATTCGGATATTTGAAGAATTTATCATAGTGTTTTAAACCGACGCATGTGTGAATATATATAACGGTGATACACATGGTGTGGTTATGAACATTTTATACTACATATAATATATTTTATCTCTACTCTTATAAAAAACAGAGCTGTTGATGATGGTGCCATCCTGCAATATAGGCCGTCCGATTTATATCTGACGGATAGGAAGGAAACTATGGCAATTTTGAAAAAAAGATACCCACACCCCTCTCCATATTTGCAAATTAGGCCGCCCCTTGATCATGTTGATGTTCTGTGGAACGCATGGGCATCTTGCTAGTACTACATATAGAACATTGATCATAATTTGGGCTAATGTGTGGCTTTTGCAGCTCAGGTCTAAATACTTGTCATAATGTAGGGGGCGGGCCACTATACTATGTGTGATAAACACGGTGTACACGTATGGAACATTGTTTAGATTATGAATATATAGTTAGTACATCAAATGTACTATTATTTGGAATCAACATCAAGTGTATTCAAAAAATAGAATTCGAGTTCATGTAGTACACATAGTTCATATCTATCTCTATAGTAATCATGTGGTGTGTTATTAAGGTAATACACGAATGATGGTTGAAGTTGGCAACAATCATGATTGTAGATTGTTATTGAAATAGAGAAACGAATTCAAATTCAGTTCGAATTGCAGCGGTAGTATAGACATTTGGAATGCACTAAAATGTTGGTATGAGTAGGTTACATGTATTATACAGCAAGCGAAAAAATTTAATTGGACATAACATGGATTCATACTACCGAATAGCATTTAGTTGCACTAAATTGTTGGTATGAGTAGCTTTAAATAGCATTTTTATAATAAAACGGGGTAAGACTCTTTCTTTGAGTGGTGTAAACAGTTTTATTTTTTTCATTTTCTTTTTGGTTGAGGGATGTGTGAATTGATTTGGTACGTACAAGTACAATATTACATGTTAGGCTTGTCCCTAAAATTCAACCCGCGCCTTGTTATATCCCGAAAATTCAGATATCGTGCTCCCAAAACTTGCGCCTTCACAACCCGCGCTTTGCTATCCTGAAATTACAACGCGCGCGAAAACTCCCTCCAGCTACCAAATCCTGACACGCGAAATCCCCCTTCTAACCCTGAGCCAAAGGGCCGCTAGTTTAAATTGGTGGGGGGTACTTTGGTAACACACCCAACATTTTGGACAAGCGCGTCCCTAAGTCATGGTTCACCCCCTCCCATCGCCTCTTTTTTGCCATTCGAAATCCCAGGCCGCCATAACCTCTCCACTCCAGCCGTGAAACCCCACCCTCCTCCGTCCGCCACCTCACCGCTACCCAGCCGGAGCCTCTTCCCCGATGATGTCGTCCACCGCAATAGCTCGACGTCCCTCATCCACCTCCCTGGATGAGGATCCGTCGTCCATCTCGTCGTCCTGCCGGTACAGCCGCCCCGTCCTCCACCTCCAAGGAGCTGCTCCGACGATCGCCTCATCTATCGCGACTGCTCCATCCCCACAGCGCCGCCTTAACTTGCTCCACCGGAACCGCAGCATCCTCACCGACTCCTCGGACGAAGCCGATGCCTACTCGGCGCCACCAAAGAGGTTGTACACTCATCGCATCGCACCTTCTCCTTAGCTCGACCTCCCGGCACCGACGGTGCTCCATCCCGCACCCCCATGGAGTGGCTACCTTGAAGCCGGCGCCGCTGGCGACATCTCCATGGCGGCTCTCCCCCAGTGTGAGGCCCCTTCGGCGGGGGCGTCCATACCAGCCGGATCTGCTCCTGCTGCTCCGGCTCTCGCTTGCTCATACTGCTGCTGCTGCTGCTCCGGCTCTCGCTCGATCGCTCACTCGCCCAGCTGCTGCTGCTCCGGCTCTCGCTCGCTTGTGAAGCTGCTGCTGCTTCGGCTCTCGCTCGCTCACTCGCTCGCTCGCGCTGCTGCTGCTGCTCTCCCCCTCGCTCGTGCTGCTGCTCTGCTCCGATTTAGCTACACTTTAGTCGACTGAATCGACTTTTGGGTCAGTCGATTTTCAGGGGGTGGGGTGCTCGCCGGAGTTAAGGAAGAACCACCCGCAGCGGGGACGGGGGCTCGCCGGAGAGGTACCCCACTATCTATCTTAGGGTTCAGGGTGGGGCCGGGGGGCCTATAGGGCTGGCCGGGGCGGCGGTGGACCGGTGGTGGGGAGTTGTTCCGGGGCGGCGAGGCGGCGCTGGGGCCGGCGGCGAGGCCGGTGGTGGCTGGCGGCTCAGGGGGCTGCAGGTTGAAGATGAACTGCAGGCCCTCCCTAAACTACATGTCAAGTGCCTCTCTGCTACCATTGCGTTCAGTTTCGACACTAACATTCAGATTCCACAGTAAATTTCAGTTTCGATAGTTAAGTTCAGAGTCAACAGTTTTTACCTCATCTGTTGTAGTCAGGTGGTTTTTGGTGATGTAAATTTTACATATATTTTACATCATCTATTGGACATGCTATTAGAATCCCACTTGAGATTGACGATGTCTGTCTTGTGCTGCTTCAGCCTTGACGTCTTACGGCTCACCGGGGCTGCTCCAACGACAGAACGATCCATCACAACAGAGTAGTGCCCTGGACGCCGTCTACAGATTCCTCAGATCTTCCTCGACAGCTCCGACAGCCACCTCTGCCTCAACTACTTCGGCGACCAACCCAATAATGCTGAGGTCGACACGGCTACGGCAAAAAGGTTGTACACTTGTTGCATCACTTATTACTATACATTCATGTCGATCCATTAGGGCTATTTTGGTCGACGGAAAAACATAGCAATAGGGAATTTTCCAATGGCACTCTACTATTCAATTATTCATGCATTTTGTTGAAAGGAATGGAGCACAACATCCACCTGGACCTACTTTTCAAAATCCTATGCATGAAAACAAGACCAAGTGCATTAGTGGCAGAATAACATTCTAACTGTACACGCTTTCATATGGTTTCACTTTATTTTGGCCATGTTTCTTTGCATTCCTCTGCTCTTCCAATTCCTGTAAACCAAACACCCAAGTTGACAGAAATCCTGTGTTCACAAATGCTTTGTTTACCATGTGCATTCTTATCCTATTCCGGTGTTTTTCCTATCCCTGCGTTTTTAGAATCATGCAAGCCAAATGAGCCCTTACAGAATTACTTCAGTTACAGGTAGGTGTCGAAGGGAACTTTGTGTGGTTTGTCCTGCTCCTGCCGCGACGTCGTCCACCTCACCTGAGGTGCTCCATCGACAGAAACATCCACCAAACCAGACATCAGGACTCCTGACCGTCTTTCGTCGCCTCAGATCTCCTTCCCTACCGCCGGCACCCACCACAACGGCATCACCATCATCGACTCAGCAGATGAACCTGAGGAGTACACGGGTCCACAAGAGAGGTCACACTCTTTTGATTCTGCTTATGTTATGCATTGCTTAAAATTACTTGCTACATTATCGTCCTGTTCACCTCTTGGACTCCAAGTCAGGTCCAAATTAATGTTCAAACTTGAGTTCTAAATTAGTTGTGGGGCACATATCGAGGAAGCAATGAATAGTATCTTTGTCTAATATCTGGTTCACCTAGGGTATGCCTATGTTGTTCATCTTGGGTGGGAAACAAATAGTAAAGCAATCATCATCTGTCTTTTTATTAAATTAAAGCAATCATCAGCCTGCTATCATTATTTTTGGATCCATCCACTGGTTGTTACCATCACCCTAAATTTCTGCATGCTCTCCTTACATAATCTCACCATATTTTTTTCGTATGCATGTCAGATATTGTACACAGTCGTGCTGAACATGTAGAGAAAAAGAGAAGAGTTGTGCGCGGCAATACAATGTCATGTAGACATCGCTCCATGGTGGGTTCAATGGCAAACCCTCCCCACCCCTCTCCAGATTGTAATCCAGAGGAAGATATCTGTTCTGAGGCGGATTCAGACGCCGCTGACCACTCCTATTTACCCCCCAAGGTGTTTGCTCTACCTTGGCATGATGATGTTAGTCATATCATGCATATGTTGCCTTGAAGTGCCTACTTTTGACATCATATATGTCATCTGCTTAGTTTAGACATGTTCTGTCGCCACCTGTTTAGTTTCTATATCATATATGGGAATTATGCAGTCTCATGTCTTTTAGCCAGCCATAATATATGTGAAATGTGCAATGCCATCCTGTTTAACCAGGCATCATATATTTGAATGATATCTTGCCCATCCTTTTCTTCATTACATTTCCATTTGTCGACAATGTTTGTACATTAAAACTACTCTTCCTGTGAATCAGCCATTTGGGTGGGAGATTGAAAAATCTGGAGTGAAAACAAGGTCTTCAGAGCAGACAGTGCTACCTGTCAAAGCAGATCTCTTGTTGGGTCCCGATAGCTCCTCAGAGATGGATTCAGAGACAGATCACCAGTCCTATTCCCCCACCGAGGTGTATGCTCTACCTTGGCATGGCGTTTTAGTTATTCATCATATCTTTGAATTATGTTATGCTATGCTATCCAGTTTAGATAGACATTATATATGTGAAATTATGTCATGCTATCCGTTTTAGTTAAACAATATACATGTCAACTATTTCATGTCCTCTTTTTTCCACACTATCTATTGCATCTGTCTCTCATACAATGTCTGTACATTCAACTATGTTTCCTGTTTATCTGCCATTTGAATTGGAGCAGGTGATGCCAGCATCTAGTGGACTAAAAACACGGTCTTCAAATAAAACAGTGCTACCTCTTGGTGGAGATAGCACCCCGGTTGTACATGCACGAGAACCAGCCCTACCACACATAACCCAAACTCTCGCAGATTGTACCCCTACTGCGATGGACAGAGAACCAGCTTCACCCAATCTAACCCCAATCCCAGCAGATAGTAACCCAGTTCCTGTTGACACAGCACTATCTGCACCATAGAGCTCCCAAACAAGAGCAGTTAGTTAGGCAGCTCCAGTGCCCAAAGGGCCAGTACTACCACGGCGAACCCCAACTCCACCAGTTAGTACGCCTATTCCTGTGGAGGAAGCACAACCAACTAGTCGTACTTTAGCATCTATCGCATTTGATGTCGTTAAATCGTATGTGCGTATCTTCCCAGCTTTGAAATATTATACTGAAGATGAAGGAAAATGCCAGTTGCAGGTGTTTGTCTAGGAGTTATGTGTATGTAATGTTATTCATGGCAATTACTTTGCTTTGTCCCATATATCCTACCTCCATGATGGTTATAATACAGCAAATTTTCCCATTTTTCTCTATAGAGAAGGACCGATTTGGAAACTCAGGATGAGGTAACCTGTGCTAATACCTCTGCTATCTTCAAGAATGCTTGGTGGCAGTATCAGAATTACCTGAAGAAAACGTACTTCACCGGCAAAGAAACTCATCAAATTCCCTTACGTTCTCTTGAGACACATTTACTGGATGATGACTGGGAACGCCTTGTTCTGTACTGGTCCCGAACCAAGAATGTGGTAAGGTCTATGAGCTCATTTTCTATTTTTAAGTACTATATTATTGCGTCTTATTGTACTTTGTTCATGTAGAACAAGTGCCTAAACCTGAAGAACAACTGTTCTAATTTAAGATTCCATTGCTATCATAGTTCCAAAAAGCGTTAGGCGTTAATTGTGCGTTTTGCCACCGCCTTGCGCTTTACTGACCAAAGCGCATGCTTATGCGCAGTTATGCACAGATTAAGCGTAGTTATGCGCAATGCGTTTCGCGAACGCCTAGAGCCTAGGCGCGCTTAAGCGCTCGCTTAGGCGTGCCTTTTTTTATCTCTTATTGCTATCGTGCATACTGCTTTGCTCTTGTATCACTATATTTACTCATACAAACTTATTTTTAAATTGAAGGATCCAATCGAAACTCCAATGGCACAGCAGGTATGTTCACGCATGTTTCTTTAACAGGCTTGCTCTTATCAGTAGCTCTGTTGATTTCAATTTCAATTGTGTATACAGTTGACTTCTCATATCATGCATATTACTAGCATCACAACAAGCAAATAGTGTTGTTGTACATGTAGACCCGTGGTACCCATCTGAAATCTTGTTGTGTCGTTTTGTTTCCCACGCTTTGTATTCTTTCACTGCTGCTTTGTCTTGAACTGATATGATTTGAACCGTGTCTCTATTTTGATTTGGCAAGACAATGCAGTGACCGTAGGACATAGATATATGTTTGTTTGATGCTTTTATTATGTACTAGTACTTGGCAATAGAAGACTTGGTAGTTTAATCCTGTCCACCTTACTAATGAACTGGTTCACCGAAATGAGTTTCATATACTAGTACATGCTAAACTGTTATGTGTCTGCTTGTTTCTTCTTTTAGAATGCTGACATAATATTGGGGAAGAGTGCCTTATTAAGCAATGGTAAAGGAAGTAATGCAGATAAGGTTCAGGATAGTGGCACATCCTTGTTGGTCTCCAACAAAGATGATAAAGCAGCTAAGGAAGACTATCTTGAAGACAGTGAGACAACCCCAAAGTCCTGTCTTAGTTTAGTGTTGGAGTTACTCGCCACTACCGCTTGCACAAGCTATTCAAACTCACTGTCTGAATCAGTTCGGTTTCTTGAGTCTCAACTACAAGCTAAACGACATCGATCAGCTGTGCTGCGACAAGAAGCGGAAGGACTGCGGAAGTCCCTGGAGCATTCAGATGCATGCTTTATGGTGCAATAGCAAGCTTTGGAGGATTTTAGCGCCAAACAGGACAAAGCTAATAAGCTTGCTAAGCTTATTGCCAACATGGTGGGTACCACGTTTCTTGAGCTCTTCTGAAGTTGTTTCAGTTATGCTCTTGTTTTGCTGCCGTGTTTATTTGCACTGGTGGCCAATTTTGACGGCCAGTGTACGTAATATGCTGCTTTGTTCCCTATATTTGCACTGGTGGCGAACTTCCATGCCCGGTGGATGTAATATGTGTAATAGCGGTAATAGGCTAGCGTTAATTGCTTGCTTATTTATTTCCTGACTGTCTTGTTTAGTTGTTTTCTTGTAGTCACTTCGGTTCTTTTTCTGTGTTTTTCTAGTGGCCACAATAACCTATCTTTGGAAACTAGGCCAGAATAATCATGGCAACACATGGACTGTTGTAACCATGGGCCTCCTGCGGGCCATATGATCCATGGGCCTTCTACGGGCCGTAGGATCCATTGGCCTTCTATACGGGCCGTAGGATCCATGGGCCTTCTACGGGCCGTACGATTCATGGGCCTTTTACGGGCCGTAGGATCCATGGGCCTTCTACGGGGCATATCATCATTTCGCCAATTATGGGTCGTACTATTCATGGACAATAACGTGTCGTTAATAGGCCGTAGTTGATAACTCTATGAAAACAGCCCAACGGTTTTTTTACATGAAAACGGCCCAACGTATTATCGGGCCACAAATGGGCCGACTGTGACCACGGGCTGAATTTGGCCCACAAGGAGAAAATGATAGTAATGGGCGATAAGTAAACGAATGTGGAAATGAGCCCAAGAATAAATGGCCCCCGAGAAGGCCGAAAGATAACATGGGCTGGAAACGGCCCAATGGAATAATGGGCCGTTAATGGGTATAAAGTGATACACTGTTCATTACGGCCCAGTTTCACCACGTGCCGTTAATGGGTATAAAGTGATACACTGTTCATTACGGGCCAGTTTTACCACGGGCCGTTAATGGGCCGAGAGTAATAAGGGCCTCATATGGGCCGAAAGACGTCATGGGCCATACATGGCCGGAAGTTAAAACGGGCTAGAATTATATTGGACGGCCCAGATGACGCTACTGGGCCTAATTCGGATAGGCCGTAAACGGGCCCTGGGTTAGCGGGCTGTAAATGGGCTATATGCGAATAGGCCATTCACAGGCTTGCCGTGGGCCGGCCCACCACCTTTTGACCAAGTCAAACGGGCCGGCCTATTCACAGGAATGGGCCTCTGTTGGGCCGTACCACGTGTCGACGTATCATAGGCGCTTTGGGTCCAATGAGTGGATGACATGTGTCTTAACGGTGAGCCGACACGTGTTTCCTCCAGCCAATGATGATTTTACACATGGAAAATCCCCATTGGTCGGGGCTGTTAACGGGTTATCGGATCCAAAACCAGACCCGATAGCTTAACGACGTTCCGTTACGGTGGATGCCACGTGTCGGTCACCCTTGACGAAAGCACTTCTGTGACGCGTGATTTATCGTCATGGAAGTGGACACTTCCGTGATGATAATTTTGGTAATGTCATGGAACACTTCTACGACAGCACAGGTATGACTATCATTATTCTGTCATAAATTTGTCATGGATGTACATGCATGACAGAAAACGTGACCTACTGTGACAAACACGTATCATCACGGAAGTGTATTTTTTTGTAGTGAAGATCTATCACGAACTCTACATCTTTGTCAGGTGGAACCCCTGGCAATTCTTCTAGAAAGACATCCAGAAAGTCACGAACTATCGGGATATCTTCGAGGTCTGGAAGAGGGCTGCCATTAAGAGAGTAGAGTTGACGCTCGGACACTTGGGTCAAAACATTGACTATCTTGCCCGATGGGTGGGTAAGTTGAATAGTTCTAGTGGAACAATCAAACTTAGCATAATGGGCGGCCATCCAGTCCATACCCAAGATGATGTTTATGTCTGAGGGCTTGAGAGCTATCAAAGATGCGAGAAAGACAAGTCTATCGATAAGAACAATCAATCTTAGCATAATGGGCAGCCATCCAGTCCATACCCAAGATGATGTTTATGTCTGAGGGCTTGAGAGCTATCAAAGATCCAAGAAAGACAAGTCTATCGACAAGAATTTCATTTCCATGGCTAACTCTTGAAGTTTAGAACCAGGAGTTTGTATTAACACGGAAGTGGGCATGTCACAAAATGTCATGTTGTGCATTTGAGAATAGTTCGCAGAAATGAATGAATGAGATGCTCCAGTATCGAAAAGAACAGATGTCGTATGGCAGTTAACAAGGAGCGTACCAAGAACAACGTTGGGGTCATCATGAGCCTCCTCAGCTGAGACATAGTTCACATGGCCACGCACAGTGGTGGCAGGCTTCACATACTACACCTCCCCGCGGGCTTACCATGACCAACGAACTTTCCAGACTGGTTGGGTTGTTGTTCTGAGGACACTCGCGCATATAGTGTCCTAGCACTGCGCACTTGAAGGATGTCACAGTGTTAGTGCGCGGAGCAGCATTGGCGGCTTGTCCACCATGAGCCTTGGGTGGTGCATACTGCTGGTTTGGGAGAAGTGCCACATAGGATGGCCTCGGGGTGAATCTGGGTGGCAGTGCAGTGTTTGGAACCCACACCTGACGCTTCTGGGAGCCAGAACCGGATGATGGAACCAAAATCACGGGGGTGCTTGCGTTAAGCCTCATAGTCAGTCTGGCCAGTTTCAACACCAATGGCCTTGTTCATAAGCTTCTGGAAGGAATCACACTCGTTTAGACGGAGTTCACTGTGACGCCCCCGATTCAATCGTACACTAATCATACACGCAAATGTGTACGATCAAGATCAAGGACTCACAGGGAGATATCACAACACAACTCTAGACACAAATTAAAATAATACAAGCTTTATATTACAAGCCAGGGGCCTCGAGGGCTCGAATACATAAGCTCGAATACACAAGAGTCAGCGGAAGCAACAATATCTGAGCACAGACATAAGTTAGACAATTTTGCCTTAAGAAGGCTAGCACAAAAGCAATATTGATCGAAAAGGCAAGGCCTCTTGCCTGGGAGCCTCCTAACTACTCCTAGTCGTCTGAGGCCTCCACGTAGTAGTAAGCATCGGCGGTGGCATCTGGCTCCTGGGCTCCGACATCTGGTTGCATCAACCGGAAAGAAGAAGAAAGGGGGAAAGGGGGAGCAAAGCAACCGTGAGTGCTCATCCAAAGTACTCGCAAGCAAGGATCTACACTACATATGCATTGGTATCAATGAAATGGGTTGTATATGTGGACTGAACTGCAAAATGCCAGAAGAGAAGGGGAAAACCTAGCCTATCGAAGACTAGCATCTTCAAGCAGCTCCAAGCATCTTGCAGCATCAGAAGAGGTAAGAGTAGCATAAAGTAACGTAGTAGTAGTGTTATCAACCTTGGCTAGAGATCCTTTCTCGACTCCCTGCGAGAAAACAATCCCAGAGCCATACTATCCAGTTATCACATCAAGCATCCAGTTCTAGTTGTATCGATCGGGATACAACTCCAAGTGTCCGTTACCGTAGGACAGGCTATCGATAGATGTTTTCTTCCCTACAGGGGTGCACCAACTTACCCACCACGCTTGATTAACTCCGGCCGAACACACTTTCCTGGGTCATGCCCGGCCTCGGCCAAACAATACGCCGCAACCCGACCTAGGCTTAATAGAGAGGTCAGCACGCCGGACTAAACCTATGCCCCCAGGGGTCATGGGCCATCACCACGAGAACTCCTGCATGTTGCGAACATGGCCGGTGAGTAGACCTAGCTACCTCCTTAAAAAAGGCAGGTGCTTACCAGTCCAACCCGGCGCGCGCCGCTGAGTCGCTGACGTCTATTAAGCTTGGCTGATGCATACGATGCAGAACACCCATACTATGCCCACGTGATGGTTAGTGCTATCAGGCCAGAGGCCCCTCGGATCAAATATCCAAATCGTAGTGGATTAGGAGCACGCGGTAACAAGCACAGACTCACGAAAGATGTGACCCCGTTGCCCCGTCTAGAGGACTTGCGGCAAGGGCTAGGAATTCCCGGCCACGCCTCGTAATTATCTCGCGGGCACCCTCCAGGTCAACCCGTCTCCACATCACTCGCGGGTACCCCTCAGGGTCGACCCTCCTTTCCAAGTAACAGGTGTAAAGTCCAAGTATCCGTGTGTCCAAACATCAAGGAGAAAACCCGAGGAATCACCCCCGGTGAATTCCACTCGATGTAGTCATCATGGTGAACGTAAGAGGATCCACCCTCGAGGTTCACACTTGAGGGGTTGCACAGCAGAGCCGTATCAGAAGTGGTTAAGGAGGAAATCACCCTCGATGACCACGACCGAATAGCTACACTACAGAGTTAACATCAGAAGTGCTGATGAGGTCTCACCCTCGGCACTCGATAGTAACCCAGTAGTGTTGAGCAACTAAGGGGAAACTGATGTGTGGTGCCGGGGCCTGGTCTTCGATCCCCTTGATCGGGTCTTCGATGATGAAGCAGGGGCAACAAGGACAAGGTGGGGGTCACTGATGGATCACTAACCAACATATACTAAGCAGTTTAGGATAAGCAGGTAAGGTACAATGAGCAGGTTACAAAAGCAGGCTATGCATCATAATAGGAGCAAACAATAACAGTAGCAAAATCTGATGCAAGCATGAGAGAATGGAATGGGCGATATCGAGATGATCAAAGGGGGGGGGCTTGCCTGGTTGCTTTGGCAAGGACGAAGGGTTGTCAACACCGTCGTCGAACTAGGGGTTGCCGTTAGTCTCGGGGTCTCCCGGAAAGAAGTAACGGAGGGGGAACACAATAAATAACAGAGCAATCAAAGCATCACAAAGCATAACATGGCAATACGCAGTGCCGGGTGTGACCTAACTTATGGCTACACAATATAGGTGAAGGGGGAATTCAACCGGGAATGTTTTTCCGGTTCCGAACCTGTGTCAGACAGGTGACCGGAGGGGGAATGTTCCATTTTCGGATAGTTAGAGGCATCTGACAGCTAAACGGACCGCGCACTCGGATTCGTCGTGTTTTTCTGAGCAACTTTCATGTGGAAAACATTTTCATCGGAGTTACAGTTTATTTTCTATTAATTTTCAAAGTTTTATTGAATGTCCAAAATTACTGGGTTTATTTTAAGTCGAAAATAAAAGAAAAATAATTACTAAGTGCGGCCATGCTGTTAGTGACAAGGTGGGTCAATTAACTTAACTAATTTTTAGTTAATCCTAAATAAGCTAACTAATGGGAGGGGCCACATGGCAGTGGTTGGAAGCCAGTGGCCACATGTTGGCGCACACGCGCGTACTAGGGCCGAAGCCATGGCCGGAGCGTGGCCGGCGCAAGCGCTGGCCAGGAGCGGGGCTCGTCCGGCTAGCAGGTTACGTGAGCACGGGTCGCCGCCGACGAGCGAGCGGCGGGCGGCGGAGATGGGTGCAGCGGGCTGTTGGGTAACGTAGTAATTTCAAAAAAAATTCCTACGCACACGCAAGATCATGGTGATGCATAGCAACGAGAGGGGAGAGTGTTGTCCACGTACCCTCGTAGACCGACAGCGGAAGCGTTATCACAACGCGGTTGATGTAGTCGTACGTCTTCACGATCCGACCGATCAAGTACCGAACGCACGGCACCTCCGAAGTTCTACACACGTTCAGCTCGATGACGTCCCTCGAACTCCGATCCAGCCGAGTGTTGAGGGAGAGTTTCGTCAGCACGACGGCGTGGTGACGATGATGATGTTCCACCGACGCAGGGCTTCGCCTAAGCTCCGCGATGGTATTATCGAGGTGTAATCTGGTGCAGGGGGGCACCGCACACGGCTAAAATATCGTATATCAAGTGTGTTTAGAGGTGCCCCCCTGCCCCCGTATATAAAGGAGCAAGGGGGAGGCCGGCTGCCTATGGGCGCGCCAAGGAGAGGGGGGGAGTCCTCCTCCTAGTAGGAGTAGGACTCCCCTTTCCTAGTCCTACTAGGAAAAGAAGGGGGGAAGGAAAGAGAGGGAGAGGGAGAGGGAAAGGGGGCTGCGCCCCCCTCTCCTAGTCCAACTAGGACTCCTCCTGGGAGGGGGCGCACCACCTCCTGGCTGCTGCCCTCTCTCTCCCCTCAAGGCCCACTAAGGCCCAATACTTCCCCGGGGGGTTCCGGTAACCCTCCGGCACTCCGGTTTAATCCGAAACTTCTCCGGAACACTTCCGGTGTCCGAATATAGTCGTCCAATATATCAATCTTTACGTCTCGACCATTTCGAGACTCCTCGCCATGTCCGTGATCACATCCGGGACTCCGAACAACCTTAGGTACATCAAAACATATAAACTCATAATAAAACTGTCATCGTAACTTTAAGCGTGCGGACCCTTTGGGTTCGAGAACTTTGTAGACATGACCGAGACACCTCTCCGGTCAATAACCAATAGCGGGACCTGGATGCCCATATTGGCTCCCACATATTCTACGAAGATATTTATCGGTCAGACCGCATAACTACATACGTTGTTCCCTTTGTCATCGGTATGTTACTTGCCCGAGATTCGATCGTCGGTATCTCGATACCTAGTTCAATCTCGTTACCGGCAAGTCTCTTTACTCGTTCTGTAATACATCATCCCGCAACTAACTCATTAGTCACAATGCTTGCAAGGCTTATAGTGATGTGCATTACCGAGTGGGCCCAGAGATACCTCTCCGACAATCGGAGTGACAAATCCTAATCTCGAAATACGCCAACCCAACAAGTACCTTTGGAGACACCTGTAGAGCACCTTTATAATCACCCAGTTACGTTGTGACGTTTGGTAGCACATAAAGTGTTCCTCCGGTAAACGGGAGTTCCATAATCATATAGTCATAGGAACATGTATAAGTCATGAAGAAAGCAATAGCAACATACTAAACGATCGGGTGCTAAGCTAACGTAATGGGTCATGTCAATCACGTCATTCTCCTAATGAGGTGATCCCGTTAATCAAATGACAACTCATGTCTATGGCTAGGAAACATAACCATCTTTGATTAACAAGCTAGTCAAGCAGAGGCATACTAGTGACACTCTGTTTGTCTATGTATTCACACATGTATTATGTTCCCGGTTAATACAATTCTAGCATGAATAATAAACATTTATCATGATATAAGGAAATATATAATAGTTTATTATAGCCTCTAGGGCATATTTCCTTCAGTCTCCCACTTGCACTAGAGTCAATAATCTAGATTACATAGTAATGATTCTTACACCCATGGAGTCTTGGTGCTGATCATGTTTTGCTCGTGGAAGAGGCTTAGTCAACGGATCTGCTACATTCAGATCCGTATGTATCTTGCAAATTTCTATGTCTCCCACCTGGACTAAATCCCAGATGGAATTGAAGCGTCTTCTGATGTGCTTGGTTCTCTTGTGAAATCTGGATTCCTTTGCTAAGGCAATTGCACCAGTATTATCACAAAAGATTTTCATTGGTCCCGATGTACTAGGTATGACACCTAGATCGGATATGAACTCCTTCATCCAGACTCCGTCATTCGCTGCTTCCGAAGCAGCTATGTATTCCGCTTCACACGTAGATCCCGCCACGACACTTTGCTTGGAACTGCACCAACTGACAGCTCCACCGTTCAATGTAAATACGTATCCGGTTTGCGATTTCGAATCGTCCGGATCGGTGTCAAAGCTTGCATCAACGTAACCCCTTACGATGAGCTCTTTGTCACCTCCATATACGAGAAACATATCCTTAGTCCTTTTCAGGTATTTCAGGATGTTCTTGACCGCTGTCCAGTGATCCACTCCTGGATTACTTTGGTACCTCCCTGCTAAACTTATAGCTAGGGACACATCAGGTCTGGTACACAGCATTGCATACATGATAGGGCCTATGGCTGAAGCATAGGGAACATCTTTCATTTTCTCTCTATCTTCTGCAGTGGTCGGGCATTGAGTCTTACTCAATCTCACACCTTGTAGTACAGGCAAGAACCCTTTCTTTGCTTGATCCATTTTGAACTTCTTCAAAACTTTGTCAAGGTATGTGCTTTGTGAAAGTCCAATTAAGTGTCTTGATCTATCTCTATAGATCTTAATGCCTAATATATATGCAGCTTCACCGAGGTCTTTCATTGAAAATCTCTTATTCAAGTATCCCTTTATGCTATCCAGAAATTCTATATCATTTCCAATCAGTAATATGTCATCCACATATAATATCAGAAATGCTATCGAGCTCCCACTCACTTTCTTGTAAATACAGGCTTCTCCAAAAGTCTGTATAAAACCAAATGCTTTGTTCACACTATCAAAGCGTTTATTCCAACTCCGAGAGGCTTGCACCGTCCATAAATGGATCGCTGGAGCTTGCACTCTTTGTTAGCTCCCTTTGGATCGACAAAACCTTCCGGTTGCATCATATACAACTTTTCTTCCAGAAATCCATCCAGGAACGCAGTTTTGACATCCATTTGCCAAATTTCATAATCATAAAATGCGGCAATTGCTAACATGATTCGGACAGACTTAAGCATCGCTACGGGTGAGAAGGTCTCATCGTAGTCAATTCCTTGAACTTGTCGAAAACCTTTCGCAACAAGTCGAACTTTATAGACAGTAACATTACCATCAGCGTCAGTCTTCTTCTTGAAGATCCATTTATTTTCAATGGCTTGCCGACCATCGGGCAAGTCAACCAAAGTCCATACTTTGTTCTCATACATGGATCCCATCTCGGATTTCATGGCTTCAAGCCATTTTGCGGAATCTGGGCTCACCATCGCTTCTTCATAGTTCGTAGGTTCGCCATGGTCTAGTAACATGACCTCCAGAACAGGATTACCGTACCACTCTGGTGCGGATCTTGATCTAGTTGACCTACGAAGTTCAGTAATAACTTGATCTGAAGTTTCATGATCATTATCATTAACTTCCTCAGTACTTGGTGTAGGTGTCGCAGAAACTGATCTCTGCGGTGATCTACTTTCCAATAAGGGAGCAGGTACAGTTACCTCATCAAGTTCTACTTTCCTCCCACTCACATCTTTCGAGAGAAACTCCTTCTCTAGAAAGGATCCATTTCTAGCAACAAATATCTTGCCTTCGGATCTGTGATAGAAGGTGTACCCAACGGTCTCCTTTGGGTATCCTATGAAGACACATTTCTCCGATTTAGGCTCGAGCTTATCAGGTTGAAGTTTCTTCACATAAGCATCGCAACCCCAAACTTTAAGATACGACAACTTTGGTTTCTTGCCAAACCATAGTTCAAAAGGCGTCGTCTCAACGGATTTCGATGGTGTCCTATTTAGAGTGAATGCAGCTGTCTCTAAAGCATAACCCCAAAATGATAGCGGTAAATCAGTAAGAGACATCATAGTTCGCACCATATCTAATAAAGTACGATTACGACGTTCAGACACACCATTACGCTGTGGTGTTCCGGGTGGCATGAGTTGCGAAACTATTCCGCATTGTTTCAAATGTAGACCAAACTCGTAACTCAAATATTCCCCTCCATGATCAGATCGTAGGAATTTTATTTTCTTGTTACGATGATTTTCAACTTCACTCTGAAATTCTTTGAACTTTTCAAATGTTTCAGACTTATGTTTCGTTAAGTAGATATACCCATATCTGCTCAAATCATCTGTGAAGGTGAGAAAATAACGATATCCGCCACGATCTTCAATATTCATCGGGCCACATACATCTGTATGTATGATTTCCAACAAATCTGTTTCTCTCTCCATAGTTCCGGAGAACGGTGTTTTGGTCATCTTGCCCATAAGGCACGGTTCGCAAGTACCAAGTGATTCAAAATCAAGTGATTCCAAAATTCCATCAGTATGGAGTTTCTTCATGTGCTTTACACCGATATGACCCAAACGGCAGTGCCACAAATAAGTTGCACTGTCATTATTAACTCTGCATCTTTTGGCTTCAACATTATGAATATGTGTATCACTACTATCGAGATTCATTAAAAATAGACCACTCTTCAAGGGTGCATGACCATAAAAGATATTATTCATATAAATAGAACAACCATTATTCTCTGATTTAAATGAATAACCGTCTCGCATTAAACAAGATCCAGATATAATGTTCATGCTCAACGCTGGCACCAAATAACAATTATTTAGGTCTAAAACTAATCCCGAAGGTAGATGTAGAGGTAGCGTGCCGACGGCGATCACATCGACTTTGGAACCATTTCCCACGCGCATCGTCACCTCGTCCTTAGCCAAACTTCGCTTAATCCGTAGCCCCTGTTTTGAGTTGCAAATATTAGCAACAGAACCAGTATCAAATACCCAGGTGCTACTGCGAGTATTAGTAAGGTACACATCAATAACATGTATATCACATATACCTTTGTTAACCTTGCCATCCTTCTTATCCGCCAAATACTTGGGGCAGTTCCGATTCCAGTGGCCAGTCTGCTTACAGTAGAAGCACTCAGTTTCAGGCTTAGGTCCAGACTTGGATTTCTTCTCCTGAACAGCAACTTGCTTGCTATTCTTCTTGAAGTTCCCTTTCTTCTTCCCTTTGCCCTTTTTCTTGAAACTAGTGGTTTTACTGACCATCAACACTTGATGCTCCTTTTTGATTTCTACCTCCGCTGCCTTTAGCATTGCGAAGAGCTCGGGAATCGTCTTATCCATCCCTTGCATGTTATAGTTCATCACGAAGCTCTTGTAGCTTGGTGGCAGTGATTGAAGAATTCTGTCAATGACGCAATCATCCGGAAGTTGAACTCCCAGTTGAATTAAGTGATTATTATACCCAGACATTCTGAGTATATGCTCACTGACAGAACTATTCTCTTCCATCTTGCAGCTATAGAACTTATTGGAGACTTCATATCTCTCAATCCGGGCATTTGCTTGAAATATTAACTTCAACTCCTGGAACATCTCATATGCTCCATGACGTTCAAAACGTCGTTGAAGTCCCGGTTCTAAGCCGTAAAGCATGGCACACTGAACTATTGAGTAGTCATCAGCTTTGCTTTGCCAGACGTTCATAACTTCTGGCGTAGCTCTTGCAGGAGGCCTGGCACCTAGCGGTGCTTCCAGGACGTAATTCTTCTGTGCAGCAATGAGGATAATCCTCAAGTTATGGACCCAGTCCGTGTAATTGTTACCATCATCTTTCAACTTAGCTTTCTCAAGGAACGCATTAAAATTCAACGGCACAACAGCACGGGCCATATATCTACAATTAACATAGACAAGCAAGATACTATCAGGTACTAAGTTCATGATAAATTTAAGTTCAATTAATCATATTACTTAAGAACTCCCACTTAGATAGACATCTCTCTAATCATCTAAGTGATTACGTGATCCAAAGCAACTAAACCATGTCCGATTAACACGTGAGATGGAGTAGTTTCAATGGTGAACATCACTATGTTGATCATATCTACTATATGATTTACGCTCGACCTTTCGGTCTCTATGTTCCGAGGCCATATCTGTACATATGCTAGGCTCGTCAAGTTTAACCTGAGTATTCCGCGTGTGCAACTATTTTGCACCTGTTGTATTTGAACGTAGAGCCTATCACACCCGATTAACACGTGGTGTCTCAGCACGAAGAACTTTTGCAACGGTGCATACTCAGGGAGAACACTTTTATCTTGAAATTTTAGTGAGAGATCATCTTATAATGCTACCGTCAATCAAAGCAAGATAAGATGCATAAAGGATTAACATCACATGCAATCAATATAAGTGATATGATATGGCCATCATCATCTTGTGCTTGTGATCTCCATCTCCGAAGCACCGTGCTTGTGATCTCCATCTCCGAAGCACCATCATGATCACCATCGTCACTGGCTCGACACCTTGATCTCCATCGTAGTATCGTTGTCGTCTCGCCAACCTATTGCTTTTACGACTATCGCTACCGCTTAGTGATAAAGTAAAACTATTACATGGCGATTGCATCTCATACAATAAAGCGACAACCATATGGCTCCTGCCAGTTGCCGATAACTCGGTTACAAAACATGATCATCTCATACAACACATTATATCACATCATGTCTTGACCATATCACATCACAACATGCCCTGCAAAAACAAGTTAGACGACCTCTACTTTGTTGTTGCATATTTTACGTGGCTGCTACGGGCTTAGCAAGAACCGTTCTTACCTACTCATCAAAACCACAACGATAGTTTGTCAAGTTGGTGCTGTTTTAACCTTCGCAAGGACCGGGCGTAGCCACACTCGGTTCAACTAAAGTGAGAGAGACAGACACCCGCCAGTCACCTTTAAGCAACGAGTGCTCCGAACGGTGAAACCAGTCTCGTGTAAGCGTACGCGTAATGTCGGTCCGGGCCGCTTCATCTCACAATACCGCTGAACCAAAGTATGACATGCTGGTAAGCAGTTTGACTTATATCGCCCAAAACTCACTTGTGTTCTACTCGTGCATAGCATCAACGCATAAAACCAGGCTCGGATGCCACTGTTGGATAACGTAGTAATTTCAAAAAAAATCCTACGCACACGCAAGATCATGGTGATGCATAGCAACGAGAGGGGAGAGTGTTGTCCACGTACCATCGTAGACCGACAGCGGAAGCGTTATCACAACTCGGTTGATGTAGTCGTACGTCTTCACGATCCGACCGATCAAGTACCGAACGCACGGCACCTCCGAAGTTCTACACACGTTCAGCTCGATGACGTCCCTCGAACTCCGATCTAGGCGAGTGTTGAGGGAGAGTTTCGTCAGCACGACGGCGTGGTGACGATGATGATGTTCCACCGACGCAGGGCTTGGCCTAAGCTCCGCGACGATATTATCGAGGTGTAATCTGGTGGAGGGGGGCACGGCACACGGCTAAAATATCGTATATCAAGTGTGTTTAGAGGTGCCCCCTTGCCCCCGTATATAAAGGAGCAAGGGGGAGGCCGGCTGCCTATGGGCGCGCCAAGGAGAGGGGGGGAGTCCTCCTCCTAGTAGGAGTAGGACTCCCCTTTCCTAGTCCTACTAGGAAAAGAAGGGGGGAAGGAAAGAGAGGGAGAGGGAGAGGGAAAGGGGGCTGCGCCCCCCTCTCCTAGTCCAACTAGGACTCCTCCTGGGAGGGGGCGCACCACCTCCTGGCTGCTGCCCTCTCTCTCCCCTCAAGGCCCACTAAGGCCCAATACTTCCCCGGGGGGTTCCGGTAACCCTCCAGCACTCCGGTTTAATCCGAAACTTCTCCGGAACACTTCCGGTGTCCAAATATAGTCGTCCAATATATCAATCTTTACGTCTCGACCATTTCGAGACTCCTCGCCATGTCCGTGATCACATCCGGGACTCCGAACAACCTTCGGTACATCAAAACATATAAACTCATAATAAAACTGTCATCGTATCTTTAAGCGTGCGGACCCTTTGGGTTCGAGAACTATGTAGACATGACCGAGACACCTCTCCGGTCAATAACCAATAGCGGGACCTGGATGCCCATATTGGCTCCCACATATTCTACGAAGATATTTATCGGTCAGACCGCATAACAACATACGTTGTTCCCTTTGTCATCGGTATGTTACTTGCCCGAGATTCGATCGTCGGTATCTCGATACCGAGTTCAATCTCGTTACCGGCAAGTCTCTTTACTCGTTCCATAATACATCATCCCGCAACTAACTCATTAGTCACAATGCTTGCAAGGCTTATAGTGATGTGCATTACCGAGTGGGCCTAGAGATACCTCTCCAACAATCGGAGTGACAAATCCTAATCTCGAAATACGCCAACCCAACAAGTACCTTTGGAGACACCTGTAGAGCACCTTTATAATCACCCAGTTACGTTGTGACGTTTGGTAGCACACAAAGTGTTCCTCCGGTAAACGGGAGTTCCATAATCATATAGTCATAGGAACATGTATAAGTCATGAAGAAAGCAATAGCAACATACTAAACGATCGGGTGCTAAGCTAACGTAATGGGTCATGTCAATCACGTCATTCTCCTAATGAGGTGATCCCGTTAATCAAATGACAACTCATGTCTATGGCTAGGAAACATAACCATCTTTGATTAACAAGCTAGTCAAGCAGAGGCATACTAGTGACACTTTGTTTGTCTATGTATTCACACATGTATTATGTTCCCGGTTAATACAATTCTAGCATGAATAATAAACATTTATCATGATATAAGGAAATATATAATACTTTATTATTGCCTCTAGGGCATATTTCCTTCACGGGCGCGGCCGGGCGCCCTGGCTGCGGGCGTGGGCGGCCGCGGCCGGTGCGGGCCGGAGCAATTGGGAAAGGGCGCACGCAGAGCGGGGGGGGGGGGGCGCGAGCAGCGGCAGGGCATAGCCACTGCGGCGAACGGGGCGAAGGCCACTGTGTCATCAGCCGCAGCGGCCGGTGTTGGGAAATCGCGGGGCTGCGGGCACCCGTGGCCGAGGTAGCAGACGCAGCGGCAGGAGGGTGACGATGCGAGCGAGGGCAGCGGTCTGCGCGTGCTGGTAGGGCTTCGGGCGACAAGGGGCGGCGGTCACGGCAACCAAACGAAGGGGCGAGGGAGAATCGACGATGCTCACAGCAGGAGGGCCAAGGGCGAGGTCATAGAGGCCGGGGACGGTCAAGGTCAAGCGGATCGACCGATGGTGAGCGGCGGATGCTGTCGGCGATTCTCGATGAAGGTTGCGGCTCGTGGGCGTCCGAGCTCATGCGGGTCCTCGTAGTCGAAGAGGACGACGTCGGCGGTCCAACTGAGCGCCTTGGTTGGCCGTGGGGAGGCCGGTGACCACGGCGATGAGGGCAACGTGGCGGCAAGGCATCGGGAGGCTTCGGGTTTGAGCAGAGGAGCGAATGAAAGGGGAATAAGGAGATAGGGTTCAATCCAGGGGGCTCAGGGTCGTTCTTATCCACATCGGGAGGACGACGGATGGCCGGCACCTGGCCGGGCGCCATGGGATGGCCGCCACGATCCCCTGCCCGCCTCTTGTAGCAGGAGGAAGGGGAAAAGGGGATTGTTGGGCTGGGCCATGTACTGTAGCAATGGGCTACTAGCGCATAGTAGTAGTTAGGCTTGCTTTTTGTTATATATGTTTTTCTGTTTATCTTAAACATAATCTATTTGCAATATTTGAGCTTCCAATTGGTCTTTGAAAAAAATGTGAAACTTGGCCAAATAAATACATTGCAATATCTGCCACAGCCACAAAAAGTTCGGGAGGAGTTTGAATTGATTTGGATTTTTCACAACTGGAAAAGCATTTAAAAATGCTGATTTGGAACTGCTTTAATTCCCAGGGAAATTAGCTATCTCAAATAATGTTGAATCACAGATAACATTTAGTTAGTGAATATTTTCAACCCAACGAACATTTTTGTTTTACTGTTTGGAGAAATAATTTATTTGACTTTATTTTAAAATTGAATTTGAATTGGTTTTGAAACAAAGTGAGATTAGCAACAGTAACAGTGATGGCTTGGCATCATTAGTAGGTGATTACTGTAGCTTGATTATCCGGGCGTTACAAATCTCCTCCACTACAAGAAATCTCGTCCCGAGATTTAAGAGGTGGAGTAAGGGGGAAGCTATAAGGACGAATGTCTGAAAGGATCAACATTCGGTAGTTATCTCAAGGAAGGAGATTTTAGAAGCACCAGGACGTATCGAGAGTGCTATACGGAGATTCAACAAGTTTTAACCAGGTAGGCATCCAGCTGATGCCTAAAATAGGTGATGAAGGGGTTCAGAGCAAAGAAGAATAATGTTGAAATGAAACATGTTGAGGAAGTTAGCTCGTGTATTACATACGAAGCCGAGTGCCAAGAATATTTCGGAATCAAGGTTGTACAGGAGAGTCAGGTTCCGATCCTATGGAACTATGGGTTATGGGCCCACCATGTGGGTTAAAAAGTAGGAAGGGTGCTGACATCTTGTACGGTCCTGATAGCAAGGCATGTCAGAGGATAGCCTGTCAGTTATATTGGCAACGACGTTGGTACCAAGGGCCGAAGAGAACCATTTTCCTGCTCGTTGAACAAGGCGGACCAATAGGCAAGGTTCACGTCCATCGGTGGTTACCGGAATGTCATCAACAATAGTAACAGGGTCTTACTGATAGAGTTGTACACCGAGGTGTTTACATAAGAAGGGAATTATTACTTCTTATATCATATAGATCACAAGAAGGGTTAAACAAACCAATGGAAAGGGAAAATATGATTATCGAATCAAACAACCCAAATTAAAGGAAGATGTGTTTACACATAAGAGTTGGGAGTATATCCTTCCCAAGGAAAAGCGGAGCGGGATATACATGATAGGATAGCAAGTTCAAAAGCATTTAGATAATGGGGAGAGGGGAGAATCATGATATTACCCATACAATGGTGTGAGGGTAATTAAATGAGAAACATTTTGTATTATGCTTTCAATGTTCTTGTTGATATTCGGAATACCACAGTCATGCTTCGATGCGACAATGATATGGTGTCAAGTAAAGGTCAGACTTTGGATACACAAAGGATCCATTGGAAACAACTTAGAAAATATGTCATACAATTTCAGCACGGAAAAGATGAGGGTGTGGCCGACGGGCTCAGCAACAATCCATCGACATGTCAAAAAGGATGTATTTCCAAAATTATATAAACAAGTTTGTGTTGGGGAAGGCAAGAATGTTGTCGATGATAACACAAATCATCGAGGGGCAAGGATTGCATTTCTCATCATGAATTCAATTAATATCCTAAAAGAGCTCAGAATGTTGATAATGATAACGACATATTTGTCGAGAGGTTTCATGAAGATGTAATCGATCAGCGATGACATCAATTCAAAGGAATGATGAAGCGAAAGGTTATGGGAACCACGAGTATGACACAAACTCGAAATTAAGCTTGCTATTGAAGACCAAATGATATGACGAGGAAAATCGATGTAGGCTTAGCTCATCATCGAAATTGTTCTCCAGGAAGAAGGATCAGGTAGCACCGTTAAAAATTATCACGATAATGATATAGCCGATCAGGCTAGGAATGACGTGATGGAGTATCATTCCAATGAGAATTCACAAGAGGTAGTGCAATGACACAATATCCTCGAGATAACAAGGGGCAATACTCGAGGTAGATCAAAAATAGAGGTTGGACAGATGAAATGATCTGCAGAAGACAAGTATTTTAACTTGTCCAGGAAATGGAATCAAGGAGAAAATATGGTCGAAACCACGATTGCAAAGGATCAATTTACAAATGCAAGATGAGCTTATACCAAGGGAACATTTGATTATAAGAGAAGCTTCCATGATAAGATCTACATCGTGTCTATGGGCATGAACACAAAGTTCAAGGTCGACTCCCACTTCAATGCATAACGTCTCATTTACTTCTCGCTTTTTACGAAGTTCTAGTGTAGAAATTTTTATCCGGCGTAACACCAGTAGAGTATGACCCATAGAAATTTCCAGGTTCACACAAATTAGGGAAAGCATTAGGTCAACCCATCAAGGAATCTTAGGAACATTTGCAAAAACTTCTGAGGTAATTAACTCAAGCTCGGAAGCAGATCATGGTTGACAAAGCAAAGAATACAATTTACCAAAGGCAATATGTATCAGGGGAAGAGCTCACAAGGTTAGTGGATATGAAGGACACTTTCGGATAATAATCTACCAAAGGATCTGGCGATCAACAAGGATCTGATGTGAGTAACGATACTCAACGAGAAGAAGTAAGAATTCAAAGGCATCAAATTATAGAAATTTTAGGATAATTTCAAAGCTTCAATACAAAGAAATTACGATACCCAGATCTGTGTATCAGAATCAGATGCTATGATTAGGTATGAGTATGTTGAATAGGATTAGATGGGCAATCAATCAAGGTTTGATTTGCCGAGAATCAGCTCATGTCCGGAATGACGTCTGAGCTGGAAGAACAATTTCTAGGGAACAACTGATGATTACGTGCATTCACACACATGTTGAATCGACAGGGTAAGGACGACAATCGCAAAGGATTTTAATGAATATTGCTAGACATATGGAATTAACCAAAATGCAAGCAAGTAAGGAAGAACAAGATCAATAAGCTACTAA
Organism: Aegilops tauschii subsp. strangulata; assembly: GCF_002575655.3. NCBI lineage: Eukaryota > Viridiplantae > Streptophyta > Magnoliopsida > Poales > Poaceae > Aegilops > Aegilops tauschii. The sequence goes on from NC_053038.3 coordinate 292,020,914, forward strand.
GGATTTTCAGAAGATCGAATAGTATTTTGAAGAATTTTGTGAAACACAAGAACAACTAGGGATGAGAGAATACTCGATAAGTGTGAGGAATTATCCGTAGGGGTATTCATGTGGTAAAGAACTGCAAGGCAGTAAGCTCAAAGGATTCTCGAAACAATAGATAATTTTGGGGCATCTTGTAATAACAAGAGCATCGAGGAATGATTGTATGAATGGCAAGTGTATGTAGTTTTCCATAGGGGTTGACGGTGGAAGGGAATCGCAAAAGTGATGAGCACAAGTTCGCGAGCGAACATCGGAGAGTATCTTCGAAGACTTCTGGGGAAGCAGGCGATCATCTGGAATGAAGTGGCTCTCCGGGAGGAAGTAGTTACGAGAACCTAGAAGTAGAGTTAGTAAAATCATTTAACCCGAATAGAAGAGAGATCAGAGTCTCAGAGTATAGACGAGGAGTAAAAGATCCTAACACCACCCGATGGCGACGTGGGCCCGTAAGCCACATAGCCATGTTAGTAAAAGTTTTTTGTAGTGACTAGACTCAACTTCGGCCAAGGAGTTGGAAAGGGGGTACCTACAGGAAGTCGGCTCTGATACCAACTTGTGACGCCCCCGATTCAATCGTACACTAATCATACACGTGTACGATAAAGATCAAGGACTCACGGGGAGATATCACAACACAACTCTAGACACAAATTAAAATAATACAAGCTTTATATTACAAGCCAGGGGTCTCGAGGGCTCGAATACACAAGAGTCAACGGAAGCAACAATATCTGAGCACAGACATAAGTAAGACAAGTTTGCCTTTAGAAGGATAGCACAAAAGCAACATTGATCGAAAAGGCAAGGCCTCCTGCCTGGGAGCCTCCTAACTACTCCTAGTCGTCTGCGGCCTCCACGTAGTAGTAAGCATCGGCGGTGGCATCTGGCTCCTGGACTCCGACATCTGGTTGCATCAACCGGAAAGAAGAAGAAAGGGGGAAATGGGGGAGCAAAGCAACCGTGATTACACATCCAAAGTAGTCGCAAGCAAGGATCTACACTACATATGCATCGGTATCAACTAAATGGGCTGTATATGTGGACTGAACTGCAGAATGCCAGAAGAGAAGGGAAAGCCTAGCCTATCGAAGACTAGCATCTTCAAGCAGCTCCAAGCATCGTGCAGCATCAGAACAGGAAAGAGTAGCATAAAGTAAAGTAGTAGTAGTGTTATCAACCTTGGCCAGAGATCCTTTCTCGACTCCCTGCGAGAAAACAATCCCAGAGCCATACTATCCAGTTATCACATCAAGCATCCAGTTCTAGTTGTATCGATCGAGATACAACTCCAAGTGTCCGTTATCGTAGGACAGGCTATCGATAGATGTTTTCTTCCCTGCAGGGGTGCACCAACTTACCCACCACGCTCGATTAACTCCGGCCGGACACACTTTCCTGGGTCATGCCCGGCCTCCATCAGACAATACGCCGAACCCGACCTATGCTTAATAGAGAGGTCAGCACGCCGGACTAAACCTATGCCCCCAGGGGTCATGGGCCATCGCCCCGAGAACTCCTGCACGTTGCGAACACGGCCGGTGAGCAGACCTAGCTACCTCCTTAAAAAAGGCAGGTGCTTACCAGTCCAACCCGGCGCGCGCCGCTCAGTCGCTGACATCTATTAAGCTTCGGCTGATGCATACGACGCAGAACGCCCATACTATGCCCACGTGATGGTTAGTGCTATCAGGCCAGAGGCCCCTCGGATCAAATATCCAAATCGTAGTGGATTAGGAGCACACGGTAACAAGCAGAGACTCACGAAAGATGTGACCCCGTTGCCCCGTCTCAAGGACTTGCGGCAAGGGCTAGGAATGCCCGCACGCCTCGTAAGTATCTCGCGGGCACCCTCCAGGTTAACCCGTCTCCACATCACTCGCGGGTACCCCTCAGGGTCGACCCGCCTTTCCAAGTAACAGGTGTAAACTCCAAATATCCGTGTGTCCAAACATCGAGGGGAAAACCTGAGGAATCACCCCCGGTGAATTCCACTCGATGTAATCATCAAGGTGAACTTAAGAGGATCCACCCTCGAGGTTCACACTTGAGGGGTTGCACGACAGAGCCGTATCGGAAGTGGTTAAGGAGGAAATCACCCTCGATGACCACGGCCGAATAGCTACACTACAGGGTTAACATCAGAAGTGCTGATGAGGTCTCATCCTCGGTACTCAATAGTAACCCAGTAGTGTCGAGCAACTAAGGGGAAAGTGATGTGCGGTGCCGGGCCTGGTCTTTGATCCCGTTGATCGGGTTTTCGATGATGAAGTAGGGGCAACAAGGACAAGGTGGGGGCCACTGATGGATCACTAACCAACCTATACTAAGCAGTTTAGGATAAGCAGGTAAGGTACAATGAGCAGGTTACAAAAGGAGGCTATGCATCATATAGGAGCAAACAATAACAGTAGCAAAATCTAATGCAAGCATGAGAGAATAGAATGGGCGATATCGGGATGATTAAAGGGGGGGCTTGCCTGGTTGCTCTGGCAAGGACGAGGAGTTGTCAACACCGTCGTCGAACTGGGGGTCGCCGCCAGTCTTGGGGTCTACCGGAAAGAAGAACGGAGGGGGAACACAATAAATAATAGAGCAATCAAAGCATCAAAGAATAACATGGCAATATGCACTGCCGGGTGTGATCTAACGTATGGCTACACGATATAGGTGAAGGGGGAATTCAACCGGGAATGTTCTCCCAGTTCCGGACCTATGTCAAACTGGTGACCCGAGGGGGAATGTTTCATTTTAGGATACTTAGAGGCATCTGACAGGTAAACGGACCGCGCATTTGGATTCTTCACGTTTTTTTGAGCAACTTTCATGTAGAAAACATTTTCATCAGAGTTACAGTTTATTTTCTATTAATTTCAAAGTTTTATTGAATTTCCAAATTACTGGGTTTATTTTAAGTCGAAAATAAAAGCAAAATAATCTTTTGTTACCTAGATCTACCCTAGCCTATGTGTATGACAGTGGGGTCCAGGGGCCTAGTCAACTAGTCCAGTCAGCGCTGACTGGTTAAAGTGAATAGTGTAGGTGGGCCCGGTTGCCATTGAGTCAGTTTTTAGTAGAGTTAAATAAAACAGTGTTTATTTAATCTATTTAGCATAACTACTAAGTGGGGCCATGCTGTTAGTGACAAGGGGGGGTCAATTAACTTAACTAATTTTTAGTTAATCCTAAGTAAGCTAACTAATGGGAGGGGCCACATGGCAGTGGCTGGAAGCCAGTGGCCACACGTTGGCGCACATGCGCGTACAAGGGCCGGACCCATGGCCGGAGCGCGGCCGTTGCAAGCGCGGGCCAGGTGCGGGGCACGGCCGGCGAGCAGGTTACGCGAGCACGGGTCGCCGCCGACGAGCGAGCGGCAGGCGGCGGAGATGGGTGGAGTGGGCGCGGTCGGGCGCCGTGGCTGCGGGCGTAGGCGGCCGCGGCCGGTGCGTGCCGGAGCAATGGGGAAAGGGCGCACGCAGAGCGGGGGGAGGGGGGGCGAGCAGCGGTAGGGCATAGCCACTGCGGCGAACGGGGCAAAGGCCACGGCGGCATATTGCCGCAGCGGCCGGTGTGGGGAAAACGCAGGGCTGCGGCGCCCGTGGCCGAGGTAGCCAACGCAGCGGCCGGGGGGTGACGATGCGAGCGAGGGCAGCGGTCTGCGCGTGCGGGCACGGCTTTGGGCGACAAGGGGCGGCGGTCATGGCAACCAAACGAAGGGGGGAGGGGGAACCGACGATGCTCACAGCGGGAGGGCCGACGGCGAGGTCGTAGAGGCCGGGGACTGTCGAGGTCAAGCGGATCGACTGACGATGAGCGGCGGATGCTGTCGGCGATTCTCGATGAAGGTGGCGGCTTGTGGGCGTCCGAGCTCATGCGGGTCCTCGCAGTCGAAGAGGACGACGGTAGCGGTCCTCTTGAGCGCCTTGGTTGGTCGTGGGTAGGCCGGTGACCACGGCGATGAGGGCAATGCGGCGGCAAGGCAGCGGGAGGCTTCCGGTTCAAGCAAAGGAGCGAATGAAAGGGGAAGAAGGAGATAGGGTTTGATCCAGGGTGCTCGGGGTCGTTCTTATCCACATCGGGAGGACGATGGATGGTCGGCACCTGGCCGGGCACCATGGGATGGCCGCCACGATCCCCTGCCCGCCTCCTGTAGCAGGAGGAAGGGGAAAAGGGGATTGTTGGGCTGGGCCATGTACTGTAGCAATGGGCTACTAGTGCACAGTAGTAGTTAGGCCCGCTTTTTGTTATATATGTTTTTTTGTTTGTCTCGAACATAATCTGTTTGCAATATTTGAGCTGCCAATTGGTCTTTGAAAAAAATGTGAAACTTGGCCAAATAAATACATTGCAATACCTGCCACTGCCACAAAAAGTTCGGGAGGAGTTTGAATTTATTTGGATTTTTCACAACTGGAAAAGCATGTAAAAATGCTGATTTGGAACTGCTTTAATTCCCAGGGGAAATTAGCTATCTCAAATGATGTTGAATCACTCATGACATTTAGTTAGTGAATATTTTCAACCCAATGAACATGTTTGTTTTACTGTTTGGAGAAATAATTTATTTGACTTTATTTTTAAATTGAATTTGAATTGGTTTTGAATCAAAGTGAGATTAGCAACAATAACAGTGATGGCTTGGCATCATTAGTAGGGGATTACTGTAGCTTGATTATCTGGGCGTTACAGTCACGACGAAGCTCTAGTCTAAGTACCTTCCGGAACATTCCATGCTTCTTAGCATCAGTGGACACTTCCTCATGAGCGTAGCATGCAAGATTCCCAAACTCACGGTTGTAGACATCCATAGTTAGCTTGCCCTGGGTGAAGTTACAGAACTCCTCCCTTTTATGATCCATTAGGCCCTCTGGGATGTGGTGCTCACGAAAGGCTTCACTGAAATCCACCCAGGTAGTAACCTGACCGGCTGGATGCATAGCTTCATAATTCTCCCACTAGAGACTGGCGGGACCCTGAAGGTAATATGCAGCATAGGTAACCTTGTTAGCCTCAGCTACGTTGGCATAACGTAACTTTTGGGTGATGATGCGAAGCCAGTCATCCGCGTCGAGAGGTTCGATGGAGTGGTGGAAAGTTGGTGGATACAACTTGATAAAGTCATTGATGGACACCAAGTCATTTCTCTGCTGGTGTGCGGTGTTCTGCTCGATACGCTCAAGCAGGCGGTAGTCTCACGTTTGTTCCTCTCCTCTTCCAGCATGACCTCAGCTAGGGAAGGTGGATGGGGTAGGTTGTCATTCCTGGCCCCACTTCCTTCGCCTTGCTCTTGTGCAGCAGGGGTGCTTCGAGTGTTAACCATCCTAGGGAAAACAAATCAAAGGCTTAGACAAGGATGACAAAACTCTAGCATAGAAGTGCAAAATGTAATGAACGAAACGGAATAATGCAAAGGCATTGGGATTTATAGCAGAAATCGGACAACATAACAGCTGTAAATGCTCAAAAATGATTTTGAGACATTCTGCAAAAGGTAGCATAGCCACTCAACAACATCATATCAAGGTTCTGAGACCACCTAATCACACACGGAGGTGGTAGGAACTAAACTGGGGCTTGAAACCAACAATCCAATAAGTCTACAGATTAGTAACACGTGAACCTGATAGAAATAAGAGAAGCCTAGTTCTTAACCCCCGTAGAAAAGAAGAGGCTAACTCAGAGAGAATGACAGAAGAAGAGAAGTAAAAAGAGCCTTACGTTACCTTCCACAATCAATTCCCCTACATATAACTAAAGCATTTCTAGGTCCGACATTGACTAGTTTGGCTTGAGGATCCTACAAGCAGTTCGGCTCTGATGCCAACGCTGTCAGGACCCCGATCCTAAGTCACATTGATCTAGCATGTAACACATCATATCACTTTGCGGCCTCACGCACGGTATCCCCACGGGTGCCACCATACCTGGCCTACGACCGTTTGCGCCTTTTGGCTCACGTATATGATAGTGTCGCTAGCATCCATATGACAAAGAACAAGGGAAGACATGACTACTCGTAAACCCAAGGTGGCACTAACTTACAGGGATAGGCATACATGACCCAGCAATGCACGTGTCGGTCAACAGCGTGTGCTACCGAGTCATAGCAAGCTACAAGGAGTCCAGTAAAACACTGCATGACATTTCCCCGAAGGGACAGACACAGGAGCAAAGAAGGACACATGCCGATCAATCCATGTGTTCCGGAGCAGTAGTAAGCTACCATGGCTAAGTGGAAGCACTAGGAGACATTTCCCCATAAGAGAGGCTACCAAGATTAAACAACTAGGTGTCAAATCCCACACATACCAAGAATTTCAAAATCATACACACAATATGCTCGATATGTGCAAATACAACATGGCATCACAACAAAACTCTACGACTCAAAATATTTATTTAAAAGGCTCGGGAGAGCCATACATAACATATCCATACAGGTAGGGATCACAAGACCAAACACTCAAGTCATACAAGCACATGCAGAATCTAACTTGTGTAAGTATAGACAACTGGAAGGAAAGAAGGCTTGGAGTAGCCTGACTATCTACAAGGCCCTTCATAGGCTCGAGGCTGCCACCTGAGTAGCAAGCTACTTGTCAACATCGAGGTCTACATGGAACCCATCGGAGGGGGCAGTATTCTCCTCTGAAACAATTTATTAAGAAAACATGAGTACAAAGGTACTCATCAAGTCTTACATCAGATCCTATCATATATGCAACATTATCAAGAAGGGTAGTGGAGTTTATTCCAGCAAGCCAGCTCTCACTCTTGGCTAACCTATACTATGTCTATCAGTAGTTTAAAAAGATGAGATAGCGCACACGAGTCCACTAATCACCACAACAATACTCTATCGTGGGTCCTCTCCTGTCTTCCTATGAGAGGGCGGCACTCACACTTGTCTTGAGACTTTTATGAGTAACCATTAACTTGTCTATGAACTGCATAAGCAACCCAGTAGTCCACTACGGCAGACGCAGCTATTTGAATAGTGTCGGATTTAGGGTTCCGCAGACCCTAGAGAGGTTCGAACTCTGGGGTGCGTGCGAAGAACTCGTTTCCCCCAGTCTGCCTGCCCAACGATTGCACGGCCTAGCTCGACGAACCCAAGGGACAAGAGACACAACAGTTTATCCTGGTTCGGGCCACCTTGCGGTGTAATACCCTACTCCAGCTTTGTGGTGGATTGCCTCAAGGGGCTGAGGATGAACTAGTACAGTGGTTGAACAGCCTCTGGAGGTGAGGTGTTCTTGAGCTCGATGAGCTGGTGGGTGTGAGGATGATCTGAATGATCTCTCCGCCCCCTCACTATGGTGGTGGCTAGGTCCTATTAATAATGGCCTCGGTCCTCTTCCCAAATGTAGGCGGGAAGGGATCCCACAACGGCCAAATTCGAAGGGAGACAACTAGTACAAGTTATCCTAACAAAAGTAGTCTTCGCCTGCAAAAGCCTATGGTGGTGACGCTGCAGACGGCTTAGCGATGACCTCCGTCCTGCCATCCTAGCGGTCTTGGTCTTGTTGCACCGATATGGAAACCATTGCTTGATTCCTCGGGACCCCGCACATGCGCTTGCCTCCTTAGCACCAAGGAGAAAACTGGTGCACTGCGCCCGCTGAAACCCGCCTGGCCTTGGTCGTCATGGCTCACGTCAGATGATCCTCACGAGGTGCGCCTTGCATAGATATCTCCACTTCTCAGGAGCTAGTGTGGTGGGGCTGCCCCCCAGGGAGGTTTTGGCGTCGTCCGCCTCACGAGGCTTGGCCCCTCGTGAGGGTCTTGGTGTTGGGGATCGTAGCAGAAATTAAAAAAATTCTACGCGTCACCAAGATCAATCTATGGAGTAACTAGCAACGAGAGAGAGGAGAGTGCATCTTCATACCGTTAAAGATCGTGAGCGGAAGCGTTCAAGAGAACGGGGTTGATGGAGTCGTACTAGTCGTGATCCAAATCACCGACGATCGTAGCGCCAAACGGACGGCACCTCCGCGTTCAACACACGTACGGAGCAGAGACGTCTCCTCCTTCTTGATCTAGCAAGGGTGAAGGAGAAGTTGTTGGAGATCCACCAGCATGACGGCGTGGTGGTGGAAGCAGCGGGATTCCAGCAGGGCTTCGCCAAGCGCTACTTGAGGAGGAAGAGGTGTCGCGGGAGGGAGAGGGAGGCGCCAGGGCTTAGGGTGCGGCTGCCATCCCTCCCCTCCACTATATATAGGGGCTAGGGGGGCACATGCCCCCTTTGAGATCCCATCTATGGGGGGGGGCGGCGACCCCTCGGGGGGTAACGGCCCCCTTTGGGTTTCCAACCAGGGGGGCGCATGCCCCCTCGGGGGGCAACGGCCCCCTAGGGTTTCCAACCCTAGGCGCCTTGGGGCCTTGGGTGGGGTGCACCATCCCACTAGGGGCTGGTTCCCATGCCACTTCAGCCCATGGGGCCCTCCGGGATAGGTGGCCCCACCCGGTGGACCCCCGGGACCCTTCCGGTGGTCCCGGTACAATACCGGTGACCCCCGAAACTCTCCCGGTGGCCGAAACTGGACTTCCTATATATAAATCTTTACCTCCGGACCATTCCGGAACTCCTCGTGACGTCTGGGATCTCATCCGGGACTCCGAACAACTTTTGGTTAACCGCATACTAATATCTCTACAACTCTAGCATCACCGAACCTTAAGTGTGTAGACCCTACGGGTTCGGGAATCATGCAGACATGACCGAGAGACCTCTCTAGCCAATAATCAATAGCGGGATCTGGATACCGATGTTGGCTCCCACACGTTCCACGATGATCTCATCGGATGAACCATGATGTCGAGGATTCAAGCAATCCCGTACACAATTCCCTTTGTCAATCGGTACGTTACTTGCCCGAGAATCGATCATCGGTATCCCAATACCTCGTTCAATCTCGTTACTGGCAAGTCACTTTACTCATTCCGTAATGCATGATCCCGTGACTGACTACATAGTCACATTGAGCTCATTATGATGATGCATTACCGAGTGGGCCCAGAGATACCTCTCCGTCATACGGAGTGACAAATCCCAGTCTCGATCCGTGCCAACCCAACAGACACTTTCGGAGATACCTGTAGTGCACCTTTATAGCCACCCAGTTACGTTGTGACGTTTGGTACACCCAAAGCATTCCTACGGTATCCGGGAGTTGCATGATCTCATGGTCTAAGGAAATGATACTTGACATTAGAAAAGATTTAGCAAACGAACTACACGATCTAGTGCTATGCTTACGATTGGGTCTTGTCCATCACATCATTCTCCTAATGATGTGATCCCGTTATCAATGACATCCAATGTCCATGCTCAGGAAACCGTAACCATCTATTGATCAACGAGCTAGTCAACTAGAGTCTATGTTATGGTCTATGTGTTCACACATGTATTACGATTTCCGGATAACACAATTATAGCATGAACAATAGACAATTATCATGAACAAGGAAATATAATAATAACCATTTTATTATTGCCTCTAGGGCATATTTCCAACAGTCCCCCACTTGCACTAGAGTTAATAATCTAGTCACATTGTGATGAATTGCACACCCATAGAGTTCTGGTGTTGATCATGTTTCGCCCGTGGAAGAGGTTTAGTCAATGGATCTGCGACATTCAAATCCGTATGCACTTTACAAATATCTATGTCTCCATTTTGAACATTTTCACGAATGGAGTTGAAGCGACGCTTGATGTGCCTGGTCTTCTTGTGAAACCTGGGCTCCTTGGCAAGGGCAATAGCTCCAGTGTTGTCACAGAAGAGAGTCATCGGCCCCGATGCATTGGGAATAACTCCTAGGTCGGCAATGAACTCCTTCATACAGATTGCTTCATGTGCTGCCTCCGAGGCTGCCATGTACTCCGCTTCACATGTAGATCCCGCCACGACGCTTTGCTTGCAACTGCACCAGCTGACTGCCCCACCATTCAAAATATACACGTATCCGGTTTGTGACTTAGAGTCATCCAGATCTGTGTCGAAGCTAGGATCGACGTAACCCTTTATGACGAGCTCTTCGTCACCTCCATAAACGAGAAACATATCCTTAGTCCTTTTTAGGTACTTCAGGATGTTCTTGACCGCTGTCCAGTGTTCCATGCCGGGATTACTTTGGTACCTTCCTACCAAACTTACGGCAAGGTTTACATCGGGTCTGGTACACAGCATGGCATACATAATAGACCTTATGGCCGAGGCATAGGGGACGACACTCATATTTTCTCTATCTTCTGCCGTGGTCGGGCATTGAGCCGTGCTCAATTTCACACCTTGCAATATAGGCAAGAACCCCTTCTGGGACTGATCCATATTGAACTTCTTCAATATCTTGTCAAGGTATGTGCTTTGTGAAAGACCTATGAGGCGTCTCGATCTATCTCTATAGATCTTGATGCCTAATATGTAAGCAGCTTCTCCAAGGTCCTTCATTGAAAAACACTTATTCAAGTAGGTCTTTATGCTTTCCAAGAATTCTATATCATTTCCCATCAATAGTATGTCATCCACATATAATATGAGAAATGCTAGAGAGCTCCCACTCACTTTCTTGTAAACACATGCTTCTCCATAAGTCTGTGTAAACCCAAACGATTTGATCATCTCATCAAAGTGAATGTTCCAACTCCGAGATGCCTGCACCAGCCCATATATTGAGCGCTGGAGCTTGCATACCTTGTCAACATTCTTAGGATCGACAAAACCTTCTGGCTGCATCATATACAATTCTTCCTTAAGGAAGCCGTTAAGGAATGCCGTTTTGACGTCCATTTGCCATATTTCATAATCGTAGAATGCGGCAATTGGTAACATGATTCGGACGGACTTCAGCTTCGCTACGGGTGAGAAGGTCTCATCGTAGTCAACTCCTTGAACTTGTCGATAACCCTTAGCGACGAGTCGAGCTTTATAGATGGTAACATTTCCATCTGCGTCCGTCTTCTTCTTAAAGATCCATTTATTTTCTATCGCTCGCCGATCATCGGGCAAGTCTGTCAAAGTCCATACTTTGTTTTCATACATGGATCCTATCTCGGATTGCATGGCTTCAAGCCATTTGTTGGAATCTGGGACCGCCATTGCTTCTTCATAGTTCGAAGGTTCACCGTTGTCCAACAACATGATTTCCAGGACAGGGTTGCCGTACCACTCTAGTGCAGAACGTGTCCTTGTGGACCTACAAAGTTCAGTGGTAACTTGACCATGATCTTCATCATTAACTTCCTCTCTAGTCGGTGCAGGCACCACATAAACATTTTCTTGTACTGCGCTACTTTCTGGTTCGAGAGGGGTCATCTCATCAAGTTCCACTTTCCTCCCACTTACTTCTTTCGAGAGAAACTCTTTCTCCAGAAAGGACCCGTTCTTGGCAACGAGGATCTTGCCTTCAGATCTGAGGTAGAAGGTATACCCAATGGTTTCCTTAGGGTATCCTATGAAGACGCATTTTTCCGACCTGGGTTCGAGCTTTTCAGGTTGAAGTTTCTTGACATAAGCATCGCATCCCCAAACTTTAAGAAACGACAGCTTAGGTTTCTTTCCAAACCATAATTCATACGGTGTCGTCTCAACGGATTTCGACGGAGCCCTATTTAAAGTGAATGCGGCAGTCTCTAAAGCATAACCCCAAAATGATAGCGGTAGATCGGTAAGAGACATCATAGATCGCACCATATCCAATAGAGTATGATTACGACGTTCAGACACACCATTACACTGAGGTGTTCCAGGCGGCGTGAGTTGTGAAACAATTCCACATTTCCTTAAGTGTGTGCCAAATTCGCGACTCAAATATTGCCCTCCACGATCTGATCGTAAGAACTTTATTTTCCCGTCACGTTGATTCTCAACCTCACTCTAAAATTCCTTGAACTTTTCAAAGGTCTGAGACTTGTGTTTCATTAAGTAGACATACTCATATCTACTCAAGTCATCAGTGAGGGTGAGAACATAATGATAGCCACCGCGAGCCTCAACGCTCATTGGACCGCACACATCAGTATGTATGATTTCCGATAAGTTGGTTGCTCGCTCCATTGTTCCGGAGAACGGAGTGTTGGTCGTTTTGCCCATGAGGCATGGTTCGCACGTGTCAAATTATTCATAATCAAGAGACTCCAAAGTCCATCTGCATGGAGTTTCTTCATGCGTTTGACACCAATGTGACCAAGGCGGCAGTGCCACGAGTATGTGGGACTATCATTATCAACCTTACATTTCTTGGCATTCACACTATGAATATGTGTAACATCACGTTCGAGATTCATTAAGAATAAACCATTGACCAGCGGGGCATGACCATAAAACATATCTCTCATATAAATAGAACAACCATTATTCTCGGATTTAAATGAGTAGCCATCTCACATTAAACGAGATCCAGATACAATGTTCATGCTCAAAGCTGGCACTAAATAACAATTATTGAGGTTTAAACTAATCCCGTAGGTAAATGTAGAGGTAGCATGCCGACGGCGATCACATCGACCTTGGAACCATTCCCTACGCGCATCGTCACCTCGTCCTTCGCCAGTGTCCGCTTATTCCACAGCTCCTGCTTTGAGTTACAAATATGAGCAACCGCACCGGTATCAAATACCCAGGAGCTACTACGAGCGCTGGTTAGGTACACATCAATAACATGTATATCACATATACCTTTGGTATTGCCGGCCTTCTTATCCGCTAAGTACTTGGGGCAGTTCCACTTCCAGTGACCGTTTCCCTTGCAATAAAAGCACTCAGTCTTAGGCTTGGGTCCATTCTTTCTCTTCTTCCCGGCAGCTTGCTTACCGGGCGCGGCAACTCCCTTGCCGTCTTTCTTGAAGTTCTTCTTACCCTTGCCTTTCTTGAACTTAGTGGTTTTATTCACCATCAACACTTGATGTTCCTTTTTGATCTCCACCTCCGCTGATTTCAGCATTGAATATACCTCAGGAATGGTCTTTTCCATCCCCTGCATATTGAAGTTCATCACAAATCTCTTGTAGCTAGGTGGGAGCGACTGGAGGATTCTGTCAATGACCGCATCATCCGGGAGATTAACTCCCAGCTGAGATAAGCGGTTGTGCAACCCAGACATTTTGAGTATGTGCTCGCTGACAGAACTATTCTCCTCCATCTTACAACTGTAGAACTTGTCGGAGACTTCATATCTCTCGACCCGGGCATGAGCTTGGAAAACCATTTTTAGCTCTTGGAACATCTCATATGCTCCGTGCTGCTCGAAACGCTTTTGGAGCTCCGGTTATAAGATGTAAAGCATGCCGCACTGAACCAGGGAGTAATCATAAACACGTGTTTGCCAGGCGTTCATAACGTCTTGGTTTGCTGGGACGGGTGCTTCACCTAGCGGTGCTTCAAGGACATATGCTTTCTTGGCAGCTATGAGGATAATCCTCAAGTTCCGGACCCAGTCCGTATAGTTGCTACCATCGTCTTTCAGCTTGGTTTTCTCTAGGAACGCGTTGAAGTTGAGGTTGACATTAGCATGGGCCATTTGATCTACAAGACATATTGTAAAGATTTTAGACTAAGTTCATGATAATTAAGTTCATCTAATCAAATTATTAATGAACTCCCACTCAGACAGACATCCCTCTAGTCATCTAAGTGATACATGATCCGAGTCAACTAGGCCGTGTCCGATCATCACGTGAGACGGACTAGTCATCATCGGTGAACATCTTCGTGTTGATCGTATCTGCTATACAACTCATGTTCGACCTTTCGGTCTCTTGTGTTCCGAGGCCATGTCTGTACATGCTAGGCTCGTCAAGTCAACCTAAGTGTATTGCGTGTGTAAATCTGGCTTACACCCGTTGTATGCGAACGTTAGAACCTATCACACCCGATCATCACGTGGTGCTTCGGAACAACGAACCTTCGCAACGGTGCACAGTTAGGGGGAACACTTTCTTGAATTTTTTTAGCGAGGGATCATCTTATTTATGCTACCATCGTTCTAAGCAAATAAGATGTAAAACATGATAAACATCACATGCAATCAAATAGTGACATGATATGGCCAATATCATTTTGCTCCTTTTGATCTCCATCTTCGGGGCGTCAGGATCATCATCGTCACCGGCATGACACCATGATCTCCATCATCATGATCTCCATCATCGTGTCTTCATGAAGTTGTCTCACCAACTATTACTTCTACTACTATGGCTAACGGTTAGCAATAAAGTAAAGTAATTACATGACGTTTCAGTTGACACGCAGGTCATAAATAAATTAAGACAACTCCTATGGCTCCTGCCGGTTGTCATACTCATCGACATGCAAGTCGTGATTCCTATTCCAAGAACATGATCAATCTCATACATCACATATATCATTCATCACATTCTTCTGGCCATATCACATCACATGACACATGCTGCAAAAACAAGTTAGACGTCCTCTAATTGTTGTTGCAAACTTTTACGTGGCTGCTATAGGTTTCTAGCAAGAACGTTTCTTACCTACGCCAAAACCACAACGTGATATGCCAATTTATATTTACCCTTCATAAGGACCCTTTTCATCGAATCCGATCCGACTAAAGTGGGAGAGACAGACACCCGCTAGCCACCTTATGCAACTAGTGCATGCTAGTCGGTGGAACCTGTCTCACGTAAGCGTACGTGTAAGGTCGGTCCGGGCCGCTTCATCCCACGATGCTGCCGAATCAAGATAAGACTAGTAACGGCAAGTAAATTGAAAAAATCGACACCCACAACAACTTGTGTTCTACTCGTGCATAGAAACTACGCATAGACCTAGCTCATGATGCCACTGTTGGGGATCATAGCAGAAATTAAAAAAATTCTACGCATCACCAAGATCAATCTATGGAGTAACTAGCAATGAGAGAGAGGAAAGTGCATCTTCATACCGTTGAAGATCGCGAGCGGAAGCGTTCAAGAGAACGGGGTTGATGGAGTCGTACTCGTCTTGATCCAAATCACTGATGATCCTAGCGCCGAACGGACGGCACCTCCGCGTTTAACACACGTACGGAGCACATACGTCTCCTCCTTCTTGATCCAGCAAGGGGGAAGGAGAAGTTGATGGAGATCCAGCAGCACGACGGCGTGGTGGTGGAAGCAGCGGGATTCCTGCAGGGCTTCGCCAAGCGCTACTGGAGGAGGAAGAGGTGTCACGGGAGGGAGAGGGAGGCGCCAGGGCTGAGGGTGCGGCTTCCCTCCCTCCCCTCCACTATATATAGGGGCTAAGGGGGGGCGCATGCCCCCCTTGGAGATCCCATCTAGAGGGGGGGGCGGCCCCCGGGGCGGCGGCCCCTCGAGGGGCAACGGCCCCCTTAGGGTTTCCAACCAGGGGGGCGCATGCCCCCTCGGGGGGCAACGGCCCCCTAGGGTTTCCAACCCTAGGCGCCTTGCGCCCTTGGGTGGGGTGCACGAGCCCACCAGGAGCTGGTTCCCATGGCACTTCAGCCCATGGGGCCCTCCGGGATAGGTGGCCCCACCCGGTGGACCCCCGGGACCCTTCCGGTGGTCCCGGTATAATACCGGTGACCCCCGAAACTCTCCCGGTGGCCGAAACTGGACTTCCTATATATAAATCTTTACCTCCGAACCATTCCAGAACTCCTCGTGACGTCCGGGATCTCATCCGGGACTCCGAACAACTTTCGGTTAACCGCATACTAATATCTATACAACTCTAGCGTCACCGAACCTTAAGTGTGTAGACCCTCCGGGTTCGGGAATCATGGAGACATGAACGAGACACCTCTCTAGCCAATAACCAACTGCAGGATCTAGATACCCATGTTGGCTCCCACATGTTCCATGATGATCTCATCGGATGAACCGCGATGTCGAGGATTCAAGCAATCCCGTACACAATTCCCTTTGTCAATCGGTACGTTACTTGCCCGAGATTCGATCGTTGGTATCCCAATACCTCGTTCAATCTCGTTACTGGCAAGTCACTTTACTCATTCCGTAATGCATGATCCCGTGACTGACTACATAGTCACATTGAGCTCATTATGATGATGCATTACCGAGTGGGCCCAGAGATACCTCTCCGTCATACGGAGTGACAAATCCCAGTCTCGATCCGTGCCAACCCAACAGACACTTTCGGAGATACCTGTAGTGCACCTTTATAGCCACCCAGTTACGTTGTGACGTTTGGTACACCCAAAGCATTCCTACGGTATCCGGGAGTTGCATGATCTCATGGTCTAAGGAAATGATACTTGACATTAGAAAAGCTTTAGCAAACGAACTACACGATCTAGTGCTATGCTTAGGACTGGGTCTTGTCCATCACATCATTCTCCTAATGATGTGATCGTTATCTATGACATCCAATGTCCATGGTCAGGAAACCGTAACCATCTATTGATCAACGAGCTAGTCAACTAGAGGCTCACTAGGAACATGTTATGGTCTATGTGTTCACACATGTATTACGATTTCCGGATAACACAATTATAGCATGAACAATAGACAATTATCATGAACAAGGAAATATAATAATAACCATTTTATTATTGCCTCTAGGGCATATTTCGAACACTTGGGTTGTTGTTGCTGAAGGTGGGCCATTCCAGGCCGTCGATAGAGTCACGCCGTGGGCCGCAGGCAGGTAAGTCTAGGCACCCCTAGTCCCAGGATGCTGACAGTAGCCCACGGGCCCAAGGCGCGCTCAAACTTGGCTTTGAGGCAAACCCAAAGGCAAGTGCGGAGCGCCGCGGGCCCTAACCGCCCGTGGCCTCGGTCGACACATGGCGATTGATGGGACATGGGCACGTCTGCTCCCACGCTGCTTCAGCAACTGCTCCTGGCTGACAAAAAGGCTGGCACCTGCCGCAAAGCCTTCATTGCCCTTCCTTCATCTTTCTCCAAATCCCCTTCTCTATCCGCTCAGAAAACCTCCAGATCGGCCAATCTCACCCCTAATCAGCAAACGATGGCCACCGATAAGGCTGGATCCTCCGCCACGGCTGGGCATCAAGCCTCCTGGTTCGAGCCAGCCTTGAGTGCGTCCACTCTCACTGAGGAGAAGCACCTCAACACCACGGTCTGACTGACGGCCGACGGCAGCAATGAGGGGGAGAAACGGTGCTCCGGGCTGGCTCTGCCAAGCCGGAGACCTTGGGCGGCTCCTCCTACCCCTTCTTCTAGTACAATGTCTTCGCAGGGCTGGTTCCCCCCTTCTCCGGCTTCTTCTACGTTGTTCTTCACCATTACAAGCTCCACTCCTTCATCTTCACCCCAACTCCGTCCTCCTCCTGTCAATCTTTGCCTTTTATTGCAAGGCATTTTTGGGGGTGATGCCCTCCGTGGCGCTGCTCCGCCACCTCTTCTACCTCTGGGTCAATGGCACCTAGTGCTCGGGGTGCGCCAACTTCGTCGCGGCGAACGGCAGCAACGCGATCTCGCAGGCCGGGAAGATGGTGGAGGTCTTCAGGAACAGTTGGATCTTCATGGACGCCAAGCGCACCCACCCCCGGCTGGCGCTGCCGACCTCGCAGCCGATGCCCCAGTAAGGATGGACTCACAAGAAGCTCACCGATCCCAGGGCGGAGCCATTGCTGGAGAAGATGGTGGCAGGCCTGAAGACCGACAACCCAAAGGCGGCGGAGAAGCTGACGGGGGCCGTGATTGTGAAGGAATTCCTGACGCAGCGCCTGGCTCCGTTCCAGGCGCACTCGCGTCCCCTGTGGAAGTTCAAGGGCGCAGGAGATGACCTCCGGCTGTGCCCGGATGACTTGTCCAAGGAGGAGCTGGACCAGATTGTGCGCACCCTACTCGGGAAGGATCAGGGCTGCCCCCCTGTTGAATTCTGGGTTTCGGCAAACCCTTATGAGGTTCGAACTCTGGGGTGCGCTCG
Source organism: Aegilops tauschii subsp. strangulata (assembly GCF_002575655.3). Taxonomy (NCBI): domain Eukaryota; kingdom Viridiplantae; phylum Streptophyta; class Magnoliopsida; order Poales; family Poaceae; genus Aegilops; species Aegilops tauschii. Next base: position 292,038,835 of record NC_053038.3, read on the forward strand.
AAGGACTCTCTCTCTCCCTTGTTCGCTCGCTCAACGATCTCACGGCCTAGCTCGACGAACCCGAAGAACACGAGACACAAGGATTTATACTAGTTTGGGCCACCATTGTGGTGTAATACCCTACTCCAGTGTGGTGGTGGTGGATTGCCTTGAGGGCTAGGGATGAACTAGTACAATCGATGAACAACCTCAGCAGGATAGGTGTTCTTGAGGACGATGAGATGGTGAGATAGCCTTGGCAAAATGGATCCGATCCCCGGTCAGATGCCTCCTACGATGGTGGCTAGTCCTATTTATAGAGGCCCTGGTCCTCTTCCCAAATGTTAGGCGGGAAGGGATCCCACAACGGCCAAGTTTGAAGGGGGACAACTAGTACAAGCTATCCTGACAAAAGGTGGTCTTCGCCTGCCAAAGGCTCTGGTGGTGATGCTACTGTAGGCTCCATGATGACCTCCATCCTGCCGTCCTGGTGGTCTTGGTCTTGTTGCACCGATATGGAAACCTTTGCCTGATGCCTCGGGACTCCTCGCCTGCGCCTGCCTCTTTAGCACCAAAGAGGAAACTGGTACACTGCGCCAGCTAGCGCCCGCCTGGCCGTGGTCATCATGGCTCAAGTCATGTTAACCTCACGAGGTGACCCTTGCATAGATATCTCTGCTCCTCGGGAGCCAGCCTAGCGAGGCCGCCCCCAGGAAGGTCTTGGTGTCGTCTGCCTCGCGAGGCTTGGCCCCTCGCGAGGATCTTGAACTGTTGCTAGTGAAGCCGGGCCGTACTGGGCCGTTGGTGGAGCCACGCCGTGGGCCGCAGGCAGGCAAGTCTGGGTACCCCCGTTCCTAGGATGCCGACACTAGCTTGACTCCCATCTTCCGCTGTACTGCCACCCGGATGTGGAAAAGATCGTCGTCGCCATGCCTGTCTTCGAAGGGGAGGCCCACCGGCGGGCGCCGTCTGGGCGACGTGAGCAGCGAGGGCGGCCTGACGCTCAGCATGGGCTCGCCGGGCGTCAGCCATGGTAGTGGTGGAGCGGCAGCGAGTCGACCGGCAGAAAAGAGGCTCCGACGCACCCCTACCTGGCATGCCAAATGTCGGATTCAGGGTTCCGCAGACCATTGAGAGGTTCTAACTATGGGGTGCGTGCGAAGAACTCGTATTCCCTAGTCTGCCTGCCCAACGATTCCACGGCCTAGCTCGACGAACCCAAGGGACAAGAGACACAATAGTTTATCCTGGTTCAGGCCACCTTGCGGTGTAATACCCTACTCCAGCTTTGTGGTGGATTGCCTCGAGGGGCTGAGGATGAACTAGTACAGTGGTTGAACAGCCTCAGGAGGTGAGGTGTTCTTGAGCTCGATGAGCTGGTGGGTGTGAGGATGAACTGAATGATCTCTCCGTCCCCCTCCCTATGGTGGTGGCTAGGTCCTATTTATGGCGGTCTCGATCCTCTTCCCAAATGTAGGCGGGAAGGGGTCCCACAACGGCCAAATTTCAAGGGAGACAACTAGTACAAGTTATCCTGACATAAGGAGTCTTCGCCTGCAAAAGCCTCGGGCGGTGACGCTGCGGTGGGCTCCGCGATGACCTCCATCCTGCTGTCCTAGCGGTCTTGGTCTTGTTGCACCAATATGGAAACCTTTGCTTGATTCCTTGGGACCCCGCGCCTGCGCTTGCCTCCTTAGCACCAAAGAGGAAACTGGTACACTGCGCCCGCTGGCGCCCGCCTGGCCTTGGTCGTCATGGCTCACGTCATATGAACCTCACGAGGTGCGCCTTGCATAGATATCTCCGCTCCTTGGGAGCCAGCCTGGTGGGGCTGCCCCCAGGGATGTTTTGGCGTCGCCCGCCCCTCGTGAGGGTCTTGAGTTGTTGTTGCTGAAGCTGGGCTGTACTGGGTTGTCGATAGAGCCACGTCGTGGGCCGCAAGAAAGCAAGTCTGGGTACCCCCGGTCCCAGGACGCCGACAAATAGTTTGATAACCCTGCAGGGTTGTACTTCTTCACACACACTTCCACCACTTACCGCCGTTTACACGACATGTACTTGGCAACCTTCAAGCGGAAGCCCAGCGAGGGTGTCGGCCACGACCTGACTAACGACACAAGTTTCTAGTCCAGGTTTATCGCCTATTCGGCTTCCATCCGCAAGGAGATTTGGCCGGGGTTTACACTATGACCCCAAACGATGTGTCCAGGGTTCCCGAGTTCACCAAACGGGTGCCCCGGTACACCGTGCCAGGTGCCTACCGCATCACAGCTCACCCCTAGGGTCAGCGCCGCGCACGGCCTCCAGCATAGTACAAACACCAGAAACTAGTTGCAACTCCTGGACTGAGGACATGGCGGTTAATAACTCGAGGGATCTTGGAGCGCTCGGAGCCCAATGTGTGGTAGTAGCTGATCTTAGATCACATATATAGAACTCAGTTCTTAGGGACGGTTCCAATGAAACAACCCACCATGTACTCCTACATGGCCTCTCCTCGATACCTTTACCAAAACATGTTCAACACTTCACTCTCATTACCGAACACAACCATTTCACTCCAATCCATCACCTAGATGAACCAGACCTGACACAACTCTAAGCATAGTAGGCATAGCATGGTAGGAACACAACATGGCTCAATCAACTCCTACACATGCTAGTGGGTTTCATCTAGTTACTGTGGCAAAGACAGGTCATGCAGAGGAAAGGGGTTCAACTACCGCATCAAACAGCAGTTTGAAACGTTGTTGTCTTAATGAAGTAACTGAGAGCAGGAGCGAGAAGATGGGATTGTATCGAAATGATCAATGGGGGTTACTTGCCTGGCAGGGTGGTGGAAGGGTAGTGCCCTTCGGTTGGATATTCGTGGATAGCCTCGGGAGCAGAACCTACCACGGATATCATACCGGTAACATAATCAATACAAGGTGATATGCAACAATATGATACATGCTCATGTCATGGCAAAATGGATGTGTTGAGCTAATGCAACAAAGAATAGAAGGGTTTGAGCTTATTTGAACCAAGGGTTCAAATTCAAATTCAAACTATGAATTTCCAAAGTGCATTAAGTTGTTTTGGTCTATACAGCAAGGTTAAGTTGCTTTGTCATGCATGAAACTAGTACCAATGGATATATTGTATTTTTTTGATCATTTTTCATACATAAATCTTTTCCATTCGAGCTATAGATTTATTTTCTACGATTTTTTGAAGTTTAACTCTTTTTTCTGGAATTTTTGGTTATTTAGAAATTAAAGTAACTAGTCGTCAACCCGTGCATTTGCATGGGCTAGCATATTTATTGTGTTGGACAAACATGAATCTTCGCGGAAGGCAATACATGTTTATTCATGTATCTATCTATATTTCTACCCATTGTAATGGATTTAGATCATTTGTAAAATTATCTGGGTCTGAATAGATGAACCCTTGAATATAAAGAGCACTAAACTTATTCTTTTGAGAAACAACAATCTTTTTATATTTTTAATTTATTTTATTAAAAATAGCTTCATATTCCTTAACTTACTGTTTTTCTTGATAGATATCGATTTTAGAACTCCTTTGGAAAGTCTTGGGACAAATTGCATACTCAAGAATTAGATTTCAATGTGATTTTTAGGAGCCATTGCATGTGTATTATTGAGATTGGAGGCTATGCTTTATATTTATTATTTAGAATTTTAGCACTCCATGTATTCCATGTAGACATAAAATGATAAGAATAAAAATTTGTAGTAGTGGTAAACCATGTAGACATAAGTTCTTTTATGTGAGAATGTATCAAAATGACCACTGTGGTTTCTACTCCCTCCGTCCCAAAATGTAAGATCTTAAATTTTGGGAGGGAGGGAGTACTATTTTGGTAATTGTTACGAATCATATATCATGAAGTCGATAAATTAATGAATCATTTGAAGCTATATCACTTACATAGTTACTGTACATAGTGTAAAAAATCTTACCGAAAAAGGCTTTTGCCCCGCTTTATAAATAAAGCAAACCGCCACAGAGCACATACACGGACTAGTTCAAACACACGCACCCAAGTTCCACACACAAGTACACAGGTTCTGCTGAGGGCACAGCTCAACAAGCCCAAAAAAACTAAAAGAAAAGAGCCGAGGAGCCAAACAAGCATCTAGTTGGGTTCCGGCGGGGGCGGTGGAGACAGACGGACGGCCATCGAGCGGAGGTCGGCGATGAAGGCAGAGATGGCGTCACGGTCATCAGGGCGGCTAAGCGGCCGCCAAAGCTGCAAGAAACCAGACAGTTTGAAGATAGCGGCAGTAGCCCGTCGAAGAGGAGCGCGCTGGATCACAAGCTTATTACGGATCGTCCAGAGGGTCCAAGCGATGACCCCAATCTCAAGCCACCTAATGTGGCGAGAGGCCAAGGGGGAGGACTCGAGCTCCGTATACAAGTCGGGGAAGTTGGTGTGGCACCAATTTCCACCCACCATCTCACGGAAGCAGCTCCACATGAATTGCACGGACACACAGGAAAAGAAGATTCTGGTTCGAGTCTTCGGGGGTAGCGCACAGCGGGCAAAGGCCAGTGCCCGGGCCATTACGTTTGTGAACCTCCACGCCCGATGGGATCCGACCGCGAATCCACTGCCACATGAACATCCGGATTTTCAGAGGCAGGTGGATGGACCAAACCGTCGCAAGGGGGAAGGGGCGGAGGAGGGGGCGATGGCATGGTAGAGAGATTTAGTGGAGAATTGGCCCAATGGCTCGAGCTGCCATCTCACCTGGTCCGGGCCACCGTCCACCACAGGCTCGTGGAGAGCCACACAATCTAGTAACTCACGCCAGGAGGCGTACTCCGGGGGGCCAAAGGGCCTCCGGAAAGCAAGGCGCCCTAAGTCAATACGGGCCCTCTCAACTGAGATCAAGGAGTCTACAGCAATGGAGGGGGAAGCGCACAGCGAAGGGGGAGTCTCCGGCCCACCGGTCAAACCAGAACAAAGTCTCCGTGCCGGACCCCACCGAGATGGAAGTCCCAATGCGAAGGACAGGGAGAAGTTGGATGACCGACTGCCAGAACTACGAGCCGCCAGTTCTCTAACAAAAGGCAAGGGGCTATCCACGCAGGTACTTGTTCTGGACGATGTCGAGCCAGAGACCACCCTGGCCTTGCGAGATGCGCCAGAGCCAGCGGGATAGGAGGGCGATATTCATGCGCTTGGAGCACATGATACCGAGGCCGCCTTGTTCCCTGGGCTTGCAAATGTCAGGCCAGTTGATCATATGATATTTCTGCTTATTGGTGTCGCCTGCCCAATAGAAGCGGGACTGGATTTTGGCAATCTGATGGTGTAAAAAAACTTATATTATGGGACGGAGATTGCAGTTTATTTGGAGGAGGTGACGTCCATTTGGAATAAAATTTTAAGCAAGATAAATAATTATTCTGATTTTTGTTTCTCATTTTGGTACATAGTTAATTTAAATTGGTCCCATATAATTTTTTTATGCAAAATTTTAAGCAAGGTTGCCGCACCGCTCGCTCATCTGCCTTCTATTATCTTGACATGCCATTAGTACGGGTGTTGATAAAGGTAATTTTCCCTCTAGCAAGCTGCCACGTCCTCGACAAGCTTCACCTAACTGCCTGCGAGCTCAACACCTCACCGATGGGTGACAACCTGCTCGGTGAGGTGGAGCGCTGGTGTTCTGGCGTTGGCTTGCCAGGCCTAGTGCCTGTTGGGCCTTCATCTTGCCGGGATCGGCTCGCCAACAAGATCTATCTTCAACTTGTAATTTGTCTTGGTCTTCTTAAGGTACTCCTTGATCTCACGAAGAGCTGCTCTTTTAGCTTGGGAAAACTTTGTTTTGTAAATCTATCCTTGCCGGGAAAGTTGCTACTCTTCTGTGCATAAGGTAGGGTGTTATGTCCCTTGTTTAATACACCGACAATCGGCGAGCACAAAGAGTAGAACTAGCAGAACGCACGAGGTTTACCCGGGTTTGGGCCGCTATGAAGCAGAAAACCCTACTCTTGCTTTGTGTATTGGATGTGTATACGTCCAGTTACAAGGTCCGCACGTCCCGACAAGGTGCACGAAAAGTGCACCTATGCGTGCAAATGGACAGGGTTTCCACCCTTGGAAAGGTAGGCATGGGCCTCCTATTATATAATAAGGGGTCACCACAATGGCAAAATGATAAATACACACTGTACATAGTGGCTATAGTGTTACATACCTAACTCTGACGGGTTGGACAAACACACTAATTGCGCTGTGAGGTGTCTAGTTGATGGAGCTCCCCAAAAAGAATGGTCTCTCCTTCTGTGCCGTTCGCCCATCTACCTTTTATTTTCTTTACACGATCCTGGGATGGGTATCATTAAAGCTATATCTTCGGCGGTGAGTTGCCACGTGCCCAGACAAGACTCACCTAACCACCTGCCTGCTCGACACCGATTCGACAAGTGACAACCTGATCGATGAGGTGGAGTGATGGCAAAGTAGTTAGATTCTTGCCAGGCTCGGAGCTTGTCGGCCTTGGGACGTGGCAGGTCTTTGCCAACTCTCCGGCAAGGATCTTTGCCAAGCTAGATCTTGTGAACTTTTGACCACAACTTGGATGTCTTCTTTGTGCCTTTGTAATTTGGTCTTGAGTTTCTCTCTAATTGTCCACTAACAAGCCTTGCCATCGAGAAGGCTGCTTCTGCCTGTGCATAAGTCCGGGGTACTAATGACCCATATCTTAGTACACCGACAATATGTATGTTGTTCTTCCTTTAGTGGTGTCATGTAAACGTCGACTACATGACACTTTACCATACTTGGGCCTAAGGGAAGTCACTGTGGATTAATAAGTAGATGATGGGTTGCTAGAGTGACCGAAGCTTAAACCCTTGTTTATGCGTTATTCCGTAAGGGGCTCATTTGGATCCATATGTTTCATGCTATTGATAGATTTATCTTAATTCCTCATTCATAGTTGTGGTTGCTTGCGAGAGGGGGTAATCATAAGTGGGTTTCTTGTTCAAGCAAGCATATCACCCAATCACCAGTCCACCCACATATCAAATTATCAAAGTAGCAAATGTGAATCGACAAAACAAGTGAACATGACTAGATGAAAATTCACATGTGTCTTCGAGAATGCTTTGCTTACTGTAAGAGAATGTTCCTGTCAGATTACGGGTTCCGGCAAACCCTTGTGAGGTTCAAACTCTGGGGTGCGCACGAAGAACTGTCTCTCCCTAGCTCGGTCGCTCAACGATCCCACGGCCTAGCTCGATGAACCCAAAGAACAAGAGACACAAGGGTTTATACTGGTTCGGGCCACCCGCGGTGTAATATCCTACTCCAGTGTGGTGGTGGATTGCCTCGAGGGGCTGAGGATGAACTAGTACAGTGGACGTACAGCCTCAGGAGGTGAGGTGTTCTTGTGATCGATGAGCTGGTGAGTGTGGGGGAGATCTGAATGATCCGTCCCCTGCTACGGTGGTGGCTAGGTCCTATTTATAGAGGCAATAGTCCTCTACCCAAATGTTAGGCGGGAAGGGATCCCACAATGGCCAAGTTTGAAGGGGGACAACTAGTACAAGCTATCCTGACAAATGGTGGTCTTCTACTGCCAAAGGCTCTGGTGGTGATGCTACTGTGGGCTCCGCGATGACCTCCGTCCTGCCGTCCTGCTGGTCTTGGTCTTGTTGCACTGATATGGAAACCTTTGCCTAATGCCTCGGGATTCCTCGTCTGTGCTTGCTTCTTTAGCACCAAAGGGTAAACTGGTGCACAGCGCCCGATGGCACCTGCCTGGCCTTGGTCACGTCACGTGAACCTCGCGAGGTGCCCCTTGCATAGATATCTCTGCTCCTTGGGAGCCACCCTGGTGAGACTGCCCCCAGGGAGGTCTTGGTGTCGTCCGCCTCGTGAGGCTTGGCCCCTCGCAAGGGTCTTGAGTGGTTGGTGCTGAAACTGGGCCGTACCAGGCCATTGGTAGAGCCATGCATTGGGCCGTAGGCAGGAAAGTCTGGGCACCCCGGTCCCAAAACATAGACGGTAGCCCCCGGGCCCAAGGCGCGCTCGAGCTTGGCTTCAAGGCGAAGCCAAAGGGCAAGTGCGGAGCACCGCGGGCCCCAACCGCCTGCGGCCTTGATTGGCGCATGGTGATTGACGGGACATGGGCGTCTCCGCTTCCCCACGCTGCCTCGGCAACCGTTCGACTTGACGAGTCCCTGCTGCATGTAGAAGAAAACCATCATTACATGCGATCGTGGAGGCCGGCGGTTGGCCTCCTTCTGGCTATAAATGAGGAGGGGGCCGGAGCCCCCGTTGCTCATCTCCTTCTTGCCGCCGCCTGCTTCTTCTTCTTCTCCCTCGCCTCGCTGTCTTGCCGTGACACTCATGGCGCCGATAAGGAGATTCTCCGCCGCTGAGAAAGGGAAAACCCCCCGCGAAGAGCAAGGGCCACTTCCGCCGAAGAAGAGCTTGGGCCGCTCCCGCGACGCCGACGTGAGGCGGGAGGTGACGAGGCCATGCTACGAGCGGCCTCCTCCTGGCTACCCGCTGCCCTTGTACACCCATGTGCAAGCCTCCGGAGGAGGAGGCAGCGCCCCGCGCCGCGCGCATCATGGCCGTGGTGGCATGTGCCGCTGGCCCATGAACCTTTGTTGAGGGCTTCTCGCGCAAGCTCGTGGTGTGTGCGGTGATGCCACCACGCTCATGGATTAGATTCCCGCAGTTCTTCACCGATGAGATGCCGCCGAGAGGGCCGCTCAAGCTGTGGTTGCAGCATGCAGAGTGCAGCACCCCGGCAATGGGGGCGGAGGTTGGGGTCATCTCCCCCGGCAAGATCTTCATGACCCGTGGATGGGGTGAGGTCGCTCGCACTTGCCGCACAGAGGGCGCCCTCGCCATCCACTTCGAGTACGACGACGCCTGCACGATATTCTTCAAGATCTTTGACGAGGAAGGTCGTCGCCTGGAGTGCTACCCTGGAGGGGACCGCCAGGATGGCGTGGCAGCGGGCGCCGAGCGCGCCCCTGGCCCTGCCGGTGATTCCTCCAGCAACAGCGGTGGCTCATGGGAGTCCAGTGACTCTCCTGAGCTTGACGAGACTCTGGAGACGAGCGGCGATAGCTACGTGCCCCCGAGCTCTCGCCGTGCCTGGAGCGTGGTGATGGCGTCTGCTCGTCGTTGTCGATGATCTAGATGTGGTCGGCATCCACCCCGCATGTCCCACTGTTGATGATGGCGTCGGCGGCGTCGTCTGTAGATATGACTCCTGCGAGGAATCGAGATAAACGCCGTGGGGGTGTGTAAAGAATCTGTAGTGCTTTTGCACCGATATTATTCCCATTATGATGTTTGCGGTTGCGTGTCTTGCTTCGGCATTGTCCCCCCTTTTCGTCCTCGCAGTAGCTTAGCACTCTATGTCGACAGGTCCCAGTCCCCAGGCAGGCTTCTGTCGTCGCTGGTATGCCAGGTCGCGATGCCGTGGTCAAGGCCAGGAGGTGAGCGGCCCGGGGTCCGGTAATAGCTCCTGAGGCGCGATGCTCAAGAGGTCCCCTTTAGCATGCAAGCAGCTCCCTGAAGGCCGAAAAGGAAGGCGGCTTGCCGGAGCAAAGCTGCAAGAGTCGAAAATCCTGAGTCATAGCGCTGGGCTAACTTGAATGCGCGACTTATCTTAGCGAGCCTGAGGCAATCCCTTGTGTAGGGCCCGATTTGCGCATCAGTGGCGGTGGTACGGCTAGGTTAGGCCCGCGCCAGCTTCCCCCTTTTCACGCTCTTCTGAGTGCTCTGCATCATCGGGTCCCGACCCTCGAGCAAGCTCAACCGCCGATGGTATGCCGGGTCGCGATGCCGTAGTCAAGGCTTGGGGTGAGGGTTGGAGAGTCAGTAAGAGCTCCCGAGACGCGATGCTCGGGAGCTCCCCCTTTAACGCACAAGCAAATTGCATGATAAAAGGAAGGAGCTGGCGGGGCCACCCATAGTTAGGCTCCGGAGATTCATGCAGGTTAGTGTAAGGGGAGAATACAGCTTGTAATCGCGCTTGCTGCCCTGCCGCTGGTCTTTCCGCAAGAAGATGAAGGCACTCAGGGTCTGGTGAGGTGACGTGTGCGGGGCATGCCGCGAGCCAGAGCTCGACCACTCAGGTTTGTCAGCGTTGCAGGGACAGAACCGAGCACAAGCGCCATGCCAGCACGTGTAGCCCCAGTTGCGGGATGAACAGGAGGCCGGTCAGCAACGCGGGTGGCCGCAAAGGACAACAGGCAAGCAGGTGATGATCATAAGGTAATTCGTGCAAGGAGGCAAGCTAATTCAAATAGATACAGGAACGATACATGCCACAGGGACGGACCCATGCAGCCTGGGGATGATGCAGCCCGAGGGGCGCCCCCAACAGGGTAAGCTTAGCGATGCAAAAGGATACACCTCACAGGGACAGGCCCGTGCGACTTGGGGATAATGCTGCCCGAGGGGCGCCCCCAACCGAATGAACCATAAAGAGTCACCTGGTACCGTTGCTGGAGAGGTGTCGAAGTGGCTGAAGACGCGTGCTGAAGAAGTTGTTCCTCACGATTCGCTAGGGTCCTGAGCCTCGGGAGACTCTGGGGGCACGGGCGGCTCTTGACGAACTGTCTCCTTCTCTACCAGGACTGCATGATGCCGGGCTTCCTGAGCCGCCAGACCGCTTTACAAGTGGCGCTGGAAGGTGACAGCCGCGTTCGGCAAGCCGAATGGCATGCGAACATAGCTGTGAGGTTGACCCTCGCACTGTCCAACGCGCGAAGGACAGAAACCCGCCTGAGATGCCGCCCTATTGAGTCCTGGGATGTCGATGCAGATGCGGAGCTTGTCGTCCTCGCTAGGACGCGGAGCTGCGCCAGCTGGTGGGCGGCGGTCGCCGCGCATGGCTCTTGCTTCTTGAAGCTCCTCGGTCGCCTTGGTGATGAACTCCTGAGCACCAGGCACTCCATGCCTTGTGCCCTCTTGTGGGAAGCGTGCGGCAAAGAATGCCTCCACGTTGTGCCCGAGCACCTCCCTCGTGACATTGGCTAGGTCTGAGGCCCTCCAGAAGAGAGCCCAAGAGCCCAGCCTGAGGAGGGCGCCGGTCACGCCTTCCTATGCGAGGGAGGGAGGTGCCCCTTCCATGGGCGCAAGTCCTGAGGTGGTGCCACTGGAGACACCGCTCTCCTGAGGCCCTTGGCAGAGCAACTACTTCTTCTTCTTTGGGACAGCCTCAGGAGGGTAGACAACACCTTCATTGTCTGGGTCTTCGCCCGCTGTGGCTTGGTAAGCGCGCTCGAGGGAGCACAACGTGTCCTTTTCGTCGCAGGCGACCGTGATGACGCCACAGCTACTTGGCATCCTGAGGATGTTGTAACCATGATGAGTCACTGCCATGAACTTGGCCAGGGCTAGGTACCCGAGGATGGCGTTGTACGGTAGGCGGATGTGGGTGACATCGAAGTCGATGAGCTCGGTGCAGTAGTTGTCTCGTTTGCCGAAGGTGACGGAGAGGCAGATCTACGCGATCGGGATGGTGGAGCCGTCAGTCACTCCTGAGAAGGGCTTGGTAGGATGTAGCTGATCATATGGCACTTGGAGGCGGTCAAACGTGTCGACAGACAGGACATTGAGCCCCGCGCCGCCGTCGATGAGGGTCTTGGTGACTTGGACATTGCGATGATGGGGGAGCAGAGCATCGGGAGTGCGCCGGCAGTTGCCGCGCACTTGAGCTGGTCGGATGAGCTGAAGGTGATGGTGCACTTGGACCACCTGAGCGGGTGCATGGCCTCGAGCTTGGGGAGGGCCACGTTCACCTCGCGAGCAAACTTCTTGAAGATGCGTTGGGAGGCGGGGGCCTGAGCGCCACCCAAGATGCAAGCGATGGCGCGAGGCTCCTGGAATCCCCCAGCCCCCTCGTCCTAATGATGGTCGTAGTTCCTCCTCAGTGGTGGTGGTAGAAGAGGGACGGTCCTAACGAGGCTGGTCTCTCCAGGTACTCTCACGAGGCTGGTCCTGCCAGCGGTCCTCGCGAGGCTGGTCGCGCCACTCCTGGCGGGGGCCATGTCGTCCCAGCGTCCTCCACTTCTGCCTCCTCCTCCACCATATCCATGGTCGTTGCGCTCGGGGCATCAACTGAAGCGCCCATCACGGATGGCCCTGAGCTCCTGGCAGTCGTTGGTGTTGTGGTTGTGTACCTTGTGGTAGGCGCAGAATGGACGACTGCCCTTGGACGACTCCGGGTGGTCGCAGCCATGCTTCATCTCTGGCTCAGCCGCGACCACGGCCGCTCCCTTGCGCTTCACATCCTTGGTATTGGCCTTCTTGTCTTCTGGGTCAGCAGCTGGAAGCTCCAGGAGGGAGAGGCGCCCCTCCTCAGCTCTCGCGCACTTGGTTGCCGTGTTGAACATTTCCAGAGCCGTGCACAGTTCCTCGTGGATGGCGAGCTCGTCCTTCATCTTGACATCGCGGACGCCATCAGAAAACGCTGAGATGATGGCCTCGTCTATTACCTTGGGGATCTTGAGCCGAACGTTGTTGAAGCGCTGGATGTACTTCTGCATGGGTCTCTCCTGGCTGTTTCTTGATGCGTTGCAGGTCACCAACGGCAGGTGGGCGGTCGCGAGTGCCCTGGAAGTTGGCGACGAAACGCTCGCGCATCTCGCCCTAGGAGGAAATAGATCCCGTGGGCGAGTTCAGGAGCCACGAGTGTGGGCCATCCTTGAGGGCCATGGGAAACCAGTTTTCCCTGACTTTCTCATCGCCGCTGGCCGCCTAGATGCTCAGCTCGTAGAGCTACAGGAACTCAACAGGGTCGGGGGTGCCGTCGTAGCGCGGAGGCCGGTCAGGCTTGAACTTGCCGGGCCAGACGACGCTGCGCAGCTCGGGAGTGAAGGCACGTCCGCTTGCTGTAGTCCTGGAGCCCGTCGAGGAGGTGGAGCCTGGTCTTGGTAGCCACGCGCCGCCACCGCGGGCGGCACACGATCTTGACATGGTGGTGCTGGGAGTGCAGGAGCGTCTTCTTGCGGCCGCGGGATTTCTGGGCAGCTTCCTTCTTCACGCGTGGCCGCCCTGCGCGGTGGGTCGTGCCGTGGGGCCGCGCGTCTTGGTGTCAGGGCGACGTCTTGATGTGGAGGTGGTGGAGGCGTTCCATGGGCTACGTCGCCCGCAGCAAGAGGTGGACAAGGCAGCGAGAGAGTCGGTGCGGTAGAGCCCCAGTGGCGCTGATGAGCTCGGCGATGCGGTCCAGCCAGTCTTTGTAGAGGTCGTTGACGGGGCAGTAACGCAGGAGCCCGCGCGCCATGAGCAGCGCGGCCTGCGCGTCCGTGGGTGCGCGTTGAGCGTGGGACGACGAGCCAGCCGAAGTCAGCAATAGGGTGGCGGTGCATCCGTCCCGCCGCACGGAAGGGTGCAGCGATGAAGCCTGCTGCTTGTTCCCCGCCGGGCCAGTGGCTGCGTTGGTAGCAGGTGACGGAGAGCGACGGGGAGGCCCGCCGATGGGCGCCGTCTGGGCGACGCGAGCATTGACAGCGGCCCGGCGCTCAGCATGGGCTCGACGAGCATTAGCCATGAAACTGGCGGATCGGTGGAGCGTGGATCGACGGAGGAAAGGCTTTGGCGCACCCCTACCTGGAGCGCCAAATGTCGGATTACGGGTTCTGGCAAACCCTTGTGAGGTTCGAACTCTGGGGTGCGCATGAAGAACTCTCTCTCCCTAGCTCGCTCGCTCAACGATCCCAAGGCCTAGCTCGATGAATCCAAAGAACAAGAGACACAAGGGTTTATAATGGTTCGGGCCACCTCACGGTGTAATACCCTACTCTAGTGTGGTGGTGGATTGCCTCGAGGGGCTGAGGATGAACTAGTACAGTGGACGTACAGCCTCAGGAGGTGAGGTGTTCTTGGGCTTGATGAGCTGGTGAGTGTGGGGGAGATCTGAATGATCCGTCCCCTGCTACGGTGGTGGCTAGGTCCTATTTATAGAGGCCCTTGTCTTCTCCCCAAATGTTAGGAGAGAAGGGATCCCACACCGGCCATGTTTGAAGGGGGGCAACTAGTACAAGCTATCCTGACAAAAGATGGTCTTCGCCTGCCAAAGGCTCTGGTGGTGATGCTGTTGTGGGCTCCGCGATGACCTTCGTCCTGCCGTCCTGCTGGTGTTGGTCTTGTTGCACCGATATGGAAACCTTTTCCTAACGCCTCGGGACTCCTCGCTTGTGCTTGCCTCTTTAGCACCAAAGGGGAAACCGGTGCACTGCGCCGGCTGGCGCCCGCTTGGCCTTGGTCGTCACGGCTCATGTCACATGAACCTTGCGAGGTGCCCCTTGCATAGATATCTCTGCTCCTCGGGAACCAGGCTGGAGAAACTGCCCCCAGGGAGGTCTTGGTGTCGTCCGCCTCGCGAGGCTTGGTCCCTCGCGAGGTTCTTGAGTGGTCGCTGCTGAAACTGGGCCGTACGAGGCCGTTGGTAGAGCCATGCGTTGGGCCGCAGGCAGGCATGTCTGGGCACCCCCGGTCCCAGAACGCCGACAGTACCGCTTGTCCTTTGCTATAAAAAGGGTTGGGCCACCTTTCTGCACCTTTGTTACTATTGCTACTCGTTACTTGTTATGAATTACCATGCTACCAAACTATCTGTTACCGCTGCTTTGAGTACTTGTACAGAATACCTTGCTGAAAACCACTTATCAATTCCTTTTGCTCCGCGTTGGGTTCGACACTCTTATTTATCGAAAGGACTAAGATTGATCCCCTATACTTGTGGGTAATCTAGACTCTTTTCTGGCACCGATTCCGGGGAGTGAAACGCCTTTCGTAAGTGGAATTTTTGAAGGAAACATTTATACTACATGCTGAAATTTACGGTTACTTGTTACTATGGAAAATAATCCTTTAAGGGGTTTGTCCGGGGTATATTCACCTTGGAAGGAAGCAATAAGAGTTTCCCCTCATCCTACTGAACCTATGGAAAATATTTATTATGAGATTCCTTCATTTATGTTAGAGAAACTCCTAGCTAATCCTTATATGCAGAAGATGGAATGGTACATCTTGATATGCACTTAATCTATGTGGATGAAATTTGTTGATTGTTTAAGCTTGCAGGTTTGTCCGAGGATGGAGTTATGAAGAACGTACTCCTTTATCTTTGGAGGGAAAGGCATTTACATGGTATAGGCTATTGGATGATACTGGAACATGGGATTGGAACCAGTTGAAACTGGAATTTCACCAATAATTTTATCCTATGCATTTGGTTCATCGTGATCGGAATTATATAGATATATTTTTTGGCCTTGTGAAGGAGAAATTATCGCTCAATCTTGGGGAGGCTTAAATATATTATGTAGACATGCCCCAATCATGATATCTCAAGAGAAATAATTATACATAACTTTTATGCTCGACTTTCTCATAATGATCAATCCATGCTCGATAGTTCTTCTACTGGTTCCTTTATGAATAAAACTATTAAATTCAAATGGGATCTTCTGGAAAGAATTGAACACAACTCCGAAGATTGGGAAATCGACAAAGGTAAAGAGTCAGTTATAATTCTTGAGTTTGAATGTGTTAAATCTTTTTTGGAAACAGATGCTTTTCATAAGTTCGGTACTATATATGGACTTGACTCTGAGATAGTAGCTACTTTTTGTGAATCATTTGCAGCTCATGTTGATCTCCCTAAGGATAAGTGGTTTCAATTTCATCCAGCTATTTAAGAAATGTTTGAGGAACCTATTATAGTTAAAGATGAAACAAATATCGATAATGTTGATCCAGTTGTGCCTACTTCTTATATTGAGAAACCTCCTTTCCCTGTTAGGATTAAGGAACATGCTAAAGCATGGTTTAGAAGATTAATACTAAAACACTTAAACCCTCTGAACAAATTAGAGTGGAACCTAATGTTGCAATGATCAAGGATCTTTTGGTTGATAATATTGATGGACATGTCATATATTTCTACGATGAAGCAACTAGGATTTCTAAACCTTATACTATAGATAAAAACAAACATGTTATTGGCATGCCTGTTGTTTATGTTAAAATAGGAGATCATTGTTATCATAGTTTATGTGATATGATTGCTAGCATAAGTGCTATTCCTTTTCTTTATATCAAGATGTCAAGAATGATATTGCACCTGGTGGGATAGAAGACATTGATGTTACTTTTAAGCTTGCAAACAGAGATACTATTTCACCGCTTGGGATTGCTAGAGATGTATAAGTCTTATGTGGTAAGATCAAATACCCAACTGATTTTCTAGTTCTTGGATCTCCATAAGATGATTTTTGTCCCATTATATTTGGTAGGCCATTCCTGAATATAGTTAATGCTAAGATTGGTTGCACTATAGAAACAGTCAGTGTTAATTTTGGTGATGTGTCTCATAAACTCAATTTCTCTAAATTTCGTAGAGAAACTCATGATAAAGAATTGTCTAGTAAATATGAAATTATTAGTCTTGCTTCTATTGTCGTACCTTCTACTGATCCGTTAGAACAATATTTGCTAGACCATGAGAATGATATGCATATGAATTAAAGAAATAACATATTCTTTAGGCAAGCACCTATCCTTAACACAATTTGCATGTTTAAACTTTGGGAGACCCTCTCCCACCTAAGAGTGATCCTGTTTTTGAATTAAAGAAACTGTATGATGCACTGAAATATGCTTATCTTGGTGAAAGGAAGATATATCGTGTTATTATCAATTAACCTTTCAGAGCATGAAGAAAAGAGATTACTTAAAACTTTGAGGAAGCACTGTTTTCTATTGGGTATATTCTTGATGATCTTAAGGGCACTAATCCCACTTTATGTCAGCATAAGATTAATATGGAGCCTGATGCTCAACCGTTTTTGATCACCAATGACGGTTGAATCCTAAAATGAAGGATGTGGTAAGAACTGAAATATTAAAGCTTTTGGAGGCAGGTATAATTTATCCTATAGCTGATAGTAGATGGGTAAGTCCTACTCATTGTGTCCCTAAGAAAGGAGGTATTACTGTTGTTCCTAATGATAAAAAGGAACTTATCCCCGAAAGAATTGTAACTGGTTATAGGATCGTATTTGATTTCAGGAAATTAAGTAAAGCTACTAGAAAAGATCATTACCCCTTTCCTTTATTGATCAAATTTTAGAAAGGCTGTATAAGCATAAACACTTTTGTTTCCTAGATGGATATTATGGTTTTTCTCAAATACTTGTGTCGAAGGAAGATCAAGAGAAAACTGCCTTTACTTGTCCTTTTGGAACTTATTCTTATAGACATATGCCTTTTGGTTTATGTAATGCACCTGCTACCTTTCAAAGTTGTATGAATACTATATTCTCTTACTTTTATGAAAATATTGTTGAGGTATTCATGGAAGATTTTTTCGTCTATGGAACCTCTTTTGGTAATTTCTTAAGCAACTTTGATCGACTTTTAAAGAGATGTGAAGAGACTAATCTCATCTTAAACTGGAAGGAGTGCCACTTTATTGTGAATGAAGCTATAGTCCTTGGGCATAAAATTTTTGAAAGAGGAGTTGAGGTAGATAAACCTAAAGTTGATGCAACTAAGAAAATGCCATGCCCTAAAGATATTAAAGGTATAATAAGTTTCCTTGGTCATGTTGGTTTCTATAGGAGGTTCATTAAAGACTTCTCTAAAATTTATAGGTCAAAAATATGTTCTATTTTTATATGATGATTGTGTAGAAGCCTTTGAAATACTTAAGAAAGCCTTAATTTCTGCACCCATTGTTCAACCACCTGATTGGAACCTACCATTTGAAATTATGTGTGATGCTAGTGATTATGCTATTGGTGCTGTTCTAGGTCAAAGAGTTGATAAGAAATTGAATGTTATTCATTATGCTAGTAAGACCTTGGATAGCGCTAAAAGAAATTATGCTCCTACTGAGAAAGAATTTTTAGCAGTTGTGTTTGCATCCGATAAATTCAAACCTTACATTGTTGTTTCGAAAGTTACTATTCACATTGATCATGCTGCTATTAAATATCTTATGGAAAAGGAAGATGCTAAACCTAGACTAATTAGGTGGGTTCTTTTATTACAAGAGTTTGATTTGCATATTGTTTATGGAAAGGGAGCTTAGAACCGTCTAGCAAATAACTTCTCTACGATGGAAGATGTTCTTGATGACCCAGTGCCTATTGATGATAATTTTCCTGGTGAGAATTTAGCTGTTATAAGTGCTTCTTCTCCTAATAATCCTTGGTATAGAGACTATGCTAACTACATTGTGGTAAATAAATACCACCTGGTTAGACATAGCAATAAAAGAAAAGTAATTCTTTGATTCAAGACATAACTTTTGGCATGCCCTACATTTGTGCAAAGAAGGAGTAGATGGTGTTATTAGACATTGTGTATCTGAGCATGAACAGGAACAAATCCAACGGAAGTGTCAATCCGAGACATATGGAGGGCACCATGCTGGAGACATAACTGCACATAAGGTATTGCAGTCTGGTTTTTATCGGCCTACTCTTTTCAAGTATGCACGTAAGTTTGTCCTATCTTGTGATGAATGTCAAAGAATTTGTAATATTGGTAGACGTTAGGAAATCCCTATGAATTATTCACTTGTTATTGAACCATTTTATGTTTGGGGTTTTGATTATATGGGACCATTTCCTTCATCTAATGGTTGTACTCATATCTTAGTGGATGTTGATTACATTACTAAGTGGGTAGAAGCTATTACAACTAGTAGTGTTGATCATAACACATCTATTAAAATACTTAAACAAGTTACTTTCCGAAGGTTTGGAGTCGCTGGTTATTTAATGACTGGTGGTGGTTCACACTTTATTCATGGTGAATTTCGTAAACTCCTAGCTAAATATGATGTTAACCATAGAATTGCATCGCCTTATCATCCTCAGTCTAGTGTTCAACTTGAATTGAGTAATAGAGAAATAAAATTAATTTTGCCAAAGACTTTCGATAGATCAAGAAAGATTTGGTCTGAGAAACTTGATGATGCATTATGGGCTTATAGAACTTCTTACAAAAACCCTATGTGTATGTCTCCATATAAACTGGTCTATGGTAAAGCATGTCGTTTACCTCTTGAGTTAGAACATAAGGCTTACTGGGCAATTAGAGAACTAAATTATTATTTTAAACTTGCCGTTGAAAAGAGGTTATTTGATATTAGCTCTCTAGATGAATGGAGGACACGAGCCTATGAAAATTCCATGTTATTTAAAGAAAAGGTTAAAGGATGGCATGACAAAACAATACAGAAATGGGAATTTGAAGTAGGTGATCAAGTTCTATTGTACAACTCTCGTTTCAAATTCTTTGCAGGGAAACTTCTCTATACATGGGAAGGGTCATATATGGTCGATCAAGTTTATCGCTCCAGAGATATCAAGATCGACAATGCTGAGGCACTAGTCCGAGAGTGCCTAATGGGCAAAGAATTAAACATTATATATCAGTTATGCCCATTAATGTTGAGACTAATATTATTCAAACTATTACACTAGAGGATCACATAAAAAACCACTCGGAATGCCCCAGAACCCTGAAAAGGAGTAGGTATGTGATACGGTAAGTAAACCGACTCCAAAAGTTCCATAAAAGCACTTTCTATTCGTTTCAGAATATATAATAAGTTAGGACAATTATAAACAATCAGGAAAGTGCACGAGGGAGCGACGAGCTCAGGGGGCGTGCGCACCCCCGGGGTGCGCCATGTGAGCTCGTGACTCCCCGTGGACTTTCCCGACTATGTTGTCTTCCAGATTACTTGCCCTGCATGGGGAAAATTCATTATATATACTCCTCGTTGTTTTCACCACCGCATCACAAGTTTTACCTCTATTCTTGTTTTGTGTTATTTTTCTGGCAGATTGGACATTATGTAATATCAAAACTCGGACTGGGAGAGCTATGTTACCCATTATGTTTCTAATCAAGGAAATATGGCGATGTTGATCCTTATCGGTGGTCCACAGATGAGGAGCCGAAGGCCGATTTGAAGAGGATGGAAGATTCAAGCTTCGAGGAAGAAGAGGAAGCCCCTCCACCTCAATCAGGAGATATGCACGTGGAGTTCAAGAAATCAAGCCTCCCAGATTCGGTTAAAACGTCCCAACACTCGATTTATTTCTTATCGTAACTTGCAAAAGAGTGTTGCCTCATCTTCCTCGGCCAAGTTGAATCCTTGGGTTGATGGTACTTTGACTGTCACCGGCAAGCTCCGTAAGGAAACCATGGAGCTTAAACACCATGTTAATAAGCTCGAGGAGGAAAGTTGCATCCTCAAGGGAATCATTGCTAAGAATATTGCACTGCCAACACCGAAGAAAGAAACATGAGTACACGAGTATGGGCACCACCCATGGATTGTTCCAAGCTTTGGGGAGGTGCCCCGATATCGTATCATCATCACTTTTACCATCGTTATCTATCTTAGTTCGATCCCGTTATTTCATGATTTAGAGGAATAAAGTTTTATTATGCCTTAGTTTCAAGTGCTTGTTTCTTGATCTATCTATCGATCTATCTATCTATCTATCTATGTAATAGAGTGTGAGAGTTATATAATAAAGAGTAGTTTGAGTTTGGTTGTTTTACCCTCTTGTTTAAATCTTAGCAATGAAAGAAAAAAAGAAAAAATATCATATGCTAATCCCATGGGCAGTAATGACTTCACATAAAAGAAGTATAGTTCATAAAATTTGTTGGGAGTTAACTAACATAGTATTGGTCATTGATGCAATTCATGAAAAAGTAATAAAGAAAGAGAGGTCTCACATATAAATATACTATATTTTACATCTTTTATGATTGTGAGCCCCCATCAAATATTCTATGCATGATAAAATCATTGACGTTGGACAAGGAAGACAACGCAATGAGTTATGTTTGCTTATATTCACATAGAAGTTATTGTCATGGCTCCTCTAACATGTGGTTGTCAGTTTTCTGAGAACCTACATATGAGTTTTGAGCAACAAATCTTTGAGAGTTCGGCCAGGGACTGGACACGTCCAACGAACCTAAGTCATGAGAAAATATGGTGGATGAACTACAAATGAAAAAAGACAACTACCCAGGTTCAGGCGACCGTCTTGGTGTAATACCCTAATCCTTCTCTGTTTTGTATTGCAATGGTATGGAGATACAATGTGTCTCTTACAAGGTGAAAGAGGCGGGTCTCTACTGTGCTTGCTGTCCAAAAGCTTGACCCCCAGTGAGGCTTCGACCACCTCTATTAATAGGATCTAGGAAGATCTTGTCGAGGGAGTCCATGGGCCGAATAGGCCCTAGGGTAGACTTGTATAGCTCGCACCATGAAGGCATTTGTAACACCACGAGAATCATGCTACAGTAATCCCGTATGGATGGTGCCATGTCATCACTCCTACTATTGCTAATCCTTATTTGCTTTCGAACACAATTCAAATTCAAATCCAAATTATGAGTGAAATTCAAAATTGTTCAAACATGAAAACAAAAATGTTCATCATGTGGAAAATATTCTTTTGATAGTATTGGTGGTGAACCAACATTTTTGCAAAATGTCTAAGTGCCCTTAACTATTTAAAACAGTGGCTATTGTAATTAAATTAAATGATTTTTGAGTTAAAAATGCTAAACTAATTTATTATAATGTTAAACTTAATGTGGCAGTAGCCTAAGTTATACTGATGGTTTAGGTGTAAGTTTTATAAATTATATAACTGTTTTGCTTTTTCAAAATAAAAGAAAGCAGCAAAGTTTTAAAAGAAAAACTAAAAGAAAATAAATGGAAAGGAGGCCCCTGCCCCCTGGACCTAACTGTTGGAGGAAATAAGCTGCGGCGACGAGCTCGTCATGTTGGGCGCGCGTCGGGCGCGCTGGGCGTGTCAGGCCCGCGGCGGGTAGTGTGTGCGGGCATGTGGGTGCAACAAGGGTGTGTCCGTCCGGGTGTTCATCGTGTGCATGTGTTTAGGTTAGGCTGTTGGCGAGTCACGTGTCATGATCGGGGCATGGCCGTTGGAGCTCGCCGTGGGGCGCGCGCGTCGGAGGGCGTCGCGGGCACGAGAGGAGCGCGGGCGATCAGGACGGAGTGGAGGCGTGGGTTCTTGCCCGGTGTACTTGCTCGGATATAAAGCCATGCGAGTGTCATTGTAACAGCTATGGGGTTTTGATTTCATCCTCAGGTGAAAGTGCTCGTGTCCTAGGAAAAACCTCACCATGTCCCTGTTCTTCCTTTCTTCTTCTTCCTTCTTCGTTGGTTCGCGCCACAAATTCAGAGAGAGCTCAGTGAGAGAGAGAGGAGAGCTAGTGCTAGGGTTTTGCGCCAACAATTGGTATTAGAGCCACGTAGAGATCAGAGCTCGCTGGCGATGTCCATCGTCCCATACGCCGGTGGAGCAGGCGGATCGCTGCCGCAGCCGGTGCCACTACTCAGCGGAGACAACTACACGGTATGGGCCATCCAGGTCGAGGCAAACCTCGACCTGCCGGGCTGTGGGAAGCAGTGGTGGTGCTGGAGGATGCGGCCGCGGCGGAGATCGCGAAGAAGGACAAGCCGACACGGGCCTACCTGCTCGGTGAGCTCACGGAGGACCTACTGTTGTAGGTGTCGTTAAAGAAGACGGCAGTGGAGGTCTAGGCGCGCCTCAAGGTCAGGTTGATCGGGGCGGATCGCGTTCGGGCGGCGCGGCTGGGCACGGTCCGCGGTGAATTCGAGCAATTGCGCATGGCGGAGGGCGAGTCGCTGGACGCGTTCGCTGGCAGGCTTGGAGGCATGGCAGTGCGCTTGCGGGGTTCAGCTCGACCATGGAGGATGCAACGCTCGTGAAGAAGCTGCTCGACTCGGTGCCGGACCACCTGTATGTGGCGGTGGCCGGGTTCGAGCAGTTCTGCAACGTGAGTACCATGGTGTTCGAGGAGGCCCTGGGTCGCCTGAAGTTGTTTGACGAACGGCTACGGCGACGCTGGCAGGCGGGCGGCGAGTGAGGCGACGGGCAGCTCATGTTCATGGTAGCGCAGTGGCGGGCGCGGGATAGGCAGCACGGAGGTGCACGGGACGACGACGACGTGTGCAGTGTGGCGTCGGGCTTCGGCGGCAACCAACGCGGCCGCTGCTACAAGTGTGGCGAGCGCACCCAGTTCAAGCGGGAGTGCCTGATACGTCTCCAACATATCTATAATTTTTTATTGTTCCATGCTATTATATTATCAATCTTGGATGTTTTATATGCATTTATATGCTATTTTATATGATTTTTGGGACTAACCTATTAACCTAGAGCCTAGTGCCAGTTTCTGTTATTTCCTTGTTTTTGAGTATCGCAGAAAAGGAAAACCAAACGGAGTCCAATTGACCTGAAACTTCACGGAACTTATTTTTGGACCAGAAGAAGGCCATGGAGTAAAAGAGTTGGGCCAGAAGAGTCCCGGGCTGACCACGAGGGTGGGGGGCGCGCCCAGCCCCCTGGGCGCGCCTCCCTATCTCGTGGACAGCCCGGAGACCCCCTGACTTGTTCTCGACGCCAAAACCTCTTACATATACAGAAACTTCAAGAAAGAAACCGAGATGGGGAGTTGCGCCGCTGCAAGCCTCTGTAGCCACCGAAAACCAATCTAGACCCGTTCCGGCACCCTGCCAGAGGGGGGATCCCTCACCGGTGGCCATCTTCATCATCCCGGCGCTCTCCATGATGAGGAGGGAGTAGTTCACCCTCGGGGCTGAGGGTATGTACCAGTAGCTATGTGTTTGATCTCTCTCTCTCTCTCTCTCTCGTGTTCTTGAGGTGGTACGATCTTGATGTATCGTGAGCTTTGCTATTATAGTTGTATCTTATGATGTTTCTCCCCCTCTACTCTCTTGTAATGGATTGAGTTTCCCTTTGAAGTTATCTTATCGGATTGAGTCTTTAAGGATTTGAGAACACTTGATGTATGTCTTGCATGTGCTTATCTGTAGTGACAGTGGGATATTCACATGATCTACTTGATGTATGTTTTGGTGATCAACTGGCGGGTTCCGTGACCTCGTGAACTTATGCATAGGGGTTGGCACACATTTTCAGACTCTCCTGTAGAAACTTTAGGGCACTCTTTGAAGTACTTTGTGTTGGTTTGAATAGATGCATCTGAGATTGTGTGATGCATATCGTATAATCATATCCGCGGATACCTGAGGTGACATTGCAGTATCTAGGTGACATTAGGGTTTTGGTTGATTTGTGTCTTAAGGTGTTATTCTAGAACAAACTCTATGATAGATCGAACGGAAAGAATAGCTTCGTGTTATTTTACTACGGACTCTTGAATAGATCGATCAGAAAGGATAACTTTGAGGTGGTTTCGTACCCTACAATAATCTCTTCGTTTGTTCTCTACTATTAGTGACTTTGGAGTGACTCTTTGTTGCATGTTGGGGGATAGTTTTATGATCCAGTTATGTTATTATTGTTGAGAGAACTTGCACTAGTGAAAGTATGAACCATAGGCCTTGTTTCGTAGCATTGCAATACCGTTTGTGCTCACTATTATCATTAGTTACCTTGCTGTTTTTATATTTTCAGATTACAAAAACCTATATCTACCATCCATATAGCACTTGTATCACCATCTCTTCGCCGAACTAGTGCACCTATTTACCATTGTATTGGGTGTGTTGGGGACATAAGAGACTCTTTGTTATTTGGTTGTAGGGTTGTTTGAGAGAGACCATCTTCATCCTACGCCTCCCATGGAATGATAAACCTTAGGTCATCCACTTGTGGGAAATTTGCTACTGTCCTACAAACCTCTGCACTTGGAGGCCCAACAACGTCTACAAGAAGAAGGTTGTGTAGTAGACATCAGTGCCCGTAGCTGAGGATGGCGCCAGCTGTGGTGCGCGCGCTGCTGGTAGATGACGGCGTCGAGGACGGCGGCCTGCTCAGAGCCGCGACTTAGGGCGTGAGTGTTGGGCGAAATAAGCCGCGAGGACGAGCTCGCCACGTCGGGCGCGTGTATGGGCGTGCTGGGCGCGTTGGGTCCACGACGGGTAGTGTGTGCGTGCTTGTGGGTGCAGCACGGGCGTGTCCGTGCGGGTCTGCATCATGTGCGTGTGTTTAGGTTACGCTGTTGGCAAGTTGCGTGGCATGATTGGGGTGTGGCCGTTGGAGCTCGCCGTGGGGCGCATCCGTCGGAGCACGAACGGAGCGAGCGGAGCCCGGGCGATCGGGATGGAGTGGAGGCGTGGGTTCTTACCCGGTGTGCTGGCTCGGGTATAAGGCCATGAGAGGGCCGTTGTAATAGCTGTGGGGTTTTGATTTCGTGCTTAGGTGAAGGCGTTCGTGCGCCGGGAAAAACCTCCCCGTGTCCCTGTTCTTCCTTTCTTCTTCTTCCTTCTTCGTTGGTTCGCGCCACGGATTCAGAGAGAGAGCTCAGTGAGAGAGAGAGGAGAGCTAGGGCTAGGGTTTCGCGCCAACACTAACCTACCTGTGCCGGCCCACCTAACCTCACCCGAGCTAGCCCGCCTCCCCGGTCGCCTTCCCTGTACAGCCGACCGGGGCACGGCCGAGTGCGCCCAGCCGCACCACCTCGCCGGCGACAACGGCGTATAAGGCCCATGCGCCTCCCCGCCTCCTCGATCCCCACCTCCACTCACCTCGCTCCTCTACCACCCCACTCCCCTCTCCCTCTCCGCCTCTCCTCTCAGATCCCCTTTCCCCTTCTCGTCCAACGCAGCCGTCACCGTCGTCGTGCGTCCACCACGGCCACTGCAGCCCCCAAGCGCCCCCAAGTGCCCTTCATATTCGCCGGCGTCTGCTACATCTTCCCCAACCACGAGCTTATGCTGGGAGGCACCAGAGCGCTTGCTACCTCCCCATCTTCGACGGCCGTCCACCTCAGGTCACCGCCGCCACCTTCATCTACGACCGCCGCCCGTCTTCCCCGGGCCATCTCTGCAATGCCAGTGAGCTCCCGCCTCTCCTCCCCCTTGTCGTCTACTCATACGCATCTGCTAGCTTTTTCCCCGCCGTGTTCCAGTCCCGCTGCCGCTGCCGTGCTCCCCGTCGTGCCACTGTCACTGGAGCTCGTACCCGAGCACTTGACAGCGCTCAACAGCGCCATGGGAGGCTTTAGCGCCGCTCGCAGCCCGGCCCGTGGTATGCGTCGTCGTTACCGCATTCGCCCGCCACAGCCCGTGCCGACGACCGCAGTCGTGGGCTCCGCTCGGCGCACCTCATGTCCTCATTCACCTCTTGTTGCTCCTGTGCTGCTTCTGCTCACCGCCGCAGCCCCTCGACCCGCCGCGCGCCATGGCCCCTGCCTGCGCCTCCTGCGGCCTGACGCGCGCCCACCCGTGGCCTCGCCTCCGCATACTGCCACTCGCCGCTGCTGGCTAAGTGCTACTGTTGCTGCTGTTGACTGCTACTGCTGCTGCCTCTACATCGCTACTCGCCGCTGCCGTCCGTGTCGGCTGCGCCCGCCTCCACCTGCCCTGCTAGCTCACCAGCGGCCGCGCTGGCCGTGCCCTGCCGTGGCCGGCCAGAGACAATGGCCAGTCGGGCCGACCCCTGTTAGATTAGTAGGGATAACCACCCACTAGATTAGATTAAGTACTAACTCCCCCCCTTTTTAGTCACTGACTAGTAGGCCCATTTTTAGCTAAACTAGCTAATTAACCCTGTTTAGAGCTACACCCGTTGACAAATGGGTCTCACCACTAATTAAACCAAATTAGTTAATTTAATTACCACATGTGTCATTGACAGATGGGCCCCACATTGACCCTGTTGACCAGTCAACTATTACTGGTCAACTGTTTGACTGGACCCTCTGGACCCCACTTGTCATACTCAGTGGCTAGTTGCTGGTAGGTATAAAGAATATTCCACTGTTTAATTTCGAATTAATTTAAAACCAGAAATTCCAGGAATTGAATAACACTTTGGAAATTCATATAAAATAATCTGTAACTCGGATGAAAATGTTTTATACATGAAAGTTGTTCCGAAAAATCCAAGGAATCCGGATACGCGATCCATTCATGTGTCACATGCCCTTAGCATGCTGAACATGAAACCGTCCCCTCACTTTTCATCTGTCCGGAATGTCTAGCTCTGCGTTAGTTCACCCCTAACACCGCGTATTACCATGTTATGCTTTATGATGCTTTATATTTATTGTTTCTCCCACCTCCTCTCTCCGGTAGACCCCGACACTACTAGAAAAAGGCCTGTTAGCGGCGCACCTATTTTTTGCCATTAATGGTGCACTATAGGTGCGCCACTATTACCACGCCACTAGTAACAAATAGTAATGGCGCACATTTGGTGCGACACTACTATCACAGATACTAATGGCGCACCACCATTACTATCTGACTTAGTAATGACGCACCACATAGAAGTGCGCCATTACTAACAATTTTGTTTCAAAAAAAATTCAATTTTTTTTCCTTTTTTTTCTTAATCTCGGGTCACTATGGCTTAATCCCGGGTCAATATGCTTAATCTCAAGTCAAATCGCACTCCGTGGTCAAACTTCCCGAAAGGTCACCCATCCTCACACTACTCCAGCCCAAGCACGCTTAACTTCGTAGTTCTATCCAACCCCAGCACCAGCTCACTTAACAGGCACTTGTTGATATATCTATCATATCAATCCTATTAAACCTTGTTGATGTCTATGACTTTATTCATGTTCATGAGTGTGATGAAATTTTGAAAAAATATTTCAAACTTCTCGGTCATATTACGTATCATATTTTGAACATTTTTTCCAAAAAAAATTCGAAACCAATTTTTTTTCTGTTACTAGTGGCGCACCTAGCAAATGGTGCGCCATTAGTAAGTTTGAATTTTTTTCCCATTTTCCCCCCTCTAGATCTTAAAAGCCCCGTATCTTTTATTCTGTTAGGTTTTTGGGGATTCTGAAAATCTTCAAAGGGGTTCCTATTTTTCGGATGTAACTTTCGAGTAGATGATTTTTCATATAAAAAACTTTTTAATCCGAGTTCGTCTGCAAATGTTATGCCCATTTTACTAAATTCCAGAGAGATTTTGCAAATAAAGTCGAAATTAATATTTATAAATTTTCCCAACAACTAGACCACATATCACGTGGGAAACTTATTTTCTTTTATTTTTTTGTCATTTCCATCATTTTCTTTTATTTTCTTTATTATTTCCATCATTTGCAAATAAAGTGCGCCATTACTATGTGTATGACTTGGTCAAACCTTGGTCAAACTTAGTAATGGCGCACTTTGTGTAGGTGTGCCGTTACTAAGTTTGACATAGTAATGGCGCACCTATGCAAAGTGTGCCATTACTAAGTTTGACAAGGTTTGATCAAGTCATACACATAGTAATGGCGCACTTTGTACAGGTGCGCCATTACTATGTCAACTAGTAATGGCGCACCATCCCCTGGTGCGCCACTGCTAATTTTTTTTTCAAAACTAGTAATGGCGCACCACACACTAGGTGCGCCATTAGTAATATGTCAATAATGGCATACCTGTATCTGGTGCGCCACTGCTATATAGCAGTGGCGCACCACATACATGGTGCGCCATTAATGTCCATATTAGCTATGGCCCTTTTCCTAGTAGTGCGAGACTGATGCTGCCCCTGTGATCGACTACATCTCCAACGACCCATCTTCGTTTGTAGCAGAGCTTCCAGGCAAGCCCCCCCCCTTGATCACTCTCATATCGCCCATTCCATTCTCTCTCATGCTTGCATTAGATTTTGCTACTGTTATTGTTTGCTCCTATTCTGATGCATATCATGTTTTCGCTACCTGCTTTCATACCTTATCTGCTTATTCTAAACAGCTTAGTATAGGCTGGTTAGAGATCCATCAGTGACCCCCACCTTGTCCCAGTTGCCCCGCTTTATGTTCGATGACTCGATCAACGTGATCGATGTCCAGGCCCCGACAGCGCACATCACCCCCCTTAGTTGTATGACTCTGCAGATTTACTATCGAGTGCCGAGGGTGATACCTCGTCAGCACTTCTGATGTTAACCCTGCAGTGTAGCTATTCGGTCCTAGTCATCGAGGGTGATTCCTCCCTCACCATTTCCGATAACTACTCTGTCGTGCAACCCCTCAAGTGTGGACCATCGAGGGTGATTCCTCCCAAGTACACCTTGATGGTATATCGAGTGGCAATCCATCGAGGGTGATTCCTAAGGTTCCCCCCTTGCTATTTCGGACACACGGTTACATTGACTTACCACATAACCATGATGACATCGGGTCAGCCCCGAGGGGTAACCGCGAGTGATGTGAAGTCGGGTTGATCTGGAGGATACCCGCAAGTTTTCCACGCGGCGCGGCCGGACATTCTTAGCCCTTGCCGCAAGTCCGTGAGACGGGGCGAAGAGGCCACATATCATGGATCATGGATTGTTACCGCACACTACCATGACACTAACAGTTTGGATATTTGATGCGAGTAGACCTCTCGTCTTTTTCGCACTAACCACCACGCGGGAATAAGTTGGGCACTCTGTGTCATATGTATCAGCCGAAAGCTCAACGGACGTCAGTGATGGAGCGGCGCACGCCGGGTTGGACTGCGTAAGCACCTGCCTTATTTAAGGAGGTAGCTAGGTCTGCTCACCGGCCGCCCACGCAACATGCAGGAGTGCAAAGGCCGATGGGCCCAAGACCCCTGCGCGCTTAGGATGTAGACTGGCATGCTGGCCTCTCTGTTGAGCCTAGGCAGGACTACGGTGTGTTGATCGGCCGAGGCCGGTCATGACCTGATGGTGTGTCCGGGTGGAGTTGATCGAGCATGGTGGGTAAGTTGGTGCACCCCTGCAGGGAAGTATTCTATCTATGTGAATAGCCGTCTCCACAGTAATGGAAGCTCGGAGTTGTATCCCGATTGATACAACTAGAACTCGATGTTGAGGCATGTAATGGAACTGATGGCTCCGGGATTGCTTTCTCGCAGGGAGTCGAGGAAGTGATCTCTGGGCAAGGTAACAACATACTTATTAATATTATAATATGCCACTCTTATCTCTTCTGATGCTGCAAGATGCTTGGAGCTGCTTGAAGATGCTACTGTTTGATAGGCTAGGCTTTCCCATTCTCTTCTGGCATTATGTAGTTTAGTTCATAGATACTACCCATTTCATTGATACCGATGCATATCTAGTGTAGATCCTTGCTGGCGAGTACTTTGAATGAGTACTCACGGTTCTTTGCTTCCTATTTTCCTCTTTTCCATTCTTCTCGGACGTCGCACCCAGACGATGGAGCCCAGAAGCCAGACCCCACCCTCGATGATGACTACTACTACACCAAGGGTGCCTACTACTACGTGGAGGCCGCCGACGACCAGGAGTAGTTAGGAGGCTCCCAGGCAGGAGGCCCTGCCTTTTCGATCGATGTTGCTTTTGTGCTAGCCTTCTGAAGGCAAACTTGTTGAACTCATGTCTGTACTCAGATAATGTTGCTTCCGCTGACTCGTTTGTACTCGAGCTTATGTATTCGAGTCCTCGAGGCCCCTGGCTTATAATATAAATCTTGTATTATTTTAATTCGTGTCTGGAGTTGTGTTGTGATATCTTCCCGTGAGTCCCTGATCTTGATCGTACACATTTGCGTGCATGATTAGTGTACGATTGAATCAGGGGCGTCACAAGTTGGTATCAGAGCCAACTGCCTGTAGGTAGCCCCCTTTCCAACTCCTTGGCCGAAGTTGAGTCTAGTCATTACAAAACTTTTACTAACATGGTTGTGCGGCTTATGGGCCCACGTCACCATTGGGTGGTGTTATGATCTTTTACACCTCGTCTATACTCTGGGACTCTGATCTTTCTTCTATTGATGTTAAATATTTTAATAACTCTAACCTTAGGTTCTCATAACTACTTCCTCCCGTAGAGCCCGTCATTTCAGATGGTCACTTGGTGCACCAGAAGATTCCGAAGATACTCTTCGATGTTTTCCCGAGACCCTTGTGTCATTCGCCGTTGCAATTCCGTACCACCGATGAATCCCTATGGATAGCCACATACACTTGACGTCCAAACTTTCTTTTCCAATTGCTCTTGTTATTACAAGATACCCTGAAATATTTTCTGATATTCCGAGAATCCGTTGTGCCTGCCGCCTTGCAGCTCCTTTGCCGCATGAATACATGTTCGAACAATTCCTCACACTTATCGAGGATTTGTTCATTCCTAGTTATTCATGTGTTTCACAAAATACCCCGAAATGCTATTCGACCTTCCGAGAATCCTTTGCAACCTATTGCTTTGGAAAATCTTGTGTGCCTGCATTATGGGTAGTTCCATATTTCTAGTAATCTCCGTTGACATCCTCTGTCACTATCGTTTCGAGTCCCTTGATCCAATATGTTGCGAATGCTCGCAATCCTCAATTAGATCCTAGCATTCATCCTTCCGGCTCAGACGTCACTCCAAACATGAGCTTATTCTTGGAAAATCAAACCTTTATTGATTGTCGATCTATATCAATTCAAGTCAATTATCTTTTGATCAGAGCATCTGCTTCAGATCTTCTGATTTGAAAATTGTAATTCCTTTGTATTCAAGCTTTGAAGTTATGCAGTTATATCTATAATCTGATGCCTTTGCATTCTTTCTTCTTCTGCTTAAGTATCGATACTCGCATCAGATCCTTTATGGACCGCCATATCCTTGGTTGGCTTATTATCCGACAATGTCCTTCATATTCATTAACCTTGTGAGTTCTTCCCTGAGAAATAATGCCTTTGGTAAATTCTATCATCTGCTTTTGTCAACCATGCTTTGCTTTCGAGCTGGTATAATTTACTTCTGAAGTTTGTGGTATATGTTCCTAAGATGGCCCGATGGGTTGAACCTATGCCTTCCCTAATCCGTGTGAACCCGAGAGTTTTCACGAGTCTTACTCTTCTGGTGTTTTGTCAGATAAAAATTCAACATTACAACTTCTTCAAAAACTAGAAGTGAATGAAAGATTTTGCATTGGAAAAGTGGGAGTCGACCTTGAACTTTGTGTTCATGCCCATGGACACGATGTTGATCTTATCATGAAAACTTCTTGTAGTAATAATTATCCCTTTGTTATAAGTTCATCTTGTATCTGTGTTTTGTCCTTTAATTTTTATCCGTGGTTACGACCATATTGTTACTCTTTGATCCCATTTCCCAGACAAGTTAAAATACTTGCCTTATGCAGATCAATACATCTCCGGAACCTCTATTTTGATCTTCCTTTGAGTATTACCCTCCGGTATCTCGAGGAAATCAAAGGACCGTGTTGCTTCCTATGAGTTTTCATCTAGTATTGCTTCTCACTGATTTCATACTCCCCCTGGGTTCTGAGTTATTAGTCGCTCGAGAACACCGATAAGTGAATCCATCCCACACTATGAATCAATAACTCTAATTAATTTTCGTTGCTTACGAGTTAAATAATCCTTCAAGTAATTCCTAGCCTGATCGACTATATCATTAATGTGCTAAAATTTAACTAAGCTACCTGGGCCTTCTTCCGGGAGCACAATTTTCGACGATGAGCTAAACCTACGTCGATCTTCCTCGTCATATTATTTCTCCTTGAACAGGAAGCTTGATTTTGAGTTTGTGTCGTACCCGTGGTTGCAATAACCTTTCGCTTCATCATTACTTTGACTTGATGTCATCGTCGATCGATTACATCTTCATGGAAACCCTCGAAAAATATGTCGTGATCACCATCAACATTCTAAGCTCTTCCAGGATATCAATTGAATTCATGATGAGAAATATCATCATTTCCCCTCAATGAATTGTGTTATCATCGACAACATTCTTGCCTTCCCCTCCCCCCAACACAAACTTGTTCATATAATTTTGGAAATACATCCTTTTTGACATGTCGATGGATTGCAGTTGAACCCATCGGCCACATCCTCATCTTTTCCTGATAAAATTGCATGAGATGTTCTAGACATTCCCGATGGATCCTTTGTGTTCCCAAGGTCTGACCTTTACCTGATGACCATGTCAATGTTGTCCCGAAGCATGACCGTGGTACTAATAACCTCTTTCAGAACATTGGAGGGGCAATGCTCAATGTTTCTTGATCACTTATCCAAACACTGTTGTATGGATAACATCATGAATTTCCTCTCCTCTTTACCTATATGGTAATCTACTTACTACCCTTCCATGGATGTCATCCTCTGCTAGTCCTTGGGAAGGATGTACTCCTGATATTGTGTTTAAACACATTTCCTTTCCATTGTTCTGATAAAACAAATAACCACATTTTCATTTCCATTGGTTTGTTCAATCCTTCATGTGATCTGTATGATATAAGCAGTAATAATTCCCAGCTTGCGTAAACATCTTGGTGTACAACTCTGTTAGTAAGACCCTGTTACTATTGTTGATGACATTCTGGTAACCACCGATGGATGAGAACTTTGCCTATTGGTCCGCCTCGTTTCAACGAGCAGGAAAATGGTTCTCTTCGTCCCTCGCCCTTGGTACCAACATTGTTTCCAACATAACTGGCAGGCTACCCTCTGACATGCCATGTTATCCCGACCGTGCAAGATGTCAGTGCCCTTTCTACTTTTAACACACATGGTGGGCCCATAACCCATAGTTCCACAAGATCGAAACCTGACTCCTGTACGTCCCTGTTTCCAAAAGTTATTCCTCACACTGACTTCGTATGTAATTCACAAGCCACCTTCCTAGAGATGATCTACTATGGTATCAAACGCAATAGTTATTTCGTTACTCTAAACCCCTTTCACCTTGTTTTTAGGCATCGAACGATTGCCTGCCCATTCAAAACTTCTCGTAGTACCTTCTTACTTTGCTCTTGACATTTTATTAATTTTCTATTCGAGAGTTACTTTTTGCCACCTTCCCTGATGTTATCTACCAGATAAGCGACCTTGTAGAGGTCCGTTCTTCCAAAGTTAACCCTTGTACCTTCATAAGTATGGTGGATATCCAGAAGGGAGAATGACAACATCATCATGATACATCGATGTAGAGAAATGAAGACATTAACGAAAGGGATTAACCTCTTTGAGAAGAGCATCCAAGACTGAGAAGATTCGTTAGAATTTCGTAACCAACTCTTTCCCCCTTACCCCACCTCTTAAATCTCGGGATGAGATTTCTTGTAGTGGAGGAGATTTGTAACACCCCGAGAATCACGTTACAGTAATCCCATGTTGATGGTGCCATGTCATCACTCCTACTGCCGCTAATCCTCATTTGATTTCGAACTCAATTCAAATTCAAATGCAAATTATGTGGAAAATATTCTTCTGATAGTATTGGTGGTGAACCAACATTTTTGCAAAATGTCTAAGTGCCCTTAACTATTTAAAACAGTGGCTAAAGCAATTAAATTAAATGATATTTGAGTAAAAAATGCTAAACTAATTTATTATAATGTTAAACTTAATGTGGCACTAGCCTAAGTTATACTAATATTTTAGGTGTAAGTTTTATAAATTATATAACTGTTTTGCTTTTTGAAAATAAAAGAAAGCAAAGAAGTATTAAAAGAAAAATAAAACAAAAAAAGGAAAGGAGGCCCATACCCCCTGGACCTAACCTACCTGGGCCAGCCCAGCCGGCCCACCTAACCTCACCCGAGCAAGCCAGCCTCCCTGGTCGCCTTTCGTATACAGCTGACCGGGGCACGGCCGAGTGCACCTAGCCGCACCACCTCGCCGGCGACAACGGAAGATAAGGTCCCCGCGCCTCCTCGATCCCGGCCTCTACTCACCCCGCTCCACTGCCACCCCACTCCCCTCTCCCTCTTCGCCTCTCCTCTCAGATCCCCTTTGCCTTTCTCGTACGACACGGTCGTCGCCGTTGCCGCGCCTCCACCGCGACTACTGCGACCCCCAAGCGCCCCCAAAGTGCCCTTCCGCTTCACCGGCGTCTGCTACATCTTTCCCAACCACGAGCTTATGTTGGGAGGTACCGAAGCGCTCGCTACCTCCCCATCTTCAACCTCCGTCCGCCTCGGGTCACCGCCGCCACCTTCGTCTCCGGCCGCCATGCGTCTTGCCCGGGCCATCTCTGCAACGACAGTGAGCTCCTGTCTCTCTCCCCCTTTCCGTCTACTCATACGAATCCGCTAGCTTTTTCCCCACAGTGTTTGAGTCCTGCTGCCGCTGCCATGCTCCCCGTCGCGCCACTGTCACAGGAGCTCGTGCCCGAGCACTTGACAGCGATCAACAGTGCCGTGGGAGGCCGTAGCACGGCTTGCAGCCACGGCCGTGCTCCGCGTCGTCGTTGCCTCGTTCGCCCTCCACCGCCCGTGCCGACGAACGCAGTTGCGGGCTCCGCTCGGCGCGCCTCACATCCTCGTTCACCTCATGCTGCTGCTGTGCTGCTTCTGCTTGCCGCCGCAGCCCCTCGAACCGCTGCGCGCCATGGCCCCGGCCTGCGCGGCCTGCGCCCTCCCGCACGCCCACCCGTGGCCTCGCCTCCGTCAACTACCACTGGCCGTTGTTGGCTAAGTGCTACTGCTGCTATTGACTGCTACTGCCGTCGCCTCTGCATCGCTACTCGCCGCTGCCGTCCGGCCCCGCATAGGCTGCGCCTGCCTCCACCTGCCCTACCATGCTCGCTCGCTAACGGCCGCACTGGCCGTGCCCCGCCATGGCCGGCCAGAGCCAACGCCCAGTCGGGCCGGCCCCTGTTAGATTAGTAGGGATAACCACCCCAGATTAGATTAAGTACTAACCCCCCTTTTTTTAGTCACTGACTTGTAGGCCTATTTTTAGCTAAACTAGCTAATTAGCCCTGTTTAGAGCTACACCCATTGACAAAGGGCTCTCACCACTAATTAAAGCAAATTAGTTAATTTAATTCCCCATGTGTCATTGACAGATGGGCCCCACATTAACCTTGTTGACCAGTCAACCATTACTGGTCAACTGCTTAACTGGAACCTCTGGACCCCACTTGTCATACTTAGTGGCTAGTTGCTGCTAGGTATAAAGAATATTCCACTGTTTAATTTCGAATTAATTTAAAACCAGAAATTCTAGGAATTGAATAATACTTTGGAAATTCATGTAAAATGATCTGTAACTTGGACGAAAATATTTTATACATGAAAGTTGTTCAGAAAAATCCAAGGAATCCGGATACGTGGTCCGTTCATCTGTCACATGCCCCTAGCATGCTGAACATGGAACCGTCCCCTCTCTTTTCATATGTCCAAAAAATGTCACACGCCGGAAAAACCCCTCCGGATGTTTTCCCTCTCCGTCTGCAATGTCTAGCACTGCGTTAGTTCACCCTTAACACCGCGTATTACCATGTTATGCTTTATGATGATTTATATTTATTGTTTCTACCCCTCTTTTCTCCGATAGACCCCGAGACTGATGTTGCCCCTGTGATCGACTACGTCTTTGACGACCCTTCTTCCTTTCCAGCAGAGCTTCCAGGCAAGCCCCCCTGATCACTCCGATGCTCCCCATTTCATTCTCTTTCATGCTTGCATTAGATTTTGCTACTCTTATTGTTTGCTCCTATTCTGATGCATAGGCTGTTTTTGCTACCTAGTTTCATACCTTACCTGCTTATTCTAAACTGCTTAGTATAGGCTGCTTAGAGATCCATAAGTGACACCCAGCTTGTCCCACTTGCCCTGCTTTATGTTTGATGACTCGATCAACGTGATCGACGTCCAGGCCCCGACACCGCACATCACCCCCGTTAGTTGTATGACTCTGCAAAGTTACTATCGAGGGCCGAGGGTGATACCTCGTCAACACTTCTGATGTTAACCCTCTACTGTAGCTATTTGGTCGTGGTCATCGAGGGTGATTCCTCCTCACCACTCTCAATAACTACTCTATCGCGCAACCCCTGAAGTGTGGACCATCGAGGGTGATTCCTCCCAAGTCCACCTTGATGGATACATCGAGTGGGAATCCATCGAGGGTGATTCCTCAGGTTCGCCCCTTGCTGTTTCGGACACACTGTTACTTTGACTTACCACATGACCATGATAACATCGGGTCGGCCCCGAGGGGTACCCGTGAGTGACGTGAAGTCGGGTTGATTTGGAGGATACCCACAAGTTTTCCACGCTGCGCGGCCGGGCATTCTTAGCCCTTGCCGCACGTCCGTGAGACGGGGCGACGGGACCACATATCATGGATCATTGATCGTTACCGCACACTACCAAGACACTAACGGTTTGGATATTTGATTCGAGTAGGCCACTGGCCTTTTTCGCACTAACCACCACGCGGGAATAAGTATGGGCACTCTGCTTCGTATGTATCAGTCGAAAGCTCAATTGATGTCAGCGATGGAGCGGCGCGCGCCGGGTTGGACTGCGTAAGCACCTGTCTTATTTAAGGAGATAGCTAGGTCTGCTCATTGGCCGCCCACGCAACATGCAGGAGTGCAAAGGGCAATGGGTGCAAGACCCCTGTGCGCTTAGGATGTAGACTGGCGTGCTGGCCTCTCTGTTGAGCCTAGGTAGGACTGCAGTGTGTTGATCGGCCGAGGCCGGTCATGATCTGATGGTGTGTCCGGCCGGAGTTGATCGAGCGTGTTGGGTAAGTTGGTGCACCTCTGCAGGTAAGTATTCTATCTATTCGAATAGCCGTCTCTATGGTAACGGAAGCTCGGAGTAGTATCCCAATAGATACAACTAGAACTGGATGCTGAGGCATGTAATGCAAATGATGGCTCCGGGATTGCTTTCTCGCAGGGAGTCGAGGAAGTGATCCCTGAGCGAGGCTACAACATACTTATTAATATTATAATATGCCACTCTTATCTCTTCTGATGTAGCAAGATGCTTGCTGCTTGAAGATGCTAGTCTTCGATAGTCTAGGCTTTCCCTTCTCTTCTGGCGTTCTGCAGTTTAGTCCACAGATACTACCCATTTCATTGATACTGATGCATATGTAGTGTAGATCCTTGCTTGCGAGTACTTTGGATGGGTACTCACAGTTGCTTTGCTTCCTCTTTTTCCTCTTTTCCTTTCTTCTCGAACATCGCAACCAGATGATGGAGCCCAGGAGCCAGACGCCACCTTCGACGACGACTACTACTACACCGAGGGTTCCTAATACTACGTGGAGGCCGCCGTCGACCAGGAGTAGTTAGGAGGCTTCCAGGCAGGAGGCCTTGCCTTCTCAATCGATGTTGCTTTTGTGCTAGCCTTCTTAAGGCAAACTTGTTTAACTCATGTCTATACTGAGATAATGTTGCTTCCGTTGACTCGTTTGTATTCGAGCTTATGTATTCAAGCCCTCAAGGCCCGTGGCTTGTAATATAAAGCTTGTATTATTTTAATTTGTGTCTAGAGTTATGTTGTGATATCTTCCCGTGAGTCCCTGATCTTGATCGTACACATTTGCGTGTATG
Source organism: Aegilops tauschii subsp. strangulata (assembly GCF_002575655.3). Lineage (NCBI taxonomy): Eukaryota > Viridiplantae > Streptophyta > Magnoliopsida > Poales > Poaceae > Aegilops > Aegilops tauschii. The sequence continues at coordinate 292,077,166 of NC_053038.3, forward strand.
ATTAGTGTACGATTGAGTCGGGGGTGTCACAACATGGTCGCCCATAGCCCGCATGCATACGTGATGACGAAATCCTTCTGGGGCAGCGAGTTACCCCCTAGATACTTACCTGCCTCCTTTGGCATTCGTTAGTCGGCAATGAAGTACCGCCACTGTAGTGGGGTGGTTAGTAGATGAATCTTACTGAGGAAGCCCAAGGTGCCTTGATTCACATGAATTTCCTAGGAGCACACGCGGGAGGCCCTATCGTACGTGCTTCACCTGCCATCTGGTATCAGCTTTCGTCCTATGGGACTGGTTCATCATCTGTCCGCCTTGGGGATGAAGTCTTCCTTCCCAGGCGTATCGGTGTTCCCTTCCTGGGGCGGTTCCCCGAAGAGGGTGTAGAGTCACGACCTTGCATCCCTTTCCCAGGAAGTATTGCCCACGCACAGGGCAAGGTCCACCGGATTTTGCTTGGCCGTATTATGATGCCCTCCTATGCACAAAAACATGTGGCCTGGTTTATCTTTAGGGCTCACTAAACCAGATTGTTATTACCCTAGTTTTATTTACACCAGCAATAGCTCCCGGTCCCATTTACCTTTTGCCCTATGATAACTAGTGAAGAGGGTAATGGGGCCTAGCAACCCCAAGGATATGACATGTGGCAGCATGGGCCTTCTTATGTGGACTATCAATGCTAGGCAAGGCCCTGTCACACAAACGTAGGCTCAATCTATTACCCCATTGAATCTAGGATCGTCTTTTTGGTGTCCATGCTGTTCTAAATGTTCCTCAGAGATCATGGGTCATCCCGCTTGTGGGAGAGCAGTTAACTCCTTATTGATCCGTTTATAAGGAGGAGGAAACTGTGTAATGCCTTGATGACGGTCTTCCTCCTTCCCAACTTCTTTGCTTGATACTTCTTCAGCCAAGCTCTTCTCCTAGCCTAGTCTTGTCGTGCTCCGGCTACGGAGGCGCAACGAATGGAGGAGAAAAGCATGGGGAGAGAATGGGAGGGGATCCTACTGGCCCTGCTTGAGTCCGCATTTCCCGATGACCATAGCTTGAGAAAGTTCCAGTTTTTGGTCGGGGGTGCGAACCACTCATGGGGTTCGACGGATCTTCTTCCAGCGGGTGATGCCTCAGGGGGTAGTACCGAGGTTCCCATTTTCCTTAATTTCTTGGCCTCCGAGTTAGTTCCCCCTTTTTTGAACTTCTTCATGGCAGTTCTAGACCATTTCCTAATCCATGTCCTCCACCTTCATTCGAACGTCGTATAGGTCTTAGCGATCTTCTACAATTTGTGTGAAGGGTTCATGGGAGTGAGGCCGTCCCTGGAACTCTTCCATCACATCTTCTCCACTTACCGGGTTCCCAGAAGCCAGACCCCAGACTATGTGACCTTTAACTTGGCTGTGAAGGAGATCAAGGACGATTTTATTCCCTTGAATCTTCATGAGCCCGTGAATGAGTGGCGCTAGAATTGGATGCTCATTGACGCCGGACGGGTATCTGCCTAGCTGCACGCGCCCATTGCTACGGCAAGGGAACGTGAAGGATGGGCGACTTATCTGGCCGGCGCAGCCATCCACCCCGCACTTAGGCGTATCAAATGGCTCTCGGGAGAAAATCTTGATGGACGTATGGCGGTCCTTAACTTTTCCCGGATAAGGGTGGCCCCCTACAAGATCAAGAGCTTCCTTTGTGGACATACTAGGGGCTGCAAGACCCAAGGTGCCTCCACTTGTTTGTCATAGAGGACAAAAAGCTTAAGTGGTTAATGAAGGTTCTTTTCCATGCCGAGAGCGGCCCGGGTCACCCTTTCTCTGTTCAGATGTTGCATGCTGACGGAGCGTGTGAGGCCTTCCTAGAGGGCCTGCCGGAATGCGATAAGTGGGGTGTTGTTCCAAAGGGCCCTGGGGACATTGGTCGCCCAAACCCTTTTTTCCAGTAGTTGAGGTCGTCCCATTCATGTCCGTGTGGGACCATAGGAGGAGGTGATGATGGTGACGCCAATGGTTCTACCTACGCACCGCCTGCACAAATTGCGCCGCCAACAAGTAGGGAAAAGTGGACCCTGCCTCCCTCTAGGGAAACAGAGTCACATGATAGGCCCAAACGGGGCTGCCGTTTGACTGCTACCTTTGTGGAGGAGTACGTGGATGCGGGTGTTGGGGAACGTAGTAATTTCAAAAAAATTCCTACGAACACACAAGATCATGGTGATGCATAGCAACGAGAGGGGAGAGTGTTGTCCACGTACCCTCGTAGACCGAAAGCGGAAGCGTTAACACAACGCGGTTGATGTACTCGTACGTCTTCACGATCCGACCGATCAAGTACCGAACGTACGGCACCTCCGAATTCAGCACACGTTCAGCTCGATGACGTCCCTCGAACTCCGATCCAGCCGAGTGTTGAGGGAGAGTTTCGTCAACACGACGGCGTGGTGACGATGGTGATGTTCTACCGACGCAGGGCTTCGCCTAAGCACCGCTACGATATTATCGAGGTGTAATATGGTGGAGGGGGGCACCGCACACGGCTAAGAGATCAATAGATCAATTGTTGTGTCTATGAGGTGCCCCCTGCCCCCGTATATAAAGGAGCAAGGGGGGAGGCGGCCGGCCTTGGAGGAGGGCGCGCCAAGGGGGGGAGTCCTACTCCCACCGGGAGTAGGACTCCTCCTTTCCTTGTTGGAGTAGGAGAATTGAAGGGAGAAGGAGAAGGAAGGAAGGGGGCGCCCCCCTCCCTAGTCCAATTCGGACTAGTGCATGGGGAGGGGTGCAGCCACCCTTTGGGGCCTTTCTCTCCTTTCCCGTATGGCCCATTAAGGCCCAATACGAATTCCCGTAACTCTCCGGTACTCCGAAAAATACCCGAATCACTCGGAACCTTTCCGATGTCCGAATATAATCGTCAGATATATCGATCTTTATGTCTCGACCATTTCGAGACTCCTCGTCATGTCCCCGATCTCATCCGGGACTCCGAACTCCTTCTATACATCAAAACTCATAAACTCATAATAAAACTGTCATCGTAACGTTAAGCGTGCGGACCCTACGGGTTCGAGAACTATGTAGACATGACCGAGACACGTCTCTGGTCAATAACCAATAGCGGGACCTGGATGCCCATATTGGCTCCCACATATTCTACGAAGATCTTTATCGGTCAGACCGCATAACAACATACGTTGTTCCCTTTGTCATCGGTATGTTACTTGCCCGAGATTCGATCGTCGGTATCTTAATACCTAGTTCAATCTAGTTACCGGCAAGTCTCTTTACTCATTCCGTAATACATCATCTCGCAACAAACTCATTAGTTGCAATGCTTGCAAGGCTTAAGTGATGTGCATTACCGAGAGGGCCCAGAGATACCTCTCCGACAATCGGAGTGACAAATCCTAATCTCCAAATACGCCAACCCGACAAGTACCTTCGGAGACACCTGTAGAGCACCTTTATAATCACCCAGTTACGTTGTGACGTTTGGTAGCACACAAAGTGTTCCTCCGGTAAACGGGAGTTGCATAATCTCATAGTCATAGGAACATGTATAAGTCGTGAATAAAGCAATAGCAACATACTAAACGATCGAGTGCTAAGCTAACGGAATGGGTCAAGTCAATCACATCATTCTCCTAATGATGTGATCCCGTTAATCAAATGACAACTCATGTCTATGGCTAGGAAACATAACCATCTTTGATCAACGAGCTAGTCAAGTAGAGGCATACTAGTGACACTCTGTTTGTTATGTATTCACACATGTATCATGTTTCCGGTTAATACAATTCTAGCATGAATAATAAACATTTATCATGATATAAGGAAATAAATAATAACTTTATTATTGCCTCTAGGGCATATTTCCTTCAGTCTCCCACTTGCACTAGACTCAATAATCTAGTTCACATCGCCATGTGATTTAACATCAATAGTTCACATCACCATGTGATTAACACCCATAGTTCACATCGTCATGTGACCAACACCCAAAGGGTTTACTAGAGTCAATAATCTAGTTCACATCACTATGTGATTAACACCCAAAGAGTACTAAGGTGTGATCATGTTTTGATTGTGAGATAATTTTAGTCAACGGGTCTGTCACATTCAGATCCGTAAGTATTTTGCAAATTTCTATGTCTACAATGCTCTGCACGGAGCTACTCTAGCTAATTGCTCCCACTTCCAATATGTATCTAGACCGAGACTTAGAGTTATCTAGATTAGTGTCAAAACTTGCATCGACGTAACCCTTTACGACGAACCTTTTGTCACTTCCATAATCCAGAAACATATCATTATTCCAGTAAGGATAATTTTGACCGCTGTCCAGTGATCTACTCCTAGATCACTATTGTACTCCCTTGCCAAAATCAGTGTAGGGTATACAATAGATCTGGTACACAGCATGGCATAGTTTATAGAACCTATGGCCGAGGCATAGGGAATGACTTTCATTCTTTTTCTATCTTCTGCCGTGGTCGGGCTTTGAGTCTTACTCAATTTCACACCTTCTAACACAGGCAAGAACTCTTTCTTTGACTGTTCTATTTTGAACTACATCAAAATCTTGTTAAGGTATGTACTCATTGAAAAAACTTATCAAGCGTCTTTATCTATCTCTATGGATCTTGATGCTCAATATGTAAGCAGCTTCACCGAGGTCTTTCTTTGAAAAACTCCTTTCAAACACTCCTTTATGCTTTGTAGAATAATTCACATTATTTCCGATCAACAATATGTCATTCACATATACTTATCAGAAATGATGTAGTGCTCCCACTCACTTTCTTGTAAATACAGGCTTCACCGCAAGTCTGTATAAAACTATATCCTTTGATCTACTTATCAAAGCATATATTCCAACTCCGAGATGCTTGCACCAGTCCATAGATGGATCGCTGGAGCTTGCATATTTTGTTAGCACTTTTAGGATTGACAAAACCTCCTGGTTGCATCATATACAACTCTTCTTTAATAAATCCATTAAGGAATGCAGTTTTGTTTATTTGCCATATTTCATAAAATGCGGCAATTGCTAACATGATTCAGATAGACTTAAGCATAGATACGAGTGAGAAACTCTCATCGTAGTCAACACCTTGAACTTGTCGAAAACCTTTTTGCGACAATTCTAGATTTGTAGACAGTAACACCACTATCACTATCTATCTTCCTCTTGAAGATCCATTTAATCTCAATGGCTCGCCGATCATTGGGCAAGTCAATCAAAGTCCATACTTTGTTATCATATATGGATCTCATCTTAGATTTCATGGCCTCAAGCCATTTCGCGGAATCTGGGCTCATCATCGCTTCCTCATAGTTCGTAGGTTCGTCATGGTCAAATAACATGACCTCCAGAACAGGATTACCGTACCACTCTGGTGTGGATCTCACTCTGGTTTACCTACGAGGTTTGGTAGTAACTTGATCTGAAGTTACATGATCATCATCATTAACTTCCTCACTAATTGGTGTAGGAGTCACAGGAACAGATTTCTGCGATGAACTACTTTCCAATAAGGGAGCAGGTACAGTTACCTCATCAAGTTCTACTTTTCTCCCACTCACTTCTTTCGAGAGAAACTCCTTCTCTAGAAAGGATCCATTCTTAGCAACGAATGTCTTGCCTTCGGATCTGTGATATTGTGTACCCAACAGTCTCCTTTGGGTATCCTATGAAGACACATTTCTCCGATTTAGGTTCGAGCTTATCAGGTTGAAGTTTCTTCAAATAAGCATCGCAACCCCAAACTTTAAGAAACGACAACTTTGGTTTCTTGCCAAACCATAGTTCATAAGATGTCGTCTCAACGGATTTAGATGGTACCCTATTTAACGTGAATGCAGCTGTCTCTAATGCATAACCCCAAAACGATAGTGGTAGATCGGTAAGAGACATCATATATCGCACCATATCTAATAAAGTACGGTTACGATGTTCAGACACACCATTACACCATGGTGTTCCAGGTGGCGTGAGTAGTGAAACTATTTCACATTGTTTTAACTGAAGGCCAAACTCGTAACTCAAATACTCTTCTCCACGATCAGATCGTAGAAACTTTATTTTCTTGTTACGATGATTTTCCGCTTCACTCTGAAATTATATGAACTTTTCAAATGTTTCAGACTTCTGTTTCATTAAGTAGATATACCCATATCTGCTCAAATCATCCATGAAGGTCAGAAAATAATGATACCTGCTACGAGCCTCAATATCCATCGGACCACATACATCTATATGTATGATTTCCAACAAATCTGTTGCTCTCTCCATAGTTCCGGAGAACGGCGTTTTAGTCATCTTGCCCATGAGGCACGGTTCGCAAGCATCAAGTGATTCAAAATCAAGTGATTCCAAAATCCCATCAGTATGGAGTTTCTTCATGCGCTTTACACCAATATGACCTAAACGGCAGTGCCACAAATAAGTTGCACTATCATTATTAACTTTGCATGTTTTGGCTTCATTATTATGAATATGTGTATCACTACGATCGAGATCCAACAAACCATTTTATTGGGTGTATGACCATAGAAGGTTTTATTCATGTAAACAGAACAACAATTATTCTCTAATTTAAATGAATAACCATATTGCAACAAACATGATCAAATCATATTCATGCTCAACGCAAACACCAAATAACACTTATTTAGTTTCAACACTAATCCCAAAAGTATAGGGAGTGTGCGATGATGATCATATCAATCTTGGAACTACTTCCAACACACATCGTCACCTCGCCTTTTACTAGTCTCTGTTTATTCTGCAACTCCCGTTTCGAGTTACTAATCTTAGCAACTGAACCAGTATCAAATACCGAGGGGTTGCTATAAACACTAGTAAAGTACACATCAATAACATGTATATCCAATATACCTTTGTTCACTTTGCCATCCTTCTTATCCACCAAATAGTTGGGGTAGGTCCGCTTCCAGTGACCAGTCCCTTTGCAGTAGAAGCACTTAGTCTCAGGCTTAGGACCAGACTTAGGCTTCTTCACTTGAGCAGCAACTTGCTTGCCGTTCCTCTTGAAGTTCCCCTTCTTCCCTTTGCCCTTTTCTTGAAACTAGTGGTCTCGTCAACCATCAACACTTGATGTTTTCTTGATTTCTATCTTCGTCGATTTCAGCATCACGAAGAGCTCAGGAATTACTTTCGTCATCCCTTGAATACTATAGTTCATCACGAAGTTCTACTAACTTGGTGATGGTGACTAGAGAATTCTGTCAATCACTATTTTATCTGGAAGATTAACTCCCACTTGATTCAAGCAATTGTAGTACCCAGACAATCTGAGCTCATGCTCACTGCTTGAGCTATTCTCCTCCATCTTTTAGCTATAGAACTTGTTGGAGACTTCATATCTCTCAACTCGAGTATTTGCTTGAAATATTAACTTCAACTCCTGGAACATCATATGGTCCATGACGTTGAAAACGTCTTTGAAGTCCCGATTCTAAGCCGTTAAGCATGGTGCACTAAACTATCAAGTAGTCATCATATTGAGGTAGCCAAACGTTCATAACGTCTGCATCTGCTCCTGCAATAGGTCTGTCACCTAGCGGCGCATCAAGGACATAATTTTTCTGTGCAGCAATGAGGATAATCCTCAGATCACGGATCCAATCCGCATCTTTGCTACTAACATCTTTCAACATAATTTTTCTCTAGGAACATATCAAAAATAAACACAGGGAAGCAACAACGCGAGCTATTGATCTACAACATAATTTGCAAAATACTATCAGGACTAAGTTCATGATAAATTTAAGTTCAATTAATCATATTACTTAAGAACTCCCACTTAAATAGACATCCCTCTAATCCTCTAAGTGATCACGTGATCCATATCAACTAAACCATAACCGATCATCACGTGAAATGGAGTAGCTTTCAATGGTGAACATCACTATGTTGATCATATCTACTATATGATTCATGCTCGACCTTTCGGTCTCAGTGTTCCGAGGCCATATCTGCATATGCTAGGCTCGTCAAGTTTAACCTGAGTATTCCGCGTGTGCAACTGTTTTGCACCCGTTGTATTTGAACATAGAGCCTATCACACCCGATCATCACGTGGTGTCTCAGCACGAAGAACTTTCGCAACGGTGCATACTCAAGGAGAACACTTTTATCTTGAAATTTTAGTGAGAGATCATCTTATAATACTACCGTCAATCAAAGCAAGATAAGATGCATAAAAGATAAACATCACATGCAATCAATATAAGTGATATGATATGGCCATCATCATCTTGTGCTTGTGATCTCCATCTCCGAAGCACCGTCATGATCACCATCGTCACCGGCGCGACACCTTGATCTACATCGTACCATCGTTGTCGTTTCGCCAACTTTTGCTTTTACGACTATCGCTACCGCTTAGTGATAAAGTAAAACAATTACATGGCGATTGCATTACATACAATAAAGCGACAACCATATGGCTTCTGCCAGTTGCCGATAACTCGGTTACAAAACATGATCATCTCATACAATAAAATATAGCATCACGTCTTGACCATATCACATCACAACATGCCCTGCAAAAACAAGTTAGACGTCCTCTACTTTGTTGTTGCAAGTTTTACGTGGCTGCTACGGGCTTAGCAAGAACCGTTCTTACCTACGCATCAAAACCACAACGATAGTTTGTCAAGTTGGTGCTGTTTTAACCTTCGCAAGGACCGGGCGTAGCTATACTCGGCTCAACTAAAGTGAGAGAGACAGACACCCGCCAGTCACCTTTAAGCAACGAGTGCTCGCAATGGTGAAACCAATCTCGCGGAAGCGTACGCATAATGTCGGTCCGGGCCGCTTCATCTCACAATACCGCTGAACCAAAATATGACATGCTGGTAAGCAGTATGACTTATATCGCCCACAACTCACTTGTGTTCTACTCGTGCATATAACATCAACGCACAAAACCAGGCTCGGATACTACTTTTGGGGAACGTAGTAATTTCAAAAAAATTCCTACGAACACGCCAGATCATGGTGATGCATAGCAACGAGAGGGGAGAGTGTTGTCCACGTACCCTCGTAGACCGAAAGCGGAAGCGTTAACACAACGCGGTTGATGTAGTCGTACGTCTTCACGATCCGACCAATCAAGTACCGAACGTACGGCACCTCCGAGTTCAGGACACGTTCAGCTCGATGATGTCCCTCGAACTCCGATCCAGCCGAGTTGTGAGGGAGAGTTTCGTCAACACGACGGCGTGGTGACGATGATGATGTTCTACCGACGCAGGGCTTCGCCTAAGCACCGCTACTATATTATCGAGGTGTAATATGGTGGAGGGGGGCACCGCACACGGCTAAGAGATCAATAGATCAATTGTTGTGTCTATGGGGTGCCCCCTGCCCCCGTATATAAAGGAGCAAGGGGGGAGGCGGCCGGCCTAGGAGGAGGGCGCGCCAAGGGGGGAGTCCTACTCCCACCGAGAGTAGGACTCCTCCTTTCCTTGTTGGAGTAGGAGAAGGGAAGGGAGAAGGAGAAGGAAGGAAGGGGGTGCCCCCCCTAGTCCAATTCGGACTAGTCCTTGGGGAGGGGTGCGGCCACCCTTTGGGGCCTTTCTCTCCTTTCCCGTATGGCCCATTAAGGCCCAATACGAATTCCCGTAACTCTCCGGTACTCCGAAAAATACCCGAATCACTCGGAACCTTTCCGATGTCCGAATATAGTCGTCCAATATATCGATCTTTACGTCTCGACCATTTCGAGACTCCTCGTCATGTCCCCGATCTCATCCGGGACTCCGAACTCCTTCGGTACATCAAAACTCATAATAAAACTGTCATCGTAACTTTGACTGAAGACTTTCTCAATTTCCTCAGTTCAATTTCTTCAGTCTGTTTGTTTTCATCCTGTGTATCCTGTGTTTACGCTTTTTGTACTCTGTGCTTGTTTTCAGTTCATCATGATGACCGTGCTTATGTTCTGTTATGTTTGCATCTGAGTACTTATTCCGCTGCAAGTAGGTCTTTGCTTAGGAATTTCCTCACCCTGAAATTCCTCACTAAAGAATTCATAAAAATCGCCTATTCACCCCCGTCTAGTCGATATAACGCACTTTCAAGAATAAGGAGTATAAGATGGAGAAAAAGAAAAAAGAGAAAAAGGAAGAATAAGAATATATTTTCTTCTTCTTCTCTCCTGTTCTCATCTTTCTTCTTCTTCTCTCCTATTCTCATCTTTCTTCTTCTCTTATATGTTTTTATCCTTTTCCTTCTCATTCTTCTTCTTTTATTCTTCTTTTTCTTCTCTTTCTTCTTATATTCTTTCTTTTTCTCCTCTTCCTTGTTTTTCTTATTCGTATTCCCTATTTGTGTCATTTTAGAGCTAACTTACGTAATTATGCCATTTTTGAGCTAACTAAGCTTATTATGTCAAATTGGAGGAAAATATGGTAAGTATCAGTCATTTTTGTGGTAACCTAGGTAATTATGACATTTATGTGCTAACTTAGGTAAGTATAGGTCATTTTGAGCTAACTTAGGTAATTATGCCATTTTGGAGGAAAATAAGCTAAGTATATGAGATTTATGAGCTAACCAAGGTTATTATGCCATTTTTGAAATGAATAAGCTAATTATGTCATAAATGAACGAAATCAACTAATTATGTCATTTTGGAGGATAATTAGCTAAGTAGGAATTTTTTGGGGAAAATAAGCTAAGTATGTGGCATGATAGGGCTAACAAGCATGTACAAAGCTAAGTATGCATTTGTTAAGCAAAACTCTAGAGAAAACTTATCGAGGTCAAGCGCCAGGGTTCCTCGGGCCGATTTCACCTGGAGAAGGGTTGTGCGATGCTGTTCCAGAGTTATGCCGCACGAAAGATCATTTGCGAAGTTCTCGTTAGCATGATGACACTCAAATGTTAAGACTAGTAAATAATGACCATTCAATTGGAACTCACCGTTCCCGCTATAGTAATGACCGGCATCAGCGGAGGGTCCTGACCGGTCTTCTTGCACATAGACTGCACATTAGGTTTTGATGAGTCAGTCATATTAGTTAGTAATGAAACGAACAACATGTGCATGATTTGGCTAATATGCAGAAGAAACTTACCACGATGAGCTCATACATGGCCCTGTGAGGCGCGTCATTCCGTTCCCTCTGCCAACAACCTAGCCCTCTTCCCCTCCGCCAGCTGTTCCTTCTCCGCCGCCACCCGGTCCCTCTCCTCAAGAAGCGCCTGGGTCACCTCTCTCTCTTTCTGAAGAGCAGCCTGCAACACCACTCCTCTTTAGCATTGTAATCATCGATGGCCACACACACAATGTAATGGAGGAAAGATATATGAGTCCGTATAACTAACCTCGATGGCGAGATCGACTGGCCGCGGATGAGTCCTTATCTCAGGATAGAGCTCGTTCGGCACGCCTTGGATCTCCGGGAGAGTGAGAGGATAACGTATCAGTCCATCTCCAATGGATAATGAGCCATGGGGCCTCCCACCACCAGATAGCATCACCAACTCTGGATCAAAGGGATGCTGGCTCGGGTTGAAGTCCTCCCCTTTCCTCGCCTTCCCCTCCTGGTTGTACCTCACAAGCTTGTGGTGGGAGGAGATGTTGGTGAAATTCTCTAGATGCTCAAGGTCAGACTCAGAGAATGCATTCGCCTTCTTGTACGAGGCAGTATGGGCCATGGCATAGAGGTCGTACACCTCAGGCACCTCCGTGTTATTGTGTTGTGCCTAAAAGGGAGGAACAAAGTATTATTAAAGGGCTCAAGCTAGCATGAAGAATGAATTGCATGAATCATGAAGCAAACCACATACCCAGTTCCGTCCGAACTGATATAAGTTGGCGCTGCCTTGATGGTGTGGCACACCAACCATTTGAGCACATCGGTCCTTGGCATTGTCGTGGACGGCTCGCCAGCGGCCTGTGCACCACTCATCCACCAACGCTCCCAACATTCCATCTTATCCGCACACCATCTCGGGGGCACCTAATTTAATAAAGAGAATATTTGAGCGCTATGCCTATGAATCAAATCAAGGAAACTAAGTACAATGCCTTAAGAATAGGTAATTACCTTCATGTACTACTCCTTCAGAAACTTAGCCCGGCACGACGGCTTGTCCTTTTTAATACCACGCTTGGTGTTGTAGTCTCAAACTGCCTGCGGCCGAGCCTCATGCCATAAGTTTTGTAGTAGGTGCTTGCACTCGTTATTTGTAACATTTGCCACCTCCTCCTCGTATCTCTCCTCACACCTGTAGAAGGTATACAATCAAACGAGGCAACACTGATTAGTATAATAACTAGCTATTGTTAATTTCTAATTGTGTAAGGGAGAAATTTCCCAAAAGGTTCTGATCACCATCTCGGCCCTCGTGTGGCACAAGACACCATCGATCATCTTCTCCGAAGGGGCCTAGGCAGCCAATTAGTGCTCCCAGCTCAATCCTAGCTGTGGAAGCTGACCCTCACCGGGTAACATGATAAACCCCGGGAAAATTTGCCAGCAAATCACACCAAGGACGCTCTTGGGCCCGCGGACTTCCCTGGTGTGTACCCAACCCCTGCAGTATGACAAGGCCAACGCATTAGATATTGGAAGAAACGTGAAGGCAAAAGGAACAAAAATAGTAAATGCACTTACTTCCCCCCATCAGGCCTAAACACTGGCCTCTGCTCGCGGGTCGTTGGCAGCGTCGGGAGCCGTGTACCACCACACTGGTACACGATGGCCCCCTCAACCACCTCGCCCTCACTATCAGTAAACCCATCCCCGCCACCATCAGCATGGCCACTCGCCCCCTCAGGCGGATCCGGCCAGGTACCCCATGCAAACGTCTCCTAGGATGTAGCCTGGTACGGAGACTCGTGGCCCGAAGTGTCGTGGGTCGAAGCCTATGGGACCAAAGTCTAGTGGGCCGAGGGCCCGTCCACCTGAGCCTCGTGGTCCGGAGTCCCCATAGCTTCCACCTCAGATGGGTCCATCGTAGCAATCCTGTGCTCGGGTGAATAAGCTAGGGTGGCGGCGAGGAAGGCGTAGCAGCCTGCCTACCTCTCCCGCGACCACGTCCTCCCCGACCTCTTATCTTCTTCCATCCCAGACCTCCTATCCCAGTGGGCAACAACACCAACAAAGAAGCGCCCCCCCGGCGGTGTCCCCATAATGTCTATCAACGCTCTCTGGAGATGTAGGGGTGGAATGGAAGTACCTCTCCCGTGAGGCCCCGATGAAGGAGTACCCGCGGAGCGCTCTGGACCCACGCCTACCATCATTCAACACCTGCCATGACAAAAAGTAAACGAAATTAGTCTATACCTACTAATAAAGCAAGGTGTGTTTCGCCAATTTTTTCATCCGTTCACCGCCAAAAGTATTTTTTCAATGCGAGGTGGTACTAAATTCTTATGCGTTCGTCTGCTAGAAAAAAAGGTTTTCCTAGAATTTCATACGTGGCCGCGTGTTGTGGCCCAGCGTAACGATCCCACTTATTTTTGTGCCCACGCAGCTAGGAAAAATTCCATTTTCCACACAAGGCGAGAAATAGTCGGAGCTTCGCATAGGACAACCAATAATGAGCCCATTTTTCTTTGCTTCTGTGTTTTACTTCTATTTTTATTGTCCTTCCCCTATCTCTTTTTTCACTTCCAAGTTTATTTTTCTTATACAATTTATTTCATAAATTTAAAATTCTAAAAAAACATTTAAAATGTTCAAAAAATCAAAAAATTTGTTGCTATTTTTAAAAATATTCAGAACTTGAAAATGTTTCCCAGTTTTATATTTTTTTATTGTTTCTCAAAACAGTTTGAGATTTTTAAAAAGAAAATGGAAATTTAAAAAATGCCCCAAACTCGATAATTATTCTTGTTTTAGTGATCACAATTCAAATTAATATTAAAAGATACACAATTTTCGAAAAATGCTATGAATTTTCAACACATGTTCCCGTTCTAAGTTTTTTTCACAAATTGAAATAATGTTCATATTTTTATAAAAAAAGTTGGTGTTCTCAGAAAATGTTTGTGAATTTTAAATGATGTTCCTATTTCAAATTTTGTTCATGTTTTCTGAAAGTGTACATAATTGGAAAAAACTATTCAGGATGTAAAAACTGATTCATGTTTCCTACAATATTCAGAAACTTCATACCTTAAAATCTCCTCAATTGAAAGGAAAAGTAGATTCAATAAATCACAGGCCTTCTCTGCCGTACGATGACGTAACATAACTCTTAAATGCCGTCGATCAATGAACGGAAAAATAGTGGATTGATTACTTCACAGCCGGCGAAACCGAGAAGCTAAATGTTCCTTTTCACGTGCTCACAGGGTTTTGCTTGCACATATAATTCCCACTAGCTTTAGATGCCTACTAATTTTTCTCCCGTTGCAATGCACGGGCATATGTGCTAGTACAACATAAAAAAATTGAATACATGATAGAATAATAATATGTATATAATTTAAGTTGGGACGCATACAAACTAATAATAGTCTGGATCGCCTATATATGCTCCGGGATCAATTGATGCACCATCATCATCACTATCACAAGTGTCGTCATGAAGGACGTGCTCATCGGGTTCAACGCTATCGACATGTGGAAGGCCTTTATGTAATCTTTCAAGCATAGACAGATAATCTGCAGCAGTACCCTCTTCTTGTTCTGGTTCAGGGGTGAGGTCATATTCACTATCGCTATCTACTTCCATGTTTTGGGGTGAAGTATAGCGGGTCTTGAAACATTTCTTAGAAAGACGTGTGTCTTGGAAGAATTCTCCTTCATATGTGTCTGGGTGAATGTGAGGTTCATAATCCTGTTCATTGGGGGTAGGTGGTTTAACATTTGGTGGCACTTCATAAATGACATCCCAACAATTCAGATTTGTATTAGTTTGGCAGGCCCACGGTAGATAGAAACCTTGGGTCGCCTGTTGAGCCATAACATAGACATCGGGAACATCTAAATGGGTGCTTTGTTTGATTTCAACTAGCCCTATATGTTCATGAGTCCTTCTAGTCCCCTTCGGCTGGAACCAATAACATTTGAAGACAACGATGTTCGGTGGGTTTTCACCATAGAATATAAGTTCATAAATTGCCTCAACTCTTCCATAATACTCGGTACCTCCTTCGCCGATGGCAGAGACACCATAATTTGTAGATTTTCGGTCGGCCATAAATAGCTTTGCCAAAGGTACGAAAGCAATACCCGTTGATGTCGTATTTCTCAAATGAACGGGCCTTATAGTCAAAACCATTAGCGGCTTGTCTCAATTTGACATCCATAGACTCTGAATTAGCCTACAAGTTTAATACGAAAGGATTGTTGCGTTAGCAACAAATTAGAACAAGGAATGAAAAGGTCTATTAATGGTAATTACCGTTTGTTTGAACCAAGAGATGAAACTGGGATAGCCGCCTCCATGCTTTGCCAGAAGCTCATACTTTTCGATGGAATCATGTATGATCACCGCTCCATCCAAGAATTTGGCGATGTATCGACTGTATCAGATATCTAGGAATAAGAGAAGTTCAAAGGAATTAGAAGTTCCAAAACAATGTACCGAGAACTTAGTCGATGTACGTCCGCACTTTGGTTAGGTTGTTGAAGATATACAACGAAATGGTCCGCCATTCTTCGACATCCAACGTTATTAGTTTTGAAGCACCGACTGGTGGGAGCTTGCCTTTGAATAGGCTGAGGTTGGATCCACCTTTATTAGTGTCGCCAACATTGTACCGAGGCTTCGGATTATGCAAATGACAATTTTCGGCTTCGTAGTATGCTGTGACAAAGTTTGCCGCCTCCTCAGTAATGAATGCCCCAGCCATCGATGCTTCAATTCTATGTTTATTTTTACATTTTACTCGAATCGTCTTCTGCATCCTCTCAGTTGCATAGCACCAACAATTTTGCACGCCCCCACCCAATCTTGCCTCGGTCGGAAGATGTAAAATCAAATGCTACATTGGATTAAAGAAGCCCGGTGGAAAGATCTTCTCTAACTTGTAGAGCAACTCCGGCACGAACTTTTCCATGTCATCTATCATGGCAGGCGATAGTTCTTTCACACAAAGAAAATGCAAGAAATAGCTCAACTTTGCCAGTACTAGCCATTCATCCTTAGGGATAAAGCCACGCAACATCACCGGCATTACCCGCTCAAGCCATATGTGCCAATCATGACTCTAGAGACAAAAAATCAATTTTTCAAGACTCGCTCCCCTCTTTAGATTTGCTGCATACCCATCGGGGAACATCAACTACATTTTCACCCAAAAGATAATTTCCCTCGTAGCTGGCCTTCCAAGATTGAACCAGGCATTTGGCTTCGTCCAGTTTGGCTTTCATTTCAGTTGTCGCATGTTTTGTAACGGTCTATTACATAGAGTCTATAGATTGACTCTAGCCTTAGTATTATCCTTTGACTTCCCATCTATGCCGAACAATGTACTAAAAAGGGCCTCACCGATATTCTTTTCAGTGTGCATCACGTCGATGTTGTGTGGAAGAAGGAAGTCTTTGAAGTAAGGAAGATCCCACAAGCATGTTTTGTGAGTCCACGCGTGTTCCGAATTATACCTTGGACGCTCTAGACAGGCTCGAGAGCGTTTAACTGATCCAGGATCTATTGGCCAGTCAACGCAGGTGGTGTAGAGTTTTTGACAACTCTACCTTTGGTGACGTCCTTCTTGTCTTTTCTGAATTTATGGCGAGGATCCAGGAACTGTCTATGCAAGGCAAAGCAGGAATACTTGCGACCCGCCTGCAGCCAATGAAACTGAAGAGCTGCCTTGCATGTGGGGCACGGGAACCATCCATGCGTACACTAGCCAACGAATAGCGCATACACCGGCAAGTCATGCATTGAGTACATGTACCAGACATGCATTATGATGTTTCGTTTGCTAGCGGCATCATATGTCTTGGACACATTATCCCAAAGTTCTTGCAATTCATCCTTAAGCGGCTGCATGTACACATTATTATTCTTCCCGGATAGTTGGGCCCTGTAATTATCAATGTCAGGAAAATGTTCTTTCTTTGCATAATCTGTCCGGGGGGCGAGATTGAGTGGAATGACAAATACATGCCAACAACTGTATTGGGTTTCCCTCATGTCAAACGGATTGAACCCATCCGTGTCGATGCAGACTCGAGGATGCCTTGGATCTGCCTCTTTTTGGTCATGTAATGCATCGAAGTGCTTCCACGCAGAACCATATGATGTGTGTACCATCATCTAATTCCCATCTGCATCTAGTTCGGTTCTTTTGCCCATTTTGTGCCATTTCATCTATCTGGTTGTCTCTTCGACCATGAATAGACGTTTAAGTCATGTTACAATTGGCAGATACCGAAGACCATTAACGGGACAATAGTTCAAGTCCGCATACTCAAGCCTAAATAAGGCACATCCTTTCTCAAAGGCATCTATCTTCTCGTAGGGCATCTTAAGTACAAGGAGGATTTTGTCCGACTCGTACAGGTTTGTAGGCATTACATGGCGTGTGGGTAGAAAGCGTCCAAATACTGTCATCATTGTGTCATAGCATTCTCTGCCCAAGTTGAATTGAGCCTTCATAGCCATTACTTGTGTGATGGCATCCAGCTGACAAAGCTCAGTGTGCTCGTGGATAGGACATTTTGAAGACACCAACATTTTATTGAAGGCCTTTGCAGATTCCTCCATCTCATCGTCCGAATACCAAGCATCATCAACGTGTTGCACCATTTCTTTGATCCTGGCACCATTGTTTGACGCCTGCTTTTTTGAAGATGGCGACAAAGACTATCTTTGCCGTCCGCTGGCAGACAACAAAGAAAGGACTTACGGCAAATTCTCTGATCAAGGTGGAGATCATACCTGTTTTCTTAGGGATATCATCAAGATTTTGTTTCTCCCTATGCGCATAACGGCATGTTTTGCAGGAGTGGCAGTTTTATCGGCGCGGCAAGGGGCACTCTTGGCCTTTGAGCAGCCTATAAGAGTAAAAAGAGAATAGTACAAGCAATCACTCTCTCATTTCCCCCGAGTGATGCTTCGTTGAGCTCCAGCGCCCAGATCCAATCTCACTCTCTTCTTCCTCAGCGAATAAAAGCTCCCTCATCTAGCCATGGCCGATAACCTCAAAGGAAACTAGGTGGCTCCATCATGATGGAGGGCACCACCCTGGAGCTGCGTAGTGCGGGGTATATCCCCGCCAACATGACCGCCCGTGCTCCCGACGCCAGCCAGCAAGTGCTCGCTCCTAATCAAGGGCAGCGGGTAGTCTTTATCCCTCACCTAGTCAGAGGTCTAGGCTTCCCATTGCACCCATTCATGCGTGGGGTAATGTTCTACTACTGTCTCAACTTCCACAACAAGGCCCCGAACACCATCCTCCACCTCGCTCGTTCATCACGATCTGCGAGGCCTTCCTCCGCATTGAGCTGCACTTCGGCATCAAGACGAAGTTCAGCGGCTCTGATTTGGTAGAGTGTAGAAGGGCCATGGTCAGCAAGAACCAGAATGCCGACAGGTCCCAAGGCACCTTCATCGAGACGTTCAAGTAATGGCAGCACAAGTTGTTTTATACAACTGGGCCGCTAGACCCTGGCCAAACCAAAGTCCAAGCCTTTTCTACCGGGCCCCCAAGGAAGCTCAAGTCCTGGAGGGAGAAGAGCGTCGTCTGGGCGAACCCAGAGGAGGTGGAGACACTGATCAAGAAGATCAAGTGGTGGTCTACCAAGAAGGACCTCCAGCTCGCTGACATCATCAACGTCATGCTCTACCACCACATTCTCCCGCTCCAACTCCGAGCCACCCCGATGTGGGAGCATAAATCCGAGGAAGCGGGGCCCGTTCTGAACTTCTTCAGGTCCAACTTGTTTGGCATGTGGACACGGCTCATCAAGATGGCTAAGGACAAGATCCCTAAGGAAGGGGAGGACCTTAGCTTCGAGGTCAGCTACGAAGCCCCACCGGTAAGCGTTTTAACACACACATTCATATTCTTCTTTTCTTGTAAGGTGAGACAGATTTTGATGAATCGCCTCATTTCATATTTGCAGAACTGGGCAGCTAAGATGCAGCGGATGATATGCCCAGCCCCACTGCCAGAGGAGGAGAGAACTACCCTGCTCATGGCTCTCCTAGTCAATGAGATGCACGTGGTGCTCCGCAGGGCCGAAGTCCCAAAAGGGCAGGGGGTCTTCGGAATCGAAAGAACTTGGTCACCCGGTCCGAGGAGACCCACGCCTTCTCCACCCACGAAGACGATGTGGAGGAGGATAATGAGAAGGATAACCCTCCCTTTAACCAAAAGAGGGCGGCGCCAGAGAACGCCGAGGCTGGAACACGGCCCAAGGGCCATAATAGGTTGAAGGGAACCTCAGCCGGGCCGCCGGGAAGTCGTCGGAGAAGATCGTGCTCTCTTACGAGTCAGAAGATGACCCCGTCGCCATGGGGAGGAAGAAACCGGCACCCAGAGGGTACGTTATCGTCAATGAGGGGTTGTGCCAATCATCGGCCCAGCCGAAGTCCACTTATGCGTCCACCACCGCAACTTGGGACCCTGTGCCCACCACCCAAGTAGGGTATGAGGTCTTACGAGCGCCACATCCCGCTTAAGGGCGTGTTAGCGCGGGGTGGACTGAAGAAATGGAGGCAGCCTTAACAGGCTCCTCCCTCAGGAAAGAGCACCGCACTTTGATAGGTGTGGCGCTACAAGGATTCCGATCTAGAGAGGTTGGAGTGTGAGGTCTTCAAGGGCCTCATTACGAACTTTGAGGTAATCTTCTGCCATTGAAAATATAATTTCTCTGTTTGGGCTTATTTTACAAATATGTCTGAAGACGCTTTTGCTTACCATTTAGACGGCACGCCCAGTGAGTAGCCCCCAAGCCAAGGCTAGTTTTAAGAAACTGGCGCTGGGGTGGGTTGTAGGAGGAGCGGAATGCGTAGCCCCTAGGACGCCGCCCAGTGTGATATGGTACTTGTCCGGAGCATCAATAGATTGATCATGGGGCTTATCACAAAGTGCTTGTTTGCAGGTTTCCACCTCAGATCCGATCTCCGTCTCCGAGGAGATTGCGGAGATGAATTGGAAGCTCGAGAGGTCCGAGAAGGACATAGACCTGATGAACATGTAGGTCCAACAGTCTCAAGGTGAGTGACCTGTCCTTCATGTTGTTTTGAACATGGATAGTGTATCATTTTAGTTTTGAAGTAGAAGCTCATGCCCAACTATTTGAATGATAGCGGACTTGGCCCAGTTTGAGGGGCTCAAGGCCAAGCTCAAGAAGGCTCGGTAGGAGGTCAAGCAGTAGAAGGCTAGTGCTGCCAAGGCGGAGAAAGACCTAGCCGCCGAATAGGTGGCTAGGGGGCAAGACCAGGCGTGGGTCACAGAGGTGGAGGAGACCCTGAAGCATGTATTCGAAGCACGTGATACCCTTCAGGCTGATGAGTAGAAGGCTAAGGAAGAGATCAAGAAGTTGGGTCTTTCACACTCCAAGCTCTAGACCAAGGCCCGAGCTAACCGCGAGGTGCTCCAACAAGTGGTGCAGATAGCCGTGGGTAAGCCATATTTACTGGAATGTGTCTTTGGCAACAAAGGGTGCATCGAGAACACCCAGCTGTGGCATTCCACATAGGTCTTCGTGGATCTCCTGATGAGTGTCGCGGACGCCATCCAGCACTTCAGCCAAATGGAGGGCCATGAGACGGAGAAGGCATTCTGGCAGCAGCTCTAGGAGTCGCCATCATCGCAGCTACTGAACCATCGAATGAAGTAGCTGACAGAACTATTCTACATGGCAAGGCCAGTGCTCTAGGACCTCTGCATCAAATTGTGGACTAGCGAAGCCCTGCCGACCAGCCTCTTCGGTCTCGTAGCTCGGCTACGAGTTGCCGTCCTGCAGGTGGATTGCTAGAAGCGATCTGCATGCTTGGAGGGAGCACGGCGGGCATACACCTGCGTGAAGACGCATTTCCAGAAGGTTGACGCGGCGATCGTTCCTGCAGGCCCCCCTGAAGGGAAGCGGCGCACTATTGAGAAGTTCTTCGTCGAGGTAGAGGAGGGTGCCCGGGCTACTGGCCATGTGTCCAAAAGACACTTTTTATCTAGTTTAGTAATTCGGGATGCCGAAGTATATGGGATGTACATAAACTATCTTTTGTTTTAATGAGCATGGTTTTAAATTCCCTCATATGATTTACTTAATATTCCTCTCGTTTGACCGTGTTGAACTGAAAGTGACCAGTCATCGGCTCTGAACCCAATGTAGAATATATAGAGGGTGTTCCTTGACGCAGTTTACGACCCTTTAGCCGATGTCTCAGTACCCAAAGGGGGTCTGTGCTCATAGGAACTAGGCAATCAGACTATAACAAATTTATAACTTTCACTTAGTGGTAGGAGTTTGACGATGGGGGCTGATGATGAGCCCCCGGTGAGTGAAGTGGTTGGCTTAGGTAGCCGAGGTGTAATCCATTGCACACTTCAGCTAATGCTATGAATAAGACCTTCATTTAACACGGGTGATCTCTATCGTCACGTCTCTTAATGCGTTCTTTGGATTGCCGAGCAGTTTTGCTTACCCCGGTTGTCAGTTTTTGGCTTTCTCAAGTGAGGTGCTCTTCCAGTTGAACTGGCGGCACTATCGCAGTGATTCTCCCATTACACCGTTAGCCCAATTTGTCGGTGACATAAGGGGTACACATAGGAGCCGGGAACCCAACTATTGACCAAAACCTAGGTTCAAAAATGATGCATATAATGCAACATCCGAGATGCTGAGTACTTAGGACTTGTATTTCAGGGCAGGGAAGCAAAGCCCTTTACCATTTGTATCTTAAAGGTGTTCTTGTAGCTCGCAGGAAATGCTTGTACTGAAATACAATAAGAACCTTGAAGGGCATGATTTCTTTTTATATATGTCCAAGCTTTACATGCCGAGCTGTAACGAGGGAAACTAACAAGATACAATGCAATTCAAAAGTAAATAAAGGATTAAATAAAAATAGGGCAGATCTTGTCATCGGGTTTCTGAGCACAGGTCGCTTCCTCCTACACATCTGCGTCTCCATGGTGGTGACGAGCACATTCTTCGTTGATGGCGAAGATTAATACAGACTGTATGCAACCTCAGCCCTGCGTGTCCTTGATGCATTCGCTGGCCGAGTCCTTTAAAGAGGTCTCCAAATGTACGCTGTGTGGTTGAAGCCACGTGAATATACTTTGCTGGCTAGCTCTTTGATAGAACCTTGCCAATGTGGAAATTCGAAGCTTTGTCGTTCCTCGGTCTAACTGATCTGATGTTTCCATGAATTTGGCTCCTCGGTGGCCCAAGGCATTTTTAGTGTGAAATTGTGCACCCTGGGCACGTAGTGTGCCTTCCAAGGGGAGCGCGCAAGGTGGCCACACCCCTATTTAAAGTGTGGGGATACGTGTCTGAGGTCGACTGGCGTGGCCCTTGTGTGCGTCGAAAAGATGGGGGTGCGTTTACCGCAATGGTCTGCCTCCTCGTATGTCTGTACCTTGGCTCCAAAAGCCTCGGTCTATACCTCCGTTTGGAGGGAGCATTCCGTGTTACCATTAACTACGATAACATCGTTAAGTCCTGGCATTTTTCGCTTGAGGTAAGCGTAATGCGAGACTACGTTGAAGCGAGCAAACGTTGTGCACCATAGGAGAGCCTAGTATCCACTTCGTCAGGGGATGATGTCGAAGATTAACTCCTCGCTCCTGAAGTTCTCGGTACAGTAGGCCTGGACGCCTGGTATGACACCTTTAAAGGTGGTGTAATACGGCTCCAACGTATCTATAATTTTTTATTGTTCCATGCTATTATATTATCAATCTTGGATGTTTTATATACACTTTCAAGCCATTGTATATCATTTATTTGGACAAACCTATTAACTTAGTGCCCAGTGCAGTTGCTGTTTTTCGCTTGTTTTTGGGTTTGCAGAATATCAATAGCAAACGAAGTCCAAATGCCACGAAACTTTTTGGAGATTTTTTCTGGACAAAACAGACAATAGAAGCTTCGGGAGAAGACCAGATGATGAAGCGAGGGCCCACGAGGCACCAGGGCGCACCCAGGGGTAGGCGCACCCTAGTAGCTTGTGGGGCCCATGAGGGTGCATTTGACTTAACTCCGCCTCTATAAATTCTCTAAAATTGTGAAACCAATAGAGGACTCCACGAAATACTTTTTCCGCCGCCATAAGCTCCAGAACCACGAGATCCCATTTGGAGGCCTTTTGGGCAGCCTGTTGGAGGGTGATTCCATCACGGAGGGGCTCTACATCATCCTTGCTACCCCTCCAATGATGCATGAGTAGTTTAGCACAGACCTATGGGACCATATTTAGTAGCTAGATGGCTTCTTTTCTCTCTATTTGATATTCAATACAATCTTCTCCTCAGTGTTCTTGGGGATCTATTTGATGCAATGACTTTTTCGCGGTGTGTTTGTTGGGATCCAATGAATTGTGAGCTTATGATCAGATCTATCAACGAATATTATTTGAGTTTTCTCTGAACTCTTTTATGCATGATTGTTATAGCTTTGTATTTCTTCTCTGATCTATTGATTTGGTTTGGCCAACTAGATTGATTTATCTTGCCATGGGAAGAGGTGCTTTGTAATTGGTTCGATCTTACGATGCTCAATCCCAGTGACAGGAAGGGACATGACACATATGTATCGTTCCTATTAAGAGTAAAAAGATGGGATTTATTTCACACATGAGTTTGTCTTGTCTACATCATGTCATCTTGCTTAAGGTGTTACTCCGTTTTTCAATGAAATTAATACACTAGATGCATGCTAGATAGAGGTCGATGTGTGGAGTAATAGTAGTAGATGCAGAATCGTTTCAGTCTACTTGTCTCAGACATGATGCCTATATACATGATCATTGCATTGTATATCGTCATAATTATTTGCTTTTCTATCAATTGCCCAACAGTAATTTGTTTACCCACCGTATGCTATTTTCAAGAGAGAAGCCTCTGTTGAAAACTATGGCCCCCGGGTCTATCTTTTATCATATATTAAAACCAAAAATATCTTGCTGCAATTTCTTTTATTTCTTTTATTTTGTATTTTTGTCTGATGTATGTATCAAAAAATATACAATTTAATCTTGCTCGTGAGCGTCAACGGATTGACAACTAAGGTAGTCCCGGATCAAGGAGTCCTCGGGCTTCCGGCCTATTTCTCATCGGCCGGACAAGTGGGCCGCATTGCAACTGCTAGAAGACCAAACTATGAGGTGACTCCATATCCTGATGGGCGATCTTTGATGCCATGGTGCGTCCTCCAAGTCAAGATAAAAATAATCAGCATTATTATTCCTTCCTTGTAACCAACTACGTGTAACCCTAGGACCCGTGGTGTCTATATAAACCAGAGGGTTTAGTCTGTAGAGGCTAGAAGAACAATCACCATCCTACTCACCTAGGGTTTAGTGTTGGGGAACGTAGTAATTTCAAAAAAATTCCTACGCACACGCAAGATCATGGTGATGCATAGCAACGAGAGGGGAGAGTGTAGTCCACGCACCCTCGTAGACCGTAAGCAGAAGCGTTATGATAACGCGGTTGATGTAGTCGTACGTCTTCACGATCGACCGATCCTAGTACGAAAGTACGGCACCTCCGCAATCTACACACGTTCGGCTCAGTGATGTCCCACGAACTCACGATCCAGCAGAGTGTCGAGGGAGAGCTTCGTCAGCACGATGGCGTGATGACGGTGATGATGAAACTACCGGTGCAAGGCTTCGCCTAAGCACTACGACAATATGACCGAGGTGGATTATGGTGGAGGGGGGCACCGCACACGGCTAAAAGATCGATGATCAACTTGTGTGTCTATGGTTTGCCCCCTGGCCACGTATATAAAGGATGGAGGGAGGAGGAGGCCGGCCCTCACAGGGTGTGACCAAAGTGTGGAGTCCTACTAGGACTCCCTAGTCCTAGTAGGATTCCACCTCCCACATGGAATAGGAAAAAGGGAAGGGAGAAGGAGAAGGAAGGAAGGGGCACCCCCTTTCCCTAGTCCAATTCGGACCAGTCCATGGGAAAGGGGCGCGGCCACCCTTGAGGCCTTTCTCTCCTTTCCCGTATGGCCCATTAAGGCCCAATACGAATTCCCGTAACTCTCCGGTACTCCAAAAAATACCCGAATCACTTGGAACCTTTCCGATGTCCGAATATAGACTTCCAATATATCGATCTTTACGTCTCGACCATTTCGACACTCCTCGTCATGTCCCCGATCTCATCTGGGACTCCGAACAAACTTTGGTCATCAAATCACATAACTCATAATACAAATCATCACAGAACGTTAAGCGTGCGGACCCTACGGGTTCGAGAACTATGTAGACATGACCGAGACTCATCTCCAGTCGATAACCAATAGAGGAACCTGGATGCTCATATTGGTTCCTACATATTCTATGAAGATCTTTATCGGTCAAACTGCATAACAACATACGTTGTTCCCTTTGTCATCGGTATGTTACTTGCCCGAGATTCGATCGTCGGTATGTCAATACCTAGTTCAATCTCATTACCAGCAAGTCTCTTTACTCGTTCCGTAATGCATCACCCAGCAACTAACTTATTAGTTACATTGCTTGCAAAGCATATAGTGATGTGCATTACCGATAGGGCCCAGAGATACCTCTCCGAGAATCGGAGTGACAAATCCTAATCTTGATCTATGCCAACTCAACAAGTACCATCAGAGACACCTGTAGAGCACCTTTATAATCACCCAGTTACGTTGTGACGTTTCGTAGCACACAAAGTGTTCCTCCGGTATTCGGGAGTTGCATAATCTCATAGTCATAGGAACATGTATAAGTCATGAAGAAAGCAATGGCAATATACTAAACGATCAAGTGCTAAGCTAACGGAATGGGTCAAGTCAATCACGTCATTCTCTAATGATGTGATCCTTTTAATCAAATGACAACTCATGTCTATGGCTAGGAAACTTAACCATCTTTGATTCAACGAGCTAGTCAAGTAGAGGCATACTAGTGCCACTTTGTTTGTCTATGTATTCACACATGTACTAAGTTTCCGGTTAATACAATTCTAGCATGAATAATAAACAGTTATCATGATATAAGGAAATATAAATAACAACTTTATTATTGCCTCTAGGGCATATTTCCTTCAGTCTCCCACTTGCACTAGAGTCAATAATCTAGTTTACATCGCCATGTGATTTAACACCAATAGTTCACATCACCATGTGATTAACACCCATAGTTCACATCGTCATGTGACCAACACCCAAAGGGTTTACTAGAGTCAATAATCTAGTTCACATCGCTACGTGATTTAACACCCAAAGAGTACTTAAGGTGTGATCATGTTTTGTTTGTGAGAGAAGTTTAGTCAACGGGTCTGCCACATTCAGATCCGTATGTATTTTGCAAATTTCTATGTCTACAATGCTCTGCATGGTGCTACTCTAGCTAAATGCTCCCACTTTCAATATGTATCCAGATTGAGACTTAGAGTCATCCGGATCAGTGTCAAAGCTTGCATCGACGTAACGCTTTACGATTAACTTTTTGTCACCTCCATAACCGAGAAACATATCCTTATTCCACCAAGGATAATTTTCACTGTTGTCCAGTGATCTACTCCTAGATCACTATTGTACTCCCTTGCCAAACTCATGGTAGGGTATACAATAGGTCTGGTACACAGCATGGCATACTTTATAGAACCTTTGGCCGAGGCATAGGGAATGACTTTCATTCTCTTTCTATCTTCTGCCATGGTCGGGCTTTGAGTCTTACTCAACTTCACACCTTGCAATACAGGCAAGAACTCCTTCTTTGACTGTTCCGTTTTGAACTACTTGAAAAATTTGTCAAGATATGTACTCATTGAAAAAACTTATCAAGCGTCTTGATCTATCTCTATAGATCTTGACGCTCAATATGTAAGCAGCTTCATCGACGTCTTTCTTTGAAAAACTCCTTTCAAACACTCCTTTTATGCTTTCCAGAAAATTCTACATCATTTCCGATAAACAGTATGTCATTCACATATACTTATCAGAAAGGCGGTAGTGCTCCCACTCACTTTCTTGTAAATACAGGCTTCATCGCATGTCTGTATAAAACTATATGCTTTGATCAACTCATCAAAGCGTATATTCCAACTCTGAGATGCTTTGCACCAGTCCATGGATGGATCGCTAGAGCTTGCACATTTTGTTAGTACCTTTAGGATCGACAAAACCTTCTGGCTGCATCATACACAACTCTTCTTTAAAAATCCTTTAAGGAATGTAGTTTTGACATCCATTTGCCAGATTTCATAAAATGTGGCAATTTGCTAACATGATTCGGGCAGACTTAAGCATCGCTACGAGTGAGCAAATCTCATCGTAGTCAACACCTTGAACTTTGTCAAAAACACTTTTCGACAAGTCTAGCTTTGTAGATAGTAACACTACTATCAGCGTACGTCTTCCTCTTGAAGATCCATTTATTTTCTATGGCTTGCCGATCATCGGGCAAGTCAACAAAAGTCCACACTTTGTTCTTATACATGGATCCCATCTCAGATTTCATGGCCTTAAGCCATTTCGCGGAATCTGGGCTCATCATCGCTTCCTCATAGTTCGTAGGTTCGTCATGGTCAAGTAACATGAACTCCAGAATAGGATTACCGTACCACTCTGGTGCGGATCTTACTCTGGTTGACCTACGAGGTTCAGTAGTAACTTGATCTAAAGTTATATGATCATCATCATTAGCTTCCTCACTAATTGGTGTAGGAGTCACAGGAACTGATTTCTGCGATGAACTACTTTCCAATAAGAGAGCAGGTACAATTACCTCATAAAGTTCTACTTTCCTCCCACTCACTTCTTTCAAGAGAAACTCCTTCTCTAGAAAGGATCCATTCTTAGCACCAAAGATCTTGCCTTCGGATCTGTGATAGAACATGTACCCAACATTTTCTTTTCGGTATCCTATGAAGACACAGTTCTCCGATTTGGGTTCGAGCTTGTCAGGTTGAAACTTTTCCAGTTAAGCATCGCAACCCCAAATTTTAAGAAACGACAGCTTAGGTTTCTAGCCCAACCATAGTTCATACGGTGTCGTCTCAATGGATTAGACGGTGCCCTATTTAACGTGAATGTAGCTGTCTCTAATGCATAACCCCAAAACGTAAGTGGTAAATCGATAAGAGACATCATAGATTGCACTATATCCAATAAAGTACGGTTATGACGTTCGGACACACCATTATGCTGTGGTGTTCCATGTGGCACGAATTTGTGAAACTATAACACATTGTTTTAATTGAAGACCAAACTCGTAACTCAAATATTCGTTTCCGCGATCGGATCGTAGAAACTTTATTTTCTTGTCACGATGATTTTCCACTTCACTCTGAAATTCATAGAATTTTCCAAATGTTTCAGACTTTTGTTTCATCAAGTAGATATACCCATATCTGCTCCAATCATCTGTGAAGGTCAGAAAATAACGATACTCACCGCGAGCCTCAACACTCATCGGACCGCATACATCAGTATGTATTATTTCCAACAAGTCTGTTGCTCGCTCCATTGATCCGGAGAACGGAGTCTTAGTCATCTTGCCCATGAGGCATGGTTCGCAAGAATCAAGTGATTCATAATCAAGAGATTCCAAAAGCCCATCATCATGGAGTTTCTTCATGCTCTTTACACCAATATGACCTAAACGGCAGTTCCACAAATAAGTTGCACTATCATTATTAACTTTGCATCTTTTGGCTTCAATATTATGAATATGTGTATCACTACGATCAAGATTCAATAAACCATTTATATTGAGTTTATGACCATAGAAGGTTTTATTCATGTAAATAGAACAACAATTATTCTTTGACATAAATGAATAACCGTATTGCAATAAACATGATCCTATCATATTCATGCTCAACGTAAACACCAAATAAGATTTATTTTAGGTTCAACACTAATCCCGAAGGTAGAGGGAGTGTGCGATGGTGATCTTATCAATCTTGAAATCATTTCCAACACACATCATCACCTCGCCCTTAACTAGTCTCTGTTTATTTTGCAACTCCCGTTTCGAGTTACTACTCTTAGCAATTGAACTAGTATCAAATACCGAGGGGTTGCTATAAACACTAGTAAAGTACACATCAATAACATGTATATCAAATATACCTTCGTTCATTTTCCCATCCTTTCTTATCCGCCAAGTATCTAGGGGCGGTTCCACTTCCAGTGACCATTTCCTTTGAAGTAGAAGCACTCAGTTTCAGGCTTGAGTCTAGCTTTGGGTTTCTTCACGGGAGTGACAACTTGTTTGTCATTCTTCTTGAAGTTCCATTTCTATTCTTTTGCCCTTTTCTTGAAACTAGTGGTCTTGTTAACCATCAACACTTGATGCTTTTCTTGATTTCTACCTTCGCCGCTTTTAGCATCGTGGAGAGCTTGGGAATTGTTTTCGTTATCCCTTGCATATTATAGTTCATCAAGAAGTTCTAGTAACTTGGTGATAGTGACTAGAGAACTTTGTCAATTACTATCTTATCTGGAAGATTAACTCCCACTTGATTCAAGCAATTGTAGTACCCAGACAATCTGAGCACATGCTCACTGGTTGAGCGATTCCCCTCCATTTTGTAGGCAAAGTACTGTCAGAGGTCTCATACCTCTCAACACGGGCATGAGTATGAAATACCAATTTCAACTCTTGGAACATCTCATATGCTCCGTGGCGTTTCAAAAACATCTTTAAAGCCCCGATTCTAAGCCATAAAGCATGGTGCACTAAACTATCAAGTAGTCATCATAACGAGCTTGCCAAACGTTCATAACGTCCGCATTTGCTCCTGCAATCGCTCTGTCACCTAGCGGTGCATCAAGGACATAATTCTTCTGTGCAGCAATGAGGATAATCCTCAGATCACGGATCCAATCCGCATCATTGCTACTAAAATCTTTCAGCTTTATTTTCTCTAGGAACATATAAAAAATAAACGGGGAGCTATATCATGAGCTATTGATCTACAACATAGATATGCTAATACTACCAAGACTAAGTTCATGATAAATTAAACTTCAATTAATCATATTACTTAAGAACTCCCACTTAGATAGACATCCCTCTAATCATCTAAGTTATCACGTGATCCAAATCAACAAAACCATGTCCGATCATCACGTGAGATGGAGTAGTTTTCAATGGTGAACATCACTATGTTGATCATATCTACTATATAATTCACGCTCGACCTTTCGGTCTCAATGTTCCGAGGCCATATCTGCATATGCTAGGCTCCTCAAGTTAAACCGAGTATTCTGCGTGTGCAAAACTGGCTTGCACCCGTTGTAGGTGAACGTAGAGCATATCACACCCGATCATCACGTGGTGTCTCGGCACGACGAACTTTCGCAACGGTGCATACTCAGGGAGAACACTTGTACCTTGAAATTTAGTGAGAGATCATCTTACAATGCTACCGTCGAACTAAGCAAAATAAGATGCATAAAGGATAAACATCACATGCAATCAATATAAGTGATATGATATGGCCATCATCATCTTGTTCCTTTGATCTCCATCTCCAAAGTAGCGTCATGATCTCTATCGTCACCGGCATGACACCATGATCTCCATCATCTTAATCTCTATCAACGTGTCGTCACATGGTCGTCTCGCCAACTATTGCTCTTGCAACTATTGCTATCGCATAGCGATAAAGTAAAGCAATTATTGGGAAACGTAGTAATTTCAAAAAAAATTCCTACGCACACGCAAGATCATGGTGATGCATAGCAACTAGAGGGGAGAGTGTAGTCCACGTACCCTCGTAGACCGTAAGCGGAAGTGTTATGACAACGCGGTTGATGTAGTCGTACGTCTTCACGACCGACCGATTCTAGTACCGAAAGGACGGCACCTCCGCAATCTACACACATTCGGCTCGGTGACGTCCCACGAACTCACGATCCAGCAGAGTGTCGACGGAGAGCTTCGTCAGCACGACGGCGTGATGACGGTGATGATGCAGCTACCGGCGCAAGGCTTCGCCTAAGCACTACGACGATATGACCGAGGTGGATTATGGTGGAGGGGGGCACCGCACACGGCTAAAAGATCAATGATCAACTTGTGTGTCTATGGGGTGCCCCTGGCCACGTATATAAAGGATGGAGGGAGGAGGAGGCCGGCCCTCATAGGGTGCGCCCAAAGTGTGCAGTCCTACTAGGACTCCCTAGTCCTAGTAGGATTCCACCTCCCACATGGAATAGGAAAAAGGGAAGGGAGAAGGAGAAGGAAGGAACGGGGCGCCCCCTTTCCCTAGTCCAATTCGAACCAGTCCATGGGGAAGGGGCGCGGCCACCCTTGAGGCCTTTCTCTCCTTTCCCGTATGGCCCATTAAGGCCAAATACGAATTCCCGTAACTCTCTGGTACTCCAAAAAATACCCAAATCACTCGGAACATTTGCGATGTCCGAATATAGCCTTCCAATATATCGATCTTTACGTCTCGACCATTTCGAGACTCCTCGTCATGTCCCTGATCTCATCCGGGACTCCGAACAAACTCGGTCATCAAATCACATAACTGATAATACAAATCGTCACAGAACGTTAAGCGTGCGGACCCTACGGGTTCGAGAACTATGTAGACCTGACCGAGACTAATCTCCGGTCAATAACCAATACCGGAACCTGGATGCTCATATTGGTTCCTACATATTCTACGAAGATCATTATCGGTCAAACCGCATAACAACATAAGTTGTTCCCTTTGTCATCGGAATGTTACTTGCCTGAGATTCGATCCTCGGTATCTCAATACCTAGTTCAATCTCGGTACCAGCAAGTCTCTTTACTCGTTTCGTAATGCATCATCCCGCAACTAACTCATTAGTTACATTGCTTGCAAGGCTTATAGTGATGTGCATTACTGAGAGGGCCCAGAGATACCTCTCCAAGGATTGGAGTGACAAATCCTAATCTTGATCTATGCCAACTCAACAAGTACCGTCGGAGACACCTTTAGAGGACCTTTATAACCACCCAGCTACGTTGTGAGGTTTGGTAGCACACTAAGTGTTCCTCCGGTATTCGGGAGTTGCATAATCTCATTGTCATAGGAACATGTATAAGTCATGAAGAAAGCAATAGCAATATACTAAATGATCGAGTGCTAAGCTAACGGAATGGGTCAAGTCAATCACATCATTCTCTAATGATGTGATCCCGTTAATCAAATGACAACTCATGCCTATGGCTTGGAAACTTAGCCATCTTTGATTCAACGAGCTAGTCAAGTACAGGCATACTAGTGACACTTTGTTTGTCTATGTATTCACACATGTACTAAGTTTCTATATAATACAATTCTAGCATGAATAATAAACATTTATCATGATATAAGGAAATATAAATAACAACTTTATTATTGCCTGTAGGGCATATTTCCTTCAGTTTCCCACTTGCACTAGAGTCAATAATCTAGTTTACATCGCCATGTGATTTAACACCAATAGTTCGCATCACCATGTGATTAACACCCATAGTTCACATCGTCATGTGACCAACACCCAAAGGGTTTACTAGATTCAATAATCTAGTTCACATCGCTATGTGATTTAACACCCAAAGAGTACTTAAGGTGTGATCATGTTTTGTTTGTGAGAGAAGTTTAGTCAACGGGTCTGCCACATTCAGAGCCGTATGTATTTTGCAAATATCTATGTCTACAATGCTCTGCGCGGTGCTACTCTAGCTAAATGCTCCCACTTTCAATATGTATCCAGATTGAGACTTAGAATCATCTGGATCAGTGTCAAAGCTTGCATCGACGTAACGCTTTACGATTAACTTTTTGTCACCTCCATAACAGAGAAACATATCCTTATTCCACCAAGGATAATTTTCACTGTTGTCCAGTGATCTACTCCTAGATCACTATTGTACTCCCTGCCAAACTCAGGACAGGGTATACAATAGGTCTGGTACACAGCATGGCATACTTTATAGAACCTTTGGCTGAGGCATAGGGAATGACTTTCATTCTCTTTCTATCTTCTGCTCTGGTCGGGCTTTGGGTCTTACTCAATTTCACACCTTGCAATACAGGCAAGAACTCCTTCTTTGACTGTTCCATTTTGAACTACTTCAAAAATTTGTCAAGATATGAACTCATTGAAAAAACTTATCAAGCGTCTTGATCTATCTCTATAGATCTTGATGCTCAATATGTAAGCATCTTCATCGAGGTCTTTCTTTGAAAAACTCCTTTCAAACACTCCTTTTATGCTTTCGAGAAAATTCTACATCATTTCCGATCAACAGTATGTCATTCGCATATACTTATCAGAAAGGCTGTAGTGCTCCCACTCACTTTCTTGTAAATACAGGCTTCATCGCAAGTCTGTATAAAACTATATGCTTTGATCAACTCATCAAAGCGTATATTCCAACTCTGAGATGCTTTGCACCAGTCCATGGATGGATCGTTGGAGCTTGCACATTTTGTTAGTACCTTTAGGATCGACAAAACCTTTTGGCTGCATCATATAAAACTCTTCTTTAAAAATCCATTAAGGAATGTAGTTTTGACATCCATTTGCCAGATTTCATAAAATGTGGCAATTTGCTAAGATGATTCAGACAGACTTAAGCATCGCCACGAGTGAGAAAATCTCATCGTAGTCAACACCTTGAACTTTGTCAAAAACCCTTCTCGACAAGTCTAGCTTTGTAGATAGTAACACTACTATCAGCGTACGTCTTCCTCTTGAAGATCCATTTATTTTCTATGGCTTGCCGATCATCGGGCAAGTCAACAAAAGTCCACACTTCGTTCTCATACATGGATCCCATCTCAGATTTCATGGCCTCAAGCCATTTCGCAGAATCTGGGCTCATCATCACTTCCTCATAGTTCGTAGGTTCATCATGGTCAAGTAACATGAACTCCAGAATAGGATTACCATACCACTCTGGTGCGGATCTTACTCTGGTTGACCTACGAGGTTCAGTAGTAACTTGATCTAAAGTTATATGATCATCATCATTAGCTTCCTGACAAATTGGTGTAGGAGTCACAGGAACTGATTTCTGCGATGAACAACTTTCCAATAAGGGAGCAGGTACAGTTACCTCATAAAGTTCTACTTTCCTCCCACTCACTTCTTTCAAGAGAAACTCCTTCTCTAGAAAGGATCCATTCTTAGCAACAAAGATCTTGCCTTCGGATCTGTGATAGAAGGTGTACCCAACATTTTCTTTTGGGTATCCTATGAAGACGTAGTTCTCCGATTTGGGTTTGAGCTTATCAGGTTGAAACTTTTTCACATAAGCATGGCAACCCCAAATTTTAAGAAACGACAGCTTACGTTTCTAGACAAACCATAGTTCATACGGTGTCGTCTCAATGGATTAGACGGTTCCCTATTTAACGTGAATGTAGCTGTCTCTAATGCATAACCCCAAAATGATAGTGGTAAATCGGTAAGAGATATCATAGATTGCACTATATCCAATAAAGTACGGTTATGATGTTCGGACACACCATTATGCTGTGGTGTTCCAGGTGGCACAAATTTGTGAAACTATTCCACATTGTTTTAATTGAGGACCAAACTCGTAACTCAAATATTTGTTTCCGCGATCAGACCGTAGAAACTTTATTTTCTTGTCACGATGATTTTCCACTTCACTCTGAAATTCTTTGAACTTTTCAAATGTTTCAGACTTTTGTTTCATCAAGTAGATATACCCATATCTGCTCAAATCATCTGTGAAGGTCAGAAAATAACGATACTCGCCGCGAGCCTCAACACTCATCGGACCGCATACATCAGTATGTATTATTTCCAACAAGTCTGATGCTCACTCCATTGTTCCGGAGAACGGAGTCTTAGTCATCTTCCCCATGAGGCATGGTTCGCAAGCATCAAGTGATTCATAATCAAGAGATTCCAAAAGCCCATCAGCATGGAGTTTCTTCATGCTCTTTACACCAATATGACCTAAACGGCAGTGCCACAAATAAGTTGCACTATTATTATTAACTTTTCATCTTTTGGGTTCAATATTATGAATATGTGTATCACTACGATCAAGATTCAATAAACCACTTATATTGAGTGTATCACAATAGAAGGTTTTAATCATGTAAATAGAGCAACAATTATTCTTTGACATAAATGAATAACCGTATTGCAATAAACATGATCCAATCATATTCATGCTCAACGCAAACACCAAATAACATTTATTTTAGGTTCAACACTAATCCCGAAGGTAAAGGGAGTGTGCGATGGTTATCTTATCAATCTTTACATCATTTCCATCACACATCGTCACCTCGCCCTTAACTAGTCTCTGTTTATTTTGCAACTCCCGTTTCGAGTTACTACTCTTAGCAACTGAACAAGTATCAAATACCGAGGAGTTGCTATAAACATTAGTAAAGTACACATCAATAACATGTATATCAAATATACCTTTGTTCATTTTGCCATCCTTTCTTATCCGCCAAGTAGCTTGGGGCGGTTCCACTTCCGGTGACCATTTCCTTTGTAGTAGAAGCACTCAGTTTCTGGCTTGAGTCTAGCTTTGGGTTTCTTCACGGGAGTGACAACTTGTTTGTCATTATTCTTGAAGTTCCATTTATATTCTTTTGCCCTTTTCTTGAAACTAGTGGTCTTGTTAACCATCAACACTTGATGCTTTTCTTGATTTCTACCTTCACCGATTTTAGCATCGCGAAGAGCTTGGGAATTGTTTTCGTTATCCCTTGCATATTATAGTTCATCACGAAGTACTAGTAACTTGGTGATAATGACTAGAGAACTATGTCAATTACTATCTTATCTGGAAGATTAACTCCCACTTGATTCAAGCAATTGTTGTACCCAGACAATCTGAGCACATGCTTACTGGTTGAGCGATTCTCCTCCATTTTGTAGGCAAAGTACTGTCAGAGGTCTCATACCTCTCGACACGGGCATGAGTATGAAATAACAATTTCAACTCTTGGAACATCTCATATGCTCCGTGGCATTTCAAAAACGTCTTTAATGCCCCGATTCTAAGCCGTAAAGCATGGTGCACTAAACTATCAAGTAGTCATCATAACGAGCTTGCCAAACGTTCATAACGTCCGCATTTGCTCCTGCAATCGGTCTGTCACCTAGCGGTGCATCAATGACATAATTCTTCTGTGCAGCAATGAGGATAATCCTCAGATCACGGATCCAATCCGCATCATTGCTACTAACATCTTTCAACTTTATTTTCTCTCGGAACATATAAAAAATAAACGGGGAGCTATATCGTGAGCTATTGATCTACAACATAGATATGCTAATACTACCAAGACTAAGTTCATGATAAATTAAAGTTCAATTAATCATATTACTTAAGAACTCCCACTTAGATAGACATCTCTCTAATCATCTAAGTGATCACGTGATCCAAATTAACTAAACCATGTCTGATCATCACGTGAGATGGAGTAGTTTTTAATGGTGAACATCACTATGTTGATCATATCTACTATAAGATTCACGCTCGACCTTTCGGTCTCAGTGTTCCGAGGCCATATCTGCATATGCTAGGCTCCTCAAGTTTAACCCGAGTATTCTGCGTGTGCAAAACTGGCTTGCACCCATTTTATGTGAACGTAGAGCTTATCACACCCAATCATCACATGGTGTCTCGGCACGACGAACTTCCGCAACGGTGCATACTCAGGGAGAACACTTGTACCTTGAAATTTAGTGAGAGATCATCTTATAATGCTACCGTCGAACTAAGCAAAATAAGATGCATAAACAATAAACATCACATGCAATCAATATAAGTGATATGATATGGCCATCATCATCTTGTGCCTTTGATCTCCATCTCCAAGGTAGCGTCATGATCTCTATCGTCACCGGCATGACACCATGATCTCCATCATCTTGATCTCTATCAACGTGTCGTCACATGGTCGTCTCGCGAACTATTGCTCTTGCAACTATTGCTATCGCATAGCGATAAAGTAAAGCAATTATTGGGAAACATAGTAATTTCAAAAAAATTCCTACGCACACGCAAGATCATGGTGATGCATAGCAACGAGAGGGGAGAGTGTAGTCCACGTACCCTCGTAGACCGTAAGCGAAAGCGTTATGACAACGCGGTTGATGTATTCGTACGTCTTCACGATCGACCGATCCTAGTACTGAAAGTACGGCACCTCCGCGATCTGCACACGTTCGGCTCGGTGACGTCCCACGAACTCACGATCCAGCAGAGTGTTGAGGGAGAGCTTCGTCAGCACAACAGCGTGATGACGGTGATGATGAAGCTACCGGCGCAAGGCTTCGCCTAAGCACTACGACGATATGACCGAGGTGGATTATGGTGGAGGGGGGCACCGCACACGGCTAAAAGATCAATGATCAACTTGTGTGTCTATGGGGTGCCCCCTGGCCACGTATATAAAGGATGGAGGGTGTGCCCAAAGTGTGGAGTCCTACTAGGACTCCCTAGTCCTAGTAGGATTCCACCTCCCACATGGAATAGGAAAAAGGGAAGGGAGAAGGAGAAGGAAGGAAGGGGGCGCCCCCTTTCCCTAGTCCAATTCGGACCAGTCCATGGGGAAGGGGCGCGGCCACCCTTGAGGCCTTTCTCTCCTTTGCCGTATGGCCCATTAGGGCCCAATACGAATTCCCGTAGCTCTCCGGTACTCCAAAAAATACCCGAATCACTCGGAACCTTTCCGATGTCCGAATATAGCCTTCCAATATATCAATCTTTACGTCTCCTCCGGGACTCGGAACAAACTTTGGTCATCAAATCACATAACTCATAATACAAATCGTCACAGAACATTAAGCGTGCGGACCCTACGGGTTTGAGAACTATGTAGACATGACCGAGACTCATCTCTGGTCAATAACCAATAGCGGAACCTGGATGCTCATATTGGTTCCTACATATTCTACGCATATCTTTATCGGTCAAACCGCATAACAACATACGTTGTTCTCTTTGTCATCGGTATGTTATTTGCCCGTGATTCGATCGTCGGTATCTCAATACCTAGTTCAATCTCGTTACCACCAAGTCTCTTTACTCGTTCCGTAATGCATCATCCCGCAACTAACTCATTAGTTACATTGCTTGCAACGATTATAGTGATGTGCATTACCGAGAGGGCCCAGAGATACCTCTCCGAGGATTGGAGTGACAAATCCTAATCTTGATCTATGCCAACTCAACAAGTACCATCGGAGACACCTGTAGAGCACCTTTATAATCACCCAGTTACGTTGTGACGTTTGGTAGCACACAAAGTGTTCCTCCGGTATTTTGGGGTTGCATAATCTCATAGTCATAGGAACATGTATAAGTCATGAAGAAAGCAATAGCAATATACTAAATGATCAAGTGCTAAGCTAACGGATGGGTCAAGTCAATCACATCGTTCTCTAATGATGTGATCCCGTTAATCAAATGACAACTCATGTCTATGGCTAGGAAACATAACCATCTTTGATTCAACGAGCTAGTCAATTAGAGGCATACTAGTGACACTTTGTTTGTCTATGTATTCACAGATATACTAAGTTTCCGGTATAAGGAAATATAAATAACAACTTTATTATTGCCTCTAGGGCATATTTACTTCATTTAGTTCATCTGATCTCATGGGAGATTGACTCTGTAATCATCCTATACACTTCAATATAATCAAGCACGACGTAGTGTTTTACCTCTTCGAGAGGGAACGAACCTGGCTAAACATCGTGTCCTTCGTCCCCTGTTCCCTATTGATCAAAGGTCCGCAGCTCGGCACCCCTACCCGAGATCCGCCGATTTTGACACCGACATGGGTGCTTGCGTGGAGATTTCCGTTGTGAGATCGCTGAAGGATCGATGGCTCGCCTGATCATCGGAGCTGGCATCAACACCGGGGATATCGTTTTCCCGGACCAGCCTTTTTTGTTTGGCGACATCGTTCTGCAAGCTAACCCAGCCGCTCATCTCGACCAGGTTGACAACTTGGCACTTGAGCACCAGATCAGGTTCGGTAACCTTGAGTACGTCGCTGACACTCGGGGCGGTCTGATATTCATCGACTTCTCAGTTTTGACTGAGATGCCCGAAAACCCTGAAGCTTCAACCTTGGGATCTCCTTTCGACTTAATCCCTGGGTCGGCCCTCACATCATGTCCGGCTTCCAATCTAGATGTGATCTCTATGTCCAAAGGTCGGGAGTCAATTCCGGCCAGACTCACCTCTCTTATCCTGAATCCAGCTTCAAGCCTGGACGTGACTTCGGCGTCCGAACACCAGGAGTCAACCCTGGCCAGACGTGCCCCTCGCGCCATCATACAGGAGGTCGACTATGAAGAAATCCCATATACAAATCCATCTAATCCTACCTGCTAAACAAGATGCTAGATCAAATCCAGACGATGACCATCACGGATGGCCCATACTCGACCAATGCTCGGCTGGGTCTTAGGCAGGCCACACGGAATTTATGCCCCACCCACCACCCACTTAGTAGCCACTGTCGAAGATTTAACCGACATGCTGGACTATGCTTCTGAGGAGGCTAACGACATGGATGAAGATATTGAAGCCATGGCCCACACCGCTACTCCTCTTCCATCACCGGAAGGTGGATGGCTACCTCCACCTATGATGTCTATATGGTGGACACCGACAAGGATAACGGTGACGACACCCCTAGAAAAGATGGTGATAAGCCCGGTGAGGAGCCGCCCAAATGCTAATGATAGCGCTGACGTTGCAAGGGGTGTAGGGGCAAGGAAAGCAACGTGGACACCAGGGAAGATGCTACCCCAGATAATATGACTGACCTCGGTGACCCCATCTTCCCCGAGCAACATCTTGATGGCTCGAAGGGGCATGAGGTCCAGTATAACCCCGAGGACCTCAATGACTCCGAGGACAGTAACTACCTCCCCCTCTCCGAAGAGAAGGTCAGCCTTGGAGCCGAGGATTTCATCATCCCTGAGGACCCACTGGAACAAGAGAAGTTCAAGCGGCAACTTTTAGCCACTGCATGAAGCCATAAGAAGAAGCAACAATAGCTGAAAGTCGAACAAAACACCCTCAATGACAGATGGACAATAGTCCTGGCAGCTGAAGAATGGTGCAGCTATGAACGGCAAACCAAAAGTTACCCTAAGCGGAAACTGCTGCCACAATTCGTGATGAGGCCCTTGAGCCCGCACCACCAAGATATACCTAGGAAGTCCAGCCCGGCCGCCCCCCTCGAGGATGTGACCGGCCGGCTGGAGAGGCTGAATATCCACCCGCTCCCCCTCGTTCTAAAGGCAAGGAGGCAGCATAGCCAGAATACGAATATGATCTATCACATGACCTGGCTGTTAGAGCAGGTCAGACAGATCCATCTAGGGATCTAGAGAGTATGCTCTGGCTGGACGGGACGGATACCAAGGTTGGCGTGACCGAAACGATAGAGTTCAGGAGCAGCACCAGGTCGAGATGGCAGCCGATCTCTGGCGCGACGTTGCCCGGGTTAGGGGTGCAGCTTACCTGATGTGCTTCACGGACGAAGTGATGCGGCATCAGTTCCGTGAAGGGTTTAAACCCGTGAATATTGAAGAATACGAAGGGACAACAGACCCGTCCGTGTGGATCAAAGATTTTCTTCTCCACATTCATATGGCTCGAGGCGACGATCTCCGCGCCATAAAGTACATGCCATTAAAGCTCCAAGTACTAGCCAGGCAATGGTTGAACAGCCCCCTGAAAACTCCATAGGTAGCTAGGAAGAACTCGAGGATGCTTTCCGAGCCATGTTTCAAGGCACTTATGTTTGGCCCCGGATGCCGATGACCTTAGCCATGTGGTCCAACAGCCCGGAGAGTCAGACCGACAATTTTGGAGTCGGTTCTCGACCAAAAAGAACCAAATAGTCGACTGTCCCGATGCTGAGGCGATAGCCGCATTCAAACATAGCATCCGAGACGAATGGCTATCTCGGCAGCTCGGCCAAGACAAACCAAGGACAATGTCGGCCCTTACCTCACTCATGACCCGCTTCTGCGCGGGCGAAGATAGCTGGTTGGCTCGTAGAAGCAACAACCCCCTATAATCCGGTACCTCTGAAGTCCGGGATGGGAACGGAAACCACGGCGCAACAAAAATAAGCGTCATCACAATGGCGGTGAAGCCGAGGATATGGCAGTGAATGCAGGATTTAGTATCTCCAAGCCCGGTCAGCAGAACAAACCCTCTAAAGGTAACAGGGACGGCCCGACGCACTCAACAAAATCTTGGATAGGCCTTGCCAGAATCATGACACCCCGGACAAGACTGCTAACAATAGCAACCGTAAGTATTGGGTGATCAAATAGGCCGACAAGCTTGTAGCCGAGGAGCAAGGCAAGGGCCCATGCAACAAGGACGACTGGGAGCCTCGCGGGCCGAATAATAGAGGCCAGAAGT
Source organism: Aegilops tauschii subsp. strangulata (assembly GCF_002575655.3). NCBI lineage: Eukaryota > Viridiplantae > Streptophyta > Magnoliopsida > Poales > Poaceae > Aegilops > Aegilops tauschii. The sequence continues at coordinate 292,118,698 of NC_053038.3, forward strand.
ACTTCCCTCCTAAGATAAAGATGGTGAACATGATCTATGCCGCACATATACCTAAGAAGGAGAGGAAGCGCGCACTCTGGGAAGTCTACCCCATGGTCGGCGTGTTCGATCACCTTCGACCGCAAGGACCACCCAACTAGTATCTGTCACAAAGGATCGGCAGCTGAAAGCGCAACTAATCCTCGGGTGGTTTTGGTAATTCATAACAACATATAGCTCATTGAACTACTATCCATTCAAGATAGATATTTTAGGAAGTTCAATGAATGGCATGGCATGGACTAGTGATGTGGACGCCTCAAAATGCTAAGGACATATATTGGCAAAAGCTCTTGACTCTTCATCTTTATTTTAGTGATCCAAGATCACATTGACTCCATAGGAAAGCCAATACTATTAAAAGGGGATGAGGTGTTGCTTAATGGCTTGATTGCTAAAATGCTTAGTGATATTGCTCCAAAACCCTCAACCACTTTCTCCATCCAAATATGTCAAAACCCTAAACTCCAACTCTGCCCCACCGATTCTTTCTTTTTGGCGCCACCGAATTCATTTGACATAGCCACAGCCAGAAACCCCAACTGTTCAGTCTCACTGATACGGGTCTCGGTCTCATCGAGATGGCCCTGCCAACACTTTGTGACCTGTTGCATTTATTTCGGTCTCACTGAGTTATGCAATCGGTCTCACCGAGTTGGCTTGGCAGGTTCACTCTTGCCTTATTGCTTCACTTAGGTCTCACCGAGTTGATGCAATCGGTGCCACCGAGATGATGCTTGCCCTAAGCCCTAGCACATCAGTCTCACCGACTTGTTCTAGTCGGTCCTACTGAGATTCCAAATGTTCACATTTTTTAACTAGTCAGTGCCACCGAGTTTAATCATTCGGTCTCACCGAGATGGGTCAAATGTTTGTAAAGTTTGGATTTTGTGTGGAGGCTATATATACCCCTCCACCCCATTCTCCATATGTGAGAGAGCCATCAGAACATGCCTACACTTCCACCATACATTTTCAAAGAGAGAACCACCTACTCATGTGTTGAGATCAAGATATTCCAATCCTACCACGAGAATCTTGATTTCTAGCCTTCCCCATGTTGCTTTCCACTCAATCTTGTTTCCACCATATCCAAATCTGTGAAACAAAGTTGATTGTTGGGGAGACTGTCGTTTGAAGTACAAGAGCAAGGAGTTCACCATCAACACACCATCTATTACCTTTTGGAGAGTGGTGTCTCCTAGACTAGTTAGGTGCCACTTGGGAGCTTCCATCAAGATGTGGAGTTGAACCAAGAAGTTTGTAAGGCCAAGGAGATCACCTACTTCATGAAGATCTACCCAAGTGAGGCAAGTCTTTCGTGGGTGATGGCCATGGTGGGATAGACATGGTTGCTTCTTCATGGGCCCTTCGTTGGTGGATCCATCCATGGACTCGCGCAGCTGGTACTCTTTGTGGCTTGAAGTCTCCATCAACGTGGATGTACGATAGCACCACCTATCAGAACCACGCCAAAAATCTTCATGTCTCCATTGTGTTCGCCTTCTCCAAACCCTTCCCTTTACCTTAGTATGTAATGTTTTACCTTCCGCTGCTATACTCTTAGAATTGCATGTGTAGGTTGACTGGTTGACTTGTGCTAATTGCTAAAATCTGCCCACAACTAAAACTGGGAAAATGTGAGATTTTTATTTGGTCAAGTAGTCTAATCACCACTCCCCCTCTAGACATACTTTCGATTCTAAAAGTGGTAAGCTTTGGTCTCCATTTGCCTCGATTTCCATAGCTTTGGTGATCATAGCCTTGTTGTCACAACCTAGGAGAGTATGGCGTCTAGCGAGGGAAATTAGCACCATGGAGGTACTTAGTTTGATGGTACAAATTTTGCGAGTTGGAAGCATAAGATCAAAATGCATATTCTTGGTCATAAACCCGCCGTTTGGGCTGTTGTGTGTATTGGCTTGCAAGGTGATTTCTTTGAGGATGGAAAAAAAACGGATCATGAAGCGATAGTGGAAGAAATGAAGATGTTGCAATACAACGCTCAAGCTTGTGATATTCTCTTCAATGGATTGTGCCCTGAAAAATTCAACAAAATCAGCCGCCTTGAGAATGCAAAGGAAATTTGGGATACTTTGGTTGATATGCATGACGGTACCGAGTCCGTCAAGGAATCCAAGTTGGATGTGCTTCAAAGTCAAGTTGACAAGTTCAAGATGAAGGATGAAGGAGTCGTTGAAATGTACTCTAGGCTTGCTATCATCACAAATGAGATTACCGGCTTAGGAAGTGAAGAGATGACCGACAAATTCATCATCAAGAAGATCCTAAGAGCCTTGGATGGAAAATATGATACCATGTACACTTTGATCCAAATGATGCCCAATTACAAAGATCGCAAGCCCACGGAAGTCATTGGTAGAATTGTTGCTCATGAGATGTCACTCAACGATAAGGAAGAGCTCCACAACAAGTCAAGTGGTGCTTACAAAGCTTCAAGATGAAGGTGTTGCCGGTCTTGCACTTGTGTCATCCAACTCCTACGACATATTTGACTCACCAAATGAAGGAATTGGAAGATGCTTCATGTCTAAAGGCCCTATGGTATCACACCCCAAGTATGTTGATTTCAATAGTGATGAAGATGATTTGCTAGGTGATGATGACTTGTTGACAACACTAGTGATGAAAACTATGATGAATTTGCGAGTAATCATGCTCATCAAGATGAAACTAATGACAATGATAAGAAGGAAATTGAGCGTCTAACTAAAGAACTAAATACTCTTAATTTAGCTCATGAAACAACTCTAGAGGATCATAGAGAGCCCCTAAAGACTCATGAGAAGCTATGCTTCGAGAAGCTAAATTTAGAGCAAGAGCATGCGTTTGTAAAAGCTATCAATGATAACCTTCAAAACAAGAGTTCTTATCTTGCCAAACATCTCCTCTTGTCTACTTATATGCTATAAGTAAAATCTAGCAATAAGAGCAAGACAGATTCTTCCTCTAGTAGTAACAATAACCATGTTAAATCCAATATTGTTTCTTCTAGTAGTTCTCTTGATTCCACTAATGATTCTCTTAGCCAAGTTACAGTTGAGCAAGAAAATAGTTTATTGAAGGGAATTATAGAGAAAGGTGTTTACAAGAGCCTTGCCGGGAGTAAGCAATTTGAGGAAATTGTACACAAGCAAGGAAGGCACCGGAAGAATCAAGGTGTTGGTTTTTAACGAAAGTTCAATGCCAATGGAGTTGAGTGGTAAGAAGATCAGTATCCGAAGAAGAAGTTTGTTCCTCAACAAGAGAAGTATGACCCCACTTCTTTCAAGGGAACACAAGCTCAAGACGATCTTCCACCACAAGACCACAAGCTAGAGGTCAAGGCCAAGCTTCAAGAAGAGATCATTTGAAGAAGATCCTAAGGCCATGGTCAAGTGGGTTCCCAAGACTACGTCCAGATCTACATCATCAAGTACGACTACAACTCCAAGGATTCCCATCAAGTTGATGTGGATACCAAAGAAGAAGAACTAGAGTGTTCTTGAGGGTGACTCCGCCAACATACTTCACTCATATTCATTTTGGCGAGGACTTGTGCAATCAACTTTCATATCTTGCACTAGTTCATGGAGTCACAAACCCTCTTGTTGGTAAGACAAAGTACAAGGTAATCTAATGCTTTCATGGAGATCATCAAATGTGCAATTCACTCTATGTCTATGGATATCCTTATATGTCAATTGTGGGACTAACCCATGTTGGTATTGAAAGTGCAACACTTTAATGGATAGCTTCAAAAGATCAACATCAACATTGAGCATCCACATCTTCACTATCTACATGAAGTCACCATCGACAAAACCCAAGGTTAGTTCATCCCTCTTAGGGGGGATATCACATCTAGGGGGAGCTTTTCTCTAAAATTGAGCTAAAACAACTCTAATGGTGTGAACACATCAATGCTTTATGTAAAAGTGGCAACCCCACTTGTGCTTAAATGATGAGTATGACCTACGATCAAATGTTCTCATTTGACTCCTCAGTCAATATACTCATATATAGATGACCTAGTCATCACCAATTGTTTGATAGATGGTAGAATTATTTGTGCATGCTTTGTCACATATTTCATTTGCTATCTTATTGTGTGAGCATGTTGGTTGTATAATTTCTCCATTCGAGGACATCCATTTGTTATTTTTGATTGTCTTGGTTTTATTGCCCAAATAGATGGACAAGAAAGCCTAAGAACCTTCTCTAGCTATATATGTGTTTTCCCTTCTCAAGCTCTGTTGAAGCTACATCCCAAAAATTGAACAAGTCTTTTACGAACCCTCCAGGTGAGGAGCAGTCGGAGTCACCGAACCGTCAAGGGTTGCCTTCCAAAACCTTCTTGTGAATTTTGATAAGACCAACTCACTTCTATTTGGTCCCATCGAAATCACCAGATTGATCTAGGTTTTCATCTCGGTGATACCGATTAGAATGACTCGGTCCCACTGAGTTGCACTAACTCAGTTTTGCATCTCGGTGCCACAGAACCATTCCATTCAGTGCCACCGACAGCGACCGGGTATATATACCCTGTGAACCCGTACGGTTGAAAACGTCTTCAAACCGCTCGTGCTCGCGCCATAGTGCTACCAGACCTTGGTCTCCGGATCATCGTCGTCTCTGCCTGGGCACCTCCTCCGCAAGTCTCCTATGTCGTCAACGGGATTCTCCACCGCTGTTGCCGCCGTAGCAAATCGTCACCAAGTTAGGGTATGGTGCAACCTCTTTGTGCCATTCCCCTTTCTAATTCAATGCACAAAGTAATTTCCTAGTTTCTCACCACGTATGAAATCATCCTATGCAGTGAAGAACTTCTTTAGATTAGATTTCATGAAAAATCTTAGGGTTAGGTTTTGGGTCCCACCGATTGGCCCTGGCCATTGCACTAAGTACAACTCGGTGCCACCGAAGTGTACTGACCGGTGAGACCGAAAGCAAAACCTCAGTGAAACCCTAGCATCTCGGAGTCACCAAACTTCAACTCGGTCTGCCCGATGTTGTGTGTGTAGACTCTGTTAGTGCTTCGGTGTCACCGATATTTTCATATTGGTAGCTCCTAAATGCTTTCTGCAGAAAACTAAAACTAAGGTTTTGACTCAAGTTTCTTGCAAAACCAACTTTTTTTATGCTCATCCACTCCGCCCATACCTATCTATTCACAGGTCCAGTTTGCAAGATGTCTGAAGCAAGTGACAGCTAGAACAGGTCAGAGGAAGAGATCAATCTCAGTGAGGGAACAAGCCCTAGTTGTAGCTATGATGATGGCAATAGAAGCACTCCTAGCCATCTTCCCAAAGCTGCCACAAGACAAAGAAAGAAGAGAACCTCAGAGAGTGAGGATGAAGACTTTGTGGTTGAAGAGGAAGTAACCTCAAAGAAGAAAGTGCTCAATAAAGAGTATGTTGCTGCCACAAAGCCAGGTATCTAGAAGAAGGCTCCTGCTAAGAGATTTGTTATGCCTAAGGCTAGGAAATCAACAGTTCCACAAGAGACTATGGAATTTACTATTCAGACAAGAGAGGAAGAAGAAGTTGCTGATTGGAAGAAGAAAAGGAAAGGAAGAGTGAAGAAGACCATTGCTAGAGTGATTGGCACACCATCTATGATGAGGGATGAATAAGAAGAAGAGGAGGAACCCGCTGCACCCCCAGCCAAGTCCCAGAAGTTGATGGCAGATACCATGAAAACTGCAGGTGCAACCTCCAAGCCCAAGCCCAAACTTGCACCTAAGGCTGCTGCTCAAAAACGAACCACAAGAAACATCCGTACTACTAAAAAGAACAATGCCTAAGTGCGAGAAGTTCAAGAGGATGAAGAGCCCCAAGTGCTCAGGAAGTTGAAGCCCAAGATTCCAGATCATGATGATGGACATCCAGTGGCTGAGAACATGAAACTGAGGAAGGATAATGGACTGATAACCCGGAGGAATGCTGACCCGTATTTGTAACATCCTAAAATTCTAAATTTTGGAATGTTATATTAAATAAATTGTTTGGATTGATTGTATGATTGCTTGTGTGAAATTGAGTGAAATTTGAAACTTTTTAAAAGTTAAATTAGAGGGAATAAAATGACGTTCCCAAAACTTTCATTTTTTCTTTTATGATCTCCATGAATTCCAATTCTTTTCAAATACAAAACCCTAGAGAGAAGATGACATGACTTCTTCCATTATAAATGAACATGGTTTTGAAAAGATTTGAATTTCATTTGGAAATATTTCCAATTGAGAAACTTTATGCAACTCAATGATTTTCACGAGAGAAGATAAAATGACTTCTTCAAATAATAAGAATATGAGTTGGAAGTTTAAAACAAACAAATTGAAAGTCCCTTTGAAGTATTTTTTCTGAAAATCATTTTCGATGTGGAGTTATTTGGGTTTTACTCAAATTATTTTTCTCCAAAAATAAAATATATGGAAAATAGGGTAAAATGATTCCCTACACTAGAAAAATGGAGGGAAATAAATTTGAAATTGTTTTGGTATTTTCAAATATTTTTATTTGGTTTTTAAATAAACAAGAAGCACTCTTTACTTTATTTAAATTTTTGTGGATTTTATTTGACTTTAGAAAAATGTTCAAGTTGTAGAAAATCTTTTTCTGAAATTTTTGTTATATTATATGCCTATAGTATATTTTTATTTTATTTGGTTTTATTTTATAATTATTGTCTGTAAAATTGTTTAAAAAAACAAATTTCCCTCCGCCGTACTGGGCCAGCCCAGCTCCGGCCAGGCCGTGGCCCAGCCCGCGTCACGCCGCCACCGACCTCCGCTAGAGACGGAGTCCCGCACGCATCGCCGCCGCCATGGACGTTGTGTCTGCGTCGGACTCCAACTGCCGCCTTTACTCGCCCGTTCTCCACGCCAGCCCCGGCCCCCAGCCTTTAAATACCGGGCCCCCTCGCCCCCCTCGCCTCCTCCTCGTCCCGCACTCGTGCCATCGCTGCTCCGTCGTCGCACTTTGTCGCCGTTGCCGCCCCGTGCTGCCCTCGCCGCCTCCGCCCCTCGCTCGCCCTCCGCTGGAGTTCGCCGCCGCCGGAGTCGATCCGACCCGTCAGTTTTTCGCCAAACCGGCAATAAAACCGTTCCGGTTCGCCCGTTTATTTAGTTGTTGCTTATGGTTTTTTATAAAACCAGATGTGTTTTTATTTAGTTAGTTATTTAGTGAATGTCCGCTGTTTAGATCAGATAAATGAACGTTCGTTATTTAGTCTTTTTCTTTTTCTGTTAGTTTTAGTCAGGGACCAATCCGCGATTATTTATTTTTTAGTTTAGCCCCTGATCTTAAAACGATCACTACGTTTTGCTCGATTATCCAAATCCAACGAAACCAACGCCCCCTTCTTCGTTATGATCTCCTCTATCAAGATAATCAACTTAAACATGTTTTTGAAATTTTAAAATTTTATTTCAAACAGATTTGAATTCAAACTTCTTTTGTTCATAACTTGAGTTTCATAACTCCGATTTAATTGATTCTTTTTGCAAATCGAAGCTCTTGACCTAAAATTTCTGATATGGCCAAATTAACCCAATTTTGGTACTGTTAGAAATTGTTTTTTAGTTGCAAGAGTTCATTGCTTGTTTTTGAAGTTTTCCGAGATCTTTTCTTTGATTCTTTTGCATGAGTGCTTATGTATGCAATTGCTTGCTCACAATAGATTGACCGGAGTGTGACAAGTAGAACTATCAGGAGTTATGAGTGCGAATCATCTTCATCAACAGTACAAGGCAAGTTCACACCTTGATCATACTTTTCATACCCAGTTTTTATACATTAGTTTTACCCTCAAACATTGCGTGAATAGGAATTGATAACATGTGGGTATTGGGAAGTAGTTGATGAGGTAGGAACCTATTGTCTTGCATTCAAACCTAGGATATTATTGCGTTATGCTTACACTGCTATGCTATGCTCGTGGACGTGGATTGGTATGTGAGATTTCATGGAAGATGTGAGATTTATTGTTAACTAAGGGAAACTTAAGGTGGCTACTTTAATACACATCTGGGTGGATTGGTTGGGGCACCCTGGGGATACCAGTGGATTGCCTGGACACCTGGGGAATCCATTATTGTCCAAGGAGATTCGAGGGAACCCGTGTGATCATCCTATGGTTTGCCACCCAGGCTCAAAGGGATCAGAAGATTATTCATGCTAGAAACTTTCGTGTGCAGCCACAAGCCATTATGGGCTCCGGCATAGTTGAGTAAGTTGTGGGAAACCTTTCCATGATAGGCTAGCAGATGTAGGGGATTGTAGGTGTACCAGCCTATCTATCGGTTAAGGGGACCTCTTTGGAAAGGTTGTGTCTCGGTCATCCATTTCTCAAACACCATGCAGTGCGAGAAATACAACGGAGGAGATCGAGTCTTGTGGGGAAAAGTGGGCAAACCTCTACAGAGTGTACAAACTAATCATGATTAGTTGTGTCCCCGGTTATGGACATCTTGAGTATCTGGTACTTGAATTATTGATTTGATCTCATCACTTTACTTAAATAATTTGTTGGGTTATTAATATTATTTTGGGATTGAGTTGGGGTTACCTTCTCAATGTTTTCAACAAACTTTGTAGTGAAATAAAACATATTCCTTTGTTGTAGGAAAAAACTAGCTTTATGCAAATGATAACCATGGAGCCTCCACTAGCCAAATATGCATGTAGTGATAGCCATTATTCATCATTGCTCTACAGTGTGAAATTGCTAGTACATTCAATGTACTGACCTACATGGCTGCAACATCTCATGTTGTACGAATCTTACGACGAGTAAGTGATACGTTAGGGTTACGATGTCTACACTCAACCTTGTAGTTGGCGTTGTTGGGAACTCTACAACTCTGTTGTTACTTTTGCTATTTGGATTGAGGTAATAGTATTTACGTTACTTTATACATGTGATTTACCTCTGTTATAAATCCTCGAGTACTGTGTGTCAGCATACCGATCCAGGGATGACACTTAAGCACAGAGAGTTGACCGTGTGAGGTCAGGTCGCTGCATTATTCTGTCCGGAGGAGAACATTTGTTGATTATCGTTTCCATACCAAAGAACAACAAGATTTTTACGAGACGGTTTGCTTGACAAGAAGCACATCATAAGCAACATGAAGTGGGTGGATTGGAAGTACATAGATGGAAATGAATACTACTTCCCCCATGTTCATGAGAGCTTCCGATTGAGAGGTGTTGATGCTTTTGTGGGACAAAAGCTAAGCAAGTGGATGATGAGATGGTGATGTCGTTTTACTCCAGTGCACACTTCTATCCAGATGGAAAGATTGTGTGGATGACTCAGGGCACTAGATACCAGTCAACAATCTCAGAGAGGGCTGCTCTTATCAAGGCCCAGAAGAAGGAGAGAATGACATTGATGTATATGGAAAACCAAGGATGGATCACAACACAATGGCTCACATGTACAAGACCATTCCTGGTGAAGCATTGGATGCTCACAAGTTTGGCTCCATATACTTTCTGCTTGCTGGTTTGGCCACTACAAACTATATCTTGAGGCACACCTTGTTGTCTAAGTCTAGAGATGAGAGGATGATCCATGGCCACTCCATCAACCTATTGCATTTGTTTGATATACCAAAGAAATTCAAAGTCATGAGCCTGATTGTTGAGACAATCAAATGACCAACTGCTGATCAGAAGAGGTCATGTGGATATGCACCACACATACATATGCTTATCAACTCCAGGGTTAGAACAGGGACATATCTGCTTGACAGAGAGCACTGTCCTGGTGATGGATGCTTACCATCCAATTTCAGTTGAGGCCCAAGAAAAGGCTGAGAAAGCAAAGGCAGCTAAAGCAGCAAAGTCAGCAAGTGCGCCCAATGCATCAATAATGAATTTCAAGACCAAACCTAGCCAACCTAGCCAAGAATCAGGAGAGCCTAGAGTGGATAGTGGAAGATAAGATGTATAATCTTGATGTCAAGGTCACAGAGATCCAATCCATTCCGGAGAAGCTGAGAGATGATGCTGAGGATAGTGATGACATACCTACCACTGACAAATTCTAGACTGTGCCAAGGGCACCCAGGCCTACTGCTGAGCTAGTTGCAGACACGAGGCCTACTCACTCCGCACCTGCTGCCACTCCCATACTGCCACCCCTAGTGTCAACTCCACCTGCTCAACAGACATTAGCCAAGGCATTTGAAGAAGCAGTTCTCTCAATGCCATCTATGCACACCGGAGCCAGAAGACCCCTTCAAGAGCTCCCGGAGATCGTGCCTAGAGTGCTGCATAGTGCTACCTCTTGAGCACTGTGTTGGTTTTCCCTTGAAGAGGAAAGGGTGATGCAGCAAAGTAGCGTAAGTATTTCCCTCAGTTTTTGAGAACCAAGGTATCAATCCAGTAGGAGGCTACGCGCGAGTCCCTCGCACCTACACAAACAAATAAATCCTCGCAACCAACGCGATAAGGGGTTGTCAATCCCTACATGGTTACTTACGAGAGTGAGATCTGATAGATATGATAGGATAATATTTTTGGTATTTTTATGATAAAGATGCAAAGTAAAATAAAAGCAAAGTAAAAAGCAAAGGAAATAACTAAGTGTTGGAAGAATAATATGATGAAGATAGACCCGGGGGCCATAGGTTTCACTAGTGGCTTCTCTCAAGAGCATACGTATTTTACGGTGGGTGAACAAATTACTGTTGAGCAATTGACAGAATTGAGCATAGTTATGAGAATATCTAGGTATGATCATGTATATAGGCATCACGTCCGAGACAAGTAGACCGACTCCTGCCTGCATCTACGACTATTACTCCACTCATCGACCGCTATCCAGCATGCATCTAGAGTATTAAGTTCATGAAAACAGAGTAACGCCTTAAGCAAGATGACATGATGTAGAGGGATAAATTCATGCAATATGATAAAAACCCTATCTTGTTATCCTCGATGGCAACAATACAATACGTGCCTTGCTGCCCCTACTGTCACTAGGAAAGGACACCGCAAGATTGAACCCAAAGCTAAGCACTTCTCCCATTGCAAGAAAGATCAATCTAGTAGGCCAAACCAAACTGATAATTCGAAGAGACTTGCAAAGATAACCAATCATACATAAAAGAATTCAGAAGATTCAAATATTGTTCATAGATAAACTTGATCATAAACCCACAATTCATCGGTCTCAACAAACACACCGCAAAAGAAGATTACATCGAATAGATCTCCACGAGAGAGGGGGAGAACATTGTATTGAGATCCAAAAAGAGAGAGAAAGCCATCTAGCTAATAACTATGGACCCGAAGGTCTGAGGTAAACTACTCACACTTCATCGGAGGGGTTATGGTGTTAATGTAGAAGCCCTCCGTGATCGATGCCCCCTCCGGCGGAGCTCCGGAACAGGCCCCAAGATGGGATCTCATGGGTATAGAAGGTTGCGGCGGTGGAATTAGGTTTTTGGCTCTGTATGTGATCGTTTGGGGGTACATAGGTATATATAGGAGGAAGGAGTACGTCGGTGGAGCAACAGGGGGCCCACGAGGGTGGAAGGCGCGCCCCCTACCTCGTGGCCTCCTCTTTTATTTCTTGACGTAGGGTCCAAGTCTCCTGGATCTTGTTCGTTCCAAAAATCACGTTCCCGAAGGTTTCATTCCGTTTGGACTCCGTTTGATATTATTTTTCTGTGAAACTCTGAAATTGGCAAAAAAAAGCAATTCTGGGCTGGGCCTCCGGTTAATAGTTTAGTCCCAAAAATAATATAAAAGTGAATAATAAAGCCCAATAATGTCCAAAATATAAGATAATATAGCATGGAGCAATCAAAAATTATAGATACGTTGGAGACGTATCAAGCATCCCCAAGCTTAATTCCTGCTCGTCCTCGAGTAGGTAAATGATAAAAACAGAATTTTTGATGCGAAATGCTACTAGGTATAATTTCAATGTAATTCTTCTTAATTGTGGTATGAATATTCAGATCCGAAAGATTCAAGACAAAAGTTTAATATTGACATAAAAATTAATAATACTTCAAGCATACTAACTAAGCAATTATGTCTTCTCAAAAGAACATGGCCAAAGAAAGTTATCCCTACAAAATCATATAGTCTGGCTATGCTCTATCTTCACCACACAAAGTATTTAAATCATGCACAACCCCGATGACAAGCCAAACAATTGTTTCATACTTTTGACATTCCCAAACTTTTTCAATCTTCACGCAATACATGAGCGTGAGCCATGGACATGGCACTATATGTGGAATAGAATGGTGGTTGTGGAGAAGACAAAAAGGGAGAAGATAGTCTCACATCAACTAGGCGTATCAATGGGCTATGGACATGCCCATCAATAGATATCAATGTGAGTGAGTAGGGATTGCCATGCAACGGATGCACTAGAGCTATAAATATATGAAAGCTCAACAAAAGAAACTAAGTGGGTGTGCATCCAACTCGCTTGCTCACGAAGACCTAGGGCATTTTGAGGAATCCCATCATTGGAATATACAAGCCAAGTTCTATAATGAAAAATCCCCACTAGTATATGAAAGTGACAAAATGAGAGACTCTCTATCATGAAGATCATGGTGCTACTTTGAAGCACAAGTGTGGTAAAAGGATAGTAACATTGTCCCTTCTCTCTTTTTCTCTCATTTTTTTATTTGGGCCTTTTCTCTTTTTTTATGGCCTCTTTTCTCTTTTTTTTATTTAGTCCGGAGTCCCATCCCGACTTGTGGGGGAATCATAGTCTCCATCATCCTTTCCTCACTTGGGACAATGCTCTATTAATGATGATCATCACACTTTTATGTACTTACAACTCAATACTTAGAACAAAATATGAATCTATGTGAATGCCTCCGGCGGTGTACCGGGATATGCAATGAATCAAGAGCGACATGTATGAAAGAATTATGAACGGTGGCTTTGGCACAAATACAATGTCAACTACATGATCATGCAAAGCAATATGACAATGATGGAGCGTGTCATAGTAATCGGAACGGTGGTAAGTTGCATGGCAATATATCTCGGAATGGCTATGGAAATGCCATGATAGGTAGGTATGGTGGCTGTTTTGAGGAAGGTTTATGGTGGATGTATGATACCGGCAAAAAGTGCGCGGTATTAGAGAGGCTAGCAAAGGTGGAAGGAAGAAAAGTGCGTATAATCCATGGACTCAACATTAGTCATAAAAAACACATATACTTATTGCAAAAATCTACAAGTTATCAAAGCAAAGTATTACGCGCATGCTCCTAGGGGGATAGATTGGTAGGAAAACACCATCGCTCGTCCCGACCACCACTCACAAGGAAGACAATCAATAAATAAATTATGCTCCGACTTCATCACATAACGGTTCACCATACGTGCATGCTACGGGAATCACAAACTTTAACACAATTATCTCTCAAATTCACAACTACTCAACTAGCATGACTCTAATATCACCATCTTTATATCTCAAAACAATTATCAAGCATCAAAATTTTCTTAGTATTCAACACACTCATAAGAAAGTTTTTACAAATCTTGAATACCTAGCATATTAGGATTATTTAAGAAAATTGCCATGCTATTTAAGACTCTCAAAATAATCTAAGTGAAGCACGAGAGATCAATAGTTTCTATAAAACAAATCCACCACCGTGCTCTAAAAGATATAAGTGAAGCACTTGAGCAAAACTATATAACTCAAAAGATATAAGTGAAGCACATAGAGTATTCTAATAATTTCCGAATCATGTGTGTCTCTCAAAAGGTGTGTACAGAAAGGATTATTGTGGCAAACTAACAAATAAAGACTCAAATAATACAAGACGCTCCAAGAAAAACACATATCATGTGGTGAATAAAAATATAGCTCCAAGTAAAGTTACCGATGGAAGTAGACGAAAGAGGGGATGCCTTCCGGGGCATCCCCAAGCTTTTGCTTTTCGGTGTCCTTATATTATCTTTGGGGTGACATGGGCATCCCCAAGCTTAGGCTCCTGCCACTCCTTGTTCCATAATCCATCAAATCTTTCACCCAACACTTGAAAACTTCACAACACAAAACTCAGCAGAAAATCTCGTGAGCTCCGTTAGCGAAAGAAAACAAATGACCACTTCAAGGTACTGTAATGAACTCATTTTTTATTTATATTGGTGTTAAAACTACTGTATTCCAACTTCTCTATGGTTTATAAACTATTTTACTAGCCATAGATTCATCAAAATAAGCAAACAACACACGAAAAACAGAATCTGTCAAAAACAGAACAGTCTGTAGTAATCTGTAACTAACGCAAACTTATGGATCTCCAAAAACTCAGCCAAAATAGGACGACCTAGAAAATTTGTTTATTTATCAGCATAAATTGGAATCAATATTTTATCACGTTCTGGTGATTTTTAACAATTATTTTCGTGAACAGAAAGTTTCTGGAAATTTCTGCAAGATCAAATAACTATCATCCAAGAAGATCCTATAGGTTTAATGAGGCACAAACACTAACTAAAACATAAAAACACATCTAACAAGAGGCTAGATCAAATATTTATTCCTAAACAGAAGCAAAAAGAAAAAAAAGAAAATAATAAAATTGGGTTGCCTCCCAACAAGCGCTATCGTTTAACGCCCCTAGCTAGGCAAAAAAGCGAGAAGAGATCTAGGTATTGCCATCTTTGGTAGGCAATCCGTAAGTGGCTCTCACAATAGATTCATATGGTAATTTTATTTTCTTCCTAGGGAAGTGTTTCATGCCTTTCTTTAATGGAAATTGGAATCTAATATATTCCCTTCCTTAATATCAATAATTGCACCAATCGTTCTAAGAAAAGGTCTACCAAGAATAATAGGACATGAAGGATTGCAATCTATATCAAGAACGATAAAATCTACGGGCACATAGTTCCTATTTGCAATAATAAGAACATCATTAATTCTTCCCATAGGTTTCTTAATAGTGGAATCCGCAAGGTGCAAGTTTAGAGAGCAATCATCAAAATCACCGAAACCTAGCAAATTGCACAAAGTTTTGGGAATAGTGGAAACACTAGCACCCAAATCACATAAAGCATAGAACTCATGATCCTTAATCTTTATTTTAATAGTAGGTTACCACTCATCATAAAGTTTTCTAGGGATAGAAACTTCCAACTCAAGTTTTTCTTCAGAAGATTGCATCAAAGCATCAACGATATGTTTGGTAAAAGCTTTATTTTGACTATAAGCATGAGGAGAATTTAGCACGGATTGCAACAAGGAAATACAATCTATCAAAGAGCAATTTTCATAATTAAATTCCTTGAAATCCAAAATAGTGGGTTTATTATCATCTAGAGTTTTGATTTCTTCAATCCCACTTTTATCAATTTTAGAATCAAGATCTAAAAACTCCGAACTTTTGGAACGCCTTCTAGGTAAAGGTGGATCATATTCAGTCCCATCATTATCAAGATTCATATTGCAAAACAAATATTTAATTGGGGACACATCAATAACTTTTAGATCTTCATCTTTATTTTCATAGAAATTTGAAGTACGCGCTTTCATAAAGGAAACTTTCTTAGCACGCATCCTAGCGGTTCTTTCTTTGCACTCATCAATGGAAATTCTCATGGCTTTGAGAGACTCATTGATATCATGCTTAGGAGGAATAGATCTATGTTTTAAAGAATCAACATCAAGAGAAATTCTATCAACGTTCCTAGCCAATTCATCAAATTTAAGCAATTTCTCTTCAAGCAAAGCATTGAAATTCTTTTGCGAATTCATAAACTCTTTAACACTAGTCTCAAATTCAGAGGGCATCTTATTAAAATTTCCATAAGAGTTGTTGTAGGAATTATCATAATTATTAGAGGAATTGCTAGGATAAGGCCTAGGATTAAAGTTTCCTCTATACGCGTTGTTACCAAAATTATTCCTACCAACAAAATTCACATCCATAGATTCATTATTATTCTCAATCAAACTGGACAAAGGCATATCATTAGGATCAGAAGAAACACTTTTATTAGCAAATAATTTCATAAGTTCATCCATCTTTCCACTCAAAACATTAATTTCTTCTATCGCATGCACTTTTTTATTAGTAGATCTTTCAGTGTGCCATTGAGAATAATTAACCATAATATTATCTAGGAGTTTAGTAGCTTCTCCTAAAGTGATTTCCATAAAAGTGCCTCCCGCGGCCGAATCCAAAAGATTTGTAGAAGCAAAATTCAATCCGGCATAAATTTTTTGTATAATCATCCACAAATTCAAACCATGAGTTGGGCAATTACGTATCATTAATTTCATCCTCTCCCAAGCTTGTGCAACTTGTTCATGATCAAGTTGCTTAAAATTCATAATATCGTTTCTAAGAGAGATGATCTTAGCGGGAGGAAAATACTTAGAGATAAAAGCATCTTTGCACTTATTCCAAGAATCAATACTATTATTAGGCAAAGACGAAATCCAAGCTTTAGCACGATCTCTAAGCGAAAAAGGAAATAGCTTCAATTTAACAATATCATTATCAACATCTATCTTCTTTTGCATATCACACAAATCAACGAAGTTATTTAAATGAGTAGCGGCATCTTCACTAGGAAGGCCGGCGAATTGATCTTTCATGACAAGATTCAACAAAGCAGCATTGATTTCACAAGATTCAGTATCGGTGAGAGGAGCAATCGGAGTGCTAAGGAAATTATTATTGTTGGTATTGGTAAAGTCACATAATTTGGTATTATCTTGAGCCATCGTGACAAACAAGCAATCCAACACACGAGCAAACAAAAAGCGAGCGAAAAAAAGGCGAACAAAAAAGAGAGGGCGAATAAAACGGCAAGGGTGAAGTGGGGGAGAGGAAAACGAGAGGCAAATGGCAAATAATGTAATGCGGGAGATAAGGGTTGTGATGGGTACTTGGTATGTTGACTTTTGCGTAGACCTCCCCGGCAACGGCGCCAGAAATCCTTCTTGCTACCTCTTGAGCACTGCGTTGGTTTTCCCTTGAAGAGGAAAGGGTGATGCAGCAAAGTAGCGTAAGTATTTCCCTCAGTGTTTGAGAACCAAGGTATCAATCCAGTAGGAGGCTACGCGCGAGTCCCTCGCACCTACACAAACAAATAAATCCTCGCACCCAATGCGATAAGGGGTTGTCAATCCCTACACGGTCACTTACGAGAGTGAGATCTGATAGATATGATAGGATAATATTTTTGGTATTTTTATGATAAAGATGCAAAGTAAAATAAAAGCAAAGTAAAAAAGCAAAGGAAATAACTAAGTGTTGGAAGATTAATATGATGAAGATAGACCCATGGGCCATAGGTTTCACTAGTGGCTTCTCTCAAGAGCGTAAGTATTTTACGGTGGGTGAACAAATTAATGTTGAGCAATTGACAGAATTGCGCATAGTTATGAGAATATCTAGGTATGATCATGTATATAGGCATCACGTCCGAGACAAGTAGACCGACTCCTGCCTGCATTTACTACTATTACTCCACTCATCGACCGCTATCCAGCATGCATCTAGAGTATTAAGTTCATGAAAACAGAGTAACGTCTTAAGCAAGATGACATGATGTAGAGGGATAAATTCATGCAATATTATAAAAACCGCATCTTATTATCCTCGATGGCAACAATACAATACGTGCCTTGCTGCCCCTACTGTCACTGGGAAAGGACACCGCAAGATTGAACCCAAAGCTAAGCACTTCTCCCATTGCAAGAAAGATCAATCTAGTAGGCCAAACCAAAGTGATAATTCGAAGAGACTTGCAAAGATAACCAATCATACATAAAAGAATTCAGAAGATTCAAATATTGTTCATAGATAAACTTGATCATAAACCCACAATTCATCGGTCTCAACAAATACACCGCAAAAGAAGATTACATCGAATAGATCTCCACGAGAGAGGGGAGAACATTGTATTGAGATCCAAAAAGAGAGAGAAAGCCATCTAGCTAATAACTATGGACCCGAAGGTCTGAGGTAAACTACTCACACTTCATCGGAGGGGCTATGGTGTTAATGTAAAAGCCGTCCGTGATCGATGTCCCCTCCGACGGAGCTCCGGAACAGGCCCCAAGATGGGATCTCGTGGGTACAGAAGGTTGCGGCAGTGGAATTAGGTTTTTGGCTCCGTATCTGATCATTTGGGGGTACGTAGGTATATATAGGAGGAAGGAGTATGTCGGTGGAGCAACAGGGGGCCCACGAGGGTGGAGGGCGCGCCTGCGGGGTAGGCGCGCCCCCTACCTCGTGGCCTCCTCTTTTATTTCTTGACGTAGGGTCCATGTCTCCTGGATCTTGTTCGTTCCAAAAATCACGTTCCCGAAGGTTTCATTTCGTTTGGACTCCGTTCGATATTCTTTTTCTGCGAAACTCTGAAATAGGCAAAAAACAGCAATTCTGGGCTGGGCCTCCGGTTAATAGGTTAGTCCCAAAATAATATAAAAGTGAATAATAAATCCCAATAATTTCCAAAACAGAAGATAATATAGCATGGAGCAATCAAAAATTATAGATACGTTGGAGACGTATCACATAGCACTATACTTTTTCAAGATTTTTGGTAAATTGTTGCCAAAGGGGAAGAAAATGTATAGATCATAGGCTTCGAGAGAGAGAGAGAAAGTCTTTTGCTACATTGTTGGTTCTTATTGCCTTGCTACTTCGTTTGGTTGATACTACTTATTGTGTTATGCTCGTGAGATACTTTGTGTGGTTATCTATTTGATCATACTATGTTTAATGCGTGCTTATATGCGTACCTCTATGATTGTTTGTGTATGATCATTCACTTGTATCTTTGGTGATGCGTGCATGTTATTCCACTCTTATCATTTTGTGTGTTCCACCAAGATGTATGTGACATGGAAGAGTGACCCATGATCCTAATCGATTGTGCATTTGCGTTCAAACATAAAATTCAAATAATGCACAAATTTAGGGGGAGGTCTTTCCTATCACATACTTCTCAAAGCGACGATGTATTTCATTCATTTTATCATTTGTCGAAGCTTTGATCTATATGTTGTCATCAATTACCAAAAAGGGGGAGATTGAAAGTGCAACTAATCCCCTGGTGGTTTTGGTAATTCATAACAACATATAGCTCATTGAACTAATATCCATTCAAGATAAATATTTCAGGAAGTTCAATGAATGGCATGACATGGACTAGAGATGTGGACCCCTCAAAATGCTAAGGACATATATTGGCAAAAGACTCTTCATCTTTATTTTAGTGATCCAAGATCACATTGAGTCCATAGGAAAGACAATACTATTAAAGGGGGATGAGGTGTTTCTTAATGGCTTGCTTGCTCAAATTCTTAGTGATATTTCTCCAAAACCCTCAACCACTTTCTCCATCCAAATATGTCAAAACCCTAAACTCCAACTCGGCCCCACCGATTCTTTCTATCCGGCGCCACTGAATTCATATGACTTAGTCGTAGCCAGAAACCCTAATAGTTCATTCTCACTGATACGGGTCTCGGTCTCACCGAGATGGCCCTGCCAACACTCTATGACTTGTTGCATTTATTTTGGTCTCACCGAGTTATGAAATCGGTCTCACCTAGTTATGCAATCGGTCTCACCGAGTTGGCTTTGAAGATTCTCTCTTGCCTTATTGCTTCGCTTTGGTCTCTCCGAGTTGATGCAATCGGTGCCACCGAGATGATGCTTGCCCTAAGCCCGGGCACATCGGTTTCACCGAGTTGTTCCAGTCGGTCCCACCAAGATTCCTAATGTTCACATTTTTGAACTAATCGGTGCCCCGAGTTTAATCATTCGGTCTCACCGAGATGGGTCAAATGTATGTAACAGTTGGATCTTGTGTGGAGGCTATATATACCCCTCCACCCCCTTCTCCATATGTGATAGAGCCATCAGAATGTGCCTACACTTCCAGCATACATTTTCTGAGAGAGAACCTCCTACTCATGTGTTGAGATCAAGATATTCCGATCCTACCACAAGAATCTTGATTTCTATTCTTCCCCAAGTTGCTTTCCACTCAAATCTTCTTTCAACCATATCCAAATATGTGTGAGAAAATTGAGTGTTGGGGAGACTGATACATCTCCAACGTATCTATAATTTATGAACTATTCATGCCATGTTTACAAAAAAAAATATGATTCTGGTATGGTTTGATTAGAACTAACCTGGACTGACGTTGTTTTCAGCAGAACTACCGTGGTGTCGTATTTTGTGTAGTGCAGAAATAAAAGTTATCGGAAAGAGCAGAAAATTTACTATGATTTTTTATGGACAAAAAGAGACCCCTGAAGCACCGAAGTTGGACCAGAAGAGTCCCGAGGTGACGGCAAAGGTGGAGGGCGCGCCCACCCCCTAGGGCACGCCCCCTATCTTGCGCTGCCTCGTGGACCCCCTAACTTGAAACCGACGCCAAAAATTCCTATAAATCCAGAAACCCCCAGAAAGAAACCTAGATCGGGAGTTCCGCCACCCTGTCAGAGGGGGAAACCATCACCGGTGGCCATCTTCATCATCCCGGTGGTCTCCATGACGAGGAGGGAGTAATTCACCCTCGGGGCTGAGGGTATGTACTAGTAGCTATTTGTTTGATCTCTCTCAATCTCTATCTCTATCTTGTGTTCTTGATTCGGCACGATCTTGGTGTATCGCGAGCTTTGTTAGTATAGTTGGATCATATGGTGTTTCTCCCCCTCTATCTTCTTGTGATGAATTGAGTTTCACCTTTGAGATTTCACTATTATTGGATTGAATACTATTATGGATTTGAGAACACTTTATGTATGTCTTGCATGGGATACCCGTGGTGACAATCGGGTGTTCTATTGATTCACTTGATGTATGTTTTGGCACTCAACTCGCAGATTCCCGAGGTGACATTGGGGTAATCTATGCATAGGGGTTGATGCACATTTTCATCTTTGTTTCACCGGTAGGAATCTTGGGGCACTCTTTGAGGTTTTTTGTGTTGGAATATTATGATTCCGAAGTTGTTTGATGCATATCATATAATTGACTCACGGGTACTTGTGCTGACGTTGGAGTATTTAGGTGACGTTAGGGTTGATTGATGTGTACCATATGGTGTTATTTTACTACGAACTCTAGGGCTGTTTGTCACACTTATAGGAATAGCCCAATGGATTGATCAAAAAGAATAACTTTGAGGTGGTTTCCAACCCTACAAGCAATTTCATCTTATGTTCTCTGCGATAGGAAGTTTTGACTTTCGTCGCACGTTGAGGGATTGCCATATGATACAATTATGTTATCACTGTTGAGAGAACTTGCACTAGTGAAAGTATGAACCCTAGGCCTTGTTTTCAAGCATTGCAATACCGTTTTCGCTCACTTTTACCACTAGCTACCTTGCTGTTTTTATATTTTCAGATTACAAAAACCTATATCTACTATCCATATTACATAGTATCACCATCTCTTTGCCGAACTAGTGCACCTATACAATTTACCATTGTATTGGGTGTGTTGGGGACACAAGAGACTCTTTGTTATTTGGTCGCAGGGTTGTTTGAGAGAGACCATCTTCATCCTATGTGTCCCACATATTTAGAAACCTTAGGTCATCCACTTGAGGGAATTTGCTATTGTGCTACAAAACTCTGCGCTTGGAGGCCCAACACGAGTTTACCAGAAGAAGGTTGCGTTGTAGACATCAAGCTTTTTTCTGGCGCCGTTGCCAGGGAGGTTAGTGCTTGAAGGTATATCTTTAGCTCTTGCAATTGAATCTTTTAGTTTCTTGTTTTATCACTAGTTTAGTCTATAAAATAAAACTACAAAAAATGGAATTAAGGTTGCCTCATATGCTCCATCTTTTTAATATCTTTCGTGAAAATGATGGAAAGGACAATTGTGCTCAAGTGTTAGAAGAAGAAGTCAATAAAATGTTTGGCGCTAAATCTTTGAATGATGAGCATGATTGCAATGTTGTTAGTATGATTTCCTTGAGTATCCATGATGCTAATGATATGCAAAGCCACAAGCTTGGGGATGCTATGTTTGATGAAGATGATATTTTTAGTCCCCCAGGTTTTGATGAGAAAATTTATTATGTTGATAGCATGCCTCCTATTTATGATGATTATATTGATGAAAATGGGTTTGGAAGAGTGTCAACTCTAGGTAACGATCTCACTATTTTGGAGGGTGTTGAATCTTTTCACACTATTGATGAAAGTGGATTTGGAGAGGTCATGACTTTATTTAATGACGATTCCACTATTTCGGAACAGGTTCCAATTGATTATGAGAACAAAGTTGCTATCTGTGATGATTATTGTTATGGCATGTATGCTATAAAGAATAATAATAACCATGAAACTTTTCATCATGATTTTAATTTTCAATTGGATTATGCCTCAGATGATCGTTATTTTGTTGAGTTTGATCCCACTACTATGAATGAGAAGAATTTTCTTATGCGGAGAGTAGTAAAATTTCTATGCTTGTGCATCATCAAAAGAATGCTTTTATGTGATAGTTATATTGTTGAATTAATAATGATGCTACTGAAAATTATTATGAGAGAGGAACTTATGCTTTTGCATATCTCAATAATATCAAGTTTCCTCTCTATTTGTCGAAAGTTTTGAAGTTTTGCTTGTTTTACCTTCCTATGCTAGTTCATTCTTGTTCCCATAATTTGTTTGCTCACAAAATCCCGATGCATAGGAAGTGGGTTAGACTTAAATGTGCTAGTGATATTCTTCATGATGCTCCTGTTATGTTTCAATTCTTATCTTTTATATGAGCATCATTGAAATCATCATGCCTAGCTACAAAGGCATTAAAGAAAAGCGCTTGTTGGGAGACAACCCAATATTTGCCCCTACTATTTTTGTGTGTTAACATGCTTAGGCTAGTGTATTAATCATGTTTTATAGCTTTTGTTTCAATAAATTGCCAAGTAAGACCTTTGGGATGGTCTATGGTGATAGTTGATTTGATCTTGCTGAGGAATAGAAACTTTGCGCCTAGTAAAATAATTTTCATTTTTTACATAAGCGTGATAAAATCCTGGTTTTTTGCACAAGATTTATATACAAATTACCAAGTCTGTCATAAGTTCTCAGAATTTTTGGAGTAGCAGAAGTATGGTTGTTGTTCAGATTACTACAGACTGTTCTGTTTTTGACAAATTCTGTTTTCTTTGTGTTGTTTGCTTATTTTCATGAATCTATGGGTAGTATCGGAGGGTATGAACCTAGGAGAAGTTGGAATACAGTAGATATAACACCAATAGAAATTTAGAATGAGTTCACAACAGTACCTAAGTGGTGATTTGCTTTATTAAAACAACAGAGTTACAAGTTTTCTGTTGAGTTTTGTGTTGTGAAGTTTTCATGTCTTGGGTAAATTTTCGATGGACTATAGAATAAGGAGTGGCAAGAGCCTAATCTTGGGGATTCCAAAGGCACCCCAAGGTAATATTCAAGGACAACCAAGAGCCTAAGCTTGGGGATGCCCCGGATGGCATCCCCTCTTTCATCTTCGTTCATTGGTAACCTTAGTTGGAGCTATATTTTTATTCACCACATGATATGTTTTTTGCTTGGAGTGTCATTTTCTTTTATTAGTATTTTCTTGCTGTTATTTAGAATTTTTTTTGTATATTTTATTTCAATAAAAATGTCAAGTATAGCCTTTACCATGCTTATTTTGCAGGTCTATATGTTGCTGTTTGAAAACAGAAAGTTTGTTGTTATGTTTTGAATATTGGTGAAAAGTCAGAACATGATAAAATTTTGAAATTTTTACACAATGAGTAACAACAAATTATCTACAGTGTGGTAATCTTTGAGAATTTTTGGAGTTAAAGAAGTATGATTCCTCTTGCATTCTTTACAGACTGTTCTGTTTAGACAGATTGCTGTTATGTTTGCATTGTTTGCATATGTTTGCTTGTTTAATGATTCTATTTGAGGACGGGAGTATTAAATATGCAGAGGCATATAGTATGCAATGGTAAATAATAATTTTAATAATTTTCTACAGTAGAGAATGATAAGGTTTATGCATTGATTTATACTAACTTATCTCACGAGTTCTTGCTAAGTTTTGTGTGCATGAAGTTTTTTTTTAGATCCCGGGAAACTATGATATGAGAGGCATTAAGGAGACACAAGGCTCAAGCTTGGGGATGCCCAAGGCATCCCTACCTAATATTCGAAGAATGGTCATCCCTGGTTAATATTTCAAGAGGTCTCAAGCATCTAAGCTTGGGGATGCCCCGGTTGGCATCCCACCTTTCTTCTTCAACAATGATCGGTTAGTACCGGTTGAGCCTAAGTTTTTGCTTCTTCACATGATATGTGCTATCCTTGCAATGTCATTTTATTTTGTTTTCCTTGTTTGAATAATATTCGAAGATCTAAAAAATTTAAATGAAAGAGTGTCTTCTCATAGTTACTTAATTGTTCGACTACTCATTGATCTTTACTTATATCTTTTTGGAGTAGTTTGTCATTTACTCTCGTGCTTCACTTATATCCTATGAGTAAATGGTTGAATGAATTGAATATCATAAATTTGAATTTATACATGTTTCATATGCTTATACCATGGGGAGTAATGACTTCACATATAATAAGTATAGGAGGTAAATTTATTGAAAGTTAGCAAACATAGTATTGGTCACTTGAACAATCCATGAAATAATATTGTAGGAAGAGAGATTTCACATATAAATATACTATCTTGGACATATTCTATGATTGTGAGCCCCATTAATTATTTTCAAACTTGATCAAATTAGTTGAAGTTGGACAAGGAAGACAACATAATGTGTTATGGTTTGGTATATTTGTATAGAAGTTATATTGCTATGGATACTCCAACATGTGGTGCTTGCTATTTAGAATCTTTTGCTAGCCAAAATTTCTGTACTAAGCGGGAATACCTGTTGGTGTACAAAAGTAGGGGCACACCTTTGTACCCCTTTACTTGTGCACGGGCAGTAGGAGCCGCGCGCCACGGCCACACTAAGTAGGGCAGATGAGGGGGGCCGGAGAGAAGCCGAAGCCCAAGACAACGCCAAGGCCAAGAACACAAAGAAGCAGAGGGACGGAGCAAGTTCCCCCGGCAAGACCCTTGCCGGGGCAGCCTTAGCGGCCTCGGCAAGATCCTTGCTGGGGCAGCTCGCCCACACCAACGGAGTGAGCCGCCCTTGAGCGCACAGGTTCCAACCCATCCAACTACGTTGGGACCAGGGCTCGAGAGGCCCCCCCGTGGTGGCATGCAGATCTTTGTCAAGATCATAAACACACAAGATCAGATGAGGACCAGAAGACGGCGACCCTCAGCGAAATACTTGCCGAGGAAGGCCACAAGACCCCCGGCAAGATCCTTGCCACGGTAAGACCCTTGCCGGGCCCCCGGCAAGGCCCTTGCCGAGGATATCAGTGGGGCCACAGCCAGGCCCGCAGCAGCCAAGTTTCTACCGCCATTCGCATGCAGCTGCCAGCCCGACCAGTTGGGCTGGCACCTGCGTTGCAACATGCAGCTTCCAGGCCAGATTAGCAAGTGCCTGTGTGGCGGTATGCAGATCTTCGTGAAGACCCTACCACCGCGCCACCTCAGCTGCTTGCCTGCCCATGTGGCGCCGCATGCATCGCTGGCCAGGGCACGTGTCGAAGCGAAGAGAAGCAGCGACAGACGGGACGGGCCTCGCTCCCCATCCCCGATAAAGCTAGGGGACACCTAAGCGACGCATTAAATGCGTCTTGTCCTGTAATACGGGCGATATGCTCATAGTACTGTAGGCCTTTCCACCTCCTGTGTGCCACTGTGGCAGCCCCTTTCGACTATAAAAGGAGGCCCATGGCATACTGGAGAGGGATTCGGCTCTTTTGAACTATGCAGCCACCATAGCTAGTTCGAGAGCTCAAGAACTCTCTTAAATACACACCAAAGCAGGACTAGGGTTTTACGCATCCTCGTGGCCCTAACCTAGGTAAACGATCCTTGCGCTGACTGTTAATCCTGCTCTTCTCACAATCCTGCTCTTCTTGTGATCCCATAGGTGTCGTTCCCCACCGACATCTTTGGCACGCTAGTTAGGGGGCGCATTTGTGAGAATCTGGTCTAGTAGTTAGCCTAGCAGTTCTTCATGGCCATGACTCCCAAGAAGAAGACGATCACGGCGATCAGCTCGTCGGGAGCCGAACGGCCCGTGCGAGTGCGGACGGGCAGCGGGCCGGTTGTGGACAGGACCCGGGCCGCGGTTCGCATGCACCAGCATCGCTCTAACAGTCGGAGCCTGGTGAGCGGCGTCGTTCGTGCGCCAGGCGACGGGCCGCACGCCGCCAAATCCAAAGACGGAGCTAGGCCCCTGCAGGCGGTGCGGGGCCCTCCAGGAGTGTCGTTGTGCCACCCACGGGCGGCGTAGCAACCTCCAAGACGCCCTCGCCGGCGCCCACAGCGCACTCTTCCCAGGGTGCGCGCGACGAGCAGCGCCACCACGCTGGAGACCCCGGACACCGCCGTGGGAAGAGCCCTGTGCATCGTCCGCAGGACGAAGGTGTCCAGCATGCTCGCCGAAGTGCTGGCGAAAATGGCACGCAGCCGTTGGGCCGTGGTAGAGCTCCTTCTAACGTAGTTAGAAGTCGAAGCTCGCCACGGTCCACGCAGCTGTCACCACGACCCACGCTAGCGGAAGCTTTAGTGCGCGCGCAGCTGCTCCTCGACATCCCTCCTGCTGCGGAGAAGCTCGACGAGTGGAGAGCCACCATTCGGAGCCTCGTCGCCGTCGCCAACAAAGATGATCCGCGACCGGCGGGCCCCTCGAGCCGGCGCTCCATCGAGCCACCACATGCCAGCGCCAGGAGGACTAGGGATGCTGCGGTCATGGTGCACTCTCCTCCTCCTCGCCAGCCACCGCGGGTCTCGGCCCATCGTGACGACGCTTGTGATAACATCTCTATAGCGTCGTCCGACTCGCGGACCCACAGTGACCAGTGCCAAGTTCTTCGAGAACGAGCTCACGAAGATGCTCGAACCACTATCGAGCGTCGGCGTGATACGTGCCACCAGTTGGACAAGCGGACGGGGCCTGCTATGGACCACCCAGCACCGGGGGGCTCCGACGGCCTACCTTACGAGGTGGGCTACCCAGCCTTTACCCGCGAGCTACGACAGTTCCAGTGGCCGTTCCACCACACGTTCAATCCCGACGTCAGCGAGAAGTACACTGGCAAGACCGATCCGTCAGAGTTCCTCAGCATCTACACCATCGCGATGCAGGCTGCCGGAGCTCGCGACGACAAGGTGCTTGCCAATTGCTTCCCGTTGGCACTGAAGGCTAATGTCATGCCTTGGTTGATGCACTTGCCGGCGGATTCCATTTCTTCTTGGTCGGATCTGTGCCATGAGTTCGTTGGCGCCTTCACTGGAGGCCACCAAGCTCATGGGCAGGCCAGTGATTTGCATATCATTCCCCAGAAGGAAGGGGAAACCTGCGCAAGTACATCCAGAGATTCAGCCGGGTGCAGTAGAACATCCCCGATGTTCATCCCGCTTCTGTGATCAGCGCGTTCCATCAGAACGTGCGCAACTGCAAGATGCGCGAAGAGCTGGCGATGACGAAGGTTAAGGATGTGGCTGAACTCTATGTTCTGGCCGATAGGTGCGCCCGGGCTAAAGAGGGAAGGAAGTACCCCGCCGAGGACGCTGGCGCGGAAACCGACTCTACTGATGAAGACACCGCCGCCCCGACGAAGAAGGGCCGGCGTCGCAACAGGAAATGCAAGGGCAAAGCCGTGCTTGCTGTCGAGGGATCCGACAGCACTGACGCCACCAAGAAGGCCAAGGCAGATGACCCCGGCAAAGAAATCACCGGGTGCGCCGCTTGCAGGGCATTGGCGGCTGCCGACAAGCCAGGGGGCTCCGACAAGCAGTACTGCAAGATCCACCGCACCAAGGGCCACAACCTCCAGAACTGCCGGCAAGTCGAGCTGCTTGCTGAGAAGCAAAAGGCCAGGTATGAGAGGCGGGTCAAGGAGAAGGGTCAGGACGGTGCCGAGGGATCCGGCAAGAAGTGTGGCGGCCAAGAAGGCCGTCGCGGCAAGGACAACCAGCAAGAGAGGCCCGCCCGGGGCCGTGACAAGAAGCAAGAAGACGATGATCATGACGAGGACGACGAATCCGGCGAGCAAGAGTTCCAGATGGCTACGAAGGCCATGTGCGTCGATGGTGGCGCCTCGCTGCATACTTCTCACCGCCAGCTCAAGCAGTGGGCGCGTGAGATTACAGCAGCGGAGCCGTCGTTCGACGCTCAGAAGCTGCTGAAGTGGTCCAGCACGCCCCTCATCTTTGATGCCGAGGACCACCCTGACCGCACAACCGCGGTCCGGTGTTTGCTGTTGTTGGTCTCGCCAACGATAAGCAACCTCAAGGTGAACAAGATGTTGGTTGACGGCAGGGCCGGCCTGTCACACCCTGATTTTCATGCCACAACACTTCAACTAATAAACATGATAAAATGTGGTCTGACAAAAAATTTTGAGTGTTTTGTCTTTGCTTTGATCGAATGTTTGACTGCTGTTTGTAGGTACTCTAAAAATCAAATAAATTCTCCAACTCTTGTACTCCTTCCCCTTGATCCAAAAACCTTTCCCAATGATCATGCCATGTGTATAGGACATAAAAATAATTTCTTACAAAAATAATTTGGCCAAATAGTATTTTCAAAAATTAGTTTTCCAAAAACCCCTGAATTGAGATTTGCACTACAAGTACTTAATTAAGGGCAGTAAAAATCTTTCCAAAAATATATTTGACTCCTATTAGATATAGGACACCCAGAAACCACAAAAACATAATTTTAAAAGTTATTTTCCTATTTTATTTAAATGCTTTTTCTTTAGACCAGAAATGGTCTTTAATAGGTTAAAATTACTTTAATGCTTTAAAAATATTAGGGAAAAACCTAGGGAAACTCAGTGGACATGTATTGTCCATATATAAGAGATTCAACACATGGTCATGTTCAAAATATTGGTCAAATCCCTCAAAAAACCTTTCTGGATATTTCAACCTTTTGAAATACTTACAAAGGAAATATTCCCCAAAAATTCCAAGAAAATTCTAGCATGTCACATATGACATGTTTGATGATATTGCCACGTCTCATGTCATGGAGAATAGTATAACCCCATGAAATCCTCTCAAAACAACTTCTGTCATTTTTCAAGTTTGAACAACTTTGCACTGTCAGACATGTGCAAATGCTCTCAAACTTGGTGCACATGCTCAAATGGTGTAATAATGCATCTAGACCAAATGGCACAAGTTGGAGAGAATTTTATCTTGATCAAAGTGCCCCAAAACCCTCTCTGTCCAGAACCAAATTTGAACAACTTTACATTGGCAAGTTTCTCCTTTTGATCTCAACTTTTGTGGACATGTTTCAGAACCTCAAATGATGACACTACACTAAGTGGTGCATCAAGGAGAATAGATTTGCATCACTAAATCTTGGAAAGTCCATTTCTGTTGATTTCTAGGGTTTACAAAAGTCGCATTGGCAACTTTGCCCAAATGAGCTCCAACTTGGTGGAACACCCTACTTCTATGTGCCATTTCATCCTGTTAAATTTCATGTCAAGTGAAATTAAATTTCTTGCCAAAACACCATCAAACACCTTCTGACAGAAACACAAAATCCCTGTTTAGGCCCCTTCCACTAATCTCCATGAGCTGAACTTTTTCCCACGGTCTCCCCTGATCCTCCTCTAACTCCTACATGCTTTGCTGCCCAAGGAGCAATGATTAAGGGGGGGCAGAGACCCATTTTTCTTCTCTGGACAGCCACTTTTCCCTCCCTTTCTCATCTCTCTCCCACTCCTGGCAAGTTACATAGCATCCAAAGCCTCCCTCCCTCTTGTTTACTCTTCCTGCAGACGCCAGACACAAGTGGACGCGCGGGTGCACGCGAAAAGCCGCGGACGCCGGCCATTTGCATGCTCTGGAGTGCGAGGCAGAGCAGGCGACCATTGACGCCGCGTCCCCCGACCACCTCGAGCCTCCCCCTTGCGCCAGTCGAGGTGCCTCGGCGTCCGCAACACGCCACCGCGCTGGCCCCCTCCTTTCCCTCTCTGTCCTGCCCATGTCGCGCGTGCCCAGAGCCGCCTGAGCCCGCCAATGCGCGTGCGAGCTCGTGGCTCCACGCAGAGCTGGCCCCGCTCCCTCTCTCTCTTCCTGGTGCCCAACTTCACCCCCACGAGCACCGCAGACAACCCCTCGCTCGCTCCCCTTGTCGCCCGAGCTGTTTCCACAGCCACCCGTGCGCCGCGTCCACGGTGAGCCGTGGGTCGGCTACTTAAGGCCACCCCCGAGGCCCCTCTCTACTCCTTTGGCCCTCTCTCCCTCCCGTGCATTCCCTGGACCAACGCACTGCTCTTCCCGTGCTCTCCTTGCACCTCCATGGCTGGAGCAGTGCCGCCGGCCGCCACTTAAATTCATGGTCCTCGGCCCCTCTCTCGTCCCCATGAACACTCCCGCACCCTCTCATCACTACCGCCAACTCACCCAGTGCTCCATCCCCTCCTCCTCGTGCCTTCCTCGCCTTGCTGAACCCCGCCATCGCCTGTTCCCGCCGCGGCCGAGGCCTCGCTCGCTCGGGCGCTCCCCGGCGGAAACTGGGTCCCCAGGTGGACGTAGCCCATCCTTCCGAGCTCGCCGGATGCGGGCAGTCGCCGGACGTGGCCGGAGCCACCGGAACGGGCGCCAGCAAGCGCTCGGCCCCGCCTTCTCTGCCTCCTCTATCGCAGGCGGGAGGAGGGAGACGACCCGGCGGGTGGACCCCGCAGGTTAGTGACCCAGCCAGCGGGCCCCTTCCATTTAAGTGGAAGCGTACCAGCCTCTCCCCCGCTTCCTCGCAGCGCAGACGCCCCAGTGCGAGTTCGCCTCCGATGTGGCCCCTGCGCGCGTGCCGCCGAGCCGCTTCACCGGCCCAGTGGCGCCCTGGCACTAAACCTCGCCCCGTGCGCGCTGCCGCCGCCCAGATCTGGCCCATTTCGGTAAATCCTTTTTCCTTTTCTTTTTCTGTAGACTTGTAAAATCCATATAATATTCAAATCAAGTCCAAATTTGATGATTCAAATTTCTAGTAGTTCCTAAAATCATGCCCTATCACGTGGTGCTATTTGTACATTTTTCCAGAAGCATCTCCTTCATAAATATTTATGAAATCCCCTTTTTCCATTTCTGCGATAAAGTTTAGAAAATCACAGAGAGCCCATTTTTTATCCAAATGTCATGATTCAAATTCCTGTATACTAGTAAGTTCAAACCTTAGTTTTTGAACATTTTTTCCAGTACTTTTTCTACCACATGACATATTGGCCCATTTCTCCATATATTGCTAACTTTGCAAATTCATAGGAAATTCATTTGAACTCCAAATCAAGTGAAACCAACTCCTAAATGCTTCTAAAATCATTCCTTGATAAAGGGTGCCTTTGCTCATTTTTCAAAAATAATTTTCCTGTACACTTATTGCAAATTCACAAATCCCTTGATTCCATCATATCAAAATGTTTAGAAATATCCACTGACCCAATTCCAAAGAAACCAGTCTGGTTATTTTTCATATAACCAGAGATGTCCTAGAAAAGTCAAATTAATATTTTTAGAGCACTTTTATTTCCTGCCTTGTTGTGTTGCTTACAATGTTTGTTTCCGACGTTAGTTGACGAAGTAGACGAAATACTCGGAGATGGACCAGAAGATTTGAAGACTTTGATGAACCAGGCAAGCAGCCCTTTGACCATGAGGAACCATTTTACATCTGAATAGCATTTTCGTTGCTTCACTGAGTGCATGATATACCTTGAATGGCAACCTTGCTAGGCTTGCCTCCGTTGCATACTCCATTGATACTTGCATTGTTCATGACTCTACCCTTGCTCAGAGTTGTGTTGGTGGGTTATAGAAATATGCTATAGTAAATGTCTACGCAAAGTGGGTCAGGGTTATGCATGGAAAGAAACAAGTGTTGTTTGACATACTTGCAAACGGCCCCAGTGGGTGCCACTGATGCCCCTGGGAGATGATGATGAACGAGGTCACTACTTGGTGGAGAAGTAGTGTACCAAGGCTTGATAAAAGTGTTGTTTACAGAGACGGATTAGATTTAAGATTTGTCGACCGTCCAAACCAAACATGCGCGACCACTCTACCCTTATATGGGGAAGGGCATTATTGATTACCTAGGCCGATACAAGCTTGGAGCCCGCATTACTAGTGACGGGAGAGTTGTTGTTGCGCTCCCTCGGGACGGGGTCGTGCCAGGTAGGGCGGCCAAGAACATTTTTATGGGGCACCGGACACACCGTTGGTACCCAGTGCTTGTGATGTGAGATGATTATGGAGCGTGGCTCCACGAAAGTGTTATGTGATAATGTTGGGCACGGGGGTTACTACCAATCGAGTGGACTCTATGTTAGTGTCGTCTAGGGAAAGATAGTGATCGGGTGCTTACCCCGGGTACTTGAGGTACCGCGGGTCGTGGATGACACGGAAGTTCCCCGGCTCTTGTGGGTAAAGTGTGCAACCTCTGCAGAGTGTAAAACTATGCGAATAGCCGTGTCCACGGTCAAGGATAGTTGGGTGGTGCTGCTTAGACTACGTCCATATGTTTCTCACAAACAACACGGTTTGGTAAATCTGTTGACGTGATTCGTGAGGAAGTCACGATGAGCTTGAGCATGAGTTGTTCATAACTCTTTCTTGATGTTGATGTTTGTAACCTCCTGATACTTGTTGCAGACGCATTCATATCCTTGATAAGTGTTGATCATACTTGCATGAGAAAAACTAGCTTTCTGCAAAACTGCCAATTTAGCAGTAGAATCTTGCATGATTATTCTGTTATCACTCTTGGGTTGCTTGCGAGTACATTCAAAGTACTCATTGGCTTGCCACTGGTTATTTTATTGGCCAGGCATGAAAGAACATGATATAATGAAGAGTACCTTGGTGACGAACTTGCGAGCTAGGACGCTTCCCAGTCAGAATGTTTGTAGGGTTAAGGCAGATGGCATGGGTCCAAGTTATCGACGAAGATTTCCGCTGCGAAGTTATACTCCAAACTTGACCATAAATGTCATAATTTATGTAAGAAAGTATGTATGGATGTAAGACTCTTGTTATACAGCTTCTTTATGTTCAGTTAGCATTGATCTCTGGGATCACTGTACACGTGCATTCGGTGATCACGACTCATGAGTCGGGGTCCCCACAGAGCTGGTATCAGAGCCATCCTGACTGTAGGAAGCCTTAGTTAGCATGGTCGTTAGTTAGGGTAAAACTATTTTCAAAAGTATCGCTAGTTTTCAAAAACTATCTATACTTCTCTTCCTTCTCAATTTTTTCGAGAACTAAGGTATTCTTTCCTTATTGATCTCTTCCCCTTCAAAACTTTTGGTCGCTAGAACCCTTATGCCCCTGACCACTGGATTCCTTCAAATCCTCGTTGATAATCTAGAAGGAGGATGCCTTGTCAGACATTCACCCACATCTTCCGAACACAAGATTGGCGACACCACAACAAGACGACACCAACAGATGATACATCCTCAAGGAATGAGGACATGAATACCCATAAGATGGTGACACCCTTGACACTGCCCCAAGATGATGCGACCTTAACCTGCAATGATCAGGGCATAGGATATGCAAGATCATGATATACATCGTTAAATAGAGTAACCCTGCCACTACCGTTGTTGTATCGGCAACCACTGGTGGATGAGAACCTCGCCATTTGGTATGCCTCACTATAGTGAGCAGGAAAACGGTTCTCTTCATCCCCCGCTCTCGGTTATGATATTGTCAACAATGTGTCCAACAGATTGGACCTCTATTATGCCTTGTTAATGTCATTGCATAAAGGATTGCCACCTGGAACCGCCGACAACTTAAAAAGGCAAAAGTGATTGTCATGATTAAGAAGACAAGAGAAGACCACGTCAATGCCAGCTACGAGGAGCCACCTTCACCCCATCCCCTCATCAGGCAAGAAGTTGTTGAATATTCTTCAGGCTCAACCTAGATCGTTTCATCGAACAAGAAACGTAGCAACTCCTGAGGAAAACTTAGAAGACTGCACGAGGCACAAGGAACGATTACTGAGTCCGAGAACCCCTAGGGTAGGATGAGTCGTGTACCCCCTATGCACAGTCGAGTACGTATGATGGTTTGAATAGAACCATTATTGTGTGTTGCTTGTTTTTATTGTTTGTGTTTTGAGATAAGTCGCATTTTTGCCCTAGGCAACAGGTACGCGACTATATCACCTTCCTTACCTTGTTTCTTTTGTTTGGCCCTTTTTGCACCTGTTTGTTTGCACTTGCACTATAGAAGCCCCTTTAGGCATCCCACCAACTCTATGCTATTTTTCCTCTCATCTCTCTCCTCAATTGAAGACCAGTAAGACAAGATACACCAAGGATTCTACCTCGGCGACCAACAAGCACTGAAGGATTTTTCTACAGCCTCCTCGACCAAGTGGAACCCCGTAGAGCTATGTTTACACCTCATGACTAGAAACCCATCCCCAGACCCTTCGAGACTTCATGAGATACTCCAGCACGAACCCTTAATCAGGTGCCTAACCCCCAGAATTGCGAGAGAACCAGTTAAGCCTCCGCAACCTTGCACAACACTGGGTGCATTATGGGACTAGTGGACATAGTGAACGAGCATGTTATCATCTTAAGATAGCACCAAACTAACGATGCCATAGGGAAGACCAATTTGAGGATATTGCTATAGAGGACAAATGACTTGATGAGTTTATATCAGTGACCTTGAGGAATTATTTGAGACTCTTCGGTGGATTATAAGGCTTTCTTGTTGGTAGATGAACTTGGTGGGATCAGTTAATAGAGTAGCATGACTCTCATTGCCCCTGATTAAATTGGACAATTATGATTGCAAGCTAACATTCTCGGAAGTATAAGGATTTGACTTAGCCAAGCGGACATTCATAGAAGATAGTTGGCATTAAGGTATTGACTTGGGGGGGGGGACATATAGAAATTCTCGTTGGACATGAGATTTGGATTTAAGTAGGTGATCCTAGTTGAGTATAGATGTTGAATTAGCCTAC
This sequence comes from Aegilops tauschii subsp. strangulata, assembly GCF_002575655.3. NCBI lineage: Eukaryota > Viridiplantae > Streptophyta > Magnoliopsida > Poales > Poaceae > Aegilops > Aegilops tauschii. Next base: position 292,153,875 of record NC_053038.3, read on the forward strand.
ATGGTTCGGAGTAAATTGGATTTAGACTGAAGATCTCGATCATGATACCATGTTTCTCGGTGGACGATAAACTAGGAGATTGGGTTAATTGTCAAAGTTGATTTAGGGGTCTATATAAAACCTGACCTTGGAGTTTACTTGACCATGATAATGGAAATTGGTGGACTTACCATAGTAGAGATAGCCCTTTCTAGTATTTTGGGATTATAGGACATTAGGAGATCATGTGGAACACCATAAACATTGGATTTGTAGAATTAATAGATTGTGTAGTGATTGATGGAAGTTAATGGGCTGTTGTAATTGATTCTTAGGAAGGCAAGAAGATCTTGGAGTGGCATACGACGTGTTTCCCAAGAATAAAGATGCACTACCTTGGAACCTGGGAGAATAGGATGAGCACTTGGATTGTCATGTTTAACTCAAGCTTGGAAGCTTGTATACACATGGATTTTTAGGGGTAGACATACGTACGAGTTTGGGGATCGTAGACATGTATGATCCTGTTAAACCTCCTCTCGAAAGTCCTGAGAATAATAATAGCATGAGTGATGATTGGAGCTGACCTACAAGAGTTGATGCTTTCGGTGGTATAAGGTTATTTGTTTAAAGGACTAGATAGAACAATTGGCCTCTCAGAAATCGTGCTTAAGGATAAGATGATAAACGTTGACTCGCACACTAGAATCCTTGAAACCCTTAAGCCCCACCAAGCCACGATATGGTCGGAATCACAACCACGGGCTTTGGTTCTAGGTCAAGTAGACCCTGGCCAACACTCAACCATGACCACCACCAATACCCCAGCCTACTTTATGTACCCCGTCAGCAAAGTCTTCCTGGAGTACTTAGATAAGATAGTTGTCATCATTATTTGGTGACCTACTTGTCTACCCGAAGACGAAAGAAGAGCCATTCAGCTAGTCAAGGAACATTTGAAGACCGCCATGCCAAGGAGAAAGAACTATACCAACCACCATCGTCAAGGAGTGAACTTTCTCGTCGAAGACCAGGTGTATCTGCAAGCCACTTCTCTCAAAGGAACTAAGTATTTCCATGTCAAAAGGAAGCTCACACCAAGATTTACCGGCCCCCTCCAAGAACACTTCGAGACGAAGAGTAGACGGCTACCAGCTGGAGTTACCACCTGAGTTACCCACTGTGCACAGCGTTTTCCACGCGACACACCCCCGGAAGTGTTTCCAACTTCCTAACTAGCCCGATCTCTACGAGGGCATCAACCACCGAGCCAACCCCTAGCCCAATCTAACCTACCGCGATCCACCCATTAGCGACCTGGATCAAGAACAACGTCACACACGAAGCCACATCATCAAGTACTTCAAGTTCAATGGAGCACCACGCGGAAGCAGAAGCAACATGAGGACGTGAAGATTGCCCCACATTTAAGTTTTGTACTCCTTCCCGCGCCTAGTTTGGGAATCTCGGGGACGAGATTCTTGTAAGGGGGTAGGTCTGTCACACCCTGATTTTCTTGCCACAACACTTAAACTAATAAACATGATAAAATGTGGTTCGATAAAAACTTTTGAGTGTTTTTTCTTCGCTTTGATCGAATGTTTGAGTGTTGTTTGCAAGTGCTCTAAAAATCAAATAAATTCTCCAACTCTTATACTCCTTCTCCTTGATCCAAAAACCTTTCCCAATGATCATGCCATGTGTATAGGACATAAAAATAATTTCTTACAAAAATAATTTGGCCAAATAGTATTTTCAAAAATTAGTTTTCCAAAAACCCCTGAATTGAGATTTGCACTGCAAGTACTTGATTAAGGGCAGTAAAAATCTTTCGAAAAATATATTTGACTCCTATTTGATATAGGACACCCATAAACCACAAAAATATAATTTTAAAAGTTATTTTTCTATTTTATTTAAAGCCTTTTTCTTAAGTCCAGAAATGGTCTTTAATAGGTTAAAATTATTTTAATGCTTTAAAAATATTTGGGAAAAACCTAGGGAAACTCAGTGGACATATATTGTCCATATATAAGAGTTTCAACATATGGTCATGTTCAAAATATTGGTCAAATCCCTCAGAAAACCTTTCTGGATATTTCAAGCTTTTGAAATATTTACAAAGGAAATATTCCCCAAAAATTCCAAGAAAATTCTAGCATGCCACATATGACAAGTGATGATCTTGCCACGTCTCATGTCATGGAGAATAGTATAACCCCATGAAATCCTCTCAAAACCACTTCTGTCCTTTTTCAAGTTTGAACAACTTTGCACCGTCAAACATGTCCAAATGCTCTCAAACTTGGTGCACATGCTCAAATGGTGTAATAATGCATCAAGACCAAATGGCACATGTTGGACAGAATGTTATCTTGATCAAAGTTCCCCAAAACCCTCTCTGCCCAGAACCAAATTTGAACAACTTTACATTGGCAACTTTCTCCTTTTGATCTCAACTTTTGTGGACATGTTGAGAACCTCAAATGACGACACTACACTAAGTGGTGCATCAAGGAGAATAGATTTGCATGACTAAATCTTGGAAAGTCCATTTCTGTTGATTTCTAGGGTTTACAAAAGTTTCATTGGCAACTTTTCCCAAATGAGCTCAAACTTGGTGGAACACCCTACTTCTATGTGCCATTTCATCCTGTTAAGTTTCATGTCAAGTGAAATTAAATTTCTTGCCCAATTCACCATCAAACACCTTCTGACAGAAACTCAAAATCCCTGTTTAGGCCCCTCCACTAATCTCCATGAGCTGAACTTTTTCCCACGGCCTCCCCTGATCCTCCTCTAACTCCTACATGCTTTGCTGCCCAAGGAGCAATGATTAAGGGGGGGCAGAGATCCATTTTTCTTCTTTGGACAGCCACTTTTCCCTCCCTTTCTCATCTCTCTCACACTCCTGGCAAGTTACAGAGCATCCAAAGCCTCCCTCCCTCTTGTTTACTCTTCCTGCAGACGCCAGACACAAGTGGACGCGCGGGTGCGCGCGAAAAGCCGCGGACGCTGGCCATTTGCATGCTCTAGAGCGCGAGGCAGAGCAGGCGACCGTTGACGCCGTGTCCCCTGACCACCTCGAGCCTCCCCCTTGCGCCAGACGACGTGCCTCGACGTCCGCAACACGCCACCGCGCTGGCCCCCTCCTTTCCCTCTCTATCCTGCCCATGTCGCGCGTGCCCAGAGCCGCCCGAGCCCGCCAATGCGCGTGCGAGCTCGTGGCTCCACCCGGAGCTCGCCCCGCTCCCTCTCTCTCTTCCTGGCGCCGTACTCCACCCCCACGAGCACCGCAGGCAACCCCTTACTAGCTCCCCTTGCCGCCCGAGCCGTTTCCACGGCCACCCGTGCGCCGCGTCCACGGTGAGCCGCGGGTCGGCTACTTAAGGCCACCCCCAAGCCCCCTCTCTACTCCTTTGGCCCTCTCTCCCTCCCGTGCATTCCCTGGACCAACCCACTGCTCTTCTCGTGCTCTCCTTGCACCTCCATGGCCGGAGCAGTGCCGCCGGCCGCCGCTTAAATTCATGGGCCTCGACCCCTCTATCGTTCCCATGAACACTCCTGCACCCTCTCATCACCACCGCCAACTCACCCCGTGCTACATCCCCTCCTCCTCGTGCCTTCCTCGCCTTGCCGAACCCCGCCATCGCCTGTTCCCGCCGCGGCCGAGGCCTCGCTCGCTCAGGCGCTCCCCGGCATAAACTGGGTCCCCAGGTGGACGCGGCCCATCCTCCCGAGCTCGCCGGAGTCCGGGCAGTTGCTGGAGGTGGCCGGAGCCACCGGAACGGGCGCCAGCAAGCGCTCAGCCCCGCCTTCTCTGCCTCCTCTGTCGCGGGCGTGAGGAGGGAGACGACCCGGCATGTGGACCCCACAGGTCAGTGACCCCGCCAGTGGGCCCCTCCCATTTAAGTGGAAGCGTACCAGCCTCTCCCCCGCTTCCCCGCAGTGAAGCCGCCCCAGCGCGAGTTCGCCTCCGACGTGGCCCCTGCACGCGTGCCGCCGAGCCTTTGGGCTGACCCAAAGGCGCCCCATGCGCACTGGCGCCACACAGATCTAGCCCATTTCGGTAAATCCTTTTTCCTTTTCTTTTTCTATAGACTTGTAAAATCCATAGAATATTCAAATCAAATCCAAATTTGATGATTCAAATTTCTAGTAGTTCCTAAAATCATGCCCTATCACATGGTGCTATTTTTACATTTTTTCAGAAGCATCTCCTTCATAAATATTTATTAAATCTCCTTTTTCCATTTTCGTGATAAAGTTTAGAAAATCACAGAGAGCCCGTTTTTGATCCAAATGTCATGATTCAAATTCCTGTATACTTGTAAGTTCAAACCTTAGTTTTTGAACATTTTTTCCAGTACTTTTTCTGCCACATGAAATATTGGCCCATTTCTGCATATATTGCTAACTTTGCAAATTCATAGGAAATTAATTTGAATTCCAAATCCAGTGAAACCAACTCCTAAATGCTTCTAAAATCATTCCTTGATAAATGGGTGCCTTTTCTCATTTTTTAAAAGTAATTTTCCTGTACACTTCTTGCAAATTCACAAATCCCTTGATTCCATCATATCAAAATGTTTAGAAATATCCACTGAGCTAATTCCAATGAAACCAGTCTCGTTATTTTTCATATAACCAGAGATGTCCTAGAAAAGTGAAATTAATATTTTTAGAGCAATTTTATTTCCTGCCTTGTTGTGTTGCTTACTATGATTGTTTCCGACGTTAGTTGACGAAGTAGACGAAATACTCGGAGATGGACCAGAAGATTTGAAGACTTTGATGAACCAGGCAAGCAGCCCTTTGACCATGAGGAACCATTTTACATCTTAATAGCATTTTCGTTGCTTCACTGAGTGCATGATATACCTTGAATGGCAACCTTGCTAGGCTTGCCTCCGTTGCATACTCCATTGATACTTGCATTGTTCATGACTCTACCCTTGCTCAGAGTTGTGTTGGTGGGTTATAGAAATATGCTATAGTAAATGTCTACGCAAAGTGGGTCAGGGTTATGCATGGAAAGAAACAAGTGTTGTTTGACATACTTGCAAACGGCCCCAGTGGGTGCCACTGATGCCCCTGGGAGATGATGATGAACGAGGTCACTACTTGGTGGAGAAGTAGTGTACCAAGGCTTGATAAAAGTGTTGTTTACAGAGACGGATTAGATTTAAGATTTGTCGACCGTCCAAACCAAACATGCGCGACCACTCTACCCTTATATGGGGAAGGGCATTATTGATTACCTTGGCCGATACAAGCTTGGAGCCCACATTACTAGTGACGGGAGAGTCGTTGTTGCGCTCCCTCGGGACGGGGTCGTGCCAGGTAGGGCGGCCAAGAACATTTTTATGGGGCACCGGACACACCGTTGGTACCCAGTGCTTGTGATGTGAGATGATTATGGAGCGTGGCTCCACGAAAGTGTTATGTGATAATGTTGGGCACGGGGGTTACTACCAATCGAGTGGACTCTATGTTAGTGTCGTCTAGGGAAAGATAGTGATCGGGTGCTTACCCCGGGTACTTGAGGTACCACGGGTCGTGCATGACACGGAAGTTCCCCGGATCTTGTGGGTAAATTATGCAACCTCTGCAGAGTGTAAAACTATTCGAATAGCCGTGTCCACGGTCAAGGACAGTTGGGTGCTGCTGCTTAGACTATGTCCATATGTTCCTGACAAACAACACGGTTTGGTAAATCTGTTGACGTGATTCGTGAGGAAGTCACGATGAGCTTGAGCATGAGTTGTTCATAACACTTTCTTGATGTTGATGTCTGTAACCTCCTGATACTTGTTGCAGACGCATTCATATCCTTGATAAATGTTGATCATACTTGCATGAGAAAAACTAGCTTTCCACAAAACTGCCAATTTAGCAGTAGAATCTTGCATAATTATTCTGTTATAACTCTTGGGTTGCTTGCGAGTACATTCAAAGTACTCATTGGCTTGCCACTGGTTATTTTATTGGCCAAGCATGAAAGAACATGATATAATGAAGAGTACCCTGGTGACGAACTTGCGAGCTAGGACGCTTCCCAGTCAGAATGCATGTAGGGTTAAGGTAGATGGCATGGGTCCAAGTTATCGACGAAGATTTCCGCTGCGAAGTTATACTCCAAACTTGACCATAATGGTCATAATTTATGTAAGACTGTATGTATGGATGTAAGACTCCTGTTATAAAACTTCTGTGTGTTCAGTGAGCATTGATCTCTGGGATCACTGTACACGTGCATTCGGTGATCATGACTTATGAGTCGGGATCCCCACACGGCCTGAACTTGATCTTGCCAGTCGTGATCAAAAGGCTGCAAATCCCTGATGGAGACCTCGAGGAAACGAGCACGTTTCAAGGGGCCAATCCGGGGAGGAGCCAGCCGAAGGGGAAGGTCACACTGCCGGTGACGTTTGGAGGAGAGTTGAACTACAGGACGGAGAGGATTGTCTTTGATGTAGCCGAAATCCCCTTGCCCTACAACGGGATCCTCGGCCGCCCAGCACTGGCCAAGTTCATGGCGGTGTCGCACTACGCCTACAACATGCTGAAGATGCCTGGGCCGATGAACATCATCACCGTCCCCTCCGACAAGAAGGACGCGCTGATCTGCGCCGACCTACTCTACCGGGAAGCAGTTGCAGCAGCTGCAGCCAAGGCACTTGCTCCTGCCGCTGAAGCCCCTGGAGGGAAGAAGAAGACCGGCAAGACCTCTCGCACCCACTCCGGAAAGCGCACCTCTTTGGAGTGTTGTGTTACCGTCGAGGACGTGCCAGAGAGCTCCACCGGCAAGAGCAAGAAATCCAGAGCTGAGCCGCTGGAGACCAAGAAGGTGTCTGTTAGGGAGGAGGGCACGAGAGAGGCTTTCACCATAAGCTCCACCCTTGACAGCAAATAGGAAGGCGCGCTCATCACCTTCCTTCGGGCGAATGTCGACATGTTTGCATGGCAAGCATCTGACATCCCCGGTGTTCCTAGGGAGGTGATTGAGCACCACCTAGCTGTCTGTCCTCATGCGCAGCCCGTCAAGCAGAAGGTCAGGAAGCAGGCTCTGGAAAGGCAGGAGTTCATCACAGAGGAGATCGGGAAGTTAGAAGCGGCAGGTTTGGTGAGAGGAGTGCTCCATCCGGCGTGGTTGGCCAACCCGGTCGTGGTGCACAGGGCAAATGGGAAGTGGAGGCTGTGTATTGACTACACAGATATCAATAAGGCTTGTCCCAACGCCCCCTTCCCGTTGCCACGCATCGACCAGATTGTTGACTCCACGGCCGGGTGTGATCTGTTGTCATTCCTCGACACCTACTCGGGCTACCACCAGATCTTCATGACAAGAGAAGATGAAGAGAAGACAACATTCATCACCCCATGTGGTACATATTGCTTTTTACGGATGCCTTTCGGGTTGAAGAGTGTTGGCTCGACGTTTGCAAGAGCGTTCCAAATTGGTTTTGAACCCCAGCTCCATAGAAATATGGAAGCATACATGGATGACATAGTGGTCAAAACCAAGGACAGGGCAACTCTTGTACAGGACCTGGAAGAGACGTTTACCAACCTGCAAAATATCAACCTCAAGCTGAACCCTGAGAAGTGTGTCTTCGGCGTTCCGTCCGGCAAGCTTCTCGGGTTCTTTGTATCGCAGCGCGGGATTGAGGCAAACCCAGACAAGATCAAGGCTATTGAACAGATTGAGGCGCCCAAGCGGATCAAGGATGTGCATCGGCTCACTGGTTGCGTTGCCGCCATGAGCCGATTCATCTCCAAGTCCGCCAAGCGCGCCCTCCCCTTTTTCAAAATCTTGAAGAAGGCAGGCCCAATGGAGTGGACCCCAGAAGCCGAGGCAGCATTGCAAGATCTGAAGAAATACCTTTCCTCCACGCCAATACTGGTTGCACCTAAACCACAAGAGTCGTTGCTGCTGTATCTAGCGGCAACGAATCAAGTGGTCAGTGCCGCACTGGTAGCACAGAGAGAGGTCCACGAGGAGGCAGTGGCAATGGGAGGACCGGCGGATGGCAAGCCAGAGATTCCCCCTACAGGGCCTAGTGCTGGCAAGGCAAGGCCCCCGGCAGAGTCTGACGCCATCGGAGCAGTGCCCGCGCAGTCAAGTGAAGTGGTGCAGAAGAAGAAGGTGAAGCAGCACCCGGTTTACTTTGTCAGCTCCCTCTTGCAGGGGGCTAGGTCGACGTACTCCGGTGTGCAGAAATTGCTCTTCGGCCTCCTTATGGCCTCGAGGAAGCTGCGTCATTACTTCCAAGCCCACGAGATCACTGTCGTCACTCGTCTCCCGTTGCAACGGATACTGCACAACCCAGATGCGACCGGAAGGATTTTGGAATGGGCCTTGGAGTGGTCGAGCTTTGGGTTGAAGTTTGAAAGTACCACGACAATCCAGAGCAGAGTCTTGGCGGAGTTCATGGCAGAATGGACCTCGACGCCCGACGAAGAAATCCAGGAGACCGCTCTCCCCGGCAAGGAAGCAAGCCGTGACTAGATCATGTACTTTGATGGGGCTTTCTCGCTGCAAGGCGCCGGTGCCGGTGTGCTGCTTGTCGCGCCCACCGGAGGGCACCTCAAGTATGTGATCCAGATGCACTTTCACAGGGAGATGTCCACAAACAACACCACTGAATACGAGGGGCTGCTTGCCGGTCTCAGGATCGCGGCGGACCAAGGGGTGAAAAAGCTTATCGTCAGGGGTGATTCACAGCTTGTCGTCAGACAAGTTAACAAGGATTATCAGAGTCCATTGATGGAGGCCTACGTAGATGAGGTGAGGAAACTGGAGAAGAATTTCGACGGTATACAAGCAGAGCACGTTCCCCGAGCGGAGAACGACATCGCTGACTACCTGTCAAAGCGCGCGGCATTCAAGCTACCTATGGAACCAGGTACCTTTTTGCTTTGGTTAACTCAACCATCCATTGAGCCATCAATAGAGCAGAACAAGCGGAGGAAAGGCCCCGGCAGGTACTTTCCCGCCGAGCCCCCAGGGGCTGCCAGCAAGGGTGTTGCCGCGAATCCTGAGCCTGCCAAGAGACGGCTGGCTCCGGCAGGGCGCCAAGCCCTGGCCGTAGAGACGGCTGCCCCCGTGGCGGAGGAGATGCCTTTGGTCCTTGTCGTCGAGCCCCAGGCTCCAGCATGGGCACAACATACCGTCCATTTGCTCCAAACAGGGGAACTTCCTGAGGAGCAGGAAGAAGCGGAAAAAGTAGCCCGTCGGTCTGCCTTGTACCAGTTCGTCGATGACGTCCTGTACAGAAGAAGACCGAACGGTGTGAAATTGAAGTGCATCCCCCGGGAGGAAGGACTGGAGCTGTTGGCAGAAATACATGGAGGCATATGTGGCTCACACATAGGGTCAAGGGCCTTTGTCGGCAAGGCATTCCGGCAAGGCTTCTTCTGGCCCACCGCCCTCAGGATGCAATGGCACTAGTAACCAGGTGTGAAGCGTGTCAGTTCCATTCAAAGAAGCTTCATCAACCAGCTCAAGCCCTCCAAACAATCCCTCTCTCCTGGCCATTTTCGGTCTGGGGGCTCGACATACTGGGTCCCTTCCCCCGTGTTGTCGGGGGCTTTGAGTACTTGTACGTTGCAATCGACAAGTTCACAAAGTGGCCAGAGGTGGAACCGGTGAGGAAGGTTACAACATAGTCAGCCGTCAAGTTCTTCAAGGGACTAGTCTGCCGTTTTGGTGTGCCAAACAGAGTCATCACCGACAATGGCACGCGGTTCACAAGCCACTCCTTCATGCAATACATTCAATACCTCGACAGCAGGGTCTGTTTTGCTTCCATGGCACATCCACGGAGCAACGGCCAAGCGGAGAGGGAAAATGCTGAAGTGTTGCGAGGCCTGAGAACGAAGACTTTTGACAAGCTGCACAAGAGCGGGAGGCGCTGGATTGATGAGTTGCCGGCGATTCTTTGGTCGATCAAGACGACGCCAAATCGAGCCACCGGCCAGACACCCTTTGCCCTAGTATATGGGGCAGAAGCAGTTCTCCCCACGGAACTCACATACGGGTCACCTCGAGTGCTCACTTATGATGAGCTTGAGCAAGAGCAATTGCGGCAAGATGACGCAACGCTCCTTGAGGAAGATCATCTCCGGGTGGCTGTGAGAGCAGCACACTACCAGCAGGCCTTGCGCCGCTACCATAGCCGCAAGGTCCATGCCCGAAGCTTTGAGGAAGGCGACCTTGTTCTTCGGCGCGTTCAGTCGGCCAAGAATTCCAACAAGTTGACGCCAAAGTGGGAAGGCCCTTATCGGGTAATACGAGTCACCAGGCCCGGCGCAGTCCGCCTAGAGACCGAAGATGCTATCCCAGTGAGCAACTCCAGGAACATCGAGCATCTTCGCAAGTTTTACCCGTAAGGCGCGGCTTGTCGGGCCTCCCGGCAAGCCACCTTTTGTACAAGCTTTGCCGGTAAGGCATGTAACCCTCTGTACAAAGCCAGGCGCAGACCCTGAGCATAGATAAATGAAGCGCTGGCGCCCTAAGTTATAGCATGCATGCTAGGTTAAGTCTCTTCCTGGGTTAGGGTTGATAGTGCTTAGCGGCGACTAACCCCTATCCTAGGGGTCGAGTGTGCATCTTTCTGTCCTCTTTGGTTCACAGGGCACGTGGACATATCTCCTGAGCCGCTTGGGAGAAAGAGGACGGACCGGCACTCCGGCCCCGGCAAGCCAGACTGCCGGGGGCTGAAGACACAAGGATCCAACCACGGCAAGCCAAGGTTGCCGGGGGCTGCGGATTCAGATAAGTCTTTTATCCCCTGTTATGCACTTCCGTACAGAATTGGGACATATGAAACCTCGTCCATTTTCTTAAAACCACCGTGCTCCCCTTTTCCCATACCCAAGGGCTATTCCCTGGGTCGGAACTTGGTCGTAGTCGCGGTGGCAAGAGAAATGAACGAGAGGCCTAACCCTGCTTCGCCCCTGACTCCGCCAAAAGCGTGAGAACGGTCGGCCAAAGCGGGGAGACGGCAAGGCTTGTTGCCGGGCGACACTGTTTATCTTAAAAATAACAAGGATTCGTCCTTGGAATGGGCCTCGCTCACGCACAAAGAACCCGGCAAACAACCATTTTCATTAAAAACGTCCCATACAGGTACGGTTCGTACGGAAAGAAAAACATGAGTAAGGGGATTACAAGTTTCAAATCTAACAAGTGCCTGCAGGCTTACAAACTAAAAAGAGATAAGGTGCCCGTAATCCCTTTCTTGTCCCTCTCCCTAGAAGGTGAAACAAGACAGCAGGAGGGCGAAAGGAGCGCCTAGGCGAGGTGCGAGAAGTAGAAGACACCAGGAGAACATCCCGGTGGCCATCCCGGGGAGAGGCTAGTGATGTTGATGATGGGAGAAGAGCTGGAAGACGAGGCGGCAGGACCGGCAATACGCAACGAAGGCTTCGATGCCTGCGTACTCTGACTTGACGGCCCGCCACCCACCTTCTTCGCCTTCTTCGGGCCTCCTACGCCAGTCGCCCAAGGAGGCGACCCCGAGAAGTTCAGGGGGCCCGGTGCAGATGCTGCTGCTGCCGACACCGCCCCAGGACGGCGGGTCCGACACCTAGTCGGACCTGTCATCCTCCCGCCTACTACCCTCGTCGTCGCTGTCACTGTCCTCCTCGTCGCTCTCGCTCGAGGAGGAATCTTCATCGTTGGAGGAGCTCTCCACGCAGCACTTTAGGCGAGTTCCAAGATCTCCGAAGACCTTGACGGAGAGAAGGCCGCCCTCCATCAACTTGAAGTAGAGGATGAGCCCCACCGTCAGGATATGGATGTGAGCGAATGTCTTCCATCCACGACGGAGATACATAACATGCGGTGCGGGGAAGTCAACGTCGACCCGTGTACCGCCGGTCCCGCAGGCCCTCATGTGCAATCTGAGGGCCTGGGGCGGATCGAGCTCCATCTCCTGGGCAAAGGGGGTGGGGAGACGGAGACGACGACGCAGTGGCCGGCGGAGCCTGAAGAAGAACTCGTGGGGCCGGTCCCTGACATGACCCTCCATCACAGGAGGCACCGCTGGCAGAGGCATGGTCGCCGTGCCACCTCGTCCCCCTCTCCCCAGACCGTCGCGGCGACCTCAGCCACGCCCCTCCCCCTTCCTCTCGTGGCTGTCTCCTCCACCGCGGGCTCGTGGGAAGGAGGGACGCGCTGGAGAGCAGCGACCCTAGCCGCCACCGTCGAAGGCCCAGCACCTCCTCTCGCCATGGCAGATGGAGGGAAGGAGCAAAGGTGAAAAAGATAGATGCAGAAGGAATGTGGGATGACGCCCTCCCTCCCCCTCCTTATAAAGAGGCGGGGTCGAGGCTCGGCCGCCCCATTCAGCCAATCCAGCCATCAGAGGCGCAGGGAATCGGGACCGACCTGCTGCCCCAATCAGCAACGGCCAGTTTCCCGCCTCCGCCGCCTGCCACTTGCATGGAGGACACGTGGTGGGCAAGCAGGACCGAAAAGATGGGTGAGGCGACCATTCCCCGCCCCGCAATCATGGGGCGTGGACGCCTCGAAGACTGCAACCCGAGCCCATTCAGTAAATGAGCCGCGCCTCCACGCCTCCCTCTCTTTATGGGGAAGGCTCAAGCCGCCACTTTACCACGATGTGACGCACGCGTGCGGAAACCGCCACACGCATGCCGCCCACGTCACGCACGATCCTCCATGACGCGCGTCCAATGTGGGTCGTGGGGAAGCGCAGCGGACAAAGAGTTACTGCGGTGAAAATCCACCCCGCCTGCCCGCGCACCGTTCTAGGCCTGGCCCAACAACGTGTCGCGCTTATGTGTGGCCCAGGCCAGGGGGCTCCTATCGGTGTACAAAAGTAGGGGCACACCTTGGTACCCCTTTACTTGTGCACGGGCAGTCGGAGCCGCGCGCCACGGCCACACTAAGTAGGGCAGAGGAGGGGGGCGGCGGAGAGAAGCCAAATCCCAAGACAACGCCAAGGCCAAGAACACAAAGAAGCAGAGGGACGGAGCAAGTTCCCCCGGCAAGATCCTTGCCACACCAACGGAGTGAGCCGCCCTTGAGCCCACAGGTTCCAACCCAACCAACTATGTTGGGACCAGGGCTCGGGAGGCACCCCTGTGGTGGCATGCAGATCTTTGTCAAGATCATAAACACACAAGATCAGATGAGGACCAGAAGACGGCAACCCTCGGTGAGATCATTGCCGAGGAAGGCCACAAGACCCCCGGCAAAATCCTTGCCGGGGGCGACTGCGCGCCAGGGCAAGACCCTTGCCGGGCCCCCGGCAAGGCCCTTGCCGAGGATATCAGCGGGACCACTGCCAGGCCCGCACCAGCCAAGTTTCTACCGCCGTTCGCATGCAGCTACCAGCCCGACCAGTTGGGCTGGCACCTGCATGCCAACATGCAGCTTCCAGGCCAGATCAGCAAGTGCCTGCGTGGCCGCATGCAGATCTTCGTGAAGACCCTACCACCGCGCCACCTCAGCTGCTTGCCTGCATATGTGGCGCCGCATGCGTCGTTGGCTAGGGCATGTGTGGAAGCTGAGAGAAGCGGCGACGGACGGGACGGGCCTCGCTCCCCGTCCCCGATAAAGCTAGGGGACACCTAAGCGACGCATTAAATGCGTCTTGTCCTGTAATACGGGCGATAAGCTCACAGTACTATAGGCCTTTCCACCTCCTGTGTGCCACTGTGGCAACCCCTTTCGACTATAAAAGGAGGCCCATGGCATACTGGAGAGGGATTCGGCTCTTTTGAACTACGCAGCCACCATAGCTAGTTCGAGAGCTCAAGAACTCTCTCAAATACACACCAAAGCAGGACTAGGGTTTTACGCATCCTCGCGGCCCGAACCTGGGTAAACGATCCTTGTGCTGACAGTTAATCCTGCTCTTCTCACAACCCTACACCCCGGCAACCGTAGTAGGGATTCTTGTGATCCCATAGGTGTCGTTTCCCATCGACAATACTGCTTGTGCATCCAAAATCCTTGAACTAAGTTTCTTCCATGAGTGTCCACCATATCCAAATAAATTGTTTTGTATTTGATCATGAATGGTATTTACCTGCCATTCCAAATAAATTTGCATGTGCCAAACTCTAAACCTTCAAATAATAATCTGTTTTGTATGCCTGAATCGCTCATGTAGCGACTAGGGGCTGTGAGTATCTTCCATGGTAGGTGTGTTATTCTCATGATGAGTGTTTATTCACTTATTATTCACGAGAGAGAGGCTGGTAATTGGGATGCCCAGTCCTATGATCAAAAGATAAGAAACAAAATTTCAAATAATTAAACCAAACTCCCCCAGGACTGTTGTTGGTATGGATGGTACCCGTTGTTTCGGATCAGCCGTGGATTGTGATTGTTGGTGGAGGGGGAGTAAAAAATTTATCATTCTGTTTGAGAACCGCCTATAATGTGTCTAGCATGGAAGATAGCGAGAACTCTTGGTCGTTAAGTTGACAATGAAAGCATGCCTCTCAAAATTATTTATATCTCTGTTTTAAAAGCTTCGAGCTCTCGCACCTCTGCAAATCCCTGCTTCCCTCTGCGAAGGCCCTATCTTTTACTTTTGTGCAAGAGTCAGTAGTATTCCTTCTCATTCCAACCTACTCTTTAGTTGGCAAGCATCATGTTATGGGGAAAGATCTAAGCATATATGGCCATTCAAGTATATTTGATCATGAATTATTATTGTTGACAACTATCTGTATGATAAATAAGTTGGGAGGTGAAACACTAAGCCCCTATCTTTCTATGTGTTCGTTGGATACTATTTGTTCTAAAAATATGCTTTGAGTGGTAACAATCATGGAAGACTATATAATAGTTGAGTATGTGGAATTTTCTAAATCAAAGCTCTTACATATACCCTTCCTGAAAATAAGATGAATTGTAATTGTTTGATGACTGAGAAAATAGTTTGTTAGTTTTCAAGAAAGATTATGGTCTATGCTTTAACATGTGAATAGCTTGCAACTTGATCATGAGAAGCTTCATGAGATGAGCTACTGTTATGATATGTAATGATGCTAGAAAAAGTGGTTGAAATTATCATTGATCAAACTTGTGCGCTTGCTAGCATTCACACTTCATAAATGATTCCTTTTGTCATTTACCTACTCAAGGACGAGCAAGAATTAAGCTTGCATTGGGGAGTGATACGTCTCCAATGTATCTATAATCTATGAAGTATTCATGCCATGTTCACAATAATTTTATATGATTTTGGTATGATTTGATTAGAACTAACCCGGACTGACGCTGTTTTCAGCAGAACTACCGTGGTGTCATTCTTTGTGCAGAAATAAAAGTTCTCGGAATGGGCTAAAAATTTATGATGATTTTTTATGGACCAAAATAGACTCCAGAAGCACCGGAGCTGGGCCAAAAGAGTCACGAGGTGACGGCAAGGGTGGAGGGTGCACCCACCCCCTAGGGCGCGCCCCCTGTCTTGCCGCTGCCTCGTGGACACCCGTGACGTGAAACCGACGCCAAAAATTCCTATAAATCCATAAACCCCTAGAAAGAAATCTAGATCGGGAGTTCTGCCGCCGCAAGCCTCTGTAGTCACAAAAATCAATCGGGAGCCCATTTCGGCACCCTGCCAGAGGGGGAAACCATCACGGGTGGCCATCTTCATCATCCCGGCGGTCTGCAGGACGAGGTGGGAGTAGTTCACCCTCGGGTCTGAGGGTATGTACCAGTAGCTATGTGTTTGATCTCTCTCTCTCTCTCTCTCTATCTCGTGTTGTTGATTTGGCATGGTCTTGACGTACCGCGAGCTTTGTTACTATAATTGGATCATATGGTGTTTCTCCCCCTCTATCTTCTTCTGATGAATTGAGTTTTACCTTTGAGATTTCACTATTATCGGATTGAATACTATTATGGATTTGAGAACACTTTATGTATGTCTTGCGTGGGATACCCGTGGTGACAATGGGGTGTTCTATTGATTCACTTGATGTATGTTCTGGCACCCAACTCGCAGATTCCCGAGGTGACATTGGGGTAATCTATGCATAGGGGTTGATGCACGTTTTCGTCCTTGTTTCTCTAGTAGGAATCTTGGGGCACTCTTTGAGGTTCTTTGTGTTGGATGAATATTATGAATCTGAAGTTGTTTGATGCGTATCGTATAATTTACCCATGGGTACTTGTGGTGACATTGGAGTATCTAGGTGACATTAGAGTTGATTGATGTGTATCATATGGTGTTATTTTAATACAAACAAAGGGCCATTTGTCACACTTACAGGAATAGCCCAATGGATTGATCGGAAAGAATAACTTGGAGGTGGTTTCATACCCTACAAGAAATTTCATCTTATGTTCTCCGTGATAAGAACTTTATAGTGAATTTTGTCGCACGTTGAGGGATTGCTATATGATCTAATTATGTTATCATTGTTGAGAGAACTTGCACTAGTGAAAGTATGAACCCTGGGACTTGTTTTCAAGCATTGCAATACCATTTTCGCTCACTTTTACCACTTGCTACCTTGCGATTTTTATATTTTCAGATTACCAAAACCTATATCTACTATCCATATTACACTTGTATCACCATCTCTTCGCCGAACTAGTGCACCTATACAATTTACCATTGTATTGGGTGTGTTGGGGACACAAGATACTCTTTTTTAATTGGTTGCAGGGTTGTTTGAGAGAGACCATCTGCATCCTATGCCTCCCACAGATTGATAAACTTTAGGTCATCCACTTCAGGGAAATTTGCTACAGGCCTACAAAACTCTTTGCTTGGAGGCCCAACACGAGTCTACAGGAAGAAGGTTGCGTAGTAGACATCAGAGACTATCATTTGAAGCACAAGAGCAAGGAGTTCATCATCACCACACCATCTATTACCGTTTGGAGAGTGGTGTCTCCTGGATTGGTTAGGTGTCTCTTGGGAGCCTCCGTCAAGATGTGGAGTTGAACCAAGAAGTTAGTAAGGGCAAGGAGATCGCCTACTTCATGAAGATCTACCCAAGTGAGGCAAGTCATTCGTGGGCGATGGCCATGATGGGATAGATAAGGTTGCTTCATCGTGGACCCTTCATGGGTGGAGCCCTCCGTGGACTCGCACAGTCGTTACCCTTCGTGGGTTGAAGTCTCCATCAATGTGGATGTACGATAGCACCACCTATCTGAACCACGCCAAAAATCTTCGTGTCTCCATTGCGTTTGCCTTCTCCAAACCCTTCCCTTTTCCTTCATATGCAATGTTTCACTTTTCGCTGCTATACTCTTGGAATTGCATGTGTAGGTTAATTGCTTGACTTGTGCTAATTGCTAAAATCTGCCAACAACTAAAATTGGGAAAAGGTTAAATTTTATTTGGTCAAGTAGTCTAATCACCCCACCACCTCTAGACATACTTTTGATCCTACAGCGGCCCTGGTTCTTGACCCCATCATCGACGGGTGCCACCGCATGTTCGGCTAGGAGGGTAAAGGGAGAACCACTGCGATTGTACTTCCAGCTCACCTGGTTAAGTACTTGAGTGGAGAAAGCCGAAAACTGACTGTCATAATAGGCGAGAACTGGTCGGCAATCCGATGGCAAGTGTTAAACAAAAAATCATTGGAGATTACACCGTGTTATACAAAGGGTTTGTCTTTGGGAAAACCATGTGATAAAGGTATATACCTTGGCCCGCCCGAATATGACAAAAACACTGGGGGTTAGTCACTAGCAACCGCACTCAAGCTCCTATGGCTAAGTGAAAGCACTAAAGCCATATATAGTCTGATTTCCAGGTTTCCCTCACACACTACCACCTTCGGGCACCGAAACGTCGGCTAAGGGTTATAGTGCATAGGTTGAAACACCCCTTGTAGCATCTATATTGTTGCTGAAGCCGACGACTGGTAACTTTCAAATTAAAACTGCAGCACGGGAGTCAAAAATAAAATAAAATCAGACAACATATGATAAACCATACAGAGCAACCGCGTTATAAAACAAAAGGCTCAACCATCATTTAATACATGATAGTGCGATCACTCAAGAATTACACATTTAGAACACTAGGCCTCTACTGCTCGAGCACCATCGATCACGATGGGGAAATACTGCTCGGGGTGCCTGTGCTCCTTTCCAGAGGGCAGGGTTCCGGTGGCCATCTCGACCGGCTTGATCTTGGGCCAATGCACCATGGTCTTCGTGAAGGCCATCCAAGCTCCCTCGATGCACACGGAGCGCTTAACAGTGCCAACGCAGGAAGCAGCATCACACAGCTTCTGCACCAGGCCGAAGTAAAGTATTGATGGGACGTGCCAATGGAGACATGATAACTCACAAGTATAGATCATAACAGTTTCCGACGGTAGAGTATTCAACCCAAATTTATTGATTCGACACAAGGGGAGCCAAAGAATATTCGCAAGTATTAGCAATTGAGTTGTCAATTCAACCACACCTGAAAGAGTTAATATCTGCAACAAAGTATTGAGTAGCAAAGTAGTATGATAGTAACGGTAATAGTGGCAATAGGAACAGTAGTAGTTTTGTAGTGATTGTAACAGTAGCAAAGGTGAAAGTAACTTAGAAAAGATCAATATGTGAAAAGTTCATAGGAATTGGATAAGTGATGGATAATTGTGTTGGATAATATCCATCATGTAGCAGTTATAACCTAGGGCGACACAGAACTAACTCCAATTCATTGAAGTAATGTAGGCATGTATTCCATATATAGTCATACGTGCTTATGGAAAAGAACTTGCATGACATCTTTTGTCCTACCCTCCCGTGGCAGCGGGGTCTACAAGGAAACTAAGGGATATTAAGGCCTCCTTTTAATAGAGAACTGGAACAAAGCATTAGAACTTAGTGAATAGATGAACTCCTCAAACTACGGTAATCACCAGTAAGAATCCCAATTGTTGTCACCTTGGGGTATGCGGATCATAACTCGTAATAGGTGTCTACAACTTGCAAGATAGGATCAAGAACACAAATATATTCATGAACACATAATAGGTTCAAATTTGAAATCATGGCACTCGGGCCCTAGTGACAAGCATTAAGCATGGAAAAGCCATAGCAACATCAATCTCAGACATACTGGATAGTAGGGATCAAGCCCTAACAAAACTATCTCGATTACATGATAAATCTCATCCAACCCATCACCGTCCAGCAAGTCTACAAAATAATTACTCACTTCTGGCATTGAGCATCATGAAATTCGTGATGGAGGAAGGTTAATGCTGACGACGGCGGCGAATTCCACCCTTTGGAGTCCCAAACGGACTCCAGATCAGCCCTCCCGATGAAAAACAGGAGGTGGCGGCTCCGTATCTTAAAACGCGATGAAACTTCTTTTTGATTTTTTCTCCGTGAATAGGTATATATGGAGTTGGAGTTAGGATTGCCGGAGCTCCAAGGGGCCCACAAGCTTGGGAGGAGCACTCTAGGGGGGGGGGGTAGGCGCGCCTCCAGAGCTTGTGCCTCCTGGGTGGCCCCCCTCTGGTATCTTTTCCGCCAGTATTTTCTAGATAAGATGGAGACATATCAACTCCCCCAAGCTTAACACATTGCTTGTCCTCGAGAAATTCAGTTGACAAACTGAAAGGTACAAAGAAAAACTTTTACAAACTCTATTCTATCTTCTTGTTGTAAATATGACTAACCTTGTTCAGGTTTTCAGCAAAGATTATAAACTAACCATATTCACAATAACATTTAGGTCTCACATTTACTCATGTCAATGACATAATCAACTAGCGAGCGATAATAACATGTCTCGGATGACAAAACTTTTTCAAAACAATCATGATACAATATGACAAAATGGTATCTCGCTAGCCCTTTCTGAGATCACAAAACATAAATGCAGAGCACCTCTGAAGATCAAGCACTGACTAGACATTGTAATTCATGGCAAAGATGATCCAATCACACTCATACTCAACATCAACTAAAAACAAAGCATAAAAATGACAATGCTGCTCTCTAACTGGTGCTTTAATGATAAGATGGTGACTCAACAATAAAAGTAAATGGATAGGCCCTTCGCAGACGGAAGGAGGGATTTGCAGAGGTGCCAGAGCTCGAAGCTTTTAAAACAGAGATGAATATAACTTTGACAGATATGCTTTCATTGTCAACATAGTAACAAAGAGATCTCACTATCTTCCATGCTAGACACATTATAGGCGGCTCCCAAATAGAGTTGTAAAGTTTTACTCCCTCTCCACCAACAAACACAAGCCATGGCTAGCTGAATCCTCAGGTGCCCTCCATTCCAGCAACAATCCGGGGGAGTTTTGCTTTATTGTTATATTTTGATTTTGATCATAGGACTGTGCATACCAATTACCAGCAACTTTCTCATGAATGACAAGCGAATAAGCACTCATCATGAGAATAACCCACCTAGCATGGGAGATACTGACAGCCCCCTGTCGCTACATGAGCGATTTGGGCATACAAAACAGATTATTATTTGAAGATTCAGAGTTTGGCACATACAAATTTACTTGGAACGGCAGGTAATACCACATATAGGTAGGTATGGTGGACTCATATGGAATAACTTTGGGGTTAAGGAAGTGGATGCACAAGCAGTTTTCCCGCTTAGTACGAGTGAATGCTAGCAAATAGATTGAGGAGTGACCAACTAGAGAGCGACAACGGTCATAAATGTGCTTTGAAATTAATTAACATTGAATGCAAGCATGAGTAGGATATAAAACACCATGAACATAAATATCGTGGAGGCTATGTTGGTTTTGATTCAACTACATGCGTGAACATGTGCCAAGCCAAGCCACTTGAATCATTTATAAGAGGATACCATCCTATCATACTACAGCATAACCATTTTAAATGCATGTTGGTCCACAAGACAAACCATTATCCACTCCTAGCTAATTAAGCATGGCGTGCATGACTATGATATCTAATTGTCATTGCAAACATGGTTCATTCATAATAGGCTGAATCAAGAACATGAGCTAAACATATTTACAAAACCAAGATAGGTAGAGTTCATACCAGCTTTTCTCCACCTCAATCATTTCATAAAATTTCGTCATTGTTGCCTTTCACTTGCACGACCGAATGATGTGAATAATAATAAGAGTGCACGTGCTGTGGACTAAGCTGGAATCTGCAAACTTTATTCAAAGGAGAAGACAATGTAATATGGGCTCTTTGTTAGATAAACAATAATGCATATGGGAGCCACTCAACATTTTCATCGTGGTCTTCCCCTTACGACCCAAAGAAAGAAAAGAATTTCAATGAAACACCCTGAAATATTTTTGGAGTTTTTGTTTTTCTGAAAAAAGTAAAACAAAATAAAAATGAAAATGAGAAAAACTATTTACACGGGAAAGCTCCTAAGAAGCAAAAGAAGAACGAGAAATATTTTTGGGTTTTCTTTTAATACTTCTATTAATTAAAATAGAAAGAAAAACTTAGAAGAAGCACAAAATATTTTTGGATTTTATCAAAGTTTTTCAAACACACAAGAAGAAAGCAAGAAAAATAAAATAACATGGATTGTACGATGGAAAAGGATGAACACCGACAACTGGAATGAATGTGTGAACATCAATGTAATGTCGGTGAGAGATACGTACTCCCCCAAACTTAGGATTTTGGCCTAAGTTGGTCTACGGCCACGGGTCGAAGTAACCCTCTCCTAGATACTGCGGAGGGTCCTGAGGGTTCGACTGGTTGACGAGCTCCTTTGGCTCCCACTGATAAATAGCCTCTTGGTATGGCTCAGGTGCTGGTGCTGGCTCAAGCACTGGGGGTTGTGTTAAGCTCCAGTACTTATAAATGTCGTCGGGCATAATAGTGTACCTGCCTGAATAAAGATCGAACAAAGAAGGTGGAGGCAAAGTAATAATCTCGCGAGTCCCCTAGCTAAATACTAAGTTATAACAAAGCCGCCTCTGCTTATCATTGTCAATAAAATGATGCGCTACCATGCTGGAATAATCTAAATATTTCGTGGGTAGAAGCATCTCCTCCTCCTCCTCCTCATGCCTAATAGGAATCTCAAAATATGTAGTGAGGCGGGAGACATAGACACCACCGACAAAACTGCCCTTCAAACAGTTTGTGTGTAATCGACAAGCAACTATGACGCCCAGACTAAAAGTTCTATCAACATATAAAGCATGGCGTAAAATAGCATGGACAGATGCACAAAGGGTTCCACTCTCCCCACGACCAGTCAGACATCTCCCGACAAATAATGCATAGTAATGTAAAACGGGAAAAATGTAAACTAGCCACTCTTGCTTCAGACACTCCTCTCTCTTCACCCATAGTAGTTTCATAAAGGAAATCCTCCATGTCTCTCGGACGTGGATTACCGTGACTGCCCTCATAAGGTAATTTGCGAACATTGCAAAATTCATATAATGTCATTTCCTTAGGCACATCATACAAGTTAAATTCTACCATGGGTGGTTCCTTCCTAGGATAGAAGCGAAGGTTTGCACAAAGGTATTAGTGAGTAGGAGATATTGGTCGCACTTATCTTGAATGAAGGGATGATGCCAGTATTATGCGCCAAATAATAAAAATCCTCATAAATTCCCGCCTCCTTGAAGAATGTGTCAGTCGGCCACTCACACGGTCGAACCTCCATCGCCGCGGAAGATGGTATTTGGGCTTCTCCTCTGGAGTTTCCTCTGAATTACGACTTCATGAGCCCCTTAACCAGAATTACGACTTGATGAGCCCTTTAACCACCTCCTCATGGTTTTCTTCTTCTCCCAAAATTTCTGAAATTTTTAATGACTCAAAATAAAAGTGAACAAAACTCAACAAAATCGATAGCAACCACTCCTACAAATGTCTAGAGGCTATATCAAGCACCAAAACAAGTTTAAACCATATAAATTTGACATGTAAGCTCAAGAACATGGTCACCAACAGTAGCTAATGTGCAGATAATAAACTACTAGAACAAAAACTAATTGGCCCAATGAAGGAGTCACATAGTGATACGTCTCCGTCGTATCTATAATTTTTTATTGTCTCATTCCAATATTCTAAAACTTTCATATATTTTGGCAACTTTTTAAATTATTGTTGGGACTAACATATTGATCCAGTGCCGAGTGCCAGTTCATATTTGTTGCATGTTTTTTTCGCGGAACATCCATACCAAACAAAGTCCAAACGCACTAAAAATTTACGGAGATTTATTTTGCAATATATATGATTTTTGGGAAAAAGGATCAACGCGAGATGATGCACTAGGGGCCCACAAGCCCTAGGGGCATGCCCCCTACCCTGGGTGCACCTGGCAGGCTTGTGGCCACCCCGTAAGGAGGTTGGTGCCCTTCTTCGGCCAAAATAAAGATAATATCCGGATAAAAACCTTGTTAAAATTTCAGCCCAATCCGAATCATGGATCTCCGGGAATTTAAGAAACGTTGAAAGGCCAGAAACAGGGACGTAGAAACAGAAGAGAACAGAGAGAGAGAGATCCAATATCGGAGGAGCTCTCGCCCCTCTGCCGCCATGGAGGCCATGTACCAGAGGGGAAACCCTCGTCCCATATAGGGGGGAGGTCAAGGAAGAAGAAGAAGGAGGGGGGCTCTCTACCCATCTCTCCCCGTGGCGTCGGAATGCCACCAGGGCCATCACCGTGACGATGATCTACACCAACAATTTCGCCACCGTCATCACCAACTCTTTGACCCGCTGTAATCTCTACTTAAACTGGGTTATCAACACTATATATTATTATCCAAGAATATGTGGTTATCCTATGATGTTTGAGTAGATCTGCTTTGTCCTATGGGTTGATTGATGTTCGTGATTGATTTGAGTTGCCCTATGGTGATCCCCGTGCCGCGTAAGCGTGAGGGATCCCAGTTGTAGGGTGTTGCAATATGTTCATGATTCGCTTATTGTGGGTGGCGTGAGTGACAAAAGCACATACCCGAGTAAGTGGATTGTTGCGTATGGGAGTAAAGAGGACTTGATACATAATGCTATGGTTGGGTTTTACCTTAATGATCTTTGGTAGTTGCGGATGCTTGCTAGAGTTCCAATCATAAGTGCATATGATCCAAGTATAGAAAGTATGTTAGCTCATGCCTCTCCCTCATACAAAGTAGAAATAATGATTACCGGTCTAGTTATCGATTGCCTAGGAACAAATAACTTTCTTGTGACAAGGAGCTCTCTACTAAAACTAACTTAATTGTTTCTTGATGTAAACAGCCGCTAGCTTTTATTTGCGTGTTCTTTATTATCTTGCAAACCTATCCTTATCACACCTACAACGTACTTATAGTTTCATATTTGTTCTAGGTAAAGCAAACGTTAAGTGTGTGTAGAGTTGTATCGGTGGTCGATAGAACTTGAAGGGAATATAAATTCTACCTTTAGCTCCTCGCTGGGTTCGACACTCTTACTTATCGAGAAAGGCTACAATTGATCCCCTATACTTGTGGGTTATCAAGACCCTTTTCTGGTGCTGTTGCCGGTGAGCAAGAGCGTGGGGTGAATATTCTCGTTTATGCTTGTTTGCTTTATCTCTCAGTTATTTTTATTTTTTGTTCTAAGTTGTTTTATATCTTTAGTTATGGATATGGAACATGAAATACCAAAAAAAGTTGTACTTGCTACTCATGGAGATGGGGAACCTCCTAAGACCCTCGATGCTCGTTATGTGGAAAATATTAAACACTACTTTGATAATCCTGAGAGAAAACCCATTCAACTTGATAATGGGAGACACATTGGATCAACGTGAATACTTTAGGGATTATTGCTTGACTCAAAAAGGGAAACTGTTATGGGATCAAATTGAAATGTTGCATTGTATTTTTGGAATTTATGCTTCAGATATGACTATACTTGTTGCTCTAGAATGAAGGCTCCACACCTTCCCTTTTCATGTAAATTTAATGATAATGAAACCTTGGCTTCTTATGCTAATGGTATATATGATTACTATGACGTGGAACGAATAGTAGAATTCGTTGCTTTCAAGGGTGCTTATGAAATTGAATCTTTGTTTGAAAAGTGTGAAAATTATGATGATGATGTTTACAGACCTGAAAATTATGCTATAATTAAATATTACTACGAGAATTACGAATATAATGCCGATATCAATGAGTTAACTGAGAAAGTCTCCGCTGTCCAAAAAGAGACAAATATTTTGCAGGAAACTATGGAAGAAGAATTTGATGACACTATGAGCTCATTGGATAAAAAAGCTGACGACCAGAGCGAAGTACAAAAGGAGGAGGAGCGGATTAGCAACCCATGCCCACCTTATAATGAGAGTAACTCTTCAACACATACATTTTTTAATTTCCCTCCATTCTTATCGAAGGATGAATGCTATAATGATTTCTATGATCCTGTTGATTCGTTTGAAATATCCCTTTTTGAGGAATTGATGCTTGTTATGCTTGTGGCCAAGATGCCAATTTGAATTATGCTTATGGAGATGAACTTGCTATAGTTCCTTATGTTAAGAATGAGATTGTTGCTATTGCATCAACACATGATAGTCCTATAATCTTTTTGAATTCTCTCAAGCATACTATATCGGAGAAGTTTGCGGTTATTAAGGATTATATTGATGGGTTGAGTTTTACCACTACACCAGATGATTTTGATGAATATAATATGCATGTGCTTGATGCTCCTACTTGCAATTATTATGAGAGAGGAACGACATCTCCACCTCTCTATGTTTCCAACACAATAAAATTGCAAGAAACTATTTATGCTATGTATCGACCTTTACTTTGTGTGCATGAATTGTTCTTTTATGACTTGCCGATTTATAGGAAGAGAGTTAGACTTTGTTGTTGCATGATATATCTTGCTTTGTGATCAATACTAAATTACAAATCATTGTTAATTAAAATTGGATTTGGTATACCTTGGGATCCGGGTGGATCCATTACTTGAGCACTATATGCCTAGCTTAATGGCTTTAAAGAGTGAAAGCGCTGCCAGGGAGGCAACCCGGAAGTTTTAGAGAGTCATTTTATTCTGTTGTTTGCTTTTAAAAAGTTTAAGAAAATATAGAGGGGAACCTAAAACTTTTCAAAAAGAAAAGTGAAAGTAAGAAGGACGAGCGCCATTGAAGTGGGGGAGCTCCTTGAACTTTGTTCATGCCCATGGAAAGTTTGCAAATCTTGAATTACAGAAGCTGAGAGAAGCGGCGACGGACGGGACGGGCCTCGCTCCCCGTCCCCGATAAAGCTAGGGGACACCTAAGCGACGCATTAAATGCGTCTTGTCCTGTAATACGGGCGATAAGCTCACAGTACTATAGGCCTTTCCACCTCCTGTGTGCCACTGTGGCAACCCCTTTCGACTATAAAAGGAGGCCCATGGCATACTGGAGAGGGATTCGGCTCTTTTGAACTACGCAGCCACCATAGCTAGTTCGAGAGCTCAAGAACTCTCTCAAATACACACCAAAGCAGGACTAGGGTTTTACGCATCCTCGCGGCCCGAACCTGGGTAAACGATCCTTGTGCTGACAGTTAATCCTGCTCTTCTCACAACCCTACACCCCGGCAACCGTAGTAGGGATTCTTGTGATCCCATAGGTGTCGTTTCCCATCGACAATACTGCTTGTGCATCCAAAATCCTTGAACTAAGTTTCTTCCATGAGTGTCCACCATATCCAAATAAATTGTTTTGTATTTGATCATGAATGGTATTTACCTGCCATTCCAAATAAATTTGCATGTGCCAAACTCTAAACCTTCAAATAATAATCTGTTTTGTATGCCTGAATCGCTCATGTAGCGACTAGGGGCTGTGAGTATCTTCCATGGTAGGTGTGTTATTCTCATGATGAGTGTTTATTCACTTATTATTCACGAGAGAGAGGCTGGTAATTGGGATGCCCAGTCCTATGATCAAAAGATAAGAAACAAAATTTCAAATAATTAAACCAAACTCCCCCAGGACTGTTGTTGGTATGGATGGTACCCGTTGTTTCGGATCAGCCGTGGATTGTGATTGTTGGTGGAGGGGGAGTAAAAAATTTATCATTCTGTTTGAGAACCGCCTATAATGTGTCTAGCATGGAAGATAGCGAGAACTCTTGGTCGTTAAGTTGACAATGAAAGCATGCCTCTCAAAATTATTTATATCTCTGTTTTAAAAGCTTCGAGCTCTCGCACCTCTGCAAATCCCTGCTTCCCTCTGCGAAGGCCCTATCTTTTACTTTTGTGCAAGAGTCAGTAGTATTCCTTCTCATTCCAACCTACTCTTTAGTTGGCAAGCATCATGTTATGGGGAAAGATCTAAGCATATATGGCCATTCAAGTATATTTGATCATGAATTATTATTGTTGACAACTATCTGTATGATAAATAAGTTGGGAGGTGAAACACTAAGCCCCTATCTTTCTATGTGTTCGTTGGATACTATTTGTTCTAAAAATATGCTTTGAGTGGTAACAATCATGGAAGACTATATAATAGTTGAGTATGTGGAATTTTCTAAATCAAAGCTCTTACATATACCCTTCCTGAAAATAAGATGAATTGTAATTGTTTGATGACTGAGAAAATAGTTTGTTAGTTTTCAAGAAAGATTATGGTCTATGCTTTAACATGTGAATAGCTTGCAACTTGATCATGAGAAGCTTCATGAGATGAGCTACTGTTATGATATGTAATGATGCTAGAAAAAGTGGTTGAAATTATCATTGATCAAACTTGTGCGCTTGCTAGCATTCACACTTCATAAATGATTCCTTTTGTCATTTACCTACTCAAGGACGAGCAAGAATTAAGCTTGCATTGGGGAGTGATACGTCTCCAATGTATCTATAATCTATGAAGTATTCATGCCATGTTCACAATAATTTTATATGATTTTGGTATGATTTGATTAGAACTAACCCGGACTGACGCTGTTTTCAGCAGAACTACCGTGGTGTCATTCTTTGTGCAGAAATAAAAGTTCTCGGAATGGGCTAAAAATTTATGATGATTTTTTATGGACCAAAATAGACTCCAGAAGCACCGGAGCTGGGCCAAAAGAGTCACGAGGTGACGGCAAGGGTGGAGGGTGCACCCACCCCCTAGGGCGCGCCCCCTGTCTTGCCGCTGCCTCGTGGACACCCGTGACGTGAAACCGACGCCAAAAATTCCTATAAATCCATAAACCCCTAGAAAGAAATCTAGATCGGGAGTTCTGCCGCCGCAAGCCTCTGTAGTCACAAAAATCAATCGGGAGCCCATTTCGGCACCCTGCCAGAGGGGGAAACCATCACGGGTGGCCATCTTCATCATCCCGGCGGTCTGCAGGACGAGGTGGGAGTAGTTCACCCTCGGGTCTGAGGGTATGTACCAGTAGCTATGTGTTTGATCTCTCTCTCTCTCTCTCTATCTCGTGTTGTTGATTTGGCATGGTCTTGACGTACCGCGAGCTTTGTTACTATAATTGGATCATATGGTGTTTCTCCCCCTCTATCTTCTTCTGATGAATTGAGTTTTACCTTTGAGATTTCACTATTATCGGATTGAATACTATTATGGATTTGAGAACACTTTATGTATGTCTTGCGTGGGATACCCGTGGTGACAATGGGGTGTTCTATTGATTCACTTGATGTATGTTCTGGCACCCAACTCGCAGATTCCCGAGGTGACATTGGGGTAATCTATGCATAGGGGTTGATGCACGTTTTCGTCCTTGTTTCTCTAGTAGGAATCTTGGGGCACTCTTTGAGGTTCTTTGTGTTGGATGAATATTATGAATCTGAAGTTGTTTGATGCGTATCGTATAATTTACCCATGGGTACTTGTGGTGACATTGGAGTATCTAGGTGACATTAGAGTTGATTGATGTGTATCATATGGTGTTATTTTAATACAAACAAAGGGCCATTTGTCACACTTACAGGAATAGCCCAATGGATTGATCGGAAAGAATAACTTGGAGGTGGTTTCATACCCTACAAGAAATTTCATCTTATGTTCTCCGTGATAAGAACTTTATAGTGAATTTTGTCGCACGTTGAGGGATTGCTATATGATCTAATTATGTTATCATTGTTGAGAGAACTTGCACTAGTGAAAGTATGAACCCTGGGACTTGTTTTCAAGCATTGCAATACCATTTTCGCTCACTTTTACCACTTGCTACCTTGCGATTTTTATATTTTCAGATTACCAAAACCTATATCTACTATCCATATTACACTTGTATCACCATCTCTTCGCCGAACTAGTGCACCTATACAATTTACCATTGTATTGGGTGTGTTGGGGACACAAGATACTCTTTTTTAATTGGTTGCAGGGTTGTTTGAGAGAGACCATCTGCATCCTATGCCTCCCACAGATTGATAAACTTTAGGTCATCCACTTCAGGGAAATTTGCTACAGGCCTACAAAACTCTTTGCTTGGAGGCCCAACACGAGTCTACAGGAAGAAGGTTGCGTAGTAGACATCAGAGACTATCATTTGAAGCACAAGAGCAAGGAGTTCATCATCACCACACCATCTATTACCGTTTGGAGAGTGGTGTCTCCTGGATTGGTTAGGTGTCTCTTGGGAGCCTCCGTCAAGATGTGGAGTTGAACCAAGAAGTTAGTAAGGGCAAGGAGATCGCCTACTTCATGAAGATCTACCCAAGTGAGGCAAGTCATTCGTGGGCGATGGCCATGATGGGATAGATAAGGTTGCTTCATCGTGGACCCTTCATGGGTGGAGCCCTCCGTGGACTCGCACAGTCGTTACCCTTCGTGGGTTGAAGTCTCCATCAATGTGGATGTACGATAGCACCACCTATCTGAACCACGCCAAAAATCTTCGTGTCTCCATTGCGTTTGCCTTCTCCAAACCCTTCCCTTTTCCTTCATATGCAATGTTTCACTTTTCGCTGCTATACTCTTGGAATTGCATGTGTAGGTTAATTGCTTGACTTGTGCTAATTGCTAAAATCTGCCAACAACTAAAATTGGGAAAAGGTTAAATTTTATTTGGTCAAGTAGTCTAATCACCCCACCACCTCTAGACATACTTTTGATCCTACAGCGGCCCTGGTTCTTGACCCCATCATCGACGGGTGCCACCGCATGTTCGGCTAGGAGGGTAAAGGGAGAACCACTGCGATTGTACTTCCAGCTCACCTGGTTAAGTACTTGAGTGGAGAAAGCCGAAAACTGACTGTCATAATAGGCGAGAACTGGTCGGCAATCCGATGGCAAGTGTTAAACAAAAAATCGTTGGAGATTACACCGTGTTATACGAAGGATTTGTCTTTGGGAAAACCATGTGATAAAGGTATATACCTTGGCCCGCCCGAATATGACAAAAACACTGGGGGTTAGTCACTAGCCCCCGCACTCAAGCTCCTATGGCTAAGTGAAAGCACTAAAGCCATATATAGTCTGATTTCCAGGTTTCCCTCACACACTACCACCTTCGGGCACCGAAACGTCGGCTAAGGGTTATAGTGCATAGGTTGAAACACCCCTTGTAGCATCTATATTGTTGCTGAAGCCGACGACTGGTAACTTTCAAATTAAAACTGCAGCACGGGAGTCAAAAATAAAATAAAATCAGACAACATATGATAAACCATACAGAGCAACCGCCTTATAAAACAAAAGGCTCAACCATCATTTAATACATGATAGTGCGATCACTCAAGAATTACACATTTAGAACACTAGGCCTCTACTGCTCGAGCACCATCGATCACGATGGGGAAATACTGCTCGGGGTGCCTGTGCTCCTTTCCAGAGGGCAGGGTTCCGGTGGCCATCTCGACCGTCTTGATCTTGGGCCAATGCACCATGGTCTTCGTGAAGGCCATCCAAGCTCCCTCGATGCACACGGAGCGCTTAACAGTGCCAACGCAGGAAGCAGCATCACACAGCTTCTGCACCAGGCCGAAGTAAAGTATTGATGGGACGTGCCAATGGAGACATGATAACTCACAAGTATAGATCATAACAGTTTCCGACGGTAGAGTATTCAACCCAAATTTATTGATTCGACACAAGGGGAGCCAAAGAATATTCGCAAGTATTAGCAATTGAGTTGTCAATTCAACCACACCTGAAAGAGTTAATATCTGCAACAAAGTATTGAGTAGCAAAGTAGTATGATAGTAACGGTAATAGTGGCAATAGGAACAGTAGTAGTTTTGTAGTGATTGTAACAGTAGCAAAGGTGAAAGTAACTTAGAAAAGATCAATATGTGAAAAGTTCATAGGAATTGGATAAGTGATGGATAATTGTGTTGGATAATATCCATCATGTAGCAGTTATAACCTAGGGCGACACAGAACTAACTCCAATTCATTGAAGTAATGTAGGCATGTATTCCATATATAGTCATACGTGCTTATGGAAAAGAACTTGCATGACATCTTTTGTCCTACCCTCCCGTGGCAGCGGGGTCTACAAGGAAACTAAGGG
Source organism: Aegilops tauschii subsp. strangulata (assembly GCF_002575655.3). Taxonomy (NCBI): domain Eukaryota; kingdom Viridiplantae; phylum Streptophyta; class Magnoliopsida; order Poales; family Poaceae; genus Aegilops; species Aegilops tauschii. The sequence goes on from NC_053038.3 coordinate 292,185,273, forward strand.
ATATTAAGGCCTCCTTTTAATAGAGAACTGGAACAAAGCATTAGAACTTAGTGAATAGATGAACTCCTCAAACTACGGTAATCACCAGTAAGAATCCCAATTGTTGTCACCTTGGGGTATGCGGATCATAACTCGTAATAGGTGTCTACAACTTGCAAGATAGGATCAAGAACACAAATATATTCATGAACACATAATAGGTTCAAATTTGAAATCATGGCACTCGGGCCCTAGTGACAAGCATTAAGCATGGAAAAGCCATAGCAACATCAATCTCAGACATACTGGATAGTAGGGATCAAGCCCTAACAAAACTATCTCGATTACATGATAAATCTCATCCAACCCATCACCGTCCAGCAAGTCTACAAAATAATTACTCACTTCTGGCATTGAGCATCATGAAATTCGTGATGGAGGAAGGTTAATGCTGACGACGGCGGCGAATTCCACCCTTTGGAGTCCCAAACGGACTCCAGATCAGCCCTCCCGATGAAAAACAGGAGGTGGCGGCTCCGTATCTTAAAACGCGATGAAACTTCTTTTTGATTTTTTCTCCGTGAATAGGTATATATGGAGTTGGAGTTAGGATTGCCGGAGCTCCAAGGGGCCCACAAGCTTGGGAGGAGCACTCTAGGGGGGGGGTAGGCGCGCCTCCAGAGCTTGTGCCTCCTGGGTGGCCCCCCTCTGGTATCTTTTCCGCCAGTATTTTCTAGATAAGATGGAGACATATCAACTCCCCCAAGCTTAACACATTGCTTGTCCTCGAGAAATTCAGTTGACAAACTGAAAGGTACAAAGAAAAACTTTTACAAACTCTATTCTATCTTCTTGTTGTAAATATGACTAACCTTGTTCAGGTTTTCAGCAAAGATTATAAACTAACCATATTCACAATAACATTTAGGTCTCACATTTACTCATGTCAATGACATAATCAACTAGCGAGCGATAATAACATGTCTCGGATGACAAAACTTTTTCAAAACAATCATGATACAATATGACAAAATGGTATCTCGCTAGCCCTTTCTGAGATCACAAAACATAAATGCAGAGCACCTCTGAAGATCAAGCACTGACTAGACATTGTAATTCATGGCAAAGATGATCCAATCACACTCATACTCAACATCAACTAAAAACAAAGCATAAAAATGACAATGCTGCTCTCTAACTGGTGCTTTAATGATAAGATGGTGACTCAACAATAAAAGTAAATGGATAGGCCCTTCGCAGACGGAAGGAGGGATTTGCAGAGGTGCCAGAGCTCGAAGCTTTTAAAACAGAGATGAATATAACTTTGACAGATATGCTTTCATTGTCAACATAGTAACAAAGAGATCTCACTATCTTCCATGCTAGACACATTATAGGCGGCTCCCAAACAGAGTTGTAAAGTTTTACTCCCTCTCCACCAACAAACACAAGCCATGGCTAGCTGAATCCTCAGGTGCCCTCCATTCCAGCAACAATCCGGGGGAGTTTTGCTTTATTGTTATATTTTGATTTTGATCATAGGACTGTGCATACCAATTACCAGCAACTTTCTCATGAATGACAAGCGAATAAGCACTCATCATGAGAATAACCCACCTAGCATGGGAGATACTGACAGCCCCCTGTCGCTACATGAGCGATTTGGGCATACAAAACAGATTATTATTTGAAGATTCAGAGTTTGGCACATACAAATTTACTTGGAACGGCAGGTAATACCACATATAGGTAGGTATGGTGGACTCATATGGAATAACTTTGGGGTTAAGGAAGTGGATGCACAAGCAGTTTTCCCGCTTAGTACGAGTGAATGCTAGCAAATAGATTGAGGAGTGACCAACTAGAGAGCGACAACGGTCATAAATGTGCTTTGAAATTAATTAACATTGAATGCAAGCATGAGTAGGATATAAAACACCATGAACATAAATATCGTGGAGGCTATGTTGGTTTTGATTCAACTACATGCGTGAACATGTGCCAAGCCAAGCCACTTGAATCATTTATAAGAGGATACCATCCTATCATACTACAGCATAACCATTTTAAATGCATGTTGGTCCACAAGACAAACCATTATCCACTCCTAGCTAATTAAGCATGGCGTGCATGACTATGATATCTAATTGTCATTGCAAACATGTTTCATTCATAATAGGCTGAATCAAGAACATGAGCTAAACATATTTACAAAACCAAGATAGGTAGAGTTCATACCAGCTTTTCTCCACCTCAATCATTTCATAAAATTTCGTCATTGTTGCCTTTCACTTGCACGACCGAATGATGTGAATAATAATAAGAGTGCACGTGCTGTGGACTAAGCTGGAATCTGCAAACTTTATTCAAAGGAGAAGACAATGTAATATGGGCTCTTTGTTAGATAAACAATAATGCATATGGGAGCCACTCAACATTTTCATCGTGGTCTTCCCCTTACGACCCAAAGAAAGAAAAGAATTTCAATGAAACACCCTGAAATATTTTTGGAGTTTTTGTTTTTCTGAAAAAAGTAAAACAAAATAAAAATGAAAATGAGAAAAACTATTTACACGGGAAAGCTCCTAAGAAGCAAAAGAAGAACGAGAAATATTTTTGGGTTTTCTTTTAATACTTCTATTAATTAAAATAGAAAGAAAAACTTAGAAGAAGCACAAAATATTTTTGGATTTTATCAAAGTTTTTCAAACACACAAGAAGAAAGCAAGAAAAATAAAATAACATGGATTGTACGATGGAAAAGGATGAACACCGACAACTGGAATGAATGTGTGAACATCAATGTAATGTCGGTGAGAGATACGTACTCCCCCAAGCTTAGGATTTTGGCCTAAGTTGGTCTACGGCCACGGGTCGAAGTAACCCTCTCCTAGATACTGCGGAGGGTCCTGAGGGTTCGACTGGTTGACGAGCTCCTTTGGCTCCCACTGATAAATAGCCTCTTGGTATGGCTCAGGTGCTGGTGCTGGCTCAAGCACTGGGGGTTGTGTTAAGCTCCAGTACTTATAAATGTCGTCGGGCATAATAGTGTACCTGCCTGAATAAAGATCGAACAAAGAAGGTGGAGGCAAAGTAATAATCTCGCGAGTCCCCTAGCTAAATACTAAGTTATAACAAAGCCGCCTCTGCTTATCATTGTCAATAAAATGATGCGCTACCATGCTGGAATAATCTAAATATTTCGTGGGTAGAAGCATCTCCTCCTCCTCCTCCTCATGCCTAATAGGAATCTCAAAATATGTAGTGAGGCGGGAGACATAGACACCACCGACAAAACTGCCCTTCAAACAGTTTGTGTGTAATCGACAAGCAACTATGACGCCCAGACTAAAAGTTCTATCAACATATAAAGCATGGCGTAAAATAGCATGGACAGATGCACAAAGGGTTCCACTCTCCCCACGACCAGTCAGACATCTCCCGACAAATAATGCATAGTAATGTAAAACGGGAAAAATGTAAACTAGCCACTCTTGCTTCAGACACTCCTCTCTCTTCACCCATAGTAGTTTCATAAAGGAAATCCTCCATGTCTCTCGGACGTGGATTACCGTGACTGCCCTCATAAGGTAATTTGCGAACATTGCAAAATTCATATAATGTCATTTCCTTAGGCACATCATACAAGTTAAATTCTACCATGGGTGGTTCCTTCCTAGGATAGAAGCGAAGGTTTGCACAAAGGTATTAGTGAGTAGGAGATATTGGTCGCACTTATCTTGAATGAAGGGATGATGCCAGTATTATGCGCCAAATAATAAAAATCCTCATAAATTCCCGCCTCCTTGAAGAATGTGTCACTCGGCCACTCACACGGTCAAACCTCCATCGCCGCGGAAGATGGTATTTGGGCTTCTCCTCTGGAGTTTCCTCTGAATTACGACTTCATGAGCCCCTTAACCAGAATTACGACTTGATGAGCCCTTTAACCACCTCCTCATGGTTTTCTTCTTCTCCCAAAATTTCTGAAATTTTTAATGACTCAAAATAAAAGTGAACAAAACTCAACAAAATCGATAGCAACCACTCCTACAAATGTCTAGAGGCTATATCAAGCACCAAAACAAGTTTAAACCATATAAATTTGACATGTAAGCTCAAGAACATGGTCACCAACAGTAGCTAATGTGCAGATAATAAACTACTAGAACAAAAACTAATTGGCCCAATGAAGGAGTCACATAGTGATACGTCTCCGTCGTATCTATAATTTTTTATTGTCTCATTCCAATATTCTAAAACTTTCATATATTTTGGCAACTTTTTAAATTATTGTTGGGACTAACATATTGATCCAGTGCCGAGTGCCAGTTCATATTTGTTGCATGTTTTTTTCGCGGAATATCCATACCAAACAAAGTCCAAACGCACTAAAAATTTACGGAGATTTATTTTGCAATATATATGATTTTTGGGAAAAAGGATCAACGCGAGATGATGCACTAGGGGCCCACAAGCCCTAGGGGCATGCCCCCTACCCTGGGTGCACCTGGCAGGCTTGTGGCCACCCCGTAAGGAGGTTGGTGCCCTTCTTCGGCCAAAATAAAGATAATATACGGATAAAAACCTTGTAAAAATTTCAGCCCAATCCGAGTCATGGATCTCTGGGAATTTAAGAAACGTTGAAAGGCCAGAAACAGGGACGTAGAAACAGAAGAGAACAGAGAGAGAGATCCAATATCGGAGGGGCTCTCGCCCCTCTGCCGCCATGGAGGCCATGTACCAGAGGGGAAACCCTCGTCCCATATAGGGTGGAGGTCAAGGAAGAAGAAGAAGGAGGGGGGCTCTCTACCCATCTCTCCCCGTGGCGTCGGAATGCCACCAGGGCCATCACCGTGACGATGATCTACACCAACAATTTCGCCACCGTCATCACCAACTCTTTGACCCGCTGTAATCTCTACTTAAACTGGGTTATCAACACTATATATTATTATCCAAGAATATGTGGTTATCCTATGATGTTTGAGTAGATCTGCTTTGTCCTATGGGTTGATTGATGTTCGTGATTGATTTGAGTTGCCCTATGGTGATCCCCGTGCCGCGCAAGCGTGAGGGATCCCAGTTGTAGGGTGTTGCAATATGTTCATGATTCGCTTATTGTGGGTGGCGTGAGTGACAAAAGCACATACCCGAGTAAGTGGATTGTTGCGTATGGGAGTAAAGAGGACTTGATACATAATGCTATGGTTGGGTTTTACCTTAATGATCTTTGGTAGTTGCGGATGCTTGCTAGAGTTCCAATCATAAGTGCATATGATCCAAGTATAGAAAGTATGTTAGCTCATGCCTCTCCCTCATACAAAGTAGAAATAATGATTACCGATCTAGTTATCGATTGCCTAGGAACAAATAACTTTCTTGTGACAAGGAGCTCTCTACTAAAACTAACTTAATTGTTTCTTGATGTAAACAGCCGCTAGCTTTTATTTGCGTGTTCTTTATTATCTTGCAAACCTATCCTTATCACACCTACAACGTACTTATAGTTTCATATTTGTTCTAGGTAAAGCGAACGTTAAGCGTGTGTAGAGTTGTATCGGTGGTCGATAGAACTTGAAGGGAATATAAATTCTACCTTTAGCTCCTCGCTGGGTTCGACACTCTTACTTATCGAGAAAGGCTACAATTGATCCCCTATACTTGTGGGTTATCAAGACCCTTTTCTGGTGCTGTTGCCGGTGAGCAAGAGCGTGGGGTGAATATTCTCGTTTATGCTTGTTTGCTTTATCTCTCAGTTATTTTTATTTTTTGTTCTAAGTTGTTTTATATCTTTAGTTATGGATATGGAACATGAAATACCAAAAAAAGTTGTACTTGCTACTCATGGAGATGGGGAACCTCCTAAGACCCTCGATGCTCGTTATGTGGAAAATATTAAACACTACTTTGATAATCCTGAGAGAAAACCCATTCAACTTGATAATGGGAGACACATTGGATCAACGTGAATACTTTAGGGATTATTGCTTGACTCAAAAAGGGAAACTGTTATGGGATCAAATTGAAATGTTGCATTGTATTTTTGGAATTTATGCTTCAGATATGACTATACTTGTTGCTCTAGAATGAAGGCTCCACACCTTCCCTTTTCATGTAAATTTAATGATAATGAAACCTTGGCTTCTTATGCTAATGGTATATATGATTACTATGACGTGGAACGAATAGTAGAATTCGTTGCTTTCAAGGGTGCTTATGAAATTGAATCTTTGTTTGAAAAGTGTGAAAATTATGATGATGATGTTTACAGACCTGAAAATTATGCTATAATTAAATATTACTACGAGAATTACGAATATAATGCCGATATCAATGAGTTAACTGAGAAAGTCTCCGCTGTCCAAAAAGAGACAAATATTTTGCAGGAAACTATGGAAGAAGAATTTGATGACACTATGAGCTCATTGGATAAAAAAGCTGACGACCAGAGCGAAGTACAAAAGGAGGAGGAGCGGATTAGCAACCCATGCCCACCTTATAATGAGAGTAACTCTTCAACACATACATTTTTTAATTTCCCTCCATTCTTATCGAAGGATGAATGCTATAATGATTTCTATGATCCTGTTGATTCGTTTGAAATATCCCTTTTTGAGGAATTGATGCTTGCTATGCTTGTGGCCAAGATGCCAATTTGAATTATGCTTATGGAGATGAACTTGCTATAGTTCCTCATGTTAAGAATGAGATTGTTGCTATTGCATCAACACATGATAGTCCTATAATCTTTTTGAATTCTCTCAAGTATACTATATCGGAGAAGTTTGCGGTTATTAAGGATTATATTGATGGGTTGCGTTTTACCACTACACCAGATGCTTTTGATGAATATAATATGCATGTGCTTGATGCTCCTACTTGCAATTATTATGAGAGAGGAACGACATCTCCACCTCTCTATGTTTCCAACACAATAAAATTGCAAGAAACTATTTATGCTATGTATCGACCTTTACTTTGTGTGCATGAATTGTTCTTTTATGACTTGCCGATTTATAGGAAGAGAGTTAGACTTTGTTGTTGCATGATATATCTTGCTTTGTGATCAATACTAAATTACAAATCATTGTTAATTAAAATTGGATTTGGTATACCTTGGGATCCGGGTGGATCCATTACTTGAGCACTATATGCCTAGCTTAATGGCTTTAAAGAGTGAAAGCGCTGCCAGGGAGGCAACCCGGAAGTTTTAGAGAGTCATTTTATTCTGTTGTTTGCTTTTAAAAAGTTTAAGAAAATATAGAGGGGAACCTAAAACTTTTCAAAAAGAAAAGTGAAAGTAAGAAGGACGAGCGCCATTGAAGTGGGGGAGCTCCTTGAACTTTGTTCATGCCCATGGAAAGTTTGCAAATCTTGAATTACAGAAGCTGAGAGAAGCGGCGACGGACGGGACGGGCCTCGCTCCCCGTCCCCGATAAAGCTAGGGGACACCTAAGCGACGCATTAAATGCGTCTTGTCCTGTAATATGGGCGATAAGCTCACAGTACTATAGGCCTTTCCACCTCCTGTGTGCCACTGTGGCAACCCCTTTCGACTATAAAAGGAGGCCCATGGCATACTGGAGAGGGATTCGGCTCTTTTGAACTACGCAGCCACCATAGCTAGTTCGAGAGCTCAAGAACTCTCTCAAATACACACCAAAGCAGGACTAGGGTTTTACGCATCCTCGCGGCCCGAACCTGGGTAAACGATCCTTGTGCTGACAGTTAATCCTGCTCTTCTCACAACCCTACACCCCGGCAACCGTAGTAGGGATTCTTGTGATCCCATAGGTGTCGTTTCCCATCGACAATACTGCTTGTGCATCCAAAATCCTTGAACTAAGTTTCTTCCATGAGTGTCCACCATATCCAAATAAATTGTTTTGTATTTGATCATGAATGGTATTTACCTGCCATTCCAAATAAATTTGCATGTGCCAAACTCTAAACCTTCAAATAATAATCTGTTTTGTATGCCTGAATCGCTCATGTAGCGACTAGGGGCTGTGAGTATCTTCCATGGTAGGTGTGTTATTCTCATGATGAGTGTTTATTCACTTATTATTCACGAGAGAGAGGCTGGTAATTGGGATGCCCAGTCCTATGATCAAAAGATAAGAAACAAAATTTCAAATAATTAAACCAAACTCCCCCAGGACTGTTGTTGGTATGGATGGTACCCGTTGTTTCGGATCAGCCGTGGATTGTGATTGTTGGTGGAGGGGGAGTAAAAAATTTATCATTCTGTTTGAGAACCGCCTATAATGTGTCTAGCATGGAAGATAGCGAGAACTCTTGGTCGTTAAGTTGACAATGAAAGCATGCCTCTCAAAATTATTTATATCTCTGTTTTAAAAGCTTCGAGCTCTCGCACCTCTGCAAATCCCTGCTTCCCTCTGCGAAGGCCCTATCTTTTACTTTTGTGCAAGAGTCAGTAGTATTCCTTCTCATTCCAACCTACTCTTTAGTTGGCAAGCATCATGTTATGGGGAAAGATCTAAGCATATATGGCCATTCAAGTATATTTGATCATGAATTATTATTGTTGACAACTATCTGTATGATAAATAAGTTGGGAGGTGAAACACTAAGCCCCTATCTTTCTATGTGTTCGTTGGATACTATTTGTTCTAAAAATATGCTTTGAGTGGTAACAATCATGGAAGACTATATAATAGTTGAGTATGTGGAATTTTCTAAATCAAAGCTCTTACATATACCCTTCCTGAAAATAAGATGAATTGTAATTGTTTGATGACTGAGAAAATAGTTTGTTAGTTTTCAAGAAAGATTATGGTCTATGCTTTAACATGTGAATAGCTTGCAACTTGATCATGAGAAGCTTCATGAGATGAGCTACTGTTATGATATGTAATGATGCTAGAAAAAGTGGTTGAAATTATCATTGATCAAACTTGTGCGCTTGCTAGCATTCACACTTCATAAATGATTCCTTTTGTCATTTACCTACTCAAGGACGAGCAAGAATTAAGCTTGCATTGGGGAGTGATACGTCTCCAATGTATCTATAATCTATGAAGTATTCATGCCATGTTCACAATAATTTTATATGATTTTGGTATGATTTGATTAGAACTAACCCGGACTGACGCTGTTTTCAGCAGAACTACCGTGGTGTCATTCTTTGTGCAGAAATAAAAGTTCTCGGAATGGGCTAAAAATTTATGATGATTTTTTATGGACCAAAATAGACTCCAGAAGCACCGGAGCTGGGCCAAAAGATTCACGAGGTGACGGCAAGGGTGGAGGGTGCACCCACCCCCTAGGGCGCGCCCCCTGTCTTGCCGCTGCCTCGTGGACACCCGTGACGTGAAACCGACGCCAAAAATTCCTATAAATCCATAAACCCCTAGAAAGAAATCTAGATCGGGAGTTCTGCCGCCGCAAGCCTCTGTAGTCACAAAAATCAATCGGGAGCCCATTTCGGCACCCTGCCAGAGGGGGAAACCATCACGGGTGGCCATCTTCATCATCCCGGCGGTCTGCAGGACGAGGTGGGAGTAGTTCACCCTCGGGTCTGAGGGTATGTACCAGTAGCTATGTGTTTGATCTCTCTCTCTCTCTCTCTATCTCGTGTTGTTGATTTGGCACGGTCTTGACGTACCGCGAGCTTTGTTACTATAATTGGATCATATGGTGTTTCTCCCCCTCTATCTTCTTCTGATGAATTGAGTTTTACCTTTGAGATTTCACTATTATCGGATTGAATACTATTATGGATTTGAGAACACTTTATGTATGTCTTGCGTGGGATACCCGTGGTGACAATGGGGTGTTCTATTGATTCACTTGATGTATGTTCTGGCACCCAACTCGCAGATTCCCGAGGTGACATTGGGGTAATCTATGCATAGGGGTTGATGCACGTTTTCGTCCTTGTTTCTCTAGTAGGAATCTTGGGGCACTCTTTGAGGTTCTTTGTGTTGGATGAATATTATGAATCTGAAGTTGTTTGATGCGTATCGTATAATTTACCCATGGGTACTTGTGGTGACATTGGAGTATCTAGGTGACATTAGAGTTGATTGATGTGTATCATATGGTGTTATTTTAATACAAACAAAGGGCCATTTGTCACACTTACAGGAATAGCCCAATGGATTGATCGGAAAGAATAACTTGGAGGTGGTTTCATACCCTACAAGAAATTTCATCTTATGTTCTCCGTGATAAGAACTTTATAGTGAATTTTGTCGCACGTTGAGGGATTGCTATATGATCTAATTATGTTATCATTGTTGAGAGAACTTGCACTAGTGAAAGTATGAACCCTGGGACTTGTTTTCAAGCATTGCAATACCATTTTCGCTCACTTTTACCACTTGCTACCTTGCGATTTTTATATTTTCAGATTACCAAAACCTATATCTACTATCCATATTACACTTGTATCACCATCTCTTCGCCGAACTAGTGCACCTATACAATTTACCATTGTATTGGGTGTGTTGGGGACACAAGATACTCTTTTTTAATTGGTTGCAGGGTTGTTTGAGAGAGACCATCTGCATCCTATGCCTCCCACAGATTGATAAACTTTAGGTCATCCACTTCAGGGAAATTTGCTACAGGCCTACAAAACTCTTTGCTTGGAGGCCCAACACGAGTCTACAGGAAGAAGGTTGCGTAGTAGACATCAGAGACTATCATTTGAAGCACAAGAGCAAGGAGCTCATCATCACCACACCATCTATTACCGTTTGGAGAGTGGTGTCACCTGGATTGGTTAGGTGTCTCTTGGGAGCCTCCGTCAAGATGTGGAGTTGAACCAAGAAGTTAGTAAGGGCAAGGAGATCGCCTACTTCATGAAGATCTACCCAAGTGAGGCAAGTCATTCGTGGGCGATGGCCATGATGGGATAGATAAGGTTGCTTCATCATGGACCCTTCATGGGTGGAGCCCTCCGTGGACTCGCACAGTCGTTACCCTTCGTGGGTTGAAGTCTCCATCAATGTGGATGTACGATAGCACCACCTATCTGAACCACGCCAAAAATCTTCGTGTCTCCATTGCGTTTTCCTTCTCCAAACCCTTCCCTTTTCCTTCATATGCAATGTTTCACTTTTCACTGCTATACTCTTGGAATTGCATGTTAGGTTAATTGCTTGACTTGTGCTAATTGCTAAAATCTGCCAACAACTAAAATTGGGAAAAGGTTAAATTTTATTTGGTCAAGTAGTCTAATCACCCCACCACCTCTAGACATACTTTTGATCCTACAGCGGCCGTGGTTCTTGACCCCATCATCGACGGGTGCCACCGCATGTTCGGCTAGGAGGGTAAAGGGAGAACCACTGCGATTGTACTTCCAGCTCACCTGGTTAAGTACTTGAGTGGAGAAAGCCGAAAACTGACTGTCATAATAGGCGAGAACTGGTCGGCAATCCGATGGCAAGTGTTAAACAAAAAATCGTTGGAGATTACACCGTGTTATACGAAGGGTTTGTCTTTGGGAAAACCATGTGATAAAGGTATATACCTTGGCCCGCCCGAATATGACAAAAACACTGGGGGTTAGTCACTAGCCCCCGCACTCAAGCTCCTATGGCTAAGTGAAAGCACTAAAGCCATATATAGTCTGATTTCCAGGTTTCCCTCACACACTACCACCTTCGGGCACCGAAACGTCGGCTAAGGGTTATAGTGCATAGGTTGAAACACCCCTTGTAGCATCTATATTGTTGCTGAAGCCGACGACTGGTAACTTTCAAATTAAAACTGCAGCACGGGAGTCAAAAATAAAATAAAATCAGACAACATATGATAAACCATACAGAGCAACCGCGTTATAAAACAAAAGGCTCAACCATCATTTAATACATGATAGTGCGATCACTCAAGAATTACACATTTAGAACACTAGGCCTCTACTGCTCGAGCACCATCGATCACGATGGGGAAATACTGCTCGGGGTGCCTGTGCTCCTTTCCAGAGGGCAGGGTTCCGGTGGCCATCTCGACCGTCTTGATCTTGGGCCAATGCACCATGGTCTTCGTGAAGGCCATCCAAGCTCCCTCGATGCACACGGAGCGCTTAACAGTGCCAACGCAGGAAGCAGCATCACACAGCTTCTGCACCAGGCCGAAGTAAAGTATTGATGGGACGTGCCAATGGAGACATGATAACTCACAAGTATAGATCATAACAGTTTCCGACGGTAGAGTATTCAACCCAAATTTATTGATTCGACACAAGGGGAGCCAAAGAATATTCGCAAGTATTAGCAATTGAGTTGTCAATTCAACCACACCTGAAAGAGTTAATATCTGCAACAAAGTATTGAGTAGCAAAGTAGTATGATAGTAACGGTAATAGTGGCAATAGGAACAGTAGTAGTTTTGTAGTGATTGTAACAGTAGCAAAGGTGAAAGTAACTTAGAAAAGATCAATATGTGAAAAGTTCATAGGCATTGGATCAGTGATGGATAATTGTGTTGGATAATATCCATCATGTAGCAGTTATAACCTAGGGCGACACAGAACTAACTCCAATTCATTGAAGTAATGTAGGCATGTATTCCATATATAGTCATACGTGCTTATGGAAAAGAACTTGCATGACATCTTTTGTCCTACCCTCCCGTGGCAGCGGGGTCTACAAGGAAACTAAGGGATATTAAGGCCTCCGTTTAATAGAGAACTGGAACAAAGCATTAGAACTTAGTGAATAGATGAACTCCTCAAACTACGGTAATCACCAGTAAGAATCCCAATTGTTGTCACCTTGGGGTATGCGGATCATAACTCGTAATAGGTGTCTACAACTTGCAAGATAGGATCAAGAACACAAATATATTCATGAACACATAATAGGTTCAAATTTGAAATCATGGCACTCGGGCCCTAGTGACAAGCATTAAGCATGGAAAAGCCATAGCAACATCAATCTCAGACATACTGGATAGTAGGGATCAAGCCCTAACAAAACTATCTCGATTACATGGTAAATCTCATCCAACCCATCACCGTCCAGCAAGTCTACAAAATAATTACTCACTTCTGGCATTGAGCATCATGAAATTCGTGATGGAGGAAGGTTAATGCTGACGACGGCGGCGAATTCCACCCTTTGGAGTCCCAAACGGACTCCAGATCAGCCCTCCCGATGAAAAACAGGAGGTGGCGGCTCCGTATCTTAAAACGCGATGAAACTTCTTTTTGATTTTTTCTCCGTGAATAGGTATATATGGAGTTGGAGTTAGGATTGCCGGATCTCCAAGGGGCCCACAAGCTTGGGAGGAGCACTCTAGGGGGGGGGGGTAGGCGCGCCTCCAGAGCTTGTGCCTCCTGGGTGGCCCCCCTCTGGTATCATTTCCGCCAGTATTTTCTAGATAAGATGGAGACATATCAACTCCCCCAAGCTTAACACATTGCTTGTCCTCGAGAAATTCAGTTGACAAACTGAAAGGTACAAAGAAAAACTTTTACAAACTCTATTTTATCTTCTTGTTGTAAATATGACTAACCTTGTTCAGGTTTTCAGCAAAGATTATAAACTAACCATATTCACAATAACATTTAGGTCTCACATTTACTCATGTCAATGACATAATCAACTAGCGAGCGATAATAACATGTCTCGGATGACAAAACTTTTTCAAAACAATCATGATACAATATGACAAAATGGTATCTCGCTAGCCCTTTCTGAGATCACAAAACATAAATGCAGAGCACCTCTGAAGATCAAGCACTGACTAGATTTTGTAATTCATGGCAAAGATGATCCAATCACACTCATACTCAACATCAACTAAAAACAAAGCATAAAAATGACAATGCTGCTCTCTAACTGGTGCTTTAATGATAAGATGGTGACTCAACAATAAAAGTAAATGGATAGGCCCTTCGCAGACGGAAGGAGGGATTTGCAGAGGTGCCAGAGCTCGAAGCTTTTAAAACAGAGATGAATATAACTTTGACAGATATGCTTTCATTGTCAACATAGTAACAAAGAGATCTCACTATCTTCCATGCTAGACACATTATAGGCGGCTCCCAAACAGAGTTGTAAAGTTTTACTCCCTCTCCACCAACAAACACAAGCCATGGCTAGCTGAATCCTCAGGTGCCCTCCATTCCAGCAACAATCCGGGGGAGTTTTGCTTTATTGTTATATTTTGATTTTGATCATAGGACTGTGCATACCAATTACCAGCAACTTTCTCATGAATGACAAGCGAATAAGCACTCATCATGAGAATAACCCACCTAGCATGGGAGATACTGACAGCCCCCTGTCGCTACATGAGCGATTTGGGCATACAAAACAGATTATTATTTGAAGATTCAGAGTTTGGCACATACAAATTTACTTGGAACGGCAGGTAATACCACATATAGGTAGGTATGGTGGACTCATATGGAATAACTTTGGGGTTAAGGAAGTGGATGCACAAGCAGTTTTCCCGCTTAGTACGAGTGAATGCTAGCAAATAGATTGAGGAGTGACCAACTAGAGAGCGACAACGGTCATAAATGTGCTTTGAAATTAATTAACATTGAATGCAAGCATGAGTAGGATATAAAACACCATGAACATAAATATCGTGGAGGCTATGTTGGTTTTGATTCAACTACATGCGTGAACATGTGCCAAGCCAAGCCACTTGAATCATTTATAAGAGGATACCATCCTATCATACTACAGCATAACCATTTTAAATGCATGTTGGTCCACAAGACAAACCATTATCCACTCCTAGCTAATTAAGCATGGCGTGCATGACTATGATATCTAATTGTCATTGCAAACATGTTTCATTCATAATAGGCTGAATCAAGAACATGAGCTAAACATATTTACAAAACCAAGATAGGTAGAGTTCATACCAGCTTTTCTCCACCTCAATCATTTCATAAAATTTCGTCATTGTTGCCTTTCACTTGCACGACCGAATGATGTGAATAATAATAAGAGTGCACGTGCTGTGGACTAAGCTGGAATCTGCAAACTTTATTCAAAGGAGAAGACAATGTAATATGGGCTCTTTGTTAGATAAACAATAATGCATATGGGAGCCACTCAACATTTTCATCGTGGTCTTCCCCTTACGACCCAAAGAAAGAAAAGAATTTCAATGAAACACCCTGAAATATTTTTGGAGTTTTTGTTTTTCTGAAAAAAGTAAAACAAAATAAAAATGAAAATGAGAAAAACTATTTACACGGGAAAGCTCCTAAGAAGCAAAAGAAGAACGAGAAATATTTTTGGGTTTTCTTTTAATACTTCTATTAATTAAAATAGAAAGAAAAACTTAGAAGAAGCACAAAATATTTTTGGAGTTTATCAAAGTTTTTCAAACACACAAGAAGAAAGCAAGAAAAATAAAATAACATGGATTGTACGATGGAAAAGGATGAACACCGACAACTGGAATGAATGTGTGAACATCAATGTAATGTCGGTGAGAGATACGTACTCCCCCAAGCTTAGGATTTTGGCCTAAGTTGGTCTACGGCCACGGGTCGAAGTAACCCTCTCCTAGATACTGCGGAGGGTCCTGAGGGTTCGACTGGTTGACGAGCTCCTTTGGCTCCCACTGATAAATAGCCTCTTGGTATGGCTCAGGTGCTGGTGCTGGCTCAAGCACTGGGGGTTGTGTTAAGCTCCAGTACTTATAAATGTCGTCGGGCATAATAGTGTACCTGCCTGAATAAAGATCGAACAAAGAAGGTGGAGGCAAAGTAATAATCTCGCGAGTCCCCTAGCTAAATACTAGTTCTATCAACATATAAAGCATGGCGTAAAATAGCATGGACAGATGCACAAAGGGTTCCACTCTCCCCACGACCAGTCAGACATCTCCCGACAAATAATGCATAGTAATGTAAAACGGGAAAAATGTAAACTAGCCACTCTTGCTTCAGACACTCCTCTCTCTTCACCCATAGTAGTTTCATAAAGGAAATCCTCCATGTCTCTCGGACGTGGATTACCGTGACTGCCCTCATAAGGTAATTTGCGAACATTGCAAAATTCATATAATGTCATTTCCTTAGGCACATCATACAAGTTAAATTCTACCATGGGTGGTTCCTTCCTAGGATAGAAGCGAAGGTTTGCACAAAGGTATTAGTGAGTAGGAGATATTGGTCGCACTTATCTTGAATGAAGGGATGATGCCAGTATTATGCGCCAAATAATAAAAATCCTCATAAATTCCCGCCTCCTTGAAGAATGTGTCAGTCGGCCACTCACACGGTCGAACCTCCATCGCCGCGGAAGATGGTATTTGGGCTTCTCCTCTGGAGTTTCCTCTGAATTACGACTTCATGAGCCCCTTAACCAGAATTACGACTTGATGAGCCCTTTAACCACCTCCTCATGGTTTTCTTCTTCTCCCAAAATTTCTGAAATTTTTAATGACTCAAAATAAAAGTGAACAAAACTCAACAAAATCGATAGCAACCACTCCTACAAATGTCTAGAGGCTATATCAAGCACCAAAACAAGTTTAAACCATATAAATTTGACATGTAAGCTCAAGAACATGGTCACCAACAGTAGCTAATGTGCCGATAATAAACTACTAGAACAAAAACTAATTGGCCCAATGAAGGAGTCACATAGTGATACGTCTCCGTCGTATCTATAATTTTTTATTGTCTCATTCCAATATTCTAAAAGTTTCATATATTTTGGCAACTTTTTAAATTATTGTTGGGACTAACATATTGATCCAGTGCCGAGTGCCAGTTCATATTTGTTGCATGTTTTTTTCGCGGAATATCCATACCAAACAAAGTCTAAACGCACTAAAAATTTACGGAGATTTATTTTGCAATATATATGATTTTTGGGAAAAAGGATCAACGCGAGATGATGCACTAGGGGCCCACAAGCCCTAGGGGCATGCCCCCTACCCTGGGTGCACCTGGCAGGCTTGTGGCCACCCCGTAAGGAGGTTGGTGCCCTTCTTCGGCCAAAATAAAGATAATATCCGGATAAAAACCTTGTTAAAATTTCAGCCCAATCCGAGTCATGGATCTCCGGGAATTTAAGAAACGTTGAAAGGCCAGAAACAGGGACGTAGAAACAGAAGAGAACAGAGAGAGAGAGATCCAATATCGGAGGGGCTCTCGCCCCTCTGCCGCCATGGAGGCCATGTACCAGAGGGGAAACCCTCGTCCCATATAGGGGGGAGGTCAAGGAAGAAGAAGAAGGAGGGGGGCTCTCTACCCATCTCTCCCCATGGCGTCGGAATGCCGCCAGGGCCATCACCGTGACGATGATCTACACCAACAATTTCACCACCGTCATCACCAACTCTTTGACCCGCTGTAATCTCTACTTAAACTGGGTTATCAACACTATATATTATTATCCAAGAATATGTGGTTATCCTATGATGTTTGAGTAGATCTGCTTTGTCCTATGGGTTGATTGATGTTCGTGATTGATTTGAGTTGCCCTATGGTGATCCCCGTGCCGCGCAAGCGTGAGGGATCCCAGTTGTAGGGTGTTGCAATATGTTCATGATTCGCTTATTGTGGGTGGCGTGAGTGACAAAAGCACATACCCGAGTAAGTGGATTGTTGCGTACGGGAGTAAAGAGGACTTGATACATAATGCTATGGTTGGGTTTTACCTTAATGATCTTTGGTAGTTGCGGATGCTTGCTAGAGTTCCAATCATAAGTGCATATGATCCAAGTATAGAAAGTATGTTAGCTCATGCCTTTCCCTCATACAAAGTAGAAATAATGATTACCGGTCTAGTTATCGATTGCCTAGGAACAAATAACTTTCTTGTGACAAGGAGCTCTCTACTAAAACTAACTTAATTGTTTCTTGATGTAAACAGCCGCTAGCTTTTATTTGCGTGTTCTTTATTATCTTGCAAACCTATCCTTATCACACCTACAACGTACTTATAGTTTCATATTTGTTCTAGGTAAAGCGAACGTTAAGCGTGTGTAGAGTTGTATCGGTGGTCGATAGAACTTGAAGGGAATATAAATTCTACCTTTAGCTCCTCGCTGGGTTCGACACTCTTACTTATCGAGAAAGGCTTCAATTGATCCCCTATACTTGTGGGTTATCAAGACCCTTTTCTGGTGCTGTTGCCGGTGAGCAAGAGCGTGGGGTGAATATTCTCGTTTATGCTTGTTTGCTTTATCTCTCAGTTATTTTTATTTTTTGTTCTAAGTTGTTTTATATCTTTAGTTATGGATATGGAACATGAAATACCAAAAAAAGTTGTACTTGCTACTCATGGAGATGGGGAACCTCCTAAGACCCTCGATGCTCGTTATGTGGAAAATATTAAACACTACTTTGATAATCCTGAGAGAAAACCCATTCAACTTGATAATGGGAGACACATTGGATCAACGTGAATACTTTAGGGATTATTGCTTGACTCAAAAAGGGAAACTGTTATGGGATCAAATTGAAATGTTGCATTGTATTTTTGGAATTTATGCTTCAGATATGACTATACTTGTTGCTCTAGAATGAAGGCTCCACACCTTCCCTTTTCATGTAAATTTAATGATAATGAAACCTTGGCTTCTTATGCTAATGGTATATATGATTACTATGACGTGGAACGAATAGTAGAATTCGTTGCTTTCAAGGGTGCTTATGAAATTGAATCTTTGTTTGAAAAGTGTGAAAATTATGATGATGATGTTTACAGACCTGAAAATTATGCTATAATTAAATATTACTACGAGAATTACGAATATAATGCCGATATCAATGAGTTAACTGAGAAAGTCTCCGCTGTCCAAAAAGAGACAAATATTTTGCAGGAAACTATGGAAGAAGAATTTGATGACACTATGAGCTCATTGGATAAAAAAGCTGACGACCAGAGCGAAGTACAAAAGGAGGAGGAGCGGATTAGCAACCCATGCCCACCTTATAATGAGAGTAACTCTTCAACACATACATTTTTTAATTTCCCTCCATTCTTATCGAAGGATGAATGCTATAATGATTTCTATGATCCTGTTGATTCGTTTGAAATATCCCTTTTTGAGGAATTGATGCTTGTTATGCTTGTGGCCAAGATGCCAATTTGAATTATGCTTATGGAGATGAACTTGCTATAATTCCTTATGTTAAGAATGAGATTGTTGCTATTGCATCAACACATGATAGTCCTATAATCTTTTTGAATTCTCTCAAGTATACTATATCGGAGAAGTTTGCGGTTATTAAGGATTATATTGATGGGTTGAGTTTTACCACTACACCAGATGCTTTTGATGAATATAATATGCATGTGCTTGATGCTCCTACTTGCAATTATTATGAGAGAGGAACGACATCTCCACCTCTCTATGTTTCCAACACAATAAAATTGCAAGAAACTATTTATGCTATGTATCGACCTTTACTTTGTGTGCATGAATTGTTCTTTTATGACTTGCCGATTTATAGGAAGAGAGTTAGACTTTGTTGTTGCATGATATATCTTGCTTTGTGATCAATACTAAATTACAAATCATTGTTAATTAAAATTGGATTTGGTATACCTTGGGATCCGGGTGGATCCATTACTTGAGCACTATATGCCTAGCTTAATGGCTTTAAAGAGTGAAAGCGCTGCCAGGGAGGCAACCCGGAAGTTTTAGAGAGTCATTTTATTCTGTTGTTTGCTTTTAAAAAGTTTAAGAAAATATAGAGGGGAACCTAAAACTTTTCAAAAAGAAAAGTGAAAGTAAGAAGGACGAGCGCCATTGAAGTGGGGGAGCTCCTTGAACTTTGTTCATGCCCATGGAAAGTTTGCAAATCTTGAATTACAGAAACTTTTCAACAAAAATAATTATTCCCTTGTACAAATCCATTGTATTATAAAAATAATGTGCCAAGATTTGCCGTTAGGATGATTAGATTACTTGTTTGGTAGGTGGAGTGCAAAAACAGAAACCTTGGTTGTGGTGTGTGAATTTACATTTTCTACTAGAATGACAAATTTTTTGAATTTTTTAAAAAGTACTGCTATGCAAATTGTTTATTTGTCCTAATTTTCCAAAAAAAATTGGAGTTACAGAAGTATGGTCAATGTTCATATTGCTACAGACTGTTCCGTTTTTGACATATTCTATATTTGATACATTGTTTTGCGTGTTTTGATGAATCTATGGATTGTATTGGTGATATAAGCCATGGTGAAGTTAGAGTACAGTCGTTATAATGCAAAAATAAAATATGAATGGGTTTGCAACAGTACTTAAAGTAGTGATTTGCTTTATTATACAAACGGACCTCACGAGGGTTTTGTTAAGTTTTGGGTGAGATCACGATGGATGAAGGAATAAGGAGTGGCAAGAAACTAGGTGTCAGTGTCAAAATCGGCAGACCTCGGGGTAGCGTGTCCCGAGCTGTGGAGCTAGGATCTATGGGTAACAAGGGACGACGAACACAATATTTACCCAGGTTCGGGCCCTCTCGTAGAGGTAAAACCATACGTCTTGCTTGATTATATTGGATGTATGATGTGGTTTACAGAGTTGATCTACCTCGAGATCTGTATGAGCTAAACCCTAAGGCTATGCGGTGATGAATGTAGCTCTAACCCTAATGACTACAACCCTCAGTTTACATAGACACCGATAGGGCTAGGGTTACCAAGGACAGATTACAATAAGAAATCAAAGAGATCCTCCGCCTTCTAGACTTGGAGGGCACACCACGGCTTCATAGATCTCCTTTCATAGAACGGCTCTACCGGTTCGGCCCATGTATGATGGGTCGTCGCCCCGAGGACCCCTTAGTTCATGACTCCCTCAATATCCCGTGAACTTCCCTCCTACGCCGAGGATCATCTTCTGGAATCGTCACTTCATCGGCTTGCGAGATGAGTTCCTTTATTCCGCTTGAAGCCGTGTTAATGTCGCTGAACATTATCCGGAACCCGCTCTAGTATACTTGGGCCCGGTCAGTCTCAAGATTCTAAGATCCGGAGATATCTCGAGGCCGAGGTGGGACCATCAGAGTTTTAATGCCGTTCCTTGGGGCCAGGGCTTCGCACACCTTTCCAGAGGGCGTGCGGCCCAATGCCACCCTTCCATGCACCCCTCCTTTCGACTTAACAACAGGATGCCTATTTATAGATCCAAAGTGCTGAGAACGGTTAGCTTTCCCTTCACCATGAAAGACACCGAAAAAATTCCCCAAAGCCATGGCTGACATCCCAGGTTCTTCCTCGCGCCCTCACGGCCCGCTCCTAGGCAATTGGTAGAGTTGTTCGGTCTCGCATATCCAGCTGAGTAACTTGCAGACACATCGCTTCCTTCCTCCGGCCGATCTGGTCCTGGTCCGTGCCAGTCTCATCTCCATTGATAGTCGTGCCCTTGCCAAGAATTCCCCTGCCCCAAGAAAGGAGGAGAGGGTATGTCTCGTCGCCTTCCTTCTAAGAGGTTTGGGTTTTCCTATTCATCCCTTCTACGGGGTCTGCTAGAGTTCTATGGGATCCAGCTCCACAACCTCACCCCGGGGGCCATATTGCACATTTCCGGCTTCGTAGCCTTGTGCGAGATATTTCTGAGTTGCGAGCCCCACTTTGATTGTGGAGGAAGTTTTTCTGTCTTGTTCCCCGCCTCCGGGGGGGATATATTTTTGAAGTAGGCAGCGCCCAAGTATGATGGATAGCTGGGACAGGGTACCCAATCGGGAACGCGTAGAAAGATCCCGAAGGATGGACTTCGGAAAGGTTTTATATTGAAGACGTCCCCCTCACCGATCCAATACGGCAAGGGCTACCTGAATATTCAAATGACCAGCCTATAATGCAGTACAACTGGCGGCCAAGAGGCACTTCCCAAAAAGACAGTGAAGAGGTGCGTGCATTATCGACGCGGATCAAGCTGCTAACTAGCAACAAGCTGACCATGATCGAAGCCATGGCCATCGCCATTACCCGATGCGTGCAACCCCTCCAATAGCGGGGTCACCCTTTGTGGTGCTACAACGGCACCAACGACGTGACACGTCACCAGCGGCAAGGGCCAGACAACAAGGCAGCCCTGGCCAAAATACTGGCAGATCTCTTCAACAGAGACGAAGCGGAGTGAGCTCGCATGGGTATTCGACAAGGCGTCTCTGGATACAATCCGGCGGACTGGGTAAGCCACAATCCTTTACTTTGAGCCCACGGATAACACCGAATTCTTACCTATTGCTACTTGAACATGGATTGAGACGTCAGGTCGCGTCCATTAGTTGCCCTCCTCCTCAACCAGAGAATCACTATCGTGATGGTGATCCGGAGTATCATGATGACCCAGAGACGTCAATTGAATTTGAAGATGGGGTGTTCTATCAGGAGGGCCTTTGTGGTAGCAAAATAGCCGATCACCCCGCGGCTCTTCCTTCTATCACGGGATATCCGCGGCCACGTATGGGACCGGGAGGCCCCTTGCTAGTTCGGGAGGGGGGCGTCGCATTGCACAAAGAGCAGACTAGCGTATGACAGCACAACAGAGAGCACACAAGCAATTTACCCAGGTTCGGGCTGCCGCGAGGCGTAAAACCCTACTCCTGCTTTGGTGGATTGATGGTGGAATGGAGGTGGTGAAGCATAGTACCATTGCCTGGCAGGGGCTGCCTTAGGGCAGTAGCGACTACACGCATATGGGGGTCTGGGTTCATCAACCTTCAAACCCTTTCTACGGGTGCCATGGGCCTCCTTTTATAGATCAAGGGGTCACCACAATGGCAAAGTAGTCATTGTGCACTGATATGATAGCAAACAATGCTATCATACCTATCTCTATGGGCTGACAGGGTGCATTAAATGCACCGCTTAGTGTCACATCACTGGTTGCCCGGCAAGGCTTGCCGGGCTATCTTGCCAGCTCCGTGCCTGTTCTCTTGAGACATTGCAGGACGGGTGTCATTTGTGGGTTTCTTCTGTAGGAAATGGCTGCCATGTGGCGAATGGCTGCCACTTAATCACTTTGCGGCTTGACACCGCACTGAACGACGACGTGGGTCGTGCTTGAGTGGTTGGTGAGGAGGTTTTTCCTCCATGAGCCCCGGCAGGCCCTGCCAGAGCGCCTGCT
This sequence comes from Aegilops tauschii subsp. strangulata, assembly GCF_002575655.3. Taxonomy (NCBI): domain Eukaryota; kingdom Viridiplantae; phylum Streptophyta; class Magnoliopsida; order Poales; family Poaceae; genus Aegilops; species Aegilops tauschii. The sequence continues at coordinate 292,208,298 of NC_053038.3, forward strand.
TCTAGGGGTGGCCTGGCCCCTTGTCGGGCTTGCCTGTTCAGCAAGGGAGGCCCTTCTCTTGGCGATATCTTGCTCCTCTGGCTTGGCCTTAGTCTCTCTGAGCTGCATGCTGGTCCTTCAAATCTCTTGATTCTTTGAACTATGACTTGGGCTCGTGCTTCAATCTTGCTCTTGTGCTTGTGCACAGTCTGGGCAACAGACCCAGGGTGTGTTGCACCGACATAAGCCCCCGGGCCTAATAAGTGCACAGGTAGGGTTGCTTGAAGGGCTCGGCCCTTTAAGGTCTTCATTGCTTCTTTATCAGCCTCTATTCTGGGCCAGTTTCCAGTTTCCCCACGCGTGGTCTAAAGCCAATAGTGGTGGGGCCGCTCCAGTGAAGGCTGGCGAATGGCTTTAATGCACGGGGTAGAAACTGCCAATTTACTCTTCCCACTGCGCGCCCTTATCTTTGGCCATATATGCCGCATGCATCGCGCGGGGTAGGTAACGGGGGCGCGTGGCGCGGGAGAGCGTCAAGGCGAGGGCCTGGTTGTGACGCCCCCGATTCAATCCTACACTAATCATGCACGCAAACGTGTACCATCAAGATCAGGGACTCACGGGAAGATATCACAACACAACTCTAAAAACATAAATAAGTCATACAAGCATCATAATACAAGCCAGGGGCCTCGAGGGCTCGAATACAACTGCTCGATCATAGACGAGTCAGCGGAAGCAACAATATCTGAGTACAGACATAAGTTAAACAAGTTTGCCTTAAGAAGGCTAGCACAAACTGGGATACAGATCGAAAGAGGCGCATGCCTCCTGCCTGGGATCCTCCTAACTACTCCTGGTCGTCGTCACCGGGCTGCACGTAGTAGTAGGCACCTCCGGTGTAGTAGGAGTCATCATCGACGGTGGCGTCTGGCTCCTGGGCTCCAGCATCTGGTTGCGACAACCGGATAGAAAGGAAAGGGGAATAGGGGGAGAAAAGCAACCGTGAGTACTCATCCAAAGTACTCGCAAGCAAGGATCTACACTACATATGCATGGGTATCTGTGTAAAGGGGCTATATCGGTGGACCGAACTGCAGAATGCCAGAATAAGAGGGGGATAGCTAATCCTATCGAAGACTACGCTTCTGGCAGCCTCCATCTTGCAGCATGTAGAAGAGAGTAGATGGCAAGTTCACCAAGTAGCATCGTATAGCATACTCCTAACCGGAGATCCTCTCCTCGTCGCCCTGTTAGAGAGCGACCACCGGGTTGTATCTGACACTTGGAAGGGTGTGTTTTATTAAGTATCCGGTTCTAGTTGTCATAAGGTCAAGGTACAACCCCGGGTCATCGTTTTACCGAGGGACACGGCTATTTGATAAAAACAGAATTTTTGATGCGGAGTGCTACTTGGCATAATTTCAATGTAATTCTTCTTAATTGTGGTATGAATATTCAGATCCGAAAGATTCAAGATAAAAGTTCATATTGACATAAAAATATTAATACTTCAAGCATACTAACTAAGCAATCATGTCTTCTCAAAATAACATGGCCAAAGAAAGTTATCCCTACAAAATCATATAGTCTGGCTATGCTCTATCTTCACCACACAAAGTATTTAAATCATGCACAACCCCGATGACAAGCCAAGCAATTGTTTCATACTTTTGATATTCTAAAACTTTTTCAATCTTCACGCAATACATGAGCGTGAGCCATTGATATAGCACTATATGTGTAATAGAATGGTGGTTGTGGAGAAGACAAAAAGGGAGAAGATAGTCTCACATCAACTAGGCGTATCAACGGGCTATGGAGATGCCCATCAATAGATATCAATGTGAGTGAGTAGGGATTGCCATGCAACAGATGCACTAGAGCTATAAGTATGTGAAATCTCAACAAAAGAAACTAAGTGGGTGTGCATCCAACTCGCTTGCTCACGAAGACCTAGGGCATTTTGAGGAAGCCCATCATTGGAATATACAAGCCAAGTTCTATAATGAAAATTTCCCACTAGTATATGAAAGTGAAAAAATGAGGGACTCTGTATCATGAAGATCATGGTGCTACTTTGAAGCAAAAGTGTGGTCAAAAGGATAGTAATATTGTCCCTTCTCTCTTTTTCTCTCATTTTTTATTTGCGCCTTTTCTCCTTTTTTATGGCCTCTTTTTTTTCGTCCGGAGTCTCATCCCGACTTGTGGGGGAATCATAGTCTCCATCATCCTTTTCCTCACTTGGGACAATGCTCTAAAAAATGAAGATCATCACACTTTTATTTTCTTACAACTCAACAATTACAACTCCATACTTAGAACAAAATATGACTCTATATGAATGCCTCCAGCGGTGTACCTGGATATGCAATGAATCAAGAGTGACATGTATGAAAGAATTATGAACGGTGGCTTTGCCACAAATACAATGTCAACTACATGATCATGCTAAGCAATATGACAATGATGGAGCGTGTCATAATTAACGGAACGGTGGAAAGTTGCATGGAAATATATCTTGGAATGGCTATGGAAATGCCATGATAGGTAGGTATGGTGGCTGCTTTGAGGAAGGTTTATGGTGTGTGTATGATACCGGCGAAAAGTGCGCGGTATTAGAGAGGCTAGCAATGGTGGAAGGAAGAAAGTGCGTATAATCCATGGACTCAACATTAGTCATAAAGAACTCATATACTTATTGCAAAAATCTACAAGTTATCAAAGCAAAGTATTACGCGCATTCTCCTAGAGGGATAGATTGGTAGGAAAAGACAATCGCTCGTCCCCGACCGCCACTCATAAGGAAGACAATCAATCAATAAATCATGCTCCGACTTCATCACATAACGGTTCACCATACGTGCATGCTACGGGAATCACAAACTTTAACACAATTATTTCTCAAATGCACAACTACTCAACTAGCATGACTCTAATATCACCATCTTTATATCTCAAAACAATTATCAAGCATCAAACTTCTCATGGTATTCAACACACTCATAAGAAAGTTTTTACAAATCTTGAATACCAAGCATATTAGGATTATTTAAGTAAATTACCATGCTATTTAAGACTCTCAAAATAATCTAAGTGAAGCATGAGAGATCAATAGTTTTTGTCAAACAAATCCACCACCGTGCTCTAAAAGATATAAGTGAAGTACTAGAGCAAAATTATATAACTCAAAAGATATAAGCGAAGCACATAGAGTATTCTAACAAATTCCAAATCATGTATGACTCTCTCCAAAGGTGTGTACAGAAAGGATGATTGTGGTAAACTAAAAAGCAAAGACTCAAATCATACAAGACGCTCCGAGCAAAACACATATCATGTGGTGAATAAAAATATAGCTCCAAGTAAAAGTTACCGATGGAAGTAGACGGAAGAGGGGATGCCTTCCGGGGCATCCCCAAGCTTTTGCTTTATGGTGTCCTTAGATTATCTTAGGGTGCCATGGGCATCCCCAAGCTTAGGTTCTTGCCACTCCTTGTTCCATAATCCATCAAAAATCTATCACCCAAAACTTGAAAACTTCACAACACAAAACTTAACAGAAATCTCGTGACCTCCGTTAGCGAAAGAAATCAAAAGACCACATCAAGTTACTGTAATGAACTCATTCTTTATTTATAATGGTGTTAAACCTACTGTATTGCAACTTCTCTATGGTTTATAAACTATTTTACTAGCCATAGATTCATCAAAATAAGCAAACAACACACGAAAAACAGAATCTGTCAAAAACAGAACAGTCTGTAGTAATCTGTAACTAACGCAAACTTCTGGAACTCCAAATTTTTTGCAAAAATAGGAAGACCTAGAAAATTTGTTTATTGATGAGCAACAATTGTAATCACTATTTTATCACGTTCTGGTGATTTTTAACAATTATTTTTGTGAACAGACAGTTTCTGGATATTACAGCAAGATCAAATAACTATCATCCAAGAAGATCCTATCGGTTTAACTTGGCACAAACACTAATTAAAACATAAAAACACATCTAACCAAAGGCTATATAAAATATTTATTACTAAACAGAAGCAAAAGCAAAAAACTAAAAATAAAATTTGGTTGCCTCCCAACAAGCGCTATCGTTTAACGCCCCTAGCTAGGCATAAAAGCAAGGATAGATCTAGGTATTGCCATCTTTGGTAGGCAATCCATAAGTGGCTCTCATGATAGATTCATATGGTAATTTTATTTTCTTCCTAGGAAAGTGTTCCATGCCTTTCTTTAATGGAAATTGGAATCAAATATTCCCTTCCTTCATATCAATAATTGCACCAATCGTTCTAAGGAAAGGTCTACCAAGAATAATAGGACATGAAGGATTGCAATCTATATCAAGAATGATAAAATCTACGGGCACATTGTTCCTATTTGCAATAATAAGAACATCATTAATTCTTCCCATAGGTTTCTTAATGGTGGAATCCGCAAGGAGCAAGTTTAGAGAGCAATCATCAAAATCACGGAAATCTAGCAAATCACAGAAAGTTTTGGGAATAGTGGAAACACTAGCACCCAAATCACATAAAGCATAGAACTCATGATCCTTAATCTTAATTTTAATAGTAGGTTCCCACTCATCATAAAGTTTTCTAGGAATAGAAACTTCCAACTCAAGCTTTACTTCATAAGATTGCATCAAGGCTTCAACGATATGTGTAGTAAACGCTTTATTTTGACTATAAGCATGAGGAGAATTTAGCACGGATTGCAACAAGGAAATACAATCAAGCAAAGAGCAGTTTTTATAATTAAATTCCTTGAAATCCAAAATAGTGGGTTTAGCAACATCTAGGGTTTTGATTTCTTCAATCCCACTTTTATCGATTTTAGCATCAGGATCTAAAAACTCTGAATTTTTGGAACGCCTTCTAGGTAAAGGTGGATCATATTCAGTCCCATTATTATCAAGATTCATATTGCAAAACAAAGATTTAATAGGGGATACATCAATAACTTTTAGATCTTCATCTTTATTTTCATAGAAATTGGAAGAACACGATCTCATAAAGCAATCTTTCTTAGCACGCATCCTAGCGGTTCTTTCTTTGCATTCATCAATGGAAATTCTCATGGCTTTGGGAGACTCATTGATATCATGCTTAGGAGGAATAGATCTAAGCTTTAAAGAATCAACATGAAGAGAAATTCTATCAACGTTCCTAGCCAATTCATCAACTTTAAGCAATTTCTCTTCCAGCAAAGCATTAAAATTCTTTTGAGAATTCATAAACTCTTTAACACTAGTCTCAAATTCAGAAGGCATCTTATTAATATTTCCATAAGAGTTGTTGTAGGAATTACCATAATTATTAGAGGAATTATGTAACGCCCACGATGCGTCTATATCTCTCACGTGTCGAGGCACGACTTAGAGGCATAACCGCATTGTGGGTTTGTCGCAAGAAAGGTTATCTTCACAAAATCCCATGTAATGAACAAGAATGGGATAAAGAGAGTTGGCTTACAATCGCCACTTCATACAATACATAAATAAATTCATACATCATCCAAGATACACACATAGACCGACTACGGTCAAATCCAAATGAAAAGAAGATAACCCCAAATGCTAGATCCCCGATCGTCCCAACTGGGCTCCACTACTGATCATCAGGAAACGAAACATAGTAACGACCAAGTTCCTCGTCGAACTCCCACTTGAGCTCGGTTGCGTCACCTGCACTGGTATCGTCGGCACCTGCAACTGTTTTGGTAGAATCTGTGAGTCACGAGGACTCAGCAATCTCACACCCGCGAGATCAAGACTATTTAAGCTTATAGGAAGGATGAGGTAATGAGGTGGAGCTGCAGCTAGCACTAAGCATATATGGTGGCTAACATACGCAAATAAGAGCGAGAAGAGGAGCAACGCAACGGTCGTGAAGCTAGAAGTGATCAAGAAGTGATCCTGAAACTGCTTACATTCATACATAACCCAAACCATGTGCACTTTCCGGACTCCGCCGAAAAGAGACCATCACGGCTACACAGGCGGTTGATGTATTTTAATTAAGTCAAGTGTCAAGTTCTCTACAACCGGACATTAACAAATTCCCATCTGCCACATAACCGCGGGCACGACTTTCGAGAGATAATACCCAGCAGGGGTGTCCCAACTTAGCCCATTATAAGCTCTCACGGTCAACGAAGGATATTCCTTCTCCCGGGAAGACCCGATCATTCTCGGAATCCTGGTTTACAAGACATTTCGACAATGGTAAAACAAGACCAGCAAGACCACCCGCTGTGCCGACAAATCCCGATAGGAGCTGCACATATCTCGTTCTCAGGACACACTGGATAAGCTAAGCGTACAGGTACCGACGTAACCCAAGTGGCCAAGGGATGGTCCCGCACGGTGCTCTAGTTTGGACCAACACTCAGAGGAGCACTGGCCCGGGGCGGTTAAAATAAGGATGACCCTTGAGTCTGCAAAACCCAAGGGAAAAAGGCTTAGGTGGCAAATGTTAAAACCAAGGTTGGGCCTTGCTGGAGGAGTTTTATTCAAGGCGAACTGTCAAGGGGGTCCCATAAATCACCCAACCGCGTAAGGAACGCAAAATCAAGGAACATAACACCGGTATGACGGAAACTAGGGCGGTAAGAGTGGAACAAAACACCAGGCATAAGGCCGAGCCTTCCACCCTTTACCAAGTATATAGATGCATTAATTAAATAAGAGATATTGTGATATCCCAAAATATCCATGTTCCAACATGGAACCAACTTCATCTTCACCTGCAACTAGCAACACTATAAGAAGGGCTGAGCAAAAGCGGTAACTTAGCCAAACAACGGTTTGCTAGGAAAGGATGGTTAGAGGCTTGACATGGCAATATGGGAGGCATGATATAACAAGTGGTAGGTAGCGCGGCAAAGCAATAGAGTGAACAACTAGCAAGCAAAGATAGAAGTGATTTTGAGGGTATGGTCATCTTGCCTGAGATCCTGCAAGGAAGAAGATCGAGTCCATGAAGAAGACAAACGGACGTAGTCGAACGAATCCTCACAACTCCGGAACGAAACCGAAGCTAACGAGAGAAGCAAACCGGAAAGAAGCAAACAACATGGTAAACAACCATCACAGAAACATGGCATGATGCACAATCAAGTATGATGCATGTCCGGTTTAAAGAGGCATGGCATGGCAAAGTGCACAAACAATACTACAAATTAAGTGGAGCTCAATATGCAACGGGTTGCATATTGAGGAAACACCACATGACTCATTATGTTCTCTCTCGGTTATGTACCCAACAATATTAAATGTTATTAAACAAGGCAAGGGGTGAAGCATAACAAAACTACCTATCTAGGTATTTAAATGAGGCCGAAAACAACAAACAGCAATTCCGGAAAATCCCCAGATGTCATTTAGCAATTTGATGCAAACAACAATTTTAAACATTTTAAATGTTTTTATCATGATGCGGGTGACATATGCAAGTTTTATGCAGTTTTTATGAAAATGTTGACATGCACATGTTATGAAGCATTTGGTCAGCATGGCGGAACGAAAAAGGGTGCCACGGCGGCGAAACGGAAATGGTGCCACGTCAACATTCTGGTCCGGGTAACTCGATTGAGATACCGGTGCAAAAGAGAAGTGTGCGGATGTGTGGAACACGCAAGAGATGGGGAGTGATCCCGGATTCCGGGTTACCACGGGACGGCGGCATGGCGAACGAGGAGGAGCGTGCAAAGACAACTCGGGCACGGAGCAAACTAGGGTGCATCTCATACAACACATGCATCTGTCCACGGGCATCATCTCGAGGTTATACCTTCGAAGGGTGCATTCGGGCAGAATGCGTTCGACGAAGGAAGTAGTGGTAGACGGGCCGTAGTGGAAGTAGTCGTTCACGGCGACGGTAGTGGAAGTAGTGGTTCACGGACGTCGTGGAAGTAGTCATTCACCGGGACGGTAGTGGTACATCTCATAGTGGAACTTGGTGCATCCACGGTATTCGGGCGTAGTGGTACTCATTCCGTAGACGAACTTGACGGGACATGGTTGTCGTGGTACTTGACGTTATCCGGGACGGTCTTGGTGTATCCGTGCGTAGAGGTACTGGCAGTTTTGTGTAGTCAATCTTGTCGGTCTTGACGATCCAAAATGAAGCAACACCAGGGCCTCGGGTGGCAACAACAAGGAGGCAATGGAACAACGGGCTGAGGAAGATGCGGCGCTGGGATGGGCCTTGGCGTGCTAAGGCTGCTGCTAGCTTGAGTGAGCGACGCAGAGGTGGGCTCGAAGCGAAGCAGGGGCGGCGGCGTGGAGCTTGACGGCGGGGACTTGAATCGGGCGAGGAGGCAGCGGCTCGGCGACTCACGCGATGCAGGGGAGCTTGGCGCAAGGCTTCGATCGCCTGTCTCCCTTGCAGACGAGGGCGAGGCAGACGTCGGGCAAGGAGGAGCTTGGGCGGCTCAGCGGCGCGGCCGACTTCGAGCGCAGGGAAGGAGCACCTGGCGCGGGCTGCGGGGACCCGCGCGCACGGGCGCTCGTGCAGAGATGGCAGGGAACTCCGGGCTCCTGGTGGAGCTCGTCGTGAGCGGCGATCGCAGGCCGGCGCGACGGGATCGAGAGGCACGGTTGGAGGCCTCCACGCGTTGGGGACGAGGCAGAGGAGGAAGGGTCGCGCGCAGGGGAAAGGTCGAGGCCGGTGGCGCAACAGCAGGAGAGGAAGGCAACGCGACGAAGAAGGAGGGGATCGAGAGGAGGGGGATCGAGCAGGAGGCGAGGATGTGCGTGTGGCGGCGCGAGGGAACAAGGAGGAGGGGATCAATCGGGATTGGGGGTAGGGTTAGATAGGCTCTAGAGTTGGGCCTTGGCTGGACCTTGGGCCGGCCTGGGCATAGGTTGCAGCTTGGCTGGGCTCTCTCTCTCCCACTCTAAAGAAAATAAAAACAAAACAGAGATAAGAAAGAAAAGAAAGAGAGGTTAGGGGAAGAAGTTGGACACGCGGATAATTTTCCCGGACTCACAAAAAAATGAGCTTGATCCTAGAAAAATAGAAGTTGGCACGAATGCAAGATTTAAATCCAAACTCATCTGAATTTAATTCAAATGGTTTGAACTAGGACAAGGTTTAGGAGTGGCCAAAATGTTGAGATTTTTGGTGGGGCTCCGAATAGTGATGCAAGAATTTAGGGCAAAGTTTGGAGACCAAACTTGAAGCAGAAAAGGAATGGAATTATTTTGCAAGTGTGTTTATGGGTGATTACGAAATAGTGGAATATTTAATACAGCTCCCTAATGTTAGTGAATTCTCTCGATTTAAATGGATCAAAGATCCATGCAGTTTATTTACCTGATTTTAAAAAGGGTTACAAGATGAAATGATGGGATGCAAAAGATGCAATGATGAATGCAACAAACAAAAATAAAATCAGACGACGAAACTCAGAATAGCTGGAAGTCTTCTAGAGCGTCGGTCTCGGGGCGTTACAAATTACTAGGATAAGGCCTAGGATTAAAGTTTCCTCTATACGCGTTGTTACCAAAATTATTCCTACCAACAAAATTCACATCATAGATTCATTATTATTCTCAATCAAAGTAGACAAAGGCATATCATTAGGATCAGAAAAAACACTCCTACTAGCAAATAATTTCATAAGTTCATCCATCTTTCCACTCAAAACATTGATTTCTTCTATCGCATGCACTTTTGTATTAGTAGATCTTTCAGTGTGCCATTGAGAATAATTAACCATAATATTATCTAGGAGTTTAGTAGCTTCTCCTAAAGTGATTTCCATAAAAGTGCCTCCCGCGGCCGAATCTAAAAGATTTCTAGAAGCAAAATTCAATCCGGCATAAAAATTTCGTATAATCATCCACAAATTCAAACCATGAGTAGGGTAATTACGTATCATCAATTTCATCCTCTCCCAAGCTTGTGCAACATGTTCATGATCAAGTTTCTTAAAATTCATAATATCGTTTCTAAGAGAGATGATCTTAGCGGGAGGAAAATACTTAGAGGTAAAAGCATCCTTTTACTTGTTCCAAGAATCAATACTATTTTTAGGCAAAGACGAAAACGAAGCTTTAGCACGATCTCTAAGCGAAAAAGGAAATAGCTTCAACTTAACAATATCATTATCAACATCTTTCTTCTTTTGCATAGCACACAAATCAACAAAGCTATTTAAATGAGTAGCAGCATCTTCACTAGGAAGGCCGGCGAATTGATCTTTCATGACAAGATTCAACAAAGCAGCATTGATTTCACAAGATTCAGTATTGGTAAGAGGAGCAATCGGAGTGCTAAGGAAATCATTATTGTTGGTATTGGTAAAGTCACACAATTTGGTATTATCTTGAGCCATCGTGACAAACAAGAAATCCAACACATGAGTAAACAAAAAGCAAGCGAAAAAGAGGCGAACGAAAAAGAGAGGGCGAATAAAACGGCAAGGGTGAAGTGGGGGAGAGGAAAATGAGAGGCAAATGGCAAATAATGTAATGCGGGAGATAAGGGTTGTGATGGGTACTTGGTATGTTGACTTTTGCGTAGACCTCCCCGGCAACGGCGCCAGAAATCCTTCTTGCTACCTCTTGAGCACTGCGTTGGTTTTCCCTTGAGGAGGAAAGGGTGATGTAGCAAAGTAGCGTAAGTATTTCCCTCAGTTTTTGAGAACCAAGGTATCAATCCAGTAGGAGGCTACGCGCGAGTCCCTCGTACCTACACAAAACAAATAACTCCTCGCAACCAACACGATAAGGGGTTGTCAATCCCTTCATGGTCACTTACGAGAGTGAGATCTGATAGATATGATAGGATAATATTTTTGGTATTTTTGTGATAAAGATGCAAAGTAAAATAAAAGCAAAATAGAAAGGAAAGGCAATAACAAAGTGTTGGAAGATTAATATGATGGAGATAGACCCGGGGGCCATAGGTTTCACTAGTGGCTTCTCTCAAGAGCATAAGTATTTTACGGTGGGTGAACGAATTACTATTGAGCAATTGACATAATTGAGCATAGTTATGAGAATATCTAGGTATGATCATGTATATAGGCATCACGTCTGAGACAAGTAGACCGACTCCTGCCTGCATCTACTACTATTACTCCACTCATCGACCGCTATCCAGCATGCATCTAGAGTATTAAGTTCATGAAAATAGAGTAACGCCTTAAGCAAGATGACATGATGTAGAGGGATAAATTCATGCAATATGATAAAAACCCCATCTTGTTATCCTCGATGGCAACAATACAATATGTGCCTGGCTGCCCCTACTGTCACTGGAAAGGACACCGCAAGATTGAACCCAAAGCTAAGCACTTCTCCAATTGCAAGAAAGATCAATCTAGTAGGCCAAACTAAGCTGATAATTCGAAGAGACTTGCAAAGATAACCAATCATACATAAAAGAATTCAGAAAAGATTCAAATATTGTTCATAGATAATCTTGATCATAGACCCACAATTCATTGGTCTCAACAAGCACACCGCAAAAAGAAGATTACATCGAATAGATCTCCACGAGAGAGGGGGACAACATTGTATTGAGATCCATAGAGAGAGAAGAAGCCATCTAGCTACTAACTATGGACCCGAAGGTCTGAGGTAAACTACTCACACTTCATCGGAGAGGCTATGGTGTTGATGTAGAAGCCCTCCGTGATGGATGCCCCCTCCGGCGGAGCTCCGGAACAGGCCCCAAGATGGGATCTCGTGTGTACAGAAGGTTGCGGCGGTGGAATTATGTTTTTGGCTCCGTATCTGATTGTTTGGGGATACGTAGGTATATATAGGAGGAAGGAGTACGTCGGTGGAGCAACAGGGGGCCCACGAGGGTGGAGGGCGCGCCCTGGGGGGTGGGCGCGCCCCCTACCTCGTGGCCTCCTCTTTTGTTTCTTGACGTAGGGTCCAAGTCTCCAGGATCATATTCTTCCTAAAAATCACGTTCCCGAATGTTTCATTCCGTTTGGACTCCGTTTGATATTCCTTTTCTGCGAAACTCTGAAATAGGCAAAAAACAGCAATTCTGGGCTGGGCCTCCGGTTAATAGGTTAGTCCCAAAAATAATATAAAAGTGAATAATAAAGCCCAATAATGTCCAAAACAGTAGATAATATAGCATGGAGCAATCAAAAATTATAGATACGTTGGAGACGTATCACTATTCGAATAGATAAACTTCCCTGCAGGGGTGCACCACATTACCCAACACGCTCGATCCCATTTGCCTGGACACACTTTCCTGGGTCATGCCTGGCCTCGGAAGATCAACACGTCGCAGCCCCACCTAGGCACAACAGAGAGGTCACCACGCCGGTCTAAGTCCTATGCGCGCAGGGGTCTGGGCCCATCGCCCATTGCACACCTGCATGTTGCGTACAAGGCTGGAAGCAGACCGAGCCCCCTTAATACAAGCGCAGGCTTACGGTCCAATCCGGCGCGCGCCGCTCAGTCGCTGACGTCAAGAAGGCTTCGGCTGATACCATGACGTCGAGTGCCCATAACTGTTCCCGCGTAGTTGGTTAGTGCGTATAGGCCAATGGCCATACTCAGATCAAATACCAAGATCTTGTTAAGCATGTTAATTGAAGTATCCGCGAACGCCGACCAGGGCCAGGCCCACCTCTCTCCTAGGTGGTCTCAACCTGCCCTGTCGCTCCGCCACAAAGTAACAGTCGGGGCCGTCGGGAACCCAGGCCCACCTCTACCGGGATGGAGCCACCTGCCCCTTCAGCCCCCATCTCCGAACAGTATCATAAGTAAAGTAACAGTATAAAGTATATAGCATATGCCCGTCATCACATCCCGAAGTTATCACGGCCCAGTAGTATAGCATGGCAGACGGACAAGAGTGTAGGGCCACTGATGGAATACTAGCATCCTGTACTAAGCATTTAGGATTGCAGGTAAGGGCAACAACTGTAGCAACAATGACAGGCTATGCAGCAGAATAGGATTAACCGAAAGCAGTAACATGCTACACTACACTAATGCAAGCAGCAGAGAGAAGGAATAGGCGATATCTGGTGATTAAGGGGGCGGGGCTTGCCTGGTTGCTTTGGCAAGTAGGGGTCGTCAACAACGTAGTCGGACTAGGTAGCAGCGGCGTCGATCTCGGTGTCTAGCGAGAGAAGAGGGGGAAGAAACAATAAGTACAATGCAAACAAATGCATGACGATGCATGACATGATAAAGCGTGACGCTACGTGTGCCCAATCGCGGTAGTAGGTGATACCGGCGAAGGGGGGAAACATCCGGGAAAGTATTCCTAGTGTTTCGCGTTTTCGGACAAATGAACCGGAGGGGGAAAGTTGCGAGTTCGATAGATTAGGGATGTGTGGCGGACGAACAGCTGCGTATCCGGATTCATCTCGTCGTTCTGGGCAACTTTCATGTAGAAAGTATTTTCATCCGAGTTACGGATTATTTTATATGATTTTCTAAAGATTTAATCATTTTCTGATTTTAATTATTTATTTAAATCCAACATTATCCAGAACAATGAACGATGACGCAAGGATGACATCAGAGTGATGTCAGCAGGTCAACTGTTCGGTTGACCAGTCAAACCAGACAGGTGGGTCCAGTGGGACCCACATGTCATTGTCAGGGGCACTAACAGGGGGTTTTAGACTAACTAAATGGGTTAATTAGCGGGTGGGGCCCAGTAGTCAGTGAGAGACTAGGGTTTTAATTAACTAATTTAATTAATTAGCAATTTCTCTATTTACAAAAACATTTTAAATGACGCGGGCCCGCATGTTAGTGGCAGTAGCTGCCACGTCAGTGCAGTTGAGTTCGGTCAACGTGGCCAGTTGGGGCCCCTAGGCCCACAGGCAGTGACCCAGGGGTGGGCCCCGGTGTGCCAGCTCAGCGGAGCCACCGGAGTAGCACCGGTGAGCTCGCGCGCAGCGGCCGACGCCGACGAGTGTCGGGATTCGCCTACGGGGCACCAAATCGAGCGCCGTCTCTTGCGCTCGAACGAGAAGAGTGCCCCGCGTCTATCTATGGTGTCGGAACGCGTGGGGGTGGCCGGAAACAACGCCGGTGACAAGCGCGGCGGACGGGGATCGCGCTACAGGGCGTTCGAACGATGCGTGTTTGGGATCGAACAGACGAGCGCGTCGAGGCACGTCGAACGGTGGGGTTGGGGGGGGGGGGGGCTTGGCCGGAAACAGCCGGAGATAGCAGTGGCGAGCGGCGGAGCGGACGCCAGAGTTCGGGCGTAAGTGGATCCAGTGCTAGGGGCACGGGAAGGCGTGTGCGCGTGCGCGTTGGGTTCCTGGAAGCGCCAGGAACACAGTGATGGGCTCAGGCGAGCATGACGACGGCTGTGGTGACGGCCACGAGCTCGTCGGTGGCGGACAGAAACGGGCGCAGTGGCAAACTAGCTACGGCGCGCGAGGAAGCTAATGGAGAGGGTAGGCGATGGAGGAGCTCACCGAGCGGCACACACGGAGGCCGGTGAACGGTTTAGTAGCAGCAGAGGGGCGTCGCCGGAGTTGGTGAAGAGCGGCGGTGACCGAAGATGTGGAAGAAGGGGAACCGTGTAGCAGCGCCTCCGAGCTCCAGCTGCGACCACCGGTCAACGAGGAGGACGACGGCGGAGACGATGGACAAGTTGGCGAGGCGAGGTGGTGGCTGTGGCCGCGCGATTAACGGCGGCGAGTCCATGGCGGCGATCGGATGTGACGGGGAATGAAGGGGAGAACAAGGTGGATCTGAGGGGAGAGGGAGAGGCGGAGATCTGGGAGGAGAGCGGGGTGAGTGGGAGAGGGGCCCGAGACGCCGGGGGCGTGGAGGCCTTATCCTCTCCTTGACGCTGGCGAGGGGGGCCGGTGGCGACCGCGCCCTGTAGCATCACGCAACCGAGTAACAGGAAGAGGGCGCGGTGTGGGGAGCTGGGCCGGCTGGGCTGGTTGGGCTGGGTGGCTGTTGGCGAGCTGGGCCTTTCGGCCCAGGGGGAGGGGGTTTCTTCTCCTTTGGTTTTATTTTCACCTTTTTCTTTTTATTTATTTTCTTTTCTATTTTATTTCACTTTTTAAAATATTTAGGCACTTTCTAAAAAAATGTTTTCTCCACAATATTTACCAGTGCAATATTTGGCACCCACCGAACATTTTTGTTTCAAGGTTTGAAAACTTTTGTTGTTTGCCATATTTTGAATTGATTTTTGAATCGGTTATGAACTAGCGAAAGATTAGCAACAGTAACGAAGCTGACGTGGCATCATTAGCAGAGTTTCACTGTAGCTTAATTATCCGGGCGTTACACTAGTCGTCTTGAATTGGTGGAGGAGGACGGTTGCCACCTGTTGATGGAGCAGCCTTCATCCATGTCCTGCCTATAAAAGGGGAGGAGGGAGGAGGGCGGAGTCACCCATCTTTGCATTCCTCATCTTCTTATCTTCCTCTTCTGCTGGCCATGTCAAAGACAGGGGCCAGCCCCCGGGCTCATGCTTCGGGCTATTGCTGCCACATGTTAGTGCTGACGCTCAAGGAGTGAGCCTGGTCCTTGGCGTGGCGAATCTCTTAGTATCTTCGAGGCTCATCCGGGAGGAGAAGCCGAAGATTACTGGGCTCATGCTTGGGGCTATTGCTGCCACATGTTAGTGCTGACGCTCAAGGAGTGAGCCTGGTCCTTCACGTGGTGAATCTCTTGGACTCTTCGAGGCTCATCCGGGAGGAGAAGCCAGAGATTACTGGTAATCCCAGCACTGCCCCTCCCGAAAGTTTTGGGGTTGATGTCGATGAGAGGCGCGCCTTCATGGGGAGGGCGCCGGACTGGGGCCTCGGCCTTCTCCCGGAGTGGTGTTGATTGAAAAAAGCCTAGGGAGAAGGAGAAGACAGGAGGCAGGCTGTCAAGTAGGAGCACGACCACATCGACGCGTTCGTCTCGTTCTGGCGACCTAATGCCAGTTTTCCTGGCTCTTCGCCCCTTTTCCCGGCGCCGTCATCATCATTTCTTCAGGCTGCCGGGAAATACCTTGTCCCCTGGTGCTTCTGCTTCCTTTTGGGGTCTTCTGGCTGGGCTCTGGCGTCTTCCTCTGCTGGTGCCTGTGCTGGAGCCCCCCACCTAGCCCTGGAGGTGGTGACCAGGGGGGCGTCGAGGTGCCCTGCAAGTCTTCCTTCTTCGCAGCCTCGCCACTCCCGATCTTGTGACGCTGGGTTTGCTAGTTCATGACAAGGATCGGGGTGGCGTTATGCCAGCGCATCACCCGTCTTCTTCTCTTCCCGCCGCACTACCTGGGGGACAGGGAGAGGAGTTTACGGGGCACTTATCTTTTTTCAATCTTAAATCTGTAGGCAATCTCCAAATTTTATTTCAAATAATGTAATCCCTCGAGTCCACCTTTGTGTTTTGTAATGCTTGTACTTGTACTAGCATATGAATGAAAAAGATGAACCTTGCTAGGAACTCGCACATGTGTATGTCCATGCCGAGGTGATATGCCCCTTTAATGTAAATAAACGAGTTTTCCCCGGTAGGCTATCCTGCCGGCACCCTCTTTGTCTGTCGGAGAGCTACTTCTGCCGGGGAACAGACAGAGGGGTCGGCCCGCTGCCAACTCCTTTTTACCAAAGGCCACTACAACCATCCTGACCGAAGCAATGTTCGATTCATGGATGGGAGCACCTAAGTCCCAAAAAGAGAAGCGAGGTTTTCTCATGCAAAGTTACAGTTTTACAGAACACTAATGGACACGAAGCCAAGTTCACGGCAGGAACCTACAACTTCATGTAGATGAGAATGAATGCAGGATGCGATCCTATCTATATGCATATGCAAATGCTTATGCAGTGATCTTGGTGTGCTCATGATTGCATGCAATCTTAGTTGGGGGCCCCCTACAGTGCTTGTTTATTTTCTCTTGCACGGGGTCATCGCCCCGGCTTCATACAAGGGGTTACATGCAGCTGAGGCAAGGAGTGTACAAAAGGGTGGCTGCTGGGCAGGGCCCGACAGCCGCGCCTTACGGGTAGTACTTGCGGAGATGCTCAATGTCAGAGTAAATGACCACGGGTAGCATCATCATCCCCCCATGGTATTTCAAGACATCGGGGCTAGCTGCGCCCCTCACACCTCCTGGATGAATGGACGGCCTCTTGGGCTGGCTGGTCTAGGAGGCCGACTACTTGAAGGCGGCAAGACCTCAGAAGGCGTCCCCGAAGAGGCCGACTACTAGTAGGCGGCCGCAAGAGGGCCGACTCCAAGCAGGCGGCCCCTGGCCCCCTCAAAGTTTGCTCCCCATTACCACAACGGGACGGGGCGTGGCTATAGTGCGGCCTGCCACCCCTAAATCCAGGACGGAGCGTGGCTACAGTGCAGCATACCAAGCGGACACCCCTCACCCGACGCGGCACTGTTCCCACACAGCCCGTGACAGCACCTACATTAGGAGGAGCCATGCTCCCACGACGGCCGATCGGTACGACGCGCGGGTGGCGGGCCCGGCCTGTCGGCGAGCCCCGGAAGGCGGCAAATCCCCAGCACGCAGCAATGGTGGCGGGCTGCCCCCTAGCAGGCCACCCCTTCCTCCTCATAATCTATGCACCATTAACCAGATGAGGTGGGGTGTGGCTACAGTGAGCGCCCGCTAGGCGGCGGAACTGTAGCCACGCTCTCCCCGACAAAGCCTCCGTCATTAGGAGCAAGGCAACAGTATAAAGCGGTCGGCATGGCTTGCAAGCGGCGGGCCCTACCTGTCGGCCGGGTCCCTGGCAGTCAGTGGGACCCACCAAGCGGTGGGCCCCAGCAGTCGACGGAGGAGCCGGCGCCCAGAGACACTGACAGTTGGGTCCTACAGCCAGCCGGATTACCATTGTACCCCTAGGTGGGTAGACCTATATAAACCCCCTGGCCACCCTATGCAAGGAGTTCGGACCATTGTTCACTACCCTAGAGATTACACACACATAGAGAGAGTGGAGTAGAGCTAGCCTTGGTCCTCTTCCTCCTCTAGCCTAAATAGCTCAAGGAGCAAGCTTGTAGCTACCTTGTTAACATAGTGATCATGCGTAGACCCCGCAGGAAGGACTAGGGGTGTTATCTCCACAGAGAGCCCCAAACCTGGGTAAGATTCACAGGCGTATGCGGTCTCACTCACTCGCGCTTCTAGAGCCCGGTGACTTACTCTTGTCCCCATCCATGATAAGCCACCCCCTGGCATATGTCGCACGATATCCCCGACTTTTGGCGCCCACCGTGGGGCAAGGTGCACCGTCGTCCGGAAACACGTTCTGGACGGGAACCCTCTTCCTTCCTGATGAGTGCAGCCAGCCCGACACGCCCGACGGCGCCTGCACCGACGCGCTGCGCGGCGTGGAAGCCGCTTGCGCTGCAAGCTGCCTCACTGATCTCATCGGTGGGATCCGCCTCTCTGACGAGCCTGCGCTCGACGCAGGAGCAGCCAACTCAAAGAGCTGCCTCGTCGACCTCCTTGGCAAGCTTCATGTCAGGACCCCGATTCCAAGTCACATCGATCTAGCCGGTAACACCTCATATCACATTGCGGCCTCACACACGGTATTCACACGGGTGTCGCATTACCATGGCCCAGGACCGTTTGCGCTTTTTGGCTCACGTATATGATAGTGTCGCTAGCATCCATATGACAGAGAACCCGGGCCGACATGACTAGTCATGAACCCAAAGTGGCACTAACTTACGGGGACAGGCATACATGAATCAACATCGAGCATGTCCGTCAGCAGCGTGCGAATCCGGGTTGTAGCACTAGGCTAACAGGACTCCGGTGAACCGGGCTGTAGCAGGCTAGGCAGGACTCTCGATGTCACCGCGTGACATTTCCCCGAAGGGACAGACACAGGAACGAAGTGAATCACATGCCGGCTAGTCCAGTGTTCCGGAGCAGTAGTGCTGGGCTAGCAGGACTCCGGTGAACCGGGCTGTTGCGGACTACTATGGCTCATGGAAGCACAAGACTACATTTCCCCATAACAGAGGCTACCAAGGATAAACAACTAGGTTGTCGGATCCCACACATACCAAGCATTTCAACCATACACACAATATGCTCGATATGTGTAAATACAACATGGCATCACAACATAACTCTACGACTCAAGTATTTATTCATTCGGCTCCGAGGAGCGAGAGAGTGGGATTGTATCGGAATGAGCAAGGGGTTTTTGCTTGCCTGGCACTGCTGAAGATAGTATAGTTCTTCATCGGTGTCATCGATCTCATCCTCGAAACCACGTCTATCGAGAGGGGACAAATATCGGCAACAGAGAAAGAAACACAATCAATGCAATGCACAATATGATGCATGATCATGGCATGGTAAAATGAGTTTGTTGGGCTATTGCAACTACAACCAGATGGGTTTGAGCTATTTTGAACCAAAGATTCAAAGTTCAAACTCATTTGTGATCTTAAATAGTGCTTTATCATGTTTTGCACTAAACAGAAAGTTAACTTGTTTAAACATGCATGAAACAAGTACAGATGGATAGATTGGATTTCTTTGATCATTTTTCATATATAACTTATATCATTCTGAGCTACGGTTGAATTTCTATGATTTTTAGAAGTTTTAACTATTGTCTGGAATTTTTGAATTATTTCGAAAATAAACTAATTCCAGAAAAGATTAACTGCGTCAACACTGCATCAGCGTGACATCAGGGAGTCAACAGGTCTGGTCTAGGTCAAACCTGACCAGTGGGTCCCACTGGTCAGTCTCACAGTGCTGGCTCGTGTCACAGACAGGTGGGACCAGTCAAAGGCCACGTCAGCACGGTCAATGCTGACGCGTGGGTCCGCTGATTTTATAAAATAATCTAATCATTTTTGTTATCCAGTAAACTAACAAAGCGGGTCCCACAGTCAGTTTCTAGTGTTAAACTAATAGGGTTAGTTAGCCCCTAATCTAATGATGGCCACGTCGGCTAACCGGCGACTAGCCGCCGGCGCTAAGAAGGACACGGCGGAGGTCCTCGTCCGGCCGTTTCCGGCGACGAGAGGTCGTGCGGATGGGTTCTGCGGGACCGGCGCGACGAGGCGCATCGTACGGTGGCAGCTGCGGGTGCTGGGGTGGCCGGAATCGGCAACGAGGACGAGTGAGGCGGCGGCCGGAGCTCGGGGGAGCTCGGGTTCGGTGTTAGGGAGCACGGCAGGAGGAGCTGGTGCATGCCTTCGGCTCCTGGAAGCGTGGTGAGAACGGCGACACGCTCAAAAGCGGGTGGAGGCAGCTCGGCCCGCGACAGCGACATGGCACGGCGGCGGCGAGATTCGGGCACGGCGGTGAAGCTAGCTTGGGCGCAAAAAGGAGAGAGAGGAGAGGGGGGAGACGCAGTAGCTCACAGGGAGGACGGGGAGAGGGTCATCATGCTCAGGGAAGGCTTGGCGGCGTCGGAATCCCAGCTGTGATCTCCCGTGGCTGAGGAAGAAGATGAGGTCGAGGACGACGCGTCGGGGCTCTTCCGGTCGCCTGAGCCGACTGAGAGGGCTACGGTGATGATTCGGAGCTTCTGGAATAGTCAAGGGGAGGAGGGAGAGGCGATGGCCAAGGTGGTGTGAGTCGACGGTGGTGACGGGCGCGCTCGGGTGCGTATGAATGAGAGGGCCAGAGGAGGGGGAGAGAGGGAGAAGCCAGGGGGTGCGTGGCGATGCCAGAGGCGTCCGGGCCGTCGGGGGGTTGGGGGCAAGCAAGCAGGGTGGAGGTGGCGCGCGTGTGCGTGCGTGCGTCGGGCACACGCCCTCGTCCTCCTGGCAGAGGAGGAAGACGATAGGCGGAGGCTGCTGGGCTGGGCCAGCTGGAGTTGGGCCAGGTGAGCGCCAGGTACTTTCTCTCTCTCTCTCTCTCTCTTTCATTTCTGTTTTCTATTTATTTCCTCTGTTTTGATTTAGTTTAAAAACTAAACCATTTTTGTTGCTTTTGTAAATTATTGTATGGACTAGAGATATTACTCTAGAGCCCAACAATAATTTCCATAATTATTGGACATGTATTTCTTTTATAACAGAAATAAAGCCAATTCAAATACATAAGGATTAATTCAAAATGCCCAAATTAATTACCCTTAATGCCCTAAAATATTGGTTTGGATTTTTACCTCTTGCCAATATTTTCAGGGATTAAAGTGAACATTTCCTTGGGCTCATTTGAAGGAATTTTTAACTTGCTCATTTTAAAAAGATTTCCGAGGCTTTGGGAATTCCCTCAATTCAATTTCCGATGCAACAACCAAGATAGTCCAAGGCCAAGGTAAAGCTAGGGATGTGACAACTCACCCCCACTAAACAAGAATCTCGTCCCGAGATTCGAGACGTGAGGTAAGAAGAAAGGAGGTCTCAAACTATCACAATCTTCTCGATCCAACTTGCACTGCTTTTAGAACGTTGATTCGATCACCATCATTGTCTCGATGTCTTGCTCTAAGAACTCCAACCAACATGGCAACGAGAGGAAAGGGGAAACTCTAGAGGGATCGATCTTCTCGAAGATCGGATAACTCAGGATCAACTCACGGAGTGAGACATAGCAACATCTCTCGAGCTGAGACACGAAGTACACATCCAAAGAGATGGAGTGGAACAGATGACGAAGGTTCACTAGGTAGGCAACAATTTCACGCTTAAGAAGGTGGTGAACGGTCGTCAATATAGCGAGGAGTTGAGTTGCCACGATACCATAACGAGACATCTTAAGGAAGGTGACTCGAAGAAATATCCCTTAAGTGGCAAAAAGAATTACTTTTGATTCATAGATCATTGAGACTCTTTATACCAACCTAAGGCAATCACAACCGATCATTTGAAGGAGTTCAAAAGAATGACATACTCGGACTAGAATGGATGATGTGCACTACCTTGTTGAAGACAACACAATGGATGATTTTGCTTATCATCGGAAATGGATGGGACCCATGGTAAGTCCACTTTGGAATATGATCTTGGACAGCAACTGCTGACAAGGGAAGCCTATGGGGAATTGGCACAATGGTGGTGCAAGCTGGGAACAAAATGCAACTGTTGGGAATGTTCCAACCATCATATCTGCCTGAGATTCAGATCCGATTGGTGATAGGATACTTCAGACTCAGCATGTCCGAAAAGAAAGTTTGCAACACAAATCGACGAGATGACGTTGTGAGATTCTCGGGAGATGGACTACGGTAGTAAGCTCCAAAACATGAGCTGGTTCTGCTACAAACATGTGAACACGTTGTCCCAGACAAGCATGACCACATAGTAGTCTTATAATAAAACACTACCAAAGTTCAGGTCAGGAACCATCATCGAGGATATCAAAGTCCTTGCATAAGTCTGAATTAGCTCTTAAGAAGGAACTTCTTCTCCTTGAACAAATCAATCAGTGGCTTGGTGTGCTAGGAACACATATGGAGTGGAGGCGGCCAACCTATCAAACCATAGAGCACTTCGCACGTGCATGAGTAACTTGGGATGATTCCAGAGGAAGCAAAAACAATCTTTCTCATATTCATGGCGGCAACTTGCATAGAATGTGCATGAATTCGAGGAAGTCACTTCTTCCATCCAAGCATAAGCTTCATGAACGGAACACGAAAGCATTGCTTACAAAGTTTCCAACACTAACTTAGATGTTCAACATGAATCATGGACAAGATGAAAATTATGTTGCCGCTGGGCTCAACAACAATTCATCCAAGTTTCCATATAAGTGGAATTCCACAATTATGTGAACAAGGTGATAGCATTGGTCACACCCAAAAGATATAATGGTGTATGCTCAAGGGATCAACCACGAGTAAGACAACATTACGAGCATCGTTGGTTCTGATTTGATTTGACGATAGCCCATACTCGAAGCAAAGTTGATAAGACAATAGGTCCAACAACTGATCACAGGGACCAATCGATGAAGATATCATCTTTCTTCAACCCACACAGATATATCCCTTTGAAAATGAACTAAATCAGGCAGCTTTTATCCTCCAACTCTCCAAGTTGTTGTTCAACTTAACCAACTAGCTCAGGGGTACCCAACACGGATTCTTGGAGAAGGCGTGGTTACAAGGAACCAACTTGATCACGAGCTCACTATAGCGGTCAGGGAATAGCCTGGTGATACTTCTGAGAGGATATTCAGAAAATCGTGAACCACCGATATGTTACTAAGCTCGAGAACAATCTTGCTTTTCAGGGCAAGACGATGTGATCAAAAGAGAGAGGGATTGACACAATCCTACCTCATTGATCGAAGAGTGCACCAGAAATAAGGACTAGGTAGCACGATCAATCTTAGGATGATCATTCAATAACCAACACGCTAAGGATGAAATTATTGTCCATTAGCTACCAAGCAATGGAGTTGCTAGTAGTATTCATTTCACACATCATAATTCACTTGTCGACATTCCGGTTGCAACAACACGAGGACCGAGGAATGAAAAATGATGGCGAGAAGTACCACTGTATCAAGAGTTCATAGGATGGTGTGCAATTCCCATGATATTCTTGATATAAAGATGGTAATACTCCAAGGTAGAACAGAACAAAAACTGGATTGGCATTTTGATCTGTGGAATACAACTACTTTGACCCAATCCTAGAAATGGATAAGGTACTGGAGTTTGTTTCTCCTAGTCATTCTGGAATAGAATGGCTTGACGGACCACAAGAGTAATAGGTTTCGATGAACGAATGCACGCATTCTCTTGACTATCAATTGATAGACGAGGGTCAGAATACAACTTTAAAGAGGGACAACTCAAAGGAACATATAACCTTCTGAGTTGTAGATGCATAGATTAGTATGTCGAACCAAGTTCGACAGGTTTCTTCTGGATAACCCGTGCAGAGAAGGTAGAACTAACAGAGTCACAACATAGAATCGGGAGCTCGTCAAGAGAACTCTGGTTGTGATCGTTCGGTTCAACGAGGAACTTCTACCATAAGTAGTTCATCGTATTGGAAGAAGGAAATACCATGAACCTCGAGGACTATCGCAAAGGTTACTAATATCCTAAAGGAACTAGCAAACACTATCAACATGAAGTAAGTAGAGTGAATCTCTGGTTCAAGAACCCAGGAATAGAATACCTACTAACTAATAACATCACAGGATGCTTTCGAGAACGATGGCCAGAATCATCACACTGGGAACAGAAAACATTGCTAGATTACTGAGTGGTTCTCGAAGACACCTAGGGTCATAATACTAATTCCAACATACATGTCAAGGCAATGGAGTACCTCAACAGACCGATTAGTGTGCTTAATCTGGCCCAAAGGAACATCGAGAATGGGAAGAAGGGATTTACAAATGTATAAGATTGTCTAGAAACCTGGGATGACTCGGATAACATAACGGCTGTAAATGCTCAAAAAGATTTTAGACATCCTGCAAAATGGTGGCATAACCACTCAACAACATAATATCGAAGTTCTGAGATCAACTGTCAACACCCAGAAGTAGTAGGAACTGAACTCCGGCTTAAATCCATCATTGCTATAAGTCTACGGATTTGTAACACATGATCCTGATAAATAGATGAGAAGCCTAGTTCTTAAACCCCGTAGAAAAGAAGAGGTTGACTTAGATCAGAAGGGCATAAGGTAAAGGAGTAAATAGAGCCTTACGTTCCCTTCCACAATCAATTCCCTTATATAACTAAAGCATTTCTAGACTCAACTTCGACCAGTTTGGCTTGGTAATCCTACATGCATTCAGGCTCTGATACCAACGCTATCAAGACCCCGATTCCAAGTCACATCGATCTAGCCGGTAACACCTCATATCACTTTGCGGCCTCACACACGGTATTCCCACGGGTGTCGCCTTACCATGGCCCGGGACCGTTTGCGCCTTTTGGCTCACGTATATGATAGTGTCGCTAGCATCCATATGACAGAGAACCCGGGCCGACATGACTAGTCGTGAACCCAAAGTGGCACTAACTTACGGGGACAGGCATACATGAATCAACATCGAGCATGTCGGTAAGCAGCGTGTGAATCCGGGCTGTAGCACTGGGCTAACAGGACTCTGGTGAACCGGGCTGTAGTAGGCTAGGCAGGACTCTGGATATCAACGCGTGACATTTCCCCGAAGGGACAGACACAGGAACAAAGTGAATCACATGCCCGCCAGTAAAGTGTTCCGGAGCTCTAGTGCTGGGCTAGCAGGACTCCGGTGAACCGGGCTGTAGCGGACTACTATGGCTCATGGAAGCACAAGACTACATTTCCCCATAAGAGAGGCTACCATGGATAAACAACTAGGTTGTCGGATCCCACACATACCAAGCATTTCAATCATACACACAATATGCTCGATATGTGTAAATACAACATGGCATCACAACATAACACTATGACTCAAGTATTTATTCATTAGTCTCCGAGAAGCGAGAGAGTGGGATTGTATTGGAATGAACAAGGGGGTTTTGCTTGCCTAGCACTTCTGAAGATAGTATAGTTCTTCACCGGTGTCATCAATCTCATCGTCGAAACCACGTCTATCGAGAGGGGACAAATACCGGCAACAGAGAAAGAAACACAATCAATGCAATGCACAATTTGATGCATGATCATGGCATGGTAAAATGAGTGTGTTGGGCTATTACAACTACAACCAGATGGATTTGAGCTATTTTGAACCAAAGATTCAAAGTTCAAACTCATTTGTGATCTTAAATAGTGCTTTATCATGTTTTGCACTAAACAGCAAGTTAACTTGTTTAAACATGCATGAAACCATTATAGAAGGATAGATTGGATTTTTCTGATCATTTTTCATATATAACTTATTTCATTCAGAGCTACGGTTGAATTTCTATGATTTTTATAAGTTTTAACTATTTTCTGGAATTTCTGAATTATTTCGAAAATAAACTAATTCCATAAAAGATTAACTGCGTCAGCGTGACGTCAGCGAGTCAACATGACTGGTCCATGTCAAACCTGACCAGTGGGTCCCACTGGTCAGTCTCACAGTGCTGGCTCGTGTCACAGATAGGTGGGACCAGTCAAAGGCCACGTCAGCACGGTCAATGCTGACGCGTGGGTCCGCTGATTTTATAAAATAATCTAATTATTTTTGTTATCCAGTAAACTAACAGAGCGGGTCCCACAGTCAGTGTCTAGTGTTAAACTAATAGGGTTAGTTAGCCCCTAATCTAATGACGGCCACATCGGCAAACCGGCGATTAGATGCCGGCGCTAAGCAGGACACGATGGAGGTCCTCGTCTGGCCGTTTCCGGCGACGAGAGGTCGTGCGGATGGGTTCTGCAGGACCGGCGCAATGAGGTGCGTCGTACGGTGGCAGCTGCGGGTGCTGGGGTGGCCGGAATCGGCAACGACGACGAGTGAGGTGGCGGCCGGAGCTCGGGCGAGCTCCAGTTCGTTGTTAGGGAGCACGGCAGGAGGAGCTGGTGCATGCGTTTGGCTCTTGGGAGCACGGTGAGAACGGCGACACGCTCAAAAGCGGGCGGAGGTAGCCCTGGCCGTGGCAGCGACATGGCACGGCGGCGGCGAGATTCGGGCACGGCGGTGAAGCTAGCTGGGGCGTAAAAAGCAGAGAGAGGAGAGGGGGAGACGCAGTAGCTCACATGGAGGACGGGGAGAGGGTCAGCATGCTCGGGGAAGGCTTGACGGCGTCGGAATCCCATCTGCGATCTCCCGTGGCCGAGGAAGAAGATGAGGTTGAGGACGACACGTCGGGGCTCTTCCGATCGCCTGAGGCGACGGAGAGGGCTATGGCGATGATTCAGAGCTTCTGGACTGCTCAAGGGGAGGAGGGAGAGGCGGTGGCCTAGGTGGTGCTAGTCGGCGGCAGCGATGGGCGCGCTCGGGTGCGTACGAATGAGAGGGCCAGAGGAGGGGGGAGAGAGGGAGAAGCCACGGGGTTGCGTGGCGACACCAGAGGCGTCCAGGCCGTCGGGGGGGGCAAGCAAGAAGGGTGGAGGTGGCCCGCGGGTGCGTGCGTGCGTTGGGCACATGCCCTCGTCGTTCCTGGCAGAGGAGGAAGACGACATGCGGAGGCTGCTAGGCTGGGCCAGCTGAAGTTGGGCCCGGTGAGCGCCGGGTACTTTCTCTCTCTCTCTTTTATTTCTGTTTTCTATTTATTTCCTCTGTTTTGATTTATTTTAAAAACTAAACCATTTTTGTTGCTTCTGTAAATTATTGTATGGACTAGAGATATTACTCTACAGCCCCACAATAATTTCCAAAATTATTGGACATGTATATCTTTTGTAACAGAAATAAAGCCAATTCAAATACATTATGGTTTAATTCAAAATGCCCAAATTATTTACCCTTAATGCCCTAAAATATTCGTTTGGATTTTTACCTCTTGCCAATATTTTCAGGGATTAAAGTGAACATTTCCTTGGGCTCATTTGATGAAATTTTTAACTTGCTCAGTTTTAAAAGATTTGTGAGGCTTTGGAAATTCCCTCAATTCAATTTTCCTTTGAATTTAAACATGGTGCAACAACCAAGATAGTCCAAGGCGAAGGTAAAGCTAGGGATGTGACACTTCACATCGCCAACAGCGGGACTCTGACCTAGAGTCAGTTGGCTCCACTGACCCGATGCTCGTCGACTCCGACGCAACATCCCACGATGCTTTCCCCACCAACGTGGTTGTCATCGATGACCCGCTCCCTCCTGCGACCAGCGACGCCAGCACCAGCACCGTCACGGAGGTGCTGGTCATCAGCCACGACGGATCCTCTAATGGAACCGGCCAGGACCCGCTGTAGGCGGTAGTGCGGGGCTTGTCCGCACCCGTGGAGGAAAACACGGACGGAGCGACGCTGGAGGCATTCCGCGATTCGCTCCTCGACAGCGCCCCGAAGCTGGCGGCCATGAGGTGCGTCAACAAAGCCTACCAGTGCGAGATCGACCACACCATCTGCGGCACACCGGTTGCTGGCGAACCCAACCGCGTGGGCACGGTCCGGCAACGCGGTGCAGCCATCGCCAGCATGCTGGGGGCCGACCGCCCAGTCTACGCCACGCCAATGGAGAACTTGCGCGCCACCCAGGCGGTGGCAGACGAGCTAGATCACCTTGAAGGCGACGAGCGTCGCTGCATGACGGAGCGCGTTCAGCAGCTCATCGACGTGGCCGCCGCGGAGCAAGAAGCCAGCCGTCGGGTGGTGGAACCCGGCTTGCAGGCCGAGAACCTTCCCCCTGGCCGATAACACAGTGCGACCTCTCGGACGCCGACGGGCGGCGCCCGCGACCGAAGAGACCAAGAGCCGGCTGCTAGCCGCAGCCGCACACGCATCACCATCGAGCGCGACCAAGACGGCCACCCACGAGTAGTGGAACGGTGGGACGATCGCCTGCCTCCCCCACATAGGGAGAGGCGCGCCTCCCCGCCGCCTGTTTAGCACCCGACTCTCGCAGGCCGGCTAGGCCGCCGCGAAGGAGTCGGAGAAAACGACGCCCGCCACCGGATCGATCGCCTAGCTCGATCCCTGGCGGTAGAAGAAGAAGATGCAATCGGCCCACCTTGTTTCGGCCCCCGCATTCGTGACGAGCCCTTCCCCAAAGGGTTCTCTCTCCCTCAAGACACTCCCAAGTACAATGGCTCCGTGAAGCCGGAAGATTGGCTGGTTGACTACTCCACCGCCGCCAGCATAGTGAACGGCAACAAGTGCGTTGCCGTGAAGTACGTTCTGCTCATGCTCCAGGGAATGGCCCGGACATGGCTGAACAACCTCAAGCCCTACAGCGTCAATAGTTGGCCGGACTACACCGAAGTTTTCATCCGCAACTTCACCAGCACCTACTAGCGGCCGCCCAAGCCCCGCCAGCTCTCCCTGGGCGTCAAAGGCCCAACCGAGTCCACCCGCGACTACTTGACGCGGTTGGACGAACTGCGCAACTCCTGCATAGGGGTTCACGAGGTGCAAGCCATAGAGTACTTCACTGCCGGGTGCCGAGAGGGCACCCTACTCAAGCACCGACTCCTCTGCGAAGAGCTGGCCACACTCGACGAAGTGCAGATCATAGCAGACAAGTACGCCACTGCCGACTCCTCCATGAAGTCGTAGCTCTGAGTGGACGCATGTGGAAAGGTGCTCCCTCTGGCTCCTCAGACGCTGGTTCGTGATAATAGTCGGTGCCAGCAGCAGAACAATAACAAGCGCAAGGCCCCGCAGCCGGTTTCCACCAGCCAGCAGGTGGCAACAATTGAACACCAGCAGCCGGAGGGTCAGCCCGGCCCCAAGCGCCAGAAGGGCGGCAAGCCCGCTTGGTTGCCCGCCTTCTCCTTCGAGCAAACCCTTGACGCTCCTTGCAAGTTCCACAGCAGCGCGAAGCCGTCTAGCCACACAACCCGGAAGTGCCACTGGCTCGCCCGCATTGCCAAAGGGAGAAGGACTGCAGCCTCCGCCTACCAGACCGCCGGCTCCGCCTCCTCAACAGCCGGCGGCCCGTCCAGTCGCCGCCATCCAAGATTAGTTCCCAGAAGAACACGGTGCCTACATCGTCTTCACCAGCATGGCCGATGACAAGAAGAGTCGACGTCAGCAGCACCGTGAGGCCCATCATGCATTGGTCCGAGAGGCCCATCATCTGGAGCCGTGCTGACCACCCGGAAGTAATGCCTTCCCCGGGTTCTTATGCCATGGTGCTAGATGCTACCTTTTCAATGGAGAGGCGAGCTTGTCACTTCTCCCGAGTTCTGATAGATGGCGGTAGCAGCATCAACATCCTCTACCACGACACCCTAGAGAAGTTGTGCCTCATGGAGAAGTAGCTCCAGCCCAGTCAGACTGTCTTCCATGGCATTATGCCTAGCCTTTCCTGCTCACCAATCGGCAGGATCAAGATAGATGTCCTTTTCAGAGACAAATATCACTTCCGCCGTGAGCCTATTTGGTTCGAGGTGGTCGACCTGGAGAGCCCCTACCACGCGCTCCTGGGCCGGCCAGCTATGGCCAAATTCATGGCAGTGCTGCACCATGCCTACCTCAAGATGAAGATGCCGGGTACCAAGGCCATCATCACCATAACCAGCGACTACAAGAAGTCGGCCGCGTCTGCTATCAGTTGGCTGGCCGAGTCCCTTGTGATTGCTGCCGAGAAGCGGCTCCTTGACCGGGTTGTGGCAATGGCCAGCAAGCATCCAGACCTGTTGCCAGACCCCAAGGAGTCGGAAGCCCAGGGCTCCTTCCAGCCGGCCAAAGAAACAAAGAAGATCCCCTTAGAGGCTGACCACCCGGAGAGGCACGCTATCATAGGGGCCAACCTTGACAACAAATAGGAATGCGAGCTTGTCAATTTCCTCTTTGAGAATGGGGACATCTTCGCATGGTCTCCCAAAGACATGCCGGGTGTTTTGACGAATTTCGCCGAGCACAAGCTCCATGTCAGATCAGATGCAAAACCAGTCAAGCAACCCCTCCGCCGCTTATTAGAAGAGAAGATAAGAATTGTTGGTGAAGAGATCGCCCGCCTGCTGGCAGCCGCCTTCATCATGGAAGTATTTTTTTCCAGAATGGCTTGCCAACCCAGTCCTTGTACTGAAGAAAAACAACAAGTGGCGCATGTGCAGTGATTACACCAACCTCAACAAAGCTTGCCCCAAAGATCCGTTTGCTCTGCCCCAGTTAGATCAAGTGATTGACTCCACAGCCGGATGCGAGATGCTGTCTTTCCTTGATGCCTACTCCGGCTACCACCAGATCAAGCTGAACCCGGCTGATCAGCCAAAGACCGCCTTCATCACACCATTCGGAGCGTTCTGCTACCTTACCATGACATTCGGCTTGAGAAACTCCGGTGCCACATGTCAGCGTTGCATGCAGAAGTGCCTCCTCAAGCAACTTGGCAGAAATGCCCACGTCTATGTAGACGATATTGTGGTGAAGACGGAGAAGTGCGGCACCCTCCTGGAAGATCTCAAGGAAACTTTTTATAATCTGCGCCGTTTTCAAATCAAGCTCAACCCAAAGAAGTGTGTCTTAGGAGTCCCAACCAGCCAGCTCCTTGGCTTCCTTGTCTTGGAACGCGGCGTCGAGTGCAACCCTGTGAAGATCAAGGCCATTGAGCGGATGGAGAGACCCACCCGACTGCGAGACCTCCAGAAGTTCACCGGGTGCTTGGCATCCATCAGCCGCTTCATCAGTCTACTGGGCGAGAAGTCTCTTCCCCTGTACCAGCTCATGAAGAAAACCACTCATTTTGAGTGGAACGACAAGGCTGACGAGGCCTTCCTCCAGCTCAAGAAGATGCTGACTACGCCGCCTGTCTTGGTGGTTCCGGCTGCTAAGGAGCCCATGTTCCTCTACATCGCCGCCACCAGCCGTGTGGTCAGCACTGTCATCATGGTCGAGCTCCCTGAAAACGGCAAGGCACAGCCGGTCCAGAGGCCCGTCTACTACCTGAGTGAAGTGCTACTAGCCTCCAAGTACAATTATCCCCACTACCAGAAGATGTGTTACGGCATGTACTTTGCCGCCAAAGAAGCAGTACTTTCAAGAGCACTCCATCACAGTCGTCTGCACCGCCCCGCTTGCTGAGATCATAGGCAACAGAGATGCTTCAGGTCGGGTGGCCAAGTGGGCCGTCGAGCTGGCTCCCCACACCATCCACTACCAGCCTCGCACCGCCTTCAAGTCCCAAGCGCTGACCGACTTCCTCGTCGACTTGGCCGAGACCCAGTACCTGCCGC
The DNA here is from genome assembly GCF_002575655.3 of Aegilops tauschii subsp. strangulata. Taxonomy (NCBI): domain Eukaryota; kingdom Viridiplantae; phylum Streptophyta; class Magnoliopsida; order Poales; family Poaceae; genus Aegilops; species Aegilops tauschii. The sequence continues at coordinate 292,239,927 of NC_053038.3, forward strand.
CAGCGCCGGATTCCACTCGTTGGCGGAGGCATTTTGATGGCTCGAAGATGCGGACTGGTTTGGGAGCTGGCATCGTCCTCACCTCTCCCAAAGGCGATAAGCTCAGATACACACTGCAGAATCATTTTGCCGCCTCCAACAACATGGCCGAGTACGAGGCACTTGTCCACAGACTCCGACTGGCCAAAGAGATTGGCATCCGCCGAGTGCTGTGCTACGGCGACTCGGACTTGGTGGTCTAGCAATCGTCAGGCGATTGGGACGCCAAGGATGCAAATATGGAGAGCTACCACTTCCTCGTCCAGCAGATCAGCGGATACTTTGACGGGTGCGAGTTCCTTCACGTGCCACACGCTGACAACGAGCAAGCTGATGCCCTGGCATCGATCGGCTCCACCCGCCAAGCGATACTAGCCGGTGTCTCCCTCCAGTGCCTTCGCAAGCCGTATATCAAGCCTTCGCTGGAACCAGAGTCCATCTTCGTGTCGGCTGCTCCCGGAACAGTCGGATCCGACTCGGAGGCTGCAGTAGCCGGCCCGGGGACTTCTGCAGGCGGCCCGGGGACTGCAGCAGTCGCACCCAGCCCGGGGACTTCAGAACCCGGTGTCACAGCCCTAGAATACCTGAGTGAAATAGTTGCATGACTCATGCATCATGTGTAAAATTTCTGAAAGTTGAATTGAGGTTAGTTGAAACCGTCAGAAATCACTTCAGAAATAATCAACATTAAAATCTTTTCAAAGAAGTCCAAGAAAATGTCCCTCTTAGTCTCTGAAAATATTGGCAAGAGGTAAAACTCAAAACAATATTTTTGGAATCTCAGAGATATTTATTTTGGGCCTTTGAATTAAATCAATAACATATTTGAGTTGAATTTATTTCTGTTATATAAGAAATAAAGTTCAAATATTTTTGTAAGTTTGCATGTGACCTTGGACTAGCTCCCTGAGCTCACATAAAAATTTACAGAAAGTTTTAAAATGGTTTGGTTTGTAAATCAAATCAAAACAAAGAAATAAAAGTAGAAAAAAGAATCAAATAAAAGAGAGAGAGAGAGAGAGTTGCCTGGCCTTACCTGGCTGGCCCAGGTCCTGTACAGCCCACCTGGCAGCCCACTGGCCGGCCCAGCACTGTGCTGGCCCGTACCAGTCACCTGCTTCCTCTCACCAGGCAGGCAGAGAGGAGCGCGCCCGCGCACGCCGAGCTCGCCACGCAGCTCCCTGCCCCTCTGCTTCGCCTGGAAAGCGCGGCGACGCCTCGAAGCCCCTCCTCGGCGCCGCCCCGACCCCGCCGACACCCCATTTTCCCCTGGCTCTCTCCTCGCCCTCTCCCCACCATGGCCGACGCAGCTGCAGCCGCACCGCCGTCATAGCCGCGGCCACCGTCGACTCCACGCCGTCTCGCCGTGTCCAGAAGCTCTGCCACCCTCCTCTCCATCAAGCAGACCGAGCCCCGAGTGCTTGTTCGCCCCGGAGCCACTGCACCGACCTCGCCCGACTCCGCCGTCGCCGGAGATCCCCTTCGCCGTCACCACTGCTCCAGCTCGTCCCCGACCTCGCCGTCTAGCTCGCTGCAACCGACGTGAGCCCCTGGCCCTCCCCATCCTCTCCATTCTCGCTCTTGAGCCCTGTAGAACCACATCAAGCTTCACCGCACGCGCCGCCGCCTGAGCTCGTCGCCGACGTAGCTCCGGCCACCCAACGGCCATACCAAAATGCCCACTAACCTCACCGCACCATGTAGGCCACATAGTAGCTGGCCCCGAGCCTCCACAATTACGGCACCGATGAGTTCGTCCTCGTCCGAGCTCCGGCGTCCGCCAAGGTCGTCGCCGGCGTCGTTTGTAGCGACCCCGAGCTCCACTTCCACCACCAAACGACGCGGGTTGCTCCCAGCTGCCCGTAGATGGCCTCCGCCGTCCTTTTGGTCGCCGGAATGCAAATCCCGCGCCCTCCGCCGCGTCTGCTGCCGCCGGCGGCTAAACGCCTGCGCGTCAGCCCCGGTTGAGCAAGGGTTTTGACCTCCCATGGCTTAATGACAAGTGGGGCCGCCCTGCTAACTAACCTAGATTAGGATTAACTAAACATAGCTAATTTAGTTTAGCTACTGACACGCGGGACCCACTGGTCAGTTTGACCTGGACCATCCCCATTGACTGCTGACATCACCCTGACGCGATGCTTATGCAATAAATCATTTACTGGATTTATTCTTATACAGGAAATTCCAGAAAATGTTATAAACTTCAAAAAATCATAGAAATTAATCTGTAACTCCAAATGAAAAGATTAATATATGAAAATTGATCAAAAAAATTCAATGTTTCCATCTGTACTAGTTTCATGCATGTTAGAATAGTTCAACCTTGTTTTTTAGATGAAACAAGCTAATGCACTAATATGATCTCTTATTTTGGGTTTGCATTTGAATCTTTGATTCAAATGAGCTCAAACCAACCTGTTCTAAGTTGCATTAGCCAAAACACATTCATTTTCCCATGTCATGATCATGCATCATATTGTTGCATTGCATTGATTGTGTCCCCTCTCTGTTGCCGGTAATTGTTCCCCTCAGTAGACGTGGTACCGACGATGAGATCGATGACACCGATGAAGAACTATTCTATCTTCAGAAGTGCCAAACAAGAAAAACCCCCTTGTTCATTCTGATACAATCCCACTCTCTCGCTCCTGCTCTCCTTTACTGCATTAGGACAACAACGATTCAACTGTTACATGCTACGGTAGTTGAACCCCTTTCCTCTGCATGACCTGTCATTGCCACAGTAAATAGATGAAACCCACTAGCATGACTAGGAGTTGTTTGAGCCCTGATGTTCCTACTCATTCATGCTTGTTTTTCATGCCTGCTACTGCTTAGAGTTGAGTCAGGTCTGATTCATCAGGGATGAATTGGAATGGTGGTGAACATGTCCTACTGTGTGAGCTAAGTGTGTGAACACGATTTGGTAAAGGTAGCAGTGAGAGGCCATGTAGGAGTACATGGTGGGTTGTCTCATTGAAGCCGTCCTTAGGAACTGAGATCTTTGTTTGTGATCCATGAACAACTACTACCATGCATTGGGCCCGACACCAATGGACCCTCTCGGCTTCTTAACCACCCTTGTCCTCTGTCCAGGAGTTGCAAGTAGTTTTTGGTGTTTGTAGTATGCTGGAGGCCGTGTAGAGCGCTGACCCGAGGGGTGGGCTGTGATGCGGTAGGCACGTGGCCGGGTATGCCGGGCGCCCGTTTTGTGTCGCGGAACCCTGTACACATCGTTCGGGGCCGTATGTGGAAACCTCGGCCGGACTCACTGCGGATGGACCCTGAATAGGCGATAAACCTGGACTAGAGACTTGAGTGTCTAGGTAGGCCGTGGCCGAGACCCTCGTTGGGCTTCCGCTTGAAGGTTGCCGAGTACATGTCGTGTGAACGAACGTAAGTGGTGAGAGCGTGTGTGAAGAAGTACACCCATGGAGGGTTAACATCATCTATTCGAATAGCCGTGTCCGCGGTAAAGGACTTCTGGGTTGTCTGTACAGTTCATAGATAACTTGAAGTGGATACTCTAAAATGCGCAAGATAAGAAAGAGTGCTATGGATGGTGTTCTCGTAGGTAGATGGGAGCAGATCCATAGTTGTGTATTGATTGGTGAATATGTAGACTCGTGTGCGCCACCTCAAAAGAGTTGCTTGCAGTCGTAGTTCAGGTTAGCCACTGAGTCAAAGCTGGCTTGCTGCAGTTAAACTCCACTACCCCCTTTGTTGATACCGATGCATATGTAGTTAGTTTTGATATAAATCTTGCTGGGTACATTTGTACTCACGTTTTCCTATTTTATGTTTTTGCAGAGAGACGTCAGTCTCGCTAGTAGTTCCGCGTGGACTTCGACGTTTAGCTTGTTCCCTCAGCTACGATCTTGTGCCCTCGGCAGGGTCTTGTAGATAGTCAGGCTTCTCAGGCTTCTTCATGTCACGACCGGTTGTCCAATAAAAATATTTATTGAGAAACCAATCCCTTTTACGGACCAGTAGAGAAGAATTCTCCTCACTGGTAGACAATTCTCGATCACAGAAGAAAAACCAGGAGTACTAAATATAATACAAGGTTGAGCGGAGACTGCTCAACAATTTATAACAAGCACGCCAATAATACATAAAGGCGGATAGGGTGGCATAACTACTAACTCACAATAAAAGCGGTGGTGGATATATCACAGTGAAGTGGGTGACTTGACTCCTAAATCTAACAGCTCTCGAGCGTCGGAGTGAGGCTCGAGTATACTTATTGTGGGTGGCGGAAGCGTATATAATACAAGTGACCAATATCCAGGATCGCACGGGACTGACTGGGACTCCTCTAGGCGTCGGACTCACTATCAAACTCTTCATCCATGAGATCGCCTTCGTCAACATCTGGCCAAATCAACAAGCCAGGTGAGTACTATGAAAGTACTCGCAAGACAGTTCGGACATAAGATATAACAAATGTAAACATGATGCATATGAACAGATTAACAAAGCGCACTCAGACAACGAGATGGTAATGCATGGGAAACAAAAGGGAAGTCGGGCGGTAGTCCTCCCGAAATCCCAAGGTAAATCTGAGGGCCAATGGAGTGTCTGAATGACTCCTCGAAAGGGTACAAATGAAATAACAATGCCGCAGTCGGGCGTCAAGGCGACACCACATAAAGGGCTTATAATGGAAAATGAATGATAGTGCGTGCCACAGTCGGACGTCTGAGCGACATCACATAAAGGGCTTATATCAAAAGTAAATGACAAGAGTGCCACAGTCGGACGTCTGAGCGACATCACATAAAGGGCTTATATCGAAAGTAAATGACAAGAGTGCCACAGTCGGACGTCTGAGCGACATCACATAAAGGGCTTATATTGAAAGTAAATGACAAGAGTGCCACAGTCGGACGTCTGAGCGACATCACATAAAGGGCTTATATTTCATAACTTAATATTTCAGTAGCTCATGAATTTAATTCATTTCAAGGGTACATTCAAGTACGAGATAAACAAAAGGTTAGTCCATCCACAGGAATAACAATCCAACGGGGTATACTACTCATGCTTTGTTCACCGGGGATTTTACCACGAGGACTGACATAGATATGGATATACTGGCCATGGTCCTTGACCATAGACACGATGACTCGGAAGGACTTGACTCTGCAGAGTTTGTACTTTAACCACAGCCAATGGATTTCAGTAGTCACAGGGACTAGTTCCGTTTATGGTGTTTTGGAAGAAACACATCTAACCAGTACACACCCATTCAACATTCCGATGCCAGGAATCACCCTCGGCAACATTCAAGAAAAACTTTGAGACGGGGAGGCTACAACCTCGCGTAGCATGGGATCAAATTTATATACGCGCGCTCTAAGGGGTGCCCCCCTCTCGGTCCCAAACAGAAACACCCATGCCCCCTGACCGGATGACTGGCTTTAATCCAGGGCCATGGAACCCTCATCCCAGCCCCTCTATTTGGTGTGTACACGGAAAGAGGTTAACAACTTACTAAACCGTATCCTTTGCAGAAAACATGTGGCAGCACGAAAGGGGAAGGACGGTAACGTGGCTCAGTCCACGTTAACGTCGGAGTTTATCAGATGATGTAAGACTGGCATGCTACAACAATACCATCTTGCTACCTTTCATGTCACCACATGATCAGGTCATTTCTCAACAAAGATCATGATCACTTTGAAACACACGGTCAGTTGCCTTGCATGCAACGAAATACTCACCGATGCTCCTATGCCATGCACAAACCATTCAAGCAAACATGCAAAACATCCGTCATATCAAAGGTTCAAACATGCTTGCCTGGTTTGGAGAAGTCGGAGTCTAGCTCGGCGAAGTTCGCGGCTCCGTCACCTCTTCCGGAACCTACGATATAACGAAACCGTATACTAACGTGAACATCGACGCGTGCATAAAAATTGTTCCAACTTTTTTCCAAATAAATACTAAAAAACTAGACAAAAATACAAGATTGACAGAAAAAGAATCATTCAAAAATCATCTTTTATTAAAAAGTTATAAGGGTTTTAGTCCAGGGACTGATCTGTGATGAAACAAAAAAGAACCAGGGACTTGTTTCAGAAAACAGAAAACGGTTCGGAGTAAAAGGCGCCAGCCCAAAGAGAAAACGCATTTGCCCGAATGCACCAACAGAAAACGGTTCGAGGCGGGAAAAAGAAGAGAGGCTGACGGGAGGGGGGTCCACCCGTCAGGTTTAAACTCCAATGGAGCTCGCCGGCGCCCGAAGGCTGCGGTGGTCGCCGGCGTCGAACCACGGCGAGGCAGAGAGATCGGAGGGTACCAAGAGTTTCAGGGTGTTCTTCCGCGTCGGTGGGTGGTGGACTTGGTCGTCGGAGAGCAACACGTCGACGGCGACACTTTCTCCGGCGGACGGTGGTTCGGGCGATGGTGGAGTACTCCGGTGGGCGCTGCAAACTCCAAATTGAAGCGCGGGTCAGGAGAGTGGATCCATCAGGAAGCTACTGGCAACAGTTGAGAGGTAGAGGTGCACGCACGGGGGTGAATCAAGGTGGACCCCGTGGCGGGTCGAGGCGGCCGGAGTTGGGGAAGAAGGCTCCCTCGGGGCTCTTCCAGTGGCTTGGCGTGGTATTGGTGGAGTGCAGAGGTGGTGTGGGTTCGAGTTCGAGCTCGGGGCCTCTATTTATAGGCGATCCGAGGGGGTGGCCGTGAACGGGGTAGCTCCGGCGAGCGATTACGGCGAGGCAGGGGTTGGGTAGGGAGTTTAAGTGGCCAGGCAACATCAGGGAGGTTCACTGGTGCCGTTCCCCCGCTAAACCTCAGTCGGGCTTGGCGTAATGCGCCGATCCCCGACGGGGCGGCCGTACGGGCACGGCGGCGGCAGAGAGCGTGCTCCGTGCCTAGCAGTTCACGACGAAGGATGGCAGCGCGCACGGGCGAGTGGGTGGCCACGCGGCGGCCTCCGGTGGCTTGGGCGGCGCTGGACGGCGCCGTCCATGCTGCGCCTCTCTCTGGCAGCCGCAAAGCCGCTGCTGCCGTCGCTCACGGGGTGGCGCAGCTCCTCCTGCTCGTCGCCGACGCCCGCAAACCTCCAGGCGATCGTGCGGTGCAGGGATAAGAAGGAGGGGATGGGGAGAAAGGCGCCACCGCATTACTGGCGAGATCGACATCGGGCTCTGAAGAAAACGACAGCAGTTTACTGGAACTGTTTTATCTGAATTCTGAACATGACAGTGACAATGCTCTGCAGGTGTTCGACGAAACGATTTGGCATGAGGAAAAAAATTTCTGGAGCTGGGACTTGGTGAGGTGACCTCTCAATGCATCCAGAGGCTGCCTGAATTTTCTCAAATTTTTAGGAGGAGAAAACAAATGAATTTCATCAAATTTGGCAAATAAGGTCCAAACTTGCAGCAAGTATAATTTGAAATATTTGAACTGGAGGCCAGTGGATCTTCATGGATCTTGGTTGAGGGCTTTAAGGACTAGCTAGGGAAATTGGTTTGGAGGCAAAACTCAAAGTAGAAAGGGTAGCTCCTTTGTAAATCTCCAATAGCCAAAGTAGAGGGCAGAAATATTTTTTATAAGAAATAAATGGAAGAGAAATTTTATGGGGAGGTTCAAACTGCTGGATTCGAAGTATATCATGATCCAAAGATGGGGAAAGGCTTATGGGAGGGGATTTCCACTTAGGTCATGGCAAGAGGGATTTTTGAAAGGGGAAAAGATCACTCCAAAAGCCATAGGGCTATTTAAAAGATTTTCAAATATATTTTTTTCCAAATGAAAAACATTTGAGCCAACATGAGATGAAAAACCTCCAAGACCAATTGTCAAGTCTAGGATGAAACCAAACAAAACATTTGTCATAAAAGGAAATTTTTGAGAGGAAAATTTAAATACCCTCCTCAAATCAAAGAAAAGATTTTGATAAAACCAAAATAAAAAAAATTGGGTGTCACAGCACCTACCCCCTTAGGAAAAATATCGTCCTCGAGATTTGAGCTGATCCTCAAATAGATGTGGGTACTCTGCCAGGAGAAAATCTTCTCTTTCCCATGTAGCTTCATCCTCGGTGTGATTGCTCCACTAAACCTTGAAATTTTTTATCGTTTTCTGACGGGTCCTCCTTTTAGACTCTTCCAATATCTTTACTGGTCGCTCTCTGTAGGTGAGGTCTGGTTGCACATGAATGATTTCCTGAGATACATGCTTCTCCGGGTTGTTCACACATTTCCTCAACTGTGAGACGTGAAATATGTCGTGGACGTCTGACAGCTCTTTGGGTAGGTCTAGCTGGTAGGCTACTGTGCCTCTTCGTGCAACTATGCAGAAGGGTCCAATAAATCTCGGGGCTAGCTTCCCCTTAATTTTGAACCGTTGTAGGCCCCTCATAGGAGACACTCGGAGGTATACGTAATCACCGGGTTCAAAGCTGACCTCACGACGTTTTCGATCGTAATAGCTCTTTTGTCGGCTTTGAGCTGTCTTGAGTCTGTCCCTGATCTGTTTAACCTTCTCCTCGGCTTCCTTGAGCATGTCTGGGCCGAAGATACGGCTGTCACCTATTTCTGACCAATTTAGTGGGGTACGACACCTCCGTCCGTACAGTGCTTCAAAAGGTGCCATTTGCAGGCTGGCTTGGTAACTGTTGTTGTAAGCAAACTCGGCATACGGCAAACTTTCTTCCCAACTGGATCCATAGGTGAGCACACAGGCTCTCAGCATGTCCTCTAGGATTTGGTTCACGCGTTCCGTCTGTCCATCAGTCTGAGGGTGGTACGCTGTACTGAAAGCTAGTTGCGTGCCCAGAGCTTGTTGCAGGTGATCCCAAAATTTTGAGACAAATTGAGTGCCTCGGTCGGATATTATAGTCTTTGGGACTCCATGCAGACAAACTATATGGGAGAGATAAAGCTTGGCTAGCCTTTGAGTGGAGTAGGTCGTCTTCACGGGAATGAAATGTGCTACCTTGGTTAGCCTATCTGTGATGACCCATATGGCATCATTTCCGCATTGCGACCGAGGTAGTCCGACGATAAAGTCCATTCCAATTTCATCCCACTTCCACTCAGGTATCCTGTTTGGCTGGAGTAGCCCTGCTGGCTTTTGATGCTCGGTTTTAATGCGCTGACATGAATCGCAACAAGCAATAAATGCGGCTATATACCTTTTCATACCGTGCCACCAAAATCTTTCTTGAATGTCTTTGTACATTTTGGTTCCTCCAGGGTGGATCGAGTATGGAGCGGTGTGGCTTTTGGTTAGGATTTGTTGCTTGAGTTCCTCAATGTTAGGTACGCAAAGTCTGTCCTCGTACCATAATACTTCTTCATTGTCTGTGACGAACTCTGAAGCCTTGCCAAGGCTCATCTTCCTCTTTATACCTTCGATGCTGGGATGTCCATGCTGAGCCTTCTTAATTTGTTCCATTGGGGTGGGATGTATCTCCAGATTTGATACGTTGCCCTCAGAGACTAACACCATGTTGAGTCTAGCGAACTCCTGCTGAAACTCAGGCCTCAAGTTTTGTGGACCGTTGTTGCCCGGGCTCGGGTTCTGACTAAGAGCATCTGCCACTACATTTGCTTTCCCTGGATGGTAGTGAATGCCGATATCATAGTCCTTGACCAATTCCAACCAGCGTCGTTGGCGTAAATTTAGCTCTGGTTGGGTGAAAATATATTTAAGGCTCTTATGGTCTGTATATATTTCACAACGATTTCCCAATAGAAAGTGCCTCCACTCCTCCTGTGCATGGATGACCGCTGCTAGCTCCATGTCATGAGTTGGATAATTTTCCTCATGCTTCCGTAGTTGCCTGGAAGCATACGCGACAACTTTGCCATCCTGCATCAGCACGCACCCGAGGCCCTTCCGGGATGCGTCACAATACACTTCAAAACTCTTGTCTATGTCTGGCACGATCAAAACTGGTGCTGTTGTTAGTTTCTTCTTGAGTTCTTGGAAGCTTTTCTCGCACGCTTCTTCCCATACAAACTTCTTGTCTTTCTTGAGTAACTGTGTCATTGGTTTTGCCACAGTGGAGAATCCTTCAATAAATCTTCTGTAATATCCGGCCATTCCCAGGAAACTCCGCACATCTGTCACGTTGGCTGGTGGTTTCCAGTCAAGTATGGCTTTGACTTTTTCTGGGTCTACGGCCACGCCTTCTTGGGTCAATATATGGCCTAGAAAACCAACTTGTCTTAGCCAAAATTCACACTTGCTAAATTTGGCGTACAGATGATGTTTCCTTAATTCTCCCAATACAATTCTGAGATGTTCAGCATGTTCTTCTGGTGTCCTTGAGTATAACAGAATATCATCAATGAACACCACAACAAATTTGTCCATAAATTTCATAAACACTTTGTTCATGAGGTGGACGAAATATGCAGGGGCGTTCGTCAGTCCTAACGGCATTACTGTGAACTCATATAATCTGTATCTGGAGGTGAATGCTGTTTTAGGGATATCTTCTGTCCGTACTTTTAATTGATGATATCCCGATCTTAAATCAATTTTTGAGAACACGTTGGCTTGTGAGAGCTGGTCAAACAAATCATTTATCCGTTGCATCGGATATTTGTTTTTGATGGTGACCATATTGAGAGCTCGATAGTCTATACACAATCTTAGTGTCCCATCCTTTTTCTTGGCGAATAATACTGGCGAACCCCAAGGTGAGGAGCTGGCTCGAATAAATCCTTTGTCCAGTAATTCCTTTATCTGCTTCTTCAATTCTACCAATTCTGAGGGTGCCATTCTATAAGGTTTCTTATAGATGGGAGTGGTGCCAGGTGCTAGTTCAATGCTGAACTCTATCTCTCGGTCTTGTGGCATGCCTGGTAGTTCTTCAGGAAATACGTCAGGAAACTCGCACACCACTGGAACTTTTCTCAGTTCTGAAATGTCCACTTTGTTCAATTTTGGTTGCCGTGACCGTGGTCTCTCTTGAGCGGTAACTTTTATTGTCTTGCCGTGATGGTGAGTGAGAATCACGGTCCGATTGAAACAGTCAATAAATCCCTTGTTGGTGGTCAACCAGTCCATCCCTAGGATGACATCCAGTCCTTTATTTTCCAACACGATGAGATTAGCCTGAAACTTTAGTCCTTCGAATTAAATAATCACTCCTTGGCAGTAACTCTGAGTGATCTGCTTATTTCCGGGGGACTTGATGATCATAGATTTTTCCAAAGGAAGTATCGAAAAACCATGTTGCAAAACAAAACTCTTCGAAATGAACGAGTGAGAAGCTCCAGAATCAAACAAAACCGTGGCAGGTACTGTGTTGACAGGGAACGTACCGAGCACGATGTCTGGGGCATTCTGCGCTTCATCCCTGGTCACATGGTTCAGGTGACCCTTCCTGTGATTGTTGTTGGGATTGAAATTGTTGCGCTTGGGGGCTGGATTATTCCCACCATTGTTCGGCTTGGGGACCGAGTTCCTTGGCTTTGGGCACTGTTTGGCATAGTGCCCTTCTTCACCACAAGCATAGCAAGTGACCCCTGGACGGTATGTAAAGTCCTTGTCCCTTGAATGAAACTGTCTGGTTGGCCTTAGAGCAGTAGTTGTGGATTTTCCCGCTTCATTCCTCTGAACATCAGTCTTGCTTCGGTTGTTGCGAGCAAGAGTCGTCTTGTCCCTCTTTCGCTTACGAATATCTTCCAGACTGCGGCGCTCATTCTCCAAAGTAATGGCCTTGTCAACCAGAGTTTTGAAATCTGGGAAAGTGTGTACAACCAGCTGGCATCTTAGTGCCGGTGCCAGGCCGTCCAAGAATTTTTCCATCCTCTTGTTCTCAGTCATATGCTCGTCGTAGGCATAACGAGATAGCTGGGTAAACTGACTGTTGTATTCTGTCACTGTCATGCCTCTCTGCTTGAGGTCATCAAATTCTCTTTTCTTGATTTTTATGATGCTCCTGGGGATGTGTGCCCCACGAAAGCCTTCCTTAAACTCTTCCCAGGTGATGTTATGTTCACTGGGATGCATGTGTAGGAAGTTCTCCCACCATGCTGCAGCTGCTCCAGTGAGGTAGTGAGGTGCATAAAGCACCTTCTCATGGTCAGAACATTGAGCAATAATCAACTTTCTTTCGATGTCACGAAGCCAATCATCGGCTTCAAGCGGCCTATCAGTGTGAGCAAACGTTGGAGGGCGTGTCTTCTGCAGTTCATACAACTTGGAGTGTGGTTGGTATGGCTCACGGTGATTCCCCATATTGATGACGTGATTCATCATTTCTTGGTGTTGCTGTTGGCTTTGTTCGAAAAGGCGGCATACTTGAGATAAGGCTGCCTCGCTGTCCTGTTGACTAGACTGTCCCTGAGTGAAGTTGTTGCTTGTCTGTGTTCCATAAACTTCTTCTGGGGGATTTGGCATGGAACGAGTCCACGGACGAGACATTTTCCACTCTGGGGTATTATTTTGCAAAATTTATGAGAAAAACTGTGTGGCACAAGGAAAATCTTGCAGAGACAAAAATTTAAAAGACCTCAAGATTTTTCAAGGACATAAACGATTTCGCACGGAGAAGGACTGCTTAGCACATATCTTACGCGCGATACGCAAACATACGATACATCACTCAGGATGTGCGCACACACTCCTGACATGTTATTTAGGCTAGCATACTCCTCCGGGACCCTACATGACGCGCACACAAATACTACAAACTAACGTACATATAAAACATATCATACATGCAGGCACAACGCGCGGCGACTAGGCGCACTCAGTCGGAGATGGTGAAGATGTCCTTCCCCTTGCCGAGGGTAAGACCCAGCGGTGCAGGGGACTCAACCTCCACCTCCTCCCTAATATGCTCCAGGCGTGTAGCACTGCGCTGAGGTGATGGCGCGGGTGCGACAGGCGGTAGTGCGGGTGCGGCAGGCGGTGCAGCTCTGACTGGAGTAGGAGCAATGACCCGGTCGAACTCCTCAGTGGTAGGCAGACGACGAGCGGTGGCCAAAATGGCCGGTGAATAGGACGCTGAGGACGAGACGAACGTCAGTGGCGGTGCCATGTGGAGAAGCTCCTTCCTGCTGGCAGAACCGCCCCGAACTAAGTCCATGCGGGCAGCCACAAGATCGTCCACGAGGTTGTCGAAATCTTCCTCCAGAGCTTTGAGATACTCAACAAGCATCTCGATAGCTTCATCCCGCTCTCCCCTATGGCAGGCGAATGCATAGTGACAAGTATATGGCACATGGCATGGGAGGTAGCGGTAGCGACGAGTCTTCATCGAAGGAAGAATGTCCCGAAGGCGAGCTATCGCCTCACGGGCGGCCATCTGCATGGCATGCCTCTCCGTAGGCATGGCCCTTCCCGCAAAACGGAAGTGGCGAGACGCAGAACGTCCTCCCTTGAATTGCACCACGGCCTGGTGCATAGACACTTCGTCGCTGAGCTTGTGCCGGTAAAGCGTGAACTCCGGATGAGTCGCTGGCCCGATCGCGAGCTTGGTGATGGAGACGAGGAGTTTGACAAACCCCTCGGGCACATTAGTGAACACCCGAGTCTCGCAGTTGCTACCAGCCATCTACAAAAGTAGGCAAAAATTCTGAGTAGTCATGTCATAAATTTATGATGACCAACAGAAAATAGCTACATTTGCAAAATGCTGAAAAAGCACTAAAGACGCTAATAACCGATTAGCGATCGCACCTAGTGGCTTCCTACAGTCAGCCTGGCTCTAATACCAAGCTTGTCACGACCGGTTTTCCTATAAAAATATTTATTGAGAAACCAATCCCTTTTACGGACCAGTAGAGAAGAATTCTCCTCACTGGTAGACAATTTCTTGATCACAGAAGAAAAACCAGGAGTACTAAATATAATACAAGGTTGAGCGGAGACTGCTCAACAATTTATTACAAGCACGCCAATAATACATAAAGGCGGATAGGGTGGCATAACTACTAACTCACAATAAAAGCGGTGGTGGATATATCACAGTGAAGTGGGTGACATGACTCTTGAATCTAACAGCTCTTCGAGCGTCGGAGTGAGGCTCGAGTATACTTATTGTGGGTGGCAGAAGCGTATATAATACAAGTGACCAATATCCAGGATCGCACGGGACTGACTGGGACTCCTCTAGGCGTCGGACTCACTATCAAACTCTTCATCCATGAGATCGCCTTCGTCAACATCTGGCCAAATCAACAAGCCAGGTGAGTACTATGAAAGTACTCGCAAGACAGTTCGGACATCAGATATAACAAATGTAAACATGATGCATATGAACAGATTAACAAAGCACACTCAGACAACGAGATGGTAATGCATGGGAAACAAAAGGGAAGTCGGGCGGTAGTCCTCCCGAAGTCCCAAGGTAAATCTGAGGGCCAATCGAGTGTCTGAATGACTCCTCGAAAGGATACAAATGAAATAACAATGCCGCAGTCGGGCGTCAAGGCGACACCACATAAAGGGCTTATAATGGAAAATGAATTATAGTGCGTGCCACAGTCGGACGTCTGAGCGACATCACATAAAGGGCTTATATCGAAAGTAAATGACAAGAGTGCCACAGTCGGACGTCTAAGCGACATCACATAAAGGGCTTATATCGAAAGTAAATGACAAGAGTGCCACAGTCGGACGTCTGAGCGACATCACATAAAGGGCTTATATTGAAAGTAAATGACAAGAGTGCCACAGTCGGACGTCTGAGCGACATCACATAAAGGGCTTATATTTCATAACTTAATATTTCAGTAGCTCATGAATTTAATTCATTTGAAGGGTACATTCAAGTATGAGATAAATAAAAGGTTAGTCCACTCACAAGAATAACAATCCAACGGGGTATACTACTCAAGCTTTGTTCACCGAGGATTTTACCACGAGGACTGACATAGATATGGATATACTGGCCATGGTCCTTGACCATAGACACGATGACTCAGAAGGATTTGACTCTGCAGAGTTTGTACTTTAACCACAGCCAACGGATTTCAGTAGTCACAGGGACTAGTTCCGTTTACGGTGTTTTGGAAGAAACACATCTAACCAGTACACACCCATTCAACATTCCGATGCCAGGAATCACCCTCGGCAACGTTCAAGAAAAACTTTGAGACGGGGAGGCTACAACCTCGCGTAGCATGGGATCAAATTTATATACGCGCGCTCTAAGGGGTGCCCCCCTCTTGGTCCCAACCGGAAACACCCATGCCCCCTGACAGGATGACTGGCTTTAATCCAGGGCCATGGAACCCTCATCCCGGCCCCTCTATTTGGTGTGTACACGGAAAGAGGTTAACAACTTACTAAACTGTATCCTTTGCAGAAAACATGTGGCAGCACGAAAGGGGAAGGACGATGACGTAAGACTGGCATGCTACAACAATACCATCTTGCTACCTTTCATGTCACCACATGATCATGTCATTTCTCAACAAAGATCATGATAACTTTGAAACACACGGTCAGTTGCCTTGCATGCAAAGAAATACTCACCGATGCTCCTATGCCATGCACAAATCATTCAAGCAAACATGCAAAACACCCGTCATATCAAAGGTTCAAACATGCTTGCCTGGTTCAGAGAAGTCGGAGTCTAGCTCGGCGAAGTTCGCAGCTCCGTCACCTCTTCCGGAACCTACGATATAACGAAACCGTATACTAACGTGAACGTCGATGCGTGCATAAAAATTGTTCCAATTTTTTTCCAAATAAATACTAAAAAAACTAGACAAAAATACAAGACTGGCAGAAAAAGAATCATTCAAAAATCATCTATTATTAAAAAGTTATAAGGGTTTTAGTCCAGGGACTGATTTGTGATGAAACAGAAAAGAACCAGGGACTTGTTTGAGAAAACAGAAAACGGTTCGGAGTAAAAGGCGCCAGCCCAAAGAGAAAACGCATTTGCCCGAAGGCGCCAACAGAAAACGGTTCGAGGGGGGAAAAAGAAGAGAGGCTGACGGGCGGGGGTCCACCCGTCAGGTTTAAACTCCAATGGAGCTCGCCGGCGCCCGAAGGCTGCGGTGGTCGCCGGCGTCGAACCACGGCGAGGCAGAGAGATCAGAGGGTACCAAGAGTTTCAGGGTGTTCTTTCGCGTCGGTCGGTGGTGGACTTGGTCGTCGGAGAGCACCACGTCGACGGCGACACTTTCTCCGGCGGACGGTGGTTCGGGCGATGGTGGAGTACTCCGGTGGGCGCTGCAAACTCCACATTGAAGCGCGGGTCAGGAGAGTGGATGCATTAGGAAGCTACTGGCAACAGTTGAGAGGTAGAGGTGCACGCACGGGGGTGAATCGAGCTAGACCTCGGGGCTCTTCTAGTGGCTTGGCGTGGTATTGGTGGAGTGTAGAGGTGGTGTGGGTTTGAGTTCGAGCTCGGGGCCTCTATTTATAGGCGATCCGAGGGGGTGGCCGTGAACGGGGTAGCTCCGGCGAGCGATTACGGCGAGGCAGGGGTTCGGCAGGGAGTTTAAGTGGCCAAGCAACATCAGGGAGGTTCTGGCGCCGTTCCCCCGCTAAACCTCGGTCGGGCTTGGCGTAATGCGCCGATCCCCGACGGGGAGGCCGTACGGGCACGGCGGCGGCAGAGAGCGCGCTCCGCGCCTAGCAGTTCACGACGAAGGATGGCAGCGCGCACGGGCGAGTGGGTGGCCACGCGGCGGCCTCCGGTGGCTTGGGCGGCGCTGGACAGCGCCGTCCACGCTGCGCCTCTCTCTGTCAGCCGCAAAGCCGTTGCTGCCGTCGCTCACGGGGTGGCGCACCTCCTCCTGCTCGTCGCCGACGCCCGCAAACCTCCAGGCGATCATGCGGCGCAGGGATAAGAAGGAGGGGACGGGGAGCAAGGCGCCACCGCCGTACTGGCGAGATCGACATCGGGCTCTGAAGAAAACGACAGTAGTTTACTGAAACTGTTTATCTGAATTCTGAACATGACAGTGACAATGCTCTGCAGGTGTTCAACGAAATGATTTGGCATGAAGAAATTTTTTTCTGGAGCTGGGACTTGGTGAGGTGACCTCTCAATGCATCCAGATGCTGCCTGAATTTTCTCAGATTTTTAGGAGGAGAAAACAAATGAATTTCTTCAAATTTGGCAAATAAGGTCCAAACTTGTAGCAAGTATAATTTGAAATATTTGAACTGGAGGCCAGTGGATCTTCATGGATCTTGGTTGAGGGCTTTAAGGACTAGCTAGGGAAATTGGTTTGGAGGCAAAACTCAAAGTAGAAAGGGTAGCTCCTTTGTAAATCTCCAATAGCCAAAGTAGAGGGTAGAAATATTTTTGATAAGAAATAAATGGAAGCGAAATTTTATGGGGAGGTTCAAACTGCTGGATTTGAAGTATATCATGATCCAAAGATGGGGAAAGGCTTATGGGAGGGGATTTCCACTTAGGTCATGGCATGAGGGATTTTTGAAAGGGGAAAAGATCACTCCAAAAGCCATAGGGCTATTTAAAAGATTTTCAAATATATTTTTTTCCAAATGAAAAACATTTGAGCCAACATGAGATGAAAAACCTCCAAGACCAATTGTCAAGTCTAGGATGAAACCAAACAAAACATTTGTCATAAAAGGAAATTTTTGAGAGGGAAAGTTCTTTTAGAAGAAAATTTAAATACCCTCCTCAAATCAAATAAAAGATTTTGATAAAACCAAAATAAAAAAAAATTGGGTGTCACACTTCATTTGTAGTTGTCTGTACTCAGACAAGTTAAAATTCCGCATGTGCTTGTTGTTTTTATGCTCTGTATGTTGGGGTCATGAGACCCATGTTTGTAATACTTGGCTCCTCGGAGCCTAATGAATAAATACTTGAGTCGTAGAGTTATGTTGTGATGCCATGTTGTATTTACACATATCGAGCATATTGTGTGTATGATTGAAATGCTTGGTATGTGTGGGATCCAACAACCTAGTTGTTTATCCTTGGTAGCCTCTCTTATGGGGAAATGTAGTCTTGTGCTTCCATGCGCCATATTAGTCCCCTACAGCCCGGTTCACTAGAGTCCTGCTAGCCCAGCACTACTGCTGCGGAACACTTAACTGGCCGGCATGTGATTCACTTCGTTCCTGTGTTTGTTCCTTCGGGGAAATGTCACGCGGTGACATCCGGAATCCTGCCTAGCCTGCTAGAGCCCGGGTTCCCGGAGTCCTGTTAGCCCAGTGCTACAGCCCAGATTCGCACGCTGCTGACCGGCATGCTCGATGTTGATTGATGTATGCCTGTCCCCGTAAGTTAGTGCCACTTTGGGTTCACGACTAGTCATGTTGGCCCAGATTCTTTGTCATATGGATGCTAGCGACACTATCGTATACGTGAGCCAAAAGGCGCAAACGGTCCTGGGCCACGATAAGGCGACACCCGTGGGAATACCGTGCGTGAGGCCGCAAAGTGATATGAGGTGTTACAGGCTAGATCGGTGTGACTTAGAATCGGGGTCCTGACAGCCTTGGTATCAGAGCCTGACTGCCTGTAGGATTACCAAGCCAAACTGGTCGAAGTTGTGTCTAGAAATGCTTTAGTTATATAAGGGAATTGATTGTGGAAGGGAACGTAAGGCTCTTTTTACTGCTTTACCTTATGCCCTTCTAATCTGAGTGAACCTCTTCCTTTCTACGGGGGTTAAGAACTAGGCTTCTCGTCTATCTATCAGGGTCACGTGTTACTAATCCGTAGACTTATAGGATTGTTGGTTTCAAGCCCCAGCTCAGTTCCTACTACTTCCATGTGTCGTAACTTGATCTCAGACCTATGATTTTGTGATGTTGAGTGGTTATGCCACCATTTCTGCAGGATATCTAAAATCTTTTTAAGAATTTACAGTTGTTATGTTGTCCGAGTCATCCCAGGTTTCTAGATAGTCTGCTGCACTTGCAATCATTCCTCCATGTTGCTGATGTCCATTTGGGCCAGATTAATCACACTAATCGGTGAGTTGAGGTACTCTGCTGCCTCGACATATAGGTTGGAGCTATTATTGTGACCCTAGGTGTTTTAGGGACTCACCTAGTAATCTAGCCATGTTTTGTGTTCCCGATGTGATGATTTTGGCCACCTTTCTTGAAAGCATCCCGTGATGCCATTTAGTAGTAGGTATTCTACTCCTGGGTTCTTGGCCCAAGATTCCCTCTACTTACCTCGTTTTGATAGTGTTGCTCGTGCCTTTAGTATATTAGTAACCTTTGCGATAGTCCTCGAGGTCCGTGGTGTTTCCTTCTTCCAAATACCATGAACTGCTTATGGTAGAAGTTCTTTTGAACCAAAAGATCACAACCAGAGTGCTCTTGATGAGTTCTCCATACTATATTGTGAATCTGCCAGTTCCACCCTTTCCGCATGGGTTATCTGGAAGAAATGTTGAGCTTCGCTCGACATACTAATCTATGCATCCACAACTCAGAAAAATATATGTTCCCTTGAGTTGTCCCTCTTTAGTTGTCATCCGACCCTCGTCTATCAATTGATAGTCAGGAGTAGATGTGCATTCATATTCATCGTTGCCTTTTACTCTTGTGGCCGTCAAGCAATTCTATTCCGGAATGACAAGGAGAAACAAACTCCAGTACCTCATCCATATCTAGGATTTGGTTAAAGTAGTTATATCTCGCAAATCAAAATGCCAATCCAGCTTTTGTTCTGTTCTACCTCGGAGTATTACCCCCTTTATGTCAGGATTGTCATGAGAATTGCACCATCTCTCATGAAATTTTGACGCAGTGATACTTCTTGCCATCATTTGTCATTCCTCGGTTCCGTGTTGTCGCAACCGGAATGCCGACAAGTGAACCATGATGTGTGAAATCAATACTCCTAGCAACCGTGTTGCTTGGTAGTTAATGGACATTAATATCATTCTTAGTGTGTTGGTTGTCGAATCACTATATTGGGATTGATCGTGATACCTTGTCCTTATTTCTGGTGCACTCTTCGATCTTTGAGTTACGATTAATCCCTTGCTCTTCTGATCATGTTGTCTTGCCTTGAAAAGCAAGATTGTTCTCGAGCTTAGAGACATACCGGTGGTTCGTGATTTTCCGTATATCTTCACGGAAGTATCACCAGGTCATGCCCTGACCGATATGTTGAGTTCGTGATCAAGTTGGTTCCCCAATAAACCACTCTTTCTCCAAGAATCTGTGCTAGATACCCCTGAGCTAGTTGGTCAAGCTAAACAACAACTTGGAGAGTTGGAAGATAAAAGCTTTGTCCGACTTAGTTTATTTTAAGGGATATCCTTTTGAGTGTGTGTTGAAGAAAGATGATATCTTCTATGATTGGTCCTCGGGATCAATTGTTGGATCTATTGTCTTGTCCAAACTTTGATTTGAGTGTGGGTTATTCTCAAATCAACTCAGAACCAATGATATTCATAATGTTCTCTTACTCGTGGTTGCTTCCTCGAGTATACACCATTATATCCTTTGGGTATGACCAATGCTATCACCTTGTTCACATGATTGTGGAATTCCATTTATATGGAAACCTTGAATTGTTGTTGAGCCCATCGACCACATTCCTATCTTCTCCATGGTTTGTTGGACATTAAGCTAGTGTTGGAAACTTTTATAAGCATTATCTTCATGTCCCGTTCATGAAGCATATGTTTTGATGAAAGAAGTGACTTCCTCTAATTCATGTGCACCTGATGCAAGTTGCCGCTGTGAGTTCGAGAAAGATTGTTTTTGTTCCCTCTGGTACCATCCCAAGTCAGTCATGCATGTGCAAAGTATGCTATGGTTTGACAGGCTCGCTACCTCCATTCCATATGTATGTCCAAGTACACCAAGCCACTGATTGACTTGTTCAAGAAACACGGAGTCTGTTCTAAGGTTAATCCTTTGGACTTCGACGTGTGGAGACTTCAATATCCTTGATGATGGTTCCCCACCTGAACTCGATAGTGTTTTATTATAAGACTTCTACATGGGCATGCTTGCCTTGGACAATGTGTTCACATGTATGTAGCAGAACTAGCTCATGTTTTGGAGCTTGCTAAGCTCATTTCCCGAGAATATCGAAACGTCATCCCGTCGGTTTGTGTTGCAAACTGTCTTTTCCAGACATGCTGTCTGAAATATCCTGTTACCTACCAGATCTAAATCTCAGGCAGATATGATGGTTGGAACTTTTCCAAGATCTATGATGTAGGTCCCGACAAGGTTGATGTTCTGGCCGACACACCTAGCCGAAAGATCTATCATTGTAGTATCTTGATTGAGCTATTTGGCTATCTTCACCATGAGGATCTTGTGCGACTTATCTAGAAGTTGTTCCTTATGGATTTTGTGCTTACGAAGCCCGACCTATACTTGATGGCCATGTTAATGATTTTAAGCATGATTTTGATATCTAGTACATCAAGGGGAACATTAGAAGCGGAGTGCTAAATGTCTCTCGGTCGATCATCTAGATTTCGTTTCCTTGGCCTCGCTAAGGTGAAATATGAGAAAGTGTTGTCTCCCTTTGTATCTGCATCCTCCACCCCTATTCATCATGGTAGTATGGAGTGTTGCCAAGATATTTTCATAGATGTTGGTAAACCCCTGATGAATATGGAAATGCTCAAGTTCTTGAGAGCACGCTCAGCCACTTGGTAATATCCTCGGCATCATCTGGAATGTGCTTTCCGTTTACTGAGTTGTCTTATAACTCTAGTTCTCTCTCCAACCCGGGTATGCCATTTCTCCAAACTCCTACAAACGATCATTTGTGATTTTCCTTAGGCTGGTTTAGAGAGTTTCAATGATCTATGCATCAAAAGTAATTCTTTTTGCCACTTAAGGGAATAATTCTACGGGTCACCTCCCCTGAGGTGCCTTGTTATGAGATCATGGCAATTATCTTCTCGCTACTTTGAAACCCTTCACTCTTACCTAAGCGTGGCATTGTTGCCTACCAATCTGAACCATCATCAGCTGCCTCTTTCCATCGCTCCTCATATGTGTTTGTGTCTCAACTCAAGAGACATTTCTACGTCTCATTCTGTGAATTGATCTTGTGATCATTAAGTTGATCCATCCCTGTAGAGTTATCTTGCTCTTTCGTCCTCGTGTTGGGTGAAGATCTCGCAAGCAAAGATGCCAAGATCAATATGACGCAAGGAGTCGACATCTTTAAGAAGGGCAGTTGGATCAAGAAGATTTTGTTAGTTTGTGCCCCCTCTGTCATCTTACCTCACGTCTTGAATCTCGGGACGAGATTCTTGTTTAGTGGGGGTGAGTTGTCACAGCCCTAGAATACCTGAGTGAAATAGTTGCATTTGCACTCATGCATCATGTCTAAAATTTCTGAAAGTTGAATTGAGGTCAGTTGAAACCGCCAGAAATCACTTCAGAAATAATCAACATTAAAATCTTTTCAAATAAGTCCAAGAAAATGTTCCTCTCAGTCTCTGAAAATATTGGCAAGAGGTAAAACTCAAAAAAATATTTTTGGAATCTCAGAGATATTTATTTTGGGCCTTTGAATTAAATCAATAACATATTTGAGTTGAATTTATTTATGTTATATAAGAAATAAAGTTCAAATATTTTTGTAAGTTTGCATGTGACCTTGGACTAGCTCCCTGAGCTCACATGAAAATTTACAGAAAGTTTTAAAATGGTTTGGTTTGTAAATCAAATCAAAACAAAGAAAGAAAAATAGAAAACAGAAACAAATAAAAGAGAGAGAGAGTTACCTAGCCTTACCTGGTTGGCCCAGGTCCTGTACAGCCCACCTGGCAGCCCACTAGCCGGCCCAGCACTATGCTGGGCCGTGCTAGTCACCTGCTTCCTCTCGCCAGGCAGGTAGAGAGCAGCGCGCCGCACACGCTGAGCTCGCCATGCAGCTCCCTGCCCCTCTGCTTTGCCCAGACAGCGCGGCGGCGCCTCGAAGCCCCTCCTCGGCGCCGCCCCGACCCCGCCGACACCCCATTTTCCCCTGGCTCTCTCCTCGCCCTCTCCCCACCATGGCTGACGCAGCCACAGCCGCACCGCCGTCGTAGCCGCGGCCACTTTCGACTCCTCGCCATGTCCAGAAGCTCCGCCGCACTCCTCTCCATCAAGCATACTGAGACCCGAGTGCTCGTTCGCCCCGGAGGCATTGCACCAACCTCGCCCGACTCCGCCGTCGCTGGAGATCCCCTTCGCCGTCACCACTGCGCCAGCTCGTCCCCGACCTCGCCATCTAGCTCGCTGCAACCGCCGTGAGCCCCTGCCCCTCCCCATCCTATCTGTTCTCGCTCTCGAGCCCCATAGAACCGCACCAAGTTTCACCGCACGCGCCGCCGCCTGAGCTCGTCGCCGACGTAGCTCCGGCCACCCAACGGCCACACCACCATGCCCACTAACCTCACCGCACCATGTAGGCCACGTAGAGCTAGCCCCGAGCCTCCATGATCACTGCACCGACGAGTTCGTCCTTGTCCGAGCTCCGGCGTTTCCAAGGTCATCGCCGGCGTCGTTTCCGGTGACCCCGAGCTCCACTTCCACCACCAAACGACGCGGGTTGCTCCCAGCTGCCGGTAGATGGCCTCCGCCGTCGTTTTGGTTGCCGGAATGCAAATCCCGAGCCCTCCGCCATGTCTGCTGCCGCCGCCGGCTAAACATCGGGGCGTCGGCCCTAGTTCACCAAGGGGTTTGACCTCGCCTGGCTCAATGACAGGTGGGGCCGCCCTGCTAACTAACCCAGATTAGGATTAACTAAACCTAGCTAATTTAGTTTAGCTACTGACACGCGGGACCCACTGGTCAGTTTGACCTAGACCATCCCCGTTAACTGCTGACGTCACCCTGACGCAATGCTGCCGCAATAAATCATTTACTGGATTTATTCTTATATAGGAAATTCCAGAAAATGTTATAAACTTCAAAAAATCATAGAAATTATTCTGTAACTCCAAATGAAAAGATTTATATATGAAAATTGATCAGAAAAATTCAATCTTTCCACCTGTACTAGTTTCATGCATGTCAGAACAATTTAACCTTGCTGTTTAGATGAAACAAGCTAATGCACTAATATGACCTCTTATTTTGGGTTTGCATTTGAATCTTTGATTCAAATGAGCTCACACCAACCTGTTCTAAGTTGCATTAGCCAAAACAGATTCATTTTGCCATGTCATGATCATGCATCATATTGTTGCATTGCATTGATTGTGTTCCCTCTCTGTTGCCGGTAATTGTTCCCCTCAGTAGACATGGTACCGACGATGAGATCGATGACACCGATGAAGAACTATACTATCTTCAGAAGTGCCAGGCAAGCAAAACCCCCTTGTTCATTCCGATACAATCCCACTCTCTTGCTCCTGCTCTCTTTTACTACATTAGGACAACAACGATTCAACTGTTACATGCTGCGGTAGTTGAACCCCTTTCCTCTGCATGACCTGTCATTGCCACAGTAAATAGATGAAACCCACTAGCATGAGTAGGAGTTGTTTGAGCCCTTATGTGCCTACTCATTCATGCTTGTTTGTCATGCCTGCTACTGCTTAGAGTTGAGTCAGGTCTGATTCATTAGGGATGAATTGGAATGGTGATGAACATGTCCTACTGTGTGTGAGCTAAGTGTGTGAACACGATTTGGTAAAGGTAGCGGTGAGAGGCCATGTAGGAGTACATTGTGGGTTGTCTCATTGAAGCCATCCTCAGGAACTGAGATCTGTGTTTGTCAACCATGAACAACTACTACCATGCATTGGGCCCGAAACCAACGGACCCTCTCGGCTTCTTAACCACCCTTGTCCTTTGTCCAGTTGTTGCAAGTACTTTCTGGTGTATGTAGTATGCTGGAGGCCATGCACAATCCTGTCCCGAGGGGTGGGCTGCGATGCGGTAGGCACGTGGCCGGGTATGCCGGGCGCCCGTTTGGTGTCGCGGAACCCTGTACACATCGTTCGGGCCGTATGTGGAAACCTCGGCCGGACTCCCTGCGGATGGTACCTGAATAGGAGATAAACCTGTACTAGAGACTTGACTGTTTAGGTAGGCCGTGGCCGACACCCTCGTTGGGCTTCCGCTTGAAGGTTGCCGAGTACATGTCGTGTAAACGGCAGTAAGTGGTGAGAGCATGTGTGAAGAAGTACGCCCCTGCAGGGTTAACATCATCTATTCGAATAGCCGTGTCCGCGGTAAAGGACTTCTGGGTTGCTTGTATAGTTCATAGATAACTTGAAGTGGAAACTCTAAAATGTGCAAGATAAGCGTGAGTGCTATGGATGGCGTTCTCATAGGTAGACGGGAGCGGATCCATAGTGGTGTATTGATTGGTGAATATGTGGAATCGTGTGCGCCACCTCAAAAGAGTTGCTTGCAGTCGTAGTTCAGGTTAGCCACTGAGTCAAAGTTGGCTTGCTGTAGTTAAACTCCACTACCCCCTTTGTTGATACCGATGCATATGTAGTTAGTTTTGATATAAGTCTTGCTGGGTACATTTGTACTCACGTTTGCCTATGTTATGTTTTTCCAGAGAGACGTCAGTCTCGCTAGCAGTTCCGCCTGGACTTCGACGTTTAGCTTGTTACCTCAGCTACGATCTTGTGCCCTCGGCAGGGTCTTGTAGATAGTCAGGCTTCTCAGCCTTCTTCATTTGTAATTGTCTGTACTCAGACAAGTTAAGCTTCCGCATGTGCTTGTTGTTTGTATGCTCTGTATGTTGGGGTCATGAGACCCATGTTTGTAATACTTGGCTCCTCGGAGCCTAATGAATAAATACTTGAGTCGTAGAGTTATCTGGTGATGCCATGTTGTATTTACACATATCGAGCATATTGTATGTATGATTGAAATGCTTGGTATGTGTGGGATCCGACAACCTAGTTGTTTATCCTTGGTAGCATCTCTTATGGGGAAATGTAGTCTTGTGCTTCCATGAGCCATAGTAGTCCACTACAGCCCGGTTCACCGGAGTCCTGCTAGCCCAGCACTACTGCCCCGGAACACTTGACTGGCCGGCATGTGATTCCCTTCGTTCCTGTGTCTGTCCCTTCGGGGAAATGTCACGCGGTGACATCCGGAGTCCTGCCTAGCCTGCTGCTGACCGACATGCTCGATGTTTATTCATGTATGCCTGTCCCCGTAAGTTAGTGCCACTTTGGGTTCACGACTAGTCATGTTGGCCCGGGTTCTCTGTCATATGGATGCTAGCGACACTATCGTATACGTGAGCCAAAAGGCGCAAACGGTCTCGGGCCATGGTAAGGCAACACCCGTGGGAATACCGTGCGTGAGGCCGCAAAGTGATTAGAGGCTAGATCGGTGTGACTTAGAATCAGGGTCCTGACACCCAGCCCGGGGACTTCAGAACTCGGCCCAGGGGCTGCAGTAGTTGGCATGGGGACTTCGGCAGGTGTCACAGGGAATGCAGCAGTCGCACCTAGCCCGAGGACTTCAGAACCCGACCCGGGGGCTGCAGCAGTTGGCCCGGGGACTTTAACGACAAAACAAGCGGCGGCCAACTCCAACCCACCTCCTCCCTACCCGACCGCCCTGGTTCAAGTGGCCGTGATGACAGTGGTCAAAGCACCATCATGGGCGCAGCCCATGCTCAACTTCCAGGTGGGCGGAGAGCTACCAGCCGATGAGATCTCGGGCCGGCAGGTGCAACGCTGGGTAGCTACATACACGATAGTAAACAGAGAGCTTGTCAAGCGCAGCGTGACTGCCGTCTTCCAGCGCTCCGTTGAGACAGAGAAAGGCAAGGCAATCCGCAGAGACATCCACCAAGGCGAGTATGGCCACCACGTGGCCTCCAGATCCCTTGTCGCCAAAGCCTTACGCCATGGTTTCTTCTGGCCAACTACTTTGGACGACACAAGGGATTTGGTCAAGAAGTGCAAAGGCTGCCAAAAAATTGGCTCCAAGCAACATCTGCCGGCTTCTACACTCAAGACCATCCCCCTCACATGGTCATTTGCCGTCTGGGGCCTCGACATGGTGGGCCCATTCAAGACAGCACGCGGCGGCATGACCCATGTGCTGGCCGCCATGGACAAATTCACCAAGTGGATTGAAGCGAAGCCAATCAAGAAGTTGAACGGTTCGACTGCTGTGACCTTCATCGCAGGTATCACCATACGGTATGGTGTACCGCATAGCATCATCACTGACAACAGCACAAACTTTGCCAAAGGTGCCTTGGCCCGTTTCTGCGCGACGCTAGGCATCCGACTGGACTTAGCGTCCGTTGCCCATCCAAAGTTAAACGGCCAAGTTGAGCAAGCAAACGGCCTCATCTTGTCCGGCATCAAGCCCCCAACTGATCGAGCCGCTGGAGTGTTCGGCTTGCTGCTGGATCAACAAGCTATCGGCCCTCTTCTGGAGTCTTCGGACCACGCCGAACAAAGCAACCAGCTTCACTCCCTTCTTCCTCGTGTACGGGGCCGAGGCCGTCATCCCAACTGACATCGAGTTTGTCTCGCCTCGCGTCACCATGTACACGGAGGTAGAAGCGAAGGAGGCATGAGAAGACGGCGTCGACCTGCTGGAAGAGGGGCGGCTGTTGGCACTCATCCGGTCCGCCATCTACCAGCAGGGCCTGCGCCACTACAACAGTCGGAAGGTCAGCCTTAATCCTTCTGTGAGGGGGACCTTGTGCTCCGACTGATCCAGCGAACAACCGGCTAGCACAAGCTCTCGGCCCCTTGGGAAGGGCCCTTCATCATCAGCAAAGCCTTGGGCAACAACTCCTACTACCTCATCGACACGCAGAAGCCCAAACGCAAAAGAGGGACAATTCCGGCAAGGAAACAGAGCGCCCATGGAACACAAAACTTCTCTGAAGATTTTGTAGACATCGGGTACCTCGAGGAGAACTCGGGGGCTACCCTTTTTATCTATATGATAAGTTTTATGCCTGTGAATGTATTTGTTTCATTCCCCCGCCTGGCACCGGGTCCGACCAGTCCGCCCGGGGGCTCGCCGCCTTGTCCTATGCTAATGCTACTTGCAGTCGGACAAGTATTGTGCCGACATCTAAAGCCCTGTATTGTCTTAAGCCACAGTTCGCAGAACGACTGTCCGACTGGCAAGAGCTAAAGGCGAGAAACGGTGTCTACACAAAAAATGACTAAGGAAAAATGCGCCAGCATAGGCCAAGCCGGCTCCTAGCCTTACCGTCCGGCTGCTGAGCAGCCGGCCGGCCGGCTTCTAATTTGACTTGCTACATTCTAAAGCAGCCAAAGTACTTGTCTTCCTAAATGGACAAGTACATGACCCAGCCATAGACCGCAGAGCGGCTGTCCGGCTGGCAGGGCAGCAGCCAAAGGAAAGCGGCAAAGGAAAATGCCAAAAAGATCATACAAGCAAGGCAAATTAGAACCCGCTAGAGCAGAGACTTGTGCGAGCAAAATAATTTACATAGCAAGGCTCATAGCCAGAATTCAACAGAGTTTGATTACACCCCTAGTGGGTGGAATTACGTGAATTTAACATACTTGTTCAAAAGATTACAAGAACAGGAAAAGATAAGGTAAAGTGGCCGCCTAGGCCAGAGGAGCAAGACGGATCCGACAGGTTGGTGGAGCCGGCAGTGCCGAATGGTGGAGTGGCTGACTGGCGAGTCTCAGCCTGGTCAGAATCAGTAGCAGTCGGCATAGCCACACGTGGCTCGCTGGTCGAGGCTCGATCGGGCTGAGGTTGGCCGTCCGCTCCGTCCTCCAGTGCGTTGTCTTCTCCATCCTCGTCCTCTTTGTCCTCGCCCTCATCGCTGGAAGCGATCTCCTCTGCCGAGTCCTCCCCATCCATCGGGTCCAGCCCGAACCAGTTGGATGGCACCTCAGCGCCCTGCTTGTCCAGTTCGGGCATGAAGACGGCAGTCTTTGCTTACTCAGCGATCGCCGCCACGTGTTGAGTAAGTGCCCTGCTCGCCGCTACGAGCTCCGTAGCGGCCTCCTGCCAGAAGGTGGCCAACTAGGCTAAGTCCAGGCCCGGATACCATGGCTTCACGAACTCTAAGGCCGTTTGAGCATCAGCCCAAGCTACGGTGCACTTCCAAGCATCGTAGCGTCCGACCGCTATCTCCAGCTAGTTGGCAGTCCGACTCAGGGTGCGCGGAACCCGGGGGATCTGGCCAGAGAGCGGACAGCACCTGGGCCCCGACGCGCTGCAGGCGGCAGAGCATCCAATGAGTCGGCTGCAGGTGCGCTTGGACGGCAAGAACTTGCTCGCCGAGATTTCGGGGCGTGTTGGGCGCGATCTCCATGCCCACCCTTTTCAGCACCTCGTGTCGTGCCTCGATGGCCTGGCTGACATCGACAGATTGGCCGGGAAAGAACTCTTAGCAAGAGGAAATGTCAAAAAATCAGAAGCCAGAAGCCGGCTCCTCAGCAGTCGGCGGTTACTCAGAAGAAGTAACCTACCATCGATCATGTCCTCGATATCGCCGTAGCCATCGGTCAGGATCTTTTCCTTATCGGCCCAGTTCGAGCGCTGAGTCTCAAACTCGGCCTGGAGGTTAGCATCGCTGTCCCTCATCTTTTGGAGCTCCGCCTTGTGCCGCTCCACCTGGTCCGCCAGCTCCTTGGTCAGGCGTTCGCACTCCTTAGCCGCCTGGTTGCGCTCCTGCGCCTTAGTGTTGAGCTCAGTTTGGACCTCGCCCAGGCGGTGCTGCAGTTCGGCGGCCGCTCTTGCAAAGACAAGAATGAAAAGACATCAACATCAATAAAGAAGACAAGAAGTTTCCAGGTGATCCGGCCTGACTGCTCAGCAGTCGGCCCGAATCTCGGGGGCTACACCAAGCGGGTGCGCTGGCATAAAGGGGGTAATACTCTAGTTCAACTCCGGCTCTAGTTCAACTCGCTGGACCGCTTCTCCAGCTCCTGGACTTGGGAGTTGAAGGCGGCCGCGCGGATGTTGTGGTAATCCTGCAACAAGGGCCACAGAAGAACAAACAAGTCAATACTTGGAACTCACCATGAAGTTCTGAGCCGCCTGCTCAGCAGCCGGCCCAGAACTCGGGGGCGCACCGACTGGGTGCGCTGGCGCGCCCCCATGGAAGATTACAAGAATCAAAAACAAGAAGCAAGAAACATACCCGAACGGTCGTCCGTGTCGCAAGGAACTCCGTCATATATTGCTGGAGGGCGGCGGCCTAGGTTTGGAACCGGTCCATGACTTCCTGCGCGGCCGTGTTCAACATGCTCGTACCGCCCCCAAGCGTCCAGTCCGGTGGGGTGGCGCTGGTGGCCTCAGTGTCGGGGGCCGATGAGCTAGCGGCCCTGATCCCCAACGGCTGTGGCGCTGAGGCCGCCTTCACCGCTTGACGGCTTACCGGAGTGTGGATCGTGGGAATCGGACCCACCACCAACTGGCCACCGGCTGGTGGCACCAGCGTCACGTTAGGCCGACAGCCCGGCGTGTGTGGGGGCACCTTCGCCCCCAGGAAAACAGGGTCGCCCCCTCCCCTCTCCAAGATCGGTAGATCAGCGCCGGCCTCTCCTGTCGGCGCATGGCCCTCTGGCACCGGCGGATCCACGAGCTGCGGGCCGGTGGACACTGAAGCCTGTTTGCGGGACGCCTCCTCCGCCTGCGCCTTGGCGGCCGCGTCCACGTACTCCCTGGCCGCCGCGTCAGCTTGGGCCTTGGCCGCGACATCGGCCTCCTCTTGCGCCACCTTGGCTGCCTCCGCCTTCTCCCTCTCCGCCTTCTCCTGCTCTTCCCGCGCCTCCCGCGCATTCCACTCCGTCGCCTCCTGGAGGTCGGCGAGTGGGTCCATGCGGCGGTGGTCGGTGGAGCCGTCCGCCGCCCCAATCACCGAGCTAGACGTGGCTCGCGACAAGGAAAGTGGGGCACTGTACACCAAAGAATGAAGGGAATAAAAAGATTGCGAAGAAAGAAGAGAAAACACAAAGCGGAAAATGCGAAGAAAATCAAGACACTTACACGGACACTAGCAGGAGCCGCTTCGGGGCCTTCTAGAAGAGGGCCGCCTTCGCAGTGGCCTCTTGCCGGTTGGTCGCGGTGGCTGGGGTCTTGACCTTATTGGGTCGGCTGCCGTACAACCCGGCGTCGGCTCGGCGCTTCGGTGCGCCACCTGTTGCAGTCAGCGCGACTAAGCAGCTGGCGCCCGCCCTGTCGGTGCCAAGGGTGCGGCGTGGCTCATTGTCCTCCTCCTCATCGTCTGGCCAATCCCCGAGGCCGCCTCCTGAGGAGCCACCTGCTCCATCAACGCTACCGCCTGTGGCGTCGTCCTCTTCCATGACGGCCGCCCCTATGTCGGGGTCGTTCACGTCGCTCACCGACCGGTCTGCCAGGTAATGATAGCCCGGGGTCAGTGCATCAGTCACCGAGTGCGTCAAGAAGATCTGCTCACAGCCGACTGGTCAGGCGGCAAAAAGAACCCGGACGAACAAAGAGAAAGAGAATCAAAAGACTCACCGCAGGCAGTGGGTTTGCATGGTTGTACGACGGCTTGCCGAACCGCCACTCCTTCTCTGAGAGCTTGTAGTTGGAGAAGTAGTTCACCAGCCGGACCACCTCCACGTCTGGCAGCTCCTTGGTGCACATCCGGCTTCGGTCCCGGTGCCCGCTCATGCGGCTGATGATGTGGGGCCGGGCTTGGAGGGGTAGCACCTGGCGCGCCACGAAGGCGGTCAGTAGATCTGAGGCCTTGACGCCCTCCAACTCCATCATCTCCTGGAGCCGGGTGAGAGCGGCGGAGGAGGCGGCCGACAGGTTCTTCGGCCAAAACTGCCAAGTGGTGCAGGGCACGGTAGGCGGGACGGCTACGTAAGCCAGCAGATTGACGTAGTCCATCATCGAGTGGAAGATCTCGACGTAGAAGTATGACTTCTGCCATAGCTTGGGCGACTGCAGCAAGGCGAGGGCCGGGAAGCGGACCCCGGAACCCGAGCGCCGCACCGTGACGCAGGCCCGGCACTAGGCCACCTCGTTCTTGGCGGCGGTGCCAAGTTTGAGGTAGAAGAGCTCCCCCCAGAGCTCAAGGGTGGGGAGTGTGCCGTGGTAGCCCTCGTAGAGGGTGACGAAGGTGAGGAACGAGCGGAGGAAGCTGCTCGCCGGCAGGCCGAAGCCGCGAAGGAAGTGCGACCGGAAGACGGCGTGTTCGCCGTCCGCCGCGCCGGCGAAATCTCCGTCTCGGGAGGAACACACACCTTTATGTGCATCGCGCGAGGAAGCCGCCAAGCCTGGCAAAGGAATGTGAGGTGGTCCTCGTATACATTGGAGCCATCACAATCGCCGGAGCGCCCATCGTGTGGCATGGATGCTGTGCTCGACGGAGGCGTGGCACGGCGACTAGCGGGCGAATCCGCGGCTGGGTGGAGAAGCCTGGCCACCGCTGAAGCGAAGGAGCTCCGGCGACGAGTGGCAGCACGGCGATGGCGAGAGAGCAAGGGGAGTATAAGAAGATGAAGACGAAGGGCGAGGAGGGCGCGCGTGCGTTCTCCCGCCCCTCCTCCCCCTACTTATAGCCCCCTGGCGGCAAAGCCGAGGGGGCGAGACGTGGGCGGTCGTGGGATTAACTGCGCTCACTCCCACCACGACCCCACGTTTCCCGCGCCGTTAAGGCATGTATTAACCGTGCTTGGAAGCGTAACCGCCCTCCTCAGCCGCAACGGATCGGCGCGCGTGCCGAGGCCCTGTAGTGGCGGGCCCCGGCCTGCGGCGACGTCTCATCATGAGCGTGGGCTGGCAGGCCGGCCTGGCCTGCTGGCGCGGCATGGCGGACGGGCAACTGGCAGCAAGCCTGTCGCCCGGCCAAACCAGCTGCCTCCATTTCCCATTAGCCTTCCGAACTACCACTGGATTTTGCAACCACGTAAGATGCAGTACTCCTCTGACCAAACCAGCTGCCTCCAGTTTCTTGATCTCTTCGGCAATGAACTGCTGCCTCTCCAAGGCCTACTTCCGGACTTTCTGCTTGATAAGTCAGCCATGTGGGCAGACAACAAGGTGGTGCTCGATTACCTCTCTGGGAACACCGGGGATATCAGATGGTTGCCATGCAAACATACCGATATTCGCCCGCTGGAATGCAACGAGCACGCTTTCCTATTTGTCATCGAGGGCAGCGCTGATGGTGAAAGTACCATCAATGCCAGCCAGCCCTGCCGGGACCTTCTTCACTTGGTTTGCAGCAACCTTCGATCTCTTGCTATTGGAACACTCCGGCACGTCGTCAACAGGTGCCGTGCACTTGGATGGGGCACACTTCCCGGACTCCTTGCCGGAGGTCCTACAATCCCTCTTCTTTCCTTTGTTTTCCTTGGCGGGACCTGTCGCTGCAGCTGTCTCTGTTGCGGCTGCATCCCGGTACATCTTGTCCACAGAGATAATTGCATCCTTCTCATCCGATGTGATAGTGACGACTCCAAGTGGCCCGGGCATCTTCAATGTGTTGTAAGCATAGTGGGATGCTGCCATGAACTTGGCCAGGGCCGGGCGTCCAAGAATCCCATTGTACGGCAGGGGGAGATCAACCACATCAAACACAATCTTCTATGTCCGATAGTTCAGTTCTCCCCCATACGTCACCGGCAACGTAATCTTCCCTTTGGGATGACTCCTACCGGGATTAGCTCCTTGAAACGTGCCGGTAACCTCTAGCTCTTCTGTTCCTATCTGAAGCTTGCTGATGGCTGCCGGGGAAAACAGCTTCAACCTGGCCCTGCCATCCACTAACATCTTTGTGATCCTTGAGTTTGCAAATTGTTGGGGAGACCAACAACGGCAAACATCCTACCGCAGTGGTGCGGCCAGGGTGATCCTCCTCATCAAAGATGATGGGCGTGCGAGACAATTTGAGCGACTTTCGGGCCTCTAGCGCTGGTTCCACGGCATTGATCTCTCATGCCCATCGCTTAAGCTGGTAGTGAGAGGCGTGCAAAGATGCACCCCATCAATGCATAGGGTGTTAGTGGCCTTCTGAAACTCCCGCTCGTTGGTTTCCTCTTCATCCCCTCCATCACTCACATCATCACAGATTCCCTTCTCTTGACCCCTGGCGGGTTTTCCTTGGTTCTGAAAGGGTTTGCAATAATAAAGTGCCCTAGAGGCAATAATAAAGTATTATATATTTCCTTATATCATGGTAAATGTTTATTATACATGCCAGAATTGTATTAACCGGAAACATAATACATGTGTGAATACATAGACAAACAGAGTGTCACTAGTATGCCTCTACTTGACTAGCTCGTTAATCAAAGATGGTTATGTTTCCTAGCCATAGACATGAGTTGTCATTTGATTAACGAGATCACCTCATTAGGAGAATGACGTGATTGACTTGACCCATTCCGTTAGCTTAGCACCCGATCGTTTAGTATGTTGCTATTGCTTTGTTCATGATTTATACATGTTCCTCTGACTATGAGATTATGCAACTCCCGTTTACCGGAGGAACACTTTGTGTGCTACTAAATGTCACAACATAAATGGGTGATTATAAAGGTGCTCTACAGGTGTCTCCAAAGGTACTTGTTGGGTTGGCGTATTTCGAGATTAGGATTTGTCACTCCGATTGTCGGAGAGGTATCTCTGGGCCCACTCGGTAATGCACATCACTATAAGCCTTGCAAGCATTGTGACTAATGAGTTAGTTGCGGGATGATGTATTATGGAACGAGTAAAGAGACTTGCCAGTAACGAGATTGAACTAGGTATCGAGATACCGACGATCGAATCTCGGGCAAATAACATACCGATGACAAAGGGAACAACGTATGTTGTTATGCGGTCTGACCGATAAAGATCTTCGTAGAATATGTGGGAGCCAATATGGGCATCCAGGTCCCGCTATTGGTTATTGACCGGAGAGGTGTCTCGGTCATGTCTACATAGTTCTCGAACCCGAAGGGTCCGCACGCTTAACGTTACGATGACAGTTTTATTGAGTTTTGATGTACCGAAGGAGTTCAGAGTCCCGGATGAGATCGGGGACATGACGAGGAGTCTCGAAATGGCCGAGACGTAAAGATCGATATATTGGACGACTATATTCGGACTTCGGAAAGGTTCCGAGTGATTCAGGTATTTTTCGGAGTACCGGAGAGTTACGGGAATTCGTATTGGGCCTTAATGGGCCATACGGGAAAGGAGGGAAAGACCTCAAAGGGTGGCCGCAACCCCTCCCCATGGGCTAGTCCGAATTGGACTAGGGAGGGGGGGCGCCCCCTTCCTTCTTTCTCCTTTCCCCTTCCCTTCTCCTACTCCCACAAGGAAAGGAGGAGTGGGAGTAGGACTCCTCCCTTGGGCGCGCCACCTCCCCTTGGCCGGCCCTCTTCCCCTTGCTCCTTTATATACGGGGGCAGGGGGCACCCCATAGACACACTTGATATACGATATTTTAGCCGTGTGCGGTGCCCCCCTCCACCATATTACACATTCGATAATACCGTTGCGGAGCTTAGGCGAAGCCCTGCGTCGGTGGAACATCATCATCGTCACCACGCCATCGTGCTGACGAAACTCTCCCTCAACACTCGGCTGGATCGGAGTTCGAGGGACGTCATCGAGCTGAACGTGTGTAGAACTCGGAGGTGCCGTGCGTTCGGTACTTGATCGGTCGGATCGTGAAGACGTACGACTACATCAACCACGTTGTGATAACGCTTCCGCTGTCGGTCTACGAGGGTACGTGGACAACACTCTCCCCTCTCGTTGCTATGCATCACCATGATCTTGCGTGTGCGGAGGAAATTTTTTGAAATTACTACGTTACCCAACAGCGAGCGGCAGCGGCGGCGGTGCCGCGCCCACGCTGCTGTGTGACGACCACCTGGGTAGCGGGGTTGCACAGTGCTGGTGCTCGAGGGTCAGCGGCTCCATCGAGCGCAGCGGTCTGGTTGGCTCGTCCGGGAGGAGGCGCATGCGCCGCGGTCGCTCCCGTGGTGGGGATGCCCGGAGGGCGATGGCTTACCTCGGACCAAGCGTCGTTGCTGCGGCTGTGCTCGTCGGTGGGAGGAGGTGCTGCAGACGGAGTGACCCCCTCGCCCGCACCTTGCGGAGCGTGACCGTCGAGGAGCTGGTGATGTTGTTCTCCTCCGATATCTCCTGCCCCCGTGTCCTTTGCGGGGGAAGTGGTGATGGCGCCACCTGCTCCAACCACGTCCCAGCAGCGTTCACGTCCTCGCTTGCCTCCGCATCCCCCGCGACATTAGAGGCCGCGGGCGGCGGAGCCTTCGAGGTGGATGGATGGGCCGAAGTACCGGACCTCTACTTGGGTGCAATGGTCGATGGCGTAGTCAAGATGAGGATGGTGATGTAGATGATGCGATGCGCACACTTTCAGGTTCGCACAAGCGATCCCCCTACCTGGCGCGCCAAAGATGTTGCGGGATATCCGTGGCCAGCTATGGGACGAGGAGGCCCCTATCTGGTTCGGCAGGGGGACGTCGTGTTGCACAAAGAGCAGACCAGCGTACGACAGCATGACAGAGAGCACACAAGCAATTTACCTAGGTTAGGGCTGCCGCGAGGCGTAAAACCCTACTCCTGCTTTGGTGGATTGTTGGTGGAATGGAGGTGGTGCAGCATAGTACACATTCCCAGCAGGGGCTGCCTTAGGGCTGTAGCCACTACGCGCGTATGGTAGTCTGGGTTCATCAACTTTCCTACCCTTTCTACGTGTGCCATGGGCCTCCTTTTATAGATCAAGGGATCACCACAATAGCAAAGTAGTCATTATGCACTGATATGATAGCAAATAGTTCCATCATACCTAACTCTACGGGCTGACAGCGTGCATTAAATGAACAACTTAGTGTCACATCACTGGTTGCCCGGCAAGGCTTGTCGGGCTATCTTGCCAGCTCCGTGCCTGTTCTCTTGACACATCGCAGGACGAGTGTCATATGTGGGTTTCTTCTGTAGGAAATGGCTGCCATGTGGCGAATGGCTGCCACTTAATCACCTTGCGGCTTGACACCGCACTTATCGACAACGTGGGTTGTGCTTGAGTGGTTGGTTAGGTGGTTTTGCCTCCGCGAGCCCCGGCAAGCCCTGCCAGGGCGCCTTGGGTGCCTACTTCTGGGGGTGGCCTGGCCCCTTGCCGGGCTAGCCTGTCCGTAAAGGGAGGCCCTTCTCTTGGCGATATCTTGCTCCTCTGGCTTGACCTTAGTCTCTCTGAGTTGCATGCTAGTTCTTCAAACCTCTTGATTGTTTGAACTCTGACTTGGGCTGGTGCTTCAATCTTGCTCTTGTGCCTGTGCATAGTCTGGGCAACAGACCCAGGGTCTGTTGCACCGACACCTTGTTCCACAGTAAGTGATAAGAAGACCCTCTCCCGCAGAGGGTGCTCGTCAAGTGAAAATAAGACCCCCCACGTGCTGACTTCTACTCCCAAGGGTCGCCACACTATGCGTAAAAATGCCTCGGGGGCTGCATGGACCGCGCCAGCTTCGACCCTTGATGGGAGATCAAAGCGGAAAGCTTCTGCCAAGGCGGAAGTACCTACCCCTCGGCCCGAAGGTAACATATTTCGGAATTATTGCGAGGGTCAACGCTGGCACTTTCTTATTAGATCTTGATAAATTTTGCACAAGGCGTATGCCCGTACTCCAATCCGAAGACCTTCCAGATGCGCCGAACCGCAACTCCAGGCCCAAGTCTTCGGCACGAACGACAGCCTCCTCCGAATACACGACAGCTGGTGTGCCTCTGACGAATTCCGACGATGTTTCGGTCACTAATTCCGAGGATGAGAGCGTAATGAACCATCACCACCGGAGGGAGACTTTATGTCATACTGCCTTCGCCGAACAAGAATTTAATGAGTTTAGTTCGGTGGATGCCTACCGTGGAGCACCCCAGGCAGGTCTGGATGGGATTGCTAGTCTATTTGCCACCAAGGTGCAGGTATATAGCTTAAAAGCATATCGTCTTCCCTAACCAACTAGCCCCCAAGCCTTAATTCGTGCGGGATGGTTGAGGGTGTCTAATTATATTATTTTTGTAGGCCGCGAGAGAGTAGAACAAGAAGCTGTCCGAGGACCTTGTAGTGAGTGGGATGCAATTGGTTGAAGCCAAGGCCGAACTAGATGCGGCTCGAAAAGCCAACAGCATTTTGTCCGGTGAGTATTAAAGACTATTTTCCTAAGTATACGTTGTATGCCAAGCATTAACATTGTATTCTCCCTACAGCCGTGGGAGCTATAAACGATCTGCGGAGGGAGCTGGAGGCTGGAAAACGAGTACTATTGGGGATATGGTTACTAGGTATGACCTGCCCAGGAGGGGCCGGGTCATGCCGCTGGCGGGTTAAAGTCGAAGAGGCCTGATGAGGCCCAAGAAGATTTGAAGATGGCGGTTCATAGAGCAAGCCAATTGAAGGCCCAAGACTCGGATCCGACTTGAGGGCAACGGATGTGAGCCGCCATATGTTTAACTTGTACTGTAAGGAAAGCTTAGTTAGAAATCGAGGCAATCACGTTTGTATGAACCGGCCGGGACTTTGTAAGCCGCCGGGCATTAACCTGTATATAAAGGGGTGACCCGGCAGCGGGTTAACTCAAGAAACAACTCACCGAGAACTAGGTCAAGCGTATTCACTCCCTGGTAATCGAAAGTCAAGCAATACAACCTAACGTAGGAGTAGGCTTTTACCTCGTTAAGAGGGGCCGAACCTGGGTAAACTCTCTATGTCCTTTGTCCCGTTTAACCCCTTCAAGCTAACCTAGCTGCGATGGCTCCACACCTAAGTCCTTTTGCTAGGGCATCTTCCGTGTCAAGTCCACGACAGTTGGCGTCTACCGTGGGGCCAGCGCGAGGTGGTTTCGAGTTCTTGAAGGGAAGCTTCTCTGGGATCAAGGGATATGTCGTGGGTCAGATGACCAAGAGTCGTCGTGGCAAGATCTACATCGACGACGTAGGCTGGGGTCTCAAGGCCGATTCAATTGAATACGGGTACCGGGTCCCCTTCGACAGAATTCACGTCTTCATCAGCAAGATCGGCGAGTCGGAGCCTGAGTCGGACACCTGCACCGACATCATCGAGATGGCTCAGAGCGCGCGACCCGCCAAGGTTCAAACTACCATGAAACATGCTTTTGTGGGTTTTACTCACGGAGCGGATCTTGAGGAAGGATCTGTGCCCAGTGGAGAGATTGCCATCTACTCTGATGATGAGTCCTCAACCGGCAAGAAAAATTCCATGTATCAATTGCAAGACGGCGGGCTTGGGGGCTGTTCCGATGGCGATAGTATTCCGGACACCTATGAGCTGCCGAACAGGGTTGCGATCTTCATGGCCGGCACACAACCGGTGCTCAATTCAGCAACTGTTGCTGGTATGATGTCCGGTTCAATGTCCGAGGCGACGGCCGGAGCGAGCGGCTCTGCACGCTCGCCGGCTCAGGTTCTGTCCGAGCTCTTGGACGCTTTGGAGACTTTAATCGGGGAAGAGGTAACTCCAGAGACTCAAGCACATCATAAGGTGGATGTCACGAAGCTACGAGATGAGATAGCTCAAGCCAAGGAAGAGCGTAATGCTGAGAACACTAGGATGGCGAAAAAGCGAGCTGCCTTGGACGCGCAATCACAACGGATTCAAGTTGAGGCTTTCCGGCCAAGTTTGGATCAAACTACATCTAACGCTATTCTACGAAGGAGGCACCAGAGTCGTCTACCTCCGGATTATGATGCAAGGAATCTTTTCAACACCCCTGGGGCAGGACAAAGTAACCCGCCCGAGGTAACCCGGGCTGTTGAAGCACCTGCGGCCGGGGCGACGGTTCAACCGCATGTTGCGGATCCGCCCGGTTTGAATTTAACCCCGCCTCCGCGAGCCCCGGCAATCCCTGCCAGGGCGCCTCGGGCGCCTACTTATGGGGTGGCCTGGCCCCTTGCCGGGCTTGCCTGTCCGTAAAGGGAGGCCCTTCTCTTGGCGATATCTTGCTCCTCTGGCTTGGCCTTAGTCTCTCTGAGTTGCATGCTGGTTCTTCAAACCTCTTGATTGTTTGAACTCTGACTTGGGCTGGTGCTTCAATCTTGCTCTTGTGCCTGTCCATAGTCTGGGCAACAGACCCAGGGTCTGTTGCACCGACACCTTCTTCCACAGTAAGTGATAAGAAGACCCTCTCCCGCAGAGGGCGCTCGTCAAGTGAAAATAAGACCCCCCACGTGCTGACTTCTACTCCCAAGGGTCGCCACACTATGCGTAAAAATGCCTCGGGAGCTGCATGGACCGCGCCAGCTTCGACCCTTGATGGGAGATCAAAGCGGAAAGCTTCTGCCAAGGCGGAAGTACCTGCCCCTCGGCCCGAAGGTAACATATTTCGGAATTATTGCAAGGGTCGCCGCTGGCACTTATTAGATCTTGATCAATTTTGCACAAGGCGTATGCCCATACACCAATCCGAAGACCTTCCGGATGCGCCGAACCGCAACTCCAGGCCCAAGTCTTCGGCACGAACGACAGCCTCCTCCGAATACACGACAGTTGGTGTGCCTCAGACGAATTCCGACGATGTTTCGGTCACTAATTCCTAGGATGAGAGCGTAATGAACCATCACCACCGGAGGGAGACTTTATGTCATACTGC
Organism: Aegilops tauschii subsp. strangulata; assembly: GCF_002575655.3. NCBI lineage: Eukaryota > Viridiplantae > Streptophyta > Magnoliopsida > Poales > Poaceae > Aegilops > Aegilops tauschii. The sequence goes on from NC_053038.3 coordinate 292,280,423, forward strand.
CTTCGCCGAACAAGAATTTAATGAGTTTAGTTCGGTGGATGCCTACCGTGGAGCGCCCCAGGCAGGTCTGGATGGGATTGCTGGTCTATTTGCCACCAAGGTGCAGGTATATAGCTTAAAAGCATATCGTCTTCCCTAAACAACTAGCCCCAAGCCTTAATTCGGGCGGGATGGTTGAGGGTGTCTAATGATATTAGTTTTGTAGGCCGCAAGAGAGTAGAACAAGAAGCTGTCCGAGGACCTTGTAATGAGTGGGATGCAATTGGTCGAAGCCAAGGCCGAACTAGATGCGTCTCGAAAAGCCAACAACATATTGTCCGGTGAGTAGTAAAGACTATTTTCCTAAGTATACGTTGTATGCCAAGCATTAACATTGTATTCTCCCTACAGCCGCGGGAGCTATAAACGATCTGCAGAGGGAGCTGGAGGCTGGAAAATGAGTACTATTGGGGATATGGTTACTAGGTATGACCTGCCCAGGAGGGGCCGGGTCATGCCGCTGGCGGGTTAAAGTCGAAGAGGCATTATGAGGCCCAAGAAGATATGAAGATGGTGGTTTATAGAGCAAGCCAATTGAAGGCCCAAGACTCGGATCCGACTTGAGGCCAACGGATGTGAGCCGCCATATGTTTAACTTGTACTGTAAGGAAAGCTTAGTTAGAAACCGAGGCGATCACGTTTGTATGAACCGGCCAGGACTTTGTAAGCCGCCGGGCATTAACCTGTATATAAAGGGGTGACCCGGCAGCGGGTTAACTCAAGAAACAACTCACCGAGAACTAGGTCAAGCGTATTCAGTCCCTGGTAATCGAAACCCAAGCAATACAACCTAACGTAGGAGTAGGCTTTTACCTCGTTAAGAGGGGCCGAACCTGGGTAAACTCTCTATGTCGTTTGTCCCGTTTAACCCCTTCAAGCTAACCTAGCTGCGATGGCTCCACACCTAAGTCCTTTTGCTAGGGCATCTGCCGTGTCAAGTCCACGACAGTTGGCATCTACCGTGGGGCCAGCACGAGGTGGTTTCGAGTTCTTGAAGGGAAGCTTCTCTGGGATCAAGGGATATGTCGTGGGTCGGATGACCAAGAGTCGTCGTGGCAAGATCTACATCGACGACGTAGGCTGGGGTCTCGAGGCCGATTCAATCGAATACGTGTACCGGGTCCCTTCGACAGAATTCACGTCTTCATCAGCAAGATCGGCGAGTCGGAGGCTGAGTTGGACACCTGCACCGACATCATCGAGATGGCTCAGAGCGCGCGACCCGCCAAGGTTCAAACTACCATGAAACATGCTTTTGTGGGTTTTACTCACGGAGCGGATCTTGAGGAAGGATCTGTGCCCAGTGGAGAGATTGCCATCTAGTCTGATGATGAGTCGTCAACCGGCAAGACAAATTCCATGTATCAATTGCAAGACGGCGGGCTTGGGGGCTGTTCCGATGGCGATAGTATTCCGGACACCTATGAGCTGCCGAACAGGGTTGCGATCTTCATGGCCGGCACACAACCGGTGCTCAATTCAGCAACTGCTGCGGGTATGACGTCCGGCTCAATGGCCGACGCGACGGCCGGAGCGAGCGGCTCTGCACGCTTGCCGGCTCAGGTTCTGTCCGAGCTCTTGGACGCTTTGGAGACTTTAATGGGGGAAGAGGTAACTCCAGAGACTCAAGCACATCATAAGGTGGATGTCGTGAAGCTACGAGATGAGATAGCTCAAGCCAAGGTAGAGCGTAATGCTGAGAACACTAGGATGGCGACAAAGCGAGCTGCCTTGGACGCGCAATCACAACGGATTCATGTTGAGGCTTTCCGGCCAAGTTTGGATCAAACTACATCTAACACTATTCTACGAAGGAGGCACCAGACTCGTCTACCTCCGGAGTATGATGCAAGGAATCTTTTCAACACCCCTGGGGCAGGACCAAGTAACCTGCCCGAGGTAACCCGGGCTGTTGAAGCACCTGCGGCCGCGGCGACGGTTCAACCGCATGTTGCGGATCCGCCCGGTTTGAATTTAACCCCGCCTCCGCGAGCCCCGGCAAGCCCTGCTAGGGCGGCTCGGGCGCCTACTTATGGGGGTGGCCTGGCCCCTTGCCGGGCTTGCCTGTCCGTAAAGGGAGGCCCTTCTCTTGGCGATATCTTGCTCCTCCGGCTTGGCCTTAGTCTCTCTGAGTTGCATGCTGGTTCTTGCAACCTCTTGATTGTTTGAACTCTGACTTGGGCTGGTGCTTCAGTCTTGCTCTTGTGCCTGTGCACAGTCTGGGCAACAGACCCAGGGTCTGTTGCACCGACACCTTCTTCCACAGTAAGTGATAAGAAGACCCTCTCCCGCAGTGGGCGCTCGTCAAGTGAAAATAAGACCCCTCACGTGCTGACTTCTACTCCCAAGGGTCGCCACACTATGCGTAAAAATGCCTCGGGAGCTGCATCGACCGCGCCAGCTTCGACCCTTGATGGGAGATCAAAGTGGAAAGCTTCTGCCAAGGCGGAAGTACCTGCCCCTCAGCCCCAAGGTAACATATTTCGGAATTATTGCGAGGGTCGCCGCTGGCACTTTCTTATTAGATCTTGATCAATTTTGCACAAGGCGTATGCCCGTACACCAATCCAAAGACCTTCCGGATGCGCTGAACCGCAACTCCAGGCCCAAGTCTTCGGCACGAACGACAGCCTCCTCCGAATACACGACAGCTGGTGTGCCTATGACGAATTCCGATAATGTTTCGGTCACTAATTCCGAGGATGAGAGCGTAATGAACCATCACCACCAGAGGGAGACTTTATGTCATACTGCCTTCGCCGAACAAGAATTTAATGAGTTTAGTTCGGTGGATGCCTACCGTGGAGCACCCCAGGCAGGTCTGGATGGGATTGCTGGTCTATTTTCCACCAAGGTGCAGGTATATAGCTTAAAAGCATATCGTCTTCCCTAACCAACTAGCCCCCAAGCCTTAATTCGGGCGGGATGGTTGAGGGTGTCTAACGATATTATTTTTGTAGGCCGCAAGAGAGTAGAACAAGAAGCTGTCCGAGGACCTTGTAGTGAGTGGGATGCAATTGGTCGAAGCCAAGGCCGAACTAGATGCGGCTCGAAAAGCCAACATCATATTGTCCGGTGAGTAGTAAAGACTATTTTCATAAGTATACGTTGTATGCCAAGCATTAACATTGTATTCTCCCTACAGCCGTGGGAGCTATAAATGATCTGCGGAGGGAGCTGGAGGCTGGAAAACGAGTACTATTGGGGATATGGTTACTAGGTATGACCTGCCCAGGAGGGGCCGGGTCATGCCGCTGGCGGGTTGAAGTCGAAGAGGCCTGTTGAGGCCCAAGAAGATATGAAGATGGCGGTTCATAGAGCAAGCCAATTGAAGGCCCAAGACTCGGATCCGACTTGAGGCCAACGGATGTGAGCCGCCATATGTTTAACTTGTACTATAAGGAAAGCTTAGTTAGAAACCGAGGCGATCACCTTTGTATGAACCGGCCGGGACTTTGTAAGCCGCCGGGCATTAACCTGTATATAAAGGGGTGACCCGGCAGCGGGTTAACTCAAGAAACAACTCATCGAGAACTAGGTCAAGCGTATTCACTCCCTGGTAATCGAAACCCAAGCAATACAACCTAACGTAGGAGTAGGCTTTTACCTCGTCAAGAGGGGCCGAACCTGGGTAAACTCTCTATGTCGTTTGTCCCGTTTAACCCCTTCAAGCTAACCTAGCTGCGATGGCTCCACACCTAAGTCCTTTTGCTAGGGCATGTGCCGTGTCAAGTCCACGACAGTTGGCGTCTACCGTGGGGTCAGCGCGAGGTGGTTTCGAGTTCTTGAAGGGAAGCTTCTCTGGGATCAAGGGATATGTCGTGTGCCGGATGACCAAGAGTCGTCGTGGCAAGATCTACATCGACGACGTAGGCTGGGGTCTCGAGGCCGATTCAATCGAATACAGGTACCGGGTCCCCTTCGATAGAATTCACGTCTTCATCAGCAAGATCGGTGAGTCGGAGCCTGAGTCGGACACCTGCACCGACATCATCGAGATGGCTCAGAGCGCGCGACCCACCAAGGTTCAAACTACCATGAAACATGCTTTTGTGGGTTTTACTCACAGAGCGGATCTTGAGGAAGGATCTGTGCCCAGTGGAGAGATTGCCATCTACTCTGATGATGAGTCCTCAACTGGCAAGACAAATTCCATGTATCAATTGCAAGACGGCGGGCTTGGGGGCTGTTCCGATGGCGATAGTATTCCGGACACCTATGAGCTGCCGAACAGGGTTGCGATCTTCATGGCCGGCACACAACCGGTGCTCAATTCAGCAACTGCTGCCGGTATGACGTCCGGTTCAATGGCCGAGGCGACGGCCGGAGCGAGCGGCTCTGCACGCTCGCCGGCTCAGGTTTTGTCCGAGCTCTTGGACGCTTTGGAGACTTTAATGGGGGAAGAGGTAACTCCAGAGACTCAAGCACATCATAAGGTGGATGTCGTGAAGCTGCGAGATGAGAGAGCTCAAGCCAAGGAACAGCGTAATGCTGAGAACACTAGGATGGCGACAAAGCGAGCTGCCTTGGACGCGCAATCACAACGGATTCAAGTTGAGGCTTTCCGGCCAAGTTTGGATCAAACTACATCTAACTCTATTCTACGAAGGAGGCACCAGAGTCTTCTACCTCCGGAGTATGATGCAAGGAATCTTTTCAACACCCCTGGGGCAGGACCAAGTAACCCGCCCGAGGTAACCCGGGCTGTTGAAGATCCCGCGGCCGGGGCGACGGTTCAACCGCATGTTGCGGATCCGTCCGGTTTGAATTTAACCCCGCCTCCGCGAGCCCCGGCAAGCCCTGCCAAGGCGCCTCGGGCGCCTACTTATGGGGGTGGCCTGGCCCCTTGCCGGGCTTGCCTGTCCGTAAAGGGAGGGCGCTCGTCCAGTGAAAATAAGACCACCCGCGTGCTGACTTCTACTCCCAAGGGTCGCCACACTATGCGTAAAAATGCCTCGGGAGGTGCATGGACCGCACCAGCTTCGACCCTTGATGGGAGATCAAAGCGGAAAGCTTCTGCCAAGGCGGAAGTACCTGCCCCTCGGCCCAAAGGTAACATATTTCGGAAATATTGCGATGTTCGCCGCTCGCACTTACTTATTAGATCTTGATCAATTTTGCACAAGGCGTATGCCCGTACACCAATCCGAAGACCATCCGGATGCGCCGAACCGCAACTCTGGGCCCATGTCTTCGGCACGAACGAGAGCCTCCTCCGAACACACGACAGCTGGTGTGCCTCTGACGGATTCCGACGATGTTTCGGTCACTAATTCCGAGGATGAGAGCGTAATGAACCATCGCCACCGGAGGGAGACTTTATGTCATGCTGCCTTCGCCGAACAAGAATTTAATGAGTTTAGTTCGGTGGATGCCTACCGTGGAGCGCCCCGGGCAGGTCTGGATGGGATTGCTGGTCTATTTGCCACCAAGGTGCAGGTATATAGCTTAAAAGCATATCGTTTTCCCTAACCAACTCGCCCCCAAGCCTTAATTTGGGCGGGATGGTTGAGGGTGTCTAATGATATTATTTTTGTAGGCCGCAAGAGAGTAGAACAAGAAGTTGTCCGAGGACCTTGTAGTGATTCGGATGCAAGTGGTCGAAGCCAAGGTCGAACTAGATGCGACTCGAAAAGCCAACAGCGAATTGTCCGGTGAGTAGTAAAGACTATTTTTCTAAGTATACGTTGTATGCCAAGCATTAACATTGTATTCTCCGTACAGCCGTGGGAGCTGTAAACGATCTGCGGAGGGAGCTAGAGGCTGGAAAACGAGTACTATCGGGGATATGATTACTAGGTATGACCTGCCCAGGATGGGCCGGGTCATGCCGCTGGCGGGTTAAAGTCGAAGAGGCCTGATGAGGTCCAAGAAGATATGAAGATGGCGGTTCATAGAGCAAGCCAATTGAAGGCCCAAGAGTCAAATCCGACATGAGGCCCATGGATGTGAGCCCCCATATGTTTCACTTGTACTGTAAGGAAAGCTTAGTTAGAAACCGAGCCGATCACGTTTGTATGAACCGGCCGGGATTCTGTAAGCCGCCGGGCATCAACCTGTATATAAAGGGGTGACCCGTCGGCGGGTTAAGTCAAGAAACAACTCATCAAGAACTAGGTCAAGCGTATTCACTCCCTGTTAATCAAAACCCAAGCAATACAACCTAACGTAGGAGTAGGCTTTTACCTCTTTGAGAGGGGCCGAACCTGGGTAAGCTCTCTATGTCCTTTGTCCTGTTTAACCCCTTCAAGCTAACCTAGCTGCGATGGCTCCACACCTAAGTCCTTTTGCTAGGGCATCTGCCGTGTTAAGTCCACGACAGTTGGCGCCCACCATGGGGCCAGCGCGAGGTGGTTTCGAGTTCTTGAAGGGTAGCTTCTCTGGGATCAAGGGATATGTCGTGGGCCGGATGACCAAGATTCGTCGTGGCAAGATCTACATGGACGACGTAGGCTGGGGTATCGAGGCCGATTCAATCGAATACGGGTACCGGGTCCCCTTCGGCGGAATTCACGTCTTCATCGGCAAGATCGGCGAGTCGGAGCCTGAGCCGGACACCTGCACCGACATCATCGATATGGCTCAGAGCGTGTGACCCGCCAAGGTTCAAACTACCTTGAAACATGCTTTTGTGGGTTTTACTCACGGAGCGGATCTTGAGGAAGGATCTGTGCCCAGTGGAGAGATTGCCATCTACTCTGATGACGAGTCCTCAACCGGCGAGACAAATTCCGTGTATCAATTGCAAGACAGCGGGCTTGGGGGCTGTTCCGATGGCGATAGTATTCCGGACCCTTATGAGCTGCCGAAAAGGGTTGCGATCTTCATGGCCGGCACACAACCGGTGCTCAATTCAACAACTGCTGTGGCTATGACGTCCGGTTCAATGGCCGAGGCGATGGCCGGAGCGAGCGGCTCTGCACGCTCGCTGGCTCAGGTTCTGTCCGACCTCTTGGACGCTTTGGAGACTTTAATGGGGGAAGAGGTAACTCCAGAGACTCAAGCACATCATAAGGTGGATGTCACGAAGCTGCGAGATGAGATAGCTCAAGCCAAGGAAGAGCTTAATGCTGAGAACGCTAGGATGGTGATAGAGAGAGCTGCCTTGAGCGCGCAATCACAACGGATTCAAGTTGAGGCTTTCCGGCTAAGTTTGGATCAAACTGCATCTAACGCTATTCTACGTAGGAGGTACCCGAGTCGTCTACCTCCGGAGTACAATGCAAGGAATATTTTCAACACCCCTGGGGCAGGACCAAGTAACCCGCCCGAGGTAACCCGGGCTGTTGAAGCACCCGCAGCCGGGGCAATGGTTCAACCGCATGTTGCGGATCCGCCCGGTTTGAATTTAACCCCGCCTCAGCAAGTGGCTACACTACTAGATCATTTTTATAGTCCTCTGTATAATATGATTGCTATGGCGTTGCGGATGGTGGCTCTTGAAGTGCAATGTGAGTCGCCCACGGCCGTTGAAGCCCAGAAGGCTGTAGAGCTTCTTCAGACGGCGGTGGCTCAGCTGGCGGCATATTCGTACAACTGCGATTGGATTTATTCGACTCCATGCCACAGTCAGAGTTACAGCCGGTGTATTGAGTCACCGGCGGTGTCGAGCAGTGGACGGCACCGTAACCAGCCCGGTGGGCATGACCCGCCACGTGCTGATAAGGCTCAAGCTTTGTGGATCAGGCCAGGGCACGTCGGGAGGCAGAGCCGGCGGCTCAGCTGGCGGCTCATCAACCGGCTCAGTGTAACCCATCGGTGTCTGTAGAAGCTGGTATGACTTCTAGGACCATGGGCGTGTTGTGTCTGGTGCCGACTTTGCGTAATGAGCGCCTGCCCAAGGATTTTTTAAGGGTCCCCGTAAGGTGCCCAATTATACAACGGATCAACCCCCGGCGGCTTGGATTGAGAGTTATGAGCTAGCCATGGAGATGTTGGATGTCAATGACACTGTGTGCGCTATGTATTTCAGCATGATGTTGGATGGGCCGGCTCGCACCTCGCTAAAAGGATTACCCCCTAACACCATCCGATCATGGGCTGAGTTGAAGATGCGTTTTATTCAGAATTTCAAGGACACATGCAAGAACCTCTGTCAATTCTTGATTTAGACACTTGCATCCAGGGCAAGGGCGAGTCAACCGCTCATTGGGTACACCGGATCTTGGCTATTATCCACTCTTCGGACAGTATCAACGCTGGCTCAGCTGTCCTGGTTTTGGAGAACAATTGTCGGTTCCTTCCCCTCAAACAGAAGCTGGGGCCACTTAAGCGCCACGTAATGATATGGGAGAGCTCATGGCGGCTCTCGTCAAATACTCCAACTCTGATAGCACTAAGGACGCTGAGTCTGATGAGGAGAAAGCTGGTAAGGGGAAGAAGAACGGCAATGGAAAGGGACGGCAGCACAATATGGCGGGTCAAGGTAATAATGGTAAGCGCAAGCAAGCCGACGGCGGTTCGTACTTTGTGGACAATACCAACATGCAGAGTAATAATCAACGTCGTAAGGGGAAATCATCAACGCTCCGGTGTCGGTGTCAAAATCGGCAGATCTCGGGTAGGGGGTCCCGAACTGTGCGTCTGAGGATCAAAGGTAACAGGAGACACGAACACGATGTTTACCCAGGTTCAGGCCTCTTGATGGAGGTAATACCCTACTTCCTGCTTGATTATCTTGGATGAATATGAGGTTACAAGAGTTGATCTACCTCGAGATCATAATGGTTAAACCCTGGCTGTCTAGCCTGTATCATTATGCTCGCCTCTACGGACAAAACCCTCCGGTTTATATACACACACCGGAGGGACCTAGGGTTGTACAAAGTCGGTTTACAGGGAAAGGAATCTTCACATCCGAACGCCAGGCTTGCCATCACCGCAAAGGAGAGTCCCATCCGGACACGGGAAGAAGTCTTCTGCCCTGTACCTTCATATCCCATTAGTCCGGCCCACGTCATATAGCCCGGACACCGGAGGACCCCTTAATCCAGGACTCCCTCAGTAGCCCCTGAACCAGGCTTTAATGACGATGTGTCCAGCACGCAGATTGTCTTCGGCATTGCAAGGTGGGTTCCTCCTCTGAACACCTCAAAGTAGTCATCAAACACAGAAAACGTGTCTGGCTCTGCAAAACAGGGACCACACACAGCCGCAAAGTGTATAATATTTCACAAGTCCCATCTACTGACAAGTTTTGTAGCGAGACGATACGTCCCTGCCCGGTCATTATTTCGAACTGTTTTTTAGCCTCCCGCGGCACGTCTCAAGATGCGGTTTTCATTGGCACGTCGTGTCCCCTTATCGTGGGATTCTCATTAATACGGGTGTGGGTAATCCAACCGCGCCGTCCGCATGACCCTTGAGAAATAGGCGAGCTTTAAGGAGAGTGGGGAGGCGCTTGATATTCGCTGCCTTTATAAGAGGATAAAGATCCACTCTTTCACCCACGCCTTCTTCTTCTCTGCCCATCCGTTCTCGAGCTCCAGCGCCCAAGCTTACATCCTTTCCGCCCCAAAAAAGCTCTTCGACCATGTCTGGATCTGGAGCGCGGGGCAAGTGGATGGCTCCTCCGTCACGGAGGAGAACATCACAGAGCTCCGGGAAGCGGGGTACTTGGCCCAGGAAATCACCCACCGGCTTCCGGCCAAGGTGCAGATCGTCCCCACCCAGGAGCCCCATGAGAGGGTGGTATTCATCCCCCACTTCACCCACGGGTTAGGATTTCCCCTCCATCCCTTCGTCCGCGGACTCATGTTCTACTATGGGCTAGATTTCCATGATCAAGCCCCAAACTCTTTCCTCAACATCTCGGCATTCATTGTCGTGTGCGAGGCCTTCCTCCGCATCCCTTCCCATTTCGGATTATGGCTAAAGATCTTCAATGTGAAGCCGAATGTGGTGGATGGTCAACATGCAGAGTGCGAAGGAGCCATGGTGAGCAAATTATCCAACGTCACGTGCCCCACGGGCACCTTTGTGGAGACCGTCAAGGGGTGGCCGCAGCAGTGGTTCTACGTCACAGAGCCCCGCGACACCACCTGGGCCGCGGCCCCGAATTCAAGTCCGGACCCCCAATGCGGATTACCTCCTGGCTGAAAAAGAGCCTGGACTGGGCATCGTCGGACGAAGTGTCAGCGCTGCAAACACGCATCAAGAGCATGGTGGACAAGAACATCAAGCTTGTCAATGTGATCCAGGTGATGCTTTTTCGCCTGATCCTTCCTAGCAAAAGCCGGACTTGCCATCTGTGGGAGTTCGATCCGGCCAAGCACCAGACCTTGCAACGATTGTTTAGCTCCACGCACGAAGGTATCTGGAAGGTGATTTTCAAGGCCAATCAGACGTGGCCGTAGACGACCAAGGACCGCGGATATAACCAGACTCAACCAGCCAGTTCGGTAAGTTTTTCATACTTCAAGGTGTATTTCTACCTGTGCATTGAAGGAAGATGTCTAAGCTTCTCCCTTTGTCTCTTCAGGGTTGGATAAAGAAGGCAGAGCGGATTCAGTGTCCGGCTCTGCTGCCTGAAAACCCAGCTATACCACTTCTGACGAAGATGCTGGTTCTGGCGCCATACCAGGCACCGGAGAAGAAGGCCAAGAAGAAGGGCCAGGAGGCAAGAAGCGGCCTTCGCCATAAAGGCACTTCGGACACAACGTCCGAAGACGCTGAAACCCACTCCTCTCCTGCCGAGAATGACGACGAGGAGGAGGAAAGGAATTCTCCCCCCGAGGGGGGAAGGAAGAAAAGGGCGGCCTCCACGGACATGGAGGCAGAGGCGGAGGCGTCCAAGAAAGGGAGGGTCTTCCGTGCGGACAATCCTGAATCGGACTCCGATAGCAGCTCTGAGTGGCGCCCCAGGGAGAAGCCCCTGGCCGAATCGTAAGTACTCAAAGGCATACACACACAAATATCCAGCTCCTTTACTTTGTGGTTTTAACATTTTGAATCATGCACTGCAGTCCGGCTCATTCCCACCTCCAGCGATCCTCATCTTAGGGGAATTCGCTGGATCCAAATGTGATGGACAGCGGGTCGCTTCCTCTGGCCTCTTCCCCCAATGCCACGGACGACGCCGAGGTGTTGTCCCGAAGGACCCTCCCAGGCCAGGGAGAGGTATAGGAGGCTGTCCAGGTGGCGCCAGAGGGTGATGCTTTAGCCGCCGGACATGTGGGGGAGCAGATCCCCATGGAAACTGGCGATGGGGGCCATACCAATTTGGCCCCCAGCTGAATACTATTCCGGAGGCCCATATGGCTCCAGAATCAGGTAAGCAGCCTCCTTTGAAAGAAGGAGGTGCACCTATTCCGCCGGTGGCCTCTGTCCATCCAGAGGCACCGGATAATCTACTGGAAGCGCTTCAAGGTGCTTCCATTGTAGAAGAACACCGTATCCTTATGGGTACGGTGGTTGAGAGGGTTCGGTCTGCTAAGAGCGGACTGACCGAAGCTTGTGCCAGCCTTCTAACAGGCTATGAGGTATGTAATGTAGTTATGCAAAGAGAATGTCGTAGTGCAGACTGTAGCCCCTGAGACTCTGTCTGGAGTTCAAAAAGAAAGGCCGGACAGAGGATCAAATAATTTTCACAGAAGACTAATCGTACATGTCTATATGAATAAGCAGGCGTAGATGCTGGCTGCGACCTCCCATTCTGCCCAAGTCTCCAAACTGAAGCAGAATCTGGAGCAGGCCGATGAAGAGCTCGGCCGCGTCAAGAAACAATTAGAGGACAAGCAAGGTTGCAATGGCTTGTTCAGATCTAAAATGCTATGAAATGTTTGTGTTAATCCTGTCATTATGATGTTTCATAGGAGTGGCGGCCAAGGTGGAGTCCCTCAAGAACGCTCTGGCCGAGGCCTAGAAGAAAGCGGAGAAGGAACAAGCCACCCGCAAAAAACACGATTCAAGGGTCGGGGAGGTTCAGCAGGAGCTCAAGGACGCCATAAAGAAATGTGAGTCCTTGGAGCGCAAGATTGCGGACCAAGAGTCCGAACTTGCTAAGGCCTGCCAAAGCGCACAAGATGCCTGGGTTAAAGCCCAGGGCGCCCTCTAGGAAATCTTGAAGATCCATTTATTTTCTATGGCTTGCCGATCATCGGGCAAGTCAACCAAAGTCCATACGTTGTTCTCATACATGGATCCCATCTCGGATTTCATGGCCTGAAGCCATTTTGCGGAATCTGGGCTCACCATCGCTTCTTCATAGTTCGTAGGTTCGTCATGGTCTAGTAACATAACCTCCAGAATAGGATTACCGTACCACTCTGGTGCGGATCTTACTCTGGTTGACCTACGAGGTTCAGTAAGAACTTGATCTGAAGTTCCATGATCATCATCATTAATTTCCTCACTAATTGGTATAGGCGTCACAGAAACTGGTTTCTGCGATGAACTACTTTCCAATAAGGGAGCATGTACAATTACCTCATCAAGTTCTACTTTCCTCCCACTCACTTCTTTCGAGAGAAACTCCTTCTCTAGAAAGGATCCATACTTAGCAACAAATGTCTTGCCTTCGGATCTGTGATACAAGGTGTACGCAACTGTCTCCTTTGGGTATCCTATGAAGACACATTTCTCCGATTTGGGTTTGAGCTTATCAGGATGAAACTTTTTCACATAAGCATCGCAACCCCAAACTTTAAGAAACGACAACTTTGGTTTCTTGCCAAACCACAGTTCATAAGATGTTGTCTCAACGGATTTAGATGGTACCCTATTTAACGTGAATGTAGCTGTCTCTAATGCATAACCCCAAAATGATAGCGGTAAATCAGTAAGAAACATCATAGATCGCACCATATCTAGTAAAGTACGATTACGACGTTCGGACACACCATTACGTTGTGGTGTTCCGGGTGGCGTGAGTTGCGAAACTATTCCGCATTGTTTCAAATGTAGGCCAAACTCGTAACTCAAATATTCTCCTCCACGATCTGATCGTAGAAACTTTATTTTCTTGTTACGATGATTTTCAACTTCGCTCTAAAATTCTTTGAACTTTTCAAATGTTTCAGACTTATGTTTCATTAAGTAGATATACCCATATCTGCTCAAATCATCTGTGAAGGTGAGAAAATAACGATATCCGCCACGAGCCTCAATATTCATCGGACCACATACATCTGTATGTATGATTTCCAACAAATTAGTTGCCCTCTCCATAGTTCCGGAGAACGGTGTTTTAGTCATCTTGCCCATGAGACACGGTTCGCAAGTACCAAGTGATTCATAATCAAGTGATTCCAAAATCCCATCAGTATGGAGTTTCTTCATGCGCTTTACACCAATATGACCTAAATGGCAGTGCCACAAATAAGTTGCACTATCATTATTAACTTTGCATCTTTTGGCTTCATTATTATGAATATGTGTATCACTACGATCGAGATCCAACAAACCATTTTATTGGGTGTATGACCATAGAAGGTTTTATTCATGTAAACAGAACAACAATTATTCTCTAATTTAAATGAATAACCGTATTGCAACAAACATGATCAAATCATATCCATGCTCAACGCAAACACCAAATAACACTTATTTAGTTCCACACTAATCCCGAAAGTATAGGGAGTGTGCGATGATGATCATATCAATCTTGAACTACTTCCAACACACATCGTCACCTCGCCTTTTGCTAGTCTCTGTTTATTCTGCAACCCCCGTTTCGAGTTACTACTCTTAGCAACTGAACCAGTATCAAATACCGAGGGGTTGCTATAAACACTAGTAAAGTACACATCAATAACATGTATATCCAATATACCTTTGTTCACTTTGCCATCCTTCTTATCCACCAAATAGATGGGGTAGTTCCGCTTCCAGTGACCAGTCCCTTTGCAGTAGAAGCACTTAGTCTCAGGCTTAGGACCAGACATAGGCTTCTTCACTTGAGCAGCAACTTGCTTGCCGTTCTTCTTGAAGTTCCCCTTCTTCCCTTTGCCCTTTTCTTGAAACTAATGGTCTCGTCAACCATCAACACTTGATGTTTTTCTTGATTTCTACCTTCGTCGATTTCAGCATCACGAAGAGTTCGGGAATTACTTTCGTCATCCCTTGCATACTATAGTTCATCACGAAGTTCTACTATCTTGGTGATGGTGACTAGAGAATTCTGTCAATCACTATTTTATCTGGAAGATTAACTCCCACTTGATTCAAGCGATTGTAGTACCCAGACAATCTGAGCACATGCTCACTGATTGAGCTATTCTCCTCCATCTTTTAGCTATAGAACTTGTTCGAGACTTCATATCTCTCAACTTGGGTATTTTCCTGAAATATTAACTTCAACTCCTGGAACATCTCATATGGTCCATGACGTTCAAAACATCTTTGAAGTGCCGATTCTAAGCCGTTAAGCATGGTGCACTAAACTATCAAGTAGTCATCATATTGAGCTAGCCAAACGTTCATAACGTCTGCATCTGCTCCTACAATAGGTCTATCACCTAGCGGTGCATCAAGGACATAATTCTTCTGTGCAGCAATGAGGATAATGCTCAGATCACGGATCCAATCCGCATCATTGCTACTAACATCTTTCAACATAATTTTTCTCCAGGAACATATCAAAATAAACATAGGGAAGCAACAACGCGAGCTATTGATCTAGAACATAATTTGTAAAATACTATCAGGACTAAGTTCATGATAAATTTAAGTTCAATTAATCATATTACTTAAGAACTCCCACTTAGATAGACATCCCTCTAATCCTCTAAGTGATCACGTGATCCAAATCAACTAAACCATAACCGATCATCACGTGAAATGGAGTAGCTTTCAATGGTGAACATCACTATGTTGATCATATCTACTATATGATTCACGCTCGACCTTTCGGTCTCAGTGTTCCGAGGCCATATCTGCATATGCTAGGCTCGTCAAGTTTAACCTGAGTATTCTGCGTGTGCAAAACTGGCTTGCACCCGTTGTAGATGGACGTAGAGCTTATCACACCCGATCATCACGTGGTGTCTGGGCACGACGAACTTTGGCAACGGTGCATACTCAGGGAGAACACTTTTATCTTGAAATTTAGTGAGAGATCATCTTATAATGCTACCGTCAACCAAAGCAAGATAAGATGCATAAAAGATAAACATCACATGCAATCAATATAAGTGATATGATATGGCCATCATCATCTTGTGCTTGTGATCTCCATCTCCGAAGCACCGTCATGATCACCATCGTCACCGGCGCGACACCTTGATCTCTATCGTAGCATCGTTGTCGTTTCGCCAACTATTGCTTCTACGACTATCGCTATCGCTTAGTGATAAAGTAAAACAATTACATGGCGATTGCATTGCATACAATAAAGCGACAACCATATGGCTCCTGCCAGTTGCCGATAACTCGGTTACAAAACATGATCATCTCATACAATAAAATTCAGCATCATGTCTTGACCATATCACAGCAGAACATGCCCTGCAAAAACAAGTTAGACGTTCTCTACTTTGTTGTTGCAAGTTTTACGTGGCTGCTACGGGCTTAGCAAGAACCGTTCTTACCTACGCATCAAAACCACAACGATAGTTTGTCAAGTTGGTGCTGTTTTAACCTTCGCAAGGACCGGGCGTAGCCACACTCGGTTCAACTAAAGTGAGAGAGACAGACACCCGCCAGTCACCTTTAAGCAACTAGTGCTCGCAACGGTGAAACCAGTCTCGCGTAAGTGTACGCGTAATGTCGGTCCGGGCCGCTTCATCTCACAATACCGGCCGAACCAAAATATGACATGCTGGTAAGCAGTATGACTTATATCACCCACAACTCACTTCTGTTCTACTCGTGCATATAACATCAACGCATAAAACCAGGCTCGGATGCCACTGTTGGGGAACGTAGTAATTTCAAAAAAATTCCTACGCACACGCAAGATCATGGTGATGCATAGGAACGAGAGAGGAGAGTGTTGTCCAAGTACCCTCGTAGACCGAAAGTGTAAGCGTTAACACAACGCGGTTGATGTAGTCGCACGTCTTCACGATCCGACCGATCAAGTACCGAACGTACGGCACCTCCGAGTTCAGCACACGTTCAGCTCGATGACGTCCCTCGAACTCCGATCTAGCCGAGTGTTGAGGGATGGTTTCGTCAGCATGACGGCGTGGTGACAATGATGATGTTATACCGACGCAGGGCTTCGCCTAAGCACCGCTACGATATTATCGAGGTGTAATATGGTGGAGGGGGGCACCGCACACGGCTAAGAGATCAATAGATCAATTGTTGTGTCTATGGGGTGCCCCCCTGCCCCCATATATAAAGGAGCAAGGGGGAAGGCGGCCGGCCTAGGAGGAGGGCGCGCCAAGGGGGGAGTCCTACTCCCACCGGGAGTAGGACTCCTCCTTTCCTTGTTGGAATAGGAGAAGGGAAGGGAGAAGGAGAAAGAAGGAAGGGGGCGCCCCCCTCCCTAGTCCAATTCGGACTAGTCCATGGGGAGGGGTGCGGCCACCCTTTGGGGCCTTTCTCTCCTTTCCCGTATGGCCCATTAAGGCCCAATACGAATTCCCGTAACTCTCCGGTACTCCGAAAAATACGCGAATCACTCGGAACCTTTCCGAAGTCCGAATATAGTCGTCCAATATATCGATCTTTACGTCTCGTCCATTTCGAGACTCCTTGTCATGTCCCCGATCTCATCCGGGACTCCGAACTCCTTCGGTACATTAAAATACGTAAACTCATAATATAACCGTCATCGTAACGTTAAGCGTGCGGACCCTACGGGTTCGAGAACTATGTAGACATGACCGAGACACCTCTCTACTCATAACCAATAGCGGAACCTGGATGCTCATATTGGATCCCACATATTCTACAAAGATCTTTATCGGTCAGACCGCATAACAACATACGTTGTTCCCTTTATCATCGGTATCTCAGTACCTAGTTCAATCTCGTTACCGGCAAGTCTCTTTACTCGTTCCGTAATACATCATCCCACAACTAACTCTTTTGTTGCAATGCTTGCAAGGCTTAAGTGATGTGCATTACCGAGAGGGCCCAGAGATACCTCTCCGACAATCGGAGTGACAAATCCTAATCTCGAAATACGCCAACCCAACAAGTACCTTCGGAGACACCTGTAGAGCACCTTTATAATCACCCAGTTACGTTGTGACGTTTGGTAGCACACAAAGTGTTCCTCCGGTAAATGGGAGTTGCATAATCTCATAGTCATAGGAACATGTATAAGTCATGAAGAAAGCAATAGCAACATACTAAACGATCGAGCGCTAAGCTAACGGAATGGGTCAAGTCAATCACATCATTCTCCTAATGATGTGATCCCGTTAATCAAATGACAACTCATGTCTATGGCTAGGAAACATAACCATCTTTGATCAACGAGCTAGTCAAGTAGAGGCATACTAGTGACACTCTGTTTGTCTATGTATTCACACATGTATCAAGTTTCCGGTTGATACAGTTCTAGCATGAATAATAAACATTTATCATGATATAAGGAAATAAATAATAACTTTATTATTGCCTCTAGGCAATATTTCCTTCAGCTGAACGAATTCCAGAAAGCAAGAAACTGTTCGAACGAGAAGTGGCACCCCCTGCGCACATCGACAAAAAACTTGGCTTCATCTTAAATCCAGATCCAGAAAGCAAAGCTACAGAAAGAGAGATCCAAAGAAAATGGTCGCGTCCAGCACCTAGTCTAGTCTTCTAGTCTTCAAGTCTTCTCACCAGCGCGGAGCTAAGTGCTGCCACTAGGCGTGGGAGGGAGCCCCAGGGCCAGAGGCCGGCACCACTGAGACTCCGGGACGTGTACAGCCCCAACTCATTATTACGTGAGAGTGTCACGGGCGGCGAGCTTCACAGGCACTGGGCCTTCTTTGCAGGTACCAGCCTTACTTCATATCGCCAGACGAGGGCCCCGCCTTGCGCCACCGTCGACCACCTTTGAGCCGACCGGCAATGTGGATGACACAAAGGGGGGAAATGGGACGCCAGAGGTGCCCTCGGCGACCACAGGTCCTCTGCCGGGGGAAGGGTCGTCGAAGCCTCCCCGGCAGAGGGCCTACCTCCGGGTGTCCCCTGGCTTCGCGCACCGTGGGGAGGGGCCCGGCTCCTGACACCTCTCCTGCAGCCCCCAACGCGATCCCCCTGCTGGCAGGGAGGCCGCCGAGCTGGGGCCACCGGCCATTGTGCTGATTTGTTCCTCCTGCGACTCATGGTTAGCGTAAGCTTACTCCTGAGGGATTAGGAGTACCCTATAGTGGTCGTTGCACACGCGGTCGTGGCGGTTCCCCGGCGGCTCCTGGAAGGCTTCGACTCCTAGCGCCCCTTCTTCCCAATCTTCTCCAACGAACGAGTCGGGGTCGTCCTCCGGTATGTACTCCTGGTCCGTCATGCGGGGCACGTAGGCTTCCGGGGCTGTTACCCCGAACACCTCGCCGTAGTGCCCCACACTCCATGTTGCCCGGCCTAGCGTGGCATCCTGAGGATAGTAGCGTGGCATCTCGCCGGGACCATGGGTGGCGACGCTTGTGCCCGTGCTTGTTGCGGGCGGTATGAGGGTGGCGGAGCCCCCGGCACCGCCGGCCGCGCTAGTGTTGACGAAGCCCCCATGTGCGCCCGACGGTGCGTGGTTGCGGCGAGGCCCGCCATGAGGCCCCATATCGGCCTGAGAAGGGAGGCGATAGCAGAAAGGCGGTGCTCCCGAGGCCGACTCGTCCAGACGCTCGGCAACGCGTTCCAGCAGCGCATCCTGGCCGCTCTTCATCAGCCGGCACCGGAGCAGCTCCCTTGCCACGGTGAGTGCTGCCCGCATGTTTGCTTGCTCTCGCCGCGAGTGCGGCGCCGTTGCCGCGGCGTGGCTTGCTGCCCTTGCAACGGCTCGTACCTGTCATGGAGTAAGGGTGGACGACGCCTGGCCGCGCCGCCCGTGCCCCACAACGTTGGATTGCGCCCGCACCGCCTGGAGCATGGGGTTGAGGTGTTCATGAGCAGGCATCGTCGCCCGGGCCGGCCAGGCTGCCCAGTGGTCAGAGTCAGTTCTTGGGTCGCCGGACATCTTGACTTGGAGCTTCGGCGAGTCGATTGTCGAGGAAGAAGATCCAGCGCACCCCTACCTGGCGCGCCAAATGTCGGATGTGGGGTTCTGGCAAACCCTTAAGGTTCGAACTCTGGGGTGCGCACGAAGTCTTTCCCTCCTACCGATCCACGCCCTAGCTCGCTAAGATCTCGCGGACAACCTCGACCAACTCACAACACAGAAAGACACGAGATTTATACTGGTTCGGGCCACCGTTGTGGTGTAATACCCTACTCCAGTTTGGTGGTGGTGGATTGCCTCTTGGGCTGATGATGAACAGTACAAGGGGAAGAACAGCCTCCTGAGGTTGAGGTGTTCTTGTGTTTGCCGAACATGTGTCAGTGAGGACTCGATTAGTTCAACCTCAAGCTGAGATGCCTCTACTGTGGTGGCTAGCTCTACTTATATAGGCCCTGGTCCTCTTCCCAAATATTGAGCGGGAAGGGAGCCAACAACGGCGGGCGAATTTGAAGGGGGACAGCTGGTACAAGCTATCCTGACGAAAGTTGTCTTCGCCTGTGAAAAGCTCTGGTGGTGATGCCGTCTTGGGCTCCACGGTGACCTCCGTCCTGCCCTCCTTCTGGTCTTGGTCTCGCTACACCGATATGGCAACCTTTGCCTGATGCCTCGGTACTCCTCGCCTGCGCTGGCCTCCTTAGCACCAAAGAGGAAACAAGGACGCTACGCGCGCTGGCACCCGCCTGGCGCCGATCGTGATGGCACATGTCACGAGAGCCTCGTGAGGTTTGCCCCGCCTTGATATCTCCGCTCCTCGTGAGCTCGCCTGGCTAAGCCACTCTTGAGGAGGTCTTGCATCGTCCGCCTCGCGTGGTTTGGCCCCTCGCGAGGGTCTTGGATGCCTTGTTGATGAAGATGGGCCGTACGGCCTGCTGACTCAGCCACGCCGCGGGCCGCAGGCAGGCAAGTCTGGGGACCCCCGTTCCCAGAACGCCGACAGCCGCAGGCGAGCATGTTCTAACCCGAGTCAGAGAGGAGAAAAACAAACTCCAGGATTCAAACACAAAACTGGGCGAAGAACTAAGAGATATGCGGGCCCAGCTAGCCGACTCCGTGAAGGAAAATAAAAAGCTGCGAGGTGGCATATTCGGCATGTGGCCTACTTTACCTCATGTTAGTTTGGAGATGAAATTTAGCTGATATAGATGTTCTTGTAGGTATGCTGACGGGCCATCCTGAAGAGGAGGTGTCCGGATCATCGGACGAATTGCTTCAAGGGCTATCTCAAATGCACGAGCAAGCTCGACAGGCAATGCGAGTGTTGCCAAAGCCTTGTGGCCCTCCACTTCCCCTCTAGGAAGGATGGAGGAGCATGTAGATCTGTTCAAAGGAGCAGGCGGATTTTCGGACTGTGGAAGATATCTGCCTGCCCGGAAGGTGCACGAGAGGCCTGGGCTATGGTAAAAACTCGCTATACCAAGCTTGATCTGAATCACATAGCCTGGGTCGGACCTCTAGGGTCAGACGGGAAGGAGGTTCCCATTAGTTTGGTATATAACCCAGTAGAAGTAGCCGCCAGGTATTCCCAATAGGATTGTAAATTAGACTGTCTACAGGACGGTATGGAACAGGAAGTTTTTGAGTCCTAAGTGACTATGTACTTTCCTTGACATGTTCGACTCTAGCTGGATTGTAAAACGATTATCATGGCAGACCTTTTCTCTTTGACCTCTCGACCCGAAGGTGTGGAGTGCTTCCGAATACCTAAGCGGAAAAATAAACCAGGGTATGTGTGGAAACCAGGCGTAGGGGTCATAGTTGCTTAAACAGACAAGTTATATCCGGCTAGTTATGTTATATTACATTTAAGATTGTAAGAAACGTCTTCTAGAGAGAATAGTTCCGTTAAGGGTTCCTTTCCCTGGGTGTGCATGCATTAGCGTGCATGTCCTCATTGTGATGAAAAAATCACAGTATGTATAGATTCTGGGGGTTCATGATGGAACGAATGCAAAAAAACATCTTTAATTCACCAACCGAATATTCCCTTAAGAACGCTAGCTTTCGGCTTCACCCAGTCTGAGGTACACATCTGGATGACCCGGCAACGCAGAGGTGCTCCCTTTATGCCCTAGCCGAACTAACGGGAATGTAGGGCATAAGCACAGGAGCCAAGAAACCCAGCTTGGCCAAAACTTAAGTCATATCGATGCATATAATGGCGAAGAAAAGGTACATATGAGGAAAAGACACATATGTGGTGAGCTTGATGCTCGAGAGATAATAATAATAAGAAGCTTCTGTTCGAGAAGCCCCCAAGTATAATGGACGTACATATTTGAAGATGTATACGTCAGAGGTGTGCGGTCTAGCCGTACTAGAGCTTTAAAGCGGAAAAATAAAAACGAAAAGAGAGAAAAAATAATGGAAACTGCAGGGAAGAAGGAGACGAACAAAGAGTTCGGCGCTAGGCATAGAATCTTCGGAATCCGGCCGCGTTTCAGGGGTTCGGCTCTAGGCGATTGTCTGTCGCATCTCGTAGACGGTACGCTCCTCCGGTGATAACTTTGTCAATGATGAAGGGACCTTCCCATTTGTGCTTGAGTTTGTCCTTTTTCTTTTCCGGCAAGCGTAGAACGAGTTCGCTAACATTGTAAGTTTTGGCCCGTACTTCTCTGCTTTGATATCTCTGAGCCTGCTGTTGGTATAGTGCTGAACGGGCTTTTGCGACATCGCGCTCCTCCTCCAGGGCATCTAAGTTGTCCTGCCGATCAAGCTCGGCTTCTCTCTCTTTGGATATGCGCACTCGAGGTGAGTCATGAATAATATCGCAGGGCAACACAGCCTCTGCGCCATACACCATGAAGAAAGGTGTGTATCCGGTAGTGCAGTTGGGCGTGGTCCGCAGCCCCCAGAGTACGGAGTCGAGCTCCTCAACCCAGTGCTTGTCTGATTCTTTTAAAGACCGCACTAGTCTTGGCTTGATGCTGCTCATGATAAGACCATTGGCTCGTTCCACTTGACCGTTTGTTTGTGGGTGGTAGACAGAGGTGTAATCCAGCTTAATGCCAAGGTTAGCACACCTGGTTTTCACCTCATCGGCTGTGAAATTGGAACCGTTGTCGGTGATGATGCTGTGTGGAACACCATAACGGTGTACAACATCGGATATGAATTCTATCACCGGTCCGGACTCGACCGTTTTAACTGGTTTGGCCTCTATCCACTTAGTGAATTTATCCACCATGACCAGCAGGTATTTTTTTCTTGTGGCTTCCCCCTTTAAGGGGTCCAACCATATCCAGTCCCCAGACCGCGAAAGGCCAAGTGATGGGGATTGTGTGTAGGGCAGTAGGGGGCATATGGCTTTGGTTGGCGAAGAGTTGGCACCCGACGCAATGTTGGACAAGGTCATGTGCGTCTGCTCGGGCCGTCAGCCAATAAAACCCTGTACGGAAGGCCTTGCTAACAAGTGCCCGGGCTGCGGCGTGGTGCCCGCCGAGACCGGCATGAATTTCAGCCAAGAGCTGCCGCCCTTCTTCCTCGGAGATACATCTTTGAAGGACTCCGGTAGCACTTTTCTTGTAGAGCTCTCCGTTGTGAACCTATTAGGCCTTCGAACGCCGGACAATGCGGTGGGCCTCATTCTGATCCTCGGGGAGTTCCTTCCTATTAAGGTAGGCCAAGAAGGGTTCGATCCATGGGGCAATGACTGCCATAATAAGGTGGGCCGACGGTGTTATTTCGGTGGCTGAGCCCCCGATGATATCGGTCTGTTCAGAATCTGGGGTTGTGTTTGGATCCGGACTGGTGTTGCCGCCCTCCCCTTGCCACACCACGGATGGCTTAGAAAGCCTTTCCAGGAAAATGTTAGGTGGGATGGGGTCGCGCTTGGAGCCGATATGAGCAAGGACGTCTGCCTCTTGATTACTTTCTTGGGCCACATGATGGAACTCGAGCCCCTCGAACCGAGCCGACATTTTTAGGATGGCATTACGGTAAGCCGCCATCTTCAGATCTTTGGCATCGAAGTCTCCATTTATTTGAGATATTGCAAGGTATGAGTCCCCGCACACTCCCAGACGCTGTTTGCTCATGGAGACAGCCATCCGGAGATCATGCAATAAGGCCTCGTATTCGGCTGCGTTATTGGAGTCTGTGTATAATATTTGGATTACATACTGGACGACGTCTCCAGTGGGGGACGTTAAAATGACGCCCGCTCCTAGCCCTACCAACATTTTGGAGCCATCAAAATACATAACCCAGTTTGAATATGTGCCGTACTCTTTAGGGAGTTCGGCCTCTGTCCATTCGGTGACGAAGTCAGCCAGTACTTGGGATTTAATGGCTCGACGTGGTTTGTATCTTATGTCGAATGGAAGGAGCTCGATGGCCCATTTGGCAATCCGGCCCGTGGCAACGCGGTTGTTTATTATGTCATTGAGTGGTACTTCAGAAGCCACCGTGATCGAACACTCCTGGAAGTAGTGTCGTAGCTTTCAGGATGCCATGAAGACCGCGTATCCTATCTTTTGATAATGGGGGTACCGGGATTTGCATGGTGTGAGGACAGTGGATACGTAGTATACTGGCTTTTGGAGCGGGGATTTGTGTCCGTCCTGTTCTCGTTCGACGACGAGCACGACGCTCACCACCTGGTGTGTTGCCGATATGTATAGTAACATGGGTTCGCCGACGTTTGGTGCGGCCAGGATTGGGTTGCTCGATAGAAGGGCTTTTATTTCTTCCAGTCTGCTGTTGCCGCGTCCGTCCACTCGAAGTGATCGGTGCGCCGTAGGAGGCGATAGAGTGGCAGTGCCTTTTCTCCCAATCTGGAGATAAAGCGGCTTAGAGCTGCCACGCAACCAGCGAGTTTTTGCACTTGTTTAAGGTCCGTTGGCGTAGCCAATTGTGACAGAGCTTGGATTTTGGCTGGACTTGCTTCAATTCCTCTATTGGAAACGATGAAGCCCACCAACTTTCCTGCGGGGACACCGAAAACACACTTTCCGGATTGAGCTTATTGTCATATGCGCGGAGGTTGTCAAATTTGAGACGTAGGTCGTCTATTAGTGTCTCGACGTGCCTTGTTTTGATTACGACGTCATCCACATAAGCTTAAAATGTCTTTCCGATCTGTTTCTCCAAGCATGTTTGAATCATGTGTTGGTAAGTGGCGTCGGTGTTCTTAAGCCCGAAGGGCATGGTGTAGAAGCAGAATGGCCCATATGGGGTAATGAATGCTGTTGCAGCTTGATCGGACTCCTTCATTTTGATTTGATGGTATCCGGAATATGCGTCAAGGAAACACCTCGGGTGGAAGAAGAGCAGCAACCGCCTTACGGGTGGCCCACTTCAGCTTGATCAGATTTTTTCTGAAAATTAGCTTCCTTGCGGCCGAAGAAGAGCAGCAACCGCCTTACGGGTGGCCCACGACGGTCAGGGGCGCGCCTGCGGGGGGGGGGGGGCAGGCGCGCCCCCTGCCTCGTGGCCACCTCGGGCACCGTCTCGTGTTGATTCTTCTTCCCATATTCTCCAAATATTCCAAAAATATTCTCCGTCCGTGTTTATCCCGTGTGGATTCCGTTTGATATGGGGTTTCTGCGAAACATAAAACATGTAACAAACAGGAACAGGCACTGGGCACTGGATCAATATGTTAGTCCCAAAAATAGTATAAAAAGTTGCCAAAAGTATATGGAAGTTGTATAATATTGGCATGGAACAATCAAAAATTATAGATACGAGGGAGACGTATCAGCATCCCCAAGCTTAATTCCTGCTCGTCCTCGAGTAGGTAAATGATAAAAAAGATAATTTTTGATGTGGAATGCTACCTAGCATAATCTTGATCATGTATCTAATCATGGCATGAATATTAAGACACGAGTGATTCAAAGCAATAGTCTATCTTTTGACATAAAAACAATAATACTTCAAGCCTACTAACAAAACAATCACGTCTTTTCAAAATAACATGGCCAAAGAAAGTTATCCCTACAAAATCATATGGTCTGGCTATGCTCCATCTTCACCACACAAAATATTCACATCATGCACAACCCCGATGACAAGTCAAGCAATTGTTTCATACTTTTGACATTCTCAAACCTTTTCAACTTTCACGCAATACATGAGCATGAGCCATGGACATAGCACTATAGGTGTAATAGGATATGATGGTAGAAGTTGTGTGGAGAAGACAAAAAGGAGAAAGTCTCACATCGACGCGGCTAATCAACGGGCTATGGAGATGCCCATCAATCGATGTCAATGTGAGGAGTAGGGATTGCCATGCAACGGATTCACTAGAGCTATAAGTGTATGAAAGCTCAAACTGGAAACTAAGTGGGTGTGCATCCAACTTGCTTGCTCATGAAGACCTCAGGCATTTGAGGAAGCCCATCATCGGAATATACAAGCCAAGTTCTATAATGAAAATTCCCACTAGTATATGAAAGTGATAACTCAACAGAGTCTCTATATGAAGAACATGGTGCTACTCTGACGCACAAGTGTGGTAAAAGGATAGTAACATTGCCCCTTCTCTCTTTTTCTCTCATTTTTTTCTTTCTTTTTTTATATTTTTTTTATTTTTTTGGTGGGCTTCTTTGGCCTCTTTTTTTCTATTTGTGCTTCTTTGGACTCTTTTTTTTGTAAAGTACGGAGTCTCATCCCGACTTATGGGGGAATCATAGTCTCCATCATCCTTTCCTCACGGGGGCAATGCTCTAATAATGATGATCATCACACTTTTATTTACTTACAACTCAATATTACAACTCGATACTAGAACAAGGATATGACTCTATATGAATGCCTCTGGCAGTGTACCAGGATGTGCAATGATCTAGCATAGCAAAGACATCAAAAAACGGACAAGCCATGAAAACATCATGCTAGCTGCTTACGATCATGCAAAGCAATATGACAATGAATGCTCAAGTCATGTATATGATGATGATGGAAGTTGCATGGCAATATATCTCGGAATGGTATGGAAATGCCATAATGGGTAGGTATGGTTGCTATTTTGAGGAAGATATAATGAGGCTTATCTGTGACAGAGCGTATCATATCACGGGGTTTGGATGCACCGGCGAAGTTTGCACCAACTCTCGAGGTGAGAAAGGGCAATGCACGGTACCGAAGAGGCTAGCAATGATGGAAGGGTGAGAGTGTGTATAATCCATGGACTCAACATTAGTCATAAAGAACTCACATACTTATTGCAAAAATCTATTAGTCATTGTAACAAAGCATTGCGCGCATGCTCCTAGGGGGATAGATTGGTAGGAAAAGACCATCGCTCGTCCCCGACCGCCACTCATAAGGAAGACAATCAATAAATACCTGATGCTCCGACTTCGTTACATAACGGTTCACCATACGTGCATGCTACGGGAATCACAAACCTCAACACAAGTATTTCTACTAATACACAACTACCCACTAGCATGAATCTAATATCACCATCTTTATATCGCAAAACTATTGCAAGGAATCAAAATGTCATATTCAGTGATCTACAAGTTTTATGTAGGATTTTATGACTAACCATGTGAATGACCAGTTCTTGTCATCTCTCTAAATAGATATAAGTGAAGCAAGACAGTTTAATTCTTTCTAAAAAAGATATGCCCATGCTCTAACAAATATAAGTGAAGCAAAAGAGCATTCTACAAATGGCGGTTTTCTATGTAAAGAGAAATAGGCAATCCAAACTTCAAATGATATAAGCGAAGCACATGAAGCATTCTATAAAGCCATACTCAAAGAATATAAGTGAAGTGCAATGAGCATTATATAAATCAACCAAGGACTACGTCATAACAGCATGGCGCATCAAAGAAAAATAAAAACTAAATGCAAAAGACGCTCCAAGATTTGCACATATTGCATGAACGAAACGAGTCCGAAAACATACTGATACTTGTTGAAGAAAGAGGGGATGCCTTCCCGGGCATCCCCAAGCTTAGACGCTTAAGTATCCTTGAATATTTACATGGGGTGCCTTGGGCATCCCCAAGCTTGAGCTCTTGCCTCTCTTCCTTCTTCTCACATCGAGACCTTCTCGATCATCGAACACTTCATCCACACAAAACTTCAACAGAAAACTCGGTAAGATCCGTTAGTATAATAAAGAAAATCACTACTCTAAGTACTGTTGCAAACCAATTCATATTTTGTTTTTGCATTGTGTCTACTGTAATATAGCATATTCATGGCTTAATCCACTGATAGAAATTGATAGTTTCATCAAAACAAGCAAACTATGCATCAAAAACAGAATCTTTCTAAAACAGAACAGTCTGTAATAATATGAACATTCACCATACTTATGATACTTGAAAAATTCTGCTAAATTAGGAAAAATAAACACTTTTTATGGAAAGACAGTGCAAAAAGAATCAGAACCGTTTGACATTCCAGTAAAAATGGAAAATCGCGCACTACAGCCAAAGTTTCTGTCCTGCACTCCAGAAACCAACAAGCATTGTAAACATCCTAAAGGCAAACCTTGGCACATTATTTTTATAATACAATGGAATTGTACAAGGGGATAATTATTTTTGTTGAAAAGTTTCTGTAATTAAGATTCACAAAGTTTCCATGGGCATGAACAAAGTTCAAGGACGTCCCCCACTTTCACAATGATCGTCTATCTCACTTTCGCTTTTCTTTTTTAAAAGTTTTGGGTTCCCCTCTTTATTTATTTTTTTAAACTATATGAAAGCACTCAATAGAAATAAATGACTGTCTAAAACTTCCGGGTTGTCTCCCTGGCAGCGCTTTCTTTAAAGCCATTAAGCTAGGCATATAGTGCTCAAGTAATGGATCCACCCGGATCCCAAGGTATATCAAAGCAAATTTTAATTAACAATGATTTTTAATTTAGTAGTGAGCACAAAGTAACATATATCAAGCAACAACGAAGTCTAACTCTTTTCCTATGCATCGGCATGTCATAAAAGAACAATTCATGCACGCCAAGTAAAGGCCAATGCATAGTATAAGTAGTTTCTTGTAATTCTATCATATTGGAAACATAGAGAGGTGGAGATATAGTTCCTCTCTCATAATAATTGCAAGTAGGAGCAGCAAGCACATGCATATTATATTCATCAAAATCATCATGTGCAACAGTAAAAGGCAACCCATCAATATAATCCTTAATAAGTGCAAACTTCTCCGATATAGTGTAGTCGGGAGAATTCAAAAAGATAATAGGACTATCATGCGTGGGTGCAATAGCAGCAATTTAATGTTTAACATAAGGAACTATAGCAAGTTCATCTCCATAAGCATCATTCATATTGGCATCATGGCCACAAGCATAGCAAGCATCATCAAAAAGGGTTATTTCAAGAGAATCAACGGGATCATAACAATCATCATAGCAATCATCCTTCGGTAAGCACGAAGGGAAATTAAACAATGTATGAGTTGAAGAGTTACTCTCAATAGAAGGTGGGCACGGGTAGCTAATCCGCTCTTCCTCCTTCTGTTCTTCGCTCTCCTCATCATCTTTTTCATCCAATGAGCTCACAGTTTCATCAATTTCTTCTTCCATAGACTCCTGCAAAATATTAGTCTCTTCTTGGACAGCGGAGGAGTCCTCAATATATGGTTTAACATAGGCATTAGAAGCATAATTATCATAACAATATTCAAGTATGGCAGAATTTTCAGATTTGTAAAGAGTAGCATCATACGTTTCAATCAAAGAAGCGTTGTCATAGGCACCCTTAAAAGCAACAAATTCTTCAATTTGTTGAACATCATAGTAATTATAAACACCCTTAGCATATGAAGATATGATTCCATTATCAATAAACTCACATTGGTAGGGAAGGTGTTTCTTAGGGTTTTCAGAACAACAAGTAACATCATATATTTCACATAAATTCCAAGCATAGCACTGCAAACGATGAATTTGATCCAGTAAATGTTTCCCTTTTTCAGATATACGGTGTCGCACATAACAAGCATGCTCATCTAAAGATCTGCCCTCAACTAAGCTAGTTGGGGTTTCAGCACGAGCACATAGGGATCGAAGATGATCCAAGTAATAAGCTTCAGGAGTGTGATAGATTTTGAGTGGTTCTTCAACCATTGGTTCAGTAGGTACAACTAATTTGTTTGGTATTTTGTGTTTCCTACCCATAACTAAAGATAGAAAACAACTAAGAACAGCAAATAAAAATTATTTAGTGATAAAGCAAACAAGCACACACGAGAATATTCACCCCACGCTATAAGTCCCTGGCAACGGCGCCAGAAAAAGGTCTTGATAACCCACAAGTATAGGGGATCAATTGTAGCCTCTTTCAATAAGTAAGAGTGTCGAACCCAACGAGGAGCTAAATGTAGAACAAATATTCCCTCAAGTTCTATCGACCACCGATACAACTCTACGCACGCTTGACGTTCGCTTTACCTAGAACAACTATGAAACTATAAGTACTTCGTAGGTGTTTTTTGGATAGGTTTGCAAGATAATAAAGAGCGCGTAAAAAAGAAGTAGGGGCTGTTTAGATAAAGACACAACTAAAGTAAATATAACAAGTGTGGAAAAGTGGTGGTAGGAGTTGCGAGATTGTCCCTAAGCAATTGACTACTTTACTAGACCGATAGCAAGTTTTATGTGGGAGAGGCCACTGCTAGCATGTCATCCCTGACTTGGAATTCTATGCACTTATGATTGGAACTATTAGCAAGCATCCGCAACTACTAACGTTCATTAAGGTAAAACCCAACCATAGCATTAAGATATATTGGTCCCCCTTCAATCCCGTATGCATCAATTTCTATGCTAGGTACAAGCTTCTATCACTCTTGCCCTCCAATACATAGTCCTATCAACATACAACTAACCCTATGGTGTGATCCACGCGCGCACTCATATGATGGCCACCAAAGGACAACAACATAACCACAAGCAAATTAAATCAATCATAGCAATTCTTCGACCACCGATAGGACAACGAAAATCTACTCAGACATCATAGGATGGCAACACATCATTGGATAATAATATGAAGCATAACGCACCATGTTCAAGTAGAGGGTACAGCAGGTTGCGGGAAAGTGGACCGCTGTAGATAGTGGGGGGAAGGTGATGGAGATGTTGGTGAAGATGGCGGAGGTGTTGGTGAAGATCGCGGTGATGATGATGGTGGCCACGACAGCGTTACGGCGACACCGGAAGAGAGGGGGAGAGAGGCCCCCTTCTTCTTCTTCTTCTTCCTTGACGTCCTCCCTGGATGGGAGAAGGGTTTCCCCTCTGGTCCTTGGCCTCCATGACATGGGAGGGGCGAGAGCCCCTCTGAGATTGGATCTGTCTCTCTGTCTCTCTCTGTTTCTGCGCTCTTCGTTCTGCCCTTTCACCGTTTCGTATATATATGGAGATCCGTAACTCCGATTGGATTCAAACCTTTGCCGAGATTTTTTTTTGAAAATTAGCTTTCTTGCGGTCGAAGAAGAGCAGCAACCGCCTTACGGGTGGCACACGAGGGTCAGGGGCGCGCCCAGGGGGGCAGGCGCGCCCCTGCCTCGTGGCCACCCCGGGCACCGTCTCGCGTTGATTCTTCTTCCCATATTCTCCAAATATTCCAAAAATATTCTCCGTCCGTTTTTATCCTGTTTGGATTCCGTTTGATATGGGGTTTCTGTGAAACAGAAAACATGCAACAAACAGGAACTGGCACTGGCCACTGGATCAATATGTTAGTCCCAAAAATACTATAAAAAGTTGCCAAAAGTATATGGAAGTTGTATAATATTGGCATGTAACAATCAAAAATAATAGATACGACAGAGACGTATCATGTCCGCACACCGCCACCGCGGGTGGCGCGCGATCCTGCTGTCCTATCTCTCTCGCTTCCTTCTTTTCGCGCGGGCGCCCGGCGCTGCTAGTAGCGGCGGGTGGCCGCGCGCCTTAGCGCCTGGGCACCATCTTGGTGCGGAGGTGGCGAACGCGCTCCGTGGGCTACGTCACCCACGGCTGTTGGAGGGCGAGGTAGCGAGAGAGATAGGATAGGTGGGCCCCCAGCGGTGCTGACGAGCTCGGCGATGCGGTCCAGCCAGTCCTCGTAGAGGTCGTCGACTGGGTGGTAGCGCAGGAGCTCACATGCCATGAGCAGCGCGGCCTGCGCGTCCGTGGGCGCACGACGAGTGTGGGACGATCAGCCTGCCGGAGTCGGCGACGGGGTGGCGTTGTGGCTGTCCTGCCGCACCGAGGGATGCAGCGAAGATTCTTGCTACTCGTTTCCCACCGGGCCAGTGGCGGCGTTGGCGGCGGGTGATGGAGAACGATGGGGAGGCCCGCCGACAGGGGCCGTCTGAGCGATGCGGGCGACCAGGGCGGCCCGGCCCTCGCCGCGAGCGCAGTGCGCGTCTGCCATGGACGTGGTGGAGCGGCGGAGCATGCATCAACGAAAGGAAGGCTTCAGCGCACCCCTACCTAGCGCGTCAAATGTCAGATTTTGGGTTCCAGCAAAACCCTTAAGGTTCAAACACTGGGGTGCGCACGAAGATCTTTCCCTCCCTCTAGCTCGCTCACTCACCATGATATCAAAGCTCAGCGCGTCAAACTCGAAGAACAGGGGACACAAGAGTATATACTGGTTCAGGCCACTGATGTGGTGTAATACCCTACTCTAGTGTGGTGTGGTGGATTGCCTTGTAGGCTGTGGATGAACATGTACAAGGGAAGAACAGCCTCCTGAGGGGAGGTTTTCTTGGGCTCGGTGAGCTTGTGTGGTTGTGGATGATCCGAATGATCCGTCGTAGATCAGTTGCCTACTATGGTGGTGGCTAGTCCTATTTATAGAGGCCCGGGTCCTCTCCCCAAATATTAGGCGGGAAGGGATCCCACAACCGCCAATTTGAAGGGGGACAGCTAGTACAAGCTATCCTGACAGAAGGTGTTCTTCGCCTACCAAAGGCTCTGGTGGTGACGCTGTCGTGGGCTCCGTGATGACCTCCGTCCTGCCGTCCTGCTGGTCTTGGTCTCGTTGCACTGATATGGAAACATTTGCCTGATGCCTCGGGACTCCTCGCATGCGCTTGCCCCTTTAGCACCAAAGAGGCAACGGGTACTCTGCGCCCGCTGGCGCCCGCTGGCGCCCGCCTGGCCTTGGTTGTCACGGCTCACGTCATGGGAACCTCACGAGGTGCCCCTCGCATTGATCTCTCCGCTCCTCATGAGCCAGCCTA
Organism: Aegilops tauschii subsp. strangulata; assembly: GCF_002575655.3. Lineage (NCBI taxonomy): Eukaryota > Viridiplantae > Streptophyta > Magnoliopsida > Poales > Poaceae > Aegilops > Aegilops tauschii. The sequence goes on from NC_053038.3 coordinate 292,312,719, forward strand.
GTGAGGCCACTCCTAAGGAGGTCTTGCGTCGTCCGCCTCGCGAGGCTTGGCCCCTCGCGAGGGTCTTGAGTGTTTTGTTGGTGAAGATGGCCCGTACCAGGCCGCTGGTGGAGCCACGCGGTGGGTCGCTAGCAGGCAAGTCTGGGGACCCCCGTTCCCAGAACGCCGACAACAGTGAATGCGGTTGAGCTGGCAGTCCCTTGATACTTGCACTACTAGGGAAAACCCTAGTAGTAGCGCTTGAAATATGCATAGCAGTAGCGCTGGGTCCAACGCTACTGCTAGCATGCTACAACTAAGTTATAGCAGAAGCGCTATTATGGGCAGCGCTACTGGTAAGTATTGTTAGCACTAGCGCTTCCTGGACTAGCAATACTCATAACTATCTGTAACGCTTGTTCAGAGGAAGCGCTGCTGCTAAGCCAGCGCTACTGCTAGGTGCTTTCCAGCGCTACTGCTAATGTTCCTGCTTTCGCCGATTCGCACCCCTCTACGTATTTGTGTTGTATTTATATAGGCTCTATACAATAGTTTCTTCAGATCATACTAAACATACTCTATTCTCATCATATCATAGACATACAGTAGTCTCATCATACCATCATCATTCAACACAAATATCATCACATCTCGAAAATAGCGATACACAGGTGCGATCATGTCATGTCTCGAATAAGTGCAACTACATGGTCATGGCACACACAAAAGTTTGATCATCTCTATCTAAACCATGATGTAGAAGAGAAGAGTGATCAGCATGAGCAAGAGCGTGACTTTGTAGTACCGGTGGTCCCGGCCCTGCTCATGTTGGAGTGTCCACCTCAAGTAACTACTTTCCTCTTCGGCTCTGCTGTCGAACCCAGTGTGGCTAGCACCTGGGTACCTGTGCACTTGGGCCTGAGCGGCTGGCTAGTGGTCATAGACTCCTGGAACCCTCCCAATGTACACGACATAGTAGCCCTTCGCCATCTCTGATATATGTACCTGCATCGTGAGTTGATGAATTGAATGATAATATGCAACATAATGTACTTAAGAAAACAAACAGGCATAATTAGCAAAATACAAGCAACCAATAGTAAACATAAATGACGAAGTTACTCATACCCAAACTAATTAACTAGAGGGATCTATGCTAGTTCAGGACCACGGTTTAGTTACATCACGTAGTTTCGCCATGCATAAATTCAAAGTTTTGCCATAGAAAAAGACAGTAGTGACACATTGTCATCAACAATTAGTCCTCCATGTCGGCGGTCCAATCTTCATAGTCAGGGAGGTAGCACCTAAGCTTCTTGAAAGGCTTCAGGTCCAGATGTTGAGCGAGTAGCAGTGCTCGGACATCTTCCCGCGTGATTGGCCCATGGTAGAACATCCCTGTTGGTTCGAGGACCGGCTTCATGATCACTTGGGCAAGTTCACACTGTACGTGATAAAACTCAGCTCTGATTCGATGATCCGGTGTCTTTCCTATGCTTGTGGCCCAGCTGACAATATCAGCGTCGTTGGTAGTAGGTGACATGCGAAGGCGTTGATTATCCCTTCTGTACTCGAGCAAGTGATGCATGAGGTAGAATCCATCAGCCATACTGGTGTGCGGTTGCTGGATGCAGCAGAAGTTGGTCTTATGACCGAAAGCCAGCTCGCGACCCCTGTGCTTTTTCACCATGATATATCCACCAGACAGGCTGAAGGTTAACAGGGCACTACCGATAACACTCTTTATGTGCTTGTAATCCTTTTTCCTGAGGTTCTTCGATGAGTCCAATACATAGCATGGGAGTATTCCGGGTACAGAACGATGAGGACGACGCCCCCCCCCCCCCCCCGCTGCGCAAACTAAGTACACCTCAAATTAGCCTCCATGCTTGCAAAGGAATGATTAACACTTACGAAAGGATATGTGCGGATGACTTACGTGGTACGATAAGGTAGGAGAAACGCTTCCTTGTCCTTATTAGCGATCATGAGGTCGCCGAGGTACTTGCTCGCATAGTCACGGTGCTCTTTGCAAACTGCCAAGAAGCTCTCGTGCATATAGAACGGGTCCGCGATGCAGATATATTGTATGTTCTCGACCCTGATGAAGTAGTTTAGATACAGCGCATACATGCGGATGAACTAGAAATCCAGCTTGGTCATGTGGAACATGTCATAAATGTAGTCAAATCGCAGGATGAACTTATTCGCGGGCCAATTCTTGACATATAACTTCCCACCCGGCACCTGAGCCGCGTAAAGCGGGTATCCTGGTTTTTTCACGATCAGAAGGCTTTTCTCTCTTGCCAGCACATCTTCATGTAGTCTCCTTAGATCATTGTTCACTAGGTGCTCTAGCACTTTGGCGGGTAGGATCGGCTCGCCGGCGACATGGAAGCGCTTCGCACCTTGGACAGGTATTCTGTCTACCACCCGGGGCTTCAGAGGCGGCTGGTTGCTTGAAGCAGCTCCGGCACCTTTAGGGCCTTTCTTGTCCGGTCTCCTCCTTTGGGTGGGTGACGGTAGTGAGCCCACCATACCTTCCCTAACTACCACCCCCAGTGTCATCGGGCTAATCAATGGATGGGCCTCAGGGGGTTGTTGGGTACAGGTAGCATCTGGAGGCGTCTCCAGCGAGGATCGCTTGAAGAGAGACTTTTTGCATTTCGCCTTAGGATAAATCAGGCAGCATCAAGTCATCATCTCCACGCTCATAGCATGAGTCTTCATCGTCCTGAGCCATCAATCCTCCGTCATCATAGGCGGTATTGAAATACTTGTCTGGGTCATCATCATCATTTTCCATGTCATCATCAACATTTGCTTCTTTAACAGCGGGGGCGACATCATCTCGCACTAATGGAGGCTCTCCCTCGTGTCGTCCTCTATCACCCGCCATGATAGGTGCAGGTAATTTGGTAGGTGGGGTGGTGTTCATACCTTCTTGAGAGGGTGGCATTGGCATGATACTGGCGCCTCGAGATGAAGAAGAGACTTCGCCCAACGCAAGAACCAGCTCTTGCATGCGCCAATCATCTTAGGGGTCTCGTCGTCATCGACTAGTACGGGAGGAGGCAAATCCTCGAAGCCCGCTAAGACACTGGCCACGTTAACCTTGAAGACGCCATCGAACATCTCTCGGTTGTGGACCATGCGGTCCTTTGGCTTCACGATCATTGCCTTTCCCACGGCCACCTTCTGGCCCTTGATGTCGTAGAGTAGGGTGCACGGGGTGTCGTCGGCCTACGAAGGAGACATGTCTACGACGTAAAACATCCAAAAGGCAACTGAAACGGAAGACTATAGACATGCTGGTGAAAAGGGTATGACGCGTAATTACCGTGAGGGCATCGAGCACAGCCAGCGATGAAGGCCCACTGAGCATGCAAGAGACGGAGGTCGGGCTGCTATGAACAGGAGTGAGACCTTTTGCGGTTGCTTGAGCAGGTGCTGGTGCTGTGGTGTTCGACGAATTGCTCCCGACAAAGCTGGGAAGGGGAAAGTCCTCCGGTCGTGCATTTGGATTGTTCTTCGTGAAATCGAAAAGTGCCGGAAGCAAGCTGTCCACCGCGTCAGTGACCGTTGCATTGATGGCCCCAAGCAACTCTTCTTTGGTCTCAGCTTTGGTCTTATTGACCGCAATCGCGACCTTCTCGTCGATGCTCTGCTGAGTGACGATTGACCGTCTCTTCCTTCTTTCCTCTGGCTCCTCATGGTAGCACGTCTTCCACGAGGCGCCATCTCGGACGCCGTGCACATGTCCATAGGAAGGCAGCTTGTCCACCGGGACATTTTTCAGTATGTTCAGGGCCCGGTTGAATGGGGTGTCCCACGTGGGCCTCGCCGACGACTGTGACGACTCGTCGCCTTCGGCTGCCTTTTGGTGCTGCTCTTGCTGCAAAAGGAACGTGGATGGTTTACTAATGTGACAAAACTTGAAGTCGAATTGATTGGAAGCTAATATGATAATGTGGTAATATAACAATTACCAGAAGCCTCATGAACTCCCTCTTGTTCGGGTCCATGTAAAAGATCTTTTTGACTTTGTCCCACTTGTACCGGGCCCTGATCCAGTCATGCTCCAGCGGGTCAGTGAACTCCGCCAAGGGGTCTGGAATTCCGTGACTTTCACGTTCGGCGTCCTCCTTGGCCCATATGTGCCTCTTCCCCTCGTAACCACGGCTTCCGAGGCGGTGGGGAGGCGTGTTCATGGCCTGGAGCGCCTTCATTTTCTCCAACTTTGCCTTGACACTTTCTTTACCGCAATTCTCCTTGAATTTTGCAAAGTCCTCTTCCGTTATTGATGGATTATCAGCATGAATCTTGGACCACGGTTCATTCTTCGCAATCACTTTTTTCCCCCAAACTTTCCAGGTGGACAAGTCACTGGTGAACGCCACCATCGCCTTGTCGTTTATCTTTGTCATGGCGACGTCTTCCCATGGATCTTTATATTTGACTTCATTTCGGCCGGGGAACAAGAACCTATTGTGCAACTTCTTTAGGAGCATGTTCTCCATATGTGGTATGAGCCTCAACCTCTCGTTGTTGATGTTGGTGGTTTCCCTGAGGATGCATCCAAGTTAGTTGCCCCAGCTCGAGCGTGCTTCCTCCGACGTCGTTGGCTCTAACTACTTGGGGTGCATCTCCGTGACCACAATTTGTCCGATGCCAAGCTCGTTTCGTCTTTGTGTCCTCTTCTTCTTCGTTGCATTACCGGCTACGATAGCATCGATGCCAGTCTCGGGGGTGGTGTCGGTGCTGGTGCCGGTGTCGGCGTCGGTGCCACTGCCGTCACCATGCAACCCCATCTGGTGTCCGTCCAGGTAATCGAAATAGTGATTTGCTGCCTCGATGGGGTCTTCGTGGCGAACAGAACCACCCACGACTTCGGCATCGGTAGACATGTTTCCTATTCAACAATTGTAAATAAAAGATATAATGAAGAGAAAAAAGGGTCCTATATTTGGGCAGAATGTTGATTCATTCCCCTTCCAGCAAATCCCGGGTACTCCATATGTCCTAGTTTCTAGCACAAGTCATGCCGAAAATCAAGGAAATTTTCGGCATGAACTTTGCTAAAAAGTGGACATATGGAGCGCATGAAATTTGCCGAAGCGGAAATGAATCAACATTCTGGCAAAACATAGGCCACTCAGATATTTTTCGACAATTGGCACAAGTTCATATAATAGATTTGATGCTATTCAAGAGAACATGGCAACATTATATGGCAGATTTCCAGGAATTAGCAAATTAACCATTAGCTACTGCCCTAAACAAATTTGCCCTACCTAAATTTGCTCATTTGCTAAAATAAATTGGCCCTAGCTATATTTGCTACTGCCCTAATTAGCTACAGTTTTGTCTAAAAAGTTTGCACTGTTTTTATAGCTAACTTATATACCTACAAAAATGAATTACCTATAGTTTTTTATAAATTTTGGCTACTGCTTTTTATACCTACAAAAACCAATTTTAGCTACTTTGCTAAATTTCCTACTGTTTTTTACTTTACTACTGTTTTTACCTAATTTTTTGCTACTGTTTTTTTAATTGCTACTGTTTTTTTAACTTTGCTACTGTTTTTTATACCAACTTTTTTATAACTTGCTACAAAAAAATTCTAACTTGCTAAAAAACAAAAAACAAAAATTTGCTAATCAGCTACTGCCCTAATTTGCTAAGAAAAGTTGATAACTTTGCTAAATTGGCTAACTTTGCTAAATTTGCTAACTTGCCCTAAAATTTGCTAAATTTGGCCTAAACAGAGAGAGGAGGGTAGGGGAGAGGAGAGGGAGAGGAGGGCAGGGGAGAGGAGAGGCTTACGGCGAGGGAGCTCAGGCTCGGGCGGCAGCGGTCGAGGGCGGCCGACGGCGATGTTGTCGGCGAGGTCGAGGGCACGCGGGCAGGGGAGAGGCGGGGGCGGTGTCGTGGTCAAGGGCGGGTAGGGGAGACGCCGGTGAGGTCGAGGGCAGGCTCGAGATATGGCCGGCGACGAGGCCGACGGCGGCCAGGGGCGACGGCCGATGGTCGAGGGTGAGGGACAGCGCGAGGGCGGGCAGCGCGACAGCAGCGGCGACAGAGTGGGGGAAGAGGGTGTGGGGAGAGTGGGGTTGGGACTTGACGGACTTGGCAAAATTTGAGCTCTCGCGGTGGTTAACTCAAAATAGTAGTAGCGCTGGTTTAGGATCCGGTGCTATAGCTATCTTAGCTATAGCACTGGATTGTAATGCAGCGCTACTGCTAATGGCACATAGGAGTAGCGCTTTTTTAGGATCCAGCGCTATAGCTATCTTAGCTATAGCGTTGGACCCAAAAAAAGCGCTACTGCTAACTGTTCCAATTTTTATTCTTTTCTTTTTATTATTTTCCTTTTCTAGTTTTTAGTTTTCTTTACTTTGATTGTTTTCCTTTTCTTTTCTGTATACTTTTCTTTATCTTTTGTACTGCTTTCTCCCATTTGTTTTTGTTTTTTTGTTTTTCTCCCGACGACGGCGTCTCCCTCTTCCCCACTGCCCTAATATCACCGGAACCATGCATGTGTTGGTAACATATCAATTGGCCGATAACGGTTACTTAAGTGCGTACACAAAATAGATACATATATATAAATGTAGGTTTCTGATCCGCTGCGTCGACGACATTTCACATTGAGCATCTTCCCTTTCTTGTTCGTTGGTGAGTAATTGAGCCCCTCCATGTGACTTTTCCGGAGCCATGTAGTACGATCTTTCTTAGGTAATGTAGTATTGATTCTCCTTTTCACGTGTGCTTCATCATCATCGCCATCTTCCCTCATCAGGTTGTTGTATTGGTCATAGTCTTCCTCGTTGGTGACTCCATCCATTCCGACGATGCTCCTTTTGGATCTCCTCACGACAACACGGCTGGGATTGGCCTGGTCGGTTATGAAGAAGCATTGTGTTACGTGCTTAGCGTGTACCCATGGCTCATTTTTGGCGATGACGTTAATGTTCATGGGATTGCTCTTCACGTCGGGTATAGACATGGTGGTGCAATACTTGTTTTCTCTTACGACGTCCTTGGCCCATCTGACACGGAACATCCTCGCATCGTGCATTCCAGCATAGTCAAGCTGCCACATCTCTTCGACCCTTCCGTAGAATCTTTTATTTGTGCCGTTGGCATCGGATTGAATTTTCACCCCGGAGTTCTGGTAATCCCTGTCCATGTCTTTGGCCTTCGTGTAGAACGTGTACCCATTGATATCGTAGGACTGATAGGTTGTGGGTTTGGGCGCGGGGCCATGTGCTAAGGCGTGTATGAGCAATCCGTCCGAACTGCCCTCTTCCGGGGGATTTTCAAGAACTTGCTCTTTAAACCAAAGCAAGAAAGTGGCGTTGTGCTCTATAGTAACTTCATCGTCCGTCTTGAGCATCCCCTTATCACGGTACTTCTTTGCGATGGTTTCTTTGTGTTGTGCCACATAATCATCTACCACATCTAGGTGTTGTAGCACTACTAAGTTAGCCCTGTCAATGTCGTTCCCTCCATCCGAGTAGTCCACGTGCAATTCCCTCTGGCCGTTGTTGTGACCATCTCCTTCGAGCTTCCCATCATGCTTCTTGATGGGCAAACCAACAACAGGGTCTCTGGCGCTTATCTACTTCTCGCAAAAGGAGACGCACTCATGTGTTAGATACCCATGGACGATGCTCCCTTCAGGACGGGACATGTTACGAACGAATCCTTTGATGACCCCATTCATCCTCTCGAACGGCATCATGCTGTGAAGGAATGTCGGCCCGAGGTCGGTGATGTCGTCCATGATGTGGACACATAGATGCACCATGACGTCAAAGAATGAGGGCGGGAAGTACATCTCAAGCTCACATAGTATGATAACGATCTCTTCCTGTAGCCTTCGGAGCTGCTTCACACTTATGGACTTTCGAGATATAACGTCGAAGAAGTTGCAGAGACCAGTAAGCATGTCACGGGCGTGCTTCTCCATTATCCCTCCAATGGCAACCGGGATTATCTGCGTCATTGTCACGTGACAGTCATGAGACTTCATCCCGCTGAACCTTTTCTTGTTGGGGTCTAGAAATCTTCTTATCTTCCCACATTAACCGGAACTAACTTTGATTCCCATAAGGCACTTGATGATTTGATCGATCTCCTTCGCACATAAGGTGAAGCAAGAAGGGGGGCAATAATTCTCCTCCTTCTTGTTGACTTTTCTGCCCCTTTCCCCCTCCTCCGTCTCCATCTCCGTCTCCGTCTCCTCCATCAACTTTTTACGGTGGAGATCTTTCCTGATCTTCAAATCTTCCAAGTCTTTCCTTGCCTTCGTCCCATCCTTGGTCTTCTCCGGCATGTTCATCAGTGTGGCAAGCAAGCTCTCGAGGACATTCTTCGTGATATGCATTGGATCAAGGCAATGAGGCGTGTCGTGATTGGGCCAGTACTCTAAGTCCCAGAAAACAGACCTCATTTTCCATACCTTCAGCAGCGGCTCCGGCGCCTTTTTCATCTTTCCCGGCGCAGGGCATTGTTCCCAGTTTCTCAACAGCTCGTCGATTTCGGTGCCGATCGTCCTACGTGGAGGTCCTCGAAGCTCAGCCAACCCATTGAATAGATCTCCATGCTTTCTCCATGGGTCATCCTTTTCGAGCCATCTACGATGCCCCATGTACATGATTTTCCTGGACCCGCCAGCTTTCGTTGACGTAAGCTACTGAGACGTTGTATCATCCATGGACCTCATGCATTCACAGTATATGTGGCACACCTGGCCTGAGGTGTACCCGTAACCGAGATAGTTGTGCATCGTCATCATCAGAGCGGCTCTCATATGGAAATATTCTCCTTTGCTGGCGTCCCATGTCCATGTTGGTGTTTTCCATAACGTGTCTAGCTCCTCTTGCAAAAGCCCCATATACAGGTTAATACTATTTCCCGGTTGTTTCAACCCTTGAATCAGCATGCTCATGTGTATGTACTTTGTCTTCATGCACTTCCATGGGGGAGCTTGTACATCCATACAAACATGGGCCACGTGTTGTGGTTGGTATTCTGGTTTCCAAACGGATTCATGCCATCGGTACTCACACCATGCACGATGTTCCTTGGATCTTCTGCAGCAAATCCATATACTGCGTTGAATGCTCTTCACTGGCTACCATCTACGAGGTTTCTCAGCCTCGGATCATCTCCATCGTCGGGCTTCTTCCTCTCCCCGTGCCAGCGCATGAGCTTTGCTTCCTTAGGATCTACGAAATACCGCTACAGACGGGGAGTGATCGGAAAGTACCATACAACTTTCTGAGGAGCTTTCTTTCCTGCCTTCTTGTATCGACAAGCATTGCACAGTGGACAATTGCTTTTTCCGCGTGCCCCCAATAAATGATGCAATCATTGATGCATGCGTGGTACCTAATGTGTGGCAAATCAAAAGGGCAAATGACTTTCTTGGCCTCTTCGACACTAGTAGGACACAGGTTCCCCGCGGGAAGAACTATATTTTGTAGATACTTCAAATGCTCATCGAGGCTTTTGTCTGTCCATTTGTTTTTGGCCTTCGTCTTTAGAAGTTCGAGCGTGAAACTTAAGCGGGTCACCTCGGGATCGCAACCGTCATACAATGGAGTCCTCGAGTCTACTTCAAGTTGCGCCAGCTTGGCCTCCTCTCTAGAAGCACCTCTCTCACTAGTCGTACTCTTGCGAAGGAGGTCTCGAACATGAGGGTCCTGCACGACTGCACTTAGTAGCGTCGAAGACTACGGCGTGACCGCGGCCTCTTCTGCGCCATGTCCGGAGTCTTCTTCACTGTGTCCAGAATCTTCTCCGCCGCCGTCGTCATTTCCGAACTCTTCCCCGCCGACATGTCCGACGCCATCATCTTCATGTCGACCGGTCATCTCTTCGTCCAGCCCTATGTCGTTATTCCCTGCCATGTGGACGTCCTCATCATTATCATCTTCTTCACTTATCAACTGACTATAGCCATCCATGAAACCATTCATAACCAGGTGCGCCTTCAAAGTGCCATGATAAAAAGGGTCCAAAAGGACTCCTTCCTTACATCTTGCACTCGGACATCTAATCCTAGTCTGATTATTTGCATACGTGTCCATCACCGCGGATTGCATGTATCGCTCCACCTTCAATCCACTCACCTTCATGACCGACTGCACGGTATAACAAGCAAAAGGGTTATAAAATAAATAATGCATGCTTCAAAGTCATATATATATATATAATTTTGGCATGACCTTGCCTAAAAATATGACATATTGAGTTTGCTTAACATTCACCGAAACAGAAATAAATCGACACTTCGGCAAGACATAAGCAACTCAAGGGCATGTCACTTGCACAAATCTCTCCATATATATCTCAAACACACATAGTCTCATTCACACACATATTCTCATTCTTGAAATGAACAACTTTTTACTCACCTATATATCTCCCGAGAGAGACCGAGAGCACGCGGTTAATTAGATGATGAGAGAGAATGATCGAGAGAGAACGTGTGATTGGCTAAATAGCGAGCTAGATCTAGTTGTTGGGGAGGAGAGGTGAATCTAGCTAGCTAACTAATGGATAGGGGTTAAGGTGGAGGGGGGCATTAATGGGGGAGAGAAGATAGGTGTAGGAGAAAGAGAGAGGCCATTTATGGAGGAGGGTGCCATTAATGAGGAGAGAAGAGAGATTGGAGGAAGAGAGAAGAAGAGCGACAATGGTGGAGAGGGGAGAGTGGAGAGGGGAAAGGAGGGGGAGAGAGGGCAAAGTGGGGGAGAGGAAGGGGAGGGGTGGAAAAGGTGGCGCCAGCCGCAACTAGCAGTAGCAGTGCTTAGCAAAAAGCGCTGCTGCTATGGGACTTAGTAGTAGCGCTCTCTAGGAAAATTGCTACTACTAAGTGGGGCCCATTAGTAGTAGCGGCGTAGTAAAATCAAGCGCTGCTACTAAACTGTTAGTAGTAGCGCTTGTTTCTGTACAGCGCTACAACTCCAGCGACCGTCGCTGGCCTCGTCTGGTCCCACATAGTAGTAGCGCGTTTTTGCATCCCAGCACTACTACTACAGAGTTACTAGTAGCGCCTGCCAGCAAAAGCGCTATTGCTAAGTAGTAGGAGCGATTACTATTTTACAGCGTTACTACTATGCTACTGTGTATAAGCATTTTCCTAGTAGTGTTGCGATGGTCGGAACAGCCTATTGTATGGAGCCGTGAGGATCACCGGCCCTAGGTTTACATCTCGGGTCAATTGGCTTTGGTGGTTGCTCCACAGTTTGGAGGATACAAGTTTACAAAGGTTCTTATGGATGGAGGCAACATTACCAATATCCTGTACTAGGATACTTTTTATCGTATGAATTTGACTGACAAAGATCTTAAGCCATCTTCTACTATTTTTCATGGGGTGGTGCCTGGTAAGTCAGCATATCCGGTGGGTAAGATAGCTTTGGAAGTGGATTTTGGCGATGATCATGACTTCAGAGCTGAGACATTGACTTTTGAAGTGGTCAAGATCAAGAGCCCTTATCACGCCCTATTTGGATGGCCGGCTTATGCTAAATTTATGGCGCGACCTTGTTATGTTTATCTGCAGCTTAAAGTGCCAGGTCGTAAGGGTACCATCAAGGTGCATGGCAACAAGAAGATAGCCTTGGAGTGTGAAGAGGGCGATGTTGCTTATGCTGAATCTGTTTGTGCAACAGAGGAGTTGAAATTCTACAAAGATAATGTTGACCCGGCGGATATGACCCCCTTGAGAAGGCAACCACAGAGCATGACCCTTTGTTGAATTTTATGTCGGCAGATGACACCAAGCAAGTTGATTTTGTTCCTGGCGATTCATCCAAACAGTACCCTCATCCCGACCCCTCTATTTGGTGTGTAAACGGAAAGAGGTTAACAACTTACTAAACCGTATCCTTTGCAGAAAACATGTGGCAGCACGAAAGGGGAAGGACGGTAACGTGGCTCAGTCCACGTTAACGTCGGAGTTTATCAGATGATGTAAGACTGGCATGCTACAACAATACCATCTTGCTACCTTTCATGTCACCACATGATCAGGTCATTTCTCAACAAAGATCATGATAACTTTGAAACACACGGTCAGTTGCCTTGCATGCAACGAAATACTCACCGATGCTCCTATGCCATGCACAAACCATTCAAGCAAACATGCAAAACACCCATCATATCAAAGGTTTAAACATGCTTGCCTGGTTCGGATAAGTCGGAGTCTAGCTCGGCGAAGTTCGCGGCTCCGTCACCTCTTCCGGAACCTACGATATAACGAAACCGTATACTAACGTGAACATCGACGCGTGCATAAAAATTGTTCCAACTTTTTTCTAAATAAATACTAAAAAAATAGACAAAAATACAAGACTGACAGAAAAAGAATCATTCAAAAATCATCTTTTATTAAAAAGTTATAAGGGTTTTAGTCCAGGGACTGATCTGTGATGAAACAGAAAAGAACCAGGGACTTGTTTGAGAAAACAGAAAACGTTTCGGAGTAAAAGGCGCCAGCCCAAAGAGAAAAGGCATTTGCCCGAAGGCGCCAACAGAAAACGGTTCGAGGGGGGAAAAAGAAGAGAGGCTGACGGGAGGGGGGTCCACCGTCAGGTTTAAACTCCAATGGAGCTCGCCGGTGCCCGAAGGCTGCGGTGGTCGCCGGCGTCGAACCACGGCGAGGCAGAGAGATCAGAGGGTACCAAGAGTTTCAGGGTGTTCTTCCGCGTCGGGGGGTGGTGGACTTGGTCGTCGGAGAGCACCACGTCGACGGCGATACTTTCTCCGGCGGACGGTGGTTCGGGCGATGGTGGAGTACTCCGGTGGGCGCTGTAAACTCCAAATTGAAGCGCGGGTCAGGAGAGTGGATCCATTAGGAAGCTACTGGCAAGAGTTGAGAGGTAGAGGTGCACGCACGGGTGTGAATCGAGCTGGACCCCGTGGCGGGTCGAGGCGGCCGGAGTTGAGGAAGAAGGCTCCCTCGGGGCTCTTCCAGTGGCTTGGCGTGGTATTGGTGGAGTGTAGAGGTGGTGTGGGTTCGAGTTCGAGCTCGGGGCCTCTATTTATAGGCGATCCGAGGGGGTGGCCGTGAACGGGGTAGCTCCGGCGAGCGATTACGGCGAGGCAGGGGTTGGGCAGGGAGTTTAAGTGGCCAGGCAACATCAGGGAGGTTCACTGGTGCCGTTCCCCCGCTAAACCTCGGTCGGGCTTGGCGTAATGCGCCGATCCCCGACAGGGCGGCCGTACGGGCACGGCGGCGGCAGAGAGCGCGCTCCGCGCCTAGCAGTTCACGACGAAGGATGGCAGCGCGCACGGGCGAGTGGGTGGCCACGCGGCGGCCTCCGGTGGCTCGGGCGGCGCTGGACGGCGCCGTCCACGCTGCGCCTCTCTCTGGCAGCCTCAAAGCCGCTGCTGCCGTCGCTCACGGGGTGGCGCACCTCCTCCTGCTCGTCGCCGACGCCCGCAAACCTCCAGGCGATCGTGGGGTGCAGGGATAAGAAGGAGGGGACGGGGAGCAAGGCGCCACCGCGTTACTGGCGAGATCGACATCGGGCTCTGAAGAAAACGATAGCAGTTTACTGAAACTGTTTATCTGTATTCTGAACATGACAGTGACAATGCTCTGCAGGTGTTCGACGAAATGATTTGGCATGAAGAATTTTTTTTCTGGAGCTGGGACTTGGTGAGGTGACCTCCCAATGCATCCAGAGGCTGCCTGAATTTTCTCAGATTTTTAGGAGGAGAAAACAAATGAATTTCATCAATTTTGGCAAATAAGGTCCAAACTTGCAGCAAGTATAATTTGAAATATTTGAACTGGAGGCCAGTGGATCTTCATGGATCTTGGTTGAGGGCTCTAAGGACTAGCTAGGGAAATTGGTTTGGAGGCAAAACTCAAAGTAGAAAGGGTAGCTCCTTTGTAAATCTCCAATAGCCAAAGTAGAGGGCAGAAATATTTTTGATAAGAAATAAATGGAAGAGAAATTTTATGGGGAGGTTCAAACTGCTGGATTTGAAGTATATCATGATCCAAAGATGGGGAAAGGCTTATGGGAGGGGATTTCCACTTAGGTCATGGCAAGAGGGATTTTTGAAAGGGGAAAAGATCACTCCAAAAGCCATAGGGCTATTTAAAAGATTTTCAAATATATTTTTTTCCAAATGAAAAACATTTGTGCCAACATGAGATGAAAAACCTCCAAGACCAATTGTCATGTCTAGGATGAAACCAATCAAAACATTTGTCATAAAAGGAAATTTTTTAGAGGGAAAGTTCTTTTAGAAGAAAATTTAAATACCCTCCTCAAATCAAAGAAAAGATTTTGATAAAACCAAAATAAAAAAATTTGGGTGTCACAGCACCTACCCCCTTAGGAAAAATGTCGTCCTCGAGATTTTCAGCTGATCCTCAAATAGATGTGGGTACTCTGCCAGGAGAAAATCTTCTCTTTCCCATGTAGCTTCATCCTCGGTGTGATTGCTCCACTGAACCTTGAAATTTTTTATCGTTTTCTGACGGGTCCTCCTTTCAGACTCTTCCATTATCTTTACTGGTCGCTCTCTGTAGGTGAGGTCTGGTTGCACATCAATGATTTCCTGAGATACATGCTTCTCCGGGTTGTTCACACATTTCCTCAACGGTGAGACGTGAAATACGTCGTGGACGTCTGACAGCTCTTTCGGTAGGTCTAGCTGGTAGGCTACTGTGCCTCTTCGTGCAACTATGCAGAAGGGTCCAATAAATCTCGGTGCTAGCTTCCCCTTAATTTTGAACCGTTGCAGGCCCCTCATAGGAGACACTCGGAGGTATACGTAATCACCGGGTTCAAAGCTGACCTAACGATGTTTTCGATCGTAATAGCTCTTTTGTCGGCTTTGAGCTGTCTTGAGTCTGTCCCTGATCTGTTTAACCTTCTCCTCGGCTTCCTGGAGCATGTCTGGGCCGAAGATACGACTGTCACCTGTTTCTGACCAATTTAGTGGGGTACGACACCTCCGTCCGTACAGTGCTTCAAAAGGTGCCATTTGCAGGCTGGCTTGGTAACTGTTGTTGTAAGCAAACTCGGCATACGGCAAACTTTCTTCCCAACTGGATCCATAGGTGAGCACACAGGCTCTCAGCATGTCCTCTAGGATTTGGTTCACGCGTTCCGTCTGTCCATCAGTCTGAGGGTGGTACGCTGTACTGAAAGCTAGTTGCGTGCCCAGAGCTTGTTGCAGGTGATCCCAAAATTTTGAGACAAATTGAGTGCCTCGGTCGGATATTATAGTCTTTGGGACTCCATGCAGTCAAACTATATGGGAGAGATAAAGCTTGGCTATCCTTTGAGTGGAGTAGGTCGTCTTCACGGGAATGAAATGTGCTACCTTGGTTAGCCTATCTGTGATGACCCATATGGCATCATTTCCGCGTTGCGATCGAGGTAGTCCGACGATGAAGTCCATTCCAATTTCATCCCACTTCCACTCAGGTATCCTGTTTGGCTGGAGTAGCCCTACTGGCTTTTGATGCTCGGTTTTAATGCGCTAACATGAATCGCAACAAGCAATAAATGCGGCTATATACCTTTTCATACTGTGCCACCAAAATCTTTCCTGAATGTCTTTGTACATTTTGGTTCCTCCAGGGTGGATCGAGTATGGAGCGATGTGGCTTTCGGTTAGGATTTGTTACTTGAGTTCCTCAATGTTAGGTACGCAAAGTCTGTCCCCGTACCATAATACTCCTTCATTGTCTGTGACGAACTCTGAAGCCTTGCCAAGGCTCATCTTCCTCTTTATACCTTCGATGCTGGGATGTCCATGCTGAGCCTTCTTAATTTGTTCCATTGGGGTGGGATGTATCTCCAGATTTGATACGTTGCCCTCAGAGACTAACACCATGTTGAGTCTAGCGAACTCCTGCTGAAACTCAGGCCTCAAGTTTTGTGGACCGTTGTTTCCCGGGCTCGGGTTCCGACTAAGAGCATCTGCCACTACATTTGCTTTCCCTGGATGGTAGTGAATGCCGATATCATAGTCCTTGACCAATTCCAACCAGCGTCGTTGGCGTAAATTTAGCTCTGGTTGGGTGAAAATATATTTAAGGCTCTTATGGTCTGTATATATTTCACAACGATTTCCCAACAGAAAGTGCCTCCACTCCTTGAGTGCATGGATGACCGCTGCTAGCTCCAAGTCATGAGTTGGATAATTTTCCTCATGCTTCCGTAGTTGCGTGGAATCATACGCGACAACTTTGCCATCCTGCATCAGCACGCACCCGAGGCCCTTCCGGGATGCGTCACAATACACTTCAAAACTCTTGTGTATGTCTGGCACGATCAAAACTGGTGCTGTTGTTAGTTTCTTCTTGAGTTCTTGGAAGCTTTTCTCGCACGCTTCTGCCCATACAAACTTCTTGTCTTTCTTGAGTAACTGTGTCATTGGTTTTGCCACAGTGGAGAATCCTTCAATAAATCTTCTGTAATATCCGGCCATTCCCAGGAAACTCCGCACATCTGTCACGTTGGCTGGTGGTTTCCAGCCAAGTATGGCTTTGACTTTTTCTGGGTCTACGGCCACGCCTTCTTGGGTCAATATATGGCCTAGAAAACCAACTTGTCTTAGCCAAAATTCACACTTGCTAAATTTGGCGTACAGATGATGTTTCCTTAATTCTCCCAATACAATTCTGAGATGTTCAGCATGTTCTTCTGGTGTCCTTGAGTATACCAGAATATCGTCAATGAACACCACAACAAATTTGTCCATAAATTTCATAAACACTTTGTTCATGAGGTGGACGAAATATGCAGGGGCGTTCGTCAGTCCAAACGGCATTACTGTGAACTCATATAATCCGTATCTGGAGGTGAATGCTGTTTTAGGGATATCTTCTGTCCGTACTTTTAATTGATGATATCCCGATCTTAAATCAATTTTTGAGAACACCTTGGCTTGTGAGAGCTGGTCAAACAAATCATTTATCCGTGGCATCGGATATTTGTTTTTGATGGTGACCATATTGAGAGCTCGATAGTCTATACACAATCTCAGTGTCCCATCCTTTTTCTTGGCGAATAATACTGGCGAACCCCAAGGTGAGGAGCTGGCTCGAATAAATCCTTTGTCCAGTAATTCCTTTATCTGCTTCTTCAATTCTACCAATTCTGAGGGTGCCATTCTATAAGGTTTCTTATAGATGGGAGTGGTGCCAGGTGCTAGTTCAATGCTGAACTCTATCTCTCGGTCTGGTGGCATGCCTGGTAGTTCTTCAGGAAATACGTCAGGAAACTCGCACACCACTGGAACTTTTCTCAGTTCTGAAATGTCCACTTTGTTCAATTTTGGTTGCCGTGACCGTGGTCTCTCTTGAGCGGTAACTTTTATTGTCTTGCCATGATGGTGAGTGAGAATCACGGTCCGATTGAAACAGTCAATAAATCCCTTGTTGGTGGTCAACCAGTCCATCGCTAGGATGACATCCAGTCCTTTATTTTCCAACACGATGAGATTAGCCTGAACCTTTAGTCCTTCGAATTCAATAATCACTCCTTGGCAGTAACTCTGAGTGATCTGCTTATTTCTGGGGGACTTGATGATCATAGATTTTTCCAAAGGAAGTATCGAAAAACCATGTTGCAAAACAAAACTCTTCGAAATGAACGAGTGAGAAGCTCCAGAATCAAACAAAACCATGGCAGGTACTGTGTTGACAGGGAACGTACCGAGCACGATGTCTGGGGCATTCTGCGCTTCATCCCTGGTCACATGGTTCAGGTGACCCTTCCTGTGATTGTTGTTGGGGTTGAAATTGTTGCGCTTGGGGGCTGGATTATTCCCACCATTGTTCGGCTTGGGGACCGAGTTCCTTGGCTTTGGGCACTGTTTGGCATAGTGCCCTTCTTCACCACAAGCATAGCAAGTGACCCTTGGACGGTATGTAAAGTCCTTGTCCCTTGAATGAAACTGTCTGGTTAGCCTTAGAGCAGTAGTTGTGGATTTTCCCGCTTCATTCCTCTGAACATCAGTCTTGCTTCGGTTGTTGCGAGCAACAGTCGTCTTGTCCCTCTTTCGCTTACGAATATCTTCCAGACTGGGCGCTCATTCTCCAAAGTAATGGCCTTGTCAACAAGAGTTTTGAAATCTGGGAAAGTGTGTACAACCAGCTGGCATCTTAGTGCCGGTGCCAGGCCGTCCAAGAATTTTTCCATCCTCTTGTTCTCAGTCATATGCTCGTCGTAGGCATAACGAGATAGCTGGGTAAACTTACTGTTGTATTCCGTCACTGTCATGCCTCTCTGCTTGAGGTCATCAAATTCTCTTTTCTTGATATTTATGATGCTCCTGGGGATGTGTGCCCCACGAAAGCCTTCCTTAAACTCTTCCCAGGTGATGTTATGTTCACTGGGATGCATGTGTAGGAAGTTCTCCCACCATGCTGCAGCTGCTCCAGTGAGGTAGTGAGGTGCATAAAGCACCTTCTCATGGTCAGAACATTGAGCAATAATCAACTTTCTTTCGATGTCACGAAGCCAATCATCGGCTTCAAGCGGCCTATCAGTGTGAGCAAACGTTGGAGGGCATGTCTTCTGCAGTTCAGACAACTTGGAGTGTGGTTGGTATGGCTCACGGTGATTCCCCATATTGATGACGTGATTCATCATTTCTTGGTGTTGCTGTTGGCTTTGTTCGAAAAGGCGGCATACTTGAGATAAGGCTGCCTCGCTGTCCTGTTGACTAGACTGTCCCTGAGTGAAGTTGTTGCTTGTCTGTGTTCCATAAACTTCTTCTGGGGGATTTGGCATGGAACGAGTCCACGGACGAGACATTTTCCACTCTGGGGTATTATTTTGCAAAATTTATGAGAAAAACTGTGTGGCACAAGGAAAATCTTGCAGAGACAAAAATTTAAAAGACCTCAAGATTTTTCAAGGACATCAACGATTTCGCACGGAGAAGGACTGCTTAGCACATATCTTACGCGCGATACGCAAACATACGATATATCACTCAGGATGTGCGCACACACTCCTGACATGTTATTTAGGCTAGCATACTCCTCCGGGACCCTACATGACGCGCACACAAATACTACAAACTAACGTACATATAAAACATATCATACATGCAGGCACAATGCGCGGCGACTAGGCGCACTCAGTCGGAGATGGTGAAGATGTCCTTCCCCTTGCCGAGGGTAAGACCCAGCGGTGCAGGGGACTCAACCTCCACCTCCTCCCTAATATGCTCCAGGCGTGTAGCACTGCGCTGAGGTGATGGCGCGGGTGCGACAGGCGGTAGTGCGGGTGCGGCAGGCGGTGCAGCTCTGACTGGAGTAGGAGCAATGACCCGGTCGAACTCCTCAGTGGTAGGCAGACGGCGAGCGGTGGCCAAAATGGCCGGTGAATAGGATGCTGAGGACGAGACGAACGTCAGTGGCGGTGCCATGTGGAGAAGCTCCTTCCTGCTGGCAGAACCGCCCCGAACTAAGTCCATGCGGGTAGCCACAAGATCGTCCACGAGGTTGTCGAAATCTTCCTCCAGAGCTTTGAGATACTCAACAAGCATCTCGATAGCTTCATCCCGCTCTCCCCTATGGCAGGCGAATGCATAGTGACAAGTATATGGCACATGGCATGGGAGGTAGCGGTAGCGACGAGTCTTCATCGAAGGAAGAATGTCCCGAAGGCGAGCTATCGCCTCACGGGCGGCCATCTGCATGGCATGCCTCTCCGTAGGCATGGCCCTTCCCACAAAACGGAAGTGGCGAGACGCATAACGTCCTCCCTTGAATTGCACCACGGCCTGGTGCATAGACACTTCGTCGCTGAGCTTGTGCTGGTAAAGCGTGAACTCCGGACGAGTCGCTGGCCCGATCGCGAGCTTGGTGATGGAGACGAGGAGTTTGACAAACCCCTCGGGCACATTAGTGAACACCCGAGTCCCGCAGTTGCTGCCAGCCATCTACAAAAGTAGGCAAAAATTCTGAGTAGTCATGTCATAAATTTATGATGACCAACAGAAAATAGCTACATTTGCAAAATGCTGAAAAAGCACTAAAGACGCTAATAACCGATTAGCGATCGCACCTAGTGGCTTCCTACAGTCAGCCTGGCTCTGATACCAAGCTTGTCACGACCGGTTTTCCAATAAAAATATTTATTGAGAAACCAATCCCTTTTACGGACCAGTAGAGAAGAATTCTCCTCACTGGTAGACAATTTCTTGATCACAGAAGAAAAACCAGGAGTACTAAATATAATACAAGGTTGAGCGGAGACTGCTCAACAATTTATTACAAGCACGCCAATAATACATAAAGGCGGATAGGGTGGCATAACTACTAACTTACAATAAAAGCGGTGGTGGATATATCAAAGTGAAGTGGGTGACATGACTCTTGAATCTAACAGCTCTTCGAGCGTCGGAGTGAGGCTCGAGTATACTTATTGTGGGTGGCGGAAGCGTATATAATACAAGTGACCAATATCCAGGATCGCACGGGACTGACTGGGACTCCTCTAGGCGTCGGACTCACTATCAAACTCTTCATCCATGAGATCGCCTTCGTCAACATCTGGCCAAATCAACAAGCCAGGTGAGTACTATTAAAGTACTCGCAAGACAGTTCGGACATAAGATATAACAAATGTAAACATGATGCATATGAACAGATTAACAAAGCGCACTCAGACAACGAGATGGTAATGCATGGGAAACAAAAGGGAAGTCGGGCGGTAGTCCTCCCGAAATCCCAAGGTAAAACTGAGGGCCAATCGAGTGTCTGAATGACTCCTCGAAAGGGTACAAATGAAATAACAATGCCGCAGTCGGGCGTCAAGGCGACACCACATAAACGGCTTATAATGGAAAATGAATGATAGTGCGTGCCACAGTCGGACGTCTGAGCGACATCACATAAAGGGCTTATATCAAAAGTAAATGACAAGAGTGCCACAGTCAGACGTCTGAGCGACATCACATAAAGGGCTTATATCGAAAGTAAATGACAAGAGTCCCACAGTCGGACGTCTGAGCGACATCACATAAAGGGCTTATATTGAAAGTAAATGACAAGAGTGCCACAGTCGGACGTCTGAGCGACATCACATAAAGGGCTTATATTTCAGAACTTAATATTTCAGTATCTCATGAATTTAATTCATTTCAAGGGTACATTCAAGTACGAGATAAACAAAAGGTTAGTCCATCCACAGGAATAACAATCCAACGGGGTATACTACTCAAGCTTTGTTCACCGGGGATTTTACCACGAGGACTGACATGGATATGGATATACTGGCCATGGTCCTTGACCATAGACACGATGACTCGGAAGGATTTGACTCTGCAGAGTTTGTACTTTAACCACAGCCAACGGATTTCAGTAGTCACAGGGACTAGTTCCGTTTACGGTGTTTTGGAAGAAACACATCTAACCAGTACACACCCATTCAACATTCCGATGCCAGGAATCACCCTCGGCAACGTTCAAGAAAAACTTTGAGACAGGGAGGCTACAACCTCGCGTAGCATGGGATCAAATTTATATACGCGCGCTCTAAGGGGTGCTCCCCTCTCGGTCCCAACCGGAAACACCCATGCCCCCTGACCGGATGACTGGCTTTAATCCAGGGCCATGGAACCCTCATCCCGGCCCCTCTATTTGGTGTGTACACGGAAAGAGGTTAACAACTTACTAAACTGTATCCTTTGCAGAAAACATGTGGCAGCACGAAAGGGGAAGGACGATGACGTAAGACTGGCATGCTACAACAATACCATCTTGCTACCTTTCATGTCACCACATGATCAGGTCATTTCTCAACAAAGATCATGATAACTTTGAAACACACGGTCAGTTGCCTTGCATGCAACGAAATACTCACCGATCCTCCTATGCCATGCACAAACCATTCAAGCAAACATGCAAAACACCCGTCATATCAAAGGTTCAAACATGCTTGCCTGGTTCGGAGAAGTCGGAGTCTAGCTCAAGTTCGCGGCTCCGTCACCTCTTCCGGAACCTACGACATAACGAAACCGTATACTAACGTGAACATCGACGCGTGCATAAAAATTGTTCCAAATTTTTTCCAAATAAATACTAAAAAAAACTAGACAAAAATACAAGACTGTGAGAAAAAGAATCATTCAAAAATCATCTTTTATTAAAAAGTTATAACGGTTTTAGTCCAGGGACTGATCTGTGATGAAACAGAAAAGAACCAGGGACTTGTTTGAGAAAACAGAAAACGGTTCGGAGTAAAAGGCGCCAGCCCAAAGAGAAAACACATTTGCCCGAAGGCGCCAACAGAAAACGGTTCGAGGGGGGGAAAAGAAGAGAGGCTGACGGGCGGGGGTCCACCCGTCAGGTTTAAACTCCAATGGAGCTCGCCGGCGCCCGAAGGCTGCGGTGGTCGCCGGCGTCGAACCACGGCGAGGCAGAGAGATCGGAGGGTACCAAGAGTTTCAGGGTGTTCTTCCGCATCGGTCGGTGGTGGACGTGGTCGTCGGAGAGCACCACGTCGACGGCGACACTTTCTCCGGCGGACGGTGGTTCGGGCGATGGTGGAGTACTCCGGTGGGCGCTGCAAACTCCAAATTGAAGCGCGGGTCAGGAGAGTAGATGCATTAGGAAGCTACTGGCAAGAGTTGAGAGGTAGAGGTGCACGCACGGGGGTGAATTGAGCTGGACCCCGTGGCGGGTCGAGGCGGCCGGAGTTGGGGAAGAAGGCTCCCTCGGGGCTCTTCCAGTGGCTTGGCGTGGTATTGGTGGAGTGCAGAGGTGCTGTGGGTTTGAGTTCGAGCTCGGGGCCTCTATTTATAGGCGATCCGAGGGGGTGGCCCTAAACGGGGTAGCTCCGGCGAGCGATTACGGCGAGGCAGGGGTTGGGCAGGGAGTTTAAGTGGCCAGGCAACATCAGGGAGGTTCACTGGCGCCGTTCCCCCGCTAAACCTCGGTCGGGCTTGGCGTAATGCGCCGATCCCCGACGGGGCGGCCGTACGGGCACGGCGGCGGCAGAGAGCGCGCTCCGCGCCTAGCAGTTCACGACGAAGGATGGCAGCGCACACAGGCGAGTGGGTGGCCACGCGGCGGCCTCCGGTGGCTTGGGCGGCGCTGGACAGCGCCGTCCACGCTGCGCCTCTCTCTGGCAGCCGCAAAGCCGTTGCTGCCGTCGCTCACGGGGTGGCGCACCTCCTCCTGCTCGTCGCCGACGCCCGCAAACCTCCAAGCGATCGTGCGGCGCAGGGATAAGAAGGAGGGGACGGGGAGCAAGGCGCCACCGCGGTACTGGCGAGATCGACATCGGGGTCTGAAGAAAACGACAGCAGTTTACTGAAACTGTTTATCTGAATTCTGAACATGACAGTGACAATGCTCTGCAGGTGTTCGACGAAATGATTTGGCATGAAGAAATTTTTTTCTGGAGCTGGGACTTGGTGAGGTGACCTCTCAATGCATCCAGATGCTGCTTGAATTTTCTCAGATTTTTAGGAGGAGAAAACAAATGAATTTCATCAAATTTGGAAAATAAGGTCCAAACTTGTAGCAAGTATAATTTGAAATATTTGAACTAGAGGCCAGTGGATCTTCATGGATCTTGGTTGAGGGCTCTAAGGACTAGCTAGGGAAATTGGTTTGGAGGCAAAACTCAAAGTAGAAAGGGTAGCTCATTTGTAAATCTCCAATAGCCAAAGTAGAGGGCAGAAATATTTTTGATAAGAAATAAATGGAAGAGCAATTTTATGGGGAGGTTCAAACTGCTGGATTTGAAGTATATCATGATCCAAAGATGGGGAAAGGCTTATGGGAGGGGATTTCCACTTAGGTCATGGCAAGAGGGATTTTTGAAAGGGGAAAAGATCACTACAAAAGCCATAGGGCTATTTAAAAGATTTTCAAATATTTTTTTTTCCAAATGAAAAACATTTGAGCCAACATGAGATGAAAAACCTCCAAGACCAATTGTCAAGTCTAGGATGAAACCAAACAAAACATTTGTCATAAAAGGAAATTTTTGAGAGGGAAAGTTCTTTTAGAAGAAAATTTAAATACCCTCCTCAAATCAAATAAAAGATTTTGATAAAACCAAAATAAAAAAATTTGGGTGTCACACTTCATTTGTAGTTGTCTGTACTCAGACAAGTTAAACTTCCGCATGTGCTTGTTGTTTTTATGCTCTGTATGTTGGGGTCATGAGACCCATGTATGTAATACTTGGCTCCTCGGAGCCTAATGAATAAATACTTGAGTCGTAGAGTTATGTTGTGATGCCATGTTGTATTTACACATATCGAGCATATTGTGTGTATGATTGAAATGCTTGTTATGTGTGGGATCCAACAACCTAGTTGTTTATCCTTGGTAGCCTCTCTTATGGGGAAATGTAGTCTTGTGCTTCCATGCGCCATATTAGTCCCCTACAGCCCGGTTCACTGGAGTCCTGCTAGCCCAGCACTACTGCTGCGGAACACTTAACTGGCCGGCATGTGATTCACTTCGTTCCTGTGTTTGTTCCTTCGGGGAAATGTCACGCGGTGACATCCGGAATCCTGCCTAGCCTGCTAGAGCCCGGGTTCCCGGAGTCCTGTTAGCCCAGTGCTACAGCCCAGATTCGCACGCTGCTGACCGACATGCTCGATGTTGATTGATGTATGCATGTCCCCGTAAGTTAGTGCCACTTTGGGTTCACGACTAGTCATGTTGGGCCAGCTTCTTTGTCATATTGATGCTAGCGACACTATCGTATACGTGAGCCAAAAGGCGCAAACGGTCCTGGGCCACGATAAGGCGACACCCGTGGGAATACCGTGCGTGAGGCCGCAAAGTGATATGAGGTGTTACAGGCTAGATCGGTGTGACTTAGAATCGGGGTCTTGACAGCCTTGGTATCAGAGCCTGACTGCCTGTAGGATTACCAAGCCAAACTGGTCGAAGTTGTGTCTAGAAATGCTTTAGTTATATAAGGGAATTGATTGTGGAAGGGAACGTAAGGCTCTTTTTACTGCTTTACCTTATGCCCTTCTAATCTGAGTGAACCTCTTCCTTTCTACGGGGGTTAAGAACTAGGCTTCTCGTCTATCTATCAGGGTCACGTGTTACTAATCCGTAGACTTATAGGATTGTTGGTTTCAAGCCCCAGCTCAGTTCCTACTACTTCCATGTGTCGTAACTTGATCTCAGACCTATGATTTTGTGATGTTGAGTGGTTATGCTACCATTTCTGCAGGATATCTAAAATCTTTTTAAGAATTTACAGTTGTTATGTTGTCCGAGTCATCCCAGGTTTCTAGATAGTCTGCTGCACTTGCAATCATTCCTCCATGTTGCTGATGTCCATTTGGGCCAGATTAATCACACTAATCGGTGAGTTGAGGTACTCTGCTGCCTCGACATATAGGTTGGAGCTATTATTATGACCCTAGGTGTTTTAGGGACTCACCTAGTAATCTAGCCATGTTTTGTGTTCCCGATGTGATGATTTTGGCCACCTTTCTTGAAAGCATCCCGTGATGCCATTTAGTAGTAGGTATTCTACTCCTGGGTTCTTGGCCCAAGATTCCCTCTACTTACCTCGTGTTGATAGTGTTGCTCGTGCCTTTAGTATATTAGTAACCTTTGCGATAGTCCTCGAGGTCCGTGGTGTTTCCTTCTTCCAAATACCATGAACTGCTTATGGCAGAAGTTCTTTTGAACCAAAAGATCACAACCAGAGTGCTCTTGATGAGTTCTCCATACTATATTGTGAATCTGCCAGTTCCACCCTTTCCGCATGGGTTATCTGGAAGAAATGTTGAGCTTCGCTCGACATACTAATCTATGCATCCACAACTCAGAAAAATATATGTTCCCTTGAGTTGTCCCTCTTTACTTGTCATCCGACCCTCGTCTATCAATTGATAGTCAGGAGTAGATGTGCATTCATATTCATCGTTGCCTTTTACTCTTGTGGCCGTCAAGCCATTCTATTCCGGAATGACTAGGAGAAACAAACTCCAGTCACTACAGGAAACAGCTACTTTGCCGTCTGCCACGGCGGACGGCAAAGGCTCGAAAGGCGGACGGCAAAGACCTTTGCCGTCAGCCGCGGACGGCAAAAGGCTCCGGCAAAGAAGGCTACGGTAAACAGCTGCTTTGCCGTCTGCTTCCTGGCGGCGGATGGCAAAGGCTCTTTGCCGTCTGCGGCGGACGGCAATAATTGCGCTGTCAGCCCGTTAAGTGGCTAACGGCAGACCTTTGCCGTCCGCCGCTGACGGCAAAATTTCTCTGGTCTTTGCCGTCCGCCGTATGATGTCATCTACACGTCACTAGATGGCAGGTTCTTTGCCGTCTGCCACTGATGGCAAAGTGCAGGTTCTTTGCCGTCTGCCACAGATGGCAAAGTCTTTGCCGTCTGCCACTCTAGGCAAACTGACCAAATGGGTCAGCTCCCAGGAAGCACAGTTGGCTTCCACGTGGCTTCTTTGCCGTCCGCCGCCTTTGCCGTCTGTGGCAGACGGCAAAGAGCCTGCATATTGGGTTTTTTTTCTGTTTTTATTAAATCCCACAATTTGCACAGAAAATATATATGACATATAGATATATTTCACAGGCATTCATCACATAAACAAGTTCATACATCATTTCATACATAAACAAGTTCCATCCATCATTTCATACATAAACAAGTTCCATCCATCATTTCATACATAAACAAGTTCCATCCATACATAAACAAGCACTCCATAGCTAAGGTGACTAGAATGAGAAGACAAGAACAAGAAGAGTAGAACAAGCACTCCATCCAGCACATAATGAAATCTGCAAAATGGCAAAATAAGAAAGTTAGAAATGGATCGTTTTTTAGCTCACTTAGGTGAAATGGATCGTTTTTGAGGTAACTAAGGTGAAATGGATCGTTTTTTAGCTCACTTAGGTCAAATGGATCGTTTTTGAGCTAACTTAGTTGAAATGGATCGTTTTTTAGCTAACTTTGTTGAAATGGATCATTTTTGAGCTAATTTAGTTGAAATGGATCGTTTTTGAGCTAACTTAGGTGAAATGGATCATTTATGAGCTAATTTAGTTGAAATGGATCTTTTTGAGCTAACTTAGGTGAAATGGATCATTTAAGAGCTAATTTAGGTGAAATGGATCGTTTTTTAGCTCACTTAGGTCAAATGGATCGTTTATGAGCTAAATTAGTTGAAATGGATCGTTTATGAGATAACCTAGGTAAGATGGGTCATTTTGGAGTTAACGTAGGTGAAATGGGCCATTTTAAAGCTAACGTAGGTAAAATGGATCATTTAGGAGCTAATCTAGGTAAAATGGGTCATTTTTGAGCTAACTTGGATGAACTGCATCATTTATAAGCTAACCTTGGTAAAATGGGTCATTTTGGAGGAAAATAAGCTAACTCTAGGTCATTGTGGTAAGCATATTGGAGGAAATAAAGCTAAGTCTAGGTCTTTATGCATTTGTTAAGCAAAACACTAGAGAAACTTACCGTGATCAGGGAGGTGTAGGAGCGGGCTAGCTAGTGCCGCTACCTGGAGAAGGATCGTGCGATGCGTTTCTGGAGTTAAGCTGCACCAAAGATCCAATGTCTCGTTAGCATTACGACACTCAAATGTTAAGACTACCAAGTAATGTCCATTCAAACTAAACTCACCGTGCTCCCAGGAGAAATCACTGGCATCGGCGGAGTGGGCTGACCGGACTTCTCGCACACAGACTGCACATTTGGTTTTCAGAACAGAGTCATACTAGTTAGTAATGAGACTCAAATGTTAAGACTAGCAAGTAATCTGCAGAAGAAACTTACCACAAGGAGCTCGTACATGGCCCTTGCCTGCATGTCATTCTGTGCCCTCTCCTCCTCCATCATCTTTCTCGTCCTCTCCTCCATCTCCCGCTGCCTCTCCGCCGCCTCCGCCAGAAGTTTCTCCGTTCTATCTCTCTCAGTCTGTATAGCAGCCTGCAACACCCCTCACATGACCATTTGTAATCATTGATGGAAGCGCACACAATGTAATGGAGAAAGATAACTGAGTACGTATCACTAACCTTGATGGCGAGTTGCACTGGCCGTTCACGAGGCCTTATCTCAGGAGCGGAGCTCGACTGGCGCGCCTTGATCTCCGGGAGAGTGCTAGGACAACGGATAAGTCCATCTCCAATGGCTATGGAGCCATGGGACCTCCCGCCACCAGATATCATCACCAGCTCTGGATCAATGGGACCCTGGCTCGGGTTAAAGTCCTCCCCTTTCCTCGCCTTCCCCTCATCTCTATATCTCACGATCTTGTTGTGGGAGGAGATGTTGGTGAAGTTGTTTGCATCATCGAGGTCAGACTGAGAGAAAGCCTTGACTTTCTTGAAAGAGCCAGTGTGGGCCATGGCATACAGGTCGTACACCTCTGGCACCTTATCTGCCTTATTGTAGCGTGCCTGAAAGAGAGAAACAATGAAAATTAGTAATTAAAGGGCTCAAGCTAGCATGATGAATGAATTGCATGAATCATGAAGCAAACCACATACCCAGTTGCGCCCGAACTGATATAAGTTGGAGCTACCTTGATGGTGTGGCACACCTTCCATTTGGGCACGTTTTTCCTTAGCCTGGTTGTGGAGGGCTAGCCATTCTTGTGAGCACCACTCATCGACCAACACCTCCCAACAATCCATCCGATCCGCACACCATCTCGGAGGCGCCTAAGTTAGCAAATAGAAACTTGAGCGCTACGGCTAAGAATTACTAAATGAAGGAACTTAAGTAGAAGGCCTTAAGAATTACCTTCATGTACTGCTCCTTACTCAGGAACTTATCGCGGCACGCCGGCTTGGTCTTCTTGATACCACGCAAGGCGTAGTAGTCTCGAACAGCCTGCACCCGAGCCTCGTGCCGTAAGTTCTGGAGTAGGCGCTTGCAGACGTTCTGGATAACATTTGCGCTGTCCTCCTCGTATCCCTCCTCATACCTGTAGAATGTCTGCAATCAAATGAGACAATATTGATTAGTACAATTAATAACTAGCTAGTTGAAGATTTTGAAATGTGTAAAGGAGAAATTACCCAGAACGTCCTGATCACCATGTCTGCCCTCGTGTCGCACACGACACCGTCGATAATGACATCCGGCGGGGCCGGGGCAGCCACGTAGTGCTCCCAGCTCAACCCAAGCTCTGGAAGCCGACCCTCACCAGGCAACGTGACAAACCCCGGGAAGTTTTGCCGGCAAAGAACTCCAAGGACGGAGTTGGGCCGGCGGACACTATGATGGTGGTCCCAACCCCTGCAGCATGACAAGGCCAACGCATTAGTTATTTGAAGAAACGTGAATGCAGAAGGTACAAAAATATTAAATGCACTTACGTACCTCTCCCCATCAGGGAATATCAACCACCTCTGCTCGCGGGTCGCCGGCACGGACGGGAGCCGTGTAGCACCACGCTGGTAGACGGTGCCACCCTCCTCCTCAAGATCAGTCGGCTCCCCGCCATCATCAGCATGGCCACTCGGCTCCTCGGGCTGATCCGGCCAGGTACCCCATCCGGACGTGTGCTCCTCCGGGGTCTCGTGGGCCGAACTCTCGTGGGCTGAAGGCCAGTCGACCCGAGGCTCGTGGGCCCAAGACCCGTGGACCGGAGGCTCGTGGACCGGAGTCCGTGTAGCCTCCTCCTCGGACGAGTCCACCCTAGCAGTCACGTGCTCGGGTGAAACAGCTGGGGGTGGCGGCGAGGAAGGCGCCGTAGCAGTCACCCTACCTCCTCTCCCGGGACCACGTGCCCCACCTCCTCTCTTCCTACCTCGTCCCCTGCTGGGCACCGCGGTCGACGAAGAAGGGCCCGGCGGTGTGGACATACTGTCCAGCAACGCTCGGCGGAGAGGTACGTCTGGAATCGAAGACCTCAGACCACGCGCCGACGAAGAAGGGGCCTTGGCGCGCTCCCGACCAGCGCCCACC
Organism: Aegilops tauschii subsp. strangulata; assembly: GCF_002575655.3. Taxonomy (NCBI): domain Eukaryota; kingdom Viridiplantae; phylum Streptophyta; class Magnoliopsida; order Poales; family Poaceae; genus Aegilops; species Aegilops tauschii. The sequence goes on from NC_053038.3 coordinate 292,342,637, forward strand.
ATCTTTCAACACCTGCCATGACAAACCGTAAACGAAATTAGTACAACATAAAAAAAAGACCGACATGAATAATAATATGTGTATCATTTAAGTGTATCATCATCAAGTACAACATTAGAAAATTTAATACCTGACACTACTAATAATCTCGATCAGTATCATCAATAAATGCATAATCATCATCATCACTATAATCAATGACGGGCTCATAGGGTTCAGTGGCATCAACATGTGCAAGGCCACCTTGACGTAATCGGTCAAGCAATGACAGGTCATCCGCAGCAGTAACCTCTTCTTGTTCCGGCTCTTCTTGTTCCTCCTCTGGGGTGATGTCGGATTCACTGTCACTGTCTACTTCAATGTTTTGGGGTGAAGTATAGCGGTTCTTGAAACGCGTTTTGGAAAGACGTGTCTCTTGGAAGAATTCTCCTTCATATGTGTCTGGGTTAATGTGAGGTTCATAATCCTCTTCCTTTGGGGGAGATAGTCTAGCACGTGGCGGCACATCATAAACGACATCCCAACCTTTCAGATTTGGATTAGTTTGGCAGGCCCACGGTAGATAGAATACTTGGGTCACCTGTTGAGCCGTAATATAGACATCAGGAACATCTAAATGGGTGCTTTGGTTGATTTCAACTAGCCCTATATGTTCATGAGTCCTTCTAGTCTCCTTCGGCTGAAACCAATAACATTTGAAGACTACGACATTCGGTGGGTTTTCACCATAGAATAGAAGTTCATAAATTGCTTCAACTCTCCCATAATACTCGGTACCTCCTTCGCCGATAGCAGATACACAACAATTTGTAGACTTTCGGTCGGCCATAGATAGCTCTTTGCCATAGGTACGAAAGCGATACCCGTTGATGTCGTATTTGTCAAATGAACGGACCTTATAGTCAAAACCATTAGCGACTTGTCTCAATTCGGCGTCCATAGACTCTGAATTAGCCTACAAGTTTAATATGAAAGGATTGTTGCATTATGCACAAATTAGCGAATGAAACCGGGATAGCCGCCTACAAATTAGCCTACAAGTCTAATAGAAATTACCGTTTGTTTGAACCAAGAGATGAAACCGGGATAGCCGCCTCCTTGCTTTGCGAGAAGCTGATACTCTTCGACAGAATCCTTTTGGATCACCGCTCCATACGAGAATAAGGCGACGTATCGACTTTATGAAATATCCAGGAATAAGAGCAGTTCAAAGGAAATAGAAGTTGCGAAACTATGTACCGAGAACTTACTCGATGTACGGCCGCACTTCTATCAGGTTGTTGAAGATATACAACGAAATGGTCCGCCATTGTTCGTTATCCAAAGATACTGGATTTGAAACACTGGCTGGTGCGAGATTCCCTTTGAATAGGCTGAGGTTGGATCCACCCTTTTTAGGGTCGTCAGCATTGTACCAAGGCTTCGGATTATGCAAATGACGATTTTTGGCTTCGTAGTGTGCTGTCACAAAGTTTGCCGCCTCCTCAGTAATGAATGCCTCAGCCATCGATGCTTCAATTCTACGTTTATTTTTACATTTTTGTCGAAGCGTCTTCTGCATCCTCTCAGTTGGGTAGCACCAACGATTTTGCACGGGCCCCCCCCCAATCTTGCCTCGGTCGGGAGATGCAAAATCAAATGTTGCATTGGATTAAAGAAGCCCGGTGGAAAGATCTTCTCTAACTTGCAGATCAACTCCGGCGCCAACTCTTCCATTTCTTCTGGCACGCCAGGCGATAGTTCTTTCGCACAAAGAACACGGAAGAAATAGCTGAGTTCTGCCAGTACTAGCCATTCATCCTCAGGGATGAAGCCACGCAACATCACCGGCATTACCCGCTCAATCCATATGTGCCAATCATGACTCTTGAGACCAAATATCTTAAATTTATCAAGAATGCCTCCCCTTTGTAGATTCGCTGCATACCCATCGGGGAACATCAACTGCATTTTCACCCACAAGATAATTTCCCTCATAGCTGGCCTTCCAAGATTGAACCATGCCTTTGGCTTCGTCCAGTTCTGCTTTCCTTTCGGTTCTTTCATGTTTTGTAACGGCCTATCACATAGCGCCTCCAGATCGACTCTATCCTTAGTATTATCCTTTGACTTCCCATCTATGCCGAACAATGTACCAAAAAGTGCCTCGGCGATATTCTTCTCAGTGTGCATCACGTCGATGTTGTGTGGGCAAAGGAGGTCTTTGAAGTAAGGCAGATCCCATAAGCATGTTTTGTGAGTCCAGGCGTGCTTAGAATTATACCCCTTGAAGTACCCTGGACGCTCTGGATCTGGCTCGAGAGCGTTTAACTGATCCAGGGTCTGTTGGCCTGTCAATGCATGTGGTGCAGAGTTTTTGACAACTCTACCTCTGATGAAGTTCTTCTTGTCTTTCCTGAACTTATGGCGAGGATCAGGAACTATCTATGCATGTCGAAGCAAGAAAACTTGCGACCGGCCTGAAGCCAACGAAACTCAAGAGCTCCCTTGCATGTGGGGCACGGGAACCTTCCATGCACACACCAGCCAACGAATAGCGCATACGCCGGCAAGTCATGCGTCGAGTACATGTACCAGACACGCATTATGAAGTTCCGTTTGCTATAGGCATCGTATGTCTTGAACCCATTATCCCAGGCTTCTTGTAATTCGTCCTTAAGCGGTTGCATGTACACATTCATATTTTTCCCCGGATAGTTGGGCCCTGGAATTATCAACGTCAGGAAAATGTTCTTTCTTTGCATAATCTGTCCGGGGGGAGATTGAGTGGAAAGACAAATACGGGCCAACAACTGTATTGGGCTGCCGTCATACCAAACACACTGAACCCATCCGTGCTGATGCCGACTCGAGGATGCCTCGGATCTGCCGCTTTGTCACCATGTAATTCATCAAACTTTTACCACGCAACACCATCCGATGTGTGTACAATCATCAGATTCCCATCTGCATCTAGTTCGGTTCTTTTGCCCGTTTTGTGCCATGTCATCTGTCTGGCCGTCTCTTCGACCATGAAAAGACGTTGAAGTCTTGGTACGATTGGCATATACCGAAGAACACTAATGGGGATTTTGGTCTGTGTCTTCTCACCCATACCGTTGTCTACCACCACATACAAATGGGACAATAGTTCAAGTCCGCATAGTCAAGCCTAAACAAGACACATCCTTTCTCACAGGCATGTATCTTATCATAGGGCATCTTCAGTGCACGGAGGATTTTGTCCGACTGGTACAGGTTTGCAGGCATTACATGGCCTTTCGGTAGAAAGTGTCCAAATACTGTCATCATTGCATCGTAGCATTCTCTGCCCAAGTTGAACTGAGCCTTCAGAGCCATTACTTGTGAGATGGCATCCAACTGACAAAGCTCAGTGTGCTCATGGAGCGGACGTTTTGAAGACTCCAACATTTCATTGAAGGCCTTTGCAGATTCCTCCATCTCCTCGTCCGAATCCCGAGCATCATCAAAGTCTTGCACCATGTTTTCCATCCCGGTACCATGCTCGTCGGTGCGACGACGATCCACCTCGGCTCGGTCACGTTGGGCAGACTCACCATGAAATGTCCACACCGTATAATCGGGCGTAAAACCACTCTTCTGCAGGTGTTTTCCCATTTCAGCCTCTGTCCTCTTTTCCCAATTGCCGCACCGTAAACAGGGGCACCAGGTTTTCCTCTGGCCATTTGCAAATGCGGCTCGCACAAACCCCTTGGTTTTTGTGAACCATTCAGTGCTCCATTTGTTCTGACCAGTGTGACCGGTGTACATCCACGCACGATCACTCATCTTGACTTTCAAAGCTACTAGACACACAACAAATATATATATATATATAATTCACCATGTATGTATTCATCAGTTGATCTACTTTGTCAATTTTATTACGTCCATGCAACCTACACTCTAATAGGTAATGATAGGTCCTAATCGCACCCGAGTATGTTTAGATTGGGTTCATTTTCCCATGCTATGCCCTGGATCCTACGCAAAATTTCGGCAGCACCTCCCCGCTGTTCTCCTGATACACGTCTCTGCAATAAACAGAGAGGATGTCTACCCGGAGAACAACAGGGGAGGCACTGAAGAAATTTATGCGTCGGATCCGGAGCAAAGCATATGGGAAAACGAACCCAATCTAAACATACTCGGGCTGTCCATGGATAGCGTTGGACAATTCAAAAGAATCAAGGTTATAAATATGCAAATGCATGCATATTTATAACTATGACGCTTTCGAACGGGAGACACATAGTGGTTACGCATACTGATGATTGAAGACACATATATATCTAGCTATCAAGTTTCATCGGAATAGATCAAATAATTAATGGGGGAGGAGGACATGTCATTTGTGCTCACCCACGAACGAAGGGGCAGAGCTCGTCAAACGCACGGCGAGGTCGTCGAACACCAAACCTCGCAGCGATCAAACAACTGCACATTTAAAACTACCCGATCAACACAATTATATATGATGTTTTTCATAACAAAATCGAAAGATATATGACCTAACTAATAATTCACAAATATATGACCCCGTCGGCTTCTGGAATGCCAAAGAATACCTTTTCGGGAGGTGTCGGGGGTCGGGGCGTCGTGTCGGTCTCAGGGTGCCGTGTCGGGGTCGGGGTCTCGGGGTCGGGGTGTCGGGTCGGGGTGCCGGGTCGGGGTCGGGGTGCCGTGTCGGTGTCGGGGTCGGGGTGTCGGGGTCGGGGTCGGGGTCGGGGTCAGGGTCTCGGGGTCGGGGTGTCGGGGTGTCGGGGGTGTCGTGTCGGGGGTCGGGGTGTCGTGTCGGTGTCGGGGTGCCGTGTCGGTGTCGGGGTGCCGTGTCGGGGTCGGGGTGCTATTTCGGGGTCGGGGGGTCGGGGTGTCGTGTCGGGGTCAGGGGGTTAGGGGGTCGGGGGGTCGGGGTGTCGTGTCGGGGTCAGGGGGTTAGGGGGTCGGGTGTCGGGGTGGAGTCGGGGTCGGGTGTCGGGGTGTGGTGTCGGGGTCAGGGGGTCAGGGGGTCTTCTCGTTCTTCTACTACTTCTACTTCTTCTCATTCTTCTACTTCTTCTCATCCCCCGTCTTCTTCTTCTTCTTCTTCTTCTTCTTCTTCTTTCTCCTCCTCCTCCTCCTCCTCCTCCTCCTCCTCCTCCTCCTCTTCTTCTTCTTCTTCTTCTTCTTCTTCTTTCTCCTCCTCCTCCTCCTCCTCCTCCTCTTCTTCTTCTTCTTCTTCTTCTTCTTCTTTCTCCTCCTCCTCCTCCTCCTCCTCCTCTTCTTCTTCTTCTTCTTCTTCTTCCCCCTTCTACTTAACCTAAACCTAAACTAAAAACCTAAACTAATTAAAACTAAACTATTTAAACTAATTAAACCTAAACTAATTAAACTAAATAACCTAAACTAATTAATTCTAAACTGAAAAAACTTAAACTAAAAAACCTTATCTAAACAGAAAAGAAAAACAAAAAAACAGAAAAAAAAATGGGAGGGGCTCACTGTGGGGGGGCGGCGACGGGTCGGGGAGGGGCCGGCGACGGGGGGCCGGGGCGGGGCGGTGGAGGAGGCGGGGCGGCGGGGGGCCCGGGCGGCGGGGGGGCCGGGGCGGGGCGGTGGAGGAGGCGGCCTGGGGCGGCGGGGGGCCGGGGCGGCGGGGGGCCGGTGCGGCTGTGGGCCTGGGCGGCGGTGGGGCGCGGGGCGGCGGGGGGCCGGGGCGGGGGGCGACGAGGCGATGGGGCGGCGGGGAGCCGGGGCGGTGGGGCGACAGGGCGGCGGCGCGCGGCGGGCGGCGGCGGCGGGGTGGGAGGAGAAGGGCGAGGAGGAAGTGAGTAACGGGCGGGGGGGTACCTGCCGATAGTCAAGTGCCCTCTTTGCCGTCCGCCAGCCTTTGTCGTCTGCCTTTTTGCCTCTTTGCCGTCTGCTAGCGGACGGCAAAGAGGTGGGCCGTTAAGATTTTTTCAAACGAGCGGGGGGTGGGGGCCACCACACTCTTTGCCGTCTGCCAGCGGACGGCAAAGAATCTTTGCCGTCTGCTGGCGGACGGCAAAGAGCTGGCAGATGGCAAAGAGCTTCTTTGCCGTCAGCCTTTTCTTTGCCATCTGCTTTTGGGTAGCTGATGGCAAAGAGCTTCTTTGCCGTCAGCTAGCAGACGGCAAAGAGCTGGCAGATGGCAAATTAGCTGATTCAAGTAGTGAGTACCTCATCCATATCTAGGATTTGGTCAAAGTAGTTATATCTCGCAAATCAAAATGCCAATCCAGCTTTTGTTCTGTTCTACCTCGGAGTATTACCCCCTTTATGTCAGGATTGTCATGAGAATTGCACCATCTCTCATGAAATTTTGACGCAGTGATACTTCTTGCCATCATTTGTCATTCCTCGGTTCCATGTTGTCGCAACCGGAATGCCGACAAGTGAACCATGATGTGTGAAATCAATAATCCTAGCAACCGTGTTTCTTGGTAGTTAATGGACATTAATATCATTCTTAGTGTGTTGGTTGTCGAATCACTATATTGGGATTGATCGTGATACCTTGTCCTTATTTCTGGTGCACTCTTCAATCTTTGAGTTAGGATTAATCCCTTGCCCTTCTGATCATGTTGTCTTGCCTTGAAAAGCAAGATTGTTCTCGAGCTTAGAGACATATCGGTGGTTCGTGATTTTCCATATATCTTCACGGAAGTATCACCAGGTCATGCCCTGGCCGATATGTTGAGTTCGTGATCAAGTTGGTTCCCCAATAAACCACTCTTTCTCCAAGAATCTGTGTTGGATACCCCTGAGCTAGTTGGTCAAGCTAAACAACAACTTGGAGAGTTGGAAGATAAAAGCTTTGTCCGACTTAGTTTATTTTAAGGGATATCCTTTTGAGTGTGTGTTGAAGAAAGATGATATCTTCTACGATTGGTCCTCGGGATCAATTGTTGGATCTATTGTCTTGTCCAAACTTTGATTTGAGTGTGGGTTATTCTCAAATCAACTCAGAACCAATGATATTCATAATGTTCTCTTACTCGTGGTTGCTTGCTCGAGTATACACCATTATATCCTTTGGGTATGACCAATGCTATCACCTTGTTCACATGATTGTGGAATTCCATTTATATGGAAACCTTGAATTGTTGTTGAGCCCATCGACCACATTCCTATCTTCTCCATGGTTTGTTGGACATTAAGCTAGTGTTGGAAACTTTTATAAGCATTATCTTCATGTCCCGTTCATGAAGCATATGTTTTGATGAAAGAAGTGACTTCCTCTAATTCATGTGCACTTGATGCAAGTTGCCGCTGTGAGTTCGAGAAAGATTGTTTTTGTTCCCTCTGGTACCATCCCAAGTCAGTCATGCATGTGCAAAGTATGCTATGGTTTGACAGGCTCGCTACCTCCATTCCATATGTATGTCCAAGTACACCAAGCCACTGATTGACTTGTTCAAGAAACACGGAGTCTGTTCTAAGGTTAATCCTTTGGACTTCGACGTGTGGAGACTTCAATATCCTTGATGATGGTTCCCCACCTGAACTCAATAGTGTTTTATTATAAGACTTCTACATGGGCATGCTTTTCTTGGACAATGTGTTCACATGTATGTAGCAGAACTAGCTCATGTTTTGGAGCTTGCTATCGTAGCTCATTTCCCGAGAATATCGAAACGTCATCCCGTCGGTTTGTGTTGCAAACTGTCTTTTCCAGACATGCTGTCTGAAATATCCTGTTACCAACCAGATCTGAATCTCAGGCAAATATGATGGTTGGAACTTTTCCAAGATCTATGATGTAGGTCCCGACAAGGTTGATGTTCTGGCCGACACACCTAGCCGAAAGATCTATCATTGTAGTATCTTGATTGAGCTATTTGGCCATCTTCACCATGAGGATCTCGTGCGACTTATCTTGAAGTTGTTCCTTATGGATTTTGTGCTTACGAAGCTCGACCTATACTTGATGGCCATGTTAATGCTTTTAAGCATGATTGTGATATCTAGTACATCAAGGGGAACATTAGAAGCGGAGTGCTAAATGTCTCTCGGTCGATCATCTAGATTTCGTTTCCTTGGCCTCGCTAAGGTGAAATCTGAGAAAGTGTTGTCTCCCTTTGTATCTGCATCCTCCACCCCTATTCATCATGGTAGTATGGAGTTTTGCCAAGATATTTTCATAGATGTTGGTAAACCCCTGATGAATATGGAAATGCTCAAGTTCTTGAGAGCACGCTCAGCCACTGGGTAATATCCTCGGCACCATGTGGAATGTGCTTTCCGTTTACTGAGTTGTCTTATAACTCTAGTCTCTCTCCAACCCGGGTATGCCATTTCTCCAAACTCCTACAAACGATCATTTGTGATTTTCCTTAGGCTGGTTTAGAGAGTTTCAATGATCTATGCATCAAAAGTAATTCTTTTTGCCACTTAAGGGAATAATTCTACGGGTCACCTCCCCTGAGGTGCCTTGTTATGAGATCATGGCAATTATCTTCTCGCTACTTTGAAACCCTTCACTCTTACCTAAGTGTGGCATTGTTGCCTACCAATCTGAACCATCATCATCTGCCTCTTTCCATCTCTCCTCATATGTGTTTGTGTCTCAACTCAAGAGACATTTCTACGTCTCATTCTGTGAATTGATCTTGTGATCATTAAGTTGATCCATCCATGTAGAGTTATCTTGCTCTTTTGTCCTCGTGTTGGGTGAAGATCTCGCAAGCAAAGATGCCAAGATCAATATGACGCAAGGAGTCGACATCTTTAAGAAGGGCAGTTGGATCAAGAAGATTTTGTTAGTTTGTGCCCCCTCTGTCATCTTACCTCACGTCTTGAATCTCGGGACGAGATTCTTGGTTAGTGGGGGTGAGTTGTCACAGCCCTAGAATACCTGAGTGAAATAGTTGCATCTGCACTCATGCATCATGTCTAAAATTTCTGAAAGTTGAATTGAGGTCAGTTGAAACAGCCAGAAATCACTTCAGAAATAATCAACATTAAAATCTTTTCAAATAAGTCCAAGAAAATGTTCCTCTTAGTCTCTGAAGAAAATATTGGCAAGAGGTAAAACTCAAAAAAAATATTTTTGGAATCTCAGTGCTATTTATTTTGGGCCTTTGAATTAAATCAATAACATATTTGAGTTGAATTTATTTCTGTTATATAAGAAATAAAGTTCAAATATTTTTGTAAGTTTGCATGTGACCTTGGACTAGCTCCCTGAGCTCACATGAAAATTTACAGAAAGTTTTAAAATGGTTTGGTTTGTAAATCAAATCAAAACAAAGAAAGAAAAATAGAAAACAGAAACAAATAAAAGAGAGAGAGAGTTACCTAGCCTTACCTGGTTGGCCCAGGTCCTGTACAGCCCACCTGGCAGCCCACTAGCCAGCCCAGCACTATGTTGGCCCGTGCTAGTCACCTGCTTCCTCTCGCCAGGCAGGTAGAGAGGAGCGCGCTGCACACGCTGAGCTCCCCATGCAGCTCCCTGCCCCTCTGCTTTGCCCAGACAGCGCGGCGGCGCCTCGAAGCCCCTCCTCGGCGCCGCCCCGACCCCGCCGACACCCCATTTTCCCCTGGCTCTCTCCTCGCCCTCTCCCCACCATGGCCGACGCAGCCGCAGCCGCACCGCCATCGTAGCCGCGGCCACAGTCGACTCCTCGCCGTGTCCAGAAGCTCCGCCGCACTCCTCTCCATCAAGCAGACTGAGACCCGAGTGCTCGTTCGCCCCGGAGGCATTACACCAACCTCGCCCGACTCCGCCGTCGCTGGAGATCCCCTTCGCCGTCACCACTGCGCCAGCTCGTCCCCGACCTCGCCATCTAGCTCGCTGCAACCGCCGTGAGCCCCTGCCCCTCCCCATCCTATCTGTTCTCGCTCTCGAGCCCCGTAGAACGGCACCAAGTTTCACCGCACGTGCCGCCGCCTGAGCTCGTCGCCGACGTAGCTCCGGCCACCCAACGGCCACACCACCATGCCCACTAACCTCACCGCACCATGTAGGCCACGTAGAGCTGGCCCCGAGCCTCCATGATCACTGCACCGACGAGTTCGTCCTCGTCCGAGCTCCGGCGTTCTCCAAGGTCATCGTCGGCGTCGTTTCCGGTGACCCCGAGCTCCACTTCCACCACCAAACGACGCGGGTTGCTCCCAGCTGCCGGTAGATGGCCTCCGCCGTCGTTTTGGTCGCCGGAATGCAAATCCCGAGCCCTCCGCCACGTCTGCTGCCGCCGCCGGCTAAACATCGGGGCGTCGGCCCTAGTTCACCAAGGGGTTTGACCTCGCCTGGCTCAATGACAGGTGGGGCCGCCCTGCTAACTAACCTAGATTAGGATTAACTAAACCTAGCTAATTTAGTTTAGCTACTGACACGCGGGACCCACTGGTCAGTTTGACCTGGACCATCCCCGTTGACTGCTGACGTCACCCTGACGCAATGCTGACGCAATAAATCATTTACTGGATTTATTCTTATACAGGAAATTCCAGAAAATGTTATAAACTTCAAAAAATCATAGAAATTATTCTGTAACTTCAAATGAAAAGATTTATATATGAAAATTGATCAGAAAAATTCAATCTTTCCACCTGTACTAGTTTCATGCATGTCAGAACAATTTAACCTTGCTTTTTACATGAAACAAGCTAATGCACTAATATGACCTCTTATTTTGGGTTTGCATTTGAATCTTTGATTCAAATGAGCTCAAACCAACCTGTTCTAAGTTGCATTAGCCAAAACACATTCATTTTGCCATGTCATGATCATGCATCATATTGTTGCATTGCATTGATTGTGTTCCCTCTCTGTTGCCGGTAATTGTTCCCCTCAGTAGACGTGGTACTGACGATGAGATCGATGACACCGATGAAGAACTATACTATCTTCAGAAGTGCCAGGCAAGCAAAACCCCCTTGTTCATTCCGATACAATCCCACTCTCTCGCTCCTGCTCTCTTTTACTACATTAGGACAACAACGATTCAACTGTTACATGCTGCGGTAGCTGAACCCCTTTCCTCTGCATGACCTGTCATTGCCACAGTAAATAGATGAAACCCACTAGCATGAGTAGGAGTTGTTTGAGCCCTTATGTGCCTAATCATTCATGCTTGTTTGTCATGCCTGCTACTTCTTAGAGTTGAGTCAGGTCTGATTCATTAGGGATGAATTGGAATGGTGATGAACATGTCCTACTGTGTGTGAGCTAAGTGTGTGAACACGATTTGGTAAAGGTAGCGGTGAGAGGCCATGTAGGAGTACATGGTGGGTTGTCTCATTGAAGCCATCCTCAGGAACTGAGATCTGTGTTTGTGAACCATGAACAACTACTACCATGCATTGGGCCCGAAACCAATGGACCCTCTCGGCTTCTTAACCACCCTTGTCCTTTGTCCAGTTGTTGCAAGTAGTTTCTGGTGTATGTAGTATGCTGGAGGCCGTGCACAATCCTGACCCGAGGGGTGGGCTGCGATGCGGTAGGCACGTGGCCGGGTATGCCGGGCGCCCGTTTGGTGTCGCGGAACCCTGTACACATCGTTCGGGGCCGTATGTGGAAACCTCGGCCGGACTCCCTGCGGATGGTACCTGAATAGGAGATAAACCTGTACTAGAGACTTGAGTGTTTAGGTAGGTCGTGGTCGACACCCTCGTTGGGGTTCCGCTTGAAGGTTGCCGAGTACATGTCGTGTAAACGGCAGTAAGTGGTGAGAGCATGTGTGAAGAAGTACGCCCCTGCAGGGTTAACATCATCTATTCGAATAGCCGTGTCCGCGGTAAAGGACTTCTGGGTTGCTTGTATAGTTCATAGATAACTTGAAGTGGAAACTCTAAAATGCGCAAGATAAGCGTGAGTGCTATGGATGGCGTTCTCATAGGTAGACGGGAGCGGATCCATAGTGGTGTATTGATTGGTGAATATGTGGAATCGTGTGCGCCACCTCAAAAGAGTTGCTTGCAGTCGTAGTTCAGGTTAGCCACTGAGTCAAAGTTGGCTTGCTGCAGTTAAACTCCACTACCCCCTTTGTTGATACCGATGCATATGTAGTTAGTTTTGATATAAGTCTTGCTGGGTACATTTGTACTCACGTTTGCCTATGTTATGTTTTTCCAGAGAGACGTCAGTCTCGCTAGCAGTTCCGCCTGGACTTCGACGTTTAGCTTGTTACCTCAGCTACAATCTTGTGCCCTCGGCAGGGTCTTGTAGATAGTCAGGCTTCTCAGCCTTCTTCATTTGTAGTTGTCTGTACTCAGACAAGTTAAGCTTCCGCATGTGCTTGTTGTTTGTATGCTCTGTATGTTGGGGTCATGAGACCCATGTTTGTAATACTTGGCTCCTCGGAGCCTAATGAATAAATACTTGAGTCGTAGAGTTATCTGGTGATGCCATGTTGTATTTACACATATCGAGTATATTGTATGTATGATTGAAATGCTTGGTATGTGTGGGATCTGACAACCTAGTTGTTTATCCTTGGTAGCATCTCTTATGGGGAAATGTAGTCATGTGCTTCCATGAGCCATAGTAGTCCACTACAGCCCGGTTCACCGGAGTCCTGCTAGCCCAGCACTACTGCCCCGGAACACTTGACTGGCCGGCATGTGATTCCCTTCGTTCCTGTGTCTGTCCCTTCAGGGAAATGTCACGCGGTGACATCCGGAGTCATGCCTAGCCTGCTACAGCCCGGGTTCCCGGAGTCCTGTTAGCCCAGTGCTACAGCCCGGATTCGCACGCTGCTGACCGACATGCTTGATGTTGATTCATGTATGCCTGTCCCCGTAAGTTAGTGCCACTTTGGGTTCACGACAAGTCATGTTGGCCCGGGTTCTCTGTCATATGGATACTAGCGACACTATCGTATACGTGAGCCAAAAGGCGCAAACGGTCTCGGGCCATGGTAAGGCGACACCCGTGGGAATACCGTGCGTGAGGCCGCAACGTGATATGTGGTGTTAGAGGCTAGATCGGTGTGACTTAGAACCAGGGTCCTGACACCCAGCCCGGGGACTTCATAACTCGGCCCGGGGGCTGCAGTAGTTGGCATGGGGACTTTGGCAGGTGGCACGGGGAATGCAGCAGTCGCACCTGGCCCGAGGACTTCAGAACCCGACCCGGGGGCTACAGCAGTTGGCCCGGGGACTTTAACGACAAAACAAGCAGCGGCCGACTCCAACCCACCTCCTCCCAACCCGACCGCCCTGGTTCAACTGGCCGTGATGACAGTGGTCGAAGCACCATCATGGGCGCAGCCCATCCTCAACTTCCAGGTGGGCGGAGAGCTACCAGCCGATGAGATCTCGGGCCGGCAGGTGCAACGCTGGGTAGCTACATACACGATAGTAAACAGAGAGCTTGTCAGGCGCAGCGTGACTGCCGTCTTCCAGCGCTCCGTTGAGACAGAGAAAGGCAAGGCAATCCTCAGAGACATCCACCAAGGCGAGTATGGCCACCACGTGGCCTCCAGATCCCTTGTCGCCAAAGCCTTACGCCATGGTTTCTTCTGGCCAACTACTTTGGACGACACCAAGGATTTGGTCAAGAAGTGCAAAGGCTGCCAAAAAATTGGCTCCAAGCAACATCTGCCGGCTTCTACACTCAAGACCATCCCCCTCACATGGCCATTTGCCGTCTGGGGCCTCGACATGGTGGGCCCATTCAAGACAGCACGCGGCGGCATGACCCATGTGCTGGCCGCCATGGACAAATTCACAAAGTGGATTGAAGCGAAGCCAATCAAGAAGTTGAACGGTTCGACTGTTGTGACCTTCATCGCAGGTATCACCATACGGTATGGTGTACCGCATAGCATCATCACCGACAACGGCATAAACTTTGCCAAAGGTGCCTTGGCCCATTTCTGTGCGACGCTGGGCATCCGACTGGACTTAGCGTCCGTTGCCCATCCACAGTCAAACGGCCAAGTTGAGCGAGCAAACGGCCTCATCTTGTCCGGCATCAAGCCCCCAACTGATCGAGCCGCTGGAGTGTTCGGCTTGCTGCTGGATCGACAAGCTGTCAGCCGTCTTCTGGAGTCTTCGGACCACGCCGAACAAAGCAACCAGCTTCACTCCCTTCTTCCTCGTGTACGGGGCCGAGGCCGCCATCCCAACTGACATCGAGTTTGTCTCGCCTCGCGTCACCATGTACACGGAGGTAGAAGCGAAGGAGGCATGAGAAGACGGCGTCGACCTGTTGGAAGAGGGGCGGCTGTTGGCACTCATCCGGTCCGCCATCTACCAGCAGGGCCTGCGCCACTACAACATTCGGAAGGTCAGCCTTAATCCTTCTGTGAGGGGGACCTTGTGCTCCGACTGATCCAGCGAACAACCGGCCAGCACAAGCTCTCGGCCCCTTGGGAAGGGCCCTTCATCATCAGCAAAGCCTTGGGCAACAACTCCTACTACCTCATCGACACGCAGAAGCCCAGACGCGAAAGAGGGACGATTCCGGCAAGGAAACAGAGCGCCCATGGAACGCAAAACTTCTCTGAAGATTTTGTAGACATCGGGTACCTCGAGGAGAACTCGGAGGCTACCCTTTTTATCTATATGATAAGTTTTATGCCTGTGAATGTATTTGTTTCATTCCCCCGCCTGGCACCGGGTCCGACCAGTCCGCCCGGGGGCTCGCCGCCTTGTCCTATGCTAATGCTACTTGTAGCCGGACAAGTATTGTGCCGACATCTAAAGCCCTCTCTTGTCTTAAGCCACAGTTCGCAGAGCGACTGTCCGACTGGCAAGAGCTAAAGGCGAGAAACGGTGTCTACACAAAAAATGACTAAGGAAAAATGCGCCAGCATAGGCCAAGCCGGCTCCTAGCCTTACCGTCCGGCTGCTGAGCAGCCGGCCGGCCGGCTTCTAATTTGACTTGCTACATTCTAAAGCAGCCAAAGTACTTGTCTTCCTAAATGGACAAGTACATGACCCAGCCACAGACCGCAGAGCGGCTGTCCGGCTGGCAGGGCAGCAGCCAAAGGAAAGCGGCAAAGGAAAATGCCAAAAAGATCATACTAGCAAGGAAAATTAGAACCCGCTAGAGCAGAGACTTGTGCGAGCAAATTAATTTACATAGCAAGGCTCATAGCCAGAATTAAACAGAGTTTGATTACACCCCTAGTGGGTGGAATTACGCGAATTTAACATACTTGTTCAAAAGATTACAAGAACAGGAAAAGATAAGGTAAAGTGGCCGCCTAGGCCAGAGGAGCAAGGCGGATCCGACAGGTTGGTGGAGCCGGCAGTGCCGAATTGTGGAGTGGCTGACTGGCGAGTCTCAGCCTGGTCAAAATCAGTAGCAGTCGGCATAGCCACGCGTGGCTCGCTGGTCGAGGCTCGATCGGGCTGAGGTTGGCCGTCCGCTCCGTCCTCCAGTGTGTTGTCTTCTACATCCTCGTCCTCTTTGTCCTCGCCCTCATCGCTGGAAGCGATCTCCTCTGCCGAGTCCTCCCCATCCGCCGGTCCAGCCCGAACCAGTTGGATGGCACCTCAGCGCCCTCCTTGTCCAGTTCGGGCATGAAGACGGCGGTCTTGGCTTACTCAGCGATCGCCGCCGCGTGTCGAGTAAGTGCCCTGCTCGCCGCTACGAGCTCCGTAGCGGCCTCCTGCCGGAAGGTGGCCAACTAGGCTAAGTCCAGGCCCGGTTACCATGGCTTCACGAACTCTAAGGCCGTTTGAGCATCAGCCCAAGCTACGGTGCACTTCCAAGCATCATAGCGTCCGACCGCTATCTCCAGCCAGCTGGCAGTCCGACTCGGGGTGCGCCGAACCCGGGGGATCTGGCCAGAGAGCGGACAACACCTGGGCCCCGACGTGCTGCAGGCGGCAGAGCATCCAATGAGTCGGCTGCAGGTGCGCTTGGACGGCAAGAACTTGCTCGCCCAGATTTCGGGGCATGTTGGGCGCGATCTCCATGCCCACCCTTTTCAGCACCTCGTGTCGTGCCTTGATGGCCTGGCTGACAGCGACAGATTGGCCGGGAAAGAACTCTTAGCAAGAGGAAATGTCAAAAAATCAGAAGCCAGAAGCCGGCTCCTCAGCAGTCGGCAGTTACTCAGAAGAAGTAACCTACCATCGATCATGTCCTCGATCTCGTCGTAGCCATCGGTCAGGATCTTTTCCTTATCGGCCCAGTTCGAGCGCTGAGTCTCGAACTCGGCCTGGAGGTTAGCATCGCTGTCCCTCATCTTTTGGAGCTCCGCCTTGTGCCGCTCCACCTGGTCCGCCAGCTCCTTGGTCAGGCGTTCGCACTCCTTAGCCGCCTGGTTGCGCTCCTGCTCCTTGGTGTTGAGCTCAGTTTGGACCTCGCCCAGGCGGTGCTGCAGTTCGGCGGCCGCTCTTGCAAAGACAAGAAAGAAAAGACATCAACATCAATAAAGAAGACAAGAAGTTTCCAGGTGATCCGGCCTGACTGCTCAGCAGTCGGCCCGAATCTCGGGGGCTACACCAAGCGGGTGCGCTGGCGCGCCCCCGCAAGAGAGAAGATGGAGTACTCACTCCGGCTCTAGTTCAACTCGCTGGACCGCTTCTCCAGCTCCTGGACTTGGGAGTTGAAGGCGGCCGCGCGGATGTTGTGGTAATCCTGCAACAAGGGCCACAGAAGAACAAACAAGTCAATACTCGGAACTCACCTTGAAGTTCCGAGCCGCCTGCTCAGCAGCCGGCCCGGAACTCGGGGGCTGCACCGACTGGGTGCGCTGGCGCGCCCCCACGGAAGATTACAAGAATCACAAACAAGAAGCAAGAAACATCATCCGTGTCGTCCGTGTCGCAAGGAACTCCGTCATATATTGCTGGAGGGCGGCGGCCTAGGTTTGGAACCGGTCCATGACTTCCTGCGCGACCATGTTCAACATGCTCGTACCGCCCCTAAGCGTCCAGTCCGGTGGGGCGGCGCTGGTGGCCTCAGTGTCGGGGGCCGATGAGCTAGCGGCCCTGATCCCCAACGGCTGTGGCGCTGAGGCCGCCTTCACCGCTTGACGGGTTACAGGAGTGTGGATCGTGGGAATCGGACCCACCACCAACTGGCCACCGCCTGGTGGCACCAGCGGCACGTTAGGCCGACTGCCTGGCGTGTGTGGGGGCACCTTCGCCCCCAGGAAAACAGGGTCGCCCCCTCCCCTCTCCAAGATCGGTAGATCAGCGCCGCCTCTCCTGTCGGCGCATGGCCCTCTGGCACCGGCGGATCCGCGCGCTGCGGGCCGGTGGACACTGAAGCCCGTTTGCGGGACGCCTCCTCCGCCTGCGCCTTGGCGGCCGCGTCCACCTACTCCCTGGCCGCCGCGTCAGCTTGGGCCTTGGCCGCGACATCGGCCTCCTCTTGCGCCACCTTGGCCGCCTCCGCCTTCTCCCTCTCCGCCTTCTCCTGCTCTTCCCGCGCCTCCCGCGCATTCCGCTCCGTCGCCTCCTGGAGGTCGGCGAGTGGGTCCATGCGGCGGGGGTCGGTGGAGCCATCCGCCGCCCCAATCACCGAGCTAGACGTGGCTCACGACAAGGAAAGTGGGGCACTGCACACGAAAGAATGAAGGGAATAAAAAGATTGCGAAGAAAGAAGAGAAAACACAAAGCGGAAAATGCGAAGAAAATCAAGACACTTACACGGACACCAGCAGGAGCCGCTTCGGGGCCTTCTAGAAGAGGGCCACCTTCGCAGCGGCCTCTTGCCGCTTGGTCGCGGTGGCTGGGGTCTTGACCTTATTGGGTCAGCTGCCGTACAACCCGGCGTCGGCTCGGCGCTTCGGTGCACCACCTGTTGCAGTCAGCGCGACTAAGCAGCTGGCGCCCACCCTGTCGGTGCCAAGGGTGCGGCGTGGCTCGTTGTCCTCCTCCTCATCGTCTCGCCAATCCCCGAGGCCGCCTCATGAGGAGCCACCTGCTCCATCAACGCTACCGCCTGCGGCGTCGTCCTCTTCCATGACGGCCGCCCCTAAGTCGGGGTCGTTCACGTCGCTCACCGACCGGTCTGCCAGGTAATGATAGCCCGGGGTCAGTGCATCAGTCACCGAGTGCGTCGAGAAGATCTGCTCACAGCCGACTGGTCAGGCAGCAAAAAGAACCCGGATGAACAAAGAGAAAGAGAATCAAAAGACTCACCGCAGGCAGTGGGTTTGCATGGTTGTACGATGGCTTGCCGAACCGCCACTCCTTCTCTGAGAGCTTGTAGTTGGAGAAGTAGTTCACCAGCCGGACCACCTCCACGTCTGGCAGCTCCTTGGTGCACATCCGGCTTCGGTCCCGGTGCCCGCTCATGCGGCTGATGATGTGGGGCCGGGCTTGGAGGGGCAGCACCTGGCGCGCCACGAAGGCTGTCAGTAGATCTGAGGCCTTGAGGCCCTCCAACTCCATCATCTCCAGGAGCCGGGTGAGAGCGGCGGAGGAGGCGGCCGACAGGTTCTTCGGCCAAAACTGCCAAGTGGTGCAGGGCACGGTAGGCGGGACGGCTACGTAAGCCAGCAGATTGACGTAGTCCATCATCGAGTGGATGATCTCGACGTAGAAGTATGACTTCTGCCATAGCTTGGGCGACTGCAGCAAGGCGAGGGCCGGGAAGCGGACCTCGGAACCCGAGCGCCGCACCGCGACGCAGGCCCGGCACTAGGCCACCTCGTTCTTGGCGGCGGTGCCAAGTTTGAGGTAGAAGAGCTCCCCCCAGAGCTCAAGGGTGGGGAGTGTGCCGTGGTAGCCCTCGTAGAGGGTGACGAAGGCGGACAGTAGCACCACCGTATTCGGCGTGAAATGGTGGGGATGGACCTTGGAGAAGGTGAGGAACGAGCGGAGGAAGCTGCTCGCCGGCAGGCCGAAGCCGCGAAGGAAGTGCGACCAGAAGACGGCGTGTTCGCCGTCCGCCGCGCCGGCGAAATCTCCGTCTCGGGAGGAACACACACCTTCGTGTGCGTCGCGCGAGGAAGCCGCCGAGCCTGGCAAAGGAATGTGAGGTGGTCCTCATATACATTGGAGCCATCACAATCGCCGGAGTGCCCATCGCGCAGCATGGATGCGGGTGCTCGACGGAGGCGTGGCGCGGCGACTAGCGGGCGAATCCGCGGCTGGGCGGAGAAGCCTGGCCACCGCTGAAGCGAAGGAGCTCCGGCGACGAGTGGCAGCACGGCGATGGCGAGAGAGCAAGGGGAGTATAAGAAGATGAAGACGAAGGGCGAGGAGGGCGCGCGTGCGTTCTGCCGCCCCTCCTCCCCCTACTTATAGCCCCCCGGTGGCGAAGCCGAGGGGGCGAGACGTGGGCGGTCGTGGGATTAACTGCGCTCACTCCCACCACGACCCCACGTTTTCCGCGCCGTTAAGGCATGTATTAACCGTGCTTGGAAGCGTAACCGCCCGCCTCAGCCGCAACGGATCGGCGCGCGTGCCGAGGCCCTGTAGTGGCGGGCCCCGGCCTGCGGCGACGTCTCATCATGAGCGTGGGCTGGCAGGCTGGCCTGGCCTGCTGGCGCCGCATGGGGGACGGGCAACTGGCAGCAAGCCTGTCGCCCGGCCAAACCAGCTGCCTCCATTTCCCATTAGCCTTCCGAACAACCACTGGATTTTGCAACCACGTAAGATGCAGTACTCCTCTGACCAAACCAGCTGCCTCCAGTTTCTTGATCTCTTCGGCAATGAATTGCTGCCTCTCCAAGGCCTACTTCCGGACTTTCTGCTTGATAAGTCAGGAATGTGGGCAGACAACAAGGTGGTGCTCGATTACCTCTCTGGGAACACCGGGGATATCAGATGGTTGCCATGCAAACATACCGATATTCGCCCGTTGGAATGCAACGAGCACGCTTTCCTATTTGTCATCGAGGGCAGCGCTGATGGTGAAAGTACCATCAATGCCAGCCAGCCCTGCCGGGACCTTCTTCACTTGGTGTGCAGCAACCTTCGATCTCTTGGTATTGGAACACTCCGGCACGTCGTCAACATGTGCCGTGCACTTGGATGGGGCACACTTCCCGGACTCCTTGCCGGAGGTCCTACAATCCCTCTTCTTCCTTTGTTTTCCTTGGCGGGACCTGTCGCTGCAGCTGCCTCTGTTGCGGCTGCATCCCAGTACATCTTGTCCACAGAGATAATTGCATCCTTCTCATCTGATGTGATAGTGATGACTCCAAGTGGCCCGGGCATCTTCAATGTGTTGTAAGCATAGTGGGATGCTGCCATGAACTTGGCCAGGGCCGGGCGTCCAAGAATCCCATTGTACGGCAGGGGGAGATCAACCACATCAAATACAATCTTCTCAGTCCGATAGTTCAGTTCTCCCCCATACGTCACCGGCAACGTAATCTTCCCTTTGGGATGACTCCTACCGGGATTAGCTCCTTGAAACGTGCCGGTAACCTCTAGCTCTTCTGTTCCTATCTGAAGCTTGCTGATGGCTGCCGGGGAAAACAGCTTCAACCTGGCCCTGCCATCCACTAAAATCTTTGTGATCCTTGAGGTTGCAAATTGTTGGGGAGACCAACAACGACAAACATCCTACCGCAGTGGTGCGGCCAGGGTGATCCTCCTCATCAAAGATGATGGGCGTGCGAGACAATTTGAGCGACTTTCGGGCCTCTAGCGCTGGTTCCACGGCATTGATCTCTCATGCCCATCGCTTAAGCTGGTAGTGAGAGGCGTGCAAAGATGCACCCCCATCAATGCATAGGGTGTTAGTGGCCTTCTGAAACTCCCGCTCGTTGGTTTCCTCTTCATCCCCTCCATCACTCACATCATCACAGATTCCCTTCTCTTGACCCCTGGCGGGTTTTCCTTTGTTCCGAAAGGGTTTTCCGGGGCGATTTGCTTCACCGCCTCGGCCCTTACCGCCAGCAGCATTCTAACCTGTTTCCTTATCACGCTTGTCGTATTCTGCCCTCTGTTTCTTGACAAGCTACTCAACCTGGTAACACTCCTAAAGGTCGTGGCCCTTGGTCCCATGGATCTTGCAGTATGGCCCATCGCCTTTCCCAGCTTTCTCGGCGGCAGCAGCTTCTCGGCAGGCAGTGCAAGTGGCAGCTTCCTTGCTGCGGGGCTCAACCTTGGCCTTCTTGTTGGTACTAGGTGTGCCCGAACCTTCCACGGTCATCACTGCCTTATCTCTTGGCTTCTTACTGCGCTTCTTTCCCATTGTCTTATTGGTTGATTCATTCTCATCCTTTGAATCAACATTGGCACAATCTTCCTCTCCGGGCAACTTCTTTCCTTCCTCCATCCGAGCACACTTATCCACTAGTGTGTATAGGTCCTTCACAGTCTTGGGCAACCGCACGTTCATCTTGGAACGAATGCAACGATTGTGCACATTGGACTGGAAAGCTTCTATAACGGCTGCCGGATGGATATTTGGAATATTTCTATGAACTTTACTGAATCTCGGCAAATGCTTAAAGAGAGTTTCTCCATCCTTCTGCTGAAGAAGTTGCAGGTCGCTGGGCCTGCCCGGCTCTTGGTGGCCACCGGTGAAGTCACCGATGAACTCGTGGCACAGGTCTGCCCATGACGAAATGGAGTTCTCCGGCAGGTGCATCAGCCAAGTCCTCACGTTGGACTTGAGGGCCAAAGGGAAGTAGTTGGCGAACACCTTCTCATCTCTTCCTCCGGCAGCATGAACAGCGATGGTGTACATGCTCAGGAACTCTGTCGGGTTCAGCCTCCTATTGTACTTCTCAGGTATCTCTGGCTTGAACGTGCGAACGGATGGCCAATGGACTTGCCGCAGTTCTCGTGTAAAGGCATGGCAGCCGACCTTGAAAGGTAGGCACCCGCCAACACCGAGCGCAGGCTCATCGACTTTGAGGCCATCGCACCCGTCGGTCTGGCGGAGGTCGTTGCGGCGTCGATCTACAATGACGGGTGCTTCCCCCTGCCACCTATCCTCCGGGGCTCGACGTTGGCCTAGACGTGCTCGAGTATGAGAAGAGGCCATCGAGACATTGTCGGGGTCTTGATTCTGCTACGCCCGCACCAGCTGCCGTCGTGGGGACTACACCATGGGGACGGCCCCCTCTGTTCGGCCTGCAGTACGGGCGGTTGCTATCGCTTGGGGAGGTCGTTGCGGGCCAGCTCGTCGTGAGCCCCCAGCTTCAGCGAAACCGAGCAGGCTTTGGACGGTGGCACACCATTCATCCATCTGCTCGGCTGCTGGTGGAAACCTCAGTAGTAGATGAGCTCGCAGCATAGCCTGTGTGGCTGTGCTTGGCATAGATGTTCATGACGTCGACCGCACCGTCACCTGGCTCCTGACGGTGCGAGTGAAGGAAATATGCCCTAGAGGCAATAATAAAGTATTATATATTTCCTTATATCATGATAAATGTTTATTATTCATGCTAGAATTGTATTAACCGGAAACATAATACATGTGTGAATACATAGACAAACAGAGTGTCACTAGTATGGCTCTACTTGACTAGCTCGTTAATCAAAGATGGTTATGTTTCCTAGCCATAGACATGAGTTGTCATTTGATTAACGAGATCACCTCATTAGGAGAATGACATGATTGACTTGACCCATTCCGTTAGCTTAGCACCCGATCGTTTAGTATGTTGCTATTGCTTTCTTCATGACTTATACATGTTCCTCTGACTATGACATTATGCAACTCCCGTTTACCGGAGGAACACTTTGTGTGCTACCAAACATCACAACGTAAATGGGTGATTATAAAGGTGCTCTACAGGTGTCTCCAAAGGTACTTGTTGGGTTGGCGTATTTCGAGATTAGGATTTGTCACTCCGATTGTCGGAGAGGTATCTCTGGGCCCACTCGGTAATGCACATCACTATAAGCCTTGCAAGCATTGTGACTAATGAGTTAGTTGCGGGATGATGTATTACGGAACGAGTGAAGAGACTTGCCAGTAACGAGATTGAACTAGGTATCGAGATACCGAGGATCGAATCTCGGGCAAGTAACATACCGATGACAAAGGGAACAACGTATGTTGTTATGCGGTCTGACCGATAAACATCTTCGTAGAATATGTGGGAGCCAATATGGGCATCCAGGTCCCACTATTGGTTATTGACCGGAGAGGTGTCTCGGTCATGTCTACATAGTTCTCGAACCCGAAGGGTCCACACGCTTAACGTTACGATGACAGTTTTATTGAGTTTTGATGTACCGAAGGAGTTTTGATGTACCGAAAGGTTCCGAGTGATTCGGGTATTTTTTCGGAGTACCGGAGAGTTACGGGAATTCGTATTGGGCCTTAATGGGCCATACGGGAAAGGAGGGAAAGTCCTCAAAGGGTGGCCGCACCCCTCCCCATGGGCTAGTCCGAATTGGACTAGGGGGGGGCCTTCCTTCTTTCTCCTTTCCCCTTCCCTTCTCCTACTCCCACAAGGAAAGGAGGAGTCCTACTCCCGGTGGGAGTAGGACTCCCCCCTTGGGCGCGCCACCTCCCCTTGGCCGGCCCTCTTCCCCTTGCTCCTTTATATACGGGGGCAGGGGGGCACCCCATAGACACACTTGATATACGATAGTTTAGCCGTGTGCAGTGCCCCCCTCCACCATATTACACCTCGATAATACCGTTGCGGAGCTTAGGCGAAGCCCTGCATCGGTGGAACATCATCATCGTCACCACGCCGTCGTGCTGACGAAACTCTCCCTCAACACTCGGCTGGATCGGAGTTCGAGGGACGTCATCAAGCTGAACGTGTGTAGAACTCGGAGGTGCCGTGCGTTCGGTACTTGATCGGTCGGATCGTGAAGACATACGACTACATCAACCGCGTTGTGATAACGCTTCCGTTGTCGGTCTACGAGGGTACGTGGACAACACTCTCCCCTCTTGTTGCTATGCATCACCATGATCTTGCGTGTGCGTAGGAATTTTTTAGAAATTACTACGTTACCCAACAGTGGCATCCGAGCCTGGTTTATGCGTTGATGCTATGCACGAATAGAACACAAGTGAATTGTGGGCGATATAAGTCATACTGCTTACCAGCATGTCATACTTTGGTTCAGCGGTATTGTGAGATGAAGCGGCCCGGACCGACATTACGCGTACGCTTACGCGAGACTGGTTTCACCGTTGCGAGCACTCGTTGCTTAAAGGTGACTGGCGGGTGTCTGTCTCTCTCACTTTAGTTGAACCGAGTGTGGCTACGCCCGGTCCTTGCGAAGGTTAAAACAGCACCAACTTGACAAACTATCGTTGTGGTTTTGATGCGTAGGTAAGAACGGTTCTTGCTAAGCCCGTAGCAGCCACGTAAAACCTGCAACAACAAAGTAGAGGACGTCTAACTTGTTTTTGGAGGGCATGTTGTGATGTGATATGGTCAAGACATGATGTGATATAATTTGTTGTATGAGATGATCATGTTTTGTAACCGAGTTATCGGCAACTGGCAGGAGCCATATGCTTGTCGCTTTATTGTATGAAATGCAATCACCATGTAATAGTTTTACTTTATCACTAAGCGGTAGCGATAGTCGTAAAAGCAATTAGTTGGCGAGACGACAACGATACTAGGATGGAGATCAAGGTGTCGCACCGGTAACGATGGTGATCATGACGGTGCTTCGGAGATGGACATCACGAACACGGTGCTTCGGAGATGGAGATCACGAACACGGTACTTCGGAGATGGAGATCACGAACACGGTGCTTCGGAGATGGAGATCACGAACACGGTCCTTCGGAGATGGAGATCACGAACACGGTGCTTCGGAGATGGAGATCACAAGCACAAGATGATGATGGCCATATCATATCACTTATATTGATTGCATTTGATGTTAATCCTTTAGGCATCTTATCTTGCTTTGATTGACGGTAGCATTATAAGATGATCTCTCACTAAAATTTCAAGATAAAAGTGTTCTCCCTGAGTATGCACCGTCGCGAAAGTTCTTCGTGCTGAGACACCACGTGATGATCGGGTGTGATAGGCTCTACGTTCAAATACAACGGGTGCAAAATAGTTGCACACGCGGAATACTCAGGTTAAACTTGACGAGCCTAGCATATACAGATATGGCCTCGGAACACAGAGACTGAAAGGTCGAGCGTGAATCATATAGTAGATATGATCAACATAGTGATGTTCACCATTGAAACTACTCCATCTCACGTGATGATCGGACATGGTTTAGTTGATTTGGATCACGTAATCACTTAGATGATGAGAGGGATGTCTATCTAAGTGGGAGTTCTTAAGTAATATGATTAATTGAACTTAAATTTATCATGAACTTAGTCCTGATAGTATTTTGCAAATTATGTTGTAGATCAATAGCTCGCGTTGTTGCTTCCCTGTTTATTTTTGATATGTTCCTAGAGAAAAATTATGTTGAAAGATGTTAGTAGCAAAGATGCGGATTGGATCCGTGATCTGAGGATTATCCTCATTGCTGCACAGAAAAATTATGTCCTTGATGCACCGCTAGGTGACAGACCTATTGCAGGAGCAGATGCAGACGTTATGAACGTTTGGCTGGCTCAATATGATGACTACTTGATAGTTTAGTGCACCATGCTTAACAGCTTAGAATCGGGACTTCAAAGACGTTTTGAACGTCATGGAACATATAAGATGTTCCAGGAGTTGAAGTTAATATTTCAAGCAAATACCCGAGTTGAGAGATATGAAGTCTCCAACAAGTTCTATAGCTAAAAGATGGAGGAGAATCGCTCAACTAGTGAGCATGTGCTCAGATTGTCTGGGTACTACAATCGCTTGAATCAAGTGGGAGTTAATCTTCCAGATAAAATAGTGATTGACAGAATTCTCTAGTCACCATCACCAAGTTAGTAGAACTTCGTGATGAACTATAGTATGCAAGGGATGACGAAAGTAATTCCCGAGCTCTTCGTGATGCTGAAATCGACGAAGGTAGAAATCAAGAAAAACATCAAGTGTTGATGGTTGACGAGACCAGTAGTTTCAAGAAAAGGGCAAAGGGAAGAAGGGGAACTTCAAGAAGAACGGCAAGCAAGTTGCTGCTCAAGTGAAGAAACCTAAGTCTGGTCCTAAGCCTGAGACTAAGTGCTTCTACTGCAAAGGGACTGGTCACTGGAAGCGGAACTACCCCAACTATTTGGTCGATAAGAAGGATGGAGAAGTGAACAAAGGTATATTGGATATACATGTTATTGATGTGTACTTTACTAGTGTTTATAGCAACCCCTCGGTATTTGATACTGGTTCAGTTGCTAAGAGTAGTAACTCGAAACGGGAGTTGTAGAATAAATAGAGACTAGTAAAAGGCGAGGTGACGATGTGTGTTGGAAGTAGTTCCAAGATTGATATGATCATCATCGCACACTCCCTGTACTTTCGGGATTAGTGTTGAAACTAAATAAGTGTTATTTGGTGTTTGCGTTGAGCATGAATATGATTTGATCATGTTTTTTGCAATACGGTTATTCATTTAAGTTAGAGAACAATCGTTGTTCTGTTTACATGAATAAAAACCTTCTATGGTCATACACACCAACAAAAATGGTTTGTTGGATCTCGATCGTAGTGATACACATAATCATAATATTGAAGCCAAAAGATGCAAAGTTAATAATGATAGTGCAACTTATTTGTGGCACTGCCGTTTAGGTCATATTCGTGTAAAGCGCATGAAGAAACTCCATACTGATGGGATTTTGGAATCACTTGATTCTGAATCACTTGATGCTTGCGATCCGTGCCTCATGGGCAAGATGACTAAAACGCCGTTCTCCGGAACTATGGAGAGAGCAACAGATTTGTTGGAAATCATACATACATATGTATGTGGCCCGATGAATATTGAGGCTCATAGCAGGTATCATTATTTTCTGACCTTCACAGATGATTTGAGCAGATATGGGTATATTTACTTAATGAAACAGAAGTCTGAAACATTTGAAAAGTTCATATAATTTCAAAGTGAAGCGAAAATCATCGTAACAAGAAAATAAAGTTTATACGATTTGATCGTGGAGAAGAGTATTTTAGTTACGAGTTTGGCCTTCAGTTAAAACAATGTGAAATAGTTTCACTACTCACGCCACCTGGAACACCACGGTGTAATGGTGTGTCCGAACATCGTAACCGTACTTTATTAGATATGGTGCGATATATGATGTCTCTTACCGATCTACCACTATCGTTTTGGGGTTATGCATTAGAGACAGCTGCATTCACGTTAAATAGGGCACCATCAAAATCCATTGAGACAACGCCTTATGAACTGAGGTTTAGCAAGAAACCAAAGTTGTCGTTTCTTAAAATTTTGGGGTTGTGATGCTTATGTGAAAAAGTTTCATCCTGATAAGCTCAAACCCAAATCGGAGAAATGTGTCTTCATAGGATACCCAAAGGAAACAGTTGGGTATACCTTCTATCACAGATCCGAAGGCAAGACATTCGTTGCTTAGTATGGATCCTTTCTAGAGAAGGAGTTTCTCTCAAAAGAAGTGAGTGGGAGGAAAGTACAACTTGATGAGGTAATTGTACCTGCTCCCTTGTTGGAAAGTAGTTCATCGCAGAAACCAGTTTCTATGACGCCTATACCAATTAGTGAGGAAGTTAATGATGATGATCATGGAACTTCAGATCAAGTTATTACTGAACCTCGTAGGTCAACCAGAGTAAGATCCGCACGAGAGTGGTACGGTAATCCTGTTCTGGAGGTTATGTTACTAGACCATGACGAACCTACGAACTATGAAGAAGCGATGGTGAGCCCAAATTCCGCAAAATGGCTTGAGGCCATGAAATCTGAGATGAGATCCATGTATAAGAACAAAGTATGGACTTTGGTTGACTTGCCCGATGATCGGCAAGCCATAGAAAATAAATGGATCTTCAAGAGGAAGACGGCCGCTGATAGTATGTCACTATCTACAAAGCTAGAATTGTCGCAAAAAGGTTTTCGACAAGTTCAAGATGTTGACTATGATGAGAGTTTCTCACTCGTATCTATGCTTAAGTCTGTCCGAATCATGTTAGCAATTGCCGCATTTTATGAAATATGGCAAATGGATAAACAAAACTGCATTCCTTAATGTATTTATGAAAGAAGAGTTGTATATGATGCAACCAGAAGGTTTTGTCAATCCTAAAGGTGCTAACAAAATATGCAAGCTCCAGCGATCCATCAATGGACTGGTGCAAGCATCTCGGAGTTGGAATATACGCTTTGATAAGTTGATCAAAGCATATAGTTGTATACAGACTTGCGGTGAAGCCTATATTTACAAGAAAGTGAGTGGGAGCACTACAACATTTCTGATAAGTATATGTGAATGACATATTGTTAATCAGAAATAATGTAGAATTATTCTGCAAGCATAAAGGAGTGTTTGAAAGGAGTTTTTCAAAGATAGACCTCGGTGAAGCTGCTTACATATTGAGCATCAAGATCTATAGAGATAGATGAAGACGCTTGATAAGTTTTTCAATGAGTACATACCTTAGCAAGATTTTGAAGTAGTTCAAAATAGAACAGTCAAAGAAAGAGTTCTTGCCTGTGTTACAAGGTGTGAAATTGAGTAAAGACTCAAAGCCCGATCACGGCAGAAGATAGAAAGAGAATGAAAGTCATTCCCTATGCCTTGGCCATAGGTTCTATAAAGTATGCCATGCTGTGTACCAGATCTATTGTATACCCTACACTGATTTTGGCAAGGGAGTACAATAGTGATCTAGGAGTAGATCACTGGACAGCGGTCAAAATTATCCTTAGTGGAATAAGGAAATGTTTCTTGATTATGGAAGTGACAAAAGGTTCGTCGTAAAGGGTTACGTCGATGCAAGTTTTGACACTAAATCTAGATGACTCTAAGTCTCGGTCTAGATACATATTGAAAGTGGGAGCAATTAGCTAGAGTAGCTCCGTGCAGAGCATTGTAGACATAGGAATTTGCAAAATCCTTACGGATCTGAATGTGACGGACCCGTTGACTAAAATTATCTCACAATCAAAACATGATCACACCTTAGTACTCTTTGGGTGTTAATTACATAGCGATGTGAACTACATTATTGACTCTAGTAAACCGTTTGAGTGTTGGTCACATAGAGATGTGAACTATGGGTGTTAATCACATGGTGATGTGAATTATTGATGTTAAATCACATGGCGATGTGAACTAGATTATTGACTCTAGTGCAAGTGGGAGACTGAAGGAAATATGCCCTAGAGGCAATAATAAAGTATTATATATTTCCTTATATCATGATAAATGTTTATTATTCATGCTAGAATTGTATTAACCGGAAACATAATACATGTGTGAATACATAGACAAACAGAGTGTCACTAGTATGCCTCTATTTGACTAGCTCGTTAATCAAAGATGGTTATGTTTCCTAGCCATAGACATGAGTTGTCATTTGATTAACGAGATCACCTCATTAGGAGAATGACGTGATTGACTTGACCCATTCCGTTAGCTTAGCACCCGATCGTTTAGTATGTTGCTATTGCTTTCTTCATGACTTATACATGTTCCTCTGACTATGACATTATGCAACTCCCGTTTACCGGAGGAACACTTTGTGTGCTACCAAACGTCACAACGTAAATGGGTGATTATAAAGGTGCTCTACAGGTGTCTCCAAAGGTACTTGTTGGGTTGGCGTATTTCGAGATTAGGATTTGTCACTCCGATTGTCGGAGAGGTATCTCTGGGCCCACTCGGTAATGCACATCACTATAAGCCTTGCAAGCATTGTGACTAATGAGTTAGTTGCGGGATGATGTATTATGGAATGAGTAAAGAGACTTGCCAGAAACAAGATTAAACTAGGTATCGAGATACCGACGATCGAATCTCGGTCAAGTAACATACCGATGACAAAGGGAACAACGTATGTTGTTATGCGGTCTGACCGATAAAGATCTTCGTAGAATATGTGGGAGCCAATATTGGCATCCAGGTCCCGCTATTGGTTATTGACCGGAGAGGTGTCTCGGTCATGTCTACATAGTTCTCGAACCCGAAGGGTCCGCACGCTTAACGTTATGATGACAGTTTTATTGAGTTTTGATGTACCGAAGGAGTTCGGAGTCCCGGATGAGATCGGGGACATGACGAGGAGTCTCGAAATGGCCGAGACGTAAAGATCGATATATTGGACGACTATATTCGGACTTCGGAAAGGTTCCGAGTGATTCGGGTAATTTTCGGAGTACCGGAGAGTTACGGGAATTCGTATTGGGCCTTAATGGGCCATACGGGAAAGGAGGGAAAGACCTCAAAGGGTGGCCGCACCCCTCCCCATGGGCTAGTCCGAATTGGACTAGGGAGGGGGGGCGCCCCCTTCCTTCTTTCTCCTTTCCCCTTCCCTTCTCCTACTCCCACAAGGAAAGGAGGAGTGGGAGTAGGACTCCTCCCTTGGGCGCACCACCTCCCCTTGGCCGGCCCTCTTCCCCTTGCTCCTTTATATACGGGGGCAGGGGGCACCCCATAGACACACTTGATATATGATATTTTAGCCGTGTGCGGTGCCCCCTCCACCATATTACACATTTGATAATACCGTTGCGGAGCTTAGGCGAAGCCCTGCGTCGGTGGAACATCATCATCGTCACCACGCCATCGTGCTGACGAAACTCTCCCTCAACACTCGGCTGGATCGGAGTTCGAGGGACGTCATCGAGCTGAACGTATGTAGAACTCGGAGGTGCCGTGCGTTCGGTACTTGATCGGTCGGATCGTGAAGACGTACAACTACATCAACCACGTTGTGATAACGCTTCCGCTGTCGGTCTACGAGGGTACGTAGACAACACTCTCCCCTCTCGTTGCTATGCATCACCATGATCTTGCGTGTGCGTAGGAAATATTTTGAAATTACTACGTTACCCAACAGCGAGCGGCAGCGGCGGCGGTGCCGCGCCCACGCTGCTGTGTGACGACCACCTGAGTAGCGGGGTTGCACAGTGGTGGTGCTCGAGGGTCAGCGGCTCCATCGAGCGCAGCGGTCTGGTTGGCTCGTCCGGGAGGAGGCGCATGCGCCGCGGTCGCTCCCGTGGTGGGGATGCCCGGAGGGCGATGGCTTACCCCGGACCAAGCGTCGTTGCTGCGGCTGTGCTCGTCTGTGGGAGGAGGTGCTGTAGACGGAGTGACCCCCTCGCCCGCACCTTGCGGAGCGTGACCGTCGAGGAGCTGGTGATGTTGTTCTCCTCCGATATCTCCTGCCCCCGTGTCGTCTGCGGGGGAAGTGGTGATGGCGCCACCTGCTCCAACCACGTCCCAGCAGCGTTCACGTCCTCGCTTGCCTTCGCATCCCCCGCGACATTAGAGGCCGCGGGCGGCGGAGCCTTCGAGGTGGATGGATGGGCCGAAGTACCGGACCTCTACTTGGGCGCAATGGTCGATGGCGTAGTCAAGATGAGGATGGTGATGTTGATGATGCGATGCGCACACTTTCAGGTTCGCACAAGCGATCCCCCTACCTAGCGCGCCAAAGATGTTGCGGGATATCCGCGGCCAGCTATGGGACTAGGAGGCCCCTTTCTGGTTCGGCAGGGGGACGTCGTGTTGCACAAAGAGCAGACCAGCGTACGACAGCATGACAGAGAGCACACAAGCAATTTACCTAGGTTAGGGCCGCCGTGAGGCGTAAAACCCTACTCCTGCTTTGGTGGATTGATGGTGGAATGGAGGTGGTGCAGCATAGTACACATTCCCAGCAGGGGCTGCCTTAGGGCAGTAGCCACTACGCGCGTATGGGAGTCTGGGTTCATCAACTTTCCTACCCTTTCTACGTGTGCCATGGGCCTCCTTTTATAGATCAAGGGATCACCACAATAGCAAAGTAGTCATTATGCACTGATATGATAGCAAATAGTGCCATCATACCTAACTCTACGGGCTGACAGGGTGCATTAAATGAACAACTTAGTGTCACATCACTGGTTGCCCGGCAAGGCTTGTCGGGCTATCTTGCCAGCTCCGTGCCTGTTCTCTTGACACATCGCAGGACGAGTGTCATATGTGGGTTTCTTCTGTAGGAAATGGCTGCCATGTGGCGAATGGCTGCCACTTAATCACCTTGCGGCTTGACACCGCACTTATCGACAACGTGGGTCGCGCTTGAGTGGTTGGTTAGGTGGTTTTGCCTCCGCGAGCCCCGGCAAGCCCTGCCAGGGCGCCTCGGGTGCCTACTTCTAGGGGTGGCCTGGCCCCTTGCCGGGCTAGCCTGTCCGTAAAGGGAGGCCCTTCTCTTGGCGATATCTTGCTCCTCTGGCTTGGCCTTAGTCTCTCTGAGTTGCATGCTGGTTCTTCAAACCTCTTGATTGTTTGAACTCTGACTTGGGCTGGTGCTTCAATCTTGCTCTTGTGCCTGTGCACAGTCTGGGCAACAGACCCAGGGTCTGTTGCACCGACACCTTCTTCCACAGTAAGTGATAAGAAGACCCTCTCCCGCAGAGGGCGCTCGTCAAGTGAAAATAAGACCCACCACGTGCTGACGTCTACTCCCAAGGGTCGCCACACTATGCGTAAAAATGCCTCGGGAGCTGCATGGACCGCGCCAGCTTCGACCCTTGATGGGAGATCAAAGCGGAAAGCTTCTGCCAAGGCGGAAGTACCTGCCCCTCGGCCCGAAGGTAACATATTTCGGAATTATTGCGAGGGTCACCGCTGGCACTTTCTTATTAGATCTTGATCAATTTTGCACAAGGCGTATGCCCGTACACCAATCCGAGGACCTTCCAGATGCGCCGAACCGCAACTCCAGGCCCAAGTCTTCGGCACGAACGACAGCCTCCTCCGAATACACGACAGCTGGTGTGCCTCCGACGAATTCCGACGATGTTTCGGTCACTAATTCCGAGGATAAGAGCGTAATGAACCATCACCACCAGAGGGAGACTTTATGTCATACTGCCTTCGCCGAACAAGAATTTAATGAGTTTAGTTCGGTGGATGCCTACCGTGGAGCACCCCAGGCAGGACTGGATGGGATTGCTGGTCTATTTGCCACCAAGGTGCAGGTATATAGCTTAAAAGCATATCGTCTTCCTAACCAACTAGCCCCCAAGCCTTAATTCGGGCGGGATGGTTGAGGGTGTCTAATGATATTATTTTTGTAGGCCGCAAGAGAGTAGAACAAGAAGCTGTCCGAGGACCTTGTAGTGAGTGGGATGCAATTGGTCGAAGCCAAGCCGAACTAGATGCGGCTCGAAAAGCCAACAGCATATTGTCCGGTGAGTAGTAAAGACTATTTTCCTAAGTATACGTTGTATGCCAAGCATTAACATTGTATTCTCCCTACAGCTGTGGGAGCTATAAACAATCTGCGGAGGGAGCTGGAGGCTGGAAAACGAGTACTATTGGGGATATGGTTACTAGGTATGACCTGCCCAGGAGGGGCCGGGTCATGCCGCTGGCGGGTTAAAGTCGAAGAGGCCTGATGAGGCCCAAGAAGATATGAAGATGGCGGTTCATAGAGCAAGCCAATGGAAGGCCCAAGACTCGGATCCGACTTGAGGCCAACGGATGTGAGCCGCCATATGTTTAACTTGTACTGTAAGGAAAGCTTAGTTAGAAACCGAGGCAATCACGTTTGTATGAACCGGCCAGGACTTTGTAAGCCGCCGGGCTTTAACCTGTATATAAAGGGGTGACCCGGCAGCGGGTTAACTCAAGAAACAACTCACCGAGAACTAGGTCAAGCGTATTCACTCCCTGGTAATCGAAACTCAAGCAATACAACCTAACGTAGGAGTAGGCTTTTACCTCGTTAAGAGGGGCCGAACCTGGGTAAACTCTCTATGTCCTTTGTCCCGTTTAACCCCTTCAAGCTAACCTAGCTGCGATAGCTCCACACCTAAGTCCCACGACAGTTGGCGTCTGCCGTGGGGCGAGCGCGAGGTGGTTTCGAGTTCTTGAAGGGAAGCTTCTCTGGGATCAAGGGATATGTCGTGGGTCGGATGACCAAGAGTCGTCGTGGCAAGATCTACATCGACGACGTAGGCTGGGCTCTCGAGGCCGATTCAATTGAATACGGGTACCGGGTCCCCTTCGACAGAATTCACGTCTTCATCAGCAAGATCGGCGAGTCGGAGCCTGAGTCAGACACCTGCACCGACATCATCGAGATGGCTCAGAGCGTGCGACCCGCCAAGGTTCAAACTACCATGAAACATGCTTTTGTGGGTTTTACTCACGGAGCGGATCTTGAGGAAGGAGCTGTGCCCAGTGGAGAGATTGCCATCTACTCTGATGATGAGTCCTCAACCGTCAAGACAAATTCCATGTATCAATTGCAAGACGGCGGGCTTGGGGGCTGTTCCGATGGCGATAGTATTCCGGACACCTATGAGCTGCCGAACAGGGTTGCGATCTTCATGGCCGGCACACAACCGGTGCTCAATTCAGCAACTGTTGCGGGTATGACGTCCGTTTCAATGGCCGAGGCGACGGCCGGAGCGAGCGGCTCTGCACGCTCGCCGGCTCAGGTTCTGTCCGAGCTCTTGGACGCTTTGGAGACTTTAATGGGGGAAGAGGTAACTCCAGAGACTCAAGCACATCATAAGGTGGATGTCGTGAAGCTGCGAGATGAGATAGCTCAAGCCAAGGAAGAGCATAATGCTGAGAACACTAGGATGGCGACAAAGCGAGCTGCCTTGGACGCGCAATCACAACGGATTCAAGTTGAGGCTTTCCGGCCAAGTTTGGATCAAACTACATCTAACGCTATTCTACGAAGGAGGCACCAGAGTCGTCTACCTCCGGATTATGATGCAAGGAATCTTTTCAACACCCCTGGGACAGGACCAAGTAACCCGCCCGAGGTAACCCGGGCTGTTGAAGCACCTGCGGCCGGGGCGACGGTTCAACCGCATGTTGCGGATCCGCCCAGTTTGAATTTAACCCCGCCTCCGCGAGCCCCGGCAAGCCCTGCCAGGGTGCCTCGGGCGCCTACTTATGGGGGTGGCCTGGCCCCTTGCCGGGCTTGCCTGTCCGTAAAGGGAGGCCCTTCTCTTGGCGATATCTTGCTCCTCTGGCTTGGCCTTAGTCTCTCTGAGTTGCATGCTGGTTCTTCAAACCTCTTGATTGTTTGAACTCTGACTTGGGCTGGTGCTTCAATCTTGCTCTTGTGCCTGTACATAGTCTGGGCAACAGACCCAGGGTCTGTTGCACCGACACCTTCTTCCACAGTATGTGATAAGAAGACCCTCTCCCGCAGAGGGCGCTCATCAACTGAAAATAAGACCCCCCACGTGCTGACTTCTACTCCCAAGGGTCGCCACACTATGCGTAAAAATGCCTCGGGAGCTGCATGGACCGCGCCAGCTTCGACCCTTGATGGGAGATCAAAGCGGAAAGCTTCTGCCAAGGCGGAAGTACCTGCCCCTCGGCCCGAAGGTAACATATTTCGGAATTATTGCGAGGGTCACCGCTGGCACTTTCTTATTAGATCTTGATCAATTTTGCACAAGGCGTATGCCCGTACACCAATCGGAGGACCTTCCAGATGCGCCGAACCGCAACTCCAGGCCCAAATCTTCGGCACGAACGACAACCTCCTCCGAATACACGACAGCTGGTGTGCCTCTGATGAATTCCGACGATGTTTCGGTCACTAATTCCGAGGATGAAAGCGTAATGAACCATCACCACCGGAGGGAGACTTTATGTCATACTGCCTTCGCCGAACAAGAATTTAATGAGTTTAGTTCGGTGGATGCCGACCGTGGAGCACCCCAGGCAGGACTGGATGGGATTGCTGGTCTATTTGCCACCAAGGTGCAGGTATATAGCTTAAAAGCATATCGTCTTCCCTAACCAACTAGCCCCCAAGCCTTAATTCGGGCGGGATGGTTGAGGGTGTCTAATGATATTATTTTTGTAGGCCGCAAGAGAGTAGAACAAGAAGCTGTCCGAGGACCTTGTAGTGAGTGGGATGCAATTGGTCGAAGCCAAGGCCGAACTAGATGCGGCTCGAAAAGCCAACAGCATATTGTCCGGTGAGTAGTAAAGACTATTTTCCTAAGTATACGTTGTATGCCAAGCATTAACATTGTATTCTCCCAACAGCTGTGGGAGCTATAAACGATCTGCGGAGGGAGCTGGAGGCTGGAAAATGAGTACTATTGGGGATATGGTTACTAGGTATGACCTGCCCAGGAGGGGCCGGGTCATGCCGCTGGCGGGTTAAAGTCGAAGAGGCCTGATGAGGCCCAAGAAGATATGAAGATGGCGGTTCATAGAGCAAGCCAATGGAAGGCCCAAGACTCGGATCCGACTTGAGGCCAACGGATGTGAGCCGCCATATGTTTAACTTGTACTGTAAGGAAAGCTTAGTTAGAAACCGAGGCAATCACGTTTGTATGAACCGGCCGGGACTTTGTAAGCCGCCGGGCATTAACCTGTATATAAAGGGGTGACCCGGCAGCGGGTTAACTCAAGAAACAACTCACCGAGAACTAGGTCAAGCGTATTCACTCCCTGGTAATCGAAACTCAAGCAATACAACCTAACGTAGGAGTAGGCTTTTACCTCGTTAAGAGGGGCCAAACCTGGGTAAACTCTCTATGTCCTTTGTCCCGTTTAACGCCTTCAAGCTAACCTAGCTGCGATGGCTCCACACCTAAGTCCTTTTGCTAGGGCATCTTCCGTGTCAAGTCCACGACAGTTGGCGTCTACCGTGCGGCCAGCGCGAGGTGGTTTCGAGTTCTTGAAGGGAAGCTTCTCTGGGATCAAGGGATATGTCGTGGTTCGGATGACCAAGAGTCGTCGTGGCAAGATCTACATCGACGACGTAGGCTGGGCTCTTGAGGCCGATTCAATTGAATACGGGTACCGGGTCCCCTTCGACAGAATTCACGTCTTCATCAGCAAGATCGGCGAGTCGGAGCCTGAGTCGGACACCTGCACCGACATCATCGAGATGGCTCAGAGCGTGCGACCCGCCAAGGTTCAAACTACCATGAAACATGCTTTTGTGGGTTTTACTCACGGAGCGGATCTTGAGGAAGGATCTGTGCCCAGTGGAGAGATTGCCATCTACTCTGATGATGAGTCCTCAACCGGCAAGACAAATTCCATGTATCAATTGCAAGACGGCGGGCTTGGGGGCTGTTCCGATGGCGATAGTATTCCGGACACCTATGAGCTGCCGAACAGGGTTGCGATCTTCATGGCCGGCACACAACCGGTGCTCAATTCAGCAACTGTTGCGGGTATGACGTCCGGTTCAATGGCCGAGGCGACGGCCGGAGCGAGCGGCTCTGCACGCTCGCCGGCTCAGGTTCTGTCCGAGCTCTTGGACGCTTTGGAGACTTTAATGGGGGAAGAGGTAACTCCAGAGACTCAAGCACATCATAAGGTGGATGTCGTGAAGCTGCGAGATGAGATAGCTCAAGCCAAGGAAGAGCGTAATGCTGAGAACACTAGGATGGCGACAAAGCGAGCTGCCTTGGACGCGCAATCACAACGGATTCAAGTTGAGGCTTTCCGGCCAAGTTTGGATCAAACTACATCTAACGCTATTCTACGAAGGAGGGACCAGAGTCGTCTACCTCCGGATTATGATGCAAGGAATCTTTTCAACACCCCTGGGGCAGGACCAAGTAACCCGCCCGAGGTAACCCGGGCTGTTGAAGCACCTGCGGCCGGGGCGACGGTTCAACCGCATGTTGCGGATCCGCCCGGTTTGAATTTAACCCCGCCTCCGCGAGCCCCGGCAAGCCCTGCTAGGGCGCCTCGGGCGCCTACTTATGGGGGTGGCCTGGCCCCTTGCCGGGCTTGCCTGTCCGTAAAGGGAGGCCCTTCTCTTGGCGATATCTTGCTCCTTTGGCTTGGCCTTAGTCTCTCTGAGTTGCATGCTGGTTGTTCAAACCTCTTGATTGTTTGAACTCTGACTTAGGCTGGTGCTTCAATCTTGCTCTTGTGCCTGTGCATAGTCTGGGCAACAGACCCAGGGTCTGTTGCACCGACACCTTCTTCCACAGTAAGTGATAAGAAGACCCTCTCCCGCAGAGGGCGCTCCTCAAGTGAAAATAAGACCCCCCACGTGCTGACTTCTACTCCCAAGGGTCGCCACACTATGCGTAAAAATGCCTCGGGAGCTGCATGGACCGCCCCAGCTTCGACCCTTGATGGGAGATCAAAGCGGAAAGCTTCTGCCAAGGCGGAAGTACCTGCCCCTCGGCCCGAAGGTAACATATTTCGGAATTATTGCGAGGGTCGCCGCTCGCTCTTGCTTATTAGATCTTGATCAATTTTGCACAAGGCGTATGCCCGTACACCAATTCGAAGACCTTCCGGATGCGCCGAACCGCAACTCCAGGCCCAAGTCTTCGGCACGAACGACAGCCTCCTCCGAATACACGACAGCTGGTGTGCCTCTGACGAATTCCGACGATGTTTCGGTCACTAATTCCGAGGATGAGAGCGTAATGAACCATCACCACCGGAGGGAGACTTTATGTCATACTGCCTTCGCCGAACAAGAATTTAATGAGTTTAGTTCGGTGGATGCCTACCGTGGAGCACCCCAGGCAGGTCTGGATGGGATTGCTAGTCTATTTGCCACCAAGGTGCAGGTATATAGCTTAAAAGCATATCGTATTCCCTAACAAACTAGCCCCCAAGCCTTAATTCGGGCGGGATGGTTGAGGGTGTCTAACGATATTATTTTTGTAGGCCGCAAGAGAGTAGAACAAGAAGCTGTCCGAGGACCTTGTAGTGAGTGGGATGCAATTAGTCGAAGCCAAGGCCGAACTAGATGCGGCTCGAAAAGCCAACAACATATTGTCCGGTGAGTAGTAAAGACTATTTTCCTAAGTATACGTTGTATGCCAAGCATTAACATTGTATGCTCCCTATAGCCGTGGGAGCTATAAACGATCTGCGGAGGGAGCTGGAGGATGGAAAACGAGTACTATTGGGGATATGGTTACTAGGTATGACTTGCCCAGGAGGGGCCGGGTCATGCCGCTGGCGGGTTAAAGTCGAAGAGGCCTGATGAGGCCCAAGAAGATATGAAGCTGGCGGTTCATAGAGCAAGCCAATTGAATGTCCAAGACTCGGATCCGACTTGAGGCCAACGGATGTGAGCAGCCATATGTTTAACTTGTACTGTAAGGAAAGCTTAGTTAGAAACCGAGGCGATCACGTTTGTATGAACCGGCCGGGACTTTGTAAGCCGCCGGGCATTAACCTATATATAAAGGGGTGACCCGGCAGCGGGTTAACTCAAGAAACAACTCACCGAGAACTAGGTCAAGCGTATTCACTCCCTGGTAATCGAAACCCAAGCAATACAACCTAACATAGGAGTAGGCTTTTACCTCGTTAAGAGGGGCCGAACCTGGGTAAACTCTCTATGTCCTTTGTCCCGTTTAACCCCTTCAAGCTAACCTAGCTGCGATGGCTCCACACCTAAGTCCTTTTGCTAGGGCATCTGCCGTGTCAAGTCCACGACAGTTGGCATCTACCACGGGGCTAGCGCGAGGTGGTTTCGAGTTCTTGAAGGGAAGCTTCTCTGGGATCAAGGGATATGTCGTGGGTCGGATGACCAAGAGTCATCGTGGCAAGATCTACGTCGACGACGTAGGCTGGGGTCTCGAGGCCGATTCAATCGAATACGGGTACCGGGTCCCCTTCGACAGAATTCACGTCATCATCAGCAAGATCGGCGAGTCGGAGCCTGAGTCGGACACCTGCACCGACATCATCGAGATGGCTCAGAGCGCGCGACCCGCCAAGGTTCAAACTTCCATGAAACATGCTTTTGTGGGTTTTACTCACGGAGCGGATCTTGAGGAAGGATCTGTGCCCAGTGGAGAGATTGCCATCTAGTCTGATGATGAGTCCTCAACCGGCAAGACAAATTCCATGTATCAATTGCAAGACGGCAGGCTTGGGGGCTGTTCCGATGGCGATAGTATTCCGGACACCTATGAGCTACCGAACAGGGTTGCGATTTTCATGGCCAGCACACAACCGGTGCTCAATTCAGCAACTGCTGCGGGTATGACGTCCGGTTCAATGGCCGAGGCGACGGCCGGAGCGAGCGGCTCTGCACGCTCGCCGGCTCAGGTTCTGTCTGAGCTCTTGGACGCTTTGGAGACTTTAATGGGGGAAGAGGTAACTCCAGAGACTCAAGCACATCATAAGGTGGATGTCGTGAAGCTGCGAGATGAGATAGCTCAAGCCAAGGTAGAGCGTAATGCTGAGAACACTAGGATGGCGACAAAGCGAGCTGCCTTGGATGCGCAATCACAAAGGATTCAAGTTGAGGCTTTCCGGCCAAGTTTGGATCAAACTACATCTAACGCTATTCTACGAAGGAGGCACCAGAGTCATCTACCTCCGGAGTATGATGCAAGGAATCTTTTCAACACCCCTGGGACAGGACCAAGTAACCCGCCCGAGGTAACCCGGGCTGTTGAAGCACCTGCGGCTGGGGTGACGGTTCAACCGCATGTTGCGGATCCGCCCGGTTTGAATTTAACCCCGCCTCCGCGAGCCCCGGCAAGCCCTGCTAGGGCGCCTCGGGCGCCTACTTATGGGGTTGGCCTGGCCCCTTGCCGGGCTTGCCTGTCCGTAAATGGAGGCCCTTCTCTTGGAGATATCTTGCTCCTCTGGCTTGGCCTTAGTCTCTCTGAGTTGCATGCTGGTTCTTCAAACCTCTTGATTGTTTGAACTCTGACTTGGGCTGGTGCTTCAATCTTGCTCTTGTGCCTGTGCACAGTCTGGGCAACAGACCCAGGGTCTGTTGCACCGACACCTTCTTCCACAGTAAGTGATAAGAAGACCCTCTCCCGCAGAGGGCCCTCGTCAAGTGAAAATAAGACCCCCCACGTGCTGACTTCTACTCCCAAGGATCGCCACACTATGCGTAAAAATGCCTCGGGAGCTGCATGGACCGCGCCAGATTCGACCCTTGATGGGAGATCAAAGCGGAAAGCTTCTGCCAAGGCGGAAGTACCTGCCCCTCGGCCCGAAGGTAACATATTTCGGAATTATTGCGAGGGTCGCCGCTGGCTCTTGCTTATTAGATCTTGATCAATT
This sequence comes from Aegilops tauschii subsp. strangulata, assembly GCF_002575655.3. Classification (NCBI taxonomy): domain Eukaryota; kingdom Viridiplantae; phylum Streptophyta; class Magnoliopsida; order Poales; family Poaceae; genus Aegilops; species Aegilops tauschii. Next base: position 292,383,543 of record NC_053038.3, read on the forward strand.
TTCCACAAGGCGTATGCCCGTACACCAATCCAAAGACCTTCCGGATGCGCCGAACCGCAACTCCAGGCCCAAGTCTTCGGCACGAACGACAGCCTCCTCCGAATACACGACAGCTGGTGTGCCTCTGACGAATTCCGACGATGTTTCGGTCACTAATTCCGAGGATGAGAGCGTAATGAACCATCACCACCGGAGGGAGACTTTATGTCATACTGCCTTCGCCGAACAAGAATTTAATGAGTTTAGTTCGGTGGATGCCTACCGTGGAGCACCCCAGGCAGGTCTGGATGGGATTGCTGGTCTATTTGCCACCAAGGTGCAGGTATATAGCTTAAAAGCATATCGTCTTCCCTAACCAACTAGCCCCCAAGCCTTAATTCGGGCGGGATGGTTGAGGGTGTCTAACGATATTATTTTTGTAGGCCGCAAGATAGTAGAACAAGAAGCTGTCCGAGGACCTTGTAGTGAGTGGGATGCAATTGGTCGAAGCCAAGGCCGAACTAGATGTGGCTCGAAAAGCCAACAGCATGTTGTCCGGTGAGTAGTAAAGACTATTTTCCTAAGTATACGTTGTATGCCAAGCATTAACATTGTATTCTCCCTACAGCCGTGGGAGCTATAAACGATCTGCGGAGGGAGCTGGAGGCTGGAAAACGAGTACTATTGGGGATATGGTTACTAGGTATGACCTGCCCAGGAGGGGCCGGGTCATGCCGCTGGCGGGTTAAAGTCGAAGAGGCCTGATGAGGCACAAGAAGATATGAAGATGGAGGTTCATTGAGCAAGCCAATTGAAGGCCCAAGACTCGGATCCGACTTGAGGCCAACGGATGTGAGCCGCCATATGTTTAACTTGTACTATAAGGAAAGCTTAGTTAGAAACCGAGGCGATCACCTTTGTATGAACCGGCCGGGACTTTGTAAGCCGCCGGGCATTAACCTGTATATAAAGGGGTGACCCGGCAGCGGGTTAACTCAAGAAACAACTCATCGAGAACTAGGTCAAGCGTATTCACTCCCTGGTAATCGAAACCCAAGCAATACAACCTAACGTAGGAGTAGGCTTTTACCTCGTTAAGAGGGGCCGAACCTGGGTAAACTCTCTATGTCCTTTGTCCCGTTTAACCCCTTCAAGCTAACCTAGCTGCGATGGCTCCACACCTAAGTCCTTTTGCTAGGGCATCTGCCGTGTCAAGTCCACGACAGTTGGCGTCTACCGTGGGGCCTGCGCGAGGTGGTTTCGAGTTCTTGAAGGGAAGCTTCTCTGGGATCAAGGGATATGTCGTGGGTCGGATGACCAAGTGTCGTCGTGGCAAGATCTACTTCGACGACGTAGGCTCGGGTCTCAAGGCCGATTCAATCGAATACGGGTACCGGGTCCCCTTCGACAGAATTCACGTCTTCATCAGCAAGATCGGCGAGTCGGAGCCTGAGTCGGACACCTGCACCGACATCATCGAGATGGCTCAGAGCGCGCGACCCGCCAAGGTTCAAACTACCATGAAACATGCTTTTGTGGGTTTTACTCACGGAGCGGATCTTGAGGAAGGATCTGTGCCCAGTGGAGAGATTGCCATCTACTCTGATGATGAGTCCTCAATCGGCAAGAAGAATTCCATGTATCAATTGCAAGACGGCGGGCTTGGGGGCTGTTCCGATGGCGATAGTATTCCGCACACCTATGAGCTGCCGAACAGGGTTGCGATCTTCATGGCCGGCACACAACCGGTGCTCAATTCAGCAACTGCTGCGGGTATGACGTCCGGTTCAATGGCCGAGGCGACGGCCGGAGCGAGCGGCTCTGCATGCTCGCCGGCTCAGGTTCTGTCCGAGCTCTTGGACGCTTTGGAGACTTTAATGGGGGAAGAGGTAACTCCAGAGACTCAAGCACATCATAAGGTGGATGTCGTGAAGCTGTGAGATGAGATAGCTCAAGCCAAGGAAGAGCGTAATGCTGAGAACACTAGGATGGCGAAAAAGCGAGCTGCCTTGGACGCGCAATCACAACGGATTCAAGTTTAGGCTTTCCGGCCAAGTTTGGATCAAACTACATCTAACGCTATTCTACGAAGGAGGCACCAGAGTCGTCTACCTCCGGAGTATGATGCAAGGAATCTTTTCAACACCCCTTGGGCAGGACCAAGTAACCCGCCCGAGGTAACCCGGGCTGTTGAAGCACCCGCGGCCGGGACGACGGTTCAACCGCATGTTGCGGATCCGTCCGGTTTGAATTTAACCCCGCCTCCGCGAGCCCCGGCAAGCCCTGCCAGGGCGCCTCGGGCGCCTACTTATGGGGGTGGCCTGGCCCCTTGCCGGGCTTGCCTGTCCGTAAAGGGAGGCCCTTCTCTTCGCAATATCTTGCTCCTCTGGCTTGCCCTTAGTCTCTCTGAGTTGCATGCTGGTTCTTCAAACCTCTTTATTGTTTGAACTCTGACTTGGGCTGGTGCTTCAATCTTGCTCTTGTGCCTGTGCAGAGTCTGGGCAATAGACCCAGGGTCTGTTGCACCGACACCTTCTTCCACAGTAAGTGATAAGAAGACCCTCTCCCACAGAGGGCGCTCGTCCAGTGAAAATAAGAACACCCACGTGCTGACTTCTACTCCCAAGGGTCGCCACACTATGCGTAAAAATGCCTCGGGAGGTGCATGGACCGCGCCAGCTTCGACCCTTGACGGAAGATCAAAGCGGAAAGCTTCTGCCAAGGCGGAAGTACCTGCCCCTCGGCCCAAAGGTAACATATTTCGGAATTATTGCGATGGTCGCCGCTGGCACTTACTTATTAGATCTTGATCAATTTTGCACAAGGCGTATGCCCGTACACCAATCCGAGGACCTTCCGGATGCGCCGAACCGCAACTCCGGGCCCATGTCTTTGGCACGAACGAGAGCCTCCTCCGAACACACGACAGCTGGTGTGCCTCTGACGGATTCCGACGATGTTTCGGTCACTAATTCCGAGGTTGAGAGCATAATGAACCATCGCCACCGGAGGGAGACTTTATGTCATACTGCCTTCTCCGAACAAGAATTTAATGAGTTTAGTCCGGTGGATGCCTACCGTGGAGCGCCCCGGGTAGGTCTGGATGGGATTGCTGGTCTATTTGCCACCAAGGTGCAGGTATATAGCTTAAAAGCATATCGTGTTCCCTAACCAACTCGCCCCCAAGCCTTAATTTGGGCGGGATGGTTGAGGGTGTCTAATGATATTATTTTTGTAGGCCGCAAGAGAGTAGAAGAAGAAGTTGTCCGAGGACCTTGTAGTGAGTCGGATGCAAGTGGTCGAAGCTAAGGCCGAACTAGATGCGACTCGAAAAGCCAACAACGAATTGTCCAGTGAGTAGTAAAGACTATTTTTCTAAGTATACGTTGTATGCCAAGCATTAACATTGTATTCTCCGTACAGTCGTGGGAGCTGTAAACGATCTGCGGAGGGAGCTAGAGGCTGGAAAACGAGTACTATTGGGGATATGATTACTAGGTAAGACCTGCCCAGGAGGGGCCGGGTCATGCCGCTGGCGGGTTAAAGTCAAAGAGGCCTGATGAGGTCCAAGAAGATATGAAGATGGCGGTTCATAGAGCAAGCCAATTGAAGGCCCAAGAGTCAGATCCGACATGAGGCCCATGGATGTGAGCCCCCATATGTTTCACTTGTACTGTAAGGAAAGCTTAGTTAGAAACCGAGCCGATCACGTTTGTATGAACCGGCCGGGATTTTGTAAGCCGCCGGGCATCAACCTGTATATAAAGGGGTGACCCGTCGGCGGGTTAAGTCAAGAAACAACTCATCAAGAACTAGGTCAAGCGTATTCACTCCCTGTTAATCGAAACCCAAGCAATACAACCTAACGTAGGAGTAGGCTTTTACCTCTTTGAGAGGGGCCGAACCTGGGTAAGCTCTCTATGTCCTTTGTCCCGTTTAACCCCTTCAAGCTAACCTAGCTGCGATGGCTCCACACCTAAGTCCTTTTGCTAGGGCATCTGCCGTGTTAAGTCCACGAGAGTTGGCGCCCACCATGGGGCCAGCGCGAGGTGGTTTCGAGTTCTTGAAGGGCAGCTTCTCTGGGATCAAGGGATATGTCATGGGCCGGATGACCAAGATTCGTCGTGGCAAGATCTACATAGACGACGTAGGCTGGGGTCTTGAGGCTGATTCAATCGAATACGGGTACCGGGTCCCCTTCAGCGGAATTCACGTCTTCATCGGCAAGATCGGCGAGTCGGAGCCTGAGCCGGACACCTGCACTGACATCATCGATATGGCTCAGAGCGTGTGACCCGCCAAGGTTCAAACTACCTTGAAACATGCTTTTGTGGGTTTTACTCACGGAGCGGATCTTGAGGAAGGATCTGTGCCCAATGGAGAGATTGCCATCTACTCTGATGACGAGTCCTCAACCGGCGAGACAAATTCCGTGTATCAATTGCAAGACAGCGGGCTTGGGGGCTGTTCCGATGGCGATAGTATTCCGGACCCCTATGAGCTGCCGAAAAGGGTTGCGATCTTCATGGCCGGCACACAACCGGTGCTCAATTCAACAACTGCTGTGGCTATGACGTCCGGTTCAATGGCCGAGGCGATGGCCAGAGCGAGCGGCTCTGCACGCTCGCTGGCTCAGGTTCTGTCCGAGCTCTTGGACGCTTTGGAGACTTTAATGGGGGAAGAGGTAACTCCAGAGACTCAAGCACATCATAAGGTGGATGTCGCGAAGCTGTGAGATGAGATAGCTCAAGCCAAGGAAGAGCTTAATGCTGAGAACGCTAGGATGGCGATAGAGAGAGCTGCCTTGGACGCGCAATCACAACGGATTCAAGTTGAGGCTTTCCGGCTAAGTTTGGATCAAACTGCATCTAACGCTATTCTACGAAGGAGGTACCCGAGTCGTCTACGTCCAGAGTACGATGCAAGGAATCTTTTCAACACCCCTGGGGCAGGACCAAGTAACCCGCCTGAGGTAACCCGGGCTGTTGAAGCACCCGCAGCCGGGGCGCTGGTTCAACCGCATGTTGCGGATCCGCCTGGTTTGAATTTAACCCCGCCTCAGCAAGTGCCTACACTACCAGATCATTTTTATAGTCCTCTGTATAATATGATTGCTATGGAGTTGCGGATGGCGGCTCTTGAAGTGCAATGTGAGTCGCCCACGGCCGTTGAAGCCCAGAAGGCTGTAGAGCTTCTTCAGACGGCGGTGGCTCAGGTGGCGGCTTATTCGTACAACCGCGATTGGATTTATTCGACTCCATGCCACAGTCAGAGTTACAGCCGGTGTATTGAGTCACCGGCGGTGTCGAGCAGTGGACGGCACCGTAACCAGCCCGGTGGGCATGACCCGCCACGTCTGATAAGGCTCAAGCTTTGTGGATCAGGCCAAGGCACGTCGGGAGGCAGAGCCGGCGGCTCAGCTGGCGGCTCATCAACAGCCTCAGTGTAACCCATCAGTGTCTGTAGAAGCTGGTATGACTTCTAGGACCATGGGCGTGCTGTGTCTAGTGCCGACTTTGCGTAATGAGCGCCTGCCCATGGATTTTAAGGGTCCCCGTAAGGTGCCCAATTATACAACGGATCAACCCCCGGCGGCTTGGATTGAGAGTTATGAGCTAGCCATGGAGATGTTGGATGTCAATAACACTGTGTGCGCTAAGTATTTCACCATGATGTTGGATGGGCCGGCTCGCACCTCGCTAAAAGGATTACCCCCTAACTCCATCCGATCTTGGGTTGAGTTGAAGATGCGTTTTATTCAGAATTTCAAGGACACATGCAAGAAGCCTCTGTCGATTCTTGATTTAGACACTTGCATCCAGGGCAAGGGCGAGTCAACCGCTCATTGGGTACACCGGATCTTGGCTATTATCCACTCTTCGGACAGTATCAACGTTGGCTCAGCTGTCCTGGTTTTGGAGAACAATTGTCGGTTCCTTCCCCTCAAACAGAAGCTGGGGCCGCTTAAGCGCCACGTAATGATATGGGAGAGCTCATGGCGGCTCTCGTCAAATACTCCGACTCTGATAGCACTAAGGACGCTGAGTCTGATGAGGAGAAAGCTGGTAAGGGGAAGAAGAACGGCAATGGAAAGGGACAGCAGCACAATATGGCGGGTCAAGGTAATAATGGTAAGCGCAAGCAAGCCGACGGCGGTTCGTACTTTGTGGACAATACCAACATGCAGAGTAATAATCAACGTCGTAAGGCGAAATCATCAACGCCCCGGTGTCGGTGTCAAAACCGGCAGATCTCGGGTAGGGGGTCCCGAACTGTGAGTCTGAGGATCAAAGGTAACAGGAGACACGGACACGATGTTTACCCAGGTTCAGGCCTCTTGATGGAGGTAATACCCTACTTCCTGCTTGATTATCTTGGATGAATATGAGGTTACAAGAGTTGATCTACCTTGAGATCATAATGGCTAAACCCTGGCTGTCTAGCCTGTATCATTATGCTCGCCTCTACGGACAAAACCCTCCGGTTTATATACACACACCGGAGGGACCTAGGGTTGTACAGAGTCGGTTTATAGGGCAAGGAATCTTCACATCCGAACGCCAGGCTTGCCATCACCGCAAAGGAGAGTCCCATCCAGACATGGGAAGAAGTCTTCTGCCCTGTACCTGCATATCCCATTAGTCCGGCCCACGTCATACAGCCCGGACACCCGAGGACCCCTTAATCCAGGACTCCCTCAGTAGCCCCTGAACCAGGCTTTAATGACGATGTCTCCAGCACGCAGATTGTCTTCGGCATTGCAAGGTGGGTTCCTCCTCTGAACACCTCAAAGTAGTCATCGAACACAGAAAATGTGTCTGGCTCTGCAAAACAGGCACCACACACAGCCGCAAAGTGTATAATATTTCACAAGTCCCATCTACTCACAAGTTTTGTAGCGAGACGATACGTCCCTGCCCGGTCATTATTTAGAACCGTTTTTTAGCCTCCCGCGCCACGTCTCAAGATGCGGTTTTCATTGGCACGTCGTGTCCCCTTATCGCGGGATTCTCATTAATACGGGTGTGGGTAATCCAACCGCGCCGTCCGCACGACCCTTGAGAAATAGGCGAGCTTTAAGGCGAGTGGGGAGGCGCTTGATATTCGCTGCCTTTATAAGAGGATAAAGATCCACTCTTTCACCCACACCTTCTTCTTCTCTGCCCATCCGTTCTCGAGCTCCAGCGCCCAAGCTTACATCCTTTCCGCCCCAAAAAAGCTCTCCGACCATGTCTGGATCTGGAGCGCGGGGCAAGTGGATGGCTCCTCCGTCACGGAGGAGAACATCACGGAGCTCCGGGAAGCGGGGTACTTGGCCCAGGAAATCACCCACCGGCTTCCGGCCAAGGTGCAGATCGTCCCCACCCAGGAGCCCAATGAGAGGGTGGTATTCATCCCCCACTTCACCCACGGGTTAGGATTTCCCCTCCATCCCTTCGTCCGCGGACTCATGTTCTACTATGGGCTAGATTTCCATGATCAAGCCCCAAACTCTTTCCTCAACATCTCGGCATTCATTGTCGTGTGCGAGGCCTTCCTCCGCATCCCTTCCCATTTCGGATTATGGCTAAAGATCTTCAATGTGAAGCCGAAAGTGGTGGATGGTCAACATGCAGAGTGCGAAGGAGCCATGGTGAGCAAATTATCCAACGTCACGTGCCCCACGGGCACCTTTGTGGAGACCGTCAAGGGGTGGCCGCAGCAGTGGTTCTACGTCACAGAGCCCCGCGACACCACCTGGGCCGCGGCCCCGAATTCAAGTCCGGACCCCCAATGCGGATTACCTCCTGGTTGAAAAAGAGCCTGGACTGGGCATCGTCGGACGAAGTGTCAGCGCTGCAAACACGCATCAAGAGCATGGTGGACAAGAACATCAAGCTTGTCAATGTGATCGAGGTGATGCTTTTTCGCCTGATCCTTCCTAGCCAAGCCGGACTTGCCATCTGTGGGAGTTCGATCCGGCCAAGCACCAGACCTTGCAACGATTCTTTAGCTCCACGCACGAAGGTATCTAGAAGGTTATTTTCAAGGCCAATCAGACGTGGCCGAAGACGACCAAGGACCGCGGATATAACCAGACTCAACCAGCCAGTTCGGTAAGTTTTTCATACTTCAAGGTGTATTTCTACCTGTGCATTGAAGGAAGATGTCTAAGCTTCTCCCTTTGTCTCTTCAGGGTTGGATAAAGAAGGCAGAGCGGATTCAGTGTCTGGCTCCGCTGCCTGAAAACCCAGCTATACCACTTCTGACGAAGATGCTGGTTCTGGCGCCATACCAGGCACCGGAGAAGAAGGCCAAGAAGAAGGGCCAGGAGGCAAGAAGCGGCCTTCGCCGTAAAGGCACTTCGGACACAACGTCCGAAGATGCCGAAAACCACTCCTCTCCTGCCGAGAACGACGACGAGGAGGAGGAAAGGAATTCTCCCCCCGAGGGGGGAAGGAAGAAAAGGGCGGCCTCCACGGACATGGAGGCAGAGGCGGAGGCGTCCAAGAAAGGGAGGGTCTTCCGTGCGGACAATCCTGAATCGGACTCCGATAGCAGCTCTGAGTGGCGCCCCAGGGAGAAGCCCCTGGCCGAATCGTAAGTACTCAAAGGCATACACACACATATATCCAGCTCCTTTACTTTGTGGTTTTAACATTTTGAATCATGCACTGCAGTCCGGCTCATTCCCACCTCCAGCGATCCTCATCTTAGGGGAATTCGCTGGATCCAAATGTGATGGACAGCGGGTCGCTTCTTCTGGGCTCTTCCCCCAATGCCACGGACGACGCCGAGGTGTTGTCCCGAAGGACCCTCCCAGGCCAGGGAGAGGTATAGGAGGCTGTCCAGGTGGCGCCAGAGGGTGATGCTTTAGCCGCCGGACACATGGGGGAGCAGATCCCCATGGAAACTGGCGATGGGGGCCATACCAATTTGGCCCCCAGCTGAATACTATTCCGGAGGCCCATAAGGCTCCAGGATCAGGTAAGCAGCCTCCTTTGAAAGAAGGAGGTGCACCTGTTCCGCCGGTGGCCTCTGTCCATCCACAGGCACCGGATAATCTACTAGAAGCGCTTCAAGGTGCTTCCATTGTAGAAGAACACCGTATCCTTATGGGTACGGTGGTTGAGAGGGTTCGGTCTGCTAAGAGCGGACCGACCGAAGCTTGTGCCAGCCTTCTAACAGGCTATGAGATATGTAATGTAGTTATGCAAAGAGAATGTCGTAGTGCAGACTGTAGCCCCTGAGACTCTGTCTGGAGTTCAAAAAGAAAGGCCAGACAGAGGATCAAATAATTTTCACAGAAGACTAATCGTACATGTCTATATGAATAAGCAGGCGTAGATGCTGGCTGCGACCTCCCATTCTGCCCAAGTCTCCAAACTGAAGCAGAATCTGGAGCAGGCCGATGAAGAGCTCGGCCGCGTCAAGAAACAATTAGAGGACAAGCAAGGTTGCAATGGCTTGTTCAGATCTAAAATGCTATGAAATGTTTGTGTTAATCCTGTCATTATGATGTTTCATAGGAGTGGCGGCCGAGGTGGAGTCCCTCAAGAACGCTCTGGCCGAGGCCTAGAAGAAAGCGGAGAAGGAACAAGCCACCCGCAAAAAACACGATTCCTGGGTCGGGGAGGTTCAGCAGGAGCTCAAGGACGCCATAAAGAAATGTGAGTCCTTGGAGCGCAAGATTGCGGACCAAGAGTCCGAACTTGCTAAGGCCTGCCAAAGCGCACAGGATGCCTAGGTTAAAGCCCAGGGCGCCCTCTGGGAAATCCATGAGGCCAAGCAGATTGCGGTGGGTAAGGGCTTTAGTATGCAGAGAATTTTTTTAAGATGAGGTACCTCTTACTGACCCGGATTTGGAGTTCTCGAGGACCGTTTGCGGATTTGCCTCGCAGTGTTGCTAAAGTTGTGGTGTTCTTCCAAGCCGAAGAGGGGAGCTCAACGGAGAAGCTGTGCTGGTCGCAATACCTTGCGCCAGAGCATCCGGTTCCACTCAGCAATCAGCTGAAGCAACTAACCGAGCTGCATAGGATGGCCGGATTGGCCATGAGGGATTTGATAATCCGTCTATGGCCTACCGAAGCCATGCCCAGCAGCCACTTCAGGCTCGCGAAACGGCCGGTCGATGCCTGCCCTCGGCTTGATGCCATAAAGCGGTCGGTCTGCATTGAAGCTGCACGGATGGCCTTTGCCCCTGTCAAGGTACAGTGGGCGAAGATGAATGATGTCAAGCTTGGGACTGAGGGACCGCCTGTGGGCAAAGAGCACCGCAAGCCCGAGCTGTATTTTGATGATGTCATGGAAGGATCCCACATTGTAGCAGGCCAGTGTGCGAAGGACATTATCTTTGAATGAATATATCTGATCCTGTATTATGGAACAAAGCCTATATGTAATATATTTCTTGTTGTTTTTTAAAAATATTTCCTCCTGTGCGGCCGGTTATTAAATCTGAGAGTTGGCCACTCGTCGGCTTCAGCCCCCACGTAGGTAGTACGGGGGTGTTCGGGTTGGAACCTAAACACACTTGACCCAAGAGTGTGGTCCTTGAAGGAGGTGTTTAGTGCATTGAACCAGGCAGTCGGACTATGTGGCTTTATCACCCTCACTTAGCCATAGGAGTTTGACAATAGGAGTGTAGGCGCAGCCCCTAGTTAATATTTGTTTATCCGGACAAGGGTGCTGTAGACACCTGATTGGGCGAAGACCGATCCATCGCATAACGCGGAAAAAATTGCAAGAGATTTATGTTTAGCCACCGAATAGCTGAGCAACTCTCGTCGCATCATGACAGTGAGTTTTCGGCTTTCTCTACCGAGGTGCTTATCCGGATGAACTAGAAACACAATCGCAGTAGTTCTCCCTTTACTACCCTAGCCGATAAGACGGAACGTAAGGTAGCAAGCACAGGAGCCGAGCAACCGAACTATTGACCAAAGACATGATTCGGAGCTGATGCATATAATGTCATATTCGGGGTGCTGAATTATACTATAAAAAGTGTTCAGACTTGTTGCAAATGTATTGAGCGTAATGGAGCCCCTGGCGATTTAAGTCGAACGAAGGTGTACGAGTGCAATTGATAAAAAACAGTGAAATATAATGAAGGAGTAAGCCAGTGCCACGTATGTTGGGCCGAAGACTATTTCCATTATAGTCCGATTGATACGTCAAAGTGTATTTGTACAAATAATGCGATAAGCAACAGGGCTATTTAACATGCCGAGGCCAAGGGGAAGCTGCGCGCTGGTCCTGAATACAGGCAAAGTGATCATCAAAAATATCATCTAGGTATTCTGCCACATGTCTATGCTGCTTGCCTCCTTGGTGCGCTTATCCTTCGAAAGGATCGACGATCAGGCCGTCGTGAGGGACCTATGGAAAAGAAACCTGAAAAGGATAGAAAGAAAAGGGAAAGTATGAGTGCCCAGATAAGGTCGACCCGTATTGTGGACCGTGATCGAGTTATGCCTCCGTCTTTGCCCATGGTATTTTTAATGCGTAGTTATGTACGCGCGGGACGTACGCCGCAATTCGGTCGGGACTGAGACGGAGGCCGAGTTGCTAGTAGAACTCCTAACGAGGTGGACTGTCATGCTGCGGAGTAGTCCCGACTCGTTTAATAGTGTCTGGGGGCTTTGCCGCCGAATTGATGTTCTGCTTGATAAGGCCGCCCAGTATTTCCGCTGCCAGGGCCACGGTGTGCTCCTCGGTATGAAGGGAGCGTTCCATGTTTCAGTTGACTGTTATGACTCCGCGTGGCCCGGGCATCTTAAGTTTGAGATAGGCGTAGTGTGGCACCGCATTGAAGCAAGCGAATGTGGTTCGTCCACGCACTGCGTGATAGCCACTGCGGAAGGGGATGATATAGAAGATCAAGCCTTCACTGCGGAAGTTGTCAGGTGATCCGAAGACGACTTCCAATGTGATTGAGCCCGTGCAACGGGCCTCTACACCTGGTATTACTCCTTTAAAGGTAGTTCTTGTGGGATTGATGCTTGACGTACTGATGCCCATCTTGCGGACTGTGTCCTCATAGAGCAGGTTAAGGCCGCTGCCACTGTCCATGAGGACTCGCGTGAGGTGGAATCCATTAATGCTTGGGTCGAGGACTAGTGCGGCTGAGCCGCCATGACGGATACTGGTCGAATGGTCCTTGCGATCAAAAGTGACCGGGAAGGATGACCATGGATTGAATTTTGGGGCGACTGGCTTGATTGCATAGACGTCCCTGAGCGCGCGTTTGCGCTCCCTCTTGGGGATGTGAGTAACGTATATCATGTTCACCATTTTGACTTGGGGAGGAAATTTCTTCTGTCCCCCTGTGTTCGGTGGACAGGGCTCCTCGTCGTCGTCCTCCCTTGGCGACCCCTTCTCCTTATTCTCGTTATTTAGCTTACCGGCTTGCTTAAAGACCCAACATCTTCTGTTGGTATGATTTGCGGGTTTATCGGGGGTGCCGTCGATCTGACATGGTTGATCGAGGATTCGGTCCAAGATGGATGAGCCCGGATTACTTCTTTTAAATGGCTTCTTCCGCTGACCGGACTTGGAGCCACTGAATCCGGTGTTGACCGCCGTGTCATCGTTATTGTCGCAGTTGTTCCGACGCTTGTGCCTGTTGTGTCGGGGCTTGCTGTTGCTATTTCTGGCTTCAGAAGTGCTAGGTTTGCTTGCATTGTTGTTGCTACGGGCTAGCCAACTATCTTCGCCCGCGCAGAAGCGGGTCATAAGTGTCGTGAGGGCCACCATGGACTTCGGCTTTTCCTGGCCAAGGTGTCGGGCGAGCCATTCGTCGCGGATGCTGTGCTTAAAGGCCGCTAGGGCTTTGACATCCGGGCAGTCAATGATCTTGTTCTTTTTAGTTAGGAACCTAGTCCAGAATTTCCTGGCCGACTCGCTGGGCTGTTGAACGATGTGACTCAAGTCATCGGCATCCGGAAGTCGGACGTATGTACCCTGGAAGTTTTCGCGGAAGGCATCTTCCAAGTCCTCCCAGCTGCCAATGGAGTTTTCTGGTAGGCTGTTTAACCAGTGCCGAGCTGGTCCCTGGAGCTTTAGCGGGAGGTATTTGATGGTATGAAGATCATCACCGTGGGCCATATGAATATGGAGGAGGAAGTCCACGATCCATACTGCGGAATCTGTTGTTCCATCGTATGATTCTATATTCATGGGTTTAAACTCTTCTAGGAATTCATGTTCCATTACTTCGTCAATGAAGAAGAGGGGGTGTGCGGCGCCTCTATATCGGGCCAAGTCGCGACGTAGTTCGGATGGAGTCCGTCTGCGGTTTTTGGCCCAGACGTGGTGATGCTTGTCGCGCCCGGCTAGATAGCCGTCCTCGCGCGTCGGGGCATGCCCCCACGATCCGTAGATCGATCTGGTCTGAACTGCTCGATCTCCAAGTCCTGTCGTAGGTCGTACATATATCCCCGAGCTGTTGTGTCTCTGCTTTTACGGCGAGGTAGTATGGGCTGGTGTCCGGCTTGATTTGTCGTTTTGTCACGGCCACGTGGTGGCCGGTCAGCCGCGTTATGTGCTGATGGTACGGGCTCCAGCGCCTCGTCGTCGAATTGAGGTAGCAGGTTACGCTTCGGGTAACTCTTGGTTGGGCGCCTGAGGCCGTATTCCTCGGCTGCCAGGACATTAGTCCGCCTGTCGTTGAGCAGATCTTGGTCAGCTTGAAGCTGCTGCTGTTTCTTTTTCAGGCTCCTTGCAGTGGCTATTAGCCGGCGCTTAAAGCGCTCCTGCTCAAGGGGTTCCTCACGCACGATAAAGTCTTCATCGCCGAGGCTCACCTCATCCTTGCAAAGTGGCAGATAATTACTATCCTCCGAGTCTTTGTTTGCAGCCTGTTCATCGGGGTCAATCTTCCCGTCTTCCCGATCGTCCTGTTTGGAGGTTGGCTCGACGGGGTCTTCTTGGTCTTCGGCGTCGTCCGGAGTATTGTTGTCTCCGGTGCTGGTATTGCTGTCTCTTCCGCGGCGTGATTTAGAGCGACGCCGCTGGCATCAGGACTTTGGTTGTATCTCAGGAGGTCTATCCTCAACTGGATCTTTCTCGTTATCACCGTTACCCTCTTTGGGTGTATTCACCATGTACATGTCATATGAAGAGGTGGCCGTCCAGCATCCGGTAAACGGCGGGTTTTCGGCATGCTCTTCTCTGGCATAGTCGTCCATACCGTCGATGTCTTCGGAGCCGTAATCGAGCATGTCGGTCAAGTCTTCGACAGTGGCTATGAAGTGGGTGGTGGGTGGGACGTAAAATTCCCCGGTCTCAGCCCCTAGTCCGGGCTGGGCGTAGTTTGGATGTTTCCCCTTTGTAATGACGAGGGATCGCATTAAGTCTAGAGCCTCGCTTAGAGGCGAGGTTTGGCCGGGGAGAAAAGAGTTCATGGAGTACGGAAGGAAGAAAACTTCTTGGCCGAGCTCACACGGTGCTGACTCCGAGGATTCGGAGCCACTGTTCGGAGAAGAGTCCGGCTTCATGATGATTGCCGGTGGTGCTACTTCCTCCGGCTCTCCTGTACTAGGCTCGATAGCCGCAGAGAGTCCGGCGGGCTCGGGAATCCCGTCTTTGGACCTGGTGATGCGCTCCGGATCTAAGGCCAGAGCGGGGGTTGGGGTCGCGAACCCTTGGAAGATCAAGTCTCCTCGAATATCAGCGACATAGTCCAGATTTCCAAAACTAATCTGGTGATCTCGGGCATAGCTGTCGATCTACTCTAGATGGTCAAGCGAGTTGGCCCGCAGTGCGAAGCCACCGAACACAAAGATCTGGCCGGGGAGGAAGATCTCCCTCAGGGCAGCATTGTTGTAGATGACTGATGGAGCCATCGAACCTTCTGGTGACGACACAATGGAACTCTCAATGAAAGCACCAATGTCGGTGTTAAAACCGGCGGATCTCAGGTAGGGGCTCCCGAATTGTGCGTCTGAGGATCGAAGGTAACAGGAGACAGAGACACGATGTTTACCCAGGTTCGGGCCCTCTTGATGGAGGTAATACCCTACTTCCTGCTTGATTATCTTCGATGAATATGGGGCTACCAAAGTTGATCTACCTCGAGATCGTAATGGCTAAACCCTAGCTATCTAGCCTCTATCATTATGATCGCCTCTATGGACTAAACCCTCCGGTTTATATAGACACCGGAGGGACCTAGGGTTGTACAGAGTCGGTTTAAAGAGAAAGGAATCTTCACATCTGATTGCCAGGCTTGCCATCCACGCAAAGGAGAGTCCCATCCGGACACGGGAAGAAGTCTTCTGCCTTGTACCTTCATAGCCCATTAGTCCGGCCCACGTCATACAGCCCGGACACCCAAGGACCCCTTAATCTAGGACTCCCTCAACCGGTTTGGCGGGCCCAAGTTCAACCTTGAGGCGATAATGAATCAGCCTTTCCCAAAGCACAGTTCTCAAGATAAGCCGGCCACTCATCTATGGAAGGATAGCTTCATCACGAGGGAATACAGAAATTCTGTTTTTATCAGGAAAATTGTGGCCCGCATGGCGGGTCAGGATAGAGCATCTATGGAAGGATAGCTTCAAACTCTGGTTTTCATGGCCAAGGCAATCAAGGTGGTTTCAATCAACAAACTAATCAAGGTAATCAACAGTAGCAGTCCAGTTATCAGAGTAATCCAAAGCAGCCGAATAGTGTCGATGTTCTGGGAACGGGGGTCCCCAAACATGCCTGCCTGCGGCCCACGGCGTGGCTCTTGCCACGTCCTAGTACGGCCCATCCTCACCAAAAACGCTCAAGACCCTCGCGAGGGGCCAGGCCTCACGAGGCGGACGACGCAAGACCTCCTCGGGAGCAGCCTCACTAGGCTGGCTCGCGAGGGGTGGAGAGAACAAGGCAAGGCGAACCTCGCGAGGTTCCAATGACATAAGCCATGACGACCAAGACCAGGCGTGCGCCAGCGCGCACAGTGTCATCGCCTCATCTTTGGTGCTAAGGAGGTAAGCGCAGGCGCGGATTACCGAGGCATCAGGCAAAGGTTTCCATGTCGGTGCAACGAGACCAAGACCAGCAGGACGGCAGAGCGGAGGTCACCGTGGAGCCCAAGACGGCGTCACCACCAGAGCCTTTGGCACGCGAAGACCACCTTTAGTCAGGATAGCTTGTACTAGCTGTTGCCCTTCAAATTGGCTGTTGTTGGCTCCCTTCCCGCTCAATAATTGGGGGAGAGGACTAGGGCCTCTATAAATATGACTAGCCACCACAGTAGGAAGGGGCGGAGAACCGATTAGATCATCCTCCCACCCACCAAGCACAAGAACACCTCACCTCAGGAGGCTGTTCTTCCCTTTGTACTATTCATCCCCTGCCCAAGAGGCAATCCACCACACCACACTGGAGTAGGGTATTACACCACAACGGTGGCCCGAACCTGTATAAATCTCGTGTCCTTTGTGTTGCGAGTTCGTCGAGCTAGGCTTTGAGATCACGGCGAGGTTTAGGGCATTGTTAGGTAGGGGGAAATCTTCGTGCGCACCCCAGTGTTCGAACTTCAAGGGTTTTCCCAGAACACGAAATCCGACATTTGGCGTGCCAGGTAGGGGTGCGCCGGAGCTTTCCTCCTACCGGTTGATCCGCTGACACTCCGCGGCTCCAATGTCCGATGACTCGAGGGCCAACGCCGACTGCTTGGCAGCTTGGCCAGCCCGGGCGGCGCCGTCCGCCCAAGAAGACCTCAACCCCGCGCCCCAGGCAGTGTGCGCACCACCAAATGCCGCGGGCCATGGGCGGCGTAGTCACACGTCGTCCGCCCTTACTCCACGACAAGCGCGGGAAGCCGCAAGTGCCTCAAGCCACGCTGCGGCCACGACGCTGCACACCAGCCGGGAACAAGTAAACATGAGAGCCGTGCTCATGGTGGCAAGGGAGTTGCTGCGCTGCCGGCTGATGGAGAGCGGACGGATGCATTTCTGGAGCGCGTCGCCGAGCTCCTGGACGTCGCGGCATCAGGAGCACCGCCCTTCTGCTCCCTTCTTACACCTCAGGTCGCGGCCAGATCGCATGGCGGGCCTCGCCGCGCCCGCGTGCCCCCGGCGCACCCTTGGGCTTCATCGACACCGGCGTGACCAATGGCACCGGACACCCAATCGCACCCGCACCACCCCCAACGAGCGCGGGTACGGGTGTTCCCACCTATGGCCCCAGCAGGGTGCCACCCTACCATTACTCGAGCCGGGCTGGGAGGAGGAGGCGCTGGAAGCTGAGACCTTCCAGGAGCCTCTCAGGAGCCTCACCAACCGCGCCGGCGACAACACCTACAGGGTACCACTAGTCTCTCAGGAGCAAGCTTACGCTAACCATGGGTCGCAGGAGGATCAGGTCACAGCGGCGGATGGCGGCCCCAGCTCGATAGCGTCCCTTCCGCCAGGAGGAGTGCACTGGGTGCTGGAGGAGAGGGGCCGGGAGCAAGGCCCTCCCCGCGCCGCACGGAGCAAGGCGCCCCTTGTAGGTAGGCCCTCCGTCGGGGAGGCGCTGGAGAGCCTTCCCCCCGGCAGTGGACCCGTGGTCGCCGAGGGCGCCGCTGGCGTCCCCTTTGCCCCTTGGTGACGTCATGGTTTCCGGACGCCCCCAGTGGTGGTCGAGGGCCGCGCAAGGCGGGGCCCTCGTCTGGCGATATGAAGTAAGGCTCGCGCCTGTGAAGGTCTCTGCTCGTGACACTCTCACGTAATAATGAGTGGGGTTGTACACGCCCCGGAGTCTTAGGAGAGCCGCCCACGGGCCTTGGGGGCTCCCTCCCACGTCCTAGTGGCAGCACTTAGCTCCGCGCTGGTGAGAAGACAAGAAGACTAGACTAGGCCCCGGACGCGGCCATTTGCTTTTAACCTCTTTTCTGTAGCCTTGCTTTTTGGCTTTGGATTTAAGTTGAAGTTGAATTTTCATTAATGTGCGCGGAGGGTGCCTTTTCTCGTTCGTGTGATTTCTTGCAATTTGGTTCCTGCCCTGATTCAGAGTTTGTGTCTGTTGCCTCCTCCTCGCGAGCCCCTCGTGAGCGGGGGCTGGGCATAGCACGTGAGCGTTGCACGCATGCCTTGCCATGACTGGCGCTTGCTTCTCACGAGGCCCCTTCGGGCAGATCGGCAAGCTCCTCACAGGCTCCTCAGAAACTCGCGACCTCACGGGCCAGCTTGCGGCCTGTTCCGGCTAAGGTAAATTACAACAGCAGACTCGCCACAAGGTTCACAAGTTCATGAAGACATATATTCAGCTTGGCCTAAGAAGTAGAGACATCAATCTATTCACATGAGGGGCTTCCCCTCCCAATATGCTCTTAAAACCTTCACGGCCATGCTCGAGTTTTAGCATGCAGGATAAACAACAGGGAAGCACAGGTTCAATCAGACATGTCGCTCATGGTGTCCCCCGGGTCGCCTTCAGACGCTTCATTAGCGTCGCTGTCGCCGTCGCTGGCATCCCCGTCACCGTCACCAGCACTGCCCTCGCCGTCGTCAACTGCGTCGCCTTCATTAGCCGTGACCACCACCGCATCGTCATCGGAAGTGAAGGCCCTGACCAGCGCGTCCACGTTGTCTTCCACCCATCGCGCCAGGTCACCTCGGATGGCCTCGGGTACAGGAGCAATGGCGGCGTCAAAATCAAAGTTGGGATAGGTGCTTTGGAGATGGCTGAATATGCGGAAGAACGCGTGCCCAAGCAGACCGCGACTCCTCTCTTCAACAAGTTGGCGAGCACTCTCGGAATGATTCTCGACGCGCGTCACCACGTCGGTAAAGAAGCGGAGGTGGCTGGCATAGTCGTTCGTGTGGGGATGAGGGGCATTCTCATCGCAGATGTGGCCCAGCGCCACGTTGGCCCTGTTCCTGAGGCCCTCAAGCATGGGGGCGTGCACGCGCTCCAGTGTCCGCCGTTGGAGCACTTCCTCCCTGTTCTGCTGCGCGATGGACTCGGCGTTGGCGACCCGCTACTGAAGAGGAAGCAACTCGGCATGGGCAGAGGCCAGCTCAGCCTGCACCGAGGCCAGGGCGGCTGCGGTGGCCTCCTCGCGGTGCTCCGCCTTAGTTGGCCTGGACTTGAGGGCAGCAGTCCTGCCCGCAGCCTCAGCCGCTACGAGCTTTAGCTTCAAGTCGTACCTACCCGCAAGATCCGCGCGAGCCTCGGCCACGCGGCGGTCGACATCCTCCTGGGACCGGGCCTCGCGCGCGCTGACGGCTTCCTCTACTAGAGCAACTTGGCGCTCCCTCGTCTCCAACCGCTCATGCTCGAGACTGCGCTTCGTGGCTTCCAGCGCCAGCGCCTCCTCGCACTTCAGGATCTCTTCCTCCTTAGTAGGCATCCCTCTCATCGACGCAAGGGCGGCTTGGCATGCCTCCACCTACTTCTCCAAGGAGGCTATCCAGGCCTGGACCTCCCACGCGTGTTTCTCTGTGATCTCGCGGCGGCGGTCAGTTTCCCGGGCTTCTTCCAAGGCTCGGAAGCAGGCCTCATGCGAGGTCACGAGAGACGCCTCGGCCTTCGCATTGTCAAGCTGGCGCTGGTGGTGCCCGAGGTTGATGGCCACCTTCAACTTATGTCGCTCCTCCATCATCTGAAGACCCTCAGCCTCGAGGCGCGCGTCTACGTCTGCAAGTTCCCCACTGAGCCGGTTCGGCGCGCCCATCGCCTCTTGGAAAAGCTCGTGGCGGACGACGCTCCGTTCGTACGCGGACTTAAGCGCGCGGCCAATTCCGTCCTCCGCCACGGGAGCTGCCTACGGGGTCCGAAGCGACTCGCCCACTCTCGGCAGGGGCCTAGGGGCTGGCGCCCCCTCGGCTGCCTGCTGGGCCCGCGAGGGGCCCGGGTAGGCGTAAGCCCGCAACTAGAAGAGGAGCCCAGGATCGAAGCCATCCACCCGCCGTCCATGACCGCACTCCAAGCAAGGCCGTGGAGGAGAGATGGCAGGGGCACAGGCTCGAGGCGCATTGCAGACAGGCTTGCTTCTCCAGCCGACCCCACACCGGGGGCGCCGTACGGATTCGTAGCGCTCAAGACTAGCGGGGAAGACAAGGCAAGAGGAGGTTGCTCCTCAGGAGGCTCCACGGCCTTGGTAGAAGGGATCTTAGAGAGCCACAGTCAGGAAAGAAGCAGCACTCGAAGAATCACAAAGATAAGGTACTTACACGTCTATGGCGATGTACTTCCTATGCTTCAATGGCCGGACGGTGCCGCTGCTGCAGCTCGGAGACCCCTTCCTCTTACGTAGCGGCGGGAAGTCCACGCGGAACCAGCCCAAGTGTTGTACATGGTGGCCAGCGTGGTGCGTGACTGGTGAAGCACCCAAGGAGACAACCTCAGGAGCGCCAGGCTGGGGAGGGCTGACGTGCTCCGCCTCGCGACGACCTGCCGAGGCCTCAGGAGCTTCGGCCTCAGAAGCAGCGGGCTGCGTCACCCCCTCAGTTGCCGCCCCAGGATGAGAGTCACGGATTCCCGAGGATGACGCCTCGGGAGCCTCAGGTGACATCGACACCTCGGCAACCGCGCCTCCGGCCTCTAGTAGTGCTTGCCTCGCCGCATCCACTCTTGGGGCAAGCTCGGCGCCGGCGACAAGGAGAGGAACCACAGTGACAGGATTCTCACAAGGCCCCACAAGGCCGACTGGACGCGGCCCCCATTCATCAAAGGAGGGAATCTGCCCCGCGAACTCCATCCTGTTCGAGCAGTTGTACAAGCAACAACCCCCCTGTGACAAATCACACGGCGAGGGGTCACTGGCCAAGACTTCGAGCACCACCTTTCGTGCCTCGGCCAGAAGCCCCGACTCCTGAAGCCTCATGAAATCCTGGTCGCCGCTCAGAGCCCACATCGGTTGGAATGACGCTGGAGTGGGGCGATGCGGCACCGGAGGAACTCCTTCATCACCTTGGGCGTGGTCACGCCAAGGTCCTTCAGCCTCCTCAGCCGGAACCAGACAAAAGCTAGCCGGGAGTTCATGAGCTCCTCGTGACCCCAGCCGGAGCTGGGTACGGCGGGGGATGACGGAGGCGAGAGCAGGGGGCTGAGTACTCCGACATCATCATACACCCACCGCATCCGAAACTCACTCGTAGATGGCGGCAGATCAAAGTCAATCCCCGAGCCGGCTGTCGCCGCCACGGCCTGGAAGCTCAGGCACCCCGAGCACTGCCGGGGGTTGGTCAAGTGCAGCGAGAAGAAATGGCACAAGAGGGCCACAGAAGGAGCAATTCCCACCATAGCCTCGCAGACGAAGGCGAAGACGGCAAGAAGGGCTACAGATCGAGGATCAAGGTGCCGCATATGGATCTGGTAATGGGAAATCACGGTATCAAAGAAGGCGGAGAAGGGAGGAACCAGGCCAGCCCATAGGGCATCAACGAAGAACTGGACCTCGGTGGCCGTCCTATCAATGGTGGCTCAGGACGCAGGCCAGGCCACCGTCCCTCCCCATTCATTGAAGCTGGTAGCGAGCACAGGGCGGACCTTATCCATGGCCACCTAGTTGAGCACCCTCGATCGGCCGACGGCGGGTTCGACGATCGGAGGTGGGCCGGCTGAGGACAGGGGCTTCTTCCCTTTCTCCGTTCGGTTCGGTGCCATGGTGTTTGAGAGGACTGAGCTCGAGTCGGATTGGAAGAGGAAGCAGAGGTACGAGGAAGCGAAGAAGTTGGGAATGCGCTGCCAACAATGGGGGAATAACTGTGTAGGATGCCGTGGCCGCCTAGCCAGGCGGATTTCAAGGTTGCGTGGGGAAGCGGCGCCGCCCACATCCAATCAATCGCCACGCATCGACCAAGGCTGCAGGCTGTTGGGGCCCACGGCGCTCCGCAGTTCCCCTTTGGCTTCGCCTCGAAGCCGAGTCCGAGCATGCCTTGGGCCCATGGGCTATTGTCGGCGTTCTGGGAATGGGGTCCCCAAACTTGCCTGCCTGCGGCCCACGGCGTGGCTCTACCCGTGGCCTAATACGGCCCATCCTCACCAACAAACGCTCAAGACCCTCGCGAAGGGCCAGGCCTCGCGAGGCGGACGACACAAGACCTCCTCGGGTGCGGCCTCACCAGGCTGGCTCGCGAGGGGAGGAGAGATCAAGGAAAGGCGAACCTCGCGAGGTTCCAATGACGTAAGCCATGACGACCAAGACCAGGCGGGCGCCAGCGCGCACAGTGTCCTCGCTTCCTCTTTGGTGCTAAGTAGGTAAGTGCAGGCACGGAGTACCGAGGCATCAGGCAAAGGTTTCCATATCGGTGCAACGAGACCAAGACCAGCAGGAAGGCAGAGCGGAGGTCACCGTGGACCCAAGACGGTGTCACCACCAGAGCCTTTGGCAGGCGAAGACCACCTTTAGTCAGGATAGCTTTGTAACGCCCACGATGCGGCTATATCTCCCACGTGTCGAGGCACGACTTAGAGGCATAACCGCATAGTGGTTTTGTCGCAAGAAGGGTCATCTTCACACAATCGCATGTAATGAACAAGAATGGGATAAAGAGTTGGCTTACAATCGCCACTTCAGACAATACATAAATATTATTCATACATCATCCAAAATACAAGCATATAGACCGACTACGGTCAAAATCCAGATGAAAATAAGACAACCCCAAATGGTAGATCCCCGATCGTCCCAACTAGGCTCCACTACTGATCATCAGGAAAAGACACATAGTAACGACCACGTTCCTCGTCGAACTCCCACTTGAGATCGACCCCATCATCTGCACTGGCATCGTCGGCACCTGCAACTGTTTTGGGAGAATCTGTGAGTCACGGGGATTCACCAATCTCACAAACGCGAGATCAAGACTATTTAAGCTTGTGGAAAAGGATGGTGTAATGAGGTGGAGCTGCAGTGGCAATAAGCATATATGGTGGCTAACTTGCGTAAATGAGAGCGAGAAGAGAAGCAACAGAACGGTCGTCATCTAGCAATAACCAAGAAGTGATCCTGAGCTCCTACTTACGTCATACATAACACAGACCATGTTCACTTCCCGGACTCCGCTGAGAAGAGACCATCACGGGTACACACGCAGTTGATGTATTTTAATTGGGTCAAGTGACAAGTTCTCTACAACCGGACATTAACAAATTCCCATCTGCCTCATAACCGTGGGCACGGCTTTCGAAAGATATTACCCTGCAGGGGTGTCCCAACTTAGCCCATCATAAGCTCTCACGGTCAACGAAGGATAAACCTTCTCCCGGAAAGACCCGATCAGTCTCGGAATCCCGGTTTACAAGACATCTCGACAATGGTAAAACAAGACCAGCAAAGCCGCCCGAATGTGCCGACAAATCCCGATAGGAGCTGCACATATCTCGTTCTCAGGGCACACCGGATAAGACATCCTACGAGTAAAACCAGACCTCGAGTTTCCAGGAGGGGGCCCCGCAGTCTGCTTAGTTCGGACCAACACTCGAAGGAGCACTGGCCCGGGGGGGTTAAAATAAGATGACCCTCGGGCTCGCGAAAACCCGGGGGAAAAGGCTTAGGTAGCAAATGGTAAAACCAAGGTTGGGCCTTGCTGGAGGAGTTTTATTCAAGGCGAACTGTCAAGGGGGTCCCATAAATCACCCGACCGCGTAAGGAACGCAAACTGAAGGAACATAATCCCGGTATAAAAGTAACTAGGGCGGCAAGAGTGGAACAAAACACCAGGCATAAGGCCGAGCCTTCCACCCTTTACCAAATATATAGATGCATTAATTAAATAAGAGATATTGTGATATCCCAACATATCCATGTTCCGACATGGAACAAACTTCAACTTCACCTGCAACTAGCA
Organism: Aegilops tauschii subsp. strangulata; assembly: GCF_002575655.3. Taxonomy (NCBI): domain Eukaryota; kingdom Viridiplantae; phylum Streptophyta; class Magnoliopsida; order Poales; family Poaceae; genus Aegilops; species Aegilops tauschii. The sequence continues at coordinate 292,407,275 of NC_053038.3, forward strand.
ACGCTATAAGAGGGGCTGAGCAAAAGTGGTAACTTAGCCAATCAACGGTTTGCTAGGAAAGGATGGTTACAGGCTGACATGGCAAAATTGGAGACATGATATAGCAAGCGATAGGTAGCGGAGCATGGCAATAGAGCGAACAACTAGCAAAGCAAAGATAGAAGTGATTTCGAGGGGTGGTCATCTTGCCTGCAAGGTTCTCAGAGTTGTCGAAAGCTTGATCCTCGTAAGCGTACTCGACAGGTTCCTCATTCACGAACTCGTCTCCCGGCTCTACCCAGGACAAGAACACAAACAAACGGAACCACAATCAACAACGAGAAATGCGCAAGCAACATGATGCAAAACATGTATGATATGCAAGATATGATATGCGGTGCATATGCGTGCTCCGGAAGGAAAATGATGAACATGGCAGTAACTTGGCAAACCAAGCATGCCACTGGAAAGATGAGATGATTTCGGTCGAAATCGATATAAAGATCACCGGAAACGGATGCACGGTTTGCAAATGGCAAGCAAAACAAGAATGACACGAATCTGCGATAAATAGCAAGATAGCACTTAAAATGCAAGAAGCAACAATTCTACAGCACCCCAACATAGCAAAAAAGCACATGGCAGTAATCTACAGGAGATGCTTGACAAAAGATGAACACTGAGCAACGGCTAGATCACAACATATCAAGCTCAAACAAGCATGGCAAAAATGCAAAAGATAACAGGATCACAGACTTAGTGAAAAACTGGACATGGCAGTAAACAGCATCAGGTAGCAATGTTCAGAGCACAAAATCAACATGCTACAGTAACTTAACATAGCAAAACAAGGCATGGCAGTGTTCTACTAAATGCACATGACAAAAGTCCCTTACTTACCATAAGCCAAAAGGGACAAGAAGATATGATGGCAAGCATGTAAACCTAGCAAGTTTCGTTATCATGTTTCAGACTCGATCAGTCTCGGAATCCCGGTTTACAAGACATTTCGACAATGGTAAAACAAGACCAGCAAAGCCGCCCGAATGTGCCGACAAATCCCGATAGGAGCTGCACATATCTCGTTCTCAGGGCACACTGGATGAACACTACGTACAGCTAAAACAAATCCTCGAGTTTCCCCAAGGTGGCGTTGCAAGTGGCTCTAGTTTGTACCAGCACTCAGAGGAACACTGGCCCGGGGTTTAAATAAAGATGACCCTCGGGCTCGCGAAAACCCGGGGGAAAAGGATTAGGCGGAAAATGGTAAAACCAAAATTGGGCCTTGCTGGAGGAGTTTTATTCAAGGTGAACTGTCAAGGGGGTCCCATAAATCACCCGACCGCGTAAGGAACGCAAACTCAAGGAACATAATCCCGGTATATCAGAACTAGGGCGGCAAGAGTGGAACAAAACACCAGGAATAAGGCCGAGCCTTCCATCCTTTACCAAAATATATAGATGCATTAATTAAATAAGAGATATTGTGATATCCCAAATATCCATGTTCCAACATGGAACAAACTTCAACTTCACCTGCAACTAGCAACGCTATAAGAAGGGCTGAGCAAAAGCGGTAACTTAGTCAAACAATAGTTTGCTAGGAAAGGATGGTTAGGGGCTGACATGGCAATATGGGAGACATGATATAGCAAGTGATAGGTAGCGTATCATGGCAATAGAGCGAGCAACTAGCAAAGCAAAGATAGAAGTGATTTCGAGGTGTGGTCATCTTGCGTGCAAGGTTCTCAGAGTTGTCGAAAGCTTGATCCTCGTAAGCGTACTCAACAGGTTCCTCGTTCACGAACTCGTCTCCCGGCTCTACCCAAGACAAGAACACAAGCAAACGGAACCACAATCAATCACGAGAAATGCACAAGCAACATGATGCAAAACATGTATGATATGCGATGCATATGCGTGCTCCGGAAGGAAAAAGATGAACAATGCAGTAACTTGGCAAACCAAGCATGCCACTGGAAAAATGAGATGATTTCGGTTGAAATCGATATAAAGATCACCGGAAACGGATGCACGGTTTGCAAATGGCAAGCAAAACAAGAATGACACGAATCTGCGATTAACAGCATGATAGCACTTAAAATGCAACAATTAGCAATGCTACAGCACTCCAACATAGCAACAAAGCATATGGCAGTAAACTACAGGAGATTCTTGACAAAAGATGAACACTGAGCTACGGCTAGATCACAACATATAAAGCTCAAACAAGCATGGAAAAAGTGCAAAAACTGGACATGGCAGAAAACAGCATCAGGTAGCAATGTTCAGAGCATGAAATCAACATGCTACAGAAACTTAACATAGCAAAACAAGGCATGGAAGTATTCTACGAAATGCATATGACGAAAGTCCTTTACTGACCATAATCCAAGAAGGACCGGAAGATATGATGGCAAGCATGTGAACATAGCAAGTTTCGTTATCAGGTTTCAGACTTAGCAGAAAACAGAGCATGGCAGAAATAATAATATGTAGGCCTCTTTGTGAGCCTGAAGCACTAACTACAGAGCAATTCATGACAAACCAAGAATACCTACAGCAAGATGGCATGTTTATGAAGCTATCCATGGCAAGAACAAATACATAGCATGTATGGATCAACTACAATAAGCTTGGCAAAATTGCATATCATGTTAAGAATCTGCCAGAAATATTTTGTAGCAAAATTAGAGCAAGATTGATTCATGCTATGGCACTCCATAATTGCAAACAATTGCAGGAACGGATCAATTACAACTATAGCTACAAAACATCCTTACTGAACATCACCAAAATATGCATGGATCTCTCTGTAGCATCAAGTTTACATAGCAACAAAATAAGAGCAGACAAGGACTTGGAGAAATCACTGTCCCTGAAATCATAATTATTACGGGGCCTACATTGCATGCTTGTGCTAGTCACCAAAGAGATCACAAAAATACATGGACTACACCACTGGAAAGATGGCATGGCATACTTCAAAACACATGTAGAGCTCATGCCCAAAAGATGCACAGATTAAATGATACAAAAATAACAAATCTCCAAGTTCTGATACGAACCAGAGAATAACAGCATCTATCCCTCTTCCAACAGAGATTTGGGCATCAAGATGACCTCTAATGAACATAGTGCAATTGAACAAAATGTAGAGCATCACGAGACGAACAATTTTACATATTACACGCGCGAATCGGAGCTACATGCACGGAGTTATGGCATCACGAACAGAGGCATATTGCTGAGAAAATCAGTTACTTAGAAAATATATGGGCACGAGAAAGTCAACGGGGCTACCGAGATCTGGATCAGGATTGTGGTGCTCGGGCTGGCCGGAGCTCCGGTGGTGCTGCTCGCCGGCGGAGAGGAAGGAGAGGAGGCGGGGTGGCGGCGCCGGCGGAGGAGAGGGAGGCCGGCCGGGGCTCGGGCTCCGGCGGAGGGGGCGCGGCCCGAGGCGGCGAGTGGCGGCGCCGGCGACCGGGCGCGGCGGCGGCGCGGGCCAGGCGCCTCGGGCGGCGGCGGGGTTCGGGCCCCGCGGGCCGGATCTGGGCTCGCGGGCCCGTGGCGGGATCGGCGGCGGCAGGGACAGATGGCGCGACGGGATTCGCCGGCGGCGGGGGATTTTGTCCGGGCGCGAGGTGGAAGAAGGTAGGGTTTGGACTGTAGATGTATTTCGGGATGCTCACTTATTAATAGGTAGAGGGAGCTAGGAGGCTCCAAATGAGGTGCGGTTTTCGCCCACACGATTGTGATCGAACGACCTAGAGCATGGAAGAGAGTTTGGTGGGTTTTGGGCTGGTTTTAGAGGGGGTTTTGCTGGACACTCAAATGGACTTTGCGGATGCCCGGTTAACCGTTGGAGTACCAAACGACCTCCAAATGGAACGAAACTTGACCGGTGGTCTCCGGGTGGTATATTAAGGCCACTTGACAAGCCTCGGTCCATTCCGAGAAAGTTTGACAACGCACACGAAAGAAAACAAGAGTGGTGCAACGGAGTAGATAGGAGCCCCGGATTGGAAAACGGACAATGGGGAAAATGCTCGGATGCATGAGACGAACACGTATGCAAATGCAATGCACATGATGACATGATATGAAAATGCATGACATGACAAAATACAAAACGAAAGACAAAACCCGACAACGGAGGGAAAATCATAACACATAGCCGGAAATGGCAAGAGTCGGAGTTACAAATATGGCAAGTTACATCCGGGGTGTTACAAGCTTGTACTAGTTGTCCCCCTTCAAATTGGCCGTTGTTGGCTCCCTTCCCACTCAATATTTGGGGGAGAGGACCAGGGCCTCTATAAATAGGACTAGCCACCATAGTAGCAAGGGGCGGAGAACCGATTAGATCATCCTCACACCCACCAAGCACAAGAACACCTCACCTCAGGAAGTTGTTCTTCCCTTTGTATTGTTCATCCCTTGCCCAAGAGGCAATCCACCACACGACACTGGAGTAGGGTATTACACCACAATGGTGGCACTACTAGGAAAAGGCCTACTAATGGCGCACCTAATTTGGCCATTAATGGCGCATTAGTGGTGCGCCATTAGTAGCACGCCATTTGTATATTTTACTAATGGCGCACCACTAGTGCGCCATTAGTATCTGGTATACTAATGGCGCACCCCAGATGCGCCATTAGTATATACAACAGTGCGCCATTAGTATGCCTCCCAGGGGGCCATGTATACCCAGGTGCTTTGGCATACTAATGGCGCACAACAACAGGATGCGCCATTAGTAACTTCGGCATACTAATGGCGCACTGTTTAGTGATGCGCCATTAGTATCCTTTGGCATACTAATGGCGCACTATGATGTGATGCGCCATTAGTATGAATATTAGGGTTTTTTATTTTTTTATTTTCTGTTTTTTGCACAGGTTACAAAATGTATAATTGGACAAAATATAGACAGCACACATCAACAACAGATTCATCGAATACAATAGAAGATTAGTCTCTGAATACAATTCATCATTTTAGTCTCCGAATACAATTCATCATATTAGTCTCCGAATTGAAAAGACCAAACAAAGATAGAACATTATATTACAAGTCTCGAGACCGCGAGTTTGTCTTCACATTACAAGTCGATATCGATCATCTAAACTACCATCACATAGAAGAGAGCTGCGGTCATCACGATGAGCATCATCACGATGAAACTCGTCTTCATCCGGTTCCTCCAACGCTCCCTCCCCTCTCCCGCTAGATAGCGGGCGTATCTAGATTCGGCCTCGGCCCTAGTGGCGTACCCTTTGTAACTGTTACCGCTGAATCGGTGAACCTGTCTCCGACACTCCTCCCAGTCGTCGTAGACTCCGGGAACCTTACCCTTGTACACGACATACCACGGCATCGCTATGCAGTAGCCAAACGAAACGTTAGTACCAATTCACAGACAATACATAAGCAATATATAAGTATGCAACAGAACGATTGGAAGAGAAAAGCAAGACATTAATAGCATCGATTACATCTAAGTTGAAGGACTCTCGAAACCAAAGAGACATACTACAAGTTCATTAAAGTTTAATTACAACATGAGCCAATCGATGTTTCAGAACTAGACACAGCATCACTGCTTTTGACTCGACTCAAGGGACCGGAGCGTGGATGAAGCCGCCGTCTATCGTGGGAGTCATGAAACAACGGGCGTTGTCAGCCTGCATTTGTAGGATTGTGTCGATGTCACTGTTGGACGGTTGATTTCTGAGGTAGAACTGCCCCGAGGTACGAAGGACATCTTGATGGATGATTTCCGCAAACTCCGACTGGATGCGAAAGAATTCTTGTCTGACGTCCGCGTCCTGGATTGCCGACACGCTCGCGGCCCAATCTTTGAGTCTACTCGGTAGCAGTAGTTGATGATGGTCCCGTACGATCGCCCGCATGTGATGGATGGCGTAGTAGGCACCCTTCTGACCGCCAGGCGGCTGCTTGACACAGCAGAACGTCGTATTGTGGGAGAACACGTGCTTGCCGTACTTACGAATAGGCCTGGTGAAGGTGCCTCCAGATTTGACGTAGCCGGGGAGAACATCATCAAGAACCTTCTTGACATTTGTGTAGTCTACGTTCGACTGACGGTCCGGGTCGAAATACGTGGCCATGGAATATTTGGGGCTTAGGAGGATGAGCGTGCAATGTGTGTCACTGCAGAAAACACGGAATGTTAAAAGAAAAACAATCGAAATCTAAGAATTCATATGTTACGGGGCGGTTGAGGGGAGGACTTACTCGGGAAAGTAAGGCACGAGGAAGTTATCCTTATCTTGGTTTGCCAGAATGACGCCTTCGAGGTAAGAACTCGCGACTTGCCGGTCCCCAGCGCTGCCCAAGATCTTGGCACGCATGTAGAAGGGGTCGACTATCACGATGTCCGGGGTCTTGTCGCGAATGATCCGCATCTCCATACTCAGCGAAAATAGCCGAACGAAGGTGTAGTGCAGCGGATGAAGGTTCAACATAGCGTGGATGTCATCAAACCGCAGGACGATCGTACCCCCGATGGAGTTATCCACAAAGCCCTTGCCCTCTGGCACCTTGGCCGCGAAAACCGGGTATGCCACATCCTTCTCTCGAAGACGCCGCTTCTCCAAAGAAAGAACACTGTCATGCAGACTCCGCATAGCACCGGTTGCAGCATCGAGCATATTTCTCGGTAGCATCGGCCTACCCGCCACATGCACCCTCCTCGAGATATCCGCAGTTGAAGGTGGCCCGTCCTGAGCACGGATCGTACTCGGTGCCGGCTGGTCCGCACCCTTGTTAGTCTTTCTTTTGCGTGCCTTCTTCTTGATCTCCTGTAATGGGACCGAGTTCTGCTCATAGACCGCCTTCTTGAGTGTGTTGGGGCTGATCATATTTGGCACCTCGCCTATCTGAGGCTCGGTGAAGTCGGCAGCTGGAGGCGTCTCCTGAGAGCTGAACTGCAGACGACGCCTGTTGCAACTTGGCTTCTCCGCGGTACCAGCTAGATCGCACACGTCTTTTGTTGGGTTGGGTTCTTGAGAAGGAGGCCCCATGAAGTCGCCACCGTCCCCATGATCGGCAAAGTACTGATCAACGTTGGCAAATGTATCGTCGTCGTCGTCGTTCTGATCCTGTGCCATATGCATGTTTGGATCCAGTGGCATAGGGATGTCCAGCACCGTTGCGGCGGTCTTGCCATGGGGCCGACTTGGCGCCGGCACGACTGGCGGTGTTGTCTTTGGGGTGGTGTCCCCCGCCCCCAAACGAATCTGGCTCTTCGGCCAAAGCAGGGGCCAGCTCAGGCAGGCGCTGAGGTTCATCACGTCATCATCGTCGGCCCCGGTGGGTCGAATCGGAGGTAACACCTCGTCGCAGCCTGGCAGCACCCGAACCAGTTGAACCCTAAACAAGTTGGGTGGCATCTAGGTACCGTGGAACAAGGGGTTGCCCGGTTGAACGATTTTGCCCTTGGCGACATCGACCAACTCGTTGTTCACGAAGTGCAGGAGAGTGCACGGAACGTCAGCGGCGCCCTGCGAAAACATGTAGGGCGTTAGGGATGCCCAGTCAAAGGCAAGGAGATGAAGTCCTCAGCGGAGAGAGGCTTAATTAGTTACCGTGATGATGGCGTCGAGCTCGGCTAATGTCGAGGCACCGCCAACGGCGGGCGTGCAGTTGACGGAGGGGCCGCTTGCTGCAGAGGTGCCGGCCGGCGTACACCCGGGTGCATTAAGTTCCCGTGCCGGCATCGGAGCCACCAATGCCGCCTCCGCCGGAGACACCAATGGCCTCGCCATCACGTTCTGTGAGTTGCTGGCTGTGAAGCTAGGAATCGGGGGCGGCCCCTGTTGGCCGCCCGCAATCCACGCACTAATCCCCTGGATCAAGGTAGGCACAATGGCGGTGATCGTCGCTTCGAGTTGTTGTTGCACTTGCTCTTGGACAATCTCCGGAATCCGCGCCACCTGTGCCCTGAGTTATTGAGCCTCGCGCGCCTGGCTTTCCGAGTTGGTCTTTTTCTCCTTTCGCCCAGCAGTGTCATAGTATGACGACCATTTTGTCGACAAGCCTTTGCCGGCCACACGACCAGCTGACGTCGGCTTACTAAGCTTATCCTTGTTCTTCATTACATTCAACGCCCTATTTAGAGTGGTGTCCCAAGGGTTGCTCTTAGTCGACCCCGCGCTACTGCTTTCAGTCGCCTGCGGAAGGAATGTGAACCATTTAGAAATTTGGCTTCATTAATTAGAATGCAACCATATGGAGCTAATTACGAGGGGGTGTATTCCTTACCAGAACAAGCTCAAGCGCCCTGGTCTTCGGATCCGTGGTAAGCTCCTTTGTTTTCGGGTCCTTCTTGTACCGGGCCCTGACAAAGTTCCTGGTCTGCTTGTCACCGTATTTATCGAAGAGGGGCAGTAGGCCTTGCTCGGCACGGTCCGCCTCCTCCTTGTCCCATATAGGCTCCGCCACTCTGTAACCGCCGGGACCGAGTGTGTGTTCCCCTAAGTTCAGCTCCCGCATTTCTTTCCCCCACTTACTTGATTCGAAGTTTGCGGTGCTCGAGCAATTGATCTTGAAGTCGTTGTAGTCATCTTCGGTGATCGGAGGATTTTTCTCCTTGATCTTCTCATAACTCTCACCTTTCTCGATCATTCTCTTCAATTTGCTTTTCCAAGTAGACAGGGCCTTGCTCATCTTCGTGAGGGCAGAATTGTTCACTTTATTCCCTTTGAGGCTTGTGTTTTCAAATTCAGCGGGGAACTTGTATCATTCGTGCAGCTTCGTGAAGAGGAGGTTGCGCAAATTCCCTTGGTCAGGATGCCTCAGGTTCTCGGTGTTGATCGAGACGGTGCTCCGGAGATCGAGACGGTGCTCCTGTTGCAACTTGGCTTCTCCGCGGTACCAGCTAGATCGCACACGTCTTTTGCTGGGTTGGGTTCTTGAGAAGGAGGCCCCATGAAGTCGCCACCGTCCCCATGATCGGCAAAGTACTGATCGACGTTGGCAAATGTATCGTCGTCGTCGTCATTCTGATCCTGTGCCATATGCATGTTTGGATCCAGTGGCATAGGGATGTCCAGCACCGTTGCGGCGGTCTTGCCATGGGGCCGACTTGGCGCCGGCACGACTGGCGGTGTTGTCTTTGGGGTGGTGTCCCCCGCCCCCAAACGAATCTGGCTCTTCGGCCAAATCAGGGGCCAGCTCAGGCAGGCGCTGAGGTTCATCACGTCATCATCGTCGGCCCCGATGGGTCGAATCGGAGGTAACATCTCGTCGCAGCCTGGCAGCACCCGAACCAGTTGAACCCTAAACAAGTTGGGTGGCATCTGGGTACCGTGGAACAAGGGGTTGCCCGGTTGAACGATTTTCCCCTTGGCGACATCGACCAACTCGTTGTTCACGAAGTGCAGGAGAGTGCACGGAACGTCGGCGGCGCCCTGCGAAAACATGTAGGGCGTTAGGGATGCCCAGTCAAAGGCAAGGAGATGAAGTCCTCGGCGGAGAGAGGCTTAATTAGTTACCGTGATGATGGCGTCGAGCTCGGCTAATGTCGAGGCACCGCCAACGGCGGGCGTGCAGTTGACGGAGGGGCCGCTTGCTGAAGAGGTGCCGGCCGGCGTACACCCGGGTGCATTAAGCTCCCGTGCCGGCGTCGGAGACACCAATGCCGCCTCCGCCGGAGACACCAATGGCCCCGCCATCGCGTTCTGCGAGTTGCTGGTCGTGAAGCTAGGAATCGGGGGCGGCCCCTGTTGGCCGCCCGCAATCCACGCACTAATCCCCTGGATCAAGGTAGCTACAATGGCGGTGATTGTCGCTCCGAGTTGTTGTTGCACTTGCTCTTGGACAATCTCCGGAATCCGCGCCACCTGTGCCCTGAGTTCTTGAACCTGGCGCGCCTGGCTTTCTGAGCTGGTCTTTTTATCCTTTCGCCCAGCAGTGTCATAGTATGACGGCCATTTTTTCGACAAGCCTTTGCCGGCCACACGACCAGCTGACGTCGGCTTACTGAGCTTATCATTGTTCTTCATTACATTCAATGCCCTATTTAGACTGGTGTCCCAAGGGTTGCTCTTAGTCGACCCCGCGCTACTGCTTTCAATCGCCTGCGGAAGGAATGTGAACCATTTAGAAATTTGGCTTCGTTAATTAGAATGCAACCATATGGAGCTAATTACGAGGGGGTGTATTCCTTACCAGAACAAGCTCCAGCGCCCTGGTCTTCGGATCCGTGGTAAGCTCCTTTGTTTTCGGGTCCTTCTTGTACCGGGCCCTGACAAAGTTCCTGGTCTGCTTGTCACCGTATTTATCGACGAGGGCCGGTAGGCCTTGCTCGGCACGGTCCGCCTCCTCCTTGTCCCATATAGGCTCCGCCACTCTGTAACCGCCGGGACCGAGTGTGTGTTCCCCTAAGTTCAGCTCCCACATTTCTTTCCCCCACTTACTTGATTCGAAGTTTGCGGTGCTCGAGCAATTGATCTTGAAGTCGTTGTAGTCATCTTCGGTGATCGAAGGATTTTTCTCCTTGATCTTCTCATAACTCTCACCTTTCTCGATCATTCTCTTCAATTTGCTTTTCCAAGTAGACAGGGCCTTGCTCATCTTCGTGAGGGCAGCATTGTTCACTTTATTCCCTTTGAGGCTTGTGTTTTCAAATTCAGCGGGGAACTTGTATCGTTCGTGCAGCTTCGTGAAGAGGAGGTTGCGCAAATTCCCTCGGTCAGGATGCCTCAGGTTCTCGGTGTTGATCGAGACGGTGCTCCGGAGAATGCACCCGAGCTGAAGCGAGTACCCCTTGACTATTCGTTCGGGCGCCGTTGGTTTCCCGTCGGAGTCCACTTCAGTAACTTCCTCCTTGAGGGTGCGGAGCACGGTCGGGCACCGATCCTTCCGTTGCCTCTTCGGTTGGCTGCCATCTGTGCGTGCGCCGCCATCATCAGTGGTGGCATCCTCGGCGGCACCATCAGTGGTGGCATCAGTGGGGTCATCCTCGGCGGTACCATCAGTGGTCTCAGGATCGGTGGGGAAGGCGGCGTCCTCATACAAGTGAGGTTGTTCCTCCATCTCCTGGGACAGCTTCCAGAATGGCTTGACGCTTGAACCCCCGGCCTCATCGTTGTTGGCCATGTTTCTCTCTAAATAGGAACAAAGTTTGGTCAAAAAGTTGGTTATTGTCAAGGAACAAGATCATGATCTCATCATTTAGGGTTTGTCGACACCGAGGCATGCTAAAAGCTAAGCTTTTATCATTGAGGGTTTTTCGACGCCGAGGCACCCTAAAAGCCTAAGCTTTCATCATTTCGGTTTTTATCGACACCGAGGCACCCTAAAAGCCATGCATTAGTCACAAGTACGCCGGGGCACTTGATCCTACTTAATTACCTACTAAGATACCCCGGCCCATGCATTAGTCACAAGTACCCCATATGTCCTATTTTTAGCAAAGTCATGCTAAAATTCACGGAAAATTTCAGCATGACCTTTGCTGAAAATAGGACATAGGGAGTACTCGAATTTGCCGGAACGGAAGTTAATCGACATTCCGGCAAACTCAAGGGCCTCTCGGGTGGACAAGTATACCATCATTTTTCTTTTCTATACATCTTCTTGATCATCTACTACAATTGATACATCCTATCAAGAATGGTACACATCACCATATATTGCAAAGATGTACTGGTCAGCAGCAATTTTAACAAGATGTACTGGACAGCGGCAAATTGAGCAAAAAAATGTACTGGACAGCAGTATATACAGGGGGAGAGGAAGAGGGGTTGGTACCTTGGGAGAGGAGGGTGTGCTTGGCTCTGCCGCCGTGCCTGAGTAGCAAGCACCTACGCCCCTGCCTTGTTCCACTTGTATCCTGCAGATCGAGAGAGGATGAGATGAATCAGATCAGTTGCTCATGCTTTTTACAAATTGTAGCTACTGTTTTTTATACCTAAACAAAATTGCCCTAGCTATATTTGCTACTGTTTTATACCTAATTTTTTGCTACTGTTTTTTAATTTGCTACTGCTTTTTTTTATTTGCTACTGTTTTTATACCTAAACAAAATTTCCCTAGCTATATTTGCTACTCTTTTTTTATTTGCTACTCTTTTTATACCTAATTTCTTTGCTACTATTTTAAAATTGCTACTATTCTTTTAAAATTGCTACTGTTTTTGATACCTAAACAAAATTACCCTAGCTATATTTGCTAATATTTTTTATTTGCTACTGTTTTTATACCTAATTTTTTTGGTACTATTTTTTAAATTGCTACTGTTTTTGCTACTACCCTAATTTCCTAAATGATTTCTAACTTTGCTAACTGTGCTAGATTTGCCCTAAAATTTATGCACAAAAACACAGAGAAGGCATTAGGCATTACACAAAAACACAGAGAACTGCTATAATTTACAACAGGCTTTTGGTTTCTGGAACCATTTCATGCCCAGGTGATCTGATCCTTGTACTTTTGCTACAATGATACAGTGATACAAGTAGAATATGAAGGCATTAGGCATTACAACAAAAGGAACAGAGCTGCTATATTTACAACATGCTTTGTATTATTTTATATGGGAAAATTTTTATATGATGTCATGCAGCCGTATACAAAACTGGTTATGAATTTGTTAAAAAGTATGAATTTGTCATCTAAAATTCTTGGCAGCTACCCTTCATGATTTTCCTCTTTAACATTCATATATATATACATATTCATAACCAGTTTCAGTCAGTGTCTTGCACAAAGTCATGATTATTTTTACCGGGAAAATGCATCCTACTACCGGGTGTAGCTACACCCATTTTCAGTCAGTGTCTTGCACAAAGTCATGATTATTTTTCTTCATGCAGTAAACGCCTAGACCACATAAAGTGGTCAGATGTTAGGTGAAGCATCAAAATTCAATATAACTAGTTCTGGACATGGACAAGGGCTTCATTTGATCTTTTGTTGCTCTGAAGCCATATTTTCCCTGTGTGTCTCTTTGTGCAGGTACTTGAAAAAAAAATACACAACTTGATGATGTGCTCAATTTTGACTTAAGTAGAATAAAAGAGCTTGCTAACATATATAAGAGTGCAAAGAACATTGGTTGTATTTTTTCACTATAGTAGCTACTACAGATTTTTATGATGGTTCATTTTCACCAATATCTAGCTGCACTTCAACAGTAGACTATGTGATAATTTCTAAGAGTTTACAGCAACTGGGCAACAGACGGTTCCAAAAAAAGTGCACTACAGGGTTACTGAAACAAATTTATGCTGCATTATGGAAGTAATCTGTGTGGGGAGCAATTGCAGGCGCGTTTGGATAAGGCATGATGCATCCAATTGACTGCCAGAATACAAAGCTTCAGAGTCAAACCCTACACCCTAAAATTTACAAAGGGGAAGGAGGAGGCCGGAGGGGGAGGGAGAGGTGGGGGCAGTACCTGAGGAGGCGGAGGAGGCCGGAGGGGACAAGGAGGAGGTCGGAGCGGCGCAGCGGTGGCGCAGAAGAGGAGGGCGAGGACGAGGACGACGGGGGTGGCGGCGTCGGGAGAGGAGAGGGGAAGGGGCAGCGGCGTCGGGGCGTCGGGAGAGGAGAGGGGAAGGGGCAGCGGCGTCGGGGCGGAGACGAGGACGACGGGGCGGCGTCGCGGCGGCGGGGCAGCGGCGTCGGTAGAGGAGAGGGGAAGGGGATCGAGGGCGAGGGCGAGGGAGAGAGAGGGGATAGTTATCTTCCAACAGGTACATCCATACTAATGGCGCACCTCACCCTGGTGCGCCATAAGTACATCCATACTAATGGCGCACCAGGATGTACATCCATACTAATGGCGCACCTCACCCTGGTGCGCCATTAGTATTTTTTTTTGATTTCTGCTCGAGCCAACAAGTTATCTTCCACCTGACCTGATCCACACCAAGTTCCCTCTACTAGCTCGACTGGTCAGCAGCCAGTTCTCACACCAGGAGGTCCTGGGATCGATTCCCAGGCTCCACAATTTTTTTATGCATTTAAAATGCTGTTTGATATTTATTTGTGTTTAAATATGTTCAAACTTGTTTAAATCATAACAGTAATATTTTTTTATAAGATAGTAATAATTTTTTTTAAATATCATCAAACAGTAATGCCGGTGGAGCGGGGGAGGGTGCGCGGGGTGCGGGGGGCCGGTGGACCGGGGGGTGCTCGGCGGTGAGGGGGACCGGATCTGGCGAGGTGGGATAGCGATCGAGATGGAGGGGGATCGAGATCGAGTGTCCATGAAATTTAAAAATATTCATGATAGTTCAAAAGGTGCCCATGAAATACAATCGAGAAATGAAGGCTACGATTTAAATACAATCGATCTTAGCTAGCTATCTGTTCACAATCTTCTTGCCCTTCTTTTTCGCAAATGGAGTTCTTCTGTGGAACGGACGTCCTTTAGGTAGGGTGGTCCTGCTTCTTCTTGTGGTGTATGCTGTTACTTCATCATCGTCGTCATGTTCGATTCTCGGGTCGCCGTACTTGTCGAAGTCTTGCTCATCGGCTACTCCATCCATTCCGATGATCTTCCTTTTGCCTCTCCTCACGACAACACGACTGGGCTTTGACGGGTCGGTAATGAAGAAGCATTGGTCCACTTGGGAAGCCAGTACCCATGGCTCCTTTTTCGCGGTGACGTTTGCGCCTGCGGTCTTGGATTTGGCTTCGGGTATAACCATGGTGGTGAAATACCGGTCTTCTTTTAGGACGCTCTTGGCCCATCTGACACGGAACATCGGGACCTTCTCTCTAGCGTAGCTCAGCTCCCAGATCTCCTCGATCCTTCCGTAGTATCTGTCCTTGTCGTTACCGGTGTAGGATTCCATCGTTACCCCGGAGTTCTGATAACCATCGCTCTTCATGTCCTTGGCCTCGGTGTAGAATGTGTAGCCGTTGATATCGTACGCCTCATAGGTCATCAGGTTGTGCTCGGCGCCCTGTGACAAGGCGAATATGAGTTGTTCTTCCGCGGAAGAATCCTCATGTAAAGGGTACGACAGAAGCTTCTGCTTGAACCAACGCGTGAAACACGAGTTGTGCTCTTTGAGTATATCTCCGTCCGTCCTCTGTTGGCCTCGGTCATTGTACGTCTTCTTAATAAAGGTTTTGTGCTCTACCACCCAAGGATCGACCACGTCTATGTGTTGTAGCGCGACTAGGTTTGCTCTTTCAAAGTCGGCGAGTCGACCCTCGAAGTCGACATGCATTTCGCGGCGACCCTCACGGTGACCCCATCCAGCGAGCCTGCCGAGGTGCCTGTTGACGGGCAGACCAACGGGGTTCTCGATGCCTAGATAATTCGTGCAGTAGGAGATGCACTCTTCGGTCAGAAAGCCCCTGGCTATGCTTCCCTCCGGACGTGACATGTTGCGAACGTATCCTTTGATGACACCATTCATCCTTTCAAATGGCATCATGCTGTGCAGGAACGTCGGCCCGAGTTGGATGATATCGTCCACGATATGGACCAGCAGATGCACCATAACGTCGAAGAATGCGGGCGGGAAGTACATCTCAAGCTCGCATACTATCACCACGATCTCTTCCTGTAGCCTTCTGAGTTGCCTCACGCCAACAGACTTTCGAGAGATGACGTCGACAAAGTTGCATAGGCCAAATAGCGTTTCACGGACGTGCGCGTCCATGATCCCACGGATTGCAACTGGAAGTATCTGCGTCATCAGCACGTGACAGTCGTGAGACTTCATCCTGCTGAACTTCAGCTTCGCTAGGTCTAGGTATCTGCTTATCTTCCCCGCGTAACCGTAAGGAAGTTTTACTCCTACGAGGCAGGTGAAAAACTGCTCGATCTCCTCCTGACTTAGAGTGAAGCACGCGGGAGGGTATTCATTTCCGGTCTTCTTGGCCTTTTTGCCTTTGCGACGACTTTCCGTGTCCTGCTTCGCCTCATCATCATCATCATATATAGCGTGAAGCTCCTGCCTGATGCCCATTGATTTCAAGTCTGCCCTTGCTTTCGGCCCATCTTTGGTCCTCTCTGGCATGTTGAGCAGGGTACCAAGCAGACTCTCGCACACGTTCTTCGTGATATGCATGACATCAAGGCTGTGAGGCACACGGTGGATCTTCCAGTACGGCAAGTCCCAGAAAACAGACCTCGTTTTCCATACCTTCAGCAGCGGCTCTGGCGCCTTCGCTTCTTTCCCGGCTCTGGCGCCTTTTGCTTCTTTCCCGGCAGTGGGCAGTCTTTCCAATTTTTCAACAGCTCGTCTATTTCCTCGCCGCTCCTCGTACGCGGGCGTCCTCGGGGTTCGGTTTCACCATCGAATAGATCCTTGCGTTTTATCCACGGGTCATCGTCGCGAAGCCACCTTCGATGTCCCATGAACACGGTTTTCGAAGACCCGGGATCTCTATCTAGCTGGCGATACGTTGTGTCATCCATGCACCTGACGCATCCAGAAAATCCGTGGACCACCTGCCCCGCGACATATCCGTAACCGAGATAGTCGTGCACCGTCGTGAGCAGCGCGGCTCTCATAGGGAAATATTCTTTCTCTGCGGCGTCCCACGTATTGGCTGGCGTTTTCCACAGCGTGTCAAGCTCCTCTTTCAGCAGCCCCAGATACAGATTGATGTCGTGCCCTGGTTGTTTCGGTCCTTCAATTAGCATACTCATGTGAATGTACTTCCTCTTCATGCACAACCGGGGGGAAGGTTGTACATCCACACAAACACAGGCCAGGTGCTATGTGTGCTTCTCTGGCTGCCAAACGGATTGACTCCATCGGTGCTCGCGCCCAGCACGATGTTCCTTGGATCGTTCCCAAATTCTAGGTCTTCGAAGTTCAACGCTTGCCACTGGCTCGCATCCATAGGGTGACTCAGCATCTTGTCTTTTTTATCTATCTCCGGATCATTTGCGTCATCTTCTCGCTTCTTCTCCTCCCTATCCGCGTGCCAACGCAGGAGCTTTGCTACCTTAGGGTCCGCGAAATACCGCTGCAGACGAGGAGTGATCGGAAAGTACCACACCACTTTTCGAGGAGCTTTCTTCCTCTTCTTGTATCGAGTGACGCCGCACACCGGACATATGGTAGACTCCGCGTGCTTGTCCCGATAAATGATGCAATTGTTCATGCACACATGGTATTTCACGTGCGGTAAATCCAGAGGACACACGATTTTCTTCGCCTCCTCCAAACTGGTTGGGCACTTGTTCCCCTTGGGAAGACGTTCGTGCCAGAATGACATGTTCTCGTCGAAGCATGCGTCGGTCATTTTGTGTTTTACCTTCATCTCCAGAGCCATGAGCGTTACTTTCAGGCGGGTATCCTCGGGCCTGCATCCTTCATACAATGGAGTAACCGCGTCTAACTCAAGTTGATCCATCTTGGCTTTCTCTCGGGCGGCAGCTCTTGCGTTATCCGTCTGCTTGAGAAGCAGCTCTTGAATATGAGGGTCCAGCACCCAGCCCATCGATGGTCCAGCGTCGTCTGCTCCGCCGGCATCATCATCTTCATGATCATGCCCGTCGTCTGCTCCGGCATCTTCCTCATCATCATGTCCTGCATCTTCTACATGATGACTGTGTACAGCATCACCGTCGTGATCATCTCCTAGGGATTCTTCGTCTTCTCGCCCGCCCGAGCCGCGGTGGTTGTCTTGCTGCCCTTCCTCATTTCTTGCCCGGCCCCCATGGACGACTTCGTAGTCATCTTCATCACCTTGCCACCGATAGCCATCCATGAAACCACGCAAGAGCAGGTGGTCCCGCACCTGCCAGGATTCCGGGTCCGCAATAAGGCTCTTCAGCTTGCATCTTCGACACGGACATCTTATCTCCGTCTCGTTCTTTTGAAGCATCTCGGCCTTCGCGGACCTCAAAAACCTATTCACGATGCCTTCGGTCATCATGCGGACCATGGTCGCCTGCGGGGTAGAGCAAAACGATATTTTAGAACCAAGAAAAAATTTGGCATGACTTTCCCTAAAAATAGGACCAAAAAGAATGCTTAATGCCAAAATTCTCGCCGAAACGGAAATGAATCAACATTCCGGCAAAATATTGGCAACGCCACGAGATAAATGCGAGAACGATAAATGCCACTAGGACGGACGCGAGCGGCCTTGGGATGATGCAGCCCGAGGGGCGCCCCCAGTAGAGTAAGCTAAAGATGCAAAAGGATACATATCACAGGGGCAGGCCCGTGCGACTCGGGAATCATGCAGCCTGAGGGGCGCTTGCAGCTGAATAAACTTGGAAAATGTCACCTGGTTCCATTGGTGAAGGAGTGTTGGGGTAGCCGAAGACGTGTGATGAAGGAGCCGCTCCTCATGAGCCGCCAGGGCCCTGAGCCTCTGGAGGCTCTGGGTGCTCGGGCGGTTCCTTGAGGACCGTCTCCATCTCTGCCAGGACTGCGTGATGCCTGGCCTCCTGGGCTGCCAGGATGCTTCATAGGTGACGCTGGTGGGCGGCCGCCAAGTTCGGCAAGCCAATTGGCATGCAAACGTAGCTATGAGGTGGACCCTCGCAGCGCCCGACGCGCGAAGGCCAGAAGCGCTCCTGAGACGCGGCTCTGTTGAGCCCTGGAATGTCGATGCGCCAGGTGGGCGACGGTAACCGCGTATGGTCCTTGCTTCTTTAAGCTCCTGGGTGGCCTTGACGATGAACTCCTGAGCGTCGGGCGCTCCTCGCCCAGTTCCCTCTTGAGGGAAGCGTGCCGCGAAGCATGCCTCCACTCGGTGCCCGAGCGCCTCCCTCGTGATGTTGGCTAGGTCTGAGGCCCTCCAGAAGGGAGGCCCCGAGCCTTGCCAAAGGAGGGGGTCGGGCGCGCCTTCCTATGCGAGGGAGGGAGGCGCCCCAGGTGCGGGCGCTGATCCTGAGGCGACGCCACTGGAGACGCCACTCTCCTGAGGCCCTGTGTGGAGTAGTTGCTTCTTATTCTTGGGGATGGCCTCAGGAGGGTACTGGATGCCCTCGCTGTCGGGGTCTTCGATTGCTGCGGCTTGGAAGGCGCACTCCAGGGAGCACACCGCATCTCTTTCTTCACAAGGAACTGTGATGATCCCGCCACTTCCCGGCATCTTGAGGACGTTGTAGCCGTGGTGGGTCACTGCCATGAACTTGGCTAATGCCGCATACCCAAGGATGGCATTGTACGGCAGACGGATGTGGGCGACGTCAAAGTCGATGAGCTCAGTAGGGTAGTTGTCGCGCTGGCCGAAGGTGACAGGGAGACGGACCTGCCCTATTGGGGTAATAGAGCCATCGGTCACCCTGAGAAGGGCTTGGTAGGCTGCAGTTGGTCGTATGGCACTTGGAGGCTATCTAATGTCTCGACGGACAGGACATTGAGCCCTACGCCACCATCAATGAGGGTCTTGGTGACTTGGACGTTGCTGATGACGGGCGAGCAGAGCATCGGGAGGGAGCCAGCAGTGGCCGCGCACTTGAGCTGATCCGATGAACTGAAGGTGATGGTGCACTTGGACCACCTGAGCGGACGCGTGGCCTCGAGCCTGGGAAGGGTTGCGTTCACCTCGCGAGCAAACTTCTTGAAGACACACTGGGTTGCTGGGTCCTGAGCTCTACCCAAGATGAACGTGATAGCGCGGGGTTCCTGGAAGGCCCCTGCCCCCTCGTCCTGATGGTGGTCGTCATTCCTTCTTGGTGGTAGCGGCAGTGGAGGGAGACCAGCATTGCCCTGAGGGCGGTCCTCGCGCGGCTGGTCCCTCGAGGCGCCCTCACGAGGCTGGTCCTGCCAGCGGTCCTCACAAGGCCGGTCGCGCCACTCCTGGCGGGGGAAGCGGTCGTCCCAGCGTCCCCACCTCGTCCTCCTCCTCGGCCGTGGCCCCGGTCGTTGCGCTCGGGGCGTCGACCGAAGCGTCCATCTCTGATAGCCCTGAGCTCCTGACAACCGTTGGTGTTGTGGCTGTGTACGTTGTGGAAGGTGCAGAATGGGCAGCTGCTATTGGACGACTCGGGGTGGTCCCGGCCGCGCTTCATGTCTGGTTCCGCCGCGAGCACGGCCACCCCTTTGTGCTTCACGTCCTTGGCCTTGGCTTTCTTCTCCTCTGGGTCGGTAGCAGGGAGCTCGAGGAGGGAAACGCGCCCTTCCTTTGCTCTTGCGCACTTGGTCACCATGTTGAACAGCTCCAGGGCCGTGCATAGCTCTTCGTGGATGGCGAGCTCCTCCTTCATCTTGACGGCGCGGACGCCATCAGAGAACGCTGAAATGATGGCCTCGTCCGTCACCTTGGGGATCTTGAGGCGAACGTTGTTGAAGCGCTGGATGTACTTCTGCAAGGTCTCTCCTGGCTGCGGCTTGATGCGGCGCAGGTCACCCGCGGCTGGAGGGCGGTCGTGAGTGCCCTGGAAGTTGGCGACGAAGCGGTCGCGCATCTCATCCCAGGAAGAGATCGACCCTGGGGGCAAGTTTAGGAGCCACAAGCGAGCACCATCCTTGAGAGCCATGGGGAACCAGTTCTCCATGAATTTCTCGTCGCCGTTGGCCGCTGTCGGTGTCGAAACTGTCGAATCTTGGGTAGGGGGTCCCGTACTGTGTGTCTAAGGTCGATGGTAATAGGAGACAGGGGACACAATGTTTACCCAGGTTCAGGCCCTCTCTATGGAGGTAGTACCCTACTTCCTGCTTGATTGATCTTGATGAATATGAGTATTACAAGAGTTGATCTACCACGAGATCGTAATGGCTAAACCCTAGAAGTCTAGCCTGTATGACTATGGTAATGAATATCTCCCCTCCGGACTAAGTCCTCCGGTTTATATAGACACTGGGAGGATCTAGGGTTACACAAGGTCGGTTATAAAGAAAGGAATCTACACATTTGATCGCCAAGCTTGCCTTCCACGCCAAGGAGAGTCTTCGGTCTTCGTATCTTCGCAGCCCATCAGTCCGGCCCACGGCTAACAGGCCGGACGCCCGAGGACCCCTTAGTCCAGGACTCCCTCAGTAGCCCCCGAACCAGTCTTCAATGATGAGGTGTCCGGCGCATAGAATGTCTTCGGCATTGCAAGGCGGGTTCTTCCACCGATGACTTCCAAGTAATGTATTCGGCCTTCCATTTAATGTCGTACCCCTCGGCTTTTGTGCGTCAACGACTTCAGCTTCCACGTGTCGAGCAAATGCGGGAGGTCAAGGTATTTTTGCACATGACACCCCGGCCACGCGAGGGATAGCGTCTATTTAAAGATATTGGATCTCAGATCCATTTGACATCCCACGGAAAAATCCTCAAAGATTGCTAGGAAAGAACACTCCAACATGTCTAGCATTCCCGGCTACTCCTCCCATTCCTGCGGCCCAGAAAAAGGTGAGTGGGAGAATTGCTCCGTATCCCATAGTCAGCTGGTGAAGCTAAAAACACAGGGATTTCTCCCTCCTGTGGATCTGGTTCCTGTTCGAGCAGGGTTGGCCTCCTTCAACGGCGGAACCCAGGCGGAGGATTTCCCCAATCCATCCGGGGGGAACGAGTGTGTCTCGTTCCCTATCTGCTGAGGGGCATCAGATTTCCAATCCATACGTTCCTCCGAGCGCTTCTGGAATACTGTGGCCTCCAGCTTCACAACTTTAAAACTAGCGTACTACTCCGGAAGGCAGCAAACACACCAACACAAACTAGCGTACAGATAAAAACAACACATCAAACAAGCAGGCATAACACGCGGCTACTCGGTGCTCTCAGTCGGAGATGGTGAAGTTCTCCTTCCCCTTGCCGAGGGAAAGGCTCAGCGGTCCAGGAGAATCAACCTCCTCCTCTCTAGCTGGCTCCTGGCATGCGACGCTGCGCTGCGGTGATGGTGCGGGGGCGACTGGCGGTAGAGCGCGTGCGGCAGGCGGTGCGGCTCTGACTGGAGTAGGAGCGATGACGCGGTCGAACTCCTCAGTGGTAGGCAGACGGCGAGCAGTGGCCAAAACGGCCGGTGCATACGAGGCTGAAGACGAGACGAATGTCAGAGGCGGCGCCGTGTGGAGAAGCTCCTTCCTGCTGGCAGGACCGCCCCGGACTAAGTCCATGCGGGCAGCCACAAGATCATCTACGAGGTTGTCGAAAGACTCCTCCAGGGCCTTGAGATACTCCACAACCATCTCGATGGCTTCATCTCGCTCTCCCCGATGGCAGGCGAACGCATAGTGGCTGGTGTAAGGCACATGGCATGGGAGGTAGCGGTAGCGACGAGTCTTCATCGTAGGAAGGATGTCCCGAAGGCGAGCTATCGCCTCCCGCGCAGCCATCTGCATGGCATGCCTCTCCGTAGGCATGGCCCTTCCCACAAAACGGAAGTGGCGTGCAGCTGAACGTCCTCCCTTGAACTGCACCATAGCCTGGTGCATAGACACGTCGTCACTGAGCTTGTGCTGATAGAGGGTGAACTCCGGGCGAGCTGCTGGCCCGATCGCGAGCTTGGTGATGGAGACGAGGAGCTTGACAAACCCCTCGGGCACGTTGGTGAACACTCGATTCTCACAGCTGTTGCCAGCCATCTACAAAAGTAGGCAAAAATTCTGAGTAGTCATGTCATAAATTTTATGATGACCAACAGAAAATAGCTACAATTGCAAAATGCTGAAGAAGCACAAAAGACGCTAATCACTGATTAGCGGTCGCACCTAGTGGCTTCCTACAGTCAGCCTGGCTCTGATACCAAGCTTGTCACGACCGGTTTTTCAATAAAATAATTATTGAGAAACCAATCCCTGTTACGGACCAGCGAGGAAGAATTCCTTCTCACTGATAGACAATACATTGGTCACAGAAGAAAAAAATACCAGGAGTACTAAATATAATACAAAGTTGAGCAGAGACTACCCAACAATTTATTACATGCACGCCGATAAAACAATACGGCGGATAGGGTGGCAGACTACTAACTCACGATAATGACGATGGTGGAGATATCACCGCGAGGCGAGTGATATGTCTCCAGAAGACTACAGCTCTTCGAGCGTCGGAGTGAGACTCGAGAAGACTTATTGCGGGTGGCGGAAGCGTATACAATACAAGTGACCAAAAACCGGGATCACGCAGGACTGACTGGGACTCCTCTAGGCATCGGATGCGCTATCAAACTGTTCATCCAAGAGATCGCCTTCGTCAACATCTGGCCAAATCAACAAGCCAGGTGAGTACTATGAAAGTACTCGCAAGACAGTTCGGACATAAGGTATAACAAATGCAAACATGAAACACATGAATAAGTTAACCAGTGTGATCAGACATAGAGATAATAAATACTGGGTGCCAAGCGAGGGTCTGAATGACGCCTCGAGCGGAAACTGCCGAATAGTAATACGGGTGCCAAACGAGTGTCTGAAAGACTCCTCGAGAGGAAAATGCGAAATAATAATACAGGTGCCAAACGAGTGTCTGAAAGACTCCTCGAGCGGAAAATGCGGAATAATAATGCAGGTGCCAAACGAGTGTCTGAAAGACTCCTCGAGCGGAAAATGCGGAATAATAATACAGGTGCCAAACGAGTGTCTGAAAGACTCCTCGAGCGGAAAATGCGGAATGATAATGCCACAGTCGGGCGCCGGGGCGACACCACATAAAGGGCTTATAACAGAAAGTAAAGGCAGTGCATGCCGCAGTCGGACGTCTGAGCGACATCACATAAAGGGCTTATATCGAAAGTGAGAAACGAGTACACGCCACAGTCGGACGTCTGCGCGACGTCACCTAAAGGGCTTATATCACATTTCATTATTACAACAGCTCGGAGACATAAATTATCACAAGCATGAGACACAAAATAAAGCTTGTCCATCCACTGAAATAACAATGAAACCTGAGATTTTACCCCTTGAGCTTGTTCACCGGGGACAAGTTTTTCACATGGATAGATATGATATAATGTATACACTACTGATCATGGATACGATGATTTGGAAAGAATTGACTCTGCAGAGTTTGTACTTAACCACAGCCAACGGATTTCAGTAGTCACGGGGACTAGTTCCGTCTACGGTGTTCTGGAAGGAACACGTCTAACCAGTACACACCCAATTCAACCATCCGAAGCCAGGGATTACCCTCGGCAACATTCAAGAAAAACCTTGAGTCGGGGAGGCTACAACCTCGCGTAGCATGGGATCAAATTTCTATACGCGCGCTATAAGGGGGTGCCCCCCCTCTCGGTCCCAACCGGAAACACCCATGCCCCCTGACCGAATGACTGGCTTTAATCCTGGGCCAAGGTACCATCATCCCGGCCTCTCTGTTTGGTGTGTACACGGAAAGAGGTTACCAACTTACTAAACCGTATCCTGGCAATGAGACATGTGGTAGCACGGAAAGGGGAAGGGACGATAACACGGCTCCAACCATGTTAACGTCGGAAAAGTCGGATGACACAAGGCTGGCATGCTACAACAGTACCACCTTGCTGCCCTTCATGTCACCACATGATTAGGCCACCTCTCATCAGAGGTCATCGCAACTTTGGAACATGCGGGAAAAGATCGATAACGTGGCTCCAACCACGTTAACGTCGAAGAAAGTCGGATGACGCAAGGCTGGCATGCTACAACAGTACCACCTTGCTGCCCTTCATGTCACTACATGATTAGGCCACCTCTCATCAGAGGTCATCGCAACTTCGGAACAACCGGGTCATTGCCTTACGAGCAACGAGATATTTACTGACACTCATATGCCACACACAAACTTTCACATGAACATGCAAAACTTCTGCCATATCAAATGTCCAAACATGCTTGCCTGGTTCGGAGAAGTCGGAATCTAGCTCGGCGAAGTTCGCGGCTCCGTCACCTCTCCCGGAACCTATGGCAATCACGAAACGGGTACTAACGTGAAAACCAACACATGCACAGAAACTTTGCCAAATATTTCCCAAATAAATCCCATAAAAAACTAGACAAAATTTTAAGAATGTCAGAAAAAGAATCACTCAAAAATACCTTTTTATTAAAAAGTTATAAAGGTTTCTGTCCAGGGACCTTTCTGTAATGAAACAGAAAAGTTCCAGGGTTTTAACTGAGAAAACAGAAAACGGTTCGTTTGGAAATGCGCAAGCGCAAGAGAGAAGACGTATTTTGCCCGAAGGCGTCAACAGAAAACGGTTCGGGGAAATAGAACAGAGGCTGACACGCGGGGCCCGCATGTCAGGTTTGAAAGGGCTCGCCGGCGCCCGAAGACGGCGGTGGACGCCGGCGTCGAACCACGGCGAGTTAGGAGAAACGGAGGGTACCAAGAGCTTCGGTGTCTTCTTCCGCGTCGGTGGGTGGTGGACTCGTCCAACGGGGAGCACCACTTCGACGGCGACACTATCTCCGGCGGACGGCGGCTCGGGTGAGGATGGGGAACTCCGGTGGAGGGCTGCAAGCTTCAAATTGAAGTGCGGGTCAGAACGAGAGATGCATGGTGAAGTTACTGGAAAGAGAATGGAGGCTGCGGAGCACACACGGGGGCGAATCGGGCTGGATCCCGTGGCGGGTCGCGGCGGCCGGAGTCGAGGAAGGAGACCTCCTCGGGGCTCTTCCAGTGGCTAGGCGTGCTCTAGAGGAAGTGCAGGGCTGGTGGGTGCTCGAGTTGAAGCTCGGGACCTCTATTTATAGGCAGATCGACGGGGTGGCCGTGAACGGAGAATCTCCGGCGAGCGATTACGGCGGAGCAGTGGGTTGGCAGAGGGTTTGAGCGGTCGGGCAGCATCGGTGGATGTTACGGGACTCGTTTTGCAGCTAAACGGAGCTGGCCCTGGCGTAATGGCGTCTGCCCACGGTGAGGTGACCGCACGGGCTCAACGGCGGCAGAGAGCGCGCTCCGCGCCCTGCGGTTCACGACGAGAGCAGCCACGCATTCGGGGGAGTGGATGGCCACGCGGTGGGCTCCGGTGGTTTGGGCGGCGCTGGGTGGAGTCGTCGGCGCCGTGTCTCCCGCTGGCGTCCGCAAAGCCGCCGCCGGCGTCGGTCACGGGGCGGCGCACCTCCTGCTGCCCGTCGCCGACGCCCGCAAGGTGCCAGGCGCTCGTGCGGTGCAGGAACAAGTGGGCGAGGACGAGGAGCAAGGCGACGCGGCGGTACTGGCGAGATCGATGCCCGTTTCTGAAGAAAACGACAGCAAGCACTGAACTGAAACTCTGAAGTTACTGAAACTTGACAGTGACCATGCATTGCAGGTGTTCGACAGTAGGTTTTGGTAAAGAGGTAAATTTTGTTGGAGCTGTAACTTGGTGAGATGACCACTCAAAGCACCCAGGGGCTGCATGAATTTATTTGGAATTTTTGGAGAAGGTTTTGAATGAAGTTCACCAAATTTGCCAAATATGGTCCAAACTTGCAGCTGATGTAGTTTGAAATTTTTGAACTGGAGACCAGTGGATCTTCATGGTTCTAGGTTGAGGGTTCAAAGGACTAGGAGGGGAAAGAAGTTTGGTGGTAAAAGTCCAAACAGAAAATGGAGTTCCTTTGTAAATCTCCAAGAGGTAGAATAGAAGGCAGAAAATATTTGAATAGAATCTGAATGGAAAATAAATACATGGGGAGGTTCAACTTGCTGGATTTGATGTAAATCATGATCCAGAGGTGAGGGAGTGTTTAGGAGAGAGGATTTGCACTTATGCCATGGCAAGAAGGAATAGTTGAAAGTGGCAAAGTACCTTCCAAAAGCCATAGTGCAAATTCAGAAAAAGGTTTTCAAAAGTTCTTTTCCCAAATGAAAAAAAACATTTTGTCTTGAGTCCAAATGAAGAGCAAGAACTCCCAAGGTCAAAGGCAGATCTTGGGTGAATCCAAATAAAATTTTTGCCATAAAGAAAATATATGAGAGGGAGAGTTCTCTTGAAGAAAAAATTTTAAATCACTCCCCTCAAGTCAAATAAAATCTTTACAAAAAAAATCCAAATAAAAACTTGGGTGCCACACCCTACCAGAGAGAAGGGGGCCGATATGGGAATAACACCGGACCGTCCTTCGCCCGAGGGTTCGGAAGAAATGTCCATCACCAACTCGGAAGTGGAGAGCGCCATGAATCATCGGTGCCGGAGGGCCGTTTTACGAGACCCTAGCTTCTCAAAAGAGGCGTTCGATGCCTTCAGCTCAGCTGATGCATACATCCGAGCTGCTCGAGATGGGCATGGCAGAGCCACAAAGCAGCATTTAACAGATGTGCAGGTAAGTTTTCTTTTTCCGAATAGGATAACCACATGCCAGTAGCCCCCGAGACTGAAAGCAGTTGGTACAACTGATTTAAGGATCGTTGTATAACCAAGTTCTTACGGAGAAGAACAACCTACTAGCCCAAGAGCTGGAACAGTGTCGGACACAGCTAAATGCTTCTACCGCCGAGCCGAAATGGTCCAAGAAGGCATCTTCTGGTAATATTCCCCTCCATCGAGGAACAATAATTATATACCGGCTGTGCTAATACTGTTGCTTATCTCATAATAGGATCGTCATATCAAATGGAAGAGAAATTGAAAAGCGCTCAAGCGGGAGAGAAAGAGGCAAAAAGACTACACGCCGCTGTCGGATGTGGGGTTCTTGCAAACCCTTAAGGTTCGAACTCTGGGGTGCGCGCATAGTCTTTCCCTCCTACCGATCCATGCCCTAGCTCGCTAAGATCTCGCAGACGAACTCAACCAACTCGCAACACAGAAAAACACGAGATTCATAATGGTTCGGGCCACCGTTGTGGTGTAATACCGTACTCCAGTGTGGTGGTGGATTGCCTCTTGGGCTGATGATGAACAGTACAAGGGGAAGAACAACTTCCTGAGGTTGAGGTGTTCTTGTGTTTGCCGAACTTGTGTGAGTGAGGACTCGATTAGTTCAACCTCAAGCTGAGATGCCTCTACTGTGGGGCTAGCTCTACTTATATAGGCCCTGGTCCTCTTCCCAAATATTGAGAGGGAAGGGAGCCAACAACGGCAGGCGAATTTGAAGGGGGACAGCTCGTACAAGCTATCCTGACAAAAGTGGTCTTCGCCTGCGAAAAGCTCTGGTGGTGACGCCGTCTTGGGCTCCACGGTGACCTCCATCCTGTCGTCCTTCTGGTCTTGGTCTTGCTACACCGATATGGCAACCTTTTCCTGATGCCTCGGTACTCCTCGCCTGCGCTGGCCTCCATAGCACCAAAGAGGAAACAAGCACATTGCACGCACTGGCACCTGCCCGGCGTCGGTCGTCATGTCTCACGTCATGAGAGCCTCATGAGGTTTGCCCCGGCTTGATATCTCCGCTGCTCGTGAGCCCGCCTGGCTAGGCCACTCTTGAGGAGGTCTTGTGTCGTCTGCCTCGCGAGGCATGGCCCCTCGCGAGGGTCTTGGATGCCTTGTTGATGAAGATGGGCCGTACGGCCTGCTGACTCAGCCACGCCGTGGGCCGCAGGCAGGCAAGTCTGGGGACCCCAGTTCCCAGAACGCCGACAATAGCCCCCGGGGCCAAGTTGCGCTCGGGCTTGGCTTCGCGGCGAAGCCAAGGGTCAAGTACGGAGCGCTGCGGGCCCCAAAAGCCTGCAGCCTCGGTTGACGCATGGCGGTTGATTGGATGTGGGCGTCTCCACTTCCCCACGTTGCCCTTGAATCTGCCTGGCTATGCGGCCCCCGCATCTCACATAGTTATTCTTCCTTCGCCCACGCCTGGCTCCTCCAATCTCCCTGCTTCCTCGAGACCCTGCTTTGCCCTTCCAATCTGACTTGCGCTCCGCCTGCTTCATCGCCATGGCGCTGAAATAGGCTGAAATGGGGAAGAAACCTCTGTCTTTGCCAACTGCGCCTCCGTCCTTTGAGCCTACGCTCGGCCGGCCTCGGGTGCTCCACGACGATGCCATGGACAAGGTGCGCGCCATGCTTGCCTCTAGTTTCAACAAGTGGGGAGAGATGGTGGTTTGGCCTGCGTCTCGCACTCGCATGGCACGGGCATCCACTGAGGTCCCGATATTCATAGATGCCCTCTGGGCTGGCCTGATTCCTCCCTTCTCCGCCTTCTTCAATGCGGTGCTCGAGCATTATCAGATCCACATGCTTCATCTCGACCCTCAATCTATGACCCTTCTTGCCGTCTTCGCCTTCTTGTGCGAGGCCATGGTGGGCATCGCTCCTTCCGTGGCCCTCCTCCGCCATTTCTTCTCATTGCATCTGACCGGTCCCCGGCAGAGCTCGAGATGCGTGGGCTTCCAAGCCGTGGCCACGACAGCGGGCGCGGGGATTGACTTCGAGCTTCCTTCATCCACGAGCGAGTTCCATACACGATGGGTGTTTGTTGATGCTGGCATGCTCAGCCCTCTGCTCCAAGTTCCGGCGGGGCCTGCTGTTCCAAACTCTGGCTGGGGCCATCAGAAGCTCAAGAGCCCCCGCCTTGCCCCCATCTAGGCCAGGCGGAGGAGGTTGAAGGACCGCGGCGTGACTGCGCCTATGGTGGTGAAGGAATTCGACAAGCGTCGAGTCGCTCCGCTTTAGCGCCACTCCCACCCGATGTGGGACTTGCCCAGCAGCCAGGACCACATGAGGTTTCCAGAGAAGGGGCTTCCTCTTGCGACGCGGCAAACGATGCTCGCGATCCTATCGGGCGTCCCTCTGCCGGACGACATGCCCAGGTATAGCTGCCTGCTGTACCGCTGCGAGAACAAAGCCGCATTTGCTGCGAGCATGCCTTCCTTTGATGAGTGGGGGCTGCGCCCAATCGGCCTGGTGGGGTCCCGCGAGAACCCCGTCGACGTGGTTCCCTTCCTCGCCGCCGGTACCCAGCTCGCCCCAGGTGAAGGAGTGGGAGGGAGAGCTCCGACGGGGGCGGTGGCTCGAGTGCTGAGGAGCACATGCTAAGTGGTGATCCTGGGGCATCGTCCTCAGGGGCTTGCAACCCTTCTCCTAAGGCGTCAGTCGCTGAGGAGACACGGCATGCGGCTCCCGAGGCCAAGGCTCCAGGAGCCTCGGGAGGTTGTGGTGAGACGGCGCCCGGCTGTTCGCCGCAACCGGGCACCCCTGAAGCTGTCCTCCGCAGCTCTTCTTTGGCCCCACCGCGCACCGGTCGTCATGTCCAGCGCTTCGGTCGTCTTTGCATGGACCTCGAGGAGCTCTGCAAGCGGAAAGGATCCCCTGGCGCAGCAATATCTTCGGGCCGTTGAAGTGACGGAAGTACATCGCCATTGACGCGTAAGTATCTTATTGTCATGGCTTCTTGCGTGCTGTCTTCTTATCCTGACGTCAATCCTTCAGGGCTCCTTCTATTGAAGCTGTTGCGTCTCCTCAGAAGCGGTCTCCCCCTTCCTCGCCTCCCCCATCATCCTCAAGCGTTCCTGGTCCGCCTGCCGTCCCTGGAGCAGGGTCGGTTGAGGGAGCGTTTCTGCCTTCGTGGCACGCTGATCCTACGGCTCTGTCGCCCCCCCCCCCACGGTCTGGTGTGGAGATTGGCGGGCATTCCCAAGACCCCTCCTTTGGTCATGGACAGTAGCTGGTTGGCTTCAGTCTTCGGTCCCTCTTCAAGCAGCGAGCCCCGATCGGCTTGGGCTCTTCGCGAGGACTGGTTGACGTCAGGTGCAGCGCTAGCCCCCAGCCCCCTACCGAGAGGTGGTGCGCCACTTGGGGCCCCGCCCGCAGCCCCCGAGGCGGAGGACGAGGTGAACTGAGCGTTCGAGCTTGACCGCGGGCGGAGCGTAGTTCGTCACGAGCTCTTCCAGGAGGCAATGGGCGCAATGAGCCGACTTGGTGAAGAGCTCGCGGGTGTCGACTCGCGCCTTGAGGCTGAAGGTCTCCGATTGGCGAAGGAACAGTGCAAGCTGACGGTGGCTATCAACCTCGGCCACTACCAGCGCGATCTTGACAATGCGAAGGCTGAGGCGTCTCTTAAGGTTTCCCGTGAGGCTTGCTCCCGAGCCTTGGAGGAGGCTCATGAGGCTGACCGCCATCGCGAGGCCGTGGAGAAGCACGCGTGGGAGCTCCACACCTGGAGCGCGTCCCTAGAGCAGCAGGAGGAGGCGCGCAGAGCCGCCCTTGCGTCGCTGAGGGGGATGCCTGCCGAGGAGGAAGTGGTCCAGAAGCGCGAGGAGGCGTTGGCGCTGGAGGCCGTGGAGCGCAGCCTCAAGCTTGAACAATTGGACACGAGGGAGCGCCAAGTCACCCAAGCAGAAGATGTCCTCGGGGTTCGCGAGGCCAGGGTCCAGGAGGAGGTGGACCGCCAGGTGGCCGAGGTTCGCCCAGAACTCGAGGGAAGGTATGACTTGAAGCTGAAGCTTGCACGTACTGAGGGTGCTGGCAGGGCTGCTGCCCTCATGCCCGGGTTGGACGAGGCTGAGAGGCATGCGGAGGCCACAGCTGTTGCCCTGGTCACGGCATAGGCGGACTTGGCCTCCGCCCGCGCCGAGCAGCTTTCTCTCCGGAAGCGGGTCAATGTCGCCAAGGCCGTCGCACGGCAAAACAAGGAGGAAGTGCTCCAACGTCGGACGCTGGAGCGCGAGCATGATCCTATGCTTCAAGATCTCCGGAACAGGGTTAACACCGCCCTGGGCTACATCTGCGACGAGAATGCTCCTGCCCCCCATTCAAATGACTATGCCAGCCACCTGACCTTCTTCACCGGCATGGTGACACGCCTGGAAACCCGGTCTGACAGGGCTCGCCAGCTCGTGGAGGAGAGAAGTCGGGGCTTGCTCGGCCGCGCGTTCTGCCGTGTCTTCAGCCACCTTAGGAACACCTTCCCCAACTTTGACTTCGCCGCCGCCATTGCCCCCATGCCGCAGGCCATCCGGGGCGATCTGGCGCGGTGGGTGGAGGACAACGTGGATGCGCTAGTCAGAGCCTTTGCCTCTGACGACGACACGGTGGTGGTCGCTGCAGATGAAGGCGACGTGGTTGATGACGGCGACGGAGGCGCCGCCGAAGGCGGCGATGGTTCCGGCGAAGACGACGACGATGCCAGTGACGCATCCGAGGGCGATGTAGTGAGTGACATATCTGGTTGATCCCATGTCCCTCTGTCGTTTTACCCTGTAGGCAAAAACTCGGGCGGGGCCCTTGGAAAACTTGTAAGAGCATTTTAAGAGGGGGAGCCCCTCATGTAAGCAAGTTGCAGCCTTTACTTTCCTATGCGGTATTGAATCTGTGCCCTCGTGCACTCATGAGTCCAGGGGCGAGTTCCCCGTCATGGTTTACCTTAGTCAGCGCCAGCCTCGAGCTGGGTCACGAGGCTACGAGTTTCTGAGAATCCCGCGGAGCTAGTCGGCCTGTCAGAAGGGGCCCCGCAAGAGGCAAGCGCTAGTTGCAGCATTAGTATGCGCTCGGCGCGCGTGTGCTTCGTGCAGTCCCGCTCGCGAGGGGCTCGTGAGGGGAAGGTGACACACATGAGTCCCAGACTGTGTTGGGGAATGTAGTAATTTAAAAAAATTCCTACGCACACGCAAGATCATGGTGATGCATAGCAACGAGAGGGGAGAGTGTTGTCCACGTACCCTCGTAGACCGAAAGCGGAAGCGTTAACACAAAGCGGTTGACGTAGTCGTACGTCTTCACAATCCGACCGATCAAGTACCGAACGTACGACACCTCCGAGTTCAGCACACGTTCAGCTCGATGACGTCCCTCGAACTCCAATCCAGCTGAGTGTTGAGGGAGAGTTTCGTCAGCACGACGGCGTGGTGACAATGATGATGTTCTACCGACGCAGGGCTTCGCCTAAGCACCACTACGATATTATCGAGGTGTAATATGGTGGAGGGGGGCACCGCACACGGCTAAGAGATCAATAGATCAATTGTTGTGTCTATGGGGTGCCCCCCTGCCCCCGTATATAAAGGAACAAGGGGGAAGGCGGCCGGCCTAGGAGGAGGGCGCGCCAAGGGGGGAGTCCTACTCCCACCGGGAGTAGGACTCCTCCTTTCCTTGTTGGAATAGGAGAAGGGAAGGGAGAAGGAGAAAGAAGGAGGATGGCGCCACCCCTCCCTAGTCCAATTCGGACTAGTCCATGGGGAGGGGTGCGGCCACCCTTTGGGGCCTTTCTCTCCTTTCCCGTATGGCCCATTAAGGCCAAATACGAATTCCCGTAACTCTCCGGTACTCCGAAAAATACCCGAATCACTCGGAACCTTTCCGAAGTCCGAATATAGTCGTCCAATATATCGATCTTTACGTCTCGGCCATTTCAAGACTCCTCGTCATGTCCCCGATCTCATCCGGGACTCCAAACTCCTTCGGTACATCAAAATACATAAACTCATAATATAACCGTCATCGTAACGTTAAGCGTGCGGACCCTACGGGTTCGAGAACTATGTAGACATGACCGAGACACCTCTCCGGTCAATAACCAATAGCGGAACCTGGATGCTCATATTGGTTCCCACATATTCTACGAAGATCTTTATCGGTCAGACCGCATAACAACATACGTTGTTGCCTTTGTCATCGGTATGTTATTTGCCCAAGATTCAATCGTCGGTATCTCAGTACCTAGTTCAATCTCGTTACCGGCAAGTCTCTTTACTCGTTCCGTAATACATCATCCCACAACTAACTCTTTAGTTGCAATGCTTGCAAGGCTTAAGTGATGTGCATTACCGAGAGGGCCCAGAGATACCTCTCCGACAATCAGAGTGACAAATCCTAATCTCGAAATACGCCAACCCAACAAGTACCTTCGGAGACACTTGTAGAGCACCTTTATAATCACCATGTTACATAGTGACGTTTGGTAGCACACAAAGTGTTCCTCCGGTAAACGGGAGTTGCATAATCTCATAGTCATAGGAACATGTATAAGTCATGAAGAAAGCAATAGCAACATACTAAACGATTGAGTGCTAAGCTAACGGAATGGGTCAAGTCAATCACATCATTCTCCTAATGATGTGATACCGTTAATCAAATCACAACTCATCTCTATGGCTACGTAACATAACCATCTTTGATCAACGAGCTATTCAAGTAGAGGCATACTAGTGACACTCTGTTTGTCTATGTATTCAGACATGTATCAAGTTTCCGGTTGATACAGTTCTAGCATGAATAATAAACATTTATCATGATATAAGGAAATAAATAATAACTTTATTATTGCCTCTAGGGCATATTTCCTTCAGTCTCCCACTTGCACTAGAGTCAATAATCTAGTTCACATCGCCATGTGATTTAACATCAATAGTTCACATCACCATGTGATTAACACCCATAGTTCACATCGTCATGTGACCAACACCCAAAGGGTTTACTAGAGTCAATAATCTAGTTCACATCGCTATGTGATTAACACCCAAAGAGTACTAAGGTGTGATCATGTTTTGCTTGTGAGATAATTTTAGTCAACGGGTCTGTCACATTCAGATCCATAAGTATTTTGCAAATTTCAATGTCTACAATGCTCTGCACGGAGCTACTCTAGCTAATTGCTCCCACTTTCAATATGTATCTAGACTGGGACTTAGAGTCATCTAGATCAGTGTCAAAACTTGCATCGACGTAACCCTTTACGACGAACCTTTTGTCACTTCCATAATCGAGAAACATATCCTTATTCCACTAAGGATAATTTCGACCGTTGTCCAGTGCTCTACTCCTAGATCACTATTGTACTCCTTTGCCAAAATTAGTGTAGGGTATACAATAGACCTGGTACACAGCATGGCATACTTTATAGAACCTATGGCCGAGGCATAGGGAATGACTTTCATTCTCTTTCTATCTTCTGCCGTGGTCAGGCTTTGAGTCTTACTCAATTTCACACCTTGTAACACAGGCAAGAAACTCTTTCTTTGACTGTTCCATTTTGAACCACTTCAAAATTTTGTTAAGGTATGTACTCTATGAAAAAAACTTATCAAGCATCTTGATCTATCTCTATAGATCTTGATGCTCAATATGTAAGCAGCTTCACCGAGGTCTGTCTTTGAAAAACTCCTTTCAAACACTCCTTTATGCTTTGCAGAATAATTCTACATTATTTCCGATCAACAATATGTCATTCACATATACTTATCAGAAATGCTGTAGTGCTCCCACTCACTTTCTTGTAAATACAGGCTTCACCGCAAGTCTGTATAAAACTATATCCTTTGATCAAGTTATCAAAGCGTATATTCCATCTCCGAGATGCTTGCACCAGACCACAGATGGATCGCTGGAGCTTGCATATTTTGTTAGCACCTTTAGGATAGACAAAACCTTCTGGTTGCATCATATACAACTCTTCTTTAATAAATCCTTTAAGGAATGCAGTTTTTGTTTATCCATTTGCCAGATTTCATAAAATGCAGCAATTGCTAACATGATTCAGACAGACTTTAGCATAGATACGAGTGAGAAACTCTCATCGTAGTCAACACCTTAAACTTGTCGAAAACCTTTTGCGACAATTCTAGCTTTGTAGATAGTAACACTACTATCAGTGTCCGTCTTCCTCTTGAAGATCCATTTATTTTCTATGGCTTGCCGATCATCGGGCAAGTCAACCAAAGTCCATACGTTGTTCTCATACATGGATCCCATCTCGGATTTCATGGCCTGAAGCCATTTTGCGGAATCTGGGCTCACCATCGCTTCTTCATAGTTCGTAGGTTCGTCATGGTCTAGTAACATAACCTCCAGAATAGGATTACCGTACCACTCTGGTGCGGATCTTACTCTGGTTGACCTACGAGGTTCAGTAAGAACTTGATCTGAAGTTCCATGATCATCATCATTAATTTCCTCACTAATTGGTATAGGCGTCACAGAAACTGGTTTCTGCGATGAACTACTTTCCAATAAGGGAGCAGGTACAATTACCTCATCAAGTTCTACTTTCCTCCCACTCACTTGTTTCGAGAGAAACTCCTTCTCTAGAAAGGATCCATACTTAGCAACAAATGTCTTGCCTTCGTATCTGTGATAGAAGGTGTACCCAACTGTCTCCTTTGGGTACCCTATAAAGACACATTTCTCCGATTTGGGTTTGAGCTTATCAGGATGAAACTTTTTCACATAAGCATCGCAACCCCAAACTTTAAGAAACGACAACTTTGGTTTCTTGCCAAACCACAGTTCATAAGATGTTGTCTCAACGGATTTAGATGGTACCCTATTTAACGTGAATGTAGCTATCTCTAATGCATAACCCCAAAACGATAGCGGTAAATCAGTAAGAAACATCATAGATCGCACCATATCTAGTAAAGTACGATTACGATGTTCGGACACACCATTATGTTGTGGTGTTCCGGGTGGCGTGAGTTGCGAAACTATTCTGCATTGTTTCAAATGTAGGCCAAACTCGTAACTCAAATATTCTCCTCCACGATCTGATCGTAGAAACTTTATTTTCTTGTTACGATGATTTTCAACTTTGCTCTGAAATTCTTTGAACTTTTCAAATGTTTCAGACTTATGTTTCATTAAGTAGATATACCCATATCTGCTAAAATCATCTGTGAAGGTGAGAAAATAACGATATCCGCCACGAGCCTCAATATTCATCGGACCACATACATCTGTATGTATGATTTCCAACAAATTAGTTGCCCTCTCCATAGTTCCGGAGAACGGTGTTTTAGTCATCTTGCCCATGAGACACGGTTCGCAAGTACCAAGTGATTCATAATCAAGTGATTCCAAAATCCCATCAGTATGGAGTTTCTTCATGCGCTTTACACCAATATGACCTAAACGGCAGTGCCACAAATAAGTTGCACTATCATTATTAACTTTGCATCTTTTGGCTTCATTATTATGAATATGTGTATCACTACGATCGAGATCCAACAAACCATTTTATTGGGTGTTTGACCATAGAAGGTTTTATTCATGTAAACAGAACAACAATTATTCTCTAATTTAAATGAATAACCGAATTGCAACAAACATGATCAAATCATATCCATGCTCAACGCAAACACCAAATAACACTTATTTAGTTTCCACACTAATCCCGAAAGTATAGGGAGTGTGCGATGATGATCATATCAATCTTGAACTACTTCCAACACACATCGTCACCTCGCCTTTTACTAGTCTCTGTTTATTCTGCAACTCCCGTTTCGAGTTACTACTCTTAGCAACTGAACCAGTATCAAATACCGAGGGGTTGCTATAAACACTAGTAAAGTACACATCAATAACATGTATATCCAATATACCTTTGTTCACTTTGCCATCCTTCTTATCCACCAAATAGATGGGGTAGTTCCGCTTCCAGTGACCAGTCCCTTTGCAGTAGAAGCACTTAGTCTCAGGCTTAGGACCAGACTTAGGCTTCTTCACTTGAGCAGCAACTTGCTTGCCGTTCTTCTTGAAGTTCCCCTTCTTTCCTTTGCCCTTTTCTTGAAACTAATGGTCTCGTCAACCATCAACACTTGATGTTTTTCTTGATTTCTACCTTCGTCGATTTCAGCATCACGAAGAGCTCGGGAATTACTTTCGTCATCCCTTGCATACTATAGTTCATCACGAAGTTCTACTATCTTGGTGATGGTGACTAGAGAATTCTGTCAATCACTATTTTATCTGGAAGATTAACTCCCACTTGATTCAAGCGATTGTAGTACCCAGACAATCTGAGCACATGCTCACTGCTTGAGCTATTCTCCTCCATCTTTTAGCTATAGAACTTGTTGGAGACTTCATATCTCTCAACTTGGGTATTTGCTTGAAATATTAACTTCAACTCCTGGAACATCTCATATGGTCCATAACGTTCAAAACGTCTTTGAAGTGCCGATTCTAAGCCGTTAAGCATGGTGCACTAAACTATCAAGTAGTCATCATATTGAGCTAGCCAAACGTTCATAACGTCTGCATCTGCTCCTGCAATAGGTCTATCACCTAGCGGTGCATCAAGGACATAATTCTTCTGTGCAGCAGTGAGGATAATGCTTAGATCACGGATCCAATCCGCATCATTGCTACTAACATCTTTCAACATAATTTTTCTCTAGGAACATATCAAAATAAACATAGGGAAGCAACAACGCGAGCTATTGATCTAGAACATAATTTGTAAAATACTATCAGGACTAAGTTCATGATAAATTTAAGTTCAATTAATCATATTACTTAAGAACTCCCACTTAGATAGACATCCCTCTAATCCTCTAAGTGATCACGTGATCCAAATCAACTAAACCATAACCGATCATCACGTGAAATGGAGTAGCTTTCAATGGTGAACATCACTATGTTGATCATATCTACTATATGATTCACGCTCGACCTTTCGGTCTCAGTGTTCCGAGGCCATATCTGCATATGCTAGGCTCGTCAAGTTTAACCTGAGTATTCTGCGTGTGCAAAACTGGCTTGCACCCGTTGTAGATGGACGTAGAGCTTATCACACCCGATCATCACGTGGTGTCTGGGCACGACGAACTTTGGCAACGTTGCATACTCAGGGAGAACACTTTTATCTTGAAATTTAGTGAGAGATCATCTTATAATGCTACCGTCAAGCAAAGCAAGATAAGATGCATAAAAGATAAACATCACATGCAATCAATATAAGTGATATGATATGGCCATCATCATCTTGTGCTTGTGATCTCCATCTCCGAAGCACCGTCATGATCACCATCATCACCGGCGCGACACCTTGATCTCTATCATAGCATCGTTGTCGTTTCGCCAACTATTGCTTCTACGACTATCGCTACCGCTTAGTGATAAAGTAAAACAATTACATGGCGATTGCATTGCATACAATAAAGCGACAACCATATGGCTCCTGCCAGTTGCCGATAACTAGGTTACAAAACATGATCATCTCATACAATAAAATTCAGCATCATGTCTTGACCATATCACAGCAGAACATGCCCTGCAAAAACAAGTTAGACGTTCTCTACTTTGTTGTTGCAAGTTTTACGTGGCTGCTACGGGCTTAGCAAGAACCGTTCTTACCTACGCATCAAAACCACAACGATAGTTTGTCAAGTTGGTGCTGTTTTAACCTTCGCAAGGACCGGGCGTAGCCACACTCGGTTCAACTAAAGTGAGAGAGACAGACACCCGTGAGTCACCTTTAAGCAACTAGTGCTCGCAACGGTGAAACCAGTCTCGCGTAAGTGTACGTGTAATGTCGGTCCGGGCCGCTTCATCTCACAATACCGCCGAACCAAAGTATGACATGCTGGTAAGCAGTATGACTTATATCGCCCACAACTCACTTGTGTTCTACTCGTGCATATAACATCAACGCATAAAACCAGGCTCGGATGCCACTGTTGGGGAACGTAGTAATTTCAAAAAATTTCCTACGCACACGCAAGATCATCGTGATGCATAGGAACGATAGAGGAGAGTGTTGTCCAAGTACCCTCGTAGACCGAAAGTGTAAGCGTTAACACAACGCGGTTGATGTAGTCGCACGTCTTCACGATCCGACCGATCAAGTACCGAACGTACGGCACCTCCGAGTTCAGCACACGTTCAGCTCGATGACGTCCCTCGAACTCCGATCTAGCCGAGTGTTGAGGGAGAGTTTCGTCAGCACGACGGCGTGGTGACAATGATGATGTTCTACCGACGCAGGGCTTCGCCAAAGCACCGGTACGATATTATCGAGGTGTAATATGGTGGAGGGGGGCACCGCACACGGCTAAGAGATCAATAGATCAATTGTTGTGTCTATGGGGTGCCCCCCTGCCCCCGTATATAAAGGAGCAAGGGGGAAGGCGGCCGGCCTAGGAGGAAGGCGCGCCAAGGGGGGAGTCCTACTCCCACCGGGAGTAGGACTCCTCCTTTCCTTGTTGGAATAGGAGAAGGGAAGGGAGAAGTCGAAAGAAGGAAGGGGGCGCCCCCCTCCCTAGTCCAATTCGGACTAGTCCATGGGGAGGGGTGCGGCCACCCTTTGGGGCCTTTCTCTCCTTTCCCGTATGGCCCATTAAGGCCCAATACGAATTCCCGTAACTCTTCGGTACTCCGAAAAATACGCGAATCACTCGGAACCTTTCCGAAGTCCGAATATAGTCGTCCAATATATCGATCTTTACGTCTCGTTCATTTCGAGACTCCTCGTCATGTCCCCGATCTCATCCGGGACTCCGAACTCCTTCGGTACATTAAAATACATAAACTCATAATATAACCGTCATCGTAACGTTAAGCGTGCGGACCCTACGGGTTCGAGAACTATGTAGACATGACCGAGACACCTCTCCAGTCAATAACCAATAGCGGAACCTGGATGCTCATATTGGATCCCACATATTCTACGAAGATCTTTATCGGTCAGACCGCATAACAACATACATTGTTCCCTTTGTCATCGGTATGTTACTTGCCCGAGATTCGATCGTCGGTATCTCAGTACCTAGTTCAATCTCGTTACCGGCAAGTCTCTTTACGTTTCCGTAATACATCATCCCACAACTAACTCTTTTGTTGCAATGCTTGCAAGGCTTAAGTGATGTGCATTACCGAGAGGGCCCAGAGATACCTCTCCGACAATCGGAGTGACAAATCCTAATCTCGAAATACGCCAACCCAACAAGTACCTTCGGAGACACCTGTAGAGCACCTTTATAATCACCCAGTTACGTTGTGACGTTTGGTAGCACACAAAGTGTTCCTCCGGTAAACGGGAGTTGCATAATCTCATAGTCATAGGAACATGTATAAGTCATGAAGAAAGCAATAGCAACATACTAAACGATCGAGTGCTAAGCTAACGGAATGGGTCAAGTCAATCACATCATTCTCCTAATGATGTGATCCCGTTAATCAAATGACAACTCATGTCTATGGCTAGGAAACATAACCATCTTTGATCAACGAGCTAGTCAAGTAGAGGCATACTAGTGACACTCTGTTTGTCTATGTATTCACACATGTATCAAGTTTCCGGTTGATACAGTTCTAGCATGAATAATAAACATTTATCATGATATAAGGAAATAAATAATAACTTTATTATTGCCTCTAGGCAATATTTCCTTCAGACTGAACGAATTCCAGAAAGCAAGAAACTGTTCGAACGAGAAGAGGCACCCCCCGCGCACATCGACAAAAAACTTGGCTTCAACTTAAATCCAGATCCAGAAAGCAAAGCTACAGAAAGAGAGATCCAAAGCAAATGGTCGCGTCCCGCACCTAGTCTAGTCTTCTAGTCTTCAAGTCTTCTCACCAGCGCGGAGCTAAGTGCTGCCACTAGGCGTGGGAGGGAGCCCCAGGGCCTGAGGCCGGCACCACTGAGACTCCGGGGCGTGTACAGCCCCAACTCATTATTACGTGAGAGTGTCACGGGCGGCGAGCTTCACAGGCACTGGGCCTTCTTTGCAGGTACCAGCCTTGCTTCATATCGCCAGACGAGGGCCCCGCCTTGCGCCACCGTCGACCACCTTTGAGCCGACCGGCAACGTGGATGACACAAAGGGGGGAAATGGGACGCCAGAGGTGCCCTCAGCGACCACAGGTCCTCTGCCGGGGGAAGGGTCGTCAAAGCCTCCCCGACAGAGGGCCTACCTCCGGGTGTCCCCTGGCTTCGCGCACCGTGGGGAGGGGCCCGGCTCCTGACACCTCTCCTGCAGCCCCCAACGCGATCCCCCTGCGGGCAGGGAGTCCGCCGAGCTGGGGCCGCCGGCCATTGTGGTGATTTGTTCCTCCTGCGACTCATGGTTAGCGTAAGCTTACTCCTGAGGGATTAGGGGTACCCTATAGTGGTCGTTGCACACGCGGTCGTGGCGGTTCCCCGGCGGCTCCTGGAAGGCTTCGACTCCTAGCGCCCCTTCTTCCCAATCTTCTCCAACGAACGAGTCGGGGTCGTCCTCCGGTGTGTACTCCTGGTCCGTCATGCGGGGCACGTAGGCTTCCGGGGCTGTTACCCCGAACACCTTGCCGTAGTGCCCCACACTCCATGTTGCCCGGCCTAGCGTGGCATCCTGAGGATAGTAGCGTGGCATCTCGCCGGGACCATGGGTGGCGACGCTTGTGCCCGTGCTTGTTCCGGGCGGTATGGGGGTGGCGGAGCCCCCGGCGCCGCCGGCCGCGCTGGTGTTGACGAAGCCCCCATGTGCGCCCGACGGTGCGTGGTTGCGGCGAGGCCCGCCATGAGGCCCCATATCAGCCTGAGAAGGGAGGCGATAGCAGAAAGGCGGCGCTCCCGAGGCTGACTCGTCCAGACGCTCGGCAACGCGTTCCAGCAGCGCATCCTGGCCGCTCTTCATCAGCCGGCACCGGAGCAGCTCCCTTGCCACGGTGAGTGCTGCCCGCATGTTTGCTTGCTCTCGCCGCGAGTGCGGAGCCGTTGCCACGGCGTGGCTTGCTGCCCTTGCAACGGCTCATACCTGTCATGGAGTAAGGGTGGACGACGCCTGGCCGCGCCGCCCGTGCCCCACAACGTTGGATTGCGCCCGCACCGCCTGGAGCATGGGGTCGAGGTCTTCATGAGCAGGCATCGTCGCCCGGGCCGGCCAGGCTGCCCAGTGGTCGGAGTCAGCTCTTGGGTCGCCGGACATCTTGACCGTGGAGCTTCGGCGAGTCGATTGTCGAGGAAGAAGATCCAGCGCACCCCTACCTGGCGCGCCAAATGTCGGATGTGGGGTTCCGGCAAACCCTTAAGGTTCGAACTCTAGGGTGCGCGCGAAGTCTTTCCCTCCTACCGATCCACGCCCTAGCTCGCTAAGATCTCGCGGACGACCTCGACCAACTCACAACACAGAAAGACACGAGATTTATACTGGTTCGGGCCACCGTTGTGGTGTAATACCCTACTCCAGTGTGGTGGTGGTGGATTGCCTCTTGGGCTGATGATGAACAGTACAAGGGGAAGAACAGCCTCCTGAGGTTGAGGTGTTCTTGTGTTTGCCGAACTTGTGTCAGTGAGGACTCGATTAGTTCAACCTCAAGCTGAGATGCCTCTACTGTGGTGGCTAGCTCTACTTATATAGGCCCTAGTCCTCTTCCCAAATATTGAGCGGGAAGGGAGCCAACAACGGCGGGCGAATTTGAAGGGGGACAGCTGGTACAAGCTATCCTGACGAAAGTGGTCTTCGCCTGTGAAAAGCTCTGGTGGTGATGCCGTCTTGGGCTCCACGGTGACCTCCGTCCTGCCCTCCTTCTGTTCTTGGTCTCGCTGCACCAATATGGCAACCTTTTCCTGATGCCTCGGTACTCCTCGCCTGCGCTGGCCTCCTTAGCACCAAAGAGGAAACAAGGACGCTACGCGCGCTGGCACCCGCCTGGCGCCGATCGTGATGGCACATGTCACGAGAGCCTCGTGAGGTTTGCCTCGCCTTGATATCTCCGCTCCTCGTGAGCTCGCCTGGCTAGGCCACTCTTGAGGAGGTCTTGCATCATCCGCCTCGCGTGGTTTGGCCCCTCACGAGGGTCTTGGATGCCTTATTGATGAAGATGGGCCGTACGGCCTGCTGACTCAGCCACGCCGCGGGCCGCAGGCAGGCAAGTCTGGGGACCCCCGTTCCCAGAACGCCGACAGCCGCAGGCGAGCGTGTTCTGACCCGAGTCAGAGAGGAGAAAAACAAACTCCAGGATTCAAACACCAAACTGGGCGAAGAACAAAGAGATATGCGGGCCCAGCTAGCCGACTCCGTGAAGGAAAATAAAAAGCTGCGAGGCGGCATATTCGGTATGTGGCCTACTTTACCTCATGTTAGTTTGGAGATGAAATTTAGCTGATATAGATGTTCTTGTAGGTATGCTGACGGGCCGTCCTGAAGAGGAGGTGTCCGGATCATCGGACGAATTGCTTCAAGGGCTATCTCAAATGCACGAGCAAGCTCGACAGGCAATGCGAGTGTTGCCAAAGCCTTGTGGCCCTCCACTTCCCCTCTAGGAAGGATGGAGGAGCATGTAGAGCTGTTCAAAGGAGTAGGCGGTTTTTCCGACTGTGGAAGATATCTGCCTGCCGGGAAGGTGCACGAGAGGCCTGGGCTATGGTAAAAACTCCCTATACCAAGCTTGATCTGAATCACATAGCCTGGGTCAGACCTCTAGGGTCAGACGGGAAGGAGATTCCCATTAGTTTGGTATATAACCCAGTAGAAGTAGCCGCCAGGTATTCCCAATAGGATTGTAAATTAGACTGTCTGCAGGACGGTATGGAACAGGAAGTTTTTGAGTCCTAAGTGACTATGTACTTTCCTTGACATGTTCGACTCTAGCTAGATTGTAAAACGATTATCATGGCAGACCTTTTCTCTTTGACCTCTCGACCCGAAGGTG
Organism: Aegilops tauschii subsp. strangulata; assembly: GCF_002575655.3. NCBI lineage: Eukaryota > Viridiplantae > Streptophyta > Magnoliopsida > Poales > Poaceae > Aegilops > Aegilops tauschii. The sequence goes on from NC_053038.3 coordinate 292,451,343, forward strand.
TGGAGTGCTTCCGAATACCTAAGCGGAAAAATAAACCAGGGTATGTGTGGAAACCAGGCGTAGGGGTCATAGTTGCTTAAACAGACAAGTTATATCCGGCTAGTTATGTTATATTACATTTAAGATTGTAAGAAACGTCTTCTAGAGAGAATAGTTCCGTTAAGGGTTCCTTTCCCTGGGTGTGCATGCATTAGCGTGCATGTCCTGACTGTGATAAAAAAACACAGTATGTATAGATTCTGGGGGTTCACGATGGAACGAATGCAAAAAACATCTTTAATTCACCAACCGAATATTCCCTTAAGAACGCTAGCTTTCGGCTTCACCCAGTCTGAGGTACACATCTGGATGACCCGGCAACGCAGAGGTGCTCCCTTTATGCCCTAGCCGAACTAACGGGAATGTAGGGCATAAGCACAGGAGCCAGGAAACCCAGCTTGGCCAAAACTTAAGTCATATCGATGCATATAATGGCGAAGAAAAGGTACATATGAGGAAAAGACACATATGTGGTGAGCTTGATGCTCGAGAGATAATAATAATAAGAAGCTTCTGTTCGAGAAGCCCCCAAGTATAATGGACGTACATATTTGAAGATGTATACATCAGAGGTGTGCGGTCTAGCTGTACTAGAGCTTTAAAGCGGAAAAAGGAAAACGAAAAGAGAGAAAAAATAATGGAAACTGCAGGGAAGAAGGAGACGAACAAAGAGTTCGGCGCTAGGCATAGAATCTTCGGAGTCCGGCCGCGTTTCAGGGGTTCGGCTCTAGGCGATTGTCTGTCGCATCTCGCAGACGGTACGCTCCTCTGGTGAAAACTTTGTCAATGATGAAAGGACCTTCCCATTTGGGCTTGATTTTGTCCTTTTTCTTTTCCGGCAAGCGTAGAACGAGTTCGCCAACATTGTAAGTTTTGGCCCGTACTTCTCTGCTTTGATATCTCTGAGCCTGCTGTTGGTATAGTGCTGAACGGGCTTTTGCGACATCGCGCTCCTCCTCCAGGGCATCTAAGTTGTCCTGCCGATCAAGCTCGGCTTCTCTCTCTTCAGATATGCGCACTCGAGGTGAGTCATGAATAATATCGCAGGGCAACACAGCCTCTGTGCCAGACACCATGAAGAAAGGTGTGTATCCGGTAGTGCAGTTGGGCGTGGACCGCAGCCCCCAGAGTACGGAGTCGAGCTCCTCAACCCAGTGCTTGTCTGATTCTTTTAAAGACCGCACTAGTCTTGGCTTGATGCCGCTCATGATAAGACCATTGGCTCGTTCCACTTGACCGTTTGTTTGTGGGTGGTAGACAGAGGCGTAATCGAGCTTAATGCCAAGGTTAGCACACCTGGTTTTCACCTCATCGGCTGTGAAATTGGAACCGTTGTCGGTGATGATGCTGTGTGGAACACCATAACGGTGTACAACATCGGATATGAATTCTATCACCGGTCCGGACTCGACCGTTTTAACTGGTTTGGCTTCTATCCACTTAGTGAATTTATCCACCATGACCAGCAGGTATTTTTTTCTTGTGGCTTCCCCCTTTAAGGGGTCCAACCATATCCAGTCCCCAGACAGCGAAAGGCCAAGTGATGGGGATTGTGTGTAGGGCAGTAGGGGCATATGGCTTTGGTTGGCGAAGAGTTGGCACCCGACGCAACGTTGGACAAGGTCATGTGCGTCTGCTCGGGCCGTCAGCCAATAAAACCCTGTACGGAAGGCCTTGCTAACAAGTGCCCGAGCTGCGGCGTGGTGCCCGCCGAGACCAGCATGAATTTCAGCCAAGAGCTGCCGCCCTTCTTCCTCGGAGATACATCTTTGAAGGACTCCGGTAGCACTTTTCTTGTAGAGCTCTCCGTTGTGAACCTATTAGGCCTTCGAACGCCGGCCAATGCGGTGGGCCTCATTCTGATCCTCGGGGAGTTCCTTCCTATTAAGGTAGGCCAAGAAGGGTTTGATCCATGGGGCAATGACTGCCATAATAAGGTGGGCCGACGGTGTTATTTCGGTGGCTGAGCCCCCGATGATATCGGTCTGTTCGGAATCTGGGGTTGTGTTTGGATCCGGACTGGTGTTGCCGCCCTCCCCTTGCCACACCACGGATGGCTTAGAAAGCCTTTCCAGGAAAATGTTAGGTGGGATGGGGTCGTGCTTGGAGCCTATATGAGCAAGGACGTCTGCCTCTTGATTACTTTCTTGGGCCACATGATGGAACTCGAGCCCCTCGAACCGAGCCGACATTTTTAGGACGGCATTACGGTAAGCCGCCATCTTCAGATCTTTGGCATCGAAGTCTCCATTTATTTGATATATTGCAAGGTATGAGTCCCCGCGCACTTCCAGACGCTGTTTGCTCATGGAGACAGCCATCCGGAGACCATGCAATAAGGCCTCGTATTCGGCTGCGTTATTGGAGTCTGTGTATAATATTTGGAGTACATACTGGACGACGTCTCTAGTGGGGGACGTTAAAATGACGCCCGCTCCTCGCCCTACCAACATTTTGGAGCCATCAAAATACATAACCCAGTTTGAATATGTGCCGTAATCATTAGGGAGTTCGGCCTCTGTCCATTCGGTGACGAAGTCAGCCAGTACTTGGGATTTAATGGCTCGACGTGGTTTGTATCTTATGTCGAATGGAAGGAGCTCGATGGCCCATTTGGCAATCCGGCCCGTGGCAACGCGGTTGTTTATTATGTCATTGAGTGGTACTTCAGAAGCCACCGTGATCGAACACTCCTGGAAGTAGTGTCGTAGCTTTCAGGATGCCATGAAGACTGCGTATCCTATCTTTTGATAATGGGGGTACCGGGATTTGCATGGTGTGAGGACAGTGGATACGTAGTATACTGGCTTTTGGAGCGGGGATTTGTGTCCGTCCTGTTCTCGTTCGACGACGAGCACGACGCTCACCACCTGGTGTGTTGCCGATATGTATAGTAACATGGGTTCGCCGACGTTTGGTGCGGCCAGGATTGGGTTGCTCGATGGAAGGGCTTTTATTTCTTCCAGTCTGGCTGTTGCTGCGTCCGTCCACTCAAAGTGATCGGTGCGTCGTAGGAGGCGATAGAGTGGCAGTGCCTTTTCTCCCAATCTGGAGATAAAGCGGCTTAGAGCTGCCACGCAACCAGTGAGTTTTTGGACTTGTTTAAGGTCCGTTGGCGTAGCCAATTGTGACAGAGCTCGGATTTTGGCTGGATTTGCTTCAATTCCTCTATTGGAAACGATGAAGCCCAGCAACTTTCCTGCGGGGACACCGAAAACACACTTTCCGGATTGAGCTTATTGTCATATGCGCGGACGTTGTCAAATTTGAGACATAGGTCGTCTATTAGTGTCTCGACGTGCCTTGTTTTGATTACGACGTCATCCACATAAGCTTCAAATGTCTTTCCGATCTGTTTCTCCAAGCATGTTTGAATCATGCGTTGGTAAGTGGCGCCGGTGTTCTTAAGCCCGAAGGGCATGGTGTTGAAGCAGAATGGCCCATATGGGGTAATGAATGCTGTTGCAGCTTGATCGGACTCCTTCATTTTGATTTGATGGTATCCGGAATATGCGTCAAGGAAACACCTCGGGTGGAAGAAGAGCAGCAACCGCCTTACGGGTGGCCCACTTCAGCTTGATCAGATTTTTTCTGAAAATTAGCTTCCTTGCGGCCGAAGAAGAGCAGCAACCGCCTTACGGGTGGCCCACGACAGTCAGGGGCGCGCCTGGGGGGGCAGGCGCGCCCCCTGCCTCGTGGCCACCTCGGGCACCGTCTCGTGTTGATTCTTCTTCCCATATTCTCCAAATATTCCAAAAATATTCTCCGTCCGTGTTTATCCCGTTTGGATTCCGTTTGATATGGGGTTTCTGCGAAACATAAAACATGTAACAAACAGGAACAGGCACTGGGCACTGGATCAATATGTTAGTCCCAAAAATAGTATAAAAAGTTGCCAAAAGTATATGGAAGTTGTATAATATTGGCATGGAACAATCAAAAATTATAGATACGAGGGAGACGTATCAGCATCCCCAAGCTTAATTCCTGCTCGTCCTCGAGTAGGTAAATGATCAAAAAGATAATTTTTGATGTGGAATGCTACCTAGCATAATCTTGATCATGTATCTAATCATGGCATGAATATTAAGACACGAGTGATTCAAAGCAATAGTCTATCTTTTGACATAAAAACTATAATACTTCAAGCCTACTAACAAAGCAATCATGTCTTTTCAAAATAACATGGCCAAATAAAGTTATCCCTACAAAATCATATGGTCTGGCTATGCTCCATCTTCACCACACAAAATATTCACATCATGCACAACCCCGATGACAAGTCAAGCAATTGTTTCATACTTTTGACGTTCTCAAACCTTTTCAACTTTCACGCAATACATGAGCATGAGCCATGGACATAGCACTATAGGTGTAATAGGATATGATGGTAGAAGTTGTGTGGAGAAGACAAAAAGGAGAAAGTCTCACATCGACGCGGCTAATCAACGGGCTATGGAGATGCCCATCAATCGATGTCAATGTGAGGAGTAGGGATTGCCATGCAACGGATGCACTAGAGCTATAAGTGTATGAAAGCTCAAACTGGAAACTAAGTGGGTGTGCATCCAACTTGCTTGCTCATGAAGACCTCAGGCATTTGAGGAAGCCCATCATCGGAATATACAAGCCAAGTTCTATAATGAAAATTCCCATTAGTATATGAAAGTGATAACAAAACAGACTCTCTATATGAAGAACATGGTGCTACTCTGAAGCACAAGTGTGGTAAAAGGATAGTAACATTGCCCCTTCTCTCTTTTTCTCTCATTTTTTTCTTTCTTTTTTTATATTTTTTTATTTTTTTGGTGGGCTTCTTTGGCCTCTCTTTTTTTATTTGTGCTTCTTTGGACTCTTTTTTTTTTGTAAAGTACGGAGTCTCATCCCGACTTATGGGCGAATCATAGTCTCCATCATCCTTTCCTCACTGGGGCAATGCTCTAATAATGATGATCATCACACTTTTATGTACTTACAAATCAATATTACAACTCGATACTAGAACAAGGATATGACTCTATATGAATGCCTCTGGCAGTGTACCAGGATGTGCAATGATCTAGCATAGCAAAGACATCAAAAAACGGACAAGCCATGAAAACATCATGCTAGCTGCTTACGATCATGCAAAGCAATATGACAATGAATGCTCAAGTCATGTATATGATGATGATGGAAGTTGCATGGCAATATATCTCGGAATGGTATGGAAATGCCATAATGGGTAGGTATGGTTGCTATTTTGAGGAAGATATAATGAGGCTTATCTATGACAGAGCGTATCATATCACGGGGTTTGGATGCACCGGCGAAGTTTGCACCAACTCTCGAGGTGAGAAAGGGCAATGCACGGTACCGAAGAGGCTAGCAATGATGGAAGGGTGAGAGTGTGTATAATCCATGGACTCAACATTAGTCATAAAGAACTCACATACTTATTGCAAAAATCTATTAGTCATTGTAACAAAGCATTGCGCGCATGATCCTAGGGGGATAGATTGGTAGGAAAAGACCATCGCTCGTCCCCGACCGCCACTCATAAGGAAGACAATCAATAAATACCTGATGCTCCGACTTCGTTACATAACGGTTCACCATACGTGCATGCTACGGGAATCACAAACCTCAACACAAGTATTTCTACTAATACACAACTACCCACTAGCATGACTCTAATATCACCATCTTTATATCGCAAAACTATTGCAAGGAATCAAAATGTCATATTCAGTGATCTACAAGTTTTATGTAGGATTTTATGACTAACCATGTGAATGACCAGTTCTTGTCATCTCTCTAAATAGATATAAGTGAAGCAAGATAATTTAATTATTTCTACAAAAGATATGCCCATGCTCTAACAAATATAAGTGAAGCAAAAGAGCATTCTACAAATGGCGGTTTTCTATGTAAAGAGAAATAGGCAATCCAAACTTCAAATGATATAAGCGAAGCACATGAAGCATTCTATAAAGCCATACTCAAAGAATATAAGTGAAGTGCAATGAGCATTATATAAATCAACCAAGGACTACCTCATAACAGCATTGTGCATCAAAGAAAAATAAAAACTAAATGCAAAAGACGCTCCAAGATTTGCACATATTGCATGAACGAAACGAGTCCGAAAACATACTGATACTTGTTGAAGAAAGAGGGGATGCCTTCCCGGGCATCCCCAAGCTTAGACGCTTAAGTCTCCTTGAATATTTACATGGGGTGCCTTGGGCATCCCCAAGCTTGAGCTCTTGCCTCTCTTCCTTCTTCTCACATCGAGACCTTCTCGATCATCGAACACTTCATCCACACAAAACTTCAACAGAAAACTCGGTAAGATCCGTTAGTATAATAAAGAAAATCACTACTCTAAGTACTGTTGCAAACCAATTCATATTTTGTTTTTGCATTGTGTCTACTGTAATATAGCATATTCATGGCTTAATCCACTGATAGAAATTGATAGTTTCATCAAAACAAGCAAACTATGCATCAAAAACAGAACCTGTCTAAAACAGAACAGTCTGTAATAATATGAACATTCACCATACTTAAGATACTTGAAAAATTCTGCTAAAATTAGTAAAAATAAACACTTTTTATGGAAAGACAGTGCAAAAAGAATCAGAACCGTTTGACATTCCAGTAAAAAATGTAAAATCGCGCACTACAGCCAAAGTTTCTGTCCTGCACTGCACAAACCAACAAGCATTGTAAACATCCTAAAGGCAAACCTTGGCACATTATTTTTATAATACAATGGAATTGTACAAGGGGATAATTATTTTTGTTGAAAAGTTTCTGTAATTAAGATTCACAAAGTTTCCATGGGCATGAACAAAGTTCAAGGACGTCCCCCACTTTCACAATGCTCGTCTATCTCACTTTCGCTTCTCTTTTTTAAAAGTTTTGGGTTCCCCTCTTTATTTATTGTTTTTAAACTATATGAAAGCACTCAATAGAAATAAATGACTCTCTAAAACTTCCGGGTTGTCTCCCTGGCAGCGCTTTCTTTAAAGCCATTAAGCTAGGCATATAGTGCTCAAGTAATGGATCCACCCAGATCCCAAGGTATATCAAAGCCAATTTTAATTAACAATGATTTGTAATTTAGTAGTGAGCACAAAGTAACATATATCAAGCAACAACGAAGTCTAACTCTTTTCCTATGCATCGGCATGTCATAAAAGAACAATTCATGCACGCCAAGTAAAGGCCAATGCATAGTATAAGTAGTTTCTTGTAATTCTATCATATTGGAAACATAGAGAGGTGGAGATATAGTTCCTCTCTCATAATAATTGCAAGTAGGAGCAGCAAGCACATGCATATTATATTCATCAAAATCATCATGTGCAACAGTAAAAGGCAACCCATCAATATAATCCTTAATAAGTGCAAACTTCTCCGATATAGTGTAGTCGGGAGAATTCAAAAAGATAATAGGACTATCATGCGTGGGTGCAATAGCAACAATTTAATGTTTAACATAAGGAACTATAGCAAGTTCATCTCCATAAGCATCATTCATATTGGCATCATGGCCACAAGCATAGCAAGCATCATCAAAAAGGGTTATTTCAAGAGAATCAACGGGATCATAACAATCATCATAGCAATCATCCTTCGGTAAGCACGAAGGGAAATTAAACAATGTATGAGTTGAAGAGTTACTCTCAATAGAAGGTGGGCACGGGTAGCTAATCCGCTCTTCCTCCTTTTGTTCTTCGCTCTCCTCATCATCTTTTTCATCCAATGAGCTCACAGTTTCATCAATTTCTTCTTCCATAGACTCCTGCAAAATATTAGTCTCTTCTTGGACAGCGGAGGAGTCCTCAATATATGGTTTAACATAGGCATTAGAAGCATAATTATCATAACAATATTCAAGTATGGCAGAATTTTCAGATTTGTAAAGAGTAGCATCATACGTTTCAATCAAAGAAGCATTGTCATAGGCACCCTTAAAAGCAACAAATTCTTCAATTTGTTGAACATCATAGTAATTATAAACACCCTTAGCATATGAAGACATGATTCCATTATCAATAAACTCACATTGGTAGAGAAGGTGTTTCTTAGGGTTTTCAGAACAACAAGCAACATCATATATTTCACATAAATTCCAAGCATAGCACTGCAAACGATGAATTTGATCCAGCAAACGTTTCCCTTTTTCAGATATACGGTGTCGCACATAACAAGCATGCTCATCTAAAGATCTGCCCTCAACTAAGCTAGTTGGGGTTTCAGCACGAGCACATAGGGATCGAAGATGATCCAAGTAATAAGCTTCAGGAGTGTGATAGATTTTGAGTGGTTCTTCAACCATTGGTTCAGTAGGTACAACTAATTTGTTTGGTATTTTGTGTTTCCTACCCATAACTAAAGATAGAAAACAACTAAGAACAGCAAATAAAAATTATTTAGTGATAAAGCAAACAAGCACACACGAGAATATTCACCCCACGCTATAAGTCCGTGGCAACGGCGCCAGAAAAAGGTCTTGATAACCCACAAGTATAGGGGATCAATTGTAGCCTCTTTCGATAAGTAAGAGTGTCGAACCCAACGAGGAGCTAAATGTAGAACAAATATTCCCTCAAGTTCTGTCGACCACCGATACAACTCTACGCACGCTTGGCGTTCGCTTTACCTAGAACAAGTATGAAACTATAAGTACTTCGTAGGTGTTTTTTGGATAGGTTTGCAAGATAATAAAGAGCGCGTAAATAAAAAGTAGGGGCTGTTTAGATAAAGACACAACTAAAGTAAATATAACAAGTGTGGAAAAGTGGTGGTAGGAGTTGCGAAATTGTCCCTAAGCAATTGACTACTTTACTAGACCGATAGCAAGTTTTATGTGGGAGAGGCCACTGCTAGCATGTCATCCCTGACTTGGAATTCTATGCACTTATGATTGGAACTATTAGCAAGCATCCGCAACTACTAACGTTCATTAAGGTAAAACCCAACCATAGCATTAAGATATATTGGTCCCCCTTCAATCCCGTATGCATCAATTTCTATGCTAGGTAGAAGCTTCTATCACTCTTGCCCTCCAATACATAGTCCTATCAACATACAACTAACCCTATGGTGTGATCCACGCGCGCACTCATATGAAGGCCACCAAAGGACAACAACATAACCACAAGCAAATTAAATCAATCATAGCAATTCATCAACCACCGATAGGACAACGAAAATCTACTCAGACATCATAGGATGGCAACACATCATTGGATAATAATATGAAGCATAACGCACCATGTTCAAGTAGAGGGTACAGCAGGTTCCGGGAAAGTGGACCGCTGTAGATAGTGGGGGGAAGGTGATGGAGATGTTGGTGAAGATGGCGGAGGTGTTGGTGAAGATTGCGGTGATGATGATGGTGGCCACGGCAGCGTTACGGCGACACCGGAAGAGAGGGGGAGAGAGGCCCCCTTCTTCTTCTTCTTCCTTGACCTCCTCCCTAGATGGGAGAAGGGTTTCCCCTCTGGTCCTTGGCCTCCATGGCATGGGAGGGGCGAGAGCCCCTCCGAGATTGGATCTGTCTCTCTGTCTCTCTCTGTTTCTGCGCTCTTCGTTCTGCCCTTTCACCGTTTCATATATATATGGAGATCCGTAACTCCGATTGGATTGAAACCTTCGCCGAGATTTTTTCTTCTGAAAATTAGCTTTCTTGCGGTCGAAGAAGAGCAGCAACCGCCTTACGGGTGGCACACGAGGGTCAGGGGCGCGCCCCTGCCTCGTGGCCACCTCGGGAACCGTCTCGCGTTGATTCTTCTTCCCATATTCTCCAAATATTCCAAAAATATTCTCCGTCCGTTTTTATCCTGTTTGGATTCTGTTTGATATGGGGTTTCTGTGAAACAGAAAACATGCAACAAACAGGAACTGGCACTGGGCACTGGATCAATATGTTAGTCCCAAAAATACTATAAAAAGTTGCCAAAAGTATATGGAAGTTGTATAATATTGGCATGTAACAATCAAAAATAATAGATATGACAGAGACGTATCATGTCCGCACACCGCCACCCCGGGTGGCGCGCGATCCTGCTGTGGTGGCGCCGGGAGCGCAGGAGTGTTATCTTGCGGCCGGGGAACTTCTTGGCAGCTTCCTTCTTTTCGCGCGGGCGCCGGGCGCTGCTAGTAGCGGCGGGTGGCCGCGCGCCTTAGCGCCTGGGCGCCATCTTGGTGCGGAGGTGGCGAACGCGCTCCGTGGGCTACGTCACCCATGGCTGTTGGAGGGCGAGGTAGCGAGAGAGATAGGACAGGTGGGCCCCCAGCGGTGCTGACGAGCTCGGCGATGCGGTCCAGCCAGTCCTCGTAGAGGTCGTCGACTGGGTGGTAGCGCAGGAGCTCGCATGCCATGAGCAGCGCGGCCTGCGCGTCCGTGGGCGCACGACGAGCGTGGGACGATCAGCCTGCCGGAGTCGGCGACGGGGTGGCGTTGTGGCCGTCCTGCCGCACCGAGGGATGCAGCGAAGATTCTTGCTACTCGTTTCCCACCAGGCCAGTGGCGGCGTTGGCGGCGGGTGATGGAGAACGTTGGGGAGGCCCGCCGATAGGGGCCGTCTGAGCGATGCGGGCGACCAGGGCGGCCCGGCCCTCGCCGCGAGCGCAGCGCGCATCTGCCATGGACGTCGTGGAGCGGCGGAGCATGGATCAACGAAAGGAAGGCTTCAGCACATCCCTACCTAGCGCGCCAAATGTCAGATTTTGGGTTCCAGCAAAACCCTTAAGGTTCAAACACTGGGGTGCGCACGAAGATCTTTCCCTCCCTCTAGCTCGCTCACTCACCATGATCTCAAAGCTCAGCGCGTCGAACTCGAAGAACAGGGGACACAAGAGTATATACTGGTTCAGGCCACTGATGTGGTGTAATACCCTACTCTAGTGTGGTGTGGTGGATTGCCTTGTAGGCTGTGGATGAACATGTACAAGGGAAGAACAGCCTCCTGAGGGGAGGTTTTCTTGGGCTCGGTGAGCTTGTGTGGTTGAGGATGATCCGAATGATCCGTCGTAGATCAGTTGCCTACTATGGTGGTGGCTAGTCCTATTTATAGAGGCCCGGGTCCTCTCCCCAAATATTAGGCGGGAAGGGATCCCACAACCGCCAATTTGAAGGGGGACAGCTAGTACAAGCTATCCTGACAGAAGGTGTTCTTCGCCTACCAAAGGCTCTGGTGGTGACGCTGTCGTGGGCTCCGTGATGACCTCCGTCCTGCCGTCCTGCTGGTCTTGGTCTTGTTGCACTGATATGGAAACCTTTGCCTGATGCCTCGGGACTCCTTGCATGCGCTTGCCCCTTTAGCACCAAAGAGGCAACGGGTACTCTGCGCCCGCTGGCGCCCGCCTTGCCTTGGTTGTCACGGCTCACGTCATGGGAACCTCATGAGGTGCCCCTCGCATTGATCTCTCCGCTCCTCACGAGCCAGCCTAGTGAGGCCACTCCTAAGGAGGTCTTGCGTCGTCCGCCTCGCGAGGCTTGGCCCCTCGCGAGGGTCTTGAGTGTTTTGTTGGTGAAGATGGCCCGTACCAGGCCGCTGGTGGAGCCACGCGGTGGGTCGCCAGCAGGCAAGTCTGGGGACCCCCGTTCCCAGAACGCCGACAGCAGTGAATGCGGTTGAGCTGGCAGTCCCTTGATACTTGCACTACTAGGGAAAACCCTAGTAGTAGCGCTTGAAATATGCATAGCAGTAGCGCTGGGTCCAGCGCTACTGCTAGCACGCTACAACTAAGTTATAGTAGTAGCGCTATTATGGGCAGCGCTACTGGTAAGTATTGTTAGCACTAGCGCTTCCTGGACTAGCACTACTCATAACTATCTGTAACGCTTGTTCAGAGGAAGCGCTGCTGCTAAGTTAGCGCTACTGCTAGGTGCTTTCCAGCGCTACTGCTAATGTTCCTGCTTTCCCCGATTCGCACCCCTCTACGTATTTGTGTTGTATTTATATAGGCTCTATACAATAGTTTCTTCAGATCATACTAAACATACTCTATTCTCATCATATCATAGACATACAGTAGTCTCATCATACCATCATCATTCAGCACAAATATCATCACATCTCGAAAATAGCGATACACAGGTGCGATCATGTCATGTCTCGAATAAGTGCAACTACATGGTCATGGCACACACAAAAGTTTCATCATCTCTATCTAAACCATGATGTAGAAGAGAAGAGCGATCAGCATGAGCAAGAGCGTGACTTTGTAGTACCGGCGGTCCCGCCCCTGCTCATGTTGGAGTGTCCACCTCAAGTAACTACTTTCCTCTTCGGCTCTGCTGTCGAACCCAGTGTGGCTAGCACCCGGGTACCTGTGCACTTGGGCCTGAGCGGCTGGCTAGTGGTCGTAGACTCCTGGAACCCTCCCAACGTACACGACATAGTAGCCCTTCGCCATCTCTGATATATGTACCTGCATCGTGAGTTAATGAATTGAATGATAATATGCAACATAATGTACTTAAGAAAACAAACAGGCATAATTAGCAAAATACAAGCAACCAATAGTAAACATAAATGATGAAGTTCCTCATACCCAAACTAATTAACTAGAGGGATCTACGCTAGTTCAGGACCACGGTTTAGTTACATCACGTAGTTTCGCCATGCATAAATTCAAAGTTTTGCCATAGAAAAAGACAGTAGTGACACATTGTCATCAACAATTAGTCCTCCATGTCGGCGGTCCAATCTTCATAGTCAGGGAGGTAGCACCTAAGCTTCTTGAAAGGCTTCAGGTCCAGATGTTGAGCGAGTAGCAGTGCTCGGACATCTTCCCGTGTGATTGGCCCATGGTAGAACATCCCTGTTGGTTCGAGGACCGGCTTCATGATCACTTGGGCAAGTTCACACTGTACGTGATAAAACTCAGCTCTGATTCGATGATCCGGTGTCTTTCCTATGCTTGTGGCCCAGCTGACAATATCAGCGTCGTTGGTTGTAGGTGACATGCGAAGGCGTTGATTATCCCTTCTGTACTCGAGCAAGTGATGCATGAGGTAGAATCCATCAGCCATACTGGTGTGCGGTTGCTGGATGCAGCAGAAGTCGGTCTTATGACCGAAAGCCAGCTCGCGACCCCTGTACTTTTTCACCTTGATATATCCACCAGACAGGCTGAAGGTTAACAGGGCACTACCGATAACACTCTTTATGTGCTTGTAATCCTTTTTCCTGAGGTTCTTCGATGAGTCCAATACATAGCATGGGAGTATTCCGGGTACAGAACGATGAGGACGACGCCCCCCCCCCCCGCTGCGCAAACTAAGTACACCTCAAATTAGCCTCCATGCTTGCAAAGGAATGATTAACACTTACGAAAGGATATGTGCGGATTACTTACGTGGTACGATAAGGTAGGAGAAACGCTTCCTTGTCCTTATTAGCGATCATGAGGTCGCCGAGGTACTTGCTCGCATAGTCACGGTGCTCTTTGCAAACTGCCAAGAAGCTCTCGTGCATATAGAACGGGTCCGCGATGCAGATATATTGTATGTTCTCGGCCCTGATGAAGTAGTTTAGATACAGCGCATACATGCGGATGAACTAGAAATCCAGCTTGGTCATGTGGAACATGTCGTAAATGTAGTCAAATCGCAGGATGAACTTATTCGCAGGCCAATTCTTGACGTATAACTTCCCACCCGGCACCTGAGCCGTGTAAAGCGGGTATCCTGGTTTTTTCACGATCAGAAGGCTTTTCTCTCTTGCCAGCACATCTTCATGTAGTCTCCTTAGATCATTGTTCACTAGGTGCTCTAGCACTTTGGCGGGTAGGATCGGCTCGCCGGCGACATGGAAGCGCTTCGCACCTTGCACAGGTATTCTGTCTACCACCCGGGGCTTCAGAGGCGGCTGGCTGCTTGAAGCAGCTCCGGCACCTTTAGGGCCTTTCTTGTCCGGTCTCCTCCTTTGGGTGGGTGACGGTAGTGAGCCCACCATACCTTCCCTAACTACCACCCCCAGTGTCATTGGGCTAATCAATGGATGGGCCTCAGGGGGTTGCTGGGTACAGGTAGCATCTGGAGGCGTCTCCAGCGAGGATCGCTTGAAGAGAGACTTTTTGCATTTCGCCTTAGGATATAACAGCTCCGGCAAATCAGGCAGCATCAAGTCATCATCTCCACGCTCATAGCATGAGTCTTCATCGTCCTGAGTCATCAAGTCTGGGTCATCATCATCATTTTCCATGTCATCATCAACATTTGCTTCTTTAACAGCGGGGGCGACATCATCTCGCACTAATGGAGGCTCTCCCTCGCGTCGTCCTCTATCACCCACCATGATAGGTGCAGGTAATTTGGTAGGTGGGGTGGTGTTCATACCTTCTTGAGAAGGTCGCATTGGCGTGTTGCTGGCGCCTCGAGACGAAGAAGAGACTTCGCCCAACGCAAGAACCAGCTCTTGCATGCGCCAATCATCTTAGGGGTCTCGTCGTCATCGACTAGTACTGGAGGAGGCAAATCCTCGAAGCCTGCTAAGACACTGGCCACGTTAACCTTGAAGACGCCATCGGGCATCTCTCGGTTGTGGAACATGCGGTCCTTTGGCTTCACGATCATTGCCTTTCCCACGGCCACCTTCTGGCCCTTGATGTCATAGAGTAGGGTGCACGGGGTGTCGTCGGCCTACGAAGGAGACATGTCTACGACGTAAAACATCCAAAAGGCAACTGAAATGGAAGACTATAGACATGCTGGTGAAAAGGGTATGATGCGTAATTACCGTGAGGGCATCGAGCACAGCCAGCGATGAAGGCCCACCGAGCATGCAAGAGACGGAGGTCGGGCTGCTATGAACAGGAGCGAGACCTTTTGCGGTTGCTTGAGCAGGTGCTGGTGCTGTGGTGTTCGACGAATTGCTCCCGACAAAGCTGGGAAGGGGAAAGTCCTCCGGTCGTGCATTTGGATTGTTCTTCGTGAAATCGAAAAGTGCCGGAAGCAAGCTGTCCACCGCGTCAGTGACCGTTGCATTGATGGCCCCGAGCAACTCTTCTTTGGTCTCAGCTTTGGTTTTATTGACCGCAATCGCGACCTTCGCGTCGATGCTCTGCTGAGTGACGATCGACCGTCTCTTCCTTCTTTCCTCTGGCTCCTCATGGTAGAA
This sequence comes from Aegilops tauschii subsp. strangulata, assembly GCF_002575655.3. Taxonomy (NCBI): domain Eukaryota; kingdom Viridiplantae; phylum Streptophyta; class Magnoliopsida; order Poales; family Poaceae; genus Aegilops; species Aegilops tauschii. Next base: position 292,466,507 of record NC_053038.3, read on the forward strand.
CGTCTTCCACGAGGCGCCATCTCGGACGCCGTGCACACGTCCATAGGAAGGCGGCTTGTCCACCGGGACATTTTTCAGTATGTTCAGGGCCCGGTTGAATGGGGTGTCCCACGTGGGCCTCGCCGACGACTGTGACGACTCGTCGCATTCGGCTGCCTTTTGGTGCTGCTCTTGCTGCAAAAGGAACTTGGATGGTTTACTAATGTGACAAAACTTGAAGTCGAATTGATTGGAAGCTAATATGATAATGCGGTAATATAACAATTACCAGAAGCCTCATGAACTCCCTCTTGTTCGGGTCCATGTAAAAGATCTTTTTGACTTTGTCCCACTTGTATCGGGCCCTGATCTAGTCATGCTCCAGCGGGTCAATGAACTCCGCCAAGGGGTCTGGGATTCCGTGACTTTCACGTTCGGCGTCCTCCTTGGCCCATACGTGCCTCTTCCCCTCGTAACCACGGCTTCCGAGGCGGTGGGGAGGCGTGTTCATGCCCTAGAGCGCCTTCATTTTCTCCGACTTTGCCTTGACACTTTCTTTACCGCAATTCTCCTTGAATTTTGCAAAGTCCTCTTCCGTTATTGATGGATTATCAGCATGAATCTTGGACCACGGTTCATTCTTCGCAATCACTTTTTTCCCCCAAACTTTCCAGGTGGACAAGTCACTGGTGAACGCCACCATCGCCTTGTCGGTTATCTTTGTCATGGCGACGTCTTCCCATGGATCTTTATATTTGACTTCATTCCGGCCGGGGAACAAGAACCTATTGTGCAACTTCTTTAGGAGCATGTTCTCCATATGTGGTATGAGCCTCAACCTCTCGTTGTTGATGTTGGTGGTTTCCCTGAGGATGCATCCAAGTTAGTTGCCCTAGCTCGAGCGTGCTTCCTCCGGCGTCGTTGGCTCTAACTACTTGGGGTGCATCTCCGTGACCACAATTTGTCCGATGCCAAGCTCGTTTCGTCTTTGTGTCCTCTTCTTCTTCGTTGCATTACCGGCTACGATAGCATCGATGCCAGTCTCGGGGGTGGTGTCAGTGCTGGTGCCGGTGTCGGCGTCGGTGCCACTGCCGTCACCATGCAACCCCATCTGGTGTCCGTCCAGGTAATCGAAATAGTGATTTGCTGCCTCGATGGGGTCTTCGTGGCGAACAGAACCACCCACGACTTCGGCGTCGGTAGACATGTTTCCTATTCAACAATTGTAAATAAAAGATATAATGAAGAGAAAAAAGGGTCCTATATTTGGGCAGAATGTTGATTCATTCCCCTTCCAACAAATCCCGGGTACTCCATATGTCCTAGTTTCTAGCACAAGTCATGCCGAAAATCAAGGAAATTTTTGGCATGAACTTTGCTAAAAAGTGGACATATGGAGCGCATGAAATTTGCCGAAGCGGAAATGAATCAACATTCTGGCAAAACATAGGCCACTCAGATATTTTTCGACAATTGGCACAAGTTCATATAACAGATTTGATGCTATCTCAAGAGAACATGGCAACATTATATGACAGATTTCCAGGAATTAGCAAATTAACCATTAGCTACTGCCCTAAACAAATTTGCCCTACCTAAATTTGCTCATTTGCTAAAATAAATTGGCCCTAGCTATATTTGCTACTGCCCTAATTAGCTACAGTTTTGTCTAAAAATTTTGTACTATTTTTATAGCTAACTTATATACCTAAAAAAATGAATTACCTACAGTTTTTTATAAATTTTGGCTACTGCTTTTTATACCTACAAAAACCAATTTTAGCTACTTTGCTAAATTTCCTACTGTTTTTTACTTTACTACTGTTTTTATACCTAATTTTTTGCTACTGTTTTTTAAAATTGCTACTATTTTTTTAACTTTGCTACTGTTTTTTTAAATTGCTACTGTTTTTTATACCTACTTTTTCCTAACTTGCTACAAAAAATTTCTAACTTGCTAAAAAACAAAAAACAAAAATTTGCTAATCAGCTACTGCCCTAATTTGCTAAGAAAAGTTGATAACTTTGCTAAATTGGCTAACTTTGCTAAATTTGCTAACTTGCCCTAAAATTTGCTAAATTTGGCCTAAACAGAGAGAGGAGGGTAGGGGAGAGGAGAGGGAGAGGAGGGCAGGGAGAGGAGAGGCTTACGGCGAGGGAGCTCAGGCTCGGGCGGCAGCGGTCGAGGGCGGCCGACGGCGATGTTGGCGGCGAGGTCGAGGGCACGCGGGCAGGGGAGAGGCGGGGGCGGTGTCGTGGTCGAGGGCGGGTAGGGGAGACGCCGGTGAGGTCGAGGGCAGGCTCGAGATATGGCCGGCGACGAGGCCGACGGCAGCCAGGGGCGACGGCCGACGGTCGAGGGTGAGGGACAGCGCGAGGGCGGGCAGCGCGACGGCAGCGGCGACAGAGTGGGGGAAGAGGGTGTGGGGAGAGTGGGGTTGGGACTTGACGGACTTGGCAAAATTTGAGCTCTCGCGGTGGTTAACTCAAAATAGTAGTAGCGCTGGTTTAGGATCCGGTGCTATAGCTATCTTAGCTATAGCACTGGGTTGTAATGCAGCGCTACTGCTAATGGCACATAGTAGTAGCGCTTTTTTAGGATCCAGCGCTATAGCTATCTTAGTTATAGCGTTGGACCCAAAAAAAGCGCTACTGCTAACTGTTCCAATTTTTATTATTTTCTTTTTATTATTTTCCTTTTCTAGTTTTTAGTTTTCTTTTCTTTGATTGTTTTCCTTTTCTTTTCTGTATACTTTTCTTTATCTTTTGTACTGCTTTCTCCCATTTGTTTTTGTTTTTTTGTTTTTCTCCCGACGACGGCGTCTCCCTCTTCCCCACTGCCCTAATATCACCGGAACCATGCATGTGTTGGTAACATATCAATTGGCCGATAACGGTTACTTAAGTGCGTACACAAAATAGATACATATATATAAATGTAGGTTTCTGATCCGCTGCGTCGACGACATTTCACATTGAGCATCTTCCCTTTCTTGTTCGTTGGCGAGTAATTGAGCCCCTCCTTGTGACTTTTCCGGAGCCATGTAGTACGATCTTTCTTAGGTAATGTAGTATTGATTCTCCTTTTCACGTGTGCTTCATCATCATCGCCATCTTCCCTCATCAGGTTGTGTATTGGTCATAGTCTTCCTCGTTGGTGACTCCATCCATTCCGACAATGCTCCTTTTGGATCTCCTCACGACAACACGGCTGGGATTGGCCTGGTCGGTTATGAAGAAGCATTGTGTTACGTGCTTAGCGTGTACCCATGGCTCATTTTTGGCGATGACGTTAATGTTCATGGGATTGCTCTTCGCGTCGGGTATAGACATGGTGGTGCAATACTTGTTTTCTCTTACGACGTCCATGGCCCATCTGACACGGAACATCGTCGCATCGTGCATTCCAGCATAGTCAAGCTGCCACATCTCTTCGACCCTTCCGTAGAATCTTTTATTTGTGCCGTTGGCGTCGGATTGAATTGTCACCCCGGAGTTCTGGTAATCCCTGTCCATGTCTTTGGCCTTCGTGTAGAACGTGTACCCATTGATATCGTAGGACTGATAGGTTGTGGGTTTGGGCGCGGGGCCATGTGCTAAGGCGTGTAAGAGCAATCCGTCCGAACTGCCCTCTTCCGGGGGATTTTCAAGAACTTGCTCTTTAAACCAAAGCAAGAAAGTGGTGTTGTGCTCTATAGTAACTTCATCGTCCGTCTTGAGCATCCCCTTATCACGGTACTTCTTTGCGATGGTTTCTTTGTGTTGTGCCACATAATCATCTACCACATCTAGGTGTTGTAGCACTATTAAGTTAGCCCTGTCAATGTCGTTCCCTCGATCCGAGTAGTCCACGAGCAATTCCCTCCGGCCGTTGTCGTGACCATCTCCTTCGAGCTTCCCATCATGCTTCTTGATGGGCAAACCAACAACAGGGTCTCCGGCGCTTATCTACTTCTCGCAAAAGGAGACGCACTCATGTGTCAGATACCCATGGACGATGCTCCCTTCAGGACGGGACATGTTACGAACAAATCCTTTGATGACCCCATTCATCCTCTCGAACGGCATCATGCTGTGAAGGAATGTCGGCCCGAGGTCGGTGATGTCGTCCATGATATGGACACACAGATGCACCATGACGTCAAAGAATGAGGGCGGGAAGTACATCTCAAGCTCACATAGTATGACAACGATCTCTTCCTGTAGCCTTCGGAGCTGCTTCACACTTATGGACTTTCGAGATATAACGTCGAAGAAGTTGCAGAGACCAATAAGCATGTCACGGGCGTGCTTCTCCATTATCCCTCTAATGGCAACCGGGAGTATCTGCGTCATCGTCACGTGACAGTCATGAGACTTCATCCCGCTGAACCTTTTCTTGTTGGGGTCTAGAAATCTTCTTATCTTCCCACATTAACCGGAACTAACTTTGATTCCCATAAGGCACTTGATGATTTGATCGATCTGCTTCGCACATAAGGTGAAGCAAGAAGGGGGGCAATAATTCTCCTCCTTCTTGTTGACTTTTCTGCCCCTTTCCCCCTCCTCCGTCTCCTCCATCAACTTTTTACGGTGGAGATCTTTCCTGATCTTCAAATCTTCCAAGTCTTTCCTTGCCTTCGTCCCATCCTTGGTCTTCTCCGGCATGTTCATCAGTGTGCCAAGCAAGCTCTCGAGGACATTCTTCGTGATATGCATTGGATCAAGGCAATGAGGCGTGTCGTGATTGGGCCAGTACTCCAAGTCCCAGAAAACAGACCTCATTTTCCATACCTTCAGCAGCGGCTCCGGCGCCTTTTTCATCTTTCCCGGCGCAGGGCATTGTTCCCAGTTTCTCAACAGCTCGTCGATTTCGGTGCCGATCGTCCTACGTGGAGGTCCTCGAAGCTCAGCCAACCCATTGAATAGATCTCCATGCTTTCTCCATGGGTCATCCTTTTCGAGCCATCTACGATGCCCCATGTACATGATTTTTCTGGACCCGCTAGCTTTCGTTGACGTAAGCTACTGAGACGTTGTATCACCCATGGACCTCATGCATTCACAGTATATGTGGCACACCTGGCCTGAGGTGTACCCATAACCAAGATAGTTGTGCATCGTCATCATCAGAGCGGCTCTCATATGGAAATATTCTCCTTTGCTGGCGTCCCATGTCCATGTTGGTGTTTTCCATAACGTGTCTAGCTCCTCTTGCAAAAGCCCCATATACAGGTTAATAGTATTTCCCGGTTGTTTCAACCCTTGAATCAGCATGCTCATGTGTATGTACTTTGTCTTCATGCACTTCCATGGGGGAGCTTGTACATCCATACAAACACAGGCCACGTGTTGTGGTTGGTATTCTGGTTTCCAAACGGATTCATGCCATCGGTACTCACACCAAGCACGATGTTCCTTGGATCTTCTGCAGCAAATCCATATACTACGTTGAATGCTCTTCACTGGCTACCATCTACGAGGTGTCTCAGCCTCGGATCATCTCCATCGTCGGGCTTCTTCCTCTCCCCGTGCCAGCGCATGAGCTTTGATTCCTTAGGATCTACGAAATACCGCTACAGACGGGGAGTGATCGGAAAGTACCATACAACTTTCTGAGGAGCTTTCTTTCCTGCCTTCTTGTATCGACAAGCATTGCACAGTGGACAATTGCTTTTTCTGCATGCCCCCCCAATAATTGATGCAATCATTGATGCATGCGTGGTACCTAATGTGCGGCAAATCAAAAGGGCAAATGACTTTCTTTGCCTCTTCGACACTAGTAGGACACAGGTTCCCCGCGGGAAGAACTATATTATGTAGATACTTCAAATGCTCATCGAGGCTTTTGTCTGTCCATTTGTTTTTGGCCTTCGTCTTTAGAAGTTCGAGCGTGAAACTTAAGCGGGTCACCTCGGGATCGCAACCGTCATACAATGGAGTCCTCGAGTCTACTTCAAGTTGCGCCAGCTTGGCCTGCTCTCTAGAAGCACCTCTCTCGCTAGTCGTACTCTTGCGAAGGAGGTCTCGAACATGAGGGTCCTGCACGACTGCACTTAGTAGCGTCGAAGACTACGGCGTGACCGCGGCCTCTTCTGCGCCATGTCCGGAGTCTTCTTCACTGTGTCCAGAAGCTTCTCCGCCGCCGTCGTCATTTCCGAACTCTTCCCCGCCGACATGTCCGACGCCATCATCTTCATGTCGATCGGTCATCTCTTCGTCCAGCCCTATGTCATTATTCCCTGCCATGTGGACGTCCTCATCATTATCATCTTCTTCACTTATCCACTGACTATAGCCATCCATGAAACCATTCATAACCAGGTGCGCCTTCAAAGTGCCATGATCAAAAGGGTCCAAAAGTACTCCTTCCTTACATCTTGCACTCGGACATCTAATCCTAGTCTGATTATTTGCATACATGTCCATCACCGCGGATTGCATGTATCGCTCCACCTTCCATCCACTCACCTTCATGACTGACTGCACGGTATAACAAGCAAAAGGGTTATAAAATAAATAATGCATGCTTCAAAGTCATATATATATAATTTTGGCATGACCTTGCCTAAAAGTAGGACATATTGAGTTTGCTTAACATTCACCGAAACAGAAATAAATCGACACTTCGGCAAGACATAAGCAACTCAAGGGCATGTCACTTGCACAAATCTCTCCATATATATCTCAAACACACATAGTCTCATTCACACACATATTCCCATTCTTGAAATGAACAACTTTTTACTCACCTATATATCTCCCGAGAGAGACCGAGAGCACGCGGTTAATTAGATGATGAGAGAGAATGATCGAGAGAGAACGTGTGATTGGCTAAATAGCGAGCTAGATCTAGTTGTTGGGGAGGAGAGGTGAATCTAGCTAGCTAACTAATGGATAGGGGTTAAGGTGGAGGGGGGCATTAATGGGGGAGAGAAGATAGGTGTAGGAGAAAGAGAGAGGCCATTTATGGAGGAGGGTGCCATTAATGAGGAGAGAAGAGAGGTTGGAGGAAGAGAGAAGAAGAGCGACAATGGTGGAGAGGGGAGAGTGGAGAGGGGAAAGGAGGGGGAGAGAGGGCAAAGTGGGGGAGAGGAAGGGGAGGGGTGGAAAAGGTGGCACCAGCCGCAACTAGCAGTAGCGCTGCTTAGCAAAAACCGCTGCTGCTATGGGACTTAGTAGTAGCGCTCTCTAGGAAAATTGCTACTACTAAGTGGGGCCCATTAGCAGTAGCGGCGTAGTAAAATCAAGCGCTGCTACTAAACTGTTAGTAGTAGCGCTTGTTTCTGTAGCGACCGTCGCTGGCCTCGTCTGGTCCCACATAGTAGTAGCGCGTTTTTGCATCCCAGCACTACTACTATAGAGTTACTAGTAGCGCCTGCCAGCAAAAGCGCTACTGCTAAGTAGTAGGAGCGATTACTATTTTACAGCGTTACTACTATGCTACTGTGTATAAGCATTTTCCTAGTAGTGTTGCGATGGTCGGAACAGCCTATTGTATGGAGCCGTGAGGATCACCGGCCCTGGGCTTACAACTCGGGGCAATTGGCTTTGGTGGTTGCTCCTCAGTTTGGAGGATAGAAGTTTACAATGGTTCTTATGGATGGAGGCAACATTACCAATATCCTGTACTAGGATACTTTTTGTCATATGAATTTGACTGACAAAGATCTTAAGCCATCTTCTACTATTTTTCATGGGGTGGTGCCTGGTAAGTCAGCATATCCGGTGGGTAAGATAGCTTTGGAAGTGGATTTTGGCGATGATCATGACTTCAGAGCTGAGACATTGACTTTTGAAGTGGTCAAGATCATGAGCCCTTATCACGCCCTATTTGGATGGCCGGCTTATGCTAAATTTATGGCGCGACCTTGTTATGTTTATCTGCAGCTTAAAGTGCGAGGTCGTAAGGGTACCATCACGGTGCATGGCAACAGGAAGATAGCCTTGGAGTGTGAAGAGGGCGATGTTGCTTATGCTGAATCTATTTGTGCAACAGAGGAGTTGAAATTCTACAAAGATAATGTTTACCCGGCGGATATGACCCCCTTGAGAAGACAACCACAGAGCATGACCCTTTGTTGAAGTTTATGTCGGCAGATCACACCAAGCAAGTTGATTTTGTTCCTGGCGATTCATCCAAACAGTTCAGTATTAGTGCCAATATGGATCCAAAATAGGAAAGCGCGCTCATCGAGTTCATCCATGAGAACCGGGACATCTTTGCATGGAAACCTTCAGACATGCCAGTGTACCAAGGGAATTCACTAAGCACACTCTCAATGTTGATCCAAAGTTTAAACCAGTTAAGCAATTCTTTCGTCATTTTAATGAAGAGAGGCGCAAGGCCATTGGTGAAGAAGTGGCCCGACTCTTAGCGGCCGGGTTTATCATTGAAGTTTTTCATCCTGAATGGTTGGCTAATTCAGTGATGGTCCTTAAGAAAAATGGCACTTGGCGCATGTGTGTTGATTAAATGGACCTTAACAAGGCCTGTTCGGCTGATCCCTTTGCTCTCCCCCATACTGATCACGTCATTGATGCTACTGCGGGTTGTGAGCGTTTGAGTTTTCTGGATGCTTATTCAAGTTATCATCAGATCAAGATGGCAGTTAAGTACCAGGAGAAGACATCTTTCATCACTCCCTTTGGAGCCTGATGCTATGTGTCTATGCATTTTGGGCTTAAGAGTGCCCAGGCGACTTATCAGCTGTGTGTTCAGAATTGCCTCCATTACCAGATTGGACGCAATGTTCATGCTTATGGGGATGATATCATTGTGAAATCCAGGAAGAAGGAGACCTTGTTAGATGATTTGTAAGGGACCTTTGACAACCTCCGGGTCTACAAGATGATGCTTAACCCGGCCAAGTGTGTCTTTCGTGTGCCAGGAAGCAAGCTATTGGGTTTCTTGGTTTCCGAAAGAGGCATCAAAGTTAACCCGGAGAAAATCAAGACTATCACTTCTTTGGCTAAGCCGGCATGTATCAATGACATCCAGCGTCTGGCGGGTCATATTGCGGCTTTGAGCCGGTTTATAAGCTGTTTGGGCGAAAAGGATATCCCTCTGTACCAGATGATGAAGAAAACAGATCACTTTGTCTGGAGTGATGCTGCCAATCAGGCGCTTGAAGCACTAAAAAAGCAGTTGGCTGAGCCGCCGGTCCTTGCAGCTCCCATTGATAAGGATCCCTTGCCTTTATATGTGGCTGCTAACAGCCGAGCCGTCGGTGTAGCGGTTGTTGTGCAAAGAAAGGAATCAGGCAAGGAATATCCGGTTCAGAGGCCGGTTTACTATGTCAGTGAGGTACTCATTGAATCTAAGCAGAGATACCCACATTGGCAGAAGTTAGTTTATGGAGTGCTCATGGCTAGTTGTAAGTTGAAGTGGTATTTCCTTGGTCATCCCATCGCTTTGGTTAGTTCTACTCCCCTAGGGGATATTATTCAAAATAGAGAAGCCACAGGCCGGGTGGCAAAGTGGGCCATTGGGCTTGGACCCCATGGTTTTAAATATATGCCTCGGACATCTATCAAGTCTCAAGCACTTGTGGATTTCATCAATTACTGGACAGAGCTGCATATGCCTGAGGAGAAGCCTGACAACACGGATTGGACGATTCATTTTGATGGGTCCAGGAAATTGGAAGGTTCGTGGGCTGTAGTTATTTTGAGTTCCCCATGAGGTGATAAGTTTTGCTATGTCTTAAGATTGATGTTCCCTTGTACTAACAATGCAGTTGAATATGAGGCTTTGCTACATGGTCTTCGGATGGCCAAAGAGATGAATCTAAGCCGGGTTACATGTTTTGGCGACTCAGATCCGATGGCCTATCAAGTCTTAGGAACTTGGGATTCTAAAGATCTGCTCAGGGCGGCTTATCACTGGGCAGTTAATCTTATTGCTGGGCATTTCAAGGGTTATCAAGTGGAACATGTTGATCGCAGGAAAAATGAGGCGGCTGATGCTTTAAGTCGGCTAGGATCTCATCGTAAGCCGTTGACACCTAATGTTTTTCTTGATATTCTGAAAAATCCTTCAATTAAGCTGCCTACGGAGGAGGATCTTGCTATCCCTGACCTGGAGGCATAGCTGGTGGCGGCTCTTCATGCTATTCTTGATTGGATAGTTCCATATTAAGCTTATATGACCCGGGGTGAGTTACCCGAGGATGAAACTTTGGCCAGGCAAATAACCCGAAGGTCTAAGTCAATGACCATTGTCAATGGCGAGTTACACCGATGCCGTGTTACAGGGGTGTTTCAGCGATGTATCTCTCCTGATGAAGGTTGTGAAATTCTAAGGGAGATTCATGAAGGAGATTGTGGCCATCATGTCGGCTCTAAGTCTCTTGTTGCTAAGGCCTTTCATCATGGGTTTTATTGGCTGACGGCTCATGCTGATGCAGAGGGTCTGGTTAGCAAACATGACGGTTGTCAGAAATTTTCCAGACGAGCTCATGTGCCGGCTAAAGAATTGAGGATGATTCTAATCACTTGGCCATTTGCGGTCTGGCGGCTGGATATGGTTGGGCCTTTTAAGAGATTAAAGGAAAAAAAGACCCACCTATTGGTGGCGGTTGACAAATTTACAAAGTGGATGGAAGCAGAGCCGGTCAGCAAGTGTGATGCGGCAATAGTTGTTCAATTCCTTAAAAAGGTGATTTTCCATTTTGGCTACCCTCATAGCATCATAACTGATAATGGTACTAATCTGTCTGAGGGTGCTATGAAAGAATTCTGTCAACGAGAACATATTCGTCTTGAAGTCTCATCAGTGGCTCACCCCCAATCCAATGGTCAAGCTGAAAGGGCCAATCAAGAAATCTTGAGAGGCATAAAGCCCCGGCTTATGGTCACTTTGCAGAGGACGCCGGGTTGCTGGGTTGAGGAGTTAACCTCAGTACATTGGAGTATCAATACTACCCCAACAGATCCATGGGTTATACGCCTTTCTTCATGGTTTCGGAGCAGAGGCGGTTCTTCCCAGTGACATCTGTCACGACTCACCCTGTGTGGCGGCTTATGTTGAAGCTGATAATTAAAAGGCATGTCAGGATGATCTTGACCTCTTGGATGAGGAGTGTGACCTTGTAGCGGCTCGTTCGGCGATTTACCAGCAAGATCTGCATCATTATCATAGTCGTCGGGTTAAAACCCGGACCTTTCAAGAAGGTGACTTGGTGCTTCGGCTCATCCAGGATCAAACAGACATGCACAAGTTATCCCCACCTTGGGAAGGGCCTTTTGTGGTCAGCAAGAACTTGAACAACGGGTCATACTACCTCATTGATATTCGAGATCAGAAGGACTCACGCAAATCTGAGGAGGAGACCCGTCGGCCTTGGAACATTGCTCATCTTCGGCCTTATTACACTTGAGCCACTAGCTCTTGTGATGTACATATTTTCATCCATGTATATATGGTCAAGTATAATAAAGCCGGCATCCCTGATAATTCTGGGCCTCTGTCGTTTCATTTCTGAGTATCTGAGTCTTTATTGTCTGTTCATAAGATCACTTGGGGGCTTCCTGCTCATTGAGCATAGCTGTGACTACCCTCTTGATAAGGCTTATATGCCTTGTTAAAAATTACTTGGGGGCTTCTTGCTCATTAAGCATAGCTATGACTACCCTATAGATCCGGCTTGTACGCATTGTTGCAAATTGCAACCTCTTGAGCATGCGTCGGTTTTCCCTTGAAGAGGAAAGGGTGATGCAGCAAAGTAGCGTAAGTATTTCCCTCAGTTTTTGAGAACCAAGGTATCAATCCAGTAGGAGAGTACACACAAATCGCCTAGTACCTGCACAAACAATCAAGAACCTTGCAACAACCGCGATGAAGGGGTTATCAACCCCTTCACGGCCACTTGCAAAAGTGAGATCTGATAAAGATAATAAGATAAACATTTTTGGTATTTTTGTTGTATAGATTGAAAAGTAAAGATTGCAAAATAAAAGGCGACAGAAGTAGCTAGTTGTCGGGAAACTAATATGATGTAAAGTAGACTCGGGGGCCATAGGTTTCACTAGTGGCTTCTCTGAAGATAGCATATATTACGGTGGGTGAACAAATTAGTGTCGAGCAATTGATAGAAAAGCGCATATTTATGAGAATATTTAGGCATGATCATGAACATAGGCATCACGTCCGTGTCAAGTAGACCGAAACGATTCTACATCTACTACTATCACTCCACACATCGACTGCTATCCAGCATGCATCTAGAGTATTAAGTTCATAAGAACAGAGTAACGCATTAAGCAAGATGACATGATGTAGAGGGATAAACTCAAGCAATTAATATGATATAAACCCCATATTTTTATCCTCGATGGCGACAATACAATATGTGCCTTGCTGCCCCTACTATCACTGGGAAAGGACACCGCAAGATTGAACCCAAAGCTAAGCACTTCTCCCATTGCAAGAAAGATCAATCTAGTAGGCCAAACTAGACCGATAATTCGAAGAGACTTGCAAAGATATCAAATCATGCATATAAGAATTCAGAAAGAATCAAATATTTCTCATTGATAATCTTGATCATAAAGCCACAATTCATCGGATCTCGACAAACACACCGCAAAAAGTATTACATCGAATAGATCTCCAAGAACATCGAGGAGAACTTTGTATTGAGATCCAAAGAGAGAGAAGAAGCCATCTAGCTAATAACTATGGACCCGAAGGTCTGTGGTAAACTACTCACACATCATCAGAGAGGCTATGGTGTTGATGTAGAAGCCCTCCGTGATCGATTCCCGCTCCGGCGGAGCACCGAAAAAGGCCCCAAGATGGGATCTCACGGGTACAGAAGGTTGTGGCAGTGGAAAAAGTGTTTTGTGGCTCTCTGGCTGTTTTCAGGGTATAAGAGTATATATATAGGCAAAAGAAGTAGGTCGGTGGAGCTGCGAAAGGCCCACAAGGGTGGGGGCGCACCTACCCCCTGGGCGCGCCCTCCTGCCTCGTGGCTTCCTCGCTGCTTCCTTGACTTCCACTCCAAGTCTCCTGGGTTACGTTTGTTCCAAGAAAGATCCTCGCGAAGGTTTCGTTCCGTTTGGATTCCGTCTGATATTCCTTTTCTGCGAAACACTGAAATAGGTGAAAAAACAGCAATTTGCACTAGGCCTTCGGTTAATAGGTTAGTCCCAAAAATAATATAAAAGAGCATATTAAAGCCCATTAAACAACCAAAATAGATAATATAATAGCATGGAACAATAAAAAATTATAGATACGTTGGAGACGTATCAAGCATCCCCAAGCTTAATTCCTGCTCGTCCTCGAGTAGGTAAATGATAAAAACAAAAGTTTGGATGTGGAATGCTACCTAACATAAATTTCAATGTAATTTTATTTATTGTGGCATGAATATTCAGATCCGAAGGATTCAAGACAAAAGTTTAATGTTGACATAAAATAATAATACTTCAAGCATACTAACTAAGCAATTATGTCTTCTCAAAATAACATGGCCAAACAAATCTCATCCCTACAAAATCATATAGTTAAGCCATGTTTCATTTTCGTCACACAAAATGCTCTCATCTTGCACAACCCCGATGACAAGCCAAGCAATTGTTTCATACTTTACTATTCTCAAACTTTTTCAACTTTCACGCAATATATGAGCGTGAGCCATGGACATAGCACTATGGGTGGAATAGAATATGATGATGGGGGTTGTGTGGAGAAGACAAAAAAGCAGAAAGTCTCACATCTACACGGCTAATCAACGGGCTATGGAGATGCCCATTAATTGATGTCAATGCGAGGAGTATGGATTGCCATGCAACGGATGCACTGGAGCTATAAATATATGAAAGCTCAACAAAATTAAACTAAGTGGGTGTGCATCCAACTTGCTTGCTCATGAAGACCTAGGGCATTTGAGGAACCCATTGTTGGAATATACAAGCCAAGTTTTATAATGAAAAATTCCCACTAGTATAAGAAAGTGTCAAAATAAGAGACTCTCTATCATGAAATCATGGTGCTACTTTGAAGCACAAGTGTGGAAAAAGGATAGTAGCATTGTCCCCTTTTTTCTTTTTTTGGGCCTTCCTTTTTTTATATTGGTTTTTTGCCTTTTTTTTATTTGGCCTTTCTCTTTTATTTTTACACCGCACAATGCTCTAATAATGATGATCATCACACTTTTATTTATTTACAATTCAATGATTACAACTCGATATTAGAACAAAATATGACTCTATATGAGTGCCTCCGGCGGTGTCCCGGGATGGGCAATGAATCAAGAGTGACATGTATTAAAAATTATGCATGGTGGCCTTGCCACAAATACGATGTCAACTACATGATCATGCAAGGCAATATGACAATGATGAAGCGTGTCATAATAAACGAAACGGTGGAAAGTTGCATGGCAATATATCTCGGAATGGCTGTGGAAATGCCATAATAGGTAGGTATGGTGGCTGTTTTGAGGAAGATATAAGGAGGTTTATGTGTGATAGAGCGTATCATATCACGGGGTTTGGATGTACCGGTGAAGTTTGCACCAACTCTCAAGGTGAGAAAGGGCAATGCACGGTACCGAAGAGGCTAGCAATGATGGAAGGTGAAAGTGCGTATAATCCATGGACTCAACATTAGTCATAAAGAACTCACATACTTATTGCAAACATCTATAAGCCATCAAAAACCAAGCATTACGCGCATGCTCCTAGGGGGATAGATTGGTAGGAAAAGACCATCGCTTGTCCCCTACCACCACTCATAAGGAGGATAATCAAAGAAACACCTCATGCTCCAAATTTGTTACACAACGGTTACCATACGTGCATGCTACGGGACTTGCAAACTTTTACACAAGTATTTATCGAATTCACAATTACTCAACTTGCACGGCTCTAATATTACCATCTTCATATCTCAAAACAATCATCAAGTATCAAACTTCTCATAATATTCAATGCATTCTATATGGAAGTTTTTATTATACCCATATTGGACGCCTATCATATTAGGACTAATTTTATAGCCAAAGCAAATTACCATGCTGTTCTAAAGGACTCTCAAAATAATATAAGTGAAGCATCAGAGATCAATAATTTCTGTAAAATAAAACCACCACCGTGCTCTAAAAGATATAAGTGAAGCACTAGAGCAAAATTATGTAGCTCAAAAGATATAAGTGAAGCACATAGAGTATTCTAATAAATTCCGATTCATGTGTGTCTCTCCAAAAGGTGTGTACAGCAAGGATGATTGTGATAAACTAAAAATCAAAGAATCAAATCATACAAGACGCTCCAAGCAAAACACATACCATGTGGTGAATAAAAATATAGCCTCAAGTAAAGTTACCGATAGACGAAGACGAAAGAGGGGGTGCCTTCTGGGGCATCCCCAAGCTTAGGATTTTGGTTGTCCTTGAATTTTACCTTGGGGTGCCTTGGGCATCCCCAAGCTTAGGCTCTTCCCACTCCTTATTCCAAAATCCATCAAATATTTACCCAAAAACTTGAAAACTTCACAACACAAAACTCAACAGAAAATCTCATGAGCTCCGTTAGTATAAGAAAACAAATCACCACTTTAAGGTACTGTAATGAAATCATTCTTTATTTATATTGGTGTTAAACCTCATGTATTCCAACTTCTATATGGTTCATACCCCCCAATTACTAGCCATAGATTCATCAAAATAAGCAAACAACACACGATAAACAGAATCTGTCAAAAACAGAACAGTCTGTACTAATGTGTATCAAACGCATACTTTTGTAACTCCAAAAATTCTGAATAAATAGTAAGACCTAGATAATTTGTTTATTGATATACCTCAATTGGAATCAGTATTTTATCACTCTCTGGTGGTTTTAAACAATTGTTTTCATGAGCAGAAAGTTTCTGTATTTATCAGCAAGATCAAATAATTATCATCCAAGAAGATCATATAGGTTTTACTTGGCGCAAACACTAAGTAAAACATAAAACCACATCTAACCAGAGGCTAGATGAATTATTTATTTCTAAACAGGAACAAAAAGCAAGGAACAAAAAGCAAGGAACGAAAATAAAATTGGGTTGCCTCCCATGAAGCGCTATTGTTTAACGCCCCTAGCTAGGCATAAAAACAAGGATAGATCTAGGTATTACCATAATGATAAGGCAAATCGCGAAAACTCATCTCATACTCCCTACGTTGAGCAGCAAGCTTTCTTTGCGGCAGGCAAAAGTAGTCAAAAGGGCTAGATTTAATGGGGCAAAAGTCCCCAAGATCAAGCTCGGGAGGTATTGGTTCCTCCTTTGGCCCCTCGTATTGCACAACCAATTCATCATTATAAGCGTTCTTTGGCACAAAGTTATGAGCCTAAGTTCAAGAGGAAATCCTAACCCATTATTCTGAATAGAAAAATCATCATTAAGTTCAGAGATTCTATCAACTAGAACATCGGTAGGAACCTTCTTTCTAAGATTTTCATTATGAGAAACATGATCTAAATATCGTAAACGCATTATGTCTTCTTGATTAAAAAGGATAGCTTCTATGGGAGGACGGCCAGCGTCCACACTATAATGCACGAAAATTTCATTCGCCTCTTTCATTATAAATCTGAACTCATGTGCTAAAAAGACAGTAGCTGCACGCTTAACAGAAGAATGCTCAATATTGGAAAATTCTAGAAAAATCCTTTGTATGCAAGGATGCATATGAATAAACTGTCTCTCAAGTTCAACTACGAGCTAAGATATAGCATCCGCAAGACTACTAGTTCTATGAAGAATAGCCCCACCCATAGTGGGCAGGGCACCGACACAAGTAAAGAAATCTTGAATAACTCCTTTTCCAATAATATTACCACTACCAATTCGAAACTTTTTAGTGTGTAAAATAGTAGGTTCTTCATGAGGATCATCAAAAGCATCAAAGTTTCCCCCGCTATTACTATTATCCTTATCAATGATAACGTCCCCAGTTTCAGACATGATGGCAGCAAATCGCACAAAAAGCGAACACACAAAAGATAAGCAAAAAGAAGCAAACTGAACAGGGCGAATAAAACGGCAAGGGTGAAGTGGGGGAGAGGAAAATGAGAGGCAAATGACAAATAATGTAATGCGACGGATAAGAGTTTGTGATGGGTACTTGGTATGTCTTGACTTGTGCGTAGATCTCCCCGACAACGGTGCCAGAAATCCTTCTTGCTACCTCTTGAGCATGCGTTGGTTTTCCCTTGAAGAGGAAAGGGTGATGCAGCAAAGTATCGTCAGTATTTCCCTCAGTTTTTGAGAACCAAGGTATCAATCCAGTAGGAGACTACATGCAAATCGCCTAGTACCTGCAGAAACAATCAAGAACCTTACAACCAACGTGATAAAGGGGTTGTCAATCCCTTCACGGCCACTTGCAAAAGTGAGATCTGATATAGATAAAAAGATAAATATTTTTGGTATTTTTTTGTATAGATTGAAAAGTAAAGATTGCAAAATAAACGGCGATAGAAATAGCTAGTCGACGGGAAACTAATATGATGTAAAGTAGACCCGGGGGCCATAGGTTTCACTAGTGGCTTCTCTCAAGATAGCATATATTACGGTGGGTGAACAAATTACTGTCGAGCAATTGATAGAAAAGCGCATAGTTATGAGAATATCTAGGCATGATCATGAACATAGGCATCACATCCGTGTCAAGTAGACCGAAACGATTATGCATCTACTACTATTACTCCACACATCGACCGCCATCCAACATGCAGCTAGAGTATTAAGTTCATAAGAACTGAGTAACACATTAAGCAAGATGACATGATGTAGAGGGATAAACTCAAGCAATATTTTATAAACCCCATCTTTTTATCCTCGATGGCAATAATACAATACGTGCCTTGCTGCCCCTACTGTCACTGGGAAAGGACACCACAAGATTGAACCCAAAGCTAGGCACTTCTCCCATTGCAAGAAAGATCAATCTAGTAGGCCAAACTAGACCGATAATTCGAAGAGACTTGCAAAGATATCAAATCATGCATATAAGAATTTAGAGAAGAATCAAATATTGTTCATAGATAATCTTGATCATAAACCCACAATTCATCGGATCTCGACAAACGCACCGCAAAAATTATTACATCGAATAGATCTGCAAGAACATCAAGGAGAACTTTGTATTGAGATCCAAAGAGAGAGAATAAGCCATCTAGCTAATAACTATGGACCCGAAGGTCTGTGGTAAACTACTCACCTATCATTGGAGAGGCTATGGTGTTGATGTAGAAGCCCTCCGTGATTGATTCCCCCTCCAGCGGAGCGCCAGAAAAGGCCCCAAGATGGATCCTCACGGGTATAGAAGGTTGCGGTGGTGGAAAAGTGTTTCGTGGCTCTCTAGATGTTTTCAGGGTATAAGAGTATATATAGGCGAAAGAAGTAGGTCGGTGGAGCTGCGAGGGGCCCATAAGGGTGGGGGCGCACCTACCCCCCTGGGCGCGCCCTCCTGCCTCATGGCTTCCTTGCTGCTTCCTTGACTTCCACTCCAAGTCTCTTGGGTTGTGTTTTTTTCCAAGAAAGATCCTCGCGGATGTTTGGTTCCATTTGATATTCCTTTTCCACGAAACACTGAAATAGGCAAAATAACATCAATTTGCACTGGGCCTTCGGTTAATAGGTTAGTCCCAAAAATAATATAAAAGAGCATATTAAAGAAATTAAACATCCAAAACAGATAATATAATAGCATGGAACAATAAAAAATTATAGATACGTTGGAGACGTATCACAAATCACTTGGGCGCTTATTAGCCAAGTAAAAGGTTACCAAAGATAACTTGATGCAGTGCTGTCACGCCCAAGATGCTACCCTATCCTAAAGGTACACGAAGGTCCCACCAAGGATGGAAGCGCATCTTGAAGACGCTTTTGCAAGGTGGATATCATTACATCAACATTACATAATATCTGAGGATACAAACAAGGCATACACATGCCGCAAAAATACATCAATACATCTTACATGAGATCAACATCCGACTACGGATGAAACATAAACAGAGACTCAAGCGACATCCACCCTGCTAGCCCAGGCTGCCGACCTGGAACCTATCCCCTGATCGAAGCAGAAGAAGAACTCCAAAACAAGACATCGCTCTCACGTCATGATCATCGCATAACCTGAACCTGCAACTAGTGGTGTAGTAATCTGTGAGCCACGAGGACTCAGCAATCCCATAACCATGGGTATCAAGACTAGCAAAGCTTAATGGGAAAAGGAAAGGATAAGTGGTGAGGTTGCAGCAGCGACTAAGCATGTATGGTGGCTAACTTACGCAAATAAGAGCGAGAAGAGAAGCAAAGGAACGGTCGTGAAACTAGTAGTGATTAAGAAGTGATCCTGAACTCCTACTTACGTCAAACATAACTCAGAAACCGTGTTCACTTCCCGAACTCCGCCGAGAAGAGACCATCACGGCTACACACATGGTTGATGCGTTTTAATTAAGGTCAAGTGTCAAGTTATCTACAACCGGATATTAACAATTCCCATCTGCCACATAACCGCGGGCACGGCTTTCGAAAGATAATACCCTGCAGGGGTGTCCCAACTTAGCCCATTATAAGCTCTCACGGCCAACGAAGGATATTCCTTCTCCCGGGAAGACCCGATCAGTCTCGGAATCCCGGTTACAAGACATTTCGACAAGTTAAAATAAGACCAGCAAAGCCGCCCGATGCGCCGACATCCCGATAGGAGCTGCACATATCTCGTTCTCAGGGCAACACCGGATGAGACATCCTACGAGTAAAACCAGACCTCGAGTTTCCATGAGGTGGCCCCGCAGTCTACTCAGTTCGGACCAACACTTAGAGAAGCACTGGCCCGGGGGGTTAAAATAAGATGACCCTCGAGAGAGCGACTCCCTAGGGAAAAGAAATAGGCTGGACAAATGGTAAAACCAAGGTTGGGCCTTGCTGGAAGAGTTTTATTCAAGGCGAACTATCAAGGGGGTCCCATAAATCACCCAACCGTGTAAGGAACGCAAAATCAAGGAACATAACACCGGTATGACAGAAACTAGGGCGGCAAGAGTGGAACAAAACACCAGGCATAAGGCCGAGCCTTCCACCCTTTACCAAATATATAGATGCATTAATAATATAAGAGATATTGTGATATCCCAACATAAACATAATCCAACATGGAGCAATCTTCATCTTCACCTGCAACTAGCAACGCTATAAGAGGGGCTGAGCAAAGCGGTGACATAGCCAAACAACGGTTTGCTAGGAAGGGTAACAAAGGTTAGAGGTTCATGGCAAAATGGGAGGCTTGAGGAACAAGTGAATAGGTGGCGCAGCAAAGCGCTAGAACGAAGCAACTAGCATAGCAATGATAGTAATGAGATCCAAGGTGACGGTCGTCTTGCCTGAAATCCAGCTAGGAAGAAGAACGAATCCATGAAGAAGATGAAGCCACGAAGACGAACGAATCCTCACGATCGCAACGACACGGGAACTATCGAGAAGAAGCACACAACAAGGTAAACACACCACACATGAACAAGGCATGATGCTCAAACAAGAATGATGCATGACAAGGCTATATGAAGCTACTCATGACAAAAGATGATGCATACAAGAACAACACATCAAGGCAAGTTTAAATGAGGCCGAAAACAACATATAACAATTCCGGTAAGTCCTCATATGCAAATTTCAAAATTAGTCCAGAACTGAACAAGCATTAAGTTGAAGTTGTTAAACAGTAAGTTAAAGAGAACCATGATGATCTACACGAAATTCTAGTCAAGTTACATATAAAGTTCATTAGATTCGGAGCTACGGCCTAGAAGATATGAGCAAGACAAGATAAACATGGCATTGATGCAAAAAGCATACAAACATCAAGCAAACACTTCAAAACAAGGATGCAACATGAGAATATGAGACTACATGCAAAACTAAGCAAGTTTCATATAGAGCATGCTCAAAACGGAGCAACGGTGCAACACATACACTCCAAACAAGACATAGCAACAATCTGGCCAAAATAGCAACTGGGCATATAGCAATCATCAAAACAATATGCTACAACAACTCAACATGAAAAAAAAACGCATGGAAATGATGTACAGGTAAAGCAAAACAAAACATGAACACTGAGCTATCTCCAGAAATCACTAGAACATGCTCAAAAGGACATGGCAATATTGCAAATAATAACAGGTTCACAGACTTAGCAGAATTACTGGACATGGCAGAAATAACATCAGGTTGCAATGTTCAGAGCACGAAATCAACATGCTACAGGAACTTAACATGGAAAAACAAGGCATGGCATGAATCTACTCAAAGCATATAACAAAAGACCCTTAGTGACCATAAGCCAAAAAGGACCAGAAGATATAATGGAAAGCATGTAAACATAGCAAGTTTCGTCATCAGGTTTCAGACTTGGCAGAAAACAGAGCATGGCAGAAATATTAATATGTAGGCCTCTTTGTGAGCTTGATGCACTCACTACAGAGCAATGCATGACAAACAAAGCATACCTACAGCAAGATGGCATGTTTATGAAGCTATCCATGGCAAGAACAATTGCATAGCATGTATGGATCCACTACAATAAGCTTGGCAAAATTGCATATCATGTTAAGAATCTGCCAGGAATATTTTATAGCAAAAGTAGAGCATGATTTAGTCATGCTATGGCACTCCATAATTGCAAACAAGGACAGCAATGGATCAATTACAACAATATATACAAAACATCCTTACTGAACATCTCCAAAATATGCATGGATCTCTCTGTACCATCAAGTTTACATGGCAACAAAATAACAGCAGACAACGACTTGGAGAAATCACTAAGTCTCTGAAATCAGAAACATTACGGAGCCTACTTTGCATGCTTGTGCTAGTCACCACAGAGATTACAAAAATACATGGCATACGCCCTTGGAAAGATGGCATGGCATACAACAAAACACATGTAGAGCTCATACTCATAAGATGCACAGATTAAATGATACAAACATGACAATTCTCCAAGTTCTGATAAGAACCAGAGAATAACAGCAACTAGCCCTCTTCCAACAGATATTTGGGCATCATGATGACATCTAATGAACATGGTGCAATTGAACAAAATGAAGAGCATCACGAGACGAACAATTTGACATATTACACGCGCGAAACGGAGCTAGATGCATGAAGTTACAGCAGTTCAAACATGAGCACATGATGTATGAATTCCAGACTTGGTCAAAAAAAAGGTGAGCGCAGAATAGTTACAAGACGCACGGGCGGGGACTTAGGTGGGCTCGCTCACCTTGGGCCACTTGGGCCAGTTGGTGCAGAGGAGGCGGTTGGCCCGGAGGAGAGGCGTCACGGGCCGGGGCTGATGCGGCTTGCGGGGCCCACATGGCCCACGCGGCGACTGCGTGTGCCCGCACGCACACGGACGACGAAGGGCGCTCCGGCGGCGGTGGATCCCGGCGCCGCTCCGGCGAGTGCGGGACGAGGCGGGGCCGAAGGGGGGCCGGGGATCGGTGCGGGAGGCGGCGGCGGATGCAGATCCGGGGCGAGGACGCCGGATCCGGCGAACGGCGACCGTCGGGGACGCGGTTCCCGGTGACGAGGGGCTCCCGCCGAGGCTCCTGCGAGAAAACGGCGGCGGCATGGCCGCGGGTGAGAGGGAGAGGGTGCGGCGGGGAGGAAAGAGGAGACGGCGGGGGGGCGGTGACCTGGGATCCGATGGGGCTCCGGCCGACGAGGGAGAACGCCGGCACGGCGGGGCAGCGAGGCGGCGGAGAGGCGCTCGAGCGCCCGCAACGGGAGGCGCTGGGGTTCGGGCGGCGAAGCGCGGGGTTCGGGCCCTGACGGGCTTCGACGGGCCCCCCACGGGCCTGGGCGGGGCGGCGGCGGAGGAGAGGGCTGCGGGGTCGCGGGAGGATGCGTGGCGCCCTGCGGTTTGCTGTGGGTGGCGGCGCGGATGAAGTGGCGGCGGCGCTGGGTGGCTGGCGGTGACAAGTGGCGGCGGTGGAGTGGCCAGGCACGGAAAACGAGGCGAGAGGTGGAAGAAAGAGCTAGGGTTACCAGATTTAGACGGGGAGGACGTTTTTATAGGTAGAGGGAGCTAGGAGAGTCCAAACGAGGAGTGGTTTTCGCCCACGCGATCGTGATCGAACGACCGAGAGCATGGCGGAGACTTAGAGGGGTTTTGGGGATGTTAGAAGATGGGTTTTGCTGCGACACACAAACGGACTTTGCGGATGCCCGGTTAACCGATGGAGTACCAAACGACCTCCAAATGAAACGAAACTTGACCGGTGGTCTAACGGTGGTATACCAAGGCCACTTGACAAGACTCGGTCCATTCCGAGAAAGTTTGGCATGCGCACCCGAAAGAAGACAAGAGGGGGCGCCGGGTGACATAGGAGTGCCGGATTGCAAAACGGACAACGGGGAAAATGCTCGGATGCATGAGACGAACACGTATGCAAATGCAAAGCACATGATGACATGATATGAAATGCAGATGATGACATGGAAAAATGCAACACGCAAGCAGATGACATGGCAACAACAGCGAACAACTGGCAGATACCTGGCGCATCGGATCCGGGGCGTTACAAGTGCACAGTTCAAACATAGGTATCCTGCCTTGAGGGCTCAGTATATATCACTGGGGGTTTCCTTTATTTACCCTTTTGATCGGCTCGTACGCCAGGTGTAAAACACCAAATTCCGGTTTATCCTGTCTGGTATGTCTGCCACTCCGCCCAGGTAATCCTGGAATGACCCGTCGTACTCTTGACAGTCAATCTTATAAGGAACCTGAACTTGTCAAGGTTAAAATGGAAGTTGGTCATGTGAGGCCTAGCTTACAGGTTTGAATGAAGTATTAACTCAGTTGCTGTGTAGCCCATGAACATCACTTGATATTGAGGCTTGGCAGCCTATAAAGCCTTGTTTTTTTTTCTGATTTTTTGTTTTCTATGAACATTTTCTGGTTCATATCCTTGTACCATATTGATATATGGTTTAACATAATTCAGGCCATGTAGCCATAATCTTTATGACTCATATTTGAGCATATCTGGAATTTTGATAACATGGCCTGGCTTTGGACGATAAGTCGCTAGTATGCTTTGATTGTGCACTTGGAGTTTTGTGCTCTAAGTTTTTGGGCTGTTACCCTTGCTGCATATGGCGTTGTAAGCCGGCAGTATGAACAAATCTCACAGGTATGTTATTTACTTATTATATGAATATGCGAGGTTTTGATAACTTGCCCTGGTTATGGACTATATAGTCACCAGCAAATTTTATATGGGAAATCATGACCCGTCGTGGGGTAAACCGCCACGGCACATGGTATCTGCTTGTGTGCAGGGAATATGATAATATGACATGCATGATTGATAATGTTATCATCAGAAACAACAGATCTTCCAACATCAAGATTGGCGGTTTAAAGTGTGATGAAGATAAAACATGCACGATGGCATGGCAGATCATTGTTTTTAGCTAGCCTATTACAAGGCGTCATACGTCATAAATTCTATGTGGCAGTCTGAGAACCGCCTCGTGGTTCAGTTACCCTGGTCTTGGCGTGTTGAAGATTCCGGGTCATCCTGCACCGGTTCTTCTTCTTCTTGTTCACCCATTGGCTGGAAGTCAGATTTGGACCAGTTGATCCAAGTCAAAGCTCTAAATACAGCTTCATCATCTATAAGGCTTGACGGATCAATATCAAGAGCGAAGGTGTGCTTACGTGTTGGCGGGATAAGGTCCATGGCCTCATGAACCGACGCTTTCACTTTTGCCTTTTCAACATCATAAGTCGCGTGATACTTGGAGAGATCAGTCTCCTCGGCCAGTTTGCTTGCAAAAGGACACATCTCCCTTACTATTTTGGTGAAGTCATCTGCGCTGAAGGGAGACCCATCTTCTTTTAAGCTTGGACAGCCGGTGGCTAGTTGTTCTGGGTCAAGTTATGCTTGCCATGCCTTTGCACGGCTCAGTGCGGTGATGGAACCGGCTCTGGCAGCTGATCGCTTTAGTTCTTCAACTCTTTGCGGCAGCACAAACAGTTTCTCCAATACTTCATTGATGAGTGAATGTGATTGCTTCTTATGGGAGATAGCAAAAATAGCCCGTCGAGCACCAGTGTACAACCGCTCCACAAGGGTATATGCAGCTTTAAGCTTTATGTGCATGTCTTGACCTAGCTTGGAGCTTCTAGAGACTGCATCAGCACAGATATTGATAAGCCGGCTAATGACTGCGATAGGTTGAAGTACAATATTACTTACCAAAGATGGTGGATGTCATGTTATTAATCTGATGCTTTAAGTCGGATAACTCGTCAGTCACCGGCTTAAGTGCAGCCTCAACATTTTCTGCTCTTTTTAACACAGCCGTCTTCTTGGACACCCAGCCGGTTCTCTCAGCACTGAAATCCTTTTTCAACTTTTCAATGTCTTCCAAAGCGGTCTTCAGCTCCGATTTGGCCTTGGAAGTCTCAGATTGCTAGGTTTGTATGTTTTGCCTCAAATCAATGACTTCAGGTTCCTTCATGTTCAATTCAGCCTGATACATAAAAAGACAGGCAGTATGATGTTATGATAATCATCTTATTTGAAGTCCCAAGCATAATACAAGTATTTTACTTGGTACTTGGGGGCTAATGTACGTTGCTCTTTTGAATACAAAACTTCAATGACCCGGCTAAGTTTCTTCAACTACAGCCGGTTCATGTGGGCTACATATTTGGATTTATTCATAAAAAATGGTGATAAGTCCCTGTTTAGCTATGTAGCTTAAGTCGGCCCTTGGGGCTTACATGTGTGGACTTTAGCAGTACAATTAGAAGTCCCGGCTTAACCTTCCAGTTTAAGCCAGCCCTTGGGGACTACTCGTTTTGATTCAGTAGTTATGAAATACTATGGTATAGATACATTTCATAGAGGCTAACTAATTCTACAGTATATTCAATTCTTTCATACTCAGTAGACTTGGCGGTTGGCAGAGGTATACTTATATGAGAAGATTTTATTAGTGCTTACCTCAAAGCGCTCCTTCATGAGGTTAACCATGCCGGCTTCAATGTAACGGCTGGTGTGAAGGCGGTTTAGATAACCCGCATGAATCTCCTGAGCATTGAACTGGGCGTAACTTTCCAAATCCAGTTTCCACTTGCCCTTATCAACAGCTGAGAATTCTTCTTTGGCGATGTGCTTAGATAAGACGGTGGGGTTGCTTGGTGCTGTATAAGCCGTCCCAGTAACTATTACACCTTCAGCTTCTTGAGCCGGCTGAGCACGACTGGGCGGCTTAGCATGAGCTGGATAATATCCATGGAGTCTGTGGTGACATGGTGCTCTTCTGGTGGCGGATCATCAAGGGCTGTTTCAGAGGTTTGATGCGAAGATTCATATATTGTCTGCTTCTCTGGGTCAGCAGCCTTGGGATCTTCAGCCGGTTTGTTCACCTTCAGCTTCTTGTCGGGCTTGGCTATAGCACTGAAAATAAGACACATGACGGAATTAGTATATCAATAGAGTAAGTGTTAAAGCAAACAAGCTTAATGTTCTCACTCGAGTACGATATTGAAAAGAGGAATCTGAGTTCCAGTTGAGTCGCCGGAAGAAGAGTGAGAAGTTCCCAGATAGTTTGAATAAGAAGGGTTAAGGGGTTGTCGAATAAGGCCCACCTTTGGAAAAGCTAAGTCGGAAATCTGTGAAACCTCTACTCGGCACTTGCAAGGAGCCGGTGTGTTGGGTAAGTCGGAGGAGAGAATCCCACCGCCACTGTTCTGGGTTGTGTGGCGAGCTTCATGCTGCTGCTTCTTCAAAATAAAGTTGGGATCGAAGTAAGCTAAAGGGTGAGAAAACCTTACTTTCTGGCTCGCTTGACGAACTTTTTGTCTTGGCAGAGGTTCTGAGTCGGAGGAAAGAATAGCTACCTCTTCACCATCTGCGTGGCTGACTTCTACGTCATGTTGATAGTAATCAATGTCAATAAGATGAACAAAGAATGAGCCAAGGGAGTCAAGTTATAATTCTGACTCATCATCTAGGGCGAAAAGATCAGTTGCATCTGCCTTCTTTTTGGTGGGCTTCTTGGGAGACTTATTCTTCGTCCTGGTTTTCTTGGACGGTTTATCCTGAAGCTTCTTGCTCCAGAAGGGGAATCGGCCTGCAGAAGTTCAAGTTATGATGAGAAGGCAGATTTACAAATTATGATTTAGTGAAAGTTGTTAAAAAGTACTTATAGTCAGCGGCTTGTTGAGAGTGCAGAAGGGGTTCAGCCCCGCTTTGCTGCAAGTCTCTAGACTCTCATTGAGCATAGTCTTTGTCATATCATTGATTTGTTTCTCATTGAGATGGATTGGAGAGTAACGCAGCGGATCTTTAACATCGCCGGTATACTCGCACATTAAGCCGGATCAGCAACTTAAGGGCAAGATTCTCCATGCGACCTAGCAACGAACCAGGTCGACTCCAGTAAAACCATTGGCCATCAAGGCTCTGATCTTTGAAAATATGGGAATATATTTGGCCCATTCTTCTTTGCTGATCCGGTCTGGGAGAGGATGTCTGTTGCTAAGCTGGCTTTCACGATAGCCTGGCAGAGGACTTTCACCTTTTGGAGAGGTGTCTTTGCAATAGAACCAAGTCTGGTTCTAGTCCTTAGGATGGTTGGGGAGCGCAGCAGCAGGAAACGTGGCTTCTTTCCACCTCTGAATTGAAATTCCCTCTAGCATTAGGTTGGGCCCGTCCCTGAACTCGGTATGGCGGTTTAGGTAGTAGAATTCCCTGAACAATTCGACAGTGGGCTCTGGTTGAAGCTACACTTCGCGAAACACTTGAAAGTTGCAGATGTTTGAAATAGAGTTGGTCTCCGTTCCTGGGGCCCTCCGATGGATGACGTCCTTTGTAGCTAAGACGCCCACTTGGACATGCTCGCTCAGTGTTTGCTCAGTAACCCGGGTGACCTAGTTGCATGAGGTAACAGTTTTGGTCATTTTGTTGATGAAAGCCTAAAATGAAAGATATTGACAGTTTAAGATTATGTTGTTAAGCCGGCCAGTGATCCAAAAGTAAGTGTGTTATGCAAGGCCAGTTCATAGGCACAAGAATAAGTGCTATAAAGATCAGCATGGTTAAACCGTAAGATAATGCCGTGTTATACAGATTGTGAACATATGCTGGCGGCTTAACAAGGGGACTACTGCTATATGGCGAATTATGGCTTATCGTATAAGCCGCCCGCACGTTTTCAGTACGACAGATCTATAAATGAATTTTTGCTAAGTGACGGGCAAACAGGTTCCGCGGGTTGGTTCTATGATTTTGGATCTACAGCAGTTCAGAATAGAAAATAAATTTTAAACCTAAGGTGGCGGCAGAAGAAGAACTCGTGTGCTCAGATGAGATTATGTATAGAGGGGGTATCTTAAAACTACTACCACATAACTTCGGCATTGTGTTCAGATCCAACTACGCGATCTAAAGAGGAAAGGGAAGAACGATGAAGAACTCCGATGAACTGAGCAAACCCTTGTGCAGATCTGATGCGAATCAAAGTGAGTACCTGTTGATACCGATGAACAGCGGATGTGCGCCGCGTCTCTTTGGTCCGTTCAGGTCGATGCAGCGGACGGAGTAGATGACGCTGGAGGAAGACGGCAGCGGCAGAGCTCAGGTCTGCAAAGGAGTTGCGAAGAGGAATATGAAGACGAGGAGGCAAGGGTAAAAAGTGAAAAGAAGGACCCATGTCCCTATTTATAAGGAAGTGGATAAATGGCATGTGAGGGAACCGAGGAGGCCGAAAAATGATTATGTGGCTACATGGACGCCTCGATTGTCAGAGGTCCATTAAAATAAGGATCTGTTGAGATATTGTGGGCTTTGTGCGAACTTAATGCGAAATGATGTCATGGCGGATTAACATGATTCTGAGATATGAAATCATGGTGGGTTACAATGAACTAATAAAGGAAGATTTTGCTAAGTCAAGTGATGAAGATTGATGTGAACCAGTTCAAATCAACGTGGAGCCTAATGTTAGGGATATGATTACTTGGTATGACCCGCCCAGGAGGGGCCAGGTCATGCCACTAGCGGCTTAAAGATGAACAGGCCCGATAAGGTCCAAGAAGATATGAAGATGGCGGTTCATAGAGAATGCCAATTGAAGGCCCAAGACCCAGAGCCGACATGAGGCCCACGGATGTGAGCCGCCGTATGTTTAACCTCTAATGTAAGGAAAGTTTAGTTAGAAACTGAGCCGGTCACGTTTGTATGAACCGGCCGGGACTTTGTAAGCTATCGGGCATCAACTTGTATATAAAGGGGTGACCTGGCGGCGGGTTAACTCAAGAAACATCTCATCGAGAACTAGGTCAAGCGTATTCGCTCCCTGGTAATGGAAACCCAAGCAATACAACCTAAAGCAGGAGTAGGCTTTTACCTCGTTGAGAGGGGCCGAACCTGGGTAAACTCTTTGTGTCCTTTGTCCCGTTTAAACCCTTCAAGCTAACCTAGATGTGATGGCTCCACATCTAAGTCCTTTTGCTAGGGAATCTGCCGTGTTAAGTCGACAACAAGTACTGCCGCGAAGTTAGGACGAGAAGAATGAGCTCAGGGCAGAAAACCAATGGCAAGCTGAGGAAATTAAGTGCTTGAGAGCTCAGCTGGCCCAAAACGCGGAGGAAAACCAGAAGCTGAAAGGTGGCATATTCGATAAGTGCTGATCGTACCGTGCTATTGGCAAATGTTATTGATGTGTTAATGATGATGTGTAACACCTGCTTGTTAGGCCTCCTTACTGGGCGGCCTAAGGGAGAAGTGAGCGCTTATGATGGGAACCTTTCTAAAGGAACTGTCGAAGACTTATGAAAAAGCCCGGAATGCCATGAAGAGCATGGCGAAGGCATTATGGCCGTCGGATGTGCCTCCAGACAATATGGCCGAACTAGGCAGCCGTCTTAAAGGGGCTCGGCGAAGTTTTGAGTTATGGAAGATCTCGGCCTGCCGAGAAGGAGCGCGCGAGGCGTGGGCTATGGTAAAAACCCGCTTCACCAAGCTAGACCGGTGCAGATTGCCCGGGTTGGTCCCGTAGGCCCAGGCGGTCAAGACATACCACTAAGCTTGGTGTATGATGAAGTGATGAAAGCCACTCGCTATTCTCAAAAGGATTGTGCTTTAGAACAATTGATAGACAATGTCGGGAATGAGTAGTCTTGTCAATTCTATGAATCTATGTACTTTACGTTGACCGTGCTCAATCCGCGTTCTTATCGCTATTTTTGAAACAATGTTGTCTTGACCGGCCATTGTCTTCTGCCTCTCCGATAAGAGATCGGGGAGTGTTCCGTTGTCACACCCTGATATTTGGCCCTTTCTTTTTCTTTTCGATTTACTTAAATTTCTTATTTGAGTTGCTTTTCTATGACTCTGTGGTCCTGAAACCTAGGAAGATCATCTCTTCTCAGGCTCCCAAGTGGCTTGTCATCCACAAAACCATGGCATAACCTTGTCATCTTCATCTTAGCCTAATCCCAATATTCTTTTTATTGGGAATATTCCTTTTTCTATTAAAGGAATAATCCTTTTTGCCCTAGGTTCTGAAACAACCTATATTTCTGTCACTCCCAAAATTCCCAAATAATTCTCATAAATTTTTTGAGTCATATCTTCCACAGATATGTCAAAACCCTTCCTTGGCATCATCAAAGATAATTCACAAATATTCCTTTTCTTATTCTACCCGAAGTGGCTTTTTGAGAAGTAAGTGCTATTTATCTTCCCTTCCTTGCCCCCAAACTTTGTGGACACATTTACCTATCCATATCATTACCCCATGCCAAAATTCAATTCAATTTGCCAAGTGAATAGTCCTGAGCAATTTTTCAAAGTTCCTGTCTGAAGGAAGCCCTTGTGAAGGAAGTACTAGCTAGGATTATCCAAATGAGTTGAAATTTTTATGGCACCCTTAGATGGACGTATCATCATGCCATCACCAAATTCAGCTCAATACAATCATTTTTGAGAGTGCTATTTCATATTTTGTATTTCTGTCCAGCCTGGTGGTTTGCACCACAAGCACTAGCTAAACCCCTCCTCTTGATCTGAAACCTTGACATCTTAATTACATTAGTGAGTGATCAACACCAGTCAAAGCTCAGCCTTAATCTCCAAGCATGTGAGCCACAGCAAACTCCAAACACTTTGATGTACATTTGGTTTCTTACTTCCTATGATCGCATAGGTGGCCACTATGCTTGGATTTTTCCTCCTTGGCATTCTCCTCTGCTCACCTTGTCTCCCAAACATGGTTTGGCTGACCAGAGTATGGGTACTTGTCGCGCTCACACGGTGACCACTGCCCTGGCATGCAGTAGACGCGCTCTGGCTGTCTCTTAGCTCGGGCCCCTCCCCTGCTCGTCGCGTTCGCGCGCCTGACCATGTCCAACAGCTTGCTTGTGATCGTGCCCTCGCTCTGGACCCCTCTCCCCCTCCGGACTCTTCCTCGGCGAGCGTCCCCGTCGAGAAACAGCGCGTGCCCACAGGCGCACGGTGCGCTAGCTGCCTCTGCTCTCGACCGTCGTCTTCCCCGAGCCTTCTCGAGCTATCTCGTGGCCCCTTTCCTCTTGGTGAACCCTCTGGACGCGTCTCCCCTCCGTCCCCATGCATATGCTCGTGCCAGCGCGACGGCACACGCGTCACCACGACCGCGCTCACCCCTATGCTCGGCCGAGCTATATATAGGCCACACCGCACTTATCCGAGCTCACCAGCGGCCTCTTCAAACACCCAGAGCCCTGCTCGACCACTCCACCAAGATCAAGGAGCTCCCATTCCACTCCATTGCCTCCATGGCCGCCGACATCCTCCTCCTAAATCCGCTCAACGCAGACCTCCCCTCTACCTGCTTCCACCAGCAGAAGGCCACCCGGAGCCCTGCGGATCTCCCCATACCCCCAGCCCCTCGTCTACGCCACCATAGCCACCCTCTCATCGCCTCAAACATCGCCCTCAGCCATGCTAGTCGCGGCCCCGCACTCTCTGCTTCTTCCCGGCGGTAGTGGACCCTCCAGGCGGGAGCGTCTCGCCGCCCTCGTCACTCAGGTAACCGGTGGCGCCGGGACGGGCGCTGGCCACGCTCAGCTGAGCCCTCTGCCGCTGCTCATCAGGAGGAAGGAGATGGCGCGAGGAGAGAGGGAGCAGCCATGGTGGGACCCGCCTATCGGTCTCTCAGCGTTAACCAGCCCTGGGCCCGCGCCAACTTAAGTGGAGACGTACTCCCCGTAGTACGCTTTCCCTTTCCGAAAACGTCTATCGTCTCTTCTCGAGGTCAGAATGCATTTTCTTCTCCGGAAAGCGTATTTCCTTTGTACTACGGCCGAAAATGCGTTTTCTCTGCTCTGAAGGCGTATTCCAATAAATGTGTTTTCTGTTTTTCCAGTCAGGGGCCTGTTTGTGAAGTTTCTTTTACAGATTGGTCCCTGGTGTTCAAACATCTATATCTCCGCGACCGTGACTCCGATTCAGGTGAATCCAAATCGCACGTTCTCGTCTCGTAGAGCCCTATCTGTTGGTACCATTTTCATGATGTTGGCACATTCTAAATGTCACCATTATGCCCTTGCCTTTAATCGGCCTCCTTCGAGAGAGAAGTGTTTCGGGCGATTCTTTCCGTGGCTTCACCGCACTTCTTCCCAGTGTACCCTTCCTCTCCAGGAAAGCCACAACAGCCACTTGCATGATGGGTTTGCAGTAGCCAGGGTTTTCAACTTGAATATTTAAATAAGTTGTGCATGTTAAAATTTTCATGAATGCTTTATATGCTTATGGATCCATGTTTATGCCATGATTATTTTCATCTTGTTGGTTACATGCTTAGTTGCTAATAGTATTATCGTTATCTTTTCTGGTAATTATGTTCTGGCCCTAGTGATCATGTTGTGTCCATCTAAAGTGTTATTATGCTTGTGCTATTCATGATCATCGGTATGCCATGCTCATGTGCATCAGTAGTATACATAAATATTGTTGCTATGATTCATATGTTAATGGTTATGATTACCATCCATGTTCATGTTGATATCATGCTCATAGGCATTGTTGTTTCATCATGTTATATTGTACGACTCAGTGTCATTTGCATTCAAGTTTAATCGGACTGTAATTGAACTTGAACACCTGTTGGCTGAGTCATGGTGCCACCGAATCGAGCTTCCCTAAGTGCAACCACATTTGCCTTTATGAGGGGGCCCTTTTGCAGTCCGTTGTTATGCCTCTCGCCGGTGCCTCCAACTAGGGAAGGATATTCGCTGGCGCTACCCTGGCCCAGTAGGCAGGTATAACCTTGTGTGCCCGTAGTTTTTTTGCTACCATGTCCCCGTTTGGGACGATTGTTTTACCATGACGGTGGTCGTTGGATGTCCGGAGTGGCATCGGGGCCACCAATGACTTAGCGCAAAGGGGAGTTGGTCAGAGTGGCCAGGAGAGTGTCATCGCAATAGGCTGGTTCTGTTGGAACGCCGTTGGTCCACCCGAATGGGATTCCGAGGCCATGGGTTCCGTGGTGTGGATAAAGTGTAGTAACTTCTGCAAAGTGTGTTTAATCTATCGATAGTTGTGCCCGCGGATAAGGGCCCAGTTCGTAGTAGGTCACACTATGGGTCAACAGTAATAATAACCTGACTAATACACAACCCAGCTCGATGATGGAAAGAAGTGGTTGATCCTTATGGAATCTCGAGAGTATCACAGTGGTATCGAGGATACCGAAGATGGTTAAGGTTTATTTTGTTATGAGAGAATCAAGGGTAAAGATCAAGCTCCTTGTGGTCATGTAATGATTACTAGGTATTGTTAATTCCAAGCTTGATTTCATCCTGAGGTGATGGTGTGATGACGATGATGGTATGTGATTCATGTGGTGGTTACGAGGTAACCCCAAACAGAGTAAGTTGGTGCATGATATTGTTAACATGTTGCATGCTAGTATCATCATATGTTCATGACATGCTCATCTGATATTGTTCTAGTGCTAATTTGTTCACCATGTCCATGCCATGTGTTCTAATAGTATCATGTTCAATATTGCTAAGTAACCTGTAAATGCCATGTTGTTGTTTGTCTTGACTGCTTTGGTTGTTGTGAGCTTGCAAGTATATCGCGGGATATCCACGGCCACCTATGGGACCAGGAGGCCCCTTGCTGGTTCGGCAGGGGGACGACGTGTTGCACAAAGAGCAGACCAGCGCACATCAGCACGACAGAGAGCACACAAGCAATTTACCCAGGTTCAGGCTACCGCAAGGCGTAAGACCCTACTCCTGCTTTAGTGGATTGATGGTGAACTGGGAATGGTGGAACGCTGTACACTTTGCCCGACAGGGTTGCCGTAGGGCAGCAGCGACTACGCGCGTATGGTGAAGTGGGTTCCTCAACTTTCAACCCTTCCTGCAGGTGCCATGGGCCTCCTTTTATAGATTAAGGTGTCACCGCAATGGCAAAGTGGTCATTATCCACTGATATGATAGGAAACAGTGCTATCATACCTAACTCTGCGGGCTGACAAGGTGCATTAAATGCACCGCTTAGTGTCACATCACTGGTTGCCCAGCAAGGCTTGCCGGGCTACCTCGCCAGCTCCGTGCATGTTCCCTTGACACTTCGCATGACGGATGTCATTTGTAGGCTTCTTCTGTAAGAAATGGCTGCCATGTGGCGAATGGCTGCCACTTAATCACCTAGTGGCTTGACACCGCACCGATCGATGATGTGGGTTGTGCTTGAGTGGTTGGTGGGGTGGTTCAGCCCCCGCGAGTCCCAGCAAACCTTGCTGGGGTGCTCTGGTTGCCTGCTTCTGGTGGTGGCCTCGCCCCTTGCCAGGCTCGCCTGCCCGGCAAGGGAGGCCCTTCTCTTGCTAATATCTTGCTCCTCTGGCTTGATCTTGGTCCTTCTGAGCTGCATATTGGCTCTTCAAATCTCTTGGTTCTTCAATCTCTGACTTAAGCTGTTGCTTCAATGTTGACCTTGTGCCTGTGCACAGTCTGGGCAACGGACCCAGGGTTTGTTGCACCGACAGAAGCGCCCGGGCCTGCCCCTAACGCGCTGCTGAGCGTCGTCGGGGTAGGGCCTAACTAGTGCACAGGTAGGATCGCTGAAGGGGTTGGTCCCTTGAGGTTGCTTTGCTGCTCGATTAATCTTGATTTCGGGACGGTTTCCAATTTCCCCGCGCATGGTGTAAAGTCAATAGTGGTGGGGTCGCTCAAGTAATGGCCCATGAATGACTTTAACGCATGGGGTAGAAATCGCTAATTTACTCTTCCCACAACGCGCCCTTATCCTTAGCCACGTATGCTGCATGCACCGCGCGGGGTAGGTAACGGAGGCGCGTGGCCTGGGAGAGCATCTGGAGGTGGGTCCGCCCGCCTTGAATTGGCGGAGGAGGGCGGTGGTCACCCGTTGATGGAGCAACCCCCCTCCTCGTCCCGCCTATAAAAGGAGGGGCGGAGGAGGGCGGAGTTATCCACCTTTGCATTTCTCTTCTTCTTTCCCTGTTCTATGCTTCCACCGGCGATGCCAAAGAGAGGAGCCTGCGGCCAGCCCCGGGCTTCTGCTTGGGGTCTCCCTCGG
Source organism: Aegilops tauschii subsp. strangulata (assembly GCF_002575655.3). Taxonomy (NCBI): domain Eukaryota; kingdom Viridiplantae; phylum Streptophyta; class Magnoliopsida; order Poales; family Poaceae; genus Aegilops; species Aegilops tauschii. The sequence goes on from NC_053038.3 coordinate 292,502,096, forward strand.
ACCTAAGGGGAGGGTTCGGGCGGCGAGACGCTGACGCTGGGAGTGGCAATCCCGGTGTGTTTGCCGTCGGGTCGCCCATAGCCTTGGCTTCAGTGGGAGGGGACGCGACCAACACCACGTCGCAGCTTGAGATGGGCACAACACATGGTAGTCGACCGCTCCCCATTATTCTTCCTTTGGCGGCATCGGGAAGGAGCCGTAGGAGATATTCACCGCTAACGGGGGTGAATCTGGCTCCTCCTGGGCGCGGTCGTCTTGTCGAGCAGGGAGGCTCCTTGTCTTCTCACATGTCTTCAAGATGTGCTGTGACTTCTAATGCTAGGGCTCCCGGGGACGACCATGCTCTCTGTGGAAGGGCTTAGAGAGCATGGCATCTGGCGTGGTGGTCGTGCCGTAGTTTTCGGGTGGTAGTGATGCGGACGGCAGCGGCAACCCACAACACGCCAAGAATGGGGACGACCGTTCCGACGAGTCGTGTTTGCCGGTGACTCCATGCCTCCCATCCAGTCCTCCGACAACATCACCATCCATGCCTGCCCCCCGGTTCCTTCCTCCTTGCTAGGGGAGGGGCGGCGCTGTCCTGATCCTGGTGAGGCGCCAGATTCCAGCTGTGCCCGCCTCCGGTTCCTTCGACCTCTTCCTGTAGGAGATGGACAGTGGCAAAGGCATCACGGGGCACTTATCTTTTTTCAATCTTAACCCTGTAGGCAATTGCCAAATTTTAATTCAAATAATGTAATCTCTCGAGTCCATCTTTGTGTTCTGTAATGCTTGTACCTCTATTAGCATATGAATGAAAAAGATGAACCTTGCCAGGAACCCGTGCATGTGTATGTCCATGCAGAGGTGGAGTGCCTCTTTAATAAAAATAAACGAGTTTTCCCCGGCAGGATATCCTGCCGGCACCCTCTTTTTTTGCCCGAGAGCTACGTCTGCCGGGGAACAGACAGAGGGGCCAGCCCCTCGCGAGCTCCTTTTTACCAAAGGCTACTGCGACCATCTTGACTGAAGCAACGTTCGACATGGATGGGAGCACCTAAGTTTCAAAAGAGAGGCGAGGTTTTCTCATGCAAAGTCATGGCCTTACAGAACACTAATGGACAAGAGGTAAAACTTATCTATTTGGCTTTGCCAGCGATCGTTGTGCCATGCAATCTTCTCATCCTTTGTCGAAGCCAAGTTCACGGATAGAACCTGCAACTTTATGTAGATGAGGATGAATGCAGGATGCAATCCTATCTATATGCATATGCAAATGCTCATGAAATGCTTATGCAGTGATCTTTGTGTGCTCATGCATGCATGCAATGTTAGTTGGGGCCCCCCTACATTGCTTCTTTATTTTCTGTTGCACGGGGTCATCGCCCCAACTTTGTGCAAGAGGTTACATGCAGTTGAGGCAAGGCCTGTACAAAAGGGTGGATGCCGGGCAGTGCCCGACAGCCTCGTGCCTTACGGGTAGTACTTACGAAGATGCTCAATATTCCATGAGTTTTGCAACCGAGTTCCATCTCCGGTCTCCAGATGGACTGCGCCGGGTCTGGTGACTCGTTCCACCCGGTAAGGGCCTTCCCACTTTGGTGATAACATGTTTGTACCCTTGGTGGACTGAACGCGCCTAAGGACAAGGTCACCTTCCTCAAAACACCGGCCATGAACCATGCGGCTGTGATAGCGACGCAGGGCTTGCTGGTAGCATGTAGCACGCGTAGCAGCCCGGAGGCGGTTCTCCTCGAGTAGCACAGCGTCGTCACGCCGGTGCTGATCTTGCGCTACTTCATCGTAGGCAAGCACTCAACGGGACCCATAAATGAGTTCCTGGGGGTAACTGCTTCTGCCTCGTAGACCAGGGAGAAGGGAGTCTTCCCGGTAGCTCGGTTAGGTGTCGTTCTGAGGGACCAGAGAACTATCGGCATCCCCTTGATCCACCGCCTGCCGTGCTTCTGCAGCATAATGAAAGTTCTTGTCTTGAGTCCACGTAGCACTTCAGCGTTCGCCCTCTTAGCTTCTCCATTGCTCCGGGGGTGTGCCACAGAGGCGAATGCGATCTTGCATCCAAGGGTATGAACATATTGCATGAAGGTGTGGCTCATGAATTGGGTGCCGTTGTCGGTGATGATCCTTGTCGGAACTCCAAAACGACACACCAACTCTTTCAATAACTTGACAGCCGACGGAGCAGTAACCTTTCTCACGGAAGTCACTTCCGGCCACTTTGTAAACTTTTCGATGGCAACGAACAAGAATTCAAAGCCCCTGATTGCTCGAGGGAAGTAACCGAGGATATCAAGCCCCCAGACCGAAAATGGCCAGGATAAAGGGATTGTCTGAAGGGCTTGGGCAGGCAGGTGTGTTCTCTTGGAATGGAACTGGCAGGCTTCACATGTCGTGACGAGCTTGACCGCATCTTGGAGGGCTGTGGGCCAATAGAATCCTTGTCGGAATGCTTTCCCAACTAATGCCCCTGATCCAATGTGTGAGCCGCACATTCCTCTGTGAATCTCAACCAGGAGTTCCTTTCCATCCTCCTGGCAAACACACTTCAATTTCACACCGTTGGACCTCCTTCTGTACAGAGTGTCATCAACAAACTGATACATACTAGCCCTTCGGGCTACTTTCTCAGCTTCATCTTTGTCGCCGGGAAGTTCTCCGGTTTGGAGGAAGCGGACGATGTGCCTTTCCCAAGTTGGAGCCTGGGGCTCGGCAACGAGGACTAGCGGCACCTCCTCTGATGCGGGAGCACCAGCCTCTTTCGTGGGGTCCATAGGCCTGGCTGGAGGGGGTGGTCCGGCAGGCTGTGAGGAGTTGTTTCCGGCAGGGTCTCTGCCGGGAGCGGACGACTCGACCGGGAGAGGCTTACCATAGTCCAACTTTCTCCTTTTCCGGGCCATTGTGGCTGGCGATACGGAGGGCTGAGAGATGGAGAACAAAAGTTCCTAGTTCCACGGGAAGCTTCTGCGCAGCATACTTTGACAGGTGATGAGCTATGCTGTTTTCCGCACGGGGCACGTGCTCTGTTTGCAGCCCGTCAAAGTGCTCCTCCAATCTCCTCACTTCCTCGACGTATGCTTCCATCAATGGGCTTGGATAATCTTTGTTGATTTGTCTCACTACAAGCTGTGAATCTCCTCGTATGATCAGCTTCTTGAATCCCAATTCTGCTGCAATCCTGAGCCCGGAAAGGCGCCCCTCATACTCAGCGGTATTGTTGGTGGCTTCTACCCAGGAAAAGTGCATTTGGATGACGTACTTCAAGTGCTCCCCGGAGGGGGCAACGAGAAGCATGCCAGCCCCTGCTCCTTGCAGGGAAAAAGCACCATCAAAATACATAATCCATTCTTGGGGTGATTCCTTGCCAGGGAGAGCTGTTTCAGTCACTTCCTCATCAGGGGTTGACGTCCATTCTGCAATAAACTTTGCCAATGCCCTGCTCTCGATAGTCGATGTGCTCTCATACTTCAAACCAAAGCCGGATAACTCCAAAGCCCACTCCACTATTCTGCCGGTAGCCTCAGGGTTTCGGAGTATCCTTTGCAGCGGAAAGCGAGTGACAACCATGATCTCATGGGCTTGGAAGCAGTGGCGCAGTTTCCTTGAGGCCATGATTAGACCAAAGATCAACTTTTGCACGCCAGAGTACCTCAATCTAGCCCCTTGTAACAAGGAGCTAATGAAATACACTCGGCGTTGCGCCACTGTCTTCCTTGTTGCGTCCTTGGGGTTGCTCTCGTTGTCATGCTCATTGATGTTCTGATCCTTTTCTGACTCTGCCGTGATCTGTCCACTTTCTGCCTCATTCACTTCTCGCTGTGCTACCAAGGCCGCACTGACCACTTGGTTGGTTGCCGACAAGTAAAACTACAACAGCTCTTGGGGTCTAGGTGCAACCAAGGTAGGCATAGATGATAAGTATGCCTTCAACTCCTGCAGAGTTGCATTTGCTTCCGGGGCCACTTCACAGGCCCTGCTTTCTTCAAAATTTTAAAAAATGACAGGGCACGCTCGGCAGACTTGGAAATGAATCTGCATAGCGTGGCAATGCATCCCGTGAGGCGCCTCACATCCTTAACTATCATTAGTGCTTGGATCTGCTCGATGGCCTTGATCTTGTCGGGTTACCTTTGATCCCCCGATGGGACACGAAGAAACCAAGCAGCTTGCCGGAGGGGACACCAAGCAGACACTTCTCCGGGTTAAGTTCAAGTTGATCTTGTGCAGGTTAGCAAATGTCTCCTCCAGATCCTAGATAAGTGTGGTCTTATCCTTGGTTTCGACCACTATATCATCCATATAGGATTCTATATTTCTGTGCAACTGTGGCTCAAAACCAATCTGGACTGCCGTTGTAAAAGTGGACCCGACACTCTTTAATCCCAATGGCATGCGGACAAAGCAGTACATACCACATGGAGTGATGAACGATGTCTTCTCCTCATCTTCTTTGGACATGATGATCTGGTGATATCTGGAATATGCATCCAGAAAGGACAGCAAATCACACCCTGAAATGCAATCCACAATCTGGTCGATGCGCGGCAAGGGAAATGAGTCCTTCGGGCAAGCCTTGTTGAGATCTGTGAAATCAATGCAAAGCCTCCATTTCCCATTTGCCTTCTGGACTACCACTGGATTTGCTAACCATGTAGGATGCAGTACTCCTCTGACCAAACCAACTGCCTCCAATTTCTTTATTTCCTCGGCAATGAACTGCTGCCGCTCCAAGGTCTGCTTCTGGACATTTTGCTCGACAGGTCGGGCATGTGGGCTGACAGCAAGGTGGTGCTCGATTACATGCCTAGGAATACCGGGGATATCAGATGGTTGCCAGGCTAACACATCGATATTCGCCCGCATGCAGGCAACGAGCGCGCTTTCCTATTTGTCATCAAGAGTGGCGCTGATGGTGAAGGTACCATGAACGCCAGCCAGCCCTGCCGGGACCTTCTTCACTTGGGGTGTAGCAACCTTGGATCTCTTGTTGTTGGAACAGTCCGGCACGTTGTCAATGGGTGTCATGCACTCGGAGGGGCCAAGCTTCCTAGACTCCTTGCCGGAGGTCCTACAATCCCTTTTCCTTCCTTTGCTTTCCTTGGCGGTAGCCGTCGCTGCCGCTGCCTCCGCTGCGACTGCATCCCGGTACATCTTGTCTACGCAAATAATTGCATCCTTCTCATCTGATGGGATAGTGATGACCCCTAGTGGCCCTGGCATCTTTAAGGTGTTGTAAGCGTAGTGGGCTGCTACCATGAACCTGGCCAGGGCCGGGCGCCCATGAATCCCATTGTACGGCAGGGGGAGATCGACCACATCAAACACAACCTTTTCAGTCTGATAGTTCAGCTCTCCCCCAAACGTCACCGGCAACATAATCTTCCCCTTCGGATGGCTCCTACTGAGGTTGACCCCTTGAAATGTGCCTCTAACCTCTAGCTCTTCTTCTCCAATCTGAAGCTTGCTGATAACTGCTGGGGAAATCAGATTTAACCCGGCCCCGCATCCACTAACATCTTTGTGACCTTGAGGTTGCGGATTGTTGGGGAGACCAACAACGGCAAGCACCCTACCGCAGTGGTGCGGCCAGGGTGATCCTCCTCATCAAAAATGATTGGTGTGCGGGACCATTTGAGTGGTTTTCGGGCCTCTGGTGCTGGCTTCACAGCATTGAACTCTCATGCCCATTGCTTGAGCTGGGGGTGAGAGGCGTGCAATGATCCACCCCCATCAATGCATAGGGCGTCAGTGGCCTTCTGAAACTCCTGCTCACTAGTTTCCTCTTCATTCGCTCCATCAGTCACATCATCACAGATTTCCTTCTCTTGGCCCCTGGCGGGCTTTCCTTGGTTCCGAAAGGGTTTGCCGGGGCGATTTGCTTCACCGCCTCGGCCCTTTCCGCCAGCGGCATTCTGACCTTTTTCCTTATCACGCTTATCATATTCTGCCCTCTGTCTCTTGACAAGCTGCTCAACCTGGTAGTACTCCTGAAGGTCATGGCCCTTTGTTCGGTGGATCTTGCAATATGGGCCATCGCCTTTCTCGGCTTTCTCGGCGGCAACAGCTTCCCGACAGGCTGTGCAAGTAGCAACTTACTTGCCGGGTGCCTCGGTCTTGGTCTGGTTGCCGGTACTGGGTGTGCCTGAACTTTCCAAAGTCATCACTTCCTTATCTCTCAGTTTCTTACTGCGCTTCTTGCCCTTCCTCTGACTAGTTGATTCATCTTCATCCTCTGAATCAACATTGATGCAATCTTCCTCTCCGGGCAATTTCCTTCCTTCCTCCGTCTAAGCACACTTATCCACCAGTGTGTATAGCTCCTTCACAGTCTTGGGGAACCGCACATTCATCTTAGAACGAATGCGACGGTTACGCACATTAGACTGGAAGGCTGCTATAACGGCTGCTGGATGGATATTCAGAATATTCCTATGATCTATACTGAATCTTTGTGAATACTTACGAAGAGTTTCTCCTTCCTTCTACTAGAGAAGTTGTAGGTCGCTGGGCCTACCAGGCTCTTGGTGGCTACCGGTGAAGGCACCAATGAACTCGTGGCACAGGTCTACCCATGTCGAAATGGAGTTCTCCAGCAGGTGCATTAGCCAAGACCTCACATTCGACTGGAGGGCCAAGGGGAAGTAGTTGGCGAACACCTTCTCATCTCTTCCCCCGGCAGCTTGAACAGCGATGGTGTAGATGCTCAAGAATTCTGCCTGGTTAAGCCTCCCGTCGTACTTCTCTGGTATCTCTGGCTTGAACGTGCAAACGGACGGCCAACGGACTTGCCGCAGCTCTCGTGTAAAGCCAGGGCAGCCGACCTCGAAAGGCAGGCACTCGCTAAGATCGAGCGCAGGCTCGTCGATGTTGAAGCCGCTGCACCCGTCGGTCCGGCGAGGGTCGTCGTGATGCCAATCGATGACGACGCGCGCGTCTCCCCACCGCCTATCCTCCGGGGCTCGACGTTGGCCTGGACGTGCTCTAGGGTCAGAAGAGGCCATCGAGACATCGTCGGGGTCTTGATTGAACTGCGCCCGCATTGGCTGCCGTGGTGGGGACTGCACCATGGGGACGGCACCCTCTGCTCGGCCAGCAGTGCGGGCGGTTGTTGTCGCTTGGGGAGGTCATGGCTGGCCATATCTCCATGAGGCCCCAGCTTTGGCGAAACCGAGCAGGCTCTGGATGGTGGCACACTATTCATCGATCTGCTCGGTCGCTGGAGGATACCTCAGCAGCAACTGAGCTCGCGCCATAGCCTCTGTGGCAGTGCTTGGCATGGATGTTGATGTCGTCGAACGCACCATCGCCCGGCTCCTGACGGTGCCAGCGGTGGTGACGGTGGGGGTGTCGCGTCCACACAGCTGTTGGACGACCACCTAGGCAGTGGGGTCGCGTGGCGGTAGTGCTCGAGGGTCAGCGGCTCCGTCCAGCGCAGTGGTCTGGTCTACTTGTCCAGGAGGAGGCACATGGGCCGCGGTCGCTCCCGCGATGGGGTGCCGGAGGGCGATGGTTCACCCCGGACCGAGCGCCGTTGCTGTGGGCTGTGCCCGTCAGTGGGAGGAGGGGGTGCAGACGGAGTGACCCCCTCGCCCACACCTTGTGGAGCATGACCGCCAAGGCGTTGTTGATGTCGTTCTCCTCCGACATCTGTAGCTCCCGCGGCGGCCGCGGGGGAAGCGGCGATGGAGCCACCTGCTCCAACTACGCCCCCAGCAGCACTCACGTCCTCGCTCGTCTCCGCATCCCCTGCAGCATTGGAGGCTGCGGGCGGCGGATCCTGAAGGAAATATGCCCTAGAGGCAATAATAAAGTATTATATATTTCCTTATATCATGATAAATGTTTATTATTCATGCTAGAATTGTATTGAATGGAAACATAATACATGTGTGAATACATAGACAAACAGAGTGTCACTAGTATGTCTCTACTTGACTAGCTCGTTAATCAAAGATGGTTATGTTTCCTAGCCATAGACATGAGTTGTCATTTGATTAACGAGATCACCTCATTAGGAGAATGACGTGATTGACTTGACCCATTCCGTTAGCTTAGCACCCGATCGTTTAGTATGTTGCTATTGCTTTCTTCATGACTTATACATGTTCCTCTGACTATGAGATTATGCAACTCCCGTTTACCGGAGGAACACTTTGTGTGCTACCAAACTTCACAACGTAAATGGCTGATTATAAAGGTGCTCTATAGGTGTCTCCAAAGGTACTTGTTGGGTTGGCGTATTTCGAGATTAGGATTTGTCACTCCGATTGTCGGAGATGTATCTTTGGGCCCACTCGGTAATGCACATCACTATAAGCCTTGCAAGCATTGTGACTAATGAGTTAGTTGCGGGATGATGTATTACGGAAGGAGTAAAGAGACTTGCCAGTAACGAGATTGAACTAGGTATCGAGATACCGACGATCGAATCTCGGGCAAGTAACATACCGATGACAAAGGGAACAACGTATGTTGTTATGCGGTCTGACCGATAAAGATCTTTGTAGAATATGTGGGAGCCAATATGGGCATCCAGGTCCCGCTATTGGTTATTGACCGGAGAGGTGTCTCGGTCATGTCTACATAGTTCTCGAACCCAAAGGGTCCGCACGCTTAACGTTACGATGACAGTTTTATTGAGTTTTGATGTACCGAAGGAGTTCGGAGTCCCGGATGAGATCGGGGACATGACGAGGTGTCTCGAAATGGCCGAGATGTAAAGATCGATATATTGGACGACTATATTCGGACTTCGGAAAGGTTCCGAGTGATTCGAGTATTTTTCGGAGTACCGGAGAGTTACGGGAATTCGTATTGGGCCTTAATGGGCCATACGGGAAAGGAGAGAAAGACCCCAAAAGGTGGCCGCACCCTTCCCCATGGGCTAGTCCGAATTGGACTAGGGAAGGGGGACGCCCCCTTCCTTCTTTCTCCTTCCCCCTTCCCTTCTCCTACTCCCACAAGGAAAGGAGGAGTCCTACTCCCGGTGGGAGTAGGACTCCCCCGTTTGGCGCGCCTCTCCCCTTAGCCGGCTGCCTCCCCCTTGCTCCTTTATAAACGGGGGCAGGGGGCACCCCATAGACACAACATTGATCCTTGAGATCTTTTAGCCGTGTGCGGTGTCCCCCTCCACCAAATTACACCTCGATAATATCGTTGCGGAGCTTAGGCGAAGCCCTGCGTCGGTAGAACATCATCATCGTCACCACGCCGTCGTGCTGACAAAACTCTCCCTTAACACTCGGCTGGATCGGAGTTCGAGGGACGTCATCGAGCTGAACGTGTGTAGAACTCGGAGGTGTCGTGCGTTCGGTACTTGATCGGTCGGATCGTGAAGACGTACGACTACATCAACCGCGTTGTGATAACGCTTCCGCTGTCGATCTACGAAGGTACGTGGACAACACTCTCCCCTCTCGTTGCTATGCATCACCATGATCTTGCGTATGCGTAGGAATTTTTTTGAAATTACTATGTTCCCCAACAGTGGCATCCGAGCCTGGTTTTATGCGTTGATGCTATGCACGAGTAGAACACAAGTGAGTTGTGGGCGATATAAGTCATACTGCTTACCAGCATGTCATACTTTGGTTCAGCGGTATTGTGAGATGAAGCGGCCCGGACCGACATTACGCGTACGCTTACGCGAGACTGGTTTCACCGTTCGGAGCACTCGTTGCTTAAAGGTGACTGGCGGGTGTCTGTCTCTCTCACTTTAGTTGAACCGAGTATGGCTACGCCCGGTCCTTGCGAAGGTTAAAACAACACCAACTTGACAAACTATCGTTATGGTTTTGATGCGTAGGTAAGAACGGTTCTTGCTAAGCCCGTAGCAGCCACGTAAAACTTGCAACAACAAAGTAGAGGACGTCTAACTTGTTTTTGCAGGGCATGTTGTGATGTGATATGGTCAAGACATGATGTGATATAATTTGTTGTATGAGATGATCATGTTTTGTAACCGAGTTATCGGCAACTGGCAGGAGCCATATGGTTGTCGCTTTATTGTATGAGATGCAATCACCATGTAATAGTTTTACTTTATGACTAAGCGGTAGCGATAGTCGTAAAAGCAATTAGTTGCCGAGACGACAACGATACTACGATGGAGATCAAGGTGTCGCGCCGGTGACGATGGTGATCATGACGGTGCTTCGGAGATGGAGATCACAAGCACGGTGCTTCGGATATGGAGATCACAAGCACAAGATGATGATGGCCATATCATATCACTTATATTGATTGCATGTGATGTTAATCCTTTATGCATCTTATCTTGCTTTGATTGACGGTAGCATTATAAGATGATCTCTCACTAAAATTTCAAGATAAAAGTGTTCTCCCTGAGTATGCACCATTGCGAAAGTTCTTCGTGCTGAGACACCACGTGTTAATCGGGTGTGATAGGCTCTACGTTCAAATACAACGGGTGCAAAATAGTTGCACACGCGGAATACTCAGGTTAAACTTGACGAGCCTAGCATATGTACAGATATGGCCTCGGAACACAGAGACCGAAAGGTCGAGCGTGAATCATATAGTAGATATGATCAACATAGTGATGTTCACCATTGAAACTACTCCATCTCACGTGTTAATCGGACATGGTTTAGTTGCTTTGGATCACGTAATCACTTAGATGATTAGAGAGATGTCTATCTAAGTGGGAGTTCTTAGGTAATATGATTAATTGAACTTAAATTTATCATGAACTTAGTCCTGATAGTATTTTGCAAATTATGTTGTAGATCAATAGCTCGCGTTGTTGCTTCCCTGTGTTTATTTTTGATATGTTCCTAGAGAAAAATTATGTTGAAAGATGTTGGTAGCAAAGATGCGGATTGGATCCGTGATCTGAGGATTATCCTCATTGCTGCACAGAAAAATTATGTCCTTAATGCACCGCTAGGTGACAGACCTATTGCAGGAGCAGATGCAGACGTTATGAACTTTGGCTAGCTCAAAATGATGACTACTTGATAGTTTAGTGCACCATGCTTAACGGCTTAGAATCGGGACTTCAAAGACGTTTTGAACGTCATGGAACATATAAGATGTTCCAGGAGTTGAAGTTAATATTTCAAGCAAATACCCGAGTTGAGAGATATGAAGTCTCCAACAAGTTCTATAGCTAAAAGATGGAGGAGAATCGCTCAACTAGTGAGCATGTGCTCAGATTGTCAGGGTACTACAATCGCTTGAATCAAGTGGGAGTTTATCTTCTAGATAAAATAGTGATTGACAGAATTCTCAAGTCACCATCACCAAGTTAGTAGAACTTCATGATGAACTATAGTATGCAAGGGATGACGAAAGTAATTCCCAAGCTCTTCGTGATGCTGAAATCGACGAAGGTAGAAATCAAGAAAAACATCAAGTGTTGATGGTTGACGAGACCACTAGTTTCAAGAAAAGGGCAAAGGGAAGAAGGGGAACTTCAAAAAGAACGGCAAGCAAGTTGCTGCTCAAGTGAAGAAGCCTAAGTCTGGTCCTAAGCCTGAGACTAAGTGCTTCTACTGCAAAGGGACTGTTCACTGGAAGCGGAACTACCCCAAGTATTTGGTGGATAAGAAGGATGGCAAAGTGAACAAAGGTATATTGGATATACATGTTATTGATGTGTACTTACTAGTGTTTATTGCAACCCCTCAGTATTTGATACTGGTTCAGTTGCTAAAGAGTAGTAACTCGAAAACGGGAGTTGCAGAATAAACAGAGACTAGTAAAAGGCGAGGTGACGATGTATGTTGGAAGTAGTTCCAAGATTGATATGATCATCATCGCACACTCCCTATACTTTCGGGATTAGTGTTGAAACTAAATAAGTGTAATTTGGCGTTTGCGTTGAGCATGAATATGATTTGATCATGTTTATTGCAATACGGTTATTCATTTAAGTTAGAGAACAATTGTTGTTCTGTTTACATGAATAAAAACCTTCTATGGTCATACACACCAACGAAAATGGTTTGTTGGATCTCGATCGTAGTGATACACATATTCATAATAATGAAGCCAAAAGATGCAAAGTTAATAGTGATAGTGCAACTTATTTGTGGCACTGCCGTTTAGGTCATATTGGTGTAAAGCGCATGAAGAAACTCAATACTGATGGGATTTTGGAATCACTTGATTATGAATCACTTGATGCTTGCGAACCGTGCCTCATGGGCAAGATGACTAAAATGCCGTTCTCCAGAACTATGGAGAGAGCAACAGATTTGTTGGAAATCATACATACAGATGTATGTGGTCCGATGAATATTGAGGCTCGTAGCAGGTATCATTATTTTCTGACCTTCACAGATGATTTGAGCAGATATGGGTATATCTACTTGATGAAACATAAGTCAGAAACATTTGAAAAGTTCAAAGAATTTCAGAGTGAAGTGGAAAATCATCGTGACAAGAAAATAAAGTTTCTATGATCTGATCGTAGAGAAGAGTATTTGAGTTACGAGTTTGGCCTTCAGTTAAAACAATGTGAAATAGTTTCACTACTCACGCCACCTGGAACACCACGGTGTAATGGTGTGTCCGAACGTCGTAATCGTACTTTATTAGATATGGTGCGATATATGATGTATCTTACCGATCTACCACTATCGTTTTAGGGTTATGCATTAGAGACAGCTGCATTCACGTTAAATAGGGCACCATCAAAATCCGTTGAGACGACGCCTTTTGAACTGAGGTTTAGCAAGAAACCAAAGTTGTCGTTTCTTAAAATTTTGGGGTTGCGATGCTTATGTGAAAAGTTTCATCCTGATAAGCTCAAACCCAAATCGAAGAAATGTGTCTTCATAGGATACCCAAAGGAAACAGTTGGGTATACCTTCTATCACAGATCCAAAGGCAAGACATTCGTTGCTTAGTATGGATCCTTTCTAGAGAAGGAGTTTCTCTCGAAAGAAGTGAGTGGGAGCAAAGTAGAACTTGATGAGGTAACTATACCTGCTCCCTTATTTGAAAGGAGTTCATCACAGAAATCTGTTCCTGTGACTCCTACACCAATTAGTGAGGAAGTTAATGATGATGATCATGGAACTTCATATCAAGTTATTACTGAACCTCATAGGTCAACCAGAGTAAGATCCGCACCAGAGTGGTACGGTAATCCTGTTCTGGAGGTTATGTTACTAGACCATGACGAACCTACGAACTATGAAGAAGCGATGGTGAGCCCAGATTCCACGAAATGGCTTGAGGCCATGAAATCTGAGATAAGATCCATATATGAGAACAAAGTATGGACTTTGATTGACTTGCCCAATGATCGGCGAGCCATTGAGATTAAATGGATCTTCAAGAGGAAGACGGACGCTGATAGTAGTGTCACTATCTACAAAGCTAGAATTGTCGCAAAAAGGTTTTCGACAAGTTCAAGATGTTGACTACGATGAGAGTTTCTCACTCGTATCTATGCTTAAGTCTGTCCGAATCATGTTAGCAATTGCCGCATTTTATGAAATCTGGCAAAGGGGTAAACAAAACTGCATTCCTTAATGGATTTATTAAAGAAGAGTTGTATATGATGCAACAAGAAGGTTTTGTCAATCCTAAAGGTGCTAACAAAATATGCAAGCTCCAGCGATCCATCAATGGACTGGTGCAAGCATCTCGGAGTTGGAATATACACTTTGATAAGTTGATCAAAGGATATAGTTGTATACAGACTTGCGGTGAAGCCTGTATTTACAAGAAAGTGAGTGGGAGCACTACAGCATTTCTGATAAGTATATGTGAATGACATATTGTTAATCAGAAATAATGTAGAATTATTCTGCAAAGCATAAAGGAGTGTTTGAAAGGGGTTTTTCAAAGATAGACCTCGGTGAAGCTGCTTACATATTGAGCATCAAGATCTATAGAGATAGATGAAGACGCTTGATAAGTTTTTCAATGAGTACATACCTTAACAAGATTTTGAAGTAGTTCAAAATAGAACAGTCAAAGAAAGAGTTCTTGCCTGTGTTACAAGGTGTGAAATTGAGTAAAGACTCAAAGCCCGACCATGGCAGAAGATAGACAGAGAATGAAAGTCATTCCCTATGCCTTGGCCATAGATTCTATAAAGTATGCCATGCTGTGTACCAGATCTATTGTATACCCTACACTGATTTTGGCAAGGGAGTACAATAGTGATCTAGGAGTAGATCACTAGACAGCGGTCAAAATTATCCTTAGTGGAATAAGGAAATGTTTCTCGATTATGGAAGTGACAAAAGGTTCGTCGTAAAGGGTTACGTCGATGCAAGTTTTGACTCTAAATCTAGATGACTCTAAGTCTCGGTCTAGATACATATTGAAAGTGGAAGCAATTAGCTAGAGTAGCTCCGAGCAGAGCATTGTAGACATAGAAATTTGCAAAATCCTTACGGATCTGAATGTGACAGACCCGTTGACTAAAATTATCTCACAATCAAAACATGATCACACCTTAGTACTCTTTGGGTGTTAATCACATAGCGATGTGAACTAGATTATTGACTCTAGTAAACCCTTTGAGTGTTGGTCACATAGAGATGTGAACTATGGGTGTTAATCACATGGTGATGTGAATTATTGATGTTAAATCACATGGCGATGTGAACTAGATTATTGACTCTACTGCAAGTGGGAGACTGAAGGAAATATGCCCTAGAGGCAATAATAAAGTATTATATATTTCATTATATCATGATAAATGTTTATTATTCATGCTAGAATTGTATTAAACGGAAACATAATACATGTGTGAATACATAGACAAACAGAGTGTCACTAGTATGCCTCTACTTGACTAGCTCGTTAATCAAAGATGGTTATGTTTCCTAGCCATAGACATGAGTTGTCATTTGATTAACGAGATCACCTCATTAGGAGAATGACGTGATTGACTTGACCCATTCCGTTAGCTTAGCACCCGATCGTTTAGTATGTTGCTATTGCTTTCTTCATGACTTATACATGTTCCTCTGACTATGAGATTATGCAACTCCCGTTTACCGGAGGAACACTTTGTGTGCTACCAAACGTCACAACGTAAATGGGTGATTATAAAGGTGCTCTATAGGTGTCTCCAAAGGTACTTGTTGGGTTGGCGTATTTCGAGATTAGGATTTGTCACCCCGATTGTCGGAGATGTATCTTTGGGCCCACTCGGTAATGCACATCACTATAAGCCTTGCAAGCATTGTGACTAATGAGTTAGTTGCGGGATGATGTATTACGGAAGGAGTAAAGAGACTTGCCAGTAACGAGATTGAACTAGCTATCGAGATACCGACGATCGAATCTTGGGCAAGTAACATACCGATGACAAAGGGAACAACGTATGTTGTTATGCGGTCTGACCGATAAAGATCTTCGTAGAATATGTGGGAGCCAATATGGGCATCCAGGTCCCGCTATTGGTTATTGACCGGAGAGGTGTCTCGGTCATGTCTACATAGTTCTCGAACCCGAAGGGTCCGCACGCTTAACGTTACGATGACAGTTTTATTGAGTTTTGATGTACCGAAGGAGTTCGGAGTCCCGGATGAGATCGGGGACATGGCGAGGAGTCTCGAAATGGCCGAGATGTAAAGATCGATATATTGGACGACTATATTCGGACTTCGGAAAGGTTCCGAGTGATTCGGGTATTTTTCGGAGTACCGGAGAGTTACGGGAATTCGTATTGGGCCTTAATGGGCCATACGGGAAAGGAGAGAAAGACCCCAAAGGGTAGCCGCACCCCTCCCCATGGGCTAGTCCGAATTGGACTAGGGAAGGGGGACGCCCTCTTCCTTCTTTCTCCTTCCCCCTTCCCTTCTCCTACTCCCACAAGGAAAGGAGGAGTCCTACTCCCGGTGGGAGTAGGACTCCCCCCTTTGGCGCGCCTCTCCCCTTAGCCGGCTGCCTCCCCCTTGCTCCTTTATATACGGGGGCAGGGGGCACCCCATAGACACAACATTGATCCTTGAGATCTTTTAGCCGTGTGCGGTGCCCCGTCCACCAAATTACACCTCGATAATATCGTTGCGGAGCTTAGGCGAAGCCCTGCGTCGGTAGAACATCATCATCGTCACCAGGCCGTCGTGCTGACAAAACTCTCCCTCAACACTCGGCTGGATCGGAGTTCGAGGGACGTCATCGAGCTGAACGTGTGTAGAACTCGGAGGTGCCGTGCGTTCGGTACTTGATCGGTCGGATCGTGAAGACGTACGACTACATCAACCGCGTTGTGATAACGCTTCCGCTGTCGATCTACGAGGGTACGTGGACAACACTCTCCCCTCTCGTTGCTATGCATCACCATGATCTTGCGTATGCGTAGGAATTTTTTTGAAATTACTACGTTCCCCAACAGATCCTTCGAGGTGGAAGGCTGGGCTGAAGGGCCGGACTTCTTCTTCTTAGGCGCCATGGTCGATGGCATCGTTGAAGATGAAGATGACGCTGCGCAAGCTCTCAGGTTCGCGCAAGCGCTCCCATTACCTGGCGCACCAAAGATGTCGCGGGATATCCACGACCACCTATGGGACCAGGAGGCCCCTTGCTGGTTCGGCAGGGGGACGGCGTGTTGCACAAAGAACAGACCAGCGCACGGCAACTTACCCAGGTTCGGGCCGCCGTGAGGCATAAGACCCTACTCTTGCTTTAGTGGATTGATGGTGAAATGGGGATGGTGGAACGCAGTACACTTTGCCTAGTAGGGTTACCGTAGAGCAGCAGCGACTACGCGCGTATAGTGGAGTGGGTTCCTCAACTTTCCAACCCTTCCTACAGGTGCCATGGGCCTCCTTTTAGAGGTTAAGGGGTCACCACAATGGCAAAGTGGTCATTATCCACTGATATGATAGCAAACAGTGCTATAATACCTAACTCTACGGGCTGACAGGGTGCATTAAATGCACCGCTTAGTGTCACATCACTGGTTGCCCCGCAAGGCTTGCTGGGCTGTCTCGCCAGCTCCGCGCCTATTCCCTTGACACGTCGCAGGACGGGTGTCATTTTTAGGCTTCTTCTGTAGGAAATGGCTGCCCTGTGGCGAATAGCAGCCACTTAATCACCTTGCGGCTTGACACCACACCGATCGACGACATGGATTGTGCTTGAGTGGTGGGTGCGGTGGTTCAGCCCCCGCGAGCCCAGGCAGACCTGCCGGGGTGCTCTGGTTGCCTGCTTCTGGTGGTGGCCTCACCCCTTGCCAGGCTCGCCTGCCCGGCAAGGGAGGCCCTTCTCTTGCCGATATCTTGCTCCTCTGTCTTTATCTTGGTCCTTCTGAGCTGCATATTGGCTCTTCAAATCTCTTGTTTCTTCAGTCTCTGACTTAAGCTGGTGCTTCAATCTTGACCTTATGCCTGTGGGTGCTAGGAGTGCCCTAACGCAGTAGGAGGTGATACTGGCGAAGGGGGGAAACACCCAGGAAAGTATCGCCGGAGTTTCGCGTTTTCGGACAGATGAACCGGAGGTGGATTGTTGCATGTTCGCTATGCTAGGGACATGTGGTGAACAAACGGACCGCATATTCGAATGCGTCTCGTCGTTCTGAGCAACTTTCATGTACAAAGTATTTTCATCCGAGTTACGGATTATTTTATATTAATTTTCAAAGTTTTAATTTATTTTCTGAATTTCTGGACTTAATACTAATTCCAAATGTTATAAGGACTAAATGCTAAGTGCACCTGAAAGTGTACCCAGCAGTGTGTGCTAGAGGCTAACAGTGGGCCCAGGTCAACAGTTGACTCAGTAGTCAACATTTGACTGGTCAAACATGAACAGTGCGGTGGGGCCATCTGTCATTGGCCGTTAACTAACCTAACAGATTAACTAAACATAATTAATTAGTTTTAACTAGTGATTAGGTTAATCTAAATAGAATTAATTAACTTAATTAATTTTTATATTTTTTCTCTCTTTTTTTAACGTTCTGGGCTGCGGGCCCCGGTTGTCATTGGCCAGGGTCGTAGCGGTGCGGGCTAAATGGGCGCCCGAACGGGCGCTGGCCCTCGGGGGTGCACCCGACTGGCCGCGGGTGCCGGCGTGGAGCCGCGACAGCAGGCAAGGGGCGGCGCCGGAGCTTGAGGCTGGGGCACGGAGCTATGGGCGGGTGGCTCGCAGGAGCGCAACCACGGCGAGCCGGCCGTGGACGGCGCCCGCGAAGGGTGGTGGCTCGGCGAGCAGCAGGGCCGCGCGAGGCCGCGGCGGAGCAAGCAGTAGATGGTCGCAGCAGGCTGGGCCGGCGAGGTTGGGTGTGGGTTAGACACGGTGTCGGCAAGCGCAGTGGTTGGCCGAGACGGCAG
The DNA here is from genome assembly GCF_002575655.3 of Aegilops tauschii subsp. strangulata. Taxonomy (NCBI): domain Eukaryota; kingdom Viridiplantae; phylum Streptophyta; class Magnoliopsida; order Poales; family Poaceae; genus Aegilops; species Aegilops tauschii. Next base: position 292,520,362 of record NC_053038.3, read on the forward strand.
GGGGCGCGAGCGCACAGCAGGCGGCGGAGTTCGGCGCGATACGACAGCAAGGGCAACCCGGTGAGTGGAGCCATGGGGGTACGGGGTGGTCCAGGCACGCGGCGAGCACGGCCGCGAGCGGCAGCACAGCAAGACGGGGTGAGGTGCGGGCGGTGCGCGTGCGCGATAGACGGCCAGCGGGCGTGCGACTCGGACGCGAACAGCGCAAGGCCGACGCGGCAGTGGAGGCATAGGGGGGAAAGGGGAGACGCGACGCCTCACCGGCGGTTGCAGGGAAATGGCAGTAGGCACGGGGAGGAGGATTGTTAGTGTGGAACGACAACTATGGGATCACAAGAATCCCTACTACGGTTGCCGGGGCGCAGGGTTGCGAGAAGAGCAGGATCAGTAGTCAGCACAAGGATCGTTTACCCAGGTTCGGGCCGCGAGCATGTGTAAAACCCTAGTCCTGCTTTGGTGGGTGTATTTCAGAGAGTTCTTGAGCTCTCGAACTAGCTATGGTGAGTGCGTGGTTCAAAAGAGCCGAATCCTTTCCCAGTATGCCATGGGCCTCCTTTTATAGGCGAAAGGGGCTGCCATAGTGGCATACAGGAGGTGGAAAGGCATACAGTATTGCGAGCTTATCGCTCGCATTACAGGACAAGTTGCATTTAATGCGGCGCTGAGGTGTCCCCTAGCTTTATCGGGGACGGGGGTGAGGCCCGTCCCATCCGTCACCGCTCCTCCTCGCTTCGACACGCGCCCTAGCCAGTGATGCGTGCGGCGCCATGTAGGCAGGCCGGCAGCTGAGGTAGCGCAGGCATGCCGCCACGCAGGCGCCTGCTGAGTTGGCCTGGAAGCTGCATGTCGCCACGCAGGTGCCTGCCCAGCTGGTTTGGGCTGGCAGCTGCATGCGAACGGCGGTGGAGACTTCGCTGGTGCGAGCCTGGCAGTGGTCCTGCTAGCGTCTAGGGCGAGACCCTTGCCGGGGGGCCCGGCAAGGGTCTTGCCGTGGCGCGCTGTCGTCCCCGGCAAGAATCTTGCCGGGGGGGTCTCGTTGCTCTCCTCGGCAAGGATCTTGTCGAGGGTCGTTGTCTTCTGATCCTCATCTGATCTTGAACATGTCTTCACAAAGATCTGCATGCCACCATGGAGGTGCCTCCCGAGCCCTGGCCCCACTTGGCGGATGGTGTTGGGGACGTGGGCTCAAGGGTGGCTCGCCCTGTTGGTGTTTGGGCGTGCTGCCCCAGCAAGAGTCTTGCCGGGGCTGCTGAGGCAGTCCCCGGCAAGGGTCTTGCCGGGGGAAACTGCTCCGCCCCTCTGCTTCTTTGCGTTCTTGGTCTTGGCATTGCTTTGGCTGTCTTGGGCTTCGGTTTTGCCAAGGTTTACCTCCCCTGTTCTGCTTGGTGTGACCGCGGGCGCGGCTCCAACTGTCCGTGCATAGGTAAAGGGGTACAAAGGTACGCCCCTTCTTTTGTACACCGACAGGAGCCCCGGGGCCTGGGCTACACATAAGGCCGACGTGTTGTTGGGTCGGGCCCAAAATGGTGCACGGGCAGGCGGGGAATTTTTTTACCATGGTAAAACTTTTCGTGCACTTCGCTTCCCACGACCCGCGCGCGGCGTGGTGCGGCGTGGAGGGGTGCGCGTGACGTGGGCGGCATGTGTGGGGCGATTCCCGCATGCAGGCGTCACACCGTGGTAAAGAGGCGGCTTGCGCCTTCCCCATAAAAAGAGGGAGGCGTGGAGGTGCGGCTCATTACCGCGCGGGGCTGAGTCGCAGTCTTCAAGGCATCCACACCCCATGATCACGGGGTGGGGAGAGGTCGCCTCACCTGTCCCCTCGATTCTGCACGTTCGCCACGCGTCCTCCGTGCGCTTGGGGTGGCAAGCGGTGGAGGCGGGAAACCGGGCCGTCGCTGGTTAGGGCAGCGGGTCGGTCCCGATTCCCTACGCCTCTGGTGGCTGGATTGGTCGAGCGGGGCGGCCGAGCCCCGACCCTGCCCCTTTATAAGGAGGGGGGAGGTGGGATGGCGTCCCTCACTCTTCTGTCATCCATCTCCTCTCGCTTCTGCTTCTTCCTTTCACTCGCCATGGAGAAAGGGAATCCTGGTCCCTCGACGGTTGCGGCGAGGGTCGCTGCTCGACAGCGCGTCCCTCCCCCTCCTGAGCCCACGGTGTTGGAGCCGGCCGCGAGGGGAACGGGGAGGGGGTGAGGCCGTGGGCGAGGCCGGGGCAGAGGCCATAGTGCTCGAGGAAGAGGAGGGCGGGGCGGCGCGCCGGCTTCGCCCCCGCCAATGATGCCTTTTCCGATGGAAGGCCATGTTGGAGACCAGCGCCGTGAATTCTTCATCAGGCTGCGCCGGCCTCCGTGTCGCCGTCTTCGTCTTCCCGCCCCGTTTGCACGGGAGATGGAGCGTGACCCGCCCCAATCCCTCAGATTGCACATGAGGGGCTGTGGGAATGGGGGCACGCGGGTCGACGTCGACTTTCCGGCCCCTCGGGTTATGTACCTCTATCGTGGGTGGAAGACGTTCGCTCGCATCCACATCCTGATGGCGGGGCTCGTCCTCTACTTCAAATTAATGGAAGACGGCCTGCTCTCCATCAAGGTCTTCGGAGACTTCGGGACTCGCCTGAAGTGCTACGTGGAGAGCTCCTCCGACAGAGATTCCGACGATGAAAGCTCTTCCTCGAGCGAAAGTGATGAGGAGGACAGCGGGGCAGATGAAGAGGATGAGTCCGACTAGGCATTGGACGCCCCGCACCTGGGCGGGTGCGGCAGCAGCAGCATCTGCACCTTGCCGCTCCTCCGGCAGAGTTTTGCTGGGGGTGGGGGCAGCTCCTTGAACTTCTCGGGGCCGTTTCCTTGGGCGGCTGGCATCGGGAGGCTGCGGAAGAGGAAGAGGGCGGGCGGCAAGGCCGTCAACTCGGAGTACGCGGGCACTGACGCCTTCATCGCGTATTGCCGGTCCTGCCGCCTCGCCTTCCAGCTCCTTTCCCGACACCGTCATCACTGGCCCACCCGTAGGCGGCCACCGAGGTGTTCTCTTGGTGCTTTCTGCTGCTCGTAGCTCGCCTAGGCGCCCCTTTTGCCCTTTCGCCTCCTTGACCTGCCTCCTGAGGAGAGGGACAAGAAAGGGATTACGGGCATCTCATCTCTTTTTTAATCTGTAAGTTTTTGGGCCTTGTTAAATTTAAAGCTTGTAATCCCCCTTGTTCATGTTTTTCGTTCCGTACGGACTGTACCTGTGTGGGATGTTTTTAATGAAAAAGGGATGTTTGTCGGGTTTTTTCATTCGTGGGTAGACCCCGCGACAAGGAGTGAATCCTTGTTACAATTTAAGATAAACGTTTTCCTCCCGGCAACAGGCCTTGCCGTCCCACCACTTCGCTCGACCACTCTCGCGCCCTTGCTGGAGGCAGGGATGAAGCGGGCTTAGGCTCCTCGTTCTACTTCCTTGCCACCGTGACTAAAAACAAATCCGGGCGTAGGAGATAATCCTTGGGTATAGAAAAAGGGGAGCACGGTGGCCTAGAAATAAAACGAGGTTTCACATATCCCAGCTCCGTTCCGAAATGCATGATAGAGGATGAAAGACTTATCTGGGTCTGCAGCCCCCGGTAACCTTGTCTTGCCCCGGTTGGATCCTTGTGCTTGCAGCCACCGACAACTCTGGTTTGCTGGGATCGGGATGCCGTTCCGTTTCCTTTCTTCCAAGTAGCTCAGCAGAAGTGCATATGTGCCCTGCGAACCAAAGGAGGACAGAAAAGAAACAGATAGACGCGCACTCGACCTCTAGGCTAGTGGTTAGTCGCCGCTAAGCACTATCAACCCTAACCAAGGAAGAGGCTCGACCAAGCATGCATGCTATAACTTAGGGCGCCAGTGCTTCATTTAATTATGCTCAGGGTCTGCGCCTGGCTTTGTACAAAGGGTTACATGCCTTGCCGGGAAAGCATTTACAAAAGGTGGCTTGCCGGGAGGCTCGGCAAGCCGTGCCTTATGGGTAAAACTTGCGAAGATGCTTGATGTTCCACGAGTTGCTCACTGGGACAGCATCTTCGGTCTCCAGGCGGACTGCGCCGGGCCTGGTGACTCGCATTACCCGATAAGGGCGTTCCCACTTTGGCGTAAACTTGTTGGAATTCTTGGCCGACTGAGCGCGCCGAAGAACAAGGTTGCCTTCCTCAAAGCTTCGGGCATGAACCTTGTGGCTATCGTAGCGGCGCAAGGCTTACTGGTAGCGTGCTGCTCTCACAGCCGCCCGAAGACGATCTTCCCCAAGGAGCATTGCGTCATCTTGCCGCAACTACTCTTGCTCAAGCTCATCATAAGCGAGCACTCGAGGTGACCTGTATATGAGTTCCGTGGGGTGAACTGCCTCCGCCCCATATACTAGGGCAAAGGGTGTCTGACCGGTGGCTCGATTTGGCGTCGTCCTGATCGACCAAAGAACCGCCGGCAACTCATCAGTCCAGCGCCTTCCACTCTTGTGCAGCTTGTCAAAGGTCTTCGTCCTTAGGCCTCGCAACACTTCAGCATTTGCCCTCTCCGCTTGGCCGTTGCTCCGTGGGTGTGCCACGGAAGCAAAACAGACCTTGTTGCCGAGGTCTTGAATGTATTGCATGAAGGTGTGGCTCGTGAACTGCGTGCCGTTGTCGGTGATGACTCTGTTTGGCACACCAAAACGGCAGGCCAGTCCCTTGAAGAACTTGACAGCTGACTGAGCAGTCACCTTTCTCACTGCTTCCACCTCCGGCCACTTTGTGAACTTGTCGATTGCAACGTACAAGTACTCAAAGCCCCCGACGGCACGGGGGAAAGGGCCCAGTATATCGAGCCCCCAGACCGAGAAAGGCCAGGAGAGAGGGATTGTTTGAAGGGCTTGAGCTGGTTGATGAAGCTTCTATGAATGGAACTGACACGCTTCACACTTGGTTACTAGTGCCGTCGCATCCTGGAGGGCGGTGGGCCAGAAGAAACCTTGCCAGAATGCCTTTCCGGCAAGGGCCCTCGACCCTATGTGGGGGCCACATATGCCTCCATGTATCTCTGCCAACAGCTCCAGTCCTTCCTCCCGGGGGGTGCACTTCAATTTCACTCCGTTCGGCCTTCTCCTGTACAGGACGTCGTCGCCGAACTCGTACAGGGCGGACCGGCGGGCTACTTTTTCCGCTTCCTCCTGCTCCTCAGGAAGTGCCCCTGTTTGGGGGAATCGGACAGTATGATGTGCCCATGCCGGAGCCTGGGGCTCGACGGCAAGGACCAAAGGCATTTCCTCAGCCATGGGCGCGGCTGTCTCCATGGCCAGGGCTTGACGCCCTGCCGGAGCCAGTTGCCATTTGGCAGGCTCAGCGTCCGCGGTAGCACCCTTGCCGGTAGCCCTAGGGGGCTCGGTAGGAAAGTACTTGCCCGGACCTGACTTCCTCCGCTTGTTCTGCCCCGTTGATGGTTCGACGGATGGTTGAGTTAACCGGAGCAAAAAGGTACCTGGTTCCATAGGTAGCTTGAATGCAGCATGCTTCGACGGGTAATCGGCAATGTCGTTCTCCATTCGGGGGACGTGCTCCGCTTGGATACCATCAAAGCGTTCCTCCAGCTTCCTCACCTCATCTACGTAAGCCTCCATCGATTGGCTCTGGTAATCCTTGTTGACCTGCCTAACAACAAGCTGCGAGTCACCCCTGATGATGAGCTTCTTAACCCCGAGGTCTGCCGCGATCCTGAGACCGGCGAGCAATCCCTCGTACTCAGTAGTGTTATTGGTGGACATCTCCCTGGGAAAGTGCATGTGGATCACGTACTTGAGGTGCTCTCCGGTGGGTGCGATGAGCAGCACACCGGCACCGGCACCTTGCAGCGAGAAAGCCCCATCAAAGTACATGATCCAGTCGTCTGCCTCCTTGCCGGGGAGAGTGGTCTCCTGGATTTCTTCGTCAGGCGTTGAGGTCCATTCTGCAATGAACTCCGCCAAAACTCTACTCTGGATTGTCGAGGTACTTTCAAACTTCAAACCGAAACTTGATAACTCCAAGGCCCATTCCACAATCCTTCCGGTTGCATCTGGGTTATGCAGTATCCGTTGCAACGGGAGGCGGGTGACGACAGTGATCTCGTGGGCTTGGAAGTAATGACGCATCTTCCTCGAGGCCATAAGGAGGCCGAAGAGCAGTTTCTGCACACCGGACTACCTCGACCTAGATCCCTGCAAGAGGTAGCTGACAAAGTAAACCGGCTGCTGCATCATCTTCTTCTTCTGCACCACCTCACTTGACTGCATGGGAACTGCCTTGGTGGCATCAGACTCTGTCGGGGGCCTCGCCTTGCCGGCACTAGGCCCTGCCGGGGGAATCTTTGGCTTGCCATCCGCTGGTTCTGCCGCCGTCACTACCTCCTCGTTGACCTCCCTCTGTGCCACCAGTGCGGCACTGACCACTTCATTCGTCGCTGCCAGATACAGCAGCAAGAACTCTTGTGGTTTAGGCGCAACCAGTATTGGCGTGGAGGACAGGTATTTCTTCAGATCGTGCAATGCTGCCTCGGCTTCTGGGGTCCACTCCATTGGGCCTGCCTTCTTCCAGATTTTGAAGATAGGAAGGGTGTGCTCGGCGGACTTGGAGATGAATCGGCTCATGCCGGCGATGCAGCCGGTGAGTCGACGCACATCCTTGATCCGCTTAGGCGCCTCAATCTGCTCAATAGCCTTGATTTTGTCTGGGTTTGCCTCGGTCCCGCGTTGCGACACAAAGAACCTGAGAAGCTTGCCGGACGGAAAGCCGAAGACACACTTCTCAGGGTTCAGCTTGAGGTTGATCTTGAGCAGGTTGGCAAATGTCTCTTCCAGATCTTGCACAAGAGTTGCCCCGTCTTTGGTTTTGGCCACTATGTCATCCATGTATGCTTCCATAATTCTATGGAGTTGGGGTTCAAAACCGATTTGGACTGCTCTTGCAAACGTCGAGCCAGCACTCTTCAACCCGAAAGGCATCCGTAAAAAGCAATACGTACCACATCGGGTGATGAATGATGTCTTCTCTTCATCTTCTCTTGTCATGAAGATTTGGTGGTAGCCCGAGTAGGCGTCGACGAATGACAACAGATCACACCCGGCCGTGGAGTCGACAATCTGGTCAATGTGCGGCAACGGGAAGGGGTCCTTGGGACAAGCTTTATTGATATCTGTGTAGTCAATACACAGCCTCCACTTCCCATTTGCCTTGCGCACCACTACCGGATTGGCCAACCACGTCGGGTGAAGCACTCCTCTCACAAAACCTGCCGCTTCCAACTTCCTGATCACCTCCGTGATGAACTCCTGCCTCTCCAGAGCTTGCTTTCTGACCTTCTGCTTGACGAGGCGCATATGAGGACAGACAGCTAGGTGGTGCTCAATCACCTCCCTGGGAACACCGGGGATGTCGGATGCTTGCCATGCAAACACGTCGACATTCGCCCGCATGAAGGTGACGAGCGCGCCTTCCTATTTGCTATCGAGGGTGGAGCCTATGGTGAAGGCCCCTCCCGTGCCATCCTCCCTGACGTATGATACGTCCCCAACGTATCTAAATTTTTTTATTGTTCCATGCTATATTATATTCTGTTTTGGACATTATTGGGCTTTATTATACAATTTTATAATATTTTTAGGACTAACCTATTAACCAGAGGCCCAGCCCAGAATTGCTGTTTTTTGCCTATTTCAGAGTTTCGCAGAAAAAGAATATCAAACGGAGTCCAAACGGAATGAAACCTTCGGGAACGTGATTTTCGGAACGAACGTGATCCAGAGGACTTGGACCCTACGTCAAGACATCAACCAGGAGGCCACGAGGTAGGGGGGCGCGCCTACCCCCCCCCCCCCCCCGGGCGCGCTCTCCACCCTCGTGGGCCCCCTGTTGCTCCACCGACGTACTCCTTCCTCCTATATATACCTACGTACCCCCAAACTACCAGATACGGAGCCAAAAACCTAATTCCACCGCCACAACCTTCTGTACTCGTGAGATCCCATCTCGGGGCCTGTTTCGGAGCTCCGCCGGAGGGGGCATCGATCACGGAAGGCTTCTACATCAACATCATAGCCTCTTTCGATGATGTGTGAGTAGTTTACCTCAGACCTTCGGGTCCATAGTTATTAGCTAGATGGCTTCTTCTCTCTTTTTGGATCTCAATACAATGTTCTGCCCCTCTCTCGTGGAAATCTATTCGATGTAATCTTCCTTTGCGGTGTGTTTGTTGAGACCGATGAATTTTGGGTTTATGATCAAGTTTATCTATGAACAATATTTGAATCTTCTGAATTCTTTTATGTATGATTGGTTATCTTTGCAAGTCTCTTTGAATTATCAGTTTGGTTTGGCCTACTAGATTGATCTTTCTTGGAATGGGAGAAATGCTTAGCTTTGGGTTCAATCTTGCGGTGTCCTTTCCCAGTGACAGTAGGGGCAGCAAGGCACGTATTGTATTGTTGCCATCGAGGATGACAAGATGGGGTTTATATCATATTGCATGAATTTATCCCTCTACATCATGTCTTCTTGCTTAAAGCGTTACTCTGTTCTTATGAACTTAATACTCTAGATGCATGCTGGATAGCGGCTGATGTGTGGAGTAATAGTACTAGATGCAGGCAGGAGTCGGTCTACTTGTCTCGAACGTGATGCCTATATACATGATCTGTGACGCCCCCGGTTTGACCGTACACTAATCATGCACGCAAATTTGTACGACCAAGATCAGGGACTCACGGGAAGATATCACAACACAACTCTACAACATAAATAAGTCATACAAGCATCATAATACAAGCCAGGGGCCTCGAGGGCTCGAATACAAGTGCTCGATCACAGACGAGTCAGCGGAAGCAACAATATCTGAGTACAGACATAAGTTAAACAAGTCTGCCTTAAGAAGGCTAGCACAAACTGGGATACAGATCGAACGAGGCGCAGGCCTCCTGCCTGGGATCCTCCTAACTACTCCTGGTCGTCGTCAGCGGCCTGCACGTAGTAGTAGGCACCTCCAGTGTCGTAGGTGTCGTCGTCGACGGTGGCGTCTGGCTCCTGGACTCCAGCATCTGGTTGTGACAACCAGATAGAAAAGAAAAGGGGGAAAAGAGGGAGAGAAGCAACCGTGAGTACTCATCCAAAGTACTCGCAAGCAAGGAGCTATACTACATATGCATGGGTATATGTGTAAAGGGGCATATCAGTGGACTGAACTGCAGAATGCCAGAATAAAAAGGGGGAATAGCTAGTCCTGTCGAAGACTACGCTTCTGGCCATCTCCATCTTGCAGCAGGTAGAAGAGAGTAGATTGAAGTCCTCCAAGTAGCATAGCATAGCATAATCCTACCCGGCGATCCCCTCCTCGTCGCCCTGTTAGAGAGCGATCACCGGGTTGTATCTGGCACTTGGAAGGGGTGTATTTTATTCAGTATCCAGTTCTAGTTGTCATAAGGTCAAGGTACAACTCCGGGTCATCCTTTGACCGAGGGACACAGCTATTCGAATAGATAAACTTCCCTGCAGGGGTGCACCACATAACCCAACACGCTCGATCCCATTTGGCCGGACACACTTTTCTGGGTCATGCCCGGCCTCGTAAGATCAACGCGTCGCAGCCCCACCTAAGCACAACAGAGCGGTCAGCACGCCGGTCTAATCCTAAGCGCGCAGGGGTCTGGGCCCATCGCCCTATGCACACCTGCACGTTGCGTACGCGGCCGGAAGCAGACCTAGCCTAGTGGCGTTCCAGTCCAATCCGGCGCGCGCCACTCAGTCGCTGACGTCAAGAAGGCTTCGGCTGATACCACGACACCGGGATACCCATAACTACTCCCGCGTAGATGGCTAGTGCGTATAGACCAAATGGCCAGACTCAGATCAAATACCAAGATCTCGTTAAGCGTGTTAAGTGTCCGCGAACGCCGACCAGGGCCAGGCCCACCTCTCACCTGGGTGGTCTCAACCTGCCCTGTCGCTCCGCCACAAAGATCCACTTGCGGGTACTCCTACGAGCCGACCCGACTTTAGTCATCACATGTGTCATGTATAAAGTACATAAGTATATACCCGTGATCACCGCCCAGGTGATCACGGCCCTATAGTATAGCAAAGTAGACGGACAAGAATGTAGGGCCACTGATGGAAATCTAGCATCCTATACTAAGCATGTCGGATTGCAGGTAATGGTAACAACAGTAGTAGCAAGGATAGGCTATGCATCAGGATAGGATATCGGAAAACAGTAACATGCTACACTACTCTAATGCAAGCAGAATAGAGAAGAGTAGGCGATATCTGGTGATCAAGGGGGGGCTTGCTTGGTTGCTCTGGCAAGTAGGAGGGGTCGTCAACTCCGTAGTCGAACTGGACAGCAGCAGTGTCGGTCTCGTAGTCTACCGGAGAGAAGAGGGGGGAAGAAACAGTAAATACAATGCAAACATAAGCATGACGATGCGTGACATGACAATGAGCGGTGCTAGGTGTGCCCTAACGCGACAGTAGGTGGTACCGGCGAAGGGGGGGAACATCCGGGAGGTATTCCCAATGTTTCACGTTTTCGGACAGACGGACCGGAGGGGGAAAGTTTCTAGTTCGGTAGGTTAGGGGGTTGTGGTGGACGAACGGACTGCGTATTCGGATTCGTCTCGTCGTTCTGAGCAACTTTCATATAGAAAACATTTTCATCCGAGTTACGGTTTAAAAAGATATGAATTTTCAAAGTTTATTTGAATTTCTGGAATTATTTAAATTAAGCAAAAATGAATTATGACGTCAGCATGAGGCAATGCTGACGTCAGCAGGTCAACAGGTCAGCTGACCAGTCAAACCAGACAGGTGGGTCCAGTGGGACCCACATGTCAGCCTCTGTTAGTCTAATATTAATTTAAACTAAACTAACAGTCTAATTAGAGGGGTGGGCCCCATATGTCAGTGAGTGATTAGTTAATCTAATTATTTTTTTATTTATAAAACATTTTCCTTTTCTCCTTTTTTTTTTAATTTTGCGGCGGGGCCCGCATGTCAGTGGCTGGGCCTGCCCAGTCAGCAGTTGACTGGGTCAACCCAGTCAACTGGGACCCACGGGGCCCACTGGCAGTGGCCCTGGGGTGGCCCCAGGCCGGCCACGTCGGCGGCCGGCGCCGGAGCAACTCCGGCGACCAAAACGGCGGCGGCCCCTCGCCGGGGTTGGCCGGAATCGCGCTACGGGGCTCGGGGAGGAGCGGGGCTAGGCCCATTCGAAAGGGCTCGCAGCGCCGCATCCAGGGGTGGCCGGGGCTTCGCCGGACTTGGCCAGAATCGGCGCCGGCGAGCGGCGGAGGCGGCGGCGCGCACGGGTGCCCGACGGAGACGAGGCTACGGCGGGCTATCGAGCAAGCGGAGGGGCTGGGGGGCATCTACGCGAGGTGGGGAGTGCAACGGGCTTGAGCCCGTGACCAAAAGGTCACCGGAGCCTTGCCGGCGGCGAGCTCCGCGGCGCGGCGTTCGGGCGCGCGTGGGGAAGCCGCTAGGGGGCGCACGAGAGAGAAAGGACAGGGGAGGAGGGGGAGAGGCTCACGGCGAGGCTGTAGGGGGACGGCAGCGTGCTCGGGGAGGCTCGAGGCGGCGAAACGGGGCGGCGATCGACGGCGGCCGTGCGGGGAAGACGAGCTCGGGGAGGCCGTTGCAGTGGCTCGGAGCTCCAACGGAGAGGTGGAGGTGGTGTAGTCGAGGGCGGCGACGGCGTACGACACGGCGAAGATGCGATTGGGGCTCGGTGGCCGCGGGAACGACGGTGAACGGCGGCGAGCACGCTCGGGCAGTGGGGATCGAAGGGGAGAGGGAGGTGGATCTGACGGGGGAGGCGCAGCGGCCGAGAGGGAGAGCGGGGGGTGAGTGGGAGAGGGGCCCGAGGAGGCGGGGGGGCTGGCGTCCTTATCCTCCCCGTCGCCGGCGAGGGGGTGCGGCGGGGACGGCCCCTGTTCCGACCCCGGTCGGGGGAATAGGGAAGGGGGCGAGGGGGAGTGGGAGATGGGCTAGGCCGGCTGGGCCGGGGGTCGGCCCAGTTGGGCCAGGGGTCCAGTGGGGGGAGGGCCTTCTCTTTTTTTTCTTTTTCCTTGTCTGTTCTGTTTTCTTTTTATTTGTTCATTTTCTTTTCTGTTTTATTTCATTTAAAAGTATTTAGGCATTTTATAAAAATGTGTTTTCTCCACCATAATTACCAGTGTATTATTTGGCACCCACCGAACATTTTTGTTTAAATTTTTGAAAACTTTTATTTTTCACTTTGATTTTAATTGAAGTTTGAACTAGGAGTTTGAAAAGAAATGTGATGCAATTGGGATCAAGCCCTGTTTAGCAACATGATTAGCCTAATCTCAGAGAGTTACTGTAGCATGATTCTCGGGGTGTTACAAATCTCCTCCACTACAAGAAATCTCGTCCCGAGATTTAGGAGGTAGAAGGAAACAGTGCGGGGTATTCTTCGCGCAGACGATCCTCTCGTTCCCAAGTGGCCTCATCTTCAGAATGTTGCGACCACTGGACTTTGAGAAACTTGATCGCCTTCTGACGTGTGCGGCGTTCAGCTTGGTCGAGAATGCGGACCGGATGCTCCTTATAGGAGAGGTCTTGCTGCAATTCGAGCATTTCATGATCCATAGCTCGGATTGGGTCCTTGAAGCAACGGCGGAGCTGTGACACATGGAACACATCGTGAACCTGAGAAAGGTTCGGCGGTAGCTCCAGTTGGTATGCCACTTTTCCACGCCTTTCGAGAATAGTGAATGGGCCAATATAGCGAGGAGCTAGTTTGCCCTTGATCCCGAAGCGGTGAGCACCCTTCATAGGTGTGACTCGAAGATAAGCCTTTTCGCCAGGTTGATAGACCATGTCTTTATGATGACGGTCATACCGACTCTTCTGACGTGACTGAGCAGTCTTGAGATTCTCGCGAATAATGCGGACTTGTTCTTCGGCATCTGGGATAATATCCGGGCCGAAGAGTGGACGTTCCCCAGTTTCTGACCAGTTCAGAGGGGTTCGACACTTTCGTCCATATAACACTTCGAAGGGGGCCATCTTCAGACTAGCTTGATAGCTATTATTATAAGAGAACTCAGCATACGGGAGAGATTCCTCCCATTTCTTGCCGAAGGAAATAACGCAAGCTCGTAGCATGTCTTCGAGAACTTGGTTGACGCGTTCAACTTGTCCTTGCGATTGAGGATGAAATGCAGTACTGAATGACAGATGAGTTCCCATAGCTTCTTGGAAACTTGCCCAGAATCTTGAAGTGAATAAGCTGCCACGGTCTGAACTGATAACCAATGGAATACCATGGTGTGAAACAATCCTGGACATATAGAGTGTTGCCAACTGGCTAGCAGTGATCGTTTCTTTGACTGCTAGAAAATGTGCAACTTTGGAAAGCCGGTCAATGACGACAAGAATAGCATCATTACCTTTCTGTGATTTGGGAAATCCAGTGACGAAGTCCATCTCAACATGGTCCCATTTCCATTCAGGAATAGAGATAGGTTGCAGAGTTCCAGCAGGCCGTTGATGTTCTGCTTTGATACGACGGCAAACGTCACACTCAGCAACATAACGAGCAATGGCTTGCTTCATATTAGACCACCAGAATCTCTGACGGATGTCTTGGTACATCTTTGTACTACCAGGATGGATACACAGAGGTGTATCATGAGCTTCTTTCATAACTTCCTGTGTCATATCCAGGTTTTTCTCTGCACATGGCACCACTAGGCGGCCCTTGAAGTATAAGGTGCCATCTTCAGCAATAGTGAAGAATGAGGGCTTTCCTTCTGCGAGGTAGCGCTTAATCTTGTGGGCTTCAGAGTCATACTTCTGTAGCCTTTTGATGCTGTCCTCGAGATCTGGTTTAGCATCTAGGGTATTGAGGGAACCCTGGGTAACAACGTGGAGGTTCACCTTGCCAAACTCCTTAGGAGGGGGAGCGAGTGCACCCGGAGGAACAATATGGAGGTTCAGCTTCCTGAATTCTTCAACAAGCGAGGGCTGAACTTTATGAACCTGGAGGTGGTTGTAGTAAGACTTGCGGCTCAAGGCATCAGCCATTACATTAGCCTTGCCTGGCGTATAGGAAATACCCAAGTCAAAGTCTGCAACAAGCTCCATCCATCTCTGCTGACGGAGGTTCAGATCTGGCTGAGTAAACAGATACTTCAGGCTTTGGTGGTCAGTGAAGATCTCGCAACGATTACCGAGAAGGTAATGTCGCCACTGCTTCAGCGCATGAATGACAGCAGCAAGTTCGAGGTCGTGAACTGGGTAGTTCTCTTCGTGAGGGCGCAATTGTCGAGAGGCATAAGCAATCACTTTGCGGTCTTGCATTAGGACACAGCCTAATCCTTGACGGGAAGCCTCGCAGTAAATGACAAATTCCTTCTTAGTATCAGGTGGAGCTAGAACTGGAGCAGAAGTCAACTTGTCTTTGAGTGCCTGGAAACTTTCCTGACATTTGTCTGTCCATTGGAACTTTACACCCTTATGCAACAGGTTAGTCAGAGGCCTGGCGATCTTAGAGAAGTTCTCGACAAATCGATGGCAATAGCTGGCGAGACCGAGAAAACTTCTGACTTGCTTAACGTTCTTGGGAGGAGTCCTATCAAGAATAGCCTGAACTTGTTCAGGGTTGACGGTAATACCATCCTTAGAGATGACATGCCCGAGATTGGTTACTTCGGGTAGCCAAAATTCACATTTGGAGAACTTGGCATATAGTTGATGCTCTCGTAGCTTCTCCAGCACAAGTCGAAGATGTTCGGCATGTTCTTCTTCGTTCTTGGAAAATACCAGGATATCATCCAGATAAACCACGACGAACTTGTCGAGGTAATCCATGAATATATAGTTCATCAGACGAGAGAAGGTGGCTGGAGCATTGGTTAAACTGAAAGACATGACGGTGTACTCGTATGAACCATTGCGAGTCACGAAGGCGGTCTTTGGGATATCCTCTTCTCGAACACGGATCTGGTGGTAGCCCAACCTCAAGTCGAGCTTAGAGAACACTGACGAACCCGCCAATTGATCATACAGATCATTGATCCGAGGAAGAGGGTACTTATTCTGAATGGTAGCTTGGTTTATAGGACGGTAGTCTTGAACTAACCGGTTTGTCCTATCCTTCTTCTTGACAAAGAGAGAAGGTGCTCCCCAAGGAGAGCAACTTGGGCGAATGAACCCTTTGCGAAGAGATTTGTCGATTTCCGCCTTAAGCTCAAGGAGTTCATGCGGCGGCATTTTGTAGGGTCGCTTGGCTATAGGAGTGGTGCCTGGTTTCAAGTCGATGATGAATTCGACAGCTCTAGCAGGGGGAATCCCTGGAAGTTCTTCAGGGAAGACGTCGAGGAATTCACGCACGACGGGAATGTTTTCAATGCCCTCGAGTGGTGCAGCGTTCAATGCATTCAATGCATAGAGCCTTGCCTCGGCATTTTGCACCAGATGAGCTTGGTAAGCAACTATTTCATCTGAAGGGTGTAGCAGATGGACGGTCTTAGTGGCGCAAACTATAGAAGCAGTATGCGCTTTCAACCAATCCATACCCAAAATGAGGTCGATGTTAGACGACTTCAGGATAATGGGAGAGGCATAGAATTCCAGCCCTTCGATTTCCACGGGGACATCGATGCCAACCAAGGAGGTTTGACACTGTCCCACGGGGGTTTTGACCAATTCAGAGGTGTTCATCTCCTCACATTTAACGTCGTGCTTGTATGCAAAATCTTCTGACATGAATGAATGCGATGCACCTGTATCAAATAAAACTGATGCTGGTACTGAATTTACGAGGAGTGTACCCATCACAGTAGCAGGCTGGTCTTGAGCCTCGTTGAGATCAACGTGGTTGGCATGAGCACGGCCATAAGACTTAGCATTGTTGTTGCGGGGCTGATTGTTACCACGGCCAGTTGCTGGAAGGGCCAGTTGATTCTGGTTCTGGTTGCATTCTTTAGCACGGTGTCCTGGTTGACCACACCTGAAGCACAAGCCATTATTCGGAGTGGGAACAGGAGCTTGGGATGGTGGAGCTGGAAGTCTTGACTGCCTAGATGGTGGTGGAGGCAGACGAGGTGCAGCATATGTCTGCCTTGGGGCAGATGCATTTGGACGGTACATGCTGTTCGGGATCCATATCTTACGCTTCTGTGAGGGCGAGCCCGAAGAAGAGCCCATGTCACGGTTGCGTCTGTGAGAGCTCTGGTATTCCTGCAGACCAGTTTCGACATTGATGGCCTTGTTCACCAAGGTGGAGAAATCAGCAAAGTCATGCACTAGAAGTGCGAGCTTGATGTCAGCTTGAAGGCCATCACGGAACTTCTCCTGTCTGCGTGCATCTGTTGTAATGTCTTCTTCAGCATAGCGAGACAAGTCCAGAAACTCCCGCTGATAAGCTTCAATAGTTTTGTTGCCTTGGGTGAGGTTGCGAAACTCACGCTTCTTCCGGTCCATGAGTCCTTGAGGAATGAAGCGGGCACGGAAAGCAGCTTGGAAGTCTGGCCATGTGATGATTGTTCCAGCTGGCAGAGTATGCCTGTGGCTGTCCCACCATTGAGCTCCGGGTCCCTTCAAGAAGAAGGAAGCAAAAGTGACATAGCTGGCAGGGGCTACATCAGCAGACTCCATCTCATAGGTGATGTCACGGAGCCAGTCATCAGCATCCAGAGGCTGAGTTGAGCTGCGGTAGATGGTTGGGGTGAGGCGTATGAAATCTTGAAGAGTCACTTGGGCTTGCTGCTGGTTCATATTGGGGCAAGGAAACTGAGCCATCATATTTTCCATGAATTGGCGGTTCAGTTCAAACTGTTGGATCATACCAGCCATGTACTCAGGTGGTGGTGGGGCATCGCCACCACGACCACGACCACCTGGTCTAACCATCCTACTAATATATAACAGGGGTAGATCAGCATTGAGAATATGTGCTAAGACAAGAATCATTCATGATGACACATGCATAACGTAAGGAGCACGATAGCTACTACATAGTAGTCGGCATAGCTTACAAAAGGGGTCATGCACAGAGTTCAGTACACAGAGTTCAGTACATAGACTAATAGATCATAGGCGGCACACAGGCTCGCGGCGACTGCAACTAATACTACTAGCAAGCCTACATCAGTCCCAAGAGGTACTGTGGAGGTAATCGTAGCCCGACAGCTGGTAGTGAGGCAACGGATAGCCCTCCACGTCAGCAGACTGGGGGCCGCGGATACTCAGGTGTAGAGCCCGACGCTCAGGTGGCAGAAGAGGACCAAGTGCGGGAGAGTAGCCTCCCACCTCTGGCCAACCGACACCGTGGGGCATCACGGTCCTGGCTGGGTAGATCGCAGTACGCGGTACCTGTCCAGATCGGACAAAGGGGTGCAGCAGCGTCAGGGCACGGTAAAGGTGCTGACGGGTGGTGTACATCTCGTGGCGAAGAGCTCGGTTAGCTCGATCCAGCCCATCAGCATGCAGAACCAGGTTCTGATGGTAGAAGGGTTCTCGGGTGACAGTGGAGTAGGCAGCAGTATAGTATCCCTCCGCACCATCATCGATTGTGATAGCAATGTGCCTGAAAGGGGAGGTGTCCAACTCCCGATACTCTTCACGAAGACGTGTCAGAGCAGCATAGGCAGCATCGTGGACAGCCATATCGATGGTCACACCAACTCCATGTGCGGTGTGAAGCACAGTAGTGGAGTCATACTCCCGAGAGTAGAGGTGGACGATGGCACGGTACTGCTCCCGGTTAAAGTCCTGGTACTCCTCGTAGACGGTGTACTCAGGGTGCCAGCGATAACCCAGATAGGTTATCATGTCAGCTAGCACCGCAGGTGATCCCGAGGCACCAATGGCCGTTGTGTGGCGAACGACCTGCCTCGTGGGTTCCATCTGAAAGCAAAGACGTTTCAAAGGAGTCAAATGACAGTGTGTGAATTGTTCAAAATACTACTCTAAGAAACAACTATGGCTTATCCAACTTTGGGGTGAATGTGGTCACGGGATCCTAGTGTTAGGGTTAGTAAATTCGTTTAACCCGAGTAGAAGAGAGTTCAGATTCCCAGAGTAAAGGTCGAGGAGTAAAAGATCCTAGTACCACCCAATGGCGACGTGGGCCCGTAAGACACACAGCCATGTTTGTAAAAGTTTTGTAATGTCTAGACTCGACTTCGGCAAAGGAGTGTGGATAGGGGGATTCCTACAGGCAGTCGGCTCTGATACCAACTTGTGACGCCCCCGGTTTGACCGTACACTAATCATGCACGCAAATGTGTACGACCAAGATCAGGGACTCACGGGAAGATATCACAACACAACTCTACAACATAAATAAGTCATACAAGCATCATAATACAAGCCAGGGGCCTCGAGGGCTCGAATACAAGTGCTCGATCACAGACGAGTCAGCGGAAGCAACAATATCTGAGTACAGACATAAGTTAAACAAGTCTGCCTTAAGAAGGCTAGCACAAACTGGGATACAGATCGAACGAGGCGCAGGCCTCCTGCCTGGGATCCTCCTAACTACTCCTGGTCGTCGTCAGCGGCCTGCACGTAGTAGTAGGCACCTCCAGTGTCGTAGGTGTCGTCGTCGACGGTGGCGTCTGGCTCCTGGACTCCAGCATCTGGTTGTGACAACCAGATAGAAAAGAAAAGGGGGAAAAGAGGGAGAGAAGCAACCGTGAGTACTCATCCAAAGTACTCGCAAGCAAGGAGCTATACTACATATGCATGGGTATATGTGTAAAGGGGCATATCAGTGGACTGAACTGCAGAATGCCAGAATAAAAAGGGGGAATAGCTAGTCCTGTCGAAGACTACGCTTCTGGCCATCTCCATCTTGCAGCAGGTAGAAGAGAGTAGATTGAAGTCCTCCAAGTAGCATCGCATAGCATAATCCTACCCGGCGATCCCCTCCTTGTCGCCCTGTTTGAGAGCGATCACCGGGTTGTATCTGGCACTTGGAAGGGGTGTATTTTATTCAGTATCCAGTTCTAGTTGTCATAAGGTCAAGGTACAACTCCGGGTCGTCCTTTTACCGAGGGACACGGCTATTCGAATAGATAAACTTCCCTGCAGGGGTGCACCACATAACCCAACACGCTCGATCCCATTTGGCCGGACACACTTTTCTGGGTCATGCCCGGCCTCGTAAGATCAACGCGTCGCAGCCCCACCTAAGCACAACAGAGCGGGCAGCACGCCGGTCTAATCCTAAGCGTGCAGGGGTCTGGGCCCATTGCCCTATGCACACCTGCACGTTGCGTACGCGGCCGGAAGCAGACCTAGCCTAGTGGCGTTCCAGTCCAATCCGGCGCGCGCCACTCAGTCGCTAACGTCAAGAAGGCTTCGGCTGATACCACGACGTCGGGATACCCATAACTACTCCCGCGTAGATGGCTAGTGCGTATAGACCAAATGGCCAGACTCAGATCAAATACCAAGATCTCGTTAAGCGTGTTAAGTATCAGCGAACGCCGACCAGGGCCAGGCCCACCTCTCATTTGGGTGGTCTGAACCTGCCCTGTCGCTCCGCCACAAAGATCCACTTGCGGGTACTCCTACGAGCCGACCCGACTTTAGTCATCACTTGTGTCATGTATAAAGTACATAAGTATATACCCGTGATCACCGCCCAGGTGATCACGGCCCGATAGTATAGCACAGCAGACGGACAAGAATGTAGGGCCACTGATGGAAATCTAGCATCCTATACTAAGCATGTAGGATTGCAGGTAAAGGTAACAACAGTAGTAGCAAGGATAGGCTTTGCATCAGGATAGGATATCGGAAAACAGTAACATGCTACACTACTCTAATGCAAGTAGAATAGAGAAGAGTAGGCGATATCTGGTGATCAAGGGGGGGGCTTGCCTGGTTGCTCTGGCAAGTAGGAGGGGTCGTCAACTCCGTAGTCGAACTGGACAGCAGCAGTGTCGGTCTCGTAGTCTACCGGAGAGAAGAGGGGGGAAGAAACAGTAAATACAATGCAAACATAAGCATGACGATGCGTGACATGACAATAAGCGGTGCTAGGTGTGCCCTAACGCGACAGTAGGTGGTACCGGCGAAGGGGGGGAACATCCGGGAGGTATTCAAAATGTTCCGCGTTTTCGGACAGACGGACCGGAGGGGGAAAGTTGCTAGTTCGATAGGTTAGGGGGTTGTGGTGGACGAACGGACTGCGTATTTGGATTCGTCTCGTCGTTCTGAGCAACTTTCATATAGAAAACATTTTCATCCGAGTTACGGTTTAAAAGATATGAATTTTCAAAGTTTATTTGAATTTCTGGAATTATTTAAATTAAGCAAAAATGAATTATGACGTCAGCATGAGGCAATGCTGACGTCAGCAGGTCAACAGGTCGGCTGACCAGTCAAACCAGACAGGTGGGTCCAGTGGGACCCACATGTCAGCCTCTGTTAGTCTAATATTAATTTAAACTAAACTAACAGTCTAATTAGAGGGGTGGGCCCGATATGTCAGTGAGTGATTAGTTAATCTAATTATTATTTTTATTTATAAAACATTTTCCTTTTCTCCTTTTTTTTTAATTTTGCGGCGGCGCCCGCATGTCAGTGGCTGGGCCTGCCCAGTCAGCAGTTGACTGGGTCAACCCAGTCAACTGGGACCCACGGGGCCCACTGGCAGTGGCCCCAGGCCGGCCACGTCGGCGGCCGGCGCCGGAGCAACTCCGGCGACCAAAACGGCGGCGGCCCCTCGCCGGAGTTGGCCGGAATCGCGCTATGGGGCTCGGGGAGGAGCGGGGCTAGGCCCATTCGAAAGGGCTCGCAGCGCCGCATCCAGGGGTGGCCGGGGCTTCGCCGGGCTTGGCCGGAATCGGCGCCGGGGAGCGGCGGAGGCGGCGGCGCGCACGGGTGCCCGACGGAAACGAGGCTACGGCGGGCTATCGAGCAAGCGGAGGGGCTGGGGGCATCTACGCGAGGTGGGGAGTGCAACGGGCTTGAGCCCGTGACCAAAAGGTCACCGGAGCCTTGCCGGCGGCGAGCTCCGCGGCGCGGCGTTCGGGCGCGCGTGGGGAAGCCGCTAGGGGGCGCGCGAGAGAGAAAGGACAGGGGAGGAGGGGGAGAGGCTCACGGCGAGGCTGTAGGGGGACGGCAGCGTGCTCGGGGAGGCTCGAGGCGGCGAAACAGGGCGGCGATCGACGACGGCCGTGCGGGGAAGACGAGCTCGGGGAGGCCGTTGCAGTGGCTCGGAGCTCCAACGGAGAGGTGGAGGTGGTGTAGTCGAGGGTGGCGATGGCGTACGACACGGCGGAGTGGCGATTGGGGCTCGGTGGCCGCGGGAACGACGGTGAACGGCGGCGAGCACGCTCGGGCAGTGGGGATCGAAGGGGAGAGGGAGGTGGATCTGACGGGGGAGGCGTAGCGGCCGAGAGGGAGAGCGGGGGGTGAGTGGGAGAGGGGCCCGAGGAGGCGGGGGGGCTGGCGTCCTTATCCTCCCCGTCGCCGGCGAGGGGGTGCGGCGGGGACGGCCCCTGTTCCGACCCCGGTCGGGGGAACAGGGAAGGGGGCGAGGGGGGGTGGGAGATGGGCTAGGCCGGCTGGGCCGGGGGTCGGCCCAGTTGGGCCAGGGGTCCAGTGGGGGGGAGGGCCTTCTCTTTTTTTCTTTTTCCTTGTCTGTTCTGTTTTCTGTTTTCTTTTTATTTGTTTATTTTCTTTTGTGTTTTATTTCATTTAAAAGTATTTAGGCATTTTATAAAAATGTGTTTTCTCCACCATAATTACCAGTGTATTATTTGGCACCCACCGAACATTTTTGTTTAAATTTTTGAAAACTTTTATTTTTCACTTTGATTTTAATTGAAGTTTGAACTAGGAGTTTGAAAAGAAATGTAATGCAATTGTGATCAAGCCCTGTTTAGCAACATGATTAGCCTAATCTCAGAGAGTTACTGTAGCATGATTCTCCGGGTGTTACATGATCATACCTAGATATTCTCATAACTATGCTCAATTCTGTCAATTGCTCAACAGTAATTTGTTCACCCACCGTAAATACTTATGCTCTTGAGAGAAGGCACTAGTGAAACCTATGGCCCCCGGGTCTATTTTCCATCATATTAATCTCCTTACAACAAGTTATTTCTAGCGCCGTTTTTTTACTTTCTTTACTTTGCATCTTTATCATAAAAATACCAAAAATATTATCCTATCATATCTATCAGATCTCACTCTCGTAAGTGTAGGTGCGAGGGACTCGTGCGCAGTCTCCTACTGGATTGATACCTTGGTTGTCAAAAACTAAGGGAAATACTTACGCTACTTTGCTGCATCACCCTTTCCTCTTCAAGGGAAAACCAACGCAGTGCTCAAGAGGTAGCAAGAAGGATTTCTGGCACCGTTGCTGGGGAGTCTACACAAAAGTCAACATACCAAGTACCCATCACAAACCATTATCTCCCGCATTACATTATTTGCACTTTGCCTCTCGTTTTCCTCTCCCCCACTTCACCCTTGCCGTTTTATTCGCCCTCCCTTTTCCGTTCGCCTCTTTTTCGCTTGCTTCTTGTTTGCTCGTGTGTAGGATTGCTTGCTTGTCACGATGGCTCAAGATAATACTAAATTGTGTGATTTCACCAATACCATCAACAATGATTTCCTTAGCACTCCGATTGCTCCTCTTACCGATACTGAATCTTGTGAAATCAATACTGCTTTATTGAATCTTGTCATGAAAGATAGATTCTCCGGCCTTCCTAGTGAAGATGCCGCTACCCATCTAAATAGCTTCGTTGATTTTTGTGATATGCAAAAGAAGAAAGACGTGGATAATGATATTGTTAAATTGAAGCTATTTCCCTTTTCGCTTAGAGATCGTGCTAAATCTTGGTTTTCATCTTTGCCAAAAATAGTATTGATTCTTGGAATAAGTGCAAAGATGCTTTTATCTCTAAATATTTTCCTCCCGCTAAGATCATCTCTCTTAGAAATGATATTATGAATTTTAAGAAACTTTATCAAGAGCATGTTGCACAAGCTTGGGAGAGGATGAAATTAATGTTACGTAATTGCCCTACTCATGGTTTAAATTTGTGGATAATTATACAAAAAAATTATGCCGGATTGAATTTTGCTTCTAGAAATCTTTTAGATTCGGCCGCAGGAGGCACTTTTATGGAAATCACTTTAGGAGAAGCTACTAAACTCCTAGATAATATTATGGTTAATTATTCTCAATGGCACACTGAAAGATCTACTAATAAAAAAGTGCATGCGATAGAAGAAATTAATGTTTTGAGTGGAAAGATGGATGAACTTATGAAACTATTTGCTACTAAGAGTGTTTCTTCTGATCCTAATGATATGCCTTTGTCTACTTTGATTGAGAATAATAATGAATCTATGGATGTGAATTTTGTTGGTAGGAATAATTTTGGTAACAACGTGTATAGAGGAAACTTTAATCCCAGGCCTTATCCTAGTAATTCCTCTAATAATTATGGTAATTCCTACAACAATTCTTATGGGAACTTTAATAAGATGCCCTATGAATTTGAGACTAGTGTAAAGGAGTTTATGAACTCACAAAAGAATTTCAATGCTTTGCTCGAAGAAAAATTGCTTAAAGTTGATGAATTGGCTAGGAACGTTGATAGAATTTCTCTTGATGTTGATTCTTTGAAACTTAGATCTATTACACCTAAGCATGATATCAATGAGTCTCTCAAAGCCATGAGAATTTCCATTGATGAGTGCAAAGAAAGAACCGCTAGGATGCGTGCTAAGAAAGATTGCTTTGTAAAAGCGTGTTCTTCTAGTTCCTATGAAAATAAAGATGAAGATCTAAAAGTTATTGATGTGTACCCTATTAAATCTTTGTTTTGCAATATGCATCTTGATAATGATGGGACTGAATATGATCCACCTTTACCTAGAAGGCGTTCGAAAAATTCAGAGTTTTTAGATCTTGATGGTAAAATTGATAAAAGTGGGATTGAAGAGGTCAAAACATTAGATATTAATGAACCCACTATTTTGGATTTCATGGAATTTAATTATGATAAATGCTCTTTGATAGATTGTATATCCTTGTTGCAATCCGTGCTAAATTCTCCTCATGCTTATAGTCAAAATAAAGCCTTTACCAAACATATTGTTGATGCTTTGATGCAATCTTATGAATAAAAACTTGAGTTGGAAGTTTCTATCCCTAGAAAACTCTATGATGAGTGGGAACCTACTATTAAAATTAAAGATCATGAATGCTATGCTTTGTGTGATTTGGGTGCTAGCGTTTCCACGATTCCAAAGACTTTGTGCGATTTGTTAGGTTTCCGTAATTTTGATGATTGCTCTTTAAACTTGCACCTTGTGGATTCCACCATTAAGAAACCTATGGGTAGAATTAATTATGTTCTTATTGTTGCAAATAGGAACTATGTGCCCGTAGATTTTATTGTTCTTGATATCGATTGCAATCCTTCATGTCCTGCTATTCTCGGTAGACCTTTCCTTAGAACGATTGGTGCAATTATTGATATGAAGGAAGAGAATATTAGATTCCAATTTCCGTTAAGGAAAGGCATGGAACACTTCCCTAGAAAGAAAGTAAAATTATCATATGAATCTATCATGAGAGCCACTTATGGATTGCCTACCAAAGATGGCAATACCTAGATCTATCCTTGTTTTTATGCCTAGCTAGGGGCGTTAAACGATAGCGCTTGTTGGGAGGCAACCCAATTTTATTTTTAGTTTTTTTTTTACTTTTTGCTTCTTCTTAGGAAAAAATCTTTGATCTAGCCTCTGGTTAGATGTGTTTTTATGTTTTAATTAGTGTTTGTGCCAAGTTAAACCTATAGGATCTTCTTGGATGATAGTTATTTGATCTTGCTGTAAATTCCAGAAACTTTCTGCTCACGAAAATAATTGTTACAAATCACCAGAACATGATAAAATATTGATTCCAATTTCTGCTGATCAATAAACAAATTGTCTAGGTCGTCCTATTTTGTCTTAATTTTTGGAGTTCCAGAAGTTTGCGTTAGTTACAGATTACTACAGACTGTTCTGTTTTAGACAGATTCTGTTTTTCGTGTGTTGTTTGCTTATTTTGATGAATCTATGGCTAGTAAAATAGTTTATAAACCATAGAGAAGTTGGAATACAGTAGGTTTGGCACCAATATAAATAAAGAATGAGTTCATTACTGTACCTTGAAGAGGTGTTTTGTTTTCTTTCGCTAACGGAGCTCACGAGATTTTCTGTTAAGTTTTGTGTTGTGAAGTTTTCAAGTTTTGGGTAAAAGATTTGATGGATTATGGAACAAGGAGTGGCAAGAGCCTAAGCTTGGGGATGCCCATGGCACCCCAAGATAATCTAAGGACACCAAAAAGCCAAAGCTTGGGGATTCCCCGGAAGGCATCCCCTCTTTCGTCTACTTCCATCGGTAACTTTACTTGGAGCTATATTTTTATTCACCACATGATATGTGTTTTGCTTGGAGCGTCTTGTATGATTTGAGTCTTTGTTTTTAGTTTACCACATTCATCCTTGCTGTACACACCCTTTTGAGAGAGACACACATGATTCGGAAATTGTTAGGATACTCTATGTGCTTCACTTATATCTTTTGAGTTATATAGTTTTTGCTCTAGTACTTGACTTATATATTTTAGAGCATGGTGGTAACTTTTGTTTTATAGGAACTATTATTATCTCATGCTTCACTTATATTATTTTGAGAGTCCTACGAAACAGCATGGTAGTTTGCTTTAACTATGATAGGCATCCAAGATTAGTAAAAACAAATTTTCTTATGAGTGTGTTGAATATTATGAGAAGTTTGATACTAGATAATTGTTTTGAGATATGAAGATGGTGATATTAGAGTCATGCTATTTGAGTAGTTTTGAATTTGAGAAATACTTGTGTTAAAGTTTGTGATTCCCGTAGCATGCACGTATGGTGATCCGTTATGTGATGAAGTTGGAGCATGATTTATTTATTGATTGTCTTCCTTATGAGTGGCGGTCGGGGACGAGCGATGGTCTTTCCCTACCAATCTATCCACCTAGGAGCATGCGCGTAATACTTTGCTTTGATAACTTGTAGATTTTTGCAATAAGTATATGAGTTCTTTATGACTAATGTGGAGTCCATGTATTATACACACTTTTCTTCCTTCCACCATTGCTAGCCTCTCTAATACCGCGCACTTTTCGCCGGTATCATACACCCACCATATACCTTCCTCAAAACAGCCACCATACCTACCTATCATCGCATTTCCATAGCCATTCCGAGATATATTGCCATGCAACTTACCACCATTTTGTTTAGTATGACACACTCCATCATTGTCATATTGCTTCGCATGATCTTGTAGATGACATTGTATTTGTGGAAAAGCCACCGGTCATAATTCTTTCATACATGTCACTCTTGATTCATTGCATATCCCGCTACACCACCGGAGGCATTCACATAGAGTCATATTTTGTTCTAAGTATTGAGTTGTAATTGTTGAGTTGTAAGTAAATAAAAGTGTGATGATCATCATTTTTAGAGCATTGTCCCAAGTGAGGAAAGGATGATGGAGACTATGATTCCCCCACAAGTCGGGATGAGACTCTGGACGAAAAAAAGAGAAAAAGGCCCAAATAAAACAAAGAATGAGAGAAAAAGAGAGAAGGGACAATGTTACTATCCTTTTACCACACTTGTGCTTCAAAGTAGCACCATTATCTTCATAATAGAAAGTCTCCTATGATATCACTTTCATATACTAGTGGGAATTTTTCATTATAGAACATGGCTTGTATATTCCAATGATGGGCTTCCTCAAAAATGCCCTAGGTCTTCATGAGCAAGCGAGTTGGATGCACACCCACTTAATTTCTTTTGTTGAGCTTTCATATACTTATAGCTCTACTGCATCCGTTGCATGGCAATCCCTACTCACTCACATTGATATCTATTGATGGGCATCTCCATATCCCGTTGATACGCCTAGTTGATGTGAGATTATCTTCTCCTTTTTGTCTTCTCCACAACCACCATTCTATTCCACATATAGTGCTATGTCCATGGCTCACGCTCATGTATTGCGTGAAGATTGAAAAAGTTTGAGAACACTAAAAGTATGAAACAATTGCTTGGCTTGTCATCGGGGTTGTGCATGATTTAAATACTTTGTGTGGTGAAGATAGAGCATAGCCAGACTATATGATTTTGTAGGGATAACTTTCTTTGGCCATGTTATTTTGAGAAGACATAATTGCTTAGTTAGTATGCTTGAAGTATTATTATTTTTATGTCAATATTGAACTTTTATCTTGAATCTTTCGGATCTGAATATTCATATCACAATTAAGAAGAATTACATTGAAATTATGCCAAGTAGCATTCCACATCAAAAATTGTGTTTTTATCATTTACCTACTCGAGGACGAGCAGGAATTGAGCTTGGGGATGCTTGATACGTCTCCAACGTATCTACAATTTTTGATTGTTCCATGCTATATTATATTCTGTTTTGGACCTTATTCGGCTTTATTATACACTTTTATATTATTTTTGGGACTAACCTATTAACCGAAGGCCTAGCCCAGAATTTGCTGTTTTTTGCCTATTTCAGAGTTTCGCAGAAAAGGAATATCAAACGGAGTACAAACGGAATGAAACCATCGGGAACATGATTTTTGGAACGAACGTGATCCAGAGGACTTGGACCCTATGTCAAGACATCAACCAGGAGGACACGAGGTAGGGGGGCGCGCCCTCCACCCTCGTGGGCCCCCTGTTGCTCCAGCGACGTAGTCCTTCCTCCTATATATACCTATGTACCCCAAACTACCAGATACGGAGCCAAAAACCTAATTCCACCGCCACAACCTTCTGTACCCGTGAGATCCCATCTTGGGGCCTGTTCCGGAGCTCCGCCGAAGGGGGCATCGATCACGGAAGGCTTCTACATCAACACCATAGCCTCTCCGATGATGTGTGAGTAGTTTACATCAGACCTTCGGGTCTATAGTTATTAGCTAGATGGCTTCTGCTCTCTTTTTGGATCTCAATACAATGTTCTCCCCCTCTCTCGTGGAGATCTATTCGATGCAATCTTCTTTTGCGGTGTGTTTGTTGAGACCGATGAATTGTGGGTTTATGATCAAGTTTATCTATGAACAATATTTGAATCTTCTCAATTCTTTTCTGTATGATTGGATATCTTTGCAAGTCTCTTCGAATTATCAGTCTGGTTTGGCCTACTAGATTGATATTTCTTGCAATGGGAGAAGTGCTTAGCTTTGGGTTTAATCTTGCGGTGTCCTTTCCCAGTGACAATAGGGGCAGCAAGGCACGTATTGTATTGTTGCCATCGAGGATAACAAGATGGGGTTTATATCATATTGCATGAATTTATCCCTCTACATCAGGTCATCTTGCTTAAAGTGTTACTCTGTTCTTATGAACTTAATACTCTAGATGCATGCTGGATAGCGGTCGATGTGTGGAGTAATAGTAGTAGATGCAGGCACGAGTCGGTCTACTTGTCTCAGACGTGATGCCTATATACATGATCATACCTAGATATTCTCATAACTATGCTCAATTCTGTCAATTGCTCAATAGTAATTTGGTCACCCACCGTAAATACTTATGCTCTTGAGAGAAGCCACTAGTGAAACCTATGGCCCCCGGGTCTATTTTCCATCATATTAATCTCCTTAGAACAAGTTATTTCTAGCACCGTTTTTATTTTACTTTCTTTACTTTGCATCTTTATCATAAAAATACCAAACATATTATCCTATTATATCTATCAGATCTCACTCTCGTAAGTGACCATGTAGGGATTGACAACCCCTTATCGCGTTGGTTGCGAGGATTTATTTGTTTGTGTAGGTGCAAGGGACTCGTGCGTGGTCTCCTACTGGATTGATACCTTGGTTGTCAAAAACTAAGGGAAATACTTACGCTACTTTGCTGCATCACCCTTTCCTCTTCAAGGGAAAACCAACGCAGTGCTCAAGAGGTAGCAACGTACACCTTCTTGGTCTTCGGCGGCTCAGCTATGGATTTCTTGCTCTTGCCGGTAGAGCTCTCTGGCACGTCCTCGACGGTAGCACAACACTCCGAGGAGGTGCGCTTGCCAGAGTGGGTGCGAGAGGTCTTGCCAGGCTTCTTCTTCCCTCCCGGGCCTTCAGCAGAAGGAGCAGGTGCCTTGACGGCAGCTGCTGCAATTGCTTCCCGGTAGAGTTGGTCGGCGCAAATCAGCGCGTCCTTCTTGTCAGAGGGGACGGAGATGATGTTCAACGGCCCGGGCATCCTTAGCATGTTGTAGGCGTAGTGTGATGCCGCCATGAACTTGGCTAGTGCCGGGCGGCCGAGGATCCCGTTGTAGGGCAAGGGGATCTCGGCCACGTCGAAGATGGTCCTCTCCGTCCCGTAGTTCAACTCTCCTCCAAACGTCACGGGCAGTGTGACCTTTCCCTTCGGCTGGCTCCTCCCCGAATTGACCCCTTGAAACGTGCCCGTTTCCTCGAGGTCTTCATCAGGAATTTGCAGCCTTTTGAACACGACGGGCGAGATCAAGTTCAGGCCGGCCCCGCCGTCAACCAACATCTTGTACACCATGAGGTTTTGTATCGTTGGTGAGACCAACAATGGAAAACACCCGACCGCGGTCGTGCGGTCAGGGTGGTCCTCGGCGTCAAAGATGAGGGGCGTGCTGGACCACTTCAGCGGCTTCTGAGCGTCGAACGACGGCTCCACCGCTATAATCTCACGCGCCCACTGCTTGAGCTGGCGGTGAGAAGTATGTAGCGAGGCGCCACCATCGACGCACATGGCCTCCGTAGCCTTCTGGAACTCTTGCTCACCGGATCCGTCATCCTCGTCGTGATCATCGTCCTCTTGTTTCTTGTCATGGCCCCGGGCGGGCCTCTCTTGCTGGTTATCCTTGCCAGGGCAGCTTCCTTGGCCGCCACGCTTCTTGCCGGATCCCTCAGCACCGTCCTGGCCTTTCTCCTTGTCCCGCGTTTCATACTCGGCCTTTTCCTTTTCAGCAAGCAGCTCGACTTGTCGGCAGTTCTGGAGGTTGTGGTCCTTGGTGCGGTGGATCTTGCAGTATTGCTTGCCGGAGCCCCCTGGCTTGTCGGCAGCTGCTAAGGCCCGGCAGGCGGCGCACCCGGCAATCTCCTTGCCAGGGCCGTCTGCCTTGACCTTCTTGGCAGCGCCAGTGTCGTCAGACCCCTTGACGGCAAGTACGGCCTTGCCCTTGTGTTTCCTGTTGCGACGCCGGCCCTTCTTCGTCGGGGTGGCGGCGTCTTCATTGGTAGAGTCGGTTTTCGCATCGGCGTCTTCGCCGGGGTACTTCGTTCCCACTTCAGCTCGAGCGCATTCATCGGCCAGAATGTAGAGCTCGGGCACATCCTTAACCTTGGTCATCGCCAGCTCTTCGCGCATCTTGCAATTGCGCACGTTCTAGTGGAACGCGCTGATCACAGCGGCGGGATGAACGTCAGGGATGTTGTACTGCACCCGGCTGAACCTCTGGATGTACTTGCGCAGGGTTTTCCCTTCCTTCTGGGGAATGATATGCAAGTCACTGGCCTGGCCATGAGCTTGGTGGCCTCCTGTGAAGGCGCCAACGAACTCATGGCACCGATCTGACCAAGAAGAAATGGAATCCGCCGGCAAGTGCAACAACCAAGACATAACATTGGGCTTCAGTGCCAGCGGGAAATAATTGGCAAGCACCTTGTTGTCGCGAGCTCCGGCCGCCTACATCGCGATGGTGTAGATGCTGAGGAACTCGGACGGATGGGTCTTGCCAGTGTACTTCTCGGCGACGTCGGGCTTGAACGTGCGGTGGGACAGCCACTGGAACTGCCGCAGCTCACGGGTAAAGGCCGGGCAGCCCACCTCGTAAGGTAGGCCGCCGGGGCCCCCCATTGCTGGGTGGTCCATAACGGGTCCCGCCTGCTTGTCCGACCAGTGGCGTGTATCACGCCGGTGCTCAATAGTAGTCCGAGCATCTTCGTGAGCTCGTTCGCGAAGAACTTGGCGCTGGTTGCGGTGGGTCCGCGGGTCGCACGACGCTATAGAGATGTTATGACAAGCGTCGTCACGACGGGCAGACGCCCGTGGCGGCTGGCGAGGAGGAGGAGAGTGCACCGTGGCCACAGGTCCCGCGGACCTCCCAGCGCTAGCATGTGGTGGCTCAGTGGAGCGCCGCCCCGAGGGCCCCCCGGTCGCGGATCATCTTTGTTGGCGACGACGACGAGGCTCCGGATGATGGCCCTCCACTCGTCGAATTTCTCTGCAGCAGGAGGGAAGTCGAGGAGCAGCTGCGCGTGCACCAAAGCTTCCGCTGGCGTGGTGGCGGTGATAGCTGCGTGAACCGTGGTGTGCTTCAACTTAGCTCCACCACGGCCCAGCGGCTGCACGCCATTTTCGCCAGCACTTCGGCGGGCATGCTGAACTCCTTCATCCCACGGATGACGTACATGGCTCTTCCCACGGCGGTGCCCAGGGTCGCCGGCGTGGCGACGCTGTTCGTCGCGCACACCATGGGAAGAGCGCACAGTGGTCGCCGGCGTGGGTGTCTTGGAGGTCGCTGCGCCGCCCGGAGGTTGCACAACGACAACCCTGGAGGGCCCCGCGCCGCCTGCGGGGGGGGGCAGCTCCGTCTTTGGATCTGGCGACATGCGGCCAGTCGTCGGGCGTGCGAACGATGCCGCTCGCCAGGCTCTGACTGCCAGGGTGATGCTGGTGCTCGCGGACCGCGGCCCGGGTCCTGTCCGCGACTGGGCCGCTGCTCACCCATAGTGGTACGGGCCATTCGGCCCCCGACGAGCCGATCGCCGTGGCCGTCTTCTTCTTGGGAGCCATAGCGATGAAGAAACGCTAGGCTAGCTACTAGACCAGATTCTCACAATTGCGCCCCCCCTACCTGGCGCGCCAAAGATGTCCGCGTGGAACGACACCTATGGGATCACAAGAATCCCTACTACGGTTGCCGGGGCGCAGGGTTGCGAGAAGAGCAGGATCAGTAGTCAGCACAAGGATCGTTTACCCAGGTTCGGGCCGCGAGCATGCGTAAAACCCTAGTCCTGCTTTGGTGGGTGTATTTCAGAGAGTTCTTGAGCTCTCGAACTAGCTATGGTGAGTGCGTGGTTCAAAAGAGCCGAATTCTTTCCCAGTATGCCATGGGCCTCCTTTTATAGGCGAAAGGGGCTGCCACAGTGGCATACAGGAGGTGGAAAGGCGTACAGTATTGCGAGCTTATCGCTCGCATTACAGGACAAATTGCATTTAATGCGCCGCTGAGGTGTCCCCTAGCTTTTTCGGGGACGAGGGTGAGGCCCGTCCCCTCTGTCGCCGCTCCTCGTTGCTTCTACACGCGCCCTGGCCAGCGATGCGTGTGAAGCCATGTAGGTAGGCAGGTAGCTGAGGTGGCGCGGTGTTAGGGACTTCACGAAGATCTGCATGCCAGCACGCAGGCGCCTGCTGAGTTGGCCTGGAAGCTACATGTTGCCACGCAGGTGCCTGCCCAGCTGGTTTGGGCTGGCAACTGCATGCGCTGTTGTCCCCGGGAAGAATCTTGCCGGGTGGGTCTCGTGGCTCTCCTCGGCAAGGATCTTGTCGAGGGTCATTGTCTTCTGATCCTCATCTGATCTTGAATATGTCTTCACAAAGATCTAGATGCCACCACGGAGGTGCCTCCCGAGCCCTGGCCCCACGTGGCTGATGGTGTTGGGGACGTGGGCTCAAGGGTGGCTCGCCCTGTTGGTGTTTGGGTGTGCTGCCCCGGCAAGAGTCTTGCCGGGGCTGCTGAGGCAGTCCCCGGCAAGGGTCTTGCTGGGGAAACTGCTCCGCCCCTCTGCTTCTTTGCGTTCTTGGTCTTGGCGTTGCTCTGGCTGTCTTGGGCTTTGGTTTTGCCTTGGTTTACCTCCCCTGTTCTGCTTGGTGTGACCGCGGGCGTGGCTCCGACTGCCCATGCATAGGTAAAGGGGTACAAAGGTGCGCCCCTTCTTTTGTACACCGACAAGGACGGGGACGATTCGGCGACGGAGAGGACGACAGTGATGGCGTCCGGCGAGGTGGTCCCAGGCGCAACGATCTGCGTTTGGCGTCCGGGCGTGTCGGCGAGGCGGGAAGGTGACGGTGACGAGGTCCTCGGGCGGCAGCGTGGTGAATGTAGGAGAGGCCGATGGCGTGCAGCAAAGTAGCGGTGGGGCGGGGCAGTCCAGCGACGGCGGGGCGGCGTCGGGTTGGGCGCCGACGTCGGGCTCGGGGGCGACGGGATCGGGGCGATGTTCGTTGGGGCGCCCCCGATCCAGATCTCACGGGGGGAGTGGGAATTGTGGGGAGGGGGGAGTTAGGTTAGGGTTTCGGTGATGACCGGGTGGGATGTAAGTAGGGGCTGCCTGGGCCGGCCTAGTGGCCCAATGGCCTGCTGGGTCGAGGCCCAGTTGGGGGGGAGGTCTTTCTTCTCTTTTACTTTTCTGTTAATTTTCTTTTTATTTTCTTCTTTTCTGTTTTCACTTATCTCTTAAGTTTATTTAGTTTTATTAATTAGTGCAATAGATCCTAAATTGGCAGTTCTAATTATACCACAACCACATTTAATTGGGAACTTTAAATAAAGTAGTTTTCATTTGTTTTAATATTTTCAAAGCGTTTAAATAATTGTTTTTGGCTATTGTTTAAATCATTTTAGAGTAGTCTAACATTTTATAAAAGTGTGATTTCTCCACCATAAATACCTATGCATTATTTGGCACAACCCAAACACTTTAGTTTTAATGTTTGAAAACTTTTACCGTTTGACTTGATTTTGAATTTGAATTTGAATCGGTTTTGAACTAACGCGAGATTAGGAGTAGTAACCGTGATGACGTGGCATCATTAATAGAGGTTTACTGTAGCTTAATTATCCGGGCGCCACATGTCATTTCTTCAAGCTTTGCAACCTCTCAAGGTTCTTTGGTTTCACTCTTTTGTCAAGAAGCAACTTTGTTTTACCTCTTCTCTTCCTCTTCTGTTTGCCATCCCTAGATCTTGGGGCGAGATCTCTTGTAAGTGGAGGAGAGTTGTGACGACCCGAGACCGACGCTCCAGGTGCCTTCCATGTATTCTGACTTTCGTCATGTGATTTGTTTTGTTTCTTGCTTTCATCATTGTGTCATTTGCTTTGCATCATGTCATCATGCAACCTTTTTTTAAAACTCAACTCAATAAATTGCATAGATCGTTGTTCTATTTAAATTGAGGGGAAATGCACATGGTGATTTCTCTTTAAAACATATTCAAATTCTCCTACTATTATTAGGGAGCTATATTAAAATATTCCATTAACTTTGGAATCACCCATAACACACTTGGAAAGAATTCACATGCCCTTTCTACTTCAAGTTTGGTCCCCAAACTTTGCCAACTATTCTTATCTCATTTATCGAGGCTCTTCCTAAAATCTCAACATTTTTGGACCTTCCAAGCCCCCACTCCCTATTCACCCATTTGAATTAAATTCAAATGTGTTTGAATCTAAACCTTGCATCCATGCCCATTCCTATTTTCTTGGATTAATCTCATTTTTCTGAGTCTCAGAAAATTAACCCCATGCTGAAATTCTTTCCCTAACCCTCTCTTCCTTTTTTATTCTCTCCAATGTTTTCTGCTAAAGAAGAAAGAGAGAACAGAGCCCAGCTGCCAGGCCGGCCTGCTTCCTCGCAGTCCATTTGGCCCAACACCCAGCCGCACCTATAACCCTAGCCTCCCGTGCTCGAACCCCTCTTCTCTCCCTCGTCTCCTCTGCCCTCTCCTCGAGCTGGCTGCAGCAGCAGCCCCAGGCCACCCGCTCTCGACCTCGTCCCCATCCACCTACCTCCAGGACGCGTCCAGCAGGCCGCGCCCTCCGGCGACCCCACCATCCGGCCATCGTGTTGCCATCTCCAGCCACCTGCACCATCGCCTCCTCTGCCCAACGACACTTTGAGTCGCTCGCCATGGACGTTGTTGCGCCTCTGCCTCGTCTCTACACCTCCCGCTGCTCTGCTAGCTCTGTCACTGCTCCCCTACACCATCACCATGGCCCCGTGCGCATGCTGCTGTTGCCTTGCCCCATGCATCCTCCACTGCTGCGAGCACAACATCCGCAAGCCCTGCTGCCTTCGGTTGCAGCCGGTTCATTTTCTCCTTCTGGATACCGACGTCTTCGTGTATTCGCCAAGTACCCACACCGGCAAGTACCAAGACCGGACCGACAAGTACGCCGACAATGTGTACCACTTCCGTCGCCAAGATCGACACCACAAGTACCCCTTCGGATCACCAAGTTTGGCTACAATCCTTGTGAACCGCTTCTAGAATGTGTACCACTACTTCCACGATGATATGAACACAACTACCGTCGACGTGCATTTCTCCAATACCTCTTGGATCTGACAAGTACCCCAATGATGTGTGTACCACCACCGTCGACCCTCGTAGACCCCGTGGACGTCAAGTTCCCCGCTACGACCCCGAACATCTATGGAACATGAACGACTACTTCCTCTTCGACTTGTGAACCACTACTTCCACTACGAACTCGATCCGCTCCGAAAACGCATGCTTTGAAGGTATAACCACGAGACGACGCCCGTGAACGAATACATGTGTATTGTATGAGACGCTCGTGTTTGCACCGTGTCTGAGTTATCATTGCATGTTACACCTCGTTTTCCACGCCATCGACCCGTGGGAACCCGGTAACCAGGATCACCCCACCATCTTTGCATGCCACACTCACATCCACACGTGCTCTTTTCCACTAGTATCTCCATGAGCTACCAGAACCGATATGTTGTCGTGGCATCATTTTCAGATTCATCGTCGTGGCACCGTTTCTTTCCACCACAGTGACCAATGCTTCATAACATGCTTATCTCAACATTTTCATAAAATGGCATAAAACTTGCATATGTCATCCGCATCATGATAAGAATATTTAAAATGTTTAAAATTGTTGTTTGCATTGAATTCAAAATATGCATATGGGGCTTTTCAGGAATTGTTGTTTGTTATTTCCGGCCTCATTTAAATTGCCTAAAATGTGTAGTTTACTTATGACTCACTTCTTGCCATGTTAACCAACATTTAATATTGTTGAGTACATAAACGAGAGTTAACTAAATAATTAAATTTGGCGTTTCTCCAATATGCAACCGGTTGCATATTGAGCTCCACTTAACTTGTAGTATTGTTTGTTGCACTTGCCATGCCATGCCTTATTTCAATGGACATGCATCATACTTGATTGTGCATCATGCCATGTTTATGCTTGTTGGTTTACCATGTTGTTTGATTCTTTTCGGTTGTGCTTCTTCTCGATAGTTCCGGTTATCATTGCGATTGTGAGGATTCCTTCGACTACGCTCATTCGTCTTCTTCATGGACTCGGTCTTCTTTCTAGCGGGATTTCAGGCAAGATGATCGTCACTATGTCGCGCTACCTACCAATTGTTTATCAAGCCTCCCAATATGCCATGAAATAGCTTCTAACCTTTTCCACCATGCCAGCAAACCGATGTTTGGCTATGTTACCACTTTGCTCAGCCCCTTTTATAGCGTTGCTAGTTGCAGGTGCAATTGTAGGTTGTTCCATGTTGGAACATGGATATCATGGGATATCACAATACCTATTATTTAATTAATGCATCTATATACTTTGTAAAGGGTGGAAGGCTCGGCCTTTTGCCTGGTGTTTTGTTCCACTCTTGCCTCCTTAGTTTCCGTCATACCGGTGTTATGTTCCTTGATTTTGCGTCCCTAACGTGTTGAGGGTTTATGGGCCCCTCTTCACAGTTCGCTTTGAATAAAAATCTTCCAGCAAGGCCCACCATTGGTTTTACCATTTGCCCAACATAATAACTAAACCTGATAATTAATTAATTAGCATAGGGGGTCGCGTCCCCGTGGTTTCTTTCAACATAATACAGGGGGCCAGTGCTGATGGTGTTGGTCCCATACAGAGCCACTTGCGGTGCCCACCCTTCACCCGGGGTTTTCGGTTGCCGTACATACTACTCATCAGGACGTGGCCTGAGACGAGATATGCGCAACTACTATTAGGGTGTCGGCACGTGAGGAGGTCTTGCTGTATTAGTTTTACCATTGTCGAAATGTCTTGTGCACCGGGATCCCGAGTCTGATCGGATGTCCCGTGATGGAGGATTGTCTCTGCGGATCGTGATCTTGTCATGGGCTAAGTTGGGACACACCTGCAGGGTTTAAACTTTCGAGAGCCGTGCCCGCGGTTATGTGGCAGATGAGAATTGTTAATGTCTCGTTGTAGAGAACTTGACACCTGATTCGAATTAAAATACACCAACCGTGTGCGTAACTGTGGCGGTCTCTTTTCGAATGAGTTCGAGAAGAGAACATTGTGGGGTTATGTTTGAACGTAAGTAGTTCAGGATAACTTCTTGATCATTACTAGTTTGCGACCATTGCGTAGTTTCTCATCTTACTCTTGTACTCATAAGTTAGCCACCATACAAATGCTTAGTGATAGCCGCAACCTCACCACTATACTTTCCATACCCATTAAGCTTTGCTAGTCTTGATACCCATGGTAATGGGATTGCTGAGTCCTCGTGGCTCACAGATTACTACAACAACAATTGCAGGTACAGGTAATGTGATGACCCGACGTGAGAGCGATGCTTGATTACTTTTGGAGTTCTTCTTCGATCAAGGGATAGGTTCCGGGTCGGGAGCCTGGGATTAGCAGGGTGGATGTCGTACTTCTTTTTCGTTTGATTTCATCCGTAGAGGGATCCTGCTCTTCTGTATGATGATTGCTATGTATTG
Source organism: Aegilops tauschii subsp. strangulata (assembly GCF_002575655.3). Classification (NCBI taxonomy): domain Eukaryota; kingdom Viridiplantae; phylum Streptophyta; class Magnoliopsida; order Poales; family Poaceae; genus Aegilops; species Aegilops tauschii. Next base: position 292,558,192 of record NC_053038.3, read on the forward strand.
ATGAACTATTGTATTCATGTTGTAGCTTGTGGCAAGTGTAAGCCTTTATCTTGTATTCTCGTCTATTCAGTACATGGTATGTTGTAATGATATCCACCTTGCTATGCGCTCGAAATGCGGTTGTGCCCTAGTCATGAGTTCATCACGTGAATGGGATAGAATCGCATCTTGGGCGCTACAGAGCCTCGGCGCGCGCGCGGATCTGCTGCAGCCGCGGTGGGTGGTTGCCCTTCCAGGGTGCAATAATCGCGCGCCTTTTAAGGCGCGGAATACACGGGGTCGTGCGGGGCGTGGGCGAGTTAATCCCCATGCCCCCACGTCTTGCCTCTTCGGCTCCGCCGCCGCCGTATAAATAGGAGGAGTGGTGCGGCAAAAGGCACACGCACCCCTTGCTCTCCATCTTCTTCCTCCCTTTGCTCTTTCTCCCTCGCTACCGCTACGCTGCTCTGCCTCCGAAGTCCTGCCGCAACTCGCCGTTGTTGCTCGACTTCTCCGTGCTGGCGTGACCTCGCCATCATCCAACCTCGCTGCGCCGCTGCCAAGCCGCCAATAGTCATGGCGCGAGGTGAGTGGGACGGCTCCACCGTCCGAGACTACCACATCGAGTTCCTCCGCTTGACGCAGCGGACACCCAACGCTGCGTGCCTGGGGACGCGCCTCCCAAACGAGCAGGAGATCTTATCGGCGCTGCAGGCCAGCGAGTTCGTCGTCTTCCGTAGCCACTTCCTCCGTTGCTTCGGCTTGCCGGCGAGCGCCTTCAGGGAATTCCTCGAGTTCTTCCGGTTGTAGCTGCACCACATCACGCCCAACACGGTGGTCCTTCTTTCCGCCTTCTTCACCATCTGTGAGGGCTACCTCGGCTTCCTAACCATACTTGAGTTGTGGGGCAGGTTCTTCTACTTGAAGCTCGGCACCGCCGCCAAGGGCGAGGCGGCCCAGTGCGGTGCTTGCGTCGCCGTGCGGTGCTGGCGTCGCCGTGCGGTGCTTGCGTCGCAGTGCGGTGCTTGCGTCGCCGTGCGGCGCATCGGCTCCAGGGTCCGATTCCCCCCCGTCGTCTTGCACGAATCGGCGAAGCTGTGGCAGAAGTCGTACTTCTATGTCTGCAACGTTGACCCAGGCCATGACTACGTCAACATGCCGGCCTTCGTGCCCCGGCCGCCTGCTGAGCCGCGGACCAACTGGGCCAGCAACCCGGTAAGCCGCTACCGGCCACCATCACCAACATTTTTGACCGGCTCCAAGAGATGACGGAGGCGAAGGGGCTCCAGCCGGCGGACCTTCTGGCCGCCTTCGTCTATTGCCGGGTATCACCGCTCCAACTCCGGCCGCATCTGATCTGCGAGATGAGCGGCCGCCGTGACCCCTGTCGGATGTCGACGAAGGAGCTACCGGTTGAAGAGGTGGTCCGGCATGTAAACTATTTCTCTAACAGCCAGCTCAGCGAGACCGACTCGAGCTTTGGCAAGCCGCCATACATCTGCGCCAACCCACCGCGTGCGGTTAATGTCTGGTCCCCTTACTTTGCTTATGCCATTCTTTTCATCCGCCCTGACCACCCGAATGCGGCATAGCGCTTTGCTGGCTAGGCCGCGGTCACCGCGCCGGCTCCTCGCCATCCGTGGCTGCTGGACCGGGAGTTGAGTGATGTGGGGACCCCGATTTGGGGGCGGCTGTGCTGGAGGAGGCGGACGACGCCGCCGGAGGAGGCGCAGTGGAGCAGGCGGGGCCGCAGGAGGCGGCGATGTCCGGGACTGGCCGGATGATGACGAAGACGGTGATGGACATCGCTGCTCCGAAGGCACCGACAAGGCGGCCCCCAACGCATCCAAGCGCCGTGCCGACTTGGGGCTGTTCGGCAGCCGGCCATCCAAGAAGGCCAAATCGTCGGTTGCCGCGACCAAGCGGCATGAGGCCGCCAAGGCGGCCATCGTCCGTAGGGCCCCGAAGTAGCGTCCCATGGTGTCTACGTAAGTGTTTTGGCTGGTTTCGTCTTGGTTTTTCTTCTCTTGCGAGTCTTCTCATTTATGCTTGCCTTGCTGCGCAGGACTCCCTTCTCCATGTCGCGGGCCCCGTCTGCCTCGGTAATTGGGGTAGCAAGCGGTCCTGACTATGCTCTCCGCGTGGACCCGGCCGCCACCCTTCAGGTGGCGATGGACAGGAATGCGCTGGAGGCGCGGGAGGAGCGGGAAGCCGCGGCATGGACGGAGGCCGAGGTGGCGAGCGCGGCGCAGGCGGAGGCCGAGGACGCGACCAAGGCACAGGCGGACGCGACGGCCAAGGCGCAGGCGGATGCGGACGCCAAATCTGCGGAGGACTTGGCCCGCACCATGGTTCCGGAGGCCGCCAACCCGCTGTAGCCGGAGCCGCCGCTGGTGGATAACCAGACGCCGACTTGAGGAGGCGGAGCCGGTCAGACGGCCGACCTCATCGTCTCGGAGGACGCTTAGCACACACTGGGTGCTGATGAGTGTGGTGGAAGCCAGCCCGAAGGGCCGGTGGTGCCGCCCGCTGTCGTTGTCCTGGGAACGGGGGTACCCAGACATGCCTGCCTGCGGCCCATGGCGTGGCTCCACCAACGGCCCGGTACGGCCCAGCTTCAGCAGCAATCACTCAAGACCCTTGCGAGGGGCCGAGCCTCGCGAGCCGGACGACACCAAGACCTCCCTAGGGGCGGCCTCAACAGATTGGCTACCTAGGAGCAGAGATATCTATGCAAGGGGGCACCTCGCGAGGTTCACGTGACGTGAGCCATGACGACCAAGGCCAGGCGGGCGCCAGCGGGCGCAGTGTACCAGTTTCCTCTTTGGTGCTAAAGAGGTAGGTGTAAGCGAGGAATCCCGAGGCATCAGGCACAGGTTTCCATATCGTTGCAACGAGACCAAGGCTAGCAGGACGGTAGGACGGAGGTCATCGCGGAACCCACAGCTGCATCACCACCAGAGCCTTTGGCAGGCGAAGACCACATTTTGTCAGAATAGCTTGTAGTAGTTGTCTCCCTTCAAAATTGGTCGTTGTGGGATCCCTTCCCGCCTACATTTGGGAAGAGGACCAGGGCCTCTATAAATAGGACTAGCCACCACCATAGGAGGGGACGGATCATTTAGACCACCCTCACACGCACCAGCTCACCGAGCTCAAGAACACCTCCCCTCCGGAGGCTATTCATACGTTGTACTTGTTCATCCTCAGCCTGCGAGGCAATCCACCACACCACACTAGAGTAGGGTATTACACCACAGCGGTGGCCCGAACCAGTATAAACCCCTGTGTCTCTTGTTCTTTGAGTTCGTCGAGCTAGGCCGTGAGATCGTTGTGCGAGCAAACCAGTGAGATAGATCTCTTCGTGCGCACCCCAGAGTTCTAATCTCAAGGGTTTGCCGAAACCCAGAATCTGACATTTGGCGCGCCAGGTAGGGGTGCGCTGAAGCTTTATCCCCCACCGGTCGACCTTCCATCGCCTCATGGATCCGATGTCTGACGATCCAAGGACCCACGTCGACCACTGGGCCGCCTGGCCCGCCCGGGCGCCGCCGACCGCCCAAGAAGACCTCAACTCCGCACTCCAGGTGGCCTACGCACCGCCCAACATCCCTGGGCGCGGGCGATGCGGGCTAGCGTCCACCGCCCTCGCGCCACAGCGTGCGCGCGCCACCGCAAGATCTGTAGGCTACGCTGCGGCAACGGCACCACACACCCGACGGGAGCAGACAAACATGTGAGCCGCACTCATCGTGGCGCGGGAGCGCCTGCGATGCAGGTTGGCGGAGAGCGGCCGCGATGCCCAGCTAGAGCGTGTCGCCGAGCTGCTGGACGCTGCCTGTAGAGGTATGCCGCCCTTCTGCTCCTTGACCACGCCTCAGGTTGTGGCGGAAGCGCCCGTGAGGCCCCGGCGAGCTCGCGCGCCCCTGGGGCGTAAGGGGGACCCGACGACACTAACGCTGGACTTGGCGCAGGCCGTCCTGCCTCGACAGCGCCGTCACCAGGAGGGACAAGTGCTGGCGGGCCACCACGGGGACGCATAGGGGTGCCACCCAGCGGCCACCAGGCCCAAATGCCACGACAGGCGGCTCAAAGTGCAGGACACCTGGGAAATGGTCCCGGTGTGGCGGCCGCGGACGGCTATGTGCCCCGCAGGGTGAACCTGGAGTACCTGCCGAGGGAAGACCCCGACCCGTTCCCCGAACCAGGATGGGCGGGTGGAACGCCGAGGCGCGGGCCTTCCATGAGTCGCCTGTAGGCTTCGCCGACCCCTTCAGCGACGACGACGGCGGGCTACAACCAGTATCTTAAGAGCAAACTTACACTAACCCAGAATTGCAGGAGAATCGGGCCGCTGTAGCAGTCGGAGACCCCAGGGCAGTGGCCCTGCCCACGGCAGGGGTAGTGCTCTGGGGGCTGCGTGGGAGAGGCCCGGAGCCTGTACTCCCCCCCTGTCGCACGGAGCAAGGTGTCGCACGGAGGTAGGTCCTCTGCCGGGGGAAGCGCAGGTGAGCCTTTCCCCCCTGCAGAGGGCCCGTGGTCGCCGAGGGCGCCGCTAACGTCCCCCTTACCCCTTGGTCTCGTCCTGGTTTCTGGACGACCCAACGGTGGTCGGGGGTGGCGCAGGGCGGGGCCCTCGCCTAGCGATATGATGTAAGGCTCGCGCCTGTGAAGGTCTCCTCCGGTGACACTCTCACGTAATAATGAGTGGGGCTGTACACGCCCCGGAGTCTCCAGAGTGCCGCCCTCAGGCCTCGGGGGATCCCGCCCATGTCCTAGTGGAAGCACCATGCTCTGCGCTGGCCGTCGACACTGTCCCCCAATGACTATGCTCACAGCTAGTGAAAGCACTTAGCTCCGCACTGGTGAGAAGAAAAGAAGACTAGCTAGGTGCCAGACGCGGCCTTTTGCTTTCGTCCCTTTTTCTGTAGCCCGATTTGCCGCCTTTTTGAGCTGAACTTGGAGTCCCATTTTCGTTGTCAAGTGTGGGGGGAGTCTTCTCTGTTGGAATGGATTTCTTGCGTTTTGGTTGCGTGCTTTGTTTCTAGGCCTGCGCCTGCTACCCCTCCCCTTCCGAGCGCCTCGCAAGCTGGGGGCTGGGCGTGGTATGCGCGTGTCGATCGTGTTCAGGCGAGCCCGGGCAGGCGGCAAACCCCCCGGGACTAAGACTGCGGTGGCCATAGTGTCACCATGCCCACACCTTGCCATAGTCTGGCATCCACTCCTCGCGAGGCCCTTTCGGGCAGACCAGCAGGCTCCACAGGAAATCTAAAACCTCGCGAGCCCACGGAGGGCTCCCCTTAGGAGAAAAGTACGCCGGCAACCACAAAACAAGCTCGAGGCCCGCTTGGATTGAGGTAAGTTACAACAGCAAGCCTGCGGAGGAGCTCGTGAGCTCGCAGAAGCACGTTTCAAGTCTGGCCTAGAAAATAGAACATTACTCTGCTTACACGAGGGGCTCCCCCGCCCAAAAATGCTCTTACATATTGAGGGGTCGTGCCCAAGCCTTTGCGTGCAGGTTCAAAGCGAAGGAGCGCGGGCTCAATTGGACATGTCGCTCGCAGCGTCATTCCGATCCCTTTTGTACACGCTATTGGTGCTGTCGCTGGCGTCGTCTTCACCGTCATCAACTGCACCGCCTTCGTCCTCCACGACCACTACCGCGTCGTCCTCGGCGGTGAAGGCCCTGACCAGAGCGTCCATGTTATCGTCCACCCAGCGCGCCAGGTTGTCCCGGATGGCCCCGGGAACTGGGGCGATGGCGGCGTCGAAGTCGAAGTGGGGATCGATTTTCTGGAGATGATTGAAAACGCAGGAGAACGCGCGCCCAAGGAGGCCTCAGCTCTTTTCTTCAATAAGTTCGCGAGCTCTCGCAGCCTGGTCCTCTAGGCGCATCACGACGTCGGTAAGGAAGCGGAGATTGCTGGCATAGTCTTCTGCGTGGGGATGGGGCGCGTGCTCTTCACAGATGGCGCCCAGCGCCCGGTTGGCCCTCACCCTAAGGGCCCGGAGCATGGGAGCGTGCTCGCGCTATAACATCTGCCGACGACACGCCTCCTCCCTATTCTGCTGCGCGAGGGACGCGACATCGGCAACTTGCTGCTGAAGCGAGAGCAGTTCGGCACGAGCGGACGACAGGTCGGCTAGGACAGAGGTCAGGGCCGCTGCGGCGGCTTTCTCACTCTGCTTCGCCTCGTCCAGCCTCGACCAGAGGGTAGTGGTTCTGCCCTCAGCTTCGGCCTCCAGGAGGTTCAGCTTCAGGTCGTACCTGTTGGCAAGATCCGCACAGGCCTTCGCCACCCTACGGTCAACCTCCTCTTGGATCCCGGCTTCGCGCGCGCTGGCGACATCTTCAGCCAGGGCCACCTCGCGCTCCCTCGTCTCCAACTGCTCAAGCTCGAGGCCGTGCTCCGAGGCCTCCAGCATCAGCGCCTCCTCACGCTTCAAGATTTCCTTCTCTTTCGAAGGCGCCCCCTCATCAACGCCAAGACGGCTCTGCGCGCCTCGACCTGCTGCTCCAAGGTAGTGTTCAGGACCTAGAACTCCCGTTCACGCTCCTCCATGACCTCGCGGCGGAGATCAGCCTCCCTGGCCTCCTCCAAGGCTCGGGCGCTGGCCTCGCACGAGGTCGGAAGGGATGCCTCGGCCTTTGCGCAGGCCCGCTCATGTTGGAGACGCCCGAGGTTGATGGCCACCTTCAGTTGATGCCATTCGTCCTGCAGCTGAAGGCCCTCTGTCTCGAGGTGGGCGTCCACATCCACAAGCTCTTCCCGAGCTGGCTCAGCACACCAATCGCCTCCCAGAAGAGCTCGTGACAAACAGCGCCGCGCCCGCGTGCAAGCTCAAACGCGCGGCCGGGTCCGCCCTCCACACCAGGGGTCGTTGAGGAAGCTCGAGGTGGCTCGCCTCCTCATAGCAGGGGCGTGGAGGACGGCACCTTCTCCGCCTCCCTTCGGGCCTCGGCGGAGGCCCGGTGGGGTGGGGCCTCGTTGCTCGAGGAAGAAGCCAAGGCCGGGATCACCCAGCCGTGGGCGATGACCAGTGGAGGGGCCCTCGGCACGCCTTCAGCGCCCCAGGCAGAACCACGAAGGATGGACGACAAGAACGCTGGGTCAAGATGCCTGGCTGGCGCGTCGCTTCCTCGCCAGGCCCCGCGCCATGCGCGACGGTATGGCAGGGGGAGTCAGGGCCAACAGAGAGTTCGGAGAGGGTGGAGGTCACTTTCCAGGAGACTTCGCCGCGCTCTGGCCGAAGGGACCCTAAAGAGTTGCGATCAGGAGGAGATGCGGCACTCAGGAAATTACGAAGATAAGGTACTCACTCGTCTATGGCAATGTACTTCTTTAGCTTCAATGGTCGGTGTGCATCATCACTGCAGCTCGGAGACCCCTTCCTCTTGCGAAGAGCTTCGAAGTTCAGGCAAAGCTGGCAGAAGCCCCGGGTGCGACCACCAGCGCTAGGAGCGGCTGGTGTGGCCCTTGAGGAGGCAACCTCAGGAGTATCGGGCTGCATCGACCCTTTAGCCTCCGCCTTGCAACTACTCACCAGGGCCTCGGGGGCTCCCACTTGAGGAGCATCGAACTGCGTCAGCCTTTCGGTCGGCTCCTCAGGGCGGCTCACCAAGCCCCAGGGGTCATCACTTCAGGAGCCCCGGGCGATGTTGTCTCTTCAGCAACTTAACCACTAGCATTCGATGGCTGCCGTGCCTCTGCGCCCACCTCCGGGGTGAGCGTTGTGCCGGAAGCGGGCAAGGGAACCACGAAGACAGGGCTATCGCGAGGCCCTTCATGGCCGACTCGGCACAGTCCCCATTCATTGAATGAGGGCATCTGCCTCACGAACTCCACCCTGTTCGAGAAATAGTACAAGAGGCAGCCCTCCTTCGGCATATTGGTTGGCGACGGGTCACCCGTCAGGAGCACAAGCACAGTCCGTTGCGCCTCAGGAGGAAGCCCGGGCGTGTGAAGCCTTGTGGGGTCATCCTTGCTGCCGGAGAAGGTCAACATCGGTCGAGAGTGGTGCTGGAGCGGAGCAATGCGGCGCCGGATGAACTCCTTTACCACCATGGGCGCCGTCACCCCGAGATCTTTTAGCCTGGTCAGCCGATGCTAGACGTGGGCGAGCCGCGGGTCTGCGAGCCTCGCGTGCCCCCAGCCGGAGCTGGGAGCATCTGGTGCCATTGGAAGCAAGAGCAGGGGGCTAAGCACGCCGGCATCCACAAACACCCACCGTTTGTGGAACCCACTCACAACCGGCGAGTGCTTGGAGTTGATCCCCGAGCCAGCCGTCATCCCCACGGCTTGGAGGCTCAAGCATCCCGAGTGCTGCGGGCATCAGTCAGATGTAGCGAGGAGAAATGGCGAAGCAGAGCCATGGAGGGAGCGATTCCCACCATGGCATCACAGACGAAGGCAAAGATGGCAAGGAGAATGATAGACTGGGGATACAAGTGCAGCGCATTGATTTGGTAGTGAGACAACACGACGTTGAAGAAGGCGGAGAAATGGGGAACCAGGCCAGCCCAGAGGGTGTGAAGATGGATGGGGTCGCACTGGCCGTCCTATCAATCGCAGCGCAGGATGCAGGCCAAGCCACCATCGCTACCCACTCATTGGAGTCGTCGGCGAGCGCTGGGTGAACCTTGTCCACCCCTTCCTGGTTGAGCACCACTAACCGCTCGACGGCGGGCTCGAAGGGCGGCGGCGCTTCGGCTAAGGCTTGGGGCTTCTTCTTCCGGCTCGGCGCCATGGCGATGGAGAGGGTTGGATCCTGGTCGGGTCAGAGGAGGAGACCGCTGCTTCCTGGAAGGCGGAGGAGTTGGGGGAGCGCGCTGCTGGTGATGGAGGTGGAGCTGTGTAGACAATGGCGGCCGCCTAGCCTGGCGCATATCAAGGCCGCATGGGGAAGTGGAGGCATCCACGTACCATCGACCGCCATGCGTCGACCAAGGCCGCAGGTGGTTGGCGCCCGTGGCGCTCCGCACTTGCCCTTTGGCTTCGCCCCAAAGCCAAGTTCGAGCGCGCCTTGGGCCCGAGGGCTACTGTCGGTGTCCTGGGAACGGGGGTACCCGGACCTGCCTGCCTGCGGCCCATGGCGTGGCTCCACCAACGGCCCGGTACGGCCCAGCTTCAACAGCAACCACTCAAGACCCTCGCGAGGGGCCGAGCCTCGTAAGGCGGACGACACCAAGACTTCCCTGGGGGCGGCCTCACCAGGTTGTCTCCCGAGGAGCAGAGATATCTATGCAAGGGGGCACCTCACGAGGTTCGCGTGATGTGAGCCATGACGACCAAGGCCAGGCGGGCGCCAGCGGGCGCACTGTACCAGTTTCCTATTTGGTGCTAAAGAGGCAAGTGTAGGCGAGGAGTCCCGAGGCATCAGGCAAAGGTTTCCATATCGTTGCAACGAGACCAAGACTAGCAGGATGGTAGGACGGAGGTCATCGCAGAGCCCACAGCTGCATCACCACCAGAGCCTTTGGCAGGCGAAGACCACCTTTTGTAGAAAGGATAGCTTGTAGTAGTTGTCTCCCTTCAAAATTGGTCGTTGTGGGATCCCTTCCCGCCTACATTTGGGAAGAGGACTAGGGCCTCTATAAATAGGACTAGCCACCACCATAGGAGGGGACGGATCATTCAGACCACCCTCACATGCACCAGCTCACCGAGCTCAAGAACACCTCTCCTCGGGAGGCTATTCATACCTTGTACTTGTTCATCCTCAACCTGTGAGGTAATCCACCACACCACATTCGAGTAGGGTATTACACCACAACGGTGGCCCGAACTAGTATAAACCCCTGTGTCTCTTGTTCTTTGGGTTCTTCGAGATAGGTCGTGAGATCGTGGTGCGAGCGAACCAGGGAGAGAGAGTTCTTCATGCGCACCCCAAAGTTCGAACCTCAAGGGTTTGCCGGAACCCAGAATCCGACACCCGCCAGTACCGAGCTGGTGCCGAGTCGGGTTGTGACGACCCGCGCCTCTGCGAGCTCACGCTGGGCGCCAGCGTTTTCCGTGCCGAGGCTGGTGGGAATCGTGGCTATGAGCCCGCCGACTGGCGACACCGAGGCCACCAGCGCCACTCCGCCTGGTTGGACGCCAGGACCTGGCCCGGCCGCCCCGAACCTTGCGGTTCCCGACGTCCTGGACAAGTTCAACACCCACAGCGCCACCCTCCTGCAGGCGGGAACGAGATGGTAGAAATGTGGACCGTCGTCCGGGTATGCACTTGATCTTGCTTTTTATTTTACTTCTTGCAATCCAAAGTGGGGGCGCGCCAGCGCACCAACTAGGTGTAGCCCCTGAGTTCCAAGCCGGCTGCTGAGCAGGTGGGTTGGAACTTTTAAGGCATGTTTCCGAATGCTTGACGTGTCGCTGACTTGAATGCCCAGAGCAAGATGCTCGCCAAGAGGACTGCCATCTGAACCAGGGCCATTGTACGTGGGCCATCTTTCAGTGGGGCCGCGCAAGCACACCCGCAGGGTGTAGCCCCCGAGATTCGGGCTGACTGCTGAGGAGTCGTGCCAGATCTTCTGGCAACTTCTTGCGTTTGGTTGATGCTGACGTTTCTTTCTAGCTTTGGCAAAGGCCGCCGCTAAGCTGCAGACGCGCGTGGGCGACCTCAATACTGAGCTCCATGCCAAGGAGCAGGAGCTCAGCCAAGCGGCCGTATAGCACGACTGTCTTGTGAAGGAGCTAGCGGACCAGGCGGAGAAGCACAAGGCGGAGGTCCACCAGCTGAAAGACGGGGAGGCGCTCCTCAAGGCTGAGTTCAAGACTCAGCGCTCGGACTAGGCCGAGAGGGACAAGCTGCTGTCGGATGGCTACGGGGTGATAGAGGACATGGTTGAAGGTAAATCCTTTGTTCTTTTGTTGCTTAGTCGCCGACTGCTGTAGGAGGCTGAGTTCTAAACTTTTAGTCTTCTTCTGGACATAATTTCTTCCCGGTCGCTCCGTTGCCGTCTGCCAGGCCATCGAGGCGCGGCGCCATCATCGGAGGAGGATGGGAGCGGACATCCCGCTAAACGCGCCCCGGAATCTGGGCGAGCAGCTCTTGGCCATCAAGATGCGCCTTGAGCCAGCGCATCGCTTGCTCCGCCGTCTTAAGCGTGCCAGGTCACAGGTCCTGGCGGGACTCTGGCCAGATGCACGGACTCCCCAGACACCCAGTCGGACTGCTGACTGGTTGGCAGTGGCGGCCGAGCGGCTCGAGGCATGGAAAGGTGTCGCGGCTCGGGCGGGCGCCAGGGTGGCGCTGGAGTTCACCAAGGCCTGGTACCCGGACGTGAGGCTAGCGCAGCTGGCCACCTTTCGCCAGGAGGCAGGACCAGAGCTAGAGGCGGTGCGCGACGAGCTCGCCAAACGCGCGACGGCCCTTCTCGACTACGCTGACATCGGCATCTTTATCTCAGAGTGGGACAAAGACGGCGCAGAGGTGCCGCCCTCTTGGTTCGGGCTGAACTCGGACGAGGGGGAGAAATCGGCGGAGGAGATCGCCTCCAACGACGAGGGCGAGGAGGATGAGGACGAGGAAGGCGAGGACGTCGCACTAGACGACGAAGCGACCAGCCGGACTCTGCCCGATCGGGCCTCATCCAACGAGCCACGGGAGACCGCATCACCCGCTGCCAACGCCGACCAGGACGAGACCCAAAAGCCGGGCGCCCCACCAGCCGGCGCCTGAGCCACCGCCGACCAGTCCACAACGCCAGCGGCGCCCTTGGCCCAGGCATCTCTTTGTCTTTAAATTTTATCTGTCTTGTACTCGAAAGACAAGTTAATCTCGTGCAATTCCACCCACTGGGGGTGTACTTCAAACTTTGTTGAATGCTGGCCTTGGGCCTTTTGCTATGTAAATAACTTATCTCCACATGCTTGTGTTTTTGCTGGGTTCTGGCTTGGTTTTGCCTTTGCTCTATTTGGCTTTTTCTTTTGCCGCCTTCCTTTTGCTGCCACCCTGGCAGCCGGACAACCGCGCTGCGGTCTGTGGCTGGGTCAGGGACTTGGCCATTTAGGATAGGCAAGTTACTTAGGTCGTCTAGAGCGTGGCTAGTCAAGCGAGAAGCCGGCCGGTCGGCTGCTCTGCAGCCGGACGGGTGAGGCGAGGAGCCGGCCTGGCCTGTGTTGGTGTTCTTCCTTAGTCATTTTTTGTGTGGGCAGCGTTTCTGGCCTTTAGCTCTTGCCAACCGGACAGTCACGCTACGAGCTGTAGCTGGGGCAAAGAGAGGGCTTTGGTGTCGGCACACTACTTAGCCGACTTCGGGTGGTGCCAACTTAGGTCCAGGCGGAGAGCCCCCAGGGCGGCTGACCGGACCCGGGCACGGCGAAAGAAATGAAAGAACACATTCATGGCCAAGCTTATCATAGATAAAAAGGTAGCCCTCGAGTGCGCCTCGGAGGACCTGTTGTCTTTGCCTAATACAAAAGATAGCGTGGTACATACACTGCATCAACTGTAAAACGGGCGGAGAAGATTCGCGTTCAATGGTCGCTCCGTCTCTTTGCCGGAGTTGTCCCTCTTGTGAGCCTTGGGCTTTAGTGCGTTGATGAGGTAGTAGGAGTCGTTGCCAGGGCCTTGCTGATGATGAAAGGCCCTTCCCAAGGAGCCGAGAGCTTGTGCTGGCCGGCTGTTCTCTGTTTCAGCCGGAGCACAAGGTCCCCTTCGCGGAAAGCACATGGCTTGACCTTCCGGCTGTGGTAGCGGTGTAAGCTCTGCTGGTAGATGGCGGGCCGGCTGAGTGCCAGTAGCTGGGCCTCTTCAAGCAGATCGACGTCGTCTTCTCATGCCTCCTTCGCTTTCGCCTCCGTGTACATGGTAATGCGAGGTGAGTCAAACTCGATGTCAGTTGGGATGACACCCTCGGCCCTGTACATGAGGAAGAAGGGTGTGAAGCCAGTTGCTTTGTTCGGTGTAGTCCGTAGACTCCAAAGGATGGCCGACAGTTCTTCGATCCAGCAGCCGACCGAGCGCTCCAGTGGCTCGACTAGTCGGGGCTTGATGTCGGACAGGATGAGGCCGTTTACTCGCTCCACCTGGCCGTTTGACTACGGATGGGCAACAGATGCTAGGTACAGTCGGATCCCTGCGTCGGGCAGAAATAGGCCAAGGCGCCTTTGGCGAAATTTGTGCCGTTCTCGGTGATGATGTTGTGCGGAATGACGTATCGGACGGTGATGTTCACGATGAATGTGATAGCAGTCAGATCATTCAGTTTCTTGATTGGCTTCGCTTCAATCCACTTTTTGAACTTGTCCACAGCGACCAGCAGATGGGTCATGCCGCCGCGTGCTGTCTTGAACGGGCCCACCATGTCTAACCCCCACACGGCAAACGGCCAAGTGAGGGGGATGGTCTTGAGTGCAGAGGCCGGCAGGTGTTGCTTGGAGCTGAAGCGCTGGCACCCCTTGCACTTACGGACCAACTACTTGGCGTCATCCAAAGCAGTGTGCCAGAAAAAAATGATGGCGGAAACCTTTGGCAATGAGGGATCTGGAGGAAGCATGGTGGCCGCATTCGCCTCGATGAATATGCCTGAGGATTGCTATGCCTTTCTCCGGCTCCACGCAGTGCTGGAATACACCAGTCACACTGCGCCTGACAAGCTCTCCGTTGACTCTCGTGTAGGCTGGCACCCGGCGTTGCACCTGCCGGGCTAAGATCTCGTCGGCTGGTAGCTCTCGGCTCACCAGGAAGTTGAAGATGGGCTGTGCCCAAGATGGTGCTTCTACCACTTTCATGAAAGCAATTGGTACCAGGGCGGTCGGCTTGGGAGGCGGCAGGTCGGAGCCGGCCGCTGCTTGCTGTGTCGTTGAAGTCCCCGGGCAGACTGCTGCAGTCCCCAGGCCGGGTTCTGAAGTACCCGTGCCGGGTTCGGGTGCTGCAGCCCCCGGGCCGCTTGCCGAAGTCCCCGGGCCGACTGCTGAAGTCCCCGGGCCAGATCCGACTGCTCCGGGATCAGCCGGCTCGAAGATGGACTCTGATTTCGGCGAAGGCTTGATAGACAGCTTGCGCAGGCACTGGAGGGAGACGCCGGCTGGTATGGCTTGTTGGGTGGAGCCAATCCGGGCCAGGGCGTCGGCTTGCTCGTTGTTGGCCCGTGGCACATGAAGGAAGTCACACCTGTCGAAGTGCCCACTGATCTGCTGGACAAGGAAGCGGTAGCGCGCCCTGTTTGCATCCTTGGCGTCCCAGTTGCCAGACGACTGCTAGACCACCAAGTCCGAGTCGCTGTAGCACAGAATCCGGCGGATGCCAATCTCCCTGGCTAGCCGGAGTCCGTGTACGAGTGCCTCATACTCGGCCACATTGTTGGAGGCAGCACAGTGGATCTGCAACGTGTACTTGAGCTTGTCGCCTTTGGGAGAGGTGAGCACGATGCCGGCTCCCAAGCCGGTGCGCACCTTTGAGCCATCAAAGTGCATCCGCCAATGGGTAGAATCCGGCGCTGGCGGTAGGTACTGGGTCTCGGCCCAGTCGACTAGGAAGTCGGCCAGCGCTTGGGACTTGATGGCGGTGCGGGGCTGGTAGAGGATGGTGTGGGGGGCCACCTCAATGGCCCACTTGGCCACCAGGCCTGATGCACCTCTGTTGCCTATGATCTCAGCAAGGGGGCGGTGCAGACGACCATGATGGTGTGCTCCTGGAAGTACTGCTTCAGCTTCTTGGCGGCAAAGTACAGGCCGTAGCACTTCTTCTGGTAGTGAGGGTAGTTCTTCTTGGAGGCGGACAATACCTCACTCAGGTAGTATACTGGCCTCTGGACCGGCTGGGCCTTGCCGTCTTCTGGGCGCTCGACCACGATCACGGTGCTGACCACCTGGCTTGTGGCGGCAATGTAGAGGAACATGGGCTCTTTAGCAGTCGGCGCGGCGAGGACAGGCAGCGTGGACAGCATCCGTTTGAGCTGGAGGAAGGCCTCGTCTGCCTGGTCGGTCCACTCAAAGCTCGGGGTCTTCTTCATCAGTTGGTAGAGTGGGAGGGCTTTCTCGCCCAGCCGACTGATGAAGCGGCTGAGAGATGCGAAGCCCCCGGTGAACTTATGGACGTCCCGCAGTTGGGTCGGCCTTAGTATCCGCTCGATGGCCTTGATCTTCACGGGGTTGCACTCGATCCCACGCTCAGAGACAAGGAAACCAAGGAGCTGGCCGGCTGGTACTCTGAAGACGCACTTCTCCAGGTTGAGCTTGATCTGAACGCGGCGCAGGTTGTCAAAGGTCTCCCTGAGGTCCTCCAAAAGGGTGCCGTGCTTCTCCGTCTTCACCACAATATCGTGTACATAGACGTGGGCATTTCTGCCGAGTTGCTTGAGGAGGCACTTCTGCATGCAACGCTGAAAGGGTGGAACCGACATTTCTCAAGCCGAACGTCATGGTCAGGTAGCAGAAAGCTCTGAATGGTGTGATGAAGGCGGTCTTCAGCTGATCGGCCGGGTTCAGCTTGATCTTGTGGTAGCCGGAGTAAGCGTCCAGGAAGGACAGCAGCTCGCCGGCCGTGGAGTCGATCACTTGGTCTATCCGGGGCAAAGCAAAAGGGTCCTTTGGACAGGATTTGTTGAGGCTAGTGTAGTCGATACACATACACCACTTGTTGTTCTTCTTCAAAATGAGGACTGGGTTGGCAAGCCAGTCCGGGTAAAACATTTCCATGATGAAGCCGGCTGCCAGAAGCCGGGCAATTTCTTCACCAATGATCCTTCTCTTCTCTTCTGACAGGCAGCGGAGGGGTTGCTTGACCGTCTTTGTGTCCGATCTCACATGTAGCCTGTGCTCGGCGAAATCCGTCGGAACACCCGACATGTCTTTGGGAGACCATGCGAAGATGTCCCAATTCTCATGGAGGAAGTCGACGAGCTCGCTTTCCTATTTGCTGTCTAGGTGAGACCCCACGACAGCAAATCTCTCCGAGTGCGCCGGGTCCAAGGCAATCTTCTTGGTTTCCTTGGCCGGCTAGATGGAGCCCTGGGCCTCCGCGTCCTTGGGGTCGGATGGGATGGCCGGCTGCTCGCTGGCCATGGCCACCACCCGTGCAAGGAGGCGCTTGATACGTCTCCAACATATCGATAATTTATGAAGTATTCATGCCATGTTTACTATTGTTTTATATGATCTTGGTATGATTTGATTAGAACTAACCCGGACTGACGCTGTTTTCAGCAGAACTACCGTTGTGTTGCTTTTGTCCAGAAATAAAAGTTCTCGGAATGCAGTGAAAATCAACGGAGAATTTTTCTGGAAACTATAAAAAATACTGGAAAAAATTCTACCAGAGGGGAGTCCCGGGGGCCCCACGAGGGTGGGTGGAGCGCCCACCCCTCTGTTCACGCCCCTGTGCCTCGTGGACTACCCGTGGGGCCCCTGACTTGTTCTCGATGCCAACTTCTCCCATAAATACAAAAACCTCCAGAAATTAACCTAGATCGGAAGTTCCGCCGCCGCAAGCCTCTGTAGCCACGAGAAATCAATCTAGGCCTTCTTCGGTACCCTGCCGGAGGGGTCCATCATCACCGGAGGCCATGGAGGAGGATCCCGGAGGGGCCATCATCGCCATGAAGGCCAAGGACTAGAGGGAGAACCTCTCCCCATCCAGGGGGCAGGCCATGGAGGAGGAAGCACAAGAGGGAGGACCTCTCCTCCTCTCTCTCGGTGGCGCCGGAGTGCCATCGGGAGGGAAATCATCGTCGCGGTGATCGTCTTAATCAACAACACCATCATCATCACCATTCTCATCTCTTTTACGCGGTCCACTCTCCCGCACCCCGCTGTAATCCCTACTTGAACATGGTGCTTTATGCCACATATTATGATCCAATGATGTGTTGCTATCCTATGATGTTTTGAGTAGATATCCTTTGTCTTTGGGTTGATTGATGATCTAGATTGGTATGAGTTGTATGTTCTATTTTGGTGTTGTCCTATGGTGCCCTCCGTGTCGCGCAAGCGTGAGGGATTCCCGCTGTAGGGTGTTGCAATATGTCCATGGTTTACTTATTGTCTGCATTGCTTGAGTGACAGAAGCATAAACTCGGATAAGTGGGTCACGACATATGGGATAAAGGGGACTTGATGCTTTAATGCTATGGTTGGGTTTTACCTTAATGATCTTTTGTAGTTGCGGATGCTTGCTAGAGTTCCAATCATAAGTGCATATGATCCAAGACGAGAAAGTATGTTAGCTTATGCCTCTCCCTCATATGAAATTGCAATAGTGATTACTGATCTTGTTAACAATTGCCTAGGACAATTCCACACACCGACCCATCATTATTCCACACTCACTATTTATAATATTTTGTAATATATTCTAACTTTATGATAACAGCACCTACTTTTATATTTTAGCTCTCCAATATCATGCAAAGTTATCCTCTTCATACCCGCAACGTAGTTTTATTTCTCGTATCTAGTTGGAAGCAAACGTTCGGTGTACGTAGAGTCGTATCAGTGGCAGATAGGACTTGAGAGAATATTGATCTTACCTTTAGCTCCCTGTGGGTTCGACACTCCATACTTATCACTTCCACCTTTGGAAATTGCTACGATGATTCCCCGCACTTGGGGATTATCAGCACTTCTCTTCGGCGATGACGAGGGACTCGGCCAGCCAACTGTTGGCCGCGGTGCATGCGAGCGACTTCTGGTAGTATTGTTGATGCTACTGCCACCGTCTAACAGGAACCGGGAGAAGCTACTGCCGCCTATTGGCCGCGGTGCATGTCGCGGTAGAGGATGTTGATGCTACTGCCGCCGTCTAACAGGATCCGGGAGAAGCGGCAGGCCCGCCTCTCCGTTGAGAAGGTAGAGTCCAGCACCATTTCATAAACACACGGTGAGGGCATCACGGCCGGGTGGTCCTCACGGCTCGAGCTGATGGGCCTCTCGGACCAGTGCATGAACTGGTGGACCTCTGAGGCGACAGCATTCACCTCTCGGTGATGCTGGTGCCTGCTATGCTTGTCGTCTGCTTCACTGGTGAAGACAACGTAGGTGGCGTTGGCGTCGGGGAACTCGTCTTGGAGCATGCCGACTGGATGTGCCGCGGGCTTCTGAGGAGTTGGAGCTAGTGGGCCGGCTGGCGGAGGCAGTAGGCCCTCGCCCTTGGCAATTCTGGCGACCCAATTGCACTTCCGAGTGGTGTGGTTGGACGGCTTCGCGCCACTGTGGAACTTGCACGGAGCATTGAGGGCTTGATCGAAGGAGAAGGTCGGCAACCAAGAGGCCTTGCCGCCCTTCTGACGTTTGGGGCCGAGCTGCCCGTCCGGCTGCTGGTCTTCGATAGTTGCCACTTGTCGACTGTTGGAAGTCGGTAGCTGGGCCTTGCGCTTGTTGTCAGTCGGCTGTTCGCGCCGGTTGGAGTCACCAGATGACGTTTGAGGAGCCGGCGGGAGCACCTTCCCGGACGCGTCAACCCGAATCTCCGACTTCATGGATGAGTTGGCGATGGAGTACTTGGCCACCACGATCAGGAGCTCATCCAGCATGGTCGGCTTGTCGCACAGGAGTTTGTGCTTGAGCAGAGTGCCTTCTCTGCACTAAGCAGTGAAGTATTCGATGGCTTGCACCTCATGCACCCCCTCGCAGGAGTTGCGCAACTCGGCCCAACGCGTCAGGTAGTCACGGGTGGACTCCGTTGACCCCTGGACGCACATGGAGAGCTGGCGAGGCCTGGGGGCCTGCTTGTAGGTGCTGGTAAAGTAGCAGATGAAGACATCGGCGAAATCCAGCCAGTTGTTCACAATGTATGGCTTGAGGCTGTTCAGCCATGTCTGGGCCGTGCCCTAGAGCATGAGTGGAACGTACTTCACGACAACGCGCTTGGTGCCGTTTGCTATGCTGATGGCTGTGGAGTAGTCGACCAGCCAGTCCTCCAGCTTCACGGCGCTGGTGTACTTGGGAGTGTCTTGAAGGAGCGAGAACCCTTTGAGGAAGGGCTCGTCGTGAATGCGGGGGCCGAACAGGCCGGGCTGATTGCGTCTTCCTCCTCTACGGCCAGGGACTAAGCGAGCCGGTCGATCCGGTGGCGTGCGTCATTCTCGCGGACTCCTTCGTAGGGGCCCAGCCAACCTTCGAGTGTCGGATGATCGATAGGCGATGGAGAGGCCTGCCTCTCCCTATGAGGGGGAGGCGGAAGCTCGTCCCGCCGGTCCTCCACTCATGGACAGCCATGCTGGCTACGGACAACCGTAAGGCGGGTGCACCGGCTGCGGCTAGCAGCCAGCTCTGGGTCTTCCTGACCGCGACCGCCGCCTGTTGGGGACCGGGAGGTCGCTCTGTGCTCACTGTGGGAGGGGTGGTGGCTTTCAACTTGCTTGCCGGCTGCCATCGTGCGGTGGTACGCGTCTTGCTGTGTGGCCGCAGCGTCGAGGATTCATTGAGGCACGCCATCTGGCTGCGCTGCTCGTCGCCCTCCAAGTAATCCAACTCTTCTGCTGCCGCCTAGGGTAGCATAGACCTGGCGTCCGACTCCCAGCATGCTAGCTATGGATGCGTCGTGCTGCCAAACCTCGCCGGATCGGCTGGGCTCGCCAGCAGCCGGCGTGCCGCCTGCGATGCGTTCGATCTCGCGCTGGCAGGCTTCAGCGCGGCGCCTCATGGACGCTATCTTGTTGTGGCTGTCGAGGAGCGTGATACGGAACGCCTCCAGCATCACCCCATCAGCGTTGGCAGCGACGGGGGTGGAGAGGCCCTGCAGGGCCGCTCGCAGCGGGTCCTGGGCTGCTCCATCGGAGTCCCCGTTGTGGCCAGTGACCATCACCTCCGCGATGACGCTGGTGCTGGCGTTGGTGACGACAGGAGGGTGCGGGTCATCGACGACCACCACGTCGGCGGAGGCCGCGTCGATGTCGATGATCATCTCGGAGGGATCGATGAAGGGGTCGATGGAGCCAACGGACTCCAAGTCAGAGGTGGCCCCGTTGGCGATGCAAAGCTTGCCGAGGAATTCGACGAGGCCGTTCGCGGGGCAGGCCGCTCCCGCGTCGGGCGTGGGCTCGTCGCAGAGGCTGAACTTGCCGAAGAAATCAGCGAGGCAGCCCGTGGGGCTGGCTGCCCCCGCGTCAGGCGATGCGCTATCGCATGTGCTAGCGGGCGTGCCGGGCTGGCTGATCAGACAGGACGTGACGTGCTCACCAGAGTGGAAGAGGGTTCCCATCCAGAACGTGTCTCCGGCCGACGGTGTGCTTAGCCCCACGGTGGGCGCAAAATGTCGGGGTAATCTCGTGACATATGCCAGGGGGTGGCTTATCATGGATGGGGACAAGAGCACGTCGTCGGGCCCTGGAAGCGGGAGTGAGCGAGATCTCGAATGAACACGAGTCTTACCCAGGTTCGGGGCTCTCCGAGGAGATAACACCCCTAGTCCTATTCTGCAGGCTCTCCGTGTGATGACTATGATCTGAATGTGGCTACAAGGTTGCTCCTTGAGCTGTATGCTAGAGGAGGGAGAAGAGCAAGGCTAGCCCTAATGGTTCTCTTGCTATGTGTGTGTGTAATGGTGTGGAGGCTGAACCCTTTGCATGGGTGAGCCCGGGGGTTTATATAGGCCTACCCCCAGGGGTACAATGGCAATACGGCTGGGTGTAGGACCCGGACGTCAGTGTCTTGGGCCGCCGGGATCTCCGCCGGCTGCTAGGGCCTGCCGCCTGGTGGGTCCCGCCAGCTGCCGTGAACTCGACCGACAGGTAGGGCCCCCCGCCTACGGACCATGTTGATTGCCTTTTGCTGTAGCCTTGACCTTGATGACGGAGGCCTCGTGAGGGGACGCATGGCTATAGTCCCGCCGCCTGGCGGGCGCTCACTGTAGCCATGCTCCGTCTCATCGGATTAATGGCGCGCAGACTTCGAGAGGAGGGAAGGCCGGCTGCTAGAGGTTGGCCCACCCCCGAGGCCGCCTTCCTGGGGCACGCCGCCTTCTTGTTGCTCGCGGATAGGTAGGGCCCACCGCATGTGGGCCGTACCGACCACCCGTCATGGAAACATGGCCCTAGATGACATAGGCCATGTCATGAGCCGTATGGCTATAGTGCTGCGCCGGGCAGGCGGGTGACCGCTTGGTCGGCTTGCACTGTAGCCACGCTCTTCCATCATACGTGGGAGGGGGTGATCCTGTAGCCATGACCTGTCTTGTCATAATGAATGGGTGCAGGCTCCGAGAGGAGGAGTAGCCGTCTGCTAGGAGCCGACCCTCTGAGGCCGCCTTCTAAGGGTCCGCCGTCTTCTAGGAGCCGGCCACCTGGGCCAGCCGGCCCAAGGAGCCGGCCGCTCGTCTAGAAGGCGCGAGGGTCTTGCTGGCCCCGATGTCTTGAAATGTTATGGGTGCAGATGAGGCTACCCGTGGTCAATCCCTCCGACACCACTCTTTTGGATTACAAAGACTTTAATTATGATAGTTGCACTTTGATTGATTGTATTTCTCTGTTGCAATCCATGATAAATTCACCCCATGCTTATGAACAAAATAAAGCTTTCACTAAACATATTGTTGATGCTATGATGAAAGCTTTAGAAGAAAAGTTGGAATTAGAAGTTCCAATTCCTAGAAAATTACATAATGAATGGGAACCTACTATCAAAGTCACGATTAAAAATTATGATTGTTTTGCTTTATGTGACTTGGGTGCTAGTGTTTCTACAATTCCGAAATATCTATGTGATGTGCTTGGTCATACCGATATTGAAGAATGTTCTTTAAATTTGCACTTGGCAGATTCTACTATTAAAAAGCCTATGGGAAGAATTAATGATGTTCTTATTCTTGCAAATAGGAATTATGTACCCATAGATTTTATTGTTCTTGATATTGATTGCAATTCGTCTTGTCCAATTATTCTTGGTAGACCATTTTTACGTATTATTGGTGCCGTGATTGATATGAAAGAATGCAATATTAAATTTCAATTTCCAGTAAGGAAGGGTATGGAACACTTCATCAAGTTTGTTGGACCAATTATTTCCAGATCTATTAACAGTCTTTTGCAAAATTAATTTGAGCTCTCTATTACTCAATTATACTTGACCACTAGACTGTGGGTGATATGGGGATGCAATTCTATGATTAACATCATACTTAGCAAGCATTTTACGAAAAGCACCATGAATAAAATTGAACCACCATCAGTCATTAAATATCTAGGGACTCCAAACCATGGAAAAATAACTTCTTTAAGCATCTTAATAGAGGTGTTATGATCAACACTACTAGTTGGAATAGCTTCTACCCACTTAGTAACGTAATCAACAGCAACTAAAATATGTGTATACCCATTAGAGGAAAGGAACGGTCCCATATAATCAAGACAAGACAATTGAATAATTCATAGGCATTTCTTGACGTCTGCTAGTATTACCAATTCTTTGACATTCATCACAAGACAAGACAAATTTACGGGCATCTTTGAAGAGAGTAGGCCAATAAAAACCGGATTGTAATACCTTATGTGAAGTTCTATCTCCAGCATGGTGTCCTCCATAGGCCTCGGAGTGACACTTGCGTAGGATCTGTTCCTGTTCATGCTCAGGTATATAAATTTAGAAACAACGTAATTAGCATAATCAGCATACCATGGAGCAGCACGAGAAGCATTTATGACAGCCAATTGTTCATCGGGAAATCTATCATCAATAGGTAGTGGGTCATCAAGAACATTCTCTAACCTAGACAAGTTGTCTGCGACGGGGTTCTCTGCTCCCTTTCTATCAATAATATGCAAATCAAATTCTTGTAGCAAGAGAACCCATCTGATAAGTCTAGGTTTAGCATCTTTCTTTTCCATAAGGTATTTAATAGCAGCATGATCAGTGTGAACAGTTACTTTAGAATCAACAATATAAGGTCTGAACTTATCATAAGAAAATACAACTCCTAAAAATACTTTTTCAGTAGTAGCATAATTTCTCTGGGCATTGTCTAGAGTTTTACTAGCATATTGGATAACATTTAATTTCTTATAAACTCTTTGTCCTAGAATAGCACCTACAACATAATCGCTAGCATCACACATAATTTCAAAGGGTAAATTCCAATCAGATGGCTGAACAATAGGTGCAGAAATCAATGCTTTCTTAAGTATATCAAATGCTTCTACACGATCATCATCACAGACAAAAGGCCTATCTTTTTGTAAGAGATTAGTCAGCGGCCTGGAGATTTTAGAGAAGTCCTTAATGAACCTCCTATAAAAACCGGCATGACCAAGGAAACTTCTTATACCTTTAATGTCCTTGGGACACGACATCTTTTCAATAGCATCAACTTTATCTTTGTCAACTTCAATACCTCTTTCGGAAATTTCATGCCCCAAGACAATACCTTCATTAACCATAAAGCGACACTTCTCCCAATTCAAGACAAGGTTAGTTTCTTCACATCAACTCGATCAAGGTTGCTCAAGCAATCATCAAAAGAAGTTCCATATACGGACAAATCATCCATGAAAACCTCAACAATCTTTTCACAAAAATGAGAGAATATAGCCATCATCCATCTTTGAAAGGTAGCAGGTGCGTTACATAAACCAAAAGGCATACGTATATAAGCAAAATGTACCGAAAGGGCAAGTAAAAGTGGTCTTTTCTTGATCCTCTTTTGACACCGGTATTTGAGAGAAACCGGAATAACCATCTAGAAAGCAAAAATGCATATGTTTGGATAATCTTTCTAGCATTTTATCAATAAAAGTTAAAGGGTAATGATCCTTTTTAGTAGCTTTATTTAGTTTACGGAAGCCTACCATTCTATAACCTGTAACAATTCTTTGTGGGATCAATTCATCTTTATCATTAGGAACAACAGTAATACCTCCCTTCTTAGGGACACAATGGACAGGACTTACCCATTGACTATCAGCAACGAGATAAATTATACCTGCCTCCAGAAGCTTTAGTATTTCTTTTCTTACCACTTCTTTCATCTTAGGATTTAACCGTTGTTGTTGATCAACAACTGGTTTAGCGTCTTTCTCCTATTTTATTTTGTGCTGGCATAGAGTGGGACTAATGCCCTTAAGATCATCAAGAGTATATCCAATAGCAGCACGGTGCTTCTTCAGAGTTTTCAATAATTTATTCTCTTCATTCTCTGAAAGGCTAGCACTAATAATAGCAGGATATATCTTTTTCTCATCAAGATAAGCATATTTAAGAGTATCAGGTAATGGTTTTAGCTCAAACACGGGATCACCCTTGGGTGGAGGAGGATCCTCTAGGATTTCAATAGGCAAGTTGTGTTTCAAAATGGGTCCCTGTTTAAAGAATACTTCACCTATTTCCCTTCTTTCATTCATAAACATATCATTTTCATGGTGTAGCAAATATTGTTCTAATGGATCATTAGGAGGCATGGCGATAGAAGCAAGACCAATAATTTCTTCTTTACTAGTCAATTCCTCATCACGGGGTTGTCTACGAAATTTAGCAAAGTTAAACTCATGAGACATATCCCCCAAACCAATAGTAACAACATCTTTTTCGCAGTCTATTCTAGCATTAGTAGTATTCAAGAAGGGTCTACCAAATATAATGGGACAAAAGTCATCTTGTGGGGAACCAAGAACAAGAGAATCAGCAGGATATTTGACTTTCCCACACAAGACTTCAACATCTCTAACAATCCCAACTGGAAAATAGTATCTCTATTGGCAAGATTAATTGTAACATCAATTTCTTCTATCTCAGCAGGTGCAATATCATGCATAATTTCTTTGTATAAGGAATGAGGTATTGCACTTGCACTAGCACCCATATCACATAAGCCATGATAACAATGATCTCCTATTTTAACAGAAATAATAGACATGCCTACAACAGGTCTATGTTTCTTTTTAGTGTCAGGTCTAGCAATTCTAGCAGCTTCATTACGGAAGTAAATAACATGCCAATCAATATTATCAGCCAAGAGATCTTTAACCATAGCAATAATAGGTTCAACTTTAATTTGCTCAGGGGGTTTGGGTGTCCTAATATTACTTTTGTTGACCACAGTTGAAGCTTTAGCATGATCCTTTATTCTAACAGGGAAAGGTGGTTTTTCAACATAAGCAGTAGGAACAATAGGATCATTATAAGTGATAGTCTTTTCTTCAACTTTAATAGGTGCAACTACTTTTCCTTCAATGTGAGGATTATATTTAAACAACTTCTCCTTAGGGAGATCAACATGAATAGCAAAGGATTCACAGAAAGTAGCTACTATCTCAGAGTCAAGTCCATATTTAGTGCTAAATTCACGGAAAAAATCGGTATCCATAATAGATTTAACACAATCAAACTTAGGTGCTATACCTGACTCCTTACCTTCGTCGAGATCCCAATCTTCAGAGTTGCATTTAGTTACTTCCAATAACTCCCATTTGAATTCAATAGTCTTCATCATAAAAGAGCCAGTACAAGAACTATCGAGCATGGATCGATTATTGAGAGAAAGCCGAGCATAAAATTTTTGAATAATAATTTCTCTGGAGAGCTCATGATTGGGGCATGAATATAACATTGAACAAAGCCTCCCCCAAGCTTGAGTGATGCTTTCTCCTTCGCGAGGCCAAAAATTATATATATAATTATGATCGCGATGAACAAGATGCATAGGATATAACGTTTGATGAAATTCCAATTTCAATCGGTTGTAGTTCCGTGATCCCATATCATCACATAGCCTAAACCATGTAAATGCATTTCCCTTCAAAGATAAAGGGAAGACCTTCTTCTTGATAACATCCTCGAGCATACCTGCAAGCTTAAATAATCCACAAACTTCATCCACATAGATTAGGTGCAAATCAGGATGTAATGTTCCATCACCAGTGAAAGGATTAGCTAGCAGTTTCTCTATCATACCCGAAGGAATTTCAAAGTAAACATTTTCAGTAGGTTCAGTAGGTTGAGGAGCAACTCTTTTCTCTACTGGTCGGGGTGAAGAGACCCGAACAAGCCCCTCAAAGGATTACTTTCCATAGTAACAAGTGACAGTAAATTTCAGCACACTATATAAATTTTTCCTTACCAAATTCCACCTACCAAAGGCGCTTCACTCCCCGGCAACGGCGCCAGAAAAGAGTCTTGATGACGCACAATTATAGGGGATCTATCGTAGTCCTTTCGATAAGTAAGAGTGTCGAACCCAACGAGGAGCAAAAGGAAATGACAAGTGGTTTTCAGTAAGGTATTCTCTGCAGGCACTGAAATTACCGGTAACAGATAGTTTTGTGATAAGGTAATTTGTAACGGGTAGCAAATAATGAAAGTAAATAAGGTGCAGCAAGATGGCCCACTCCTTTTGGTAGCAAAGGACAAGCCTGGACAAACTCTTATATGAAGGAAAACGCTCCCGAGGACACATGGGAATTATCGTCAAGCTAGTTTTCATCACGCTCAGATGATTCGCGTTCGTTACTTTGATAATTTGGTATGTGGGTGGACCGGTGCTTAGTTACTGCCCTTTCTTTGAAATGTATCCCACTTATGATTAACCCCTATTGCAAGCATCCGAAGCTACAAAAGAATTATTAAGGTAAACCTAACCATAGCATGAAACATATGGATCCAAATCAGCCCCTTATGAAGCAATGCATAAACTAGGGTTTAAGCTTCTGTCACTCTTGCAGCCAATCATCTACTTATTACTTCCCAATGCCTTCCTCTAGGCCTAAACAATGCTGAAGTGTCATGTAGTCAATGTTCACATAACACTACTAGAGGAGAGACAGCATACATCTCATCAAAATATCGAACGAATACCAAATTCACATGACTACTTATAGCAAGATTTCTCCCATGTCCTCAGGAACAAACGTAACTACTCACAAATCATATCCATGTTCATAATCAGAGGGGCATTAATATGCATAAAGGATCTGAACATATGACCTTCCACCAAAGAAACCAACTAGCATCAACTACAAGGAGTAATCAACACTACTAGCAACCCACAGGTACCAATCTGAGGCTTTGGGACAAAGATTGGATACAAGAGATGAACTAGGGTTTTAGAGGAGATGGTTCTGGTGAAGATGTTTGTAACACCCCGGATGTAACTTGCCATATTTGTAACTCCGACTCTTGCCATTTTCGGCTATGTTATATGTTTTTCCCTCCGTGTCGGGTTTTGTCTTTCGTTTTGTATTTTGTCATGTCATGCATTTTCATATCATGTCATCATGTGCATTGCATTCGCATACGTGTTCGTCTCATGCATCCGAGCATTTTCCCCGTTGTCCGTTTTGCAATCCGGCGCTCCTATCTCCTCCGGTGCACCCCTCTTGTTTTCTTTCGTGTGCGTGTGTCAAACTTTCTCGGAATGGACCGAGGCTTGTCAAGTGGTCTTAATATACCACCCGGAGACTACCGGTCAAGTTTCGTTCCATTCGGAGGTCGTTTGGTACTCCAACGGTTAACCGGGCATCCGCTAAGTCCATTTGAGTGTCCAGCAAAAACGCCCTCCAAAACCAGCCCAAAACCCACCAAACTCTCTTCCATGCTCTAGGTCGTTCGATCACGATCGTGTGGGCGAAAACCGCACCTCATTTGGAGCTCGAGCTCAGCCTCGCGAGATCCGATCTAGGCGACCCCCTCCTCCGGCGCCGCCTCCCTCCCTCGGCCCCTTCTTCTCCTCCGGCCAGGCGCCGCCAGTCCCTGCCTCGCCGCCGTCGAGCTCGAGCTCAGCCTCGCGAGATCCGATCTGGTACAGCCCCGTTGACCTCCCCCGCGCGTCCCTTTTTTTCCCCAAGTCCCAGAATTTTATCCTCATGTGCTCCTGTTCCCGATGCTATAACATCGTGCATGTAGCTCCGATTCGCGCGTATAATATGTCAAATTGTTCGTCTCGTGATGCTATTCATTTTGTTCAATTGCACCATGCTCATTAGAGGTCATCTTGATGCTCAAATCTTCGTTGGAAGAGGGCTAGTTGCTGTTATTCTCTGGTTCTTGACAGAACTTGGAGATTTGTCATTTTTGTATCATTAAATCTGTGCATCTTTTGAGCATGAGCTCTACATGTGTTTTGAAGTATGCCATGCCATATTTCCAGTGGTATAGTCCATGTATTTTTTGTGATCTCTGCGGTGACTATCACAAGCATGCAAAGTAGGCCCCGTAATATTTCTGATTCCAGGGACAGTGATTTCTCTAAGTCCTTGTCTGCTGTAATTTTGTTGCCATGTAAACTTGATGCTACAGAGAGATCCGTGCATATTTTGGAGATGTTCAGTAAGGATGTTTTGTAACTATAGTTGTAATTGATCCATTCCTGCAATTGTTTGCAATTTAAGAGTACCATAGAATGACTCAATCTTGCTCTACTTTTGCTATAAAATATTTCTGGCAGATTCTTATCATGACATGCATTTTTGCCAAGCTTATTGTAGTTGATCCATACATTCTATGCAATTGTTCTTGCCATGGTTAGCTTAATAAACATGCCATCTTGCTGTAGGTATGCTTGGTTTGTCATGCATTGCTCTGTAGTGAGTGCATCAAGCTCACAAAGTGGCCTACATATTAATATTTCTGCCATGCTCTGTTTTCTGCCAAGTCTGAAACCTGATAACGAAACTTGCTATGTTTACATGCTTGCCATCATATCTTCTGGTCCTTTTTGGCTTATGGTCAGTAAGGGACTTTTGTCATGTGCGTCTAGTAGAACACTACCATGCCTTCTTTTGCTATGTTAAGTTCCTGTAGCATGTTAATTTCGTGCTCTGAACATTGCTACCTGATGCCGATTTCTGCCATGTCCAGTTTTTCACCAAGTCTGTGAACCTGTAATCTTTTGCACTTTCGCCATGCTTGTTTGAGCTTGATATGTTGTGAACTAGCCATACCTCAGTGTTCATCTTGTGTCTAGCATCTCCTGTAGATTACTGCCATGTGCTTTGTTGCCATGTTGGGGTTCTGTAGCAGTGTTACTTGTTGCATTTTAAGTGCTATCTTGCTGTTTATCGCAGATTAGTGTCATTCTTGTTTTGCTCGCCATTTGCAAACCGTGCATCCGATTCCGGTGTTCTTTATATCGATTTCGACCGAAATAATCTCATCTTTCCAGTGGCATGCTTGGTTTGCCAAGTTACTGCCATATTCATCATTTTCCTTCTGGAGCTCGCATATGCATCGCATATCATATCTTGCATATCATACATGTTTTGCATCATGTTGCTTGCGCATTTCTCGTTGTTGATTGTGGTTCCGTTTGTTTGTGTTCTTGTCTTGGGTAGAGCCGAGAGACGAGTTCGTGAACGAGGAACCTGTCGAGTACGCTTACGAGGATCAAGCTTTCGACAACTCTGAGAATCTTGCAGGCAAGATGACCACCCCTCGAAATCACTTCTATCTTTGCTATGCTAATTGTTCACTCTATTGCCATGCTCGCTACTTATATTTTGCTATATCATGTCTCCCATTTTTAGCCATGTCAGCCCTAACCATCCTCTCCTAGCAAACCGTTGTTTGGCTATGTTACCGCTTTTGCTCAACCCCTCTTATAGCGTTGCTAGTTGCAGGTGAAGTTGAAGTTTGTTCCATGTCGAAACATGGATTTGTTGGGATATCACAATATCTCTTATTTAATTAATGCTCTATATATATGTGTTAAAGGGTGGAAGGCTCGGCCTTATGCCTGGTGTTTTGTTCCACTCTTGCCGCCCTAGTTACTGTTATACCGGGATTATGTTCCTTGAGTTTGCGTTCCTTACGCGGTCGGGTGATTTATGGGACCCCCTTGACAGTTCGCCTTGAATAAAACTCCTCCAGCAAGGCCCAACCTTGGTTTTACCATTTGCGACCTATACCTTTTTCCCCCGGGTTTTCGTGAGCCCGAGGGTCATCTTATTTTAACTGAGCAGACTGCGGGGGCCCCTCCTGGACTGTGCTCCTTCGAGTGTTGGTCCGAACTGAGCAGACTGCGGGGCCCCCTCCTGGAAACTCGAGGTCTGGTTTTACTCGTAGGATGTCTCATCCGGTGTGCCCTGAGAACGAGATATGTGCAGCTCCTATCGGGATTTGTCGGCACATTCGGGTGGCTTTGTTGATCTTGTTTTACCATTGTCGAGATGTCATGTAAACCGGGATTCCGAGACTGATCGGGTCTTTCCGAGAGAAGGTTTATCCTTCGTTGACCGTGAGAGCTTATGATGGGCTAAGTTGGGACACCCCTGCAGGGTAATATCTTTCGAAAGCCGTGCCCGCGGTTATGAGGCAGATGGGAATTTGTTAATGTCCGGTTGTAGATAACTTGTCACTTGACCCAATTAAAATACACCAAGCGCGTGTGTAGCCGTGATGGTCTCTTTTCGGCGGAGTCCGGGAAGTGAACACGGTCAGTGTTATGTATGACGTAAGTAGGTGTTCAGGATCACTTCTTGGTCATTGCTAGATGACGTCTGTTCCGTTGCTTCTCTTCTCGCTCTCATATGCGCAAGTTAGCCACCATATATGCTTTTGCCGCTGCAGCTCCACCTCACTACTCCTCTTTGCCCTATAAGCTTAAATAGTCTTGATCCCGCGGGTGTGAGATTGCTGAGTCCCCGTGACTCACAGATACTTCCAAAACAGTTGCAGGTGCCGATGATGCCAGTGCAGATGATGCCGTCGATCTCAAGTGGGAGTTCGACGAGGAACGTGGTCGTTACTATGTGTCTTTTCCTGATGATCAGTAGTGGAGCCCAGTTGGGACGATCGGGGATCTAGCATTTGGGGTTGTCTTATTTTCATCTAGATTTTGACCGTAGTCGGTCTATATGATTGTATTTTGGATGATGTATGATGATATTTATGTATTGTGTGAAGTGGCGATTGTAAGCCAACTCTTTATCCCATTCTTGTTCATTACATGGGATTGTGTGAAGATGACCCTTCTTGCGACAAAACCACTATGCGGTTATGCCTCTAAGTCGTGCCTCGACACGTGGGAGATATAGCCGCATCGTGGTTGTTACAAGTTGGTAATCAGAGCCATCCCCGACTTAGGAGCCCCTGCTTGATCGAGTCGCTGGCGTTGTTGAGTCTAGAACAAAAAAAGTTTTGAGTCTTAGGATTATATATATCGGAGAGTAGGATTCTTTTTACTCCTCAGTCCCTTCGTCGCTCTGGTGAGGTCTCCTGACGTAGAAGTTTTGACTACTCTCTCCTCAAATTTCACTAAATTTCTTTTTAGGATCCCGCGGGTATCTTGGAATCATTCCGATCGATTTGTGACGAGAACATTGTTCTTGGTGCCTCCTGACATTTAGGGGTTGTGGCAGTGTCCCGGGGAGTTGAGCTCCGAGGTGTTGTCGTCACAATTTTATCGTTGCAGTTCTGGAATACCTGAGTTTCGCCGACATCGAAATCTCTTTTATGCAGTTGTTGGTGAGATCACCTCGACGCCACCCAGTATTGGGGCGGGAGTTCGGGAGTATTGCCATGACTTGTATAACGGATGTTTTTCGAAGGTTGAGGTAAACGATTTCCGAAGGTTTCTTGGTTATGTGTTGACGGATAGATACAGCTGGATCTAGGGATTGATAGTTTGGGTGATATATATTTGTGTCCCCTGTATCCCCTACACCAGATTGCATAACCAGAAAGTTTCGGGAGTTTATAAGTGGGAATTCAAGTAGCCTTAGGATATCTTTCCGACAGACGCATGATATGAGGTTGGGGTTCGACGTCTAGTGGTCCGCCTGTATACGGTTGATTTTACAGTGGTCTCGTTGTGTCTTAAAGAGTCCATGGCCTTGCCGACTCGGGGACGCTTCGTATGTCATGTGCACAGCCTTGTACATGATGGTGCTGTACGATTGAGCCCGTGTGGGCCCCACCACGAAAACTTTGGACGAAATATCTATCATATGTTTGTTCCGGCTTATTCTGCAAGCCAATACCTTGTTTTATTTTGTATTGTGGCATTTGAGTTGCTTCGAATTCAATTGTTCATTCCATATCTTTTTCTAGTGGCTTCTCAACTTATGGAAGTGTGATGATTTACTACGGAATTCATTCGTTCATCTTCGTTCGAATGTTTATTGTGAAGACTATATGTTGCAATTTCTATCCGTTGATTCTACTTATCTTTTTGTCTATCAAGATGCTAACGGATGTCACCCTCTTCAGGATGGCTCCGCCAACGCGCCAGAATCCGGATCGCAATGAAGGGAGTCAAGCGAACCCTCCGCCACCACCTCCACCTCCGGAGGCATGGCAAGCAATCATGGCAGCCACCAACGCCAATGCTCAGATGATTCTGCAACTCTTGCAAGAACGTACTCAAGGGCAAGGCAATCAAGGCAATCAAGGTCAAGGCAACAATCAGTTCCACTTTGCCACTCTCAACCAGTTTCTCGCAAATCAGCCCAAGTCTTTCAGCTACTGTGCCGAGGCCACGGATGCCGATGATTGGCTCGTGGACATCAACAAGCATTTTGAGTGTAGCAATGTCAGGCCTGAGGACTTTGTCAAGTTCGCTTCTTTCCAGATCAAGGACCAAGCTGCTGATTGGTATCAACAATACAAAGATTCCAGAGGAGGTCGTGTGATTACTTGGACTGACTTCTGTCGGGACTTGAAAGCGCACCACATTCCACAAAGTGTTGTTGAGAGCAAGCGTGAGGAGTTCTGCAATCTCAAGCAAGGAAACATGTCTGTGTATCAATACAACATTCAGTTTCAGAAACTTGCTCGCTTCGCTAAACAAGACGTTCCTGAGGAGAAGAGTATGATCTATCACTTTAGAGGTGGCCTTAAAGAGGATCTGCAGTTAGCTCTCGTTCTTGTTGAGCCTACTCACTTTGATCAATTCTACAATATGGCACTGAAGCAAGAGGCTGCTCAGCTCAAGTGTGAGGCTTCTAAGAAGAGAGTCAGGGATGCAGTTCAGTCTTCTTCTTCCTCACTTGTGACAGCTAAGCAACAGAAGTTCTGGTTGCCTCCTCCTCCTCCGTTTCGTCAGCCTTACCAACAGAAGAACAAAGGTGGCCATGGTTCTTCAAACTCTTCCAACTCTGGCTATCAGAACAAGTCTCAGAATCAAGCTCCAAAGTCCAATGCTCCTTATCACCGTCCACTCTCAGAGGTGACTTGCAACTGTCAGCAGAAAGGTCGCTATGCTAACAAGTGCTTCAACCAGAGGCGTCTTCCTCCTCCTCCTCCTGTCAGATCTTCCAGCAATGCAGTGGTCAAGCATAATCCAAAGTTTGCAAAGGTGAACATGATGAATGCAGCTCAAGCGGAGGAATCTACTGATGTGATAATGGGTAATCTCTCAGTTAATGATATTCCTGCAAAAGTTCTTTTTGATACTGGTGCATCGCATTCTTTCTTGTCATACCCATTTGCATCGAAGCACAATGTTGACACAGAGATTTTATCCAAAGTTATGCAAGTTGTTTCTCCGGGTAAGCTTTTGTCTTCTAGTTTGGTTGCTCCCGATGTCTCCATCAAGATGGGCGACTATAGATTCCAGTCTTCTCCAATTGTTCTTGGTGATTCGGATATTGATCTTATTCTCGGGATGGACTAGCTTTCTAAGCACAAGGCTAAACTTGATTGTGCTGCCAGGGAAATTCAATTGACACACTCGTCTGAGGATGTGATAATTTTTGCCGCTCGTGATGAAACCATTCTGTTTTTCTCTCTCAATGAGAAGGGCGCATTGGATGCCATCTCTCAAATTCCAGTCATTTGCGAGTATCAATATGTCTTTCCAGAAGAGCTTCCGGGTATGCCTCCGCACCGGCCAGTTGAGTTCGTTATCGAACTAGAGCCTGGTACTGTACCCGTTTGCAAGCGTCCATACAAGTTGGGACCAAACGAGCTGAAGGAATTGAAGAAGCAGCTCGATGAACAAGAGCGTCTGGGCTTGATCAGACCGAGTTCTTCTCCATGGGGTTGTGGTGTTCTTTTTGTCAAGAAGAAGGATGGCACGGACCGACTTTGTGTCGACTACCGTCCATTGAACAAGAAGACAATCAAGAACAAGTATCCACTTCCCAACATCAATGAGCTATTTGAGCAACTCAAAGGGGCCAAAGTATTCTCGAAGCTTGACCTTCGTATGGGTTATCATCAGATTCGCATTCGTGAAGAAGATATTCCCAAGACAGCATTCAGAACAAGCTTTGGTTCTTATGAATATACTGTCGTGTCTTTCGGCCTTGTCAATGCTCCTCCAGTGTTCTCTCGGATGATGAATTTCATCTTCAACCCCTATACCAATGAATTCGTTCTGGTGTATCTCGATGATATCTTGGTCTTCTCCAAGAACAAGCAGGATCATGCCAAACATTTGTGATTGGTGCTCGACAAGCTCAGAGAGTATCAATTCTATGCGAAGTTCTCCAAATGTGAGTTTTGGCTCGATGAAGTTCTTTTCCTTGGTCACATCATCTCTGCCAAAGGCATCGCTGTTAACCCCGAGAAGGTGTCCGCAGTTCTGGATTGGGAACCTCCTCAAAATGTCAAGCAGCTCCGCAGTTTTCTGGCTCTTGCAAGCTATTGCCGAAGATTCATTGAGAATTTCTCCAAGATTGCAAAGCCTCTTTCCAACCTCCTACAGAAGCATGTGAAGTATGTCTGGTCTCCTGAGTGTGACGTTGCTTTCAACACTCTCAAACAGAAACTAGTCACAGCTCTTGTCTTGACTCCTCCTGATGAATCCAAGCCGTATGAAGTTTTCTGTGATGCTTCTCTCCAAGGTCTCGGTGCTGTATTAATGCAAGAGAAGAAAGTTGTGACCTATACCTCTCGGCAGTTGAAGCCCAATAAGAAGAACTACCCCACTCACGATCTTGAGTTGGCAGCAGTTGTCCATGCATTGATTACGTGGAGACATCTGTTGTTGGGAAGACAAGTGGACATTTTCACTGATCACAAGAGTCTCAAGTATATCTTCACTCAGCCCAACCTCAACCTCAGACAGACTCGATGGGTCGAAATGATTCAAGAGTACAATCCAAGTATTGAATATACTCCAGGCAAGGCTAATGTCATTGCAGATGCTTTAAGCAGGAAAGCTTATTGCAACAGCTTAATTCTCAAGCCTTTCCAACCGGATCTTTGTGAAGCTTTCCGCAAGCTGAATCTCCAAGTTGTTCCTCAAGGCGTTCTTGCCAACCTCATAGTATCTCCTACTTTGGAAGATCAAATTCGTGAGGCACAACTCCTTGATGCCATGGTGAAGAAGGTGAAACGTGGTATCGACAAGGGTCTTTCCAAATACAAGTGCTATCGCATTGATGACACAGACACTTTGTTCTTCGAGGACCGGATTGTGGTTCCGAAAGGTGATCTAAGGAAAGTCATAATGAACGAGGCGCACAATTCTCTCCTTTCCATTCATCCTGGAAGTACGAAGATGTATCATGACCTCAAGCAGTCGTATTGGTGGACTCGAATGAAGCGAGAAATTGCACAATTCGTGAATGAATGTGATGTCTACCGAAGAGTGAAAGCAGAACACCAACGACCAGCTGGTCTCCTCCAACCTCTTGCTATTCCGGAATGGAAGTTTGATCATATCGAAATGGACTTCGTGACTGGATTTCCCAAGTCCAAGCGCGGAAATGACGCTATTTTCGTTGTCATTGACAAGCTCTCTAAAGTGGCTCATTTCCTTCCCATCAAAGAATCCATCACAGCAGCTCAGCTGGCAGAGCTCTACACCTCCAGAATTGTCTCCTTGCACGGCATTCCACAATTGATTTCTTCTGATCGTGGAAGCATCTTCACCTCTAAGTTCTGGGACTCCTTCTAGAAGGCAATGGGCACAAATATTCCCTTCAGCACAGCTTTTCACCCTCAAACTAGTGGCCAAGTCGAGCGAGTCAATCAAATTCTTGAAGATATGCTCAGGGCTTGTGTCATTTCCTTTGGCATGAAATGGGAAGATTGTCTTCCTTATGCTGAATTCTCCTACAACAACAGCTTCCAAGCGAGTTCGGGCAAGGCCCCATTCGAGATCCTCTATGGCAGAAAGTGTCGTACTCCTCTCAATTGGTCAGAGACTGGTGAACGCCAACTTCTTGGCAATGACTTAATCACTGAAGCTGAAGAAATGTGTAAAGTCATCCGTGATAATCTCAAAGCCGCGCAATCGCGCCAGAAGAGTTACTATGATAGTAAGCATCGTGATTTGGCTTTCGAGATCGGAGACCATGTCTACCTCCGCGTCTCTCCAATGAAAGGCACTCGTCGCTTCGGTATCAAAGGGAAGCTTGCCCCTAGATACGTGGGTCCTTTCAAGATCATTGGTAAAAGAGGCGACCTCGCCTATCAACTTGAGCTTCCTTCCAACTTCGCGAACGTGCACGATGTGTTCCACGTGTCACAGCTCCGCAAGTGCTTCAAGACGCCTGAGCGCACTATCGACTTCGAAGAGATTGACCTCCAAGAAGATTTGTCTTATCATGAGCACCCAGTTGCTATTCTTGAAGAAACTGAGCGCAAGACTCGCAACAAGTCTATCAAATTCCTCAAAGTGAAGTGGTCGCACCATTCCGACTGGGAAGCCACCTGGGAACGCGAGGACCATCTCCGTTCCGAATATCCGGAGTTCTATCAGTCCTAGATCTCGGGACGAGATCCTCTCGTAGTGGTGGAGTGTTGTAACACCCCGGATGTAACTTGCCATATTTGTAACTCCGACTCTTGCCATTTTCGGCTATGTTATATGTTTTTCCCTCCGTGTCGGGTTTTGTCTTTCGTTTTGTATTTTTTCATGTCATGCATTTTCATATCATGTCATCATGTGCATTGCATTCGCATACGTGTTCGTCTCATGCATCCGAGCATTTTCCCCGTTGTCCGTTTTGCAATCCGGCGCTCCTATCTCCTCCGGTGCACCCCTCTTGTTTTATTTCGTGTGCGTGTGTCAAACTTTCTCGGAATGGACCGAGGCTTGTCAAGTGGTCTTAATATACCACCCGGAGACTACCGGTCAAGTTCCGTTCCATTCGAAGGTCGTTCGGTACTCCAACGGTTAACCGGGCATCCGCTAAGTCCATTTGAGTGTCCAGAAAAAACGCCCTCCAAAACCAACCCAAAACCCACCAAACTCTCTTCCATGCTCTAGGTCGTTCGATCACGATCGTGTGGGCGAAAACCGCACCTCATTTGGAGCCTCCTAGCTCCCTCTACCTATTTATAAGTGGGCATCCCGAAAAACGGATTCGCAGACGAACCCTAGATTTTTTCCCCTCCGCGCCGCCGGACGCGTCCGCCGTCGGCCGGTCACGTCCGTCGCCGCCGCCGAGGCCCTCCGGCCCGCAGCCGGCCCGCGCGGCCCGCGCGCCCGGCCATCGCCCCGCGCCGCCGCCTGCCGCGGCCGCCGCCCTCTGCCGCCGCTCGGCCATCGCCGCCGCCGCGCCTCCGGCGCTCGCCACCCCCGCCGGCGACCCCCTCCTCCGGCGCCGCCTCCCTCCCTCGGCCCCTTCTTCTCCTCCGGCCAGGCGCCGCCGGTCCCTGCCTCGCCGCCGTCGAGCTCGAGCTCAGCCTCGCGAGATCCGATCTGGTACAGCCCCGTTGACCTCCCCCTCGCGTCCGTTTTTTTCCTAAGTCCCAGAATTTTATCCTCATGTGCTCCTGTTCCCGATGCTATAACTTCGTGCATGTAGCTCCGATTTGCGCGTATAATATTTCAAATTGTTCGCCTCGTGATGCTATTCATTTTGTTCAATAACACCATGCTCATTAGAGGTCATCTTGATCCCCAAATCTTCGTTGGAAGAGGGCTAGTTGCTGTTATTCTCTGGGTCTTGACAGAACTTGGAGATTTGTCATTTTTGTATCATTAAATCTGTGCATCTTTTGAGCATGAGCTGTACATGTGTTTTGAAGTATGCCATGCCATCTCTCC
The DNA here is from genome assembly GCF_002575655.3 of Aegilops tauschii subsp. strangulata. Lineage (NCBI taxonomy): Eukaryota > Viridiplantae > Streptophyta > Magnoliopsida > Poales > Poaceae > Aegilops > Aegilops tauschii. The sequence goes on from NC_053038.3 coordinate 292,595,980, forward strand.
AGTGGTATAGTCCATGTATTTTTGTGATCTCTGCGGTGACTATCACAAGCATGCAAAGTAGGCTCCGTAATATTTCTGATTCCAGGGACAGTGATTTCTCTAAGTCCTTGTCTGCTGTAATTTTGTTGCCATGTAAACTTGATTCTACAGAGAGATCCGTGCATATTTTGGAGATGTTCAGTAAGGATGTTTTGTAGCTATAGTTGTAATTGATCCATTCCTTCAATTGTTTGCAATTTAAAAGTACGATAGAATGACTCAATCTTGCTCTACTTTTGCTATAAAATATTTCTGGCAGATTCTTATTATGACATGCATTTTTGCCAAGCTTATTGTAGTTGATCCATACATTCTATGCAATTTTTCTTGCCATAGTTAGCTTAATAAACATGCCATCTTGCTGTAGGTATGCTTGGTTTGTCATGCATTGCTCTGTAGTGAGTGCATCAAGCTCACAAAGAGGCCTACATATTAATATTTCTGCCATGCTCTGTTTTCTGCCAAGTCTGAAACCTGATAACGAAACTTGCTATGTTTACATGCTTGCCATCATATCTTCTGGTCCTTTTTGGCTTATGGTCAGTAAGGGACTTTTGTCATGTGCATTTAGTAGAACACTACCATGCCTTGTTTTTCTATGCTAAGTTCCTGTAGCATGTTGATTTCGTGCTCTGAACATTGCTACCTGATGCCGATTTCTTCCATGTCCAGTTTTTCACCAAGTCTGTGAACCTGTAATCTTTTGCACTTTTGCCATGCTTGTTTGAGCTTGATATGTTGTGAACTAGCCGTAGCTCAGTGTTCATCTTTTGTCAAGCATCTCCTATGGATTACTTCCATGTGCTTTGTTGCTATGTTGGGGTGCTGTAGCAGTGTTACTTATTGCATTTTAAGTGCTATCTTGCTGTTTATCGCAGATTAGTGTCATTCTTGTTTTGCTCGCCATTTGCAAACCGTGCATCCGATTCCGGTGTTCTTTATATCGATTTCGACCGAAATCATCTCATCTTTCCAGTGGCATGCTTGGTTTTCCATGTTACTGCCATGTTCATCATTTTCCTTCCGGAGCTCGCATATGCATCGCATATCATATCTTGCATATCATACATGTTTTGCATCATGTTGCTTGCGCATTTCTCGTTGTTGATTGTGGTTCCGTTTGTTTGTGTTCTTGTCTTGGGTAGAGCCGGGAGACGAGTTCGTGAACGAGGAACCTGTCGAGTACGCTTACGAGGATCAAGCTTTCGACAACTCTGAGAATCTTGCAGGCAAGATGACCACCCCTCGAAATCACTTCTATCTTTGCTATGCTAGTTGTTCGCTCTATTGCCATGCTCGCTACCTATCTTTTGCTATATCATGTCTCCCATTTTTAGCCATGTCAGCCCTAACCATCCTCTCCTAGCAAACCGTTGTTTGGCTATGTTACCGCTTTTGCTCAGCCCCTCTTCTAGTGTTGCTAGTTGCAGGTGAAGTTGAAGTTTGTTCCATGTCGAAACATGGATTTGTTGGGATATCACAATATCTCTTATTTAATTAATGGATCTATATATATGTGGTAAAGGGTGGAAGGCTCGGCCTTATGCCTAGTGTGTTGTTCCACTCCTGCCGCCCTAGTTACTGTTATACCGGGATTATGTTCCTTGAGTTTGCGTTCCTTACGCGGTCGGGTGATTTATGGGACCCCCTTGACAGTTCGCCTTGAATAAAACTCCTCCAGCAAGGCCCAACCTTGGTTTTACCATTTGCGACCTATACCTTTTTCCCCCGGGTTTTTGCGAGCCCGAGGGTCATCTTATTTTAACCCCCCCGGGCCAGTGCTCCTTCGAGTGTTGGTCCGAACTGAGCAGACTGCGGGGCCCCCTCCTGGAAACTCGAGGTCTGGTTTTACTCGTAGGATGTCTCATCCGGTGTGCCCTGAGAACGAGATATGTGCAGCTCCTATCGGGATTTGTCGGCACATTCGGGTGGCTTTGCTGATCTTGTTTTACCATTGTCGAGATGTCTTGTAAACCGGGATTCCGAGACTGATCGGGTCTTTCCGGGAGAAGGTTTATCCTTCGTTGACCGTGAGAGCTTATGATGGGCTAAGTTGGGACACCCCTGCAGGGTAATATCTTTCGAAAGCCGTGCCCGCGGTTATGAGGCAGATGGGAATTTGTTAATGTCCGGTTGTAGATAAATTGTCACTTGACCCAATTAAAATACACCAAGCGCGTATGTAGCCGTGATGGTCTCTTTTCGGCGGAGTCCGGGAAGTGAACACGGTCAGTGTTATGTATGACGTAAGTAGGTGTTCAGGATCACTTCTTGGTCATTGCTAGATGACGTCCGTTCCGTTACTTCTCTTCACGCTCTCATATGCGCAAGTTAGCCACCATATATGCTTTTGCCGCCGCAGCTCCACCTCACTACTCCTCTTTGCCCTATAAGCTTAAATGGTCTTGATCCCGCGGGTGTGAGATTGCTGAGTCCCCGTGACTCACAGATACTTCCAAAACAGTTGCAGGTGCCGACGATGCCAGTGCAGATGATGGCGTCGATCTCAAGTGGGAGTTCGACGAGGAACGTGGTCGTTACTATGTGTCTTTTCCTGATGATCAGTAGTGGAGCCCAGTTGGGACGATCAGGGATCTAGCATTTGGGGTTGTCTTATTTTCATCTAGATTTTTGACCGTAGTCGGTCTATATGATTGTATTTTGGATGATGTATGATGATATTTATGTATTGTGTGAAGTGGCGATTGTAAGCCAACTCTTTATCCCATTCTTGTTCATTACATGGGATTGTGTGAAGATGACCCTTCTTGCGACAAAACCACTATGCGGTTATGCCTCTAAGTCGTGCCTCGACACGTGGGAGATATAGCCGCATCGTGGGCGTTACAATGTTGATTGACATTTACCCCCTCCCAATGAGAGGATCGTTGGTGATGACGATGGCGATGATTTCCCCCTCCCAGAGGGATGTTTCCCCGGCAGAACAGCTCCGCCGGAGCCCTAGATTGGTTCCACCAAGGTTCCGCCTCGTGGCGGCGGAGTTTCTTCCCGTGATCTTGCTTATGATTTTTTCCATGGTAAAAGACTTCATATAGTAGAATATGGGCACCGGAGGCCTGCCAGGGGGCCCACGAGGCAGGGGGCGCGCCCAGGGGGGTAGGGTGCGCTCCCACCCTCGTGGATGGTGGGTGGCCCCCTCTGGTTGATTCTTTCGCCAGTATTTTTTATTAATTCCAATAACTACCTCCGTGAAGTTTCAGGACTTTTGGAGCTGTGCAGAATAGGTCTCTAATATTTGCTCCTTTTCTAGCCCAGAATTCTAGCTGCCGACATTCTCCCTCTTCATGTAAACCTTGCAAAATAAGAGAGAATAGGCATAAGTATTGTGACATAGTGTGTCTTAATAGCCCATAATGCAATAAATATCGATATAAAAGCATGATGCAAAATGGACGTATCAAAGTGCCTCAAAAAGTTTCAGAATTTTATAAAATGGTTTAGTGCTAAAACTAAATAAAAAAACAAATAACAGAAAAATAAAACAGAAAGAAATAGAAGTAGAAATAGGCAGAGCAAGAACTAACCTAGGCCACTTACCTACAGCAGCAGCCCAGTAGACAGGCCAAGCCCACAGGCCACTGCTAGTCATCCCCAACCTCCCGCCAGGAGGACTGGGGCGCGTGCTTTCCACATGCTGGCATACGCAGGGCGACGTCCTATTTGCTAACTTCTCCCCGATGCGACCAGATGGCGCCACACACCTCTGTGCCTCTCTCTCACACTCTCCCTCGCTCTCACCCCCTTCCCTAGATCCCTCTCTCTCTCGCCGAGCGCTGCCGTCGCCGTCGCTCGCTACTCGCGCAGCCACAGCCGTCCCCTCGCCCCTACGTCATGCCCCCGAGCACTGCATCCTCGCGCAGCTTCTCCAAGCTGAAGGAACCAAGCCGGGATGGCCTGCATCACCGTCGCCATCACTGTCTTCGACCTCGGCCGCCCGAGATCTCCGTCAACGCACCGTCGCCGTTCGTCCTTCTGCGAGCCCGCTGAGCACACCCGCCGACCCGCCGTGAGCTATCCTCCATTTCCCATCCTTCCTCGTTCTCGCTTCCGCACCGTAGCCATCGGCCGTAAGTGCCCGTGAGCTCATCGTCGGCAACCATGGCACCGCCGTCATTTTAGCTCACGTTAGTGGCACCCGAGTACTCGGTCATGCTCGTGGTGACGCCAGGAGGCCGTATAGCCCCTGAACTCGCTCGCCCACGCTCAGTAGCGCCTAACGCCATCGTCACTATAGTAATAGCGTCACCGCGAGCTTGTTTCCGGCGATCTCAGGCCACCCCTGCCCCTGTTGTTTGCTCCTAACAACGCGGACGAGCCCCAGCTCCTCGCCCGTGGCCTCCGCCGTCCAAATGGTCGACGGAGCAACATTCCATATGCCTCCGCCGCGTCTGGACGCCGTCGGCGGCTAACCGCTGGCCACTTTGACCAGTTTTGACTCTTAGTGAGTCGCTGACATCTGGGCGTTGCCCACTGACACTTTTAGTTTATGACTAATCTTACTGTTAATTAGCATCCTAAGTCAGTGTGTCACTGACGTGTGGACCTGATATGTCTCCAACATATCTATAATTTTTTATTGTTCCATGCTATTATATTATCCATCCAGGATGTTTTATATGCATTTATATGCTATTTTATATGATTTTGGGACTATCCTATTAACCTAGAGCCCAGTGCCAGTTTTTGTTTTTTCCTTGTTTTTGAGTATTGCAGAAAAGGAAAACCAAACGCAGTCCAATTGACTTGAAATTTGATGGAGATTATTTTTGGACCAGAAGAAGCCCACGGAGCATCGGAGATGGGCTAGAAGAGTCCTGAGCCACCCACGAGGGTGGGGGCGTGCCCTAACCCCCTGGGTGTGCCCCCACCTCGTGGCCGCCTCGGAGACCCCCTGACTTGCTCCGACGCCAAAACCTCTTATATATACCCAAACTTCTAGAACGTAACCAAGATCGGGAGTTCCGATGCCGCAAGCCTCTGTAGCCACCGAAAACCAATCTAGACCAGTTCCGGCACCCTGCCGGAGAGGGGATCCCTCTCCGGTGGCCATCTTCATAATCCAGGCGCTCTCCATGATGAAGAGGGAGTAGTACACCCTCGGGGCTGAGGGTATGTACCAGTAGCTATGTGTTTGATCTCTCTCTGTCATGTTCTTGTTTCGGCAATCTTAAGGTATCGCGAGCTTTGCTATTATAGTTGGATCTTATGATGTTTCTCCCCCTCTACTCTCTTGTAATGGATTGAGTTTTCCCTTTGAAGTTATCTTATCGGATTGAGTCTTTAAGGGTTTGAGAACACTTGATGTATGTCTTGCATGTGCTTATCTATGGTGACAATGGGATATTCACGTGATCCACTTGACGTATGTTTTGGTGATCAACTTGCGGGTTCAGTGACCTTGTGAACTTATGCATAGGGGTTGGCACACGTTTTCGTCTTGACTCTCCGGTAGATACTTTGGGGCACTCTTTGAAGTACTTTGTGTCGGTTTGAATAGATGAATCTGAGATTGTGTGATGCATATCGTATAATCATACCCACGGATACTTGAGGTGACATTGGAGTATCTAGGTGACATTAGGGTTTTGGTTGATTTGTGTCTTAAGGTGTTATTCTAGTATGAACTCTATGATAGATCGAACGGAAAGAATAGCTTCGTGTTATTTTACTACGGACTCTTGAATAGATCGATCAGAAAGAATAACTTTGAGGTGGTTTCGTACCCTACCATAATCTCTTCGTTTGTTCTCCGCTATTAGTGACTTCGGAGTGACTCTTTGTTGCATGTTGAGGGATAGTTATATGATCCAATTATGTTATTATTGTTGAGAGAACTTGCACTAGTGAAAGTAAGAACCCTAGGCCTTGTTTCCTAGCATTACATTACCGTTTTCGCTCACTTTTATCGCTTGTTACCTTGTTGTTTTTATATTTTCAGATTACAAAAACCTATATCTACCATCCATATTGCACTTGTATCACCATCTCTTCGCCGAACTAATGCACCTATACAATTTACCATTGTATTGGGTGTGTTGGGACACAAGAGACTCTTTGTTATTTGGTTGCAGGGTTGTTTGAGAGAGACCATCTTCAACCTACGCCTCCCATGGATTGATAAACCTTAGGTCATCCACTTGAGGGAAATTTGCTACTGTCCTACAAACCTCTGCACTTGGAGGCCCTACAACGTCTACAAGAAGAAGGTTGCGTAGTAGACATCAAGGAATTTCTGGCGCCGTTGCCGGGGAGGTGAGTGCTTGAAGGTATATCTTTAGATCTTGCAATTGAATCTTTTAGTTTCTTGTTTTATCACTAGTTTAATTTATAAAAGAAAACTACAAAAAATGGAATTAAGGGTGTCTCATATGCATCATCTTTCTAATGTCTTTCGTGAAAATGATGGAAAGGAAAATTGTGCTCAAGTGCTAGAAGAAGAATGCATTAGAATGTTTGGCACTAAATCTTCGAATGATGAGCATGATTGCAATGTTGTTAGTACGAACTCTTTGAATATCCATGGTACTAATGATGATTGCACTAGTCATGATGAAAATGTCTCTTATAAGCATGTAAATTTTTGTGGAGTGCATAGAGTTAGCAAGTACACACCAAATAGGGAAGATAGATTTTGCAAGAGGCATAAGTATTTAGAAACTAAATGGTTGCAAGAAAGGCTAGATGTTTGTGCTGAAAATTTAAATTTTCTTAGCCATCCTTGTGAACTTTGCAATGAACGTGGTCATTTAAATATCCAATGCAAATTGTTTCATGATCGTATCGTGTCCAAAAATTGTGATGACTTTATTTCCCTTGCACATCATAATGAACTTAGTTTGCTTTTGGGTTATGAAGAAATGAAACGTATAACTAAGGATATGCCAGAATTTGTCCTTGATAAAGTTCTTGATTTTGATCCAGAAGAAATTTTATGTATTGTGCGGTGAATTGCATTGAAAATCCTCATATTTCCAATTACATAAAGAAAAGAAAACATATAGAAGATGAAGAGAATACTAATGAAAGGTAAGAGACTTCCCAATATCCTCCTATTATTTCTTATGATGAATCAGGTAACGAGGAGGAGCTTTCTATTCAACCAATCTCATTAGTAAGGAGCTCAAAAAAGAGGTTAAACCAACACATGAGGTGAATAAGAAAAAGAAAATACGGCTAAGCAAAGGTAGAAAGGTATCCCTCCCAAATGATGTTGCTCCTATTTCATTGTGATGATAATAATTGCTATACTATTGGCGCTATCCATACTATTGATGATGAGAGTGATTATGCTTATGATATGAAAAGGCCCAAGCTTGGGGATGCTATGTTTGATGAGAATGACATGTTTGAGAATATATTTGCTGCAATTAATCTTTGTCCCAAGCTTGGGGATGCTATGTTTAATGATGATGATATTTTTAGCCTCCCAAGTTTTGATGAGGAAATTTATTATGATGATAGCATGCCTCCTATTTATGATGATTATTGTGATGACACTTATGCTATAAAAAGTAGTGATGATTATATTTATAAAACTTGTCATGATTATGATTACCTTTTTTCTGAACATTACTCTTTCAATGTGGAAACAATTTATAGTATTCGAGTCTCTTATGATACTCCCACTATTCCGGATGAGAAGAATTTTGCTTATGTGGAGAGTAATAAAAATTCTATGCTTGTGGCTCATGAATAGAATGCTTTATGTGATAGTTATATTGTTGAATTCATTCCTGATGCTACTGAAAATTATTATGAGGGAGGAATATATGCTTGTAGGAATTGCAATAATATCAAGTTTCCTCTCTATGTGCTTAAAGTTTTGAAGTTATGCTTGTTTTGCCTTCCTATGCTAGTTGATTATTGTTCCCATAAGTTGTTTGCTCACAAAATCCCTATGCATAGGAAGTGGGTTATACTTAAATATGCTAGTCATATTCTTCATGATGCTCTCTTTATGTTTCAATTCTTATTTTTTATGTGGGCATCATTGAAATCATCATGCCTAGCTAGGGGCGTTAAACGTTAGCGCTTGTTGGGAGGCAACCCAATTTTACTTTTGTTCTTTGCTTTTTGCTCCTGTTTAGTAATAAATAATTCATATAGCCTCTGTTTAGATGTGGTTTTATGTTTTAATTAGTGTTTGTGCCAAGTAGAACCTTTGGTAAGACTTGGGCGAAGTCTTTGCGATCTTGCTCTAAAAAACAGAAACTTGTGCGCTCACGAGATTAGCTGCCATGTTTTACTGGGAGTGCTTTTAGGTTGATTCTTTTTGCAGCTGATTAATAGACAAATTCCTCACGTCCACCAGTTTATTTCAGAATTTTTGGAGTTCCAGAAGTATACGTTTAATACATATTACTACAGACTGTTCTGTTTTTGACAGATTCTGTTTTCATTATGTTGCTTCCTTATTTTGATGAATCTATTAGTAGTATCGGAGGGTATGAACCATAGAGAAGTTGTAATACAGTAGATATTAAACCAATATGAATTTAGAATGAGTTCACAACAGTACCTAAGTGGTGATTTATTTTCTTATACTAACGGAGCATACGAGTTTTCTGTTGAGTTTTGTGTTGTGAAGTTTTCATGTTTTGGGTTAAGATTCGATGGACTATGGAATAAGGAGTGGCAAGATCCTAAGCTTGGGGATGGCCCGGATGGCATCCCCTCTTTCTTCTTCGTTCATCGGTAACTTTACTTGGAGCTATACTTTTATTCACCACATGATACGTGTTTTGCTTGGAGCGCCATTTTATTTTATTTTGTTTTGCTTGCTGTTTGAATAAAATACCAAGATCTGAAATTCTTAAATGTTAGAGAGTCTTCACATAGTTGCATAATTATTCCACTACTCATTGATCTTCACTTATATCTTTCGGAGTAGTTTGTCGTTGCTCTAGTGCTTCACTTATATCTTTTTAGAGCACGGCGGTGGTTTTATTTTGAAGAAATAGATGAACTCTCATGCTTCACTTATATTAGTTTGAGAGTCTTTTAGAACAGCATGGCAGTTTGCTTTGGCTATAAAATTAGTCCGAGTATGATAGGCATCCAAGATGGGTATAATAAAAACTTTCATATAGAGTGCATTGAATACTATGGGAAGTTTGATACTTGATGATTGTTTTGAGATATGAAGATGGTGATATTAAAGTTGTGCTAGTTGAGTAATTGTGAATTTGATAAATACTTGTGTTGGAGTTTGTAAGTCCCGTAGCATGCACGTATGGTAACCGTTGTGTAACAAATTTGAAACATGGGGTGTTCTTTGATTGTCATCCTTATGAGTGGCGGTCGGGGACGAGCGATGGTCTTTTCCTACCAATCTATCCCCCTAGGAGCATCCTACTATCCTTTTTCCACAATTGTGCTTCAAAGTAGCACCATGATCTTCATGATAGAGAGTCTCTTATATTGTCACTTTCATATACTAGTGGGAATTTTTCATTATAGAACTTGGCTTGTATATTCCTACAATGGGCTTCCTCAAATGCCCTAGGTCTTCGTGAGCAAGCAAGTTGGATGCACACCCACTTAGTTTCTTTTGTTGAGCTTTCATACATTTATAGCTCTAGTGCATCCGTTGCATGGCAATCCCTACTACTCGCATTGACATCAATTGATGGGCATCTCCATAGCCCGTTGATTAGCCGCGTCAATGTGAGACTTTCTCCCTTTTTGTCTTCTCCACACAACCTCCATCATCATATTCTATTGCACCCATAGTGCTATGTCCATGGCTCGCGCTCATGTATTGCGTGAAAGTTGAAAAAGTTTGAGAATACTAAAGTATGAAACAATTGCTTGGCTTGTCATCGGGGTTGTGCATGATGGGAGCATTTTGTGGACAAAAATGAAGCATGGCCAAACTATATGATTTTGTAGGGATGAGCTTTCTTTGGCTGTGATATTTTGAGAGACATAATTGCTTAGTTAGTATGCTTGAAGTATTATTCTTTTTATGTCAATATTAAACTTTTTTCTTGAATCTTACAGCTCTGAACATTCATGCCACGATAAAGAAAATTACATTGATAAATATGTTAGGTAGCATTCCACATCAGAAATTCTGTTTTTATCATTTACCTACTCGAGGACGAGCAGGAATTAAGCTTGGGGATGATTGATACGTCTCCAATGTATCTATAATTTTTTATTGTTCCATGGTATTATATTATCCATCTAGGATGTTTTGTATGCATTTACATGCTATTTTATATGATTTTTGGGACTAACCTATTAATCTAGAGCCCAGTGCCAGTTTCTGTTTTTTCCTTGTTTTTGAGTATTGTAGAAAAGGAAAACCAAACGGAGTCCAATTGACCTAAAATTTGACGGAGATTATTTTTGGACCAGAAGAAGCCCACAGAGCATCGGAGATGGGCCAGAAGAGTCCCGAGGCACCCACGAGGGTGGGGGTGCGCCCTACCCCCCTGGGCGTGCCCCCTACCTCGTGGCCGCCTCAGAGACCCCCCTGACTTGTTCCCGATGCCAAAACCTCTTATATATACCCAAACTTCCAGAACATAACCTGGATCGGGAGTTCCGCCGCCGCAAGCCTCTATAGCCAACGAAAACCAATCTAGACCCGTTCCGGCACCCTGCCGGAGGGGGATCCCTCTCCGGTGGCCATCTTCATCATCCCGCCACTCTCCATGACGAGGAGGGAGTAGTTCCCCCTCGAGGCTGAGGGTATGTACCAGTAGCTATGTGTTTGATCTCTCTCTCTCTCGTGTTCTTGATTCGGCACGATCTTGATGTATTGCGAGCTTTGCTATTATAGTTCGATCTTATGATGTATCTCCCCCTCTACTCTCTTGTAATGGATTGAGTTTTTCCTTTGAAGTTATCTTATCGGATTGAGTCTTTAAGGGTTTGAGAACACTTGATGTATGTCTTGCATGTGCTTATCTGTGGTGACAATGGGATATTCACGTGATCCACTTGATGTATGTTTTGGTGATCAACTTGCAGGTTCAGTGACCTTGTGAACTTATGCATAGCGGTTGGAACACGTTTTCGTCTTGACTCTCCGGTAGAAACTTTGGGGCACTATTTGAACTACTTTGTGTTGGTTTGAATAGATGAATGTGACATTGTGTGATGCATATCATATAATCATACCCACAGATACTTGAGGTGACATTGGAGTATCTAGGTGACATTAGGGTTTTGGTTGATTTGTGTGTTATGGTGTTATTCTAGTATGAACTATATGATAGATCAAACGGAAAGAATATGTAACGCCCGGATAATTATGCTATAGTAAATCACTGTTAATGGTGCCAAGTCATCGATTTCACTGTTGTTAAGTTCGCATTGATTCAAAGTCGGTTCCAATTTAAACATTTAAAATAAGTAAACAAGGAAAGGAAAAAGTAAATAAAACAAAAGAAGAAGCCAAAAAAGGGGAGACGCCCCCGCCCCTCACTAGACCTCGGCCCAGGTAACCCCCAGGCCGGCCCACGCGGCCCCACACCCCCTGGCTATAACCCCCCTGGTGGCAACGAAACCCTAGCGTCACCCCACTCTCCCTCGCACGATCTCCCCCACTCACCTCGATCTCTCCCACGCCTCTCTCCACTTCCCCCATCTGGATCGGGGAAGAGGATCCAGATCCCACGCCGCCCCGCGCCCTTGACGCCGGTGCCCATCCTCGACGCTGCCCCGCCGCCTGCTCCGTCCCACCGCCACCGCGGTCCGCCGCCTCGACGCGCCAAACCCTGTCACGGGATCACTGCCGCCTGGAGATGCCCTCACCAAACCGCCCCTCCCCGCCTCTCCTTCGACGGTCATCGTTGAGCCTCGCCGACCCCCGATCCCCTACAAACAGGGGTGAGCCGTCGTTCTCCACTCCTCTCCTCTCCCTGTAGATCGAACTCGCCCGCGCCGTTCCCGATCCAACGCCGCAACCGCGCCCATCGCCATCGCCGCCCGCAGCTGCTCGCACACGCCTCGCCTCGCTCACTGTCGCGACGCGCACAAGTGCTCCCCTGCCGCCCGCAACTGTTGCGCGCCGCCTCGTCCTCCCGCCTCCACACGCCGGCGGCTGCCCTCACCCGGCTCCGGCCGCGACCCGCTCTCCCCTCCGCTCGCTGGCCGGCCTCCTCGCTGCGGCCGACGCCCTCCCCTGGCCACGCCTGCGCCCTTCGTCGCCTCCGTGCGGGTGCACGGACGCCCGCACCCGATAACGCTCTCGCCCCCTTTCCTGTAAAAAAATAGTTTAAAAAAATGAATAAGCATAATAATTGAATTAATTAGTTAATTAATTAACTAAAAGCTAATTAGTCTAATTTTTTTTAGTTAGTTAAACAACCTATGACAGGGGCCCCCACCCCCTGTTGACCAGTGAAATGTTGACTGGTCAACTAGGACCCCCTAGCCCACCTGTCAGTCACTGTGTACACTTTGTGTACACTGTGATGGGTGCACCTAGCGTTTAAATATTTATTTTTGAATTAATAATAGTTTAAGAATATTGTTTAAGTCTTTGAAAAATCTCAGAAATTAAATCGTAGCTCGGATCGAAAAACTTTCTACATGAAAGTTGCTTAGGAAGACGAGAGGAATCCAAACACGCGGTCCGTTCATCTGTCACACGCCTGTATCATAGCGAACATGGAACTTTCCTCTTCCGTTTTGACTGTCCAAAAATGCCTAACTTCAGGAAAACTTTCCCGGATGTTTCCCCCTTCATCGGTATCGTATAGCACCGCGTTAGAACACGTGTAGCTCTGCCTGTTGTCCTATTATGCTCTTGCTTGCTATGTATTTACTGTTTCTTCCCCCTCATCTCTCCGGTAGACCCCGAGACCGATCTTGATGTCCCTGTGATCGACTACGTCACCGACGACCCTTCTTCCCTTTCAGCGAAGCTTCCAGGCAAGCCCCCCCTTTGATCATCCCAATATCGCCCATTCCATTCTCTCATGCTTGCATTAGATTTTGCTACTGTTATTGATTGCTCCTATTCTGATGCATAGCCTGCTTTTGTACCTGTTATTGTACCTTACCTGCTTATCCTAAACTGTTAGTATAGGTTGGTTAGAGATCCATCAGTGACCCCCACCTTGTCCTTGTTTCCCCTGCTTCATCATCGATGGCTCGATCAATGTGATCGACGACCAGAGCCCGACACCTCACGTCACATCACGCCCCTTTTGTTGCTCGACTATGTAGAGCTACTATTGAGTGCCGAAGGTGAGACCTCACAACGCACTCCCGATGACAACTCTGTAGTGTAGCTATTCGGTCGTGGTCAATGAGGGTGATTTCCTCTTACACCATTCTCGATATGGCTCTATCGTGCAACACCTCAAGTGTGAACCTCGAGAGTGGATCCTCTTATGTTCACCTTGATGATTACATCGAGTGGAATCCTCCGTGGGTGATTCCTCGGGTTTTCCCCTTGATGTTTGGACACACGGTTACCTTGACTTTACTTGAGACCTTGGTGGAAGTCGGGCGGGCCCGTAGAGCACCCGCAAGATGGTTACGAGGCATGGCCGGGCAGGCAGGCCCCCCCCGAGTGGGATGGGCTAGCCCTTGCCGTATTTCCTCGAGACGGGGCGATGGGGTCACATTATCGTGAGTCTCTGCTCGTTTCCACGCACTAACCACCACGCGAGAATAGTTATGGGCCTCAACGTCGCAGTATCAGCCGAAGCTTTGTCAGGCGTCCAGTTCAGCATTGTGGGCGTGTCAGGCCAGTGCTATCATGTATGAGGTGGTGCTTGTCCCGACTCGTCGCACAACGACCCGGAGTGCAACGGGCGATGGGCCCAGACCCCGGAGTGCTTAGGATGTAGACTGGCAGGGACCTCTCTGCTGAGCCTAGGTAGGGCTACGACGTGTTGATCTTCCGAGGCCGGGCATTGACCCAGAAAAGTGTGTCCGGCTAGAGTAATCAAGCGTGTTGGAAAACGTGGTGCACCCCTGCAGGGAAGTTATCTATTCGAATACCGTGTCCACGGTAATGGACGTTCAGAGTTATATCCTGATCTATTACACTAGAAATGGATACTTGAGATATGTTGCTCCGGAATAGCTTTCTCGCAGGGAGTCGAGGAAGGATCTCTGGGCATTAATGCTACAACATGCTTGTTAAATATAAATTGTTATTCTTTACTCTTCTACATGCTGCAAGATGCTTGGAGCTGCTTGAAGATGCTAGTCTTCGATAGGCTAGGCCTTTCCCTCTATTCTGGCATTCTGCAGTTCAGTCCATAGATACAGCCCTTCCATTTGATACCAATGCATACTTAGTATAGATCTGATGCTTGCGAGTACTTTGGATGAGTACTCACGGTTGCTTTGCTACCCCTTTTCCCCCTTCCTTTTTCTTTCCGGTTGATGCAACTAGATGGTGGATCCCAGGAGCCAGATGCCACCCTGTCGCCTACTACTATATGGAGACCGCCGACGACCAGGAGTAGTTAGGAGGTCCCAGGCAGGAGGCCTTGCCTCTTCGATCGTTGTTGCTTTTGTGCTATCCTTCTTAAGGCATCCTTGTTTAACTTATGTCTGTACTTAGATATTGTTGCTTCCATTAACGCTTGTGTACCGAGCTTGTATTCAAGCCCTCGAGGCCCCTGGTTTGTAATATGAAGCTTGTATTATTTTAGTCTGTGTCTAGAGTTGTGTTGTGATATCTTCCCGTGAGTCCCTGATCTTGATCGTACGCATTTGCGTGTATGATTAGTGTACGGTCGAATCGGGGACGTCACAAGTTTGTATCAGAGCCGACTGCCTGTAGGAACCCCCTTTCCAACTCCTTGGCCGAAGTTGTGTCTAGTATTTGAAAAGCTGATTTACTAACATGGCTGTGTGGCTTACGGGCCCACGTTGCCATTGGGTGGTATTAGGATCTTTTATTCTTTGATCTTTACTCTGGGACTCTGATCTCTCTTCTATTCGGTTTAAATGATTTTGCTAACTCTATCCTAGGTTCTCGTGATCACATCCATCCGGAGAATTGTATTACGCCTTTCTTGAATTGGGAGCCGGGATCTGCTTCACATTGTTCACGGGCCGCAGGATCCTTTTATAGAGGGCACCCTCCGTCGTCCCCTGCAGATTCCTCGCTCTAGTGGTTTTCTCCGACGTGGATGTAGCCTTTGCTATGTCTCGTTGTTGTATCCTTCCATCGTGTGCCAGCGTGCCGCCTAGTATGTCTAGGATGATTCTCTTGTCCGAACTCATGCTAACAACGTGTAAATGGCTCTGTATATGTATATGCATGTCTTTAATGACTACTGCTTTGTACATACTGCGCCTTTGCTCATTGTTCAAGTTACATCATGAATGACTCCATACACCTGCCCCACCCCTTGTTAAACTGCTCCCTGATGTTTCTAGCAGGATGGCTGACGATCCTCCACCTGCACCCTATATTGCCGCAATGATGCAACGGTTTGAGCTGAATCGTCAGTTTATGACTGGGGTAATGGCCCAGTTCCCGAACCAGAATGCTCATCAACAACCTGCCCCAATAACACTGCCAGAATTTGTGCGCCTCAACCCGTCCATTTTCTGGAACTCCACCAATCCTATGGATGCTGATGATTGGCTTCGTGACATCATGTTTGAGATGGAGTCAGCTAATGTTGCCCCTGCCAGTTATGTTACTTTTGCGACATTTCACCTGAAGGGTTCAGCTGCTCAATGGTGGGAAAACCACAGGGGTATGCTGCCTGCAGAGACTTTAACCACTTGGCAGGAATTTCAGTTAGCCTTTCGTGCATGGCACATTCCTCAAGGTCTGATAGACTAGAAGAAGAAGGAGTTCCGCAAACTCTCACAGGGTACAATGACCATGGATGAATATCAGAGGAAATTCCTTGAATTATCTCGCTATGCTGCGGATGACATCTGCACTGACGCTCGCAAGCAGGAGAAATTCCGTGAAGGACTAAAACCAGATATAAAGCTCTCACTTGTTTCTCATGATTGCGCAGACTTTGCGATGCTTGTCAGCCAAGCTTTCCGAACTGAAACTGGTCTGACTGAGTACCAGGAGTCGCTCAAGCGTACTCGAGAAGTTGGCCCATCCTTGACTCAGCCTTCTTAGAAACGTTGAGTCTGGATCCCACACAATGTTCATCACCGACCTGCTCCAACACCAAGGCCGTCTTATGTTGCACCTTGTGTGCCTCCGCCGCCAAGACAGCTAACGATTTAGGGTGGACAGTCCAATACTGTGGCTCCTCCCCATAATGATGGTTTATGCCGCAAGTGTGGACAACCAGGGCACCATGTTATTAACTATCGCCCAGGTCAACTGCAGAATTCATCACGTCCTCCTGTTGGCCGTAAGAAGGGCCGTCGAAACCATCTTACCAGTAGTGGTAGTGCCAGGACGTCTGCAAGAAGTTGTGGTCAAGTCACCCATGTCAAGATCGAAGAAGCTCGTGACTCCCCAACAATCGTGATGGGTACCCTTCGCATTAATTCAGTGACAGGTTCCGTTCTCTTTGATTCAGGAGCATCGCATGCTTTTGTGTCCCAACAATTTGCTCAGTCACATGAGTTATATATGGAAAAATTACCAACTCCTTTAGCGGTTCAATCTCCGGGATCCAAGTGGCAAACCACAATGATAAGCCCTCGCAACCAAATCGAGATTGGAGGTCTACTTTTTTTCGGCTTCTCTCATTGTACTCGGACCTTCCAACATAGACATCATTCTTGGTATGGATTGGTTGATAGCCCATAATGCTAAGATCGACTGTGCCGCCAAGACAGTACAACTCACTCATCCTTCTGGCCAGTTGATCAACTACTCAACTCGGATGGTCCAAGATGCCGAGAATCAGATATATGTTCTAAATGCATTGAATGCTTCACCTCTCAAGGGAATAGAGAACAATCCAGTCGTTCGTGATTTCGAAGATGTCTTTCCAGACGAACTTCCAGGAATACCCCCTACTAGAGCTGTTGTCATCATAGACTTGAAGCCGGGCACAACTCCTATTGCCAAGCGGCCATACAAGATGTCGCCGCATGAACTCCTTGAACTTAAGGAGGAAATCGACAAATCTCTTCACAAGGGATTCATTCGTCCTAGTTCCTCTGCTTGGGGAGCACCTTCTCTCTTTGTCAAGAAGAAGGATGGTACAAATCGTTTGGTCCAAGATTACCGACCTATCAACCAGGCAACAATTCAGAACAATTATCCGCTTCCCAGAATCAACGATTTATATGATCAACTTGCTGGCTCCTCAGTATTCTGTAAACTTGATTTGAGGTTGGGTTACCACCAGATTCAGGTTCGTGAAGAGAACATTCCCAAGACCGCCTTCATTACTCGCTATGGTTCATACGAGTACACCGTCATGTCCTTTGGTTTGACAAATGCTCCAGCGACATTCTCTTGTCTGATGAACAATATATTCATGGAATACCTCGACAAGTTCGTCGTGGTTTATCTAGATGACATCCTTGTATATTCCAAGAATAAAGAAGAACATGCTGAACACCTTTGACTTGTTCTGGAAAAGCTTTGAGAACATCAACTATATGCTAAGTATTCCAAGTGTTAATTATGGCTACCTGAAGTGACCTACCTTGGGCATGTCATCTCCAAGGATGGTATTTCCGTCAACCCCGAGGGAGTTCGGGCTATTCTCGATTGGACTCCTCCGAAGAGTGTCAAACAAGTCAGATGTTTTCTCGGACTCGCCAGCTATTGTCGTCGATTTGTCGAGAACTTCTCCAAGATTGCCAAGCTCCTGACTGGTCTGCTTCACAAGGGTGTCAAGTTCGATTGGACAGAAAAGTGTCAGGAAAGTTTCCAGGCACTCAAAGACAAGCTGACGTCTGCCCCAGTGCTTGCTCCTCCCGATACAAAGAAGGATTTCGTCATTTACTGCGACGCTTCACGACAAGGATTAGGTTGTGTCCTAATGCAAGATCGCAGAATGATTGCTTATGCCTCTCGTCAACTGTGCCCTCACGAAGAGAACTACCCAGTTCACGACCTCGAGCTTGCGGCTGTCATACATGCGCTCAAACAGTGGTGACATTACCTCCTCGATAATCGTTGTGAGATCTTCACCGACCACCAAAGTCTGAAATACTTGTTTACCCAGCCAGACCTGAACCTCCATCAGCAGAGATGGATGGAGACCGTAGCAGACTTTGACATGGGCATTTCTTATACACCAGGGAAGGCAATTGTAATGGCTGATGCTTTGAGCAGCAAGTCATAATGCAATCACCTCGAGGTTCGAAAAGTTCAGCCCTCGCTTGTTGAAGAATTCAGAAAGTTGAACATCCATATTGTTCCTCCGGGTGCACTCGCTCCCCCTCCTAAGGAGTTCCGCAATATGAACCTCCGTGTTGTTCCTCAGTGTTCCCTCAATACACTGGTTGTCGAGCCAGATCTCGTGGAGAGGATCAAGAGACTGCAGAAGTATGACTCTCAAGTAGAGAAGATTAAAGGCTACCTCGTAGAAGGAAGGCCCTCGTTCTTCACTGTTGAAGATGACGACACCTTGTTCTTTAAAGGTCGCCTAGTGGTTCCTTCAAAGGACAACCTGGATATGACTCGGGAAGTTATGAAAGACGCTCATGACACTCTTTTGTCTATTCATCCTGGTAGTACCAAGATGTACCAAGACATTCGTCAGAGATTCTGGTGGTCAAACATGAAGCAAGACATTGCTCGCTATGTTGCTGAATGTGACGTTTGTCGTCATATCAAAGCAGAACATCAAAGGCCTGCTGGAACTCTGCAACCTATCTCTATTCTTGAATGGAAATGGGACCATGTTGAAATGGACTTCGTTACTGGTTTTCCCAAATCGCAGAAGGGTAATGATGCCATACTTGTCGTCATTGATCGGCTTTCCAAAGTTGCACATTTTCTGGCTGTCAAAGAGACGATCACTGCTAGTCAGCTGGCAACTCTC
Organism: Aegilops tauschii subsp. strangulata; assembly: GCF_002575655.3. NCBI lineage: Eukaryota > Viridiplantae > Streptophyta > Magnoliopsida > Poales > Poaceae > Aegilops > Aegilops tauschii. Next base: position 292,614,957 of record NC_053038.3, read on the forward strand.
TATATGTCCAGGATTGTTTCACTCCACGGTATTCCACTGGTAATCAGCTCAAACCGTGGAAGCCTATTCACTTCAAGATTCTGGGCAAGTTTCCGAGAAGCTATGGGAACTCATCTATCTTTCAGCACTGCATTTCACCCTCAGTCGCAGGGACAAGTTGAATGCGTCAATCAAGTTCTTGAAGACATGTTTCGAGCTTGTGTCATTTCCTTTGGCAAGAAATGGGAGGAATCTCTCCCGTATGCGGAGTTCTCTTACAACAATAGCTATCAAGCTAGTCTGAAGATGGCTCCCTTCGAAGTGTTATATGGACAAAAGTGCTGAACCCCTTTGAACTGGTCAGAAACTGGGGAACGTCCCCTCTTTGGTCTGGATATTATCCAACACGCCGAAGAACAAGTCCGCATCATTCGCGAGAATCTCAAGACTGCTCAGTCACGTCAAAAGAGTAATTATGACCGTCATCACAAAGACATGCTCTATCAACCTGGTGAAAAGGCCTATCTTCGAGTCACACCAATGAAGGGTGCACACCGCTTTGGGATCAAGGGCAAGCTAGCTCCTCGCTATATTGGTCCTTTTACTATTCTCGAGAGGCGTGGAAAAGTGGCATACTAGTTGGACCATCCGTCGAACCTTTCTAAGCTTCATGATGTATTCCACGTGTCACAACTCCGAACTGCTTCAAGGACCCAATCCGAGGAGTGGATCATGAAGTGCTCGAGTTGCAACAGGACCTATCCTATAAAGAGCATCCGGTCCGCATTCTTGACCAAGCTGAACGCCGCACACGTCAGAAGGAGATCAAGTTTCTCAAGGTCCAGTGGTCGCATCACTGTGAAAACGAAGCCACTTGGGAACGCGAGGATCGCCTGTGTGATGAATACCCCACTTTGTTTCCTTCGACCTCCTAAATCTCAGGACGAGATTTCTTGTAGTGGAGGAGAATTGTAACACTCGGATAATTATGCTACAGTAAATCGCTGTTAATGGTGCCATGTAATCGATTTCACTTTTGTTAAGTTCGCATTGATTCAAAGTCGGTTCCAATTTCAACATTTAAAATAAGTAAAAAAGGAAAGGGAAAAGTAAATAAAAGAAAGGAAGAAGCCAAAAAAAGGGGAGAGGCCCCCGCCCCTCACTGGACCTCGGCCCAGGTAACCCCCAGTCCGGCCCACGTGGCCCCTCACCCCCTGTCTATAACCCCCTGGTGGCAATGAAACCCTAGCGTCACCCCACTCTTCCCCGCACGATCTCCCCCACTCCCCTCGATCTCTCCTACGCCTCTCTCCACTTCCCCCATCTGGATCGGGGAAGAGGAGCCAGATCCCGCGCTGCCCCGCTCCCCTAACGCCGGTGCCCATCCCCGACGCCGCCCCGCCGCCTGCTCCGTCCCACCGCCGCCGTGGTCCGCCGCCTCGACACGCCAAACGCTGTCACGGGATCGCCGCCGCCTGGAGCTGCCCTCACCGGACCGCCCGCCCTCCCTCTCCTTTGGCGGTCGTCGTCGAGCCACGCCGGCCCCCGATCCCCTGCAAACGGGGGTGAGCCGCCATTCTCCACTCCTCTCCTCTCCCTGTAGATCGAACGCGCCCGCGCCGTCCCAGATCCTCCGCGGTCACCGCGCCCATCGCCATCGCTGCCCGCGCGCACCCGCCTTCCCATGCGTCGCGCCGCCGACGCCGCCTCTGCTCGAACACGCCTCGCCTTGTTCACTGTCGTGACGCGCACGCGTGCTCCCCTGCCGCCCGTAGCTGTTGCGCGCCTCCTCTTCCTCCCGCCTCCACACGCCGGCGGCCGCCCTCGCCCGGCTCCGGCCGCGGCCCACTCTGCCCTCCGCTCGCTGGCCGACCTCCTCGCCGCGGCCGGCACCCTCCCCCAGCCGCGCGATTGCTATGGCCCCACCTGCGCCCTTCGTCGCCTCCGTGCGGGTGCGCGGATGCCCGCACCCGATAACGCTCGCGCCCGCTAAAGGCCTATGGGCCACTTACACGTGGGGCCAGCCCCCTTTCCTATAAAAAAATAGTTAAAAAATGAATAAGCATAATAATTGAATTAATTAGTTAATTAATTAACTGACACCTAATTAGTCTAATTAATTTTGTTAGTTAGTTAAACAGCCTATGACAGGGGGGCCCCCACCCCCTGTTGACCAGTCAAACTTTGACTGGTCAACTAGGACCCCCTGGCCCACGTGTCAGTCACTATGTACACTATGCTGGGTGCATCTAGCGTTTTAATATTTATTATCGAATTAATAATAGTTTCAGAATATTGTTTAAGTCTTTGAAAAATCATAGAAATTAAATCGTAGCTCGGATCGAAAAACTTTCTACATGAAAGTTGCTCAGGAAGACGAGACGAATCCAAGCACGCGGTCCGTTCATCTATCACACGCCCGTATCATAGCGAACATGGAACTTTCCACCTCCGTTTCGACTGTCCAAAAATGCCTAACTTCAGGAAAACTTCCCCGATGTTTCCCCCCTTCATTGGTATCGTATAGCACCGCGTTAGAACACGTCTAGCTCTGCCGGTTGTCCTATTATGCTCTTGCTTGCTATGTATTTACTGTTTCTTCCCCTCTTCTCTCCGGTAGACCCCGAGACCGGTGTTGATGTCCCTGTGATCGACACGTCACCGATGACCCTTCTTCCCTTTCAGCGGAGCTTCCAGGCAAGCCCCCCTTTGATCATCCCGATATCGCCCATTCCATTCTCTCATGCTTACATTAGATTTTGCTACTGTTATTGATTGCTCCTATTCTGATGCATAGCCTGCTTTTGTACCTGCTGTTGTACCTTACCAGCTTATCCTAAACTGCTCCTATTCTGATGCATAGCCTACTACTATATGGACACCGCCGACGACCAAGAGTAGTTAGGAGGTCCCAGGCAGGAGGCCTTGCCTCTTCGATCGTTGTTGCTTTTGTGCTAACTTTCTTAACGCATCCTTGTTTCACTTATGTCTGTACTCAGATATTGTTGCTTCCGTTGATGCTTGTGTATCAAGCTTCTATTCAAGCCCTCGAGGCCCCTGGCTTGTAATATGAAGCTTGTATTATTTTAATTTGTGTCTAGATGTCAGGACCCCGATTCCAAGTCACACCGATCTAGCCTGTAACACCTCATATCACCTTGCGGCCTCACGCACGGTACTCCCAACCGTTTGCGCCTTTTGGCTCACGTATATCACAATGTCGCTATCATCCATATGACAGAGAACCAGGGCCGACATGGCTAGTCGTGAACCCAAAGCGGCACTAACGTATGGCGACAGGCATACATGAATCAACATCGAACGTGTCGGTCAGCAGCGTGCGAATCCGGGCTGTAGTACTGGGCTAACAGGACTCCGGGAACCCGGGCTATAGCAGGCTAGGCAGGACTCCGGATGTCATCGCGTGACATTTCCCCGAAGGGACAGACACAGGAACGATATGAAACACATGCCGGCCAGTCAAGTGTCCAGAGCAGTAGTGCTGGGCTAGCAGGACTCCGGTGAACCGGGCTGTAGCGGACTACTACGGCTCAAGGAGGCACTAGACTACATTTCCCCATAAGAGAGGCTGCTAAGGATAGACAACTAGATTGTCGGATCCCACACATACCAAGCATTTCAATCATACACACAATATGCCCGATATGTGCAAATACAACATGGCATCACAACAAGACTCTACGACTCAGAGTATTTATTCATTAGGCTCCGAAGAGCCAGATATTACAAACATGGGTCTCAAGACCCAACATTCAGAGCATACAAGTCAAAACACATGCGGAAGCTTAACATGTCTGAGTACAGACATCTACAAATGAAAAAGGCTGAGAAGCCTGACTATCTACCAGATCCTGCCGAGGGTACAAGATCGTAGCTGAGGTATCAAGCTAATGTCGAAGTCCACACGAAACTACTAGCGAGACTGACGTCTCTCTGCAAAACATAAAATAGGCAAACGTGAGTACAAATGTACCAAGCAAGACTTACATCAGAACTAGCTGCATATGCATCGGTATCAATAAAGGGGGTGGTGGAGTTTAACTGCAGCAAGCCAGCTTTGACTCGGTGGCTATCCTGAACTACGACTGCAAGTAACTCTTTTGAGGTGGCGCACACGAGTCCACAAATTCACCATATCAATACACCACTATGGATCCGCTCCCGTCTCCCTACGAGAACGCCATCCATAGCACTCACGCTTATCTTGCGCATTTTAGAGTATCCACTTTCACTTGTCTAAGAACTGTAAAGGCAACCCAGAAGTCCTTTACCGCGGACACGGCTATTCGAATAGATCATATTAACCCTGCAGGGGTGTACTTCGTCACACACGCTCTCGCCACTTACCACCATGTACACGTCGTGTACCTCGGCAACCTTCAAGCGGAAGCCTGGCAAGGGAGTCGGCCACGACCTGACTAACCACAAGTCTCTCGTCCAGGTTTATCGCCTATTCGGGTTCCATCCGCAAGGAGATCCAGCCGGGGTGTCGCTCACGGCCCCAAACGATGTGTGCAGGGTTCCCGAGCCCACCATCCGGGTGCCACTCGGTACACCAGGCCACGTGTACCTAGTCTGTCCCAAGCCCACCTGTACCGGGTGCCACTTGGTAGACTACTACCACTACCTACAAACACCAGAAACTAGTTGCAACTCCTGGACAGCGATCAAGTTGATTAATAAGTCGAGAGGGGTCGAGTTACCGGAACCCAATGTGTGGTAGTAACTGTTCATGGATCACAAACACAGAACTCAGTTCCTGGGGACGGTTTCAATGAGACAACCCACCATGTACTCCTACATGGCCTCTCACCGCTACCTTTACCAAATCGTGTTCACACACTTAGCTCTCACACAGTAGGACATGTTCACCACTTACAATTCATCCCCGATGAATCAGAACTGACACAACTCTAAGCAATAGCAGGCATGACAACAAGCGTGAATGATTAGGCACATCAGGGCTCAAACAACTCCTACTCATGCTAGTGGGTTTCATCTATTTACTGTGGCAATGACAGGTCATGCAGAGGATAAAGGGGTTCAACTACCGCAGCATGTAATAGTTGAAACGCTGTTGTCCTAATGCAGTAAAAGAGAGCAGGAGCGAGAGAGTGGGATTGTATCGGAATGAGCAAGGGAGTTTTGCTTGCCTGGGACTTCTGAAGATAACATTGAGTCTTCATTAGTGTCAACGAGCACAGCGTCAGAGCAGCGTCTACCGAGAGGGGACAAATACCGGCAACAGAGAGGAAACACAATCAATGCAATGCAACAATATGATGCATGAATGTGACATGGCAATATGCTATGAATTGAGCTAATGCAGCTAGCAACAAGTGCAAGGGAGTCCATTTGAACCAAAGGTTCAAATGCAAACTCTAGTTTGAGCATTTAAAATGCCATTTGAATGTTTCCACTTATACAGCAGGTATAAGTTGTTTTTCATGCATTAAAGTAGCATAAATGGATAGATTGGATTTTTCTGATAATTTTTCATATATAACTTATCTTATTTGGAGCTACGGTTGAATTTCTATGAATTTTAGAAGTTTTGGGCATTTTCTGGAATTTCCTGTATAAACATAATTCCAGTCATTAAATTACTGCGTCAGCACTATGTCAGGATGACGTCAGCAAGTCAACAGTGGCTGGTCCAGGTCAAACCTGACCAGTGGGGTCCACTGGTCAGTGGCTGGGGCTGGTTAGTGTCCCTGACATATGGGCCCAGTCAACGGCCACGTCAGCTTGGTCAAAGCTGACGCATAGGTCCCGTTGGGTTAAGTTAAGTCTAACAAATTTGGTTAGTGGTTTAACTAAGCCGGTGGGGCCCGGCTGTCAGTGGGTCAGGGGGTGGTTACCTAGGTTGTTAGGCAGCTAATGACGGGTTAACCGGCGACTTATCGCCGGCGTAACCAGGACGCGGCGGCGTTGCCCGTCCGGCCAACTCCGGTGACGGGAGCTCGTGCGGCTGGGCGTGTTGGAACCGGAGCAAGAAGGCGCGTAGGTTGGTGGCCTCAGGCGATGCTAGGGTGGCCGGGAACGTCGACGGCGTCGAGTTCCGCGGCGACGCAGCTGCGGCTTGCACGGGTGCGAGGGCCACGGTGCACGAGCGGGCGACCTAAGGCGCGCTACGGGTTCCTGGAGAAACCCGGAGCACGACTCCATGCTTGGGTTGGTCGGGCGGGGCAGCTAGCAACGGCGAGCTTCGCGGCGGCGGCAACGAGTGCTCGGCCATGGCGGGGCTGCGGTTAGAGAGCGGGAACAGAGGGGTTGAGCACGGGGGAAGGTGTAGGAGCTCACAAAGATGCGGTAGAGAAGGTCAGCGGCCTCGGGGACAGACGGAAACCGACGAATCGACGGAGACGATCTCCGGGCGCCGGCGGTGAAGACGAGGACGTTGGCGACGAAGCAAAGTCCTCCGGCTCGTTTCCTTCGGGTTGGGGATGTGGTGCCCGATTGCGGAGCTGCTGGGCACGATCACGGGACAAGGGGTGGCCGGTGGTCATGGCTACGGCGAGCGGCGCTCTCAGGTGCGTTCGGTGACGAGAGGAAGGGAGAGCAGAGGAGGAGGAGGGGTCCAGAGAGAGTGAGAGGGTCAGGGGTGTGCGTGGCGTCGCGGGAGGCGCCCAGGGCAACGAGGGGGCAGCTAGGCAGTGTGGAGGTGGCGCGCACGTGCGGCGAGCACACGCCCTCCTGCCTACTGGCAGGAGGTTGAAGACGGTGGCGGCTCCGGTGGGCTGGGCCGCACAGTGCTGGACCAGCACAGGAGCTGGGCCGGCTCTGGTGGGCTACACAGGTAAGCACTTCTCTCTCTCTCTCATTTGTTTCTGTTTTCTATTTCTGTTATTTTGTTTTGATTTAGTTTATAGCCCAAATCATTTTAATAAATCCTGAAAATAATTGTGGGCATTAAATGAATTATTACAGAGGCCCTTAACTATTTTCAGAATTGTTGGAGCATTAGAAAATATTAATAGTATTTAAATGCCCCAATTCAAATACAATATGGATTAATTCAAAGACCATAAATGGCTTGGAAAAATGTGCATGACCTCTGGTAAAGGTTTTAACCTCTTTCCATAAATAATGAACATTTTTTAAAGGCATTTTGGGTTCATTGAAAATATTTTTATTTTGAACCTAGTTGAATTCATTTGGTGCTAGGGTTTAACAATCCCCAATTCAACTTTAAATTAAATTTAGACATGATGCAACAACCAAGCTAGTCCAAGTGCATAGCAAGGCTAGGGACGTGACAACTCACCCCCACTAAACAAAAATCTCGTCCCGAGATTCAAGCGTAGGGTAAGATGAAAGGGGAACACAAACTAACATAATCTTCACGATCCAATTGTTCTTCTCGAAGATGTTGATTCATTGCATCATCTTGATCTTAACATCTTTTCTTTCGAGAGCTTCATCCAACTATGATGACGGAAGAGAGGGAAGCTCTACAGGATCGATCTTCTTGAAGATCGGGCACTCAAGATCAACTCATGGAGTGAGACGTTGGAACAACTCTTGAGTTGAGACAGTGGATGGAAAGAAACAGATGACAAGGGTTTCAAGTAGCGAGGAGAAATTGACATGACTCCATAACGGAGCACCTTAGGGAAGGTGGCTCATAGAAATATTCCCTTAAGTGGCTAAAAGAATTACTTTTGATTCAGAGATCATGGAAACTCTCCATACCAGCGTAAGGCAATTTACAAATGATCGTTTGAAAGAATTCAAAAGAATGGCACACTCAATTTGGAAAGGACACTATGGCTATAGAACAATTCGGCAAATGGAAGGCACATTCCAGTTGATACCAAGGATATAACCTAGTGACTGAGCGTGCTTTCAAGAACTTGAGCATTTCCATATTCATCAAGGTTTTACCAACATCCGTGCCGAGGATCCTGGCAACACATCATACTACCATGATGAACGGTGATGGAGGATGCAGGTGCAAAGGAGGACAACACTTTCTTAGATTTTTCCTTAGCAATGCCAAAGAAGCAAATCTGGATGATCGACCGAGAGACATTTAGCACTCCGCTTCTAATGTTCTCCTTGATGTTCTAGTGTTACCCATTAGATGTGGTTTGGTATCTTGAACAACAAGTAGCAGGTCGGACTTCGGGTGCGCAGGAATCCATAAGGAATAACTAGTGGAATAAATCCTAAGAAATCCTTATGGGGAGGTGGCCAACTTACTCAATCAAGATACTACCATAATAGGTCTTCCGGCTGAGTGTGTTGGCCACGGCATCCACTTTACCGGTTATCGAGAGACCAATATTATAATTCTTGGAAAATGTTCCAACCATCATATCTGCCCGAGATTCGGATCTGGTTGGTGTCAGGAATATTTCAGACAGCACGTCTGGAAAAGAAAGTTTGCAACACAAATCGACGAGAAGACGTTGCAAGATTCTCGGGAGATGGACTACGGTAGTAAGCTCCAAAACATGAGCTGGTTCTGCTACAAACATGTGAACACGTTGTTCCCGACAAGCATGCCCACATGGTAGTCTTACAATGAAACACTACCGAGTTCTGATTGGGAACCATCATCGAAGATATTGGAGTCTTGTGCATGATCTAGAATTAGCACATCAAGCTCCTTTCCCTCGAGCAAATCAATCAGTGGCTTGGTATGCTAGGAACACATATGGAGTGGAGGCGGCCAACCTAACAAACCACAGAGCACTTCGCACATGCATGACTAACTTGGGATGATTCCAAAGGAAGCAAAAACAAGCTTTCTCGAATCCACGGCGGCAACTTACATCAAATGCATGTGAATTAGAGGAAGTCACTACTTTCATCCAAACATATCCTTCATGAGATAGCACAAAGAAAATGCTAGCACAAGTTTCCAACACTAACTTAATGTTCAACACGAGTCATGGAGAATATAAGAATGTTGCCGATGGGCTCAACAACAATCCATCCAAGCTTCCATATAGATGAAATTCCACAATTAAGTGAACATGGTGATAGCATTGGTCAGACCCAAAAGATATAATGGTGTATGCTCGAGGGATCAACCACGAGTAAGACAACATTAACATCGTTGGTTCTGATTTGATTTGATGATAGCCCATACTCAAATCAAAGTCTTGATACGACAATAGGTCCAACAACTGATCACAGGGACCAATCGATGAAGATATCATCTATCTTCAACACACACAAATATATCCCTTGAAATGAACTAAGCTGGCAAGCTTTTATCTTCCAACTCTCCAAGTTGTTGTTTGGCTTAACCAACTAGCTCAGGGGTATCCAACACAGATTCTTGGAGAAAGAGTGGCTTATTGGAAAACCAACTTGATCACGAACTCAACATATCGGTCAGGGGACGACCTGGTGATACTTCCGTGAAGATATCTGGAAAATCACGAACCACCGATATGTCTCTAAGCTCGAGATCAATCTTGCTTTTCAGGGCAAGATGATATGATCAAATAAGCAAGGATTGACAAAATCCTAACTCATTGATTGCAGAGTGCACCAGAGATAAGGACTAGGTAGCACAATCAATCTTAGGACGATGATTCAATAACCAGCACGCTAAGAATGAGAGTATTGCCATTAACTACCAAGCAACAAGTTGCTCAGAGTATTGATTTCACACATCACGGTTCACTTGTCGGTATTCCGGTTACAATAACACGAAAGCCGAGGAATGAACAATGATGGCAATAAGTATCACTGCGTCAAAAATTCATAAGAGATGGTGCAATTCCTATGATATTCTTGACATAAATAGGGTAATACTCCAAGGTAGAACAGAACAAAAGCTGGTTTGGCATTTGATCTACGGAATACAACTACTTTGACCCAATCCTAGAAATGGATAAGGTACTGGAGTTTGTTTCTCCTAGTCATTCCAGAATAGAATGGCTTGACAGACCACAAGAATAATAGGCATCGATAACACAAATGCACAATTACTCCTGACTATCAATTGATAGACGGGGGTCGGAATACAACTAAAGAGGGACAACCCCAAAGAACATATGATTAGCTGAGTTGTGGATGCATGGATTAGTATGTCAAACAAGTTCAACATATTTCTTACGGATAACCCATGCAGAGGAGGAAGGACTGGCAGAGTCACAATATGAATGGAGTACTCCTCAAGAGCGCCCTGGTTGTGATCTTTTGGTTAAAAGAACTTTTGCCATAAGCAGTTCATGGCAGTTGGAAGAAGGAAATACCACGGACCTCGAGGACTATCGCAAAGGTTACTAATAATCTAAAGGAACGAGCAAACACTGTCAACATGAGGTAAGTAGGATGAATCTCGGGTCCAAGGACCCAGGGATAGAATGCCTACTAACTAAATGGCATCACGGGATGCTTTCGAGAATAATGGCCAGAATCCGCACACTGGGAATGCAAAGCATTGCTAGATTACTAAGTGGTTCTCTAAGACGACTGGGGTCATAATAATAGCTCCAACATATATGACGAGGTAACGGAGTACCTCAACACACTCGTTAGTGTGGTTAAACTGGCCCAAAGGGACATCGGGAACGGAAGGAAGGGATTGCAAATGCATCAGATTGTTTAGAAACCTGGGATGACTCGGACAACATAACGGCTGTAAAAGCTCAAAAGGATTTGAGATATCCTGCAAAATGGTGGCATAACCACTCAACATCATAATATCAAGGTTCCGAGATCAGCTATCAACACACGGAAGTAGTAGAAACTGAACTAAGGCTTCAGACCAACAATCCTACGAGTCTACGGATTAGTAACACGTGATCCTGATAGAAAGATGAGAAGCCTAGTTCTTAATCCCCGTAGAAGAGAAGAGGGTGACTCAGATCAGAAGGGCATAAGGTAAAGGAGTAAAAAGAGCCTTACGTTCCCTTCCACAATCAATTCCCTTATATAACTAAAGCATTTCTAGACTCAACTTCGACCAGTTTGGCTTCGTAAACCTACAAGCAGTCAGGCTCTGATACCAAAGCTGTCAGGACCCCGATTCCATGTCACACCGATCTAGCCTGTAACACCTCATATCACCTTGCGGCCTCACGCACGGTACTCCCACGGGTGTCGCCTTACCATGGCCCGAGACCGTTTGCGCCTTTTGGCTCACGTATATGACAATGTCGCTAGCATCCATATGACAGAGAACCAGGGCCGACATGGCTAGTCGTGAACCCAAAGCGGCACTAACGTATGGGAACAGGCATACATGAATCAACATCGAACGTGTCGCTCAGCAGCGTGCGAATCCGGGCTGTAGCACTGGGCTAACAGGACTCCGGGAACCCGGGCAGTAGCAGACTACTATGGCTCAAGGAGGCACTAGACTACATTTCCCCATAAGAGAGGCTGCTAAGGATAGACAACTAGATTGTCGGATCCCACACATACCAAGCATTTCAATCATACACACAATATGCTCGATATGTGCAAATACAACATGGCATCACAACAAGACTCTACGACTCAGAGTATTTATTCATTAGGCTCCGAAGAGCCAGATATTATAAACATGGGTCTCATGACCCAACATTCAGAGCATACAAGTCAAAACACATGCGGAAGCTTAACATGTCTGAGTACAGACATCTACAAATGAAAAAGGCTGAGAAGCCTGACTATCTACCAGATCCTGCCGAGGGTACAAGATCGTAGCTGAGGTATCAAGCTAAACGTCGAAGTCCACACGAAACTACCAGCGAGACTGACGTCTCTCTGCAAAACATAAAATAGGCAAACGTGAGTACAAATGTACCCAGCAAGACTTACATCAGAACTAGCTACATATGCATCGGTATCAACAAAGAGGGTGGTGGAGTTTAACTGCAGCAAGCCAGCTTTGACTCGGTGGCTATCCTGAACTACGACTGCAAGTAACTCTTTTGAGGTGGCGCACACGAGTCCACAAATTCACCATATCAATACACCACTATGGATCCGCTCCCGTCTCCCTACGAGAACGCCATCCATAGCACTCACGCTTATCTTGCGCATTTTAGAGTATCCACTCTCACTTGTCTATGAACTGTAAAGGCAACCTAGAAGTCCTTTACCGCAGACACGGCTATTCGAATAGATCATATTAACCCTGCAGGGGTGTACTTCGTCACACACGCTCTCGCCACTTACCACCATGTACACGTCGTGTACCTCGGCAACCTTCAAGCGGAAGCCTGGCGAGGGAGTCGGCCACGACCTGACTAACCACACAAGTCTCTCGTCCAGGTTTGTCGCCTACTCGGGTTCCATCCGCAAGGAGATCCGGCCGGGGTGTCGCTCACGGCCCCAAACGATGTGTGCAGGGTTCCCGAGCCCACCATCTGGGTGCCACTCGGTACACCAGGCCACGTGTGCCTAGTCTGTCCCAAGCCCACCTGTACCGGGTGCCACTTGGTAGACTACTAACACTACCTACAAACACCAGAAACTAGTTGCAACTCCTGGACAGCGATCAAGTTGATTAATAAGTTGAGAGGGGTCGAGTTACCGGAACCCAATGTGTGGTAGTAACTGTTCATGGATCACAAACACAGAACTCAAATCCTGGGGACGGTTTCAATGAGACAACCCACCATGTACTCCTACATGGCCTCTCACCGCTACCTTTACCAAATCGTGTTCACACACTTAACTCTCACACAGTAGGACATGTTCACCACTTACAATTCATCCCCGATGAATCAGACCTGACACAACTCTAAGCAATAGCAGGCATGACAACAAGCATGAATGAGTAGGCACATCAGGGCTCAAACAACTCCTACTCATGCTAGTGGGTTTCATCTATTTACTGTGGCAATGACAGGTCATGCAGAGGATAAAGGGGTTCAACTACCGCAGCATGTAACAGTTGAAACGCTGTTGTCCTAATGCAGTAAAAGAGAGCAGGAGCGAGAGAGTGGGATTGTATCGGAATGAGCAAGGGGGTTTTGCTTGCCTGGCACTTCTGAAGATAACATTGAGTCTTCATTAGTGTCAACGATCACAGCGTCGGAGCAGCGTCTACCGAGAGGGGACAAATACCGGCAACAGAGAGGAAACACAATCAATGCAATGCAACAATATGATGCATGAATGTGACATGGCAATATGCTGTGAATTGAGCTAATGCAGCTAGCAACAAGTGCAAGGGAGTCCATTTGAACCAAAGGTTCAAATGCAAACTCTAGTTTGAGCATTTAAAATGCCATTTGAATGTTTCCACTTACACAGCAGGTATAAGTTGTTTTTTCATGCATGAAAGTAGCATAAATGGATAGATTGGATTTTTCTGATAATTTTTCATATATAACTTATCTTATTTGGAGCTACGGTTGAATTTCTATGAATTTTAGAAGTTTTGGGCATTTTCTGGAATTTCCTGTATAAACATAATTCCAGTCATTAAATTACTGCGTCAGCACTACGTCAGGATGACGTCAGCAAGTCAACAACGGCTGGTCCAGGTCAAACCTGACCAGTGGGGTCCACTGGTCAGTGGCTGGGGCTGGTTAGTGTCCCTGACATATGGGCCCAGTCAACGGCCACGTCAGCTTGGTCAAAGCTGACGCGTGAGTCCCGTTGGGTTAAGTTAAGTCTAACTAATTTGGTTAGTGGTTTAACTAAGCCAGTGGGGCCCGGCTGTCAGTGGGTCAGGGGGTGGTTACCTAGATGGTTAGGCAGCTAATGACGGGTTAACTAACGACTAATCGCCGGCGTAACCAGGACGCGGCGGCGTTGCCCGTCCGGCCAACTCCGGTGACGGGAGCTCGCGCGGCTGGGCGCGTTGGAACCGGAGCAAGGAGGCGCGTAGGTTGGTGGCCTCAGGCGATGCTAGGGTGGCCGGGAACGTCGACGGCGTCGAGTTCCGCGGCGGCGCAGCTGCGGCTTGCACGGGTGCGAGGGCCACGGTGCACGAGCGGGCGACCTAAGGCGCGCTACGGGTTCCTAGAGAAACCCGGAGCACGACTCCATGCTTGGGTTGGTCGGGCGGGGCAGCTAGCAACGGCGAGCTTCGCGGCGGCGGCAGCGAGTGCTCGGCCATGGCGGGGCTGCGGTTAGAGAGCGGGAACAGACGGGGTGAGCACGGGGGAAGGTGTAGGAGCTCACAAAGATGCGGTAGAGAAGGTCAGCGGCCTCGGGGACGGACAGAAACCGACGAATCGACGGAGACGATCTCCGAGCGCCGACGGTGAAGACGAGGACGTTGGCGATGAAGCAAAGTCCTCCGGCTCGTTTCCTTCGGGTTGGGGATGTGGTGCCCGATTGCGGAGCTGCTGGGCACGATCACGGGACAAGGGGTGGCCGGTGGTCATGGCTACGGCGAGCGGCGCTCTCAGGTGCGTTCGGTGACGAGAGGAAGGGAGAGCAGAGGAGGAGGAGGGGTCCAAAGAGAGTGAGAGGGTCAGGGGTGTGCGTGGCGTCGCGGGAGGCGCCCAGGGCAACGAGGGGGCAGCCAGGCAAGGTGGAGGTGGCGCGCGTGTGCGGCGAGCACACGCCCTCCTGCCTACTGGCAGGAGGTTGAAGACGGTGGCGGCTCCGGTGGGCTGGGCCGCACAGTGCTGGACCAGCACAGGAGCTGGGCCGGCTCTGGTGGGCTACACAGGTAAGCACTTCTCTCTCTCTCTCATTTGTTTCTGTTTTCTATTTCTGTTATTTTGTTTTGATTTAGTTTATAGCCCAAATCATTTTAATAAATCCTGAAAATAATTGTGGGCATTAAATGAATTATTACAGAGGCCCTTAACTATTTTCAGAATTGTTGGAGCATTAGAAAATATTAATAGTATTTAAATGCCCCAATTCAAATACAATATGGATTAATTCAAAGACCATAAATGGCTTGGAAAAATGTGCATGACCTCTGGTAAAGGTTTTAACCTCTTTCCATAAATAATGAACATTTTTGAAAGGCATTTTGGGTTCATTGAAAATATTTTTATTTTGAACCTAGTTGAATTCGTTTGGTGCTAGGGTTTAACAATCCCCAATTCAACTTTAAATGAAATTTAGACATGATGCAGCAACCAAGCTAGTCCAAGTGCATAGCAAGGCTAGGGACGTGACACTAGAGTTGTGTTGTGATATATTTCCGTGAGTCCCTGATCTTGATTGTACACATTTGCGTGTATGATTAGTGTATGGTCGAATCGGGGGCGTCACAGAATAGCTTCGTGTTTTTTTACTACGGACTCTTGAATAGATCGATCAGAAAGGATAACTTTGAGGTGGTTTCGTACCCTACCATAATCTCTTCGTTTGTTCTCTGCTATTAGTGACTTTGGAGTGACTCTTTGTTGCATGTTGAGGGATAGTTATATGATCCAATTATGTTATTATTGTTGAGAGAACTTGCACTAGTGAAAGTATGAACCCTAGGCCTTGTTTCCTAGCATTGCATTACCGTTTTCGCTCACTTTTATCGCTTGTTACCTTGCTGTCTTTATATTTCCAGATTACAAAAACCTGTATCTACCATCCATATTGCAATTGTATCACCATCTCTTCGCCGAACTAGTGCACCTATACAATTTACCATTGGATTGGGTTTGTTGGGGACACAAGAGACTCTTTGTTATTTGGTTGCAGGGTTGTTTGAGAGAAACCATCTTCAACCTACGCCTCCCACGGATTAATAAACCTTAGGTCATCCACTTGAGGGAAATTTGCTACAGTCCTACAAACCTCTGCACTTGGAGGACCAACAACGTCTACAAGAAGAAGGTTGCATAGTAGACATCAGGACCCCACACGTCAGGTTTGACTCTAGTCAACGTTGTTGACTTGCTGACGCAAGCATGACGCGGTGCTGACGCAGTTTTTGACTTTTTGGATTTAAAATAAGTCATGAAATTCCATAAATTAGTTTAAACATCAAAAATTCATAGAAAATAACCGTAAATCCAAATGAAATAATTTATATATGAAAAATTACCAGAAAAATTGAAAAATCTGTTTATGGCATTTTCATGCATGTTGGAACAACTTATAGGTGCTGAATAGGGCAAATCAAATGTTTGGCATTTAAATAATCACATATGGAGTTTGAATTTGAACCTTTGGTTCAAACCAACTTCATTTAAATTGCTGCTAGCTACATTAGCTTAAATCACATCATATTGCCATGTCATGATCATGCATCATACTGTTGCATTGCATTGATTGTGTTCCCTCTTGTTTGCTGGTGTTTGTCCCATCTCAGTAGATGTTGCTCTGGCATTGAGATCGATGACACTAATGAAGAGCTATACTATCTTCATAAGTGCCAGGCAAGCAAACCCCCCTTGAGCATCCCGATACAATCCAACTATCTTGCTCATGCTCTCTTTTATTGGATTAGGACATCAACGATTCAACTGTTACATGTTGCGGTAGCTGAACCCGCATTCCTTTGCATGACTTGTCTTTGCCACAGTAAATAGTTGAAACTCACTAGCATGAGTAGGAGTTATTTGAGCCATGATGTGCCTACTCATTCATGCTTGGTTTTCATGCCTGCTATTGCTTAGAGTTGTGTCGGGTCTGATTCATCGGTAATGAATTGGAATGTCGTGAACATGTCCTAGCGTTGAGAGCTAAGTGTGTGAACACGATTTGGTAAAGGTAGCGGTGAGAGGCCATGTAGGAGTACATGGTGGGTTGTCTCATTGAAACCATCCTCAGGAACTAAGTTCTGTGTTTGTGATCCAAGACAGTTACTACCACGCATTGGGTTCCAGTAACTCGGCCCCTCTCGGCTTATTAATCACCTTGATCTCTGTACAGGAGTTGCAACTAGTTTCTGGTGTTTGTAGATTGTGTTAGTAGTCTACCAAGTGGCACCCGGCCAGGTGGGCTTGGGATAGACTAGGCAAAGTGGCATGCTGTACCAAGTGGCACCCGGATGGTGGGCTAGCTTGCTCTAGTTACACTCCACCACGCCTTTGTGGATACTGATGCATATGTAGCTAGTTCTGAAGTAAATCTTGTTGGGTACATTTGTACTCACATTTGCTTAATCTATGTTTTGCAGAGGAGACTTCAATCTCACTAGTAGTTCCACGTGGACTTCGACGTTTAGCTTGTTACCTCAGCTACGATCTTGTACCCTTGGGAGGGTCTTGTAGATAGTCAGGCTTCTCGGCCTTTTTCATTTATAGTTGTTTGTACTCAGACATGTTATGCTTCCGTTGCTTCTATGCTCTGTATGTTGGGTCATGTGACCCCTATTTGTAATAAATGTTATGTGGCTCTTCTGGGCATTTATCTATATGAGTTGTTGAGTTATGTTGTGATGCCATGTTGTACAGCACATACTTGCACGTTATGCCTATGTGTAGCGTGTATTGCTATGTGTGGGATCCGACACCTAGTTATTTATTCTTGGTAGCCTCTCTTATGGGAAATGTCTCCTAGTGCTTCCACTGAGCCATGGTGGCTTGCTACTGCTCCGAAACACATGAGATGTCGGCATGTGTCCTTCTTTGCTCCTGTGTTTGTCCCTACGGGGAAATGTCATGCGGTGCTTACCGGATCCTCCTAGCTTGCTATAGCCCGGTTTCACTCGCTGCTGACCGACATGTGCATTGCTGGGTCATGTATGCCTGCCCTTGTAAGTTTGTGCCACCTTGGGTTTACGACTAGTCATGCCGGCCCGGGTTCTCTGTCATATGGATGCTAGCGACACTATCATATACGTGAGCCAAAAGGTGCAAACGGTCCCGGGCCGGGTAAGGTGGCACCCGTGGGGATACCGTGCGTGAGGCCGCAAAGTGATATGATGTGTTACATGCTAGATCGGTGTGACTTAGGATCGGGGTCCCGACAGCTTTGGTATCAGAGCCCGACTGCCTGTAGGATTACAAAGCCAAACTGGTCGAAGTCGAGTCTAGAAATGCTTTAGTTATATAAGGGAATTGATTGTGGAAGGGAATGCAAGGCTCTTTTTACTCCTTTACCTTATGTCCTTCTGATCTGAGTCACCCTCATCTTTTCTACGGGGTTAAGAAACTAGGCCTTCTCATCTATATATCAGGATGACGACTTACTATGCTACAGACTTATAGGTATGATGATTTCGAGTCTCAGTTTAGTTCTTAGTACTTTCGTGTGTTAACAGTTAGACTCAGAACCTTGTTATTCTGATGTTGAGTGGTTACGCCACCATTTTGCATGATGCCTCAAAAATTTTTTGAGCATTTACAGCCGTTATGCTGTCCGAATCATCCCATGATTCAAAATAGTCTGATGCACTTGCAAATCTTCCCTCCATGTTCCCGATGTCCTTTTGGGTCAGATTTACCACACTAATTGCTGAGTTGAGGTACTCCATTGCCTCGACATATATGTTGAGGCTATTCTATGACACTAGGGTATCTTAGAGAACCAGCTAGTAATCTAGCCATGTTTTGTGTTCCTAGTGTGATGATTCTGGCCATCATTCTCGAAAGCATCATGTGATGCCATTTAGCTAGTAGGCATTCTATTTCTGGGTTCTGGAACCCAACATTCACTCTACTAACCTCGAGTTGATAGTGTTGCTCGTACCATTAGGATATTAGTAACCTTTGCGATAGTCTTCGATGTCCATGGTATATCGTTCTTCCAATACCATGAACCAATATGGCAGAAGTCCTTTTGAACCAAAAGATCACAACGAGAGTGCTCTTGATGAGTTTTTAATTCTATATTGTGAATGTGCCAGCCCTTCCTCTTCTGCATGGGTTATCCGGAAGAAATGTTGAGCTTTGTTCGACATGTTAATCTATGCATTCACAACTCAGATATCATATGTCCTTTGAGTTGTCCCTCTTCAATGGTATTTTGGCCTTTGTCTATCTGTTGATAGTCAAGGGTATTTGTGCATTCGTGTTCATCAATGCCTTTTACTCTTGTGGTCCGTCAAGTCGTTCCATTTCAGAAGGGCTTAGTAGAAACAAACTCCAGTACGTCATCTATATCTAGGATTGGGTCAAAGTAGTTGCATTCCGCAGATCAAAATGCCAATCCAGCTTTTGTCCTGCTCTACCTTGGAGTATTACCCTATTTATGTCAAGAATATCATAGGAATTGCACACCATCTTATGAACTCTTGATGTAGTGATACTTCTCACCATCATCATTCATTTCTTGGTCCCGTGTTGTTGAAGCCGGAATGCCGACAAGTGAACTGTGAGGTGTGAAATCAATACTACTAGCAACCCTTTGCATGGTAGTTAAAGCGCGATAATTTCATTCTTAGCATGCTGGTTACGGAAACACCATCCTAAGATTGATCGTGCTACCGAGTCCATTTTCCTGGTGCACTATTCGATTGATGAGTTAGGATTGTGTCAATCCCTCGCTCTTTTGATCACACCATCTTGCCCTGAAAAGCAAGAATGTTGTCGAGCTTAGTAACATATCGGTGGTTCGTGATTTTCTGAATACCTTTTCGGAAGTATCATCAGGTTGTCCCCTGACCATTATGTTGAGCTCATGATCAAGTTGGTTTTCCCCTAAACCACCCTTCTCCAAGAATCTTTGTGGGATACCCCTGAGCTAGTTGGTCAAGCTAAGTAACAACTTGTAGAGTTAGCAGATAAAAGCTTGTCTAACTTGGTTCGTTCCGAAGGGATATCTGTTGTGTGTGTGTGTGTGTTTGTGTGTGTGTGTGTGTGTGTCTGTGTGTGTCTGTGTTGAAGCACGATGAAATCTTCATCGATTGACCTCCGTATTCAGTTGTTGGATTTATTGACTTACCCAATCCTTTTATTTGAGTATGGGTTATCGTCAAATCAAAATCATAACCAATGATTTTCGTAATGTTGTCTTACTCGTGGTTGATCCTCGAGCATGCACCATTATATCTTTTGGTCTGACCAATGCTATCACCTTGTTCACATAATTATGGAATCCCATCTATATGGAAACCTCTAAGAATTCTTGTTGAGCCCATCAGGAGCATTTTGTATCCTCCATGATTCTTGTTGAACATCAATCTAGTGTTGGAAACTTACACAGGCATTATCTTCGTGCTAACCCATGAAGCATATATTTTGATGAGAGAAGTGGCTTCCTCTAAGTTCACATGCATTTGATGCAAGTTGCCACCGTGAATTTGAGAAAGTTTGTTTTGCTTCCTTTAGAATCATCCCAAGTCAGTCATGCATGTGCAAAGTATTCTATGGTTTGATAGGCTCGCTACCTCCATTCCATATGTATTTCCTAGCACAGCAAGCCACCGATTGATTTGTTTGAGATAAAGGAGTCTGTTCTAAGGTTAATACTTTGGACTTCCGTGCAGAGACTTCGATATCATTAATGATGATTCCTAACCAGAACTCAGTAGTGTTTTTTTGTGAGACTTCTATGTGGTCATACTTGTCTTGCAAACCAGCTCATGTTTTGGAGCTTGCTTCTGTGGTTCATTACCCGAGACTCTCGCAACATCGTCTCGTCGATTCGTGTGCAAACTTCGTTTTTAGACAGGCTGAGCCTGAAATATCCTGTTACCAACCAGTTCTGAATCTCAGGAAGATATGATGGTTGGAACTTTTCCAAGATCTATGATGTAGGTCCCGACAAGGTTGATGTTCTGGCCGACACACCTAGCCGGAAGATCTATCATTGTAGTATCTTGATTGAGCTATTTGACCATCTTCTCCATGAATATTTCATGCTACTTATTCTAAAAGTTATTCCGTAGGGATCCTTGTGCTCTCATTTTCCTCGATTATACTATAACCATTCAAACAGTGGAATCACTCTCGACTTTTGAGCTTTTCTCGAGTTACTGGAATCATTCCCAGCATTTGCATTTTGTTCCCTACTTGCGCCCACCATTGTGCCATTTTACTATGGTCTTCCTTCTCAGTAATTGTTATTCAGGATCATCCTCAAAAGTGGGCTTATCCTGGGCCCTATCCTTTCTTAGTGATAAGAAGAAATCATCCATTGCGTTGTCTTCAACAAGGTAGTTCACATCATCCATTGTAGCCGAATATGCCATTCTCTCGAACTCGGTCAAACGAACGTTTGTAAATTGCCTTAGGATGGTATGAAGATTTCCAATGATATATATATCAAAAGTAATTCTTCTTGCCACTTAAGGGAATAATTCTATGAGTCACCTTCTCTAAGGTGGCCCGTTATGGTATAAAGGGAAATTAACTCCCTGCTATTTTAAAACATTCACCACCTTATCTATGCGTGGAATTTTTGCCTACCCAATTGAACCTTTTTCATCTACTTCTTCCCTTTGCCACTGATGTGTGTCTGATGTCTCAAATCACGAGATGTTCCTATGTCTCACACCATGAATTGATCTTGAGTGCTCGATCTTCGAGGAGATCGATTCCTGTAGAGTTTCTTTCTGTCGTCATCATGTTGGATGGAGATCTCAAAAGAAAAGACATCAAATATCAATATGATGCAATAATCAAGATCTTTGAGAAGGTCAGTTGGGTGAAGATTGTGATAGTTCGAGTCCCCTCTTCCTTTTACCCTATGCTTGAATCTCGGGACAAGATTCATGTTTAGTGGGGCGAGTTGTCACATCCCTAGCTTCTGGTACTGTCTAGTGTATGCATCTTGCTTGCATCATGTTTAACTTTCATGGAAATTTGAATTGGGGATCGATCCAAACCCTAGCACCAAATCAAATCAAGTAGGTTCAACTAAAATCTTTTTCATTGGACTCAAAATGCCCTCTAAAAATGTTCGTCATTTCTGGATTAAGGTGGAAGCATCTACCAAAAATGGTTCACATTTTTGCAGGACATATTTGGGCTTTGAATTAATTCAATAGGTTTTTGAATTGGAGCTTTAAAATGATATGCATAATTTTATAGCTCCAAATATTTTGAAACTTGGTGAGGGTATTTGAAATAATTTAGCAAGTGCCTCGATGAAGTTTCAGAATTTTGTAAAATGGTTTAGTGCTAAAACTAAATAAAAAACAAATGACAGAAATGGAAAATAGAAAGAAATAGAAATAGGCAGAGAGAGAACTAACCTGGGCCACTTACCTGTAGCAGCAGCCCAGCAAACAGGCCAAGACCACAGGACAATGCCAGTCATCCCCAACCTCCCGCCAGGAGGACTGGGGTGTGTGCTCGCCCCGCGCTGGCACACGCAGGGCCACGTCCTGCTTACCGCCTTCTTCCCGACACGCCTAGATGGCGGCACGCACCTCCCTGCCTCTCTCTCTCACTCTCCCTAACGCGCCCAGATGGCGCCACACACCTCCCTCCCTCTCTCCCTCACTCTCCCTGATACAGCCACAACCCTCCCCTCACCACTCGGTTTTGCCCCCGGTCACTGCATCCTCGCAAAGCTTCTCCAAGCCGAAGGAATCAAGCCGGGACGTCTTCCATCACCGTCGCCATCGCCGTCTTCGACCTCGGCCGCCTGAGCTCGCCGTAACGCCCCATCGCCGTTCATCCTTCTACGAGCCCACTGAGCACGCCCGCTGACCCGCGTGAGCTATCCTCCATTTCACCTCCTTCCTCGTGCTCGTTTTCGCACCGTAGCCATCGGCCGCAAGTGCACGTGAGCTCATCGTCCGCGACCATGGCACCGCCGCCATTTTAGCTCACGTTAGTGGCGCCCGAGTACTCGGTCATGCTCGTGGTGATGCCAGGAGGCCGTAGAGCCCCTGAACTCGCTCGCCCGCGCTCTGTAGCGCCCGACGCCATCGCCACCGTAGTAACAGTGCCACCGCGAGCTTGTTTCCGGCGAGCTCAGGCCACCCCTGCCACTCATGTTTGCTCCTAACGACGCGGACGAGCCCCATCTCCTCGCCTGTGGCCTCCGCCGTCCAAATGGTCGCCGGAGCGACATTTCCGACACCTCCGCCGCGTCGGGACATCGGCGGCGGCTAACCGCTGGTTAGTTTGACCAGCTTTGACTCTTAGTGAGTCGCTGACATGTGGGCCCTGCCCGCTTACACTTTTAGTTTAGGACTAATCTTACTATTAATTAACATGTTAAGTCAATGTGTCACTGATGTGGGGACCCCACACATCAGGTTTGACTGCAGTCAGCGCTGTTCACTTGCTGACGCAAGCATGATGTAGTGCTGATGCAATTTTTGACTTTCTGGGTTTAAAATAAATCAGGAAATTCCACAAATTAGTTTAAACTTCAAAAATTCATGGAAAAATAACCGTAACTCCAAATGAAATAATTTATATATGAAAAATGACCAGAAAAATCCAAAGAATCTTCTTATGGCATTTTAATGCACGTTGGAACAACTTATAGCTGCTAAATAGGGCAAATCAAATGTTTGGCATTTAAATAATCACATATGGAGTTTGAATTTGAACCTTTGGTTCAAACCAACTTCATTTAAACTGGTGCTAGCTACATTAGCTTAAATCACATCATATGGCCATGTCATGATCATGCATCATACTGTTGCATTGCATTGATGGTGCTCCCTGCCCGTGTTTGTCCCCCCTTAGTAGACATTGTTCCGGCGTTGAGATCGATGACACCGATGAAGAGCTATACTATCTTTAGAAGTGCCAGGCAAGCAAACCCCCCTTGAGCATCCCAATACAATCCAAATCTCTTGCTCCTGCTCCCTTTTATTGCATTAGGACAACAACGATTCAACGGTTACGTGTTGCGGTAGCTTAACACCCATTCCTTTGCATGACTTGTCTTTGCCACAGTAAATAGTTGAAACCCACTATCATGAGTAGGAGTTGTTTGAGCCATGATATGCCTACTCATTCATGCTTGTTTGTCATGCCTGCTATTGCTTAGAGTTGTGTCAGGTCTGATTCACCGGGAATGAATTGGAATGTCGTGAACATGTCCTACTATTGAGAGCTAAGTGTGTGAACACGATTTGGTAAAGGTAGCGGTGAGAGGCCATGTAGGAGTACATGGTGGGTTGACTCATTGAAACCGTCCTTAGGTACTGAGTTCTGTGTTTGTGATCCAAGACAGTTACTACCATGCATTCGGCTCCGATAACTTGGCCCCTCTCGGCTTATTAATCATCATGATCTCTGTCTAGGAGTTGCAACTAGTTTCTGGTGTTTGTACGTTGTGTTAGTAGTCTACCAAGTGGCACCCGGCCAGGTGGGCTTGGGATAGACTAGGCATAGTGGCACGGTGTACCAAGTGGCACTCGGATGATAGGCTTGGGAACCCTGCTCACATCATTTGGGGCCATGATGGAAACTTCGGCCGGACTTCCTTTGCGGGTTCAGCCTCGGATAGGCGATAAACTTGGACTAGAGACTTGTGTGGTTAGTCAGGTCGTGGCCGACACCCTCGTTGGGCTTACGCTTGAAGGTTGCCGAGTACATGTCGTGTAAACGGCGATACATGGTGAGAGCGTGTGTGAAGAAGTACACCCCTGCAGGGTAATATGATCTATTCGAATAGCCGCATCCGCGGTAATGGACTACTAGGTTGCTTATGCAGTTCATAGACAAGTGAAAGTGGATACTCTAAAACGCGCAAGATAAGCATGAGTGGGCCTTCTCGTAGGGAGATTGGAGTGGATCCATAGTGGTGTATTGTTATGGTGAATATGTGGACTCGTGTGCGCCACCTCAAAGAAGTTACTTGCAGTCGTAGTAAAGGATAGCCACTGAGTCAAAGCTGGCTTGTTGCAGTTAAACTCCACCACCCCTTTGTTGATACTGATGCATATGTAGCTAGTTCTGATGTAAGTCTTGCTAGGTACATTTGTACTCACGTTTTCTTAATTTTTGTTTTGCAGAGGAGACTTCAGTCTCACTAGTAGTTCCGCGTGGACTTCGATGCTTAGCTTGTTACCTCAGCTACGATCTTGTACCCTTGGTAGGGTCTTGTAGACAGTTAAGCTTCTCAGCCTTTTTCATTTATAGTTGTCTATACTCAGACATGTTATGCTTCCCTTGCTTGTATGCTCTGTATGTTGGGTCATGTGACCCCTGTTTGTAATAAATGCTATGTGGCTCTTCTGGACTTTTATCTATATGAGTTTCTGAGTTATGTTGTGATGTCGTGTTGTACAACACATACTTGCATGTTATGTGTACGTGTAACGTGTATTGCTATGTGTGGGATCTGACACCTATTTGTTTATTCTTGGTAGCCTCTCTTATGGGGAAATGTCTCCTAGTGCTTCCACTAAGCCATGGTAGCTTGCTACTGCTGCGGAACACATTGGATAATCGTCATGTGTCCTTCTTTGCTCCTATTTCTATCCCTACGGGGAAATGTCACGCAGTGCTTACCGGAGTCCTGCTAGCTTCCTCCAGCCCAGTTTGACTCGCTGCTGACCGACACGAGCATTGCTTGGTCATGTATGCCTGTCCTTGTAAGTTTGTGCCACCTTGGGTTTACGACTAGTCATGCCGGCCCGGGTTCTCTGTCATATGGATGCTAGCGACACTATCATATACATGAGCCAAAAGGTGCAATAGGTCCTGGGCCGGGTAAGGTGGTACCCGTGGGGATACCGTGCGTGAGGCCGCAAAGTGATATGATGTGCTACATGCTAGATCGTTGTGACTTAGGATCTGGGTCCCGACAATCACGATCCAAAACAATTGTATTTGGCACACCATGCAAGCGAATAATTTGACGAAACAACAAATCAACAACATTAGCAGCATCATTGCTTTTATGACATGGTATAAAGTGTGCCATATTCAAAAATCTATCCACGACAACAAATATGCTATCCCTCCCCTTCTTTGTTCGAGGTAAACATAAAACAATGTCCATAGATATATCCTCCCATGGAACACTAGGTACAGGCAAAGGCATACATAAACCATGAGGATTGAGTCGTGACTTAGCTTTTTGACAGGTAGTGCAGCGAGCAACAAAACGCTCACATACCATCTCATATTTGGCCAAAAGAAATGTGTAGCATGTACGTCCTCCGTCTTCTTGACACAAAAGTGTCCCATTAATCCTCCTCCATGCGCCTCCTGCAACAAGAAAAGATGAACGGAGCTAGCTAGAATGCATAGCTTGATAGCATGAAACAAAAATCCATCATTAACGACGAACTTGTTCCATTTTCTCCCTTCTTTACAATTCTGCAATACATCTTTAAATTCATCATCATGCACATATTGATCCTTGATGGTCTCCAAACCAAATATATTAAACTCAAGTTGTGAAAGCATAGTATAACGACGAGACAATGCATCAGAAATAACATTTTCTTTACCCTTCTTGTGTTTAATGACATAAGGGAAAGTATCAATGAATTCAACCCATTTCGCAGGTCTACGGTTCAGTTTTGCTTGACTTTTAATGTGTTTCAAAGATGCATGATCGGAATGTATAACAAATTCTTTGGGCCATAAACAATGTTGCCATGTTTCTAAGGTCCGAACAAGAGCATATAATTCTTTATCATAAGTAGAATAGTTCAGACTAGGCCCACTCAATTTTCAGAAAAGTATGCAATAGGTTTTCCATCTTGTAATAACACACCTCCTAATCCAATTCTACTAGCATCACATTCAAGCTCAAAAATCTTATTAAAATCAGGAAGTTGGAGTAAAGGAGCATGTGTCAACTTATCTTTCAATATCAGGAAGGCTTCTTCCTGTGCGGTACCCCAAAAAAAAGGCACATCTTCTTTGTAAGCTCATTGAGAGGTGCAGCAATGGTGCTGAAATCTCTCACAAAACGCCTATAGAAACTAGTGAGGCCAAGAAAACTCCTCACTTGTGTGACTGTTTTGGGCCGCGTCCAACTCTCAATAGCTTCAATCTTGGCTTTATCAACTTCAATTCCCTGTGGAGTAATGTCAGGGTACACAAACAAGGGTGTATATTTTCCCTGACTTCTGCAGGGACAGAAGGCCTCCGCTCCGATGGCCAGGGCCTGCCGGGGTAGTGGCTGCCTCAATGCAGTCAAGCCCGTAAAGGAACAATCAGCACCAATATACAATACAAGGCCAAGCTAGATAAGCCGCTCTTCGTGAAATCGGGTAGTGCATCAAGAAGACCAAGCCAAGGACTCCAAGAGAAGTGTCTCTTGCTGGCTGGGCGAGGCCATAAAGGTTGATGCAGCAAGCAGCCACGGAGCCAAAACCGCACCAGCCGCGCCTCCGGGGTGACCGGAGGCTGAAGCGCGCACCCCCTCCAAGAAGACCCGGCAAGCCCTGCCCCCAACAGGCACATGCTAGATTGTCACCACTCCACCGCATCACAATGCGAATCACTTATAGATGCGGTGTCGGGCCCCGAGAGAGCTAAGCGGCTCTCACTAAGCACGTGGCATTATAATGTAAGAGAGATCATGCTCATTCGACACCCGTCCAAGGGCGTGTTAAAATGATAAGCAAAAGGGGATTAAGGAGTGGCATAAGCTTGACGGGGATGCGCCCTCGCATGCTGCTACCTCTTGAGCATGCGTTGGTTTTCCCTTGAAGAGGAAACGGTGATGCAGCAAAGTAGCGTAAGTATTTCCCTCAGTTTTTGAGACCCAAGGTATCAATCCAGTAGGAGGCCACACGCAAGTCCCTCGTACCTACACAAATAAACAAGAACCTTGCAACCAACATGATAAAGGGGTTGTCAATCCCTTCACGGCCACTTGCAAAAGTGAGATCTGATAGACACTACTGGAATCAGCTAATTTGCCATCTGCCAGCTCTTTGCCGTCTGCTAGCTGACGGCAAAGAAGCTCTTTGCCATCAGCTAGCCAAAAGCAGACGGCAAAGAAAGGGCAGACGGCAAAGAAGCTCTTTGCCGTCTGCCAGCTCTTTGCCGTCGTCCAGCGGACGGCAAAGAATCTTTGCCGTCCGCTGGCGGACGGCAAAGAGTGAGGTGGCCCCCACCCCCCGCCCGTTTTTGAAAAACTTAACGGGCCACCTCTTTGCCGTCCGCTAGCAGACGGCAAAGAGGCAAAAAAGCGGACGGCAAAGGGGGGCGGACGGCAAAGAGCCTACTACCTAACGGCCCGTACCCCCCGCCCGTTACTCACTTCTTCCCTCTCCCTCGCCGTTTCTCTCCTCCCACGCCGCCGCCCGTCGCGCGCCGCCGCCGCCCCGTCGCCGCCGCCGCCCCGGCTCGCCGCCGCCCCGGGACCCCGTCGCCCTCACCGCCCCGGCCCCCCGCCGCCCCGCGCCCCACCGCCCGGGCCCGGCCCCGGCCCCCCGCCGCCCCAGGCCCGCCCCCTGCGGCCCCCGGCCCGGCCCCCCGCCGCCCCAGGCCGCCTCCTCCACCGCCCCGCCCCCTCCTCCACCGGCCTCCTCCACCCCCCAGGTGAGCCCCCCATTTTTCAGTTTTTTTCTGTTTTTTTCTTTTTTTCCTTTTTAGTTTAGATTTAGTTTTAGTTGTAGTTTTAGGTTTAGTTTTAGGTTTAGGTTTAGTTGTAGGCTTAGTTTAGTTTGAGGAAAGAAGAAGAAGAAGAGAAAAAGAGGAGAGGAGGAGAAGAAGAAGAGGAAAAAGGAAAGGAAGAAGAAGAAGAGGAGGAGGAGAAGAAAAAAGAAGAAGAGGAAGAAGAAGAAGAAGAGAAAAAGAGGAGAGGAGGAGAAGAAGAAGAGGAAAAAGGAAAGGAAGAAGAAGAAGAGGAGGAGGAGAAGAAAAAAGAAGAAGAGGAAGAAGAAGAAGAAAAAAGAGGAGAGGAGGAGAAGAAGAAGAGGAAAAAGGAAAGGAAGAAGAAGAAGAGGAGGAGAAGGAGAAGAAAAAAGGAGAAGAGGAAGAAGAAGAAGAAAAAAGAGGAGAGGAGGAGAAGAAGAAGAGGAAAAAGGAAAGGAAGAAGAAGAAGAGGAGGAGGAGAAGAAAAAAGAAGAAGAGGAAGAAAAGGAATAATAGGAAGAAGAAGAAAAGGAAAAAAGAGGAAAAAACCCCGACCCGACACGGCACCCCGACCCCGACCCGGCACCCCGACACGACACCCCGACCCCTACACACCGACCCCGACACCCCGACCCCGAGCCTGACCCGACACCCCGACCCCGACCCCGACCCCGACCCCGACACCCCGACCCCGACCCCGACACCCCGACCCCGAGCCTGACCCGACACCCCGACCCTGACACCGACACGGCACCCCGACCCTGACCCGGCACCCCGACCCGACACCCCGACCCCGAGACCCCGACCCCGACACCGACACGACACCCCGACACCGACACCCTGACACCACACCCACCCTTACGCCGACACCGACACGGCACCCCGACCCCGACCCGGCACCCCGACCCGGCACCCCGACCCGACACCCCGACCCCGAGACCCCGACCCCGACACCGACACGACACCCCGACACCGACACCCTGACACCACACCCACCCTTACGCCGACACCGACACGGCACCCCGACCCCGACCCGGCACCCCGACCCGACACCCCGACCCCGAGACGGCACCCCGACCCGACACCCCGACCCGACACCCCGACCCCGAGACCCCGACCCCGAGCCTGACCCAACACCCCGACCCCGACACGGCACCCCGACCCCAACCCGGCACCCCGACAAGACACCCCGACTCCGAGCCTGACCCGACACCCCGACCCCGACATCGACACGGCACCCCGACCCCGACCCGGCACCCCGACCCCGAGACCCCGACCACGATACCCCGACCCGGACCCCGACCCCGACACCCCGACCCCGAGCCTGACCCGACACCCCGACACCGACACGGCACACCGACCCCGACCCGGCACGCCGACCCGACACCCCGACCCGACACCCCGACCCCGAGACCCTGACCCCGACACGGCACCCCGAGACCGACACGACACCCCGACCCCCGACACCTCCCGAAAAGGTGTTCTTTGGCCTTCCAGAAGCCGACGGGGTCATATATTTGTGAATTATTAGTTAGGTCATATATCTTTCGATTTTGTTATGAAAAACATCATATATAATTGTGTTGATCGGGTAGTTTTAAATGTGCAGTTGTTTCATCGCTGCGAGGTTTGGTGTTCGACGACCTCGCCGTGCGTTTGACGAGCTCTGCCCCTTCGTTCGTGGGTGAGCACAAATGACATGTCCTCCTCCCCCATTAATTATTTGATCTATTCCGATGAAACTTGATAGCTAGATATATATGTGTCTTGAATCATCAGTATGCGTAACCAATATGTGTCTCCTGTTCGAAAGCGTCATAGTTATAAATATGCATGCATTTGCCTATTTATAACCTTGATTCTTTCGAATTGTCCAACGCTATCCATGGACAGCCCGAGTATGTTTAGATTTGGTTCGTTTTCCCATATGCTTTGCTCCGGATCCGACGCATAAATTTCGTCAGTGCCTCCCCTGTTGTTCTCCGGGTACACATCCTCCCTGTTTATTGCAGAGACGTGTATCAGGAGAACAGCGGGGAGGTGCTGCCGAAATTTTGCGTAGGATCCGGGGCATAGCATGGGAAAATGAACCCAATCTAAACATACTCGGGTGGGATTAGGACCTATCATTACCTATTAGAGTGTAGGTTGCATGGACGTAATAAAATTGACAAAGTAGATCAACTGATGAATACATACATGCTGAATTATATATATATATATATATATATATATTTGTTGTGTGTCTAGTAGCTCTGAAAGTCAAGATGAGTGATCGTGCGTGGATGTACACCGGTCACACTGGTCAGAACAAATGGAGCACTGAATGGTTCACAAAAACCAAGGGGTTTGTGCCAGCCGCATTTGCAAATGGCCAGAGGAAAACCTGGTGCCCCTGTTTACGGTGCGGCAATTGGGAAAAGAGGACAGAGGCTGAAATGGGCAAACACCTGCAGAAGAGTGGTTTTACGCCCGATTATACGGTGTGGACATTTCATGGTGAGTCTGCCCAACGTGACCGAGCTGAGCTGGATCGTCGTCGCACCGACGAGCATGGTACCGGGATGGAAAACATGGTGCAAGACTTTGATGATGCTCGGGATTCGGACGAGGAGATGGAGGAATCTGCAAAGGCCTTCAATGAAATGTTGGAGTCTTCAAAACGTCCGCTCCATGAGCACACTGAGCTTTGTCAGTTGGATGCCATCTCACAAGTAATGGCTCTGAAGGCTCAGTTCAACTTGGGCAGAGAATGCTACGATGCAATGATGACAGTATTTGGACGCTTTCTACCCAAAGGCCATGTAATGCCTGCAAACCTATACCAGTCGGACAAAATCCTCCGTGCACTGAAGATGCCCTATGATAAGATACATGCCTGTGAGAAAGGATGTGTCTTGTTTAGGCTTGACTATGCGGACTTGAACTATTGTCCCATTTGCAAGTCTTCCAGGTATGTTGTGGTAGACAACGGTATGGGTGAGAAGACACAGACCAAAATCCCCGTTAGTGTTCTTTGGTATATGCCAATCGTACCAAGACTTCAACGTCTTTTCATGGTCGAAGAGATGGCCAGACAGATGACATGGCACAAAACGGGCAAAAGAACCGAACTAGATGCAGATGGGAATCTGATGATTGTACACACATCGGATGGTGTTGCGTGGAAAAAGTTTGATGAATTACATGGTGACAAAGCGGCAGATCCGAGGCATCCTCGAGTCGGCATCAGCACGGATGGGTTCAGTGTGTTTGGTATGACGGCAGCCCAATACAGTTGTTGGCCAGTATTTGTCTTTCCACTCAATCTCCCCCCGGACAGATTATGCAAAGAAAGAACATTTTCCTGACGTTGATAATTCCAGGGCCCAACTATCCGGGGAAAAATATGAATGTGTACATGCAACCGCTTAAGGACGAATTGCAAGAAGCCTGGGATAATGGGTTCAAGACATACGATGCCTATAGCAAACGGAACTTCATAATGCGTGTCTGGTACATGTACTCGACGCATGACTTGCCGGCGTATGCGCTATTCGTTGGCTGGTGTGTGCATGGAAGGTTCCCGTGCCCCACATGCAAGGGAGCTCTTGAGTTTCGTTGGCTTCAGGCCGGTCGCAAGTTTTCTTGCTTCGACATGCATAGAGAGTTCCTGAATCCTCGCCATAAGTTCAGGAAAGACAAGAAGAACTTCATCAGAGGTAGAGTTGTCAAAAACTCTGCACCACATGCATTGACAGGCCAACAGACCCTGGATCAGTTAAACGCTCGAGCCAGATCCCGAGCGTCCAGGGTACTTCAAGGGGTATAATTCTAAGCACGCCTGGACTCACAAAACATGCTTATGGGATCTGCCTTACTTCAAAGACCTCCTTTGCCCACACAACATCGACGTGATGCACACTGAGAAGAATATCGCCGAGGCACTTTTTGGTACATTGTTCGGCATAGATGGGAAGTCAAAGGATAATACTAAGGTTAGAGTCGATCTGGAGGCGCTATGTGATAGGCCGTTACAAAACATGAAAGAACCGAAAGGAAAGCAGAACTGGACGAAGCCAAAGGCATGGTTCAATCTTGGAAGGCCGGCTATGAGGGAAATTATCTTGTGGGTGAAAATGCAGTTGATGTTCCCCGATGGGTATGCAGCGAATCTACAGAGGGGAGCCAGTCTTGATAAATTGAAGATATTTGGTCTCAAGAGTCATGATTGGCACATATGGATTGAGCGGGTAATGCCGGTGATGTTGCGTGGCTTCATCCCTGAGGATGAATGGCTAGTACTGGCAGAACTCAGCTATTTCTTCCGTGTTCTTTGTGCGAAAGAACTATTGCCTAGCGTGCTAGAAGAAATGGAAGAGTTGGCGCCGGAGTTGATCTGCAAGTTAGAGAAGATCTTTCCACCGGGCTTCTTTAATCCAATGCAACATTTGATTTTGCATCTCCCGACCGAGGCAAGATTGGGGGGCCCGTGCAAAATCGTTGGTGCTACCCAACTGAGAGGATGCAGAAGACGCTTCGACAAAAATGTAAAAATAAACGTAGAATTGAAGCATCGATGGCTGAGGCATTCATCACTGAGGAGGCGGCAAACTTCGTGACAGCACACTACGAAGCCAAAAATCGTCATTTGCATAATCCGAAGCCTCGGTACAATGCTGACGACCCTAAAAAGGGTGGATCCAACCTCAGCCTATTCAAAGGGAAACTTGCACCAGCCAGTGTTTCAAATCCAGTATCTTTGGATAACGAACAATGGCGGACCATTTTGTTTTATATCTTCAACAACCTGATAGAAGTGCGGCCGTACATCGAGTAAGTTCTCGGTACATAGTTTCGCAACTTCTATTTCCTTTGAACTGCTCTTATTCCTGGATATTTCATATAGTCGATACGTCGCCTTATTCTCATATGGAGCGGTGATCCAAAAGGATTCTGTCGAAGAGTATGAGCTTCTCGCAAAGCAAGGAGGCGGCTATCCCGGTTTCATCTCTTGGTTCAAACAAACGGTAATTTCTATTAGACTTGTAGGCTAATTTGTAGGCGGCTATCCCGGTTTCATTCGCTAATTTGTGCGTAATGCAACAATCCTTTCATATTAAACTTGTAGGCTAATTCAGAGTCTATGGACGCCGAATTGAGACAAGTCGCTAATGGTTTTGACTATAAGGTCCGTTCATTTGACAAATACGACATCAACGGGTATCGCTTTCGTACCTATGGCAAAGAGCTATCTATGGCCGACCGAAAGTCTACAAATTGTTGTGTATCTGCTATCGGCGAAGGAGGTACCGAGTATTATGGGAGAGTTGAAGCAATTTATGAACTTCTATTCTATGGTGAAAACCCACCGAATGTCGTAGTCTTCAAATGTTATTGGTTTCAGCCGAAGGAGACTAGAAGGACTCATGAACATATAGGGCTAGTTGAAATCAACCAAAGCACCCATTTAGATGTTCCTGATGTCTATATTACGGCTCAACAGGCGACCCAAGTATTCTATCTACCGTGGGCCTGCCAAACTAATCCAAATCTGAAAGGTTGGGATGTCATTTATGAAGTGCCGCCACGTGCTAGACTATCTCCCCCAAAGGAAGAGGATTATGAACCTCACATTAACCCAGACACATATGAAGGAGAATTCTTCCAAGAGACACGTCTTTCCAAAAAGCGTTTCAAGAACCGCTATACTTCACCCCAAAACATTGAAGTAGACAGCGACAGTGAATCCGACATCACCCCAGAGGAGGAACAAGAAGAGCCGGAACAAGAAGAGCCGGAACAAGAAGAGCCGGAACAAGAAGAGGTTACTGCTGCGGATGACCTGTCATTGCTTCACCGATTACGTCAAGGTGGCCTTGCACATGTTGATGCCACTGAACCCTATGAGCCCGTCATTGATTATAGTGATGATGATGATTATGCATTTATTGATGATACTGATCGAGATTATTAGTAGTGTCAGGTATTAAAATTTTTAATGTTGTACTTGATGATGATACACTTAAGTGATACACATATTATTATTCATGTCGGTCTTTTTTTATGTTGTACTAATTTCGTTTACTGTTTGTCATGGCAGGTGTTGAAAGATGGTGGGCGCTGGTCGGGAGCGCGCCAAGGCCCCTTCTTCGTCGGCGCGCGGTCTGAGGTCTTCGATTCCAGACGTACCTCTCCGCCGAGCGTTGCTGGACAGTATGTCCACACCGCCGGGCCCTTCTTCGTCGACCACGGTGCCCAGCAGGGGACGAGGTAGGAAGAGAGGAGGTGGGGCACGTGGTCGCGGGAGAGGAGGTAGGGTGACTGCTAGGGAACCTTCCTCGCCGCCACCCCCAGCTGTTTCACCCGAGCACGTGACTGCTAGGGTGGACTCGTCCGAGGAGGAGGCTACACGGACTCCGGTCCACGAGCCTCCGGTCCACGGGTCTTGGGCCCACGAGCCTCGGGTCGACTGGCCTTCGGCCCACGAGAGTTCGGCCCACGAGACCCCGGAGGAGCACACGTCCGGATGGGGTACCTGGCCGGATCAGCCCGAGGAGCCGAGTGGCCATGCTGGTGATGGCGGGGAGCCGACTGATCTTGAGGAGGAGGGTGGCACCGTGTACCAGCGTGGTGCTACACGGCTCCCGTCCGTGCCGGCAACCCGCGAGCAGAGGTGGTTGATCTTCCCTGATGGGGAGAGGTACGTAAGTGCATTTAATATTTTTGTACCTTCTGCATTCACGTTTCTTCAAATAACTAATGCGTTGGCCTTGTCATGCTGCAGGGGTTGGGACCACCATCATAGTGTCCGCCGGCCCAACTCCGTCCTTGGAGTTCTTTGCCGGCAAAACTTCCCGGGGTTTGTCACGTTGCCTGGTGAGGGTCGGCTTCCAGAGCTTGGGTTGAGCTGGGAGCACTACGTGGCTGCCCCGGCCCCGCCGGATGTCATTATCGACGGTGTCGTGTGCGACACGAGGGCAGACATGGTGATCAGGATGTTCTGGGTAATTTCTCCTTTACACATTTCAAAATTTTCAACTAGCTAGTTATTAATTGTACTAATCAATATTGTCTCATTTGATTGCAGACATTCTACAGGTGTGAGGAGGGATACGAGGAGGACTGCGCAAATGTTATCCAGAACGTCTGCAAGCGCCTACTCCAGAACTTACGGCACGAGGCTTGGGTGCAGGCTGTTCGAGACTACTACGCCTTGCGTGGTATCAAGAAGACCAAGCCGGCGTGCCGCGATAAGTTCCTGAGTAAGGAGCAGTACATGAAGGTAATTCTTAAGGCCTTCTACTTAAGTTCCTTCATTTAGTAATTCTTAGCCGTAGCGCTCAAGTTTCTATTTGCTAACTTAGGCGCCTCCGAGATGGTGTGCGGATCGGATGGATTGTTGGGAGGTGTTGGTCGATGAGTGGTGCTCACAAGAATGGCTAGCCCTCCACAACCAGGCCAAGGACAAACGTGCCCAAATGGAAGGTGTGCCACACCATCAAGGCAGCTCCAACTTATATCAGTTCGGGCGCAACTGGGTATGTGGTTTGCTTCATGATTCATGCAATTCATTCATCATGCTAGCTTGAGCCCTTTAATTACTAATTTTCATTGTTTCTCTCTTTCAGGCACGCCACAATAAGGCGGATAAGGTGCCAGAGGTGTACGACCTGTATGCCATGGCCCACACTGGCTCTTACAAGAAAGTCAAGGCTTTCTCTCAGTCTGACCTCGATGATGCAAATAACTTCACCAACATCTCCTCCCACAACAAGCTCGTGAGATATAGAGATGAGGGGAAGGCGAGGAAAGGGGAGGACTTTAACCCGAGCCAGGGTCCCATTGATCCAGAGCTGGTGATGATATCTGGTGGCGGGAGGTCCCATGGCTCCATAGCCATTGGAGATGGACTTACCCGTTGTCCTAGCACTCTCCCGGAGATCAAGGCACGCCAGTCGAGCTCCGCTCCTGAGATAAGGCCTCGTGAACGGCCAGTGCAACTCGCCATCAAGGTTAGTGATACGTACTCAGTTATCTTTCTCCATTACATTGTGTGCGCTTCCATCAATGATTACAAATGGTCATGTGAGTGGTGTTGCAGGCTGCTATACAGACTGAGAGAGATAGAACGGAGAAACTTCTGGCGGAGGCGGCGGAGAGGCAGCGGGAGATGGAGGAGAGGACGAGAAAGATGATGGAGGAGGAGAGGGCACGGAATGACATGCAGGCAAGGGCCATGTACGAGCTCCTTGTGGTAAGTTTCTTCTGCAGATTACTTGCTAGTCTTAACATTTGAGTCTCATTACTAACTAGTATGACTCTGTTCTGAAAACCAAATGTGCAGTCTGTGTGCGAGAAGTCCGGTCAGCCCGCTCCGCCGATGCCAGTGATTGCTCCTGGGAGCACGGTGAGTTTAGTTTGAATGGACATTACTTGGTAGTCTTAACATTTGAGTGTCGTAATGCTAACGAGACATTGGAAATGATCTTTGGTGCAGCTTAACTCCAGAAACGCATCGCACGATCCTTCTCCAGGTAGCGGCACTAGCCACCCCGCTCCTACACCTCCCTGATCACGGTAAGTTTCTCTAGTGTTTTTCTTAACAAATGCATAAAGACCTAGACTTAGCTTTATTTCCTCCAATATGCTTACCATAATGACCTAGAGTTAGCTTATTTTCCTCCAAAATGACCCATTTTACCTAGGTTAGCTTAAAAATGATGCAGTTCATCCAAGTTAGCTCAAAAATGACCCATTTTACCTACATTAGCTCCTAAATGATCCATTTTACCTACGTTAGCTTTAAAATGGCCCATTTCACCTAGGTTAACTCCAAAATGACCCATCTTACCTAGGTTATCTCATAAACGATCCATTTCAACTAATTTAGCTCATAAACGATCCATTTGACCTAAGTGAGCTAAAAAACGATCCATTTCACCTAAATTAGCTCTTAAATGATCCATTTCACCTAAGTTAGCTCAAAAAGATCCATTTCAACTAAATTAGCTCTAAAATGACCCATTTTACGTAGATGAGCTCCTAAATGATCCATTTTATCTACGTTAGCTTTAAAATGACCCATTTCACCTAGGTTAGCTCCAAAATGACCCATTTCACCTAGGTTAGCTCCAAAATGACCCATTTCACCTTACTTAGCTCAAAAACGATGCCCTTCACCTTAGTTAGCTCATAAACGACCCATTTCAACTAAGTTAGCTCATAAATGATCCATTTCAACTAAGTTAGCTCATAAACAACCCATTTCAACTTAGTTAGCTCATATATGATCCATTTCACCTAAGTTAGCTCATAAATGACATATACTTCTTGTTCTAGTCTTCTTCTTGTTCTAGTCTTCTTCTTGTTCTAGTCACCTATTTCTAACTTTCTTATTTACCATTTTCCAGATTTCATTCACTTGATGGAAGCTAGCTTGCTATGATGGAGTGCTTGCTTTTCCTTTGATGAAACTTTGCATTGTATCTAGCTTGCTATCTTCATGACACTTTGCATTGTAATATATATATGGATGGAACAATGCGTATGGATGGAAATTCCTTATGTATGAACAATGTGTATGGATGAAACTGATGTGATATGTGATATGAAACTTATGTGCTAGATATGTGTTGGATATGTGCTGGATATGAAACTTATATATGTGATATGTGCTGCAAATTGTGGGATTTAATAAAAAAGAGAAAAAACAGACAATATGCAGGCTCTTTGCCGTCTGCCACCAACGGTAAAGAGCTCTTTGCCGTTTGCCGCGGACGGCAAAGAAGCCACGTGGCAGCCAACTGTGCTTCCTGGGAGCTGACCCATTTGGTCAGTTTGCCTACAGTGGCAGATGGCAAAGACTTTGCCGTCCGTGGCAGACGGCAAAGAACCTGCACTTTGCCATCAGTGGCAGACGGCAAAGAACCTGCCATCTAGTGACGTGTAGATGACATCATAAGGCGGACGGCAAAGACCAAAGGCTCTTTGCCGTCTGCAGCGGACGGCAAAGGTCTGCCGTTAGCCACTTAACGGACTGACAGCGCAATTATTGCCATCCGCCCTCTTTGCCGTCCGCCGCAGACGGCAAAGAGCCTTTGCCGTCCGCCGCCAGGAAGCAGACGGCAAAGCAGCTGTTTACCGTAGCCTTCTTTGCCGGAGCCTTTTGCCGTCCGCCTTTCGAGCCTTTGCCGTCCGCCATGGCAGACGGCAAAGTAGCTGTTTCCTGTAGTGAGAGATGATAAGATAATATTTTTGGTATTTTTATGATAAAGATTGAAAGTAAATATTGCAAAGTAAAAATAGATTGGAAACTTATATGATGGAAAATAGACCCGGGGGCCATAGGTTTCACTAGTGGTTTCTCTCAAGATAGCATAAGTATTACGATGGGTGAATAAATTACTGTCGAGCAATTGATAGAATAGTGCATAGTTATGAGAATATCTAGGCATTATCATGTATATAGGCATCACGTCCGCAACAAGTAGACTGACTCCTGCCTGCATCTACTACTATTACTCCACACATCGACCGCTATCCAGCATGCATCTAGAGTATTAAGTTCATAATAACAGAGTAACGCATTAGGCAAGGTGACATGATGTAGAGGGATAAACTCAAGCAATATGATATAAACCCCATCTTTTTATCCTCGATGGCAACAATACAATACGTGTCGTTTCCCCTTCTATCACTGGGATCGAGCAACGCAAGATTGAACCCAAAGCTAAGCACTTCTCCCATTGCAAGAAAGATCAATCCACTACAAAAAAATACACTTACGTGATGATACGTGTTTGTCACAGTAGGTCGCGTTTTCTGTCATGCATGTACATCCATGACAAATTTATGAAAGAATCAAGATAGTCATACCTGTGCTGTCGTAGAAGTGTTCCATCACATTGCCAAAATTAGCATCACAGAAGTGTCCACTTTCGTCAAGGGTGACTGACACGTGGCATCCACCGTAACGGAACACCGTTAAGCTATCGGGTCGGATTTTGAATCTGATAACCCGTTAACAGCCACGACCAATGCCGATTTTCCATGTGTAAAATTCTCATTGGCTGACGGATCCACGCGTCAGCTCCGCGTTGGCACAGGTGTCACTCATCCAACGGTCGAAATAGGCCTATGATATGTTGACACGTGGACCGGCCCAAAGTGGCCCCCAAAGTTTAAATGGGCCGGCCCAACCGAAGGCCCATAAGATTTAGCGGACCATAATGGGCCGGCCCAGCTAAAGGCCCACAAAATTTAGCGGAGCATAATGGGCCGGCCCAGCTAATGGCCCACACGATTTTGCAGACCATAATGGGCCGGCCCAGCTAAAGGCCCACAAGATTTTGCGGACCACAATGGGCCGGCCCAGCTAAAGGCCCACAAGATTCTGCAGACAATAATGGGCCAGCCCATCTAAAGGCCCACCATTCTCTGTCAAATCGGCCCATCAACGGCCTGTCCTAAACTTGTCATCAACGCGGCCCATGGTCACTTCTGGCCCGTTAACAGTCCGCTAAGTAATTGGGCCGAATTACAGCCCGGTGTATTTCCGGCCTGTTAAAGGTCCGACTTCATTTGGGCCCATTTAAAGGCCATCAAAACTTTCGGCCCATAAACGACCGTGAAGGACTTGGGTCATATTCGGCCATGTCTGACATTCGGCCTGTTAGAGGCCCACTATAGCTTTGGGCCACTTTCGGCCTGTTGTCATTTTCGGCCTGTTAATGCCGGACGTAAACCATGGGCCATATGTGGCCCAACGTCATATCG
The DNA here is from genome assembly GCF_002575655.3 of Aegilops tauschii subsp. strangulata. NCBI lineage: Eukaryota > Viridiplantae > Streptophyta > Magnoliopsida > Poales > Poaceae > Aegilops > Aegilops tauschii. Next base: position 292,654,928 of record NC_053038.3, read on the forward strand.
GGCCCATTAACGGCCCATATAAAAATGACGATAATCTAGCCCGACCGAAGTTCCAGCCTGTTAAAGTCCCGTGTATTAGGTCGGCGCATTTACGGTCCGTCCGAATTTCGGCCTGTAAGTCCAGTGGGTTATTTGGCACAATCAAGGCCCAATCTTACTTTCGGTCTATTAAAGGCCCATGTTTTTTATGGGCTCGAGATATTTACACCTGTAAACGGCCTATTTTTACTGAGGGCCCAAATTATGTTTAGGCCTGTTAAAGGCCCACTATGGGCACATGCCTACCAGAAAAATATGAAAGCATATGTTCATTTAGGCCCAGATATATTTAGTGGGCTACATGCCAATTTCGGCCCATAATCGTTTTTAGCCCAATTGGAATGGGCCCGACGAATGTTGGCATGTTGGGCTCCTATGAAGCTTTCGGCCGAATACATTACTAAGATAAACCTACACTATACAAAAACAGCGTCGTAATTACTGCAGCCTGAGGCAGCATCATAAATGTTGTATCACAACAAAATAAATTCCAACCATACAACAAAAGGCCTGTTGGCAGAAAGTTTACAGTCCTTCCATATAAAAGCACCATCAGTTGTATAGAAGCACGGATCATTTGACCTGAGTGCTAATGTTTCAGGCTGTAGAATCTGATGGAGCAGCACGATCTCCACCTTTTTTCCGCCATTGCTCTTGAACAACGAAGCGAATGTCTGATAGTCTGGTTTCAAAACCATTCATATCTTGACGACATTTCTCAACCACTATTCTTGTTTCCGAAACAACGTCCATTAGGGATTGGACTTGTGTCTGGAGCACAGAAATATCACTCTGTCTAGCAGGAAGATTTTGTTCAGTAGGCGATTTGGACAAGGTTACCTTGACAACCAACCCAGAATTATGCAGGAAGATGCTTTTTGCACTCTTAGTGGAGAGATACTGACGCACTGCAGCAAGAGGTGACATTGTGCCTGTAGTAGCCTCGTCACCTTCAGGTGGTTGTGGTTGTTCAATCATTTGTTCCATAGCTTCCTGAAAGTTTGAACTTGTAGATTAGTGTACCAGATAAGTTACTAATGAGACAAAAACAAACAAAGTAGGTTAAACATTTATACATAACTTATTTTGGTGAACTATTGTAATACATTAGCATGTATTGTAGTGCCAACTACATAATAAAATCACTTTCGGAACATATGTCCATGTAGCATGCTTACTGTATTGTCTATTTCCTCACATTCGTTGACATCTAAGGATAAAGAGACATGGTTTAAAGTAGGATGAACATAGTATGACATCATTCATATCATGGGCAAAAAGATATAAAACAAACAGGCTATTTTATCATTGTGTGCGCACGTGAACATAACAACTAGATTACAGATCAAGACCAAAAGAATATCCTTCATCTCTTTTAAACCATGTAAGGTGAAATGATACGTTAAGACAACTGTGAATAAAAGTGAACAGAATAACTGACATTGGCTGCAAACCAAGTAGTTAAATGAACACATCACAGTACCAATCAGTTCAAGGCAGGAGGAGTACCTACTGGTACGTCAAGATCCGATTGGTCATGAACATCGTAAGGTGCTGCTCTTCGCGAATCCCAGCATACCCCAGGTTGGGATGGGTAGGCCCACCACTTCACTTTTGCACTTTCACTACTTACAACAGCGGCTTGAACTGGTGTGCTCATACCCTTCATCTTGCTGGTGTGGCAATCCTTGAAGATTTGCACTGCATTCGGTTAGGTTCTTTTTGGTCCACACGGGCTTTCCTCTGTATTTGGAACAAGTCAATATAGATACGATAATATGGCACAAAAAGAAGAAGGAAGTAGCAGCTATTTACAAGAGCCTCACAGTGTGCAATATAGCTACGAGATCCTGTTATCTGTTGGAATTTCACTTTAGAATGGTTGGTTTTGTTCTTCAAACAGTTAGCCTAGAAGAAGATACACTTGTAAGGCACATACATAAATACAAGTTCAATATGTGGTCTGATCAAATACATATAGCCTACCTGATACTTTGGATCAGACCAGTGTTTAACGAGGGCTGTCCAATCTTCATCTGTAATATATTCCACTTGAGATGTTTGGGCGATTTCATTGTTAGCCTTGCCTTCAAAGTGAGATTTTCTAAGGTGGTACCGATACTATCGCAGATCAGACTGAAAAACATGAGTGCATGCTTGTTTAGTTGCATCATCTTTCGGATCCAACTTGAACCTCATCTGTTGAAAAAAGAATGTGAGTCTTATTAGGAGGAAGCTAGAAAGTATGGGACACAACAAGACAATATTACTAATTGCGATGAATAACATTACTTATGGATAAATGGTCAAGGAAGGTGTTAAACTGGGTATTGTCTTTCTCATTCCTGTACTGGTCCACGTTGGGAGGATACGTGCATGACACCTAACGGCAACGGCTGCCTCTGATACTAACTTGGCTGACTCTTTAGCATCACGTGGCCTTTTTAAACCTGCCTCAAAATGGATCTCCATTCTTCCTCCTTTAGATTTTATTAATCTGTCAAGCATTATCCCTGATGTCTGTTTCCATTTGCGCCGTGGTGCTAGTTCAACAACGAATATGGAAAGTGTTAGTGTACATCAAACTGTGAGAGTACATATAAAGGAGGATGCAACTGCAACTTGACTCGGTCAGGTACCGTCTTGGTGTTGATGCTCATGAGGTTCATCTGATCTTGCCAAGTCCTATTGTGTCAGCAGTGCTTCGGAAGTAGTCTTAGTTGTGAAGGTAGCTTGGGAACTGGCCAGTTCCGGAGCAAACGAACGAGTAACTGGTTGAGATGCTGGTACAGTTGAAGCAGATGTTGCAGCTGGTGGAGCAGGTGATACTGTGTTTGTAGATTTAGCCGGTGGACTTGGACCTTCTACTGCACTATAAGTACCAGCAGAATCTCGACGGCAGAACCTTTTCCGTTTCACCCGACGAGTAACAACACTCCCTACTATATTATTTTCCTTGCTCTTTTTTGACTTTGCCATGTCAAGCTGTACCCACAACACAAAAGAATAAAATCACTCTTCAGAACTCATTGATGCATGATACAGACAAGCAATACTTCGATGTAAGACAACCGTATGAGGATGGAATATGTAAGAAAAACATGACGGCATGACATATTCACAACTACAATGTGCAAACTAAGCAGAAGGATTTTCAAGAAAATAGAAGTAATGCAAGCTAGACACCATATGAAAGATGCAACCAATATTACTCTGCCAAGTTAAAAGTGTCTTGTCATAAGTGGTAGTTCGAAAAATTAGAAGTAGTACAACATAGAAATCAATGCAAGATGCAACCACTATCAAACTGCCATGTTAAAAGCGTCCAATCATGAGTGACTGATGCGGGATACACAACAACAGTACTTCGATGTAAGAACATGGTATGATAGATAGATGTAGTGTATTCTAGACACAGAAAGCCATGTCATATGCACATGTATAACATATGAACTCAGCACGTGCAACTTAATCAAAATAGAAGAAATATAGGCTAGACAACATATGCAACATGAAACCAATTATCACACTGTCAACTTAGAGCAAGCACCTGCGATGGTGGAGTATGGGAGATGAACTCATCATGTAGACTTGGGACTTCAACTTCATTAGCAGTAGCAGTGGCAAATCTAGAGAGTCTCTGTTTGTGTCGGTCTGGAGGACCACCAACATCCCCTAATAACTTACTCTTTTCCTTCCTATTTTCTGATATTGCCTTATGAAGTCAAAATCACAAGAAGATGAATAAAATTAGCTCTGCATAACTGGTTGATGCATGATACAGACGAACACTACTTTGATCTAAGGCAAGCGCATGATAGGAGGATGGAATATATAGAAAAAAAGACAGCGTTTCATATTCACACGTACGATAGGAGGATGGAATATGTATGAAAAAACAGTAAGCGGAAGGCATTTCAACAAAATTAGAAGAAATGAAAGCTAGGCACCATATGAACATGCAACCAATATCACTCTATCAGGTAAAAAGTGTCTTGTCGTAAGTGCCATTTTAAGAAATTAGAAGCAGTACAAGCTAGAAGACAATGCAAGATGCAACCTACATCACAGTCCCAAGTTAAATGTGTCTTATGGGTAAGTGATCGTTGCAGGTATAAGTTGTAAGCTACGCAGATGCAATTCAACATAATCAGAAGCAATACAATCTAGACATCATACGGAAAACGCAACCACGTATAACAGTTCCAAGTAAGAGCGAGCACCTGTGATGGTGGAGTAGGGGAGATGTGCTCATCATGTACACGTCTGTTCTAGAAACAGGAACACGTGTCATATTCACAGGCATTATGTGTAAAGTAAGCAGATGCAATTCAAGTTAGAAGCAATACAAGCTAGACATCATACGCAACATGCAACCACATATAATAGTGTCAAGTTAGAGCAAGCACCTGTGATGGTGGAATAGGGGAGATGTGCTCATCATCTACACAGCTACGTTGACTGTCCAACCTTGTGTTGTCTTGCGAATCTTGTTGGGAGGATGGCAGAGTAGAATCTGTACAGACCCCCTGTTTGAGTTGCTCTGAAGGACCACCATCATCCACTGCTGGACTAATTTCCTTCAGCTGTAATGATTTTGCATTGTGAAGTCAAACCGATAAGAAAAACGAATAAAATTCGCTCTTCAGAACTCATTCATGCATGATACTGACGAACACTACTCGGATGAAAGGCAAACACATGATGCGAGGATGGAATATGTATGAAAAACAGGATGGTGTGACATATTCATAGCTATGATGTGGTAACTAAGCAGAAGGCATTTCAACAAATTAGAAGCACTGCAAGCTAGACACCATATGAAAGATGCAACCAATATCACTCTGCCAAGTTCAAACTGTATGGCATTTCAACAAATTAGAAGCAATACATGCTAGAAATCATATGAAAGACATTGGAGCGACTTCTGTCTTTTCTTTTCTGCATTCATCAACACTGCGTCAGAGTCTGAAATACCCATGCATAAAAAACAATAGTGTGAGTATGGGTGAAGTGTGTGCACAATTAGTATAGTGTAAAGGTAGCAGATAGCAGGTCGGTGAGAAATAAATGATGGGAGACATATGATAGCTCTACAACATGCATGGCACACTAAATTCCTACAGGATTCTATGAAAATAACAGCCGACTGAAAGCAAATAGGTCAGTCCATTTTTTCTGCACCGTCCGATGTACAAAGAACGGGCAGATCGCCTTCATCTACCTCGAGCCAGTCAGTGTTGACGATCTTCCTCGAAACGCCAGCGACCACCGGCCCAATATTCCTCCCCTGCCTGCGCCCTCCCCTCGACCTCACCGCACCGCCGTGCTTGGCACCGCCCCCCGGCCATCCATTCAAGCACTGCCGACCTCCAGATCGGGCGCAAGCAGCTCCTGCGCCCCACACCCCTATGATAGAAACCGATGCGCCGCTTCCCCGGGGAACAGGCGGACTAGGTGCTCCGCGCGCCTAAGCGGGTGCTGCTTCTTTCAATTGCGGTTCGACTGACCCTGAATTGAAATCCAGGCGGGCTACTGACCTCTAGCAAAGGTGAAATAGTAAAAGGGAGGAAACCTTGTGCATTTATTATCACGAAGAAGATGTAGTAAGAAGCGCTCAACTAGTTTCTTTCGTGGGATGAATACGGTGTGAGCGGAGACGTAAGATTTGCACGAATAAGGGAAGAGGAGTACCTCTTTCTGCTGGCAGTGCTGTGTCCTCCTTCTGTTTTTCTGATGATCTTCTAGCTGTTCGCCGGAAACCAGAAGTTGTGGAGGATAGTGCAGCCTTGGACGAACCCATGGCCAAGTTGTTGAGTGTGGTGCGGTGGCCATCTGCCGGCGGCGGGGAAGCAGATCCGAGGCGGCGAACGACGATGTAGCGGGAACAGCTCTGGTGCAGTGGACGGTTGCGACAGTGGAGCCGCAGTAGTGAGGCGCAGGACGGCGTGGTCGGAGTGGTTCTGGTACGGCACACGTCGGCGTCGGCGTCGTGGAGGCAGCTCTGCCTCGGCTTCAGCTGCTAAGTCCTTGAGGGCGTTGCGGTTTTGGTTGCGTTGGAAGACGACGTCGGGGTACCGGCTTCGGCGTGATGGAGGAGGGCGGCGGTGGATTGGCCGCTATGGGGTGGAGGACGGAGGAGGCTGAGGTTTCGCGGCTGTTGGAGAGGGCATTTTCGCGCCCATGGAGTATGAATGGGGAAACGGAGGGAGGCGGGGAACTAAGGGGGAACAATGTTTCCGTTTGAGACGCGCTTGTTTGAAATTTGGGGAAAGTTACAAACTTTGCCCCCATCTAAAATTTCAGACATATTGCAGGTTGGGGGTAGGACAGCATGTCAGGTGTCCCAAATGTGGGCGGGATAGATTTAGGCCGAGCGCATGGGTAGGCGCCCACGGCGTATGAATGCTTCTCGGAGGCAGTTGAGACTGGCGTCTTGGTGAAGTTACAAACCTACCCCGGTTTAGACCTTTGGACATCGGGCCAACAGGCTACACGGGCCGGAGTCAGGACAGTAATTTCCTACCACCAAAACATTAGTCTCGTGCAGTTTCGGGTGACCAGAGGCCTATTTGGCGCTTCGTTCAATATTTGGGAGCAGAAGCATTAACGTTTTCGGTTCTCTTGAATTGAACTTTCAGGATTTGTCAAACTTCACAAATCTTTACTCTTGAAAATCCTAAAGCTACGATTATTTTGGTATGGAGGGGGTACATTTGAATATACATTGTACACGAGTATATATTAAAAAATATGCAACTTACCTCAGTTCATGCATGGTTCCAGATATAATCTCCTTGGTTGCAAAAAAAGGTTAGATATGCGTATGAATATATATAGCATGTTCAAACTGACAACAAAGATTGATGCCCCCTTTTACATCTGATTTACAAATACCATTATCTCGGGTTCAAATAGATGAATGCACTTCCTATGAATTTGAATCTTCGAAACCCCCTTTATGTTGAATTCGACATGTATTCTATTTCGTAGCTAGCAGTTTGGAATGTATCCATGCAAGTGACAAATGTATAAAGTGCTTCACACTAACAACATGGAGTGCACTAATTAATGTTTATATATGAATTGCAAAAGCATCCATTGCCTGTATTTCAAACCGCTCTCACTCTATGGATCGATAATATGAAATAAACACATGCACATGCTAGAATTCAATAGAGTATGGGTGTACGATAGACCGATTTTCGTCCATACGCAATTTGCAAAATTCATGATCTCATCCAAAAATAATAATGCCATTTATATTTTCATTTAATGCGTAGAACCGCCTTTTACACGTAGATGCACTATGCCTCGCCCCGTTTTCACAAACGCGTTATATATCTCTCTATCTAACGCATAAGTGCACACACTTTAGATGCATCGGCATTTCTCTTTCACACATGCTCACAATCTCTCTCAGGGTGTCGGGGTGTCTCACGCACATGCTCTCTCTGTTTCTCTCTCTCTCTCTCTCTCTCTCTCTCTTTCTGACTACTACGTACGACTCTTTTCACTAATCTCAGTTGGAAAACACTATTTCTCTCACATGCATATATACACATGCACGGTCTCTACTAGCCCTCTATACGCACATATATGTGCCTACGTGTCTCCCGCACGCACATTATCTTCAGGCCTCTCTCGCACACATTGCCCCCTCGACACACTTCTCTCTTAGTAGTCGGCAGATATGATTTCATCATATCATTCCTTTGCAGTTGAAGAAAGAGCCTACTCCTGGTACTGTATATTAGTGACAGGGGTGTGTACAAAGTACACGTGAATACCAGGCATTGTGCGTGTGTGTATACTATCGACGAACTAGCCCCCAAGCTTGTATAACATACTAAGGGGCTAGGGTCACAAATCATATATAGTCGGCTTATCACCAGTGGGGATAGAGTCCTCCGCGACTCTGGTAGCTTCGTGTTGTACGCCGAGTCCTCCACATGGGTGTTCGTATAACATGTCTCGGTCCAACCTATATGTGGCGCGGGATGGAACCGACCCATGAGTGTTCATGTTGACCCACCACAACTAGAAATGGTGTGCCCACCACACCACACATGCAATCGGCCACTAAGAAAATAAGCATATACAATAGTACAACGGTATCTAGCTCACGATACGTCTCCATATTTTGTTGATGACACTGATGGACTTTGCATTTGATGCGTGCTCCGTATTTTGTTGACGAAACTTACGGTCATTGTATTTGAAGCGAAAGCACGATATGGTCACTGGACTTCAGAATAAGCTCATCACGGTCACCACATACATTTTGTCGTGCTAACCAACATGTGGTTGGATGGTTAGAGGACAGTGGTTTCTCGAGCCCACCAAGGTTAAAGTCCCGGTGCTCGCATTTATCTTGTGTTAATTTCATTATTTTCTGGCGATGTACGTTCAGTGGGAGGAGACGTTCCATTCGACTACGAGGCACCTATGGTGCCTTCGTAAAATCTCAAGATCATATATGCTGGCCCACTCTCTCGAAGGTGCTCATAGGGGTAGGGTTCGCGTGTGTGCGCTTATAGCGGTGAGTGCTTGCGCGTATATATGAGCCCTTGCGTCTGTATCGTGTTAAACAAATACATATCATGATTATACGGTCACTGGCTCACCCGTACAACTCCGTATTTTGTTGATGACACAATCAATTGACCAGTCAAACGTTCCACACGGCGCAACTAGTGTTGCACCATCAAGGCGCATAACCGGGGGCCCACCTGTCAGCCCGTATATGAAAGAAAGAAATGGTAGTTTGAAACTATACTGTGTTAATAAAATAGGAGTACATTTTAGGGTGATCATACGGTCACTGGCTCACCATACAGCTCCGTAATTTGTTGATAACACAATCAATTGACCAGTCAAACGGTCCACATTCAGCAGCGCACATTACCATAGGGCCCACCCGTCAGCGTGTATATGAAGGACAGAAATGGTAATAAATTAGTGGTCGGTGGGTATTCGAAGTCGTGAGACCTCTAGTTGGCAGTCACCGGCGGTTGGGGGACGTTCAATGGGCGGTGGGGTGGGGATCCCCGGAGAAAAAGCTCGGCGGGGGGGGGGGGGGGGCTAGAGGGATGGCCGGTGCGGCGGCGGACCGGCGGTGGGGAGTGGTTTTGGGAAGGGCGGGCCGGCCGTGGGCGGCGGGGGCGGGCGGTCGGCCGGTGGTGGCTGGCGGCTCAGGGGGGGTGGAGTTTGATGATAAACTGGAGGCCCTTGTTTTCGTATCCAACGGCTGGAAAATCTAACGACCAGAGATGAAAAAGTCAGTCGACTGACGTGTAGCCTCACCCCCGCACGTACACATGCAAGACACGCACGCATGTAGGCGTGCAACACTGACACGTAAACACGCACACATGCTGGCGTGCAACACTGACACGTACACATGCACTCACAAACACACGCACGTACACGCCCATGCATGCAACACTGAAACGTACCCTTGCACGCAAGCAACACTCGCACCCCTGCATGCACACAGCACACGATGCAAGACACACGCTCAACCTATACGTGAATGCACCCTTTGTTAAGGACATGGATTGTAACGGGTATTAATCAATCTTATCTGTGATAAGAAGAACGTTGATGTCTGTAGCGGTCTTTATGAATCACAACGTATCGAACAGGCTGTCAAGATAGTAGGCTTATCTACATGAAAAAGATGACGTCACACTCAATGAACAATCATCGGTTTATGAAATGCCCGCTTCTGACCGCCCTGGCCCACCAAAGGTTCCTCTACTGTGCGCTGCTTGCGTTGGGTCACTGACATGCAGGCCATGCACCCAAAGATCCCACACGTCAGTGGAAGAACGCGCGTGGTGTCCTAGGTCAGAGTCGAGGGCGCCACTCGCGGCACGCCTGGCTGAACACGCCCCCGTGACGCATTCAAACGCCTCCATGAAACCCGCCCGTGTGGAAGCCGTGAAACCCACTCTGGACACACGTCCGTTCATGACCGGGCCGGCGTTAAACGCAACGCCGGCCGAGCTCCTCCCGTCCGCCGTCTATTTAATCTCCTATTTAAACGAGGCCAAACGCCGGCCAAGAATCGCACACCTCCGCCGCTCCCCTATCTCCTCCACCATTTTGTCCACTCTTACAATGGCTTACGAAGAGTAGTTATTCCGCATCCAAGCCGGCTGGGTAGCCCGCCGGATATGAGCTATGCAGCTCACTGATCCACCTCCCTCCCCTCGCCCGACGGAGCCAGTTGCCGTCCCAAGCCGGCGCGCGGTTCAGCAACTCGTCGCTCCAGGCCAGCTCGACGAGGAGTGGCGCACGGGCGTCATTGCTGCCGTCCACGCCGCCGCCTCGTACCGCGTCTCCCATTTCTGTGACCGAGACTCCCATGCCGGCGGCCGCGCCATGCAAGCAGCGATAGAAGCCGGGTGCGCGAAGAGTGACGAGTCGGTGGCCAGCGCCTCCGCGTCCGCCGCCATCATCGAGGAGAATTAGAACACGGGAGGCCGCCGCCGCTTGGGTCCCATGAAGGCTACCGGGGAGGCGACACCGACGTACACAGCAGGTGTCCTGCCGGATCCTTTTGTTGCGAGGACCTTCGTCGACCCCGCATGGGCTCCACGGAAGAGGGGAATGTTAGGATGAACTCGAGCCGGTGCCGGCCATGGCGAAGTAGTGGCCGGTGATGAACTTGAACCGGTGCCAGCCACCATCATCTTCGGCACTAGCCAATGATATCAGTTGGGCAGTGGGGAAGCGAGCCATCCTTTGCGTTGAAGCATATACCTCCGGGGCTCCCGGCAGTCCGGTGATCGTGCTGCCGGACATGAGGAACACAAATCGATCGGCGGGCGACCATTCAGGCCAGGTATTATATACCTGTGTTGTCCAGAACTAGCACCGCGTAGTTCATTTGAATATAATGAAATCCGTCAAGTTTGTATGAAAATCCGGTATTTTATATGATTTCTGTCATTGTTTATATGAAATATCAGTTTGTCTTCGTGTTTGCATGAATTTCGTCCGGTTGGTTGAGTTGCTGTCATAATGTGTGCGGCTACGGTTGGATGGCGTAATTTGCAGGTCGGCAGTCGGTCTGCGGGCGGCTCAGGCGGCGTTGTGGGACAAAAAAACACAGCTCGTGCGAGCTCGTCTCCAACGTGCGCGCTGGTGGATGCATGACAGCATGGGCACCCGAGCCATTCCTCGTTCATCGGTGGCAAAGGCACCGGTGGATAAAAGGGTCGCCAATATTTTGGCTACCCCGGGCAAGATCCAAACAGCCCCTCCCAACAGTTTCAAATCCCTCGTTCGCCGTGGAATTTTGCCATGTGTTGTTTTCATGGACTAGCAAGATACCCGTGCAATTCACGGAACATCAAGATGCATTTTTTTACAAACTCCCGCATGCATGCAAGGGATAATTAATGTCCTCCTTTGCTAGTACCACGAGGCAAACACCATTAATATTGCATCGATTAGTGTTAGTGGCCTTGTATATCTGCAAATTGTAATTTTCATAATGGCCCCTTGTATATAAAAATGGAGGGAGAAAGATGAGAGATAAGGTGAGGAGGAGTAGGGCGTGGTGGTGACTGGTGGTCGGACTGGGCGGAGGCATGGGGATGGACGGTGCATTATGTCTAGGTTTGTATCTCTCTCACACACACCCACGTAGGTGGGGGACGTGCACGAAGAGAAGAGGTGCACGCACGGCGCACGTACTCCCGTCTCTTTCCCAACCACACCCACGCGGGTACACAGTGGAGCTCATTTCTGTACGAAAAAGGCAGCCCACGTGGTAATTTGGCACGTGTACTGGTTGTCCACTTGGTGGAGGGAGGATCGTCTACCACGGGTGAACAAACAAATTGCGACTTGAGGCGTTATGTTAAATTAAAAAAACAGGCAAACCATGTGGGGCCTACCTTAGAGGCAAGGCTCTATACACTGGAGTACTTTTGATGTGTCCCGTCAACTCGCAGAACGAGGAGAAGGTTGCTTAGTACGCCATCTCCCCCGCCCACGGGCGCGGTGGCTCGCAGGATGAGGTGAAGCTTGCTTACGAGTAGTAGTAGTAGTACTACTACTACTACTACTGTACGCCTTTACACCCGCTCCCTCGCCCACGCGCGCGGTGGCTCGCAGCACGAGGAGAAAATTTTACTACTCCCTCCGTTTACTCCTCGTCCCTACTACGTACTTTGGTTAGTACTCCCTCCATTTACTTATACAAGGCCACTATAAAAAATACATTTTGCATCTATATAAGGCCACAAATAGTAATTGAGACAAAAGTTACTACTCCCTCCTTTCTAGTTTATGGCTCAATTTCAAAATCTCTCCAACCAAGGTAGACAGTGAGTGGTCGAATTAATTTCGTAGTTTGCACAAGTGATTAGTACGCTCGTTTTTCTCAAGAAGTTATGTTTACCAAGGCATTAATTAGAACGAATACATGAATGACCACTAAATTTCCATGAACTTGTACATGCATTGGTTAGTTTCCTCTTGATACTGCTTGCGTCGGGTGATCTAACGCACCTCGAAATCCAACATGTAATGGTACTACTACTAGTATTGTAGAATTGAGACTTATCAAACGGAAAAACAAATGTTTTTTAGATGAGCCCTATAAACCCTAGTGGGTACGTACTCCGTCAAAACAGATTTTTCCAAAACTAAGTCGCTCCCTTTCATGAATTTTGTAGTATACTCCTCCGTCAACGCTCCCTTTCATGAATTCTGTACTTCCTGTCGCCGACATGTGGGACATATAGCAACCGGGTCGACGTGTCAAGCACCAAATAACAGTGCAGAACAGCAGGGGGGACGCACCCCACTCGTACCGGCCCAGTAGTAGTAATGAGCAATGACACGTCAAATCACAATGCCGCACCTTCCCAGACGGACGAAGCAACCATTATTTCACACTTCGATTCGCCATCATCTCAAACCACGTAGTATTGCTTCTGCCTCAAGAGGGACACGCGCATCACCTTGGTACATCATGACACGTGGGACCGCATGACAGGCCATGCTCCCCCGCCGATCGCTCGGTAAAATCACCTCATTTTTACTATACTTCCTCCGTATCGGTTTACTACATGGCATGCACGTCGTTCTAGGTTGGGAATTTAACTGGCTATATATGTGATGAACAGTACTCTAGCCTTTTAAAAAATGTATACTTTTGTACAGTAGTACTATCAATGGATTGCGCCATGGAGCAAAAATTGAAATTAAAAAAAGGTGGTACATATAGAGAGTGCTCGTCGCCAAATTATGCATATAGTACTATTTAAAAAGCTAGTACGTGCTTAATTGGGGTGCTAAATTCTATTAAAGAAATACTAGTAGGATGTACATACTGAAGAGTTAAAGTAACGAGAAGAAACATAACATAGTTCTGCTGGGGGCTCAGCACAACACACCCCTCAAATTAAACTAAGCACACCTGAAATTAAACTATGCAACTAATCCGGTAGACACTGCATTAGAAGTTTAGAACCACCATGAGCAACGACACTGCCACCTTACTCGGAGTCCTCGTCCACGTGCTCGACTTCGTCCTTGTCCCTCTTCCTCTTGGCCGATACTTCTTTGCTTGAACCGCACACTTGGCTGTTGTTCTTCATCCAACCCTTGTAGATATGGAAACAAAGGTAGCCATCCATTGCAGCATAGTGGATGTGGTCTATATCTAGTACATTCCGCTGCCATGCATGACGATGAAACGTGTAATGAGGTTTCTCCAGTTTACAGTACGAAGGATGAACCATGGCTCCTGCCAGGGTCAGCATTGAAGGCTGACGAGAGGGCACCAGACGATTCTTCCGGAGGTCGAAGGGGTTGCCCACAACGAGGCCTATCTGACCCAGGACTTCTTTGTCGTTCTTAAAGTCTACAGTAACGAATTTCACTGTTTTGTCCTTGAGGAAGTTCTTAAAATCCTGGCACTCAACGTCGGCATGGCATATGTGGTAGACCAAGCAAACGTTATGTACGCAAACCTGGATCACGGCGGGCTTCTTCCTCTCTTTGTCCATTAGATCCTTCTCTCGTCCCAAGACTGTGTGTACTCAACATCTAGCCCAGCGACCCACTCATCATCTAAGTTTTCGAACATGCATCTGAAGCGAGAAAGGCATCCTTTCACCGTCGCGGAAGAACGGGTGTACATGACGTCGAACTCATCACCGGTGATGGTTCTAACCTTGTACTCACCGCCGATCGTGGAGATTTGGGACGCCATGGATTTGGGAGGAGGGTTAGGATTAGTGGAACTGCCGTAATGTGAATGGATGGGACGACTAGGAGCGAACCGCCGTAGTATTGAAGGACGTGCGGGGACGAGTAGGAGCGAACTGCCAGCGTGCGAACGGCAGGGTAGTGGCTTTCCATTCTCCCATGATACGGGCTTCCGAGAGCCCTTGGATCTGAGATCGAACGGTTGCATGGCGTGATTCTAGACCTGTGGGTGAATATCCTATCCTCGAGGGTTATCATGCAAATTTTCAGCAACTTAGCATGCGACCGTTTGATCTCAGATCCAAGGGCCGCCAGCAGCCCGTATCATGGTCGCGCCTACCACGACCGTCGCGTCGCTCGCGCGGTCGCGCCCTTGGAGATTTAACACGGTGCGTTAGGCTATCTGATGTTGGCATGTCATACACAGTCATCACTTAGTCACTCATACTACAACAAGGTTGGCTATAAGGTTGGCTATAAGTGTATTTTTTTACTCCTCTCTATCTCTTTCTTCGTACTCCCTCCGTCCCATAATATAAGAACGTTTTTGACACTACACTAGTGTCAAAAACGTTCTTATATTATGGGACACAGGGAGTACTAGTATTTATTGCATTTGCCAAGGAGTGACCTCTTCCAATGAAATGGTGTTGCTAAGTTTGCTTCATCTAATTAGCTATAGACTCAAAATTGTCTTTTCACCTAGGTACACGCGCTTAGCACCGCTTCTTCCTTGGGTCACCAAACTAGTCTCTCTCTTCTTGATTAACTTGCCACATCAGACTTTATGCCTATGTGGCAAGCTTAAGCACCTGTAGGAGCAAGTAAAAGTAAGTACAATAGTGCGCTTTATATGGCATTTTTTGCATATGTGGAGGAAAGAGAGGCAAGGAAAAAGTGGAGAAGTGGGCTCTCATGCAAGAACCATTCTCTACTACATGGTGGAGCATTGGGAGAGGCACCTGTATGGAGGTGGTCAGGAATCGGGAGACTCACGCTGGTCGTAGCGCCGCAGTTAAAATGATAATGGCAAGTCAAATCACGGGGCCCCACCTGTCCAGCAGTAACTCGCTGTCAAATCACACAGCCCTACGTTTGCAGTAGCCTACTCCCTCGTCTTCTCGCGTCTCTGTCGAACCGACTAGGCGGAACTGCCCCGCCTACCACGCAGGAAAAGCCCCGCCCTCGACTTTTAAATACAACTACATCCGCTTAAGAATCCAATGATATACTTTTTGTGAGATAGTAACTCATATTTAGTTAGTCAAATGGATGACCTAGAACTACGTGCAGGCCCTATAAACCGAGATGCCTAAAAATAAAAAAACCGAGACGGAGAGGGTAGTTCAGCACGGATCTTTCTAGATCAATATAGTCGGGATTCATCAAGGAGCAAAACCAAGTGATAGGCTGCTCCTGTCGTGTTGGCGTAGCAACTCAAGCAGGGTCAGTCCGCACACGAAATGGCGACACACTTAACAGGACCCCTTTGGCCGACATGTGGCTCATCCACTCTCTTGTTCCACGTGCGATACACCAAATTACAGTTCGGAGCAGCGGTTGGAATGGAGGCACCCCGGTCGTAGCGCCGCAGTAGTAGAAATGAGCGATGAGGCGTCAAATCACAAAGCCCCACCTTTCCCGCATTAAGCTGGACGGACGAAGCAACCATCATTTCACTCTAGGGCGCAAGAGCATAAAGAAAAGAGAAAACAATGATGCGTGCGGCAGCTACCTAGGGCACCCTAGGGTAGGGGTCTCCACTACAGATCCTTTTTTTAAAAGCGCCTCCACTACAAATCGGCTTCTCCCTCATCCTCTTGAAGAAAACCGATGATGAGTGCGGCGGTAGGGTTTGTAGGAGTACTACAGCGTGCGGGCCACGTCGTAGTAAATGGGTTCGAGTCGACGCCTTAAATATGTGTGGGCCGCTTGGTTTTACGGGAACGAGGCAGCATTTTGGGTTCGGGGACTAGTGGAGATATAGTACGTACAAAAAATTGTGGACGTAGGTTCGACCGAAAGGCAATGATGCATGGGCCCTGCATTTTGATATACCCGGGGCCGCGTGAAATTTGCTACTCTACTCAAAACTAGTAAGGTACACATGTATTGAACGCATGAGATTTCGAAACCAAATTACGAATAAATACACACTATAGCATGTAAAGCTTTGAGTCATATATGCATGATGTAGATGTTCGTTTAGTTCTTATAGTTCATCTCATTCAAAATCAATTTGTTTTATAAAAATGTTAAGATTCATGGGGTTGTGCATTGTAAATAATAAAGTAAAAAACAAATAATGGCAATTCGTTTAGAAAATAATAATCAATTATGATACAGAAGATTCTAGAAGAAAGGAGAAGTGCTTGTGTTTTGAGGTTTGTGCATTATGCTTAAGCTCAACCATGCAGTCTTCTAAATTGTACATGTGGCAGATCTGGTGGAATGTTGATGATATCCAACGGCCAGTAGTGCTCGGATTTGCCTATCTCTGCACTGTCGGGTTAGCTTCATCTAGCGACCATCTTTCAAAGTTATTGGCACACTATATAGTTCTTGTGCCATAGTTGCATGTTTTGGAAAAAAGCTACTAGTGGGTTGTACTATCTATTTAGGAATAGAAGATGTATACATGGAAGTTGTAGGGAAAGAGATGACATGGAGCATCTCAATTCCTATGAGTAGGGATTGGAAAAGAGATGTCATTTGGTTCACATCATAGGAACTTTTCTATTGAATCTAGAGATGACATGTATCTCAATTCCTATGAGGAGGGTTTAGAAAAGAGATGTAATTTGGTTCATATCATAGGAACTTTTCTATTGAATATACTCTAATGTTTATTTTCCTTTGAAATTAAGGGAGTATAGGAATCCATTCATATGAACCAAGTGGCTCTAAAGCTATAGAAATGATATCATGTTTATTTCCTTTGAAATGTGGAGTATATGAATCTATTCCTATGAACCAATTGGCTCTAAAGGAAAAAATCCTATAAAAATCATATCATATAGAGTTCCTATGATATTCCTCGACACTAAAGGATGCTTGAAATTACTGTGGGTGATATGATGGTCTTTGTTTGTAGACTCCTCACCCATCTTTATACTTACCTCTCGAAGATGAATGAAATGATATATACATGGTATTCTACATGTGCAATTTGGTACACGAAAACTCGGTAAAAGTTTGTGAGGTTCGAATTTTCAATAAAGTTATATGCACTGCATTTCGGAACGGAGGGAGCATACGGCAGTTGCTAAAACTCACGTGGAAGATTTGTGTGTAGACGGAGTGGCTGTTCTGTTAAACGACATGGCAAAACTGACACTGTCGGATGCTGATCTAACGGTTCTTACGGCGTTCGTCGGGAAAAGGCTTGTGGCGAACGTTTGTCGGATAATGATTTATGGACACATCCATTGCATTGATACGTGCCCCCCTCTGTCTCACGCACATGCACCCTCACGAGTCACGACTCTCCCGAGTCCTCTCGCAGACTCGAACGTCGCACCCACCGTCTATCTGTAGGTAGACGTCATGCACATATGTGCTCTTCACACCCTACCCTCAGAACTTCTAAAAAACAAAAGACAACGCGCACATTTTATTTTAGCTCACACATCACACACTTATACTATTACTCTTGCGGCGAACGTTCTTTGGGCATAGTATATTGTACTCTCATGAAGAGAAGCGATGCACGCACGCACTAGTTCTCTCACACCCACTCGCGGGTACACGTAGGAAGGCATTTTTTTGAAGCTGGTACAACAAAATCACTCCACTATATATAAAAGCAGGAGCCTTAGCGCTTGCTTTACTAGGGTTCCTCTCGTTCACTCTCTCATGCTCTCCAGATCGAAGCAGCACATAGGCGGCCACACTCTCTCTCAGCTCACGGCTGGTCACAAATCCGGCCGGACAACCTCGACCGGGGCAGGGGTGTAGGTGCATCGTTCACGCTGTCGTCGGCGGCGAGGGAGGACATTGTTGTCGCCGTACATTGTTCAGACATTTTCCACACACACAATGACAACTCAAATATTCTGATAGTAAAAAACTTGTCTTATATCTTGTTACATCAAAAAAACTGCAAGAGACCACACAATGACAACTCAATTAGTCTCATAGTAGAACACTTGTCTTAAAATCTTATTACGTCACAACCAAAGTTGCAAAGTGTTATTACATCACAACCGAAGTTGCATAAATAAAGTACATAACATATTTAATATTCAAATGCACTTCCAACAGTATGTGCACTAGTAATTGGAGACCCAGCCGAATGTTCACATGAGCACACTTGGCTCCAAATTTGTCTTCAGTAATGATGGATTTGCATCCTGACATAAAGGCCCACATGTCATACAGGTATCCACTGGATATCCATGGAGAAGAAATTATAACTCTGCCCAATCCGGCTGTTCCTGGGTATCCAGATCCATGGATCCATGGGTAAAAATGCGCTCCATACCCTTGCCCAACTGGGTCGGGTATCCATGGATATCTAGATCCATGGATAAAATTGCCATCCCTAGCCACAGGTTCCAACCCAACCGGCTACGATTGGGCCAGGGCTCGGGAGGCAGCTCTGTGGTGGCATGCAGATCTTTGTCAAGACCATAGATATATGAGATCAAGATGAGGTCCAGAAGATGGCGACCCTCGGCAGGATCCTTGCCGAGGAAAGCCACAAGACCCCCGGCGAGATCCTTGTTGGGGACGTCTGCGCATCGCGGCAAGACCCTTGCCGCGCCACCCGGCAAGACCCTTGCCAAGAACGCCAGCAGGGCCACCACCAGGGCCAGACCAGCCAAGCTTCCACCGTCGTTCGCATGCAGCTGCCAGCCCAACCAGCTGGGCTGGCACCTGCGTGGCAACATGCAGCCCCCAGACCAGATCAGCAAGCATGTGCGTGGCGGCATGCTGATCTTCTTGAAGACCCTACTGCCGCGCCACTTCAGCTGCTTGCCTTCCTACATGGCGCCGCATGCATCACTGGCCAGGGCGCGTGTCGAAGTGAGGGGGAGCGGCGACGGATGGGACGAGCCTCGCCCCCGTCCCCGATAAAGCTAGGGGACACCTAAGCAACACATTAAATGCGTCTTGTCCTGTAATACGAGCGATAAGCTCATAGTACTGTATGCCTTTCCACCTCCTGTATGCCACTGTCGCAGCCCCTTTCGACTATAAAAGGAGGCCCATGGCGTACTGGAGGGGGATTCGGCTCTTTGGAACTACTCAGCCCCAGTAGCTAGTTCGAGGGCTCAAGAACACTCAATACACCCACCAAAGCAGGACTAGGGTTTTACGCATCCTCGCGGCCCGAACCTAGGTAAACGATCCTTGTGTTGATTACTAATCTTGCTCTTCTCGCAACCCTGCGCCCCGGCAACCGTAGTAGGGATTCTTGTGATCCCATAGGTGTCGTTCCACACCGACATCATACCTTTGCACTTTTCTATAAATTGCTCGACAGTAATTCGTTCACCCACCGTATTATTTACCTTCAAGAGAGAAGCCCCTAGTGAAACATATGGCCCTCGGGTCTATTTTCCATCATATATTTTCAGATCTATAAACAAAAAAACCCAAAAAATACCTTGCTGCAATTTATTTACTTTTATTTGGTTTTATGTTTTAGTAATCTTTTATATCTATCTCTATCAGATCTCATCCTTGCAAGTGACCGTGAAGGGATTGACAACCCCTTTATCACGTTGGGTGCAAGTGTTTGATTGTTTGTGCAGGCGCATAGATTGGAGACTTGCGTGTATCTCCTACTAGATTGACACCTTGGTTCTTAACTGAGTGAAATACTTGTCTCTACGTTGCTCCATCAACCTTTCCTCTTGAAGGGAAAAACCAACGCAAGCTCAAGAAGTAGCAGGAAGAATTTCTGGCGCCGTTGCCGAGGAGATCTACATCAAGCCTACCAAGTACCCACCATAAACTCTCATCTCTTACATTACATTATTTGCCATTTGCCTCTTGTTTTCCCGTCCCCCACTTCTAAAATGTTT
This sequence comes from Aegilops tauschii subsp. strangulata, assembly GCF_002575655.3. Taxonomy (NCBI): domain Eukaryota; kingdom Viridiplantae; phylum Streptophyta; class Magnoliopsida; order Poales; family Poaceae; genus Aegilops; species Aegilops tauschii. The sequence goes on from NC_053038.3 coordinate 292,675,234, forward strand.
TCAGAAAAACACAATTTTTTTTCCTTTTTACTCGACCTCTTTTTGTCTGATCTTTTGTTCTCTTGAACTCATCATCATGAGCGACTTCGGTATGGCAGAAACAGATGATGGCCTATCTCCTAAAATTGGACAAACCGGCAATTTGGATGCAAAAAATGTTGTTTTGGGGCAAGGGAATTTTATGGGAAAAGAACATATACAAGAATTTTTCAATTGTGTAGGCAATCTGCCTCTCGATGCAGACTAAGGCATAGCCTAGTGTTGGGATGGGGCTGTTGCCTGCCCACCCACCCAGGTTCGAGGCATGGTACTTGCAATTTGGGTTTGTTGCACCAATTATACTGTAGGGGGTTCCCTTACAGTCTTTCTGTCAAATAAAATCTGCCTCTCGATGATACTCCCATACTTAAACGAACTAAAACTTATGCGGAAGCTATTTCAGCACTAGTTCTAAAATTTGAAAGTAGATTTATCTGTAATCATCCCACCTTGCAAAGATTGTTTTATGAGCTACCCGTTATGAATGATCCTAAGGCTGAAAAAATAGCTACCCAAGATCTTATTAAGGAATTTGATTACATAGTGCGGAAAGCTAGGGAATTTTTTTATCATTATGGTATGAGTCGTGAAAACCCGATGATATATGAGATTCTTTACAATAGTGACTATGCTTTGAGACATTTATTTGGAAATAATCAATTTTTTATGATAATCTTAGAAAGAAAATCCCCGTTCCAGATATGATCCAACAAGTTTTCAATGATCTTAATCAACAGTATTCCTGGATTGTAGCCAGAAATCAAAGGGGATACTTAGATGCACTACTAGGGAAAACGTTATACATAGAACTTTAGCAGTAGTGGTTGTTAAAAAAGCACGTTACTGCTAGACAGCAGTAGCGCGTGCAAAATAATCACGCTGCAGATGGACATATATCAGTAGTGCGTCTCACCGAGAACTTGCTACTATTAAAATTCCAATCACTTAGCCGATGGGCTACACATAGTAGTAGCGATCTTCCAAAACCGCGCTACCGCTAATATACTTATAGCAGCGCGTTTATGCGTAAAGCGCTACTGCTAACAAAAATAAAATAAAATGAATAGAAAAGTAAATGAAAATGAAAGAAATAGAAAAAGGAGAAAGGAAAAATATAAAATGTAAACAAAAATAAATGAAAAAGGGAAAAATGATGAATACGTAGCAGTAGCGCGTTCTCTGAAACGCGCTATAGCTAACTTAGCTATAGCGCATTTTCTGTAACGCGCTACCGTTACTTTTGACTTAACCAAAAACGGTTTCCCCCCGGCCACCACTTCTCCCCCAAATCAATCCCTCGCCTCACTTCGCCGCCGTCTCCCCTAGTTCGCCGTCGCCCCCACTTCTCCGCCGTCTCCTGCCGGCGTCGATGCCGTGCTCATCCTCACGGCCGCCGCCCGAGGCTGCCCATCCTCACCGCCGCCGCCTCTCAGGCCGCCCTCGACCTCACCACCCGCCCTCGACCTGACCGCCCCTGAGCCCGCCAGGACCGCCGCGTCCCGATCCTGAGCCCTCCCTCGCCGCCCATACCTCCGTCGCCGAGCACCTCCCCGCCACCGTCTCTCCCCTCTCTGTAAACCCCCCCACCCATCCATTTTAGTTAATAGATGTTAATGTTAAGTTGTAGATAATATAGATGTTAATTAGTTCAGTAGGGTTTTTGAATTGAGTTTGTTTAACTAGATGTTAATTAGGGCAGTAGGGTTTAGTTTAGAGTAAAGTTTAGTTCAGTAGTTAACTAAATATAATCTATACTTGGTTTTTGAATTGAGTTTGAGAGAGCATGAGATTTGTGTAGATTTTCTTGAAGTGTCAAACGCTAGGACATGCAAATTTGAAGTGGTCAGGATATATGCAAATTCCTCAATTGTGTTTGCCCATGTTTCGATTGTGCCCAAGTGGCCTTTTGTTGTTTCCAGGGAATGACCTGAGTGGCCTATGTTTTGCCGGAATGTTGATTCATTTCCGTTCCGGAAAATTTCAGGTTCTCGATTTGTCCACTTTTTAGCAAAGGTCATGCCGAAATTTTCCGTGAATTTCAGCATGACCTCTGCTACAAACTAGGACATATCGAGTGTCCGGGATTTGCCGCACCGGGAAGGAGTCAACGTTCCTGCAAAACATAGGCCTTTTTTATGTCATTATTCATTTTATTAGGTTTAGAATTAATTGACTAGATTTAATTGTAGGAAACATGGCTAGCAACAATGAAGGACAGGGTTCTGGTAATTGCGACGACGTCTACCTAGCGGCAGACGAATTTTTGAGCCTTGCCAACGATCAACCGATGTTGTCGCTGGGCCCACCGGTGGCATCGGGGACTGAGACCGACACGCAGACCAGTGCTGAGACTAAGACCGGCGTTGAGACTGAGACCGGCATTGAGACCGGCGCTGAGACTGAGGCCGACGCTGCCTCGGGGAGCGGAGCCGGTCTAGAACCGAAAGCAAAGAGGCAACGGTTTCCTAACAAACTCAGGACTACTAGACTGGTGGTCACGTCGGTGGACGACGACAATTTTGAGCCAATCGCGCCCGAGGAAGCGCGCGCCTGCTACGGCAATCAAATAGGATGCATCGTACGGACAACCGCCACCATCAATGATGAGAAACTACAAAAGATAGATAATATGAGGCCCTCCCTCCTAAAGAAGCTGCACCAGATATTCTTGTCCCCAGCCGGAACGAAAAGGATTATAAAGATCCAGATAAGGACCCGACAATGAAGAAGATAAACAAAAATGCCATGTCCAAGTTTAGCGACACGTTGGCTGCCTGGAAAACAAGGGTGAAAGCAAAGATCGAAAAAAAGGAACCCTACTCCGAGATTGTAAAGGATAATCCAACAATCACGGCAGAGCAATTTGAAATACTCAAGGCGGCTTGCGAGGCCGAAGATGCCAAAAAGAAGTCGAAGTACATGAAGGGGCTTCAACAGAGGAACATTGGGTGCCACCACCTCGGAAGCCGTGGTTACGGCGGGAGGTGGTCCATATGGGCCAAGGAGGACGCGGAAGCCGCGAGTCTGGGCATCCCAGACCCCTTGGCGGAGTTCACCGTCCCGCAGGAGCGTGACGTCCTCAGGGACTGGCACCGTTGGGATCCAGTGAAGAAGATTTTCGAGACGAACGCGCCCACGACGGAGTTCATGAGACTGCTGGTAATTTTAGTTTCTGATCAATTCGACTACATGTTAGTCATGCATATTTGTAAACGATCCTTGTGCCTTTTGCAGAGAGAGCAACACAGGATTGTGGCCGAAAGCGACTCACCGTCAGAGGCGTTGGCGACGCCCAAGTGGGACACTCCATTCAACCGGGCGTTGAACATATTGAAATGACTCCCGGTGGATACTCGACCGTCGTATGGACGCGTGCACGGTGTCGGAGACGGCCCCACGTGGAAGAAGTACTACAGTGAGACCACGGAGGAGAGAAAGGAAAGACAGAGGTTAACCAAAGAAAACATCGACAAGAAGGTTGAGATTGCGGTTGAGAAGAAATCATCTCAAACAGTCGCAACAGCGGTAGCTGCCACAAAACAGATGGTTGTAGATATGTCTAATTCCTTGGTTCCGGCCGTTTTCAATTGGACCAGGAAAAATCCAGAAAAAATGCAGCGGACTTTCCCCTTGCTGACTTCTTGGGGAGCAGCTCGACTAGCATTGCACCAGCACCTGCACCTGCACCTGCTCCCGCACCGGACGTGCTCGGTGGTGCTTCGTCTTCGGCTGAGCTCGATGCCCTCACGGTATCTGTCACACCGCCCCCCTTCAATAAATGTACAATCTCCCGTTTTCGTTGCCTTTCGGATGTCTCACATCGCAGACTTTTGTTTGCAGGCCGACAAAACCCCGTGCACCATATTGTACACCATCGGCGACCAAAAGGTGGACGTGGGGAAGGCGATGATAATTAAGCCGAAGGAACCATTGTTCCACAGCCGGCCGATCCCCCTGAACGCCTTCAAGGTTTCCATGCCCAGTGTCAAACCGGGCCACGGGAATTTGCCTCCTCCGGTACTAGGGGGGATGACGACGAGACCCCGCGGCGGCTTGGTGATTGTGGCAATGGGTGGGTCCTGTTGTGGCCAAAGAGTCTGCTTCGTCTGGAGGCGGCCGGGAGCACACCCACGAGCACGCAACCTCGGCAAGGTATGAACATCAACACCCCACCTACCCAAATAGCGTCGGGTGTCGAGTTGGGTGATAGCGGACGGGGTAAGGAAGAGGCTCCACTAGTCGCTGATGACGTTGCCATGGATGAGGATGAGGATGACGATGGCACTCAACAGTATGTCTATACTGGCGCCTACTCATGGTTTGTGCGTCATGAGTCGGTGCCTGAATTGCCATCTCTGGAGGCTGAACGTATTATGGACGACCTTCCGGTAGTAAAGAAGTCTAGGAAGAGAGCAAGGAAAGGCAAAAAAGCTGATTCTATGATCCAGCCGCCTCACCAGCCTCGGGTTCAAGACCGTATAGATATCCCCGGTGCGGATAAATGGCATATCCCCGGTCAACCAATCCTACCTATAAGAGCGCTAGGGGCCAGATTCGGCAATCTAAGGAGACTTCATGATGATGTGTTGCGGATAGAGAAAGGCCTCATCGCCTCGAAAGATCCAGGATACCCACTCTACGTGGTTAATGTTCTGCGACAATTGTCGTACGTCGACTTCTTCCCAGCGGATAAGTTTTACATATTTGACATGTTTCACGTGAAGAAGCTGGATTTTACATTTGTCCGCCTTTATGCCTTGCACATGAACTACATCATTGGGGTTGAGCAGATACCTCATATCTGTGTCGCTGACCCGTACTTCATGCACGAGGGCTTCTTGGGAGTCTGCGCAAAGCACCGTGAATACGCGAGGAATACACGTCAGTTTCATGCCCGCCAATAAGGACAAGGAGGCGATTCTCGTGCCTTATCATCCCCTGTAAGTCATCCGCACGGATATCCTTCCTTCGATTTCAATCATTCATTTGCACAGTGGAGGCTAATTAATTTGAGGTGTACTTATTTTGCGCAGCGGCGGGCGTGCCGTCCTCATCATCCTCTACCCCCGATACTCCCACGCTCTTTACATGGACTCGTCGAAGAATATTCACAAAAAGGATTAGACCCACATCAAGGATGTTCTCGACAGTGCTATGTTTTACTACGAAGCACGGGGTGGAGAGGTCAAGGACAAGAAGAGAAGGGGCGGCAGGCTCGCCTTCGGCCATAAGACCGACTTCTACTGCATCCAGCAACCGAGTGATTCTCTTAATGATGGATTCTATGTCCTACACCACATGCTGGAGTACAGACGGGATCACCAGAACCTTCGCATGTCAGCTACATCCAGCGATGCCCATATTCTGCAATGGGCAAAGAACGTAGGAGATATCGAGGATCAACGACTTCGAGCTGAGTTCTATCACATCTAGCGCGAACTTGCCCAAATCATCATGAAGGAGGTCGTCGGAAAAACAGGGATGTTCTACGAAGAAGGACAAATGTCGCGGGAAGACGTCCGAACACGGGTAGCCTCTCAGCGTCTCGACCTGAAGCCTTTCACTAGGCTCGGGGACTATCTCCCTAACTTGGATGGATGGCATGACATGTTGGAGTGATTGTCGATATATGACAATGTGTCCGTTTAGTCCATACCTTCTGTATGACGAAACTTTGAGTTATGCACGACGAAACTTTATTTGTGATGTAATTAAACCGTCCTCCTCGACTAGCGACGATCACTCTAGTTAGGGCATTTTGGGTATGATCAACTTTGTTATTCATGCTTATGATATGTTGCTTCTATTTTTGCCAAGTCTGTTTCTTTCTATTGCTCAACTATATATGTTGCATATCATCGACTCATGTGACGATGTAGGTGCATAGATCATCGATGGCGGAGAAGTACTACGCCAGGAGTATATATACGACGAGTGGCTGGAGTGTCAGGCCCAGGTGTACCGGTTTCCGGTTTCCGAGCAACAGGCAGTAGTTAGTTTAGGTTCACGCTAATGCGAGAGAGGGATATGAACTCATGTACTGCATAGTTCCTCTCTCACTCAAAGTGATAGCTCTTCTCGCGTATATCATTGTTTAGGTGGATGATGATGTAGTTGCAAGTAATCGAGACTTGTATCGCTATTTTCGAGATGATGACGAGAGACCACTTTGTGTTGGATGATGATTATGATGATGACATGATTTGATGAGACTAGTTGTATGTATATGCTATGATTACATTTGTATGTGTATGATATGCTAAAGATTATTGTATAAAGCCTATTCAAATACAAAACAAATATGCAGAAAAAGAAGTAATAAAACCAGTAGTAGCGAGGGGAACAAAGTTAGCAGTAGCGCCGCCTTACCAGTAGCGCTTCCCTATAAAAAGCGCTGCAGATAATATCAGCAGCACTCTTCACCAAAGCGCGCTACTGCTATCCATGTATAGCATTAGCGTGGGACGACAGGCGCTACTGCTACACGTTAGCTGTAGTGCCTTATCAGTAGCGCATCGTCCCGCGCTACTGATAGGCCTAAAACCCGCGCTGGTGCTAGGCTTTTCCCTAGTAGTGATGGGCAGCTTGACAATGCTAAAATTTCTATGGATAATGTGTTCCTAGTTATCTTTGCAAAACCTTCTGACAAGAACACATTTATGGAGAAGCATACCAAAGATGACAATACCTAGATCTATGTTTTATGCCTAGCTAGGGGCGTTAAACAATAGCGCTTGTTGGGAGGCAACCCAATTTTATTTTTATGTTTTTGGTTTTTGGTGTTTTGCAATAAATACACATTATTACCTCTGTAATAATTGTGCTTTGGTGTTTTAATTAGAGTTTGAGCCAAGCAAGACCTTTGGGATGGTCTATGGTGATAGTTGATTTGATCTTGCTAAAAAACAGAAACTTTTGCGCTCATTGCCAGAATTTCTGAAAATCATAGAAGCGTGGAAAAACTCTGAATTTTTTACACAAGATTGATATACAAATTGCCCAGGTTGTCCTAATCTGGCAGAATTTTTGGAGTTACAAAAGTATACGAAGTTTTCATATTGCTACAGACTGTTCTGTTTTTTGACAGATTATGTTTTCTATGTGTTGTTTGCTTATTTTGATGAATCTATGGGTAGTATTGGGGGGTATGAACCATGGAGAAGCTGGAATACAGTAGATATTACACCAATATAAATAAAGAATGAGTTCAAAACAGTACCAAAAAGTGGTAATTTATTTTCTTATACTAACAAATCTCATGAGTTTTCTTGTTGAGTTTTGTGTTGTGAAGTTTTCAAGTTTTGGGTGAAGATTGGATGGACAATGTAATAAGGAATGGAAAGAGCCTAAGCTTGGGGATGCCCAAGGCACCCCAAGTTAATATTCAAGGACAACCAAGCATCTAAGCTTGGGGATGCCCCAGATGGCACCCCCTCTTTCGCCTTTGTCTACCGGTAAATTTACTTGAGGCTATATTTTTATTCACCACATGATATATGTTTTGCTTGGAGCGTCTTGTATGATATGAGTACTTGATTTTTAGTTTGCCACAATCATCCTTCCTATACACACCTTTTGAAATAGTCACACATGAATCGCGAATTTAGTAGAATACTCTATGTGCTTCACTTATATTTTTTGAGCTAGGCCATTTTCTCTAGTACTTCACCTATATCTTTTTAGAGCACGGTGGTGGCTTTATTTTATAGAAATTGTTGAACTCTCATGCTTCACTTATATTATTTTGAGAGTCTCTAAACAGCATGGTAATTTGCTTAGGTTATGAATTTAGTACTAATATGATGGCATCCAAGAGGGATATAATAAAAACTTTCATATAAAGAGCATTGATTACTACGTGAAGTTTGATTCCTTATGATTGTTTTGAAATATAAATATGGTGATATTAGAGTCATGCTAGTGGGTAATTGTGGATTGGTAGAAATACTTGCGTTAAAGTTTGTGATTCCCATAGCACGCATGTATGGTGAACGGTTATGTGATGAAGTCAGAGCATGATTTATTTTTTGATTGTCTTCCTTATGAGTGGCGGTCGGGGACGAGCGATGGTCTTTTCCTACCAATCTATCCCCCTAGGAGCATGTGTGTAGTACTTTGTTTCGATGGCTAATAGATTTTTGCAATAGTTATGTGAGTTCTTTATGACTAATGTTGAGTCCATGGATTATACACACTCTCACCCTTCCACGTTTGCTAGCCTCTCTAGTACCGTGCAATTTTCGCCGGTGCATTAAACCCACCATTACCTTCCTCAAACCAGCCACCATACCTACCTATTATGTCATTTTCATAGCCATTATGAGATATATTGCCATGCAAATTCCACCGTTTCGTTTTATTATGAAATGCACCATAAATTTCATATTGCTTTGCATGATCATGTAGTTGGCATAATATTTGTGGCAAGGCCACCTTCATATATTTTTATACGTGTCACTCTTGATCATTGCACATCCGGGCACACCGTCAGAGGCATATATATAGAGTGATATTTTGTTCTAGTATCTAGTTGTAATTCTTGAGTTGTAAGTAAATAAATTTGTGATCATCATCATTATTGGAGCATTGGCCCATGTAAGGAAAGGATGATGGAACCTATGATTCCCTCACAAGTTGGGATGAGTCTTTGGAATTTACAAAAAATAAAAGAGGCCAAAGAAGCCCAAACAAAAAAATGATAGAAAAGAGAGAAGGGACAATGCTACTATCCTTTTTCCACACTTGTGCGTCAAAGTAGCACCATGATCTTAATGATAGAGAGTCTCCTATGTTGTCACTTTCATATACTAGTGGGAATATTTCATTATAGAACTTGGCTTGTATATTCCAATGATGGGCTTCCTCAAATTGCCCTAGGTATTCGTGAGCAAGTGGGTTGGATGCACACCCACTTAGTTTCTTTTTGAGCTTTCATACACTTATAGCTCTAGTGCATCTGTTGCATGGAAATCCCTACTCACTCACATTGATATCTGTTGATGGACATCTTCATAGCCCGTTAATTCACCTAGTTGATGTGAGACTATCTCCTTCTTTTTGTCTTCTCCACAACCACCATATTCTATTTCACCTATAGTGTTATATCCATGGCTCACGCTCATGTATTGCATGAAAGTTGAAAAAGTTTGAGAACACCAAAAGTATGAAACAATTGCTTGGCTTGTCATCGGGGTTGTGCATGATAAAATACTTTGTGTGATGAAGATGGAGCATAGCCAGACTATATGATTTTGTAGGGATAACTTTCTTTGGCCATGTTATTTTGAGAAGACATGATTGCTTTATTAGTATGCTTGAAGTATTATTTTTTATGTCAATATTAAAATTTTGTTTTGAATCTTATGGATCTGAATATTCATGCCACAATAAATAAAATTACATGGATAAATACGTTAGGTAGCATTCCACATCAAAAAATCGGTTTTTATCATTTACCTACTCGAGGACGAGTGGGAATTAAGCTTGGGGATGCTTGATAAGTCTCGAACGTATCTATAATTTTTCATTGTTCCATGTTATTATATTATCTATTTTTTATATTTTATATGCATTATTATGATATTTTATATTATTATTGGGACTAACTTATTAACCTAGAGCCCAGTGCCAGTTTCTGTTTTTTCCTTGTTTTTGAGTTTCACAGAAAAAGAATATCGAACGGAGTCCAAACGGAGTAAAACTTTACAATGATTTTTCTTGGACCAGAAGACACACGTAGGACTTGGAGAGGAAGGCAGAAGAGTCTCGAGGGCTCCACAAGCCCTCAGGACGTGCCCTAGGGGGGCGCCCCCTGGCTTCTGGGTTCCACGGGACTCCTCTAACCCTAATTCTTTGCCTATAAATCCAAAAAAATGCCCAAACCAACAAAAGCGTCCACCAAAATACTTTTCCGCCACTGCAAGCCTCTGTTTCTGCGAGATCCCATCTTGGGGCCTTTTCCGGCATCTTGTCGGAGGAGGATTCGATCATGGAGAGTATCTACATCAACTCTATTGCCCTATCGATGAAGCGTGAGTAGTTTACCATAGACCTACGGGTCCATAGCTAGTAGCTAGGTGTCTTATTCTCTCTCTTTGATCTTCAATACAATGTTGTCCTTGATGTTCTTGGAGTTCTATCCAATGTAATATTCTTTTGCAGTGTGTTTGTCGAGATCCGGTGTATTGTGGATTTATGGTCAGATTATCTACACTATTATTTGAGTCTTTTCTGAATTCGTATATGCATGATTTGATATCTTTGCATCTCTCATCAAATTATCGGTTTGGCTTGGCCAACTATATTGGTTTTTCTTGCAATGGGAGAGGTGCTTAGTTTTGGGTTCAATCTTGCGGTGTCCTCACCAAGTGACAAAGTAGGGTTAGCGAGGCACGTATTGTATTGTTGCCATCAAGGGTAAAAAGATGGGGTTTTCATCATATTGCTTGAGTTTATCCCTCTACATCATGTCATCTTACTTAAGGTGTTACTCCATTCTTATGAACTTAATACTCTAGATGCATGCTGGATAGGGGTTGATGTGTGGAGTAATAGTAGTAGATGCAGGAACGATTCGGTCTACTTGACACGGACGTGATGCCTATATTCATAAGCATTACCTTGGATATCGTCATAACTTTGTGCTTTTCTATCAGTTGCTCAACAGTAATTTGTTCACCCATCGTATTATTTTCCTTCAAGAGAGAAGCCTCTAGTGAAGCCTATGCCCCCCGGGTCTATTTTCCATCATATATTTTCAGATCTATAAACCGAAAAACCCAAAAATACCTTGCTGCAATTTATTTTGTTTTACATTTTAGTACTCTTTTATATCTAGCTCTATTAGATCTCATCCTAGCAAGTGACCGTGAAGGGATTGACAATCCCTTTATCGCGTTGAGTGCAAGTGTTTGATTGTTTGTGCAGGTGCATAGATTGGAGACTTGCTTGTATCTCCTACTGGATTGATACCTTGGTTCATAACTGAGGGAAATACTTATCTCTACTTTTCTACATCACCCTTCCCTCTTCAAGGGAAAAACCAATCCAAGCTCAAGAAGTGGCACCATCCTTTTCGGCACTAGAATAATAGGAACAGCACAAGGACTAAGGGATTCACGTATATAACCTTTGTCGAGCAGCTCCTGTACTTGACGCATAATCTCCTTCGTCTTCTCTGGATTGGTGTGGGTATGGTGCATGGTTTAGTAGCGAGGCAACGGGAATTAAGTCAATCTGATGCTCAATCCCTGGAATAGGTGGTAATGCGGGTGGCACGTCTTGTGGAAAGACATCATCAAAATCCTGCAAAATGTTAGTGACAGTAGGAGGCAAAGAGGAAGACATATCTTCGAATGAAAATAATGCCTCTTTGCACACAAAAGCATGGCAAACAGATTTGCTGCAATCTAGATCATCAATATCAGATTTGGTGGCAAGTAAACATCCACTTTTCAATTTAATTTCAGAAGCAACACTAGAAGGTTTATTATTAGGTTTCATCTGTTGCTCAAATTCTTTTGCCACTATCTCATTTTCACTCTTATTTTGCTCCTGTTTTGCTTTACTAGCTCGATTAATATCACCTTCGAACATGGAATCGGGAGTCATAGGAAGCAAAATAATATGTTTATCCTTATGAACAAGAGTATACTGATTGTTTCTACCATGGTGTACAGAATTTTTATCGAATTGCCATGGTCTACCAAGTAATAAGGAACATGCTTGCATGGGTACCGCATCACAATCAACATAATCAGCATATGTAGCGATACTAAAATGCACACGAACAGTACGTGTTACCTTAACCCTGCCTCTGTTTGTGAACCATTGGATGTAGTAAGGATGTGGATGTGGTCTTGTGGTGAGAGATAGCTTCTCCACTATCTCCATGCTAGACAAGTTATTGCAGCTCCCTCCATCTATGATGACGCGAACAAAATGCTCCTTCACAACTCCCTTTGTATGGAATAAATTATGCCTCTGATGCTTAGCTTGTGTGACATGCACACTCAAAACACGTTGAGCAACTAAACATTCATACCTGTCAGCGTCTTCAGCAGCCATGTATTCCGTCTCATGTTCAGAATCATCTCCACCGTGTTCTTCACTTGTAATAAGAGCCAAAGTCTCCTCATCATAATCACTAGCGGACTCATACCCACCATCCTCAGTAGCAATCATCACATGTTGAGATTTGCATTCTCTCGCATAATGACGTCTTCCCTTACAATGACGACAAATAATATCATGTGTGTGCAATGTTGATGCCATGGATGAAGAAGAGTTATGTGCAGGCCCAGCATGTGTGCTCTTGGCAGATAGTGGTGGTTGTTCCTGCTTTCTTGTATCACGGCTGGCGGTGGCAGCTGACGGAGGTCCCAGTGCAGCAAAATGTCTGGAAGTAGAGGATGCACGCAGAGTCCATGATGAAAGTCGACCTGCAGAAAAGTTTGTCCGCACCAATGCCTGTCGATCCTGCACTTCACGTTCCGCTATGCAAGCACGATGGAATAAACGAGTGATATTATTATACTCCTTATACTCTCGAATGGTCTGAATCTCTCTATTTAATCCACCCATAAAACATGCAAGCATAGCTTCATTATCCTCAACAATACCACATTTAATCATGCCAGTTTGTAATTCCTTATAATATTCTTCTACATGATTTTTTTCCTTGTCTTAAACGCTGCAATTTTAATAGTAATTCACGTTGATAATATGGTGGAACCCAACGAGTACGCTTAGTAGCTTTCAAAGAAGTCCAAGTAGTTGGGATATTATTGGTATATAATCTATGATATTCAGACCACCACACACAAGAAAAACTAGTGAATGCACAGAGAGCAGCAACAACACGTCTCTCCTTGGGATATTGTAAACATGTAAAACATTCTTCAGTTTCTAACTCCCAAGTAAGATATATATCAGGAACATATCTACCCTAAAATGGTGGAATATTCAATTTTAGTTTACGGAGATGGTCAGGGTCTCGTACGTGAGGTGGTGGTGCAGCGCTGCCGTTGCGATTATATGCATGTGGACGACCTGGTGGTGGTGCTGGTGGTTGCACATAGTTCTGATTCTGATCAACCTCATCCTTGAAATCGCCCTTGTAAACTTCCTCCACCTCAGCCATAGCAGCCGCGGCGGCACCAGAATTTTGTCATTCCTCAAGAGGAACACGCCTCACTCGATGGAGGGTTGGATCGCGACGTGGAGGTGGTGGTGGTGGTTGTTGTTGTTGTTGTTGCAGCGGTGCAGCCGGTGGAGGTAGAAGCGCAAGCACTTCAGCGAACTTGGCATCCAACACTACACCACAACACTACATTCCCGACAGCCAGGTTGGTCAGAAATACAGCTTCCACCAACAAACAGTCGGTCGGGAAAAACTATTGCCGGCCGATAATGTCTGTTGGGGAAAGTCCAGATGGGAAAGCCTTTCCCAACCGACATATCTTTCCTGACTGATTGCTTGATGGCTAAGGGGTATTTTTCTCGACCAATAGTCTGTTGGGCCTGCCATGGGCCTTTCCCGACCAACAGTTTGTTGGGGGCATTCATGGGCCTTTCCTGACCGACCATTTGATGGGTAATTCTCTCCGGACCAACATTTTGTTGGGCTTGGTGTTAGCCTTTCCTGACCGACTATTAGACGGGGTTTGTTTTGCCGCCCAACAATCAGACAGTGTTTCCTTTTTCCAACCAACAGTTGATCAACATTTTGTTTAGCAAACCACAACCGTAGTTAACATATGATACTAATTGTTGCGTACATATAGTTCATGTGTTCTAAAGCATAATCACCAAGACAACATACATCAGGTCCACCAAACATGTTTTTATTCCATTAACTAATTGTCACATACATACACTTTAGTCTGTTCTAAGCATTAAGACACCATACACTAGATTTACAGAAGGACAACAAAAAGATGAAAGTATGAGACATCAGATGTACAAAATGAGAACTAGAACATCCAGTTGACGCGGATCGCTGGCTTCATGATGGTTCATTGTGAGTCCAATCCTTATGTTTGCGCCCTACAGAAGTTAAACAAGTCTTCATTATAAGAATAATCAATTAATTTTGAAATTGAATGCAGGAAGAATTCACATGTGCACTGTGCACACAAAACAGCACAAAATGAGGAATATACGTGCCTAATCTATAAAAGTAGCATTTCAGGACATGAAGACCGACAATCAACTTCCAGCAGTAGCCATGGATGTGGCATAGAAGCCCTCCGCCGACTTTTTGTCTATCCATTCGAAAGGAAATGCATCATTTACTTTGTACAATTGTTGGGCATATAGTGTACCTGGGACATACTTAAGTTACTGTACATAGGTACCATTAGCCCATATTCCAACACTTGTTCCAAAAAAATACAACTGAAAAGTAAATATATATAACTGTGAATATTTTAGTAAATGCACATATTTCTAGTAGTTCATAGTGGATTTAGCTTTGACTTTAATACACCATGATAATTTAAATTGCTAGTACTGGATGATATACTCTGTTGAATTTGGCTCAAAAGGGTAAAATTTCTAGATTGTATAATCAAATCTATGAACAAAATCCATCAAAATCAGGCATTTACAGCAAGTAGACTGGGACCAATATACTATGCACCAAATAGTTCATATTCAATGCAATTACATCAGTCATACATGCCATCGGTTCAGCCAACACTACAGTAGTTGTCAAGATAGAGAACAATGCAGAAGAATAATTAGTGTTCCATGCTGCATATAGTTCACGATAGTGGCAGCACTAAAAGTGTACTTACAAAAGTAGGTTCTCGAGTTTGCTATTCGAAGCTATTTTATTTCCTAGCTGGCCTTTAAGTACCCTCATGTATGATATATCCTTGCTGTTGCTTCCAGATAATAAAAGGCATGGAAACAGTTGCACGCCACTTGTGCAAAACAGAGAAAATACACAAAATACCCCGTTTGCATTCAGTGTATAGAGAATAAAAGTTAGTTAATAATACGATGCCCCATTATAAATATAACAAAACGCAAAACTAAAATTCTACAAGATCTAGTTGAACATCAGTATAACTCGGATTTGATGGGTAGGATACGGAGACTGAAGCAATCAGAAAGAACTCACCTACGGGTGTGTGTGAGGGGGGAGGGGGCGGTCGGTGCCACGGTGTTGAGAATCGTCAATTATGGTGTAAGATGCTACTATGTCAATCTAAAGGTGGAGAGAGAAAGAGAACCAAGTTAATTCGGCAAAAAAAGAGCATAACAAAAGGTCACCACCTTTTCTCATGCTCTAGTCTTTCAGGATAATTAGTAATCATGAGCTCTAGGAATTGGCCCAATATGTAGCAGCATGGGCTACAAGACCTAGCTCGCAGCAAATAAGAAAACAACAAAAATAGAGGAATTTCATGAACACTTGGAGGGCACAAGCCCTAGCTCGCAGCAAATAAGAAAGCAGCAAAAATAGAGGAACTTCATGAACACTTGGAGGGCACCAAACTGAATCGACCAAAATAGCTCGCCATGGCTAGGAGGGGGAGGGGCAAGGGATGCAGACAAATCTAGCAATAACACCTCGACCAAGCACCAAGCTCGGCACATAACCACGACTAGACATTGGTTGTGATGACTCAGCAGCAGCAGGGGACTCTGACATAAGGATTTGGTGCCAAAAACAGTGAGCATCGGTTCTACATTTAGCTCAAATTGGGTTATTTCTCATAGGCCCTTTGTTGCAAACAAAGATTGCTTCAACATGCAAATGCGACTAAAAACATTGACCAGAGACAAACTTGTCCGTTTAATATGTATAAGATTCAGAACTCTGTTTACAGTTCTTACAACATCAACTCAAACCAGGTACGTTTAAGAAGACAAACTATGACGACATCAAACGAATTTAGCTGCAACTGTATTAATGTATGAGGGTGTTCAGGCCATCCCACCACTGCTCACTGTCCTGATTATCTGAAACAGAGCTGCACAGACAGAGTTGTAGCGTGTTAAAAGAGGCAAATCAGCTGGAAGATCTTTCTTTTGAGATTACAAAATAAGTGATACTAAAATGAAACAATTCATCTTAGTTATGCTGAAAGACAGACAAATAGCAACGACGTAGACAACCCTCAAGTTCCATATGGACAAGCAAGAAAAAATGGCAGAACTACACAACGTACGTTCAAGAAAATCACGAGATACAATATAAGTTTGTTTCATGCAACTTATATTTTGTTAGTCAAATCTACGATCAGAATTTGCACAAAATACAAATGGGACCAATAAATCTAGACAGAGGTAGTTTTAGCTAGCAATAGAGAAAAATACAATCATATTCATGGTAGGGGCAAAGAAATTACAAAGCCACACTATCGTATCACGTGCTCTCTACCTGTTTCGCTAAGCCATAACACACATATTGGCTTCACGATTTATATCAACAGTTGACACATCTCTATAATGCGTAATATGCGGTCCTATCCTCAAGGAACTTGGAAGTCCTGCTAAGGATAGAACCACATATCGGAGCCGCTTCCCAAGGTGGATATTATTACAACATACAATGTACTGAATGGATGAGAATACCAGATAAAGGCTTACACTCCCCACAAGCTACAACATGAATATCTCAATTACATCATTACATAGCAATCATCATACAAAATAGCGGGATCCGACTACAGGTGAAATCAAATGAAAGAAGAACAACGTCCAGCCTGCTAATCCCAGGCAGCCAACCGGGAATCTGCAAATAGAACAAGCATCGCCCTCATGTCAAACCATCGCTTTACCTATACCTTTACCTGTTCTAGTAATCTGTGAGCCTTTATGGGACTTAGTAATCTCATTAACATGGATGTCAAAACTAGCAAAGCTTAATGGGTGAGGAATTGTTAAGTGGTGAGGTTGCAGCAAGCATTAAGCATTTATATCCGGCTAACTTACGAGTACAAGAATAAGAAAAGTAAACTACGTATAAATAGACATGAACTAGTAATGATCAAGAAATGATTCTGAGCACCTACTTACGAGTCGAACATAACCTCACCGTGTTCTCTTCCCGAACTTCCTCGAAAAGAGACGATCACGGTTGTGCACATAGTTGGTGTATTTTAATTAGATTTAGTGTCAAGTTCTCTACAACCGGAGGTTATAAATTTCCATGTCGCCACATAACCGCGGGCACGGCTTTCCAAAAGATATAACCCTGCAGGGGTGCTCCAACCCGTCCATCATAAATTACCACTAGCTACGTTGAAAGACCTCAACCTCGGGATAGCCTGAAGTATCCTCAAAATCCCGGTTGTTGGGGATGTTCCCCACGGCTAAGACCCGACAAGAGTCTAGACCAAGCCAGGAGCACGGAGGCTTCGTGGAACGCATTTCCAGGGTCATAGAGGAGACAAGAAGGCCCAAAGGCCTCGGAGGACATCCGGCAGAAGGCCGGCTCATGAATAAGCTACCAGCAGGCCAGCTTGACTAGAAGGCCAAAGAGGTGGCTGATTTCCTAACTTGGGAGATAAGATGAGCAAGAGTTGGAGTAGGATACGGGTTAGTAGTATGACCCGAATCCTTCTGTAAACCTAGGGACTCCACCTATTATATAAAGAGGAGCTCCTAGGATGAAAAAGACTAAGTTGCAACCTCTTGAAAGCTAGGTTAGCGAATCAGGATCCTTGTAATCACTACGGTAGGATGGTCCAAATGCGTAACCACGATCATAGACCCTTTGATGAAACTGTGTGTGATGCATTAATCGCAAATGGTGTTGTAAAAAAACCCGTCAAAAAAGATACAAAAAGTTTGCGATGGTGGAGACATCAAACATGATTTAGACTTTAGTTATGTGTGCGATGTGCGGCATACAGTTAATCCAGAAGAACTATTTGCGATTTGCCAGAACAACAGAAACGGCAGCCATATCAAGTTGTGTGTGCGATATGCGGCATACAGTTCACTCGCATGAACTGTTTGCGATTAGGGAACGCAACAGAAACTGTCAGCGAGATCAAGGTATGTGCAATATACGACTTACAGTTCACTCGGATGAACTGTTTTCGATTAGGCAACACACCATAAACGGTTCAACTTAACAAGATCTGTGTGATATGTGACATACAGTTCACATAGATGAACTTTTTGCGATGAGCCAAAAGAACACAAACGATTCGTGTAAGCAAGATGTGTGTGATACGCAACTCCACTTAGCCTTCCCGCGCTCCAGCGAAGGCTTCCCGTGCTCCCACAGGATAGAATTATAAAATGCCCAATCCCCTAGCCAGCTACTAGCTATAAATAACCACAAAAATGGCCGTCGGCAGCGACTCGCTTCTTATCCACTTGCTAGCAAGTTACCCACACATACTGGCATATCCCCAACGGCCGACGATAGGATGGAGTTGCGCGATGGGAACAGGTGCCGGAGATCATAGTTTAGGTTAATTAATTATTGTCCGGCGGCTTGCCTTCGGATTCTTCTCCAGTCTCACTGTCTGCGTCGCTACCGTTGTGACTGCGGGTGGATGTAGAGTATATTGATTATTAGGAAAGACGAGATAGACTAGGGTTTGTTCTGGCTTGTCTTGTACTCCAAGTAGATCATTGTACTCCTATATATTTGCCCACGAGGATCAAGCAATACAATGGACTCTTCAACAAATCCTCTCTCTCCCTTTTTACATGGTATCGGAGCCAAGTCAATCCTAAGCCCTAACCGCCGCCGCTTCCACACCCGCGCACCGCCCCCGGGGTGGTCAGCCTCCATCACTGCCGCCGGGTGCCGTGCCGCCCGTACCTAGGGTTCGTCCGCCGGTCGTGTTGGCCGGCTGCCCTAGAGAGTCTTTTCCCCGAGCCTTGCTCCGGGGTATTCTCTCTCCCGCCGGTCATCTTTATCGCGGGGTTTCTTTTTGCTTTTTTGATCTATTCTTGATCGGGTTGCGTCGCCCACCACCGCCGTCGATCCCAAGCGCCTCTACTCCGACCCCGGCGCGACCAGCCGGCATCTCCTCTGACCCGGCGGCCACGCGCGCCGAGGCTGCCTGTCAGGGCCAGCCGCCATCCGTGCGTCGGTCCGCCTGTCGCCCTGTGCCGGCCATCACCGCCCTGCTCCGACCGGGACACCTGCATCGCCCCGACCCGGCGGCCTCACGCCATGCGATGGAAAATCATTGTCGTCGCTCACGCGCCGGCCCGCCCATCAATCCACATCACCCGCCTCCGCCGCGTCTGCACGGCGGCCCGGCGGTCTACCTCGCCAGCCTCGTCGTCGGCTGCGTCGGGACGACTGCTTTAGGCTCGTTGGCTGCCTCAACTCGGGCCCCGCTGCTCCGTTGGTCGCTCGGGCCTCGCTGCCCGGGCGCCCGCGTTGCTTTGGCAGCCCGGGTGCTGGTGCTAACAAGCTTGTCCGCATGACATCCCACGCCGTCCGTCGTCACCGGCTTCATCTCGGACTCTGCCGCCACCACGCATCCACCGAGCGGCGTCCCCGACCTCGCGCGCGATCGGCTTGATCAACCGCTCGCCGCCGTGATCCGCCTCATCTACGCCGCGTGACCGACCTGGCCCGTCGGTTACGCGCGCCTCCGTAGGTCCCGTGATGATCGTCCCCGAGTTCAGCGCGCCTCTCCACCGATCGAGCATCGGGCTGCGCTGCGTCGCCCCGTCGGGCCGCAGCACCGCTGCCCCGTGGTTCTCCTCGTGGCTGCATCGACTCGTGCGTCGCCGCTGCGTCGTCCCTTTGGGCCGTAGTGTCGAGTTACGCGATCCCTGCCGCCGCCCCGAGGCTGTCCCCGCAGTTGCACCGACTCATGAACCGCCGTTGTGTCGCCCCTTCGGGCTGCAGCATCGCGGCCCGCGGTCCCCGCCGTTGCCCCGACCCGCCTGCCGCCGCTGCGTCACCCCTTCAGGCCGTAGCGCCGCGACGCGCGATCCGCTCCGCCGTCACCGCGCGTCGACCTCCCGTGGTATGCGTCGTGCCGTCTTCCTTGGCGCGGGAACGCCACCGTCCGTGCCGGTCTTCGTCACGCTGTCAGGGTTCTTCGCCTACTTCGACCACCGCCACCGCACTCCTAACCTAGCCGCCGCCCGTCCACCCTCTTCGTCTTCGTCCAAGCACCAGCCTGTCGCCAGCGTTGCCGTCATCTACCCCGACCACTTCGTCTACTCCGACCACCGTTGGTGACATCGGCCCCGCGCCGATGGACGCTGCAATCGTCGTCGAGTTCTTCTCCGGCACCTCCAACTTCTCCGACATGGCGTACAACTCGTGCAGGTCCCTCGTCTATGCATGCCCGGTGCTGGCAACACCAATGCGTGCCTTCATCCATGACATGTCCCCGGGCCTGGCAAGCCTGGTCGGCGCTTCGTCAACTTCGTCTTTGTCCGTCTACGCATGCCCGGTGCTGGCAACACCGACGCGTGCCTTCTTCTACGATGTGTCACTGGGTTGGCAACCCCAGCGCGACGCATCGTTAACAATGTCTTCTCCCCGGCGCACCACTACTTCGACACCACTGCGCCCACGCTAACTCGGCGCCCCCTTGCACCCGCGGCTCCATGGCGACTTCCTCGACACCGGCCACCCCGACTCGACATGGACCACGGCATTCTTCGCACAGCTAACTCGACCACGGCTCCGCCACCTATACCCTCGGTTACCACGACAAATGGCACAAAGGGATACTGCCTTGCTTGAGCAACCTCGTCGGTTGCCACTGCAGCCACGACTCCGCGATGCATCGACCGTTACGACTGTGGGGGGGTGTCCGTCGGCTTAACTTCGGATTCTTCTCCAGTCTCACCGTCTGCGTCGCTACCGTTGTGACTGCAGGGGGATGTTGAGTATATTGATTATTTGGAAAGACGAGATAGACTAGGGTTTGTTCTGGCTTGTCTTGTACTCCAAGTAGATCATTGTACTCCTATATATATGCCCACGAGGCTCAAGCAATACAATGGACTATTCCACCAATCCTCTCTCTCCCTTTTTACATGGTATCGGAGCCAAGAGGTCTTGGGTTCAAGACCCGGCTAGCTGCAATTAAATTGCAGCCCACTTTCGATCCACGTTTAGGCCTGAGGGAGCCACACGTGAGGGGGAGTGTTGACGTATAATGTGCATCCTAGTCTCTTCCATCAGATCGGTCTTTTGGTTGCATTGGCTAGAGCATGCACTCCTACAATTATACCTCCAGAGCCGGATGATTCCTGCTCTGGAGGTATAATTAATTCACATAATCTTAGATCGAATAACTAAAGCTTGCCCAATGTGATCGTGCGCCGGTGAAAGCACAAGTGCTTGACGACAACATGTACCTAGGGTAGGGCAATATACCTGATCTAAGTACGCTACCCAAGGACACTGCCCTAAAATCAAGGATGTTCAAAGGACAGCAGATTCTACCGACTGAAATCACCACATGAGACAACCCACTCGACTGAGAGTTCCACTCGGACAACCCAATTCCATTCGACAAGAAGTATGCCCACTCGACTGCATCAAGAACCACTCGAAGTATAGAAGATCTAAGGTCACCCTGAATGACAACGGCCAGGCGTTCACTCTGTAGTCTTAATGATCATTTATATGACATTAATGCTAGCGTTACCAGTAACTTCCTATCTTTATGTACATTGAACCCTGTGTAACTGAGGGCCGGAGGGGTCTGGCGAACTCTATATAAGGCACCCCCTACTCAGGCACAAGGCTTCGCACCCCCTATAACTTCACGCATAATCCAATCGACTGAGCTCCCGAGCACCGAGACGTAGGGCTGTTACTTCCACTGAGAAGGGCCTGAACTCGTAAGTCTTGCGTGCACAACTTCACCATAGCTAGGATCTTGCCTCCTCATACCTACCCCTCATTCTACTGTCAAGCTTAGGACCACGACAGTGCTCCCTGCGTCATTTTGGTAATTAATGTCAACAGATATCTTGTTGGACTAATGCTTTTATCTAGTGTATTTCAGACAAGTTCAACAATGGCATGGAAAGGACAAGAGGACGTGGAACCCCTTCGAAATGCTAACAACACATATTGGCAAAAGCTCAAGACTCTTCATTTATATTGTAGCGATCCAAGATCAAATTAAGCCCATAGGAAAGCCAATGCTATTAAAAGGGGATGAGGTGTTGCTTAATGGCTTGCTTGCTCAAAATGCTTAGCGATATTGCTCCAAAGCCCTCAACCACTTTCTCATTCTAAATATGTCAAAACCCTAAACTCCAACTTCGCCCCACCGATTCTTTCTATCCGGCGCCACCGAGTTCATTTGACATAGCCACTGCCAGAAACCCTAACATTTCGGTCAGACAGATATGGATCTCGGTCTCACCAAGATGGCCTTGCCAAGTCTCTGTCGCCTGTTGCAATTATTTCGCTCTCACCGAAATAGCGGTCGGTCTCACCGAGTTGGCTTGAGATCCTCTCTGTTGCCTTATTGCTTCACTTCGGTCTCACCGAGTTGATGCAATCAGTGCCACCGAGTTGTTACAGTCAGTCCCACCGAGATTCCTAACGTTCACATTTTGAACTGAATAGGTCTCACCGAGTTCTTCTGTTCGGTCTGACCGAGTTGGTGTTGGGAATCGTAGCATAATTTTAAAATTTTCCTACGTTCACCAAGATGCATCTATGGAGTATACTAGCAACGAGGGGAAGGGAGTGCATCTACATACCCTTGTAGATCGCGAGCGGAAGCGTTCCAATGAACGTGGATGACGGAGTCGTACTCGCCGTGATCCAAATCACCAATGACCGAGTGCCGAACGGACGGCACCTCCGCGTTCAACACACGTACGGTGCAGTGACGTATCCTCCTTCTTGATCCAGCAAGGGGAAGGAGAGGTTGATGGAGATCCAACAGCACGACGGCGTGGTGGTGGATGTAGCGGTTCTCAGGCAGGGCTTCGCCGAGCTTCTGCGCGAGAGAGAGAGGTGTTGCAGGGGAGGAGGGAGGCGCCCAGGGCTGTTGTGTGCTGCCCTCCCTCCCCACCCCTTTATATAGGCCCCCTGGGGGGGCGCCGGCCCCAAGATATGGGATCTCAAGGGGGGGCGGCGGCCACAAGGGGGCGAAGGGGTTGCCTTGCCCCCCAAGGCAAGGGGGAACTCCCCCCCCCCCCCGCCTGCTAGGGTTCCCAACCCTAGGCGCATGGGGGGAGGCCCAAGGGGGGGCGCCCCAGCCCACTAAGGGCTGGTTCCCTTCCACTTTCAGCCCATGGGGCCCTCCGGGATAGGTGGCCCCACCCGGTGGACCCCCGGGACCCTTCCGGTGGTCCCGGTACAATACCGATAACCCCCGAAACTTTCCCGGTGGCCGAAACTGGACTTCCTATATATAATTCTTCACCTCCGGACCATTCCGGAATCTCTCGTGACGTCCGGGATCTCATCCGGGACTCCGAACAACTTTTGGGTTTCCGCATACATATATCTCTACAACCCTAGCGTCACCGAACCTTAAGTGTGTAGACCCTACGGGTTCGGGAGACATGCAGACATGACCGAGACGCCTCTCTGGTCAATAACCAACAGCGGGATCTGGATACCCATGTTGGCTCCCACATGTTCCACGATGATCTCATCGGATGAACCACGGTGTCGAGGATTCAATCAATCCGTATGCAATTCCCTTTGTCAATCGGTATGTTACTTGCCCGAGATTCGATCGTCGGTATCCCAATACCTTGTTTAATCTCGTTACCGGCAAGTCTCTTTACTCGTACCGCAATGCATGATCCCGTGACTAACGCCTTAGTCACATTGAGCTCATTATGATGATGCATTACCGAGTGGGCCCAGAGATACCTCTCCGTCACACGGAGTGACAAATCCCAGTCTCGATCTGTGCCAACCCAACAGACACTTTCGGAGATACCCGTAGCGCACCTTTATAGTCACCCAGTTACGTTGTGACGTTTGGCACACCCAAAGCACTCCTACGGTATCCGGGAGTTGCACGATCTCATGGTCTAAGGAAAAGATACTTGACATTGGAAAAGCTCTAGCAAACGAAACTACACAATCTTTTATGCTATGCTTAGGATTGGGTCTTGTCCATCACATCATTCTCCTAATGATGTGATCCCGTTATCAATGACATCCAATGTCCATAGTCAGGAAACCATGACTATCTGTTGATCAACGAGCTAGTCAACCAGAGGCTTACTAGGGACACTTTGTGGTCTATGTATTCACACATGTATTACGATTTCCGGACAATACAATTATAGCATGAATAATAGACAATTACCATGAACAAAGAAATATAATAATAACCATTTATTATTGCCTCTAGGGCATATTTCCAACAGTTGGCTCAAATGTCTGTATAATGATTGAATTTTGTATACCACTTCACCCCCTTCTCCATAAGTGAGAGAGCCATCAGAATGTGCCTAGACTTCCAACATACATTTTCTGAGAGAGAACAACCTACACATGTGTTGAAATCAAGATATTCCAATCCTATCACAAGATTCTTGATTTGTAGCCTTCCCCAAGTTGCTTTTGAAGGAAATATACCCGAGAGGCAATAATAATGTTTTTATTTTATATTTCCTTATTCATGATAAAGGTTTATTATTCATGCTAGAATTGTATTGATCGGAAACTTAAATACATGTGTGAAAACATAAACAAATACCGTGTCCCCAGTAAGCCTCTAATAGACTAGCTCGTTGATCAAAGATGGTTAATAGACTAGCTCGTTTCCTATCCATAGACATGTGTTGTCATTTGATAACGGGATCACGTCATCAAGAGAATGATGTGATGGACAATACCCATCTGTTAGCTTAGCATATTGATCGTTCAGTTTATTGTTGTTGCTTTCGTAATGTCAAATACATATTCCTTCAATAATGAGATTATGCAACTCCCGGATACTGGAGGAATACCTTGTGTGCTATCAAACATCACAACGTAACTGGGTGATCATTAAGATGCTTTACAGGTATCTCCGAAGGTATTTGTTGAGTTGGCATGGATCGAGATTAGGATTTGTCACTCCGTGTATCGGAGAGGTATCTCTGGGCCCTCTCGGTAATACACATCATAAGAAGCCTTGCAAGAAAAGTGACTAAGGAGTTAGTTACAAGATGATGTATTACGGAACGATGAAAGAGACTTGCCGGTAACGAGATTGAACTAGGTATGAAGATACAGACGATCGAATCTCGGGCAAGTAACATACCGATGGATAAAGGGAATTACGTATGTTGTCATAAGGTTGGAACGATAAAGATCTTCGTAGATTATATAGGAGACAATATGGGCATCCAGGTTCTGCTATTAGTTATTGACCGGAGAGGTGTCTCGGTCATGTCTACGGAGTTCTCAAACCTGTAGGTTCCACACGCTTAACGTTCGTTGACGATATAGTGTTATATGAGTTATATTAAATTGGTGACCGAATGTTGTTCAGAGTCCCGGATGAGATCATGGACATGACGAGGAGCTCCGGAAGTAAAGATTGATATATAGAATGATACTATTCAGGCACCGGAATAGTTTCGGGTGGTGCCGGGTGGACATTGGATCACCGGAAGGGGTTCCGGGAAGCCCTGGAAGAAAGATGGGCCTATTGGGCCATTAGTGTTGGGAACGTAGAATGCAATTTCAAAAAAATTCCTACGCTCGCGCAAGATCTATCTAGGAGATGCATAGCAACGAGGGGGGAAGAGTGTGTCCACGTACCCTCGTAGACTGAAAGCGGAAGCGTTTGACAACGCGGTTGATGTAGTCGAACTTCTTCTAGCTCCGACCGATCAAGTACCGAAGGTACGACACCTCCGAGTTCTGCATAGGTTCAGCGCGATGATGTCCCTCGCCTTCTTAATCTAGAAAGGTGTCGAGGAAGTAGATGAGTTCCGTCAGCATGATGGCGTGGTGATGTGATTCGCGCAGGGCTTCGCCTAAGCACTTCGAAGATATGACCGGAGGCGTAAACTGTCGAG
Source organism: Aegilops tauschii subsp. strangulata (assembly GCF_002575655.3). Classification (NCBI taxonomy): domain Eukaryota; kingdom Viridiplantae; phylum Streptophyta; class Magnoliopsida; order Poales; family Poaceae; genus Aegilops; species Aegilops tauschii. The sequence continues at coordinate 292,701,232 of NC_053038.3, forward strand.
GGGGCACCGCACATGGCTAACTATTGTTGTTGTGTGTTCTAGGCGCCCCCCCCCACATATATATAGGTGGGAGGGGGAGGGGAGCAGCCATGGGGCGCCCCTAGTAGGAGGAATACTACTTGGGGTCCTCTCCCAATTCGCCCCCCTTTCGTTATTTTACCGGAGTGGAAAAGGGAATAGGGAAGGGAGGAAGGAAAGGGGGGCACCCCTTGTGGGCTGGTGTGCGCCCCACTTATGGCCCATATGGCCCATTATTCCCCCCGGGGGTTCCGGTAACCCCCCGGTACTCTGATAAATACCTGATACTATCCGGAACACTTCTGGTGTCCGAATACTATCTTTCTATACATCAATATTTACCTCTCGACCATTTCGAGAGTCCTCGTCATGTCCGTGATCTCATCCGAGACTCTGAACAACATTCTGTCACTAAATTACATAACTCATATAATACAAAATCGTCGGCGAACGTTAAGCGTGCGGGCCCTACGAGTTCGAGAACTATGTAGACATGACCGAGAGACCTCTCTGGTCAATAAACAATAGCGGGACCTGGATGCTCATATTGGCTCCTACATATTCTACGAAGATCTTTATCGGTCGAACTGTTTTGACCACATACGTTATTCCCTTTATCATCGAGATGTTACTTGCCTGAGATTCGATCATCGGTATCTTCATACCTAGTTCCATCTCGTTACAGGCATGTCTCTTTTACTCGTTCCATAATACATCACCTTGTAACTAACTCATTAGTCACTTTGCTTGCAAGGCTTATTATGATGTGCATTATCGAGAGGGCCCAGAGATACCTCACCGATACTCGGAGTGACAAATCCTAATCTCGATCTATGCCAACCCAACAAACACCTTCGGAGATACCTGTAGTGCATCTTTATAATCACCCAGTTACGTTGTAACATTTGATAGCACACAAGCTATTCCTCCGTTATCCGAGAGTTGCATAATCTCATGGAATAATTAGATTTATGCCCCTAGTTGTGTCCCACTCATCTCTTTTACCCCTAATTCCCAAAAGTCACCGGTTCTGTCATCCCCACGAATGTTATTCCCTAATGAAACTTGGCAGGCACTTAAAACATTTGTCATTCTTTGCCACGAAATTATTTTTGAATTTTTTTTGAACTTTTTTAGATTTTACTATTAATGGTGGTAGCATAAGAGCTAAAACTCGGATGGCCACTTTCCAACACTTTTTTCATGAATGCAAATGACACTGACATATAGGTGATGTTTTTCTGAACATTTTGGTATCTTATTTGCATTTTTCTGATTTAGTATGAATTAGTTATGAAGTTTTCAAACTGACGGTCAAACGGTCAGAGGGCAAAAGCGTAAGAGGAGAAAAATGATTTGGATAGAACCAGTGACTTTTGGGAATTAGGGGTAAAACAGACGAGTGGGACACAACTAGGGGCATAAATCGAATTATCCCTAATCTCATAGTCGAAGGAATATGTATTTGACATAAAGAAAGCAATAGCAATAAAACTGAACGATCAATATGCTAAGCTAACGGATGGGTCTTTTCCATCACATCATTCTCCTAACGATGTGATCCCATTCATCAAATGACAACACATGTCTATGGTTAGGAAACTTAACCATCTTTGATTAACGAGCTAGTCTAGTAGAGGCTTACTAGGGACACAGTGTTCTGTCTATGTATCCACACATGTATCAAGTTTCCGGTTAATACAATTCTAGCATGAATAATAAACATTTATCACGATATAAGGAAATATAAAATAACAACTATATTATTGCCTCTAGGGCATATTTCCTTCAGTCTCCCACTTGCACTAGAGTCAATAATCTAGTTCACATCACCATGTGATTTAACACCAATACTTTACATATTTATGTGATTAACACCCATAGTTCACTCTAAGTCTCAATAATCTATTTCACATCGGTATGTGATTAACACCCAAAGAGTACTGAGGTGTGATCATGTTTTGCTTCTGAGAGGAGTTTGTCAACGGGTCTGCCACATTCAGATCTGTATGTATTTTGCAAATTTCTATGTCTACAATGCTCTGCATGGAGTTACTCTAGCTAATTGCCCCCATGTTCAATACGTATCTAGATTTAGACTTAGAGTTATCTAGATCAGTGTCAAAGATTGCATCGACGTAACTCTTTACGATGAACTCTTTATCACCTCCGTAATCGAGAAACATTTCCTTAGTCCTCTTTAGGCACCTAAGGGTAATTTTGACCGTTGTCCAGTGATCTACTCCTAGATCAGTATTGTACACAACATGGCATACTTTATAGAACCTATGGATGAGGCATAGGGAATGACTTTCATTCTCTCTCTCTATCTTCTGTCATGTTCGGGTTTTGTGTCTTACTCTACTTCACACCTTGCAACACAGACAAGAACCCTTTCTTTGAGTGATCTATTTTGAACTTCTTAAAAAAATTCCAAGGTACGTGCTTTGCAAAAGTCCTATTAAGTGTCTCGATCTATCCCTATAGATCTTGATTCCCAATATATAAGTAGCTTCACTGAGGTCTTTCATTGAAAAATTATTATTCAGGTATCCTTTTATGCTAACCAGAAATTCTATATCATTTCCGATCAACAATATGTCATCCACATGTACTACAGAGCTCCACTCACTTTCTTGTAAATACAAGCTTCACCAAAAGTCTGTATAAAACCATATCATCAAAGAATATATTCCAACTCTGAGATGCTTGCACCAGTCCATAGATGGATCGCTGGAGCTTGCACACTTTGTTAGCACCTTTAGGATCGAAGAAACCTTCTGGTTGCATCATATACAACTCTTCTTTAAGAAATCCATTAAGGAATGCAATTTTGACATCCATTTCCCAGATTTCATAAAATGCGGCAATTGCTAACATGATTCAGACAGACTTAAGCATCGCTACGAGTGAGAAAATCTCATCGTAGTCAACACCTTGAACTTGTCAAAAACTTTTTTGCGACAAGTCGAGCTTTGTAGACAGTAACATTACCATCAGCGTCCGTCTTCTTCTTGAAGATCCATTTATTCTCTATGGCTCGCTGATCATCGGGCAACTCCACCAAAGTCCACACTTCGTTCTCATACATGGATCCTATCTTAAATTTCATGGCCTCAAGCCATTTATCGGAATCTGGGCTCATCATAGCTTCTTCATAGTTCGTAGGTTCGCCATGGTCTAGTAACATGACTTCCAGAACAGGATTACCGTACCACTCTGGTGCGGATCGTGCCTTGGTTGACCTACGAGGTTCATTAGTAACTTGATCTGAAGTTTCATGATCATCATCATTGGCTTCCTCTCTAGTTGGTGTAGTCATCACGGGAACGGTTTTCTGTGATGAGCTACTTTCAAATTCAACAGAAGCTACGATTACCTCATCAAGTTCTACTTTCCTCCCACTCACTTCTTTTGACAGAAACTCCTTCTCTAGAAAGGTTCCATTCTTGGCAACAAAGTTTTTGCCTTCGGATATGTGGTAGAAGGTGTACCCGATTGTTTCCTTAGGGTATCCTACGAAGACGCACTTTTCCGATTGGGGTTTGAGCTTATCAGGCTGAAGCCTTTTGACGTAAGTGTCGCAACCCCAAACTTTAAGAAATGATAGCTTAGGCGTCTTGCCAAACCACAGTTCATACGGTGTCGTCTCAACGGATTTAGAAGGTGCCCTATTTAACGTGAATGTAGCTGTCTCTAATGCATAACCCCAAAACGATAGTAGTAAATCGGTAAGAGACATCACATATCGCACTATATCTAATAAAGTACGGTTACGATGCTCGGACACACCATTACATTGTGGTGTTCCAGGTGGCGTGAGTTGTGAAACTATAACACATTGTTTTAAATGAAGGCCAAACTCGTAACTCAAATATTCACCTCCGCGATCAGATCGTAGAAACTTTATTTTCTTGTTACGATGATTCTCCACTTCACTCTGAAATTCCTTGAACTTTTCAAATATTTCAGACTTGTGTTTCATTAAGTAGATATACCCATATCTGCTCAAATCATCTGTGAAGGTCAGAAAATAACGATACCCGCCATGTGCCTCAACACTCATCGGACCACATACATCGGTAGGTATTATTTCCAATAATTCATTGGCTCGCTCCATTGTTCCGGAGAAGGGAGTTTTAGTCATCTTGCACATGAGGCATGGTTTGCAAGTATCAAATGATTGATAATCAAGTGATTCCAAAAATCCATCCGCAAGGAGTTTCTTCATGCGCTTTACACAAATATGACCTAAACGGCAGTGCCACAAATATGTTGCACTATCATTATCAACTTTGCATCTTTTGGCATGAATATTATGAATATTTGTATCACTATGATCAAGATTCAATAAACCATTTACATTTGAGGTATGACCAAAGAAGGTATTATTCATGTAAACAGAACAATAATTAATCTCTGACTTAAATGAATAACCGTATTGCGATAAACATGATCCAATCATATTCATGCTCAACGCAAATACTAAATAAAATTTATTTAGGTCCAACACTAATCCCGAAGGTAGAGGGAGTGTGCGATGGTGATCTTATCAACCTTGGAATCACTTCCAACACACATCGTCACCTCGCCCTTAACTAGTCTCTGTTCATTTTGCAACTCCTGTTTTGAGTTGCTAATCTTGGCAACTGAACCGGTATCAAATACCCTGGGGTTACTATGAACACTAGTAAAGTACACATCAATAACTTGTATATCAAACATACTGTTGTTCACTTTGCCATCCTTCTTATCCACAAGGTATTTGGGGTAGTTTCGCTTCCAGTGACCATTCCCTTTGCAGTAGAAGCACTCAGTTTCAAGCTTAGGTCTAGCTTTGGGCTTCTTCACGGAAGTGGCAACTTGCTTGTCATTCTTCTTGGAGTTCCCTTTCTTTTCCTTTGCCCTTTTTTTGAAACTAGTGGTCTTGTTAACCATCAACACTTGATGCTCTTTCTTGATTTCTACCTTCGCCGATTTCAGCATCGCGAAGAGCTCGGGAATCTTTTCCATTATCCCTTGCACATTATAGTTCATCACGAAGTTCTAGTAGCTTGGTGATAGTGACTGGAGAACTCTGTCAATCACTATCTTATCTAGAAGATTAACTCCCACTTGATTCAAGTAATTGTAGTACCTAGACATTCTGAGCACATGCTCACTGGTTGAGCTATTCTCCTCCATCCTTTAGGCAAAGTACTTGTCAGAGGTCTCATACCTCTCGACACGGGCATGAGTTGGAAATACCAATTTCAGCTCTTGGAACATCTCATATGCTCCGTGGCGTTCAATTTTTTTGAAGTCCCGGTTCTAAGCCGTAAAGCATGGTGCACTAAACTATCAAGTAGTCATCATATCGAGCTTGCAAAATGTTCATAATGTCTATATCTGCTCCTACAATAGGTTTTTCACCTAGCGGTGCATCGAGGACATAATTCTTATGTGAAGCAATGAGGATAATCCTCAGATCATGGACCGAGTCTCCATCGTTGCTACTATCATCTTTCAACTTAGTTTTCTCTAGGAACATATCAAAAAATGAGGGAGCTAAATCACGAGCTATTGATCTACAACATAGATATGCAAATACTATCAGGACTATGTTCATGATAAATTAAGTTCAATTAATCAAATTACTTAAGAACTCCCACTTAGATAGACTTCCCTCAAGTCATCTAAATGATACGTGATCCAAATCAGCTAACCCATGTCCGATCATCACGTGAGATGGGGTAGTCATCAATGGTGAACATCTCTATGTTGATCATATCTACTATATGATTCATGTTCGACCTTTAGGTCTCCAGTGTTCCAAGGCCATGTCTATACATGCTAGGCTCGTCAAGTTTAACCCAAGTATTCCGCATGTGCAAAACTGTCTTGCACCTATTGTATGTGAACGTAGAGTCTATCACAGCCGATCATCATGTGGTGTCTCAACACGACGAACTGTCACAACGATGCATACTCAGGGAGAACACTTTTACCTTGAAATTTAGTGAAGGAATCATCCTATAATGCTACCGCCGTACTAAGCAAAATAACATGCATAAAAGATAAACATCACATGCAAGCAGAATATGTGACATGATATGGCCATCATCATCTCGTGCTTTTGATCTCTATCTCCAAAGCATCATCATGATCGCCACCGTCACTGGCTCGACACCTTGACTCCATCATTGCGTCGTTGTCGTCTCGCCAACTATTGCTAACTCATAGCGATAAAGTAAAGCAATTACATGGCGTATGCATTTCATACAATAAAGAGACAACCATACGGCTCCTGCCGGTTGCCAGATATCTTACAAAACATGATCATCTCATACAATAACTCATATATCATCATGTCTTGACCATATCACATCACAACATACCCTGCGAAAACAAGTTAGACGTCCTCTACTTCATTGTTGTAAGTTTTTATGTGGCTTCTATGGGCTTCTAGCAAGAATCGTTCTTACCTACACATAAAACCACAACGGTGTTTTGCCAAGTTTGCTGTTTTAACCTTCTTCAAGGACCGGTCGTAGTCAAATTCAATTGAACTAAAGTAGGAGAAACAGACATCCGCCAGCCACCTATATGCAAAATTAGTTGCATGTCAGTCGGTGGAACCGGTCTCATGTGCGTGGACATGTAAGGTTGGTCTGGGCCGCTTCATCCCACAATGCCGCCGAATCAAAATAAGACGTTGGTTGTAAGCAGTATGACTATCACCACCAACAACTCTTTGTGTTCTACTCGTGCATATCATCTATGCATAAACCTGGCTCTGATACCACTGTTGGGAAACGTAGCATGCAATTTCGAAAAATTTCCTACGCTCATGCAAGATCTATCTAGGAGATGCATAGCAACGAGGGGGGCAGAGTGTGTCCACGTACCCTCGTAGACCAAAAGCGGAAGCGTTTGACAACGCAGTTGATGTAGTCAAACTTCTTCTAGCTCCGACCGATCAAGTACCGAACGTACGGCAACTTCGAGTTCTGCACACGTTCAGCGCGATGACGTCCCTCACCCTCTTGATCCATCAAGGTGTCGAGGAAGTAGATGAGTTCTGTCAGCATGATGGCATGGTGACAGTGATGGTGATGTGATCCACGCTGGGCTTCGCCCAAGCACAACGAAGATATGACCGGAGGGGTAAACTGTGGAGGAGGGCGCCGCACACGGCTAACGATTGTTGTTGTGTGTTCTAGGCGCCCCTCCCCACGTATATATAGGTGGGAGGGGGAGGGGAGCAGCCATGGGGTGCCCCAAGTAGGAGGAATCCTACTTGGGTCCTCTCCCAATTTGTCCCCCCTTTCCTTATTTTACCAGAGAGGAAAAGGGAAGAGGGAAGGGAGGAAGGAAGGGGGGCAAACCACCTCTTCCTTCTCCCAATCGGCCTCCTGCCATAGGGGTTGCCACCCCTTGTGGGCTCGTCTGCTCCCCTCTTATGGCCCATATGGCCCATTATTCCCCTCGGGGGTTCCGGTAACCCCTCGGTACTCTGATAAATACCTGATACTATCTGGAACACTTCCGGTGTCCGAATACTATCATCCTATACATCAATCTTTACCTCTCGACCATTTCGATACTCCTCGTCATGTCCGTGATCTCACTTGGGACTCCGAACAACATTCGGTCACCAAATCACGTAACTCATATAAAACAAAATCATCATCGAATGTTAAGCGTGCGGACCCTATGGGTTCAAGAACTATGTAGACATGACCGAGACACCTCTTCGGTCAATTACCAATAGTGGAACCTGGATGGTCATATTGGCTCCTACATATTGTACAAAGATCTTTATCGGTCGAACCATTATGACAACATACGTTATTCCCTTTGTCATCGGTATGTTACTTGCCCGAGTTTCGATCGTCGGTATCTTCATACCTAGTTCAATCTCGTTACAGGCTAGACTATTTACTCGTTCCGTAATACATTATCTTGTAACTAACTCATTAGTCACTTTTCTTGCAAGGCTTCTTATGATGTGCATTACTGAGAGGGCCCAAAGAGACCTCTTCGATACTCGGAGTGACAAATCCTAATCTCGATCTATGCCAACCCAAGAAACACCTTCGGAGATACCTGTAGTGCATCTTTATAATCACCCAGTTATGTTGTAACATTTGATAGCACACAAGCTATTCCTCCGTTATCCGAGAGTTGCATAATCTCATAGTCGAAGGAATATGTATTTGACATGAAGAAAACAATAGCAATAAAACTGAACGATCAATATGCTAAGCTAACTGATGGGTCTTGTCCATCACATCATTCTCCTAATGATGTGATCTCGTTCATCAAATGACAACACATGTCTATGGTTAGGAAACTTAACCATCTTTGATTAACGAGCTAGTCTAGTAGAGGCTTACTAGGGACACGGTGTTTTGTCTATGTATTCACACATGTATCAAGTTTCCGGTTAATACAATTCTAGCATGAGTAATAAACATTTATCATGATATAAGGAAATATAAAGTAACAACTTTATTATTGCCTCTAGGGCATATTTCCTTCAATTAGAGGGGAGCACCCCAGCCCACAAGGGGCTGGCGCACCCCCTATGGCAGTCGGCCTCCCCCTTCCTTCCCTCTCCCTATCCCCCTTTCCTTTCCCCCTCCGGCATATATGGTAGAGGGGGGCGTGGCCAGGGTAGGAGCCCAAGTAGGATTCGACCCTCCTGACTGCTCCCCTCTCCCCCACCTATATATATGTTGGAGGGGGCACCACACATAACCACGAAAATCTCTTAGCTGTGTGCGGCGCCCCCCTCCACAGTTTTGTTCCTCGGTCATATTTTCGTAGTGCTTAGGCAAAGCCCTGCGAAGATACCATCACCACCACTATCACCACGCCGTCGTGCTGCCGGAACTCCACTAATTCGCCATCTTGCTGGATCAAAAAGGCGAGGACATCAACGAGATGAACGTGTGCTAAACGTGAAGGGGTCGTACGTTCGGTACTCGATCGGTTGGATCGCGAAGAAGTTCGACTACATAAACCGCGTTAACAAACGCTTCCGCTTACGGGCTACGAGGGTATGTAGACACGCTCTCCCCTCTCGGTGCTATGCATGTCCATGGATAGATCTCGCGTGTGCGTAGAATTTTTTTGTTTTCCATGCAACGTTCCCAGCAGTGGCATCCGAGCCAGGTCTATGCGTAGATGATATGCACGAGTAGAACACAAAAGGTTGTGGTCATTGGTAGTCATACTGCTTACCACCAACGTCTTATTTTTCATTCGGTGGCATTGTGGTTTGAAGCAGCCCGGACCAACCTTACATGTCCACGCACATGAGACCGGTTCCACTGACTGACATGCAACTTGTTTTGCATAAAACATGGCTGGCGGGTGTCTATTTCTCCTTCTTTAGTTGAATCAAATTTGACTGCGCCCGGTCCTTGAAAAAGGTTAAAACAACAAACTTGATAAATCACCGTTGTGGTTTTTGCGTAGTTAAGAACAGTTCTTGCTAGAAGCCTGTAACAGCCACGTAAAACTAGCAACAACAAAGTAGAGGACGTCTACCTTGTTTTTGCAAGGCATGTTGTGATGTGATATGGTCAAGACATGATGTGATATACTTTTATTGTATGAGATGATCATGTTTTGTAATATAGACAACCGGCAGGAGCCTTAGGGTTGTCTCTTATTTATTGTATGAAATGCAAGATCCATGTAAATGCTTTACTTCATCGCTATGCGTTAGCAATAGTTGATAACACGACCCCGACACACCGATGGAGATCAAGGTGTCGAGCCGGTGATGACAGAGATCATGACGATGCTTTGGATATGGAGATGAAAAGCACAAGATGATGATGGCCATATCATGTCACATATTTTGATTACATGTGATGTTTATCCTTGATGCATCTTATTTTGCTTAGAATGGCGGTAGCATTATAAGATTATCCCTTCACTAAATTTCAAGATAAAAGTGTTCTCCCCGAGTATGCACCGTTGCCAAAGTTCATCGTTTCGAGGCACCTCGTGATGATCGGGTGTGATAGACTCTACGTTCACATACAACGGGTGTAAGACAGTTTTGCACATGCAGAATACTTGGGCTAAACTTGACGAGCCTAGCATGTACAAACATGGTCTCAGAACACTGGAGACCGAAAGGTCGAACATGAGTCATATAGTAGATATGATCAACATAGAGACGTTCACCATTGGTGACTACCTTATCTCACGTGATGATCGGACATGGGTTAGTTGATCTGGATCATGTTGATAGATAACTTGAGGGATGTTTATTTAAGTGGGAGTTCATTAGTAATTTGATTAATGGAACTTAAATTTATCATGAACTTAGTCTTAATAGTTTTGCATATCTATGTTGTAGATCAATGGCCCGAGCTACCGTTCCCCTGAATTTTAGTACGTTCCTAGAGAAAGCTAAGGTGAAAGATGATGGTAGCAACTACATAGACTGGGTCTATAACTTGAGGATTATCCTCATTGCTGCACAGAAGAATTATGTCCTTGATGCACCACTAGGTGACAAGCCCGCTCCCGCTAATCTAGACGCTGTGAACGTCTGGCAAATGCGGTCTGATGACTACTCAATAGTTCAGTGTCGTGGGAAACCACGGGCACCTATGGGGCCAAAGAGCCCCTTTTGGTTCGGTGGGGGATGGGCATGTTGCACAAAGAGCGGAGAAGCATAACACAGCAGGGCAGAGATCACACGGGTAGTTTTACCCAGGTTCGGGCTGCCGCGAGGCGTAAAACCCTACTCCCACTTCGGTAGATTGATGGTGGAAAAGCGAGCGGTCTTGCCCGGCCAGGTTGCCTTGGGGCGAGAGTGGCTGCGCCTGTATGGGTGTGAGCGGGTCCAAATCCTTTCTACGATTACCATGGGCCTCCTTTTATAGATCAAGGGGTCACCACAGTGGCAAATCAGTGTTTACGTACTGATTAGATAGCAAACAGTGCTATCATACCAAACTTTGGAGGCTGACAGAGTGCATTAAATGCGCCGCTCAGTGTCAGATCACAGCTCGCCTGGCAGGCCCTGCCGGGCCATTTTGCCAGCTTCGCGCCTGCTTGCTTGACACGTCTCAGGATGGGTGCCGCCTGGAGGTATTTTCTGTAGGAAGTGGCTGCCATGTGGCAGGGGGCATCCACTTAGTTAGTTAGGAGATTGACACCGCACTGATCGATGATGTGCGTCGCTGTGAGGTGGTGTGGTGGAGTAGTTTGCCTCCGTGAGCCCCGGAAAGTGTCCGGGAAAATATACAGGGGTATGCATTTTCCCCTGACTGGTGCACGGACAAGCCAAGATCAAAAGAGAATACAAGGGACCAAGATCGCCAAAAAACCAACATGGAAATCTGAGGGACCAAGACCAAGCCAGAGAAGCAAGATCCCGTCAGGAGAAGGGCCTCGTTTGCCCGGCAGGTGAGCTCAGTAAAGGGCGAGGCCACCCCCGAAAGAAAATGTCCAAGACGTCCCAGCAGGGCCGGCTGGGACACACGGAGGCAAAACCACCTCACAAACTACTCCGCCACAACCCATGTCACCAATCAGTGTGGTGTCAAGCCGCGAAGTGACTAAGTGGCAGTCATTCACCACATGGCAGCCTCTCCCTACAGGAAACACCTGCAGGTGACACCTGTCCTGCGACGTGTCAAGCGAGCAGGCATGGTGCTGGCGAGATAGTCCGGCAAGCCTTGCCGGGCAACCAACGATGTGACGTTGAGCGGTGCATTTAATGCGGTCTGTCAGCCCGCAGAGTTAGGTACGATAGCACTGTTTGCTATCTTATCAGTGCATAATGACTAGTTTTCCATTGTGGTAACCCCTTGATCTATAAAAGGAGGCCCATGGCAACGATAGAAGAGGTTAGAAGATTGGATAACTCACACCCCCATACACGCGTAGCCACTGCCGCCCTAAGGCAACCCTTGCGAGGCAAATGTACTACGCTCCACTACCACCTTTCCACCATCAATCCACCAAAGCAGGAGTAGGGTTTTACGCCTCGCGGCGGCCCTAACCTAGGTAAAAATGCCTGCGTTATCTTTGTCGTGCTGCCACACGTTCCTCTGCTCTTTCTGCCACACGACTCCCCCTGCCGAACCAGCAAGGAGCCTTCAGGTCCCATAGGTGGCTATGGTTTCCCGCGACATCTTTGGCGCGCCAGGTAGGGGGCTTGCTTGCGCGAACCTGAAGGCATGTGTTGCGTGCTTTTGCCCATGGTGGCCCGCTTGAAGCCACTGGCGTTCGCAGCTCCCACAAAGGTACAGAAACAAAGCGGGGCCGTCCCCGCACCACATTGTTGGCCTCCACGCCTCGCCGTAGCCGCGGCTACGGCGAAGATCACTACTGGTGGCAATATGCCTACCTCGGTGGCCCATATGGCATACCCACCGTTCAGGCACTGTTCGAAGAAAGGGCACGAGATGTGCGGGCGCGAGCTCCCTCCTTCCCGTCCCTTCCCTTCGTCAGCAGTCGAACTGCTTGAGCCCCGGCGTCGTCGACGTCGACGATTACCACGTGACGCTTTGTTCAGTATTCCCCCTATTCTGGGTAATCCTGAGCAAAGCGCCGGTATGAGTCCGTTGATTGTTGCCCAGGCAAGCATACTTAGGCAAGGTTGCTTGCATTGGCATGACCCATGCAACGGCAGCAGCCGGGCTGACTCAAAGGGGAAGGTGGAAAAGGGAGGGGGACTAGAGGAGCCCGACACTATACCCTGACGCACGTCAGCCGCACGAAGCACGTGTCGGTCCCTGCCGGGAATAATAGAGCTGCCCAATTGGCTTTTGATCCTCCGGGCATCGCATGCGTGCGCCACACACGCGCGGCCCGGCAGGAGAGAAAAGAAGCTTAAAATAAAAGCTAAGTACATGTCATCACTTCTTGTCGACACATTCCAGACCTTTGCAGCTGTTTATCCCTTGACGTTAGCTAGTGTTCGTATCATGAAAACCTTCATGTGATGGAACCTTGGCTAGCTTCTTTGATTGCACCATCGACCTGTCCCGAGCCATGCTCACAGAATGAGAGGCTGCATCAAGAGCAACCTAGGAAAAACCTGCCGGGACGCATCCACGCCAAGATGACTGTTAAGGGCCGGACCCATACGACAATCACGGAAATATGGTATTGGCAGGCATCCTGAGCATACATAGGGATTGATCGTACAAACACAAACATATAAGGCTCAAAGGGATAAACACGCATTTGAAATCCAGCTAGGAATATCAGTTTCACGCAAACGCTAGAAATAAAATTACTACGCAAAATATTTGTCATGTTTCCTTACAGGGCAGCGCAAAAGCGACAGTGGCCCGATACTTGGTCTGATGACCATTTGGAGCAATTCAAACATGGAGAACCCTGTTAGCCCGGGGAGCAGCTTTCTCCTTGGAGGCTGCGATGTAGGCACCCGCTGGCGGCTTCTTGAATCCATCGTCAAGGTCGAGGTCCGGATGGCGGCAGGTGATATTGCACAAGACCATGAAGAGGGCGTCATGGGCAAGCTTCCGGGACTCGGTCGCAAAACGCTCGGCCCTCCCCTCTTCATGCACCTTCAGCTTCTCGATCAGCTCATTGAAGAAGTGTCCCAGCTTGATGCTTGGGACCTCGTGCTCAGTGACCGAGAAGAATGGGCCATCCATGCCCATCACCACAGCCTGAGCACCAAGACGCTCAGCCATGTTGATCAGGCTCTTGATCCAGAGGTTACCTAGATTGCCCTGATTCTTCAGCCTGTCCTCTGCATCCTGCCGGAGACGCTTGGCGATGTCCAAATCCTTGGACAACAACTGCTGGCAGGACTCATGGGACTCTGACGAACGCTCCAATGTGTTGATCCTCGCCTTCATGTCCGAGACATTGCTGTTAGAGAATCTTGAAGGAGAGCTGCGACTGCATGTTAGCCAAGAGAATCTTCGCCTGTCGTGCCCCCTCTTTGAGTGCCTCCACCTCCTTGGCGCCTCTGGCAAGATGCTCATTTAGCTTAGCCACCTGCAGGTTGAGGTTAGTCTTGGTGGCAGACGCGGCAGCCAGATCGTTAGTAAGCTTCTTCAGCTGAGCAGCATGGTCAGCGGCAAGGTGTCCAGGGCGGCTCCGTGGTTGTCCTCCAGTTCTTTGGTGCGCTGCTGCACAAGAGCCTCTAGATCTTCATCCTTGGCGCGAAGAGTGGCTTCGAGCTTCTCCTCGCGGAGGGAGATCTCTTACTCTCTGGTGTCTAGAGATACCTCGTGATCCGCCAGGCACGCCTCGCGGGCCATGACGTCTTAGCTCGTCATTAGGAGGGTCTCTTGCTGCCTCATAAGCACCTTGAATTGTTTGTCATGCCACTCGCACAACTCCAGACACTTATCCTTCAGCTTCTGGTCAACCTTGCTGGCGGATTCGCGCCACTCGTTGAGCGCCTGCCACTTCTGGTTGTGCCGGACCTCCATCTCTTTCACGCCTTCCGCCATGGATTCCATGAATGACAGGTCCATTGCAACGGCGACTGAGTCATCAGCCTCCCCAGCCTCATGATACAGCGGCACCCGGAGACGTTGAAGTTCCTCATCGACCTCCGTGGTGATATGTCTCCAACGTATCTAAAATTTTTGATTGTTCCATGCTATTATATTATCCATCTAGGATGTTTTATATGCATTTATATGCTACTAGTTGGATCCCCGTGCGTTGCCACGGACCAAAACAATTTACAAAGACAATAATTTATCGACTTGTTATTCTACGACAAGTGAGAATGCTCATGCAATTTAAGATCGCATCCCAACCAATGTTGACATCTTCTTACTTCATTCTTGCAACAGCACATATTCCTTTGGTTTTCTTCATCCATTCCAGGTGTTGCCTTCTTAAACTCCCAACCCTGGACAAGATAAGGCATTGGTTTGTCATATGTCTCAAATTGTCACAGGCTCGCTATCAATCTGTCTCTAGTTCCACGCATTGTGTATCATCTCCTCGTAAGCCCTGCCACATCTCCACCATGGCTCTTTCTTTTTCATGTGCCATCATGCCTCTCAAAATCAAAAGGATACACATGACCGAGCATTAAGCCTGTCGTATACTCGTATTGATATGATTAGTGAAGTAGGAGTCTGAAGAATAGCAACATACAACATTGGTAACAAAAGGGTGACCAGGGTTGCAATCGTTTTATATGATGATCGCGCACTAAGCAGCTCGGGTTACAACATGAATAATGAAGGGTTGGACATCTCGCGACAACATCCGTCACTACGTTTTGGAAGTGGTGACCATGATAAATCAAAGATGGAAAGCATGTTGGGTTCCTGATATATGATCGTTAGGTTCTTCCCATAATTGTTACTCTTACTCATCTACCAGATGCTTACTTATTGCAATCATCTCAAGTGTAACAAAAATCGGTTATTGACTTCTACTGTAAATGGTTTCTGTTAGATTATAGGCATACCTCTGTATATGGTATATTATGATTTGTAATCATTTCCTGCCTTATCTCTAGAGAGGCTTCTTTCCCACTAAGCCTTGTACTCTATATAAACCGTCCGAGAGACTCAATATAACATCCATCATATTCTGCTATTCTTCTCTCTATCCCTTATAACATGGTATCAGCCACAAGTTCCTAGACCTAGCCGTCGTTCGCTTCCGCACTGCACCGCCCCTCGGAAGGTCGATCATCATGATCTCTTCCGGGGGCCGCGCGACCCGTAGCACGGTTCGTCCGTTGATCCGTGAATGGCTGCCCTGGTGAGCTTTTCCGATCTCTTGATCGGTTTTCTCTCCGCCGGTTGCTTGCCCGGTATTTTCCTTTTTGGGCATAGCACCGTGGCACGCGATCCCCGCCACTGCCCGAGGCCGTCCTTGCGGCTGCACTGACCAGCGCACCGCCACTGCGATGCCCCTTCAGGACATAGTGTCGCGGCTCGCGGTCCATGCCGCCACCCCGAGGTCTTCCCGCCGTCATCCCGACCCGCGAGTTGCTTCTGCATCACCCCTTCGGGCCGTAGCCCGTGGCACGCGGTCCCCGCATGTAGACTTTCATGAGGCATGCGCCGCGCTGCCTCCCTTGGCGTGGGAACGCCACCGTCTGATCTTTGTCACGCTTCCGGGTTCCTCGCCTACTTCCAGCATCGCCGCAGCGCTCCTAACCCAGCAGCCGCCACCGCTCTTCTTTGGTGTCGCTGCCGCTCGCTCACACGAGTCATGCTGCCCGTCCACCCCCTTTGTCTTCTTCCAGCACCAGCTCATCGCCAACGTCGTTGTCATCTTCCCCGACCACTTCGTCTACTCCGTCCACCGTCGACAACATCGGCCCCACACTGGTTGGCGCCGCAACCATCGTTGCGTAATTCTTTGATGGCCCCTCCGACTCATCTGACATTGCATACAGCTTGTGCAGGTCCCCATCTACGCATGCCTGGTGCTGACAACACCTATGCGTGCCATCATACCTGGTGTGTTCCCAGTCCTGGCATGTCTCGAGTGGCGCATCGTCAACATCGACATCGTGCGTGTATTCATGCCCGGTGCTGGCAACATCGACGCGTGCCTTCATCCATGATGGGTCCCCATGCTTGGCAAACCCGGCGCGATGCCTCGTCAACGTCTTCTTCCCGTCGCACCACTACTTCGACACCACTGCACCCATGACTAACTTGGCGCCTCCTTTCACCTGCGGCTCCACGGAGACTTCCTCGACACCGGCCACCAGACTCGACATCGATCACGTCGTTCTTTGCATGACTTCCTCGACCACGGCTACACCACCCACGCTCTCGGCTACCTCGACAACAGCACAAAGGGCCACCACCTCGCTTGAGCAACTCGTCGGCTTCCTCTACAATTAACGCATCCGCAATGCGACATAGTCCATGACGCTCCCGCTGCGACTGCGGGGGATGTTAGCCCGTCGGCTACTATTCTCTCCAGTCTGACCGTCAGTGACGCTCCTGTTGCCTGCGCGGCGCTACCGCTATGACCGCGGGGGAGGTTAGAGTATATAGGCATATCTCTGTATATGGTAGACTATGATTTGTAATCATCTCCTGCCTTATCTCTAGGAGAGGCTTCTTGCCCTCCAAGCCTTCTACTCTATATAAGCCATCTGCAAGGCTCAATACAACATCCATCATACTTCGCCAATCTCTCTCTCTATCCCTTCTAACAGTTTCCTTGCATCATGTACATCAAATATAGGAAAATAACATGCACCCATTTTTTTAGTTCACAAGAAGATTGTCTAATAGAGAATATACTTAGTTATATGTGGCGAATATCACTCAACAAAATCAGGCACTGATACACAGACAATTTATCTGACAAAAAATTTTCAACGGCATAAATATATAATTGCAAGATTACATCCAGCTGGCTACAACTGAAAAATAAAACAGAAAAAGCAAATTCCATCATAGTATCTAGAAAAAGGAACTATATAATTTACAAGTTCCTCTCAAACACCTCTGAAAGTATTTCTCTCAATATATCTATTAACAAAATATGGAGCATCAACAGCTTCACACAACATACCATGAAGAATCAAGTGTCATCTTATATCAGTTCAAAATAAAAGTGACGTTATATATACAAGAGGTTAGTTGTTTCGTACCTCCTAAAAATTCCAAAAATTGGAGAAATTTCACCCTGCCCCACGCACCTTGAACCTCTGCCCTAAATGACAACCGTGTTCATTTTCCGGCTCCCTTCTGAAGCTCGACCACACGAGGTTGTCCGACCATTGCTCTAGTAGATTCTAGTAGTCATGCCAACTTGTTATATCCCAACCCGCGACCATGGCCATACCTATGAATGGAGGAATGTAGTAGGGCTAGCACAACAAATTGATCTGCATCACGACCTTGGCGTCCTACAAATGATGATGCGCGTGCTGTTGTTGTTGTCTGTGGGAGCAGTTTGACTTCAGCTCCCTCAGTACTCTTCATCCAATCTGTCGACCGGCGACACTTGCATTCTCAATTGGTGTCGCTAAGGCAACCACTCTCAGGTCTACCAGTGAGAGTGGAAAAGGTCAAATATGTTCGATAGTTATTAAAAAGATAGTGGTTGGAGTCAAACCTTGGGAGGAATTGGGTGGGGGGGCTTTTTTTGGATAGATCGGGACCGTGAACTGTTGTATAGTCTTACAAGTAGCCGACCAATGGTCAATATCAACTTCCAAAATCTATGGCACCCCAAAATCAAAATCGTCAAATTTCAAAATTTGTGAAGCAACACAATGTACCATATTATAGTGAGGAATATATGATCTGTAGAAATGCCTGCTGACTTATGCATTTTGGTACATATATATGTGTATCGGAGTAGTGACGTTTATTTGTAATGTAGCAGTAAGATAGAGCCATGCTAGGGGTTGTTTTAGGTCCTAATCAAATTTGAATCATCTGTCGGGTGAAAGACCACAATGGTTTACAATTATTGTCCAGTGCTCTTAGCAAACGGAACTGAAAAGAGAAACCACTTAGGACCAAGTCAAATCTCAGAACAAAAAACAAGTTATATTTTCCAATTTTCATATGTTTAGTTTTGTCTAGCATACACAGATATACCTCTCGCAAGTTCTATACAGGAATATAAACTGGCAAATATTACTTGCATTATTACTGATCGACTGATTGTTGACAAACGAGAATCAAGTAACTAAGCAAACATAATGAAGCTATAAAACGAGGAACAACAGAATGAATGGCGTGTACCATACCAGGAGCGTAGAAGCCCATGTAGGATGAATAAGAATAGTAGATCTCAGGTTCATTAACCCACTTCAGCGGCCCAAAACTTGAGCTCAATCATGAATAAGCCAACATTTATGGTAATGAAGATGGCATCCACAACTTCTGCGAAACCAACCCCATGTGCTCCATTGTTGTCGCAGGGATTGACCTGCATGTTTTTCTCCAGGTCAATGACCATGCATTGTACCCATTTTGCAGCTCTCTTCACCTTCCTGAACCAGAGATGCATTGTACCCATTGTACCCATTGTACCCTAGCGAGGAGGGGGCATCGAAGGAGGTCGAACCATCAAGACGTTCCATTCTTCTTTAATAGTAGAGATTTTATATGATTTTTGGGACTAACCTATTAACCTAGAGCCCAGTGCCAGTTTCTGTTTTTTCCTTATTTTTGAGTTTTACAGAAAAGGAATACCAAACGGAGTCCAATTGACGTGCCAATTTTTGATGATTTTTTATGGACCAAAAGAAGCCCCCGGAGTAAAATATTTGGGCCAGAAGAGTCCCGAGCCATCCACGAGGGTGGAGGGCGAGCCCTACCCCCCTGGGCACGCCCCCTGCATCGTGGATGACTCGGAGACCCCCCCGATGTGAGACCAACGCCAAAAAATTCGTATAAATACAGAAACCCCCGAAAAGAAACCTAGATCGGGAGTTCCGCCGCCGCAAGCCTCTGTAGCCACCAAAACCAAATCGGGACCCTGTTCCGGCACCCTGCCGGAGGGGGGATCCATCACCGGTGGCCATTTTCATCATCCCGGCGCTCTTCATGACGAGGAGGGAGTACTTCACCCTCGGGGCTGAGGGTATGTACCTGTAGCTATGTGTTTGATCTCTCTCTCTCGTGTTCTTGATATGGCACGATCTTGATGTATCGCGAGCTTTGCTATTATAGTTGGATCATATAATGTTTCTCCCCCTCTACCTTCTTGTAATGGATTGATTTTTCCCTTTGAAGTTATATTATCGGATTGAGTCTTTAAGGATATGAGAACACCTGATGTATGTCTTGCATGTGCTTATCTGTGGTGTTAATGGGATATTCACGTGATCTACTTGATGTATTTTTTGGTGATCAACTTGTGGGTTCAGTGACCTTGTGAACTTATGCATAGGGGTTGGCACACGTTTTCGTCTTGATTCTCCGGTAAAAACTTTGGGGAACTCTTTGAAATTCTTTGTGTTGGTTGAATAGATGAATCTAAGATTGTGTGATGCATATCGTATAATCATACCCACGGATACTTGAGGTGACATTGGAGTATCTAGGTGACATTAGGGTTTTGGTTGATTTGTTTCTTAAGGTGTTATTTTACTACGAACTCTAGGGCTGTTTGTGACATTTATAGGAATATCCCAATGGATTAATCGGAAAGAATAACTTTCAGGTGGTTTCGTACCCTACAATAATCTCTTCGTTTGTTCTCCGCTATTAGTTACTTTCGAGTGACTCTTTGTTGCATGTTGAGGGATAGTTATATGATCTAATTATGTTATCCTTCTTGAGAGAACTTGCACTAGTTAAAGTATGAACCCTAGGCCTTGTTTCAACTCATTGCAATACCGTTTTCGCTCACTTTTATCATTAGTTACCTTGCTGTTTTTATATTTTCAGATTACAAAAACCTATATCTACCATCCATCCTTTAACCACACTTGTGCTTCAAACTTGGCTTGTATATTCCAACGATGGGCTTCCTCAAATGCTCTAGGTCTTCATGAGCAAGCAAGTTGGATGCTCACCCACTTAGTTTCTTTTTGAGCTTTCATACAGTTATAGCTCTAGTGCATCCGTTGCATGGCAATCCCTACTCACTCACATTGATATCTATTGATGGGCATATCCATAGCTTGTTGATATGCCTAGTTGATGTGAGACTATCTCCTCCTTTTTGTCTACTCCACAACCACCATTCTATTCCACCTATAGTGCTATGTCCATGGCTCACGCTCATGTATTGCGTGAAAGTTGAAAAAGTTTAAGAATACTAAAGTATGAAACAATTGCTTGGATTGTCATCGGGGTTGTGCATGATTTGAGTATTTTGTGTGATGAAGATGGAGCATAGCCAGACTATATGATTTTGTAGGGATAAGCTTTCTTTGGCCATGTTATTTTGAGAAGACATAATTGCCTTGTTAGTTTGCTTGAAGTATTATTATTTTTATGTCAATATTAAACTTTTGTTTTGAATCTTATGGATCTGAATATTCTTGCCACAATAAAGAAGATTACATTGATAAATATGTTAGGTAGCATTCCACATCAGAAATTCTGTTTTTATCATTTACCTACTCGAGGACGAGCAGGAATTAAGCTTGGGGATGCTTGATACGTCTCCAACGTATCTATAATTTTGATTATGCTATTATATTATCCATCTAGGATGTTTTATATGCATTTATATGCTATTTTATATGATTTTTGGGACCAACCTATTAACCTAGAGCCCAGTGCCAGGTTCTGCTTTTTTCCTTGTTTTTGAGTTTTACAGAAAAGGAATACCAAACAGAGTCCAATTGACGTGCCAATTTTTGAGGATTTGTATGGACCAAAAGAAGCCCCCGGAGTAAAATAGTTGGGCCAGAAGAGTCCCGAGCCATCCACGAGGGTGGAGGGTGAGCCCTACCCCCCTGGGCGTGCCCCCCGCCTCGTGGATGACTCGGAGACCCCCCTGGCGTGAGACCGACGCCAAAAATTCCTATAAATACAGAAACCCCTAAAAGAAACCTAGATCGGGAGTTCCGCCGCCGCAAGCCGCTGTAGCCACCAAAAACCAATCGGGACCTTGTTCCGGCACCCTGCCGGAGGGGGGATCCATCACTGGTTGCCATCTTCATCATCCCGGCGCTCTCCATGATGAGGAGGGAGTACTTCACCATCGGGGCTGAGGGTATGTATCGGTAGCTATGTGTTTGATCTCTCTCGCTCTCTCTCTCTCTCTCTCTCTCTCTCTCTCTCTCGTGTTCCTGATATGGCACGATCTTGATGTATCGCAAGCTTTCCTATTATAGTTGGATCATATGATGTTTCTCCCCCTGTACCTTCTTGTAATGGATTGAGTTTTTCATTTGAAGTTATCTTATCGGATTGAGTCTTTAAGGATTTGAGAACACTTGATGTATGTCTTGCATGGGCTTATCTGTGCTGACAACGGTATATTCACGTGATCTACTTGATGTATGTTTTGGTGATCAACTAGCGGGTTCAGTGACCTTGTGAACTTATGCATAGGGATAGCCACACGTTTTTGTCTTGACTCTCCGGTAGAAACTTTGGGGCACTCTTTGAAGTTCTTTGTGTTGGTTGAATAGATGAATCTGAGATTGTGTGATGCATATCGTATAATCATACCCGCGGATACTTGAGGTGACATTGGAGTATCTAGGTGACATTAGGGTTTTGGTTGATTTGTGTCTTAAGATGTTATTTTACTACAAACTCTAGGGCTGTTTGTGACATTTATAGAAATAGCCCAATGGATTGATCGGAAAGAATAACTTTGAGGTGGTTTCGTACCGTACAATAATCTCTTCGGTTTTTTTGCTATTAGTGACTTTGGAGTGACTCTTTGTTGCATGTTGAGGGATAGTTATATGATCTAATTATGTTATCCTTGTTGAGAGAACTTGCACTAGTGAAAGTATGAACCCTAGGCCTTGTTTCAACGGATTGCAATACTGTTTTCGCTCACTTTTATCATTAGTTACCTTGCTATTTTTATATTTTCAGATTTCAAAAACCTATATCTACCATCCATATTGCACTTGTATCACCATCTCTTCGCTGAACTAGTGCACCTATACAATTTACCATTGTATTGGGTGTGTTGGGGACACAAGAGACTCTTTCTTATTTGGTTGCAGGGTTGTTTGAGAGAGACCATCTTCATCCTATGCATCCCACGGATTGATAAACCTTAGGCCATCCACTTGAGGTAAATTTGCTACTGTCCTACGAACCTCTGCACTTGGAGGCCGAACAACGTCTACAAGAATGTGCCTGTTGGCAGAGACAGGCCGGAGGCTCTAGCTTCGGGTGGCGACAACACCATGACGGTCCCGGTGGAGGGGAGTGGGTCCATAGTCCGGAGTGGGATTTTCACCTCGACAACTACTTTCTTTATCGGGACGCCCTCCGAAGAATGCTTCGTCACCGCCAAGGAGCCCTGTGCATCCCCGGCAGTGAGGTCCTGTCCCTCAGCAGCAACAATCTCTACGGCTTCATCTGCGGTAGCCCTTCCTATATCGGCCACCTCCTCCAACAGCTCTGGTTCCTTGGTTTGAGGGGCTGCACATGAAAGGGCCGGTGAATAACAAAGAAACGGAAGTCTTAAGGGAATGGAGAAGTCAGGAGAAGCAGTCAGAGCGAGAAAGAAAAGAAGAAATAAGTGAAGTACCTGGGGAAGTCTGCCGGGCAGGAACCTCTGTTTCCCCGGCAACAACTATTGCCGACCAAGAACTTTTCCCTCTATCGTGGTAGTCCCGGCAGCCTTCTGCACAGCCTCGCCCGCGGAAGGTTCCGTGGGGGTCTCTTTGGCTCGAGCAACGGGGGAAGCATGCCCCTTAGAGAAGGGCTCACCTTGCATCGTCTCACCGCCCCCTCCGCCTAGGAGGACAGGGAGGTTGTCCCCATCACCTCCAGCGGATGGGACCAAGTCTCCGCTTCCGGGCCGAGGACTGGACTGGGGGCTCGGCATGGGGTCCTCTCCATCACCTCCCGCCAAGGCCGGGCTCTCTGCACCCTTCAAAGACCCGAGACGCTGGAGCCTCTTCCGGGAATGGTGGATGAGGGTTTCCGTGTCCTTCTCCACTTCCCTACCGGCAACAACAAGAACAAGTGGTTAGTTAGCAAGAGTAAATTTTTTTGACAGAAAGACTGTAAGGGAACCCCCTACAGTATAATTGGTGCAACAACCCCAAATTGCAAGTACCATGCCTTGAACCTGGGTGGGTGGGAAGGCATCAGCCCCTTCCCACCACTAGGCTATGCCTTAGTCTGCAGTTAGCAAGAGCAATTAGATACACGCGAGCTATCCACGAAAGGAAGAATCCTCCTTACACTTCTTCAATGAACATGGAGTTCAAGTTGAACTCCATGGGAGGTGGAGACTCCCGTCCTCTCTTTAGAGATGGAGGGGAGAACTCGCTGGCAACTTCGGTGCTTAACGTGGTGCCAGGAGCTCCAGGGAAGATGAGCTCTGCGAAGAGCTCGAGCCGGAGTGGGGGCTGGACTTCGCCTCCACGTCCGCCGGCCGCTTGGTGGAGGGGGCCTTGGTATGAGCAAGACATGGAGATTTGCGGCATACCACCTCAACCTTGGAGGCTTTGGTGGTGGTCTTCTTGCGGGTGCGCTGGTCTGGGTCCGGCTCGGGAGCTTGCGGCCCAGCCGCGAGCCACTCCCCATCGATTCCCGCCACCGCGCCGACACCCTCCTCCTCCTGAAGCTCCGTTGCTGCCGTGGCTAGGGCTTCTAGCCCGACAAAGTTGTCCTAGGCAGCTCCTTCCGTGGTTTGCACCTTGCTGCCGCCGTGGGAAGAACTCCCGTCCTCAGCCTTCCCCTTGCCCTTCCCAGCCTTTGCGACCTTCTCCATCTCTATGAGGCGGGCGGCCTTGGCCTCCTTGACTCTCTTCAAGATATATGCCACCTCTGCCAAGGAGGTGCATTTATACATTCCAGTTTCGGTCCTGGTGGCTCTCTCCACCAGTGTGTTCGACCATTGGAGCTCTTCATCCAGGGTGGGTAGCTGCCAGGTGCTCGCTATCCCTTCGGCATTGCAGTCCGGCATCCATTTCAGTATCTGGTCCCGGGCTGAATTAATGTTCAGAGGGACAACGGTTGCCGGAAGCTTGAACAACTCAAAGCGACGAAACAGTTGGTCGCACAACCAGCCATGGCCATAAACTGGTTAGTTGTTGGCCAATCCAGGGAGCAGCCTCATCCTATTTGCAGCGTCACCATACAGCCATGCAGGCTTGTCCCTTTCCTGCAACTGCTAGATGCGGCGGAGAAGAAAGTCTATCTCCACATGTTCGATGGTTGACCCGGCAGTCTTCAAACGGGTAATCCTATTGATTGCCGGGCGCAACCTATCCTTAGTGAGGTCTTTGGTGCTCCAATCCTTGCCGCACTCAACACATTCCTTCCGTGCTTCGCAAAACTCGGGGGCTTCCTCATCTTGAATCCAACACAAATCCCCTCTCCATTCATCCCACCTCTCGCGCTGGTACCCAGGGAGGTAATCCCAGATCTTCCTCACCACGCGTGGCATCCAGCTAATGACTCCGGAGCGGTGGCCCTTGTTCTCCACCAGCAGAACAAAGTAATGCCGGAACAGATCCACATTGGGCGTAACTCCGACAAAATTCTCGCACAAATGCGCGAAAATGTACATGGTCGCCATTGCATTTGGCGTGAAGTCGAGAAGGTGGAATCCATAGATATTCATGATTGCCTCAAAGAACTCGGAGAAGGGGGAGCAGAGACCATAGATAAAATAAGCACAAAAGAATCGATATGAATTCGGCGGATCTTAATTCCTCGCCGCGAAAACTGTGGGCGCTCCGTGCCCCTTTTCGACGGGCCTCCCCCACAGATACCAATACCTCACCTGGAGGACTGGGCTGCTCAAGTTCGACGGGATGAAGACGATGTCCTCCCTCCGCATCTTGTTCAGCTCCGCCGCCCTCGTGCTTCCCTCGGCGGCAACCTCCTTCATAGCGGGCGTCGGCCTTCCCTTCTCCGCGGGTTTCTTCCCCATGCCCGCGGCGGCGGTGCGGAAGAAAAAGGGGTTCGGTGGGAGGGACGGCGGCAAATGGGGGAAGGAACTGTTGCTTGGCTTGCGGAGGAAGAAGATGGGGGAACGGGGCAAGAGACAGGTGAGCCGTGCCGCTCCGCTTATCCCTGCTCTTAAGGGGGGATGCGGGGTAGGAGCGCGACGCTTCGGAAAGTTACCGTTTTACATTAACTGCAATAGCCCCACGACCCCATGACACGTAGTAATAGCGCAAAGTGGACATTGGATTGACTAGTCATTGTGGCAAATCGGCATGCGCAACCCTCTCCTGCCACGTGTTCGCGCACGGTTTGGGGGCCTAACCCAACGTGCCATGCGACACGTATGGCTCAGGACCGGGGGCTTATGTCGGGGAAAATATATAGGGGTATGCATTTTCTCCCTGACTCGTGCACGAACAAGCTAAGATGAAACCAGACTACAAGGGACCAAGATCTCCAAAGAACTAACATGCAAATCAGAGGGACCAAGACCAAGCCAGAGAAGCAAGATGCCGTCAGGAGAAGGGCCTCGTTTGCCAGGCAGCCGAGCTCGGCAAAGGGCCTGCGGGGACACACAGAGGCAAAACCACCTCACCAACTACTCCGCCACAACCCACATCGCCAATCATTGCGGTGTCAAGCCGCGAAGTGACTAAGTGGCAGCCATTCACCACATGGAAGCCTCTCCCTACAGGAAATACCTCCAGGTGACACCCGTCCTAAAAACGTGTCAAGCGAGCAGGCGTGGAGGTGGAGAGATAGCCCGGCAAGCCTTGCCGGGCAACCAACGATGTGACGTTGAGCGGTGCATTTAATGCGCCCTGTCAGCCCGCAGAGTTAGGTATGATAGCATTGTTTGCTATCTTATCAGTGCATAATGACTATTTTGCCATTGTGGTAACCCCTTGATCTATAAAAGGAGGCCCATGGCAACGATAGAAGAGGTTAGAAGATTGGATAACTCACACCCCCATACGCGCGTAGCCCCTGCCACCCTGAGGCAACCCTTGCGGGGCAAGTGTACTACGCTCCACTACCACCTCTCCATGATCAATCCACCAAAGCAGGAGTTGGGTTTTACGCCTCGTGGCAGCCCAAACCTGTGTAAAAATGCCTGCGTGATCCCTGCCATGCTTCCACACGTTTGTCTGCTCTTTGTGCAACACGACTCCCCCCTGCCGAAACAACAAGGGGCCTTTAGGTCCCATAGGTGGTCATGGTTTCCCGTGACGGCAGGCCTGCCAGGGCGATCTTGGAGGCTCGCTTCCGGGGTAATCCCAACCTCGGCAGGCTCGCCTGCTCGGCTAGGGAGGTTCTTCTCATAGTGGTATCTTGGCTTTCTGGCTAGTCTTGGTCTTCTTGATCTGCATGTTGGTCCTTCAAAGAACTGACCCCTCATGCTTCGATCTGATCTTGGCTCTGTAATCTTGTTCTTGGGCCTGTGCATAGTCTAGGCAAAGGACCCAGGGTTTGTTGCACTGACAGGAGCCCCCGGTCCTGGCCCGAATGTGCTGCCGGGCGTCGTCGGGGTAGACCCTAACCAGTGCACGGGCAGGGGTGTAGAAGTGGATGCCTCCTTGAGATCTTCTTTGCTTCTTCATTAATCTGAGTCCGGGCCAGTTTTCAGTTCTTCCGCGCGTCACGTAAGGGCAATCGTGGTGGGGCCACTCTTGTAATGGCCCGTGAATGACTTTTACGCATGAGCGAGTAACTGCCAATTCACTCTTCCCACCACGCCCTTATCCTTAGCCACGTATGCTGCATGCACCAAGTGGGGTAGGTAACGGAGGCGTGTGGTGTAGGAGAGCATCCAGGTAGGGGCCCGTTCTTCTTGGGTTGGTGGAGGAGGGTGGCGATTACCCGTCGAGGGATCGACTCTCCTCCCCGAGCCGCCTATAAAAGGAGGGGCGGGGGAGGTGCGGAGGCATTCATCCTCACACCCCTTCTCCTCCATCCTCTGTTTTCTGCTGGTTATGCCGAAGGGGAGAGCCCGGGGCTAGGTCCCAGCCTTAGCTCGGGGTTGATGATGCCAAATGATTGTGCTGATTCATGGGGAGTGAATCTGGTCCAGGCCCGGAGGAGGCGCAGTTACGCCTTTGTTGGGGCGAGATTCCTTCCTCATCTTCCCGCAAGCTTCAGGAGGGTGCGTGGGCAGCACGGCGATAGCACCGGAGGTGGCGACTCCGATGTGCTCGTCACCAGGCCGTCTGTGGCTTCAATTTTAGTGAGGGGTGACGCAAGTGACACCACGCCAAAGCCCACAACGGGCACAAGGCATGGTAGTCGACCGTGGCCTATTCCCCCTCTTCTTGCGGCGTGGGAGTTAGGTCACAGAACGGGCTCGCCATCGGTAAAGGCAGACCTGACCTCCGCAGGCACCATCCGCTTGGTGAGTGGGAGAGCTCCTTGCTCCCATACATGTTTCCTTAACGTGCGGTGGCTCGTGATCTTCAGGCCGTCAGGGACGACCATGCTCTTTGTGGAATTACCCGGAGAGCATGGCGCCCGATTCGGCTATTGTAATGGAGGCTTTGGGCGGCAGTGGTACAGAAGGTGGCGGCAACCCATGATACTGTAAGAACAGGGGTGACCGTTCCGATGAGTTGTGTTTGACGGTGACTCCACCGCCCCCGTCCGAACTTCCGGCAGCGCCACCATCCGCACCTGCCTTCCAGTTTATTCCTGCTAGCCAGGAAATGGCGCTGCCCTGATCCTGGGGAGGCGTCGAATCCCAGCCAGGCCTTCCCTCCACCTTCTTCGTCTCTCCCTTTAGTTTCGAAGAAGGAGAGGAAAAAGTGCAGGCATCACAGGCATTTTATCTTTTTTCAATCTGAAATCTGCAGGCACTTGCCAAATTTTAGTTAAAATAATGTAATCTCTTGAATCCATGTTTGTGTCCTGTAAGGTTTGTACTTGTTTGATCAGCATATTAATGAAAAAGACAAACCTTGCTGGGGATTCGTGCATTTATATGTCCATGCTGAGGTGGGATGCCTCTATATTTTAAGTAAACGAGTTTCCCCCAGCAGGCTACCCTGCCGGTACCCTCCGTTTTGTTGCCGAGGAGTTAGGCCTAGCAGGCACAAATTGTGAAGAGGGACCAGCCCCCCGCCAATCCTTTTTCACCATCCTGACCGAAGCAACGTTCGAGTCAAGGGATGGGAGCACCTAAGTTTAAAAAAGCGGCG
The DNA here is from genome assembly GCF_002575655.3 of Aegilops tauschii subsp. strangulata. Lineage (NCBI taxonomy): Eukaryota > Viridiplantae > Streptophyta > Magnoliopsida > Poales > Poaceae > Aegilops > Aegilops tauschii. Next base: position 292,729,952 of record NC_053038.3, read on the forward strand.
AGGTTTTCTTATGCACGAATCATTACTTATAGAACACGTATGGACAAGAGAAAGAACTTATCTGTTTGGCTTGCCGGAGATCACAGTGTAGGCTCGTCTTTCCATTTCCTCTTGGAGGCCAAGTATTCGGTAGGAGCATGCAATTTATGCAGATGAAAATGATGCCAGATGCGATGTTATCTACATGAACATGCGATATTCATGAAATGGTTATGCATGCATGGAACTTGTCGGGGGCCCTCAGCGCTTAATTTATTTCTCTATTGCTCAGGGTCTGTGCCTAGCTTTGTACAAGGGGTTACATGCAACTGAGGCAAGGCTTGTACAAAAGGGTGGCTGCCAGGCGTGCCTTACGGGAAGAACTTGCGGAGATGCTCAATATTCCATGAGTTTTGCAATTGAATGCCATCTCCGGTCTCCAGATGGACTGTTCCAGGTCTGCTGACTCGTACTACCCGGTAAGGGCCTTCCCACTTCGGCATCAACTTGTTTGTACCCTTGGCGGATTGAACGTGCCTAGGGACAAGGTCGCCTTCCTCAAAACATCGGGCATGAACCCTGCGGCTGTGATAGTGACGTAGGGCTTGCTGGTAGCGTGCAGCATGCGTTGTAGCTCGGAGACGGTTCTCCTCGAGAAGCACAGCATCATCACACCGGTGCTGATCTTGCGCTACTTCATCGTAGGCAAGCACTCGAGGTGACCCGTAAATGAGTTCCGTGGGGATAACTGCTTCTGCCCCATAGACTAGGGAGAAGGGAGTCTACCCGTTAGCTCGACTTGGTGTCGTCCTGAGGGACCAAAGAACCATCGGCAGCTCGTCGATCCATCGCCTGCCGCACTTCTGCAGCTTATGAAGTGTTCTCGTCCTGAGTCCTCACAACACTTTAGTGTTCGCCCTCTCATCTTGTCCATTGCTTCTGGGATGTGCAACAGAGGCAAATGATATCTTGCTTTCGAGGGCATGAACATATTGCATGAAGGCGCGGCTCGTGAACTGGGTGCCGTTGTCGGTGATGATCCGGGTAGGGACCCTGAAGCGGCACACCAATCCTTTCAAGAACTTGATAGCTGAGTGAGCAGTCACCCTCCTCACGGCTTCTACTTTCGGCCACTTTGTAAACTTTTCGATGGCAACGGACAAGAATTCAAAGCCCCCGGCAGCTCAGAGGAAAGGGCCGAGGATACCGAGCCGCCAAACCCAAAACGGCCATGACAAAGGGATTGCCTGAAGATCTTGGGCAGGCAGATGGATGTTCTTGGAATGGAACTGGTAGGCTTCACATTTGGTGACTAGCTCAACCACATCTTGGAGGGCTGTGGGCCAATAGAATCCTTGCCGGTATGGTTTCCCAACCAACACCCTTGATCCAATGTGGGAGCCGCACATGCCTTTGTCTATTTCTGCCAGCAGTTCCTTTCCTTCTTCCCGGCAAATGCACTTCAATTTCGCACCTTTGGGCCTTCTTCTTTATAGTGTGTCATCAACAAACTGATACATACTGGCCCTCCGGGCTACTCTTTCAGCTTCTTCTTGCTCTTTGAGAAGTTCTCCGGTTTGGAGGAAGTGGACAATGTGCCTTGCCCAAGATGGATCCTGGGGCTCGGAAACAAGGACTAGCGGCACCTCCTCATTCGCGGGGGCACGTTCCTCGACCGCGGGGACCAGTGGCCCGGCAGGAGGGTGCAACCCGACAATCGAAGGGGAGTTGTTTCCGGCTGGGTCCCTACCAGGAGCCCCGAGAGGCTCTACCAGGAGAGGCTTACCGCAGTCCAATTTCCTCCTCTTTCGAGGCATTGTTGCTGGGGATATGGAGGGCTGAGTAAGATGCAGAACAAAAGTTCCTGGTTCCTCAGGAAGCTTTTACGCAGCACACTTTGACAGATGATCAGCAATGCTGTTTTCCACATGGGCTGTTTGCACTCCATCAAAGTGCTCCTCTAGTCTTCTCACTTCCTCAACATATGCCTCCATCAATGGACTTTGGTAATCCTTGTTGACTTGTCTCACCACAAGTTATGAATCTCCTCAAATGATCAGCTTCTTGATTCCCAATTCAGTGGCAACCCTGAGCCCGGCAAGGGGCCCTTCATACTCTGATGTATTGTTGGTCGCCTCCTCCCGGGGAAAATGCATCTGGACGACGTACTTCAGGTGCTCTCCAGTGGGAGAAATGAGAAGCACGCTAGCCCCTGCACCTTGTAGGGAGAAGGCACCATCGAAATAAATAATCGATTCTTGGGGTGCTTCCTTTCCAGGAATAACTGTTTCCAACACTTCTTCATCAGGAGCTGGTGTCCATTCTGCAATAAACTCTGCCAATGCCGTACTCTGAATTGTCGACGTGCTTTCAAATCTCAGGTCAAAGCTGGATAACTCCAATGCCCACTCCACTATTCTTCCGGTAGCCTCAGGGTTTCGGAGTATCCTTTGCAAAGGAAAGCGGGTGACAACCGTGATCTCATGGGCTTGGAAGTAGTGGCGCAGTTTTCTTGAGGACACATCCGTGACATTTTGGGCCGAACGAATTTTTTTCCTGTCATGCTTATAACAATACTATGATGATAATTCTGACAAAACCCGGTGTCATCAAAGATGTGGTGGGCTCCTACTTCTATGACAACAAATCATGACAGAAAATGGGCTTTTCGTCCTGGGCGGGCCGGAGACGCAGCTGCATGACATTCTTTGGGCAGTCCATGACGGAAAAAACCATGGTAGAAGCGAGGGCGAGGAAAATATCGGGGAGTTCTTGGTTACGGTGGGTGGTAGGGGCCGAGCGATGCACGGAGGTTTGCGCGTTTCTCTCGTACACGTACGCGCATGTGTGCGAGGCGTTCCGGTCTAACTGAACCCGAGCGAGTCGTTGGGCTCTAACTGAACCCAAGCGATTGCACTAGCTACGTTACTGTACCCGAGCGATCGATCCCTTGCTGTTAACTGAACCCGAGTGACTCCTTCGCTATTGTTGCTAACTGAAGCCGATCTAACCCTGCTGCCTCCTTCCCTTGATGAACAGTGAGCATTGTTGGGGAAGGGGTTTGGATGAACAGTTCTCGGTGCGGGGGGGGGGGGGTTGAATGAACAGGACCCCGTGGTAGTAGAGGCCATTGCCGCTGGATGAACAGGACCCCGAATGAGCCGGTTGGGGGTGGATGAACAGGACCCCGTGGAGTGCCGGATGAATAGGACCCCATGAAGGGCTGGTTGAACAGTATCCGGTGGAGGGCTGGTGTCGGTGTACAAAAGTAGGGGCTCTCCTTTCGACCCCTTTACTTGTGCCCGGACAGACAGAGCCACGCGCCGCGGCCACACGTAGCTGGGCAAAGGAGGGAAGCCAGAGACAAGCCAAAGCCCAACACAAGACGATTAAGGCACCGTCAAGACCAGAAACACGAGACAGCAAAGGGGCAGGGTGGAGTCCCCGGCAAGGCCCTTGCCGGGGCAGGCCTTTGCGGCCCCGGCAAGAACCTTGCCAGGGCAACTTGCCCAAACACCAACAGAGCGAGCCACCATTGAGCCCACGGGTTCCAACCCAACTAACTACGGTTGGACCAGGGCTCGGGAGGCACCTCTATGATGGCATGCATATCTTTGTCAAGATCACGGACACATGAGATCAGATGAGGACCAGAAGATGGCGACCCTTGGCGAAATCCTTGCCGAGGAAAGCCACAAGACCCTCGGCAAGATCCTGGCCGGGGACGACTGAGCGCCATGGCAAGACCCTTGTCGGGCCCCCGGCAAGGACCTTGCCGAGGACATCAGCAGGGCCACTACCAGGCCCGCGCCAGCCAAGTTTTCCACCGCCGTTCGCATGCAGCTGCCAGCCCAACCAGCTGGGCTGGCACCTGTGTGGCAACATGCTGCTTCCAGGCCAGATCGGCAGGCGCCTGCGTGGCGACATGCAGATCTTCGTGAAAACCCTACCACCGTGCCACCTCACCTGCCTGCCTGCCTACATGGCGCCGCACACATCGCTGGCCAGGGCGCGTGTCAAAGCGAGGAGGAGCAGCGACGGACGGGACGGGCCTCGCTCCCGTCCCCGATAAAGCCAGAGGACACCTCAGCGGCGCATTAAATGCCTCTTGTCCTGTAATACGGGCGATAATCTGGAAGTACTGTAGGCCTTTCCACCTCCTGTGTGCCACTGTGCAGCCCCTTTCGACTATAAAAGGAGGCCCATGGCGTAGTGGAGAGGGATTCAGCTCTTTTGAACTAGACAGCCACCATAGCTAGTTGGAGAGCTCAAGAACACTCAATACATCCACCAAAGCAGGACTAGGGTTTTACGCATCCTCGCGGCCCGAACCTGGGTAAACAATCCTCGTGCTGACTATTATCCCCGCTCTTCTCACAACCCTGCACCCCGGCAACCGTAGTAGGGATTCCCGTGATCCCATAGGTGTCGTTTCCCATGGACAGCTGGATGAACAGTAGCCCGTGTAGGGGTGGTTGAATAGGACCCCGTGGAGAGGGCTGGTTGAATAGTAGCTGGTGGATGAGCGGTGGAGGCTGGATGAACAGTGGCTGGTGGAGGCAGGAGGGGAGACGCCATGGATGAACAGTCGTAGGTAGAGGCTGGAGGAGGTCGACGGTGGATGAACAGTAGCCCGTGGAGGCAGTCGACGGTGGAGATGCACAGTATCCTGTGGACTCCCGTTTTGCGGTACGCCACACCCCTCCCGATCAACAAGACCCCCGTTTCGACCGTAGCGCTCCAACACAAGTTTGTTTCCTCCGTTTTGCGGTACGCCACACCCTCCCGATCAACATGACCCCGTTTTGATCGTACGAGGTCCAAGAGAAGTCTGTTTCCTCCGTTTTGCGGTACGCCAGACCCCTCCAGATGAACAGGATCCCGTTTCGACCATGGCCAGTCAAACACAAGGCCGTTTCCTTCGTTCTGCGGTATGCTAGGCCTCATTTCGATCGGTTGTTCCGTCCAAGCCGGTTGGCTCCCGATGAACACGACGTATTCCGTTGCCTCCCGATGAACATGACGCATTCCGTTGCCTCACCATGAACACGAGGACGCAGTTTCTCCATTCCGACCCAGCCATGTACATGAGCCTTGGCCGTACGTATGCGCGAGTAGGCGTTCGAGACGCCGCCCGTATGTACGTAGGTGGCCATATTTACTTTCTTGCACCCTAGCCGTTTTACGTACGTGTACACAATATTAACGAGACTGCGTGACATGCTACATGCGTGCCTCTACTACGACACGCACCTTTCCTTACACGGCCATGGTTCATCGCTGCAACCTGCAGACAGACCGATCGACCATTATATAGGTACACGTTCCCGACCAGAATGACAAAACTACGTATGGTTTGACCAGGTGGATCCTGACTGTCAAGCACTTCCTTGCATGCGAAGATGTAGCTGGTGAGTCCCAACAGTCAGGGGGCGAATCATTTTTCTTGCCTGTAATATGGACGCACTTCCTTGCCTGCGAAGATGTAGCTGGTGGGTCCCAACAGTCAGGGGGGAAATGTTTTTTTCGCGAAATACGGTGGCCCGTCCGATGGGTCCCTGTTGTGAGGTGGAGGAATCATTATTTTCCGCGTAATAAGGAGGCACTTCCTTGCTGCGGCCGTGGACCGAGCTATCAGCCTCTCCACGTACAGTACTCTTCCGATGGAAGTCGTTCGTTGACCACATTGACCACGCCGTGCCGAGAGCACCAAGGCGGTGGATGAAGGCGAGGTCTAGGAAGGGGACGACGCGGAGCCGGGGAAGACGCGACAGTGGATCCTGATACGTCCCCAACGTATCTATAATTTTTGATTGTTCCATGCTATTATATTATCATTCTAGGATGTTTTATATGCATTTATATGCTATTTTATATGGTTTTTGGGACTAACCTATTAACATAGAGCCCAGTGCCAGTTTTTGTTATTTTCCTTGTTTTTGAGTTTCGTAGAAAAGGAAAACCAAACGGAGTCCAATTGACCTGAAAGTTCACGGAACCTATTTTTGGACCAGAAGAAGGCTATGGAGTAAAAGAGTTGGGCCAGAAGAGTCCCGGGCTGCCCACGAGGGTGGGGGGCGCGCCCACCCCTAGGCGCGCCTGCCTACCTTGTGGACAGTCCAGAGACCCCCCTGACTTGTTCCCGATGCCAAAACCTCTTATATATACCCAAACTTCCAGAACATAACCTAGATCGGGAGTTCCGGCGCCGCAAGCCTCTGTAGCCACCAAAAACCAATCAGGACCCCGTTCTAGCACCCTGCCGGAGGGGGATCCCTCCCCGGTGTCAACCTTCATCATCTTGGTGCTCTCCATGATGAGGAGGGACTAGTTCACCCTCGGGGCTGAGGGTATGTACCAATAGCTATGTGTTTGATCTCTCTCTCTCTTGTTCTTAATTTGGCATGATCTAGATGTACCGCGAGCTTTGTTATTATAGTTGGATCTTATGATGTTTCTCCCCCTCTACTATCTTGTAATGGATTGAGTTTTCCCTTTGAAGTTATCTTATCGGATTGAGTCTTTAAGGATTTGAGAACACTTGATGTATGTCTTGCATGTGCTTATCTGTGGTGACAATGGGATATCACATGATTCACTTGATGTATGTTTTGGTGATCAACTTGCGGGTTCCGTGACCTCGTGAACTTATGCATAGGGGTTGGCACACGTTTTCGTCTTGACTCTTCGGTAGAAACTTTGGGGGCACTCTTTGAAGTACTTCGTGTGTGTTTGAATATATGAATATGAGATTGTGTGATGCATATCGTATAATCATACCCACGGATACTTGAGGTGACATTGGAGTATCTAGGTGACATTAGGGTTTTGGTTGATTTGTGTCTTAAGGTGTTATTTTACTACGAACTCTAGGGCTGTTTGTGACATTTATAGGAATATCCCAATGGATTGATCGGAAAGAATAACTTTGAGGTGGTTTCGTACCCTACAATAATCTCTTCGTTTGTTCTCCGCTATTAGTTACTTTGGAGTGACTCTTTGTTGCATGTTGAGGGATAGTTATATGATCTAATTATGTTATCCTTCTTGAGAGAACTAGGGTTTTGATTGATTTGTGTCTTAAGGTGTTATTCTAGTACGAACTCTATGATAGATCGAATAGAAAGAATAGCTTCTTGTTATTTTACTACGGACTCTTGAATAGATTGATCAGAAAGAATACCTTTGAGGTGGTTTCGTACCCTACCATAATCTCTTCGTTTGTTCTCCGCTATTAGTGACTTTGGAGTGACTCTTTGTTGCATGTTGAGGGATAGTTATATGATCCAGTTATGTTATTATTGTTGAGAGAAATTGCTGTAGTGAAAGTATGAACCCTAGGCCTTGTTTCCTAGCATTGCAATACCGTTTGTGCTCACTTTTATTATTAGCTACCTTGCTGTTTTTATATTTTCATATTACAAAAACCTATATCTACCATCCATATTGCACTTGTATCACCATCTCTTCGCCGAACTAGTGCACCTATACAATTTACCATTGTATTGGGTGTGTTGGGGACACAAGAGACTCTTTGTTATTTGGTTGCAGGGTTGTTTGAGAGAGACCATCTTCATCGTACGCCTCCCACGGATTGATAAACCTTAGGTCATCCACTTGATGGAAATTTGCTACTGTCCTACAAACCTCTGCACTTGGAGGCCCAACAACGTCTAGAAGAAGAAGGTTGTGTAGTAGAAAAGGAGAACAAAACAGAGTCCAATTGACTTGAAACTTCACGGGACCTATTTTTGGACCAGAAGAAGGCTATGGAGTAAAAGAGTTGGGCCAGAAGAGTCCCGGGCTGCCCACGAGGGTGGGGGGGCGCCCACCCCCTGGGCGCGCCTCCCTACCTCGTGGACAGCCCGGAGACCCCTCTTGACTTGTTCCCGACACCAAAACTTCTTATATATACCCAAACTTCCAGAACATAACCTAGATCAGGAGTTCTGCCGCCGCAAGCCTCTGTAGGCACCAAAAACCAATCTGGACCCTGTTCCGGCACCCTGCCGGAGGGGAATCCCTCTCCGGTGGCCATCTTCATCATCCTGACGCTCTCCATGACGAGGAGGGAGTAGTTCACCCTCGGGGCTCAGGGTATGTACCAGTAGCTATGTGTTTAATCTCTCTCTCTCTCTCGTGTTCTTGATTCGGCACGATCTTCATGTACCGCGGGCTTTGCTTTTGTAGTTGGATATTATGATGTTTCTCCCCCTCTACTCTCTTGTAATGGATTGAGTTTTCCCTTTGAAGTTATCTTATCGGATTGAGTCTTTAAGGATTTGGGAACACTTGATGTATGTCTTGCATGTGCTTATCTGTGGTGACAATGGGATATCACGTGATTCACTTGATGTATGTTTTGGTGATAAACTTGTGGGTTCCGTGACCTGGTGAACTTATGCATAGGGGTTGGCACACGTTTTCGTCTTGACTCTCCGGTAGAAACTTTGGGGCACACTTTGAAGTACTTTGTGTTGGTTTGAATAGATGAATCTGAGATTGTGTGATGCATATCGTATTATCATACCCACGGATACTTGAGGTGACATTGGAGTATCTAGGTGACATTAGGGTTTTGGTTGATTTGTGTCGTAAGGTGTTATTCTAGTACGAACTCTATGATAGATCGAAGGGAAAGAATAGCTTCGTGTTATTTTACTACGGACTCTTAAATAGATCGATCAGAAAGAATAACTTTGAGGTGGTTTCGTACCCTACCATAATCTCTTCGTTTATTCTCCGCTATTAGTGACTTTAGAGTGACTCTTTGTTGCATGTCGAGGGATAGTTATATGAACCAATTATGTTATTATTGTTGAGAGAACTTGCACTAGTGAAAGTATGAACCCTAGGCCTTGTTTCCTAGCATTGCAATACCGTTTGTGCTCACTTTTATTATTAGCTACCTTGCTGTTTTTAAATTTTCATATTACAAAAACCTATATCTACCATCCATATTGCACTTGTATCACCATCTCTTCGCCGAACTAGTGCACCTATACAATTTACCATTGTGTTGGGTGTGTTGGGGACACAAGAGACTCTTTGTTATTTGGTTGCAGGGTTGTTTGAGAGAGACCATCTTCATCCAACGCCTACCACGGATTGATAAACCTTAGGTCATCCACTTGAGGGAAATTTGCTACTGTCCTACAAACCTCTGCACTTGGAGGCCCAACAACGTCTACAAGAAGAAGGTTGTGTAGTAGACATCAATGCCCATGCGGAGAGGAGTACGAGGGTACACTGGTTCGGCTGCGGTGTGAGGCTGCTGTCACCGCAGAATAACAGGGGGTGTGGGTGAGTAGAGGGATGCCCTGGCCAGCGGTAGGAGTAGTAGGGGGTGGTGAGGCCTCCGCGGCAGCACAACCGGCCACGGGAGGTAGGAGCAGGCGGCATGACTGGCGCTGCTTTGGGCGGCTAGAGCAAAAAGACCAGAGGTTGAAGAAGCACTACGGTCATTGGATGGACATCGTATGGTCACTGGAGCTAGAATCATTCATTTTGACTAAGTTGACAAAGCCCTCCATCTGCGTCAACTTAGTAGGCCCACAAGTCAGCCTCCCATATGGTGGGTCCCCGCTAGCAGGGGGAGTATTCATTTTTTTATGCGTAATAAGGAAGCACTTCCTTGCGTGCGAAGATATAGCTGGTGGGTCCGAGCTATCAGCGGCGGGAACGTTTTTTTCGCGAAATACAGAGGCCCTTCCGGTTGGTCCCAGATGTGAGGTGGAGGAATCATTATTTTGCGCATAATAAGGAGGTATTTCCTTGTGTGCGGCTGTGGACCCAGCTGTCAGCTTCTCCACGTACAGTCCACTTCCGACAGATGTTGTTCGTTGACCACGTTGACCACACCGCGCCGAGAGCACCAGGTGTCACGCCCAAGATGTGACCCTATCCTAAAGGAACTCGAAGGTCCCACGAAGGATAGAAGCGCATCTTGAAGACGCTTTTGCAAGATGGATATCATTACATCGTACCATTACATAATAGTTGGGGATACATACAAAAGGCACAACCGCCCCAAAGAATACATAAACATACATGAGATCAACATCCGACTACGGATGACACATAAACAGAAACTCAAACGACATCCACCCTGCTAGCCCAGGCTGCCGACCTGGAACCTATCCCCTGATCGAAGAAGCAGAAGGAGAAATCCAAAACAAGTAAACATCGCTCTCGCGTCATGATCATCGCAAACCCTGTACCTGCAACTGTTGTTGTAGTAATCTGTGAGCCACGAGGACTCAGCAATCCCATTCCCATGGGTATCAAGACTAGCAAAGCTTAATGGGTAAGGAAGGGGTAAAGTGGTGAGGTTGCAGCAGCGACTAAGCACAGTATGGTGGCCAACTTACGAAACAAGAGCGAGAAGAGGAGCTAAGCAAACGAAAGCCAACTAGTAATGATCAAGAAGTGACCCTGAACTCCTACTTACGTCAAACATAACCCAAAAACCATGTTCTCCTCTCGAACAACCCCGAAAAGAGACAATCACGGTTACGCACGCGGTTGGTGTATTTTAGAATAGTGTACTTCTAGTTTACTACAAGCGGATATTAACAAATTCCCATCTGCCACATAACCGTGGGCACGGCTTTCGAAAGTTCAAACCCTGCAGGGGTGTGCCAACTTAGCCCATGATAAGCTCTCATGATCAACGAAGGATATTCCTTCTCCCAAGAAGACCCGATCAGTCTCGGAATCCCGTTTACAAGACATATCAACAATGGTAAAACAAGTCCAGCAAAGCCGCCCGAATGTGCCAACAAATCCCGATAGGAGCTGCACATATCTCGTTCTCATGGCACATCGAATAAGTCAAGCTACGAGTAAAACCAGGCCTTGAGTTTCCACGAGGTGGCCCCGCAGGCTGCTTGGTTCGGACCAACACTCAGAGGAGCACTGGCCCGGGGGGGGGGTTAAAATAAAGACGACCCTCGGGCTCCGGAAACCCAAGGGAAAAATGCTTAGGTAAGGCAAATGGTAAAACCAATGTTGGGCCTTGCTGGAAGAGTTTTATTCAAGGCGAGCTGTCAAGGGGTTCCCATAACACCCAACCGCGTTAGGGACGCAAAATCCGAGAACATAATACCGATATGACGGAAACTAGGGCGGCATGAGTGGAACATAACACCAGGCATAAGGCCGAGCCTTCCAGCCTTTACCAAATATATAGATGCATTAATAATATAAGAGATATTGTGATATCCCAACATAAACATAAACCAACATGGAGCAATCTTCATCTTCACCTGCAACTAGCAACGCTATAAGAGGGGCTGAGCAAAAGCGGTAACATAACCAAACAACGGTTTGCTAGGAAGGATGACAAAGGTTAGAGGTTCATGGCAATTTGGGAGGCCTGATAAGCAAGTGGTAGGTAACGCGACATAGCGATAGCATCGAGGCAACTAGCATAGCAATGATAGTAATGAGATCCAAGGTGATGGTCATCTTGCCTGAAATCCCGCTAGGAAGAAGAACGAATTCCATGAAGAAGATGAAGCCATGAAGACGAACCAAGCGTAGTCGAACGAATCCGGAAAGAAGCGAATAACATGGTAAACACACAACACATAATGAGACATGATGCTCAACCAAGTATGATGCATGACAAGGCTACATGCAGCTACTCATGGAAAGATATGATGCATACAAAAGCAACACATCAAAGCAAGTTTAAATGAGGCCGGAAAAAACATAGATCAATTCCGGTAAGTCCTCATATGCAAATTTCGAAATTGGTCCAGATCTGAATAAACCTTATGTTCAAGTTGTTAAATAGCAAGTTAATATGCACCAAGATGATCTACACGAAATTCTAGTCAAGTTACATATAAAGTTCATTTAATTCGGAGCTACGGCCTAGAAGATATGAGCAAAACAAGTTAAACATGGCATTGATACAAAATGCATTCAAACATCAAGCAAACACACTCAAAACATGGATGCAACAAGGTAACATGAAACTACATGCAAATCTAAGCAAGTTTTGTATAGAGCACACTCAAAATGGAGCAAATGTTCAACACATACACATGAAACAAGTTTAAAGGACAAGCTGTCCAAAACAGCAACTAGGCAACTTGCAAGTATCAAAACAACATGCTACAACACCTCAACATGAAAACAAAAGGCGTGGACATGATGTATAGGTAAAGCATTACAAAACATGAATAATAAGATATCTCCAGAAATCATAGAACATGCTTAAAAGGACATGACAAGATTGCAAATAATAATAGTTTCACAGACATGGCAGAAATAACATCAGGTTGCAATGTTTAGATCTATCAAAAAACATGCTAAAGGAACTTACCATGGAAAATAAAGGCATGGCATGCTAGTAATAAAAGCAATTAACAAAACTTCCTTACTGAACTTATTCCAAAGATCAACAGAAAAGATGGTAGCGCCCAAGCAAACATGGCAAATAATATGACAGATTACAGACTTTGATGGCATGTTGGTGAGCTTGTACCACCCACCACAAAGCATTTCATGGCAGGTGAAGTAAAGCAACAGTAAGATGACACAATTATGAAGCTAAGCATGGCAAGATCAAGTTCATAGAGTGCATGGATCACTAGCAAAACACATGGCAAAACTGAACTTAATGTTAACAGGCTGACAGCAACATTATTTCGCAATTTGAGAGCAAGATTACGACAATCTTTAGCAGGCTATAAATGCAAACAAAGGCATGTATTGATATATCATCACATTTATAGCAAAACATCCTTAGAGAACATCTTCAGATGATGCATAGATTAATTGGTAGCATCAAGCAAAGGTAACAACATGATACAACAGTTCCAGGAACGACCGAACATTAACAGCAAGTAGCCACTTCACAAGCTTGATGCACTCACTACAGGACACCTAAAAATACAAGGCTTGCACCTCTATAAAGATGGCATGGAGATGTTCCTAAAACATGTAGACATGATGCCCAAAATATGCACACACAAAATGCAACAAAAAAGACAAAACAACAAGTTATAATAGTCTCAGCAGGTTAACATCATATAGCACTCTTGCAACGATGATTAGAGCATCAAACTGAGCTCAAACAAGCATGCCATAATGGAAAACAAGGAGGAGAATGTTATGGTGAACATTTTAATATATCGTATGCCCAAAATGGATTTATATGCATGAAGTTATGACAGGTCAAAGTTAGCACCAGAATGTGAAAGCTTAAGGACTTGGAAAATATACCACTCCGATCTAGGGTTTGCACGGTTTCTAAAGCAGCGCGGATCTTGCCGGGATTTGCTCGCCGGAGGAAGTAGACGGCGGCCGGAGCTCAGGGAAGGAGATGGCCGGAGAGGGGGGGCGCCAGATCTGGCACGAGGGGCTCCCGGGCAGCGCCGGAACGGCGACGGCGGCGACCACCGACGCGGGCACAACTCGGGTCCCGCGGCTGGACCCGGCGACGGCTGCAGGGCGGTGGAGCTCCTCCGGCGCCGTCGGCAGGGCGGCAGAGGGAATCGGGCGGCGCGGTGTAGGGGAACGCGGGGACGGGCGCGGGCGGCGTCGCATCGTCGGCGGCGCGCGTCGGCGAGGCAACGTGGCCGGCGAGCGGGATCGGGGCGCACGAGCGGCGAGGCTAGAGCATGCGCGGGGTGCACGGGCTCATCAAGGCTGCTGCGGCGGCGGCTCGGGCCCGGGCGGGCCGCGCATTGGCCTGCGGGCCTGGAGGGGAAGGAGAGAGGAGGCTGCAGGCGGGGAGGCGACAAGTGTCGCGCTGTGGTTGGCGGGGAGCGGCGGCTGCGGCGGCGCTGACTGCCTAGTGGCGCGCCAAGTGGCAGAGGTGGATCCGGGTGGCGCTGAAAACGAGGAGGGAGGTGGGATTGCGGCTGGAGGTTAGGGGAGGCAAGGGCCTGCCCACGATGGCATGGGGGTCTATTTATAGCGGTTTTTTGCTAGGGTTTGGGTCTAGGGTGTTTTCGGACCGTGCGATCGCCATCGGACGGCTCCGGACGCGAGGAGGGGGTCTAGGTGGGCTAGATGGGCTGTGGAGGGTGGGTGTGAGCTGAGAAGAGAGAAGAGAAGTGCAGCCCGACAACGGTTTTCGGAGACCGAAAACGTCCGACGTTTGACCGGCAATGGCGCCGCTATAAGTTTAACGATTGGGCTATCAAACGGGCTCCGAATGCGACGAAGCTTGATAGGCGCTCTGTCTACACTATAATAAGATCGCACGCCAAATTCCGACCCTTTCCGAGAACATTTTTCGGCCACTTATAAAATAATATTTCGGAGGTGCCGCGGACGCGTGCGAGTGTGTCTGGGCTCGAAACGGACAACGGAAGGAGCGGGAAGACCGGGACGGATGCAAGTTTTGCAAATATGAGGATGCAAAGCATGTGATGACATGGCAAAATGCAGCACGCAAGCAAATGACATGGCAAGGACGACGAATAACAGGCGGACACCTGGCGCATCGGATCCAGGGCGTTACAACTCTCCTCCACTAACAAGAGATCTCATCCCGAGATCTTAGGACCGAGAAGGGAGAGAAAGAGAATGAGGCGAAACAAGAACGCAAGAGAAGAAGAAAAGAGTCGAGGGCACTCGGGAAGAAGAGCGGAACGACGACTAAGACGAGAATAAAAAACTCAAGGAACAAGATAAGAATGGAATAAGACTGAAAGAATTTAGGCAGCACTCCGGTTGAACATGAAGTGGAATAGAACATGAACTAGAGAAGATGGAATGATACTTGACGAGAGGAACAACACAATGCCCCCGGAAGAATTGAAAGAGTTGAATTAAAAGGAACGGAGAAGAAGATGACAACTTCTACCACGAATGAATTTGAAAGCATCCTTGGAAGGAAGGATTGAATGGAGTTGTTGGAAATTCAACAACAAAAGAATTGCTTGTTGTGGACTTATAGACAACATCTCACAATTATGAGGTGATCACCGACCACAAGAGGAAAATATTAAATAGCTGAGAGGAATGAAGAAATGCAGAACTCCATTTCAAAAGAATACGGAGAATTAATTGCACCTCGAAAAGCAAGAAGAAGAAGATACTTGTGCTCCTCCAACCCGAATCTTGATGAACACTTGAAGAATGAATTAACTCGTGAAGAACCACCATGAAGAACTCCGGTAGAAATAGGATGACGAGATAAAATTGAAGGATGAAAGGGATAAGATTAAAGCCTTGCGATGATTCGGATGGAGCCTCGCGACGAGACAAGCGAGAAGACTTGGAACTCCAGAAAAGAAAAGATGAACAACTTGGAATCGAGAGATTATTCATCAAGAACAATCTTCGAAAAGAAGTGATAAATCAACTTGATGAAAGAAGAATAAGAATTATGTGATGCTCATCCTCCACCAATTAAATTGATGAGAAGCAATGGATTGCATACAACTTATTCACATTGGGAAAAGATTAAGGGGAGATATACCACAATACTTGGGAAAAACTTCAAGAACCACCGGTAGGACTGGAAAGAACTAATGAATTGATACGATAACAACAGAAAAGAAATCTTGAACGAACCACCATAAGAATTCAAAATTGAATGACGAAGGAGAATGAACCACCAGGAAGAATTGGAAAAACACAAAGATACTTGAGGGAATTAAGAGACAAGAGAATGAAGGGATCGCGAACTGATTGAAGAATACTTGAACGAAGCACCGGTAAAAATATAGGAACAAACAGAGCTAAAAACTTGGAACGAAGAAATATTCCGGAAAGATGGCCTTCGTATGATCGAGAGAGAAAGCAACTCCTGAAATACTCCGAATGGATGAAAAGAATTGCACGACTAGAAACAATATGAGCGGATAGCATCAAGCTAGCGACATGAATCTTTGGGAGAATGGACAAGATTTAAGAGAAACTCTTCTTCGGTCTTCAAATGTTGAGAATGGCGACGAGAAAGAACACCAAAATTGTTGAGATACTCCAGGAGAACGAAAAGCGAAGAGGTAGAGTCAACAATGAAAATAATTTGAAATTGATCTTGGAAAAGCGTCTGACTGATTAAATTCCTACTTACGTCAACTTCGAAAAGGATTTGAGAATAACTCCGGGAAACTTAGAAGAGTCAGGTAAGATCCTGGGAAAAGACCTGTGGGTTATGGCCCACTGAAAAGAAACACCGTTGGAAAGGATTGATGAATGAGAAATGATGCACCGGAACAATTGAAACATTTGAATGAGGTGACAACCTCGAAATAATTGAATGCAAACACGAATCTTCTAAGATGTTTCAGCACTCCGGAAGGATTAAATGGCGAGAGGGGAACGATCAGAGTGAAATATTTGAGCTGAGGGAAAGAATACGATCGACAACGAAATACTTGCATTGGATCCACCGGAAAAGGAAATGAGACGAACATTGATGAAGTCGACGAGAATTCGTCGGTTGAGACAACTGAGGAAGAACTGAAGATACTCTGCACGAATGAAATTGATGCTCAAATAGAGGCTCAGACTCCGGAATAAAAGGGGTGGGATGTAACGCCCACGATGCGGCTATATCTCCCACGTGTCGAGGCACGACTTAGAGGCATAACCGCATAGTGGTTTTGTCGCAAGAAGGGTCATCTTCACACAATCCCATGTAATGAAAAAGAATGGGATAAAGAGTTGGCTTACAAACACCACTTCACTCAATACATAAATATCATCATACATCATCCAAAATACAATCATATAGACCGACTACGGTCAAAATCCAGATGAAAATAAGACAACCCCAAATGCTAGATCCCCGATCGTCCCAACTGGGCTCCACTACTGATCATCAGGAAAAGACACATAGTAACGACCACGTTCCTCGTCGAACTCCCACTTGAGATCGACGCCATCATCTGCACTTGCATCGTCGGCACCTGCAACTGTTTTGGTAGAATCTGTGACGGAAAAGATCCCTATCCCGTTGAAGGTTGTGTCTCCGGGAAAACCAATGACATCTAATAATTGTGTCCCGGATGTTTCCATCAAGATGGGCGACTATATATTTCAGTCTTCTCCAATTGTTCTTGGTGACTCGGATATTGATCTTATTCTCGGGATGGACTGGCTTTCTAAGCACAAGGCTCAACTTGATTGTGCTGCCAGGGAAATTCAATTGACACACTCGTTTGAGGATGTGATTATTTATGCCGCTCGTGATGAAACCATTCGGTTTTTCTCTCTCAATGAGAAGGGCGAATTGAATGCCATCTCTCAAATTCCAGTCGTTTGCGAGTATCAAGATGTCTTTCCAGAAGAGCTTCCGGGTATGCCTCCTCATCGGCCAGTTGAGTTCGTTATCGAACTAGAGCCTGGCACTGAACCCGTTTGCAAGCGTCCATACAAGCTTGGACCTAACGAGCTGAAGGAATTGAAGAAGCAGCTCGATGAACAAGAGCGTCTGGCTTTGATCAGACCTAGTTCTTCTCCATGGGGTTGTGGTGTTCTTTTTGTCAAGAAGAAGGATGGCACGGACCGACTTTGTGTCGACTACCGTCCATTGAACAAGAAGACAATCAAGAACAAGTATCCACTTCCCAACATCAATGAACTTTTTGAGCAACTCAAAGGGGCTAAAGTATTCTCGAAGCTTGACCTTCGTATGGGTTATCATCAGATTCGCATTCATGAAGAAGATATTCCCAAGACAGCATTCAGAACAAGCTTTGGTTCTTATGAATATACTGTCGTGTCTTTCGGCCTTGTCAATGCTCCTCCGGTGTTCTCTCGGATGATGAATTTCATCTTCAACCCCTATACCAATGAATTCGTTCTGGTGTATCTCGATGATATCTTGGTCTTCTCCAAGAATAAGCAGGATCATGCCAAACATTTGCGATTGGTGCTCGACAAGCTCAGAGAGTATCAATTCTATGCGAAGTTCTCTAAATGTGAGTTTTGGCTCGATGAAGTCCTGTTTCTTGGTCACATCATCTCTGCCAAGGGCATCGCTGTTAACCCCGAGAAGGTGTCCGCAGTTGTGGATTGGGAACCTCCTCAAAATGTCAAGCAGCTCCGCAGTTTTCTGGGTCTTGCAAGCTATTGTCGAAGATTCGTTGAGAATTTCTCCAAGATTGCAAAGCCTCTTTCCAACCTCCTACAGAAGCATGTGAAATATGTCTGGTCTCCTGAGTGTGACGTTGCTTTCAACACTCTCAAAGAGAAACTAGTCATAGCTCCTGTCTTGACTCCTCCTGATGAATCCAAGCCGTATGAAGTTTTCTGTGATGCTTCTCTCCAAGGTCTCGGTGCTGTGTTAATGCAAGAGAAGAAAGTTGTGGCCTATACCTCTCGGCAGTTGAAGCCAATGAAAAGAACTACCCCACTCACGATCTTGAGTTGGCGGCAGTTGTCCATGCATTAATAACGTGGAGACATCTCTTGTTGGGAAGACAAGTGGACATATTCACCGATCACAAGAGTCTCAAGTATATCTTCACTCAACCCAACCTCAACCTCAGGCAGACTCGATGGGTCGAAATGATTTAAGAGTACAATCCGAGTATTGAATATACTCCAGGCAAAGCAAATGTCATTGCAGATGCTTTAAGCAGGAAGGCTTATTGCAACAGCTTAATTCTCAAGCCTTTCCAACCGGATCTTTGTGAAGCTTTCGGCAAGCTGAATCTCCAAGTTGTTCCTCAAGGCGTTCTTGCCAACCTCATAGTCTCTCCTACTTTGGAAGATCAAATTCGTGAGGCACAACTCCTTGATGCCATGGTGAAGAAGGTGAAACGTGGTATCGACAAGGGTCTTTCCAAATACAAGTGCTATCGCATTCATGAGAGAGACACTCTATTCTTTGAGGACCGGATTGTGGTTCCTAAAGGTGATCTAAGGAAAGTCATAATGAACGAGGCGCACAATTCTCTCCTGTCCATTCATCCTGGAAGTATGAAGATGTATTAAGACCTCAAGCAGTCGTATTGGTGGACTCGAATGAAGCGAGAAATTGCTCAATTCGTGAATGAATGTGACGTCTGCCGAAGAGTGAAAGCAGAACACCAACGACCAGCTGGTCTCCTCCAACCTCTTGCTATCCCAGAATGGAAGTTTGATCATATCGAAATGGAATTCGTGACTGGATTTCCAAAGTCCAAGCGTGGAAATGATGCTATCTTCGTTGTCATTGACAAGCTCTCTAAAGTGGCTCATTTCCTTCCTATCAAAGAATCCATCACAGCAGCTCAGCTGGCAGAGATTTACACCTCCAGAATTGTCTCCTTGCACGGCATTCCACAATTGATTTCTTCTGATCGTGGAAGCATCTTCACCTCTAAGTTCTGGGATTCCTTCCAGAAAGCCATGGGCACTAACATTCGCTTCAGCACAGCTTTCCATCCTCAAACTAGTGGCCAAGTCGAGCGAGTCAATCAAATTCTTGAAGATATGCTCAGGGCTTGTGTCATTTCCTTTGGCATGAAATGGGAAGATTGTCTTCCTTATGCTGAATTCTCCTACAACAACTGCTTCCAAGCGAGTTCGGGCAAGGCCCCATTCGAGATTCTCTATGGCAGAAAGTGTCGTACTCCTCTCAATTGGTCAGAGACTGGTGAACGTCAACTTCTTGGCAATGACTTAATCACTAAAGCTGAAGAAATGTGTAAAGTCATCCGTGATAATCTCAAAGCCGCGCAATCGCGCCAGAAGAGTTACTATGATAGTAAGCATCGTGATTTGGCTTTCGAGATCGGAGACCATGTCTACCTCCGCGTCTCTCCAATGAAAGGCACTCGTCGCTTCGGTATCAAAGGGAAGCTTGCCCCTAGATACGTGGGTCCTTTCAAGATCATTGGCAAAAGAGGCGACCTCGCCTATCAACTTGAGCTTCCTTCCAACTTCGCGAACGTGCACGATGTGTTCCACGTGTCACAGCTCCGCAAGTGCTTCAAGACGCCTGAGCGCACTATCAACTTCGAAGAGATTGACCTCCAAGAAGATTTGTCTTATCATGAGCACCCCGTTGCTATTCTTGAAGAAACTGAGCGCAAGACTCGCAACAAGTCAATCAAATTCTTGAAAGTGAAGTGGTCGCACCATCCGACCGGGAAGCCACCTGGGAACGCGAGGACCATCTCCGTTCCGTATATCCGGAGTTCTTTCAGTCCTAGATCTCGAGACGAGATCCTCTCGTAGTGGTGGAGTGTTGTAACACCCGGCATGTAACTTGCCATATTTGTAACTCCGACTCTTGCCATTTCCGGCTATGTGTTATGTTTTTCCCTCCGTTGTCAGGTTTTGCCTTTCGTTTTGTATTTTTTCTTGTCATGCATTTTCATATCATGTCATCATGTGCAATGCATTTGCATATGTGTTCATCTCTTGCATCCGAGCATTTTCCCCGTTGTCCGTTTTCCAATCCGGCGCTCCTATCTCCTCCGGTGCACCCCTCTTGTTTTCTTTCATGTGCGTGTGTCGAACTTTCTCGGAATGGACCGAGGCTTGTCATGTGGCCCTAGTATACCACCCGAAGACTACCGGTCAAGTTTCGTTCCATTCGGAGGTCGTTTGGTACTCCAACGGTTAACCGGGCATCCGCAAAGTCCATTTGAGTGTCCAGCCAAAACCCCCTCTAAAACAAGCCCAAAACCCACCAAACTCTCTTCCATGCTCTAGGTCGTTCGATCACGATCGTGTGGGCGAAAACCGCACCTCATTTGGAGTCTCCTAGCTCCCTCTACCTATGAAACTCCATCTCCCCCGAAAAACGGAATCGCAGACGAAACCCTAGAAACTCCCTCCGCGCCGCGCCGGACGCGTCCGCTCCGGCCGGACAATGTCCACCGCGCCGCCCGAACAGTCCGGAGCCGCCACGTCGCCCGCCGTCCTCGCCCCGCCGCCGGCCCGCGAAGCCCGCAACTGGCACGCGCGGCCCGCGCGCGCCGCCGCCGCCCGACTCTGCTCGGGTCCCGTTGCCCCGCGGCCCGCCGCCTCCCCGCGCGGCCCGTCCGCCGCCTTCCTCCTCGCGCCGCTGCCGACCGGCCGCCGCCGCCGTGCGCCGCCGCGTGCCCCGCCGTTCGCCGCCGTCTGCCCGCGCCGGGGTCGCCCGTGCCGCGCCCTTTCTCCGGCGACCGGCCGCCGCCGCCCTCGCCCGGACCTCGCCGGTGCCGGCCACACCATCCCCTCCCTCGCGTCGCCGTCCTCCATCGCCATCGCCGGCCGCCCGTCGAAGCTCGATCCAGATCCAACTCTCGGTAGCCCGTTGACTTTCTCGCCCCCCCCCCCTTATTTTTCTAAGTCTTGGATCATTTCAGCAAGTGCTCCTGTTCCCGATGCTATAACTTCTTGCATATAGCTCCGATTGGCGCGTGTAATATGTCAAATTGTTCGTCTCGTGATGCTCTTCATTTTGTTCAAATGCACCATGTTCATTAGAGGTCACCTTGATGCCTAAATCTCTGTTGGAAGAGGGCTAGTTGCTGTTATTCTCTGGTTCTTAGCAGAACTTGGAGATTTGTCATTTTTGTATCATTTAATCCGTGCATCGTTTGAGCATGAGCTCTACATGTGTTTTGAAGTATGTCATGCCATCTTTCCAGTGGTGTAGTCCTTGTATTTTTGTGATCTCTGTGGTGACTAGAGCAAGCATGCAAAGTAGGCCCCGTAATATTTCTGATTTCAGGGACTTAGTGATTTCTCCAAGTCCTTGTCTGGTGTAGTTTTGTTGCCATGTAACTTGATGCTACAGAGAGATTCATGCATATTTTGGAGATGTTCACTAAGGATGTTTTGTAGATATAGTTGTAATTGATCCATTCCTGCAATTGTTGGCAATTATGGAGTGCCATAGCATGAATCAATCTTCCTCTACTTTTGCTATAAAATATTTCTGGCAGATTCTTAACATGATATGCAATTTTTCCAAGCTTATTGTAGTTGATCCATACATGCTATGCTATTGTTCTTTCCACGAATAGCTTCATAAACATGCCATCTTGCTGTAGGTATGCTTGGTTTGTCATGCATTACTCTATAGTGAGTGTACCAAGCTCACAAAGAGGCCTAGATATTAATATTTCTGCCATGCTCTGTTTTCTGCTAAGTCTGAAACCTGATAACGAAACTTGCTATGTTTACATGCTTGCCATCATATCTTCTGGTCCTTTTTGGCTTATGGTCAGTAAGGGACTTTTGTCATGTGCATTTAGTGGAACACTGCCATGCCTTGTTTTGCTATGTTAAGTTCCTGTAGCATGTTGATTTCGTGCTCTGAACATTGCTACCTGATGTAGTTTACTGCCATGTCCAGTTTTCCACCAAGTCTGTGAACCTGTAATCTTTTGCACTTTTGCCATGCTTGTTTGAGCTTGGTATGTTGTGAACTAGCCGTAGCTCAGTGTTCATATTTTGTCAAGCATCTCCTTTAGATTACTCCCATGTGCTTTGTAGCTATGTTGGGGTGCTGTAGCATTGTTGCTTGTTGCATTTTAAGTGCTATCTTGCTGTTTATCGCAGATTCGTGTCATTCTTGTTTTGCTTGCCATTTGCTAACCGTGCATCCGATTCCGGTGATCTTTATATCGATTTCGACCGAAATCATCTCATCTTTCCAGTGGCATGCTTGGTTTGCCAAGTTACTGCCATGTTCATCATTTTCCTTCCGGAGCACGCATATGCATCGCATATCATATCTTGCATATCATACATGTTTTGCAGCATGTTGCTTGTGCATTTCTCGTTGTTGATTGTGGTTCCGTTTGCTTGTGTTCTTGTCTTGGGTAGAGCCGGGAGACGAGTTCGTGAACGAGGAACCTGTCGAGTACGCTTACGAGGATCAAGCTTTCGACAACTCTGAGAATCTTGCAGGCAAGATGACCACCCCTCGAAATCACTTCTATCTTTGCTTTGTTAGTTGTTCGCTCTATTGCCATACTCCGCTACCTATCACTTGCTATATCATGTCTCCCATTTTAGCCATGTCAGCCCTAACCATCCTTTCCTAGCAAACCGTTGTTTGCCTAAGTTACCGCTTTTGCTCAGCCCTTCTTATAGCGTTGCTAGTTGCAGGTGAAGTTGAAGTTTGTTCCATGTCGGAACATGGTTATGTTGGGATAACACAATATCTCTTATTTAATTAAAGCATCTATATATTTGGTAAAGGGTGGAAGGCACGGCCTTATGCCTGGTGTTTTGTTCCACTCTTGCCGCCCTAGTTACTGCTATACCGGGATTATGTTCCTTGAGTTTGCGTTCCTTACGCGGTCGGGTGATTTATGGGACCCCCTTGACAGTTCGCCTTGAATAAAACTCCTCCAGCAAGGCCCAACTTTGGTTTTACCATTTGCCGCCTAAGCCTTTTCCCCCGGGTTTTCGCGAGCCCGAGGGTCATCTTTATTTAAACCCCCGGGCCAGTGTTCCTCTGAGTGCTGGTCCAAACTAGAGCCACTTGCAGCGCCATCTTGGGGAAACTCGAGGATTGGTTTTAGCTGTACGTAGTGTTCATCCGGTGTGCCCTGAGAACGAGATATGTGCAGCTCCTATCGGGATTTGTCGGCACATTCGGGTGGCTTTGCTGGTCTTGTTTTACCATTGTCGAGATGTCTTGTAAACCGGGATTCCGAGACTGATCGGGTCTTTCCGGGAGAAGGTTTATCCTTCGTTGACCGTGAGAGCTTATGATGGGCTAAGTTGGGACACCCCTGCAGGGTATTATCTTTCGAAAGCCGTGCCCGCGGTTATGAGGCAGATGGGAATTTGTTAATGTCCGGTTGTAGACAACTTGTCACTTGACCCAATTAAAATACATCAACTGCGTGTGTAGCCATGATGGTCTCTTCTCAGTGGAGTCCGGGAAGTGAACACGGTCTGAGTTATGTATGACGTAAGTAGGTGTTCAGGATCACTTCTTGGTCATTGCTAGATGACGTCCGTTCCGTCGCTTCTCTTCTCGCTCTCTTTTGCGCAAGTTAGCCACCATACATGCTTTTGCCGCTGCAGCTCCACCTCATTACACCACCCTTTCCAATAAGCTTAAATAGTCTTGATCTCGCGGGTGTGAGATTGCTGAGTCCCCGTGACTCACAGATTCTACCAAAACAGTTGCAGGTGCCGACGATGCCAGTGCAGATGATGGCGTCGATCTCAAGTGGGAGTTCGACGAGGAACGTGGTCGTTACTATGTGTCCTTTCCTGATGATCAGTAGTTGAGCCCAGTTGGGACGATCGGGGATCTAGCATTTGGGGTTGTCTTCTTTTCATCTGGATTTTGACCGTAGTCGGTCTATATGCTTGTATTTTGGATGATGTATTGTGTGAAGTGGCGATTGTAAGCCAACTCTTTATCCCATTCTTGTTCATTACATGGGATTGTGTGAAGATGACCCTTCTTGCGACAAAACCACTATGCGGTTATGCCTCTAAGTCGTGCCTCGACACGTGGGAGATATAGCAGCATCGTGGGCGTTACATGGGAGGGCGGGAAAAAACACAGGCAACTGGAACGACGAATAATTTAATAGAAAAGCGCCGGTTGAAATGATTGAGGAGTGAATGCAAAGGCTTCACACGAGTAGGATGGATACTCGATTTTGGACTCCGGCTCCGAGAAGAAAAAGGGGTGGGCGGGTGGGAAAAAGAAAGACAACTTCGGATGGGGAAAACAACGTCGATTGAAAAGAGCTGAGGATTGATCTCCCTAAAGACAAAGAGGTTCGAATGAACTTGACGAGAAATGCACCGGACAAAAGAGGATGTTCAACGAACGAAAAAAAATCGCGTGATCCTCAAGAAAAATTTGAAGGGGAAGAGAAGTAAGTCGAAACACCTACGTCCAGATTTTCTCACCTGATCCACGAAGGGGGCCGAGGAGTAAAAAGAAGTCCTACTCTCCGATATAATTAGGCTCCGAAAAAGTTTTTTTTCTAGACTCGACATCGGCCAAACTATACGATCAATCAAGGGGGCTCCTATGGTCGGCCGAGGCTCTGATACCAACTTGTGACGCCCAAGATGCGACCCTATCCTAAAGGAACTCGAAGGTCCCACCAAGGATAGAAGCGCATCTTGAAGACACTTTTGCAAGGTGGATATCATTACATCGTACCATTACATAATAGTTGGGGATACATACAAAAGGCACAACCGCCCCAAAGAATACATAAACATACATGAGATCAACATCCGACTACGGATGACACATAACAGAAACTCAAACAACATCCACCCTGCTAGCCCAGGCTGCCGACCTGGAACCTATCCCCTGATCGAAGAAGCAGAAGGAGAACTCCAAAACAAGTAAACATCGCTCTCGCGTCATGATCATCGCAAACCCTATACCTGCAACTGTTGTTGTAGTAATCTGTGAGCCACGAGGACTCAGCAATCCCATTACCATGGGTATCAAGACTAGCAAAGCTTAATGGGTAAGGAAGGGGTAAAATGGGGAGGTTGCAACAGCGACTAAGCACAGTATGGTGGCTAACTTACGAAACAAGAGCGAGAAGAGGAGCTAAGCAAACGGAAGCCAACTAGTAATGATCAAGAAGTGACCCTGAACTCCTACTTACGTCAAACATAACCCAAAAACCATGTTCTCCTCTCGAACAACCCCGAAAAGAGACAATCACGGTTACGCACCCGGTTGGTGTATTTTAGAATAGTTTACTTCTAGTTTACTACAACCGGATATTAACAAATTCCCATCTGCCACATAACCGTGGGCACGGCTTTCGAAAGTTCAAACCCTGCAGGGGTGTGCCAACTTAGCCCATGATAAGCTCTCATGATCAACGAAGGATATTCCTTCTCCCAAGAAGACCCGATCAGTCTCGGAATCCCGTTTACAAGACATTTCAACAATGGTAAAACAAGTCCAGCAAAGCCGCCCGAATGTGCCAACAAATCCCGATAGGAGCTGCACATATCTCGTTCTCATGGCACACCGGATAAGTCAAGCTACGAGTAAAACTAGGCCTTGAGTTTCCACGAGGTGGCCCCGCAGGCTGCTCGGTTCGGACTAATACTCAGAGGAGCACTGGCCCGGGGGGCGGGTAAAATAAAGATGACCCTCGGGCTCCGGAAACCCAAGGGAAAAAGGCTTAGGTAAGGCAAATGGTAAAACCAATGTTGGGCCTTGCTGGAAGAGTTTTATTCAAGGCGAGCTGTCAAGGGGTTCCCATAACACCCAACCGCGTTAGGGACGCAAAATCCGAGAACATAATACCGATATGACGGAAACTAGGGCGGCAAGAGTGGAACAGAACACCAGGCATAAGGCCGAGCCTTCCAGCCTTTACCAAGTATATAGATGCATTAATAATATAAGAGATATTGTGATATCCCAACATAAACATAATCCAACATGGAGCAATCTTCATCTTCACCTGCAACTAGCAATGCTATAAGAGGGGCTGAGCAAAAGCGGTAACATAACCAAACAACGGTTTGCTAGGAAGGATGACAAAGGTTAGAGGTTCATGGCAATTTGGGAGGCTTGATAAGCAAGTGGTAGGTAACGCGACATAGCGATAGCATCGAGGCAACTAGCATAGCAATGATAGTACTGAGATCCAAGGTGACGGTCATCTTGCCTGAAATCCCGCTAGGAAGAAGAACGAGTTCCATGAAGAAGATGAAGCCATGAAGACGAACCAAGCGTAGTCGAACGAATCCTCACGATCGCAACGAAACAGGAACTATCGAGAAGAAGCACAACCGGAAAGAAGCGAATAACATGGTAAACACACAACACATAATGAGACATGATGCTCAACCAAGTATGATGCATGACAAGGCTACATGCAGCTACTCATGGAAAGATATGATGCATACAAGAGCAACACATCAAAGCAAGTTTAAATGAGGCCGGAAAAAACATAGATCAATTCCGGTAAGTCCTCATATGCAAATTTCGAAATTGGTCCAGATCTGAATAAACCTTATGTTCAAGTTGTTAAATAGCAAGTTAATATGCACCAAGATGATCTACACGAAATTCTAGTCAAGTTACATATAAAGTTCATTTAATTCGGAGCTACGGCCTAGAAGATATGAGCAAAACAAGTTAAACATGGCATTGATGCAAAATGCATTCAAACATCAAGCAAACACACTCAAAACATGGATGCAACAAGGTAACATGAAACTACATGCAAATCTAAGCAAGTTTCATATAGAGCACACTCAAAACGGAGCAACGGTTCAACACATACACATGAAACAAGTTTAAAGGACAAGCTGTCCAAAATAACAACTAGGCAACTTGCAAGTATCAAAACAGCATGATACAGCACCTCAACATGAAAACAAAAGGCATGGACATGATGTACAGGTAAAGCATTACAAAACATGAATACTGTGCTATCTCCAGAAATCACTAGAACATGCTCAAAAGGACATGGCAATATTGCAAATAATAACAGTATCACAGACACTGCAGAATTTCACTGGACATGGCAGAAATAACATCAGGTTGCAATGTTTAGAGCTATCAAACAACAAGCTATAGGAACTTATCATGGAAAACAAAGGCGTGGCATGCTAGTACTAAAAGCAATTAACAACACTCCCATACTGAACTTATTCCAAAGATCAACAGAAAAGATGGTAGCGCCCAAGCAAACATGGCAAATGATATGGCAAACAAGGATAAGTAGGCATGTTGGTGAGCTTGTACCACTCACCATAAAGAATTGCATGGCATGTGAAGTAAACCAACAGTAAGATGACACAATTATGAAGCTAAGCATGGCAAGAGCAATTTCATAGAGTGCGTGGATCACTAGCAAAACACATGGCAAACTGAACTGTTGAGGATATAGACCTTAGAGACACCCGCCAGGAGGGGCCGGGTTACTCTAATGGTCATTACCAGAAGCCCGGAGCCAAGCTTGAAGACGGTGGGCCAGAGATGGGCTTAAGACCCGGATATGGCTTAAGGCCCGTAGTTACAATCGTCATTGTGGTAGAACTTGTAGTGCAAAGCAAGTATGATTGAGAGTCCGAGCCGGACGCTCTTATGAGCCGGCCGGGACTCTGAGGGCTGCTGGGCGTCAGCCTCCCTATATAAAGGGACGACCCGGCAGCGGTTTAGGGACAAGAACAATCTCATCGAGAGCCGGGCATAGCAGTTTAGCTCCCTGGTGATCGTAACCCTAATCAATATCACCTCAATCTGGACGTAGGCTTTTACCTTCACCGTAAGGGCCCGAACCAGTATAACCCTCGTGTTCCTTGTCCCGCATTAACCCCTTCAAGCTTCCTAGTTGCGATGGCTCCACGACTAAGTCCTAGCTCGAGGACATCTGCCGTGATAATTCCACGACAGTTGGCGCCCACCGTGGGGCCAGCGCACGGTGAATTTGAGTTCTTGAAGGGCAGCTTCGAAGGGCTCAAGGGATACGCTGTGGGCCGGATGACCAAGAGTCGTCGCGGCAAGCTCTACATCGACGATGCAAGCTGGGGCCCCGACGCCGGCTCAATTGAGTACGGGTACCGGGTCCCCTTCGGCGGAATTCATGTTTTCATTGGCAAGATTGGTGAGCCAGGCCCTGAGCCGGATCTCTGCGCCGATCTCATCGAAACGGCTCAGCGCGCACGACCCGCCCGGGCCCGGCCTGCCTTAAGGCGCGCTTTTGTGGGATGCATCCATGGAGGGCCCTCTGATCCATCTGGGTCTGCTGATGAGGCGGCCGCCGGCTCTGACGGCGAGTCGGCCACCGATGAATCAAACTCGTTGTATCAACTTCAAGACGGCAGGCTCATGGGCTGTTCCGATGGTGACAGTATTCCGGACCCGTTTGAGCCGCCGAGTCAGGTTGGAGTCTTTATGGCTGGTGCGCAGCCTGTTCAGAACCCCGCTGCTGGAGCGGGAAACCCGGTGCCTTCTCCGGCTCAGGTGCTTATGGATCTCACGGACAAGATGACGGCCCTGCTAACCGCCATGGTTGACCCGGCAGATCAAGCTCAGCACGATGCAGAGGTGGCACAGTTAAAATTGGATCGAATGAAAGCTAAAGAGCATCTTGCAGCGGAAGGGATCAGGCTGGCCGCGGAGAGGGCGGCTCTCAATGCCCAAACTCAGCTGATTCAGGCGCAGTCCTTCCAACTCACGATGGATCAGAACGCGGCCAATCAGGTCATGAGAAGGAGGCATCAAAAGGCCCAATCTCGACTCCCTCCGGTTTACGATCCACGCAACCTCTTCAACACGCCAGGTGTAGGGTCTAGTAACCCGCCAGGGGTCATAGCGCCCGGGTCAGGATCCCTTATTCAGCCACGAGTGATGGGGCCTCCCCAGGTGCCCCCTGCCCCGCCTCAGTATGTGCCAATACCCCCGGGTCATTATAACAACCCGCTGGAGAACATGGTCGCTGCGGCAGCACGACTGGCGGCTCTCCTAGTTGACGGCGACTCTCCGACGGCTATTGAAACCCGCCGGGTCAGGGAACTCCTTCAGACAGCACTGGCACAGCAAGAGGCGTACTCCTACAGCCGGGACAGGATCCACTCGACCCCTCGTCCAGGCCAGAGCCCGAGTTACAGCCGGCACATGGTCTCAGCAATCGGCTCAAGTAACGTCCGACGCCATGACCCGCCCCCTGGCCATGGCCCGGCTCATAATGGAGCCTTTTACGCAGCAGACCAAGCACGGCAAGAGGCGGAGCAAGTGCCGCAATTGATGGCTTACCAGACCCCCCCGGCTTATCCGACGGCTTCCATTGATGTGGGTATCCCTACCAGGACCGGGGGTGTCCCTTGTTTAGTGCCAGCTATCCGTGATGAACGTCTACCTATGGATTTCAAGGGCCCTAGGAAGGTGCCTAATTACACAGCTGACTTACAACCCGCAGCCTGGATCAAGAGTTATGAGATGGCTATGGAGCTGCTGGAGGTCAGTGAGGCGGCCATGGCCAAGTATTTCACCATGATGTTAGATGGGACTGCCCGCACTTGGTTGAAAGGGCTACCACCGAATTCCATTGGGTCTTGGGCTGAGCTGAAGGCCCGGTTCATCCAAAACTTCAAAGATACCTGTAGGCAGTCTATGTCAATTGTGGATTTGACTAACTGCAAGCAGCAGGAGGGTGAGTCCACGACACATTGGGTTCGCCGGGTTAAGGAGATCATACATTCGTCAGACAAGATGGATGCCGGCTTAGCGGTTTTAATGCTGGAGCAGAATTGTCGTTTTGTGCCCCTGAAGATGAAACTCGGGCGGCTTAAGCGCGACTGCAGTGATATGGGTACACTAATGGCAGCCCTTGTCAAGTACGCCGATTCTGATGGTACCAAGGATCCCCCTTCAGATGATGAAAGGACAGGGAAGGGAAAGAAGAACGGCAATGGCAAGGGTCCTCAGTTTAACCCGGGGAACCAAGGAGGAGGCAAGCGCAAGGCAGATGGCAGCCTAGAGTTTGTGGCCAACGCCAGCGCACAAGGCAATAACCAGCGACGCAAGGGGAGGCCCCCTCCCTGAGGCGGCGGGTCAGGACCTTCACTGGAGCAGCTGTTGAATGATCCTTGTCCGAGACACGGCTCTAGAGAGAAGCCAGCGACTCATCTATGGAAGGATTGTGCAATCATGAAAGCCTTTAAAAACTACAATGGCCCGGGCGGCGGCTCAGGTGCCGGCGGCTCAGGTGCCGGCGGCTCAGGCGCCGGCGGCTTTCATGGCCCGGGGGGCGGCTCAAATTCTGGTCCTCAGAGCGGTCAAGGGGGCTTTAATCAATAGTCTGGCCAGGGTCATCAACAACAGCAGGGGGGTTATCAGACCAATCCAAAGCAGCTTAGCGGTGGACAGTATCATTTGTTTACCACTAGTTTGTGCAAGCGAGATCAGAAGCTTCACAAGAGGGCTGTGAATGCTGTTGAGCCGGCGATCCCACGCTACTTGCGGTGGTCTGAGCAACCTATAGTGTGGAGTAGGGAGGATCACCCTCCCCGGGTGGATAACCCGGGCCACTTGGCCTTAGTGGTGGCTCCTCAAGTGGGAGGATATAAATTCACAAAGGTGCTCATGGATGGAGGCAGCAGCATCAACATCCTCTATTATGAGACTTTTCGCCGTATGGGGTTGGTTGATAAGAACCTCAGCCAGTCGAACACTATCTTCCATGGCGTGGTACCTGGTAAGTCGGCTTATCCAGTCGGCAAGATCGAATTGGAAGTGGCTTTTGGTGATGAAAACAACTACAGGGTGGAGAAATTGACCTTTGAGGTGGTCAAGATAAGAAGTCCCTACCATGCTATATTTGGACGGCCAGCTTACGCCAAGTTCATGGCACGACCGTGTTATGTGTATTACAGCTCAAGATGCCGGGTCACAATGGGACCATTACGGTTCACGGCAGCCGGAAAGTGGCTCTGGAGTGTGAGGAAGGCGATGCGGCTTATGCAGAATCTGTGTGTGCTACAGAGGAGTTGAAGTTTTACAAGGACAATGTTGACCCAACGGATATGACCTCTCTGAAAAAGCCAACTACAGAACAAGAGCCGGCAATGAAATTTAAATCAGCTGATGAGACTAAACTTGTTGATTTTGTTCCAGGTGACTCATCTCAGCAGTTTAGCATCAGTGCAAATCTGGATCCAAAATAGGAAAGCGCGCTCATCGAGTTCATCCATGAGAATAGGGACATCTTCGCATGGAAACCTTCTGACATGCCAGGTGTACCTAGAGAACTCGCTGAGCATACTCTCAATGTTGATCCTAAATTTAAGCCAATCAGACAGTTCCTTCGGCGGTTTAATGAAGAGAGGCGGAAAGCTATTGGTGAAGAGGTGGCCCGGCTCTTGGCGGCCGGGTTTATCATTGAAGTCTTTCACCCAGAGTGGTTAGCTAACCCGGTGCTCGTACCCAAGAAGAATGGCACTTGGCGAATGTGTGTGGACTACACGGACTTAAACAAGGCATGTCCGACTGATCCTTTTGCCCTCCGCCGTATTGATCAAATCATTGATGCTACGACAGGTTGTGCACGTTTGAGTTTCTTGGATGCTTATTCCGGTTATCATCAGATTAAGATGGCATTTAAGGACCAGGAGAAGACGGCGTTCATCACTCCCTTTGGAGCCTTCTGCTACGTGTCTATGCCCTTTGGACTCAAGTGTGCATAGGCGACTTACCAGCGTTGTGTACAGAACTGTCTTCATAAACAGATCGGGCGCAATGTTCATGCTTAAGTGGACGATATTGTGGTTAAGTCCATCAAAGAGGAAACCCTGATAGATGATTTAAGGGAAACCTTTGGTAATCTCCGGGTCTATAAGATGATGCTTAATCCGGCCAAGTGTGTCTTTGGTGTTCCTGCAGGCAAACTCTTGGGCTTCTTGGTGTCTGAGGCATTGAGGCTAACCCGGAGAAGATCAAGGCCATCACCTCCCTGGCTAAGCCGGCGTGTATAAATGACGTTCAGCGCTTGGCGGGTCGCATTGCTGCTTTAAGCCGTTTTATAAGCCGTTTGGGTGAGAAGGCCATGCCCTTTATATCAGTTGATGAAGAAAACTGATAACTTTGTCTGGAATGATGCAGCTAATACCGCCTTTGAGGATTTGAAGAAGCAGCTGGCAGAGCCCCCAGTCCTTGCTGCTCCGGTTGATAAGGAGTCCTTGCTACTGTATGTGGCGGCAAACGCACGAGCCGTCAGTGTGGCTATTGTGGTAGAGCGCAAGGAGGCGGGTAAAGAACATCCGGTTTAGCGGCCGGTTTATTATGTCAGCGAAGTGCTCATTGAGTCCAAGCAACGGTACCCGCATTGGCAGAAGCTTGTGTATGGTGTGTTCATGGCAAGCCGGAAACTTAAGCATTATTTTCAGGGTCATCCCATCACTGTGGTCAGCTCTGCCCCCCTTGGTGACATCATCCAAAACAGAGAGGCCATAGGGAGAATTGCTAAGTGGGCTATAGAACTTGGACCTCATGGTCTCAAATATGTGCCACGCACTGCTGTTAAATCTCAGGCCTTGGTGGATTTCATCAATGATTGGACAGAGTCACAAGTGCCTGAGCAGAAGCCGGATAACACATATTGGACTATTCACTTCGATGGGTCCAGGCAGTTGGAGGGCTCGGGGGCTGGTGTTGTATTGGCTTCCCCTAAAGGTGACAAGTTCCATTATGTGCTATAGTTTATGTTTCCTTGCACTAACAATGCGGCTGAGTACGAGGCCTTGCTCCACGGTCTTCGGATGGCTAAGGAAATGAGCTTGAGGCGGGTAAGATGCTTCGGTGACTCAGACTTGGTGGCTCAACAAGTATCCGGCAAGTGGGACACTAAGGACCCGCTCATGGCGGCTTATCGCCGCGATGTTGATGCCATTGCTGGGCACTTTCAGGGCTACCAAGTAGAGCACATTGATCGCAGGAAGAACGAGGCGGCTGATGCCCTAAGCCAGCTAGGCTCTTAGCGAAAGCCGGTGCCGCCTAACACTTTCCTGGATGTCCTGTATAGCCCTTCGGTTAAGTTGCCTACGGAGGAAGACTTGGCTGTCCCTGACCCTGAGGCACGACTGGTGGCGGCTCTCCATATCATACCAGACTGGAGAATGCCATATCTGGCTTACATGACCCGGGGCGAGTTGCGTGAGGATGAAACTTTGGCCAGGCAAATAACCCGGCGGGCCAAGTCAATGATTGTTATCGATGGCGAGTTACATCATCGCAGTGTTACAGGAGCGTTTCAGCGTTGTGTCTCCCCTGAGGAAGGTCAAGAGATCTTGCGTGAGATCCATGAAGGGGATTATGGCCATCACGCCAGCTCAAAGTCTCTTGTGGCCAAGGCTTTTCGTCATGGTTTTTATTGGTTGACGGCTCATGCTGATGCAGAGGACTTGGTCAGTAAATGTGACGGTTGCCAGAGGTTCTCACGACGGGCTCATGTGCCGGCTCAGGAGCTGAGGATGATCCCAATCACTTGGCCCTTTGCGGTCTGGGGGCTTGATATGGTTGGGCCTTTTAAAAGGTCCAAGGATAAGAAGACCCACTTCTTGGTGGCAGTTGATAAGTTCACAAAGTGGGTGGAAGCTGAGCCAGTTAGCAAGTGCGATGCAGCCACGGCGGTTCAATTTATGAAAAAGGTGATTTTCCGCTTTGGTTTTCCGCACAGCATCATAACTGACAATGGCACCAATCTCTCCAAAGGCGCCATGGAAGAGTTTTGTCAACGAGAGCATATCCGACTTGATGTTTCCTCAGTGGCTCATCCTCAATCCAATGGTCAAGCTGAGAGAGCTAACCAGGAGATTCTGAAGGGCATCAAGCCCCGGCTTTTGGTCCCTTTGCAACAGACGCCGGGTTGTTGGGTGGAGGAGTTGCCCTCCGTCTTATGGAGCATCAACACTACTCCTAACAGATCTACAGGCTTCACGCCTTTCTTCATGGTTTATGGAGCAGAAGCAGTCCTCCCCAGCGACATCCGTCACGACTCACCTCGCGTGGCGGCTTATGTTGAGACGGATAATGAACAGGCGCGCCAAGATGCTCTCGACTTGTTGGACGAACAGCGTGATGTGGCAGCAGCCCGGTCAGCAATTTACCAACAAGACCTGCGCCGTTATCATAGCCGCCGGGTCAAATCCCGGGTCTTCCAGGAAGGCGACCTTGTGCTCCGGCTGATCCAGGATCAAGCAGATGCACACAAGTTATCCCCACCTTGGGAAGGGCCCTTTGTGGTCAGCAAGAACTTGCACAACGGGTCATATTATCTCATTGACATTCGGGAGCACAAAGATTCACATAAGTCGGAGGAGGAGACCCGTCGGCCGTGGAACATAGCTCAGCTTCGGCCTTACTACACTTGAGCCACCGGCTCTCGTGGTGTACATACTTATCTCAGCCATGTATATGTTATGATACGCAATAAAGCAGGACCTCTGTCCTTTTTTCTCCTCCAAATATGCACGTGTTGTTTTTACAAGATTACATGATAACTTAAAGTATGATCCGGCTTATGATCGTATTCGAATTTAGCCGTAAGCAGTAAAGTCACATGGGGGCTTCCTGTTCAAACATGGGTCGTATTCGAACCAAAGAGAACATAGTTGTCGATACCCATTTGATTGGCAAAGTGTCGAGCTCATTGGGAAGTTACCTTTGGTCATATTTGAATCATAGTTTAACCCCTCTGAGAACCGACGTGGATCGTATTCGAATCAGCGTCGTTAAACAATTCTTGAAATCACTTGGGGGCTTCCTGTTCAAACATGGGTCGTATTCGAACCAAAGAGAACATAGCTGTCGATACCCATTTGATTGGCAAAGTGCCGAGCTCATTGGGAAGTTACCTTTGGTCATATTTGAATCATAGTTTAACCCCTCTAAGAACCGACGTGGATCGTATTCGAATCAGCGTCGTTAAACAATTCTTGAAATCACTTGGGGGCTTCCTGTTCAAACATGGGTCGTATTCGAACCAAAGAGAACATAGCTGTCGGTACCCTCTTGATTGGCATCGCCACACCCACTGGGGGCTATGTGATCGTATCCGAATCTTAGCTTAACCCCTTTGGGCCGGGTTTCTGGTCGTATTCGAACTGGAAGCCCCTAAGTTCCTATGTTCTATCACAAGTTTACTCTGATTATGTCAAGGTGTGTACGGCCGGGTCTCGCTTTGCCGGCTTAACTTTGGTTTACAGTGTTAGTTGAACACCTTGGGTGTCATCAAGACAGGTAACTCGGAGTTAAGATACCAACCTTGTTACCCGGGTTATCTAAACCAGAAGTATGCTTACAGGCCGCTAAGGGTGTTATTACGACTGTGTTAAGGATATAATTGAGGACCGATCTTTTTTGATTCATATTCCGGGTTATCTATCCGAAACACCTGATTCTCAGGGCGGTAAGCTGCCTCGAGACTTGTGATTTGCCTTTCTATGCGGGATACTTAAAGGCACCTCTTTGAGGTTGAGAAAAACAAAGGGATGATTATGACCCGGAGAAACATCAAAGAGACAACTTCAAAAGACCTTGGCATTCAATATGTGCACGATGGCACGACAGAGATAGACTGTTGCACCTACTTTATTACAAAACTCATCAAATCTAACAAGGATGGTGCATTGTTTGGTAAACCGACAGCCGAGTTACAATGCCCGCTGAGTGGAAGTCTCCGGCTCGTTCCTGTCCTCTCCTCCGGCTGATCCCAAGACCTGGAAGGTTGATGACTTCCAGTCGATGCCGCTGAGAGCCTCGAATTGGGCTTCCTCGTCAATTAACCCGGCCCGGTCAATCTCCGGGGCGAAGGTGTGCTGACGAGCCGGCGGGATCAGGTTGAGGGCTTCATAGCGAGGGGTTGGAATCCTCTGATTCTCCGCGTCATAACCCGGCTGGTACTTGGTCAGATCTGTGTCATTCCCGATGAGGGTGGCCACCGGGCGTACAGCCTTCACGCACGCCGCGAAGTCCTTCTGATCGAAAGCTGAGCCGTCTTCCTTCAGGCTTGGATAGCCAAGGGCGATGTCCGCCGGGTCTAACTCCGGCAGGAATGCCTTGGCCCGGCTCAGCGCGGCGATTGCTCCGGCTCTCGTAGAAGCCCGTCGCAGCTCTTGGATCCGCTGAGGCAGAACGGCGAGCCGGCACAGGACTTCTGCCAGGTGAGTCGGCACCTCGTTGGATAGGGCCACCACAGCTAAGGCACGCTATGACCCAATGTAGAGCTGCTCCACCAGGGTATACACGGCCTTTAGCTTGGTGACCACGCTCTAGTTGAGGTTGGCACTTCTGGGACCTGTTTAACAGAATCAAGTAAGTCGGTGACAAGGATGAATCATGAGATATAAACATTCTAACATTGATGAAAGCCGGTGAGGCGACTTACCGAAGATGGCGGCCACCATTTGGGAAACCTGGCGCTTTAGGCCGGAGAGCTTGGCGGTCTTCTCAGAGAGAGCCTTTTCCGCCTGTTCCGCCCGGGTCATCAGTGCGGCCTTCTCTTCGGGCCAGGCTTTTCGCTCAGCATCAAATTCTGTCTTCAACTTCTCTTGAGCAGCGATGCTGGATACAAACTTGGCGTTTGCCTTCCGGGTCTCCATCTCCTGCGTCTTCAGCCGGCTCTTGAGATCTGCAAGGTCTGCCTCTAGCTTCTTGCCAACAGCCTGCATAAATTTCCGGGTTATTAACAGTCATTATATAAGTCCCAAGCATTTTCCAAGCAAAGACACTTGGCACTTGGGGGCTAATGCATATTGAACGTATCTATCTACATACTGCCGGCTCAATTGAGTAAGCCAGAACCTAAGTCTACAACATATTCAAATCATAAGTTGTCGACTTGGGGGCTAGCATGGCAAAGGTAACTATGCAGTAAGTAAGAAGATAGCAGAAGGATACCTCAGATTTTTGCTGGATCTGGTTTACCATGGCGACCTCGGCGTCCCGGCTCTTGTGTACTTGGCTGATGTAGCCAGAGACGAGCTCTCCAATGCTCAGGTTGCTGTAGTTGGAGAGGTCCAGATTCGCCCGGTGGGGCTGCAGCAACTCCCCCTTAGCGGAGCACTTGGCCAACACGGTCGGTCTCCCCGGCTCAACATACTCCGTCCGGGTGATTACCATGTCCGGGTCGTCTGCTGGTGGAGCTGAGCCGGAGGCCTCCGGGTTAACCGAAGCTTCGGTCGTTGCCTTGGTAGTTGGGGCGGTGGCTTCAGGTGCCGTGTCCATTGGAGTGGTGGCTTCGGGGGCGGAGGCAGCTGGCGGTTCTTGGACTGTCACCGCCGGCTCAGGCAAATCCGGCACTCCGGCCGACTTGGTTTTCTTCACCCTCTTGGTGAGCTTTGCCTGGGCAATGAAAGAACAACAAAGGTTAGTACAAAGAATATGAGTAAAGGTTAGAACAACATGAGATGATTGTTTTTACCCGGGCGCGGTCTTCAAAGCCGGCAGATTTGACTGCATGGAGTCACCCAAAGAGGGGGAGGTCTCCTGGTAATTGGAGTCAGAAGAGTTGAGTGGCTGACGGATAACACCCGCCAACGGGTGAAAAGGGTACAAGTGGGAAATAACCTCAGTCCGGCGCTTCCTTGTTGCGTCGGGTAACCCGGCGGAGAGGTCGGTGTCCTTGTTGGTCCGGGTGTGACGCCGGCTTTCGTGAACCTGTCGCTTCAAAAGAAATTGAGGGTCTTGATGAGCTAAAGGATGTGAAAAGCTTACTTTCCGGGTTACCCTTCGGACTTTCAGCTGTGGCAAGGGCTCCGAGTCGGAGGAAAGTGACATTACCTCTTCAACCACTGGGTTACTTGCGCCGGTGTCATCCTGTCAATAAGCAAGTATTGATAAGGCGGACAGCAGCAAACAGTGAATATAGTAAGGATTTAAATGATCAGGAGTTACCTCTGACTCGGAGCTGTCGCTTAATTGCATCAGCTCCGAAGCAGTAGGCCTGCTTCCTTTTTTGCGAGCGGCGGCTTTCTTCGCCTTCCTGGCTTTCTTGGCCGCCTCATGGTCATATTTGACCTGCCAGAACTTATCATCAGCCTGAAATATACAATGATGAATTCTTAAAACGGTTCAGATGAAGGTTATATGCAGACGAAGATAAAAAGTTAAAGTCAGCGGCTTACCGCTGGGGCTGGATTGGTCTTGCAGAAGGGGGCTAACCCGGTCCTTCCGCAGTCTGCCAGGCTCTCGTTTAAAAGAGCCTTGGTCTCCTCCTCTGCAACGTCTTCTGGAAGATCATTGCGGCTGTGCCTCTGAGGGTCATCCTTTCGCCCTGTGTACTCACACATTAAGCCGGGGCGGCGGCTCAATGGGATCACCCGCCATGAGATCCAGACCCGGACCAGGTCGATTCCGTTCAGACCGTTGCCCAGGAGGGCCTTGATTTTGTTGATAGTAGGAAGCAGAGGCTGGCGCTCCGCTTGAGTCAGCTTGTCCGACAGTGGGTGAGTCGGCTCCAGACGTGTTAGGCGAAAGCCGGGCAGCGGGCTTTCATCAGCCGGGGACGTATCTTGGCAGTAGAACCAAGTCATGTTCCAGTCCTTGGGGTGGCTCGGCGGCTGTGCGTAAGGGAAAAGACAGTCCCTACGCTGCTGGATGGAAATGCCACCTAACTCCAGACTTGGCCCGTTGGCGCACTCATTCTGGCGGTTTAAGTAAAAAAGCTCTCTGAAGAGCAGCAGACTAGGTTCTTCTCCTAGGTAAACCTCGCAGAAGACTTGAAAATTGCAGATATTGGATACGGAGTTGGGTCCTATATCTTGAGGCCGCAAGTCGAAGAAGTTGAGCACGTCCCTAAAAAACTTTGAGTCGGGCGGTGCGAAGCCCCGGCTCATGTGATCCGCGAAAATCACTACCTCCCTGTCCTTTGGCTGTGGTCTCTCTTCTGACGGGTCAGGGGCACGGTAGGACATGACTTCTTTCTTAGGCAGATATCCGGACTTAACAAAATTGGCTAGGGTCTCGTTGGTGACGTTGGACCTCATCCAGTTGCAAGTGATGGGAGCCTTAGGAGGCATGGTGAAAGTTGGCAGTCTATGACAAAAAGGAAAAATGTCCGGGTTAATTATAAGCCGGAGATCTACAGTTCAAAACTAAGGTGGCGGCTTATGAAGGGGACTAATGATATATACTCTGGTACAATGGGTTATTTAAGCCACAGGGGCATTCAGAGTAAGTTGGTTATCTACGGCCTTACCACAGTTAAGCCGGAGGATTCTACGAAGCATGGTTTTCTTTAAAGCCGGAGGATTCTACGGCGCGTGGTTTCTTTAAACCGGAATTGTAAGCCGCCAAGATTCAATGGTTGCAGTTTTTACTAAGTGTGGTAAAACAGGTTTCACATATTGCAGTAACTTTTTTTGGATCAAAATGGTCGGGCAAAGGAAAAAATTTCTAGACCTAGAAACCGAAGTGAGGGAGTTCTTGGGTTTGAACAAGGTTCTTATGCAGTACAAGGAAGGCTACTTGCGTGTGAAATGGATCTTAAAACAACTACCGCACTAGTTCTATGCAGGCCTAAGATCAAGTAGGAGCAGTAACTAGGAGAACTACCGAACTTGCGGGCAATGGTGACGAACACGAAGAACGTGGATGAACCCTACTGCAGATCTACTCTACGGGGTAGTGAGAACTTACCGGAGCTAAAGAGGTGCGGGAGTCGCCGCCGTTTATCTGGTCCGAGTCAGGGTGATGCAGCGGCCAAGGTTGACGAAGACCGGAGGAGACGACGGCGGCGGAGTGCGAGCTCAGTGAGAGAGGCAGCGGTGCGAGGAGGAAGAAGAGTGGCAGAGAAGCCCGTCGGGCCGGCCTATTTATAAGGCGAGCTCATAAAGCGGGCGCGAGAATCAAGGAGACCGTAGCGTGATTATCTCCCCCCCACGACGCCTCGATTTTCGGGATGACAGTAAAAGCAAAGATCCGTTGCGGATCCGGTGGAGTAAAAAATGGTCTTAATGGAAGATGACATCATGGCGGATTATCCGGAGTCCAGAGGATGACGTGACGCCGGGTTATGGCCTCACATGAAAGGTAAGCCGGAGATTTTTTCTGTCGGAAGAGTTGAAGATTGACATGAGCCGGCTCAAATCAATCTGGGGCCTAATGTTGAGGATATAGACCATAGAGTCACCTGCCAGGAGGGGCCGGGTTACTCTAATGGTCATTACCAGAAGCCCGGAGCCAAGCTTGAAGACGGTGGGCCAGAGATGGGCTTAAGACCCGGATATGGCTTAAGGCCCGTAGTTACAATCGTTATTATGGTAGAACTTGTAGTGCAAAGCAAGTATGATTGAGAGTCGGAGCCGGACGCTCTTATGAGCCGGCCGGGACTCTGAGGGCTGCTGGGCGTCAGCCTCCCTATATAAAGGGACGACCTGGCAGCGGTTTAGGGACAAGAACAATCTCATCGAGAGTCGGGCATAGCAGTTTAGCTCCCTGGTGATCGTAACCCTAATCAATATCACCTCAAACTGGACGTAGGCTTTTACCTTCACCGTAAGGGGCCGAACCAGTATAACCCTCGTGTTCCTTGTCCCGCATTAACCCCTTCAAGCTTCCTAGTTGCGATGGCTCCACGACTAAGTCCTAGCTCGAGGACATCTGCCGTGATAATTCCACGACATGAACTTAATGTTAACAGGCTGACAGCAAAATTATTTAGCAATTTGAGAGCAAGATTACAACAAGCTACAGCAGGCTATAAATACAACCAAAGTGATATTATAGAAAACTTCCTTAGTGAACATCTCCATATTATGCATAGGTTAATTGGTAGCATCGAGCAAAGATAGCAACATGATATAACAGTTCCAACAATGACAGAACATTAACAACAAGTAGCCCACTTCACAAGCTTGATGCACTCACTACAGGGCACCTAAAAATACAAGGCTTGCACATCTATAAATATGGCATGGAGATGTTCCTAAAACATGTAGACATGATGCCCCAAAGATGCACACACAAAATGCAACGAAAAAGACAAAACATCAAGTTATAACAGTCTCAGCAGGTTAACATCATATAGCACTCTTTCAACAATGATTATAGCATCAAAATGAGCTCAAACAAGCATGCCACGATGGAACAAAATGTAGAGCGTCTCATGGAGAACATTTTGATATATCATATGCACAAAACGGATCTATATGCATGAAGTTATGACATGTCAAAGTTAGCACCAGAATATGAAAACTTAAGGAAAATATACCACTGCGATCTAGGGTTTGCACGGTTTCTAAAGCAGCGCGGATCTCGCCGGGATTTGCTCGCCGGAGGAAGTAGACGGCGGCCGGAGCTCGAGGAAGGAGATGGCCGGAGAGGGGGGGCGCCAGATCTTGCACGAGGGGGTCCTGGGCAGTGCCGGAACGGCGACCACCGACGCGGGCAGAGCTCGGGTCCCGCGGCTGGACCCGGCGACGGCGGCAGGGCGGCGGAGCTCCTCCGTCACCGTCGGCAGGGCGGCAGAAGGAACCGGGCGGCGCGGCATAGGGGAACGCGGGGACGGGCGCGTGCGGCGTCGCATGGTCGGCAGCGCGCGTCGGCGAGGCGACGTGGCCGGCGAGCGGGATCGGGCCGCATGAGCGGCGCGGCTGGAACAGGCGCGGGGTGCGCGGGCTCGTCAGGGCTGCTGCGGCGGCGGCTCGGGCTAGGGCGGGCTGCGCCTGGGCCTGCGGGGGAAGGAGAGAGGAGGCTGGAGGCGCGGAGGCGACAAGTGTCGCGCTGTGGTTGGCGGGGAGCGGCGGCTGCGGCGGCGCTAACTGCCCAGTGGTGCGCCAAGTGGCGGAGGTGGATCCGGGCGGCGCTGATAGCGAGGGAGGTGGGATTGCGGATGGAGGTTAGGAGAGGCTAGGGCCTGCCCAAAATGGCATGGGGGTCTATTTATAGCGGTTTTTAGCTAGGGTTTGGATATAGGGGGTTTTCGGACCGTGTGATCGCCATCGGACGGCTCCGGACGCGAGGAGGGGGGGTCTAGGTGGGCTAGACGGGCTGTGCAGAGTGGGTGTGGGCTGAGAAGAGAGAAGAGAAGTGCAGCCCGACAACGGTTTTCGGAGACCGAAAACGTCCGACGTTTGACCGGTAACGACGCCACTATAAGTTTAACGATTGGGCTATCAAACGGGCTTCGAATGCGACGAAACTTGACAGGCGCTCTGTCTACACTATAATAAGAGCGCACACCAAATTTTGACCCATTCCGAGAACATTTTTCGGCCACTTATAAAATAATATTTCAGAGGTGCCGCGGGCGTGTGCGAGTGTGTCTGGGCTCGAAACGGACAACGGAAGGAGCAGGAAGACCGGGACGGATGCATGTTTTACAAATATGAGGATGCAAAGCATATCATGACATGGCAAAATGCAACACGCAAGCAAATGACATGGCAAGGACGACGAATAACAGACGAACACCTGGCGCATCGGATCCGGGGCGTTACACCAGGGCGGTGGACGACGACGAGGCCTACGAAGGGAATGACATGGAGCCGGGGAAGACACGGCAGTGGCTGCGCACGCGGTGGGGAGTATGAGGGTTGACTGGTTCGGCTGCCGTCGCCGGAAAATAATAGGAGGCGTGGGTGAGTAGAGGGATAGCCAGGCTAGGGATGCGAGTATGGTGGGGCCATGAGGCCTGCCCGGCAGCACAGCCGGCCACGGGAGGCGGGAGCAGGTGGTTCCGCCGGCACTGGTTTGGGCGGCTGGAGCAGGAAGATCAGAGACTGAAGAAGCACGATTGCCGTTAGATTGACATCTAACGGTCTGACGCTGGTAGAGTCGATTGTTGACTAAGTTTCGTTTTTTGAGAAACCTTGTGTACGCATGAACTTAGTAGGCCCACAAGTCAGCCTCCAAATCTGTGGCAGACAACATAGAGCCCATTTGCTATTTTTTTAATAATTTGCAGCCCATTTGCTAATTCTTAAGTAATTTATTACATCCCATTTTCTTCCCAGGACCACGGTCAAAAAATTCAACCTTATTTTGCATATTTCGGTGGAGTCCGAACTATTGTAATCGTGAAATGATAAACATTTTTTTAAGAACTTATTGATTTTCCAAAAAAATCTTTTTGTTTTTGTAAGCAAACAAGACATGGGACAATTGAGTTGGTTTAAGGGAAAACCAGTGGTAAAAAAATCAGCGCTGGGAGGGAAAACAACAACAAAAATAAGGATGTAAATATGAAAAGGGAACTTTATGTATTTTCAATATAATGATACGCGTATATGAACTAGTAAAACTATAGGTAGAGATTAGAAAACGGAAGTAGGACATGGCGTTTCAAGAGGAAAATAGAACTGTGCTGTCTGTTTAATTCAGTAAAAAAACTGCCTGCAGATGTTGTAAGACAAAATATAACTAACGCTGGCGGGCCAGAGGCCAGTAGATACCTTCTGGATCTTTGTGCCCCATTGTCGTCATGGGCTGGGCCTGTTAAAAACAAAACCACGCCTGGGCAGTCTACAGCCCAGTTGAAACTTGCTCGACCTGAAAAAACAATATACCTGCTCAATAAACGAGAGAATTCTGCAAGTACAGACTGATAACTGGGATGCAACAGGTACATTGTTTTTTCATCGTGATAATAAGTGCATGCACTTGTTTTGAAAAATTTGGAGAACTGGGAATTCGAATGGCAGGTGCTTATGCTACCCATCAAATAAAAATTAGGTGCCTGAAAATTCATTACGAAACAAGTGATTCATCTTTATATCCACGTCGACCCTCAGCATGATGGTTGGAAGCAAATGCCAAGTTC
Source organism: Aegilops tauschii subsp. strangulata (assembly GCF_002575655.3). Lineage (NCBI taxonomy): Eukaryota > Viridiplantae > Streptophyta > Magnoliopsida > Poales > Poaceae > Aegilops > Aegilops tauschii. The sequence continues at coordinate 292,774,063 of NC_053038.3, forward strand.
ATACCGAAAGATCGGTAACAACAATACCAACTTGCGGACGACAAGGTAGTACAAGTACCAATACCAAACTAATTTATAATCTTTTTAGTCCAGTCCCTAGTGTTCATCTGGTAGAAAATCTTGCAGAGGACCAGCTCCCGCTCCTTCTCTTGCTCTAGGTCCTCGAGGTGGTACTGGTGCATCACCCAGTTGGTCCTCTGCTAGTCGAAGTTCTTGTTGGTGTGCAGCACCAGAACCTTTTTGATGCCCGTCTGCCGGCCGTTGACCATCACCGGCAAGGTATTGTCGGTCTTGTGCCACATCGCGTGCATGCCACACTCCGACTGTATATTGCGACGCGTCCACGTGCCCTTTTTGAATGCCCTGGAATTGCGCTGGAAGAAATGCTTGCTTAGGCCACTCAGTGTGATACCTGCAGTATTGTCGTATACAGGTTTTAGTGTACGTAGTTGGCATTTTCATAACATCTTTGGCATGTTGCAGTCACTTGTTTCACTTTTTATTCACTGTCAAATTGTAATTGCTTCACTAGGTCTGCGTCTAAAAAGAAAAATATAGCTATAAACAAAGGAATATGTTTGTGCAAGTAGATGGCCGATCGGTGTCTTACCTGGAAGTTTCTCAGGATGGGTCTACCATATGTCGTGCTCGCTGTTAATGGTTGGTATGAACAAATCGATGAGAGGGTGAGATCTCGCGCTGTCAGCACTCACTTTGGCCTCAAGGTGCTCGATCAGCTCCTGATCCATGGGATCGAACTTGACGCCAGCCGGCAGCACCGGCCAATCCGTCTTGGAGTTGCATCGGTTAATTCCAGTTATATGGTACTCAATGTATGATCAATCGACATTTTAGGTGAATGATGAATGATTTCGACAGATAAGTGGTAGTACTCCAAATCTGAAGTCCACAATACCCGAACACGTCGCCGGGATTCTTGTGTCACCTCACGCGCATCGTGTTGTCACGTCAATTCAATGTGAGGATATTATGAATAATTTGGCCGACGTATACTAGTACTGCTACTGTACTACTTACTAGTCGTATTTAGTGTCACATTTTAACCATAGGTTTAACTAACAAAATTTCAATGCATGTCAACGAAAATTATTCCATTGGAAACTATGTTCAAATACGAATAAAACGATATAATTTTTTGTGACATGAATTAACATTTAGTTCGTGAAATTTGTGGTCAAATTTGACACAAATTACAAAGGGGACCAATAAACCAGAAGGGAGCTAGTAGTATGAGTAGCGCAATATACGGTATAGAGGACTAGTACAAATTTAGAAATGGAGTAAGAATTTACAAGGATGTGCGACAGACTTTTTAGGCTACATGAGTAATACAAAATATAATTCCCATTGGACAACACTTTCACCAACAAGTACGCACAATATCCTAATTGATATATATATATATATAGGACAAATTTTATCTACATACATTGGTAGTTACCTCTTACCTCTCTGTCTGCCATGTGTCATCTCACGCAGCGAAGCCAAGCGGGTTAGCGAACAAAAAAGATCCGTTAACGTCCCACCGTCTAGTTAGTTGTGCAGGGTTAGTTGAATAGCCTACTAATATCCAGGCCGCATGCACCACATCTGATTGCGTGGATAAGGCTTACTTTTTTTAAATCCTGGATGAGGGCTAGCTTGCTTGATCGCATGTACTTGCAAAGGAAAACAAATCTTGGCATCCATACTCGTTATTATGTCTACTTCATACTTACAAAATTATCATAGGACATATTCTATTTTTCAGGAAATTTTCAGTATACTCCAATTTTTATAGCATATATGCTATATTTCCCAAATGCTATTCTACAAAATCATAGAATATATACTACATAGTCATCAAGAGTATGATGTGTGTCTTGTACAATCGATGGAGAAGCATGTTACATGGAGTATGTACTTGTCGAGTATGGAGTATAAAGGGAAGGAGTTTGTCAATGGAATTAATCAAGAGGGTATTTAATACTAATATTACTATGTGGATGACAGCCATAAAATTTCTCAAGCACCTATCGTACTTGCATGTAGTATGTAGATTAGAAGAAAAGAGTATATGACAAAAAGTAGTATGGAGTATCATGAAAGAGGTAGTATGGTAGTATGTAGTATTATCTTATCAGAGGTAGTATGTCAATGGAACTAAACAAGCGTAGAGGAACGATCATAATTTGATATGGGTGTGTACATGTAATTTCTTAGTCACGTAACAAAAGATATGGGTAGTACTGTAGTATGTAGATTAGAAGAAAAGGAGTATATGACAAAAAGGTAGTATATGGTATGATATACTATAGACATATGTACGTGTAGACCAGTACAAACTGTTCGTCCATAATTTCTACATCTCTACATGATAATGAAATTTTGATATACACAATATAGTCTTGTTTCCATCGATGCATATGTTCCAGAGTTGGTGTCGATGCAGGAGTAGTCAGCTCGTCACCGACGACTAGTTGCGCGCGTGGTACATCTAGTGTAATATGACACACTAGTGGAGGAAGTTGCCAATCAAAACCGGAGCGGATGGATGCGCCGTCACCGGCGACGGCTCCAAAGTGGTGACACCTTGCGCACGCTCCGAGGAGACATCGTTGGTCTTCCTCTGGTTGCCTTACCGAACGCCTTGCTCCTGTCGTCACATCGGCATCTTCAAAATCATGGTTTCACCGACTAGAAAGAACCGTAGAAGATGGTAAGGTCAATGAGGGGGCATGAATTCGTTAGAGTTTGAAATCTGATCAGACTATGATATCGTTAATCCAACTAAGCAATAAAGAAAAGAAATTTGGCGTATATACCTGGCTTGTGTGGTACTCAGAACGACAACGACCAGCTGTTATTTCACTGTCTCGCCGGCGGCAAAAGAATACTCACGACGACGCTGATCCTCCGTGTGCAGCCGGTGATGAAAGTGTCGCCCAGGCAAAACGTAGATAGTTAACAAATATGTTTGTTGTTGGTAATGAGAAGATAGAAATGATACTATTTTTACGTAGAGAGCGAAATGGTAGGTTGGTTAGTAAGCGAATAAGGATGTGAGACGAGTAGATAGAATTGCCATTCAAAAATTGGGATAAGCTCACGGCCAGATCGACGTGGATAACTACCAAATAAACTAATCAAAATAATTAATGAAAATTCTAAACGGATCGGGTGGAACCTCATCTAGCCCGCTAGGCATTCTTAAAAAAATAGCACAGCCGATCTAGGGGCGTGAGATGAACGGTGGATTCTTAGGTGGTAACTACCACTACATGGTAGTATCTATTTTCCCTATATATATATATACACACACACACATATATATATAAATATATATATATGGCTTCTGCACAGCATCTCCAGCATCATTATCAGTACATCCTATGGAGGTGAGTTAGGATGCACTTGATCCCAGAAAGGTATCTATCCTTTAAACCAGAGGAGTGCTTCAAACTAACAACAGTACATAATATTCAACAAAAGAGGGTCATGCTACAGCAGCAGGATACATGGCTCAGTCTAGATATCAGTACGAATCAAGCTGTGCATATTTGCAGTTGGGATGAACCACATCGCCGCATGTCGGGTTTGCAAAAGCCATCCATCACATGGAAGCTTGATGCCCTTCACAGACTGAAGATTATCTGTCAACAAGCTATGTTGACGAATCTCTGAATATGGTGATTCATGAAACCCATGGTATGATGTGTAAACACAGTTCCCCCTGGCGAATGGAAGTTGCATAGCACGGTAATCATTGCTGGTGATATGATCGATGATTGGTTGGATGATCGGATAATTGAGCCCGAGGAACATGGAGTGGTTGCCGAGGCTGTAAACCCGCCTCTAGTTGAATACGCCTGGCCCAACGGAGCTGGGATCTTTCTCGAACATGAAGCAGCAATAGACATCAATGTCACGAACGCCCCGAGCATTGTACTACATATGGTTTGATGTAATGGTTTGGTCAATTTGGTACGTGCAAATGAGCATCAAATAACCGCCGTCGGCTGAACGAGCGATAAACCACCACCCATCGGCTGGTATGATTCCAGGTCCTGGAATCATGAAGGCCAGCGCATTTGTGTCTGCTGCAACAATTCAAATTGGAGACCAAAAGGACAAAAATAAATAATCATGTTCAGAGTATGTGTGGAATTAAGATTATTATAACAATGACACATATCATAGACAGAGAATTGCAATGTCGTGGTCATAATTATACCCCAAGTTCAAAAAATAAGCCAATGGCTTTCATATTCCAGCAATATATCATGGTTCAAACATCTTGTAACAATGAGAGTGTCAGGACCCCGATCCTAAGTCACACCGATCTAGCATGTAACACATCATATCACTTTGTGGCCTCACGCACGGTATTCCCACGGGTGCCACCTTACCTGGCCCGGGACCGTTTGCGCCTTTTGGCTCACGTATATGATAGTGTCGCTAGCATCCATATGACAGAGAACCCGGGCTGACATGACTAGTCGTAAACCCAAGGTGGCACAAACTTACAGGAACAGGCATACATGACCCAGTAACGAACGTGTCGGTCATCAGCGAGTGAATCCGGGCTGTAGCAACTGGGCTAATAGGACTCGGGAGAATCCGGGCTGTAGCGGGCTAACAGGACTCCGGTAGACACCGCGTGACATTTCCCCGAAGGGACAGACACATGAATGAAGAAGGACACATGCCGGCCAGTCTAGATGTTCCGGAGTAGTAGTAACTGGGCTAGCAGGACTCCGATAAACCGGGCTGTAGCAGACTACCATGGCTCAGTGGAAGCACTAGACTACATTTCCCCAGAAGAGAGGCTACCAAGGATAGACAACTAGGTTGTCGGATCCCACAGATACCAAGCATTTCAATCATACACACAATATGCTCGATATGTGCAAATACAACATGGCATCACAACAAGACTCTACGACTCAGATTATTTATTCATTAGGCTCCGAGGAGCCAAGTATTACAAACATGGGTCTCATGACCCAACATACAGGGCATACAAGGAACAAGCACATGCGGAAGCTTAACTTGTCTGCGTACAGACAACTACAAATGAAAAAGGCTGAGAAGCCTGACTATCTACAAGATCCCGCCGAGGGCACAAGATCGTAGCTGAGGTAACAAGCTAAACGTCGAAGTCCACGCGGAACTACTAGTGAGACTGAAGTCTCTCTGCAAAAACATAAATTAAGCAAACGTGAGTACAAATGTACCCAGCAAGACTTACATCAGATCTAGCTACATATGCATCAGTATCAACAAAGGGGGGGGGTGGAGTTTAACTGCAGCAAGCCAGCTTTGACTCGGTGGCTATCCTGAACTATGACTGCAAGTAACTCTTTTGAGGTGGCGCACACGAGTCCACATATTCACCAATCAATACACCACTATGGATCCGCTCCCGTCTCCCCACGAAAAGGCCATCCATAGCACTCACGCTTATCTTGCGTATTTTAGAGTATCCACTTTCACTTGTCTATGAACTATACAGGCAACCCAGAAGTCCTTTACCGCGGACACGGCTATTCGAATAGATGATGTTAACCCTGCAGGGGTGTACTTTTTCACACACGCTCTCGCCACTTACCACCATGTACATGTCGTGTATCTCGGCAACCTTCAAGCATAAGCCTGGCGAGGGAGTCGGCCATGACCTGACTAACCACACAAGTCTCTAGTCCATGTTTATCGCCTATTCGGGTTCCATCCGCAAGGAGATCCGGCCGGGGTGTCGCTCACAGGCCCAAATGATGTGAGACGGGTTCCCAAGCCCACCATCTGAGTGCCACTTGGTACACTGCACGGTGTGCCTAGTCTGTCCCAAGCCCACCTATACCGGGTGCCACCTGGTAGACTACTAACACTACCTACAAACACCAGAAACTAGTTGCAACTCCTAGACAAAGATCGGGGTGATTAATAATCCAAGAGGGGTCGAGTTACCGGAACCCAATGTGTGGTAGTAACTGTTCATGGATCACAAACACAGAACTCAATTCCTGAGGACGGTTTCAATGAGACAACCCACCATGTACTCCTACATGGCCTATCACCGCTACCTTTACCAAATCGTGTTCACACACTTAGCTCTCAATAGTAAGACATGTTCACCACATTCCAATTCATCTCCGATGAATCAGACCTGGCTCAACTCTAAGCAGTAGCAGGCATGACAACAAGAATGAATGAGTAGGCACATCAGGGCTCAAACAACTCCTACTCATGCTAGTGGGTTTCATCTATTTACTGTGGCAATGACAGGTCATGCAGAGGAAAGGGGTTCGACTACCGCAGCATGTAACAGTAGAATCGTTGTTGTCCTAATGCAATAACAGAGAGTAGGAGAGAGAGAATGGGATTGTATCAGAATGAACAAGGGGTTTTTGCTTGCCTGGCTCTTCTGAAGATAGTATAGCTCTTCATCGGTGTCATCGAACTCATCGTCGGAACATACGTCTATTGAGGGGGCAACAAATACCGGCAAACAGAGAAAGAACACAATCAATGCAATGCAACAATATGATGCATGATCATGACATGGCAATATGTTGTGATTTGGGCTAATGCAACAGAAAGTCATTTTGATTGAAGTGGAATTCAAAGCTAGATCGAATTCCAACTCCAAGTCTATTTTCAAATTTGTCCTAATCATGTTTCATCCTAAACAGTGAGGTTAACTTGTTCAAACATGCATGAAAATGGTACAGATGGAAAGATTGGATTTTTGATCATTTTTCATATATATAATTTATTTCATTTGGAGTTATAGATTAATTTCTATGATTTTTTGAAGTTTAGGTTATTTTCTAAAATTCATAAATCATTTCTGATCTATTTTAAATTCTAGAAAATAGTTACATCGTCATCATGACATCGGGACGACGTCAGCAGGTTAACGGAGCTGACCGGGGTCAAACCTGGCATGTGGGGTTGACACGTCACTAACACAGGGGTTAACCGGGTCTAATCCCGCGTTGACTGGGGTTTGACTCGTTGCGGGCCTGCTGTCAGTGGCTGTGGGGGAGTCTAGCAGGCAGGCATTAGCACTAATGATAGTGCCACATCAGCTCGCCGAAGTTTGGCTGGCGGCGGCCATTTCCGCGACGGAGGGTGTCGGGTTTGAGCTACGGTCGACGGTTTCGAGCGCGGTTTGCGGCTATGGGTTACTGGCGCACGCGCGCATACAGAGGTTGCCACGGGAGGGAGCGAGGTGGACTGTAGCGGCGGTGGCGTCGAGCTGGGTGGCGGTTGGAGTTCGGGCTCGGTCATGCGCGAGGCTACGGTGCATGGAGGGGCTAGGTGAAGTGCCCTACAGGCTCCTAGGAATTCTAGGAGTTCAACGGCGTGCTCAGACGTGACCGAATCAAGCCATGGCCGCGACGACGACATGGCCGGTGGCAGCGAGCTTCGGTTGCGGTGGGACGGCGGCTACGACATGAGTTTGAGCAGGGGACAGGGGGAATAAGGAGCGGGGCTCACGGGTAGGTGGATGGTGCATATGGCAGAATCGGGGAAGCGATGTTTGTCGTGAATGGACGGCGGCGATCCACGGGGTCCGAGGGTGAAGACGACGATGGTGGCGATGAAGCAGGGCCTCCGGGCATCGCGTAGCTCAGTGGAGAGGGCGAGGAAGACGCGACGGAGCTTCTGGACCAAGCGGCAGGGCGAGGGGTGGCCGGTAGCCACGGGTACGGCGGCCGGTGTCGGCGAGCTCGCTCGCTCGAGCTCGTGTTCTTGCGGGAGAGAGGGGAAAGTGGGTGAGAGTGAGAGGCTTGTGCACGGGGCGTGCGTGGCGTCGTCCGTGAGGTCTAGAGGGAGGCGGCAAGTAGGAGGTGGGCGGGGCGCGTGCTTGCGTGAGGTGGCCACGCACCTCTCATCCTCCTGGCGGGAGGTTGAGGGTGACTGGCACTGCACTGTGGGCTGGGCCGCACAGTAGCAGGCCGGCCAGCTGGACAGGTAAGCGCCAGGTAAGACTCTCAGTTTTTATATCTTTTTGCAGTTTGTTTTAATTTGGTTTTCAAACCAAATCAATTTAAGAAATTTTGAAAATAATTATGGGCACTAATTGAATTATTACATAGGCCCTCAACCAATTCCAAAATTATTGGAGCCATGAAATTTATATATAGAATTTATTTGCTCCAACTCAAATAAGTAATGAGTTAATTCAAAGTCCAAATATGTCCTGAAAAAATGTGAACCATTTTTGGTAGATGCTTCCACCTTGATCCAGAAATGATGAACATTTTTAAAGGTCATTTTGAAATCATTGAAAAAGATTTTAGTTGAACCTATTTGGATTGTGAACATCCCCAATTCAAATTCTATTGAATTTAAACATGATGCATGGATGCTCACAGATGCAACTAACTACAAGCAATTATAGGGCTATGACTGAGAGGAAAACAGCTATGACAGGGCCTACTCATATTCTACCATAGCACTTACTACTGTTCTCATATCAACTCTAAGCCATAACATGCGTTGTTATAAAAATGTTGGAAATGAGAGTAACATACAACAATGATGAGGTTATACTCATAATCTATATTCTAACAATCATTGGATGCCAATTGTTCTCATATCAACTCTGGCAATAACATGTGTGGTCATAAAAATCTAGGAAATGAGAGGAACATATAGCAATGATGTGGTTATAGACATAGTATCTATTCTAAATTTGTAACAATGAACAGGCAGTCGTATTCATAAGGTAAAGATGAGATGAGATAGAACAATTATACGACGATAGATTCCACCAGTATAGGCAGCTAATCTACGCGTCGACCGCATAAAAGATGCCATCATGCACTATATCATCAGACAGAAATGTTGGCTGAAGAGGATTGACGATGAGCCATAACCATGTATGGCGACCGGATTCCAGATAGACTAATCCCATGTTGAACAAGGCTATGAGCTTGTAATCCATGTAGTCTTCTGATGGTGTGGGCACTTCGCAGATTACAACCTTCAGCAAACAGAGGTCGAGCCAAAAGCCCGACACGTCTCGTGCGTAGTAGGCAGGAGTATCGGGCAGGCCGCGAGGCTCGATGGCAGCGGTATCCAATGATGGAAGGGTGATCTCTCGCTGGGTGTAGATATCCACGAGACGCCACGGACTACCGGATTGGTGGATGAGGACGATCCAGTTGGCCTTCATGCCCGCCCAGTAGTCGCCGCGCATGAAGGACATGTGGACGGGTAGTGGTAGCATGTCTAGGGGCACCACGGCAACCTCCGTAGGATCGTCAAGTCAGTGTCAGGGCCACCTGGGGGGATCGGGCATCAGTAAGCAGGGTGTCTTGAAAAGAGCCAGCCCATTGCAGATGAGTAGACGATACAAAGACACCGAGCATGCGGCGAGACGGACGGTGCTGAGCAGGTCCATATGATTACATATCTGCTCTAAGAGAACATCAGGGAGGGAATTCGAATCGCGGCTCTACGTGTCAGTCGGTTCTGCCATACGGTTTTTTAGGGCGCTGAATGATTGGGGTTTTCGGTGCCTGCGAGCCAGCGGGCAAGTGGATTCCGGCGGGCGAGCGAAGAAGATGGCGTGTGTGCCCAAGCAGTGAGCGGGGGGGATATGGTACGCGCGAGCTACCAAGGAAGATGGCGCGAGCGGGCGAGCAGTGAGCGGGGGGGAAATGGTGTGCAGTCGACGATGGGGAAGAATGGAGGAAGAAGAAGAGAGGAGGAAGAAGAGTGAAATACGGGGAAGAAAGTGCATTAAATCTCAATTCTACTAGTACTACTACCAGGATATACCGTCCTTTGGAGTGTAAATAGTTACGCCGATGACATGTGGGTCTACCTCAAGAGGGCCCATATGTTAGTTAATGGAGGAGAGAGGTGCGTAGGCGTATTTGCGGAAGCGTGCTCCACTAGTAAACATGATGGCAGTACTGGGTAAGGGTGATTTAGTAACACCAACATGTTGGTTCAGCTTATTAATTAAGTGTCCCATCTACTTCAGCGTGTATTGTCACTTCACTGTGAAGACTAGTTGAATAGTCCTCTCTGACCGAGATGTGGAATAATGGATCCCGAAGACTTCCTATCTACAGTATCCCTATGCTTGTACGCTCATCCGGTCCAACAAGATGAAACATTGGCCAAGGCACCCGGAGCCAATAATGTAGGAGTACTAGTACTACCTCCTTTCCGGTTTATAGGGCTCAATTCAAAAATCTCATCAACCAAGGTAGATGGTGAGTGGTGGAATAATTTTTGTAGTTTGCAAAAACACTCAATTAATGCACTCGTTTTCCTCAAAAAATTATGTTTACCAATGCATTAATTTTGTGTCAAACTTTGACCATCTACTCCCTCCATCCAGGTGAATAAGTCATCTTTGGTTGTGCACCGTGACCAAGGAGGGAAAAACAAGAGAACTTACTGTTTATTTGCTACTCCCTCCGCTCCTAAATATAGTCTTTTTAGACATTCAAATGGAATACAACATACGGATGTATGTAGACATATTTTAGAGTGTAGATTCACTCATTTTGCTCCGTAAGTAGTCACTTGTTGAAATCTCTAGAAAGACAAATACTCCGTATTTGGGAACAGAGGGAGTATTTCCATATCGAGGGAATAGAGGAAGCTTGAAATATGAACATGTCAATGGGAGGGAGTAAAATCCTCATTCATGCATGCATGCATGCAACATGCAACACTCACATGTACACATGGATGCACGCAACACTCATGCACCCATGTGGCACACAGCACACGATGCAACACACACGCTCACACTCAAGTGCTCAACCTAGTCCCTACGCCTGTGAAAGACTATAGATTTAGAGATTTACACATTGACCAGGGCATAATTAACGCCCAAAAGTAGCAGACTTATGTCTGCATGCGACCATTGAGAGAAGAAGATTAAATGAAGGTTGTTGCATTTTGTAATTAAGGATAGACATGTATCCTATAGCTAGAGCACAAGTTGGGGCATTAGACAATCAATATCGATTTAGATTAAAGGCTAAATGCATTGGAAGTGTAGATGTACACTCTTTGTTTTTTAGCCGATGTACACCCTTTGTTGGAAGACCGAGGGAGTACACGTGCATGCACTCACATACACAGCCAGGGGTGGTTCGCGCGCAAGGGTTGGACTCCTTTCGCGCCTGCGTAAAGATTTGTTTAACTGATTTGTTTGCTCTCCCAACTAACAGGTGGGACCCAGAAACTAGGTGACAATTTAAGTAGTCAACAAAGTGCCACGTCGACTATGTGGCCGGTCAGTAGGGTGCAATACGGTGCTCTACGATGAGCTAGTGATCATATAATCACCGCAAAACTATATATAGTGACTGTAAAGAGTGTATTGTTACATACGTTGACCGCCAATGTATTTTCTCATTTCAAATTAAGACATATTAACCGGAAAGGATGCAGTATGGACTAGTACCAGTACTGCTTTGATGTGTCCCGTCAACTCGCCAAACGAGGAGAAGCTTGCTTACTACGCCTCTCCCTCGCCCACGCGTGCGGTTGCTCACATGACAAGGAGAGGGTTTTGACTACAACGCCCTCTCCCTCTCCTTCTCGCTCGCCCTCGCCCTGCGCGGTGGACGTGCAGCAGTTCAAACGGTGTCAGATTGTCAGAAGCATATTGTACTGTAGTATCATCATTGTTGGACCTTCCTAAGAGGCGAAGAGCCAAGTGCAAGGTTCACACGAGTACGAACTGTTGAACCTCCCGAAGAGGCAAAGAGCCAAGCGCAAGGTTTTATAGGAGTTGTCGTCCTAGTAGGAGTATACTACAACTATAGAGAACGATGCTACTGTATGATGCCGACACGTCACCTATATCCAAAGTTGTGCCACCTTTTTTCTCAAAGAGCGTGTTGGAGCCCGTGCAACAACCACAGAAGTTGCACGTACACATAACACATTTACTAGTAATAAATTCTAAAGGACAAATGCCAGTATGCCACACAAGTTCATCTCCAATTCATGTGATAAATTTGTGCATGAATAGTCTACATATATTCACAACGCTACCGTTCACAATTTACCATACTCCACATACACGTTATAGATGGGCTACACGTCCTCCTCCAAGTTCTAGTCCCAGGTGTTCTTCATGGATGGCACGATCCATAGCGGTGGGCAACGGGAATCATTGATGCAACTTTATAGTCCGGTTCCACATGATGGAGACTCATCCGAGCTGAAGCCGCATAAATTAGGGATAGCGTGTCCCAGCATGTCGTTCATCCGGCAATGCACACTGAAGACACAACCATGCTTCATGAACGGCAGGCCTTTGGTGTCGTGCACGGAAGGTGGCATCCGCTTCACAATGGGGTAGCTGTCCCCAATGAAAAGCGAGTACTCTCCAAGAGTGTTCCTCGCCACCCACGTAGCATCACGGGGATTGACCTCGGCGCCATTCATCTGGTACACGCGGAATCTAAGATCTGGACACATGGTGACGTACATAGTCAAGGTCCATGCATAATAATGTTTTGCTCAAATATGGCGGTTAGTAATACTATGCAGCAAATAGTGCTACTCTGGTATAGAGGAAGTAAAATAACCAGCTTATTATATATAGCCACTCTTGGCTACATGGATGAGATAGTAAGACATGGAAAAACAAAACTGGTGGCAGCTAGTGGGTTCAAGTCTTCAAGGGCCTAGCTAGCTATGCGCGTCCTCGAAGGTAAAAAGTACTCCTACTAGTACTAGTAAGTAGTACAACAATGAAAGAGAAGGCGAGAGGGTTAAAAAATATAATACTAAGTGGTCAACAATGAAACAAAATGTGTTGGTTTGAGCTGCCTCGTCAGCACGGGTGTGTGGGCCAACCCTGTTATAAACGGGTTTAAACGAGCCTAATCGGCACTAGGTAGTAGTTTTTGGCGCGGATTACGAAATTTTGGGTATGTTTTTGCTATTTTTTGTACAATAGTTTCTTCCTAGGGCTGGTTGAAAGTGGTAGTTTTTTGTTAAATACTCTACATATTGTAAGTAGGAGTGAAAGTTAAGCTTTCTAAGCCAATAAGCAAGGCTAGTTACATAGTGCCTATGTGTACGTGATTGAAAGTAAATATTAACCATGAGTGACTAATATCTTGATGGAAAACTCGAAACTATGCAAATACTAGCATTTTTTGCATGGTTGGAAATACTAGCAACGTTCACGGGCGTTGCAACGGATCATAATTAGAATAATACTTATTCACAAACTTGATAGAAAACACTCTAATTTTGATATACATATATCACTAGAGATATATTATGTTTCAATCAGAAAATATACTTTGGGCTGTTTTGGTGAGGTGAGGGAGGGGTGTGGTTGGCTTTAAGATACTAATTATGGGTTTTTCTGCAAATTGGTAGAGAAGCGGGATGTTGGTGAGAAAAGGAAACAACTTACCTCACAGTCGTTAGATGTAGATCTAATGGTCAGAAATGATGGATGGCAGTCACAACGTCTTCACCAACTTAGTCTTCTATAGGAGTACTAGCAAGATGTCCGTGCATTGCATGGAACATCAAGATGCATTTTTTTATAAAACACTTGTTGTGATTGACCCATGCGGGAGTAATCTCATGTGTAAAAACTAATGATATCTCGAGAAAGAGGAGATAAGGTGAAGAGGAGTGGGGCGTGGTGGTGATTGGTGGTTGGACTAAGCGGAGGCATGGGGATGGACGATGTCGACAACGGCCACCAAGCCAGTTTGTTCCTAAGGCTTCCTTTTTTAATTGCTCAACAATGAGGTTGTTGGAGATAAGGATGAACAAGGGAAGGCCTTGTCTACAAATGTGGAGAGAGGTGCAGGTATCTTTTAGTTTAATTTCCATCCGTCAGATATAGATCAGACGGTCTATATTGCAAGATGGCACACATACCATCATCGCCAACTCGGTTCTTTTATAAGAGAAGAAATATAAGTATGGAGATACAAACGTATTATAGATACTTCTTTCCGTAAACTAGGATCTACATTCTATTCAACGGCTCGGCATGTGGGGCCTTAGCACAATGACTTCTCAATTGTGTAAAACAAAGGTTTTCCCGTCGCTGATAAGGAGGGGGTGACGGCGACGCGCTTTCGGCTTGCTCTAGTCCTAGTAGTCATACTAGGTGGTCTACGCACGTGTAGATTTATTCTTTTTCACGTCTCGTGTTCGCCGTACTGCCACGACTGTTGATCAATAGATGATAAGTTATTCACGGGGAAACCCTTGTTGAGCGTGTTTGAGAGAGAGAGAGATAGTGTGCATGTGTGATATGTCTAGAGACTGAGGCAATTATAAGAGATTCTTTGTGTCTATGTGTGTGGAGGATAGAGAGAGACATGTACATGGGGCTTTGTGTTGTGGAACGTGGAGACACATAGACATAATCAAAGAGTGAGTGTGTGAGCTACGCATGCGGACATGGGGAGAGATGTGTGAGATAGAGAGATGGAGAATTTTTGTGTGCATCTGAGCTAGAGAGGGGGGATATATACATACCTAGAGCTGGAGAGAATATGCAAGGGTGTGTGTCTTAAAAGAAGGATCCAGTTAGATGGGTGTTTGTGCGTGTCTGTTTGTGCGCGCATTTGTGTGTGAGACAGAGTGTGTGTATGTGGAGTAGATAGACCACTAATGATGTAAACCTAGTATAAGGGAAGGGGGAATGGTGTGACATGTGTGTCAAAGAGAGACAAAGGCATGTGTAGTAGCGGGATAGCATGGTGCGGGCGGGGAGTAGACTATTTGGAAGAGACATCGAGTGTGTGTGGGAGAGGGGTGTGAGAGCGAGCGAGAGAGAGAGCTAGCGATGGAGAGAGAGAGAGAGAGGAGAGAGGGGTCGTTTGTGTCCATAAGTGGCGTATAGATAGGGAGACAATGTTGATGTTGTTCGAAATTGGCCTATGTACGGAGACGCAAGGGAAGCGAGTCATCGTGTGTGTGATAGGTACTTCATGAGAGATCTAGAATAGATGGTGTAGAGAACAACGTGTGAGATTGAGAACGATGATACATTAGGGAGCTATGGAAAGAGTCACGACATATATGTATACAGGGAAGGAGCTGGGGCGGGTCTGCAAGTGGGAGAGATAGAAAGAATAGAGTGGTGCACAAGGAGACAAAGTGTGCTTGTTTGCAGTGGGGTGGTGTGTGAGGTGAGTGTGCGAGAACCACATAACTAGGCAGATAGACGTTTGGGGGTGACGTTTTGTGTGTATGGGAAAGATACACTCTACATACTACGTGTGCTTCGGAAAGAGAAGGCCGGGAGACATAGAGAGTGGGGGAACAGATGTGTGCATGCCCGAGAGACAAAGTGATAAGAGACCTATATTGGGGTCCGGACTTTAGAAGAGAGGGGAGTGTTAATGTGCTCATGTGTTCGTGTCCGGGGGAGAGAACGACTTGTGTGTGTAGGGGGGTTGGCTTCAGATAATGAGTGAGGTGTCTATATTTGAGGGACTTTAGCGTAATTGAGATATATATGGTCAACAGTGTGTGCACTCATGGTTGATCAATTTGTTTCACAGTTTGGACTATGAGATAACGATACTTTTGAACATGCGTGATATATCTTTATGTACTAGAAATTACAAACCTAAAATTGGAATTTTGGAATTTGACTCCATCATTAGCTTTTTTTAATTCATTTAAACAGTGGTACATTTTTAAGCCGGGATTTCGTGATTTCAAATTCATATATGAAACCTAGAGATTTACACATACGGGCATGTTCAAACTTTATAATCATCCACTTTATTTATAGACATACACATTTTTGCTTTTGTCATCATATTTAGGATAAACACATTTGGAATTTCTTTTGAATTGGACCGTATGATAGTATTTGCTTGTACTAGCTCAATGATCGATATTTGAATTGAATGGACAATCTATGTTTCGAGTTGGAGACATTGATTTTCAAAACCTGCACTTCTTTTTTGCGTGCAAAATAAATAAATTCTCACCCATGATATCATAGTCGGCCGTACAAGAGCAGAACACTTATAATTTCAGGCGCCAAAAGCTTTCAAACTTCCCGCTCACATCGAAATATCTCGCGCCCGAAAGTTTAGCCCTGCGATATTCCTGTTTTACCCCTGCCACATGAACGGAAAAGGGCTGCTTCGGTAACTCCATTGTTTTCCCCTCTTTCCCCCAACATTCTTCCCCAGAGCCCCTCCCCTTCCCCTCCCTGACCCCCAACCACGGCAAGCCGCCGAATCTAGTCCTCCACCACAGCGGTGGACCTCACACCCTGCCGGATCTACCTTCCGCACCTTGGAACCCCAACCTGCCAACTCACCACTTCACTGGAGCCGCTTCAGCGACTGGCTTGTCCACCGCTCCAGATCTCCATGACCGCCATCATGGTCCACCGCACCAGATCTGCTTAACCGACGCCCTTGTCCACCATAGTGTAGGCCCTTCACTGACTCCCTCATCTGCCCCATTGTTGGCCCTTCATACAAGCCCTCGTCTGCCGCAACAGATCCGCCGCACCGAAAGCACTGTACACCGCGCCCGCTGGAGCCTTCGTCCACTGCACCGTACCCGCTCGACGGATGCCATATTCAACTCCACCGTCCCTGCTTTACTGACGCCGCAGCCTCATCAGGTTATTTCGATTTGTACTCTTTCGATTTTTCTCTCCTTTATCGTGCAACTGTTCACTTACCACAGATGAGCTTTCTTGTATGTCGACAGGCGCCGCAACCGAAGCACCGGAGCCATTTCAGCGACGGCGATAGCCAGCCCAAACTCAACCGCAACACGAGCACCATCGACGATCCTTAGTTATCAAGTATGACAACGATACCCATACACCACCGAGAATCAGGTATTATTATCCAACGGCCGGCGCCTATGTTCACTTTCTTAGCATAAGCACCGCACCTTTGAATTTCTTCAGGGCATCATTCAAGTTTTCATGAGACGCGTTATTCTGCTTGCACCTGTAGGGCCATACTTCTGGCAGTGAACATGTTACATGTGCTAAATTACATACCAGTGCACATATAGTTAATATGCTTTAGTTTTGTCCGAAGTATTACTGTACTTCCTAGATATCACTGCCTACTATTTTACTTCTTGCATGCTATATTTATGATAATGGTGTTGTTCTGATGCCACATGTTGTTTGCATCAGACTACTTCATGATCTCTATGCTTAATTACACATCAGCAAACTAGCATGTGGTTCCACTGCTTTTTGTTCATTTTACCCTACATTTTCTGATGCTAGCTGTTACATCACTGCTAAGAGCCTCTGTTCATTACTTTTTTGTGTGTTCTTGATCTTGCCAAGTTGCATGAATAATTTGATGCTTCTATTAATTATGGAGTTGCCAACCCCATCAAGCAAAATAATTGTTATTTTGGGGCTGGCACCTCGAACAAGCATAAAAATAGAGTGAAGCAGATATATTGTCGTGTAAGCACACACCCTTCTTTCATTAGTTTAGATGAACCATTGATGATCAATTCGAACAAGTGCATGCGATTAAAATTAATTTTACCTAAATAGAGGGTGCAGAATAAGCTACAACAACTAGATTTAAAACCACGGGATGTTGACGATATCTTCAAAGAACATTGCAATAGCAGCGAGGCTTCACAACAACATATGGTAAGCCAGTGTGTTTTAGTACATGTGAAATGTAATGTGTGTGGGCTGCTTTCTTGGCTTGTTCCCTCAACTTGTAATCCTACAGAATTACAAATAGTTCAGTTGTCTGCTTCGTTGTATTGCTTGATTCGAATGCTTGTTTGTTACTTGTTATGCTATACCTGAGTTGGCCAATATGCAGTAGTGCCTGTTGTACCATCGTAAAGAAATGCATGCCTAGTTCATTTGAGTCCTTAACTTTTCCTCTGAACTTCATCACAAGACTGTCTTCGTAGTTTATATGAGGCCACACTATTAAGTGCTTTCTCAGATTATTTCAACTACTTAGATGCCTTGGCAACTCAAATATAGCAGTGGTACACTCCCTTCCAACTAGGGATATCAACTGGGTCCTGTTTATTCCCGACTAAAGTCCACTAGTGGTATGATAGTTCAAAAGAGTTTTTGTTTTTTGAGGAAAATGAACTAGGGAGCTAGCAAAAACTAACTAGATGGGACTGGCGATGTCGTTTATTTGCCACTTACATCCCTAGTTTCATCTTACCATTTTAATTTCTTTTCGGCTGATGCTGCTTCAAACCATTTAAATATAGCTTGCCATGCTCGTCAATAATTCATATGTCGTTTACCATGTAAGTTTACTGCCTGGATCATGCAATAACTATTTCTTACTTATGTCCAGCGGAAACCTTTCAAGATGCTGTTCACACTAGGATACAATGTACAACCCCAGAATCTATTTGTGGAAGCAGTGCGCCATCCATGTTACCAGATGGTAGCAGTTTAGAGGCAACACCGCCGGAGAGCAGTCTGAGCACAGATATTATAGTTCTTGAGGCTCTACTAGAGGCAGAAAGAGATGGTGTGGCTGCCATGAATGAGGTAATCTTGATCTTGAGGCTGGAAATTATGCAATTAGCTGCACGCATTATGCAAGCAACCCAAGAATTGGAGGAAGTAAGAATGTTGCATTTGAAGACGGAGGAGGTCTTGCTGTTTCTGCTATCTCAAGCCCAGGGTAATCCCATTTCTTCTTTAGATACCAGTTGAAATTGTCATTAGATTATTGTACTTGCATGTTGTGTCATGTCTCTGAATGGATTATGTTGTAAGACCCCCTATATTGTCCATGTGTTGTAATGGTCCGAATTTTTTAGGCGAGGTAATCCTCAGTACTTGTATAATTGACATAAGGTGAACTATTTTTCGTGTGAGCATATTGTATTGGATGAAATAACTGTTTGACTCAAAGTGTATCCAACCTACTGAATTCGAAGATCACGGCATTTCTGAATCTTTGTTGTGGTTCTGAAGAAATAAATAACAAAACATAGAATTATATGTGGATATTCGTAATCGAATACAAATTGGATTTGAATTTAGTTGCCAGGGCCCAGGGCAAACATGAATGCTAATTCTCCCAAGTTTTGAATGAAGCGGCTAAACACCCACTATCATTTGTGGGCTGCCCGAAGCAAGTGTTTGCGAGATGGAAATTACTGTCTACCCCTGACACTTGACATCCTTATCGACCAGATTTACACTGCTGTCGATAGGGGTAGACTAGTAACTTCAGTCAGATCTGACACAACCGCCTCTGAGCCCATTCAGACACGATGGGCACCAAACGTGGGCGGCAAAACACATTTGGTTCAAGCTCATCCGAAAGACATGTGTCTCTCCCTCTATTTCCCCATTCATACACGATGGGCGGCAAAACAAACTCTGCTCGTTCGAAATCGATGTAGGCAAATATTTTAAATATGGGCAGATGTGTAACTTCCCTCAGAGGTGACACAACCGCCCTACCTATCAGCCCCGTTCATACATCGTGGGCGCCAACGGTGGGCGGCAAAACACCCTCTCCTCACCCGAAATCGCTACCGGCAAATATTTGGGATATGCGAGATTACTGTCCTATCCCCAACCGACGTGATGTCTGAAATTTTAAACGGGGGTTAAGTTCGTAACTTTCCCACATTTCGGACAAGCGCATCCCAAAGTTTGAGATCCCCCCGTCCATTTCCCCATTCATACACCATCGGCACCACAACAACCTCCCCACTGTGGCCAGCCTCCTCCGTCCGCCACCCCATCCTCCACCTTGCCGAAGCCGCTACCCCTACCCCGTCGTCCACTGCAAGAGATGGACGTCTCTCATCCACAGCATCGGACCAGGATCCTTTCATCGCGTCCTCTCGCTTCATCGGCGCCGTTGTCCACCTTGCCGTTGCCGCTCCTACGACCGCCTCGTCCACGGCAACAGGATTTATCCGCCGACCCGGCCATCTGCCGTCTAAAGTCTTCTTCGCCGCCGCCGACAGCCACCGCACCCGCAGCACCCTCAACGTATCAGGAGGGGCGTAGACGGCATCGCAAGAGAGGTGGTACTCTTCCATATGTGCTTAAGTTATTGATCTCACCCGGAAAATAGATCGTAAATCGTTTACTGTAGTTTTCTTGTCTGTACCAAATCGTACACTACTGCAGGATGCTGCTAATGCGACACTACAATCAGAGACCCTTCGACGAAACTGTGTGCCATGCAATAATCGCAAACGGTCGTGTAAAAAATCCGTCAAAAAAGGTGCAAAACATTTGCGATGGAGGATGCATCAAACACGATTCAAATTTTAGTTGCTTGTGCGATTAAGGGCATACGGTTCAGTTCAATTAACCGTTTTCGATGAGGAGGAACAAAAGAAACGGGTAGCCAGATGAAGGTATGTGCGATGTACAGCATACGGTTCACTCCGGCTGAACTGTTTCTGGTTAGGCAACACAAAATAAACGGTCAGCCAGATCAGGGTGTGTGCGATGTACAACATACGGTTCACTCGGATGAACTGTTTGTGATTAGGCAACACAAAAGAAACGGTCAGCCAGATCAAGGTGTGTGCGCTATACGATATGCGGTTCACTCGGATGAACTGTTTGCGTTGAGACAAGAGAATAGAAATGGTTCAATATAACAAATACCATAAATATTGCATGGTTCAAATTCAAAGATTACAACCCCCAAATTCAAACATTGCAAATTCATCATTTCTGAAAATGGACCAGCCGCTGACAAGTGATGTATGGGTTTGAAACAATGACTTCCAATTGCTTTGCCATATGCTCTTCCAATACGAAGTTTGGCATTTTTGGAGGCTCTTCCATTCCGCAGTACCTGTCGGCTCCGATAATCGTACCATTCATCTTTCCTAAGTAAATGCGTGTTCAACCTCAGTACACTTAGCACCTTTGCTCTGGCAAGAAAGAACCTGGCGAGTGTAATCTCCGGTAAGGTCCCTTGGTAGGAGCTCAAAGTAATATTTGAGAGATGCAGATCCAAGCATTCGATGTGATTGTAGTTATAAACATTATCCACCTACGGCCCTATTATTATCTGCAAAAGAAGAGAATGTGTTAGTGCCTACAAGCAGTTTTGAACACCGCTACACGCCCATTTGATTTGCATGATTTGTAAAATGCACCAACGTGCCATCTTTGATCCGGCATGATTAACATGGGCATTTGATTACAATCTAGAAACATGTAGCCTTCTGAACAAGATGTTGGATTGGATGAAAAATTCCCTAAGAAAACTAGTAGAGATGAATCCAAAGGAGAAATGCTTATGGACGATTGTAACCATATGAATGAAGCAAGCAATATGGGGTGGGGTTGTATGTCCTAAAATCCTCCAAAATTCCTTCAGAAATCATAGTACATTGTCATTGTAAACTTGGGAAAAGGTGCAAAAAAATGAACTCCCTTATGGTTAACATTTAAGAGGAAACGAACAACACCTCAATATACAACTTCTTCAGGCACGGAAAGCACCTCGGGCAACTGACAACTTGGTCCAGGTTGGGGCCGACAGATTCTAGTGCCAAGACCTTCACTGTGCCTAGAGTCTGGGTGAAGCTTCGCTAGATGACAGACGAACGTACATCTTCAAAACTATAAATGACGTTGATATCAAGAAGGAGAGGTATAAGGCGACTTTTGTACCTGAAAGTTGTAGTATTTGACAGACAAGTAGCCCACCACTTTCAATTTTGGCGTAGAAATGACATTGATTCTTGTTGGACCTTGTTCATCAACTACAAGTAATCTCTCAAGTGAAGGTGTGTCCTGGATGACCATATTGTGGTCCACCTTTTGTTATCTCTCGTTGTAGCACCAACAACACACATAAATAGTCAGGAGAGTCCGGGAGGTGATGTGCAAGGTACTCGACTAATTCATTGCCTGAAGATGAAGGAACTCGAGTGCAGTTAACCGCGGAGCAGGCGCTCCATGTCATCCTTTGGGATGCGGACGGCGACGAGCTCGAGGTGCATCAGTCGTGGTAGAAAAAGAGCGGTGAAGGAAATATGCATAGAGGCAATAATAAAGTTATTATTTATTTCCTTATATCATGATAAATGTTTATTATTCATGCTAGAATTGTATTAACTGGAAACTTGATACATGTGTGAATACATAGAAAAACAGAGTGTCACTAGTATGCCTCTACTTGACTAGCTCGTTGATCAAAGATGGTTCTGTTTCCTAGCCATAGACATGAGTTGTCATTTGATTAACGGGATCACATCATTAGGAGAATGATGTGATTGACTTGACCCATTCCGTTAGCTTAGCACTCGATCGTTTAGTATGTTGCTATTGCTTTCTTCATGACTTATACATGTTCCTATGACTATGAGATTATGCAACTCCCGTTTATCGGAGGAACACTTTGTGTGCTACCAAATGTCACAACGTAACTGGGTGATTATAAAGGTGCTCTACAGGTGCTTCAAAGGTACTTGTTGGGTTGGCGTATTTCAAGATTAGGATTTGTCACTCCGATTGTCGGAGAGGTATCTCTGGGCCCACTCAGTAATACACATCACTATAAGCCTTGCAAGCATTGTAACTAATGAGTTAGTTGCGGGATGATGTATTACGGAACGAGTAAAGAGACTTGCCGGTAACGAGATTGAACTAGGTATCGAGATACCGACGATCGAATCTCGGGCAAGTAACATACCGATGACAAAGGGAACAACGTATGTTGTTATGCGGTCTGACCGATAAAGATCTTCGTAGAATATGTGGGAGCCAATATGAGCATCCAGGTTCCGCTATTGGTTATTGACCGGAGAGGTGTCTCGGTCATGTCTACATAGTTCTCGAACCCGTAGGGTCCGCACGCTTAACGTTACGATGGCGGTTATATTATGAGTTTATGTGTTTTGATGTACCGAAGGAGTTCGGAGTCCCTGATGAGGTCGGGGACATGACGAGGAGTCTCGAAATGGCGGAGACATAAAGATCGATATATTGGACGACTATATTCGGACTTCGGAAAGGTTCCGAGTGATTCGGGTATTTTTCGGAGTACTGGAGAGTTACGGGAATTTGTATTGGGCCTTAATGGGCCATACGGGAAAGGAGAGAAAGGCCCCAAAGGGTGGCCGCACCCCTCCCCATGGACTAGTCCGAATTGGACTAGGGAGGGGGGGCACCCCCTTCCTTCTTTCTCCTTCTCCCTTCCCTTCTCCTATTCCAACAAGGAAAGGAGGAGTCCTACTCCCGGTGGGAGTAGGACTCCCCCCTTGGCGCGCCCTCCTCCTTGGCCGGCGGCCTCCCCCTTGCTCCTTTATATACGGGGGCAGGGGGCCACCCCATAGACACACAATTGATCAACGATCTTTTAGCCGTGTGCGGTGCCCCCCTCCACCATATTACACCTCGATAATATCGTAGCGGAGCTTAGGCGAAGCCCTGCGTCGGTAGAACATCATCATCGTCACCACGCCGTCGTGATGACGAAACTCACCCTCAACACTCGGCTGGATCGGAGTTCGAGGGACGTCATCGAGCTGAACGTGTGCTGAACTCGGAGGTGCCGTGCGTTCGGTACTTGATCGGTCGGATCGTGAAGACGTACGACTACATCAACCGCGTTGTGTTAACGCTTCCGCTTTCGGTCTACGAGGGTACGTGGACAACACTCTCCCCTCTTGTTGCTATGCATCACCATGATCTTGCGTGTGCGTAGAACTTTTTTGAAATTACTACGTTCCCCAACAGTGGCATCCGAGCCTGGTTTTATGTGTTGATGTTATATGCACGAGTAGAACACAAGTGAGTTGTGGGCGATATAAGTCATACTGCTTACCAGCATGTCATATTTTGGTTTGGCGGTATTGGGAGATGAAGCGGCCCGGACCGACATTACGCGTACGCTTACGCGAGACTGGTTTCACCGTTGCGAGCACTCGATGCTTAAAGGTGACTGGCGGGTGTCTGTCTCTCTCACTTTAGTTGAACCGAGTGTGGCTACGCCCGGTCCTTGCGAAGGTTAAAACAGCACCAACTTGACAAACTATCATTGTGGTTTTGATGCGTAGGTAAGAACGGTTCTTGCTAAGCCCGTAGCAGCCACGTAAAACGTGCAACAACAAAGTAGAGGACGTCTAACTTGTTTTTGCAGGGCATGTTGTGATGTGATATGGTCAAGACATGATGCTATATTTTATTTTATGAGATGATCATGTTTTGTAACCGAGTTATCGGCAACTTGCAGGAGCCATATGGTTGTCGCTTTATTGTATGAAATGCAATTGCCATGTAATTGTTTTACTTTATCACTAAGCGGTAGCGATAGTCGTAAAAGCAATAGTTGGCGAGACCACAACGATGCTACGATGGATATCAAGGTGTCGCGCCGGTGACGATGGTGATCATGACGGTGCTTCGGAGATGGAGATCACAAGCACAAGATGATGATGGCCATATCATATCACTTATATTGATTGCATGTGATGTTTATCTTTTATGCATCTTATCTTGCTTTGATTGACGGTAGCATTATAAGATGATCTCTCACTAAAATTTCAAGATAAAAGTGTTCTCCCTGAGTATGCACCGTTGCGAAAGTTCTTCGTGCTGAGACACCACGTGATGATCGGGTGTGATAGGCTCTACGTTCAAATACAAC
Source organism: Aegilops tauschii subsp. strangulata (assembly GCF_002575655.3). Classification (NCBI taxonomy): domain Eukaryota; kingdom Viridiplantae; phylum Streptophyta; class Magnoliopsida; order Poales; family Poaceae; genus Aegilops; species Aegilops tauschii. The sequence goes on from NC_053038.3 coordinate 292,798,683, forward strand.
GGGTGCAAAACAGTTGCACACGCGGAATACTCAGGTTAAACTTGACGAGCCTAGCATATGCAGATATGGCCTCGGAACACGGAGACCAAAAGGTCGAGCGTGAATCATATAGTAGATATGATCAACATAGTGATGTTCACCATTGAAACTACTCCATCTCACGTGAAGATCGGACATGGTTTAGTTGATATGGATCACGTGATCACTTAGAGGATTAGAGGGATGTCTATCTAAGTGGGAGTTCTTAAGTAATATGATTAATTGAACTTAAATTTATCATGAACTTAGTCCTGATAGTATTTTGCAAATTATGTTGTAGATCAATAGCTCGCGTTGTTGCTTCCCTATGTTTATTTTGATATGTTCCTAGAGAAAAAATATGTTGAAAGATGTTAGTAGAAATGATGCGGATTGGATCCGTGATTTGAGGATTATCCTCATTGCTGCACAGAAGAATTATGTCCTTGATGCACCGCTAGGTGACAGACCTATTGCAGGAGCAGATGCAGACATTATGAATGTTTGGCTAGCTCAATATGATGACTACTTGATAGTTTAGTGCACCATGCTTAACGGCTTAGAATCGGGACTTCAAAGACGTTTTGAACGTCATGGATCATATGAGATGTTCCAGGAGTTGAAGTTAATATTTCAAGCAAATACCCCAGTTGAGAGATATGAAGTCTCCAACAAGTTCTATAGCTAAAAGATGGAGGAGAATAGCTCAAGCAGTGAGCATGTGCTCAGATTGTCTGGGTACTACAATCGCTTGAATCAAGTGGGAGTTAATCTTCCAGATAAAATAGTGATTGACAGAATTCTCTAGTCACCATCACCAAGTTAGTAGAACTTCGTGATGAACTATAGTATGCGAGGGATGACGAAAGTAATTCCCGAGCTCTTTGTGATGTTGAAATCGACGAAGGTAGAAATCAAGAAAAACATCAAGTGTTGATGGTTGACGAGACCACTAGTTTCAAGAAAAGGGCAAAGGGAAGAAGGAGAACTTCAAGAAGAACGGCAAGCAAGTTGCTTCTCAAGTGAAGAAGCCTAAGTCTGGTCCTAAGCCTGAGACTAAGTGCTTCTACTGCAAAGGGACTGGTCACTCGAAGCGGAACTACCCCAAGTATTTGGTGGATAAGAAGGATGGCAAAGTGAACAAAGGTATATTGGATATACATGTTATTGATGTGTACTTTACTAGTGTTTATAGCAACCCCTCGGCATTTGATACTGGTTCAGTTGCTAAGAGTAGTAACTTGAAACGGGAGTTGCAGAATAAACAGAGACTAGTAAAAGGCGAGGTGACGATGTGTGTTGGAAGTACTTCCAAGATTGATATGATCATCATCGCACACTCCCAATACTTTCGGGATTAGTGTTGAAACCAAATAAGTGTTATTTGGTGTTTGCGTTGAGCATGAATATGATTTGATCGTGTTTGTTGCAATACGGTTATTCATTTAAATTAGAGAATAATTGTTGTTCTGTTTACATGAATAAAACCTTCTATGGTCATACACCCAATAAAATGGTTTGTTGGATCTCGATCGTAGTGATACACATATTCATAATAATGAAGCCAAAAGATGCAAAGTTAATAATGATAGTGCAACTTATTTCTGGCACTGCCGTTTAGGTCATATTGGTGTAAAGCGCATGAAGAAACTCCATACTGATGGGATTTTGGAATCACTTGATTATGAATCACTTGATGCTTGCGAACCATGCCTCATGGGCAAGATGACTAAAACGCCGTTCTCCGGAACTATGGAGAGAGCAGCAGATTTGTTGGAAGTCATACATACAGATGTATGTGGTCCAATCAATATTGAGGCTCGTGGCGGATATCATTATTTTCTCACCTTCGCAGATGATTTGAGCAGATATGGGTATATCTACTTAATGAAACATAAGTCTGAAACATTTAAAAAGTTCATATAATTTCAGAGTGAAGTGGAAAATCATCGTAACAAGAAAAATAAAGTTTCTACGATCTGATCATAGAGAAGAGTATTTGAGTTACGAGTTTGGCCTTCAGTTAAAACAATGTGAAATAGTTTCACTACTCACGCCACCTGGAACACCACAGTGTAATGGTGTGTCCAAACATCGTAACCGTACTTTATTAGATATGGTGCGATATATGATGTCTCTTACCGATCTACCACTATCATTTTGGGGTTATGCATTAGAGACAGCTGCATTCACGTTAAATAGGGTACCATCTAAATCCGTTGAGACGACATCTTATGAACTGTGGTTTGGCAAGAAACCAAAGTTGTCATTTCTTAAAGTTTGGGGTTGCGATGCTTATGTGAAAAAGTTTCATCCTGATAAGATCAAACCCAAATCGGAGAAATGTGTCTTCATAGGATACCCAAAGGAGACAGTTGGGTACACCTTCTATCACAGATCCGAAGGCAAGACATTCGTTGCTAAGAATGGATCCTTTCTAGAGAAGGAGTTTCTCTCGATAGAAGTGAGTGGGAGGAAAGTAGAACTTGATGAGGTAACTGTACCTGCTCCCTTATTGGAAAGTAGATCATCACAGAAACCAGTTTCTGCGACACCTACACCAATTAGTGAGGAAGTTAATGATAATGATAATGAAACTTCAGATCAAGTTATTACTGAACCTCGTAGGTCAACTAGATTAAGATCCGCACCAGAGTGGTACGGTAATCCTGTTCTGGAGGTTACGTTACTAGACCATGTCGAACCTACGAACTATGAAGAAGCGATGGTGAGTCCAGATTCCGCAAAATGGCTTGAGGCCATGAAATCTGAGATGGGATCCATGTATGAGAACAAAGTATGGACTTTGGTTGACTTGCCCGATGATCGGCAAGCTATTGAAAATAAATGGATCTTCAAGAGGAAGACGGACGCTGATAGTAGTGTTACTATCTACAAAGCTAGACTTGTCGGAAAAAGGTTTTTGACAAAGTTCAAAGTGTTGAATACGATGAGATTTTCTCACTCGCAGCGATGCTTAAGTCTGTCCGAATCATGTTAGCAATTGCCGCATTTTATGAAATCTGGGAAATGGATAAACAAAACTGCATTCCTTAATGGATTCATTAAAGAAGAGTTGTATATGATGCAACCAGAAGGTTTTGTCAATCCTAAAGGTGCTAACAAAATATGCAAACTCCAGCGATCCATCTATGGACTGGTGCAAGCATCTTGGAGTTGGAATATACGCTTTGATAAGTTGGTCAAAGCATATAGTTTTATACAGACTTGCGGTGAAGCCAATATTTACAAGAAAGTGAGTGGGAGCACTACAACATTTCTGATAAGTATATGTGAATGACATATTGTTGATCGGAAATAATGTAGAATTATTCTGCAAAGCATAAAGGAGTGTTTGAAAGGAGTTTTTCAAAGAAAGACCTCGGTGAAGCTGCTTACATATTGAGCATCAAGATCTATAGAGATAGATCAAGATGCTTGATATGTTTTTTCAATGAGTACATACCTTAACAAGATTTTGAAGTAGTTCAAAATGGAACAGTCAAAGAAAGAGTTTCTTGCCTGTGTTACAAGGTGTGAAATTGAGTAAGACTCAAAGCCCGACCACGGCAGAAGATAGAAAATGAATGAAAGTCATTCCCTATGCCTCGGCCATAGGTTCTACAAAGTATGCCATGCTGTGTACCAGATCTATTGTATACCCTACACTGATTTTGGCAAGGGAGTACAATAGTGATCTAGGAGTAGATCACTGGACAACGGTCAAAATTATCCTTACTGAATAAGGATATGTTTCTCGATTATGGAAGTGACAAAAGGTTCGTCGTAAAGGGTTACGTCGATGCAAGTTTTGACACTAATCTAGATGACTCTAAGTCTCGGTCTAGATACATATTGAAAGAGGGAGCAATTAGCTAGAGTAGCTCCGTGCAGAGCATTGTAGACATAGATATTTGCAAAATACTTACGGATCTGAATGTGACAGACCCGTTGACTAAAATTATCTCACAAGTAAAACATGATCACACCTTAGTACTCTTTGGGTGTTTATCAGATAAGCGATGTGAACTAGATTACTGACTCTAGTAAACCCTTTGGGTGTTGGTCACATGACGATGTGAACTATGGGTGTTAATCACATGGTGATGTGAACTATTGATGTTAAATCACATGGCGATGTGAACTAGGTTATTGACTCTAGTGCAAGTGGGAGACTGAAGGAAATATGCCCTAGAGGCAATAATAAAGTTATTATTTATTTCCTTATATCATGATAAATGTTTATTATTCATGCTAGAATTTTATTAACTGGAAACTTGATACATGTGTGAATACATAGACAAACAGAGTGTCACTAGTATGCCTCTACTTCACTAGCTCGTTGATCAAAGATGGTTATGTTTCCTAGCCATAGACATGAGTTGTCATTTGATTAACGGGATCACATCATTAGGAGAATGATGTGATTGACTTGACCCATTCCGTTAGCTTAGCACTCGATCGTTTAGTATGTTGCTATTGCTTTCTTCATGATTTATACATGTTCCTATGACTATGAGATTATGCAACTCCCGTTTATCGGAGGAACACTTTGTGTGCTACAAAACGTCACAACGTAACTGGGTGATTATAAAGGTGCTCTACAGGTGCTTCCAAAGGTACTTGTTGGGTTGGCGTATTTCAAGATTAGGATTTGTCACTCCGATTGTCGGAGAGGTATCTCTGGGCCCACTCAGTAATACACATCACTATAAGCCTTGCAAGCATTGTAACTAATGAGTTAGTTGCGGGATGATGTATTACGGAACGAGTAAAGAGACTTGCCGGTAACGAGATTGAACTAGGTATCGAGATACCGACGATCGAATCTCGGGCAAGTAACATACCAATGACAAAGGGAACAACGTATGTTGTTATGCGGTCTGACCGATAAAGATCTTCGTAGAATATGTGGGAGCCAATATGAGCATCCAGGTTCCGCTATTGGTTATTGACCGGAGAGGTGTCTCGGTCATGTCTACATAGTTCTCGAACCCGTAGGGTCCGCACGCTTAACGTTACAATGACGGTTATGTTATGAGTTTATGTGTTTTGATGTACCGAAGGAGTTCGGAGTCCCTGATGAGATCGGGGACATGACGAGGAGTCTCTAAATGGCCGAGACGTAAAGATCGATATATTGGACGGCTATATTCGGACTTCGGAAAGGTTCTGAGTGATTCGGGTATTTTTCGGAGTACCGGAGAGTTACGTGAATTCGTATTGGGCCTTAATGGGCCATACTGGAAAGGAGAGAAAGGCCCCAAAGGGTGGCCGCACCCCTCCCCATGGACTAGTCCGAATTGGACTAGGGAGGGGGGGCCCCCCTTCCTTCTTTCTCCTTCTCCCTTCCCTTCTCCTATTCCAACAAGGAAAGGAGGAGTCCTACTCCCGGTGGGAGTAGGACTCCCCCCTTGGCGCGCCCTCCTCCTTGGCTGGCGGCCTCCCCCTTGCTCCTTTATATACGGGGGCAGGGGGGCACCCCATAGACACACAATTGATCAACGATCTTTTAGCCGTGTGCGGTGCCCCCCTCCACCATATTACACCTCGATAATATCGTAGCGGAGCTTAGGCGAAGCCCTGCGTCGGTAGAACATCATCATCGTCACCACGCCGTCGTGCTGATGAAGCTCTCCCTCAACACTCGGCTGGATCAGAGTTCGAGGGACGTCATCGAGCTGAACGTGTGCTGAACTCGGAGGTGCCGTGCGTTCGGTACTTGATCGGTCGGATCATGAAGACGTACGACTACATCAACCGCGTTGTGTTAACGCTTACGCTTTCGGTCTACGAGGGTATGTGGACAACACTCTCCCCTCTCGTTGCTATGCATCACCATGATCTTGCGTGTGCGTAGAATTTTTTTGAAATTACTACGTTCCCCAACAAGCGGGCGCGTCATTAAGGGGGGAATGGCAGTTCATGAACTTGGCGAGGCGTAGCGTGGGCGCGAAGCGGAGCGCAGACGTTGGCAGCAAGCGCATATGCCCATCATTAAAACTGAGCTTCTCAAGCTGTTATGTGGTAGGGGATCGGAACCACTTGTCAAGCTTGGCTCGGTCCTTGCCATTGAAACGGAACTTGCCTGTGATAAGGCCTTTGATTGGGCCATGGTGACTGCCGAGGATCTGGGAGAACGCATCCAAACTTTGGCGATAGCCATGGCAGAGCTTATGGGCGTCGAGGAGGTCGACAGGGGTGAGGAGCCATAGGGGGCGCCACCGCCGGGAAAGGGCGACTGTCCTTGCCCGATATTTGATTGGGAGGAGGGATATGATGACTATCAACATATCGTCGGGGAGGTTGTTGATGAAGTCTAGGCCTGCTGGATTCGCTTGCGGTTCTTTCTCGACCCGCCTCCGCTTGTTGGCAGCCTCGTTCTCCACCTCGTCGGCAGCGACGAAAACCTCTGTCTCCATATTCACGCCCTCCTCCAGTGCTTCAGCAGCCCCGGCGTCGCCACTCCCTCCGATGGGGCGCTTCAGTGGCATCCTCGTACACTGACGACTTTGAGGACTCAGAGCGGCGTTGAGGATGCGGGCGGAGAGAGAAGAATTGTGTGTATGGCGAGGATGGGGGGTGCGGCCGCTCGGCGGTGCCATTAATATAGACCGGTGGGAGCGAGGCAAGCGGAGTTCCAAGGCTGTCTCGCTTCCCGGTGAGAACGACTGCTTAATCGCTAGTATGAATGAAATCTATGCTTGATTACTGAATTTTAGTTGCAAAAAATAGATAGTGCTATTGATTTTTAGCTGCATATTTTGACAAATCGCAATGTCTCTTGGCTTAGCGCCGAAGTCTGGCTTTAATTTGCATACCATAATCTGAACCGTTTGTGTTGAAGAGATGCACACATCCTGCGTTGAACAGCTTGTACGCTTCCCGGTGAGCATGCGCACCAGACTGCGCTCGCACGACTCCCGTTCAGTCAAGCAGTTGTCCACACGGCACCTCCTATAGCCATTAAAACCAAGACACGTGGCATCACGTGAATGGTTATAGAACGCACATGGTTTGAATTATACAAACATTTGAGATATTAAAGTGGCAGCAATTTTTTCAAAATGCTTTTGTTGGCTGTGATTATTCGAGTGCGCCTTCTCTCAAAATGGACACGAAAAATACCACAACATGTTGGGTGCCATTCCATGATAGCATGCAGAGTTTAATGAATTTCAAAGTATCTCATCGTTTTGCCGGCAATCAACGGTGCCCTGGTGTTTGAAATTCATTCCCATTTCTTGCATGGGACCTAAGCATGCACCCAAGGACACATATTTGATTTTTCAGCCAATTTATATGCACTAGAGCATGTGCATGTAGTTCAAATTTGAATTATGCACATAAATGCATTGAAAACTCAGTTAATGCATAAAAATGTCCAAACGAACCCCGAAAAATCACAAAAATTGACACAACACTCCTGTTGTTCTATGTTGACATGACAAAAAATTTGAAAGCAATAAGAGGCAATGGATATCGTTTTGTCCCCAAAGGTGGGACTTTCCCTATCGAAACCATCATGCTTGTTGTGAGGAGATCAGGTTTGTGAGAAGCATATACCCAAACCAGCCCCAAATGGGACAATTTTTTTACCACGGCATGTTGACACCGCTCCATGATACCATGCCAAGTTTCATGAATTTCAGACTAGTTTTGGATTTACTATAATTTAAAAACCAGGTATCTCAATGTTTTTCCGGCAATCAATGGTGCCCTGGTGTTTGAAATTCATTCCCATTTCTAGCATGGGACCTAAGAATGCACCCAAGGACACATATTTGATTTTTCAACCAATTTATATGCACTGGAGCATGTGCATGTAGTTCAAATTTGAATTATGCACATAAATGCATTGAAAAGTCAATAAATGCATAAAAATGTGCAAACAAACCCCGAAAATCACAAAAATTGACACAACACTCCTGTTGTTCTATGCCGACACGAGAATTTTTTTTGAAAGCAATAAGAGGCAATGGATATCGTTTCATCCCCAAAGGTGGGACGTTCCCTATCGAAACCATAATGCTTGTTGTGAGAAGCTCTGGTTTCTGAGAACCTTATACCCAAACCTGCCCCAAATGGGACAAATTTTTTACCACGACATGTTGATGCCGCTCCATGACATCATGCCAATTTTCATGAATTTCAGACGCGGTTTGGATTTACTAGAATTTAAAAAACAGGCATCTCAATGTTTTGCTAGCAATCAATGGTGCCCTTGTGTTTGAAATTCATTCACATTTCTTGCATGGGACCTAAGCATGCACCAAAGGACACATATTTGATTTTTCAACCAATTTATATGCACTGGAGCATGTGCATGTAGTTCAAATTTGAATTATGCACATAAATGCATTGAAAACTCAGTCAATGCATAAATATGTCCAAACGAACCCCGAAAAATCACAAAAATTGACACAACACTCCTGTTGTTCTATGCCGACACGAGAATTTTTTTTGAAAGCAATAAGAGGCAATGGATATCGTTTCATCCCCAAAGGTGGGACGTTCCCTATCGAAACCATCATGCTTGTTGTGAGAAGCTCTGGTTTCTGAGAACCTTATACCCAAACCTGCCCCAAATGGGACAAATTTTTTACCACGACATGTTGATGCCGCTCCATGACATCATGCCAATTTTCATGAATTTCAGACGCGGTTTGGATTTACTAGAATTTAAAAACCAGGCATCTCAATGTTTTGCTAGCAATCAATGGTGCCCTTGTGTTTGAAATTCATTCACATTTCTTGCATGGGACCTAAGCATGCACCAAAGGACACATATTTGATTTTTCAACCAATTTATATGCACTGGAGCATGTGCATGTAGTTCAAATTTGAATTACGCACATAAATGCATTGAAAACTTAGTTAATGCATAAAAATGTCCAAACGAATCCCGAAAAATCACAAAAATTGACACAACACTCATGTTGTTCTATGTTGACAAGAGAAAAAAAATTGAAAGCAATAAGGGGCAATGGATATCGTTTCGTCCCCAAAGGCGGGACGTTCCCTATCGAAACCATCATGCTTGTTGTGAGACGCTCTGGTTCGTCAGAAGCTTATACCCAAACCGGCCCCAAATGGGACAAATTTTTTACCACGGCATGTTGATGCCGCTCCATGATACCATGCCAAGTTTCATGATTTTCAGACGAGTTTTGGATTTACTAGAATTTAAAAACCAGGCATCTCAACGTTTTGCCGGCAATGAACGGAGCCCTGGTGTTTGAAATTCATTCCCATTTCTTGCATGGGACCTAAGTATGCACCCAAGGACAAAAATTTGATTTTTCAACCAATTTATATGCACCGGAGCATGTGCATGTAGTTCAAATTTGAATTATGCACATAAATACATTGAAAACATAGTTAATGTGTAAAAATGTCCAAACGAACCCCAAAAAATCCCAAAAATTGACACAACACTCCTGTTGTTCTATGTTGACACGAGAAAAAATTGAGAGCAATAAGAGGCAATGGATATGGTTTCGTTCCCAAAGGCGGGACGTTCCCTATCGAAAATATCATGCTTGATGTAAGAAGCTCTTGTTTCTGAGAAGCTTATACCCAAACCTTCCCCAAATGGGATAATTTTTTTACCACGGCATGTTGATGCTGCTCCACGATACCATGCCAAGTTTCATGAATTCCAGACAAGTTTTGGATTTACTTGAATTTAAAAACCATGTATCTCAATGTTTTGCAGGCAATCAACGGTGCCCTGGTGTTTGAAATTCATTCCCATTTCTTGCATGGGACCTAAGCATGCACCCAAGGACACATATTTTATTTTTCAACCAATTTATATGCACTCGAGCATGTCCATGTAGTTCAAATTTGAATTATGCACATAAATGCATTGAAAACTCAGTTAATGCATAAAAATGTCGAAACAAACCCCGAAAAATCATAAAAATTTACACAACACTCCTGTTGTTCTATGTCGACACGAGAGAAAGAATTGAAAGCAATGACAGGCAATGGATATCATTTCGTCCCCAAAGGTGGGACGTTCCCTATCGAAACCGTCATGCTTGTTGTGAGAAACTATGGTTTGTGAGAAGCTTATACCCAAACCTGCCCCAAATGGGACAAATTTTTACCACGACATGTTGATGCCGCTCCATGATACCATAACAAGTTTCATGAATTTCAGACGAGTTTGGGATTTACTAGAATTTAAAAACCAGGTATCTCAACATTTTGCCGGCAATCAACGTTTCCCTGGTGCTTGAAATTCATTGCAATTTCTTACATGGGACCTAAGCATGCACCCAAGGACACATATTTGTTTTTTCAACTAATTTATATGCACTGGAGCATGTGGACATAGGTCAAATTTGAATTATGCACATAAATGCATTGAAAACTCAATTAATGCATAAAAATGTCCAAACGAACCCCGAAAAATCACAAAAATTGACACAACACTCCTGTTTTTCTATGTTGATAAGAGGCAGTGGATATCATTTTGTCGCCAAAGGTGGGACGTTCCCTATCGAAACCATCATGCTTGTTGTGAGAAGCTCTGGTTTGTGAGAAGCTTATACCCAAACCTGCCCCAAATGGGACAAATTTTTTACCACGGCATGTTGATGCCGCTCCATGATACCATGCCAAGTTTCATGAATTTTAGACGAGTTTTGGATTTACTAGAATTTAAAAAATAGGCATCTCAACGTTTTGCCGGCAATCAACAATGCCCTGGTGTTTGAAATTCATTCCCATCTCTTGCATCGGACCTAAGCATGCATGCAAGGACACAGATTTGATTTTTCAACAAATTTATATGCACCGGAGCATATGCTTGTACTTAAAATTTGAATTATGCACATAAAATTCCTAGAAAACCCAATTAATGTATAAAAAAGGCCAAACGAACCCCGAAAAATTCCAAGATTAAACACAACACTCCTGTTGTTCTACGTTGACACTAGAATTTTTTTGAAAGCAATAAGAGGCAACAGATAACATTCCGTCCCCAAAGGTGGTACGTTCCCTACCGAAACCATCATGCTTGTTGTGATGAGCTCTGGTTTGTGAGAAGCATATACCCAAACTTGCCCCAAATGGGACAAATTTTTTACCACGGCATGTTGATGCCGCTCCATGATATCATGCCAATTTTCATGACTTTCAGACGAGTTTTGGAATTACTAGAATTTAAAAACTAGGTATCTAAACGTTATGCCGGCAGTCAACGGTGCCCTGGTGTTTGTAATTCATTCCGATTTATTGCATGGGACCTAAGCATGCACCCAAGGACAAACATTTTATTTTTCAACCAATTTATATGCAATGTAGCATGCGCATGTAGTGCAAATTTGAATTATTCACATAAATGCATTGAAAACTCAATTAATGCATAAAAATGTCCAAACGAACCCCGAAAAATCACAAAAATTGACACAACACTCCTGTTGTTCTATGTTGACACGAGAAAAAAATGAAAGCAATAAGAGGAAATGGATATCGTATCGTTCCCAAAGGTGGGACGTTCCCTATCGAAACCATAATTCTTGTTTTGAGAAGCTTATACCCAAACCTGCCCCAAATGGGACACATTTTTTACCACAGCATGTTGATGGCGCTCCATGATACCTTGCCAGGTTTCATGAATTTCAGACGAGTTTTGGATCTCCTAGAATTTAAAAACCAGGTATCTCAACATTTTGCTGGCAATCAACGGTGCCCGGGTGTTTGAAATTCATTCCCATTACTTGCATGGGACCTAAGCATGCACCCGAGGACACAAATTTGATTTTTCAACCAATTTATATGCGCTGGAGCATGTGCATGTAGTTCAAATTTGAATTACGCACATAAATGCATTGAAAACTTAGTTAATGCATAAAATGTCCAAACGAATCCCGAAAAATCACAAAAATTGACACAACACTCATGTTGTTCTATGTTGACATGAGAAAAAAATTCAAAGCAATAAGAGGCAATGGATATCGTTTCGTCCCCAAAGGTGGGACGTACCCTATCGAAACCATCATGCTTGTTGTGAGACGCTCTGGTTTGTGAGAAGCTTATACCCAAACCAGCCCCAAATGGGACAAATTTTTTACCACGGCATGTTGATGCCGCTCCATGATACCATGCTAAGTTTCATGAATTTCAGACGAGTTTTGGATTTACTAGAATTTAGAAACCAGGTATCTCAATGTTTTGCCGGCAATCAACGGAGCCCTGGTGTTTGAAATTCATTCCCATTTCTTGCATGGGACCTAAGTATGCACCCAAGGAAAAAAAATTGATTTTTCAACCAATTTATATGCACCGGAGCATGTGCATGTAGTTCAAATTTGAATTATGCACATAAATGCATGGAAAACATAGTTTATGCGTAAAAATGTCCAACGAACCCCAAAAAATCCCAAAAATTGACACAACACTCATGTTGTTCTATGTTGACACGAGAAAAAAATTGAAAGCAATAAGAGGCAATGGATATTGTTTCGTTCCAAAAGGCGGGACGTTCCCTATCGAAACCATCATGCTTGTTGTGAGAAGCTCTGGTTTGTGAGAAGCTTATACCCAAACCTTCCCCAAATGGGATAATTTTTTTACCAAGGCATGTTGATGCCGCTCCATGATACCATGCCAAGTTTCATGAATTCCAGATGAGTTTTGGATTTACTTGAATTTAAAAACCATGTATCTCAATGTTTTGCCGGCAATGAACGGTGCCCTGGTGTTTGAAATTCATTCCCATTTCTTGCATGGGACCTAAGCATGCACCCAAGGACACATATTTTATTTTTCAACCAATTTATATGCACTCGAGCATGTCCATGTAGTTCAAGTTTGAATTATGCACATAAATGCATTGAAAACTCAGTTAATGCATAAAAATGTCCAAACGAACCCCGAAAAATCAAAAAAATTTACTCAACACTCTTGTTGTTCTATGTCGACATGAGAGAAAAAAATTGAAAGCAATAAGAGGCAATGGATATCGTTTCGTTCCCAAAGGCGGGACGTTCCCTATCGAAACCATCATGCTTGTTGTGAGAAGCTCTGGTTTGTGAGAAGCTTATACCCAAACCTTCCCCAAATGGGATAATTTTTTTACCACAGCATGATGCCGCTCCATGATACCATGCCAAGTTTCATGAATTCCAGACGAGTTTTGGATTTACTAGAATTTAAAAACCAGGTATCTCAACATTTTGCCGGCAATCAACGGAGCCCTGGTGCTTGAAATTCATTGCAATTTCTTGCATGGGACCTAAGCATGCACCCAAGGACACATATTTGATTTTTCAACTAATTTATATGCACTGGAGCATGTGGATGTAGTTCAAATTTGAATTATGCACATAAATGCATTGAAAACTCAATTAATGCATAAAAATGTCCAAACGAACACCGAAAAATCACAAAAATTGACACAACACTCCTGTTTTTCTATGTTGACACGTTAAAAAAATTTGAAAGCAATAAGAGGCAATGTATATAGTTTCGGCCCCAAAGGTGGGACGTTCCCTATCGAAACCATCATGCTTGTTTTGAGAAGCTATGGTTTGTGAGAAGCTTATACCCAAACCTGCCCCAAATGGGACAAATATTTTTCCACGGCATGTTGATGTCGCTCCATGATACCATGCCAAGTTTCATGAATTTCAGACGAGTTTTCGATTTACTATAATTTAAAAACCAGGCATCTTAACGTTTTGCCGGCTATCAACAGTGCCCTGGTGTTTTAAATTCATTCCCATCTCTTGCATGGGACCTAAGCATGCACGCAAGGACACAGATTTGATTTTTCAACAAATTTATATGCACCGGAGCATGTGCTTGTAGTTCAAATTTGAATTATGCACATAAAATTCCTAGAAAACCCAGTTAATGTATAAAAAAGGCCAAACGAACCCCAAAAAATTCCAAGATTAAACACAACACTCCTGTTGTTCTATGTTGACACTAGAAATTTTTTGAAAGCAATAAGAGGCAATGGATAACGTTCCGTCCCCAAAGGTGGCACGTTCCGTACCGAAACCATCATGCTTGTTGTGAGGAGCTCTAGTTTGTGAGAAGCATAAACCCAAACCTGCCCCAAATGGGACAAATTTTTTACCACGGCATGTTGATGCCGCTCCATGATACCATGGCAAGTTTCATGAATTTTAGACTAGTTTTGGATTTACTATAATTTAAAAACCAGGTATCTCAACGTTTTGCCGGCAATCAACGGTGCCCTGGTGTTTGAAATTCATTCCCATTTCTTGCATATTTGATTTTGCAACCAATTTATATCGTTTCGTCCCCAAAGGTGGGACGTTCCCTATCGAAACCATCATGCTTGTTGTGAGAAGCTCTGGTATGTCAGAAGCTTATACCCAAACCTGCCACAAATGGGATAATTTTTTTACCATGAGATGTTGATGCTGCTCCATGATACCATGCCAAGTTTCATGAATTCCAGACGAGTTTTGGAATTACTAGAATTTCAAAACGAGGTATCTCAACGTTTTGCCGGCAATCAACGGTGCCGTGGTGTTTGAATTCATTCCCATTTCTTGCATGGGACATAAGCATGCACCCAAGGACACATATTTGTTGTTTCAACTAATTTATATGCACTGGAGCATGTGCATGTAGTTCAAATTTGAATTATGCACATAAATGCATTGAAAACTCAGTTAATGCATAAAAATGTCAAAACGAACCTCGAAAAATCACAAAAATTGACACAACACTCCTGTTTTTCTATGTTGACACGAGAAAAAATTTGAAAGCAATAAGAGGAAATGGATATCGTATCGTCCCCAAAGGTGGGACGTTCCCTATTGAAACCATCATTCTTGTTGTGAGAAGCTTATGCCCAAACCTGCCCCAAATGGGACAATTTTTTTACCACGGTATGTTGATGCCCCCCTCCATGATACCATGCCAAGTTTCATGAATTTCAGACGAGTTTTGGATTTACAAGAATTTAAAAACCAGGTATCTCAACATTTTGCTGGCAATCAACGGTGCCCTAGTGTTTGAAATTCTTTCCCATTTCTTGTATCGGACCTAAGCATGCAACCGAGGACACAGATTGATTTTTCAACCAATTTATATGCACATAAATGCATTGAAAACTTAGTTAATGCAGAAAAAATGTCCAAACTAACAACGAAAAATCACATATATTGACACAACAGTCCTGTTGTTCTATGTTGACATGAGAAAAAATTTGAAAGCAATAAGAGGCAATGGATATCATTTCGTCCCCAGAGGTGGGACGTCCCCTTTCGAAACCATCATGCTTGTTGTGAGAAGCTCTGGTTTGTGAGAAGCTTATACCCAAACCTGCCCAAAATGGGACAATTTTTTTACCACGACATGTTGATGTCGCTCCATGATACCATGCCAAGTTTCACGAATTTTAGACGAGTTTTGGATTTACTAGAATTTAAAAACCAGGTATCTAAATGTTTTTCCGGCAATCAACGGAGCCCGGGTGTTTGAAATTCATTCCCATTTCTTGCATCGGACCTAAGCATGCACCCAAGGACACAAATTTAATGTTTCAACCAATTTATATGCACCGGAGCATGTGCATGTAGTTCAAATTTGAATTATGCACATAAATGCATTGAAAACTCAGTTGATGCGTAAAAATGTCCAAACGAACCCCGAAAAATCCCAAAAATAGACACAACACTCCTGTTGTTCTATGTTGACATGAGAAAAAGATAGAAAGCAATAAGAGGCAATGGATATCGTTTCGTCCCCAAAGGTGGGACGTCCCCTTTCGAAACCATCATGCTTGTTGTGAGAAGCTCTGGATTGTGAGAAGCTTATACCCAAACCTGCCCAAAATGGGACAAATTTTTTACCACGGCATGTTGATGTCGCTCCATGATACCATGCCAAGTTTCATGAATTTTAGATGAGTTTTGGATTTACTAGAATTTAGAAACCAGGTATCTCAACGTTTTGCCGGCAATCAACGGAGCCCTGGTGTTTGAAATTCATTCCCATTTCTTGCATGGGACCTAAGCATGCACCCAAGGACACAAATTTAATGTTTCAACCAATTTATATGCACCGGAGCATGTGCATGTAGTTCAAATTTGAATTATGCACATAAATGCATTGAAAACTCAGTTGATGCGTAAAAATGTCCAAACGAACCCCGAAAAATCCCAAAAATTGAGACAACACTCCTGTTGTTCTATGTTGACACGATAAAAAGATTGAAAGCAATAAGATGCAATGGATATCGTTTCGTCCCCAAAGGTGGGATGTTCCCTATCGAAACCATCATGCTTGTTGTGAGAAGCTCTGGTATGTGAGAAGCTTATACCCAAACCTGCCCCAAATGGGATAATTTTTTTACGATGACATGTTGATGCCGCTCCATGATACCATGCCAAGTTTCATGAATTCCTGTTGAGTTTTGGAATTACTAGAATTTAAAAACGAGGTATCTCAACGTTTTGCCGGCAATCAACGGTGCCGTGGTGTTTGAATTCATTCCCATTTCTTGCATGGGACCTAAGCATGCACCAAAGGACATATATTTGATTTTCCAACTAATTTATGTGCACTGGAGCATGTGCATGTAGTTCAAATTTGAATTATGCACATAAATGCATTGAAAACTCAGTTAATGCATAAAAATGTCAAAATGAACCCCGAAAAATCACAAAAATTGACACAACACTCCTGTTTTTCTATGTTGACACGAGAAAAAATTTGAAAGCAATAAGAGGAAATGGATATCGTATCGTCCCGAAAGGTGGGACATTCCCTATCGAAACCATCATTCTTGTTGTGAGAAGCTTATGCCCAAACCAGCCCCAAATGGGACAAATTTTTTACCACGGTATGTTGATGCCCCCTCCACGATACCATGCCAAGTTTCATGAATTTCAAACGAGTTTTGGATTTACTAGAATTTAAAAACGAGGTATCTCAACATATTGCTGGCAATCAACGGTGCCCTGGTGTTTGAAATTCATTCCCATTTCTTGCATCGGACCTAAGCATGCAACCGAGGACACAGATTTGATTTTTCAACCAATTTATATGCACTGGAGCATGTGCATGTAGTTCAAATTTGAATTATGCACATAAATACGTTGAAAACTTAGTTAATGCATAAAAAATGTCCAAACAAACCCCGAAAAATCACAAATATTGACACAACACTCCTGTTGTTCTATGTTGACATGAGAAATTTTTTTAAAGCAATAAGAGGCAATGGATATCGTTTCGTCCCCAAAGTTGGGACGTCCCCTTTCGAAACCATCATGCTTGTTGTGAGAAGCTTATACCCAAACCTGCCCAAAATGGGACAATTTTTTTACCACGGCATGTTGATGTCCCTCCATGATACCATGCCAAGTTTCACGAATTTTAGACGAGTTTTGGATTTACTAGAATTTAAAAACCAGGTATCTAAACGTTTTGCCGGCAATCAACGGAGCCCTGGTGTTTGAAATTCATTCCCATTTCTTGCATGGGACCTAAGCATGCACCCAAGGACACAAATTTAATGTTTCAACCAATTTATATGCACCGGAGCGTGTGCATGTAGTTCAAATTTGAATGATGCACATAAATGCATTGAAAACTCAGTTGATGCGTAAAAATGTCCAAATGAACCCTGAAAAATACCAAAAATTGACACAACACTCCTGTTGTTCTATGTTGACACGAGAAAAAGATTGAAAGCAATAAGAGGCAATGGATATCGTTTCGTCCCCAAAGGTGGGACGTTCCCTATCGAAACCATCATGCTTGTTGTGAGAAGCTTTGGTATGTGAGAAGCTTATACCCAAACCTGCCCCAAATGGGATAATTTTTTTGCCATGACATGTTGATGCCGCTCCATGATACCATGCCAAGTTTCATGAATTCCAAACGAGTTTTCGAATTACTAGAATTTAAAAATGAGGTATCTCAACGTTATGCCGGCAATCAACGGTGCCGTGGTGTTTGAGTTCATTCCCATTTCTTGCATGGGACCTAAGCATGCACCCAAGGACACATATTTGATTTTTCAACTAATTTATATGCACTGGAGCATGTGCATGTAGTTCAAATTTGAATTATGCACATAAATGCATTGAAAACTCAATTAATGCATAAAAATGTCAAAACGAACCCCAAAAAATCACAAAAATTGACACAAAACTCCTTTTTTTCTATGTTGACACGAGAAAAAATTTGAAAGCAATAAGAGGAAATGGATATCGTATCGTCCCCAAAGGTGGGACGTTCCCTATCGAAACCATCATTCTTGTTGTGAGAAGCTTATGCCCAAACCTGCCCCAAATGGGACAAATTTTTTACCACGGTATGTTGATGCCCCCCTCCATGATACCATGCCAACTTTCATGAATTCCAGACGAGTTTTGGATTTACTAGAAATTAAAAACGAGGTATCTCAATGTTTTGCCAGCAATCAACGGTGCCCTGGTGTTTGAATTCATTCCCATTTCTTGCATGGGACCTAAGCATGCACCCAAGGACACATATTTGATTTTTCAACTAATTTATATGCACTGGAGCATGTGCATGTAGTTCAAATTTGAATTATGCACATAAATGCATTGAAAACTCAGTTAATGCATAAAAATGTCCAAACGAACCCCGAAAAATCACAAATATTGACACAACACTCCTATTGTTCTATGTTGACACGAGAAAAAAGTTGAAAGCAATAAGAGGAAATGGATATCGTATCGTCCCCAAAGGTGGGACGTTCCCTATCGAAACCATCATTCTTGTTGTGAGAAGCTTATGCCCAAACCTGCCCCAACTGGGAAAAATTTTTTACCACGGTATGTTGATGCCCCTCCATGATACCATGCCAAGTTTCATGAATTTCAGAGGAGTTTTGGATTTACTAGAATTTAAAAACCAGGTATCTCAACATTTTGCCGCCAATCAACGGTGCCCTGGTGTTTGAAATTCATTCCCATTTCTTGCATCGGACCTAAGCATGCAACCGAGGACACAAATTTGATTTTTCAACCAATTTATATGCACTGGAGCATGTGCATGTAGTTCAAATTTGAATTATGCACATAAATGCATTGAAAACTTAGTTATTGCATAAAAATGTCCAAACGAACCCCGAAAAATCACAAATGTTGACACGACACTCCTGTTGTTCTATGTTGACATGAGAAAAAATTTGAAAGCAATAAGAGGCAATGGATATCGTTTCGGCACCAAAGGTGGGACGTTCCCTTTCGAAACCATCATGCCTGTTGTTAGAAGCTCTGGTTTGTGAGAAGCTTATAAACAAACCTGCCCCAAATGGGAAATTTTTTTACCACGGCATGTTGATGTCGCTCGATGATACCATGCCAAGTTTCATGAATTTTAGACGAGTTTTGGATTTACTAGAATTTAAAAACCAGGTATCTCAACGTTTTGCCGGCAATCAACGGAGTGCTGGTGTTTGAAATTCGTTCCCATTTCTTGCATGGGACCTATGCATGCACCCAAGGACACAAATTTGATTTTTCAACCAATTTACATGCAACGGAGCATGTGCATGTAGTTCAAATTTGAATTATGCACATAAATTCATTGAAAACTCATTTAATGCGTAAAAATGTCCAAACGTACCCCGAAAAATCACAAAATTTGACACGACACTCCTGTTTTTCTATGTGGACACGAGAAAAAATTTGAAAGCAATAAGAGGAAATGGATATCGTATCGTCCCCAAAGGTGGGACGTTCCCTATCGAAACCATCATTCTTGTTGTGAGAAGCTTATGCCCAAACCTGCCCCAAATGGGACAAATTTTTTACCACGGTATGTTGATTCCCCTCTCCACGATACCATGCCAAGTTTCATGAATTTCAGACG
The DNA here is from genome assembly GCF_002575655.3 of Aegilops tauschii subsp. strangulata. Taxonomy (NCBI): domain Eukaryota; kingdom Viridiplantae; phylum Streptophyta; class Magnoliopsida; order Poales; family Poaceae; genus Aegilops; species Aegilops tauschii. Next base: position 292,818,546 of record NC_053038.3, read on the forward strand.
AGTTTTGGATTTACTAGAATTTAAAAACCTGGTATCTCAACATTTTGCCGGCAATCAACGGTGCCCTGGTGTTTGAAATTCATTCCCATTTCTTGCATCGGACCTAAGCATGCAACCGAGGACACAAATTTGATTTTTCAAACAATTTATATGCACTGGAGCATGTGCATGTAGTCAAAATATGAATTATGCACATAAATGCATTGAAAACTTAGTTAATGCATAAAAATGTACAAACGAACCCCGAAAAATCACAAATAATGACACAACACTCCTGTTGTTCTATGTTGACATGAGAAAAAACTTAAAGCAATAAGAGGCAATGGATATTGTTTCGTCCCCAAAGGTGGGACGTCCCCTTTCGAAACCATCATGCTTGTTGTGAGAAGCTCTGGCTTGTGAGAAGCTAATACCCAAACCTGCCCAAAATGGGACAAATTTTTTACCACGGCATGTTGATGCCGCTCCATGATACCATGCCAAGTTTCATGAATTTTAGACGAGTTTTGGATTTACTAGAATTTAAAAACCAGGTAACTCAACGTTTTGCCGGCAATCAACGGAGCCCTGGTGTTTGAAATTCATTCCCATTTCTTGCATGGGACCTACGCATGCACCCAAGTACACAAATTTAATTTTTCAACCAATTTATATGCACCGGAGCATGTGCATGTAGTTCAAATTTGAACTATCCACATAAATGCATTGAAAACTCAGTTAATGCGTAAAAATGTCCAAACGAACCCCAAAAATCCCAAAAATTGACACAACACTCCTGTTGTTCTATGTTGACACGAGAAAAAGATTGAAAGCAATAAGAGGCAATGGATATCGTTTCATCCCCAAAGGTGGGACGTTCCCTATCGAAACCATCATGCTTGTTGTGAGAAGCTCTGGTATGTGAGAAGCTTATACCCAAACCTGCCCCAAATGGGATATTTTTTTACCATGACATGTTGATGCCGCTCCATGATACCATGCCAAGTATCATGAATTCCAGACGAGTTTTGGATTTACTTGTAACGCCCCGAGACCGACACTTCAGAAGACTTCCTTATTTTCGTGATCGTCGCGTGTTTCTTTTGGTGCTTGCTCTTTTATTTTGCATTGCATCATGTCATCATGCCATCATGTCTTTAATTTGTAAAACTCAACTAAATAAATTGCATGGATCTTCGGTCCATTTAAATCGAGGGAATTCACATGGTGATTTCTCTTTATAACATATACTCCTAATATTTATGGAGCTATAATAAATATTCCATTAGTTTGGAATTAACCGGAACACACTTGCAAAATAATTCCCATGCCTATTTCCGCTTCAAGTTTCACCTCCAAGCCTTGCCAACAATTCTTTTCCCACTTATCGAGGCCCTTCCTAAATGTTCAACATGTTGGACACTTTGTAATCCTACTCCTTCTTCTCATCTTCTTTTCTGTTTCATCTTGCCCTTTCCATCTAAAACATCATCTAGTGCAACACCCCATCACAAGCGTCTTCCTTTCAATTCTCACCCATTTATTGCAAGTGGTATTTTTCTGTCCCAGTAAAATGTTCACTTACTTTCTGTAAATCTTAAACCATGCCAACTACCTCTTTGCCAAATTTCATCTCTTTTAAAGTTGTTTTGGTTGGGCTAAGAATTTACTCAAGTTTGAATCAAATTCAAACTTGTTTAAATTTTCTGTCTCTAAAAGTTGCCAAACCAATTTTATTAAATCTTGCATGTTCCCGGGAGCATGAGGATATTTTTACATCTTCCAAATTCTTTCCCTAACCCTATCCTTCTTTTTCTTCTCTCTAGTTCTTTTCTGCTAAAAGAAATAAGAGAGAGAGAGAGAAGACACAGACCCCAGCCGGCCTAGCTGGGCCTCCCAACAGCAGCCGGCCCACCTCCGCGGCCCACCTAAGCCTAACCCTAGCCGCCAGAGACCGAGCCCATCCCTCCTCTCGCTCTCTCCCGATCCATTCCCCTCTCACCCTCTCCCTCTCGTCCTCCCACAGCGCCGCCACACACACGCGCACACGCATCGCGCCAGTGCTCCGCCTCCTGCCGCCGGCAACCAACGCGAAATCCGTCGTCGGCCGCCCTGTATCTTCTTCCTTCGTCTTCGCCCGCGCCTCGTGCGCCTCCTCCCGTCTCGAGCTCGTGCTCGACCCAGCTGCTCCCATGGCGATGCCGCCTGGCTCCGGCCAGCCTCGAGCGTCGCCCCGCGCCGCAGCCGTCGTCATCTTCAAGCTCGTCGCGCCTCCGCGCCACTCGCCGGAGCCCCCGCAAGCCGTCCCCGTCGCCGAGTCCCTCGCCGCCCTTCTGCACCTCGTCTCCGACCCTGCCCGTCGGAGCCACGCCTCTCGGTGCCCGCAGCTGCGTCGTCGGGTCTTCCTCCTCGATGCCGCCGCGCCAAGCCCCTCTCCATCGACCTCCGCGACCAGCGCCTCCACTACCTCCCCGTCGCTGCGCCTGCCTCCTCTCATCGCTGCTGCCTCCCACGTCTCCTCGTCGCGCGCTGCAACCACCAGAAACTCCACCGCGCCTCGGTCCTCCTCTGCCAGCGCCTCCGTTGTCCGACTGCCGGCTCGTTGCTGCTGTTTCGTCGCCCGCCCCCTTCGTTGACCACCAAGACCGGAGGCCCATTTGTGTTGCTTCGTTTTGGATGCCCCAAGATCCTCTCCGAACATGTACGACTACAACTGCTGATGCGTCAAGTACCTTGGAACGTCTACGACTACGCGGACTCGCCAAGTACCACGACGACCGTGTACCACTACCGTCGCCGTGTACCACTACTTCCACTACGACCGTTTTGAGAACGTCTACTTCCTCTACACCGGACCGGAACGCCGAGTTCCTCGCCGTGACCCCGAACATCTATGGAAACTTGTGCGACTATGAACATGAACGACTACCGTCGACCCTGAGTTACTCGGATTCGTCAAGTACCTCTCCGAGAACGAAGGTGTGCTACTACTTCCACTACCGTCGCCGAAGACCCGTGTAACGGAACCGTCAAGTTCAACTACCTTCGTGTACCACTAATTCCCACGATGATTTTGAACCGCTCCGAAATGCACGCTTCGAAGGTATAACCGCCGAGAACGACACCCGTGAACGAATGCATGTGTGTTGTATGAGATGCTCGTGGTTGCACCGTATCCGAGTTGTCATTCCATGTTCCTCCTCGTTGTCATGCCATCGTCCCGTGGGAACCCGGTAACCGGGATCACCCCACCATCTTTTGCATGTTCCGCACATCCACATCTTCGTCTGCACCGGTCGCTCAACGAGTTATCGGAACCGATATGTTGCCGTGGCATCATTTTCGTTATCGTTGCCGTGGCACCCTTTTTCGTTCCACCACGGTAACAAATGCTTCATAACATGCTCATGTCCACGTGTTATAAAATTGCTTAAAACTTGCATTGTCATCCGCATCATGATAACAACATTAAAAATGTCTAAAATTGATGTTTGCATTAAAATTGCTAATCGACATATGGGGATTTTTCGGAATTGTTATTTACTATTTGCGGCCTCATTTAAACTTGCCTAAATGGATAGTTTATTATGCCTCACCTCTTGCCATGGTAATCAACAATTAATATGGTCGAGAACATAATGAGAGAGAACTAAATAATTGATGTGGTGTTTCGTCAATATGCAACTCGTTGCATATTGAGCTCCACTTAATTTGTAGTGTTGTTTGTTGCACTTTGCCATGCCATGCCTCATTAAACCGGTCATGCATCATATTTGTTTTTGCATCATGCCATGTGTATGTGGTGGTTGTTTACTATGGTGTTTGTTACTTTCCGGTTTGCTTCTCTCGTTAGCTTCGGTTTCGTTCCGGAGTTGTGAGGATTCGTTCGACTACATCCGTTTGACTTCTTCTTGGACTCGTCCTTCTTCCTTGCGGGATCTCAGGCAAGATGACCATACCCTCGAAATCACTTCTATCTTTCCTTGCTAGTTGTTCGCTCTATTGCTATGTGGCGCTACCTTCCACTTGCTTATCAAGCCTCCCAAATTGCCATGAACCCCTAACCATTGTCACCCTTCCTAGCAAACCGTTGTTTGGCTATGTTACCGCTTTTGCTCAGCCCCTCTTATAGCGTGTTAGTTGCAGGTGAAGATGAAGATTGCTCCATGTTGGATTCTATTTATGTTGGGATATCACAATATCTCTTATTTTAATTAATGCATCTATATACTTGGTAAAGGGTGGAAGGCTTGGCCTTATGCCTGGTGTTTTGTTCCACTCTTGCCGCCCTAGTTTCCGTCATACCGGTGTTATGTTCCTGGATTTTGCGTTCCTTACGTGGTTGGGTGATTTATGGGACCCCCTTGGCAGTTCGCCTTGAATAAAACTCCTCCAGCAAGGCCCAACCTTGGTTTTACCATTTGCTACCACCTATCCCCTTTTCCCTTGGGTTCTGCAGACTCAAGGGTCATCTTATTTTAACCCCCCCCCCCCCGGGCCAGTGCTACTTCGAGTGTTTGTCCGAACTGAGTAGACTGCGGGGCCACCTCCTGGAAACTCGAGGTCTGGTTTTACTCGTAGGATGTCTCATCCGGTGTGCCCTGAGAACGAGATATGTGCAGCTCCTATCGGGATTTGTCGGCACATTTGGGTGGCTTTGCTGGTCTTGTTTTACCATTGTCGAAATGTCTTGTAAACCGGGATTCCGAGACTGATCGGGTCTTCCCGGGAGAAGGTTTATCCTTCGTTGACCGTGAGAGCTTATGATGGGCTAAGTTGGGACACCCCTGCAGGGTATAAACTTTCGAGAGCCGTGCCCGCGGTTATGTGGCTGATGGGAATTTGTTAATATCCGGTAGTAGATAACTTGACACTTGACCTTAATTAAAACGCATCAACCGCGTGTGTAGCCGTGATGGTCTCTTCTCGGCGGAGTCCGGGAAGTGAACACGGTTTCTGGGTTATGTTTGACGTAGTAGGTGTTCAGGATCACTTCTTGATCATTGCTAGTTCACGTCCGTTCCGTTGCTTCTCTTCTCGCTCTCCTTTGCGTATGTTAGCCACCATGTACGCTTAGTGCTTGCTGCAGCTCCTACCTCATTACACCATCCTTTCCTTTAAGCTTAAATAGTCTTGATCTCGCGGGTGTGAGATTGCTGAGTCCTCGTGACTCACAGATACTTCCCAAACAGTTGCAGGTGCCGATGATACTAGTGCAGGTGACGCAACTGAGCTCAAGTGGGAGCGCGACGAAGATCCTTTCGTTGTGTTGTTTCTTTTTCCTGTTGATCAGTAGTGGAGCCCAGTTGGGACGATCGGGGATCTAGCAGTTGGGTTGTCTTCTTTTATTTTGGTTCTGTAGTCGGACCTATGTGTGTACTCTGAATGATGTATGTTTTATTTATGTATTGTGTGAAGTGGCGATTGTAAGCCAACTTTTTATCCCATTCTTGTTCATTACATGGGATTGTGTGAAGATGACCCTTCTTGCGACAAAACCACAATGCGGTTATGCCTCTAAGTCGTGCCTCGACACGTGGGAGATATAGCCGCATCGTGGGCGTTACAAGTTGGTCATCAGAGCCATCCCCGACTTAGGAGCCCCCTGCTTGATCGAATCGCTGGCGTTGTTGAGTCTAGAACAAAAATGTTTTGAGTCTTAGGATTATATATATCGGAGAGTAGGATTCTTTTTACTCCTCAGTCCCTTCGTCGCTCTGGTGAGGCCTCCTGACGCAGAAGTTTTTACTCTTCTCTCCTCAAATTTCACTAAATTTTTTTTAGGATCACGCGGGTATCTTGGAATCGTTCCGATGGTTTTGTGACGAGAACATTGTTCTTGGTGCCTCCTGACATTTAGGGGTTGTGGCAGTGTGCCGGGGAGTTGAGCTCCGAGGTGTTGTCATCACAATTTTATCGTTGCAGTTCTGGAATACCTGAGTTTCGCCGACATCGAAATCTCTTTTATGCAGTTGTTGGTGAGATCACCTCGACGCCACCAAGTACTGGGGCGGGAGTTCGGGAGTATTGCCATAACTTGTATAACGGATGTTTTTCGAAGGTTGAGGTAAACGATTTCCGGAGTTTTCTGGTTATGTGTTGACGGATGGATACAGCTGGATCTAGGTATTGTTAGTTTGGGTGATATATTTTGTGTCCCCTGTATCCGCAACACCAGATTGCATAACCAGAAAGTTTCGGGAGTTTATAAGTGGGAATTCAAGTAGCTCCTAGGATATCTTTCTGACAGATGCATGATATGAGATTGGGGTTCGACGTCTAGTGGTCCGCCTGTACACGGTTGGTTTTACAGTGGTCTCGTAGTGTCTTAAAGAGTCCTTGGCTATGCCGACTCGGGGACGCTTCGTATGTCATGTGCATTGCCTTGTACATGATGGTGCTGTACGATCGAGCCCGTGTGGGCCCCACCACGAAAACTTCGGACGAAATCTCTATCATATGTTTGTTCCGGCTTATTCTGCAAGCCAAATCATTTGTTTTGTTTTGTGGTATTCGAGTTGCTTCGAAGTCAAATGTTGAATCCATACTTTTCCTAAACGGTGTTCTCATATTGCTATGTGAATACTAATCCTTCTTCATCATCGAGGTCATCATGTTAATTCTTTTCTAGCCGGCGTGTTTCTCTTCAAGTGAATCCGTTCATTCCAACATCCACAAGATCAACTCTAAGTTTTCTCAACGGTGTTTGTTTCATCCTTCTCAAGGTGCCTTTGTTTTCCCGCCCTCCCACCCTTTTCCTTCAAGGAATCAGATGTCGTAACCAAGTATCCATTTTATTCATGTGAAGTTTCTCCATTCTTTTCCATCAATGTTCTTATCTGGTGATTCTCAGGAAGATATTCTTCAAGTTTATTATTCTTCGTTCTTTTTCTTCTCCGGTGGATTCAATTCAAGCTTTGTCGATCATGTCCTTTCCTCGTTTCAAATGTTTTCTCATGCTGGTGCAACTCTTAATCATTCCCCGCTTGCTATTCAATTGTTCCGGAGTGTACAAGATATCTCAGGAGATTCGTGTTTTCATTCACGATCCGTTCAAGCTATTTTGAGGTTGTTATCTCATTCAAGCCATTTAATTCAACCGGTGTATTCTATCTTTCAAGCAATCTTTCCAACGGTGTTTCTTTTGAGTGGGCCCTAACCCACAGGTCTTTTTCCAGGATCTTACCTAACTCTTCTAATTTTTCTGGAGTTATTCCCAAATTCTTTTCGAAGTTTGACGTAAGAATGATTATCATCAGTCATATTTCTTTCTCCAATATCTTTCAAATTCTTTTCGTCGTTGGTTCAACATTTCTAATTTTCATTCCGAAGTGCCTCAACAATTCATGGTGGTGTTTCTCATCGTCATTCTCAACATTCGAAGACCGAAGAAGAATTTCTCTTGAATCTTGGTCCGTTCTCTTGAAGATTCATAGTTCTAGCTTATGCCATCCTCTCATGATTGTTTTCGATTGTGAGAATTCTTTTCTTAACCATCCGGAGTATTTCAGAGTTGTTTTCATTTCTTGATCATCCAAAGGCCATCATCTCAGAATTATTCATTCAAGCTTTCAGCTCTCGGTCTCCAAATCATACCGGTGCATCACTCAAATATCCTCTAATCAGTTCATGATCTCTTCGTTCTCGTGTATCTAAATTCTGTCAAGTATCTTCATTCATTTTCTAATTCTTTCCGTTGATTTGTGCCTTTGCTACTTTCATTTTTCAATTCTCGCGGTGGTTCGTTCAGGATTTCTCTTCCTTCGTTATCATATCAATTTATTCGTTGTTTCAATCCTACCGGTGGTTCGATGAAGACCTTCCCAAGTTTGCGCAATATCTATGTTAATCCTTTCTACGAGAATAAGTAGTATGCCAAATCCGTTGCTTGTCATCAATCTAAATTGGTGAAGGCTAAGCATAATGTAATTCTTATTCTTGTTTCATCCAAGTGATTAATTCCTTATTCCGGAGGTTCATCAAAATTCTTGATTTCATTTTTTCATCTTTCTTTCCGGAGTTCCAAGTTATTTCAATTATATCATTTCAAAGCTTCATCTAATCATTGCAAGGCTTCTCCCGGAGTTCTTTTTAAGTTTCCATTTCGTTTGATCATTCTTATATTACCGGAGTTCTTCATGGAGGCTCTACATGGTGGTTCGTCAAGGATTCCTTTCATTTTTCAATTCTTCTTCAAGATTTCTCTTGAAGTTATGATCCGCCAAGCTATACTCTAAAATAAACATGGAGCTCAACACATGTTTGTTTTGAGGAGTTCAAACATTCTTCATCTTGCATTCCGAAGTGCACTTCATTATAACTTATCATATGAGGTGGTGTTATGTCCTTCTTGACAATTTCCATTCATGTTCCATGATTCACTTGTTGTTAAGAATGAGGTTTTTTAAATCCATCAATCTCGTCATTGGATTTATCTTGTGTCATGTTTCACCTAAAGCTTTCCCTAAGGATTTTGCTATTTATGGTGCTTATAAATGACCCAAGTTCTTCATTTGTCCTCCCGGTGAAATAAGTTTCTCGTCTCCTTGTTGATATCAATCCAATCATTTGTTTCCGTTAGTGGAGGGTTGTCACCTCATAATTTTGAGAAGTTTTCCATAAGCCCACTACAAGCTTATTCTTTTCGTTGTTGGTTTTCCAACAATTCCGTTCTAACATTCTTGGAAGGATGCTTTCCAAGCTAATTTGTGGAAGGTGTTGTCATTTCCTTCTCCGTTCTCTTATTCTGACGATCTATCTTCTATTCGTTCGTCCCGGAGGCATTGTGATGTTGCTCTCTTCGATCAATCATCTTGTTTTGTCAAGATCATGTAATTTTTCCTTTCTTAACCGTTTAGCCGGAGTGTCGTGTTTTCACTCGAGTTCTCTCATCTTATCAAGTTTTTCCTCCCTCCTCAACCGGAGTGCTGTCTGAAATCTTTCTTACCCTTGTGCCATTCTTTATTTAGTACCGGAGGCAATGTGTTGTTAATTTCATCGAGTATCCTCTCATCTTGTCAAGATCATGTTCAATTCCTTCCATTTACAGTCGGGGTGCTGCCCAAATTATATCATTCTTATTCCTTCCTATCTTGTTTTAACCGGAGTGGTTTAAATATCTATCGTGTCATTTAACCTCAAGGTTCACATGGTGTTCCTTGTTTCTCTTTTCTACCGGTGTGCTTTCATATTCCTTTTGATCCGTTAAGCACTTGTTTCATGTCCTTCAACCTACAAGGTTCTTGTAATGGTCCTTGTTCCTCTTGCTGAACGGAGTGTTTTAAATTTTGTTCACCTCCGTCGTGTCATTTCTTTAAGCTTTGCAACCTTTCAAGGTTCTTTGGTTTCACTTGTTTGTCAAAGAAGCAATTTGTTTTACCTCTTCCCTTCCGTTTTTCTCCGGTGCCATCCTAGATCTCGGGACGAGATCCTCTCGTAGTCGTGGAGTGTTGTAACGCCCCGAGACCGACGCTTCAGAAGACTTCCTTATTTTCGTGATCGCCACGTGTTTCTTTTGGTGCTTGCTCTTTTATTTTGCATTGCATCATGTCATCATGCCATCATGTCTTTAATTTGTAAAACTCAACTAAATAAATTGCATGGATCTTCGGTCCATTTAAATCGAGGGAATTCACATGGTGATTTCTCTTTATAACATATACTCCTAATATTTATGGAGCTATTATAAATATTCCATTAGTTTGGAATTAACCGGAACACACTTGCAAAATAATTCCCATGCCTATTTCCACTTCAAGTTTCACCTCCAAGCCTTGCCAACAATTCTTTTCCCTCTTATCGAGGCCCTTCCTAAATGTTCAACATGTTGGACACTTTGTAATCCTACTCCTTCTTCGCATCTTCTTTTCTGTTTCATCTTGCCCTTTCCATCTAAAACATCATCTAGTGCAACACCCCATCACAAGCGTCTTCCTTTCAATTCTCACCCATTTATTGCAAGTGGTATTTTTCTGTCATAGTAAAATGTTCACTTACTTTCTGTAAATCTTAAACCATGCCAACTACCTCTTTGCCAAATTTCATCTCTTTTAAAGTTGTTTTGGTTGGGCTAAGAATTTACTCAAGTTTGAATCAAATTCAAACTTGTTTAAATTTTCTGTCTCTAAAAGTTCCCAAACCAATTTTATTAAATCTTGCATGTTCCCAGGAGCATGAGGATATTCTTACATCTTCCAAATTCTTTCCCTAAACCTATCCTTCTTTTTCTTCTCTCTAGTTCTTTTCTGCTAAAAGAAATAAGAGAGAGAGAGAAGAGAGAGACCCCAGCCGGCCCAGCTGGGCCTCCCAACAGCAGCCGGCCCACCTACGCCTAACCCTAGCCACCAGAGACCGAGCCCATCCCTCCTCTCGCTCTCTCCCGATCCATTTCCCCTCTCACCCTCTCCCTCTCGTCCTCCCATAGCGCCGCCACACACACGCGCACACGCATCGCGCCAGCGCTCCGCCTCCTGCTGCCGGCAACCAGCGCGAAGTCCGTCGTCGGCCGCCCTCTATCATCTTCCTTCGTCTTCGTCTTGGCCCGCGCCTCGTGCGCCTCCTTCCGTCTCGAGCTCGTGCTCGACCCAGCTGCTCGCATGGTGATGCCGCCTTGCTCCGGCCACCCTCGAGCGTCGCCCCGCGCCGCAGCCGTCGTCATCTTCAAGCTCGTCACGCCTCCGCGCCACTCGCCGGAGCCCCCGCAAGCCGTCCCCGTCGCCGAGTCCCTCGCCGCCCTTCTGCACCTCGTCTCCGACCCTGCCCGTCGGAGCCACGCCTCTCGGTGCCCGCAGCTGCGTCGCCGGGTCTTCCTCCTCGATGCCGCCGCGCCAAGCCCCTCTCCATCGACCTCCGCGACCAGCGCCTCCACTACCTCCCCGTCGCTGCGCCTGCCTCCTCTCATCGCTACTGCCTCCCGCGTCTCCTCGTCGTGCGCTGCGACCACCAGAAACTCCACCGCGCCTCGATCCTCCTCTGCCAGCGGCTCCGTTGTCCGACTGTCGGCTCGTTGCTGCTGTTTCGTCGCCCGCCCCCTTTGTTGACCACCAAGACCGGAGGCCCTTTTGTGTTGCTTCGTTTTGGATGCCCCAAGATCCTCTCCGAACATGTACGACTACACCTGCTGATGCGTCAAGTACCTTGGAACGTCTACGACTACGCAGACTCGCCAAGTACCATGACGACCGTGTACCACTACCGTCGCCGTGTACCACTACTTCCACTACGACCGTTTCGAGAACGTCTACTTCCTCTACACCGCACCGGAACGCCGAGTTCCTCGCCGTGACCCCGAACATCTACGGAAACTTGTGCGACTATGAACGTGAACGACTACCGTCGACCCTAAGTTACTCGGATTCGTCAAGTACCTCTCCGAAAACGAACGTGTGCTACTACTTCCACTACCGTCGCCGAAGACCCGTGTTACGGAACCGTCATGTTCAACTACCTTCGTGTACCACTACTTCCCTCGACGATTTTGAACCGCTCCGAAATGCACGCTTCGAAGGTATAACCGCCGAGAACGACACCCGTGAACGAATGCATGTGTGTTGTATGAGATGCTCGTGGTTGCACCGTTTCCGAGTTGTCATTCCATGTTCCTCCTCGTTGTCATGCCATCGTCCCGTGGGAACCCGGTAACCGGGATCACCCCACCATCTTTTGCATGTTCCGCACATCCACATCTTCGTCTGCACCAGTCGCTCAACGAGTTATCGGAACCGATATGTTGCCGTGGCATCATTTTCGTTATCGTTGCCGTGGCACCCTTTTTCGTTCCACCACGGTAACAAATGCTTCATAACATGCTCATGTCCACGTGTTATAAAATTGCTTAAAACTTGCATTGTCATCCGCATCATGATAACAACATTAAAAATGTCTAAAATTGATGTTTGCATTAAAATTGCTAATCGACATATGGGGATTTTCCAGAATTGTTATTTACTATTTGCGGCCTCATTTAAACTTGCCTAAATGGATAGTTTATTATGCCTCACCTCTTGCCATGGTAATCAACAATTAATATGGTCGAGAACATAATGAGAGAGAACTAAATAATTGATGTGGTGTTTCGTCAATATGCAACTCGTTGCATATTGAGCTCCACTTAATTTGTAGTGTTGTTTGTTGCACTTTGCCATGCCATGCCTCATTAAACCGATCATGCATCATATTTGTTTTTGCATCATGCCATGTGTATGTGGTGGTTGTTTACAATGGTGTTTGTTTCTTTCCGGTTTGCTTCTCTCGTTAGCTTCGGTTTCGTTCCGGAGTTGTGAGGATTCGTTCGACTACATCCGTTTGTCTTCTTCTTGGACTCATCCTTCTTCCTTGCGGGATCTCAGGCAAGATGACCATACCCTCGAAATCACTTCTATCTTTGCTTGCTAGTTGTTCGCTCTATTGCTATGCCGCGCTACCTTCCACTTGCTTATCAAGCCTCCCAAATTGCCATGAACCCCTAACCTTTGTCACCCTTCCTAGCAAACCGTTGTTTGGCTATGTTACCGCTTTTGCTCAGCCCCTCTTATAGCGTGTTAGTTGCAGGTGAAGATGAAGATTGCTCCATGCTGGATTCTATTTATGTTGGGATATCACAATATCTCTTATTTTAATTAATGCATCTATATACTTGGTAAAGGGTGGAAGGCTCGGCCTTATGCCTGGTGTTTTGTTCCACTCTTGCCGCCCTAGTTTCCGTCATACCGGTGTTATGTTCCTGGATTTTGCGTTCCTTACGCGGTTGGGTGATTTATGGGACCCCCTTGGCAGTTCGCCTTGAATAAAACTCCTCCAGCAAGGCCCAACCTTGGTTTTACCATTTGCTACCACCTATCCCCTTTTCCCTTGGGTTCTGCAGACTCAAGGGTCATCTTATTTTAACCCCCCCGGGCCAGTGCTCCTTCGAGTGTTGGTCCGAACTGAGTAGACTGCAAGGCCACCTCCTGGAAACTCGAGGTCTGGTTTTACTCGTAGGATGTCTCATCCGGTGTGCCCTGAGAATGAGATATGTGCAGCTCCTATCGGGATTTGTCGGCACATTCGGGTGGCTTTGCTGTTCTTGTTTTACCATTGTCGAAATGTCTTGTAAACCGGGATTCCGAGACTGATCGGGTCTTCCCGGGAGAAGGTTTATCCTTCGTTGACCGTGAGAGCTTATGATGGGCTAAGTTGGGACAGCCCTGCAGGGTATAAACTTTCGAGAGCCGTGCCCGCGGTTATGTGGCAGATGGGAATTTGTTAATATCTGGTAGTAGATAACTTGACACTTGACCTTAATTAAAACACATCAACCGCGTGTGTAGCTGTGATGGTCTCTTCTCGGCGGAGTCCGGGAAGTGAACACGGTTTCTGGGTTATGTTTGACGTAAGTAGGTGTTCAGGATCACTTCTTGATCATTGCTAGTTCACGTCCGTTCCGTTGCTTCTCTTCTCGCTCTCCTTTGCGTATGTTAGCCACCATGTATGCTTAGTGCTTGCTGCAGCTCCTACCTCATTACACCATCCTTTCCTTTAAGCTTAAATAGTCTTGATCTCGCGGGTGTGAGATTGCTGAGTCCTCGTGACTCACAGATACTTCCCAAACAGTTGCAGGTGCCGATGATACCAGTGCAGGTGACGCAACTGAGCTCAAGTGGGAGCTCGACGAAGATCCTTTCGTTGTGTTGTTTCTTTTTCCTATTGATCAGTAGTGGAGCCCAGTTGGGACGGTCGGGGATCTAGCAGTTGGGTTGTCTTCTTTTATTTTGGTTCCGTAGTCGGACCTATGTGTGTACTCTGAATGATGTATGTTTTATTTATGTATTGTGTGAAGTGGCGATTGTAAGCCAACTCTTTATCCCATTCTTGTTCATTACATGGGATTGTGTGAAGATGACCCTTCTTGCGACAAAACCACAATGCGGTTATGCCTCCAAGTCGTGCCTCGACACGTGGGAGATATAGCCGCATCATGGGCGTTACATTACTAGAAATTAAAAACGAGGTATCTCAACGTTTTGCCAGCAATCAACGGTGCCCTGGTGTTTGAATTCATTCCCATTTCTTGCATGGGACCTAAGCATGCAACCAAGGACATATATTTGATTTTTCAACTAATTTATATGCACTGGAGCATGTGCATGTAGTTCAAATTTGAATTATGCACATAAATGCATTGAAATCTCAGTTAATGCATAAAAATGTCCAAACGAACCCCAAAAAATCACAAAAATTGACACAACACTCCTGTTTTTCTATGTTGACACGAGAAAAAAAGTTGAAAGCAATAAGAGGAAATGGATATCGTATCGTCCCCAAAGGTGGGACGTTCCCTATCGAAACCATCATTCTTGTTGTGAGAAGCTTATGCCCAAACCTGCCCCAACTGGGACAAATTTTTTACCACGGTATGTTGATGCCCCTCCATGATACCATGCCAAGTTTCATGAATTTCAGACGAGTTTTGGATTTACTAGAATTTAAAAACCAGGTATCTCAACATTTTGCCGCCAATCAACGGTGCCCTGGTGTTTGAAATTCATTCCCATTTCTTGCATCGGACCTAAGCATGCAACCGAGGACACAAATTTGATTTTTCAACCAATTTATATGCACTGGAGCATGTGCATGTAGTTCAAATTTGAATTATGCACATAAATGCATTGAAAACTTAGTTATTGCATAAAAATGTCCAAACGAACCCCGAAAAATCACAAATGTTGACACGACACTCCTGTTGTTCTATGTTGACATGAGAAAAAATTTGAAAGCAATAAGAGGCAATGGATATTGTTTCGGCACCAAAGGTGGGACGTTCCCTTTCGAAACCATCATGCCTGTTGTGAGAAGCTCTGGTTTGTGAGAAGCTTATACACAAACCTGCCCCAAATGGGAATTTTTTTACCACGGCATGTTGATGTCGCTCCATGATACCATGCCAAGTTTCATGAATTTTAGACGAGTTTTGGATTTACTAGAATTTAAAAACCAGGTATCTTAACATTTTGCCGGCAATCAACGGAGCCCTGGTGTTTGAAATTCGTTCCCATTTCTTGCATGGGACCTATGCATGCACCCAAGGACACAAATTTGATTTTTCAACCAATTTACATGCATCGGAGCATGTGCATGTAGTTCAAATTTGAATTATGCACATAAATGCATTGAAAACTCATTTAATGCGTAAAAATGTCCAAACGTACCCCGATAAATCCCAAAATTTGAAACAACACTCCTGTTGTTCTATGTTGACATGCGAAAAAAATTGAAAGCAATAAGAGGCAATGGATATCGTTTCGTCCCCAAAGGTGGGACGTTCCCTATCGAAACCATCATGCTTGTTGTGAGAAGCTCCGGTATGTGAGAAGCTTATACCCAAACCTGCCCAGTAATGGGATAATTTTTTTACCATGACATGTTGATGCCGCTCCATGATACAATGCCAAGTTTCATGAATTACAGACGAGTTTTGGATTTACTAGAATTTAAAAAGAGGTATCTCAATGTTTTGCCGGCAATCAACGGTGCCCTGGTGTTTGAATTCATTCCCATTTCTTACATGGGACCTAAGCATGCACCCAAGGACACATATTTGATTTTTGAACTAATTTATATGCACTGCAGCATGTGCATGTAGTTCAAATTTGAATTATGGACATAAATGCATTGAAAACTCGGTGAATGCATAAAAATGTCCAAACGAACCCAAAAAAATCAAAAAGTTGGACACAACACTCCTGTATTTTTATGTTGACACGAGAAAAAAATTGAAAGCAATAAGAGGAAATGGATATCGTATCGTCCCCAAAGGTGGGACGTTCCCTATCGAAACCATCATTCTTGTTGTGAGAAGCTTATGCCCAAACCTGGCCCAAATGGGACAAATTTTTTACCACAGTAGGTTGATGCCCCTCCATGATACCATGCCAAGTTTCATGAATTTCAGACAAGTTTTGGATTTACTAGAATTTAAAAGCCAGGTATCTCAACATTTTGCCGGCAATCAACGGTGCCCTAGTGTTTGAAATTCATTCCCATTTCTTGCATCGGACCTAAGCATGCTACCGAGGACACAGATTTGATTTTTCAACCAATTTATATGCACTGGAGCATGTGCATGTAGTTCAAATTTGAATTATGCACATAAATGCATTGAATACTTAGTTATTGCATAAAAATGTCCAAACGAACCCTGAAAAATCACAAATATTGACACAACACTCATGTTGTTCTATGTTGACATGAGAAAAAATTTGAAAGCAATACGAGGCATTGGATATCGTTTCGTCACTAACGGTGGGACGTTCCCTTTCGAAACCATCATGCTTGTTGTGAGAAGCTTTGGTTTGTGAGAAGCTTATACACAAACCTGCCCCAAATGGGACAAATTTTTTACCACTGCATGGTGATGCCGCTCCATGATACCATGCCAAGTTTCATGAATCTTAGACAAGTTTTGGATTTACTAGAATTTAAAAACCAGGTATCTCAATGTTTTGCGGGCAATCAACAGAGCTCTGGTGTTTGAAATTCATTCCCGTTTCTTACATGGGACCTATGCATGCACCCAAGGACACAAATTTGATTTTTCAACCAATTTATATGCACCGGAGCATGTGCATGTAGTTCAAATTTGAATTATGCACATAAATGCATTGAAAATTCAGTTAATGCGTAAAAATGTCCAAACGAACCCCGAAAAATCCCAAAAATTGACACAACACTCCTGTTGTTCTATGTTGACACGAGAAAAAAATTGAAAGCAATTAGAGGCAATGGATATCGTTTCGTCCCCAAAGGTGGGACGTTTCCTATCGAAACCATCATGGTTGTTGTGAGAAGCTCTGGTATGTGAGAAGCTTATACCCAAACCTGCCCCAAATGGGATAAATTTTTTACCATGACATGTTCATGCCGCTCCATGATACCATGCCAAGTTTCATGAATTGCAGACGAGTTTTGGATTTACTAGAATTTAAAAATGAGGTATCTCAACGTTTTGCCGGCAATCAACGGTGCCGTGGTGTTTGAATTCATTCCCATTTCTTGCATGGGACCAAAGCATGCACCCAAGGACACATATTTGATTTTTCAACTAATTTATATGCACTGGAGCATGTGCATGTAGTTCAAATCTGAATTATGCACATAAATGCATTGAAAGCTCAGTTAATGCATAAAAATGTCCAAACGAACCCCGAAAAATCACAAAAATTGACACAACACTCCTGTTTTTCTATGTTGACACGAGAAAAAATTTGAAAGCAATAAGAGGAAATGGATATTGTATCGTCCCCAAAGGTGGGACGTTCCCTATCGAAACCATCATTCTTGTTGTTTGAAGCTTATGCCCAAACCTGCCCCAAATGGGACAATTTCTTTACCATGGTATGTTGATGCCCCTCCATGATACCATGCCAAGTTTCATGAATTCCAGACGAGTTTTGGATTTAGTAGAATTAAAAATCCAGGTATCGCAACGTTTTGCCGGCAATCAACGGTGCCCTGGTGTTTGAAATTCATTCCCATTTCTTGCATCGGACGTAAGCATGCAACCGAGGACACAGATTTGATTTTTCAACCAATTTATATGCACTGGAGCATGTGCATGTACTTCAAATTCGAAACCATCATGCTTGTTGTGAGAAGCTCTGGTATGTGAGAAAGCTTATACCCAAACCTGCCCCAAATGGGATAATTTTTTTACCATGACATGTTGATGCCGCTCCATGATACCAGGCCAAGTTTCATGAATTCCAGAGGAGTTTTGGATTTACTAGAATTTAAAAAATGATGTATCTTAACGTTTTGCCGGCAATCAACGGTGCCGTGGTGTTTGAATTCATTCCCATTTCTTGCATGGGACCAAAGCATGCACCCAAGGACATATGTTTGATTTTTCAACTAATTTATATGCACATGAGCATGTGCATGTAGTTCAAATTTGAATTATGCACATAAATGCATTGAAAACTCAGTTAATGCATAAAAATGTCCAAACGAACCCCGAAAAATCACAAAAATTGACACAACACTGCTGTTGTTCTATGTTGACACGAGAAAAAAATTTGAAAGCAATAAGAGGCAATGGATACCGTTTCGTCCCCAAAGGTGGGACGTTCCCTATCGAAACCATCATGCTTGTTGTGAGAAGCTTATACCCAAACCTGCCCAAATGGGACAATTTTTTTACCACGACATGTTGATGCCGCTCCATGATACCGTGCCAAGTTTCATGAATTTCAGAATTTGGATTTACTAGAATTTAAAAACAGGGCATCTCAACGTTTTGCAGACAATCAAGAGTGCCCTGGTGTTCTCGTCTGCCCACATGCTCCAGACGAGTTTTGGATTTACTAGAATTTAAAAACAGGGCATCTCAACGTTTTGCAGACAATCAAGAGTGCCCTGGTGTTTGAAATTCATTCTCGTCTCTTGCATGGGACCTAAGCATGCACGCAAGGACACAGATTCGATTTTTCAACCAATTTATATGCACTGGAGCATGTGCATGTACTTCAAATTTGAATTATGCACATAAATGCATTGAAAACTTAGTTATTGCATAAAAATGTCCAAACGAACCCCGAAAAACCACAAATATTGACACAACACTCCTGTTGTTCAATGTTGACATGAGAAAACTTTTGAAAGCAATAAGAGGCAATGGATATCGTTTAGTCCCTAAAGGTGGGACGTTCCCTTTCGAAACCATCATGCTTGTTGTGAGAAGCTCTGGTTTGTGAGAAGCTTATACACAAACCTGCCCCAAATGGGACAAATTTTTTACCACTGCATCTTGAAGCCGCTCCATGATACCATGCCAAGTTGCATGAATTTTAGAGGAGTTTTGGATTTACTAGAATTTAAAAACCAGGTATCTCAACGTTTTGTCGGCAATCAACGGAGCATTGGTGTTTGAAATTCATTCCCATTTCTTGCATGGGACCTATGCATGCACCCAAGGACACAAATTTGATTTTTCAACCAATTTATATGCACCGGAGCATGTGCATGTAGTTCAAATTTGAATTATGCACATAAATGCATTGAAAACATAGTTAATGCGTAAAAATGTCCAAACGAACCCCGAAAAATCCGAAAATTTGACACAACACTCTTGTTGTTCTATGTTGACATGAGAAAAAATTGAAAGCAATAAGAGGCAATGGATATCGTTTCGTCCCCAAAGGTGGGATGTTCCCTATCGAAACCATCATGCTTGTTGTGAGAAGCTCTGGTATGTGAGAAGCTTATGCCCAAACCTGCCCCAAATGGGACAATTTTTTTACCACGGTATGTTGATGCCCCTCCATGATACCATGCCACGTTTCATGAATTTCAGACGAGTTTTGGATTTACTAAAATTTGAAAACCAGGTATCTCAACATTTTGCCGGCAATCAACGGTGCCCTGGTGTTTGAAATTCATTCCCATTTCTTGCATCGGACCTAAGCATGCAACCAAGGACACATATTTGATTTGTCAACCAATTTATATGCACTGGAGCATGTGCATGTAGTTCAAATTTGAATTGTGCACATAAATGCATTGAAAACTCAGTTAATGCATAAAAATGTCCAAACGAACCCCGAAAAATCACAAAAATCGACACAACACTGTCGGTGTACAAAAAGAGGGGCACGCTTTTGTACCCCTTTACCTGTGCACGGGCAGTCAGAGCCGCGCCCACGGTCACGCCAAGCAGAACAACGCCAAGGTAATCAGAGCAACGCCAAGGCCGAGACTACCAGGAGCAGAGGGACGAAGTAGGCTCCCCCGGCAAGACCCTTGCCAGGGCAGCCTCAGTAGCCCCGGCAAGACCCTTGCCGGGGCAGCTCGCCACACACCAACAGAGCGAGCCACCCTTGAGCCTACGGTCCCCAATGCCATCATCCACGTGGGGCCAGGGCTCGGGAAGGTACCTCTGTGGTGGCATGTAGATCTTTGCGAAGACATATTCAAGATCAGATGAGGATTAGAAGACGACGATCCTCGGCAAGATCCTTGCCGAGGAAGGCCACCAGACCCCCGGCAAGGCCCTTGCCGGGGACGACAGCGCGCCACGGCAAGGCCCTTGCCGGGCCACCCGGCAAGGCCCTCACCAAAGACGCAAGCAGGGCCACCACCAGGCCCACGCCAACCAAGCTTCCACCGCCGTTCACATGCAGCTGCCAGCCCAACCAGCTGGGCGGGCACCTGCGTGGCAACATGCAGCCCCCAGGGCAACTCATTGAGCGCCTGCATGGCGGCATGCAGATCTTCGTGAAGGCTCCACCACCGCGCGACCTCAGCTGCCTGCCTGCCTACATGGTGCCGCGCGCATCGCTGGCCAAGGCGCGTGTCGAAGCAAGGAGGAGCGGCGATGGACGGGTCAGTGCTCCCGGGCCAGTGCTCCTTCGAGTGTTGGTCCGAACTGAGTAGACTGCAAGGCCACCTCCTGGAAACTCGAGGTCTGGTTTTACTCGTAGGATGTCTCATCCGGTGTGCCCTGAGAATGAGATATGTGCAGCTCCTATCGGGATTTGTCGGCACATTCGGGTGGCTTTGCTGTTCTTGTTTTACCATTGTCGAAATGTCTTGTAAACCGGGATTCCGAGACTGATCGGGTCTTCCCGGGAGAAGGTTTATCCTTCGTTGACCGTGAGAGCTTATGATGGGCTAAGTTGGGACAGCCCTGCAGGGTATAAACTTTCGAGAGCCGTGCCCGCGGTTATGTGGCAGATGGGAATTTGTTAATATCTGGTAGTAGATAACTTGACACTTGACCTTAATTAAAACACATCAACCGCGTGTGTAGCTGTGATGGTCTCTTCTCGGCGGAGTCCGGGAAGTGAACACGGTTTCTGGGTTATGTTTGACGTAAGTAGGTGTTCAGGATCACTTCTTGATCATTGCTAGTTCACGTCCGTTCCGTTGCTTCTCTTCTCGCTCTCCTTTGCGTATGTTAGCCACCATGTATGCTTAGTGCTTGCTGCAGCTCCTACCTCATTACACCATCCTTTCCTTTAAGCTTAAATAGTCTTGATCTCGCGGGTGTGAGATTGCTGAGTCCTCGTGACTCACAGATACTTCCCAAACAGTTGCAGGTGCCGATGATACCAGTGCAGGTGACGCAACTGAGCTCAAGTGGGAGCTCGACGAAGATCCTTTCGTTGTGTTGTTTCTTTTTCCTATTGATCAGTAGTGGAGCCCAGTTGGGACGGTCGGGGATCTAGCAGTTGGGTTGTCTTCTTTTATTTTGGTTCCGTAGTCGGACCTATGTGTGTACTCTGAATGATGTATGTTTTATTTATGTATTGTGTGAAGTGGCGATTGTAAGCCAACTCTTTATCCCATTCTTGTTCATTACATGGGATTGTGTGAAGATGACCCTTCTTGCGACAAAACCACAATGCGGTTATGCCTCCAAGTCGTGCCTCGACACGTGGGAGATATAGCCGCATCATGGGCGTTACATTACTAGAAATTAAAAACGAGGTATCTCAACGTTTTGCCAGCAATCAACGGTGCCCTGGTGTTTGAATTCATTCCCATTTCTTGCATGGGACCTAAGCATGCAACCAAGGACATATATTTGATTTTTCAACTAATTTATATGCACTGGAGCATGTGCATGTAGTTCAAATTTGAATTATGCACATAAATGCATTGAAATCTCAGTTAATGCATAAAAATGTCCAAACGAACCCCAAAAAATCACAAAAATTGACACAACACTCCTGTTTTTCTATGTTGACACGAGAAAAAAAGTTGAAAGCAATAAGAGGAAATGGATATCGTATCGTCCCCAAAGGTGGGACGTTCCCTATCGAAACCATCATTCTTGTTGTGAGAAGCTTATGCCCAAACCTGCCCCAACTGGGACAAATTTTTTACCACGGTATGTTGATGCCCCTCCATGATACCATGCCAAGTTTCATGAATTTCAGACGAGTTTTGGATTTACTAGAATTTAAAAACCAGGTATCTCAACATTTTGCCGCCAATCAACGGTGCCCTGGTGTTTGAAATTCATTCCCATTTCTTGCATCGGACCTAAGCATGCAACCGAGGACACAAATTTGATTTTTCAACCAATTTATATGCACTGGAGCATGTGCATGTAGTTCAAATTTGAATTATGCACATAAATGCATTGAAAACTTAGTTATTGCATAAAAATGTCCAAACGAACCCCGAAAAATCACAAATGTTGACACGACACTCCTGTTGTTCTATGTTGACATGAGAAAAAATTTGAAAGCAATAAGAGGCAATGGATATTGTTTCGGCACCAAAGGTGGGACGTTCCCTTTCGAAACCATCATGCCTGTTGTGAGAAGCTCTGGTTTGTGAGAAGCTTATACACAAACCTGCCCCAAATGGGAATTTTTTTACCACGGCATGTTGATGTCGCTCCATGATACCATGCCAAGTTTCATGAATTTTAGACGAGTTTTGGATTTACTAGAATTTAAAAACCAGGTATCTTAACATTTTGCCGGCAATCAACGGAGCCCTGGTGTTTGAAATTCGTTCCCATTTCTTGCATGGGACCTATGCATGCACCCAAGGACACAAATTTGATTTTTCAACCAATTTACATGCATCGGAGCATGTGCATGTAGTTCAAATTTGAATTATGCACATAAATGCATTGAAAACTCATTTAATGCGTAAAAATGTCCAAACGTACCCCGATAAATCCCAAAATTTGAAACAACACTCCTGTTGTTCTATGTTGACATGCGAAAAAAATTGAAAGCAATAAGAGGCAATGGATATCGTTTCGTCCCCAAAGGTGGGACGTTCCCTATCGAAACCATCATGCTTGTTGTGAGAAGCTCTGGTATGTGAGAAGCTTATACCCAAACCTGCCCAGTAATGGGATAATTTTTTTACCATGACATGTTGATGCCGCTCCATGATACAATGCCAAGTTTCATGAATTACAGACGAGTTTTGGATTTACTAGAATTTAAAAAGAGGTATCTCAATGTTTTGCCGGCAATCAACGGTGCCCTGGTGTTTGAATTCATTCCCATTTCTTGCATGGGACCTAAGCATGCACCCAAGGACACATATTTGATTTTTGAACTAATTTATATGCACTGCAGCATGTGCATGTAGTTCAAATTTGAATTATGGACATAAATGCATTGAAAACTCGGTGAATGCATAAAAATGTCCAAACGAACCCAAAAAAATCAAAAAGTTGGACACAACACTCCTGTATTTTTATGTTGACACGAGAAAAAAATTGAAAGCAATAAGAGGAAATGGATATCGTATCGTCCCCAAAGGTGGGACGTTCCCTATCGAAACCATCATTCTTGTTGTGAGAAGCTTATGCCCAAACCTGGCCCAAATGGGACAAATTTTTTACCACAGTAGGTTGATGCCCCTCCATGATACCATGCCAAGTTTCATGAATTTTAACACCCCCGGGCCAGTGCTCCTTCGAGTGTTGGTCCGAACTGAGTAGACTGCAAGGCCACCTCCTGGAAACTCGAGGTCTGGTTTTACTCGTAGGATGTCTCATCCGGTGTGCCCTGAGAATGAGATATGTGCAGCTCCTATCGGGATTTGTCGGCACATTCGGGTGGCTTTGCTGTTCTTGTTTTACCATTGTCGAAATGTCTTGTAAACCGGGATTCCGAGACTGATCGGGTCTTCCCGGGAGAAGGTTTATCCTTCGTTGACCGTGAGAGCTTATGATGGGCTAAGTTGGGACAGCCCTGCAGGGTATAAACTTTCGAGAGCCGTGCCCGCGGTTATGTGGCAGATGGGAATTTGTTAATATCTGGTAGTAGATAACTTGACACTTGACCTTAATTAAAACACATCAACCGCGTGTGTAGCTGTGATGGTCTCTTCTCGGCGGAGTCCGGGAAGTGAACACGGTTTCTGGGTTATGTTTGACGTAAGTAGGTGTTCAGGATCACTTCTTGATCATTGCTAGTTCACGTCCGTTCCGTTGCTTCTCTTCTCGCTCTC
This sequence comes from Aegilops tauschii subsp. strangulata, assembly GCF_002575655.3. Lineage (NCBI taxonomy): Eukaryota > Viridiplantae > Streptophyta > Magnoliopsida > Poales > Poaceae > Aegilops > Aegilops tauschii. Next base: position 292,842,486 of record NC_053038.3, read on the forward strand.
CTTTGCGTATGTTAGCCACCATGTATGCTTAGTGCTTGCTGCAGCTCCTACCTCATTACACCATCCTTTCCTTTAAGCTTAAATAGTCTTGATCTCGCGGGTGTGAGATTGCTGAGTTGTGATCTCGCGGGTGTTGTTCTATGTTGACATGAGAAAAAATTGAAAGCAATAAGAGGCAATGGATATCGTTTCGTCCCCAAAGGTGGGATGTTCCCTATCGAAACCATCATGCTTGTTGTGAGAAGCTCTGGTATGTAAGAAAGCTTATACCCAAACCTGCCCCAAATGGGATAATTTTTTTACCATGACATGTTGATGCCGCTCCATGATACCAGGCCAAGTTTCATGAATTCCAGAGGGGTTTTGGATTTACTAGAATTTAAAAAATGATGTATCTTAATGTTTTGCCGGCAATCAACGGTGCCGTTGTGTTTGAAATTCATTCCTATTTCTTGCATGGGACCTAAGCATGCACCCAATGACATATGTTTGATTTTTCAACTAATTTATATGCACATGAGCATGTGCATGTAGTTCAAATTTGAATTATGCACATAAATGCATTGAAAACTCAGTTAATGCATAAAAATGTCCAAACGAACCCCGAAAAATCACAAAAATTGACACAACACTGCTGTTGTTCTATGTTGACACGAGAAAAAAATTTGAAAGCAATAAGAGGCAATGGATACCGTTTCGTCCCCAAAGGTGGGACGTTCCCTATCGAAACCATCATGCTTGTTGTGAGAAGCTTATACCCAAACCTGCCCAAATGGGACAATTTTTTTACCACGACATGTTGATGCCGCTCCATGATACCGTGCCAAGTTTCATGAATTTCAGATGAGTTTTGGATTTACTAGAATTTAAAAACAGGGCATCTCAACGTTTGGCAGACAATCAAGAGTGCCCTGGTGTTTGAAATTCATTCTCGTCTCTTGCATGGGACCTAAGCATGCACGCAAGGACACATATTTGATATTTCAACCAATTTATATGCACCGGAGCATGTGCTTGTAGTTCAAATTTGAATTATGCTCATAAAATGCCTAGAAAACCCAGTTAATGTATAAAAAAGGCCAAACGAACCCCGAAAAATTTCCAAGATTAAACACAACAATCCTGTTGTTCTATGTTGACACTAGAATTTTTTTTAAAGCAATAAGAGGCAATGGATAACATTCCGTCCCCAAAGGTGGCACATTCCCTACCGAAACCATCATGCTTGTTTAGAGGAGCTCTAGTTTGTGAGAAGCATATACCCAAACCTGCCCCAAATGAGACAAATTTTTTACCACAGCATGTTGATTCCGCTCCATGATACCATGCCAACTTTCATGAATTTTAGACGAGTTTTGGATTTACTAGAATTTAAAAACCAGGTATCTCAACGTTTTGCCGGCAATCAACGGTGCCCTGGTGTTTGAGATTCATTCCCATTTCTTGCATGGGACCTAAGCATGCACCCAAGGACACATATTTGATTTTCAACCAATTTATATGCACATGAGCATGTGCATGTAGTTCAAATTTGAATTATGCACATAAATGCATTGAAAACTCAGTTAATGCATAAAAATGTCCAAACGAACCCCGAAAAATCACAAAAATTGACACAACACTGCTGTTGTTCTATGTTGACACGAGAAAAAAATTTGAAAGCAATAAGAGGCAATGGATACCGTTTCGTCCCCAAAGGTGGGACGTTCCCTATCGAAACCATCATGCTTGTTGTGAGAAGCTTATACCCAAACCTGCCCAAATGGGACAATTTTTTTACCACGACATGTTGATGCCGCTCCATGATACCGTGCCAAGTTTCATGAATTTCAGATGAGTTTTGGATTTACTAGAATTTAAAAACAGGGCATCTCAACGTTTGGCAGACAATCAAGAGTGCCCTGGTGTTTGAAATTCATTCTCGTCTCTTGCATGGGACCTAAGCATGCACGCAAGGACACATATTTGATATTTCAACCAATTTATATGCACCGGAGCATGTGCTTGTAGTTCAAATTTGAATTATGCTCATAAAATGCCTAGAAAACCCAGTTAATGTATAAAAAAGGCCAAACGAACCCCGAAAAATTTCCAAGATTAAACACAACAATCCTGTTGTTCTATGTTGACACTAGAATTTTTTTTAAAGCAATAAGAGGCAATGGATAACATTCCGTCCCCAAAGGTGGCACATTCCCTACCGAAACCATCATGCTTGTTTAGAGGAGCTCTAGTTTGTGAGAAGCATATACCCAAACCTGCCCCAAATGAGACAAATTTTTTACCACAGCATGTTGATTCCGCTCCATGATACCATGCCAACTTTCATGAATTTTAGACGAGTTTTGGATTTACTAGAATTTAAAAACCAGGTATCTCAACGTTTTGCCGGCAATCAACGGTGCCCTGGTGTTTGAGATTCATTCCCATTTCTTGCATGGGACCTAAGCATGCACCCAAGGACACATATTTGATTTTCAACCAATTTATATGCACTGGAGCATGTGCATGTAGTTCAAATTTGAATTATGCACATAAAAGCGTTGAAAACTCAGTGAATGCATAAAAATGTCCAAACGAACCCCGAAAACTCACAAAAATTGAGGCAACACTCCTGTTGTTCTATGTTGACACGAGAAAAATATTTGAAAGCAATGAGAGGCAATGGATATCATTTCGTCCCCAAAGGTGAGACGTTCCCTATCAAAACCATCATGCTTGCTCTGAGAAGCTATGGTTTGTGAGAAGCTTATACCCAAACCTGCCCCAAATGGGATAATTTTTTTACCATGACATGTTGATGCCGCTCCATGATACCAGGCCAAGTTTCATGAATTCCAGAGGAGTTTTGGATTTACTAGAATTTAAAAAATGATGTATCTTAATGTTTTGCCGGCAATCAACGGTGCCGTTGTGTTTGAAATTCATTCCTATTTCTTGCATGGGACCTAAGCATGCACCCAATGACATATGTTTGATTTTTCAACTAATTTATATGCACATGAGCATGTGCATGTAGTTCAAATTTGAATTATGCACATAAATGCATTGAAAACTCAGTTAATGCATAAAAATGTCCAAACGAACCCCGAAAAATCACAAAAATTGACACAACACTGCTGTTGTTCTATGTTGACACGAGAAAAAAATTTGAAAGCAATAAGAGGCAATGGATACCGTTTCGTCCCCAAAGGTGGGACGTTCCCTATCGAAACCATCATGCTTGTTGTGAGAAGCTTATACCCAAACCTGCCCAAATGGGACAATTTTTTTACCACGACATGTTGATGCCGCTCCATGATACCGTGCCAAGTTTCATGAATTTCAGATGAGTTTTGGATTTACTAGAATTTAAAAACAGGGCATCTCAACGTTTGGCAGACAATCAAGAGTGCCCTGGTGTTTGAAATTCATTCTCGTCTCTTGCATGGGACCTAAGCATGCACGCAAGGACACATATTTGATATTTCAACCAATTTATATGCACCGGAGCATGTGCTTGTAGTTCAAATTTGAATTATGCTCATAAAATGCCTAGAAAACCCAGTTAATGTATAAAAAAGGCCAAACGAACCCCGAAAAATTTCCAAGATTAAACACAACAATCCTGTTGTTCTATGTTGACACTAGAATTTTTTTTAAAGCAATAAGAGGCAATGGATAACATTCCGTCCCCAAAGGTGGCACATTCCCTACCGAAACCATCATGCTTGTTTAGAGGAGCTCTAGTTTGTGAGAAGCATATACCCAAACCTGCCCCAAATGAGACAAATTTTTTACCACAGCATGTTGATTCCGCTCCATGATACCATGCCAACTTTCATGAATTTTAGACGAGTTTTGGATTTACTAGAATTTAAAAACCAGGTATCTCAACGTTTTGCCGGCAATCAACGGTGCCCTGGTGTTTGAGATTCATTCCCATTTCTTGCATGGGACCTAAGCATGCACCCAAGGACACATATTTGATTTTCAACCAATTTATATGCACTGGAGCATGTGCATGTAGTTCAAATTTGAATTATGCACATAAAAGCGTTGAAAACTCAGTGAATGCATAAAAATGTCCAAACGAACCCCGAAAACTCACAAAAATTGAGGCAACACTCCTGTTGTTCTATGTTGACACGAGAAAAATATTTGAAAGCAATGAGAGGCAATGGATATCATTTCGTCCCCAAAGGTGAGACGTTCCCTATCAAAACCATCATGCTTGCTCTGAGAAGCTATGGTTTGTGAGAAGCTTATGCCCAAACCTGCCCCAAATGGGACAATTTTTTTACCACGGTATGTTGATGCCCCTCCATGATACCATGCCACGTTTCATGAATTTCAGACGAGTTTTGGATTTACTAAAATTTGAAAACCAGGTATCTCAACATTTTGCCGGCAATCAACGGTGCCCTGGTGTTTGAAATTCATTCCCATTTCTTGCATCGGACCTAAGCATGCAACCAAGGACACATATTTGATTTGTCAACCAATTTATATGCACTGGAGCATGTGCATGTAGTTCAAATTTGAATTGTGCACATAAATGCATTGAAAACTCAGTTAATGCATAAAAATGTCCAAACGAACCCCGAAAAATCACAAAAATCGACACAACACTGTCGGTGTACAAAAAGAGGGGCACGCTTTTGTACCCCTTTACCTGTGCACGGGCAGTCAGAGCCGCGCCCACGGTCACGCCAAGCAGAACAACGCCAAGGTAATCAGAGCAACGCCAAGGCCGAGACTACCAGGAGCAGAGGGACGAAGTAGGCTCCCCCGGCAAGACCCTTGCCAGGGCAGCCTCAGTAGCCCCGGCAAGACCCTTGCCGGGGCAGCTCGCCACACACCAACAGAGCGAGCCACCCTTGAGCCTACGGTCCCCAATGCCATCATCCACGTGGGGCCAGGGCTCGGGAAGGTACCTCTGTGGTGGCATGTAGATCTTTGCGAAGACATATTCAAGATCAGATGAGGATTAGAAGACGACGATCCTCGGCAAGATCCTTGCCGAGGAAGGCCACCAGACCCCCGGCAAGGCCCTTGCCGGGGACGACAGCGCGCCACGGCAAGGCCCTTGCCGGGCCACCCGGCAAGGCCCTCACCAAAGACGCAAGCAGGGCCACCACCAGGCCCACGCCAACCAAGCTTCCACCGCCGTTCACATGCAGCTGCCAGCCCAACCAGCTGGGCGGGCACCTGCGTGGCAACATGCAGCCCCCAGGGCAACTCATTGAGCGCCTGCATGGCGGCATGCAGATCTTCGTGAAGGCTCCACCACCGCGCGACCTCAGCTGCCTGCCTGCCTACATGGTGCCGCGCGCATCGCTGGCCAAGGCGCGTGTCGAAGCAAGGAGGAGCGGCGATGGACGGGCCTCGCCCCCGTCCCCGATAAAGTAGGGGGACACTTGAGCTACGTATTAAATGCATCTTGTCCTGTAATACGAGCGATAAGCTCAGGGCACTGTGCGCTTTTCCACCTCCTGTGTGCCACTGTGGCAGCCCCTTTCGACTACAAAGGAGGCCCATGGCATACTGGAGAAGGATTCGGCTCTTTCGAACCATGCACTCACCACAGCTTGTTCGAGAGCTCAAGAACTCTCTAAAATACACCCACCAAAGCAGGACTACGGTTTTACGCATCCTCGCGGCCCGAACCTGGGTAAACGCTCCTCGTGCTGGCTACTGATCCTGCTCTTCTTGCAACCCTGCGCCCCGGCAACCGTAGTAGGCATTCTTATGATCCCATAGGTGTCGTTTCCCCCCACATCTTTGGCGTGCGGGTAGGGGGCGCAATTGTGAGAATCTGGCCTAGTAGCTAACCTAGCGGTTCTTCATCGCCCTTGGCTCCTGAGAAGAAGGCGGCCGGAGGAACGATGCCGGCACGGCAACAGAAAAGCTAAGTCATTCAGAGCTTTGAGTTATTTCCTCCTATATATAAGGTTACCGTCCTCGGAGGTTTTGCCTATGTACGAGAGACCTACACGCAAAGGGGCCCTCCCACAATTGGCAACGCCCTTGTTCTGTTTTGAGTCCACTCAACAGCTCAAGCGGCCGCGTCAAGAGTGGCGGGGTAGCCTTCCGCACCTGGCAACACTCTCGATTCTGAATCGAGTCAAGCTCGACAGTTCGGGCGACCGTGCTAAGGGCAGCAAGGTGGTTTGCCCGGCAGCAAGCACACCCGGCAGGCCAATGGGGATCTGTCCCCAAGACGCCGCCCTGGGTTTACGCGCCGGCAAACCTACCCAGGTAGCGTAGGGTGGACATACAAAGGAAAATCAAATAGGAAAATAACATGCATGATACTGAAAGTGCTGCAGAGTTATATTACATCGAATTGTTGCTGCGGTTCAAACTAGAGATAGTGATTGTCTTGGTTGTGAACCTGCAGCGGCGATAAAGAACGGGGTGCCTAATCCCGGCGCTGGCCCTCCACCCTCTGAATTTCGCCGACTCGGCTGATGATGGGCTTGATGCGCTCCCTGAGCAGTGCGAGGTCAGTACCCTCCGGCAAACTCTCCAGCGCGACGTCGAAGTCGAGGTCAGGGTACCAGTGCGCCACCTTGGTGAGAACCTTGGTCATGGCACCCTGGCAAAGCCTCCGGGACTCGTCGGCCAGTGAGGCCGCCCGGTTGGCGTGAAGCCGCTCCAGAGCGCCGACGACCTTCTCAAAGAACATGGTCAGGCTGCTTGGCGCTCACGCTCTGCTCCGGGACATACCTCGTGTCCGGCATCCCCATGATAGCCAGCTGCACGGAGGCCTGGTTCCGACAGTGGCGAGGCAATCGAGCCAACGGTTCTCGCCCTCCACATGATCCGTGAAGTTGAGGCCCTCGTTCTTCTGCAACTGCTTCTCGGCCTCCAGCTCCTTGGCCAGGGTCCCCTCTCGGGTTTTGGCCTCCGACAGCACCTTCTCGAGACCCTCCAGCTTCAGCTTGAGGTCTTTGATGGAGTTGTTGGCCTCGGAGAGCTCCCCAGCCTTGTTGATGACCGCGCCCTGCGCCTCTGTCAGGGCACTGTTAAGTGTGTCCTTCTCCCGGGACAGCTTCAGGGCCTGCTCCTTCAGCCGTCGCGCTCCGCCTCCTGCTCCTCCACCTTGCCGGCGTGAACCTGGGCCTGGGCATTGAGTGCCTCTTTGTGCCTCTGCTCCAGCTCACTGGTTCGCTACAAGACAAGCTTCTCCACCTCTGCATCCTTGCCGCGAAGCATGGCGGCAAGCTTCTCCTCGCGTGCAGCGAGGTCCTCCTCCTCCTCCTGGGAGTTCAGCGCGGCCTCGTGCTGGGTCCGGGCGGCTTCGGCGGCCGCGACCATGTTCCTCTCCATCTCTTGAGCTTTCTCTACGTCGGCGAGCTTCATGGTGAGCTCCACGTCGCGGTTGGCCAGGTCGTCCTGAGTAGCCTCGAGCTCCTTGTGGGCCTCGCGGAACCAGTCTTGCGTCTCGGCAACGCACTTCTGGAGGTCCGCCTCCGCCTTCTCCACCACCGCCGTCATGGAGTTAGCCTTGTCCAGGCGGGCACGGTGGAGTGCCTGGAGCTTCCGGAAGCTGGCGCCCATGGCGTGGAGGAGCCGCTCTTCCTATGAACTGTCGCCTCCAACGATCGGCTCGTTGACGATTTCAAGTCCGGCAGCGGCAAGCACTTCGTCGTCGAACACCTCTCCCTCAACGGGTGTCCTAGCGCTCGACCCGCCTGGAAGGTGGATGAACAAGTCGTCACTCACCCTCAGGTACTTGCCGGAGCCAGAAGCAGTAGAAGAGGAAGGCTGGTCGTCAGCCACCTCCTCCTCGTCGTCGGCAGCGGCCCCGCCAGCCTCTCCGGCAGGCCGCTTGCCGGTCTCCTCAGCGGCAGCCTTGCCGGCCTCCCCGGTAGGCCCCTTGGCGGCATCCTCGGCAGCGCCCTTAGCGTCCTCCTCGGCGGCGATCTTCTCGGCGTCCACCTCGGTGGCCTTGGCGACGTCCTCGATGATGGCGTCCACGTACTCTGGGTTCACCGAGGAGGAATCTGGGCGCCGAAGAGGGGGTGAGTCAAGGCCAGGACCAAGAGCCAGAAAGAAAAAGAAACAGGGACGAACGGCAAAGGACTTACCTGTGCCACTACCAGGCTGGGAAACGGAAGTCCCCTCCCCACCAACATTTGGCGTCGAGGCAAAGCCGCTGGCGCCCAAGTTCTCCTCCTCCACCTCCATGTGCGTGGGCTCGGTGCTTGGCGCCCTTGCCGGGGACGCCCCTCGGGGCTGCGTGGTCGATGGGGGCGGCGTGTTGGGAGTAGCCCTCTGTGGCTCCTCCTGCTGCTGCTGCTCTCCTCCTGCATACCTGGTAAGGTCAGCACCAAAGTGTCGTACCCCTGACACATGTCGACGGGGGAAGAGTGATGAACTTACGCTGGGGGCTATGCCGGGGGCTGTTGTTCGGGCTGCTCAACACCACCAGTGGCGCCCTCGAAGTACCAACTGGGGGCTGGCCACCCACCGAGACCTTGGCCCTCTTCACTCTCTGGCCCAGCGTCTCCACGTCCCTACAAAGGCGAAGACAAGTCAAGACGAGCAACACAGATTGAGGAGGCAGAGATAAGGAAAAGGAACCGGATACTTACTCGTCGTCCGCCTCCTCCTCTGCTGTTTTCCTCTTCCTCCTCGGGCTGAGGGATCCATAATCGAAAGTAACCTTCGTATCAACATCCGCTGGAGGGGGGGAACGAGGTGGTGTCTGGACACACGTGGACGAAGAAGGGGCGGTTGTCTTCTTCTTCACCGCGGCCTTCACCGGCTTCTTTGCCGCCGCGCCCCTCGTGTGGCGCCCGGACCCCTCCAAGGTCAGCTGCGGCTGCGCAGCCCTGTCGGGCCGGACCGGCTCACCGGAACTGGCCCGCCGCAGGACTGGCCCTCTCCCCGTAGCCAGCGTCGGGCTGGCGGTCTCGGCCTCCTTCGACGACGACTCGCCGACCACATCTTCAACCAGAGGAGCCTCGGTGCCGGTGCTGCTGGCTTCCCCGGTGGCCGCCGCCCACCGGGCGAGATCCTCCTCCTCCGAGGCCGTCGCGGCCTTGTCCTCCACACCGCCAGCGCTGTCGGCCTCCTCGGCAAGCTGTGCCTCCCTCGCCCTTGTGGTGATGTAGTCCAATTCCGCCTGGGTGGTGTCCTGGACAAGCAGCCGTTCCGCGTCGGCGTTGACGTACCCCTCGTGCAGAGTATCAAAGAACTGCTGCACCTCGGCGTCCTCCGGCTCCTTCGGCTCGGGTCAGGGCCATGCGTGTTGCAGTCCGGCATCATGGCAATGATATCGGACCGGCGCGAGTTATTGCACAACGGGACCACCCCTGTCGGCAGCTTGAATACAGGCCCCTTGAGGACGTTGCTGGCCTTCGCGGTGGCCCTCGCGACCTTGCCGGTCCGCTCGACCTCGCCGTCGCGGCCCATGTCAAGCTGGAAGAGCTGCTGGCAGAAATGGGTGTACCCCATCACTGTGAAATTGTGGTCGAGGCCGGGACGAAGCCGCATGATGTCGGCGGGGTTCGTGAAGAGCCAGGCTGGCCTCCCCTTGTTATGCAGCGGAGTGATCCGGCGGCCGATGAAGTCTGCCCCAATCATCTCAAGGGTGAGGCCGGCCTCTGTGAGCTGGAGGATCCTGGTGGTGGCAACCGTGAGCTTCTCGTCGTCAGCATCGACGTCGCTCCAATCGCTTCTGCAGACCGGCGGTGCCCGGCGAACTTCGTAGAATAGCGGAGGGTCCTTCTCCTCGATCCAGCACCACCGGCCCCGCCATTCTTCCCACCTCTCCTTCATGGCACCCTCCGGATACGCTCCCTTGGATCTTGAGACACAGGCGATGCAACCGGAGATGGCGCCCCCTGGTTCGATCCGAGGGGAGAAGTAATGGCGAAAGAGCGCCGTGTTGGGGTGCACCCCGACGAAGCCCTCGCAGAGATGCGCGAAAAGGGCCATGCACGCCACCGCATTCGGAGTAAAATCCAGGAGGCGGAAGCCAAAGGTATGCATGACGTCGCTGAAGAAATCGGAGAAGGAAGGACAGAGCACGCAGGAAAAATAATCGACAAAGAAGGGGTACCGATTTGGGGCAGCCTCGGCGCAGTCGGCGGGGATGACGCGCGTTGCTGGATGCCCTGAATTCTCCCCCCCCCCCCCCCGTCTTCACTCCCCACAGGGGCCTGAAGGAGTCCCGAAGCTCGAACACATCAATTGTCGAAGGGAAGAAGGTGGACTGCATCCGCTGCATCGCCAGCGCACTCTCCGGCGGCTCCGGCGTCCTTGGCCACTCCCTTGCCCTTGGTGGATTTTGGCGCCATGGCGGCTGGCGGAGGAAGGCAGGACAGAGGGCGGCGGAAGCGCAACGGCGGAGAGCAGGAACGAAGCTTGGAGAAGAGGAGGAAGGCAGGCGGAGGTTTCCGAGATTGGGGTTGCGCGAACGGTAAAAGGAACAGTGCGCCCGCGGTTATCCCTTTTTATGGGGAAGCCGCGGGTCGCGCTGCCCATTTACTACGATGTGACGCATGCATGCAGGAACCGCCCTACGCATGCCGCCGATGTCACGCACACCCCTCCAGGCCGCTCCGCGCGTGCGGGTCGTGTGAAGCGAAGCGCACGAAGAGTTTTACCGCGGTAAAAACCACCCCGTCTGCCCGCGCACAGTTTTGGGCCTGGCCCAACAACGTGTCGCGCTTATGTGTGGCCCAGGCCCGGGGGCTCCTGTCGGTGTACAAAAAGAGGGGGCACGCTTTTGTACCCCTTTACCTGTGCGCGGGCAGTCAGAGCCGCGCCCACGGTCACACCAAGCAGAACAGGGGTGGTGAGCCAACGTAAGACCGAAGCCCAAGATAACCAGAGCAATGCCAAGGCCGAGACCACAAGGAGCAGAGGGACGAAGCAGGCTCCCCCGACAAGACCTTTGCCGGGGCAGCCTCAGCAGCCCCAGCAATACCCTTGCGGGGGCGGCTCCCCCCACACCAACAGAGCGAGCCACCCTTGAGCCCACGGTCCCCAACGCCATCATCCACGTGGGGCCAGGGCTCGGGAAGGCACCTCTGTGGTGGCATGCAGATCTTTGTGAAGACATATTCAAGATCAGATGAGGATTAGAAGACGACGGTCCTCGGCAAGATCCTTGCCGAGGAAGGCCACCAGACCACCGGCAAGGACCTTGCGAAAGATGCCAGCAGGGCCACCGCCAGGCCCACGCCAACCAAGCTTCCACCGCCGTTCACATGCAGCCCCGAGGCCAACTAATCAAGCGCCTGCGTGGCGGCATGCAGATCTTCATGAAGGCTCCACCACCGCGCCACCTCAGCTGCCTGCCTGCCTACATGGCGCCGCGCGCATCGCTGGCCAAGGCGCGTGTCGAAGCAAGCAGGAGCGGCGATGGACGAGACGGGCCTCACTCCCGTCCCCAATAAAGCAGGGGGACACCTAAGCTACGCATTAAATGCGTCTTGTCCTGTAATGTGAGCGATAAGCTCAGGGCACTGTGTGCCTTTCCACCTCCTATGTGCCACTATAAAAGGAGGCCCATGTCATACTGGAGAAGGATTCGGCTCTTTCGAACCACGCACTCACCACAGCTAGTTCGAGAGCTCAAGAACTCTCTGAAATTCACCCACCAAAGCAGGACTAGGGTTTTACGCATCCTTGCGGCCCGAACCTGCGTAACGCTCCTCGTGCTGGCTACTGATCCTGCTCTTCTTGCAACCCTGTGCCCCAGCAACCGTAGTAGGGATTCTTGTGATCCCATAGGCGTCATTTCCCCCGACAAACACTCCTGTTGTTCTATGTTGACACGAGAAAAAAATTGAAAGCAATAAGAGGCAATGGATATCGTTTCGTCCCAAAAGGAGGGACGTTCCCTATCGAAACCATCATGCATGTTGTGAGAACCTCTTGTTTGTGAGAAGCATATACCCAAACTTGCCCCAAATGGGACAAATTTTTTACCATGGCATGTTCATGCCTCTCCATGATACGATGCCACGTTTCATGAATTTTAGACGAGTTTTGGATTTACTAGAATTTAAAAACCCGGTATCTCAACGTTTTGCCGGCAATCAACGGTGCCCTAGTGTTCGAAATTCATTCCCATTTCTTGCATGGGACCTAAGCGTGCACCCAAGGACACAGATTTGATTTTCAACCAATTAGATGCACCGGAGCAAGTGCATGTAGTTCAAATTTGAATTATGCACATAAATCCATTGAAAACTCAGTTAATGCGTCAAAATGTCCAAACGAACCCTGAAAAATCCCAAAAATTGACACAACACTCCTGTCGTTCGATGTTGACACGAGAAAAAAATTGAAAGCAATAAGAGGCAATGGATATCGTTTCATCCCCAAAGGTGGGCGTTCCCTATCGAAACCATCATGCTTGTTGTGGGAAGCTCTGGTATGTGAGAAGCTTATACCCAAACCTGCCCAAAATGGGATAATTTTTTTACCACGACATGTTGATGCCGCTCCATGATCCCATGCCAAGTTTCATGAATTCCAGACGAGTTTCGGATTAACTAGAATTTAAAAACCAGGTATCTCAATGTTTTGCCGACAATCAACGGTGCCCTGGTGTTTGAAATTCATTCCCATTTCTTGCATGGGACCTAAGCATGCACCCAAGGACACATATTTTGTTTTTCAAATAATTTATATGCACTGGAGCATGTGCATGTAGTTCAAATTTGAATTATGCATATAAATGCATTGAAAACTCAGTTAATGCATAAAATGTCCAAACGAACACTGAAAAATCACAAACATTGACACAACACTCTTGTTGTTCTATGCTGACATGAGAAAAAAAATTGAAAGCAATAAGAGGCAATGGATATGGTTTCGTCCCCAAAGATGGGACGTTCCCTATCGAAACCATCATGCTTGTTGTGAGAAGCTCTGGTTTGTGAGAAGCTTATACCCAAACCTGCCCCAAATGGGACAATTTTTTTACCACAGCATGTTGATGCCGCTCCATGATACCATGACAAGTTTCATGAATTTCAGACGAGTTTTGGATTTAATAGAATTTATAAACCGGGCATCCCAACGTTTTGCCGGCAATCAAGAGTGCCCTGGTGTTTGAAATTCATTCCCGTCTCTTGCATGGGACCTAAGCACGCACACAAGGACACAAATTTGATATTTCAACCAATTTATATGCACCGGAGCATGTGCTTGTAGTTCAAATTTGAATTATGCACATAAAATGCCTAGAAAACCCAGTTAATGTATAAAAAAGGCCAAACGAACCCCGAAAAATTTCCAAGATTAAACACAACAATCCTGTTGTTCTATGTTGACACTAGAATTTTTTTGAAAGCAATAAGAGGCAACGGATAATGTTCCGTCCGCAAAGGTGGCACGTTCCCTGCCGAAACCATCATGCTTGTTGTGAGGAGCTCTGGTTTGTGAGAAGCATATACCCAAACCTACCCCAAATGGCACAATTTTTTTACCACGACATGTTGATGCCGCTCCATGATACCATGCCAAGTTTCATGAATTTTAGACGAGTTTTGGATTTACTAGAATTTAAAAACAACGTTTTGCCGGCACTCAACGGTGCCCTGGTGTTCGAAATTCATTCCCATTTCTTGCATGGGACCTAAGCATGCACCCAAGGACACAGATTTGATTTTCAACCAATTTATATGCACTGGAGCATGTGCATGTAGTTCAAATTTGAATTATGCACATAAATGCATTGAAAACTTAGTTAATGCATAAAAATATCCAAACGAACCCCAAATATCACAAAAATTGACACAACACTCCTGTTGTTCTATCTTCACACGAGAAAAAGTTTTGAAAGCAATGAGAGGCAATGGATATCGTTTCGTCCCTATAGGTGGGACGTTCCCTATCAAAACCATCATGCTTGTTGTGAGAAGCTATGGTTTGTGAGAAGCTTATACCCAAACCTACCCTTAATGGGACAAATTTTTTACCATGGCATGTTGATGCCGCTCCATGATACCATGCCAAGTTTCATGAATTTCAGACGAGTTTTGGATTTACTAGAATTTAAAAACCAGGCATCTCAATGTTTTGCCAGCAATCAAGAGTGCCCTGGTGTTTGAAACTCATTGCTATCTCTTGCATGGGACCTAAGCATGCAAGGACACAGATTTGATATTTCAACAAATTTATATGCACCGGAGCATGTGCTTGTAGTTCAAATTTGAATTATGCACATAAAATGCCTAGAAAACCCAGTTAATGTAGAAAAAAGGCCAAACGAACCCAAAAATTCCGAGATTAAACACAACACTCCTGTTGTTCTACGTTGACACTAGAATTTTTTGAAAACAATAAGAGGAAACGGATAAGGTTCCGTCCCCAAAGGTGGCACGTTCCCTACCGAAACCATCAAGCTTGTTGTGAGGAGCTCTGGTTTGTGAGAAGCATATACCCAAACCCGCCCCAAATGGGAATTTTTTTTTTACCATGGCATGTTGATGCCGCTCCATGATACCATTGCAAGTTTCATGAATTTTAGACGAGTTTTGGATTTACTAGAATTTAAAAACCAGGTATCTCAATGTTTTGCCGGCAATCAACGGTGCCCTGGTGTTTGAAATTCATCCCCATTTCTTGCATGGTAACTAAGCATGCACCCAAGGACACATATTTGATTTTTCAACTAATTTATATGCACTGGAGCATGTGCATGTAGTTCAAATTTGAATTATTCACATAAATGCATTGAAAACTTAGTTAATGCATAAAAATGTCCAAACGAACCCCGAAAAATCACAAAAATTGACACAACACTCTTGTTGTTCTATGTAGACACAAGAAAAAAAATTGAAAGCAATCAGAGGCAATACATATCGTTTCGTCCCCAAAGGTGAGACGTTACCTATCGAAACCATCATGCTTGTTGTGAGAAGCTTATGCCCAAACCTGCCCCAAATGGGACAATTTTTTTAGCACGGCATGTTGATGCCACTCCATGATACAATGCCAAGTTTCATGAATTTTAGACGAGTTTTGGATTTACTAGAATTTTAAAACCAGGCATCTCAACGTTTTGCCGGCAATCAAGAGTGCCCTGTTGTTTGTAATTCATTCCCATCTCTTGCATGGGACCTAAGCATGCACCCAAAGACACAAATTTGATTTTTCAACCAATTTATATGCACCGGAGCATGTGCATGTAGTTCAAATTTGAATTATGGACATAAATCCATTGAAAACTCAGCTAATGCGTAAAAATGTCCAAACGAACCCCGAAATATCCCAAATATGGGATATCGTTTCGTCCGCAAAGGTGGGACTTTCCCTATTGAAACCATCATGCTTGTTATGAGAAGCTCTGGTTTGTGACAGGCTTATACCCAAACCTAACCCTAATGGGATAAATTTTTTACCACGACATGTGGATGCCGCTTCATGATACCATGCCAAGTTTCATGAGCTTCAGACGAGTTTTGGATTTACTAGAATTTAAAAACCAGGCATCTCAACGTTTTGCCAGCAATCATAAGTGCCCTGGTGTTTTAAATTCATTCCCATCTCTTGCATGGGACCTAAGCATGCACGCAAGGACACAGATTTGATACTTCAACCAATTTATATGCACGAGAGCATGTGCTTGTAGTTCAAATTTGAATTATGCACATAAAATGCCTAGAAAACCCAGTTAATGTATAAAAAAGGCCAAAAGAACCCCAAAAAATTCCAAGAGTAAACACAACACTCCTGTTGTTCTACGTTGACACTAGAATTTTGTTGAAAGCAATAAGAGGCAACGGATAACGTTTCGTCCCCAAAGGTGGGACGTTCCCTACCGATACCGTCATGCTTGTTGTGAGGAGCTCTGCTTTGTGAGAAGCATATACCCAAACCTGCCCCAAATGGGACAAATTTTTTACCACGGCATGTTGATGCCGCTTCATCATACCATGCCAAGTTTCATGAATTTCGGACGAGTTTTGGATTTACTAGAATTTAAAGACTAGGTATCTCAATGTTTTGCCGGCAATCAACGGTGCCCTGGTGTTTGAAATTCATTCCCATTACTCGCATGGGACCTAAGCATGCACCCAAGGACACATATTTGATTTGTCAACCAATTTATATGCACTGGAGCATGCGCATGTAGATCAAATTTGAATTATGCACATAAATGCATTGAAAACTCAGTTAATGCATAAAAATGTCCAAACGAACCCCGAAAAATCACAAAAATGGACACAACACTCCTGTTGTTCTATGTTGACACGAGAAAAGAATTTGAAAGCAATAAGAGGAAATGGATATCGTATCGTCCCCAAAGGTGCGACGTTCCCTATCGAAACCATCATTCTTGTTGTGAAAAGCTTATACCCAAACCTGCCCCAAATGGGACAGAGTTTTTACCACAGCATGTTGATGCAGCACCATGATACCATGCCAAGTTTCATCAATTTCACACGAGTTTTGGATTTACTAGAATATAAAAACCAGGTATCTCAACATTTTGCCAGCAATAAACAGTGCCCTGGTGTTTGAAATTCATTCCCATTTCTTGCATGGGACCTAAGCATGCACCCGAGGACATAGATTTGATTTTTCAACAAATTTATATGCACTGGAGCATGTGCATGTAGTTCAAATTTGAATTATGCACATAAATGCGTTGAAAACATAGTTAATGCATAAAATGTCCAAACGAACCCCGAAAAATCACAAAAATTGAGACAACACTCCTGTTGTTCTATGTTGACATGAGAAAAAATTTGAAAGCAATAAGAGGCAATGGATATCGTTTCGTCCACAAAGTTGGACCGTTCCCTATCGAAACCATCATGCTTGTTGTGAGAAGCTCTGGTTTGTGAGAAGCTTATACCCAAACCTGCCCCAAATGGGACAAATTTTTTACCACGGTATGTTGATGCCGCTCCATGATACCATGCCAAGTTTCATGAATTTCAGACCAGTTTTGGATTTACTAGATTTAAAAACCAGGCATCTCAACATTTTGCCAGCAATCAAGAGTGCCCTGGTGTTTGAAATTCATTCCCATCTCTTGCATGGGACCTATGCATACACGCAAGGACACAGATTTGATATTTTAACCAATTTATATGCACCGGAGCATGTGCATGTATTTCAAATTGGAATTATGCACATAAATGCATTGAAAAGTCAGTTAATGCGTAAAAATGTCAAAACGAACCCTGAAAAATCCCAAAAACTGACACAACTCTCCTGTTGTTCTACGTTGACACGAGAAAAAAATTGAAAGCAATAAGAGGCAATGGATAACGTTTCGTCCCCAAAGGTGGGACGTTCCCTATCGAAACAATCATGCTTGTTTTGAGAAGCTCTGGTTTGTGAGAAGCTTATACCCAAACCTGCCCCAAATGGGATAATTTATTTACCACGGCTTGTTGATGCCCCTCCATGATACCATGCCAAGTTTCATGAATTTTAGACGAGTTTTGGATTTACTAGAATTTAAAAACCAGGTCTCTCAAAGTTTTGTCGGCAATCAACGGTGCCCTGGTGTTTGAAATTCATTCCCATTTCTTGCATGGGACCTAAGCATGCACCCGAGGACATAGATTTGCTTTTTCAACCAATTTATATGCACTGGAGCATGTGCATGTAGTTCAAATTTGAATTATGCACATAAATGCATTTAAAACATAGTTAATGCATAAAAATGTCAAAACAAACCCCGAAAAATCACAAAAATTGACACAACACTCCTGTTGTTCTATGTTGACATGAGAAAAAATTTGAAAGCAATAAGAGGCAATGGATATCGTTTCGTCCCCAATGGTGGGACGTTCCTTATCGAAACCAGCATGCTTGTTGTGAGAAGCTCTAGTTTGTGAGAAGCTTATACCCAAACCTGTCCCAAATGGGATAAATTTTTTACCACGGCATGTTGATGCCGCTCCATGATACCATGCCAAGTTTCATGAATTTCGGACGAGTTTTGGATTTACTAGATTTAAAAACCAGGCATCTCAACGTTTTGCCGGCAATCAAGAGTGCCCTGGTGTTTGAAATTCATTCCCATCTCTTGCATGGGACCTAAGCATGCATGCAAGGACACAGATTTGATATTTCAACCAATTTATATGCAACGGAGCATGTGCATGTATTTCAAATTTGAATTATGCACATAAATGCATTGAAAACTCATTTAATGCACATAAATGTAAAAATGTCAAAACGAACCCCGAAAAATCCCAAAAATGAACACAACACTCCTGTGGTTCTACGTTGACACGAGAAAAAAATTGAAAGCAATAAGAGGCAATCGATATCGTTTCGTCCCCAAAGGTGGGACGTTCCCTATCGAAACTATCATGCTTGTTGTGAGAAGCTCTGGTTTGTGAGAATCTTATACCCAAACCTGCCCCAAGTGGGATAATTTATCTACCACGGCTTGTTGATGCCGCTCCATGATACCATGCCAAATTTCATGAATTTCAGACGAGTTTTGGATTTACTAGAATTTAAAAACTAGGTATCTCAATGTTTTGCCGGCAATCAATGGTGCCCTGGTGTTTGAAATTCATTCCCATTTCTTGCATGGGACCTAAGCATGCACCCAAGGACACAAATTTGATTTTGCAACCAATTTATATGCACTGGAGCATGTGCATGTAGTTCAAATTTGAATTATGCACATAAATGCATTGAAAACATAGTTAATGCATAAAAATGTCCAAACGAACCGCGAAAAATCACAAAAATTGACACAACACTCCTGTTGTTCTATGTTGACATGAGAAAAAATTTGAAAGCAATAAGAGGAAATGGATATTGTTTCGTCCCCGAAGGTGGGACGTTCCCTATCGAAACCATCATGCTTGTTGTGAGAACCTCTAGTTTTTGAGAAGCTTATACCCAAAGCTGCCCCAAATGGGACAAATTTTTTACCACGGCATGTTGATGCCGCTCCATGATACCTTGCCAAGTTTCATGAATTTCAGACGAGTTTTGGATTTACTAGAATTTAAAAACCAGGTATCTCAACGTTTTGCCGGCAATCAACGGTGCCCTGGTGTTTGAAATTCATTCCCATTTCTTGCATGGGACCTAAGCATGCACTCAAGGACACAGATTTGATTTTTCGACCAATTTATATGCACTGGAGCATGTGCATGTAGTTCAAATTTGAATTATGCACATAAATGCATTGAAAACATAGTTAATGCATAAAAATGTCCAAACTAACCCCGAAAAATCACAAAAATTGACACAACACTCCTGTTGTTCTATGTTGACATGAGAAAAAATTTGAAAGCAATAAGAGGAAATGGATATCGTTTCGACCCCAAAGGTGGGACGTTCCCTATCGAAACCATCATGCTTGTTGTGAGAACCTCTAGTTTGTGAGAAGCTTATACCCAAAGCTGCCCCAAATGGGACAAATTTTTTACCACGGCATGTTGATGCCGCTCCATGATACCATGCCAAGTTTCATGAATTTCAGACGAGTTTTGGATTTACTAGAATTTAAAAACCAGGTATCTCAATGTTTTGCCGGCAATCAACGAAGCCCTGGTGTTTGAAATTCATTCCCATTTCTTGGATAGGACCTAAGCATGCACCCAAGGACACAAATTTCGATTTTCAACAATTTATATGCACCAGAGCATGTGCATGTAATTCAAATTTGAATTATGCACATAAATGCATTGAAAACTAAGTTAATGCCTAAATATAGCAAAACGAACCCTGAAAAATCCCAAAAATTGACACAACACTCCTGTTTTTCTACGTTGACACGATAAAAAAATTGAAAGCAATAAGAGGCAATGGATATCGTTTCGTCCCCAAAGGTGGGACGTTCCCTATCGAAACTATCATGCTTGTTGTGAGAAGCTCTGGTTTGTGAGAAGCTTATACCCAAAAAAGCCCCAAATGGGATAATTTATTTACCACGGCTTGTTGATGCCGTCCATGATACGATGCCAAGTTTCATGAATTTCAGACGAGTTTTGATTTACTAGAATTTAAAAACCAGGTATCTCAACGTTTTGCCAGCAATCAACGATGCCCTGGTGTTTGAAATTCATTCCCATTTCTTGCATGGGACCTAAGCATGCACCCAAGGACACATATTTGATTTTTCAACCAATTTAGATGCACTGCAGCATGTGCATGTAGTTCAAATTTGAATTATGCACATAAATGCATTGAAAACATAGTTAGTGCATACAAATGTCCAAACAAACCCCGAAAAATCACAAAAATTGAGACAACACTCCTGTTGTTCTATGTTGACATGAAAAAAAAATTGAAAGCAATAAGAGGAAATGGATATCGTTTCGTCCCCAAAGGTGGGACGTTCCCTATCGAAACCATCATGCTTGTTGTCAGAAGCTCTAGTTTGTGAGAAGCTTATACCAAAAGCTGCCCCAAATGGGACAAATTTTTTACCATGGCATGTTGATGCCGCTCCATGATACCATGCCAAGTTTCATGAATTTCAGACGAGTTTTGGATTTACTCGAATTTAAAAACCAGGTATCTCAATGTTTTGCCGGCAATCAACGGAGCCGTGGTGTTTGAAATCATTCCCATTTCTTGCATGGGACCTAAGCATGCACCGAATGACACAAATTTGATTTTTCAACCAATTTATATGCACTGGAGCATGTGCAGGTAGTTCAAATTTGAATTATGCACATAAATGCATTGAAAACTCAGTTAATATATAAAAAAGGCCAAACGAACCCGAAAAATTCCAAGATTAAACACAACACTGCTGTTGCTCTATGTCGACACGAGAATTTTTTTGAAAGCAGTAAGAGGCAACGGATAGCGTTCCGTCCCCAAAGGTGGCACGTTCCCAACCGAAACAATCATGCTTGTTGTGAGAAGCTCTGGTTTGTGAGAAGCTTATACCGAAACCTGCCCCAAATGGGACAATTTTTTTTACCACGGCATGTTGATGCCGCTCTATGACACCATGCCAAGTTTCATGTATTTCAGATGAGTTTTGGATTTACTAGAATTTAAAAACCAGGCATCTCAATGTTTTGCCGGCAATCAACATTGCCCTGGTGTTTGAAGTTCATTCCCATCTCTTGCATGGGACCTAAGCATGCACGCAAGACAAATATTTGATTTTTCAACCAATTTATATGCACTGGATCACGTTCTTGTAGTTCAAATTTCAATTATCCACATAAAATGCCTAGAAACCCCATTTAATGTATAAAAAAGGCCAAACGAACCTCGAAAAATTACAAGATTAAACACAACACTTCAGTTGTCATATGTTGATAGTAGAAATTTTTTGAAAGCAATAAGAGGCAACGGATAATGTTCCGTCCGCAAAGGTGGCACGTTCCCTACCGAAACCATCATGCTTGTTGTGAGGAGCTCTGGTTTGTGAGAAGAATATACCCAAACCTGCCCCAAATGGGACAAATTTTTTACCACGACATGTTGATGCTGCTCCATGATACCATGCCAAGTTTCATGAATTTCAGACGATTTTTGGGATTTACTAGAATTTAAAAACCAGGTATCTCAACGTTTTGCCGGCAATCAACGGTGCCCTGGTGTTTGAAATTCATTCCCATTTCTTGCATGGGACCTAAGCATGCACCCAAGGACACATATTTGATTTTTCAACCAATTTATATGCACTGGAGGTTGTGCATGCAGTTCTAATTTGAATTATGCACATAAATGCATTGAAAACTCAGTTAATGCATAAAAATGACCAAACGAACCCCGAAAAATCAAAAAATTGACACAACACTCCTATTGTTCTATGTTGACATGAGAAAAAATTGAAAGCAATAAGAGGAAATGGATATCGTATCGTCCCCATAGTTGGGAGGTTCCCTATAGAAACCATCATTCTTGTTGTGAGAAGCTTATACCCAAACCTGCCCCTAATGGGACAATTTTTTTACCATGGCATGTTGATGCTGCTCCATGATACCATGCCAAGTTTCATGAATGTTAGACGAGTTTTGGATTTACTAGAATTTAGAAACCAGGTATATCTACGTTTTGCCGGCAATCAATGGTGCCCTGGTGTTTGAAATTCATTCCCATTTGTTGCATGGGACCTAAGCATGCACCCAAGGACAGAGATTTGATTTTTCAACGAATTTATATGCACTGGAGCATGTGAATGTAGTTCAAATTTGAATTACGCACATAAATGCATTGAAAACTCAGTTAATGCATGAAAATGTCCAAACGAACCCCGAAAAATCACAAAAATTGACACAACACTCCTGTTGTTCTAAGTTGACACGAGAAAAAATTTGAAAGCAATAAGAGGCAATGGATATCGTTTCATCCCCAAAGGTGGGACGTTCCCTATCGAAACCATCATGCTTGTTGTGAGAAGCTCTGGTTTGTGAGAAGCTTATACCCAAACCTGGCCCAAATGGGACAAATTTTTTACTACGGCATGTTGATGCCGCTCCATGATAGCATGCCAAGTTTCATGAATTTCAGACGAGTTTTGGATTTACTAGAATTTAATAACCAGGCATCTCAACGTTTTAGCGGCAATCAACGGTGCCCTGGTGTTTGAAATTCATTCCCATCTCTTGCATGGGACCTGAGCATGCACCCAAGGACACAGGTTTGATTTTTCAACCAATTTATATGCACCGAAGCATGTGCTTGTAGTTCAAATTTGAATTATGCACATAAAATGCCTAGAAAACGCAGGTAATGTATAAAAAAGGCCAAATGAACCTCGAAAAATTCCAAGATTAAACACAACACTCCTGTTAATCTATGTTGACACTAGAATTTTTTTAAAGCAATAAGAGCCAGCGGATATCTTTCCTTCCCCAAAGGTGGCACGTTCCCTACCGAAACCATCATGCTTGTTGTGAGGAGCTCTGGTTTGTGAGAAGCATATACCCAAATCTGCCCCATATAGGACAAATTTTTTATCACAGCATGTTGACGCCGCTCCATGATACCATGCCAAGTTTCATGAATTTCAGACGAGTTTTGTAATTAATAGAATTTAAAAACCAGGTATCTCGACATTTTACCGGCAATCAACGGTGCCTTGATGTTTGAAATTCATTCCCATTTCTTGGATGGGACCTAAGCATGCACCCAAGGACACAAATTTGATTTTTCAACCAATTTATATGCACCAGAGCATGTGCATGTAGTTTAATTTTGAATTGTGCACCTGAAATGGCTAGAAAACCAGTTTAATGTATAAAATGTCCAAACGAACCCTGAATAATTCCAATTCTTTTACGACACACATATAGTTGCATGTTCACTCTAGATAAAAGGTCTAGCAATTCAAACAGCGTCCATTGCAGCTGTGACCCTATTATGTAATTCAAATCAAGTAGAGCGTACACAGTTTATTGTCACCAACCGTGTGACATGTAGTACAAAATATCTTGGGGCATCGTCGGTGTATAGTAAGACTATGGCTTACGCGAGAAGGTGCGTCGGCTACAGTCCGCAGCCGGCATGTCAAGCACACTAGCGTTCCCTAAATACTCCCACCTCTGCATCCCTCGCAATGTCAAAAATATTACTGCCTCGTAATCTTGAAAATATCTACCACCTGGAAGGTTTTAATGTTTGATAGCACACGATTACTATGTGCGGACCATGTGTGATGTATGTTACTCCTGCTCTGCTTCAGTCCCTTGAGTCAAATTTTCAGTAGCCCCGACATTTTACTCCCGCGTCTGCATCCCTCGCAATCTCAAAAATATCTGCTCGCCCTTGATCCAAATTTTCAGTAGCCCCTGATACGTCTCCGTCGTATCTACTTTTCCAAGGGGCCCACACCCTTTCCACGAGGGTGGGGGGCGCGCCTGCCCCCCTGGGCACGCCGCCTGCCTCGTGGGCCCCCTGGAGCTCCACCGACCTCAACTCCAACTCCATATATTCGTGTTCGGGGAGAAAAAAATCAAAGACAAAGTTTCATCGTGTTTTACGATACGGAGCCGCCGCCAAGCCCTAAACTCTCTCGGGAGGGCTGATCTGGAGTCCGTTCGGGGCTCCAGAGAGGGGAATCCGTCGCCGTCGTCATCATCAAACATCCTCCATCACCAATTTCATGATGCTCACCGCCGTGCGTGAGTAATCCCATCGTAGGCTTGCTGGACGGTGATGGGTTGGATGAGATTTATCATGTAATCGAGTTAGTTTTGTTAAGGTTTGATCCCTAGTATCCACTATGTTCTGAGATTGATGTTGCTATGACTTTGCTATGCTGAATGCTTGTCACTAGGGCCCGAGTGCCATGATTTCAGATCTGAACCTATTATATTTTCATGAATATATGTGAGCTCTTGATCCTATCTTGCAAGTCTATAGTCACCTACTATGTGTTATGATCCGGCAACCCCGAAGTGACAATAATCGGGACCACTCCTGGTGATGACCATAGTTTGCGGAGTTCATGTATTCACTATGTATTAATGCTTTGGTCCGGTACTCTATTGGAAGGAGGCCTTAATATCCCTTAGTTTCCGCTAGGACCCCGCTGCCACGGGAGGGTAGGACAAATGATATCATGCAAGTTCTTTTCCATAAGCACGTATGACTATATTCGGAACACATGCCTACATTACATTGATGAATTGGAGCTAGTTCTGTGTCACCCTATGTTATGATTGTTACATGATGAACCACATCCGGCATAATTCTCCATCACCGATCCAATGCCTACGAGCTTTTCACATATTGTTCCTCGCTTATTTACTTTTCCATTGCTACTATTACAATGACAACAAAACCCACAAATATTACTTTTGCTATCGTTACAATAACTTCCATACAACTTTGCTACTAAACACTTTGCTGCAGATACTAAGTTATCCAGGTGTGGTTGAATTGACAACTCAACTGCTAATCCAGGTGTGGTTGAATTGACAACTCAACTGCTAATACCTACTAAACACTTTGCTACTAAACACTTTGCTGCAGAATATTCTTTGGCTCCCCTTGTGCCGAATAAATAAATTTGGGTTGAATACTCTACCCTCGAAAACTGTTGCAATCCCCTATACTTCTGGGAGATCAAGACTATTTTCTGGCGCCGTTGCCGGGGAGCATAGCTCTATTCTTTGAGTCACTTAGGATTTATATCTGCTGGTCACTATGAAGAACTTGAAACACACGAAAACAAAAATTTATCCCTCAACTACGAGGGGAGGTAAGGAACTGCCATCTAGCTCTGCACTTGATTCACCTTTTGTTTCGAGTAAACTTGCAACACCTAAACCTGCTTCTGCGATTAATTCTGATATGTCGCATGTTATTGATGATGCCACTTCTGCTATGCATGATACTTATGATGAAACTACTTCTATGCTTGATACTACTGTGCCACTTGGTGTATTTTTTGATTAAAACCTTGCTAGGGCTAGAGAGAATGAAATTATTGAAACTGATAATATTTGATGAAAGTGATGATGAAGATTCTCCCCCTAGATATGAATTGCCTGTTGTGCCTAAGGGCTATGTTATGGATGAAGAAACTGTTAGAGACTTTCTTGCTTGCAATGATAGAAGTGATCTTAAGAAATTATTAGCTAAGTTGAAACAAAAAACTCTGAATGCTAGAATGAAATATGATCCTGCTTTTGTTACTTCACCTATCTTTGTTACTAATAAGGATTATGAATTCTCTGTTGATCCTGATATAATTACTTTGGTTGAATCTTATCCTTTCTATGGCTATGAATCTGAAACTTTTGTGGCACATCTTACTAAATTAAATGATATAGCCACCCTGTTCACTAATGATGAGAAAACTCGCTACTATTATATCCTTAAAATATTTCCGTTCTCATTAAAGGGTGATGCTAAGATATGGTTTAATTCTCTTGATCCTGGTTGTGTGCGTAGTCCCCAGGATATGATTTATTACTTCTCTGCTGAATATTTCCCTGCTCATAAGAAACAAGCTACTTTAAGGGAAATATATAATTTTGTGCAAATTGAAGAAGAGAGTCTCCCACAAGCTTGGGGGAGGCTTCTCCAATTACTTAATGCTTTGCCTGATCATCCTCTTAAGAAAAATGAAAAACTTGATATCTTTTATAATGGACTAACCGATGCTTCCAGAGACCACCTGGATAGTTGTGCTGGTTGTGTTTTCAGGGAAAGAACACCAGATGAAGCTGAAATTCTATTGAATAATATGTTGACCAATGAAAATAATTGGACACTTCCTAAACCAACTCCTAAGCCAACTCCGAAGAAAAGGGGTGTTCTATTTCTCAGTCCTGAAGATATGCAAGAGGCAAAGAAATCTATGAAAGAAAAAGGTATAAGAATTTACCTCCTGTTGAGGAAATACATGGTCTTAATTTACCGCCTGTTGAAGAAATACATGATTTTTATCCATTACCTTTTGAAGAAGTACACAGTCTTGATAACCTTACACAGGTAGTAAAGGTAAATTCTATCTATAGATATGATAAAGCTGAAATCCCTCCCACTAAATTTGCTAGCCAATGCTTAGATGAGTTTGATGATTTTATGGTTAAGCAAGAAAACTTCAATGCTTATTTTGGTAGAGAATTAAAACGTAATGCTTATATGATTGAACACTTGAGTGATTATATGTCTAGAGTTAAAGGTGAACTTAAACTCATTAGTAAACATGCTTCTATGGTTATCACTCAAGTAGAACAAGTACTTAAGGCTCAGAATGATTTGCTCAATGAATTGAATAGTAAGAATAATGATTTTGCTGTTAGAGTGGCTACTAGAACTGGTAAAATGACTCAGGAACCTTTGTATCCTGAAGGTCATCCTAAGAGAATTGAGCAGGATTCTCAGAGAAATAATTTAGATGCACCTAGTCCTTCTGAAAAGAAGAAAAAGAATAATGATAGGACTTTGCATGCTTCTAGCGAACCTGTTGTAGACACACCTGAAAATCCCAATGATATTTCTATCTCTGATGCTGAAACACAATCTGGTAATGAGCATGAACCTAGCGAAAATGCTAATGATGATGTTCATGTTGATGCTCAACCTAGCAATGACAATGATGTAGAAATTGAACCTTCTGTTGATCTTGATAACCCACAATCAAAGAATCAATGTTATGATAAGAGAGACTTTGTTGCTAGGAAACACGGTAAGGAAAGAGAGCCATGGGTTCAGAAATCCATGCCTTTCCCTCCCAAACCATCCAACAAAAAGGATGATGAGGATTTTGAGCGCTTTGCTGAAATGATTAGACCTATCTTTTTGCGTATGTGTTTGACTGATATGAAAGAAATTGTTACTAATAAAAGAAAGATACCGGAAGCTGAAATTTCCACCATGCTTGCTAATTACACTTTCAAGGGTGGAATACCTAAGAAACTAGGAGATCCAGGAGTACCAACTATATCATGCTGCATTAAAAGAAACTATGTTAAAACTGCTTTATGTGATCTTGGAGCCGGTGTTAGTGTTATGCCTCTCTCTTTATATCGTAGACTTGACTTGAATAAGTTGACACCCACTAAAATATCCTTGCAAATGGCTGATAAATCAACTGCTATCCCTGTCGGTATTTGTGAGGATGTGCCTGTTGTGGTTGCAAATGTTACTATTTTAACAGACTTTGTTATTCTTGATATTCCCGAGGACGATAGTATGTCTATTATTCTTGGAAGACCTTTTTTGAATACTACAGTGGCTGTTATTGATGGCAACAAAGGCAATGTCACTTTTCATGTTAATGGCAGTGAGCATACGGTACACTTTCCGAGGAAACAACCTCAAGTTCATAGTATAAACTCTATCGGAAAAAATCCATCAATTATTTTTGGAGGTTTTGAATTTCCTCTTCCTACTGTCAAGAAGAAATATGATATTCTTATTATTGGAGATGTGCATATCCCCGTTGAGGTAACATAGTGCTATTCGAAAATTCTCCGGTTCCATGTTATTCGGAATGAGTTTGTTAACAAGACTTGATCAACCGTGTTAGTGGATTCCTTTTGATGAGCATGAGATGGATGAAGTTAGAAAGCACAACTTTCTGTACCCTCCATTTAATTTCTGTTATTTAGAATGAGTAAAGTAAAAATAGTATTTTCTGTCTATTTTCTGAATTATTTGTGCAATAAAAAATACCCCGAAAATAAAAGTTCTCCAAATGCCCTGAAATTGAAATATGATTTTTTCTGGAATATTTGAGAATATCTGGCACTGAGAACATAGCAGGGGGAGCAAGCACCTGGCCACGAGGGTCCAGGGCGCGCCCACCCCCCTGGGCGCACCCCCTGCCTCGTGGGCCCATGGTGGCTCCCCTGCACTTATTCCTGGAGCTCCACCGACCTCAACTCCAACTCCATATATTCATGTTCGGGGAGAAAAAAATCAGAGAGAAAGATTCATCACGTTTTACGATACGGAGCCGCCGCCAAGCCCTAAACTCTCTCGACAGGGATGATCTGGAGTCCGTTCGGGGCTCCGGAGAGGGGAATCCGTCGCCGTCATCATCATCAACCATCCTCCATCACCAATTTCATGATGCTCACTGCCGTGCGTGAGTAATTCCATCGTAGGCTTGCTAGACGGTGATGGGTTGGATGAGATTTGTCATTAATCGAGTTAGTTTTGTTAGGGTTTGATCCCTATTATCCATTATGTTCTGAGATTGATGTTGCTATGACTTTGCTATGCTTAATGCTTGTCACTAGGGCCCGAGTGCCTTGATTTCAGATCTGAACCTATTATGTTTTCATGAATATATGTGAGTTCTTGATCCTATCTTGCAACTCTATAGTCACCTACTATGTGTTATGATCTGGCAACCCCGAACTGACAATAATCGGGACCACTCCCGGTGATGACCATAGTTTGAGGAGTTCATGTATTCACTATGTGTTAATGCTTTGGTCCGGTACTCTATTAAAAGAAGGCCTTAATATCCCTTAGTTTCCGCTAGGACCCCGCTGCCACGGGAGGGTAGGACAAAAGATGTCATCCAAGTTCTTTTCCATAAGCACGTATGACTATATTCGGAATACATGCCTACATTACATTGATGAATTGGAGCTAGTTCTGTGTCACCCTATGTTATGATTGTTACATGATGAACCACATCCGGCATAATTCTCCATGACCGATCCAATGCCTACGAGCTTTTCACATACTGTTCTTTGCTTATTTACTTTTCCATTGCTACTATTACAATCACTACAAAACCCAAAAATAGTACTTTTGCTATCGTTACCGTTACTTCCATACTACTTTGCTACTAAACACTTTGCTGCAGATACTAAGTTATCCAGGTGTGGTTGAATTGACAACTCAACTGCTAATACTTGAGAACATTCTTTGGCTCCCCTTGTGTCGAATCAACAAATTTGGGTTGAATACTCTACCCTCGAAAACTGTTGCGATGCCCTATACTTGTGGGTTATCAGCCCCGCCTTTTTACTCCCGCCAAGTAAAATTTTCAATTGCCGTAGTATTTCCTCAAACACAACCTTGCCCCCCGCCCCTCCACACACACCCCAAAACCTCTGCTCACACAGACACACACAACCCTTGAAACCATTGGTAGGTCGCCGCCATCGCCGGCGTCTCCATCCTCAAACTCTGCCTATGTGTCAGGGAGCTTGAGGAGCCAAGGGCCAAAAAGAGGTTTATCGCGGCCTTTTCGCCCGACGCCGGCGAGGTGGCCGCCGATGTGTCCCCGTCGTCCTCCGCGGGCCTGATCCATCATCGCCGGTCCCCCAATCCGCCTGCCGTCGCGTCCCTACGCCGATTCGAGGACTTCCCCGTCCTCCCTCGAACCCGTCAGCCGACGAGGTCCTACCTCGGGGTCCGGCAGCGGCGGTGGGGGACGTGGGTCACCAAGATTACAGATCGAGAGACCCACACCCGCCGGTGGCTCGGTAGCTTCCACACGGTCGAGCTCGCGACCATGGAGTACGACCGTTGGCAGGTCCGCTACCACGGTGTGACAACTAGGCTCAATTTCCCCTTCGGCACACGTCCGGTCGACCTCGTTCCGCCGGAGCCAGGGGTGGTGAGCTCGGCTATGGTGCGGGAGGACCGCGAGGCGTGGGAGCGCCTCGAGGCCAAGGCCGCCGACGAGGCATACATGTAAGAGCTCCACCGGCAGCACCCGGAGCTCGTGGAGGCTGTGCCGGGCGATCTTTGCCAGCGCGGAGGGCGGCGAGGTTATCGCGCTCTTCTCCGATGACGAGGTCGAAGGCGGCGGCGCGGAGGGCGGTGAGGTTATCACGCTCTCCTCCGATGACTATGTCGAAGGCGGCGGCATGGAGGGCGGCGAGGTTATCGCGCTCTCCTCTGATGACGAGGTCGAAGGCGGCGGCGACGGTGGCGCGGAGGGCATCGACGTGGGCCCCGAGGACGAGGAGATCGACATCGACGAGGGGAGGAGTGCCTTCCCCAACAACCCCGACGACAGGCTCGCGGCACACCGTACATGACGAGGAAGGATTGGCTCGACCTCTACTTCGACCGAAAGTAGTTTAGCTTAGTTTAAATTTATGTTTTATGTTCGGTTATGCAAAATTATCTATGTTTATGTTTTATGTTCGGTTATGCTTGATGTAGTTAACACACATTTCCACTTCTTGTTTTGCTTAAGTAGCGTGCTTAAGCCTGCACACTGAAGCTATCATTTGTAGATTATGTTGTCTACCATGGACATATTTGGTTGATGTTTAGCTTGTTGTGCTTAACAAGCCTTTATATGTACTCATGCAGGTCAATATTGAGAATAGTGTTGTTTTCCATCGAGGTTAGTTTCATCGCATTGCTTATATGTACTCACTATTCAGGATAACGGTAGCTGGTACCATATAGCCTGGGGGTGATAAGGGATTAATCGTCGAATCGGACATTTCACTGAATATATCTGTAACCCATTTATCAGTAGGTTAACTAGGGCCATATTTAATATATCTGAGGCTACATAGCAACATGCATTGTACTGAATGACTAAATATGCAATCCCAGGCTACATAGTAACAAGGAAGAGTGTTACCTTAATGTTTTGATGATGTCTAGATATACATGTAATAAAATCTTATATAATGGGATGGAGGGAGTGTTGTACTACATCATTTTTCAATTGTTATTTAGCTTCTAATATTAACTTTGTTCTTTTAGGTACATATATCATTGCCAAAGATCCACTCTTCGACCCTTTCTGCGTATGGGGCAATGAGATATTCATGAACCAACATCAAGGGAGGAAACTGATATAGATTGTTATTAAAATGGTTCAAAAGATGTCAATCGAACTATTTTTTTACACTTTATGCAAGACAACAGTGAACTGCAGATGGTAAATAAGAACCATGTATCCTTCTTTTTACTGCCCGTAATGAGTTGTGTTAGGTGACAATATCTGACTCTTTTTTCTTTTATAGTGGATCCTGAAGCAGTTTACTCAAGATTACCTCTCAAACTACATGATTGGCGGCCGGCCATCACAAAGGGTTGGACTAGAGTCCTGCATGCCTTCTGCATCCAGGAGAGCACAATAGGGCCATTCCGCTTCACCTTTTCAGCAACCGGAATGTCTGTCGCCTCTTTCTTTACCATCTGTAATAGTACATGTATAGAACCCTGGTTCATCATTCTTTATTTGGTGCTTATGTAATTCTGAAACATATGTACCTGTGAACCGAATAATGCATTGGTTGTTTGACCCTGATGGATTTGAATAAAGCTATAGCCGACTTTCAAGTTTAAATTAGGTACAATTTTAAATAGCAGCAATTAAATTAGGGCAAAATTATGTTGTGCGGGTCATTACGGCACACACGGTTGGTAAAGCACAAACATTTGCGATATACACCATAATCCGAGATGGTTCACAGAGGAAACGTGTGCAAGGATGCACACAGTTGCCGTTTGCAAAGCGTGTGTGATGTCAGACACTATCACATATGGTGCGGGAAAACTAAATGTGTGTGATTGTCTACCTATCGTACACAGTTTGTAATCAAGAACTGTTTGTGATGTGCCAGGCATCGTAAAACTCTTGTGCCTGGAATCTTCCTGGAAAGCTCCCGTGCCTGGAATCTGCCTGGTTTTAGGTAAAACCAGAAAACTCCGATTGTGATGGCAAACTGTATGCATCAAGGCTCCCTATCCCCGACGGCTTCTGGGTCATGTGGGAAGGACCCCCCTATCGCCCATACTTACTTGGCGATAGTTCCAAATGCCGTCGTGGAAAGGGGTTAAAAACCGTTTGTATAGCACCGATGCGCACCAGTGGTAGTGGCTAGTTGAAAGCAAACATTGGTTGCGAAGTAGCTTTGTCCAGTTTGCACCTTCAGATCCGCCATGGCATGATCACTATACTCATAAAGCTTATGGTTTCCCCCCTTTATATTCACTACCATCATCATAGGTGCTTCATGTCGTGCTAGCATTGCTCCTCAAGACCTCAACCCATCAAGCGAAATAACATGCCACTCATAATTCCAAAGCTTAGGTGTTGAAATACGAATCTGTATGATGCTCATATTACTAAAACAGAGAACATTTAATTGGTCACCTAATGTTCCTATATTCGTTTCAAAAAGCATGTGCGCCACCCACTGGTCCAACTAGTTCCACTTTCCAGATTTTACTCTTGATGCTTAGGGTTTTTCCCTTTTATCTACTCTACTATGATCTACGTAGGTGCTTTCTGTCATACTAGCATTACTCCACCCTTCAAGTTAACAAGACAACACTCAAAATTCGAAAGCTTATTTGTTCAAATATGATTGTGATATGATATTGATATTAGTTAACAGCCACATTTAATTGGTTAGCTAAAGGTCCCACTTGAGTTTCCAAATGCATGTTGCGACATATAGAGAGACAGCAGAATTGCATTTGTTTGTCACTTGTTGACTGTATTTTCCTGTCCATACCAAATCTTAGTTGTTATTTCAAAGCAAACATCGGTTGCTAACTACCCTTTGCGCGGTTTGCAGCTTCAGATCTGCCATCCCACTTCCACGGTCAACATTATACTCATCATGCTTACGGTTTCCCCATTTTATGATGACCATGATCAGCCTACGTGGTTCGTGTCGTAATAGCACTACTCCAACCATCGAGCTAAACAAGCTTAGTTGTACAAATTGAAATATGATATTATGCTGATATTGGTAAAACTGAGAGATGTTTCATTGGTCAGCTAAATGTTCCTACTTTAGTTTTGAAATGCATGTGAGCCACATATGGAGAGACCGGAAGGAATAGTATTTCTCTATGCGCTCTGGTTCATCATGGGTGGACAACCGACATTGTATAGAAAGACTTGTACTATCTTCAATCTGCTTGCTCTTCTGCTCTTCTTTAAGATGATCCTCTTCTCTTCTTTAATAAGTATGTTCCTTGTTGGGAAGATTAGCAGAGACATTTGCGGTCGACTAGTCAGGTCGAGTTGTTCTCCCTTTGTATATTTTGAATCTGTCAGGTCAGGTCGACTTGTTCTTCTTTACTATATGTTGAAGCTATCATCTGCTAAGTATCATCACTTCTGGAGCTCTCATAATTTGAGTAGTAGGCCACATTATATTAATGCACACACCAAATTACAGCATGCATGTCATCTCTCAGAAGAATTGCAGAGATAGCACAAAGGGGTTTACAGGGAGGCAGTATTGGATTAGAACCACTTCTGCATTACAAAGATAATCTCACTTGTTTTTATTTTTTCATGCATGTCAAGTATTGAACAATATGAAAATGAATATGAGAATGGGCGCACGAGCGGAATATTGCGGAACAATCCACTGGCTAACGAACTTGGCATGGTGGAGGATGGCCTATCTTATTCACCCATCAAGGTGCTTGCTCTAACTTGGCAAGGTTGTATTGGTCGCACATATTTTGCATCTGACCTCTTGCATTACTTCTACTTTGTTACACCATCTGCTTAGTTTAAGCATCATATATGAGTATATGCCATACCTATTCATTTTATGTACCTATTCCATGTGTCGGCATACTATGTTTTTCCAGTCCAATGTTGTTCTTTCATAATAGATGTCCAAAAGGAAGAGGGTGAGTGCAGATCCTCAAGGAGTAGAAACTAGGTATTTGGAAAAGGTAGTGATACCTTTTAAATCAGATAGATCAGCAGCCACAGAAAACACAGGCCCAACTGTACCACACTTTACCCCTACTCCACTTGCCAAACCCCTATCAGAACTACTAAGAGCCCAGCGTCAAGTACTGTCTATGATATCAATTCAAAATTTGAACTCCTAAATTTCTGCATGTGCCTTACCTACTCTCTTGTATGAAAACTAATTTCAGATGAATCTCCTTGCTCCAAGGATCATAGGATCTCACAACAATACTGGGCTCTGCATTGCTCTTGTCAGTACCTCTTGCCCTTGGTCAGCATACTTACACTCATTGTTGTTTGATTATGTAGCATCACTATAAATGTTCACTTCTTTATCCTCCCTTTGCTTGAAATTATAAGATTTATATTTACTCTTAGACAAATGTAGAATTAACACAATGGTTATGAAGTTTTGGATTGCTCATGTAAGTACCTGTTGTCATGTACTCCCTCTGTATCGAATTAATTGTTGATCAATTGGATGTATTTAGAACTTAATAGTGCTAGATACATCCATTTGAGCGACAAGTAATAACGGATGGTGGTGGTATTACTGTACTTGCATCGCGAGATAGTTGATTCTCTAGCATTACTCTGCATCTTATCTACCCTGCCCTCCACTTTCTCCAAATTATCATATCTACATTTACTCTTACCAAAATGTTGAATAAAGCCAATGCCACTGCACACGTTGATGTCTGCATTCCTCTTGTCAGTACCTTTTGCCTTGTAACCTTGTACTTAATTAATTGCTATTTGATTATGTATCATCAGTATGCACCTGAGCTTCATTATCCTCTGTTCCTTCCAACATTATTTGATCTATATTTACTCTTTGCAAAATGTAGAATAATGGCAACACTAATAAAGAATTTTCTTTGGGGAATTTATTGAATTATCTATCCATCTACATGAAGAAGGGCTTTGTCCAGCCCGTGTTAACATGTAATGTAAGTTCATCCTTCTCAAGCATTCAAACTTTGTTCTAGTATAGATTTGGATAGGCATCATTTCCTCCACTGCTGTTTACTTTATTGTTTACATCTGATTGGATGTTTGCAGCAACTACCAATTTTAAATTGTAGTTGTAAATCATGTTCCTTATGCAGAACAGATCTATTTATTTGCATATATAATTGTGAAACCTGTTACATGTCTCCTTGTTTCTCTTTCAGAGTCCTATCTCTTATGCCAGGCAGAACTTTAGGGAAGATAGTGAGCCAAACCATATAGAGGACAGTGAGATGACCCCAAGGTCCTGTCTTGATGAGATAGTGGGTTGAAGCTACTCACCAGCAGGTGTGAGACAACCTCTGTGTAGTCGCTGCCTCAATCAGTTCGACTTCTTCAGTCGCAACTTAAAGCGGAAAGGCTTGCTTCAGCTCAGCTCCGACTTGAAGTCAAAGATGCAATGAAGATGTCAGAGGACTGCCTTGCGCACTATGGTGCCATACAGCTAGGGATGGAGCATCTATCATTGACACAACTGAGGTCTCACCAGCTTGTTCGGCTGCTTGCGGGGCTCATCCTGGCCAGTCCTAGTGCCTTTTGAAGTGCTCTCAGTTTGTATATTCTTTTGTCCGTGTGTTTATATGCACTGGTGGCGACCTTTGATGCACAGTGTATGTAATCCGCGGTCACGTTGCGCTTTATTATCACCAGTAGCGAACTTTGATTCCCAGTGGATGTAATAAGGCATAATTTCTTTATTGTATAGTCTAGGTTTATTCTTTGGTCGGTATGCTGTAATTTAGGCCAGAAGGTTCAGTGGTTCTCAGTGTTGTCGGTCTTTAGGCCGGCCCTTACTCATATGGGCCAAAACATGGGCCTACAATCATCTTGGGCCATTAGCAGGTCTAAACCTATAGTAGCTTCCCGCCTTTAACAGGCCGAGTAAAGTTCTAGCCAGCTGGGAAAGAGAATACCATGGGCTTTTAATAGGCTAAAACCTAGATTGGGCTAGCATTGAGCCAAAAAATTCACGGGCCAATACAGGCCGAAACTGCCTAAGGCCCATGTTTGGCCCAAATAGGACAAGCAGTTAACAGACCAAAATATATCTCGGGCCTGTTTGGCCCAATAAAATTATGGGCTTTAAGCAGGCCAGTATCCAGGCGGGCCATAGGTCCAAAAGTGTCACGGGCCCTTATCAGATGGGCTGTAAGCAGGCCCGATTCAACGCTTGCTGTAATTAGGCCCAACTGTTACACGGGCCATTAACAGGCCGATAGGCCAGTTGGGCTGAAATTTATCCATGAAGACTACGGGCCGTTAAGAGGCCTAAAGTTACTTCGGACAACAAATAGCCCAGTTTCTGCATGGACCGTTAAATGGCCTAAAGTTAAATCGGGCCGACAACGTCTCAGATGCACCACGGGCCACTAACAGGCGGAAACTATTATGGGGCCTAACTGGTAAACGGGCATTTAACATGCTCAAATACAACCCTGTCTTAGAATGGGCCCAAAAGAACAGTGGCTTGTTAACAGGCCTGATCCGATATGGACCGTAATTTGGCCCAAAACGCGGCAGGCTGTGAACAGGAATGATCTGGTATGGACCTCAGTTTGACCCAAAACATGGCAGGCTATTAACGGGCCAGCCCACGAGTGTCTAAAGAAACATAGTGGGCCTTTAGCTAGGTCGTCCTTTTTACCTTAAATGGGCCACTGTTGGGCTGTGCCACATGTCGACATATCATAGGAGTCTTCCGTCCATTGTAGGAATGACATCTATCACAACGATTAGCTGACACATGCATTATCCGGTGAATGAGAATTTTACACGTGGAAAATCAACATTGGTCGGGGTTGTTAACGGGTTATCGGATCAAAACCGAAACCCGATAGCTTAACGGCAACCCGTTACGATTGATGCCACGTGTCTGTCACCCTTGACGAAAGCACTTCCATGACGCGCGATTTATTGTCACGGAAGTGGACACTTCCGTGATGATAATTTTGGTAATGTCATGGAACACTTCTACGACAGCACATGTATGACTATCTTGATTCTCTCATAAAATCGTCATGGATGTACATGCATGACAACAAACATGACCTACTGTGACAAACACATATCATCACGAAAGTGCAAGGCCAAAAATCTACTTTTGCACAACAGAGTACCTGGATCTAGCCTCCTGCAATAGGGAGCTGATGAAGTATACTGGGCGCTGCACCACTTTCTTCCTTGCCGCGTCCTTGGCGTGGCCTCTGCTGCCGTGCTCCTCTTTGTCTTGATCCACATCTGGCCATACCAGTATGTTCTCACTCTCTGTCTCTTCTACTTCCCGCTACGCCACTAGGGCTGCGCTAACCACTTGATTAGTTGCCGCTGAGTATAGGAACAACGGCTCCTGTGGTTTGGGAGAAACCAAAGTGGGCACAGAGGACAAGTAGGTCTTCAAATCTTGCAATGTTGCATCTACTTCTAAAGTCCACTTCATGTTGTCCTGCCTTCTTCAAGATTTTGAAGAACGGAAAGGCGCGCTCGGCAGAACCGGAGATGAATCTGCTAAGCGCGGGAACGCACCCTATCAAATGCCTGACATCCTTAACTATGTTGGTGCCTAAATCTGCTCGATAGCCTTCATCTTGTCGGGGTTGGCCTCTATCCCGCGATGGGACACAAAGAAACCCAGTAGCTTGTCAGAGGGGACGCCAAACACGCACTTCTCCGGGTTTTCAAGTTGATCTTGTGCAGATTAGCAAACGTCTCTTCCAAATCCTGGATGAGGGTTGATCTATCCTTGGTCTTGACCACAATATCATTGATATAGGCTTCAATGTTCCTGTGCAACTGTGATTCAAAACCAATCTGGACTGCTCTTTCAAAAGTGGACCCGACACTCTTCGGCATGCGCACGAAGTAGTATGTGGCACATGGGGTGATGAATGAGGTCTTCTCTTCGTCTTCCTTGGACTTAAAAATCTGATGATATCCAGAGCATGCATCCAGAAAAAATAGTAACTCACATCCTGAAATGGAATCAACAATCTGGTCGATGCGCGGCAAGGGAAATGGATCTTTTGGGCAGGCCTTGTTAAGATCTGTGAAATCTATGCACATCCTCCATTTTCTGTTAGCCTTGCGTATGACCACTGGGTATGCTACCCATGTTGGATGCAGTACTCCTTTGACCAGACCAGCTGCCTCAAGTTTCTTGATATCTTCTGCAATGAATTTCTGCCGCTCCAAGGCTTGCTTTCGGACCTTCTGCTTGACGGGTCAGGCATGTGGGCAGACAACAAGGTGGTGCTCGATTACCTCCCTAGGAAGACAGGGGATATCAGATGGTTGCCAAGCAAACACATCCATGTTCACCCGGAGGAAGGCAACGCGCGTGCTTTCCTATTTGTCATCAAGGGTGGCACTAATAGTAAAGGTACCTTCAGCGCCAGCCAGCCCTGTCGGGACCTTTATCACAGGATGTGCAGTAGCCTTGGATCTCTTGCTATTGGAACTCTCCGGCGAGTCATCAACAGGCGCAGCATACTCCAAAGAGGTACGCTTCCCGGATTCCTTGCTGGTGCCCTTCTAGCCTTCTTCTTTCCTTCGATTTCCTTGGCGGGAACTGTGGCATCCGCGGCCTCTGCGGAAACTGCATCCTGGTACATCTTATCCACGCAAATAATTGTGTCCTCCTCGTCTGACGGAATGGAAATGGCTCCCACTAGCCCTAGCATCTTCAAGGTCTTGTAGGCATAGTGGGATGCTGCCATGAATTTTGCCAAAGCTGGGGGTCCAAGGATTCCATTGTATGACATGGGGAGGTCGACCACATCAAACACAACCTTCTTAGTCCGGTAGTCCAATTCTCCTCCGAATGTCACTGGCAACGTGATCATTCCCTTAGGGTGGCTCCTATCGGTGTTGATTCCTTGAAACGTGCCCGTGACCTTGAGTTCTTCCTCAGCTATCTAAAGTTTGCTGATAACCTTTGGGAATATCAGATTCAACCCGGCCCCACCGTCAACAAACATCTTTGTGACTTTGAGGTTGCAGATCGTTCGTGAAACCACCAACGTCAAGCATCCTACCATGGTGGTGCGATCAGGATGGTCCTCTCCATCAAAGATGATGGGCGTGCGTGACCACTTGAGTGGCTTTCGACACTGCCGCTGGCTCCACGGCATTGACCTCATGCGCCCACTGTTTAAGTTGGCAGTGAGAGGAGTGGAGAGATGCACCTCCGTCAATGCACATGGCGTTAGTGGCCTTCTGGAATTCCTGCTCGCTGGTTTCCTCTTCATCCCCTCCATCACTGCCATCATCGCAATCTTCCTTCTCTCTGCCCAGGCAGGTTTTCCTTGGTTTGGAAGAGCCTTGCCGGGGCGATTTGCTTCACCGCCTCGGCCCTTCCCGCCAGTGCCATTCTGACCTTTTTCCTTATCATGCTTCTCATATTCAGCCCTCTACATCTTGACGAGCTTCTCAACTTGAAGACATTCCTGGAGATTGTGGCCCTTGGTCTGATGAATCTTGCAATATGGCCCATCACCTTTCCCGGCCTTCTCGACAGCCATAGACTCCCGGTAGTCAGTGCACGTGGCAACTTCCTTGCCGGGGGCTTCGACCTTAGCCTTCTTGCTGGTAATAGGTGTGCCCGATCCCTCAACGGTCAGTACTGCTTTATCCTTGCACTTCTTGTTGTGCTTCTTGTTCTTTTTCTTATGACTGGTGGCCTCGTCGTCATCTTCGGAGTCGACGTCGATGCCATCCTCTTCTCAAGGGAGTTTCCTCCCCTCCTCCACCTGGGCACACTTATCCACCAAGGTGTAAAGTTCCTTCACGGTCTTGGGCAACCGGACATTCATCTTGGATCATATCCGACGGTTGCGTACGTTGGACTGGAATGCAGCTATCACAACTGCGGGGTGGATATCTGGAATATTCCTGTGGACTTGGCTGAACCTCTACTTGTACTTTCGCAGAGTCTCTGCTCCCTTCTGCGGGAGAAGCTGCAAATCACTGGGTCATCCTGGTTCTTGGTGGCCACCCGTGAAGGCGCCAACGAACTCATGCATAGGTCAGCCCAGGTCGAGATAGAGTTCTCCGGCAGGTGCATCAGCCACGACCTCACAGTTGGCATGAGTGACAAAGGGAAGTAGTTGGCAAAAACCTTCTCATCTCTTCCCTCGGCAGCTTGAACAACAATGGCGTAGATGCTCAAGAACTCTGCCAGGTTTAGTCTCCCAACATACTTCTCTGGAATCTGTGGCTTGAACATGCGAGCGGACGACCAACGGACTTGCCGCAGCTCTCGGGTGAAGGCAGGGCACCCAGCCTCGAAAGGCAGGTACCTGCCTCTCTCGAGCGCAGGCTCGTCGACGTCGGGGCCATCACGCCCATTGGACTAGTGGTGGTCGTCGCGGCATTGCTCGATAGTGACGTGTGCGTCCCCCATCTGCCTGTCCTCTGGGGCTCGCCGTTGGCCTTGACGTGCTCGAGGATCGGACGAAGCCATAGAGACATCATCAAGCTCTTGGTTGCGTGGCCCTCGTGCTGGTTACCACAGTGTGGATTGTACCGTGGGGGTGGCCCCTTCCGCATGGCCAGTAGCATGGGCCGCCGTCGTCGTCTGGGGACGCCGTGGCGGGCCAGCTTGCTGTGAGCCTCCACCCTAGGAAAAGCCAATCAGAATCTGAATGGTGGCTCTCCATTCATCCATCTGATCGGCTGCTGGTGGAAACCTTAGCAGTAGCTGGGCCCGTGCCATGGCCTCCGAAGCAGTGCTTGACATTGGTGATGATGATGTAGATCGCAGCATCACCCGGCTCCTGACGGTGCCAGTGGTGGCTGCGCCAGGCTCCCGTTTTCGGAAGCCAGTCGTTGGGATGGTGTGGTGACGAGGTGATGTCGCGCGTGGGACAACGACTCCGTTCGGAGCACTGGCTGGGCCAGTTTGCTCCAGGGGCGGTGCATTTCCTACGACCGCGCCCGCAGCGGGGGCGGCCGTAGGATTGCGATTCGCCTTGAGACGATTGTCACCACCGTGGCTATGCACCTGGGCCAGGCCGTGAGGGACAGAAGGAATAATCTCTGTACCCGTACCTCGCGGAGCGTGGTCACCGGGATGTTTTTGATGCTATCCTTCTTCAGTGCCTCCCGCTCCTGCTTCAGCCGTGGGGGAAGTGGTGACAACGCCGCCTGTGCCGACCATGTCCCTCGCAGTGCCCACATCCTCCTGCGTCTCCGCATTCCCCGCGACGTCGGCGGTCGCGGGCGCCAGGGCCTTCGAGGTGGACAGGTGAACAACGGCACCGGGCTTCTTCTTGGGCGCCTGAGTCGATGGAGCCGTTGATAATGAAAATGGCGATGAAGATGACGTGCTCCTTATGCTCTCGGGTTCGCGCAAGTCACCCCCTTACCTGGCGCACAAAAGATGTCGTGTGAAACCACAACCACCTATGGGGCCAAAGAGCCCCTTTTGGTTGGGCGGGGGGATGGGCACATTGCACAAAGAGCGAAGAAGCGTAACACATCATGACAGAGATCACACGGGCAGTTTTACCTAGGTTTGGGCCGTCGCGAGGCGTAAAACCCTACTCCTGCTTTGGTGGATTGATGGTGGCAAAGCGCAACACTCTTGCCCGGCAAGGATTCCTCGGGGCGAGAGTGGCTACGCGTGTATGAGTGTGAGGGGGTCCTAATCCTTTCTACGGTTGCTATGGGCCTCCTTTTATAGATCAGGGGGTCACCATAGTGGCAAATCAGTCTTTATGTACTGATTAGATAGCAACCAATGCTATAGTACCTAACTCTGCAGGCTGATAGAGCGAATGCACCACTCAGTGTCATATCACAGCTCGCCCGATAGGCCCTGCTGGGCCGTTTCGCTAGCTTCGCGCCTGCTTGCTTGACACGTCTCGGGACGGGGTGTCGCCTGGTGGTATTTTTTGTAGGAAGTGGCTGCCATGTGGCAGGGTGTCACATCCCTAGCTTCTGGCATTGCCTAGTGCTAGCGTCTGGTGTTGCATCATGTTTACCTTTCACTAAAAGTTGACATGGGGATGACAGAACCCCCAGCACCCCCCTGAAACCAACTAGGGTTTACTAAAATTATTTTCATTGAACCCAAAATGCCCATCCAAAATGTTCATCATCTTTGCCTTGGTCTAGAACCCCTGACAAAAAATGGTGCACATTTTTCTAGGACACATAAGTTCACTGAAATAAATCATATGCTATTTGCAATTGGGCATTTAAATGCTATATAATATTTTAAATGCTCAATTAATTCTAAACTTAAGTGAGGGCTGTTGGGAATATTCCAACCAGAGCCCACAATTATTTTAAGGATTTTTAGAAACGTTCTGGTATTTTTAATAAAGCCCAGAAGTTACAGAGAAATAGAAAAACAAAAAGAATTAGAAAAGGCAAGAGAGAGAGCTACCTGGGCCTCTTACCTGCAGCTGCGCCGGCCCAGTTCCTGTTCTGGTCCAGCCCACCACGGGCTCCTCCCCTGTCGTCTTCCTCCCCTGCCAGGAGGACGGCCGGTGCCCGACGTGCGCACGCATGCGCCCCGGCCACCTCCTCCCTCCCAGCCTGCCTGGCTCCCCCTCGACGCGCCTGGACGACGCCAGCGCGATGCCTGGACGCCTCAGACCCCTCTCACTCCTCCCCGTGGCTCTCTCCGCTCTGCCCCCTTCCTCTCACCCGCGCCGAGCACAGCCGTCGCCGCCGACGAGCACCACCGTAGCCACAGCCTCCCCCTCGATCTCTCTCCGTGCTCTGAAAGACCGCCACGACAGCCTCTTCCTCCTCGATGACTCACGCAAGCCCGGACGCCCTGTAGAGCGGCCTTCAACGCC
The DNA here is from genome assembly GCF_002575655.3 of Aegilops tauschii subsp. strangulata. Classification (NCBI taxonomy): domain Eukaryota; kingdom Viridiplantae; phylum Streptophyta; class Magnoliopsida; order Poales; family Poaceae; genus Aegilops; species Aegilops tauschii. Next base: position 292,885,332 of record NC_053038.3, read on the forward strand.
GTCTTCTTCCTTGATGCCGTGGATCGCCGCCATTGATTTCGTCGCATACAGGACCTCCCCGAGCGCTTTGAGCGTCTCTGCGAGATCAACGTGAGCCCCCGCATCATCTCCCGCTGTTTTCCCTCTCGTTTTCATCCTCTAGCCGTGGCCCCCTTCGACCGAGCGCCGCCGTCCGCCATGGCCGATGCTCTGCTTGATGCCGAGCTCGTTCCGCCTTGCACCGCTGCCCATCGTGCTTCGGGTGTAACACTGATGATGCCCCGCCGCTCCGTTGGCTCGCTAGCAACTCGCAGCCCCGTGGCCGAGCCCACCGCAACACGGCCGCCGCTCCGCTCGTCGCTGCCATCGCTAGACCACACGCCGGCGGCGACAATGACCACCACTGGACGCGCCACACTGTGGACGTCCCAGCGAACCCACCCGCACGACCAGCCGTTGCCGGAAACGGCCGGCCGGCGATCGCCGCTGTGCACTGCTTAGCGCCGGCGATTAGTCACCGGTTAACCCGTCATTAGCTGCCTAACCATCTAGGTAACAACCCCCTGACCCACTGACAGCCGGGCCCCACCGCATAACTAACTGGCTAACCAAATAGTTTCAGGTTAATCTAATTACCGTGGGGCCACGTGTCAGTTTGACTACGCTGACGTGGTCGTTGACCTGGCCCCACTGGTCAGCCTCTGTTCTTGCCCTGTTACACTGACGTGCGGGTCCCACTGGTCAGGTTTGACCTGGACCAGCCGCTATTGACTTGCTGACGTCATCCTGGCATAGTGCTGATGCAGTAATTTAATTACTGGAATTATGTTTATACAGGAAATTTCAGAAAAATACCACAAACTTCAAAAAATCATAGAAAATAATCTATAGCTCAGAATGCGAAGATTTATATATGAAAAATGATCATAAAAATCCAATCTATCCATCTGTACTGGTTTCATGAATTTTAGAGCAACCTAACCATGTTGTTTAGATGAAACAAGATAATGCACTTATATGACTCTATAAAATGGGTTGGCATTTGAATCTTTGGTTCAAATGGACTCATCTCAATCTGTTCTAGCTTGCATTAGCCCAGAACACATTTATATTGCCATGTCATGATCATGCATCATATTGTGCATTGCATTGATTGAATTTCTTCTCTGTTGCCGGTATTTGTCCCCTCTCGGTAGACGATGTTCCGGCGTTGTGATCGTTGACACTAATGAAGACTCAATGCTATCTTCAGAAGTGCCAGGCAAGCAAAACCCCCTTGTTCATTCCGTTACAATCCCACTCTCTCGCTCCTGCTCTCTTTTACTGCATTAGGACAACAACGTTTCATCTGTTACTTTCTGCGGTAGTTGAACCCCTTTCCTCTGCATGACCTGTCATTGTCACAGTAAATAGATGAAACCCACTAGCATGAGTAGGAGTTGTTTGAGCCCTGATGTGCCTACTCATTCATGCTTGTTTGTCATGCCTGCTATTGCTTAGAGTTGTGTCAGGTCTGATTCATCAGGGATGAATTGTAATGTGGTGAACATGTCCTACTGTTGAGAGCTAAGTGTGTGAACACGATTTGGTAAAGGTAGCGGTGAGAGGCCATGTAGGAGTACATGGTGGGTTGTCTCATTACAGCCGTCCTCAGGAACTGAGTTCTGTGTTTGTGATCCATGAACAGTTACTACCACACATTGGAATGCTTAAGTGCCCCTCTCGACTTATTAATCAACTTGATCTCTGTCCAGGAGTTGCAACTAGTTTCTGGTGTTTGTAGGTTGTGTTAGTAGTCTACCAAGTGGTACCCGGTACAGGTGGGCTTGGGACAGACTAGGCACCATGGCACGGTGTACCAAGCGTAGATCCATCCGTCAAGGTGGGCTTGGGAACCCTGCACACATCGTTTGGGGCCGTGAGCGACACCCCGGCCGGATCTCCTTGCGGATGGAACCCGAATAGGCGATAAACCTGGACGAGAGACTTGTGTGGTTAGTCAGGTCATGGCCGACTCCCTCGCCAGGCTTCCGCTTGAAGGTTGCCGAGGTACACGACGTGTACATGGTGGTAAGTGGCGAGAGTGTGTTACGAGGTACACCCCTGCAGGGTTAATATGATCTATTCGAATAGCCGTGTCCGCGGTAAAGGACTTCTGGGTTGCCTGTACAGTTCATAGACAAGTGAAAGTGGATACTCTAAAATGCGCAAGATAAGCGTGAGTGCTATGGATGGCGTTCTCGTAGGGAGATGGGAGCGAATCCATAGTGGTGTATTGATATGGTGAATACGTGGACTCGTGTGCGCCACCTAAAAAGAGTTACTTGCAGTCGTAGTTCAGGATAGCCACCGAGTCAAAGCTGGCTTGCTGCAGTTAAACTCCACCACCCCCTTTGTTGATACCGATGCATATGTAGATAGTTCTGATGTAAGTCTTGCTGGGTACATTTGTACTCACGTTTGCTTATTTTATGTTTTGCAGAGAGACGTCAGTCTCGCTAGTAGTTCCGTGTGGACTTCGATGTTTAGCTTGATACCTCAGCTACGATCTTGTGCCCTCGGCAGGGTCTTGTAGATAGTCAGGCTTCGCAGCCTTTTTCTTTTGTAGATGTCTGTACTCAGACATGTTAAGCTTCCGCATGTGCTTTGACTTGTATGCTCTGAATGTTGGGTCATGAGACCCTTGTTTGTAATATCTCGCTCTTCGGAGCCTAATGAATAAATACTCTGAGTCGTAGAGTCTTGTTGTGATGCCATGTTGTATTTGCACATATCGAGCATATTGTGTGTATGATTGAAATGGTTGGTAAGTGTGGGATCCGACAACCTAGATGTTTATCCTTGGTAGCCTCTCTTATGGGGAAATGTAGTCTTGTGCTTCCATGAGCCATAGTAGTCCGCTACAGCCCGGTTCACTGGAGTCCTGCTAGCCCAGCACTACTGCTCCGGAACACTTGACTGGCCGGCATGTGATTCACTTCGTTCATGTGTCTGTCCCTTCGGGGAAATGTCACGCGGTGACATCCGGAGTCCTGCCTAGCCTGCTACAGCCCGGGTTCCCGGAGTCCTATTAGCCCAGTGCTACAGCCCGGATTCACACGCTGCTGACCGACATGCTTGATGTTGATTCATGTATGCCTGTCCCCGTAAGTTAGTGCCACTTTGGGTTCACGACTAGTCATGTCGGCCCGGGTTCTCTGTCATATGGATGCTAGCGACACTATCATATACGTGAGCCAAAAGGCGCAAACGGTCCCGAGCCATGGTAAGGCGACACCCATGGGAATACCGTGCGTGAGGCCGCAAAGTGATATGAGGTGTTACCGGCTAGATCGATGTGACTTGGAATCGGGGTCCTGACACAGGGGGTAGCCACGAGCTTGACACCGCACTAATCGACGACGTGCATCGCTGTGAGGTGCTGTGGGGGAGTAGTTTGCCTCCGTGACCCCCGGCAGGCCTGCCGGGGCGATCTTCGAGGCTCGCTTCCGAGGTAATCCCAACCTTGCCAGGTTCTCCTGCCCGGCAAGGGAGGTTCTTCTCGTAGTGGTATCTTGTCTTTCTGGCTAGTCTTGGACTTCTTGATATGCACATTAATTGGTCCTTCAAAGAACATACCCCTCGTGCTTTGATCTGATCTTGGCACTGTAAACTTGTTCTTGGGCCTGTGCACAGTCTGGGCAACGGACCCAGGGTTTGTTGCACCGATATTCAGACTACCTTGCTTTACAACTTAGAACCGGGACTTCAAAGATGTTTTGAACGTCATGGAGCATATGAGATGTTCCAAGAGTTGAAGTTAATATTTCAAGAAAATGCCCGGGTTGAGACATAAGAAGTCCCCAACAAGTTCTACAGATGCATCATGGAGGAGAACAGTTCTGTCAGTGAACACATACTCGAAATGTCTGGGTATCATAACCACTTGACTCAGCTGGGAGTTGATCTTCCAGTTGATAGTGTTATTGACAGAGTTCTTCAATCACTGCCACCAAGCTACAAAGGCTTCTAGATGAACTATAATATGCAAGGGATGAATAAAATGATTCCTGAGCTCTTCGCAATGCTTAAGGCCGCGGAGGTAGAAATCAAGAAGGAGCATCAAGTGTTGATGTTTAACAAGACCACTCGTTTAAGAAAAAGGGCAAGTGAAAGAAAGGGAACTTGAAGAAGAATGGCAAGCAAGTTGCCACTCCCGGGAAGAAACTCAAAGCTGGACCCAAGCCTGAAACGGAGATCTTCTACTTCAAAGGGAATGGTCACCGGAAGCGAAATTGCCCCAAATACTTGGCGGATAAGAAGGATGGCAAAGTGAACAAAGGTATATTTGATATACATGTTATTGATGTGCACCTTAATAATGCTTGTAGTAGTGCCTGGATATTTGATACTGGTTCAGTTGCTCATATTTGTAACTCGAAACAGGAGCTACGGAATAAACAAAGATTGGCTAAGGACGAGGTGACGATGCGCGTTGGGAATGGTTCCAAGGTCGATGTGACCGCCGTCGGCACGCTACCTCTACATCTACCTTCGAGATTAGATTTAGACCGGAATAATTGTTATTTGGTGCCAGCGTTGAGCATGAACATTATATCTTGATCTTGTTTATTGCGAGACGGTTATTCATTTAAATCGAAGAATAATGGTTGTTCTATTTATATGAGTAATATCTTTTATGATCATGCATCCTTGATGAATGGTCTATTTCTGTTGAATCTCGATCGTAGTGATACACATATTCATAATATTGATGCCAAAAGATGCAAAGTTGATAATGATAGTGCAACGTATTTGTGGCACTTCCGTTTAGGTCATATTGGTGTAAATCCCATGAAGAAACTCCATGCAGATGGACGTTTGGAATCACTTGATTATGAATCATTTGATGCTTGCGAACCATGCCTCATGGGAAAGACGACTAAAACTCCCTTCTCCAGAACAATGGAGTGAGCTAATGACTTATTGGAAATAATACATATCGATGTATGCGGACCGATTAGTGTTGATGCACGTGGTGGGTATCGTTATTTTTTGACCTTTACAGATGATTTGAGTAGGTATGGGTATATCTACATGATGAAACACAAGTCTGAAACATTTGAAAGGTTCAAAGAGTTTCAGAGTGGAGAATCATCGTAACAAGAAAGTAAAGTTTCTATGATATGATCACGAAGGTGAATATTTGAGTTACGAGTTTGGCCTTCATTTAAAAAAATGCATAATTGTTTCACAACTCACGCCACCTAGAAGACCACATCATATTGGTGTGTCCGAACGTTGTAACCGTACTTTATTAGATATGGTGTGTTCTATGATGTCTCTTACCGATTTACCACTATCATTTTGGGGTTATGCATTAGAGACAGCCGCATTCATGTTAAATAGGGCACCGTCTGAATCCATTGTGACGACACCGTATGAACTGTTGTTTGGCAAGAAACCTAAGCTGTCATTTCTTAAACTTTGGGGTTGTGACACTTATGTCAAAAGGCTTCAGCCTGATAAGCTTGAACCCAAATCGGAGAAGTGTGTCTTCATAGGATACCCTAAGGAAAAAATTGGGTACACCTTCTACCACAGATCCGAAGGCAAGATCTTTCTTGCCAAGAATGGAACCTTTCTAGAGAAGGAGTTTCTCTCGAAAGAAGTGAGTGGGAGGAAAGTAGAACTTGAGTTGGTAATTGTACCTTCTCTTGAATTGGAAATAAGCACATCAGAGAAATCCGATCTCATGATGCCTACATCAAGTTACTACTGTACCTCGTAGGACGAACAGAGCATGTTCTGCACTAGAGTGGTATGGTAATCCTGTCCTGGAAGTCATGTTATTAGACCATGGCGAACCTACGAACTATGAAGAAGCTATGATGAGCCTCGATTCCGATAAATGGCTTGAGGCCATGAAATCTGAGATAGGATCCATCTATGAGAACAAAGTATGGACTTTGGTGGACTTGCTCGATGATCGGCAAGCCATTGAGAATAAATGGATCTTCAAGAAGAAGACAGAAGCTGATGGTAATGTCACCATCTACAAAGCTCGACTTGTGGCGAAAGGTTGTTGACAAGTTCAAGGGGTTGACTATGATGAGACCTTCTCACCTGTAGCGATGCTTAAGTCAGTCTGAATCATGTTAGCAATTGCCGCATTTTATAATTCCGAAATCTGGCAAATGGAAGTCAAACTGCATTCCTTATTGGATTTCTTAAAGAAGAGTTGTATATGATGCAACCAGAAGGTTTTGTCGATCCTAAAGGTGCTAACAAAGTGTGCAAGCTCCAGCGATCCATCTATGGACTGGTGAGAGCATCTCGGAGTTGGAATATATGCTTTGATGAGGTGATCAAAGCATATGGTTTTATACAGACTTATGGTGAAGCCTGTATTTACAGTAAAGTGAGTGGGAGCTCTGTAGCATTTCTAATATTATATGTGGATGACATATTATTGATTGGAAATGATATAGAATTTCTGGATAGCATAAAAAGATACCTGAATAAGAATTTTTCAATGAAAGACCTCAGTGAACCTGCTTATATATTGGGCATTAAGATCTATAGGTATATATCGAGATGCTTAATAGGACTTTCACAAAGCACATACCTTGATAAAGTTTTGAAGAAGTTCAAAATGGATCAGTCAAAGAAAGGGCTCTTCCCTGTGTTACAAGGTGTGAAATTGAGTTAGACTCAAAGCCCGACCACTAGAGATGATAGAGAGAAAATGAAAGTCATTCCCTATGCCTCAGCCATAGATTCTATCATGTTGAAAGTGCAACTAATCCCTGGGTGGTTTTGGTAATTCTTAATAACATATAGCTAATTGAACAAATACTCTTTCAAGATGATCATGTCAGAAAGTTCAATGATTGGCATAGCATGGACTAGGAATGTGGACCCCTCAGAACGCTAAGGACACATATTGGCTCAAGCTCAAGACTCTACATTTTCATTTTAGTGATCCAAGATCACATTGAGTCCATAGGAAAAGCCAATACTATTAAAAGGGGATGAGGTGTTGCTTAATGGCTTGCTTGCTCAAAATGCTTAGTGATATGCTCCAAAAGCCCCCAACCACTTCCTCAATTCCACATATATCCCAAACCAAAAGTCAAACTCCGCCCCACCGATTTTATCAATCCGGCGCCACGGAGTTCATTTGACATAGCCACTGCCAGAAACCCTAATCAGTTCTGTCTCACCGATAGGGATCTCGGTCTCACCGAGATGGGATTGCAAACACTCTTTTTATCTTCGTAATGTTTCGGTCTAACCGAGCTGAGCGACCCTGTAATGCCCCGAGACCGACGCTGCAGAAGACTTCCATGTATTTCGTTGTCACCATGTGATTTATTTATTTATTGCATTCATCATTGCATCCTCTGCATCGCATCCGCATGTTTTCTTAAAACTCTTAGTTCGTTCGTAGTTGCCGCGTCTCTCCGTTGTCCGTTCCGAGACCAACCGGGTTTTTCGAGTCCCTCTTGTCTGGCCGCTTAATCTCTTTGCTCAATGCTCGAATCCCTCGCTTGCTCGCCCGAAACTTCCCCGAACCCGAACCGCACGGTCACGACCGATGGGTCCGGATCATCCCCAAACATCCCTCTAATATCCTCGGTTCTTTGTTGGACACCCCGAAGCCATTTATTCTCAACCGCTTGATTTCGATCGAAGGATCCAGATTAGCCCCTAGTCAAACACCCACCTTCTATAAATAGCAGTGCAATCATCAGACAAATCCCTAATTTCTAGGGATCCTCCTCCCCGCCGCCAGTCTCTCGTTCCCTCGGGATCCATCCCGAGCCAACCCGCAGCCGCCACTCCTCTCCTGGATCTCCCCTGTCCTCCAGATCATGCCTCAACCAACCTTCCCACAGCCAGCCAGAGCTCGGTCCCGATTGGATCGAGGCCCTTCCTCCTCCCTCGTCTCAGCAGGAGCCCGAGCCTTCGCCTCGTGCCACGTCACCGCCGGCAAGCTTCGCCGGAGATGAGCACCGACGCCCCTTCTTCTCCTTCCCATACTCCTCCTGTTTCCCTCTATGAACCATTTGCTTTCTCCCCATCTGCTGCAGGAGCAGCTACGCCCTAGCCAGGAGCACGCCAAGCGCCATGGCCGCCGAAGCAACTCCGCCGCCTCGCCGAATCCACGCCTCCACCTATCCCCTGCATCAAGGGCGCCATCCCTGCCGGACCTGCAGGACGCCAAGTCCAACGCCATGGGCGCCTCCTCTGCCCAACCCCGCCTCTGTCTCGACTTCGCCGTGCTCCTCTTCCCCGAGCCTCTGCCGCGACCAGCACCCGACCAGCAGGACAGCCGCGTCCCTACTCTGTTTCCTTCTCGTTCTTCTCCTTTCTCTGTTCCCTCTCTGAATCTCTCTCTCTCCCTCTTTTCTTCAGGTAACAGCAGTTGCCACTGCCCTCGTGGAGCTCCCACGCAGGTCCTCGCCGTCGTTCCGCGCCAGATCAGGCCGGGGACCGCTGGATCTCGCCGCATTCGCCATGAACCCGTCCATCCCCGACCTCCTGTGCGCGCAGCCGCTTCCCTGCACCGCCTGAAGCCGCCCCGCGTCTCGCCTCCTCTGTGTGTTTTCCTCTGCATCGAGCGGCAGCTCGAGAACGAGCACCCCGCCCCGCGTTGACCGTGCGTTCGCCAAGCCGCCAAGTCCCAGCGCGCCTCCAGCCCAGCACCATGGCCCAGCGCGCCTCCTCTCACCCTGGCGGCCTCGCCATCTCCACAAACCGGGCCTTGGTCCATGGTGAGAACCCCAGCCCAGCACCCAGCAGTTTCATCCTAGTGTTGTTTTTTTTCGTCTGCGAATTTGTCTAATTTTTCCAGAGATGACAGATTTGCAGAAAAACCCTCATGTTCATGCATTTAATATCTCACAAACCATGCATCGGATTAAAACAACTTATATTTGTAATGTGCTTAGAATTTCATCTAGTTTCATAATATCCAACTTTCATCCATGTTTAAAATGTTTAAGTTGTTGTTTACATTTATTTTGCATAAATGCCATGTTAAAATGGTTTATTTCATAACTAATTAACCGTAGCTCCATTTTAAAGAAACTTTATATGTAAATGGGGTAGGAAAATGCATAGATTAACATGCTGCACTTCATTTTGCTGTTTAACAACATTAAAATTGTGTTCAGGGCAGAACAGTAGCAAATTCGAAATATGCATATGAGGATTTTTCGGAATTGTTGTTTGTTGTTTCCGGCCTCATTTAAATTGCCTAGATAGGTAGTTTTATTATGCTTCACCCCTTGCTATGTTTAAAAACATTTAATATTGGTGGGTAGATAAACGAGAGAGAACTAAATAATTGATGTGGTGTTTCGTCAATATGCAACTCGTTGAATATTGAGCTCCACTTAATTTGTAGTGTTGTTTGCTGCACTTTGCCAGGCCAAGCCTCATTAAATCGGACATGCATCATACTTGTTTGTGCATCATGCCATGTGTATGTGGTGGTTGTTTACTATGTTGTTTGTTTCTTTCCGGATTGCTTCTCTCGTTAGCTTCGGTTTCGTTCCGGAGTTGTGAGGATTCGTTCGACTACATCCGTTTGTCTTCTTCATGGACTCGTTCTTCTTCCTAGCGGGATTTCAGGCAAGATGACCATTACCCTCGATATCACTTCTCTCTTTGCTTGCTAGTTGTTCGCTCTATCGCTATGTCGCGCTACCCACCACTTGTCATATCATGCCTCCCATATTTCCATGTCAAGCCTCTAACCCACCTTCCTAGCAAACCGTTGTTTGGCTATGTTACCGCTTTGCTCAGCCCCTCTTATAGTGTTGGTAGTTGCAGGTGAAAATGAAGTTTGTTCCATGTTGGAACATGTTTATGTTGGGATATCACAATATCTCTTATCTTAATTAATGCATCTGTATACTTGGTAAAGGGTGGAAGGCTCGGCCTTATGCCTGGTGTTTTGTTCCACTCTTGCCGCCCTAGTTTCCGTCATACCGGTGTTATGTTCCTTGATTTTGCGTTCCTTACGCGGTTGGGTGATTTATGGGACCCCCTTGACAGTTCGCCTTGAATAAAACTCCTCCAGCAAGGCCCAACCTTGGTTTTAACATTTGCCACCTAAGTCTTTTTCCCTTGGGTTCTGCAGACTCAAGGGTCATCTTTATTTTAACCCCCCCAGGCCAGTGCTCCTCTGAGTGTTGGTCCAAACTAGAGCCCTTTGCAGCGCCACCTCGGGGAAACTTGAGGCCTGGTTTTAGTTGTACGGATTGCTCATCCGTTGTGCCCTGAGAACGAGATATGTGCAGCTCCTATCGGGATTTGTCGGGACAGTCGGGTGGTCTTGCTGGTCTTGTTTTACCATTGTCGAAATGTCTTGTAACCGGGATCCCGAGCCTGATAGGGTCTTCCTGGGAGAAGGAATATCCTTCGTTGACCGTGACAGCTTTTGATGGGCTAAGTTGAGACACCCCTGCAGGGTATAAACTTTCGAGAGCCGTGCCCGCGGTTATGTGGCAGATGGGAATTTGTTAATGTCCAGTTGTAGAGAACTTGACACTTGACTTAATTAAAATGAATCAACCGCGTGTGTAGCCGTGATGGTCTCTTTTCGCCGGAGTCCGGGAAGTGAACACGATTCTTGTGTTATGGTTGTGCGTAAGTAGTTTCAGGATCACTTCTTGATCACTTCTAGTTTCACAACCGTTGTGTTGCTTCTCTTCTCGCTCTTATTTGCGTATGTTAGCCACCATATTTGCTTACTGCTTGCTGCAGCTCCACCTCACTACCTTCTCCTACCCATAAGCTTAAATAGTGTTGATCTCGCGGGTTTTGAGATTGCTGAGTCCTCGTGACTCACCAGATACTACCAAAACAGTTGCAGGTGCCGGTGATACCAGTGCAGGTGACGCAACTGAGCTCAAGTGGGAGTTCGATGAAGACCTTGGTCGTTACTATGTTTCATTTCCGGTTTATCAGTAGTGGAGCCCAGTTGGGACGATCGGGGATCTAGCAGTTGGGTTATCTTATTTTCTTTTGGCTTTGACCGTAGTCGGCCTATGTGTGTACTCTGATTGATGTATGATTTATTTAAGTATTGTGTGATGTGGCGATTGCAAGCCAACTCTCTTTATCTCATTCTTGTTCATTACATGGGATTTGTGTAAACATGACCCTTCTTGCGACAAAACCTGCAATGCGGTTATGCCTCTAAGTCATGCCTCGACACGTGGGAGATATAGCCGCATCGTGGGTGTTACAAGTTGGTAATCAGAGCCATCCCCGACTTAGGAGCCCCCTGCTTGATCGAATCGCTGGCGTTGTTGAGTCTAGAAAAAAATGTTTTGAGTCTTAGGATTATATATATCGGAGAGTAGGATTCTTTTTACTCCTCAGTCCCTTCGTCGCTCTGGTGAGGCCCCCTGACGAAGAAGTTTTGACTTTCCTCTCCTCAAATTTCACTAATTTTTTTAGGATCACGCGGGTATCTTGGAATCGTTCCGATGGTTTTGTGACGAGAACATTGTTCTTGGTGCCTCCTGACATTTAGGGGTTGTGGCACTGTCCCGGGGAGTTGAGCTCCGAGGTGTTGTCGTCACAATTTTATCGTTGCAGTTCTGGAATACCTGAGTTTCGCCGACATCGAAAATCTCTTTTATGCAGTTGTTGGTGAGATCACCTCGACGCCACCCAGTACCGGGGCGGGAGTTCGGGAGTATTGCCATAACTCGTATAACAGATGCTTTTCGAAGGTTGAGGTACCTGATTTCCGGAGTTTTCTTGGTTATGTGTTGACGGATGGATACAGTTGGATCTAGGTATTGTTAGTTTGGGTGAGATATATTGCGTCCCCTGTATCCCCAACACCAGATTGCATAACCGGAAAGTTTCGGGAGTTTATAAGTGGGAATTCAAGTAGCTCCTAGAATATCTTTCGAACAGACACATGATACGATATGGGTTCTATCATATGGTTGTTTCCGGCTTATTCTGCAAGCCAAATCCTTTGTTTTGTTTTGTTTCGTGGTATTCGAGTTGCTTCAATGCCAAGTGCTGATTCCATACCTTTTCTAAGTGGTGTTCTCATATTCCTATGTGGATACTAATCCTTCTTGATCATCAAGATTGCCATCTTAATTCTATTTCAAACAAGTGCGTTTCTCTTCGAGATGATCCCATCATTCTCCCCATCCGGAAGATCAATTATAAGTTTTCTCAACGGTGTTTATTCAATCTGCCCAAGTTGCCTTTGTTTTCCCGCCCTCCCACCCTTTTCTTCAAGGTCTCAAATTTCTCAATCATGTATCCTTTTATTGATGGGAAGTCTCTCCATCCTTTTCCGTCAATGTTCTTATCCGGTGATTCTCAGGAAGATACTAACGGAGCTTCAAGTTCATCATTCTCTTTTCTTCTCTGGTGGATTCAATTCAAGCTTTCGGTGTTGATCATATTCCTTTTCTCATTTCAAATTTTTTTCTCGTACCAGTGCACCTCTTAATCATCCACTTCTCGCTATTCAATTGTTCCGGAGTGATGAAGATATCTCAAAAGATTCAAGTTTCCATTCTCAATTCACTCAAGTTCTTTTGGGGATGCTATCTCATTCAGGCCATTTAATTCAATCGGTGCAATCTCTCTTTTCAAGCAATCGTTCAATGGTGGTTCTTTTGAGTGGGCCCTAACCCACAAGTCTTTTCCCAGGATCTTACCTAACTCTTCTAATTTTCCCAGAGCTTCTAAAATTCTTTTCAAAGTTTGACGTAGGAATGAGTTATCATCAATCATATGTCTTTCTCCAAGATCTTTCAAATTCTTTTCATCGTTGGTTCAACATTTCCAATTTTCATCCCGGAGTATCTCAACAATTCATGGTGGTTTCTCGTTGTCATTCTCGGATTTTGAAGACCGAAGAAGAGTTTCCCTTAAATCTTGTCCATTCTCTTGAAGATGCGTGGTTCTAACTTGTTGCCATCCTCTCATAATTGTTTTTGACTGCGAGAATTCTTTTCACCCATCCGGAGCAATTCAGGAGTCTTTTCAGTTTGATTCTCTGGAACTCATCATCTCAGAATTATTCATTCTCACCTTTCATATCTCATTCTCCAAATCTTACCAGTGCATCGTTCTAATATCCGCTAAGGTCTCTTCGTTCTCATGTATCTAAATTCTCTAAAGTATCTTCGTTCGTTTTATAATTCTTCCCGGTGATTCTTTATCTTTTCTTTGTACATTTTCAATTCTTACGGTGGTTTGTTCAAGATTTCTCTTCCTTCGTCATCGTATCAACTCATTTGTTGTTCAAATCCTACCGGTGGTTTGTTGAAGACCTTCCGAAGTTTGTGCTATATCTCTCTTAATCCTTTATACGAGAATAAGTAGTATGCCAAATCCATTGCTTGTCATCAATTTAAATTGGTGAAGGATACACATAACATAATTATTATTCTTGTTTCTTCCAAGTGTTTAATTCTTCCTACCGGAGTTTGTTCGTGAAATCAATTTGTCGGTGCTAAGTTGTTCATCTTTTGTTTCCGGAGTTCCAATCTCTCTCAGTTAACTCGCGCAGAGCTCCATCTAAATCATTGCAAGGATTCACCTTGTGTTTTTCACTTCTCCTTCTTTCTATCATTCTTTTTTTACCGAAGTTCACACGAAGGCTCAACATGGTGATTCGTCAAGGATTCTTTTCATTCTTCAATTGTTTTTCAAGATTTCTCTCGAAGTTATGATCTGCCAAGCTATACTCTAAAATAAACATGGTGTTCAACACATGTTTGTCTTGAGGAGTTCAAGTATTCTTCATCTTGCATTCCGAAGTGCAATTCTTTCTATCAATATCTTTTGAGGTGGTCTTATGTCGTTCTTGACAATTTCCCTTCGTGTTTCATGATCCGCATGTTGTCAAGAATGAGATATTTTAAATCCACCAATCTCTTCATTGGAGTTATCTTGTGTCATGTTTCACCTAAAGCATTACCTATGGAATGTTGCCAATTGTGGTGCTTATCAATGATCCAAGTTTTCTCCTATCATCTTGGTGAAAGAAGTTTGTCATCTCGTTGGTGTTATCGGTTATATTAGTTGTTTCCGTAGTGGCAGAATTTATCCTCAATTTTGAGAAGTTTTCCATAAGCCCACTACAAGCTTATTCGTTTTGTTGTTGGTTTTCCAACAACTCCGTTCTAACTTTCTTGGAAGGGTGCTTTCCAAGATCATTTGTGGCAGAAGTTGGCATTTTTTTTCTCCATTCCTTTATTCCAGTGATCTATCTTCTATTTTTCTTCCGGAGGCATGGTGATGTTGCTCTCTTCACTCATCATCTTGAATAGTGAGGATCGTGTTCTTTTCTTGCTTATCCACTTAACCGGTGTGTTGTGTTCTCATTCGAGTTCTCTCATTTTATCAAGTTTTCTTTCTCTTTTCTACCGGAGTGCTGTCCAAATTCTATCATTCTTGTTCTTTGGCTATCACGTTATATCGGTGTGGTTTCATATTCTGTTTGATTTGTTAAGCTCTGGTTTCATGTCTTCCAACCTACAAGGTTCTCGTAATGTTCCTTGTTCCTCTTTTCTAACGAAGTGTTTTCAACTTTGTTCATCTTTGTTGTATTCTTTCTTTCAATTTGTTCAACCTCTTAAGGTTCATTGGTTTCACTCGTTTGTCAATGAAGCAACTTAGTTTTACCTCTTCTCTTCCTCTTTCGTTTCCCTCCGGTGCCATCCTAGATCTCGGGGCGAGATCCTCTTGTAGTGGTGGAGTGTTGTAACGCCCCGAGACCGACGCTGCAGAAGACTTCCATGTATTTCGTTGTCGCCGTGTGATTTATTTATTTATTGCATTCATCATTGCATCATCCGCATGTTTTCTTAAAACTCTTAGTTCATTCTTAGTTGCCGCGTCTCTCCGTTGCCCGTTCCGAGACCAACCGGGATTTTCGAGTCCCTCTTGTCTGGCCGCTTAATCTCTTTGCTCAATGCTCGAACCCCTCGCTTTCTCGCCCGAAACATCCCCGAACCCGAACCGCACGGTCACGACCGATGGGTCCGAATCATCCCCAAACATCCCTCTAATATCCTTGGTTCTTTGTTGGACTCCCCTAAGCCATTTATTCTCAACCGCTCGATTTCGATCGAAGGATCTAGATTAGCCCCTAGTCAAATGCCCACCTTCTATAAATAGTAGTGCAATCATCAGACAAATCCCTAATTTCTAGGGATCCTCCTCCCCGCCGCCAGTCTCTGGTTCCCTCGGGATCCATCCCGAGCCAACCCGCAGCCGCCACTCCTCTCCTGGATCTCCCCTGTCCTCCAGATCATGCCTCAACCAACCTTCGCACAGCCAGCCAGAGCTCGGTCCCGATTGGATCGAGGCCCTTCCTCCTCCCTCGTCTCAGCAGGAGCCCGAGCCTTCGCCTCGTGCCACGTTACCGCCGGCAAGCTTCGCCGGAGATGAGCACTGACGCCCCTTCTTCCCCTTCCCATACTCCTCCCGTTTCCCTCTCTGAACCCTTTGCTTTCTACCCATCTGCTGCAGGAGCAGCTATGCCCTGGCCAGGAGCACGCCAAGCGCCATGGCCGCCGAAGGAACTCCGCCGCCTTGCCGAATCAACGCCTCCACCTATCCCCTGCGTCAAGGTCGCCATCCCTGCCGGACCTGCAGGACGCCAAGACCAACGCCATGGGCGCCTCCTCTGCCCGACCCCGCCTCTGTCTCAACTTCGCTGTGCTCCTCTGCCCCGAGCCTCTACCGCGACCAGCACCCGACCAGCAGGACAGCCGCGTCCCTCCTCTGTTTCCTTCTCGTCCTTCTCCTTTCTCTGTTCCCTCTTTGAATCTCTCTCTCCCTCTTTTCTTTAGGTAACAGCAGTTGCCACTGCCCTCATGGAGCTCCCACGCAGGTCCTCGCCGTCGTTCCGCGCCAGATCCGGCCAGGGACCGCTGGATCTCGCCGCCTCCGCCATGAACCCGTCCATCCCCAACCTTCTGTGCGCGCCGCCGCTTCCCTGCACCGCCTGAAGCCGCCCCACGTCTCGCCTCCTCTGTGTGTTTTCCTCTGCATCAAGCGGCAGCTCGGGAACGAGCACCCCGCCCCGCGTTGACCGTGCCTTCGCCAAGCCGCCAAGTCCCAGCGCGCCTCCAGCCCAGCGCCATGGCCGAGCGCGCCTCCTCTCACCCTTGCGGCCTCGCCATCTCCACAAACCGGGCCTTGGCCCATGGTGAGAACCCCAGCCCAGCACCCAGCAGTTTCAGCCTAGTGTTGTTTTTTTTCCCGTCTGCGAATTTGTCTAATTTTTTCAGAGATGGCAGATTAGCAGAAAAACCCTCATGTTCATGCATTTAATATCTCACAAACCATGCATCGGATTAAAACAACCTATATATGCAAAGTGCTTAGAATTTCATATAGTTTCATAATATGCAACTTTCATCCATGTTTAAAATGTTTAAGTTGCTATTTACATTTATTTTGCATAAATGCCATGTTAAAATGATTTATTTCATAACTAATTAACCGTAGCTCCATTTTAAATAAACTTTATTTGTAAATGGGGTAGGAAAATGCATAGATTAACATGGTGCACTTCATTTTGCTGTTTAACAACACTAAAATAGTGTTTAGGGCAGAACAGTAGCAAATTCGAAATATGCATATGAGGATTTTTCGGAATTGTTGTTTGTTGTTTCCGGCCTGATTTAAATTGCCTAGATAGGTAGTTTTATTATGCTTCACCCCTTGCTATGTTTAAAACATTTAATATTGTTGGGTACATAAACGAGAGAGAACTAAATAATTGATGTGGTATTTCGTCAATATGCAACTCGTTGTATATTGAGCTCCACTTAATTTGTAGTGTTGTTTGCTGCACTTTGCCAGGCCATGCCTCATTAAATCGGACATGCATCATACTTGATTGTGCATCATGAAATGTGTATGTGGTGGCTGTTTACTATGTTGTTTGTTTCTTTCCGGGTTGCTTCTCTCGTTAGCTTCGGTTTCGTTCCGGAGTTGTGAGGATTCGTTCGACTACATCCGTTTGTCTTCTTCATGGACTCGTTCTTCTTCCTAGCGGGATTTCAGGCAAGATGACCATTACCCTCGATATCACTTCTATCTTTGCTTGCTAGTTGTTTGCTCTATCGCTATGTCGCGCTACCCTCCACTTGTCATATCATGCCTCCCATATTGCCATGTCAAGCCTCTAACCCACCTTCCTAGCAAACCATTGTTTGGCTATGTTACCGCTTTGCTCAGCCCCTCTTATAGCATTGGTAGTTGCAGGTGAAGATGAAGTTTGTTCCATGTTGGAACATGTTTATGTTGGGATATCACAATATCTCTTATCTTAATTAATGCATCTATATACTTGGTAAAGAGTGGAAGGCTCGGCCTTATGCCTGGTGTTTTGTTCCACTCTTGCCGCCCTAGTTTCCGTCATATCGGTGTTATGTTCCTTGATTTTGCGTTCCTTATGCGGTTGGGTGATTTATGGGACCCCCTTGACAGTTCGCCTTGAATAAAACTCCTCCAGCAAGGCCCAACCTTGGTTTTAACATTTGCCACCTAAGCCTTTTTCCCTTGGGTTCTGCAGACTCAATGGTCATCTTTATTTTAACCCCCCCGGGCTAGTGCTCCTCTGAGTGTTGGTCCAAACTAGAGCCCTTTGCAGCGCCACCTCGGGGAAACTTGAGGCTTGGTTTTAGTTGTACGGATTGCTCGTCCGTTGTGCCCTGAGAACGAGATATGTGCAGCTCCTATCGGGATTTGTCGGCACAGTCGGGTGGTCTTGCTGGTCTTGTTTTACCATTGTCGAAATGTCTTGTAACCGGGATCCCGAGCCTGATCGGGTCTTCCTGGGAGAAGGAATATCCTTCGTTGACCGTGAGAGCTTGTGGTGGGCTACGTTGGGACACCCCTGCAGGGTATAAACTTTCGAGAGCCGTGCCCGCGGATATGTGGCAGATGGGAATTTGTTAATGTCCGGTTGTAGAGAACTTGACACTTGACTTAATTAAAATGTATCAACCGCGTGTGTAGCCGTGATGGTCTCTTTTCGGCGGAGTCCGGGAAGTGAACACGGTTCTTGTGTTATGGTTGTGCGTAAGTAGTTTCAGGATCACTTCTTGATCACTTATAGTTTCACGACCATTGCGTTGCTTCTCTTCTCGCTCTTATTTGCGTATGTTAGCCACCATATTTGCTTAGTGCTTGCTGCAGCTCCACCTGACTACCTTCTCCTACCCATATGCTTAAATAGTCTTGATCTCGCGGGTTTTGAGATTGCTGAGTCCTCGTGACTCACCAGATACTACCAAAATAGTTGCAGGTGCCGGTGATACCAGTGCAGGTGACGCAATTGAGCTCAAGTGGGAGTTCGATGAAGATCTTCGTCGTTACTATGTTTCGTTTCCGGTTGATCAGT
Source organism: Aegilops tauschii subsp. strangulata (assembly GCF_002575655.3). Taxonomy (NCBI): domain Eukaryota; kingdom Viridiplantae; phylum Streptophyta; class Magnoliopsida; order Poales; family Poaceae; genus Aegilops; species Aegilops tauschii. The sequence continues at coordinate 292,903,714 of NC_053038.3, forward strand.
AGTGGAGCCCAGTTGGGACGATCGGGGATCTAGCAATTGGGTTATCTTCTTTTCTTTTGGCTTTCACCGTAGTCAGTCTTTGTGTGTACTCTGATTGATGTATGATTTATTTAAGTATTGTGTGAAGTGGCAATTGCAAGCCAACTCTCTTTATCCCATTCTTGTTCATTACATGGGATTGTGTGAAGATGACCCTTGTTGCGACAAAACCTACAATGCGGTTATGCCTCTAAGTCGTGCCTCGACATGTGGGAGATATAGCCGCATCGTGGGTGTTACAGACCGGTCCCACCGAGTTCGCAATGCAAACTCTCTGTTTCCTCTTCGTAACATTTCGGTCTCACCGAAATGAGGAATCGGTCCCACCGAGTTTGCCTAACCAACTCTCTATTTGCTTATGACAGAAATCGGCCTCACCGAGTTCATGCGATCGGTCTCACCGAGATTACGTTATGGCCTAACCCTAATGAAAATGGTCCCACCGAGTTGTCATGTCGGCCCCACCAAAAATCCTAACGTTCACATTTTGAACCAAATCAGTCTGACCGAGTTTCACTATTTGGTCTCACCGAGTTTGGTAAATTGTGTGTAACGGCTAGATTTTGTGTGGAGGCTATATATACGTCTCCTAGATTGGTTATGTTTCACTTGGGAGCCTCCGTCAAGATTGTGGAGTTGAACCAAGGAGTTTGTACGGGCAAGGAGATCGCCTACTTCATGAAGATCTACCCTAGTGAGGCAAGTCCTTCATGGGTGATGGCCATGGTGGGATAGACAAGGTTTCTTCTTAATGGACCCTTCGTGGCTGGAGCCCTCCGTGGACTCGCGCAACCATTACCCTTCGTGGGTTGAAGTCTCCATCAACGTGGATGTACGATAGCACCACCTATCGGAACCACGGGAAAAATCTTCGTGTCTACATGGCGTTTGCTCCCTCCAAACTCCTCCCCTTTACCTTCATATGCAATGATTTACATTCCACTGCTATACTCTTATATTTGTATGTGTAGGTTGATTGCTAGACTTGTGACAAGTTGCTGAAATCTGGCATGACATAAAATTGGGAAAAGGCTAGGTTTTTATTTGGTCAAGTAGTCTAATCACCCCCTCTAGACAAACTTTCGATCCTACAAGTGGTATCAAAGCTTTTGTCTCCATTTTCCTTGATTTCCATAGCTTTGGTGATCATAGCCTTGGTTTCACAACCTAGGAGAGTATGGCGTCTAGCGAGGGAAATTACCACCATAGAGGTCCTTACTTTGATGGTACTGATTTTGCTAGTTGGAAGCATATGATGAAAATGCATATTCTTGGACATAACCCCGTCATTTAGGCTAATGTGTGTATTAGCTTGCAAGGTGAATTCTTTGATGGGAGAGAACTGAATCGTGAAGCTACCGCGGAAGAATTGAAGATGCTGCAATACAACACTCAAGGTTGCGATATCCTCTTCAACGGATTGTGCCCCGAAGAATTCAACAAAATCAGCCATCTTGAGAATGCAAACGAAATTTCGGATACTTTGATTGATATGCACGAAGGTACCGACTCCGTCAAGGAATCCAAATTGGATGTGCTTCAAAGTCAGCTTGACAAGTTCAAAATGAAGGATGGTGAAGGTGTCGCTGAAATGTACTCTAGGCTTGCTCTCATCACAAATGAGATTGCTGGCTTAGGAAGTGAAGAGATGACCGACAAATTCATCATCAAGAAGAACGTAAGAGCCTTGGATGGAAAATATGATACCATGTGAACATTGATCCAAATGATGCCCAACTACAAAGATCTCAAGCCAACGGAAGTCATTGGTAGAATTGTTGCTCATGAGATGTCACTCAAGGATAAAGAAGAGCTTCACAACATGTCTAGTGGTGCTTACAAAGCCTCATGTGATGCTCCTACATCATCAAGTGAGAAACAAGCCTTCAATGAGGAATTGAGCCTAATGGTGAAGAACTTCAACAAGTTCTACAAGAGTAGAAGCAAGGAGAGGAGTTCCAAGTCAAGGTCCTACCATGACAAAAGATCTTCTAGTCATGAGCGTAATTGCTACAACTGTGGAAGACCTGGACACTACTCCAATGAGTGTATGGCTCCCTACAAAAGAAGAGAAGAATCACCTCCAAGGGAGAGAAGGAGTAGATATGATTGTTATGAACGAAGAACCTCTCGCAGAAGCAAGGATTCAGAAAGGAAGGACAAGTCATCAAGGAGCTATATAAAACGAAGACATCAAGCTCATGTTGGTGAATGGGTATCCGGCTCTGACTCTGACCACCACTCCGAGAGAAGTTATCACCCCGACTCTGAATATACTCAAGATGAAGGTGTTGCCGGTCTAGCACTTGTGTCAACCAACTCCTATGACATATCTGACTCACCAAATGAAGGAATTGGAAGATGCTTCATGGTTAAAGGCCCAAAGGTATCACACCCCGAGTATGTTGATTTCAATAGTGACGACGATGATTTGCTAGGTGATGATGATTTACTTGTTGACAAGTCTAGTGATGAAAACTATGATGAACTTGCTATTAATCATGCTAATCAAGATAAAATGAATGACAGTGATAAGAAGGAGAAAGAGCGTGTAACTAAAGAACTAAACACTCTTAAGTTAGCTCATGAAACTACCTTGGAAGATCATCGAGAGCTTTTAAAGACTCATGAGAAGCTACGCTTTGAAAAGCTCAATCTAGATTAAGAGCATGCGTTCTTAAAATCAATCAATGATGATCTTCGTAAGAAAAGTTCTTCTTACATTGCCAAGCGTTTACTCTTGTCTACTTACATGCCATAAGTAAAATCTAGTAACAACAGCAAAAAGGATTCTTCTTCTAGTAGTAACAATAATCATGCTAAATCCAATGTTGTTGCTTCTAGTAGTTCTCTTGATTCCACTAATGATTCTCTTAGCCAAGTTACACTTCAGCAAGAAAATAGCTTATTGAAGGGAATTGTAGAGAAATGTGTTTACAAGAGCCTTGCCGGAACTAAGCAATTTGAGGAAATTGTACGCAAGCAAGGAAGGCACTGGAAGAATCAAGCTGTTGGTTTTGAACGAAAGTTCAATGGCAATGGAGTTGAGTGGGAAGAAGATCAATACCCCAAGACGAAGTTTTTTCCTCAACAAGAGAAGTATGATCCTACTTCTTTCAAGGGAACACAAGCACAAGATGATCTTACACCACAAGACCACAAGAAAAAAGGCAAGGACAGGCTTCAAGATGAGATTGATGCTTTTGAAGAAGCTCCGAAGACCTTGGTCAAGTGGGTTCCCAAGATCACATCAAGTATGACTACAACTCGAAGGATTCCCATCAAGCTGATGTGGATCCCGAAGAAGAAGAACTAGAGAGTTCTTGAGGGTGACTCCGCCAACATACTTCACTCATATCATTTTTGCGAGAACAAGTGCAATCAACTTCCACATCTTGCACTAGTTCAAGGAATCACAAACCCTTTTGTTGGTAAGACAAGGGACAAGGTAACCTAATGCTTTCATGGACATCATCTTGTGCATACTTTACTCTATGTCTATGGATATCCTTGTTTGTTCCTTTTGGGACTAACCCGTGTAGGTATTGAAAGTGCAACTCACTCCAATGGATTGCTCCGAATGATCTACATCAACATTGAGCATCCACATCTTCAACATCTATATGAAGTCATCATCGACTAAACCCAAGGTTAGTTCATCCCTCTTAGGGGGGATATCACATCTAGGGGGAGCTTTACTCTAAGAACTGAGCTAAAGCAACTCTAATGGTGTGAACACAACAATGCTTTATGTAAAAGTGGTAACCCCACTTGTGCATAAACGATGAGTATGACCTACGTTCAAATGTTCTCATTTGACTCCTAAGTCAATATACTCATATATAGATGACCTAGTCATCGCCAATTGCTTGATAGATGCTAGAGTGTTTGTGCAAGCTTTGCCACATATTTCATTTGCCATTTTATTGTGTGAGCATGTTGTTTGCATATTTTTCTCATTCGAGGACATCCATTTGTTGCTTTGATTGTTTGGCTCTTCTTCTTTTGCCAAATGGATGGACCAGAATGCCTAACAACCTCCTCTAGCTATCTATGCTTTTCTCATCTCAGACTCTATTCATGCTACATCACAAAGTTTGATCAAGTCAGATTCGAACCCTCTGAGTGAGGAGCACTCGGAGTCACTGATTCGTCATAGACTTAAACTTCTAAAACCTCTGTGTGCATTTCGGTCTGACCGATTCATCCTTTCCGGTCATACCTAGTTCATTGAGTTGATCTAAGTTTTCAATCTCGGTGCAACCGATTAGAACCATTCGGTCACACCGAGTAGCAGTAACCGCTTGCGATTCTGCATCTCAGTGCCACCAAGTTGTTCCACTCGGTCACACCGACAGGATCAGGATATATACACCGACGGGTCAAATTTGGAAATTTCTCCGAAACCTTTTCACCTGCGCGTATCCTGCTCTGCCGACTCGGGTCTCCGGATTGTCCTCTCATCACCGGCGACCTCCTGCCGCTGGTCTCCGTCGCCGTCAATGGAAGTCTTCACCACTATTGCCGCCGTAGCAAGCTCATCGCCAAGTTAGGGTATGAGTTCGATCCTTTTGTGCAATCTTTACCTCCGATTCTTAGCACAAAGTCAATGCCATGATTTTAACACGTATGAAATCATCCTATCCAGCAAAAACTTCCTTGAGATTAGTTTTGATATGAAAATTTAGGGTTAGGTTTCCGCGAACTCATCTCGAACCGACCGAGTTGTGGAAATCGGTCTCAATGATTTGGCTTAGGCCATTGCACTTGTATCTTTCGGTCTGACCGAAACTTGCAAATCGGTGTGACCCAGTTCAACTCTCAGTGAAACCCTAGCAATCTCGGTGTCACCGAACTGTGTCTCGGTCTGACCAATTCCACTAGTTTAGACTCCAAAGTTGCTTCGGTGTCACCGAGTTTAACAAATCGGTAGCTCCGAAATGCTTTCTGTGGAAAACTAAAACTAAGTTTTTTACTCATTTGTTTTGCAAAAATCTTTGCACTTTGTGATGCTCATCCACTCTATCTCATCTATTTCTATTCACAGGGCCAGCTCTCAATTTGCAGTGTCAGACATGTCAGATCAGAGTGATAGCCAGGACAAGTCCGAGGAGCAGGTAAATCTGAGTGAGGGCACTAGCCCCTCTGGCAGTTATGATGAAGGCAGCAGAAGTACTCCTAGCAACCTACCTAAGCCTGCTACTAGGCAGAGGAGAAAGAGAAATTCTGATTCTGAAGATGAAGATTATGTGGCTGCTGAGGAGGAGGTCAGCTCCAAGAAGAAGGTTGTCAAGAAGGAATTTGGCAGAGCTGCCTCTCCAAAGCCAGGTCTGAATAAGAAGGCACCTGCAAAGAGAGTGCCCATGTCTAAGGCCAGAGCCTCAACTCTTGAAACCTCCAAATCAACTGTTGGAGGGGCTGCTAGTGAGGGCAAGAAAAAGAAGGAAAGAAAGAGAGGGAGATGGTGCAAGAAAATTGATCCCATGGCTGAATTTGAGAGGCACTCCTCTGACGAGGAAGAAGAGGATGCTGCACCAGCACCTAAAGCTCAAAAGCTGATGGGGGATGCCATCAAGTCTGGGGCTGCTCCATCAAAGCCCAAGACTGCCCCCAAAGCTACTGCTCCAGACCCCAAGACTGCACCAAAGAGGAGCGCAAGAAACATACCAGCTGCTGAGAAGAACAAGGCCATTGTGCCTGAAATAGAAGAAGAAGATGATGAAGCCCAAGTGCTCAGGAAGCTAAAGCCAAATATCCCGGACCATGATGGCAATCATCCAGTGGCTGAGAATATGAAAGTTAGAAAGGATGCAGGTCTCAGATTGTGAAGACAATCAGATCCATATGCTGTGAGGAGAAGGACTGCTGTGGACTATAAATTTCACACCAAGGAGCAGCAGGACTTCTATGAGACAATTCTTTTGGATAAGAAGCCCATAGTGTGTGACATGAAGTATGTAGACTGGAAATACATCGACAACAATGAAGACCACTTCTCAGGAGTGCATGAAAGTTTCAGACTCAATGGATTAGACACTTTTGTGGGTTAGAAACTGACCAAGTGGAATGATGAGATCATTATGCAATTCTATTCTACACCTCATTTCTATCCAGATGGAAGGATTGTATGGATGTGTGAAGGTACAAGGTACCAAACAACAGTTGCTGAGTGGGCCAAGCTGATCAATGCCCCTACAGAGCTTGAGGATGACATAGATGTCTATGCGAAGAGAAAGAAAGATCACAACTCCATGGCCAACATGTACAAGGAGATTCCTGACAAAGCCTTGGAGACTCATAAGCTAGGCTCTGTATATTATCTGTTGTCTGGACTGGCCACTATTAACACCATCTTGAGGCACACCTTGTTGCCCAAATCAGGAGATCACAGGATGATCAGAGGCCACTCCATCAATTTGCTTCAGTTGTTTGATGTGACCCAGAAGTTCAAAGTGATGAGTTTGATTGTTGAGACAATCAAGAGGACATCTTCTGACCAAAAGAGATCATGTGGGTATGCTCCACACATCCAGATGCTCATCAACTCCAAGATGGGCACATGCACATACTTGTTGGATAAAGAACACCTTCCCTTGAGGCCTAACTTTGAGAACAACACAGTTGTCATGGATGCTGAAGATCCCACTTCAGTAGAGGCTCAAAAGAAGAGGGAGAAAGCAAAAGCTGAGAAGGCAGCCAAGATGCCAAGTGCTGAAGAGGCTTCACAAGTTTTCCTCAAGTCAAAGCAAGACCAACTTGGATATCTTATTCAAGCCACCTTGAGGACTGAGAAAGGATTGGCCACCCTGAATCGAAATCAAGAGAGTCTGGAGAGGATCATTGAAACAAAGTTCTATGATCTAGACTTGAAGATGACAGAGATGCAGACAACTGTTGAGCAGCTCCCGGAAGAAGCTGAAGAGAGGACAATGAAAGCAACCACTGATGCTTTTTAGAGAGTGCCTAGGGCACAAAGATCTGCAGCAGTGCATGAGACAGACACAAGAGGTACTACATCCGCACCTGCAGCCACAGCTTCAGTATCTCCTCCGGTTGCAACTCCACCAGCTCCAACAACCTCAACAGATGCATTTGTCCTTGGAGTCCTCTCCACGCCACCTCCCAAAGATCGAGCCTAGAGAGACGCTTAGCACTATGCATTTTCAAGCTTTTTGGTAACTTGTTACCAAAGGGGGAGAAAGTGTATAGATCATACGCTTCGAGAGAGAGAGAGAGAGAGAGAGAGAGAGCGAGCTTGCTTCTTTTTTCTATCTCTTTTGCTACTTGTTTGGTACTTATTTGCTTGCTTGCTTGGATGATACTCTATGTTTATGTGTGTGAGACACTTGTATGGTCATGTGTTTGACTATATCCTACTTAAATGCTTGTGCTTGAATGATGATATTATTTATCTCTCTTCTATGATCATTCACTCTGCCTTGGTGATGAGTGCATATTTTATTTACTATCATTTTGAGTGCTCCACCAAGATGTATGTGACATGGAAGAGTAACCCATGATCCTAATCGATTGTGCATTTGCATTCAAAAGCAAATTTTAAATAATGCACAAATTTAGGGGGAGCTCTTGCTTATCACATACTTCTGAAAGGGACAATTTATTTCATTCTTATTATCATTTGTCGAAGCTTTGATCTATATGTTGTCATCAATTACAAAAAAGGGGGAGATTGAAAGTGCAACTAATCCCTGGGTGGTTTTGGTAATTCTTAACAACATATAGCTCATTGAACTAATAATCTTTCAAGACGATCATTTCAGAAAGTTCAATGTTTGGCATGGCATGGACTAGGAATGTGGACCCATCAAAATGCTAAGGACACATATTGGCTCAAACTCAAGACTCTACATTTTCATTTTGGCCATGATCACATTTAGTTCATAGGAGAAGCCAACAATATTAAAAGGGGATGAGGTGTTGCTTAATGGCTTGCTTGCTCAAAATGCTTGGTGATATGCTGCAAAAGCCCTCAACCACTTTCTCAATTCCACATATGTCCCAAACCAAAACTCAAATTCGGCCCCACCGATTTGATATATCCGGCGCCACCAAGTTCATTTGACATAGCCACTGCCAGAAATCCTAATCAGTTCGGTCTCACCGATAGGGGTTGCAAACTCTCTGTTTCCCTTCGTAATGTTTCGGTGTAACCGAGATGAGCGATCGGTCCCACCGAGTTCGCAATGCAAACTCTCTGTTTCCTCTTCGTAATGTTTCGGTCTTACCGAAATGAGTGATTGGTCCCACCGAGTTTGCCTGACCAAATCTCTGTTTGCCTATTACAGAAATCGGTCTCACCGAGTTCATGTGATCGGTCTCACCGAGATTACGTTATGCCCTAACCCTAATGAAATCGGTCCCACTTCTTCCTCTCAGGGCAACTTCCTTCCTTCCTCCATCCGAGCACACTTATCCACCAATGTGTATAGCTTCTTCACAGTCATGGGCAACCGCACCTTCATCTTGGAACGAATGCGACGATTGCGCACATTGGACTGGAAAGCTGCTATAATGGCTGCCGGATGGATATTTGGAATATCTCTATAAGCTTTCCTGAATCTCTGAAATACTTACGGAGAGTTTCTCCTTCCTTCTGTTGAAGAAGTTGCAGGTCGCTGGGCCTGCCGGGCTCTTGGTGGCCACCCATGAAGGCACCAATGAACTCGTGGCACATGTCTGCCCATGACGAAATGGAGTTCTTCGGCAAGTGCATCAGCCAAGACCTCATGTTGGACTTGAGGGCCAAAGGGAAGTAGTTGGCGAACACCTTCTCATCTCTTCCACTGATAGCCTGAACAACGATGGTGTAGATACTCAGGAACTCTGCCGGGTTCAGCCTCCCATCTTACTTCTCAAGTATCTCTAGCTTGAACGTGCGAACGAATGGCCAACGGACTTTCCGCGGTTCTCGTGTAAAGGCAGGGCAGACGAACCTCGCGCCATAGCCTCCGTGGCTGTGCTTGGCATAGATGTTGATGACGTCGACCGCACCGTCGCCTGGCTCCTGATGGTGCCAGCGGCGGCGGTGGCCACGGTGCCGCACCCACGCTGCTATGGGACGACCACCTGGGCAGCGGGGTTGCGCGGCAGTGGTGCTCGAGGGTCAGCGGCTCCATCGAGCACATCTGTCTAGTTGGCTCGTCCGGAGGAGGCGCATGTGCCGCGGTCGCTCCCATGGTGGGGACGGCCGGAGGGCGATGGATTACCCTGGACCAAGCGCCATTGCTGCGGCTGTGCCCGTCGGTGGGAGGAGGGGTGCGGACGGAGTGACTCCCTCGGCCGCACCTTGCGAAGCGTGACCGTCGAGGCGCTGCTGATGCTATTCTCCTCCGATATCTCCTGCCCCCATGTCGGCCGTGGGGGAAGTGGTGATGGCGCCACCTTCTCCAACCACGTCCCCAGCAGCGTTCACATCCTCGCTTGCCTACGCATCCCCCGCGGCATTAGAGGCCGCGGGCAGCGGAGCCTTCGAGGTGGATGGATGTGCTGAAGTACCAGACTTCTTCTTGGGCGCCATGATCGATGTTGTGGTCGAAGATGAGGATGGTGACGAAGATGACGCTCTGCGCACGCTTTCAAGTTCGTGCAAGCGATCCCCCTACCTGGCGCACCAAAGATGTTGCGGGATATCCGCTGCCACCTATGGGATTGGGAGGCCCCTTGCTGGTTCGGTAGGGGGACGTCATGTCGCACAAAGAGCAGACCAGCGTACGGCAGCAAGACAGAGAGCACACAAGCAATTTACCCAGGTGCGGGCGGCCGCGAGGCATAAAACCCTACTCTGGCTTTGGTGGATTCATGGTGGAATGGAGGTGGTGAAGCATAGTACAGTTGCCCAGCAAGGGCTGCCTTAGGGCAGTAGCGACTACGCTCGTATGGGGGTCTACGTTCATCAAATTTCCAACCCTTTCTACGGGTGCCATGGGCCTCCTTTTATAGATCAATGAGTCACCACAATGGCAAAGTAGTCATTATGCACTGATATGATAGCAAACAGTGCTATCATACCTAACTCTACGGGCTGACAGGGTGCATTAAATGTGCCGCCTCGTGTCACATCACTGGTTGCCCGGCAAGGCTTGCCGGGCTATCTTGCCAGCTCCGTGCCTGTTCTCTTGACACGACGCAGGACGAGTGTCATCTGTGGGTTTCTTCTGTAGGAAATGGTTGCCATGTGGAGAATGGCTGCCACTTAATCACCTTGCGGCTTGACACCGCATTGATCGACAATGTGGGTCGTGCTGGATTGGTTGGTGAGGTGGTTTTGCCTCCGCGAGCCCTGGCGTGCCTCGGCCTTCTCTTGGCGATACCCTGCTGCTCTAGCTTGGCCTTAATCTCTCCGAGCTGCATGTTGGTTCTTCGAATCTCTTGATCCTTTGACCTCTGACTTGTGCTGGTGCTTCAATCTTTCTCTTGTGCCTATGCACAGTCTGGGCAATAGACCCAGGGTTTGTTGTACCGACATCTATCAACTTTTGAATATGTTCCATAGCAGTTTGTTGTTCAGTTGCAATTTTAGCAAGAGTCTTGTAGCTAGGTTTGGATTCACATTCAGAGTCATCTTCACTTGATGTTTGAAAGTAAGCATCGCGTGAGTTTACCTTGGCACCTCATGCCATGAAGGAGTAGGTCGGAGCAGAGTCGTCCTCATCATCGACTTCAGCGTTGGCGACATGACCATTGTCTTCAGTGTTGAAAATGGACTTGGCGACGAATGCCGAAGCTAGAGCTAGGCTTGCCACGCCTAAATCAGACTCCTCCTCAGACACCACCTCCGCCTCCTCAGAAGCAGACTCCTCTGAATCTATCTCCTTGCCAAAAAATGCACGAGCCTTGCTGGATGAGCTCTTCTTGTGAGACAAATACTTTGATGAAGACTTTGAAGAAGACTTTGAGGATTCCTTCTTCTTCTTGTCATCAGAATCATATTCCTTGCTCTTCTTCTTCTTCTTAGATTCCTTGTCCCATTGAGGACACTTAGAGATGTAGTGGCCTGGCTTCTTGCATTTGTGGCATGTTCTCTTCTTGTCATCACGAGTGGAAGCCTCATCATTTCTTGAGCTGGATGTTGAAGACTTTCCGAAGCGATTCTTTTTGGAGATCTTCTTTATGAGCATAGCTAGGTCCTAGCTAATGTCTTCAGGATCCTCAGAACTGCAGCCAGATTCTTCTTCACACGAGGAAACAACTTTGCCTTCAAAGCACGGGGTCGTCCATAGTTGGGGCCATAGATGTCTCTCTTCTCAGATAGCAGGAACTCATGTGTGTTGAGCCTCTCAAGTATGTCAGATGGATCAAGATCTTTGAAGTCGGGACGTTCTTGTATTATCAGGGCCAGGGTGTCAAATGAGTTGTCATGTGATCTTAGGAGCTTCTTCATGATTTCGTGCTTGGTGATCTCAGTGGTGCCAGGAGCGTGAAGCTCTTTGTGATATCAGTGAGGCGATCAAATGTGAGCTGGACATTCTCATTGTCGTTTCGCTTGAAGCGGTTGAAGAGATTGCGAAGAACATCAATCCTTGAGTCTCTCTGAGTTGAGACGCCTTCATTGACCTTGGACAACCAGTCCTAGACTAGCTTTGCAGTTTCCAGTGCACTCACACGACCATACTTTCCTTTGGTCAGATGACCACAGATGATGTTCTTGGCGGCCGAGTCCAATTGAGTGAACCTCTTGACATCAGCAGCGGTGACACCTTCACCGACCTTGGGAACACCTGTCTTGATGACATACAAGAGGTCGACGTCAATGGCTTCAAGATGCATGCACATCTTATTCTTCCAGTAGGGGTAATCAGTGCCATCGAAGACTGGGCACGCAACGGACACCTTGATTATCCCTGCAGTCGACATAGCTAAAACTCCAGGTGGATAAACCAAATAACATAGCACAAGGGAGCACCTTGCTCTGATACTAATTGAAAGTGCTAGTTATCAACTAGAGGGGGGTGAATAGGAGATTTTTATGAATGTCTTCAAAACATGAGGTCTTTGAAGACAAACAGATGAAATGAACCTATTGAAATGCAGGGGCAGATAGACTACACTAGACAAGCCATAGTCAAGTAATCAATATAGTGAAAATATGAAGACTATCAGCAGCTAGGTAGAATGGATCAGAATGGAAGACAGAATGAAGCCAAACAGGTAATAGTCTTCACACAGTGAAGTCAATCAGACCAGACAAGCAATCAATGACTTCACGAAGACAAACAGTAAAGTAAAGGGAAGTGGGGGATAGAACAAGTTGCTTGGCGAAGACAAGGATTTGGTAGACCAGTTCCAGTTGCTGTGACAACTGTACGTCTAGTTAGGGAGGCTGAGATTGAACTCAGAAGACCATGTCTTCACCTTATTCCCCTTGATCTAAGAACACCCAGTCCTCGCCCAATCACTCTGGTAAGTCTTCAAGGTAGACTTCCAAACCTTCACAGACTTTGCTCACCGGCAATCCACAATGGCTCTTGGATGCTCAGAATGCGATGCCTAACCGGCTGGAGGATTCACAGTCCTCAAGTGTAACAAGTCTTCAGATCACGCGGACAGAAAGACTTCAGTGATGCCTAACACTCTTTGGCTCTGGGTGTTTTGGGCTTTGTCCTCGCCAGGATCTCTCTTTCAAAGGCTTCGGAGGTGGGTTGCTCTCAAACAACAAAATCCGTGTACTAACTCTGAGCAGCCACCAATTTATGGTGTAGGCGGTGGTCTATTTATTGCTAGGAGGCAACCCAAGTTGATATGTCCTAAATGACCCTGGGTCACTAAGGAACCGACACGTGTCTCAAACACATGCGGCAGCATAACTTGAGCTAAAAGTAAAGCTAACTCATCTAGCTCTGGATAAGGTTTTCTCTTTTTTTGCTCAAAGACATAGGATTTTGGTTGAGTATCACATTAGTCACTCTGACTTTGTTCACTTGGACCCACTTAACAGTACGGTGGTTCCTATGGCTCAATAAAGAAGAAAAGGAAACTATGCAACGACTATGTCTTCGCAGTCCATAGTCTTCAAGTGAATGTCTTCACATGCCATAATCTTCATCGTGAATGTCTTCACGAACCACCATTATCTTCAATGTCTTCACACATTTTTAGGGGTCATCTCTCGTAGGAAACCGAATCACTAAGGGACTACCACCTGTGTTATCCTGCAATTTTCACAAACACATTAGTCCCTCAACCAAGTTTGTCGTCAATACTCCAAAACCAACTAGGGGTGGCACTAGATGCACTTACATGATTGTCTTCCTTATGAGTGGCGGTCGGGGACGAGCGATGGTCTTTTCCTACCAACCTATCCCCCTAGGAGAATGTGCATAGTACTTTGTTTTGATGACTAATATTTTTTTGCAATAAGTATGTGAGTTTTTATGACTAATGTTGAGTCCATGGATTATACGCACTCTCACCTTTCCGCCATTGCTAGCCTCTCTAGTACTGCGCAAGTTTCACCGGTACCATAAACCCACCATATACCTTCCTCAAAATAGCCACCATAATTACCTATTATGGCATTTCCATAGCCATTCCGAGATATATTGCCATGCAACTTTCCATCGTTCCATTTATTGTGACACGCTCCATCATTGTCATATTGCTTTGCATGATCATGTAGTTGACATCGTATTTGTGGAAAATCCACCATTCATAATCCTTTCAAAGATGTCACTCTTGATTCATTGCACATGCCGGTACACCGCCAGAGGCATTCATATAGAGTCATATTTTGTTCTAAGTATCGAGTTGTAATTCTTGAGTTGTAAGTAAATAAAAGTGTGATGATCTTACTTATTAGAGCATTGTCCAATGTGAGGGAAGGATGATGTAGACTATGATTCCCCACAAGTCGGGATGAGATTCTAGACGCAAAAAGACGCAAAAAAACATGAGAGAAGGCCCAAATAAAAAAATGAGAGAAAACAAAGAGAAGGGGCAATGTTACTATCCTTTTACCACACTTGTGCTTCAAAGTAGCACCATGATCTTCATGATAGAGAGTCTCCTATGATATCACTTTCATATACTAGTGGGAATTTTCATTATAGAACTTGGCTTGTGTATTCCAATGATGGGCTTCCTCAAATTGCCCTAGGTCTTCGTGAGCCAGTGAGTTGGATGCAGACCCACTTAGTTTCTTTCTGAGCTTTCATAAACTTATAGCTCTAGTGCATCCGTTGCACGGAAATCCCTACTCACTCACATTGATATCTATTGATGGGCATCGCCATAGCCCGTTGATACGCCTAGTTGATGTGAGACTATCTCCTTGTTTTTGTCTTCTCCACAACCACTGTCTATACCACCTATAGTGGTATGTCCATGGCTCACGCTCATGTATTGCGTGAAAGTTGAAAAAGTTTGAGAACGTTAAAAGTATGAAACAATTTCTTAGCTTGTCATTGGGGTTGTGCATGATTTAAATATTTTGTGTGAGAAAGATGGAGCATAGCCAAACTATATGATTTTGCAGGGATAAGCTTTCTTTGGCCATGATATTTTGAGAAGACATAATTATTTTGTTAGTATGCTTGAAGTCTTATTGTTTTATGTTAATATTAAACTTTTGTTTTGAATCATCCGGATCTAAACATTCATGCCACAATAAAGATAATTACATGGATAAATATGTTAGGTAGCATTCCACATAAAAAATTCTGTTTTTACCATTTACCTACTCGAGGACGAGGAGGAATTAAGCTTGGGGATTGTTGGCGTTCTGGGAACGGGGGTACCCAGACTTGCCTTCCTGCAGCCCACGGTGTGGCTCCATTGACGGCCTGGTACAGCCCAACTTCAGCATCAACAACTCAAGACCCACGCGAGGGGCCAACCCTCGAGAGGCGGACAACACCAAGACCTCTAGTAGGAGCGGCCTCCCCAGGCTGGCTCCTGAGGAGCGGAGATTCCTATGCAAGCCTCACCTCGCGAGGTTTGGATGACGTGAGCCATGACGACCAAGGCCAGGCGGGTGCCAGAGGGCGCAGTGCAACAGTTTCGTCTTTGCTGCTAAAGAGGCAAGCGCAGGCGCGGAGTACCGAGGAACCAGCCAAAGGTTTCCATTCCCGTGCAACGAGACCAAGACCGCGAGGACGGCAGGACATAGGTCATCGCCGAGCCCACCGCGGCATCACGACCAGAGGCTTTGCACGCGAAGACTACTTTTGTCAGGGTAGGATGTACTAGTTGTCCCCCTTCGAATTTGGCCGTTGTGGGATCCCTTCCCGCCTTCATTTGGGAAGGGGACCAAGGCCACTATATATTAGGACCTAGCCACCTCCATAGAAGAGGATGGACCATTTGGACCAATCTCACACCCACTAGCCCAAGAACACACCTCTTGAGGTTGTTCGCCACTATACTAGTTCATCCTCAGCCCCTCTTCCGCCGGTCGACCGACCACCGCTCCACCGCTTCCATGGATAATGCTCGTCGAGCTCATGCTGAGCGTCAGCCGCCCTCACCACAAGCGTCGCTCAGGCAGCGCCATGGGGTGATGGCTGCCCTCGCCGTCCCCCGTCTCTAGTGGCGAACGCCACCACCGGCCTCGCGGGGCATGAGCAGCAAGCTTCCTCGCTGCACCCTTCTGTGCACCAAGATGGGCGAGCCGCCACCCCGTTGCTAACTCCGGCTGGTTTGTCGTCTCATGCTTGTCATGGGCCGGCGAACGCGTAGGCTGTGTTGCTCATGGCATGCGAGCTCCTGCGCTACCGCCCCGTCGACGACCTCTACGAAGACTGGCTGGACCGCATCGCCGAGCTTGTCAGTGCCACCGGGGATTCTCCTGCATCGTCCCGCTCGGTGCCTCCCCCACCGCCCCTCATGGCCAACGTGACCCATGGTGCGCCTCCTCCACCTCCCCGTCAAGACGTCGCCCTCGGGCCAAGGCGTGAGGCCCCGCGGCGCGACCCGCCAAGCAGGGCGCCGACGCATGAAGAGGAAAGCTGCTAGGTGGTGCAATGACCGCAAGACTTGGTGTTCAGCCTCACCGCACTGCTTTCCCCTGGGGAGAGTAGCGCGAGGGGGCTGGGCACGGGGGCTACACTCAGGTCACGCCTGGCGTACACCATCCTGCTAGGTCCCTCGGACCTGGTCTTCGTGCATCCCTCCCAATCGAGAGCGCGACGAGGAAAGGTATGGGGGTTTTTGTTCGCACGTCAGCAGGGACCCCTGGGCATCGCGACCCAGGGGCCTAACTGGTCACGTAGCCCCTCACCCCTTGTTCTCGTCCTGGTGATCCGGACGCCCCAACGGCGGCTGAGGTACACGCTCGACCGGGCCCTGCCGACGCAGAATGCTAAGACCTACTCTCGCGTCTCCATCCCGAGGTTGTTCGCACGTCAAGGGGGACTCCTGAGCATCGTGACTCAGGAGCCTAACTGGTCATGTAGCCCCTCACCCTTTGGTCTTGGCCTGGCGACCTGGATCACCCAACGGCGGCTGAGGTATGCGCGAGTCCGGGCCCTGCCGACGCAGAACACTAAAGCAAACGGAAAGGAAATCGCATACCCCTAGCAAATTATTACAAACCATACTGTCTCTTAAAGTTCCAAGCATAAGTTCTTATGCCTCCACGTGGTACGATAAATATTGCAGGAATAAAACAAGGGGAAAGCGCCGCCATCTCCTTCAGCCTTGGACGCCACCGTTGCCCACATGGGGAGCCCCGTCACCGACGATGTCACCGCCGTCCTTTCCGTCAGCCGTAGGCACGGGGTCAACGGCGAGGAACTTCCGTAGTAGGTCCTCCACTTGATCCTTCACAGCCTCGGCAACAACGTCTTGGAGCTCAGGGTCCACGAGCTCGAGAAGGGCACCAAAGTTGAAGCTCGGGTCCCGAAGATGGAGTGGGCTGAAGACGCGCGTCGCGGCCATGGTCGAAAGGGCGCGGGCTTCTCCCTCCACCATGGGGCCCACTCTGATGATGATGCCCTTAAGCACCGTGACGAGCTTGAGAAGCAGCCCGACGGAGCCTTCCTCCGTAGTCACCAGCGACTCCTTGTACCCGCTCCTGTAGAGATCCTGCAGTGCCTTGCAGGACCTTAGCTTGAGGGAGTCGAAGGCGGCATGCCCCGCGGTGGCCGCCTCCTCAGCCTCAGCAAGGAGTTTCTCCCTAGCCTCTAGCTGAGCTTTCTTGTGGGAGACAAGCTTAGCGTGGGACGCTTGGGCTGCATCCACCTCCTCCTTCAACTTCTCTAGGCGGCTGCGCTCCATGGCGAGTTCTCGGGCCACCTGCGTCAGCTCAGCATCGCTGTCGGTGAGCGTAGCTTCCTGGGCATTTAGCTTCTCCTCCTGCTCCTTGAGGTGGCGAGTGCGAGTGGCCTGCTCAGCTTGGCAGCTGCCTTGCGGCAGTGCTCCTCGGCAGTCTCTGTGTCCTTCAGTGCGGCATCACGGGCGGCTGCGGCCACGCAGGCCACCTTCCTGCCCTCCTCAGCGGCAGCCTCGTCCTGGCTCCAGGCCGCTCTGACGGACGCGTTCACCTGGAGCCACCCCGAGACCAGCTCCAGGCGCCCCGACGCCCTGCGCTGGTCGGGGCCCCGAAGATCATCACGGAGCCAGTCCAGCATGGAGAAGGCCTGCTCCAGAGCACCAGGCGCGGTAGAAGAGCCGCGGCCCGCCGGCGTGGCGGATGGAGGAGGAGACGGTGATGGCATCAAGACTGGTGAAGCAGCAGCAGCAGCAGCAAGGATGGCTGGGGGCTCCGGAGCCATCAGGTCATCAGCGGGCGCGCGGAAGGCAAGCGTCTCCGGAGTCGGCACGGCCGCAGTGGCAGTCGTCTCCTGAGGCTAGGCCCCCGAGCCTCTTGAGGGCAACTCTGCGGTAGGAGGACGCGAGGTAGCCTCGTCCTTCTGCACTAGAGCCTCTGAGGCCGAGGTGGGCTGCTTAGCCTCAGGAGCCTTCGCCTCCTCCTTCTTCCACTTCACCGGCAGCGTCGGCCTAGCCGCAGAGAGGAAAATGTCAGAGCACTACGTCAAGAGCAGGAAGCAAAGACAAGATGATGCAGTTACTAGTCCGTGGTGACGTACTCCCTCATCCTCCTCAGGAGCGCGGTGCCCACACGCTTCTTGGGCATGAGCTGCGCCGTGCTCTCGGGAGCGGATAAGCGTGCGACGGCCGGATCTGCGGCAGCGGCGGTCGACGACAGGATGGAGGCGCTGCCCCGGGGAAGCAACACAGACCTGTCCCTCTTCAGGGTCCCCCGCCCCAGCCTCTTCAGTTGGGTGCTCCCGGACCTCGTGGCGACACCGGTAGAGCACTCCCTGACTGGGTGCTCGCCGGCGTCGTAATCATCAGAAAGGCCGCAGAGGAGTTCACTCTTCCATGGGGTAGAGGTCTCCCCCGCCCCCTCCAAGATCACCTCCGAGTCTTAATCGTCCTCCTTCTCCTCGGAAGGACCACCGGAGGACATCAGCACCGGGGAGTCTGCGCGCAGGGAAGGCTCCAGCAGTACGAGCCCCTGCTTGTTGAAGACAGGCATGGCGGTGGCTATGTTCTCCCCGTCGGCACATCGGCGAGGTGCTTCTCCTCGGCAATGGACGACGCGCTCAAGGCCGGCTAGAACCAGGAAGCCGAGCGCACAGAGGCCAATGACTTCGCCTTGTCGGCGGCGATCGGTGGCAAGCTCGTGGAAAGCATTCAGCAGATATGGAGGCGCACGGAGCAGAGGGAGAAAGGGATCTAGAGCAAGATGAAAGGAGGGCAATGAAGGCTCAGCGGCAGGCGCCAACCTTTTTGTCAGCCGGGGACAGTTGCCGAGCACGTGTGGGGAAGCGGAGACGCACACGTCCCATCACGAGCCACACGTTGACCAAGGCTGCAGGTGGTTAGTTCCCGCGGCGCCCGCACTTGCCCTTTGGCTTCGCCTCGAAGCCAAGTCCGAGCACGCCTTGGGCCCGGAGGCTACTGCCGGTGTTCTGGGAACAGGGGTACTTAGACTTGCCTACCTGCGGCCCATGGCATGGCTCCATCGACGGCCTGGTATGGCCCAACCTTCAGCATCATCAACTCAAGACCCTCGCGAGGGGCCAAGCCTCGCGAGGCAGATGCCACCAAGACCTCCAGCTGGAGTGGCCTCCCCAGGCTGGCTCCTGAGGAGCGGAGATTCCTATGCAAGGCTCACCTCACGAGGTTCGGATGACGTGATCCATGACGACCAAGGTGGGGCGAGCGCCAGCAGGCGCAGTGTAGTAGTTTCCTCTTTGGTGCTAAAGAGGCAAGAGCAGGCGCAGAGTCCCGAGGAACCAGCCAAAGGTTTCCATTCCCGTGCAATGAGACCAAGACCGCCAGGATGGCAGGACGGAGGTCATCGCCGAGCCCACCGGCGTCACGACCAGAGGCTTTGCAGGCGAAGACTACTTTTTTCAGGATAAGATGTACTAGTTGTCTCCCTTCGAATTGGCTGTTGTGGGATCCCTTCCCACCTTCATTTGGGAAGAGGACCAAGGCCACTATAAATAGGACCTAGCCACCACCATAGAAGAGGACAAACCATTCGGACCAACCTCACACCCACCAGCCCAAGAACACACCTCCTGAGGTTATTTGCCACTGTACTAGTTCATCCTCAGCCCCTCGAGGCCAAACAGACCGCAAGGTGGCCCGAACATGGGTAAATTGCCATGTCCCCTTTCCTTTTAGTTCGTCGAGTTACGCTGTGAGATTGGCGAGCAGGCAGACTGGGGAGGACGAATTTTTTGCAAGCCCTCTGGACCTCTCAAGGGTCTACGGAACTCGAAATCTGAAAAGGATGCTTGATACGTCTCCAACGTATCTATAATTTTTATTGTTCCATGCTATTATATTATCTGTTTTGGATGTTTTATATGCATTAATATGCTATTTTATATGTGATTTTGGACTAATCTATTAACCTAGAGCCCAGTGCCAGGTCCTATTTTTCCTTGTTTTAGAGTTTCGCAGAAAAGGAATACCAAGCGGAGTCCAAACGGAATGAAACTTTCGCGGTGATTTTTCTTGGACCAGAAGACATCCAGAGGGCTTGGAGTGCACGTCAGAAAGCCACGAGGTGGCCACAAGGTTGGGAGGTGCGCCGAGTGGGATAGGGCGCGCCCCCACCCCTGTGGGCCCCTCGTGCTCCACCAACCTATTTCTTCCGCCTATATATTCTCAAATATCCCAAAACCTTCAGGGGGAGCCACGAAAGCACTTTTCCACCGCTGCAACCTCCTGTACCCGTGAGATCCCATCTAGGGGCCTTTTCCGGCGTCCTGCCAGAGGGGGATTCTATCACGGAGGGCTTCTACATCAACACCATTGCCCTCCGATGAAGCGTGAGTAGTTTACCATAGACGTACGGGTCCATAGCTAGTAGCTAGATGGTTTTTTCTCTCTCTTTGATTCTCAGTACAAAGTTCTCCTCGATGTTCTTGGAGATCTATTCGATGTAATACTCTTTTGCGGTCTGTTTGCCGATATCCGATGAATTGTGGATTTATGATCAGCTTATCTATGAATAATATTTGAATAACCTCTGAATTCTTATATGCATGGTTTGATATATTTTCAAGTCTCTTCGAACTATCGATTTGGTTTCGCCAACTAGATTGGTTTTTCTTGCAATGGGAGAAGTGCTTAGCTTTGGGTTCAATCTTGCGGTGCTCGATCCTAGTGACAGACTGGGAACCGACACGTATTGTATTGTTGCCATCGAGGATAAAAAGATGGGGTTTTCATCATATTGCTTGAGTTAATACCTCTACATCATGTCATCTTTCTTAATGCGTTACACTGTTCTTATGAACTTAATACTCTAGATGCATGCTGGATAACGGTCGATGTGTGGAGTAATAGTAGTAGATGCAGGCAGGAGTCGGTCTACTTGACACGAACACGATGCCTATATTCATGATCATTACCTTATATATCATCATAACTTTGCGGTTTTCTATTAATTGCTTAGCAGTAATTTGTTCACCCACCGTAATATTTTCTATCTTGAGAGAAGCCTCTAGTGAAACCTATGGCCCCCGAGTCTACTTTCCATCATATAAGTTTCCGATCTACAATTTTAGTTACCTATTTACTTTGCAATCTTTTACTTTCCGTACCATAAACCAAAAATACCAAAAATATTACTTTACCGTTTATCCATCTATATCAGATCTCACTTTGCAAATAACTGTGAAGGGATTGACAACCCCTTTATCATGTTGGGTGCAAGTTGGTGTTTGTTTGTCCAGGTATTCGGTGGCTTGTGCGTTGTCTCCGACTGGATTGATACCTTGGTTCTCAAAACAGAGGGAAATACTTACTCTACTTTGCTGCATCACCCTTTCCTCTTCAAGTAAAAAACCAACGCAAGCTCAAGAGGTAGCATGGCACCCGGCTCAGAGAAACCAGAATGCCCCGTATTCCAGCCCAGAGATCGAGGTGAAGTCTTCTGGAATATGACACTGCTTATCATAGAACAAACCAACTCTCTATTACAACACGAATACGAATACAAGGTCTCCGATATTACAATGAATAACACCGGCAAGGCGACGCTACGCCAACCATAGTTGCTCTATGCAATCAGCATAACAACTCGAGGCAGCGGAACTGCGAACGATGGTGATGGACTCCAATCCGTAGGGACTGTGGTTGGAACATTTATCCTAGCTCGCGAATACAGGAACCACACCAAACAAGCAAGCAAATAAGGCACGACCTGCAAACTGGCGTGACATGCCAGGTCAATACATTGAATGTACTTGCAAGCTCAGAATAAACCAAAAGCAGTCAAGACAAACAACAGCATGGCATTAGCAGGTTAAAGCAATCATGAACATGATACATGGCATGCACAAACTGTACATGATACGGCTAGAATAACATTAGCATGGCATGAGCATATGAACATGATGATACTACATGCAACAGGTCAACCATATCATGCACCAACTTACTCTTATTCGGCGGTTACCTCGTAACCATCTCACACATCCACTTACCAACCTCGGTATCCATCGTACCTCCGTGATCATCTCGTGATCACATAAAGATCAACCAACTTCGGTATCCCCGATACCTCCGTAGTCCTCTCTTGATCACAACCAATCTGTTTCTCAACATCAAAGCAGGGTTATTATTAATCAAATTATTATCATAGTTGGCTCATAGTGTGACCGACTATGAACTGGGCCCATATCCGCGGGCGTGGCTATCGATAGATTTAAACACACACTCTACAGAGGTTAGTATATTGTACCCACACCAGGGAACCCATGGCCTCGAACTCCCATTCAGGTGGACCAACGGCATTCCGACAAAACCGATCTATTGCCATCACACCCTCCCAGCTACTCTGACAAACACCCTTTGGGCTAAGTCCTGTGTGGCCCCCATGTCAACTCGTGACATCCAACGGCCACCGTCGTGGCAAAATATAAATGGTCCCAAACGAGGACAAGGATCCTTACAACAACAAAAGGCACACAAGGTTTATGTCCGCCAACCTGACCAAGGTAGCGTGCGCCCATAACCTTCCCTCGTTGGAGGCACCAGCGAGAGCCATGACAATAGATCGCATTAAGGCCTTTCCCTAAAAGGAAAATGAGGCTGCACTAGTCAGCTCGATTTGGTGGCACCATGACTCAGCCAACAATTGTTCAAGTTCGTTCTTATCCGGTTAAACTTGAATGCAATGAGCTGATCCATATTAAAATAACATGATCCAACTATAATGCATGAGCATGATACCAACATAAGCATGGAGGTGCAACATAATCATCGAGCATAACCACAATGAAGCATTTAACCAAATGAACATGGTATACCGACAAACATAAGCATAACATTACACATGAGCATAGCATGACTACTAGCATCATCAATAAATACCATGCGAGAACATAACAAGAATACTACCAAGTAAACATGTAATCGGGTAGATGCAAAGGAACATGTATAGCAACGATACTGGGTAACAGATGGTAAACATGCATCAGAGTGAACACCACTACTACCAACATGTACCACAACTACCAAGCATAACATGTGCCATTAATACTAGCGAGTAGTACAAGATAATGCATCAGAACATAGCATGAAGGTGAACATGAATACACAGGCATAACCGAAACAACGACAGCAGTAGGAAACAGCAGACAGTTAACGGGCAAAATTTTATTACATATTCAAGTAGAAACCATGGCTACTGCATGGCTGCGTATGCTATCTTTTGATAATGGGGTTACCGGGATTTGCATGGTGTGAGCACAGTAGATACGTAGTATACTGGTTTCTGAAGTGGGAATTTGTGTCCGTCCTGTTCTCGTTCGACGATGAGCACGGTGCTCACCACCTGATGTGTTGCCAATATGTATAGCAACATGGGTTCGCCAGCGTTTGCTCTGGCCAGGATTAGGTTGCTTGCTAGGAGGGCCTATTTCCTCTAGTCCGGCAGTCGCTGTGTCTGTCCATTCGAAGTTATCGGTGCGCCGTAAGAGGTGATAGAGTGGCCGTGCCTTTTCTCCTAATCTGGAGATAAAGCGGCTTAACGTTGCCACGCAACCAGCTAGTTTTTGGACTTGTTTGAGGTCGGTTGGCATGGCCAACTATGACAAGGCTCAGATTGTGGCTGGGTTTGCTTCTATCCTTCTATTGGAGACGATGAAGCCCAGCAGTTTTCCCGCGGGGACACCGAAGACGCACTTTTCTGGGTTGAGTTTAATGTCATACGCACGGAGGTTGTCGAATGTAAGACGTAAGTCGTCTATTAGTGTTTTGACGTGCCTAGTTTTGATGACAACGTCATCGACATAAGCTTCTACTATCTTGCCGATCTATTTCTCCAGGCAGGTTTGAATCATACGTTGGTATGTGGCGCCGGCGTTCTTGAGCCCGAAGGGCATGGTGTTGAAGTAGAATGGCCCATATGGGGTGATAAATGTTGTTGCAGCTTGATCAGACTCCTTCATTTTGATTTGATGGTATCTGTAATATGCATCGAGGAAACACAATGAATCGTGTCCTGCGGTGGCGTCAATGATTTGATCAATGCGGGGGAGGGGGAAGGGATCCTTAGAGCAAGCCTTGTTGAGCTCTTTGAAATCGACACATAGGCGCCAGGATTTGTCCTTCTTTGGTACCATCACCAAGTTTGCCAGCCAGTCCGGATGTTTGATTTCTCTATTGAATCCGACTTTAATAAGTTTGGCCAGCTCCTCCCCCATGGCTTGTCGCTTGGGCTCGGAAAAGCGCCGCAATGTTTGCTTGACCGGTTTAAATCCCTTTAATATATTGAGGCTATGTTCGGCCAGCTTGCGCGGGATCCCTGGCATATCCGAAGGGTGCCACGCAAATATGTCCCAGTTTTCGCGTAGTAATTCTCGTAGTGCGGCGTCAACTGTTGGGTTCAGTTGTGCTCCGATAGATGTTGTCTTCTTGGGGTCCGTTGGGTGGACCTGGAATTTAACTATTTCTTCTGCTGGTTTGAAGGAGGTGGATATTGGGCGTTTGTTGAGTATCACATCGTCCTTGTCCACCGTGGAGCGCAGTGCAGTTAACTCTTCAGCCGCGAGGGCTTCGGATAGCGCCTCAAGGGCAAAGGATGCGGTTTTGTTTTCAGTGCGGAGTGCTATGTCCGGATCACTGACGAGAGTGATTATACCGTTTGGACCGGGCATTTTGAGCTTCATATACCCGTAATGAGGTATAGCTTGGAAGCGTGTAAAAGCATCCTACCCCAATAGGGTGTGGTATCCGCTGCTGAAAGGGGCCACTTGGAAAGTGATTTCTTCGGACCGATAATTATCCGGCGTGTCGAATACCACGTCAAGTGTGATTTTGCCCGCGCACCGTTCCTCTCGGCTGGGAATGATCCCGCGGAAGGTTGTGCTACTTTGCTTGATGCGACTCCTGTCTATTTCCATTTTGTGGAGTGTGTCCTCGTAAATGAGATTTAGCCCGCTGCCGCCGTCCATGAGGACCTTAGTAAGTCGAAACCCGTCCATGATAGGACTGAGGACTAACGCGGTGGGCACTCGGACTGTCTTGTACCTCGGTTCGTCACCGGCATTAAATGTTATAGCCATGTCGTTCCAAGGGTTTATTGCAGCGATTTGGTAGACTTCGGCGAGGTTGCGAAGTGCCCTTTTGCGTTTGTTGTTAGAAGCGAATGTCTCGAACACCGTCAATACTCTTGTGTCATCGTTTTCTGGAGGGTGCTGTTCTGCGGTGTCCTTGATAAGGATGTCCTCGCCGCTCTTGGGGAGCTGCCAGAGTATCCAAGATGCTCTAAGGCTGTGAGTTGCCACGATATCTGGTGCCGTGTGTATTTTGCATGGGCCATCGAGCCATCCCTCCAGAACGGTGTCGTGCCGCGTAATGGGCTTATTTTTCTTGACTGTTGGACTGCGCGTGCCACGAGGGTGCGCCCTCTTCGCCTATAGGAGGAGTTGAGTTGGGATAGACGGTTCCCAGCAAGCTGCCTGAGTTTTCTAGGCGCTTTCCATCATGCTGTACTTTTGGACGATAGTTGCTAAGTCAGTGAACTTTAGTATGCGGCGGCGATTGATAGCATTAAGGATACCTTCGTCCGTGCAGTTGTTGCAAAACGCTGATATCGCGTCCTCGTCGCGGCAATCTTTTACCTTATCTTTGACAAGGAGGAATCTCACCCAGAAGTGGTGGACCGTTTCTTGAGACTGTTGTTTGATGCTCATGAGAGCGTCTATGTCCGGGTGGGTGGGTGGAATTAAATCCGAACCCTGACCCGGCCGATTACCCGGAGTCTGAAGACCTTCCGGACTCAACAGTCCGGGTCTCGGAGTATCTTCTGATTGTTTAGGATTGCCGTCCGATTCTATGTTCAGAGGGCTGGTCGCATCCTTTCGCTGGTGGGTATCCGGTTTTTCCAGATCGGCGATCCGAACATAGTCCGTCTTCGATATAGAAGAAGACTCGCCGTCCTGCTCCTCGACTACCGCTATCTGGTGGGTGACCGGTGGAGTTTTAATCTCTCCTTGATCGGTTTTAAGCCCGATCCGATCGTAATCTGTAGCGATTCCCAAAGCGGCGATGCGATCTAGGAGCTCGTTCAAGGACGAAAACTCTGTCGGGTCGATCTGCTTGGAGTGTTCGGAGTTGATGCGAAGGGGGTTTTCGATGGCCCGAGAGGCCATCGTCGGCTCAACAGCCGAACGGGCGATCATGGTAAAGCCGCCTAGCCGGAGGGTTTGGCCTGGGGCCAAGACTCCCCCGGAGGTGGTGCTGTCTTTAAGGACAAGGCGAGCCATCTAACCTTTCGTCGACGTCACAATGGAACTCTCAATGAAAGCACCAGTGTCGGTGTCAAAACCGGCAGATCTCGGCTAGGGGGTCCCGAACTGTGCGTCTAAGGTCGATGGTTGAAGGAGACGGGAGACACGATGTTTACCCAGGTTCGGGCCCTCTCTGTGGAGGTAATACCCTACTTCCTGCTTGATTGATCTTGATGAATATGAGTGTTACAAGAGTAGATCTACCACGAGATCGTAATGGCTACGCCCTAGATGCCTAGCCTATATGACTATGGTAATGAGTATATCCTTTCCGGACTACGCCCTCCGGTTTATATAGACACCGGAGGGATCTAGGGTTACATAGAGTCGGTTACATAAGAAGGAATCTTCATAGTTGGTTGCCTAGCTTGCCTTCCATGCCAAGGAGAGTCCTATCCGGACACGGGTACAGTCTTCGGCCTTCATGTCTTCATAGACCATCAGTCCGGCCCATGGATAACAGGCCGGATGCCCGAGGACCCCTTACTCCAGGACTCCCTCAATCGCCGACAAGCAAGGTTCCACCCATCATGGAGATACTAGTGAGAGAGTGAACAACCACAAAGAAAGTGAGCGCCACAAGCCCAAATTGAGCGACTCTTTGCCAAGAGAGAAAAACTGAGTCCTCCTAGCCACAAAAAGATAGATGAGAGAAGTGTGTGAGAACCCATCGAGTTTCATCCACTATGTCCTCCTATGAAAAGATGAGGTGTCCCAAACTAACAATTCGAATCCTCTTTCTCTAGTGTTCTCTAACTTGTTGCAGGAATCCGAGGATGTTTTTCCTGATGAGCTACCCCCGGTCTTTCTCCTCTACGTGGCATTGAATACCGGATCGACCTCATCCCTGGCGCACCTCTTCCTAACAAGGCTCCATACCGCGTCAACCGCAAATAAACTAAGGAGATCCAACGGCAAGTACAACAACTCATCAACAAGGGTCATGTACGTGAAAGCTTAAGCCCTTGTGCCATTCCGGTTATCCTTGTTCCTAAGCAAGATGGTAGTTTTCGCATGTGCTCCGATTGTAGACCCATCAATGCTATCACCGTTCAATATAAGCATCCCACACCTCGCCTTGATGATATGCTAGATGAGCTTAGCGGTGCCACTATTTTCTCAAAAATTGATCTCAAGAGTTGGTTACTTTCAAATCCGCATACAAGAAGGTGATGAATGGAAAACCGCATTCAAAACTAAATTTGGCTTGTACGAGTGGTTAGTTATGCCTATGGGTTTATCGGAAGCTCCTGGTACTTTCATGCGTCTTATGCATTTTGCGCTTCATCCTTACATTGGAGTGTTTGTTGTGGTCTACTTTGACGACATACTTGTTTTTAGCAAATCCATCAAAGATCATGTAAATCATGTTAGGGCCGTTTTGCAAACTCTTCACAAGGAACGTCTTCAAGCCAACTTGAAAAATGCAACTTTGGCGTTGACAACTTGTTTTCTTGGGTTTAGTTGTTTCCTGAAAGGGTGTCCATGTTGATGAGTCTAAAATGGAAGCAATTAAAACTTGGCCACAACCAACAAATTTGCAACAAGTGTGTAGTTTTCTTGGCCTTGCGGGTTTCTATCGCCGCTTTGTGAAAGACTTTAGCACTAGTGCCGCACCGTTTGTTTGGAGCCCTTTGCAATCTACCGCATTTGATGAGCTCAAATCGTTGCTTACTCATGCTCCGATTCTTGCTTTGCCTAACTTTGACAAAACTTTTGAGGTTCATTGCGATGCTAGTGGTAATGGAATTGGTGGAGTTTTGATGCAAGAAAAGCTAGCCATTGCATATTTTAGTGAAAAACTTTCCGTTGCTCAACTTAATTGTCCTATCTATGACAAAGAATTGTATGCTTTAGTGCGTTTGTTGCATGTTTGGGAGCATTATCTTAGACCACATGAGTTTGTCATACATACCGATCATGAGACCCTTAAGTACCTTAAAGGTCAAACCAAGTTGAATAAACGTCATGCTAAATGGAGTGAATTTATTGAATATTTCCCCTATGTGATCAAGTACATTAAGGTCAAAGAGAATGTTGTGGCGGATGCTCTTTGCCGCAAATGCATGTTAATTACTCAACTTGAATTGAATGTTGTTTGATTTGATCATGTCAAAGATTTGTATGAGCATGATGTGAATTTTTCTACTCCTTTTGCTAAGTGTGGGACGCATACTTCTTGGGAACGATACTATATCAAAGATGGTTATCTAATGAGAGCTAACAAATTATGCATTCCCGAGTCTTCTCTTCGTTTGTTACTTTTGCAAGAGGCTCATGGAGGTGGACTCATGGGACACTTTGGACGCGACAAGACTTTTGCCATGCTCTCAAAGAACTATTTTTGGCCCAAGATGTTTCACGATGTCTCACGCTTCACCAACCGGTGCTCTACATGCCGCAAAGCTAAGTCACAATCTCAATCCCATGGTTTACATATGACACTACCTATTCGACATCAACCTTGGGAAGATATTAGCATGGATTTTGTGCTTGGATTACCTAGGACTCAAAATGGCAAGGACTCTGTATTTTTTGTTGTGGACTGATTCTCTAAAACGGCCCATTTTATCCCATGCAATAAGATAGACGATGCTTCTTCACATGTTGCAAATCTTTTTTGTAGGGAAATCATGAGGTTACACGGCGTGCCAAAGACAATTGTGTCAGACCGAGACGTCAAGTTCTTAAGCTACTTTTGGAAGACGTTATGCACCAACCTCTGAATCAAGTTACTCTTCTCCATGGCGTATCATCCTCAAACCGATGGCCAAACAGAAGTCACCAACCGTACGCTCGCCACTCTCCTACGCGTGTTGATCAAGAAGAACATCAAGGAGTGGGAGGAGCGCTTACCCATCGCCGAGTACTACTACAATCGAGCAAGACACTCTACCACCGGCAAGTCCCCCTTCGAGGTTGTCTACGGCTTCAACCCTTTATCGCCGTTGGACATCCTTCCTCTACCGCTGCAAGTACGAGCAAACATGGACGCTAGCGCAAGAGTGTAACACCCCGGATGTAACTTTCCATATTTGTAACTCCAACTCTTGCCATTTTCGGCTATGTGTTATGATATTCCCTTCGTGGTCGGTTTTTGTCTTTCATTTTGCATTTTGTTCATGTCATGCATCTCATATCATGTCATCATGTGCATCTTATTTGCATACGTGTTCGTCTCATGCATCCGAGCATTTTCCCCGTTGTCCGTTTTGCAATCCGGCACTCCCACCTCCTCCGGCGCACCCCTCTTGTTTTCCTTTTGTCAGCGGGTGTTAAACATTCTCGGAATGGACCGAGGCTTGCCAAGTGGCCTTGGTATACCACCGGTAGACCACTTGTCAAGTTTCGTGCCATTTGGAGGTCGTTTTGTACTCCAACGGTTAACCGGGTAACCGCAAAATCCTTTTGTGTGTTGCAGCAAAACCCCCCTCCAAACAGCCCAAAACCCATCTAAGTCACTTCCATGCTCTAGGTCATTCGATCACGATCGTGTGGGCGAAAACCGCACTCCATTTGGAGTCTCCTAGCTCCCTATGCCTATATAAACACCTCCCCCCTCCGAAATCCGGGCGATACCCTAGCAAAAATAGTCCCCCGCCGCCATCGGACGTGTCCACTCCGGGCGGACGCATCCCCGCCGCCGCGCCCGACCAACCACAGCGTGCCACGTGCTGCCACCGGCGCCGCCGCCGGCCCGCGAAGCCCGCGGGAGGCCCCCGAGCCCGCGCGCGGCTCCCCCGCCGCCCGACGCCTCCTTCCTCCCGCGACCACGTCCCGCCGCCTCGCCGTCTTCGCCGCCTCACCGGACCCCGAGCCAGCCGGACCTCGCGGCGCCGCCCGGCCGGACCTCGCCGGCGCGCCCGCGCCCGCACCCGAGCCCCGTGCTCCGCGCCCGTCTCCGCCCCTCTCCTCCGCCTCCTCCCGAGCTCCTGCGAGGCCGGCCGCCCTCTCCGTCCTCCCTCACCGGCAGTAGCTCCTGCGAGAGCCGCGGCGAGCCCCGAGCCCGAGCTCCCGATCCGATCTGTAAACCGCTAGGGTTGACCTGTTCATTGCATCGCATCTCATCGCATGCAATATGTGCTCCTGTTCATTGCATCGCATCTCATCGGATGCTCCTTCGTTTCGCGCCTGTAATATATCGAAATTTTCGCCTCGAGATGCTCTTCATTTTGTTCCATTATGCCATGTTCATTTGAGTCCATCTTGATGCCCAAATCTCTGGTGCAAGGGTGCTATATGCTGTTACCTGCTGTTACTTATCAGAACTTGAGGATTTGTTATTTTTGTTGCATCTGATGTGTGCATCTTATGGGGCCATCGTTACAGAGGTGTATGCCATGTATTTTGTGATCTCTGTGGTGACTAGCACAAGCATGCAAACTAGGCTCCGTGATGTTTCTGATTTCAGGGACTTAGTAATTTCTCCAAGTCTGTAACTGCTGTTATTTTGTTGCTATGTATCCATGTGGCTACAGAGAGATCCGTTCTTAGTTTGGTGATGTTCAGTAAGGATGTTTTGTAGATATAGTTGTGCTCTATCCATCCATGCCCCTGTTTAACATTATGGAGTGCCATACCATGTCTTAATCTTGCTCTACTTGTGCTATAAAATGTTCCTGGCAGATTGTTTACGTGTTGTTCAATTTTGCCAAGCTTGTTGTAGTTGATCCATACATTCTATGACTTTGCTCTTTCCATGGATAGCTTCATAAACATGCCATCTTGCGGTAGATATGCTTGTTTTGTCATGCATTGCTTTGTGGTGAGTGAATCAAGCTCACCAAGATGCCTTCATAAGTCTGTTTACTGCCATGCTCTGTTTTCTGCTAAGTCTGAAACCTGTTTATGAAACTTGCTATGTTTACATGGTTGTCATCATACCTTCTGGTCCTTTTTGGCTTATGCTCATTGAGGGACTTTTGTCATATGCATTTCATAGATTCATGCCATACCTCGCTTTGCCATGTTAAGTTCCTGTAGCATGTTGATTTCTTGCTCTGAACATTGCTACCCGATGCTGTTTCTGCCATGTCCAGTAATTTCACCAAGTCTGTGATCCTGATATCTTTTGCACTTTTTCCATGCTTGTTTGAACCTGCTGTGGTGTGAACTAGCCGTAGCTCAGTGTTCATCTTTTGTCAAGCATCTCCTGTAGATTACTGTTATATGCTTTGTTGCTATGTTGAAGTGCTGTAGCTTTGTTACTTGATGTATTCTAAGTGCTATCATGCTGTTAATCGCAGATTCGTGTCATTCTTGTTTTGCTTGCCATTTGCAAACCGTGCATCCGTTTCCGGTGATTTTTACATCGATTTCGACTGAAATCATCTCATATTTCCAGTGGTATGCTTGGTTGTCCAAGTTACTGCCTTGTTCATTCGTTTTCTTCTGGAGCACGCATATGCATCGCATGACATATCCCGCATATCATGCATGTTTTGCATCATGTTGCTTGTGCATTTCCCGTGATTGATTGTGGTTCCATTGCTTGTGTTCTTGCTCTGGGTAGAGCCGGGAGACGAGTTCGTGAACGAGGAACCTGTTGAGTACGCTTACGAGGATCAAGCTTTCGACAACTCTGAGAACCTTGCAACCAAGATGACCATACCCTTGAAATCACTTCTATCTTTGCTTTGCTACTTATTCGTTCTATCGCCATGCTGTCCTACCTACCACTTGCTATATCATGCCTCCCATATTTGCCATGTCAATCCTCTAACCATCCTTTCCTAGCAAACTGTTGTTTGGCTAAGTTACCGCTTTTGCTCAGCCCTTCTTATAGCGTTGCTAGTTGTAGGTGAAGTTTAAGTTGGTTCCATGTTGGAACATGGATATTTTGGAATATCACAATATCTCTTATTTCATTAATGCATCTATATATTCGGTAAAGAGTGGAGGGCTCGGCCTTATGCCTGGTGTTTTGTTCCACTCTTGCCGCCCTACTTTCCGTCATACCGGTATTATGTTCCTTGAGTTTGCGTTACTTACACGGTTGGGTGATTTATGGGACCCCCTTGATAGTTCGCCTTGAATAAAACTCCTCCGGCAAGGCCCAACCTTGGTTTTACCATTTGCCACCTAAGCCTTTTCCCTTGGGTTTTCGCGAGCCCGAGGGTCATCTTTATTTAAACCCCCGGGCCAGTGTTCCTCTGAGTGCTGGTCCAAACTAGAGCCACTTGCAGCGCCGCCTTGGGGAAACTCGAGGATTGGTTTTAGTTGTATGTAGTGTTCATCCGGTGTGCCCTGAGAACGAGATATGTGCAGCTCCTATCGGGATTTGTCGGCACATTCGGGCGGCTTTGCTGGTCTTGTTTTACCATTGTCGAAATGTCTTGTAAACCGGGATTCCGAGACTGATCGGGTCTTTCCGGGAGAAGGTTTATCCTTCGTTGACCATGAGAGCTTATAATGGGCTAAGTTGGGACACCCCTGCAGGGTATTATCTTTCGAAAGTCGTGTCCGCGGTTATGAGGCAGATGGGAATTTGTTAATGTCCGGTTGTAGAGAACTTGTCACTTGACTTATTTAAAATACACCAACCGTGTGTGTAGCCGTGATGGTCTCTTCTCGGCGGAGTCCGGGAAGTGAACACGGTTTGAGTTATGCATGAACGTAAGTAGTTTCAGGATCACTTCTTGATCATTTCTAGCTTCGCGACCGTTGCGTTGCTTCTCTTCTCGCTCTCATTTGCGTATGTTAGCCACCATATTTGCTTACTGCCTGCTGCAGCTCCACCTCATTACACCATCCTTTCCTATAAGCTTAAATAGTCTTGATCTCGCGGGTGTGAGATTGCTGAGTCCTCGTGACTCATAGATTCTACCAAAACAGTTGCAGGTGCCGACGATGCCAGTGCAGATGACGCAACCGAGCTCAAGTGGGAGTTCGACGAGGAACGTGGTCGTTACTATGTTTCTTTTCCTGATGATCAGTAGTGGAGCCCAGTTGGGACGATCAGGGATATAGCATTTGGGGTTATCTTATTTTCATTTGGATTTTGACCGTAGTCGGTCTATGTGTGGATTTTGGATGATGTATGAATTATATTTATGTATTGTGTGAAGTGGCGATTGTAAGCCAACTCTCGTTATCCCATTGTTGTTCATTACATGGGATTGTGTGAAGATAACCTTTCTTGCAACAATACCACAATGCGGTTATGCCTCTAAGTCGTGCCTCGACATGTGGGAGATATAGCCGCATCGTGGGCGTTACAAGTTGGTAATCAGAGCCATCCCCGACTTAGGAGCCCCCTTCTTGAACGAATCGCTGGTGTTGTTGAGTCTAGAACAAAAATGTTTTGAGTCTTAGGATTATATATATCGGAGAGTAGGATTCTTTTTACTCCTCAGTCCCTTCGTCGCTCTGGTGAGGTCTCCTGACGTAGAAGTTTTGACTCTTCTCTCCTCAAATTTCACTAAATTTTTTTTAGGATCACGCGGGTACCTTAGAATCATTCCGATGGTTTTGTGACGAGAACACTGTTCTTGCTGCCTCCTGACATTTTGGGGTTGTGGCAGTGTCCCAGGGAGTTGAGCTCCGAGGTGTTGTCGTCACAATTTTATCGTTGCAGTTCTGGAATACCTTAATTTCGCCCACATCGAAAATCTCTTTTATACAGTTGTTGGTGAGATCACCTCGACGCCACCCAGTACTGGGGTGGGAGTTCGGGAGTATTGCCATAACTCGTATAACGGATGCTTTTCGAAGGTTGAGGTACACGATTTCCGAAGGTTTCTTGGTTATGTGTTGACGGATGGATACAGCTGGATCTAGGGATTGCTAGTTTGGGTGATATATTTTGTGTCCCCTGTATCCCCGACACCAGATTGCATAACCAGAAAGTTTCGGGAGTTTATAAGTGGGAATTCAAGTAGCTCCTAGGATATCTTTCCGACAGGCGCATGATATGAGATTGGGGTTCGACGTCTAGTGGTCCGCCTTTCCACGGTTGGTTTTATACTGGTCATGTAGTGTCTTAAAGAGTCCTTGGCTATGCCGACTCGGGGACGCTTCGTATGTCATATGCACTGCCTTGTACATGATGGTGTTGTACAATCGAGCCCGTGTGGGCCCCACCACAAAAACTTCGGACGAAATCTCTATCATATGTTTGTTCCAGCTTATTCTGCAAGCCAATACTTTGTTTTGTTTTGATTTGTGGTATTCGAGTTGCTTCGAAGACAAATGTTGATCCCATACCTTTTTCTAAGTGGCTTCTCAACTTATGGAAGTGTGATGATTTACTATGGAATTCATTCGTGCATCCTCGTTCGAATGTTTATTGTGAAGACTATATGCTGCAATTTCTATCCGTTGATTCAACTTGTCTATTTGTATATCAAGATGCTAACGGATGTCACCCTCTTCAGGATGGCTCCGCCAATGCGTCAGAATCCAGAACGCAATGAGGGGAGTCAGGCGAACCCTCCGGCACCACCTCCGCCTCCGGAGGCATGGCAAGCTATCATGGCAGCCACCAACGCCAATGCTCAGATGATTTTGCAACTCTTGCAACAACGCACCCAAGGGCAAGGCAATGAAGGAAATCAAGGCCAAGGCAACAATCAGCCTCACTTCGCTACCCTCAACCAGTTCCTCGCTAATCAGCCGAAGTCTTTCAGCTGCTGTGCCGAGGCCACAGATGCCGATGATTGGCTCGTGGACATCAACAAGCATTTTGAATGTAGCTATGTCAGGCCTGAGGACTTTGTCAAGTTTGCTTCTTTTCAACTCAAGGATCAAGCTGCCGAGTGGTATCAACAATACAAAGATTCCAGAGGAGGTCGTGTGATTACCTGGGATGATTTCCGCCGAGACTTCAAAGCTCACCACATTCCACAAAGTGTTGTTGAGAGTAAGCGTGAGGAGTTCCGCAATCTCAAGCAAGGCAGCATGTCCGTGTATCAATACAATACTTAGTTTCAGAAACTCGCTCGCTTCGCTAAGCAAGACGTTCCTAATGAAAAGAGCATGATCTATCAATTCAGAGGTGGCCTCAGAGAAGATCTGCAATTACCTCTCGTGCGTTTTGAGCCGACCAAGTATGATGATTTCTACAATATGGCACTGAAGCAAGAGGCTGCTCAGCTCAAGTGTGAGGCTTCTAAGAAGAGAGTCAGGGACGCAGTTCAGTCTTCTTCTTCCTCACTAGTGGCTGCTAAGCAACAGAAGTTCTGGTTGCCTCCTCCTCCTCCGTTTCGTCGGCCTTACCAGCAGAAGAACAAAGGTGGGCATGGATCTTCCCACTCATCCAACCCTGGCTATCAGAACAAGTCTCAGAATCAAGCTCCAAAGTCGAATGCTCCTTATCATCGTCCACTCTCAGAGGTGACTTGCAACAAGTGTCAGCAGAAAGGTCACTATGCTAACAAGTGCTTCAACCAAAGGCATCTTCCGCCTCCTCCTCCTGTGAGATCTTCCAGCAATGCGGTGGTCAAGCATAATCCAAAGTCTGCAAAGGTGAACATGATGAATGCAGCTCAAGCGGAGGAATCTACTGATGTGATAATGGGTAATCTCTCAGTTAATGATATTCCTGCAAAGTCTTATTTGATACTGGTGCATCTCTTTCTTTCATTTCAAGACCTTTTGTTGCCAAGCATGAGTTTGTGACGGAAAAGATTCCTATCCCGTTGAAGATTGTGTCCCCGGGTAAGCAAATGACATCTAATAATTGTGTCCCGGATGTTTCCATCAAGATGGGAAACTATAAATTTCTGGCCAAACCAATTGTTCTTGGTGACTCGGATATTGATCTAATTCTCGGGATGGACTGGCTTTCTAAGCACAAGGCTCAACTTGATTGTGCTGCCAGGGAAATTCAATTGACACACTCGTCTGAGGATGTTATCATTTATGCCGCTCGCGATGAAACCATTCGGTTGTTTTCTCTCAATGAGAAGGGCGAATTGAATGCCATCTCTCAAATTCCAGTCGTTTGTGAGTATCAAGATGTTTCTCCAGAAGAGCTTCCGGGTATGCCTCATCACCGGCCAGTGGAGTTCGTTATCGATCTAGAGCCTGGCACTGAACCCGTTTGCAAGCGGCCTTACAAGCTTGGACCCAAGGAGCTGAAGGAATTGAAGAAACAGCTCGATGAACAAGAGCGTCTGGGTTTGATCAGACTGAGTTCATCTCCGTGGGGTTGTGGTGTTCTTTTTGTCCAGAAGAAGGATGGCATGGAACGACTTTGTGTCGACTACCATCCATTGAACAAGAAGACAATCAAGAACAAGTATCCACTTCCCAACATCAATGAGCT
This sequence comes from Aegilops tauschii subsp. strangulata, assembly GCF_002575655.3. Taxonomy (NCBI): domain Eukaryota; kingdom Viridiplantae; phylum Streptophyta; class Magnoliopsida; order Poales; family Poaceae; genus Aegilops; species Aegilops tauschii. The sequence goes on from NC_053038.3 coordinate 292,940,302, forward strand.
ATTCGAGCAACTTAAAGGTGCTAAAGTATTCTCCAAGCTTGACCTTCGTATGGGTTATCATCAGATTCGCATTCGTGAAGAAGATATTCCCAAGACAACATTCAGAACAAGCTTTGGTTCTTATGAATATACTGTCATGTCTTTCGGCCTTGTCAATGCTCCTCCAACATTCTCTCGGATGATGAATTTCATCTTCAACCCCTATACCAATGAGTTCGTCCTGGTGTATCTCGATGATATCTTGGTCTCTCCAAGAATAAGAAGGATCATGCCAAACATTTGCGATTGGTGCTCGACAAGCTCAGAGAGTATCAATTCTATGCGAAGTTTTCCAAATGTGAGTTTTGGCTCGATGAAGTTCTTTACCTAGGTCATATCATCTCTGCGAAGGGCATCGTTGTTAATCCCGAGAAGGTGTCTGCAATTGTGAATTGGGAACCTCCTCAGAATGTCAAGCAGCTTCGCAGTTTTCTTGGTCTTGCAAGCTATTGCCGAAGATTCGTTGAGAATTTCTCTAAGATTGCAAAGCCTCTTTCCAACCTCGTCCAGAAGCATGTGAAGTATGTATGGTCTCCTGAGAGTGACGTTGATTTCAACACTCTCAAAGAGAAACTCGTCACAGCTCCTGTCTTAACTCCTCCTGACGAATCCAAGCCTTTCGAAGTTTTCTGTGATGCTTCTCTTCAAGGTCTCGGTGTTGTGTTAATGCAAGAGAAGAAAGTTGTGGCCTATACCTCTCGTCAGTTGAAGCCCAACGAAAAGAACTACCCCACTCACGATCTTGAGTTGGCGGCAGTTGTCCATGCATTAATAACATGGAGACATCTCTTGTTGGGAAGAAAAGTGGACATATTCACCGATCACAAGAGTCTCAAGTACATCTTCACTCAGCCCAACCTCAACCTCAGGCAAACTCGATGGGTCGAAATGATTCAAGAGTACAATCCGAGTATTGAATATACTCCAGGCAAGGCCAATGTCATTGTAGATGCTTTGAGCAGGAAGGCTTATTGCAACAGCTTAATCCTCAAGCCATTCCAACCGGATCTTTGTGAAGCTTTCCGCAAGCTGAATCTCCAAGTTGTTCCTCAAGGTTTTCTTGCCAACCTCATAGTCTCTCCTCCTTTGGAAGATCAATTCGTGAGGCACAACTCCTGGATACCATGGTGAAGAAGGTGAAACGTGGTATCGACAAGGGTCTTTCCGAATACAAGTGCTATCGCATTGATGACAGAGACACTTTATTCTTCGAGGACCGGATTGTGGTTCCTAAAGGTGATCTAAGGAAAGTCATAATGAACGGGGCGCACAATTCTCTTCTTTCCATTCATCCTGGAAGTACGAAGATGTACCATGATCTCAAGCAGTCGTATTGGTGGACTCGAATGAAGCGAGAAATCGCTCAATTCGTGAACGAATGTGATGTCTGTCGAAGAGTGAAAGCAGAACACCAAAGACCAGCTGGTCTCCTCCAACCTCTTGCTATCCTAGAATGGAAGTTTGATCATATCAAAATGGACTTCGTGACTGGATTTCCAAAGTCCAAGCGCGGAAATGATGCTATCTTCGTTGTCATTGACAAGCTTACTAAAGTGGCTCATTTCCTTCCAATCAAAGAATCTATCACAGCAGCTCAGTTGGCAGAGCTATACACCTCCAAGATTGTCTCCGTGCATGGCATTCCACAATTGATATCTTCAGATCGTGGAAGCATCTTCACTTCTAAGTTCTAGGACTCCTTCTAGAAGGCCATGGGCACCAACATTCGCTTCAGCACAACTTTCCATCCACAAACTAGTGGCCAACTCGAGCGAGTCAATCAAATTCTTGAAGATATGCTCAGGGCTTGTGTCATTTCCTTTGGCATGAAATGGGAAGATTGTCATCCATATGCCGAATTCTCCTACAACAACAGCTTCCAAGCGAGTTCGGGCAAGGCCCCATTCGAGATTCTCTATGGAAGAAAGTGCCGTACTCCTCTCAATTGGTCAGGGACTGGTGAACGCCAACTTCTTGGCAATGACTTAATCACAGAGGCTGAAGAAATGTGTAAAGTCATCAGTGAAAATCTCAAAGCCGCGCAATCGCGCCAGAAGAGTTACTATGATAGTAAGCACCGTGATGTGGCTTTCGAGATCGGAGACCATGTCTACCTCCGCGTCTCTCCAATGAAAGGCACTCATCGCTTCGGTATCAAAGGGAAGCTTGCCCCTAGATACGTGGGTCCTTTCAAGATCATTGGTAAAAGAGGCGACCTCGCCTATCAACTTGAGCTTCCCTCCAACTTCGCCAACGTGCACGATGTGTTCCACATGTCACAGCTCTGCAAGTGCTTCAAGACTCCAGAGACACCATCAACTTCGAAGAGATTGACCTCCAAGAAGATCTGTCTTATCATGAGCACCCCGTAGCTATTCTTGAAGAAACTGAGCGCAATACTCGCAACAAGTCAATCAAATTCCTGAAAGTGAAGTGGTCGCACCATTCCGACCGAGAAGCCACCTCGGAACGTGAGGACCACCTCCATTCCGAATATCCGGAGTTCTTTCAATCCTAGATCTCGGGACGAGATCCTCTCGTAGTGGTGGAGTGTTGTAACACCCCGGATGTAACTTTCCATATTTGTAACTCCAACTCTTGCCATTTTCGGCTATGTGTTATGATATTCCCTTCGTGGTCGGGTTTTGTCTTTCGTTTTGCATTTTGTTCATGTCATGCATCTCATATCATGCCATCATGTGCATCTCATTTGCATACGTGTTCGTCTCATGCATCCGAGCATTTTCCCCGTTGTCTGTTTTGCAATCCGGCACTCCCACCTCCTCCGGCGCACCCCTCTTGTTTTCCTTTCTTAAGCGGGTGTTAAGCATTCTTGGAATGGACCGAGGCTTGCCACGTGGCCTTGGTATACCACCGGTAGACCACCTGTCAAGTTTCGTGCCATTTGGAGGTCGTTTGGTACTCCAACGGTTAACCGGGTAACCGCAAAGTCCTTTTGTGTGTTGCAGCAAAACCCCCCTCCAAACAGCCCAAAACCCATCTAAGTCACTTCCATGCTCTAGGTCGTTCGATCACGATCGTGTGGGCGAAAACCGCACTCCATTTGGAGTCTCCTAGCTCCCTATGCCTATATAAACACCTCCCTCCTCCGAAATTCGGGCGAAACCCTAGCAAAAATCGTCCCCCGCCTCCACCGGACGTGTCCACTTCGGGCGGACGCATCCCCGCCGCCGCGCCCGACCAACCATAGCGTGCCACGTGGCGCCTCCTCACCGGCGCCGCCGCCGGCCCGCGAGGCCCGCCGGAGGCTCCCGAGCCCGCACGCGGCTCCCCCGCCGCCCGACGCCTCCTTCCTCCCGCGACCACGCCCCGCCGCTCGCCGTCTTCACCGCCTCGCCGGACCCCGAGCCGGCCGGTCCTCGCCGCGCCGCCCGGCCGGTCCTCGCCGGCGCCCGTCTCCGCCCCTCTCCTCCGCCTCCTCCCGAGCTCCTCCGAGGCCGGCCGCCCTCTCCCTCCTCCCTCACCGGCAGCAGCTCCGGCGAGAGCCACAGCGAGCCCCGAGCCCGAGCTCCCGATCCTTATATTTTTGCAATATGTGCTCCTGTTCATTGCATCGCATCTGATCGCATACTGCTCCGTTTCGCACGTGTAATATATTGAAATGTTCGCCTCGAGATGCTCTTCATTTTGTTCCATTATGCCATGTTCATTTGAGTCCATCTTGATGCCCAAATCTCTGGTGCAAGAGTGCTATATGCTGTTACGTGCTATTACTTATCAGAACTTGAGGATTTGTTATTTTTGTTGCATTTGATGTGTGCATCTTATGGGCATGAGCTCTACATGTGTTTTGATGTATGTCATTCCATATTTACAGAGGTGTATGCCATGTATTTTTGTGATCTCTGTGGTGACTAGCACAAACATGCAAACTAGGCTCCATGATGTTTCTGATTTCAGGGACAGTAATTTCTCCAAGTCTGTGACTGCTGTTATTTTGTTGCTATGTATCCATGTGGCTACAGAGAGATCCGTTCATATTTTGGTGATGTTCAGTAAGGATGTTTTGTAGAGATAATTGTGCTCTATCCACCCATGCCCCTGTTTGCAATTATGGAGTGCCATAGCATGTCCTAATCTTGCTCTACTTGTGCTATAAAATGTTCCTGGCAGATTGTTTACGTGTTGTTCAATTTTGCCAAGCTTGTTGTAGTTGATCCATACATGCTATGACTCTGCTCTTGCTATGGATAGCTTCATAAACATGCCATCTTGCTGTAGATATGCTTGTTTTGTCTGAAACCTGTTTACGAAACTTGCTATGTTTACATGGTTGTCATCATATCTTATGGTCCTTTTTGGCTTATGGTCAGTAAGGGACTTTTGTCATATGCATTTAGTAGATTATTTCCATGCCTTGTTTTGCCATGTTAATTTCCTGTAGCATGTTGATTTTTTACTCTGAACATTGCTACCTGATGCTGTCTGGGATCCTGATACCTTTTGCACTTTTGCCATGCTTGTTTGAAGCTGCTGTGGTGTGAACTAGCCGTAGCTCAGTGTTCATCTTTCGTCAAGCATCTCCTATATATTACTTTTATATGCTTTGTTGCTATGTTGGGTGCTGTAGCTTTGTTACTTGATGTATTCTAAGTGCTATCATGTTGTTAATCGCAGATTCGTGTCATTCTTGTTTTGCTTGCCATTTGCAAACCGTGCATCCGTTTCCGGTGATATTTACATCGATTTCGACCGAAATCATCTCATCTTTCTAGTGGCATGCTTGTTTTTGCCAAGTTACTGCCTTGTTTATTCGTTTTCTTCCGGAGCACACATATGCATCGCATGACATATCCCGCATATCATGCATGTTTTGCATCATGTTGCTTGTGCATTTCCCGTGATTGATTGTGGTTCCATTGCTTGTGTTCTTGCTGTGGGTAGAGCCGGGAAACGAGTTCGTGAACGAGGAACCTGTTGAGTACGCTTACAAGGATCAAGCTTTCGACAACTCTGAGAACCTTGCAGGCAAGATGACCATACCCTCGAAATCACTTCTATCTTTGCTTTGCTACTTATTCGTTCTATCGCCATGCTGCGCTACCTACCACTTGCTATGTCATGCCTCCCATATTTTCCATGTCAATCCTCTAACCATCCTTTCCTAGCAAACCGTTGTTTGGCTAAGTTACCGCTTTTGCTCAGCCCTTCTTATAGCATTGCTAGTTGCAGGTGAAGTTTAAGTTGGTTCCATGTTGGAACATGGATATTTTGGAATATCACAATATCTCTTATTTAATTAATGCATCTATATATTCGGTAAAGGGTGGAAGGCTCGGCCTTATGCCTGGTGTTTTGTTCCACTCTTGCCGCCCTAGTTTCCGTCATACCAGTATTATGTTCCTTGAGTCTGCGTTCCTTACGCGGTTGGGTGATTTATGGGACCCCCTTGACAGTTCGCCTTGAATAAAACTCCTCTAGCAAGGCGCAACCTTTGTTTTACCATTTGCCACCTAAGCCTTTTCCTGTGGGTTTTCGCGAGCCCAAGGGTCATCTTTATTTAAACCCCCGGGCCAGTGTTCCTCTGAGTGCTGGTCCAAACTAGAGCCACCTGTAGCGCCACCTTGGGGAAACTCGAGGATTGGTTTTAGTTGTACGTAGTGTTGATCCGGTGTGCCCTGAGAACGAGATATGTGCAGCTCCTATCGGGATCGGGCGGCACATTCGGGCGGCTTTGTTGGTCTTGTTTTACCATTGTCGAAATGTCTTGTAAACCGGGATTCCGAGACTTATCGGGTCTTTCCGGGACAAGGTTTATCCTTCGTTGACCGTGAGAGCATATAATGGGCTAAGTTGGGACACCCCTGCAGGGTATTATCTTTCGAAATCCATGCCCGCGGTTATGAGGCAGATGGGAATTTGTTAATGTCCGGTTGTAGAGAACTTGTCACTTGACTTATTTAAAATACACCAACCGTGTGTGTAGCCGTGATGGTCTCTTCTCGGCGGAGTCCGGGAAGTGAACACGGTTTGAGTTATGCATGAACGTAAGTAGTTTCAGGATCACTTCTTGATCATTTCTAGCTTCGCGACCGTTGCGTTGCTTCTCTTCTCGCTCTCATTTGCGTATGTTAGCCACCATATTTGCTTAGTGCCTGCTGCAGCTCCACCTCATTACACCATCCTTTCCTATAATCTTAAATAGTCTTGATCTCACGGGTGTGAGATTGCTGAGTCCTCGTGACTCATAGATTCTACCAAAACAGCTGTAGGTGCCGACGATGCCAGTGCAGATGATGCAACCGAGCTCAAGTGGGAGTTCGACGAGGAACGTGGTCGTTACTATGTTTCTTTTCCTGATGATCAGTAGTGGAGCCCAGTTGGTCGGGGATATAGCATTTGGGGTTATCTTATTTTCATTTGGATTTTGACCGTAGTCGGTCTATGTGTGGATTTTGGATGATGTATGAATTATATTTATGTATTGTGTGAGGTGGCGATTGTAAGCCAACTCTCGTTATCCCATTGTTGTTCATTACATGGGATTGTGTGAAGATAACCTTTCTTGCGACAATACCACAATGCGGTTATGCCTCTAAGTCGTGCCTCGACACGTGGGTGATATAGCCGCATCGTGGGCGTTACAAAGAGCCACCTACCTCAAGAAGATGCATGAAGAAACACGTTCCACGATCGAGCGCCAAGTACACAACGACTCGCCTCCAAGCTCAACATCAACAAGTCATCAATGGTGTTCCAACCGGCTGATCTAGTATGGTTACATCTATGCAAGGACCGCTTCCCCAAGGAGTGCATGTCAAAGCTACTTCCATGAGCCGATGGACCATTCAAGGTGCTCGCATGCTACAATGACAACACCTATAAGATCGACATTCCACGTGACAAGTACAACATAAGCGACATCTTCAACGTCAAAGACTTGGCCAAGTACCATAGTGATGATGACCATGATCCGTGGACGGATCTCTCCCAAGGGGGGAGATGATGTGGAGCATCCCTCAACTACCCACTCGGACACTCCATCACCCCCACAAGCACCGAGAGGACCAATGACAAGAGCACGTGCATGCGTCATCGAGAACGAGGTTAACTCTGTCCTCATCCAGCTCCATTCAAATTCACGCGAGAGTTGGGTCCTACCTCAAACGGAAATGTTGTGCATTTTTAGGTATGAAGAAAATGACCGTGATGAGGCCTAGACGGAGACCTAAGTACCCAAGGAGAAGGAGGAAGAAAGCCACGGGAAGTGCCAAGGAGAAGAGGCCATGGACACTCCGGGTGCCCAGCCCCCGCTGCCTCCGGGTGCCCGGGCCTTCGGCCACACCCTGGACCGGTCATCTGGTCACCCCGGGTGCCCGGCCAACTTGGTCCCGGGTGCCCGGCCAGGACCTGGGCATCGCCCAGCCAGCCCCGGGTGCCCGGGCCCTCAACCCCGGGTGCCCGGCCCCTCCTGCGCCGGCCACTAGCCCCTCCCGGTGCCCGCACATTGGACCCCCGTGTGCCCGAGCCTAGGACCCCTGGGTGCCCGGTCCCTCTCCGCCGGGTCCCTGACCGGTCCGGGTGCCCGGGCCCCTTTCCACCGGGTGCCCGGACCCCTCCGAAGGCCTGCGTGCATCTTTGGGCTTTTGCCATTGTATCCCTCTCCCCCTATTATTTCATCTCTAAACTATAAGTACCCCCACCTAGCTCATTAGAGGAATAGAAAAGATTTAGATGAGACATTTGTGAGCTTTGCTCTTCTCCCCACCTCCTTCGGAGATCAAGGCCTCCTAGAAGAGGATCCACTTGTTGAATCAAGACCTCCACCTTGGAGTAGACTACCACCATCAAGACCTCAGCTCTAAGGAGTGGGATGAACTTTATCATTGTATCTTTCCTTTAATTGTGTTTGTGAACTTGTGGATCTTGTGATGCTATCTTAGTGGATGTGTAATTGAGTATTGTTGGAGTGATTTCCTCTTGTGTTCTTGTGTGTTCTTGCTCTTTCCCCCTCCAAGTGTGAAAACATCCCTTCTAGGGTTTCACCCTACAATAGCAAGACATTTCGACAATGGTAAAACAAGTCCCGCAAGACCTCCCAACGTGCTGACACCCTAATATTAGCCACGCGTATCTCATCTCAGGCCACGGCGGATGAGCGACGCGTACAGGTGCCAAAATACCCCAAGTTGCCAAGGGGCGGCCCCGCACAATGCTCTAGTTTGGGACCAACACCATCAGCACTGGCCCCCTGTATTAGGTTGAATAACGAACCTCGGGTAGCGCTAAGTCCCTATGCGTCAAATTTATTATAGTGTTTAGTTATTAGGTTGGGTTAAAGTTAAAACCAATGTTGGGCCTTGCTGGAAGAGTTTTAATCAAAGCAAACTATCAAGAGGGGCCCATAAACCCTCACCTTGTTATGGATGCAAAATCAAGGAACATAACACCGGTATGACGGAAACTAGGGCAGCAAGAGTGGAACAAAACACCAGGCAAAAGGCCGAGCCTTCCACCCTTTACCGAGTATATAGATGCATTAATTAAATAAGAGATATTGTGATATCCCATGATATCCATGATATCCCTGTTACAACATGGAACAACCTGCAACTGCACTTGCAACTAGCAACGCTATAAGAGGGGATGAGCAAAGCGGTAACATAGCCAACCAATGGTTTGCTAGGATGGTGGAAAATGTTAGAGGCTATCATGGCAATTTGGAAGGCTTGGTGAACAAGTGGTAGGTAGCGCGACATAGCGATAACATCGAGACAACTAGCAAAGCAAAGATGGTAGTGAGACCCAAGGTGATGGTCATCTTGCCTTAAATACCGCTAGGAAGAAGATCGAGTCCATGACGTAGACGAACCAACGTAGTCGAATGGATCCTCACCATCGCAACGTAACTGGAACTATCGAGAAGGAGCACAACCGGAAAGAATCAAACAATATGGTAAACACACAGGCATAAACATGACATCGAAAAGAACACATGCTACATGCACGATGAACATGAATGCATATGAAGAATGCAACAGACGGAGCTAAGGGGCTACCGGTACGAGGGATTGGATGCCGGGAAATACAAAGGTGGTGGAAAGATGGAGATGGGCAATCTCTTGGCAAACCAAGCATGCCACTGGATAAATTGGAAGATTCTAGTTGAAAATGATTTAAAGATCACCGGAAACGGATGCACGGTTTACAAATGATGAGCAGAACAAAATGCAATGCAAAGCTGTATAAAACAGCAACATGCTAAGTTGGATGCAACATTTAAATCTGCTACAACACTCAAATATGGAAAAACATGGCATGCCATTGAAGTACATAACACACAGCACAAAACATGATCACTGAACTATTTCTAAAACTTACTAGATCATCACCAAAACAGCATGGTAAAAATACTGGACATTGCAGTAAACAGATTCGGGATGCAATGTTTGGGGCTCGTAAACTGCATGCAACATGAACTTATCATTGCAAAGTAGAACATGGAATTCATGTACTAAATGCGCTTAACAAAACTCCCTTACTGAACATGCTCCAAATCTCTACGAATATGATGATAGCATCAATGCAAAATGGCAAGTCATATAAGCAGTACGGTGATGATGGTGTTGGTCCCAAACTAGAGCACTGTGCGAGGCCGCCCCTTGGCAACTTGGGGTATTTTGGCACCTGTATGCGTCGCTCATCCGCCGTGGCCTGAGACGAGACTCGCGCGGCTACTATCAAGGTGTCAGCACGTCGGGAGGTCTTGCTGCAATTGTTTTGCCATTGTCGAAATGTCTTGTGCACTGGGATTCTGAGTCTGATCGGAGGGTCCCGAGATGGAGGATTGTCTCCGTGGATCGTGATCTTGTCTTTGGCTAAGTTGGGACCCCTGCATGGTTTAAGGTTTCAAGAGCCGTGCCCGCGGTTATGTGGCAGATGGGAATTTGTTAATATCCGATTGTAGAGGACTTGAACTAAACTCAACTAAAATACACCAACCGCGTGCGCGAATGTCTCTTTTTGGGTGTGTTCGAGAAGAGAACACGGTTGGGTTATGTTTGAACGTAAGTAGTTCAGGATCACTTCTTGATCATTACTAGTTTGCGACCGTTTGTGTAGTTTCTCATCTTACTCTTGTACTCGTAAGTTAGCCACCATACAATGCTTAGTCGCTTGCTGCAACCTCAACACTTATCCATTCCATACCCGTTAAGCTTTGTTAGTCTTGATACCCATGGGATTGTTGAGTCCTCATTGCTGACAGATTAATAAAACCACAGTTGCAGGTACAGGTAATGCGATGATCCGACGTGAGAGCGATGTTTGCTTGTTTTGGAGTTCTTCTGCTTCTTCCTCGATCAGGGCATAGGTTTCGGGTCGGCAGCCTGGGCTAGCAGGGTGGATGTCATTTGAGTTTATGTTTGTGCTTCATCCATAGTCGGATGTTGTTCTCAGTTTGATGTTTGATGTATTCTTGTTCCCAGCTATTATGTAATGGTATGATGTAATGATATCCACCTTGAAAAAGCGTTTCAATATGCGGCTCTATCCTTGGTGGGACCTTCGAGTTCCTCTCGGATAGGATCGCATATTTGGCGTGACAGCAACATCTACAAAAAGGAGTTACTGCCACAAAATCCAAGAAACATTGACAAACTTGTTATGGCAGGATTTGCGAAATGGATCAAGAGCCATATAAGCTTTTGAATTGCACTGTCAGTTTTTTTAATATACTGAGTACATAAGATGATCAGCTTGTCTACTTTCTAACCATAGGTTAAGAAGATATGGGAGGACGGGAAGGCAGTTAATGATGCCCTTTACGCACTAGCAATGGGTCCTAATACTCCAGTAAGACAATATGAATCTTGCGTTGTTGGAGATGTGCCTTACAACACCCTTGCATGCGACAAAGGCAGGAAGACACAAAATAGTACCATCATGAGCACGTATAAGTACGGCGAAGAGACAACTGAAATGTATGCTAACATAACAGACATTGTTTGCACTATATCTCCATTTTCTAGGTTCATCGGTGTGTGGTTCTGTTGCGCTGTCGTTGGTTTAACTTGTTTCTAGGATCGCAAAACCCAGAGCTGATGATTATTTCAAATCCATCATTGTCAAGGAGGCGTACCACACCAACGAGCCTTTTATTTTGGCAAATCAAGCAACATAGATATTTTTCTTGGAAGACACATTTGCACGTAGCGATGACTAGAGAGTATTGCAAAGATTTGAGCAGAGGAATTCGTATAATGAAGTTGCACAACAAGATGATGCTTACACTGCTCCTGATGTAGAAGATTCCATAGATGTTCCTAATATCTTTGAGAACCATCACGTCAATGGCGCTGGCGAAAAGATTGCCTGTCGGGCTGTGGACATACGAGAGTTGATCAATAAGATGCCAACGTTCGAGGACATTGTGGATGAAGAAGAAGATGACACTGGGGGGATTACGATTCAGACTGATACACATGGCGAAGATGTTGACGTTGCTGCTGCAGATGATGATTAGATTGCCTTTGTCGTATTTGCCTATCAGAAGATGTTTTTTCATCTACTATGTGAAATTGTGTTTGCCATGACAATTGAAACCTGATGAAGTTGTTGTTTAGTATTTTGATGTGAGAACATCAGTTTTTATGTACGTTCGTTTGTGTTTGGTGATTGTATGACCACTAAAATATGATGACATTGTTGTTTAGTTGTACTCATATTTGGCTGTGAAACTTGTGTTTGATGACATAGTTTGTTGTTGGCCTGCAATTTTCTCGACGTCTTCGAATGGGAACAAAGCTGACCCGACAGGGCCTCTGCTAATTTATTTAACTATTAGCAAAAGGGCCTCTGCTATTTATTTATTTATGAGCAAAAGGGGTTACCACCGGATTTCCGTTAACAGAAATCATTAGATGTTCACAACACTATGCCCAGCCTGCTAAACAGGTTTCATTCCTTACTAGTTTCAGCAATGTGCTCATGTCATAGCCACTGAATACATCACGAGTCCTACAGACACTGCAAATAAAGATACAATCATCCTAGAGAGCACATCGATTTTTCCCATTATCTTCACATGCTCTTTCATCTCCTCATTGTTGTCAAGGCCGTTCAACAGTTGTTGCTTGGCCATGATCAGAGGAACTGCATCTTTAACCTTTTGCTTTGTATCGTCCTCTTTTGTTGTTCCTTCAGTTACTTGTCCAACACCCCAACCTACTGGTATTGCGATTCCTAGGCTAACCAAATAATCAGCATAGTTGCATTCCCGCACATCAGCAACTTCCCAGAAATACAAATCACACGAATCTTCCCTTTGCTGCACGAATCAAATTGGAAGATCATCAACCAAACTATTGAAAAAATTAGCAACTGAAAGCAGCGGAACAACACTTAAACATATTATTACCCCATGATTCGGGCATTTGAAGAAGAGACGGCCAGGGTTGAGGTTTGTGGTTGAGACGCGACAGATGACTCTGCGTGATTTGCAGCAGTGGCACCACACCAATGGAAGTGGGTTGCGATGAGCAACCGGCTGCGGTGTGTGTGCCGGAGGGGGTGTGATAAGACCCATAGGCGATGGTACGGGTGGCGACTTGGCACATATGTGGTTGTTGCATGCTGAGGAGTAGGTGGACGAGCCGCCAGCGGACATGGTTGTTCCGGCCAGAGCTTCTGATGCTAGGCAGAGTAAATAGAGAAGAGGAGAAGCAAACGTTGGATATGTCAGTTTCATTACTTGCAGAGTAGCATAGCACCATATATAGTCACAGCCTGTGTTTGGATTCAAACCAGCTACAGGAGCATGTCTCTCATTTTTCAAAAACTCAGGAACGTCTCTTTACTGGTACACTAGCTTGTTCTGTACGCCTTCTCAAGTCTTTGATTTTCTTTTCTTTTTTGCGAGGAAGGAAGGAGGAGAAAATCGAGGGTTCCTGGGACTCGAACCCAAGACCACTCAATTGAAAACCAAGGGTGCTAGTCACTTATTTGGCGAACGTTCCCTGGGAGGAGGAAGGCTAATGAACGCATTTTCCTCGCAGTTTTAGTTGTGACGCAAGATCAAATGGTATCAGCTTCTGGAATGTTATCTAGCGAACGAGCCCAGTTTTTCTGTTCTTCCTATATATAAAAAATATGCTACTTGGTGTTGGCTTAGTCAACAAACGATTGTGCCAACCTTGATCGTTGAATGGACATTCGACGTCTGTCGAGTTTCTTCCATCTCTTCTTCCTCCAGCCGCCAAAGACAAAGGCGGGACCACATGCTCCTGCCTCCCACAGCTAGTTGTGCTGCCGCGCACGCATCATGGCCACATTGCGCCCTAAAACTCTGCGCATCTTCCCCGGCTCCTGTTCGCTCCCGTCCGACGCCTCACTATCGTCCTCTGCCTTGGTTCGCACGCCGCGGTGCCGCCCTCCGGTGTTGTCAACATTTTCAACAACCGAGAGGAATAAGGAGAGAATTGTACATGGTGAGGATGACAGTAGGGACCCACCAGGATCATGGAAGTAGGCAAGCAATTGCCTCCTTTATTACAAGAAAAAAAGGGTTCCTCCTTATGGTTTCCGGTCATCTGGGTTGCACACCACTGTCAACATAGTCAATAAGCGAGATAACTGCACAAGGAGCGGCAGATACCCGAGACCCAGCAGCACGCGCAATATTTTTTTGTTTTCACGACAGAGAAGGGTATCAACTGGGTTGTGCCGGAGCTGTGGCCCGTCTAGCCCAAGCTTTTATTTCACATGTTTACCACATGACCAGCCCAGTTTTTTTCCGTTTCTGAAAATGGCTAGCCCAGCTATTTTGTTTTTTGGAGAATAACAAACGTAGGCCTACTTGCTTTTCTACGCCCTGCTGGCCCGGAAATCTTTCAAGATGAGCAGGGATGCAATCGGGCTAGCCCAGAAAATGGGCTATAAGTAATAAGAAATGGGTTGTAAAATGAAAAATACAGCAAACAAGCAATTAGTTCCAAAATACTTTTTCTTTCAGAATTTGATATTTTAAATTTCATTGTTTTTGTGCGGGTAAATTTCCATTGGATTTAAATTAAGGTATCTTTAGTATTTAAATTAATTTGAATCTGGATTGAAATTTTAGGTTGTATGTTGTTTGAGATAGATTTGGAGCCTGACTTGTGGGTCTACTAGGTTGACGTGCACGAAAGGCTTTGTCAACTTACTCCACAAACGATTCTAGCAGTAGTGACCGATATTGAAGAAGTAGCACGGCCGTTGGATGTTAATCCAACGGCCGTGCTACTTCTTCAATATCTAATCTTCTTGCTCTAGCAACCCAAACCAGCGCCAGTGGGACTACCTGCTCCTGCCACCCGTGGCCAGCTATGCTACCGCACGGGCCGCACTGCCCCACCCTACTAAATCGCTAGCCAGGCTATTCCTCTACTCACCCACACCACATGTTATTTTCCGATGACGGCAGCCGAACAAGTAAACCCTCGTACTCCCCACCGCAACCACTTCTGATCCTTCCCCGGCTCTAGGTCATTCCCTTCCTAGTCCTCGCCGTCGTCCATCGCCCTGGTGCTCTCGGTGCGACGTGGTCAACATGGTCAACGAACGACATCCATCGGAAGAGGACTGTACGTGGAGAGGCTAATAGATGGCTCCACGGTTGCACGGAAGGAAGCCTCCTTATTACACACAAAATAATGATTCCTCCACTTGACAGCAGGGACCCACCGAAAGGGCCTCTGTATTTCGTGAAAAAACGTTCCTCCTGCTGACAGATTGCACCCACCAGCAATAGCATCGCACACAAGGAAGTGCCTCCTTATTACGCACAAAAAAATGAATACTCCCCTTGCTATCTGGGACCCACCATAGTTGGAGGCTGACTTGTGGGCCTACTAAGTTGACACAGACAGAGGGCTTTGTCAACTTAGTCAATATGAACGATTCTAGCTCCAGTGACCGTACAATGTCCATCCAATGGTCGTAGTGCTTCTTCAACCTCTGGTCTTCTTTCTCCAGCCGACCAAACTAGTGCCAGTCGTGCCGCCTGGTCCTGCCTCCCGAGGCCGGCTTTGCTGCCGTGCAAGCCTCACCGCCCCAACCTACTCCCATCGCTGGCTGGCCATCCCTGTACTCACCCAGGCCTGTTGTTATTCTCCGGCGATGGCTGCCTCACACAGCAGCCCAACCAGTAAAACCTCATACTCCCCACCGCATGGGCAACCACTTCCAAGTCTTCCCCGGCTCCGGGTTGTTCCCTTCCTAGGCCTCGCCGTAGTCCACCGCCCTGGTGCTCTCGGCGCGGCATGGTCAACATGGTGAACGAACGACATCCATCGGAAAAGATCTGTACGTTGAGAGGCTGACAGCTTGGTCCACATCCGCACGCAAGGAAGTGCCTCCTTATTACGCGCAAAATAATGATTCCTCCACCTGACGGTAGGGGCCCATTGGAAGGGCATCTGTATTTCGTGAAAAAAATGTTCCTCTCGCTGACAGCTCGAACCCACTAGCTATATCTTCGCACGCAAGAAAGTGCCACCTTATTACGCACACAAAAATGAATACTCCCCCTGCTATCTGGGACCCACCATAGTTGGAGGCTAACTTGTGGGCCTACTAAGTTGACATGGACGGAGGGCTTTGTGAACTTAATCAATACGAATGATTCTAGCTCCAATGACTATACGATGTCCATCCAACGGGCATAGTGCTTCTTCAACCTCTAGTCTTCTTCCTCCAGCCGCCCGAACTAGCGCCGGTCGTGCCGCCTGCTCCTGCCTCCCGTGGCCGGCTTTGTTGCCGCGCAGGCCTCACCGCCCCAACCTACTCCCATTGTTGGCCTGACCATCCCTGTACTCATCCAGACCTACTATTATTCTCCGGTGACGGTAGCCTCACACTACAGCCCAACCAGTAAACCCTTATACGCCCCTCCGCATGGGAAACAACTGTCGAGTCTTCCCCAACTCCGGTTCATTCCCTTCCTAGGCCTCGCCGTTGTCCACCGCCTTGGTGCTCTCGGCATGGCGTGGTCAACATGGTCAGGGAATGACTTACATCGGAAGAGGACTGTATGTGGAGAGGCTGATAGCTGGGTCCACGGCCGCAGCAAGGTAGTTCCTCCTTATTACGCGCAAAATAATGATTCCTCCACCTGACAGTAGGGACCTACCAGAAGGGCCTCTGTATTTTGGCTTAGCTGTATTTTGCGAAAAAATGTTTTCCCCCGTGACAACTGGGACCCACCAGCTATATCTTCGGACACAAGGAAAGTGCCTCCATATTAGGCACAAAAAAGATGAATCCTCCCCCTGACAGCTCGGACCGACCATCAATAACTTTGCACGCAAGGAAGTGCGTCCTTATCCTCCCTGCCACACGGGACCCACCTGGTCGAAGCGTACGTAGCATTGTCGCGAACGTGTACACACATGTCGGTCGATCGGACTCTCTGCAACGACGAACGGTGGCCGAGCAAGCAGTGGCACGTGTAGTAGTAGAGCCCCCGGCCTAGCAGTTCAAGCAGTCCCTTGTAGACCGTGTACACGTATGTACAGCCACATGCCAAAAAATATGCCAGGTACGTACATATGGGCGGCGTCTCGAATGCGTACTCGCGCATACGTACAACCACGACTCGTGTACATGGAGAGCCAACGGACGACAGCAACGCCATCTTGTTCATCGGGCAGCCAACCGGCTGGGTCGAAAAAGAGAAACAACGTCTTGTTCATCGGGAGGCAATAGACTGGGTCGGAATGCGTCCTGTTCAATGGGAGCCAACCGGCTTAGACGGAACAGCAAAAATGGGGTCTGGGGTACCGTAGTACAGAGGAAACGGCCTTCTGTTCGACCGTCTATGGTCGAAACAGGGTCATGTTCATCAGGAGGGGTGTGGCCTACCGCAAAACGGAGGAAACGGGGTTGTGTTGGAGCGCTATAGTCGAAATGGGGGTCCTGTTCATCGGGAGGGGTGTGGCGTACCGCAGAACGGAGGAAACGGACTTGTGTTGGAGCGCCATGGTGGAAATGGGGGTCCTGTTTATTGGAGGGGTGTGGTGAACCACAAAACGGGACTCCACGGGCTACTGTTCACCCACCGTCGACTTCCTTCAGCCTCCACCTACACTGCTCATCTACCGCGTCATCCTCCTGCCTCCACCATCTACTGTTCATCCACGGGGTACTGTTCATCCAGCCCTCCACCACCTACTATTCAACCAGCCCTTCCCGGGGTCCAATTCATCCACCGCCAACCAGCTCGGCTGTGGCAGCCTCCTCTCGAGGTCTTGTTGATCCAGCGTCAACGACCTATATATACTACCACGGGCTACTATTCTTCCAACCCCCACCAGGAACTGTTCATCCAACCCCAACCACGTACGTCTTGACTCGTTCATCAAGCGATCGATCGGGTTCATCAAGAAGCAGCAGCGCATAGCGATCGATCACTCGGGTTCAGTTAGCAGCAGCAGTGAAGGAATCGCTCGGGTTCAGTTAACAGCCAAGCGATCGATCGCTCGGGTTCAGTAACTTGCCAGTGCAATCGCTCGGGTTCAGTAAGCGAATGCCTCGCTCGAGTTCAGTTTGAGCCCATAGCCTCACACACACACGCGTACGTGTACGACAGAAACGTGCAATCCCTCCGTGCATCGCTCGGCCCTGACCACCCACCGTAACTGGGAACTCCCTGACATTTTCCTTGCCCTCACTTCTACCACGATTTTTCCATCATGGACGACCCAAATAATGTCATCCAGGTGCATCTCCAGCCCGCCCAGGATGAAAAGCCCATTCTTGTCATGATTTTTTGTCATAGAAGTAGGACCCCAGCACATCTATGGTGATACCGGGTTTTGTCACAATTATCGTGATAGAAGTGTCATAAGCATGACAGAAAAAATTTGTTCGGCCCAAAATGTCACGGGTGTGTCTTTTTTTGTAGTGAACACGACGACAAGGCTCCTGCAGTTTTTACCCAAGTTCGGGCTGCTGATAAGCATAAAACCCTACTCCTACTTTGGTGGATTGGATTGAGGAACACGACGACACGCAGCGCTCAAGCCCGGTAACTGGCCTCGGGGGAGCTGCTACGCGAGTACAAGTGTGAGAGGGTCTGAATCCTTCTCTAGGTTGCTTTGGACCTCCTTTTATAGCCAAAGGGGTTAACATCGTGGCAAAATAGACATTACTTTGTGATTAGATAGCTTATAGTGCTATCATACCTAACTCTGGCTCTTAGGACAAAATGCCATAAATGCTACCTTTGGTGGTGCATGGTCCGGGTGCAACCCCGGCAAGCTTATATCGCCGCTTAGCCATCTTCCGCTTATCATCTTGACACGCTCTTAGACAGGCATCAAATGGGTGTTATCTGTGTTCTAGCAAGCCGCCAGATGCTTAGTGAGAGCCACTTAGTTGCCTGGGGGCTTGACACCGCACCGATAAGTGACTGGCATCATGATGCGGTGGAGGGGTGGTAACTGGCATGCGCCTTCCGGGGCAGGGCTTGCCAGGCCTTCTTGGAGGGGTGCGCGATTTGGTCTCTGGTCACCCCGGAGGCGCGGCTCGCATAGTTTAGTTTGCTTCTACTTGCTGTGTTGACCTTGCCGGCCTCGCCTTGCCGGCCAAGGAGACTTCTCTTGGAATCTTTGACTCATATATTTGGTTTGGTCTTCTTGATATGCTCCTTGATCTCACGAAGAACGATTTCGCTGGCCCAGCCTTGTGTCATGTGTTGGTGCTGAATGCATGATTGTAAGCATGCCTGTGTATGAGTCTGGTCAACAAACGCGAATGTTTGTTGCACCGTCAGGAGCCCCCAGGCCTGGTCCATACATGTTGACGGGCATCATTGGGGTAGGCCCTAACAAATGCATAGGCAGGCACCTAGACTATGCCACGGCGGGATCGATGTATTCCCTGATATCTTGTTTGCTTCTTCATTAACCTGGGATTGAATCAGTTCCCCGTTTTCCCGCGAGTCGTGTTGAATGACATGCGGCTGCCCACATAATGGTCCGCGAGCCGCCCACGTTCACGGGGAGGTAACTGCCATTTTACTCATCCCGCTACCATTGCGGTTTCCGCCACGTACGCTGCTTGCATTGCGCAAGGTTGGTGTGGATGCGCAGGGCACGGAAACGAGTGCCATGCCAGAAAGCTCGACACCGCGGATAGGCGCAAGAGGGCTGTCAGTGATTCTGGATGTTGCCAGTGATGCAGATGGGCTGGATTGGTGGAGCGTGGTGGTTGTCACAGGGTAGTGGGGAGCCAGCCCCTGCCACGCCCCACTATAAAAAGGGAGCACAGAGGTGGGCAAAAGGACTCACCCGCAAACCTCTTTCTTTTTCTCTTGATCGTCCTCCACCATGGTGAGGGGGAGAGGGCGCGGTCGTGCTTCGGCGATGGTGACAAGGGCCTCTTCTCGGCAATGCATCCCTACCCCAGTCAGGGACGCAGGGATAGAATGCAGCGCAGAGGGGAGTGTTGCAGGACGTGGACGTGGTCGGCGAGCTTCTCGGGGCCGGGGAATACGCGGCGGCACTCCGGTGGCTCCTCCCCCAGCTGCCCTGGCTCCAAGGGAGGGCCATGTTGGGGACACGCCACTGGAGTTTATCTTTAGGCTACGCAATCCCCCCCCCCCCCGCAGCCGTCTTTGGTTTCCTACTCCTTTTGCAAGGGTAATGGAGGTTGAACAGCCGCACGGGTTGAAGCTCCACATGAGGGGTTGCTGTAATGGCAACATACGGGTGGATGTTGAATTCCCCGCACCTCACGTGATGCTTCTCCGTCGCGGCTGGAAAACCATCGCACATACCCATAGCTTGGCGGAGGGGCACGTCCTCCATTTTTAGTTAATGGAGGCAGACCCCCTCTCCATCAAGGTCTTTGGGTGTTCGGGTGCTGCACAGAGAGCTCGACCGAGATGAAAGCTCCTCCTCGAGTGACAGCGACGAAGAGGACACTGACGGTGAAGACGACGGTGCCGAACAGGACGACGGAGGCTCGGACACCAGCTGAGCGCCGGATGCACCATCACCATCACCCAGGCGCCGGCAGCACCATCATCTTCACTTGGTCTTCTTCTCGGCAGAGCGATTTGCCAGGGCGTTGGGTGTGGATGCTTCCGCCTCCTCCAGTTGGACTCCGGTAGGCTTCCTCATAGACTCCAGCTTCGTCTACCCTGCCGGTGTCCCTCGTACCACGTTCCTCTGGTCCTGGCGGTGGTGACCAGGGCATTGCCTGGCCACTCCTTCCGCCCTTCTGGCTTCGTCCTCGCCCTCCCGATCTTGTCATGCTACGTCCCGCGGGCCCTGACGGGTCAGGCTGGCATTCTTCCCAGGCACTCCTTTTGCCCTCTTCACCTCCCACTACAACTCCTAGAAGGAGAGGGACAAGAAATACATTACGGGCACTTATCTTTTTTCAATCTAAAAGATGTAGGCATCTTCCAAACTTTAGTTGAAATCATGTAATCTTCCATCCATGCTTGTACCATGTATAGTTTGTACTTGTTTATCCGTGTTTTAATGAAAAAAGAAATACCTGCCAGGCACTTGTGCATGTATCATGTCCATGCTAAGGAATGACTCCTCAGTATTTCTAGGTAAACAAGGTTTCCTGGCAAGATATCTTGTTAGTCCCTTCCGTTGCTGCCGCCGGACCCGTCCTGACAGGTTAGGAGCATGGATGGAAAACGGCCCCTTGTCAATCCCTTTCCAAATGCTACTACAACCATCCTGGCTAAAGTGAATATTCGAATCAAAGGATGGGAGTACAAATGTTGAGGGCGACAAGTTTTTTCTACGCAGAAGCTTTTCATACAAGAATGCACTCATGGATGGGAGAGAAACATATCTGTGCTTGTTGTCCTTCTTATTGCTCCAGTAAGAAGGATCTGCCGGGGGTCAATATGCAAGGCTGCTCTCACTTCTTCCTTTCGAGGAGTTTATCCGTGGCAGGGGCCCTGCTGATAGCACCAGGGACGAAGCTAGAAAAAATGTTCACTAGTGTCAACCGCTACCCACGCTAAGCCTCTAGCAGAAATTATAGTGGTGCAACAACATATATAATGGCCGAGAGCGATATAAAGAGCAACTATATGCAACAAGATGGTGATATTATTAATACATAAAAAATCATACCGAGTAGCAAGTATTGGCTGAGCGAAGTCATAAAATAACACTTCTTTACATATACCGGAAATAATAGGCAAAAAGATAACTTTGGAAGTTTTCATTTGTAACTTTCTGGAAAGGATGAACGGAAGAACATATTATATTCACAACAATAGTAAGAAATAAATAATGCAGAAAATAAGTATCATTAAGGAAAAAATAAAGTGATACAAGACTCGCATTTTATAACTTCCCTTCTTGATCTTTCATCTTCTTAAATATATCAATCACGTCATCATTTGTTATTGTAGAAAATATGTCTTTCTCCACATAGCAAATCAGGCAATCACTCATGAACTCATCACCCATTTTGTTCCGCAAAACACTCTTGATGATATTCATTGCTGAATAGCATCTCTCCACTGATGTTGTGGTAACTGGAAAAATTAGCACCAACTTGAGAAGTTGATATACCAAAGGAAAAGCAAGATGCCTTTTAGTTTCCACCAACACTTTAGCAAGATCAGCAATGCCATCCAAATTGGCAAATCTTTGGTCCGCTCGGACATTGTCTATGAAAATCTGAAGTTCATGACCAAGATTCATCAATTGTGTTGAATTGAAATCATCAGGATAAAACTCGGCTAGCTTCAATAAACTATCCAAGTTAAAATCTGCGAAGGAGTTTTTTGGGATGAAAGAAGAGATGTGGATAAGAAGTGCAGAATTCACTTCATTGAATCTATCATTGAACTCTCGAAGTTGCCAATCAATAACAGAATGAAGGCACTCTATTTGGTAATGATGAATATTATTAATATTGGTTATTTTTCTTGGCTTATTCCTATCAACATAGTCATCATGTTGTTTAGCTTAGGAATGTCATGTTCCTCATAGAATGAATATACCTTCTCCAGAAGTGATTCCCATCCATCATCTCTTAGTTGATATAGATCGTTTCGTGTTGACTTCACACATGACATGGCATTCAAGATATCTTGATCCTTTTGTTGTAATGCATGGGATAGAGTATTGTCGCCCCCTAATATATGGAACATCATGTGCAAATAGAACACAAAATCAAAGGTTCCAAAATATGACAGAAGGCCCCGTGCTTCACTTTTCTTGGAATCCTTCTTGCCTTCATTTGTTACATAATTTAGGAAACTAACAATTGATGGGAACATCTATATTAAGCTTGAGAGGGTTCTATAGTGAGAACCCCAACAGGTGTCTCCCGCCATTTGAAGTGATTGGTCTTGATTTAGCACTGTGCCGGTACTAATTCGTCCACTACTTATGGCTTTCTTACATTTTCTTGGTTACTCTCTCTGATCATGTCTTTTCTTTTTCAAGAAGCTCCGACCACATTAAACATAAGAGAAATCATATAAAAGAAATCCGCAATATCTTTATTCTTCTTTGAAATTGCCACTATAACCAATTGAAGTTGGTGAGAAAAACAATGCACATAATATGCTGACCTATTCTCTTCCAAAAATTTGGCTTTCAATCCATTGAACTCACCACCCATGTTGCTTGCGCCATCATAGCAGTGCCCTCTAACTTGTTTGAAGCTCAATCCAATATTAGCAAGCAATTTTTCAAGAGCTGACTTGAGACACGTTGCAGATGTTTCACTGACATGTACAACTCCAACTAAATGTTCTAGGATTAGTCCAAGCTTGTCAACATATCTCAAGACAACAACCATCTGTTCTTTATCTGACACATCCGAGGCCTCATCAATCAATAAACTGAAAACATCAGCACCAATCTCTTCAAGAATAGAATCCAACGTTATTTGTGAAAAACAAGAGAAAGTGCCATTTTGATTGCTCACAACAATATATGTCAATATAAACTGCATGAAATAAATATATAGTAGTGAATAGTGATGGTTGTTATTCACCTTGGCAAAATAACTCACAAGTTCTTTTTGAATATCTGGACACACCCATTTGCAATTATTTGGAGCATTCTGAATGACTACCTTCCTTACATCCTCATTATGATTTGCTAATGTTTGTACCAACTCTCAAAAAATTCCCCTTATTTTTTGAATCCTCCGATTCATCATTGCCATGGAAAGCTAAACCTTGATGTAGCAAGTATCTAACCGATTAAACAGAATTATTCAGCTGAATATGGTTTTGCTTCTTTGGGATATCGGTTTGCCTGTTAATGGCAACCTTAATGGACTGGTTTTGATTCATTAAAGCATCACAACTTTTAACAGCTACATTGTGAAAGCTATTAACCTCACCCTCATGAGTATCTAGTCTTTTTTTCTTATTCCAAAAAGAGAAACCTTTAACAACAAATGCATCATTACCACCTTGGCCATCGATGCAATCTCTAAATAGATAGCAACACAAGCAAAATGCCTTATGTACCTTATCATTGTACTCTAGCCAATGATAGTCTTTAAACCATTTTGGATTAAATCTCCGTTCAGCTCCCACTATGGTTTTTTGAGGATAATTAAAGCCTTCTTGTGGTCTGTAAGGTCCTTTATTTAAATATATTCTTCTAATCTCATCTTGCTTCTTAGGATTCTTCGTGTATTTCCCAATTCTTTTTTGATCAGCTGGATCATGAGGAAGCGCATCTAAATTAATTTCCGCTAGAGGTGGAGGAGTAGTACCAATATTTGATGCAAGATCTTGTCTTGGTCTAACTGGCCTTGAAGTCCCTGCCACATTACTATCTCGTGCTGGTCGTTTCCCTTTCAACAAAAATTTATCCATATCCTTCTAGTCCTTGTCAAATCGAAGAAAACAAACTCAAAACATTACCTAGCCAATAGCCATCATGAAATCAAAGTACATGTAGAATTGTAGACAGTCTAGAGATCAAGAGAGAGAGTGCAAATTACTTGGGATGGGAAGAGCCAACAATTGCAAATAAAATATTATGCACTGACAGACGGTCGGCCGATGTCAACATTGACCCGATGAAGTGGCGTCGTGTTCGCCATCGTTTGTCGCTGATTCGTTGCGGCGGCAGCGGAATTAGGGATCGAGATTAGGAGGCGAAGAGACGAGGGCGTCCGTCTGTTCGTGTACAGGTACAGGCGTACAGCAGCCGAGTAGCATACATCCATTAATTGATACTACATAGAGACGTGCGTACGCATTGGGCCTGGCCTTGTGTCATTGTTTGCTGCCGTAGGCTGTTGATTTTTTTAGAACTTAATGGTTGTTATGGGCTAAGGCTTTTGGGATTAGCTGCTCTGCTGCTGGGCTAGGGTCAATGGAATTTTTGGGCTGGGGTCAGACGTATTTTTGTTAATACTTATTAGCTGAATAGCCAGAAGGCACTGGTGTCAATTGACACCAGTGGCTATATTGGAGCTCCGTCCCTGGATAGCACATGGGAGAAAATAGCAGCATATGATCTTCCCTTAGATGGATTGGTTGTCATAGCAAAAATATACTTAATGAAACATGCATGCAAGTCTTAGGCGCCAACGCTTTGTTTTATTATCTTTGCATGGGGTCTACGCCTGGCTTTGTACAAAGGGTTAAATTCACATCGGCAAGGCTTGTACAAATGGTGGATGCCGGGGCTAAGCCCGGCAGCCGCGCCTTACGGGTACATTTTACGAAGATGCTCAATATTTCCATGAGTTTTGCATTTGATGCCATCTAGGTCTCCTGCTGGACTGCGCCAGATCTGGTGACTTGTACTACCCGTTAAGTGCATTCCCACTTTGGTGTCAACTTGTTGGAACCCTTGGTGGACTGAACGCGCCTAAGGACAAGGTCGCCTTCTTCAAGGCTCCGAGCATGAATACTGCGGCTATGTGTCGCGTGAAACCACGACCACCTATGGGACCAGGAGGCCCGTTGTTGGTTCGGCAGGGGGAGTCGTGTTGCACAAAGAGCAGACCAGCGTGGGGCAGCACGACAGAGATCACACGGGCAGTTTTACCCAGGTTCGGTCCGCCGCAAGGCGTAAAACCCTACTCCTACTTTGGTGGATTGATGGTGGAAAGGTGGTGGTGGAGCGTAGTGCACTTGCCCGGCAAGGGTTGCCTCAGGGCGGCAGTGGCTACGCGCATACGGGGGTGTGAGTTATCCAACCATCTAACCCTTTCTACGGTTGCCATGGGCCTCCTTTTATAGATCAAGGGGTCAACACAATGGCAAAGTAGTCATTACGCAATGGTAAGATTGCAACAGTGCTATCATACCTAACTCTGCGGGCTGAGAGGGTGCATTAAATGCACCGCTCAATGTCACATCACTGGTTGCCCGACAAGGTTTGCCGGGCTATATTGCCAGCTCCGCGGCTAGTCGCTTGCCACGTCGCGGGACGGGTGTGACCTGTGGGTTTTTTCTGTAGGGAGAGGCTACCATGTGGCGAATGGCCGCCACTTAGTCACTCTGTGGCTTTACACCGCACTAATCAACAACGTGGGTCATGGTGGAGTGGTTGGTGAAGTGGTTTGGCCTCCATGATCCCCGGCAGGCCTTGCAGGGACGCCTTGGTTGTCTTCTTCTAGGGGTGGGCTCGCCCCTTGTCGGGCTTGCCTGCCCGGCAAGGGAGGCCTTTCTCTTGACGATATCTTGCTTCTCTGGCTTGGTCTTGGTCCCTTTGATCTGCTTGTTGTTCCTTCGAATCTCTTGATTTCTTGTACTTTGACTTGGGTTGGTGCTTCAATCTTGATCCCGTGCCTGTGCACAGTCAGGGCAACAGACCCAGGGTTTGTTGCATCGACAGAAGCCCCCGGGCCTGCCCCGAATGCACTGCCGAGCATCGTCGGGGTAGGGCCTACTAATTGCACAGGCAAGGTTGCTGAAGAGGCTGGTCTCTTGAGGTCTTCTTTAGTTCTTCATTAGTCTTGATTCCGGGCCAGTTTCCAGTTTCTCCGCGCGTCGTGCGCAACGTTGTGGAAGAACTTCGATCGTGGCCTGCGGATTCTCCTCGTGCCATGATGAAGGGGCGGAAACTGCCATCTGATACGTCTCCAACGTATATATAATTTATGAAGTATTCATGCCAAGTTTACAATAGTTTTATATGATTTTGGTATGATTTGATTAGAACTCACCCGGACTGACGTTGTTTTCAGCAGAACTACTATGGTGTTGTTTTTGTGCAGAAATAAAAGTTCTCAGAATGCGATGAAAATTAACGGAGATTTTTTCTGGAAAATATAAAAAATACTGGAACAAAAATCAACTGGAAGGGAGTCCCGTGGGCCCCACGAGGGTGGGGGCGTGCCCACCCCCTGGGCGCGCCCCTATGCCTCGTGGACTACCAGTGGGCCCCCCTGACTTGTTCTCAACGTCAACATCTCCTATAAATACCCAAACCTCCAGAAATTAACCTAGATCCGATGTTCCGCCGCCGCAAGCCTCTGTAGCTACGAGAAATCAATCTAGGCCCTCTCCGGCACCCTGCTGGAGGGGGCCATCGTCACCGGAGGCCATGGAGGAGGATCCCGGAGGGGCCATCATCGCCATGAAGGACAAGGACCCGAGGGAGAACCTCACCCAATCTAGGGGGCAAGCCATGGAGGTAGAAGCACAAGGGGAAGATCCTCTCCTCCTCCTCTCTCTCGGTGGTGCCAGAGTGCCATCTGGAGGGGAATCATCACCGCGGTGATCGTCTTCATCAACATCACCATCATCACACCATCCTCATCTCTTTTACGCGGTCCACTCTCCCGCACCTCGCTGTAATCCTTACTTGAACATGGTGCTTTATGCCACATATTATGATCCAATGATGTGTTGCCATCCTATGATGTTTTGAATAGATATCCTTTGTCTTTGGGTTGATTGATGATCTAGATTGGTATGAATTGTATGTTTTATTTTGGTGCTGTCCTATGGTGCCCTCCATGTCGCGCAAGCGTGAGGGATTCCCGCTGTAGGGTGTTGCAATATGTCTATGGTTTATTAATTGTCTGTGTTGCTAGAGTGACGGAAGCATAAACACGGATAAGTGCGTCACAGCGTACGGGATAAAGGGGACTTGATGCTTTAATGCTATGGTTGGGTTTTACCTTAATGATCTTTAGTTGTTGCGGATGCTTGCTAGAGTTCCAATCATAAGTGCATATGATCCAAGACAAGAAAGTATGTTAGCTTATGCCTCTCCCTCATATGAAATTGCAATAGTGATTGCCGATCTTGTTAGTAATTGCCTAGGACGATTCCGCACACCGACCCATCATTATTCCACACTCGCTATTTATAATATTTAGTAATATATTCTAACTTTATGATAACAGCACCTACTTTTGTATTTTAGCTATCCGATATCATGCAATGTTATCCTCTTCATACCCACAACGTAGTTTTATTTCTCGTATCTAGTTGGAAGCAAACGTTTGGTGTACGTAGAGTTGTATCAGTGGCGGATAGGACTTGAGAGAATATTGACCTTACCTTTAGCTCCTTGTGGGTTCTACACTCCATACTTCTCACTTCCACCTTTGGAAACTGCTACGATGATTTGGGGATTATCAAGCTCTTTTCTGGCGCCGTTGCCGGGGATCAATAGCGTGGGGTTGATTTTCTCGTGTGTGCTTGTTTTCTTTCTCCACTAAGTATATTTTGTTTTTCCTTTTTGTTTCTGTTTAGTTGTGGGTGAAACATAAAAAAAAATTTAAAGAATGAAAATACAAAAAAAATTCACTTGCCTCTAAGCCTAAAAAGTTTTTCAAAAAAGAGAAGTGATTGGAAAGTTATGCATCGAAGAAGTGAGGGTCGACCTTGAGCACTTGTGTTCATGCTCACGGAAACAATGTAGAATTTTTAATGGAAGTTTCTCTGTAAATAATTATCCCCTTGTGAATATCCTTTGTATTATAAAAATAATGTGCCAAGCTTTGGTTTTAGGATGATTAGATTGCTTGTTTACTATGTGCAGTACAAAAACAGAAACTTTGGCTGTAGTGTGTGAATTTACATTTTTTACTGGAAAGTCAAATGGATCTGAAACTTTTTGCACATTACTTATGTACAAATTTTTTAAATTTTCATATTTTTGTAGAATTTATGGATTTAAATAAGTTTGTTAAACTTCCAGATTACTACAGACTGTTCTGTTTTTGACAGATTCTGTTTTTCGCGTGTTGTTTGCTTATTTTGACGAATCTATGGTTAGTATCGGGGGGTATGAAACATAGAGAAGTTGGAATACAGTAGGTTTAACACCAATATAAATAAATAATGAGTTCATTACAGTACCTTAAAGTGGTAGTTTGCTTTATTACACTAACGGATCTCACAAAGTTTTTGTTAAAGTTTTTTGTGGATGAAGTGTTCGAAGAACGAGGAGTTACCGATGTGAGAAGAATAAAGAGAGGCAAGAGTTCAAGCTTGGGGATGACCAAGGCACCCCAAGTAAATATTTCAAGGATACTCAAGAATCTAAGCTTGGGGATGCCCCGGTTGGCATCCCATCTTTCTTCTTCAACAATTATCGGTATACCTCGGTTTTTGTTTTGTTCACATGATTTGTGTCCTTTGTGTTTTTGTTTTTCCTTTAAGAACTATGCTAGTTTTAGATAGCCCATCATTGATTAATAGAATACTTCATGTGCTTCACTTATATCTTTTAAGTATGATCTTATAGAATTGCTCTTTGTGCTTCACATAAATCATTTGAGTATGGTTTTATAGAATGCTTCGTGTGCTTCACTTATATATTTTGAGCTTGGATATTGGTTAGTCTATATTAATTGTAGAATTCTCCATGAATTTCACTTATATCTTTTGGAGTATTAATAATACTATCATCTAAAGCGGTTTTGGAAGAGTGTCAACTTTAGGAATTAGTGATCCCACTATTCCGAATGAGAAGAATTTTTCTTATGTGGTGAGTAGAAAAAAAATTCCATGCTTGTAGATCATGAAAATAATGCTTTATTATGATGTTTATATTGTTGAATTCATTCATGATGCTACTGAAAATTATTATGAGGGAGGAATATATGCTTGTAGGAGTTGCAATAATATCAAGTTTCATTTCTATGTGCTTAAAGTTCTGAAGTTATTCTTGTTTTGCCTTCCTATGCTAGTTAATTCTTCTTCCTATAAATTATGTGTTCACAAAATCCCTAGGCATAGGAAGTGGGTTAGATTCAAATGTGCTAGTCATATTCTTCATGATGCTCTCGTTATGTTTCAATTCTTTTCTTTTATGTGAGCATCATTGAAATCATCATGCCTAGCTAAAAGGCACTAAAGAAAAGCGCTTGTTGGGAGACAACCCAATATTTACCCTTACTGTTTTTGTGTGTTTACATGATTAATCTACTGTAGTAATCATGTTTTATAGCATTTGTTTCAATAAAGAGCCAAGTAAGACCTTTGGGAAGACTTGGGTGAAAGTTAATGTGATCTTGCTGTAAAAAACATAAACTTTGCGCTCACGAGATTGGCTGCCATTTTTTACAGAAGAATGTGTTTAAGTTAATTCTTTCTGCATAAGATTAATAGATAAATTATACACGTCCACCAATTTATTTCATAATTTTTGGAGTACCAGAAGTATGGTTTCTATTCAGATCATTACAGACTGTTCTGTTTCTGACAGATTCTGTTTTCATTGCATTGCTTGCTTGTTTTCTAGTTTCTATGGCTTATATTTCTCAATATAAATTGTATAAATGGTATGTTACAGTAGGCATTGTATGAGAACAATTATGAACCTTGTCTTTGACAGTACCAAAGTGAATTGTTTACTCTTCATCATACTAACCTATCTCACGAAGTTCCGTTAAGTTTTGTGTGATTGAAGTTTTCAAGCTTTGGGTGAGATATCGATATGAGGAGAATAAGGAGTGGAAAGACACTAAGCTTGGGGATGCCCAAGGCACCCCAAGGTAATATTGAAGGAAGACTCAAGTGCCTAATCTTCGGTATGCCCTGGAAGGCATCCCCTCTTTCGTCTTCAAAACTATCGGTATACCTTACTCGGAGCTATATTTTTATTCGTCACATGATATGTGTTTTGCTTGGAGCGTATTTTCAATTTTACTTTCTGTTTGAATAAAATCTTTGGATCTGAAATCTTGAATGAAAAAGAACCCTCCCAAGGCTAGTTAATTAATTGACTACTCAGTGTCCTTCACTTATATCTTTTGGAGTAGTTTGTCATTTACTCACATGCTTCACATATATCCTATGAGTGAATGGTTCAATGAATTAAATATCATAAATATGAATTTATATATGTTTCATATGCTTATACCATGGGAGTAATGACTTCACACATAATAAGTATAGGTAGTAAACTTATTGAAAGTTAGCAAACGCAGAATTGGTCACTTGAACAATTCATGAAAGAATATTGAAGTAAGAGATATTTCACATATAAATATACTATCATGGACATCTTTTGTAATTGTGAGCACTCATTAAAATAGGACATGCTAAAAGGTTGATGTTGGACAAGGAAGACAACTTAATGGGTTATGTTTTCCTATATCCAAAAGGTTATATTGTCTTGGATCATCCAACATGTTGAGCTTGTCTTTCCCTCTCATGCTAGCCAAATTCTTTGCACCAAGTAGACATACTACTTGTGCTTCTGAATATCCCTTAAACTAGTTTTTCCATGAGAGTCCACCATACCTACCTATGGATTGAGTAAGATCCTTCATGTAAGTTGTCATCGGTGCATGCAATAAAAATTGCTCTCTAAATATGTATGATCTATTAGTGCGAAGAAAATAAGCTTTATACGAACTTGTCATAGGGAAGAAATAAAAGCGACAGACTGCATAATAAAGGTCTCTATCACAAGAGGCAATATAAAGTGACGTTCTTTTGCATTTAGATTTTGTGCATCCAACCTTAAAAGCACATGACAACCTCTGGTTCCCTCTGCGAAGGGCCTATCTTTTATTCTTGTCTTATAGCTTATACAAGAGTCATGGTGATCTTCACCTTTCCTTTTTACATTTTATCCTTTGGCAAGCACATTGTGTTGGAAAGATCCTGATATATATATATATATATATATATATATATATATATATATATATATATATCCAATTGGATCTAAGTTATCATGAACTATTATTGTTAACTTTACCCTTGAGGTAAAAGGTTGGGAGGCGAATCTATAAGCCCCTATCTTTCTCTGTGTTCTATTAAAACTTTGGACCCATAAATATCACGTGAGTGTTAAGAATTGTGAAAGATTAAATGATAGTTGAGTATGTTGAGTTTGCTGAATCAAAGCTCTGACATAGACCCTTCCTGAAATTAAGATGAATTGCAATTGTTTGATGACTGAGAATATAGTTTGTTAGTTTCAAGAAAGTTTATGATCTATACTTTAACATGTGAATAGCTTGTTACTTGATCATGAGAAGTTTTATGAGTTGAGCTACTGTTATGATCTATAATGATGCTAGAAAAAGTGATTGGAATTATCATTGATCAAACTTATGCACCTGCTAGCATTCACACTTCATAAATTATTTCGTTTATCATTTACCTACTCGAGGATGAGCAGGAATTAAGCTTGGGGATGCTGATACGTCTCCAACGTATCTATAATTTATGAAGTATTCATGCCAAGTTTACAATAGTTTTATATGATTTTGGTATGATTTGATTAGAACTAACCCGGACTGACGCTGTTTTCAGCAGAACTACCGTGGTGTTGTTTTTGTGCAGAAATAAAAGTAATTCGAATGCGATGAAAATCAACGGAGAATTTTTTTGGAAAATATAAAAAATACTGGAACAAATGGGGAGTCCCATGGGCCCCACTAGGGTGGGGGCGCGCCCACCCCCCTGGGCGTGCCCCTGTGCCTTGTGGACTACTAGTGGGGCCCCCTGACTTGTTCTCGACGCCAACCTCTCCTATAAATACCCAAACCTCCAGAAATTAACCTAGATCGGAAGTTCCGCCGCTGCAAGCCTCTGTACCTATGATAAATCAATCCAGGCCCTCTCCGGCACCCTGCCGGAGGGGGCCATCATCACCGAAGGCCATGGTGGAGGATCCCGGAGGGGCCATCATCGCCATGAAGGCCAAGTACTTGAGGGAGAACCTCTCCCCATCCAGGGGGGAGGCCATGGAGGAAGAAGCACAAGGGGAAGAACCTCTCCTCCTCCTCGCTCTCGGTTGCGCCGGAGTGCCAATGGGAGGGGAATCATCACCGCGGTGATCGTCTTCATCAACAACACCATCCTTATCTCTTTTACGCGGTCCACTCTCCCGCACCCCGCTGTAATCCCTACTTGAACATGGTGCTTTATGCCACATATTATGATCGAATGATGTGTTGCCATCCTATGATGTTTTGAGTAGATATCCTTTGTCTTTGGGTTGATTGATGATCTAGATTGGTATGAATTGTATGTTTTATTTTGGTGCTGTGCTATGGTGCCCTCCGTTTCGCGCAAGCGTGAGGGATTCCCGCTGTAGGGTGTTGCAATATGTCCATGGTTTACTTATTGTCTGCTTTGCTTGAGTGACCGAAACATAAACACAGATAATTGGGTCACGGCGTATGGGATAAAGGGGACTTGATGCTTTAATGCTATGGTTGGGTTTTACCTTAATGATCTTTAGTAGTTGCGGATGCTTGCTAGAGTTCCAATCATAAGTGCATATGATCCAAGATGAGAAAGTATGTTAGCTTATGCCTCTCCCTCATATGAAATTGCAATAGTGATTACCGATCTTGTTAATAATTGCCTAGGACAATTCCGCACACTGACCCATCATTATTCCACACTCGCTATTTATAATATTTAGTAATATATTCTAACTTTATGCTAACAGCACCTACTTTTATATTTTAGCTCTCCGATATCATGCAATGTTATCCTCTTCATACCCACAACAGAGTTTTTTTTCTCGTATCTAGTTGGAAGCAAAAGTTCGGTGTACGTAGAGTCGTATCAGTTGCAGATAGGACTTGAGAGAATATTGATCTTACCTTTAGCTCCTTGTGGGTTCGACACTCCATACTTATCACTTCCACCTTTGGAAACTGCTACGATGATTACCTGCACTTGGGAATTATCACCATCCCACTTGCCTCCCGTTCCGCATGAACCTTCCATGTTTCCCGCATGCATTGGGCGAGGTAGGTGGTGGATGCAGAGGGCACGGGGAGGAGTGCCATGGCCGAAAATCGAGCGCTGATGGTTGGAGCAGACGGTCGGCCTTGATTCTTAGAGCCACATAGGGTGTAGAGATGGGCGGCGCCTCTCTGCACACACACTCCTTCTTCCCCACAACCATCCCCTTCTAGCCATGGTGAGAGGGCAAGGGCGCGGCGGCGTCCCAGCGGCGGCAACGAGGGCTTCTTCTCGACAGTGTATCCCTCCTCCTCCGGACCCTCCGGTGGCGGAACCCTCCACGCGGGGAGGAGGAAGGGGACGAGGTCGAGGTCGCTGCAGCGCTCGAGGATGTGGAGGGCAGGGTGGCGCCATGGCTGCGCCCCCACCGGCGGCTCCTCCTCCGATGGAAGGCCACGTCGGGGACCAACCTCGAGAGTACATCCTCAGGATGTTCAAGCCCCTTTGTGGTCATCTTCACCTTCCCACTCCCTTCACGCGGGAGATGGAGCTCAAACAATCACCCGCTCTGAGGTTGCACATGAGAGGTCGTGGGAACGGCGGTATGCGAGTAGATGTCGACTTCCAGGCCCCTCACATAATGTACCTCCGCGTGGCTGGAAGACCTTCGACCGTGCTCATGGCTTCTCGGAAGGGCATGACCTCTAGTTCAAATTAATGGAGAACGGCCTGCTCTCCATCAAGATATTCGGGCGCTCGGGAGGTCACTTAGGGTGCTACACGGAGAGCTGGACCAACGATGAAATCTCCTCCTCAAGCGGAAGCGACAAGGAGGACAGTGACGGCGATGACGACGGTAGCGGGCGGGAGAGCGACGACTCCGATTCTGGCTGATCGCTGCCCTCAGCATCTTCATCAGGCGGTAGCACCATCATCTGCATCCACATCTCCTTCCCAGCGTGGGCATGGTGCTCCGGGGCTCCTCCAGCAGTCTTCCAGCTGGACCCCGGCAGGCTTCCTCTAGGGTTGCAGCTCTGTTAGCCCTGCCGTGTCCTGCTGGCTCTAGTGACGGTGGTCGACGGGCCGCCTCCGCCGTGCTCTCCATCGACGCGTTCCCCGGTGCTCCCAATCCCGTCGAGCTACCTCTCCTGGATCCCGAAGGAGGCGGGTTGGGCTTCTGCCCAGGCACTCCTTTTGCCCTCCTCGCCTTCGACAGCCATGCCTAGGAGGAGAGGGACATGAAAGGTTATCATGGGGCACTTATATTTTTTCAATCTTAAATCTGTAGGCACTTGCCAAATTTTAAGTCAGATAATGTAATCTCTCGAGTCCGTGTCGGTGTTGTGTAATGCTTGTACTCGTATCTGCATATTAATGAAAAAGATGAACCCTGCCGGTGAACCCGTGGACGTGTATGTCCATGCAGAGGTGAGATGCATCTTTAATGTAAATAAACGAGTTTTCCCGGCAAGCTACCCTGCCGGCACCCTTTTTGTCTGCTGGAGAATCACATCTGCCAGGGAACAGACAAAGGAGCCAGCCCCCCCGCCAACTTCTTTTTACCAAAGGCCACAACAACCATCCTGCTCGAAGCAACGTTCGAGTCAGGGATGGGAGCACCTAAGTCTCAAAAGAGTGGCAAGGTTTTCTTATGCACAAGTTATAGCTTACAGAACACTAACAGACAGGAGGTAAAACTCATTTTTTTGGCTTGCCGGGGATCATAGTGCCGCGCAATCTTCTAAACTCCTTGTCGAAGCCAAGTTCACGGCAGGAACCTGCAGCTTCATGCAGATGAGAATGAATGCTGGATGCAATCCTATCTATATACATATGCCAATGCTCATGAAATGCTTATGCCGTGATCTGGGAATGCTCATGCATTCATGCAATCTTGATCGGGAGCCCCCCACATCGCTTCTTTATTTTCTCTTGCAGGGGATCATCGCCCCGGCTTTGTACAAGGGGTTACATGTAGCTGAGGCAAGGCCTGTACAAGAGGGTGGCTGCCGGGCAGGGCCCGACAGCCGCGCCTTATGGGTAGAACTTGCGGAGATGCTCAATATTCCATGGGTTTTGCAACTGAGTGCCATCTCTGGTCTCCAAACGGACTGCGCAAGGTCTGGTGACTCGTACTACCCGGTAAGGGCCTTCCCACTTCAGTGACAACTTGTTTGTACCATTGGCGGACTGAACGCGCCTAAGGACAAGGTCACCTTCCTCAAAACACCGGGCATGAACCCTGCGGCTATGATAGCAATGCAGGGCTTGCTGATAGCAGGCAGCACGCGAAGCAGGCCGAAGACCGTTCTCCTCGAGTAGCACAACGTCGTCACACTGGTGCTGATCCTGCGCTCTTTCATCATAGGCAAGCACTTGAGGTGACCCGTAAATGAGTTCCATGGGGATAACTTCTTCTGCCCCGTAGACCAGGGAGAAGGGAGTCTGCTCGGTAGCTCGGTGGTTTGGTGTTGTTTTGAAGGACTAGAGAACTACCGGCAGCTCCTCGATCCACCGCCTGCCGTGCTTCTGTAGCGTATCAAAAGTTCTTGTTTTGAGTCCACGTAGCACTTCAGTGTTTGGCCTCTTAGCTTGTCCATTGCTCCGGGGGTGTGCCACGGAGGCAAATGAGATCTTACATCCGAAGGCATGAACATATTGCATGAAGGCGCGGCTCGTTAACTGGGTGCCATTATCGGAAATGATCCTTGCCGGAACTCCAAAACGACACACCAGATCTTTCAAGAACTTGATAGCTGACTAAGCAGCCACCTTTCTCACGGCAGTCACTTCCGGCCACTTTGTAAACTTGTCGATAGCAACAAACAAGAATTCTAAGCCCCCGATTGCTCGGGAAAGGGGCCGAGGATATCGAGCCCCTAGACCGAAAATGGCCATGATAGAGGGATTGTTTGAAGAGCTTGGGCAGGCGGGTGGGTTTTCTTGGAATGGAACTGGCAGGCTTCACATTTCGTGACTAGCTCGACCGCATCTTGGAGGGTTGTGGGCCAATAGAATCCTTGCCGGAATGATTTCCCAATTAATGCCCTTTATCAAATGTGGGCTCCGCACATGCCTCTGTGAATCTCAACCAGCAGTTCCTTTCCTTCTTCCTGGCAGACACACTTCAATTTCACACCGTTGGGCCTCCTTCTGTATAGAGTGTCATTGACAAACTGATACATACTGGCCCTCCGGGATACTTTTTCAGCTTCATCTTGGTTGCCAGGTAGCTCTCCGGCTTGGAGGAAGTGGACAATGTGCCTTGCCCAAGTTGGAGCCTGGGGCTCGGTAACGAGGACTAGCAGCACCTCCTCTGCTACGAGAGCACAAGCGTCGTTTGCGGAGCCCATGGGCCCGGCTGGAGGGGGTGGTCCGGCAGCCTGTGAGGAGTTGTTGCCGGCAGGTCTCTGCCAGGAACGGACGGCTCTACCGGGAGAGGCTTATCGGTGTCCAACTTTCTCCTTTTCTGGGCCATTCTTGCTAGGGATACGGAGGGCTGAGTGAGATGGAGAACAAAAGTCCCTGGTTCCACAAGAAGCTTCTGCGCAACACACTTTGACAGATGATCAGCTATGTTGTTTTCCGCATGGGGTACGTGCTCTATTTGCAATCCGTCAAAGTGCTCCTCCAATCTCCTCACTTCCTTGACGTATGCCTCCATCAATGGACTTTGGTAATCCTTGTTGACTTGTCTCACCACAAGCTGTGAAGGTCCTCGAATGATCAGTTTCTTGATTCCCAATTCAGTTGCACTCCTCAGCCCGACAAGGATCCCTTCGTACTCTGTTGTATTGTTCGTTGCTTCTTCCCGGGCAAAATGCATTTGGACGACGTACTTCTAGTGTTCCCCAGAGGGGGCGACAAGAAACACGCCAGCTCCTGCGTCTTGTAGGGAAAAAGCACCATCAAAATACGTAATCCATTCTTGGGGCGATTCCTTGCCGGGGATAACTGTCTCTGTCACTTCCTCATTAGGGGTTGGCGTCCATTATGCAATAAACTCTGCCAATGCCCTGCTCTGAATGGTTGATGTGCTCTCAAACTTCAAACCAAAGCTGGATAACTCCAAAGCCCACTCCACTATTCTACCGGTAGCCTCAGGGTTTCGGAGTATCCTTTGCAATAGTAGATGAGTAACAATTGTGATCTCATGGGCTTGGAAGTAGTGGCGCAGTTTCGTTGAGGCCATGATGAGACCAAAAATCAACTTCTGCACGCTAGAGTACCTCGATCTAGCCCCCTGTAACAGGGAGCTGACGAAGTACACTGGGCGCTACACCACTTTCTTCCTTGCCGCGTCCTTGGGGTTGTTCTCGTTGCCGTGCTTACTACTGTCCTAATCCTTGTTCGACGCTGTCGGCCTCTGCTCGCTCTTTGTATCATCCACTTCTCACTGTGCTACCAAGGCTGCACTGACCACTTGGTTGGTTGCCGCTAAGTACTGCAGCAACGGTTCCTGGGGTTTGGGAGCAACTAAGGTAGGCACAGAGGACAAGTATGCCTTCAACTCTTGCAAACCTGTATCTTCTTCTGGGGTCCACTTCACGGGCCCTGCCTTCTTCAAAATTTTGAAGAACGGTAGGGCGCGCTCGGCTGACTTGGAGATGAATCTGCTTAGCGCGACAACGCATCCTATCAGACGCCTCACATCCTTAACTGTCCTTGGTGCTTGGATCTGCTTGATAGCCTTGATCTTGTCGGGGTTGGCTTTGCTCCCGCGATGGCATACAAAGAACCCAAGCAGCTTGCCGGAGGGAACACCAAATACACACTTCTCCGGGTTGAGCTTCAAATTGATCTGGCGCAGACTAGCAAATGTCTCCTCCGAATCCTGGATAAGGGTGGCTCTATCCTTGGTCTTGACCACAATGTCATGCATATAGGTTTCTATGTTTCTGTGCAGCTGCGCCTCAAAACCAATCTGGACTGCCCTTGCAAAAGTGGACCCAACACTCTTTAGTCCGAATCATGCGGACAAAGCAGTATGTACCACATGGAGTGATGAATGATGTCTTCTCCTCATCTTCCTTGGACATGAAGATTTGGTGATACCCAGAATATGCATCCAGAAAGGAGAGAAAATCAGAACCTGAAGTGGAATCCACAATCTGATCAATACACGGCAAGGGAACCGGGTCCTTCGGGCAAGCCTTGTTGAGATCTGTGAAATCTATGCAAGGCCTCCACTTCCTGTTAGCCTTCTGGACTACCACTAGATTTACCAACCATGTTGGATGCAGCACTCCTCTGACCAAACCAGCTGCCTTAAGTTTCTTGATCTCTTCCACAATGAACTACTGCCTCTCCAAGGCCTGCTTCAGGACTTTCTGCTTGACGGGTCGGGCATGTGGCCGGACAGCAAGGTGATGCTCGATTACCTCCCTGGGAACACCGGGGATATCAGATGGTTGCCACGCCAACACATCAATATTTGCCCGCAGGAAGGCAATGAGCGCTTTCCTATTTGTCATCAAGGGTGGCGCTGATAGTGAAGGTACCATCAACGCCAGCCAGCCCTGGACCCTCTTCACTTGGGGTGCAGCGACCTTGGATCTCTTACTATTGGAACACTCGGCACATCGTCGACGGGTGTCGTGCACTCGGTGGTGGCACGCTTCCCGGACTCTTTGCCGGAGATCCCACAATCCCTCTTCTTTCCTTAGCGAGAGCTGCCGCTGCCTCTGCCTCGACCGCGTCCCGGTACATCTTGTCCACACAAATGATCGCATCCTTCTCATCTGACGGGACGGTGATGACTCCCAGTGTCCAGGCATCTTGAAGGTGTTGTAGGCATAGTGGGATGCCGCCATGAACTTAGCCAGAGCCGGGCGTCCAAGGATCCCATTGTACGGCAAGGGGAGATCAACCACATCAAACACAATCCTCTCAGTCCGGTAGTTCAGTTCTCCCCCAAATGTTACTGGCAACGTGATCTTTCCCTTAGGATGACTCCTGCCGGGATTAACTCCTTGAAACGTGCCGGTAACCTCTAGCTCTTCCTCTGCTATCTGAAGCTTGCTGATAACTGCTGGGGAAATCAGATTCAACCCGGCCCCGCCGTCCACCAACATCTGTGTGACCTTGAGGTTGCAAAATGTTGGGGAGACCAACAAAGGCAAGCATCCTACCGCAATGGTATGGCTAGGATGATCCTCCTCGTCAAAGATGATGGGCGTACGGGACCATTTGAGTGGCTACCAGGCCTCCGGCGCTGACCGCACGGCACTGACTTCTCGCGCCCACCACTTGAGCTGACGGTGAGAGGCGTGCAGAGATGCACCCCCATCAATGCACAACGCGTGAGTGGCCTTCTGAAACTCTTGCTCACAGGTTTCCTCTTCATCCCCTCCATCACTCTCATCATCATAGGCTTCCTTCTCTCGACCTATGGCGGGCTTTCCTTCGTTGCGAAGGCGTTTGCCGGGGCGATTTACTTCACCACCTCGGTGCTTACCGCCAGCAACATTCTGACCCTTTTCCGTATCACACTTCTCATACTCTGCTCTCTGTCTCTTGACAAGTTGCTCAACCTGATAACACTCTTGAAGGTCATGGCCCTTGGTCCGATGAATCTTGCAATACGGCCCATCACCTTTCCCGGCTTTCTCGGCAGCAGCGGCTTCCCGGCAGTCAGTGCACACGTCAGCTTCCTTGCCGGGGGCCTCATCCTTGATCTTCTTGCCGGTACTAGGTGTACCCGATCTTCAACAATCATTACTTGCTTCTCTCTCCACTTCTTGCTGCGCTTCTTACTCTTCTTCTGACTGATTGACTCTTCATCATCCTCGGAATCAACATTGATGCAATCTTCCTCTTCGGGCAATTTCCTTCCTTCCTCCATCCGAGCACACTTATCCACCAATGTGTAAAGCTCCTTCACAGTCTTGGGCAACCGCAAGTTAATCTTGGAAAGAATCCGGCGGTTGCGCACATTGGACTGGAAGGCGGCTATTACGACTGCCACGTGGATATTTGTGATATTTCTATGTACTTTGCTGAATCTTTGTAAATACTTACGGAGGGTTTCTCCTTCCTTCTGCTGGAGAAGCTGCATGTCGTTGGGCTTGCCGGGCTTTTGATGACCGCCAGTGAAGGCGCCAATGAACTTGTGGCACAGGTCTGCCCATGACGAAATGGAGTTCTCCGGCAGGTGCATCAGCCAAGACCTCACATTGGACTTGAGGGCCAAAGGGAAGTAGTTGGCAAACACCTTCTCATCTCTTCCCCCGGCAGCCTGAACAGCGATGGCGTAGATGCTCAGGAACTCTGCCGGGTTCAGCCTCCCATCGTACTTCTCAGGTATCTCCGGCTTGAACGTGCGAATGGACGGCCAACGGACT
This sequence comes from Aegilops tauschii subsp. strangulata, assembly GCF_002575655.3. Lineage (NCBI taxonomy): Eukaryota > Viridiplantae > Streptophyta > Magnoliopsida > Poales > Poaceae > Aegilops > Aegilops tauschii. The sequence goes on from NC_053038.3 coordinate 292,980,772, forward strand.
TGCCGCAGCTCACGAGTAAAGGCAGGGCAGCCAACCTTGAAAGGTAGGCACCCGCCAATACCGAGCGCGGGCTCGTCGACATAGGAGCCGTTGCACCTCATTCTGTAGCTTCTCTTCCTCTAACTCGTCATTGCCAAGTACTCGAGGTGACCCATATATGAGTCCCATGGGGAGCACTGCTTCCGCCCCATATAGCATGGAGAAGGGACTCTGACCGGTGGCTCGATTAGGTGTCATTCGGAGGGACCAAAGAACCATCGGCAGCTCATCAATTCAGCGCCTGCCGCATTTTTGCAACTTATCAAAAGTTCCTGTCTTGAGCCCAGGCAACACTTCAGTAGTCATCCTCTCAGCTTGCCCATTGCTCCGTGGATGAGCAAAAGAGGCAAAGGATACCTTCCTTCCAAGGCTTTGGATGTACTGCATAAAGGCGCGGCTCGTGAACTAGGTGCCGTTATCGGTGATCACTTTGCTGGGTATTCCAAAACGACACACCAATCCTTTTAAGAACTTGACAGCTGATTGTGCAGTAACCTTCCTCACTGGCTCCACCTCAGGCCACTTTGTAAACTTGTCGATTGCTACGTACAAGAATTCAAAGCCCCCAGTAGCACGGGGGAAGGGGGCCAAGATATCGAGCCCCCAGACTGAGAATGGCTAGGATAAAGGGATCATCTGGAGAGCTTGAGCTGGTTGATGAATGTTTTTGAAATGGAACAGGCAGGCTTCACACTTGGTGACTAGCGCGGTTGTATCCTGGAGGGCTGTGGGCCAGAAGAAACCATACCAGAAGGCTTTTCTGACCAGGGCTCTTGATACAATGTGAGAGCCACACATAACCCCGTGTACCTCTGCCAACAGCTTCAGCCCATCTTCCCGGCGGATGCATTTCAATTTCATCCCATTTGGCCTTTTTATGTACAGTGTGTCATCGACAAACTAGTACTTTTTCAGCCCATTTCACCCCATTGGACCATCGGGGTACTTTTTCTGCTTCTTCTTGCCCGTTGGTAAGTTTTCTTGTTTGAAGGAAATGGACTATGTGTTGCGCCCAAGTTGGAGCCTGTGGCTCGACAACAAGGACTAAAGGCACCTCCTCATTCGTGGGAGCGCTCACTTTAGCCCAACAAGGAGGATGATCCTCACCAGCCGAAGCGGGGTTACCCCCGTCAGCCTCTCTACCAGCAGCTTCGGGGTGTCCTGGCGGAAAATGCTCGTCGGGGTTCAACTTTCTTCTTTTTCTGGCCATTGTTGAGGGGGACACTGACGGTTGAGTTAGATGGAGGACAAAAGTCCCTGGTTCAATAGGGAGCTTCTGCGCGGCACACTTTGATAGGTGATCAACGATGTCATTTTCCACTCATGGCACGTACTCTGCTTGTAATCCATCAAAGTGCTCTTCCAACTTTCTGACCTCCTCATCAATGGACTCTGATAATCTTTGTTGACTGGTGTCACCACGAGTTGAGAATCTCCACGGGTAATCAATTTCTTGATTCCCAACTCCACTGCAATTCTGAGTCCGGCAAGGAGCCCCTCCTACTCAGCGGTGTTGTTGGTGGACTTCTCCTGGGGAAAGTGCATTTGAACCACAAATTTGAGATGCTACCCGGTGGGTGCGACAAGAAGCACGCCGGCTCCGGTGCCCTGCAGTGAGAAACCACCATCAAAATACATGATCCACTCCTGAGGCGCCTCTTTGCCGGGGAGAACCGTCTCTGGTGTTTGTTCGTCAGGAGTCGGCGTCCATTCTGCAATGAACTCCGTCAATGCTCTGCTCTGGATAGTTGAGGTGCTCTCATACTTTATGCAAAAACTTGACAGTCTAGAGCCAACTCGACTATTCTGCCTATTGCTTCGGGGTTCCTCAATATGCGCTGCAGCGGGAAACGGGTGACAACTGTGATCTCGTGGGCTTGGAAGTAGTGGCGCGGTTTCCTCGAGGCCATGATAAGGCCGAAGATTAGCTCTTGCATTCAAGAGTACCTCGACCTGGCCCCCTGTAACAGGGAGCTAACATAGTACACTGGTCGCTGCACCACTTTCTTCCTTGTCGCTGTCTTGGGATTGCCTTTGTTGTCTTGCCCCGCCTCCCTCTGGTTTGTGTCAAGTCCTGCCGCGGCTGGTTCGGTTCCATCTCCGGAGGGGACAGTTGTTTTGGCTGCATCCTCATCCACTTCTCGTTGCACCACCAGTGCTGCGCTAACCACTTGATTCGCTACAGCTAAGAATTGCAACAATGGCTCTTGTGGTTTTAGGCGCGACTAAGGTAGGAGAAGAGGTAATGTAAGTTTTCAGGTCCTGCAGTGCTGCTTCTGCTTCCAGGGTCCACTTCATCGGGCCAACCTTTTTCAAGATTTTGAAGAAAGGCAAGGCACATTCGGCAGACTTGGAGATGAACCTACTAAGTGCGGCCACACATCCGTTCAAACGCCTTACGTCCTTGACAGTCATGGGCGCTTGTATTTGCTTGATTGCTCTGATCATGTTGGGGTTGGCCTCTATTCCCCTTTGGGACACAATGAAAACAAGGAGCTTGTAGGATGGGACGCCAAATACACATTTCTTGGGCTTTAGCTAATTGATCTTGCGCACGTTTGCAAAGGTCTCCTCCAGGTCTTGGATGAATGTTGATCTATCCCTGGTCTTGACCACTATATCATGCATATAAGCTTCTACGTTTCTGTGTAGCTGGGGTTCGAAACCAATCTGTAGTGCCCTTGCGAAACTCAATCTGACGCTCTTTCACCCAAAAGGCATACGTACAAAGTAGTACATGCCACATGGAGTTACGAACGCGGTCTTCACTTCATCTTCTTTGGCCATAAATATTTGATGGTACCTAAAGTACACATCCAAGAAGGATAGAAAATCACATCCGGAAGTGGAATCAACAATTTGATCGATGTGCGGCCGGGGGAAAGGGTCTTTTGGACATGCCTTGTTGAAGTCAGTGAAATCAATGCAGAGCCTCCATTTCCCGTTTGCCTTGCGCACAACCACTGTATTCGCTAACCAAGTTGGATGCAGCACCCCTCTGACCAAACCAGCTACTTCAAGTTTCTTGATTTCCTTGGCAATAAACTGTTGCGGCGCTAAAGCTTGCTTTCTCACCTTCTGCTTGATGGGCCGAGCATGAGGACAAACAACATGGTGGTGCTCGATTACTTCCCTAGGAACACCGGGGATGTCAGATGGTTCCCATGCAAACACATTGAGATTCGCCCGCAGGAAGGCAATGAGCGTGCTTTCCTATTTTTCATCAAGGGTGGCGCTGATGGTGAATGTACCATCAGCGCCGTCCTGCCTTGTCGAGACCCTTTTCACAGCGGGTGAAGCAACCTTGGGTCTCTTGCTAGTGGAACTCTCCGGCATCCCTCTGAAGAGGCGCGCTTCCCGGAGTCCTTGCCATTATCCCTGCTAGCCTTCTTCCCCTTCTTTGTTTCCTTTGTGGGAGCTGGGGTTTCTGTGGCCTCAGCTGCCACCGCATCGCGGTACGTCCTATCCACACATATAATAGCATCTTTCTTGTCTGACAAAATGGAAATCATCCCCATTGGGCCTGGCATGTTCAAGGTGTTGTAGGCATAGTGTGATGCTGCCATGAATTTTGCCAGAGCTGGACGACCAAGAATTCCATTGTAAGGCAAAGGAAGTTTGACAACGTCAAACACGACTCTCTCAGTCCAACAATTCTATTCCCGCCAAGTGCCACTAGCAGTGTAACCTTCCCCTTGGGCCGCCTCCTACCGGGGTTGATTCCTTGGAACGTACTCGTAGCCTTGAGCTCCTCATCATGGATCTGCAGCTTTCCAACCACCTTAGGGGAGATTAAGTTCAGCCCAGCCCCACCATCAACTAGCATCTTTGTTAGTTTGAGGTTGCGGATTGTTGGGGAAACCAACAACGACAGACACCCAACCGTAGTGGTGCGGTCAGGGTGATCCTCCTCGTCAAAGATGATAGGTGTGCGGGACCATTTATGTGGCCTTTGGGAGTCTGCAGCTGGCTCCACGACAATGACCTCACGCGCCCACTACTTGAGCCACTGATGAGAGGAGTGCAAAGATGCGCCCCCGTCGATGCACATGGGCTTCAGTTGCCTTTTGGAATTCTTGTTCGCTGGTTTCTTCTTCTTGCTCTTCATCACTCCCGTCAGCTCCTTCTTTCTTTTCACGACCTCTAGCGGTTTTTCCTTCTGCCGTGGGACCTTGCCGCGGTGACCTCCTCTACCACCACGGCCTTTCCCGCAAGCACCCTCTTGGCCTCTCTCCCTATCACGCTTCTCATATTCTGCTTTCTTCTTGTTATCAAGCTGCTCAACTTGGTGGCACTCTTGGAGATCATGGCCTTTGGTGCGGTGGATCTTGCAGTATAGCCCGTTGGATTGCCCGACTTTTTCTGCTGCCATGGCCTCCCGGCAATCAGCACATCCAAGCCAGTATGGCCTCTCGGATTGGGCCATAGCGACTGCCAAGGATCTGGGAGAATCCATCCAAGCTTTTGCGATAGCCGTGGCAAAGCTCGTGGGCGTCAAGGAGGTCGAGAGGGGTGGAGAGCCATAGGGGGCGCCACCGCTAGGAAAGGACGGTTGTCCTTGCCCCATATTTGATTGGGAGTAGGGATATGATGACTGCAACACATCATCGGCGAGACTGCTGATGAAGTCTAGGCCTGCTGGAGTCGCTTATGGTTATCTCTCGTTCTCCACCTCGACGGTGGTGACGGCAACCTCTGTCTCCATATTCATGCTGTGCTCCGGTGCTTCAGCAGCCCCGGCGTTGCCACTCCCTCCGATGGGGCACTTCAGCGGCATTCTCATACAGTGACGGCTTTGAGCACTGAGAGCGGCATCGAGGATGCGGGCAGAGAGGGGGGATTGTGTGTGTGGCGAGGATGGGGAGTGTGGCCGCTTGGACGTGCCATTAATACGGACCAGTGGGAGCGAGGCAGGCGGCGGTCAAACGCTGTCTCGCCCCTCGGTGAGTGTGTGCGGCGGACTTCTGGCATTCCTATACCATAATTTCACAGCTACTCGCACACCTCCCGGTGACACTGAGCAGCGAAAATGCCTCCTGTCAATTCACACACCTACATGCACACCTCTCGGCCGGCCTGCACCGCGGACTGCTCGCATGCGTCCCATCAACACACCTGCTAGCACGCCACATGGGGCGTGTGGCGGCACGTATCTTTTTTTTGATGATTCATTATGCCGCTTTACTGCTCCACCGAGGCATGGCACGGTCTAACGCACAAGGTCTGAATAAATATTCCGTTTGAGATATTGGTTGGCAGTCATTAACAATCTCCTGTTTGTAAGTAGATTATATCAAAACTTGTCTCAAATTTGACGAAAAAATACAATATCACAGTCTACTGTTGTCCATATATGACACCATGATAAGTTTCATGAATTTCAACTAAGTTTTGGATTTACTGAATTTTGAAAATCAACATTCTCAATGTTTTTAAATTACTTTCACAGGGAAAGCATGCACCCAGGGACACACATATGATTTCGCAATCCATTTTGGTGCACATGTAGCTCAAATTTGATTTTTGCACATTAAATCCCTAGGAAATCAATCAATATATAAAACGGGTCGAATGATCTCTGCTTTTTCAAACTTTAACACGACACTCCTTTGGTCACATGTTCACTGCAGAAAAAGTTTGACATGCCTCAGAGTGGAGGTGGTGGCGTGGGATGTGTGTCTGGGGGTGTGTGGGGGAGTGTTCCATCAGTACACTACTAGTCAGGAGCCTCCGTGACGTGGGACTATTGATCATTTTGTGAGTCATGTATATATGCAACATCAAAGTTGTGAATGCGTTATTTAAACCATTACACATCCCTTTCATATATACATTTTCGGGCCACATGCATGCATTGGTGGTCCTCTCGGACACTCCCTCGTGCGGTTAGCACCGACGTGCCCATTCGTTAGCCCGCAATGTTTTTCAGTTTCCACCGACAATGAGAGGCATCAGATCGAAGGTGGATTCATCTTTGGCATGTGTGTTACTGTGTGGATCATGGTGAGATTCCATATCAAACTTCAGGCACGCGCGTACACATGAATCCCTCCCACCGGCTCTAAGTGAGGGGGCTACACATCGTGAACCTTTGTATAGTGCGTTTCCGGTTTGCGAAGCATGTGCCACCTCAAAGTTGTGCATTGGGTATTTAAACATCACACAACACATGACAACATGCAGACGGTGGTTGTCCTAGGACACTCGCTCGCGTGTGACTCTCTATGGGCCCGGGAGGTCTTTGTCGATCAATTGAACGTACAACGAGAGAGAGGTTCATTTGACCGACAAGGATGGTTCTATTTTTGTTTGTGTTACATATATGCACGGTAGGAGTATGTAGTTCATGTCAAAGAGGGGGCAACATGTATACTATATATATATCTATATATATATATATATATATATATATATCTGTGTGTGTGTGTCATAACCTCGCTCCATGTGGGGACTTTTCGGTTCCCGAGGAAGGTGCCACATCAAAGTTGTGCATTGGTATTCAAACATCACACAATACCATGCAGGCGGTGGTTGTCCTATAGGAAGTCACTCACGTGCGGCGCTTCCATCTATGGGCCCGCAAGGTTGTCCTCCATCACTTTGACCCAACGAGAGATAGGCACATTTGATAAACCAGGAGGATTAATTCTTTTAGGGTTGTGTTAGGGTAGGACTATATATATATATAGTACGTGTCAAAGGGGGCATGGGACCAACATATACTAGGTGTCACACATGAACCTCACTCTGTGTGGGGACTTTGCGGTTTTTGAGGCAAATGCCACATCAAAAGTTGTGCATTAGGTATTCACAACATCACAACCACACACCTCTCCATATATATGTTTTGGCACACATGCAAGCGATGGTGGTTGTCCTGTGGCACTCACTCACATGGTGATCGGTGATGCTTCCATCCGTCGGCCCGCTTGGTCCATCACTTTCACGACAATGAGAGAGGTTAATCATTTTGACTTAGGAGGGGATTAATTTTTTGTTTGTCTCGTGATATAGGTCATGATGTGAGGTTACATATATAATAGCGCATGTGTACACATGAATCCATCCGGCTGGATCGAAGGGGGTGAGCACAAGACACATCATGAACCTCTTGATATGTGTGGGGACCTATGCGATTTTGAACGCTTGCACCACATCAATGTTGTGCATTAGGTATTCAACACATATGCATGCATCACGCACCTCCATAAATATGTTTGGGACACATGCATGCAATGGTTGCACTACAAAAAAAGACACATCCGTGACATTTTGGGCCGAATGATTTTTTTCTGTCATGCTTATGACACTTCTATGACGATAATTGTGAGAAAACCCGGTATCAACATAGATGTGGTGGGATCCTACTTCTATGACAAAAAATCATGATAGAAAATTGGCTTTTCGTCCTGGGTGGGCCGGAGACGCAGCTGCATGACATTCTTTGGGCTGTGCATGATGGAAAAAACCGTGGTAGAAGCGAGGGCGAGGAAAATATCGGGGGAGTTCCCGGTTACGGTGGGTGGTCGGGGGCCGAGCGATGCGCGTTTCCCTCATACAAGTACGCTTGTGTGCGAGGCGTTGCACTCTAACCGAACCCGAGCCAGGCGTTGGGGTCTAACTGAACCCGAGCGATTGCACTAGCTATGTTACTGAACCCGAGCGATCGATTCCTTGTTGTTAACTGAACCCGAGTGATTCCTTCGCTACTGCTGCTAACTAAAGCCGATCGAACCCTGCTGCCTCCTTCCCTGGATGAACAGTGGAGCGTTGTTGGGTGGTTTGGATGAACAGTTCCCGGTGGGGGGTTGGATGAACAGTTCCCGGTGGGGGGTTGGATGAACAGTTCCCGGTGGGGGGTTGGATGAATAGGACCTAGTGGTAGTAGAGGCCATTGCCGCTGGATGAATAGGACCCCGATCAAGCCGGTTGCGGGGTGGATGAACAGGACCCCGTGGAGCGGTGGATGAACAGGACGACCCCGTGGAGGGCTCGTTGAACAGTAGCCGGTGGAGGGTGGTGACCCACAAGTATAGGGGATCTATCGTAGTCCTTTCGATAAGTAAGAGTGTCGAACCCAACGAGGAGCAGAAGGAAATGATAAGCGGTTTTCAGCAAGGTATTTTCTGCAAGCACTGAAATAGTATGTAACAGATAGTTTTGTGATAAGATAATTGGTAACGAGCAACAAGTAACAAAAGTAAATCAAGTGCAGCAAGGTGGCCCGATCCTTTTTGTAGCAAAGGACAAGCCTGGACAAACTCTTATATAGAGAAAAGCGCTCCCGAGGACACATGGGAATTATCGTCAAGCTAGTTTTCATCACGTTCGTACGATTCGCGTTCGGTACTTTGATAATTTGATATGTGGGTGGACCGGTGCTTGGGTGCTGTCCTCACTTGGACAAGCATCCCACTTATGATTAACCCCTATTGCAAGCATCCGCAACTACAAAAGAAGTATTAAGGTAAACCTAACGATAGCATGAAACATGTGGATCCAAATCAGCCCCTTACGAAGCAACGCATAAACTAGGGTTTAAGCTTCTGTCACTCTAGCAACCCATCATCTACTTAGTACTTCCCAATGCCTTCCTCTAGGCCCAAATAATGGTGAATTGTCATGTAGTCGACGTTCACATAACACCACTAGAGGAGAGACAACATACATCTCATCAAAATATCGAACGAATACCAAATTCACATGACTACTAATAGCAAGACTTCTCCCATGTCCTCAGGAACAAACGTAACTAATCACAAAGCATATTCATGTTCATAATCAGAGGAGTATTAATATACATAAAGGATCTGAACATATGATCTTCCACCAAAATAACACCACTAGAGGAGAGACAACATAAAGGATCTGAACATATGATCTTCCACCAAATAAACTAACTAGCATCAACTACAAGGAGTAATCAACACTACTAGCAACCTATAGGCACCAATCCCAGACTATGAGACAAGAATTGGATACAAGAGATGAACTAGAGTTTGAGAGGAGATGGTGCTGGTGAAGATGTTGATGGAGATTGCCCCCTCCCGATGAGAGGAGCGTTGGTGATGACGATGGCAATGATTTCCCCCTCCCGGAGGGAAGTCTCCCCGGAAGAACAGCTCCGCCGGAGCCCTAGATTGGTTCCGCCTCGTGGCGGCGGTGTCTCATCCCGAAAGCTTTCCTATGATTTTTCTTCGGACAAAAGACTTCATATAGCAGAAGATGGGCACCGGAGGGCCAACAGGGGGCCCACGAGGCAGGGGGGCGCGCCCCCCACCTTCGTGGACAGGTGGAGCCCCCTTTACGTAGATTCTTCTTCCAGTATTTTTTATTATTTCCGAAAATAACTTTCGTGGAGTTTCAGGATGGAGATGTGCAGAATAGGTCTCTAATATTTGCTCCTTTTCTAGCCCAGAATTCCAGCTGCCGGCATTCTCCCTCCTTATGTAAACCTTGTAAACTAAGAGAGAATAGGCATAAGTATTGTGACATAATGTGTAATAACAGCCCATAATGCAATAAATATCGATATAAAAGCATGATGCAAAATGGACGTATCAGACGGCTGGATGAACAGTAGCATGTGGAGGGGTGGTTGAACAGGACCCCATGGAGAGGGCCGGTTGAACAGTAGCCGGTGGAGGAGCGCGCGGTGGAGGCTGGATGAACAGGAACCCGTGATTGAACAGTCGTTGGTGGAGGCTGGAGGAGGTCAACGGTGGATGAACAGTAGCCCGTGGAGGCTAGAGGATGTCGACGGTGGAGATGAACAGTATCCGTGGAGTCCCGTTTTGCAGTACGCCACACCCCTCCTGATGAACAGGAACCCTGTTTTGACCGTAGCGCTCCAACACAAGTTCGTTTCCTCCGTTTTGCGGTACGCCACACCCCTCCCGATTAACATGACCCCGTTTCGACCGTAGGAGGTCCAAGAGAAGTCCGTTTCCTCCGTTTTGCGGTACGCCAGACCCCTCCCGATGAACAGGATCCCGTTTCAACCGTGGCCGGTCGAACACAAGGCCATTTCCTCCGTTCTGCGGTACGCCAGGCCTCATTTCCATCGCTTGTTCCGTCCAAGCCGGTTGGCTCCCGATGAACACGACGACGCATTCTGTTCCGACCCAGCCGGTGGCTCCCCATGAGCACGACGATGACACAGTTTCTCCGTTCCGACCTAGCCATGTACACGAGCCCTGGCCGTACGTATGCGTGAGTAGGCGTTTGAGACCCCGCCCGTATGTACGTATGTGGCCGTATTTTCTTTCTTGCACCCTGGTTGTACGTACGTGTACATGCTACGTGCGTGCCCATACTACCACATGTGCGCGCCTATACTACGACACGTGCCCTTCCTTACACGGCTACGGTTCATCGTTACAGCCTGCAGACAGACCGATCGTATGTACGCACACGTTCGTGACTAGAATGACAACGCTACATACGCTTCGACCAGGTGGGTGCCGACTATCAGGCACTTCCTTGCGTGCGAAAATGTAGCTAGTGGGTCCCAGCAGTCAGGGGGCGAATCATTTTTTTGCCCGTAATATGGACACACTTCCTTGCATGCGAAGATGTAGCTGGTGGGTCCCAGCAGTCGGGGCGGAACATTTTTTCATGAAATACGGTGGCCCGTCCGGTGGGTCCCTGCTGTCAGGTGGAGGAATCATTATTTTGCGCGTAATAAGGAGGCATTTCCATGTGTGCGGCCATGGACCCAACTGTCAGCCTCTCCACGTATAGTCCAGGTCTAATGGATGTCGTTCGTTGACCACGTTGACCACGACGCGCCGAGAGCACCAGGGCGGTGGACGACGGCGAGGCCTAGGAAGGGAACGACACTGAGCCAGGGAAGACGCGACAATGGATGCCCACGCAGAGGGGAGTACGTCGGTTGACTGCTTCAGCTATGGTGTGAGGCTGCCATTGCTGGAGAATAACAGGAAGTGTGGGTGAGTATCGAGGGATGTCATGGCCAGCAGTGGCAGCACAGCGGGACACAGGAGGCAGGAGCAGGCGGCACGGCCGACGCTTGTTTGGGCAGCTGGAGCAAGAAGACCAGAGGTTGAAGAAGCAGTACGGCCATTGGATGGACATCGTACGGTCACTGGAGCTAGAATCGTTCATATTGACTAAGTTGACAAAGCCCTCCGTCCCCGTCATCTTAATAGGCCCACAAGTCAGCCTCCCATATGGTGGTTCCCAGCTAGCAGGGGGAGTATTCATTTTTTTGTGCGTAATAAGGAGGCACTTCCTTGCGTGCGAAGATATAGCTGGTGGGTCCGACCTGTCAGCGGGGGGAATGTTTTTTTCGGGAAATACAGAGGCCCTTCTAGTGCGTCCCAGCTATCAGGTGGAGGAATCATTATTTTCCACGTAATAAGGAGGCATTTCCTTGTGTGGACCCCTACTGTCAGCCTCTTCTGATGGCCGTTGTATGTTGACCATGTAGACCTCGCCACGCCGAGAGCACAAACGTGGTGGACGAGGGCGAGGTCCAGGAGGGAACAACCCAGAGCCGACGAAGCCACCACAGCGGATGCGTACGCTCAGGGGAGTACGAGCGTTGACTGGTCTGCTTTGGGGTGAGGCTGACGTCACCGGAAAATAACAGGATGTGCGGGTGGGTAGAGGGGTGGCTGGCGGCAGCATAGCCAGCCACGGGAGGAGGGAGCAGGCAGTCCTGCCCGCGCTGGTTCGCGCGGCTTGAGCAGGAAGATTAGAGATTGAAGAAGCACTGCGGCCGTTGGATGGACATCCAACAGTCACTGCTCGGTGTTGACTAAGTTGACAAAGCCTTGCGTACGCCTCAAACAAAAATTAGGACAGCATCATCGTCAACCTAGTAGGCCCAGAAGTCATCCTCCAAATCTATGGAAAACAGCATACAACCCATTTGCCATTATTTTCAATAATTTACAGCCCATTTGCTAATTCTTAAGGATATTTGAAGCCCATATTCTTTTTATTAGCATTACAGACCATATATTCTGGGCACTGCTAAAAAATTCAACGAAATTTTGCATATTTTGGTGGGGGTCCGAACTCTTTTAATCACTAAATTTCGAGTCACGTTAAAAATAATTTTAAAAAATTATATCAAAATAAAATTCAAAAAAAATTCTCCGCAAAAAAAGTGAATGAAATTTAAAATCTTAACTAACAAGATGCATTTGTATGAGTAGTTTATCTTGTGGGAGAAAAGACGATATTTTAATATAATTGCCAGTTGGCTTTGGATTTTATAAGAGTAGAGAGTAGAGAAATCCAGAAAAATGATATTTTAATGTAATTGCCGGTTGGCTTTGGTTTGAAAATTTACAGCGCTTTACTTACAACTTATAGCCCATTTTCTGGGGAAGCCCATTTCTTAGTACTTACATCCCTCCTCGTCTTGAAAGATTTGCAGCCCAGCAGGGCTGAGAAAAGCAAGTAGGCCTCGGTTTTGGTATTCTCAAAAAAGAACAAAGAAATGGGCTAGCCATTTTCAGAAAGAAAAAAAGATATCAACTGGGCTCGTCATGTGCTTAAATAAAAGCATAAGCGTGGGCTAGACGGGCCACAGCCCCCGCATAGAGCGCAGTTGTGCTCCGTCTCTGAAACTAAAAAACAACTGGGCGAGCTGCTGGGTCCCTGGTGTTATCTGCTCGTTGTGTAATTTTCTCGTTTATTGACTACATTGACAATGGCGTGGGACCCAGTTGTCAAACAATTAGGAGGAAGTATTTTTTTTGGCTTGTAATAACGAGGCACCTGCTTGCGTAATGCAATGACCCTGGTGGGTCCCTACTGTCAGCCTCTCCATGTACAGTCATCTCCTGATTCGTCTTGGTTGTTGACCATGCTGACAATGCCAGACAGCGGCGGCAACAATGAGCGAACCAAGGCAGAGAACGACGGCAAGGCCACGGACGGGAACGAACAGCAGCCGTGGAAGATGCAGCAGTGTAGTGGCAGGTGGAGGGGAATACTAGGGCAACAACATCCAACTCAAGCTTACAAATGGTACAAAAAGCCCAAGGGTTAATTGTTCATCAAATTTTTAGACAAAACCCAGATTGAACATGGCAGTAACATCTAACTCAACCACTCTTTTTTGTAGTCACAAACAAATGGATCAGTCTGATACATAAAATCAACATCCTGGACAAAAAAAATTATTTCAGGATGACTACAACTTGTTGTAAATAGAAGCCGAGCATGTTTAGAAGCCCATTTGTCCACCTGAAACTTCTTATTTTGCCATTCAACGTGTCCTTCCGTGGGAATTCTCTTGCGGTAGAACTTAAGCCTCATGGACAATAGTAACCTCACATTCAACAGGAAGAATGTGACAAAGCTTCTGTTTGCCTGGTTCGATGCATATCCTTCCATCGTTATTGTCCTCAAACGAATGTCATGAGAACTGAGAAAATTCTGGTGCTTACTACGCCACCGATTGGTTATACATTTTTCTCCATGTGGTCGCAGTATCTAAGTAGACATGAAGATTGAAAACAGTTACGGTCTGAAAAAAGAGTATGTCGAAAGAGCGCCAGTTGAATGGTTAATTCTAGTACAATATACACAGGCTTTTAATGTGCATGAAATCATCACCTCTATATATAAATTCTCCAGAGATCGAAAGCGTCGCAGCAAGCCAATAATTATGTTCAGATCAAAACTAGACATTCAGATATATAAGATCTTGACAGAATCCAGCATCATTGATAGGCTATCCATGAACGAACTCTTCATTGAGCATATAACATAATATTAGTACCCAAAGCGTACTCCAAGATGATATAAAACATGCGCACAAATGAAAAATGCAGCTTATGATTACAAATGTGTAGATGATAATATACGGTACCTGAAAAAGTGAGGAGCCAAACACCAACCTCCTGTGATCATTAAACAGATCCCGAATTACACCCAAGGTCTCCAATTTGGGCGCAGAGACGACAGTTATTTGTGAAGGTTTATAACAATTATCAAGGAGCAACCTTTGAAGTGAAGGGGCATCTTCAATGATGAGCCGTTGTCCTTCAAAACAAATTCCAATGCTTTTAAGGCGAGTCGACTTTATTTGGAGATAACTGATAGGGATTTCTATTCCCAAAACAATCAGCAAGCGCTCCAAGGCAGGGCAACTGGAGTGGATGATGCTGTGCAGTGAGGCCTCTGACAGATAAACCACCACAAGCGAAAGTTTTTTTAGTAGTGGGAGTCGAAGCATTTGTACCAGATCGTCTAGTAGATGGCACCGGGCGAAGGTGGCGGTGTGGAGAGAGAAGGAAAACCGCGAGATGGACAATGTCGGTGTGGGCACGAATTCTTCGTGTGTTCGTGGTATGAAACTTTCATGGTAATGGTAGAACTCAAACTGCTGGAGTTTTCCGAATTTAGGGGATGGCTCTGAGGAGATAAAATTCAAGAAGGACAGATATGTGACGACAATCGAGATTGAGGGGCACGGTACGCCATAGAGGGCGCGACCGAGTTGAGAAGACTTGTGTGCGGTAGCAATCCCTGGTGGGGAGAAGCGAGATGATCTCCTCAAGGATGACATCCAGGAGATCTCTGATGCGGTCCACCGGAGATTCTACCAGTTCCTCAGATCCGGGTGGCGGGGGGGGGGGGGCTCGCCGCTTCTCCCCGCGCTGTCGGGTGCGGGATCTACAACCGGCGTCGACGCTGGCGGGAGACTCATCTTCTTGGTGTTGGGGCCAGCCGACTCCATTTTACTTGTGGGCGTCACGCCGAGCTCACGGGTTTGAGCAGAGTAGCCAGAGACGAGCCTAGTGGCAGTGCGAGTGGGGAAGAAGGAGGGCTGGGGTTTTCTGTAGGAGTGGAAGAAGAGGAGCACGCGTTTTTTGTACGAGTTAGGAAGAAGGTGAGCGGGGGTTTTCTGGACGAGTGAGGAAGATAGGGAGCAGGGGGGATTGGGTGGAGACATAAGCGGAGAGGGAGCTGCAGTATAAGTGGAAGCGAGGTGGAAGGAGGGTTTTTCTGGGATGGCCCCCTCTTCAAGAGATATGGGCTTCTCCTCACAAAAAACAAAAACAAATGGGCTTTAAGATGGATAGGCTTTTGTATCGGCCCAGTCCGCTGCCCGTGTTTCGTACTGGTGGGCCTTGTGCTAGAGGCAGCCCGAGACACTCTCCAGCTTATTGCCCATTCGAAAGAAAAAATGAGACGTCTCCAGCTTATGCCTACTCATCGGTAACATTTTTCTACTTGGCATCCACCAAATTAGAGGATGCGGTACTAGATGTAGACACTCACACTGGTCGCGTAGCACGGCAAAGTGAGGTGTCAAATAACAGGCCTCCAATATACTTACTAGATTGTGAAGGTTCACAGGCTAGTCCACATTCTCATTAAACTAAGCTTCAAAAAATACGGTATGCATACTAACATTCAGAAAAACAAAAGTTCAGCATGTTTATGCATCTCAATGATTCACCATACTATAACCAATACAAAGTTGTGAGAAGGTGTGGAAATAAAGAAAATCGGTTGATGCTTCTCTGAGCAAAGGGCCTCCCTTCGCACGCATTAATTTCCTGGGCATGCTTGTTTCTTTTCAATGTTGCGAGCACTTTGAGCATGTTGGCAACTCCACAGCTAGCTTGCTGCCCCATCTTGCAATTGATGCAGTCACATTTGCAGCAAACACATGAGGAAATAGAGATGACTCAACATGAGTCCATATTGTGTAGTTCCCCTGAAATCATCTTCATTGTCCTGAATCTGAAAATATAGGAAAACAATAGCTATACTTAAACGGTGTTGCAAAACAGTAGCACATATCAATAGCTCGGCATGACAAAACACGATCATCTGGACGAAGGGGATACTGAACTGCCTGAGGAATATTATATATAATTTCATAAGTCCTTGGTTGATTCCCATCTTCGGCTACACTGCTTGTTTGCTCCTCCACACATGACAGGATCGTTCCGCACTGCAATCCGCAAGTCAACGTACGAATAAGCTTATTTCATCTTGCGGTGGTCATTGTACCTACTTACAAATATAGGAATACCTGGAGCACCATGAGGTTAGCTGACAGCAGGTAGATGCAGCCATATAAATTTTGTGCAGTGCTACCAAAATTGAGGTTTGTGTCCCTTCCCGTTATGAGAATATTCCTTGAAGTTGGTAGAATATGACGGCTTGTTCTTTGCATCAAACTTGCCTTTCCCATGAGATTTGTTCTTGTTGTTTTGGTGCTGGTTGGACTGGAAGTTCTTCTCGTGTACCATGTGAGCACTAGAAGCTCCCTCAGCGAACAGAGCACGTGTGTCTTTTGCTCTCGCCTTCTCTTCAAAATCAAGAGTGCTAATGAGATCCGAAACGGAAAACTCATGTCTCTTGTTTTTCAGAGAAGTAGAAAAATCATTCCATGAAGGTGGAAGCTCGGCAATGATGGTCCCAGCAACAAATTTTTCTAGCAACACACACTTAAAGTACTCAAGTTCCTTAACGAGTGACTGTATCTCACGAGTGTGTTGAACAACAGAGCGCTCATCAGTCCTCTTGTAGTCACAGAATTTCTCCATGACGTACAACTCGTTACCAGCGCCCGAGGCCCCAAACGTGGCCTCGAGGGCATCCCACATGTCTTTGCCGCTGTCAAACGACATATATGAATCCACAATGGAATCGTTAAGAACACTCAGCAGGTTGAAGATGAACTGCATGCCCTCCCTAAACTACATGTCAAGTGCCTCTCTGCTACCATTGTGTTCAGTTTCGACAGTAACATTCAGATTCCACGGTAAATTTCAGTTTCAACAGTTAAGTTCAGAGTCTATAGTTTTTACCTCATCTGTTGTAGTCAGGTGGTTTTTGGTGATGTAAATTTTACATCTATTTTACATCATCTATTGGAGATGCTATTAGAATCCCACTTGACATTAACGATGTCTATCTTGTGTTGCTTCGGCCTTGATGTCTTACGGCTCACCAGAGCTGCTCCAACGACAAAAGATCCATCACAACAGAGAAGTGACCTGGACGCCGTCTACAGATTCCTCAAATCTTCCTCCACACCTTCGACAGCCACCTCTGCCTCAACTTCTTTAGTGACCAACCCAATGATGCTGAGGTTGACACGGCTACAACAAAGAGGTTGTACACTTGTTGCATCACTTATTACTCTACATTCATGTCGATCCATGAGGGCTATTCTGGTTCAATGGAAACACATAGCAATTGAAAATTTTCCTATGGCACTCTACTATTCAATTATTCATGCATTTTGTTGAAAGGAATGGAGCAAAACATCCACCTGGACCTACTTTTCAAAATCTTATGCATGAAAACAAGACCAAGTGCATTAGTGGTAGAATAACATTCTAACTGTACACGCTTTCATATGGTTTCACTTTATTTTGTCCATGTTTCTGTGCATTCCTCTGCTCTTCCAATTCCTTTGAACCAAACACCCAAGTTGACAGAAATCTTGTGTTTACAAATGCTCTGTTTACCATGTTCATTCCTATCCTATTCTGGTGTTTGCCTATCCCTGTGTTTTTAGAATCATGCAAGCCAAATGAGCACTTACAGAATTACTTCAGTTCCAGGTAGGTGTTGAAGGAAATTTTGTGTGGTTTGTCCTGCTCCTGCCGCGACGTCGTCCACCTCACCTGAGCTGCTCCATCGACAGAACCATCCACGAAACGAGACATCACGACTCCTGACCGTCTTTCTCTGCCTCAAATCTCCTTCCCTGCCGCCGGCACCCACCGCAACGACATCACCATCATCAACTCAGCAGATGAACCTGAGGAGTACACGGGTCCACAAGAGAGGTCACACTCTTTTGTTTCTTCTTATGTTATGCATTGCTTAAAATTACCTGCTACTTTATCGTCCTGTTCACCTGTTAGACTCCAAGTCAGGTCCAAATTAATGTTCAAACTTGAGTTCTAAATTAGTTGTGGGGCACATATCCAGGCAGCAATGAATAGTATCTCTGTCTAATATCTGGTTCACCTAGGGTATGCCTATGTTGTTCATCTTGGGTGGTAACAAATAGTAAAGCAATTATCATCGTCTTTTTATTAAATTAAAGCAATCATCAGCTTGCTATCATTATTTTTGGATCCATCCACTGGTTGTTACCATCACTCTAGATTTCTGCTTGCTCTCCTTACATAATCTCACCATATTTTTTCGTATGCATGTCAGGTATTGTACACAGTCATGCTGAACATGTAGAGAAAAAGAGAAGAGTTTTGCGCGGCAATACAATGTCATGCAGGCATCGCTCCATGGTGGGTTCAATGGCAAACCCCCCTTCCAGATTGTAATCCAGAGGAAGATATCTTTTTTGAGGCAGATTCAGACGCAGCTGACCACTCCTATTTACCCCAAGGTGTTTGCTCTACCTTGACATGATGATGTTAGTCATATCATGTATATGTTGCCTTGCAGTGCCTACTTTTGACATCATATATGTCATCTGCTTAGTTTAGACATGTTTTGTAATGCCACCAGTTTAGTTTCTATATCATATATGGGAATTATCCAGTCTCATGTCTTTAGCCAGCCATAATATATGTGAAATGTGCAATGGCATCCTATTTAATCAGGCATCATATATTTGAATGATATCTTGCCTATCCTTTTCTTCATTACATTTCCATTTGTCGACAATGTTTGTACATTAAACTACTCTTCCCGTGAATCATCCATTTGGGTGCGAGATGGAAAAATCTGGAGTGAAAACAAGGCCTTCAGAGCAGACAGTGCTACCTGCTGAAGGAGATCTCTTGTTGGGTCCCGATAGCTCCTCGGAGATGGATTCAGAGACAGATGACCAGTCCTATTCCCCCACCGAGGTGTATGCTCTAACTTGGCACGGTTATACTGCTCATATCATGCATATGGTGTCTTGCATTGCTTAGTTTAGACATCATATACACAATACTCAACATCATGTTCTTAGTTCAGACATCATATCGAATGCCCTCTGTTTAGCATATAAATCACATATGTGAATTAAATCATGCGATCCTGATTACTTAGATAACATGTATGTGAATTATGTCATGCGATCCTGTTTAGTTATTCATCATATCTTTGAATTATGTTATGCTATGCTATCCAGTTTAGATAGACATCATATATGTGAAATTATGTCATGCTATCCGTTTTAATTAAACAATACACATGTCAACTATTTCATGCCCTCTTTTTTCCACATTATCTATTGCATCTGTCTCTCATACAATGTATGTACATTCAACTATGTTTCCTGTTTATCAGCCATTTGAATTGGAGCGGGTGATGCCAGTATCTAGCGGAGTAAAAACACAGTCTTCCAATAAAACAGTGCTACCTCTTGGTGGAGAGAGCACCCCGGTTGTACATGCATGAGAACCAGCCCTACCACACATAACCCAGACTCTCGCAGATTGTACCCCCTACTGCATTGGAAAGAGAACCCGCTTCACCCAATCTAACCCCAACCCCAGCAGATGGTAACCCAGTTCCTGTTGACACAACACCATGTCCACCACAGATCTCCCAAACAAGAGCAGTTTGTAAGGCAGCTCCAGTGCCCAAAGGTCGAGTACTACCACGGCGAACCCCAACTCCACCAGTTAGTACGCCTATTCTTGTGGAGGAAGCACAACCAGCCAATCGTAGTTTAGCATCTATCGCATTTGATGTTGTTAAATCCTATGTGTGTATCTTCCCATCTTGGAAATATTATACTGAAGATGAAGGAAAATGCCAGTTGCAGGTGTTTGTCCAGGAGTTATGTGTAAGTAATGTTATTCATGGCAATTACTTTGCTTTGTCCCATACATTCTACCTCCATTTTCTTTATAATATAGCAAATTTTCCCATTTTTCTCTATAGAGAAGGACCGATTTGGAAACTCAGGATGACGTAACCTGTGCTAATACCTCTGCTATCTTCAAGAATGCTTGATTGCAGTAGCGGAATTACCTGAAGAAAACATACTTCACTGGCAAAGAAACTCATCAAATTCCCTTATGTTCTCCTGAGACACATTTACTGGACGATGACTGGGAACGCCTTGTTCTGTACTAGTCCCGAACCAAGAATGTGGTAAGGTATATGAGCTCATTTTCTATTTTTAAGTATTATATTCTTGCGTCTTACTATACTCTCTTCATGTAGAACAAGTGCTTAAACCTGAAGAACAACTGTTCTAATTTAAGATTCCATTGCTATCGTGCATACTGCTTTGCTCTTGTATCACTGTATTTACTCATACAAACTTATTTTTAAATTGAAAGATCCAATCGAAAGTCCAGTGGCACAGCAGGTATGTTCACGCATGTTTCTTTAATAGGTTTTCTCTTATCAATAGCTCTGTTGATGTCAATTTCAATAATGTATACAGTTGACTTCTCATATCATGCACATTACTAGCATCATAACAGAGCCAATAGTGTTGTTGTACATGTAGACCCGTGGTACCCATCTGAAATCTTGTTGTGTCGTGTAGTTTCCCAGGCTTTATATTCTTTCACTGCTGCTTTGTCTTGAACTGATATGATTTGAAACGTGTCTCAGTGCAGTGACCATAGGACATAGATATATGTTTGTTTGATGATTTTATTATGTACTAGTAGTTGGCAATAGAAGACTTGGTAGTTTAATCCTGTCCACCTTACTAATGACTGGTTCACCGAAATGAGTTTCATATGCTAGTACATGCTAAACCTGATATGTGTCTGCTTGTTTCTTCTTTTAGAATGCTGACAGAATATTGGGGAAGAGTGCCTTATTAAGCAATGGTAAAGGAAGTAATGCAGATAAGGTTCAGGATAGTGAGACATCCTTGTTGGTCTCCAACAAAGCTGATAAAACAGCTAAGGAAGACTATCTTGAAGACAGTGAGACAACCCCAAAGTCCTGTCTTGCTTTAGTGTTCGAGTTACTGGCCACTACCGCTTGCACAAGCTATTCAAACTCAGTGTCTAAATCAGTTCGGTTTCTTGAGTCTCAACTACAAGCTGAAAGACATCGATCAGCTGTGTTGCAACAAGAAGCGGAAGGACCGCGGAAGTCCCTGGAGCATTCAGATGCATACTTACTGGTGCAACAACAAGCGTTGGAAGACTTTAGCGCCAAACAGGACAAAGCTCATAAGCTTGCTAAGCTTATTGCCAGCATGGTGGATACCCAGTTTACCGTTTTTGAGCTCTTCTGAAGTTCTTTCAGTTATGCTATTCTTTTGCTGCCGCGTTTATTTGCATTGGTGGCCAATTTTGACGGCCAGTGTATGTAATATGCTGCTTTGTTCCCTATATTTGCACTGGTCAAGAACTATGATGCCCAGTGGATGTAATATGTGTAATAGCTGTAATAGGCTAGCGTTAGTTGCTTGCTTATTTATTTCCTTATTGTCTTGTTTAGTTGTTTTCTTGTAGTCACTGCAGTTATTTTTCCGCATTTTTCTAGTGGCCACAATAACCTATTTTTGGTAACTAGGCCACAATAATCATGGCAACACACGGACTGTTTTAACCATGGGCCTCCTGCAGGCCGTAGGATCCATGGCCCTTCTACGGGCTGTAGGTTCCCTGGGCCTTCTATGGGCCGTAGGATCCATGGGCCTTCTATGGGCCATAGGATCCATGGACTTTCTACAGGCCGTATGATCCATGGGCCTTCTACGGGCCGTAGGATCCATTGGTCTTCTACGGGCCGTAGGATCCATCGGCCTTCTACTCGGTGTATAATCATTTCGCCAAACATGGGCTGTACTATTCATGGACCATAACGGGTTGTTAATAGGCCGTATTTGATAACTCTATGAAAACAGCCCAACGGGTTAACGGGCCACAAATGGGCCGAATGTAACCACGGGCTAAATTTGGCCCACAAACGGAAAAGGCCAGTAACGAACCGTAACTAACCGAATTCTAGAAATGAGCCCAAGAATAAATAGGCCCTTAGAAGGCCGAAAGTTAACACGGGCTGGAAACGGCCGACGGAATAATTGGTCGTTAATGGGTATAAAGTGATACACTGCTCATTATGGGCCAGTTTCATCTCGGGCCTTTGTTGGGCCCAGAGTTACGAATGGCCTCATATGGGCCAAAAGACATCATGGGCCATACATTGCCGGAAGTTACAACGGGGCTGGAATCATATTGGACGGCCCAGATGAAGCTACTGGGCTTAATTCCGATAGGCCGTAACGGTCCGGGAGTTAGCGCCTTAGCGGGCAGTTAACGGGCGATATACGAACAGACCGTTAACATGCTTTCCATGGGCCAGCCCGTTACCTTTTGACCAAGTTAAACGGGCCGGCCTTTACATCGGAATGGGCCGCTGTTGGGCCATGCCACATGTCGACGTATCATAGGCGCCTCCTGTCCAATGATTGGATGACATCTGTCCCAATGGTGAGCCAACACGTGTTTCCTCTGGCCAATGAGAATTTTACACGTGGAAAATCTCCATTGGTCCGGGCTGTTAACGGGTTATCGGATCCAAAACCGGACCCGATAGCTTAACGGCGACCTGTTATGGTGGAAGCCACGTGTCAGTCACCCTTGACGAAAGCACTTCTATGACGCGCGATTTATCATCATGGAAGTGGACACTTCCGTGATGATAATTTTGGTAATGTCATGGAACACTTCTACGACAGCACGGGTATGACTATCTTGATTCTGTCATAAAATCGTCATCGATGTACATGCATTACAGAAAACGTGACTTACTATGACAAACACGTATCATCACGGATGTGTATTTTTTTGTACTGTTGTCTTTCGACACTCTCACTCGCTTGGTTATGGACGGCAAGCCTATATATATTCATGGACCCACGCGGACGTCCATCATTTCGATCGACGACGAGAAAGGTTACCAGGGTGGATTCTTCTTCTTTGGTTCGTGTTACCGTATAGTAGTTCGATCATTCTAGGCCTAATTAAGTTTGAGCGCATGCATGCTACGCATCGTGAACCCTCGCTCGATCGGTGTGGGGATTTTATAGTTCCAAAGTATGGTGCCACATAAAATTTGTGCATTGCGTTTTCAAACACCACACACACCACTTCCATATACATAATTGGGCCACATGCACAGAGTGGGTTTTGTCTTCAGACGGTACTCCCTCGCAAGTTTATCGGCGACAAGCTAGCCCATTTTGCGGGCTCGTGTGGACGTCCATCACTTTGACCAACAACAAGCAAGAGAGGTTATACGATCAAGTTGGATTCTATTTGGTCCGTGTTACAATACGTCTTGGTGAGATGCCCTCCCCTCGACAGGTGTGTGTGGGGGGCTACTTCGCACTACCCGCAACCTCCGTGGGGTCGGGGAAGTCCGGTTACTTTGTGAGGCACATGTGCCACATCGAAGTTGTGAATGGTAGTTAAATATCACACCACACCCTTTTCATACGTATAGTATAAGGCCACCCGCAGGTGGTTTGTATGTGGTCTCACACATCTCCCGCCAAAAACACACATTTGTGGGTCGGCACACGTCCACCTTTGTCTGGAAGCAAAAGGGGAAGTTTGACCATATATATGATGGACTCCTATAGGTTTCGTGTTAAGATAGGGTGAGATTTCAAACCGAACTACCTAGGGGCATGCATTCGTAGCTAGGATTCCCTTACCGCCGACACGAAGTGGGGTTCGTAGGGGGTGCCTGACTAGCAATACTGTGCACTTTGTGCGACAGGTGCCACGTCAAAGTTGTACATTGGGTATGCAACAGACATGATCCAGTCAGACTAGCCATGTGCCACGCTCATGCCCCTTCAGTCGCTCACATCAGCACAGTAGATTGGGCTCCACGAGGCTTGCCTCCCGCTCTCAAAAATATCTACCGCCTTGAAGGTTTTTATTTTTGATAGCACAAGATTAGTATGTGCGGCCCATGTGCGATGTCTGTTACTGCCGCTCTGCTTCAATCCCTTGATTCAAATTTTTAGTAGCACTGGCATTTTACTCCCGACTCTGCATCCCTAACAGTCTCAAAAATATCTGCTCGCCCCTGATTCAAATTTTCAGTAGGCCTGCCTTGTTACTCCCACCTTAGCGTCCCTCGCAATCTCAAAAATGTCTGCTCGCCCTTGATCCAAATTTTCAGTAGCCCGGCATTTTACTCCCGCCTAGTAAAATTTTCATTTATCGCGGTATTTCCTCAAACACCACTTTGCCCCCCGCCGTCCACACACACTACACAGTCCCCAAAACCTCTGCTCACACAGACACACACCACCCCTCCCTCGCTCGAAACCATTGTTAGGTCGCCGCCATCATCGCCGCCACCGCATCCATCCTCAACCTCTGCCTATGTGCTGGGGAGCTTGAGGAGCCAATTGCCAAAAAGAGGTTTATCGCAGCCACTTTGCCCGACGCCGGCGAGGTGGCCGTTGAGGTGTCCTCGTCGTCCTCCACGAGCTCTTTATCAATCTTGCATCGCCGGTCGCCCGATCCGCTTGCCGCCACGCCCCTACTATGGTTCGAGAACTTCCCCGTCCTCCCTCGGGGCCGACAGCCGATGAGGTCCTACCTCGGGGTCCAGCAGCGGCGGTGGGAGATGTGGGTCACCGAGATTACGGATCTGGAGACCCACACCCGCTGGTGGCTCAGTAGCTTCCACACGGCCGAGCTCGCGGCCATGGAGTACGACCGTTGGCAGGTCCGCTACCACGTCGCGGTGGCTAGACTCAATTTCCCATTCAGCACACATCCGGTCGACCTCGTTCCTCCGGAGCTATGGGTGGTGAGCTCGGCTATGGTGCGGGAGGACCGTGAGGCGTGGGAGCGCCTTCAGGCCGAGGCCGGCGATGAGGCCTACATGCAAGAGCTCCGCCTGCAGCACTCGGAGCTCGTGGAGGCAAAGCAGGTGATCTTTGCCGGCGCGGACGGCAGGGAGGTTATCGTACTTTCCTTCGATGATGAGTTCAAAGGTAGCGAGGACAGTGGCACAGAGCACGTTGAGGTGGCGTGCGAGGACGAGGAGATCGACATCGATGAGTGGAGGAGTGTCTTCCCCAATGACCCCATCAACGGCACCGGCCCGGAACCGGCTCGCGGCACATCGTACCTGACGAGGAAGGATTGCCTCGACCGAAAGTAGTTTAGTTTACTTTAAATTTATGTTTTATGTACAGTTATGCAAAACTGTCTGTGTTTCTGTTTGAATGCATGCTACTTTCGGTTGAACCTGCTTCGAATTTGATCAAATTGAAGTTTACAATGTTAAGTTTAGGGGATCGACTAGAAACGGCCAAAAATTGTTGGAGTATATATATGTCCGCTAAGGGTTTTAGTCCGTTAACTTTTAAAGGATCAACTAGAGATGGCCTTATGCCTTGTTTACTTCAGTTCTTCACTATGTGATGCTCTATTTGTGCAACTACTTGCCGTGCAGTTCAATTTCATCAACAACAATTTCAAAAATATCACTATGAATTAGGATATTGGGTTATTGTTAAGGATGTTGCAGTTAACATGCCTTTCCTTTTTTAACAATAACTAGTGTACTTTAGGCCTGCACAATACCAGTTTCAATGACTATATTTGCTTGTTTTTAAATGTTATGCCTGTTGAAGTTAGTACACCTTTCCACTTCTTGTTTTCCTTAACTAGCGTGCTTAAACCTGCACACTGAGGCTATCATTTGTAGATTATGTTGTCTCCCATGGATATATTTGGTTGATGTTTAGCCTGTTGTGCTTAACATGCCTTTATATGTACTCATACAGGACAATATTCAGAACAGCTGATGTTTTCCATCGAGGTTAGTTTCATCGCATTGCCTATATATACTCACTGTTCAGGATGTCGGTAGTTGGTACCATATAGCCTGGGGGCTGATAAGGGATTAATCGTCGAATCGGACAATTCCTTGAATATATTTGTAACCCATTTATTGGTAGGTTAACTAGGGCCATATTTAATATATCTGAGGCTACATAGCAACATGCTTGTACTAAATGACTAAATATGCAATCCCAGGCTACATAGCAACAATGAAGAGTGTTACCTTAATGTATGATGATGTCTAGATGTAGATGTAATAAGATCTTATATAATGGGATGGAGGGAGTGTTGTACTACATCTTTTTGCAATTGTTGTTTAGCTTCTAATATTAACTTGGTTCTTTTAGGTACATATATCATTGCCAAAGATCCAGACTTCGACCCTTTCTGCGTATGGGGCAATGAGATATTCATGAAGCAGCATCAAGTGAGGAAACTAATAAAGATTGTTATTAAAATGGGTCAAAAGATGTCAATAGAACTGTTTGTTTACACTTTATGCAAGACAACAGTGAACAGCAGTATGGTATGTAAGAACTCTGTAGCCTTCTTTTTACTGCCCGTAATGAGTTGTGTTAGCTGACAATGTCTGAATCTTTTTCCTTTGCAGTGGATCCTGAAGCAGTTTACTCAAGATTACCTCTGAAACTACATGATTGACGGCCATCCATCACAAGGGGTTGGTCTAGAGTCGTGTGAGCCTTCTGCATCGAGGAGAGCACAATAGGGCCATTCTACTTCACCTTGTTCAGCAACCAGAATGTCTGTCGCCTCTTTCTTTACCATCTGTAATAATACAAGCATACAACCCTGGTTCATCATTCTTTATTTGGTGCTTATGTAATTCTTGAACATATGTACCTGTGAATCAAATAATGCATTGGTTGTTTGAACCTGATGGATATGAATAAAGCTATAGCCTACTTTCAAATGCAAATTAGGTATAGTTTTAAATAGTAGCAATTAAATTAGGGTGAAATTACGCTCTGCAGGTCATTATGGCGCACACGGTCTATAAAGCACAGCGTGTGTGATATACATCATAATCCGACACATTTCACGGAGAGGAAACGTGTGTAACCATGCACGCAGATGCCGTTTGCAAAGCATGTGTGATGTCAGACAATATAACAAACGGTGTAGGAAAACTAAATGTGTGTGATTGTCGACCTATCATACACGATTTACACTGATGAACTGTTTGTGGTGTGTCAGGCATCGTAAACGTAGAGCCAGATTGGTACGTGCCTGCAATGTGGCTAGACTGTGCCTGGTTTTAGGTAAAACCACATAACTCCAACTGCGATGGCATTGCGAGCACAAACGAGTTGCAAGGATGGAGCATTTGGGATATTTGAGATATCAGAAACAGTTTTATACGGCAAACTGTATGCATCATGGCTTCCTATCGCAGTCACTCACTTGGCGACGGTTCCAAATGCTGTTGTGGAAAGGGGTTAAAAACCATTTGTATAGCACCTCGTTGTACCAATGTTGCCACAATCATCCTTGCTATACACACATTTTGAGAGGGACAAGCTTTAATCGTGAATTTATTAGAATACTCTATGTGCTTCACTTATATCTTCTGAGCTAGGCAGTTTGCTCTAGTGCTTCACTTATATCTTTTTAGAGCACGGTAGTGGCTTTATTTTATAGAAATTGATGAACTCTCATGATCCACTTATAATATTTTGAGAGTCTTTAAACAGCATGGTAATTTTCTTAGGTTATGAATTTAGTCCTAATATGATGGGCATCCAACAGGGATATAACAAAAACTTTCATATAAGAGCATTGAATAATATGACAAGTTTGATTCATTGCATATTACTTTGAGATATAAAGATGGTGAGATATTAGAGTCATGCTAGTAAGTGTCTGTGTGCTGGGTTCGGGGGTACCCAAACTTGCCTGCCTGTGGCACGACACGTGGCCTCATTGACGGCCCGATATGGCCTAGCTACAAGACCCCCAAGACAAGACCGTCACGAGGGCCCCCGGCCTCACGAGGTGAATCACGCCAAGACCTCCCGAGGCGCAGCTCCCCGAGCCTGCCTCCTGAGGAGCGGAGACTTCTATGAAAGTACCTAGCCTTACGAGGCTCTCGATGATGTAAGCCATGATGACCAAGGCCAGGCGAGCGCCAGGGGGCACAGAGGAGGACAATTTCCTCTTTGGTGCTAAGGAGGCAAGGACGTACGCGGGTTCCCAAGGAATCCCCCAAAGGTTTCCATTTTAGTGTAACAAGGCCAAGACCACGAGCTCGGCAGGACACATGTCATTGCTGAGCCCACCTCTGCATCATGACAAGAAGCTTTGCGGGCCAAGACCACCTTTCATCGAGATAAGATGTACTTCTTGTCCCCTTACATATTGGCAGTTGTGGGATCCCTTCCCGCCTAAGCTATGAGGGAAGAGGACCAAGGCCACTATAAGTATAGGCTAGTCTCCACCATAGAGAGGGAACAGATCCATTCCACCTTCACTCCTAGAGCTCTCGCGAGGCAGCTCCTCCACTGTACTAGTTCATCCACAACCTCCTCGTGAGACCAATCCACCACAAAGCAGGAGTAGGGTTTTACACCACAAGGTGGCCCGAACCTGGATAAACTGTTGTGTTCTTCCTTCCCCGCTTGCACAAACTCGACGAGGCAAGGTAGTGAGGTGATGAGCTTGAGGCTGGGGCTGGTTTAGATCTTCGCACATGCCCCAGAGTTCGAACCTTGTTTGGGTCCGTGGAGCCCCGATTCTGACATTTGGCACGCCAGGTAGGGGCGTGTCAAGATCCTCCGCCTGGCTCCGCTTCATCCCCACTTCATCGCTCCTATGGCAGACGCCACCCGCCTCGCAACTCCTCTCGTCGTCCCTAGCATCGCAGCGGGTTGTCCAGCCTTCACTCCGGATCTGTGCCGGGTTTGCTGGCGGTAAGGGTCAGGCGGCGTTGCCCCTGTGATACGACGGCGCGATTGACCGGGACGAGTTCCTCCCGCTGTACGAGCAGGCTATCCTGGCGGCAGGCGGCGACAAGAACGCCATGGAAAACTGGCTCCCTCTAGCACTCACGGAGGCTCCCCGCTCTTGGCTTCGTGGCCTCCCGGAGGCCTGAGTATCCTCATGGGGGGGGGAGCTCCGCGGGCAGTTTGTGGCACACTTCGCGGCCCCGGGGCCCCACACGGTCGCGTGCCTCCTTCCTTGCCAAGCAGCTCCTCCGCTGGGCGATTGCCGCCTGACTCCAACCTGAGACCCCGCGGAGTCGCGCGCGGCGTGAGGTCGCCACCACCTTCCACCCCAGGTATCACCCTAGGTCTGCTGTCACCGCTAGTGCGCTCCCTATGCTATGCGCGCCAACTATCAACAATGTCTCCATCACCAAGACCATCATCGATGGTGGCACGGGCCTCAACATGCTCTCTGTCGAGGCCTTTGAGATGATTCAGGTGTCGTACGTCCAGCTCCTGCCAACCAGGCCATTCTCCAGGGTGGCAGGGGGCTCCACCCCCCGCTTGGGGCATGTGCGCCTTCCTGTCACCTTTGGCAAGCACGAGAACTACCGTGCGAGCTCATCGACTTCGACGTGGCCCGCATCGGCCTCCCTTGAAATGACATCTTGGGGTACCCCACTCTCGCCAAGTTCATGGCGGTGCAGATACCGGCTACAAAGTCATCAAAATGTCGGGCAGCAGCGTTGTCATCACCATGACCGGAGACAAGGCGGATGTGGTTCGGGCACTCAAGCTCACCTACAAGGCTACGACTGTTGGATTCCGGGTTCCGGCAAACCCTTGAGGTTCGAACTCTGGGGTGCGCACGAAGAACTCTCTCTCTCCCTAGCTCGCTCGGACAACGATCTCAAGGCCTAGCTCGACGAACCCAAAGAACACGGGACACAGGGTTTATACTGGTTCGGGCCACCGTTGTGGTGTAATACCCTACTCCAGTGTGGTGTGGTGGATTGCTTTGCAGGCTGAGGATGAACAAGTACAAGGTATGAACAACCTCCTGAGGAGAGGTGTTCTTGAGCTCGGTGAGCTGGTGAGATGGCCTTGGTGGAATGGATCCAATCCAAGATCAGATGAGATGCCTCCTATGGTGGTGGCTAGTACTATTTATAGAGGCCCTGGTCCTCTTCCCAAATGTAGGCGGGAAGGGGTCCCACAAGGGCCAATTTTGAAGGGAGACAACTAGTACAAGCTATCCTGACAAAAGGCGGTCTTCACCTGCCAAAGGCTCTGGTGGTGATGCAGCTGTGGGCTCGGCGGTGACCTCCGTCCGGCCGTCCTGCAGGTCTTGGTCTCATTGCACCAATAAGGAAACCTTCTTGCTATAAATGAGGAGAGGGGCGGAGCCCCCGTCGCTCATCTCTTTCTCCACTTCGCCTTCTTCTTCTTCCTTGCTCCACCATCTTGCTGCGACACACATGGCGCCGATAAGGAGATTCTCCACCGCTGAGAAAGGAAAGACTCCCCGTGAAGAGAAGGGGCAACTTCTGCCAAAGAAGAGGTTGGCCCGCCCCCACGATGTCATGGTACGAGCGGCGTCCCCTGGCTACCCGCTGCCCATCTATGCCCAGGTAGAGGGCTCCGGAGGAGGAGGCAGCGGCCCGCGCCGCTCCTGCCACAGCTGCGGTGGCCATGCTGTGGTGGCACGCGCCGCTGGCCCACGAACTCACGCCGAGGGCTCCTCGCGCGAATTCGTGGTGTGGACAGCAATGTCCCCGCGCTCGTGGATCCGATTCCCACAGTTGTTCACTGAAGAGATGCCGCCAAGGGGGCTACTCGAGTTGTGGCTGCAGCATGCCGAGTGTGGCACACCGGCGACGGGACCAGAGGTCGAGGTCGTCTCCCTAGGCAAGATCTTCATGACCCGTGGATGGGGTGAGGTCACCGTCGGTGTCAAAACTGGCAGATCTCGGGTAGTGGATCCCAAGCTATGCGTCATGGATCGATGGGTAACAGGAGACAGGGGACACGATGTTTTACCTAGGTTCGGGCCCTCTCTATTGAGGTAATACACTACTTCCTGCTTGATTGATCTTGATGAATATAGGGTTACAAGAGTTTGATCTACCTCGAGATCATATGTTGTGGTCTAAGACCTAAGGGTATGATGAGTAATGTCATAATCATAATCTATCGACTAGCCTGGCCTTGGATTATATAATGCACCAGAGTCCTAGGATAACAAGAGTCCTAGCCGAATAAGTTTGTGGAGAGGAGTCCTTGTGTTGATCACCAAGTCTTGCTGAATCTTCCTTGTATGTAGCATGGGCTGTCTGAAGTGGCCCATGATAGAACCGCCACGGGGGTCCTCGGCCCGATCCACCTGGTCGGGAGACGACGTGGTGAGTACCCCCTAGTCCAGGACACCGTCAGTAGCCCCCTGAACCGGTCTTCAAGTTAGGAACGCTCCTTGATTCTTCCGAACTATTCTTCATCTTCGGTCGTCGGTCTTGAAAACTGGTTCAACAAATCTTCTCATCTTCGATCTTGATGATCGCCGAAGTAAATCTGAAGAGTTTACACGTCGGGTATCTGAGGAGCCCCTTGGGTTTGAAGTTGTTCCCGGGCGGCAGTGTCCTCTCGTGTCCGAGCTCCAACGCGGGACTGTATTCGAGGTATCTTTTGCAGCCGAGCACCAACGCCGGACCGCTTCCGAGCTCCAATGACGGAATGTATCCGAGCTCCAACGCCTTACTATGTCCAAGCTCCAACGCCGGACTATATCCGAGGTGTCATAGATCACCTTGGTTCAAAAAAGTTGAAGGAGTTTAGTTGAGCTTAATGCCGGAAATGCCCTCTATGGAGCCAGCCACTGGCACCCGAGCTTTATGCCGGACTGCTTCCAAGGTGGTGCACCACCCCGACTGCGGGCCAATTTTTTGTCAATATTTTTGATTGGTGCAATTTATTCTCTGCCGATATATATAGCTAGTAGCCCTCAAGGTGTGTATATGGTCTAAAACCCGAGATGCACCTGAAGGATGACATAAGACCGCTGATCCCAGTAGCCCCTGAGACTCGGGTTGATTCGTAAAATCGGCCTGAGGATCAACTCCTAGCACGGCAGAATAATTTGGGATACAAAAATCGTTCTGCAAAGTCCTCGAGACTCAGGTTGGGTGCGGCCGACCAACCTGAGGATCATAATCTCCTCGAAAACTATATTGCACTTAAATCTTCTGCACTGGATTGCCAATGCAGTAGCCCCCGAGTCACTGGTCGGGTGGCAACACCAAATCAGGGGATCGATGTGACCCTTTAATATTAGTAAATAATGAGCGCAAAGCCCAGTAGCCGCCGAGCCTTAATGTGGGCACGGGTGGCCAAATTAAGGATCGATATCCGTTTGACAGAAAAAATTTGTTGTGTTTAACACAAACTACTCAAAAAGAGAATAAAGATCTCTTAAAGGAGCTAGAGCCAGCGAAAGCTGGGCTCGCCAAGGTTGGCCCCAACGGGCTTAATAGATAGGAAATTGATGCCACTTGGGATTTAGGAGAGCTTTACGTAAGTTGCTCGGTTGTCTCAGCGAGATTGTGACCCTTGGTATTTAAAAGATGAGCTGCAATAAATCGACTTTACTTGCATTTTATGATCCTATGTATCCAAGTATTAATGCTCGGATCCGCATTGTACAAACTTTATTGACCGACCATCGGCTTCAACCTCTTCGGCCAGCAGCCGGGGAGTGTTTGTCCTTCTTTATAAAGCCTTTATAAGAGCAAAGATTTACGACAAACAAGGCAATCCGGTCATACGGTTTTATAAACAAAGGTACGCGGAGAGATATGTTATATTACTTTTTAATGTAAGAAACATCTTCCAAGGAAAATAGTCCCGCTATTGGTTCCTTTCTTTGGGTTGTCATGCTGATCATGATCATGAAACCTCACCTCTGATCAATGTGGTGGAAAATATCGAGGATTTAGTTTGGGGAAAGTTCCCGAACTATGTGGTCTCTACAGAACCTAAATTTTCACTTCCGTCATTGCCGACCAATTATATCCTTTAAAATAGCTAGCTTTCGATAGGTACTAACTCAGATGACCCAGTAGTAACAATCACAGAGGTGCTCCCTTTACCGCCTAGCCGAACAATCGGAAACGTAGGGGTAAGCACAGGAGCCAGGCAGCCCAGCTTGGCCAAAATCTTATGTCAAATTGATGCATATTTATGGCTTTATATAACGATAATTACGGAAGGCAACGCTTGTATAATGAATACAAATGCTGATGATATATACTTATTTTGACTCCATTGCGACCGTTTATCAGTTGAAAGTGGCCCATCGTCCGCTTCTACCCCTTTATAGATACTACACTGGGTGTTTCGGCAATAACAAGACAACCCTTAGCCGACGTCTCGGTGCCCGAAGGCGTTGTGTTAGTGGAAACGAGCCAATCAGATATGCGGGCTTTATAACTTTCACTTAGTCATAGGAGCTTTAAACTGGGGAAGCTAGCTATGAGCCCCCAGTTAGTGTTCCGCGACAGCCGAGGTCAAGCCGTAAACACTTAGGCCAATGTTATGAATGGCCCGTCATTTAACATGGGGTGACCTCTATCGATCTTATAGTTTAACACAGTCATCGGATCGCTGACCTGTTTTCGCTTTATTGTGATAGTCAGTTTTCGGCTTTCTCCACTGAGGTGCTTTAACCATGCTAGCTGGAAGCACAATCGCAGTGGTTCTCCCTTTGCACACCTAGCCGAATAAAGAGGAATGTAGGAGGCAAGCACAGGAGCCGGGCAACCCAACTATTGACCGAAGTCACAATTCGAAACCGACACATATATAGCAATATCCGAGAATGTTTTTGCCAAATATCTAAAGGTGTCCGGCGTTGCATAGCGAGACTTATGCTGGAGACACGCAAATAGTTTAAAAGTGCCATAGGCTTGGAAAGCCAAAAACTTCAGTAAAAACTTGACGTTTGAACTAGATCAAGTGTTCGGTGCCAATCCGAAAATTGGAGAAAAGAGAAAAAAATTGTGCTTCTGTCGTGCTTTAACATGACACATCCGATCTCATGACTTTCAAGCGGGTCAGCCTACGGCTTCAAGCTCCTTATCCGAAGGCGGAGTACTTCTCTGAGGCCTGTTTAGCGAACTAAGCTCGAGCGGCTTTGAGAGAGAAATTAGGCTCCCCGGCTATTGACCACACACTCGCGTCGAAAAAGGAGTGATAGGAAAATACTTTTCAACGACTAAGAAGAAAACACTTATTATAAAACGACTTGGGTAAAAGAATTTTATGTATAACGATTGTATGTACCGAAGCACTTATATCAGATCTGTGTTCACCCGAACTTTAAACGCGTCTTAACCGACTGTCGGTTTCTCCCTCTTCGGTCAAGGGCCGAAAAGTGTTATGTACTCCACCTGTCGAGGATATCGATTGTGTTTCCGATAACCAGGCAATCAGGCCATAAGGCTGTAATAGACAAAGCGCGCTTAGAGAACTTATACTATATTACTGACGAAGTGTAAGAAGCATCTTCGAAGAAAATAGTACCCCCACCGATACCTTTCTTCGGTTGCTCATTGTTACTACGAGACTTGTGCAATAGATTTTTTGTACTCATGAGTTCCGTTGTGTGCCGACCATGATTGAAACCAATAAGAGCGCTAGCTTTCGGCTTCACCCAGTTTGAGGTCCGAGCTCGGATGACCCGATCGTGACAATCGCAGAGGTGCTCCCTTTACTCCCTAGCCGAACAATCGGGAACGTAGGGGTAAACACAGGAGCAAGGCAACCCAACTTGCGGAACAGTTAAGTCATGATGCATATTGTGGCTTAATACACGAACAGGGAACGAAGCCATACAAGTATAATCATATGCAAGAGGAAAGGCTTCATAAAGGAAGCCCCCAAGTAAACGGGGTATTTAAATTTGTGTGTCACAAACAAAGTTTTGACAAGGAAGTTTGTCACGTACAACTTTTTGCCAAAAAAGTATAATGCTTTGGTCGAGCCGAAAAAAATTTAATATTGAAAATTCTGAGCATAAAAGCGACTTAGCTTGTTAATGTGCTCGGTGTCGACGCACGGCGCGAGCTTACGGCGGGACAAGGTCCCAGCCCCCAAACCGGTCCCGAGGTAGCGGAGCGAAGAGCTTAGCACTCCGAAGTGGCGACATAGCACGACCAATGCAGGCCGGTAGTGTGACGCCGAAGTCCCCGACGTGGGTTAATCAAGTGATGACGAAGCCCTCGGTCCAGCCGAGGTGACATGGTACGTCGGTACGCCGAGGTGACAGCGCTGCCCGACCCGGATCCTTTACCAGTGCACAGAAAATAGTGCAAGCCGGAGATAATAGGAATAATAATAAATTAAAAAAATGTTGTTGCATAATTGATAATTTATGCAAAGTGAGTAATAAAAGAAATATGGCCCGTGTGCCGAACACTCAATGAGGTAGAGCTCTCTCAATGATGCCGAAGTCCCCGAGGCAACTGAACATGTCAGTATGGTGATTCGACAAACAAGGTGATCACGCGAGCCGATTTATGCCGATTGGGACAACGATGTCGGCTTGCCGAAGTGACCGCGTGACGCAGTCGAAGTTGAACACCTACACACATAAAATAGTCCGGTCCAAAAAGGATAATTGCTTTTTGCAAAAATAATTTATTTAAAGAGAAGTGGCCTGGCGCCAAAGTCAATGTCGATGCAGGGTGTCGGCGTGACGCGGTGAAGGCGTGGAAAAGCTTGAATTCACAGGCCGGTCCGAGTTCCGGATGCGGCATTTGCCAAACTGTGTACGGAAACTGACCGAACCAGCATGCGATCGTCGTTAATAC
Organism: Aegilops tauschii subsp. strangulata; assembly: GCF_002575655.3. Taxonomy (NCBI): domain Eukaryota; kingdom Viridiplantae; phylum Streptophyta; class Magnoliopsida; order Poales; family Poaceae; genus Aegilops; species Aegilops tauschii. Next base: position 293,016,388 of record NC_053038.3, read on the forward strand.
GACCACATTTGATAGACCTGTGTATAGATGATGAAACAAACCAGAGTAATAATTCCTTAGAAAAAATAAACCCAAGAAATAAAAAAATACTAGGATTAATAGCACCTGGTTTATCTGTCGTAGCAATCTGAAGAAAGGTTACTCCCAAAATTGGGACTCGATCCACACACCCATTGCCTGATGGGGCGATAAAGCGACAGCATGGCGATGTTGGCAAAGGTGGGCTCACCGAGGCATAGCCCCCAGTCCAGCTAACGTGATGAAGCTGATCGGCTGGTGACGCCGAAGTCACCGGATTATGTTGATGAAGAAATACCAAAGTCCCCAGTCCAGCCGAGGTGACGGAGGGGGTCGGTAAGGAGACATTGCAGCTGCCATGTCGGTCGAGGTGTTGAAGTAGTTCGGCTTGATGGATAGCGGCTTGAAGAAGCAACAGTGCGACCATGCCGACGCTGGTCATAACTTGTGACGCGATCGATGCCGGATTGATGAAGTGACCGAGCGGTGATGTGGGCGCGCCTATCCCATGCAATCCGTGGGGCGATGGTGTTGGTGATGATTTATCCTTCGCAATGCCGAACTCTTGGTCGGCTTGCCGAGCTGATGATCCGATAAGGTTAGGCTCGGCTCGATGAAGCGACAGTCTGTCTAGCGCAGGTCGGCAGACGTGGAGCAATGTTACCGGACTGGCTTGACAGCAGCGTGATGGTGAAGAGTGCCTCAGAGAAGGCTTAAAATATTATGGGCACGTGTTGAGAACAACGCACAATACCCTAGAAGAAAATTCCTTTAAGAAGGTCATCCAATATCACGTTCATAAACAAATATGAATTCTGGTCGGATCTGTATTCGCGCAGAAAACAGATCCGAAAAGTGATTCACTAATCGGAAGGTTACCGGAGTTTGGACCGTCGGATCGAGCTGAAATTTTGAGGGGTGGTAGATATAGGAATTCAGCAGCCGATCAACGGTTGGATCTTCCAAAGGACGACCGAGCTAGGTGCTGGAGACCACGCCCTAAACCCGTCCAGATTCCCGTCCAGATTTGACAGGGCTCCGGTATATCGTAGATTGCCGGAGATTCCTCCATCAGAACTTGACGAAATTTTGTGTGGTTGTTGTAGACTTAATTCCGCACAATTCCACCAAAGGAATTGTCAAAACGATGCTTATGAGGTGGTGGCAGCGGATACAAGTTTGCTGTTCGGAAAGCCACTATGCGTGAAGTGGCGATTGTAAGCCAACTCTTTATCCCATTCTTGTTCATTACATGGGATTGTGTGAAGATGACCCTTCTTGCGACAAAACCACTATGCGGTTATGCCTCTAAGTCGTGCCTCGACACGTGGGAGATATAGCCGCATCATGGGCATTACAAAACAGCACGGTCACCCGAGGGCAATGTTGACGTTGAGCCCCCGAGCTCCAAGGATCATTTCTACATGATCTTGATAGGGATCAGAGTTGATGTTGATGGAAGCCCGCATCCGAATATGATGATCGGAGGCAGGGCATAGTCTTCGGTCAAGCCAAGGTGACCAGTCAAGCCGGTGATGAAGATGCCGACGTCGCAGTCGATCTGCAGACGAGCCATTGACCCTTTGCCGATCACACAGTGGAACTCTCAATGAAAGCACCATTGTCGGTGTCAAAACCGGCAGATCTCGAGTAGGGGTTCCCAAGCTGTGCGTCATGGATCGATGGGTAACAGGAGACAGGGGACACGATGTTTTACCCAGGTTCGGGCCCTCTCTATCGAGGTAATACCCTACTTCTTGCTTGATTGATCTTGATGAATATAGGGTTACAAGAGTTTGATCTACCTCGAGATCATATGTTGTGGTCTAAGACCTAAGGGTATGATGAGTAATGTCATAATCATAATCTATCGACTAGCCTGGCCTTGGCTTATATAATCCACCAGAGGCCTAGGATAACAAGAGTCCTAGCCAAATACGTTTTTGGAGAGGAGTCCTTGTCTTGATCAGCAAGTCTTGCGGAATCTTCCTTGTATGCGGCATGGGCTGTCCGAAGTGGCCCATGATAGAGCCGCCACAGGGGTAGTTGGTCCGATCCACCTGGCCGGGAGACGACGTGGTGAGTACCCCCTAGCCTAGGACACCGTCAGTCACTCGGCGTGAGGTCACTCGAGAGCAGGGGGCCCTCGCCATCCACTTCGAGTACGACAGCGCCTCCATGATGTTCTACAAGGTCTTTGATGAGGAAGGTCATCGTCTGGAGTGCTGCCCAGGAGGGGGGCGCCAGGGCGGCGCGGCGGCTGGCGCTAGGCCCGCCCTTGGTCCTGCCGACAGCTCCTCCAGAAGCAGCGACGACGCCTGGGAGTCCAGTGACTCTCCCGAGCCTAGTGAGACCCCAGAGACGAGCGACGATAGCTATGTGCCCTCGAGCTCTCGTCGCGCCCGGAGCGCAGCAACGGCGTCCGCCCGTCTTCGTTGTTGATCTGGATGGGGTTGGCATCGGCCTCCCGTGGCCCACTGTTGATGATGGCGTCGGCGGCGACGCCTGTAGATATGACTCCTGGAAACCTTCTTCTTTTGTTCCCTGTGAGGAATCGAGATGAACCCCGTGGGTGTGTGTAAAGAATCTGTAGTGCTTTTGTAGCGATGTTATTCCAATTATGAAATTCATGATTGTGTGTCTTGCTTCGGCATTTTCCCCCCTTTTCGTCCTCGCGGCAGCTTAGTGCTCTGCGCCGACATTTCCCAGTCCCTAGGCAGGTGTTAGCCGTCGCTGGTATGCCAGGACACGATGCCGTGGTCGAGGCTAGGAGGTGAGCGGCCAAGGTCCGGTAAGAGCTCCTGAGGCGCGATGCTCAAGAGGTCCCCCTTGGCGTGCAAGCAGCTTCGTAAAGGTAGAAACAGAAGGCGACATTGCCGGAGCAAGGCTGCACGTGCCGAAAATCCTAAGTCACGTGCTGGGCTGACTTGAATATGTGACTTATCTTATCAAGTCTGAGGCGGTTTCCTTGTACAGCGCCCGATTCGTGCGTCAATGGTAGTGGTACGACTGGGTTAGGCCCGCGCCACCTTCCCTCTCTATTTCATGCTCTTCTAGGTGCTCTACGTCCTCGGGTCCCGACCTTCGAGCGAGCTCAGTCGCCGCTGGTATGCCAGGTCGCGGTGTCGTGGTTAAGGCCAGGGGTGAGGGCCGGAGAGTCAGTAAGAGCTCCTGAGACGCGATGCTCAGGGGCCCCCCTTTAATGCGCAAGCGAATTGTGTGAGAAAAGGAAGGAGCCTGCGGTGCCGCCGTAGCTAGGCTCCGGATATTCCTGCAGGTTAGCCCGAGGGAGGAATACACATTGCAATCACATTTGCTGCCCTGCCGCTGGTCTTTCCGCAAGAAGAGGAAGGCACTGAGGGCCTGGTAAGGTGACGTGCGCGGGGCGTGCCGCGAGCCAGAGCTCGACCACTCAGGTTAGTCAGCGTTGCAGGGACGGACCCGAGCACAAGCGCTGTGCCAACATGTGTTGCCCCCATTGTGGTATGAGCAGGAGGCTAGTCAGCAACGCGGGTGGCCGCGAAGGGCAACAGGCAGGCTGGTAGTAATGATAAGGTAATCCATGCAAGTGGGCAAGCTAGTTCAGATAGATGCGAGAATGATACATGCCACTGGGACGGACCCGAGCGGCCTGGGGATGATGCAGCCCGAGGGAAGCCCCCAACAGAGTAAGCTAAAGATGCAAAAGAATACATATCACAGGGACAGGCCCATGCGACCTGGGGATGATGCAACCCGAGGGGCGCCCCCAGCTGAATGAACCGGAAAGAGTCACCTGGTACCAGTGCTGAAGAGGTGCTGGAGTAGCCGAAGACGCGTGCTGAAGAAGCTGCTCCTCACGAGTCGCCTGGGTCCTGAGCCTTAGGAGGCTCTGGGGGCCCGGGCGCCTCATGAAGAACCGTCGCCATCTCTACCAGGACTGCCTGATGCCTGGCCTCCTGAGCCGCCAGAATGCTCCACAAGTGGCGCTGGGAGGTGACAGCCGCATTCGGCAAGCCGAAGGGCATGCGAACATAGCTGTGAGGTGGACCCTCACATCGACCAACGCGCGAAGGCCAGAAACGCTCCTGAGATGCGGCCCTGTTGAGTCCTGGGATGTCGACATAGACGTTAAGCTCGTCGCCCTCTCTCCAGGACGCGGAGCTGCGCTAGGTGGTGGGCGGCGGTCGACGCGTATGGTCTCGAGCCCGGGGAGGGCCGAGTTCACCTCACGAGCAAACTGCTTGAAGATGCGCTGGGAGGCTGGGGCCTGAGCGCCACCCAAGATGCAAGCGATGGCGCGAGGCTCCTGGAAGTCCCCAGCCCCCTCGTCCTGATGATGGTCGTCGTTCCTCCTCGGTGGTGGCGGGAGTGGAGGGAGGCCTTCTTTGCCCTGAGGGCATTCCTCATGAGGCTGCTCTCTCCAGGCGCCCTCGCGAGGCTGGTCCTGCCAGCGGTCCTCACGAGGCCGGTCGTGCCACTCCAGGCGGGGGCCGCGGTCGTCCCAGCGTCCCCCATCTCATCCTCCTCCTCGGTCGTAGCCCCGGTCGTTGCGCTCGGGGCGTCGATCGAGGCACCCATCACGGATAGCCCTGAGCTCTTGACAGTCATTAGTGTTGTGGTTGTGTACGTTCTAGAAGGCGCAGAATGGACGGCTGCCCTTGGACGACTCCGGGTGGTCGCAGCCGCGCTTCATCTTGGCTCGGCCACGAGCACGGATGCTCCCTTGCGCTTCATATCGTTGGTCTTGGCCTTCTTGTCTTCTATGTCGGCAGCTGGAAGCTCGAGGAGGGGGAGGCGCCCCTCCTCATCTCTTGCGCACTTGATCGCCATGTTGAACATCTCCAGGGCTGTGCATAGGTCCTCGTGGATGGCGAGCTCCTCCTTCATCTTGACGTCACGGACGCCATCGGAGAACGCGAAGATGATGGCCTCGTCCGTCACCTTGGGGATCTTGAGGCGGACGCTGTTGAAGCGCTGGATGTACTTCTACAGGGTTTCCCCTGGCTGCTGCGTGATGCGCCGCAAGTCGCCTGCGGCCAGCGGACAGTCGCGAGTGCCCTGCAAGTTGGCGACGAAGCGCTCGCACATGTCGCCCTAGGAGGAGATCGATCCCGTGTGCAGGTTCCGCAGCCACGAGCGCGCGCCATCCTTGAGGGCCATAGAAAACCAGTTCGCCATGACCTTCTCGTCGTTGTTGGCTGCCTCGATGCTTAGCTCATAGAGCTGCAAGAACTCTGTAGGGTTGGGGGTGCCGTCGTAGCGTGGAGGCAGGTCTAGCTTGAACTTGCCGTGCCAGATGACGCTGCACAGCTCGGGAGTGAAGGTACGGCAGCCTATTGTGATCACCGGGGCCCGTCGCGGAGGCGGAGCCTAGTCCTGATATCCACGTGTCGCCGCCGCAGGCGGCACACAGTCTTGACACGGAGGTGCTGGGAGTGCAGGAGCATTTTCTTGCTGCCGAGGGACTTCTTCGCAGCTTCCTTCTTCGTGCGCGGGCGCCCTGCACGGTGGGTCGCGCCACGGGGTCGCGCATCTTATTGCGAGGGCGGCGTCTTGATGTAGAGGCGGTGGAGGCGCTCCGTGGGCTACGTCACCTACAGCTGGAGGTGGGCAAGGCAGCGAGAGAGACGGTGCGGGAGAGCCCCCAGTAGCGCTGATGAGCTCGGCGATGCGGTCCAGCCAGTCTTCGTAGAGGTCGTCTACCGGGCGATACCGCAGGAGCTCGCGTGCCATGAGCAGCGTGACCTGCGCGTCCATGGGTGCGCGACGAGCATGGGACGACGAGCCGGCCGGAGTCAGTGACGGGGTGGCTGTGCGTCCGTCCCGCCGCACAAAGGGCTGCAGTGATGAAGCTTGCTGCTCATTCCCCGCCAGGCCCGTAGCGGCGTTGGCAGCGGGTGATGAAGAATGGCGGGGAGGTCCCCAATGGGCGTTGTCTGAGCAACGTGAGCGGCAAGGGCGGCCCGGCGCTCAGCACGGGCTCGGTGAGCATCAGCCATGGATGCGGTGAAGCAATGGAGCGTGGATCGATGGAGGAAAAGCTTCGGCGCACCCCCTACCTGGCGTGACAAATGTCGGAGTCTGGGTTCCGACAAACCCTTGAGGTTCGAACTCTGGGGTGCGCATGAAGAAATCTCTCTCTCTCATTAGCTCGCTCGCACAACGATCTCAAGGCCTAGCTCAACAAACCCAAAGAACACGGGACACAGGGGTTTATACTGGTTCGGGCCACTGTTGTGGTGTAATACCCTACTCCAGTGTGGTGTGCTGGATTGCCTTGCAGGCTGAGGATGAACAAGTACAAGGTATGAACAGCCTCCTGAGGAGAGGTGTTCTTGAGCTCGGTGAGCTGGTGAGATGGCCTTGGTGGAATGGATCCAATCCAAGATCAGATGAGATGCCTCCTATGGTGGTGGCTAGTCCTATTTATAGAGGCCCTGGTCCTCTTCCCAAATGTAGGCGGGAAGGGATCCCGCAACGGCCAATTTTGAAGGGAGACAACTAGTACAAGCTATCCTGACAAAAGGTGGTCTTCGCCTGCCACAGGCTCTAGTGGTGATGCAGCTGTGGGCTCCGCGGTGACCTCCGTCCTGCCGTCCTGCTGGTCTTGGTCTCATTGCACCGATATGGAAACCTTTTCCTGATGCCTCGGGACTCCTCGCCTGCGCCTGCCTTTTTAGCACCAAAGAGGAAACTGGTACACTGCGCCTACTGGCCCCCGCCTGGCCTTGGTCGTCATGGCTCACGTCATGTGAACCTCGCGAGGTGCCCCTTGCACAGATATCTCCGCTCCTCGGGAGCCAGCCTAGTGAGGCTGCCCCTGAGGAGGTCTTGGTGTCGTCTGCCTCGCGAGGCTTGGCACCTCGCGAGGGTCTTGAGTGGTTGCTGCTGATGATGGGCCGTACCAGGTCATTGGTGGAGCCACGCCATGGGCCGCAGGCAAGCAAGTCTAGGTACCCCTGTTCCCAGGATGCCGACAACAGCGGCATCGCGTCCAGATGGCGATGAGGTCACAGGGCCCCCGGAGAATGCGCCCACAAACAAGAAGCAGATGTTCTCCCAAGACCGTGCCGAGATGAAGAGGGTGCCCGTCGACGATGACAACCCATGCCCAACTTTCACCATCGGTCCTGACTTGCCCGCGGACCAAGAACAGGCGCTCGTCCGTTTCCTTCAAGCAAACAAAGAGGTGTTCACATGGAAGGCGTCCGATCTGATCGGCGTCCCGAGAGGAGTAGTCGAGCATCACCTGGCGGTGTGTCCCCGCGCCCGCCTAGTGAAGCAAAAGGCTAGGCGGTAGCCGCAGGAAAAGCAGGTGTTCATAGTGCAAGAGGTGCGCAAGTTACAATAAGTAGGGGTCATATCTGAGGTGCGGCATCCAGAGTGTCTCGCCAAGCCTGTCGTCCCCAAGAAGGACGGTCAGGAGCGTATGTGCGTTGACTTCACTAGCCTCAACAAAGCTTATCCTCAGGACCCATTTCTGCTCCCGCACATCGACTAGATTGTGGACTCTACCGTGGAATGTGATATGTTGTGCTTCTTGGATGCATTCTCGGGCTACCACCAGATCAAGATGGTGGACGAAGATGTCGAGAAGACAACCTTCTTCTCGCCATGTGGCGTGTACTGATCCACCTGCATGCCCTTTGGGCTGAGGAGCGCTGACGCGACCTTTTACCGGCTCATGCACATCGCGTTGGGGCCACAGCTGGGGAAGAATGCAGAGGCTTACGTCGATGACATCATGGTCAAATCGTGCAAGGCGACTGTCAGGACCCCGATTCCAAGTCACATCGATCTAGCTGGTAAAACCTCATATCACTTTGCGGCCTCACGCACGGTATTCCCACGGGGGTCGCCTTACCATGGCCCGGGACCATTTCCGTCTTTTGGCTCACCTATATGATAGTGTCGCTAGCATCCATATGGCAGAGAAACCGGGCCGACATGACTAGTCGTGAACCCAAAGTGGCATTAACTTACGGGGACATGCATACATGAATCAACATCGAGCATGTCGGTCAGCAGCGTGCGAATCCGGGCTGTAGCACTGGGCTAACAGGACTCCGGTGAACCGGGCTGTAGCAGGCTAGGCAGGACTCCGGATGTCACCGCGTGACATTTCCCCGAAGGGACAGACACAGGAACGAAGTGAATCACATGCCGGCCAGTCAAGTGTTCCGGAGCAGTAGTGCTGGGTTAGTAGGACTCCGGCGAACCGGACTGTAGCGGACTACTATGGCTCATGGAAGCACAATACTACATTTCCCCATAGGAGAGGCTACTAAGGATAAACAACTAGGTTGTCGGATCCCACACATACCAAGCATTTCAATCATACACACAATATGCTCGATATGTGTAAATACAACATGGCATCACAACATAACCCTACGACTCAAGTATTTACTCAATAGGCTCCGAGGAGCGACATATTACAAACATGGGTCTCATGACCCAACATTCAGAGCATACAAGTCAAAGCACATGCAGAAGCTTAACATGTCTGACTACAGACATCTACAAATGAAAAAGGCTGAGAAGCCTGACTATCTGCTAGATCCTACCGAGGGCACAAGATCATAGCTGAGGTAACAAGCTAAACGTCGAAGTCCACACGGAACTACTAGTGAGACTGAAGTCTCTCTGCAAAAACATAAATTAAGCAAACGTGAGTACAAATGTACCCAGCAAGACTTACATCATAACTAACTACATATGCATCATTATCAACAAAGGGATGGTGGGGTTTAACTGCAGCAAGCCAGCTTTGACTCAGTGGCTAACCTGAACTACTACTGCAAGTAACTCTTTTGAGGTGGCGCACACGAGTCCACATATTCACCAATCAATACACCACTATGGATCCGCTCTGGTCTTCCTACGAGAACGTCATCCATAGCACTCACGCTTATCTTGCGCATTTTAGAGTATCCACTTTCACTTGTCTATGAACTGTACAGGCAACCCAGAAGTCCTTTACCGCGGACACGGCTATTCGAATAGATGATGTTAACCCTGCAGGGGTGTACTTCTTCACACACGCTCTCGCCACTTACCACGATGTACACGTCGTGTATCTCGGCAACCTTCAAGAAGAAGCGTGGCAAGGGTGTCGGCCATGACCTGACTAACCACACAAGTCTCTAGTCCAGGTTTATCGCCTATTCGTGTTCCATCCGCGAGGAGATCCAGCCGGAGTTTCGCTCACAGCCCCAAACGACGTGTGCAGGGTTCCCGAGACACCAAACGGGCGCCCACCCCTAGGGTCAGCGCTACGCACGACCTCCAACACATATCCTACAAACACCAGAAACTAGTTGCAACTCCAGGACAAAGATCAAGGCGATTAATAAGTCGAGAGAGTCAATTAAGGATCCCAATGTGTGGTAGTAGCTGTTCATGGATCACAAACACAGAACTCAGTTCCTGAGGACGGCTTCAATGAGACAACCCACCATGTACTCCTACTTGGCCTCTCACCGCTACCTTTACCAAATCGTGTTCACACACTTAGCTCACGCACAGTAGGACATGTTCATCACCACTCCAATTCATTCTCGATGAATCTGACTCGACTCAACTCTAAGCAGTAGCAGGCATAACAAACAAGCATGAATGATTAGGCACATAAGGGCTCAATCAACTCCTACTCATGCTAGTGGGTTTCATCTATTTACTGTGGCAATGACAGGTCATGCAAAGGAAAGGGGTTCAACTACCGCAGCATGTAACAGTTGAATTGTTGTTGTCCTATTGCAGTAAAAGAGAGCAGGAGCAAGAGAGTGGGATTGTATCGGAATGAACAGGGGGGTTTTGCTTGCCTGGCAGAGTGGTCGAGGGGTACTACACTTCAACTGGACACTCACGGATATCCTCGGAGCAGAACCTACCACGGGGATCACACCGGTAACACAATCAATACATTGCAATATGCAACAATATGATGCATGCATGTGACATGGAAAAAAGAGTGTGTTGGGCTAATGCATCTATAACCAGATGGGTTTGAGCTATTTTGAACCAAAGATTTAAAGTTTAAACACATTTGTGATCTTAAATAGTGCTTTATCATGTTTTGCACTGAACAGCAAGTTAACTTGTTTAAACATGCATGAAACCAGTAAAAATGGATAGATTGGATTTTTCTGATCATTTTTCATAAATAATTTATTTAATTTGGAGTTACAGTTGATTTTATATGATTTTTAGAATTTTTGGATATTTTCTGAATTAAATAAATCATTTCTGATTTATTCGAAATCCCAGAAAATATTTACTGCGTCAGCCCTACGTCATGCTGACCTGAGAAGGTCAACAGGAGCGGTCTAGGTCAAACCTGACCAGTGGGGTCCACTGGTCAGTGACCTAGTGTTGTTCAGTGACAATGATAGGTGGGTCTAGTCAACGGACACGTCAGCACAGTCAATGCTGACGCGTGGGTCCAGAGTAATTAGATTAAACTTAATCTAGTTTAGGTAGCTAGTAAGTTAGGATGTGGGGCCCGGCTGTCAGCTTCTATGGGTGGTTTAGCTGGCAGTGATTAGTACTAATTACGAGGCCACGTCGGCACGCCGGAGATTGGCCGTTGGCGACCTCAAGCCGCGGCGGAGTCCGCTCGGGAAACGCCCTCCGGCGACCCAAAACAGCGGCGAGGAGCATCTACGCGCAGCTGGCACTCAGCCGCATCTATAAGCAAGCAGGAGGGGCCGAGGTCGACCGGACACGCCAGAATCAAGCTCACGGTGGCAGCCGGAGTTCAGGTGACATCGTGCTCGGTGTTAGAGTACACGGGAGGAGGAGTTGGTGGGTGTTCCATGCTCCTGGGAGCGTGCAGAGAACGGTGACGCGCTCGGTTTCGAGCCTAAGCGGCTGCAGCGACGGCGGTGACATCGCCGGTGACATGGAGCTCTCGGTTCCGGCTGTGGAGCTAGCTAGAGGATGTGCGCGACGACGAGGTAAGGGAGGTTTTGATCGGGGGCTCACATAGGATCGTTTGGCGCATACGGCGAGGCCTGGGAGGGTCGAGGCTGAGCGGGACGCCGAGAGGGATCTCCGGCGACCGAGGTTGAAGAAGATGGCGATGAGGGCGTTCGGGGGCGTCCGGCATCGTGCAGCTCGATGGAGAGGACGAGGCAGAGCTCGAGGATAGGTCGGAGAGGCTCCAGGGAGGCTGTGGGCATGACTACGGTGGCGACGAGCTCGGGCGTGCGTCGGCCATGGCATGAAGAGAGCGAGGGGGCGAAGGGGAAAGAGTGAGCGAGGGGTCGGTGGGTTCCGGAGCCCACGGGGAGACGATCCCAACGTCGCGCTGGCCAGGGAGGGGCCAGAAAGGCAGCTCCGTGCCCGCGCGCGAGCGCCGTGCACTGCTTCCCCTCTGCCTTCTGGCGAGAGGAGCAAGACAACTGGCAGGGGAGGTGGCTGGGCTAGGCCGACTTCAGTAGCAGGCTCCACAGGTAGGCGCCAGGTAGGTTCTCTCTCTCTCTCTGGTTTTTCTATTTATTTAGTTATGTTTGTTTTGATTTAGTAGGAGTACTAAACCAATTTATTTTCTTCTGTAAATTATTGTATGGACTAGAGATATTACTCTAGAGCCCCATAATAATTTCCAGAATTATTGGACATGTATTTCTTTTATAACAGAAATAAAGCCCATTCAAATACATTATGATTTAATTCAAATGCCCAAATTAATTACTCTTAATGCTCTAAAAATATTGGTTTAGGTTTTTCCCTCTTGCCAATATTTGCAGGGATTAAAATGAACATTTCCTTGGGCTCATCTGAAGAAATTTTTAACTTGCTCATTTTTAAAAGGTTTCTGAGGCTTTGAGAATCTTCCTCAATTCAAATTTCTTGGAATTAAACATGATGCATGCTCACTGATGCAACTATTTACAGTCATGAATCTAGGGCTGTGACAGCGACAACCCTGATCGAGGACCTGGAGGAAACATTCGCCAACCTGCGCAGGGCAAACCTCTAGCTTAACCCCAAGAAGTGTGTTTTTGGGGTCCCAACTCGCAAGCTGCTTGGTTTCCTAGTCTCGCACTGAGGGATAGAAGCGAACCTAGAGAAGGTCAATGCTATCAAAAAGATGCGCCCGCTCGAAACCCTCAAGGAAATGCAGAAGCTGGCGGGATGTGTGACCTCCTTGGGGTGCTTCATATCCAAGTCGGGCAAGCGTGTACTGCCGTTCTTCAAGTTGATTAAGAGGAAGGGTCCTTTCGAATGGACACCCGAGGCGGAGGCAGCCTTCGAGGACCTCAAGAGGTACCTCACGAGCCAGCCCATCATGGTAGCGCCCCGCTCGCGCGAGCCCCTGGTGCTTTACCTAGCGGACACCCCGCATTCGGCCAGCGCTATACTCGTAACAATTCGAGAGGAACGCGGCAGCACTCGAGGGAAGCCCCACGGCCCGTGCGGGGCCACGAAGCCTTCTGAGTCCTCGTTGCCTCAGGACGACGCTCCTGAGGGCTCTGCCCCTAACGTCCGAAGGGATCCCACGGCCCCACGCACCTTGCGCCAACAAGAATCCATCCATGCTTCGCGCCTCGTTTAACACCCGGTGTACTTCGTCAGCACGGTGCTCCGGTATGCGCACATGCGTTACCCTATGCAGTAGAAGCTCCTCCTCGTGCTCCTGGCCGCCTAGAGGAAGCTGCACCACTATTTCCAGGGCCACCCCTTAAAGGTCGTATCCGCATACCCCCTGGAGTGGATATTACGTAGCCCTAACACCGCCGACAAGGTCGCCGAATGGAACATCGAGCTGCAGGCCTTCCAGCTGGAGTTCAACACGACCAAGGTAATCAACGGAGCGGCACTCGCCAACTTCGTGGCAGCGTGGACAGACACGTCGAACCAGGAGCTGTGTGAGCATCGATCCTTGGTGCCAGGCAACAAGGTGCCTGACGGCTGGGTCATGCACTTCTGTCACATCACGGGTTCCGGCAAAACCCTCAAGGTTCGAACACTGGAGTGCGCACGAAGATCTCCTCCTACCGATCCACGTCCTAGCTTCACTAAGATCTCAAGAACTAACTCTATGAACTCGCAACACACGGGACACAAGATTTATACTGGTTCGGGACACCGTTGTGGTGTAATACCCTACTCCAATGTGGTGGTGGTGGATTGCCTCTTGGGCTGAGGATGAACAGTACAAGGGGAAGAACAGCCTCCTGAGGCGAGGTGTTCTTGTGCTTGGTGGACTTGAGTGGGTGAGGATCACTCAAGTTAGGATGAGATGCCTCTGAATAAGTTATCTCCTACGGTGGTAGCTAGTCCTATTTATATAGGCCCTGTTCCTCTCCCCAAATATTGAGCGGGAAGGGAGCCAACAACGGCCAATTTGAAAGGGGACAGCTAGTACAGCTTATCCTGACAAAAGCTGCCTTCGCGTGCAAAAGGCTCTGGTGGTGACGCCGCCTTGGGCTCCATGGTGACCTCCGTCTTGCCGTCCTGCTGGTCTTGGTCTTGTTGCACTGATATGGAAACCTTTGCTTGACGCCTTGGTACTCCGCGCCTGTACTTGCCTCCTTAGGACCCAAGGGGAAACAAGGACACTGTGCGTGCTGGCGCCCGCCTGGCGCCTGCCTGGTCTCGATCGTCGTGGCTCACGTCACAAGAACCTCGCGAGGTTTGCCTTGCCTTGATCTCTCCGCCCCTCGCGAGCCAACCTGGTCAGGCTGCTCCCGAAGGGGTCTTGCGCCGTCCGCCTTGCGAGGCTTGGCCCCTCGCGAGGGTCTTGAGTGCTTGTCGGTGAAGATGGACCGTACGGGCCCGCTCGCAGAGCTACGCCGTGGGCCGCAGGCAGGCAAGTCTGGGGACCCCTTTCCCCGGAACGCCGACAGTAGCCCCCGGGCCCATGGCACGCTCGGGCTTGGCTTCGAGGCGAAGCCAATGGTCAAGTGCGGAGCGCCGCGGGCCCCAATAGCCTGCGGCCTTGGTCGACGCGTGGCGGTTGATTGGACGTGGGCGTCTCCGCTTCCCCACGCTGCCTTAGAATCCGTCTGGCTATGCGGCCACCGCAACCTACACAATTATTCTTCCATCGCTAGCGCCATAATTCCCCAATTCCTTTGCTTCCCCGGGACTCCGCTCCTCTTTCCGATCTGACATGAGCTCCGCTCACTCCATTGCCATGGCGCTGAAACAAGCAGATAAGGGGAAGATTCCTCTGTCTTTAGCCGGTGCACCTCCAGCCGTCGAGCCCGTAGTTGGCCGATCGCTAATGCTCAATGACGAGGCCATGGGCAAGGTGCGCCCCATGCTCGCCTCCAGTTTCAATGAGTGGGGAAAGATGGCGGCTTGGCTTGCGTCTCGTGCTCGCATTGACCGGGCTGCCACCAAGGTCCCAATCTTGATCGATGCCCTCTGGGCCAGCCTGGTCCCTCCTATCTCCGCCTTCTTCAACGCAGTGCTTGAACACTATCAGATCCATATGCTGCATCTTGGTCCCCAATCCGTGACCCTTCTTGCCGTCTTCGCCTTCGCGTGTGATGCCATGGTGAGCATTGCCCCTTCCGTGGCCCTTCTTCGCCACTTCTTCTCGTTGCATCTGATTGACCGCCGGTAGAGCTCGGGTTGTCTGAGCTTCCGGGCGGTGGCTGCGACGGCAGGCGTGGGGATCGACTTCGAGCTTCCCCAATCCACGAGCGGATTTCGGACGCGGTGGGTATTGCTGATGTCAGAGTGCTCAGCCCTCTGCTTCATTCTCCGTCGGCGCCTGTTGTCCCCAACTCCGGTTGGGGCCACGAGAAGCTCACGATCCCTTGCCTTGTCCTTGTCTGGCTCAGGCTGAAGAGGCTGAAGGACCGTGGCGTAACTGCGCCTATGGAGGTGACGGAGTTTGTCCGGCGCCGAGTCGCTCTGCTTCAGCGCCATTCTCAGCCGATGTGGGCCTTGCTCAACAGCAAAGACCATATGAGGCTTCAGGAGTCCAGGCTCCCTCTTGAGACGCGGCAGACGGTGCTTGGGGTCTTGGCGGGTGTTCCATTGCCGGACGACATGCCTGGGAAGAGTTGTTTGCTGTACCATTGCTCAAATAAGGAGGAGTTCGTGGAGCACATGCCTTCCATTGACGAGTGGGGGTTGCGCCCAGACAGCCTGGTGGGGCCCCGCGAGAACCCTGTCAACGTGGTCCCCCTCTTCATTGCTGGCGCCAAGCTCACCCCAAGTGTGGATGCAGGGAGGCGAGCACCGTCCGAGGCTGATGGCTCTAGTACCGGGGTGCTGATGCCGCCTGGTGCTCCCGAGGCGTCATCCTCGGGAGCTCATGATTCCTGTCCTGGGGCGGTAGCTGTGGGGGCAATGCAGTGCACGACTCCTGAGGCTGAAGCTCTTGAGGCCTCGGCAGGTCGCTGCGAGGTGGCGCCCGACGGCTCTCCTCGTCTTGGCACCCTTGAGGCCGTCCCTTCAAGCGCTTCTCCTGCTGCACCTCATGTTGGCTGCTGTGTCCAACGCTTCGGTCGGCTCGGACTTTGAGGAGCTTCGGAAGAGGAAGGGGTCCCCAAGCGGCAGCGGTGGCATCTTCGGGCCGTTGAAGCGGAGGAAGTACATCGCCATTGACGAGTAAGTACCGTATCTTTGTGGCTTCTTGAGTGCCGCTTTCCTCCCTGACGTTGGTTCTTCAGGGTCCCCTCCGCCACAGCTGCTGAGTCTCCCGAGGAACAGTCTCCTCTCTCCTCGTCTCCCCCGCTGACCTTGAGTGCCTCTAGCCCGCACGCCGCCTTGGGTGCGGGGTCGGTTGCAGGGGTGCGCTCGCCTCCATGGCGCCTTGGGCTTACGCCCCCGTCGTCCCTCCTCCACGGCCTTGCATGGAGCTCAGCGAGCGTGTCGAGGGCTCCTCCTCTGATTGTGGACGGCGGCTGGATGGCTTCGGTCTCGGGCGCCTCCCCAAGCAGCGGGCCCCGATTCGTCCGGGCCCCTTGCGAGGCCTGGCTGGCCTCCTGGTGTGCGCCAGCCCCAGCCCCCCGTGGGAGGGGGCGCACCGCTTCGGGCCCCGCGGTGGAGAATGAGATGGGTCGTGCCCTTCAGTTCGAGCACGGACGAAGCGTTGTTCGTCATGAGCTCTTCCAGGAGGCGATGGGCGCGATGAACCAACTCGGTGAAGAACTCGCAGGTGTCGACGCGCGCCTCGAGGCCGAGGGTCTCCGGTTGGCCGAGGAGCGGCATAAGTTGAAGGTGGCCATCAACCTCGGGCGTCTCCAGCGTGAGTTTGATAACGCGAAGGTTGAAGCTTCTCTCACAACCTCGCGTGAAGCTTGCTCCCGAGCTCTAGAAGAGGCCCGAGAAGCTGACCGCCGCCATGAGGCCGCGGAGAAGCGCACGTGGGAGCTCCAAGCCTGGGGCGCCTCCTTGGAGCGGCGGTAAGTGGACGCGTGCAAAGCCGCCCTTGCATCGCTGCGGGGGACGCCCGTCGAGGAAGACGAGATCCGGAGGCGCGAGGAGCCGTTGGCGCTAGAAGCCGTGGAGCGTAGCCTCGAGCTTGAGCGACTGGAGATGAGGGAGCGTCAAGTCGCCCAAGCGGAAGATGCCGTTGGTGCTCGCGAGGCCAAGGCCCAGGAGGAGGTCGATCGCCGGGTGGCCGAGGTTTGCGCGGGTCTTGAGGGTAGGCACGACCTGAAGTTGAAGCGTGCGGAGACGGAGGCTGCGGGTAGGGCCGCCGCCCTTAGGCCCAGGCTAGCTGAGGCGGCGAGGCGCGAGGAAGCTGCGGCAGCCGCCCTGGTCACGGCGCAAGTGGAATTGGCCACCGTCCGCACCGAGCTGCTCTCTCTTCAGAAACGGGTTGCTGACGTCGTGTCCGTTGCGCGGCGGAACAGGGAGGAAGTGCTCCAGCGGCGGACGCTGGAGCGCGTGCATGCTCCCATGCTTCAGGACCTTCAGAACAGGGCCAATACTGCCCTTGGCCACATCTGTGATGAGAACGCCCCTCACCCCCACGTGAACGACTATGCCAGCCACCTCTGCTTCTTTGTCGACGTGGTGACGCGCCTGGAGAACCGCTCTGAGAGAGCTCGCCTGCTTGTCGAAGAGAGGAGCCACAGCCCGCTGGGGCGCGCATTCTCCCGTGTCTTCAGCCATCTTCGGAACACCTACCAGGACTTCGCCGCCATTGCTCCAATCCCGGAAGCCATCCGGGGAGACCTGGCATGGTGGGTGGAAGATAAGGTGGACGCACTGGTCAGGGCCTTCTCTCCTGACCACGACGCGGTGGTGGTCGCGGCGGATGAAGGCGACGTGGTCGATGATGATGCTGACGGCGCCGGAGGAGGCGATGGTGATGCTGGCGATGGTGACAGCGATGCCAGCGGTGCGTCTGAAGGCGATGCGGCGAGCGACATGTCCGACTGATCCCCGCGCTTCCCATTTGTTTGTCCTGCACGCAGAGGCTTGGGCGCGGCCCTAGAGGTTGTGAGAGCATTTTGAGAGGGGGAGCCCCTCGTGTAAACAAACCACTGCCTTTATTGTTTTTATGTCAAGCTGAGTGTGCGCCTTCATGAGTCTAGTGGCAAGTTTGCTGCTGCGGCTTACCTTAACCGGGGTAAGCCCCGAACTGGATCGTGAGGTCGCGAGCTCCCAAGGAACCCATGGAGGGCATGCTGATTCGCCCGAGAGGGCCTCACGAGCATCTGGTGCCGACCGTGGTATCGACACGCGCGGTGCGTATGCTGCACCCAGCCCCGCTCACGAGGGGGAGGTAGCGAGTGCGAGCTTCAGAATAAGGCAAGAACCAGATAGCAAGAAATCCCTCGAACGTGAAAAGGCACCCCCCGCATGCATCAATGAAAATTCAACTTCAACTTAAATCCAAATACAGAAGGCAAGGCTACAGAAAAAGGGATCCAAAGCAAATGGCCGCGTCCGGCACCTAGTCTAGTCTTCTTGTCTTCGAGTCTTCTCACCAGCGCGGAGCTAAGTGCTGCCACTAGGACGTGGGAGGGAGCCCCCGAGGCCCGAGGGCGGCACTCCTGAGACTCCGGGGCGTGTACTGCCTGACTCGTTATTACGTGAGAGTGTCACGGGCGGCGACCTTCACAGGCGTGAGCCTTACTTCATATCGCCAGTCGAGGGTCCCGCCTTGCGTCTCCCTCGGCTACCATTGGGGGCGACCGGAAACCAGGACGACACCAAAGGGGAAAAGGGGACGCCAGCGGCGCCCTCGGCGACCACGGATCCTCAGCCGGGGGTAGGCTCTGGAGCACCTCCCCGACAGAGGGCCTACCTCCGGGGGACGCCTTGCTCTGTGCGGCGCTGGGGTGGGCCTTCGCCCCGGCTTCCTTCCTGCAGTACCCAGCGTGCCCCTTCAGGAAGGAGGGAGGTCGACGAGCTTGTGCCGCCGTCTGCTGCTGCGACCTGATCCTCCTGCGCACCATGGTTAGCGTAAGCCTGCTCCTGAGGAATCAGTGGTACCCTGTAGTCGTTGGCGCCGGCGCGGTTGGTGAGGCTTCCGGATGGATCCTGAAAGATGCCAGCTTCTAGCGCCTCCTCCTCCTAGCCCGGCTCGAGGAACGAGCCAGGGTTGTCTTCCAGCATGTACTCCTGGTCCACCATGCGGGGCACGTAGGCCTCCAAGGCCGCCGCCTCGAAGACCTCGCTGTAGTGTCCCACGCTCCATGTCGCCCGTCCTAGCGTGCCGCCTCGAGGATGGTAGCGTTGCATCCCACCCGGACCGTAGGTGGCGGCGCTCGTGCCCGCGCCTAGCGGAGGTTGCGCGGGCGCCAGCGGGCGTACAGCTCATTGGTTGCGCCGGTGTCGATGAAGCCTGGTGGTGCGCCTGTGGGCACGCGGGTGCGGCGTGGTACGCCATGCGACCCGGACGCAGCTTGTGGCGTGAGCGGAGTACAGAAGGGTGGCGCTTGATGAGTACATAGACCTGGGGTAGGGTAATAGGCCTGACCTATGCCTCCTACTTAAGGTCCTTGTCCTAGAAGCAAAGAGGTTCAGGAGTAAATAGAGGGGACCCAACGAAGGTGTCGAGTGCAATCCACTTGACCTACCATTCACTCGGAGACCCCCCTTTATTCAGGTCACTCGACCACCAAACCACTCGACGTGCAGAAGACCTAAAGCAACTCCACGCAGCAACGATCGGGCATTTACCCTTAGAATTAATAGTCATTCATAGCACTTTAATACGGACGTTACATGTAACGCTCCTTCTTTATGAACATTGAACCCTGTGCAACGGAGGGGAGCTGGGGTCCTAGCACACTCTATATAAGCCACCCCCTCCTCTGGGACAAGGGTTCGCACCCCCTGTAACACACACGCATATAATCCAGTCGACCGCCTCCGGGCTCCGAGACGTAGGGTTGTTACTTCCTCCGAGAAGGGCCTGAACTCGTAGAACTCATGCGTACAACTTATCCATAGCTAGGATCTTACCTCTACATTCCTACCCCGATTCCACTGTCAGACTTAGAACCACGACAGTTGGCGCCCACCGTGGGGCCGGTGTTTTCGCGACTTGTTGGAGAAGTTGCAGTTCTTCCGATCCCCATCAGCATGGTTTCAGGCGGAGGATTGGCCGAGGGCCGCGAGATCCATTTCGGCGCGCTCGTGTTCGTCGCCCACGACTCCGCTTGGCTCCAAGAAGCTCCACTCGACGTCGAGGCGCTCCCCGTCCGCGGGGCAACGCACTTCCGCGCGTGCGTCCGCGGCGTCCTCCTGCGGCAGCCGTCGACCCTCCGGTGGC
Source organism: Aegilops tauschii subsp. strangulata (assembly GCF_002575655.3). Taxonomy (NCBI): domain Eukaryota; kingdom Viridiplantae; phylum Streptophyta; class Magnoliopsida; order Poales; family Poaceae; genus Aegilops; species Aegilops tauschii. Next base: position 293,036,090 of record NC_053038.3, read on the forward strand.
GTCTTCACTCCCTGCTGCCTGCCGGCACAAGCGTTTCGGTCGGTCGAGGCTCCAGCGGTGGGTGAGGCACGCGGTGGCTCGCCAGTCGGCCACCCCCCAAGTCGCGGCAATCGAGCCCGACGAAACTCTCTACGGCCTGTTCGACTTGTCGACTGGCTCAGTTGAGACCGCATCCGAGTGCGACAGCAGTGACCCCGCGGCGGAAGTCCTGATGGTCAATGGACCGCGCAGTCCTCCTGGCTTCCCCCGCGACGACGGTGGTGATGGTAGAGGAGATCCGTCGCGTGTCCACGAGGAGTACCGCCCCGAGCCCCTCTCTTCGCAGCAGAGGGAAGAGCTTCACCGCCGTAACATCGATACACTTCACACTCCTATCGTTGGAGAAACCCCCGAGGCCCGCGCCTTGGAGGAGGTGCGCCTGGCCAACTTGGCTGAGCGCACTCGACTGGAGAATCTCCAGCACGCAATCGACGAGCGTGCTCGGCAGCGAGTTCCTGAATCCAGTCGACGACAACTCTTTCCGCCTCCAACCCAGGTATATCGAACTCCGATCCAGAATCTCGCTGCTGTTGCCCGAATAGCAGAGTCGATTCGGCCTTCCCAGTCGGAGGCCGGTAGGGGTTTGATGCAAATCCGGGCTTTGCTCCGGGCGGCGGGGGAGTATAACACAGCAGTATCAGTCTCAGAATAGGATTCATAGTAGATCTATAATGGCAGACACAGTTCAGTCGGCTCACAGCCCAAGATCACCTCCAAGGCGAGAGGGACGTGGAGATCGACAGGATTAGTACAGAAACTGTGAGTAGTATGATCGTCGTTGAGTACCCACACCTCCCCCAAGGAGTGGGTCATACGCGCCTCGGCAACACGATGACAGGCGCCCTCACAGTGGTGGGCGAAGGATTCTAGTCGACCCCCGGGAGCCGGGCTTTGATGCGAGATCCATTCTCGTTCAAGGTCTTGTTGACAGGAACAGAGCACACAAAGATGGCCACGATAGAGATTACCCGACCGGCAGCAGGGTGCATGTTTCAGGTCCCGAGTGTTTCAGCAGAGCCATCAGAGCAACAGTGATTCCTCCCAACTTCAGGTTGGCGACTAGAGTCAGCAAGTTCATTGGTGAGTCCAAGCCTGACACTTGGCTTGAGGACTACCGAGTGGCTGTGCAGATTGGTGGTGGCAATGATGAAGTGGCCATGAAGCACCTTCCTCTGATGTTAGAGGGCTCGGCCAGAGCGTGGTTGAATCAGTTAGCACCTGGCAGTATTTATAGCTGGGAAGAGCTTGCCCGAGTGTTTGTCAGAACATTTGAGGGTACATGCATATGGCCAGCAGGGCTAACTGAGCTACAGTCTTGTGTGCAGAAGTCGAATGAAACTTTGAGAGATTATATCCAGAGATGGATCACGTTGCACCACACGGTGGAGAATGTGTCTGATCACCAAGCGTCAAGTAAGGCGTCAAGTATCGAGAATTGAATCTGAAGTTCGGTCGGACCGGAGATATGTCTCTGAGTCGAATGATGGAAATTGCCACCAAGTATGCTAATGGTGAGGAGGAGGATCGGCTCCGGAGTGGCAAGCACAAAACAGTCGCCCACGCAACCGGAGGAGGGAACTCCAGTCGGAAGCAGAAGCGTAAAGCCGAGCCAGCTGCTCCCGGAGAAGTCTTAGCCATGACTCAAGGAAAGTTTAAGGGGAAGCCCAAAGGGCCATGGAACCCCAAGAAAGTAAAATATCAAGATGGAAATGATGTGTTGGATTTACCATGCCACATTCACACCAAAAAAGATGAGGAGGGTAATCTCATTTACCCGAAACATACCACTCGACAATGTCGGCTCCTAATCCAGAAATTCTGAGAGAAACAGCCGAAAGAGAAGGAGAAAGAATCAGACTAGGTTGAGGATAAGGAAGAGGACGATGATGGTTACCCCCACGTCAATTCAACTCTGATGATTTTTGCTGATGTTGAGAGCAAAAGTCGACTGAAAGTCATCAACAGAGAAGTGAACATGGTCGGTCCAGCGACACCCAGTTATTTGAAGTGGTCTCAGACTGCCATTACATTCGACCAGTCTGATCACCCAACACACATAGCCACCCCTGGGAGGCAAGTGTTGGTGGTTGACCCAGTCGTCGAAGGCACTCGGTTGACTAAGGTTCTGATGGATGGTGGCAGTGGCCTTAATATACTGTATGCGGAGACCTTGAAGGGAATGGGCATTCCGATGTCCAGACTCAGTGAAAGGAATGTGAGTTTCCATGGAGTTATTCCTGGCAAGAAGGCTGAGTCACTCGGCCAGATCGCCCTCGATGTGGTTTTCGGTGATTCCAAGAATTACCGCAAAGAAAAGTTGACGTTTGAAGTTGTGAATTTCCAGAGTGCCTACCATGCTATTCTGGGCAGGCCGGCTTATGCACATTTCATGGCTCGACCAAGTTACGTTTACCTCAAATTGAAGATGCCTGCTCCCAAAGGAGTGATCACTGGCAATCGGAAGAATGCAGAAGAGTGCTTCCAGAAGGGCAAAAAGATCGCCGATGCGCAAATGGCAGTAGTGGAATTGCAGGAGTATCAAAAAAATGCAGATCCGAGTGATTTGTTGCGAGCTAAGAGGCCTGCCACGGATTCAGCATTTCAGTCGTCTGGTGAAACGAAGCCGATTCATATTCACCCGACCGATCCCAATGCTGCTCCGACTCACATTTCGACAACACTCGACTCCAAATAGGAAGAAGTGCTCATCCAGTTCCTCCCTGAGAACTGGGACGTCTTTGCATGGAAACCTTCTGACATGCCGAGTGTTCCCAGGGGGCTGGCTGAGCACCGTTTGCGAGTCGACCCGAAAGTGAAACCGGTCAAAGAACATCTTCGACGGTCCGCCGTACAGAAGAGAAAAGCGATCGGTGAAGAAGTGGCTCGGCTCCTAGGAGCTGAGTTTATCTGAGAGATTTACCACTCCGAGTGGCTAGCCAATGTTGTCATGGTCCCCAAGAAGGACGACTCACTTCGCATGTGCATTGACTTCAACCATATCAATCGGGCGTGCCCGAAAGATCACTTTCCTCTCCCCCGCATCGATCAAATAGTCGACTCGACTGCAGGGTGTGAGCGCTTGTCCTTTTTGGACGCTTATTACGGGTATCATCAGATCCGACTGTATGGACCCGATGAGATAAAAATAGCTTTCATCACTCCATTTGGGTTCTTCTGTTATGTCACCATGCCATTCAGCCTGAAGAATGCTGGAGCCACATTCATGAGGATGATTCAGAAGTGTTTACTCACTCAAATCAGCCGGAATGTGGAAGCATACATGGCTGACATTGTGGTCAAGTCACGTAAAGGTTCCGACCTATTGGCTGACCTTGCTGTCACTTTTGCCAACCTCAGAAGGTATGATATCAAGCTTAATCCATCAAAGTGCACATTCGGAGTTCCGGGCGGAAAATTACTCGGTTTCCTCCTTTCCGAACGGGGGATCGACGCTAACCCAGAGAAAGTTGGTGCCATTCTCCGAATGAAACGCCCTGTGCGTGTGCACGATGTCCAGAAGCTTACAGGTTGTTTGGCCGCCTTAAGTCGATTCATTTCTCGCCTTGGTGAAAAGGCATTGCCTCTTTACTGACTGATGAAGAAGTCTGATAAGTTCGAGTGGACTCCTGAAGATGATGCAGCATTTGCAGAGCTCAAAGCCCTGCTTTCCACCCAGCCGGTGCTTGCTGCCCCAATCAGCAAAGAGCCTTTACTGCTTTACATTGCAGCCACTGGACAAGTCGTCAGTACAGTACTTACGGTCAAGCGGGAAGAAGAAGGAAAAGCCTATAAAGTTCAGCGCCCAGTATATTATGTTTCTGAAGTTTTGACTCCATCAAAGCAAAGATATCCACATTATCAGAAGCTTGTTTATGGGATTTATATGACCACGAAGAAGGTTGCACATTATTTCTCTGACCACTCCATTACAGTCGTCAGCGATGCTCCATTATCAAAGATTCTGAACAACAGAGATGAAACTGGTCGTGTGGCAAAGTGGGCGATTGAACTTCTTCCCTTGGATATTAAGTTTGAGGCAAAGAAAGCTATCAAGTCCCAAGCAATAGCAGATTTCCTCGCCGAGTGGATCGAACAGCAATTGCCGACTCAAGTCCACTCGGAGCACTGGACCATGTTCTTTCATGGTTCCAAGATGCTGAATGGTTCCTATGCTGGGGTGGTACTGGTATCCCCCCGAGGAAACAAGCTCAGATATGTTCTCCAGATTCACTTTGATTCCTCCAATAATGAAGCGGAATATGAAGCACTCTTATATGGGTTGCGTATGGCCATCTCACTCGGCGTCCGTCCCCTCATGGTCTACGGGGACTCAGATTTGGTAGTAAATCAAGTGATGAAGGAGTGGGACGTCAGAAGCCCAGCTATGACTGGTTACTACAATGTAGTGAGGAAGCTGGAAAAGATATTTGAGGGGTTAGAGCTCCATCATATACCCCGACTGAAAAATCAAGCAGCCAATGATTTGGCAAAGATAGGTTCCAAGAGGGAAGCCATTCCCAGCAACGTGTTTTTGGAGCACATTCATACACCTTCAGTTCAAGAAGATCCTTTCACTGAAGAGCCCCCGCAGCCTAAGAGTGCCACAGATCTGACTGAAGTCGAAGTCCCAGCCGTGGTCGACCTGATCATGGAAGTTTTGGTCATCACTCCCGACTGGACAGTGCCATACATTGCGTATATCCTTAGGAAGGAACTCCCAGAGGATGAAGAAGAGGCTCAACAGATCGTCGGTCGATCCAAAGCCTTTACTGTGATAAAAGGACAACTGTTCAGGGAAAGTGTAACCGGAGTCAGCCAGAAATGCATAACACCAGAAGAAGGTCGAGTGATCCTCAATGACATCCACTCGGGGACCTGTGGTCACCATGCGTCCTCTCGGACCATTGTGGCCAAAGCATACCGAGCCGGATTTTATTGGCCACGAGCAAATGAAATGGCGAAAGATATAGTCGACAAATGTGAAGGCTGCCAGTTTTACTCCAATATGTCCCACAAGCCTGCGTTAGCCCTGAAGACTACTCCACTCGTCTGGCCCTTTGCTGTTTGGGGATTGGATATGGTTGGACCCCTGAGGACTGGTAGGAGCGGCTTCACTCATGTGCTTGTAGCAGTCGACAAGTTTACCAAATGGATTGAAGCCAAGCCTATCAAGAATCTTGAAGCCAGTAGTGCTGTCAGCTTCATCAAAGAATTGACATTCAGATATGGAGTTCCGCACAGCATCATCACTGACAACGGGTCGAACTTCGATTCTGATGAGTTCAAAGCCTTCTGTGCTTCCCAAGGCACACAAGTCAACTATGCTTCAGTCGCCCACCCCCAGTCGAATGGACAAGCAGAAAGAGCAAATGGCTTGATTCTCAAAGGACTGAAACCCCGACTGATGCGTGATCTCAAGCATGCAGCAGGTGCCTGGGTCGATGAGCTTCCATCAGTTCTTTGGGGATTGAGGACAACTCCCAATCGGTCGACTGGCCGAACTCCATTCTTCTTGGTTTATGGAGCTGAAGCTGTTCTACCGAGTGACTTGCTTCACAATGCACCCCGAGTCGAGCTCTTCTCTGAAGATGAAGCAGAACAGGCCCGGCAGGATGCAGTTGATCTCCTAGAGGAGGAAAGAGAGATGGCCTTAATCCGGTCGACCATTTATCAGCAAGACTTGCGTCGATTCCACGCCAGAAACGTGAGGGGCCGAGCCTTTCAAGAGGGAGACTTGGTTCTTCGAGTGGATCAGCATAAACCACACAAGCTCGCCCCTGCTTGGGAAGGTCCCTTCATTGTCACTAGAGTTCTCCACAATGGAGCATACCATCTTTACAATGTCGAGCATCAAAAAGACGAGCCACGGGCTTGGAACGCGGAGCTGCTCCGCCCCTTTTATACTTAAGTACTCATTCGGATGAGTTGTAATAAGAAATACCTTTGTAGTTTGTTCAATCAAAGACAAGACCTTTACAGTCTTCCTAAATGGTTATTGTTACTTTTGCTTGCATCTGAAATTCCCAGTGGGTGACTTTGCCGTGAACCCGTTTTGCCTAAAGTTTGAAAAATCCTACCGAGTGGTGAGGAAGCCTCTCACTTGGGGGCTTAGCCGTGAATCCATTTCGCCTAAGTTTGTAAAATCCTACCGAGTGATGAGCTAGCCTCTCACTCGGGGGCTTAGCTGCAGTCCAGTACTCGCCTAAGTTTGAAAAGTCCTACCGAGTGGTGAGCAACCCTCCCACCCGGGGGCTTAGCTGCAGTCCAGTACTCGCCTAAGTTTGAAAAATCCTACCAAGTGGCGAGCAACCCTCCCACTCGGGGGCTTAGCTGCAGTCCAGTACTCGCCTAAGTTTGAAAAATCCTACCGAGTGGTGAGCAACCCTCCCACTCGGGGGCTTAGCTGCAGTCCAGTACTCGCCTAAGTTTGAAAAATCCTACCGAGTGGTGAGCAACCCTCCCACTCGGGGGCTTAGCTGCAGTCCAGTACTCGCCTAAGTTTGAAAAATCCTACCGAGTGGTGAGCAACCCTCCCACTCGGGGGCTTAGCTGCAGTCCAGTACTCGCCTAACTTTGAAAAATCCGACCGAGTGATGAGCAACCCTCCCACTCGGGGGCTTAGCTGCAGTCCAGTACTCGCCTAAGTTTGTAAAATCCTACCGAGTGGTGAGCAACCCTCCCACTCGGAGGCTTAGCTGTAGTCCAGTACTCGCCTAAGTTTGAAAAATCCTACCGAGTGATGAGCAACCCTCCCACTCGGAGGCTTAGCTGCAGTCCAGTACTCGCCTAAGTTTGAAAAACCCTACCGAGTGGTGAGCAACCCTCCCACTCGCGGGCTTAGCTGCAGTCCAGTACTCTCCTAAGTTTGAAACCCATCCCTATCCGCAAGGACGACGAGGTGCAGGTCGACCGAAACCTTCTCCTTCGGAGCTGCGCCACAAGTACATCGTGCGCTCCATCCCTATCCGCAAGGACGACGAGGTACAGGTCGACTGAAACCTTCTCCTTCAGAGCTGCGCCACAGGTACAACGTGCGCTCCATCCCTATCCGCAAGGACGATGAGGTGCAGGTCGACTGCAACCTTCTCCTCGGAACTGCGCCATAAGTACAATAGCTACATCTCAAGTACAAAGATTATTCCAATTGAAAAGCAAATTCCACTCGAAGGCAAACACAAGCATATTCAGAGATAAACCAAGTTCAGATAAATCCTAAAGTTCCGGACGACGGATCAAAAGTATTCGAGCATCAAGCCCGAAGAAGTTTAACGATTACACAATCACTCGGCATTCCGAGGCAAATAAAGGTGGAGCATAATGTTTCTCAGTCACGCGTCAGGAGAAGGACTAGCTGGGTCGCAAAAACTGTCAAGGTCTATTCTGTCTGCAATGCGAGTGGCGGCGTCAAGGAAAGTGTCCATGAAGGATTGGAAGGTGTTCCTCTTTGTGTTAGCAACCTTGAGCTCCGCTAGCTTGTCTTCTTTGACGTATTTGCAGTGCACTCGGACCAAGGACAACGCGACATCAGCGCCACAGCGAGCAGATGACTTCTTCCACTCTTGCACTCGGTCAGGTATTTGATTCAGTCGAGCCATCAGAGACTCGAGGTCTTGAGATAGTTCCGCCTGAGGCTAGAGTTCAGTATCAACCCGAGTCATCGCTGCTTTCAGGCGAGCAAGATAAGCAACCGCGTTGTCCATGTGAGATTCCAACCGCAGCACATTCATCGCAATATCATCCTTGACTGGACAGTTTATGGGATCTAGACCGGTCTGGACCCGCCCAGTTTCCGCTTCAAAGTCTTGGTAGAGCTCTACACAGTTGAGTAAATGGTGAGTCGACGATATAATCAAGCTTGACAGTCAACCAAAATAAGTCAGTCAATCATCAGTACCTTCAAGTTTTAGGACCAGCTTTGTAGCAAGCTGGCCCAGATAAGACTCCAACTCGCCCTTCTTGGCCTTGAGGCTCCCAAGCTCGTCAGCAGCATGTCCTTGTCTTTCTTCCGTCGCTCGACTTCCCGATTGGCGTCAGAAACAGCAGTCTTCAGTTTGGAGTTCTCCTCTTCTAACTTGCTGACTGAAGCAAGCTTCTTGTCAGCAAGCACCGCTTTCTCTCGCGCTTCCTTCTGTGCAGCAGCAAGATCCAAATCCTTCTTCTCCAAAGCCTGCTTCATTTTTTCTAAAGAAATAACATTCTTCAGAGGGTCTTGGAGTTGACGGTTTTCACTACATACATCTGCTCGAGTGGAGTCACTCGGTTCAAAAAATGGAAAGGAAAAGTGCCAGCAGTGAGATAGACAGTTGACGATTGGTTACCTCCCATGGCAGCTACTTCATCACGAGCAGTCTTGAGATTCTTCTTGGCCAATTCTAGATCAAGGTTGAGGCTGATTTACTGCCTGTTCATTGTAGAAAGCTGAGCCCCAACATCACAAGATTTGTGCAGTATAAGCCATATCAGGTGACTGAGATAAAAAGACATCACAGTGATAGCTACTCTAAGAGTACCACCGAATCAAACATTCAACGGCAGTCTCAGGGACTACACCCAGTGGGTGCACTTAGCGTGCCCCCACTGGGTTGAATAAACACTCGACATGGTCTGCAGCACGAGAGTAAAAAAACAGTTCTCAGACCATAGTCGACTGCCCGCAGTCAACCACGGTCTCGAGGACTACACCCAGTGGGTGCACTTAGCGTGCCCCCACTGGTTCCGGTTCCACCCGACCTGGCCCGCCCAGGCCGAGTGAGAAAATTCAGACTCTCAGACCACAGTCGACTGCCCACAGTCAACTATGGTCTCGGGGACTACACCCAGTGGGTGCACTCAGCGTGCCCCCACTAGTTCAAATACACAATCAACTCAATCCAAGTTGACTCAAATAGACTTGTTCAACTTTAAAACAGTCACACCCCAGTGGGTGATCGGATGAGAAATAAGATCAGTCGGAAATCAACTAACCCGTACATTGGTCGGCAGAGCAGCACCGGCGTTGAAGGCCACCTGACTGGCCTCGTGCACCATTTTCATCTGCCCATCACAAGATTCAACTGAAGAAGAGCTTCCTTGGCGGCACTCGGTGGGTCGCCTGGAGTTTGATACGCAGTGAAAAGCGATGATGGCAGAGCAGTCGAAACAACTGCTGGGTCTGATGCGTGGAGTTGTAATGGAGCAGCAGGGGTCTGAGCAGCTGATCCTGATGGGCAGTCAGTCGACAGCGGGATAGCGAAAGTGACGTTGGTGCGAGTCAGATCTGTCGATCGCTCGACCGTCGTCCTAGGCATCAGTGTCGACTAAGGAACCTGAACCTCATGCGCTTTCCCGCCCAGTCCCTTGTCCCTCCTCCTCCTTTCCCTCGGGGGCACTTCTTCATCGTCCGGGAGCACAACAATGTCCTGTGGTGCTGCAACAAACAGAGAAATTCAAAGAGATAGCTGACAAACAATCCAGTCGTCCAAATAAATTCGAGTCGGGCAGACTTACTGGCTTTGGAGGTAGCTGCATCGTTGGTTTCCTCGTCGTCTGGGGTCTTGTCGATATCCATATCAGTTGCAGCCGAGGCAGGGCTGTAATGGTTCATCATCCACTCGGTCAGTACAAGAGAATCGGTCAGAACAAGAAAATACGGGGAGAACATTTACCCAGAAGCAACAGGAACGTCCATCTTGATTCTAGGCAAGGTCTTCCGAGCCTTCGAAGGATTGATCTTGGGCTGCTTGGTGACCTTCTCAGCCAATTCTGGAGTCAAAGACCGAGCGCGCTTTTGAGATGGAGCGCTCGAGGCCACGGCCTTGCCGCGCCTGCCCGCGGGATCATGGTGCTGCTTGGATCGACGTTCGGAACGAGGTGGTGAGTCGGCTACCTCCTCGCCGTCCGACTCATCGCACTCGTCTTCATCATCGTCGGCTGGTGACTCCCACTCGCCGCTCTCCTCCGCGCTATCCTCGCCTTCTTGGTCCTGCTCCAGAGCTTGTTCACCATTGGGCATTGAGTACATCTCTGTATAAATCTACAAAACAAGGAGCCGAGTGGAAATCAGTCGGATCAACAAACAGTCAGAAAACACATCCAAATTCAATCAGTTGTAGTGGCCAAACCATGTCTGGCTGGTTGCTGTTGCTGAAAGGTTTGACTCTCCTGGCGCCCCTGGGTTGTCCTTGTTCCCGGTGGTGCCCCTCAGCCACTCGGCCCTATTTTGGCCGTCACCTCCTCCGGATGAACCCGAACGGTATCACCAGCCCTGGAGTACATCCACATGGAGTGGTCACGAGCTTGGAGTGGTTGAATGCGCCGACTGAGGAACACCTCCATCAGATCCATGCCGGTGACACCTTGGTTGATCAGTTGAACTACTCTCTCGACCAACATGCCCGTCTCCGCCTTCTTCGCGGTGGTCACTTTCAACGAAGATGGAGTTTGAACACAATCAAAAGCAAAAGGGGGAAGTCCAGTCGACTGGCCTGGGGTCACGATATCCTGGCAATATAACCAGGTCGACTGCCAGCCCCTGACCGACTCAGGAAGAGTTGTAGAAGGGAAAGAACTCCTCTTCCTCTTCTGCATACCCAGACCCCCACACATCTGGATAACATGGGTTTTCTCGTTGTTCGAGTTCGCTTTCTTCACTGTTTGGGAGCGGATGGTGAAAATGTGCTTGAAAAGACCCCAGTGCGGTCGACACCCCAGGAAATTCTCGCACATGGACACGAATGCGACAAGATATGTGATGGTGTTGGGAGTGAAATGATGGAGTTGAGCCCCAAATAAATTCAAGAAACCTCGAAAGAAGGGGTGTGGAGGAATCGAGAAGCCGCGGTTGACATGAGTGGCGAGCAGAACACACTCACCCGGTCGCGGTTGTGGCTCAATTTCCACCTCCGGCAGCCGCGCGGACTCATGGACGATCAGCCCCAACTCGGCCATATCGTCCAAGTCTTCCTGCCGAAGGGAAGATCGGATCCAATCTCCCTGGATCCAACCCGACGGCAGCCCCGAGCGCGATGAAGATCCCCGATTCGTCTTCTTACTTTTTGCCGCCCGCATCGCCTTCTTCACGCGTTCCAGCGCCGCCGTTTTCTCCTTCCCCATGGCGGCAGAGCGGCGGCGTCGAGAGTGGAGAAGATGAACAAGGTGAAGGAGCAAGAGGAAGAAGAAGGAGAATGGGCACGCACAGTGCGGACGCCTCGGCCTCGCCGTTTTTAAAGGCCCACTTCCGAGTGGCTGACGCGCAGGCCCGGACGATCCTGTCAAATCCCTTAACAGTCACACACGGGATATGTGGCATAAAAAGTGGCGCGGAAATCGAAATGTCCTACTTATCTACTTCGCTTACCACGGCGCGCTTCCACCAAAATTTCGAATCCCGCGAAATACGGGATCCCCTACAAACTGATCACGCCAAAGATTCCATGTCAAGGATAACACTCGACGGATGACATTATAAAAACCTGTCAGTCATTTCTGAATCGATCAAGGCGATTGAAACGAAGCCGAAGTTCCAACAACTGGCATCCATTTGGAGATGAAAGCAAGAGTCAAAGCAAGGTCAACTTCAACCTTCTTTTCACTCGGACCTCAATCCATTCGGGGGCTAATGATGAGGACATAGACCTGGGGTAGGGTAATAGGCCTGACCTATGCCTCCTACCTAAGGTCCTTGTGCTAGAAGCAAAGAGGTTCAGGAGTAAATAGAGGGGACCCAATGATGGTGTTGAGTGCAATCCACTCGACCTACCATTCACTCGGAGCCCCCCCTTTATTCAGGTCACTCGACCACCTAACCACTCGACGTGCAGAAGACCTAAAGCCACTCCGCGCAGCAACGGTTGGGCATTTACCCTTAGAATTAATAGTCATTTATAGCACTTTACTATAGACGTTACGTGTAACGCTCCTTCTTTATGAACATTGAACCCTGTGTAACGGAGGGGAGCTGGGGTCCTGGCACACTCTATATAAGCCACCCCCTCCCCTGGGACAAGGGTTCGCACCCCCTGTAACACACACGCATATAATCCAGTCGACCGCCTCCGGGCTCCAAGACATAGGGCTGTTACTTCCTCCGAGAAGGGCATGAACTCGTAAAACTTGTGCGTACAGCTTCTCCATAGCTAGGATCTTGCCTCTACATTCCTACCCCCCATTCTACTGTCAGACTTATGACCACGACAGCACTCCTGAAGCCGCGGCGTCCAAGAGCTCGGCGACGCGCTCCAGCAAAGCGTCCCGACCACTCTCTGTTAACCGACATCGCAGCAGCTCTCGAGCCACTGTGAGTGCGGCCCTCATGTTCGCCTGCTCTCGCCGGGTGTGCGGCGCCGTGGCGGCAGTGTGGCTTGAGGCCCTTACGGCTGCTCACACTTGTCAAGGAGTAAGAGCAGAGGGTGAGTGACCGCGCCGCCTGCGCCCCGCGGTGTTTGGCGGTGCACGTGCCGCCTGAGGCGCGGGGTCAAGGTCTTCTTGGGCAGACGGCGCCGCCCGGGCCGGCCAAGCCGCCCAGCGGTCGGTGTTGGCTCTTGAGTTGCCGGACATCGGGGCCGCGGAGCGCCAAGGATCAACGAGCGGATTGGCCGGTGGAAGAAGAGGTCCGGCGCACCCCCACCTGGCGCGCCAAATGTCGGATCACGGGTTCCAGCGAAACCCTCATGGTTTGCACACTGGTCTGCGCACGAAGATCTCCTCCTACCAATCCACGTCCTAGCTTCATTAAGATCTCAAGAACTAACTCCACGAACTCACAGCACACGGGACACAGGATTTATACTGGTTCGTGCCACCATTGTGGTGTAATACCCTACTCCAGTGTGGTGGTGGTGGATTGCCTCTTGGGCTAAGGATGAACAGTACAAGGGGAAGAACAACCTCCTGAGGCGAGATGTTCTTGTGCTTGGTGGACTTGAGTGGGTGAGGATCACTCAAGTTAGGATGAGATGCCTTTGAATGAGTTATCTCCTATGGTGGTGGCTAGTCCTATTTATATAGGCCCTGGTCCTCTCCCCAAATATTGAGCAGGAAGGGAGCCAACAACGGCCAATTTGAAAGGGGATAGCTAGTACAGCTTATCCTGACAAAAGCAGTCTTCACCTGCAAAAGGCTCTAGTGGTGACGCCGCCTTGGGCTCCATGGTGACCTCCGTCTTGCCGTCCTGCTGGTCTTGGTCTTGTTGCACTGATATGGAAACCTTTGCTTGACGCCTCGGTACTCCGCGCCTGCGCTTGCCTCCTTAGCACCAAAGGGGAAACAAGGACACTGTGCACGCTGGCGCTCGCCTAGTCTGGATCGTCATGGCTCACGTCACGAGAACCTCGCGAGGTTTGCCTTGCCTTGATCTCTCTGCCCTTCGTGAGCCAACCTGGTGAGGCCGCTCCCGAAGGGGTCTTGCACCGTTCGCCTCACGAGGCTTGGCCCCTCGAGATGGTCTTGAGTGCTTGTCGGTAAAGATGGGCCTTACGGGCCCGCTCGTAGAGCCACGCCGTGGGCCGCAGGCAGGCAAGTCTGGGGACCCCCGTTCCCAGAACGCCGACAACTTTGATGGAGCCATCGTATGGCGAGGCGCGGGAGTTGGGGTCATGCTCGTCTCCCCGACAAACAATAAGCTCTCCTATGACGTCCAACTATGCTTTCAACATGCTGAGAAGGTCTCCAACAACATCACGGAGTATGAGGGCTTGATCGATGGGCTCAAAGCCGCGGCCGCCCTAGGGGTCAAGCGCCTCACCATCACGGGCGACTCCCAGCTCCATGTCAACTTCTCTAACAAGTACAAGCGAAAGGACGAGCACATGGCGGCAAACCTAGAGGAGGTACGTAGAATCGAGAAACAATTCTTGGGTTTGGAATTGCAACACGTCCTGAGGGGCGCGAACAAGGAAGCAGGTGACATCGCCAAGCAGGCATCACGCCGTGAGCCCCAGAGCCCTGGTGTCTTCGAGGAAAGGCTCTTCAAGCCATCAGCCGCACCCCCAACGTCGGGAATGATGATGCCTCAAGAGGAGCTACCCCTCACGCCTCCAGCAGGCGCCCCGGCCTGCAGCATAATCACCTGGACCCACCTGCTCCTGGCGATGGAGCCTCAGGAGGGCAGGTGGGCCCAGGAGTTTGAGGCATACTAAAGCTGTCAGATTGGGTAGGCTTTGAGGAATATTGGGGGTCCCTTATGTTGTGACTGAGCAGACGCCTGATTGAAGCAACCCCTACACTTTATGGGTTGTTCCAGCCTCTGCCAGTGGGTGGTTTTTCATTTCTACAATGGGTGCTTCAGCCTAGAACTGAGGGGCCGACACAAGGCGTATTTTGTTTTGGGGTTACCTGAGAAGGAGGAGGACGCGGAGTGCGTGGCCCACGTGGCCACCGCCTACTGTTTGTGGGACGGCAAGCTGTACTAAAGGCGCCCCAATGACGTCTCGTTGAGGTGCATTTCAGAAGATCAAGGGCGCGAGCTGTTGGCAGACACCCACGAGGGAGATTGCGGGCATCATTCGTCGGCACGCACCCTCGTGGGAAAGGTGTTCCGTAGTGGGTTCCGCTGGCTTACGGCACTCCACAACACCACTGAGCTGGTCCAATCCTCCAAGGCTGCCAGTTCGATGTAAAGCTGATCCATCAGCCGGCGCAGGGGCTCCAAACCATCCCGCTCTCGTGGTCTTTCGCGGTCTGGGGGCTGGATATAGTGGGCCATTCCCCATGGCACCTGGGGGCTACCGCTACCTCTACATTGCAGTCAACAAGTTCACCAAGTGGGCGGAGGTGGAGCCGGTGCGCACCATCCCCGCGAGATCGGGCGTCAAGTTCATCAAGGGCCTCGTGAGCCGGTTTGGTGTCCCCAACCGCATGATCACCGACAAAGGCTCGCAGTTCACAAGCAATCTTTTCAGGTCATATTGTGTTAACGTAGGAACACAGATATGCTACGCTTCGGTGGCCCACCCAAGGAGCAACGGCCAGGCTAAGCGTGCCAATGCGGAGGTCCTGAGAGGCCTCAAAATTAGAAGCTTCAAGAAGAAGCTCGAGGACTGTGGCAGGGGTTGGCTCGATGAGCTGTAGTCCGTGTTGTGGTCCATCCACAACTAAACCCACTGGCGAGACTCTATTCCTCCTTGTCTATGGGGCAGAGGCGGTCCTTCCGCTTGAGAACAAGCATCATTCCCTGCGGGTCTTTTGGTGTTCGATGAGGCGCGTCGGGATGCCTCGCGGGGAACTGATCTTGTGCTCGGAGAGGACGCCCGCCGCCAAGCCTCTCTGTGGGCCGCAAGGTATCAGCAGGCAATGCGGCGCTACCACTGCCGAAACATCTTCCCCCGGACCCTTAAAGTTGGTGTCGTTGTCCTGAGACGGGTCCTCTCCAGGGAGGGCCTTCATGATCTCTCGCCCATGTGGGAGGTCCCGTTCAGGTCCGCCTGCGTCTCCAGGCGTGACGTCGCGGGCCTGGAGACGGAGGACGGGGTCCCCGTCTAGAATGCCTGGAACATCCAGCATCTTCACAAGTTCTACCTGTGACACTCTCTTGTAATAATGAGTGGGGTTGTACATGCCCCGGAGTCTCCTGGTGCGCCGTTTCGCGGCCTCGCGAGAGCTCCCATCCACTCCAAAGTGGAAGCCCCATGCTCCGCGTTGGTAGACGACACGGTCGAACAACAACTATGCCCACGCCCAAGTGGAGGCCCCATGCACCGCGCTGGTGGGAAGACTAGCTTAGGTGCCGGACGCAGCTATTCTTTCGTTCTCTCTTGTAACCAAATTTGCCACTTCTTGGAATGAAGTTTGAAGTTTCTGCGTCTTTAATCGAAAGGGTTGGGATTTTCCTCTTGCAGTGTTTCCCTTCTTGAATCTCGCTTTTAAAGGAAATGACGGCTGCCAGTTGCTCCCTCCTGCGCGTCCTGCGAGCAGGGGCTGGGCATGGTGTGTACACTCGAGCCAACCCTAGAAGCTTTAAGGCCTAGGCCACGACAGCCGCGGGTCCGCCTGTGCGCACACCTCACCAAGACTTTGGCGTCCGAATACTTGCGCGACGCTCTCGAGCAAGCCAACAGGCACCTATTGCCTTCGGCCCCTGGCCCCAGAAGCGCTCAATGTCGGTTCTATATCCGGCATATCTCGTAGTAGGGGTCCTAAGCTAGGCATCTTGGAGCGATGGTAACATGGACACAGGATTTTAGCCAGGTTCGGGCCCTCTTGATGGAGGTAAAACCCAACGTCCTGCTTTTGATTGTATTCATATGGGGTTTAGTAGAGAGTACATGTATCTACCACGAGATTGTTCTAATGAATATTAGATGATCTATTAACTAGCCTGGCCTCGGTTTATATAACACACCGGAGGCCTAGGGTTTAGAGGAGTCCTTGTCTTGGGCGCCAAGTCTTGTGGAATCCTCCTTGTATGCGGCATGGGCTGCCCGAAGTGGCCCATAAGTGATCCGCCATGGGGGTCCTCGGCCTGATCCAGCTGGTCGGAAGACAACATGGTGAGTACCCCCTAGTCCAGGACACCGTCAGTAGCCCCCTGAACCGGTCTTCAAGTTGGCGACGCTCCTTGATTCTTCTGAACTATTCTTCATCCTCGGTCGTCAGTCTTGAAAACTAGTTCAACAAGTCTTCTCATCTTTGATCTTGAGGACCGCCGAAGTGAATCCGAAGAGTTTACACGTCGGGTATCCGAGGATCCCCTTTAAGTTTTCGGCCTTTAGCAATGCCTTGTTATTTTTTATGATAGACCTTGGGTTTGAAGTTGTTCTCGTGCGGTGGTGTCCTCTTGCATCCCAACTACAAGGTCAGACTGCATCTGAGGTATCTTTTGCAGCTAAACACCAACGCCGGACCGCTTCCAAGCTCCAACACCGGAATGTATCCGAGCTCCAACATCGGACTGTATTCGAAGTGTCATAGCTTACCTAATGTGTGAAAAAGTTTGAAGGAGGTTACCCGAGCTTAACGCTGAAAAAGTTCTCTATGGAGCTAGCCGCTCGCAGCCGAGTTTTATGCCGGACTGCTTGCGAGGTGATGCACCACCTCGGTCTTGGGCTGATTGTTTGCGGAGTTTATTTCTGATTAATGCAATTTATTTACTGACGAGATATATAGCCGGTAGCCCTAGTGATCGGCGGACGGGCCCTTGAGAGAGGGTTTTGAGAAGTCGCCGTAATATATTAGCTTGATGCCCGATAAGTCCCAGATAGTACCTATTGTTGTCCGAAGACGCGTTTGCCCATAGTTCGGTCAAGCCGAACACTGAGTAGTTTGAATTTTCTGTATTGAACAGGCAATGCAGTAGCCCCCGAGACACTGGTGGGTGGCAATACCAGATCAGGGGATCAATGTGCCACTTTAATATTAGTAAATGATAAGCCCGAATCCCAGTAGCCCCCGAGCCTTAATGTGGGCACGGGTGGCCGAATTAAGGATCGATATCCGGAGTAAAAGCACAAATTATGTGTAATGATTCTACGTATCCAAGTACTCTACATTATTAATGCTCGAATCCGCTTTGTACAAAACTTTGTTGACCGACCATCAGCTTCAACCTCCTCAGCCAGTAGCCAGGGAGTGTTTGTCCTAGTTTATATAGCCTCTATAAGGGCCAAGATTTATGACAAACAAGGCAATTTGGCCATATGGTTTTCTAAACAAAGGTACACGGAAAGATATGTTATAGTATTATTTTTTAACATAAGAAACATCTTCCAAAGAGAATAGTCCCGCTATCGGTTCCTTTCTTTGGGTAGTCATGCTGATCATGATCATGAAACCTCACCTTCGATCGATGTGGGAGGAAAATATCAAGGATTTAGTGTGGGGAAAGTTCCTTAACTATATGGTCTTAATGAACCGAAATTTTCACTTCCGTCGTTGCCGACCAATTATATTCTTAAGATAGCTAGCTTTCGGCTTCACCCAGTCTGAGGTACTAATCCGGATGACCCGGTAGTAACAATCACAGAGGTGCTCCCTTTACCCCCTAGCCGATCAATCGGGAACGTAGGGTTAAACACAGGAGCCAGGCAACCCAGCTTGGCCAAAATCTGAAGTCAAATTTTATGCATATTCACGGCTTTATAACGATAATTACGGAAGGCAGCGCTTGTATATTGAAATACAAACACTAATGATATATGTTTATTTTGACTCCGTTGTGACCGTTTATCAGTTGAAAGTGGCCCATCGTCGGCTTCTACCCCTTTGTAGATACTATCCAGGGTGTTTCCGCAGTAACAAGACAACCCTTTGCCGATGTCTCGGTGCCCGGAGGCGGTTGTGTTAGCGGAAACAAGGCAATCAGACATGCGCGCTTTATAACTTTCACTTAGTCATAGGAGCTTTAAACTGGGGAAGCAAGCTACGAGCCCCCGATTAGTGTTCGGCACCGACTGAAGTCTAACCATTAACACTTCGGCCAATGTTATGAAAGGCCCATCGTTTAACACGGGGTAATCGGTATCGATCTATAGTTTGACACCATCATCGGACCACTAACCAGTTTACGCCCATTGTGACAGTCAGTTTTCGGCTTTCTCCACTGAGGTGCTTAACCATTCGAGCTGGAAGCATAATCGTAGTGGTTCTCCCTTTGCACACCTAGCCGAACAAAGTGAAACGTAGGTGGCAAGAACAGGAGCCAGGCAACCCAACTATTGACCGAAGACACAATTTGAAACCGATCCATATATAGCAATATCCGAGAATGTTTTTACCGAACCTCTAAAGGTGTCCGGTGTTGCACTGCAAGACTTATGCTAGAAACACACAAATAGTTTAAAAGTGCCATAGGCTTGGAAAACCAAAAAACTTCAGTAAAAATTTTACACCCGAACTAAATCAAGTCATTCGGTGCCAATCTGAAAATTGGTCTTACTTTTGTGCTTTTGTCGTGCATTAATATGACACATCCGATCTCAACACTTCAAGCGGGTCAGCCTACGGCTGCAACCTCCTATACGGAAGAAGGAGTACTGCTCGTTAATAAAATTTAGCGACCTAAACTCGAGCGGCTTTAGAGAGAGAGTAGGCCATCTGGCTATTGACCGCACACTCGTGTCGAAAAAGGGAGTGATAGAAAAAGACTTCGCAACGACTAAGTATGAAACAATTATAATAGAACGGCTCATATAAATTTAAGAGCCCCATTTAACTTGGGTAAGAGAAGTGTTTTTAACAAATAACGTTCTTAACAAACTAAGTTTTTTGTTTAACACAAATATAAAGTTTAGCATGGAACCGAACAAGAATTAAAAAAATTTAGCATGGAAGCGACTTAGCTGGTTAATGTGCTCGGTTTAGATGATATGGGCCGAGCTTATGGAGGGTCGAGTTTCCAGCCCCAAGCCGGTCCCGAGGTGCCCGAGCAAAGATTTCGTCTTGACGAAGTGGCGATGTAGCATGGTCAACGTGTTGAGGAGAAGCCCCCGGTCCAGCCGAGTTGACAGAGCTGGTTGGCTGGTGACACTGGAGTCCCCGATCCAGCCGAGCAGACGAAACTGGTCGGCCGGTGATGCCGAAGTCACTGGAGTAGGTTTGATGGCGAAGCCCCCGGTCTAGCCGAGGTGACATGGTAGATCGGTAAGGTGACGACGAGACCCCTAAATTAGCACGTCGGTACACCGAGGTGACAGCGCTGCCTGACCCGAATCATTTACTTGTGCACAGAAAATAGTGCAAGCCGGAGATAATAATAATAAATTAAAAAAATGTTGCATAACTATTAATTTATGCATAGTGAATAATAGAAGAAATATGGCCCGTGCGCCGAACACCCGACGAGGCAGAGCTCTCTCGGCGATGCCGAAGTCCCCGAGGCATCCGAACATGTCAGTATGGCAGTTCGACCAACAACGTGATCGCGCGAGCCGATTTAAGCCGATTGCGACGATGTTGTCAGCTTGCCGAAATGACAGCGTGATGCAGTCGAAGTCGATTACCTACACACGTAAAATAGTGCAGTCCAAAAATAATAATAAATTCTTCGCATATTTCAAATAGGCAAAGTAAATTGTTAAAAAGATGTAGCCTGGGCACCGAGGTCGACGTGACGATGCCGGGGCCTCCGAGCCAACCGACGAGACGAGCAGGTCAGTATTGTGGGGAGAGAAGGTTTACCCACCGGGGCGATGACATAGTCTGACCGATGCTGACATCGGCTTGCCCAGCATAGCATGACCATAGCTGATTATCCTGCATACGCGAAGTAGCGCAAGACAAAGAGAAAAATTGGTCTAAATAAATAATTTTAGAAACATGGTCTGAATGCCGAATTTATCTTGATGGCATGATGGCGGTGACCATGCCATGTTGTGCGAATTCGTCTGAAAGACCGAGCTGCGGACTAGAGCGATGACAATAGCCTGGAACACTACGGATGGCGACCACAGTGATCTGCGTACATAAGACAGTACAAACTAGCAAAGCATATGTGGTACAAATAATTTATGCAATACAACTTTAACAGGAAAAATATAACCTGACTTATTTGGATGACAGGTGAAGCGACTGCGGACATAACGTGCCACAGTTCGTCAGGTCGGCCAAGCATGGTCGAACAGTCCGGTGTATCACGGACATGGAAACATCCAGGTTGCATACACAGCACCTGGAAAGTAAAAAAACTAACATGGAGCTTTATGCACATTAGTATAGCTTAGCCATGATGCAGTATTCATCGAATAGTTAGCACACGCATGCCTAGACAACAAGTACTAGTAGCCAACAACCTTGATACAATTTAAATTTGAAGTAAAGGAATAGAGGATCTCCCTGATGGATGACGCCGAGCAGGGATCTTCTCGGCTCCGCGGGCAGTGCACCAGTGTGAGTACTTCTAGTATTGCTCATTGGTTCATCCGTCGCCATCAGCAGATGAAATAGTGCACAGATGCCGCAGTCCAGACCCCGGTTGTAATCGTATTGCGGATGCGGTGTCCACTGATGACTAAGCCGGCTGGCCAGAAGCTGGCCGTGTTGGAACCTGCCGGACCACCACATTGAACGCGGGTTGGCGGACCAAATTGTAAAATAGCCGCAGAAAAATCTACACAGGAAAAAGCATGGAAAACAGCAAAAAAAATCCTGCGTGGAATATATACAGTACAGTATAGGTTACTGGAAAGATAAAAGCTGATATCCTTGTTCGGTCAGCGAGGCGTGGAGACCTGAGGAGAACAAAACCTGAAACAAATCGAACTAGTACTCCCTCATATGGAGATCAATTAAACCTCGAACGATGTGTGGAGTCCTTCACGTGAACTCCAAGTGGATTGGTACTATAGTAGCCTAAAGCGTTTTGGTATTCCACGTCCCTGCGCCGCACCATCTCTTCCAAGGGTGATTTGACCTCCGTGAGGTAGTAGCCATGGAGGAATTAAACAAAACCGCAAACCAGCATCCGACCAGCGATAGTGTCGCTACTTAAATAATGAAATAAAAGGAAAAGAAGAGAGAAAGGATCATCACTACGCCTGTGCTACCTGCGGAGGGAAGCTCCTGGCTCCCCGTGGCCGCTTGGGACTCGGGATCACACGAGGCCAGTGCTGAGCCGATTTGTCCATGTTTGTACCGATCTCTTGACACTTAGAGGCTACCAGCACACAAATTCCCCTGATCCGATCCGATCTCAAAATTGATCTTGAATGAGCCTGCGAAATATAATTGTAATCCGACAACAATAATTCTTGAAGAAATCAATTCATACAAAACGAATCTGATTGAAAAACAGAAGCTGATCATCCAATCGATCTGCGACGAACGCCGAGCAGGCTCTCAACAAAAGAACCAATGCCGGTTCTATATCCGGCATACACTACTAGGAAAAGGGCTATAGCTAATATGGACATTAATGGCGCACCATGTATGTGGTGCGCCACTGCTATATAGCAGTGGCGCACCAGATACAGGTACGCCATTATTGACATATTACTAATGGCGCACCTGGTGTGTGGTGCGCCATTACTAGTTTTTTAAAAAAATAAAAAATATTGTTAGCAGTGGCGCACCAGGGGATAGTGCGCCATTACTAGGTGACATAGTAATGGTGCACCTGTACAAAGTGCGCCATTACTATGTGTATGACTTGGTCAAACATTGGTCAAACTTAGTAAGGGCGCACTTTGTGTAGGTGCGCCATTACTATGTGCGCACTTTGTACAGGTGCGCCATTACTATGTCAACTAGTAATGGCGCACTATCCCCTGGTGCGCCACTGCTAACAACTCATAACCAAATGCACCCCCCTGTGGACCGCCTTTTCAGTTTTAAAAAAATAAAAGAAAATGATGGAAATGTCAAAAAAATAAAAGAAAATAACTTTCCCACGTGATATGTGGTCTAGTTGTTGGGAACATTTACAAATATGAATTTCAACTTTATTTGCAAAATATCTCTGGAATTTAGTAAAATGGGCATAACTTTTGTATACGAACTCGGATTAAAAAGTTTTTTATATGAAAAATCATCTACTCGAAAAGTTACATCCGAATTCAACTGGGGGAACCCCGTTGAAGATTTTCAGAATCCCCAAAAACCTAACAGAATAAAAGATACAGGCTTTTAAGATCTAGAGGGGGGGAAATGGAAAAAAATTCAAACTTACTAATGGCGCACCATTTGCTAGGTGCGCCACTAGTAACAGAAAAAAAATTGGTTTCGAATTGTTTTTGGAAAAAATGTTCAAAATATGATACGTAATATGACTGGGAAGTTTGAAATATTTTTTCAAAATTTCATCACACTCATGAACATGAACAAAGTCATAGACATCAACAAGGTTTAATAGGATTGATATGATAGATATATCAACAAGTGCCTGTTAAGTGAGCTGGTGCTGGGGTTGGATAGAACTACAAAGTTAAGCGTGCTCGGGCTGGAGTAGTGTGAGGATGGGTGACCTTCCGGGAAGTTTGACCACGGAGTGCGATTTGACTTGAGATTAAGCATATTCACCCGAGATTAAGCCATAGGGACCAAATGTGCGCCATTACTATTTGTTACTAGTGGCGTGGTAATAGTGGCACACCTATAGTGCGCCATTAATGGCAAAAATAGGTGCGCCACTAATAGGCCTTTTTCTAGTAGTGATATCTCATAGTAGGGTTCCTAAGCTAGGCGTCTTGGAACGATGGCAATATGGACACGGGATTTTACCCAGGTTCGGGTCCTCTTGATGGAGGTAAAACCCGTTCTAATGAATATTAGATGATCTATTGACTAGCCTGGCCTCGGTTTATATAACACACCGGAGACCTAGGGTTTAGAGGATTCCTTGTCTTGGGCGCCAAGTCTTGTGGAATCCTCCTTGTATGCGGCATGGGCTGCCCAAAGTGGCCCATAAGTGATCCGCCATGGGGGTCTTCGGCCCGATCCAGCTGGTCGAGAGACGACGTGGTGAGTACCCCCTAGTCCAGGACATCGTCACTCACCTCCTGGCCTTGCCAGGCATCGCGACCTGGCATACCAGCGGCAATCGACAATCGCTGGGGGGCTCTGGACGCAGGATCGGCGTCAAGGAAGGGTGGCCTGGGAAAACACAATCACTGTCAGGCACATCATTAAGGAGACCTTCGCCAAGTGTTTTTTACATCTCCACGAGGCTCGATGGCTGACGGAGGCGCCTCCGGAGGCCCCGAATCCTCGCAAGTCCACTAGGGGCCTCCCGAGCCGCGAGCCCCTCGAGGACCAGGAGCCATCCCCCCCGTCCCC
This sequence comes from Aegilops tauschii subsp. strangulata, assembly GCF_002575655.3. Lineage (NCBI taxonomy): Eukaryota > Viridiplantae > Streptophyta > Magnoliopsida > Poales > Poaceae > Aegilops > Aegilops tauschii. The sequence goes on from NC_053038.3 coordinate 293,059,808, forward strand.
CTCCCCTGCCAACCTCCTTCGGCTGCCTCGATGCCCTAGCAGCATCGCGCCGATATGAGGGATCAAAAGCTTCACAGGAGCGTGCCCCAACGACATAGGAAACTACCAAGGGCCAAGAGTGCACCAAGCTAAGTTATTCTAATCGTGTTAGGCAGGAACCTTTCAGTCATTGGCAATATAATGCTAGAAAATGAGCAGGAAACACTCATATAAAGGCGAAAGCGCCGCAGTTAATTACACGCCCCCGCGGGGCTCTTCACGACTCTTGATGCAGGAAATAAAAAAACACACCGAAAGAAGGGGCCTCCCGAGGGCCGCTGCTCCTGAAGCTCGGCTCCGGCGCCGCCCACGCTCAGCCAGAGTCCTCCTCCTTGACGGGGGTACGGCGGCATGGCGAATAGTCGTCCTCCTGGACCCGGGCGCAGTGATGTGGCGGCTTGTCGATGTCTTTGTCACTCGAGCTTCCCCCGTAGGAGGCGCCGCTACTGCTGGTGGTGTCACGGCCGTCGCCAAGGGCAAGTTCACCGCCCAGAATGTCACCGCTGCGATGAGCATCGTCATCGGAGAAGCGGTCGCCACCGCCGCTGTCGCCCTCCAGGCAAAACCATAGGCGCCCGCCGTGAAACGCCCATGATGCGGCTATATCTCCCACGTGTCGAGGCACGACTTAGAGGCATAACCGCATTGTAGGTATTGTCGCAAGAAGGGTCATCTTCACACAATCCCATGTAATGAACAAGAATGGGATAACGAGAGTTGGCTTACAATCGCCACTTCACACAATACATAAATTAATTCATACATCATCCAAAATCCACACATAGACCGACTACGGTCAAATCCAAATGAAAATAAGATAACCCCAAATGCTGATCCCCGATCGTCCCAACTAGGCTTGACAAATCCCGATAGGAGCTGCAAATATCTCGTTCTCAGGGCACAAGGGATGAGACATCCTACGAGTAAAACCAGGCCTCAAGTTTCCCCGAGGTGGCCCCGCAGTCTACTCGTCTCGGACCAACACTCGAAGTAGCACTGGCCCGGGGGGTTAAAATAAAGATGACCCTCGGGCTTGCGAAAACCCAAGGGAAAAAGGCTTAGGTAGGAAAATGTAAAACCAATGTTGGGCCTTGCTGGAGGAGTTTTATTCAAGGCGAACTGTCAAGGGGGTCCCATAAATCACCCAACTGCGTAAGAAACGCAAACTCAAGGAACATAATACCGGTGTGACGGAAACTAGGGCGGCAAGAGTGGAACAAAACACCAGGCATAAGGCCGAGCCTTCCACCCTTTACCAAATATATAAATGCATTAATTAAATAAGAGATATTGTGATATGCCAAAATATCCATGTTCCAACATGGAACCAACTCCAACTTCACCTGCAACTACCAACGCTATAAGAAGGGCTGAGCAAAAGCGGTAACTTAGCTAAACAACGGTTTGCTAGGAGAGGATGGTTAGAGGCTTGACGTGGAAATATGGGAGGCATGATATAGCAAGTGGTAGGTATCGCAGCATAGCAATAGAGCGAACAACTATCAAAGCAAAGATAGAAGTGATTTCGAGGGTATGGTCATCTTGCCTGCAAGGTTCTCAGAGTTGTCGAAAGCTTGATCCTCGTAAGCGTGCTCAATAGGTTCCTCGTTCACGAACTCGTCTCCCGTCTCTTCCCACAGCAAGAACACAATCAATGGAACCACAATCAATCATGGGAAATGCACAAGCAACAGGATGCAATACATGCATGATATGCGAGATGTGATATGCGATGCGTATGCGTGCTCCAGAAGAAAAAGGATGAACAAGGCATCAACTTGGCAAACCAAGTATGCCACTTGAAAGATGAGATGATTTCGGTCAAAATCGATATAAAGATCACCGGAAACGGATGCACGGTTTGCAAACGTCGAGCAAAACAAGAATGACAGGATTCTGCGATTAACAGCATGATAGCACTTAGAATACATCAAGTAACGATGCTACAACACCCCACCATAACAACAAAGCGTATGACAGTGATCTACAGGAGATTCTTTTCAAAAGATGAACACTGAGCTATGGCTAGATCACAGCATAACAGGTTCATACAAGCATCGCAAAAGTGCAAAAGATATCGGCTTCACACACTGAAAATACTGAACATGGCTGAAACAGCATCAGGTAGCAAAGTTCAGAGCAAGCAAAACACCTACTACAGGAACTTACCATAGCAAAGCAAGGCATGGCATGAATCTGCTAAATGCATAGAACAAAAGTCCCTTACTGACCATGAGCCAAAAAGGATCAGACGTTATGATGGCACCCATGTAAACATAGCAAGTTTCGTTAACAGGTTTCAGACTTGGCAGAAAACAGAGCATGGCATTAACACAATTATGAAGGCATCTTTGTGAGCTCGATTCACTCATCACAAAGCAATGCATGACCAAACAAGAATACCTACAGAAAGATGGCATGTTTATGAAGCTAACCATGGCAAGAGCAAGTTCATAGCATGTATGGATCAACTACAACAACCTTGGCAAAGATGAATATCATGTTAACATTCTGCCAGGAACATTTTATGCAAAAGTAGAGCAAGATTAAGACATGCTAGGTCACTCCATAATTGCAAACAGGGGCATGGATTGATAGAGCACAACTATATCTACAAAACATCCTTACTGAACATACCCAAAAGAAGCATGTATCTCACTGTAGCCACATGAATACATGGCAACAAAATAACAGCAGGTAAAAGACGGCAAAATCCCAAGTCCCCGAAACAGAAACATCACGAAGCCTAGTTTGCATGCTTGTGCTAGTCACCACATAGATCACAAAAATACATGGCATACACCTCTGTAAATATGGCATGGCATAGATCAAAACACCTGTAGAGCTCATGCCAATAAGATGCACACATTAAATACAACAAAAATAACAAAACATCAAGTTCTGCCGAGTAACAGCAGTAAACATCATATAGCACTCTTGCACCAGAGATTTGGGCATCAAGCTGAACTCAAACGAGCATGGCACAATGGAACAAAATGAAGAGCATCTCGTGAGAAACATTTCGATATATCATGCACGCAAAACGGAGCAGTATGCAGTGAGATATGATGCGATGAACAGGGCAACATAAATATGACAGAAAAAGACTTGGAGGAGATTTCGGGGTCAACCTCGATCTAGATCTGGTGTGGAAATCGAGGATCACGGGAGTGGGAGGACGGGGCGGCCGGAGCTCGGACGGAGAGGGAGGAGGCCGGGGAAGGCGCGGGATCCGGCGCGGAGGGAGCGGCGGCTCGGGCGGCGCGCTGAGGAGGCGCACCCGCGCGGCGGCGAGCTCGGACAGCGCCGGCGAGGGTCAAGTCGGCGGCGGTCGGCGGCGGCGAGGCTCGAGGCGGCGGCGGTCACCGGCGGGACGCGGGCGGGCGACGGGTGGAGGCGACGAGATGGCGGGGACAGGCGACCCGGGGCGCGGGCGGCGGCGTACGGGCCTCGCGGGCCGGATTTGGGCCCCGCGGGCCCTGGCGGCGGAGCAGAGAAAGGGGGGCCGGCGGCGGTGACGTGGCAAGGTGGGATTGGCCGGGGGCGACGGCTCGGATGTGTCCGGCGGCGGGGTGGACGCGTCCGGCGGCGGGAGGAGGAAGAGGCTAGGGTTAGACCGCGAATTTAGAAGGGGAAGGCATATATATAGGTAGAGGGAGCTAGGAGACTCCAAATGGAGTGCGGTTTTCGCCCACACGGTCGTGATCGAACGACCGAGAGCATGGAGGGGGCTTAGATGGGTTATTGGCCTGTTTGGAGGGCTGTTTGGCTGCAACACACAAAAGGCCTTTGCGGTTACCAGGTTAACCGTTGGAGAATCAAACGACCTCCAAATGGAACGAAACTTGACAGGTGCTCTACCGGTGGTGTACCAAGGCCACTTGACAAACCTCGGTCCATTCCAAGAACGTTTAACACCCGCTCATGGAAAGAAACAAGAGGGGTGCGCCGGTGCATGTGGGAGGGTTGGATTGCATAACGGACAACGGGGAAAATGCTCAGATGCATGAGACTAACACGTATGTAAATGAGATGCACATGATGACATGATATGAGATGCATGACATGAACAAAATGCAAAACGAGAGACAAAAACCCGACCACGGAGGGAATATCATAACACATAGCCAAAAATGGCAAGAGTTGGAGTTACAAATATGGAAAGTTACATCCGGGGTGTTACAACACTCCACCACTACGAGAGGATCTCGTCCCGAGATCTAGGACTGAAAGAACTCCGGATATTCGGAATGGAGGTGGTCCCCGCGTTCCCAGGTGGCTTCTCGGCCGGAATGGTACGACCACTTCACTTTCAGGAATTTGATTGACTTGTTGCGAGTCTTGCAATCAGTTTCCTCAATAATAGCAACGGGGTGCTCATGATAAGACAGATCTTCTTGGAGGTCAATCTCTTCGAAGTTGATGGTGCTCTCAGGAGTCTTGAAGCACTTGCGAAGCTGTGACACGTGGAACACATCGTGCACGTTCGCGAAGTTGGAGGGAAGCTCAAGTTGATAGGCGAGGTCACCTCTTTTGCCAATGATCTTGAAAGGACCCACGTATCTAGGGGCAAGCTTCCCTTTGATACCGAAGCGACGAGTGCCTTTCATTGGAGAGACGCGGGGGTAGACATGGTCTCCGATCTCGAAAGCCAAGTCACGGTGCTTGCTATCATAGTAACTCTTCTGGCGCGATTGCGCGGCTTTGAGATTTCCACGGATGACTTTACACATTTCTTCAGCCTCTGTGATCAAGTCATTGCCAAGAAGTTGGCGTTCACCAGTCTCTAACCAATTGAGAGGAGTACGGCACTTTCTGCCATATAGAATTTCAAATGGGGCCTTGCCCGAACTCGCTTGGAAGCTGTTGTTGTAGGAGAACTCGGCATATGGAAGACAATCTTCCCACTTCATGCCAAAGAAGAAGACACAAGCCCTGAGCATATCTTCAAGGATTTGATTTACTCGCTCGACTTGGCCACTAGTTTGAGGATGGAAAGCTGTGCTGAAGCGAATGTTGGTGCCCATGGCCTTCTGGAAGGAGTCCCGGAACTTAGAAGTGAAGATGCTTCCACGATCTGAAGAAATCAATTGTGGAATGCCATGCAAGGAGACAATCCTGGAGGTGTATAGCTCTGCCAACTGAGCTGCTGTGATAAATTCTTTGATTGGAAGGAAATGAGCCACTTTAGTAAGCTTGTCGATGACAACGAAGATGGCATCATTTCCGAGCTTGGACTTAGGAAATCCAGTCACGAAGTCCATTTCGATATGATCAAACTTCCATTCTAGAATAGCAAGAGGTTGGAGGAGACCAGCTGGTCGTTGGTGTTCTGCTTTCACCATTCGACAGACATCACATTCGTTCACGAATTGAACGATTTCTCGCTTCATTCGAGGCCACCAATACGACTGCTTGAGGTCATGGTACATCTTCGTACTTCTAGGATGAATGGAAAGAAGAAAATTGTGTGCCTCGTTCATAATGACTTTCCTTAGATCACCTTTAGGAACCACAATCCGGTCCTCGAAGAATAAAGTGTCTCTGTCATCAATGCGATAGCACTTGTATTTGGAAAGACCCTTGTCAATACCACGTTTCACCTTCTTCACCATGGTATCCAGGAGTTGTGCCTCACGAATTTGATCTTCCAAAGTAGGAGAGACTAGGAGGTTGGCAAGAAAGCCTTGAGGAACAACTTGGAGATTCAGTTTGCGGAAAGCTTCACAAAGATCCGGTTGGAATGGCTTGAGAATTAAGCTGTTGCAATAAGCCTTCCTGCTCAAAGCATCTGCAATGACATTGGCCTTGCCTGGACTATATTCAATACTTGGATTGTACTCTTGAACCATTTCGACCCATCGAGTTTGCCTGAGGTTGAGGTTCGGCTGAGTGAAGATGTACTTGAGACTCTTGTGATCGGTGAATATGTCCACTTTCCTTCCCAACAAGAGATGTCTCCATGTTATTAATGCATGGACAACTGCCGCCAACTCAAGATCGTGAGTGGGGTAGTTCTTTTTGTTGGGCATCAACTGAAGAGAGGTATAGGCCACAACTTTCTTCTCTTGCATTAACACAGCACCGAGACCTTGAAGAGAAGCATCACAGAAAACTTTGAATGGCTTGGATTCGTCGGGAGGAGTCAAGACAGGAGCTGTGACGAGTTTCTCTTTGAGAGTGTTGAAAGCAACGTCACACTCGGGGGTCCAGACATACTTCACATGCTTCTAGAGGAGGTTGGAAAGAGGCTTTGCAATCTTAGAGGAATTCTCAACGAATCTTCGGCAATAGCTTGCAAGACCAAGGAAACTGCGGAGCTGCTTGACATTCTAAGGAGGTTCCCAATTCACAATTGCAGACACCTTCTCGGGATTAACAGCGATGCCCTTGGCAGAGATGATATGGCCAAGGTAAAGAACTTCATCAAGCCAAAACTCACATTTGGAAAACTTCGCATAGAATTGATACTCTCTGAGCTTGTCGAGCACCAATCGCAAATGTTTGGCATGATCCTTCTTATTCTTGGAGAAGACCAAGATATCATCGAGATACACCAGGACGAATTCATTGGTATAGGGGTTGAAGATGAAATTCATCATTCGAGAGAATGTTGGAGGAGCGTTGACAAGGCCAAAAGACATGACAGTATATTCATAAGAACCAAAGCTTGCTCTGAATGCTATCTTGGGAATATCTTCTTCACGAATGCGAATATGATGATAACCCATACGAAGGTCAAGCTTGGAGAATACTTTCGCACCTTTAAGTTGCTCGAATACCTCATTGATGTTAGGAAGTGGGTACTTGTTCCTAATTGTCTTCTTGTTCAATGGACGATAGTCGACACAAAGTCGGTCCGTGCCATCCTTCTTCTGGACAAAAAGAACACCACAACCCCATGGAAATGAACTGGGTCTGGTCAGACCCAGACGCTCTTGTTCATCGAGCTGTTTCTTCAATTCCTTCAGCTCCTTGGGTCCAAGCTTGTATGGACGCTTGCAAACGGGTTCCATGCCGGGCTCAAGATCGATAACGAACTCAACTGGCCGGTGCGGAGGCATACCCGGAAGCTCTTCTGGAAAGACATCTTGGTACTCACAAACGACTTGAATCTGAGAGATTGTGTCTAGCTCGCCCTTCTCATTGAGAGAAAATAACCGAATAGTCTCGTCACGAGCGGCATAGATGATAACATCCTCAGAAGAGTGTGTCAATTTAATTTCCATGGCAGCACAATCAAGTTGAGCCTTGTGCTTAGAAAGCCAGTCCATGCCGAGAATTAGATCAATATCTGAGTCACCAAGAACAATTGGTCTAGCCAGAAATTTATAGTTTCCCATCTTGATAGAGACATCGGGAGCAGCCAAACTAGAAGTCATAAGTTTTCCCAGAGAAACAACATGCATAACTTTGGATAAAATCTCTGTGTCAACATTGTGCTTCGATGCAAATGGGTATGACATGAAAGAATGCGATGCACCAGTATCAACTAAAACTTTAGCAGGAATATCATTAACTGAGAGATTACCCATTATCACATCAGTAGATTCCTCCACTTGAGCTGCATTCATCATGTTCACCTTTGCAGACTTGGGATTATGCTTGACCACTGCATTGCTGGAAGATCTCACAGGAGGAGGAGGCGAAAGGCGCCTTTGGTTGAAGCACTTGTTAGCATAGTGACCTTTCTGCTGACACTTGTTGCAAGTCACCTCTGAGAGTGGACGATGATAAGGAGCATTCGACTTTGGAGCTTGATTCTGAGACTTGTTCTGATAGCCAGGGTTGGGTGGGTGGGAAGATCCATGGCCACCTTTGTTCTTCTGCTAGAAAGACTGACAAAACGGAGGAGGAGCAGGCAACCAGAACTTCTGTTGCTTAGCAACCACTAGTGAGGAAGAAGAAGACTGAACTGCATCCCTGACTCTCTTCTTAGAAGCCTCACACTTGAGCTGAGCAGCCTCTTGCTTCAGTACCATATTGTAGAAATCATCATACTTGGTCGGCTCAAAAAGCACGAGAGGTAATTGCAGATCTTCTCTAAGGCCACCTCTGAATTGATAGATCATGCTCTTTTCATCAGGAACGTCTTGCTTAGTGAAGCGAGCGAGTTTCTGAAACTGGGTATTGTATTGATACACGGACATGCTGCCTTTCTTGTGTGGAACTCCTCACGCTTTCTCTCAACAACACTTTGTGGAATGTGGTGAGCTTTGATGTCTCGGCGGAAATCATCCCAGGTAATCACACGACCTCCTCTGGAATCTTTGTATTGTTGATACCACTTGGCAGCTTGATCCTTGAGTTGAAAAGAAGCGAACTTGACAAAGTCCTCAGGCCTGACATTGCTACATTCAAAATGCTTGTTGATGTCCATGAGCCAATCATCGGCGTCTGTGGCCTCAGCACAGTAGCTGAATGAATTCGGCTGATTTGCAACGAACTGGTTGAGGGTAGCGAAGTGAGGCTGATTGTTTCCTTGGCCTTGATTTCCTTGGTTGCCTTGCCCTTGTGTGCGCTCTTGCAAGAGTTGCAAAATCATCTGAGCATTGTCGTTGGTGGCTGCCATGATAGCTTGCCAGGCCTCCAGAGGCGAAGGTGGTGGCGGAGGGTTCGCCTGACTCCCCTCATTGCGTTCCGGATTCTGACGCGTTGGCAGAGCCATCCTGGAGAGGGTGACATCCGTTAGCATCTTGATAGACAGATAGACAAGTTGAATCAACGGATAGAAATTGCAACATATAGTCTTCACAATAAACATTCGAACGAGAATGAACGAATGAATACCATAGTAAATCATCACACTTCCATAAGGTGAGAAGCCACTTGATAAAGGGTTGATGAATAAAATAAGAAGGTACGAGTGGAACAAATAAGTGGTAAGGATTACCCAATCACAAACCAAATATCTGCTGGAAGAAATGCTAAGAGCTACTTGAATCCCACCTATAAACTCCCGAAACTTTCTGGTTATGCAATCTGGTGTTGGGGATACAGGGGACACAAAATATATCACCCAAACTAGCAATCCCTAGATCCAGCTGTATCCATCCGTCAACACATAACCAAGAAACCTTCGGAAATCGTGTACCTCAACCTTCGAAAAAGCATCCGTTATACGAGTTATGGCAATACTCCAGAACTCCCACCCCAGTACTGGGTGGCGTCGAGGTGATCTCACCAACAACTGCATAAAAGAGATTTTCGATGTCGGCGAAACTCAGGTATTCCAGAACTGCAACGATAAAATTGTGACGACAACACCTCGGAGCTCAACTCCCCGGGACACTGCCACAACCCCTAAATGTCAGGAGGCACCAAGAACAATGTTCTCGTCACAAAACCATCGGAACGATTCCAAGATACCCGCGTGATCCTAAATTTTTTTTAGTGAAATTTGAGAAGAGAAGAGTCAAAACTTCTACGTCAGGAGACCGCACCAGAGCGACGAAGGGACTGAGGAGTAAAAAGAATCCTACTCTCCGATATATATAATCCTAAGACTCAAAACATTTTTGTTCTAGACTCAACAACGCCAGCGCTTCGATCAAGTAGGGGGCTCCTAAGTTGGGGATGGCTCGGATTACCAACTTGAAACGCCCACGATGCGGATATATCTCCCACGTGTCGAGGCACGTCTTAGAGGCATAACCGCATTATAGGTATTGTCGCAAGAAGGGTCATCTTCACACAATCCCATGTAAATGAACAAGAATGGGATAACGAGAGTTGGCTTACAATCGCCACTTCACACAATACATAAATTAATTCATACATCATCCAAAATCCACACATAGACCGATTACGGTCAAATCCAAATGAAAATAAGATAACCCCAAATGCTAGATCCCCGATCGTCCCAACTAGGCTCCACTACTGATCATCAGGAAACGAAACATAGTAACGACCACGTTCCTCGTTGAACTCCCACTTGAGCTCGGTTGCGTCACCTGCACTGGTATCGTCGACACCTGCAACTGTTTTGGTAGAATCTGTGAGTCACGAGGACTCAGTAAGCTCACACCCGCGAGATCAAGACTATTTAAGCTTATAGGAAAGGATGGGGTAATGAGGTGGAGCTGCAGCAAGCATTAAGCATATGGTGGCTAACATACGCAAAAGAGAGCGAGAAGAGAAGCAATGCAACGGTCACGAAGCTAGAAATGGTCAAGAAGTGATCCTAAAACTACTTACGTTCATGCATAACTCAGACCGTGTTCACTTCCCGGACTCCGCCAAAAAGAGACCATCACGGATACACACACGGTTGATGTATTTTAATTAAGTCAAGTGTCAAGTTCTCTACAACCGGACATTAACAAATTCCCATCTGCCACATAACCGTGGGCACGGCTTTCGAAAGATAATACCCTACAGGGGTGTCCCAACTTAGCCCACTATAAGCTCTCACGGTCAACGAAGGATAAACCTTCTCCCGGGAAGACCCGATCAGTCTCGAAATCCCGGTTTACAAGACATTTCGACAATGGTAAAACAAGACCAGCAAAGCCGCCCGATGTGCCGACAAATCCCGATAGGAGCTGCACATATCTCGTTCTCCGGGCACAACGGATGAGACATCCTACGAGTAAAACCAGGCCTCAAGTTTCCCCGAGGTGGCCCCGCAGTCTACTCGTTTCGGACCAACACTCGAAGGAGCACTGGCCCGGGGGGATAAAATGAAGATGACCCTTGGGCTCATGAAAACCCAAGGGAAAAAGGCTTAGGTAGGCAAATGTAAAACCAAGGTAGGGCCTTGCTGGAGGAGTTTTATTCAAGGCGAACTGTCAAGGGGGTCCCATAAATCACCCAACCGCGTAAGGAACGCAAACTCAAGGAACATAATACCGGTGTGACGGAAACTAGGGCGGCAAGAGTGGAACAAAACACCAGGCATAAGGCCAAGCCTTCCACCCTTTACCAAATATATAGATGCATTAATTAAATAAGAGATATCGTGATATGCCAAAATATCCATGTTCCAACATGGAACCAACTCCAACTTCACGTGCAACTAGCAACGCTATAAGAAGGGCTGAGCAAAAGCGGTAACTTAGCCAAACAACGGTTTGCTAGGAGAGGATGGTTAGAGTCTTGACATGGCAATATGGGAGGCATGATATAGCAAGTGGTAGGTATCGCAGCATAGCAATAGAGCGAACAACTAGCAAAGCAAAGGTAGAAGTCATTTCGAGGGTATGGTCATCTTGCCTGCAAGGTTCTCAGAGTTGTCGAAAGCTTAATTCTCGTAAGCGTACTCAACAGGTTCCTCGTTCACGAACTCGTCTCCCGGCTCTACCCACAGCAAGAACACAAGCAATGGAACCACAATCAATCACGGGAAATGCACAAGCAACATGATGCAAGACATGCATCATATGCGAGATGTGATATGCGATGCGTATGCGTGCTCCGAAAGAAAAAGGATGAACAAGGCATCAACTTGGCAAAATAAGTATGCCACTGGAAAGATGAGATGATTTCGGTCGAAATCGATATAAAGACCACCAGAAACGGATGCACGGTTTGCAAATGGCGAGCAAAACAAGAATGACACGATTCTGTGATTAACAGCATGATAGCACTTAGAATACATCAAGTAACGATGCTACAGCACCCCACCATAACAACAAAGCGTATGAAAGTGATCTACAGGAGATTCTTTTCAAAAGATGAACACTGAGCTATGGCTAGATCACAGCATAACAGGTTCATACAAGCATCGCAAAAGTGCAAAAGATATCGGCTTCACACACACTGAAAATACTGAACATGGCTGAAACAGCATCAGGTAGCAAAGTTCAGAGCAAGCAAAACACCTACTACAGGAACTTATCATAGCAAAGCAAGGCATGGCATGAATCTGCTAAATGCATAGAACAAAAGTCCTTTACTGACCATGAGCCAAAAAGGATCAGACGTTATGATGGCACCCATGTAAACATAGCAAGTTTCGTTAACAGGTTTCAGACAGCAGAAAACAGAGCATGGCATTAACACAATTATGAAGGCATCTTTGTGAGCTTGATTCACTCATCACAAAGGAATGCATGACCATACAAGAATACCTACAGAAAGATGGCATGTTTATGAAGCTAACCATGGCAAGAGCAAGTTCATAGCATGTATGGATCAACTACAACAACCTTGGCAAAGTTGAATATCATGTTAACATTCTGCCAGGAACATTTTATGCAAAAGTAGAGCAAGATTAAGACATGGTAGGACACTCCATAATTGCAAACATGGGCATGGATTGAAAGAGCACAACTATATCTACAAAACATCCTTACTGAACATACCCAAAAGAAGCATGGATCTCACTGTAGCCACATGAATACATGGCAACAAAATAACAGCAGGTAAAAGACTTGGCAAAATCCCAAGTCCCCGACACAGAAATATGACGAAGCCTAGTTTGCATGCTTGTGCTAGTCACCACATAGATCACAAAAATACATGGCATACACCTCTGTAAATATGGCATGGCATAGATCAAAACACCTGTAGAGCTCATGCCCATAAGATGGACACATCAAATGCAACAAAAAACAAAACATCAAGTTCTGCTAAGTAACAGCAGTAAACATCATATAACACTCTTGCACCAGAGATTTGGGCATCAAGATGAACTCAAACGAGCATGGCACAATGGAACGAAATGAAGAGCATCTCGTGATGAACATTTTGATATATCATCCACGCAAAACAGAGTAGTATGCAGTGAGATATGATGCTATGAACAGGGCAACATAAATATGACAGAAAAACACTGAGGAGATTTCGGGGTCAACCTCGATCTAGATCTGGCGCAGAAATCGAGGATCGCCGGAGTTGGAGGACGGGGCGGCCGGAGCTCGGACGGAGAGGGAGGAGGCCGGGAAGGCGCGGGATCCGACGCGGAGTGAGCGGTTGCTCGGGCGGCGCGCGGAGGCGGCGCACCCGCGCGGCGGCGAGCTCGGACGGCGCCGGCGAGGCTCGAGGCCGCGGCGGTCGGTGGCGGCAAGGCTTGAGGGGGCGGCGGGACGTGGGCGGGCGACGGGCGGAGGCGACGAGGCGGCGTGGACGGGCGACCCGGGGCGCGGGCGGCGGCGGCGGAGAGAGAGGGGGGCCAGCGACGGTGACGTGTCAAGGTGGGATTGGCTGGGGGTGACGGCGCGGACGTGTCCGGCGGCGGGGTGGACGCGTCCGGCGGCGGGAGGAGGAAGAGGCTAGGGTTAAACCGCGAATTTAGAAGGGGAAGGCATATATATAGGTAGAGGGAGCTAGGAGACTCCAAATGGAGTGCGGTTTTCGCCCACACGATCGTGATCGAACGACCGAGAGCATGGAGGGGGCTTAGATGGGTTATTGGGCTGTTTGGAGGGGTGTTTGGCTGCAACACACAAAAGGCCTTTGCGGTTACCCGGTTAACCGTTGGAGCATCAAACGACCTCCAAATGGAACGAAACTTGACAGGTGGTCTACCAGTGGTGTACCAAGGCCACTTGACAAACCTCGGTCCATTCCGAGAACGTTTAACACCCGCTCACGGAAAGAAACAAGAGGGGTGCGCCGGCGCATGTGGGAGTGTCGGATTGCAAAACGGACAACGGGGAAGATGCTCGGATGAATGAGACGAACACGTATGTAAATGAGATGCACATGATGACATGATATTAGATGCATGACATGAATAAAATGCAAAACGAGAGACAAAAACCCGACCACGGAGGGAATATCATAACACATAGCCGAAAATGGCAAGAGTTGGAGTTACAAATATGGAAAGTTACATCTGGGGTGTTACACGCCGTCCTCGCCAAAGATCCCGACGAAGAGCGTTGCCACCTGATAACCCACAAGTATAGGGGATCGTTTGTAGCCTTCTTTGATAAATAAGAGTGTCGAACCCAACGAGGAGCTAAAAGTAGAACAAATATTCCCTCAAGTTCTATCCACCACCGATACAACTCTACGCACACTTGACGTTTGCTTTACCTTAAACAAGTATGAAACTATTTTGCAAGAATAAACCTACGAGTACTTTGCAAGAATAAAACTAAGAATAAATTGCAAGGTAATAAACGTGGATAGATTTTGTCAACAAGAATTCTTGCAATTTTATATGAGGGAGAGGCATGAGCTAACAAACTTTCTCTACTTGGATCATATGCACTTACGATTGGACCCCTAGCAAGCATCCGCAACCACTAAAGATCATTAAGGCCGTGAAACCCAACCATAGCATTATGTATCAAGTCCTCTTTATCCCATACGCAACAACCCACCTACTCGAGTTTAAGCTTATGCCACTCTCGCAACCCACCATAAGCGAATCAGGAATGTATTGCAACACCCTGCAGCGGGGGCCCCTCACGTTTGCGCGAGACGGTGGGCACCGTAGGATAGCACCATAAATAAAATATACAATCATACCAACCAAGATCACAATTAACCCACAGGACAAAACGGATCTACTCAAACATTATAGGATAACCATAGATCATTGGGAAATAATATACGGAGTTGAGTACCATGTTTAAGTAGATATTACAGCGGGGAGAAGGGGTGTTACACCGCTGCATAGAGGGGGAGAAAGTTGGTGTTGATGGTAGCAAGATTGTTGATGTAGATCGCCGTCACGATCCTTGCCGGCGGCACTCCGGCGCCACCGGGAGAGAGGGGGAGAGAGCCCCCCTCCTTCTTCTTCCTTGGCACCCCCCTAGATGGGAGGACAGTTCCCCCCTACATGGCGGCAGACGGGGGGAGACCCTCGGAGATTGGATGTCCCTCTGTGTTCTCTTTTATTTTGTGTTCCCCGGATCTGGCCATTCACTGTTTCTTAAATTCCTGGAGATCCGTAACTCCTATTGCGCTAAAAAATTTACATGATATTTTTCCATAAATTATCTTTTTTGAGCCATAAGAACGGCCCCAACCGACCTTCGAGGAGGGCGCAAGATACCTGGGCGCACCAGGGGTTGCCCGACACGCCCTGGTGGGTTGTGGTCACTGTGGGCCCCCGTTTGAGTTGATTCCACCTCCCAAAAATCATAAATATTCAAAAATAATTCTCAATAAATTTTTATCGCGTTTGGACTTCGTTTGATACGGATTATGTGCGCAATAAAAACATGCAACAAACAGGAACTGGCACTGGGCACTGGATCAATATGTTAGTCCAAATAAATCATATAAAATGTTGCCAAAAGTATGTTAAAGTTGTATAATAGTGGCATGGAGCAATCAAAAATTATAGATACGACCGTATCGGCATCCCCAAGCTTAATTCCTGCTCGTGCTCTAGTATGTAAATGATAAAAAAGATATTTTTTCACGTGGAATGCTACCTAGCATAAACTTGATCATATGTCTAATCATGGCATGAATATTAAGACTCGAGTGATTCAAAGCAATAGTTTATAATTTGACATAAAGACATCAATACTCAGGCATCCCAACAAACAATCATGTCTTTCAAAATATCAACGCTAAAGAAAGCTATCCCTACAAAATCATATAGTCTTGCTTCTGTCCTGCTTAGATAAATGCTACTAGAAACAAAATCATATAGTCCTGCAAAAATTTATTAGCGCTCGAAGCAAAGTACTACTACGCATGCCCCTAGGGGGATATATTGGTAGGAAAAGACCATCGCTCATCCCCGACCGCCACTCTTAAGGAAGACAATCAATAATAAATCATGCTCCAACTTCATAGCATAAGGAGAGACTATTCGTGCATGCTTCGAGAATCACAAACCTTAACACCAATATTCTTACTAACCACAACCATTTACTAGTACCTCCCACATATTCTATTTCTATATCACAAAACTATTGCAAGGAATCAAACATATCATATTGAGTGATCCACAAGTTTTATGTAGGATTTTATGACTAACCAAGCAATTGACCAATTCCTGTTGACTCTCTAAATAGATATAAGTGAAGCATGTGAGTTTAGTTCTTTCTACAAAAGACCATGCTCTAATAAGTATAAGTGAAGGAAAACAACATTCTACAAGCAACGGTTTTCTATGTGAAGAGAAATAGGCAAACCAAACTTCAAATGATATAAGTGAAGCACATGAAGCACTCTATAAAGCCACACTCAAAAGATATAAGTGAAGTGCAATGAGCATTCTATAAATCAATCATGGACTACCTCATACCAGCATGGTGCATAAAATAAAACTAAAAACTAAGCGCAAAAGACGCTCCAAGATTTAAACATATCACGTGAACGAAATGAAGACGAAAACATACCGATACTTGTCGAAGAAAGATGGGATGCCTTCTGGGGCATCCCCAAGCTTAGACGGTTGAGTCTCCTTGACTATTTACTTGGGATGACTTGGGCATCCCCAAGATTGAGCTCTTTCTTCTCCTCCTTCTCCTCAAATCTGGACCTCCTTGATCTTTGATCACTTCATCCACACAAAACTCAACAGAAAGCTCGGTAAGATCCATTAGTATAATAAAGCAAATCAATACTCTAAGTATTGTTGAAAACCAATTCATATTTTGTTTTTGCATTGTAGTTGCGGTAATATAACTTTTTCATGGCTTATTCCACTGATAGAATCGATAGTTTCATCAAAACAAGCAAAACAATGCATCAAAAACAGAAACTGTCTTAAATAGGACAGTCTGTAGTAATCTGAACATTCACCATACTTCTCGTAATCCAACAATTCTAAAAAATTAGGAGAAAATAAACAATTTGTATAGCAAGACTGTGCCAGCAGTTTCAGAAACTTTCGACGTTCCAGTAAAAAATGTAAAATCACGCACTACAACCAAAGTTTCTGCTTTTGCGCCGCACATACCAACAAGCAATCTACTCCTAAAGGCAAATATTGGCACATTAGTTTTATAATACAATGGAATTGCACAAGGGGACAATTATTTTTGTGAAAATCTTCATGAAAAATTCTACACTGTTTCCATGAGCATGTACACAAGTGTTCAAGGTCGACCCTCACTTCTCCAATGCATAACATCCAATCGCTTCTCTTTTGTCGAAAAGTTTTAAGTTACACTCTATATTTTTTATGTTTTTAAAATTTATAAAAGCACTCAACAGAAATAAATGAGTCTCTAAAACTTCCGGGTTGTCTCCCTGGCAGCACTTTCTTTAAAGCCATTACGCTAGGCATAAAGTGCTCAAGTAATGAATCCACCCGGATCCCAAGGTATATCAAAGCCAATTTTAATTAACAATGATTTGGCATTTAGTAGTGACCACAAAGCAACATATATCAAGCAATGATGAAGTATAACTCTCTTCCTATTCATCGGCATATCATACAAGAACAATTCATGCACATCAAGTAAAGGCCAATACATAGCATAAGAAGTTTCTTGCAATTCTTTCGTGCTGGAAACATAGCGAGACGGATTTGTAGTTCCTCTCTCATAATAATTGCAATTAGGAGCAGAAAGCACATGCATATTACATTCATCAAAATTATCATGTGCAACGGTAAAAGGCAACCCATCAATGTCATCCTTAATAAGTGCAAACTTCTCCGACATAGTGTAGTTTGGAGAATTCAAAAAGATAATAGGACTATCATGTGTGGATGCAATAGCAACAATTTCATTCTTAATATAAGGAACTATAGCAAGTTCATCTCCATAATCATAATTCATATTGGCATCTTGGCCACAAGCATAGCAAGCATCGAGTTCATCAAAAAGGGATATTTCAAAAGAATCAACGGGATCATAGGAATTATCATAGCATTCATCCTCCGGTAAGAACGAAGGGACATTAAACAATGTATGAGTTGGAGGGTTACTCTCATTAGAAGGTGGGCACGGGTAGCTAATCCGCTCTTCCTCCTTTTGTACTTCGTTGTCCTCATCATCTTTTTCATCCAATGAGCTCACAGTTTCATCAATTTCTTCTTCCATAGACTCCAGCAAAATATTAATCTCTTCTCGGATAGCGGAGATTTTCTCAATAAATTCATCAATATCAGAATTATATTTATAATTATCATAGCAATATTTAAGGATGTGTCACAGCCCTAGCTCAGCCCCTGTTGTCTTTGCTTGATCTTCATGTCATCATGTTCAAATTCAAATGAAATTTGAATTGAGGAATTTTCAAAGCCTCAGAAACCTTTTAAAAATGATCAACATTAAAATCATCTCAATGTGTCCAAGAAAATGTTCCTGTTTCCCTCTGAAAATATTGGCAAGAGGTAAAATTCAAGGCAATATTTTTGGAAGCTCAGAAATATTTGTTTTGGGCATTTGAGTTAATCTAATAATTATTTGCATTGGATTTATATTTGTTATATATTAAATATAGGTCCAATAATTCTGGAACTTTTTATGTGGTTCTGGATATTTCATATCTAACCCCATAATTATTTTCAGAAGCTACAAAATGGTTTGGTATTTAACTAAATCAAAACAGAATGACAAAAATAGAAAAACAAAAATAAAACAGAGACAGAAACTTACCTGACCTTACCTGAGGCCCAGTCCTGTAACTTACCAAGCCCAGGAGTGCAGCCGACGCTAGCCCAGCGCTGGCCACCATCTTCAACCTCCTGCCAGTAGGCAGGAGGGCCTGTGCTCCGCGCGCGCGCATGCGCTGCGTCCACCTCCTCTCTCCCTGCCTGCCTGGACCTCCCTCGCGTCGCCACGCACGTACCCGAACCCAACCGATCACTCCCGTCCTCTCCCCCTCCTCTGTTTCTCTCCCACGCGACCATCGAGCGCACCCGTCGCCGCCGCTCGTCGTTGCCATAGCAACAACCACCCCCTTGCCCCTCTGACGTGCCCCTGAGCTCCGCCTCCATCATCTACGCATCCTCGACGACTCACGCGACGCCGGACGCCCTGACGCATCGTCCCCGACTTCTTCTTCAACCTCGGGACGCCGAGATCGCCATCGTCGTGCCGTCTGCTCCGAGCCTTCCCCAAGCCCACATCGACGCCTCTGCAACCACCGTGAGCTTCCGCGCCGCAACCCCCTCTCCCCAAGCTCGATTACGCCATGTAGCCGTCGCCCCCTTGTCGGCCAAATCGCTCTGCCGCCTGGCTTCGTAGCCCACATGGTCGGGTGACCATTTGGTCACGGGCGTGCATCCGTTGTGCTCACCGCGACACGTCGAGCATCGCTAGCGTCTTCCCTCGCTCTTTCGCACAGCGCAGCCGCATCCCCGCGCACACCCGAGCTCCGGCCGCCGCAGCCAAGCTCGTTGTCGTCAACTCCGACGACCCCAGCACTTGCCGCTGCCGTCATGTGGTGCGCCTCCTTGCGGTGCATCCGTATGGCCTAGCCGCGCCTGCTACCGTGGCTGGAAATAGCCGACCGGCGAGCGCTGCCGTGCTGTGCTTAGCGCCGGCGTTTAGCCGCCGACGTGGGCATCCTTAGTGGCTAATGACCCACTAATTATCTACTCCGGTGACACCGACAGCTGGGCCCCACGCCAAATTAACTCTGGGCTTATTTTCTGTTTAGATTAGTTTATAACCCAGCAGGACCCACGCGTCCGAGTTGACTAAGCTGACGTGTCTGTTGACCAGGGCCACCTGTCTGTGACTCTAGGCAGCACTGGGTCACTGACCAGTGGGCCCCACAGGTCAGGTTTGACCTGGACCGGCTACTGTTGACCGCTGACAACACAGTGACATCATGCTTAAGCAATAAGTCATTTTCTGGATTTGTTTTATTTCTAAATAACCAGGAAAATCCAGAAAATGATTTAAACTTCAAAAATTCATAGAAATTCAACCGTAACTCCAAATGAAATAATTTATATATTAAAAATTATCAGAAAAATCCAATAGTTCCATCTGTACTTGTTTCATGCATGTTTAAACAACTTAACGTTGCTGTTAATATCAAAACATGATAATGCACTTTATAAGTTCATGTTTTGAATTTGAATTTTAACCTTTGGTTCAAATCAACTCAAACCCTTCTGTTGTTGCTGCGTTAGCTCAAAGCACAGCATATTGCCATGTCACATTCATGCATCATATTGTCGCATTGCATTGATTGAGTTTCGTCTCTGTTGCCGGTAATTGTCCCCCTTAACTAGATGTTGTTCCGACGATGAGATCGATGACACCGATGAAGAACTATACTATCTTCAGAAGTGTCAGGCAAGAAAAACCCCCTTGTTCATTCTGATACAATCCCACTCTCTCGCTCCTGCTCTCTTTTATTGCATTAGGACAACAACGATTCAACTGTTACATGCTGCGGTAGTTGAACCCCTTTCCTCTGCATGACCTGTCATTGCCATAGTAAATAGATGAAACACACTAGCATGAGTAGGAGTTGTTTGAGCCCTGATGTGCCTACTCATTCATGCTTGTTTGTCATTCCTGCTACTGCTTAGAGTCGAGTCAGGTATGATTCAACGCGGCTGAATCGGAGGTGTGTGAACATGTCCTACTATTGAGAGCTAAGTGTGTGAACACGATTTGGTAAAGGTAGCGGTGATAGGCCATGTAGGAGTACATGGTGGGTTATCTCATTGCAGCCGTCCTCAGGAACTGAGTTCTGTGTTTGTGATCCATGAACAGCTACTACCACACATTGGGTTCCGGTAACTCGACCCCTCTCGACTTATTAATCAACCTGATCTCTGTCCAGGAGTTGCAACTAGTTTCTGGTGTTTGTAGGTAGTGTTAGTAGTCTACCAAGTGGCACCCGGTACAGGTGGGCTTGGGACAGACTAGGCACAGTGGCACGGTGTACCAAGTGGCACCTGGATGGTGAGCTTCTGGTGTTTGTAGGAGCGACACGCCGGCCGGATCTCCTTGCGGACGGAACCTGAATAGGCGGTAAACCTGGACTAGAGACTTTTGTGGTTAGTGAGGTCGTGGCCGACTCCCTCGCCAGGCTTCCGCTTGAAGGTTGCCGAGATACACGACGTGTACATGGTGGTAAGTGGCGAGAGCCTGTGTGAATAAGTACACCCCTGCGGGGTTAACATCATCTATTCGAATAGTCGTGTCCGCGGAAAAGGACTTTCGGGTTGCCTGTATAGTTCATAGACAAGTGAAAGTGGATACTCTAAAATGCACAAGATAAGCGTGAGTGCTATGGATGGCGTTCTCGTAGGGAGACGGGAGCGGATCCATAGTGGTGTATTGATATGGTGAATATGTGGACTCGTGTGTGCCACCTCAAAAGAGTTACTTGCAGTCGTAGTTCAGGATAGTCATCGAGTCAAGCTGGCTTGCTGCAGTCAAACTCCACCACCCCTTTGTTGATACTGATGCATATGTAGATAGTTCTGATGTAAGTCTTGCTGGGTACATTTGTACTCACGTTTGCTTAATTTATGTTTTTGAAGAGAGACGTCAGTCTCACTAGTAGTTCCACGTGGACTTCGACGTCTAGCTTGTTACCTCAGCTACGATCTTGTACCCTTGGGAGGGTCTTGTAGATAGTCAGGCTTCTCAGCCTTCTTCATTTGTAGTTGTCTGTACTCAGACAATTTAATCTTCCGCATGTGCTTGTAGCTTGTATGCTCTGTATGTTGGGTCATCAGACCCACGTTTGTAATATCAGGCTCTTCGGAGCCCAATGAATAAATACTTTGAGTCGTAGAGTTTTGTTGTGATGCCATGTTGTATTTACACATATCGGGCATATTGTGTGTATGATTGAAATGCTTGGTATGTGTGGGACAACCTAGTTGTTTATCCTTGGTAGCCTCTCTTATGTGGAAATGTAGTCTAGTGCTTCCACTGAGCCATGGTAGTCTGCTACCGCCCGGTTTACCGGAGTCCTGCTAGTCCAGTTAATACTGCTCCGAAACACTTAGACTCGTTGGCATGTGATCCAGTTCATTCCTGTGTCTGTCCCTTCGGGGAAATGTCACGCGGTGACTTCCGGAGTCCTGCTAGCCTGCTATAGCCCGGGTTCCTGGAGTCCTGTTAGCCCAGTTGCTACAGCCCGGATTCACACGCTGATTACCGACATGTTCGATGCTGGTTCATGTATGCTTGTCCCCGTAAGTTGGTGCCACTTTGGGTTCACGACTAGTCATGTCGGCCCGGGTTCTCTGTCATATGGATGCTAGCGACACAATCATATACGGGAGCCAAAAGGCGCAAACGGTCCCGGGCCAGGTAAGGTGGCACCCGTGGGAATACCGTGCGTGAGGATGCAAAGTGATATGATGTGTTACATGCTAGATCGGTGTGACTTAGGATCGGGGTCCCGACAGCTTTGGTATCTAGTTCTGATGTAAGTCTTGTTGGGTACATTTGTACTCACGTTTGCTTAATTTATGTTTTTGCAGAGAGACGTCATTCTCACTAGTAGTTCCGCGTGTACTTCGACGTCTAGCTTGTTACCTCAGCTATGATCTTGTACCCTTGGGAGGGTCTTGTAGATAGTCAGGCTTCTTAGCCTTCTTCATATGTAGTTGTCTGTACTCAGACAATTTCAGCTTCCGCATGTGCTTGTAGCTTGTATGCTCTGTATGTTGGGTCATCAGACCCATGTTTGTAATATCTGTCTCTTCGAAGCCTAATGAATAAATACTTTGAGTCGCAGAGTTTTGTTGTGATGCCATGTTGTATTTACACATATCGGGCATATTGTGTGTATGATTGAAATGCTTGGTATGTGTGGGATCCAACAACCTAGTTGTTTATCCTTGGTAGCCTCTCTTATGGGGAAATGTAGTCTAGTCCTTCCACTGAGCCATGGTAGTCTGCTATAGCCCGGTTTACCGGAGTCCTGCTAGCCCAGTTACTACTGCTCCGGAACACTTAGACTGGCCGGCATGTGATCCACTTCGTTCCTGTGTCTGTCCCTTCGGGGAAATGTCATGCGGTGACTTCCGGAGTCCTGCTAGCCTACTACGGCCTGGGTTCCCGGAGTCCTGTTAGCCCAGTTGCTACAGCCCGGATTCACACACTGATGACCGACACGTTCGATGCTGGTTCATGTATGCCTGTCCCCGTAAGTTAGCGTCACTTTGGGTTCACGACTAGTCATGTCGGCCCGGGTTCTCTGTCATATGGATGCTACCGACACCATCAAATACGTGAGCCAAAAGGCGCAACCGGTCCCGGGCCAGGTAAGGTGGCACCCGTGGGAATACCGTGCGTGAGGCTGCTGTTGGCGTTCAGGGAACGGGGGTCCCCAGACTTGCCTGCCTGCGGCCCCCGTCGTGGCTAAGCAAGTAGGCTGTACGGCCCATCTTCATCAACAAGGCATCCAAGACCCTCGCGAGGGTCCAAGCCTCGCGAGGCGAACGACGCAAGACCTCCTCTGGAGTATCCTAGCCAGGAAGGCTCACGAGGAGCGGAGATATCAAGGCGGGGCAAACCTCACGAGGCCCTCGTGACGTGAGCCATGACGCACGACACCAGGCGGGCGCCAGGCGGGCGCCAGCGCGCGCAGCGTCCTTATTTCATCTTTGGTGCTAAAGAGGCCAGCGCAGGCGAAGAGTACCGAGGCATTAGGCAAAGGTTGCTATATTGGTGCAACGAGACCAAGACCAGGAGGACGGCGAGACGGAGGTCATCGTGGAGCCCAAGACGGCGTCACCAGCAGAGCTTTTCGCAGGCGAAGACCGCTTTTGTCCGGATAGCTTGTACTAGCTGTCCCCCTTCAAATTTGCCCACCGTTGTTGGCTCCCTTCCCGCTCGATATTTGGGCAGAGGACCAGGGCCTATATAAGTAGAGCTAGCCACCATAGTAGAGGCATTTCATCTTAGCTTGATCCAACCCGATCGAGCAATTCACCCAGCTCTCACCCACACAAGTTAGCCAGGCACAAGAACACCTCACCCTCAGGAGGCTGTTCTTCCCTTTGTACTGTTCATCATCAGCCCTAGAGGCAATCCACCACCACCACACTGGAGTAGGGTATTACACCACAACGGTGGACCGAACCAGTATAAATCTCGTGTCTTTCTGTGTTGTGAGTTCGTCGAGTTCGTCCGCGAGATCTTAGCGAGCTAGGGCGTAGATCGCTAGGAGGGAAAGACTTCGCGCGCACCCCAGTGTTCGAACCTTAAGGGTTTGCCGGAACCCCACATCCGACAGCTGCAATGTGATATGATGTGTTACATGCTAGATCGGTGTGACTTAGGATCGGGGTCCCGACAGCTTTGGTATCTAGTTCTGATGTAAGTCTTGCTGGGTACATTTGTACTCACGTTTGCTTAATTTATGTTTTTGCAGAGAGACGTCAGTCTCACTAGTAGTTCCGCGTGGACTTCGACGTCTTGCTTGTTACCTCAGCTACGATCTTGTACCCTTGGGAGGGTCTTGTAGATAGTCAGGCTTTTGAGCCTTCTTCATTTGTAGTTGTCTGTACTCAGACAATTTAAGCTTCCGCATGTGCTTGTAGCTTGTGCGCTCTGTATGTTGGGTCATCAGACCCATGTTTGTAATATCTGGCTCTTCGGAGCCTAATGAATAAATACTTTGAGTCATAGAGTTTTGTTGTGATGCCATGTTGTATTTACACATATCGGGCATATTGTGTGTATGATTGAAATGCTTGGTATGTGTGGGATCCAACAACCTAGTTGTTTATCCTTGGTAGCCTCTCTTATGGGGAAATGTAGTCTAGTGCTTCCACTGAGCCATGGTAGTCTGGTACCGCCCGGTTTACTGGAGTCCTACTAGCCCAGTTTCTACTGCTCGGGAACACTTAGACTGGCCGGCATGTGATCCACTTCGTTCCTGTGTCTGTCCCTTCGGGGAAATGTCACGCGGTGACTTCCGGAGTCATGCTAGCCTGCTACAGCCCGGGTTCCCGGAGTCCTGTTAGCCCAGTTGCTACAGCCCGGATTCACACGCTGATGACCGACACGTTCGATGCTGGTTCATGTATACCTGTCCCCGTAAGTTAGCGCCACTTTGGGTTCACGACTAGTCATGTCGGCCCGGGTTCTCTATCATATGGATGCTAGCGACACCATCATATACGTGAGCCAAAAGGCGCAAACGGTCCCGGGCCAGGTAAGGTGGCACCCGTGGGAATACTCTGCGTGAGGCTGCAAAGTGATATGATGTGTTACATGCTAGATCGGTGTGACTTAGGATCAGGGTCCCGACAGGATGGCAGAAATTTTGGGTCTATAAACATCATCATCAAAAGCTTCATACTTTAAAAACAAAGATTCAATTTCATAAGCACCCTTAAAAGCAACAAACTATTCATTCCACATCATAGTAATCATATATACCATTAGCATAAGAAGCCAAGGTTTCATTATCATCCAATTTGCACAAAAAGGGAAGGTGTGGAGTGCTCATCCTAGAGCAACAAGTATAATCATATCTCTGGCATAAATTCCAAGCATACCAATGCAGCATATCAATTTTATCCCATAATAGTTTCCCGTTTTGTGTCAAGCGATAATCCCTAAAGTATTCACGTTGATCCAATGTTACTCCCATTATCAAGTTGAATGGGTTTTCTCAGGATTATCAAAGTAGTGCATAATATTCTTCACATAACGAGCATCGAGGGTTTTAGGAGGTTCCCCATCTACATGAGTAGCAAGTACAACTATTTTTTTGGGTGCTTCGTGTACCATATCCATAACTAAAGATAGAGAACAACTTATAACAGAAAATAAAAACTACGTAGTGATAAAGCAAACAAGCACACACGAGAATATTCACCCCACGCTATTGCTCCCCAACAACGACGCCAGAAAAAGGTCTTGATAACCCACAAGTATAGGGGATCATTTGTAGCCTTCTTCGATAAATAAGAGTGTCGAACCCAAATAGGAGCTGAAGGTAGAACAAATATTCCCTCAAGTTCTATCGACCACCGATACAACTCTACGCACACTTGACGTTTGCTTCACCTAAAACAAGTATGAAACTATTTTGCAAGAATAAAACTACGAGTACTTTGCGAGAATAAAACTAAGAATAAATTGCAAGGTAAAAAAAGTGGATAGCTTTGGTCAACAACAAAGTCATTTGTCCCTAGGCAATCAATAATAAGTACCTGTAATCATTCTTACAATTTTATATGAGGGAGAGGCATGAACTAACATACTTTCTCTACTTGGATCATATGCACTTATAATTGGACCCATAGCAAGCATCCGCAACTACTAAAGATCATTAAGGCCGTGAAACCCAGCCATAGCATTAAGTATCAAGTCTTCTGTATCCCATACGCAACAACCCACCTACTCGGGTTTAAGCTTTTGTAACTCTCGCAACCCACCATAAGTGAATCATGAACATATTGCGACACCCAACCGCGGGGGACCCTCATGTTTGCATGAGACGGAGGGCACCATAGGACAAAACCATAAATAAAATATACAATCATACCAACCAAGATCACGATTAACCCACAGGACAAAACGGATCTACTCAAACATCATAGGATAACCATAGATCATTAGGAAATAATATATGGAGTTGAGCACCATGTTTAAGTAGAGATTACAGCAGGGAGAAGGGGTGTTACACCGCTGCATAGAGGGGGAGAAAGTTGGTGTTGATGGTAGCAAGATTGTTGATGTAGATCATCATCATGATCCTTGCCCCGGTGGCACTCCGGCGCCACCGGGAGAGAGGGAGAGAGAGCCCCCCTCCTTCTTCTTCTTCCTGGGCCTCCCCCTGGATGGGAGAGAGTTCCCCCTCTGGTCCATGTCCTCCATAGCGGCGGAGGGGCGGGAGCCCCTCCAAGATTGGATCTCCCTCTCTGTTCTCTTCTGTTTCGTGTTCCCCAGATCCGACCCTTCACCGTTTCTTAAATTCCTGGAGATCCGTAACTCCGATTCGCTGAATTTTTTACATGATTTCTTTCCATATATTATCTTTCTTGCACCAGAAGAAGGGCCCCAACCGACCTTTGAGGAGGGCACAAGATACCTAGGCACGCTAGGGGGTGCCAGGCGCGCCCTGGTGGGTTGTGGTCACTGTTGGCCCCCGTTTGCGTTGATTCCACCTCCCAAAAATCATAAATATTCCAAAATAATTCTCCGTAAATTTTTATCACATTTGCAATTCGTTTGATATGGAGTTTCTGTGAAACGAAAAACATGCAACAAACATGAACTGGCACTGGGCACTGGATAAGTATGTGAAAGTTGTATAATATTGGCATGGAGGAATCAAAAAATTTAGATACGACGGAGACGTATCACCACCACGTCGTACTTGAAGTGTAGGGTGTGCCTCCTCGTTAATCAGCGGGCACGGGTGAATGTCTGCCACCCACGGGTTAGGTATACCGAGCCCAAGGAGGTAACCTCAACCTCCACCCACGAGGACCGGTTGCAGCAACCATCGGGCTACAGCCACAGCCCGATGGGTCCTACGACCGGCAGCTCCTCGGCGAAGGAGCGCGGGAACTGGATCGTGGTGCGGACGGACCCTCCATCCATACCACGAACTTGCGGGCCGTGTCGTCCGAGCAGGCGCACGAGCGAAGTGGTCGGACGGCCACCGCGTGCCTCCCTCCTCGGCCCCGTCCTCCGCGGCTTCCATGGCTGCCCCCGCGGGAAGGACCCTTCCCGCGACTGCTGGAGCCGGTGCGGACCCCCAGCAGAGCACACTCGTGCCGGAGAGGGACCGTCGTAGGCGTCACGATGGCCTTGCGAGGTTGCCGTGCCCTCTCTTCGGCTGGGGTAGCTCTGGCTCTTCCCGTGGCGCCTTCCCCTTCTGGATGGCAGAAAACCTTCTCACCGGCGCCATGGCTTCTTTGATGGAAGTGTGGAATGGAGGAGCAAGAAGATGGAGATGGGTTCGGGCTCCACCCCCTGTGCATTCTTATAGGCGATCAGAGAAAGCCAACCAGCATCCCTTCGCAATCGAGCAAAGATGGCTCCGCGGCGCACGCCAGGCTTTTTGTCAGCCTAGGCAGTTGCCGAGGAGACATGGCACTATTGCAGGATGTTGCTAACGGGACACTACGATCAGAGACCCTTCGATGAAACTGTGTGTGATGCAATAATTGCAAACGATGGTGTAAATTAACTGTCAAAAAAGGTGCAAAATGTTTGCAATGGCGGGCACATCGAACACGGTTTAGATTTTAGTTGTGTGTGCGATGCTGGGCATACGGTTGATCAATACGAACTATTTGCCATTAGACAGAACAACAGAAATGGTCAGCCATATCAATGTGTGTCCGATATATGGCATACAGTTCACTCCGATGAACTATTTGCGATGATCGAGGTGAACACAAACGATTCGGCGTAACAAGATGTGTGTGATACCCGGCAAACAGGTCGGTAATCAGAATTGTGTGCGATCATTATAGACAATCCATAGGGTCTTTTTTGTGAACTGTGTGCTCGTTAGGGCACACAGTTCAACAAACCAACCTGTGGGTGATAAAGTAGAAGATCTCTGTCGAATACGTATTACTAACCATCTACGATGAGATTGATAGGATAAACAGAGATAACAAATTAATATGAGCGAACGGAAACAGAGATATGTACAATCTTCTTAATTTAGTCCTTCTTGTTCTTGTTCTTGTTGTTGGATGGCCCCACGACATCGTCTTGGCGAGGACGCTTCTTGCCCCTAACAGTTGGCTTTTCATCGTCGTCTCCGTCATCATCGTCATTGTTCTCGTCGTCCTCCTCCTCCTCCTTGTTCGACCATTCCTCATCATCATCATCATCGTCCTATTCTCCGTCCTCCGACGGCTCCTCGTCCGTCTGGTTTTCGTCTGACGACTCCAGAGGCGGTGTCCCTTCCATGATCCGGATATAATCGAGGTCTGGGCTCGACGCCGGACTCATGGAAGACGAGCGGGATGATTCCGATGTTGACCTATCATCGGGAGCCAGACTGTTGGCCGAACTGTCGTCCTCGCTGTCGCTCGACATGGCTGCAGAGTGTGTGCCACTGTGTAGCATGGCATGCCGGGGAAGATGATGATGGTAGACACTTAAGCGGGGTATGCAGAGAAGTGGAAATGCCAATTGAAGCGGGGGTTGACGTAGTATCTAACCGCTGATATAATCAACCGCAATTATTTGTACCTAGTCGCTCCAAATTCCCGCGGTTGCGCATGACTCCTATTGGCTGGTTTATTTTTTAGGACAAAAAGAAGGAACGAGTTTTGGGATTATGAACCGGTACTGGTACGAATGGAGTAGGACAGTTGGCAAGCAATACATTGAGCTCTTCTTATTGATAAAGCCAGTAATAATCAAACTACAAAGGAAAAGAAAAAAGACAAAGGAAAATATCTGCAGGAATCTTCACGTAACATCAATGGCATAGGACCTAGATGTTCATTACTTAGAGCACATCGAGATGTGCTTTAGCAATACAGTCAAACAAAACCCCTAATCATCATTGCAAACAGCGAATAGAACATGGCTAATGCAAAAACCACAACTACACATGCTAGTTCCTTCTTGTCTCTTGCTTTCATCTATTGCCTGTGATTGATTCTTTCTTGCTTCATCGTACTGATTGTACATTCCAGATGAGCCAGTTTCTTCTGCAGCTTTATGTTATCTTCTATGAGCTTGCCATTCTTCATCCAGCCAGTTAAGAAAGGCACAAGCCTCATATCCTTGCCAATGTTAAATAGTATTCAGGATGAGCGGTGGCATTAACTGAAGTAAAATTATGAACTTAGCACTAACCTCTAAGGGGCAACTGAGAAACCGCCTGCCAATGTCGAATCCCTTCGTGCACACACGTCGAGCCGGAGTGTGCCCATGCACACAATTCAGCTTTTGGTACTTCTCGGTGGCGCAAAACTCGAAGTCGAACTCATGTTGTGGGAGTCTGGAGTCATGCTCCGGATCCAGCGGAAGATCGCTTTCCTGGGGGGGGGTCATTCAGGACGGATTTAGCAAGGAGCTATACTTAATTTGGACATGCTAAAAAAGATCGAGATAGATTGGAACCTGACAGGATGATTCGTATTCGTAGTACACCTTCCTTCTGATGACCTTAGGCAAGTGCTCGGCGGCGACCGCCATCATGGCGGCGATACGAGCAGGAGCAACTGCACCGAAACCATCAGCACCACTCCTCCGTGTTCCCAGCACCACGCAAGGGAATTTGGAGGCTATGTAGGGATTTGGAGGAAATGGGGAAACTATGGGGATAAGCTAACGGTCGGGAACTACTTATGGCACTCTATGTTGTATAAGGCACACTATTTATCCATGTCATTTGTGTTAGGTATTACAACGTCACACACAATTTCCGCACCAATCCGTGTGAGAAGACAACGTAGGTTAGACACGGTTGCCGTTACATAACCGTATGGATTGTACTACCATGTCCATATAATTGAGTTACAGTGATACCGTGTAAACAGCCGATCTGCGGATGTCCGTCAAAAAAATAGCCGCTATGCATACAGAGATGGCGGCGGCGGCCTAGGCAATGGCTACCGGAGAAGAGGTCAATCCTCGTTCGGTGGACGGTGGCAGCGTCATAGGAGGTCAATCCTCGGTCTGCGGTGGGAGATAGGAGGAGTCAACCATCGAGGTCGGCGACGTGATTCGAGCACATCCATCGCTGTCAATGGCGGGATAGTGGAGGTCGAACTTCAGGGGGCAGCCACACTAAGCTTTGCTCCTCGACCCTACTATCTCGGCGTGCCGCCACATCGCGCTTCTCTGTCTGCTGGGTGGAGGTCGCCGTGCGGATAATTAATTAAGGTATTGATTTCGTGAGTGGCTTAATTAAGGTATTCAATTCCTAAGGGTAGTGTTGTACTAGTACTCTGCGTGTAAATTGACTGGCCATTAATTTTTGTCATTACACGTCTGGATAACAATATGGAGCGCCCTCTGTAATTATGAAAAAATAAAACATTGGGATTTGTGCATGCATCTTTGGGCAGCAGTTAATCCGGGTATTAATGTTGTTGTTTTGTTTTTAATTACCATTAGTGTGGCGCAGATGGAACGATCTCAATGGATGAAGGATCGGAAAACCGCAGATTTTATCAGTGGCATGACAGAGTTCATGAATTTGGCTGAAAGTACACAGAGGAGAATTGGTGACGCGGATTACATCCTGTGTCCATGTACTGATTGTGCCAATACAGAGTCACATGAAGTTGCAGATGTCAAGTGGCACTTAGTCTCTAGGGGATTCATGGATGGATATACACGTTGGACCAGACACGGTGAAGAGGAGGTCATCGATAAAGATACCCAGGGCTGCGAGATGCCAAACCCCGATCAGTGTCACATGGATGTTGAATCTAACATCGGGGCAGAGGCGTCAAGCTACCAATGGAACACCAGAAAGCTGAAACGCCGATTGGAAAACCAATACGTCGATGCAGATGACGACGATCTTGATATGCCAGATTTTTCTGCTATGATTGCAAATTTCGAGGGCCCAAAATGGATATGATTGGGCACAAGGATCTGCCAAACATTGATGCGGACTCCAAGAAAGAAGTGTATCCAGGTTGCAAAAAGAAATATTCCAAGTTGAGTGCCACCCTGGCGCTTCTCAGATTTAAAGCAACAAACAGTCTATCGAACAAGGGCTTCATAGAGATGTTAGGTATTTTCAAAGAAATTCTTCCAAAAGATAATGTGCTCCCAGAAGCACAAATGAAGAGAAGAAAATTGTTTGCCCATTGGAACTTGAAGTACAGAAGACGCACACTTGTGTGAATGATTGTATATTGTATCGTGGTGAGTACAAAGATTTGCGTGCATGTCCCACATGCAAGCATGCTTGATACAAGCGCAGGAGAGCAAAATGATAAGTACAAATTGGATGACGAAATCAAGACAAGAATCCCGTTCAAGGTTGTTTGGTACTTGCCTTTAATTCCAAGGTTGAGGTGTTTGTTTGCAAACCCTAGAGAGGCAAAGAGGTTGCGGTGGCATCATGATGAGCGAATTGTAGATAAGTATATGAGGCACCCGAAAGATGGGGCTCAGTGGGAATTAATCGACAACAAGTTTCAAGACTTTGCCAAGGATCCTAGAAGTATAAGGCTCGGGGAGTGTACTGACGCGATGAATCCTTTTGGCGATATGAGCACCAATCACAGCACATGGCCGGTGCTTCTATGCATATATAACCTAGATCCTTGGTTGTGTATGAAGAAAAAATACATTCTGATGTCAATGAATATCCAAGGCCCGAAGCAACCTGTAAATGACATCGACATTACTTTCAGCTACTGGTAGAAGAACTGCTAACAGTGTGGATAGATGCGCCTGCTGTAAAATGTAATGATGCTTACAGAAAGGAGATTTTCGATCTACATGTGATGTTGGTGCACACCATTCAAGATATGCCGGCATTAGGCAACACATCGGGGCAGAAAACAAAGGGAGATGTAGGGTGTGTCACATGCATGGATATGATAGCTAGTAGATTTCTTCCCAACTTGCGCAAAACCATGTATTTGTGTCATCGTAGGTTCTTACGGAAAAATCACCCATACCGAAAGATGAAAGCTGAATTTGATGGTACGGCATAGGTAGGTGTGGGCCCAAGACCCTATGATGGGGAGGTGGTCCACAACATGTCTTAACAAACTAATGTTGTGCTTGGCAAGAAGTATGCTTTGACGGTGAAACAAACATTGTTCTGGAAATTACCTTACTAGGAGATTCTACGTGTACGTCACTGCATCGATGTCATGCACATAGAGAAGAACGTATGTGAAAGCATCCTTGGTACTCTGCTCAATATTAAAGGTAAAAGAAAGGATGGTGATGGTTCATGGCTCGATATGCGTGCTGATCAATCAAAACACAAGAATGAAGCAGAAGATGATGACAAATTCACCAAAGCTCGCCAGAGTTACAATTTCAGTACAAAAGAAGCAACACAGTTCTTCAACTATTTGTTGTCAGTTAAGACACCCTCTTCCTACTGCGCAAACGTCAGAAGTCTCGTGTATGTGAGCTCAGGTAAAATGAAGTTGGGACACATGAAGTCACATGGTTGCCACATAATGTTGATACAAATCCTCCTGGTGGCCATCAGGAATCTGATGGACAAAGATATAAGAAACACACTCATTGAGCTCTGTGATTTCTTCGACCAACTAAGGCAGAAAGTTGTAGATCCTGAAGAGTTCGATCATATGCGAGATGATATTGCAAGAACATTGTACAACCTAGAGATGTTTTTCCCACCGTCATTCTTTGATGTCATGCTCCATCTCACTATGCACCTTGTTGATGAGATAAAGTAGTGTGGTCCTATGTTTCTTCACAACATGTATCCCTTCGAGCTGTTCATGGGAATACTGAAGCACTTTTGTCGGAACCGAAACCATCCAGAGGCAAGCATCCTACAAGGTTATACCGCGGAGGAGGTGGTTAAGTTTTGCACCGAATACGTGAAACAAAGACCTATAGGTTTGCCCCTCTCTCACCACGAGGGAAGCCTGAAAGGTAAGCCGGTCCTTGCTGGCACGCAAATGGCTGCACCCGGAGAATTGGCAGAGAAAGCCCATTTGACAGTACTCCTTAACAGCTCAGTTCTCAGCGCTTATGCCGAAGAACACTTGGTGGAGATACGCCAAAGCTTCCTACCAATGGTGCCTTCATCAGATGTGGAGATGAAGGAGCACACTAAGAACTACACCGAATGGCTGAGGAATCGTTTGCCACAAGGATCCATCAATGACATCGCTACGTGGTTGGCACAAAAGCCATCACCTACGGTGTTGATGTACCAAGCATATGACATAAATGGATACACATTCTACACTGAGGAAAGTGATGAGAAGACCTCATATCAGAACAACTCTGTTCGAATAGAATATATGACTGTAGATGAAGCTAATAAAAGGGTATACTATGGAACCATCAAAGAGATTTGGGAGCTTGACTATGTGAAAGTTAAGGTGGCATTATTCAGGTGCGAATGGATCTTTCAGGACCCCGATTCCAAGTCACATCAATCTAGCCGGTAACACCTCATATCACTTTGCGGCCTCACGCACCGTATTCCCACCGTTGTCGCCTTACCATGGCCCTGGACCGTTTGCGCCTTTTGGCTCACGTATATGATAGTGTGGCTAGCATCCATATGACAGAGAACCCGGGGCGACATGACTAGTCATGAACCCAAAGTGGCACTAACTTACGGGGACAGGCATACATGAATCAACATCGAGCATGTCGGTCAGCAGCGTGTGAATCCGGGCTGTAGCACTGGGCTAACAGGACTCCGGTGAACCGGGCTGTAGCAGGCTAGGCAGGACTCTGGATGTCACCGCGTGACATTTCCCTGAAGGGACAGACACAGGAACGAAGTGAATCACATGCCGGCCAGTCAAGTGTTCCGGAGCAGTAGTGCTGGGCTAGCAGGACTCCCGCGAACCGGGCTGTAGCGGACTACTATGGCTCATGGAAGCACAAGACTACATTTCCCCATAAGAGAGGCTACCGAGGATAAACAACTAGGTTGTCGGATCCCACACATACCAAGCATTTCAATCATACACACAATATGCTCGATATGTGCAAATACAACATGGCATCACAACATGACTCTACAACTCAAGTATTTATTCAATAGGCTCCGAGGAGCGAGATATTACAAACATTGGTCTCATGACCCAACATACAGAGCATACAAACAACAAGCACATGCGGAAGCTTAACTTGTCTGAGTACAAACAACTACAAATGAAGAAGGCTGAGAAGCCTGACTATCTACAAGACCCTGCGGGGGGCACAAGATCGTAGCTGAGGTAACAAGCTAAACGTCGAAGTCCACGCGGAACTACTAGCAAGACTGACGTCTCTCTCTGCAAAAACATAAAATTGGCAAACGTGAGTACAAATGTACCCAGCAAGACTTACATCAGAACTAACTACATATGAGTCAGTATCAACAAAGGGGGGTGGTGGAGTTTAACTGCTGCAAGCCAGCTTTGACTCAGTGGCTATCCTAAACTATGACTACAAGTAACTCTTTTGAGTTGGCGCACACGAGTCCACATATTCACCATATCAATACACCACTATGGATTCGCTCCCGTCTCCTTACGAGAACGCCATCCATAGCACTCACGCTTATCATGCGCATTTTAGAGTATCCACTTTCACTTGTCTATGAACTGTTATAGGCAACCCAGAAGTCCTTCACCGCGGACGGCTATTCGAATAGATGATGTTAACCCTGTAGGGGTGTACTTCTTCACACACGCTCTCGCCACTTACCACCATGTACATGTCGTGTGTCTCGGCAACCTTCAAGCAGAAGCCTGGCGAGGGAGTCGGCCACGGCCTACCTAAACACTCTAGTCTCTAGGCAAGGTTTATCGCCTATTCAGGTTCCATCCACAGGGAGTCTGGCCGAAGTTTCCACCTACGGCCCCGAACGATGTGAGCAAGGTTCCCGAGACACCAAACGGGCGCCCGGTACACCGTGCTACCTGCCTACCGCATCACAGCCCACCCCACGGGTCAGCGCTGCGCACGGTCTCCAGCATACTACAAACACCAGAAACTACTTGCAACTCCTGGACAGAGGACAAGGGTGGTTAAGAAGCCGAGAGGGTCCATTGGTTTCGGGCCCAATGCATGGTAGTAGCTGTTCATGGATCACAAACACAGAACTCAGTTCCTGAGGACGGCTACAATAAGACAATCCACCTTGTACTCCTACATGGCCTGTCACCGCTACCTTTACCAAATCGTGTTCACACACTTAGCTCACACACAGTAGGACATGTTCACACACCTCCAATTCATCCCCGATGAATCAGACCTGACTCAACTCTAAGTAGTAGCAGGCATGACAAACAAGCATGAATGAGTAGGCACATCAGGGCTCAAACAACTCCTACTCATGCTAGTGGGTTTCATCTATTTACTGTGGCAATGACAGGTCATGCAGAGGAAAAGGGGTTCAACTACCGTTGTTGTCCTAATGCAGTAAAAGAGAGCAGGAGCGAGAGAGTGGGATTGTATCAGAATGAACACGGGGGTTTTGCTTGCCTGGCACTTCTGAAGATAATATAGTTCTTCAGCGGTGTCATCGAACTCATCGTCGGAACCACGTCTATCGAGAGGGGACAAATACCGGCAACGCAGAGAAAACACAATCAATGCAATGCAACAATATGATGCATGAACATGACATGGCAATATGTTGTGGTTTTAGCTAATGCAACTAGAAACCAGATTAAATGAAGTTGGTTTGAACCAAGGGTTCAAATTCAAACTCCATATGTGCTTATTTAAATGCCAATTATGCAAATTGCCATATACAGCAACCTTAGGTTGTTCAAGCATGCATGAAAATGGTACAGATGGATAGATTGGATTTTTCTGATCATTTTTCATATATAATTTGTTTGATTTGGAGTTACGGATTAATTTCTATGAATTTTTAAAGTTAGCATTATTTTCTGAAATCTCCTGAATAAGAATAAATCCAGAAAATAATTAACTGCGTCACTGTGACGTTAGCGGTCAACAGGCGTCGACCAGGTCAAACCTGACCAGTGGGACCCACTGGTCAGTGACCCAGTCAACTAACTAAGTTTGTTAGCCCTAACTAACTGGGCAGGGCCCACTAGTCAGTGACTTTAGTAACTAACCTAACTTTTTAATTAGTGCTAACTAGAGTAATTAGTCGGGCGGGGCCCGCAAGTCAGTGAGAGAGAGGGGGAAGTCAAACCGGGCAGTGGGGTCAATCCAAGCCGGTCAACGGGTCAGCGGTCGCCGGCGTTTAGCCACCGGTGAGTCCAGACGCGGCGGAGCACAGCTACGGGATGCAGACGCTCGTCCGCATCCAACCGTGGTGGTGGCGCGGCTGGGGAGTGGCCGGAGTGGCGCCGGCGACGAGCTCGGCGGCGGCCGAAGCTCGGTCGAGCTTGGGCTCGATGCTGCAGTGGCCTAGGCGGGGCGGCGCTAGCACCTACGGCTCCTACGTGATGCGGGGAGTGCAATGGGCACAAGCCCAGGACCATATGGTCACCGGAGCACCACCGGCGACGAGCGCGGGCGGCGACGCGTGGGGGTGAGCGCGGTGCAGTCGCTACGGCAAACGGGGAAAGAAAAGAGGAGGAGGGGAAGGTCAGTGGCTCACAGCAGTCACGACGAGCGGGTCAGCGAGGTCGGGGAGGCAGCGAGGCGAGCGCGGGGTCGCCGGCGATATCGGCGGACCAAGGTTGAAGAAGACGGCGTTGGCAGCGTTTTAGGGCTTCCGGTGTCGCGCGGCTCGGTGAGGAGGAAGAGGAGGTCGGGCGGAGCACGGGGACACGTCGGAGAGGTGCGGGGAAGGCGGTGGCCACGGCTACAGCGGTCGGCGGCGGCGAGCACGCTCAGCTGTGGTGGGGAACGGCAAGAGAGAGGCATTGGGGGCGAATGGAGCGGTCCAGGGGGTCGGGGCGACGACGTGGAGGTCGTCTAGACGTCCAGGGGCGCGGGCGGCAAGCAGGTGGCGCCGTGGCGAGCTCGCGCATGACGGCGTCACCTCCCTGCCTGCCTGGCGGGGACGAAGCAGCTGGCTGGCACGAGCCAGCACAGTGCTGGGCCGCCAGGTGGGCTGGAGGTAAGCGTCAGGTAAGCTTCTCTCTCTCTGCTTTTCCTATTTTAGTTTCTGTTTTCTATTATTCTGTAGTCTTTAGGGCTTTACTAAAAATACTTAAACAGATCCAAAAATCATGAAACTGCTCAATGCCACTGTTTGGAATATAACCAACAGTAAACATTTTAGTTTATGATTATTTGAGCATTTAAAATATTTAATAGCATTTATATGCCCAAAAGAAAATACTATATGATTTAATTCAGAGCCCAAATATGTCATGGAAAAATGTGCAACACCTCTGGTTATTGCTTCTAGCATTTTCCAGAAATGATGAAAAAATTTGAAAGCCATTTGGATTCACTGAGAATATTTTAGTTGAACCTAGTGAATTCCTTTGATGCTAGGGTTTAAACAATCCTCATTTCAAATTCATTTGAAACTTAAACATGATGACACTCATGAGGCTAGCCTAGTGCATAGCCAGAACCTAGGGATCTGACAACTCACCCCTACTAAACAAGAATCTCGTCCCGAGATTCAAGTTGTGAGGTAAGAAGATAGAGGGACACAAGCTAACACATTCTTCACGATCTAGATGTCTTTCTCGAGGATGTTGATTTGATAACTCAAGTCGATCTTGATGTCTTGCTTTCAAGATCTTCATCCAATATGACAATGAGAAGAAAGGGAGAATTTTAGAAGAATCGATCTTCTTGAGGTTCGACCAACTTAGGATCATCTTAATGATCACAAGATCAACTCACGGAATGAGACGTATAAACATGTCTGGAGCTGAGAGGCAAAACATGCATCAGGAGGGACAGAAGAAACAATTTGACGAGGGCTTCAAAGTAGCGAGGAAACAATTACCATGACCCCATACTAGGGCACCTTCAAGGTGGTGACACGTAAAATTATTCCCTTAAGTGGCAAAAATAATTACTTTTGATACAGAGACCATTGAAGCTCTCTATACCAACCTAAAGCAATCACATTCGATCGTTTGGCATAGTTCAAAGGAATGGCATATCCGGATTTGAATGGATGATGCGGACTACCTTGTTGGAGACAACGCAATGGATGATTTTGCTTATCATCGGAAATGGATGGGCCCCACGGTAGGACCACTTCTGAAGATGATCCTGAACAACAATTGCTGAGAAGGGCAGTCCAAGGGAGATTGGCACAAGGCAGTGCAAGCTGGGAACAAAATGCAAATGTCGGGAATGTTCCAACCATCATATCTGCTTGAGATTCAGATCTGGTTTGTGTCAGGATAATCCAAACTCATCGGTTCTAGAAAGAAAAATGAAAGTTTGCAACACAAATCGACAAGATGACGTTGCGAGATTCTCGGGGAATGAACTATGGTGGTAAGCTCCAAAACATGAGCCGGTTCTGCTACAAGCATGTGAACACGCTGTCCTAGGCAAGCATGGTCACCTGGTAGTCTTACAACGAAACACTACCGACTTCAGGGGGGGAACCATCAACGAGGATATCGAAGTCCTTGCGTAAGTCTAGCTCTTAAGAAGAAACTTGTTCTCCTTGAACAAATCAATCAGTGGCTTGGTGTGCTAGGGACACATATGGGCTAGAGGTAGCGAGCCTATCAAACCATAGAATACTTCGCACATGCATGACTAACTTGGGATGACTCCAAAGGAAGAAAAAACAAGCTTTCCCGAATCCACGGCGGCAACTTGCACCGGATGCACATGAATTAGAGGAAGTCACGTCTTTCAACCGGACATATGCTTCATGAACGGGATATGAGGGCAATGCTTATAAAGTTTCCAACACTAATGTAATGTTCAAGATGAATCATGGGGGAGACAAAATGTTGCTGATGGGCTCAACAGCAACTCATCGGAATTTCCATATCACTGGACTTCCACCATCATGTGAACACGGTGATAGCATTAGTCAGACCAAAAGATGTAATGGTGTATGCTCGAGGGATCAACCACGAGTAAGAAAACATTACGAGCATCGTTGGTTCTGATTTGACTTGATGATAGCCCATACTCAAGTCAAAGTTTTGACAAGGCAATAGATCCAACAATTGACCACGAGGACCAATCGATGGAGATATCATCTTTCTTCAACACGCACACACACACACGAAAAGATATCCCTTAAAATGAACTAAGTCGGACAAGCTTTTATCTTCCAACTCTCCAAGTTGTTGTTTAGCTTAACCAACTAGCTCAGGGTATCCGACACAGATTATTGGAGAAAGGGTGGCTGGGATAAACCAACTAGATCACGAGCTCTACATAGCGGTCAGGTGACAACCTCGTGATGCCTCCGAGAAGATATTCGGAAAATCATGAACCACCGATATGTTACTAAGCTTGAGAACAATCTTGCTTTTCAGAGCAATAGGATATGTTCAAATAGGCAAGGGGTTGAATAATCCTAACTCATTGATCGAAGAGTGCACCAAAATTAAGGACTAGGGAGCACAATCTATCTTAGAATGATGATTCAATAACCAACACGCTAAGAATGAGAATATTGTCCATTTACTACCAAGCAACGAGTTGCTCGGAGTATTGATTTCACACATCACAATTCACTTGTCGGCATTCTGGTTACAACAACACGAGGACCGAGGAAGGAATGGTGATGGTGAGAAGTATCACTGCATCAAGAATTCATAAGAGATGGTGCAATTCGTATGATATTCTTGACAAAATATGGTAATACTCCAGGGTAGAACAGATCAAAGGTTGGATTGGCAATTTGATCTGCAGAATACAATTGCTTTGACCCAATCCAAGATATGGATGAGGTACTGGAGTTTGTTTCTCCTAGTCATTCTGGAATAGAATGGCTTGACGGACCACAAGAGTAATAGGTATCGATGAACGAATGCACACATACTCTTGACTATCAATTGACAGACGAGGGCCAGAAAATAACTAAAGAGGGACAACTCAAAGGAACATATAACTTTCTGAGTTGGGGATGCATAGATCAGTATGTCGAGCAAAGTTCAACATAATTCTACCGGATAACCCATGCAGAAAAGGAAGGACTGGCAGAGTCACAACATAGAATCGAGAGCTCATCAAGGCACTTTGGTTGTGATCCTTAGATTCTATGAGGAACTTCTGCCATAGGTAGTTCATGGCATTTGGAAGAGGAAAATACCACAGACCTAGAGGACTATCGCAAAGGTTACTAATATCTTAAGGGAACTAGCAAATACTAACAACATGAAGTAGGGTGAATCTCGGGTTCAAAAACCCAGGAGTAGAATACCTACTACTAAGTAGCATCACGGGTTGCTTTCGGAAATGATGGCCAGAATCATCACACCAGAACACCAAACATGGATGGAGTACCAGGTGGTTCTCTAAGATGCCTAGGGTCATAATAATAGGTCCAACATATACGTCGAGGCAATGGAGTACATCAACACATCGATTAGTGTGCTTAATCTGGCCCAAAGGAACAACGGGATGGGAAGAAGGGATTTGCAAATGCATCAGACTAATTAGAAACCTGGGATGACTCGGACAGCATAACGGCTGTAAATGCTCAAAAAAATATTTGAGACATGCTGCAAAAATGGTGGCATAACCACTTAACATCACAATATTAATGTTCTGAGATCAACTAAGAACACATGGAAGTACTAGAAACTGAACTCGGGCTTGAATCCATCAATCATACGGGTCTACGGATTAGTAACACGTGATCCTAATGCATAGATGAGAAGCCTAGCTCTTAAACCCCGTAGAAAAAAAGAGGATGACTCAGATCAGAAGGACATAAGGTATAAGGACTAAAAAGAACCTTATGTTCCCTCCCACAATCAATTCCCTTATATAACTAAAGCATTTCTAGACTCGACTTCGACCAATTTGGCTTGGTAATCCTACAGGCAGTCAGGCTCTGATACCAAAGCTGTCAGGACCCCGATTCCAAGTCACATCGATCTAGCCGGTAACACCTCATATCACTTTGCGGCCTCACGCACGGTATTCCCACGGGTGTCGCCTTACCATGGCCCGGGACCGTTTGCGCCTTTTGGCTCACGTATATGATAGTGTCTCTAGCATCCATACGACAGAGAACCCGGGGCGACATGACTAGTCGTGAACCCAAAGTGGCACTAACTTACGGGGACATGCATACATGAATCAACATCGAGCATGTCGGTCAACAGCGTGCGAATCCAGGCTGTAGCACTGGGCTAACAGGACTCCAGTGAACCGGGCTGTAGCAGGCTAGGCAGGACTCCGGATGTCACCGCGTGACATTTCCCCGAAGGGACAGACACAGGAACGAAGTGAATCACATGCCGGCTAGTCAAGTCTTCCGGAGCAGTAGTTCTGGGCTAGCAGGACTCCCGCGAACCGGGCTGTAGCGGACTACTATGGCTCATGGAAGCACAAGACTACATTTCCCCATAAGAGAGGCTACCGAGGATAAACAACTAGGTTGTCGGATCCCACACATACCAAGCATTTCAATCATACACACAATATGCTCGATATGTGCAAATACAACATGGCATCACAACATGACTCTACAACTCAAGTATTTATTCAATAGGCTCCGAGGAGCGAGATATTACAAACATGGGTCTCATGACCCAACATACAGAGCATACTAACAACAAGCACATGCGAAAGCTTAACTTGTCTGAGTACAAACAACTACAAATGAAGAATGCTGAGAAGCCTGACTATCTACAAGACCCTGCCAGGGGCACAAGATCGTAGCTGAGGTAACAAGCTAAACGTCGAAGTCCACGTGGAACTACTAGCGAGACTGACGCCTCTCTGCAAAAACATAAAATAGGCAAACGTGAGTACAAATGTACCATGCAAGACTTACATTAGAACTAACTACATATGCGTCAGTATCAACAAACGGGGGTGGTGGAGTTTAACTGCAGCAAGCCAGCTTTGACTCAGTGGCTATCCTAAACTATGACTACAAGTAACTCTTTTGAGGTGGCGCACACGAGTACACATATTCACCATATCAATACACCACTATGGATTCGCTCTTGTATCCCTATGAGAACGCCATCCATAGCACTCACGCTTATCTTGAAAATTTTAGAGTATCCACTTTCACTTGTCTATGAACTGTTATAGGCAACCCAGAAGTCCTTCACCGCGGACACGGCTATTCGAATAGATGATGTTAACCCTGCAGGGGTGTACTTCTTCACACACGCTCTCGCCACTTACCACCATGTACACGTCGTGTATCTCAGCAACCTTCAAGCAGAAGCCTGGCGAGGGAGTCAGCCCCGGCCTACCTAAACACTCAAGTCTCAAGTCCAGGTTTATCGCCTATTCAGGTTCCATCCGCAGGGAGTCAGGCCGAAGTTTCCACATACGGCCCCGAACGATGTGAGCAGGGTTCCCGAGACACCAAACGGGTGCCCGGTACACCGTGCCACCTGCCTACCGCATCACAGCCCACCCCGCGGGTCAGCACTACGCACGGCCTCTAGCATACTACAAACACCAGAATCTACTTGCAACTCCTGGACAGAGGACAAGGTTGGTTAAGAAGCCGAGAGGGTCCATTGGTTTCGGGCCTAATGCATGGTAGTAGCTGTTCATGGATCACAAACACAGAACTCAGTTCCTGAGGACGGCTACAATGAGACAACCCACCATGTACTCCTACATGGCCTCTCACCGCTACCTTTACCAAATCGTGTTCACACACTTAGCTCACACAAAGTAGGACATGTTCACAGACCTCCAATTCATCCCCGATGAATCAGACCCGACTCAACTCTAAGCAGTAGCAGGCATGACAAACAAGCATGAATGAGTAGGCACATCAGGGCTCAAACAACTCCTACTCATGCTAGTGGGTTTCATCTATTTACTGTGGCAATGACAGGTCATGCAGAGGAAAAGGGATTCAACTACCGCAACATGTAACAGTTGAATCGTTGTTGTCCTAATGCAGTAAAAGAGAGCAGGAGCGAGAGAGTGGGATTGTATCGGAATGAACAAGGGGGTTTTGCTTGCCTGGCACTTCTGAAGATAATATAGTTCTTCATCGGTGTCATTGAACTCATCGTCGGAACCACGTCTATTGAGAGGGGACAAATACCGGCAACGCAGAGAAAACACAATCAATGCAATGTAACAATATGATGCATGAAGATGACATGGCAATATGTTGTGGTTTTAGCTAATGCAACTAGAAACATATTCAATGAAGTTGGTTTGAACCAAGGGTTCAAATTCAAACTCCATATGTGCTTATTTAAATGCCAATTATGCAAATTGCCATATATAGCAACCTTAGGTTGTTCAAACATGCATGAAAAAGGTACAGATGGATAGATTGGATTTTTCTGATCATTTTTCATATATAATTTGTTTGATTTGGAGTTACGGATTAATTTCTATGAATTTTTGAAGTTAGCATTATTTTCAGAAATTTCCTGAATAAGAATAAATCC
Organism: Aegilops tauschii subsp. strangulata; assembly: GCF_002575655.3. Classification (NCBI taxonomy): domain Eukaryota; kingdom Viridiplantae; phylum Streptophyta; class Magnoliopsida; order Poales; family Poaceae; genus Aegilops; species Aegilops tauschii. The sequence goes on from NC_053038.3 coordinate 293,103,744, forward strand.
AGAAAATAATTAACTGGGTCACTGTGATGTCAGCGGTCAACAGGCGTCGACCAGGTCAAACCTGACTAGTGGGACCCACTGGTCAGTGACCCAGTCAACTAAGTTAGTTAGCCCTAACTAACTGGGCAGGGCCCACTAGTTAGTGACTGTAGTAACTAACCTAACTAGTTAATTAGTGCTAACTAGAGTAATTAGTCGAGCGGGGCCCGCAAGTCAGTGAGAGAGAGGGGGAAGTCAAACCGGGCAGTGGGGTCAACCCAAGCCGGTCAACGGGTCAGCGGTTGCCGGCGTTTAGCCGCCGGCGAGTCCAGACACGGTGGTGCGCTGCGGGATTCGCCTACAGAGCGCCGTTTGGCGCGCGGAGCAGAGCTACGGGATGCGGACGCTTGTCCGCAACCAACCGTGGTGGTGGCGCGGCCGGGGAGTGACCGGAGTGGCGCCAACGACGAGTTCGGTGGCGGCCGAAGCTCGGTCGAGCTCGGGCTCATTGCTGCAGTGGCCTAGGCGGGGCAGCGCTAGCACCTACGGCTCCTACGTGATGCGGGGAGTGCAATGGGCACAAGCCCAGGACCATATGGTCACCGGAGCACCACCGGCGACGAGCGCGGGTGGCGAAGCGTGCGGGTGAGCGCGGTGCAGTCACTACGGCACACGGGGAAAGAAAAGAAGAGGAGGGGAAGGTCAGTGGCTCACAGTAGTCACGACGAGCGGGACAGCGAGGTCAGGGAGGCAGCAAGGCGAGCGCGGGGTCGCCGGCGATCTCGGCGGACCGATGTTGAAGAAGACGGAGTTGGCAGCGTTTTAGGGCTTCCGGCGTCGCGCGGCTCGGTGTGGAGGAAGAGGAGGTCTGGGCGGAGCACGGGGACACGTCGGAGAGGCGCGGGGAAGGCGGTGGCCACGGCTACGGCGGTCGGCGGCGGCGAGCACGCTCAGCTGTGTTGGGGAACGGCGAGAGAGAGGCATTAGGGGCAAATGGAGGGGTCCAGGGGGTCGGGGCGATGACGTGGAGGTCGTCCAGACGTCCAGGGGCGCGGGCGGCAAGCAGGTGGCGCCGTGGCGAGCTAGCGCACGCCGGTGTCACCTCCCCGCCTGCCTGGCGGGGACGAAGCAGCTGGCTGGCACGGGCCAGCACACTGCTGGGCCGCCAGGTGGGCTGTAGGTAAGCGTCAGGTAAGCTTCTTCTCTCTCTCTGATTTTCCTATTTTAGTTTCTGTTTTCTATTATTCTGTAGTCTTGAGGGCTTTACTGAAAATACTTAAACAGATCCAAAAATCATGAAACTGCTCAATGCCACTGTTTGGATTATAACCAACAGTAAACATTTTAGTTTATGATTATTTGAGCATTTACAATATTTAATAGCATTTATATGCCCAAATGCAAATACTATATGATTTAATTCAGAGCCCAAATATGTCATGGAAAAATGAGCAACACCTCTGGTTATTGCTTCTAGCATTTTCCAGAAATGATGAACATTTTTGAAAGCCATTTGGATTCACTGAGAATATTTTAGTTGAACCTAGTGAATTCCTTTGATGCTAGGGTTTAAACAATCCCCATTTCAAATTCATTTGAAACTTAAACATGATGACACTCATGAGGCTAGCCTAGTGCATTGCCAGAAACTAGGGATGTGACAGGATCCCTCTTGGTCATTTAAAGGTTGATGATTACAGGAAGACCTGTGATAACAGGACAACGATGGCATATCACGCGGACCCGTTCATTATTGCCAGCGATGCTACACAGATTTTCTTTGTGGAAGACCCCTTGCATAATAACTTCCATGTACTGATGCATGGGAAGAGAAGGGTAGTGGGTGTCGATGATGTTGCCGATGAGGATAAGTACGATGAATTTCATGAGTTGCTAGCCAAGGGATCACTCACCCGTGTAATAGAGAGGCGTAAAATCATGAGAAAACCCAAGTTCATTCGGGGTCAATGTAATGATCCCAGTTCCCCCATGTACATGGGAATTAAGCCGTAAGACTAGTCTTTATGCCTACCTTGTAACTTATTCGTTCAATATAGAACTGTTGCGTGTACTGAATTTGTGAGTTATGCCCGGTTTTCTATTGATGTAAGAACCGTTAATATGTTGACCTTGATATCATGTCAGCTCAGGCAATGAATATGAACTCTTTTTTGTTATTATTATTATTATTATTATTATTATTATTATATCATAGAGGTAGTACACTCAATTGATCTCACTACAGTATGTGTGAAAAAATATGCAATCTGGTTTGCGAATAGCACGCGGTTCTTTGCTGAAAGTCGTGTGCCGCCCAAACCCCGCCCACGATCTGAGTCGTGCTTTCTAATTGGCCAGAACCCAAACCCCACGGATCATACGTCTACACCGTTGGATGCTCCCAGATCGAACGGCGATCCTCATCCCTTTCAACAGCACATGCAGTTCCGATTGTAATTTTATTTTTATCCACAAAATGCACGTTAAACTCAAAAAATGTCTTAAATATAGCTAACGATACCTAAAATGCGCCAGAAAATCAAACTCGTGGTATAATGGTGATTGCGTACCGTGGAAATTTTTATGAGGCCAAACGATGAAGTCATCGGCCACAGGAGTTTGAATTGACACGTCTCCTTTTGGAAACCATGATCCTTCATGTGAGATGCTCTCGTTTGGAAGGAGCGGTCATGAAAACTTGTGCCAAACTTTACCAAAAAAATCATAGGGTCGTGACAGCACGCCACGGGCACACATCGATTTTGATGATGTCTGGAATCCATCTGAATTTCTTGTAATTAAAATACCAACTAGGCCTACGCCAGTGGCCGCACTTCGCGGCCGGAATGTTTGAAACTTCTCCCTGCTTCTCGAACAAACGGATGAAAACTCACAAAGCGACGAACAAATGATCTGTACACCTTCTTTGCTAGGCTGATAGTAAGGGGATATCGTAGCTAGTATCATGCATGCCAACTAGGCGATTTTGATGAGCTGTAATAGAATTAAATGAAGAAACAGAGGGTTAAGTGTCACATCATGAAACCGTATCATAATAAATGCAATGCTACTATGTGTCATGCATGACAATTAATAAAGTACTACATGACACTACTCTATGATACTATGCATTAGAGCAAGTACAATATAGTGAAATAAGAAGGCTATAAGGAATAGAATAATATATATGTGCTTAGTTGGAGGAAAGAGAAGAGAAGGGGGCTCTTGGTTAGTAGCCAGCTGCAACACAAGACCCAAGACACTTTGTGAGGATGTAAGGTGGGCCAACTATTGATGAACTAGTACATATTTAAAACTTATTATTGTACATGCCGGTTACGAGGTTGGCTGTATATGACATGGCAACTTCTTATAGCCGACCATTGGATGTATTATTAACCATGCTCTTAGTGAGGTAGCTAGTATCATATATATGCATGATACTAGTATATGATCGATACTACCTCCATAATGCGCGCATAGTATCGTAAGTTAGTATCTTAGTTTGCCTTATTAATTGCCATGCATGACACAAAGTAGTACAACATTTAATATGATACGGTATCATGATATGATACCACACCTTCTCTTTCCTCATTTAACTATGTGCCACATCATCCAAAAATTCAAGTTGGCATGCATGATACCGCTTGATACTCCCATTACGACCAACCTTAGGATGGCCATAGTGGGGGTATCATATATATATATAGCCGGTATCATGCACTCGGGAATAGCAAATATGATGATGTGGCAAAGAAACATTAACATAGGTAGATACTGTAACATATATAATAAATGTTATACTACTTTGTGTCATGCATGGCCATAAATACGGTCATCTATGATATATACCAATCTATGATACTATATATGCACTATGAAGGTACATGTGTAGTATCATACACTAGTATCATATGCATGATACTATAGTATATGATACTCCCCACTATATAAGGCTGGCCATAGTGGTGGTATCATAGCCCACGATATCATGCACTCGGAAATAGCAAGTATGCCGATGTGGCAAAGAATTAAATATATATAGAGAGGGTTAGAGTAACATATAGGTAGATACCATATCATGTTAAATGTGATGCTAATTTGTGTCATTCATGGCAATAAATATGATCTATGATACTATACTCTATGTATTATACTATGCGCTATAATTAAAGGTAGTATCATACACTAGTATCATATATATATGCATGATACTAGTATATGACACTCTCCACAGTGAGTAGCCTAAGTATAGCCTAACTAATTAAAACGCCCACATTTAGTTATAGTAGGGTTGTTGACTTTAACTATATGAACTAAAATGCAAGGTAAGTGCAAATAATGACTTCAACATACCAGAGGACCTGAAATTGTCCGAAACAATGTAGCTAGTAACTGACGATTTGTAGTCTGAAGTGCCGTGTCTCCCATTGGAAACTATGATCCTTCTTGCGATATGCTCCGGTATGGAAGGTGCGAGCACCAGAACTTGTGCCCAACTTTACCAAAAATGTTCCATGCGATCGTGAGAGCACGCCACAGTGACACAATGATTTTCGTTATTTTCCGGACTCTATATGCATTTCCTGAAATTAAAATACCAACAAGGCCTAAGCCTCTGGCCGCACCCTGCGGCCAAACTGTTTGAAGTTTTTTCCCATTTCTCGCACAATGAATGAAAACTCGCAAAGCGACACACAAATGATCTTGCTAAGACGCACGTGTAGTTGCGACTATATATATACATACAAACAAGATCTCATTTTTTGCATATTCAAAGTTTGAGATTGCTAGTGAGGTCTGCCGCCGGGTAAAATGTACCAGAAAATCGAACCATAGGGTAGAATCGTGATTTCTTACCGTGGAAAAAATTGGAGGCAAAATGATGAACTCATGTTTTCATTCAAACAAAAATATGTTGTTAGTTAATGTAAATGTTTTCAAATAGCACACTGTTCACTCACGAAAGCTGCGTGTCCACTAAACCATGACCGATGCCCCCCCCGTTTGCCACGCGCGCGATCTGAGTCGTGTGTTCTGATTGGCCAGAACCCAAACCCCACGGATCGTACGTCTGCAGCATTAGATTATCCTTGATCGAATGGCGATCCTCATCCCTTTCGATAGCAGATGCAGTTTCGGTTGTGATTTTATTTATATCCACAAATTTCACTTCAAATTCTAAAAATGCCTTAACTATAGCAAACAATTCCAGAAAATCAAACCCGTGGTATAATGTTGAATCCGTACCATGGAAATTTTTATGAGGTCAAACGATGAAGTCACCGACCACTGGAGTTTGAATTGACACATCTCCTTTTGGAAATCATGGTCCTTCGTGTGAGATTCTCCGGTTTGGAAGGACCGATCATCAAAAGCTGTGCCAAACTTCACCAAAAAAATTCCTTGGGGTCGTGAGAGCACGCCATGGGCACACGCCAATTTTGATGAAGTCTGGACTCCATCTGAACTCCCAGTAACTAAAATACCAACTAGGCCTATGCCAGTGGCCGCACCTTGCATCCAAAATGTTTGAAACTTCTCCCTGTTTCTGAGACAATGGATGAAAACTCGCAAAGCGACACACAAATGATTTGTACACCTTCTTTGCTAACTAACACCGCAAATGTAGTTGTAGAACGGTTTTGAATTTAATTATATGCACTAAATGCAAGGTAAGTGGAAAAAAATGACTTGAATAGAGCAACGAGGCCTGAAATGGGCCAGAAAATCAAACCTAAGGTATATACATGATAGTTTACCGTGAAAATAACTCGAAGCAGTATGATGTAGTCACTGACAATTGGAGTCCGAAGTGCCACGTCTCCTTTTGGAAACAATGATCCTTCTTGTGAGATGCTCCGATTTGGTAGGTGTGAGCATGAAAACTCATGCCATCTTTACCAAAAAAATCCATGTGATCCTGAGAACACGGCACGGTGACACATCGATTTTCGTTATTTCCGGACTCTATATGCATTTCCTGTAATTTGAATACCAACAAGGCATAAGCCTCTGGCCGCACCCTGCGGCCGAACTGTCTGAATTTTTCCCGTTTCTCGAACAATGAATGAAAACTGCCAAAGTGACACACAAATGACCTTGCTAGCTAGCTAGCACCCACGTGTAGTTGCGACTATAGCAAACGACTCAAATATAGCAAATGATAACTCAAATGCACGAGAAAATCGAACCATAGGGTACAATGGTGATTTCTTACCATGGAAAACAATTTGGAGGAAAAACGATGAACCCTTGTTTTCATTCAAATGAAAACGTGTTGTTAGTTCATGTAAATGTTTTCAAATAGCACACGGTTCACTCACGAAAGCCGTGTGCCTACCAAACCATGGGCGGTGCCCCCTTTGCTGCGCGCACGATCTGAGTCATGCGTTCTAATTGGCCAGAATCCAAACCCCACGGATGCCACGTCTGCACCGTTGGATGCTCCCAGATCAAACGGCAATCCTCATCCCTTTCGACAGGGAATGCAGTCCGACTAGGAATTGATTTATATGCCAAAATGCACGGTAAATGCCAAAAATATCTTGCATATGGCACACGAGACCTGAAATGCGCCAGTAAATCAAATCCGTGGTATAATGGTGATTGCTTAACGTGGGAAAAATTTAGAGGCACAACGATGAACTCACGTCTTCATTTCAAAATTAGTACGTCTTCATTTCAAAAGAAATTATTCTCTTTGTGCACACGAGAGCTTAGAGGCAACCGTTTGCATAGGCCTTTCCGCGCGGCGACCGGGGATATTTTTCACCCTTTTCACCTAGGCCGCCAACACTCCCCCATCGCCCACCCGCATTTCACTCAACTAGTCCACCCAATCTCCATCGCCAGCTCCCCCCTCCCACAGATCCACAGCAGAACCCTATTCGGTGCGGGCGTTCTCACCCCGGCCGTGTGGCCGCTCTTCGGCATCAAGCCTACCTCCACTGTCGTTCCCAATACGCGGCTGCCCGCGCCTCGCCGTCTTTGTTTGCTCGCCAGCCACCCTCGAGCATATCCATGTTGTAACCCTCGCCTCTCCTGTGGTCCGGCCGGGTTTGCATTAAGAAGCCTATTAGTTACTGCTCTCCATCATGGTGAGGCATATTTCCTCGCAATCCTTCTTCCTATTTCGTTCCGTACGTTCGCAAATTGGCTATAAAATAACAGAGAGCGTATATATGTTCATTATCTACCTTCCTAACTAGTACATATAAGTTGTATTTGTTCTAGTAAGTTACTGCCTATTTACAGATCACGGGCGCTCGAGTCACACAAACTTAAAAAATTAGCCATATATTTTCTAAATTATTGCATGACATGTTTAGAAAGCTTGATACCATGTTGTTAGTTTTATGCTTATCCTCCTTTCCTGAGTTCCGCATGTGTTATCTGTAGATACCGATTAGCAGTGACAGCACTCATCATTACAAAAAAAAGACACATCCGTGACATTTTGGGCTGAACGAAAAAAATCATGTCATACTTATGACACTTCTATGACGATAATTGTGACAAAACCTGGTATCATCATAGATGTGGTGGCCTCCTACTTCTATGACAAAACATCATGACAGAAAATGGGCTTTTCATCCTGGGAGGGCAGGAGACGCAGTTGCATGACATTCTTTGGACCATCCATGACGGAAAAAACCATGGTAGAAGCAAGGGCTAGGAAAATATCAGGGTGTTCCCGGTTACAGTGGGTGGTGGGGGCTGAGCAATGCATGGAGGTTTGCGCGTTTCTCTCGTACACGCACGCGTGTGGGTGTGAGGCGTTGGGCTCTAACTGAACCTGAGCGAGGCGTTCGCCTACTGAACCGGAGCGATTGCACTACAGGCTACGCGTTACTGAACCCGAGCGATTGATCGATGGCTGTTAACTGAACCCGATCGAGCGATTCCTTCGATACTGCTACTAACTGAAGCCGATCGATCCTGCCTTTGGATGAACAGTGAGCATTGCTGGGGGGTTTGGATGAACAGTTCCCGGTGAGGGTGGATGAACAGGACCCCGTGGTGTTGCCTCTGGATGAACAGGACCCCGATCGATCGAGCTGGTTGGGGCTGGATGAACAGGACCCCGTGGAGGGCTGGATGAACAGGACCACCCCATGGAGGGCTGGATGAATAGTAGATGGTGGAGTACTGGATGAACAGTAGCCCGTGGAGGGGAGGTTGAACAGGAGCCCATGGAGAGAGCTGGTTGAACAGTAGTCGGTGTAGTAGCGCGCGGTGGAGGCTGGATGAACAAGAGCCCATGGATGAACAGTCGCAGGTGGAGGCTGGAGGAGGTCGACGGTGGATGAACAGTAGCCCGTGGAAGGGAGGTTGAACAGGAGCCCATGGAGAGGGCTGGTTGAATAGTAGCCGGTGGAGTAGCGCGCGGTGGAGGCTGGATGAACAAGAGCCCATGGATGAACAGTCGGAGGTGGAGGCTGGAGGAGGTCGACGGTGGATGAACAGTAGCCCGTGGAGGCTGGAGGGGGTCGACGGTGGAGATGAACAGTGTCCATGGAGTCTCGTTTTGCGGTATGCCACACCCCTCCCGATGAACAGGACCCCCATTTCGACTGTAGCGCTCCAACACAAGTTCGTTTTCTCCGTTTTGCTGTACGCCACACCCCTCCCGATCAACATGACCCCGTTTCGACCGTAGGAGGTCCAACACAAGTCCGTTTCCTCCGTGTTGCGGTACGCCAGACCCCTCCCGATGAATAGGATCCCATTTCGAATGTGGCCGGTCGAACACAAGGCCGTTTCCTCCGTTCTGCACTACGCCAGGCCTCGTTTCCATCGGCTGTTCCGTCCAAGCCCTCCCGATGAACACGACGACACATTCCGTTCCGACCCAGCCGGTTGGCTCCCCATGAACATGACGACGACGTTGTTTCTCCGTTCCGACCCAACCATGTACACGAGCCCTGGCCGTACGTATGCGCGAGTAGGCGTTTGAGACCCCGCCCGTATGTACGTACGTGGCCGTATTTTCTTTCTTGCACCCTGGCTGATGTACGTACGTGTACATGCTACATGCGTGCCTCTACTACGACACGTGCGCGTCGACATCGACCAGTATGTACGTACACGTTCGCGACCAGAATGAAAACGCTACATACGCTTTGACCAGGTGGGTCCCGACTGTCAAGCACTTCTTTGCACTACGTACGCTTCGACCAGAATGTCGCTGGTGGGTCCCAGCAGTCAGGGGGCGAATCGTTTTTTTTTGCCCGGACGCACTTCCTTGCGTGTGAATATGTAGCTGGTGGGTCCCAACAGTCATGGCCCGTCCGGTGGGTCCCTGCTCTTAGGTGGAGGAATAATTATTTTGCGCGTAATAAGGAGGCACTTCCTTGCAGCCGCCGTGGACCCAGCTGTCAGCCTCTCCACGTACAGTACTCTTCCGATGGAAGTCGTTCCTTGGCCACGTTGACCACGCCGCGCCGAGAGTACCAGGGCGGTGGACGACGGCGAGGCCTAGGAAGGGGACGACGCGGAGCCGGGGAAGACGCGGCAGTGGAAGCCTATGCGGAGAGGAGTATGAGGGTTCGCTGGTTTGGCTGCGGTGTGAGGCTGCCCTCGCCGCAGAATAACACGGGGTGTGGGTGAGTGGAGGGATGGCCTGGCCAGCGGTGGGAGTAGTAGGGGGCGGTGAGGCCTCCGCGGCAGCACAGCTGGCCACGGGAGGCAGGAGCAGGCGGCACGACCTGCGCAGCTTTGGGCTGCTGGAGCAAGAAGACCAGAGGTTGAAGAAGCACTACGGCCGTTGGATGGACATCGTACGGTCACTGCAGCTAGAATCGTTTATATTGACTAAGTTGACAAAGACCTTGGTACGCGTCAACTTAGTAGGCCCACAGGTCAGCCTCCGAAATGGTGTGCTGCAAATGTCAGGGGGAGGAATCATTTTTTGGGCGGCCGAAGCTAGAATATCCGAGATTGAAGAAGAAGCACGACCTCCGTTGGATAGACATCCAACGGCCACTGCTGCTAGAACCGTGTGTTGACTATAATAAGTTGACAAAGCCTTGCATACGCGTCAACTTCTTTTTTGTGGGGACGCGTCAACTTAGTAGGCCCATAAGTGTGTGGCAGAGAACTTATAGCCCATTTGCGATTTGTAAGAATGTACAGCCCATTTTTCAATTCTAATGGAATTTACTACAGCCCATTTACAGTTTGTTAAAAGTACATCCCATTTTCTAGCTAGGACAACGATTAATAATTTCAACCAACCGTTCAAGACAGAATTCAATAAAATTTCCCACATTTTGATGGGATCCGAAATATTTTTATCCCGAAATTTCTAGTCAGATTAAATATAAATTTGTATTACATAAAAATCCAATGAAACATTGCGTGCGCAACAATTAAAAATTAAGATTTTGAAAATCCATAAATAATATTTTATAAACTAATTCGTGTTTGGTGCATTTTTTATAGTTACTGCCCAGTTTTTATAATTACATCCCATTTATTATTTTTTAAATCCCATTTTCCTGTTAAGCCTAATGCATCCCTCCAAGGAAAGATTTGCAGCCCAGCGGGGCGGAGAATAACAAGTTGACCTTGCCTTGGTATTCCTCAAAAAAAATGTATAGCTGGGCTAGCAATTTTCATCTTCAAAAAAATTAATATCTGGGCTGGTTATTTTCCTAGGCTAGACGGGCCACAGCCCCCCAGTTAATACCTTGCTCTCCTCTGAACAACAACGAAAACATCGCCAAGAAAAACTCTGCGGTACTCACGCCTCAAAAGTACAAATACTGCTCGAGCTGCTTGGTGCCAGCTGTCGGCCGCACCTTGGTTCTGTCGTTTATATTGACTATATAGGTTGACAATGGTGTGGGACCATGATGTCAGGAAACCAGGAGGAAGCAAAAAAAATATAGTTGTACATAATAAGGAGGCACTTGCGTACGTACGGCTCTGGCCCTAGTGGGTCCCTACTGTCATCCAGTCAAAACAAAGTCATCTCCTGAATCCTCATGTTCATTGACCATGTTAACAATGCTCAGCGCCACGGCGAGTGCAGCAACTCGAAGGACGACGGAGAGGGCCTTGCGGGCCCTATGGGTGGTCTGATACAGCGCCCGCTGCTCATTCAGGAAGCCAGGATCAGCGGACACCTATGAGCACCTTCGAGAGACTGAGACGGCATGAAACGGTAAGGCAACGCTTGGGAGCTCTGGTTTATTTCACACCTGTATTAAGATACAAGTGTAATTCACTCGTCATCTGAAACAACGCGTAAAATACAAGCGTAATGAATCCGAAGGGCCGAGGTCTGTAAGTAAAACTGGCGGATTATGCGTGTAATTTCAGAGACGAGTGTATATTTTACTAGTCGAAATCGACGAACCAAGCGCTTCGCCCGAGACCAGCTGCTTTTATTTACAAGAGTCAGTTTTAAAAGCGGTTTTGGTTGGAAAACGACGATCCAATCACGGTCTAAGATGATGAGTTGGTCGGAAGATCATATGGTTTCACGTCTAACCTGCCCGATTTCTTAACAAGCAAAACAATATGAAGCATTATTCTCAGGAGGCACGGTGAACAACTCATGATGCCGCATGCCACAACATTCCAAGCTCAACCTTGCAATCAAACACAAGGCCTGGCATTACATAGACAATATTCAGAACAAACTCTTAAAATATCTTACATTAGTCAACATTCATGTGACTATGCATCTCAGTAGAGTAAATATTTACTTCTGAAGTAAAGACAGGAATAGGAAAAAACGATCAACGCTCACAGCAAAGGGCGTCCCACTCAAAAATATCAAATGCATGTCTTCTAGCTAACGTCAATGAGCAAAAATTGACAAGGTTTTCCAATTCCAATATATTAGACTAATGTCAACTTTGACAAGCTTTTCCCATTCAAAATATGTAAAGCCTATGATTGTGGAACGGGCAGGGTTTGTCATTAGTTTGTCATCTGGTAGTTCGGTGGCTCAAGGTGGCGACGAATGATTACAGTACCATTCGATGTATTATGCATGATGAAGTATTATGGAGGACATGAACCATCTGAACATTTTGTGCAGTTCCGCTAAAATCAAGTTGAGCATCCCTGTGGATTTCGTGTTTATATGAAACCAGAAAACAAAGACACATCAGCACACACATGAATATTGGCCCAGTATCAACCCACCAATCAGTGGACAAACAAACTGAAAGTACGGTAAACAGATTACCATACCGAGATGCCCCATCATTGTTGCTTAGAGTGACATTGACAGACTTGGAGTCCTGTCCTGGCTTCTTGGTACTTGTTTGGGCACTTGTTTGCCCAGTGTTGTAAGTTCATCTAGTGCCCCTTAGTGATTTTGGTGTATTGAAGACTTATAGGTTAAGGGACTAATGTGTTTATGAGTGTACACAGGTCTATAAGTCTATGAGGAGTTTGATATTTACAGAGAAAGTCGACCCCTAAAAATGAAGTTCTTCAACTAAAGACTTTGGATTTCTGAAGACTTTTTGAAGACTTTGAAAGTGAAGAAATTGGTGTGACCTTGAAGACTTGGTATTCATTTGAGGAACATGAAGCGTGAAGACTTTTGTTTTCGTAGTTTCATTTTCTCTTTCTTGAGTCATAGGAAACACTTTACTGTTAAAGGGGGTCGAGGAAATACTAAGGAAATTTTTCCATGTGATGCTCTATTCAAAATCCTTCACCTACCAATCCCTTCGAGTGAAGCCATTGGAAATCTCATACAGTTCAGTCATATTCTTCAGTGACAGAGAAGAAGTTCTTCTGGTCTCTGAAGAATTTATTCTGACTGAGCAGTTAGGATTCGCCAGTGCGAATTGCCTACACTGTGAGGAACATGATAGCCCTGAGGAATTTGATACTCAAATTTCCGACCGTTGTTGTGCTACGCGCCAGCTGTCCCAAAATATCTTATCCACCTAACGGTCATATCATTGAAGGGCATTTATGTCTTATCATGCCGGGATGCTCCCTAGGCTATAAATAGCCCCCCCCCTACAACCACTAGCTGGTTGGCTGCTCCGAGAGAAACTGACACTTGTCATTTGAGAGCATCCCATCCTCCGAGGACTTTGAGCAAAAATCATCGAGTGAGGAAAACCCAAACCCAAACACTTACAAACCCAAAGTGATTGAGCATCACTGAAGAGATTGATCCTGCGTGGATCCGACGCTTGTTACCTTTGAAGACTGTGATTCTTCCAGACGGTTAGGCGTCATGGTCTAGAGCATCCAAGAGGAATTGTGGATCGCCGAGTGACCGAGTTTGTGAAGGTTTGGAAGTCACCTGAAGACTTACCACGAGTGATTGGACGAGGTCTGTGTGACCTTAGTTCAAGGAGAATACGGTGAGGACTGTGTGTCCGGGACTGTGTGTCCTCAGGTTTAAATACCTTACCGCTCCAACCAGACGTACAACTGAGAGAGCAGTTCGAACTGGCCTACCAAATCATTGTCTTCACCAAGCCAACTGGTTATATTTCCTCAACTTTTTCATTTCCTCATTACTGTGTTGTATGCTTATTCATATCTGTGTTTGAAGACTTTCTCAATTTCCTCAGTTCAGTTTCTTCAGTCTGTTTGTCTTCATCCTGTGCTATCATGTGTTTACGCTTTCTGTACTCTGTGCTTGTTTTCATTTCATCATGATGACTATGCTTGTGTTCTGCTATGCATACTTTTGAGTACTTATTCTGCTGCAAGTAGTTCTTCTCCAAGGAATTTCCTCACCCACAAATTCCTTAGTGAAGAATTCATAAAAATGGCCTATTCAGCCCCCTCTAGTCGATATAACGCACTTTCAATTCGTATCAGAGGGAGGTACTCCCTTGTTCTGTGTGATTTTGGTTTAACCGCCTGGAGTTTTAGTTATGTCAACCACAGGTATGAAGAAAGTGACATGCCCCATCATTGACGGTCATGATTATCCCAAGTGGAACGCCATGATGAAGAAGCGACTCATGGCGATGAACACTGAACTATGGACCGTCACTGAGATTGGTCTTACCGATCTGTGCAAGACGGCGGAAGCTGATGACATTCGCAAGTTCACTCTTCTCAACCTCACGGCGAAGGACATCATCTGCTCCTGTCTGTCTCAAAATCAGTTCAGGAACATTATGCATCTCGATCATGTGAAGCTTATCTGGGATCGTCTCTGTGATGTCTATGAAAGTCATCAAACCTGTCATGATCCTTGGTTTGAGGATTTCAAGGAATCTCTCAAATTAATGACATTCGAACCAGAATCATCATCCTCCTCACCATGCCTTATGGCAGATGGTGAAAAGGTAACTGAATGATATCTGTCTGAATCTAGCGATGATGAATCTGATGATGAATTTGGACCCAGTTATGTCAAACTTGCTTCCCTTGCCGCTAAACAACAAAGATCTTTGGAAAAGGTTCAAAACATGCTTAGTAAGAGTGATGATATGTTGAGTGAAGAAATGGATCAGTCAAAAGCTTTGGCTGAAAGTCTTCAGAGACTTCACACTAAGTATGACACCCTTCAAGGTCATCATAACACTATCTTGTCTGATCATGAGAAGCTTTCTTATGAATTTCTTCAAAGAAAGCAAGATCTTGAAAAGCTAAGAGTGAGTTATGAAGATCTTCAAAAGGAGCGCGATTCATTACTTGCTCAACAAATCAGCGCTGCTCAGGAAGAATTTGTTCCTCCATGTTTGAAATGCATTGAACATGAATCTACTAATTCTTCACATGAATGTTCAAATGCTTCTAATGCTACAAATTCTTCAACTGTCTCTGCTATCAATAATTCCTCATCTGAGGACATTGCTAGTATCACTGACGGTGCAGGGCTGAAGGAATTGTACATGACAGGCATGTACAAAAGCCTCAAAGGGCATCCGACTCTCTGTGATGTGCTTAAAAAGCAGATCCTCAACAGGAACCCTAGGAAAGAGGGTATTGCCGTTGAGAGGAAACTCAATGCTGATGGTACATATTGGAAGCGTGAGTTTCCTCTCAACGGCAATACCCTCTTTCCTAGGGTTCCTGGGTTGCTGCAAAAGGGACCTCCAGTTGATCCATCTAATTTTTCTGGCTTTACATGTGAATCTTCTCATTCTTCTGCTGAGTTATTTGACTCCACCTATAAACTGTTCAAAAATCAGAATGGTGAAGTATTTGCTAGATATGTTGGCACTAACTGCAGGAACGGTTCTCCTATGAAGAAAATCTGGGTTCCCAAAAAAGTGCCTTGAAAGTCTTCAGGTGAATGTCCTCATGACACCACCTGTGAAGAATAGGAACCCCAGATCAAATTCTTCATATGGACCAAATTCTTCATATGGATCCAAGTCCTCATACGGACCAAATTCCTCACAAGGATCAAATTCCTCAAAAGGATTAAAGTCCTCATATGAACATCATCGTGCTAACAACTCTGTTTCGTAGGGAAGAGCTAAGGGCTATGAATATGAGCACTATTCTTCTAATCATTTTGTTCATAAGTGCTCGAAGAATTTCTCTGCTTATTCATATGCTTACCCTAACTTCTCTTATGTGAAATGAAATGGATTGGCTTCTATGCCACCTTTTTTGTATGGAGCTCACAGAGTGATGAACTCTTTGCCACCCCTTCAGATGTGGGTGGTGAAGAAAAAGAACTAATCTTTTATGCAGGGTCAGGTCTCCAGACGTACTTAAACGTCTGAAAAATTTGTTGGAGACCTGAAAAGTGCCTGGAAGGACGAAGGCTAATCATGAAGAAATGAACCTTCATTTCTCACGTCCTCATATTGCTTTAACTGTTGCATTGCTTGATGAAATTGATCTGATGAATTGTGATGTCATATTCTTCACTGATGAAGTATATGAAGTTTGTAAGCTGCACTAATTCATCTGCGGGATGATCAACCCAAAGCCACTGAGTGGGTCCTCGATAGTGGATGTACAAATCACATGACTGGTGACAAGAATCTATTGATGGATGCTCCCTTATCACCATCACATCTGAAGCATATCATCTTCGCTGACAAAGGCAAAAGTCAGGTATTGGGTCTAGGTAAGGTTGCGATCACAAAGGATCGACACATGGACAAAGTCATGCTTGTCGAGTCCTTAGGATACAATCTTATGTCTGTCTCAATGCTTTGTGATCTTGATATGGTTGTTGTCTTTGGCAAGTATCGCTGTGTTGTGGTTATGGAAGCTGACAATTTCAAAGTCTTCGAAGGCTTTAGGAGAGGAGACTTGTATATTGTTGATTTCTCTACAGGATCGCAACCAGTCGTGTGCCTACTTGCAAAAGCTTCAGAAGGGTGGCTATGGCATCGACGACTTGGTCATGTAGGCATGAGGAATTTGCACACGCTTGCGAAGAAGAAGCATGTCATTGGCATTGAGAATGTCAAATTCCTCAAGGATCACCTGTGTGGAGCTTGTGAAGCTGGAAAGATGACCAAGGCTAAGCATCCAGCAAAGACTATCATGACCACTACTCGACGATTCGAATTGCTTCACATGGACCTCTTTGGTCCTAACCATTACTCAGCTGTCACAAATGACGCATCTCTCTATGGCCTTGTTATTGTTGATGATTACTCTCGTTACACATGGGTACACATTGTTACTTACAAACATGAAGTGCAGGAAGTCTTCAAATGATTTTCCTTGAGGGCTTCAACCAACTTTTGTGAAGATCAAGCACATCAAAAGTGACAATGTAACTGAGTTCAAGAATTCTGGTCTTGATGACTATCTTGATGAACTCGGTATTACTCATGAGTTATCTGCTCCTTACACTCCTCAGCAGAATGGCGTCGTGGAACGCAAGAACAGGACTCTTGTTGAGATGGCTCGCATTATGCTTGATGAGTACAAGACGCCTCGTCACTTCTGGATTGAGGCAATTTATACTGCGTGCCACATCATCAACAGGGTATATCATCACAAATTCTTCAAGAATACTGCCTATGAACTCCTCACTGACAAGAAACCCAATGTGAGTTACTTCAAAGTCTTCGGTGCTAAATGTTGGATTAGAGATCCTCATCACAATGCTAAATTTGCACCGAAAGCACATGAAGGTTTTATGCTTGGTTACGGAAAGGACTCGCACACCTACAGAGTCTTCAACAACATTCTTCACAAGGTTGTTGAAACTGTAGATGTGCAGTTCGATGAAACTAATGGCTCGCAAAGAGAGCACCTACCCTCTGTGATAGATGAACCAGCACCTGAGGAAACCATCAAGTTCAAGGCTACTGAGGATGTCATTCCTACGGAAGAATATGCTGAAGAATTCATTCCAGAACGTGAAGAACGTCGAGCTAATGCACCTGAAGAAAATGCTGAAGAAAATGCTAATCAAATTCCTCGACGACAACCTACTCATCCTCGCGTTTTAAAAGAAGTGCAAGTTGAAAAGATCATTGATGACATTGAAGCACCAGGTCCTCTCACACGCTCAAAAGCTTCACATTTATCTAACTTTTGTGGGCACTATGATTTTGTCTCTATCACAGAGCCCATTAAGGTAGATGAAGCATTTCTGGAGCCTGAGTGGATTCAGGCCATGCAAGAAGAATTACATCAGTTCAAGCTCAACAACGTTTGGGAACTGGTCAATCGTCCAGATCCTCACAAACACAATATCATTTGCACATAGTGGATCTACCGCAACAAGCAAGATGAAAATGGCCTTGTGGTGAGGAATAAGGCACGGCTTGTAGCTCAAGGCTACACACAGGTTGAAGGAATTGATTTCGATGAAACTTTTGCACCTGTTGCTAGACTTGAAGCTATTCGCATATTCCTTGCTTATACTAACCATCATGATATCACTTTATATCAAATGGATGTGAAAAGTGCATTCCTCAGTGGTAAGCTTGAGGAAGAAGTATATGTTGCTCAACCCAAGGTTTTGAAGATCCTAAGCATCCTGACAATGTCTTCAGACTAAATAAGGCCCTCTATGGCCTCAAGAAGGCCCCTCGTGTGTGGTATGATACTTTGAAGGAATTCCTCATGAAGAAAGGCTTCAAACCCGGTTCACTCGACCCTACTCTTTTCACTAAATCATATGATGATGAATTGTTTGTGTGCCAAATATATGTTGATGATATCATCTTTGGCTGTACTCACCAACGTTATAGTGATGAATTTGCCTATATGATGAGTGAAGAATATCAAATGTCTATGATGGGAGAGTTGAAATTCTTCTTAGGTCTTCAAATTCGTCAACAGCGCAATGGCATATTCATATCTCAGGAGAAATACCTCAAGGATCTGCTGAGGAAATTCGGCATGCAAGATTGCAAAGGCGTCAAAATTCCTATGCCCACAAATGGCCATCTGTGCACTGATGAAAATGGTATTGACTTCGATCAAAAGGTATACCGCTCCATGATTGGTTCTTTATTGTACTTATGTGCATCTGGGCCAGATATTATGCTTAGTGTTTGCATGTGTGCCCAATTTCAAGCTACACCGAAGGAATCACACCATAAGGCTGTGAAACATATTCTTCGATATCTAACTCACACACCAACACTAGGATTATGGTACCCCAAGGGCTCGGCTTTTGATCTCATTGGATATTCGGACTCTGCCTATGCTGGTGATCGTGTGGACCGCAAGTCAACATCTGGTACATGTCATTTCCTCGGACGATCTTTGGTCTGTTGGTCCTTGAAGAAACAGAACTGCGTATCACTGTCTACTGCTGAAGCTGAGTACATTGCTGCTGGCTCTTGCTGTGCTCAATTGCTATGGATGAAGCAAACTCTCAAGGACTATGGCGTCAACGTGAAGAATGTGCCTCTCTTCTGTGACAATGAGAGTGCCATCAAGATTGCTCACAACCCAGTTCAGCACTCGAAGACAAAGCACATTCAGATTCGTCATCATTTTCTTCGCGATCATGTGTTGAAGGGCGACATTTCTATTGAGCATGTGAAGGCTGAAGAACAGCTTGCGGATATCTTCACAAAGCCCTTGGATGAGAAGAGATTTAGCAAGTTGCGGTGTGAGCTAAATATCTTAGAATCTTCGAATGTTCTTTGAAAAGGACACTCATCCTAACACTTATGCAAAATTGATGACTTAGATGTGCAACACATGAAGAAACGTTTTTCTTCAATCAATGAAGAATAACACTCTAAGTGTGAAGAAATTAATGAAGAATTTGATTCTCAGAACCCTACGACAATTGTACACGGTGTTTGAAATCATCATTCTTATACGGTGGATCACGCCACTACAAAAGTTGAAAATCTTCAATTTGAGTTTTTCCTCAGTATTTTAAATTCCTCAGTTGTTCATTATTCTTCAACTTTGCATTGTCTTCACTGTTTTCGTCATTTTTCTTCATTGGCTATATATATATATATATATATATATATATATATATATATATATATATATATATATATATATATATGAGTTTATGTCCTCTACAACATTCACTTATGGCTAATTCTTCAAGTTGATCCTCGACTACATTGACCTCTGGCACAAGGACCCAAACACTCCTATGCCTGACTTCAAGCTGACTCTTGGTCAAACTCATATGCTGACTGCCTTCATCCAAGAAGAAAAATGGAAATTTGAGAAGGCCAGACAGCTCAAGAAAGCACAGTACAGGAAGGAGAAATTCCGGAAGAACAACGTTGTCTCTATGACAACTGATGAACTTGTGAAGATCCAATTTGAAATCAAAGTCCTCAGCGATGATTTCAATGCTTACTATGCTGATTGGAAAGGAGCCAAGGTCAGGTTTGTCAAACTGACTAAGATGTTCACCTCAAATGTTGCAGCCCCGTCGCAACAAGAAATTCCTCGGGCTAAAGCCTCTGCTTAGCCAACTGAAGAACATGCCAGCACTGCTGATGAAAATCAGGCTGCTGAAGAAAATGTGAGTTCCAGGGCTGATGACTGCATTCCAGCCGCTGAAGAAATTGCCAGGGCACCCACTAGTGGTGCGCCTGAAGAAAATGAAGAGGTCAGGGCAACTGCATCAGTTGTGCCTGAAGAAAATCAACCACAGTACTCTGCTCCTCCTGCGCCTACTCCAACTCCAATCCTTCCATCTGCATCAGATGTGAAGAAGACCAAGGCTGCAGAGCGTGCAGCAGTGAAGAAAAGGAAAGCATCAGCTCCTTCAGATTCTTCAGCACCAAAGAAGATGAAGAAATTGACAAGCTCATTTGCTCATCCAATTGATGTTGTTCCAGTTTCCTCCATGCCATCAAAGGAAATCATCCCTTTTGATGAAGAATATGTGATGCCTAGCGGATCTGATGAAGAAAATCCTTCTGCTGCTTCGTCAGAACAGATGGATGAAGAAATTGAAGTGGATAAAATCCCTTCAACCCCCACAGTTTCCTCGCATATGCCTCAGTTTACTGCTGAAGAGGCTTGCGTTGAAGAAATTGAAGAAGAAGATGTGGACATTGGCTGTACCACACCAGTGATGAATGATGACTTTTGGGAAAGTCAGCACCCCAATTCTCCACTCTTCACTCCACTGCAGCAAATTCCTCAGTCCCCAGCCACTACAGTTCAAATGGGATCCGGTGAAGCTCATGAAGACATTCCAGCCGCTAGTGCTGAAGAAAATGAAAATGAAGATTTAAAGAACCAGGCTGCCACTGAAGAGGAACCAGAAATTCCTCAGCATGAAGAACCTGAGATTGCGATCCCTGAGGTCATCATGCAACTGACTGACACTCCTCTGCCCAAGCGAAAGGACCCATTCTCAAGGAAGAAAAAATTCAAGGCTGATGCTTTGTTTGGCGAGCACGTATTCTTCACTGATTACAACCCTTATGACTCTGCTCGCATAAGGAAGAGGCGTTTCTGGACTGCCAGCCAGGCAAATTTCTATTCCTCAATGTTGTTCAACAAAGACAAAGTCTTCGATCATCAGCACATTCCTCACGTGGATACGGAATCTCTGCCATGCTTCGGGCCAGTCCCCAGTGTTCTCTGCGATGCTGGCCTGTTAAATTTCTGCACTGACATATGTGATTGGAATGGAGAGCTAATTCTTCAATTTTATGCAACTCTGCACATCACCGGCAATTCTCAAGACGTGAATTCATTGGTGCTGGACTGGATGTCTGAAAACACTCACTACAAAGCACCAGCTACTGAATTGCTTCATGCTTTGCCTCTCAATCCGTCCCTTGAAGGTGCTTGTTGCATCTACAATGAACCTGAGCTTACAGATCACTATATGCAAGTGCTGATGAAGCCATTGAAGCTAGGTCAGGCCCCAAGAACAAAATTCCTTGTGAAGGAATTGTTGTATGTGCCTCGGACTGTCTATCGCATTCTGACGAAGACATTGAGTCCTATCAAGGGCCACGACTCGAATGAAGAAGAAGTCGTTGGCATCATGAGGAATCTACTTTTCAATATCATTCATGGCATTCCCGTCAACTTCCATGATTTCTTCATGAGGACTCTAGCCAATGTCGCAATGTCCCCATTTGAGTTGAATCCTTATGCACTGTGGATTATGAGATTCATCAGAACCAGGTCTTCACTAAACTACAAAGCTGATACACTGAACCATTGCAGCTACTTGCCCCCGATTGAAGTCCTCAAACGGACATTTTCCTCAGCTGATGAAAAGGGCAAGGCTACGGCTGTAATTGATGAAGGTATTCGTCCATTGGATGGTCAATTTCGCAAGGCTGCATCCTACTCAACCAATGATGACTCTGCCACCCATGACTCTGCCGCAAACGCACCCAAGCAAAATCCTCAAGGCACAGCACCCAGGGTGATGACGGACCGTGAGCTTCTCTCCTCAGTCTTCACTAGAAGGTTGATCGCAATCACAAATGGGTCAAACGTTAGTTTGGTTCAATTCTTCACAACATGACTGCTACCCACAATGCAGTGAAGAAAAACCATTACTACCTTCATGAAACCCTCAACCGCACCTGGGTTGTTCTGTCGCACATATATGGTGAAGAAGATCTGAAGAAAATGGGTCTCAAGGAAGATCTTGACTAGGCTGCACCTCCTCCGAAGAACTACAAGAAGGTCAAGGTTCATTCCTTGGTGGCCAGCTCCTATTCTTCATCATGTGACACTGATGAACATGAAGACTTGGACGACACTGCAGCAGGCCCTACTACAACAAACGACCCCAACAACGCTGATGCTCCTTCATCACCTTGATATTCTTCAGGGGTGTTAGTCCTCATTTTTGACCCTTTTGGTCATTTGATGACAAAGGGGGAGAAATTTGAGTTAGTCTTCAAGCGGGTCTATCTTATGGGGCGTTTTTTCTTCTAAAGTTACAACTCTCGTTCTTCTGATGACTTTGTTGGATCGAGTTGTAAACTTAAACTCTATGGTGGTCTGTTACTTTTGTTGTTTCTTCTGCATGCTTATTCCTCATTAATGTTATTGCGCGCATGCTGAATTACATCAGTCACCATATTTTATCATGTTATTTCAAATTCTTCCTATATTATGTCAAATGCGTGTATGAACTACAAGATATAGGGGGAGATCTCCATGACTCAACTCTTCAAGTGTGCATTGCTTCAAAAGCAAATTCCTCACTATGCACATCTTCAGGGGGAGTTCTTCTATATCTTGCAATCAAATTCCTCAATATCAGTATTTACACTTCATATGTTTATCCCCGTTGAAAAGTTAACCTATATTGTCATCAATCACCAAAAAGGGGGAGATTGTAAGTGCATCTAGTGCCCCTTAGTGATTTTGGTGTATTGAAGAATTATAGGTTAAGGGACTAATGTGTTTATGAGTCTACATAGGTCTATAAGTCTATGAGGAGTTTGATATTTACAGAGAAAGTCGACCCCTAAAAATGAAGTTCTTCGACTGAAGACTTTGGATTTCTGAAGACTTTCTGAAGCCTTTGAAAGTGAAGAAATTGGTGTGACCTTGAAGACTTGGTATTCATTTGAGGAACATGAAGCATGAAGACTTTTGTTTTCGTAGTTTCATTTTCTCTTTCTTGAGTCATAGGAAACACCGTACTGTTAAAGGGGGTCGAGGAAATACTAAGGAAAAATTTCCATGTGATGCTCAACTCAAAATCCTACACCTACCAATCCCTTCGAGTGAAGCCATTGGAAATCTCATACAGTTCAGTCATATTCTTCAGTGACAGAGACGAAGTTCTTGTGGTCTCTGAAGAATTTGTTCTGACTGAGGAGTTAGGAATTCGCCAGTGCGAATTGCCTACACAGTGAGGAACACGATAGCCCTGAGGAATTTGATACTCCAATTTCCGACCATTGTTGTGCTACGCGCCAGCTGTCCCAAAATATCTTATCCACCTAACGTTCATATCATAGAAGGGCATTTATGTCTTATCATGCCAAGCTGCTCCCTAGGCTATAAATAGTCGCCCCCTACAACCACTAGCTGGTTGGTTGCTCTGAGAGAAACTGACACTTGTCATTTGAGAGCATCCCATCCTCCGAGGACTTTGAGCAAAAATCATCGAGTGAGGAAAACCCAAACCCAAACTCTTACAAACCCAAAGTGATTGAGCATCACTGAAGAGATTGAACCTGCGTGGATCCGACGATTGTTACCTTTGAAGACTGTGCTTCTTCCAGACGGTTAGGCGTCATGGTCTAGAGCATCCAAGAGGAATTGTGGATCGCCGAGTGACCGAGTTTATGAAGGTTTGGAAGTCACCTGAAGACTTACCACGAGTGATTGGACGAGGTCTGTGTGACCTTAGTTCAAGGAGAATATGGTGTGGACTGTGTGTCCAGGACTGTGTCTCCTCAGGTTTAAATACCTAACCGCTCCAACCAGACGTACAACTGAGACAACAGTTGGAACTGGTCTACCAAATCATTGTCTTCACTAAGCCAACTGGTTCTATTTCCTCAACTCTTTCATTTCCTCATTACTGTGTTGTATGCTTGTTCATATCTGTGTTTGAAGACTTTGACTGAAGACTTTCTCAATTTCCTCAGTTCAATTTCTTCAGTCTGTTTTTCTTCATCCTGTGCTATCTTGTGTTTACGCTTTCTGTACTCTGTGCTTGTTTTCATTTCATCATGATGACTATGCTTGTGTTCTGCTATGCATACTTTTGAGTACTTTTTCCGCTGCAAGTAGTACTTCGCTAAGGAATTTCCTCACCCACAAATTCCTCAGTGAAGAATTCATAAAAATTGCCTATTCACCCCCCTCTAGTCGATATTATGCACTTTCAAGTGTTCCTCCGAACCACAAGTAAAGCAGCAACTATCTCTCTTTTTGTCTTTCTTCTTACCCTTCTTAATGGCCGACGCTGGCAGCACCATTCAAACATATAGTCCGGTGGCTCAAGGTGACGACGAATGATTAGAGAACCATTCGATGTATTGTGCATGATGAAGTATAATGGAGGACACAAACCATCTGGACATTTTGTGCAGTTCCCCTAAAATCAAGCTGAGCATCCCTGTGGATATCGTATTTATATGCTGCAAGAAAACAAAGACACAGCAGCACACACATGAATATTGGTCCCAGTGTCAACCCACCAATTGGTGGACTAACAAACTGAAAGTACGGTAAACAGATTACCATACCTAGATGCCCCGTCATTGTTGCTTAGAATGACATTGACAGATTTGGAGTCCTGTCCTGGCTTCCTGTACTTGTTTGGGCACTTTTTGCCCAGTGCACCCCACGTGTTGTAGAGTTTCCGATGCTCTCTGCAGACTAGTCATGTCACCAGCGTCTACTAATACTCTGTAAAGCTTCTCGATCATTCCTTGTGTAATGTAGCGCAAACAGTGACTGCTTCTTTCTGCAAAGTGGTAAGACCAACTGGACCCACTAATGCAGCAGTTTGCCTTAGACACATTGGCTCCTTTTGTGCAGTTCAACTAAAATCAAAGTCGGAATAAAACCGAGCTTTAATTTTGATATCCCTATAAGCAACAATATGTATAAGGGAAACAACTACTGAGAAATAACGGTTCATGACTTGTACTCCCAGAAGAAAAACATCTACTGATCTACCTTATCTTAATGGGAAACAAAGCAGGAGTTTAGAAATTCTCAATCAGTGTGATTCATTCATATTAACTGAGACATTATCTTAACAATGCTTGTTTCAACATGTATAAAGAACGACAAAGCAGAAAAGTATCATTCCTAAAACAATGCGACTAATTCATTTTAACAGAGACATTATCTTAATAATACTTTGGTTAAACATGTAGAAAGAACTACAAAGGAGGATAGTACCATTGTAAAACATTGTAACTGATATATAATAACAAAGACATTATCTGAACAATACATTTCTTAAACATGTACTCCGGCCGATCCCTAACAGAAATGGTACTCCCACCGATCCCTAAAAGTGTTGCAGTTTTGAACTAAGATTCAGTAGTTAATTATGAGGAAAGTAGGTACTGACCTTTCAAGACCAAGATTTGAAACAACTCTTGAGGAAGATCTAAAAGAGATCTCAACACATATATGGAAATCCGGTCTCATTTTGTGCAGTTCCACCAAAATTAAGCGAAGCAAAATGTCACAATAGCAACAAGTTGAATAGATATCCCTGTTTTAACAGAGGCTAAAAAGGAATCAAATACTGGCCAATAAAGGAGGATGAAACATGCGGCCACAAAAATGGTAGTCCCGCCAATCCCTAACAAGTGTTGCAGTTTTGAAATAAGATTCGGTAGTTAATTCTGAGAGTGGCATTGCTTAATTTTACTAGTGGCATTACATTAACAAAAAGCATAAACAGTTCCAGGGGAGAGTGGGCGCAACAAGAACATGTGCTTCCATCTACTTATAAAGGGGGTGATGCAGATTTTGTTGTAACAAAGAAACAAGCATAATGTCTGGGTTGGTCCCATTTTTGTTCACTACTTCATGGGAAAAGACAGCAATACAATAGCTTCAATTCAACATTTATTTAAAACAGTACCAATACAAGTAGCACAGCATCTCAAAACACACTTCACGATCATGTGGATGAAGGCAAGTACCAACCTGTCATGACGCACACAAGATCACGTACGAATCTGCCAACACGAATAGGAAATCCAATCTCGTTTTGTGCAGTTGCACTGAAATCAAGTAAAGTCGCCAGTGTGACATTTAGGTTTTCTATAGCAACAAGTTGAATAGATATCCCTGATTTAACAGAGGCAAAAAAGGAAACAATTACTGCCAATAAAGGAGGATGAAACATGCGGCCACAAAAAGAAGCTTCTACCTTATCTTGATGGAAAACAAAGTATAGGACAGTAGCATTTCTAAAATGGTTGCATTGATTTATATTAACAGAGAAATTCTCTTAAAATAGTTCAGTAGTTAATTCTGAGAGTGGCATTGCTTAATTTTACCATCAGCATTAGATTAAGAAAAAGCATAAACAGTTCCAGGGCCAAGTGGGTGCAACAACACCATGTGCTTCCATCTACTTATAAAGGGGGTGATGCAGGGTTTGTTGTAACAAAGCAACAAGCATCATGTCTGGGTTGGTACTATTTTTGTTCACTACTTAATGGGAAAAGAGAGCAATACAATAGCTTCAATTCAACATTTATTTAAAACAGTACCAATACAAGTAGCACAACATCTCAAAACACACTGCCCGATCATGTGGATGAAGACAAGTACCAACCTATCATGACGCACAGAAGATCACCTACGAATCTGCCAACACGAATAGGAAATCCAATCTCGTTTTGTGCAGTTGCACCAAAATCAAGCAAAGTCGCCGGTGTGACATTTAAGTTTGCTAGGCAACAACTTGAATAGATATCCCTGTTTTAACAGAGGAAAAAAAGGAAATAATTACTGGCCAATAAAGGAGGATGAAAAAAAACGGCGACAAAAAGATGCATCTAACTTATCTTGATGGAAAACAAAGTAGGACAGTAGCATTTCTAAAACGGTTGCATTGGTTCATATTAAAAGAGACATTCTATTAAAACAACATTCATTAAGAATGTAATTTACTTTTAACAGTGGCATTGCTTCAATTTTCCAGCAGCATTCTTAGATTAATAACAACAAAATAGTTGTATGGGACATGACATGTGACATGGGACATGCTAGCACCATGTGCGTCCAAACGTATAAATGGTTGATGGAGAGTATGTAGCCAAGCAGCATATCTGCGTTGGTCCCATATTTGTTCTCTTTGAAACTTTTTCCTATGTGAGGGCAGCAAATCTAGTCCTGCACAAACTACCCGACCCCTTAGTTTCTTTCCCTTTTTAACAAAGAGTTCGGCTCCTTACAGATGTGTGTACTGGGTTACCCCCTTTTTCCCTTTTTGACCAACAAAGCGGCTGGATAGCTAGTCTATACTACTTTCCCTCCCTCCTCTCCTCATTGAACCATGTCCTAGATTCATGCTCCAGCCCGTCGCACCCTTCTTTCCTCTTTGAACCAAGACCTAGATTCGACTACAGAATCGAAAAAGATCCACATGCAGCTAGACCAATGACGGTTTCAAAGAAACTTATACCTTAGGGTCGTCGGGATGTGGCAAGGCGTCCGGCGGGAGGTCGGATCTTCCCACACTATGTACGGCAGCGAGGAAGAAGGGGTCGGTGGCCCTCCCGCACAGGCACTGGGTGAAAGAGAAAAGCGCAGCCGACAGTGGATTGCCTCCCTCGTCGAAGGCGATAGAGTGAACGCTGCACCACCTCCCCTTCCCGGTGCGACGGGATCCGGACGCCTCCTTCGCTAGCTGTGAGGGGGTGTGAGAGAGAGAGGCCACAATGTAGTCTTGTTTAGATCTGGTGAAGAGGGTGAGAGACTGTGAATATAACAAACCCTAGCAAACGAACGCTGAGCTTCCAAAGTGTATATATATATGTAGTGCGGCGAGAGTGTGGAGAGTGCAAACCCTAGCGAACAAGCGCTCAGGCTCTAGCTTATATATATTGTAGTAGGGACTGAGCTCCGGTGCCTTAAATGCACCTGCTTTTGGTTGTATGACAGGTGGGCCAGCCACATTTTGGGCCCACCTGTCATAAACCCAAAGGCAGGTGCACTAAAATCAATGAAGCTGCGTCCATATAGTACTCGTGTATACGACTAATATATAGTGCAGTGGTTTTCTTATTCTCTCCATAACAATCGTTTTAAATTGTATAAGTACGAAACGAAACACTTTATTTAACGTACCAGTGAAGAAAACTACTACTCCCTCTGTTCCTTAATATTTGTCTTTCTAGAGATTTCAACAAATGACTACATACGGAGCAAAATGAGTGAATCTACACTGTAAAAAATGTCTATATACATCTGTATGTGGTAGTCCATTTCAAACCACTTGAAAGACAAATATTTAGGAATGGAGGGAGTACTTCCGATGAACTAACGATCCACGCGTCCTGGTCGCACTTCTTGTCCTTCACATGCGGTACACTACCCTCCCTTAAGTGAACAACCACACATGCGCCAAATTATCGGAAACGTGTGAGAGTGTGTACAAATTAAGGATTTTAATTTCAATTATCGAAAAGGTTTGAGAGTATCTACAGTTTGCCCTCTCTAATAATTATGGTTTGTTGTGTTCGGCCCAAACTTGATCAAACTTTACAAAGTTTGACTACAGTAAAATCTAATATGCAGAGTAAATAAAAATGGAGGGCTACTACATCCATCCGGGTTTTTAGTCCACACCATTTTTTTAATCAAAGTTAATAGCTGGATGTAACATACCAAAATTCTAAATTTTGGAATGTTATAATAAACAGATAGATTGGATTGATTGTTTCATTGATTGAGTGAAATTGAGTGGAATCGAAACTTTTTGAAAGTTAAATGAGAGGGAATAAAAGGACTTTCCCAAACTTTCATTTTTGCTGTTATGATCTCCATGAATTCAAATTCTTTTCACCACAAAACCCTGGCGAGAAGATGACATGAGTTCTTCCATTTATTTAAATGACAAGGGGTGTTGAAAATATTTGAATTTCATTCGAAAACATTTCCAATTCTGAAACTTTATGCAACTCAATGATTTTCACGAGAGAAGATAAAATGACTTCTTCAAAATATATGAAATATGAGTTGGGAGTTTCAAAGAAACTCAAAATTAAAATCCATTCAGAAAATTATTTTCAATATTGGAGTTATTTGAGTTTTATTCCAATTATCTTTCTCCAAAAATAAAATATATGGAAATTAGGGTAAAATGATTCCCTGCATCAGAAAATTGGAGAGAAATAAATTTGAAATCATTTTGGTATTTTTAAAATTATTTTTATTGGATTTTATTAAGGCAGTAGCACCGTTTGATTTATTTAAATTTGTGTGGATTTTATTTGACTTTACAAAAATGTTCATGTTGTAGAAAATATTTTTCTGAAAATTTTGATATATTATATGCCTATATAATATTTTATTTTATTTTTGTTTTCTTTTCTTTTCCCTCTGTTAAAAAAAAGAGAAACCGCCGAACTGGGCCAAGCCAGCCCAGCCCAGCGCGCTCGCGCCCGTCTCCGAGCTCGAGACGAAGTCCCGAGCGTGGCCGACTCCGCCGCCGCCCCCGAGTCCCGGTCGGGCACGCCTCCCCTTGCCCCTCCTCCACGCCGCCTCCTCCCCTCCCTCCTATAAATTCGGAGCCCTGGGCCCCGCCTCCTCTCCTCCCCTCACGCCGCATCTCGCCGGAGCCTGCAGCCACCGCCGACATAGCCAACCGCCGCCGCCATTGTTCCGCACCACCGCCTCGCCGCGCCTCCACCGCTCGCGCCGCCGCCGCACTTTGCCGCCGAAGCCGCCCGCGCCTGGCCTCGCCCCGCGCCGCGCAGCCCCGCCGACGTCTCGCCGACGCCCGCCGCCGCGGGAAACCGCCGGAGTTCACCGGTCCGCCGTTGCCAGATCCGATCCGCCCGAACCGGTACAAACCGCCCCGGTCCGGTTTATTTTTTTTGTGTTTTGTTTTCTTTGGTTTTCTGTAAAACCCGTTTTTTATATAATCCAGTTAATTTGTGAACGTTCACTGGTTAGGTCTACACAGCGAACGATCTTCGTTCGTTAGTATTCTGTAACGAACGTTCGTTCTTTAGGTTTTTCTTTTATTTTTATTTTCTGACAGGGACCTATCCGTAGTGTTACTTTTATAGATTAGTCCCTGTTTTTCAAACGACCACATCTTTTTACTCGTTTGTCCAAATCCAACGAAACCAACGCCCACGTCTTCGTTATGATCCCCTCTATCCAGTAAATCCAACTCAAACATATTTTTGAAAGGTTAAAATTTGAATTAGACCAGATTTGAATTCAAACTTCGTTTGATCGTAACTTGAGTTTCGTAGCTCCGATTTAGTTGATTCTTTTTGCAAACCGAAGCTCTTGACCTAAACTTTCTGATAAGGCCAAATTCACATAATTTTGGTACTGTTAGAAATTGTTTTATGTTGCAAGAGTTATTTGCTTGGTTTTGATGTTTTCTGAACTGTCTTCTTCGTTCTTCCCGATCTTTTGAGTGATTGCTTATGTGTGGTTACTATTGCTTGCTTACGATAGATTGACCGGAGTGTGATGAGTAGAACTATCAAGAGTTATGAGTGCGAATCATCTTCATCAAGATTGCAGGCAAGTTCACACTTTGATCATACTTTTCATTACCCAGTTTTATTGCATTAGATCAATCCTCAAACATTGCATGGTTAGGATCTAATTAAACTGTGGGAATTGGGAAGTAGTTGAGGTAGTACCTATCACCTATTTATTATCAAACCCTTGGGAATTACTTCTACGTTTGCTTATTTTGTTATGCTATGCTAGTAGACGTGGATTGGGTTTGAGTGTTACCATGACAGATGTGAGATTGTTAATTAATGGTTCAACTTAAGGTGGCAACTAAAACTCACATCTGGGTGGATTGAGGTACCTGGGTATTCCAGGATTGCCTGTTTTCTTTTGGACCGCCACCCAGGTTCAAAGGGATCATAAGATTATTCATGCTAGAAACTTCCGTGTGCAGCCACATGCTATTATGGGCTCTAGCATAGTTGATTAAGTCGTGTGAACTCTTACAGTGGTAGACTAGCAGATGTAGGGGATGTAGGTGGTACGGTCTACCCATCGTAAGGTGCTGACACTTCTGAAAGACTGTGTCTCGGTCATCCGTTTCCCAAACATTATGTAGTGCGAGAATCCAGCGGAGGCGATCGAGTCTTGTGGGAGAAGTGCACAAACCTCTGCAGAGTGTATAAACTAATCATGGTTAGCCGTGTCCCCGGTTATGGATAACTTGAGTATCTAGTACTTGGATTATCATGTTGATCTCATCATGTTACTTTAGTTAATATTGTTGGGTTAATGATGATACTTAATTGGGATTGAGATGCTGTCAACCATCTCAATGTTTCACAACCACCATGATAGTGAAATAAAATTTATTCCTTTGCAGTAGGGAAAAATTGGCTTTTCGCAAAAACGTTATAACCATAGAGCTTTTTCACCAGCCATATATGCATGTAGTGATAGCCCTTGTTCATCATTGCTCTATGGTGTGAATTTGCCAGCATATTCCATGTGCTGACCCGTTTTCGGGCTGCAACATTTCATGTTGCAGGATATCCTACAACGAGTAAGTGATACGATAGGGTTACGATTTCTACATTCAACTTAGCCGTTGGTGTTGATGGGAATCCACAACCTTGTTACTTCCGCTTTCTGGATTGAGGTAATAGTATTTACGTTATTTTATACATGTGATTTACCTCTGTTATAAATCCTCGAGTACTGTGTGTGTCAGCATACCGATCCAGGGATGACACTTAAGCACAGAGACTTGATCCATTCGGGTCGGGTCACTACAAGATGGTATCAGAGCACATGTTGACTGTAGGACGTGACCCTAGAAACTGGCAAGCCCATAGGAAGGATTTTCCCTAAAACTTTCCTTTTCAAAAAGATCTTTTACCTCTCTCCTTTTCTGAGCTTATTCAAATATTCCCTTTAAGTGAGACCATACCCTTTTTCCTTTTGGACCACTCGAAGACTCGACGGATAAGACCACTTCAAGAAGTACAGGATATCGGACAACTAAGACCATTCGGAATGAAGAGGATTTTACCGTGCATTATGATAATGGAAACTACAATGGTTGAAGACTCCGAAGACTGGGAGAATTTGAAGGCTCTGAAGAATTGCCAGATGTGTATGACCTAGGAAGGTTACCCTTATGGAACTTGGCAGACTATGGAAGCCGTCAATGCCCGAGATCAAGGTGTATCGGAGAAAGACCAAAACATGGAGAGTTAGAAACTCACAGTTTTTGTTAAGAAAACCCAAAGACAGGAGATATTAGTTATGGAATGAAAGCTCATGGCAGTAACATGGGCATAAACACGGCTATCCATGATGTTATCGCCCGCTTATGCTATTGTCACCGTGCCAAGTTAAGCATGCATATGCATGGAAGGATTGGATGGTAGAAGGCTGATGGAGCACCTATCAGCAAGATGAAGTTTTAACTTTAGACCGGTGTATCACCTGGATTTGGAGTGTTACATCAAGAAGTTTTTGACAAAGAAGTGTTTCGTGAAGAACTCAGAACCCAGAAACTGAAAGTAGCCAAGCTGGGAAAGCAAAACCTCGAGATAACGGAGACTCGTCAGGAACTGAAGGACAGTAGGATCATGGTTCATGTCAAGGATGTTGAGACCCAGAAGTTGGAGCGCAACTCCAGAAATATTAAAGGACGTGACGAGAGACTTCGCGTCAACAGAGATGATTTGGCAAAAGAACTTGAGAAGGACAAGCATGATTGGAAGAAGCCATCGGAGACATTAACAAGACTTGAAGAGTTTGGCGACGTTGAAGACTTGTTGACCTTTAGAAGACCAAACCCCTGTTATACCTACGTTAGATGCGACGATTGTGAGCTGTCATTTGTTTGATGTTTTCAGACAGCCACAAATAAAAATCTGTCTTTTCAAAACCGTTGTTTGTATTGTGTGCATCCCTCTCGATCTCTCTTATCCCACCCCAAAACCCCTGGACCCAATAGAGGATGAATGGAGATGAGCTTGTATTTTCTGGACCGATGAGTCAATTGGAGACGGACCAATGAATTCAGAACATGGAGGATCACATGAAGAATAACCCTATAGTCGGAAAGGATATGACCCGGCATGCTCTTCAATGTTTTGAAAGAGGTGCTGCTACTTGGTGGAGGATGTACCAAACCATCAATGGATGGCAAGGAGTAACCACTTGGAAAGAATTTAAGTGGACTCTACAAAGATCTCGTCTTGTGACCCAGAAATTTAAGCCTTATGGAAAGGATATGAAGAAACCTTGTGCATACAAGCCTTGTGGAGAAATAGGACACAACCATAAGGAACACAAGGATGAATGCCCAAATTGTGAAGGAAGTCACCCAGCTGAAGAATGCCCAACTAGGCAGATCACTTGTTTCTTGTGTGAAGGGACTACCCACTACCCTGCTCAGTGTCACATCTACCCCATGGTACAAAGGACCATCCAGCAGAAGAAAGAAGCAATGAAAAGAGCCCTCATGGAAATTTTAGAGGAATCTGTGATGAAGGAAGAGGTGGAGGACACACCCAAAGAAGAACCAATTAAACCCTGCACCAAGTCATGCTATTCATGTGGAGAACAAGGACACATCTCCCAAAATTGTCTGAATGGGGATTTAGTAGAATTTCTGACAGAGGAAGTAGAGTATGACCCACAGGAAATAGAAGCCCTGATTGGAACGGAAAAGTCCAGGAAGAGAAGTAGATTGGATCCCAAGAACAACCCAATTTCTACAAAAAAAGACCTGAGTCATATCACATGTTTCAGGTGCAAAAATTCAGGACACTACTTCAATGATTTCCCAAAAGGGAAGATGAGGACCACAGGAGGCTATATAATCACAAGGAAACCCCGAGATATGTCAGAAGTAATATGTTTCCGTTGTGATGAAGCAGGGCACTTTGCCAGAAAATGCCCCAAGGAGATGGAGACTTGTGACAAATAGATGAGTGCAACGAGAAATATAGTAGTAGAAGTGTGGTCATTTCTTTTATTAGTGAGGTGTCGGATTGAGGCATGTAATGGAATGCAGGAGATTGTAATAATTTGAGAAATCAATAAAGCTAGCATCATTGGTATTGATTTGGATTTTATGAGTTGTTACTCTATGAAGAAATTTTTTGACCATTTTTGAGGATATGAGAAATATGA
The DNA here is from genome assembly GCF_002575655.3 of Aegilops tauschii subsp. strangulata. NCBI lineage: Eukaryota > Viridiplantae > Streptophyta > Magnoliopsida > Poales > Poaceae > Aegilops > Aegilops tauschii. Next base: position 293,137,890 of record NC_053038.3, read on the forward strand.
TCTATGGAAGATTGTGCATTTTAAGGGTGGTAGTACCCTGTGAGGAAACTTGACCCATGGAAAAGGTAATGATATTCCACGAAGTGGATTTCGAACAAAATAAGTATGAGTTTTATCTCGATATGTTGGATACCCCAAGAATATGAGGGTATGGAGTATTATTGGATGTAAAGGAGGTAGTCTATGAAATTGGAGACGGAGCATGTCTTCATGTGTTCCCTCTGCGCGGAGTTAAACTATTTGGAGTTAAGGGAAAGTTAAACCCGAGATTTGTAGGACCATACCGAGTTTTGGAGCGTATGGGAGAAGTGACCAACAAGTTGGAGTCACCTGAATGACTGTCAGGAGTTCATGATGTGTTTCACGTTTCCCAGTTGAAGAAGTGCTATGCAGAGATGGCCAATATTCCCCTGTAAGGACGCTTGACCCTGGAAAGGATAATGATGTTCCACGAAGTGGAGTATGGACTTCATAAGTATAAGTTTTTTTTATCCCGGTATGTGGGATATCCCACGAGGATGAAGAGATGAATTACTATTGGATATAAAGGAGGTATGATGTTGGAAATATGGATCAATGGAAATTCCATAATGAGTCTGAGTAATCATGTCCTAGTTTGGTGCCAATAGAAGGAAGGAAGACAGTACAATTGGATGGATTTAAGAGTACTAGGAAGTTGGAAGTTGGAGTAATAATCAGTTGCTCGATGATAAGTTCAAGGAACTACAAGTGATGAGATGGGCCATAACCCACAGGCCCCAGGACCTGCCAAGAAGCAAGCACACTCTTGTTGAAGGGAAGACCCTGGAAGAAGTTATGATTTTATCGACAGACGATCTATTAGGAGTTATGCAAAACCTCAGGGTTGGGAAGGAACGATAGATGTTTGTTTGGCTTGCAGAATCCATGGATTTATCCGAACTTGGTTCGTTGACAAGAGAAATTCTGCAATGTTTGTGAGGATGACCGAGTGTTAGAATGCGAGATTCGCTAAACCTTATACAGGGTAATGATTTGGGTGCGGGATGGATTGATCACCATACCGACTTACTCTTATTATTCGCCTTGCTATACGGGATGGTAAATCTGAGTGACTTACCTATAGTAGAGAGACAACGAGCAAAACCTTGTTTGAACCTTAGAATGGTGTAAGTATTTTTTCCCTTGTACAAGGTAGCTCTTGCCAATCGTAGGTTATACGGTGGGGATCAACCCAGACCCATTTCCTGCAGGAGAAACCATAAATCGTTGACCACCATGAGATATCGATAGTTGTTTAGTTTTGGCGCCAGACCCGTCAGCTAAGAAGACCCAGTCTCGGAACAACCTTAAGAAAAAGGATAGAAGAATTGAGGTAAAGATTATGCCACTACCGGAAGAGCCCAGAGAAGGAATTTTCCGAGAATCTGAGAAGACTGACACTGCCAAAGATAACGATGGAGTATATGAGTTTTGATGGAACAGTAGCAATGCTTCTAAGGGTGGTAGCACCCCAGACCCCCTGCGATGATTGATGGAATTTGAGAAGACTCCAAACCTAACCTATTTTCTTGCTAGCCTCTCCGAATCTCGAGGACGAGATTCATTTTAAGGGTGGTAGGTTTGTAACATCCATAAATTCTAAATTTTGGAATGTTATAATAAACAGATAGATTGGATTGATTGTTTGATTGATTGAGTGAAATTGAGTGGAATTCGAAACTTTTTGAAAGTTAAATGAGAGGGAATAAAAGGACTTTCCCAAACTTTCATTTTTGCTGTTATGATCTCCATGAATTCAAATTCTTTTCACCACAAAACCCGGGAGAGAAAATGACATGACTTCTTCCATTTATTTAAATGACAAGGGGTGTTGAAAATATTTGGATTTCATTTGAAAACATATTCAATTCTGAAACTTTATGCAACTCAATGATTTTCACGAGAGAAGATAAAATGACTTCTTCAAAATATATGAAATATGAGTTGGGAGTTTCAAAGAAACTCAAAATTAAAATCCATTTTGAAATTATTTTCAATATTGGAGTTATTTGAGTTTTATTCAAATTATTTTTCTCCAAAAATAAAATATATGGAAATTAGGGTAAAATGATTCCCTACATCAGAACATTGGAGAGAAATAAATTTGAAATCATTTTGGTATTTTTAAAATTATTTTTATTGGATTTTATTAAGGCAGTAGCACCGTTTGATTTATTTAAATTTGTGTGGATTTTATTTCACTTTACAAAAATGTTCATGTTGTAGAAAATCTTTTTCTGAAAATTTTGATATATTATATGCCTATATAATATTTTATTTTATTTTCGTTTTCTTTTCTTTTCCCTCTGTTAAAAAAAAGAGAAACCGCCGTACTGGGCCGGCCCAGCCAACCGGGCCAAGCCAGCCCAGCCCAGCGCGCTCGCGCCTGTCTCCGAGCTCGGGACGAAGTCCCGAGCGTGGCCGACTCCGCCGCCGCCACCGAGTCCCGGTCGGGCACGCCTCCCCTTGCCCTCCTCCACGCCGCCTCCTCCCCTCCCTCCTATAAATTCGGAGCCCTGGGCCCCGCCTCCTCTCCTCCCCTCACGCCGCATCTCGCCGGAGCCCGCAGCCACCACCGCCATAGCCAACCGCCACCGCCGCTGTTCCGCACCACCGCCTCGCCGCGCCTCCACCGCACGCGCCGCCGCCGCACTTTGCCGCCGAAGCCGCCCGCGCCTGGCCTCGCCCCGCGCCGCGCAGCCCCGCCGCCGTCTCGCCGACGCCCGCCGCCGCGGGAAACCGCCGGAGTTGACCGGTCCGCCGTTGCCAGATCCGATCCGCCCGAACCGGTACAAACCGCCCCGGTCCGGTTTATTTTTTTTTGTGTTTTGTTTTCTCTGGTTTTCTGTAAAAACCCATTTTTTATATAATCCAGTTAATTTCCGAACGTTCACTGGTTAGGTCTACACAGCGAACGATCTTCGTTCGTTAGCATTCTGTAATGAACGTTCGTTCTTTAGGTTTTTCTTTTATTTTTATTTTCTGGCAGGGACCTATCCGTAGTGTTACTTTTATAGATTAGTCCCTGTTTTTCAAACGACCACATCTTTTTACTCGTTTGTCCAAATCCAACGAAACCAACGCCCACGTCTTCGTTATGATCCTCTCTATCCAGTAAATCCAACTCAAACATGTTTTTGAAAGTTTAAAATTTGAATTAGACCAGATTTGAATTCAAACTTCGTTTGATCGTAACTTGAGTTTCGTAGCTCCGATTTAGTTGATTCTTTTTGCAAACCGAAGCTCTTGACCTAAACTTTCTGATAAGGCCAAATTCACATAATTTTGGTACTGTTAGAAATTGTTTTATGTTGCAAGAGTTATTTGCTTGGTTTTGATGTTTTCCGAACTGTCTTCTTCGTTCTTCCCGATCTTTTGAGTGATTGCTTATGTGTGGTTACTATTGCTTGCTTACGATAGATTGACCGGAGTGTGATGAGTAGAACTATCAAGAGTTATGAGTGCGAATCATCTTCATCAACATTGCAGGCAAGTTCACACTTTGATCATACTTTTCATTACCCAGTTTTATTGCATTAGATCAATCCTCAAACATTGCATGGTTAGGATCTAATTAAACTGTGGGAATTGGGAAGTAGTTGAGGTAGTACCTATCACCTATTTCTTATCAAACCCTTGGGAGTTACTTCTATGTTTGCTTATTTTGTTATGCTATGCTAGTCGACGTGGATTGGGTTTGAGTGTTACCATGACAGATGTGAGATTGTTAATTAATGGTTAAACTTAAGGTGGCAACTAAAACTCACATCTGGGTGGACTGAGGTACCTGGGTATTCCAGGATTGCCTGTTTTCTTTTGGACCGCCACCCAGGTTCAAAGGGATCATAAGATTATTCATGCTAGAAACTTCCGTGTGCAGCCACATGCTATTATGGGCTCTAGCATAGTTGATTAAGTCGTGTGAACTCTTACAGTGGTAGACTAGCAGATGTAGGGGATGTAGGTGGTACGGTTGAAGGAAATATGCCCTAGAGGCAATAATAAAGTATTATATATTTCCTTATATCATGATAAATGTTTATTATTCATGCTAGAATTGTATTAACCGGAAACATAATACATGTATGAATACATAGACAAACAGAGTGTCACTAGTATGCCTCTACTTGACTAGCTCGTTAATCAAAGATGGTTATGTTTCCTAGCCATAGACATGAGTTGTCATTTGATTAATGGGATCACCTCATTAGGAGAATGACGTGATTGACTTGACCCATTCCGTTAGGTTAGCACCCGATCGTTTAGTATGTTGCTATTGCTTTCTTCATGACTTATACATGTTCCTATGACTATGAGATTATGCAACTCCCGTTTACCGGAGGAACACTTTGTGTGCTACCAAACATCACAACGTAACTGGGTGATTATAAAGGTGCTCTACAGGTGTCTCCAAAGGTACTTGTTGGGTTGGCGTATTTCGAGATTAGGATTTGTCACTCCGATTGTCGGAGAGGTATCTCTGGGCCCACTCGGTGCTGCACATCACTATAAGCCTTGCAAGCATTGTGACTAATGAGTTAGTTGCGGGATGATGTATTACGGAACGAGTAAAGAGACTTGCTGGTAACGAGATTGAACTACGTATCGAGATACCGACGATCGAATCTCGGGTAAGTAACATATCGATGACAAAGGGAACAACGTATGTTGTTATGCGGTCTGACCGATAAAGATCTTCGTAGAATATGTGGGAGCCAATATGGGCATCCAGGTCCCGCTATTGGTTATTGACCGGAGAGGTGTCTCGGTCATTTCTACATAGTTCTCGAACCCAAAGGGTCCGCACGCTTAAAGTTACGATGACAGTTATATTATGAGTTTATGTGTTTTGATGTACCGAAGGTTGTTCGGAGTCCCGGATGTGATCACGGACATGACGAGGAGTCTCGAAATGGTCGAGACATAAAGATTGATATATTGGACGACTATATTCGGACACCGGAAGTGTTCCGGAGAAGTTTCGGATTAAACCGGAGTGCCGGAGGGTTACCGGAACCCCTCGGGGAAGTATTGGGCCTTGGTGGGCCTTGAGGGGAGAGAGAGGGCAGCAGCCAGGAGGTGGCGCGCCCCCTCCTAGGAGGAGTCCTAGTTGGACTAGGAGAGGGGGGCGCAGCCCCCTTTCCCTCTCCCTCTCCCTCTCTTTCCTTCCCCCCTTCTTTTCCTAGTAGGACTAGGAAAGGGGAGTCCTACTCCTACTAGGAGGAGGACTCCCCCCCTCTCCTTGGCGCGCCCATAGGCAGCCGGCCTCCCCCTTGCTCCTTTATATACGGGGGCAGGGGGCACCTCTCTACACACTTGATATACGATATTTTAGCCGTGTGCGGTGCCCCCCTCCACCATATTACACCTCGATAATACCGTCGCGGAGCTTAGGCGTAGCCCTGCGTCGATGGAACATCGTCACCATCACCACGCCGTCGTGCTGACGAAACTCTCCCTCAACACTCGGCTGGATCGGGGTTCGAGGGACGTCATCGAGCTGAACGTGTGTAGAACTTGGAGGTGCCGTACGTTCGGTACTTGATCGGTCAGATCGTGAAGACGTACGACTACATCAACCGCGTTGTGATAACGCTTCCGTTGTCGGTCTACGAGGGTACGTGGACAACACTCTCCCCTCTCGTTGCTATGCATCACCATGATCTTGCGTGTGCGTAGGAAATTTTTTGAAATTACTACGTTCCCCAACAGTGGCATCCGAGCCTGGTTTTATGCGTTGATGCTATGCACGAGTAGAACACAAGTAAGTTGTGGGCGATATAAGTCATACTGCTTACCAGCATGTCATACTTTGGTTCAGCGGTATTGTGAGATGAAGCGGCCCGGACCGACATTACGCATACGCTTACGCGAGACTGGTTTCACCGTTCGGAGCACTCGTTGCTTAAAGGTGACTGGCGGGTGTCTGTCTCTCTCACTTTAGTTGAACCGAGTGTGGCAACGCCCGGTCCTTGCGAAGGTTAAAACAGCACCAACTTGACAAACTATCGTTGTGGTTTTGAAGCGTAGGTAAGAACGGTTCTTGCTAAGCCTGTAGCAGCCACGTAAAATATGCAACAACAAAGTAGAGGACGTCTAACTTGTTTTTGCAGGGCATGTTGTGATGTGATATGGTCAAGACATGATGTGATATAATTTGTTGTATGAGATGATCATGTTTTGTAACCGAGTTATCGGCAACTGGCAGGAGCCATATGGTTGTCGCTTTATTGTATGAGATGCAATCGCCATGTAATAGTTTTACTTTATCACTAAGCGGTAGCGATAGTCGTAAAAGCAAATAGTTGGCGAGACAACAACGATGCTACGATGGAGATCAAGGTGTCGCGCCGGTGACGATGGTGATCATGACGGTGCTTCGGAGATGGAGATCACGGGCACGGTGCTTCGGAGATGGAGATCACAAGCACAAGATGATGATGGCCATATCATATCACTTATATTGATTGCATGTGATGTTAATCCTTTATGCATCTTATCTTGGTTTGATTGACGGTGCATTATAAGATGATCTCTCACTAAAATTTCAAGATAAAAGTGTTCTCCCTGAGTATGCACCGTTCGAAAGTTCTTCGTGCTGAGACACCACGTGTTAATCGGGTGTGATAGGCTCTACGTTCAAATACAACGGGTGCAAAACAGTTGCACACGCGGAATACTCAGGTTAAACTTGACGAGCCTAGCATATACAGATATGGCCTCGGAACACAGAGACCGAAAGGTCGAGCGTGAATCATATAGTAGATATGATCAACATAGTGATGTTCACCATTGAAACTACTCCATCTCACATGTTAATCGGACATGGTTTAGTTGCTTTGGATCATGTAATCACTTAGATGATTAGAGGGATGTCTATCTAAGTGGGAGTTCTTAAGTAATATGATTAATTGAACTTAAATTTATCATGAACTTAGTCTTGACAGTATTTTGCAAGTTATGTTGTAGATCAATAGCTCGCGTTGTTGCTTCCCTGTGTTTATTTTTGATATGATTCCTAGAGAAAATTTTGTTGAAAGATGTTAGTAGCAAAGATGCGGATTGGATCCGTGATCTGAGGATTATCCTCATTGCTGCACAGAAGAATTATGTCCTTGATGCACCGCTAGGTGACAGACCTATTGCAGGAGTAGATGCAGACGTTATGAATGTTTGGCTAGCTCAATATGATGACTACATGATAGTTTAGTGCACCATGCTTAACGGCTTAGAATCGGGACTTCAAAGACGTTTTGAACGTCATGGACCATATAAGATGTTCCAGGAGTTGAAGTTAATATTTCAAGCAAATACCCGAGTTGAGAGATATGAAGTCTCCAACAAGTTCTATAGCTAAAAGATGGAGGAGAATCTCTCAACTAGTGAGCATGTGCTCAGATTGTCTGGGTACTACAATCGCTTGAATCAAGTGGGAGTTAATCTTCCAGATAAAATAGTGATTGACAGAATTCTCTAGTCACCATCACCAAGTTAGTAGAACTTCGTGATGAACTACAGTATGCAAGGGATGACGAAAGTAATTCCCGACCTCTTCGTGATGCTGAAATCGACGAAGGTAGAAATCAAGAAAAACATCAAGTGTTGATGGTTGATGAGACTACTAGTTTCAAGAAAAGGGCAAAGGGAAGAAGGGAAACTTCAAGAAGAACGGCAAGCAAGTTGCTGCTCAAGTGAAGAATCCTAAGTCTGGTCCTAAGCCTGAGACTAAGTGCTTCTACTGCAAAGGGCTGGTCACTGGAAGCGGAACTACCCCAACTATTTGGTGGATAAGAAGGATGGCAAAGTGAACAAAGGTATATTGGATATACATGTTATTGATGTGTACTTTACTAGTGTTTATAGCAACCCCTCGGTATTTGATACTGGTTCAGTTGCTAAGAGTAGTAACTCGAAACGGGAGTTGCAGAATAAACAGAGACTAGTAAAAAGGCGAGGTGACGATGTGTGTTGGAAGTAGTTCCAAGATTGATATGATCATCATCGCACACTCCTTGTACTTTCGGGATTAGTGTTGAAACTAAATAAGTGATATTTGGTGTTTGCGTTGAGCATGAATATGATTTGATCATGTTTATTGCAATACGGTTATTCATTTAAGTTAGAGAACAATTGTTGTTCTGTTTACATGAATAAAAACCTTCTATGGTCATACACACCAACGAAAATGGTTTGTTGGATCTCGATCGCAGTGATACACATATTCATAATATTGAAGCGAAAAGATGCAAAGTTAATAATGATAGTGCAACTTATTTGTGGCACTGCCGTTTAGGTCATATTGGTGTAAAGCGCATGAAGAAACGCCATACTGATGGGATTTTGGAATCACTTGATTATGAATCACTTGATGCTTGCGAACCGTGCCTCATGGGCAAGATGACTAAAACGCCGTTCTCCGGAACTATGGAGAGAGCAACAGATTTGTTGGAAATCATACATACAGATGTATGTGGTCCGATGAATATTGAGGCTCGTAGGAGGTATCATTATTTTCTGACCTTCACAGATAATTTGAGCAGATATGGGTATATCTACTTGATGAAACACAAGTCTGAAACATTTGAAAAGTTCAAAGAATTTCAGAGTGAAGTAGAGAATCATCGTAACAAGAAAATAAAAGTTTCTACGATATGATCGCAGAGGTAAAATATTTGAGTTACGAGTTTGGCCTTCAGTTAAAACAATGTGAAATAGTTTCACTACTCACGCCACCTGGAACACCACAGTGTAATGGTGTGTCCAAACATCGTAACTGTACTTTATTAGATATGGTGTGATATATGATGTCTCTTACCGATCTACCACTATCGTTTTGGGGTTATGCATTAGAGACAGCTGCATTCACGTTAAATAGGCTACCATCTAAGTCCATTGAGACGACATCTTATGAACTGTGGTTTGGCAAGAAACCAAAGTTGTCGTTTCTTAAAGTTTGGGGTTGCGATGCTTATGTGAAAAAGTTTCATCTTGATAAGCTCAAACCCAAATCGGAGAAATGTGTCTTCATAGGATACCCAAAGGAGACTGTTGGGTACACCTTCTATCATAGATCCGAAGGCAAGACATTCGTTGCTAAGAATGGATCCTTTCTAGAGAAGGAGTTTCTCTCGAAAGAAGTGAGTGGGAGGAAAGTAGAACTTGATGAGGTAACTGTACCTGCTCCCTTATTGGAAAGTAGTTCATCACAGAAATCTGTTCCTGTGACTTCTACACCAATTAGTGAGGAAGTTAATGATGATGATCATGTAACTTCAGATCAAGTTACTACCAAACCTCGTAGGTAAACCAGAGTAAGATCTGCACCAGAGTGGTACGGTAATCCTATTCTGGAGGTTATGTTAATAGACCATGACGAACCTACGAACTATGAAGAAGCGATGGTGAGCCTAGATTCCGCAAAATGGCTTGAGGCCAAGAAATCTGAGATGAGATCCATGTATGAGAACAAAGTGTGGACTTTGGTTGACTTGCCCGATGATCGGCAAGCAATTGAGAATAAATGGATCTTCAAGAGGAAGACGGACGCTGATAGTAGTGTTACTATCTACAAAGCTAGAATTGTCGCAAAAAGGTTTTCGACAAGTTCAAAGTGTTGACTACGATGAGAGTTTCTCACTCGTATCTATGCTTAAGTTTGTCCGAATCATGTTAGCAATTGCCGCAATTTATGAAATATGGCAAATGGATAAACAAAACTGTATTCCTTAATGGATTTATTAAAGAAGAGTTGCATATGATGCAACCAGAAGGTTTTGTCAATCCTAAAGGTGCTAACAAAATATGCAAGCTCCAGCGATCCATCTATGGACTGGTGCAAGTATCTCGGAGTTGGAATATATGCTTTGATAAGTTGATCAAAGGATATAGTTTTATACAGACTTGCGGTGAAGCCTTTATTTACAAGAAAGTGAGTGGGAGCACTACAGCATTTCTGATAAGTATATGTGAATGACATATTGTTGAACTGAAATAATGTAGAATTATTCTGCAAAGCATAAAGGAGTGTTTGAAAGGAGTTTTTCAAAGAAAGACCTCGGTGAAGCTGCTTACATATTGAGCATCAAGATCTATAGAGATAGATGTAGACGCTTGATAAGTTTTTCACTGAGTACATACCTTAACAAGATTTTGAAGTAGTTCAAAATAGAACAGTCAAAGAAAGAGTTCTTGCCTGTGTTACAAGGTGTGAAATTGAGTAAGACTCAAAGCCCGACCACGGGAGAAGATAGAAAGAGAATGAAAGTCATTCCCTATGCCTTGGCCATAGGTTCTATAAAGTATGCCATGCTGTGTACCAGATCTATTGTATAACCTACACTGATTTTGGCAAGGGAGTACAATAGTGATCTAGGAGTAGATCACTGGACAGCGGTCAAAATTATCCTTAGTGGAATAAGGATATGTTTCTCGATTATGGAAGTGACAAAAGGTTCATCATAAAGGGTTACGTCGATGCAAGTTTTGACACTAAATCTAGATGACTCTATGTCTCGGTCTAGATACATATTGAAAGTGGGAGCAATTAGCTAGAGTAGCTCCGTGCAGAGCATTGTAGACATAGAAATTAGCAAAATACTTACGGATCTGAAGTTGACAGACCCGGTGACTAAAATTATCCCACAATCAAAACATGATCACACCTTAGTACTCTTTGGGTGTTAATCACATAGCAATGTGAACTAGATTATTGACTCTAGTAAAACCCTTTGAGTGTTAGTCACATAGAGATGTGAACTATGGGTGTTAATCACATGGTGATGTGAATTATTGATGTTAAATCACATGGCGATGTGAACTAGATTATTGACTCTAGTGCAAGTGGGAGACTGAAGGAAATATGCCCTAGAGGCAATACTAAAGTATTATATATTTCCTTATATCATGATAAATGTTTATTATTCATGCTAGAATTGTATTAACCGGAAACATAATACATGTGTGAATACATAGACAAACAGAGTGTCACTAGTATGCCTCTACTTGACTAGCTCGTTAATCAAAGATGGTTATGTTTCCTAGCCATAGACATGAGTTGTCATTTGATTAACGGGATCACCTCATTAGGAGAATGACGTGATTGACTTCACCCATTCCGTTAGCTTAGCACCCGATCGTTTAGTATGTTGCTATTGCTTTCTTCATGACTTATACATGTTCCTATGACAATGAGATTATGCAACTCCCGTTTACCGGAGGAACACTTTGTGTGCTACCAAACGTCACAACGTAACTGGGTGATTATAAAGGTGCTCTACAGGTGTCTCCAAAGGTACTTGTTTGGTTGGCGTATTTCGAGATTAGGATTTGTCACTCCGATTGTCGGAGAGGTATCTCTGGGCCCACTCGGTAATGCACATCACTATAAGCCTTGCAAGCATTGTGACTAATGAGTTAGTTGCAGGATGATGTATTACAGAACAAGTAAAGAGACTTGCCGGTAACGAGATTGAACTAGGTATCGAGATACCGACGATCGAATCTCGGGCAAGTAACATACCGATGACAAAGGGAACAACGTATGTTGTTATGCGGTCTGACCGATAAAGATCTTCGTAGAATATGTGGGAGCCAATATGGGCATCCAGGTCCCGCTATTGGTTATTGACCGGAGAGGTGTCTCGGTCATGTCTACATAGTTCTCGAACCCAAAGGGTCCGCACGCTTAAAGTTACGATGACAGTTATATTATGAGTTTATGTGTTTTGATGTACCGAAGGTTGTTCGGAGTCCCGGATGTGATCACGGACATGACGAGGAGTCTCGAAATGGTCGAGACATAAAGATTGATATATTGGACGACTATATTCGGACACCGGAAGTGTTCCGGAGAAGTTTCGGATTAAACCCGAGTGCCGGAGGGTTACCGGAACCCCCCGGGGAAGTATTGGGCCTTGGTGGGCCTTGAGGGGAGAGAGAGGGCAGCAGCCAGGAGGTGGCGCGCCCCCTCCTAGGAGGAGTCCTAGTTGGACTAGGAGAGGGGGGCGCAGCCCCCTTTCCCTCTCCCTCTCCCTCTCTTTCCTCCCCCCTTCTTTTCCTAGTAGGACTAGGAAAGGGGAGTCCTACTCCTACTAGGAGGAGGACTCCCCCCCTCTCCTTGGCGTGCCCATAGGCAGCCGGCCTCCCCCTTGCTCCTTTATATACGGGGGCAGGGGGGCACCTCTCTACACACTTGATATACGATATTTTAGCCGTGTGCGGTGCCCCCTCCACCATATTACACCTCGATAATACCGTCGCGGAGCTTAGGCGAAGCCCTGCGTCGGTGGAACATCATCACCATCACCACGCCGTCGTGCTGACGAAACTCTCCCTGAACACTCGGTTGGATCGGAGTTCGAGGGACGTCATCGAGCTGAACGTGTGTAGAACTTGGAGGTGCCGTACGTTCGGTACTTGATCGGTCAGATCGTGATGACGTACGACTACATCAACCACGTTGTGATAATGCTTCCGCTGTCGGTCTACGAGGGTACATGGACAACACTCTCCCCTCTCGTTGCTATGCATCACCATGATCTTGCGTGTGCATAGGAATTTTTTTGAAATTACTACGTTCCCCAACAATGGTCTACCCATCGTAAGGTGCTAACACTTCTGAAAGACTGTGTCTCGGTCATCCGTTTCCCAAACATCATGTAGTGCGAGAATCTAGCGGAGGTGATCGAGTCTTGTGGGAAAAGTGCACAAACCTCTGCAGAGTGTATAAACTAATCATGGTTAGCCGTGTCCCCGCTTATGGACAACTTGAGTATCTAGTACTTGGATTATCATGTTGATCTCATCATGTTACTTTAATTAATATTGTTGGGTTAGTGATGATACTTAATTGGGATTGAGATGCTGTCAACAATCTCAATGTTTCACAACCACCATGATAGTTAAATAAAATTTATTCCTTTGCAGTAGGGAAAAATTGGCTTTTCGCAAAAACGTTATAACCATAGAGCTTTTCCACCGGCCATATATGCATGTAGTGATAGCCCTTGTTCATCATTGCTCTATGGTGTGAATTTGCCAGCATATTCCATGTGCTGACCCGTTTTCGGGATGCAACGTTTCAATGTTGCAGGATATCTTACGACGAGTAAGTGATACGATAGGGTTACGATTTCTACACTGAACTTTGCCGTTGGTGTTGATGGGAATCCACAACCTTGTTACTTCCGCTTTCTGGATTGAGGTAATAGTATTTACGTTATTTTATACCACTACAGGAAACAACTTCTTTGCCGTCAGCCACGGCGGACGGCAAAGGCTCGAAAGGCGGACGGCAAAGACCTTTGCCGTCAGCCGCTGACGGCAAAAGGCTCCGGCAAAGAAGGCTACGGTAAACAGCTGCTTTGCCGTCTGCTTCCTGGCGGCGGACGGCAAAGGCTCTTTGCCGTCTGCGGCGGACGGCAAAGAAGGCGGACGGCAATAATTGCGCTGTCAGTCCGTTAAGTGGCTAACGGCAGACCTTCGCCGTCCGCTGCAGACGGCAAAATTTCTCTGGTCTTTGCCGTCCGCCTTATGATGTCATCTACACGTCACTAGATGGCAGGTTCTTTGCCGTCTGCCACTGATTCTTTGCCGTCTGCCACGGACGACAAAGTCTTTGCCGTCTGCCACTGTAGGCAAACTGACCAAATGGGTCAACTCCCAGGAAGCACCGTTGGCTGCCACGTGGCTTCTTTGCCGTCCGCGGCAGACGGCAAAGAGCTCTTTGCCGTCGGTGGCAGACGGCAAAGAGCCTGCATATTGTCTGTTTTTTCTGTTTTTTGTTAAATCCCACAATTTGCACAGAAAATATATATGACATATAGATATATTTCACGGGCATTCATCACATAAACAAGTTCATACATCATTTCATACATAAACAAGGTCCATCCATCATTTCATACATAAACAAGTTCCATCCATCATTTCATACATAAAGAAGTTCCATCCATACATAAAGTAGCACTCCATAGCTAAGGTGACTAGAATGAGAAGACAAGAATGAGAAGACAAGAATGAGAAGACAAGAAGAAGAAGAGTAGAACAAGCACTCCATCCAGCACATAATGAAATCTGCAAAATGGCAAAATAAGAAAGTTAGAAATGGATCGTTTTTGAGGTAACTAAGGTGAAATGGATCGTTTTTGAGGTAACTAAGGTGAAATGGATCTTTTTTAGCTCACTTAGGTCAAATGGATCGTTTTTGAGCTAACTTAGTTGAAATGGATCGGTTTTGAGCTACCTTTGTTGAAATGGATCATTTTTGAGCTAATTTAGTTGAAATGGTTCATTTTCAGCTAACTTAGCTGAAATGGATCATTTAAGAGCTAATTTAGGTGAAATGGATCGTTTTTTAGCTCACTTAGGTCAAATGGATCGTTTATGAGCTAAATTAGTTGAAATGGATCGTTTATGAGATAACCTAGGTAAGATGGGTCATTTTGGAGTTAACGTAGGTGAAATGGGCCATTTTAAAACTAACGTAGGTAAAATCATTTAGGAGCTAATCTAGGTAAAATGGGTCATTTTTGAGCTAACTTGGATGAACTGCATCATTTATAAGCTAACCTAGGTAAAATGGGTCATTTTGGAGGAAAATAAGCTAACTCTAGGTCATTATGGTAAGCATATTGGAGGAAATAAAGCTAAGTCTAGGTCTTTATGCATTTGTTAAGCAAAACACTAGAGAAACTTACCGTGATCAGGGAGCTGTAGGAGCGGGGTGGCTAGTGCCGCTACCTGGAGAAGGATCGTGCGATGCGTTTCTGGAGTTAAGCTGCAACAAAGATCATTTCCAATGTCTCGTTAGCATTACGACACTCAAATGTTAAGACTACCAACTAATGTCCATTCAAACTAAACTCACCGTGCTCCCAGGAGCAATCACTGGCATCGGCGGAGCGGGCTGACCGGACTTCTCGCACACAGACTGCACATTTGGTTTTCAGAACAGAGTCATACTAGTTAGTAATGAGACTCAAATGTTAAGACTAGCAAGTAATCTGCAGAAGAAACTTACCACAAGGAGCTCGTACATGGCCCTTTCCTGCATGTCATTATGTGCCCTCTCCTCCTCCATCATCTTTCTCGTCCTCTCCTCCATCTCCCGCTGCCTCTCCGCCGCCTCCGCCAGAAGTTTCTCCGTTCTATCTCTCCCAGTCTGTATAGCAGCCTGCAACACCACTCACATGACCATTTGTAATCATTGATGGAAGCGCACACAATGTAATGGAGAAAGATAACTGAGTACGTATCACTAACCTTGATGGCGAGTTGCACTGGCCGTTCACGAGGCCTTATCTCAGGAGCGGAGCTCGACTGGCGCGCCTTGATCTCCGGGAGAGTGCTAGGACAACGGATAAGTCCATCTCCAATGGCTATGGAGCCATGGGACCTCCCGCCACCAGATATCATCACCAGCTCTGGATCAATGGGACCCTGGCTCGGGTTAAAGTCCTCCCTTTTCCTCGCCTGCCCCTCATCTCTATATCTCACGAGCTTGTTGTGGGAGGAGATGTTGGTGAACTTGTTTGTATCATCGAGGTCAGAGTGAGAGAAAGCCTTGACTTTCTTGAAAGAGCCAGTGTGGGCCATGGCATACAGGTCGTACACCTCTGGCACCTTATCCGCCTTATTGTGGCGTGCCTGAAAGAGAGAAACAATGAAAATTAGTAATTAAAGGGCTCAAGCTAGCATGATGAATGAATTGCATGAATCATGAAGCAAACCACATACCCAGTTGCGCCCGAACTGATATAAGTTGGAGCTGCCTTGATGGTGTGGCACACCTTCCATTTGGGCACGTTTGTCCTTGGCCTGGTTGTGGAGGGCTAGCCATTCTTGTGAGCACCACTCATCAACCAACACCTCCCAACAATCCATCCGATCTGCACACCATCTCGGAGGCGCCTAAGTTAGCAAATAGAAACTTGAGCGCTACGGCTAAGAATTACTAAATGAAGGAACTTAAGTAGAAGGCCTTAAGAATTACCTTCATGTACTGCTCCTTACTCAGGAACTTATCGCGGCACGCCGGCTTGGTCTTCTTGATACCACGCAAGGCGTAGTAGTCTCGAACAGCCTGCACCCGAGCCTCGTGCCGTAAGTTCTGGAGTAGGCGCTTGCAGACGTTCTGGATAACATTTGCGCTGTCCTCCTCGTATCCCTCCTCACACCTGTAGAATGTCTGCAATCAAATGAGACAATATTGATTAGTACAATTAATAACTAGCTAGTTGAAGATTTTGAAATGTGTAAAGGAGAAATTACCCAGAACGTCCTGATCACCACGTTTGCCCTCGTGTCGCACACGACACCGTCGATAATGACATCCGGCGGGGCCGGGGCAGCCACGTAGTGCTCCCAGCTCAACCCAAGCTCTGGAAGCCGACCCTCACCAGGCAACGTGACAAACCCCGGGAAGTTTTGCCGGCAAAGAACTCCAAGGACGGAGTTGGGCCGGCGGACACTATGATGGTGGTCCCAACCCCTGCAGCATGACAAGGCCAACGCATTAGTTATTTGAAGAAACGTGAATGCAGAAGGTACAAAAATATTAAATGCACTTACGTACCTCTCCCCATCAGGGAAGATCAACCACCTCTGCTCGCGGGTCGCCGGCACGGACGGGAGCCGTGTAGCACCACGCTGGTACACGGTGCCATCCTCCTCCTCAAGATCAGTCGGCTCCCCGCCATCATCAGCATGGCCACTCGGCTCCTCGGGCTGATCCGGCCAGGTACCCCATCTGGACGTGTGCTCCTCCGGGGTCTCGTGGGCCGAACTCTCGTGGGCCGAAGGCCAGTCGACCCGAGGCTCGTGGGCCCAAGACCCGTGGACCGGAGGCTCGTGGACCGGAGTCCATGTAGCCTCCTCCTCGGACGAGTCCACCCTAGCAGTCACGTGCTCGGGTGAAACAGCTGGGGGTGGCGGCGAGGAAGGTGCCCTAGCAGTCACCCTATCTCCTCTCCCGCGACCACGTGCCCCACCTCCTCTCTTCCTACCTCGTCCCCTGCTGGGCACCGCGGTCGACGAAGAAGGGCCCGGCGGTGTGGACATACTGTCCAGCAACGCTCGGCGGAGAGGTACGTCTGGAATCGAAGACCTCAGACCACGCGCCGACGAAGAAGGGGCCTTGGCGCGCTCCCGACCAGCGCCCACCATCTTTCAACACCTGCCATGAGAAACAGTAAACGAAATTAGTACAACATAAAAAAAAGACCGACATGAATAATAATATGTGTATCACTTAAGTGTATCATCATCAAGTACAACATTAAAAAATTTAATACCTGACACTACTAATAATCTCGATCAGTATCATCAATAAATGCATAATCATCATCATCACTATAATCAATGACGGGCTCATAGGGTTCAGTGGCATCAACATGTGCAAGGCCACCTTGACGTAATCGGTCAAGCAATGACAGGTCATCCGCAGCAGTAACCTCTTCTTGTTCCGGCTCTTCTTGTTCCTCCTCTGGGGTGATGTCGGATTCACTGTCGCTGTCTACTTCAATGTTTTGGGGTGAAGTATAGCGGTTCTTGAAACGCTTTTTGGAAAGACGTGTCTCTTGGAAGAATTCTCCTTCATATGTGTCTGGGTTAATGTGAGGTTCATAATCCTCTTCCTTTGGGGGAGATAGTCTAGCACGTGGCGGCACTTCATAAACGACATCCCAACCTTTCAGATTTGGATTAGTTTGGCAGGCCCACGGTAGATAGAATACTTGGGTCGCCTGTTGAGCCGTAATATAGACATCAGGAACATCTAAATGGGTGCTTTGGTTGATTTCAACTAGCCCTATATGTTCATGAGTCCTTCTAGTCTCCTTCGGCTGAAACCAATAACATTTGAAGACTACGACATTCGGTGGGTTTTCACCATAGAATAGAAGTTCATAAATTGCTTCAACTCTCCCATAATACTCGGTACCTCCTTCGCCGATAGCAGATACACAACAATTTGTAGACTTTCGGTCGGCCATAGATAGCTCTTTGCCATAGGTACGAAAGCGATACCCGTTGATGTCGTATTTGTCAAATGAACGGACCTTATAGTCAAAACCATTAGCGACTTGTCTCAATTCGGCGTCCATAGACTCTGAATTAGCCTACAAGTTTAATATGAAAGGATTGTTGCATTACGCACAAATTAGCGAATGAAACCGGGATAGCCGCCTACAAATTAGCCTACAAGTCTAATAGAAATTACCGTTTATTTGAACCAAGAGATGAAACCGGGATAGCCGCCTCCTTGCTTTGCGAGAAGCTCATACTCTTCGACAGAATCCTTTTGGATCACCGCTCCATACGAGAATAAGGCGACGTATCGACTGTATGAAATATCCAGGAATAAGAGCAGTTCAAAGGAAATAGAAGTTGCGAAACTATGTACCGAGAACTTACTCGATGTACAACGAAATGGTCCGCCATTGTTCGTTATCCAAAGATACTGGATTTGAAACACTGGCTGGTGCGAGATTCCCTTTGAATAGGCTGAGGTTGGATCCACCCTTTTTAGGGTCGTCAGCATTGTACCGAGGCTTCGGATTATGCAAATGACGATTTTTGGCTTCGTAGTGTGCTGTCACGAAGTTTGCCGCCTCCTCAGTGATGAATGCCTCAGCCATCGATGCTTCAATTCTACGTTTATTTTTACATTTTTGTCGAAGTGTCTTCTGCATCCTCTTAGTTGGGTAGCACCAACGATTTTGCACGGGCCCCCCCAATCTTGCCTCGGTCGGGAGATGCAAAATCAAATGTTGCATTGGATTAAAGAAGCCCGGTGGAAAGATCTTCTCTAACTTGCAGATCAACTCCGGCGCCAACTCTTCCATTTCTTCTAGCACGCCAGGCGATAGTTCTTTCGCACAAAGAACACGGAAGAAATAGCTGAGTTCTGCCAGTACTAGCCATTCATCCTCAGGGATGAAGCCACGCAACATCACCGGCATTACCCGCTCAATCCATATGTGCCAATCATGACTCTTGAGACCAAATATCTTCAATTTATCAAGACTGGCTCCCCTCTGTAGATTCGCTGCATACCCATCGGGGAACATCAACTGCATTTTCACCCACAAGATAATTTCCCTCATAGCTGGCCTTCCAAGATTGAACCATGCCTTTGGCTTCGTCCAGTTCTGCTTTCCTTTCGGTTCTTTCATGTTTTGTAACGGCCTGTCACATAGCGCCTCCAGATCGACTCTAGCCTTAGTATTATCCTTTGACTTCCCATCTATGCCGAACAATGTACCAAAAAGTGCCTCGGCGATATTCTTCTCAGTGTGCATCACGTCGATGTTGTGTGGGCAAAGGAGGTCTTTGAAGTAAGGCAGATCCCATAAGCATGTTTTGTGAGTCTAGGCGTGCTTAGAATTATACCCCTTGAAGTACCCTGGACGCTCTGGATCTGGCTCGAGAGCGTTTAACTGATTCAGGGTCTGTTGGCCTGTCAATGCATGTGGTGCAGAATTTTTGTCAACTCTACCTCTGATGAAGTTCTTCTTGTCTTTCCTGAACTTATGGCGAGGATTCAGGAACTGTCTATGCATGTCGAAGCAAGAAAACTTGCGACCGGCCTGAAGCCAACGAAACTCAAGAGCTCCCTTGCATGTGGGGCACGGGAACCTTCCATGCACACACCAGCCAACGAATAGCGCATACGCCGGCAAGTCATGCGTCGAGTACATGTACCAGACACGCATTATGAAGTTCCGTTTGCTATAGGCATCGTATGTCTTGAACCCATTATCCCAGGCTTCTTGCAATTCGTCCTTAAGCGGTTGCATATACACATTCATATTTTTCCCCGGATAGTTGGGCCCTGGAATTATCAACGTCAGGAAAATGTTCTTTCTTTGCATAATCTGTCCGGGGGGGGGAGATTGAGTGGAAATACAAATACGGGCCAACAACTGTATTGGGCTGCCGTCATACCAAACACACTGAACCCATCCGTGCTGATGCCGACTCGAGGATGCCTCAGATCTGCCGCTTTGTCACCATGTAATTCATCAAACTTTTTCCACGCAACACCATCCGATGTGTGTACAATCATCAGATTCCCATCTGCATCTAGTTCGGTTCTTTTGCCCGTTTTGTGCCATGTCATCTGTCTGGCCGTCTCTTCGACCATGAAAAGACGTTGAAGTGTTGGTACGATTGGCATATACCGAAGAACACTAACGGGGATTTTGGTATGTGTCTTCTCACCCATACCGTTGTCTACCACAACATACCTGGAAGACTTGCAAATGGGACAACAGTTCAAGTCCGCATAGTCAAGCCTAAACAAGACACATCCTTTCTCACAGGCATGTATCTTATCATAGGGCATCTTCAGTGCACGGAGGATTTTGTCCGACTGGTACAGGTTTGCAGGCATTACATGGCCTTTGGGTAGAAAGCGTCCAAATACTGTAATCATTGCATCGTAGCATTCTCTGCCCAAGTTGAACTGAGCCTTCAGAGCCATTACTTGTGAGATGGCATCCAACTGACAAAGCTCAGTGTGCTCATGGAGCGGACGTTTTGAAGACTCCAACATTTCATTGAAGGCCTTTGCAGATTCCTCCATCTCCTCGTCCGAATCCCGAGCATCATCAAAGTCTTAAACCATGTTTTCCATACTGGTACCATGCTCGTCGGTGCGACGACGATCCACCTCAGCTCGGTCACGTTGGGCAGACTCACCATGAAATGTCCACACCGTATAATCGGGCGTAAAACCACTCTTCTGCAGGTGTTTGCCCATTTCAGCCTCTGTCCTCTTTTCCCAATTGCCGCACCGTAAACAGGGGCACCAGGTTTTCCTCTGGCCATTTGCAAATGCGGCTCGCACAAACCCCTTGGTTTTTGTGAACCATTCAGTGCTCCATTTGTTCTGACCAGTGTGACCGGTGTACATCCACGCACGATCACTCATCTTGACTTTCAGAGCTACTAGACACACAACAAATATATATATATATATATATAATTCACCATGTATGTATTCATCAGTTGATCTACTTTGTCAATTTTATTACGTCCATGCAACCTACACTCTAATAGGTAATGATAGGTCCTAATCCCACCCGAGTATGTTTAGATTGGGTTCATTTTCCCATGCTATGCCCCGGATCCTACGCAAAATTTCGGCAGCACCTCCCCGCTGTTCTCCTGATACACGTCTCTGCAATAAACAGAGAGGATGTGTACCCGGAGAACAACAGGGGAGGCACTGACGAAATTTATGCGTCGGATCCGGAGCAAAGCATATGGGAAAACGAACCCAATCTAAACATACTCGGGCTGTCCATGGATAGCGTTGGACAATTCGAAAGAATCAAGGTTATAAATATGCAAATGCATGCATATTTATAACTATGACGCTTTCGAACGGGAGACACATATTGGTTACGCATACTGATGATTCAAGACACATATATATCTAGCTATCAAGTTTCATCGGAATAGATCAAATAATTAATGGGGGAGGAGGACATGTCATTTGTGCTCACCCACGAACGAAGGGGCAGAGCTCGTCAAACGAACGGCGAGGTCGTCGAACACCAAACCTCGCAGCGATGAAACAACTGCACATTTAAAACTACCCGATCAACACAATTATATATGATGTTTTTCATAAGAAAATCGAAAGATATATGACCTAACTAATAATTCACAAATATATGACCCCGTCGGCTTCTGGAAGGCGAAAGAACACCTTTTCGGGGTCGGGGTCTCGGGGTCTCGGGGTCGGGGTGTCGGGTCGGGGTGCCGGGTCGGGGTCGGGGTGCCGTGTCGGTGTCGGGGTCGGGGTGTCGGGTCAGGCTCGGGGGCGGGGTGTCGGGGTCGGGGTCGGGGTCGGGGTCGGGGACTCGGGGTCGGGGCTTCGGGGTGTCGGGGGTGTCGTGTCGGGGGTCGGGGTGTCGTGTCGGTCTCGGGGTGCCGTGTCGGGGTCGGGGTGTCGTGTCGGTCTCGGGGTGCTGTGTCGGGGTCGGGGTCTCGGGGTCGGGGTGTCGGGTCGGGGTGCCGGGTCGGGGTCGGGGTGTCGTGTCAGTGTCGGGGTCGGGGTGTCGGGTCAGGCTCGGGGTCGGGGTCGGGGTCGGGGTCGGGGTCTCGGGGTCGGGGTGTCGGGGGTGTCGTGTCGGGGGTCGGGGTGTCGTGTCGGTCTCGGGGTGCCGTGTCGGGGTCGGGGTGTCGTGTCGGTCTCGGGGTGCCGTGTCGGGGTCGGGGTCTCGGGGTCGGGGTGTCGGGTCGGGGTGCCGGGTCGGGGTCGGGGTGCCGTGTCGGTGTCGGGGTCGGGGTGTCGGGTCAGGCTCGGGGTCGGGGTGTCGGGGTCGGGGTCGGGGTCGGGGTCTCGGGGTCGGGGTGTCGGGGGTGTCGTGTCGGGGGTCGGGGTGTCGTGTCGGTGTCGGGGGTCGGGGTGCCGGGTCGGGGTCGGGGTGCTGTGTCGGTGTCGGGGTCGGCGTGTCGGGTCAGGCTCGGGGTCGGGGTGTCGGGGTCGGGGTCGGGGTCGGGGTCGGGGGTCGGGTTCTCGGGGTCGGGGTGTCGGGGGTGTCGTGTCGGGGGTCGGGGTGTCGTGTAGGTGTCGGGGTGCCGTGTCGGTGTCGGGGTGCCGTGTCGGGGTCGGGGTGCTGTTTCGGGGTCGGGGCTTCGGGGTGTCTCGTCCTCCTCCTCCTCCTCTTCTTCTTCTTCTTCTTCTTCTTCTTCTTCTTCTTCTTTCTCCTCCTCCTCCTCCTCCTCCTCCTCCTCCTCTTCTTCTTCTTCTTCTTCTTCTTCTTCTCCTCCTTCTCCTCCTCCTCCTCCTCCTCCTCTTCTTCTTCTTCTTCTTCTTCTTCTTCTTCTTCCCCCTTCTACTTAACCTAAACCTAAACTAAAAACCTAAACTAATTAAAACTAAACTATTTAAACTAATTAAACCTAAACTTAAACAGAAAAAACAAAAAAACAGAAAAAAAACAAAAAACAGAAAAAAAAATAGGGAGGAGGGGCTCACTGTGGGGGGCGGCGATGGGTCGGGGAGGGGCCGGCGACGGAGGGCCGGGGCAGGGCGGTGGAGGAGGCGGGGCGGCGGGGGCCCGACCGGCGGGGGGCCGGGGCGGGGCGGCGGGGGCCCGGCTGGCAGGGGGCCGGGGCGGGGCGGTGGAGGAGGCGGCGGGGGGCGCGGGGCGGCGGGGGGCCGGGACGGCGAGGGGCCGTGGCGGCTGTGGGCCGGGGCGGCGGTGGGGCGCGGGGCGGCGGGGGGCCGGGGCGGGGGGCGGTGGGGCGGTGGGGCGACGGGGCGGCGGGGGGCGACGGGGCGACGGCGCGCGGCGGGCGGCGGCGGCGGCGGGGTGGGAGGAGAAGGGCGCGAGGACGAAGTGAGTAACGGGCGGGGGGTACGTGCCGTTAGTCAAGTGCCTTCTTTGCCGTCCGCCAGCCTTTGCCGTCCGCCTTTTTGCCTCTTTGCCGTCTGCTAGCGGACGGCAAAGAGGTGGGCCGTTATGATTTTTTCAAACGAGCGGGGGGTGGGGGCCACCACACTCTTTGCCGTCTGCCAGCGGACGGCAAAGATTCTTTGCCGTCCGCTGGCAGACGGCAAAGAGCTGGCGGATGGCAAAGAGCTTCTTTGCCGTCAGCCTTTTCTTTGCCGTCTGTTTATGTGTAGCTGATGGCAAAGAGCTTCTTTGCCGTCAGCTAGCAGACGGCAAAGAGCTGGCAGATGGCAAATTAGCTGATTCCAGTAGTGTACATGTGATTTACCTCTATTATAAATCCTCGAGTACTGTGTGTGTCAGCATACCGATCCAGGGATGACACTTAAGCACAGAGACTTGATCCATTCGGGTCGGGTCGCTACACTGGACAAATAAAATTACAGGGGAGTTGGAGACAAAGTTGTGAGAAGGCTTAGAAATCAATATAAAACTTATGCTCTTAGTACCAACGTCGATCCTTCTTCGAGGAAACATTTGGTTCATAGCCAATTGTGTGATAAAATTGCACCAACATGAAAGAAGACTGCGTCTCCAACGCAACCAAGGTGAACTGACGAAGGATATCATCTTTGTGGGTAACAAGCAAAGAGCACTGATGGAAGACAGCTTGTTTTTCATTGAAAATCGATCAGGTTCACTAGCCGACGCAACCATGAGGCGCAACCATGAGCATCGATAGGTCATCGTGGTGATGCATCATCCATTTGGCCTCAAGTTTGGGTGAGGCACCTATAAAGTTCGACAAATCCTCACTGTGGTCTGTTTCTTCTCAGTAATCAAGCTCGAGGAAGGAAGAACCACGTGGCAGAGGATAGTGAGACGGAACAACAATGGCCATCCAATTTTGTGCAGTTCCACTAAAATTCAGGAAGACATGCCCGGGTATGGAGATACGCATCGCTGTTTCCAAAAATATAAAAAAGGGATATAGTGTTGTTACTTTGTTTTACAAGATTAACAACGACATCTCAATTGTCAATAAGAATTATGAAAAGTACACCAACAAACAGAAGCATCATGATTATCTTGATGGGAACTAAACCAGGATACCCGAGAAAAAAGAGCATTTCTTCATTTAACCAGTGATAGTATTAGATTAGCAGCAGCAATAGGAGCATATGGACAATGACCGCACAACCACCATTTTCTTTTTGTCAAAACAACATGTATAACTCCACTGAGGCATAAATCAGGACAACTTTTCAAGTGGCATTTCCTCAATAATAGTAGGTGATGTTGGACCAGCCGACGAACCCTAGCTACTATACATGGGGAGCTGGGGAGTAGTCGCATAGAAGAAAACCCGCATGCACGACCTGGGGAGCTGGACCAGTACAAGAGATTATACCTCAGGTGGGCGAGATGTCGCTTAGGCGGGCGGGCGGGATCTGCCCACACGACGGCAGCGAACAAGGGCGCGGAGGACCTTCGACCGCGCCAGTGCCAGCTCCGAGAGGACGGTGTGCATCGGCTTCCTCCATCGCCGACGGCGACAACGTCAACGCTGCAGCTCCTCACCTCCCGCAGCGGATCGGATTCGGCCAGATCTGTGACCACCGGTAAGGAGAGAGATAGTGTGGACATTGTCATCTTGTTTTGATATGGAGAGGGTGAGAGAGCGAGACGCGAGAAACTCTATCGAACAAGAGGCTATAATGGAGTAAAAAACTCTCTCCATAGCAGTGGTTTTAAATAGAATACACGCGTTCCCAGAAAAAAGAAACAAAAACTGGCGGACAATTTTTTAATGTACCAAGAAAGAAAAGTCGATCAAAAACACGCCCCCGCTTCTAGGTCGAGAGAGTTGTCGCGCACACACACATAGACATAGACATGCATATCCGTGTTTACGTAAAATTCCATTTCCATCTCCATCTCCAATCATATTTGTCCAACTGGCACATTATTTATGTTGTTAATTATATACGCGGCAATATTAACGTACAACATCCCTTGTTTGCGGGCGTCCGGGCCGCGGCCACGGCCGCTCCTGACTAACCCGAACTCTCTTCATCACCCGCGCATGCTTCCCGCCCGAAACGGTCAGTGCCGCATTCATGCCCGGCCAGAGCGGACACGACCTCTCACTGGCGCCGGCATTGAAGCGGCGCGCCGGCCGAGAGAGCGTCGCCCGCGCCGCTTCCTGGTGCACGCGACTGCTCCGCGTTAAAAGGTCGCAATAGCCGGCCACAACATGCATATAAAAAGTTCTTGGGAGTCCATGCTACAGCTAGCTGTCCTCCCCCAACTCGTCAATCTCTTCTAGTAGTGCTAGTACTCCATGGCGCGATCCATCGAAAAGCAGGCGGGAAAGTTATCGAGTTTGCGGTGAATGGCATGTCGAGCGATAGTGTGGGGTCGAGCCGTGGAGGAGGGTGAGACACGAACACGACAGACGTGATTTAAACGTTGGTTTTGCTCGATGGCGCGATCCAACGAAACGAAACGTTGGTTTCTCTACATTTCCATTTTTTCTCCGGAAAAACGAAAAATTTCCACTCCATTTTCATTCCTACTCCAAGGTTGCCCCGTTACAACAGTCCATAAAATACAAAGGAAAACTAACACGCATGCTGATGCATCTGAATGATTCACAGATAATAGCCAATATTACTTCATAACTAAAGACAAAACTTGTGAGAGCGTGTACGAAAGAAAAACTACTGATGGGGTCACGAATTAAACCCTAAACCCTAAACAAGATTTAATTTCCTGGCCAGGTAGAACCTGTCGAAGGAAAGACGGCTGACACCCTTGGATCATATGATGCTTTTGTGCAGTTTCACTAAAATCGAGCTGAGCATCCCTGATGGCAAAGATATTGAAGAAGTGTGATTAGAATAATAGTACTGGCACTAGTTCATGAGACATAAACTCATCACAAGTAGAAGCCGGTAGAAGTAGAGAAAGATCGACATGGAGATGGAGCTACGTGGGGAGCTGCGGCAGTGGAGCAAGTCGGCTCCAAAAGGAAGATGGACTACCTGGGACGTCGGGCTGTAGCTAGAAGGGCAGTTGGGATGCGTCATCGGCCCATACCGCGGTGACCCCCGATTGGGACGCACCGACTGTGAATTTTCTCCCTCGCCGATGTCGACCGCGTCTACGCAGAACATTGTTCCCTTCCCCCAGCTGCGGGATCAGGCCGGATATGTGACCAACGGTGTGGCCACCGTCGTTCTATGCTTGTGAAGAGAGAAACCCAAGCAAGCAGGCTTGTAGCTTAGGCTCCTACTATTGTATATATAGTGGTTTTATTTTTCTCTCCATATCAACCATTTTATATTGCGTACGTGTCATTGAAGAGTGAAATGATGGTTGCTTCTTCCGACTAACTTACTGTGTGATTTGACTGCTCCTTTAGTGGCCCCTACACGTACTCCCCCTATGTGTATGCAACAGTCACACGTACATATGGACGCAAAAACGCGTGCGACGCCCTAATGCATGCATGTCCGAGCGCACGACGGAACACACACGGTCACGCTCAAGTGCTCAACCTACACGTATAAACACCGGAAAATGTATATATTGAGCGCAATGAGCGTATTATGAAGTCCACTGACCGTATTTTTACAAATATACAGTGAGAGACAGTGTATTTATCTCGTTTGAAATTAAGCCATATTAACCGGAGAGGAGGCAGTATGGACTAGCATTACATTGATGTGTCCCGTCAACTTGTCGAACGAGGAGAAGCTTGCAGGACGGGAGAAGCTTGCGCGCGATGGCTCGCAGGACAAGGAGAAACTTTTGACTAATGCAAGCTCTCCCTCGCTCAGGTGGTGGACGTGCAACAGTTAATTCGGTGTCAGATTGCCAGAAGCATACACTATACAAGTACTATTATTGTCCGACTTCCCGAAGAGGCGAACAACCAAGTGCAAAGTTTACTAGTACTAGTACTACTACTATAGTCTATAGAGGTATGTACTATACTAGTACTAGGAACCGGATGGGGGAGCGTCTCCACTCTTATTATATTTTTAAAATGTGATAAAGCAATCTTCAACACATTTGGTTCTCTTCGAGGGTTCTCGCAGGTGATAATGGAAGTTGATTGCATGGAACACTCGCCACAATTCTCACTTAATTCTGGCTCATATCCTATTACAAATAGGAGCTCTCGGTAATATTTCCTCTTTTTTTGTTATTCAGCATGTAAACAGGTCGGCAAACCTTGCGGCGCATCTTTGTGCGAACCGTGCTTGCTGCACTTTGAATGTGGCCGAGAGCTGGCTTGATGAAACACCTCGCTTCCTACTTCTTTTTTTGCGGGGTACCTCGCTTCCTAGTGACTAGTGTCTTGGCTGATCATCCTAAGAATGCTTATATATGAATAAAGCTCTCTCATTTACCCGCAAAAAAAGATTAAGCCATATTAACCGGAAAGGAGGGAGTATGGACTAGCACTACTTTTTGGTGTGTCCCGTCAACTCGCAGAACGAGGAGAAGCTTGCAGGACAAGGTGAAGCTCGCTTATGCCTTTTGACTAATGCAACCTACCCTCGCCCAGGCGGTGGACATGCATCAGTTCATTCGGTGTCAGATTGCTAGAGGCATACACTGTAGTACTGAACATGTGGAGTACCATCATTGTTCGACTTCACGAAGAGGCGAAGAGCCAAGCGCAAGGTTTAGTAGTACGAGTAGTACTACTACTAGAACCCCATGGTGGAGCTTATGTACTCTTATTTTTTTAATCTCTAATAAAGTACGCATTTATTCTGGAGAAGGGCGGAAAATGGTAGCCCAACATGTAATGTTGATATCGATCAACCGTGCTCAAATATATCTTGGCCTCCGTGCGATCCCGTCTGTGTGTTCTCGCTCCTCGTCTCTCTCAAGGAACGGCGGGTTGGCCATTTTTCCCTCAATTGAGATCGATTTGCTCACACTTCGGTCCCACATGTCAGTGATCTGCCAACAGGAGGTGCGTTGACCGACTGGCCATATGCGTACTTGGTTTTGCACGTTCATACAACTCCTCCATCTCTCACAGTTTACATGGCGCGCTTCATTATGATGCATTTCTCTCAATGCATTTCCACCACCAGAGAGACTTTAGACGCGTTTGGTTTAATGCTCAATTAATTAGGGCGTGGTAACCGCAATCAAGTCCACAATTTTCTCTCGATGTAGTACGTAGTGGAGTAAGTGCATGCATGTGTGTACCCGGGGTGGAAGCACTGCATGCATGTGTGTACGCATTATTTCCTAGAGTAATAGACGTCGTGCTATAAGAGCAAGTATCATAGAGCTGAATCAGCGGGCTATAAGGAATAAACTACTATATTTCTGCTTAATTGGGCCACATAATAAAAAGTAGTACACTCTTTTGATCTACTATTGTACATGTTAGCTATAAGATGGGCTGTAGATGACATGGCACTGACTTATAGCCAGCAGCTGGCTATACTATTAACCATGCTCTAACTACCAATGCTATTTTTCAGGCCGATCGCTAGTCGCCTTGGTCCCAGAGATTTTTCTTTTTCTGAAGCGCGCTTATAAACAGTGACGGATGGAGTAGTATGAGTGGATTCAAATAAGAGCGTATTGATGGTTGCTTCTTCCGAGCAACTTACAGTGGGAAAGGTGGGGCTTATGATTTGACTGCTCATTACTCACTATTAATGTGGCGCAATGACCGGGCCGAGTCTCCCATGCGGCTGTGCACTACCCCCTCGGTTCTTAAATATACTCCGGAGTATTTGTCTTTCTAGAGATTTTAACGAGTGACTACTCAAATATTTGTCATTTTAGAGATTCAAATGGACTACTACATACGGATGTATATAGACATATTTTAGAGTGTAGATTCACTCATTTTGCTCCGTATGTAGTCACTTGTTGAAATCTCTAGAAAGACAAATATTTAGGAATGGAGGGAGTACACATACGAAGAAAAATGATTGAATCTACACTCTAAAATATGCCCATTTGAAATTTGTAAAAAGACAAATATTTAGGAACGAAGGAGTATAATTTTGTGCATGACACATGGACCCGGATGCCAAAGAGGCTTCTGGCAATGCTATCAAGCTTCCAGCATTTGTTTACATAATTGATGTTCCATACAAATAATTTTCTAGTGACATGAAATTGTACAATGGTGTGAGCTTTCAGCTTTTGTTTCGTGTGTCTTGCCATCGATGCTCTTTCGAAAACAATAAAAAACTAACTTCCTTGCTAATGCATCTCAATTATTAACAGATCAGAGCTAATATTTACATCACAACTGAAGACAAAGTTGTGAGAAGGTGTTAAATTAAAATTGATCCATGATTTCATTGGCAGCAACGTCCCCCAGCTCTGTCTAAATCAACAAGGCATGTTGGAAAAAAAGTAGCTGTCTGGAGCATGCAACATTCCAATCATTTTGTGCAGTTCCACTAAAATAGAGCTGAGCGTCCCTGTTCCGAAGATATTAAGTGTGATTACGATAGTAGAGGACTGCTGATGAAACAATAAACACACAAATAGAAGCCGGTCACCTTTGCAGTCTCTCTTAAGACTAACTAGTTGGAGAAGATTAGGCTCAGAGTTGGATGAGGAGGATAGGGCAAAACCAATCCACCTTTGTGCAGTAGCACTGAAATGTAGAGACGTTGCCCGTGTGACATTTTAGTACAACTGCACAAAACACTCTTAAGAAAAAAGTGATTTGTGCAGTTCACCAAAAGGTCGCAATAGCAACGAGGTGAAATGGATAGCCCTGTTTGCAAAAAAGAGGTAGAAAGGAAACAATTACTGGCCAATAACAGTTGATGACACATGCGACGACAAAAAAGAAGCATATTCCTTGTCCTAAGGGAAGATAACAACATGGTTGTTTTTGTCTAAAAGAGTGTGAGGACGAGATTGCAATATGGAAAGTACGCCGGACAAGCTACGTGTTGGGCAAAGAACTATGGAAGATCCACATGCAGCAACGTGGGAAGACGGGCAGTGGAGCAAGGCCGGAGGGGATACTTGGAGGTCGTCGGGATGTAACTAGGTGAGCGGCGGCGGGCGGAATCTGCCCATACTGCAGCAGCGAGCAGGTGGCGTAGGCCCTACCGCGCCGGAGCTTGGTCAGAGAGAACGGCGTGTACCGCAAATCGGGACGTGCTGCCTCGGCGCCGTCGCACGGAGAAACGATGCACATCCTCCCTTTCCGCCGGCGGACGGGATGCGGTTGGATCAGTGACCAACGATGAGAGAGAGACAGAGAGAGGCCACCGCAGCCTTGTGTGAGATACTCTGAAGAGAGACAAACCAGGCAGGTAGACTCCATTGTATATAGTGGAGCGGACTACCTTTTTCTCCATAAAAATTGTTTTATATTATGTGTACATGCCATTGAGCGATATAACTTTATTTAAAAATAACGCGCCAACGCATCAAGTCGAACTTTGTTTCGTGCACGCGTGGTACACGACCTCCGTAGGTAAACAACCGCTACACACGTTCAAATTAGCATGTGGGCTGCCATTTCGTACAGAAATGAGCTCCACCGTGTACCCGCGTGGGTGTGGCTGGGCATGAAGCGTGAGTACGTGCACGGTGCACCTATTCTCTTCTTGTATATGTACACCACCTACGTGGGGTTGCGTGAGAGAGATACAAACATAGAGAGATATAGTGTGTGGGTTCATGAGAGTTTTTTGGGGGGGGGGTCAATAAAAAATGTAACATATGCAATGTGTGTGAAATAGAGTCCTGGATATATCATATATATAGAGGGGTCGATCCACGAGAAGAGAGCGGAGGTATCATCGGCTTGAGTTGTCCATAGAATCAAAGAGAGGGGTGATGTGTGTGTGTGTGTGCGTGTGCAATCGATAAAGAGTGCCATCGAATTTGTGTGTGCCCACGTCAAAGATATAGAGTGGATGGCCTACTAGAACATGAGAGGGGACAGGTGCAGTTTGTCTCTGTGGCATGGATACCTACCTACAGCGCTCGACTATCGGTGTGTGGTGGGGGGGGGAGGGAGGCCTAATTAACTATAGAGGTACAATGGCTGGTATATGTGTGGAGGAGGAGAGAGGCCTACCTCATGTATTAAGGGAGATCGATCTACCTCATGTATTAACGGAGATCGATCGGCATCCATGCATATGTGTAGGAGAGGAATAAGGTTGGGAGAGAGACAGAGCTAGAGTGTTGGAGGGGGTGGTAGTGGAGTTGCTTCTAACAAATGGTGGGATAGGCTTGCTAGACAAACGGAGGGCACGCCTGCAATATCAATAAGAGAGGGGATGGCTGCCTGTATGTGCACGTGCGTGTGAGAGACGGGTCAAGAGGCATGCACGAATGATGAGGGGGGACGATACGGCTGTGGTAAGCAGACGTAACTACATAGGAGATCAATCGTCCTTTGTCATAGAAAGGAGAGACATAAATTGTGAGGTACGTCGACCGATGGGGGGGAATAGTTAAAGTCGACCTAGGTATATGTT
The DNA here is from genome assembly GCF_002575655.3 of Aegilops tauschii subsp. strangulata. NCBI lineage: Eukaryota > Viridiplantae > Streptophyta > Magnoliopsida > Poales > Poaceae > Aegilops > Aegilops tauschii. Next base: position 293,169,829 of record NC_053038.3, read on the forward strand.
GGGAGATTGATCGGTATACATGCATGTGTGTGTTAGAAGCAAATGAGGCACGGGGAGAAGGATAGAGAGAGAGAGGGATGCATCTAGGAGGTGGTGCGAGAGTCATACTATATCGATGGGGAAGGAGTGTGTGAGTACGAGATCGATGAAAAGAGTGGTGGGAGTGAGGCATGGACGATGATAAGAGAAGAGGGGAAGCTGGTGTTTGTGCTAGGCACACCTGGCTAGAGAGGCATATCGATCGATGTGTGTCGTAAAGAAGGAGCTGGGGGGCCTACACACACCGTGGGTGAACGACCTAAAGTGAAAAGACGAATTTGCATGATGGAGCTAGAGAATGCTGAGGGAGGGTGAGAGGGATGCGGGAGTGTGCATGCACGAGAGAAAGTTAGTGCTAGCTACAAAGACAAGAGGATTGTGTGGGTGTAAAAGACGAATAAAGATCATACTTCATTATAAAAAGCGAATTCGGATATTTGAAGAATTTATCATAGTGTTTTAAACCGATGCATGTGTGAATATATATAACGGTGATACACATGGTGTGGTTATGAACATGTCATACTACATATAATATATTTTATCTCTACTCTTATGAAAAACGGAGTTGTTGATGATGGTGTGCCTGCCATCCTACAATATAGGCCGTCCGATTTATATCTGGCGGATAGGAAGGAAACTATGGCAATTTCGAAAAAAGATACCCATACCCCTCTCCATATTTGCAAATTAGGCCTCCCCTTGGTCATGTTGATGTTCTGTGGAACGCATGGGCATCTTGCTAGTACTACTTATAATATATAGAACATTGATCATAATTTGGGCTAATGTGTGGCTTTTGCAGCTCAGGTCTAAATACTTGTCATAATGTAGGGGCGGGGCACTATACTATGTGTGATAAACACGGTGTACGTATGGAACATGGTTTAGATTATGAATATATAGTTAGTACATCAAATGTACTATTATTTGGAATCAACATCAAGTGTATTCAAAAAATAGAATCCGAGTTCATGTAGTACACATAGTTCATATCTATCTCTATAGTAATCATGTGGTGTGTTCTTAAGGTAATGCAAGAATGATCGTTGAAGTTGGCAACAATCATGATTGTAGATTCTTATTGAAATAGAGAAACGAATTCAAATTCAGTTCGAATTGCAGCGGTAATATAGACATTTGGAATGCACTAAAATGTTGGTATGGGTAGGTTACATGCATTATACAGCAAGCGAAAAAATTTCATTGGACAAACATGGATTCATACTCCCTCCTTCCATCTATATAGGGCGTAATGCGTTTTTTAAGACCGCCTTTGACTATTGACAAGATTAATAGTACATGACATGCACAATGTGAAAATTATATCTTTGAAAGAACCTTTTAGAGACGAATTTAACGGTGTGCTTTGTGTAAGTTGCATGTCATATATTATTGCTCTAATATTTGGTCAAAGTTAGCATCGAAAAACGCATTAGGCCCTATATAGATGGAAGGAGGGAGTAGCTTTAAATAGCATTTTTATAGTAAAATGGGGCAAGACTCTCTCTTTGTGTGGTGTGAATAGTTTTATTTTTTTCGTTTTCTTTTTGGTTGAGGGAAGTGCGAATTAATTTGGTACGTACAAGTACAATATTACACGTTAGGCTTGTCCCTAAAATTAAACCCGCACCTTGTTATATCCCTAAAATTCAGATATCGTGCTCCCAAAACTGGCGCCTTCACAACCCGCGCCTTGCTATCCCGAAATTACAACGCGCGCGAAAACTCCCTCCAGCTGCCAAATCCCGACACACAAAATCCCCCTTCTAACCCTGAGCCGAAAGGGCCGCCAGTTCAAATCGGTGGGGGGTACTTTTGTAACACACCCTACATTTTGGACAAGCGCGTCCCTAAGTCATGGTTCACCCCCTCCCATCGCCTCCTTTTTGCCATTCGAAATCCCAGGCCGCCATAACCACTCCGCTCCAGCCGCGAAACTCCACCCTCCTCCGTCCGCCACCTCACCGCTACCCAGCCGGAGCCTCTTCCGCGACGGCGTCGTCCACCGCAACAGCTCGACGTCCCTCGTCCACCTCCCCGGATGAGGATCCGTCGTCCATCTCGTCGTCCCGCCGATTCAGTCGCCCCGTCCTCCACCTCCAAGGAGCTGCTCCGACGATCGCCTCGTCTATCGCAGCTGCTCCATCCCCACAGCGCCACCTTAACCTGCTCCACCGGAACCGTAGCATCCTCACCGACTCCTCGGACGAAGCCGAGGCCTACTCGGCGCCACCCAAGAGGTTGTAAACTCATCACGTCGCACCTTCTCCTTAACTCGACCTCTCGACGCCGATGGTGCTCCATCCCACACCCCCATGGACTGGCTACCTTGAAGCCGGCACCGCAGGCGACATCTCCACGGCGGCTCTACCCCAGTGCGAGGCCCCTTCGGCGGCGGCGGCCATACCAGCCGGATCTGCTGCTGCTGCTCCGGCTCTCGCTCGCTCGCGCTGCTGCTGCTGCTCCGGCTCTCGCTCGATCGCTCGCTCGCCCAGCTGCTACTGCTCCGGCCCTCGCTCACTCGCTCGCACTGCTGCTGCTCTCCCCCTCGCTCGTGCTGCTGCTCTGCTCTGATTTAGCTACACTTCAGTCGACTGAATCGACTTTTGGGTCAGTCGATTTTTAGGGGGTGGGGGGCTCGCCGGAGTTAAGGAAGAACCACCCGCAGCGGGGACAGGGGATCGCCGGAGAGGTACTCCACTATCTATCTTAGGGTTCAGGGCGGGGGGCGGGGGGCCTACATGCTGGCCGGGGCGGCGGCGGACCGGCGGTGGGGAGTTGTTTCGTGGCGGCGAGGCGGCGCTGGGGCCGGTGGTTTGGCCGGTGGTGGCTGGCGGCTCAGGGGGTGCAGGTTGAAGATGAACTACATGCCCTCCCTAAACTACATGTCAAGTGCCTCTCTGCTACCATTGCATTCAGTTTCGACAGTAACATTCAGATTCCACAGTAAATTTCAGTTTCGACAGTTAAGTTCAGAGTCAACAGTTTTTACCTCATTTTTTGTAGTCAGGAGGTTTTTGGTGATGTAAATTTTACATCTATTTTACATCATCTATTGGAGATGCTATTATAATCCAACTTGAGATTGATGATGTATGTCTTGTGCTGCTTCAACCTTGACGTCTTACGGCTCACCAGAGCTGCTCCAATGACAGAACGATCCATCACAACAGAGCAGTGCCCTTGACGCCGTCTACAGATTCCTCAGATCTTCCTCCACACCTCCGACAGCCACCTCTGCCTCAACTGCTTCAGCGACCAACCCAATGATGCTGAGGTCGACACGGCTACGGCAAAGCGGTTGTACACTTGTTGCATCACTTATTACTATACATTCATGTCGATCCATTAGGGCTATTTTGGTTCAACGGAAAAACATAGCAATAGGGAATTTTCCAATGGCACTTTACTATTCAATTATTCATGCATTTTGTTGAAAGGAATGAGGCAAAACATCCACCTGGACCTACTTTTCAAAATCCTATGCATGAAAAAAAGACCAAGTGCATTAGTGGCAGAATAACATTCTAACCATACACGCTTTCATATGGTTTCACTTTATTTTGGCCATGTTTCTTTGCATTCCTCTGCTCTTGCAGTTCCTGTAAACCAAACACCCAAGTTGACAGAAATCCTGTGTTGACAAATGCTCTGTTTACCATGTGCATTCCTACCCTATTCTGGTGTTTTTCCTATCCCTGCGTTTTTAGAATCATGCAAGCCAAATGAGCCCTTACAGAATTACTTCAGTTACACATAGGTGTCGAAGGGAACTTTGTGTGGTTTGTCATGCTCCTGCCGCGACGTCGTCCACCTCACCTGAGCTGCTCCACGACAAAAACATCCACCAAACCAGACACCATGACTCCTGACCGTCTTTTGCCACCTCAGATCTCCTTCCCTACCGCCGGCACCGACTGCAACGGCATCACCATCATCGACTCAGAAGATGAACCTGAGGAGTACACGGGTCCACAAGAGAGGTCACACTCTTTTGTTTCTGCTTATGTTATGCATTGCTTAAAATTACCTGGTACTTTATTGTCCTATTCACCTCTTGGACTCCAAGTCAGGTCCAAATTAATGTTCAAACATGATTTCTAAGTTACTGGTGGGGCACATATCGAGGAAGCAATGAATAGTATCTTTTTCTAATACCTGGTTCACCTAGGGTATGCCTATGTTGTTCATCTTGGGTGGGAAACAAATAGTAAAGCAATCATCATCTGTCTTTTTATTAAATTAAAGCAATCATCAGCCTGCTATCATTATTTTTGGATCCATCCACTGGTTGTTACCATCACTCTAAATTTTTGCATGCTCTCCTTACATAATCTCACCATATTTTTTTTCGTATGCATGTCAGATATTGTACACAGTCATGCTGAACATGTAGATAAAAAGAGAATATTTTTGCGCGGCAATACAATGTCATGCAGACATCGCTCCATGGTGGGTTCAATGGCAAACCCTCCCCACCCCTCTCCAGATTGTAATCCAGAGGAAGATAGCTGTTCTGAGGCGGATTCAGATGCCGCTGACCACTCCTATTTACCCCCCAAGGTGTTTGCTCTACCTTGGCATGATGATGTTAGTCATATCATGCATATGTTGCCTTGAAGTGCCTACTTTTGACATCATATATGTCATCTGCTTAGTTTAGACATGTTCTGTAATGCCACCTGTTTAGTTTCTATATCATATATGGGAATTATGCAGTCTCATGTCTTTTAGCCAGCCATAATATATGTGAAATGTGCAATGCCATCCTGTTTAACCAGACATCATATATTTGAATGATATCTTGCCCATCCTTTTCTTCATTATATTTCCATTTGTCGACAATGTTTGTACATTAAACCACTCTTCCTGTGAATCAGCCATTTAGGTGGGACATGGAAAAATCTGGAGTGAAAACAAGGCCTTCAGAGCAGACAGTGCTACCTGTCGAAGCAGATCTCTTGTTGGGTCCCGGTAGCTCCTCGGAGATGGCTTCAGAGACAGATGACCAGTCCTATTCCCCCACCGAGGTGTATGCTCTAACTTGGCACGGTTATACTGCTCATATCATGCATATGGTGTCTTGCATTGCATAGTTTAGACATCATATACACAATATTCAACACCATGTTCTTAGTTCAGACATCATATTGAATGCCCTCTATTTAGCATATAAATCATATATGTGAATTAAATGATGCGATCCTTATTACTTAGATAACATGTAGGTGAATTATGTCCTGCGATCCTGTTTAGTTATTCATCATATCTTTGAATTATGTTATTCTATGCTATCCAGTTTAGATAGACATCATATACGTGAAATTATGTCATGCTATCCGTTTTAGTTAAACAATATACATATCAACTATTTCATGCCCTCTTTTTTTCCACACTATCTATTGCATCTCTCTCTCATACAATATCTGTACATTCAACTATGTTTCTTGTTTATCAGCCATTTGAATTGGAGCGGGTGATGACAGTATCTAGCGGACTAAAAACACGGTCTTCAAATAAAACAGTGCTACCTCTTGGTGGAGATAGCACCCTGGTTGTACATGCACGAGAACCAGCCTTACCACACATAACCCAAACTCTCGCAGATTGTACCCTTACTGCGATGGACAGAGAACCAGCTTCACCCAGTCTAACCCCAACCCCAGCAGATAGTAACCCAGTTCCCGTTGACACAACACCATCTCCACCACAGAGCTCCCAAACAAGAGCACTTAGTAAGGTAGCTCCAGTGCCCAAAGGGCCAGTACTACCACGGCGAACCCCAACTCCACCAGTTAGTACGCCTATTCCTGTGGAGAAGCACAGCCAGCTAGCGTAGTTTAGCATCTATCGCATTTGATGTTGTTAAATCGTATGTGCGTATCTTCCCATCTTGCAAATATTATACTGAAGATGAAGGAAAATGCCAGTTGCAGGTGTTTGTCCAGGAGTTATGTGTAAGTAATGTTATTCATGGCAATTACTTTGCTTTGTCCCATACATCCTACCTCCATGATGGTTATAATACAGCAAATTTTCCCATTTTTCTCTATAGAGAAGGACTGATTTGGAAACTCAGGATGAGGTAACCTGTGCTAATACCTCTGCTATCTTCAAGAATGCTTGGTGGCAGTATCGGAATTACTTGAAGAAAACATACTTCACCGGCAAAGAAACTCATCAAATTCCCTTACGTTCTCCTGAGACACATTTACTGGACCATGACTGGGAACGCCTTGTTCTGTACTGGTCCCGAACCAAGAATGTGGTAAGGTCTATGAGCTGATTTTCTATTTTAAGTATTATATTCTTGCGTCTTACTGTACTCTGTTCAGGCAGGACAAGTGCCTAAACCTGAAGAACGATTGTTCTAATTTAAGATTCCATTGCTATCATAGTTCAAAAAAGCGCTAGGCGTTAATTGTGCGTTTTGCCACCGCCTTGCGCTTTACTAACCAAAGCGCATGCTTATGCGCAATTATGCACAGATTAAGCGTAGTTATGCGCAATGCGTTTTGCCAACGCCTAGAGCCTAGGCGCGCTTAAGCGCTCGCTTAGGCACGCCTTTTTTAACTATGATTGCTATCGTGCATACTGCGTTGCTCTTGTATCACTGTATTTACTCATACAAACTTATTTTTATATTGAAGGATCCAATGGAAACTCCAATGGCACAGCAGGTATGTTCACACATGTTTCTTTAACAAGTTTTCTCTTATCAATAGCTCTGTTGATTTCAATTTCAATTGTGTATACAGTTGACTTCTCATATCATGCACATTACTAGCATCACAACAGAGCCAATAGTGTTGTTGTACATGTAGACCCATGGTACCCATCTGAAATCTTGTTGTGCGTTGTAGTTTCTCATGCTTTGTATTCTTTCACTTCTGCTTTGTCTTGAACCGATATGATTTGAACCGTGTCTCTATTTTGATTTGGCAAGACAATGGAATGACCATAGGACATAGATATATGTTTGTTTGATGCTTTTATTATGTACTAGTACTTGGCAATAGAAGACTTGGTAGTTTAATCCTGTACACCTTACTAATGAACTGGTTCACCGAAATGAGTTTCATATACTAGTACATGCTAAAGCTGTTATGTGTCTGCTTGTTTCTTCTTTTAGAATGCTGACAGAATATTGGGGAAGAGTGCCTTATTAAGCAATGGTAAAGGAAGTAATGCAGATAAGGTTCAGGATAGTGACACATCCTTGTTGGTCTCCAACAAAGCTAATAAAACAGCTAAGGAAGACTATCTCGAAGACAGTGAGACAACCCCAAAGTCCTGTCTTGGTTTAGTGTTCGAGTTACTAGCCACTACCGCTTGCACAAGCTATTAAAACTCATTGTCTGAATCAGTTCAGTTTCTTGAGTCTCAACTACAAGCTGAAAGACAGCGATCAGCTATGCTGCGACAAGAAGCGGAAGGACTGCGGAAGTCCCTGGAGCATTCAGATGCATACTTTCTGGTGCAACAGAAAGCGTTGGAGGATTTCAGTGCCAAACAGGACAAAGCTAATAAGCTTGCTAAGCTTATTGCCAGCATGGTGCATACCCAGGATAACGTTTCTTGAGCTCTTCTGAAGTTGTTTCAGTTATGCTCTTCTTTTGCTGCCGCGTTTATTTGCACTGGTGGCCAATTATGACGGCCAGTGTATGTAATATGCTGCTTTCTTTCCTATATTTGCACTGGTGGCGAACTTTGATGCCCATTGGATGTAATATGTGTAATAGCGGTAATAGGCTAGCGTTAATTGCTTGCTTATTTATTTCCTTATTGTCTTGTTTACTTGTTTGCTTGTAGTCACTGCAGTTACTTTTTTGAGTTTTTCTAGTGGCCACAATAACCTATTTTTGGAAACTAGGCCAAAATAATCATGGCAACACACGGACTGTTCTAACCATGGGCCTCCTGCGGGCCGTACGATCCATGGGCCTTCTACGGGCCGTACGATCCATTGGCCTTCTATACGGGCCATAGGATCCATGGGCCTTCTACGGGCCGTATGATCCATGGGCATTTTACGGGCCGTAGGATCCATGGGCCTTCTACGGGGCGTATCATCATTTCGCCAATCATGGGCCGTACTATTCATGGACCATAACGGGTCGTTAATAGGCCGTATTTGATAACTCTATGAAAATAGCCCAATGGGTTTTTTTACATGAAAACGACCCAACGTATTAACGAGCCACAAACGGGCCGACTGTAACCACGGGCTGAATTTGGCCCACAAGCAGAAAATGACATTAACTGGCCGTAAGTAACCGAATGCTGGAAATGAGCCCAAGAATAAATGGGCCCTGAGAAGGCCGAAAGATAACATGGGCTGGAAACGGCCCAATGGAATAATGGGCCGTTAATGGGTATGAATTGATACATTGTTCATTACGGGCCGTTAATGGGCCAAGACTTACAAATGGCCTCATATGGGTCAAAAGACGTCATAGGCCATACATGGGCCGGAAGTTAAAATGGGTTGGAATCATATTGGACGGCCCAGATGACGGTACTGGGCCTAATTCGGAGAGGTCGTAACGGGCCCTGGGTTACCGGGCTGTAAATGGGCTATATGCGAACAGACCGTTAACAAGCTTTCCTTGGGCCAGCCCGCCACCTTTTGACCAAGTCAAACGGGCCGGCCTTTTCACAGGAATGGGCCTCTCTTGGGCCGTGCCACGTGTCGACATATCATAGGCGCCTTGGGTCCAATGAGTGGATGACATATGTCCCAACGGTGAGCCGACACGTGTTTCCTCCAGCCAATGATGACTTTAAACATGGAAAATCCCCATTGGTCGGGGCTATTAATGGGTTACTGGATCCAAAACCGGACCCGATAGCTTAACAGTGTTACGTTATGGTGGATGCCACGTGTAGGTCACCCTTGACGAAAGCACTTCTGTGACGCGCGATTTATCGTCATGGAAGTGGACACTTCCGTGATGATAATTTTGGTAATGTCATGGAACACTTCTATGACAGCACAGGTATGACTATCTTGATTCTTTCATAAAATCGTCATGGATGTACATGCATGAAAAAAAACGTGACCTACTGTGACAAACACGTATCATCACAGAAGTGTATTTTTTTGTAGTGCATGCTTCAAGGGATGTATCTTCATCTGATTCTGACAACCCTAGGTCTTTAGCAGATGGTGAGGGATCAAGTAATCTTGAACGGGGTAGAGCTGCAGGAATAACCGAGATTGATTTCAAGTCTTGGGCTCCAACTAAACCAGATAGAGGACGCATGAGGTTCAGGAGTGTGTGTGGATTTGTTGGCAGGGCAAGGCTCAACATTAATGTACTGGTGTTTTAGAAGGCTGACACAGAAACACGGTGACGCAAAATCTGGGAGATCATGGATGACTTCAACGTTCTAGAGTAGTGGAGAATGCAGGTGGAACACGCTGCTCTGAAGAAGGCTAGGAATGCTTGGAGAAACTGGAAGCACGTGCTGTACAAGAAGTACTTGAGTGAAGGCAAGGACCCAATCCCTGCATACCCCCAAATTACAAAGGTAGACTGGGCAGAATTCAAAAGGGTCAGGGCAACTAGAGAGTTTGCTGAGAAGAGGTTCAATCAATCGGAACTTCAGAAGAAGAACATACACCCCCACCGTATGGGTGTGGCAGGATACTACAGCATGAAACCGATATGGGACCAGGAGGACAAAGAAGCAGTAGCGGCGGGTGGGAATCCAGCCTTTAGTGAAATCAAGGCCCAACGTGCCAGAGACTACTTGCGGGCACGTGCAAGGAGGCGTGATGACGGAACTTATTACTTTAAAAACTCACATGATGATGAACTGTATCAAGTGATGTTAGAGGCTTCCAAGATCCCTGAAAGGTTCTACAGGAACTCAGGGCCATGTGACATTTTGTCCGATGCTCTGGAAACAAGAGAACCCCCTGGCCGTGCAAGGGTTATAGGTGTTAATGTCCTACACAAGAGGGATTTCACACTCAGCAAAGAAGAGAGGCTCAACATGAAAAAAGCGATGAGTGAAATGAAGCAGAATGCATTGTATGAAAGGTTGAGGAAGGAGATGTATCCGGCTGTTCGAGAGGATATTGAGGAGTCAATGATGATGTGGAAGACTCTAACACTGACAGATAGCCAGTTGATGGGAGGGGAGGCGGGCATGGAGGATGGTGCTTACTGTGCGATGATACGTCCCTTTTGCATCATGCTTTGATATCGATATTTATTGCATTATGGGTTGTTATTACACGTTATGTCAAAATACTTATGCCTATTCTCTCTTATTTTACAAGGTTTACATGAAGAGGGAGAATGCCGGCAGGTGGAGTTCTAGGCTGGAAAAGGAGCAAATATTAGAGACCTATTCTGCACAGCTCCAGAAGTCCTGAAACTTCACGGAGGCAGTTTTTGGAATTAATAAAAATTACTAGAGAAATAATCAACCAGAGGGGGCCCACACCATGGCCATGAGGGTGGGGGGCGCGCCCTACCCCCTGGGCGTGTCCCCTACCTCGTGGGCCCCCTGGCACGCCTCCGGTGCCCATCTTCTGCTATATGAGGTCTTTTACCCTGGAAAAAATCATAAGCAAGCTCACAGGACGAAACTCCGCCGCCACGAAGCGGAACCTATCTAGGGCTCCGGCGGAGCTGTTCTGTCGGGGAAACTTCCCTCCGGGAGGGGGAAATCATTGCCATCATCATCACCAACGATCCTCTCATCGGGAGGGGGTCACTCTCCATCAACATCTTCACCAGCACCATCTCCTCTAAAAGCCTAGTTCATCTCGTGTATCCAATCTTTGTCTCAAAGCCTCAGATTGGTACCTGTGGGTTGCTAGTAGTGTTGATTACTCCTTGTAGTTGATGCTAGTTGGTTTATTTGGTGGAATATCATATGTTCAGATCCTTTATCCATATTAATACCCCTTTGATTATGAACATGAATATGATTTGTGAGTAGTTACGTTTGTTCCTGAGGACATTGGAGAAGTCTTGCTATAAGTAGTCATGTGAATTTGGTATTCGTTCAATATTTTGATGAGATGTATGTTGTCTTTCCTCTAGTGGTGTTATGTGGACGTCAACTACATGACACTTCACCATTGTTTGGGCCTAGAGGAAGGCATTGGGAAGTAATAAGTAGATGATGGGTTGCTAGAGTGACGGATGCTTAGACCCTACTTTATGAGTTGCTTCGTAAGGGGCTGTTTTGGATCCATATGTTTCATGCTATGGTTAGGTTTACCTTAATACTTCTTTTGTAGTTGCGGATGCTTGCAATAGGGGTTAATCATAAGTGGGATGATTTTCCAAGAAAGGACAGCACCCAAGCACCGGTCCACCCACATACAAAATTATCAAAGTAACGAACGTGAATCATATGAGCGTGATGAAAACTAGCTTGACGATAATTCCCATGTGTCCTCGGGAGCGTTTTCCTTCATATAAGAGTTTTTCCAGGCATGTCCTTTGCTACCAAAAGGATTGGGCCATCTTGCTGCACCTTATTTACTTTCATTACTTGTTGCCTGTTACAAATTACCTTATCACAAAACTCTCTGTTACCGATAATTTCAGTGCTTGCAGAGAATACCTTACTGAAAACCGCTTGTCATTTCTTTCTGCTCCTCGTTGGGTTCGACACTCTTACTTATCGAAAGGACTACAATAGATCCCCTACACTTGTGGGTCATCAAGACTCTTTTCTGGCGCCGTTGTCGGGGAGTGAAGCGCCTTTGGTAGGTGGAATTTCGTAAGGAAAAAATTATATAGTGTGCTAAAATTTACTGCCACTTGTTACTATGGAAAGTAATCCTTTGAGGGGCTTGTTCGGGACCCCGACTAGTAGAGCAAAGAGTTGCTCCCCAACCTACTTAACCTACTGAAAATGTTTACTTTGAAATTCCTTCGGGTATGATAGAGAAACTACTAGCTAATCCTTTCACAGGTGATGGAACATTACATCCCGATTTGCACCTAATCTATGTGGATGAAGTTTGTGGATTATTTAAGCTTGCAGGTATGCCCGAGGATGTTATCAAGAAGAAGGTCTTCCCTTTATCTTTGAAGGTAAAGGCATTGACATGGCTTAGGCTATGTGCTGATATGGGATCATGGAACTACAACCGATTGAAATTGGAATTTCATCAGAAGTTTTATCCTATGTATCTTGTTCATCGCGATCATAATTATATATATAATTTTTGGCCTCGCGAAGGAGAAAGCTTGGGGGAGGCTTAAGTCAATGTTATATTCATGCCCCAATCATGAGCTCGCAAGAGAAATTATTATTCAAAAAATTTATGCCCGGCTTTCTCTCAATAATCACTCCATGCTCGATACTTCTTGTACTAGCTCTTTTATGATGAAGACTATTGAATTCAAATGGGATTTATTGGAAAGAATTAAACACAACTCTGAAGATTGGGATCTCGACGAAGGTAAGTATTTAGGTATAACACCTAAGTTTGACTGTGTTAAATATTTATGGATACCGATGTTTTCCGTGAATTTAGCACTAAATATGGACTTGACTCTGAGATAGTAGCTACTTTCTGTGAATCCTGTGCTAGTCATGTTGATCTCCCTAAGGAGAAGTGGTTTAAATATGATCCTCCCATTGAAGTAAAAGTAGTTGCACCTATTAAAGTTGAAGAAAATACTTTCACTTATAATGATCCTATTGTTCCTACTTCTTATATTGAAAAACCACCTTTCCCTATTAGAATAAAGGATCATGCTAAAGCTTCAACTGTGGTCAACAAAAGTAATATTAGAACACCCAAACCCCCTGAGCAAATTAAAGTTGAACCTAGTATTGCTATGGTTAAAGATCTCTTGGCTGATAATATTGATGGGCCTGTTATTTACTTCTGTAATGAAACTGCTAGAATTGCTAGATCTGACACTAAAAAGAAACATAGACCTGTTGTAGGCATGCCTGTTATTTCTGTTAAAATAGGAGATAATTGTTATCATGGCTTATGTGATATGGGTGCTAGTGCAAGTGCAATACCTCATTCCTTATATAAATAAATTATGCATGATATTGCACCTACTGAGATAGAAGAAATTGATGTTACAATTAAGCTTGCCAATAGAGATACTATTTCACCAGTTGGCATTGTTAGAGATGTTGGAGTCTTGTGTGGGAAAGTCAAAGATCCTGCTGATTTTCTTGTTCTTGGTTCCCCACAAGATGACTTCTGTCCCATTATATTTGGTAGACCCTTCTTGAATACTGTTAATGCTAGAATAGACTGCAAAAAGGATGTTATTACTATTGGTTTGGGGGATATGTCTCAGGAGTTTAACTTTGCTAAATTTCGTAGACAACCCCGTGATGAGGAATTGCCTAGTAAAGATGAACTTATTGGTCTTGCTTCTATTGTCGTGCCTCCTAATGATCCCTTAGAACAATATTTGCTAGACCATGAAAATGATATGTTTATGAATGAAAGAAGGGAAATAGATGAAGTATTCTTTAAATAGGGACCCATTTTGAAACACAACTTGCTTGTTGAAATCCTAGGGGATCCTCCTCCAACCAAGGGTGATCCCGTGTTTGAGCTTAAACCATTTCCTGATACTCTTAAATATGCTTATCTTGATGAGAAAAGATATATCCTGTTATTATTAGTGCTAACCTTTCAGAGCATGAAGAGAATAAATTATTGAAAACTCTGAAGAAGCACCGTGCTGCTATTGGATATACTCTTGATAATCTTAAGGGCATTAGTCCCACTCTATGCCAGCACAAAATAAAATTGGAGAAAGACGCTAAACCGGTTGTTGATCACCAACGACGGTTAAATCCTAAGATGAAAGAAGTGGTAAGAAAAGAAATACTAAAGCTTCTGGAGGCAGGTATAATTTATCCCGTTGCTGATAGTCAATGGGTAAGTCTTGTCCATTGTGTCCCTAAGAAGGGAGGTGTTACTGTTGTTCCTAATGATAAAGATGAATTGATCCCACAAAGAATTGTTACAGGTTATAGAATGGTAATTGACTCCCGTAAACTAAATAAAGCTACTAAAAGGATCATTACCCTTTACCTTTTATTGATCAAATGCTAGAAAGATTATCCAAACATACGCATTTTTGCTTTCTAGATGGTTATTCCGGATGATTTCATGGATGATTTCTCCATATATGGAACTTCTTTTGATGATTGCTTGAGATGTGAAGAAACTAACCTTGTCGTTTTCATGGATGATTTCTCCATATATGGAAATTCTTTTGATGATTGCTTGAGATGTGAAGAAACTAACCTTGTCTTGAATTGGGAGAAGTGCCACTTTATGGTTAATGAAGGTATTGTCTTGGGGCATAAAATTTCTGAAAGAGGTATTGAAGTTGACAAAGCTAAAGTTGATGCTATTGAAAAGATGTCGTGTCCCAAGGACATTAAAGGTATAAGAAGTTTCCTTGGTCATGCCGGTTTTTATAGGAGGTTCATTAAGGACTTCTCTAAAATCTCCAGGCTGCTGACTAATCTCTTACAAAAAGATATGCCTTTTGTCTTTGATGATGATTGTGTAGAAGCATTTGAAATACTTAAGAAAGCATTGATTTCTGCACCAATTGTTCAGCCACCTGATTAGAATTTACCCTTTGAAATTATGTGTGATACTAGCGATTATGCTATAGGTGCTGTTCTAGGACAAAGAGTTGATAAGAAATTAAATGTTATCCAATATGCTAGTAAAACTCTAGACAACACCCAGAGAAATTATGCTACTACTGAAAAAGAATTGTTAGCAGTTGTATTTGCTTGTGATAAGTTCAGACCTTATATTGTTGATTCTAAAGTAACTGTTCACACTGATCATGCTGCTATTAAATACCTTATGGAAAAGAAAGATGCTAAACCTAGACTTATCAGATGGGTTCTCTTGCTACAAGAATTTGATTTGCATATTATTGATAGAAAGGGAGCTGAGAACCCCGTCGCAGACAACTTGTCTAGGTTAGAGAATGTTCTTGATGACCCACTACCTATTTATGATAGCTTTCTTGATGAACAATTGGCTGTCATAAATGCTTCTCGTGCTGCTCCATGGTATGCTGATTATGCTAATTACATTGTTGCTAAATTTATACCACCTAGTTTCACATACCAGCAAAAGAAAAAGTTTTTCTATGATTTAAGACATTACTTCTGGGATGACCCACACCTTTATAAAGAAGGAGTAGATGGTGTCATTAGACGTTGTATACCTGAGCATGAACAGGAACAGATCCTATGGAAGTGTCACTCTGAGGCCTATGGAGGACACCACACTGGAGATAGAACTGCACATAAGGTATTGCAATCCGGTTTTTATTGGCCTACTCTCTTCAAAGATGCCTGTAAGTTTGTCTTGTCTTGTGATGAATGTCAAAGAATTGGTAATATTAGCAGACGTCAAGAAATGCCTATGAATTATTCACTTGTTACTGAACCATTTGATGTTTGGGGCTTTGATTATATGGGACCGTTTCCTTCCTCTAATGGGTATACACATATTTTAGTTGCTGTTGATTACGTTACTAAGTGGGTAGAAGCTATTCCAA
This sequence comes from Aegilops tauschii subsp. strangulata, assembly GCF_002575655.3. Classification (NCBI taxonomy): domain Eukaryota; kingdom Viridiplantae; phylum Streptophyta; class Magnoliopsida; order Poales; family Poaceae; genus Aegilops; species Aegilops tauschii. The sequence goes on from NC_053038.3 coordinate 293,185,425, forward strand.
CTAGTAGTGCTGATCATAACACCTCTATTAAGATGCTTAAAGAAGTTATTTTTCTGAGGTTTGGAGTTCCTAGATATTTAATGACTGATGGTGGTTCACATTTTATTCATGGTGCTTTTCGTAAAATGCTTGCTAAGTACAATGTTAATCATAGAATTGCATCCCCATATCACCCACAGTCTAGTGGTCAAGTAGAATTGAGTAATAGAGAGCTCAAATTAATTTTGCAAAAGACTGTTAATAGATCTAGAAAGAATTGGTCCAAGAAACTTGATGATGCATTATGGGCCTATAGAACTGCATATAAAAATCCTATGGGTATATCTCCGTATAAAATGGTTTATGGAAAAGCATGTCACTTACCTCTCGAACTAGAACATAAGGCATATTGGGCCATTGAAGAGCTCAATTATGATTTCAAACTTGCCGGTGAGAAGAGACTATTTGACATTAGCTCACTTGACGAATGGAGAACCCGGGCCTATGAGAATGCCAAACTATTTAAAGAAAAAGTTAAAACATGGCATGACAAAAGGATACAAAAGCGTGAGTTTAACGTTGGTGATCATGTGTTGCTATTCAACTCTCGTTTAAGATTTTTTGCAGGAAAACTTCTCTCTAAATGGGAAGGTCCTTACGTTTCGAGGAGGTCTATCATTCCGGTGCCATAGAAATCAACAACTTTGAAGGCACAAATCCGAAGGTGGTGAACGGTCAAAGAATCAAACATTATATCTCAGGTAATCCTATAAATGTTGAAACTAATGTTATTGAAACTATAACCCCGGAGGAATACATAAGGGATACTTTCCAGAACGTTTCAGACTCCGAAAAGGAATAGGTATGTGGTACGGTAAGTAAACCGACTCCAAAACAGTTCTAATGGCAATTTTTCTCTGTTTTGGAATATTTAAGAAAATAGGAAAATTGGAAGTAGTCCGGGAAGGACACGAGGCGTCCACGAGGGCGGAGGGCGCGCCCCCTGCCTCGTGGGCACCTCGTGTTCTCTCCGGACTCCGCTTTCTTGCACGATACTTCTTTTGGTCGGTAAAAATTCATTATATAATCTCCCGAAGGTTTTGACCACTGTACCATACAAAAATCCTCTGTTTTTGTTTTGAGCTGTTTTCTGAAAGATCTAGATCACCATGACGTCTCCAAGCGCTCCCAAGGACAAGTTCTTCGAGAAGGTCATCAACCCCTACCTCGCGGAGGTGCTGCAACACCCTCAAACCATTGAGATGCGTGAGGTGTTGCTGCACGTCCGCGATGTTGAGGGACCAAGGAGGACCGGAAGCGTGGAGACAAGACTCGAAGCAATGGAGCAACAAGTTTTCAAGTGCCAAGAGATGGTGGAATGTGGACTCGACGTCAACCACATAATGATCACGGAGTTCACCAGAAACCACAAGCTAAATGCCAAGAACATTGGGGAGGCCATCTTCAAGCTTCACGAGAAAATCGAGCATCTCCAAGCCCAGATCTATGACCTGCAAAACCAAAACTGTGAGTATGAATATAGATTCAAGCGGATGAGTTTGGCTGTAGATTTAAGGATCCCGGAGACTCGATCATCCTTCTATGATGGTGAGCATATGCCTTGGAAGATGGACGACCATCCAACATCATCAACAACTCCATCATCACCACCTCCGAAGAAAGAGATATAATCACATGGGTATGGGCACTCCCCTTGGCAACTGCCAAGCTTGGGGGAGGTGCCCTGGTATCGTATCACCGTCACTCTCCTATCTTTACCTTTTTCTTACTTCAATCCTTTTGGTAATATCTTTATCTAGTAGAATAAAGTTTTAGCATGATTTAGTTTTGAGTTTTGCTTTATGATCCTTCTATGTAATCGAGTCTGTGAGCTATATATAATAAAGATTAGTGTTGAGTAAAGGGCTTGATTATCTTGGTATGATCTTGAGACAATAAAAAGAAAAGAGAAAGAATAAAAAGAATTAAAGAGATCATATTGATCTTATGGAGAGTAATGACTTCACATATAAAGAGTATGGTGAATAAAAGTTGTTGAGAGTTGACAAACATAGTTTTGGTCATCGTTGCAATTAATAGGAAGTAATAAAGAAAGAGAGGTTCTCGCATATAAATATACTATCTTGGACATCTTTTATGATTGTGAGCACTCATTAAAATATGACATGCTAAAGAGTTGATGTTGGACAAGGAATACAATGTAATGGGTTATGTTTTCTTATATCCAAAATAAAGTATATTGTCATGGATCATCCAACATGTTGAGATTTCCTTTCCCTCTCATGCTAGCCAAATTCTTTGCACCAAGTAGAGATACTACTTGTGCTTCCGAATATCCATAAACCCAGTTTTGCCAAGAGAGTTCACCATATCTACCTATGGATTCAGTAAGATCCTTCAAGTAAGTTGTCATGTTGCATGCAATAAAAATTGCTCTCTAAATATGTATGAGCTATTAGTGTGGAGAAAATAAGCTTTATATGATCTTGTGATATGGAAGCAATAAAAGCGACGGACTGCATAATAAAGGTCCGTATCACAAGTGGCAATATAAAGTGACGTTCTTTTGCGTTATGATTTCATGCATCATTTCATGCATCCAACCATAAAAGCACGTGACAACCTCTGCTTCCCTCTGCAAAGGGCCTATCTTTTACTTTTATCTTATTCCTTATGAAAGAGTCATGGTGATCTTCACCTTTCCTTTTTACATTTTATCCTTTGGCAAGCACATTGTGTTGGAAAGATCCTGATATATATATATCCCATTGGATGTAAGTTAGCATGAATTATTATTGTTGACATTACCCTTGAGGTAAATGGTTGGGAGGCAAAACCATAAGCCCCTATCTTTCTCTGTGTCCGATTAAAACTCCATATCCATAAGTATTGCGTGAGTGTTTGCAATTATGATAGACCAAATGATAGTTGAGTATGTGGACTTGCTGAAAAGCTCTTATATTGACTCTTTCCGATGTTATGATAAATTACAATTGCTTCAATGACTGAGATTATAGTTCGTTGGTTCTCAATGAAGTTTCTGATTCATACTTTACGTTGTGAATAGATTGTTACTTTAGCATAAGAAATCATATGAGAATATCCATATATGTTACTATTATAAGAATGATCATGATGCCTTCATGTTCGTATTTTATTTTATCGACACCTCTATCTCTAAACATTTGGACATATTTATCATTATCGGCTTTCGCTTGAGGACAAGCGAGGTCTAAGCTTGGGGGAGTTGATACGTCCATTTTGCATCATGCTTTTATATCGATATTTATTGCGTTATGGGTTGTTATTACACGTTATGTCAAAATACTTATGCATATTCTCTCTTATTTTACAAGGTTTACATGAAGAGGAAGAATGCCGGCAGCTGGAGTTCTGGGCTGGAAAAAGAGCAAATATTAGAGACCTATTTTGCACAGCTCCAAAAGTCCTGAAACTTCACGGAGGCAATTTTTGGAATTAATAAAAAATACTAGAGAAAGAATCAACCAAAGGGGGCCCACACCCTGGCCACGAGGGTGGGGGCGTTCCCTACCCCCTTGGGCGCGCCCCTGCCTCGTGGGCCCCCTGGCAGGCCGCTGGTGCCCATCTTCTGCTATATGAGGTATTTTACCCTGGAAAAAGTCGTAAGCAAGCTCACGGGAAGAAACTCCGCCGCCACGGGGCGGAACCTTGGCGGAACCAATCTAGGGCTCCGGCGGAGCTGTTCTGCCGGGGAAACATCCCTCCGGGAGGGGGAAATCATCGCCATCGTCATCACCAACGATCCTGTCATTGGGAGGGGGTCAATCTCCATCAACATCTTCACCAGCACCATCTCCTCTAAAACCCTAGTTCATCTCTTGTATCTAATCTTTGTCCCAAAGCCTCATATTGGTACCTGTGGGTTGCTAGTAGTGTTGATTACTCCTTGTAGTTGATGCTTGTTGGTTTATTTGGTGGAAGGTCATATGTTCAGATCCTTCATCCACATTAATACCCCTCTGATTATGAACATGAATATGATTTCTGAGTAGTTATGTTTGTTCCTGAGGACATGGGAGAAGTCTTGCTATAAGTAGTCATGTGAATTTGGTATTCATTCGATATTTTCATAAGATGTATGTTGTCTTTCCTCTAGTGGTGTTATGTGAACGTCGACTACATGACACTTCACCATTGTTTGGGCCTAGAGGAAGGCATTGGGAAGTAATAAGTAGATGATGGGTTGCTAGAGTGACGGAAGCTTAAACCCTAGTTTATGAGTTGCTTCGTAAGGGGCTGATTTGGATCCATATGTTTCATGCTATGGTTAGGTTTACCTTAATACTTCTTTTGTAGTTGCAGATGCTTGCAACAGGGGTTAATCATAAGTGGGATGATTGTCCAAGAAAGGACAACACTCAAGCACTGTTCCACCCACATACCAAATTATCAAAGTAACGAACGCGAATCATATGAGCGTGATGAAAACTAGCTTGACGATAATTCCCATGTGTCCTCGGGAGCATTTTCCTTCATATAAGAGTTTCTCCAGGCTTGTCCTTTGCTACCAAAAGGATTGGGCCATCTTGCTGCACCTTATTTACTTTAGTACTTGTTGCCCGTTACAAATTACCTTATCACAAAACTATCTGTTACCGATAATTTCAGTGATTGCAGAGAATACCTTACTGAAAACCGGTTGTCATTTCCTTCTGCTCCTCGTTGGGTTCGACACTCTTACTTATCGAAAGGACTACGATAGGTAGATTATTGTTCCATCGTATCAAAAATATTATAGGCGGTTCCTTTTTTTATTAAGAGGGAAATGCTTACGCTACTTTTTTGAGGGGCTTGTTCGGGGTATCTTCACCCCGACCAGTAGAGCAAAGAGTTCCTAGTATAAAAAACACTTTTGCCTTTGTATTTCCCTCTTAGTATAAAAGTCAATGTTCACCTTGACCAGTAGAGAAAATACCTTACCTCTTAATCTTTTAATGTAGTTCATAAGTATTTCCCTCAGTTTTTGAGAACCAAGATATCAAGCTTGTGGGTCTCCGTCGTATCTACATTTCCAAACACTTTTGCCCTTGTTTTGGACTCTAACTTGCATGATTTGAATGGAACTAACCCTGACTGACGTTGTTTTAAGCAGAATTACCATGGTGTTATTTTTTGCAGAAATAAAAGTTCTCGGAATGACCTGAAACTTCACGGAGAATATTTTTGGAATATATAAAAAATATTGGCAAAAGAATCATGGCCAGGGGGGCCACACCGTGTCCACGAGGGTGGGGTCGCGCCTACCCCCTGGGCGCGCCCCCTGCCTCGTGGGTCCCTTGGAGCTCCACCGACCTCAACTCCAACTACATATATTCACGTTCGGGGAGAAAAAAATCAGAGAGAAGGATTCATCGTGTTTTACGATACGGAGGCACCGCCAAGCCCTAATCTCTCTCGGGAGGGCTGATTTGGAGTCCGTTCAGGCCTCCGGAGAGGGGAATCCGTCGCCGTCGTCATCATCAACCTTCCTCCATCACCAATTTCATGATGCTCACCGCCGTGCGTGAGTAATTCCATCGTAGGCTTGCTGGACGGTGGTGGGTTGGATAAGATTTATCATGTAATCGAGTTAGTTTTGTTAGGCTTTGATCCCTAGTATCCATTATGTTCTGAGATTGATGTTGCTAGGACTTTGCTATGCTTAATTCTTGTCACTAGGGCCCGAGTGCCATGATTTCAGATCTGAACCTATTATGTTTTCATGATTATATGTGAGTTCATGATCCTATCTTGCAAGTCAATAGTCACCTACTATGTGTTATGATCCGGCAACCCCGAAGTGACAATAATCGGGACCACTCCCGGTGATGACCGTAGTTTGAGGAATTCGTTTATTCACTAAGAGTTAATGCTTTGGTCTGGTACTCTATGAAAAGGAGGCCTTAATATCCCTTACTTTCCAATAGGACCCCGCTGCCACGGGAGGGTAGGACAAAAGATGTCATGCAAGTTCTTTTCCATAAGCACGTATGACTATATTCGGAATACATGCCTACATTACATTGACGAATTGCAGCTAGTTCTATGTCACCCTATGTTATAACTGTTGCATGAATAATAGAATCCGACATAATTCTCCATGTAGCGACCAGATCTCAAACAGTCTGATCTCTGTGCATAAGTGCCATCCCTGGATCGGTAATGCTGACACACACAGTACTTGAAGGATTTATAACAGAGTAGAAATCACACACTATTTACATCGAATGTCTCAAAGAGAACTTATTACAATAAATATGGCTTAAGGGCATCTAATACGATAACAGCGGAAGGCTTGGAAGATAAAGTGAGTCCGTCAACTCCAACGGCATCACTGAGTGAAAGACCACGACCTAAGGCTCCTTACTCATCGTCTGAAAAGTTTGCAACATGATATGTTGCAGCCCGAAAACGGGCCAGCACATGGAATATGCTGGCAATGTAACACAAAAGAGTAATGAACAGAATATTGCTATCACTACATGCATATTTGGCTGGTGGAGGCTGTATGGTTAATATGTTTTGCGAAAAGCCAATTTTTTCCTACAACAAAGGAATAAATTTTATTTAACTATCATGGTGGTTGTTAAACATAGAGAATGGTAAACCCCATCTCAATCCCAATTAAAAGTAATCAATAACCCAATCAAATTTTATAATTAAGGGTGATGAGATCCACATGATAATCCAAGAACCAGATACTCAAGATTTCCATAACCGGGGACACGGCTAACCATGATTAGTTTGTACACTCTGCAGAGGTTTGTGCACTTTTCTCCACAAGACTCGATCTCCTCCCGTGAATTTCTCGCACTGCATGATGTTTGAGAAACGGATGACCGAGACACAGTCTTTCCGAAGAGGTCCCCTTAACAGATAGATAGGCCAGTACACCTACAATCCCCTACATCTGCTAGCCCATCATGGAAAGGTTTCCCACAACTTACTCAACTATGCCAGAGCCCATAATGGCATGTGGCTGCACACGGAAGTTTCTAGGATGAATAATCTTATGATCCCTTTGAGCCTGGGTGACAGTCCATAGGAGAATCACACGGTACCCCGGGATTTCCAAAAATACAGGCAATCACTGGAATTCCCTAGGTGCCTCAATCCACCCAGATGTGTATTAAAGTTGCCACCTTAAGTTGAACCATTAATTAACAATCTCACATCTGTCATGGATACATCAAACCCAATCCATGTCTACGAGCATAGCATAGCAATATAAGCAACGTAGATGTAACTCCCAAAGGTTTGATAATAAACAGGTGAATAGGTACTACCTCATCTACTTCCCAAACCCACAATTTAATCAGATCCTAACCATGCAATTGTTTGAGGATTGATCTAATGCAATAAAACTGGGTAGTAAGAGGTATGATCAAAGTGTTACTTGCCTTGCTGATGATCCGCGAAACCTAGAGACTCGTAGTAGCACGCTTCGCACTCCGGGTACTCTATCGCAAACAAACAAGCATACAATAAGCAATCAATCAAGGGCACGGGTAAAACTCAAATAAGAGATCTAACTAGAAAGTTTAACTTAAGAACTCCGGTTTGCAAAAAGAATCAAATCAAACGAAGCAACAAAACTCAAACAGCGAAAGAAACAAGCTTCATTTACTAATCTGGACTAAAGTCAAATTTTACAGTAGCAAAATCTTGTTTAAGTTGGTTAAACAGTAAGAGGGTTTTGAGACGAAACTCTAGGCGCTTGAATCGCCTGATTCCGGTAAACGAGCGAAAAGTTATACTAGAACGAAAATCGGATCAGAAATCGCGATCGAAAATAATCGCGGAAAATCCGAGAAAAAGAAAAACTGACGAACAGGCTAACGAACGAACATTTGCTGTCTGCGGCATGCGGCGGGGTGCGGCGCGGCGAGGCGAGGCGGCGGCGGCGCGGGCGGGCTAGGGTTTGGGGCGCAGGGCGGATGGGCTGGCGGCGTTGGTGGGCTTCGGTGGCTCGGGGGTGGCGGCTTATAAAGGCCCCCCGGGCGGAGTCCCGCTCGGGTACGGCCCGGAGTCGGTTTGACTTTTTTGTTTAAATAATTCCGACATGCAGAAAAAGAAAGAAAATAAATACTAAACGAACTCCAAAAATCCCGAAATAAATTTTCCCCGTCCTCTAAAAATAGGCCGGATAAGGTGAACATTTATTTGGGCCTAAAATACAATTTTGAAAAACGCATATTTTTCCTAATTCAAGTAAAATAGCAATAAAACTCCGAATACAAATCTTATTTGATTTTTAATATTAAATCTCCGATTCAAATAAAATAGCAATAAAATTCTTTATTTTGAGGAAGTCATTTTATCCTCTCTCTTTTATTTTAATAAAAGAAATATTTCAGAGAAAAATAATTAAAATCAAGCGATCCTCTTTTCAAAATTCGAATATGAAAATAATGAAATCCCCAACTCCCTCCGTGGGTCCTTGAGTTGCGTAGAATTTGTAGGATCAAACCAAAATTCAATAAACTATTATATGCAATGATGATCTAATGAATAATATTCCAAATTGAAAATTTGGGATGTTACAAACCTACCCCCTTAAGATGAATCTCGCCCTTGAGATTCGGGTTGGCTAGAAAATAGGTGAGAGTGATCCTTTCGTAGGTCTTCCTCTTGTTCCCAGGTGGCTTCATCTTCGGTATGGTGACTCCACTGAACTTTGAAGAACTTGATTACTTTGTTGCGTGTAACTCGGCTGGCAAACTCGAGTATCTTGACTGGTTTCTCCTCATATGTCAAGTCACTATCCAACTGTATCGCTTCCAGCGGCACTGTATCTCTCAAAGGAATATCAGCCATCTCTGCGTGGCACTTCTTCAACTGGGAAATGTGGAACACATCGTGAACTCCGGACAATCCTTCGGGCAATTCCAACTTGTAAGCAACTTCTCCCATACGTTCCAAAGCTCTGTATGGTCCCACAAAATGTGGTGCTAATTTTCCCTTAACTCCAAAACGCTTCACTCCTCGAAATGGGGATACACGAAGATACACTCTGTCTCCAACTTCGTAAACTGTCTCCTTGCATTTAGAATCCGCATAGCTCTTCTGCCTGGACTGGGCTACTTTGAGTCTATCGCGAATCAGCTTAACCTTCTCTTCAGACTCTTTAATCAAATCTGGTCCAAACAACTGTCGGTCTCCAACTTCATCCCACAACAACGGTGTTCTGCACCTCCTTCCGTACAGTGCTTCGAAAGGGGCCATCTTCAAACTGGCTTGATAGCTGTTGTTGTATGAGAACTCTGCATAAGGCAGATTATCGTCCCAACTAGATCCATAGTCTAGCACACAAGCTCTCAACATGTCCTCCAGAATCTAATTGACTCTCTCAGTCTGCCCATCTGTGTGTGGGTGAAAAGCTGTACTGAACTCTAGCCTGGTTCCCAAAGTTTCATGCAACTGATTCGTAAACTTTGAAGTAAATTAGGTTCCTCTATCTGATACAATGGTCCTCGGAACTCCATGCAGACATACGATCCTGGTCATGTATATCTTTGCCAACTTAGCACTGGTGTAAGTGGTCTTCACTGGGATGAAATGAGCTACTTTTGTCAAACGATCGACTACAACCCATATCGAGTCATAGCTTGAACAAGTCCTGGGTAATCCCATGATAAAGTCCATGCCTAGTTTATCCCACTTCCATTCGGGTATCAGCAATGGTTGTAGCAATCCTGCTAGCTTCTGATGCTCTGCCTTCACTCTCTGACATACATCACAAACTGCTACATACTCTACAATATCCTTCTTCATTCTGGTCCACCAGAAACTATCCTTCAAATCCAGATACATCTTGGTATTTCCTGGGTGAATCGAATATGGCGAATCGGGCCTCTTGCAGAATCAACTTCCTGATCTCCTGATCATTTGGCACATATACACGGTCCTCAAACCATAAGGTATCGTGCTCATCCTCACGAAATCCTTTAGCCTTTCCTTTACTCATTCTTTCCTTTATTTCGGCAATCTCCTTGTCCGTCTTCTGAGCTTCTCTGATCTTATCCATCAAAGTAGACTGAATCTCCAAAGCTGCTACATAGCCTCTCGGAACTATCTCCAAACATAGCTCGCGAAGGTCATCCGCTAACTCCTTGGGTAACTCTCTGGTCATGAGTGTATTGACATGACTTTTGTGGCTCAACGCATCGGCTACTACGTTAGCCTTTCCGGGATGATAATGCAATCTCATATCGTAATCCTTAATGAGCTCTAACCATCTCCTCTGCCTGAGATTCAACTCCTTCTGCGTGAAGATATACTTCAAACTCTTGTGATCCGTGTATACCTCACAACGGTTTCCGATGAGAAAATGTCTCCATGTCTTCAACGCATGCACTACGGCTACTAACTCCAAATCATGCGTAGCATAATTTAACTCATGGGGTTTAAGCTGTCGTGAGGCATATGAAACAACTCTTCCCTCCTGCATAAGTACGGCTCCAAGTCCTCGACGAGAAGCATCGCAATACACTTCGTAATCCTTGCGTTAATCTGGCAGAATCAACACTGGTGATGTAACCAAGCGTCTCTTTAACTCCTGAAAACTGGCCTCACATTCCTCAGTCCATTTGAATTTGGTGTTCTTCTTCAACAACTCCGTCATAGGCTTCACAATCTTTGAGAAATTTTCAATGAACCTCCGGTAGTATCCTGCGAGTCCAAGAAAACTCCTGATCTCTCCAACTGTCGTGGGTGACTCCCAATTTGTCACAGTGACAACCTTGGTGGGGTCTACCGCTATTCCTTCTCCGGATATAACATGTCCAAGAAATCCAACTTCCTTCAGCCAAAACTCACACTTGCTGAACTTGGCGTATAGCTAATGTTCTCTGAGCTTCCCAAGTACCAAACGCAAGTGCTCCTTATGTTCCTCTTCATTCTTCGAGTAGACCAGAATGTCATCAATGAACACCACGACGAACTTATCCAAAAACTCCATAAACACTTTGTTCATCATGTTCATGAAATAGGCAGGTGCGTTAGTCAGGCCAAATGACATAACGGTATACTCATATAGCCCGTACCTCGTGGTAAAAGTTCTCTTAGGTATATCTTGCTCTCGAATCTTCAGCTGGTGATACCCTGATCGCAAATCGATCTTGGAAAACACCTTAGCTCCTTGCAGCTGGTCAAACAAATCATTGATCTTCGGCAGTGGGTACTTGTTCTTGATCATCACCTCATTCAGTCCTCGATAATCTACAACCATCCTTAACGATCCATCCTTCTTCTCCACTAGAAGTACTGGTGATCCCCAAGGTGATGAACTTGGGCGTATATAACCTTTATCCAGTAACTCCTTAATCTGCTTCTTAATTTCCTACAAATCCTTTGCGGGAATTCTGTACGGTCTCTTAGATACTGGCCCTGTGCCTGGCAAAAGCTCAATTAAGAACTCAATGTCTCTATCTGGTGGCATGCCGGGCAACTCTTCTGGAAATACATCCCAGAAATCCTTCAGCACTGGTACTTCCTCCTGTACAACTCCTGATAAGGAATTTACTTGAGTCCTATTCGGAACATGCCGGGATACATACTTGATCCTTCTTCCCTCTGGGGTGGTGAGGAAAATCGTCTTACTGGCGCAATCGATGTTTCCTCCATACATCGATAGCCAATCCATACCCAGAATCACATCCAAACCTTGCGACTCCAAAATTATCAGATCTGAGGGGAAAACATGCCTACCAATGGTCAATGGCATCTGAAAACATCCATGGCTTGCCATATACTCTGCTCCAGATGAGGTTACTCGCATGGGTGTCTTAAGAACTCTAGTGGGAACTTATACTTATCCACAAATCCCCTTGATATTTATGAATGCGATGTGCCAGTATCAAAAAGAACGACTACAGTAAATGGCTTAACCAAAATCTTACCTATTACTGCATCTGGCTGAGCTTCAACCTCCTCCACGTTAATGTGGTTCACTTGTCCCCTGTTGAAAGGGTTGGGCTTCTTCCCAGAGCTTCCATTGCCGTTTCCATTCTTGGCTTTAGGACATTCATTGGCGTAATGTCCGGTCTTCTGGCACTTGTAGCAAGTAACGTGGCTTTGATCTTTCTTGGCGGGTGTTGCCGGGTTGGAACGGTTCTGTCCGCTACTTCCTCCATTACCATTACCATTCTTGGGGCCACTATGATTGTGCGAACTTCCTCCATTATGAGTGTGGCCTCCATGGTTATGAACAAGTCCTCCCGAGTTCGGGGTGAAGCGGGGTCTCTGCTGGGCTCCAGAATTATACTTCCCTTGTCCATACTTCCTCTTGCGGCTGTCAATCTGCTACTGCTTCCCTTCAAGCATGAGAGCTCTATCCACCAACTCCTGGTAGTTATTGAAATTTCCCACCATCAACTGCATGCTCAGCTCATCATTCAGTCCTTCCAGAAACTTCTCCTTCTTAGCTGCATCTGTAGCGACGTCATCTGGGGCATAACGTGCTAGCTTACTAAACTCATCCACATACTGGCCAACAGTGCATCCTCCTTGGCGTAAGTTGCGAAACTCACGCTTCTTCATGGCCATAGCTCCTGCTGATACATGGGCAGTGCGAAAAGCCTGCTGGAACTGGTCCCATGTCACAGTGTCAATGGGGTAAGTGACTATGAAATTCTCCCACCATGATGCTGCGGGTCCATCAAGATGATGTGCGGCAAAACGCACTCTCTCCGCATCTGTGCATCCAGCAGTAGTCAACTCCCTTTCAATCTTATGGAGCCAATCATCTACAACAATCGGCTCGGTGCTACTGGAGAACACCGGCAGATTTAGCCTAAGAAAACAGGCTAAGTGATCAACTGGTGGTGGTGGTGGGTTGTTGTTGTTGTTGTTTCCCTGGTTCTGATTCTGGACTAGTATCTGCATCAATGCATTCTGCTGCTGGATCAACTGAGTGAGCTCCGGTGGGAAAGCAAATCCATTGTCGCATCTCGGAGGCATCTGCTGTTTTTAGAAAAGATGAGAAAACAGAATAGAATGAGGTCTAGGGGTAAAACACTACCCATATGCACATGAGACAAACACAAACATATCACTCAATCATTCAAACAAAGGGCATACAATCGGTCTAGGACTATCGTTACAAAAGTGCTTGGACTATACTATATACATGGTGGAATAGTACTACTGATATGGTGGTCGACTAGAAAAATTGATCGGTCAAAGACTCCATGATATCTGCTCCAGCCTCATCAACATAGTCATCATCGCTATCGTCCGGGTCCGAGTCAGTGTCGTCGATGATGATGTAGTTCTCCGGGCAAGTGGAATCGTCATCTTCTCCTCCTGGCGCGGGGTCTCCCATGAAAACTCCTAGCTACCTTCTTAGGTTTTCATTCTTCTCCACTAATACGACAATTTCCTCCATATAATCTTCGCGTGTCGCCTTGAGTTCTTCCTCCAGCTCCGTGATCCTTGTCATCGCCTTCTTCAAATCTGTCATGCCTGCGCACATCTGGTTCTCCTGGCATCGAATGTGCTGGTTTAACTCCTGGATGAAAGAGGCAATCGATCTATCCTTCCTGGTGCTGATCATCTCCCATTGCTCATCTCAGCGCCCACAAATCTGGTAGATAGCGTCCTCGAGATCATTGTGGTAAACTTCTCCAATACGTCCCATGGTAATGCGAGCTGCCATACTCTTTCCTAGACTCCAGGTTGGTGCATCAAAAGAAAACTCTCTGGGCTCAGTGACTGGCGTGAATGTCCTTCCTGGAACTTGAACTTGAATCATCCAGCGCTCCTCTTCTGGTAAAGTGGCGTTGTAAGTCCCGGTGAAGCTTGGTATTCCAATGTTCAGGTACCTAGTGACTTACTTCAAATGGTCCAAAAGGGGTGTCTTCATTCGGTTGCGTGAACTTGATCCTTGCATCCGCCATCCTAAAGAGTAGAAATGGAGAGGAGTTAGAAATGAGAAGAGAGTGGTGATCTAGGGCTTTAGCTTAGTGGTCGTGTCCTACAGTCAGCGTGTGCTCTGATACCATCTTTGTAGCGACCAGACCTCAAACAGTTTGATCTCTGTGCATAAGTGTCATCCCTGGATCAGTAATGCTGACACACACAGTACTTGAAGAATTTATAACAGAGTAGCAATCACACACTATTTACATCAAATGTCTCAAAGAGAACTTATTACAATAAATATGGCTTAAGGCCATCTAATACGATAACAGCGAAAGGCTTCGAAGATAAAGTGAGTCCATCAACTCCAACGGCATCACTGAGTGAAAGACCACGACCTAAGGCTCCTTACTCGTCGTCTGAAAAGTCTGCAACATGATACGTTGCACCCGAAACGGGTCAGCACGTGGAATATGCTGGCAATGTAACACAAAAGAGTAATGAACAGAATATTGCTATCAGTACATGCATTTTTGGCTGGTGGAGGCTGTATGGTTAATATGTTTTGCGAAAAGCCAATTTTTTCCTACAACAAAGGAATAAATTTTATTTAACTATCATGGTGGTTGTTAAACATTGAGAATGGTAAACCCCATCTCAATCCCAATTAAAAGTAATCAATAACCCAATCAAATTTTATAATTAAGGGTGATGAGATCCACATGATAATCCAAGAACCAGATACTCAAGATTTCCATAACCGGGGACACGGCTAACCATGATTAGTTTGTACACTCTGCAGAGGTTTGTGCACTTTTCCCCACAAGACTCAATCTCGTCCATTGAATTTCTCGGACTGCATGATGTTTGAGAAACGGATGACCGAGACACAGTCTTTCCGAAGAGGTCCCCTTAACCGATAGATAGGCCGGTACACCTACAATCCCCTACATCTGCTAACCCATCATGGAAAGGTTTCCCACAACTTACTCAACTATGCCAGAGCCCATATTGGCATGTGGCTGCACACGGAAGTTTCTAGCATGAATAATCTTATGATCCCATTGAGCTTGGGTGACAGTCCATAGGAGAATCACACGGTACCCCGGGATTTCCAAAAATACAGGCAATCACTGGAATTCCCCAGGTGCCTCAATCCACCCAGATGTGTATTAAAATTGCCACCTTAAGTTGAACCATTAATTAACAATCTCACATCTGTCATGGATACACTCAAATCCAATCCACGTCTACGAGCATAGCATAGCAATATAAGCAACGTAGAAGTAACTCCCAAAGGTTTGATAATAAATAGGTGAATAGGTACTACCTCATCTACTTCCCAAACCCACAATTTAATCAGATCCTAACCATGCAATTATTTGAGGATTGATCTAATGCAATAAAACTGGGTAGTAAGAGGTATGATCAAAGTGTTACTTGCCTTGCTGATGATCCGCGAAACCTAGAGACTCGTAGTAGCACGCTTCGCACTGCGGGTACTCTATCGCAAACAAACAAGCATACAATAAGCAATCAAGCAAGGGCACGGGTAAAACTCAAATAAGAGATCTAACCAGAAAGCTCAACTTAAGAACTCCAGTTTGCAAAAAGAATCATATCAAACGAAGCAACAAACCTCAAACGGCGAAAGAAACAAGCCTCGTTTACTAATCTAGACTAAAGTCAAATTTTACAGTAGCAAAATCTTGTTTAAGTTGTTTAAACAGAAAGAGGGTTTCGAGACAAAACTCTAGGCGCTTGAATCGCCTGATTCCGATAAACGAGCGAAAAGTTATACTAGAACGAAAATCGGATCAGAAATCGCGATCGAAAATAATCGCGTAAAATCCGAGAAAAAGAAAAACTGACGAACAGGCTAACGAACGAACGGTCGCTGTCTGCGGCTAAACGATGAAAACCGTTCATTAAAACGAACGAACGAACAGGCGTTCGCTATATAAATAAACCAAAAAAAATAAACCGATCAAAACAAACCGCGAGTCTTAAAAAAACCGTACGGTTTTCCGAAGAAAACCGGCGGCGGCGGGAGGCTACCTCTGGCAAGTCCGGCGAGGGCGGCGGCGGGTCAGGCGGGGCGGCGGCGCTCCGGCGGGCTCCGGCGGCGGCGCGGCGGCGGGCGGCGGGGCGCTGCGCGCGGCGAGGCGAGGCGGCGGCGGCGGCGCGGGCGGGCTAGGAGTTGGGCCTCGGGGCGGCTGCGCTGGCGGCGCTGGTGGGCTTCGGCGGCTCTGGGGTGGCAGCTTATAAAGGCCCCCCGGGCGGAGTCCCGCTCGGGTACGGCCCGGAGTCGGGTTGACTTTTTTTTTTAAATAATTCCGACGTTCATAAAAAGAAAGAAAAGAAATACTGAACTGACTCCAAAAATCCAGAATAATTTTCCCCGTCCTCTGAAAATAGGCCAGACAAGGTGAACATTTATTTGGGCCTAAAATTTAATTTTGAAAAACACATATTTTTCCTAATTCAAATAAAATAGTAATAAAACTCTGAATAAAAGTCTTATTTGATTTTTAAAATTAGATCTCTGATATTTCTTTATTTTGAGGAAGTCATTTTATCCCCTCTCTTTTATTTTAATAACAGAAATATTTTAGAGAAAAATAATTAAAATCAAGCGATCCTCTTTTCAAAATTCGAGAAAAATTCGAATATGAAAATAATGAAATCCCCAACTCTCTCCGTGGGTCCTTGAGTTGCGTAGAATTTCTAGGATCAAACCAAAATGCAATAAACTATGATATGTAATGATGACCTAATGTATAACATTCCAAATTGAAAATTTGGGATGTTACACTCCATCATCGATCCAATGCCTACGATCTTTTCACATATTGCTCTTTGCTTAGTTACTTTACCGTTGCCGCTGTTACAATTACTACAAAACTGCTATCGTTACTTTTGCTACTGTTACCGTTACTCCCATACTACTTTGCTACTAAATACTTTGCTCTAGATATTAAGTTATCCAGGTGTGGTTGAATTGACAACTCAGCTGCTAATACTTGAGAATATTCTTTGGCTCCCCTTGTGTCCAATCAATAAATTTGGGTCAAATAATCTACCCTCAAAAACTATTGCGATCCCCTATACTTGTGGGTTATCAAGACTATTTTCTGGCGCCGTTGCCGGGGAGCATAGCTCTACTCTTTGAGTCACTTGGGATTTATATGAGGAACTTGAAAGACGAAAGAACTAAGATTTTTCCCTCAACTACGAGGGGAGGTAAGGAACTGCCATCTAGCTCTGCACTTGATTCACCTTCTGTTTTGAGTAAGCTTGCGACACCTAAACCTGCTTCTGCTATTAATTCTGATATGTCGCATGTTATTGATGATGCCACTTCTGCTATGCATGATACTTATGATGAAACTACTTCTATGATTGATACTACTATGCCACTAGGTGAATTTTTGATGAACAACTTGCTAGGGCTAGAGAGAATGAAATTATTGAAACTGATAATATTGATGAAAGTGATGATGAAGATTCTCCCCCTAGATATGAATTGACTGTTGTGCCTGAGGGTTATGTTATGGATGAAGAAACTGCTAGAGACTTTCTTGCTTGCAATGATAGGAATGATCTTAAGAAATTATTAGCTAAGCTGAAAGAAAAGTCTTTGAATGCTAGAATGAAATATGACCCTGCTTTTGCTACTTCACCTATATGTATTTCTGATAAGGATTATGATTTCTCTGTCGACCCTGAGATAATTACTTTGGTTGAATCTGATCCTTTCTATGGCTATGAATCTGAAACTGTTGTGGCACATCTTACTAAATTAAATGATATAGCCACCCTATTCACTAATGGTGAGAAAACTCGCTATTACTATATCCTTAAATTATTTCCGTTCTCATCAAAGGGTGATGCTAAAACATGGTTTAATTCTCTTGATCCTGGTTGTGTGCGTAGTCCCCAGGATATGATTTATTACTTCTCTTCTAAATATTTCCCCTCTCATAAGAAACAAGCCGCTTTAAGGGAAATATATAATTTTGTGCAAATTAAAGAAAGAGTCTCCCACAAGCTTGGGGGAGGCTTCTCCAATTACTTAATGCTATGCCTGATCATCCTCTCGAGAAAAATGAAATACTTGATATCTTTTATAATGGACTTACCGATGCTTCCAGAGACCACCTGGATAGTTGTGCTGGTTGTGTTTTCGGGGAAAGAACAGTTGATCAAGCTGAATTGCTATTAAATAGTATGTTGACTAATGAAAATAATTGGACACTTCCTGAACCAACTCCTAAGCCAACTCCGAAGACAAGGGGTATCCTATTTCTCAGTCCTGAAGATATGCAAGAGGCAAAGAAATCTGTGAAAGAAAAAGGTATTAAAGCTGAAGATGTTAACAATTTACCTCCTATTGAAGAAATAAATGGTCTTAATTTGCCGCCTGTTGAAGAAATACACGGTCTTGATAACCCGACACAGGTAGTAAAGGTAAATTCTCTCTATAGATTTGATGAAGGTGATATTCCTCGTTATAAGTCTGCTAGCCAATGCTTAGATGAGTTTGATAATTTTATTGTTAAACAAGAAAACTTCAATGCTTATGTTGGTAGACAATTGAAACGAAATGCTTATATGATTGAACACTTGAGTGATTATATGTCTAGAGTAAAAGGTGAACTTAAACTCATTAGTAAACATGCTTCTATGGTTACCACTCAAGTAGAACAAGTGCTTAAAGCTCAAAATGATTTTCTCAATGAATTAAATAATAAGAAAAATGGTAATGATGTTAGAGTTATGACTAGAGGGGGTAAAATGACTCAGGAACCTTTGTATCCTGAGGGCCATCCAAAGAGAATTGAGCAAGATTCTCAGAGAACTAATGTTGATGCACCTAGTCCTTCTAAAAAGAAGAAAAAGAAAAATGATAGGACTTTGCATGCTTCTAGTGAACCTGTTGTAGACACACCTGAGAATCCCAATGATATTTCTATTTCTGATGCTGAAACACAATCTTGTAATGAACATGAACCTAGTGATAATATTAATGATGATGTTCATGATGATGCTCAGCCTAGCAATAACAATGATGTAGAAATTGAACCTGCTGTTGATCTTGATAACCCACAATCAAAGAATCAACGTTATGATAAGAGAGACTTCGTTGCTAGGAAGCATGGTAAGGAAAGAGAACCCTGGGTTCAGAAACCCATGCCTTTTCCTCCAAAACCATCCAAGAAAAAGGATGATGAGGATTTTGAGCGCTTTGCTGAAATGATTAGACCTATCTTTTTGCGTATGCGTTTGACTGATATGCTTAAAATGAATCCTTATGCTAAATACATGAAGGATATTCTTACTAATAAAATAAAGATACCGGAAGCTGAAATTTCCACCATGCTTGCTAAGTATACTTTTAAAGGTGGAATACCAAAGAAACTTGGCGACCCAGGAGTACCAACTATACCATGCTCCATTAAAAGAAACTATGTTAAAACTGCTTTATGTGATCTTGGAGCCGGTGTTAGTGTTATGCCTCTCTCTTTATATCGTAGACTTGATTTGAATAAGTTGACACCTACTGAAATATCTTTACAAATGGCCGATAAATCAACTGCTATACCTGTCGGTATTTGTGAGGATGTGCCTGTTGTGGTTGCAAATGTTACTATTTAACGGACTTTGTTATTCTTGATATTCCCAAGGACGATAGTATGTCGATTATCCTTGGTAGAACCTTTTTGAATACTACAGGGGCTGTTATTGATTGTAACAAAGGCAATGTCACTTTTCATGTTAATGGTAATGAGCATATGGTACACTTTCCAAGGAAACAACCTCAAGTCCACAGTATCAATTCTATTGGAAAATTTCCATCGATTATTATTGGAGGTTTTGAATTTCCTCTTCCTACTGTCAAGAAGAAATATGATATTCTTATTATTGGGGATGAGCATATCCCCGTTGAGGTAACTTAGTGTTATTCAAAATTTCTCCGGTCCCATGCTATTCGAAAAGAGTTTGTTAACAAGACTTGGTCAACCTTGTTAGTGGATTCCTTTTGATGAGCATGAGATGGATGAAGTTAGAAAGCACAACTCTCTGTACCCTCCTTTTACTTTCTGTTATTTAGATTAAATAAAGCAAAAATAGTATTTTCTGTCTGTTTTCTGAATTATCCTTGCAATAAAAAAATGCATAGCTAGGGGCGTTAAACGATAGCGCTCGTTGGGAGGCAACCCAATCTTATTTTTGTTCCTTGCTTTTTGTTCCTCTTTAGTAATAAATAATTCATATAGCCTCTAGTTATATGTGGTTTTATGTTTTAATTAGTGTTTGTGCCAAGTAAGACCTATAGGATCTTCTTGGATGATAATTATTTGATCTTGCTGAAAAAGTCAGAAACTTTATGCTCACAAAAACAATTGTTAAAAATCACCAGAAAGTGATAAAATACTCATTCCAATTGCAGTAGATCAATAATAAAATTATATAGGCCGTCCTATTTTGGCAGATTTTTCTGAGTTACAGAAGTTTGCGTTTCATAAAGATTACTACATACTGTTCTGTTTTTGACAGATTCTATTTTTCGTGTGTTGTTTGCTTATTTTGATGAATCTATGAGTAGTATCAGGGGGTATGAATCATACAGAAGTTGGAATACAGTAGGTTTAACACCAATATGAATAAAGAATGAGTTCATTACAGTACCTTAAAGTGGTGGTTTATTTTCTTATACTAACGGAGCTCATAAGATTTCCTGTTGAACTTTTGTGTTGTGAAGTTCTCAAGTTTTTGGGTAAAGATTTGATGGACTTTGGAATAAGGAGTGACAAGATCCTAAGCTTGGGGATGCCCAAGGCACCCCAAGGTAAAATTCAAGGACAACCAAAAGCCTAAGCTTGGGGGAGTACGTATTTCTCACCGACATTACCTTCATGTTCACACACTCATGCCAATTGTCGGTGCTCATACTTTTTAATTGTACTATCCATGCTAGTTTATTTTCTTTTTTTCCTTTTTCTTGCTCTCTTCTTGTGTGCTTGAAAAAACTTAAGAAAAACAAAAAAATAGTTGTAGTTTTTAGCTAGCTTACTTTCCATACCTGTAGCAGTAATAATTAAAAGAAAACCCAAAAAGATTTCTTGTTATTCTTTTGCTTGTTGGGAGCTTTCCTGTGTAAATAGTTTTATTTCCTTTCTTTTCTTTGGGGTCGAGAGGAGAAGACCATAGTGAAAATGTTGAAGTGGTTATTATATGCATTATTGTTGATTTAACAAAGAGCCCATTTTACCTTGTCTTCTCCTGTGTATTAAAACGCTTGCAGATTCCAGCTTAGTCCAATGCACGTGCACTATTATTATTATACACACCGTTCGGTCGTGCAAGTGAAAGGCAATAATGACGATATATGATGGACTGATTGAGATGAGAGAAGCTGGTATGAACTCGACCTCTCTTGTTTTTGTAAATATGATTAGTTCATCGTTCTTGATTCAGCCTATTATGAATGAACATGTTTGCAATGACAATTAGAGATTATAGTTGCTTATGCCATGCTTGATTAGCTAGGAGTTTATAATGGTTTACCTTGCATGCCAACACGCTATTAAAATGGTTGTGATGTGGTATGATAGGGTGGTATCCTCCTTTGAATGATTCGAGTGGCTTGACTTGGCACATGTTCACACATGTAGTTGAAACAAATCAACATAGCCTCCCCGATATTTATGTTCATGGTGGATTATATCCTACTCATGCTTGCACTCAATGTTTATTAATTTTAATGCATGTTCATGACTGTTATCGCTCTCTAGTTGGCCGCTTCCCAGTCTTTTTCTAGCCTTCACTTGTACTAAGCGGGAATACTGCTTGTGCATCCACTTCCATAAACCCCAAAGTTATTCCATATGAGTCCACCATACCTTCCTATATGCGGTATCTACCTACCGTTCCAAGTAAATTTGTATGTGCCAAACTCTAAACCTTCAAATGAAATTATGTTTTGTATGCTCAAATAGCTCATGTATCAACTAGGGATGTCTGTATCTCCCATGCTAGGCGGGTTATTCTCAAGAGGAGTGGACTCCGCTCCTCACTCATGAGAAAATGGCTGGTCACCGGGATGCCCAGTCCCATGCTCAAATCAAATCAAAATAATTGCACACAAAACTCCCCCGGGACTGTTGTTAGTTGGAGGAAGGCACACTGAAAGATCTACTAGTAAAAAGGTGCATGCAATTGAACAGATCAATGTTTTGAGTGGAAAGATGGATGAACTTATGAAATTGTTTGCTAATAAGAGTGTTTCTTCTGATCCCAATGATATGCCTTTGTCTACTCTGATTGAGAATAATAATGAATATATGGATGTGAATTTTGTTGGTAGGAACAATTTTGGTAACAACGCTTATAGAAGAAACTTTAATTCTAGGCCGTTTCCTAGTAATTCCTCTAATAATTATGGTAATTCCTACAACAACTCTTATGGAAATTTTAATAAGATGGCCTACGATTTTGAGACTAGTGTTAACGAATTTATGATTTCTCAAAAGAATTTTAATGCTTTGCTTGAAGAAAAATTGCCTAAGATTGATGAGTTGGCTAGGAACGTAGATAGAATTTCTCTTGATGTTGATTCTTTGAAACTTAGATCTATTCCACCTAAGCATGATATCAATGAGTCTCTCAAAGCCATGAGAATTTCCTTTGATGAGTTCAAAGAAAGAACCGCTAGGATGCGTGCTAAAAAAGATTTCTTTATGAAGGCGTGTTCTTCTAGTTTTCATGATAATAAGGATGAGGATCTAAAAGTGATTGATGTGTCTCCTATTAAATCTTTGTTTTGCAATATGAATCTTGATAATGATGGGACTGGAGATGAGTCAACTTTAGTTAAAAGGCGTCCCAATGATTCAGAGTTTTTAGATCTTGATGCAAAAATTGGTAAAAGTGGGATTGAAGAGGTGAAAACTTTACATAGCAATGAACCCACTATTTTGGATTTCAAGGAATTTAATTATGATAATTGTTCTTTAATAGATTGTATTTCCTTGTGGCAATCCGTGCTAAATTCTCCGCATGCTTATAGTCAAAATAAGGCTTTTACCAAACATATTGTTGATGCTTTAATGCAATCCTATGAAGAAAAGCTTGAACTAGAAGTTTCTGTCTCTAGAAAACTTTATGATGAGTGGGAACCTACTATTAAAATTAAAATTAAAGATCATGAATGCTATGCTTTCTGTGATTTGGGTGCTAGTGTTTCCACGATTCCAAAAACTGTGTGATGTGTTAGGTTTCCGTGAATTTGATAATTGTTCTTTAAACTTGCACCTCGCGGATTCGACCATTAAGAAACCTATGGGAAGAATTAATGATGCTCTTATTGTTGCGAATAGGAATTATGTGCCCGTAGATTTCATTGTTCTTGATATAGATTGCAATCCTACATGTCCTATTATTCTTGGTAGACCTTTCCTTATAATGATTTGTGCAATTATTGATATGAAAGAAGGAAATATTAGATTCCAATTTCCGTTAAGGAAAGACATGGAACACTTTGAGGGAAAGAAAAAAAATTACCTTATGAATCTATCATGAAGGGCACTTATGGATTGCATACCAAAGATGATAATACCTAGATCTATCCTTGCCTTTATGCCTAGCTAGGGGCGTTAAACGATAGCGCTTGTTGGGAGGCAACCCAATTTTATTTTTGTTTCTTGCTTTTTGGTTCTGTTTAGTAATAAATAATTGATCTAGCCTCTGGTTAAATGTGGTTTTATATTTTAATTAATGTTTGTTCCAAGTAAAACCTATAGGATCTTCTTGGATGATAGTTATTTGATCTTGCTGAAAAAGTTAGAAACTTTCTGCTCACGAAAACAATTGTTAAAAGTCACCAGAACGTGATAAAATACTGATTCCAATGGCAGTAGATCAATAAACAACTTAGCTAGGTCTTCCTATTTTGGTAGATTTTTCTGAGTTACAGAAGTTTGCGTTAGATGCATATTACTACAGACTGTTCTGTTTTTGATAGATTCTGTTTTTCGTGTGTTGTTTGCTTATTTTGATAAATCTATGGCTAGTATTGGAGGTTATGAACCATAGAAAAGGTTGAATACGGTAGGTTTAATACCAATATAAATAAAGAATGAGTTTATTACAGTACCTTAAAGTGGTTGTTTGTTTTCTTTCGCTAACAGAGGTCATGAGATTTTCTGTTGAGTTTTGTGTTGTGAAGTTTTCAAGTTTTTGATTTGATGGATTATGGAAAAAGGAGTGGCAAGAGACTAAGCTTGGGGATGCCCAAGGCACCCCAAGGTAAAATTTAAGGACAACCAAAATCCTATGCTTGGGGATGCCCCAGAAGGCATCCCCTCTTTCGTCTTCGTCCATCGGTAACTTTACTTGATGCTTATTTTTATTCACCACATGATATGTGTTTTGCTTGGAGCATCTAGTATGATTTGAGTCTTTTCTTTTTAGTTCACCACAATCATCCTTGTTGTACACACCTTTTTGGAGAGACACACATGATTCGGAATTTATTAGAATACTCTATGTGCTTCGCTTATATCTTTTGAGTTAAATAATTTTGCTCTAGTGCTTCACTTATATCTTTTAGAGCACGGTGGTGGATTTATTTTATAGAAATTATTGATCTCTCATGCTTCACTTATATTATTTTGAGAGTCCTTTACAACAGGATGGTAATTTGCGTTGGCTATAAAATTAGTCCTAATATGATAGGCATCCAAGATGGATATAATAAAAACTTCCATATAAGTGCATTGAATGCTAAGAGAAGTTTGATACTTGATGATTGTTTTGAGAGATGGAGATAGTGATATTAAAATTTTTCTAGTTGAGTAGTTGTGAATTTGAGAAATACTTGTGTTGAAGTTTGCAAGTCCCGTAGCATCCACGTATGGTAAACATTGTCTAACAATTTTGAAACATGAGGAGTTCTTTGATTGTCATCCTTATGAGTGGCGGTCGGGGACGAGTGATGGTCTTTTCCTACCAATCTATCCCCCTAGGAGCATGCGCGTAGTGCTTGGTTTTTGATGACTTGTAGATTTTTGCAATAAGTATGTTACTTCTTTATGACTAATGTTGAGTCCATGGATTATACGCACTCTCACCTTTCCATCATTGCTAGCCTCTTCGGTACCTTGCATTGCCCTTTCTCACCTTGAGAGTTGGTGCAAACTTCGCCGGTGCATCCAAACCCCGTGATATGATATGCTCTATCACATATAAACCTCCTTATATCTTCCTCAAAACAGCCACCATACCTACCTATCATGGCATTTCCATAGCCATTCCGAGATATATTGCCATGCAACTTTCCACCGTTCCGTTTATTATGACACGCTTCATCATTGTCATATTGCCTTGCATGATCTTGTAGTTGACATCGTATTTGTGGCAAAGCCACCATGCATATTATTTCATACATGTCACTCTTGATTCATTGCCCATTCCGGTACACCACTGTCGGCATTCATATAGAGTCATATTTTGTTCTAGTATCGAGTTGTAACCATTGAGTTGTAAATAAATAGAAGTGTGATGATCATCATTAATAGAGAATTGTCCCAAATAAAAAAAGAAGAAAGGCCAAAGAAAGGGAACGCCCAATAAAAAATTGAAAAAAATAAATAAAAATGGACAATGCTACTAACCTTTTTCCACACTTGTGCTTCATAGTAGCACCATGATCTTTATGATAGAGAGTCTCTTGTTTTGTCACTTTCATATACTAGTGGGAATTTTTCATTATAGAACTTGGCTTGTATATTCCAACAATGGGCTTCCTCAAATGCCCTAGGTCTTCGTGAGCAAGCAAGTTGGATGCACACCCACTTAGTTTCTTTTGTTGAGCTTTCATACATTTATAGCTCTAGTGCATCCGTTGCATGGCAATCCCTACTCCTTGCATTGACATCAATTGATGGGCATCTCCCTAGCCCATTGATTAGCCGCGTCAATGTGAGACTTTCTCCTTTTTTGTCTTCTCCACATAACCCCCATCATATTATTCTATTCCACCCATAGTGCTATATCCATGGCTCACGCTCATGTATTGCGTGAAAGTTGAAAAAAGTTTGAGATTACTAAAGTATGAAACAATTGCTTGGCTTGTCATCGGGGTTGTGCATGATGAGAACATTCTTGTGTGACGAAAATGGAGCATGACTAAACTATAAGATTTTGTAGGGATGAACTTTCTTTGGCCATGTTATTTTGAGAAGACATAATTGCTTAGTTAGTATGCTTGCAGTATTATTATTTTTATGTCAATATTAAACTTTTGTCTTGAATCTTTCGGATCTGAACATCCATTCCACAATAAAGAAAATTACATTGAAGAATATGCTAGGTAGCATTCCACATCAGAAATTCTGTTTTTATCATTTACCTACTCGAGGACGAGCGGGTATTAAGCTTGGGGATGCTTGATACGTCTCCAACGTATCTATAATTTTTGATTGTTCCATGCTATTATATTATCTGTTTTGGATGATTAATGGGAATTTTTATACACTTCTATATTATTTTTGGGACTAACCTACTAACCCAAGGCCCAGTGCAAATTGCTGTTTTTTTGCCTATTTCAGTGTTTGCAGAAAAGGAATATCAAACGGAATCCAAACGGAATGAAACCTTCCAGAGCGTGATTTTTGGAACAAACGTGATCCATAGGACTTGGAGTGGACGTCAAGAAACGAACGAGGAGGCCATGAAGCAGGGAGGCGCGTCTGCCCCCCGGGAGCGCCCCCACCCTCGTGGGGCCCTCGTAGCTCCACCGACCTACTTCTTCATCCTATATATATCCACGTACCCTGAAAACATCCAGGAGCACCACGAAACCCTATTTCCACCGCCGCAACCTTCTGTACCCGTGAGATCCCATCTTGGGGCCTTTTCCGGTGCTCCGCCGGAGGGGGAATCGATCACGGAGGGCTTCTACATCAACACCATAGCCTCTCCGATAATGTGTGAGTAGTTTACCTCAGACCTTCAGGTCCATAGTTATTAGCTAGATGGCTTCTTCTCTCTCTTTGGATCGCAATACAAAGTTCTCCTCGATCTTCTTGGAGATCTATTCGATGTAACTATTTTTGCGGTGTGTTTGTCGAGATCCGAACGATTGTGGGTTTATGATCAAGATTATCTATGAACAATATTTGAGTCTCCTCTGAATTCTTTTATGTATGATTGGTTATCTTTGCAAGTCTCTTCGAATTATTAGTTTAGTTGGGCCTACTAGATTGATCTTTCTTGCAATGGGAGAAGTGCTTAGCTTTGGGTTCAGTCATGCGGTGCTCGATCCCAGTGACAGAAGGGGAAACGACACATATTGTATTGTTGCCATCGAGGATAAAAAGATGGTGTTTATATCATATTGCTTGAGTTTATCCCTCTACATCATGTCATCTTGCCTAATGCGTTACTCTGTTCTTACGAACTTAATACTCTAGATGCATGCTGGATAGCGGTCGATGTGTGGAGTAATAGTAGTAGATGCAGGCAGGAGTCGGTCTACTTGTCGCGGACGTAATGCCTATATACATGATCATGCCTAGATATTCTCATAACTATGCACTATTCTATCAATTGCTCGACAGTAATTTTTTCACCCACTGTAATGCTTATGCTATCTTGAGAGAAGCCAGTAGTGAAACCTATGGCCCCCGGGTCTATTTTCCATCATATTAATCTTCCGTCAACTAGCTATTTCTTTTGCCGTTTATTTTGCAATCTTTACTTTCAATCTTTATCACAAAAATACCAAAAATATTATCTTATCATCTCTACCAGATCTCACTTTTGCAAGTGGCCGTGAAGGGATTGACAACCCTTTATCGTGTTCGTTGCAAGGTTCTTATTTGTTTTTGTAGGTACGAAGGACTTGTGCGTGGCCTCCTACTGGATTGATACCTTGGTTCTCAAAAACTGAGGGAAATACTTACGCTACTTTGCTGCATCACCCTTTCCTCTTCAAGGCAAAACCAACGCATGCTCAAGAGGTAGCAAGAAGGATTTCTTAAATTTTGATAACACTGATATTATATTCAAAAGGAGTTTGATGAACAACAAAATCATGCCATTAAAGAGGAGGAGAAGGCAATGACAACCGGTTTTCAGTAAGGTATTCTCTGCAGGCACTGAAATTATCGGTAACAGATAGTTTTGTGATAAGGTAATTCGTAACGGGTAGCAAGTAATGAAAGTGAATAAGGTGCAGCAAGATGGCCCAATCCGTTTTGTAGAAAAGTACAAGCCTGGACAAACTCTTATACGAAGGAAAATGCTCCCGAGGACACATGGGAATTATCGTCAAGCTAGTTTTCATCACGCTCATATGATTCGCGTTCGTTACTTTGATAATTTGGTATGTGGGTGGACTGGTGCTTGGGTGTTGTCCTTTCTTGGACAATCATCCCACTTATGATTAACCCCTATTGCAAGCATCTGCAACTACAAAATAAGTATTAAGGTAAACCTAACCATAGCATGAAACATATGGATCCAAATCAGCCCCTTACGAAGCAACGCATAAACTAGGGTTTAAGCTTCTGTCACTCTAGCAACCCATCATCTACTTATTACTTCCCAATGCCTTCCTCTAGGCCCAAACAATGGTGAATTGTCATGTAGTCGACGTTCAGATAACACCACTAGAGGAAAGACAACATACATCTCATCAAAATATCGACCGAATACCAAATTCACATGACTACTTATAGCAAGACTTCTCCCATGTCCACAGGAACAAATGTAACTACTCAAAAATCATGTTCATAAGAGGGGTATTAATATGCATAAAGGATCTGCACATATCATCTTCCACCAAATAAACCAACTAGCATGAACTACAAGGAGTAATGAACACTACTAGCAACCCAGAGGTACCAATCTGAGGCTTTGGGACAAAGATTGGATACAAGAGCTGAACTAGGGTTTTAGAGGAGATGGTGCTGGTGAAGATGTTGATGGAGATTGACCCCCTCCCGATGAGAGGATCATTGGTGATGACGATGGCGATGATTTCCCCCTCCCGGAGGGAAGTTTCCCCGGCAGAACAGCTTTGCCGGAGCCCTGGTTCCGCCAAGGTTCCGCCTCGTGGCGGCGGAGTTTCTCTCGTGAGCTTGCTTATGATTTTGTCGAGGGTAAAAGACCTCATATAGCAGAAGATGGGCACCGAAGGCCTGCCAGGGGGCCCACGAGGCAGGGGGGCGCGCCCAGGGGGTAGGGCGCGCCCCCACCCTCGTGGATGGTGGGTGGCCCCCCTCTGGTACTTTCTTCGCTCAGTATCTTTTTATTAATTCCAAAAATAACTTCCGTGGAGTTTCAGGTCTTTTGAAGTTGTGCAGAATAGGTCTCTAATATTTGCTCCTTTTGCAGCCTAGAACTCCAGCTGTCGGCATTCTCCCTCTTCATTTAAACCTTGTGAAATGAGAGAGAATAGGCATAAGTATTGTGACATAACGTGTAATAACAGCCCATAATGCAATAAATATCGATATAAAAGCATGATGCAAAATGGACGTATCAACTCCCCCAACCATAGACCTAGCTTGTCCTCAAGCGGAAATCGATAACGTTAAATATGTCCACATGTTTAGAGATAAAGGTGTCGATAAAATAAAATACGGACATGAGGGCATCATGATCATTCTTATAACAGCAACATATATGGATATTGTCATATGATTTCTTATGCTCAAGTAATAATCTATTCACAATGTCAAGTATGAATCAGAAATTTCATTGAGAACTAACAAAGTATGATCTCGGTCATTGAAGTAATTGCAAATTATCATAACATCGGAAAGAGTCAATATAAGAGCTTTTCAGCAAGTCCACATACTCCCCCAAGCTAACACTCACGCAATACTTATGGGTATGGAGTTTTAATCGGACACAGAGAAAGATAGGGGCTTATAGTGTTGCCTCCCAACCTTTTACCTCAAGGGTAATGTCAACAATAATAGTTCATGCTAACTTATATCCAAGTGGATATATATATCAGGATCTTTCCAACACACTGTCCTTGCCAAAGGATAAAATGTAAAAAGAAAAGGTGAAGATCACCATGACTCTTGCATAAAGTATAAGACAAGAATAAAAGATAGGCCCTTCGCAGAGGGAAGCAGATGTTGTCATGTGCTTTTATGGTTGGATGCACAAAATCTTAATGCAAAAGAACGTCACTTTGTATTGCCACTTGCGATACAGACCTTTATTATGCAGTCCGTCGCTTTTATTGCTTCCATATCACAAGATCGTATAAAGCTTATTTTCTCCACACTAATAGATCATACATATTTAGAGAGCAATTTTTATTGCATGCAACATGACAACTTACTTGAAGGATCTTACTCAATCCAATAGGTAGATATGGTGGACTCTCATGGCAAAACTGGGTTTCAGGATATTTGGAAGCACAAGTAGTATCTCTACTTGGTGCAAAGAATTTGGCTAGCATGAGGGGGAATGGCTTGCTCAACATGTTGGATGATCCATGACAATATACTTTATTTCAGATATAAGAAAACATGACACATTACATTGTCTTCCTTGTCCAACATCAACTCTTTAGCATGTCATATTTTAATGAGTGCTCACAATCATAAAAGATGTCCAAGATAGTATATTTATATGTGAAAACCTCTCTTTCTTTATTACTTCCTACTAATTGCAACGATGACAAAAACTATGTTTGTCAACTCTCAACAACTTTTATTCATCATAATCCTTATATGTGAAGTCATTACTCTCCATAAGATCAATATGATCTCTTTATTTATTTTTATCTTTTTTCTTTCCCTTTTATTCCCTCACGATCATAGCAAGATAATCAAACCCTTAACTCAACACTAATCTTTATTATATATATATAGCTCACGGACTCGATTACATAGAGGGATCATAAGGCAAAACTCAAAACTAAATCATACTAAAACTTTATTCTACTAGATCAAGATATTACCAAAAGGATCGAACTAAGAAAAACGGTAAAGATAGGAGTGTGATGGTGATACGATACCGGAGTACCTCCCCCAAGTTTGGCAGTTGCCAAGGGGAGTGCCCATACCCATGTATTTATTGCTCTTTCTTCGGAGGTGGTGATGTGATATTCTTGGCGATGATGCCCCTCAGGATACAATTCTCTTCCTCGAGCTTATTGACTTGTTGCTTGAGGTCCATTATTTCCTTACGGAGCTTACCCGTGACGGCTAGAGCTCCTTTCACCCATGGATGTTGCATAGCTGCGGGAGAACAAGTAACACTCTTTTTCATATTTTCATAAGAGAGAAATTTAACATTGGAGGGGATGACCGAGTTTGGAATAGCTGAGCTCCGTAGTCCCCCCATCGCGAATCCGGCTCGGAAACGGGAAGTAACTTCTTGATCCTCCTCCATGGCATCTATCCTTTTCAAGTCGGTCTCCATCTCTTCCTCCGTTGATGGCCCAAAGTGGTCACCATCACTGTTTGCTCTTGGCCCTGGTGTCGGATTAGACACCCAGCTCTCCCATACTGACTCTTGAGAAGACATCTTGCTCTAATCTGCTGCAGAAAACAGCTCGAAACAAAAACAAAGGATATTTGCATGGTACGGTGGTCAAAACCTTCGGGAGATTATATAATTCATTTTTACCGACCAAAAGAAGTATCGTGCAAGAAAACGGAGTCCGGAGAGCACACGAGGTGCCCACGAGGCAGGGGGCACGCCCTCCACACTCGTGGATGCCTCGTCTCCTTCCCGGACTACTTCTTATTTTCCTATTTTCTTAAATATTCCAAAACGGAGAAAAATCGCCATTAGAACTGTTCTGGAGTCGGTTTACTTACCGTACCACATACCTATTCCTTTTTGGAGTCTGAAACGTTCTGGAAAGTGTCCCTTATGTATTCCTCCGGGGTTACGGTTTCAATAACATTAGTTTCAACATTTATAGGATTACCTGAGATATAATGTTTGATTCTTTGACCATTCACCACCTTCGGATTTGTTCCTTCGAAGTTGTTGATTTTTATGGCACCGGAACGATAGACCTCCTCGATAACGTAAGGACCTTCCCATTTAGAGAGAAGTTTTCCTGGAAAAAATCTTAAATGAGAGTTAAATAGCAACAGATGATCACCTACATTAAAGTCACGCTTTTGTATCCTTTTGTCATGCCATCTTTTAACTTTTTCTTTAAAAAGTTTGGCATTCTCACAGGCCTGGGTTCTCCATTCATCAAGTGAGCTAATGTCAAATAGTCTCTTCTCACCGGCAAGTTTGAAATCATAATTGAGCTCTTTAATGGCCCAATATGCCTTATGTTCTAGTTCGAGAGGTAAGTGACATGCTTTTCCATAAACCATTTTATACGGAGACATACCCATAGGATTTTTATATGCAGTTCTATAGGCCCATAATGCGTCATCAAGTTTCTTGGACCAATTCTTTCTAGATCTATTAACAGTCTTTTGCAAAATTAATTTGAGCTCTCTATTACTCAATTCTACTTGACAACTAGACTGTGGGTGTATGATTAACATCATACTTAGCACACATTTTACGAAAAGCACCATGAATAAAATGTGAACCACCATCAGTCATTCAGTATCTAGGGACTCCAAACCTCGGAAAAATAACTTCTTTATGCATCTTAATGGAGGTGTTATGATCAGCACTACTAGTTGGAATAGCTTCTACCCACTTAGTAACGTAATCAACAGTAACTAAAATATGTGTATACCCATTAGAGGAAGGAAACGTTCCCATATAATCAAAGCCCCAAACATCAAATGGTTCAATAACAAGTGAATAGTTCATAGGCATTTCTTGACGTCTACTAATATTACCAATTCTTTGACATTCATCACAAGACAACACAAACTTACGGGCATCTTTGAAGAGAGTAGGCCAATAAAAACCGGATTGCAATACCTTATGTGTAGTTCTATCTCCAGCGTGTTATCCTCCATAAGCCTCAGAGTGACACTTGCATAGGATCTGTTCCTGTTCATGCTCAGGTATACAACGTCTAATAACACCATCTACTCCTTCTATATAAAGGTGTGGGTCATCCCAGAAGTAATGTCTTAAATCATAGAAAAACTTTTTCTTTTGCTGGTATGTGAAACTAGGTGGTATAAATTTAGCACCAATGTAATTAGCATAATCAGCATACCATGGAGCAGCACGGGACGCATTTATGACACCCAATTGTTCATCAGGAAAGCTATCATCAATACGTAGTGGGTCATCAAGAACATTCTCTAACCTAGACAAGTTGTCTGCGATGGGGTTCTCAGCTCCCTTTCTATCAATAATATGCAAATCAAATTCTTGTAGCAAGAGAACCCATCTGATAAGTCCAGGTTTAGCATCTTTCTGTTCCATAAGGTATTTAATAGCAGCATGATTAGTGTGAACAGTTACTTTACAATCAACAATATAAGGTCTGAACTTATCACAAGAAAATACAACTGCTAAAATATTCTTTTTCAGTAGTAGCATAATTTCTATGGGCGTTGTCTAGAGTTTTACTAGCATATTGGATAACATTTAATTTCTTATCAACTCTTTGTCCTAGAACAACACCTACAACATAATCTCTAGGATCACACATAATTTCAAAGGGTAAATTCCAATTAGGTGGCTGAACAATAGGTGCAGAAATCAATGCTTTCTTAAGTATTTCAAATGCTTCTACACAATCATCATCAAGGATAAAAGGCATATCTTTTTGTAAGAGATTAGCCAGCAGCCTGGAGATTTTAGAGGTCCTTAACGAACCTCCTATAAAAACCGGCATGACCAAGGAAATTTCTTATACCTTTAATGTCCTTGGGACACGGCATCTTTTCAATAGCATAAACTTTAGCTTTGTCAACTTCAATACCTCTTTCAGAAATTTTATGTCCCAAGACAATACCTTCATTAACCATAAAGTGGCACTTCTCCCAATTCAAGACAAGGTTAGTTTCTTCACATCTCTGCAAAACTCGATCAAGGTTGCTGAAGCAATCATCAAAAGAAGTTCCATATACGTTGAAAAAAACCAAAAGGAATATGTTTATAAGCAAAGGTATCGAAAGGGCAAGTAAAAGTGGTCTTTTCTTGATCCTCTTTTGACACAGGTATTTGAGAGAAACCGTAATAACCATCTAGGAAGCAAAAATGCGTATGTTTGGATAATCATTCTAGCATTTGATCAATAAAAGGTAAAGGGTAATGATCCTTTTAGTAGCTTTATTTAGTTTACGGAAGTCAATTACCATTCTATAACCTGTAATAATTCTTTGTGGGATCAATTCATCTTTATCATTAGGAACAACAGTAACACCTCCCTTCTTAGGGACACAATGGACAGGACTTACCCATTGACTATCAGCAACGGGATAAATTATACCTGCCTCCAGAAGCTTTAGTATTTCTTTTCTTACCACTTCTTTCATCTTAGGATTTAACCATCGTTAGTGATCAACAACTGGTTTAGCGTCTTTCTCCAATTTTATTTTGTGCTGGCATAGAGTGGGACTAATGCCCTTAAGATCATCAAGAGTATATCCAATAGCAGCACAGTGCTTCTTCAGAGTTTTCAATAATTTATTCTCTTCATGCTCTGAAAGGTTAGCACTAATAATAACAGGATATATCTTTTTCTCATCAAGATAAGCATATTTAAGAGTATCAGGTAATGGTTTAAGCTCAAACACGGGATCACCCTTGGGTGGAGGAGGATCCCCTAGGATTTCAACAGGCAAGTTGTGTTTCAAAATGGGTCCCTGTTTAAATAATACTTCATCTATTTCCCTTCTTTCATTCATAAACATATCATTTTCATCGTTCAACAAATATTGTTCTAAGGGATCATTAGGAGGCACGACAATAGAAGCAAGACCAATAATATCATCTTTACAAGGCTATTCCTCATCAAGGGGTTGTCTACGAAATTTAGCAAAGTTAAACTCATGAGACATATTCCCCAAACCAACAGTAACAACATCCTTTTCGCCGTCTATTCTAGCATTAACAGTATTCAAGAAGGGTCTACCAAATATAATGGGACAAAAGTCATGTTGTGCGGAACCAAGAACAAGAAAATCAGCAGGATATTTGACTTTCTCACACAAGACTTCAACATCTCTAACAATCCCAACTGGTGAAATAGTATCTTTATTGTCAAGCTTCATTGTAACATCAATTTCTTCTATCTCAGCAGGTGCAGTATCGTGGATAATTTCTTTGTATAAGGAATGAGGTATTCCACTTACACTAGTACCCATATCACATAAGCCATGATAACAATGATCTCCTATTTTAACAGAAATAACAGGCATGCCTACAATAGGTCTATGTTTCTTTTTAGTGTCAGGTCTAGCAATTCTAGCAGCTTCATTACAGAAGTAAATAACATGCCCATCAATATTATCAGCCTAGAGATCTTTAACCATAGCAATACTAGGTTCAACTTTAGTTTGCTCAGGGGGTTTGGGTGTCCTAATATTACTTTTGTGGACCACAGTTGAAGCTTTAGCATGATCCTTTATTCTAACAGGGAAAGGTGGTTTTTCAATATAAGCAATAGGAACAATAGGATCATTATAATTGATAGTCTTTTCTTCAACCTTAATAGGTGCAACTACTTTTACTTCAATGGGAGGATTATATTTAAACCACTTCTCCTTAGGGAGATCAACATGGGTAGCAAAGGATTCATTAGCTACTATCTCAGAGTCAAGTCCATATTTAGTGCTAAATTCACGGAAAACATCGGTATCCATAAAAGATTTAACACAATCAAACTTAGGTGTTATACCTGACTCCTTACCTTCGTCGAGATCCCAATCTTGAGAGTTACATTTAATTCTTTCCAATAAATCTCTTCATCATAAAAGATCCAGTACAAGAAGTATCGAGCATGAAACGATTATTGAGAGAAAGCCGAGCATAAATTTTTTGAATAATGATTTCTCTTGAGAGCACATGATTGGGGCATGAATATAACATTGACTTAAGCCTCCCCCAAGCTTGAGCAATTCTTTCTCCTTCGCGAGGCCAAAAATTATATATATAATTAAGATCACGATGAACAAGATGCATAGGATAAAACTTCTGATGAAATTCCAATTTCAGTCGTTTGTAGGTCCATGATCCCATATCATCACATTGCCTAAACCATGTCAATGCCTTTCCCTTCAAAGATAAAGGGAAGACCTTCTTCTTGATAACATCCTCGGGCATACCTGCAAGCTTAAATAATCCACAAACTTCATCCACATAGATTAGGTGCAAATCGGGATGTAATGTTTCATCACCTGTGAAAGGATTAGCTAGCAGTTTCTCTATAATAGCCGAAGGAATTTCAAAGTAAACATTTTTAGTAGGTTCAGTAGGTTGAGGAGAAACTCTTTGCTCTACTGGTCGGGGTGAAGATACCCGGAACAAGCCCCTCAAAGGATTATGTTCCATAGTAACACGCGACAGTAAATTTCAGCACACTATATAAATTTTTCCTTACCAAAGGCGCTTCACTCCCCGGAAACGGCGCCAGAAAAGAGTCTTGATGACCCACAAGTATAGGGGATCTATCGTGGTCCTTTCTATAAGTAAGAGTGTCGAACCCAACGAGGAGCAGAAGGAAATGACAAGCGGTTTTCAGTAAGGTATTCTCTGCAGGCACTGAAATTATCGGTAACAGAGAGTTTTGTGATAAGGTGATTTGTAACGGGTAGCAAGTAATGAAAGTAAATAAGGCGCGGCAAGATGGCCCAATCCTTTTGGTAGCAAAGGATAAGCCTCGACAAACTCTTATATGAAGGAAAACGCTCCTGATGACACATGGGAATTATCGTCAACTAGTTTTCATCACGCTCATATGATTCACGTTCGTTACTTTGATAATTTGGTATGTGCGTGGACCGGTGCTTTGGTACTGCCCTTTCTTGGAAAAGTATCCCACTTATGATTAACCCCTATTGAAAGCATCCGCAACTACAAAAGATGTATTAAGGTAAACCTAACCATAGCATTAAACATATGGATCCAAATCAGCCCCTTACGAAGCAACGCATAAACTAGGGTTTAAGCTTCTGTCACTCTAGCAACCCATCATCTACTTATTACTTCCCAATGCCTTCCTCTAGGCCCAAACAATGGTGAATTGTCATGTAGTCGATGTTCAGATAACACCACTAGAGGAAAGACAACATACATCTCATCAAAATATCGAACGAATACCAAATTCACATGACTACTTATAGCAAGACTTCTCCCATGTCCTCAGGAACAAACGTAACTACTCACAAATCATGTTCATGTTCATAATCAAAGGGGTATTAATATGCGTAAAGGATCTGAACATATCATCTTCCACCAAATAAACCAACTAGCATCAACTACAAGGAGTAATCAACACTACTAGCAACCCAGAGGTACAATTCTGAGGCTTTGGGACAAAGATTGGATACAAGAGATGAACTAGGGTTTTAGAGGAGATGGTGCTGGTGAAGATGTTGATGGAGATTGACCCCCTCCCGATGAGGGGATCATTGGTGATGATGGTGGCGATGATTTCCCCCTCCCGGAGGGAAGTTCCCCCGGCAGAACAGCTCTGCCGGAGCCCTAGATTGGTTCCGCCAAGGTTCCGCCTCGTGGTGGCGGAGTTTCTTCCCGTGAGCTTCCTTATGATTTTTTCCAGGGTAAAAGACTTCATATAGCAGAAGATGGGCACCGAAGGCCTGCCAGGGGCCTCACGAGGCAGGGGGCGCGCCCAAGGGGGTACGGCGTGCCCCCCACCCTCGTGGATGGTTGGTAGCCCCCCTCTGGTACATTCTTCGCTCGGTATTTTTTATTAATTCCAAAAATAACTTTAGTGGAGTTTCAGGACTTTTGGAGTTGTGCAGAATAGGTCTCTAATATTTGCTCCTTTTCCAGCACAGAATTCCAGCTGCCGGCATTCTCCCTCTTCATGTAAACCTTGTAATATGAGAGAGAATAGGCATAAGTATTGTGACATAACGTGTAATAACAGCCCATAATGCAATAAATATCAATATAAAAGCATGATGCAAAATGGATGTATCAACTCCCCAAGCTTAGACCTAGCTTGTCCTCAAGCGAAAACCGATAACTATAAATAGGTCCACATGTTTAGAGATGAGGTGTCGATAAAATAAAATACGGACATGAGGGCATCATGATAATTCTTATAACAGTAACATATATGGATATTGTCATATGATTTCTTATTCTCAAGTAATAATCTATTCACAATGTCAAGTATGAATCAGAAACTTTATTGAGAACTAACAAACTATGATCTCGGTCATTGAAGCAATTGCAATTTATCATAACATCGGAAAGAGTCAATATAAGAGCTTTTCAGCAAGTCCACATACTCAACTATCATTTAGTCTTTCACAATTGCTAACACTCACGCAATACTTATGGGTATGGAGTTTTAGTCGGACACAGAGAAAGATAGGGGCTTATAGTGTTGCCTCCCAACCTTTTACCTCAAGGGTAATGTCAACAATAATAGTTAATGCTAATGTACATCCAATTGGATATATATATATCAGGATCTTTCCAACACATTGTGCTTGCGAAAGGATAAAATGTAAAAGGGAAAGGTGAAGATAACCATGACTCTTGCATAAAGTATAAGACAAGAATAAAAGATAGGCCCTTCGCAGAGGGAAGCAGAGGTTGTCATGTGCTCTTATGGTTGGATGCACGAAGTCTTAATGGAAAAGAACATCACTTTATATTGCCACTTGTGATATGGACCTTTATTATGCAGTCCGTCGCTTTTATTGCTTCCATATCACAAGATCGTATAAAGCTTATTTTCTCCACACTAATAAATCATACATATCTAGAGAGCAATTTTTATTGCATGCAACATGACAACTTACTTGAAGGATCTTACTCAATCCATAGGTAGGTATGGTGGACTCTCATGGCAAAACTGGGTTTAAGGATATTTGGAAGCACAAGTAGTATCTCTACTTGGTGCAAAGAATTTGGCTAGCATGAGGGGGAAAGGCAAGCTCAACATGTTGGATGATCCATGACAATATACTTTATTTCAGATATAAGAAAACATAACCCATTACGTTGTCTTCCTTGTCCAACATCAACTCTTTAGCATGTCATATTTTAATGAGTGCTGGCAATCATAAAAGATGTCCAAGATAGTATATTTATATATGAAAACCTCTCTTTCTTTATTACTTCCTATTAATTGCAACGATGACCAAAACTATGTTTTTCAACTCTCAACAACTTTTATTCATCATACTCTTTATATGTGAATTCATTACTCTCCATAAGATCAATATGGTCTCTTTATTTCTTTTTATCCTTTTTCTTTCCCTTCTATTCCCTCACGATCATAGCAAGATAATCAAACCCTTAACTCAACACTAATCTTTATTATATATATATATATAGGTCACGAACTCGATTACATAGAAGGATCATAAGGCAAAACTCAAAACTAAATCATACTAAAACTTTATTCTACTAGATCAAGATATTACCAAAAGGATCGAACTAAGAAAAACGGTAAAGATAGGAGTGTGATGGTGATACGATACCGGGGCGCCTCCCCCAAGCTTGGCAGTTGCCAAGGGGAGTGCACCTACCCATGTATTTATTGCTCTTTCTTCGGAGGTGGTGATGTGATATTCTTGGCGATGATGCCCCTCAGGATACGATTCTCTTCCTCGAGCTTATTGACTTGTTGCTTGAGGTCCATTATTTCCTTACGGAGCTTACCCGTGACGGCTAGAGCTCCTTTCACCCATGGATGTTGCATAGCTGCGGGAGAACAAGTAACACTCTTTTTCATATTTTCATAAGAGTGAAATTTAACATTGGAGGGGATGACCGAGTTTGCAATAGCTGAGC
This sequence comes from Aegilops tauschii subsp. strangulata, assembly GCF_002575655.3. Classification (NCBI taxonomy): domain Eukaryota; kingdom Viridiplantae; phylum Streptophyta; class Magnoliopsida; order Poales; family Poaceae; genus Aegilops; species Aegilops tauschii. The sequence continues at coordinate 293,225,226 of NC_053038.3, forward strand.
TCCATAGTTCCCCCATCGTGAATCCGGCTCAGAAACGGGAAGTAACTTCTTGATCCTCCTCCATAGCATCTATCCTTTTCAAGTTGGCCTCCATCTCTTCCTCCGTTGATGGCCCAAAGTGGTCAGCATCACTGTTTGCTCTTGCCGCCGGTGTCGGATTAGACACCCGGCTCTCCCCGACTGACTCTTGAGAAGACATCTTGCTCTAATCTACTGCAGAAAACAGCTCGAAACAAAAACACAGGATATTTGTGTGGTACGGTGGTCAAAACCTTCGGGAGATTATATAATGATTTTTTACTGACCAAAAGAAGTATCGTGCAAGAAAACGGAGTCCGGAGAGCACACGAGGTGCCCACGAGGCAGGGGGCGCGCCCAAGGGGGTAGGGCGCGCCCTCCACCCTCGTGGGTGCCTCGTGTCCTTCTCGGACTACTTCTTATTTTCCTATTTTTTTAAATATTCCAAAATGGAGAAAAATTGCCATTAGAACTGTTTTGGAGTCGGTTTACTTACCGTACCACATACCTATTCCTTTTCGGAGTCTAAAACATTCTGGAAAGTGTCCCTTATGTATTCCTCCGGGGTTATAGTTTCAATAACATTAGTTTCAACATTTATAGGATTACCTGAGATATAATGTTTGATTCTTTGACCGTTCACCACCTTCGGATTTATGCCTTCGAAGTTGTTGATTTTTATGGCACCAGAACAATAGACCTCCTCGATAACGTCAGGACCTTCCCACTTAGAGAGAAGTTTTCCTGCAAAAAATCTTAAACAAGAGTTGAATAGCAACACATGATCGCCTACATTAAACTCACGCTTTTGTATCCTTTTGTCATGCCATCTTTTAACTTTTTCTTTAAATAGTTTGGCATTCTCATAGGCATGGGTTCTCCATTCATCAAGTGAGCTAATGTCAAATAGTCTCTTCTCACCGGCAAGTTTGAAATCATAATTGAGATCTTTAATGGCCCAAAATGCCTTATGTTCTAGTTCGAGAGGTAAGTGACATGCTTTTCCATAAACCATTTTATACGGAGACATACCCATAGGATTTTTATATGCAGTTCTATAGGCCCATAATGCATCATCAAGTTTCTTGGACCAATTCATTCTAGATCTATTAACAGTCTTTTGGAAAATTAATTTGAGCTCTCTATTTCTCAATTCTACTTGACCACTAGACTGTGGGTGATATGGGGGTGCAATTCTATGATTAACATCATACTTAGCAAGCATTTTATGAAAAGCATCATACTTAGATCTATGAACCACCATCAGTCATTAAGTATCTAGGGACTCCAAACCTCGGAAAAATAACTTCTTTAAGCATCTTAATGGAGGTGTTATGATCAGCACTACTAGTTGGAATAGCATCTACCCACTTAGTAACGTAATCAACAGCAACTAAAATATGTGTATACCCATTAGAGGAAGGAAACGGTCCCATATAATCAAAGCCCCAAACATCAAATGGTTCAATAACAAGTGAATAGTTCATAGGCATTTCTTGACGTCTACTAATATTACCAATTCTTCCACAAGACAAGACAAACTTACGGACATCTTTGAAGAGAGTAGGCCAATAATAACCAGATTGCAATACCTTATGTGCAGCTCTATCTCCAGCGTTATGTCCTCCATAAGCTTCGGAGTGACACTTGCGTAGGATCTGTTCCTGTTCACGCTCAGGTATACAACATCTGATAACACCATCTACTACTTCTTTATAAAGGTGTGGGTCATCCCAGAAGTAATGTCTTAAATCATAGAAAAACTTTTTCTTTTGCTGGTATGTGAAACTAGGTGGTATAAATTTAGCAACAATGTAATTAGCATAATCAGTATACCATGGAGCAGCACTGGAAGCATTTATGACACACAATTGTTCATCAGGAAAGCTATCATCAATAGGTAGTGGGTCATCAAGAACATTCTCTAACCTAGACAAGTTGTCTGCGACGGGGTTATCAGCTCCCATTCCATCAATAATATGCAAATCAAATTCTTGTAGCAAGAGAACCCATCTGATATGTCTAGGTTTAGCATCTTTCTTTTCCATAAGGTTTAATAGCAGCATGATCAGTGTGAACAGTTACTTTAGAATCAATAATATAAGGTATGTACTTATCACAAGCAAATACGACTGCTAAAAATTCGTTTTCAGTAGTAGCATAATTTCTCTGGGCGTTGTCTAGAGTTTTACTAGCATATTGGATAACATCTAATTTCTTATCAACTCTTTGTCCTAGAACAGCACCTACAGCATAATCGCTAGCATACACATAATTTCAAAGAGTAAATTCCAATCAGGTGGCTGAACAATAGGTGCAGAAATCAATGCTTTCTTTAGTATTTCAAATGCTTCTACACAATCATCATCAAAGACAAACGGCATATCTTTTTGGAAGAGATTAGTCAGCGGCCTGGAGATTTTAGAGAAGTCCTTAGTGAACCTCCTATAAAAACCAGCATGACCAAGCAAACTTCTTATACCTTTAATGTCCTTGGGACACAACATCTTTTCAATAGCATCAACTTTAGCTTTGTCAACTTCAATACCTATTTCAGAAATTTTATGCCCCAAGACAATACCTTCATTAACCATAAAGTGGTACTTCTCCCAATTGAAGACAAGGTTAGTTTCTTCACATCTCTGCAAAACTCGATCAAGGTTGCTCAAGAAATCATCAAAAGAAGTTCCATATACGGAGAAATCATCCATGAAAACCTCAACAATCTTTTCACAAAAATCAGAGAATATAGCCATCATGTATCTTTGAAAGGTAGCAGGTATGATAACCCACAAGTATAGGGGATCGCAACAGTTTTCGAGGGTAGAGTATTCAACCCAAATTTATTGATTCGACACAAGGGGAGCCAAAGAATATTCTCAAGTATTAGCAGTTGAGTTATCAATTCAACCACACCTGGAAAACTTAATATCTGCAGCAAAGTATTTAGTAGCAAAGTAGTATGGAAGTAACGGTAACGGTGGCAAAAGTAACAGTAGCAGTTTTGTAGTAATTGAAAGAGTGGCAACGGTAAAGTAACTAAGCAAAGAGCAATATGTGAAAAGCTCGTAGGCGTTGGATCGGTGATGGAGAATTATGTCGGATGTGATTATTCATGCAACAGTTATAACATAGGGTGACATTGAACTAGCTCCAATTCATCAATGTAATGTAGGCATGTATTCCGAATATAGTCATACGTGCTTATGGAAAAGAACTTGCATGACATCTTTTGTCCTACCCTCCCGTGGCAGCGGGGTCCTATAGGAAACTAAGGGATATTAAGGCCTCCTTTTAATAGAGTACCAGACCAAAGCATTAACACTTAGTGAATACACGAACTCCTCGAACTACGGTCATCACTGGAGTGGTCCTGATTATTGTCGCTTCGGGGTTGCCGGATCATAACACGTAGTAGGTGACTATTGACTTGCAAGATAGGATCAAGAACTCACATATATTCATGAAAACATAATAGGTTCAGATCTGAAATCATGGCACTCGGGCCCTAGTGACAAGCATTAAGCATAAAAAAGTCATAGCAACATCAATCTCAGAACATAATGGACACTAGGGATCAAACACTAACAAAACTAACTCGATTACATGATAAATCTCATCCAACCCATCGCCGTCCAGCAAGCCTAGGATGGAATTAGTCACGCACGGCGGTGAGCATCATGAAACTGGTGATGGAGGAAGGTTGATGATGATGACAGTGACGGATTCCCCTCTCCGGAGCCCCGAACGGACTACAGATCAGCCCTCCCGAGAGAGATTAGGGCTTGCCGACGGCTCTGTATTGTAAAATGGGATGAATCCTTCTGTCTGATTTTTTTCTCCCCGAACGTGAGTACATAGAGTTGGAGTTGAGGTCGGTGGAGCACCAGGGGGCCCATGAGGCAGGGGGCGCGCCCCCACCCTCGTGGACAGGGTGTGGGGCCCCTGGCCTGGATTCTTTCTCCAGTATTTTTTATATTCCAAAAATATTCTCCGTGAAGTTTCAGGTCATTCGGAGAACTTTTATTTCTGCACAAAAATAACACCATGGCAATTCTGCTGAAAAGAGCGTCAGTCCGGGTTAGTTCCATTCAAATCATGCAAGTTAGAGTCGAAAACAAGGGCAAAAGTGTTTGGAAAAGTAGATACGATGGAGACATATCGACTCCCCCAAGCTTAAACCTTTGCTTGTCCTCAAGAAATTCAGTTGAAAAACTGAAAGTGATAAAGAAAAACTTTTACAAACTCTGTTGGCTCTTGTTGTTGCAAATATGTAAAGACAACATTCAAGTTTTCAGCAAAGATTATGAACTAACCATATTCACAATAACGCTTAGGTCTCATGTTTACTCATATCAATGGCATAATCAACTAGCGAGCAATAATAATAAATCTTGGATGACAACACTTTCTTAAAACAATCATAATATGATATAACAAGATGGTATCTCGCTAGCCCTTTCCGAGACCGCAAATCATTAATGCAGAGCACCTTTGAAGATTAAGGACTGACTAAACATTGTAATTCATGGTAAAAGAGATCCAGTCATAGTCATAACCAATATAAATTAATAGTAATGGATGCAAATGACAGCGGTGCTCTCCAGCTCGTGCTTTTTAATAAGAGGATGATGACTCAACATAAAAGTAAATAGATAGGCCCTTCGCAGAGGGAAGCAGGGATTTGTAGAGGTGCAGAGCTCGATTTTAAAGCAGATATAAATAATATTTTGAGCGGCATACTTTCATTGTCAACATAACAACCGAGAGATCTCGATATCTTCCATGCTACACACATTATAGGCGGTTCCCAACCAGAATGGTAAAGTTTATACTCCCCCTCCACCAACAAGCATCAATCCATGGCTTGCCCGAAACAACGGGTGCCTCCAACTAACAAAAGTCCCGGGGGAGTTTTGTTTCCAATTATTTTGATTTGATTTGAGCATGGGACTGGGCATCCCGGTGAACAGCCATTTTCTCGTGAGTGAGGAGCGGAGTCCACTCCTCTTGAGAATAACTCGCCTAGCATGGAAGATACAGACAGCCCTAGTTGATACATGAGCTATTCGAGCATACAAAACAGAATTTCATTTGAAGGTTTAGAGTTTGGCACATAGAAATTTACTTGGAACGGCAGGTAGATACCGCATATATAGGAAGGTATGGTGGACTCATATGGAATAACTTTGGGGTTTATGGAAGTGGATGCACAATCAGTATTCCCGCTTAGTACAAGTGAAGGCTAGAAAAAGACTGGGAAGCGACCAACTAGAGAGCGACAACAGTCATGAACATGCATTAAAGTTAATAAACATTGAGTGCAAGAATGAGTAGGATATAAATCACCATGAACATAAATATTGTGGAGGCTATGTTGATTTTGTTTCAGCTACATGCGTGAACATGTGCCAAGTCAAGCCACTCGAATCATTCAAAGGAGGATACCACCTTATCATACCACATCACAACCATTTTAATAGCATGTTGGCAAGCAAGGTAAACCATTATAAACTCCTAGCTAATTAAGCATGGCATAAGCAACTATAATCCCTAATTGTCATTGCAAACATGTTCATTCATAATAGGCTGAATCAGGAACAATGAACTAATCATATTTACAAAAACAAGAGAGGTCGAATTCATACCAGCTTCTCTCATCAATCAGTCCACCATATACCGTCATTATTGCCTTTCACTTGCACGACCGAACGGTGTGGATAATAATAATAGTGCAAGTGAAAGGCAATAATGACGGTATATGGTGGACTGATTGATGAGAGAAGCTGGTATGACTTGCACGACCGAACGGTGTGGATAATAATAATAGTGCACGTGCAAGGGACTAAGCTGGAATCTGCAAGCATTTAATACAAAGGAGAAGACAAGATAATATGGGCTCCTGGTTAAATCAACAATAATGCATATAAGAGCCACTTCAACATTTTCATTAGGGTCTTCTCCTCTCGACCCCCAAAGAAAATAAAAGAAATAAAACTATTTACATGGGAAAGCTCCCAACAAGCAAAAAGAAGAACGAGAAATCTTTTTGAGTTTTCTTTTAATTATTACTACTACAGGCATGAAAAGTAAACTAGCTAAAAGCTAAAACTATTTTTTTTCTTTTTGTTAAGGTTATTCAAGCACAGAAGAAGAAAGCAAAAAAATAAACTAGCATGGATAGTACAATGAAAAAGTATGAGCATCGACAACTGGCATGAGTGTGTGAACATGGATGTAATGTCGGTGAGAAATATGTACTCCCCCAAGCTTAGGCTTTTTGTTGTCCTTGAATTTTACCTTAGGGTGCCTTGGGCATCCCCAAGCTTAGGCTCTTGCCACTCCTTATTCCAAAATCCATCAAATATTTACCCAAGGACTTGAAAACTTCACAACACAAAATTCAACAGAAAATCTCATGAGCTCCGTTAGCGAAATAAAACAAACCACCACTTTAAGGTACTGTAATGAACTCATTCGTTATTTATATTGGTGTGAAACCTACTATATTCCAACTTCTCTATAGTTCAAACCCCCTGATACTAGCCATAGGTTCATCAAAATAAGCAAACAACACACGAAAAACAGAATCTGTCAAAAACAGAACAATCTGTAGTAATCTGTATCAAATGCAAACTTCCGTAACTCAGAAAAATCTACCAAAATAGGACAACCTAGATAATTTGATTATTGATCTACTTCAATTGGAATCAGTATTTTATCACTTCCTGGTAATTTGTAACAATTATTTTCGTGAGCAGAAAGTTTCTGACTTTTTCAGCAAGATCAAATAATTATCACCCAAGATGATCCTATAGGTTTTACTTGGCACAAACACTAATTAAAACATAAAAACTACATATAATCAGAGGCTAGATGAATTAATTATTACTAAACAGGAACAAAAATCAAGGAACAAAAATAAAATAGGGTTGCCTCCCAACAAGCGCTATCGTTTAACGCCCCTAGCTAGCCATTTTTTATTGCAAGGATAATTCAGAAAACAGACAAAAAAATACTATTTTTGCTTTATTTATTCTAAATAACAGAAAGTAAAAGGAGGGTACAGAGAGTTGTGCTTTCTAACTTCATCCATCTTATTTTCATCAAAAAGAATCCACTAACAAGGTTGATCAAGTCTTGTTAACAAACTCATTCTGAATCCTATGAAACCGGAGAATTTTCGAATAGCACTAGGTTACCTCAACGGGGATATGCACATCTCCAAGAATAAGAATACATATTTCTTCTTGACAGTGAGAAGAGGAAATTCAAAACCTCCAATAATTATCGATGGAAATTTTCCAATAGAGTTTATACTATGGACTTGAGGTTGTTTCCTCGGAAAGTGTACCGTGTGCTCATTACCTTTAACATGAAAAGTGACATTGCCTTTGTTGCAATCAATAACAGCCCCTGCGGTATTCAAAAAGGGTCTACCAAGGATAATCGACATACTATCGTCCTCGGGAATATCAAGAATAACAAAGTCCGTTAAAATAGTAACATTTGCAACCACAACAGGCACATCCTCACAAATACCGACAGGTATAGCAGTTGATTTATCAGCCATTTGTAAAGATATTAAGTAGGTGTCAACTTATTCAAATCAAGTCTATGATATAAATAGAGAGGCATAACACTAACACCTGCTCCAAGATCACATAAAGCAGTTTTAACATAGTTTCTTTTAATGGAGCATGGTATAGTTGGTACTCCTAGATCTCCAAGTTTCTTTGGTATTCCACCCTTAAAAGTATAATTAGCAAGCATGGTGGCAATTTCAGCCTCCAGTATCTTTCTTTTATTAGTAACAATTTCTTTAATATACTTAGCATAAGGGTTCATACGCAAAAAGATAGGTCTAATCATTTTAGCAAAACTCTCAAAATACTCATCATCCATTTTCTTGGATGGTTTAGGAGGAAATGGCATGGGTTTCTGAACCCATGGTTCTCTTTCTTTACCGTGCTTCCTAGCAACAAAGTCTCTCTTATAATAACGTTGATTCTTTGATTGTGGGTTATCAAGATCAACAGCAGGGTCAATCTCTACATCATTGTTATCGCTAGGTTGAGCATCAACATGAAAATCATCATTAATATTATCACTAGGTTCATGTTCATCACCAGATTGTGTTTCAGCATTAGAAATAGAAATATCATTGGGATTCTTAGGTGTGTCAACAATAGGTTCACTAGAAGCATGCAAAGTCCTATCATTTTTCTTTTTCTTCTTCTTAGAAGGACTAGGTGCATCAACATTAGTTCTCTGAGAATCTTGCTCAATTCTCTTAGGGTGGCCCTCAGGATATAATGGTTCCTGAGTCATTTTAACCCCTCTAGTCATAACTCTAACATCATTATCATTTTTCTTATTATTTAAGTCATTGATCAAATCATTTTGAGCTTTAAGCACTTGTTCTACTTGAGTGGTAACCATCGAAGCATGTTTACTAATGAGTTTGAGTTCACCTTTAACTCTAGACATAAAATCACTCAAGTGTTCAATCATATAAGCATTGCGTTTCAATTGTCTACCAACATAAGCATTGAAGTTTTCTTGTTTAACAATAAAATTATCAAACTCATCTAGGCATTGGCTAGCAGACTTATAACGAGGAATATCAGCTTCATCAAATCTATAGAGAGAATTTACATTTACTACCTGTGTCGGGTTATCAAGACCATGTATTTCTTCAATAGGCGGTAAATTCTTAACATCATCAGCTTTAGTACCTTTTTCTTTCATAGATTTCTTTGCCTCTTGCATATCTTCAGGACTGAGAAATAGAATACCCCTTTTCTTCGGAGTTGGCTTAGGAGTTGGTTCAGGAAGTGTCCAATTATTTTCATTAGTCAACATATTATTCAATAGCAATTCAGCTTGATCAACAGTTCTTTCCCTGAAAACACAACCAGCACAACTATCCAGGTGGTCTCTGGAAGCATCGGTTAGTCCATTATAAAATATATCAAGTATTTCATTTTTCTTGAGAGGATGATCAGGCAAAGAATTAAGTAATTGGAGAAGCCTCCCCCAAGCTTGTGGGAGACTCTCTTCTTCAATTTGCACAAAACTATATATTTCCCTTAAAGCAGCTTGTTTCTTATGAGCGGGGAAATATTTAGCAGAGAAGTAATAAATCATATCCTGGGGACTATGCACACAACCAGGAACAATAGAATTAAACCATGTTTTAGCATCACCCTTTAACGAGAACGGAAATAATTTAAGGATATAGTAGTAGCGAGTTTTCTCATCATTAGTGAATAGGGTGGCTATATCATTTAATTTAGTAACATGTGCCACAACAGTTTCAGATTCATAGCCATGAAAAGGATCAGATTCAACCAAATTAATTATCTCAGGATCGAAAGAGAAATCATAATCCTTATCAGTAATACAGATAGGTGAAGTAGCAAAAGCAGGGTCACATTTCATTCTAGCATTCAAAGATTTTTCTTTCAACTTAGCTAATAATTTCTTAAGATCCTATCTGTCATTGCAAGCAAGAAAGTCTCTTGCAGTTTCTTCATCCATAACATAACCCTAAGGCACAACAGGCAATTCATATCTAGGGGGAGAATCTTCATCATCACTTTCATCAATATTATCAGCTTCAATAATTTCATTATCTCTAGCCCAGCAAGTTGTTCATCAAGAAATTCACCTAGTGGCACAATATTATCAAGCATAGAAGTAGTTTCATCATAAGTATCATGCATAGCAGAAGTGGCATCATCAATAACGTGTGACATAACAGAATTAATAGCAGAAGCAGGTTTAGGTGTCGCAAGCTTACTCAAAATAGAACGTGAATCAAGTGCAGAGCTAGATGGCAGTTCCTTACCTCCCCTCGTAGTTGAGGATTAAATTTTGTTTTATCGTCTTTCAAGTTCCTCATAGTGACCTGCAGATAAAAATCCCAAGTGACTCAAAGAATAGAGCTATGCTCCCTGGCAATGGCGCCAGAAAATAGTCTTGATAACCCACAAGTATAGGGGATCGCAACAGTTTTCGAGGGTAGAGTATTCAACCCAAATTTATTGATTCGACATAAGGGGAGCCAAATAATATTCTCAAGTATTAGCAGTTGAGTTGTCAATTCAAGCACACCTGGAAAACTTAATATCCGCAGCAAAGTATTTAGTAGCGAAGTAGTATGGAAGTAACGGTAACGGTGGCAAAAGTAACAGTAGCAGTTTTGTTGTAATTGTAACAGTGGCAACGGTAAAGTAACTAAGCAAAGAGCTATATGTGAAAAGCTCGTAGGCATTGGATCGGTGATGGAGAATTATGTCGGATGCGATTATTCATGCAACAGTTATAACATAGGGTGACACAGAACTAGCTCCAATTCATCAATGTAATGTAGGCATGTATTCCGAATATAGTCATACGTGCTTATGGAAAAGAACTTGCATGACATCATTTGTCCTACCCTCCCGTGGCAGCGGGGTCCTATTGGAAACTAAGGGATATTAAGGCCTCCTTTTAATAGAGTACCGGACCAAAGCATTAACACTTAGTGAATACACGAACTCCTCAAACTACGGTCATCACCGGGAGTGGTCCCGATTATTGTCACTTCGGGGTTGCCGGATCATAGCACATAGTAGGTGACTATTGACGGCAGTGAGCATCATGAAATTGGTGATGGAATTACTCATGCACGGCAGTGAGCATCATGAAATTGGTGATGGAGGAAGATTGATGATGATGTCGACGATGGATTCCCCTCTCCGGAGCCCCGAATGGACACCAGATCAGCCCTCCTGAGAGAGATTAGGGCTTGGCGGCGGCTCCGTATCGTAAAACGCGATGAACCTTCTCTCTGATTTTTTTCTCCCCGAACGTGAATACATAGAGTTGGAGTTGAGGTCATTGGAGCACCAGGGGGCCCACAAGGCAGGGGGCGCCCCCAGGGGGGTAGGCACGCCCCCACCCTCGTGGACAGGGTGTGGGGCCCCTGGCCTTGATTCTTTCGCCAGTATTTTTTATATATTCCAAAATTATTCTCCGTGAAGTTTCAGGTCATTCCGAGAACTTTTATTTCTACACAAAAATAACACCATGGCAATTCTGCTGAAAACAGCGTCAGTCCGGGTTAGTTCCATTCAAATCATGCAAGTTAGAGTCCAAAACAAGGGCAAAAGTGTTTGGAAAAGTAGATACGATGGAGACGTATCAAGGTGCGTTACATCAACCAAAAGGCAAACGTCTATAAGCAAAGGTACCGAAAGCTGTCCAGAGAAATTATTATTCAAAAAATTCATGCCCCAATCATGAGCTCTCCAGAGAAATTATTATTCAAAAAATTTATGCTCGGCTTTCTCTCAATAATCGCTCCATGCTCGATACTTCTTGTACTGGCTCTTTTATGATGAAGACTATTGAATTCAAATGGGATTTATTGGAAAGAACTAAACGCAACTCTGAAGATTGGGATCTCGATGAAGGTAAGGAGTCAGGTATAACACCTAAGTTTGATTGTGTTAAATCTTTTATGGATACCGATGTTTTCCGTGAATTTAGCACTAAATATGGACTTGACTCTGAGATAGTAGCTACTTTCTATGAATCCTTTGCTACTCATGTTGATCTCCCTAAGGAGAAGTGGTTTAAATATAATCCTCCCATTGAAGTAAAATTAGTTGCACCTATTAAAGTTGAAGAAAAGACTATCACTTATAATGATCCTATTGTTCCTACCGCTTATATTGAAAAATCACCTTTCCCTGTTAGAATAAAGGATCATGCTAAAGCTTCAACTGTGGTCAACAAAAGTAATATTAGGACACCCAAACCCCCTGAGCAAATTAAAGTTGAACCTGGTATTGCTATGGTTAAAGATCTCTTGGCTGATAATATTAATGGGCATGTTATTTACTTTTGTAATGAAGCTGCTAGAATTGCTAGACCTGACACTAAAAAGAAACATAGACCTGTTGTAGGCATGACTGTTATTCTTGTCAAAATAGGAGATCATTGTTATCATGGCTTATGTGATATGGGTGCTAGTGCAAGTGCAATACCTCATTCCTTATACAAATATATTATGCATGATATTGCACCTGCTGAGCTAGAAGAAATTGATGTTACAATTAAGCTTGCCAATAGAGATACTATTTCACCAGTTGGGATTGTTAGAGATGTTGAAGTCTTGTGTGGGAAAGTCAAATATCCTGCTGATTTCTAGTTCTTGGTTCCCCACAAGATGACTTTTGTCCCATTATATTCGGTAGAACCTTCTTGAATACTGTTAATGCTAGAATAGACTGCGAAAAGGATGTTATTACTATTGGTTTGGGGGATATGTCTCATGACTTTAACATTGCTAAATTTCGTAAACAACCCCGTGATGAGGAATTGCCTAGTAAAGAAGAAATTATTGGTCTTGCTTCTATTGCCGTGCCTCCTAATGATCCCTTAGAACAATATTTGCTAGACCATGAAAATGATATGTTTATCAATGAAAGAGTGGAAATAGATGAAGTATTCTTTAAACAGGGACCCATTTTGAAACACAACTTGCCTGTTGAAATCCTAGGGGATCCTCCTCCACCCAAGGGTGATCCCGTGTTTGAGCTTAAACCATTACCTGATACTCTTAAATATGCTTATCTTGATGAAAAAAGGATATATCCTATTATTATTAGTGCTAACCTTCCAGAGCATGAAGAGAATAAATTATTAAAAACTCTGAAGAAGCACCGTGCTGCTATTGGATATACTCTTGATGATCTTAAGGGCATTAGTCCCACTCTATGCCAGCACAAAATAAAATTGGAGAAAGACGCTAAACCAGTTGTTGATCACCAACGACGGTTAAATAATAAGATGAAAGAAGTGGTAAGAAAAGAAATACTAAAGCTTCTGGAGGCAGGTAGAATTTATCCCGTTGCTGATAGTCAATGGGTAAGTCATGTCCATTGTGTCCCTAAGAAGGGAGGTATTACTGTTGTTCCTAATGATAAAGATGAATTGACCCCACAAAGAATTGTTACTGGTTATAGAATGGTAATTGACTTCTATAAACTAAATAAAGCTACTAAAAAGGATCATTACCCTTTACCTTTTATTGATCCAATGCTAGAAAGATTATCCAAACATACGCATTTTTGCTTTCTAGATGGTTATTCCGGTTTCTCCCAAATACCTGTGTCAAAAGAGGATCAAGAAAAGACCACTTTTCCTTGCCCTTTCGGTACCTTTGCTTATAGACGTATGCCTTTTGGTTTATGTAACGTACCTGCTACCTTTCAAAGATGCATGATGGCTATATTCTCTGATTTTTGTGAAAAGATTGTTGAGGTTTTCATGGATGATTTCTCCGTATATGGAACTTCTTTTGATGATTGCTTGAGCAACCTTGATCGAGTTTTGCAGAGATGTGAAGAAACTAACCTTGTCTTGAAATGGGAGAAGTTCCACTTTATGGTTAATGAAGGTATTGTCTTGGGGCATAAAATTTCTGAAAGAGGTATTGAAGTTGACAAAGCTAAAGTTGATGCTATTGAAAAGATGTCGTGTCCCAAGGACATTAAAGGCATAAGAAGTTTCCTTGGTCATGGTGCTCCATGGTATGCTGATTATGCTAATTACATTGTTGCTAAATTTATACCACCTAGTTTCACATACCAGCAAAAGAAAAAGTTTTTCTATAATTTAAGACATTACTTCTCGGATGACCCACACCTTTATAAAGAAGGAGTAGATGGTGTTATTAGACATTATATACCTGAGCATGAACAGGAACAGATCCTAAGCAAGTGTCACTCCGAGGCTTATAGAGGACACCACGCTGGAGATAGAACTGCACATAATGTATTGCCATCCGGTTTTTATTGGCCTACTCTCTTCAAAGATGCCCGTAAGTTTGTCTTGTCTTGTGATGAATGTCAAAGAATTGGTAATATTAGTAGACGTCAAGAAATTCCTATGAACTATTCACTTGTTATTGAACCATTTGATGTTTGGGGCTTTGATTATATGGGACCCTTTCCTTCCTCTAATGGGTATACACATATTTTAGTTGTTGTTGATTACGTTACTAAGTGGGTAGAAGCTATTCCAACTAGTAGTGCTGATCATAACACCTCCATTAAGATGCTTAAAGAAGTTACTTTTCCGAGGTTTGGAGTCCCTAGATATTTAATGACTGATGGTGGTTCAATTTTATTCATGGTGCTTTTCGTAAAATGCTTGCTAAGTATGATGTTAATCATAGGATTGCATCCCCATCTCACCCACAGTCTAGTGGTCAAGTAGAATTGAGTAATAGAGAGCTCAAATTAATTTTGCAAATGACTATTAATAGATCTAGAAAGAATTGGTCCAAGAAACTTGATGATGCATTATGGGCCTATAGATCTGCATATAAAAATCCTATGGGTATGTCTCCGTATAAAATGGTTTATGGAAAAGCATGTCACTTACCTCTCGAACTAGAACATAAGGCATATTGGGCCATTAAAGAGCTCAATTATGATTTCAAACTTGCCAGTGAGAAGAGACTATTTGACATTAGCTCACTTGATGAATGGAGAACCCAGGCTTATGAGAATGCCAAACTGTTTAAAGAAAAGGTTAAAAGATGGCATGACAAGAGGATACAAAAGCGTGAGTTTAACGTAGGTGACTATGTGTTGCTATTCAACTCTCGTTTAAGATTTTTTGCAGGAAAACTTCTCTCTAAATGGGAAGATCCTTACGTTATCGAGGAGGTCTCTCGTTCGGGTGCCATAAAAATCAACAACTTCGAAGGCACAAATCCAAAGGTGATGAACGGTCAAAGAATCAAACATTATATCTCAGGTAATCCCATAAATGTTGAAACTAATGTTGTTGAAACCGTAACCCCGGAGGCATACATCAGAGACACTTTCCATAACGTTTCAGACTCCGAAAAGGAATAGGTATGTGGTATGGTAAGTAAACCGACTCCAAAACAGTTATAATGGAAATTTTTCTCCGTTTTGGAATATTTAAGAAAATAGGAAAATAAGAAGTAGTCCGGGAAGGACACGCGGCGTCCACGAGGGTGGAGGGCGCACCCCCTGCCTCGTGGGCACCTTGTGTGCTCTCCGGACTCCGTTTTCTTGCACGATACTTCTTTTGGTCGGTAAAAGTTCATTATATAATGTAACATCCCAAATTTTCAATTTGGAATGTTATACATTAGATCATCATTGCATAGCATATTTTATTGCATTTTGGAAAATCCTCGATCAATCCTAAGCAACTCAAGGACCCTCGGAGAGAGTTGGGGATTTTCCCGGTTTTTCATATTTAATTTTTATCAAATAATAAAACGAGGATTTTTGGTTTTAATTATTTTTCTCTCCGAAAAATATTTCATATTAAAATAAATGAGAGGAGAAAATATGACTTCTCCACAATAATTGAAATATTGGAGGAAAAATATTAAAATCAAATATTTGATTTTATTCGGATTTTATTTGCAATTTTAATTGCATTAAAAAAATTGCACGTTTTCAAAACTGCATTTTTGGGCCAAGAAAATGTTCATCTTGTTCTAATTATTTTAATTAGACGGGAAAAATTTGTTTTAGCATTTTTGGATTTTTATTTATTTTTCTGCGATTTGTTTTAGATTCGGCGAATTAAAAAAAATAAAAAATCCCGCGCCCAACTGGGCCGAGGCCGAGCCGAGCCAGGTCGGCCCGTTCCCGCGCCGTCTCCCTCCCGAGCACGGCTCCCGCCGCCGCCGAGTCCGGCTCGAGCACGCCGCGACCCCGCCGCCTTGCCCCCTCCCCCACGCCACCCCTCCCCTCCTATAAGTACCCTCCCTGCCCCCCCACCTCTCCTCACCCCGCCGCCCCAACCCGCACCCGCCACCGCCACCAGGAGCGCCCGCGCCGCCGCCGAAGACGCCGCCGCCCCGGAGCCCGTGTGCCGCCGCCCGCCGCCTCCCGTCGCCACCCGAGCCTCGCCGCCCCTCGCTCGACCCGCCGGAGCCCCGCCGGAGCTGCCCGCCGAGGTAGCCGAACGCCGCCGCCGTGGCCGGTTTCTAAAAAAAAAGCCCTGGTTTTTTTTTAAAACCCTAGTTTTTTTATATAGATCGGTTTATTTTTTTGGTTTTATTACTTAGTGTTCACCGATCCGTTCGTTTTAATGAACGCGTTCGTCGGTTTGACGCTGTTAAAGAACGTTCATTCGTTTAACTGTTCGTCAGTTTTCTTTTTCGTCGGATTTTCCACGATTATTCCAGATCGCGATTTCTGATCAGATTTTCGTTCTGGTTTAACTTTTCGCTCGTTTATCGGAATCAGGCGATTCCAGCGCCTAGAGTTTCATCTCGAAATTCTCTTTCCGTTTAACCTACTCAAACAAGTTTTTGCTACTGTAGAATTTGACTTAGATCCAGATTAGTAAACGAAGCTTGTTTCTTTCGCCGTTTGACCTTCATTGCTTCGTTTGAGTTGAATCTTTTTGCAAACCGGAGTTCTTAAGTTGAACTTTCTGGTTAGATCTTTATTTGAGTTTTACTTGTGCATTAGATGAGTACTTATTGTTTGCTTGTTTGTTTGCGATAGAGTACCCGGAGTGCGCCGCTTGCTACTTCGAATCTCTAGGTTTCACGGACCATCAGCAAGGCAAGTAACACTTTGATCATACCTCTTTTACTACCCAGTTTTATTGCATTAGATCAACCCTCAAACATTGCATGGTTAGGATCTAATTAACTTGTGGGTATTGGGAAGTAGTTGAGGTAGTACCTATTGCCCTGTTTATTGTCAAACCCTTGGGAGTTACTTCTACGTTTGCTTATATCGCTATGCTATGCTAGTAGACGTGGATTGGGTTTGAGAGGTATTCACGACAGATGTGAGATTGTTAACTAATGGTTTACTTAAGGTGGCAACTAAAACTCACATCTGGGTGGATTGAGGCACCTGGAGAACCCAGTGCTGCCTGTATTTTTGGATATCCCGGAGTACCCGTGTGATCATCCTATGGACCGCCACCCAGGCTCAAAGGGATCATGAGATTATTCATGCTAGAAACTTCCGTGTGCAGCCACAAGCTATTATGGGCTCTAGCATAGTTGAGTAGGTTGTGTGAGCTCTTGAAGAGGTAGACTAGCAGATGTAGGGGATGTAGGTGGTACTGTCTACCCGGAGTAGAGAGTTAACGCTTCTGAAAGACTGTGTCTCGGTCATCCGTTTCTCAAACACCATGAAGTGCGAGAATCCCAACGGAGGAGATCGAGTCTTGTGGGGAAAAGTGCACAAACCTCTGCAGAGTGTATAAACTAATCATGGTTAGCCGTGTCCCCGGTTATGGACATCTTGAGTATCTAGTACCTGGATTATCATGTGAATCTCATCATGTTACTTTAATTAAATTTTTTGGGTTTAATGATGTTACTTAATTGGGATTGAGTTGGAGGTATCTTCTCAATGTTTAACAACCACCATGATAGTTAAATAAAATTTATTCCTTTGAAGTAGGGAAAAACTGGCTTTTCGCAAAACTGTAACCATAGAGCTTTCTACCAGCCATATATGCATGTAGTATATTATTATTCTGTTCATTACTCTCTATGTGTTACATTGCCAGCATATTCCATGTGCTGACCGTTTTCGGGCTGCAACGTTTCATGTTGCAGACTTTTCAGACGACCAGTAAGGTGCCTTAGGTCGTGGTCTTATACTCAGTGATGCCGTTGGAGTTGATGGACTCACTTATCTTCCAAGCCTTCCGCTGTTATCGTATTAGATGGCCTTAAGCCATATTTATCATACTTATTCTCCTTTGAGATATTCATTGTAATAAGTGTGTGATTTCTACTCTATTATAAATCCTCCATTTGTACTGTGCGTGTCAGCATTACTGATCCAGGGATGACACTGGTGCACAGCAGCACAGACTGTTTGAGGTCTGGTCGCTACATATAATCTCCCGAAGGTTTTGACCACCGTACCACGCAAATATCCTCTGTTTTTGTTTTGAGCTGTTTTTTTGACAGATCTAGATCACCATGACTTCTCCAAGCACCCCCAAGGACAACTTCTTCGAGAAAGTCATCAACCCCTACCTCGCGGAGGTGCTGCAACACCCTCAAACCATTGAGATGCGTGAGGGGTTGCTGCACATCCGCGATGTTGAGGGACCAAGGAGGACTGGAAGCGTGGAGACAAGACTCGAAGCAATGGAGCAACAAGTTTTCAAGTGCCAAGAGATGGTGGAACATGGACTCGGCGCCAACCACATAATGATCACGGAGTTCACCAGCAACCACAAGCTAGATGCCAAGAACATTGGGGAGGCCATCTTCAAGCTTCACGAGAAAATCGAGCATCTCCAAGCCCAGATCTATGACCTACAAAACCAAAACTGTGAGTATGAATATAGATTCAAGAGGATGAGTTTGGCTACAGATTTAAGGATCCCGGAGACTCGATCATCCTTCTATGATGGTGAGCCTATGCCTTGGAAGATGGATGACCAGCCTACATCATCAACAACTCCATCATCACCACCTCCGAAGAAAGAGATATAATCACATGTGTATGGGCACTCCCCTTGGCAACTGCCAAGCTTGGGGAGGTGCCTCGGTATCGTATCACCATCACACTCCTATCTTTACCATTTTTCTTAGTTCGATCCTTTTTGTAATATCTTTATCTAGTAGAATGAAGTTTTAGCATGATTTAGTTTCGAGTTTTGCTTTATGATCCTTCTATGTAATTGAGTCCATGAGCTATATATAATAAAGATTAGTGTTGAGTCAAGGGTTTGATTATCTTGCTATGATCGTGAGGAAATAAAAGGGAAAGAAAAAAGATAAAAAGAAATAAAGAGATCATATTGATCTTATGGAGAGTAATGACTTCACATATAAAGAGTATGATGAATAAAAGTTGTTGAGAGTTGACAAACATAGTTTTGGTCGTCATTGCAATTAATAGGAAGTAATAAATAAAGAGAGGTTTTCACCTATAAATATACAATCTTGGACATCTTTTATGATTGTGAGCACTCATTAAAATATGACATGCTAAAGAGTTGATGTTGGACAAGGAAGACAACGTAATGGGTTATGTTTTCTTCTATCTGAAATAAAGTATATTGTCATGGATCATCCAACATGTTGAGCTTGCCTTTCCCCCTCATGCTAGCCAAATTCTTTGCACCAAGTAGAGATACTACTTGTGCTTCCAAATATCCTTAAACCCAGTTTTGCCATGAGAGTCCACCATACCTACCTATGGATTGAGTAAGATCCTTCAAGTAAGTTGTCATGTTGCATGCAATAAAAATTTCTCTCTAAATATGTATGATTTATTAGTGTGGAGAAAATAAGCTTTATACGATCTTGTGATATGGAAGCAATAAAAGCGACGGACTATATAATAAAGGCCCATATCACAAGTGGCAATATAAAGTGACATTATTTTGCATCAAGACTTCGTGCATCCAACCATAAGAGCACATGACAACCTCTGCTTCCCTCTGCGAAGGGCCTATCTTTTATTCTTGTCTTATACTTTATGCAAGAGTCATGCTGATCTTCACTTTTCTATTTATATTTTATCCTTTGGCAAGCACAGTGTGTTGGAAAGATCCTGATATATATATCCAATTGGATGTAAGTTAGCATGAACTATTATTGTTGACATTACCCTTGAGGTAAAAGGTTGGGAGGCAACACCTCCTATCTTTCTCTGTGTATGTGGACTTGCTGAAAAGCTCTTATATTGACTCTTTCCGATATTATGATAAATTGCAATTGCTTCAATGACTGAGATCATAGTTTGTTAGTTCTCAATAAAGTTTCTGATTCATACTTGACATTGTGAATAGATTATTACTTGAGAATAAGAAATCATATGACAATACCATATATGTTATTGTTATAAGAATGATCATGATGCCCTCATGTCCGTATTTTATTTTATCGACACCTCTATCTCTAAACATGTGGACATATTTATAGTTATCGATTTTTGGTTGAGGACAAGCTAGGTCTAAGCTTGGGGGAGTTGATACGTCCATTTTGCATCATGCTTTTATATCGATATTTATTGCATTATGGGCTGTTATTACACGTTATGTCACAATACTTATGCATATTCTCTCTCATTTTACAAGGTTTACATGAAGAGGGACAACGCCGGCAGCTGGAATTCTGTGCTGGAAAAGGAGCAAATATTAGAGACCTATTCTGCACAACTCCAAAAGTCCTGAAACTCCACGGAAGTTATTTTTGGAATTAATAAAAAATACTGAGCGAAGAAAGTACCAGAGGGGGCCACCCACCATCCACGAGGGTGGGGGCGCGCCCTACCCCCCTGGGCACGCCCCCTGCCTCGTGGGCCCCCTGGCAGGCCTCCGGTGCCCTTCTTCTGCCATATGAAGTCTTTTACCCTGGAAAAATCATAAGCAAGCTCACAGGAAGAAACTCCACCGCCACGAGGCGGAACCGTGGCGGAACCAATCTAGGGCTCCGGCGGAGCTGTTCTGCCGGGGAAACATCCCTCCGGGAGGGGGAAATCATCGCCATCGTCATCACCAACGATCCTCTCATTGGGAGGGGGTCAATCTCCATCATCATCTTCACCAGCACCATCTCCTCTAAAACCCTAGTTCATCTCTTGTATCCAATCTTTGTCCCAAAGCCTCAGATTGGTTCCTGTGGGTTGCTAGTAGTGTTGATTACTCCTTGTAGTTGATGCTAGTTGGTTTATTTGGTGGAAGATCATATGTTTAGATCCTTTATACATATTAATACCCCTCTGATTATGAACATGAATATGAATTGTTTTGTAGTTACGTTTGTTCCTGGGGACATGGGAGAAGTCTTGCTATAAGTAGTCATGTGAATTTGGTATTCGTTCGATATTTTGATGAGATGTATGTTGTCTCTCCTCTAGTGGTGTTATATGGACGTCGACTACATGACACTTCACCATTGTTTGGTCCTAGAGGAAGGCATTGGGAAGTAATAAGTAGATGATGGGTTGCTAGAGTGACAGAAGCTTAAACCCTAGTTTATGTGTTGCTTCGTAAGGGGCTGATTTGGATCCATATGTTGCATGCTATGGTTAGGTTTACCTTAATACTTCTTTTGTAGTTGTGGATGCTTGCAATAGCGGTTAATCATAAGTGGGATACTTGTCCAAGAAAGGGCAGTACCTAAGCACCGGTCCACCCACATACCAAATTATCAAACTAACGAACGCGAATCATATGAGCGTGATCAAAACTAGGTTGACAATAATTCCCATGTGTCCTCGGGAGTGTTTTCCTTCATATAAGAGTTTGTCCAGGCTTTTCATTTGCTACCAAAAGGATTGGGCCATCTTGCTGCACCTTATTTACTTTCATTACTTGCTACCCGTTACCAATTACCTTATCAAAAAACTATCTGTTACCGATAATTTCAGTGCCTGCAGAGAATACCTTACTGAAAATTGCTTGTCATTTACTTCTGCTCCTCGTTGGGTTCAACACTCTTACTTATCAAAAGGACTACGATCGATCCCCTATACTTGTGGGTCATCAAGACTCCACGAGGCAGGGGCGCGCCCAGGGGGTAGGCGCGCCCCCACCCTCGTGGATAGGTTGTGGGCCCACCTGGCCTTGATTCTTTTGCCAGTATTTTTTATATATTCCAAAAATATTCTCCATGAAGTTTCAGGTCATTCCGAGAACTTTTATTTCTGCACAAAAATAACACCATGGCAATTCTACTGAAAAAAGCGTCAGTCCGGGTTAGTTCCGTTCAAATCATGCAAGTTAGAGTCCAAAACAAGGGCAAAAGTGTTTGGAAAAGTAGTTACGATGGAGACGTATCAACTCCCCCAAGCTTAAACCTTTGCTTGTCGTCAAGCAATTCAATTGACAAACTGGAAGTGATAAAGAAAAACTTTTACAAACTCTGTTTGCTCTTGTTGTTGCAAATATGTAAAGCCAGCATTCAAGTTTTCAGCAAAGATTATGAACTAACCATATTCACAATAACGCTTAGGTCTCATGTTTACTCATATCAATGGCATAATCAACTAGCGAGCAATAATAATAAATCTCGGATGACAAAACTTTCTCAAAACAATCATAATATGATATAACAAGATGGTATCTCGCTAGCCCTTTCTGAGACCGCAAGACATAATGCAGAGCACCTTTGAAGATTAAGGACTGACTAAACATTGTAATTCATGGTAAAAGAGATCCAGTCATACCCAATATAAATTAATAGTAATGGATGCAAATGACAGCGGTGCTCTCCAGCTGGTGCTTTTTAATAAGAGGGTGATGACTCAACATAAAGGTAAATAGATAGGCCCTTCGCAGAGGGAAGGAGGGATTTGTAGAGGTGCCAGAGCTCGATTTTAAAGCAGAGATAAATAACATTTTGAGCGGCATACTTTCATTGTCAACGTAACAACCGAGAGATCTCGATTTCTTCCATGCTACACACATTATAGGCGGTTCCCAAGCAGAATGGTAAAGTTTTAGTCCCCCTCCACCAACAAGCATCAATCCATGGCTTGCCCGAAACAACGGGTGCCTCCAACTAACAACAGTCCCGGGGGAGTTTTGTTTGCAATTATTTTGATTTAACCAAGAGCCCATATTACCTTTTCTTCACCTTTGTATCAGATGCTTATAGATTCTAGCTTAGTCCAATGCACATACACTTTTATTATTATTATTCACACCATTCGGTCGTGCAAGTGAAAGGCAATAATGGCGATATATGATGGACTGATTGAGATGAGAAAAGCTGGTATGAACTCGACCTCTCTTGTTTTTGTAAATATGATTAGTTCATCGTTCCTGATTCAGCCTATTATGAATGAACATGTTTGCAATGACAATTAGATATTATAGTTGCTTATGCCATGCTTGATTAGCTAGGAGTTTATAATGGTTTACTTTGCGTGCCAACATGCTATTAAAATGGTTGTGATGTGGTATGATAGGGTGGTATCCTCCTTTGAACGATTTGAGTGGCTTGACTTGGCACATGTTCACACATGTAGTTGAAACAGAATCAACATAGCCTCCACAATATTTATGTTCATGGTGGATTATATCCTTCTCATGCTTGCACTCAATGTTTATTAATTTTAATGCATGTTCATGACTGTTGTCGCTCTCTAGTTGAATCCTTCTTGCTACTTGATTGGATAAAAGTCAATGTTTTTGGATGCAAAGTAGCGTAAGTATTTCCCTCAGCAAAGTACTTTTATATTAAGTAGGAAAATACTAACGCTACTTTTATATTAAGAGGGAAATACTTACGCTGCTTTTTTTATTGGGCCTTCCTTTTTTTATTCTGGCCTTTTTTGGGACAATGCTCTATTAATGATGATCATCACACTTCTATTTATTTACAACTCAATGATTACAACTAGATACTAGAACAAAATATGACTATATGATTGCTGCCGGCGGTGTACCGGAATGGGCAATGAATCAAGAGTGACATGTATGAAATAATATGCATGGTGGCTTCGCCACAAATACGATGTCAACTACATGATCATGCAAGGCAATATGACAATGATGAAGCGTGTCATAGTAAACGGAACAGTGGAAAGTTGCATGGCAATATATCTCGGAATGGCTATGGAAATGCCATGATTGGTAGGTCTGGTGGCTGTTTTGAGGAAGATATAAGGAGGTTTATGTGTGACAGAGCATATCATATCACGGGGTTTGGATGCACCGGCGAAGTTTGCACCAACTCTCAAGGTGAGAAAGGGCAATGCACGGTACCGAAGAGGCTAGCAATGATGGAAAGGTGAGAGTGCGTATAATCCATGGACTCAACATTAGTCATAAAGAACTCATATACTTATTGCAAAAATCTACAAGTCATCAAAAACCAAGCACTACGCGCATGCTCCTAGGGGATACATTGGTAGGAAAAGACCATCGCTCGTCCCCGGCCGCCACTCATAAGGATGACAATCAAAGAACACCTCATGTTTCAAATTTGTTACACAACGTTTACCATACGTGCATGCTACGGGACTTGCAAACTTCAACACAAGTATTCCTCAAATTCACAACTACTCAACTAGCACAACTCTAATATCACTATCTCCATATCTCAAAACAATCATCAAGTATCAAACTTCTCTTAGCATTCAATGGACTTATATGGAAGTTTTTGTTATATCCATCTTGGATGCCTATCATATTAGGACTAATTTTATAGCCAAAGAAAATTACCATGCTGTTCTAAAGGGCTATAAAAATAATATAGGTGAAGCATGAGAGATCAATAATTTCTATAAAATAAATCCACCACCGTGCTCTAAAAGATATAAGTGAAGCACTAGAGCAAAATTATTTAGCTCAAGAGATATAAGTGAAGCACATAGAGTATTCTAATAGATTCCGAATCATGTGTGTCTCTATATAAAGGTGTGTACAGCAAGGATGATTGTGGTGAACTAAAAAGCAAAGACTTCACAACACAAAACTCAACAGAAAACTTCACA
Source organism: Aegilops tauschii subsp. strangulata (assembly GCF_002575655.3). Classification (NCBI taxonomy): domain Eukaryota; kingdom Viridiplantae; phylum Streptophyta; class Magnoliopsida; order Poales; family Poaceae; genus Aegilops; species Aegilops tauschii. Next base: position 293,249,735 of record NC_053038.3, read on the forward strand.
ACACAAATAGGTTTTTGGTTGTCCCTATATTTTACCTTGGGGTGCCTTGGGATTCTCCAAGCTTAGGCTCTTGCCACTCCTTGTTCCATAATCCATCAAATCTTTACCCAAAAACTTGAAAACTTCACAACACAAAACTCAACAGAAAATCTCATGAGCTCCGTTAGCGAAAGAAAACAAACAACCACTTTAAGGTACTGTAATGAACTCATTATTTATTTATATTGGTGTTAAACCTACTGTATTCCAACTTATCTATGGTTCATAACCTCCGATACTAGCCATAGATTCATCAAAATAAGCAAACAACACACAAAAAACAGAATCTGTCAAAAACAGAACAGTCTGTAGTAATCTGCATCTAACGCAAACTTCTGTAACTCAGAAAAATCTACCAAAATAGGAAGACCTAGGTAATTTTTTATTGATTACTGCAATTGGAATCAGTATTTTATCACGTTCTGGTGATTTTTAACAATTGTTCTCGTGAGCAGAAAGTTTCTGACTTTTTCAGCAAGATCAAATAACTATCATCCAAGAAGATCCTATAGCTTTTACTTGGCACAAACACTAATTAAACATAAAACCCATCTAACCAGAGGCTAGATCAATTATTTATTACTAAACAGAACCAAAAAGCAAGAAACAAAAATAAAATTGGGTTGCCTCCCAACAAGCGCTATCGTTTAACGCCCCTAGCTAGGCATAAAGGCAAGGATAGATCTAGGTATTATCATCTTGCCGTATTAGTGCTGCCATTAGTCATCCCGCTCCTAGCGCCCCGCCGTGTGCCACTCCGGCCATGGCGGCCACCATAGCCTTGCTGCTCGTCCACCATCGTTCTACCGCCCCAGTTACAGTGAGCTCTGTCATCCCCATCACCTCGCCGTTTTCTTCACCATGTCTCTCTCCGATCTCAACTTTGAGGTAGGACGAAAGTTTGAAGAGGATGTTTCAAACAAGTGGGGTGTCCGCACCAATGGAGATGGTTCCGAAGTCGCGGGTTTTCTTTTGGTGGCTGAATTCACTCGATCCAAGATCAAACTCTCTCCTCAATCTGTGGGTACCATTCTTCTTGCTTGTTTTGGAGGCAAAGCTTCATCATTTCTAGTACAACAACTTCAAAATTGGTCGTTCAAGTTTTCGGTTTCATCCCAAGAGGTTAGTTACTCCATTATCAAAGGACGTAATATCTCTACTCCTGAGTTCAATCTTAATATCCTTCTATGGGGTAGTGGAGGTCCAAATTCTTGCTATGAACTTGATCAATATCTTCAAGAGAAGGAGGATGAATGGACTCATATTTTTCGTAGACATCCACGCAAATCATATGCTCAAGCTCTTACCACACCTGCATCTTTCCATGATCCGATTAGATCTGAGACACGTTCATCGGATTTTCAATTTCGTGATTCAAATGGAGCATTTACTTCGGTGCGTAATCGTCTCACTCATGCTACATCTATTAATGCTCTAGGAGGTAATAAAGAGGTGCATTTGCCCACATCTATGGCAGCTAGGCAGACTCAATCACGGCCCGCCAATTCTAATGGCACGACCACTCCATATTGTGTCCGATGCCTTGACACGGGACATTTACGCCCTGCATGCTCTAATAAAATCAAATGCCACAAATGCAAACGGCCAGGCCACATTGCAAAAGATTGCTTCCTCTCGGATCGGCAGCCCACTAACAATCAGTCGGCCCATCTTCCGAATCAGTTGAACTCTGCACATACGGGGCACCCCATTCTGATCTCCTCGGCCCAGCCCACGACGACTCCCCCGATTCCTCCCAATCCTATTAGGCATCAAAATATCATTGCGCAATTGCAGTCAAATCACGCGCCCCTTCCTAACATTGCCTCAGCCCGGGTTGGTACCTGCCATAACGCTGCCGCTCCGTCTTCCAATGCTCTCCCTCTCTGCTCTCCTCCCCTGTTTCCCTCTCCACCTCGCCGTGCTCCATCAACCCTGACCTCTCCGGCGACCACGCTCACTCCTCCGACGATGGCAACCTTCCCATTCGATCCTACCCCGTTCATTCCACCAAACCACCAGCGCATTGATGTTGAAGGGAGACCTGCTAGGGTTCAAGTGGTGGCAGGCGCAGCTGCTCCTACCCATGAAAACTGGGCGATTGCGACCATCGTTCCGATGCCAGATCTTCAGGTGACTTTCAACACTATCCGAGAGGTGCTAGCTGATTTTCTCACTTGGGTTATGCATATGGGTTTCTCTGAAATTAGTCCATGTCCTTTCGGTCAAGCATATGTTAGAATGGATAGTACCTTTGATCGCGATGATTTAGTGCTCAACAGCCCACATGCCTTCACAGATGTTCATGTCATCTTCCAAAAGCATAATGAGGGCTTGAACTGGAGGAGATTGGTGATGAATAGAGAAGTTTGGCTATTGCTATGTGGTTTCCTTTTGACAGAAAATGCGTGCATGAGGTGGCCAATGTAGTCAGAGGTTTTGGCAGACTGATTGAGTGGGATAGGAACAAGAGTACTAGAGCGAATCTGATGGTCAAAGTGAGAGTGGAGGAACTGAGGCACATCATTACAAGTATTGTGATTGGGGAAGGTGATGATTTCCAGTCTGGCTCTCATACTGTTCCTGTGGTTATCCTGCAGCAAAGAATTTTAGGTGCAGAACCGCCAGATGAGGACCCAATCCCTCCCAATGGCAATCCTCACCCGGTTCCTCAACAGCCACATTTTCATGCTAACCAACACAATCATTTTCTGGGTCCTTTGCAACACCATGAACATGATGATGTTCATCTGCCAGATCTGAATCAAGATGCAGAGCATCCCAACTTGAACTTAGCTTTACAGCAGCCTCAAATTCCAGACTGGGACCAAGAAGAAGAGGAACAGGAGATGCCTGGTTGGGGACACTAGGCTCTACATCAGCCAAATCCTCTTATTGATCAAGAACTTCATCAAGGAGAATTTTTAGAGCTACAAGACTTGATGGAACCTATGCAAGAGATTGAACAGGTGCCTTTGCCAGATATGGTTAACAATAGTGAGCTTACTCTGTCACTGGTTGGCTCACATAATTCTGCTCCTTCTGCTGAGTCAGCCAATGGGCCTGCTGCTGCCCCTAATGCTCTTATCTTGTCTGATCTGAATATGGCCCAATCTGTGCAACAGTTGCCTCGACAAGAACCACCTGTGGTGCCGAAATTACCAGTCCAACAACCAGATGATCCTCAAAATGCTCTGCCATATGAAAATTTCACTCACAGCAATTTGGATGCTATTCAGATGCAACACAGCACTTATGATAATCATCATTCTGAGGATCCAATGTATCAGGAGTTCATGGTTTCTGCAAGGCCACTCACTCCACACCCACCTCAGGAACCCAGCATGGCTCAATTTCAGCAGCATTCTCAGACTCTGATGGCTCCTGTTACTTAAACTGTTAATTCTGTGGACATTCAGGGCAACAATGATACTCTCAAAGACTCCTCTGCTCCAGTGCAACTGACAACAGATGATTCTAATGTGTTTCAAGCTAAGGAAATTGGTGAGTCTTCTCTCTCCAGTTTGTCTGCTCCGCCTGGTTTCCCAGTTCCTATTTACGAAGAGCATGAACAGAATTCTTTGGTGGGCTTTGTCCACCTACCATATGATGCAGACCCTGTGATCATGGAGAAGGGAGTAGTTCCTACTGCTATTCAGAAAGAGGCAGTCTCAGATGAAGCTATCCTGGGAAAGGAAGGGGCACACATTTGGAAAACCCACTTTGCTCCCACTTCTGACAGCAAACAGGTAATCCAAGTACCCTTTGAGTGGGTTAATTTCCTTTCGGTGGCTCTATTATCACGAGATAAGTTTGACTGGGCAAAGAAATTCATTACTTCTCAAGTCTGGAGTTATATTCTTCAAGGAACTGAACCTCAACGCTTCAAATCTTTTGCTATACCTAAAAACTATCTTTCTACTTCCTTTGAACTATGTGTTGATTCATCTGATAACTCTCAGGAAGTTGATCAGGAAAATGTGAGCACTCCATCCCACAGTGTCAAGGACAACCATGGACCTACTGCCTCTTCTACTTCTGCCATCCACAAGAACAGAAAGAGGAAAGATAAACTGCCTCTGGTGGAAACAGAGGTAAGGAGGAGCTTTAGATTACAGGAACTTAACAAGGGTTTAAAAAAATCAGTATGCAAGGATAAGAATTGTCTGCCCTGTACCTCTTTGCCCCCACCTATTCCAACTAGAGTTGTTAAAAATCTCAACTCTTCTTTTTGTAAGGTGAATATGCAAGACACTGCTGAAGAGAAAATCAGAAATGGGGGCAAGAAGCTCAAGACCACTGCAAGGAAGGCTGGATCCAAGGACAACCAATCCAAGGAGGCAGCTTAGTTTTACTCCTTTACGTTCTATGTTGAACAGTGAACCTTTTGTAAAAATGATCTATAGTTTGCTATGTAAGCGGATGGTTAAAGTTGTGGACTCAGTTTCATCTAGTGCTACTTGTAACAGACTGGTTATGTGTTCAGTATTCAAGACTCTGTTTCTACAATGGCCAAATCCTGGAATGTTTTAAATTGGAATATTAGAGGTATTAATGACAGTAAGAAATGGTTAGCCCTGTCAAATAAAATTGCAGAATCTACTTGTGATATTCTTTGCCTTCAGGAGAACAAGAAAGATCATTTTGACAGTCATTTCCTCAAGAATTTTTGCCATAAGAAGTTGAATGAATTTGATTTCATTCCTTCAATAGGTGCCAGAGGAGGCCTATTAGTTGTATGGAATGAGCAAGTGTTTGAGGGCCTCACCATTCACAAAAATGATTTCTATATCTCTATTGATTTCACCTCAAAACATTCAGGAGAACATATCCTGCTCACTAATGTCTATGGGCCCTGCCAAAATCCAGCTAGATCTGATTTTCTCAATTGGTTCCAAGATTTGCAAATTGAGGATGATGTTAATTGGCTTGTGTTGGGGGACTTCAATTATGTCAGATATCCTCATAACAGAAATAGAAGTGGGGGCAACATACAAGATATGTACTCTTTCAATGAAGCCATTAACAAATTAGCCCTGATTGAAATTCCACTCAAAGGCAGAAATTTTACTTGGAGCAACATGCAAGATGCACCTCTTCTTGAGAGAATTGATTGGTGTTTTACCTCTGAGTTATGGACTTTAGCTTATCCTAATACCATGGCTATTCCACTTGCTAGAACAACATCTGATCATGTTCCTATTGTCATTAAAATTGGTACTTCCATTCCCAAATCAAAGATCTTCAGATTTGAGAATTTCTGGCTTCAGCATCCACAGTTCAAAGAGGTAGTCAAGAACATCTGGGAGCAACAAGTGTCTGAAACTGATAGTGCCAAGACCATTTCTGCTAAATTCAAGAGACTGAGAAAGGGACTGAAAATCCGGTCTAAAAGCTGCTCAAACCTAAAGCTCTCCATTTCCAACTGTAATGAAGTCATTCTTATGTATGATCATATTGAAGAATGGAGACAGCTATCAGTTGAGGAACACAATGGTAGATTTATTCTTATCAAACACCTTGAATCTCTTCTTCATATGCAAAAGATCTATTGGAAACAGAGAGCCACTATCAGGAATATTAAGTTTGGTGAAGCTAATACTAAATTCTTCCAGGCCAAGGCTACTATTAAGCACAGAAGCAACCACATTACTATGCTGAAAGATGAGAATGGCATTGAACATCAAAATCATCACACTAAATAAGCCATCCTCTTTAAAGCCTTTAAAGATAGGCTTGGGACTACCCAATCCACTGATAATCCACTTATTTTGGAATCTTTGATCAATGCTAATGTGGATTTACAGTCTTTAGAGGCCCCTTCAACTAAAGAAGAAATTGATAAAGTGATCTCTCAGATGCCTGGTGACAAGTCTCCAGGACCAGATGGTTTCAATGCTGCTTTTCTGAAATCTTGTTGGGAAATTATTGCACCTAACTTCTACAAACTGATTGCTGATTTCCATGAGGGTAACATCAACATGCAAAGCATCAACTACTCATTCATCACCCTCATCCCTAAAAAAGACTCAGCTGCTGTTCCAAGTGATTTCAGACCCATCTCACTTCTGAATTGTACACTCAAAATTATCACAAAGATGCTTGCAAATAGACTTCAGAAAGTCGTCCTATCTATGGTGCATGAGAATCAGTATGGTTTCTTAAATGACAGAAGTATTCAGGACTACCTAGCTTGGGCATTTGAATATCTCCATCAGTGCCACCACTCTAGGAAGGAGATTATCCTACTTAAGCTGGATTTTGAGAAAGCTTTTGATATGTTAAGTCATGATACCATTTTCAAGATACTGCAAGCTAAAGGCTTTGGGCAAAAGTGGATTCAGTGGATAAAAATGATTTATAGCACTGGATATTCATCAGTAATCCTTAATGGAGTTCCTGGCAAACAATTTTTGTGCAAAAAAGGAGTTAGGCAAGGAGATCCCCTCTCCCCTCTGATTTTTGTACTGGCTGCAGATATCTTGCAATCTATGTTGAATGAAGCTATGCAAGTTGGCATGATAGAGGCTCCCATTGTACATCACTCCTACACTGATTTCCCAGTTATCCAATATGCTGATGACACCATCTTAGTCATTCCTGCAGAAGAGAGACAAATAATGCACATTAAGAATCTGCTGCTGCACTTTGCTGGCTTCACTGGGCTCAGAGTGAACTATTCCAAATCTACTATGATTGCTATAAACACACCTGAGGAGAAAATTAATAGGTTGTCCAACTTGATGGGATGCCAGGTTGGCACTTTGCCTCTCACTTATCTTGGTCTGCCATTAAGTACTTCCAAGCCTAAGGTAGAAGATTTTACCCCCATGCTCTATAGAATTGAGAAGAGACTTCTGGGTTGCTCCACACTCCTATCATTTGGAGATAAATTGGTTTTGGTTAAATCAGTTTTTGCAAGCATGCCCATCTACTTCATGAGTTCTCTGTCTATTCCAAAAACTGTTCTCACCCACATCAACAGACTCCTCAGACACTGTCTATGGAAGAAATATGGGAGTACAGAACAGGGGCCTGCATTAATCTCTTGGGAAAAGGTGTGTCAGCCAAAAGAGCATGGAGGTTTAGGTGTTCTGGAGATTCAAACACATAACCAGGCTCTTCTGATGAAATTCATTCATAAATTCCTCAATAAGGAGAACATACCATGGGTCAAGATTGTCTGGGAGGCATACTACAACAACAATCAGCCGGGTGAAAGACTGTTGGGCTCTTTCTGGTGGAAGGATATCCTCAAACTGCTTCCAAAGTACAAGCAATCTTATCAATGCAAGGCTAGCTTAGGGGATACAATCCAATTCTGGCATGATCGATGGAGGCAAACTGGACTAAAGGACAAATTCCCTAAGTTATTTTCCTTCACCACTCAAGTAAACATCTCCCTTCAGCAGGTGATTGCTCAACACTCTTTTGAAGATCTGTTCTATAGACCATTGTCTAGCCAGGCATACGATCAGTTTATTCAACAGCAAAATATTCTGGCTGAGCTCCAAGTGCAAGATCAACCTGACAAGTGGTCATTGAAAGTAAACACTCCCAAGTTCTCAGCCATTCAAACATACAATTCCATCAAGGGCCCATCTAGGAGCCATCACCTCTTCAAGCTGTTATGGAAGAGCTCAAACAGGCTTACTCACAAAATTTTCTTCTGGCTGCTACTTCATGATAGAGTCAATACCAGAAACCTCCTGAAGAGGAAAAAGATGCCTCTCCAGTCCTACAATTGTGCTCTTTGTGCTGAAAATACGGAGGAAACCCTGTCTCACCTTTTCTGGGACTGCAATTTTGCCATGCATTGTTGGAACAAATTAGTCCCGCAAAGAAATAGAGGCATTTCAAGTTTTGATGAATGCTGTTTATTGGTTGAACACCTCCCCAGAGACATAGCTTTTGAAATCATTGTGGCAGCAAGCTGGAGTATCTGGCTCATTCGAAATGACAAAATCTTCCGCCAAGCACCAGCTCACATAGGGGGATGGAAATACTATCTGCAAGAAAGCTTGAAAGCAACAGAGATCATAGCAAGATCAGATATTGCACAACAAATTAAGGACTGGTCTGAACAGCATTTGATATAATTTTCATCATGTTACCCAAACAAGGAATTGGTTGATTTAGTACCCTTCTTGTAATTTCTTTTGTATTGTAAATATTTATTATTAATATGAAATTACCGTAGAACATTCTGTTCTACGGTCTTCTCTTTCAAAAAAGGTATTATCATCTTTGGTTTTAATTTTTTTTAGCGGAGTCATGCTCGAATCTGGGAGGTTCTTTACACTTCCCTTCATATTCGGAAATGTTTAGATCTAAAGAATCCAACCGCTTATTGCAAAGAGTGATCAACATATTCATGCGGTGAAGATTCCCGCTAACTCTCTTAAGAGGTTCAAGAGATTTTTGTAAAAATTTCGTTATCGCGAATTTTCTCAAAAACTTGAGTTTCTTCCTTGGTATGATGAGGCCCTTTTTGTTGAGGTAGTGTTCCACTATTCCCTCTATAATTTCATGCGCAATACTGGGATCTATTTCGATAAAATTTCCTTTGGCAATGCAATCCAAGAGTTGTCTATGGGACATATTTAGTCCAACATAAAAATTGCGAAGTAAAATTATAAAATTCACCTCTAGGGTGCAATTACTATAGGATTCCATCATCCTAAACCAAGCATCTTTTAAGTTTTCTCCTTGTCTTGGTTTGAAGTGAAGAACTTCAAACTCGGGAGACAAAGGAGTTGATAAAGGACTGGCCATGACGGCACACGGGACACAAGAAGCAAGCGAAAAAGAGGCGAACGGACAGAGAGGGCGAATAAAACGGCAAGGGTTAAGTGGGGGAGAGGAAAACGAGAGGCAAATGGCAAATAATGTAATGCGAGGGATAAGAGTTTGTGATGGGTACTTGGTATGTCTTGACTTGTGCGTAGACTCCCCGACAACGGCGCCAGAAATCCTTCTTACTACCTCTTGAGCATGCGTTGGTTTTCCCTTGAAGAGGAAAGGGTGATGCAGCAAAGTAGCGTAAGTATTTCCCTCCGTTTTTGAGAACCAAGGTATCAATCCAGTAGGAGGCCACACGCAAGTCCCTCGTACCTACACAAACAAATAAGAACCTTGCAACCAACGCGATAAAGGGGTTGTCAATCCCTTCATGGCCACTTGCAAAAGTGAGATCTGGTAGAGATGATAAGATAATATTTTTGGTATTTTTATGATTAAGATTGAAAGTAAAGATTGCAAAATAAACGACGAAAGAAATAGCTAGTTGACAGAAGAGTAATATGATGGAAAATAGACCTGGGGGCCATAGGTTTCACTAGTGGCTTCTCTCAAGATAGCATAAGTATTACGGTGGGTGAACAAATTACTGTCGAGCAATTGATAGAATAATGGATAGTTATGAGAATATCTAGGCATGATCATGTATATAGGCATCACGTCCGCGACAAGTAGACCAACTACCTACATCTACTACTATTACTCCACACATTGACTGCTATCCAGCATGCATCTAGAGTATTAAGTTCATAAGAATAGAGTAATGCATTAGGCAAGATGACATGATGTAGAGGGATAAACTCAAGCAATATGATATAAACCCCATCTTTTTATCCTCGATGGCAACAATACAATACCTGTCGTTTCCCCTTCTGTCACTGGGATCGAGCACCGCATGATTGAACCCAAAGCTAAGCACTTCTCCCATTGCAAGAAAGATCGATCTAGTAGGCCAAACCAAACTGATAATTCGAAGAGACTTGCAAAGATAACCAATCATACATAAAAGAATTCAGAGGAGATTCAAATATTGTTCATAGATGATCTTGATCATACACCCACAATTCATCGGATCTCGACAAACACACCGCAAAAAGAGTTACATCGAATAGATCTCCAAGAAGATCGAGGAGAACTTTGTATGGAGATCCAAAGAGAGAGAAGAAGCCATCTGGCTAATAACTATGGACCTGAAGGTCTGAGGTAAACTACTCAAACATCATCGGAGAGGCTATGTTGTTGATGTAGAAGCCCTCCGTGATCGATTCCACCTCCGGCGGAGCACCGGAATAGGCCCCAAGATGGGATCTCACGGGTACAGAAGGTCACGGCGGTGGAAATAGGGTTTCGTGGTGCTCCTGGATGTTTTCAGGGTACGTGGATATATATATAGGAGGAAGAAGTAGGTCGGTGGAGCTACGAGGGGCCCACGAGGGTGGGGGGTGCGCCTCCCTGCCTCGTGGCCTCCTCGTTCGTTTCTTGACGTCCACTCCAAGTCCGCTGGATCACGTTTGTTCCAAAAATCACACTCCCGAAGGTTCCAATCCGTTTGGATTCTGTTTGATATTCCTTTTCTGCGAAACACTGAAATAGGCAAAAAACATCAATTTGCACTGGGCCTTGGGTTAGTAGGTTAGTCCCAAAAATAATATAAAAGTGTATAATAAAGCCCATTAAACATCCAAAACAGATAATATAATAGCATGGAACAATCAAAAATTATAGATACGTTGGAGACGTATCATGCGACAACACTGCAGAAGAGTAGTTGTGCATCAACTGACCCCAGCGACACTAAGACTGCATCTACTCGTGATGATGCTATATCTGATCTATCTGGAATGAAAGACAGACTGAAGGGCGTGTTTACATATTATGAAGGTACATTAAAATATGCAATAGCCTGGGTTTGCCTACCCTTCTTGGAAGATGGCCTCTTGTTGGACAATGTGCCATTGAAGCCGGGCTGTGTGAAGTGCTACGTAACTGAAGTAAAGCCTGCATTCAATGAATTTGCCCTGAAGAATGTCCTAGGAGACATCGATGAGCAAAGTACCTTGGGAGAAACACTGTTAAATCACATCCAGTGACCACGAAAGGAAATAGAGTTCATCGATGAGATCCCTGACGCCCTGCCAAGAGTAACCAATGCCGCCCCTCAATCGGTGATGCTCTCCTTGCCACAGGAGCTCTCGCGTGCTTCCCCCAAAGAACCTAATACTCGTAATCCGACGGCTGATGCATGAACCTGTGATAACCCGGCCCGACTTTGTGGCGTACAGGCCATGTCATCCTCCGCCCAAAGCAGCCAGTGGCAAGGCCTACAACTGTTGAAGATGTGCCACCAGTTCAGATGCCAGTCGCTGAAGCAGCGGTGTAGACCCAGCTGCAGCACATGCTCAGCAGACCAACCTGGTGGAACGGACTTCTAAGTAGTCTGATGCTTCAGAACCGCGTACTAAGCTGTCTGTAGGTCCAGAACCGACTGCTCATCAGTCCGTCGGTCCGCAGTTGCATGATGAGCATACCAATGCGTTAGCACTTCTTGCTCAGCAAACCAATGTGTTGGCATGGCGTCCTCAAGACACCGACAAGTTGGCACCACCTCCGTAGAAACCTGACATAGCTTCAACGCATGGTCAGCAATCCGATACCTCTGCTCCTACAGCCCAGCAGTCCGTCACAACAGCACCGCCAGCTCAGCGGTCCGACATAGATAAATTGTCTGCTAAGCAGTCCGTGGAAGCTTCACCGTCTGCTCGACAGTCTACCTTGCAGCCAACCAGACATTCTGCCAGAAATGCTTCAAGTACTAAGAAGGAAGTGGCCAAAAAGGCTACACCCACGAGGAAGCACGGCGAAAGAGTGAAGAGGAAAGAGAACTATTGCCTCTTACTTAAAGCAGTCATCGCCCAGAACCAAATTAACAGCAGGTTGTTCGAATCGGGGAGTAATATTATTTCTGATGGCATGGATGATGAAGTAGATTTGTTGCTTGCTAAAAGTAAAGCAGACGTACTTGAAGCACGCAATTACGTCCATGGTCAGCCATTTCTTGTTGGCGAATACTTTGATGAGTGCAGCTCTATTTGTCACGAGTTACATGAATATTGCATGGATCAAATGTCAGCAGGTCATCATGCTTTGCTAGTCCACTACAACAGAGATCAGTTCCGACAAGATGCTCGTTCCATCAATGTGAGTTTCCAGGACTTACATCTCTTCTTCAACTTCAACGAGCTCGATGCCACTCTTGTTAGATGCCTGATTTTGTAAGTACTTAACAAACTCTGATCAACTTCTCCATACAAGGCTATAAATGATAAATGGCTAACTGCATTTTATTCCTCTCAGGGGATTGAACGCGCGGAGAAGAAAAAGGGAGAGTGTGTATTTCATAGATCCTGAATTAGCAAATGGCACAACAATACATGGTAGGGACCTACGGGACTGGGCCGTTAACACAGCCATCCGTCTCTTCGAAAACACATCCCATGCAGAATCATTTCTCTGGCCATAACATGAATGGTAAGGCAAGTAAACAACCATGCATACACTGATTGTCTTTCAGAATTTGACATAATTCGTAAGTTCATGGCTTTCTTAATATGTAGCAATCACTGGATATTTGTATTCATTGTTCCAAACGAGAACACAATTTACTACATCGGTTCTCTCAAAGAGTCAACAAAGGCTCAGGATCTGATGCATCTTTAGCAATTCATGGATATGTATTAATTATATGATGTTGAAACTAATTTGCATTCATATTTGGTTCAATAATTGATGTTGTCAAAGTTCATCTTCATTTGCAGTGTGCTTGCACTATGGAAACTAAACCAGGGAACCTGTTCAAGAGGGAACTACCTTTGCAGCACGAGATCGTTTCTCCGGTAACACAGCAAAATCCGTTATTTTCGGAAAATTTATCAAACAGTCTGTAAATACCTTTTCTTACGCTAGTCAAATGTTCAAGCTTCTAAATAAACCTCTTTCTTTTTTTACAAAGAAAAAATAATACATCTAACACCGGTTAGGTTGTTCCTAACAGGACAAATACATGACTAATTTTGTACAAAAAATTTCAGTGTCCTCAGCAAGAAGCAGGGACCAACCTTTGTGGATACTATGTTTGCAGACACATGATCTTCATCTGCAAATCTGCTGATAGTTGTGACAATCCTCGCGAATTAGTATCACTAAGTCTATCTTAATTAATATCTTCTACTCCACTCTTATGGCACATTCTGATCTTAAAAATACTGCAACTCATCTTAGAACCGAGGACCCCTGAACCGCTCCCGGCTGGTGAATTGCTGATGGTTCGGAGATTTATCAGCGACTTCTTCCTGAAACACTACATCAATCCCATCGATGATAATGAAGATTTCAGCATGCGTTCTCCTGAAACATTGAGTAAGAGTTAGCCGCTAAACATATACGCATGGATCCATTGTTTTCCATCTGATGAGGTCTTCGTATTTCGTACACTATGGTTAATTATGTAATGCATATATGTGTGGACAAATCATTGGAATTTAGCTACCATATGTTCAATTGCAATTATTGCGAAATCTGATGAATGTTCTTCCTGTGGACACTATTTGTTCAATTGAATATTGTGGCGAATTTGCTTTTTGCGTGCCGATTCAAAATGGGATATTTTTGTTTATTTGTTCAATTGAATATTGTGGTGAATTTGCTTTTGCATGCAGATTCAAAATGGGATTTTTTAACCTGGCAATTGCTCCGCATATGGTTCAACTAGATGAGTGTGTGTGATCCACATCGGAAAGCATACGTCAATCGTAGTGGAACCGTCGGTGACACAACAGATCACAAACGATTTGCAGCACTACTACGTGTGTGTAGGATCTCCGTAACCATTTGTAATATCGCGTTATTGCACACGAGAACTCGAAGTAAACTGTGCCCAATGTAAAATACAATCCCAGTCGTAATTTTTTCAGGAAACGTGTGGGATCACAAACGAAAAGCACACATTACTCTTTCCGCAACCGTCGGTAATACACAACAAATCACAAACGGTCTACATCACTTGTATGTGTGCGAAGGGGCTCCTGACGGTAATTGTTGGGAAACGTGTGTGATGGAGTCTTGGCTGGCAGACCGGTTACGCAGAAAACTCATGTGCGATGGGGCACAAACCGCACACAGTTCATATGTTGGCCCATGTGCCTTACATACTGTTTCCAAAACGGTTCACTATGACAAACCGTTTAGTTTCACCGCGTCATTAGAAACGTTTAATCACAGATCCCACACGCGCGAAAGAATTTAGTGTGTGCTGCATCACACACGATTACATTTTGGAAGGCCTCTGGACCATTGCTCTATATCCCCGGCGGTTCCTACGTCGTGTGGGAAGGACCCCCTATCGCCCACACTCACTTGGCGATGGTTCCAAATGCCATCGTGGAATGGGGTTAAAAACCGTGGTATAGCACGAACGCGTACCAGTGTGGGGAAATGGAGGTGTCTGTGTCCCGTCGTGCGCCACACGTCGATCCTGGCCCGCAGGCGGTTGGGGCCCGCATCACTTCGAGCTTTGCTCCTTGGCATCGCCTCGAAGCTAGCTCGAGCACGCCTTGGGCCCGAGGGTTACTATCGGTGTTCTGGGATGGAGGGTACCCAGACTTGTCTGCCTGCGGCCCAGCACGCAGCCTCATCGTCGGCCCGGTACGGCCCAGCTAGAAGAAACCCAAGACAAGACCCTCGCGAGGGCCCCCCGCCTCGCAAGGCGAACAACGCCAACACCCCCGAGGGGCAGTGATGCGGAGCATCCTATGGACATCACCATGCCAAGAGTTCGTTTGGCAAGTGATGATCACACTACAAAAAAAATACACTTCCGTGATGATACGTGTTTGTCACAGTAGGTCACGTTTTTTGTCATGCATGTACATCCATGACGATTTTATGACAGAATCAAGATAGTCATACCTGTGCTGTCGTAGAAATGTTCCATGACATTACCAAAATTATCATCACGGAAGTGTCCACTTCCATGATGATAAATCGCGCGTCACAGAAGTGCTTTCAACAAGGGTGACCGACACGTGGCATCCACCATAACGGAACGCGGTTAAGCTATCGGGTCCGGTTTTGGATCCGATAACCCGTTAACAGCCCCGACCAATGGGGATTTTCCACGTGTAAAATCATCATTGGCTGGAGGAAACACGTGTCGGCTCACCGTTGGGAAGGCGCCTATGATACGTCGACACGTGGCACGGCCGAAGAGAGGCCCATTCCTGTGAAAAGGCCGGCCCGTTTGACTTGGTCAAAAGGTGGCGGGCTGGCCCACGGAAAGCATGTTAACGGTCTGTTCGCATATAGCCCATTTACAGCCCGCTAACCCAGGGCCCGTTACGACCTATCCGAATTAGGCCCAGTACCGTCATCTGGGCCGTCCAATATGATTCCAGCCCGTTTTAACTTCCGGCCCATGTATAGCCCATGACGTCTTTTGGCCCATATGAGGCCATTTGTAACTCTTGGCCCATTAACAGCCCGTGGTGAAACTGGCCCGTAATGAACAGTGTATCACTTCATACCCATTAACGACCCATTATTCCATTGGCCCGTTTCCAGCCCATGTTATCTTTCAGCCTTCTCAGGGCCCATTTATTCTTTGGCTCATTTCCAGCATTCGGTTACTTACGGCCAGTTACTGTCATTTTCTGCTTGTGGGCCAAATTCAACCCGTGGTTACAGTCGGCCCGTTTGTGGCCACTTAATACGTTGGGCCGTTTTCATGTCAAAAAAAACCCTTTGGGCTGTTTTCATAGAGTTATCAAATACGGCCTAATAACGGCCTGTTATGGTCCATGAATAGTATGGCCCATGATTGGCAAAATGATGATACGCCCCGTAGAAGGCCCGTGGATCCTACGGCCCGTAAAAGGCCCATGGATCATACGACCCGTAGAAGGCCCATGGATCCTACGGCCCGTATAGAAGGCCAATGGATCCTATGGCCCATAGAAGGCCCATGGATCATACGGCCCATAGGAGGCCCATGGTTACAACAGTCTGTGTGTTGCCATGATTATTTTGGCCTAGTTTCCAAAAATAGGTTATTGTGGCCACTAGAAAAACACAAAAAAAGAGTTGAAGTGACTACAAGCAAACAACTAAACAAGACAATAAGGAAATAAATAAGCAAGCAATTAACGCTAGCCTATTACCGCTATTACACATATTACATCCACTGGGCATCAAAGTTCGCCACTAGTGCAAATATAGGGAACAAAGCAGCATATTACATACACTGGCCGTCAAAATTGGCCACCAGTGCAAATAAACGCGGCAGCAAAACAAGAGCATAACTGAAACAACTTCAGAAGAGCTCAAGAAACGTTATCCTGGGTATCCACCATGCTGGCAATAAGCTTAGCAAGCTTATTAGCTTTGTCCTGTTTGGCGCTAAAATCCTCCAACGCTTGCTGTTGCACCTGAAAGTATGCATCTGAATGCTCTAGGGACATCCGCAGTCCTTCCACTTCTTATCGCAGCACAGCTGATCGATGTATTTTAGCTTGTAGTTGAGACTCAAGTAACTGAACTGATTCAGACAGTGAGTTTGAATAGCTTTTGCAAGAGGTAGTGGCCAGTAACTCGAACACTAAACCAAGACAGGACTTTGGGGTTGTCTCACTGTCTTCGAGATAGTCTTCCTTAGTTGTTTTATCAGCTTTGTTGGAGACCAACAAGGATGTGTCACTATCCTGAACCTTGTCTGCATTACTTCCTTTACCATTGCTTAATAAGGCACTCTTCCCCAATATTCTGTCAGCATTCTAAAAGAAGAAACAAGCAGACACATAACAGGTTTAGCATGTACTAGTATATGAAACTCATTTCGGTGAACCAGTTCATTAGTAAGGTGGACAGGATTAAACTACCAAGTCTTCTATTGCCAAGTACTAGTACATAATAAAAGCATCAAACAAACATATATCTATGTCCTATGGTCACTGCATTGTCTTGCCAAATCAAAATAGAGACACGGTTCAAATCATATCAGTTCAAGACAAAGCAGCAGTGAAAGAATACAAAGCGTGGGAAACTACACGGCACAATAAGATTTCAGATGGGTACCACGGGTCTACATGTACAACAACACTATTGGCTCTGTTGTGATGCTAGTAACATGCATGATATGAGAAGTCAACTGTATACACAATTTAAATTGAAATCAACAGAGCTATTGATAAGAGCAAACCTGTTAAAGAAACATGCGTGAACATACCCGCTGTGCCATTGGAGTTTTGATTGGATCCTTCAATTCAAAAATAATTTGTATGAGTAAATACAGTGATACAAGAGCAAAGCAGTATGCACGATAGAAATCATAGTTAAAAAAGGCGCGCCTGAGCGAGCGCTTAAGCGTTCCTAGGCTCTAGGAGTTGGCAAAACGCATTGCGCATAACTACGCTTAATCTGTGCATAACTGTGCATAAGCATGCACTTTGGTAAGTAAAGCGCAAGGCGGTGGCAAAACGCACAATTAATGCCTAGCGCTTTTTTGAACTATGATAGCAATGGAATCTTGAATTAGAACAGTTGTTCTTAAGGTTTAGGCACTTGTTCTACATGAACAGAGTACAGTAAGACGCAAGAATATAGTACTTAAAAATAGAAAATGAGCTCATAGAGCTTACCACATTCTTGGTTCGGGACCAGTACAGAACAAGGCGTTCCCAGTCATCGTCCAGTAAATGTGTCTCAGGAGAACGTAAGGGAATTTGATGAGTTTCTTTGCCAGTGAAGTACGTTTTCTTCAGGTAATTCCGATACTGCCACCAAGCATTCTTGAAGATAGCAGAGGTATTAGCACAGGTTACCTCATCCTGAGTTTCCAAATCGGTCCTTCTCTATAGAGAAAAATGGGAAAATTTGTTGTATAATAACCATCATGGAGGTAGGATGTATGGGACAAAGCAAAGTAATTGCCATGAATAACATTACTTACACATAACTCCTGAACAAACACCTGCAACTGGCATTTTCCTTCATCTTCAATATAATATTTCCAAGATGGGAAGATACACACATACGATTTAACAACATCAAATGCGATAGATGCTAAACTACAACTAGCTGGTTGTGCTTCCTCCACATGAATAGGCGTAGTAACTGGTGGAGTTGGGGTTCACCGTGGTAGTACTGGCCCTTTGGGCACTAGAGCTGCCTTACTAACTACTCTCTTTCGGGAGCTCTGTGGTGGAGATGGTGTTGTGTCAATAGGAACTGGGTTACTATCTGCTGGGGTTGGGGTTAGATTGGGTGAAGCTGGTTCTCTGTCCATCGCAGTAGGGGTATAATCTATGAGAGTTTGAGTTATGTGTCGTAGGGCTAGTTCTCGTGCATGTACAACCGGGGAGCTACCTCCACCAAGAGGTAGCACTGTTTTTATTTGAAGACTATGTTTTTAGTCTGCTAGATACTGGCATCACCCGCTCCAATTCAAATGGCTGATAAACAGGAAACATAGTTGAATGTACAGACATTGTATGAGAGACAGATGCAATAGATAGTGTGGAAAAAAGAGGGCATGAAATAGTTGACATGTATATTGTTTAACTAAAACAGATATCATGACATAATTTCACATATATGATGTCTATCTAAACTGGATAGCATAGCATAACATAATTCAAAGATATGATGAATAACTAAACAGGATCGCATGACATAATTCACCTACATGTTATCCAAGTAACCAGGATCGCATCATTTAATTCACATATGTGATTTATATGCTAAACAGAGGGCATTCGATATGATGTCTGAACCAAGAACATGGTGTTGAATATTGTGTATATGATGTCTAAACTATGCAATGCAAGACACCATATGCATGATATGAGCAGTATAACCGTGCCAAGTTAGAGCATACACCTCGGTGGGGGAATAGGACTGGTCATCTGTCTCTGAATCCATCACCGAGGAGCTATCGGGACCCAACAAGAGATTTGCTTCGACGGGTAGGACTGTCTGCTCTGACGGCCTTGTTTTCACTCCAGATTTTTCCATCTCCCACCCAAATGGATGATGCACAGGAAGAGTAGTTTAATGTACAAACATTGTCGACAAATGGAAATGTAATGAAGAAAAGGATGTGCAAGATATCATTCAAATATATGATGCCTGGTTAAACAGGATGGCATTGCACATTTCACATATATTATGGCTGGCTAAAAGACATGAGACTGCATAATTCCCATATATGATATATAAACTAAACAGGTGGCATTACAGAACATGTCTAAACTAAGCAGATGACATATATGATGTCAAAAGTAGACACTGCAAGGCAACATATGCATGATATGACTAACATCATCATACCAAGGTAGAGCAAACACCTTGGGGGTAAATAGGAGTGGTCAGCGGCGTCTAAATCCGCCTCAGAACAGATATCTACCTCTGGATTACAATCTGGAGAGGGGTGGGGAGGGTTGCCATTGAACCCACCATGGAGCGATGTCTGCATGACATTGTATTGCCGCGCAAAACTCTTCTCTTTTTCTCTACATGTTCAACATGACTGTGTACAATATCTGACATGCATATGAAAAAATATGGTGAGATTATGTAAGGAGAGCATGTAGAAATTTAGGGTGATGGTAACAACCAGTGGATGGATCCAAAAATAATGATAGCAGGCTGATGATTGCTTTAATTTAATAAAAAGACAGATGATGATTGCTTTACTATTTATTTCCCACCCAAGATGAACAACATAGGCATACCCTAGGTGAACCAGATATTAGACAGAGATACTATTCATTGCTTCCTCAATATGGGCCCACAACTAATTTAGAACTCAAGTTTGAACATTAATTTGGACCTGAATTGGAGTCGAAGTGGTGAACAGGACGATAAACTAGCAGGTAATTTTAAGCAATGCATAACATAAGCAGAAACAAAAGAGTGCGCTCTCTTGTGGACCCATGTACTCCTCAGGTTCATCTGCTGAGTTGATGATGGTGATGCCATTGCGGTGGGTGCCGGCGGCAGGGAAGGATATCTGAAGCGGCAAAAGACGGTCAGGAGTCCCGATGTCTGGTTTGGTGGATGTTTCTGTCGATGGAGCAGCTCAGGTGAGGTGGACGACGTCGCGGCAGGAGCAGGACAAACCACACAAAGTTCCCTTCGACACCTATCTGTAACTGAAGTAATTCTGTCAGTGCTCATTTGGCTTGCATGATTCTAAAAATGCAGGGATAGGAAAAACACCGGAATAGGATAGGAATGCACATGGTAAACTGAGCATTTGTAAACACAGGATTTCTGTCAACTTGGGTGTTTGGTTTACAGGAATTGGAAGAGCAGAGGAATGCAAAGAAACATGGCCAAAATAAACTGAAACCATATGAAAGCGTGTACAATTAGAATATTATTCTGCCACTAATGCACTTGGTCTTTTTTTCATGCATATGATTTTGAAAAGTAGGTTTAGGTGGATGTTTTGCTTCATTCCTTTCAACAAAATGCATGAATAATTGAATAGTAGAGTGCCATTGGAAAATTCCCTATTGCTATGTTTTTCCGTTGAACCAAAATAGCCCTAATGGATCGACATGAATGTATAGTAATAAGTGATGCAACAAGTGTACAACCTCTTTGCCGTAGCCATGTCGACCTCAGCATCATTGGGTTGGTCGCTGAAGAAGTTGAGGCAGAGGTGGCTGTCGGAGGTGTGGAGGAAGATCTAAGGAATATGTAGACGGCGTCCAGGGCACTGCTCTATTGTGATGGATCGTTCTGTCATTGGAGCAGCTCCGGTGAGCCGTAAGACATCAAGGCTGAAGCAGCACAAGACAGACATCGTCAATCTCAAGTGGGATTCTAATAGCATCTCCAATAGATGATGTAAAATTTACATCACCAAAAACCACCTGACTACAACAGATGAGGTAAAAGCTGTTGACTCTGAACTTAACTGTCGAAACTTAAATTTACTTTGGAATCGGAATGTTACTGTCGAAACTGAACGCAATGGTAGCAGAGAGGCACTTGACATGTAGTTTAGGGAGGGCCTGCAGTTCATCTTCAACCTGACCCCCCCCCCTGAGCCGCCAGCCACCATCGGCCTCGCCGCCGGCCCCAGCGCCGCCTCGCCGCCCTGAAACAACTCCCCACCGCCGGTCCGCCGCCGCCTCGGCGAGCCCTCTAGGCCCCACGCCCCCACCCTGAACCCTAAGATAGATAGTGGGTACCTCTCCGGCGAGCCCCCCGTCCCCGCTGCTAGTGGTTCTTCCTTAACTTCGGCGAGGCCCCCCACCCCCTGAAAATCGACTGACCCAAAAGTTGATTCAGTCGACTGAAGTGTAACTAAATCAGAGCGGAGCAGCAGCACGAGCGAGGGGGAGAGCAGCAGCAGCAGCGCGAGCGAGCGAGAGCCGGACCTGCAGCAGCTGGACGAGCAAGCGAGAGCCGGACCAGCAGCAGCAGATCCGGCTGGTATGGATGCCGCAGCCAAAGGGGCCTCGCACTGGGGAAGAGCCGTCGTGGAGATGCCGCCCGCGGTGCCGGCTTCAAGGTAGCCGCTCCATGGGGGTGCGGGATGGAGCACCGTCGGCACCGGGAGGTCGAGTTAAGGAGAAGGTGCGATGTGATGAGTATACAACCTCTTTTGTGGCGCCAAGTAGGCCTCAGCTTCGTCCGAGGAGTCAGTGAGGACGCTGCGGTTCCGGTGGAGCAGGTTAAGGCGGCGCTGTGGGGATGGAGCAGCCGCGATTGACAAGGTGATCGTCGGAGCAGCTCCTTGGAGGTGGAGGACGGGGCGGCTGAACTGGCGGGACGACCAGATGGACGACAGATCCTCATCCGGGGAGGTGGACGAGGGACGTCGAGCTGTTGCGGTGGACGACGTCGTCGGGGAAGAGGCTCCGGCTGGGCAGCGATGAGGTGGCGGACGGAGGAGGGTGGGGTTTCGCGGCTGGAGCGGAGAGGTTATGGCGGCCTGGGATTTTGAATGGCAAAAACGAGGCGATGGGAGGGGGTGAACCATGACTTAGGGACGCGCTTGTCCAAAATGTAGGGTGTGTTATAAAAGTACCCCCACCGATTTGAACTAGCGGCCCTTTCGGCTCAGGGTTAGAAGGGGGATTTTGCGTGTCGGAATTTGGCAGCTGGAGGGAGTTTTCGCGTGCGTTGTAATTTCAGGATAGTAAGGCGCGGGTTGTGAAGGCGCCAGTTTTGGGAGCACGATATCTGAATTTTCGGGATATAACAAGGAGCGGGTTGAATTTTAGGGACAAGCCTAACATGTAATATTGTACTTGTACGTACCAAATCAATTCGCACTTCCTTCAAGCAAAAAGAAAATGAAAAAAATAAAACTATTCACACCACACAAAGAGAGAGTCTTGCCCCGTTTTACTATAAAAATGATATTCAAAGCTACTCCCTCCTTCCATCTATATAGGGCCTAATGCGTTTTTCGATGCTAACTTTGACCAAATATTAGAGCAATAATATATGACATGCAACTTACACAAAGCACACCGTTAAATTCATCTGTGAAAGGTTCTTTCAATGATATAATTTTCACATTGTGCATGTCATGTACTATTAATCTTGTCAATAGTCAAAGGTGGTCTTAAAAAACGCATTACGCCCTATATAGATGGAAGGAGGGAGTATGAATCCATGTTATGTCCAATTATTTTTTTTCGCTTGCTCTATAATGCATGTAACCTACTCATTCCAACATTTTAGTGCATTCCAAATGTCTATACTACCGCTGCAATTCGAACTGAATTTGAATTCATTTCTCTATTTCAATAAGAATCTACAATCATGATTGTTGCCAACTTCAACCATCATTCGTGTATTACCTTAACAACACACCACATGATTATTATAGAGATATATATGAACTATGTGTAGTACATGAACTCAAATTCTATTTTTTGAATACACTTGATGTTGATTCCAAATAATAGTACATTTGATGTACTAACTATATATTCATAATCTAAACCATGTTCCATACGTACACCGTGTTTATCACACATAGTATAGTGCCCCGCTCCCTACATTATGACAAGTATTTAGACCTGAGCTACAAAAGCCACACATTAGCCCAAATTATGATCAATGTTCTATATATTATATGTAGTACTAGCAAGATGCCATGTGTTCCACAGAACATCAACCTGATCAAGGGGAGGCCTAATTTGCAAATATGGAGAGGGTGTGGGTATCTTTTTTCAAAATTGCCATAGTTTCCTTCCTATCTGTCAGATATAAATAAGACGGCCTATATTGTAGGATGGCAGGCACACCATCATCAACAACTCCGTTTTTTATAAGAGTAGAGATAAAATATATTATATGTAGTATGACATGTTCATAACCACAACATGTGTATCACCATTATATATATTCACACATGGGTCCGTTTAAAACACTATGATAAATTCTTCAAATATCCGAATTCGCTTTTTATAATGAAGTATGATCTCTATTCGTCTTTTACACCCACAGAATCCTCTTATCTTTGTAGCTAGCGCTAACTTCCTCTCGTGCATGCACACGCCCGCATCCCTCTCACCCTCCCTCAGCATTCTCCAGCTCTATCGCGCAAATTCGTCTTTTCACTTTAGGTCGTTCACCCACGGTGTGTGTAGGCCCCCCAGCTCCTTCTTTACAGCACACATAGATCGATATGCCTCTCTAGCCAGGTGTGCCTAGCACAAACACAAGCTTCCCCTCTTCTCTTATCACCGTCCATGCCTCACTCCCACCACTCTTTTCATCGATCTCGTACTCACACACTCCTTCCCCCTCGATATAGTATGACTCTCGCACCACCTCCTAGATGCATCCCTCTCTCTCTATCCTTCTCCCCGTGCCTCATTTGCTTCTAACACACACATGCATGTATATCGATCGATCTCCCAACATATACCTAGGTCGACTTTAACTATTCCCCCCCCATAGATCGACGTACCTCACAAGTTATGTCTCTCCTTTCTCTGACAAAGGACGATTGATTTTCCTATGTAGTTACGTCTACTTACCACAGCCATATCGTCCCCCCTCATCATTCGTGCATGCCTCCTTACCCGTCTCTCACACGCACGTGCACAGACAGGCAGCCATCCCCTCTCTTATTGATATTGCAGGCGTGCCCTCCATTTGTCTAGCAAGCCTATCCCACCATTTGTTAGAAGCAACTCCACTACCACCCCCTCCAACACTCTAGCTCCGTCTCTCTCCCAACCTTATTCCTCTCCTACACAGATGCATGGATGCCGATCGACCTCCCTTAATACATGAGGTAGATCGATCTCCCTTAATACATGAGGTAGGCCTCTCTCCTCCTCCACACATATACCAGCCATTGTACCTCTATAGTTAATTAGGCCTCCCTCCCCCCCCCCCCACCACACACCGATAGTCGAGTGCTGTAGGTAGGTATCCATGCCACAGAGACAAACTGCACCTGTCCCCTCTCACATTCCAGTAGCCCAGCCACTCCGTATCTTTGACGTGGGCACACACAAATTCGATGGCACTTTTTATCGATCGCGCGCACGCACACACACACACATCATCCCTCTCTTCGATTCTATGGACACCTCAAGCCGATGATACCTCCACTCTCTTCCCGTGGATTGCCCCTATTTTGTACACCTTGCATATATTACATTTTTTGATTGACCCCCCCCCCAAAAGAAACTCTCACGAACCCACACACTATATCTCTCTACGTTTGGATCTCTCTCACACAACCCCACGTATGTTGTGTACATATACAAAAAGAGAATAGGTGCACCGTGCACGTACTCACGCTTTGTGCCCAGCCACACCCGCGCGGGTACACGGTGGAACTCATTTCTTTACGAAATGGCAGCCCACGTGCTAATTTGAATGCGGGTAGTGGTTGTTTACCTACGGAGGTCGTGTACCACACGTGCACGAAACAAAGTTCGACTTCATGCGTTGGCGCGTTATTTTTAAATATAGTTATATCGCTCAATGGCACGTACACAGAATATAAAATGATTTTTATGGAGAAAAAGGTAGTCCGCTCCACTATATACAATGGAGCCTGCCTGCCTGGTTTGTCTCTCTTCAGAGTATCTCACACAAGGCTGCGGTGGCCTCTCTCTCTCATCGATGGCCACTGATCCGGCTGCATCCCGTCCGTCGGCGGAAAGGGAGGATGTGCACGGTTTCTTCGTTCGATGGCGCCGAGGCAACACGTCCCGATCTGCGGTACACGTTGTTCTCTCTGACCAAGCTCCGGCGCTCTAGGGCCTACGCCACCTGCTCGGCCACAGTGTGGGCAGATTCCGCCCACCGCCGCCGATTGGTTTTGCTCTATCCTCCTCATCCAACTCCGAGCCTAGTCTTCTCCAACTAGTTAGTCTTAAGAGAGACTGCAAAGGTGACCGGCTTCTATTTGTGTGTTTATTGTTTCATCAGCAGTCCTCTATTATCGTAATCACACTTAATATCTTTGGAACAGGAACGCTCAGCTCTATTTTAGTGGAACTGCACAAAATGATCAGAATGTTGCATGCTCCAGACAGCTACTTTTTTCCCAACATGCCTTGTTGATTTAGACAGAGCTGGGGGGACGTTGCTGCCAATGAAAGCATGGATCAAGTTTACTTTAACACCTTCTCACAACTTTGTCTTCAGTTGTGATGTAAATATTAGCTCTAGTCTGCTAATAATTGAGATGCATTAGCAAGGAAGTTAGTTTTTTGGGATAATTAGAAGCCTCTTTGGCATCCGGGTACATGTGTCATGCACAAAATTATACTCCTTCGTTCCTAAATATTTGTCTTTTTACAAATTTCAAATGGGCATATTTTAGAGTGTAGATTCACTCATTTTGCTTCGTATGTGTACTCCCTCCGTTCCTAAATATTTGTCTTTCTAGAGATTTCAACAAGTGACTACACACGGAGAAAAATGAGTGAATCTACACTCTATAATATGTCTATATACATCCGTATGTAGTAGTGCATTTAAATCTTTAAAAAGACAAATATTTGAGTAGTCACTCGTTGAAATCTCTAGAAAGACAAATACTCCGGAGTATTTAAGAACCGAGGGGATAGTGCACAGCCGCATGGGAGACTCAACCCGGTCGTTGCGCTGCATTAATAGTGAGTAATGAGTTGTCAAATCATAAGCCCCACCTTACCCATTGTAAGTTGCTCGGAAGAAGCAACCATCAATACGCTCTTCTTTGAATCCGCTCATACTACTCCATCCATCACTGTTTATAAGTGCGCTTCAGAAAAAGAAAAAATCTCTGGGACCAAGGCGACTAGCGATCGGCCTGAAAAATAGCATCGGTAGTTAGAGCATGGTTAATAGTATAGCCAGCTGCTGGCTATAAGTCAGTGCCATGTCATCTACAGCCCATCTTATAGCCAACATGTACAATAGTAGATCAAAAGAGTGTACTACTTTTTTATTATGTGGCCCACCTTTCATTCTCACAAAGTGCCTAGGAGGACGTGCTAGAGCTGGCTGTTCACGAAGAGCCCGCTTACCTTCTCTCTCCTATTCTCTTTCCTCCAATTAAGCAGAAATATACTAGTTTATTCCTTATAACCCACTGACTCAGCTCTATTATACTTGCTCTTATAGCACGGCATCTATTACTAGAGGAAATAATGCGTACACACATGCATGCAGTGCTTCCACCCCGGGTACACACATGCATGCACTTACTCCACTCCGTAGTACATCGAGAGAAAATTGTGGACTTGATTGCGATTACCACGCCCTAATTAATTAAGCATTAAACCAAACGCGTCTAAAGTCTCTCTGGTGGTGGAAATGCATTGAGAGAAATGCATCATAATGAAGCGCGCCCTATAAACTGTGACGGAGGGAGGAGTAGTATCAAGGTGCAAAACCAAGTACGCGTATGGCCAGTCGGTCAACGCACCTCCTCTTGGCATATCACTGACATGTGGGATCGGAGTGTGAGCAAACCGATATCAATTGACGGCAAAATGGCCAACCCGTCGTTCCTTGAGAGAGGCGAGGAGCGAGAACACACAAACGGGCTCGCACGGAGGCCAAGATATATTCGAGCATGGTTGATCGATATCATCATTACATGTTGGGCTGCCGTTTTCCGCCCTTCTCTGGAATAAATGTGTACTTTATCAGAGATAAAAAATAAGAGTACAGACATGCGGTTCTAGTAGTAGTACTACTCGTACTACTAAACCTTGCGCTTGGCTCTTCGCCTCTTCATGAAGTCAAACAATGATGGTACTCCGCATGTTCGGTACTACAGTGTATGCCTCTGGCAATCTGACACCGAATGATCTGATGCATGTCCACCGCCTGGGCGAGGGTAGGTTGCATTAGTCAAAAGGCGTAAGCGAGCGTCACCTTGTCCTGCAAGCTTCTCCTCGTTCGGCGAGTTGACGGGACACACCAAAAAGTAGTGCTAGTCCATACTCCCTCCTTTCCGGTTCATATGGATTAATCTTTTTTGCGGGTGAATGAGAGAGCTTTATTCATATATAAGCATTCTTAGGACGATCAGCCAAGACACTGGTCACTAGGAAGCGAGGTACGCCGCAAAAAAAGAAGTAGGAAGCGAGGTGTTTCATCAAGCCAGCTCTCGGCCTCATTCAAAGTGCAGCATGCACGGTTCGCACAAAGATGCGCTGCAAGGTTTGCTGACCTGTTTACATGCTGAATAACAAAAAAAGAGGAAATATTACCGAGTGCTCCTATTTGTAACAGGATATGAGCCAGAATTAAGCGAGAATTGTGGCGAGTGTTCCATGCAATCAACTTCCATCATCACATGCGAGAATCCTCGAAGAGAACCAAATGTGTTGAAGATTGCTTTATCACATTTTAAAAACATAATAAGAGTGCAAACGCTCCTCCATCCGGTTCCTAGTACTAGTATAGTACATACCTCTATAGACTATAGTAGTAGTACTAGTACTAGTAAACTTTGCGCTTGGATGTTCGCCTATTCGGGAATTCGAACAATCATAGTACTAGTATAGTGTATGCTTCTGGCAATCTGACACCGAATTAACGGTTGCACGTCCACCGCCTGAGCGGTGGAGAGCTTGCATTAGTCAAAAGTTTCTCCTTGTCCTGCGAGCCACCGCACGCAAGCTTCTCTCGTCCTGCAAGCTTCTCCTTGTTTGGCAAGTTGACGGGACACAGCAAAGTAATGCTAGTCCATACTGCTTCCTCTCCGGTTAATATGGCTTAATTTCAAACGAGATAAATACACTGTCTGTCACTGTATATTTGTAAAAATACGGTCAGTGGACTTCATAATACACTCATTGCGCTCAATATATACATTTTCCGGTGTTTATACGGTCACTAGCTCACCCTGGCTGAGTATGTGTGTGCATGCACGTATAGGTTGAGCACTTGAGCGTGACCGTGTGTGTTCCGTCGTGTGCTCGGACATGCATGCATTAGGGCGTCACGTGCATTTTTGCGTCCATGTGTACGTGTGACTGTTGCATACACATAGGGGGAGTACGTGTAGGGGCCACTAAAGGAGCAGTCAAATCACATAGTAAAGTTAGTCGGACAAGCAACCATCATTTCACTCTTCAATGACACATACGCAATAAAATGGTTTATATGGAGAGAAAAATAAAACCACTATATATACACTAGCAGGAGCCTAAGCTACAAGCCTGCTTGCTTGGGTTGCTCTCTTCACAAGCATAGAACGACGGTGGCCACACCGCTGGTCACATATCCGGCCTGATCCCGCAACTGGTGGAAGGGAACAATGTCCTGCATAGACGCGGTCGACATCAGCGAGGGAGAAAATCCATAGTCGGTGCGTCCCAATCGGGGGTCACCGCTGTATGGGCCGATGCCGCGTCCCAACCACCCTTCTAGCTACAGCCCGACGTCCCAGGTAGTCCATCTTCCTTTTGGAGCCGGCTTGCTCCACTGCCGCAGCTCCCCACGTAGCTCCATCTCCATGTCGATCTTTCTCTACTTCTACCAGCTTCTACTTGTGATGAGTTTATGTCTCATGAACTAGTGCCGGTACTATTATTCTAATCACACTTCTTCAATATCTTTGCCATCAGGGATGCTCAGCTCGATTTTAGTGGAACTGCACAGAAGCATCGTATGATCCGAGGGTGCCAGTCGTCTTTCCTTCGACAGGTTTTACCTGGCCAGGAAATTAAATCCTGTTTAGGGTTTAGGGTTTAAGTCGTAGTGACCCCATCAATAGTTTTTCTTTTGTACACGCTCTCACAACTTTTGTCTTTAGTTGTGAAGTAAATGTTGGCTATGATCTGTGAATCATTGAGATGCATCAGCATGCATGTTAGTTTTCCTTTGTATTTGATGGAATGTTGTAACGGGGCAACCTTGGAGTAGGAATGGAAATGGAGTGGAAAGTTTCCGTTTTTCCGGAGAAAAAATGGAAACGGAGAGAAACTAACATTTCGTTTCATTGGATCGCGCCATTGAGCAAAACTAGCGTTTAAATCACGTCTGTCGCGTTCGTGTCTCACCCTCCTCCACGGATCGACCCCACACGGTCGCTCGGCATGCCACTCACCGCAAACCGAGTATACGATAACTTTCCTGCCTGCTTGTCGATGGATCGCGCCATGGAGTACTAGCACTACTAGAAGAGATTGACGAGTTGGGGGAGGACAGCTAGCTGTAGCACGGACTCCCAAGAACTTTTTACATGCACGTTGTGGCCGGCTACTGTGACCTTTGAACGCGGAGCAGTCGCGTGCACCAGGAAGTGGCGCGGGCGACGCTCTCTCGGCCGGCGCACCGCTTCAATGCCGGCGCCAGTGAGAGGTCGCGTCCGCTCTGGCCGGGCATGAATGCGACACTGACCGTTTTGGGCAGGAAGCACGCGCCGGTGATGAACAGGGTTCGGGTTCGTCAGGAGCAGCCGTGGTAGCGGTCCGGACGCCCGCAAACAAGAGATGTTGTACGTTAATATTGCCGCGTATATAATTAACAACGTATATAATGTGCCAGTTGGACAAATATGATTGGACATGGAGATGGAAATGGAATTTTACGTAAACACGGATATGCATGTCTATGTCTATGTCTATGGGTGTGTGCGCGACGACTCTCGCAACCTGGAAGCGGGGGCGTGTTTTTGATCGAGTTTTCTTTCTTGGTACGTTAAAAAATTGTCCGCCAGTTTTCGTTTCTTTTTTCCAGGAACGCGCGTATTCTATTTAAAACCACTGCTATGGAGAAATTTTTTCTACTCCATTATAGCCTCTTGTTTGATAGAGTTTCTCGCGTCTTTCTCTCTCACCCTCTCCATATCAAAACAAGATGACAGTGTCCACACTATCTCTCTCCTCACCAGTGATCACAGATCCGGCTGAATCCCATCCGCTGCGGGAGGTAAGGAGGTGCAGCGTTGACGTTGTCGCCGTCGGCGATGGAGGAAGCCGATGCGCACCATCCTCTCGGAGCCGGCACTGGCGCGGACGAAGGTCCTCCACGCCCTTGTTCGGTGTTGTCGTGTGGGCAAATCCTGCCTGCCCGCCTAAGCGACATCTCGCCCACCTGAGGTATAACTTCTTGTACTGGTCCAGCTCCCCAGGTCGCTGCATGCGGGTTTTCTTCTATGCGACTACTCCCTAGATCCCCATGTATAGTAGCTAGGGTTCGTCGGCTGGTCCAACATCACCTATTATTATAGAGGAAATGCAACTCAAAAAGTTGTCCTGATTTATGCCTCGGTGGAGGTATACATGTTGTTTCAACAAAAAGTACATGGTGGTTCTGCGGTCATTGTCCATATGCTCCTATTGCTGCTGCTAATCTAATACTATCACTGGTTAAATGAAGAAATGTTTTTTTCTCGGGTATCCTGGTTTAGTTCCCATCAAGATAATCATGATGCTTCTGTTTGTTGGTGTACTTTTCATAATTCTTATTGACAATTGAGATGTCGTTGTTAATCTTGTAAAACAAAGTAACAACACTATATCCCTTTTTTATATTGTGGAAACAGCGATGCGTATCTCCATACCCAGGCATGTCTTCCTCAATTTTAGTGGAACTACATAAAATTGGATGGCCATTGTTGTTCCGCCTCACTGTCCTCTGCGACGTGGTTCTTCCTTCCTCGAGCTTGATTACTGAGAACAAACAGACCACAGTGAGGATTTGTCAAAATTCATAGGGGCCTCACTCAAACTTGATGCCAAATGGATGATGCATCACCACGATGACCTATCGATGCTCATGCTTGCGCCTCATGGTTGTGTCGGTTGGTGAAGCTGATCGATTTTCAATGAAAAACTAGCTGTCTTCCATCAGTGCTCTTTGCTTGTTACCCACAAAGATGATATCCTTCGTCAGTTCACCTTGGTTGCGTTGGAGACGCAGTCGTCTTTCACGTTGGTGCAACTTTATCACACAATTGGCTATGAACCAAATGTTTCCTCGAAGAAGGATCGACGTTGGTACTAAGAGCATAAGTTTTATATTGATTTCTAAGCCTTCTCACAACTTTCTCTCCAGCTCCCCTGTAATTTTATTTGTCCAGCTATTAACTTGATTAAAAAAATGGTGTGGACTAAAAACCCGGATGGACGTAGTAGCCCTCCATTTTTATTTACTCCGCATATAAGATTTGACTGAAGTCAAACTTTGTACAGTTTGACCAAGTTTAGGCCGAACACAACAAACCATAATTATTAGAGAGGGCAAACTGTACATACTCTCAAACCTTTCCGATAATTGAAATTAAAATTCTTTATTTGTAGACACTCTCACCCGTTTCCGATAATTTGGCGCATGTGTGGTTGTTCACTTAAGGCAGGGTAGTGTACCGCACGTGAAGGACAGGAACTGCGACCAGGACGCGTGGATCGTTAGTTCATCGGAAGTACTCCCTTCGTTCCTAAATATTTGTCTTTCAAGTGGTTTGAAATGGAATACCACATACGGATGTATATAGACATTTTTTACAGTGTAGATTCACTCATTTTGCTCCGTATGTAGTCATTTGTTGAAATCTCTAGAAAGACAAATATTTAGGAACAGAGGGAGTAGTAGTTTTCTTCACTGGTAAGTTAAATAAAGAGTTTCGTTTCGTACTTACACAATTTAAAACGATTGTTATGGCAAGAATAAGAAAACCACTCCACTATATATTAGTCGTATACACGAGTACTATATGGACACAACTTCATTGACTTCAGTGCACCTGCCTTTAGGTTTATGACAGGTGGGCCCAAAATATGGCTGGCCCACCTGTCATACAGCCAAAAGTAGGTGCAGTTAAGGCACCGGAGCTCAGTCTGTACTACAGTATATATATATATATATATAAGTTGGAGCCTCAGCGCTTGTTCGCAAGGGTTTGCACTCTTCACACTCTCACCGCACTACATATATATACACGCTGGAGGCTCAGTGTTCCTTTGCTAGGGTTTTCTATATTCACAGTCTCTCACCCTCTTTACCAGATCTAAACAAGACTGCATTGTGGCCTCTATCTCTCTCAACCCCTCACAGCTGGCGAAGGAGGCATCCGGATCCCGTCGCACCTGGAAGGGGAGGAGGTGCAACATTCACTCTATCGCCTTCGGCGAGGGATGCAATCCACTGCCGGCTGCGCTTTTCTCTTTCACCCAGCGCCTGTGCGGGAGGGCCACTGACCCCTTCTTCCTCGCTGATGTACGTAGTGTGGGCAGATCCGATCTCCCGACGCACGCCTTGCCCCATCCCGACGACCCTAAGGTATAAGTTTCTTTGAAACCGTCATTGGTCTAGCTGCATGCAGATCTTTTTCTATTCTGTAGTCGAATCTAGGTCTTGGTTCAAAGAGGAAGGAAGGGTGCGGTGGGGTGGAGCATGAATCTAGGACGTGGTTCAATGAGGAAAGGAGGGAGGGAAAGTAGTATAGACTAGCTATCCAGCCGCTTTGTTGGTCGAAAAGGGAAAAGGGGGGTAACCCAGTACACACATCCGTAAGGAACCAAACTCTTTGTTGAAAAGGGAAAGAACTGGGGGGTCGGGTAGTTCGTGCAGGACTAGATTTGCTGCCCTCACATAGGAAAAACTTTCAAAGAGAACAAATATGGGACCAACGCTGATATGCTGCTTGGCTACATACTCTGCATCACCCATTTATACGTGTGGACGCACATGGTGCTGGCATGTCCCATGTCCCATGTCATGTCCCATATATTTTGCTATTGTTAATCTAAGAATGCTGCTGGAAAATTGAAGCAATGCCACTGTTAAAAGTAAATTACATTCTTAACGAATGTTGTTTTAAGAGAATGTCTCTTTTAATATGAATCAATGCAACCGTTTTAGAAATGCTATTGTCCTACTTTGTTTTCCATCAAGATAAGTTAGATGCATCTTTTTGTCGCCGTTTGTTTCATCCTCCTTTATTGGCCAGTAATTGTTTACTTTTTTGCCTCTGTTAAAATAGGGATATCTATTGAACTTGTTGCCTAGCAAACTTAAATGTCACACCGGTGACTTTGCTTGATTTCAGTGCAACTGCACAAAATGAGATTGGATTTCCTATTCGTGTTTGCAGATTCGCAGGTGATCTTGTGTGCGTCATGATAGGTTGGTACTTGCCTTCATCCACATGATCGTGCACTGTGTTTTGAGATGTTGTGCTACTTGTATTGGTACTGTTTTAAATAAATGTTGAATTGAAGCTATTGTACTGCTCTCTTTTCCCATTAAGTAGTGAACAAAAATGGTACCAACCTAGACATGATGCTTGTTGCTTTCTTACAACAAACTCTGCATCACCCCCTTTATAAGTAGATGGAAGCACATGGTGTTGTTGCGCCCACACGCCCCTGGAACTGTTTATGCGTTTTCTTAATCTAATGCTGATGGTAAAATTAAGCAATGCCACTCTAAGAATTAACTACTGAACTATTTTAAGAGAATTTCTCTGTTAATATGAATCAATGCAACCGTTTTAGAAATGCTACCGTCCTATACTTTGTTATCCTTCAAGATAAGGTAGATGCTTCTTTTTGTGGCCGCATGTTTCATCCTCCTTTATTGGCAGTAATTGTTTCCTTTTTTGCCTCTGTTAAATCAGGGGTATCTATTCAACTTGTTTCTATAGCAAACTTAAATGTCACACCGGCAACTTTACTTGATTTCAGTGAAACTGCACAAAACGAGATTGGATTTCCAATTCGTGTTGGTAGATTCGTACGTGATCTTGTGTGCATCCTGACAGGTTTGTACTTGCCTTCATCCACATGATCATGCAGTGTGTTTTGAGATGTTGTGCTACTTGTATTGGTACTGTTTTAAATAAATGTTGAATTAAAGCTATTGTATTGTTGTCTTTTCCCATTAAGTAGTGAACAAAAATGGGACCAACCCAGACATTATGCTTGTTGTTTTGTTACAACAAACTCTGCATCACCCCCTTTATAAGTAGATGGAAGCACATGTTGTTGTTGCGCCCACTCTCCCCTGGAACTGTTTATGCTTTTTGTTAATCTAATGCCGCTGGTAAAATTAAGTAATGCCACTCTCAGAATTAACTACTGAATCTTATTTCAAAACTGCAACACTTGTTAGGGATTGGCGGGATTACCATTTTTGTGGCCGCATGTTTCATCCTCCTTTATTGGCCAGTAATTGATTCCTTTTTTTCCTCTGTTAAAACAGGGATATCTATTCAACTTATTGCTATTGCGACATTTTGCTTCGCTTAACTTTGGTGGAACTGCACAAAATGAGACCGGATTTCCATATATGTGTTGAGATCTCTTTTAGATCTTCCTCAGGATTTGTTTCAAATCTTTGTCTTGAAAGGTCAGTACTTACTTTCCTCAGAATTAACTACTGAATCTTAGTTCAAAACTGCAACACTTGTTAGGCATCGGCGGGAGTACCATTTCTGTTAGGTATCGGCCGGAGTACATGTTTAAGAAATGTATTGTTCAAATAATGTCTCTGTTATTATATATCAGTTACAGTGTTTTACAAATGGTACTATCCTGCTTTGTAGTTCTTTCTACATGTTTAACCAAGGTATTGTTAAGATAATGTCTCTGTTATAATGAATCAGTCGCATTGTTTTAGGAATGATACTTTTCTGCTTTGTCGTTCTTTATACATGTTGAAATAAGGCATTGTTAAGATAATGTCTTAGTTAATATGAATGAATCACACTGATTGAGAATTGCTACTCTCCTGCTTTGTTTCCCATTAAGATAAGGTAGATCAGTAGATGTTTTTCTTCTGGGAGTACAAGTCATCAACCGTTATTTCTCAGTAATTGTTTCCCTTATACCTATTGTTGCTTACAGGGATATCAAAATTAAAGCTCGGTTTTATTCCGACTTTGATTTTAGTTGAACTGCACAAAAGGAGCCAATGTGTGTAAGGCAAACTGCTGCATTAGTGGGTCCAGTTGGTCTTACCACTTTGCAGAAAGAAGCAGTCACTGTTTGCGCTACATTACACAAGGAATGATCGAGAAGCTTTACAGAGTATTAGTAGACGCTGGTGACATGACTAGTCTGTAGAGAGCATAGGAAACTCTACAACATGTGGAGTGCACTGGGCAAAAAGTGCCCAAACAAGTACAGGAAGCCAGGACAGGACTCCAAATCTGTCAATGTCATTCTAAGCAACAATGATGGGGCATCTGGGTATGGTAATCTGTTTACCGTACTTTCAGTTTGTTAGTCCACCGATTGGTGGGTTGACACTGGGGCCAATATTCATGTGTGTGCTGTTGTGTCTTTGTTTTCTTGCAGCATATAAATACGATATCCACAGGGATGCTCAGCTTGATTTTAGTGGAACTGCACAAAATGTCCAGATGGTTTGTGTCCTCCATAATACTTCATCATGCACAATACATTGAATGGTTCTCTAATCATTCGTCGTCACCTTGACGCATCGCACTATACGTTTGAATGTTGCTGCTAGCATCGGCCATTAAGAAGGGTAAGAAGAAAGACAAAAAGAGAGATGGCTGCTTTACTTGTGGTTTGGAGGAACACTGGGCAAACAAGTGCCCAAACAAGTACCAAGAAGCCAGGACAGGACTCCAAGTCTATCAATGTTACTCTAAGCAACAATGATGGGGCATCTGGGTATGGTCATCTATTTACCGTACTTTCAGTTTATTAGTCCACCAATTGGTGGGTTGACACTGGGGCCAATATTCATGTGTGTGCTGATGTGTCTTTGTTTTCTGGTAGCATATAAATACGAAATCCACAGGGATGCTCAGCTTGATTTTAGTGGAACTGCACATAATGTTCAGATGGTTCGTGTCCTCCATAATACTTCATCATGCATAATACATCGAATGGTTCTCTAATCATTCGTCGTCACCTTGAGCCACCGGACTATCAGATGACAAACCGATGACAAACCCTGCCCGTTCCACAATCATAGGCATTACATATTTTGAATGGGAAAAGCTTGTCAAAGTTGACATTAGTTTAATATATTGGAATTGGAAAACCTTATCAATTTTTGCTCATTGATGTTAGCTAGAAGACATGCATTTGATATTTTTGAGTGGGACACCCTTTGCTGTGAGCAACGTCGATCATTTTTCCTATTCCTGTCTTCAGTTCAGAAGTAAATATTTACTCTGCTGAGATGCATAGTCACATGAATGTTGACTTATGTAAGATATTTTAAGAGTTTGTTCTGAATATTGTCTATGTAATGCCAGGCCTTGTGTTTGATTGCAAAGTTGAGCTTGGAATGTTGTGGCATGCGACATCACAAGCTGTTCACCTTGCCTCCTGAGAATAATGCTTCGTATTGTTTCGCATGTCGATCTAGTGCCAGTGATTTGCTTGTTAAGAAGATCATCCTCTTCTGTTGTTTTCGTGCTTATGAAGTTCATCGTCTTATGTTTCATTCATAGCCTATATGACAAGTCGGGTAGGTTAGACATGAAACCATATGATCTTCCGACCAACTCATCATCCTAGGCCGTGATTGGATCGTTGTTTTCCAACCAAAACCGCTTGTAAAACTGACGCTTGTAAATAAAAGCAGATGGTCTCGGGCGAAGCGCTTGGTTGGTCGATTTTGACTAGTAAAATATACACTGGTCTCTCAAATTACACGCGTAACCCGATAGTTTTACTTACAGACCTCGGGCCCTCGGTTTCATTACGCGTGTATTTTACGCGTTGTTTCCGATGACGAGTGAATTACACTTGTATCTTAATACATGTGTGAAATAAACCAGAGCTCACAAACGCGGCCTAACCGTTTCATGCCGTCTCAGTCTCTCGAAGGTGCTCATAGGTGTCCGATGATCCTGGCTTCCTGAATGAGCAGCGGGCGCTGTATCAGACCATCCGTAGGGCCCGCGAGGCCCTCTCCGTCGTCCTTCGAGTTGTTGCGCATGCCATGGCGCCGAGCAT
The DNA here is from genome assembly GCF_002575655.3 of Aegilops tauschii subsp. strangulata. Lineage (NCBI taxonomy): Eukaryota > Viridiplantae > Streptophyta > Magnoliopsida > Poales > Poaceae > Aegilops > Aegilops tauschii. The sequence goes on from NC_053038.3 coordinate 293,287,006, forward strand.
TGTTAACATGGTCAATGAACATGAGGATTCAGGACATGACTTTATTTTGACTGGATGACAAATAGGGACCCACTAGGGCCATAGCCGTACATACGCAAGTGCCTCCTTATTATGTACAACTATATTTTTTTTGCTTCCTCCTAGTTTCCTGACATCACGGTCCCACACCATTGTCAACCTATGTAGTCAATATAAATAAGAGAATTGCACAAGGTGCGGCCGACAGCTGGGACCAAGCAGCTCGAGCAGTATTTGTGTTTTTGAGGCGTGAGCACTGCAGAGTTTTTCTTGGCGATGTTTTCGTTGTTGTTCAGAGGAGAGCAGGGTATTAACTGGGCGGGCTGTGGCCCGTCTAGCCCAGGACAGATATCCAGCCGAGATATTAATTTTTTTCAAGATGAAAATGGCTAGCCCAGCTATACGTTTTTTAGGAATACTCAGGCAAGGTCAACTTGTTATTCTTTGCCCCGCTGGGCTGCAAATCTTTCCTAGGAGGGATGCATTAGGCTTAACAGGAAAATGGGCTTTAAAAAATAATAAATGGGATGTAATTATAAAAACTGGGCAGTAACTATCAAAAAATGCACCAAACACGAAATTAGTTTATAAAATATTATTTATGGATTTTGAAAATCTTAATTTTTAATTGTTGCGCGCGCAATGTTTCGTTGGATTTTTACGTAATACAAATTTATATTTAATCTGACTAGAAATTTCGGGATAAAAATATTTCGGATCCCATCAAAATGTGGGAAATTTTATTGAATTCTGTCTTGAACGGTTGGTTGAAATTATTAATCGTTGTCCTAGCTAGAAAATGGGTTGTACTTTTAACAAACTGTAAATGGGCTATAGTAAATTCCATTAGAATTCAAAAATTGGCTGTACATTCTTACAAATCGCAAATGGGCTATAAATTCTCTGCCACACACTTGTGGGCCTACTAAGTTGACGCGTCCCCTAAAAAAGAAGTTGACGCATATACAAGGCTTTGTCAACTTATTATAGTCAACACACGGTTCTAGCAGCAGTGGGCGTTGGATATCTATCCAACCGATGTCGTGCTTCTTCTTCAATCTCAGATATTCTAGCTTCGGCCGCCCAAAAAATGATTCCTCCCCCTGACATCTGGGGCGCACCGTTTCGGAGGCTGACGTGTGGGCCTACTAAGTTGACGCGTACCAAGGGCTTTGTCAACTTAGTCAATATAAAGATTCTAGCTGTAGTGACCGTACGATGTCCATCCAATGGCCGTAGTGCTTCTTCAACCTCTGGTCTTCTTGCTCCAGCCGCCCAAAGCAGTGCCGGTCGTGCCGCTTGCTCCTGCCTCCCGTGGCGCACTGTATTGCCACGGAGGCCTCACCGCCCCCTACTACTCCCACCGCTGGCCAGGCCATCCATCCACTCACCCACACCCCCTATTATTCTGCAGCGACGGCAGCCTCACACCGCAGCCGAACTAGTGAACCCTCGTACTCCTCTCCGCGCGGGCTTCCACTGCCGCGTCTTCCCCGGCTCCGCGTTGTCCCCTTCCTAGGCCTCGCCGTCGTCCACCGCCCTGGTGCTCTCGGCGCGGCGTGGTCAACGTGGTCAAGGAACGACTTCCATCGGAAGAGTACTGTACATGGAGGGGCTGACAACTGGGTCCACGGCGGCCGCAAGGAAGTGCCTCCTTATTATGCGTAAAATAATTATTCCTCCACCTGACAGCAGGGACCCACCGGACGGGCCACCGTATTTCGCAAGAAAAACGTTTCCCCCCTGACTGCTGGGACCCACCAGCTACATTTTCACATGCAAGGAACTGCGTCCGGGCAAAAAAAATGATTCGCCCCCCTGACTGCTGGGACCCACCAGCTACATCTTCGCATGCAAGGAAGTGCCTGACAGTCGGGACCCACCTGGTCGAAGCGTATGTAGCGTTGTAATTCTGGTCGCGAACGTGTACATGCATACTGGTCGATGTAGACGCACACGTGTCGTAGTAGAGGCGCGCACATAGCATGTGCACGTACGTACATCGGCCAGGGTGCAAGAAAGAAAATACGGCCACGTTCGTACATACGGGCGGGGTCTCGAACGCCTACTCGCGCATACGTACGACCAGGACTCCTGTACATGGCTGGGTCGAAGCGGAGAAACAGCGTCGTCGTCGTGTTCGTGGGGAGCCAACCGGCTGGGTCGGAACGTAATGCGTCGTCGTGTTCATCGGGAGGGCTTGGATGGAACAGCCGATGGAAACGAGGCCTGGCGTACCGCAGAGGAGGAAACGGCCTTGTGTTTGACCGACCACGTTTGAAACGAGATCCTATTCATCGGGAGGGGTCTGGCATACCGCAAAACGGAGGAAATGGACTTGTGTTGGACCTCCTACGGTCGAAACGGGGTCCTATTCATCGGGAGGGGTGTGTCGTACCGCAAAACAGAGGAAACAGACTTGTGTTGGAGCGCTACGGTCGAACGGGGGTCCTGTTCATCGGGAGGGGTGTGGCGTACCGCAAAACGGGACTCCACGGGATACTGTTCATCTCCACCGTCGACCCCCTCCAGCCTCCACGGGCTACTGTTCATCCACCGTCGACCTGCTCCAGCCTCCACCCGCGACTGTTCATCCACGGGCTCCTGTTCATCCAGGCTCCACCGCGCTCTACTCCACCGGCTACTGTTCAACCAGCCCTCTCCACGGGCTCCTGTTCAACCACCCCTCCACGGGCTACTCATCCAGCCCTCCACCGTCTACTGTTCATCCAGCCCTCCACGGGGTGGTCCTGTTCATCCAGCCCTCCATGGGGTCCTGTTCAACCAGCCCCAACCGGCTCGATCGATTGGGGTCCTGTTCATCTAGAGGCAACACCACGGGGTCCTGTTCATCCACCCCCACCAGGAATTGTTCATCCAACCCCCCAACAATGCTCACTGTTCATCCAGAGGCAGCATCGGTCGGCTTCAGTTAGCAGCAATAGCGAAGGAATCGCTCGATCGGGTTCAGTTAACAGCCATCGATCGATCGCTCGGGTTCAGTAACGCGTAGCCTGCAGTGCAATCGCTCGGGTTCAGTTAGAGCCCAACGCCTTGCACCCACGCGCGTGTGTGTACGAGAGAAATGTGCAAACCTCTATGCATCGCTCGGCCCCGACCACCCACCGTAACCGGGAACACCCCGATATTTTCCTAGCCCTTGCTTCTACAACAGTTTTTTCCATCATGGACGGCCCAAAGAATGTCATGCAGTTGCGTCTCCAGCCCGCCCAGGACGAAAAGCCCATTTTCTGTCATGATATTTTGTCATAGAAGTAGGAGCCCACCACATCTATGATGATACCAGGTTTTGTCACAATTATCGTCATAGAAGTGTCATAAGTATGACAGAAAAAAAATTCGTTCGGCCCAAAATGTCACGGATGTGTCTTTTTTTTGTAGCGTCATCTCCTTTACACGTGCTCACTTGATACCTTCGAGGATGGTATACTACTTGACACTCGACTCGTGTGCATGCATAGGTATTGTCGGAGCTTCACGGACGCGGAGGAGGAGTGCAAGCGCCAAGGAACACCTACGCCATCCGCAAGGGAAGCGGGGAAGCGAAGACGGAGAAGATGGAGCTGCGGAGTCTGCAGCGGCCGGATGACCGACGTGCCACCGGACTCGGACACTCTACAGCGCCCGGACGGCCGACGTCCATCGGACGCCTGACGGGACCACGCCGTACCAGCTAGAAGATCTACAACAGCCCGACGTCCGACAAACTCTGGACGACCGACGAGTCCCAGCCTCCGGACATCCGACGTACACCGGATATCCGACGCCACCTCAACAGAGAAGAAACGTCGGACTTCTGACGCGCGCCGGACAACCGGTCCCCCATGAGTCGTCGGACGTCCGACACTAACCGGATGTCCGGTACCTGCCTGTGCGCAGCGGTGGGCCTTTGGCCGTGTATCCCTCTCCCACCTACCCCTTCGTGGCTTAGACTATAAATAGACCACCTCCACCTCCTTTCTAGGGTTAGCAAAGTCATGGCACATTTGTATGTGAGCTTTGCTCCTACCTTCTCTTCTTGAGAGAGAGAGAGAGAGACCACCACTCCCATGGAGTCCAAGACCTCCATGTGAGAAGATCCTGTGGGATATCATCAAGACCCCTCACGGGAAGATCCATCTAGGATATCATCAAGACCTCATCTACTTCATGGATTTGAGATGAAGTCTACCTTGTATCTTTCCTTTTGTTGTTCATGTACTTTGTGGATCTTGTGTGTTTGATCATCTAGTGGATGTATGATTGGACTTGTTATTGACTGTTTCCCCTTGTGATTTCTCTCCGTTCTTCCCTGTGTTCATCATGTTCTTTGATTTCTTTGAGGGAATCCACTCCAATCGTGAAAGATCGGCCTACACCGGGTTAGCCCCATAACATATGGTATCAGAGCAAGGTTTATCATTAATTTGGAGTCTTCCCCCTCCGTTTCTAGCCTTGTTTTGTGTGATTTCATCCTAAATTCGAAAAGCCCCACCAAAAATAGCCCCAAATTTTTTTGTGATTTGTTGGTTTGTTGATTTCGATCCATGGATTTGCTTGGTTTCGAGTGGATCTAGCATCTTCCCAAGTTTCCCCACTGTCCATCCACGAAATCTCATCAATTTTGACCTTGAAATTCCCAATTTCCGCCCAAAATCCCGTCTCGGATCTCGCGTTGACCCAGACCCACCGGACGACCGACATTTTCTCGGACGTCCGGAGCCCCAGGAACCACCGGACGACCATAGTTACCAGAAATCTGACACCCCTAACAAGACCCAAAATCTCGGACTTTCGACCACTTCCGGACGTCTGATGACCGGACATCCGACACTTCTCGGACGTCCGACATGTAACACCCACGATGCGGCTATATCTGCCACGTGTCGAGGCACGACTTAGAGGCATAACCGCATGGTGGTTTTGTCGCAAGAAGGGTCATGTTCACACAATCCCATGTAATGAACAAGAATCGGATAAAGAGTTGGCTTACAATCGCCACTTCACACAACAAATAGTCCGACTACGGACGATTACAAATGAAAAGGAAGACAACCACAAATGCCAGATCCCCGATCGTCCCAACTAGGCTTCACTACTGATCATCGGGAAACGGAACATAGTAACGACCAAGGTCCTCGTCGAACTCCCACTTGAGTTCGATAGCATCACCTGTAACTGTTTCAGTAGTATATGTGAGTGACGAGGACTCAGCAATCTCAAAACCCGCGAGATCAAGACTATTTAAGCTTATGAGCAGGAAAGGGGTAATGAGGTGGAGCTGCAGCAAGCACTAAGCATATATGGTAGCTAACATGCGCAAATAAGAGCGAGAAGAGAAGCAACGCAACGGTCAAGAAGCTAGAACTGATCAAGAAGTGATCCTGAAACTACTTACGTTCATACATAACCCAAACCGTGTTCACTTCCCAGACTCCGACGAAAAGAGACCATCACGGCTACACACGTGGTTGATGCATTTTAAATAAGTCAAGTGTCAAGTTCTATACAACCAGACATTAACAAATTCCCATCTGCCACATAACTACGGGCACGGCTTTCGAAAGTTTATACCCTGCAGGGATGTCCCAATTTAGCCCATCACAAGATCTCACGATCAACGAAGGATATTCCTTCTCCCGGAAAGACCCGATCAGTCTCGGAATCCCGGTTACAAGACATTTCGACAATGGTAAAACAAGACCAACAAGACCACCCGACTGTGCCGACAAATCCCGATAGGAGCTGCACATATCTCGTTCTCAGGGCACACCGGATGAGCACTCCGTACAACTAAAACCAGCCCTCAAGTTTCCCCGAGGTGGCGCTGCAAAGGACTCTAGTTCGGACCAACACTCAGATGAGCACTAGCCCGGGGGGTAAATAAAGATGACCCTCGGGCTCGCGAAAACCCAAGGAAAAGGCTTAGGTGAGGCAAATGTAAAACCATGGTTGGGACTTGCTGGAGGAGTTTTATTCAAATCGAACTGTCAAGGGGGTCCCATAACCCCAACCGCGTAAGGAACACAAAATCAAGGAATGTAACACCGTTATGATAGAAACTAGGGCGGCAAGAGTGGAACAAAACACCAGGCATAAGGCCGAGCCTTCCACCCTTTACCAAGTATATAGATGCACTAAATAAAATAAGAGATATTGTGATATCCCAACATATCCATGTTCCAACATGGAACCAGCTTCAACTTCACCTGCAACTAGCAACGCTATAAGAAGGGCTGAGCAAAAGCGGTAGCTTAGCCAAACAACGATTTTCTAGGAAGGATGGTTAGAGGCTTGGCATCGCAATATGGGAGGCTTGATAAAAAAGTGGTAGGTAGCGCAACATAGCGATAGAGCGAACAACTAGCAAAGCAAAGATAGAAGTGATATCGAGGGTAATGGTTATCTTGCCTGCAAAGTTCTCAGAGTTGTCGAAAGCTTGCTCCTCAATAGTGTAATCAACAGGATCCTCGTTCACGAACTCGTCTCCCAGCTCTACCCAAAGCAAGAACACAAGCAATGGAACAATAATCAATCACGGTGCAATGCGCAAGCAACATGATGCAATACATGGCATGGGATGCAAGGTATGATGTGCAATGCATATGAGAACTCCGAAAGGGAAAGGATGATCAAGGCATCAACTTGGAAAACCAAGTATGACGCTGGAAAGATGAGTTGATTTCGGTCGCAATCGATATAAGGATCACTGGAAACGGATGCGCGGTTTGCAAATGACAAACAAAACAAGAATGATGCAAAACTGCGCTTAACAGCACCATAGCACTTAATATGCAACAAGAAACTATGCTACAACACCCCAACATAGCAACAAAGCACATGGCATAGAACATTATGTGGCAGCCATGCAAACATGGCAAGTTATATGAACTGTTTCAGAATTAGAAGCAAAACAGAGCATGGCAGGAACAGATTCATGATAGCAACTTTGCAAGCCCAATTCACTCACCACATGGCATTTCGTGACATCAAAAGGTAACCAACAGTAAGTAGACATATTCAAGAACCTAAGCATGGCAAAAGCAAGGTCATAGGGTGCATGTATAACTAGCAAAACACATGGCAAAACTGAACATCATGTTAACAATCTGCCAGGAATAATATTTAGCAAAAGTAGAGCAAAGAGATGACATGCTAGATTACTCCACAATTGCAACTAGAATCACGGCTGGATAGAGCATAGCAATATCTACAAAACATCCTAAAGGAGCATATCCAGATTATGCACGGATTTGATGGTAGCACCAATCAAACATAGCATCATGATATGACAGATCCAGCCTAACAAAATGGTAACACCAAGTACCCTACTTCACGAGCTTGATGCACTCACTACAAGACTCACAAAAATACATGGATTGTACGTGTGTAATGATGGCATGATGGAGCTCATAAAACATGTAGACAACATGCCCATAGGAAGCACACGCAAAATGCAACAAAAATGACAAATCAGCCAGTTCTGTTAAGAACCAGCAGCTAACATAATATAGCACTCTTGCAACGATGATAATGTCATCATAATGGACAGTAACATGCATGCAAATGAAACTAACATGAATAGCATCATGATGCAAACATTTCACTATATCATATGCGCAAAACGAAACTTCGGTCATGGAGACATAGCAACTTGAAGGAGGCATAAAAATTACACGGGGAAGAGACTTGGAAGAAATCGGGGTCAACCTCAGATTCCAGATCTATGGTTCCGGTGGCACGGGATCCGAGGTTCGTCGGAGGATGTCGCCGGAGCTCACGCTGGAGACGACGAAGAGGTGTGCCGACGAGGTGGGGCGGCGGATCCGGTCGGAGGCGGGAGAGGCGGCGAGGCGGCGGCATCCCGCGGTGGTCGGCGGTGGCCGGCGGGAAGTGAAACCAGAGCGGCGCGGCGATGCGACTGTGGGCGGCGGGCGGCGCAAGGAGGATCGGGCGCGGGCGCGAGCTCGCGTGGGAAGCGGCGGCAGACGGGCGCACGACGGGAACCTGCTCGGGCGGCGCCGGGCGGCGCGGGGGCCGGCTGCGGGCCCCGCGGGCTGTCGGTGTACAAAAAGAGGGGCACGCTTTTATACCCCTTTACCTGTGCACGGGCAGTCGGAGCCGCGCCCACGGTCACACCAAGTAGAACAGGGGAGGTGAGCCAACGTGAGACCGAAGCCCGAGATAATCAGAGCAACGCCAAGGCCGAGACCACAAGGAGCAGAGGGACGAAGCAGGCTCCCCCGGCAAGACCCTTGCCGAGGCAGCCTCAGCAGCCCCGGCAAGACCCTTGTCGGGGCAGCTCGCCCCACACCAACGGAGCGAGCCACCCTTGAGCCCACGGTCCCCAACGCCATCATCCACGTGGGGCCAAGGCTCGGGAAGGCACCTCTGTGGTGGCATGCAGATCTCAGTGAAGACATATTCAAGATGAGATGAGGATTAGAAGACAACGATCCTCGACAAGATCCTTGCCGAGGAAGGCCACCAGACCCCCGGCAAGGCCCTTGCCGGGGACGACAGCGCACCACGGCAAGACCCTTGCCGGGCCACCCGGCAAGGCCCTCACCAAGGACGCCAGTAGGGCCACCGCCAGGCCCACGCCAACCAAGCTTCCAATGCCGTTCACATGCAGCTGCCAGCCCAACCAGCTGGGCGGGCACCTGCGTGGCAACATGCACCCCCCGGGCCAACTCATCGAGCGCCTGCGTGGCGGCATGCAGATCTTCGTGATGGCTCCACCACCGTGCCACCCTAGCTACCTGCCAGCCTACATGGCGCCGCACGCATCGCTGGCCAAGGCGCGTGTCGAAGCGAGGAGGAGCGGCGACGGACGGGACGGGCCTCGCCCCCGTCCCCGACAAAGCAGAGGGACACCTAAGCTACGCATTAAATGTGTCTTGTCCTGTAATACGAGCGATAAGCTCAGGGCACTGTGCGCCTTTCCACCTCCTGTGTGCCACTGTGGCAGCCCCTTTCGACTATAAAAGGAGGCCCATGGCATACTAGAGAAGGATTCGGCTCTTTCAAACCACGCACTCACCACAGCTAGTTCGAGAGCTCAAGAACTCTCTGAAATACACCCACCAAAGCAGGACTAGGGTTTTACGCATCCTCGCAGCCCGAACCTGGGTAAACGCTCCTTGTGCTGGCTACTGATCCTGCTCTTCTTGCAACCCTGCGCCCCGGCAACCGTAGCGGGATTCTTGTGACCCCATAATTGTCGTTTCCCCCGACATCTTTGGCGCGCCAGGTAGGGGGCGCAATTGTGAGAATCTGGCCTAGTAGATAACCTAGCGGTTCTTCATCGCCCTTGGCTCCTGAGAAGAAGGCGGTCGGAGGAACGACGCCGGCGCAGCAACAGAAAAGCTAAGTCATTCAGAGCTTTGAGTTATTTCCTCCTATAGATAAGGTTATCGTCCTCAGAGCTTTTGCCTATGTATGAGAGACCTGCACGCAAAGGGGCCCTCCACAATTGGCAACGCCCTTGTTTTGTTTCGAGTCCGCTCAACAGCTCAAGCGGCCGCGTCGAGAATGGCGGGGTAGCCTTCCTCACCTGGGAACGCTCTCGATTCTGACTCGAGTCAAGCTCGACAGTTCGGGCGGCCGCGCTAAGGGCAGCAAGGTGGTTTGCCCGGCAGCAAGCACACCGGCAGGCCAATGGGAATCCGTCCCCAAGACGCCGCCCTGGGTTTACGCACCGGCAAACCTACCCAGGTAGCGTAGGGTGGACATACAAAGGAAAATCGAACAGGAAAATAACATGCATGATACTGAAAGTGCCGCAGAGTTATATTACATCGAATTGTTGCTGCGGTTCTAACTAGAGAGAGCGATTGTATTGGTTGCGAACCTGCAGCAGCGATAAAGAACGGGGTGCCTAATCCCGGCGCTGGCCCTCCACCCTCTGAATTTCGCTGACTCGGCTGATGATGGGCTTGATGCGCTCCCTGAGCGGCGCGAGGTCAGTACCCTCCGGCAAGCTCTCCAGCGCGGCGTCGAAGTCGAGGTCAGGGTACCAGTGCGCCACCTTGGTGAGAACCTTGGTCATGGCACCCTGGCAAAGCCTCCGGGACTCGTCGGCCAGTGAGGCCGCCCAGTTGGCGTGGAGCCGCTCCAGAGCGTCGACGACCTTCTCAAAGAACATGGTCAGGCTGCAATTGGCGCTCATGCTCCGCTCCAGGACATACCTCACGTCCAGCATCCCCATGATGGCCAGCTGCGCGGCGGCCTGGTTGGCGACGGTGGCGAGGCGATCGAGCCAATGGTTCTCGCCCACCACGTGATCCGCGAAGTTGAGGCCCTCGTTCTTCCGCAACTGCTTCTCAGCCTCCAGCTCCTTGGCCAGGGTCCCCTCTCGGGTTTTGGCCTCCGACAGCACCGTCTCGAGACCCTCCAGCTTCAGCTTGAGGTCTTTGATGGAGTTGTTGGCCTCGGAGAGCTCCCCAGCCTTGCTGACGACCGCGCCCTGCGCCTTTGTCAGGGCACTGTTAAGCGTGTCCTTCTCCTGGGACAGCTTCAGGGCCTGCTCCTTCAGCCCGTCGCGATCTGCCTCCAGCTCCTCCACCTTGACGGCTTGAACCTGGGCCTGGGCATTGAGTGCCTCTTTGTGCCTCTGCTCCAGCTCACTTGTCCGCTGCAAGACAAGCTTCTCCACCTCTGCATCCTTGCCGCGAAGCATGGCGGCAAGCTTCTCCTCGCGTGCAGCGAGGTCCTCCTCCTAGGAGTTCAGCGCGGCCTCGTGCTGGGTCCTGGCGACTTCGGCGGCCGCGGCCAAGTTCCTCGTTGTCTCTTGAGCTTTCTCGACGTCGGCGAGCTTCATGGTGAGCTCCACGTCGCGCTTAGCCAGCTCGCCCTGAGCAGCCTTGAGCTCCTTGTGGGCCTCGCAGAACCAGTCCTGCGTCTCGGCAACGCGCTTCCGCAGGTCCGCCTCCGCCTTCTCCACCACCGCCGTCCTAGACTTAGCCTTGTCCAGGCGGGCGCGGTGGAGCGCCTGGAGCTTCCGGAAGCTGGTGCCCATAGAGTGGGGAGCCGATCTTCCTGCGAACCGTCGCCACCAACGATCGGCTCGTCGACGATTTCAAGCCCGGCAGCGGCAAGCACTTCATCGTCGAACACCTCTCCCCCAATGGGTGTCCTGGTGCTCGACGCGCCTGGAAGGTGCATGAACAAGTCGTCGCTCACCCTCAGGTACATGCCGGAGCCAGAAGCAGCAGAAGAGGAAGGCTGGTCGTCAGCCACCTCCTCCTCGGCAGCGGCCCAGCCAGCCTCTCCGGCAGGACCTTTGCCGGTCTCCTCAGCGGCAGCCTTGCCGGCCTCCCCGGTAGGCCCCTTGGCGGCGTCCTCGGCAGCGACCTTGGCAGCCTCCTCGGTGGAGATCTTCTCGGCATCCGCCTCGGCGGCCTTGGCGACATCCTCGATGATGGCGTCCACGTCCTCTGGGTTCACCAAGGGTGAATCTGGACGCTGAAGAGTGGGGTGAGGCAAGGCCAGGACCAAGAGCCAGAAAGAAAAAGAAACAGGGACGAACGGTGAACGACATACCTGTGCCAGTACCAGGCTGGGAAACGGAAGTCCCCTCCCCGCCAACATTTGGCGTCGAGGCAAAGCCGCCGGCGCCCAAGTTCTCCTCCTCCTCCATGTGCGTGGGCTCGGTGCTTGGCGCCCTTGCTGGGGACGCCCCTCGGGCGGCGTGGTCGATGGGGGCGGCATGTTGGGAGTAGCCCTCTGTGGCTCCTCCTGCTGCTGCTCTCCTCCTGCATACCTGGTAAGGTCAGCACCAAAGTGTCGTGCCCCTGACACATGTCGACGGGGGAAGAGTGGTGAACTTACGCTGGGGGCTATGCCGGGGGCTGCTGTCCGGGCTGCTGAACACCACCAGTGGCGCCCTCGAAGTACCAACTGGGGGCTGGCCACCCGCCGAGACCTTGTCCCTCTTCACTCTCTGGGCCAGCGTCTCCACGTCCCTGCAAAGGCGAATACAAGTCAAGACGAGCAACACAGATTGAGGAGGCAGAAATAACGAAAAGGAACCAGATACTTACTCATCGTCCGCCTCCTCCTCTGCTATTTTCCTCTTCCTCCTCGGGCTGAGGGGTCCATAATCGAAAGTAACCTCCGTATCAACATCCGCCGGAGGGGGGAAGGAGGTGGTGTCCGGACATGCGTGGATGAAGAAGGGGTGGCTGTCTTCTTCTTCACCGCGACCTTCGCCGGCTTCTTTGCCGCCGCAGCCCTCGTGTGGCGCCCGGACCCCTCCAAGGTCCGCTGCGGCCGCGCAGCCCTGCCGGGCCGGACCGGCTCGCCGGAACTGGCCCGCCGCAGGACTCGCCCTCTCCCCGTAGCCAGCGTCGGGCCGGCGGTCTCGGCCTCCTCCTCCGACGACTCGCCGACCACATCATCAACCAGAGGAGCCTCGGTGTCGGCGCTGCTGGCTTCCCTGGCGGCCGCCGCCCATCGGGCGAGCTCCTCCTCCTCCGCGGCCGTCGCGGCCTTGTCCTCCACACCGCCAGCGCTGCCGGCATCCTCGGCAAGCTGTGCCTCCCTCGCTGTAATGCCCCGGATCCGATGCGCCAGGTGTCTGCCAGTTATTCGCCGTCCTTGCCTTGTCATTTGCTTGCGTGTTGCATTTTGCCATGTCATCATCTGCATTTCATATCATGTCATCATGTGCATCGCCTTTGCATACGTGTTCGTCTCTTGCATCCGACCATTTTCCCCGTTGTCCGTTTTGCAATCCGGCACTCCCACCTCCTCCGACGCCCCCTTTTGCCTCTTTTCATGTGCGGGTGTTAAACGTTCTCGGAATGGACCGAGTCTTGTCAAGTGGCCTTGGTATACCACCGGTAGACCACCGGTCAAGTTTCGTTCCATTTGGAGGTCGTTTGGTACTCCAACGGTTAACCGGGTAACCGCTAAGTCCATTTGTGTGTTACAGCAAAACCCCTCTCTAAACAGCCCCAAAACCCCTCTAAGTCTCCGCCATGCTCTCGGTCGTTCGATCACGATCGCGTGGGCCAAAACCGCACCTCGTTTGGACTCTCCTAGCTCCCTCTACCTATTTAAACACCTTCCCCGTCCAAAATCGGAGTTCAAACCCTAAATTTCGTCCCACCTCGCAGCCGGACATGTCCGTTCGTCGCCGGACACCCCGCGCCGCCGCGCCCGGCGATCCCGCGGCCGCCACGTGGCACCCGCCGCCTGCCACCGCCGCCGGCCCGCCTGGCCCACGGGGAGCCCGCCCCGGGCCGGATCGGGCCGAGCTCCCTCGCGCCGCCTCCGCCGCCCCGGCGATGCTCCGCCCCACCGCCTCTTCACGCCGCCCGCCGGACCCTCCGCCTCTAGTGCCGGTCGCCGTCGTCGGCCGCGGCCCCGCGCCGCCCCGCTCCCGCCGCCCGCGGCCCTCGCCGGCGCGCCCGTGCCTCGCCGGCCGCGCCGCCGCCGCTCTCCGCCGGCGTCGAGCGCCTGCGCGTCCGTCGCCGGCCGTCGTCTTCCCCGCGGGCTCCGGCGAGCTTCGCCCTGAGCCGATCCAGATCTGCCGCCCGTTAGGTTGACTTTTTCTTCCCCCCGAAATCTCAAGTCCTGAAAATTTTGGATCATATGCCCATGTTCTCTGCATCATAACTCCATGCATATTGCTCCATTTCGTGCGTTTAATATATCAAAATGTTCGCCTCGTGATGCTCTACATTTTGTTCCATTGCACCATGTTCATTTGAGTTTATCTTGATGCCCAAATCATCATTGCAAGAGTGCTAGTTGCTGTTAACTGCTGTTACTTATCAGAACTTGGTGATTTGTTATTTTTGTTGCTTTTAATCTGTGCATCTTATGGGCATGAGCTCTACAGGTGTTTTGTTGTATGCCATGCCATCTTTCCAGGGGTGTATTCCATGTATTTTTTTTATCCCTGTGGTGACTAGCACAAGCATGCAAACTAGGCCCCGTAATGTTTCTGATTTCAGGGACTTGGTAATTTCTGTCTTTGTCTGCTGTTATTTTGTTGCCATATAAACTTGACGCTACAGAGAGATCCATGCATATTTTGGAGATGTTCAGTAAGGATGTTTTGTAGATATTGTTGTAATTGATCCATTCCCGCCCTTGTTTGCAATTATGGAGTTCCATAGCATGACTCAAGATTGCTCTACTTTTGCTATAAAATGTTCCTGGCAGATTGTTTACGTGTTATTCAATTTTGCCAAGCTTATTGTAGTTGTTTCATACATTCTATGTACTTGCTCTTGCCATGGATAGCTTCATAAATATGCCATCTTGCTGTAGGTATGCTTGTTTTGTCATGCATTGCCTTGTGGTGAGTGCATCAAGCTCACCAAGATGCCTTCATAATGTCTGTTTCTGCCATGCTCTGTTTTCTGCTAAGTCTGAAACCTAATAACGAAACTTGCTATGTTTACATGGTTGCCATCATATCTTCTGGTCCTTTTTAGCTTATGGTAAGTAAGGGACTTTTGTCATATGCATTTAGTAGATTCATGCCATGCCTTGTTTTGCCATGTTAAGTTCCTGTAGCATGTCGATTTCATGCTCTAAACATTGCAACCTGATGCTATTTCTGCCATGTCCAGTAATTCTGTCAAGTCTGTGAACCTGTTATTATTTGCAATCTTGCCACGTCCTTGGAGCTTGTTCTAGTGATTTCTAGAGATAGCTCAGTGTTCATGTTTTGTTTTGCTTTACCTGTACATCATGTACATGCCTTTTTTTTCATGTTGAGCTGCCGTAGCATATTGTTTTGATGTTTGCATTATGCCTAGTTGCTGTTTTGGACAGATTGTTGCTATGTCTTGTTTGGAGTGTATGTGTTGCACCGTTGCTCCGTTTTGAGCATGCTCTATATGAAACTTGCTTAGATTTTCATGTAGTTTCATATTATCGTGTTGCATCCTTGTTTTGAGGTGTTGCTTGATGTTTGTATGCATTTTGCATCAATGCCATGTTTAACTTGTTTTGCTCATATCTTCTAGGCCGTAGCTCCGAATCTAATGAACTTTATATGTAACTTGACTAGATTTTTGTGTAGATCATCGTGGTGCATCTTAACTTGCTGTTTAACAACTTCAACTTAATGTGTGTTCAGTTCTGGACCAATTTCGAAATTTGCATATGAGGACTTACCGGATTTGTTATATGTTGTTTCCGGCCTCATTTAAACTTGCCTTGATGTCTTGTTCTTGTATGCATCATCTCTCGTCATGAGTAGCTTCATATAGCCTTGTCATGCATCATACTTGGTTGAGCATCATGCCTTGTTCATGTGTGGTGTGTTTACCTTGTTGTGTGCTTCTTCTCGATAGTTCCCGTGTCGTTGCGATCATGAGGATTCGTTCGTCTTCGTGGCTTCATATTCTTCATGGATTCGTTCTTCTTCCTAGCGGGATTTCAGGCAAGATGACCGTCACCTTGGATCTCATTACTATCATTGCTATGCTAGTTTCTTCGTTCTATCGCTATGCTGCGCTACCTATTCACTTGCTCCTCCAGCCTCCCAAATTGCCATGAACCTCTAACCTTTCTCACCCTTCCTAGCAAACCGTTGTTTTGCTATGTTACCGCTTTGCTTAGCCCCTCTTATAGCGTTGTTAGTTGCAGGTGAAGATGAAGATTGCTCCATGTTGGATTATGTTTATGTTGGGATATCACAATATCTCTTATATGATTAATGCATCTATATACTTGGTAAAGGGTGGAAGGCTCGGCCTTATGCCTGGTGTTTTGTTCCACTCTTGCCGCCCCAGTTTCCATCATACCGGTGTTATGTTCCTTGATTTGCGTTGTGCACACGGTTGGGTGATTTATGGGACCCCCTTGACAGTTCGCTTTGAATAAACTCCTCCAGCAAGGCCCAACCTTGGTTTTACCATTTGCCTCACCACCACCTACTTTTCCCTTGGGAGTCGCTCTCTCGAGGGTCATCTTTATTGAGCCCCCCCGGGCCAATGCTTGTCTAAGTGTTGGTCCGAACCAGAGCCACTTGCAGCGCCACCTCAGGGAAACTTGAGGGCTGGTTTTAGTTGTACGTAGTGTTCATCCGGTGTTGCCCTGAGAACGAGATATGTGCAGCTCCTATCAGGATGTCGGCGCATTGGGCGGTCTTGCTGGTCTTGTTTTACCATTGTCGAAATGTCTTGTAACCGGGATTCCGAGACTGATCGGGTCTTCCCGGGAGAAGGAATATCCTTCGTTGACCGTGAGAGCTTATAATGGGCTAAGTTGGGACACCCCTGCAGGGTATTATCTTTCGAAAGCCGTGCCCGCGGTTATGTGGCAGATGGGAATTTGTTAATATCCGGTTGTAGAGAACTTGACACTTGACCTTAATGAAAACGCATCAACCACGTGCGTAGTCGTGATGGTCTCTTCTCGGCAGAGTCCGGGAAGTGAACACGGCTTCTGGGTTATGTTTGACGTAAGTAGGAGTTCAGGATCACTTCTTGATCATGACTAGTTCACGACCGTTCCTTTGCTTCTCTTCTCGCTCTTTCTTGCGTAAGTTAGCCACCATACATGCTTAGTCGCTGCTGCAACCTCACCGCTTATCCTTTCCTTACCCATTAAGCTTTGCTAGTCTTGATACCCATGGTAATGGGATTGCTGAGTCCTCGTGGCTCACAGATTACTACAACACCAGTTGCAGGTACTGGTTGTGCGATGATCATGACGCGAGAGCGACGTTTACTTGTTTGGAGTTCTTCTTCTGCTTCTTCTTCGATCAGGGGATAGGTTCCAGGTCGGCAGCCTGGGCTAGCAGGGTTGATGTCGTTCGAGTTTCTGTTTATATTTCATCCGTAGTCGGATGTTGAGATTATGTATGATGTATTGATGTATTCTCGCGGCATTTGTATGCCTTGTATGTATCCCCAAATATTATGTAATGTTGATGTAATGATATCCACCTTGCAAGAGCGTCTTCAAGATGCGCTTCTATCCTTGGTGGGACCTTCGTGTTCCTTTAGGATAGGGTCACATCTTGGGCGTGACACTCGCCGTGGTGGCGATGTAGTCCAGTTCCGCCTAGGTGGTGTCCTGGACAAGCAGCCGCTCGGCGTCGGCGTTGACGCACCCCTCGTGCAGAGTATCAAAGAACTGCTGCACCCCGGCGTCCTCCGGCTCCTTCCAGCTCGGGTCTGGGCCATGCGCGTTGCAATCCGGCATCATGGCAATGATATCGGACCGGCGCGAGTTATTGCACAGCGGGACCACCCCCGTCGGCAGCTTGAACAGATGCCCCTTCAGGACCTTGCCGGCCTTCGTGGCGGCCCTCGCGACCTTGCCAGTTTGCTCGACCTCGCTGTCGCGGCCCACGTCAACCTGGAAGAGCTGCTGGCAGAAATGTGCGTGCTCCATCACTGTGAAATTGTGGTCGAGGCTAGGACGAAGCCGCATGATGTCGGCAGGGTTCGTGAAGAGCCAGGCTGGCCTCCCCTTGTTATGCAGCGGAGCGATCCGGCGGCGGATGAAGTCCGCCCCGATCAACTCAAGGGTGAGGCCGGCCTCGGTGAGCCGGAGCATCCTGGTGGTGGCGACTGTGAGCTTCTCGTCGTCAACATCGACATCGCTCCAATCGCTTCTGCGGACCGGCGGCGCCCGGCGAACTTCGCAGAACGCCGGCGGGTCCTTCTCCTCGATCCAGCACCACCGGCCTCGCCATTCTTCCCACCTCTCCTTCATGGCGCCCTCCGGATACGCTCCCTTGGATCTCGAGACCCAGGCGATGCAACCGAAGATGGCGCCCCCTGGTTGGATCCGAGGGGAGAAGTAATGGCGAAAGAGCGCCATGTTGGGGTGGACCCCGGCGAAGCCCTCGCAGAGATGCGCGAAAAGGGCCATGCATGCCACCGCATTCGGAGTAAAATCTAGGAGGCGGGAGCCAAAGGTATGCATGACATCGCTGAAGAAATCGGAGAAGGGAGGACAGAGCCCACAGGAAAAAGAATCGACAAAGAAGGGGTACCGATTTGGGGCAGCCTCGGCGCAGTCGGCGGGGATGACACGCGTGGCTGGATGCCCCGAATTCTCCTCCCCCCCATCTTCACTCCCCACAGGGGCCTGAAGGAGTCCCGAAGCTCGAAGACGTCAACTATCGAGGGGAAGAAGGCGGACTGCGTCCGCTGCACCGCCAGCGCACTCTCCGGCGGCTCCGCGGCTCCGCGGCTCCGGCGTCCTTGGCCACTCCCTTGCCCTTGGTGGATTTTGGCGCCATGGCGGCTGGGGGAGGAGGGCAGGACAGAGGGCGGCGGACGCGCAACAGCGGCGAGCAGGAACGATGCTTGGAGAAGAAGAGGAAGGCAAGCGGAGGTTTCCGAGATTGGGGTTGCGCGAAGGGTAAAAGGAACAGTGCGACCGCGATTATCCCTTTTTATGGGGAAACCACGGGTTGTGCTGCCCATTTACTGCGATGTGACGCATGCATGTAGGAACCGCCCCACGCATGCCGCCCACGTCACGCACACCCCTCCACGTCGCGCCGCGCGCGCGGGTCGTGGGAAGCGAAGCGCGCGAAGAGTTTTACCGCGGTAAAAACCGCCCCGCCTGCCCGCGCATAGTTTTGGGCCTGGCCCAACAACGTGTAGCGCTTATGTGTGGCCCAGGCCCGGGGGCTCCTGTCGGTGTACAAAAAGAGGGGCATGCTTTTGTACCCCTTTACCTGTGCACGGGCAGTCGGAGCCGCGCCCATGGTCACACCAAGCAGAACAAGGGAGGTGAGCCAAGGTAAGACCGAAGCCCAAGATAATCAGAGCAACGACAAGGCCGAGACCACAAGGAGCAGAGGGACGAAGCAGGCTCCCCCGGCAAGACCCTTGCCGGGGCAGCTCGCCCCACACCAATAGAGCAAGCCACCCTTGAGCCCACGGTCCCCAACACCATCATCCACGTGGGGCCAGGGCTCAGAAAGGCACCTCTGTGGTGGCATGCAGATCTTTGTGAACACATATTCAAGATCAGATGAGGATTAGAAGACGACGATCCTCGGCGAGATCCTTGCCGAGGAAGGCCACCAGACCCCCGGCAAGGCCCTTGCCGGGGACGACAGCGCGCCACTTCAAGACCCTTGTCGGGCCACACGGCAAGACCCTTGCCGGGCCACCCGGCAAGGCCCTCACCAAGGACGCCAGTAGGGCCACCGCCAGGCCCACGCCAACCAAGCTTCCACCGCCATTCACATGCAGCTGCCAGCCAACCAGCTAGGCGGGCACCTGAGTGGCAACATGCAGCCCTCAGGCCAACTCATCGAGCGCCTGCGTGGCGGCATGCAGATCTTCGTGAAGGCTCCACCACCGCGCCACCTCAGCTGCCTGCCTACCTACATTGCGCCGCACGCATCGCTAGCCAAGGCGCGTGTCGAAGCGAGGAGGAGCGGCGACGGACGGGACGGGCCTCGCCCCTGTCCCCGATAAAGCAGAGGGACACCTAAGCTACACATTAAATGAGTCTTCTCCTGTAATATGAGCGATAAGCTCAGGGCACTGTGCGCCTTTCCACCTCATGTGTGCCACTGCGGCAGCCCCTTTCAACTATAAAAGGAGGACCATGGCATACTGGAGAAGGATTCGGCTCTTTCGAACCATGCACTCACCACAGCTAGTTCGAGAGCTCAAGAACTCTCTGAAATACACCCACCAAAGCAGGACTAGGGTTTTACGCATCCTCGCGGCCCGAACCTGGGTAAACGCTCCTTGTGCTGGCTACTGATCCTGCTCTTCTTGCAACCCTGCGCCCCGACAACCGTAGGAGGGATTCTTGTGATCCCATAGGTGTCATTTCCCCCGACACGGGACGACGGTGGCGGCGGCGGAGATGCGCCACGTGTCGCGCCCCGATTGGTGCAGGCGGGCGGCGGAGACTTGTCCGGTCCAATCCGAACGTGTCCGGCGGCGGAGAGGGGCTAGACTAGGGTTTCGGGACCCGGATTTTGGGGGGAGGTGCACATATTTATAGGTAGAGGGGGCTAGGAGAGTCCAAATGAGGTGCGGTTTTCGCCCACACGATTGTGATCCAACGGAGGAGAGTATGGAGGGGGTTTAGATGGGCTAGTGGGCTGTTTTGGAGGGTGTTGGGATGCAATGAAAGAGAGGCTTTTGCGGTTACCCGGTTAACCGTTGGGGCATCAAACGACCTCCAAATGGAACGAAATTTGATAGGCGGCCTACCGGTGATATGCCAAGGCCACTTGACAAATGTCGGCCCATTCCGAGAATGTTTTTCTCCCGCTCACGAAACGAGATAAGAGGGGTGCAACGGGTGCATGTGGGAGTGTCGGATTGCGAAACGGACAACGGGGAAAATGACCGGATGCATGAGACGAACACGAATGCAAATGAGATGCACATGACGACATGGGATGAAATGCAAGACATGAAAAAAATGCAAAACGAAAGACGAAACCCAACCACGAAGGAAATATCATATCACATAGCCGGAAATGGCAAGAGTTGGAGTTACAGAAAAGGGAAGTTACATCCGGGGTGTTACAACACTCCACCACTACAAGAGGATCTCGTCCCGAGATCTAGGACTGAAAGAACTCCGAATATTTGGAATGGAGGTGATCCTCGCGCTCCCAGGTGGCTTCTCGGTCGGAATGGTGTGGCCACTTAACTTTCAGGAATTTGATTGACTTGTTGCGAGTCTTGCACTTGGTTTCTTCAAGAATTGCAACGGGATGCTCATGATAAGACAGATCTTCTTGGAGATCAATCTCTTTTAAGTTGATAGTGCACTCAGCCATCTTGAAGCACTTGCGAAGCTGTGACACATGAAACACATCGTGCACATTTGCGAAGTTGGACGGAAGCTCCAGTTAATAGGCGAGGTCGCCTCTTTTGCCAGTGATCTTGAAAGGACCCAAATATCTCGGGGCAAGCTTCCCATTGATACCGAAGCGACGAGTGCATTTCATTGGAGAGACGCGGAGGTAGACATGGTCTCCGATCTCGAAAGCCAAGTCACGGTGCTTGCTATCATAGTAACTCTTCTGGCGTGATTGCGCGGCTTTGAGATTTTCATGGATGACTTTACACATTTCTTCAACCTCTGTCATTAAGTCGTTGCCAAGCAGATGGCGTTCACCAGTCTCGGACCAATTGAGAGGAGTACGACACTTTCTGCCATATAGAATTTTGAATGGGGCCTTGCCCGAACTTGCTTGCAAGCTATTGTTGTAGGAGAACTCGGCATATGGAAGACAATCTTCCCAGTTCATTCCGAAAGGGATGACACAAGCCATGAGCATGTCTTCGGGGATTTGATTGACTCGCTCGACTTGGCCACTTATTTGAGGATGGAAAGCTGTGCTGAAGCGAATGTTGGTGCCCATGGCCTTCTGGAAGGAGTCCCAGAACTTAGAGGTGAAAATGCTTCCTCGGTCTGAAGAAATCAATTGCGGAATACCGTGCAATGAGACAATTCTGGAGTAGTATAGCTCTGCCAACTGACTGCTGTGATAGATTCTTTGATTGGAAGGAAATGAGCCACTTTAGTAAGCTTGTCGATGACAACGAAAATAGAAATATTCCCACGCTTAGACTTAGGAAATCCAGTAAGAAAGTCCATTTTGATATGATCAAACTTCCATTCTGGAATAGCAAGAGGTTAGAGGAGACCAGCTGGTCGTTGGTGTTCTGATTTCACCCTTCGGCAGATATCACATTCATTCACGAATTGAGCGAACTCTCGCTTCATTCGAGTCCACCAATACGACTGCTTGAGGTCGTGGTACATCTTAGAACTGCCTGGATGAATGGATAGAAGATAATTGTGCGCTTCGTTCATAATGACCTTCCTTAGATCACCTTTATGAACCACAATCCGGTCCTCGAAGAATAAAGTGTCTCTGTCATCAATGTGATAGCACTTGTATTCGGAAAGACCCTTGGCAATACCATGTTTCACCTTCTTCACCATGGTATCAAGGAGTTGTACCTCACGAATTTGATCTTCCAAGGTTGGAGTGACTTGAAGGTTGGCAAGAAAACCTTGAGGAACAACTTGGAGATTGAGATTGCGGAAAGCTTCACAAAGATCTGGTTGAAATGGCTTGAGAATTAAGCTGTTTGCAATAAGCCTTTCTACTCAGAGCATCTGCAATCACATTGGCCTTGCCTGGAGTATATTCAATACTTGTATTGTACTCTTGAATCATTTCGACCCATCGAGTTTTCCTGAGGTTGAGGTTGGGTTGAGTGAAGATATACTTGAGGCTCTTGTGATCAGTGAAAATGTCCACTTTCCTTCCCAACAAGAGATGTCTCCATGTTATTAATGCATGGACGACTGCCGCCAACTCAAGATCGTGAGTGGGGTAGTTCCTTTCGTTGGGCTTCAACTGACGAGAGGTATAGGCCACAACTTTCTTCTCTTGCATTAACACAGCGCCGAGACCTTGCAATGAGGCATCACATAAAACTTTGAATGGCTTGGATTCATCAGGAGGAGTTAAGATAGGAGCTGAGACGAGCTTCTCTTTGAGGGTGTTGAAAGCAATGTCACACTCAGGAGTCCAGACATACTTGACATGCTTCTGGAGGAGGTTGGAAAGAGGCTTTGCAATCTTAGAGAAATTCTCAACGAATCTTCGGCAATAGCTTGCAAGTCCAAGGAAACTGCGGAGCTGCTTGACATTCTGAGGAGGTTCCCAGTTCACAATTGCAGAAACCTTCTCCGGATTAACAGCAATGCCTTTGGCAGAGATGATATGACCAAGGTAAAGAACTTCATCAAGCCAAAACTCACGTTTGGAAAACTTTGCATAGAATTGATACTCTCTGAGCTTGTCGAGCACCAATCGCAAATGTTTGGCATGGTCCTTCTTATTCTTGGAGAAGACCAAGATATCATCGAGATACACCAAAACGAATACATTTGTGTAAGGGTTGAAGATGAAATTCATCATGCGAGAGAAAGTTGGAGGAGCATTGACAAGGCCGAAAGACATGACAGTATATTCATAAGAGCCAAAACTTGTTCTGAATGTTGTCTTGGGAATATCTTGTTCACGAATGCGAATCTGATGATAACCCGTACGGGGGTCAAGCTTGGAGAACACCTTTGCACCTTTAAGTTGTTCGAATAGCTCATTTGATGTTGGGAAGTGGATACTTGTTCTTGATAGTCTTCTTGTTCAATGGACGGTAATCGACACAAAGTCGCTCCGTTCCATCCTTCTTCTGGACAAAAAGAACACAACAACCCCACGGAGATGAACTCGGTCTGATCAAACCCAGATGTTGTTGTTCATCGAGCCGTTTCTTCAATTCCTTCAACTCCTTGGGTCCAAGCTTGTATGGGCGCTTGCAAACGGGTTCAGTGCCAGGCTCAAGATCGATAACGAATTCAACTGGCCGGTGCGGAGGCATACCCAGAAGTTCTTCTGGAAAGACATCTTGGTACTCACAAGTGACTGGAATTTGAGAAATAGCATTCAACTCGTCCTTTTCATTGAGAGAGAATAACCGAATGGTTTCATCACAAGCGGCATAGATGATAACATCCTCAGAAGAGTGTGTCAATTGAATTTCTCTAGCGGCACAATCAAGTTGAACCTTGTGCTTAGAAAGCCAGTCCATCCCGAGAATTAGATCAATATCAGAGTCGCCAAGAACAATTGGAGAAGACAGAAATTTATAGTTGCCCATCTTGATGGAAACATCCGGGACGCAATTATTAGATGTCATTTGCTTACCCGGGGACACAACTGATAACGGTCTAGGCAATTCTTGATAACCCCACTCATGCTTTGATGAAAAAGGTCTTGAGATGAAACAATGTGATACACCAGTATCAAATAAAACTTTTGCAGGAATAACATTAACTGGGAGAATACCCATAATCACATCAGAAGATTCCTCCGCTTGAGCTGCATTCATCATGTTCACCTTGGCATGCTTGGGATTATGCTTGACCACTACACTGCTTGAAGATCTCATAGGAGGAGGAGGCGGAAGGCACCTTTTGTTGAAGCACTTGTTCGCATAGTGAACTTTTTGCTGACATTTGTTGCAAGTCACCTCTGAGAGCGGACGATGATAAGGAGCACTTGACCTTGGAGCTTGAGTCCGAGACTTGTTCTGATAGCCAGGGTTGGGTGGGTGGGAAGATCCATGGCCACCTTTGTTCTTGTGCTTGAAGGGCTGACGAAGGGGAGGAGGTGGAGGAAGCAAAAACTTCTGATGCTTAGCTGCCACTTGTGAGGAAGAATAAGACTGAACTCAATCCCTGATTCTCTTCTTTGAAGCTTCACACTTGAGCTGAGCAGCTTCTTCCTTGAGGGCCATGTTATAGAAATGATCGAACTGAGTAGGCTCAACAAGAACGAGAGCTAACTGCAGATCCTCTCTGAGGCCACCTCTGAAGTGATAGATCATGCTCTTTTCATCAGGAATGTCTTGTTTAGCGAAGCGAGTAAGTTTCTGAAACTGGATGTTGTATTGATACATGGACATGCTTCCTTGCTTGATATTGCGGAATTCCTCACGCTTGCTCTCAACAACACTTGTAGGAATGTGGTGAGCTTTGAAGTCTCGGCAGAAATCATCCCAGGTAATCACACGACCTCCTCTGGAATCTTTGTATTGTTGATACCAATCAGCAGCTTGGTCCTTGAGCTAAAACAAAGCGAACTTGACAAAGTCCTCAGGCCTGACATTGCTACATTCAAAATGCTTGTAGATGTCCACGAGCCAATCATCAGCGTCCATGGCCTCGACACAGTTGCTGAAAGACTTTGGCTGGTTTGCAAGGAACTGGTTGAGGGTAGCAAACTGAGGCTGATTGTTGAACTGCTCTTGACCTTGATTCCCTTGGTTGCCTTGGCCTTGGTTGCGCTCTTGCAAGATTTGCAAAAGCATCTGGGTGTTGGCGTTGGTGGCTGCCATGACAGCTTGCCATGCCTCCAGAGGCGGAGGTGGTGGCGGAGGGTTGGACTTCTCTCCCTCAGCATGTTGCGGATGCTGACGCGTTGGAGGAGCCATCCTGAAGAGGGTGACATCCGTTAGAATCTTGATAGACAGATAGACAAGCTGAATCAACGGATAGAAATTGCAACAAATAGTCTTCACAATAAACATTCGAACAAGGATTGAACGAATGAATTCCAAAGTTAACATCACACAACCATTAAGGTGAGAAGCCACTTGATAAGGGATTTATGAATGAAAACAAGGTACAACTTGAACAAATAAGTGGTAAGGATTACCCAATCACAAACCAAATATCTGTGGGAAGAATAACTAGAGCTACTATGGTTGGGATTGGCTATGGTGGGTGTTAATGGTGGTGGTGATAAGTTGTGTTCGGCAGGTAGGGGAGTATATAGTTGGAAAGGACGGGGAGAGGGGGTGTTTGCGGAGCTAGGGGTGTTGGATGGTGTAGTAGTGCGTTGTGAGAAAGGAAAAATGTGCTCAGCAAACATGACATGACGAGAGACATGAACGTGTCCGGTGTGAAGGTCGAGACAGCGATAGCCTTTGTGCTCGTCAGAGAAGCCGAGAAAAGCACATGGGATAGAGCGTGGTGACAATTTATTTGCAGAAGTGGCGTAGGCATTGGGAAAACAGAGACAGCCGAAAACACGAACCGCGGAGTAGTCGGGGTGGGAAAGAAAGAGGGAATAATAGGGAGTAGTGTTGGGTTTAGTTTTAGAAGGTCGAATATTTAGAAGGAAGGTGGCCATGTGTAGGGCTTCAGCCCAAAACTTGGGAGGCATAGATGATTGAATGAGGAGAGTGCGAACTATATCATTGAGGGTGCGAAGAGAGCGTTCTGCTTTACCATTTTGAGGGGAGGTGCAGGGACATGAGAACCTAAGCAGGATGCCATGTTGTAAGAAGTACGATTTTTAATGTTATCAAACTCGCGACCATTGTCACATTGGATAAAGCGAATTGGGAGGAAGAAGTGAACAGACACATAGCATTGAAAATTAAGGAAAAGAGAATGGACCTCGGATTTGTTGCGTAGAGGAAAAGTCCAGACAAAGTGGGTGAAATCATCTAGGATAACAAGGTAGTATTTAAAACCCGAAACACTTGCAATGGGAGAGGTCCATAAATCACAATGTATTAATTCAAAGGGATAAGTGCTACAAGAACTAGAGGAACTAAAGGGAAGACACACATGTTTGCCTAATTGAAAAGACTCGCAAAACACAGAATTATGAGAGTCCCTATTACATGGTATGGTAAATTCACTAAGCATAGAAGCTAAGACGGCGGGGTTGGGATGGCCCAGGAGACGATGCCAGAGATCGACGGAGGCCAGCATGGATGTTGGAGGGGTGGCGGCAGGAACTCCATTAAGAGAATAAAGATCACCGGAGCTATTGAAGCGCGCGATCTCGGCCTTGGTCAGGTAATCCTTCACAGATAAACCAAAAGGGTCAAATTCAGCCGAAACTAGATTGTCGCAAGTAAATTGGCGAACAGAGATAAGATTTTTAATGAGGGCGGGTGCAACTAGAACATCGCGAAGTAAAAGAGGTTTGGTGGAAGAGGGAAGTTGAGCCTGACCAACACAATATATAGGAATAGATGATCCATCTCCAAGGATAATGGAAGGGAAAGGAGATTTAGTGTAAGAAGATAACCAATTACTAGATGCAGACATATGACTAGAGGCCCCTGAATCAAAGATCCAATCCGTACCTGAGTTTCCTTATGCAGCAAAGTTATTCATGGCCTGGAGAAAGGAAGCTTGATCCTAGCTCGGCGTCGCAGGTGAGGGTGGCGTCGGAAGCAGTGCCGGCGGATACGATGGTGAAGGCAGTAGGGCCGGCTGGGGAGTGTAGTAGGCATTGGCCGGCTGTGGTGGGGGTGGCGTCGGGAGCAGGGCCGGCTGAGGTGTGTAGTAGGCGCCGCCGTCGGTGGTGTAATGACCATAAGGAGCATACGTTGGGGCAGCGTGATAGGCATTGGCCGGCTGTCGGGGGTTGAGAACCCCGGGAGCACTAGTAGGCGGCCGAAGGCCGGGTTGCCAGGCACCTGAGTATGCCGGCGGAGCACCGAGGGTGGACGGAGCGGACCAGGTCATGGGCCATGCTTGAACAAGCCCCGTCCAAGGATCATGAGGAGGCCGCCATGCAACCGCAGATGGAGCACTGGTGGGTGGTGCAGGACTCGGTGCTGGTGATGTCGTAGGCGGAACCGAACGAGTCGACGGCGGCCTGTAGATAGGGTTTTTGCCGCGGTAGTTCGGACTAGGACACCAGCCTGGGGGCGGTTGAACAGATGACGATGCGGACGGCCCGGCGGCAGGAGCCGGCATGGAAGGCGGCGCTGGTGTAGACGACAGAGGAGGATGAGCCGCAGCATGAAAGACCTTGGGGCGAGAGTCCTTGCGAGCTTGTGTTTCCGCCGCGAGTTGTAGCAAGGAACGAACTTCAGCGAAGGTAGGAGGGGGCCGTATCATCGGTATGAACGAGGCTTGCTTGTCAAAGTCTTTGCTGAGGCCGACGACGACGATATTGATTAGCTGTGAGTCGCTAACTGTATCGCCGAGTTCGCGGAGCTCATCACCAATGGTCTTAACGCGCTGGCAGAACAGGTTCACCGGGGCGTCTCCTTGCACCATATTGCGAAGCTCGGTGTGGAGAGCGTTTTTCCGAGCGTCGGTGTTGCTTTGGAAGAGCTGACGGAGGGAGTGCCAGATGTTGGCAGCGGTGGCGCCGTCGTGATCGAGCATGTTGAAGATCTCGGTGGTGATGCGGGTGTAGAACCACTGGACGATCGCGAGATCGTCTTTCAACTATTGCGGATCGTCGGGGCGGGGAAGACAGTTGGCGGCGACATGCGAGCGTAGGTTGCAGCGGCCGAGGTGGAGATCGAAGAGATGTCTCCAATGGTAGTAGTTGTGGGCGGCGAGATCAAGAACTATGGGGATGTAGGGGCTGACGTCGGAGATTGTGTCAGCAAGAGATATTGGTGCGGGGAGGATGGGTGCAGGGTAGTTTTGTGGAGCTATGGTGAGGGCCGAGAGAGAAGCGGCCGCGGCGTTGGCAGCCTTGGCGATGAGTGCGGCCCGGCGCTCGAAGTAGCCGGGCGGCGGCGGCAGCGGTGGCGTTGGCGGAGCCATACCCTAAACCCTGGGACCGGTATCTGATACCATGAAAGCTGAATAAAACTGTTGCTTATTGATGATTTCGTGCGGCATACAAGAGTATATAAGAGGGTACAAACCGACTTGGGGTAGGGGTACAAAACTGACTTGGACTAGAAGTCGTATACCATAATGACTACTCTAACACTCCCGAAACTTTTTGGTTATGCAATCCAGTGTTGGGGATACACGGGAAGCACAATATCTCGCCCAAACTAACAATGCCTACATCCAGCTGTATCCATGTGTCAACACATAACCAAGAAAACTCCAGAAATCGTGCACCTCAACCTTCGAAAAAGCATCCGTTATATGAGTTATGGAAATACTCCCGAACTCCCGCCCCAATACTGGGTGGGTCGAGGTTATCTCACCAACAACTTCATAAAAGAGATTTTCGATGTTGGCGAAACTCGGGTATTCCAGAACTGCAACGCTAAAATTGTGACGACAACACCTCGGAGCTCAACTCCCCGGGACACTGCCACAACCCCTAAATGTTAGGAGGCACCAAGAACAATGTTCTCGTCACAAGAATATCAGAACAATTCCAAGATACACGCATGATCCTAAATTTTTTTAGTGAAATTTGAGGAGAGGAAAGACAAAACATCTACGTCAGGAGGCCTCACCAGAGCGACGAAGAGACTGAGGAGTAAAAAGAATCCTACTATCCAATATATATAATCCTAAGACTCAAAACATTTTTGTTCTAGACTCAACAACGTCAGCGATTTGATCAAGCAGGGGGCTCCTATGTCGGGGATGGATCTGATTACCAACTTGTAACACCCATGATACGGCTCTATCTCCCGCGTGTCGAGGCACGACTTAGAGGCATAACCGCATGGTGGTTTTGTCGCAAGAGGGGTCATCTTCACACAATCCCATGTAATGAACAAGAATGGGATAAAGAGTTGGCTCGCCACTTCACACAATACATTAATTAAACATACATCATTCAGAGTACACACATAGTCCGACTACGGACGATTACAATGAAAAGGAAGACAACCCCAAATGCTAGATCCCCGATCGTCCCAACTGGGCTCCACTACTAATCATCAGGAAACGAAACATAGTAACGACCAAGGTCCTCGTCGAACTCCCACTTGAGTTCGGTAGCATCACCTGCACTGGTATGATCGGCACCTGCAACTGTTTTGGTAGTATCTGTGAGTCACGAGGACTCAACAATCTCAAAACCCACGAGATCAAGACTATTTAAGCTTATGGGTAGGAAAGGGGTAACAGGGTGGAGCTGCAGCAAGCACTAAGCATATATGGTGGCTAACATACGCAAATAAGAGCGAGAAGAGAAGCAACGCAACGGTCGAGAAGCTAGAAGTGATCAAGAAGTGATCCTTAAACTACTTACCTCATACATAACCCAAACCGTGTTCACTTCCCAGACTCCGCCGAAAAGAGACCATCACGGCTACACACGCGGTTGATGCATTTTAAATAAGTCAAGTGTCAAGTTCTCTGCAACCGGACATTAACAGACTCCCATCTGCCACATAACCGCAGGCACGGCTTTCGAAAGTTTATACCCTGCAGGGGTGTCCCAACTTAGCCCATCACAAGCTCTCACGATCAATGAAGGATATTCCTTCTCCCGGAAAGACCCGATCAGTCTCGGAATCCCGGTTACAAGACATTTCGACAATGGTAAAACAAGACCAGCAAGGCCACCCGACAGTGCCGACAAATCCCGATAGGAGATGCACATATCTTGTTCTCAGGGCACACCGAATGAGCACTCCGTATAACTAAAACCAGCCCTCAAGTTTCCCCGAGTGGCGCTGCAAAGGACTCTAGTTCGGACCAACACTCAGAGGAGCACTGGCCCGGGGGGGTAAATAAAGATGACCCTCGGGCTCGCGAAAACCCAAGGGAAAGGCTTATGTGAGGCAAATGTAAAACCATGGTTGGGCCTTGCTGGAGGAGTTTTATTCAAAGCGAACTGTCAAGGGGGTCCCATAACCCCAACCGCGTAAGGAACGCAAAATCAAGGAACATAACACCGGTATGACAGAAACTAGGGCGGCAAGATTGGAACAAAACACCAGGAATAAGGCCGAGCCTTCCACCCTTTACCAAGTATATAGATGCATTAAATTAAATAAGAGATATTGTGATATCCCAACATATCCATGTTCCAACATGGAACCGGCTTCAACATCACCTGCAACTAGCAACGCTATAAGAAGGGCTGAGCAAAAGCGGTAACTTAGCCAAACAACGGTTTGCTAGGAAGGATGGTTAGAGGCTTGGCATGGCAATATGGGAGGCATGATAAACAAGTGGTAGGTAGCGCAACATAGCGATAGAGCGAACAACTAGCAAAGCAAAGATAGAAGTGATATCGAGGGTAATGGTCATCTTGCATGCAAAGTTCTCAGTGTTGTCGAAAGCTTGCTCCTCGTTAGCGTACTCAACAGGTTCCTCATTCACGAACTCGTCTCCCATCTCTACCCAAAGCAAGAACACAAGCAATGGAACAACAATCAATCACGGTGCAATGCGCAAGCAACATGATGCAATACATGGCACGGGATGCAAGGTATGATGTGCAATGCATATGAGAACTCCAGAAGGGAAAGTATGATCAAGGCATCAACTTGGCAAACCAAGTATGCCGCTGGAAAGATGAGGTGATTTCGGTCGCAATCGATATAAGGATCACTGAAAACGGATGCGCGGTTTGCAAATGACAAGCAAAATAAGAATGATGCAAAACTGCGCTTAACAGCATCATAGCACTTAAGATGCAACAAGAAACTATGCTACAATACCCCAACATAGCAACAAAGCACATGGCATAGAACATGATGTGGCAGCCATGCAAACATGGCAAGTTATATGAACAGTTTCAGACTTAGAAGCAAAACAGAGCATGGCAGGAACATATTCATGATAGCAACTTTGCAAGCCCAATTCACTCACCACATGGCATTTCGTGACAACAAAAGGTAATCAACAGTAAGTAGACATATTCAAGAAGCTAAGCATGGCAAAAGCAAGTTCATAGGGTGCATGTATAACTAGCAAAACACATGGCAAAACTGAACATCATGTTAACAATCTGCCAGGAATAATATTTAACAAAAGTAGAGCAAAGAGATGACATGCTAGATTACTCCATAATTGCAACCAGAGTCACGGCTGGATAGAGCATAGCAATATCTACAAAACATCCTAAAGGAGCATATCCAGATTATGCACGGATTTGAATGTAGCACCAATCAAACATAGCATCATGATATGACAGATTCAGCCTAACAAAACGGTAACAGCAAGTACCCTACTTCACGAGCTTGATGCACTCACTACAAGACTCACAAAAATACATGGATTGTACGTATGTAAAGATGGAAAGAGCAAGTTCATAGGGTGCATGTATCACCAGCAAAACACATGGCAAAACTGAACATCATGTTAAGAATCTGTCAGGAATAATATTTAGCAAAAGTAGAGAAAAGAAATGAGATGGTAGAGTACTCC
Source organism: Aegilops tauschii subsp. strangulata (assembly GCF_002575655.3). Lineage (NCBI taxonomy): Eukaryota > Viridiplantae > Streptophyta > Magnoliopsida > Poales > Poaceae > Aegilops > Aegilops tauschii. Next base: position 293,318,641 of record NC_053038.3, read on the forward strand.
ATAATTGCAACCAGAGGCATGGTTGGATAGGGCATAGCAATATCTACAAAACATCCTAAAGGAGGATCTCCATATTATGCATGGATGTGATGGTAGCACCAATCAAAACATAGCATCATGACATGACAGATTCAGCGTAACAAAAGGGTAACAGCAAGTACCCTACTTCACGAGCTTGATGCACTCACTACAAGACTCACACAAATACATGGATTATACCTCCATAAAGATGGAGTGATGGAGCTCATAAAACATGTAGACATCATGCCCATAGGATGCACATACAAAATGTAACAAAAATGACAAATTAGCAAATTCTGTTAAGAACCAGCAGCTAACATAATATAGCACTCTTGCAACGATGATAATGGCATCATAATTGACAGTAAAATGAATGCAAATGACACTAACATGAATAGCATCACGATGCGAACATTTTGATATATCATATGCGCAAAGCGAAACTTCGGTCATGGAGACGTAGCAAGTTGAAGGAGGCATAAAAATTACGCGGGGAAAAGAATTAGAAGAAATCGGGGTCAACCTTAGATTCCAGATCTAGGGTTCCGGTGGCACGGGATCCGAGGTTCGCCGGAGCTCACGCCGGAGACGGCGAAGAGGTGCGTCGGCGAGGTGGGGCGGCGGATCCGGCCGGCCCCTCGCCGGATCCGTTCGGAGGCGGGAGAGGCGGCGAGGCGGCGGCGTCCCGTGGTGGTCGGCGGCCGGCGGGAGGCGAAACCGGGGCGGCATGGCGATGCGACGGCAGGCGGCGCGAGGAGGATCGGGCGCGGGCGGCGGGGAGCTGCTCGGGCGGCGGCGGGCGGCGCATGGGCCGGCTGCGGGCCTCGTGGGCCGACGGCGGCGGCACCGGGGAGCTGCTCGGGCGGCGGCGGGCGGCGCGTGGGCCGGCTGCGGGCCTCGTGGGCCGACGGCGGCAGTGGCGGGGATGTGCCACGTGTCACGGGCGGGCGGCAGAGACTTGTCCTGTGCGATCCGAACGTGTCCGGCGGCAGAGAGGGGCTAGACTAGGGTTTCGGGACCCGGATTTTGGGGGGAGGTGCACATATTTATAAGTAGAGGGAGCTAGGAGAGTCCAAATAAGGTGCGGTTTTCGCCCACACGATTGTGATCCAACGACGTAGAGTATGGCGGGGTTTAGATGGGCTAGTGGGCTGTTTTGGAGGGGTGTTGGGATGCAATGAAAGAGAGGCTTTTGCGGTTACCCGGTTAACCGTTGGGGCATCAAACGACCTCCAAATGGAACAAATTTGATAGGCGGCCTACCAGTGATATGCCAAGGCCACTTGACAAATGTCGGCCCATTCCAAGAACGTTTTCTCCCGTTCACGCAACGAGATAAGAGGGGTGCAACGGGTGCATGTGAGAGTGTCGGATTGCGAACGGAAAACGGGGAAAATGATCGGATGCATGAGACGAACACGAATGCAAATGAGATGCACATGATGACATGGGATGAAATGCAAGACATGAACAAAATGCAAAACGAAAGACAAAACCCAACCATGAAGGAAATATCATATCACATAGCCAGAAATGGCAAGAGTTGGAGATACAAAAAAAAGGAAAGTTACACCTGGGGTGTTACACGACACGTGTAGATATTGACTCCGGCTGATTTTTACATAACTAATTCATTCAGACTCCGATTTTAACATTCTTTAGCTCGTTTTGAAGCTCTTGATATCCCCCATACCACAAAAATACTACCCCCATAATTTGAATCCATCAATATTTTGGAACTTTGGCATCTTTCCCTAGGGCCTTCACCACATCATCCGCATTACCACCACCGACTTCCGCAACCTAACCCATGTTGCTTGACATAGCATTAAAGGTTGCTTGAGTAGTGATTCAAGTCTCCTAAGGTGTTTCAGATACTTAGGAGTGATTACTTATTCATCAACCATCACCATAAATTCCACATAACCTTGCCCACTGTCGTGGTTTTGTCACGGCAGATGTCCTAGTGTGAGGACTTAGTCGTGGAGCCATCGCGACGGGTTAGCTTAAAGGGGTTAAAGCGGGACAAAGGACGCAAGGAGTTTATACTGGTTCGGCCCCTTGCGGTGAAGGTAAAAGCCTAATCCAGTTGAGGTGAAATTGCTAGGGTTTCGATGACCAGGGAGCGAATCTGCTTTGCCTGGCTCTTGATCTGTTGTTTCTTGTCCTTGAACCGCCGCCGGGTCGTCCCTTTATATACACAAGTTGACGCCCGGCGGTTTACAGAATCCCGGCCGGCTCATAAACATGTCCGGGTCGGTTTCTACCCTTTCCTATCTTACAACACAATTTATACATCATATGGCGGTTCATATCTACGGGCCCTAATCCGCTTTTGGGCCTTGGGCCTTCTCGTTAGATCTCCTCCGTAAAGCACCATATTCCTTGTCTTCGTGGGCTTCAATATAAATAATTCACTATGAGTATAACCCGGCCCCTCCTGGGCGGTTTACATTCAGTAGTTATATCCCCAACATTAGGCCCCAGATTGATTTGAACTTGTTCATGTCAATCTTCAATACTTAGAAAAATTCCTTCTTCAACATCTTCGTGAAAATCTTGTAAGTCACCGTCACGTCACCTTCCAAGATCACGATAATCCGCCATGACGTCATCTGCCATTAACTTTATAAAAACCCAAATCTTTTAATACTTCTCCTTCAATGAATCTCCGAAAATCGAGGCGTCTGTATATCTACAGATCCGTTTCTTGACCTCCTCGATTCCCGCGCCTGCCACTTATCCATTCACCTTATAAATAGGGCCGGGGGTCATTTTCACTTTTTCCCCCTCGTGCATCTTCGTCTCGTCGTCTTCCTCATGCCGCCCCAGTGCTTCGAGCTCAGCGGCCGCCGTCAAGCCTCGTCTTCGACTTCATCTCCGGCAGCTGCATCACCTTGAACGCACCAGAAAATCGCGGCGCCTCTCCGCTATTCCCTCAGCGTCAGTAAACCTCCCTTTCTTCCACCGTAGATCTGTCTTTAGGGTTTGAGCGTTCATCGGTGTTCGTCGGTGTTCGTCACAGCACAGCAGTTTTTTGATTCAAACCTCAATATTCAACCTGTATAGAGTTGGCCATAATCCTTCTTTTTTCATCGGTGCATTTCTTTTAAGCAGAAACTCCAATCTGAACCTTTATCCATTGCTTCGGTATCAATATTTAGGTCTGAATATACTTTCATTTTCTGACATATGGCAGATCCAAAATTATAATGCCAACTTGTGAAACCTGTTTTTCCACTACTTAGTTATTTCAGATCTGTACCTTCAATATCAATGTAAGCGGTTTAACTTTAGAAACTGATAACCCGTCAGGTACCATTAGTCCCCTCTTAAACCGCCAATCGCTTGCCCTTATAATTCTGATAACATCAACCTCTGGTTTAAGAATTTTGCATGCTTTAACACTTTCTGTCTCTTAACCTGCAACCCTTTATGCTTGCCAATCATGAATCTTAAACCGGCACAAACCTTCCTTAAGGTTGTCGAATAAATGGCCAAGTCTTTTTATGCTTGCAACTGGGTTCCTTCCTGGGTTACTGAAGAACAACTGAACGGGTGTGTCGCAACCGGCGCTTTAGCAAAAAAGGAAGTCATCCACTGGAGAGCCCCTGGTCCAGAAAATCCTCCTGGGCCCAAGGATGGAGAAGTGATTGTGTTCGTTGATCATCTGGGTCGAGGGTTTTGCCCTCCCGGATCAAAAAAATTCCGTGATGTGCTTGCTAGCTTCCAACTCCACCCTCAAGATATTGGACCTAACTCCGTGTCCAATATTTGTAGTTTTCAAGTGTTTTGCGAGGCTTATCTGCAGGAAGAACCCACTGTGGAACTGTTCAGAGACTTCTTCTATTTGAAACATCGTACTGAATTTACGGATGGGCCCGATACTGAACTTGGCGGGGTTTCAATTCAGAAGAGGAAAGATGTCAGTTTCCCTCACGCCAAACATCATAGCCACCCCAAAGACTGGAATCAGACTTGGTTCTATTGCCGAGATACATCTCCAGCTGAAGAAAATCCTCTGCCGGGTTATCGCGCTCACCGGCTTACGAGTACACATCCATTTCCCCAACGACTGAGCGCAAAGGAACGAGCCAAGTATGCACCACAGCTTTCGAAGCTCTGAGCCTTTGTGGCAAACGGTTTCACGGGCATCGACTTTGTCCATTGCTTGATTTCTTGGAGTATCTTGCCTCTAAGCCGTCGCCCCAGTTTAATGTGTGAATACACAGGGGACTTAAAAGACCCTCAACGCCATATTGATATCCAGCTATTTGATGCTGAAGTTACAGAAGCTGTCAAAAAGATACTGGATGAACCGGTGGCAGTCTGCAGCCAAACAGGGCTTAGTCCCTTCTGCGTTTCCAATAAACCGTCAGCTGTAAGAATTACATGACTCTTGTTTTAATCCGGTCCTTTTAAATATTCCCTTATAATTTTGTCAATCTTTGACAGGGTGATGATCCGTTCTGGAGGAAGAAGCCACATGAAAAACCGGCTAAAACCCCTCGTGTCAAGACTAAGGTCACCAAGAAGCCTGCTAAAAAGAAAACCGCCGACTCCACCGATTTAAACGTTGATGATGACGATGAAAATCACGAGTCAGAGGTAGAACTTGATTCACTTGGTTCCTTCTTCATACATCTTATTGATAATGATTATTATCAGGAGGATGCAGAGGTTAGCCAAGCTGGTGATGTAGAGGTAATTATTCTTTCCTCCGGCTCAGAACCTCTGCCAACTCCAAAAACCCGTCAAGCAAACCGGAAAGTAAGATTTTATCACCCTCTAGCTCACATGGATCCAAACTTTCTTTTGAAGAAACAGCAACACGATGCTCGCCGCACAACTCGGCATAGCGGCCATGTGGTAACTTTGTCTGGTTTACCGAACACGCCGGTTCGCAAACGTCGCCCTGAGGTCTCTTATAATTCTGATCCACATTATCCTATGGCGGGTTATTTCCGGCAACCTCTTACTCCATCTGATTCAAATTATCAGGGAACTTCCCATTCCTCTTCTAGCGAATCAACAGAAACGCAACTTCCAACCCTCAAGACGGTTCCTGGGTGAGTTATGCTTTAAATTTACCCTTAACACCTTATGTTTGCCCACTGTACCAATCTTTATGTTTATTCCTCAGTGCCAAACCTAGACCCAGCAAAAAGGCCAAGTTGAATAAACCGGCTGATGACAATACAGCCACTGAACCGGAGAAGACTCCGGAACCGGAGGAAACAAATGCTGACGCTATGCTTGATGATCCGCCACCACAAGATCATGACTTTCTTACTGAACAAGTGGAAGTTGATCCAACGGACCATGCTGATAAACCGATAAGCCCAGCCAGAGCTACTGATAAACCGCCAAGTAACCTCAAAGCTGCTGATAACAACACGGATGATGTTGTAGTTACTGGCGTTAGCCACACTACCCCTGGCAATCCTATCGCTTTATCAAAGCATAGTGCCAAGGAAGAACTTTCTGCTATAGACAAAGGCAAGTGGAAAACAGATTTGTCAAACTCTGCCCACCTCAACGCCCAAGACATTCATTCTGGGTTTTTAAACCGCCTGTACACAAGCCGCGACTATGAAGCCGGTTTAGTGAACATGATGAAGGAGCGATATGAGGTAAATGTTGTTAACTTTGCATAACTATTCTTCCTTTATATCCAATTTATGATATCAGCTCCAGTAGCCCCCAAGGGCCGGTTTATCATATCCATATAAATCGGGACTGTATAATACTTCAACCTTGCCTGCATAGCCCCCAGGGGCCGGTTTATCTTTTCATGATGAACCGGGACTTTAGCCTATAAAGTGAAAACTCTTGTTGAACATTTGTGTAAACCAATTGACCACCGAGTTGATTGGTAGAAGAAAATCCATAATGTTAACTTGAGCAAATATGCATTAGCCCCCAAGTGCCAAGAATAATACTTGTATTGAGCTTGGGATTTGCAAGAAATTTTTGATAAGAAGGAATAGGCATTAGCCCCCAAGTGCCAAGTGTATAACTTGTTATGTGCTTGGTACTTCAAATATGTATTGTTAACTCATAACCGGTATGTCTCTTGCAGGCTGAGCTGAGCAAAAAGGAATCCCAAATTGCCGACCTTCAAGAAAATGTCAAGTCTCAACAAATCAAAACGTCCAAAGCCAAAGAAGAACTCACTGGCGCTTTAGCAGCCACGAAAAAATTGAAGGAGAACTTCAAGAACGAGCGTACGAGCTGGGACACAGAGAAAGCAGCTCTGCTGAAGAGGACTGAGGACGCTGAAGCGGCCCTTAATCCAGTAACAGAAGAGCTGACTGGCTTGAAACGGCAAATAGATGCCATGACTTCTGCTATTTTCGGTAAAAAAAACCTCTTCATAACCTTTTAGCATGTAATATCCACAAAACTGCCGGTTTACTGATTATTGTGTATGATGCAGGATCTCGCATCGCACACCTTGGCTCAGAATGCGGAAGAAACTGAAGGCTACCTATACTTTCATAGAGCAACTATATGCCGGTGCACAACGGATCATCTGCACGGCCTCCCACAATAAACCGCCCCCGACTTTGATCAAGGAAACACTAGAAAGATTGTCAATGATGCCTTCCCGGTTTGAAGAGCTAAAAAGATCAGCCGCAAGGGCAGGTGCTCTGACAGCACTAACTCGGGCCAAAGCGTGGGTACCTGATCTTGATCCAGCTGATGTGGGTAATGGGTATCCATTTTTAAAGGAGGACGGATCAGATTTTCATAATGATGACCTCCGAGCTTTGACGAAGGAAATGCGCCCCTTGGCTAGCAAGTTGGCTGAAGAGACCGATCTTTCTCATTACCAGTCGATTTATGACGCTGATAATAAGAGAGTTAACCCGCCAACCTATGATGCTCCAACGCTTATTCCTCCAATCCATAAGCACACTTACACCCCTGATGTTGAACCTTCCACACTTATAAGTGATGAAGTTGTATTCAAGGCCTTAACGCAGATCGATTGGGCAACCATTGACTTCCAGCCACTAGGTGGAGAGGAGGAGGATGAACCGGCGCAGGATGATCCACGACCATCAAGTCAGCCCGGCGAAGATTCATGAACCAGAGGCCAATTTTATCTAGTGCATACTGCAACACTGTGGAAAACAATTATCCTTTTGGGCATCAAAACGCCTTGTAATAGGCTAGTTTAAACACTTGGTCTGCTATGCCATCGTGCATATTCACTTTGCATGACACTGTTAATCCGCCATGATTAAGATATGCTATGTCTGTTTATAATCCTTAACAGCTTATTCAACTTGTCCCTACATACAATAGGTTTAAAGTGTCCTGGCCGTTTACCGCTGGACGGGTCATCATGCCCAACATATAGCCAGGGTTTATAACCAAGGCTGTACTTAAGAATAATCAAATATGAAATATATCATACCTGTGATATTGAACCACGTTGTTGGTTTACCAACCTATTGTGGTAAGGGTGATGACCCAAATCCTGAATATTGATAAGTCCTTCTATGTGTTGCCAGTTTATAGCAAAGCCGGACCGGTTTTAATAAACACCGGATTATCCTTATATCATACTGGCGACTTGTAGTCGAAAGCCAAGCCAGGTCAATGAACACCGGATTATAGCTGATCGTGTGCTGACAACTTATACTCGAAAGCCAAGCCGGGTCAATAGACACCGGTTATCTTGAAATTTTGTACTGGCGACTTATAGTCAAAAGCCAGACCGGGTCAGTAAACACCGGATTAATATAAACCTCATCAAAATAAACCTCCAAAAGAAAGATTTCAAAAGAAAACATGCAAGAAGCAAGGCTTTTCATGGGCTGCCAGACCCAAAACGAGGCTTTTCATGGGCTGCCAGGCCACTGAGTTAAACCATTTTACAAACCTTATATGATGGACCTCACATTAACCAATCGTCATTTTAATTATGACAAGTTCAGGGTCTGTATAAGATTGACTTGTCAAACGTTCGACGGATCTTACCAGGATTACCTGGGCGGAGTGACTTACATAAAAAGGCACGATAACCCGGGGTTTTAGTTGAATACATCTGGCTTCTAAGCCTGGCTTTTATAGCCTATTACAAGGTTATAGACTCTGTGTTCTTTTAGAACAGAAGAGCCCCCAAGCAATATTTTGAGTTGTGCTCAATGGGCGCCTATGTTTGAGTTGTGCTTTGCAACAGACTCTCTTTGGCCCCTTTTGACTTTGGGTAGCAAGCCCCCAAGTTTTTTTATGTGGCCTATAAGCCGGATCAATGGGTGATCAGAACTCCGCTTTATAAACATAAGCAACCACGTAACCAAAAACTTTTTAAGGAAGAACGACAGAGGCCCCGCTTTAGCAGGGATGCCGGTTTATTATATTGATCATAATATATACATTGTCAAGAATATGTACATAAGAGGAGCCTATGGCTCAGGTGTAGCAAGGCCGAAGATGAGCGATATTCCATGGCCGGTGGGTCTCCTCCTCCGATTTACGTGAATCTTTGTGCTCTCGAACATCAATAAGGTAGTAAGACCCATTGTTCAGATTCTTGCTGACCACAAAGGGTCCTTCCCAAGGCGGGGATAACTTGTGCATATCAGTCTGATCCTGGATGAGCCGGAGCACCAGATTGCCTTCTTGAAAAGTTCTGGTTTTAACCCGGCGGCTGTGATAACGATGCAGATCTTGCTGGTAAATCACCGAACAAGCTGCTGCAATATCACGCTCCTCATCTAACAGGTCAAGTGCTTCCTGACGTGCTTTCTCATTGTCAGCTTCAACATAAGCCGCCACACGAGGCGAGTCATGACGGATGTCACTAGGGAGAACCGCCTCTGCTCCGTAAACCATGAAAAAAGGTGTGTAACCCGTAGACCTGTTAGGTGTGGTATTGATACTCCATAACACAGAAGGTAAATCCTCCACCCAACAACCCGGCGTCCTCTTTAAAGGAACCATAAGTCGGGGATTGATGCCTCGTAGGATCTCTTGATTGGCTCTCTCCGCTTGACCGTTAGATTGGGAGTGAGCCACTGATGATACGTCAAGCCAGATGTGTTCACGTTGACAAAATTCTTTCATAGCACCCTTGGATAGATTAGTGCCATTATCAATTATGATGTTGTGTGGAAAACCAAACCGGAAAATCACCTTCTTGATGAATTGAACCGCCGTGGCCGCATCACACTTACTGACTGGCTCTGCCTCCACCCACTTAGTGAACTTATCAACCGCCGCCAGAAGGTGGGTGTTCTTATCCTTGGACCTCTTAAAGGGTCCAACCATATCCAGCCCCCAAGTTGCAAACGGCCAAGTGATTCGAGTCATCCTCAATTCCTGAGCCGGAACATGAGCTCGACGTGAAAACTTCTGACAACCATCACAGTTTTTGACCAAGTCCTCAGCATCAGCATGAGCCGTCAGCCAATAGAAGCCATGATGAAAAGCCTTGGCTACCAGGGACTTTGAACCGGCGTGGTGACCACAATCTCCTTCGTGGATCTCACGCAAAATCTCATCGCATTCTTCAGGAGATACGCAACGCTGAAACACCCCTGTTACACTGCAATGATGCTATTCTCCGTTGACAATGGTCATTGACTTGGATCGCTGGATTATCTGCCTGGCCAAAGTTTCATCCTCCGGTAACTTGCCCCGGTTCATATACGCCAAATATGGGACTGTCCAATCTGGGATAACATGAAGAGCTGCCACCAACTAAGCCTCCAGGTCCGGAATAGCCAAATCCTCCTATGTAGGTAGCTTCACCAACGGGTTATGCAAGACATCCAGAAAAACATTGGGTGGCACCAGTTTACGTTGGGAACCCAAATGGCTTAAAGCGTCCGCCGCTTTGTTCTTTCGCCGGTCCACATGGTCAACCTGATAACCCTTGAAGTGACCAGCAATAACATCCACCTCTTGTTGATACGCTGCCATGAGCGGATCCTTGGTATCCCAAGTACCAGATACTTGTTGAGCTACCAAGTCCGAGTCACCAAAGCACTTAACCCAGCTTAAATTCATCTCCTTAGCCATTCGAAGTCCATGGAGTAAGGCCCCATATTCAGCTGCATTGTTAGTGCAAGGGAACATTAAACAGAGAACATAACAAAATTTATCACCTTGAGGGGAAGTTAACATGACTCCAGCCCCCGAGCCCTCCAATTGCCTGGACCCATCAAAATGAATAGTCCAATAAGTGTTATCTGGCTTTTCTTCTGGCACCTGCAACTCTGTCCAGTCATTGATGAAATTCACAAGCGCTTGGGACTTGATTGTCGTATGAGGCATATACTTTAACCCGTGAGGTCCAAGCTCAATGGCCCACTTGGCAACCCGGCCAGTTGCTTCCCTGTTTTGGATTATATCTCCCAAAGGGGCAGAACTGACCACAGTGATGGGATGACCCTGAAAATACTGCTTCAGCTTCCGCCTTGCCATGAAAACTCCATACACCAGCTTCTGCCAATGTGGGTACCTCTGCTTGGACTCAATAAGCGCCTCACTGATATAATAAACCAGCCGTTGAACCGGATATTCCTTGCCCGCCTCCTTACGTTCTACCACAATGGCCACACTGATAGCCCGGGCATTGGCAGCCACATATAACAACAGTGGCTCTTTATCGACCGGAGCAGCAAGGATAGGTGGCTCAGCTAACTGCTTCTTCAAGTCCTCAAACGCCGCATTAGCAGCATCACTCCAGACAAACCTATCTGTCTTTTTCATCATCTGATATAGAGGGGTAGCTTTCTCCCCCAACCGGCTTATAAACCAGCTCAGCGCTGCAATACGACCTGCCAGACGTTGGACATCGTTGATACACGCCGGTTTAGCCAGAGATGTAATAGCTTTGATCTTTTCTGGATTAGCTTCAATGCCCCTGTTAGACACCACAAAACCCAAGAGCTTGCCTGCCAGTAAACCAAAAACACACCTAGCCGGATTAAGCATCATCTTATAAACCCGGAGATTATCAAAAGTTTCCTTCAAATCATCTATTAACATCTCCTCTTTCCTGGACTTCACCACAATATCATCCACATAAGCATGAACATTGCGCCCAATCTGATTATGAAGACAATTCTACACACAGCACTGATAAGTCACCTAGGCACTCTTGCGCCCAAAAGGAATAGACACATAGCAGAAGGCTCCAAAGGGAGTTAAAAAATATGTCTTCTCCTAGTCCTTAACTGCCATCTTGATCTGATGATAACCAGAATAAGCATCCAGAAAGCTCAAACGCTCACAACCCACCGTAGCATCAATAATCTGATCAATACGAGGAAGAGCAAAAGGATCAGCCGGACAAGCCTTGTTTAAATCCGTGTAATCCACACACATGCGCCAGGTGCCATTCTTCTTAAGTACCAGCACCGGGTTAGCCAACCACTCAGGATGAAATACTTCAACGATAAACCCAGCCGCCAAGAGCTGGGCTACCTCCTCACCAATAGCTTTACGCCTTTCTTCATTGAAGCCGCGGAGAAACTGCCTGACCGGTTTAAACTTGGGATCGATGTTAAGAGTGTGCTCAGCAAGTTCCCTCGGTACACCTGGCATGTCAGAAGGCTTCCATGCAAAGATGTCCCGGTTCTCACGGATGAACTCGATGAGCGCGCTTTCCTATTTTGGATCCAGGTTAGCACTGATGCTGAACTATTTGGATGAATCGCCAGGAACAAAATCAACTAGCTTAGTTTCATCAGCCGATTCAAACTTCAAGGCCGGTATCATGCTCTGTAGTTGGCTTCTTCAAAGAAGTCATATCCGCCGGATCAACATTGTCCTTATAAAACTTCAACTCCTCTGTTGCACAAACCGACTCAGCATAAGCCGCATCACCTTCTTCACATTCCAAAGCAATCCTATGGCTCCCATGCACCGTGATGGTCCCCTTATGACCCGGCATTTTGAGCTGCAGATAAACATAATAGGGCCTTGCCATGAACTTAGCATAAGCCGGCCGTCCAAACAGGGCATGATAAGGGCTCTTGATTTTCACCACTTTAAAGGTCAATGTCTCTGATCTAGAGTCGTGATCATCTCCAAAAGCCACCTCCAGGGCTATCTTACCAACTGGATACGCCGACTTACCAGGCACCACATGATGAAAAACAGTGTTCGACGGTTTAAGATTCTTATCTGTCAATCCCATGCGACGGAAGGTTTCATAGTAGAGAATATTGATGCTGCTCCCCCCGTCCATGAGTACCTTGGTAAACTTATACCCTCCAACCTGAGGCGCCACCACCAGTGCCAGGTGAACCGGATTATCAACCTGGGGCGGGTGATCTTCCCGACTCCATACGATGGGCTGCTCAGACCAACGCAAATAACGGGGAATTGCCGGTTCAACGGAGTTCACTGCTCTCTTATGAAGCTTCTGGTCGCGCTTGCATAGGCTAGTGGTGAAGACATGATACTGCCCACTATTCAACTGCTTCGGGTTGCTCTGATAACCTGACTATTGCTGCTATTGACTCCCCTAATGATGTTGCTGGTTATAACCATCTTGGTTGCCATGATTGCCTTGATTGCCTTGAAATCCTGAGCCAGAACCGCCTCTACCGTAACCCGGCCCATGAAAACCAGGTCCTGAACCGCCACCCAGTCCATGACCATCTTGGAAAAGATTTGAGTTTTTGAACTCCCTCATGATAAAGCAACTCTTCCAAAGGTGCGTAGCCGGCCTCTCTCGTGTCCCGTGTCTTGGGCAAGTCTGGTTTAACAGGTGCTCAAGATTGATACCTGATCCTCCACTCCGTGGGGGCGGTTTACCCTTACGACGCTGACCATTGTTCTGTGTGTTGGTGTTAGCCACAAAGTCCAAACTGTTATCCACTTTGCGCTTACCGTTGTTTCCATGGCCTGCTGGATTATGTTGTTGCCCTCTGGTGCTGCTGCTCTTCTTTCCCTTTCCCGACATTTCATCGTCGGACTCGGGGTCCTTGGTACCATCAGAGTCAGCGTATTTAACCAGAGCCGCCATAAGTGTCCCCATGTCATTGCAGTGACGCTTGAGCCACCCTAGCTTTAGCTTCAGAGGCGTGAACCGGCAATTGCCTTCCAATGCTAAGACTGCGGAATCGGCGTTGATGTGGTCCGACGAATGCAGGATCTCTGAGACCCGGCGCACCCAATGGGTTGTCGATTCACCTTCTTCTTGGACACAGGCGGCTAAGTCCACAACTAACATGGGCTGCTTACACGTGTCTTTGAAATTCTGGATAAAGTGGGCCTTCAACTCGGCCCATGATCCAATGGAGTTAGCTGGCAAACTTTTCAGCCAAGTACGAGTTGTTCCTTCCAACATCATGGTGAAGTATTTAGCACATGCAGCATCGTCAACGTCCAGCATCTCCATCGCCATCTCATAGCTCTCAATCCATGATTCGGGAGGTAAGTCGGCAGTGTAATTGGGCACTTTACGAGGACCTTTGAAATCCTTGGGTAGCCGCACATTACGTAGAGCCAGGGTGAGACACGGTACCCCCAAAGAACTGAAAGCAACACCTGGTTCCACCGAAGTCGTTGGACGAACCAGAGTAATCTGACAGGCCGCGTACTGCGCCGCTAGCTCGGCTTCTCGACGTGCCCTACTGTGATCCACCATGTCTTGAGCATTAGCACCACCGCCCGCCGGGTTATGCCCTCGAGGCGGGTTACGGTTCTGCGCACTGCTTGACACAGCCGGTTCATCAATATGCCTGCTGTAACTCCGGCTTGGGTGGGGGGTGGAATGAATCCTCTCACGGCTGTACGAATAAGCCTGCTGCTGAGTCAAGGATGTCTGAAGGAGCTCTCTAGCCCGTCACGTCTCAACCGCTACTGGGGACTCGCCTTCAACTGGGAGAGCCACCAATCGTGAAGCGACAGCGACTATGTTATCCAAAGGGTTAGAGAAATGACCCGGAGGCGTTGATACGTGTTGTGACAGGACATTGTTCTGACAAGGCAGATCCATCGTGCGCGGCTGAACCGGCGCCCCTGTTGCAGGTGCTTCCACTCGGTTTACCACGGGCTGGTTACTGGTTCCTGCTCCTGGCGTGTTAAAGAGATTCCTTGCCTCATAAACCGGAGGCAGGTGAGACCGGTACCTTCTCCTCATGACCTCATTTGACGCGTTCTGGTCCAACATAAGCCGGTAAGCCTGTGCATCCAACTCGGCCCGCTCTGCAGCCATCCTGGTGTCCTCAGCTGCCAGGTCTGCCTTGGCTTGAGCTATCTGATCCTTCACTTTCGCAACTTCTGCATTATGCTCATCCTGATTCGCTGGGTTAACTTCTGCCGCCAGCAGCGTTGCCAAAGTGAAAAATAGGTCGGACAAAACCTGAGCCGGCGGTCGCGCAGCGCCTCCTGCCCCGGCTCCTGTCACCGCTGTTGACCCGGAGATCATCGCCGCTGTAGTCGAAGAGTGCTGCACTGGCTGTGTACCGGCCATGAAGATCGCAACCCGGCTCGATGGATCGAAGAGTAAATGACGGTTTCATCACCAGATGCCGATCTATCCTCAGATTCCGCTCCGTGGATGACTCCCACGAAGGCATGCTTCATGGCAGGCTGAACCTGGGCAGGTCTCGCACGCTGAGCCGTTTCGACAATGTCGGTGCAGATGTCCGGCTCAGGGCCCGGTTCACCGATCTTGCCAATGAAGACATGAATGCCGCCGAAGGGGACCCGGTACCCGTACTCAATTGAGCTGGCCTCGGGGCCCCAGCCTGCATCGTGGATGTAGAGCTTGCCGCGGCGACTTTTGGTCATCCGGCCCACAGCGTATCCCTTGAGCCCTTCAAAGCTGCCCTCCAAGAACTTGAAACCATCGTGCGATAGCCCCACGGTGGGCGCCAACTGTCGTGGTTTTGTCACGCCAGATGTCCTAGTGTGAGGACTTAGTCGTGGAGCCATCGCGACGGGTTAGCTTAAAGGTGTTAAAGCGGGACAAAGGACACAAGGAGTTTATACTGGTTCGGCCCCTTGCGGTGAAGGTAAAAGCCTAATCCAGTTGAGGTGGAATTGCTAGGGTTTCGATGACCAGGGAGCGAATCCACTTTGCCTGGCTCTCGATCTCTTATTTCTTGTCCTTGAACCGCCGCCGGGTCGTCCCTTTATATACACAGGTGGACGCCCAGCGGTTTACAGAATCCCGGCCGGCTCATAAACGTGTCCAGCTTGGTTTCTACCCTTTCCTATCTTACAACACAAGTTATACATCATATGGCGGTTCATATCTATGGGCCCTAATCCGCCCTTGGGCCTTGGGCCTTCTCGTTAGATCTCCTCCGTAAAGCGCCATATTCCTTGTCTTCGTGGGCTTCAATATAAATAATTCACTATGAGTACAACCCGGCCCCTCCTGGGCGGTTTACACTCAGTAGTTATATCCCCAACACCCACCATACACCTCCGCCACCCAACTTAACCCAATTTTGTTTGAGCTTGTTTGAGTTGTGGATTGTGTCTCCTAAGGTGTTTCGGCTACTTAGGGACGGTGACCTCAACTTCAACTTACATAACCCTCTACTTCCACATTGCCTACCCCAAAACCCATCATTGCATTTATGCAATCCCATTGACCTTCCGCAAAACCACAACCGCTTTTCCGCTACCACCATTTGACATTCGCCTTTGAGGCTTTGACTTTGCGGTTTTTCCGTTTCCTAAGGTGTTTCTGCTAATTAGGAACGGTTCGACATCGAGAACACTGCCACTCATCATCGCCACGAGGTCGTCATCATACATAAGGACTGTACCTCGACGACACCATTGTGTATATTCCACTTGCAATTGCATTGATAACCCCTAGCCCATTTTGTGTTACTCGCCTATCGAGACTAGCCATTTGAGTATTGCCTGGCAACGTTACTTGTGCACATTAGTGATCATCGATCCGCCCTTCCATTGCATACATACCATACCATATTGGTATCATCTTGGTATCATATCATCTCTTGTGCCACAAGATTGTTCCCCGCATATACACAATTGCTATCTTCTTTGTGCATTTCACATTGTGGCCAAAAAAGAATAAGCTTTTAAGCAAAGAAAAAGAGTGAACAAAGAGCTTGTAAGCAATAGCCATAGCATACCACATTGAATATCATATACCATCATTGATCATCTTGGATCATCGTGTGAGAAACACCGGGAACCATACATACATAGCATGCTTGGGATAGAAAGTTGATACGTTTTGCATCTTATAGGTTGTGCACCAGTGTCATATCCACCTATTGAGCAATCGTGCTAGCATCTCTCTTGAGTTGTGCAACACGAGCATTTTCCGTGGACTCCACATTTTTTGCTCAATCCTTGGTTGCATGACCCATTTTATCTATCCGTGTGTGTGTTTCTGTGTGCCATATTGCTATTGGTCTACTTGTTTCACTTGCGAATTTCTGAATCTCTTTCAACATTATTGACTCTTGCTAACATTGTGCATCAAATTTTTGTGCCACTATCCTCACCAAGCTACTCCATAGGCTTTACTTGATAGGTGTGAGTGAACAAGTCTGGTACCAATTCCACTATTCTTTCATTTCACATTGAGTGAAACGGGATACATCCTCAACTTTGGGAAAAGGTAACTTGGTATTGTTTATCTCATTTCCTACTCACCTCTACTCGAGTCTTGTGATGGATAGGCAAAGCACACCCCCTCCGGTCTACAACAATAACGACGAGTTCGATGCCACGAACAACTTGAATGCCAAGCTGGATGCTCAAATGGAGATCAAAGCCCTCATCAAGTCCTACAAGTGATCTTCCTTATCTTCGAGAAGACGCTCAAGAGCACATGCTTCCGAGCTACCATCTCTGGCAAGATCACATTGGCATCGACACCATCACCAACGAGAACATGAAGGTCCAAAGCTCAACACCAACCACTGCTCTATGACTTCACCATCCCCCTTGGCATCTTCGCCAAGCGACTTTAAGGCATCTTGGCCTATGGACATACGGCATCTTCGCCAACAAGCACCTCAAGACTATGCTCAAGAGAAGCTCCCCAAGCTTAAGTCCGCGACTTCCTCGAGCTACTACGACCTCGACACTGACCACAAGATTCCTTTCAATGGGACTCAAGAACCCGAGGTGTATCTTGAGTGGGAGCACTTGATGGACGACTACCTCAAGGTACATCAAGTTCCTCCTGAAGATCAAGTGAAGTGCGCCACAACGAACTTCCACGACTACGAGTCGGCATGGTGGCTTCACACACCTTCGTAGAGCTACGACATGAGTTGGCCCAAGACGAAGAGAGCTTTGCGGCGAGAGTTCGTGCCTCCAACCTACACAGAACAAATTCAACGCCAGTTGGAGAACACCATCCAAGGATCCAAGTCCATCGACGCGTACTTCAAGGAGATGAAGAATGCCTTGCGACGAGCCAGCGTGGATGACCCCATTTTGATGAAGTTCTACTTCATGATGGTATTGAACAACGACATCTCCAAGACTAGCTTCCTCGAGAACTACAAGTCCCTCGAGGACAACTACATTGGTGCTCTCAAGGCGGAACAAGAACTCATGAAGGCCAAAGCTTCTCCACCCCAAGCACACTTCTCGAAGACCAATATCCAAGACGGCGAGCATGAGGCTAGTACCACGACGATGTCCAAGCCCGACGATCTCCAAGACGATGCTCCCAATTTTGACTTCACCGCCATCCCTCTTTCTGGCATTGATGATGTCGAGTCTACTTCGACTCTTTTTCAAGACGGTGCGGCAACGACTAAAACTTCGGAGCCAATCAAGGAACATGCTTTGGAGGTGAGCGACACGGTGGTGAGCAAGGATGATGCTTACATCTTTGGAGGCAAGAGTGATGATGTGCCACCTTTGGCCTTCATCCATGGCGACAGTGATGAGATGATTGAGCATGGGATTTTCCCTTTGGTCATGGAAGAGAGCGATGATGTGCCATCTTCGGCCTTCATCCACGGCAACGGCAACGAGATGGTTGAGCATGGGATTTTCCCTTCGGTCATGGAAGAGAGCGATGATGTGCCATCTTCGGCCTTCATCCACGGCAACGGCAACGAGATGGTTGAGCATGGGATTTTCCCTTCGACCACAGCGACGTTTTGTGATGATTTGAGTGACTTTTGCCGCCATATTGAGAGTGAGAGCGACTTCACCACTAGCCCCATATATGATGTGTTGCCCCAATTCCCATGTGAGGAGAGCCACAACCCCCATCACTTGAGTGAGATGAGTGACCCCACGATATGTGACATTGAGTGCACCTATTTTGAGGGAGTGAGTGAGCCACCACATAGAGAGAGTGAGGTAGTTGATAGGGCATGTGAGGCCACTATAATTTCTAACAACTTAAGCTCTACCTCTATTGTGTCTTCTCATTTAGTGCTAGGTCCCATATATGATGACGTGTTGATACTCGACGACTTCGTCCTTCCTTTGGACAAGACGATGGCCATGGTGGAATATGATGCACCCCCACATGGTTCCATCAAGATGATATTGACCACCATTTGGTCTTTGCCACCTCACCTACACCACTTGAGTGGAACGAACAAGGTAACATAGGTGAAGGTGATGTTCTTGTCCCACTAGTGGACTATCTTGACATTGATTGCTTGCATGATGTTGATCCACCTATTTCCATGCTTCATGCTAGTGCGACTTCCTTATGTGATGATTTATTGCCCATTTATGATGAGTATGATGATTCTTATGTGGAGTCTATTAGTTGTGATGCCATGTTACATAGGATTTCTTGTGCCAATTCTTTGGGTCACATCATGTTTGACAACCCGCTTGACTTGTCATATGCTCCAAATGAGATCGACAATATGTCATATTTGCAATCTCGTCGTAGTGACTATGCATATGCCATTAAAATAAACACAATTTGCACATATGGCATAGATGACAAGCCCATGTTTATAGGCATTTTTTTTTCTTGTGATGATATTGATCTGCTCCCTTTGCACCATTTATCTCATATGCCATGCCATGACCACCTAGCTTCGGATATGCATTGTTTTGGAAGTTGTCCATTTTTCCATATGATGTTTCCACTATTGCTCATGAGGAGACCCCCATAGTTTCCTCCTACATTTTAGGAGATTTTGATCCATCCCATCCATTGCATGGCCCCAATACTTGTGTGCACAATATGCTCTCCATGAATAACAATGCTATTGTTGTGCCACCCACTTTCTATAATTTCGCGCTCAATATGTGCCCCCATCGTGTTATACACAATAAGTATTCTTTCATGATGGATGACATGTTCTTATACCATGCATCAAATTTCTTTGAGCGATGCTTATCTTGTGCTAACTCACACGTGCACATACACATCATGATGGATGATGTGTACATTTACCACGCACACAATTTCTTTGGTTTGTGTAGGTACCCATGAATACTTGTCAACCTCACAATCCTATGAGTTGACGAAACGAGCTCTAGAGAGCAACAATGACTTAGGACCCCGTGGATTGGCTTTCACACTGTTCCCATCGTGCAAAGACTTCGCGCATTTCTTCTACATGGCCCTCACATGGTTATGGATTATTGTCCATTACATATTCTATGCCCATCTTGCCATGTTCACTTTGCATGATATGCTCATTCATATGCCTCTGACATGCATTTGTGACCCATGCTTTGCACTACACATGATGATTCATTCTAGTACTTGTATGTGTATTTGCAAGCTTGGTGGAGATATTGCTTATTATTGCCATGTTTCCTTTGTGCACCATTCCTATGATGATACTTTCATCTTGCTTTGTGTTCATGCTTGCGGCATGTCATATGCATTGTCTGTGCCTCTTATTTGCTCAAATGACATGATTGCCATGATTTCCTCTAGTATGTTGCATCTTCGCACCACTAGCTTGCACTACTTGATTACTATGATTGCTTGCCTTGTTGCATCACTGATGATTCATACTCGCTCATTTCATGCGGTTGATGACAACCATTACCATGATTTGCACATGATTTTTATTGCTTCTTGTCATATATCGCCATATGTTGCCTCTCTCATGCTAGATATTTTGCCATGTATTGAGTGCTAGCATGCTTTTAGTCATGCTAATGAGATTGCCCCCATAGCATTCTCGCATATATTTGGAGATTTTGACATATTCCTTGCGAAGCGTGCTTGTCTTACTGATACGTCTCCAACGTATCTACTTTTCCTAACGCTTTTCCTCTTGTTTTTGACTCTAATTTGCATGATTTGAATTAAACTAACCCCGGACTGACGTTGTTTTCAGCAGAACTACCATCGTGTTGTTTTTGTGCAGAAATAAAAGTTCTTGGAATGGAACGAAACTTTGCGAGGATTTTTATATAATAAATAAGAATTTCTGGAGCCAAGACCTGCCGGAGAGGGGCACCTGGGTGGGCACAACCACCAGGGAGCGCCCCCCTCTCCTGGCACGCCCAGGTGGGTTGTCCCCACCTAGAGGCCCTGCAGACCCTGAAACCGACGCTATAAAATCCTATTTTTCCAGAAAAAATGAGGGAGAAAGAATTATCGCGATCCATGAGACGGAGCCTCCATCACCTCCTGTTCTTCATTGGGAGGCCAGATCTGGAGTCCGTTTGGGGCTCCAGAGAGGGGGATCTTCGTTCTTCGTCATCACCAACCCTTCTCCATCGCCAATTCCATGATGCTCCCCACCGGGAGTGAGTAATTCTTTCATAGGCTCGCTGGTCGGCGAGGAGTTGGATGAGATTCATCATGTAATCAAGCTAGTTTTGTTAGGGCCTGATCCCTAGTATCCACTATGTTCTTAGAGTGATGTTGCTATGACTTTGCTATGCTTAATATGCTTGTCACTTTGGGCATGGGTGCCATGAACTCAGATCTGAACCATTTATGTTATCATCATTATATCCATGTTTTAGATCCGATCTTGCAAGTTATAGTCACCTACTACGTGTTATGATCCGGCAACCCCGGAGTTACACGGGACCACTCCCGGTGATGTTGTAGTTTGAGGAGTTCATATATTCACCATGTGTTAATGCTCTGTACCGGTTCTCTATTAAAAGGAGGCCTTAATATCCCTTAGTTTCCAATATGGACCCCGCTGCCACGGAAGGGTAGGACAAAAGATCTCATGCAAGTTCTTTCCATAAGCACGTATGACTATTTACGGAATACATGCCTATATTATATTGACGAACTGGAGCTAGTGTCGTATCGCCCTAGGTTATAACTGTCTCATGATGAATATCATCCAACAAGTCACCGATCCAATGCCTACGAATTTATCTTATATTGGTCTTGCTAAGTTACTATTGTTATCATCACTGTTACACTTGCTACAAAAATATTGCTATCATTGTTACCGTTACTATTGCTTCTGCTACTATTATCAAAACTATCATATTACTTTGCTACTGATCACGTTGCTGCAGATAATTAATCTCCAGGCATGGTTGAATTGACAACTCAACTACTAATACCTTCAAATATTCTTTGGCTCCCCTTGTGTCGAATCTATAAATTTGGGTTGAATACTCTACCCTCGAAAACTGTTGCGATCCCCTATACTTGTGGGTTACCAAGACCTTTTTCTGGCGCCGTTGCCAGGGAGAATAGCTATATTTGTTGAGTCACTTGTGATTATTATCATATTATCACTATGAAGAATCTGAAATATGCTAAGACTAAGATATTTCCCTCAAAGACGAGGGCAGGTAAGGAACTGCCATCCAGTTCCGCTTTAGATTAACCTTCTGTTATAAGTAAACTTGCAACACCACCACATGCTATCAATTCTAATATGTTGCAAGTTATTGATGATGCTACTTCTACCATGAATGATGCTTATGATGGTGCTAGCACCTTGCTTGATAATGATGATGTGCCACTTGGTGATTTTCTTGATGAACAAATTGCTAGATTAATACAACATGATGTCATTGAATATGATGATGAGCTTGAAACTGAAACTCCTGAAACACCTGTTAGAACTAGCCTTCCTAGATATGAATTGCCTAAGGTACCGGAAGGTTATGTTATGAATGAGGAGACATCTAGAGATATTCTTGCTTGTAAGGATAGAGATGATCTAGAGAAATTATTATGCAAGTATAAAGAAAAATCTTTGAATGCTAGAATGAAATATGATCCTAAGTTTGCTACTTCACCTATCTTTATTGATGACAACGATTATGAATTCTCCGTCGACCCAGAGTTAATTACTTTGGTTGAATCTGATCCTTTCCATGGTTATGGAACTGAAACTGTTGTGGCACATCTTACTAAGTTGAATGATATAGCCACCCTTTTTACTCATGATGAGAAAACTTGCTATTACTTTATTCTCAAATTATTTCCGTTCTCACTAAAGGGTGATGCTAAAGCTTGGTACAATACTCTTTCTCCTGGTTGTGTGTGTAGTACCCAGGATATGATTTATTACTTCTCTGAAAAATATTTTCCTGCTCATAAGAAAAAGCTGCCTTACAGGAAATATTTAACTTTGTGCAAACTAAAGAAGAGAGTCTCCCACAAGCTTGGGGGAGGCTTTGCCAGTTACTTAATGCTTTTCCTGATCATCCTCTTAAGAAAATCTTCTATAATGGACTAACCGATGCTTCTAGGGACTTCCTAGATAGTTGTGCTGGTTGTGTTTTTAGGGAACGAACTGTTGGACAAGCTGAAGAATTATTGAATAACATATTGAAAAATTATGATGATTGGACTATTCCTGAACCACCACTTAAACCCACTCCGAAGAAGAGGGTATATTATATCTCAGTCCTGAAGATATGCAAGAGGCAAAGAAATCTATGACGGAAAAAGGTATTAAAGCTGAGGATGTTAAAAATTTACCTTCTATTGAAGAAATACATGGGTTTAATACACCACCAATTCCTAAGGTGGTAGAGGTAAATTCTTTAATGAAGTTCAATGATAATGAAAATCCTCACAATATCCACCCTAGCCAATGCCTTTATGAGTTTGAAAACTACATTAGAAAACAAGATCACTTCAATGCAAATCTTATGAAACAATTGAAATATAATTATAATATGATTGCTCGCTTGAGTGACTTGTTATTTAGAATTTCAAATGATGTTAGAGGTGTTGGAAAGCATGCTTCTATGGTACAAACCTAGTTAGAACAAGTTGCTAAATCACAAAGAGAATTACTTTATGAAATGAATAATAATATGCATGACTTTGCTGTTAGAGTTGCAACTAGAGGAGGTAAAATGACTCAGGAACCACTTTATCCTGAGGGACACCCAAAAATAATTGAACAAGATTGACAAAGATTTAACACTGATGCACTTAGTCCTTCTAGAAAGAAAAAGAAAAAGAAAAATGATAGGACTTTGCATAATTCTAGTGAACCTGAAATAGAAAAACCTCGTGATAATGATAATGAAACTTCTATCTCTGATGCTGAAACTCAATCAGGTAATGAACATTCACCTAGTGATAATGAAAAAGATAATGATGAAGTTCACGAAGACTCTCAACCAAATGAAAAAGAACCAGATAATGATGTTGAGATAGAACCACCTATTGATCTTGATAACCCACAACCTAAGAATAAAAGGTATGATAAAAGACACTTCATTGCCAGAAAACACGGTAAAGAAAGAGAACCATGGGTCCAAAACCCTATGCCTTTTCCACCCAAGTCAACTAAAAAGAAAGATGATGAATAATTTGAACGCTTTGCTAAAATGCTGAGGCCAGTCTTCTTGCGTACTCGCTTGACTGACATCCTGAAAATGCCTCCTTATGCAAAGTATATGAAAGACATCATCACCAATAAGAGAAAAATACTGGAAGCTGAAATCTCCACTATGCTTGATAATTGTCCTTTTAAGGATGGAGTACCTATAAAACTTGGATATCCGGGAATACCAACTATACCTTGCTCCATCAAAAAGAATTATGTGAAAACTGCTTTGTGTGATTTAGGAGCTGGTGTTAGTGTCATGCCTTTCTCTTTATATAAAAGACTTGATTTGAATAAACTCACACCTACTGAAATATCTTTGCAAATGGCTGACAAATCAACTGCCATACCGATCGGTATCTGTGAGGATGTGCTCGTTGTTGTTGATAATGTTACTATTTTGACTGACTTTGTTATACTTGAGATGCCCGAGGATGACAACATGTCGATTATCCTTGGTAGACCCTTCTTGAATACTGCAGGGGCTGTTATTGATTGCAATAAAAGCAAGGTCACTTTTCATATCAATGGTAATGAGCATACGGTGCACTTTCCGAAGAAACAATTCCAAGTGAATGGTATTAATGTTATTGAAAAATCTCTGACAATCACTATTGGAAGTTTTCAAATACCTCTACCTACTGTCAAAAAGAAATATGAAATGCTTGTTGTTGGGGACATTCATATCCCCATTGAGGTAACTTAGTGATTTACGAAAGTTCTTTGGTTTCATGCTAATCGAAAGTGGTTGTTAATAAGACTTGATCAACCTTATTAATGGATCATTCTTGAGCGGTATGAAGTTGATGAATTTAGTAAGCACTACCTTATGTCCCTACTTTTGATTCTCTGTTTTTATTAGTTAAATAAAATAAAATGCCATGTTCTCTCTTTCTGAATTTCCCATGTAATAAAAAATGACCCAAAAATAAAAGTTCTCAGAATGCCCTGAAAATTTAATACGATTTTTCTGAATATTTCTGAATTTCTGGTGCAAATAATATCAGAGGGAGGTGTTGATACGTCTCCATCGTATCTAATTTTCCAAAACCTTTTGCCCTTGTTTTGGACTCTAACTTGCATGATTTGAATGGAACTAACCCGGACTGACGCTGTTTTCAGCAGAATTGCCATGGTGTTATTTTTGTGCAGAAATAAAAGTTCTAGGAATGACCTGAAACTTCACGGAGAATATTTTTGGAATATATAAAAAATAGTGGCGAAAGAATCAAGACCAGGGGGCCCACACCCTGTCCACGAGGGTGGGGGCGCGCCTACCCCCCTGGGCGCGCCCCCTATCTCGTGGGCCCCCTGAGGCTCCTCCGACCTCAACTCCAACTCTATATATTCACGTTCGGGGAGAAAAAAATCAGAGAGAAGGATTCATCGCGTTTTACGATACGGAGCCACCACCAAGCCCTAATCTCTCTCGGGAGGGCTGATCTAGAGTCCGTTCGGGGCTCCGGAGAGGGGAATCCGTCGCCGTCGTCATCATGAACCTTCCTCCATCACCAATTTCATGATGCTCACCGCCGTGCGTGAGTAATTCTATTGTAGGCTTGCTAGACGGTGATGGGTTGGATGAGATTTATCATGTAATCGAGTTAATTTTGTTAGGGTTTGATCCCTAGTATCCACTATGTTCTGAGATTCATGTTGCTATGACTTTGCTATGCTTAATGCTTGTCACTAGGGCCCAAGTGCCATGAATTCATATCTGAACATATTATGTTTTCATGAATATATGTGAGTTCTTGGTCCTATCTTTCAAGTCAATAGTCACCTACTATGTGTTATGGTCCGGCAACCCCGAAGTGACAATAATCGGGACCACTCCCTGTGATGACCGTAGTTTGAGGAGTTCATGTATTCACTAAGTGTTAATGTTTTGGTCCGGTACTCTATTAAAAGGAGGCCTTAATATCCCTTAGTTTCCAATAGGACCCCGCTGCCACGGGAGGGTAGGACAAAAGATGTCATGCAAGTTCGTTTCCATAAGAACGTATGACTATATTCGGAATACATGCCTACATTACATTGATGAACTGGAGCTAGTTCTGTGGCACCCTATGTTATAACTGTTGCATGAGGAATCACATCCGACATAATTATCCATCACTGATCCATTGCCTACGAGCTTTTCACATATTGATCTTCGCTTAGTTACTTTTCCGTTGCCACTGTTACAATTACTACAAAACTGCTACTGTTACCTTTGCCACTGTTACCATTACTTCCATACTACTTTGCTACTAAATACTTTGCTTCAGATATTAAGTCTTCCAGGTGTAGTTGAATTGACAACTCAGCTGCTAATACTTGAGAATATTCTTTGGCTCCCCTTGTGTTGAATCAATAAATTGGGGTTGAATACTCTACCCTCGAAAACTGTTGCGATCCCCTATACTTGTGGGTTATCAAGACTATTTTCTCGCGCCGTTGCCGGGGAGCATAGCTCTATTCTTTGAGTCACTTGGGATTTATATCAGCTGATCACTATGAGGAACTTGAAAGACGAGAAAACCAAAATTTATCCCTCAACTACGAGGGGAGGTAAGGAACTGCCATCTAGCTCTGCACTTGATTCTCCTTCTGTTATGAGTAAACTTGCGACACCTAAACCTGCTTCTGCTATTAATTCTGCTATGTCACATGTTATTGATGATGCCACTTCTGCTTTGCATGATACTTATGATGAAACTACTTCTATGCTTGATAATACTGTGCCACTAGGTGAATTTCTTGATGAACAACTTGCCAGGGCTAGAGAGAATGAAATTATTGAAACTGATAATATTGATGAAAGTGATGATGAAGATTCTCTCCCTAGATATGAATTGCCTATTGTGCCTGAGGGTTATGTTATGGATGAAGAAACTGCTAGAGATTTTCTTGCCTGCAATGCTAGATATGATCTTAAGAAATTATTAGCTAAGCTGAAAGAAAAATCTTTGAATGCTAGAATGAAATATGACCCTGCTTTTGTGACTTCACCTTTCTGTATTACTGATATGGATTATGATTTCTCTGTCGATCCTGAGATAAATAATTTGGTTGAATCTGATCCTTTTCATGGCTATGAATCTGAAACTGTTGTAGCACATCTTACTAAATTAAATGATATAGCCACCCTATTCACTCATGAGGAAAAAATTCGTTACTACTATATCCTTAAGCTATTTCCGTTCTCATTAAAGGGTGATGCTAAAACATGGTTTAATTCTCTTGATCCTGGTTGTGTGCGTAGTCCCCAGCATATGATTTATTACTTCTCTGCTAAATATTTACCTGCTGATAAGAAACAAGCTGCTTTAAGGGAAATATATAATTTTGTGCAAATTGAAGAAGAGAGTGTCCCACAAGCTTGGGGAGGCTTCTCCAATTGCTTAATGCTTTGCCTGGTCATCCTCTCAAGAAAAATGAAATACTTGATATCTTTTATAATGGACTAACCGATGCTTCCAGAGACCACCTAGATAGTTGTGCTGGTTGTGTTTTCAGGGAAAGAACTATTGATCAAGCTGAATCGCTATTGAATAATATGTTGAGTAATGAAAATAATTGGACACTTCCTGAACCAACTCCTAAGCCAACTCCGAAGAAAAGGGGTATTCTATTTCTCAGTCCTGAAGATATGCAAGAGGCTAAGAAATCTATGAAAGAAAAAGGTATTAAATCTGAAGATGTTAAGAATTTACCACCTATTGAAGAAATACATGGTCTTGATAACCCGACACAGGTAGTAAAGGTAAATTCTCTCTATTGATTTGATGAAGGTGGTATTCCCCGTTATAAGTGTGCTAGCCAATGCTTGGATGAGTTTGATAATTTTATTGTTAAACAAGAAAACTTCAATGCTTATGTTGATAGACAATCGAAATGCAATGCTTATATGATTGAACACTTGAGTGATTATATGCCTAGAGTTAAAGGTGAACTTAAACTTATTAGTAAACATGCTTCTATGGTTACCACTCAAGTAGAACAAGTGCTTAAAGCTCAAAATGATTTGCTCAATGAATTAAATAATAAGAAAAATGATAATGATGTTAGAGTTATGACTAGAGGGGGTAAAATGACTCAGAAACCTTTGTATCCTGAGGACCACCCTATGAGAATTGAGCAATATTCTCAGAGAACTAATGTTGATGCACCTAGTCCTTCTAAAAAGAAGAAAAAGAAAAATGATAGGACTTTGCATGCTTCTAGTGAACCTGTTGTTGACACACCTGAGAATCCCAATGATATTTCTATTTTGATGTTGAAACACAATCTGGTGATGAACATGAACCTAGTGTTAACGTTAATGATGATGTTCATGTTGATGCTCAAACTAGCAATAACAATGATGTATAAATTGAACTTGTTGTTGATCTTGATAACCCACAATCAAAGAATCAACGTTATGATAAGAGAGACTTCGTTGCTAGGAAGCACGGTAAAGAAAGAGAACCATGGGTTCAGAAACCCATTCCTTTTCCTCCTAAACCATCCAAGAAAAAGGATGATGAGGATTTTGAGCGCTTTGCTAAAATGACTAGACCTGTCTTTTTGCGTATGCGTTTGACTGATATGCTTAAAATGAACCCTTATGCTAAATACATGAAGGATATTGTTACTAATAAAAGAAAGATACCGGGAACTGAAATTTCCACCATGCTTGCTAATTATACTTTTGAAGGTGGAATACCTAAGAAACTTGGAGATCCAGGAGTACCAACTATACCATGCTCCATTAAAAGAAACTATGTTAAAACTGCTTTATGTGATCTTGGAGCCGGTGTTAGTGTTATGCCTCTCTCTTTATATCGTAGACTTGATTTGAATAAGTTGACACCTACTGAAATATCTTTGCAGATGGCCGATAAATCAACCGCAATACCTGTTGGTATTTGTGAGGACGTGCCTGTTGTGGTTGCAAACGTTACTATCTTAATGGAGTTTGTTATTCTTGATATTCCCGAGGACGATAGTATGTCGATTATCCTTGGTAGACCTTTTTTGAACACTACAGGGGCTGTTATTGATTGTAACAAAGGCAATGTCACTTTTCATGTTAATGGTAATGAGCATACGGTACACTTTCCAAGGAAACAACCTCAAGTCCACAGTATCAATTCTATTGGAAAAATTCCAACAATTACTATTGGAGGTTTTGTATTTCCTCTTCCTACTATCAAAAAGAAATATGATATTCTTATTGTTGGGGATGTGCATATCCCCGTTGAGGTAAACTAGTGCTATTCGAAAATTCTCCAGTTCCATGCGATTCGGAATGAGTTTGTCAACAAGACTTGATCAACCTTGTTAGTGGATTCCTTTTGATGAGCATGAGATGGATGAAGTTAGAAAGCACAAGTCTCTGTACCCCCCCCCCCCTTTTACTTTCTGTTATTTAGATTAAATAAAGCAAAAATAGTATTTTCTGTCTGTTGTCTGAATTATCCGTGTAATAAAAAAATTGCCCCGAAAATAAAAGTTCTCCAAATGCCCTGAAATTGAAATATAATTTTTTGTAGAATATAAGAATATCTGGCACTGAGAACACATCAGGGGGAGCCACCACCTGGCCACGAGGGTCCAGGGCGCGCCCACCCCCTGGGCGCGCCCCCCGCCTCGTGGGCCCCACGTGGCCCCTCCACTTATTCCAGTACCCACACACTTTGTCTTCCTCCAGAAAAAATCACCACATAGCTCAAACTCGTGTTCTAGCTCATTTTGCTGCGATTTTTGATCTCCTTGCTCAAAGCTCCACTCACAAAACTGGTTTGGGGGATTGTTCTTCGGTATGTGACTCCACCAATGGTCCAATTAGTTTTTGTTCTAGTGCTTTATTTATTGCAAATTTTTGCTGCTTAGGTGACCCTATTTTGAGCTTGCATGGGAAATTTATTTGGTCCCAAGTAGTTCTAATGCATGATATAGTCTCTAGGCACTTGCGGGAGTAGTTGCTATCAATCTTGTTGAGTTTGGTTCACTTTTATTTTGAGTCACTAAAAATTTCAAAAAAAATCAGAAAAATAAAATGATGAAGAGATTGTTGAGAGGCTCTTCGAGCCGAAGCTCGAAGGATAAGCAAAGTGAGGAGGATAAAAATCCCAAATATAATCTCCCTCGCACTGCGGAGGTTCGGCCGTGTGAATGGCCTTGTGATGAGTTCTTGAAGGCAGTTGGGATTCATGGTTGTTTTTATTATTTAGCTGAGAATTCAGGCCTCACCGACTTCCTCCGCGACCAGCGCGAACAGTATCTCCTACTCACTAATATTTTTGTGCAAAATTTTCATTTCCATGCTAGGAGATCACCACCTTCAGTGGAGTTTCATTTATATGATGAAGTTAGGGAGATGTCCCTATATGATTTTTGTCGGGTATGCAAGATACCCTTTGAGGGCAGCATAGAGGAACCACACCGTAATGATGTGGTGGGATTTATTAATGAAATTGTTGTAGGGGAAACGAGGAAAGTTTCAGGTGCAAGAATTACTAGCATACATTTTCCTGTTCTACGTTACTTTGCAATATTTGCTAGTAGATGCTTGATTGGTTGCGGGAACAGTGGAAATCTTAGTGCTCCTGATATTGTTATTTTGCGCCATGCTTTGTTTCATGATACAACTTTCAGTTTAGGCGCTATTATTGCTAAACGTTTAATTCTGAACTGTACAAAGGGCCCCATCTTCGGTGGCATCTTTGCTTCGCGCCTTGCTGCACACTTTAATATACCTATAGGCATTATGAGAAAGAAGAAAAGTTGATGCCCCCTGTCTTTCTAGATTATAAGAGTATGGTAGCACATGACTTTATTGTTAAAAATAAGAAGAAACTGCTTAAGTATAATTTGATATTCGGTAAAAATAATTGTGAGTTTATTACCTTGCCTGCGCCCTCTTTGTTTAACATATTTTCTGGCACGTACCTCATTTTGCCGGAGGCCATTCATGCATACTTGAGCGCGACACCTGCTCCAGATGCTGAGCCGGAGCCACCACTTGACACTTATCAGCAGTCTGTTTATCAGTGGGATCCAGAGGAGATCGCCAACAAGTGGCACCCCGAGGGTCTGTAGCGACCCGACCTCAGACGGTCAAGCCTCTGTGTATCCGTGCCATCCCTCGATCGGTATGCTGGCACACACAGTACATCAATGTACGTATCAAAGTGCAATCACATGTATAAGTAACGTAAACTGTTATATACCTCATAAGTCTCAGCGGAAACAACCAAACGGGTGTGGAGTCCCATCAACGCCATCGGCAGGTTGAGTGTAGACCGTAACCCTGTATCGTAACTCTTACTCGTCGAAGAAATCCTGCAACATGATACGCTGCAGCCGTGTAGGTCAGTACATTGAATGTACTGGCAAGATCACAATAAGAGAAAGCAGATGATAAACTATTCTACATGCAATAGGGCTTTTTGGATCTATGTCTGATGTTTTTGCGTAAAAGTTGGTTTTATTTTCCCTACAACAAAGAATTATCAGTAACCTATACTATAGAGTTTTCTACCATGACATGGTTCCGCCAACCGATGTCTCATAGCCCAAAATCATAATAAGTTGCTAACAATCATGTTATCAGTCCGGTGTTGAGAGTTCCGAGATAGATCCAAGTCCAGATGCTCAAATTGTCTGTAACCGGGGACACGGCTAATCGATTAGGTTTTAACCCTCTGCAGAGGTTTGTACACTTTACCCGCAAGATTCGATCCCTCTTTTTATGTTCCCGCACTTCAGGGTGTTTGAGAACAAGATGACCGAAACATGGTCTTCCGAAGAGTTCCTCTGACCACTGTCCAGTGCACATCCAATGCTACCGTAGTTCTACATCTGCTAGCACCGTCCCAGCCAGAGTCACCACTAAGGTCAACCAAGCCAGAGCCCATAATGACTTGCGGTTGCACAGGTAAGCTTCCGGGCATGAAGTATTCTTCCGTCTCTTTGAGTCTGGGTGAAGCTTTCTGCAAGATGTCATGGCGCTTCTCCATGCATCCCGGCCATCCACTGGTTTCTCCAGGGTGCCCGTCAACCGTCCTTCACCCAGTAGTGTGTATTAAATTCTTGTCTCGAGTCTCGAGATCTTGAGGTCTTGGAGTCCTGAAGATGAAGTCCTTGCCGATGCCATCATGAAGTTTGCCATTGACGTAGAGTCCTCCTTCTTCACACCACTCTCGTGCACTCATACCAAACCCCGTCTACTATACCATAGCATTAAAACTATATAACGTCCCGGGCTTGATAACGGGGAGATGGGTTCCTACCTCATGCATTCTACTCAACTACAAGAAACCAATATCACTACTGGAGGGATTATTGAAACGGTGCTACTACATGCAAATAAAACATAGGTATGAAAAACATGGTCAAAGTGAACTTGCCTGGTAAGTTGATGAAGATAA
This sequence comes from Aegilops tauschii subsp. strangulata, assembly GCF_002575655.3. Lineage (NCBI taxonomy): Eukaryota > Viridiplantae > Streptophyta > Magnoliopsida > Poales > Poaceae > Aegilops > Aegilops tauschii. The sequence continues at coordinate 293,350,760 of NC_053038.3, forward strand.
CAACGCTCTCGAAAATAACTTGATAGGACTATACGCAACTCTCCGATGAAATCTATAATAACAAACATGACATTCACATAAGCAAGCATTCTAGCAAGCAAATCTAACAATCAAAAAAAACTCATTAAGAAAACCCAATACAAAACAAATAACACATCGAAAGAACTAATAGGGGAAAACTATAAAGAACCTACTAGGAAAAACCTTTTGCCTTAACTACAAAAATTAGTTTTGTCCTAAGTAAAACTTAACAAAGAAAATACTAAACTAATAATTTTAACAGAAAATAAAATTTAAATCAACTAAGTTAACAGAAGGCATTTTTCATAAAGTTTTACTAGCAAAAGGAAACACATAAAAAGCTAAATTAAAACTCTAATTATGCTTACAAAAAAACTAGTAAGAAAAAGAAATAAAACATTTTATTTTTCTGTAAATAAAAGTTCACCCTCTATAACTACAGAAACAAATCTGGAATAAAATATAAAAGAGGTGAAAAAAGATTTTAAAATAATTAAAACAACAGAAAACAGCAGCAATTTAAAAATAACTAGCGCAAATGTTGTTTTTGTGAAAAACAAATTTTAATAAAAACTAAAACTACCCAAATAAATCCTACTGCTAGGAAATGACAAAACAAAGCAGTGGCAAAAAGATTCACAAAAAAGGAATAATCCTAGCTCAATTTATAGCAGAAATACTAATCTGACTAAATCTAATATAAAACAATTTTTAAAAACTAAAACATGGCCGAAACTATTTTCTACAGAAACTATAGGAAATTTGCAAACTAGAGCAAAAGGAATCAACTAAAAATATCAAATAACCCAAAAGATACAGATTTTACAAGATTGGAACTTTCTGTTTTTTAAAACAGAACGAGAAAAAAAAACTAACGGGTGCTACTGGGTTGATGGGTTGTGCGATCTGAAACTAAACAGCGCCCGGACGCAACTTAACATCCACGTACAGTGTATAGCTAAAAGAAACCGGTGAAGCGATTTAGATCTAAACCTAAAAAAATTACTATACACTAAAATCAATCTAGTAAAAAAAGACTTACTAAACTGATCTAATTCTACATAATGATTCGATCTAAAAGAAAAAACGAAAAGGGGAGCGCTCGCTTACAGAGGGAAAATGTCCGTGGCAGAGAAGAAGAGGCCGGTGGGCGGCGGGGCTCCGGTCGTTGGCGGCGTCGCAGAGGATGTTCAGGCGATGCGGAAGGTCGAGGGCGTCCGATTTTTTGTGGAAGATGAGGCGAGGGGACGTCGAGGTCGAGCGTAGCATCGAGGTGAACTCCGTGAACTCCGGCGGTGTTGGGAGCTCGAGGCGGTATCTCTGGTGCTTCCTGGACGTCCAAAACGTGTCAAAGAGATTTGTGGGGTTGGGCTAGGCCGATAGCAAAGGTTAGGGGGGGTTGGGGATCCTCACCGATGGCGAGTTTCGACGGTGAACGGGCGGTGGCGGAGCGAGATCGGTTTGTCTAGTGGGTGGGCTACGGTGGTGTTTTGACTTGGGTTTCGAAGGAAAACGAGGGGGGAGGGCTCAGGGTATTTATAGGACGTGTTGCTTGGGCGAGGAGAAGGCTTTAGCTAGGGTTTTGGAGAGGGCGCGGACGCGGCCGACGTCGAACGGAACGACATACGGGCATGGGAGTATCGGGAGGAAAGAGATAAGGCGGTGGGATCCAGCGGTCAGAGAGAAAAAAATGAGAGAGAGAGGGTTACGTGAGGAAAAGAGATCCAGGCGAGTGAGGGGATCAAGCGTGCGTGGGAAGCGGCGCTTGTGGCGGCCTGTGTTGGCGGCTGGGCTGGCGCCTGCTGGTGCACTGCGGCCCGGGTGCTGGGCTTGCTGGCCACGCGCCCGGCTGAGGCTTTTTTCTTAAATAAAGTCAGAAAACAATATACAGAGAGAAAACAAAAATACTTTTGTATAGGACAACTATATATCAAAATTCTCAGAAAAATAAATCCTAAAAGATGAACTATTTTTCAGAGGCGAAATAAAAATTTATAAAAAACATCTTTTTTTGAAAACTCCAAATAAATCCAAATTTGAATTCAAAGTTTTGGCATTATTTTCTTCTGAAATTTTTGGAGTGTCATTTTAGCTCCTCTCATACTTTTGAACAAGTATTTGTCAAGGATTTTTTTTAAATAAATTTCAAAGGCCAATTTGAATTCAAGTTTAAATAAAAAAAATCAAATGCCTCTGAAATTTCCAAAAGCCACTCAATTTCACACAATCAGTCACACAACAATCAAACAAACAATTCATAAATATTTATTTAATATAACATTCCAAAATTTAGAATTTTGGGATGTTACAAACCTACCACACTTAAAATGAATCTCGTCCTCGAGATTCGAAGAGGCTAGCAAGAAAGGTTTGGGTTTGGGGGTCTTCCAGCAATTCCATTGATCGGAATGGTCTAGTGTGCTACCACACTTAAAAACAGGGTTAGGTTTCCGACAGAACTCATGTACTCCATCCCTTTGGGTTGACGGTGTCGGTCTTCTCATGTTCTCTCGAATAACTCCTTCACTGATGCTCTCCCGGTAGGGGCATAACCTTTTTCTCAAACATGCGTCCTTTCATCCTGGTGAGGTTCTTCCGAGACTGGGTCTTCTTAGCTTACTGGTCTGTCACCAATACTAAATAACTATCGAAATTCTCATGGTGGTCAACCATGTATGGTTTCTCCTGCAAAAAATGGGTTTGGTTGAATCTCACCGTATATCCTACGATTGGCAACGGTTACCTATAAAGGGTTCCATCGTCCTACCATTCTATGGTTTTATGGCTTGACGTGTCGACACTCTTCTAAGGTTTTAAAGGCTCTCTGATTTTCCATCAACATATGATAGTTCATGATAGAAGTCTCCGGTATGGGGGCCAATCCATCCCGTACTTGAACCACTACTACATATGCAGATATCGAATCACGTATTCTAACACTTGGGCATACTCACAAGCATTGCAGAATTTCTCTTGTCGACGAACTGAGTTCGAATAAATCCATTGATTCTGCAAGCTGAATGAAACATCTATCGTTACTTCACAACTCTCAGGTTTTCGTATCCTCCTAAGAAACGTATGCTGATTAATTCGGAGTTTTTCTTCCAAAATTTCTTCCTTCAGCAAGAGTGTGCTTGCTTCTTATTAACTCTTGGGCCTGTGGGTTAGGGCCCACTTCAACTCTTGTACAATTTTAACTCATCCTTTCGAGGATTATTGTTCCATATTCCCACATTATACCTCTTGTAAATCCAATAGTATTTCATTCCTTCATACCCTTGTGGTGACGATCATACAAGACTCCAACTTATTTGGTCCAGCTCCCTTCTATGGACCGTAATGAATAAGACATTTCTTTCTTCATTGATCATGTGGCTTTACAGAGTACTACCACACCTAAAATGAAATGCACAAGTTTATCCATAAATCATATTATTTTCATATCAAATCTTTTATTACAACCTTAACCATTTTTTGTAAATCCAAATTCCAAAAAGTACTTTATTACAAATGCTGACATCCACATGGTTTGCTATGGTCAGGCATTACTTCCAACTTTATTCATTTTCCTCCTTGCGGATTCTTCAGTCCCACTGGAATTGTGCGACATGTGCCTTGAAATCTTCAATCTTCTGTTTCATCGTAGTGGCCTTGAGCTTCATCTCCATCATCTCTGCATGCACTTCTCTTAGGTATTCCTGAGTATAACGGAGTCTTGCTTCAAGTATTTCTCTGATCTGGCGTATGGCTTCCATGGCTGCTTCACGAACAGCGTCGAAGAAAGTTGCTTGTGGTACACGTGAGATGAAAAAGTACTACCCCATCGTCTTTGGGCAAACTCCTTTCATACGGTGGAGGTGTACCTCCACATACCAAAGTTCCACTCCCTTTTGCATGAATGGGTAGCCTTTGTAGACTGCATCTCCTTCAAGGTGAATATGCTTCATCATGTCCTTCAGGATCTTCGAGTAATCATGATCACTTGTCAGGGTTATGATCGTTTCTGGGCCCTTGAGGAAGGATTCATAAAGGGTTGTCATCTGCATGTGTAGGATAAGAAGGGTACTCAGAACAAAGAATGTATCTCCATGGGGAAATTGTAATTGTCTCCAGAAAAGTTTGGTGTTCAGCTGCCATGGGTTCAAGGTTTCGGGGTCTGGTTGAGATAGAAAGAGAAAGCAAATACCCACCCATCAACAAACAAATCCTAGCTCAAAAGAAAAAGGTACCATTTGTAATGGGCCGTTCTACTATGGTTTCGTTTCTAAGTCTTTATTTCTTCAGGTCTTCAATGCTAGGGAGTTTCCAATTCCTGATGCTTTTCCCATATGAAGGCCTTCTACCATTCTTCCGTAACTTACGTCTCTCAAGGTTGAAATAACTACAAGCCTACGCATCTATCCAATCATTCAATAAACACAGAAAATAATAGCAACCAAGCATTCATTTATTTAATCAATTCTACAGTATCGCCACCCACATAAGTTGGTATGGTCAGATACTTAAATCGAGAAAGCGTTCATCTTTATTTCTCTCATGGTGGGCTACTACTAAGCTAATTTATCGGGAACTTGATCATTGTCCCCACTGGGGCTTCTTCTGTGTGGACTTGATCTCCTCCAATTTTTCTGCTAGATTTTCCCTGTCGACGCGGAGTTTCTTGTGACGACCCTGTATGTCCTGAAGTTGTTCCTTGAGCTTCTGGATCTCAACGTCCTTGGCATGAGACATGGTCCTGCTGCTTTTCAGTTCCTGACGCATTCTCGGGATCACGTGGTTCTCGTCCTCCAGCTTGTTTACATTCAGTCTCTGAGTCTTGACCTCTTCTCGTAGTGCTTCATTGTCAAACAGGGCTTCCAGGAGGTCCATCTGAGGATTCTTGACGTATTGTTCTAGATCCTGATTGTACACTAACAGTGGGGAGAACTTCATCTTTTGCGCTTCTGTCAAGGCAATAGTTGCTCCATCAAACTTCTGCCATCCAATCCTTCCAAAGAAGTGTGGGTTTAGTGCAGCACGATGACGATAGCATAAACGTGCAATAGCATCATGGACGGCAGTGTTGATGCCCATATCACAGTCACCGTTTATAGTTCCGAAGTTGATGTCTACAGTCTTGGGGTCTTCTTTACGGCCAAAAACTTGGGTCTTGACTCCCCATGATCTAGACGTCCTCTTAGTTGCCTTGATCTCAGGTATCGGTAGCTTCAGCAGCCTGACAAGCTCCACAAGGAAGGGGCCTCCAAGAACCTTCTCGAAGTGTTCTCTTTTGTTCAGAACGTAGCTCTCCATCTATAGTTTGGAATAAGGAAGGTTCAGTAAAAGGAATCAGGTGTTACGAAAGTGGTACAAAACAAAGGTCGTTCCTATTGGGGTCTTCATATTACTAAGTCATTTCCTAGGGTCACGTCCTACAGTCAACATGTGCTCTGATACCATATCTGTAGCGACCCGACCTCAGACGATCAAGCCTCTGTGTATCCATGCCATCCCTGGATCGGTATGCGGGCACACACAATACATCAATGTACATATCAAAGTGCAATCACATGTATAAGTAACGTAAACTATTATATACCTCATAAGTCTCAGCGGAAACAACTAAACGGGTGTGGAGTCCCATCAACGCCATCGGCAGGTTGAGTGTAGACCGTAACCCTGTATCGTAACTCTTACTCGTTGAAGAAATCCTACAACATGATACGTTGCAGCCGTGTAGGTCAGTACATTGAATGTACCGGCAAGATCACAATAAGAGAAAGCAGATGATAAACTATTCTACATGCAATAGGGCTTTGTGGCTCTATGTCTGATGTTTTTGCGTAAAAGCTGGTTTTATTTTCCCTACAACAAAGAATTATCAGTAACCTGTGCTACAGAGTTTTCTACCATGACATGGTTCCGCCAACTGATGTCTCATAACCCAAAATCATCATAAGTTGCCCACAATCATTTTATCAGTCCGGTGTTGAGAGTTCCGAGATAGATCCAAGTCCAGATGCTCAAATTGTCCGTAACCGGGGACACGGCTAATCGATTAGGTTTTAACCCTCTGCAGAGGTTTGTACACTTTACCCGCAAGATTCGATCCCTCTTTTTATGTTCCCGCACTTCAGGGTGTTTGAGAACAAGATGACCGAAACATGGTCTTCCGAAGAGTTCCTCTGACCACTGTCCGGCGCTCATCCAATTCTACCGTAGTTCTACATCTGCTAGCATCGTTCCAGCCAGAGTCACCACTAAGGTCAACCAAGCCAGAGCCCATAATGAATTGCGGTTGCACAGGTAAGCTTCCGGGCATGAAATATTCTTCCGTCTCTTTGAGTCTGGGTGAAGCTTTCCGCAAGATGTCATGGCGCTTCTCCATGCATCCCGGCCATCCACTGGTTTCTCCAGGGTGCCCGTCAACTGTCCTTCACCCAGTAGTGTGTATTAAATTCTTGTCTCGAGTCTCGAAATCTTGAGGTCTTGGAGTCCTGAAGATGCAGTCCTTGCCGATGCCATCATGAAGTTTGCCATTGACAAAGAGTCCTCCTTCTTCAGACCACTCTCGTGCACTCATACCAAACCCCGTCTACTATAGCGTAGCATTAAAACTATATAACGTCCCGGGCTTGATAACAGGGAGATGGGTTCCTACCTCATGCATTCTACTCAACTACAAGAAACCAATATCACTTCTGGAGGGATTATTGAAACGGTGCTACTACATGCAAATAAAACATAGGTATGAAAAACATGGTCAAAGTGAACTTGCCTGGTAAGTTGATGAAGATAACAACGCTCTCAAAAATAACTTGATCGGACTATACGCAACTCTCCGATGAAATCTATAATAACAAACATGACATTCACATAAGCAAGCATTCTAGCAAGCAAACCTAACAATAAAAAAATCCATAAGAAAACCCAATACAAAAGAAATAACACATCGAAAGAACTAATAGGGGAAAACTATAAAGAACCTACTAGGAAAAACCTTTTGCCTTAACTACAAAAATTAGTTTTGTCCTAAGTAAAACTTAACAAAGAAAATACAAAACTAATATTTTTAATAGAAAATAAAATTTAAATCAACTAAGTTAACAGAAGATATTTTTCATAAAGTTTTACTAGCAAAAGGAAACACATAAAAAGCTAAATTAAAACTCTAATTATGCTTAAAACAAAACTAGTAAGAAAAAGAAATAAAACATTTTCTTTTTCTATAATAAAGTTTACCCTCTATAACTACAGAAACAAATCTGAAATAAAATATAAAAGAGGTGAAAAAGATTTTAAAATAATTAAAACAACAGAAAACAGCAGCAAGTTAAAAATAACTAGCACAGATGTTGTTTTCGTGAAAACTTTTTTTTAATAAAAACAAAAAATACCCAAATAAATCCTACTTCTAGGAAATGACAAAACAAAGCAGTGGCAAAAAGATTCACAAAAAAGGAATAATCCTAGCTCAATTTATAGCAGAAATACTAATCTGACTAAATCTAATATAAAAAAATTTAAAAACTAAAACATGGCCGAAACTATTTTCTACAGAAACTATAGGAAATTTGCAAACTAGAGCAAAAAGAATCAACTAAAAATATCAAATAACCCAAAAGATACATATTTTACAAGATTGGAACTTTCTGTTTTCTAAAACAGAACGAGAAAAAAAACAAAAAAAACTAACAGGCGCTACAGGGTTGATGGGTTGTGCGATCTGAAACTAAACAGTGCCCGGGCGCAACTTAACATCCACGTACAGTGTATAGCTAAAAGAAACCGGTGAACCGGTTTAGATCTAAACCTAAAAAAATACCGTACACTAAAATCAATCTAGTAAAAAAAGCGACTTACTAAACCGATCTAATTCTACATAAAGATTCGATCTAAAAGAAAAATACGAAAAGGGGAGCCTTGCTTAGAGAGGGAAAACATCCGTGGCAGCGAAAAAGAGGCCGGTGGGCGGCAGGGCTCCTGTCGTTGGCGGCGTCAGAGAGGATGTTCAGGCGATGCGGAAGGTCGAGGGCGTTCGATTTTCTGTGGAAGATGAGGCGAGGGGACGTCGGGGTCGAGCTTAGCATCGAGGTGAACTCCGTGAACTCCGGCGGCGGTGGGAGCTCGAGTTGGTATCTCCGGTGCTTCCTGGACGTCCAAAACGTGTCAAAGAGATTTGTGGGGTTGGGCTAGGCCGATAGCAGAGGTTAGGGGGGTTGGGGATCCTCACCGATGGCGAGTTTCAACGGTGAATGGGCGGCGGCAAAGCGAGATCGGTTTGTCTAGTGCGTGGGCTACGGTGGTGTTTTGACTTGGGTTCCGAAGGAAAACGAGGGGGGAGGGCTCAGGGTATTTATAGGACATGTTGCTTGGGCGAGGGGAAGGCTTTAGCTAGGGTTTTGGAGAGGGTGCGGACGCGGCCAGCGTCGAACGAAACAAGATATAGGCATGGGAGTATCGGGAGGAAAGAGATAAGGCGGTGGGATCCAGCGGTCAGAGAGAAAAAAATGAGAGAGATAGAGGGTTACGTGAGGGAAAGAGATCCAGGCGAGCGAGGGGATCGAGCGTGCGTGGGAAGCGGCGCTGGTGGCGGCCTGCGCGGGCGGCTGGGTTGGCGCCTGCTGGTGCGCTGCGGACCGGGTGGCTGGGCTTGCTGGCCAGGCGCCCGGCTGAGGCGTTTTAAAAAAAATAAAGTCAGAAAACAATAAACAGAGAGAAAACAAAAATACTTTTGTATAGGACAACTATATATCAAAATTCTCAGAAAAATAAATCCTAAAAGATGAACTATTTTTCAGAGGCGAAATAAAACTTTATAAAACAACATCTTTTTTTGAAAACTCCAAATAAATCCAAATCTGAATTCAAAGTTTTGGCGTTATTTTCTTCTGACATTTTTGGAGTGTCATTTTAGCTCCTCTCGTACTTTTGAGCAAGTATTTGTCAGGGTTTTTTTGAAATAAATTTCAGAGGCCAATTTGAATTCAAGTTTAAATAAAAAAATCAAATACTTTTGAAATTTCCAAAAGCCACTCAATTTCACACAATCAGTCACACAACAATCAAACAAACAATTCATAAATATTTATTTAATATAATATTCCAAAATTTAGAATTTTGGGATGTTACAGGATCCTCCTCAGTACACTGGATAGGACCACTTTGATCCATGGGCATAGACCAACTTAGGCCAAAATCCTAAGCTTGGGGAGTACGTATTTCTCACCGATATTACATTCATGTTCACACACTCACGCCAGTTGTCGGTGCTCATACTTTTTCATTGTACTATCCATGCTACTTTATTTTCCTTTTTCTTGCTTTCTTCTTGTGTGCTTGAATAACCTTAAGAAAAACCAAAAAAATTAGTTGTAGCTTTTAGCTAGTTTACTTTCCAGGCCTGTAGTAGTAGTAGTAATTAAAAGAAAACCCAAAAAGATTTCTCGTTCTTCTTTTTGCTTGTTGGGAGTTTTCCCGTGTAAATAGTTTTATTTCTTTTCTTTGGGGGTAGAGAGGAGAAGACCATAATGAAAATATTGGAGTGGCTCTTATATGCATTATTGTTGATTTAACCAAGAGCCCATATTACCTTGTCTTCTCCCCTGAATTAAATGCTTGCAGATTCCAGCTTAGTCCAATGCACGTTGTTGGGGATATAACTATTGAGTATAAACCGCCCAGGAGGGACCGGGTTATGCTCATAGTGACTTACCCATATTTGAAGCCCATGAAGACATGGAAGATGGCGCTTTACGAAGGAGGCTTAATAGTAAGGGCCAAAGCCCAAAGGCGGATTAGGGCCCAAAGATGTAAACCGCCATAAGATGTATGACTTGTATTGTAAGATAGGAAAGAGTAGAAACCGAGCCGGACACGTTTCTGAGCCGGTCGGGATTCTGTGAACCGCCGGGTGTCAACCTGTGAATATAAAGGGACGACGCGGCGGCGGTTTAGGGACAAGAAACAATAGATCGAGAGCCAGGCTTAGCGTATTCGCTCCCTGTTCATCGAAACCCTAGCAATACCACCTCAAACTGGATTAGGCCTTTACCTTCACCACAAGGGGCCAAACCAGTATAAACTCCCCGTGTCCTTTGTCCTCCTTAACCCCTTTAAGCTAACTTCGTTGCGATGGCTCCACGACTAACTCCTCACACTAGGACATCTGATGTGACAATTCCACGACAGTTGGCACCCACCGTGGGGCTATCGCACGATGGTTTCAAGTTCTTAGAGGGCAACTTTGAAGGGCTCAAGGGATACGCGGTGGGCCGGATGACCAAGAGTCGTCGCGACAAGCTCTACATCGACGATGTAGGCTGGGGCCCCGAGGCCGGCTCAATCGAGTACGGGTACCGGGTCCCCTTCGGCGGAATTCACGTCTTCATCCGCAAGATCGGCGAACCGGGCCCTGAGCCGGACATCTGCACCGACATCATCCAGACGGCTCAGTGTGCGAGACCTGCCTGAGTTCAGCCTGTCATGAAGCGTGCCTTCGTGGGACTCATTAACGGTGCAGAATCTGAGTCGGTATCTAACGGTGAGACGGTTGTCTATTCAGATGGCGAGTCATCCATCGGTGAGACCGAGTCATTGTACCAGTTGCAAGATGGCCGACTTGGGGGCTATTCCAATGGCGACAATATTCCGGACCCCCTTGAACCGCCAAACCGGGTTGCAATCTTCATGGCCGATACACAGCCCGTGCAACACTCATCAACTGCAGCAGGATTGATTTCCGGGTCAGCAGCGGTGATGGCTGCCGGGCAAGAGGCCCTGTGCGCCTGCCGGCCTAGGTTTTAACTGACTTGGTAGACAAGCTGGCAGCGTTGATAACCACAGTGGTTAATCCGGCGGATCAGGATCAGCATAATGCGGCAATCGCGAAATTGCGTGATGAGATAGCACAGGCCAAGGAGGAGCTGAACACGGAGAACACCAGGATGGCTGAAGAGCGGGCCACTTTGGATGCTCAGGCACAGCGGATTCAGGCGGAGTCTTACCGGCTCATGCTAGACTAAAACGCTTCGAACGATGTCATGAGAAGGAGGCATCAGACTCGTCTGCCCCCGGTTTATGTAGCAAGAAATCTCTTTAACACGCCAGGAGCAGGAAATAGTAACCCGGCAGTGGTAAACCGGGTCGAAGCACCTGGGACGGGAACGTCGGTTCAGCCGCACACGACGGACCCGCCTCATCAGCACAATAACCCGCCTCAGCATGTGCCGACACCGCCGGGTCATTACTCTAACCCTTTGGATAACATGATCGCTGCGGCATCGTGATTGGAGGCTCTTCCAGTTGAAGGCGAGTCTCCAGTAGCGGTTGAAACCCGGAGGGCTCGAGAGCTGTTACAGACGGTGTTGGTTCAGCAACAGGCTTATTCTTATAGTCGTGAAAGGATTCATTCCACCCCCCCCCCCCCCCCCGCCCAAGCCGGAGTTACAGCAGACATATCGATGAACCGGCTGTGTCAAGCAGTGCGCGAAACCGTAATCCGCCGCATGGGCATAACCCAGCGGGCGATGGTGCTGAGGCTCAGAACATAGTGGATCAAGGTATAGCGCATCGGGAGGCCGAGCTAGCGGCTCAGTACGCGGCCCGTCAGCCTACTCCGATTCGTTCAACAACTTCAGTAGAGCCAGGTGTAACCTTTAAGAATTTGGGCGTGCCATGTTTAGTGCCAGCTATACGGAATGAGCGTCTGCCCAAGGATTTCAAAGGTCCTCGCAAGGTGCCTAACTACACAGCCGACTTACCTCCTGAGGCGTGGATTGAGAGTTATGAGATGGCCATGGAATTGTTGGATGTTAGCGAAGCTGCATGTGCTAAGTATTTTCCCTTGATGTTGGAAGGGACGGCATGTACTTGGTTGAAGGGGCTCCCTGTTAACTCCATCGGATCATGGGCCAAGTTAAAGGCCCGGTTTATCCAGAATTTCAAAGACACATGCAAGCAGCCCATGTCAATTGTGGATTTAGCCACTTGTGTTCAAGAAGAAGGTGAACTGACGACTCATTGGGTGCGCCGGGTCTCAACAATCCTGCATTCGTCGGATCGTATCAAGGCTGATTCGGCAGTCTTAATGTTAGAAAGCAACGGTCGTTTCACACCCCTGAAGCAGAAATTGGGACGGCTCAAGCGTCACTGCAATGACATGGGGACACTCATGGCGGCTCTAGTTATGTATGCTGACTCTGATGGTACCAAGGACCCCGAGTCTGATGATGACAAACCGGGAAAGGGAAAGAAGAGCAGCAACACCAAGGGGCAGCAGCATAACCCGACAAATCAGGGAGGTAATGGTAAGCGCAAGGCTGACAGCAGTTTGGACTTTGTGGCAAATACCAATGCACAGAATAATGGCCAGAGTCGCAAGGGTAGACTGCCCCCACAGACCGGAGGATCAGGCATTAATCTTGAGCAGCTGTTGAATCAGCCCTGTCCAAGGCATGGTACGTGACAAAGACCATCCAGTCACCTCTGGAAGGATTGTTTTATCATGAAGGAGTTCAAAATTTCAAACTTTTTTCAAGACAACAATGGACCGGGTGGCAGTTCACAGGGTCCAGGTTATGGCGGTGGTGGTTCAAGCTCTGGGTTCCAAGGTCATCAAGGTAATCAAGGAAATCCAGGAAATCAGGGTGGCTACCATCAACAGTCAGGCCAAGGGAATCAGCAGCAGGAGTCTAGGTATCAGAGTAACCCAAAACAGTTGAATAGTGGGCAGTACCACGTCTTTACCACGAGTTTGTGCAAGCGGGATCAGAAGCTTCATAAAAGGGCAATAAACTCCGTTGAACCGGCAGTGCCCCGTTACTTACGCTAGTCTGAACACCCATTGTGTGGAGTCGAGAGGATCATCCGCCTCGGGTGGACAATCCGGGTCATCTGGCATTAGTAGTTGCGCCTCAGGTTGGAGGGTATAAGTTCACCAAGGTGCTCATGGACGGAGGGAGTAGCATCAATATCCTTTATTATGAAACCTTCCAACGCATGGGGTTGACAAATAAAAATCTCAAACTGTCGAACACTGTTTTCCATGGTGTGGTTCCTGGTAAGTCGGCATATCCAGTTGGTAAGATTGCTCTGGAAGTTGCTTTTGGAGATGATCACGACTCTAGATCAGAGACATTGACATTTGAGGTGGTGAAAATCAAGAGCCCTTATCATGCCCTATTCGGCCGACCGGCTTATGCTAAGTTCATGGCAAGACCCTGTTATGTTTATCTGCAGCTCAAGATGCCGGGTCATAAGGGGACCATCACGGTGCATGGGAGCTGGAAGATAGCTTTGGAATGTGAAGAGGGGGATGTGGTTTATGCTGAGTCGGTTTGTGCAACAGAGGAGTTGAAGTTTTATAAGGACAATGTTGATCCGGCGGATATGACTTCTTTGAAGAAGCCAACTACAGAGCATGATCCGGCCTTGAAGTTTAAATCGGCTGATGAAACTAAGCTAGTTGATTTTGTTCCTGGCGATTCATCCAAACAGTTCAGCATCAGTGCTAACCTGGATCCGAAATAGGAAAGTGCGCTCATCGAGTTCATCTGTGAGAACCGGGACATCTTTGCATGGAAGCCTTCTGACATGCCAGGTGTACCGAGGGAACTTGTTGAGCACACTCTTAACATCGATCCCAAGTTTAAACCGGTCAGGCAGTTTCTCCGCGGCTTCAATGAAGAAAGGCGTAAAGCTATTGGTGAGGAGGTAGCCCAGCTCTTGGCGGCTGGGTTTATCGTTGAAGTATTTCATCCTGAGTGGTTGGCTAACCCGGTGCTGGTACTTAAGAAGAATGGCACCTGGCGCATGTGTGTGGATTACACGGATTTAAACAAGGCTTGTCCGGCTGATCCTTTTGCTCTTCCTCGTATTGATCAGATTATTGATGCTACGGTGGGTTGTGAGCGTTTGAGCTTTCTGGATGCTTATTCTGGTTATCATCAGATCAAGATGGCAGTTAAGGACCAGGAGAAGAACCTTTGGAGCCTTCTGCTATGTGTCTATGCCTTTTGGGCTCAAGAGTGCCCACGCGACTTATCAGCGGTGTGTGCAAAATTGTCTTCATAATCAGATTGGGCGCAGTGTTCATGCTTACGTGGATGATATTGTGGTAAAATCCAGGAAGGAGGGGACATTGATAGATGATTTGAAGGAAACCTTTGGTAATCTCCGGGTTTATAAGATGATGCTTAACCCGGCCAAGTGTGTCTTCGGTGTACCGGCCGGCAAGCTCTTGGGCTTTTTGGTGTCTAACAGGGGCATTGAAGCTAACCCGGAAAAGATCAAGGCCATTACTTCTCTGGCTAAGCCGGCGTGTATCAATAATTTTCAACGTCTGGCGGGTCGTATTGCAGCGCTAACCCGGTTTATAAGCCGGTTGGGGGAGAAAGCTATCCCTCTATATCAGATGATGAAAAAGACAGATAATTTTGTCTGGAGTGATGCCACTGATGCGGCGTTTGAGGATTTGAAGAAGCAGTTAGCCGAGCCTCCTGTCCTTGCTGCTCCTGTTGATAAAGAGCCATTGTTGTTATATGTGGCTACCAATGCTCGGGCTGTCGGTGTGGCTATTGTGGTAGATCGAAAGGAGTCAGGCAAGGAATACCCGGTTCAAAGGCCGGTTTATTATATCAGCGAGGTGCTTATTAAGTCGAAGCAGAGATACCCACATTGGCAGAAGCTGGTGTACGGAGTTTTCATGGCAAGCCGGAAGCTTAAGCAATATTTTCAGGGTCATCCCATCACTGTGGTCAGTTCTGCTCCTTTAGGGGATATAATTCAGAACAGGGAAGCAACTGGCCAGGTTGCTAAGTGGGCCATTAAGCTTGGACCTCACGGGGTAAAATATATGCCTCGTACGGCTATCAAGTCCCAAGCACTTGTGGTTTTCATCAATGATTGGACAGAGTTGCAAGCACCAGAGGAAAAGCCGGATAACACATATTGGACTATTCACTTTGATGGGTCCAGGCAATTGGAGGGCTCGGGGGCTGGAGTTGTGCTTACTTCCCCTCGAGGTGATAAATTTTGTTATGTTCTCTATTTAATGTTCCCTTGCACTAATAATGCAGCTGAGTATGAGGCCCTGCTCCACGGTCTTCGGATGGCTAAGGAGATGAACTTAAGCAGGGTACGGTGCTTTGGGGATTCAGACTTGGTGGCTCAACAAGTTTCTGGTACTTGGGATTCCAAGGATCCACTCATGGCGGCTTATCGACGGGAAGTGGATGTTATTGCTGGTCACTTCAAGGGTTATCAGGTCGAGCATGTTGATCGGCGCAAAAATGAAGCGGCGGACGCTTTAAGCCGGTTGGGTTCTCAACGTAAACTGGTGCCGCCCAATGTTTTTCTTGGTGTCTTGCATAACCCGTCGGTCAAGCTACCTACAGAGGAGGATTTGGCTATTCCTAACCCGGAGGCTCAGTTGGTGGCGGCTCTTCACGTTATCCCTGATTGGACAGTCCCATATTTGGCATATATGACCCGGGGCGAGTTACCTGAGGATGAAATTTTGGCCAGGCAGATAACCCGGCGGTCCAAGTCAATCACTATTGTTAATGGGGAGTTGCATCATTGCAGTGTCGCAGGGGCGTTTCAGCATTGCGTCTCTCCTGAAGAAGGCTGTGAGATTCTGCATCAGATCCACGAAGGAGATTGCGGTCATCATGCCGGTTCAAAATCTCTGTTAGCCAAGGCTTTTCGTCACGGTTTCTATTGGCTGACGGCTCATGCTGATGCTGAGGACTTGGTTAAGAAATGTGACGGTTGTCAGAAGTTTTCACGTCGAGCTCATGTTCCGGTTAAGTAGTTGAGGATGATTGCAATCACTTGGCCATTTGCAACTTGGGGGCTTGATATGGTTGGACCTTTTAAGAGGTCCAAGGATAAGAAAACCCACCTTATGGTGGCGGTTGATAAGTTCACTAAGTGGGTAGAGGCAGAGCCAGTCAGTAAGTGTGATGCAGCAATGGCGGTTCAATTCATTAAGAAGGTGATTTTCCGTTTTGGCTTTCCACACAACATCATAGCAGACAATGGCACTAATCTCTCCAAGGGTGCTATGAAAGAATTTTGTCAACAAGAGCATATCTGGCTTGATGTGTCATCAGTTGCTCACCCCCAATCTAATGGTCAAGCTGAGAGAGCCAATCAAGAGATCTTGAGAGGTATCAAGCCCCGGCTTATGGTTCCTTTGCAGAGGACGCCAGGTTGTTGGGTGGAGGAGTTACCTTCCATGTTATGGAGCATTAATACCACCCCCAACAGATCTACGGGTTACATGCCTTTCTTCATGGTTTACGGAGCAGAGGCAGTTCTCCCTAGTGACATCTGGCATGACTCACCTCGCGTGGCGGCTTATGTTGAAGCGGACAATGAGAAAGCACGTCAAGAAGCACTAGACTTCTTAGATGAGAAACGGGACATAGCGGCGGCTCAGTCGGCGATTTACCAGCAAGATCTACGTCGTTACCACAGCCGCCGGGTTAAAACCAGAACTTTTCAAGAAGGGGATCTGGTGCTCCGGCTTATCCAGGATCAAACTGATATGCACAAGTTATCCCCGCCTTGGGAAGGACCCTTTGTGGTCAGCAAGAATCTGAACAATGGGTCATACTACATTATCGATGTTCGAGAGCACAAAGACTCACGTAAATCGGAGGAGGAGACCCACCGGCCGTGGAATATTGCTCATCTTCGGCCTTACTACACCTGAGCTATAGGCTCCTCCTATGTACATATTTTTGACAGTGTATATATTATGATCAATATAATAAACCGGCATCCCTACTAAAGCGGGGCCTCTGTCATTTTTTCTTAAAAGATTTTGGTTACATGGGGGCTTCCGGCTTATGCGTGAAGTGATGATTACCCTTTGAACAGACGTATAAGGCAATTGAAAAAAAACTTGGGGGCTTACTACCCAGGTTAAAACGGACCAAAGAGAGTCTGTTCAACACAGCTCAAACATAGGTACCCCTTGGGCACAGCTCACAACATCATTTGGGGGCTTGGTCGTATCTGAACCATAGCTTATACCCTCTTGATTGGCATAAGGCCACCAGGATAATCATTTGGGGGCTTGGTCGTATCCGAACCATAGCTTATACCCTCTTGATTGGCATAAGGCCACTAGGATAATCATTTGGGGGCTTTAGTCGTATCCGAACCAAAGCTTATACCTTCTTGATTGGCATAAGGCCAACAGGATGATCACTTGGGGCCTCTGGTCGTATCCGAACCATAGCTTAAACCCTCTTGATCGGCGCAATGCCACAATTATGATTACTTAGGGATTTTGGTCGTATCCGAACCATAGCTTAAACCTTATTTATGTTTATTTAACAAGGCTTATTAGGCTTTATGATTATAATGCACCGATGTTCATCGTCCTGGCTTTGACTATAAATTGCCAGTCTGACATAAATATCCGGTGTATTTTAACCCGGCCCAGCTTTGTTCATAAACCGGATGCATCTGATAAATCTCAGTGTTGAAGTTGTGGGTTTTCACCCTTACTACACTGGTTTGGTAAGCCAACAGTGTGATCCAATATCACAGGTATGATATATTTCATATTTGATTTTTTACATCCAGCCTTGGTTATAAACTATGTTAGTTTCCATGGTTGTGTATTGGGCATTATGACCCATCCAGCGGTAAACCGCCAGGACACTTTTCAACTGTTGTATGCAGGAACAGATTTAATAAACTGGTATTCATGAGCATACGCGGCATATCTCATTGCGGCGGATTAACAGTGTCATGCAAAGTAAATATGCACGATGGCATACCGGATCAAGAGTTTAAGCTAGCCTATTACAAGGCGGTTGACGCCCAAAAGAATAATTGTTTTCAATAAGTCTTGCACAAGGCAGAAGTTAAACTGGCAACCGGTTTATAAATCTTATCTGGGCTGGCTTCAAGCTTGTGGATCATCCTGCCGGTTCATCCTCCTCTTCTCTACCCAGTTGCCGGAAGTCAATGGTTGACCAATCGATCCCAGTTAAGGCTTTGAATACAGCTTCATCACTTATAAGGGTGGAGGGGTCAGCATCAGGGGCATAGGTATGCTTACGGATTGGCGGGATAATATTTTGCGCATCATAAGTTGGCGCATTAACCCGTTTGTTGTCGGCATCATAAATCGACTGATAATGTGAAAGATCAGTCTCTTCAGCCAATGAACGCATTTCCCTCGTTATGGCTCGGAGGTCGTCATTATCAAAATCTAACCCATCTTCCTTTATGCTGGGATAGCCGTTTCCAATATCGGCCAGATCAAGGTCAGATATCCACGCTTTGGCCCGAGTTAATGCAGTAAGAGCACTTGCCCTGGCAGCCGATTTCTTCAATTCTTCAAACCGGGCAGGTATCATTGATAGCCTTTCCAACGTTTCTTTGATCAAAGTTGGGGGCGGTTTATTATGTGAGGCTGTGCAGATAACCCGTTGAGCGCCGGTATATAACTGCTCTATAAGTGTATAGGCAGCTTTCAGTTTTTGATGCATATCTGAGCCAAGATGAGCAACGCGACTTCCTGCATTGTCAAAAACATTAGTAAACCGGCAATTTCATAGAAACTACTAATTTAAAAGCTTATGAAAAGGATATTTACCAAACACAGCAGTGGTCATGGCATTTATTTGCCGTTTCAAGCCAGTCAGCTCTTCTGCTACCGGATTAAGGGCCACTTCAGCAGCATCAACCCTCTTTAGCAGCGTGGCTTTCTCTGTGTCCCAGCCTGCCCGCTCGCTCTTGAAGTTTTCCTTCAGTTTCTCCATGGTCGTTAAAGCGTTGGTCAACTCCTCCTTGGCCTTGGAAGTTTCTGCTTGCTCAGACTTAATATTTTCTTGAAGGTCGGCGATTTGGGATTCTTTCTTGCTAAGATCAGCCTGCAAGAAACATTCAATTTATGAGTTGGCAGTACATATTTGAAGTCCCAAACACATAACAAGTTATACACTTGGCATTTGGGGGCTAATGCCTATTGCTTCTTATCAAAAGTTGTTATAACTCCCAAGCTCAATAAAAGTATTATTCTTGACACTTAGGGGCTAATGCATATTTGTTCTAATTAAGCCTATGGATTTTTTTTTGTTCCATCAATCAGCTTGGTCCAGCGGCTTATAATGGTATTCAACAAAAAATAGACTAACAGCATGAAGTCCCGATTCATCCTTGAAAGGATAAACCGGCCCTTGGGGGATACATAGGCAAAATTGAAGCATTGTTATTTTACAAAGTCCCGGTTTATATTGATATTGTAAACCGGCCCTTGGGGACTACTAGAGTTGATAGTCTAAACCGGTCATAAGGAAAGAATACTTATGCAGAGTTAGTAACATTTACCTCATACCGCTCCTTCATCATGTTCACTAAATCGGCTTCATAATCACGGCTTGTGTACAAATGGTTTAAAAACCCAGAATGGATATCTTGGGCGTTGAGGTGGGCATAGCTTTCCAAATCCATTTTCCACTTGCCCTTGTCCATAGCAGCAGATTCTTCCTTGGCACTATGTTTTGACAAAGAAATAGGGTTACCAGGGGTGGTGTAGCCCAAGCCAGTAACTACAACATCATCCGTTCTGTCATCAGTAGCTTTGACTGGGCTTGTCGGTTTATCAGCAGCTTTGGCTGGGCTTGGCGGATCATCAGCATGACCCGTTGGATCAATTTCCACCTGTTCAACAAAGGTTTCATAATCTTGCAGTGGTGGATCATCAAGAATGGCGTCAGCATTTGGTTCAAACTGGTCTGGGGTTTTTCCGGATCAGCTGTCGGGTTATCGTCAGCCGGTTTATTCAACTTGGCCTTTTTGCTGGGTCTGGCCTCGGCACTGAAAGGAACAATTATAAAGGTTAGTATAATAAACAAGCATAACTGTTCTGGGGTTCATGTTGCTGTTTCTTCAAAAGAAAGTTTGGATCCAAGTGAGCTAGAGGGTGAGAAAATCTTACTTTCCGGTTTTCTTGACGGGGTTTTGGAGTTGTCAGAGGATCTGAGCCGGAGGAAAGAATAATTAACTCCGCGTCACCAGCATGGCTAGCCTCTGCGTCACCCTGAGAAAAGTCATTATCAATGAGATGTATGAAAAAGGAGCCAAGAGAATCAAGTTCTACCTCCGATTCCGGGTTATCAAGATCATCATCGATGTTCAACTCGGTGGACTCAGCGGTTTTCGTCTTGGCAGGCTTCTTGGTAACCTTGGTTTTGGGGCGAGGTGTCTTGGCCGGTTTATCATGTGGTTTCTTCTTCCAGAACGGATCATCACCCTGTCAAAGATTGACAAAAATTATAAGGGAATGTTAAAAAGGTTGGATTAAAATAGGAGTTACGCAATTCTTACAGCTGGCGGTTTATTGGAAACGCAGAAAGGACTAAGCCATGTTTTGCTGCAATCAGCCACCGGTTCATCCAGCATCTTCTTCACAACTTCAGTAATTTCAGCGTCAGTCAGCTGAATATCAATGTGTCATTGAGGGTCTTTCACGTCCCCTATGTACTCGCACATTAAACCGGGACGACGACTTAAAGGCAAGATGCTCCAAGATACCCAGCAACGAACAAAATCAATGCCTGTCAAACCGTTTGCCACAAAGGCTCTGAGCTTCGAAAGCTGTGGGGCATATTTGGCTTGCTCCTTTGCACTAAGTCTTTGGGGGAGCGTATGTGTACTGGTAAGCCGGTGAGCACGGTAACCCGGCAGAGGGTTCTCGCCAGTTGGAGATGTATCTTGGCAATAGAACCAAGTCTGATTCCAGTCTTTGGGGTGACTATGATGCTTGGCATGAGGGAAGCTGACATCCTTCCTTTTCTGAATTGAAACCCCGCCAAGTTCAGTATTGGGCCCATCCGTAAATTCAGTATGGTGGTCTAAATAGAAGAAGTCTCTGAACAGTTCAACGGTGGGTTCTTCTTGCAGATAAGCTTCACAAAACACTTGAAAATTGCAAATATTGGACACGGAGTTAGGTCCAATATCTTGAGGGTGGAGTTGGAAGCTATAAAGCACATCACGGAAAAATTTCGATCCGGGAGGGCTAAACCCTCGACTCAGATGATCAACGAACACAATCACTTCTCCATCTTTGGCTCAGGAGGATTTTCTGGACCGGGGACTCTCCAGTGGATGTTTTCCTTTTTCGCCAAAGCGTCGGTTGCGACGCACCCGTTCAGTTGTTCTTCCGTAACCCGGGAGGGAACCCAGTTGCAGGCTGACTTAGCCATTTATTCGACAACCTGAAAGAAGGTTTGAGCCGGTTTAAGGTTCACGAAATACAAAGCATAAACCATCGAAGGTTAAGAAGCAGAAAGTGTTGAAATGTGCATAGGTGTTAAACCGGAGGCTGAAATTATCACAGTTGCAAAGACGAGCAATTGGCGGTTTAAGAGGGGACTAATGGTACCTGGCGGGTTATCATTTTCTAAAGTTAAACCGCCTACACTGGTATGGAAGGTATAGATCTGAAGTTGGAAAATGACTAAGTGATGAAAAACAAGTTTCACAGATTGATATGATAATTTTAGATCTGTTGCGTATCAGAAAATCAAAATATATTCAGTCCAAAATATTGGCACCAGAGTAGTTGATGAAGGTTCAGATGGGATTTTCTACTTAAACGAGATGCACTGATGGAGAAGAAGGGCTACGGCTATCACTGTATAGGTTAACTATCAAGGTTTGAATCAAAGAGCCATTGCACAGTGACGAACACCGATGAACACTGAAACCCTAATGACAGATCTATGGCAGGAGGAAAGAAGGCTTACCAATGCTGATGGAACAGCGGAGAGGCGCCGCGATTCTCTGGTGCGTTCAAGGTGATGCAGCGGCCGGAGTAGAGGTCGAGGACGAGATTTGGTGGCGGCGGCTGAGCTTGAGCGCTAGGTCGACGCGAGGAAGAAGACGAAGCGAAGAGGCACGAGGGGGAAAGTGAAAGAGACCCCCGGCCCTATTTATAAGGCGAATGGATAAGTGACATGCGTGGGAATCGAGGAGCCCCAAATTGGATATGTGACAGGGCTGTCGCCTCGATCGTCGGAGGCTCATTAAAAAAGGGGGATGTATTTATGATTTTTTAATAACAGGTGACATCATGGCGGATTACCATGATCTTGGAAGATGATGTCACGGCGAGTTAGAAGGATTTTGCGAATGTGTTAAAGAAGGAATTCTCCTAAGTATTGAAGATTGACATGAACAAGTTCAAATCAACGTGGGGCCTAATGTTGGGGATATAACTATTGAGTATAAACCGCCCAGGAGGGACCGGGTTATGCTCATAGTGACTTACCCATATTTGAAGCCCATGAAGACATGGAAGATGGCGCTTTACGAAGGAGGCTTAATAGTAAGGGCCAAAGCCCAAATGCGGATTAGGGCCCAAAGATGTAAACCGCCATAAGATGTATGACTTGTATTGTAAGAAAGGAAAGAGTAGAAATCGAGCCAGACACGTTTATGAGCCGGTCGGGATTCTGTGAACCGCCGGGTGTCAACCTGTGTATATAAAGGGACGACCCGGCGGCGGTTTAGGGACAAGAAACAACAGATCAAGAGCCAGGCTTAGCGTATTCGCTCCCTGGTCATCGAAACCCTAATAATACCACCTCAAACTGGATTAGGCCTTTACCTTCACCGCAAGGGGCCGAACCAGTATAAACTCCTCGTGTCCTTTGTCTTGCTTAACCCCTTTAAGCTAACTTCGTTGCGATGGCTCCATAACTAAGTCCTCACACTAGGACATCTGACGTGACAATTCCACGACACACGTGCACTATTATTATTATCCACACCGTTTGGTCGTGCAAGTGAAAGGCAATAATGACGACATATGATGGACTGATTGAGATGAAAGAAGCTGGTATGAACTCGACATCTCTTGTTTTTGTAAATATGATTAGTCCATCGTTCCTGATTCAACCTATTATGAATGAAACATGTTTGCAATGACAATTAGAGATTATAGTTGCTTATGCCATGCTTAATTAGCTAGGAGTTTATAATGGTTTACCTTGCGTTCCAACATGCTATTAAAATGGCTGTGATGTGGTATGATAGGGTGGTATCCTCCTTTGAATGATTCGAGTGGCTTGACTTGGCACATGTTCACGCATGTACTTGAAACAAAATCTACATAGCCTCCACGATATTTATGTTCATGGTGAATTATATCCTGCTCATGCTTGCACTCAGTGTTGATTAATTTTAATGCATGATCATGATTGTTGTCGCTCTCTAGTTGGTCACTTCCCAGTCCTTTTCTAGCCTTCACTTGTACTAAGCGGGAATACTGCTTGTGCATCCACTTCCATAAGCCCCAAAGTTATTCCATATGAGTCCACCATACCTTCCTATATGCGGTATCTACCTGCCGTTCCAAGTAAATTTGTATGTGCCAAACTCTAAACCTTCAAATGAAATTATCTTTTGTATGCTCAAATAGCTCATGTATCAACTAGGGATGTCTGTATCTTCCATGCTAGGCAGGTTATTCTCAAGAGGAGTGTACTCCGCTCCTCACTCACGAGAAAATGGCTGGTCACCGGGATGCCCAGTCCCATGCTCAAATCAAAATAATTGCAAACAAAACTCCCCCAGGATTGTTGTTAGTTGGAGCCACCCGTTGTTCGGGCAAGCCATGGATTGATGCTTGCTGGTGGTGGGGGAGTATGAACTTTACCATTCTGCTTGGGAACCGCCTATAATGTGGGTAGCATGGAAGATATCGAGATCTCTCGGTTATTATGTTGACAATGAAAGTATGCCGCTCAAAGTATTATTTATCTCCATTTCAAAAATCGAGCTCTGGCACCTGTACAAATCCCTGCTTCCCTCTGCGAAGGGCCTATCTATTTACTTTTATGTTGAGTCATCCTCCTCTTATTAAAAAGCACCAATTGGAGAGCATCGCTGTCATTTGCATCCATTACTATTAATTTACATTGAGTATGACTATGACTGGATCTCTTTTACCATGAATTACAATGTCTAGTCAGTCTGATCTTCAGAGTTGCTCTGCATTTATGTTTTGCGGTCTCAAAAAGGGCTAGCGAGATACCATCTTGTTATATCATACTATGATTGTTTTGAGGAAGTGTTGTCATCCGAGATTTATTATTATTGCTCGCTAGTTGATTATGCCATTGATATGAGTAAACATGAGACCTAAGTGTTATTGTGAATATGGTTACTTCATAATCTTTGCTGAAAACTTGATTGCTGGCTTTACATTTTTACAACAACAAGAGCAAACAGAGTTTGTAAAAGATTTTCTTTATCACTTTCAGTTTGTCAACTGAATTGCTTGAGGACAAGCAAAGGTTTAAGCTTGGGGGAGTTGATACGTCTCCATCGTATCTACTTTTCCAGACACTTTTGCCCTTGTTTTGGACTCTAACTTGCATGATTTGAATGGAACTACCCCGGACTGACGCTGTTTTCAGCAGAATTGCCATTGTGTTATTTTTGTGTAGAAATAAAAGTTCTCGGAATGACCTGAAACTTCACGGAGAATATTTTAGGAATATATAAAAAATACTGTCAAAAGAATCAAGACCAGGGGCCCCACACCCTGTCCATGAGGGTGGGGCGCGCCTACCCCCTGGGCACGCCCCCCTGTCTCGTGGGCCCCCTGAGGCTCCACCGACCTCAACTCCAACTCTACATATTCACGTTCGGGGAGAAAAATTCAAAGAGAAGGATTCATCGCGTTTTATGATACGGAGCCGCCGCCAAGCCCTAATCTCTCTCGGGAGGGCTGATCTGGAGTCCGTTCGGGGCTCCGGAGAGGGGAATCCATCGCCGTCATCATCATCAACCTTCCTCCATCACCAATTTCATGATGCTCACCGCCGTGCGTGAGTAATTCCATTGTAGGCTTCCTGGACAGTGATGGGTTGGATCATATTTATCATGTAATCGAGTTAGTTTTGTTAGGGTTTGATCCCTAGTATCCACTATGTTCTGAGATTGATGTTGCTATGTCTTTGCTATGCTTGATGCTTGTCACTAGGTCCCGAGTGCCATGAATTCAGATTTGAACCTATTATATTTTCATGAATATATATGAGTTCTTGATCCTATCTTGCAAGTCAATAGTCACCTACTATGTGTTATGATCCGGCAACCCCGAAGTGACAATAATCGGGACCACTCCCTGTGATGACCATAGTTTGAGGAGTTCATGTATTCACTAAGTGTTAATGCTTTGGTCCGGTACTCTATTAAAAGGAGGCCTTAATATCCCTTACTTTCCAATAGGACCCCGCTGCCACGGGAGGGTAGGACAAAAGATGTCATGCAAGTTCTTTTCCATAAGCACGTATGACTATATTCGGAATACTTGCCTACATTACATTGATGAACTGGAGCTAGTTCTGTGTCGCCCTATGTTATAACTGTTGCATGAGGAATCGCATCTGACATAATTATCCATCACTGATCCATTGCCTACGAGCTTTTCACATATTGATCTTCGCTTAGTTACTTTTCCGTTGCCACTCTTACAATTACTACAAAACTGCTACTGTTACCTTTGCCACTGTTACCATTACTTCCATACTACTTTGCTACTAAATACTTTGATGTAGATATTAAGTCTTCCAGGTGTGGTTGAATTGACAACTCAGCTGCTAATACTTGAAAATATTCTTTGGCTCCCCTTGTGTCGAATCAATAAATTTGGGTTGAATACTCTACCCTCGAAAACTGTTGCGATCCCCTATACTTGTGGGTTATCAGGTGCACCAGGTGAGCACAAGCCACCTGGGCGCGCCAAGAATCCCAGGCGCGCCCTGGTGGGTTGTGGGCCCCATGTGGGCCCCCTCACTTATCCCTTCATCCCACATCAACACTTACCTCCAGAAAAAATATCCATTCCTCTCTCTCCCGTGTTCTTGCTCTCAATCCCGCGAATTTCGATCTCTTTGCTCGAAGCTCCATTTCCAAAACCGTTTCGGGGGATTGTTGCTTGGTATGTGACTCCACCGTATGTCCAATTAGTTTTTGTTTTAGTGGTTTATATTTTGAATAATTAGCTACTCTTGGTGTTGTTGTAGATGAGCTTGCATGTTGAATTCTTAGAGTTCTAAGTAGTTTGAATTCTTGCTATGGCCTCTATGCATCCCTATGAGTAGTTGGTATCAGTTTTGTTGAGAAACTTTTGTGGGCTAATAAATTGCAGAACTTTTGTCCATAGGAAAACCATGAATATCTTTAGGAAGTTTGGCTCTAAGAAGAACTCCAAGGGTGTTATTGGGGAGTCATCTGATAGTGATCTCCATCCTCGGAGGTTGGCGGAAGTACGGCCATGTGAATGGCCGCACACCCCATTCCTGGAAGAGGCTGGAATCCTTCAGGAGTTCACACAATATGCTGCTAATGCCGGCCTCACCAACTTCATAGCAGATGAGTGTGAACAACATCAAATCCTCACAAACATCTTTGTTCAAAGTTTTACTTCTGCCTAGGAATAATCCTCCTGAAGTGAGCTTTGATTTATATGCTGAAAACCATCAGATACCACTTACTGAATTTTGTGACGTATGCATGATCCCTTCTGATGGGAGCTTAGCCGAGCCTAGGCTGGCTGGGTTTGAGGTCTTTTATCACACTTTGACAGTGGGAGATGAGAGAGGGGTGTCAGCTACCACTACCGTTGGCTTGCATTATCCTGTTGTTCATTACTTTGCACTTTTCATTACAAAATGCTTGCTTGCTAGGGAGAAGGTGGGTGCACTTAGTTCACCAGACCTTCCTGTTTCATGTCGTGCCTTAGAGGGCGACAACACTCATAGCTTGGGAGCTATTGTGGCTCGTCGCCTCCATATTAATAAACCCCAGGGTAAAATACATGGTGGGATTTATGCTACTCGTTTGGCGGCTCACTTTAATGGTGAGATACGCCCTCATGATTACCCTCTGACCAAGGTTAACCTAGACCGCGTAGCCATGGAACACCATCATTTTCTTGCACGAGATTATCCTAACATTCCTATTCCTTATAACCTGGTTTTTAGCGCTGAAACTCGTGATATTATTCCTTTGCCTGCACCTGCTTTGTTTGATCCTGTTGCCAGGGGCGGATATAGGATTATGCATGCGGACATCATCGCCTACCGAAACGCCCACGCTGCTGCGGAGGCAGCGCAGGAACCTCAGTAGTGGGATGAATGGATGCTCGCTCCTTAGCACCCCTACTACCATCCAGGCTACTGATCGACTACCAAGTTAGGACAAAAGCCTAAGCTTGGGGGAGTACGTGTTCTCACCGACATTACATTCATGTCCACTTATTTCTATATGTCGGTGTTCACACTTTTTTATTGTATCATCCATGCTTAGATTTATTTTCTTGCCTTCTTCTTTTGTGTTTGAAAAACTTAAGAAAAAACAAAAAAAATAGTTGTAGCTAGTTTACTTTCTATGCACGCTTAGTAGTAATATTAAAAAGAAAACCTAAAAAGATTTCCTTATTCTTCTTTTGCTTGTTGGAAGCTTTCCCGTGTAAATAGTTTTTCTCGTTTTTGCTTTTTATTTGCTTGTTCAAGAAAACCAAAACTCCGAAAATATTTCAGTATGTTTCTCTGAACTTCTTTTCTTCTTATTCGAGTTGTACCGAGGAGAAGACCACGATGAAAATGTTGAGTGGATCTCATATGAATAATTGTTGAACTAATAAAGAGCCCATTTTACCTTGTCTTCTCCTTTTGAATAAAATGTTTGCAGATTCCATCTTAGTCCACGGCACTCTTGCACAATTATTATTTTCATATCGTTCGGTCGTGCAAGTGAAAGGCAATAATGACGATATTCGATGAACTGGCCGTGGCAGAGAGAAACTGGTATGAACTCGACTTGTTATGTTTGTGTAAATATGTTTAACCTAGTATCCGTGATTCAACCAATTTTGATTAAACATGTTTGAAATGACAATTAGAGATTATAGTTTCTCATGCCATGCATAAGTAGCTGGGAGTGGATAATGATTTATCTTGGATATCAACATTGCATTAAAATGATTGTGATGTAGTATGATGATATGGTATCCTCCTCTGAATGTTCAAGTGGCTTGCTTTGGCACATGTTCATGCATGTAGTTGAATCAAAACCAACATAGCCTCTATGATATTTATGTTCATGGTGTTCATATCCTACTCATGATAGTGTCCAATGTTACTTATGCATAATTCATGTTTATGACCGTTGTTGCTCTCTAGCTGGCCGCTTCTCAATCTAATTGCTAGCCTTTGCCTGTACTAAGTGGGGATTCTACTTGTACATCAAAAACCTTGAACCCAAAGTTATTCCAGATGAGTCCACCATACCTACCTATATGCGGTATGACCCTGCCATCCTAAGTAAATTTGCATGTGCCACCTCTAAAAACTTCTAAATAAATATCCTTTTTGTGTGCCTGGAACATTCATGGAACGACAGGAGGTGGTCCGTATCTTCCATGCTAAGCGGGTTATTCTCAGGTCGAGTGTTTATTCACTCGCCATCGCACGAGAAAAGGGCGGTAATAGGGATTCCCAGTCCCGAACTCAAAAATGCAAATAATTAAACAAAACTCCCCCTGGACTATTGTTGGTTTGGACGGCACCCGTTGTTTCGGACAAGCCGTGGAATGTGATTGTTGGTGGAGGGGGAGTAAACCTTTACTTTTATCGCTTGGGAACTGCCACTAGTGTGCTTAGCATGGAAGATATTGATAACTGATGATCGTGAAGTAAATGAGAAGGGTGCATGTCTCAAAATATCATTTACCTCTATTTTAAAACTTGAGCTCTAGCACCTCTGCAAATCACTGCTTCCCTTTGCGAAGGGACTATCTATTTACTTTTATGTTGTGTCATCACCTTCTAAAACAAGCGCTAGAACCTGAGAGCACAGCTGTCATGACTTATGCATTGTGTGTAGCTAATGTTGGGTGCATCATGACTGGACCTTTTCTACCATGAATTACAATGTTTAGTCACTGCTTGAACTTTGGAGGTGCTCTGCATTTATGTTTTGCGGTCTCAGAAAGGGCTAGAGACATACCACTATTGTCAGATTATATCATCGTTGTTTTGACAACGTGTTGCCGTTTGAGATATCTTATTATTGCTCGCTAACTGATTATGTCATTGATATGAGTCATTATAATCTTTAAGAGTTATTGTTGGCATGGTTAGTTATAATGTTGGCTGAAAACCTGGGTGCTGTTTAAGCTTATTTATGCAAACAAGAGCAAAAGAGTTCGTAAAAGTTTTTCTTTTTCACTTTCAGTTCATCAACTGAATTGCTTGAGGACAGCAAAGGTTTAAGCTTGGGGGGTTGATACGTCTCCAACGTATCTACTTTTCCTAATGCTTTTCCTCTTGTTTTGGACTCTAATTTGCATGATTTGAATGAAACTAACCCCGGACTGACGTTGTTTTCAACAGAACTACCATGGTGTTGTTTTTGTGCAGAAATAAAAGTTCTCGGAATGGAACGAAACTTTGCGAGGAATTTTTATATAATAAATAAGAATTTCTGGAGCCAAGACCTGCCGGAGAGGGGCACCTGGGTGGGCACAACCCACCAGGGCGCGCCCCCCTCTCCTGGCACGCCCAGGTGGGTTGTCCTTGCCTGGTGGCCCCATAGACCCTGAAACCGACGCTATAAAATCCTATTTTTCCAGAAAAAATGAGGGAGAAAGAATTATCATGATCCACGAGACGGAGCCATCGTCACCTCCTATTCTTCATCGGTAGGCCAGATCTGGAGTCACTTTGGGGTTCTGGAGAGGGGCTTCGTCATCACCAACCCTTCTCCGTCGCCAATTCCATGATGCTCCCCAATGGGAGTGAGTAATTCCTTCATAGGCTCGCTGGTCGGTGAGGAGTTGGATGAGATTCATCATGTAATCGAGTTAGTTTTGTTAGGGCTTGATCCCCAGTATCCACTATGTTATTAGATTGATGTTGTTATGATTTTTCTATGTTTAATGCTTGTCACTTTGGGCCCGGGTGCCATGAACTGAGATATGAACCGTTTATGTTATCATCATTATATCCATGTTTTAGATCTGATCTTGCAAGTTATAGTCACCTACTACGTGTTATGATCCGGCAACCCCGAAGTGACAATAGTCGGGACCACTCCCGATGATGACTGTAGTTTGAGGAGTTCATGTATTCACTGTGTGTTAATGCTTTGTTCTGGTTCTCTATTAAAAGGAGGCCTTAATATCCCTTAGTTTCCAATATGGACCCTGCTGCCACAGGAGGGTAGGACAAAAGATGTCATGCAAGTTCTTTTCATAAGCACGTATGACTATTTACGGAATACATGCCTACATTATATTGATGCACTGGAGCTAGTGCCGTATCGCCCTAGGTTATAATTGTCTCATGATGAATATCATCCAACAAGTCACCGATCCAATGCCTACAAATTTATCTTATATTGTTCTTGCTAAGTTACTACTGTTATCATCACTGCTACACTTGCTACAAAAATATTGCTATCACTGTTACCGTTACTATTGCTGCTACCTATTATCAAACTATCATATTACTTTGCTACGGATTACATTGCTGCAGATAATTAAACTCCAGGTGTGGTTGAATTGAAAACTCAGCAGCTAATACCTTCAAATATTCTTTGGCTCCCCCTATAAATTTGGGTTGAATACTCTACCCTCGAAAACTGTTGCGATCCCCTATACTTGTGGGTTATCACTTACCTCTTTGCACCATATACCTAGTGCCATGAATATAGCCATTGTTGCATCATATTATTAATGCACTTGTGATTTTAATTGTTATGTGGAAGAGAAGAGAACCATCATGATGGATGATGTGTTTATCTACCATGCGCATACGTTCTTTGCCTTGTTTTGTGCAAGTGTAGGAAACTTGGACTTCGTGTCAACTTCCACGTCACGTGAGTTGACAATCCGAGCTCTTGAGAGCGAACCACCTTCTACTATGACCCTTCTACATAATATTTGCTTGTGCTTCGACATTGTGAAGGACACACAAGGACATGCTTTCAAGGTGATATCCTTCTCTTTTGAGAACCCCCAAACCATGAGCATGCATATTATGGATCATACTACTTGTGTTTCTTGCACCTTGCGACTTATTGGCCATCTTGGACCACTTGATTGCACACATGTTTGAGATCTTGCTTCGACTAGCCATTCTCACATTTCCATGCTTCATGATATATATGCCTTGTGTGTTGCATCCAATTCTTGGATTACTTGTTACTATCATATGCTTGGTTGCAACAATGTCATCACTTCACATATGCCATGTCCCATTGATTTCTACATGCTTGCCTTGATTGCCTCACACATGATGAACAATTGCTATTTCTATTGTGTTGAGTGCCACACTATCTTCACTACACCCTATGCACGTTATGCTTGGATTGTCTTGCACTTGACCATGTGTTTAGACACTTCATTTTATTTGGTGTTGTGAATGATTCTTATGTCTACCATAGACCTTTCATTGAGAAATTTGTAAATGCTTGCTATGAACTTGAGGTAGATGCTTCTTCTCTTGTCACACATATTTGCATTACTACCTCACATTTACATGCATGTTTCCATGATGTCCTTCATTGTGCTCAATTTATGTGCTTACATACCATGTCGCAATCCTTTGTCACACCTTATGCTATGCTTGATGACGACACTTGTTTGGTGAATCACCTCTTGAATGCTTGGTTTTGCAATAACGCTAACCACATTTGTTTTTCCAAGTGTTTGTTGTACTTGCTCCTTTTGAAGGAATCACAACACGGTGCGACATTGGAGAGTGCCCATTTCGAGCTTGACGATGATGAGTACTTGGTGATCCTCAACCTCTGCACGGTGAAGCCATCTCTTTCCCATGGTGATTTGGTTTTCTATCCAAGGTCGGATCTTTCCCAAGGAGGGGGGGATGATGCGGAGCATCCTATGGACATCACCATGTCACGAGTACGTTTGGCAAGTGACACGTGCGACATCTATTTCACATACATAAAGGTGAATCATCTTTACAGATGCTCACTTGATCCCTTCAAGGATGATATACTACTTGACACTCCACTCGTGTGCATGCATAGGTATTGTCAGAGCTTCACGGACGTGGAGGAGGAGTGCAAGTGCTAAGGAACACCTACACCATCCGCAAGGGCAGCGTGGAAGCGAAGATGGAAGAAGAAGGAGCTGCGGAGTCTGCAGCGGCCAGACGATCGACAGGCCACCGGACGTCCGACACTCTACAGCACCCAGAAGGCCGACGTCCACCGGACGTCCGACGCGACCACGCCCGTACAAGCTAGAAGATCTATTGTGGTCGGACGACCGACAAACTCCGGACGACCGACAAGTCCCAGCCACCAGACATCCGACGTACACCGGATATCCAACGCCACCTCAACAGAGAAGAAACGTCGGACTTCCGACGCGCGCCGGGCGACCGGTCCCCCATGAGCCACCGGACGTCCGTCACTGACCGGACGTCCGATACCTACATGTGCGCAGCCGTGGGCCTTTGGCCTTGTATCCCTCTCCCACTTATCCCTTGGTGGCTTAGACTGTAAATAGACCACCTCCACATTCTTTCTAGGGTTAGCAAAGTCATAGCTCATTTGTATGTGAGCTTTGCTCCTACCTTCTCTTCTTAAGAGAGAGAGAGAGAGACTACCACTCCCATGGAGTCCAAGACCTCCATGAGAGAAGATCCTGCGGGATATCATTAAGACCCCTCACGAAGATCTGTCTAGGATATCATCAAGACCTCATCCCTTCATGGATTTGGGATGAACCCTACCTTGTATCTTTCCTTTTGTTGTTCATGTACCTTGTGGATCTTGTGTGTTTGATTGTCTAGTGCATGTGTGATTGGACCTGTTCTTGAGTGTTTCCCCTTGTGATTTCTCTCCGTTCTTCCCCGTGTTCATCGTGTTCTTCGTGTTCTTCGAGAGAATCCACTCTAATCGTGAAAGATCAGCCTACACCGGGTTAGCCTCGTAACAGGCAGCTCCCTGAGCCTGCCTCCCGAGGAGCGGCGACTTCTATGCAGGTACCCAGCCTCACGAGGCTCTCGATGATGTAAGCCATGACAACCAAGGCCAGGCGGGCGCCAACGGGAATAGAGGAGGACAGTTTCCTCTTTGGTGCTAAGGAGACAAGGACGTACGCGGGTTCCCAAGGAAACCCCCAAAGGTTTCCATTTCGTTGCAACAAGACCAAGACCACGAGCTCGGCAGGAGGGATGTCATCGCCGAGCTCACCTCTACGTCATGACCAGAAGCTTTGCAGGCGAAAACTACCTTTTTCAGGATAAGATGTAATTCTTGTCCCCTTTCGAATTTTCTGTTGTGGGATCCCTTCCCGCCTAAGCTATGAGGGAAGAGGACCAAGGCCACTATAAGTATAGGCTAGTCTCCACCACAGAGAGGGATCGGATCCATTGCACCTTCACTCCCAGAGCCCTCGCGAGGCAGCTCATCCATTGTACTAGTTCATCCACAACCTCCTCGTGAGGCCAATCCACCACAAAGAAGGAGTAGGGTTTTACACCGCAAGGTGGCTCAAACCTGGGTAAACTGTCGTGTCCTTCCTTCCCCTCTCACATGAACTCGACGAGGCAAGGCCGTGAGGTGATGAGCTTGAGGCTGGGACTGGTTTAGATCTCGCACATGCCCTAGAGTTTGAACCTTGTTTGGGCCCACAGAGCCCCGATTCTGATAGTAAGTAATTGTGGATTGGTAGAAATACTTGTTTTACAAGTTTGTGATTCCCGTAGCATGCACGTATGGTGAACCGTTATGTGAAGAAGTTAGAGCATGATTTATTCTTTGATTGTCTTCCTTATGAGTGGCGGTCGGGGACGAGCGATGGTCTTCTCCTACCAATCTATCCCCCAAGGAGCAAGCGTGTAGTACTATGTTTCGATGGCTAATAAATTTTTGCAATAAGTATGTGAGTTCTTTATGACTAATGTTGAGTCCATGGATTATACGCACTCTCACCCTTCCACCATTGCTAGCCTCTCTAGTACCCTGCAACTTTCGCCGGTGCATTCAACCCACCATATACCTTCTCAAAACAGCCACCATACCTACCTATTATGGAATTTCCATAGCCATTCCGAGATATATTGCCAAGCAACTTCCACCATTCCATTTTATTATGACACATACCATCATTGTCATATTGTTCTCATATGCATGAGGCATTCATATAGAGTCATATTTTGTTCTAGTATCGAGTTGTAATTCTTGAGTTGTAAGTAAATAAAAGTGCAATGAACATCATTATTACAGCATTGTCCCATGTGAGCAAAGGATGATGGAAGCTATGATTCCCTCACAAGTTGGGATGAGTCTCCGGACCTTAATAAAAAAAAATAGGGCAACGAAGCCCAAACAAAAAAATGAGAGAA
Organism: Aegilops tauschii subsp. strangulata; assembly: GCF_002575655.3. Classification (NCBI taxonomy): domain Eukaryota; kingdom Viridiplantae; phylum Streptophyta; class Magnoliopsida; order Poales; family Poaceae; genus Aegilops; species Aegilops tauschii. The sequence continues at coordinate 293,385,190 of NC_053038.3, forward strand.
AAAGAGAGAAGGGACAGTGTTACTATCCTTTTTCCACACTTGTGCTTTGAAACAGCACCATGTTCTTCATGATAGAGAGTCTCCTATTTTGTCACTTTCATATACTAGTGGGAATTTTTCATTATAGAACTTGGCTTGTATATTCCAATGATGGGCTTCCTCAAATTTTCCTAGGTCTTCATGAGCAAGCAAGTTGGATGCACACCCACTTAGTTTCTTTTTGAGCTTTCTTACACTTATAGCTCTAGTGCATCCGTTGCATGGCAATCCCTACTCACCTGCATTGATATCGATTGATGGGCATCTCCATAGCCCATTAATTTTCCTAGTTGATGTGAGAATTTCTCCTTCTTTTTGTCTTCTCCACAACCGCCATATTCTATTCCACCTATAGTGATATATCCATGGCTGACGCTCATGTATTGCGTTAAAGTTGAAAAGGTTTGAGAACATCAAAAGTATGAAACAATTGCTTGGCTTGTTATCTGGGTTGTGCATGATGAAATACTTTGTGTGATGAAGATGGAGCATATCCAGACTATATGATTTTGTAGGGATAACTTTCTTTGGACATGTTATTTTGAGAAGACATGATTGCTTTATTAGTATGCTTAAAGCATTATTGTTTTTATGTCAATATTAAACTTTTGTTTTGAATCTTATGGATCTGAATGTTCTTTCCACAATAAAGAAGATTGCATTTATAAATATGTTAGGTAGCATTCCACATCAAAAATTCTGTTTTTATCATTTACCTACTTGAGGACAAGCAGGAATTAAGCTTGGGGATACTTGATACGTCTCCAACGTATCTATAATGTTTTATTGTTTCATGCTATTATATTATCTGTTTTGGATGTTTTATATGCATTAATTGAAGGAAATATGCCCTAGAGGCAATAATAAAGTTGTTATTTATATTTCCTTATCTCATGATAAATTTTTATTATTCATGCTAGAATTGTATTAACCGGAAACTTGATACATGTGTGAATACATAGACAAAACAGAGTGTCCCTAGTATGCCTCTACTTGACTAGCTCGTTAATCAAAGATGGTTAAGTTTCCTGGCCATAGACATGTTTTATCATTTGATGAACGAGATCACATCATTAGGAGAATGAAGTGATGGACAAGACCCATCCGTTAGCTTAGCATAATGATCGTTAAGTTTCATTGCTATTGTTTTCTTCATGACTTATACATATTCCTCTGACTACGAGATTATGCAACTCACGAATACCGGAGGAACACCTTGTGTGCTATAAAACGTTACAACGTAACTGGGTGATTATAAAGATGCTCTACATGTGTCTCCGACGGTCTTTGTTGGGTTGGCATAGATCGAGATTAGGATTTGTCATTCCGAGTATCGGAGAGGTATCTCTGGGCCCTCTCGCTAATGCACATCATGATAAGCCTTGCAAGCAATGTGACTAATGAGTTAGTTACGGGATGATGCATTACGGAACGAGTAAAGAGACTTGCCGGTAACGAGATTGAACTAGGTATGAGGATACCGACGATCAAATCTCGGGCAAGTAACATACAGATGACAAAGGGAATAACGTATGTTGTCATTGCGGTTTGACCGATAAAGATCTCCGTAGAATATGTAGGAACCAATATGAGCATCCAGGTTCCGCTATTGGTTATTGATCGGAGATGTGTCTCGGTCATGTCTCCATAGTTCTTGAACCCGTAGGGTCCGCACGCTTAACGTTCGATGTCGATTTGTATTATGAGTTATGTGTTTTGGTGACCGAAGATCGTTCGGAGTCCCGAATGAGATCACGGACATGACGAGGAGTCTCAAAATGGTCAAGAGGTAAAGATTGATATATTGGACGATGATGTTCAGACACCGGAATGGTTCCGAATCGTTTCGGGTATTTTTCGGAGTACCGGGAGGTTACCGGAACCCCCCGGGGGAAGTATTGGGCCTACATGGGCCATAGGGTAGAGAGGGGAGCCTACAGGGGTGGCGCACGCCCCCCTCCAAGGGAGTCTGAATTGGACAAGGAGGAGGGGGCGCGGCCCCCTTTCCCTCTCCCTCTCCTTCCCCTTTCCCCCTCCGTAAGAAAGGAAGGGGCCCGAATAGGACTTGGAGTCCTATTCGGTTTCCCCCCATGGCGCGCCCCTCTATGCCAGTGGCCTCCTCCCCCCCCCCCTCTATATACGGGGGCAGGGGCACCCCATAGCACATCAATTGTTCTTAGCCGTGTGTGGTGCCCCCTCCACAGTTTACTCCTCCGGTCATAGCATCGTAGTGCTTAGGCGAAGCCCTGCGCGGATCACATCACCATCACCGTCACCATGCCGTCGTGCTGACGAAACTCTCCCTCGACCCTCTGCTAGATCAAGAGTTCGAGGGACGTCATCGAGCTGAACGTGTTCTGAACTCGGAGGTGTCGTACGTTTGGTACTTGATCGGTTGGATCGCGAAGATGTTCGACTACATCAACCGCGTTAAACTAATCCTTCCGCTTTCGGTCTACAAGTGTACGTGGACCCACTCTTCCCTTCTCGTTGCTACGCATCTCCTAGATAGATCTTGCGTGATCGTAGGAAATTTTTTGAAATTGCATGCTACGTTCTCCAACAGTGGCATCCGAGCCAGGTCTATGCGTAGATGATATGCACAAGTAGAACACAAAGAGTTCTGGGCGATAATGGTCATACTGGCCACCAATGTCTTATTTTATTCGGCGGTATTGTTGGATGAAGCGGCCAGGAACAACCTTACATGACCACGTTCATCAGACCGAGTCCACCGACAGACATGCAACTTGTTTTGCATAAAGGTCGCTGGCGGGTGTCTCTTTCTCCAACTTTAGTTGAATCGAATTTGACTACGGTCGGTCCTTGTTGAAGGGTAAAACAACACACTTGACGAAAAATCATTGTGGTTTAGATACGTAGGTAAGAACGGTTCTTGCTAGAAGCCCGTAGCAGCCACGTAAAACTTGCAACAACAAAGTAGAGGACGTCTAACTTTTTTGCAGGACATGTTGTGATGTGATATGGTCAAGACATGATGTGATATACGTTATTGTATGAGATGATCATGTTTTGTAAAAGTTATCGGCAACTGGCAGGAGCCTTATGGTTGTCGCTTTATTGTATGAAATGCAATCGCCATGTAATTGCTTTACTTTATCTCTATGCGCTAGCGATAGTTGTAGAAGCAATAGTTGGCGAGATGACAACGACGCTACGATGGAGATCAAGGTGTCAAGCCGGTGACGATGGAGATCATGACGGTGCTTTGGAGATGGAGATCAAAGGCACAAGATGATGATGGCCATATCATGCCACATATTTTTGATTGCAAGTGATGTTTATCTTTTATGCATCTTATTTTGCTTAGTACGTGATGTCGCTTGAAGCTATGTCGGTATTTCCCCAAAGAGGAAGGGATGATGCAGCACAGCGGCGGTAGGTATTTCCCTCAGATATGAAACCAAGGTTATCGAACCAGTAGGAGAACCAAGCAACACAACATAAACAGCCCCTGCACACATATAACAAATCCTCGCAACCCGACGTGTTAAAGGGGTTGTCAATCCCTTCTAGGTGTGGCATCTCAAGATAGGCAAACGGACGTGAAATAAAATTGTAGTAGATTGATAGATCGAACGCCAAATAAAATAAATAAGAATAAATTGCAGCAAGGTATTTTTGTATTTTTAGTTTAATAGATCTGAAAATAAATGCAAGGAAAAAGTAGATCGCAAAGGCAAATATATGAGAAAGAGACCCGGGGGGCGTAGGTTTCACTAGTGGCTTCTTTCGAGAAAAATAGCAAACGGTGGGTGAACAAATTACTATTGGGCAATTGATAGAACTTCAAATACTCATGACGATATCCAGGCAATGATCGTTATATTGGCATCACGTCCAAGATTAGTAGACCGACTCCTGCCTTCATCTACTACTATTACTCCACACATCGACCGCTATCCAGCATGCATCTAGTGTATTAAGTTCATAGAAAAACAGAGTAATGCAATAAGAATGATGACATGATGTAGACAAGATCTATCTATGTAGAGATAGACCCCATCATTTTATCCTTAGTAGCAACAATACATACGTGTCGGTTCCCCTTCTGTCACTGGGATCAAGCACCGTAAGATCGAACCCACTACAAAGCACCTCTTCCGATTGTAAGATAAATAGATCAAGTTGGCCAAACAAGACCCAAATATCAGAGAAGAAATATGAGGCTATAAGCAATCATGCATATAAGAGATCAAAGAAACTCAAATAACTTTCATGGATATAAAAAGATAGATCTGATCGTAAACTCAAAGTTCATCGATCCCAGCAAACACACCGCAAAAGAGTTACATCATATGGATCTCCAAGAGACCATTGTATTGAGAATTCAGAGAGAGATATGAAGCTATCTAGCTACTAACTACGGACCCGAAGGTCTACAAAGAACTACTCACGCATCATCGGAGAGGCACCAATGGAGGTGGTGAACCCCATCTGAGATGGTGTCTAGATTGGATCTGGTGGTTCTGGACTGTACGGCGGCTGGATCAATATTTTGTCGACTCCCCTAGGGTTTTGGGAATATTGGGGTATTTATAGAGCAAAGAGGCGGTCCGGGGGCCACCCGAGGTGGGCACAACCCACCAGGGCGCTCCTGGGCCTCCTGGAGTGCCCTGGTGAGTTGTGCTCTCCTCGAAGCACCCCCAGGCGCAGCCAGGGCCCATTATGTTCCTTCTGGTCCAAAAATATCTCCGTGGAGTTTCGTTGCATTTGGACTCCGTCTGATATTGATTTCGTGCGACGTAAAAAACATGCAGAAAACAGCAACTGGCACTTGGCACTATGTCAATAGGTTAGTACCAAAAATATATATATAATGACTATAAAAGGATTATAAAACATCCAAGATTGATAATATAGCAGCATGGAACAATCAAAAATTATAGATACGTTGGAGACGTATCAGTACGGCAGTAGCATTATAAGATGATCCCTCACTAAATTTCAAGGTATAAGTATTCTCCCTGAGTATGCACCGTTGCGACAGTTTGTCTTGCCGAGACACCAGGTGATGATCGGGTGTGATAAGCTCTATGTTCACATACAACGGGTGTAAGACAGTTTTGCACGTGCAGAATACTCAGGTTAAACTTGACAAGCCTAGCATGTATAGACATGGCCTCGGAACACTGAGACCGCAAGGTCGAACGTGAATCATATAGTAGATATGATCAACATAGAGATGTTCACCATTGAAAACTACTCCATCTCACATGATGATCGGACATGGTTTTGCTGATATGGATCACGTGATCATTTAGATGACTAGAGGGATGTCTATCTAAGTGGGAGTTCTTTAGTAATATGATTAATTGAACTTAATTTATCATGAACTTAGTCCTGATAGTGTTTGCATATCTATGTTGTTGTAGATCAATGTCCCGTGCTACCATTCCCTTGAACTTTAATGCGTTCCTAGAGAAAGCTAAGTTGAAAGATGATGGTAGCAACCACACGGACAGGGTCCATAACTTGAGGATTATCCTCATTGCTGTACAGAATAATTATGTCCTTGAAGCACCGCTAGGTGCAAGACCTGCTGCAGGAGCCACTCCGGACATTATGAACGCCTGGCAAGCTAATTCTGATGACTACTCGATAGTTCAGTGTGCCATGCTTTACGGCTTAGAATCGGGACTTCAAAGACGTTTTGAACGTCATGGAGCATATGAGATGTTCCAGGAGTTGAAGTTAATATTTCAAGCAAATGCCCGAGTTGAGAGATATGAAGTCTCCAACAAGTTCTATAGCTGCAAGATGGAGGAGAACAGTTCTGTCAGCGAACATATACTCAAAATGTCTGGGTATCATAATCACTTGACTCAACTGGGAGTTAATCTTCTAGATGATAGTGTCATTGACAGAGTTCTTCAATCACTACCACGAAGCTATAAAGGCTTCGTGATGAACTATAATATGCAAGGGATGGAAAAGACAATTCCCGAGCTCTTCGCAATGATTAAGGCTGCGGAGGTAGAAATCAAGAAGGAGCATCAAGTGTTGATGGTTAAGAAGACCACTAGTTTCAAGAAAAAGGGCAAAGGTAAGAAGGGGACCTTCAAGAAGAATAGCAAGAAAGTTTCTGCTCCCGGGAAGAAGCCCAAGTCTGGACCTAAGCCTGAAACTGAGTGCTTCTACTGCAAAGGGAATGGTCACTGGAAGCGAAACTACCCCAAGCATTTGGTGGATAAGAAGGATGGCAAAGTGAAAGGCATATTTGATATACATGTTATTGGTGTCTACTACACAACCTTCTTCTTGTAGACGTTGTTGGGCCTCCAAGTGCAGAGGTTTGTAGGACAGTAGCAAATTTCCCTCAAGTGGATGACCTAAGGTTTATCAATCCGTGGGAGGCGTAGGATGAAGATAGTCTCTCTCAAGCAACCCTGCAACCAAATAACAAAGAGTCTCTTGTGTCCCCAACACACCCAATACAATGGTAAATTGTATAGGTGCACTAGTTCGGCGAAGAGATGGTGTTACAAGTGCAATATGGATGGTAGATATAGGTTTTTGTAATCTGAAAATATAAAAACAGCAAGGTAACTAATGATAAAAGTAAGCACAAACGGTATTGCAATGCGTTGAAACAAGGCCTAGGGTTCATACTTTCACTAGTGCAAGTTCTCTCAACAATAATAACATAACTGGATCATATAACTATCCCTCAACATGCAACAAAGAGTCACTCCAAAGTCACTAATAGCGGAGAACAAACGAAGAGATTATTGTAGGGTATGAAACCACCTCAGAGTTATCCTTTCTGATCGATCTATTCAAGAGTCCGTAGAAAAATAACACGAAGCTATTCTTTCCGTTCGATCTATCATAGAGTTCGTACTAGAATAACACCTTAAGACACAAATCAACCAAAACCCTAATGTCACCTAGATACTCCAATGTCACCTCAAGTATACGTGGGTATGATTATACGATATGCATCACACAATCTCATATTCATCTATTCGACCAACACAAAGAACTTCAAATAGTGCCCCAAAGTTTCTAGCAGAGAGTCAAGATGAAAACGTGTGCCAACCCCTATGCGTAAGTTCACAAGGTCACTGAACCCGCAAGTTGATCACCAAAACATACATCAAGTAAATCACCTGAATATCCCATTGTCACCACAGATAAGCACATGCAAGACATACATCAAGTGTTCTCAAATCCTTAAAATCTCAATCCGATAAGATAACTTCAAAGGGAAAACTCAATCCATTACAAGAGAGTAGAGGGGGAGAAACATCATAAGATCCAACTATAATAGCAAAGCTCCCGATACATCAAGATTGTGCCAAAGCAAGAGCACGAGAGAGAGAGAGAGAGAGAGAGAGAGAGATCAAACACATAGCTACTGGTACATACCCTCAGCCCCGAGGGTGAACCACTTCCTCCTCGTCATGGAGAGCGCCGGGATGATGAAGATGGCCACCAGTGAGGGATCCCCACTGCAGCATGGTGCCGGAACAGGGTCCCGATTGGTTTTCGGTGGCAACAGAGGCTTGCGGCGATGGAACTCCCGATCTAGGTTATGTTCTGGAACTTTGGGTATATATAAGAGGTGTTGGAGTTGGGAACAAGTCAGGGGGGTCTCCAAGGCGGCCACGAGGTAGGGGGGCGCACCCAGGAGGTAGGGCGGGCGCGCCCCCACCCTCGTGGGTGCCTGGGGACTCTTCTGGCCCATCTCCGATACTCCGTGGGCTTCTTCTGGTCCAAAAATAATCTCCGTGAAATTTCACGTCAATTGGACACCGTTTGGTTTTCCTTTTCTGCGATACTCAAAAACAAGGAAAAAACAGAAACTGGCATTGGGCTCTAGGTTAATAGGTTAGTCCCAAAAATCATATAAAATAGCATATAAAACATCCTAGAGGGATAATATAATAGCATGGAACAATCAAAAATTATAGATACGTTGGAGACGTATCAAGCATCCCCAAGCTTAATTCCTGCTCGTCCCCGAGTAGGTAAATGATAAAAACAGAATTTTTGATGTGGAATGCTACCTAACATATTTATCAATATAATCTTCTTTATTGTGGCAAGAATATTCAGATCCATAAGATTCAGGACAACAGTTTAATATTGACATAAAAATAATAATACTTCAAGCATACTAACCAAGCAATTATGTCTTCTCAAAATAACATAGCCAAAGAAATCTCATCCCTACAAAATCATATAGTTTGGCCATGCTTCATTTTCGTCACACAAAATGCTCCCATCATGCACAACCCCGATGACAAGCCAAGCAATTGTTTCATACTTTAGTATTCTCAAAAAAATTCAACTTTCACGCAATACATGAGCGTGAGCCATGGATATAGCACTATCGGTGGAATAGAATATAATGATGGAGGTTGTGTGGAGAAGAAAAAAGGAGAAAGTCTCACATCGACGAGGCTAATCAACAGGCTATACAAATTGCTTGATGTCTACTACACAACCTTCTTCTTGTAGACGTTGTTGGGCCTCCAAGTGCAGAGGTTTGTAGGACAGTAGCAAATTTCCCTCAAGTGGATGACCTAAGGTTTATCAATCCGTGGGAGGCGTAGCATGAAGATTGTCTCTCTCAAACAACCCTACAACCAAATAACAAAGAGTCTCTTGTGTCCCCAGCACACCCAATACAATGGTAAATTGTATAGGTGCACTAGTTCGGCGAAGAGATGGTGATACAAGTGCAATATGGATGATAGATATAGGTTTTTGTAATCTGAAAATATAAAAACAGCAAGGTAACTAATGATAAAAGTGAGCGTAAACGGAATTGCAATGCTAGGAAACAAGGCCTAGGGTTCATACTTTCACTAGTGCAAGTTCTCTCAACAATAATAACATAATTCGGTCAAATAACCATCCCTCAACATGCAACAAAGAGTCACTCCAAAGTCACGAATAGTGGAGAACAAACGAAGAGATTATTGTAGGGCACGAAACCACCTCAAAGTTATCCTTTCTGATCGATCTATTCAAGAGTCTGTAGTAAAATAACACAAAGCTATTCTTTCTGTTCGATCTATCATAGAGTTTGTACTAGAGTAACACCTTAAGACACAAATCAACCAAAACCCTAATGTCACCTAGATACTCCAATGTCACCTCAACTATCCGGGGGTATGATTATACGATATGCATCACAGAATCTCAGATTCATCTATTCAACCAACACAAAGAACTTCAAAGAGTGCCCCAAAGTTTCTACCGGAGAGTCAAGACGAAAACGTGTGCCAACCCCTATGCATAGATTCCCAAGGTCACGGAACCCGCAAGTTGATCACCAAAACATACATCAAGTGGATCAATAGAATATCCCATTGTCACCACGGGTATCCCACGCAAGACATACATCAAGTGTTCTCAAATCCTTAAAGACTCAATCTGATAAGATAACTTCAAAGGGAAAACTCAATCCATTACAAGAGAGTAGAGGGGGAGAAACATCATAAGATCCAACTATAATAGCAAAGCTCGCGGTACATCAAGATCGTGCCAAATCAAGAAAACGCGAGAGAGAGAGAGAGAGAGAGAGAGAGAGAGAGAGAGAGAGATCAAACACATAGCTACTGGTACATGCCCTCGGCCCGGAGGGTGAACTACTCCCTCCTCGTCATGGAGAGCGCCGGAATGATGAAGATAGCCACTGGTGTGGGATCCCACCTCCGGCGGGGTGCTGGAACAGGGTCCCGATTGGTTTTTGGTGGCTACAGAGGCTTGCGGCGGTGGAACTCCCGATGTAGGTTATGTTCTGGAAGTTTGGGTATATATAAGAGGTGTTGGCGTCGGGAACAAGTCAGGGGGGTCTCCAAGGTGGCCACGAGGTAGGGGCGCGCCCCCCATCCTCGTGGGTGCCTCGGGACTCTTCTGGCCCATCTCCAATACTCCGTGGGCTTCTTCTCGTCCAAAAATAATCTCCATGAAATTTCAAGTCAATTGGACTCCGTTCGGTTTTCCTTTTCTGCGATACTCAAAAACAAGGAAAAACAGAAACTGGCACTAGGCTCTAGGTTAATAGGTTAGTCCCAAAAATCATATAAAATAGCATATAAATGCATATAAAACATCCTAGATGGATAATATAATAGCATGGAACAATCAAAAATTATAGATACGTTGGAGACGTATCAAGCATCCCCAAGCTTAATTCCTGCTCGTCCTCGAGTAGGTAAATGATAAAAACAGAATTTTTGATGTGGAATGCTACCTAACATATTTATCGATGTATCTTCTTTATTGTGGTGAGAATATTCAGATCCATAAGATTCAGGACAACAGTTTAATATTGACATAAAAATAATAATACTTCAAGCATACTAACCAAGCAATTATGTCTTCTCAAAATAACATAGCCAAAGAAAGCTCATCCCTACAAAATCATATAGTTTGTCCATGCTTCATTTTCGTCACACAAAATGCTCCCATCATGCAGAACCCCGATGACAAGCCAAGCAATTGTTTCATACTTTAGTATTCTCAAACTTTTTCAACTTTCACGCAATACATGAGCATGAGCCATGGATATAGCACTATGGGTGGAATAGAATATAATGATGGAGGTTGTGTGGAGAAGACAAAAAGGAGAAAGTCTCACATCGACGAGGCTAATCAACAGGCTATGGAGATGCCCATCAATTGATGTCAATGCGAGGAGTAGGGATTGCCATGCAACGGATGCACTAGAGCTATAAATGTATGAAAGCTCAACAAAAGAAACTAAGTGGGTGTGCATCCAACTTTCTTGCTCACGAAGACCTAGGGCATTTGAGTAAGCCCATTGTTAGAATATACAAGCTAAGTTCTATAATGAAAAATTCCCACTAGTATATGAAAGTGACAAAATAAGAGACTCTCTATCATAAAGATCATGGTACTACTTTTAAGCACAAGTGTGGAAAAAGGATAGTAGCATTGTCCCTTCTTTTCTTTTATTTTTTTGGGCCTTCGTTTTTTTTATTTGACCTTTCTTTTTTTTTCTTTTTTTTCTTTTTTTTATTTGGCCTTCCCCTTTTTTGGTCTTTCTCTTTTTTCATGGGATATGCTCTATTAATGATGATCATCACACTTTTATTTATTTACAACTCAATGATTACAACTCGATACTAGAACAAAACATGACTCTATATGAATGCCTCCGGCGGTGTACCAGGATGGGCAATGAAACAAGAGTGACATGTATGAAAATTTATGCATGGTTGCCTTGCCACAAATACGATGTCAACTACATGATCATGCAAGGCAATATGACAATGATGAAGCGTGTCATAATAAATGAAACGGTGGAAAGTTGCATGGCAATATATCTCGGAATGGCTATGGAAATGCCATAATAGGTAGGTATGGTGGCTGTTTTGAGGAAGATATAAGGAGGCTTATGTGTGATAGAGTGTATCATATCACGGGGTTTGGATGCACCGGCGAAGTTTGCACCAACTCTCAAGGTGAGAAAGGGCAACGCACGGTACCGAAGAGGCTAGCAATGATGGAAGGGTGAGAGTGCGTACAATCCATGGACTCAACATTAGTCATAAAGAACTCACACACTTATTGCAAAAATATACAAGTCATCAAAACCAAGCACTACGCACATGCTCCTAGGGGAATAGATTGGTAGGAAAAGACCATCGCTCGTCCCCGACCGCCACTCATAAGGAGGACAATCAAAGAAACACCTCATGCTTCAAATTTGTCACACATCGGTTACCATACGTGCATGCTACGGGACTTGCAAACCTTAACACAAGTATTTCTCAATTTCACAATTACTCAACTAGCACGACTCTAATATCACCATCTTTATATCTCAAAACAATCATTAAGTATCAAACTTCTCATAGTATTCAATGCACTCTATATGGAAGTTATTATTATACCCGTCTTGGATGCCTATCATATTAGGACTGATTTTATAACCAAAGCAAATTACCATGCTGTTCTAAAAGACTCCCAAAATAATATAAGTGAAGCATGAGAGATCAATTATTTCTATAAAATAAAACCACCACCGTTCTCTAAAAAGATATAAGTGAAGCACTAGAGCAAATGACAAACTACTCCAAAAGATATAAGTGAAGATCAATGAGTAGTCGAATAATTATGTAACTATGTGAAGACTCTCTAACATTTAAGAATTTCAGATCTTGGTATTTTATTCAAACAGCAAGCAAAAAAAGAAAATAAAATGACGCTCCAAGAAAAACACATATCATGTGGTGAATAAAAATATAGCTCCAAGTAAAGTTACCGATGAACGAAGACGAAAGAGGGGATGCCTTCCGGGGCATCCCCAAGCTTAGGCTCTTGGTTGTCCTTTAATATGACCTTGGGGTGCCTTGGGCATCCCCAAGGTTAGGCTCTTGCCACTCCTTATTCCATAGTCCATCGAATCTTTACCCAAAACTTGAAAACTTCACAACAGAAAACTCGTAAGCTCCGTCAGTATAAGAAAATAAATCACCACTTAGGTACTGTTGTGAACTCATTCTAAGTTCATATTAGTGTAATATCTACTTTATTCCAACTTCTCTATGTTTCATACCCTCCGATACTACTCATAGATTCATCAAAATAAGTAAACAACACAATGAAAACAGAATATGTCAAAAACAGAACAGTCTGTAGTAATCTGTATCATTCGAATACTTCTGGAACTCCAAAAATTCTGAAATAAATTGGTGGACATGAGGAATTTTTCTATTAATCATCTTCAAAAATAATCAACCTAAAAGCACTCTCCAGTAAAAAAATGGCAGCTAATCTCGTGAGCGCAAAGTTTCTGTTTTTTACAGCAAGATCACAAAGACTTCACCCAAGTCTCCCCAAAGGTTCTACTTGGCACAAACACTAATTAAAACATAAAACCACATCTAAACAGAGGCTATATGAATTATTTATTACTAAACAGGAGCAAAAAGCAAAGAACAAAAGTAAAGTTGGGTTGCCTCCCAACAAGCGCTAATGTTTAACGCCCCTAGCTAGGCATGATGATTTCAATGATGCTCACATAAAAGATAAGAATTGAAACATAAAGAGAGCATCATGAAGAATATGACTAGCACATTTAAGTCTAACCCACTTCCTATGCATAGGGATTTTGTGAGCAAATAATTGATGGGAACAAGAATCAACTAGCATAGGAAAGCACAACAAGCATAACTTCAAGATTTTAAGCACATAGAGAGGAAACTTGATATTATTGCAATATGTAGAAGCATATGATCCTCTCTCATAATAATTTTCAGTAGCATCATGAATGAATTCAACCATATAACCAGCACATAAAAGCATTCTTTTCATGATCTACTTGCATAGAAATTTTACTACTCTCCACATAAGCAAATTTATTCTCCTCAATAGTAGTGGGAGGCAAAATAACTATCATGTGAAGCATAATCCAATTGAAAATTAAAATCATGATGACAAGTTTCATGGTTATCTTTATTCTTTATAACATACGTGTCATCACAATAATCATCATAAATAGGAGGCATGCTTTCATCATAATAAATTTGTTCATCAAAACTTGGGGGACTAAACATATCATCTTCATCAAACATAGCATCCCCAAGCTTGTGGCTTTGTATATCATTAGCATCATGGGTATTCAAAGAATTCATACTAAAAACATTGCAATCATGATCATCATTCACATATTCTATGCCAAGCATTCTATGTAATTCTTCTTCTAGTACTTGAGCACAATTTTCCTTTCCATCCTTTTCACGAAAGACATTAAAAAGATGAAGCATATGAGGCAACCTTAATTCCATTTTTTGTAGTTTTATTTTATAGACTAAACTAGTGATAAAACAAGAAACTAAAAGATTCGATTGCAAGATCTAAAGATATACCTTCAAGCACTCACCTCCCCGGCAACGGCGCCAGAAATCGCTTGATGTCTACTACACAACCTTCTTCTTGTAGACGTTGTTGGGCCTCCAAGTGCAGAGGTTTGTAGGACAGTAGAAAATTTCCCTCAAGTGGATGACCTAAGGTTTATCAATCCGTGGGAGGCGTAGGATGAAGATTGTCTCTCTCAAACAACCCTGCAACCAAATAACAAAGAGTCTCTTGTGTCCCCAACACACCCAATACAATGGTAAATTGTATAGCTGCACTAGTTCGGCGAAGAGATGGTGATACAAGTGCAATATGGATGGTAGATATAGGTTTTTGTAATCTGAAAATATAAAAACAGCACGGTAACTAATGATAAAAGTGAGCACAAACGGTATTGCAATGCGTTGAAACAAGGCCTAGGGTTCATACTTTCACTAGTGCAAGTTCTCTCAACAATAATAACATAACTGGATCATATAACTATCCCTCAACATGCAACAAAGAGTCACTCCAAAGTCACTAATAGCGGAGAACAGACAAAGAGGTTATTGTAGGGTACGAAACCACCTCAAAGTTATCCTTTCTGATCGATCTATTCAAGAGTCCGTAGTAAAATAACACAAAGCTATTCTTTCCGTTTGATCTATCATAGAGTTCGTACTAGAATAACACATTAAGACACAAATCAACCAAAACCCTAATGTCACCTAGATACTCCAATGTCACCTCAAGTATCCGTGGTATGATTATATGGTATGCATCACACAATCTCAGATTCATCTATTCAACCAACACAAAGAACTTCAAAGAGTGCCCCAAAGTTTCTAGCAGAGAGTCAAGATGAAAACGTGTGCCAACCCCTATGCGTAAGTTCACAAGGTCACTGAACCCGCAAGTTGATCACTAAAACATACATCAAGTAAATCACGTGAATATCCCATTGTCACCACAGATAAGCACATGCAAGACATACATCAAGTGTTCCCAAATCCTTAAAGACTCAATCCGATAAGATAACTTCAAAGGGAAAAGTCAATCCATTACAAGAGAGTAGAGGGGGAGAAACATCATAAGATCCAACTATAATAGCAAAGCTCGCGATACATCAAGATCGTGCCGAATCAAGAACACGAGGGGGAGAGATCAAACACATAGCTACTGGTACATACCCTCAGCCCCGAGGGTGAACTACTTCCTCCTCGTCATGGAGAGCGCCGGGATGATGAAGATGGCCACTGGTGAGGGATCCCCCCTCCGACAGGGTGTCGGAACAGGGTCCCGATTGGTTTTTGGTGGCAACAGAGGCTTGCAGCGGCGGAACTCCCGATCTAGGTTATGTTCTGGAAGTTTGGGTATATATAAGAGGTGTTGGCGTCGGGAACAAGTCAGGGGGTCTCCGAGGCGGCTACGAGGTAGGGGCGCTCCCAGGGGGTAGGGCGCGCCCCCCACCCTCGTGGGTGCCTCGGGACTCTTCTGGCCCATCTCCGATACTCCGTGGGCTTCTTCTGGTCCAAAAATAATCTCCGTCAAATTTCAGGTCAATTGGACTCCGTTTGGTTTTCCTTTTCTGCGATACTCAAAAACAAGGAAAAAATAGAAACTAACACTAGGCTCTAGGTAAATAGGTTAGTCCCAAAAATCATATAAAATAGCATATAAATGCATATAAAACATCCTAGATGGATAATATAATAGCATGGAACAATCAAAAATTATAGATATGTTGGAGACGTATCAGTTATTGATGTGTACCTTACTAATGCTCGTAGTAGCGCCTGGGTATTTGATACTGGTTCTGTTGCTCATATTTGCAACTCGAAACAGGGGCTACGGATTAAATGAAGATTGGCCAAGGATGAGGTGACGATGCGTATCAGAAATGATTCCAAGGTCGATGTGGTCGTCGTCGGCACGCTACCTCTACATCTACCTTCGGGATTAGTTTTAGACCTGAATCATTGTTATTTGGTGCCAGCGTTGAGCATGAACATTATATCTGGATCTTGTTTGATGCGAGATGGTTATTCATTTAAATCAGAGAATAATGGTTGTTCTATTTATATGAGTAATATGTTTTATGGTCATGCACCCTTGATGAGTGGTCTATTTTTGTTGAATCTCGATCGTAGTGATACACATATTCATAATATTGATGCCAAAAGATGCAAAGTTAATAATGATAGTGCAACTTATTTGTGGCACTGCCGTTTAGGTCATATTGGTGTAAAGCACATGAAGAAACTCCATGCAGATGGGATTTTGGAATCACTTGATTATGAATGACTTGATGCTTGCGAACCATGCCTGATGGGCAAGATGACTAAGACTCCGTTCTACGGAACAATGGAGCAAGCGACTGACCAATTGGAAATAATACATACTGATGTATGCGGTCCGATGAGTGTTGAGGCTCACGGCGGGTATCGTTATTTTCTGACCTTCACAGATGATTTAAGCAGATATGGGTATATCTACTTAATAAACATAAGTATGAAACATTTGAAAAGTTCAAAGAATTTTAGAGTGAAGTAGAAAATCATCGTAACAAGAAAATAAAATTTCTACGATCTGATCGCAGAGGCGAATATTTGAGTTAGGAGTTTTGTCTTCATTTGAAACAATGTGGAATAGTTTTGCAACTCACACCACCTGGAACACCATGGCATAATGGTGTGTCCGAACATCGTAACCGTACTTTATTAGATATGGTACGATCTATGATGTCTCTTACCGATTTACCACTATCATTTTGGGGTTATTCTTTAGAGACAGCCGCATTCACGTTAAATAGGGCACCATCTAAATACGTTGAGACGACACCATATGAACTGTGATTTGGCAAGAAACCTAAGTTGTCGTTTCTTAAAGTTTGGGGTTGCGATGCTTATGTGAAAAAGCTTCAGCCTAATAAGCTCGAACCCAAATCGGAGAAGTGCATCTTCATAGGATACCCAAAAGAAACTGTTGGGTACACCTTCTATCACAGATCCGAAGGCAAGATATTTGTTGCTAAGAATGGATCCTTTCTAGAGAAGGAGTTTCTCTCGAAAGAAGTGAGTGGGAGGAAAGTAGAACTTGATGAGGTAGTTGTACCTTCTCTCGAATTGGAAAGTGGTACATCACAGAAATTGGTTCTAGTGATGCTTACACCAATTAGTGAGGAAACTAATGATGATGATCATGAAACTTCAGATCAAATTACTACCAAACCTCGTAGATCAACCAGAGTATGTTCCGCACCAGAGTGGTACGGAAATCCTGTTCTGGAAGTCATGTTACTAGACCATGACAAACCTACGAACTATAAGGAAGCGATGATGAGCCCAGATTCCGCGAAATGGCTTGAGGCCATGAAATCTGAGATGGGATCCATGTATGAGAACAAAGTATGGACTTTGGTTGACTTGCCCAATGATCGGCAAGCCATAGAAAAAAAAATGGATCTTCAAGAAGAAGACTGACGCTAACGGTAATGTTACTGTCTACAAAGCTCGACTTGTTGTGAAAGGTTTTCGAAAAGTTCAAGGAGTTGACTACAATGAGACCTTCTCACCTGTAGTGATGCTTAAGTCTGTTCGAATCATGTTAGCAATTGCCGCATTTTATGATTATGAAATTTGGCAAATGGATGTCAAAACTGCATTCCTTAATGGATTTCTTAAAGAAGAGTTGTATATGATGCAACCAGAAGGTTTTGTCGATCCTAAAGGTGCTAACAAAGTATGCAAGCTCCAGTGATCCATTTATGGACTGGTGCAAGCCTCTCAGAGTTGGAATATACGCTTTGATAGTGTGATCAAAGCATATGGTTTTATACAGACTTTTGGAGAACCTGTATTTACAAGAAAGTGAGTGGGAGCTCTTTAGCATTTCTAATATTATATGTGGATGACATATTGTTGATTGGAAATGATATAGAATTTCTGGATAGCATAAAAGGATACTTGAATAAGAATTTTTCAATTAAGGACCTCGGTGAAGCTGCTTATATATTTGGCATCAAGATCTATAGAGATAGATCAAGACGCTTAATTGGACTTTCACAAAGCACATACCTTGATAAAGTTTTGAAGAAGTTCAAAATGGATCAGTCAAAGAAAGGGTTCTTGCCTGTGTTACAAGGTGTGAAGTTGAGTCAGACTCAATGCCCGACCACTGCAGAAGATAGAGAGAAAATGAAAGTCATTCCCGATGTCTCAGCCATAGGTTCTATCATTTATGCAATGCTATGTACCAGACCTGATGTGTGCCTTGCTATAAGTTTAGCAAGGAGGTACCAAAGTAATCCAGGAGTGGATCACTGGACAGCAGTCAAGAACATCCTGAAATACCTAAAAAGGACTAAGGATATGTTTATCGTTTATGGAGGTGACAAAGAACTTGTCGTAAATGGGTACGTCGATGCTAGCTTTGACACTGATCTGGATGACTCTAAGTCGCACATCGGATACGTATTTATATTGAATGGTGGAGCTGTCAATTGGTGCAGTTCCAAGCAGAGCATCGTGGCGGGATCTGCGTGTTAAGTGGAGTACATAGCTGCTTCGGAAGCGGCAAATGAAGGAGTCTGGATGAAGGAGTTCATATCCAATCTAGGTGTAATACCTAGTGCATCGGGTCCAATGAAAATCTTTTGTGAAAATACTGGAGCAATTGTCTTAGCAAAGGAATCCAGATTTCACAAGAGAACCAAACACATCAAGAGACGCTTCAACTCCATCCGCGATCAAGTCAAGGAGGGAGACATAGAGATTTGCAAAATACATACAGATCTGAATGTTGTAGACCCGTTGAGTAATCCTCTTCCACGAGCAAAACATGATCAACACCAAGACTCCATGGTTGTTAGAATCATTACAATGTAATCTGGATTATTGACTCTAGTGCAAGTGGGAGACTGAAGGAAATATACCCTAGAGGCAATAATAAAGTTGTTATTTATATTTCCTTATATCATGATAAATGTTTATTATTCATGCTAGAGTTGTATTAACCGAAAACTTGATACATGTGTGAATACATAGACAAAACAGAGTGTCCCTGGTATGTCTCTACTTGACTAGCTCGTTAATCAAAGATGGTTAAGTTTCCTGACCATAGACATGTGTTGTCATTTGATGAACGAGATCACATCATTAGGTGAATGATATGATGGACAAGACCCATCCGTTAGCTTAACATAATGATCATTAAGTTTTATTGCTATTGCTTTCTTCATGACTACTACATATTCCTCTAACTATGAGATTATGCAACTCCCAAATACCGGAGGAACACCTTGTGTGCTATCAAATGTCACAACGTAACTGGGTGATTATAAAGATGCTCTATAGGTGTCTCCGAAGGTGTTTGTTGGGTTGGCATAGATCGAGATTAGGATTTGTCACTCCGAGTATCGGAGAGGTATCTCTAGGCCCTCTCGGTAATGCACATCATGATAAGCCTTGCAAGAAATTTGACTAATGAGTTAGTTACAGGATGATGCATTACGGAACGAGTAAAGAGACTTTCCGGTAACGAGATTGAACCAGGTATGAGGATACCGACGATCGAATCTTGGGCAAGTAACATACCGATGACAAAGGGAATAACGTATGTTCTCATTGCGGTTTGACCGATAAAGATCTTCATAGAATATGTAGGAACCAATATGAGCATCCAGGTTCTGCTATTGGTTATTGACCGGAGATGTGTCTCGGTCATGTCTACATAGTTCTCAAACCCGTAGGGTCCGCACGCTTAACGTTCGATGACGATTTGTATTATGAGTTATGTGTTTTGGTGACCGAAGATTGTTTGGAGTCCTGGATGAGATCATGGACATGATGAGGAGTCTCTAAATGGTCGAAAGGTGAAGATTGATATATTGGATGATGATATTCAGACACCGGAATGGTTCCGGATCGTTTCGGGTATTTTTCGAAGTACCGGGAGGTTACCGGAACCCCCGGGGGAAGTATTGGGCCTGCATGGGCCATAGGGGAGAGAGAGGGGAGCCCGCAAGGGTGGCGCGCACCCCCATCCAAGGGAGTCCGAATTGGACAAGGAGGAGGGGGCGCGGCCCCCTTTCCCTCTCCCTCTCACTCTCCTTTCCCTTTCCCCCTTCGTAAGAAAGGAAGGGGGCCGAATAGGACTTGGAGTCCTATTCGGTTTCCCCCCATGGCGCGCCCCTCTAGGCCGGCGGCCTCCTACCCTCCTCCATTATATACGGGGGCAGGGGGCACCCCATAGCACATCAATTGTTATTAGCCGTGTGCGGTGCCCCCCTCCACACTTTACTCCTCCGGTCATAGCGTCGTAGTGCTTAGGCGAAGCCCTGCGCGGATTACATCACCGTCACCGTCACCACGCCGTCGTGCTGACAAAACTCTCCCTCGACCCTCTGCTAGATCAAGATTTTGAGGGACGTCATCGAGCTGAACGTGTGCTGAACTCGGAGGTGCCGTACATTCGGTACTTGATCGGATCGCGAAGACGTTCAACTACATCAACCGCGTTAAACTAACGCTTCCGCTTTCGGTCTATGAGGGTACGTGGACACACTCTTCCCCTCTCATTGCTTTGCATCTCCTAGATAGATCTTGCGTGATCGTAGGAAATTTTTTGAAATTGCATGCTATGTTCCCCAACATTAATATGCTATTTTATATTATTTTTGGGACTACCCTATTAACCCAGAGCAAAGTGCCAGTTTTTGGGTTTTTTCCTTGTTTTTGACTTCTATAGAAAAGAAATATCAAAATGAGTCCAAATGGAATAAAACGTTACGATGATTTTTCTTGGACCAGAAGACACCTACGTGACTTGGAGAGCGGGCCAGAAGAGTCCCTAGAAGGCCACAAGCCTCTAGGACGCACCCTAGGGGGGCACGCCCAGAGGGCTTGTGGGCCCCTCGGGAGTCCTCCAACCCTAGTTCCACTTCTATATATTCTCAAATATTCCCCGAACATCAGAAGCGTCCACCAAAATACTTTTCCGCCATCGGAAGCCTCTGTTCCCGTGAGATCCCATCTTGGGGCCTATTCCGGCACCCTGCCGAAGGGGGACTCGATCATGGAGGGCCTCTACATCAACCTTGGTGCCCTTCTGATGAAGTGTGAGTAGTTTACCACAGATCTACGGGTCCATAGCTAGTAGCTAGATGGCTTCTTCTCTCTCTTTGTTCTTCAATTCAATGTTCTCCTCGGTGTTCTTGGAGTTCTACCCAATGTAATACTCTTTTGCCGTGCATTTGTTGAGATCCATTGAATTGTGGATTTATGATCATATTACCTATGAATATTATTTGAGTCTTCTCTGAACTCTTTTATGCATGATTAATATATCTTTGTATTTCTCTTCGAACTATCGGTTTGGTTTCGCCAACTAGATTGGTTTTTCTTGCAATGGGAGATGTGCTTAGTTTTGGGTTCAATCTTGCGGTATCCTCACCCAGTGACATAGTAGGGGTAGCGAGGCATGTATTGTATTGTTGCCATCAAGGATTAAAAGATGGGTTTACATCATATTTCTTGAGTTTATCTCTCTACATCATGTCATCTTACTTAAGGCGTTACTCCATTCTTATGAACTTAATACTCTAAATGCATGCTGGATAGCAGTCGATGTGTGGAGTAATATTTGTAGATGCAGGCAGGAGTCGACCTACTTGTCATGGACGTGATGCCTATATTCATGATCATTGCCTTAGATATCATCATAACTTTGCGCTTTTCTATCAATTGCTCAACAGTAACTTGTTTACCCACCGTATGTTTTTTTCAAGAGAGAAGCCTCTAGTGAAACCTATGGCCCCCGGGTCTATTTTTCATAATATATTTTCAGATCTATAAACCAAAAAACACTAAAATACCTTGCTACAATTTATTTATATTTACTTTAGTTTGCTCTTTTATTTATCTTTTATACCTATCTCTATTAGATCTCACTCCTGTTCCTGACTGTGAAGGGATTGACAACCCCTTTTTCGCATTGTGTGCAAGTGTTTGCTAGTTTGTGCAGGTGCATATATTGGAGACTTGCTTGTGCCTCCTACTGGATTGATACCTTGGTTCTTAACTAAGGGAAATACTTATCTCTACTTTGCTGCATCACCCTTTCCTCTTCAAGGGAAAAATCAATGCAAGCTCAAGAAGTAGCAGGGTACCCGGAAGTACCCTTGCCTCCGTCATCATCATCTTCATCCTTGTCTCCAGAGGAATCTTGCGGCATCTCTTGCTTCAGGAGTCGGCACTCTTGAGTGGTGTACTTGGGCAAAATCAAATAGCCCTCATCGTCTTTCTTCGTATGGATCTGACAGGGTTGGTCGAGGATGTCACTCTTCATGGCGACTTGCTTCTTCCCCTTCCAATTTTTCTTTTGCTTTTGGGAGCCCTTGTTTTTGCCTTGGCCGGCCAGAGCCGCAGCCTCGGCGCTCCCTCCAGCATCGCCTTCCACTTGTGTTTCTTGCCCTTGTTATCCGACTGATGAGCATCGCCTGCTCAGCTTTTGCCGCTCCTCAGTCGGTCTTCCTCTTCACTGTTGGCGTACCGGTTGGCTATCTCCATAGCCTCACTGAGAGTCAAGGTCTCAGTTCGGCCGAACTTCATGTTCAGCTCCCGGTATCTCAGACCGGCCTTGAAGGTGCAGATTGCCTGGTGCTCGGTGACGTTCTCCGCCGTATTGTGTAGGTGGTCCACCGCTGAATGAACTCACGGAGAGTCTCATTCTGCTTCTGCATGCAGTGCTGCAGCTCGGCTAGGCCACCCGGTCTCATGTAAGTGCCTTGAAAAGTCTTGACGAATACTCTCGCCAAGTCGTCCCAACAGAATAAGCTACCTGGCGGGAGTTGTGTAAGCCAGGACCGAGCGGAGCCTTCTAGCATCAGCGGCAAATGCTTAATGTCCACATTGTCGTTGCCGCCGTCGATCTGGACTGCCACTCGGTAATCTTCCAGCCATATCTCAGGCTTCGACTCACTGGTGAATTTGCTGATTCCCATGGCCAACCTGAAGTTTTTGGGTATCTCAGCTGCTCGTATGTAACGGCTGAAGCACTCGGGACATGGGGGTACGGAACCACTCGGTACATCATGATCTTGGCCTTCCCGCAGGGCCCAACCTCTGTCGACCAGGTTCTGAGCGAGAACGGATCATGCGTTGAACAGCGGGTCTCGAGTATCTCTCGAGGGACGAGTAGGACTCGACCTGCGGTCATCGTCGTGTGTCCGCCAGTCGTCGTAGGGCTGGCGCCCGTATGCATCGTCTCATGGTGGTGGCATCAGGGCGCGATCGTAGTCGTCGTTATGCCGGGGCAACGCAACTCGATCACGCTTCCGATATTCATGACGATCTATGGAGGAGGAAGTGGCTCGGCGCCTGCCTGAGCCGAGTGGTCTATGAGCCGACTGAATGGTCTCCGCGCGCACGTATGCGCTATGGATCCGGTCTCTGGATCGGGACACCGCCGCATTATGCGACAGTGTTGTCTTGAGGAGCGTCTGGATGTGCCGAATCCCTTCACCGGCTGAAGAGCTAGAGGGCTGGATGGAATCTGCTATCCGAGTGGTGTCTGCTAGATTTTGTAGTGGAGTACTAAGGACTTGATACTTACAAGGCTGGTAACTCAAGTAGAGCCGACGCTTGTGCCAACTGGAACTGGGCTGATGGCGCTCGCATTTGTCCAGCTCCCTCTGAAGCCGTTTGAGGCGAACGTGCCCGGCCAAGGTAGCAAGGCGGGTCGATTCCATGGCCAATGCCTCGGGTGTCGTCCCCGTGATGGGCGTGTTGACAAGTTGGTCGTTCCCATGACGGAGCTCGTCCCGCTGCTCCCGGGTGAGAGCTTGGGGCATGTACGGTTCATGGCACGCGGCACGGCCGTTAGTGCTGTCGTATGATGCCCCTGCGCAGCCGCTCTGAGCCTCCGTGCACCCAGGGGGCATGTGGCGCTCGGAGTTGTCCGCCATGAGAATTTCGGCGGTCGACTCGATGCTTTCGCATTCGGACACCTCAGAGGAATCACCGAGTGACCCACTGCAGAGGGCGGGCTCGTCAAACTTGGGGGCCTCCACATGTTCAGCTGCAGCCTGGGTGGCCACAGCATGCTTGATCCAGAGTTGTAGCCACGAGCGCCTGGAACGCTTGCCGCGACGCGCGATGGTACGGCGAGTGGCCACTCAGTACGGAGCCGAGGTCTGTCGGAGAAGGACTCCGTTGGTCGATGCGCGGAAATGCGTCGCATGTTGGGGAACGTAGCAGAAATTCAAAATTTTCTACGCATCACCAAGATCAATCTATGGAGTTTACTAGCAACGAGAGGGAAGGAGTGCATCTACATACCCTTGTAGATCGCGAGCAGAAGCGTTCAAGAGAACGGGGTTGATGGAGTTGTACTCGTCGTGATCCAAATCACCGATGATCCTAGCGCCGAACGGACGGCACCTCCATGTTCAACACACGTATGGAGCAGCGACGTCTCCTCCTTCTTGATCCAGCAAGGGGGGAGGAGAGATTGATGGAGATCCAGCAGCACGACGGCGTGGTGGTGGAAGTAGCGGGATTCCAACAGGGCTTCGCCAAGCGCTGCGGGAGGAGGGAGATGTGTCACGGGAGGGAGAGGGAGGCGCCAGGGCTTGGGGTTTGCTGCCCTCCATTCCCCCCACTATATATAGGGCCAAGGGAGAGGGGGGCGCAGCCTTGGCCCTTCCTCCAAGGAAGGGTGCGGCCAGGGAGGAGTCCATCCTCCCCAAGGCACCTAGGAGGTGCCTTCCCCCTTTAGGACTCTCCCTTTATCTTATCTCTTGGCGCATGGGCCTCTTGGGGCTGGTTCCCTTGGCCCATATAGTCCAAGGCGCACACCCCACAGCCCATGTGCCCCCCCGGGGCATGTGGACCCCTTGGTGGACCCCCGGACCCCTTTCGGCACTCCCGGTACAATACCGATAATGCGCGAAACTTTTCCGGCGACCAAAACAAGACTTCCCATATATAAATCTTTACCTCCGGACCATTCCGGAACTCCTCGTGACGTCCGGGATCTCATCCGGGACTCCGAACAACTTTCGGGTTACCGCATACTAATATCTCTACAACCCTAGCGTCACCGAACCTTAAGTGTGTAGACCCTACGGGTTCGGGAGACACGCAGACATGACCGAGACGACTCTCCGGTCAATAACCAACAGCGGGATCTGGATACCCATGTTGGCTCCCACATGCTCCTCGATGATCTCATCGGATGAACCACGATGTCGAGGATTCAATCAATCCCGTATACAATTCCCTTTGTCTACTGGTATAATACTTGCCCGAGATTCGATCGTCGGTATCCCGATACCTTGTTCAATCTCGTTACCGGCAAGTCTCTTTACTCGTTCCGTAACACATCATCCCGTGATCAACTCCTTGGTCACATTGTGCACATTATGATGATGTCCTACCGAGTGGGCCCAGAGATACCTCTCCGTTTACATAGAGTGACAAATCCCAGTCTCGATTCGTGCCAACCCAACAGACACTTTCGGAGATACCTGTAGTGCACCTTTATAGCCACCCAGTTACGTTGTGACGTTTGGTACACCCAAAGCATTCCTACGGTATCCGGGAGTTGCACAATCTCATGGTCTAAGGAAATGATACTTGACATTAGAAAAGCTCTTAGCAAACGAACTACACGATCTTGTGCTAGGCTTAGTATTGGGTCTTGTCCATCACATCATTCTCCTAATGATGTGATCCCGTTATCAACGACATCCAATGTCCATGGTCAGGAAACCGTAACCATCTATTGATCAACGAGCTAGTCAACTAGAGGCTTACTAGGGACATGGTGTTGTCTATGTATCCACACATGTATCTGAGTTTCCTATCAATAAAATTCTAGCATGGATAATAAACGATTATCATGAACAAGGAAATATAATAATAACCAATTTATTATTGCCTCTAGGGCATATTTCCAACAGTCTCCCACTTGCACTAGAGTCAATAATCTAGTTCACATCACCATGTGATTAACACTCACAGGTCACATCACCATGTGACTAACATCCAAAGAGTTTACTAGAGTCAACAATCTAGTTCACATCACTATGTGATTAACACTCAATGAGTTCTGGTTTGATCATGTTATGCTTGTGAGAGAGGTTATTAGTCAACGGGTCTGAACCTTTCAGATCCGTGTGTGCTTTACAAATATCTATGTCATCTTGTGGATGCTACCACGCGCTACTTGGAGCCATTTCAAATAACTGCTCTACTATACGAATCCGGTTTACTACTCAGAGTCATCCGGATTAGTGTCAAAGTTCGCATCGACGTAACCCTTTACGATGAACTCCTTTTCACCTCCATAATCGAGAAAATTCCTTAGTCCACTAGATACTAAGGATAAGTTCGACCGTTGTCATGTGATCCATTCCCGAATCACTATTGTACCCCTTGACCAACTCATGGCAAGGCACACTTCATGTGCGGTACACAGCATAGCATACTGTAGAGCCTACGTCTAAAGCATAGGGGACGACCTTCGTCCTTTCTCTCTCTTCTGCTGTGGTCAGGTCTTGAGTCTTACTCAATACTCACAACTTGTAACACAGCCAAGAACTCCTTCTTTGCTGATCTATTTTGAACTCTTTCAAAATCATGTCAAGGTGTGCGTTCTTTGAAAGTATCATCAGGCGTCTTGATCTATCTCTATAGATCTTGATGCCCAATATGTAAGCAGCTTTATCCAGATCTTCCCTTGAAAAACTCCTTTCAAACAACCCTTTATGCTTTCCAAAAATTCTACATCATTTCAGATCAACAATATGTCATTCACATATACTTATCAGAAATGTTGTAGCGCTCCCACTCACTTTATTGTAAATACAAGTTTCTAACAAACTTTGTATAAACCCAAAAACTTTGATCACTCCATCAAAGCGTATATTCTGACTCCGAGATGCTTGCTCTAGTCCATGGAAGGATCGCTGGAGCTAGCATACCTTTTAGCATCCTTAGGATCGACAAAACCTTTCTGATTGTATCACATACAACCTTTCCTTACGAAAACTGGTAAGGAAACTTGTTTTGACATCCATCTACCAGATTTCATAAATGCAGCTAATGCTAACATGATTCCGACGGACTTAAGCATCGCTACGGATGAGAAAATCTCATCGTAGTCAACTCCTTGAACTTGTGAAAATTCTCTTTGCCACAAGTCGAGCTTCATAGACGGTAACATTACCGTCCATGCCCGTCTTCTTCTTAAAGATCCATTTATCTCAATGGCTTGCCGATCATCGGGCAAGTTCACCAAAGTCCATGCTTTGTTCTGATACATGGATCCTATCTCGGATTTCATGGCTTTTAACCATTTGTCAGAATATGGGCCCACCATCGCTTCTCCATAGCTCGTAGGTTCAGTATTGTCTAACAACATGATATCTAAGACAGGATTACCGTACCACTCAGGAGTAGTACATATCCTTGTCGACCTACGAGGTTTGCTAGTGACTTGATCCGAAGTTTCATGATCACTATCATAAGCTTCCACTTCAATTGGTGTAGGTGCCACAGGAACAACTTCCTGTGCCCTGCTACACACTAGTTGAAATGACGGTTCAATAACCTTATCAAGTCTCCACCATCCTCCCACTCAATTCTTTTCGAGAGAAACTTTTCCTCGAGAAAGGACTCGTTTCTAGAAGCAATTACTTTTGCTTCCAGATCTGAAATAGGAGGTATACCCAACTGTTTTGGGTATTCTATGAAGATGCATTTATCCGCTTTGGGTTCGAGCTTATCAGCCTAAAACTTTTTCACATAAGCATCGCAGCCCCAAACTTTTAAGAAACGACAACTTAGGTTTCTCTAAACGGTGTCGTCTCAACGGAATTGCGTGGTGCCCCTTTTAAAGTGAATGCGGTTGTCTCTAATGCCTAACCCATAAACGATAGTGGTAATTCGATAAGAGACATCATGGTATGCACCATATCCCATAGGGTGCAGTTATGATGTTCGGACACACCATCACACTATGGTGTTCCAGGCAGTATTAATTGTGAAACACTTTCCACAATGTCTTAATTGTGTGCCAAACTCGTAACTCAGATATCTCTATGATCATATCATAGACATTTTATCCTCTTGTCATGACGATCTTCAACTTCACTCTGAAATTACTTGAACCTTTCAATAATTCAGACTTGTGTTTCATCAAGTAAATATTCTCAGCATCTACTCAAATCATCTGTCAAGTAAGAACATATCGATATCCACTGCGTGCCTCAGCACTCATTGGACTGCACACATCAAATGTATTTCTTCCAACAAGTTGCTTTCTTGTTCCATCTTACTGAAAACGAGGCCTTTCAGTCATCTTGCCCATGTGGTATGATTTGCATGTCTCAAGTGATTCAAAATCAAGTGAGTCCAAACGATCCATCTGCATGGAGTTTCTTCATGCATATATACCAATAGACATGGTTCGCATGTCTCAATCTTTTCAAAAACGAGTGAGTCCAAAGATCCATCTACATGGAGCTTCTTCATGCGTTCTATACCAATATGACTCAAATGGCAGTGCCACAAGTATGTGGTACTATCATTACTATTTTATATCTTTTGGCACGAACATGTGTATCACTGTGATCGAGATTCATTTTAGGTGCAAGACCATTGAAGGTATTATTCAAATAAACAGAGTAACCATTATTCTCCTTAAATGAATAACCGTATTGCGATAAACATAATCCAATCATGTTTATGCTCAACCAAATAACAATTATTTAGGTTTAACACCAATCTCGATGGTAGAGGGAGCATGCGATGCTTGATCACATCAACCTTGGAAACACTTCCAACACATATCGTCATCTCACCTTTAGCTAGTCTCCGTTTATTCCGCGGCTTTTATTTCGAGTTACTAACACTTAGCAACCGAACCGGTATCTAATACCCTGGTGCTGCTAGGAGTACTAGTAAAGTACACATTCATATAATGTATATCCAATATACTTCTGTCGACCTTGCCTGCCTTCTCATCTACCAAGTATCTAGGGTAGTTCTGCTTCAGTGACCGTTCCCCTCATTACAGAAGCACTTAGTCTCGGGTTTGGGTTCAACCTTGGGATTCTTCACTAGAGCAGCAAATGATTTTCTGTTTCATGAAGTATCCCTTTTGCCCTTGCCCTTCTAGAAACTAGTGGTTTTACTAACCATCAACAATTGATGCTCCTTCTTGATTTCTACTTTCGCAGTGTCAAACATCGCGAGTTGCTCAAGGATCATCATATCTATCCCTGGTATGTTATAGTTCATCACGAAGCTCTAATAGCTTGGTGGCAGTGACTATGGAGAACCATCACTATCTTATCTGGAAGATTAACTCCCACTCGATTCAAGTGATTGTAGTACTCAGACAATCTGAGCACATGCTCAACGATTGAGCTTTTCTCCCTTATTATGCAGGCTTAAGAAACTTGTCAGAGGTCTCATACCTCTTAACGTGGGCACTAGTCTGAAATCTCAATTTCAGTCTTCGGAACATCTCATATGTTCTGCGACGTTTCAAAAACGTCTTTGGTGCCACAATTCTAAACCATTAGCATTACGCACTGAACTATCACGTAGTCATCAAAACGTGTATGTCAGATGTTTTGCAACATCTACAGACGACGCTGAGGTTCAGCACACCGAGCGGTGCATTAAGGACATAAGCCTTCTGTGCAGCAATGAGGACAATCCTCAGTTTACGGAACCAGTCCGCATAATTGCTACTATCAACTTTCAACTAAATTTTCTCTAGGAACATATCTTAAACAGTAGAACTAAAGCGTAAGCTATGACATAATTTGCAAAGTCCTTTAGACTATGTTCATGATAATGAAGTTCATCTGATTATTTAATAAACTCCCACTCAGATAGACATCCCTCTAGTCATCCAAGTGATACATGATCCGAGTCAAACTAGGCCGTGTCCGATCAGCACGTGAGACGGACTAGTCATCATCGGTGAACATCTCCATGTTGATCGTATCTACTATACGACTCATGTTCGAACTTTCGGTCTCTTGTGTTCCGAGGCCATGTCTGTACATGCTAGGCTTGTCAAGTCAACCTAAGTGTTTTGCATGTGTTCCGAGGCCATGTCTATACATGCTAGGCTCGTCAACACTCGTTGTATGCGAACGTTAGAATCTATCACACCCGATCATCACATGGTGCTTCGAAACAACGAACCTTCGCAACGGTGCACAGTTAGGGGGAACACGTCTCTTGAAATTTTAGTGAGGGATCATCTTATTTATGCTACCGTCGTTCTAAGCAAATAAGATGTAAACATGATAAACATCACATGCAAATCATAAAGTGACGTGATATGGCCAATATCATCTTGCGCCTTTTGATCTCCATCTTCGAGGCGCGGCATGATCACCTTCGTCACCGGCATGACACCATGATCTCCATCATCATGATCTCCATCATCGTGTCTTCATGAAGTTGTCTCGCCAACTATTACTTCTACTACTATGGCTAACGGTTAGCAATAAAGTAAAGTAATTACATGGCGTTTTCATTGACACGCAGGTCATACAATAAATTAAGACAACTCCTATGGCTCCTGCCGGTTGTCATACTCATCGACATGCAAGTCGTGATTCCTATTACAAGAACATGATCAATCTCATACATCACATATATCATTCATCACATCCTTTTGGCCATATCACACACATAGCATACCCTGCAAAAACAAGTTAGACGTCCTCTAATTGTTGTTGCATGTTTTACGTGGCTGCTATGGGTTTCTAGCAAGAACGTTTCTTACCTACGCAAAAGCCACAACGTGATATGCCAATTTCTATTTACCCTTCATAAGGACCCTTTTCATCGAATCCGATCCGACTAAAGTGGGAGAGACAGACACCCGCTAGCCACCTTATGCAACTAGTGCATGTCAGTCGGTGGAACCTGTCTCACGTAAGAGTACGTGTAAGGTCGGTCCGGGCCGCTTCATCCCACGATGCCACCGAATCAAGATAAGACTAGTAACGGCAAGTAAATTGACAAAATCGACGCCACAACTACTTTGTGTTCTACTCGTGCATAGAAACTACGCATAGACCTAGCTCATGATGCCACTGTTGGGGAACGTAGCAGAAATTCAAAATTTTCTACGCATCACCAAGATCAATCTATGGAGTTTACTAGCAACGAGAGGGAAGGAGTGCATCTACATACCCTTGTAGATCGCGAGCAGAAGCGTTCAAGAGAACGGGGTTGATGGAGTCGTACTCGTCGTGATCCAAATCACCGATGATCCTAGCGCCGAACGGACGGCACCTCCGCGTTCAACACACGTACGGAGCAGCACCGTCTCCTCCTTCTTGATCTAGCAAGGGGGGAGGAGAGATTGATGGAGATCCAGCAGCACGACGGCGTGGTGGTGGAAGTAGCGGGATTCCAACAGGGCTTCGCCAAGCGCTGCGGGAGGAGGGAGATGTGTCACGGGAGGGAGAGGGAGGCGCCAGGGCTTGGGGTTTGCTGCCCTCCCTTCCCCCCACTATATAAGGGCCAAGGGAGAGGGGGGCGCAGCCTTGGCCCTTCCTCCAAGGAAGGGTGCGGCCAGGGAGGAGTCCATCCTCCCCAAGGCACCTAGGAGGTGCCTTCCCCCTTTAGGACTCTCCCTTTATCTTATCTCTTGGCGCATGGGCCTCTTGGGGCTGGTTCCCTTGGCCCATATAGGCCAAGGCGCACACCCCACAGCCCATGTGCCCCCCCGGGGCATGTGGACCCCTTGGTGGACCCCCGGACCCCTTTCGGCACTCCCGGTACAATACCGATAATGCGCGAAACTTTTCCGGCGACCAAAACAAGACTTCCCATATATAAATCTTTACCTCCGGACCATTCCGGAACTCCTCGTGACGTCCGGGATCTCATCCGGGACTCCGAACAACTTTCGGGTTACCGCATACTAATATCTCTACAACCCTAGCGTCACCGAACCTTAAGTGTGTAGACCCTACGGGTTCGGGAGACGCGCAGACATGACCGAGACGACTCTCCGGTCAATAACCAACAGCGGGATCTGGATACCCATGTTGGCTCCCACATGCTCCTCGATGATCTCATCGGATGAACCACGATGTCGAGGATTCAATCAATCCCGTATACAATTCCCTTTGTCTACCGGTATAATACTTGCCCGAGATTCGATCGTCGGTATCCCGATACCTTGTTCAATCTCGTTACCGGCAAGTCTCTTTACTCGTTCCGTAACACATCATCCCGTGATCAACTCCTTGGTCACATTGTGCACATTATGATGATGTCCTACCGAGTGGGCCCAGACATACCTCTCCGTTTACATAGAGTGACAAATCCCAGTCTCGATTCGTGCCAACCCAACAGACACTTTCGGAGATACCTGTAGTGCACCTTTATAGCCACCCAGTTACGTTGTGACGTTTGGTACACCCAAAGCATTCCTACGGTATCCGGGAGTTGCACAATCTCATGGTCTAAGGAAATGATACTTGACATTAGAAAAGCTCTTAGCAAACGAACTACACGATCTTGTGCTAGGCTTAGGATTGGGTCTTGTCCATCACATCATTCTCCTAATGATGTGATCCTGTTATCAACGACATCCAATGTCCATGGTCAGGAAACCGTAACCATCTATTGATCAACGAGCTAGTCAACTAGAGGCTTACTAGGGACATGGTGTTGTCTATGTATCCACACATGTATCTGAGTTTCCTATCAATACAATTCTAGCATGGATAATAAACGATTATCATGAACAAGGAAATATAATAATAACCAATTTATTATTGCTTCTAGGGCATATTTCCAATATCGCACTGCGGACAGGCAATGCCTCCACTTCCAGCGGGGCCTCGCGAAACCACGCTGAGTCGTCGGGGATGAAGAAGAGTGCCCCAAAGTGGATTTTGCCGCCGACTAACATGATGATGAAGAAAACCACCTGCGCCGTGAAACTTTTCTAGATGCCTAGCCTGTGACGCCTGGAAAATCAAGTGATAGTAATCCCCTGCTAATGATGCCACGTCATCACATTACTGTTGCTAATCCTCACTTGATCCAAATCACTGTTCGTGTTCAAACTTTAAATTCAAAGTCAAAAATTCAAATTTTCCAAACATGAAAACTAAAATGTTGAAAGTGTGGCAAATAATCCCTGGATATTTGTCATGTTGGAACCAACCTTTTTTGGATTCCCAAAGTGCCCCTGGAAATTATTTAGTGGTCCAGCAGCATTTAAAAATTGGCCTTCTCTATTTCTAAAAATTGTTAGACAACTCCTTTTGGCCTCAAACTTTTTGTGACTCCTATAAATAATGTGCTTGATTTAAGTGACAAGTCTCATATCTAATAAAACTCATTTAGTCTTACATTTAAATAGAAATAGTAGCCAAATAGAAAACAGAAAATAAATAATAAAAAATAGATAAAGAGAAAAGAGGAACCCTTCCCCCTGGGTGTAACGCCCCGAGACCAACGCTTCAGAAGCCTTCAATGTTCTTCGTTGCCGTCGTGTGTTTTATTTTGTTTGTTGCATTTCATCATGTCATCATGAGCATTGCATTCTCATGTTTTCATAAAACTTGCATCCGCTAGTAGTTGCCGCTTCTTCCGTGTCTCGGTTGACCTTCTCTCAGATCAACCAGACCGCTCTCTTCTCTCTCTTTTCTGAGCTCATCAAATCCCTTGTTCTTCGTTTTCCCTCATGTCTAAACCGGAGTCTCTCTGTACAATACTCAAACCCCTCGCGTGCGTGTCCGAAACTTCTCTGAACCCGACCCGGGCAGTCATGACCGTTGGATTCGGATCATCCCCAAACATCTATAAGACATCTCTGTTTTATTATTTGGACTTCCTACCTATTTTTTCCCAACCGTCCGATTATGATCGTAGGGACGAGCTAGCCCCTACCCAAAAATCAACCTACTATTTATAATCAGCCTAAACCCTAGGGAGCTTGTTCGGTCGCGCCGCCGCCGCCTCCCACCTCGGGATCCCTCCAAATACCATCTGCCCAATCCTCTCGCGCAGCCACTTCCAGCCAACCAACCCGTGCAGCCCCCACCGTCGATCTGGACCGTCCGATCCAGAACGAATGGCCCTCATCGTCCCAGTTCATCCCACCGAGGCCTGGATCCAACTGCCCCGCAAGGCCCGAGCGCCTCGTTCCCTCCTCCCGTGCCTCGATCCGGTATGGATCGGAAGCAGCACCGCTCTGCGCCAGCCTCCGGAGCGTCGTCCGCCCCGGCAACCTCGACGTCGAGCTCCAGTAGGAACTGATTCACGCGCCCCTATGCCCGCGAGCGTCTGAGGCTGCGCCCTCCTCCTCGTCCAGCCCCTCCACCTCGTCGACCAGCAGATGAGCCCCGTCGCGCCCTCTCCTTCCCCTGTTTTCCTCCTCTCTGTATCTCATCTCTCTCTCCCGTTCTCTCTGTATCAGGATGCAACCACCAAGAACCGCTCGTCCACCTCGGGTCCTCCCAGATCGGGACCGTCCTGGCCTTCCCCGCACCTCCTGACACCCAGCGCCGCTCGCCTCCGTCCGCCAAGCCTCTGCGCCGCCGTGCCTTCTTCCTCTGCTTTTGCATCGAGCAGGAGGAGGACGCCCCTGCCTCTCCCTCGAGTCGTTCGAGCAGCAGGAGCCCGCTCGTCCCGAGCGTTGATCGCGCCTCTAGCGGTCTCCAAGGCCCAGCGCCCCTTCCAGCCTCCCTATCCACCGAACCGGGCCGAAGCCCATGGGTGAGGCCACACCCCAGCGCCCATCTGTTTTTTTCCGCCGATTGGGCCAACCAGATTCAGCCCGTTGTGTATTTTTTTCATGCTGCTACGATTTAGCTATTTTTCCAGAGAGTGCCGTTTTACAGAAAAACCCTCCATGTTCATGCATATAATAACTTCATAACCGTGCATCATATGTAAATAATTTATATATGAAAAATGCTTAGTTTTTCATCTAGTTTCATAATCTGCCACTCTCATCCATGTTTAAAATGTTTAAACTTGCTGTTTGTTTAATTTTGCATAAATGCCATGCTAAAATCATTTATTTCATAACTAAATAACTGTATCTCGGTTTTAAATAAACTTAATATGTAAATGGGGTGGAAAATGCATAGATTAACTTGTTGCACTTTATTTTCCTGTTTAACAACAATAAAATATGGTTTAGGGCAGAACAGTACCAAATTCATAATATGCATATGGGGATTTTCCGGAATTGTTGTTTCTTATTTCCGGCCTCATTTAAACTTGCCTAAATAGTTAGTTTAATTATGCTTCACCTCTTGCCATGTTAACCAACATTTAATCTTGTCTTGTTCCTAAACGAGAGCAAACTAAATAACTTGAATGTGGTGTTTCGTCAATACGCAAGTCGTTGCATATTGAGCCCCACTTAATTTGTAGTATTGTTTGTGCACCTTGCCATGCCATGCCTCATTAAACTGGACATGCATCATACTTGATTGTGCATCATGCCATGTTTATGTGATGATTGTTTACTATGTTGTTTGTTTCTTTCTGGGTTGCTTCTCTCGTTAGCTTCGGTTTCGTTCCGGAGTTGTGAGGATTCGTTCGACTATGTCTGTTTGTCTTCTTCATGGACTCGTTCTTCTTCCTTGCGGGATCTCAGGCAAGATGACCATACCCTCGAAATCACTTCTATCTTTGCTTGCTAGTTGTTCGCTCTATTGCTATGCCGCGCTACCTACCACTTGCTATATCATGCCTCCCATATTGCCATGTCAAGCCTCTAACCCACCTTTCCTAGCAAACCATTGTTTGGCTATGTTACCGCTTTTGCTCAGCCCCTCTTATAGCGTTGCTAGTTGCAGGTGAAGATGAAGTTTGTTCCATGTTGGAACATGGATATGTTGGGATATCACAATATCTCTTATTTACTTAATGCATCTATATACTTGGTAAAGGGTGGAAGGCTCGGCCTTATGCCTGGTGTTTTGTTCCACTCTTGCCACCCTAGTTTCCGTCATACCGGTGTTATGTTCCTTGATTTTACGTTCCTTACGCGGTTGGGTGATTTATGGGACCCCCTTGACAGTTCGCTTTGAATAAAACTCCTCCAGCAAGGCCCAACCTTGGTTTTAACATTTTCCACCTAAGCCTTTGTAACGGCCACGATGCGGCTATATCTCCCACGTGTCGAGGCACGACTTAGAGGCATAACCGCATAGTGGTTTTGTCGCAAGAAGGGTCATCTTCACACAATCCCATGTAATGAACAAGAATGGGATAAAGAGTTGGCTTACAATCGCCACTTCACACAATACATAAATATAATTCATACATCATCCAAAATACATACATATAGACCGACTACGGCCAAAATCTAGATGAAAATAAGACAACCCCAAATGCTAGATCCCCGATCGTCCCAACTGGGCTCCACTACTGATCATCAGGAAAAGACACATAGTAACGACCACGCTCCTCATCGAACTCCCACTTGAGATCGACCCCATCATCTACACTGGCATCGTCGGCACCTGCAACTGTTTTGGTAGAATCTGTGAGTCACGAGGACTCAGCAATATCACACCCGCGACATCAAGACTATTTAAGCTTATAGGAAAAGGATGGTGTAATGAGGTGGAGCTGCAGCGGCAAAAGCATATATGGTGGCTACCATACGCAAAGAGAGCGAGAAGAGAAGCAACGGAACGGACGTCATCTAGCAATGACCAAGAAGTGATCCTGAACTCCTACTTACGTCATACATAACTCAGACCGTGTTCACTTCCCGGGCTCCGCCGAGAAGAGACCATCACGGCTACACACGCAGTTGATGTATTTTAATTGGGTCAAGTGACAAGTTCTCTACAACCGGACATTAACAAATTCCCATCTGCCTCATAACCGCGGGCACGGCTTTCGAAAGATAAATACCCTGCAGGGGTGTCCCAACTTAGCCCATCATAAGCTCTCACGGTCACGAAGGATAAACCTTCTCCCGGAAAGGTCCGATCAGTCTCGGAATCCCGGTTTACAAGACATCTCGACAATGGTAAAACAAGACCAGCAAAGCCGCCCGAATGTGCCGACAAATCCCGATAGGAGCTGCACATATCTCGTTCTCAGGGCACACCAGATAAGTCAAGCTACGAGTAAAACCAGACCTCGAGTTTCCCCGAGGTGGCCCCGCAGGCTGCTCGGTTCGGACCAACACTCGAAGGAGCACTGGCCCGGGGGGGTTAAAATAAAGATGACCCTCGGGCTCGCGAAAACCCGGGGGAAAAGGCTTAGGCGGCAAATGGTAAAACCAAAGTTGGGCCTTGCTGGAGTAGTTTTATTCAAGGCAAACTGTCAAGGGGGTCCCATAAATCACCCGACCGCGTAAGGAACGCAAACTCAAGGAACATAATACCGGTATAACGGTAACTAGGGCGGCAAGAGCGGAACAAAACACCAGGCATAAGGCCGAGCCTTCCACCCTTTATCAAATATATAGATGCATTAATTAAATAATAGATATTGTGATATCCCAACATATCCATGTTCCAACATGGAACCAACTTCAACTTCACCTGCAACTAGCAACGCTATAAGAAGGGCTGAGCAAAAGCGGTAACTTAGCCAAACAACGGTTTGCTAGAAAAGGATGGTTAGAGGCTGACATGGCAAAATGGGAGACATGATATAGCAAGTGATAGGTAGCGCAGCATGGCAATAGAACGAACAACTAGCAAAGCAAAGATAGAAGTGATTTCGAGGGGTGGTCATCTTCCCTGCAAGGTTCTCAGAGTTGTCGAAAGCTTGATCCTCGTAAGTGTTCTCAACAGGTTCCTCGTTCACGAACTCGTCTCCCAACTCTACCCGGACAAGAACACAAACAAACGGAACCACAATCAACCACAAGAAATGCACAAGCAACATGATGCAAAACATGTATGATATGCAAGATATGATATGCGATGCATATGCGTGCTCCGGAAGGAAAATGGTGAACAAGGCAGTAACTTGGCAAACCAAGCATGCCACTGGAAAGATGAGATGATTTCGGTCGAAATCGATATAAAGATCACCGGAAACGGATGCACGGTTGCAAATGGCAAGCAAAACAAGAATGACACGAATCTGTGATTGACAGCATGATAGCACTTAAAATGCAACAACCAACAATGCTACAGCACTCCAACATAGCAACAGAGCATATGGCAGTAATCTACAGGAGATGCTTGACAAAAGATGAACACTGACCTACGGCTAGTTCACAACATAACAAGCTCAAACAAGCATGGCAAAAGTGCAAAAGATAACAGGTTTACAGACTTAGTGAAATGACTGGACATGGCAGAAACAGCATCAGGTAGCAATATTCAGAGCATGAAATCAACATGCTACAGGAACTTAACATAGAAAAACAAGGCATCGCAGTGTTCTACTAAATGCATATGACAAAAGTCCCTTACTGACCATAAGCCAAAAAGGACCAGAAGATATGATGGCAAGCATGTAAACATAGCAAGTTTCGTTATCAGGTTTCAGACTTAGCAGAAAACAGAGCATGGCAGAAACAATAATATGAGGGCATGTTGGTGAGCTTGATGCACTCACCACAAGGCAATGCATGACAAAAAAAGCATACCTACAGCAAGATGGCATGTTTATGAAGCTAACCATGGCAAGAGCAAGTACATAGCATCCATGGATCAACTACAATAAGCTTGGCAAAAATGAATATCATGTTAAGAATCTGCCAGAAATATTTTATAGCAAAAGTAGAGCAAGATTGAGTCATGCTATGGCACTCCATAATTGAAAACAAGGGCAGGAATGGATCAATTACAACTATATCTACAAAACATCCTTACTGAATATCTCCAAAATATGCATGGATCTCTCTGTAGCATCAAGATTACTTGGCAACAAAATAACAGCAGACAAGGACTTAGAGAAATCACTAAGTCCCTGAAATCAGAAACATTACGGGGCCTAGTTTGCATGCTTGTGCTAGTCACTACAGAGACCACAAAAATACATGGCATACACCACTGGAAAGATGGCATGGCATACAACAAAACACATGTAGAGCTCATGCCCATAAGATGCACAGATTTAAAGATGCAAAAATGACAAATCTCCAAGTTCGGCTAAGAACCAGAAGATAACAGCAACTAGCCCTCTTGCAACAGAGATTTGGGCATCAAGATGACCTCTAATGAACATGCTGCAATTGAACAAAATGTAGAGCATCACGAGGCGAACAATTTGACATATTACACACGCGAAATGGAGATACATGCAAGGAGTTATGCAACGATGAACATGGGTACATATTGTGAGAAAAAAGGACTTGGTGGAATCGGGAAACGGGAAGTCAACCTGCTACTGTACATATCTGGATCGGGAGCAACGGGGAGCTCGAGCTCGGCCGGAGCGGCGCCGGAGGAAGGAGACGGCGGGCCCTCGCGGGAGGAGGAGGACGCGGCGGCGCCGGAGGGAGAGGACGCGGCGTCGAGGGCGGCGGGGCGCGGGTGCCAGCGGCGGGGCGGCCGTCGGTGGAGATGTGTCCGGCGCGGACGGACACGTCCGGCGCAGCGCGAGGGAAGTTGCTAGGGTTTCGTCTGCGGGAAAAATTCGGGGTCTCACATATAAATAGGTAGAGGGAGCTAGGAGAGTCCAAATGAGGTGCGGTTTTCGCCCACACGATCGTGATCGAACGACCTAGAGCATGGAAGAGAGTTTGGTGGGTTTTGGGCTTGTCATGGAATTGTCACGGTAGATGTCCTTGAGTTAGGACTTAGTCGTGGAGCCATCGCAGCTAGGAAGCTTGTAGGGGTTAATGCGGGACAAGGAACACGAGGGTTTATACTGGTTCGGCCCCTTACGGTGAAGGTAAAGCCTACGTCCAGTTTGATGTGGTATTGATTAGAGGTTTCGATAACCAGGGAGCTAAACTGCTATGCCCGGCTCACGATGAGATTGTTGTCACCCTCAAACCGCTGCCGGGTCGTCCCTTTATATAAAGAGGCTGACGCCCTGCAGCTCTTAGAGCCCCGGCCGGCTCATAAGAGTGTCCGGCTCGGACTCTCAACTATTCTTGCCTTACACTACAAGTTCTACCATAATAACGATTGTAACTACGGGCCTTAAGCCATATCCGGGTCTTAAGCCCATCTTTGGCCCACCGTCTTTAAGCTGGGCGCCGGGCTTCTGGCAATGACCATATGAGTAACCCGGCCCCTCCTGGCGGGTGACTCTAAGGTCTATATCCTCAACATTAGGCCCCAGATTGATTTGAGCCGGCTCATGTCAATCTTCAATTCTTTCGACAGAAAAAAAATCTCCGGCTTACCATTTATGTGAAGGCCATAACCCGGCGTGACGTCATCCTCGGGACCCCGGATAATCCGCCGTGACGTCATCTTCCATTAAGCCCGTTTTTTACTCCACCAAATCCGCAACGGATCTTTGCTTTTACTGTCATCCCGAAAATCGAGGCGTTGTGGGGGGGGAGATAACCACGCCACGGTCTCCTTGATTCTCGCGCCCGCTTTACGAGCTCGCCTTATAAATAGGCCGGCCCGACGGGCTTCTCTACCACCCTTCTTCCTCCTCGCGCCACTGCCTTTCTGCCTGACCTCGCACTCCACCGCCGTCACCTCGCCTCCGGTCTTCTTCAACCTTGGCCGCTGCATCACCCTGACTCGGACCAGACAAACGGCGGCGACCCCCGCACCTTTTCAACTCCGGTAAGTCCTGCTTGACCTGTAGAGTAGATCTGCCGTAGGATTTGCCCACGTTCTTCGTGTTCGTCGCCATTGTCCGCAAGCTTCGGTAGTTCTCATAGTTACTGCCCTTGTTTGATCTTAGCTCTGCATAGAACTAGTGCGGCGGCTGTTTGGCACTTATTTCTAATGCCAGTAGGTCTCTTTCCACTGCATAACGGCTTCGTTCGAGCTCAAGAACATCCGCTCGTCTGTTTCTAGGTCTAGAAATTTTTCATTTCACCCGACCATTTTGATCCAAAAGTTTTACTGCGATGTGTGAAACCTGTTTTACCACACTTAGGAAAAAATTGCAATCATTGAATCTTGGCGGTTTACAGTTCCGGCTTAAAGAGAACCATGCTTCGTAGAATCCTCCGGCTTAGCTGCGATAAGGCCGTAGATAATCAATTTATTCTGAATGCCCCTGCGGCTTAAATAACCCACTGTACCTGAGTATATACCATTAGTCCCCTTCCTAAGCTGCCACCTTAGTTTTGAACTGTAGATCTCCTCCGACTTATAATTAACCCGGACGTTTTTCCTTTTTGTCATAGACTGCCGACTTTCACCATGCCTCCCAAAGCTCCCATTACTTGCAACTGGATGAGGTCCAATGTGACCAACGAGACCCTAGCTGATTTTGTTAAGTCAGGATATCTGCCCAAGAAAGACATCATGTCCTACCGTGCCCCTGACCCGTCAGAAGAGAGGCCACAGCCAAAGGATGGGGAGGTAGTGATTTTTGCGGATCACATGAGCCGGGGCTTCGCACCGCCCGGCTCAAAGTTTTTTAGGGACGTGCTCAACTTCTTCGACTTGCGGCCTCAAGATATAGGACCCAACTCAGTGTCCAACATCTGCAATTTTCAAGTCTTCTGCGAGGTTTACCTTGGAGAAGAGCCTAGTTTGCTGCTCTTCAGAGAGCTTTTTTATTTAAACCGTCAGAATGAGTGCGCCAATGGGCCAAGTCTGGAATTAGGTGGTATCTCCATCCAGCGGCGTAGGGACTGCCTTTTCCCTTACGCAGAGCCGCCGAGCCACCCAAAGGACTGGAACATGACTTGGTTCTACTGCCAAGATACGTCCCCGGCTGATGAAAGCCCGCTGCTCGGCTTTCGCCCAACACGCCTGGAGCCGACTCACCCACTGTCGGACAAGCTGACTCAAGCGGAGCGCCAGCCTCTGCTCCCCACTATCAACAAGATCAAGGCTCTCCTGGGCAATGGTCTGAACGGAATCGACCTGGTCCGGGTCTGGATCTCATGGCGGGTGATCCCATTGAGCTGCCGCCCCGGCTTAATGTGTGAGTACACAGGACGAAAGGATGACCCTCAGAGACACAGCCGCAATGATCTTCCAGAAGACGTTGCAGAGGAGATGACCAAGGCTCTGTTAAACGAGAGCCTGGCAGACTGCGGAAGGACAGGGTTAGCCCCCTTCTGCAAGACCAACCCAGCCCCAGCGGTAAGCCGCTGACTTTAACTTTTCATCTTCTTCTGCATATAACCTTCATCTGAACCGTTCATCGTTGTATTTTTCAGGCTGATGACAAGTTCTGGCGGGTCAAATACGACCATGAGGCGGCCAAGAAAGCCAGGAAGGCGAAGAAAGCCGCTCCCCGTAAGAAGGGAAGTAGGCCCACTGCTTCGGAGCTGTTGCAGCTAAGTGACAGCTCCGAGTCTGAGGTAATTCCTAAATCTGTAAGCTCTTGTTATATTTGTCATTTATTTCTGTCCGCCTTATCAATACTGTTTATCAACAGGAGGACACCGGAGCCAGTAACCCGGTGATTGAAGAGGTAACAATACTTTCCTCCGACTCGGAGCCCTTGCCAAAGCTGAAAACCCGAAGAGTAACCCGGAAAGTAAGCTTTTCCCATCCTTTAGCTTACCAAGATCCTCAATTTATTTTGAAGCGACAGGTTCATGAGAGCCGGCGGCACACCCGGACCAGCAAGGACACAGACCTCTCCTCCGGGTTACCTGAGGCATCAAGGAAACGCCGGACCGAGGTGATCGCAAAATTATACCCTTTTCATCCTTTTGCGGGTGTTATACGCCAACCGCTTAATTCTTCTGACTCAAATTATCAGGAGACGTCCCCTTCTTCCGGCGACTATGCAGTCGAATCTGCCGGCTTTCAAGACCGCGCCCGGGTAACGATAATCATCTCATGTTGTTCTGATCTTTACTCATATTTTTTGTACTAACCTTTGTTGTTCTTTCAGTGCCCAGGCAAAGCTCACCAAGAGGGTGAAGAAAACCAAGTCGGCCGGAGTGCCGGATTTGCCTGAGCCGGAGGTGACGGTCCAAGACCCGCCAGCTGCCTCTGCCCCCGAAGCCACCACTCCAATGGACACGGCACCTGAGGCCACTGCCCCGACTACCAAGGCAACGACCGAAGCTTCTATTAACCCGGAGGCCTCCGGCTCGGCTCCACCAGCAGACGACCCGGACGTGGTAATCACCCGGACGGAGTTCGTTGAGCCGGGGAGACCTACCGTGCTGGCCAAGTGCTCCGCTAAGGGGGAGTTGCTGCCGCCCCACCGGGTGAACCTGGACCTCTCCAACTACACCAACTTGAGCATTGGAGAGCTCGTCTCTAGCTACATTAGCCAAGTGCACAAGAGCCAGGACGCAGAGGTCGCCATGGTGAACCAGATCCAGCAAAAATCTGAGGTATCATTCCGCTGTCCTTCTTACTTACTGCATAGTTACCTTTGCCATGATAGCCCCCAAGTCGACGACTTATGAGTGAATATGTTGTAGACTTAGGTTCCGGCTTACTCAATTGAGCCAGCAGTATGTAGATAGATATGTTCAATATGCATTAGCCCCCAAGTGCCAAGTGTCTTTGCTTGGAAAACGCTTGGGACTTATATAATGACTGTTAATAACCCGGAAATGTATGCAGGCTGTTGGCAAGAAGCTAGAAGCGGACCTTGCGGATCTCAAGAGCCGGCTGAAGATGCAGGAGATGAAGACCCGGAAGGCAAACGCCAAGTTTGTATCTAGCATCGCCGCTCAAGAAAAGCTGAAGACAGAATTTGATGCTGAGCGGAAAGCCTGGGCCGAAGAGAAGGCCGCGCTGGTGACCCGGGCGGAACAGGCGGAGAAGGCTCTCTCTGAGAAGACCGCTGAGCTCTCCGGCCTAAAGCGCCAGGTTTCCCAAATGGTGGCCGCCATCTTCGGTAAGTTGCCTCACCGGCTTTCATCAAGTTTAGAATGTTTATATCTCATGATTCATCCTTGTCGCCGGCTTATCTGATTCTGTTAAACAGGTCCCAGAAGTGCCAACCTCAACCAGAGCGTGGTCACCAAGCTAAAGGCCGTGTATACCCTGGTGGAGCAGCTCTACACCGGGTCACAGCGTGCCTTAGCTGTGGTGGCCTTATCCAACGAGGTGCCGACTCACCTGGCAGAAGTCCTGCGCCGGCTTGCCGTTCTGCCTCAGCGGATCCAAGAGCTGCGACGGGCCTCTGCGAGGGCCGGAGCGATCGCCGCGCTGAGCCGGGCCAAGGCATTCCTGCCGGAGTTAGACCCGGCAGACATCGCCCTTGGCTATCCAAGCCTGAAGGAAGACGGCTCAGCTTTCGATCAGAAGGACTTCGCGGCTTGCGTGAAGGCGGTACGCCCGGTGGCCACCCTTATCGGGAACGACACAGATTTGACCAAGTACCAGCCGGGTTATGATGCGGAGAATCAGAGGATTCCAACCCCTCGCTATGAAGCCCTCAACTTGATCCCGCTGGCTCGTCAGCACACTTTCGCCCCAGAGATTGACCCGGCCGGGTTAATTGACGAGGAAGCCCAATTCGAAGCTCTCAGCGGCATCGACTGGAAGTCATCAACCTTCCAGGTCTTGGGATCAGCCGGAGGGGAGGATAGGAACAAGCCGGAGACTTCAACTCAGCGGGCATCGTAACTCGGCTGGCGGTTTACCAAACAATGCTCCACCCTTTTTAGACTTGACGAGTTTTGTAATAGAGTATGTGCAACAGTTTATCTCTGCCGTGCCATCGTGCATGTATTGAATGCCAAGGTCTTTTGAAGTTGTCTCTTTGATGTTTCTCCGGGTCATAATCATCCCTTTGTTTTTCTCAACCTTAAAGAGGTGCCTTTAGGTAACCTGCATAGAAAGGCAAATCACAAGTCTCAAGGCGGCTTACCACCCTGAGAATTAGGTGTTTTGGATAGATAACCCGGAATATGAATCAAAAAAGACTGGTCCCCAATTATATCCTTAACACAGCCGTAATAAC
The DNA here is from genome assembly GCF_002575655.3 of Aegilops tauschii subsp. strangulata. Classification (NCBI taxonomy): domain Eukaryota; kingdom Viridiplantae; phylum Streptophyta; class Magnoliopsida; order Poales; family Poaceae; genus Aegilops; species Aegilops tauschii. The sequence goes on from NC_053038.3 coordinate 293,430,096, forward strand.
ACACTTAGCGGCCTGTAAGCATACTTCCGGTTTAGATAACCCGGGTAACAAGGTTGGTATCTTAACTCCGATTTACTTGTCTTAATAACACCCATGGTGTTCAACTAACACTGTAAACCAAAGTTAAGCCGGCAAAGTGAGACCCGGCCGTATACATCTTGACATAATCAGAGTAAACTTGTGATAAAGCAGAAGAACTTAGGGGCTTCCGGTTCGAATACGACCAGAGACCCGGCCCAAAGGGATTAAGCTAAGATTCGGATACGATCATATAGCCCCCAGTGGGTGTGGCGATGCCAACCAAGAGGGTACCGACAGCTATGTTCTCTTTGGTTCGAATACGACCCATGTTTGAACAGGAAGCCCCCAAGTGATTTTAAGAATTGTTTAACGACGCTGATTCGAATACGATCCACGTCGGTTCTCAGAGGGGTTAAACTATAATTCAAATATGACCAAAGGTAACCTCCCAATGAGCTCGGCGTTTTGCCAATCAAATGGGTATCGACAGCTATGTTCTCTTTGGTTCGAATACGACCCATGTTTGAACAGGAAGCCCCCAAGTGACTTTACTGCTTACGGCTAGATTCGAATACGATCATAAACCGGATCCTCCTTTAAGTCACCATGTAATCTTGCAATAAGAACAACACGTGCATATTTGGAGGACAAAAAAGGATAGAGGTCCTGCTTTATTGCTTATCATAATATATACATGGCTGAGAGAAATATGTACACCACGAGAGCCGGTGGCTCAAGTGTAGTAAGGCCGAAGCTGAGCTATGTTCCACGGCCGCCGGGTCTCCTCCTCCGACTTACGTGAATCTTTGTGCTCCCGAATGTAAATGAGGTAATATGACCCGTTGTGCAAGTTCTTGCTGACCACAAAGGGCCCTTCCCAAGGAGGGGATAACTTGTGTGCATCTGTTTGATCCTGGATGAGCCGGAGCACGAGATCGCCTTCCTGGAAGACCCGGGATTTAACCCGGCGGCGATGGTAACGGCGCAGGTCTTGCTGGTAAATCGCTGATCGAGCTGCTGCCACATCACGCTGTTCGTCCAATAGGTCAAGAGCATCTTGTCGCGCCAGTTCATTATCCGCCTCAACATAAGCCGCCACTCGAGGTGAGTCATGAAGGATGTCACTGGGGAGGGCTGCTTCTGCTCCATAAACCATGAAGAAAGGCGTGAAGCCTGTAGACCTGTTAGGAGTAGTGTTGATGCTCCATAACACGGAGGGCAACTCCTCCACCCAACAACCCGGCGTCCGTTGCAAAGGGACCAAAAGCCGGGGCTTGATACCTTTCAGAATCTCCTGATTAGCTCTCTCAGCTTGACCGTTGGATTGAGGATGAGCCACTGAGGAAACATCAAGTCGGATATGCTCGCGTTGACAAAACTCTTCCATGGCGCCTTTGGAGAGATTGGTGCCATTGTCAGTTATAATGCTGTGCGGAAAGCCAAAGCGGAAAATCACCTTTTTCATAAATTGAACCGCCGTGGCTGCATCGCACTTGCTAACTGGCTCAGCTTCCACCCACTTTGTGAATTTATCAACTGCCACCAAGAGGTGGGTCTTCTTATCCTTGGACATTTTAAAAGGCCCAACCATATCAAGCCCCCAGACCGCAAAGGGCCAAGTGATTGGGATCATCCTCAGCTCCTGAGCCGGCACATGAGCCCGTCGTGAGAACCTCTGGCAACCATCACATTTACTGACCAAGTCCTCTGCATCAGCATGAGCCGTTAACCAATAAAAACCATGACGAAAAGCCTTGGCCACAAGGGACTTTGAGCCGACGTGATGGCCACAATCCCCTTCATGGATCTCACGCAAGATCTCTTGACCTTCCTCAGGGGAGACACAACGCTGAAATGCTCCTGTAACACTGCGATGATGCAACTCACCATCGATGACAATCATTGACTTAGCCCACCGGGTTATTTGCCTGGCCAAGGTTTCATCCTCAGGTAACTCGCCCCGGGTCATGTAAGCCAGATATGGCATTGTCCAGTCTGTTATGGAGAGCCGCCACCAGTCGTGCCTCCGGGTCAGGGACAGCCAAGTCTTCCTCCGTAGGCAACGTAACCGAAGGGCTATACAGGACGTCCAGGAAAGTGTTAGGCGGCACCGGCTTTCGCTGAGAGCCTAGCCGGCTTAGAGCATCAGCCGCCTCGTTCTTCCTGCGATCAATGTGCTCTACTTGGTAGCCCTGAAAGTGCCCAGCAATCGCATCAACTTCGCGGCGATAAGCCGCCATGAGAGGGTCCTTAGAATCCCATTTGCCTGATACTTGTTGAGCCACCAAGTCTGAGTCACCGAAGCACCTTACCCGGCTCAAGCTCATCTCCTTATCCATCCGAAGACCGTGGAGCAAGGCCTCGTACTCAGCCGCATTGTTAGTGCAAGGAAACATCAACTGTAGCACATAATGGAACTTGTCACCTTTAGGGGAAGCCAATACAACGCCAGCCCCCGAGCCCTCCAACTGTCTGGACCCATCGAAGTGAATAGTCCAATATGTGTTATCCGGCTTTTGCCCGGGCACTTGTGACTCTGTCCAATCATTGATGAAATCCACCAAGGCCTGAGACTTAACAGCAGTGCGTGGCACATATTTGAGACCATGAGGTCCAAGTTCTATATCCCACTTAGCAATTCTCCCTGTGGCCTCTCTGTTTTGAATGATATCACCAAGAGGGGCAGAACTGACCACAGTGATGGGGTGACCCTGAAAAGAATGCTTCAGTTTCCGGCTCGCCATGAACACACCATACACAAGCTTCTGCCAATGCAGGTACCGCTGCTTGGACTCAATGAGCACTTCGCTGACATAATAAACCGGCCGTTGAACCGGATGTTCCTTACCCTCCTCCTTGCGCCCCACCACAATAGCCACATTGACGGCTCGTGCATTTGCCGCCACATACAGTAATAAGGGCTCCTTATCAACCGGAGCAGCAAGGACTGGGGGCTCTGCCAGCTGCTTCTTCAAATCCTCAAAAGCGGTATTAGCTGCATCATTCCAGACAAAGTTATCAGTTTTCTTCATCAACTGATATAATGGCATGGCCTTCTCACCCAAACGGCTTATAAACCGGCTTAAAGCAGCGATGCGACCCGCCAAACGCTGAACGTCATTTATACACGCCGGCTTAGCCAGGGAGGTGATGGCCTTGATCTTCTCCGGGTTAGCTTCAATGCCTCTGTCAGAAACCAAAAAACCCAAGAGTTTGCCTGAAGGAACACCAAAGACACACTTGGCTGGGTTAAGCATCATCTTGTAGACCCGGAGATTATCAAAGGTTTGCCTTAAATCATCTATCAGGGTTTCCTCTTTTATGGACTTAACCACAATATCATCCACATAAGCGTGAACATTGCGCCCAATCTGTTTATGAAGACAGTTCTGTACACAACGCTGGTAAGTCGCCTGTGCACACTTGAGTCCAAAAGGCATAGACACATAGCAGAAGGCTCCAAAGGGAGTGATGAACGCCGTCTTCTCCTGGTCCTTAACTGCCATCTTAATCTGATGATATCCGGAATAAGCATCCAAGAAACTTAAGCGTGCACAACCTGCCGTAGCGTCAATGATTTGATCAATACGGGGGAGGGCAAAAGGATCAGCCGGACATGCCTTGTTTAAGTCCGTGTAGTCCACACACATCCGCCGCCAAGAGCCGGGCCACCTCTTCACCAATAGCTTTCCGCCTCTCTTCATTAAACCGCCGAAGAAACTGCCTGACCGGCTTAAATTTCGGATCAACATTGAGAGTATGCTCAGCGAGTTCTCTAGGTACACCTGGCATGTCAGAAGGTTTCCATGCGAAGATGTCCCTATTCTCACGGATGAACTCGATGAGCGCGCTTTCCTATTTTGGATCCAGATTTGCACTGATGCTAAACTGCTGAGATGAGTCACCTGGAACAAAATCAACAAGTTTAGTTTCATCAGCCGATTTAAATTTCATTGCCGGCTCTTGTTCTGTAGTTGGCTTTTTCAGAGAGGTCATATCTGTTGGGTCAACATTGTCTTTGTAAAACTTCAACTCCTCTGTAGCACACACAGATTCTGCATAAGCCGCATCGCCTTCCTCACACTCCAGAGCCACTTTTCGACTGTCGTGAACCGTAATGGTCCCATTGTGACCCGGCATCTTGAGCTGCAAGTACACATAACATGGCCGTGCCATGAACTTGGCGTAAGCCGGCCGCCCAAATATAGCATGGTATGGACTCCTTATCTTGACCACCTCAAAGGTCAAGTTCTCCACCCTGTAGTTGTTCTCATCACCAAAGGCCACTTCCAATTCGATCTTGCCGACTGGATAAGCCGATTTACCAGGTACCACACCATGGAAAATAGTGTTTGACTGGCTAAGGTTCTTATCAACCAACCCCATACGGCGAAAAGTCTCATAATAGAGGATGTCGATGCTGCTGCCTCCATCCATGAGCACCTTTGTGAACTTATATCCTCCCACTTGAGGAGCCACCACTAAGGCCAAGTGGCCCGGGTTATCCACCCGGGGAGGGTGATCCTCCCTACTCCACACTATAGGCTGCTCAGACCACCGCAAGTAGCGCGGGATCGCCGGCTCAACAGCATTCACTGCCCTCTTATGAAGCTTCTGATCTCGCTTACACAGACTGGTGGTAAACACATGATACTGTCCACCGCTGAGCTGCTTTGGATTGGTCTGATAACCCCCTTGCTGCTGCTGATGACCCTGGCCAGACTGCTGATTAAAGCCCCCTTGACCATTCTGAGGACCGGAATTTGAGCCGCCGCCTGGGCCATGAAAACCGCCGGCGCCTGAGCCGCCGCCCGGGCCATTGTAATTCTTAAAGGCCTTCATGATCGCACAATCCTTCCACAGGTGAGTCACTGGCTTCTCTCTAGAGCCATGCCTTGGACAAGGTTCATTCAACAGCTCCTCCGGCGTCGGACCTGACCCGCCGCCTCGGGGAGGGGGCCTCCCCTTGCGTCGCTGGTTATTACCTTGTGAGCTGGCGTTGGCTACAAACTCTAGGCTGCCATCGGCCTTGCGCTTGCCTCCTCCTTGGTTCCCCGGGTTAAACTGAGGACCCTTGCCATTGCCATTCTTCGTTCCCTTCCCTGTCCTTTCATCATCCGAAGGGGGATCCTTGGTACCATCAGAATCGGCGTACTTGACAAGAGCTGCCATTAGTGTACCCATATCACTGCAGTCGCGTTTAAGCCGCCCGAGTTTCATCTTCAGGGGCACAAAACGACAATTCTGCTCCAGCATTAAAACCGCTGAGCCGGCATCCATCTTGTCTGACGAGTGTATGATCTCCTTAACCCGGCGAACCCAATGTGTCATAGACTCACCCTCCTACTGCTTACAGTTAGTCAAATCCACGATTGACATAGACTGCCTACAGGTATCTTTGAAATTTTGGATGAACCGGGCTTTCAGCTCAGCCCAAGACCAAATGGAATTCGGTGGTAGCCCTTTCAACCAAGCGCGGGCAGTCCCATCTAACATCATGGTGAAATACTTGGCCATGGCCACCTCACTGACCTCCAGCAGTTCCATAGCCATCTCATAACTCTCGATCCAGGCTGCGGGTTGTAAGTCAGCTGTGTAATTAGGCACCTTCCTAGGGCCCTTGAAGTCCTTAGGTAGACGTTCATTACGGATAGCTGGCACTAAACAAGGGACACCCCCGGTCCTGGTAGGGACACCCACGTCGACGGAAGTCGTCGGATAAGCCGGAGGGGTCTGGTAAGCCGTCAATTGAGGCACTTGCTCCGCCTCTTGCCGTGCTTTGTCCTGGTCTGCTGCGTAAAAGGCTCCATTGTGAGCCGGGCCATGGCCAGGGGGCGGGTCATGGCGTCGGACGTTACTTGAGCCGGTTGCTGAGACCATGTGCCGGCTGTAACTCAGGCTCTGGCCTGGCCGAGGGGTCGAGTGGATCCTGTCCCGGCTGTAGGAGTACGCCTCTTGCTGCGCCAGTGCTGTCTGAAGGAGTTCCCTGACCCGGCGGGTTTCAATAGCCGTCGGAGAGTCGCCTTCGACTAGGAGAGCCGCCAGCCGGGCTGCCGCAGCGACCATGTTCTCCAGTGGGTTATTATAATGACCCGGGGGTATTGGCACGTACTGAGGCGAGGCAGGGGGCACCTGGGGAGGCCCCATCACCATTGGCTGAATAGGGATTCCAGACCCGGGCACTATGACCCCTGGCGGGTTACTAGACCCTGCACCTGGCGTGTTGAAGAGATTGCGTGGATCGTAAACCGGAGGGAGTCGAGATTGGGTCTTTTGATGCCTCCTTCTCATGACCTCATTGGACGCGTTCTGATCCATCATGAGTTGGAAGGACCGCGCCTGGATCAACTGAGTTTGGGCCTCGAGAGCCGCCCTCTCCGCAGCCATCCTGATCCCTTCTGCTGCGAGCTCCTCCTTAGCTTTCACTAGATCCAATTTTAACTGTGCCACCTCCGCATCATGCTGAGCTTGATCCGCTGGGTCAACCGTGGCGGTTAACAGGGTCGTCATCTTGTCCGTGAGATCCATCATTACCTGAGCCGGAGAAGGCACCGGGTTTCCCGCTCCAGCAGCGGGGTTCTGAACAGGCTGTGCGCCAGCCATAAATACTCCAACCTGACTTGGCGGCTCAAACGGGTCCGGAATACTGTCACCATCGGAGCAACCCATGAGCCTGCCATCTTGAAGTTGATACAGCGAGTTTGACTCATCAGTGGCCGACTCGCCGTCAGAGCCGGCGACCGCCTCATCACCGGACCCAGACAGATCAGAGGGCCCTCCATGGATACATCCCACAAAAGCGCGCCTTACGGCAGGCCGGGCCCGGGCGGGTCGCGCACGCTGAGCCGTCTCGACGAGATCGGCGCAGAGACCCGGCTCAGGGCCCGGCTCACCAATCTTGCCAATGAAAACATGAATCCCGCCGAAGGGGACCCGGTACCCGTACTCAATTGAGCCGGCATCGGGGCCCCAGTTTGCATCGTCGATGTAGAGCTTGCCGCGACGACTCTTGGTCATCCGGCCCACAGCGTATCCCTTGAGCCCTTCGAAGCTGCCCTTCAAGAACTCAAATCCACCGTGCGGAGGCCCCACGGTGGGCGCCAACTGTCGTGGAATTGTCACGGCAGATGTCCTTGAGTTAGGACTTAGTCGTGGAGCCATCGCAGCTAGGAAGCTTGTAGGGGTTAATGCGGGACAAGGAACACGAGGGTTTATACTGGTTCGGCCCCTTACGGTGAAGGTAAAGCCTACGTCCAGTTTGATGTGGTATTGATTAGAGGTTTCGATAACCAGGGAGCTAAACTGCTATGCCCGGCTCACGATGAGATTGTTGTCGCCCTCAAACCGCTGCCGGGTCGTCCCTTTATATAAAGAGGCTGACGCCCTGCAGCTCTTAGAGCCCCGGCCGGCTCATAAGAGTGTCCGGCTCGGACTCTCAACTATTCTTGCCTTACACTACAAGTTCTACCATAATAACGATTGTAACTATGGGCCTTAAGCCATATCCGGGTCTTAAGCCCATCTTTGGCCCACCGTCTTTAAGCTGGGCGCCGGGCTTCTGGCAATGACCATATGAGTAACCGGACCCTCCTAGCGGGTGACTCTAAGGTCTATATCCTCAACAGGGCTGGTTTTTTAGGGGGGGGGGGGGTTTGCTGCACACACAAATGGACTTTGCGGATGTCCGGTTAACCGTTGGAGTACCAAACGACCTCCAAATGGAACGAAACTTGACCGGTGGTCTCCGGGTGGTATACTAGGGCCACATGACAAGCCTCGGTCCATTCCGAGAAAGTTTGACACCCGCTCACGAAAGAAAACAAGAGGGATGCGCCGGAGGAGATAGGAGCGCCGGATTGCAAAACGGACAACGGGGAAAATGTTCGGATGCAAGAGACGAACACGTATGCAAATGCAATGCACATGATGACATGATATGAAATGCATGACATGAACAAAAGGCAAAACGAGAAACAAAACCCGACCACGGAGGGAAAAATCATAACACATAGCCAAAAATGGCAAGAGTCGGAGTTACAAATATGGAAAGTTACATGCGGGGTGTTACAACACTCCACCACTACGAGAGGATCTCGTCCCGAGATCTAGGACTGAAAGAACTCCGGATATTCGGAACGGAGATGGTCCTCGCGTTCCCATGTGGCTTCCCGGTCGGAATGGTGCGACCACTTCACTTTCAGGAATTTGATTGACTTGTTGCGAGTCTTGCGCTCAGTTTCTTCAAGAATAGCAACGGGGTGCTCATGATAAGACAAATCTTCTTGGAGGTCAATCTCTTCGAAGTTGATAGTGCGCTCAGGCGTCTTGAAGCACTTGCGAAGCTGTGACACGTAGAACACATCGTGCACGTTCGCGAAGTTGGAAGGAAGCTCAAGTTGATAGGCGAGGTCGCCTCTTTTGCCAATGATCTTGAAAGGACCCACGTATCTAGGGGCAAGCTTCCCTTTGATACCGAAGCGACGAGTGTCTTTCATTGGAGAGACGCGGAGATAGAGTTGGTCTCCGATCTCGAAAGCCAAATCACGGTGCTTACTATCATAGTAACTCTTCTGGCGTGATAGCGCGGCTTTGAGATTAGCACGGATGACTTTACACATTTCTTCAGCTTCAGTGATTAAGTCATTGCCAAGAAGTTGGCGTTCACCAGTCTCTGACCAATTGAGAGGAGTACGGCACTTTCTGCCATAGAGAATCTCGAATGGGGCCTTACCCGAACTCGCTTGGAAGCTGTTGTTGTAGGAGAATTCAGCATATGGAAGACAATCTTCCCATTTCATGCCAAAGGAAATGACACAAGCCCTGAGCATATCTTCAAGAATTTGATTTACTCGCTCGACTTGGCCACTAGTTTGAGGATGGAAAGCTGTGCTGAAGCGAATGTTTGTGCCCATGGCCTTCTAGAAGGAGCCCCAGAACTTAGAGGTGAAGATGCTTCCACGATCTGAAGAAATCAATTGTGGAATGCCGTGCAAGGAGACAATTCTGGAGGTGTATAGCTCTGCCAGCTGAGCTGCTGTGATGGATTCTTTGATTGGAAGGAAATGAGCCACTTTAGAAAGCTTGTCGATGACAACGAAGATAGCATCATTTCCACGCTTGGACTTTGGAAAGCCAGTCACGAAGTCCATTTCGATATGATCAAACTTCCACTCTGGGATAGCAAGCGATTGGAGGAGACCAGTTGGTCGTTGGTGTTCTACTTTCACTCTTCGACAGACATCACATTCATTCACGAATTGAGCGATTTCTCGCTTCATTCGAGTCCACCAATACGACTGCTTGAGGTCATGATACATCTTCGTACTTCCAGGATGAATGGACAGAAGAGAATTGTGCGCCTCGTTCATTATGACTTTCCTTAGATCACCTTTAGGAACCACAATCCGGTCCTCGAAGAATAAAGTGTCTCTGTCATCAATGCGATAGCACTTGTATTTGGAAAGACCCTTGTCGATACCACGTTTCACCTTCTTCACCATGGCATCAAGGAGTTGTGCCTCACGAATATGATCTTCCAAAGTAGGAGAGACTATGAGGTTGTCAAGAAAGCCTTGAGGAACAACTTGGAGATTCAGCTTGCGGAAAGCTTCACAAAGATCCGGTTGGAATGGCTTGAGAATTAAGTTGTTGCAATAGGCCTTCCTGCTCAACGCATCTGCAATGACATTTGCTTTGCCTGGAGTATATTCAATACTCGGATTGTACTCTTGAATCATTTCGACCCATCGAGTCTGCCTGAGGTTGAGGTTGGGCTGAGTGAAGATATACTTGAGACTCTTGTGATCGGTGAAAATGTCCACTTGTCTTCCCAACAAGAGATGTCTCCACGTTATCAATCCATGGACAACTGCCGCCAACTCAAGATCATGAGTGGGGTAGTTCTTCTCGTTGGGCTTCAACTGACGAGAGGTATATGCCACAACTTTCTTCTCTTGCATTAACACAGCACCTAGACCTTGGAGAGAAGCATCACAGAAAACTTCAAACGGCTTGGATTCATCAGGAGGAGTCAAGACAGGAGCTGTGACTAGTTTCTCTTTGAGAGTGTTGAAAGAAACGTCACACTCAGGAGACCAGACATACTTCACATGCTTCTGGAGGAGGTTGGAAAGAGGCTTTGCAATCTTGGAGAAATTCTCAACGAATCTTCGGCAATAGCTTGCAAGACCAAGAAAACTGCGAAGCTGCTTGACATTCTGAGGAGGTTCCCAATTCACAATTGCGGACACCTTCTCGGGGTTAACAGCGATGCCCTTGGCAAAGATGATGTGGCCAAGGAAAAGAACTTCATCAAGCCAAAACTCACATTTAGAGAACTTCGCATAGAATTGATACTCTCTGAGCTTGTCGAGCACCAATCGCAAATGTTTGGCATGATCCTTCTTATTCTTGGAGAAGACCAAGATATCATCGAGATACACCAGAACGAATTCATTGGTATAGGGGTTGAAGATGAAATTCATCATCCGAGAGAATACTGGAGGAGCATTGACAAGGCCGAAAGACACGACAGTATATTCATAAGAACCAAAGCTTGTTCTGAATGCTGTCTTGGGAATATCTTCTTCACGAATGTGAATCTGATGATAACCCATATGAAGGTCAAGCTTCGAGAAAACTTTAGCACCTTTGAGTTGCTCGAATAGCTCATTGATGTTGGGAAGTGGATACTTGTTCTTGATTGTCTTCTTGTTCAATGGACGGTAGTCGACACAAAGTCGGTCCGTGCCATCCTTCTTCTTGACAAAAAGAACACCACAACCCCATGGAGAAGAACTCGGTCTGATCAAACCCAGACGCTCTTGTTCATCGAGCTGTTTCTTCAATTCCTTCAGCTTGTTGGGTCCAAGCTTGTATGGACGCTTGCAAACGGGTTCAGTGCCAGGCTCTAGTTCGATAACGAACTCAACTGGCCAGTGAGGAGGCATACCCGGAAGCTCTTCTGGAAAGACATCTTGATACTCACAAACGACTGGAATTTGAGAGATGGCATTCAATTCGCCCTTCTCATTGAGGGAAAAAACGAATGGTTTCATCACAAGCGGCATAAATGATAACATCCTCAGAAGAGTGTGTCAATTGAATTTCCCTGGCAGCACAATCAAGTTGAGCCTTGTGCTTAGAAAGCCAGTCCATCCCGAGAATAAGATCAATATCCGAGTCACCAAGAACAATTGGAGAAGACAGAAATTCATAGTCGCCCATCTTGATGGAAACATCCGGAACCATCATACTAGAACTCAAACGTTTACCCGGAGAAACGACATCAATGGGTTTACTCAGATGAGAACAAGTGAATTCATGCTTGGCAAAAAAGGTCTTGACATGAAACAAAGCGATGCACCAGTATCAAAAAGAACTTTTGCAGGAATATCATTAACAGGAAGATTACCCATTATCACATCAGTAGATTCCTCCGCTTGAGCTACATTCATCATGTTCACCTTTGCAGACTTTGGATTATGCTTGACCACTGCATTGCTGGAAGATCTGACAGGAGGAGGGGGAGGAAGACGCCTTTGGTTGAAGCACTTGTTAGCATAGTGACCTTTCTGCTGACATTTGTTGCAAGTCACCTCTGAGAGTGGACGGTGATAAGGAGCATTGAACTTTGGAGCTTGATTCTGAGACTTGTTCTGATAGCCAGAGTTGGAAGAGTTGGAAGAACCATGGCCACCTTTGTTCTTCTGCTGGTAAGGCTGACGAAACAGAGGAGGAGGCAACCAGAACTTCTGTTGCTTAGCTGTCACAAGTGAGGAAGAAGAAGACTGAACTGCGTCCCTGACTCTCTTCTTAGAAGCCTCACACTTGAGCTGAGCAGCCTCTTGCTTCAGTGCCATGTTATAGAATTGATCAAACTGAGTAGGCTCAACAAGAACGAGAGCTAACTGCAGATCCTCTTTAAGGCCACCTCTGAAGTGATAGATCATGCTTCTCTCATCAGGAACGTCTTGTTTAGCGAAGCGAGCAAGTTTCTGAAACTGGATGTTGTATTGATACACAGACATGTTGCCTTGCTTGAGATTGCGGAACTCCTCACGCTTGCTCTCAACAACACTTTGTGGAATGTGGTGCACTTTGAAGTCCCGACAGAAGTCAGTCCAAGTGATCACACGACCTCCTCTGGAATCTTTGTATTGCTGAAAACAATCAGCAGCTTGGTCCTTGAGCTGGAAAGAAGCGAACTTGACATAGTCCTCAGGCCTGACATTGCTACATTCAAAATGCTTGTTGATGTCCACGAGCCAATCATCGGCATCCGTGGCCTCGGCACAGTAGCTGAAAGACTTGGGCTGATTTGCGAGAAACTGGTTGAGTGTAGCGAAGTGAAACTGATTGTTGCCTTGACCTTGATTGCCTTGATTGCCTTGCCCTTGGGTGCGTTCTTGCAAGAGTTGCAGAATCATCTAAGCATTGGCGTTGGTGGCTGCCATGATAGCTTGCCATGCCTCCGGAGGTGGAGGTGGTGGCGGAGGGTTCGCTTGACTCCCTTCATTGTGATCCGGATTCTGACGCGTTGGCGGAGCCATCCTGAAGAGGGTGACATCCGTTAGCATCTTGATAGACAAATAGATAAGTAGAATCAACGGATAGAAATTGCAACATATAGTCTTCACAATAAACATTCGAACGAGGATGAACGAATGAATTCCGTAGTAAATCATCACACTTCCATAAGTTGAGAAGCCACTTGAAAAAGATATGGAATCAACATCTGACTTCAAAACAACTCGAATACCACAATACAAAACAAAACAAAGTATTGGCTTGCAGAATAAGCCGGAACAAACATATGATAAAGATTTCGTCCGAAGTTTTCGTGGTGGGGCCCACACGGGCTCAATCGTACAGCACCATCATGTACAAGGCTGTGACATACAAAGCGTCCCCGAGTCGGCATAGCCAAGGACTCTTTAAGACACTACGAGACCACTGTAAAACCAACCGTGTACAGGCGGACCACTAGACGTCGAACCCCAATCTCATATCATGCGTCTGTCGGAAAGATATCATAAGGCTACTTGAATTCCCACTTATAAACTCCCGAAACTTTCTGGTTATGCAATCTGGTGTTGGGGATACAGGGGACACAAAATATATCACCCAAACTAGCAATCCCTAGATCCAGCTGTATCCATCCGTCAACACATAACCAAGAAACCTTCGGAAATCGTTTACCTCAACCTTCGAAAAACATCCGTTATACAAGTTATGGCAATACTCCCGAACTCCCGCCCCAGTACTGGGTGGCGTCGAGGTGATCTCACCAACAACTGCATAAAAGAGATTTCGATGTCGGCGAAACTCAGGTATTCCAGAACTGCAACGATAAAATTGTGACGACAACACCTCGGAGCTCAACTCCCCGGGACACTGCCACAACCCCTAAATGTCAGGAGGCACCAAGAACAATGTTCTCGTCACAAAACCATCGGAACGATTCCAAGATACCCGCGTGATCCTAAAAAAAATTTAGTGAAATTTGAGGAGAGAATAGTCAAAACTTCTACGTCAGGAGACCTCACCAGAGCGACGAAGGGACTAAGGAGTAAAAAGAATCCTACTCTCCGATATATATAATCCTAAGACTCAAAACATTTTTGTTCTAGACTCAACAACGCCAGCGATTCGATCAAGCAGGGGCTCCTAAGTCGGGGATGGCTCTGATTACCAACTTGTAACGCCCACGATGCGGCTATATCTCTCACGTGTCGAGGCACGACTTAGAGGCATAACCACATAGTGGTTTTGTCGCAAGAAGGGTCATCTTCACACAATCCCATGTAATGAACAAGAATGGGATAAAGAGTTGGCTTACAATCGCCACTTCACACAATACATAAATATAATTCATACATCATCCAAAATACATACATATGACTAAGGCCAAAATCCAGATGAAAATAAGACAACCCCAAATGCTAGATCCCCGATCGTCCCAACTGGGCTCCACTACTGATCATCAGGAAAAGACACATAGTAACGACCACGCTCCTCATCGAACTCCCACTTGAGATCGACCCCATCATCTGCACTGGCATCGTCGGCACCTGCAACTGTTTTGGTAGAATCTGTGAGTCACGAGGACTCAGCAATCTCACACCCGCGAGATCAAGACTATTTAAGCTTATAGGAAAAGGATGGTGTAATGAGGTGGAGCTGCAGCGGCAAAAGCATATATGGTGGCTAACATACGCAAAGAGAGCGAGAAGAGAAGCAACGGAACGGACGTCATCTAGCAATGACCAAGAAGTGATCCTGAACTCCTACTTACGTCATACATAACTCAGACCGTGTTCACTTCCCGGGCTCCGCCGAGAAGAGACCATCACGGCTACACGCAGTTGATGTATTTTAATTGGGTCAAGTGACAAGTTCTCTACAACCGGACATTAACAAATTCCCATCTGCCTCATAACCGCGGGCACGGCTTTCAAAAGATAAATACCCTGCAGGGGTGTCCCAACTTAGCCCATCATAAGCTCTCACTGTCAACGAAGGATAAACCTTCTCCCGGAAAGGCTCGATCAGTCTCAGAATCCCGGTTTACAAGACATCTCGACAATGGTAAAACAAGACCAGCAAAGCAGCCCGAATGTGCCGACAAATCCCGATAGGAGCTGCACATATCTCGTTCTCAGGGCACACCAGATAAGTCAAGCTACGAGTAAAACCAGACCTCGAGTTTCCCCGAGGTGGCCCCGCAGGCTGCTCGGTTCGGACCAACACTCGAAGGAGCACTGGCCCGGGGGGGTTAAAATAAAGATGACCCTCGGGCTCGCGAAAACCCGGGGGAAAAGGCTTAGGCGGCAAATGGTAAAACCAAAGTTGGGCCTTGCTGGAGTAGTTTTATTCAAGGCAAACTGTCAAGGGGGTCCCATAAATCACCCGACCGCGTAAGGAACGCAAACTCAAGGAACATAATACCGGTATAACGGTAACTAGGGCGGCAAGAGCGGAACAAAACACCAGGCATAAGGCCGAGCCTTCCACCCTTTACCAAATATATAGATGCATTAATTAAATAATAGATATTGTGATATCCCAACATATCCATGTTCCAACATGGAACCAACTTCAACTTCACTTGCAACTAGCAACGCTATAAGAAGGGCTGAGCAAAAGCGGTAACTTAGCCAAACAACGGTTTGCTAGGAAAGGATGGTTAGAGGCTGACATGGAAAAATGGGAGACATGATATAGCAAGTGATAGGTAGCGCAGCATGGCAATAGAACGAACAACTAGCAAAGCAAAGATAGAAGTGATTTCGAGGGGTGGTCATCTTGCCTGCAAGGTTCTCAGAGTTGTCGAAAGCTTGATCCTCGTAAGCGTTCTCAACAGGTTCCTCGTTCACGAACTCGTCTCCCGACTCTACCCGGACAAGAACACAAACAAACGGAACCATAATCAACCACAAGAAATGCACAAGCAACATGATGCAAAACATGTATGATATGCAAGATATGATATGCGATGCATATGCGTGCTCCGGAAGGAAAATGGTGAACAAGGCAGTAACTTGGCAAACCAAGCATGCCACTGGAAAGATGAGATGATTTTGGTCAAAATCGATATAAAGATCACCGGAAACGGATGCACGGTTGCAAATGGCAAGCAAAACAAGAATGACACGAATCTGTGATTGACAGCATGATAGCACTTAAAATGCAACAAGCAACAATGCTACAGCACTCCAACATAGCAACAGAGCATATGGCAGTAATCTACAGAAGATGCTTGACAAAAGATGAACACTGACCTATGGCTAGTTCACAACATAACAAGCTCAAACAAGCATGGCAAAAGTGCAAAAGATAACAGGTTTACAGACTTGGTGAAATGACTGGACATGGCAGAAACAGCATCAGGTAGCAATGTTCAGAGCACGAAATCAATATGCTACAGGAACTTAACATAGCAAAACAAGGCATCGCAGTGTTCTACTAAATGCATATGACAAAAGTCTCTTATTGACCATAAGCCAAAAAGGACCAGAAGATATGATGGCAAGCATGTAAACATAGCAAGTTTCGTTATCAGGTTTCAGACTTAGCAGAAAACAGAGCATGGCAGAAACAATAATATGAGGGCATGTTGGTGAGCTTGATGCACTCACCACAAGGCAATGCATGACAAAACAAGCATACCTACAGCAATATGGAATGTTTATGAAGCTAACCATGGCAAGAGCAAGTACATAGCATCCATGGATCAGCTACAATAAGCTTGGCAAAAATGAACATCATGTTAAGAATCTGCCAGAAATATTTTATAGCAAAAGTAGAGCAAGATTGAGTCATGCTATGGCACTCCATAATTGCAAACAAGGGAAGGAATGGATCAATTACAACTATAGATACAAAACATCCTTAATGAATATCTCGAAAATATGCATGGATCTCTCTGTAGCATCAAGTTTACATGGCAACAAAATAACAGCAGACAAGGACTTAGAGAAATCATTAAGTCCCTGAAATCAGAAACATTACGGGGCCTAGTTTGCATGCTTGTGCTAGTCACCACAGAGACCACAAAATTACATGGCATACACCACTGGAAAGATGGCATGGCATACAACAAATCACATATAGAGCTCATGCCCATAAGATGCACAGATTTAAAGATGCAAAAATGACAAATCTCCAAGTTCGGCTAAGAACCAGAAGATAACAGCAACTAGCCTTCTTGCAACAGAGATTTGGGCATCAAGATTACCTCTAATGAACATGGTGCAATTGAACAAAATGTAGAGCATCACGAGACGAACAATTTGACATATTACACGCGCAAAACGGAGATACATGCAAGGAGTTATGCAACGATGAACATGGGTACATATTGTGAGAAAAAAGGACTTAGTGGAATCGGGAAACGGGAAGTCACAGATCTGGATCGGGTGCAACAGGGAGCTCGAGCTCGGCCGGAGCGGCGCCGGAGGAAGGAGACGGCGGGCCCTCGCGGGAGGAGGAGGACGCGGCGGCGGCGGAGGGAGAGGACCCGGCGTCGAGGGCGGCGGGGCGCGGGTGCCCGCGGCGGGGCGGCCGTCGGTGGAGATGTGTCCGGCGCGGACGGACACGTCCGGCGCGGCGCGAGGGAAGTTGCTAGGGTTTCGTCTCGGGAAAAATTCGGGGTCTCACATATAAATAGGTAGAGGGAGCTAGGAGAGTCCAAATGAGGTGCGGTTTTCGCCCACACGATCGTGATCGAACGACCTAGAGCATGGAAGAGAGTTTGGTGGGTTTTGGGCTGGTTTTTTAGGGGGGTTTTGCTGCACACACAAATGGACTTTGCGGATGTCCGGTTAACCGTTGGAGTACCAAACGACCTCCAAATGGAACGAAACTTGACCGGTGGTCTCCGGGTGGTATACTAGGGCCACATGACAAGCCTCGGTCCATTCCGAGAAAGTTTGACACCCGCTCACGAAAGAAAACAAGAGGGATGCGCCGGAGGAGATAGGAGCGCCGGATTGCAAAACGGACAACGGGGAAAATGTTCGGATGCAAGAGACGAACACGTATGCAAATGCAATGCACATGATGACATGATATGAAATGCATGACATGAACAAAAGGCAAAACGAGAAACAAAACCCGACCACGGAGGGAAAAATCATAACACATAGCCGAAAATGGCAAGAGTCGGAGTTACAAATATGGAAAGTTACATGCGGGGTGTTACAGCCTTTTTCCCTTGGGTTCTGTAGACTCAAGGGTCATCTTTATTTTAAACCCCCGGGCCAGTGCTCCTCTGAGTGTTGGTCCAACCTGTCAGCCGCCGGTGGCCACCAGGGGCAACTCTGGGCTCGCCTACCGGAAGTTTGGACAATCCGGTGTGCCCTGAGAACGAGATACGTGCGACTCCTATCGGGATTTGTCGGCACATCGGGTGTATTTGCTGGTCTTGATTTACCATTGTCGAAATGTCTTGTAAACCGGGATTCCGAGACTGATCGGGTCTTCCCGGGAGAAGGAATATCCTTCGTTGACCGTGAGAGCTTATAATGGGCTAAGTTGGGACACCCCTGCAGGGTATTATCTTTCGAAAGCCGTGCCCGCGGTTATGTGGCAGATGGGAATTTGTTAATGTCCGGTTGTAGAGAACTTGACACTTGACTTAATTAAAACGCATCAACCGCGTGTGTAGCCGTGATTGTCTCTTTTCGGCGGAGTCCGGGAAGTGAACACGGTTTTTGGGGTTATGTTTGACGTAAGTAGGAGTTCAGGATCACTTCTTGATCATTACTAGTTGACGACCGTTCCGTTGCTTCTCTTCTCGCTCTTACTTGCGTATGTTAGCCACCTTACATGCTTAGTCGCTGCTGCAACCTCACCACTTTACCCCTTCCTTACCCATTAAGCTTTGCTAGTTTTGATACCCATGGTAATGGGATTGCTGAGTCCTCGTGGGTCACAGATTACTACAACAACAGTTGCAGGTACAGGTTTTGCGATGATCTTGACGCGAGAGCGATGTTACTTGTTTTGGAGTTCTTCTTCTGCTTCTTCTTCGATCAGGGGATAGGTTCCAGGTCGGCAGCCTGGGCTAGCAGGGTGGATGTCGTTTGAGCTTCTGTTTGTGTTTCATCCGTAGTCGGATGTTGATATTATGGTTGATGTATTGATGTATTATTGCGGCATTTGTATGCCTTGTATGTATCCCCATATATTATGTAATGTTGATGTAATGATATCCACCTTGCAAAAGCGTGTCAATATGCGGTTCTATCCTTGGTGGGACCTTCGAGTCTCTTTAGGATAGTATCGCATATTGGGCGTGACACTGGGCCACTTGGCCCATCTAGCTAAACAACCAGCCCACCTCCACCTTTCCCTCCTCTACAGGAGACCAGGAGTGCGTTGCGCTCATCCACGGCGCCATGGCCATGGATGGATGCCACGAGCCCCTCCCTTTGACCTATATGGGAGACCCCCTTGCCCCTCCCCTGAAACCCAAGCTACCCCGCCTGTTTCCCTCACCCTCTCGGCCTCCCTTCCTCTTACCCAGATCCCCTTTCCCCTTCTCGCCCGACGCGTTCGACGCCGTTCGCCTCGCACCCTCGTCGGTCCCGCGGCCACCTTGCTCCCCGCCATTTAGCTCCGTGTCCGGGAGCTTTGTCTGCCTCCTCTACGTCGACCACGCACATTGGATCAAGCTGGAGACCCCAGCTCGACTGGATCAAGCTCGTCCTCGCCTTCGGTCACCGACGCCACTCCGACGAACTACATCGCCCCTGCTACTCCTAAGCCCTCGCCGAGCCACCCTTGTGCTCCCCGGTGAGCACCGCGTCCTTCCCCTCTCTTTCCCGCTCATTTCCATGTTGGTAGCCACTGTCGCCGTTGTTGCCGAAGCTCGTCACTGCCGTTCGTTTCGCCGCTGCGGCCGTGGCCCTACCGCTGCTCTATTGCTCCTTGGCGCCGCCGCCGCTGCTCTATCCACTGTCGCCACTAGCTGTTGCTGCTACCTGTCGCCACCGCCGCTGTCCCCACTGCTGGCCTCTGCTGCCCGCGCTGGCGAGCCCTGGCCTCCCCTGCCCGCGCGCTCGCCGCATCCCTAGACTGCACCCTGTAGCCACCCCACGCCTGCTTCGCGCGTCCTGGCCGCGACCGCCTGCGCCCGTGCGTGGCCTCGCCATCGCCTGTTGCTGCTCGCAGTGCTGCTGCCCGCTGATGCACCTGCTGCTGCTTGCCTGCTTTTAGCCACCGCTGCTACCTCTGGTGTGCTACGGTTGATTACTATAGTTATGGCTAGCTTCACAAATATCACACTGAATAACCCCTTGGGCAGCCCCAAAACTGTGGTTAAACAACTGTTAACAAGACTAAAAAAATATGAGTAGAAAGTACACTTGACAAACTCCACTTTATCCCATGGGACCAAATCCTTTTGACGCATGGATTAATTCCTACGAAAATCACAAAGTTCAATGTTCTGTTAACAGAAAAACCGAAAAACAGCTTTTTTCATAGCTACTTTAGAGCTGTTGATGATCAAGCAAATGAACACTAATATGGATGAAAGTGATACTAACATGTAGTTCACATAAAATGCTCAAAATTGATATAAGACACAAAATCATAGGATATACAGAACAATAGTTGTCGCGTTTTGAAAACAGCCAAGTTATGCTTAAAACTGACAAATTCTCAGACTTAGCAAAATTTCAGGGATTTTCAGGATATTGTTTAAATCTTTGAAAAATCATAGAAAATAATCTGTAACTAGGATGAAAAAGTTTTATACATGAAAGTTGCTTAGAACGACGAGACGAACCCGAATACGCGGTCCATTCATCTATCACACGTCCCTAGAATAGCGAACATGCAACCTTCCCCTCCGATTCATCTGTCCGAAAATACCAAACTTCGGGAAAACATTCCCGGATGTTTCCCCCCTTCGCCGGTATTGTGTAGCATCGCATTAGAACACGCCTAGTGCTGCTTTTTGTCTTGTCATGCATAGTATTGCTCTTGTTTGCTCTGTATTTATTGTTTCTTCCCCACTCTTCTCTCCGGTGGACCCCGAGACCGCTGTTGATGCCCCTGTGATTGACTACGTCGACGACGTCCCTTCTTCCCTTTCATCGGAGCTTCCAGGCAAGACCCCCCTTTTGATCATACCGATATCGCCCATTCCATTCTCTCATGCTTGCATTAGATTTTGCTATTGTAATTGATTGCTCCTATTCTGATGCATAGCCTGCTTTTGTAACCTGCTCATTGTACCTTACCTGGTCATCCTAAACTGCTTAGTATAGGTTGGTTAGTGATCCATCAGTGACCCCCACCTTGTCCTTGTTGCCCCTGCTTCATCACGACGACTCGATCAACGTGATCAACGACCAGAGCCCGACACCTCACATCAGATCACGCCCCTTTTGTTGCTCGACTCTACAGAGCTACTATCGAGTGCCGAGGGTGATACCTCACAATGCACTCATGATGACAACTCTGTAGTGTAGCTATTCGATCGTGGTCAATGAGGGTGGTTCCTCCTTCACCATTCCCGATACGGCTCTGTCGTGCATCCCCTCAAGTGTGAACCTCGAGGGTGGTTCCTCTTACGTTCACCTTGATGATTACTCAAATGGAATTCACCGAGGGTGATTCCTCGGGTTTTCCTCCTTGATGTTTTGGTCACACGATTACTCGGACTTTACTTGAGACCATTGTTGAAGTCGGGTCGGCCCTGAGGGGTACCCGCGAGTTGATGTGAAAGTCGGGCGGGCCTGTAGAGCACCCGCGAGTTTTCTACGTGGCACGGCCGCACAGTTTGGGCCCTTGTCGTAAGTCCATGAGACGGGGCGACGGGGTCACATTATCGTGACTCTCTGCTCGTCTCCGCCAGCCCCCAATGCACTAACAGGTTTGGGTATTTGTTCTGAGTTGGCTTTTGGCCTTTACGCACTAACCACCACGCGAGATGGTTATGGGCCTCGATGTCGCAGTATCAGCCAAAGCTTTGTCAGACGACCAGTTCAGCAAGGCAGCACGGTCGGATCGCGTCGACCATCCGAGGTGGCACTGGTATTCACCCTGCGCGCAACGACCCGGAGTGCAACGGGTGATGGCACTACTAGGAAAAACACTACCAGTAGCGTAGGTTTTTTGCATACTAGTAGCGTGAGTTCCCACGCTGCTACTACGACGCTACAACTAACTTTTAGCAGTAACATGTTTTTTACCCCGCGCTACAGCTAAAAAAGTTAGTAATAGCGCGGTGCCACCCACGCTACCACTATTCCAAATCTACGCTACTACTATCTAACTACTAGTAGTGCCCCATTTACACCTACGCTACTACTATCCAAGTACTAGTAGCACCACATCTTTCCCCCACGCTACAACTAAGTAACCAAAAAATAAAAAAATAAAAATAGAAGTCAAATGCAATATTCATGGATGGAAATCAAGACACGTCCAGTGCAAATAAACTAAGTTCACAGAACCATCTTAGCACCTGCAACATTCATGGATACAACATTGAACATCTCAACTCGAGATCATGGATGGAAATCAAGACACGTCCAGTGCAAATAAACGACTAGACCACTTCCCTAGATGTATCTACAAAGTTTCTGAGTTGAAACGTCGGTGGATCCGAGCAGTCCCTCGCGGCGGACGGTGGCGTCGAGGTCCTCCACCTCGGCGACCTCCGGCGTCGCAATGACCTGGACGATCATCTGTGCGGCGCGATCGTCGGGCTTCACGCTGAAGTCCGCCTCCGAGTGGTTGAAGAACACGATGCCCACCAGGTCGCGGTAGTCCACGTCGATCACCCCTGAGCCCATGTTGGAAAGTGAAAACTTGTTAGTTGGTGTCCGCATCCACATCTAGTAGGGTATTTTCTTTCTTTTTAGCACATGCACATGAATCAATAGTAATGCATAATAACAAGAAAAATAACCATGAATCCTAAAGAAAAAGATCATTCTTTGGGCTAGGTTGATAGTTTCGAGGCACGGGAAGGATAATATTGGTAAAAGTCTTCATTAACAAGAAAAATTGACCGAGATTTCTCAAATGGCATTTGTTTCACCAACAATGATTAA
The DNA here is from genome assembly GCF_002575655.3 of Aegilops tauschii subsp. strangulata. Taxonomy (NCBI): domain Eukaryota; kingdom Viridiplantae; phylum Streptophyta; class Magnoliopsida; order Poales; family Poaceae; genus Aegilops; species Aegilops tauschii. The sequence goes on from NC_053038.3 coordinate 293,452,691, forward strand.
TGACGAGGCATGTAAGATTTACCTGAGCAGCACCAACATACCCTCTAATCCTTGCAAGAACTTAAAGGCCAAGGTTCTTAGCTTTCTCCCCTCTGACTAGCACATGTCCAGCAGCACCATCGATGTACATTGAATAATAAGAATAGCACTAGAGTTACACTCATAGTAAACATTGTTTTGCATAATTTATATTAACCATGGAGAGAGCATAAAAAATGAGCTACAAAATAATCTAGCTTCAGTACACTCTTAAGATGATACATTTACTACTGAAGATATACAACATAGTGTTGTTGCATACTGCATACAGAAGGTAGTTTGACCATGTAAAAATAAAGCTACAATGCTACACTAAGAAGTTTGGAATCTTGGTAACACAGTAATTCTAGAAGAAGCAGATAGAAGCATGTATCCATCTAACATCCAAACTTATCAGGACATCAGGATGTTTCAGTTCAAACAATAAATGAACAGGCAGCCTATATGCTTTTTTCTACAGATAAAATCTCTTGTAGAACCAATCCATCTATTTATTATGTTATCACTAAAACAATAGGAAAAATGTGCATCTATGCTTAACTGACCGTCAGATATACTTTCCTACAAACAAATACTCCCTCCGTTCCAAAATAGATGACTCAACTTTATACTAACTTTAATACAAAGTTAGTACAAAGCTGGGTCATCTATTTTGGAACGGAGGGAGTAGATGGACAGTCAACTATACTTTTCTACAAACAAAACCTCTTGTAGAGGCTCCGAAAAGGCAAGACCGGACACATGAAAACTAGCAGAAGCAGATAAAATGTGCATCTACTAACATTCTTCTCATCAGAAGTTTTAGGAGTTCAAGGACGAATCACAGATGAACAAACAACATGCTCATCTGCAAAGAAAAAACACTAGTACTAGAGGTCCCCTGCAGACTACTTCTAGAGACCTGTGATTTTCCAAAACGAAATGAAAACAGAGAGGGTAAGTTCTGTATTCAGTTTCATGTTCACAATGCCATCTATGTTGAAGTGGTTTTGGAATCTAGGTAACACAATAATTCTAGAAGAAGTAGACAGAAATATGCATGAACCATCTAACATCCAAACATATATCAGGAGGACAAAGAATAGATGACCAGCTGCCGATATGCTTTTCTGAGTCATTCTAAGTCTGAATCCCAGGAGACACCAGCAGCCCAGATAAGATTCCGCGTGACTCACTATGGTTCTAAAAGCTTGTGGCGTCGTGCACAATTGGAAATCACAGTCCTGAACCGAGAACACCGCAAGCAAAACGCTAGTAGTCCTGAATTGCTAGTCCAGGAAGCAAGTTACGAGGCCACAAAAAAGCTGAATCCCAGGAGGCACAACAGCAGTCCAAAGCATATTACTCCATGAACCGCTGTTATTCTAAAAGCTTGTAGCATCATGCACGATTGCCAATCACGGTGCAGACTATGCACTTGCTTAGCCGATTCTGAACATTGATGTACATATATTAATACTAAACCACTAGCAGCCCCTATTGAATCCTACACATACTGCCATTTGAAGATAAAAAAGGACCACTCTGTGTGCAATAATTACTACTACTATAGTGGTGATTAACAAGGACCAATGTCACTCTGTATGTCATATGTAATTCTGCGGAGAGGAAATGAATTCTCTCTCTCTATGTCGGCCATTCTTGTATATGGCACAGGCTTTTATTTTTTTGATCTAACACTGCACAGGCTTTTATTTTTTTGATCGAACAGAGGCTTTTATTTCAAGTGGTGGAGCAGGATCATGAATATAAAGCTTTTATTCTCGAGTGGTGGTGGAATGCAATGGAACGGAAACGAATTCAGGCAACACAACACGTAGGGCACTCAAGAAATTTGTCTGAAACTTGCGCAGATGCGGGTGGACACACTGAAGAAATGAAAATTGTGCAGGTGGTTCAGGACACGCTGCATGCTGCTACAAAAAAAGAAATGAAATCTGTCTGAATCTTGGGTAGATGCAGGTTTGTGTCAGTAATACTTACAGTACTATCATAATCAATCTGGTTGCCTAATCTAGGCAGGCCGCGTCAATGTCACTCATGCGTGCAGGCATTGGACCCTCACCTCATCCTAGTGCGTGGAGGCATTGTCTCAAACTCTGAATCATCACTGCTACTGCTACAAATCCAACAGCTCGCGTGAACAAAAAACAGTACTACTACAGTATGGCTGTAAGAATTTAGTGCTGTAAGAATTCACCGCATGGATAAATCTATCTGTGTATCTATGCGCTTGCCCCTCCCTTGTGAAACATGGCGTGATCAAGACACAAATTGTGCAGGCAGGGACAAAAAAATCACTACTGGAATGTGAAGGAAAGAAAGAAAGAAGAAAAAAATCACTACACATGAAGAGTTTGTTTCTTCAGCAGGCAGGATGGGTATACATGTGTGCCTTTGAGTGCATGATGCATGGGTTTCTATATTATATACATATATCACTAGCTAGCGAGGACAAGAAAAAAAGGCTCCCTCACTTTTTTCTTGCTCGTGCACTAAAGCTTCTTGTTAGTAGTAGTATTTTATTTCTCTATCTGAAGAGAAAAACAAGTTTCTTTCTTCAGTGAGATCATCTAGTACTAGTACGGAGTGAGTACTTGTTTCTTGTTCATCTATCCATGTATTGATGTCGTCCAGTGATCTTGTGGTTGGCTGGCTAGATTTACGGTGTGCCTTCCCTGGGGGCGTGTTCATGTGGGACTTATTCGCATGGATCAATGAAAAAATAGGACACGATGCCCTAGGGTCTTGCTCCAGGCCACATGCCTGGCCTGGAACACATGTTTGAGAAGTTCCAGGGAGGGCAGAGCACTCAAGAAATCAGCTCAGCCTGGAACTGCAAGATGGACACGATGTGGATGGATGCACTTACGAAATTGTGCAACGATAGACAGCTGCATTGGATTCAGTTCAGGACACGATGCTACTCAATTGCCTTCCTCCTCAGAACACCTACGCCCACGACCCTCCCATCCTGCCTTCCTCCTCAGAACACCTGCGCCCACGACAGAAAAAAAAAGGTTCAAAATCCTCCACTGCACAAAAAGGAGCACCGACAGGCAAGTGTGGAGAAGCGGGCCCGTGCCTTGCACCGGGCGGCGGCGAAGGCAGAGGCCGTCGGCACGGAGAGGGCGGAGGCCATCCGCGGGGGGCGAGAGCTGCAGCGCGCGGAGCAGGAGGAGGAGGGGGGCGAGGGTGATATGGGCAAAGGTGCAGGCCTTGAGGCACGGATCTGACGGAGGGGGAGGGGCGGAGCTTGAGGAGCTTGGGGGCGTGTTGCGCTCGGCCAGAGCTCGCCGGAACCGGCCGGCGTGGGTGGTGGCGGCGGCAAGGAGACCGTGGGGGAGAGGAGGTCGACCGAGGGGGTGGGGCTGAGCCGCTGAGGGTCACGAGAGAGAGAGAGAGAGAGAGTTTTTACGGATTCGTGATAGAGAGGGTGGGGGATAGTCCTCGCCATCTCAGGCCCGGCCCTGTCGGCCCACCCAGGCCCTACCCTAAAATCCAGGGCCTAGGCCCGATGGGCTTGCCCGTGGGCCGGGCTTGGGCCTAAGTTTTGAGCCCACCGGCAGGGCCTGGACGGGCTTGGGCTTGGCATATTGGCATTTTAAGGAAGAGGCTCGGCCCATGGCCCTAAGCCCTAAGGGCTTTTCAGGGCTTTTTACCAGATGGGTCAGGCTTGGGCTTGAAAAGTAGGCCTAATGATAGGGCCTGGGAGGGCCTGGGCCTTAGTTTTCTGCCGTGGGCTTTTTTAGGCCCGGCCCAAGCACGGCCCGGCCCGGCCCATGGCCAGATATAGTGGGGGAAGGGGGCCGTGCGTGGGGTGGGGCGGTGGACACGCTTGTAGTAGCGTGGGGTATCTCACCTCACTATGGCTATTCGCTTAGTAGTAGTGTTGGTTTTACCACCCACGCTATTGCTATGTCCGGTCTGCAAGAAATATTTACTAATATCGTGTTTTTTGTCATGCGCTACTAGTAAATATTTACTAGTAGCGAGGGGTCAATGTGGCGCGCTGCTAGTAATTAGCAGTAGTGTGGGTCAATATAACGCGCTACTAGTAAGCGTCTATCTATAGTAGTGTGGGCCCAAGACCCCGAGGCACTTAGGATGTAGATCGGGGGACCTCTCTGCTGAGCCTAGGTAGGGCTGCGACGTGTTGATCCTCCGAGGCCGGGCATGACCCAGGAAAGTGTGTCCTGCCAGAGTGATCGAGCGTGTTGGGTAATGTGGTGCACCCCTGCAGGGAAGATATATATTCGAATACCGTGTCCACGGTAATGGACGTTCAGACTTGTATCCTGATCTATTATTGTAATGCCCATGATGCGGTTATATCTCCCATGTGTCGAGGCACGACTTAGAGGCATAACCGCATTGTGGTTTTGTCGCAAGAAGGGTCATCTTCACACAATCCCATGTAATGAACAAGAAAGGGATAAATAGAGTTGGCTTACAATCACCACGTCACACAAATATTGAATAATTCATACATCATCAGAGTACACACATAGTCCGACTACGGACAAATCCAAATAAAAAGAAGATGACCCCAAATGCTAGACCCTCCCCCCCAACTGGGCTCCACTACTGATCATCAGGGAAAGACACGTAGTAATGGCCAAGGTCCTCGTCGAACTCCCACTTGAGTTCGGTAGCATCACCTGCACTGGTATCATCGGCACCTACAACTATTTTGGAAATATCTGTGAGTCACGAGGACTCAGCAATCTCAAAACCCGCGACATCAAGACTATTTAAGCTTATGGGTAGGATGTGGATATGAGGTGGAGTTGCAGCAAGCACTAAGCAAATATGGTGGCTAACATACGAGTACAAGAGTGAGATGAGAGACTACGCAACGGTCGTAAGCTAGAAATGATTAAGTGAACCTGAACGACTTATGTTCATACATAACCCAACCGTGTTCACTTCCCGAACTCCGTCGAAAAGAGACCATCACGGTTACGCACGCGGTTGATGCATTTTAATTAAGTCAAGTGTCAAGTTCTCTACAACCGGATATTAACAAATTCCCATCTGCCACATAACCGCGGGCACAACTCTCGAAAGTTTATACCCTGCGGGGGTGTCCCAACTTAGCCCATCACAAGCTCTCACGATCAACAAAGGATATTCCTTCTCCCGGAAAGACCCGACCAGTCTCGGAATCCCGGTTACAATACATTTCGACAATGGTAAAACAAGACAAGCAAGACCGCCTGAATGTGCCGACAAATCCCGATAGGAGCTACACATATCTCATTCTCAGGACACACCGGATGAACACTATGTACAGCAACCAAAGACCCTGGGTGAAGGGGACCGCAAGTGGCTCTAGGTTGGACCAACACTCACAGGAGCACTGGCCCGGGGGGTTAAATAAAGATGACCCTCGGGTTTGCAACTCCCAAGGGAAAAGGTTAGGGGGTTGTTAGCCAAATGTTAAAATCAAGGTTGGGCCTTGCTGGAGGAGTTTTATTCAAAGCGAACTGTCAAGGGGGTCCCATAACCCCAACCGCGTAAGGAACGCAAAATCAAGGAACATAACACTGGTATGATAGAAACTAAGGCGGCAAGAGTGGAACAAAACACCAAGCAAAAGGCCAAGCCTTCCACCCTTTGCCAAGTATATAGATGCATTAATTAAATAAGAGATATTGTGATATCCCAACATAATCATGTTCCAACATGGAGCAATCTTCAACTTCACCTGCAACTAACAACGCTATAAGAGGGGCTAAGCAAAGCGGTAACTTAACCAAACAACGGTTTGCTAGCAAAGTGGGGTAGAGGCTTGACATGGCAATATGAGAGGCATGATATAACAAGTGGTAGGTGGCGCGACATATCAATAGAACGAGCAACTAGCAAGCAAAGATATAAGTGATATCGAGGGTAATGGTCATCTTGCCTGAAATCCCGCTAGGAAGAAGACCGAATCCATGAAGTAGGCGAACCAACGTAGTCGAACGAATCCTCACAATCGCAACGTAACCGGAACTATCAAGGAGAAGCGCAACCAGAAAGAAGGAAACATCATGGTAAACAACCATCACATCAACATGGCATGATGCACAATCAAGTATGATGCATGTTCGGTTTAATGAGGCATGACATGACAAAGTGCAACAAACAATACTACAAATTAAGTGGAGCTCAATATGCATTTGCATATTGACGAAACACCACATCAATTATTTAGTTCTCTCTCGTTTATGTACCCAACAATATTAAATGTTGTTAACATGGCAAGAGGTGAAGCATAATAAAACTACCTATCTAGGCAAGGTTAAATGAGGCCGCCAAACAACAATTCCGAAAAATCCCCATATGCATATTTTGAATTTGGTACTGTTCTGCCCTAAACCATGTTTAAATGTTGTTAAACAATAAAACAAAGTGCACCAAGTTAATCTATGCATTATTCCACCCCATTTACATATAAAGTTTGTTTAAATTCGGAGCTACGGTTAATTAGTTATGAAATAAATCATTTTAACATGGTATTTATGCAAAATTGAACAAACAGAAAGTTTAAACATTTTAAACATGGATGAGAGTTGGAAAATATGAAACTAGAAGAAATTCTAAGCACTTTTCATATTTGAAGTTTTAACATATGGTGCATGGTTATTTAGTTATTAAATGCATGAACAGCAAGGGTTTTTCTGCAAAACAGGCATTCTCTGGATAATGCTAAAATCGCAACAGAGGAAAAAAAACATGCATCGGGCCAAAACTGGTTGGCCGAACAGAGCAGAGGGGCTGGAGGGGCTGCTCACCCATGGGCTTCGGCCCGGTTCGGTGGAGGAGGCAGACCGGCTGAGGAGGCGCTAACCGGGCCGGCTGAGGAGGCGCTGACGCGGTCAAACGGGCGCGGGTGGGGCGAGCGGGACTCCGGCGAGGCGGCGTCGGATATGGCCGGATCCGGGCCAGTTCGGGTCGGGGAGGCGAGGTAGCTGGCCGGCGTGGAAGAACTCAGGCGGCCATGGCGTTTTCCTGTGCAGAGAGAGTTGACATGGAGTTGAGAAGGGACGCAGAGAAGAAAAAGAAGGAAGGAGGAGAAGGGAGGCGCGCGAGGACTGGCCTGGAGGTTGCCGGCGCGGCGTGAGGAGGCTCGGGAGGCGGCGCCTGGACATCAGCTGGGGTGCTCGGGGTTGTGCTATTGCTGTGGGCTCGAGGAGAAGCAGAGGAGGCCGCGAGATGAGGTGGCTCTGGTCTGCTCCGGCGAGGCAAACGGAGGAGATGGTGGTCGGTGAGGCCCTCGAGCGCGAGGTCCTTGGCGATTGGGGATCGAGGCGCAGAGGGCGTCGGGCTCCAGAGCGATGGAGCCATCGAGGGGAGGCACTATTGCGGGCTGGATGGGTGGATTGGGTGGCGGCGGAAAACAAGGGACTTGGTCGGAGAGCATTTGGGTCGGGAGGAGATGCCGAGGTGGAAGAGGACTGGCGGCGACGGGTGAGGGGATTTGGTGGATGGGACAAGCCCCTAGGATCTAGGGTTAGACTGATATTTATATCAGATGAATTTAGGTTAGGGGATATCACGTCCCTACGATCGCAATCGGACGGGTGAGAAAATATAGGTTAGGACGTCCAATTAAGAAAACGGAGATGTTTTATAGATGTTTAGGGATGATCCGGACCCAACGGTAACGATAGTCCGGTTCGGGTTCGGAGAAATTCCGAACACGGGCGAGGGGTCGATGCACTATGCAAAGAGGGTTAGGCGGACAAGGTCAAGTGTGTGGTCGGACTGAGAATGGTCAAGGAAGACAAACGGTCTGACGACATCCCCCAGAGACAAGGAGAAGCGACAACTATGAATGACTACGAGTTCTATGAAAACATGCGGATGCAATATGCATGATGACATGATGAAATGCAACAACAACAAAATAAAACACACGACGACAACGAAGAACATGGAAGGCTTCTGGAGCGTCGGTCTCGGGTCATTAAAACTATAACTAGAACTGGTTACTTGAGACATGTGATGGATATGTGGCTCCCGGATTGCTTTCTCGTAGGGAGTCGAGGAAGGATCTCTGGGCGTTAATGCTACAACATGTTTGTTCACTAGTAGAAAAGAGGGCTTTGGTTCAGGCCGGGTCAGCCCATTAGTCCCGGTTCAGTCCAGAACCGGGACCAATGGGGGCACTGGTCCCGGTTCGTGAGGCCAGTGGCCTACCGGGCCTCGTGGGGGCATTGGTCCCGGTTCGTCTGGCCCCTTTGGTCCCGGTTGGTGGGACGAACCGGGACCAATGGGCCTCGCTCCTGGCCTACCACCATTGGTCCCGGTTGGTGGCTTCAACCGGGACCACATGCTGCCCTTTAGTCCCGGTTCATGCCACGAACCGTGACCAATGAGGTGCCTATATATACCCCTCGCCCGCGAGCAGAGCACTCTAGTGCTCTGTTTTTCTCTGGCCGGCGAGGGGAGGGCTTTGTGGTGCTCCAGCTCACCTCCTATGCACATGAGGTGTTCGATGAAATGCCCGAGCCACAGTAGTTAAGCTTTCTCCTCTCGAAGCTCGACCTCAAAGCTCCATTTTCCTCGAGATTTGTCTAGGTTTAGCGGCCTGTCACATCCCATTCCCGTCTTCACCGCCGTTGATCGCCCGCGCCGATCTCGTCGCCGGCACCACCGTGGTGAGCCTCTTGTTCTTATCTTCTTTCTGAAAGAAAAAAATTCTTACTTTAGATAGACACTTGACTATATTTCTTACTATTGTATTGCTTGTTATTATATAGTGCAATGGTTTTGGTATCCGCCCCCGTCGGCCCTCGTCCTGTCTATGATTCGGATGTGGTATATATTATCTTTATAACTATTGGTTCATTTATTGTTTATGAAAATTATGCCGACCAACGTGACATAGATTTTATTTATCTAGGAGGTATGTGAACCGGAAATTCCAACCGACCCTATTGTCGAGAGGTTAAATTTAGTTGAAGGACGCAATGCGAAAGTCAAAAGGAGAAGCTGAAGTTCGATCGCATGTTAGAGGATCACAAAAAAGGGTTGTACCCCAATTGCAAAGATGGCAACACAAAGCTCGGTACCGTACTGGAATTGCTGCAGTGGAAGGCAGAGAATGCTGTGCCTGACAAAGGATTTGAGAAGCTATTGAAAATATTGAATAAGAAGCTTCCAAAGGATAACGAATTGCCTGACAGTACATACGCAGCAAAGAAGGTCGTATGCCCTCTAGGATTGGAGGTGCAGAAGATACATGCATGCCCTAACGACTGCATCCTCTACCGCGGTGCGTACAAGGATCTGAACGCATGCCCGGTATGCAGTGCATTGCGGTATAAGATCAGACGAGATGACCCTGGTGATGTTGATGGCGAGCCCCCCAGGAAGAGGGTTCCTGCGAAGGTGATGTGGTATGCTCCTATAATACCACGGTTGAAACGTCTGTTCAGAAACGAAGAGCATGCCAAGTTGATGCGATGGCACAGTGAGGACCGTAAGAAAGACGGGAAGTTGAGAGCACCCGCTGATGGGTCGCAGTGGAGAAAAATCGAGAGAAAGTACTGGGATGAGTTTGCAGGTGACCCAAGGAACGTATGGTTTGGTTTAAGCGCGGATGGCATTAATCCTTTCGGGGAGCAGAGCAGCAATCACAGCACCTGGCCCGTGACTCTATGTATGTATAACCTTCCTCCTTGGATGTGCATGAAGCGGAAGTTCATTATGATGCTAGTTCTCATCCAAGGCCCTAAGCAACCCGGCAACGACATTGATGTGTACCTAAGGCCATTAGTTGAAGAACTTTTACAGCTGTGGAATGGAAACGGTGTACGTACGTGGGATGAGCACAAACAGGAGGAATTTAACCTGCACGTGTTGCTGTTTGTAACCATCAACGATTGGCCTGCTCTCAGTAACCTTTCAGGACAGACAAACAAGGGATACCATGCATGCACGCACTGTTTAGATGACACTGAAAGTATATACCTGGACAAATGCAGGAAGAATGTGTACCTGGGCCATCGTCGATTTCTTCCGACCAACCATCAATGTCGAAAGAAAGGCAAGCATTTCAAAGGCGAGGCAGATCACCGGAAGAAGCCCGCCATGCATACCGGTGATCACGTACTTGCTATGGTCAATGATTTACACGTAATCTTTGGAAACGGTCCCGGCGGACTAGCTGTTCCGAATGACACTGAGGGACACGCACCCATGTGGAAGAAGAAACCTATATTTTGGGACCTACCCTACTGGAAAGACCTAGAGGTCCGCTCTTCAATCGACGTGATGCACGTGACGAAGAACCTTTGCGTGAACCTGCTAGGCTTCTTGGGCGTGTATGGGAAGACAAAAGATACACCTGAGGCACGGGAGGACCTGCAACGTTTGCACGAAAAAGACGGCATGCCTCCGAAGCAGTATGAAGGTCCTGCCAGCTAAGCTCTTACGAAAGAAGAGAAAGAAATCTTCTTTGAATGCCTGCTCAGTATGAAGATCCCGACTGGCTTCTCGTCGAATATAAAGGGAATAATAAATATGCCAGAGAAAAAGTTCCAGAACCTAAAGTCTCATGACTGCCACGTGATTATGACGCAACTGCTTCCGGTTGCATTGAGGGGGCTTCTACCGGAAAAGTCCGATTAGCCATTGTGAAGCTATGTGCATTCCTCAATGCAATCTCTCAGAAGGTGATCGATCCAGAAATCATACCAAGGCTAAGGAGTGATGTGGCGCAATGTCTTGTCAGTTTCGAGCTGCTGTTCCCACCATCCTTCTTCAATATCATGACGCACGTCCTAGTTCATCTAGTCGACGAGATTGTCATTCTGGGGCCCGTATTTCTACACAATATGTTCCCCTTTGAGAGGTTCATGGGAGTCCTAAAGAAATATGTCCATAACCGCGCTAGGCCAGAAGGAAGAATCTTCATGGGCCATCAAACAGAGGATGTCATTGGGTTTTGTGTTGACTTCATTCCTAGTCTTAAGAAGATAGGTCTCCCTAAATCGCGGTATGAGGGGAGACTGACTGGAAAAGGCACGCTAGGAGCAGACTCAATAATATGCAGGGACGGGCATTCTTGGTCTCAAGCACACTACACAGTTCTACAGAACTCTACCTTGGTGACCCAGTATGTCGATGAACACAAGAACAGTCTGCGCTCCAAACACCCGGAGCAGTGTGACGACTGGATTACATGTGAACACATCAGGACTTTCAGCAGTGGTTGGAAACACGTCTCAGAGGTGACACCACTATTTGTGATGAGTTGTACTCGTTGTCCATGGGACCATCTTCGACTGTATTGACTTACAAAGGATACGAGATAAATGGGAATACATTTTACACGATCGCCCAAGATCAAAAGAGCACCAACCAAAACAGCGGTGTCCGCTTTGATGCAGCAACCGAGAGGGGAAAGGACACATATTATGGTTACATAATGGACATATGGGAACTTGACTACGGACATGATTTTAAGGTCCCTTTGTTTAAGTGCAAATGGGTCAGTCTGTCAGGAGGCGGGGTACAGGTAGACCCACAGTACAGAATGACAACAGTGGATCTGAACAATCTTGGGTACACTGACGAACCGTTCGTCCTAGCCAATGATGTGGCACAGGTTATCTATGTGAAGGACATGTCTACCAGACCGAGAAAAAGAAAAGATAAGGAAGCGAATACATCATACGATGAGCCAAAGCGCCACATAGTTCTTTCAGGAAAAAGGGACATTGTGGGAGTGGAGGGCAAGACAGACATGTCTGAAGATTATGAAAAGTTTCATGAAATTCCTCCCTTCAAAGTCAAGGCTGACCCAAGCATCCTGATAAACGATGAAGATTATCCATGGTTACGGCGCAATAAGCAAATGACACAAGCGAAGAAAAAGTGAAGACTTTCTCCCGCAACTATTATGATGATACTTCGAAAGAGATTGTCCGTTTTGTACATGAAGTGCATCCAGTTTTTGCCGTAACCCTCTCAACTTTCTTGCACATGCTATGTGGATCAAATGATGATACCATGCCAACTTTCAACCTTTTCAGAGTTCATTTGAAATGCTTTTCAATTTTAGGGTCTTATAGCTCAAAATAATCAGTAAATGCATGAAAAATAAAAAATAAAATAAATAAGTAATTAGAAACAAAATAATATAAACTTTAATAAAATATATAAGTTGAAACAAAATAAAATAAACTTTAATAACATAAATAAAATTTATGAAACTAAAATTATCAAAGTATTTTCTGTTCAAAACATTATAAGCAACCTCTAGTATTATTGAAACTAAAATTATATAAAATTGATGCAACTGAAATTATCGAAGTATTTTCTGTTCAAAATCATTGAAAGCAAAAAGAATTTTCATAAAGAACTTTTTTGTTAGAAACTTTAATAGCAAAAAGAATTATCATAAAGTAAAATAAATAAGTAATTAGAAACAAAATAAAATAAAATAAATAAGTTTTTTGTTGTAAGTAGAAACAAAACAAAATAAATAAAGCAAAAAGGAAAACAAAAAAACAGGCAAAAAATAAAAATTATGCCACCTACTGGGCCACCACGGCCTGAATACGACTAGAAACCCATCCATGGGCCAGGATTCAGGCCCGCAGAAGGCCTAGTAGGCCCACAGGCATGTACAGAGAGGTTAGGCCCGTAAGCCTGCTTTAGAGAGGAGCTCGACAGCTCAGGCGCACCGCACCTTATAAACAGGTGCGGCTCTCTCTCAGCTAGCGAGGTGGGACTAAACTCCCACCACCACGCCGCTGTGCAAGGCTTTCCGTCCCGGTTGGTGGCACCAACCGGGACTAAAGGTAGCATTGGTCCCAGTTGGTGCCACCAACCGGTACCAATGCTCTTTGTATATAAGTTGGACTTGTGAAATTTCACAACTTCACCGTCAGTTCGTGCCCGACGCCCCAGCGCTGCTCCTCGTCGCCGTCGCCGTCATCGCCCCTGCCTCCGACGCCGTCACCGCGCCGCCCTGCCTCCGACGCCGTCGCCGCCCTGCCTCCGACGCCGTCGCCGCGCCGCCCCTGCCTCCGACTCCGTCGCCGCGCCGCGCCGCGCCTGTCCCCGACCACGCCGTCGCCGCGCCGGCCCCTGCCGCGCGCCCGAGCCCCTTCCCGTGGCATGTCCCCGCGCGCCGGCGCCCTCGCCTCCCCCGCCGTCGCCATTGCCAGACGCCCCCGCTGTGAGCCGCCGCGCCGGTCCGACTCTGTTTTTATTTTGTATTAGATTAATTTTTTGTTCATATATATATAATGTATATTTGTATGTATGTGGCTACATGTAAGTTCAGAGCATGTTTTTTATTAGATTAATTTATTATTAGATTTATTACATTAATTTTTTGTTCACAACATGTTTTTGTTCATATATGTATTTTTTGTTCATATGTGTATTAATGTTTTTGTTGTATATATGTAATTTTTTTCAATGTATATATGTATGTGGTAGCTATATATGCATGATGAGGGGGGTGGGGGTCGATATACCCCCTCCCCGATAATTTCAACATGAGGGGAGGTCGATACCCCCTCCCCGACAACATTTTTTAGAAAAGTTTTATATATCTAGCTAGGAAGAAAGGAAGAAGGAATGAACTAAGAAGAGGATTAAGAAGAAAAATAAGAGGAGAAGAAGAAGGAATAGAGGAGAAGAAGGAAAAATAGAGTCTATTTTTCCTTCTTCTCCTCTATTCCTTCTTCTATTTTTCCTTCTTCTCCTCTATTCCTTCTTCTTCTCCTTTTTTTCTTCTTCTCCTTTTTTTCTTCTTCTCCTCTTTTTTTATCTTCTACTTCCTCTTCTTAATTTTTATCGGGACCTCCATTCCAAAATAACTTCGACATGATGTGTGGTCGATATATATACCCCCTCTCGACCGTGATAACTTATACCACGGGAGCACCCCCCGGCCCTCTCGCTCGACCAAAACTCTCGAGGACACCCAAACCGTAGAAAAAAAACGATGTCGGTCTCCTACCCCCTCCCGCCGCGCCCCTACCCTTGAAGCGTTGCTGAGGCCACCCCAAACCCGGAATAAGCTAGGTCTACGTTTGCACTAATATATCCACCTGCTGTCATGTTTGTGTAATAATTGCCATGTTGTAATATTTGCAGAAACAATGGAGCACGGACGAGACGAGGAAGCAGAAGAGGTGTTGGGGGACATAATCTTAGCCGGAGGTGATGTCTTGTCGTATCTTAATGACAATGATGGTCTGGAAGAACAGGGTGACGAAGCAGGCTACGATGATCGAAGAGTGGAGGAGGAAAGGCATGATTATGATGGCTTCGGTGACCCAATGCTGGTGCAAGAAGGAGCCCGTGGTGACGGCTCCGGTGACCGAACAGAGTCCGACCAGGTAAATATATTAGTTAAGCCTGCGCTGACTAGCTAATTGATGCATTCATTGTTTTGGTATGTACACATATTAATTAACTTTCGTCTTTCTTCTTTTTTCTAGCCCTCCGGATCGAGCACAACTTCGGTAAAGAGACGAGCCCCGAAGAGAAAGTTGCGCTCGGATGAAAGGTTTGAGATCACAGCAATCGCGCGCGACGGCCAACCGATTGAACCCATCCAGACAAAGGAAGCATTTGCTGCTCAGTGCGGGGTTCTTGTTAGGGACAAGATCCCGATCAACATCCACCAATGGTATAAGCCTAAGAAGGAAGACCTTGAGGTGTCTTATGTCAATGATATGCAGAAAGATGATCTTTGGACTGAGCTGAAGGCAAATTTCACCCTACCGCCAGAGGAGGATCCGGAGAAGCCAGTTAAAGAGCAATTAATCAAGTCTCATGCTCTTAAGAAGATGGCAGACCTATTCAGGAGGTGGAAGAATGAGCTGAAAATGTTTGTCGACAAAGAAGAGACACCAGAATTCATCAGCCGGTATGAGAAGATCAGAGATCACTGGCCCGCATTTGTGGCCCACAAGACATCGAAAAAGAGTAAGAAGATGTTAGCGACAAACAAGAAGAATGCTACGAAGAAGAAGCTTCACCATCGCACGGGGTCAGGTGGCTACCTCAAAGCCCGGCCTAAGTGGGCCAAGGCTGAGAATGATCTGCTTGATAAAGGGATCGAACCACAGACAATGAACTGGCCAGACCGTTGCCAGACTTGGTTCTTCGGGGCTGGCGGAAAATTGGACCCTGTATCAGGGAGGTGCATTTGGACGGACGAGCTTTTGAGAATACCAGTCAAGAGGCTTCAGCACTATATCGATGCAGCGCAGGAAGGGATGTTCGTTCCAGACAGAGAGAACGACGAGCTCACAATGGCCCTCGGGAATCCTGAGCACCCTGGACGGACACGAGGCACGCCAGGCTCCGTTCCGTGGAAGTCTGGTTTTCCGGACGCAGGCGGTTACAAAAGCCAGGAGAGGAGGAAAAAAGTGGAGCAGACCCAAATTCAGAAGCTGCACGAAAGGGTTCAAGCGCTAGAGGTACGAGACGACAATCGACATGCCGAAACTACCCACGAAGCTACCCCGCCATCTCAGCGGAGAAGCAGCGTGGCTTCCACCGAGCTGCTTCAGCCGGAGCATGTCTTGACGGCTCCTGCTAGCTACCCCGTGGATGCTATCACGGAGTCTCAACATTGCCACCTTATGACGCAATGGCAGAACTTCAAAGTCAAGGCGGCTGTTGGCTCTGTTTTACCTCCTGAACCCGGCGCAACCTACCACTGCCGGCCGATTCCAGAAGGATATGCTAGGGTGATGGTGGATGAAATAACTGAGGGATTTGAGGACCTCCAGCTTGACCACCCTACCGGTGAATGGGAGACTCGGCTAGGTTCTGCTCTGAAGACTCCATGCCTATGGCGGAAGGAGCTCATCAACCTTCCGAACTGGACGCCTCCGGCGAGTAAGGGCACTCCGCCTCCTCCTCCACCTCCTTCTCCGGCGAGTGATCAGGGCACTCAGCCTCCTTCTCGCCTCCTTCTCCGCCTGCGCCGGTGCGCCAGAGCAGCCAGCCTCCTCCTTCTCCGCCTCGTCAGCAAGGGCGGAAGAGACCCGCCGCCGCTCCGGCTGCTCCGGCGCGTCGTAGTCCTTCTCCTCTGCCTCGTAATCAAGGAAAGAAGACAGCCGCAGCCGCTCCGTCTGCTCTGCCGGCGTCTAGCAGTACAGCCAGAGGCGGGAGGCAATACAGATTCGGTCCGTCTCTGAAGACTCCAGAGAAGTTACCATACGAGAGGACCGAGGAGGAAACCACGAAGATCGTGCGAGCCGAAGTGACGAACTTCTTTGAAGTGGTGAAAGCAAAGAAACATCCACCTCCGGAGGAGAAGGTAGATCCGGTGAAAGCGAAGTGCACTCTGGCTGCCCTGACAAAACCACCAAAGTCTCCGCCGAGAGGCAACTATGAGCGCATTATTGCAAAGACATTTGCCGAAGCGGAGCGGTCGGGAAGTACTGTCAGTGATCAAAGGTTAAAAGAACGACGAGCTGGGAAAAAAATTGCCCAGCTCGGCGAACAAGCGAACCAATCGTGCCCCCCGCTCAAGGTGTCTAGCGACATCATCGCTGCAGATCCGAGGATGGTGCCCGGTTATAGCAATCTTGGAGATTACCTGCCCGACGATGTACATTATGAAATCTTGGAGGTGGACGAACACAAATACCATTACAGGAAGCCTCTCGTCAAAGATGAAAGATCTCTAACAACGATGATGCGAAGATTACATGATTGGTACATGAAAACCTGCAGAGAGTCTGGGGGGAGGAATACTTTGACGCTGAGAGTTAAACCGGAGCATGACCTCGTTGGAATTGAACTGTTGAATGTTCCATTTGAGGAGTTCTTCCAGTTTTTCAATCAAAAGGCCCTCGATAAATCAACGATCACTTGCTACTGTCTGTAAGTAGTACTACTTCTGTCATTAAGTCTCTCTATATAGGTCAGCTCTTTCATTGCATGTATTTATAATTACCCTCACTATATTATGCAGATTGAAGATCGCCGAATTGAAGAAAAGACAAATCGGTGATATTGGGTTCATTAACACAAATCTCATAGATGCAACTGAGGTTAAATATCATGCCGAAAATACCGAGGCCAACTTGCTACGATCGTTGGTAATAAATGAAAACAAAGATATAATACTCTTTCCTTACAACGTCAAGTGAGTGTAACTGTCTTGTGCATATTCGGTTTCCCTTATTAGTCCGGGTTATAGTAATGTAATTAATGACTTATGCATGCGTGCGCAGCTTCCACTACATTCTCCTAGAGATTAAGCTTGAGCAGGGAGTAGTAACCGTCTTAGACTCGAGACGAAAAGATCCCCAGGACTATGCAGCCATGACTCAAATGCTCGAGAAGTAAGTTAAATCGATCATTATCCACCATATCAGCAACTTTGTTCATTTCCTGATATCAAGTAATTGTTTTCTTTGTCTGGCAGGGTTTGGAGAAAATTCACCAAAAAAGCTCCGGGACTGCCGAAGAAGTTGCAATTTAGACACCCAAAAGTAAGTACTATAGTAGCATGTTCCGCGCATCTCCTAGTGATTCAAGCGCTAGTTTCATCAATACCATTTAGCATGCTTGCTTATCATTTTGATTGACCTCTATTTCTTGTAAAGTGGTTGTGGTAGAAACCCGGGAATAATTACTGTGGATACTACGTTTGCGAGTCCATCCGCTACACGACCTGTGAGCGGGGCTACTCTGACGAACAATATGAAGTGCATAAGCAATAATATTCACAATTTTATTTTATTACCATCATTTGTGTCGAGTTTCATTTATTCATATATATATGTATTGACCCCCTTCTTCAAATTAGATCTTTCGGATGCGGGATGAACTCCTAGCACCAGATCGTATGCGAGCAATTCAAGAGGAATTGGCGGCATTCTTCCTTGACCACGTGATCGCTGAAAACGGAGAATACTATGTGGACCCTGTGTTCTTGCAATTTAATTAGGAGATTATATTGTAAGAGATAATTATTGTATATATGTAGCCGGTAGTGTCGGATAGATATACGAGAACTTGTTGTTCGACCAATCTCACGAAGAAGGAGAGGTGGTCGATATCACTTCTCTCTGTATGCATATGTTCATGACGATCTTCTGTTTCCTTCATTTGCTTACTAGCTAGCGTGTCTAGTCCTCTCCATACGTATATAGTACGTAGCGTCGACCAAGCATGGAGATAAGAGAGGACACTTCTCTCTATTAATTAGCTAGCTAACACAATATATGAAACACCTAAATTAACCCCCCAAAACCCCCAACCCCCCCCCCCCTTCAAAAAAAACAAAAACCCCAGCCCCTGAAATGCTGACGCGTGGATGCCTATTGGTCCCGGTTAGTGCCACCAACCGGGACCAAAGGCCCTCCTGCCTGGGCTCGCCGCACCGGCCACGTGGAGGCCCATCTGTCCCGGTTCATGTAAGAACTGGGACTAAAGGGTTAGGGCATTAGTAACGACCCTTTAGTCCCGGTTCAAAAACCGGGACAAAAGGCCCTTACCAACCGGAACAATAGGCCCTTTTTCTACTAGTGGTTATATATAAACTGCTATTCCTTACTCTTCTACATGCTGCAAGATGCTTGGAGCTGGTTGAAGATGCTAGTCTTCGATAGGCTAGGCATTCCCCTCTATTCTGGCATTCTCGATAGATGCAACCCTTCCATTTGATGCCAATGCATACTTAGTATAGATCTGATGCTTGCGAGTACTTTGGATGAGTACTCATGGTTGCTTTGCTACCCCTTTTCCCCCTTCCTTCTTCTTTCCAGTTGATGCAACCAGATGGTGGATCCCTGGAGCCAGATGCCACCGCCGACGGATACTACTACATGGAGGCCGCCGAAGACCAGGAGTAGTTAGGAGGTCCCAGGCAGGAGGCCTTGCCTCTTCGATCGTTGTTGCGTTTGTGTTTGCCTTCTTAAGGCAGTCTTGTCTAACTTATGTCTATACTAAGATATTGTTGCTTCCGCTGACTCTTGTGTATCGAGCTACGTATTCGAGCCCTCGAGGCACCGGGCTTGTAATATAAAGCTTGTATTATTTTATTTGTGTGTAGAGTTGTGTTGTGATATCTTCCCATGAGTCCCTGATCTTGATCGTACACATTTGCGTGTATGATTAGTGTACGGTCGAACCGGGGGCGGCACATAGCCCCACGGTGGGCACCAACTGTTAGGGTTACAATCCTCACAATGAGTACTAGGGGTACGAATAAGGGGTAGAGCCTAGCTACGGCACAGGTGTAACACTCTGTGTTTTACGAGTTCAGTCCCCTCTCGGTGGAGGTAAAAGTCCCACGTCTCGTGCCCTAAGGCTTTCTTTGATTTGATGGGTATAGTTACAAAGATTGCTCGTGCCCTGCTATGGAGGGGGTGCAGCTTATATAAAGTGTGCTGCAGCTCCACGCCCTCCATGCCGTTTGGGCAATTAATGACACTGAATGAGTCAGTTACTAGTGTAATGAGCCTCTACTACAACAGTTACAGGTAACGGTAGCTATAACTCTAATTAGTGGATGATTTAGGATTCCTCGACCGTTGGAGCTCCAACGATGTCCCCATGTCCTCTATGTTCGAGTGGTGGTCCATCAGCCGAGCGACGTGCGATCGCCCGAGTGCCGCAGAGCCGTCCGAGTGAACTTCCTAATGTATGCATCCCAATGTTGGCACGGTCCAGGGACCTACCTATGATGATGATGAGCCCCATGTGGGTCCCAATTGATGGGTCCTTGACCCTGCTTGTAATAGGTGACCACATCAACCGCCGCCTCGACGGGGAGCTCGACAAGATTTACGAGGAATGGTCGCTTGGTGACACCTCCGCCAGTGACCATAGGGCTAGGGCGCCACGTGATGCTCCGCACGGTGCAGGAGGAAGCAGAGCGGCTCTTCCGCGAGTGCCACACATGGTCGGTGGAACAAAGCTGACGTAGAAACCGGATCGTTCGTCTGACGTAGGAACAAAGTACTATAGATCATCTGCGAATATCCTTTTTTACGGGTCCGCTTTGCGGAGTCTGCTTGGCCGCAGCCCTCGCCGGCCCGTAAATCCATTTTTCCGCGAACTGTAAACGCATTTTGCGGGTCGGCATTATACGGGGTCTGCCAGAGAAAATAACCACCAAAATACGAGTCTGTGCATAAAATGCTGCCTGTCCAGACTCCGCAAACACATCCGACCCGTAAATTTTTTTAGGGGCACGGTAAAATCCCATCCCGAACCCGTGAAAACGCAGGTTTCCACCTAACCCCGACGGTGCCCCGTATCCCAGAAAAGCGATTGGCGAGAAGGACATTTCAGCCCACGCCCTTTCCCCACCCCTCCCACCGCCGCCCGTCCGCCGCCGACAATTCCAGCCAAATCTGCTGGCGCAATCGCGCCGCGAGGGCGCCCCTCCCCTCTGCCACCTAGCGCTTCACCGGCTCCCCGGATCCGCCGATCTGAACCGCCCCACGTCGCCGTCGTCGCCCCGGGATCCACCACTGCGGAGCCACCGCCCCGAGCCGCTCCTAGTCGACGTCGCCGCCCCGGGATCCACCGCCGCAGAGCCACCTCCTCGAGCTGCCCCTAGTCGCCGTCGCCGCCCCGGGATCCACCGCCGCAGAGCCACCGCCCTGAGCCGCCGGTGAGTACTTGTACTTGTGCTTGTGCTTGTGCCGAGCGGTATGCATAGTTGGTTAACGCGACGTGCGTATTTGTAAATTTAGATGGAATTGAGACCGTGCGAGAAATTTTTGCTTAAGGATTCTTCCGATTCGGACGACTCGGATGTTGAGACGCTGCTTGTCAACTATCGCTAGCAGACGTTGGTGATGGCCCTCGCCGTGATGGAGCACGAATATGAGAACCGAAAGAGATAGCGAGGATCGACCGTCGGCCGTCTTTGCATTCCTCAAAATTGCCATCTCGGGAACGAGATGTTGATGCAAGACTACTTCGCGGACAATCCAACATATCCGCCACACCTCTTCCGGAGAAGGTACCGAATGCGCCGATCCCTCTTTGTGAAAATAGTTCAAGCTTGCAAGGCCAACTGTCGGTATTTTACTCAAAGAAGAAATGTCGCGGGCTTGAAGGGATTTAGTGCATATCAAAAATCTCGGCAGCTATGCGGGCAATTGCATACGGCATTCCGGCTGACTATGTCGATGAGTACTTTCGCATTGGTGAAGATACTACAATTGAGTCAGTGCGTAGGTTTGCCAAAGTGATCATCCGTGTCTTTGGTCTGAATATCTTCGGGCATCCACGAGGAAGACAAAAAAAATTGATGGCATCTAATGAGAGAAGAGGTTGGCCTGGCATGCTAGGAAGCATTCATTTTATGAACTGGACTTGGAATAACTGCCCGAAGGCATGGCAGGGAATGTATTGTGGCAAGTCTTGTGATGCAACAATTGTGCTAGAAGCCGTAGCATCCGAGGATTTATGGATTTGGCATTGCTTTTTTTGTATGTCGGGTACTCTCAATGATGTCAATGTATTGCAACAGTCTCATTTGTTTGCTAGGCTTGCTAGTGGTGATGTTCCTGCTTGCAACTGCATTATTAATGTGCATAAATACACAAAGAGGTACTATCTTGCAGATGGTATATACCCTCCTTGGTGCACATTTGTCAAGAGCATCAAAGACCCCCAAACTGGGAAACAATGTGAATTCGCAAGGGTACAAGAGGCAGCCCGAAAAGACACTGAAAGATCATTCGGGGTTTTGCAATCTAGGTTTGCCATTGTTCATGGTCCTGCTCATTTTTGGGACAAGCGGTCCCTGAAAAACATCATGACATGTTGTGTTATTCTTCACAATATGATTCTCGAAGATAAGAGAGGCATGAACTTGGAGTTCTTCTACGACAATGTGGGTAGCCGTGTCAAATCAGGTAGAGACCCTAATCGCATTAGAGCTTTTCTTCAGATCTACAGGGAGATTGAAAATGCAAGCACTCACTTTCAGCTTCAGGAGGATCTCATTAAGCACCATTGGCAAAGGGCTGGGCAGTAACACATTCCATTTTTTCCATTCATTTTCATTTAATTCATGTGTGATTTGTATTCAGGACAAGTTTTGTATTAAATTATTTAGTTTGCTTCGGTGATATGAATAATTATTGTAATTTGGATGATTGTTGTATTGTAATATTGTTATTTTTTTATATTAAATTAGTAATTTTGAATATGTGGCATATGTGTCAAATTCAGATAAAACCGTATCTGATATGCGGGCCGCGCGTGGGCGCCGGCAGAGCATACACCGCATAACGAAACTGTAAAATAAAATATCCGCGGATATTCTATTTTACAGTTCCGCAATGCGGAGTCTATTCGGCCGGATGCCGGCCGGCTCGTGAAATCTTTTTCCGTAAATTGTAAACGAGTTTTGCGGGTTGGCGCGATATACATGTCTGCAAGGGACGGCAAATCCTGCTGTTTCACACAAAAACAGAACACCGAGTTTCTGTCTTGGTTCGGTACAGCCCGGCTGTGGCACGCACGGACGGCGGGTGACGCGACGACACCTTTTCCTTCTTCCTCCTCGCTTTCCTCCACGAATCCGATCCAATCTCCTCTCCGTCCCCTCGTAGATCCGATCACCATCGAGGTTCAGATTTGAGGGAGGGGAAGGATGGGGGCGTGGATGTCCCGGGTGTGGTTTCTCATGTTCCCGGCCAAGGAGTACAAGATCGTGGTCGTGGGGCTCGACAACGCCGGAAAGACCACCACGCTCTACAAGCTCCACCTCGGCGAGGCGGTCACCGCCGCGCCCACCATCGGCAGCAACGTCGAGGAGGTCGTGTTCAAGAATATACGCTTCGAGGTCAGCGCTCCAGCCCCTTCCTTTTCTCCCGGTCTGGATGCTAGAATCCGAATTTGCGCGACTAGATTTGCTCTTGCTGGTATACTCAGATCCTGCTTCTTGCTCCATGATTAGTGTGCTCGGAAAGCATGGCATATCATGCATCCGGCGCTGTATGTTTTTTCCTTGAGATTAAAGATCTGGTCTCGGCAAGAGGGTTAGGAGATACAAAAGAGTTATTTGTTTCTTCCTTGAGAAGTTCTAGCAGCGATGAGCAGCAGGCGATCTTGGTTGCCTCTGTAGGTCTGTGTACGTTCATAGCTCCATGGGCATGTGAACACTTTAGCGAAGTTGCAGATAATGAATTCCTTGCTGTTAGATCTATTGAGTAGCTTAGATTTGCCTATCTTACATGTCACTATGCTGACTTGCTGAGGATGGTGCATACCACGTACCTCCATCCAGACTAGTAGTAAAAGGAGAACCTTCTACCTATAGCAGGAACTTTTTGATCTACTTTCATAGTTTGTTTCTGGACATGTCTGCACACCCATATTTTGCCCAACTAATAAATTGTTCAAGTTCAGAACAGAAATGCCAATAAGGAAATGATCCAATTGGATATGAAAAAGAAAGTCAAGCTTGTTGTACATATACAAAATTTAACACAATAGTGGAACTGTCTCACATATATACATTAGTTGCCTACTAGTTTTCTGGCCATGTCCAGAAAATTGAAATTTATTTAGATGTTGTCAAACTTTTGGTATGCCCATTTCCAATTGCACATTGGTGCCAGTATTGACCAAAACAATGGCTATCAGATTCTGGCAGGATTGGCCAACACTTCCATGCCACCCGAAATCAAATCAAGTCTGTCTTGTTTCTCCGCTCAAACTTAGTACTTGTCGGTCTAAATTTTATCTATTCTCCCAAGCCCAACTATCCTTGTGTTCATAAGCCATTATCCATTTAATCATTTGCCTTTCTTCAAGTTATAAGACTTCACTTGGTTATTCCTAGACCAGGTCTAATGTGGTGAGTTGTCCATACTTATCATTTACCACAAATCCCAGCAATCTGTAATTTCACTTGCTTCCTGGAAAGATGCGATCGTCTGACTACCACAGCTTACTAAAACTTGATAGTGCCTAACATTTTCTTAGTTGGACTGGTAGCAAAATTCGTCTTGCACGCTTGTCAAATTTCATGAAAACAGAATTGGCAACTTGCACGGAACTAAGACATGTCAAATCCTAGTCTAAATTTGTGGATGACGAAATGCTTCGCCATTTTTTGGCAGGTTTGGAGTCGCTATAGTTCAAACTCTAATCTAATATTTAACTACAATATTTGTCGTTCTCCTGTTTCGTCCATAACCAATTTTTGATGCTTAACTAGATGGGCACAAACAAAACCAAACATGCCTTTGTGTTGTGGAAGTTGCATATTCTGTTTTAAGGTTACTTCTTGACTTATGGAGGTTGTTTGACCCATTCATGTGGCACATTCACTAAAAAACTGTTTTTCAGTAAATGCAATTGTATTATTTGTACTTAACTTCATATATGTTTGATGAAGTAGGTGTGGGATCTTGGAGGACAAGAGAGCCTACGCGCTTCATGGGCGACATACTATAGAGGAACTCATGCTGTCATCGTGGTAATCGACAGCACCGACCGTGCTCGGATCAACATCATCAAGGATGAGCTCTTCCGGTTGATTCAGCATGCAGATCTTGACAACACGGTGGTCCTTGTGTTTGCGAACAAGCAGGATCTCAAGGATGCCATGTCGGCGGCTGAGATCACAGACGCCCTGTCCCTCCACAGCATAAAGAACCACGACTGGCACATACAGGCCTCGTGTGCGATCACTGGTGAGGGCCTCTATGATGGGATGGGATGGATAGCGCAGAAAGTTGCCGGAAAGGCCACGGCAAGCTGACCACAAAAACATTGTGTGTTTTGGTGAATTTGTTGGAAATGGGTGGGAGGATGGGTTTGTTGTTCCTGCCATTTGGGTGTTTATTTATGTTGTTACATACTCCCTCTGTTCCTTCATGTAAGGTGTATTATTTTCGGCACTGTGACCAAGGCACATAATTATAGACATGTGATGACGAAATTACCCTTGGCAAATTTGTTGGTTAGTGGCAAGTAAATCAGCTAGACAGGGAAAGTAAGAGATAGATGCAATTGACACACATATACTTTTCTTCTTTTGCTACAAGGAGAGATACATACAATCAGGAGAGAGATACTTTCCCTTTTGTCGAGGAATAACAAGGGAGTTATGAGAAATTATAAGAAATGCACCTTTCATTCTGAAGTTTTATAAAAAAAAAATACACCTTATATGTGAGAACTGTGTACTCCCATTGATCTGAATATAAAAAGGCAAATTTGCAAGACATCTGTATGATCAGATCGACTATATGCTTCTAAGATTCACGACATTATATAGTCTACAACGCTACATAATAAGATGTATCCGGATGAATGTGCCTCATGAAGTTGGCGATTGCTTCATCATCTAGGAGAGGAGATCGTAGGTTTTCATCTTTGGTATTTACTAGCACAAATGCGAAAATACCAGTTCCTATGAAGTATGGTTGGTGAGGTCGAGGAACTATGTCAAGTGACAATGGCCACTCATGAAAAAAAAGATGGTTGATTTGAGAATCACAACATGAAGCTTAGGACATGGGTTATGATCTGAAGGAAAAAAATATGGAAATTTTCGAGCCTGTGTGTTGCAACGGTAGAGAAAAATTGGCCCGTATTAAGATTAAATATTTACATCCACAATTCATGAAAAATTTAGCTTTATCAAGATATGTAGAAACATGAATGAACTATTGTCAACAATCATCTTGTTATTTGATTTTGAGGGATTTTATTGTGTAAAAACTAAAAACAGATCAAAAAAATTAGACATATACTATGAGAACTTTAAATATACAAATCTTTAAATTCAAAATCCCATATTTGTAGTTCAAATCGTAATTTAAACCTAATTGGAGTTTATGTTTTTAGAAATTAAAATACAAACTAAATACTAATGAAATATAGATTTGGTGTAGGCTTTCTTTCAATTTGCTGGCTGTCTTCCATCGCAGTATGTGTTTATACCACTGTGTGTCATGTATTTGTATTGACAGTAATATTTCACATTTGTGGTCATTTCTCTTTTTTTCTTTCTTGTGAATTGTTTCGGTCAATTTTGTCACCTCGGGTTCATATTATTCGAGTCCTGCTTAGTCCGTGTGAAAATGAATGAGCATCTATGTGCTTGACAGAAATCAATTAAGGTGATCCTAAAAAAAATAATTGAGGCAATAGAAATCAATCAGGAAACTGATAGTGCATGTGTTGTGCTTCTGGGCTATTGTTTTTTTTTATGCTTGTCTGCTGCTGATTATGCAAGAAATCAGATTGTATTTGGTACACATGCATGTGACAGAGTTGTATATACATATTTTTCTAGTGAAGTACTCCATATACATCTATTAATGGTGCGTGACTCCCGAGGTCAACTTATATGTTGTTTGCTTTTTCAACTAATCATTTATCTGTATGTGTTATTTTCAAAACAAAATAAAAACTAATTATGTTTTTAGACTAACTTCACGTCAGGCTTGATCCACTAATCAGGGCAAGGCCCTCACAAAGAAAATGTAGGCTCATGCACGCACTATACTACTTGCATGCAACCGGAAAAACTGCTAATGAACAACCATGTGCAGGTTCATGGCTAACATCCGCGCGGCACATCGCATTTCAAACGACACGTCGCCCACCTTGCCCGCCGGCGCTCCCGCATGTCGCCCAAATTGCCACAATGCCCGTGCACGTCACCTACTTTGCCGCTCCACCGGTGCACGTCGCCGTCAGTGGTTGTGAAACACGGGTTTGTACGTATGTTTGGGGTGGACTCCACGACCTCGGCTTGCCTCTTATATTTATATGGGAGAGTTGTACATAAATACAATGTATACACCATATATATGGAAAGTTATAGAAAGTCTAACACCCTCCCTCAATCTCAACCGTGTCCCCTAGGTTGAGATTGCGCCGGCGAACCTCAAACAAAGGCAATGGCAACGGCTTTGTGAAGATGTCCGCAAGTTGATCTTTAGAGGAGATGAACTTGATTTGAAGTAGCTTCTGTGCAACACGCTCTCTGACAAAATGATAATCAACTTCGATGTGCTTTGTTCGTGCATGAAATACTGGATTAGAGGAAAGGTATATAGCACCAATATTGTCACACCAAAAAACAGGTGGTTGCCTCCGTGACATCCCAACTCCTGAAGCAAGCATTGTACCCAAATGAGCTCGGCGGTTGCATTGGCTACAACTTTGTACTCAGCCTCAGTACTGCTGCGAGACACAGTGGCCTGCTTTCTCGCACTCCAGGCGATCAAGTTAGGACCAAAGAACACGGCATAACCCCCCGTGGATCGCCGATCATCCGGATTACCTGCCCAGTCAGCATCTGAGAAAGCAAACAAACTACCAGAGGGAGCAGGCCGAAGATGCAACCCATAGGAGACAGTGAGATGTACGTAGCGGAGAATGCGCTTAACTGCAGACCAATGTGAGTCACGAGGCGAGTGAAGGTACTGACAAACACGATTAACCGCGAAGGAAATGCCTGGTCTGGTAATAGTCAGGTATTGTAGACCACCAAGAATACTGCGGTATGTGGTGGCATCATCAGGAGAGAGAAGAACACAATCATCAACAGAGAGCTTATCAGTCACAGTCATGGGTGTGGACGCAGGTTTGCATTTTTGCATACCAGCACGTCGTAGAAGGTCTAGAGAGTACTTCTTCTGAGTAAGAGAGAGAACCAGGAGCATTATGTGTACCTTCCAAACCCAGAAAATAGTGAAGCTTGCCGAGATCTTTGATAACAAAGTCAGAACTAAGAGTTGAGAGCAGACGATCAACAGCAGGCACTGAAGAGCTGATAAGGATGATGTCATCAACATAGACCAGAAGATACATGCTGACCTCGGGACGGCGAAAAAGAAATAGCGATGTGTCAGCCGTAGAGGGAACAAAACCGAGAGCATGCATAGCAGATGCAAGACGAGCATGCAAGGCACGAGGCACCTGTTTCAGGCCATATAAAGCTTTGTCCAAACGACAAAAGTGATGAGGGTAATCGGGATCAACAAAACCCGGTGGCTGCCGCATATAGACTTCCTCCTCAAGCACACCATGAAGAAAGGCATTCTGGGCAACGAACTGACGGAGAGACCAGCCACGAGTAACTGCCAAAGATAATAGCAGTCGTATGGTAGTAGGCTTGACGACCGGACTGAAGGTATCCTCATAGTCAAGACCCTGTCGTGGTTTAAATCCTTTTAGCAACCAGACGTGCCTGGTACCGTTCAATAGACCCGTCAGAATGTTTCTTCACTTTGAAAACCTATTTAGAATCAATGACATTAACACCTGCTAAAGGAGGAACCAAACGCCATGTTTTATTGTGAAGAAGAGCATTACACTAGTAGAAAACAGGGCTTTGGTCTAGGCAGGGCAAGCCCATTAATCCCGGTTCACTCATGAACCGGGACCAATGGGGGGCATAGGTCCCGATTCATGAGGCCAGGGCACGGGCCGGACCTCGGGGGCCATTGGTCCCGGTTCATCTGAGACCATTGGTCCCGGTTCGTCTGATACCATTGGTCCCGATTCCAGACACAAACCGGGACCAATGGGCCTTGCAACTGGCCCACCACCTTTAGTCCCGGTTGGTGTCTGGAACCAGGACCAAAGGTTTGTTTTTTTACCCACTAATATATTCTACAATAGCAAAAAGAATCAACTAAAAATCTTTAATAAAACTCTAATAGGAAAAGGAATCAACTAAAAAGAATCAATAAAAAATAAAGTTTATGCAACTTAACTTATATAAAATTTATGCAACTTAAATTATATAAAATTTATGCAACAAAAAAGAATCATTTGTAGTGCTTTTCAATTTCATGGGCATTTAGCTCAAAAATATGAGTGAATGCATGAAAAACAACAAATGAAGTCAGAAAGGGTTGAATATTGCTGATGTGGCTTTGAATGGTGCATTTTGAACACACAAAGAGTCTGGAGTTCAAATAAGTAAAAAATGAAATCCCTTTGTAACAGATGAGTTTTCGTCTGAAACCCTGATACTTTGAAAGAGATTGTCCGTTTTGTAGACGAAGAGCATCCAGTTTTTGCCATAACCCTCTCAACTTTTTAGCACATGCTTAGTGGGTGAAATGATGATACCATGCCAACTTTCAACCTTTTCAGAGATCATTTGTAGTGCTTTTCAATTTCATGGTCATTTAGCTCAGAAATATGAGTGAATGCCTGAAAAAGAACAAATGAAGTCAGAAATGGTTGAAAATTGCTGATATGGCTTTGAATGGTGCATTTTGAACACACAAAGAGTCTGCAGTTCAAATAAGTTCAAAATAATGAAATCCCTTTGTAACAAATGAGTTTTCGTCCGAAACCCTGATACTTCGAAAGAGATTGTCCGTTTTGTACACGAAGTGCATCCAGTTTTTGCCGTAACCCTCTCAACTTTTTAGCACATGCTATGTGGGTGAAATGATGATACTATGCCAACTTTCAACCTTTTCACAGATCATTTTGTAGTGTTTTTCAATTTCATGGTCATTTAGCTCAAAAATATGAGTGAATGCCTGAAAAAGAACAAATGAAGTCAGAAAGGGTTGAAAATTGCTGATGGGGCTTTGAATGGTGCATTTTGAACACACAAAGAGTCTGGAGTTCAAATAAGTTCAAAATAATGAAATCCCTTTCTAACAGATGAGTTTTCGTCCGAAACCCTGATACTTCGAAAGAGATTGTCCGTTTTGTACACGAAGTGCATCCAGTTTTTACCGTAACCCTCTCAACTTTTTAGCACATGCTATGTGGGTGAAATGATGATACCATGCCAACTTTCAACCTTTTCAGAGATCATTTGTAGTGCTTTTCAATTTCATGGTCATTTAGCTCAAAAATATGAGTGAATGCCAAAAAAACAACAAATGAAGTCAGAAAGGGTTGAAAATTCCTGATGTGGCTTTGAATGGTGCATTTTGAACACACAAAGAGTCTGGAGTTCAAATAAGTTAAAAATAATGAAATCCCTTTGTAACAGATGAGTTTTCGTCCGAAACCCTGATACTTCGAAATAGATTGTCCGTTTCGTACACGAAGTGCATCTAGTTTTTGCCGTAACCCTCTCAACTTTTTAGCACATGCTATGTGGGTGAAATGATGATACCATGCCAACTTTCAACCTTTTCAGAGGTCATTTGTAGTGCATTTCAATTTCATGGTCATTTAGCTCAAAAATATGAGTGAATGCGTGAAAAAGAACAAATGAAGTCAGAAAGGGTTGAAAATTGCTGATGTGGCTTTGAATGGTGCATTTTGAACACAAAGATTCTGGAGTTTAAATAAGTTCAAAATAATGAAATCCCTTTGTAACAGATGAGTTTTCGTCCGAAACCCTGATACTTCGAAAGAGATTGTCCGTTTTGTACACGAAGTGCATCCAGTTTTTGCCGTAACCCTCTCAACTTCTTAGCACATGCTATGTGCATGAAATGATGATACCATGCCAACTTTCAACCTTTTCAGAGATCATTTGTAGTGGTTTTCAATTTCATGGTCATTTAGCTCAAAAATATGAGTGAATGCCCGAAAAAGACCAAATGAAGTTAGAAAGGGTTGAAAATTGCTGATCTGGCTTTGAATGGTGCATTTTGAACACACAAAGAGTGAGGAGTTCAAATAAGTTCAAAGTAATGAAATTCCTTTGTAACAGATGAGTTTTCGTCCGAAATCCTGATACTTCGAAAGAGATTGTCCGTTTTGTACACGAAGTGCATACATTTTTTGCCGTAACCCTCTCAAACTTTTAGCACATGCTATGTGGGTGAAATGATGAAACCAGGCCAACTTTCAACCTTTTCAAAGGTCATTTGTAGGGCTTTTCAATTTCATGGTCATTTAGCTCAAAAATATGAGTGAATGCCTGAAAAAGAACTAATGATGTCAGAAAGGGTTGAAAATTGCTGATGTGGCTTTGAACGGTGCATTTTGAACACACAAAGAGTCTGGAGTTCAAATAAGTTCAAAGTAATGAAATCCCTTTGTAACAGTTGAGTTTTCGTCCGAAACCCTGATACTTCAAAAGAGATTGTCCGTTTTGTACACGAAGTGCATCTAGTTTTTGCCGTAACCCTCTCAAACTTTTAGCACATGCTATGTGGGTGAAATGATGATACCATGCCAACTTTCATCCTTTTCAGAGATCATTTGTAGTGGTTTTCAATTTCATGGTCATTTAGCTCAAAAATATGAGTGAACGCCTAAAATAGAACAAATTAAGTCAGAAAGGGTTGAAAATTGCTGATGTGGCTTTGAATGGTGCATTTTGAACAAACAAAGAGTCTGGAGTTCAAATAAGTTCAAAATAATGAAATCCCTTTGTAACAGACGAGTTTTCGTCCGAAACCCTGATCCTTCCTAAGAGATTGTCCGTTTTGTAAACGAAGTGCATCCAGTTTTTGCCGTAACCCTCTCAACTTTCTAGCACATTCTATGTGGGTGAAATGATGATACCATGCCAAA
The DNA here is from genome assembly GCF_002575655.3 of Aegilops tauschii subsp. strangulata. Classification (NCBI taxonomy): domain Eukaryota; kingdom Viridiplantae; phylum Streptophyta; class Magnoliopsida; order Poales; family Poaceae; genus Aegilops; species Aegilops tauschii. The sequence continues at coordinate 293,484,161 of NC_053038.3, forward strand.
TTTCAACCTTTGCACAGATCATTTGCAGTGCATTTCAATTTCATGGTCATTTAGCTCAAAAATATGAGTGAATGCCTAAAAAACAACAAATGAAGTCAGAAGGGTTGAAAATTGCTGATGTGGCTTTGAAAGGTGCATTTTGAACACACAAAGAGTCTGGAGTTCAAATAAGTTCAAAATAATGAAATCCCTTTGTAACAGATGAGTTTTCGTCCGAAACCCTGATCCTTCAAAAGAGATTATCCGTTCTGTACACGAAGTGCATCCAGTTTTTGCCGTAACCCTCTCTACTCTTTAGCACATGCTATGTGGGTGAAATGATGATACCATGCCAACTTTCAACCTGCTCAGAGATCATTTGTAGTGCTTTTCAATTTCATGGTCATTTAGCTCAAAAATATGAGTGAATGCCTGAAAAAGAACAAATGAAGTCAGAAAGGGTGGAAAATTGCTGACGTGGCTTTGAATGGTGCATTTTGAACACAAAGAGTCTGGAGTTCAAATAAGTTCAAAATAATGAAATCCCTTTGTAACAGATGAGTTTTCGTCCGAAACCCGGATACTTCGAAAGAGATTGTCCGTTTTGTACACGAAGTGCATCCAGTTTTGCCGTAACCCTCTCAACTTTTTAGCACATGCTATGTGGGTGAAATGATGATACCATGCCAACTTTCAACCTTTTCAGAGATCATTTGTAGTGCTTTTCAATTTCATGGTCATTTAGCTCAAAAATATGAGTGAATGCCCGAAAAAGACCAAATGAAGTCAGACAGGGTTGAAAATTGCTAATCTGGCTTTGAATGGTGCATTTTGAACACACAAAGAGTCTGGAGTTCAAATAAGTTCAAAATAATGAAATCCCTTTGTAACAGATGAGTTTTCGTCCGAAACCCGGATACTTCGAAAGAGATTATCCGTTCTGTACACGAAGTGCATCCAGTTTTTGCCGTAACCCTCTCAAATTTTTAGCACATGCTATGTGGGTGAAATGATGATACCATGCCAACTTTCAACCTTTTCAAAGATCATTTGTAGTGCTTTTCAATTTCATGGTCATTTAGCTCAAAAATATGAGTGAATGCCTGAAAAAGAACAAAGGAAGTCAGAAAGGGTTGTAAATTGCTGATATGGCTTTGAATGGTGCATTTTGAACACACAAAGAGTCTGGAGTTCAAATAAGTTCAAAATAATGAAATCCCTTTGTAACAGATGAGTTTTCGTCCGAAACCCTGATACTTCAAAAGAGATTGTCCGTTTTCTACACGAAGTGCATCCAGTTTTTGCCGTAACCCTCTCAGATTTTTAGCACATGCTATGTGGGTGAAATGATGATACCATGCCAACTTTCAACCTTTGTAGAGATCATTTGTAGTGCATTTCAATTTCATGGTCATTTAGCTCAAAAATACGAGTGAATGCCTAAAAAAGAATAAATGAAGTTCGAAAGGGTTGAAAATTGCTGATGTGGCTTTGAATGGTGCATTTTGAACACACAAAGAGTCTCGAGCTCAAATAAGTTCGAAATAATGAAATTCCTTTGTAACAGATGGGTTTTCGTGCGAAACCCTGATGCTTCGAAAGAGATTATCCGTTCTGTACACGAAGTGCATCCAGTTTTACCCGTAACCCTCTCTACTTTTTAGCACATGCTATGTGGGTGAAATGATGATACCATGCCAACTTTCAACCTTTTGAGAGATCATTTGTAGTGCTTTTCAATTTCATGGTCATTTCGCTCAAAAATATGAGTGAATGCCTGAAAAAGAACAAATGAAGTCAGGAAGGGTTGAAAATTGCTGACGTGGCTTTGAATGGTGCATTTTGAACACAAAGAGTTTGGAGTTCAAATAAGTTCAAAATAATGAAATCCCTTTCTAACAGATGAGTTTTCGTCCGAAACCCTGATTCTTCGAAAGAGATTATCCGTTGTGTACACGAAGTGCATCCAGTTTTTGCCGTAACCCTCTCAACCTTGTAGCACATGCTATGTGGGTGAAATGATGATACCATGCCAACTTTCAACCTTTTCAGAGATCATTTGTAGTGCTTTGAAATTTCATGGTCATTTAGCTCAAAAATATGAGTGAAAGCCCGAAAAAGACCAAATGAAGTCACAAAGGGTTGAAAATTGCTGATGTGGCTTTGAATGGTGCATTTTGAACACACAAAGAGTCTGGAGTTCAAATAAGTTCAAAGTAATGAAATTCCTTTGTAACAGATGAGTTTTCGTCCGAAACCCTGATACTTCGAAAGAGATTGTCCGTTTTGTACACGAAGTGCATACAGTTTTTGCCGTAACCCTCTCAAATTTTTAGCACATGCTATGTGGGTGAAATGATGATACCATGCCAACTTTCAACCTTTTCAAAGATCATTTGTAGTGCTTTTCAATTTCATGGTCATTTAGCTCAAAAATATGAGTGAATGCCTGAAAAGGAACAAATGAAGTCAGAAAGGGTTGAAAATTGCTAATGTGGCTTTGAATGGTGCATTTTGAACACACAAAGAGTCTGGAGTTCAAATAAGTTCAAAATAATGAAATCCCATTGTAACAGATGAGTTTTCGTCCGAAACCCTGATCCTTCCTAAGAGATTGTCCGTTTTCTACACGAAGTGCATCCAGTTTTTCCCGTAACCCTCTCAACTTTTTAGCACGTGCTATGTGGGTGAAATGATGATACCATGCCAACTTTCAACCTTTGCAGAGATCATTTGCAGTGCATTTCAATTTCATGGTCATTTAGCTCAAAAATATGAGTGAATGCCTAAAAAAGAACAAATGAAGTCAGAAAGGGTTGAAAATTGCTGATCTGGCTTTGAATGGTGCATTTTGAACACACGAAGAGTCTGGAGTTGAAATAAGTTCAAAATAATGAAATCCCTTTGTAACAGATGGGTTTTCGTCCGAAACCCTGATCCTTCAAAAGAGATTATCCGTTCTGTACACGAAGTGCATCCAGTTTTTGCCGTACCCCTCTCTTCTTTTTAGCACATGCTATGTGGGTGAAATGATGATACCATGCCAACTTTCAACCTTTTCAGAGATCATTTGTAGTGCTTTTGAATTTCATGGTCATTTAGCTCAAAAATATGAGTGAATGCCTGAAAAAGAACAAATGAAGTCAGAAAGGGTGGAAAATTGCTGACGTGGCTTTGAATGGTGCATTTTGAACACAAAGCGTCTGGAGTTCGAATAAGTTCAAAATAATGAAATCCCTTTGTAACACATGAGTTTTCGTCCGAAACCCTGATACTTCGAAAGAGATTGTCCGTTTTGTACACGAAGTGCATCCAGTTTTGCCGTAACCCTCTCAACTTTTTAGCACATGCTATGTGGGTGAAATGATGACACCATGCCAACTTTCAACCTTTTCAGAGATCATTTCTAGTGCTTTTCAACTTCATGGTCATTTAGCTCAAAAATATGAGTGAATGCCCGAAAAAGACCAAATGAAGTCACAAAGGGTTGAAAATTGCTGATCTGGCTTTGAATGGTGCATTTTGAACACACAAAGAGTGTGGAGTTCAAATAAGTTCAAAGTAATGAAATTCCTTTGTAACAGATGAGTTTTCGTCCGAAATCCTAATACTTCGAAAGAGATTGTCCGTTTTCTACACGAAGTGCATACAGTTTTTGCCGTAACCCTCTCAAACTTTTAGCACATGCTATGTGGGTGAAATGATGAAACAAGGCCAACTTTCAACCTTTTCAAAGATCGTTTGTACGGCTTTTCAATTTCATGGTCATTTAGCTCAAAAATATGAGTGAATGCCTGAAAAAGAACAAATGATGTCAGAAAGGGTTGAAAATTGCTGATGTGGCTTTGAATGGTGCATTTTGAACACACAAAGAGTCTGGAGTTCAAATAAGTTCAAAAAATGAAATCCCTTTGTAACAGATGAGTTTTCGTCCGAAACCCTGATACTTCAAAAGAGATTCTCCGTTTTGTACACGAAGTGCATCTAGTTTTTGCCGTAACCCTCTCAACTTTTTAGCACATGCTATGTGGGTGAAATGATGATACCATGCCAACTTTCATCCTTTTCAGAGATCATTTGTAGTGGTTTTCAATTTCATGGTCATTTAGCTCAAAAATATGAGTGAATGCCTGAAAAAGAACAAATGAAGTCAGAAAGGGTTGAAAATTGCTGATGTGGCTTTGAATGGTGCATTTCGAACACACAAATAGTCCGGAGTTTAAATAAGTTCAAAATAATGAAATCCCTTTGTAACAGATGAGTCTTCGTCCGAAAACCTGATCCTTCCTAAGAGATTGTCCGTTTTCTACACGAAGTGCATCCAGTTTTTGCCGTAACCCTCTCAGCTTTTTAGCACATGCTATGTGGGTGAAATGATGATACTATGCCAACTTTCAACCTTTGTAGAGATCATTTGTAGTGCATTTCAATTTCATGGTCATTTAGCTCAAAAATATGAGTGAATGCCTAAAAAAGAATAAATGAAGTTAGAAAGGGTTGAAAATTGCTGATGTGGCTTTGAAGGGTGCATTTTGAGCACACAAAGAGTCTCGAGTTCAAATAAGTTCAAAATAATGAAATCCCTTTGTAACAGATGGGTTTTCGTCCGAAACCCCGATGCTTCAAAAGAGATTATCCGTTCTGTACACGAAGTGCATCCAGTTTTTGCCGTAACCCTCTCTACTTTTTAGCACATGCTATGTGGGTGAAATGATGATACCATGCCTACTTTCAACCTTTTCAGAGATCATTTGTAGTGCTTTTCAATTTCATGGTCATTTAGCTCAAAAATATGAGTGAATGCCTAAAAAAGAACAAATGAAGTCAGAAAGGGTTGAAAATTGCTGACGTGGCTTTGAATGGTGCATTTTGAACACAAAGAGTCTGGAGTTCAAATAAGTTCAAAATAATGAAATCCCTTTGTAAGAGATGAGTTTTCGTCCGAAACCCTGATACTTCGAAAGAGATTGTCCGTTTCGTACACGAAGTGCATCTAGTTTTTGCCGTAACCCTCTCAACTTTCTAGCACATGCTATGTGGGTTAAATGATGATACCATGCCAACTTTCAACCTTTGCAGAGATCATTTGCAGTGCATTTCAATTTCATGGTCATTTAGCTCAAAAATATGAGTGAATGCCTAAAAAACAACAAATGCAGTCAGAAAGGGTTGAAAATTGCTGATGTGGCTTTGAATGGTGCATTTTGAACACACAAAGAGTCTGGAGTTCAAATAAGTTCAAAATAATGAAATCCCATTGTAACAGATGAGTTTTCGTCCGAAACCCTGATCCTTCCTAAGAGATTGTCCGTTTTCTACACGAAGTGCATCCAGTTTTTCCCGTAACCCTCTCAACTTTTTAGCACGTGCTATGTGGGTGAAATGATGATACCATGCCAACTTTCAACCTTTGCAGAGATCATTTGCAGTGCATTTCAATTTCATGGTCATTTAGCTCAAAAATATGAGTGAATGCCTAAAAAAGAACAAATGAAGTCAGAAAGGGTTGAAAATTGCTGATCTGGCTTTGAATGGTGCATTTTGAACACACGAAGAGTCTGGAGTTCAAATAAGTTCAAAATAATGAAATCCCTTTGTAACAGATGGGTTTTCGTCCGAAACCCTGATCCTTCAAAAGAGATTATCCGTTCTGTACACGAAGTGCATCCAGTTTTTGCCGTACCCCTCTCTACTTTTTAGCACATGCTATGTGGGTGAAATGATGATACCATGCCAACTTTCAACCTTTTCAGAGATCATTTGTAGTGCTTTTGAATTTCATGGTCATTTAGCTCAAAAATATGAGTGAATGCCTGAAAAAGAACAAATGAAGTCAGAAAGGGTGGAAAATTGCTGACGTGGCTTTGAATGGTGCATTTTGAACACAAAGCGTCTGGAGTTCAAATAAGTTCAAAATAATGAAATCCCTTTGTAACACATGAGTTTTCGTCCGAAACCCTGATACTTCGAAAGAGATTGTCCGTTTTGTACACGAAGTGCATCCAGTTTTGCCGTAACCCTCTCAACTTTTTAGCACATGCTATGTGGGTGAAATGATGACACCATGCCAACTTTCAACCTTTTCAGAGATCATTTCTAGTGCTTTTCAACTTCATGGTCATTTAGCTCAAAAATATGAGTGAATGCCCGAAAAAGACCAAATGAAGTCACAAAGGGTTGAAAATTGCTGATCTGGCTTTGAATGGTGCATTTTGAACACACAAAGAGTGTGGAGTTCAAATAAGTTCAAAGTAATGAAATTCCTTTGTAACAGATGAGTTTTCGTCCGAAATCCTAATACTTCGAAAGAGATTGTCCGTTTTCTACATGAAGTGCATACAGTTTTTGCCGTAACCCTCTCAAACTTTTAGCACATGCTATGTGGGTGAAATGATGAAACAAGGCCAACTTTCAACCTTTTCAAAGATCGTTTGTACGGCTTTTCAATTTCATGGTCATTTAGCTCAAAAATATGAGTGAATGCCTGAAAAAGAACAAATGATGTCAGAAAGGGTTGAAAATTGCTGATGTGGCTTTGAATGGTGCATTTTGAACACACAAAGAGTCTGGAGTTCAAATAAGTTCAAAAAATGAAATCCCTTTGTAACAGATGAGTTTTCGTCCGAAACCCTGATACTTCAAAAGAGATTCTCCGTTTTGTACACGAAGTGCATCTAGTTTTTGCCGTAACCCTCTCAACTTTTTAGCACATGCTATGTGGGTGAAATGATGATACCATGCCAACTTTCATCCTTTTCAGAGATCATTTGTAGTGGTTTTCAATTTCATGGTCATTTAGCTCAAAAATATGAGTGAATGCCTGAAAAAGAACAAATGAAGTCAGAAAGGGTTGAAAATTGCTGATGTGGCTTTGAATGGTGCATTTCGAACACACAAATAGTCCGGAGTTTAAATAAGTTCAAAATAATGAAATCCCTTTGTAACAGATGAGTCTTCGTCCGAAACCCTGATCCTTCCTAAGAGATTGTCCGTTTTCTACACGAAGTGCATCCAGTTTTTGCCGTAACCCTCTCAGCTTTTTAGCACATGCTATGTGGGTGAAATGATGATACTATGCCAACTTTCAACCTTTGTAGAGATCATTTGTAGTGCATTTCAATTTCATGGTCATTTAGCTCAAAAATATGAGTGAATGCCTAAAAAAGAATAAATGAAGTTAGAAAGGGTTGAAAATTGCTGATGTGGCTTTGAAGGGTGCATTTTGAGCACACAAAGAGTCTCGAGTTCAAATAAGTTCAAAATAATGAAATCCCTTTGTAACAGATGGGTTTTCGTCCGAAACCCCGATGCTTCAAAAGAGATTATCCGTTCTGTACACGAAGTGCATCCAGTTTTTGCCGTAACCCTCTCTACTTTTTAGCACATGCTATGTGGGTGAAATGATGATACCATGCCTACTTTCAACCTTTTGAGAGATCATTTGTAGTGCTTTTCAATTTCATGGTCATTTAGCTCAAAAATATGAGTGAATGCCTAAAAAAGAACAAATGAAGTCAGAAAGGGTTGAAAATTGCTGACGTGGCTTTGAATGGTGCATTTTGAACACAAAGAGTCTGGAGTTCAAATAAGTTCAAAATAATGAAATCCCTTTGTAAGAGATGAGTTTTCGTCCGAAACCCTGATACTTCGAAAGAGATTGACCGTTTCGTACACGAAGTGCATCTAGTTTTTGCCGTAACCCTCTCAACTTTCTAGCACATGCTATGTGGGTTAAATGATGATACCATGCCAACTTTCAACCTTTGCAGAGATCATTTGCAGTGCATTTCAATTTCATGGTCATTTAGCTCAAAAATATGAGTGAATGCCTAAAAAACAACAAATGCAGTCAGAAAGGGTTGAAAATTGCTGATGTGGCTTTGAATGGTGCATTTTGAACACACAAAGAGTCTGGAGTTCAAATAAGTTCACAATAATGAAATCCCTTTGTAACAGATGAGTTTTCGTCCGAAACCCTGATACTTCAAAAGAGATTGTCCGTTTCGTACACGAAGTGCATCCAGTTTTTGCCGTAACCCTCTCAACTTTTTAGCACATGCTATGTGGGTGAAATGATGATACCATGCCAACTTTCAACCTTTTGAGAGATCATTTGTAGTGCTTTTCAATTTCATGGTCATTTAGCTCAAAAATATGAGTGAATGCCTGAAAAACAACAAATGAAGTATGAAATGGTGGAAAATTGCTGATGTGGCTTTGAATGGTGCATTTTGAACACAAAGAGTCTGGAGTTTAAATAAGTTCAAAATAATGAAATCCCTTTGTAACAGATGAGTTTTCGTCCGAAACCCTGATACTTCGAAAGAGATTGTCCGTTTTGTACACGAAGTGCATCCAGTTTTGCCGTAACCCTCTCAACTTTTTAGCACATGCTATGTGGGTGAAATGATGATACCATGCCAACTTTCAACCTTTTCAGAGATCATTTGTAGTGCTTTTCAATTTCATGGTCATTTACCTCAAAAATATGAGTGAATGCCCGGAAAAGACCAAATGAAGTAAGAAAGGGTTGACTGATCTGGCTTTGAATGGTGCATTTTGAACACACAAAGAGTGAGGAGTTCAAATAAGTTCAAAGTAATGAAATTCCTTTGTAACAGATGAGTTTTCGTCCGAAATCCTGATACTTCGAAAGAGATTGTCCGTTTTCTACACGAAGTGCATACAGTTTTTGTCGTAACCCTCTCAAACTTCTAGCACATGCTATGTGGGTGAAATGATGAAACCAGGCCAACTTTCAACCTTTTCAAAGATCATTTGTAGGGCTTTTCAATTTCATGGTCATTTAGCTCAAAAATATGAGTGGATGCCTGAAAAAGAACTAATGATGTCAGAAAGGGTTGAAAATTGCTGATGTGGCTTTGAATGGTGCATTTTGAACACACAAAGAGTCTGGAGTTCAAATAAGTTCAAAATAATGAAATCCCTTTATAACAGATGAGTTTTCGTCTGAAACCCTGATACTTCAAAAGAGATTGTCCGTTTCGTACACGAAGTGCATCTAGTTTTTGCCGTAACCCTCTCAACTTTTTAGCACATGCTATGTGGGTTAAATGATGATACCATGCCAACTTTCATCCTTTTCAGAGATCATTTGTAGTGGTTTTCAATTTCATGGTCATTTAGCTCAAAAATATGAGTGAATGCCTGAAAAAGAACAAATGAAGTCAGAAAGGGTTGAAAATTGCTGATGTGGCTTTGAATGGTGCATTTTGAACACACAAAGAGTCTGGAGTTCAAATAAGTTCAAAATAATGAAATCCCTTTGTAACAGATGAGTTTTCGTCCGAAACCCTGATACTTCGAAAGAGATTGTCCGTTTCGTACACGAAGTGCATCCGGTTTTTGCCGTAACCCTCTCAACTTTTTAGCACATGCTATGTGGGTGAAATGATGATACCATGCCAACTTTCAACCTTTTCAGAGGTCATTTGTAGTGCTTTTCAATTTCATGGTCATTTAGCTCAAAAATATGAGTGAATGCGTGAAAAAGAACAAATGAAGTCAGAAAGGGTGGAAAATTGCTGATGTGGCTTTGAATGGTGCATTTTGAACACAAAGACTCTGGAGTTTAAATAAGTTCAAAATAATGAAATCCCTTTGTAACAGATGAGATTTCGTCCGAAACCCTGATACTTCGAAAGAGATTGTCCGTTTTGTACACGAAGTGCATCCTATTTTTGCCGTAACCCTCTCAACTTTTTAGCACATGCTATGTGGGTGAAATGATGATACCATGCCAACTTTCAACCTTTTCAGTGATCATTTGTAGTGCTTTTGAATTTCATGGTCATTTAGCTCAAAAATATGAGTGAATGCCCGGAAAAGACCAAATGAAGTAAGAAAGGGTTGAAAATTGCTGATCTGGCTTTGAATGGTGCATTTTGAACACACAAAGAATGAGGAGTTCAAATAAGTTCAAAGTAATGAAATTCCTTTGTAACAGATGAGTTTTCGTCCGAAATCTTGATACTTTGAAAGAGATTGTCCGTTTTCTACACGAAGTGCATACAGTTTTTGCCGTAACCCTCTCAAACTTTTAGCACATGCTATGTGGGTGAAATGATGAAACCAGGCCAACTTTCAACCTTTTCAAAGATCATTTGTAGGGCTTTTCAATTTCATGGTCATTTAGCTCAAAAATATGAGTGAATGCCTGAAAAAGAACTAATGATGTCAGTAAGGGTTGAAAATTGCTGATGTGGCTTTGAATGGTGCATTTTGAACACACAAAGAGTCTGGAGTTCAAATAAGTTCAAATAATGAAATCCCTTTGTAACAGATGAGTTTTCGTCCGAAACCCTGATACTTTTAAAGAGATTGTCCGTTTTGTACACGAAGTGCATCTAGTTTTTGCCGTAACCGTCTCAACTTTTTAGCACATGCTATGTGGGTTAAATGATGATACCATGCCAACTTTCATCCTTTTCAGAGATCATTTGTAGTGGTTTTCAATTTCATGGTCATTTAGCTGAAAAATATGAGTGAATGCCTGAAAAAGAACAAATGAAGTTAGAAAGGGTTGAAAATTGCTGATTTGGCTTTGAATGGTGCATTTTGAACACACAAAGAGTCTGGAGTTCAAATAAGTTCAAAATAATGAACTCCCTTTGTAACAGATGAGTTTTCGTCCGAAACCCTGATCCTTCCTAAGAGATTGTCCGTTTTGTACACGAAGTGCATCCAGTTTTTGCCGTAACCCTCTCAACTTTCTAGCACATGCTATGTGGGTTAAATGATGATACCATGCCAACTTTCATCCTTTTCAGAGATCATTTGTAGTGGTTTTCAATTTCATGGTCATTTAGCTCAAAAATATGAGTGAGTGCCTGAAAAAGAACAAATGAAGTCAGAAAGGGTTGAAAATTGCTGATGTGGCTTTGAATGGTGCATTTTGAACACACAAAGAGTCTGGAGTTCAAATAAGTTCAAAATAATGAAATCCCTTTGTAACAGATGAGTTTTCGTCCGAAACCCTGATCCTTCAAAAGAGATTATGCGTTCTGTACACGAAGTGCATCCAGTTTTTGCCGTAACCCTCTCTACTTTTAAGCACATGCTATGTGGGTGAAATGATGATACCATGCCAACTTTCAACCTATTCAGAGATCATTTGTAGTGCTTTTCAATTTCGTGGTCATTTAGCTAAAAAATATGAGTGAATGCCTGAAAAAGAACAAATGAAGTCAGAAAGGGTGGAAAATGGCTGACGTGGCTTTGAATGGTGCATTTTGAACACAAAGAGTCTGGAGTTCAAATAAGTTCAAAATAATGAAATCCCTTTGTAACAGATGAGTTTTCGTC